>NC_071500.1:110000000-115000000 GCF_028408465.1 Anastrepha ludens | reverse complement strand
GGTGATGAAAAAGCAAAATTGTTGATGATGATGATAGCGCAATCAGTATTCTGGATTATTAACGCATGAAATATTTGGAAAATTATGGCATGAAGCATAATTTAGAACTGCTTGGAATACTGCATTGAATTCCTGCCGCAAACGGCATTAGCCTATAAATATTACCTTTGGTTTAACCAAAAAATCGGAAATGTGGTCCACTCAGCAAAACATCATCATCCAGTAATAGTCACGCTTTACTTACCAGCTCATGTGGCGTTACACGCGTGTATCGGTTTTGGTCGAATCCAAAACAGCTATGTTAGTCAGTTAAAGTCCTGAGCACTGGTTCCTTCAACCAAGATGTGGTCTTCCCCTTCCTCGTCTTCCTTTTTGGGGTACCGTGTCGTAGATTCGCCTTGCTTAAGCATCTTCGTTCATATGATTAACTATGTCTATGTTTCTATATACCTCATACAGATCGCTGTTTTACCGTAGACGATACTCCTTTGCAACGTGTAAGAGTCCAAAGATCCTACGGAGAATCTTCCTCTCGAAAGTTCACAAAACTTTTTCATCTGCGCTTGACGAGTGTTTTGTAGAGTGTCAGTTTGGTCCTTCGAGAGAGGGATCCATTTTTTATTTGGCTACTAAGCCCAAAAGACCAACCTATTGGCAAGAGTTTGTCTCCGTTTAATCCCCAAGTTAACGTCATTTTTATTGTTAAATCTGTTCCCAAGGTAGACAAAGTCCTTCATAACTTCCAATTGTTGGTTGTCAACGCTGAAATATTGTCCAAGGTACCAAGACTCCTTATGTTTTGACTACAGGTACTTAGTCCCCCGCTGGAGTATGCCGAGTATACAGCTCGATTGGTATCGTCGATAATGCAGTGCGGTTTAGCTCGGCAGCACGAAAAAATTGATTGTCCAGTAATAGTTGAAAAAGTCACAGGATAGAGAACTACCTTGTCTAAGACCTCATTTGGAAAGGTTTCTCCCAGTTCTGACGGTGATTGCGGTAGTGCTCAACGCTATCTTACACACTCGTATTAGTTTTGCCGGGATACCAGACTCATACATAGCGGCGGGGAGGGGATTTCTATCTGTGCTATGAAAGGTGGCTTTAAAATCAATAAATGGATGGTTTGCGCCAAGTTATTTCTCGTGAATCAACTCCAGAATTTAACATATTGGACAGATCTGGCCTGTGGTGGACTTTCCAGGTCTGAAGCCGCACTGTTAAGGCCCAATGAGTTTGTTGACGATGGGCTTCATTCACAATACGCTCGGCAGAGTCCTTACTAGAGAATTTGATTATTGATTTGATGATTACTTTGTACTTATAAACAAGGTGCAATCTGAATCTGAAGCCCCATCTATACATTTCTTTTGTTTGATCTAGAAATAGAAGTAAGTAGCAGAAAACGAAACATAATATCTTTTGGCCACTCTACTCTTCACAATACCTCATCCAATCTAGTATGGCCGGTCACATTCAGGTGCTTAAATCGAGAAAAATTATAACTCTGAATTCATTTAAGCAGGATGAACTCTCTTCTCGGCAGAGTAGATATGTAGCTAGATCTACTGAACTAGAGCTGAGCCCACCAACCGCTTTTTCCACTTAATACTGAAGGAGTGAATGTTATTAGTAGTTGCAAGCTAAGCAACTATAGTCAGAGTGGTCAGCTGTCGTTGCTTAGCACAACAAGTTAAATAAGTCAGGCATTTTGCAGATCATCATGCAACAGATAAGGAAATTGAACAGCAATAGCTTTGGATTCCCAGAAATCTGTCAAAGGAGTTTACTGGGTAACTGGGGCTGGAAGACTTTTAGAAATTCTTGCAAATCTTCCAAGTTTTGAGTAACTATTGAAAAATAATCGCATTGAGAAATGGACTCCATGATTTTTCTTCATGTACATGTACAACAATATAATAAACTACTTTTTAGGCGCGTTGAAATTTTAGTTACGCCCCATGATTTCCAAATATCCCACATCTACAGCCTTCAGCTTTTTTAATATTAATGTATTTGTTCTGTTTAGCAACAATAATTTTTTGTAAATATGTGATTTTAATGAGTCGATTATTTGTCTGTTTCCACCAAAAATAATAGTTAACTGCTTTCATGCTTGTTTCGTTAGCCCATTTTTAAATAACCTTTGCGTAGCCACAATTAAAAATTTGCTTCTTCACTTCAATGCCAAAGGCATTCTCTACTACGCACAAGCTTGCTTTGTTGCTTTTTCTTTTGCGATTGACGTTTCCTTCCTTCGTTTTTCTTCTTCATGTAAATTTTTTTTTCTTGTTTAAAGCATCATTTATTGCCCATGCTTGCCTGCTTCCAATCAGCATACCACGTTGTGCATATGATTTGTGGCATTCAAAATTCATAAAGAAAGTAAATATGTGTGCGTACGTGAGATGACATGCGCGCGCACCACCACGAAATGAGGCAGCTACCAGTTTTACGTGAATTTCATCGATGTCCGTTGCACAGTGTGTTAAAAATGTATAGAAGTGATGTAAGCTTTTTTTATCGCTCATTCAATTTCTTGAGACTCGATTGAAAGTAGATGATTACAAGAAGAATAAAAGGAAATCTATTGGAGCACATCATAGGTGTGGGGAATAGCTCTGTGAAGTCAATGGCCAACGAAGTGGATATTCAAAGTATAAAATTGACTAACATGCAGCACGCAGAATTTATTTATGCGAGCAGTGAGGCTTGAGAGTAAGGGAGTTGCAGTTATAGCAATCAAATCAAGAGGTACCGTCAAATTTGAACTCTCATTCAGAGTACTGTGGACTTACGAGTATCCCTTGAGCCGAGGCATAAATAACTTTTGCATGCGTATGAAATTTATTTCAAATCTTTAAGAAATAGGTTAGGAATAAGTAGCGAAAAATTATGAAACAGTTAAAGCAAATCTAAATTGATATGAATTTTTTATAGGATGTACAGCTTTTCACAGTTTTATATTTTCACGAAACTCATCGACAACACTATGACTCAAACCGTTCTGTAAAACGATTTTTAGAAATATTTCGGTGTTACCAAAAGAGTACACTTTTTTAGATTCATATAGCTTCCCATGTAGCCATTATATAATATATTATGAGTATGAGCCAAATCAGTCTGTAAATATGATTTTTACAAATATCTCAACCCAAGCGCCACCTGGCGGACCGAACAAACTTAGCAACATTCACGAAAACCCACCGAACATCCAACTAAAACGGTTTCAGCAAATGCGAACTTTATAAAGGAAAAATGCACACATGCACGCGGCCTGATTTTGGTATGTTTAAAAAAATAAAAAATTCTATGTAAGTTAACTACATTTTTTCTGCTACTGAAAATGTTTTATGTATTTAAAGTTTTTTTTTAGAATTCTACATTTTTTTCAAATATTCCAAACAAGTAAGCGATTCGCACACTGTTGACGTTTTTTTATTGTGCCTTTCCCTCACCCTCCTGCTTTCCTTTCATCGCTCAACTTTGGCTATCCTTCAGTTTCGCTCCAGTTCATTTGCAATATTTTCATGATTTTAACATTCGTACACCGACCAAACAGTTGCTTGAACTCCTCCTCGCTTATTTTCTCGTCTGTCTTTCCTTTTTATTACTACCTACCGATTTTGTTGCCACTTTATTGTTGTTAATGCATGTCACACTTTTGCAGAGAGTAAAGTGACCTGCACTGCTTAACACCAGAAGCACTTTAAGTTATTTTATGTTGATGCTCGATTCTTTTAACTGTATGGTATACATACCATATTCATGTAATATTTCTTCATTAGTGTTTTTAAATTATATATTTTTTCTTTTCTTTTTTGACTACCAAACTGCGCTAATTTATTGCACAATTGAGTTTAATAGTGGTTTTCAATAGTTACCGCAGCCACTGTTAACGGTAACAGCTGCAGCACTTCCTTTCCAAATTAATGAATAAGTTTTGGCCATCATTCATTGCCGCAATTTCACCAACCCATCTCTTACAGCGCCCCATGGCGTAAATTCTCCACTCAACTCAACTCAAATTATACTTTACTCCATCATTCACCACTCCGTTAGCGGCTGTTCACTGTTCACTGTTCGCTAATATTGCTTCTTTGAATGAAAATATGTGCAATAGTTCCACTTCATCGTCGGAATTTCCACTCGTTCTAGAACTAATGATATTGCACTCTCATGCAAATCATTTTCTTCGTGCTAAACATAAAACGGAACTGATTATTAATTTAGTGTACGAACAACATTAGCCCACTTTTTACACTTGAAGTTCTCCTTACTTCAGTGGCCTTACATATTGCTGTTAAGTTATTGGCGAACTATTTATGTACTGCCATTAACAGCATTCTTGTGGCGAGCTTTCCAGGCTTTTCACAGCGCAGTAGGAAGCTGCGGAAGTCTTAGCAATAGATCTTATTCTGCTCACAACAATGAAATAATAATAAAATTGCAAAGCTATTAATGTATTTCATGGGAACGTTGACTACTGAACGTTGAACAGTGAATGGTGCTCTTGGTGTTGTTATTGTTGTTGTGGGTATATGTTAAAGAAGTCGAAAATGCGGAAAGAAAAATGTAATATCATGAAAATACTGTCTCAGAGTTTACTCGGAGGTGATAGAAAGATGTATAAGAATTTTTCAATCTGCGCTTGGTCATGCAAATCAAGTTTTTGAATGAAAAACAAAATAATTAGTAGTAAATACGAAACAAACTTACTTGAAGTAATGAAAAATGTTCCATCTGAAAAGAAAAGAAATGCGAGATAATTAGTGAAGGAAAATTATAAATCGTTTGCTTATGCTGGAAAAAAAAAGAAAATTAAATTAAATTAAAAATGGTTCCATTGGAGATCTTGTTGCGAAGACGGATCGATTTAAAGAGTTTTTCAATACCCTACCATCTCAATAAAAGAAGTGCCGCCTTGATCAAAATGTTCCCGGTACAACCGCCAGGTGACACTCTAAGTAAACTTATTTGAGTTCTGTGTTTTTTATTAGGTTCCCACATCTGTAACTTTATCACCATTGCTTGACATTTGTGAAACTTACGTCGTCCTGAGTAAATCTACCGTTACACGTGTTTTCGATTTTCTACAGTCTTAACGGATTTGAATTTACAACACCGATTTGGTATTAAGTTTTGCGTTAAAAATGGATTCAATGGTGCGAAAATCTCAAAAATGCTGACAGAATGTTTTTCATGTTACTCAGCTATTTGCCGCACCGAGTGGCCGGCCTGAACGCTTCAGAAGAGATCATGTGTCTATCGAGGATAGAAAAAGTAGTGGCAGGAAGTCGACATCGAAAACTGAATGTAATGAAAAAAAGATGATCAGCAACTGCAAATTAACCATCCGAGAGCTAGCAGAGGACTTGAACAATACTTGTGGATCCGTTCAAGACATTCTAGTTAATGATTTGTAATTGCGCAGTGTTGCTGCAAAGTTGGTACCAAAGGCCCTGAATCTCATGCAAAAAAGAGACCGCGTTGATATCACCAAAGACATGATTTCCAAGGCTGATTCCTCCCAACATTCAAAGAACGCATCATTACTGGAGACACATCTTTTTTTGACTAAGAACGAAACGAGTTAAAACACTAGTACGGGTAGCGTGTTTTTATAGCTCTAATGGCTATACCGAAAATTGAGTTCCAGAAATGTTTCGAGAGGTGAATCAAACATTAGTATAAGTGCGTTGCAGTTGATGTGAAGTACTTTGAAGGCGATAATATCACTTTTGAGGAAAAACTTGTATTTTGAATTATCTGAATATATTCCGGGAACTTTTTGATTAAGGGGGTATTTTGTATTTAAAAATGTTACCATAGACGATCTTAAAGGCGGCTATTTGTAATACTTAGTCATGACTGTCGATTACAGAAAAAAGTCGTTTTTCCATTTGTTTATGTTGGTGGTAAACCTAAAAAGCGATGCTCTATCAGCAGTTTTATTAATTATCGAACGATATCTTGAGTTAATTGAATACTTTTAGGTTTTGTGACATAAGACTAGTACTGTGGCTTAATATTAAAAAAAATATTAGACATATTTTCCATTTGTTGAAAAAAATTTCAAGACGCACTCCACAAATAGGAAGAGGAGCTTGACCAAAACACTCAACAAAGGGTGTAAGCGCCAATTATACATTACTTAGGAGAAAAGAATCCATTATTTCGATTTGGGTCAAATATGCACCGTTTTGTTGTCTAATTTCCTGCCATTTTAAACGTAGCTTCATAATGCCTGTCTCATAGAAGAAAAACTCTAGAATACCATCGATCTTCTCTTGATGCCAATTTCTAATCACACAGGAAGCTTTGCAACGGGAGAAGAAGGTGGTAATCGCTTGGTGCCAGTTTCGAATTATATGGTGGATGCTTTAAAACTTCCCAACCAAGCTGCCGGTGTTTTTGGTGAGTCATTGCAGACGTGTGTGGCCTTGCGTTGTCCTGATGGAACACAAAACCTCTTCTGTTGGCCAATTCTTACCATTTTTGGACAAACCAAATTAGGGAAACTTCAATACACAGTAACTGGGTAATTGTGATACTTAAGGACAACGGCAGGACATAGTTGCTATATTATTTTTCTTTCTTTTTTCGTCCCATTTTGTCGCCCAGGGATCCGATTGATGAATTTTCCGGTGAATTAACACATCTTTCTATCCATTTTCGCAAATATTACGATCAAACAAATGTAAAAGCATGTATATAAAAATAAAAATAAAAATAAAAATATATATACCATGCAGGAATATTTTCTCTCCGATCGAGATAGTAAAGATATGTATAAGAGTCCTTTCCTTTCCTTGGGCCACGCGAGTTTTCACTTAACCTACTGTTTGACCTCAAACTCCATCCAAAAACAATCCCAATTTATTTATTGCAAAATATGCAACCAAGTCGTAATGAAGAATTGCGTTGGAGGCAGCCAACAGTAAACACCCACAAATCCACTATGCCAGCTATGTGAGCTATGCGCTCTTATTGCACCTCATAAATTGTATGCAATCAATAAAAAAGTAGGCTGAACGGGGAGCGATCGCAGTGTCAAACAGTGTAGAAAAGCCGCAGGACTTGAATTTAAATAAATTAATAAACGTTTTGATATGCCACAACCACACAACTACACTCAAACCAGAATCAAAGTCACAGTCAAAGCAAAATGCACAGTTAAAGCCAAAGTCAAAATACAATAACTTGCAGGCATATAAAGCGATAAAATCGTCTCGAGACAGCGAAGAAAAATGAGAATCGGACTTTAAATCCAGGCGCATTGCCAATGCGGAGGCGCAACGTACGCTCTGGGAAGCGAGTAATAAACAGATTTAGAAGCGTGTTAGCAATTCTTTCTTCGGACAACGGCAGGGTCATTATCATGCAACAAGTCGGTGCAGAATAATTGTAGCCAAAGTCACCACGGTAAAGCCGAAGCTAACCGACTGACGTTGGCTAGTCGATGTTGATAGAGACACTAGCGCACAAATGCCACAACAAACACAGAAACAGAAACGTTAAATACATTGGAAAATGAACGAAAACAATTTTATTGGGTAATGTAATAAAAATATTTCGCCAACTAGTCGTCCGTCGTGCACTGCGGGCGGAATGCTAATTTGGATGCCCGCAAACGTGTTACCAAAATTGTAAAGCCGCCCCCACAGCATAACCAGCCAACGACGGTGGAATAGTTGTAAAAAGTTATGTTGCGCGTTTTGTTGCTCTTGTTCTGCGCTGTACTTGGTACGGTAAATTTGTAGGTACTCGAATATGCGCAAGAGTCAAACAAGCTGCAGCACAATAAAAATTACCCAACTGCAGAATCGATAAAAAGTAGTGTATCATAAAATAACCGTTACTTTTTGCAGAGTAGCGGACAGTGTTGCCAACATCCATAAATGCTTGCGACAAAAAACGAATTATGGTTGGTTGCATGGAAAGGAAGAATAACAAATTTGCATGGAAGTACGACTGTGTTGCATGTGATGATGCTGGTGGTGTTGCAACTGCAATGGGATGTTCAAAAAAGAGCCGTAAATATGCTAAAATCTGGCAATAAACGCAAGAGCCAGTTACAGCAGCAAAACATTTTGTAGTTAGAGAAGTAAAAGTATAAATAAATTCGCAAACATACAAGAAATAAAATACGAAGTCGTTGAGAAACATTAAAACTATTTTTTATTACTCATTTCGACCCTTTGTTTTAAGAGTTTGGAGTTACAGTGATTATTTTGTGTTTTAAGTACGCTTAAAAATTTATTGAAAAGACCTTCATTCAGAGATACATTCTAGCTACCATGAGCAGGCAGTAAAATGAATATTTTTAATCAAGAAACGTGAACGCAATGAATCAAAAATTCATTTGTGGAATTAGCTGTATTTAAGATTCATAAAAACAAGGTAATAAAATTTTGTTTGTTTTGCTTTTGGCTATCAGTTTGGCCAGAATGTTATCACAAGAATATAAAAGCTAATAGGTACATCAAAACATAAAACAGGCGTTGTGAAACAATGTTTTTGATTATAAAAACTACCAATAACACTGTTTTACAGCGAAAACTCGCACCGAATGCCTTTACCCAATTCTTATGTAGAATAGCTCGCTAATTTGAAAATCGAGCTAGTTTTGGAGAATCTTTATATGCAATATAGCCAAAGAAAGATAATAAAAATAAAATTTTGGACGTCATCGTAGTGGAAAGGGTTGGTGCGTGACTACCATGCGGAAGTACGTAGGTTCAAATCTCCATGCATGAAACACCAAAATCATAAAAAAAATTGTTTCTAATAGCACTCGCACCTGAGCAGACAATGGCAAACCTCAAAGTGTATTTCTGCCATGAAAAAGTTTTTCATAAAAATTATCTGCCATTCGGAGTCGACTTAAAACTGCAGGTTCCCCCCACCCCATTTTTGTGAAACAACATCACAACGCACACCCCTAATAGGAGGAGGAGCTCCGCCAAACACTCAAAAAGGGTGTAAGCGCCAATGATTATTTTTATTTTTTATTTTAATAAAGGTCCCTATAAATACTACAAACATCGCTTTGGAAAAATGGAAAAATGCAAAATTTAGCAGGAACAAGTTTAAAAAATAACGCGTTAGGTATTTTCCTCTGATTATTAACAACTTTCTTGTAAGAAAATATAAAACTAGGTTGTATTAAAATTATCGAGCTAGTTTTTATGATATCCCTAATTAAGTGGAACCACTGTTTTTCGGTTGGACAGCTGTTCAATTTCAAATATCTCGAAAGCTTGTCCATAAAAGCAAATTACCTCGATTTTTGTAATCAGCGAGCGCTTCCACATAAAAATTGGATAGTGACGTAATTTGCACACAAAAAATTGAAAATATGTGAAACAGTGTAATTTGCTGCGCTTGTAAATATAAAATTTTATAGTCAGCTGAAGTTCTTAAATTTTTTTAAAATCTTTTATGCTGCTTTAATTACACTGGCTTTACATAAGCAATTTTTTTTGGCTCTCTATTCATCAGGGAGGCCAGAACTTCAGGTAATTTGATGCTGTCTATTTTTTGGAATTTACACCTATGTGTTATGTTCTCAAAATATCTTAAGAGATATTCAAATAAATCAAACGATTGTCCTCTTTCCGTATAACCCACAATAAGGCTGTCCGCATGACGTACGGATCCCTGAGATCGCAGAGAGTTCAGCTACACCAAAAATTTATCATCAGGTATCCAATCGGTAGCATATTCTTAATGGTGAAAAGCCAGTCAGTTGAATCAAAAGTGTTGGATAGGGAGTTCTAGTATGGACATGAGGACTGAAATGGTTCAAAATACAATTTAAGAGGTAACTCAATTTATTTATGATCGTCTATTCCTTGATATATATATATATATATATATATATATATCTCGGACCTCGGCCAAACACCCAAAACGGGTGTACGCCCCAAACATATATATGTATAAGTTAAGACCACCCGCACAAATTCGCTAACTATATACAATTAGCTGATGTTATATTTTTTGTTAAAGCTCAGCTTACGTTTTACAACACTACTTTTGCCTACGTGACCAAGATCGAGCGACTTTATGATGGGGTACGCGCAGTAACATCCATTGCTCTCACACTTTACTCAAAACCAGTTTTGAGGAAAAACTAATGAATTATGAGTTGCATGGCCTAGCGGAAAACGTTGGTGAAATTCCATCGAGCTGGGGTTTGATTGAGCGAAGCATTTTAGTTAAAGAACAGAATAAAGATTGACATTGAAACCGAAGGTCCAACTCGAGTTTTTATAAAGTTATTAAGTGGCGCCCAACGTGGGGCCTGTCAAATAAATATTTCGCAACTTGTTTCGAATGGTCAACCGCACTGACCAATTATGCAAGAATAATTCCTATAAGGAAGGCCGAACAAAGCGACAGGACTCAAAAGAACCAGGATCATAATCTACCGGAGCAGTGAATCATACATTTTTCGCCTACACCTACTTGGACAGTTGGGATACTGTGGAATTCCATATAAGAAGCCTTTATCTTAACTCTAAACTTATTGAATCAGTTTTCGTAATTACATATGGAAGTAATAATTAGATCTGATAATTATTTCATGTGAGAAATAAAATATAAAATTTGAGACTAAAGTGTTAATAGTCCCTTTTCGTGTCGTATTGAGGTGAAATTTTTTCCCAATTGCGTAACATACACGTGTTCAAAACTAAAAAAGGTTCAATATACTTGCGTAAGAAACAATAAAAAGTTATTTTTTTCATCAATTGGGTTTTCCATCTTAAAAACGGCAAACTTGAAAAATTAAAAATCGCTATATCAGGCGATAACAAGATTTCACTGCATTTGTGCAAAGTTATTGAAACTTAGTTCCCAACTTACGTAACATACACGTGTTCTATAGTAACATTAGCTAAATATTTTCTTTCTGGAAAATTTCGCATAGAATTTTTCATTTCAATTAAAAACAAAAACTACAAAGTTTTCCATATTAAAAAAATTGCTGTATCAGGCGAAAAGAAACATAGATTTCCGTGAATTATTTTGAATCATAGTAATATAATTTGTCAGATTACATAACATAATCTCATTTAAAACAGTTAAAACAAATGGTACACCCAGTCTTTTAACTTCTACGGCTGTAAAAATATACATTTTCCATAGTGCGGAAAACGAACCATAGATTGTTCAGTTTACACATAGTTGTTTACAGTCACCAGAAATCATCGTGATATCTGTAGTTTCTGCAGAATGGAAATCACAAGAGAGCTAGTTTTAGATATCGTAAGAGTCTCAACCGAGCGTGCTAGGGCAGAGTTCACGGCCCAAATTCAAGAACTTACTCTAGCCTTAAATCGCCTTAAACCACCATGTGTTGAGCCCTACCAACCCGTCGCAATTAACCCTTTAACAGAGTCAGGAAATGCTAGTTTGGACTTAGTAAAGTCTTTACCCGAATTTCGTGGCGATGCCTCGTGTTACCCAGCCTGGCGCTCCGCTGCCGCCTTTGCCATTAATTACTACCCTGAAGGTTCCGAAAAATATTACGTGGCAATGGGTATTTTCCGGAATAAAATTACTGGTGCGGCGAGTTCAACACTGTCGTCTTTCAATACGGTGCTAAATTTTAAGGCAATAATCGCCAGGTTAGACCAAACCTATGCAGATAAAAGACCAGTTCATGTTCTGGAAACTGAACTAAGTATTCTCAGGCAAGGTCATTTGTCAATTGCAGACTACTATGACTCGGTGGACAAACATTTTACGCTTATCATAAATAAGCAAATAATGACGAATAGTGGCAACGACGAAGTTATAAAGGCTCTAAACGATCGTGCAAGAGCAAACGCTCTACGAGTATTCATTTCAGGTCTTCGCCGTCCGCTATGTGACATATTATTTTCCTCGTCACCAAAGGATCTGCCCACTGCCTTGGCCGTTGCACAGGAGCTTGAGATGAATCACAAGCGCTATGATTTCGCCCAAACCTTTGCAATGGGTAGTTCAGTTAAACCAAACAAAGTAAGAGCGACAATGCCGCAATATAATTTTAATTCACAAAATGAACCAAATCGTTTACCAAATCACAACAATAGACCGAGTCCAATGGACCGAGTTGACCATGGCACATCTATCTATCGAAAAAATAATGCCACTCAAAATAGTGCAATCATTTCTAAAACGCCCAATCAAGCAATTGTATTTAAACGTTCTCGTGAGCCATCCGGTTCTTCCCAGAGACCTGGTGGAAAGACACAGCGGGTTAATTATATGCCAGACAATATTGGCATAGTTTCTGATGAATCTGAAAACGAAGAACACTACGACGACTATGATATCTCCAATTTTAAAAGTTATTCCGAAGAGCCTTACCATACATGCGAATCTAAAAATGATTCCGAAATAAATTTTTTAAACTAAAGTCGCTCCTACCTTTCATCACTAAAACTACTGCGAATGGTCAGGAGCTAAAAATATTAATAGATACAGGCACTTCAAAAAATTTTATTAAACATTTTCAATTTCTCGACGGAATTAAGGAGATGAAAACCCCATTTACGCTAAAATCAATAAATGGGCAAAATTTCATAGACAAAAAATGTTTGGTTAATGTTCTCAACCACACCTCGACTTTTTATTTACTTGATAATCTAAAAACCTTCGATGGCATAATTGGTTATGACTTCCTAAAAGAAATTGACTCAAAAATTGATATTAATGCAGGGTATTTATTGTATATTATCGGGATGGTAAGGTAAAACTTCAGCACCTTTGTTGCAATCAAGTCAACTTGATTACAATTAACGATGATTCCGTGCCTGCAAGTGTTCAAAATGACTTTCGTCAATTAATTAATAAAAACACTAATGCATTTACTCACCCAAATCGTTCCCTACCCTACAATACCAATGTCGAGGCTACAATTCGTACCACTACAGAAAACCCAATTTTTAGCAAAAGCTACCCGTACCCGATTTCAGCAGCAGAGCTCATAAACTCCGAAATAAAATCACTCTTAGGAGATGGCATAATTCGCAAGTCGTGTTCACCCTATAATTCGCCCGTCCACGTAGTAACAAAAAAGGGCATTGACGAAAATGGCAAACAAAAACTGCGTATGGTGATAGACTTTCGGAAAATTAACGAAAACACCATCTCTGATCGATATCCCATACCGGACACTTCAGTCATCCTGTCCAATTTAGGAAAATCAAAGTTTTTCTCCACGCTAGATTTGAATCCACCAAATCAACTTGCGCGAGAAAGATAGACCAAAAACAGCATTCAGTGTAAATAATGGCAAGTACGAATTTTGCCGCTTGCCATTTGGTTTGAAAAATGCTCCAAGCATTTTTCAACGAGCCATAGACGATATCCTGCGTGACGAAATCGGTAAGACCTGCCATGTTTATATCGATGATATAATTATCTTTTCACCAAACGAGCATTTGCATCTGAATGACATTAAAAGAATTTTAAACAAATTAGAAACTGCCGGTATGAGCGTTTCGCCCGAAAAGTCCAAATTTTTCCAAAAAGAAGTGGAGTTTTTAGGATTTGTAGTGTCGCAGAACGGTTTAAGAACTTGTCCAAACAAAATAAGCGATATTTTAAATTACAAAGTTCCAGAAACTTTACGCTCTCTACGATCCTTCCTTGGTCTTGCGGGATATTACCGCAGGTTCGTGAAAGATTATGCAGCCATCGTAAAACCGCTAACGAAATATTTGCGAGGAGAGAATGGGCACGTAGAAGCTAACAAGTCAAAAAAAATCCGAATAAAATTGGACCCCGAAGCCATGTCCGCCTTTAACAGAGTTAAGAAAATTCTTGCTTCTGAAGATGTTTTGCTCCAATACCCGGATTTTAGCTGCCCTTTCGATCTGACCACAGATGCGTCTTCAAATGCTTTGGGCGCGGTTTTGTTCCAGAAAAATAGGCCCATAACAATGATTTCCCGAACGCTCTCTCGAACAGAACAAAATTAAGCCACCAATGAGCGTGAGCTACTAGCTATAGTTTGGGCATTGAAGGCCCTTCGGCACTATCTATATGGCGTCAAAAACATCCATATTTTTACTGACCACCAGCCGCTTATCTTTTCAATTTCGGATAAAAATCCTAGCACTAAAATGAAAAGGTGGCGTGCTTTCGTCGAAGAGTTTGCTCCTACGTTTCATTATAAGCCAGGAAGTGAAAACAAGGTGGCAGACGCGCTCTCCAGACAGTTCATAAATAATATGAGTGAATCAATAGATACAGCTCATAGTGAGGAATCGTTGAGTAATGTTGTAAAAACGGTCAAATGCCCCATAAATCAATTAAAAAACCAACTAATACTAACAAAAGCGTCATACCTAAATAAAGTGACAAAAATTATTTTTCAGAAACATGTCCGCCATACAATTTCCTTCGATTCGCTCGGAAACTTGTTTGAATGTCTTAAAACCGTAATAAATCCAAATAATACGAACGCGATTCATTGTGACCTACCAACACTTTCCGAAATACAAAACGATTTAGTTTCACTCTTCCCGGGAGTGAAATTTCTCCACACAGAAATTTTTGTGATAGATTTGATAAATAAAACGGATCAATTAGAAAACAGTAATTGCAGAGCATAATCGCGCACACCGTTGTCTGCAAGAGAACTTTAAACAAATTTCTCGAGAATATTATTTCCCAAATATCAAAAAGAGGTTGTCTGTAAAGTCGGTATACTGACGATAGTTTAACGTGACAACGTCATAAGAAAATATTGATGGAATGGTTGCAATTTTCAAAACAAAATTTTAATTTTATTTGCTTGGTAGATATTTTGTATGGATATAGAGGAGGAGGTAAATGGAATTGCAATGGAATAGGTCAAGTTACATTTACACAAACGTGAAAAATGACGAAACATTTATCAAATTCATGAAAGATATCTTCAATTTCGATTGTGCATCAGACGTTAATAAGTCAACAACACTTAGATGCATCATCATCGATTTGACTTTCTCAAGACACATTACACTTGAAACACTCCCTTTCATTTCCTATTTTTCCTTTCATCGTTTATTCTCAACAGAGAATTGGTTCATTACCATGCACACAGGAAGAAGGCATATGCAAATACAAATATGTGAATTTATATGCAAATGCCCATATACATACATATACATACATATATATGCTCACTCAAGTAGGACAGAGCCAGATGTCGAACGTTGCCGAACGCGGGGACCGATTGTGCTCTTTGTCGTTCGTTCCGCGCTCTCGCTTGCAGTTCAAGCACATTAGCTTACATTTGCTTGCGTACGGAATGGATTCGTATATTTGATATGTCCATATAATTTGTATGCATCTTTACATATAGATTTATTCTTTTTTAAAATTGCGCGAAATTGTATATGTATATGCATGTTTATATACATATACTAGTATACAACATATCTTATAAGGTATGTGGTAAATATTACCATACATTTTTTCCTTCATATATAATAAAAAAATTAATAATAATAACATTAAAACAACAGGTATTATTAACAAACTTGGTTTTATTTTAAATTCTTCAAGTAAATCAAATTAATAATAACACTAGTCTACAAGGAAAAGTATCCGAAATAATTCAAACTAATATCTGCTTCTCTGTCCATGCAAAATTCGGATTGATAACTAAAATTAATTTATTAGTTTGAGTTTTCGAGATATCCTAACCTAAAAGTGCAAAAACCCCCATTTTTGCCCATATTTGAGGTTATGTAGCCTTGCAGATGTTTTCTTTCACCCAAATTAAAGGATGGCATCTTTAAATACAATCCTTCTTTTTTCAAATGGCGTTTTGTTTGCTCAAATATCATTTTTTTTCGCAGAGATATCGCATTTTGAAATTTTCATGTTTCGAAATTTTCCTACACCTGAAAATCGATTAAGATAACATAGACATGATATAGTCGCTTACTAATTTTCTTGGGTTTGAGGGCCTGAAATATATGGATTAATAGTATGTAAATTTGGAGTTTGTGGGAAAGCCTGCTTGCGGTTATGTGGGTTAGCCTGCTCGCGGTATGATAGGGGTGGTTTCTAGGGGTTAGGGCTGTGTGTGACTCGGTACCCAAAGGTTAGATAGTGTAGGGATGTGGTGAGTCAGCACACTTATGGTGTGAGACAAAATTTTAAGAAAAATAAGACTCAATTCAAGAAAATTAGTAATCGAATATTTCATGTCTATGTTATCTTAATCGATTTTCAGGTGTAGGAAAATTTCGAAACATGAAAATTTCAAAATGCGATATCTCTGCGAAAAAAAATGATATTTGAGCAAACAAAACGCCATTTGAAAAAAGAAGGATTGTATTTAAAGATGCCATCCTTTAATTTTGTTGAAAGAAAACATCTGCAAGGCTACATAACCTCAAATATGGGCAAAAATGGGGTTTTTTGCACTTTTAGGTTAGGATATCTCGAAAACTCAAACTAATAGAGCAATTCTGAGGCCAGATTTGGATTCAGCGCATCATAAACCTTCGGAAATATATAGTCTGGTTTCTGGGTCTGAATGTTGGTTAAATTTTGTCGGCCTGTGTAATCAATGAGAAGGCATATGCAAATACAAATACGTGAATTTATATATGTACATTTGCGCATATACATACATATATACGCTCACTTAAATAGGAGAGAGCAAGATGTCGAACGTTGCCTTTCGTTTGCTTTGTTTGCTTTGTCGTTCGTTCCGCGCTTTCGCTTGCAGTTCATTCAAGGTAACGACAATAAGCAAGGTAACGACAAATGAGCAAGGTAACGGCAATGAGCAAGGTAACACTAATGAGCAAGGTAACGACACATTTTTTCGTGCGTGCAGCCTGTTAAATCGAATTATAAGACGTTATCACGTCAAAAAAATGTTAAACGCTATTATTGCAAATAAATACCAGCGTAAACCAGTAAATCTCGAAATAGGCAAAACTCCTATTCCAAAGACGCCTGGCGAGATCTTACACATGGACATTTTTTTTACCGACAAGCAACATTTCCTAACCTGTATGGATAAGTTTTCGAAATACGCTGTAGTAAAACCAATTCAATCGCGCTCTACATTAGATATCAAGGAAGCCTTGCTAGAAATACTCCTAATATTTAAAAACACCAAAACTATTGTTTCAGACAATGAGAAAGCCTTTCATTCGATGACAATTAAAACTTTTCTTAGGGACAACTTTTCAATCGAACAATTTTTCATTCCGACGTTACATAGCCAAAGTAATGGGCAGGTTGAAAGATTCCATTCAACCTTAATGGAAATTGCCCGATGCATAAGAGAACAACAACAGCTGAACGAGACTATTGAATTGGTGCTACTGGCTACTCATAAGTACAACAACACCATTCATTCTATTACAAATGCTAAACCTATCGACATTCTTCATAACTCTTCGAATGAGGATTTGGAAATGATACGCGAAAGATTGTGCCAAGAGCAGGGGAACGTTTTAGGTAGACGGAATAAAAATAATAAAATGAAAACCTATGAGCCTGGTGAAAAAGTATTTTTGAAGAGAAATAGACGTCTAGGAAATAAATTTAACAAGATATTTGTTGAAAAAGTTGTGGAAAAGGATCTAGGCAGCACGGTCTTGATCGATGGAAAAATCATTCATAAAAGCAACTTACGATAAGTGTTGTTGAGCCTTTTTTGTTTCGTATGAGAGTTTAAGTCGTGGAAGTTATATTGCTACAATGACGTGAAAAAAATTCGTAAGCGTAAAAAATTTATCTGAAAATGAAATATATTATCAATTCTGATTATTTACAACTTCTTGATAAAATTAGAATTGTAAATAGACTCTTTAAACTAAGTTTAATTTTCACCATCCTTTGATGAGTTACATTCATTTTAATTTTAACGTAATCATAGTATAATCATGTAATCATAGTATAGAATCAAACAAATTTATTGTTCAAAAGTATGGAATTTAAGCTCAATTAAGCTTCAACATTAATAACGCTTTTAACTACCCATTTACAACCTTAACGTGCTGTGAAAAACGATCCGGTCTACAAAGCCAACAAGTCGTATTTTGAATCTAACTATTCGAACCGCTGAGCCACAGCTTTTTAGTAGCTGAAACGAGGACGTTTCGAACTCGACAAGGAGAGTAGTTAAGACCACCCGCACAAATTCGCTAACTATGTACAATTAGCTGATGTTATATTTTTTGTTAAAGCTCAGCTTACGTTTTACAACACTACTTTTGCCTACGTGACCAAGATCGAGCGACTTTATGATGGGGTACGCGCAGTAACATCCATTGCTCTCACACTTTACTCAAAACCAGTTTTGAGGAAAAACTAATGAATTATGAGTTGCATGGCCAAGCGGAAAACGTTGGTGAAATTCCATCGAGCACTTCAATTTTTTTTTTTGAATAAAACACAAACGGTTTGACTTTTTTAACTAATTTTTTTTTTTATTATCGAGTTTGAACATATACATTTAAGTATGAAATTCGATTTCTTTTGTATGACCACCGCGTGCACGTTTTACGAAGACCAAACGTTGAACCCAATTTTCGACCACTCTTTTGCATAAATCGGCCGAAATTCCAGCAATTTCGCGTTCAATATTGGCTCTGAGCTCACAAATCGTCGCCGGCTTGTTACTGTAGACCAATGACTTCACATAACCCCAAAGAAAATAGTCTAGAGGCGTCAAATCACACGAGCGCGGCGGCCATTCGACCGGTCAATTTCTGGAAATAATGCGCTCATCGAACTTACTCAACAAATCAATTGTAGCATGTGCTGTGTGGCTTGTGGCCCCGTCCTGTTGAAACCACATGTCGTCTAAGTCCATACCATTCAATTGCGGCCAAAAATAATCGTTTATCATGTCGCGGTATCGATTTCCGTTCACAGTATCGTGGCGATCGTTCTCGTCAACGAAAAAATATGGGCCAATTACGCCGCCGGCATGTAAACCGCACCAAACAGTGATTTTTTCGGGATGCAACGGTGCCTCATGAATCACGTGTGGATTGCTTTCTGCCCAGTAACGCATATTTTGCTTGTTGTCAAAGCCATTGAGCCAAAAGTGAGCTTCATCACTGAAGATGATTTTTTGGAATTATTTGGATTTAAAGTAGCAGCAACAGAACGATTATTTTCATAAAAAATTTGCACGATTTGCAATCGTTGCTCAAGTGTGTAGCGTTCCATGATGAAATGTATACTAATGAAGTTTACAAATGACAAGCGAAAAATAAAAAATATTGCGTCGATCGCCCTCCCCATCGGAAAAAAGTTGAAGCGCACCTATTGAAAAACGCCTTATATATATATGCATATATATATATATATATATATGCTCTTATTTGTGACACATCACATCTTGTTGTTGTTCCACAAATGGAGGGACCTAAAGTTTCAAGCCGACTCCGAACGGCAGATATTTTTATACGAAGAGCTTTTTCATGGCAGATGTACACTTGGAAGTTTGCCATTGCCTGCCAAGGGGCGATCGCTATTAGAAAAAACTTTTTCTTCATTTTGGTCTTTCACCGAGATTCGAACCTACGTTCTCTCTGAATTCTGGATGGTAGTCACGCACCAAGCCATTCGATCACGGCGGCCTTCCATGAGAGAATTTGAAAAAAATTACGTTTAATTTACTCTTTCAATAATTTATGATAATTACAAACGCAATAAAGAAAAACAAAACATATTTTTCTTGATTTCACAGATACGCAATTGAAATAAATTTCTTGCAGTCTTTGATTTGCTTTCGATAGTAACACCGGCTAGCACGTTTTTTGTGTTGTTTTACCTTACTAATAGAAGAAAAAATGTATTAAATTTGCATTTTGTAGAAACCAAATCCTTGTAGAAAATCATATCCTAATTTAAGCGGTGTGCCAGGATGCATTCCATGTCATACTGGTCCTGGACACACCGACACAATTCCCTGAGCGAAGTTTGCCTACAAATTTCAGTTTTACTGAAATTATCTAGAGTTAGAAAGCCTTGCTAAGGTAACTGATGCGCCAAGAGAGAAGGAGAGAGCTGATTACTGAGCAAACAGCTTCTAAGCATTTGCTAATTTTAAATGTTTACTAGCCTAGGTGAATAAACCTACTGTCAATTTTATTAAGCCGATAAAACACAAACCAGATGGTGCTCTATGTAATGTATTTATTTATTCATCACTGAGGAAGCAAAAAATGTTGTCTTGGAAGTGATGATATAAATAAAAACCCGGTGAGTATAAAAAAAATTTTTTTTGGTAAAAGACAAAAAATTCTAAAGTGCCTAAAATGAAATTTGAATTAAAAGGTTTGCATGTTAAGTGATTAGGTGGATGAATTATGGTGGCAACTAATTTTGTACTATAACTAACTTTATTTTATTCTTGATTTCTTCTATAATGTTAAGAAAAAAATAAGAATCTGTTAAACACTATGTCACAGGCATCGTATCTAGATGAAAAATAAGATGCCTCATTGTTGTTCATTCGGGGACTAAAGGAACAGACATGATAATTTGCTTAAATTAAAATTGTTGTTAATCACACTAAAAGCTACCATTGACGGTAACGAAACATATACATACGTACAATGTACTTTTAACATTAAAACAACAACAAAATTAAAAATATAAAACACTGGCATGCCAAGCAATTTAGTCGTGAAATGAAAACGAAAAAAAAACCGAAAAACCAAAAGTAATTCAAAAAACTGAACAAGTAAATGCCCTTAATACAAAACAGCGTAATTATGCGCACGCACTTAAAAAAGCGACTGTTCGTAAGTGTGGTGAGGTGATACAAAAACGGCATAAGGTCGTAGAACAAAACAGTGCATGGATGGAGCAGAGGTAGTGACGGCCAAGACAGATTTTTTTTGGTTGTTGGACAGTCCACGCTTGCAGGTTGGCATTCCACAACACCATCGGCAGCACACCCCTGACTACATCATCATAATAATTATTAGCATCGTAAATAACAGCTACACAGAAACAGAAGGGTCACAAAATCAACAACCAGCCATTGGCACATGTGCATGTAGGCTTGTATGCATGTGTGTATGTGTGTAAGTTGATACATGTTAGGTCCATCATTTTATCTGTCATCCATCACGGATTCCAGCTGCACGGCGAAAGGGCGCTGCCAAAACGGTTTCGTTAACAATATATTTCAGTTGTTAATGATGAAGTAAAAAACAAAAACAAGACAAAACACAGAGAAAAAATTCGCCATATCAGCTGTGTATTGGCCAGTCATCAAGTTGATGCTGATTCATGGTGTTACCAGCAGAAATGAAACATGAAAAGGTTAAAACGTTGTCAGCTATTCAAACTGCTTAAAAGTACATTTTCATGATATACCTATGTGATGTTTTTACTAGCTAATCACATTTTTGATTTTAATTATCAGTTTTTAGTCTCATAGAATGGTTCATGTAGATTGCAAGTTCGTAGCTTAAGTCTCTCATTTATAGGTCAAATCTGTGTGCATTTGAATTATGTAGGTTTTGCTTTCGATCGTTAAATTGTGATTAAGGCATGCTTAAAGTTCTAAGACGAAAAAATGTCGATTATTTTGTGAACCTTCTAATGTCCAGGCACCGCTTATTCTTCCACAAGAATAT
Source organism: Anastrepha ludens (assembly GCF_028408465.1). Classification (NCBI taxonomy): domain Eukaryota; kingdom Metazoa; phylum Arthropoda; class Insecta; order Diptera; family Tephritidae; genus Anastrepha; species Anastrepha ludens. The sequence goes on along the minus strand of NC_071500.1, from coordinate 114,978,380 downwards.
TCTTCTGAAAGTGATCGCCGCAAACTGTCGGAATCTAATTTGATTATTGCAATAATAAACAAAATTGAGAATAAAAAAAGATTCTTCCATTTTCCACTTTGAAATTATTTCTCTATATATCAATATTACATTTGTTTATTACAAAAATGTCTTCTTTGATAGAAAAAGCATACTTTCTGGTAACGAGGAATGGTTCTATGGATATGGTATCTATGTTAATAGGCATGGCGTTTCTCAGACATGCCAAAATTCGAAACCCCACGGCAAAGTCGTGCCATGGAGAAAAAGGAAACTACCATCCACTACCTCTGTGAATACCCTGCAAAGCGAAGATGTTAACCCTTGGCAAACTGATTTTTGAAACTCTCGAAGAGCAGGCCGGCATAGACGTAAACAATCTCATAGGGTTCTTCAACCGCACACACTGGATATACCCCCAAAGGAATAACCTGTATAACTTGTTGGTAGCGAGGATCTGGCAACAAAGTGGCACGGAAGCAAGTGATTGGTGAGTCACCACTTCAACCAAAATTAGAATGGTCCACTCCGCATTCCTTTGCACTTTAAGGATAATATTTCGTCCCCTTAGTATTAAAATAGCCTATAAATTTTTTGATGTTTTGAGAAAATGAATTTCAAACTTTTTGTCGAAAGTAGCTCTCACTCAAATCTCGTTATGTCTGTAAATATTTATTAGTTTTTGACTGACGTTTTGACCCATTTTGTGGAACTAGAATTTGAAAAAATTTTGACCACATATAAAATCGACGATGGAGAATCCAAAAATTCAATAAAAAATAATAGCCTATGAGCACATATAGGCTATTGTTATACTAAGGGGACGATTTGTACTTATGGACCAGAAATTGGGATTCTGCCTGTAATGGCGGCTCTAACGCACATGTTTTCCATTTGAAAGCTCGATAGAAATTCTACTCCTGGCCGGTAAACATCTGCGTAAACAGCAGCCGAAGGAGTTGGATAAAATAATCCAGAAAGCAGCAAAAATAAAAATGAAAATCGACAAACAAATTTATTTTGCAAAATACCTACATACAAACACACATATGAACATGCGTACGCCCATATGGTGGAATGTGCCTGGCAAAGTGAGTATCTGCGTTGCCCACAAACGCTGCGCAATTCGGTAGGATATGTGGCAAGGCAATAATAAAGCCAACAACGCAAGCAAAACAAAGGAAAAGATTGAAAAACGAAATACTTAAATGAAAAGTAACAACAACAACATCCAACAAACGGGCTAATAAGTAAATGCTAAACATGCACGAAAAACGAAGTAAAGGCAGATAATGATAAAAACAACAAAAAATTCCCTCAGTCCAAAGCGAACATTGATACGTTGCAAAGCATAAAAAGTAGACGAAAACTTGTGCCAAAAGAATGTGGCAAAATGAAGCCAACGCCACAGGCTACAAAAACAATAACGACAACTATATGAAAACAATGTTAACTACAACTTAGCCGGCAAGAAGAGCATCGAACGCCGCGCAGAAAAAAGGGTGCCAAAAGTCCACTCGAACAAAGCAAAGCTATTGCCACAAAATGTTGAAAGCACAAATATGCGACCAAGGCAGCAAGTTGCAACGCAGTGAGCAGATGAGCAGTTAGTTAGAGAGTAGCGTGTGTGTGTGTGGAATGGAGAGCAGAGAGTGTGTCACCTGAGGAGGAAGAAGCTGATTGTTTAGCTGGCTACATGCCCCATTGTATATATGTGTGTATGAGGTGATTGAAAGAGGTTGCTTGCCGCAGCCGACCGCTCATGACTGGCGGTTGAGGTTGCAACGCACACAACTGGTTCTTGAACTTGAAAGTTCGCCTACTAACAACAACGAAGAAACAACAAACCTGCAATAACAACAACAACTCTGAAAGTAAACGCAATAAAAATAACGCTAACAACAATAACAACAACCAAATCGAAAAACTTGCTAGCAAAACTTAAAATCTGAAAACACGTAGGAAATTGTTTCTGTTTGTTTGTTTGTACTGTGCCACGCAACTTGCAACGCGCCTCAACATAAACTGCGATTCACAGCTATGATTACACTACCGCTCCACACTCCGCTCACTATAGCCAGCTTTGTGGCATCACAGCATCGGTAACTTCCACTCGTGAAAATCGTCGCGCATTTTTCGGTTCTGTTCGCAGTTTTTTCCGATTCCACCTTTGCCATTCCTCATTCTTTAGCTATTGTTATTGTTGCTGCTGCTTCCTGCGCAGCCTTTCATTGAATATTTTTGTGCAGTTATTCTTGCCGCAATTTGTTGTTGCCGGTTGTTGTCTGATCTTGTTGCTGTTGTTGCTTAGTGAATATTTGTTAGCGGCCATGTAAGCATTTCTTTGTTGCCATTACTTGGCTGTGACTTTTTTCTGTCAACTGCTATTCGACAAAAAGGAATTTCGCAGTGTGAAATTTATTTCGAGTTTTTCTTCAAATATTTTTTTCATTGACTTCCGCGTTTCTTTTCGTCAAGGTGCCGCAGCGATGCCGATTTTTTGTTTTGTTAGTGAGCTCTGCATCTGTTTTCAAGCTTACATTTTGCCATTTTCGTGATTCTGTTTTAGTTTTCGCCTAAGTTATGTCATGGGCTTTTCGTGGTTTTGCCCCGCGGGATGCTATGTTGTTGCCGTCCGATGTAGCTACAGGTACTTTGTGTGTTTACTGTAGACTCCACTGACAATTAATTTCTCTGTTTTTGCTAATATTTGTTTAAATTAAGCATGGCCATATTTTAGAGGGCATCTGGTCATGGCTTTAAAATAATTTCTACATAAAAGAGGAACAACTAAATTTGTGTGTAGGCTTATCTTAGTTACATATTTAATATAATCTTCACGACTCTGCGATTCCAACTATGGTTTCTTTACTAGTATTGGGTTTGTCCCAATCTGGCCCCGAAAATTATTTTATTTTTTAATTTGGCAAAGTTTATATCTCTGTTAGTAGGCTTACAATTTTCGCTTTGATGAAGATTCGCAATTTAACTTTTTATTTACTTAGTCTAAGAAATTACCATCTTTCATGCTACGAACAGCACAAAGTAACTTGGAGTGTGACTACTATTCAAAAGTGCACAGGTTCGAAACCTCAGCCACGAAACAGCCAATGATACAAAAGGTTTTTCTAATAGCGGTCGCTTCTTAGTAGGCAATGGCAAGCCTCCGAGTGTAATTTCGCCATGAAAAGCCCTTCATGAAACAAAAAAAATCGTTTATTGTTCGGAGTCCGCTTAAGCCTGTAAGCTTAAACCAAGGTGCACGCCACAAAGGATGTAAGCGCCAATTCTATATATACAGCTACCGTCAAAAGAAAGTGTGCATCACATATTGAGAGTGAACGAAAAGTGATGGACTTATCACAACTGACAAATCGAAGCCGAAAATAAAGCTAAATAATAGCTCAGTTTTCATATGCAGCTGCAAAAAGAAGCCAACGTTTTAATAAATGCAACCTTTGTAATTGAATTCCAAAGTGTGCAGCATAAAACGCCGCAGAGTAAGAAGAATTTCTAACATTTTATCCATATGTTCGACATGGAAAAAATGGAAGTCATGAGCAGCTTGAGTTGATGAAATTTTTAGCTTTTTGCTCAAGGTAAACCAGTTCTTTGTTTGGACATATCTAATTGGATGATTTAAGTAGCATAATTCTTAAGGAATTTGGTTTTTTCCGAAATGAGTCGCATTTTTGTTTATTATTTCTTTTTATCCGATAGTCATTAAAATTGCCTATACAAGAGGAGTATATAAATGTATTCAATATTTGGCTATTTTAATGAAGATTAATTAACTTCGCCGTTGTGTTGAGTTCGTGCCAGGCGATAAATAAATCTCTCGCTTAAGTATTTGTCAATAACCTCTGTGATATTGGAGTTAAGTGTGTATACATACACATAGACACAAGCGAGTGAGTGCCGGTAAAGTATGTGTGTGCGTGTGTGTATTCGTAAATCCATATGTCACCAATGCATTGTAAGCGAGTGCGAACAAGAGACCAGTATTGTGATAGCGTCGCTGCCGAGCTGTCGGCAAAGGGAATATCACCGCTTAAGGCTCACAGCTGTCCTTATTGTTTTTGATGGTTTCTTATGTTCAGTGTTAGTCCAGCACAAGCGCTCACTTGACCGCTGGCCATTGGCTAATCAGTGTGACTGCTGGGTGAACAATGGCCGGCAAGACGAAAATTTAACTCTATTTTAAAACTAGTTTTTAATTTTTTTTTTTTGGCGCAGAAAAAGTATTTTATAGAATTATAAAATATTCCGCATGCTGTGGTGCTTAATTTATTTGAAATTTTCGAACTTCGCTTAAGCTTTTATTAGTTGTAACTCTGTAATAAATCGTGCGCAATATGAGCCCTAAGCGCTACTGAAGTGATAACCTAAAGGGAATAATTAGAAGTATATTTGATGAGGTGTTTTTATAAATTTTTGCTATTAATTTCTCTTTTATTGTTTTTTTTTGTGTTAATTAACGCACTTGTTAATGCTGCTAATAAATCAGCGATTACAAAAATAACAAAATACACACTCCAAAAATATCATAAGTGGCACATCTGTGTTTGCTCAGCGCCCACTCAGCTGTCACTTGGGTTTATTAACCATTTTCGAAATGCCTTCAAGTTTCTAGGCATAGAAATATGATAATTTTTATTAAGAAATATTTATCACACAACGGCAGCGGGAATTTTGAGCTCAAATTATGTATGCAAGCCACACATAATTGATTACTTTTCATTTTATGCGTAGCAAAAGAGTTAAGTAAATAAATATTTACAATAACAAAAGTATTGTGCAATTAAAAATATTCAATCCCACACTCAAAGTAAACACAAACTTCATAGGTTATTGTAGTAGCATCACTAATGCGCTCTAAAAGGCAGCTATTTTTTGTCACACACAAAAAAAGGTCCAAAATTATTATCCAAATTAATGAGTTTTTGACTAATTAAATAAATTTAAACTTTGGCAGCCGTAACCTCAGTTTTATTTAATTTTTTAAGCCTGATTTATATTTAAAAAATTGCTTTAAATTACAGTAGATAACTTTTTTCATTACTATTACTATTGGGTAAACCATTGGCAAAATGAAGAATCGTTTTGCATAATTGGATGATACGCGACCGATTAGACCATGTATAGAGAAAATTGTGGCTGTAAATGAGAGTTTGAAGAAGGCCCAGAAGAACCGATTCGGCAGAGATGTCAACAACTTGGCTTTTCTTATGGCACCACTTGGGCGATTTTACACAAAGATCTTGGTTTGAAAGCGTATAAACTACAGCTAGTCCAAGATTTGAAGTCGGCCGATCTTCCAAAATGTCGTCATTTTAGTCGTTGGGCGCTTGAAAAACTCGCCGAATATCCGTATTTTGGAACCCGAATTTTGTTCAGCCATGTGGCCCATTTTTGGTTTAAGGGCTACGCCTATAAGCAAAATTGCTGCATTTGGACTGATGGGCACCCCGGTGCCATTCAATAACAGCTATTACATCCATTGAAAACAACCGTTTTGTGAGGCCTATGGAATGGAGGAATCATCGGCCCATATTTCTTAAAGACGAGTCTGGCGCCAATGTAACAGTGAATGGCGAACGCTATCGTTCCAAGATAAACGACTTTTTGATGCCGGAACCTGAAGCCCGTGGTCTTCACAACAAGACGGCGCTAATTGTCATACAGCCAGACTGCCCGTAAAACAATGGACTTACTGCGTCGTCGTTTCGGTGAGCAATTTATCTCTCGCCTCGGAGCAGTGTATTGGCCACCAAGATTGTGTGATATGACACCTTTGGACTTTTATTTATGGGTCTAAATGTTTTGTGGATAAACCAGCTTTGATTGAGGTATTGAAAGCCAACATTACAACAAATTTATTTGGATGGCGGAATTACGGAGCAGTTGCGGCCAACATTTAAAAGGGATTGTCTTAACCCTCTAATGCATGGACATGTTTAAAATAATGAAAATAAATAAAACACCGTAAATTTATGTTGATTGAGGGTAATTTATTGCGAATTTAACAAAAATTAAAAAATTCACTTGGCGGTTTGGAAGAAAAAAATGAAGCCATATATGGCCTTATATGCGTTTAGAGTTATTTTTGGGAAAAAAGTTTATTGGGTGTGGAAACTTGTAAAACAGTTCCTTTTGTCGTTGTAGCACAAGAATACGTTGCACTTTTCGCAAAAAGTGTATGAGCGAAAAGAGCAATCATTTTGACAAAGTTGTCGGTTTTTCATCCATTTCGGGAAATGGCCTATTCCGTCCGTCCGCACAGAACTCAAGAGGAAATCCTGTCACTTTCTTCTTTTACTGCTGGTAGGTATATTTTCTCTACTTGCCGATGGAGAGTTTGAGGGTGTGGATATAGGTCGTCCTCGTTTTTTCAATTTACCAACTTTGCAAAGATGTTCAGCTATTGCAAGCTTGAAGTCAAACAATGGCATATATTCTTTCGACTTTCGACGCCACAAAATCCAAGCATTGACAACGCACATATCAATCATATGAAACAAAATCTTTTTATACCATTTTATTGCCCTCAGTTGTATTCTATAAAGGCCTAGTAAAGAATCCAGTAAATCAACGCCACCCATATAATAATTATATACATCAACTGCCCTAGGAGAATTGATTTCAATATACTTCTTCTCTTTTTTACAGTACCGTTTTTTCGTTGACATAGGGTGACATCCGACATAGGTTGAAAGAATATTTACCACTTTGTTGTCAAACCAAGTGACGAGACCAAGTTCAACTCCATCAATATCTGCTACTTTTTCAACCATACTTCCACGGCCTAACTTTTTCATTTCTTTTTCGGTTGGCATCTTACAATTTGTTACACGATTTAACCTTACTGTGCCTAAAGGTAATATACCATTTTTTATTAGATACACCTGAAGCTTCGGACTGTTAAACCAATTATCAAAAAATAGTTGATCGTTTTTTCCTTTTGGTATTTTAGCTGCTAGTCTCGTTACAACATTTCCACTTACTCCTATATTTGGTGCTCCTTCCGGGAATGTATCGCTTTGAGCTCCGGCAAATATATCAAAATCGTAACTGAAACCTGAAACTCCGCTCAAGACAAAATTTTTGAATCCCCATTTGTGGGGTTTAGCTGGATTATACTGTTTGAGGTGATGGCGGCACTTTGTGGGAATTATTTGTTCATCAACCACTAAATGTTCTTCTTTGGGTACAAGCAACAATCGAGCACAAATTTTGTCTAACAATGGTCGAATCTTAAAGAGCTTATCAAACCCGAGTTCACCAGGTGATCTTATATTTTCATTATTATTGAAGTGTAAAAATCATTTGATGTTTTCCCATCTGTTACATGTCATTGCGTTACGTACAAATTCTTGGCCAATGAATGTGTTCCAATAATGTCTGGATGATGGTAGTTTTATCAAAGACATGTATATTGTTATGCCTGAAATAATTTTTATAAGTAATTTTTTAACTTTTTTACTTGATCTCGTTCCGAGTAATATTGACAGGTTTATTTATATCCATTTGTAATGCAATTAAATTCGATTGTTCTACAATAAAGTTCATCAAATCGTCATTGAAAATAAAATTAAACATATCAGCTGTTTTTGAATCTCCTTGAAATGGAAAATTTTCACTGGAATAAGGAGGAAAACAAATTTCTTTCCAAATTGGAGGTCTAGGCTTTTTAGCAGATTTTGCATTTGATGTAGAAGGCTTGTTATAGTCATCTGAGTCATCGGTATCATCAGTCTCTGGTACATAAATATGCTCCTGTTCTGGCGGTTTACTTATAAGGTCATCATCACTTTGATCACCTCTATTAACTTCATAAACATACTTTAAGTTACCATAAAATGATCGTACATGCATTTCTAGGAAATTCCATTGCGATTTATCAAAAAACAAAACAGAAATATGTATACACACATGTTAGTTCATTATTTACCTTAGTGCATGAAACGCCATATATGGCTTCGTCAGTTTTTACAAAAAATCAAACACAAGATGCTTACTTTTCATATAAATTATATTTTTATTCAAAAAATAACTTCACTTTCTATACAAATATATTATATATTTTTTGCTTTAGTCTTGCTTTTATTTTTTATGCAATAGTGCACATAAATCACTTCAAAATTTGCTTTTGTTCTCACACTTGAAGCACTCAAAAAAAGATAACGGAAAAGGTAGCTAAAACACTTGTTGACAATAATTAGTTTTGCGTATGAGAAGAAAACAAAGCATAGAATGTGATAATTATTATTCTCTTTTGATTAAGTCCCGTTTTTATAAAAATACAACACAATGAAAGGTAAAAGCCATATTTGGCGTTATATGCGGTAGAGGGTTAAAAATATAAATGTCATGAATGGTTCTACAAAAATATAATAAAGATTACCAAATCAATTTGAACTTTCGTTGACTCTTTTATACTCTCAAAAGCTCTTACTCCAGACACTATATGGATAACCGGGTGTGGCTACAGGATCAGAGGTTGAGGTTGATTTCGTCGGGCAATTGACATCAAATTTCAGTCGTGTGTGCTATATTCTCTACACATCATTTGTTCATTCTAAAGTAGAATGTGATTTGCTGTTGTTGGCGAATTCTGCTGACGTGACAATCCTTGGCTGGATATAAATCCGGATCGTTTCGGTTACGTAGTACCGACTGTCGATGGAACTGTAAAATAGACGTCTTTCACCTTGTTCCCCTCTCATGCCTGTTACATAGCTCGAATTGAGTTGAACGTATCCAATAAATTTTGCATTGGCTTTGCTTTACGTTCCCTTCGTTCTCATGACCTCAGACCCTCATACTATTCCAAACGCCTGCATATCAATTTGAAATCTTTGCAGCCTCGGCAATATATTTTGTTTTGAACTTTCGTGTTTGAATAACAGGTGTTGTGGATTGCCTCTCTCTATTGGGATCGGCTTTGCTTCTTCTGAACAATCTCTTATTCTGTTTGCTAATTTTTTCTACGGATTCAAATTATTATTATGTTATTTGTTAAAACATCTGTATTAGTCAATATGACAACGTGTTTTTGTAGACTAATTGTAACTTCATTAAATAAATAAATATTTTCTTAGTTGAATAACCATTGGGCATATAAGAGGAAAAGTTACCTATGCATTTGCTTATAAACCAGACGAGATTGTTCAGACTGTATCTTCTTCTTCCTAATTGGCGCGATAACCGCTTACGCGATTTTGGCCGAGATTAACAAAGCGCGCCAGTCGTTTCTTTCTCGTGCTAACCGGCGCCAATTGCACACACCAAGTGAAGCCAAGTCCTTCTCCATCTGATCTTTCCAACGCAGAGGAGGCCTTCCTCTTCCTCTGCTACCACCAGCTGGTACCGCATCGAATACTTTCAAAGCCGGAGCGTTTGTATCCATTTGGACGACATGACCCAGCCAACGATGGCGCTAGATCTTTATTCGCTGCGCTATGTCTATGTCGTCGTAAAGCTCATACAGCTCATCGTTCCATCGCCCTTCTTATGGATTGGGCAGAGCACACTTAAATTCCAATCGGCAGGCATGCTTTCATCCGACCATATTCTGCATAGGAGCTGATGCATGCACCTTACCAGCTCCTCGCCGCCATGTTTGAATAGCTCAGCCGGCAGTCCGTCGGCGCCCGCGGCTTTGTTGTTCTTTAGCCGTGATATTGCTATTCTCACCTCGTCATGGTCGGGTAACGGAACGACAATTCCGTCGTCAACGATTGGGGTATCGGGATCTTCACATTCTCTATGACATGCGCAGTTGCCACCGTTTAACAGGTTCGAGAAGTGTTCCCTCCATAATTTAAGATTGCTCTGTACGTCAGTCACCAGATCGCCGTCTTTGTTCTTACAATAGAACGCCCCGGTCTTAAAACCTTCTGTAAGCCGCCGAACTTTCTGGTAAAATTTTCGGGCGTTGTTCCTATTGGCCAGCATCTCAAGCTCCTCGCACTCACGTATTTCGGCCTCTCGTTTCTTCTGTCGGATAATACGTCTCTCTTCCTTTTTCAGCTCTCTGTAGCGATCCCACATGGCTCGCATTGCGCCCGATCGCAGCGTGGCTCTATAGGCGGCATCCTTTCTTTCTGCGGCAGCATGACATTCCTCGTCGTACCAATTGTTTTTTCGGGCTCGCCGGAATCCGATTCCTTCTTCGGCGGCGGTACGTAGGGAACGAGAAATGTTGCTCCATTGCTCGCGCATGCTGGTTTGTTGGGCAGTGCTCTGCGAGAGCAGGAGTGAGAGTCGAGTATCGAATCTTCTGGCTGTCTGTTGTGATTGCAGCTTTTCGATGTCGAACATTCTTTGCGTAGGTAGATGCACGTTTTTTGCTGCACAGAGGCGGGTGCGCAGCTTGGCTGCAACAAGGTAATGATCCGAGTCGATGTTGGGTCCTCGGATCGTGCGTACATCTAATACACTAGAAGCGTGTCTTCCATCTATCACAACATGATTGATCTTGTTTCGCGTTTTTCGATCAGGAGACAGCCAGTAGCTTGGTGTATCTTTTTATGCTGGAATCTGGTGCTGCAGAATACCATGTTTCGGGCCCCGGCGAAGTCGATCAGCCTCTGTCCGTTACCGGATGTTTCGTTGTGCAGGCGGAATTTTCCGACTGTGGGACCAAAAATTCCCTCCTTGCCCACCCTGGCGTTGAAGTCGCCAAGCACGATTTTTATGTCGTGGCGGGGGCAGCGCTCATAGGAACGTTACAAGGGCTCATAGACGGAATCTTTGGTCGCATCGTCCTTCTCTTCCGTCGGGGCGTGGGCGCAAATTAGCGAGATGTTAAAGAATCGCGCTTTGATGCGGATTATTGCGAGACGCTCGTCCACCGGAGTGAACGACAGTACTTGGCGACGAAGTCTCTCTCCCACAACAAATCCGACACCGAATTTGCACTCCTTTACATAGCAGCTGTAGTAGACGTCGCAAGGTCCTATGGTTTTCTTACCTTGCCCCGTCCATCGCATCTCTTGGATGGCAGTGATGTCAGCCTTTACTCTCACGAGGACATCAACCAGCCGGGCAGAGGCACCTTCCCCATTAAGGGACCGGACATTCCAGGTGCATGTCATCAAATCATATTCCCTATTTCGTTTGCAGGGGTCGTCATCAGTAAAGACAGTTCTCATCCGAGGCTTTGCAATTCTTTTCATTGGGGGGGATTTTTAAGTGGCGGGTCCCAAACCCAGCGCACAACCAGCTATCCTGGAATGCTTCGCCTTCTCACGTTAGCTCACTCCCGAACGGTTGTTCGGAAGCTACCCAGAGGATACGTGGGCTAATCCCGGCCGTTGTGAGCTGCTTGAACCATATGGAGAAGAATCGTCCTGGCCACTCCCAAGTGAATGGCGATCAGTAACTTTCCCCACTTGCGTGGACTTCTACACATGGAACCATCCTCCGTTCAGACTGTATAACTTACTAAAATTTTGATGACTATCACTGTTTTCTATGGCCTCAACAGCTGCAGAGTAGTTGTTCTTTAACGAGAAGAGCAACGCTGGCACGAGTCATTGAGCTCAAATAAAACACGTGGAGTCTCAGCACTGAGTAGATAGTTAAATAAAGGCAAAATAAAAATCAATAACTACACAATCACTCCAATAAAGACTCTTAACACCCAGAAGCAATAATTTTCCGAAACTGAGCTATTAACTTTTCATAGAATTAAAATCACAACCGCATAGCACTAAATTAGGTGTTAGCTTATACTTTTTGTAATAAATAGGGCCAAAAAAGTTGGTATTTCAACTACACACAAAAGAAATGATGCTCTACAGTAGCCGCGGATGCTCTTAACAGACCGACCGGTAATGCCTGTTCCATTATGAGTTAAAGTCGTAAAAATAGATATTATAGCAGATTATTGTAGTTCAACTCAAGTTTTTCGACACAAAAGGTATAAGAACGCTGCGTTCATTGTGTATTCTAGTTACTGCGCGTTTCCTGTGGCAGCATGAATGAAAAGACTTAAGTTTGGAATTTTAAGTCAGCACTGAATGTATTACTGATATAATGAAAACTAGCATTAAATAAAAAGTCAGCAAACAATTTAAAAATCTTTCAGACTCATTTTCTTTCTTTGTTAAAAAAGATTATTTCTACACCTAGAAGAAAAAGTGAGCCGCCGAAATTCCAATGGAATTACGTGCGCAAATGCATACCTGGATGACCACCGCTCAACACCACTAGTTATTAACACGAATTTGGCGGATGCACTAAACAAAAACAGGAAAATCGTAAATCAAAATAAATAAATTCACAGATTAACGCAACTTTTAACGGTTTGCGGCAGCTGGCAGCAACAGTAGCGACATCAGCACCAGCTGGACGCAATAATGCACTGCCAGTTGTTGTTTGCCGCCGTTGGTGCAAATAAATATACACTTCCAAGCACACATGCACCCATACATACATCCACATCCATGTGCGTGTAGCTGCCACCGCCAACAATAAAATAAGTAACACGGCAGTGCTGGTGGCGAATATTGTACATATAAAAATTCCGAAAGCAGCAGTGCGCCTGTTGGCTTTCATTACTCAAAACCACTCCGTGGTGGACGCACCGAAAGCGTGCTGGCGTTGTACGCTGCGTCGGTTTCGGTCAACAGCACAGAAATTCCGCAAATTCCAAAGTAATTTGCAGTCTGTGACGGAGGAAGACCAGTTGCTAGTCGCCATGCAGCGCAAATTATGCCGTCAAGGTGAAAAGGCAAAGCTGGACATGATTTTGAGTGAAAAAAACTTATAAAAAATTGGTAAATTAGATATTTATGTATGTATGTGTTCTGCCTAATAATAAACCAAAAGGTTGCGTTGATGAACTTGAATAGCTATAAAAAGGAAATTGCCAATGGTGTGCAAGTATTTATGACTGGTTGTAATTTGAAAAGGCTTAATCAGTGAAAGGGTAATCAGTATAGGAACAAGGTAACCCGACAGCGTTTTAAGCAAGTATCAATCACGTTTTTCATTTGCTTGTTCTTAGAGATAAGCAAAACGAGTTAATTAGGTGACCAACGCAGACCTATAATATTTTATATGCCTATTTATGAATGCAGAGGAGCATAAATATTTATGTGGTTTTTATTTCTTCATCAACGAGGCATATGAAATTTCACACCCTTCATATGAGGCTGCAGCATGTTTTTGTTTTTTGAACAACAAACTTCAGCCATAAATGTTGACACGAACTTCGACTGCCAGTAAATTCTAATTAGTTATGCGCTGATAATCAAACTTTTTCGTTTCTATTATGCACACACACACATACACACGTATGATATATACCGATACAAGCAAATATTGGTGGATAAAGGCTTCGCCACGGCTGAAACTCAAATTCTTCCACAAAAACTGTTGAGAGTGGGCGAATCAGGTGCTTGTGGAACGATATTAACATTATTTTTGTTCAAATATTCGCGAACAAGACGTGATGTGTGAGCTGGTGCATTATCGTGATGCAAGAACCATGACTTGTTGTCCCACAATTTCTTCCTTTTAAGACGAATGTTCTCGCGCAAACGCTTTAAAACGTCTAAATAATATTCAGCGTTAACCGATTTTGCGATTTGTGCGATTTTCAAGCACAATTTCCTTTACTTTTCCGATGTTTTCGTCGTTTACTGATGTTGCTGGACGACGTTCATGAGGCAAGTTTTCAACCGATGTACGGCCCTCTTTGAACGATTTGTACCACTGGAAAACACAAGCACGCGATAGAGCAGAGTCCCCAAAGGTTGCCTGCAACATTTTTAAGGCGTCTGAAGCCGAAATTTTGTTCGAATAACAAAATTTCAAACAAATTCTTTGTTCAACTTGAATTTCCATCGTTAAATTCGAAGAACACACTCGAGCTTGACTTGTTTACAGTAGCACAGAAAACAAACTATGTGACATATCACGCTGAAATTTGCCATCTAAGCTTATAACAGTCCTATCAAAAAACAAAAAATTTATTTTTGCCATATGTCATCCGCGGACCGTTTTATTGATAACGTCTCGTTCATATTTGAGCAGAAGGTATGCAAAATTTTGTATCGGTTTATAACTGTTTATTTTAGCATTTTCGGCTTCAAGTGTACATATGTATCAGAGCGATAAGTTATTATCAAATGCATAGTATTTTTATTGAAAAGTAATCAATCCTTTTCACATAAAATGTTAAAAAATATATGTTAATTAAAGCTTGGAACTGTAATAATTTATCTCTAATTTTTCATTTTTTTTATATATTTTAAATAAAAAGCCAGCTTAAATTTATAATATTTTTAGGTTAAAAAGCTTTCATTCCCGTCCTTTAGTTCAATATTTCATTTAAATAATTTTGAGCAATGAACTTTTGGTCTACGGCAGGCCTATATTCTTGAAAATGTTTACACGAAAATCTCGGCCTTTTAATTTAAACAATTTACTCAAAGTATTGGTTATTTAGAGGTATTATAGTCTAAGAGCTGGCTACATGAAAGTGCCCGCATCAGGTACATGGCTAATTTATTTGTAAAATAATAGTATTAGTGTAGACGAATATAAAAATGAATGTCTGCCATTGCAAAACTGGGGCGCAAAGGGGGGATACGCAGTGAAAGGGGTGAATTTTGGGTGGAAAAAAATTCATAAGGTGCAGGGATTCTATGTACGGGAAAAGTTTGGTTATATTTGAGAAAGTGTAAAAAAATTGGCAGACATTTTGCGAGGGGCTAACTCGCCGCCAGACTGCGCTGAAGATTGCAAAAATTATTAATATAAATTAATTAAAAAAAAATCATAAGGTACATGAATTCCAATTATTATATTTTAAAGTTTAAACATTCCAAAAGCCATTTACAAAATGGCAGACAAAAAAGTGAGGGCTAAGGCCGCGGCAGACGACGTTAAAAAGTGCGCTACACATCAACATTTTTAGTCACATTCTTGATATTTAAGTGCAGAAGAATTATTATCGATATTTATGGAGTGTTTCGAGCGTAAAGTGAAAAAGGCAAATCGATTTAAACAATTTACTCAAAGTATTGGTTATTTAGAATTATTACCCTTACAAACAAATAAATAAAAAAAGTATATTTAAACTAGTTGTCACAATAACAGCGAATATAATCAGGTGTATAATTAGGTGTTTTTGTAGTTTATTGTATTTATGTGCCTGTACAGAGAGATTGGCATAAAAAAATGTATGGTTTTACTAACACTGAAATACTGTAAAACTCGTAAAACCCCTAAAGCTTACACAAACGCACATACAAACAGGCAGACCAATTTCATGTATATGCGCGTATGTACTATGTGTATATATACACCAAAATAGGCAAGCATGCGTATAATTTAATATTTTTTCTAAAATATGCGACCAGAAACTGGCGGCCGTTGGACGATAAACGACAGCCAGCGAAAAATGTTAATGAGACACCTCGTTGTGATCTAAAAATACAAAATGAATAAGCCAAAGAGAATAGAACGAGAAATAGAAAGAACCCAAATTTTTAAAAAACTTAAAAGATTTGTAAAAGAAATTAACATTTCATTTATATGCAAAAATCGCGTCATGCACAAATGAACGACCCGGCTGTGTGGCAAGAGTGCCATACATTTTTTCCCACAGAGTAGCCTGTCTGACTTGTGTAAATATTAATTTGTATATCATTAAAACGGCAAAAGCAGCAGCTAACAAATGAAAACACCTCATAAATAATGGTGAAAATTTGTTAAGCAAACAACCGAAGCGACAAAGTGAAAATTCTAGCTTACCAACAGACCATCGCGCGTACACACCGCTCTTTCAGGGAGCCAGTTAATGTTTATGCATTTAAAATAAATTAAATTAAATTAAAGCGCATTAGTGGCAATTATTGCCGCACGCCAACGCTGCTCACAGCAAGGGCGGAAGAAGTCGGCACCAAAGGGAAGAAGTTTTTCCATAATATTTTTGAAACCTTCATTAGCTGCTTTTCTAATGAGTAAATTGCATTACTACAGAACACTGAGTGGGTGGAATAGCCAGACCGACAATAGAAACGATTCACTGAACATCCGGGCGGTCATCAAAAGACACGTGCACACATACGAGCACAAGTCTGCCATTAACTTACATATATACGCGTACTAACATCTGCTTAAAATGTTTTTCTGACAGCTTGTTGAAACTTATCTGTGACTTCATCTTTATTATTTTTATGGTAAGTCTTTTGCCACAACCACGGCTGCCACTTGATTGGTAGCTGCGCAGCTACATAGTTGGCGAGTCATGAGTTTCAGTTTGTGCAACGTTAAAGGGAACGGGCATACTACATAGACGTTGTTGTATGCTTACAATATTTGCACATATTTTTGTAACATATCATACATGCATACATACATACATATGCATACACGTCTTTGCCTTCGCACGAATTTGGGCTTGCAGCTGCGACGATTCATTCATCGGTTTTTGGCATATCGTAAGGCAAGAACTTTCTCTTCAAACGGCACGTGTGCGCAGTTAAAGTTCCTATACGAGTGCGGCAGTATATGTGAGCCGATACAACGATATTTAATTTTAATAAACTGCAGATTCATTTTGTTGCAATTAATTATCCAACACTCTGCAGACTGGCCAAAGTGCTGAACCTTCCATAAATAATTTGGCATAGCAAGCCTTGTGGCGCATTTACACATTAAATGCAACATCTCTGTGGTTGCATGTGAAACTTATCGAATGTTTTTCATCCTCTTATTGAAATTTTTGTTTTTACTCTTGATTATCTTAAATTTGCTTATCGCGTCTGTCAATTGTTTGATGTTTGTGCACTACTGTGTCATGCTGGCAATAAATGGAAGTGTGCTGCAGCTTGTGATATGATGATAGTAAATAGTTTGCGTAAAGAAACTTTTTTATGGAAAGTCCGAAAATTGAACAGGAGGTAATGGTAAATATTGTGATTTTTTTTTCAAATATGTGTAAAGCATTTTCTAGCACCAAAAACTCAAAATTTGCAGTTAAAATATGACCAAACGTAGGTAACTGTGACTCTCTTAAATTACATTAAAATGGACCATCAATTCATTCAAAATTCTTTAATCATGCCAAGTACGCCAAACTTTAAAGAAATGAGTGCATGATTGCTCTGAAGGTACATTACTAGGGTCTAAGAAAGTATTAACTAAAGATCTCAATCAGATCATAATATACTCAAGTATAGGCAGTCAATGTACATCATTTGTGGTGCTGAATGTCTAATTGTAAAGTATTTCGCTTAATAGTTAGGTTACTCTCTTGGTGGAATAGGCAAGAAAGCCGCTTTAGGACTCATGGAGAAGTAAAAAATAATTCCGTCTGCCCGTATTCGTCTATAATTCTGATGGGATAGGCGATCGTCGCTATTCGTCGCCTATCATTTCTCGCTATTTTCATTCTCATTCCCTCCACCGCCTACGTTGAAAAGATCGATATCAGCTTTTTTACGCAGGTTAATTAATTTTTCATGATATATATATTTTTAATATATTTCATTCGGTACTCACTTTACTCGTTGTTTTGAACTATTTAACTAAAAATAAAATTAAATACTAATTCCAATTTAAAAATGTAATGGCAACCCTATTCGGAAAAATTCTAGATTACATTACTTTTAAAAATCTATAGTTTTAGATACATATTACAATGTTTTCATATCATCTTTAGTTAATATCTATTTTTACATAAGTGGCAACTGTATGCAAAAATGTGTCTGTATGAAAGCCTTTTCAAACACTTATCGTTGCAAACAATAATTGAATTGGAATACCTTTTTTTTTGCTATGTCGAAAACTGTGTCTTTTATGGCAGCCAGACTTTCATTTAAGACTGTTGCAGATATCAAAATAAGTTTTAACCCGACCAAAACACAATTCTGTCCACATATGAGAGAAATGGGATAGAGCTTTGCGTAACATACAAATTTATAATCAAACATTGACCTTCAAACGTCAAATAAACTATAGACTAAATTTACCTCCTTTTTAACTGGAATAAATTCACCCAAGAAAAATAATTAATCCTTGCGGGCATCACATGAATAAACAAAGTCAAGCAAAAAACTAAGGTTTGTGTTTTACAAAATGTTTAAAGGTCTTGTGAATTTATGCACTGGTTGCTGGTTAATAAGCAAGTCTGCTTGCTAATGCGCAACAAGTTGACTAATTAGCCTGCAATTGTAACAAAACTCTCAGCTACAGTAGTACGGAAAATCAAAAATTAAATCAACTCGAAATAAATCAATGCGCAGCCACCGGCAAAATTGGTAAAACACAGCGGGCAGGTTGGCAGTTGTCAGCTGGCAGGCGAGATCTCGGTGTCACTGAATGGCAGTTTGTCCATTTGCCCGTTGGCTGATTAGTTTCACAAACGAGGCAAAAAGTGGCGACCGCTTGTCAGAGCGCTCGTGCTCAGAAAAAATGTACATTGATTTTTCGTTTTACATTTTTTGTTTCCAGTTTTTGTTGTATTTATTTATTTATTTTTATTTTTTTTCTTTCGGTCTGGCATTACCCGCTCCCTTTCTTCATTTTATATTTATTAGATTTCCATTGCAAATCTGTTGGTATTTTAGGCAAAGTAAAAGACACAAACTTGTTAAGCTGCGGAGCTGTGGCAGGCGAAATAAACAAATTTATGCAACAAGCGCGCAAACCAAGTGAGACGTTGAGCAGCAATAGAAGAGGTAAACAAACAAAAAAAAAAATATATAAATAAAAAATGCGGCAAGGCTGGCTACATTTAATAAGCGGCAGCAGGGTTTTTTACATCTTTTGCTCATTGCTTACAAAATGCGGTCACGTTTTTGTTTTTACTTACCATTTTCGCTTACAGAGTTTCGTTAGCGCATTGTTGTTGTGGTTGTTGTTAGTGTTAGCATAACAAAAACCATAACAAAATCAAAACGTGAATATTTTATTTTGCATTCGACTTTGCTCTTGCAGCATTTTCATCATTTCCATCTTGTTTAGTTCGCTTTTTAGCATTTTCTTGTTGATGCCACAGTTTGTTGCAAGCGCACACTTCAACATCAATGCCAAATAGCTGGCGTTACACTCACTAAGCAACCAGGCTGTCAACTAAGCGACTAACTAGGCGAGTGAATGAGTGGCTGGATGTCTGACTCGTTGACTGGTTGACTTGTTGACTGCATGGCTACTTGATCCACCGGTTAATCGGCGGTTTTGTTGGCGCGATACGTTGGTTTTCCGTCTTATTCCGCTAGGTTTATTGGCTGCATACATAAGTAATGAAATTGACAACTAAAACTGAGGAAACACAAACGACGAAATGTCTCAGCAACAAAAAAGTGTGACAATCAATGCAAGAAAAGCGATCGATGAGTATCGGTGAGGTGTTTGTTGTTGGTTGAGTTCGTTGAATGCAAACTCAAGTGTTCGTTGCTGCTGTTGCTTGTTAGATAAATATATTTATCACTGGCATTAAAGCATAATAAAGGGTTGCCAAAGTTTGATAGCCTTAAAATGGTTTTTGCATTTCAAACCATTTATTTCAGTTACTTTTGCATAGATTTGTTTTCTATTGACTTTTTTTTTTTGTTTTGGGAAAATAAATATTTCTCTGAAAGCTCGTTTATAGTTTGCTGAATTTATTAAATACTAGCTTTAACCCGCGGCCCCGCTCGCGTAAGAGTAGTTTTGAGGTATTTAGGATATGTATATAAAAGAGTTACAAACAATAATTTCATAGAAAATATTTTTTTATTAATAATCATAATATTACAATATCCGGCATCCGTTGCTATGCCTCGTTGAATCAAATCAAAAGAAACAATCAGAAAAAATATCAAGCAAAATTATTTTTATTAATTTTCTATCTCAAACCGTTTTTGAACTTTGCATTTGGGTCATAGTTGAACAACTTGTGCGGATTATGAAGTCTAGAGTGCGTTATAAATAGTGGGAAATAGAAAAAAATTAGGATTTTTTAGATTAAATTTAAGCAAATATTCGATTATTAGTGACGAATGAGAGTGGTGGCGCGGCCTGGGGGCTATGGGAAGGGAGTTTCATCATAAAAACATGCCTATAACCTTCATTGGGTGAAAATATGAATGTATAAAATTTTTTACGTCATTTGGTGTTGTCGTTTCGTAGTGATGCGCGGACAACGTACAGACCTTTTCTTCACCTTCACCTTTATAGTATAGATTTTAAAAGTCTATGACTTTTTTAAAGTTCTGTAAAAATACAATCAGCGTACTTTTTACTTCCAAAGGGAGTACAACAAGCACGGAAAATAACACTTAGACTGCTACCTTATTTCCAGCTTTCATTTTTTTGAATATTAGCTAGAAGTTCATATTTCGACGCATTTTCCATTTATACCTTTTGCACTCTCGCTTAAGAGCTCAATCCGGCCCTTAACATACAGTGCACAGAGACTTATTGCTAAGTTTTGAGAATTCTTTTTTTTTTTCTTTGCCTTTAATAATTTTTCTATGAAAATATGGTTCATTCTCTTTCAAAAATCATTTAAATCAAGCTTGGAACTTATACTTTTTTCCATTCATATTCCCTCAAAGGACGAGTGGGCTGGGTGCAACATTTGGAAACAGATACTTCATATACTGCAAGTGAGGTAAATATCAACTACGATAGCCATGCGGCAATTAAGGTTTTGGGCTCCATGTTTGTGCGTTCGAAATTAGTCGGGGAATGTCTCACTTCTCCCTCGACTGCATCCGAATACTTCGATATTAAGCTAATTTGTGTCCCTGGTACCAGTGTCATAGATGGAAACTGCTGGACTGATGAGCTGGCTAGGCAGAGAACCCTCGAGAACCTGTTGTTTGCTCCAGGAGATGGGGCTCGCATCAATTCAGTGAGCGCTGGATAATGAGCGCTGGACAGACGTGCAAAGTCGTAAGATCCTTCTGCCCACGGGTAGATCGGGGGCGCTCGTTGAAACCTCTGAGGCTAACAAAGCCTCAGCTCTCAAGTTAGATGGGTGTCCTAACCGAACATTGTCCGTTAGGGGTCCAGGCGTTGAGATTTTGGACTTCCTCAAGTCCTTTCTGCAGAAACTGTTTGGAGGGCAAGGTAGAATCATCTTAAGCACCTTCTCTCTATCTGCCCTGTTCTCGTCAAACTAAGATTCAGATCCGGACTCTCACTTTTCTGATACACTTGCGGGTAGAAGGTTTAAACAATACGCAACTGGTGAATTTTATCAGTGAAGTGGCTAACGTAATCAGTCTCCGTTTGGTCATCATCCACCTTCTTCCCTCTTTTCGGATTTTGTTTTTTGTCCCTCTGATTTTTCTCTGTATGGTATCATCATTAATGAATTTGTTTCTTCTTCCAAGTGGGCCTTCGTTTGGACAGCCATTTATACTAACCAAACGTAGCCAAAAAATTTAAGAAAAATTTGCTTTGATTTTTGAGAGTTTTTGATAATTTCTGTTAGCTGCCGAAATTCGTTAATATAATAATATAAAATTAATTCTAATTAAAACTTTTGAAATTTCGATGAGAATTTGTTTAATTTTTTTTTAAGTGAAAGTAAATTTCTCCTCTCCTCTTAGCTGAAAAGGCTAAAAGAGACTGATGAAAATACAACTATATCTATCTATCGTTGATAATTAGTCAAGCTGAGTAAGCCAAAATTGATACCAAAATTATTTCTTAAATGTATATTTAGATATAAGATAAGCAAAGCAAGTTCTCTTCCATAGGGGCAAAGTTTCAAATCCTGAAGTATTCTAAGAAGACTTTCTCTCACCCAGAGGATGAGGTGGTGGTAATAAATATTTCTACTAATGGAATCTGGCTGGAAGAAGGTTTTTCAGGGGCCTGAGAATGTACTTAAATATATACATACAAATTCAATTGTTAGTTTTGTCCATCAACAAATCAAGTAAATCAATCACCAATAAAAAATCGTTTTCGTGCTTCTTATTCCCCACAGCATTTTGTTAGTCACGGTATAAGAAATCGATTTCTGCTTAAAAATTATTACAACAATAACACCAGAAAACAATTTCTCCAATTCAACTATTGCTTGTGGAATTCATTGAAACTGTAGTTTACAGCATAAATTTTTGACCACGACCTCGTGCAGTAGCACAGAAACAAAAGTAGCGAGAATGGCGCAACAAAAATACTGAATATTCACATCGATAGACGTGAGGGCGAGTGCCGTGTTGTTCCGCTTCCAATAATTGTTGCCAAATATTTGCAAAGTTGCTTATCTGTGCAATTTGTCTTAACCCTCCTGCTGATGTACCTTTTGCTTTCCATTCCAGTTTTTCATTTGCGTTTTTTCGACCTTTTTGCTGATGTCATATTTTAGTTGTACACTTCCACACACTAATAAATTCACAAACTTCCTGCAAATATATTAAACATTGTTTTTTGTTGTTGTATGCTTTTAATGCGCCATGTTTATGCGATGCTTAATTGCTTCACGAACTTTGAGGGCAGGAGAAAGTGTTTAATACCAACAGACATACTTAAGAGAAACGCACAAACATATTTACTTGCATGCATAGGCGCACATACAGGTCCACATTTATGTTTGAGCAGTTCTGTTGTGAGCCAATTTGTTTCTTGGCCACTTTTTATGTATTTTTTTTTTTCATTATCTCCTCCCGTTGCAACTCCTACTCCAATTTCATCTTCGGTTTCAGCAACAATTTCTGCTTCAGAATAATTTTTTTTCTTTTCTTTCTTTTACTGCGTTTTTTCGTTTTGGGGTCGGCGGGTTGATTTGTTGCCCAGCAGCCACACATACGCATAGCATCGAATTCCAAAGTGAATCACTAGCACGCGATCATGCAAATGTACGGATGTGGGTATATACACAGGTACATGCGCGTTTGTGTGCGTGCAGGCAAGTAAAATGCGCGTAGAATTGAGGCAAGGCGCCGAAAATTAGGTCACGCTGTCATTTGGGGAATGCCTTTGTGGACTCTTGCTATGTAAGCTTATGCAGTTGTATGCAGTCATATGTTAGCCATGTGATTTTGCTTTTTTATTGTTGTACATTTTTAATTTATAGACATAAACTGCTTTGATTGTTGGCCAGCAACTGTGACATTTGAATAATCATTCAACGATACTTCAAAGAGGCAATCGGCCAAAGTCGGCTGAGCGTCTACAATACAGTTCAAAAGTCAAGCAGTTGAACAAAGTTAGCAACGAGCAACGTTCGGCACAGATAGCAAGCAGTGAAAAGCGTGTAGAGCTCAGAGTGCACGCATTTGTTGTTATTGGCTGTAGGCCAAGATTATGCCTTCAACTTAAATGTTGGCAGGCGGCAGCTGACAGCTGTAAGATATGTGACATATGTACAGTTATTTGGTTATGGCACGCGATAAGGCTACCGCCACCAAAACGGCTTTTTGGAATTCCTTTCATTGCCTATCGAAGCTGTCAATTGTCGATTTCCCTTAGCAGCTTAACGCATTCTTCACTGATTACTGCAAAAGAGCGAGCAAAAAGCTAATGAATTTCGAAATAATCAAGCAGGCACCGCTTTCGGCTGAAAAATTAATCTGGCCAAATTGTGGGGGCTCTCAGTTACCACCCTTCAATGCAAGCTACGCTGTAAATACGCACAGCGGCACATTGTAGTGATTATTGACATTTGACACTTGAATTATTGGCTGTATTTAGCTTGCATTCGATTTCCATTATCTCAGCTCACTTTGTGTTTTTCTAGATTGCACAAGACATGAAGGTTAAGAGTTGGCCCGCTGTTGAGCACCTAAAATATCACTACTTAAATGCCAGATTTATGTATAATATCCAGTGTGTTTGTATGTGTTTGTGAATTTATATTTGTGGATATGTGGGATTGCTTCAAAACGAAAACTAGGTGTGCGCTAAGTGCTCAAGTCTTTGGCTATGCTCAATTGCCATCCTGCAGTATAATAGATCTGAGAAAATATCTAAATGTGAGTAAGTGTGCATTATATATATAAGTATATCATTGATTTATTTACATTTCTCACTTAATTCGTGAAGTTGCGCTGAAGACAAGTATAAACATTCAATTGTTGGCAAGTGATCTCATGGCAAGGTCGAGCAGTTGCGTTGTCGGCTATCACGAAGAGTACCTACTATTGAGGTATCAATTAAATAAATTTATCGCTTCAATTTCAATTGTTTTTTTTTTTTTTTTGTGATACGAAAAGTAACAAAACAAAAATGTTTTATAGAGCAGCGCAAATGGGGGCCCTATGTTTATATGAGAAATATTCGATGGACCGAGTTGCGAAAACTATTATGAAAACGCAAATTCAAATTATATTTAAACTTATTTCTAATAACCGTGACCACTTGGTAAACAATGCCAAGCATTCCAGTGCATTTCTCTCATTGAAGACGTTTCTCGTTTCTAGTTGCTGATGGTATTTGGCCAGAAGATTCTACAGATGATGCGGATTCATTTCTCGACGAAAGATTGTAGCTTCTATGTGATAGTGTTAGATACCAGTCATATTTCATTTAGAGCACCGGGAAATTCGTGAACTCGCCTATACTGTATGCATTCGTCCAAACGCCAGCCTTACTTTGTTTAGCCTGCAGTTTAGGCTGTTCTTGGAAATGCAGCAAGTTCTACTTGAATTCCATCTTTCTTTAGTTTCATGAATTCCACCTTTATAAGTATCATACGACATACCAATGCATCAATTTCTAGAAAAAATCTGTACTGTCATATCTTGTATTGCAGTTTTATTTCCCTCTCTAAGTGAGATGGGCACTACTCTATTTAGTTCAATAGAAGTTTATTTCAGTTCAATAACAGTTCAGCTTGTACTATTCGAAAGCTTTCAAACTGATGATTTCTTATCTGTCTGGTTTATTTACCATTCACCAGTCATTTTTTATATGTACGCCTTGGATGTAACAGAGAAAAAATCAGCAGTATCGAACGCATGGACACAAAATGGTTGTATGCCACCAGATCTGAAATTGGACTTTCCCAATCTCTGTCACTCACTCACTCAGAGCCGGTTGATCTCAGAAGCTGTTCACGTAGTGGCGATTTCTTAATTTTTAACTGAATGGGGTGGAACTGGAACGGCCCTTGTCCGGCATTGGAACACAGAGAAGGCATGTACATCGATCCAACGATTCTCTCCATGCCCGTTGACTCAATGTCATCAAGAGTCGTACTTGAAAAGAGATACAGTGTAGTGCTACCAGAGGCTCAGTTGTGGGGAGACTCAGAAAATGAGCCCGGCAAACACTGTTTTCGCATTTTTACGGATGGCTCCAGGACCGAGCATGGCTCCGGCTCTGGGGTCTACGTGGAATCCAGCGGGACAAAACTGCACTTTGCTCTTGGAATGCATGCATCTGTGTTTGAAGCGGAGGTGTATGCAGTTCAAGAAGCGATGAACTTTGTTGTGGAAAAACGATGGAGAGGCAGATCTATTTGTGTCTGCAGCGACAGCCAAGCAGCGCTTATGGCCTTAGACAGCCCTCAAACCACATCAAGGGTAGTGAAGTCCTGTAAATCCAGGCTGAACTATGTCGGTAGACATAATAGCCTGATGCTAACATGGGTCCCGGGACACGTGGGTATTGCGGGTAACGAGACCTCTGACTCCTTAGCTAAGATGGGCTCTGAAGCCAACTTCTTTGGCCCAGAGCCCGCTTTGCCACTCCCCTCTGCGGCCATCACGGCTACGGTTAGCAAATGGGTAACTCCTACCCACAAGCGAGCTTGGCAGGCTGAGAGAGGCTGCAGATGGCCAAAACTGATGTTACCTGTCATGTCCGATCGACTGTCGCAAACCCTTCTGTCATTAAGCAGAGGGGAGTGCAGACGGCTGGTTGGACTGATGACGGGCCACTTTCTGTGGGCAAAGCACATGGAAAGGTTGGGCATCTCAGACAGTGTACTCTGCCCAGCTTGTGAAAAGGAGGATGAGACGACGGACCACTTCCTGTGTGTCTGCCCCGCCTTCGCCCGAATCAGGTTTGAGGTCTTTGGCACTGATGTGTTAAGAAGCGACCATCTTGGCTCCTTGGCACCACAAGATCTACTCAGATTTCTTCGGAGATCGGGTAGATTTAAAGAAAATTAAAAGGGAATTCAAGTGTAGTACAATGGACTCAATTAATGTCTGAGTGCTGCACTTGCTAGTTGTCCCGACAAAAAAAAAAAAAAAAAAAAAAAACAGAATGGGGTGAGTTATCAGCTACATGAATAGTCAACGCCTTCTTCTGTCTGAGATCACCCTTTATTGTTTGCGTTTACAATTTTGAGTGGCTAGAGAACCTCGTGCGCCTATACCTCTGATATATTATACAAATGGCTGGGTATTAAAATCCTGTTTCGGTTTAATGGTTTTCCAATTGTCATACAATATTTTCATAACCTTACCTAAGAAACAGAGTACGTCAAGCACACGCCTTATACTACATAGAAGCGAAAAACAACAGCAACACAAAACCAAATTAAAAACCAAAATAACACCAGACAACATTTTATTAGCCACTTTTAAAGCTAATAGCGACGCGGCGCAAAATAAGTGGTGTTCCACATTCAATTGCGGGTGACGCGGGAGCAAACATTTGAGAAGCTTAGACACATTTTTATTTCTGACCCGCAAGCGCAAGTGAACTGCCTAAGCTCCTCCAGCTGTACCTAATGTGATTTTCAGCAAAATGCCATGACTTGCCTATTTATTTGACCAAATTATTTGTAATTTGCGACTTATGAAAAAATAATCAAATTAATGGACATATGAAACTCCAAAATACTCGCAAATAGGCTGCGTTGCATGACCTGGCGAGGCGCAATTTTATGGCAAAAATACAAGTAACTGTCATAAAAAATACAACACAATAAAATAAAACCGAGTCACTTTACACATGTGGGCCAAAGAATGTCAGTACATATCCAGTGGATATGTCTGTAAAATGTGTGTCCTTTGTTTTGATTGGAAAATATTTATGTTTATTTTAAACGATTTTTGTTCGCTTTTAAATAAGTCCCTGCTATTGTAATAACTTTTATTTCCAGCCAACACGTGTGCCCGCTTTTTCATGCCACATACAATTCATATGGTGACACTTCGCGTTGGTTTGGATTTTCTTACAATTCAAGAAATATTTTAACAACATTTTTTTATTAATTGAAAGGTCCACCGTCATGCTGAAATGACATGGCGGCTTAATGTCTCACCATCGCCATCGCCGAGCCAGCAAATCCCCCTCACAATTACTTACAATTACTTTTGTTCGCCTGCTTTGATTTTGCACAGCTGGTAGTGTTGTTGTTGATGTTATTGTTGCTGTTGTTATTTACATTTAAACTTATGAGTGTTGAATGGTCGTAATTTGCAAGTAATTTTCGTGCTCAAGTCATTTGATTTGCGGTTTTTGGTCTCATATATTGAGTATTTACATGAATTTGAATATGTGCATAGCTACATACATACATACATATGTACTTGTTGCGCAAAAGTGCGACAGTTAACTTTTTATTTGAGTTTTTTTTAGATATTTTTTTATATAATTTTTTTTATATTGTAGTTAAGTCGTCAAGTGTTTGTATTGTTCAAATGAAATCAAAATTTATTACACATTTCAGTCGTGATGCAATCATTTTTGTTTGTTGTGGTATACATACATACATACATATTTATGTATGTATATAATATTTTGCTCGATTTTATAAAGGGAACGAGAGGATTTACAACAGTATAATAAAATTGATTGATGTTAGGAGGTTGATTTTTTCGTAAGACATATTTCAAGTTACAAAACTATTGTTGGTATATATTTCCGAAAGCCTCATTATTGAAAAAATTATTAAAAGTTATTTCCAAAAATCCAGTTTAATTAAAAATATTTTTGAGATTTCAGATAGTTTAGGTAAAAAGATGTAGGTACATATTTTAAACTCTTTTAAATCTACAAATTTTTTCAATCATTACGTCAGTGTTGATGCATATACTGGAAGTTGAGATGGAACCGGAAACCTTCTTGGTAACATGTCTGACACCACGGACAAGCGTACACGACTACACTATTTGATTAAGATATTATTATTATTAAATTAATATGTGTTAACGGCATATTTTAAAAAATATATGCGACAATTTTGAAGCTTCTCCAACGGCAATAGATACCGCCAAACTTATATATAACACAAATCAACTAAAGAAAACTAAACAAACAATTGCTGCTAGTCATCTCAATCAGAAGACACATAAGCAGGTTACTAACGCACACAACCTATGATGAAAAAACTCCCAGATGCAGAGAAATATATTCAAAAACGGCTAAAAGGAAACACTCATACAGATCTTGCATAAAATATATAGTCTGATTGTAAAAATGTTCTATTCTCTTTTGTTTATTAATGCCATTAATGCTTTGTTTATTTTTTAAATGATCTTGTGGACAATGGCCCTTCAATATCACTCCTTCTGGAAATTTTTTCTTATCAATCAAATTACTTATTTTCTATTGACAGGTGCAATATTTTATAGAAGCAATTAAAAAAACAGAAACAAAAAAGAGAAAAATTATGTTATTTTTGTGGTTGGGTATTTTGCACTACCATTAAATTTCCATATCACTATTTTTTTAGTGATAGTTAAAATAACTATTTTTCAGTGTTTTAACTATCCACTTATTGCATTCATTATTTAATATACCCTCGTATATTTAAACCATTAAATTTTTTCTTTACTTTTATACTAATTTTGAGCAATTTTTCTTCAGTAATTACAAGAGAAGTTCATTCTTACAATCTTTAAAATGGTCTCCATTATTCTGAATATGTTGAAGTATGCCCCTTTTGATGATACTCGATGCTGCCACCCTAGTGCATCACCGCACATTAAAACAAAAAAGGCACAACAAAAAAACACTCGAACGGAAGTCAATTTGCAGTCATAAACGTTGTTCGATCATAACAAAAGATTTCAGGCACGAACTCGTTTTTGATTCCCCAATGCCTCTTTTACAACTAAATTCCAAAGATGCTGTACCATTTCTACAACACTTGACATCCGCAGAAAAAACAACAAGTACTGCAACAGCGCCAAATTGAAAACGGAAATGCCGTTTTTGTGTTGCAATTCATGTACAAACTGCTGGCCTCCAAAGGATTCACTACAGAGGAAGCGTGGTGTTTTTTTGCCCTATGTGCATATTCTTTAATAGTATGCACATAAGCATAAGGGTGTATGCTTGTTCGCATGCGAAAAGTTGGTTGCATGTGCAAAATACTTTTGTGCTAAGTTCTTGTAATTTATTTAATCAAAGTGTAAGCGTCATAAGGTAAATATCATATAATAAATGGGCTCATGACTAGATGGTTGGTCAGCTCGCAGACAGAGGAAGTTCAAAACCGGTCTGCAACACTTTTTTTCTTTTCAATGGCGCTTTTAATTTTACCTATCTCTGCGGTCTGACTACTATTTTTAGTGAATCTATCTTCATCTCAATCTCTGTATTTCACCTAAATATCAAATCCATATGCCAATACGCCGAACTGATTGCTTTCAAAAGCTACAATATTTTTTTTAATTCCATGTGCGCTATTATTTTATGTAATGTTTTATTTTATTTGTGTTGTTTATTTTATTTGGTTAGGTTGTATAATGTTATGCAGTGTTATGTTTCATTATGTTATGTTATGCTATGCTATGTTGTATTTGATTGATCCAAAAATGGAGTACTATTTAAATCCACGTCAGCCAAAGCAATTCGAGCAAAACTCTCTAAGAGCGTATTACAAGTGAGCTGATTCTTTCTTTGGAGGACACTATTTAAAATATGGTTAATTTAGTGCGATGGATAACTCTAAGTTCTAATGAGACAACAGTTGGCGTCACAGCAGCGTCGCAATTATAAGTGTCGGGTGCGCTCCCACATAGAGTGAAATATGGTAGAAGTTATATTTTATGCATAAGTTTGCTTATTTAAAGGTAAGGCACAATAGAAATCATGGAATTCATATGTATGCTTGCATATGCATATAATTTTATCAATTGAGTAATTCTTATTACCTAAATTGTTTTCATATACTCTTAAAACTCCATACAACTTTAAATAAATTTTCTACCTCAGTTATGTCAATGACAGCGCAAAAATGTGACCTTAGCTCTCCCAAAAAATTTAGATTTATCTTTATTTGCAAATTAAGCAATCGCAAAGCTGTGTTTTAACGTAAAGTGTCATCAAATTGAACCTTTGTTATTTAATTTGGGTTGAGCATTTTACAACAAATCGTGGTGCACACCCGCAACAAAAATAAAGCCAAGGTGAAAATTCGGATGGTGGCACAAAAGTATAGCCGTTTTGGCCCGTGGTCACAGTTTTTCTAATTAAGCTGCTAAGCGGTAGCCTAATTTTTTGTTAAGTTTCATTTTGTAATTCGCTACAATTTTGACTAATTGCCTGCGCCGTATAAAGGCACTGTGGTCGTTGTTAATTATAAGTCAAACCAAATTAAGCAGTCAACTTTCAGATGAAGCAATTTCGGTAGCGCAAATAATCGACATGAAGATCAATTAAACAGGCAGGCACAACAAATGAAATACAATTTTAAGTGGCAATAAAACTTTGAAAGTCATAAAAATCTAAAACCCGTCAATTAAAATGATGGATATTTACATACACACTATATCGATTTCCATACCTATACATAATTACTTATAGTCTTTTATTTCTTTTAAAGCTTACAGCCTTAAACTATCAACCAGCGGTACAGAATTGGTCAGCTTGCCATCATTGGCTGATAATGCAAACAGTCACAATAAGTGTTACCTCCAGCTATTGGTGAGACTGATATTTGTATGAGCTACGGGGGATGGCTTTCCGTGCTCAACAGCATTGAATTGAATATTCAGTTAGATCTCAATGCTGGATGCTGTGGGCCGGCCTAACCTAAATTCTTGCAATCAGAAAATTGTGCCATTCGAAAGTTTGCTTTGCACAAAGCCGCAAAAGTAAAGCGTATCGAACTCGTATGTAAATAATTCTATTCAAAGTGAGCTTTTTAACGTACAACAGCAGTAGAATTTCAGACGGTCACTTGTTATTCTTTGTTCTTTTTGTGTTGCTTTTGTTTTATTTGCGCACCGAAGAAAGTCACATTCGAAAGTGAACATTTGTTCGAATCTGATAGATATTTACTATCTATTGTCTTTCAAACAAATTTGATTTGAAGTATACAGATTTTGTAGTACTATGGTTGAGACACTGTTGAAGTAGAAAGTGTCTTCAAATTTCGATAAGCGTAAAAATTTGGCTCCAAAATGTTTATCATAGTACATTTTTAAATACAAAAAACAAGAAACCGAATTTTTTTGTCTCATTAAAAATTTAAGTAGATTTAGTCGATCTGGTTGTAGCAATGTCAGATTTGAAGTGAATTTAAACTTGCAAGGATTTGGATATTCAATATTCGATTCTTATACGAATTGTGGTATCATCAATTAATTTCCCCTAACTTACAAAAAGTAGAAGCAGAATTAAATTTAGTTCCACACGAATATTACTCAAAAATTAACAAAATTGCCCCAACTGTAGAAAGGAAAACCGTCGAGCAATTTCAGAAAAATTATTACATCTACTAAAATGTATTTTGGTGTGGTTTCTAGACTGGTAGAAAATTAGCCCGTTTTTCTTCGAAGATGAAAACGAAATAGCTGTTACTGTCAATGGAAACAGCTGATTGAAGATTTTTTGTGGCCTGAGCTTGACAGAATATGTAGACATAGACGATCTTTATTTTCAGCAGGATGGAGCCACAAATAACACAGCACGGGAAAACATTGCATTATTGCCATCTGAGTTTCCCAGTCGATTAATTTCACAATAAAATCATGCGATCTTACTACACGAGATTACTTTTTCGTGGAGTTTTTTGAAATGTAAAATCGAGATTGCTGAACTGATTGGAATAATGGGTAAGCGAATCCTTCAAAATTAGAGTTCTCTAGCGATTTTTTTTTTTAATTTGAGTTCTCGGGTGACAGCCTGTAGACCCGCGGTGGACATTTAATTGATGTCATTTTCCGCATAGAATTGATAAGACCCATATTTGAATAAAAAATAGTGAAACCTGAAAGAATCTAAATTTTTACATATTTTTCAAACAACACCCAGACACATCTTTTGAAAGACCTTTTACTTGTCAAAAAAATTTAGTAGAAGTTGCCGAACACAAAAAATCCGCCCACCTACTAGTGCTGTGTTATCCTTAAATAATTAATTTAAGCTAAGGAAAATATGTTTCCGAAATTTAAAAAATACTAAATTTGATTGAGATCTCTGAAATGAATACTAAACAAGTAAAAATACATTTAAAGTCTCACATTCTCCATCTGGCGCTCGTGACATGCAATATAAATCTATCTATGTGCCCTATGTGCACCTATGCAACCAGGTTTCTGCCCCAAGCCTTCTGTTTAATGTAAGGTTTGTTGCGCAAGTCTTATTTGTGTATTTACTTATGTATTTGGGTTCATACTTTATGATTAGGGCTTGATAAATTGATTGCATTATATATAAAATAATGAGCGAAAAATAAGATAAATGTTTGTCTGTATGTATGACTTAACTACCTATTTCACACTAAGTCAGCTGCACTGCAATCCGTGTAGAGAACTGCAACGATGAAAAAGGTTGATTCCACTGGCAATTGATAGCACAATTAATTTAAAAAGGTCAGCAATTTGTTGTCTTCATAGGCCTCTGTACATATGTACGAAAGCAATGGCTAGAGTTTGATTTGCTCGCTTTAGTTGTACAGATTACATGAAATTATCTGTGTTAATAGTTTTAGCGCCAATTATGTAAGCGTAGATTTACGACTGGTGATTAAATTTCATGTATAAATAAATGAAGTAATAATTTTGTTTACTTGCACTGATATCATAAATATGTTTTATTTAACTCAATTTTTTTTATATTTAGTTTAACAATTTTGTCCATGTGATTTTGTACACTTTTGAATTGTTGGATTTTTATGAATATTTGAAGTAAATGAAACAAGTATAAACATAAAAATTTACAAGTTTGTAAGCACTGGAAATTTTAACACCCCATTTTCGTGCACCAAAGGCAAACCATTTCCTTGTACTTTCTCTTTTTCTTTGCATTCGCTGCGATAGCTTCGCGATTTAGGCACAAATGCGAAATTTGACCCTTATTGCAGTTACACAATTATTATTATTAGATATCAATCTACAATTTTTAAATAAAATTTCACAATGTAATACAGAGTGCTATTTTAAAAATGCGCTTCTAGCATTTTTAACGTCACAACTATAATTTTTTCATTTGCTATTTATTTTCGCTGCTTTTTTCAAAATTCGTATTTTGCACTAAGAAGTTGCGAACGCTTTGCTCAACGATCCCTACGCTAGCTATGCGGCATAGATAGATTCTTGTTCATATCTTTCAATTGATTGCTTCTTCGAAAACGTCAGTTTCTTCTTTAATTCGCCAATTTCCCGCATAGTTTTCTTGCACTTTTTCTCACTACTTCACTCTTTTCGCTCTGCTCAGCGTGAGCGATGCACTTCTTTAAGTAAAAAGTAAAGAATAAAAACAAACTAGAAAACTATTTTCTATGTCTGCATGCTTGTGTGTAATCGTATACACGACTTCTTACAGCTTAAACTCCTGTCAGAGTTTTATTATGCTGTCAACACCGGTTCACAATACCCGAGAAAATCGTACAATCGTCCCAGTCCGTAGAATGGTTCTGTTGCTTACGAAAGCCGACACGCAACTGTTGCTTGACCTGCCGCAGCACTAACAACAGACTCAATTTTTACCAACACTCAACTTGCTGGCATTACCAATAAAAAGAAACCAACAAATAAGCAGCATTGCTCGATGACAGCGAAAAGCACTCGAGCACGAAACGAACATCACTTGGAGAAGAAGAAGGGGAAAAGGTAATAACTTCTCAGCAATAAGTGAAGCATGTAAATGTTGGAGCAGAAATCGGTTGGGCATTAGTAGTTGTTGCTGGGCTTGACTGTATGGCCTGTGATATTTTTGATTTTGTGGCATTTTTGCTGTAAGTGGTCGAGCTGTTCGATTGCCGAATGAGTGAAGAAGCGGTTTGCTTATAAGCACTCATTGCTATTTTAAACAATTTTATTTCAGCTACGTGAAATAAAGGTTGTAGATTTTACTTAAGTACTTAAGTAAATCAAATATTTTTTTCGCATTTGATATAAATTCTTTTGTAACACAAAAATATATTGTAAAATACCTTCAGCTATCATATATTTTTTATTTTGAACAACTTCGTCGAGCTTTTGTCGACTCCCTGTAGTTGAATAAAAGCAACTGTTATGTTTGTGCCTAAAGGTTGAGCGGCCG
Source organism: Anastrepha ludens (assembly GCF_028408465.1). Classification (NCBI taxonomy): domain Eukaryota; kingdom Metazoa; phylum Arthropoda; class Insecta; order Diptera; family Tephritidae; genus Anastrepha; species Anastrepha ludens. The sequence continues at coordinate 114,944,006 of NC_071500.1, read as the reverse complement.
CAATCAAATAATTTGCTCATTGGCATATCAGCTGCTGGTGCGCACTTGATGCGGTCGCCAACTTCTCGAGCTCAAAAGATTGAAAATTATACAATTAAAAAGTTTCACAAAGCTGCAAAAGGAAGTCCTAGTATGGTTTTTTATGCGATATAGGAGGGATGCCTTTAAATCATCTAAAATTAGTATTATTGATCTGCAGAGGAATTCAAAGACATCAAGCAACTATAAAAAACGCAAATATAAAATCCCGAAAAGTCTATTCATTAGATCATTTAATAATAAAAGTCAGAGCAAGCAACTACATTGCACTTGAGCACAAATAAAACGCTCAACTTCGCGCATAAGCCTCTCCTGCTCGAATTTTTCAGGTTGCCTTTAACCGAGTGGCATATAGCCGCTCTCAACTCTCTTTATTACAACAGTTCTTAGTTTATTTATTTTTATATTTTTTCTTTGCACTGTTGTTGTCACATTATGTTCCATTTCGGCATTTTTCACATTTTTGCAACGAACTTTATAATCATATTTTTTATTTTATTTCCACCGTTGAGTGTGTGCGCATGTGCACCAACAACCAACAGCGCACTGCGGCTTAGACCAAGGCTGGAAGGTTGTAAACGCAGCGGAATGGCGATATATTTCGGGTTTGGCACACGCGAAACGTCGCTCAAATATGCCACGTTCGTATGAATTTACATGCACAAATACATACACAGTTACACACCTTGTGCATAAACGTTGCATTTGCAATGTTATAGATGTAAGTAGGATTTCTTGTTGTTATTTATCCTACTTTTTGTTGCGGTGATTTAGTTCTTTTGCAATTTTTTCAATATATTTTTTATAACATTTGACTTAAAGAGTCGGCTGCACAACCTTTGAAGGTTTTTGCTTTAAATCGTTGTGAAATTTCAGAACGTCAATTAAGCGTTTACCCACACATGCACAACTGTGCCATATACCACTAATTTATTTAGCTCACCGGCTTTCGAGCCTCAAAACCGTTTATTTTAGCCAATCACTGCTGCGTTATGTGCAATTTTATGCTTCTGTAAATTTTCGCGCTTCGTAATTTTTCATCTTTTGCTCAATAGCAGCACATTTTTTCATAACATCATTTCCCATTAAGCTCCTACACTCCATGTCCACTTACATACATATTTTTTGCGTTGTTGCACACGCCTGCCGCCCTTGTTGTTAGTGTTGTTGTCGCAGTATCTTTCATCGTCAATTCTTTCTCAATATTATGAGCTTAAATGAGGCCTTAAACATACTTTTATTATTAAATATGCGCGGATTTATTGGATTTTGTATTTGCTACAAGCTTTATGGCTCGTTTTCTTCTTCTTTTTTCATGTAAGTATAATGTTGTTGTTTTTTTTATTTTCTGCCTCATCCAAGGGGAATTAGCTGGCTGTTGTCTGTGGCTTACTGAAGCTGCGAATTGCAGTTCCTGAGTCGCTTGTTCGGTTGCTCGGCTGCTCAGTTGGCTCGACCACTGGGATTTATGATGTACATTTAAGCTGCTCAAATTACAATCGTTTAATATACAGATGTAAGAGTATTTGTATGTACTAGCATACACACGAAGCATAGCTGACGATTAACGCACGTTTTTATGCTTTTAACGAGACAAATTGATGGACGTATCAGCGATTGTGGTATTTCATTGGACTTCTGCATTGAAGTTATAAAATAGTAAAAGTGATAAAAAAAAGTGCTGGCTAAATTATTTTATTTCTGTACAAATTTATTCGTAATCATTTATAATATCACCAATGAGTGTTGGTAAGACGGGCTTACACGGTAAAAAAAAAAACAGTAACTACTCATTATTAATGGTGATATAGGCATATGGGAGTAGTAGCACTTCAGGATTACTGGTCAGCTCGATATTGCTACTAAGCTCTTTAATAACTTCTCGTATATCCTCAGTATAGCCGAACAAAATAAACTTTCGTATAAGGAATGTTTGAAAGAAATAATATAATTTTACGATGTCGATTTCATTGTGACACTCCAGTTGCTCGTTCTGACCATAGCTCGAAAAATATCTCCCCATGTGACATCATCACCATCATTGTTTCCTTGAACCCTTAGCGGGATGTTGGGCACCAACCAAACCTACGCGTCATCTTGTCCGGTTACTGGATACCAACTTGAGCTGCTTCCTGCTTAACACGAGTTGAGCCGTCTCGCGAACCGCAGTTCTTTCCAGGTTTTCCGTGACCTGCCAACGCTCTTGCTCTCCCTGTGAGTGGGTTCCATTCCATTGCCTTCTTCGCTATGTTACCGTCCTCCTTGCGTAAAGTGTGACCAATCCACTTCCATTTCTGTCATCAAATCTAAATGTCTAGCGAGTACATATTTGCCCTTTCGAGCAATTCCTTGTTTGGCATTATTTTTGGCGAGAAAATTCGGAATATAATCTTTAGACAGCGATTGAAAAAAACTTGTAAGCAACTGGTTAAAGTGGTGGTGATTTTGCAGTTAGAGCCACTGTACAGAAGTACCAACAGCACATTTGAAGAGCCTTACCTTTAGACTGGAACTCAGGTTGTTGTTTCGCCTCGCCATACAGAGTGTAAGGTGGAGGAGGTAAGTAAATTCCTCCACTGTCTCGATAAGGTTACCTACAATCTCCACACAACCAACCATCTTATTGCCTTACTCATCATCTTCGTCTTGCCAAAATTGATTTTAAGGCAGGCAGACCTAGCTTCCCTATGAAGCGCGGAACCCATTTGCTTAAGTTGCCTAACCGAAAGCATATGTCGTCATAATTGTTAGAAATTTATTTTGTCTTTGTCTACCGAGGAGAGGCGACCGCTATTAGCCGAAGTGTTTGATGTTAAATGTCCGCGAAGGACTTCGAATCAAGAATCTTCTGCCAATATCTCAAGCTAAAACACGCTAGCATCCAATTTCAAGCTCAGCTACTAAAAGACAGATTAGAGATCGGAGAAAATTCGGTATTTTCAGAGCATAAATAGGTAATACAGGTACCAACTGTTGAAAACATTATCGAGTCAATGAATACGTAGTGGTTACGGATAAAATAAGATCTGCTGAATCCACAAGAAGAGCGTAATCTGTGTTACCCAACGTAGATACAGCTCTTTTGTGATCGAATATAAGGTTCCGTCAAAGTCGAACCCTTGACGTAGAGATAACAGATGTTATATCGCCATGAGCTAAGAGGAGATGCTCTGCTCTAAAACTAACCGCTCGGGTTCCTCACAGGGGATCATCATACTGGCATCTCTATTTTAACTTCACCCAAGTTAATTCCTCAATTCCCTCCACATTACTCCTAACTAGAGGGTTCGCAGCACGAAATACCATTCGTAATCTATAAAAGTTAGATAAGATAGTAAGACACTCGCTGGCCGTGGGACCATTGTGATAGCGACTCAATTTCTTCTTCACCTCCACAGCTCCTGCAGAAGTGATACACAATAAGGAATTCTTTAAACTTTCTCTCCCCTTTGCGCTATGCATCCTCAAGCCCATAAATATTTTTATTTCTAAAATGTATATCTAATTTCACAGATTATGCACTGTAGAATTAAAAGGCTTATTTTTCACAATTTTATAATTTGTATTTTTATCTTTGTTAAACTTAAATTAAAATCCTGGAAAAAACCATCATCCATTTATTAATGATGACCATTAAACGTTTAGAGATGCGTCGCACCCAGTTGTTAAACCAAATAACTTTGATTGATTTTATTTTAATGCTTTAAGCGCATATTTACCACAACTTACGCAAGTATTTGTGGTATTCACATTTGCCGCCCAATGTTGGGAAAGCGATTGTTTAGTAGGAATTTGAGGAAACATTTTCAAGCTGTTTGACTCCCTGCTATCCACAAATACCGCACTAAGTTATTACTAAATCCGCTCAAATATGGTTTAATGAGCCCACAAGCACATACATACATACCCAAACATATACATACATACATATACAAACAAATAAAAGTTCTAACAAAAAGGTCCACGAGTACGAGGCCACTGGGATGGGTAACTGCACTGGCTGGCGCAATTCGTTTAAGGTGCGCAAAAACATGAAATTCTAACGAGCAAAATTACAAAATAACAAAAAGCTGATGGACGTATAAAAATAATATTGCAATAATAACAATAATTGCATGTAATTATTGGCATTAAAAAATGTGCAAGGAAACCGAAATAGTCGCAGTGAATGTGACTTCGCCGGCTTGACTTGGCTCTACTGTTGGCGGCTTTGGTGCGCGCAGCATTTTGCAGACAACAGACGGCGTATAGTGAAGGGTGAACGACATACACAACGCGGCTGGCTTTGCAGTCCCTGGGGATTCCTTGGCAGGCGAGTAAATTCTCGACTTGCATTGGGTATAAAATGCAACGAAGGCGGCGAAAATACCAGAAGAAGCCCAGGAGAAGCAGCAAGAATAGTGGATGAGTATAGGAATGAGTGAATGCGGCAAAAGAGAAATAAAAATCTTTATGAGGTCTGGGATGAGAGTAGGGACAGAAGTTGAAAGGGGCACTCAAACTTTTTCTGCAAAAATTTTGCTCCATCTCGGAAAATACAAAAGCTGTTGCAATTTTTTTGTTTCGTAAAGGATTAATGTAATTAATTAATTCTGAAAACTACAGGAAATTTTATCTCAAAAGGCAACATTTGCATGGTGGATGGTTACATCTAACATTTATCGCCCTGGTAGACCAAGTTACCATTGTGATGAATTTAACGAAAATCATCTTTTACCACATATGAACTAAATCTTTTACATTCTCTTGCTTGTATTTGTGTACTACATATTTAAAAAAGATTTCGTGTTATTTCCACCTCTATTTCTGCTCCTAATTCCATCTCTATCTATGTCTAGGTCTACCCCCTTCTATGGCTATCACCATATCGCTTTCTGCATTTGTATAAGTAAACTGTCACAAAAATTTCTAGCGTTGCTTCTTTTACAGAGGAAAGTTTGTGAACAACTGACGCGCGCTGCACTGCAGTGCACCGCATGGCTCTAGGGTGAAATGCTGGATTGCTGCGTTGAGTGGCATAAAATGCACTGGAATGAATTGCCGGCCAGTTTTGTTGGTACAGCTGCACCTATGCTTCTGTTGTTGCTATTGGCTTGGTAACTGCTGTTGCGTTGCAACTGCATTTTGGCCTTTTGTGCGCAGGAGCAGCGAAATAAAAACAACAGCAGCATCAGCAGCAAAAATCCCCAGGAAGGCGAAGGCTTCGTATAGTAGCAGGCAATGCAAAGTATCATAGTAGTGGAGTGAGGCGCGCAAGGCTTCAATTTGCTGCTAAGCCTTTCTGATTCATACGTTGTTGCTTTTGTTATTGTTGTTGTTGTCGTCGTAGTAACTTCTTGGCCATTGAACTGTCGTCGCCGCTTTCATTGCGCGCTATGTGACTAAGTTGCCTGGCATGCTGCTGATGTTCGAGCAATAACAACAGTTTCTACCAGATATGTGCACATGTGTATGTATGCATGTATGCGCTTATTCCTGTTGTCATTGTTGTTGCTGTCGTTGTTATTGGTGCTGATGCCGCATTGTGGCTGTAAAATTACATTGCTTTTGCTTTCGAATCTTTTGCGGCATTTGTTCCTCGTTGTTTTTCATTTAAAAACGTCTAGTAGCGCGCTTTGTCGTTGTTGCTGGTAGTTTTTCCTTTGTTGCAGTCGCATTGTCGCTGTTTTCGTTGTCGATGAAAATTGTTATTAAAAAATTGATAAGTGCACAGCGAAGGCAAAAGCAGCAGCCAAAGCATCAATTCCAATAACAACAACCACATCATGAAGCCGCTGCGTTTTCTGTATTTTTCGCATTTTTGGCTTTTTGTTTTGAATTTTAGTTGCATTGTTATTTTTGTGTATGTTATTATTGCCGCTGCCGTTATGTGAGTGCATGCTGCATGTGGCAGGAATTTTTGCAAGTGTTGGACTGGAATGTGCGCGTGCGCATGCGCAAATGTTGTGCCATTACAGGGACCTTCCTCTTATCGCTGTTTGCGCATTTGCTGTTCAGGTTTTTTTTCGTATTGTTTCTGAAGCTGTGGTAGCGACCCTTTCCACGTACTTAAGCTGTCAATACATATGAGCAGGGATATTTGTATGTATGTACATATGTATATGTAAGTAACTTCAAACATTCTATAGTAAGTGCATTGTTGCTATATTCTGTACACATTATTATGTGCTTACGGCCATTATTCATGTTTTTTTTTTTTTTTTTTTTTTTTTTTTTTTTTTTTTGTTTATTCGAAGGGGGAATCTTACATAGATACAGTCAATACAGACGGCATGCACGATTCATACTGATCGCTAAAGGTGCACCTCATTCGGGACCACGCACAGTCAGTATTACTACTAAACTGGACTTGCGAAACAGTACACCTACGTACTAAAGTTTAAGCATTGCATCCCAGGGCCAAGCTAGCCATTATGGCTCTTCATTTGTATTTCTCTCTCGGTCTACCCTTCATTACTTCTTTGTCTTCGTTCCTTACTGCGTTCCCATTCCTTTTTCCGCAGTTCCTGTAACGCATTCGCGGACCATTCTTTCATCTTGGCCCACACCAACTTCGACTGCAGCATGTGATCTACAATTTTGCCCGGGGGTAATTTTTTCTTTAATGATTTCTTCAATGCACATTCTTTCAGATGCGTATCTCGGGCAGGAGAAGAAGACATGTTCCACGTTCTCACTACCGTTGCCGAGTCTTTGGAGATACTCTCTATAGCATCCATGCCCCGTCAGGAACTGTGTGAGATAGTAATCTGTGTCTCCATGTCCTCTCTCAACCCAGGCCTGTACGCTTCTGATAAGTTTATGCGTCCATCTCCCTTTTGTCGCTTGGTCCCAGCGATTTTGCCACTCACTTATGCTCCCCCGTCTTTCTTCTTTACGCTCTTCCGCCGTTAATCGCCTGTTTAGGCTTTTGGCTTTGTCGTACACTCTACCCAGTTCAGAGGCCATTATATCTGGTGGCATGATACCCGATATGACACATACTGCTTCGAACGACACTGTCCTGAAAGCACAGGCAACTCTAAGGGAAATAAGTCTAAAAACTATTTCCGCCTTCTTCGCGTACGTTTTCTGTATCAGGGCTTTACCCCATATGGGTGCTGCATACATGAGTGTAGACTGGGTAACTCTAGCCAGGAGCGCTCTTCTACTCTGAGTGGGACCACCGATGTTGGCCATAGTCCTTGACAGTGCCGCCGTCACCATGGCTGCCTTTCCGCATGCTTTTTTAATGTGCTCCCTGAAGCTTAGTCGAGCATCGATCATTACACCCAAATATCGTAGTGCCGCCTTTGTTGTGACGTTGAACCCATCAATGTTTAGTGTGGTCGTTTCTAATTTTTTTCTACTCGTAATGAGAACTGCTTCTGTTTTTTGCCCGACTAGCTGGAGTTTAACCGCCGTTAGCCATTGTTTGACCTTTGTTGTTGCCTCGCTGCAGATACTCTGGATCTGAGGGATTGTTTTGGCGACTATGGTCAACGCAATGTCGTCTGCGTATCCTGTTATTTGCACTCCCCTCGGCATTGGGAGTTGCAGTACCCCGTCATATAATACATTCCATAGCATCGGGCCCAGTACAGAACCCTGCGGTACTCCGCCCGTCACTGCGTATCTCTTCGGACCTTCATCTGTATTGTACAAAAGTAATCTTTCCGACAGATAACTGTTTATAACCCGTACTAAGTATGCTGGCGTTTTTTTTTCTTCAAGAGCCTTTATAATATGTGGCCAGTATGCCGAGTTGAAGGCGTTCTTAACATCCAGAGTGACAACTGCACAGTATTCTTTATTACCATGCATCCACCTGTCACCCTCAATAGCCTTACTTGCAATGTTTGTCACCCTCCTGACGGCATCGATGGTTGAACGACCTTTTCGGAAACCAAACTGATGTTCGGATAGTTCAGCCGGCACTTTCTCCAGGTGCTGTTCCAGGCGCGTGCAGATTAGTTTCTCCAGGATTTTGCCCATAGTATGTATCATGCAGAGTGGCCGATAAGAACTTGGGTCACCCGCTGGCTTATTTGGTTTCTGAAGTAGGACTAGTTATTGTTTTTTCCATACTTTCGGAAACATGCCTTCATTTATACACTTGGTGAAGTGTTCTGCAAATGGCTTTGCGTTGCGCCTGATAGCGATCTTTAGCGCCTTGTTCGGAATGCCGTCAGGTCCTGGAGCCTTAGCATTGCCGAAAGTTTCCGTTGCCATAATCACCTCTGCTTCACTGATTGTGACACTATTTCCTGCTGCGTGGAACTGGGTCTGGCTTGGTTGTATGTCTTGCTTTGGAAAGAGTGTCTGTACAATCTTTTCTAAGAGAATGGGGCAAGTTGGCGCCTGTCCTCTACCTCTTTTGACCTTGGCCTTAACGAGTTTGTAGCCATCACCCCACGGGTTTTCGTCCACATTCTGGCACAGTTCTTTAAAGCTGTCTGCCTTGCTGCTTTTAATGGCTTTCTTTAATTGTTTCCGCTTCTTTTTATAGTTCTCGCGGAGCCTGTAGTGTTCTGCCAGCCCATAACTCCTTTGGGAAAGGCGCCTTACTTTTTTGCATTCGCTTCTTAGGGTGCTGATCTCCTCGTTCCACCAGTATACAGGCTTTCTGCGAAAAGTCCACCTTAATGGCAAGGTGGTCACTGCCTGTGTAAAAGTCACTCACTTGCCAGCTTGCTGATCGTACTAGAGCCCTGCTGGCGTAAGTGATGTCGATTATTGATGCACGACCATTCACTTCGAAAGTGTTTTTTCCCCCAGTGTTTAGCAGAACCACATCAAGTAGTGAGAATGCCTTAATCAAGGCTTCTCCCCTTTTATTGGTGTATCTGCTACCCCATTCCAGGGCCCACGCATTGAAATCACCCGCAATCACGCTTGGTGTGGTACCACGAGCGTTTTGCACAAGTTCATCCAGTAAGTTTTCGAACTCTACTTGCGTCAGTTTCGGTGGCGCGTAGCAACTGTAGAAATATATGCCACGTAATATATTTTTGCTCTAGTATAGTACTCACTGTGGGTGTGCGGTTTGTCCTGCAGGGTATTTCTTCCACAGGCCCAAATAGCAGCTTTACTTTTCCTGTCCGAGACCCACGTTCCGGCGTTTAGATTTTTATGCTGGTCGCTGACAAGCACAACATCCACCTTATTTTCGTATACCCTTTGTTTTAAGAGCTCTTGTGCAGCCTCGCAATGGCTTAGATTGATCTGCTCAATCCTCATTTTTTGGTTTTAATATACGCCGCTTGATACAGGGGGCATTTTCTGCTTCCAATTCGATGGCTTGTGTCTTCTCGTCCATTTCTTTTATAAGCTCCGCAGAAGGGCTTTTTCTCGCATACTTTCTCTTGGTGTCCCTTTTCTCCACATTTGAGACAGTTCTGGCTTCTGTCGTCTTCGTTTTTGCATGCCCTCGCTAGGTGTCCATACTCCAGGCATCTGTAGCATCTCCTCAAGTCAGGCTTTTCTCTTATTCGGCATACTGCCCAGCCGATTTTCAGTTTTTGCTTCTCAAGCAGTCGCCTTGCGTCCAGTGCTGGTAGGCTTATCACTGCTGTTTGTGTGCCTGCATACGCCGCTCTAACGCTTTTTATTGCGTTTTCACTAAATAGGTTAAGCTCGTTAACCTGCGTTCGTATAGCCTCACCTATGTCCTCTTTGGTTGTGATTTCATCTAGGTCACGGATCTCAACCAACATCTCGTGGGTTAGGACCTTGATTTGCGCCTGGTCACCTAGCACCTTGCCAATCTTCTTCTGATATACTCCTGTATTGGCCATCTGCTCTTTTTTCAGTTGAAGCAGGATTTCGCCTTTGGCCGTCTTTCTGATGCGCGTAACGTTTTCGCCGAGTTCTTGCAGGGCATCATCTTTTTTAACCACCCTGAGAATGTCACTGTACGTCATTGTTCCGGCACGCGCAATGACAATCGCATCCGGCCTCGGGGGTGATTTATTTGTCACTTTCTTTTTGGCTGGTTTGCGCTTGACACTAATCCAGCCATTTTCCACAACCCCGTTTGTCCTCTTGACATTACCCTCTCCTTTGACTTTCTTGACTGCACTTGCTGACACTTTGTGTTCTTCTTCGGTTTTACTTTTCTTGGGTGGAGTTTTTCTGCCCGGCTGCTTATCGTCGCGTGGTCTTTTCGGTGTTCCTTCAGTCGTTACACTTCCAAGAATATTTCGCTTGGCTTCCTTGCTTTTCGCTTCTTCCTAAGCTCTCGAGTGCAGCTTAGTGATCTTTTCGAGGAGTTCCCTTATATGGTTGTTAATCGAGCGTTGCGGTAGACGCATTGCTTCTGTCAACTTCCCAATCGTCTCACCAAGAAGCGTTAAGGTATCATTACTCGATTGTGCTGCTTTCTCATTGCTATCTTGCAGCGCAGGTGGCGACGATTTTGCTCTCTCAGGCCTTTCTACACTGAGCGTCTTGATAGGACTCTGTCCCAGCCATTATTCATGTGTGATTTCTTATTTGTATGCGCGCGTAGGCCTAAAGTAGGCTTTAAGATAGTTTTTAATAGAGTAGATACAGTAGAGGAATATCTAATATAATGAAAATATTATAGCCTCGTAGATGATCGAAGCAAGAATATTAGAACAAAAATTATAAATGAATAAGTTGGAAGGAAAGAAGTCCTCGAAATAATATTAGAATTCTAAAAAACGATTTAAAGACAAAGACAGGGTTAAATCTTTAAAGGAAATAGAGTTGTCTAAAAGCCACAGATATGAAAAAGTTTCAAGTAGTGGAGGCTTCTCACTTTGATTAAACTGTCACCATTTCTCTAGCTCTATAATTTGTACTATTAATTCTCATCTAATAATCATCAGCGACCGGCGTAACCGAATGGGCTGGTGTGTGACTACCATTCGGGAGTGCGTAGGTTCGAGTCCGTTTGCATGAATATCAAATAAGAGAAAATGGTTGTTCTAATTGTGGCCGCCTTTCGGCAGCCAATGGCAAACCTCCGAGTGTATTTCTGCCATGAAAAAGCTTCCCATATAAAACATCGGCCGTTAGGGGTCGTCTTAAAAGTGTAGGTCCCTCCATTTGTGGAACAACATCAAGACGCACACCACAAATGGGAGGAGCAGCTCGGCCAAACAATTAACAGAAGTATACGTGCCAATTATTTGTTTATTTATTTATTTATTTATTTTCTTCTTTTCCCATCTTATATGTTTCTGACTATTCTGGCTATTCCTATATTTTTCTCTAAGTTTATTTTAATTTCAGTTGCATTACATCATTTACAGTTAAATTTAAATAATGTTTTCTAAAATTTTCAAAAATTTTCTAATTTAATATTCATAAAAATAGTATTTACATCTCACGTGCCTTTCTTCTAGCCTGATATTCTATGGCCTAATCTTATTTACAAAACGCCAATCACCTAAAATTTACTTGGAATTACTCATTTTTATGTGCGCATAAATTTCTAATTTTTCCTTCAATCTGCCCACACAAATGCATACATAAATACTTTTACACATGACAAGTTCTTCAAAAAGCACTTCAAGTAATCTTTTAATTGTACTTAAATTTCAGGAAGCAATTAAATTAAATCATCATTAACGAACCCACCTGTATACCTAAATGGCCAGTTATTGACACTTCAGACGCCCAATATCAGGTCCACTTCTTGGTAATGAAGCGCTTTGCCTCGGTTATCGCCACCAGCGCCAGGCAAACAGCGAACAGCGCATCGATTGAGAATTCCAAAAATGTGGTATTCATTTGTCACTAATTGTTGAGAGACACATTCTATCGATTGTCAGCCGAATGACAGTTTGGAATTTCAGGAAAAAAATTAGAAACAACTGCAACAAACAACAATAATCACATTATTGTGTCTAATAAAGCTGAAATGCATGGCCATTTGACATATTCACGCACAAACACACCGCGTATATACTTGAGCGGCAGCATTGCGGTCTCCACTGGCCACACCAAATTGATGCTTATCTGATTGCTTCCTCAATCTTAACATGCACTCCAAATTTACTGTTGTGGTGATTTGTGTTTCTTTTTCACTTTTTGCTTTCTTTCTTTACTTTTATTATTATAACAATTTCTTCTTTTTTTCGAAAATCCTAAACATTTCTCCTTCGCCACACTTCCAACATGGCAATGAGGCATCGAACAATAGGCACGACTTGATTGATTTGGAGTCATTTGTTCTTTCGGTAAAATGCGGTTTTCAGTGTCTCAGTACACACACACACACACCAGCTACACCAACTAGCAAAGGTCGCTGTTCTCGAGCTGTTTGGCTGTCGAACTACCTGGCTACCCGGTGAAGCGTTGGAGCGCTGAAGGTGCTGGAGAAGGTAGAAAGGTCGTCACCATTCTTGGCAGCTTGCCTTATCGTTTTTATAGTCTCCCCTACCGCAAGCTATCTTCCTTGCCTTCCACAATTTATCTTTTCTATTCCTTCCTTTCATATGTAAAGGGTGTTTTTTTTAGAGGTTAGGTTTTCAAGTTGGCACTACAAGCTCGCACGTAATGAATAGAGTCGCACGTTCGGTGAATGGGCCCAAAACGAGATGGCCACCGATCCGGATTTTCACAAGAAAATTTTGTTCAGCGATGAAGCTCACTTTTGGTTGAATGGGTATGTCAATAAGCAAAATTGTCGCATTTGAAGTGAACATAATCCACAAGCCATTGCTGAGACGCCGTTACATCCTCAAAAAGTCACTGTTTGGTGTGCTCTATGGGCAGAGGGAATCATTGGTCCATATTTCTTTAAAAATGAAGCCGGCCATAATGTTACAGTCAATGGAGAGCGCTATAGAGCCATGATTAATGACTTTTTCGTGCCTGAATTAGACGATGTTGATGTGGACGACCTTTGGTTCCAACAAGACGGCGCTACATGCCATACAGCCAACGCAACAATCGATTTATTGAAGGAAACTTTTGGTGAGCGCATTATCTCGCGCCGTGGACCTGTGGCGTGGCCTCCAAGATCGTGCGATACAACACCGCTGGACTATTTCTTGTGGGGCTATGTGAAGTCGCTTGTCTACGCAGATAAGCCCGAGACGATTGACGTCTTGGAAGAGAATATTCGGCGCGTTATTGCTGACATACGGCCCCAATTGCTGCAAAAAGTGGTCGAAAATTGGGCCTCTCGGCTGGAATTTATTCGAGCCAGCCGCGGCGACCACTTGCCCGAAATCATTTTTAAAACATAATAGCAAACCCTTATCTTTATAATAAAGCTAAATTCTTGGCCATAACATTAAATTATATACGTTTTATTTCATCTTGAAAACCTAACCTCTAAAAAAAAACACCCTTTACAAGCACATGCAGATGCACACATACTTCTGCATACGTTTGCTTATTCCTTTCATTTTTACAGTGCCGTGCGTGATTTTGTTGCGGTTAGCGGTGTTGAGGCTGAACCGAGAATTAGTTGATTTTATATAAACTCTTATTCGTTAGGAAAAAAGTGTTTATTGAAAAAATGCAATAAATGAAATTACACGCCTGTCACAACAACAACAACACAATTACGCAAGCTTCAGTATTCCTAGTGCCATTCAAAAGGCTTGGAGTACATGTACAAGTATGTTGTTGTTGTTTTTGTTGATGGGGGTTAAGCACCTTTGCATTGTTTGCGAGCATGAAAACTGTGAGCGAGCCAGCAACACTTGATATGCATTCGAATGCCTGAAAATACGTGGGACGATCTATGGATCATGGAATTTGACGAATCACTGAAAGCTTCAATATTCTCAAGAAGTTGTATTCTATTACCCTTTTTTTACTTTGTTTATTGAATATTTGTTGAAAAGTTTGAAGATTATTTTGGGCACAATGAGGGCACAATAAAAAGGCATTGAAGGAATTGTTTTTGGTTCATTGATGAGGCGTAGAAAATCATATGTGAATTTTTAGTTATAAGTTAAAAACAAACTATGTTAGTATATGTAATAAAATATACATTAGGAAGGCCCGAAAAAAGTTCCGCTCAGTGGAAAAAAATAAAAAATCCCCAATGAAATAAATAAATAATTGGCGCGTACACTTCTGTTAGGTGCTTGCCCGAGCTCTTCCTCTTATTTGTGACGTGCGTCTTGATGTTGTTGCACAAATGGAGTGACCTATAATTTTAAGCCGACTCCGAACGGCAGATATTTCTGATGAGGAACTTTTTCATGTCAGCAATACTCTTTCCATCATTTTGCTGTTTCATGCACGGAGATTCGAACATTCACATTCCCAAATGGTAGTCACGTACCAATTATTGGTCTACGCCGGCCGCTATCTTCGATACTGCCCCCTATTTTTTTCTATATCCAAAAAATTAGATACCTATTTTTTAATTTTTCTTTAATTATTATTTACCCGTATGCCAGCGCTTTAAAAATTGTCTATATGTAAAATGGTCCCTAATCTTTTATATTATCATCCGCCTGTGATTTTGAAATAAGTCTAAATTTATACTAAATATGTACTACATATGTTACCGAAATCTAAATACGCCTACTTTTTTCTTTTTTGTCACTTTGTTCATCTAGGGTAGTCTCTAAAACGCTTGATTTTGATGAGACCTCCTATTCGGAAGAAAATTGCATAGTGTAATCTTGCATGTAATTAGGACCTAAGTCACTAAGGCGGCCGCCGTAGCCGAATGGGTTGGTGCGTGATTACCATTCGGAATTCACAGAGAGAATGTTGGTTCGAATCTCGGTGAAACCCAAAATTAAAAGAAAAAGAAAAACATTTTTCTACAATAATAGCGGTCGCCCCTCAGCAGGCAATGGCAAACCTCCGAGTGTATTTCTGCCATGAAAAGGCTCCTCATAAAAATATCTGCCGTTCGGAGTCGGCTTGAAACTGTAGGTCCCTCCATTTGTGGAACAACATCAAGACGCATACCACAAATAGAAGGAGGAGCTCGGCCAAACACCCAAAATGGGTGTACGCGCCAATTATATATATATATGTCACTGGCTGCAAGGTGGCGCTACATATAATCAGTGAGACCTCTACTTGCAGATACCTTCAGCAAGCGAACACCTCCCATATTCGGACAAAATTCCAATAACCAAACCCCACTTTGATAAAAAAGCCAATATAAAAATATTTCGCTAGAGAAAAAGTGTATACCTTTTTATTAGTTTTGTGCTTCAAGTGTTTTCACTGCATATATAGGGTGTTTTTTAAAAGCTTGAGAGCTAAAAATGATGATACAAAATAGAAATATTGTTGGAATGTAACCTGGTAGATAATTTCACGGCATTTATTTTTTCAGTATGATATCCGACATATGTCCGCAGTCCATTCGATCAGTCCAATTTTGACTACTTTTTCCAATAAATCTGGCCATATGACGTCAATTGTGGCTTGAAAATTGCCTTCCTATGCCAAAATGTCATCGATGCGTGTCCGATTAATTTTTGGAAACAAAAATTCAGTTATCATGGCTCGATAGCGCTCGCAATTCACCGTAGCGGCAGCGCCTCCCTTATTTTGAAAGAAATAAAGACCAATGATGCCGCCAACAAGTAAACTGCACCTCATTCAATGGACGAAGGGCTCTAGGAACTTCGCGAACACATTTATTTTTTTTTTTTTTTTTTTTGGCCAAGTAAATTTCCACAATTTGGAAGTGTTATTCTGGCGTTAAATAACTCATGATGACTAGCCAAACCTGAACAGAAATGTCAACCCGATTTGCCACTCTCAGCTGTCAAACCATAATCTTCGATATCGATAGTTTTCATGCAGCTAAAAGAACACCAGATATAATCTCGTCGCAACAGCATCAATGTTTTACTTTTAAGCACTAAATAGCTCAAGTTTTAATATAAGTTGGTTTTTGTCGGTATTTTAATACTATGATCGGCAATAGGAGTCTCTTGTGCTTCCTCACCTAAGGCTTCATTTTGTATTATCTACATTTTTGCCTCCTCCTTCACAATATTTTATGATTAAAAATGGCGAAAACAATAGAATTTTATACACTTGTTTTCAAACTGCTGATTTTGGCAGATGTAAGATTTTTTTTTTCAAAAAAATCTCTAAAGGTAAAGATGAGGCAAAGTGGTGAGGCAGGATAGAAAAGATACAGTCTGTGCCGTGTTGGAAAGACCAAGTCGAAAAGAACTTGGCTTAAGCAGAAGTTTACGTAAACCCAAATCGACTATCCGGTTATTTAACCTAATTGAATTATTTTTCTTTCCGATTTAGCTTCTATTTCATCATTAATTCATTCATTAACTCGCTTCCAACCGATTACTTTCTCAATTTTCAAACGATTTTAAAGAAGTTCTAGATTATTTTATTGTTGCTTTTATGCATCAATGTAAGTAGATGCCACCACAAAGCAAAAAGTAATAAAAATTTAACAGAAATCGAGGTTACTTAAATCGACGCTGCGGTGTTGTTATCAGTTAAAATCGTATTCCTACGCTGAAATAGTTCTAATGAAAACCTGATTCTCGAATAAAAGAATCACAAAAGAGATCTACCAAATGTGAATAATAAAAATGTTAAAAACGATTGGAATGCGCAGAGAGATATGTAAGTAGGGGCAAGTGGTGGTATGTGAATCACTTAACGTTTCAACAACTTAAAAGTTTGAATGTCAAATATACATATTTATGGTTTCTGAAATGGAAAAGAAACAGTATTAAAAAGAAATAATATAAAGAAAGATTTAGCAAAAAATGCATAGCCTAAATTAAAAGAAATGTATTTACCTTGAAGGAACTGGGCTATAACTACATACACATATGTAAGTATGTATGTACATAAGTGCATCTTTCGCATCAAAACTTATAGCACCCTGATGGAAAGAGTCGTTCGTTTACAGAATGTGCCCAAACTGGCGGAAAGGAGGTATTTTTTTAAATTATGATTTTTAGAGGACAACATTGAATGTTATTTTATGCGTTTATTTAGAATCCATGCAAAACTATTGCCGAATGGCTCTCCTCACAGGCGTAGGAATTGCTTTGTGAAATTACAAAATGTGTCCATATAACAGTAGACATCTACAAACATGATGAACTGACCTAACAGAGAAGCTTCTAATAATTTGGTAACGTGGAAAAAGTGACACACACACGGTACAACGTCGTTTGCGTTCAAATGCACATAATAATAATTATTAATAACTAATGTGTAAATAATCTGCGTAATGTGTATGTTGCATTAGCTAGGCTACTAACGCGAAAACAAAGTATTTTTCAAATATGCCAATTTATTTGGTCTGGAATAAAATACATAAACCACTTCAGGACATGCGAAACGAATCTACCCTTAAGCAAAAAATTTACATAGGATTTTATGGATTATAATTTAAAATAATGGAAGCTTTAGAGTCACCCTACAAAAATCTACTGGTAAGTGAAACGGATTGATTCTTACAGTGCGCTTGGCATTTTTTATTTGGTGGTTTTCGCATGCGATAAATTATGAACTCCATTTATTTCAAAAATAATTAATTTATACTTCTCTTTTGCAAGTCTAATGCCCGAGAATACCGCATTCGACCTGCAAAGGAATATTAGGTTGCAAACACAGTGCACGCTGAGACGAAGACGAAGATGAAGACGAAGCTGAAGACGAAAAACAGTGCAGCACAAATCGTATGAATTCGCTCGCTCGTACGCATAGTGCGCGCTGTGACGAAGATGAAGACGAAACGCAAGCAATCAGCTTCAAACGCTGCTGTACTGAATTTGAAGACGAATCGCTTGCTAGTTACCGTTGTTTTTGTTTGTTTGTTCTGTCTATGCTTTTCAAATTAAGTTAAGACAGTCGATAAACAAGTAATTAAATGAGAAGTAATAATCAATAAAAGGCATAAAACTAAATATATTTTAAATTATTTTTTACCTTAACGTCACAATTAGCCTTTCAGCACATATAATTGGCGTTTTATTAAAATTAGTCCAATTTTTAATAATAAGTGGCTCAATTTTAATTAGAATATAATCAAATGTGCTAATTGTCATTCTGGTATATTCCACAAATTTCTTTTCATCGTGGCGCAGCTCATCATACAAATGATGAAATTCACCACATGCTTCTCTTCCCAAATTTATAGGGTGTACTTTTTTATTTACTTTTATACGTTTTAATTTAAAATATAAGCTTTGCTCAATCAGCAGGTCATCATCTGATGAGGAATCCATTGCGACTAACATAACAAAAGCGCAACCAATTCGTCTTGCACTGTGCAACCTATTCGCTTACTCGCAACGCAAGCAATTTCTCTTCAGCTTCATCTTCGTCTTCGTCTCAGCGTGCACTGTGTTTGCAGCCTTAGGTAATTTAGAGGATCAGGTGGAAAGCAGCAAAATAAACTACTTGAGTTAATGTAACTGGTTTGCGTTGAAAAGGCCTTACTATATGCGACCCCTGGAAAGTATTTGGGATATTCGAGCTAAAGGTCAAACTGCTAAAAACATAAATAATTTAGACGTTGCATGTTTAAGTTTTTATTCAATTTACCAATCCACTCTAACTTTCGGAAACTGAATATCAAGCTCACCTAAATTTTTCCTTCTAATATGTGTTTCAACTTGAAGGTCAAGTTTAACAGCTGACCACAGATCTTGTAAACAAAGTCGGCCTTTACAAAGATTATGCCGCAATTAAGCGGTGGATAAACTTCATTACAAAGTGAAGTATTGTGATTCTCAGAACTTCACACAAATCTTGAAACTACATTTTTACAAAAAAAATTAATGACAATTTACAAACCTCTTTATTAAGAAAAATTTCCCTCTCCTTTTTTTCTATAAAATTATTTAATTCGGGCAGCACATTCAGTGAATTAAATTAACAAATCAACTCACATTAACTTGAAAGCAAAACCTTGAACGCGTAACGTCGACATAAAATGAAACAAAATGTGGCAACTAAGTAAAACCAGTGCAAAATATAAGCGGGTTTAATCGGTTTTTTCAGTTTGGACGTAAAATAATAAAGCTATTCTAAATTAAACTTTGGTGGCTTTTTCAACGCACGAATACGGAAATGTACCACATAATGTACCTCAAATCTCAAGAACTGGAATATATCTGGTAAATTTAAGTAATACTATGAGAGTCTAATTTTATTTACTACCGGTTGCTTATTACCTCTATATGATAGTATTGATAGTTTTCCCTGAACTATCGAAAGGTGTGGCTATCGATAGTTTTGCTGCTCTACCTGTTAATAATAACTCGACTCGATATAAATAATAATTTTTATAAGATATTAGAAATCATGTTTATTGTCAACAGAAACTGTACAAAAACGTATACAGGATTCGAGAGCTGCTTTCGATTCACTACCTTTCAGCTCGTTTAGAGAAAAACGTTTATGGCAAAAACACAAAAATGTTGCTATGATCAAGCATCTCAGTTTTAGTGTCTTACTAAGGATACTATATTTGGAATATAGATTTTCTTATAAAATGAAATCGTTCATTGGCCATTTGAGTATTTTTAGTTGTATTGTGCCCTTTTGGTGGTTTGTATATCGAAAGCAGCTAATATTTAATAAATGAATGCTTCTAAAATAAATCGATTTATTTGTAGCACCCTGTGGCGTGTAGTAAAAAAGCAAGACTGACAGATTTCGCAGAAATGTCATTTTTGACTTTTCTTTCTCTCTACCTTCATTTATATCAAAACACAAAGGCACGATAACACAATTTACAGAAAGAAAGCTAATGGCTAATCTTTGCTGCTCCGCCAAAAAATATCCAGCATATTTTAACTTTTGATCGATTTCGTAATTTAGTTTATAAATATATTCGAACGCGTACGGAAGTCATAAGCGAGCACTATACGAACAAGTGAAAAGAGTAAACACATATAAAGAACACTGGTGATTTTTCTTTTGCTACAAGCGAGTGCAAAAGAAAAAATCCCCAACTACCTTATTATCAACACTTTTGCAGTGTATTGAGATGGAAAGTTACGGCGGAGCAACAGCGTCAGCTGCTCCCCAACAACTACCCGTACAAGAACAGCCCCAAAGAAATCTCTATGACGCAACGCTGCGAAACAGCAGTGGTAGCCAGTACGCAACTAATAGTAGTGTTGCTGGCGGAGTGATTCGGGGTGGCAGCAGCAGGTGCAATAGCAGTGGTGAAAATTCGCGTTGCGAAAGTGATGAGGAATATCAAGGAAACCAGCCAAGGTCAGGGCCATTGAACGCCACAACAGCTGTTAACATAGAGGCGGCAAATGAGGGGCCAAATGTTTTTGCACCCACTTCAGCACAGAATATTGCAAGTATTAATAGTAGTGAGCTGCCCTCAAGTTCGAATAATTTGGAAGGTGCCTCGCCTATGGCATCATACAATGAGGAAAGAATGCGTCGAAAATTGCAGTTTTTCTTTATGAATCCGATCGAAAAATGGCAAGCTCGTCGCAAATTCCCATATAAATTCGTAGTGCAGGTGAGTTAGGGTGTATTTATTTTAAATTGATAATAATCGGAAGCCGTTTTAATTAAATTAAAAAACAGTGCGTCATTAGTTTGGTAATAATGAACAATAGAAAAGCATTTAATGTAGTGAATATACAAACATCCATATACATTATAGGCTGTGCGTTAATTGTTTTCTGAATCAGTGCTTAAGTGTTATGAAATAAACGAAATTTACAAAGTTGTGTACACATGTGTATGTATTTGGCAGTATAGATAAAGAAAACGAAGCGTGGAATTATCGAATTAAAGGAATAACAATTAAATATTTAGAGAAACCCACCACCACCAAAAATAACATCAATTGGAAACCCCGCAGCTTATTCTTAGAATGTTGTTGTAGCAGCATGAACATTCCCCATACATGTTCCGGTGGCATAATATCGACTGTCTTAGGGACGAAAAATTAAATTAAATATTCCTCTCAATCTCTATAAGCTTTCATAAATGTGATGCCAGAATTATTGTCAGGAGAGTTAAACCCCCTTAATTCCCATACGTATCGTAAATTTGTGGGGAATTTTATTTTTTCTGATTTTACTCAAATATGTGCATACATATATTATACTGTGTACTTCATCCGGTCACCAAAAACTGAAACAAATTATTCCTTAAAAGCTCTTATCAAAAGCATGTAAAACCCAAAATTTATCATATATTAAACATACAAAGTATTTTATTTATTTTTTTAACTTATATAATAACAAGTTATTTATACAAGTTTTAAAATTGCAGCACTAGCAACCACCAGCGGGAGTTTTCCTGATTTCATACGCTGACGATTGCACGATAATGGCGTCGGGCAATGACATCGATGGCCTGTGTTCCAAAGTGAACAACTACCTCACCGACCTTTCTCGCTTTTTCACTGCGAGGAATCTCCAACTTTCCCCCACCAAGTCCACGGCGACCCTTTTCACCACCTGGACAAAGGAGGTCAAGCTGTCCCTTAAGGTAAAAGTCGACGACACACTAATTCCGACTGTAAATAACCCCAAAATTTTGGGTATAACCTTTGACAGCTTGCTCTCCTTCTCTGCGCATACAACCGCAATTGCCACAAAAGTCCAAAATCGCAACAAGGTCCTCAAATCGCTGGCCGGCAGCACTTGGGGCAAAGACAAAGAACTGTTGCTTCCGACATTTAAGGCAATTGGCCGGCCGGTTCTAAACCATGCTGCGCCTTCTGGTCGCCTGGAACTAGTGATTCACAGTGGACAAAGCTTCAGACATATCAAAATACCGCCATTCGGACAGCGACCGGATGCCTCCTGATGTCACCCATCCAACATCTTCACAACGAGGCACAAATGCTCCCAGTAGCGGAGCACAACAAATTGCTCAGCAAGCAGTTCCTGCCGGGGTGTTACCGCAGGTTTCACCCCTCCAGACACCTGCTTGAGCCTGAGCCGCCTCCCAGGCACGTCAGGAGACACCTCCTAGACTACGCTGACGAACTCCAGGACAAAACTGACCGAAACCTACTGGACCGGACAGTATTTAGACAGTCAATAAACGACATTCACCGGGAGACCGTTACCACCTTCATGAACTCCCGTCCCGTGAATGCCGCAATCGGAGTCCAACCACCACCTATCGCAGATGAAGAGCTCCAGCTTCCCCGTGAGGCTCGTGTAACATTGGCACAATTACGTTCTGGATATTGTAGCAGGTTAAACTCCTACATATCCAGAATTGACCCCGACATACCAAACACATGTCCGGCATGTGAAGGTACCCCGCACGACACTAACCACCTCTTCACATGCCCCCTCAAACCGACTCATCTAACCCCCCTCTCCCACTGGACCCAACCTGTCGAAACAGCATGTTTCCTGGGCCTACCCTTAGATGAGCTAGACGAAGACGACCGATGATATACTTACACTGACAGGGCTAACTATGCTGTTAAAACAACAACAAAAAAAGTATTTTATATTTACACTAAATAGAGTCACAGCAATGTTCTGAAGTCAAAACTGTTTGTTGTAGCAGCTTCTGTTTACTCGGCAAAAAAGTGTGTAGAATACAGCCCATCAAATGATAGCTCATTCTAATTATTTCCCATAGTAAGAACGCAGGCTGATACTCAAGTAGTTCCTATAATATCTCTTTGATATACATACATACATTTCCCATTTAAATTGTGCGGTAGGTTCTAAACTAATTTATAGGCATGAGTTGCATACACATGCACATACATATCCCATCATCAGCATTTGTATTTATATGTACATAGCACTATTCGTTAAATAAAATGCAAAATAATATTCACTATTTCCACCCGCATCGTTAGTGTTGGGGTGTATGTGATGAGGCATCTCCATCCATAGAAACAGACACTGTGCATAGTATTACACTGCATTTTTCGCAAGCAGCCATTAAAAATGAATGAGGCAATTCTGTTCGTCGGCAATGAAGTAAAAAAAGCAAAGTTGCTTTAGTAGTCTCTTTTTTATGTATGCATTTGTAGACAGAATATACTAAAAATAAAAAGCAAATAAAGTTTGCATGTAAATATTTCAATAACAAAGCGTTTAACTTTGATACTCCAAAGCTGCTTATAGTTAGCATTTCGCTCTGTTTTTGCGGTTTATTGACTCGACGTGTACATTTGTTCATACATACATATGCATATATATTCAATATTGTTCAGCGTTTCTTGTTTTTTGCTACGTTTTTGTTAATTATATTAAATGCAATTTTTTAAGCGTATAAATATATCAGTTTCAATTAAATCGTGTTGCTCCTCACCCACCCTTTAACGAAGCAATTATTGTATAAATAAGTGCAGTCGCCAATTTTCGTTTGCACAGTTGTATTTGGTTTTGCATGTACCTAAATATGTTTTCATAAAGCTCATCCAGCCTTTCCGTCTCAATGTGCTCATCAGCAATATATTTACAAATGATTAAATGGGAGTGTGGTGCGTATGTACCTGCATACAATCAGCGTATCACAAACACTTGTAAACATGGCCGTATGTGTTTACTACGCTGAAAGTATGTTATTTTAATACAAGTCGAGTTTTTCGAATATTTAAAGTGTATAAACTCAGATACGTGCATATACCCTCTGTCAAAAAAGTGCCAGGAATTGTTCATTTTGTACACCTGGGGATGACTCTAGACGCCAAGCTAAGATGGAACGCAATGTAAAGAAAATAAAGCAGAAATGGAATTAAAGGATAGAAATATGTATTGGCTTATGGAAAAGAAATCACTATCCATTAGCAAACAAAATAATTATTTATAACAATAATTAATAATAATAATAATAATAATAATATAATATAATAATATATAATAATGACAAATTTTGAAGCCCATATGGCCCTTCGTCGCACAGTTATATATATACAGTTATAGACTCGGTAGTAGACACAATAAAAAACGCAGCAAAAGCGCACGAGGCAAGATTAAAAAACCACGTCAATATGGAGGCCTCTATTTTTGTTAATCCAACTAACTGGAGAAGAAGATTAAAACGCAAAAACCCAAAGACATAATGGGCAAAATAGAATCACACCTGAAGTGTTTTATGTACCTATAAATATCATTTGAAAACGAATTGCCCTTTATTTAATAATCTTTTGATTTGTTTCCATAAAAAAAAATGGTCCAAAGTATTCCAGAAACAAAAATAAAAAAACGAGTCAGAAGGTATATAAAGGGTGTTGATTGGCGTCTAAGAAAATAAATTCTCCAAAAGAGGCCAGCTTTTTGGGAAAAACTCTTTCATTTTGCACTGCTACAATACACCATCCTACAATCGTTCTCTCGATAGCCTATTCTACGTGACCTCAAGGATCCGGTCAAAGCCTGCCCCAGTAGGCTTGCCTGCCAAAGCAACATCCCTAAAAATTTATGAAGAATGATTAATGTTGTTACAACTACAATGCCCTAAGCATCTGACCAAGAACTCAATCTAATATTACTCCGATTGGCTTTTATGTTTCCAGAACTCAAACTACCACTTCGAGACACTCGTTTTCTGTCGTGTAATGACAAAAAATTGAATTCGCCTTTGTAAAGTGTTTTCATAGGTGGACTATTCATTCGCATATTATTCATAGCGTATTATTTCGGAATGGACCTACTTTGATAGCATTATGTTTTATTGACTATTTTTTCTGTTTCCTTTCTGTCAGAATGTCTACATATATTTTTGTGAAAATATAAGCAGACCACAATAGCAATCAAACTTGTGCGCTCGAAATACACATATGGAAAAATCACATCGCTAACGGCACATTATGTTTTCACTGCAGACAAAATTGATTGTCTACATGAAGGCAAGGGAAGGTTACCTTATCTAACAAAAAGTCATAGATAGCCGTACAATTTTCAGCAGAAATGCAACTAAATATTTATTATCGCATGAAAAGTAAAGTAAAAACAGATAACAGCGAATTATGAAAAATTTATAATGGAAAAGTACAATAGTTTATTATGAATCGTGTTAGATAAACTAGTAGCCATTTCTAAGCGAGTTTTCCGGTATCAAAATGTTATATGCAAACATGTGTGCATACATATACATATATGTATATGTATATATTATATATAGAAGTATATGTATGTATGTATATGTATATGTAGGTATAAGTAAATATGGAATACTTATCTCATGACATGAATAGCTAAGGCTGATACTAAAAGGCAAATGAAACACATACCCATTACATCATACATACGTACATAAGAGAGACCGGACGTATGTATGTACATATCTGAAAGTAAAAATCATTTTTTGGAGTTAACTGCAATTACCATTCGAATAATATTATTTCTGAAATATTTTTCGCATCTGTGTTTTGACGACTTTCAAAGATTCTGTCGCTTGCAGATTTTTTTCCATCTATAACTTCACGATTGTGCTAAACAAAATTGTCAGCGGATGAACGTGCAACCTATTCTCGCATGCTAATGTGCAAATACATATTAAATTTTGCTAACACATATAAAATATTTACATATATGTGTGTATGTAGGTACACATGTGCAAGCTGGAGCGTGTTAATTCTTCTTCTTCTTAATTGGCGCGATAACCGCTTACGCGATTTTGGCCGAGATTAACAAAGCGCGCCAATCGTTTCTCTCTCG
Source organism: Anastrepha ludens (assembly GCF_028408465.1). Classification (NCBI taxonomy): domain Eukaryota; kingdom Metazoa; phylum Arthropoda; class Insecta; order Diptera; family Tephritidae; genus Anastrepha; species Anastrepha ludens. Next base: position 114,918,408 of record NC_071500.1, on the reverse strand, counting down.
TGCTAACCGGCGCCAATTGGACACACCAAGTGAAGCCAAGTCCTTCTCCACCTGATCTTTCCAACGCAGAGGAGGCCTTCCTCTTCCTCTGCTACCACCAGCTGGTACCGCATCGAATACTTTCAAAGCCGGAGCGTTTGTATCCATTCGGACGACATGACCCAGCCAACGAAGCCGCTGGATCTTTATTCGCTGCGCTATGTCTATGTCGTCGTAAAGCTCATACAGCTCATCGTTCCATCGTCTACGATATTCGCCATTGCCAACGTGCAAAGGTCCAAAAATCTTACGCAGAATCTTTCTCTCGAACACTCCAAGCGTCGCTTCATCGGATGTTGTCATCGTCCAAGCTTCTGCGCCATACGTTAGGACGGGCATGATGAGAGTCTTGTAGAGTGTTAGTTTTGTTCGTCGAGAGAGGACTTTACTGCTCAATTGCCTACTTAGTCCAAAGTAGCACTTGTTGGCAAGAGAGATTCTACGTTGGATTTCAAGGCTGACATTGTTATCGGTGTTAATGCTGGTTCCTAAATACACGAAGTTTTTTACAACCTTAAAATTATAACTGTCAACAATGACGTGGGTGCCGATACGCGAGTGCGCCGACTGTTTGTTTGAAGACAGGAGATACTTCGTTTTGTCCTCGTTCACCACCAAACCCATTCGCTTTGCCTCTTTATCCAGTTTGGAGAAGGCAGAACTAACAGCGCGGTTGTTAAGGCCGATGATGTCAATATCATCGGCATACGCCAGCAATTGTACGCTCTTATAAAAAATTGTGCCTGAGCGATTAAGTTCTGCGGCTCGTACGATGCTCTCCAACATCAGGTTAAAGAAGTCACACGACAGCGAGTCACCCTGTCTGAAACCTCGTTTGGTATCAAACGGCTCGGAGAGGTCCTTCCCAATTCTGACGGCGCTGCTGGTGTTGAGCAACGTCATCTTACATAGCCGTATTAGTTTTGCGGGGATACCAAATTCAGACATCGCGGCATACAGGTAACTCCTTTCCGTACTGTCGAATGCAGCTTTGAAGTCGACGAAAAGGTGGTGTGTGTCGATTCTCCTTTCATGGGTCTTTTCCAAGATTTGGCGTATTGAGAATATTTGGTCAATGGTGGACTTTCCAGGTCTGAAGCCACACTGATAAGGTCCAATCAGTTGGTTGACGGTGGGCTTCAGCCTTTCACACAATACGCTCGCTAGAACCTTATAGGCGATATTTAGAAGACTAATCCCGCGGTAATTGGCACAAATTGCAGGATCGCCCTTCTTATGGATTGGGCAGAGCACACTTAAATTCCAATCGGCAGGCATGCTTTCATCCGACCATATTTTGCATAGGAGCTGATGCATGCACCTTACCAGCTCCTCGCCGCCATGTTTGAATAGCTCAGCCGGCAGTCCGTCGGCGCCCGCGGCTTTGTTGTTTTTTAGCCGTGATATTGCTATTCTCACCTCGTCATGGTCGGGTAACGGAACGACAATTCCGTCGTCAACGATTGGGGTATCGGGATCTTCACATTCTCTATGACATGCGCAGCTGTCACCGTTTAACAGGTTCGAGAAGTGTTCCCTCCATAATTTAAGATTGCTCTGTACGTCAGTCACCAGATCGCCGTCTTTGTTCTTACAGGAAAACGCCCCGGTCTTGAAACCTTCTGTAAGCCGCCGAACTTTCTGGTAAAATTTTCGGGCGTTGTTCCTGTTGGCCAGCATCTCAAGCTCCTCGCACTCACGTATTTCGGCCTCTCGTTTCTTCTGTCGGATAATACGTCTCTCTTCCTTTTTCAGCTCTCTGTAGCGATCCCACATGGCTCGCGTTGCGCCCGATCGCAGCGTGGCTCTATAGGCGGCATCCTTTCTTTCTGCGGCAGCATGACATTCCTCGTCGTACCAATTGTTTTTTCGGGCTCGCCGGAATCCGATTTCTTCTTCGGCGGCGGTACGTAGGGAACGAGAAATGTTGCTCCATTGCTCGCGCATGCCGGTTTGTTGGGCAGTGCTCTCCGAGAGCAGGAGTGAGAGTCGAGTGGCGAATCTTCTGGCTGTCTGTTGTGATTGCAGCTTTTCGATGTCGAACATTCTTTGCGTAGGTAGATGTACGTTTTTTGCTGCACAGAGGCGGGTGCGCAGCTTGGCTGCAACAAGGTAATGATCCGAGTCGATGTTGGGCCCTCGGATCGTACGTACATCTAATACACTAGAAGCGTGTCTTCCATCTATCACAACATGATCGATCTGGTTTCGCGTTTTTCGATCAGGAGACAGCCAGGTAGCTTGGTGTATCTTTTTATGCTGGAATCTGGTGCTGCAGACTACCATGTTTCGGGCCCCGGCGAAGTCGATCAGCCTCTGTCCGTTACCGGATGTTTCGTTGTGCAGGCTGAATTTTCCGACTGTGGGACCAAAAATTCCCTCCTTGCCCACCCTGGCGTTGAAGTCGCCAAGCACGATTTTTATGTCGTGGCGGGGGCAGCGCTCATAGGAACGTTCCAAGCGCTCATAGAAGGAATCTTTGGTCGCATCGTCCTTCTCTTCCGTCGGGGCGTGGGCGCAAATTAGCGAGATGTTAAAAAATCGCGCTTTGATGCGGATTATTGCGAGACGCTCGTCCACCGGAGTGAACGACAGTACTTGGCGACGAAGTCTCTCTCCCACAACAAATCCGACACCGAATTTGCGCTCCTTTACATGGCAGCTGTAGTAGACGTCGCAAGGTCCTATGGTTTTCTTACCTTGCCCCGTCCATCGCATCTCTTGGATGGCAGTGATGTCAGCCTTTACTCTCACGAGGACATCAACCAGCCGGGCAGAGGCACCTTCCCCATTAAGGGACCGGACATTCCAGGTGCATGCCCTCAAATCATATTCCTTATTTCGTTTGCAGGGGTCGTCATCAGTAAAGGCAGTTCTCATCCGAGGCTTTGTAATTCTTTTCATTGGGGGGGATTTTTAAGTGGCGGGTCCCAAACCCAGCGCACAACCAGCTATCCTGGAATGCTTCGCCTTCTCACGTTAGCTCACTCCCGAACGGGTGTTCGGGAGCTACCCAGAGGATACGTGGGCTAATCCCGGCCGTTGTGAGCTGCTTGAACCATATGTAGAAGAATCGTCCTGGCCACTCCCAAGTGAATGGCGATCAGTAACTTTCCCCACTTGCGTGGACTTCTACACATGGAACCATCCTCCCGTGTTAATTATGCCGTGTTATTAGTCTGTAAAACTTTCCTAATTACAAAAAAAAAAAAAAAATGCAAACATTCTTGTACATGCATACATACAAATGTATATATATATCTATAATTAAGACTTTAATTGAACTTCAGATTAAGTCCATAACTAATGGATGCCCAAAAATTCATTTCATTTTCATCATTTTTTAGTACCACTCTAATTACTCGCAAGTCTAATTCCTTACGGGCATTATACCACTCTACAAACAAGATATCTTCTCCATAGAATTTTTGACAGGGTATAAAAGATAGCCGCTGAGTACAGCATAACATGAGAGTGAATGAAAATTAAAAATTAAATTAAATATTAAATTCAATTTCAAAATTAAAAATTTAATATTATTTATTTACTTAAATTAATATAATATTTATAATTTGCATGTTTGACATATATTATAATATTTTGCTGATTATTGCGTGCGACTCTGTTTTCAAATCTGTTTTCAACGCCGGAAGGGTACTCTGTATTTGAAATCAGGTGAGCTCGGCTGTGGTAAATTTCGTTCATGCCTTTAATTTTTGTAATTTGGTGGCTTAAATGTTAAAATTTCAATCAGCTTGTAAGCCAAAAACAAAAACAAAAAACAGACAATGAAAAGCAAAGATGGATTACCATCACCATGAATGAAAAGTGTTTATATATTTATTGTAACAACGTAAAACATTTCAAATACATTTCGGAGAATGCTGCTGGGTTGTTGTTGTTGTAGCAGCATGAACATTCCCCATACTTACATACGGAGAGTGCTGCCGGAGTGACAGTCTTGGCCGGATATAAATCCGGGTCGTTTCGGTAACGTAGAACCGACTGTCGTGGAAACGACGTTCGCCCTAATGCCGTGGGAACATCATGAAAGGTGTCTAACGGGCAGCCGTGTTGCATTTGTAAACAAAAATTAAAAGTACTGAAACGAAACAAAAATTATGTTTTTTTTATTTTATTTGTTTTTTATTCGCTAAAGGAGAGTTACGAAAAATTTAAATAAATACAAATTAGTTAAATTTATTTATTTTTTATTTTTTGATAGTCAAATGTCCGCCATTTTGGTTCATCTGAGGAAGCTGTGTAGATGTAGGATTTGAAAAGAAATAAATATGACAACTTGCGATAATTCCATTTTTTTCTTAGCACATAATTTTACATATATTTTGCCGCTCAAAAAGTAGCTACTTACGTTCCCTTAATTTTTTTAAGGTTGCCTTCGCGTTATTATATTTTTAGAGTGGATTTTTTTTTACTGGTTTTAATCCTAAAAATGGAAGGGCGGGCCATATTTCACTTCAATTAAGAATAAGTTGATGCTGCGACTTGAGAAAGCTTGATAACTAATGTTTTCAAAGGGTTGAAAATGATATTCTAACTACTTCAGAACTATAACTTCTCAATTTTTAGCGATTTCTTCGAGGATAGATTTCTTCATTTGTCTTACACTATTATTGTATGCCCAAGTTTCTGCTTTTATTTGCCATGAAACTTCGAAAACAGCAAAGTCGGAAAAATGCATCTGAATAATCGTTGTTGTTGTTTTAACAGCATTGGTAGCCCTGTCAGTGTAGGCATATCACCGGTCATCTTCGTCTAGCTCATCTAGGGGTAGGCCCAGGAAACATGCTGCTTCGACAGGTTGGGTCCAGAGGGAGAGGGGTGTTAGATGGGTCGGTTTGAGGGGGCATGTGGTTTGGGGGGTGGTTAGTGTCGTGCGGGGTACCTTCACATGCCTTCACCTAAATAATCGTAGTTTCTGCCCCTGAGCATTTCAGCTTATCAAATAGTAAATATGTTTGCAGGTATATGTGACAACGGTCAGAAAATATGTACAAAATTGTATATCAATTTTAATCAACGACGAAAATTTCTTCTTTTTTGCTATGCGCGTCAAATAATCGCGATCGCATGCGACTTATCAGGTATTTGCCTGCTAAAACCTCTATTGCGTTTTATCTTTATGAGTCAAATGTGAGTAAGCAACCCATCCTATCGCATAGAAAAAATACACCTACGTAATGTTTAAAGCCGCCAACGCAAGCGATCGTTGGCAAATTTAACAGGTGATGTGCGCATACATACAATTTTTAAACATATTTATGTCTTTTTACAAAAACATTGTCAAAATTTTAAATACGTGTAAGAGTAGGCATAAGTACACATTCATTTCATTATCTCCCGATGTTATTTACTCTACTATTATTAACTAATATTTACTGCAATCAATTTTGTTTGTCTTCGGTACTTAGTAGCTACGCTGTAGTTTTAAGTTATTAGTTGAGTTACATAAAAGGAAATTAACTTATTTGAGTTGTTTCATCGTAATTTTTAACTGCTTGCAAAGGTTTCCGCCTGACTCATCGAATACTATCAGAAAAGAATAAAATATTAAATAAAAAAATAATCAACTAATTTAAGATCAACAATCGTAAATAATTTTTGTTATCTTCACTATGCACTTGTAAATTTTTCCTAAAACCGTGAGGTGAGCTCTCTATCTCTATTTCTATTTTTATATAATATAACTCATGTAAGTGCTCAAATTGCGCTTAATTTGTCCTACAGAAAAGTTTAAATAGAAAAGCTACATTTGTATTTTGTACTCTGAACACTTGCGTAAAAATATCTGTAAGCATCAAAAGCTGTGAATCAAACATAACTTACTGTGAAATTTCTAGGAATCCAGATTTCCGTAAAGCTCCTCGTGAAATTATTATGACAATATATTGACAAGTTTTGACTATTTTCTTATTTATTTTTTAAGTTCAATTATTTTTTTATAAAAAAGTTCATTCTATAACAAAGACCTTAATAATTCAATCTGCAAATTTGTACAAGATTTATAAAAATTCGACAAATTTTCCTCAAAATCTAAAACAATAAGTCGGAATTTCTGATTATAAAATTTGGTCCGGACCGAATTTGGCATTTCCCTACCCGTTTTATTTACTTTTTCTTGATTTGGAAGTGGTTTAATTTAATTTATTATTATTTTATTAAAAAAAAAATTATTTTATCATTATTTTTTCTTTCGAATATTTGTTTTTTTTTCATTTAATTTAATTTACTAAAACTCTTTCTTTTTATTTAATTGGTTTTATTATCTTTGTTTTTCATTTAGTTCAATAAATTAATTTTTTTATTATTTAGTTTTTATTTTTAAAATACATTTTTTTGATTTTTTATTATCATTTTTCATTTCATTTCATTTTTTTTTTTTAATTTTTATGTTTTTCTTATTTATTATTATTTTTGCATTTAATTCAACTAATTCTTATTTGTTATGTAACTTTTATAATTTTCATTTTAGTATTTATTTAATTAACATTATGTAACTAACATTTACTTTATTTTATTCTTCATATTTATTGTTTTTTTAGTTTAAATTAATTTAGTTTTATTTAATTTAGTTTTTTTTTTTTATATTTGTTGTAAATTATTTATTATTATTATTATATTTATTTTAATACATTTTTGTTTATTTATTTATTTTTTATATTATTCATAATAATTTCTTTTTTAAGTAATTTTTTTTGTATTTTATACCTCATATTTATTTAGTTTTTTTTCATTTTATTTTGAATTATTTATTATCATTTTTAATTTAATTTATTTTTGTGTAATTTTTTATTTTTTTATTAAATGAAACCATTTTTTATTTCATTAAGTTTTTCTATCAAATTTATTATAATTTTTGTATTTTGCATTTAATTAAATAAATTTTTGAAGTTTTTCTTATTAATTTTTTTTTCATGGTTTTTTATTTTATTTTTTATTTATTTTTTATTTTGTGATGCACATATTTTAACACTTAATAGTCGCAGGTGCCACATGTACATACAGTATTGGCCAAAACTAAAGCACCCCCCTAATGGCATTTCAAATAATGCTAAATCTCTCAATCAAACATCTTGAAATATGGCATATAATGGGTTTTTCAGTAAGAGCGCTTCAACTTTTGAACTTTTTTGAATAAAACACAAAGGGTTTGACTTTTTTAACTAATTTTTTTTTTTATTATCGAGTTTGAACATATACATTTAAGTATGAAATTCGATTTCTTTTGCATGACCACCGCGTGCACGTTTTACGAAGTCCAATCGTTGAACCCAATTTTCGACCACTCTTTTGCATAAATCGGCCGAAATTCCAGCAATTTCGCGTTCAATATTGGCTCTGAGCTCACAAATCGTCGCCGGCTTGTTACTGTAGACCAATGACTTCACATAACCCCAAAACGGGACGGCTTGTTAAATGGACCGTAAAATGGCCGTAATGCTCTTAAAGTAGCAGCAACAGAACGATTATTTTCATAAAAAATTTGCACGATTTGCAATCGTTGCTCAAGTGTGTAGCGTTCCATGATGAAATGTATACTAATGAAGTTTACAAATGACAAGCGAAAAATAAAAAATATTGCGTCGTTCGCCCTCCCTATCGGAAAAAAGTTGAAGCGCACCTATTGAACAACCCTATTCATATGTCATGTGTTTCCTTGTTACTTAAGTATTTATAAAATATAATACCAAATATACAGCGTTTTGGTTATACTGAAATAAAATTGAAATGTTCATATTATTTAAAAACTGAATGGTCAAAACTAAAGCACCCCACATTTTTTTTCTTAACTACGGCTTTGTTTTGTTGTTTTTAAGTTAATTTCTTTTCCTAACGGTATTTAATGCTGAGTCAAAGTTCGTTAGAATAATTTGTGCAAAACACGTGCGGATTTAGTAGGACAAAACATTTCATACGGGAAATCAGCAAATATGGCCATAAATGCGTATTCAAATGAATTTAAAAATAAAATAATAAGTGATTGGCAAAGTGGTTTATCGCGACACAAAATTAGTGAGAAATATTCAATAAATAGAAGTGTAATATCGCGACTTATAAAAAAATTTGAACAAACGGGTTCTATTTCTGCAATCCATAGTGGAGGAAGGCCACGAAAGACTACACGACAAGACGACTCCACGATTAAAAGAAAAATTCAGAGTGATCCCACAGTCTCTTTTGAACAAATAAAAATTGATTTAAGTTTGCCGGTAAGTTCTAGAACGATCAGAAGACGAGCAGTGGAGACCGGACTTTTCAGTCGACGACCTGCTAGAAAGCCATTTATTTCCGCCAAAAACAAAAAAGCGAGACTCGAGTTTGCGAAATTGCATATTAATTGGACAGTTCAAAAATGGAAAGCTGTATTATTCTCTGATGAATCCAAATATAATTTGAAACATTCAGATGGAATAAGGCGAGTAAGAAGGCCAAAGCAACAGCGACTAAATCCGAAGTATTGTATCGGAACTACCAAGTATGGTGGGGGGAACATTTTGGTCTGGGGTTGTTTCTCTGGTCAGGGTATCGAGCCTATTCATCGAATAGAGGGAATTATGGACCGTTTCATGCACACAAACATCCTTAAAAATGTAATGCTACCAAACGCTGAGGAGGAAATGTCACTGAGATGGAGATTCCAGCAGGATAATGATCCGAAGCATACCTCTAGGCACTGTAAAACGTGGTTACAGCAAAATGCTATAGAGGTCTAGACTGGTCAGCACAATCTCCCGATCTCAATCCCATTGAGAATTTGTGGGAGATTGTAAATTCGAAAATTAATATTGAAAATTGCAGCACCAAGGAAGCCCTGTTTGAAGCGGTTAAAGAAGCCTGGTACAACATTTCTCCGGAAATTATTAGTAACCTAATATCTTATATGCCAAAAAGATGTTCTGAAGTTATCAAAAATAATGGGTTTAGTACAAAATGCTGAAGAATAAAAACAATTATTTTCGCTTTTAATGGGGGGTGCTTTAGTTTTGTCCAGACAAGTTTTGAATAATATTAATATTTTTTAATTTTTTTTTTAGTATAAGAAATGTTGAACATTTTTTGTTATGTTTATTAATCTCCAAGATAATAAGAAGAAACAAGGTGTAAAAGTAAGTAATATTCGATGTTGTTTTATTGAGTTATTTGACATTATTTGAAATGCCATTAGCGGGGTGCTTTAGTTTTGGCCAATACTGTATATCCATATAGTATTGTTATTGTAAATTCGAAATTTGCTACCAGATGCAATTAAATCAATTAATTAAATGAAAAGTTTTTGCAAGCTCAATAAAATATGGTGAAAATTTGTTGATTGCATTACTGCATGTCTGGGCGCACCACTGATTTAATAGAAATTTCATAATGAATGAATAAAAAGTGAAGAAAATAAATGAATTATAATTGGCGCTTACAACCTTTTGAGGGGTATGGCCAAGCTTCTCCTCCTATTTGGGGTGTGCGTCTTGATATTTTCCCACAAATAGAGGAACGAACAATTTTACAGTTTATACAGTTATATACACTCGGAGGGTTGTCATTGCTTGCCGAGGGGCGATCGCTATTAGAAAACACTTTTTCTATCATTTGATGTTTCATACCTGGGGTTTCGGACCCTGGCACCACCCGAGAAGTTGCGCGCCAATCCATTCGGCTACAGCGGCCTCAAATAATAAATTAATGAATCGTTCCCACGACAGTCGGTTCTACATTACCGGAACGACCCGGATTTATTTCCGGCCAGGGACTGTCAGTTCAGCAGCATTCCCCATATATATATGTGGGGAATGTTTATGCTGCTACAACAACAACAACAATAAATTAATGAATAATATAAAACTGATGCACATTCACACAAACATATTCGAATTCATTCTTATCCATTAAAATATTAATTGTGCAGACGTGCATTAGTATCGCAAATCTGAAAAATATTTATAATAAATTTTTTTCTTATTCTTTGTCTTCAATGCAGGTGGTGAAGATCGTTTTGGTGACAATTCAGCTGTGCCTTTTCGCGCATTCACGCTACAACCACATCAACTACACCTGGGATAACCGCATCGCCTTTTCGCATCTCTTCCTTCGCGGCTGGGACGCTTCACTTGAAGTCGAATCCTATCCACCCTCTGTTGGACCATTCGCCCTCTACGAAAAGTCCGACTTCTATAACACCATCGACTATGCGGTGCGTGGTTACGCCAACATGAGTCGTGCAATCGGCCCATACGATTACCCAACCGAAAACAATGAGATGGCGCCGCTACATCTCTGCCTCTACAACTATCGCGAGGGCACAATTTTCGGTTTCAACGAGTCGTATATTTTCAATCCGGACATCACCGAGTTCTGTTTGTATTTACCGCCCAACGTGACAACGATGGGTGTGCAGGCATACCTGAAGCAGAGCGGCGTAGAGTTGAACTTCGCATCGCTGGTTAAGGCAACGTTGGTATTCGCCATCAAAACGGTAAATTTCAAGGCCTATGGTGGACCGCTATCCGCACCCGATTGCTTTAAATTCGATGTGACTATATTTTTCGACAATCGCGATCACGACGGCCAGATGCTGCTGTCGCTCGATGCGGATGCTCAACGTTTGCGCTGCAAAGGCGATGTTGAGTTCATTTCCAGTGCAGAATTTGATGCGGCATTGCGTAGCTTGTTGAATATTCTGGTGTTGCTAGTGTGTTTGCTGTCCTTCGCCTTATGCTCGCGCGCGATTTATCGCGCCTATTTGCTGCGCATACAGACAGTCAACTTCTTCCGCATGCATTTCAACAAAGATCTTAGCTTCGAGGGGCGTATGGAGTTTGTGAATTTTTGGTAAGTACCACAGAGAAAATACGCTAATGGTTACGCCATAATTACTTATTAATTGTGCTTTCGTTTCCTCGCGCGAATAGGTACATAATGATCATTATCAACGATTTACTACTTATTATTGGCTCATCGCTGAAAGAACAAATCGAGCGCAAATATCTTGTCGTCGATCAATGGGACACCTGCTCGCTCTTCCTGGGTATTGGCAATCTGCTAGTGTGGTTTGGCGTGCTGCGCTACCTCGGCTTCTTCAAAACTTATAATGTTGTTATACTCACATTGAAGAAGGCCGCACCAAAGATACTGCGCTTCCTGCTTGCGGCGCTCCTTATTTACGCCGGCTTCACCTTCTGCGGCTGGCTCATACTGGGTCCGTATCATCTGAAATTCCGCTCGCTTGCCACCACCTCTGAATGCCTGTTTGCGCTGATAAATGGTGACGACATGTTCGCCACCTTCACAACGCTCTCCTCCAAGGCCGATTGGCTATGGTGCTTCTGTCAAATCTACTTATACTCCTTTATTTCGCTGTATATTTACGTCGTGCTGTCGCTCTTCATCGCCGTAATTATGGATGCCTACGATACAATAAAGGGCTACTATCGCGATGGCTTCCCCATTTCGGATCTCAGAGCGTTTGTGGGTACGCGCAACGAGGAGGATCTCACATCAGGTGTGTTCATGAACAGCATGGATGACTTTGATGGAAATGGTATTTTGGATGTACTGCGCCAAGTGTTTTGCTGCGGGCGTTGTCGGGTAAACAGTGGCGGCACTGGTGGCAGCAACGGGCCCTCAGGGTACACCAGTCTCACGAGTATTATCAAGTGATTGAATGTTGATGATGTAAAATGAATTGACTCTGTACTAATGAATGTGACAAACGAACTGAGGACGAGTTGATGCTTGGAATGCGCTGTGACGCCGCCGCTGCTGCTGAGCTGTCATATTTGCAAGCATTGTCGATGGCATGCATTAGCTGATTTGTGTATTATTATTTCTTTTTAAAGTTAGTTAAATTATAGTTTTAGTTTGATTTCGTTTAGTTGAAATTTGGTTTGTTGCTCATTTGCGAGTTATTTTGGCAAAATATGTATGTTTTTGCTCCATTTAAACATTTTACGTCATCTACATACATTTGTAGAAAATGTATACCTACTTGTTCGTAGACAAATGTGCAGTCTAGTAGTTTAAGTTAAGTACTTCTCTTAATATTTGTAACGTGTCATTGAACCATTTTTAGTAAAAGCAAGAATATCAGGGTTGGACATGTTTGTAAATGTGTTAGAACGTGATAGGACTAAAATCTCGTCTCTAAGTGTCGTAAAATATAAATACAGTGAATCTATAATTATTTTTTTTTAATATTTCAGAAGCTTATAAACTGTATTGACATTAAATACCTCTATTGTATCCGACAATTGGTAGCAGCTTCTGGAAATAATTACCCTTGCCTGGATGAGGGTTTTTGAAAATCAAGAAGGCCGTTTTTAACTAAAAAAATTTTTATTTGTAAAACCAAATTTGACATGCTAATGTGCGCAAAAAAGTAATCATTAAAAAGAACTGGACGCAATTTTCTAATACAAATTGAAGTAGATTAGATTAGATTAGATGTATGATTAATGAGGTTTGCACTTCATTCTCATGTTCTTTTGTGCCCTCTACTCATCACAGTACCTCATCCGAGTCCGGCTGTAGTTGGCCAATATGTCGCAACCCTCTCCGTTCTATAGCGCTGCATTCCACGAGAAGTAACATTGGAGTCTCCTGGGAATGGTTGCAGAAACGGCAAGAGTCGTGCATGTCCAGAGAGTGGCTCTCGATGCATAAGCGACCGATCCATACGTTATCATTGGTCTTACTATCATGATGTATATCCTCCTCAGGATTCTTGGGCTACACCCAGGATTTTATGCAGATCGCCTAAAGTATAATGAGTACTTTGCAATTCGTATATTAAGAAAGTGTGAACAAAAATTCGCTGACAATAACTAAACCCAGACTTCGATGTAAACATGTAAATACGATATTAGAATATTATTAAATGTAGAAACCAATAATTGGATGGAATTCGTCGGGTAAATTGTATTTTTGATAAAATAAAATATTTTTAAAATTTAAAAGCTTAGCGGTCAGGTAAAGTAAATAAAGTAAAATGTAGTCTACTCGTGACGTCGCTTAGAGAAATGTAAAGAAGAGAAGGGAAAGCTTAGAAATTATTCCAAAGATACTAAAGGTACAGCTGCGCTGCTCTGGAATTCATAAGAATTACTGCTTTAATCCAGCAATAAAAATTGTAAGTCAACCTCGCACTTCCCCAAATATTCACAAATGAATAGCAGTGCAGTTCGGTAAAAGTTTAGATCTCAGCTGTTTGAAATCTACTTTAGTTAGTGTATTTGTTTTTAGTTAGTGAGACACAGTAATTTGAAAATTTATGGTCTCTCTCTATATTTTGGCTTTTACGGAAGAAGACTTTCTTACGTAAGTGCGCGTTTGTAAATCTCTCTCAAAAAAACAAAAAAATGTTGCTAGCAACATTTGTATGGCAACATTGTTGCACAGCTTAGCCCAGCAGCTCTGCGTGCATACTCTATGCCAGCGTCATTGGTGGGGTCAGGAACAGTTGAATATTTGGAATTGAAATAACTGTTGGCAAGGATTGCAAAATTTTAAATATATTTATTTATAATTTTGAATGTTTCTTCGCCATATTTTAAGCATTTAATTTTTAAATTTTTTACTTCATTTCTAACTTTCGCTCATTCCATTTAAACCATTCTCTTCTCTAATACATGAATTAAAAAAACAGCAACAAAGGTCACTACCACCATTACCAGAATGAACTTAAACTACACTCATGCAATTTAAAAATGCAGTTAATTATGAATGTCCATGCATACTTTTGTACGTACAGATGTTTGTTAGCACTCCTCTTGCAATTTATTTAATATTTTCTGTTCTGAAAACTTATACACAGTATTTAAATTATTAAAAAAATCAAGTTTTTATAAAATTGCTATCCTATCCTATGTATGTATTTTCAATGCGATTTCTTAGCACATAAAACTCAGCCAAATACATTCTTACTACTTCATACTAAAGGGTTTTCCAATAACAGGTGTTATGAATGAATGGATTGCGCTCTCGAGAGATGAGTTAACGATTTTTATGGCCGCAATTGAATGGTTTTGATCTGGAAAACGTTTATTTTCAACAAGTCGGCGCTACGTGCCACACAAGCAACGAAACTATTGATCTTTTACGGGAAAAGTTTCCGGACCGTGTTATCTCTCGAAGAGGTGATCACAATTGGCCACCGAGATCTTGTGATTTAACACCTTGTGACTTTTTTCTTTGCGGCCACGGGAAAGAGAAGGTCTACGCCTACAGCCCTGTGTCGATTCAAGACCTCAAAGACGGAATTCGTGAGGCTATCGAGGACATAGGGCAGCCACTTTGCAATTCGGTTATGGAAAATTTCAAGAAAAGGATATTGTCCTGTGGTGGTCATTTGGCTGATGTTATTTTCCACTATTAACGGCATACCTTCCTCTTTATAATGAAATAAACATCGGATCATTTTTATATGCAAAAATAGCATTTTTCTTTGAATATCAAAATAACACCTCTTATTGGAAACCCCTTTAGTATGTATGTAACTGCATAGTTCACATAAGCGCCTAGTTTAGTTTGCTGCTTTGAGCAAAAAGCTTTTGCTACAGTTATGTAAAACAAAAAACTATAGATAAAAAAATTAAATAAATAAATTCTTCGCTCCTAACTCAAATGCACTTTTCCTTTTTTTTCTTTATATTTTCCCTCTCTTTTTTATTTTCTTTCTTTTGACTTTGCAGTCGCGTTTATGAGACGCGTGTCTGATGAATGTTTTTTGGTTATGCAATAAACAAAAATCTATCCACGGTCCATTCAGGTGTATGTATGTATATATAAACGCATAGATTTAAGTATTAATAAATGTAATTACACCGAAAATGTATGTTTGTACACTAAATAAAGTTTCATCATGTGTATGTAAATATAAAACACGAATTCATTAAAACAAATTAGAGGACAAACTTGGACGCGGACACGGTTTTTACTAATCATGAGAGTAATAGATCACTTGCTATTGTTCCTAGCGTCAGAGGTGGACGAACAGTCTCAAATCTTGATTATAAATGCGCGAAAGGATAGTTGAGAAATGTACATAATTGGCGCCTACGCCCTTTTCTGGGTGTTTGGCCGAGCTTGTCTTCCTATTTGCGTTATGCGCCTTGATGTTGTTCCACAAATGAAGGGACCTACAGCTTTAGGCAATACACTTGGTAATTAGTAAGTAATAAATTAGTGACGGCTATCGTTCCAATTGAAATCACTTAGGAATATGTCGCCACCCATACGTTCCCACGGCAGTCGGTTCTACGAAACCGGAACGACCCGGATTTATATCCGACCAAGGATTATCACTTCAGCAGCTTTGCCCGTATACGTGTGGGGAATGTTTATGATTCTACAACAACAACATGGTGTCGCCATCAGCCTAATTCATATGTACACTCAACGAACATTGATCGGATTTGTATGTACATATTATCGACGTTTTCTTCGTTCTGCAAATTGAAAACAGATTTTGGTTTGAAAAAAAAAAAGAATTTTTAATCTGTTCCGTGACGTTGTAAATAACGTTGTTTTGTTAATAACGAGAATTGACGGTATCAACCTCTCTACCTTTCAAATGGAGTAAAATAAAGAATAGACATAGCGAAGTAGGATATATTTTTTAAAAATCTCGGTCAATTCTCAGTATCTTCAATGTAATGCAATTTTTTTTACAAAGTTCCGTGGCCACTATTAGATTCTCCTCTCCCCTGTCTAGATGCACAATAAATATTACTTTTTTAGTTCTTAATAAAGTACATTTACTGACAAGAGTAAGTATTTAATGCATCTTTTTTGAATTTCCAAACAGTAGAATCTCTCAAAACGCAAACAAATCATACCAGAGGTGGTCGCAAATAGCGAGGAGTTGTATTGGACGGATTTAAAAAATTACTTAGCAATTATTCAGAAAAAAAAAGTTTAGAATTCTGTTACAAATTCGACGTTTGACGACGTTTGACGACGTTCTACTCATGGCAAAATACAAAAACACACTAATTCGCATATTCAAGCTGCTAGAAACAAAAGCAAAAATTATAGGACTGAATGTCAACGCCGAAAAAACTAAGTTTATGCTTCACTCAACACGAAATATGGGTATGTTCAACAATGCATTATAATGCGCAACATACCATTTCAGAGTGAGCAGTACGTTCAAAAATGCAAATATGGCAGTACTGCAAACGCAACGCGTTCTTAAACGTAATTTTTGTATCAAAAGTCATGCATTATTTGCAGCAAAAATTTTCACACTGCCAATAAATACGCTAGTACAATGTCTGATGAAAAGTGGGTATTTAATTATTTATTTTAGCTTTTAATACAAAAATTGATGAAAAATACGATATTTAAACTTTATTTATTTATTTAGTGATTACTTTAGTACATCGGAGATAAAATTACTGCTCAGAGTCCGACTGAGCATGGAGAACGAGTTCACGTCGGGAAGGAGGAAAAAGAGCGTGCTCTGGGCTAAGGTCGTAGATGAAGTAAAAAAAGTTAATAAAGATTTAAAAATATATAGAAACATCGCCGAGCGAAAATTTCTAATTTACTCACCACATATAAGCGAATAAAAAAAAGAAACAATACATCCGGTAGAGAATCAACATCATGGCTTCACTACGAAGACTTTGATGAGGTGTATGGTACCAGGCACTCAATCAATGTGCCCACTCAAAATTTACAAAGCTTAGTTGAGCTGCCGATGTCGATATTAACGGAACCTAATAATGTTGAGCCATCAAATTCTCCACAAACTTCAAGTCGTACAACCCCACAGTCTCGAAAAACTTATTTTTGAAAGAGATGGCTTGATGACGTAGAAGCAGACTTAAAAGCGATGAACGTTCGTAATTGGCAAAATGAGGCAAGAGAGAGACTGAATTGGAGGAGGATTGCTCATGAAGCTATGGTCCACCACAGACTGTGAAGCTAAGAGAGAGCGTGTTATATATTTATAGGTAACCCCAAATAGGTTTTACATACTTTTTTAATATTAATGAAAACAGAATATGGAAAAAAATTAACTTAAGATATCAAGAAATGTTGGAAGCAAGCATTGGCCCTAAGAATTTTTAATTTATTTCCTTTAGTCAATGGTAATATAACAAAAACTTAAGAACTAAAATTATATCTACTTAATGACAAATAATAAGACTCAATAAGGGACTCAAGACTTGTAGAAAGCCTATTAAGCTCTTCAAGTCCTCTTGTAAGAGGGGCGGAATTAAGGGAATTAGATCTGAGAACTTCCGACATAAAATGGATTATAAGAGTGAAGTATTCTCTTAGAAACATTGAAACTTATTTGGCCGAGTAGATCGGAACGGTCAATTATACCGAATATTACATCGCATATAAGCATTAAGCTTAAGGCGGCGGATCTCAAGTGATAAAACATTGGTAAGCATGCACCTAGCGCTGTAGGGTGGCAAGGGACTATCAAAGTGTAAAGGTTGAAGAACAAAAGAGCATATGAGGAATACATCGGATTGCAGATAACGAAGGCATACTCCAGCTTCGAACGGACTATATAAGAATTTCTCAGTGAACGGGTGTTTAAAATCACTAGCATAGCGTGGCAAAAAGGCTAAATTGGCATACGCCTTCGGAATAATAGAGTTAATGTGGATAATAAACGTAAAAGACGAAGCAAAATTACCACCAATTGCATAACGAATTTCATTGACTGAGGCAGAAGTTACATTTGAAATATAATAAGTTGAGGAAAGACGGTTCATGGACTTGGAAAACGTCATGTGATAATACTCACTAGTATCAAGACATAGTTTGTTTTGCAGAGTCTAACCACTCAGAACATTCAAGACTTCCTGTAATAACAATGTAGCCGACAGAGATTCTGCGAAAAAGTTTCAAACCGTCTGCATAGAGTAAATATTATATAATATTTTGGATACTTGAAACAACGAGCAACGGCATTAATGAAAAGTATAAACAAGATAGGAACTAAGAATTAATTTTTATCACCAGTTTTGGCCCAATAACGGTCTGCATATTGTGGTAGGTGAAACTCCTACTTATCTAGAACCGATACTCAATATATGTCCGCCATGTGAAGGGACACCGCACGATACTAACTACCTGCCTTCTCAAACCCAATCACCTAACATCCGTTTCCCTCTGGCTCTAACCTGTCGAAACAGCAAGTTTTCTGGGCCTACTGTTGGATGTCTTAGGCGAAGTCAATTGATGACTACACTGCACTGGCAGGGCCTAGGGAGCAGCTACAACAACAACGAAATAAATACAACAATTTTCAATACAAGCTCTCAGCTCAATTTTTTCACTTTTATTCATCTCATTTCTATACTTCTTTTTTTGTTGTTTTGTTGTTTTTAGTTTTAAATTAAATTAATTATTTTTAATATGGCAATTAATGTTTTGATTTTTTTCTGCATCAACATGAATTTATATATTTTCATTTGCTTCAATAGTAACTCAATTTGTTTGCTCCTGTGCGTCTCACATACAAATAATCAATTTTTTCGCTATTATTATACACTTTTTATCATAAAATTGTAGGTAGTTTCGTTTTTATGTTTTGCTCCGTTTGTTTATGTTTTGTGTGTGTGTTAAATATGTGTATGTGTTAGCTCACAGCTAATTAAATGAGACACAGAAGTGCAAATAAACACTTATTAACTACAACAACAGACAATACAAATGGCCATACATACATACATATTTATAGATTTCGTTTCCTTTTCTTGTTTTTGTTTTTTTTGTATATTGTATTTGCTAAAACGCTTATTAAATAGTATTTATTTATGGATTTTATAGCTTTTCTGATTTTGATCTTGCTAAGTTCAACTCAAACGCCTTTGATTTCTGAGACAAAATTTGCTTGTTTTACTTCAATATTTTTATTTTGTTGGTTGACTTAAATATTTCTCTTTATTAAAACTAGACAACAATAACATACATTTTAAACACACAAAATATGAATATTAAATATGCATTTAAATTACATTTGTCACACAATATTTTAGCTACTACATACAAACAAAAAAAAAAAACAAAGAAGAAGAAGATTTACAACATTTACACAGAGCGCATAGTGACTAATGCATGGACAGACAGATTGTGGCCATGAAAGTGGACTACCAGAAAATTTTGATTTTCGTTGTGCTAACAAATGCAAAGGCAAAAAGTATGCAGTTGTCGAAGATATGTTTCTTTCTTTGATTTCTTAGAAAATTATTTTGCATGCTAGGTATCATTTTTTGTTTTTGCTTTTGCTTGTTAGCTTTGTGAAGCGCTTGCACGTTCCTTGAGCACAAGCAGCTTATTGGGTTCCAAAGCGTTCAAAAGCGTTTGAAGGTATTCATTATAGCGAAATTCAATTTTTTTTTTCAAAGTGTTTATTTTTTATTTTTGG
The DNA here is from genome assembly GCF_028408465.1 of Anastrepha ludens. Taxonomy (NCBI): domain Eukaryota; kingdom Metazoa; phylum Arthropoda; class Insecta; order Diptera; family Tephritidae; genus Anastrepha; species Anastrepha ludens. The sequence continues at coordinate 114,898,964 of NC_071500.1, read as the reverse complement.
TTTTGGTTTTTTAATAGATGCGCGATTTGGCTAATAAAATTTTAATTTTCATTTACTAAGACTTTTCACGGCGGCACTCAAATGGCGTGCGCCTGGTTATACTGGCGCAAGCGCGCAAGCCCAGCTAATCACATGCGTCATTACAACAACTGTACATTTGTATGTATGTAAATTGCTTGCTGCAGCGTTTGGTGGCAGGGTCACACGCAAGGCTGCGCAAAGCAATGCCATACAAATTACTTATTTTAACAATTTTTCAAAAATTGACGTAATTTTCTTTTGTTTTTAGGAAGAGCGGTAATTTTTACAAAAACAACTTAACTAGCTTTACACTTACATAAATATACATAGAGTTTATGGGTTTGTTAACAGTTTCAATAGTCACTACATATAGATTAGCTATTCAAGTATGTGTATGTATGTGCGAACTAAATACAATACATTTTAATGATATTCCATTTTGGATTGATTTTTGTTTGCAAAAAATTTGTTCAGCTACTAAATTAGTATGAAATAATATTTACCATTTATTTAAATTACATTTTAAATACGTTTATACATATATATATATTCTTTAATTATGCGCCCAAGCACGTCGTCACACACGCACACACACACCGCACCTTTTAAAAACGCAGCCTAGGCATTTCGTTACTTTTTACAAAATAATTATTACTATTTTTATTTTCACGTTTACAACATACACACATATACACGTGCATACTGACATACATACACACATACAGGCACACTTATTAAAATAGTTCACATTAATTTTTTACATATATTTTACATTTTTGATTTACTCTTTATAGCATTTTTAACATTTTTAGTTCCACTTTGCTTATCATTAAAAACTAAGTTTTCTTTTTTAAATTAAATTAAAATGTATTTTGTTTGGTGAAGAAGTCTTATGATTTTTGCAGCTAACAATAAGGGACAATTGCCCTATAAATATATATATTGTATATATATGTATATATAGGTTTTGAAAAACACATTTGTCGCCTTTTCAAAATATATTCCAAGTGCTTTGTTTTTTTTTTTACATTTTTTTATTGTTCTCTTTTGTGGCTGCATATTTACTCGTTCTTAGTTTATTCCTAACTGCACTTTTACCTACTAGAAAGCATTTATGGCGCTTCAATGCATTTGTTGTTGTTTAGATTTGAAAAAAATATATATATTATTTACTTTTATTTTACATAAAAAAATGTAACCAAAACTAGTCTGGTGTCTGCTGACTAGATAAATTTATGTTATGTATTTTTAATTATTTTAATTTTTGTTTTGTATTTTTTAACTACTTATACTCGCGCATTTGTGTGTGTAGAGTTCCAATTATTCAAGGGTTTCATGAGAAAAGACAAGGAGCATTAGTTGCAATGCATTAGAGTTCAGAGTTTCATTGACTACGCGAAAGAAGTTATGAAAAAGAAGAAATAGATATACAAAAAATATATAATTTATGTATGTAGTGAAAATTGTTTACGACTCTAGCTTGAGATCAAATCCTGCAGCTTAGGACTTTAAAAATGTTCAATATTTAATTTCAAGACTTCCATGTATAGTGTAGATACATACCAGCAAATGTACATACATACATACATACACCTGTATGTATCATATGGTAGAAACCTCTAGCAGCAGTATATACATATGTATGTACATATGAGCTTATTCCACACCTTCTGTCTGTAAATAATCGCAACTCTACTGAATGCGTCGCTGTTGGTTGGCGTCTTCGTAATTTTTTTCTAGCACTTACTTGTATGTGCACATTAAGAAAAAGTGCATTTTTTGTTGGTGCACTATTTTGAAAAATGTGAGAAAGCATTGCTTTGCAAATAAGATCCACAAATGGCTCGCCTATGCAGAGGCTTCGCTTCTTCTTAGCGCTTTTAGAGGGAGAATTTAATATAATAAAGAGAAATATTTCTTGTTTTAGTTTAGCTATATTACAATTTTTCAATTCAAATTTCTTCGAAAAGCGATTTTTCGAAAATCGTATTTTCCTGAGACTAATTGCATCAATTTTCTCCTGCAATTTTCTTCTGCAAATGCCAAGCGCAGCTCAAAATCGCGTACAGCACTAAAACTGTTAAATAAATTTTAACATACAATTCCCATTTTCTGATCGTTTTAGTTTGCAAATACAACGCAAATTTATGTACGCCCGTGTTTGTATAGAAATCCTAAACAGGTTAAATAAATGTTTTTCTACTAACGGTAAATTAGGAAATTAGCACGCTGCCATAGAAAATTAATGCAATTTTTTCGCCTATTTACACCCTCAGTTCCCTCCGCACCTAGCACAATATTGCACAAACCCCGATTTTTTCTCCATTCTTCCTCTTACTCTACACAATACTCTCCCGATCGCGTGTGCGCGCCGTCGTCGTCGCTGGCATGTCTGTGAAAACGTGCGGGGCGTGCACCCCACTCGGCACTACGCGCCGCAGTGACGAATCATTGGGCCGCTTGACGTTGCCCTGAATTATACGCCATATCCATGTAGTGAAAGTATTTCCGCTGCGCGTCGCTGTAGAGGAACCTGGCGCTGTTGAACCGGAAGCACGACTGCCATCAATGTCGGGAGCGTAGCTGACGCTATTGTGCCCGGTGTGGCTGCTGAGATGCGGAATGCCACCAATAACACCTCGCCCGCTGTTGGCGTTCGTCAGCGTTGTTATATTAATGTTTGCATGTTCCAGCGTCTCCAAGGAGCGCCAACGTTTCGTGCGCGCCAGTATTTCGTCGGGTGGACCAGTGAGGGATGCCTGACGTTGAAGCAGTGGCGATTGCGCATCCTCTTCGATGGTCATGCCACCATTGCAGTTGTTGTTCAGGTGCTTGTAGGGTAGCAACGCACCACCAACTATACCGCTTCCACCAACGGTAATAACGTGGCCACCACTGCGTCTACGGTTTAGCAGGGTGGATGCGACAGGCACTACAGTCGGTTGCAGGCTGCTACTATGCCCGTATCGTAAACCGCCGTTATCTCGCATCAGCAGACCAACATCGTCATCGTAGTCGTCGCCCTCCAGATTATTTGTATCTACGTCCGCGGTGGCATCTTGGTGATCCAATAGTCCCACCTCATCTACTTCGTCGCACTCGACTCCATTCATATTTGCGCTTTCAGACTCAGTTGCTTTGTCCTCTTTTGCACCGATTGCTGCAACTGCATCCAAGGAACGTGAATTGTTCTTACAAAGTTTGGACGGTGGCAGTTTGACAGGCTCGTTTCGCTTGCGCAGCTGCATTGGCATTGGATCAAGGGAGCGTGTTTCACGCAATAAAATCGTTTGAGCGACAGTCGGATGCCTACTGATATCACTAAACTCTTGTATGGAGGCTGAAGATGGCAGCTTTTCGCTGATAATGCGCCGATGTGGACGTACCAAGGCAAGTGGCTTGTGGCTGGGTGAGCTAGCAACGGAATGTGGTGCACGGTGTGTTCCTCCCAACAGTGTACTACCAATAATGCTCACCACATCAATACCACTTCTTTCACGACTGACTATTCCACTGCCTCCACCACTATCTCCATCACCATACCCATTCACGCACTCATTATCACAGTTCGTTTCGTTTTCGGAATGCTCCAGTGTGTTGTTTGATGCGCGTGTTGACTCCAGTAGCGTGTAAGTCTCACCGACACTCCCACTTCTGTCACCACCACCCCCTGCACCACCATAGTAGCTCATGCGTTCGGGTATGCTATTGCCACCGATACCATTCAGGGACGGCCGATCGTAACGACGCGACGACAGATGTGGCGAGTCGCGTGCCACATGATATGTGGAACCTTGTAGGCTGTAATTGGACTCTACATCTGTGCGTGGCACCATTGATGTACGACGCGAGCCACCGCCATAGTAGTGCATGCCTACAATGCTCGGTTGACGTGAGTCACTATTCAGCTTTGGACTTTTGCGCGGTCGGCAGAACAGTGGCGGTGGCATATCAGTCATATCCACCAGCTTCCGCTGTATTGCCTTCTCTGTAGCGCCTGTCAGCCAGTATGTGACCACCTCACCTTTGCCCTTCATCGCCACAAGTCCACGTTTCTCGGTCACATAGCCGTCGAGCTTGTCAAGTGCCTCTTTACATTTGCCTGATATGTGTATCTTTAACGCCTCTCCGTTCGACTCCATGCGCGACGCTGTGTTTACTGTATCGCCGAATAGGCAGTAGCGCGGCATAGTCAGACCCACTACACCAGCAACCACGGGACCAGTGTGAATGCCGATGCGCAACTTGAGCGTTTCGTTGGGACGGTGTGCTATGCGATGTTGCTTGACTGCATGCAGCAGATCCAGAGCCATTGAAGCGATTTCGCCAGCATGTCGATCCCCGTTCTTGATTGGTAAGCCGGAAACCTATAATAGAAAGTAGTTTAAGATATGGATTGAGAAGTTCAAGGGTTTTAAGTGAGCTCTGAAATCGGTGTTAAAACTTACCACCATATAAGCATCGCCAATGGTCTCCACCTTGTACACATCATAGCCGCGGATGATGCGATCGAATACCGTGTAGAGATCGTTCAAGAAGTTCACCACCTGCAGTGGTGTACTCTCTGCCGACATAGCAGTAAAACCCACAATATCGCTGAAGTAGATAGTAACCTTTGAAAACAAAAAAAAAAGTTTTATTACAAATCGATGTTCTGTGCTTTGACCTTTCCCATATGTGCTTACCAGATCGTAAGACACTGGCTCGACACCCTGACCCATTGTCAGCTTTTCCGCCACGGTGCGCGGCAACATGCGATGTAATAAATCTTCTGTTTTGCGTTTCTCCTCGCACAACATGCGAGTGCGCTCGGTAACGATATCCTCCAAATTATTGGCATACTTTTCCATCATTTCCATCATTTGGTCCATAATATTTTTCGTCTTACCGCCACGCATTTTCTTCAAGCGATTGCTTTACAAATATCAGGAATTGCAGATGAATTTTAAAATACAAAATTGAGTGGCCGGCAATTTAAGCAACTGCATACTTACCGTATAGTTGGAAAATCGGGTCTTATTTCAGGGTCCTCACTCCAACAATCTTTTATACAATCCAACACATAGTCGGGACACAGCTCGTGTTCCCTTATGCATTCTAATTCAGGCCGAAACGGTATGCTGCCGGCTAACGGCAGTTCTTTTACCCGATCTACAATCTCCTTTGGCTCGTACGCGACCTGTCCGAATGGACCTTTTCGACTCACTATTTCGTACATAATTATCGCAAATGCGTAAACATCTCCTTTTTGGGTGCCATAGATGTGTGGATTGCGAAGCAATTCGGGTGCTTTCCAAAATTGATCTAGAAAGTAGAGATAGGGATTGGAATTGAAATTATGAAGTGACCAAACAACAAGAAACTGTCTACAAGGAATATTTAGAAACAAGTAAATTTTTATATTGATTATTTGGTTATTAACTTATACAAAGCACCTTTGTTAGTTAGAGGACTGAATAGCCTCAATTTGAACATTTATGAGAGTGTTCGTTCTCATTTACTGTGCTATGCGCTGTTGCGTTGTTGTGATGGAAAAGGGAAATCACTCGACTTCCCCGTCTCAAGCGATTACCAAACACAAAGAAATAAACCGATCTGACTGAAATTTGAGGTGTGTTCTTCCAAGAGATGCTATTAACTAAATATAATCTTGATATGCGCCAGTAGTGTCATCTCTCTGACTTTGCTTAGGGTTTTCAAACGACGAATGTGTTTTCGTGTGTTTCTTACACCGTCCAATGAAATGAACTTTTGACTTTTTTAAGAGAGGTGGGGCTGAATTGACCGTCTGATGGATGAAAAAGATTTGCTTTGATTTCTTAAACTGGACTTAAAGGCATTACTAGTTTAGTTACACAAAATTAAATTAAATAAAAACTCACAGAAATTGTAATTATTAATTTTTTAACTCCCATTTCCAGTATTTTTATGTATACATTTACTAGAGCGTCCATTTATCTTCTTTGATATTTAATACAAAGACATCTTATTGTTCAGCTGTTAATAAATTAAAGGTTCTTTGACTGCGCCTATGTAGGAACTCATAGACTTCCATATCCGACATTTACCTCTCGAACAAAAACTATTTTGCGGAAAAAATATTTTTAACGAAAGGAGTTCCGCCAAAATCAACAATAAAATCTTCAGTTCGTTAACTTTAATTCTAAAACTGCCAAGCCCATTTCTTTGGGTTCATCGCCTCCAGCAAACATTTTTACTAGATTTAATACTGCAGTTTTGCAAAAACTCCTTGCTACGTTTGCATACATAAAAGAACCTTTTTCTTAATATGTTCTGACTTCGTTCACTCACTTCGGTAGTGCTGGTGCTCTCCTATGGACTCGCTTTCTGCACAATTTCTCAACTCGTGCAATCCAAAGTCGGCCACTTGCAACATCCAACGCGAGGTAACCACACAGTTCGATGATTTTAAATTTCCATGGAACATCAGCTGCGAATCGTGTATGTATATCATGCCCTGAAATTGTAGGCGTATGAGTATATGTGAGTATATAGCGGGACTATGCAATACTCACCTTTATTAAGTCGTGAATCAGTGAGGCAATGAACAGATCATCCAGCTTGATGTCCTCATTCTCGATTATGTCGTAGAGACTGCCCTTGGCACAGTAATCGGTGACTAGTAGTATACGTGTCGGCTCCACACAAGCCCCAATAAAGCTATTTATGTTATCATGGCGTAGTTCGCGCAACAAACGCATTTCTTTCATTATTTCGCGTGAGATGTCCCGCTTCCGCGGAAACTTCAACTCCTTGATGCGCACGACAGCGCCGCGTAAGCGTGCCGTTGAGGTGAATACTTGATTTGAGCAACGCGATCCAAACGATTGGGCACTCACTAAGCTCAACTGTTTTCAGTGTTGTTGTTGGCATTGAGAACAATGAAAGCAATTTGCGTTCGTCGTTCAGGCGTATCCAGTGAATTTGAGGTCGTGCCAAATGAGTCAACATTGATGGTCGATTGACGTCAGTGCGGTTGTCGTTAGGTCGATCATTAGGGCGACATTCAGTGGTTGTGGATTGGAGTGTTAGGCGGTGGCAAACGGTTTGTTGAATGTTTGGCGTTGGTTGATATGGCATGCGGAGTGAGATTCGTGTTGGTTGGTTGATTGCAAAACCAGCAAGTGAATGAAAGCATAAAGTATAATCAAGAGGAATTAGTGAAGCATTAGAGAGTGTTGTTTTAAGTGGTTGCTAATGGCGCCCTTTTAATTAAGAGTGCAACGCATATGAAACCCTCCTAAACCTTGTCAACTACTTGAATTGTGCTGAAGTATAGAACAATTTGGCAAAGATTTGAAACTAGAAACTCTTCTATGCTTGTTTTTGTTAATCTGTGTGGTGCTCAATGTGCGTTTAGGCAAGCAATCGAAATATGACATCAATCATAAAGTAGGCTAGCAGCACAATGCACGGAATGTAGAGGTGTGGCCAACATTACGAAGAAACGGAGATTAAGTTGGTGATATACGAAAAAAATCAACACAGTCTCCGCCCATATTACTTCGTTGCTGTTTGAATTAAAACAGATAGCGTTGCCAGCTCAAATCAAGCCAAGAATCGTCTATGAAAACAACGTATTCTAATTTTTTTTGAACTGTTAAAAGTGACACCGGCAGCCCGGCGATGACAAATCATTGGAACATCCACCTTCCACCTTCCTGGTTGGTAACGTACGGAGGTTTAGCAAGATTACTACAACAACAACGGCAATAACCGAGAAAATTTATTTATATAAAAATATCCCTCAGCGTGGACATCCTACCTCCAAATATGAAGAAATGGCACAGCGGTAAGATATTTTGGTCGAATGAAGGTCATGAACTTAAGAAAATATATAAGTGACTGAAGAAGTGGCTATACGTGTAAACACAGAGATAACGCTAAATGCACTTCGCCAAGAAATCGGATGATGATGCACACATTGAATTGGTCAAGGGAGACTAAATAAACGCTGGATTGATGAGGTCACAGCCGACCTAAGGAAAATGGGCATCACAAACTGGAAAGGCGTAATAGAGGATCGGTCGGAGTGCAGAACCGAATTTATGTCCCGGTCTGAACAAAACTGTATGACTAATGATGATGATGAGGATGAGCGGTTCACCAATGAAACAAATTTAATGGGTTAGATAAATCGAACAGTTTTGAGAACCACATAAATTTGAGAAACGTTGATTAAAGGTAAAGCAGACTTTGTTTTAAATTAGAACTTTTCCTTTCGTCGAATGAAATGTTCTTTTTAATATTTTCAGGGTCTTAATAGTTGATTAGCAATTTGGTGCTAATTGAACTGATTGATTGTCTATTGTCAATGCAGGTGGTAACGCACTGCACCGGTGAAATGCGAAGGAATTTAAATACGAGTTTAGAATTTTCTCTCAGTAGCTGTAATATTCAAAAATTAGCAGACGTCCGGAGAATAATGGTTGTTGGTGTTGCAGTTTAAAAATATCCATTAAATATTATCGTTCGAACAAAATTCACGTACATACATAAAATGCATACATATTTGTTTTGTAAAGTGTCATCACGAGCTTTTATGCCTCAAACCGCCAACAAAAGTACAGTTGGCAGGCCAGATGTGTAGGACCAAAGGCTTCATCGAATGCAATCTGCTATTTTACATACACAGATTCATTCCTCTTGTACTCGATTTTTATGCCCAACTGTTTTTCTTTTGCCGATTGGTAAACAAGCAAACAGTTGGCTTTACAGTCTCAGCCTGTTGGAATCTGTATTGCTGCAATAAGCGGAAATTGCAGTGTACGATTTACACGATTTACATTTGCAAGTGCGTATTGTTCGTGTGCGTATGCGAGCAAAAATGCATGCGCATGCATACATACACACATACATTCATGTGTAGGTGTTGGAGTGCCTTCAGCATTGGGGCGATGAAATTGTCACGTTCCTACGGTGGCCGAAGCGGAGCAAACTGCTACAGGACGTGTGCATGGCGAACAACGAAGCACGGAGAGTAGTCTGGCAACATATGTATGTTTGTATGCATGTATATATTTAAAACTTTTCATTTATAATGACACATTGGCGAATTGTTGACAATACCATTGGAGATGATGCGTAAATATTGGTTGGGCTAAAAACAGAAGACGAAGAACGGAGGAGACTTTTTCCACACAAGATTAATTTAAAATTAATTGAAGTTCAAAGAAAGCATATATGCATATACATACGCACATACACATGTTAATGATTGTAAACAATTCCAAGTTGAAGTAATTTTTTTTTAACAAATATTCCAAATAATCAGAAGTTGATGCGCTCGAAGGGTCCTTCAAAATTAAAAAAAAATGTTTATGTCTTCGATTTAACGCGCCCGCTGCAGTCGAATGGGTTTGTGCGTGACTTCCATTCGATGGAGGGTTTAGGGCTCGAAACAAACTGTTGGCATAAAACACCAAGTGATAGAAAATGTTTTTTGCCGTCCGCAAGCGACATAAAACTCCATCTGTAGGATGTCAGCAGCACGCAAGTTGGGGGAAGAGTTCGGAAAAACACACAACAAAGGATGTATGCGCTAATAAAGTGGCGTCCGACTAAACCAGCGTTGTGAAAATCGGGAAAGGGAATATAGACTAATTAGACTAGCTTCTGTAGAAGGGATTAACAAATAGTTAGTCTTCCTCGACCAACTCTGATTAACCCGTGGCCAGAAAGACTATATAATCTTATAACCCCGTAAGGCAATGTTTTTGCCCAGCGCTTACTCAGCTGACTTGAGCCCTTCCTGTCTGGTCAATCGGCCAAATGACCCTAAGACCTCACTGGTACAAAATTGCCCCTGTTAAATTCTTTCAGTCAAAGTTCTATAACTCCCTCAGTTTTTTCTCGGATTTTCTTGAAATTTCGACACAAAATTACGGAAGCGCTAAAGTTTTTAAATATGCATACAAAAACACAGAGTAACCCGCAAAAAACCAGAAGAATTTCCACTCTCTTCTTGTATGGAGAAACTAACTCGACGATGCCTTGCATTGCCTGTTCATTAACTATGCAGTTTTCTGCAATATTTTTGTGGACTAGTACTCACGAAAAATTTACAGCCCAATACTCAAATGCGAGGGTAAGGGAAGTGATATTCCTCGACCGATTCGACTGATTTCAATTGAACTTTCAGTGAGCCTAGCGAATAACCGCGCAGTGATCCAAAAGCCTACATTCGAAATTATGGAGAGTTCCTCACAGAATACTGCTTAGCTAACATTTTCAATCAATTTCAAACCATTCGTGAGCAAACTCATTGGGATACGTTTCTAAATGTACGAACACATCCTAAAGTAAATGGGGTGGTAGAATGGCTCAATCTAGGTGCGCACAGGTCAGATCAGTTTTAATGCGAATGAAAACCTAGTTTCTGATTATTATGAAAAAATGCATCCAAAGGTATTCATACGACTAGGCAAACAACAAGCTATAAATTACATACAGTTGCTTAAAAGTACAAATATAATAAGGCCGAATAAGTAACAACTCACCTTACTTGGCGATGAGACGATATCATTCCCCGAGTACCCCTTTATCTCTCCTATATCAATCTTCCATAGTAGACCCTCGATTTCCAGCTCGATTTTCCACTTTCGATAAATACTCATCGTGATGACACCTGCACAGAATAACAGTAAGCCAAGTACACCAGCAGCCACCACAGATGTGATATGTCGATCGTCTTTTTTGCACAGCTCATTGGCAAAGCCGCACATGGGTTCATCGAAAGGACGATCACCTCCCGATGGCCAGTCAACGCGTACAGAGCCATTGATGAGTTTGTATTCCTAAAGTCCAGCCGGAGAAAATAAAAACAGAAAAAAAGAAGAGAAACAAGCACAATTTTAAGCGACAGGTGAACAATTTTGACAATTTTGAGTGTAGCAGCTACACATACAGACATACATATGTGCGTATATGCAATTTTTTTTAAATAATTTTCTAAAACGAACTCATAAGTAAAGAAACTGAAAAAATGACGACTCACTCACTGGAATATCTTCTCCTTGTTGGAAATAGGCCACCGGTACCATATGAGAATTGCAGGATACATTATCACTAAAGTAGTGTTTGTGTGGCTTATAGGCCAGTACTGAGAAATTTCCTTCGGAATCACCGTTCTGGTCTATTTTTATGGTTGCACCAGTGATACCTGAGAAGCAAAGCGATTGGAGTTATTAAATTATTATTATTATTATCTACGTTAGGGTGGCTGCTTTATCTGAAATTACCGATACTGCTTGGGATACAATCTCGAAATATGAGGTTACCAAAAAAACTACAAAATATGAAATGGAAATAGTGTAATATTTACAGGTAGCGACTTGAGCCTGAGTCAATTAAAAAAAACTCGTTTATTTACTTCAATAATATTTAAGTAGAGCACCCAAATACTAATTTATTTCACACAAACTCGTTAGAAATTGCTCGTTAGTTTTAAATATTTTCTAACTTAATAAAAAAATTAATGAGAAGAAAATTAGTTACAACTTTTATATATATTTTTCATATAACTTTGCAGTCAATACGTTAGATCTTAACGTTTCCGAAACTCTATTGATGGTCAACATCGTGAGATAAGTAAAGGGTGGTTCAGTTTTAAGGGCCGGTGTTGATTTTAAATAAAATGCCATGTTTTTAAGAAATTATTATCATTTCTCCTTATTATGATAATATTGGTATAGCTCAATTACGCATGGAGCAAAATATCGGCCAAATAACCGCCGCGGCCTCGGCGGCACACCTCCATCCGATGGTCCAAATTTTCGATGACGCTGAGGCATAATTGAGGTTCTATGCCGTTAATGTGCCGAATTATCTCATCCTTTGGCTCTTGAAATGTTGCTGGCTTATCAACGTACAACTTTTCTTTCAAATAACCCCAACGGTGTCGTTGACGTTTAGGTGTGGTTCACATTCAATTTAACCACCCTTTATTTGCGTTGATCTGCCTGCTTGAACCGCACAACATTAAAGAGGATCCCAAAAAAATAAATTTGAAATATTCGCTGTGTTAAGAGTAATTTTATTTTTAACTATAATTTTTATTATATTATAAGTATTTAATTTCCAATTTTATAGGTTGCTTCTAGAGTCGTGCGCTTTAAAACATTCGAAAAAAGGTAAGCAGTTCTATAAAAATGCTTTGCTTTAAAGCGTAAATCGTTATTGTTAAATTAGTAGAAAGCCCATTAAAAAGTGTCATTGAAACATAAAAATAAAATTAATAAAATAGTTTTGAGGCGCCCTCGTGCCGATACTTCTCTGCTCGCTATCTCTGGGCCCTGGTCACTTGACGAAAAATTTGCATGTGAAAGCAACAACAAAGACTTCGAACAAAATTCACCGCTAGCGAATACAGTTATACCGCATAAAACTGGTATAATTCACTATTTCCAATGCTGCTTTGTTGCTTTAACATTGTAAATTTTCGTGTTGCCCGTCGTGTTAATACACCTTGCAATCATTTGTATTTAGTCTACAGTCAACAACAACATTGGGAAGAACGAGAACACAAAGGATGTTGACATAGCACGAACATCACTAGTAACGAGCTGAAGCAACAAATGTTTCCCTGTATGAACGCCGACTTACTAATACCAGAGAATGTTAATGCATTAACATTCTCTGCTAATACTCATTAAGTGCTTCCAAAAATGTTATTTTTCGCAGCTCTTTTCCAGGTGCTACAAATATATTTCTATTTATACCACTTGTTTGACCTATTCGCTACTTGCTAACGCTATGGTCTCAATTTGGGAAAAATACTGAAAATCAAACTTGAGGCTCTAGTTGGAATCTACAAACCTTTTATGATCCGCTTAAAATTTCATATTTAGCAGTTTTTTTATAACCTCACGTTTCTGAAGGGTGCCCCATAATAAATACATATGTTTTTTTTCTCATACAAATTATTGCCACCTTAATGTTTTTTTAATACTATTTTCGAAATGCTTACTTACTTCTATAAGTACGATTTTTGATAATAGTCTCAATTATTCTAGTTCCATTACTAGCTACATCGTATATCACATCATCCGTCAGTATGCGCTCCTCCTGGCGCAGCAATTTATCCAACGCCCAGGCATAGAGCTTAACGGAATCATAGAGGTAAGCGGCATATATAGAAACAAACTGCAAAAAGCAAGAAAAGTAATGAAATCAGCATAGAAATAATTGAATGAAAAATATTGCAAAAATTCCACAAGAAATGTACTACTACATACACACATACACACATACATATGCATACAATTGTACTAGTAAATTTATATTCAAATGGCGCTGTAGAGAAAGCATTTGATGCTATTATTTATAATTGAGCGCACTTTTCCATCGTCGGCAGCAAAGAAAACAATTCATGGCTTGTTAGCATACTTGTAGGCGCCTTCAGAATCAACAAAAGCCATCGTTCCCGCTGAATGTTATTGCTCCTGGCGCAAAAGGCGCACCTTAAATAATTTCACATAGCTTTTGTCATTCGCAATTTATTTGTTTGACAAAGGAGTGCGTCTGCCACGCATCTTTGTGAGAAATTCATAAACAGTTCTCCAACTAACCGAGCGTACATACATACATACGTCCCATATTTTTTGTTCTACTTGAAAGCACTTCGTAACATCGCTGCGACTTGTTGTTCTTTGAAAGTCGGTTATTAAATTAATTGACTTCAGGAGAAATGAAAAAAACCCCGAAAGTTGATTTCATTTTATTTGCAGCTGTTCCCACACACCAATCGGCGGGTGATACCAGCGATATCAATTTTTATTAGCGTCTTTGGCATTCTGGGCATCAAATTGAGTTTTTGTTTCGACTACATGCATACATACAAACAGATAAATGACTTCTATGCTTACAGGTGCACTTACCTTAAGATATTTATTATTGTAAAATAACGATGGCACAAGAAAGTCGAACGGCTTCTTTGCATTGTATTCGCGCACTCTGGCCGTGAAATTTTCGTAACTGTCCGTTGGTGGCGTCGACGCCACGACTAGCAAACTGCGCGCCAATTGCTTGAAACTCTCCGATTCGTGACAAACTTTCATCGCCTCAACATGCTCCGGTTTTCGTAAATACTTTTCGGCTTCTCTAAAAAGAAGTATTTCGATTTTGTTTGTTGTTTTTTGTGTTTTTTATAACCATTTAGTGGGGCGATTTAGTAGTTGGCAAAGGCGCAAAAATTAAAAGAAAAAAACAAATAAAGGTAAGGTTAAGTTGAAGAAGCCGTAATAAAAAGTCATTTTACTTCCATAGTTGAAAATAAAAGAGTGCAATTAAATAGGGAAATATTTTCTTATTGCAAGGGGGTTGGATGTGTGGGTGTTAGTACGTTTGGAGGCAGCATTTGTTAATGGTGCATGGCATGTGGGGTGGGTGTGCGAGTGTGTGTGTGAATAATTCTTTGGGTGTTTGTGTGTATGTGCGCTTAACTACTTACTTTGGTGTATAGGGCATCATATCGACAAAGATGACCATGTATTCACCTTTGAGGAACAAGTTGCTCGTTTCCATGGAGAGCATAAAGTCGACCAGAGAGCTCGCCGAACCCAAGAAGACATAGATGCGTGTGCGATTCATTGTATTTTGTACAGTCTGCAAACAGAAGAAAAAACAAAAGTGAGCAAAATGGATTGAGGTAAAGGAGAGATAACACAATTCGGCCAGTACTTAAAATTTTATACACCGGTTGTTATGCGCAAAGTTTTAATGGCAACAAAAGTTAATGCCAAAGTACGTAATTAATGAAAGTGGTTTATCTTTTTAAAGGGCAGAGGTCATATTTAGTTTTGTGTTTAAAAGAAGCCGAGTCTCTCTCAAAAGTTTTAAATGTGGAGAACTGTGTTGACTGAATGGGCTACTGCAGAAACAACCAATGGAACCGCTTGAATGAAGTTATATTTCACAAGTAATTCGAAGACATTTTTTTCCTAAAATTGTGCAAATAATTGAATTGTTTTTTTTTTACAGAATTTTTTTTACAAAAAGAATCAGACAGACAAATGATTGCTTGGACCAGACTTTACCATTTTTGTGTTGTTTCCACCCATTCACTCTAGGAAATAGAGTTATTTGTTTATATCCACATGTCTGTGCTGCTACATCGAAGTTTTTATCAACCTACGCGAGCAATACAAGTGTGTGTGTATTTGTTCATTCATAAAACATTCACGCGAACACCATTTCTTGACTCACCTGATACCAAAAACTCGTGCGACAGCATGGCAACCCTAGGGCGCAGCATTTTGGCATATTTGTTAGAAACGCTTCCTTGTGATTTATTGTCATATTCCTCTTGGTGGCCTGTTCTTTGAGCAAATCAGCGACAGTGGTCCACAGCTCATCATGCAAAATGGAGAACTTTTTCCAGCCATAGTAACGCAATAACGAAATCACCGACTTAATCACCTACGTAACAAATAGAAAATGAAGCATTAAAATTGGTATGAAAAAAGCGATTGCATGTGAATGTATGGCTGAATTGGTGTGGATGTACATATGTAAACTGGGAATTTTTCATTTTATATCAATGTTTTTGTCGCTGTTAATCCATGTAAATGAGTTGCGGCTGGAGATTTGCATTAGTAATCCTGGTCGCTTGAATAAATGGACTTTTTATACGTAAATTTTGTTGTTGTTGTTTTTTGGTTTCGGTTTTTTGTTAGGCTATACTTTTTCAGTTCATATAATAATTATTTCAAGGGAAGAGTGGGTCGTAATGACCCTATTCACGGATGACTCAAAGGTTGGCGGAGGTTGTATGACTACTACTTTGTTGACAACTGTCAAAAAAGTAAATTACGACAGACAAGCAACGATTAGAACCCTAGGTTCGTTGAAAGTGCGCTCGAAACTAGTCTGGGGATGTCTGATTTCCCTTTGACCGCATCCGAATACTTCGAAATTGAGCTTATATGGCTACCTGGTTACAGGAACAATGTAGGAAACTGTTTGGCTGTTGAACCAACTAGACAAGAGATACGATAGGTTTCCTCTCGAAATGAGAGAATTGCAGTTCCCTTGACTACCAGGCTAACAGGGAAAAGTGGACTTTGCGTCAATTCAGGGAACGGGCAAGTACATCAACTTGCAAGGTTGTGCTACACTTCTGACCACGTGTGGATAGAAGGCGGTCGAGGGAACTTTTAAAGCTAACGAAGCTACAGCTCTTTAATGTCCATTAGGCATGCATGCGGTAGGAATCAGTATTACTTCGATATTATAGCTGCCTTGAGAATGAGGTGGAATCATCTCAGCGCCTGCTGCTCAGCTGTGCTGCATTTGCGGGACTGAGATTTTGCACTCACTTTTTTGCTACGCGTGCGGGTGTAGCAGGTTCAGATATGACCTACGTGGTGAATTTCATCAGTTGTTTGTTGTTGTTGTTGTTGCAGCAGCATAAACATTCCCCACACATGTACCGGGAATGCTGCTGGAGTGATGGTCCTTGGCCGTATATAAATCCACCTGATTCCGGTTAATTTAACCGCAAATAGTCATCATTCCTTCTTACCGTTCGATTTTATGGATGCTCGAATAAAACTGAAAATACGCTTGGAAGTTTTTTACCAGAGCGTCTAGATGCTGAAATAGACTTGATTAGATAAAACCAGAAGAACAGCTAGACCATCGGGAGAAAAGTCGATACACTCGACTTCCATGAAAACAGTGTAAACCACTTCGCAGCAGCGGACAACATAACCTCAAAGCACTCCCGAAATTGAGCAGAAGAAATTTTTCTTATATCCAGCTATTTCATGAAAATATAGGATTTAGCTGCATGCAATATAACTTTCTGAGAACGATAAATAAATGAAAACCACGACAAACCACATAGAATACCTAACAAGTTTACTCAGATCAACCAGAGCAAATTTCATATCGAATTCAGTTCTGTATACTCATTTGGGAGGGCCATTGTGGGTAATTTCAAGTATGGCATAGTTCAAAGCTTTACCATACTCCATATGTTTTTCCTGCTCAAACGACTTTTTCCAATCAGGTAAAAAACACTTAATCAGAATTAAAGCAAACAGAACATCTGTTAAACACCACTAAGGCAATTTTTGTAACAATTCTGCTTTTCGCTTTTCCAAAAACCATCTCACCCATCCACCGCTCTAAAGAAAACAGATTAACGCACAAAAGTATGCTCAAATGCAGAAAAAGCAACTTAAGGATGCAAAACAGTTACAGCTGAGCTGGCAAAGGATAAAGGAGCAGACAAGGCTGCCTAGCGGTCATCAAATATGACGGCTCGTTAGCAGTTTATGAATTTTTAAAAGCGTTAGCCAACCGAGTATCGACCCACAGGCATTACACACGCTTGCAGTAGCTACAAGTATTTAAATTCACGCACATACACACACATATCTATCCACATTCACTGATTCGGCCAGCTTAAGGTACGACATGTAAAGTTATTCCTGGCACGAGTGCTGTGTAACTACTTGCTACGCAAATGCGGGATGTGGGTGATGGAGTCATGATCAGCAAACAATTGGCGAGAAAATGCAAACGTCAGCAGAAGGACATGGATGAACGTGTTGTGTTTTCTTTCTATTTTTTGCTTTGGCCATATATTGTTTGGCTAACACGTACGCCGGGTATTAACTAGTTTTCATCGATTGTTTTTAAAAAGTCCTGCCTATTTGCGTTGACAAGCAGCTTCAGGCGCCTTAGTGAGATTTTATGTTGCATTGTTGGTGCTAGGCCCACTTACCTGCGTATCTGGCGGTTCGGTGCGTGCAAATGTCGGTATCGCAGATGCTCTGTATTCAGCACATTTCTGGGAAAAAGAAGAAAGAAAAACAAGAACAATTTTAAGTGAGAAATACTTATTTATAATAATAATAGATTGTATAAGTAATGACGTTGAAAACGCCAAAAGTAGGAAAAAAATTACATTATGATAATGAAATGATAGAGCTCAACTGTGCCTAAGTATTTAGTGAAGCCACAAATTCGTGAAAGTGGATTACACAATAAAGATGTGTGAGTTTGCTGAGGTTTATTTTTATTACTTACTTTATGGAGTCTGGAGTAAGAAGAGAAAAAACTACGTAGTGAAATGAGCTAAGTAGAACAGGAGCACTTCAAAACCTGAATTGGCCCTGCTCACAACCTGAGAAATCCATCACTTAATACCACAAATCTAAAACTGTCGAAAGACGAAATTTCTGGAAATTTTCTCGACTGTAAGCATTCCTCGAAAAGCCTTTAAAGCATTTTACCCTTGTAAGAGTGCGATTGGTATGAATGGAGGACTACAACAGTTTAAAGACTCACTCTCACTTGTGGTGTGAGCTGGCGAAATTCCTAAACATTCTACCTATTCATATATAAGTACATACATGTACGAAATTCTATGCAGTCAACAATGGCATGGCAATGGCAATGGTCTTACTTGAAGGGCAGAGAACATTTCAAAGTTCCATTTTATCCCTCCAATCTTCACAAGCGGTTCTACTTATAAATAGACGTGACGTCTTCTTACACCAACTCTCAGATTATTGGCGCGTTTTTCAAACTAGTAAGTCTGATAGAAAGAACCTGTGGTAGAACTTGGGAAATCGATCATTCGAATAGTTTAGGCCCTGCCCTGATGGAAGAACTGATTAGGTGTGTCAAAACATCGAGGTGGTTTAACATGACGGGATAGGAAATATTTTTTTGGCATCCAACGGCCTTTCTGGTCAACGAATGAACTTCCAATGCAAGAGCAGTCCTTTTAAGCGATTCGAAACTATTCTTAGATGTGCAGAATTAAATACAATCTAAAAATGCCAAAAGAAATAGCCAATCTTTCATCAAAATTCCAAACATTTTATTCAGAATTAAAAACAAAAAGGGGCGTACGCAATTTTATAGCCCATTAAATTTTGATATAATAAAGTGCAAATCTTAAATGGTTAAAATTCTTGTTAAGTTTTGATAATTTGTTTCTCTGAGAAATGACGGGTTTGCGCTTTTTCCCCAAATATGGAGTGCTCGAGATCTATTTTTGCATGCGTATTCTACATACCGCAAGCACCATATTCGCCTGATATGGCTCCATGTGACTTTTTCCTGTTTCCCAAGCTCAAGTTGCCGCTCCGTGGAAAACATTTTGAGACAATTGAAGTCATAAAAGAGAATTCGAAGAACACACTCGAGCTTGACTTGTTTACAGTAGCACAGAAAACAAACTATGTAACATATCACGCTGAAATTTGCCATGTGAGCTTATAACAGTCCTACCAAAAAACAAAAAATTTATTTTTGCCATATGTCATCCGCGGACCGTTTTATTGATAACGTCTCGTTCATATTATAAGCTCATAATAGAAATTGGTTTATTTTGTTTTATTTTACTATTGTATTATTTTAATTTTATATATTATGAAGTTTGCTAATATTTTATTTTACTTTTTCGTTTATTTTTTATCATTTTTATTTAATCTTAGCTGTATTTTATTTCATATTGTTTTCCTATTTTTTATATTGTTTTATTAAGTTTCATTCTTTTATTTAGTTTTAGCTTTTTTTTAAATTGTTTTAAGGTCTTTTTTAATGTTTTTAGATTTTTTTATTTCTAATTTTTTTTTAGTTCTTAAAATTTCTTTTACTAATTAATTTTGTTAAAACTTTTTTTATTAATTTTTTAATTTTCTAATTTTTTTTATTTTCAATTATACGATATAGTTATAGGTTTAACCGTTTTACTAAATTTCAAAGCCATTAGTTTTGAGCAAACTGGTAACCCGGATTTCAAATCATTTACGGTTCGTTTATTTGCCCAAACAGACATTGCAAATGATTCAGTGTGCAAATAACTGAGGCCAAGTAACACAGTATCAATCAAACTCAAACAAAATATGAAAACACAGTATTGCCCGTTAGTCAAAGGGCTTCTCCCCTGCCTGAAAAGGACGAACCTTTTCCTTTCACATTTTAATTTGATTGTAAAGTAATTTGTAAAAAACGAATTACAGAAAGCACGAAACTGTAAAGGAACCAAATCCCAACGAAAGGCAGTGGCAGAGCAGTCAATGGCCTTTCAGAACAAAAGTAAAAAGGTCTCAGTACGCGGAGTAGAACATTTTCTGACACATTTAATGCTCTATTTAGCAGATTAAAAATATTCAAAGGCATGTGAATATAAACATGCAGACAAGCAAACCAGCATGGATACACAGGCATACATACATTTGATAGCTGACCCATCGATAAATGTAAATGTACTAAAAAGCAGAGAGGAAATCCACTCGCAAGTTCGGGTGAAATAGAATTTTACATCTCTCTCGTTTTTTGATATAAAATAAGTATGGAGAATTAAGCAAATGATTTTATGCTGTGTAAAAAACAACAAATATTGCGGTATCTGTTTCTTTATCTGTGGCATCTCATTACAAGAAAATGGGTTTGATTAGTGAATTGAAAAATGGCGACATTTCAGCAAGCGCGTTATTACGCATTGAGCACTGAGTATTGAGTACTTACTGATTTTTGAATTTCGTTTACGCAGTGTAAGAGGTATATGAATGTACATATATGTATGTAGAGACGGATGCATCTGTAGAGTATTTCGAAAATCGGATTTCAAAAATGTTTGCAAATGTATATGTTACATATTTTATAAACAGACTTACATTATTACTACTTACTCTTCTATATACACCGCACGAAAAAATTTAAATTAAAAGAAAAGTACGGATGTACCCAGAGAAGTAGTAGAAAGCCAAAACATAGCGAAGTATCTAAAGTAAAAGTAAGTAAATGAAAAGTACCTGTTGTGAACCCCTGATTAGTTGTAAAAATATTGGGAACCCCTGATTACTTGTAAAACGTTGGGAACCCTTGATTAGTTGTAAAAATATTTGGTGTACTATATACTTTATGTATTTGATTCCCGCTAATTCTGTGTATGCGTGTTTGTACACAACTAGGATGTCCGCACAATAGGTAACGGTCAATGCAGAGTTCCTATTTCGTTGTTTCTTGTTCGCGTACATATGTACAAACGCGCATATATAGAATTAGCGCTAATTTGTATGTGTCCTTCGCCGAATTTGCCGCTGCGTTAATGACTGGTTCGATTTCAGAAATCAGTCGTTAGCCAGCGGAGGGAGGACACACTGCGAAATAAACGCTACAACGCACGGAAAGTTAAGTTCGCAATTCCCTCTTTTTTTTTTTCACAAAAACTTTATTTCGCACGTCCGTTCGAAGTCATTTGTTCGCCAGTTGTTCCAGCCAGGACCTAGGTAAGCATGGCGACACCAGTTTCAAAGGCCACTACACCTGCATCAGTAGCCGACCAGCAAAGGGTGTCGGATACTGGCACTGCCGTCGGTGTAGTGGATTTGCCAAGTGCTCCCGTTGCCGAGGGAGTCACCACTCGTGCTTCATCTGCCGCCCGCCAAGAAGTGATGTTCCAGGCTATGCAAAAACGCATCGCCGCGCTTGAACGTAGCCTGAAAGTTGCCCAAGACAAAATAAGGGAACACGAGTTAACCAACGAAGCCCAGCGCGCTGATGCGCAAAGCATAGCCAGTGCACCCAGCGACAGTTCCGCCAACGAATCTGCCTTGCCGTCATCAAGCCTGCCGATGACACAGATCCAGTTGCTTCAGCCGCAATCGCCGTTAATAACATGTGCTGCTACCTGTGTGCATACGGTGCAGCCGCCGCCGCCTCAGAACGCTACACGTTATCAGATGTACACCGCTACTCGTTCCTCACCGCTTATTTACACATCCTCAACAAATGGGACGTACAGCAGCTCGACTTTGCCTCCGGGCGACACATTTGTTAGCAGTCTTCCGTCAACGGTGCCAATTTCCGCTAATGTGGGCTCCTTACCCTTGCAGTTTTCAACCCAGCCAAGGAAATTGCAAGATTTGCCGGAGTTTAGCGGGAAGCCAGAGGACTGGCCGATATTTTTTACTGCCTACACCGAGTCAACCACTGTCTATGGGTACAGTCGCTTTGAGAACAACTTACGCCTGCAGAAGTGCTTAAAGGGTGAAGCCCGAGAAGCTGTTAAATCGCTACTAATCCATCCAAACAACGTGGCCAATATCATAGAGCAACTTAAGTTCCGATTCGGTCGCCCAGAGCAATTAATTCGAAGCCAGCTAGCCCATGTTCGAGAAATTGCCCCGATATCGGAAAGCTCAGTGGTAAAGTTGATACCATTTGCGACGAAGATTAGCAACGTCTGTGCATTTTTACGTTCTGCATGTGGCGGAGAGCAGTATTTAGTGAATCCAATACTCCTCGATGAGCTCGTCGGAAAGTTACCCATGAGCAAGCGTATCGAATGGGCAGTCTTTGCGTCATCTTTACAGCCTTACGCAACTGTTCAGCATTTTAGCGATTGGCTCACTCAACTTGCCAACGTCATCTGCACGGTTTACGATGGAGAAGCAGCGAAAGATTCGAAGCGTCGGGTTGTGTTGCACGCTGCCGAATCTCAACGTCATTCAGCCTGCCCTATTTGCCAGGGCCAACATAAGCCAGCCGATTGTACGCAGTTTAGTCAACTTACAGTGCCGGAAAGGTGGGAGGAAGTGAAGCGACGTCACCTTTGTTTTTCTTGTCTCA
Organism: Anastrepha ludens; assembly: GCF_028408465.1. NCBI lineage: Eukaryota > Metazoa > Arthropoda > Insecta > Diptera > Tephritidae > Anastrepha > Anastrepha ludens. The sequence continues at coordinate 114,876,326 of NC_071500.1, read as the reverse complement.
ACGTTGGACATGGGTCGCGCAATTGCCAACGGCGCAAACTATGTTCAACTGACGGGTGCAAACGGTGGCATCATAAATTGTTGCACGATATTGGGAAAATAATCGATGGGTCATCAAACCAGTCACCGCGGCCTCGAGATCGCCAACGACGTACTTCCATTGCCGATACACATACAGGTATTAGTACGAGGACGCAGCCAGCGTCTCGTATTGAACAGCAAGGTGATGCGGGTGCAGCGGTCCTTAGTTGCAGTACAGATAACAATAGTAAGTTATTATTTCGGATTCTGCCGGTCGTGCTGTATGGGAACCAAAAGCGCGTTGAGACGTACGCACTTTTAGATGAAGTTTCGTCAATAACAATGATTGATAGCACACTAATTGAAGAGCTCGGCTTACGTGGCCGGACTGAACGCTTGAACCTACAGTGGTTCGGAGGACGTGCCGCTCAGGAGTCGGCCATGGTGGTAGATCTACTCGTGAGTGGTGCCGGTATGCAAAAGAGACATAAGTTACGAAGGGTTTATGGTGTTTCAAACTTGCAGCTGCCTTCTCAGAGTCTGAATAAATCCGATTTGCGTTGCCATGAAAGCCAATTGAATAAGCTGGCAGTTGAACCATACGCACAAGTCAAGCCAAAGCTGCTAATCGGACTCGACCACTGCCACCTCGGTTTGCCGTCAACTACAATGCAGCTAAACAAGTGTGGGCCATTCGCTGCGAATACTGAGCTAGGATGGGTTGTATTTGGGCCAACAATGAACTCCGATCCATCATTGCCATCATGCTTATTCGTTAACTGCCACACTGATCAATCTCTACATAATATGGTTGCTGAATACTTCGAGACGGAAAGCTTTGGGGTTCGAGCTGCACCTATCATGGAGAGTGAAGCTGACGTCCGTGCTCGGGAAATCTTGAAGTCTACTACATGCCGTGTTGAAGGAAGGTACCAGACTGGTCTGCTCTGGAAACGTTCCGACATACAGCTACCTGCCAGCTATTCTATGGCTTTGAAAAGATTAGCGGGTGTTGAAGCAAAAATGAGGCGCGATACAGACTTTGCCGCTGAATATAACCGCATCATAAGTTCTTACGTCATGAAGGACTACGCACGAAAGCTGTCGCCAGAAGAAGCCGCTTTAACTTGCAATAGAACATGGTACCTGCCTCATTTTGCCGTGAAGAATCCAAATAAGCCAGGCAAGTTACGCATGGTGTTCGACGCAGCTGCTGAGGTGGACGGTGTGTCCCTTAATTCACAGCTTATGAAGGGTCCGCAAGAGTATCGGTCTTTGCCTGCTATACTATTCCACTTTCGGGAAGGAGCAACGGGCGTGTGTGGGGACATCAAAGAGATGTTTCACCAGGTGCTGGTTCAACGTGACGACAGATGTGCGCAACGATTTCTTTGGCGCCAAGGTGATACTACCAGACAGCCCGAGGTATATGAGATGCGCGTAATGACCTTTGGAGCAGCATGTTCGCCTTGCGCCGCCAATTATGTGAAGACGATCAATGCGTTGGAGTGTGGCAACAAAGTCAAGGGTGCTACCCGAGCCGTGAAATCGATACTGGACTACCATTATGTCGATGACTATGTCGATAGCTTTGACACAGAGGAAGAAGCAGCTGACATAACGAAACAAGTTCGCGCAATACATAAGATGGCCGGTTTCGATCTTTGTAATTTCGCGTCAAACTCATTAAGAGTGACAGAAGCACTTAGTGGTGACGGGAATATCCGTCAAATAGCAAATAAAGAAGGAGTACTGGTGGACAGAGTCCTCGGTTTGTTTTGGCAGGCATCAACCGACACTTTTGGGTTTAAACTGAGATTCAACAACGTAGATTCCAACGTTTTGGACGGAGGGCGCCGTCCGACGAAGCGAGAACTTCTCAGTGTGGTCATGTCGATCTTCGACCCGCTGGGCTTTCTTAGCAACTTTGTAGTGAGCGCTAAGATCCTCATGCGGGAAGTGTGGAAGAATGACATCCGGTGGGACGAGCCACTGCCAAACAACGTAAACACCGCATGGGAAGGATGGCGTAAACAACTGCCAATGGTCGCCGAATATACCGTCCCTCGATACTATTATCGAAATGGGAAACCTGAAGTTTTGCAGCTCCATGGTTTCGTCGACGCCAGCGAGGATGCCTTTGCCGCGGTAGCCTACTGGAGGTCAACTAATGCCGCCGGTGAGGTTGAAGTCGCATTTATATCTGCAAAAACTAAATGCGCGCCGATGAAGTCATTGACGGTCCCTCGATTGGAGCTTCAGGCAGCTGTATTGGGCACGCGTTTGCTGAATTGCCTACGAGAGGAGCACTCCTTGCACATCGATGACTGCGTCATTTGGAGTGACTCCAAAACAGTGATCCAGTGGCTTCGAAGTGAACATCGACGCTATAAGCCATTTGTGCAGCATCGGATCGCCGAGATATTAGCCACAACTACTACTGCAAACTGGAGATGGCTACCTACCGAGCACAATGTCGCTGATGAGGCTACTCGAGCTAATAACTTTGTCGACTTCAGCTCGTCCGCCCGTTGGTCCTGCGGCCCACCATTTTTGTTACGAGAAGAGCAGTATTGGCCGACAGAGAGCTCTACATGCAATCATCATGAGGAAGCTGACAAGGAACTACGTCCTAAATTCGCCCTTGCAATCGTAAGCTGCACGTTTCTAGACTATAACCGATTCTCTACATTCAATAAACTGGTGAGAACGACAGCATGGGTCCTGCGATTCATTGACGTTTGCCGCCGCCGTAAACCGCCAGACCGAGGCTATGGGTTGACTGCCAAAGAAGTTGAGACTGCTAAGCTTTGTTTGTGCCGCCTCGTTCAACGCGGTGAATACGCCGAAGAGTTTCAGCACATCGAAAGCGGTCGCAACCTGCCACGCACCAGTTCGCTCATTCAACTTTCGCCGTATATAGACGAAGATGGTGTTCTTCGTGTACGAGGACGCATAGAAGCTGCCAGCTGGCTCCCAATAAGCGCGAGACGCCCTATCATACTACCGCCAAAGCATTGTTTCTCAAATCTGGTCGCCATGCACTACCACGTCAAAATGCATCATCAAAATCTAGAAGCCACTATTTGTGAGATACGTCGCCTTTATTGGGTACCACGCCTCAGGAGTTTGCTGCGCAGTATAGTCGCCAATTGCGCCATTTGTCGCTTAAGAAAAATCCATGCCGTATCGCCATTGATGGGCCCTCTTCCGATTGATAGACTCACTCCTTATGTCAGGCCATTCAGCTATACGGGCCTTGATTACTTTGGACCGATAACAGTAACTGTTCGCCGCGCCAACGAAAAAAGATGGGTGGCGTTATTTACATGCCTGACAGTCAGGGCTGTGCATCTGGAGTTGGCTCATGACCTCAGCACTGACTCATGCATAATCGTATTGCGCAACTTTATAAATCGTCGCGGCGTTCCCGTACGTGTGAGGTCCGATAATGGGAAGAACTTCGTCGGTGCTGACATGGAAGCAAAGCGCTTCAGTGAAGTCTTCGATTGCAATCGCCTGCAGGGTGAGCTATCGCAAAGGGGCGTAGAGTGGATTTTTAACTCGCCTTTCAACCCGGCAGAGGGGGGCGCTTGGGAACGATTGGTGCAGTGCGTAAAGAGAGTACTACGATGCACTTTGAAGGAAACGTCGCCACGGGAGCACACGCTCAACTGCTTCCTAATCGAGGCGGAAAATATTGTGAATTCTCGGCCGTTGACGCACTTGCCCATCTATGTCAACCAGGAGCAGCCGCTGACTCCAAATGACTTCCTTCTCGGTGAAGCCAACACACCGCGAACTCCGATTGCCAGCGAAGTTCTGGAAACCAAATGCTTTCTTCGACAACAGTGGCGTCTTGCTCGACAACTAAGGGACCATTTTTGGAAACGATGGATAGCGGAATACCTTCCGACATTGACACGCCGGGTGAAGTGGTGCCAAAGAACAAAACCTCTGCAGATAGATGACCTCGTCTTCATATGCGACCCAAATATATCTCGTCGGGACTGGTGTCGAGGCAAGGTGGAACGTTTGTATGCAGGAGCGGATGGTGAGGTCAGACGAGCTGACGTACGCACTTCGAGTGGATTAAAGCGCCGTGCCGTCTCCAAATTGGCAGTTCTGGACGTTGATGATGGTGAATCGGGTTGATTCACGGAGGCGGGAATGTTGTGAACCCCTGATTAGTTGTAAAAATATTGGGAACCCCTGATTACTTGTAAAACGTTGGGAACCCTTGATTAGTTGTAAAAATATTTGGTGTACTATATACTTTATGTATTTGATTCCCGCTAATTCTGTGTATGCGTGTTTGTACACAACTAGGATGTCCGCACAATAGGTAACGGTCAATGCAGAGTTCCTATTTCGTTGTTTCTTGTTCGCGTACATATGTACAAACGCGCATATATAGAATTAGCGCTAATTTGTATGTGTCCTTCGCCGAATTTGCCGCTGCGTTAATGACTGGTTCGATTTCAGAAATCAGTCGTTAGCCAGCGGAGGGAGGACACACTGCGAAATAAACGCTACAACGCACGGAAAGTTAAGTTCGCAATTCCCTCTTTTTTTTTCACAGTACCAATTTTGGGAAGATGAATGGAAAAGAGTAATTTTTTCCGATGAAAAAAAGAAATCAATCTGGATGTACCAGATGGCTTCCAAATATATGATGCAATAAACGGAAGAAAAATGGCGATTGAGGGGGCTTCGTAATTTCGGAGGGTGCTCTGTTTGGACAGCCATTAGTACCAAATACAAAACGCCTATATGTTTCATATTCTCAAAAATGAATTATGTCAGGAATATAAAACTTCTAGGCTAAATTCTTATTACTTTTTTTGGTGATAATTTCGATGAGGAGTGCATTTCCCAGCATGGAAACGCAGCTGTTCATGCTCCCAAAGCAATAAAAGAGTTTTTGGCAGCAAAAAACACCAATTTTAGAATGGCTCGCCTACAAGCGTGACCTGAACCCAACCGAAAATGTATGGGCAATACTTCCTCCATCGGTTTTCAAGAATGGAAGACAGTTTATTTGCGCTAAAGCCCTTAGAAACGCGATTAATGTCGAATGGTAGAAAATTAATCAAAATATTATTAAAAAAGTAACTAAATCGATGCCTCGACGCCTTCAAGAATTCATAATCAATAGGAGGATCCAACGCAAATTAGTAAGCTCCAAATTATAAACTAACCCCAAGAAATCTATTTGTTTGTTTCAGATATAATAACATTGGTCTTAGGGTGCGACCAGAGTGAACGCTGATGCCGAGCGGAGCCGAGCCGAGCTTATTGACGCTTATTTTCATGCGAGAAGAAAATTTGTATATAACACAGTGAATGCGAGAATCAGCGCTGAAATTCTGTTTATTCCATGTGTTTTGCTCTTATGTCATTTAATTTTGTTGTTCATTTGTGTTTATAAAATTGCTGTACACGGTAATGGATTCATCATATGAAGAGTATTTTGCTTCTTCTGGTGTGATTAATGCAATTATTAACACAAAAGAGTTTGGAAAACATCCAATTACACTAAAAAGGAATGAATTTGGTGAATTTCATCATTTATATAATGATTTAAGAAAATATCCAGCTAAATTTCAACAAAATATCCGAATGAAAATTGAAACATTTGATTACATTCTGGACAAGATAGGTGTGAAACTAAACAAAAACTGGACAAATTTTATTAAGGTGCCAGTAACTTCTTGCGAAAGATTGATAGTGGCTCTGAGATAAAATAAATATTTAATACTTTGTTTAATTCAATTATATTTCATGTAATAATTTGTATTTATAAAAAACTATTTATGTATCGAGTCATTGGTCCAATAATGGCTCACTTCCAATTTGTATGGAGGCGAATGATGAAGTGGTTGGTTCATTTGTGAAAATTAAGCTCAAATATTCCGTTACATACATACAACCCGACCTAATAAAAGTGTGTTAAAAACACAACTGCACTCTAAAAAGTAAACATCAACAATCCAAAAAAGCGAGCAAAACGCTTTGAAACTGTTTTCTCGCACTCATCGGCTTTGCTCTCTGCTCTTGTCGGCGCTCACTGTGTTATACACAAGCTTATTTGTATTGACTTGTATGTAATCAGTTTTATCGCACTGACAATCTTTATCGCACTGACAATCTCGGCTCGGCTTTCAGCGCTCACTCTGGTCGCACCCTTATACTTCTTTCGTTCTTAGATTTTACTTTACTTTCCAATAATTAATTTAAGTTTCGTGAAATGTGTGCTGGATATTTTTAAAACATTTATCATTACAAGTTTAAATATTATAAACATAAATTATTAGCCCTAAACTGAGAATAAAAATACAAAAAAATTTAGTTGGTCTTGTAATTTTTTCGTGTGGTGTAATACCATTGCAGACTTTCGGTTGAATAGTTCGCAAAATATTAAAGGTTTGGAAATTTCTATCACATAGGTGTGCAAGGTGAAAGTAACTATGAATAAGTGACTGAGATGTGTGCATCATGTACATTCTGAGGTGGTAGAAACAGATGCAACTGGAGTTTCCCAAAGATTTTATAAAATTCAAATTCAAGTACAAATTTCTACATAATGGAACTGGTTTGATAAATTCAGTTTGAATACTCGTAGTTCACAAAATATACCACCCACATAATTTGCTTTAGACGGGCGATAAAAAGTATTTCTATAAAAATATTTACCATTTTTTTAATTTCATATGCCACAAAAAGGCAAATGTTCAAGAGGAGGTGCGCTAATAAACTTCTTTCCATACCCTAAATATTTTAATCGAATCGTAACAAGAGACATATTTGGATATCGACGCAATAGTTACACCTGAAAATTATTCTTTAACGTTTTCGAAACAACCATAAACAAAGACTATCACCCTATTATGTTGTTGTTGTAGTCCCCATACAATTACGGGGAATGCTGCTGGAGTGATAGTCTTCGTCCCGATATATATGCGGGTCGTTACGATAACGTAGAACCGACTGCCTTGGGAACGATCACCCCATTATCTAGTGCAGCACAAACGAAAATAACTTGAAAAAGTTGTCTTGTACTGCCTTCCAGAGCATCTGTTTAAGTCGGGAACATCAAACATAAACTAGTCATAGTCCCACAGCCATCAAAAACTCTGTGCCAGGAGTGAGCCGATTTCTAGTAGTGTTTGCCCTAATCCCCCTCTTTTCTTCCTTTTTGTTTCTTCTTCTTTATATGCTTAGGTCGTCAGCTTTTCACGCTGTAAACTCTTTTCCACATTAATATTCACTTTGAGGTTTATTTAATAAATAAAAACCCACATCCTGTCAGCCACACCTGCTATCATCAAAGCGATGCCACAGAAAACGGTTTCTGACTTCCTTAGCCACTCATCTATTGACACGGATGGCAAGAGTAATACGTGAGGAAATTATACACAACCTTCTAGTAGAACGCACAGTCTGTGACATTTGCATAATTGAAATATGTATATGTATGTGTATGTGAGTATATGTGAACTTACATACGGCAGGGGCAAGGAGATGTCACGCATTTGCCACTTGATAGGTTTCAGTAAGTGGAAAATCACTTTCATAACATACAAGAGTTCCCCAGCAAAGGAGAAGTGTTCGCATTTACATGATTAGAAAATGAAAGACTTAAGCAACAGAAATGCATTTAAAGAGGTTCAGGTTGAGATTTTTTCGTGGCAGTAAAAACTTGGAACTACACTGGCCATATGACCCTGCAAGGTTTATAAATAAAAAATAATAACACTCACATATGATATCATTGGAATGTTACGACTTTGCGATACTATAGCCTCCACATAGCAATGACCCTCTGGACCGAATATCGTCACAATGCCATCGCATATCATTTCGGTTATGGCTTTGGTAGCAGTCACCGTGTCACCTTTTGTGTCATTCCAGCGCAACTGCAATTTAACATTTGGCAGCAAGTTGGTATCTTTGTTGATCTACAACAATACAATCGGATAAGAATTAATTATTAAATATAAAGAAAACACTAAATTTCATTTTACCTCATCTAAAGCCATTGTGAGTGCACCTGAAATGGCCAGACCCTGCTTGTCCATTAGTTCACCGGTAATGGCTGTTAGATAGCCAACATTGAGTATGGTCCTATTGCGTTCGTCGCGCAACGCTATGACACCCGGTACACAGAATACTGCCACCGAGAGCAATAATAAATAATGAAAGGGCCAACGCGTCATGGCCCCTTAGGCCGGGGCCGATCAGCGCGACACCTATGAGGAGGAATCTTTTTCTCTGAAATTGGAAAACAAATTTGAAGGAAAGTTAGTTTTTTGAAAATTGCGACAACTGTCATAATAATTGCAAATACGTACATATATATTTGAAATTATGAAAATATTTTATAAAGGTACATATATGTGCATATAACTAAGGTGGGTAATGTTAATTTTTGTAAGATGAAATAATTAGATTGTTCCATTTGCTTTTTGCCAAATCTGGCATACCTTAGGGAAGTATCTTAAGACCTCTATTCTTTTTTTTCTTATTTATGATTTTGACAACTGTTTCTCGTTTTCTAGGTTCTTATTTTAAGCAGACAACCTAAAAGTTTGCTCTTCTTTCTGAAGATGCTTCTTGGGCTCAATTAGAGATCAATAGATTGTACTTATGGTGTTTTCGGTCACAACTACAACTCAATATCAATAAGTGTTATCGCGTAGAGTTTTCCAAGTAGTACGAACATCGTACAGTATCTCTGGTACTCTCCCTTCAGTACCAGTGTTGACGAAATCGAAGGCTTTCTTGTAATCTTCGATGCCTTTTTTCCATTACCGACATCCAAAGCTGGAATATGCTGTATTCATCTGGAGACGTCATCACAAATTTGTTATTGATAAAATTCCCGCCTCCTTTTGAGTAACCTTAAGTTCCTCAAAAGCAGAAGGACTCTTATTTCATTGCCTTTTGTGCGTAGCTTGGTGAGTAGTGAAATCGATTACCCCGCAGTGATAGCTTTTCAATTTCTTATTCATGCGAGAACACTTCGTTTTAGTTTTCCTTTCTACCTCAACACCCTTAGCACAAATTACGCAAGAAACTCCCCATTATTGCATTTACTTTGAGAACTCAACGAGATTTCGAACTCTGTTTTGCCCAAGTTAAGGTATTATTACCGAATACTATTTTATCAGAATGTTTACTGCGATCCAAAATGTGCACGCAGTTCTATATGGTTTACAAAACATGACCTGATGGGTTTTCGAAAAATAATGAGATCAAATTTTACCAACTATCCCGATTATTTACTTCAAAACAAAAAAACAAAAAAAAAGTACTAACGGTTTCAATTTTCAATATATTTTCTCTATTAAAAATTGTATTTTCTTAAATAAAAATTTAATTTTCTTGATTAAAAACATTTTAAAAATATTTTGTATTGTAGTAAACCCTTCTTAAATCCATTTTGTTTTGCCAATAGCCACTGAACCGAGAAAATTTAGAATATCAGCACTTAATCGTATAACTTGCCGAACTAGTTTTGTGTAATAATTTCAAAGTCAAAATCGCACAAGCAAATTCACTTTAAACTTACGCCTATTTTGCAGCGCATCTATTCAGTAGCTACTCTAACTGCCAGTTGGACATTTTTTGTACAAAAGGCGTATAAGCAGCGGCGTCTAAGGTTATGTAAAGTTCGAGAAAGCAGTCTTAGGTCACCACCATTTTAAGAACCCAAAAGCAATTTAAGAAATACTCGGTTTCTTCTGACTACTGCAACTGCTGTGAGTGCTTTTACAAGATAACTACTTCCTGCAGGGCGCTCGAGCAATATGTCGGTATATCAGAAGTTTATGTCACTATCAGCTTTATTAGCAAGAGTACCAGTACCAGGGCACCTTCTAACAGCTTACTAAGTGATTTAACGGCAAAGCTTGCACTCAAGTGGGAAAAGCGAGAATGCGTTGGCCACTTACGGCAGGCATTATAGCGCACAACCACACAAAGATATGCAGAAACTTACACATATTTACACACAACACATGACGCTTTGTAAGATGAGCTAATGTGGCTTGTGCTCAAATATGCAAATATACACATGCACACATATACATATAAATAGGCCTACAATAGTGCAGAAAAAAGCTAAGGGCACAGCTTCGCTTCGCAATAAACAGGAAGTTGTACAAAGCTGAAACGTCTAGAAAGTAATTAGTAAGGCTGGATAGTTGCAGACTGTAGTTGTTGTTAATTAGTATTTGATTCATTATTAATTATTTTCACTTTGAAAAACACATCTGTGGTCGGCATGTGAACTGATTTTTAACCTTAATGATTTAAAGAAAAATACAAAAATTACTAATGATGCATTTTTAGATTTAGTTTAGTGCTCAGTACTAATTAAAGGTTTCTGATCTATTTTGCTATAGCAATTAGCGAAAGGTGTTTACCGCTTCATTAGACTTCTAATAAATTTGCTTAAAAATCAATTTAAGGTATCAGTTGAATAAGAGAAAAGCTCTAATTTTTTGTTGGTTTGTTTTTCAATTGCGTGGTGAGCCTATTGTGGTACTTTTAATTGACTTTGTTGCGCAAGTGGCACTTCAATTAATTTGTAACAGCTTACTGATTTTTCAACAACCGTACGCATTGTGAGATGAAATACTTTGTCTACAAATATTTTAGTTTCTATTAGTAGTAGTAGAAAAGTGAACACCGCATATTGAAATAGTGTATTTTGAAAAATATAGAAGCATTTTGTAAAAAGTTGGAAACTTTGTTTTATATGGTTTTGGTTATGGTATGAACTATATTTTTATAAAAAAAAATAGTGGTGGGCTTATATTTTTGCACACCGCGTTGCACGCGACAAGAAATCGTAGTGGTTAGTGCAAAGACATACTTTTAAATGAATAGTGGGACTACCCGATGATAGGCAGGTATTTATAAAACTAAACCTTATTAAACTAAATTTGACACTCCTTAAAATGCTAGCGCGAATAAGTTCTCGATTTTGTGGCTTTACTTCTAAGTCAAAGAAAAATTTTTTTTTTTTTTAACACAAAAAAAATTAATAACTTGTTGCTCTATTTCTGCATATGGGCATTTTCACAAAAAGGTCAACCACGAGTGCAAAACTCAAACTGTTCCTGAGAACTTTTTGTTGATAAATAATAAATCTCAAATGTGTTTACTTTATAAATATAAAATAATTTTTCTTTTCTTTTAATTTTGAGCCGAAATATACAACGAATATACAAAATTTACAAAAATCTAACTCTTTTGACCAAATATACCAACTTTTTTCCTTGTAATATTCCCTTATTCAAAGCAATACTATGATGTTTTTATAATTTAAAAATCTTCTACTGATAGTAACATAATGTTTAACAAGCAGAGAGACTTAGTGGAGATCGAATAACGGTAGTTTTTTTTTTGATTACTTCTGCTTATATTCGTATGTCGCGTCCGTTACCGAAAAATAGCATTTATTGTTCTCATTAGTGCAAAAAGTGTTGAAGTATAAAATGCTTTCAGACTTTAAGCAAATAACTTATTTCACTTAAGAAAAGTAGCCATTGACTCTCGACAAAAACGATTAATAAAATTTATTGGTGTTTGAAATTCGTCGCGTCCGTTACCGCGAACGTTAAATTTTAAATAAAGTCGTAGAGATTGCACAAGATTAAAATTTTATAGATGGCAAAAATGGCAAAAGAAACAAGAAAAGCAATAACAACGAAATATAGAGAGAAAATGAAAGAAAACGTCGAGAAATGGCAGATATACAAGAAGAAAGAAGCTAAACGAAAGCAAGAGTATCGAAAAAGATTATCGCAAAAAATGAAAAGTGATAGCAATTTATTAGAAAAGAAGAAAGAAAAGGACCGTGTTAGGCAGCAAGTTTTGCGGCAAAAAAAGAGCGTAAATAATATTATGAATGAAAAGTGCATGGATAATACTTGTGACAGCTGTGTACACGATATTACAGACGATCTAGTTCCAATACAGTATATTAATCAATTTGATACGCAAATCAAATGGAAACAGTGGAGAAAAGTAGACGATCGCATAACTTTAAACTACACTATTGGTCCTTTAAGCGACTTAATTCATGATGTAGAGATTCAGCTACCAGCTTTTAAAATGCATTGTTTTATTAAACGTCACCAACAAAATTACTTTGAAATTAAAAAGAAAAATTTAGCAGCTAATGAAATTGCTATTGAAGTTGATTTTGCTGAAAATTATCGCTTGACAAATCGAAATTCAAGATGCCCACTTTAGTTATAACCAAGTAACAGTGTTTACGTGCGTAGTTTGGGTTCTTCGTGAAACTAAGTCCTATGCTGTTATCAGTGATAGATTGACTCACAGTAAATTCGACGTTTACTGCTTTATTTCCAAAATTATCAATATCTTACAAAACCAGTACAAAGGAGTTACCAGCATTTATATTTTCTCTGATGGAAGCACTTCCCAATTCAAAAATAAATTTATTCTTTCTAATATTTCAAGACTTGCAGCTGAATTTCATTGCGGAATCTTAGAGTGGAATTTTTTCGCCACTTCACATGGCAAAGGTGCTGTAGACAGAATAGATGCCGTAGTTAAACGAAAAGTCTGGCAAATCGTTAAAGCAAGAAATATCATTCTCGGTGATGCCTTATGCTTCTATGAATGTGCTAAGAACAACATTGATGGAGTTAAAATTTTGTATATCTCTGGAACACAAATTGATAGTTTTTCTAATCAACTGTCAGAGTTATGGCAAAATGTTCCAAATATCAAAGGAGTTAAAAGTATGCATTGGTTTTCATATTTCGACAGTAAATGTATTGAAGTTGCTCGGACGGCCTATTCATTAAAGAAAATAATTAAAATAGACCATCCTAAAAACTAATAACTTTTTTCTTAATTTTTTAAGTCGTTTTTACTGTAATATTACTTGAGTTTCTATTTTCAATAAAATTGTAGTGTTATAATGAAAAAAATTCTATTTCCTAACTCATGGAAAATTTTGTCGCGTCCGTATTTCTTCTATACTCAATTAAAAAAAAACGAAGAGAAAATTATCATATTTCATAAACCTACGAATAACAGTCATCTGTTCGCATTTATTAACATATATATTGTATATATATAAAAATCCTTAATTTGCTGAATTTTGTATATTTCTGAATGCGCCTCAAAAAAACTTCTATTTTTTGTCGCGTCCGTATCACTTTATAATTGCTTATAACTACGTACTTATTTGTAAAAGATCTTTCCCGTATATATAAAAATCTAGCACTCCGCCAGCCCTTTAACACAATATCAATATATATAAACTTTTACTTTGTCTTCATTGTTTTGGACGCACTTAAAAGCGTACAAATGTCGCGTCCGTTACCGTGAAAATGCCCATATAACAAAAACAAAATAAAACAAATAAATAAAAACCAGTGAACTATATTAAAAACCTCTTGAAAGCTAATTGCGGACAACAGTTTCGGTCTATCAAATGGAATTAGGAGCCTTAAGTACCAACTTAAGAGCATTTTCAAATGATTTTTACTTACGAGTATAGGCTTTTATTTTAAAGTTCTGATTAAAATCTTCAGAAAACATACTTTGCACTTAAACTAATACCGTCTGCATCTCTAAAACCAAGTACCAGATTACTTTTTGCAGTCATCAAATACTTAAGCAGTCAAAGCTCAATAATCCTATGGTGAAACGATTTCTAGGGATGTGCTCTTTAACATACCATTATTTAGCTCCGAGTGAATTTGACAGAATGTGTTTACAACAAAACTGAGAATATGTTGGTGATATACGAAAGAAATCAACCAATGGCACTTCGTTAGCGTCTGAACGACTAATTGGACGAGTGTGCGAATATGTGTGAAACGATTGTGGAAATTTCGGTTGGCGATAAGATTGTGTTAGTGATGTAAGAGAAAAAACACCAACACGGTCTTCGCTCATGTTGCTTCGTCCCTGTCTGATCCATAAATCCTTTCTCATTCATCCTTCGATCCTGCAATTTACCCATAGAAAATATAAATAACTCATCGCTGCGGCTATGGAATTTTTATTTGTTTTACTGTAGGTTTAAGTGTTAAAAATGGCAAAATAAAAAGATTTACAGACAAAAGCCGAGATATATTTACATTTGCATTTTCGCGATTTTCATTTTAACTCGAAATAAACATTTTCACTTGACAATTTGTGGTACACTGGCTGGTATAGAAAGCGGCGGCCTCAACTGTGCACAGTCATCAATGAGTAGCGCTGCTTACCTGCCAACCACCGCCCTCAGTCGTTTCGTTTATCGTTTTTTCTTTACTTCTTTTGTATTTTCTTGCTAAGAGATATACTTTTGGTGTTGCTATTTACTTCGAATTTCTCAGACTTTCCTGGCTTTGGCAGTCCAGAGGGATCGGGCAGGAGAAATGAGACTTCATAAATGCTCGGTTGGCTGGAGTAAACATCGCGATTCATAGTCACAAACCAGTTCATCATATCGAAAATATCACGAAAGTTACATTGCGCCACAACTGCGCCCGCGTCACGCCCATGCTGATGCGAATCGAAGAAGGTGACAATGTTGGCAGGAAATTCGATAATAAATAGGACAGTGCGATTGTCAGAAATCATGGCGGCGAAAAGGAAATGCTCATTAGGCTTGCCTGCTCGTCGAAATAATTGCAAACCATTATTGAGCGTCTGCAACAGTCGAAGTGCAATTGTGCGACATGTCTCACGTTCCGGATCGGCTTGCATGTGCGTGAAGAACCACTCCTTTAAACGGAAATGGGGTTGATTCTTCAGTACATTCAAAGCATCCGGTATATTGAGATTTTGATTATTCGACATTTGTAACGACACAGCACTGGCATGGCCTGCTTGACCGGTGATGAGGCGAGCGTAAGCGCTGTTACCTTTATTTATCGCTTCGGCGAATATTTCAACAGCACGCGGCGGTAAATCCTGCATACGTTGGCAATAGAATCCACGTCCCTTTTGCGCGACCATATTGGCCAGAAGAAGCGTGATTAGAGTACACGAATTGGTGCCACTGTGATGGAATTCGCCGTAGCGCGACTGACTGAACTCCCTGGGGAACCACCAAATGTTCAGGTTGCCATTGCGCTCGAGGACCGCCATGACAGCAAACCAATAGGGCTCTGAAGAATGGCCGTGAATTTCTTGCCGAGAAGAACAGCAAACACTTTTTACATATTAAACTGGCACAATTCGAGATTCTGCTTGCCGATGGCCGGAATTTTGAAACCTTGTACCCGCACTTTTTAAATTTTTTTGAAAGTTAGCAGATATTTATCTAATTTTTGTTTAATAAAAGTTCATTTTATAAAGGAAGAGAAAATTTTGATAATTGAGGGGGGCAGATATTTGAAAAGAAAAGTTTGTTGAAAAATTGAAGTATTCACATGTCGGAAAAATGAGTAGAAAAGCGACGATGTGCCACACAGACACAAAAGCATAGTTGTAAAGCTCGTTTTTGCTGGGCAATTGTGTATATAATGGGTATAATTCGAAGGGCTTTAATCGCTGTTACGCTTAATGGACAGTACCAACTATCTTATCGTGTTTATACTTTATTTACAATATAGACATGAAGAAAATGCAAAATGTTCAAAATGATCATAGGGCATCGACAAGTTCTCTACATGTATTTTGGGCTAAGATTTTTGCCTGATTCTAGGCTATGTGGATTGCTTCCAATTCTCTTTTAGTACAGCGGATCCATGTATTCCGTGGACGTCTCCGTCTGCGTTACCCTTTTGGGTTCTAGTCCAACACAGTTCTGGCGATCTCGTTGTTTAGTCGGCGTATAATATGGCCTAGCCAAGTCTATTTTCTACCCCGAATTTCTATTTCGACTGGGCTGGTGTTTGTGCTTAATAAAAGCGCTTCATTTGATCAAGGTTGTGACTTGTTGCCTGCATCAAGAACCAAGTTGTGCAACCGTATAACAGCACTGCCTTGACACTCCAGTTGACGATTCCTATTTTTGTGCTCTGTGTGATGTGCTGCATCTCCAAACTTTATTGAGTGTAAGAAGAACACTTCTCACATTATTTATGCGGTCGTTGACATCTTCTTCGTAGTCGCCGTTTTAATTCATTTTGCTGATAAAGTAACAAAAGCTGTGTACATCTTCAATGAATTTAAGGCCAAATTTTGCAGCATTCTCCGAGAGACATTTCAGTTTGATCTCTAAATGCAATACTCGAAAAAACATACATCAAGAGAAACTCATTTATAGGTACTCCAGCGGATGCCAAACGGGCAAGAGCAGGCTAAGCGTTGAGCCCAAATGTAGAAAGGAGAGAGTAGGTGACAAACGGCATCCCGGTTTTTATCTTCGGGACAAGCCAAAAGGGGTCCTTTCTCGTCCGTTGAAGCGATCTGTAATTTCGGCGTTTCTATACAGCTCGCTGAGCAAGGCAGCCATCTTCTCTGGAATGCCTTTGATCTGTAAAGGAGTCCACATTGTTTAGCGTGAGACAGTTCCAAAAGCTCGCTCAAAGTCTACAAAAAGGCAGATACAACTGCGTGTTAAGTTCGGCTGACTGTTCAATGCTTATATGCAGAATATTAATGCCGAAAGCCATCTTGTTCCTTGCGTAGAATGGGATCGAGCCACTGTGGAATTCAGCCACTGTGTTTGCTCAAGTAGGAAAATCACAACAATAAAAATTTCGCAAAACTAATCTATGTCGTTGAAAGGACACTGATAAAACATACAATTTTTCTTCGTTTTAGAATTAATTTAATTTGACACGTTGTGCGCCTAAAAGTATACAACAGTTAACAACGCTGCACAAAATTAGAATCTGCATACTAAAATATTTACTAAAGCCGAATGAAACGTGACAACAATACCAACACAGTATGTATATGTGCCCCAATTGTGCAATCATGCGAAAATGGTTAAAACTGCGTAAGGTGAAAATACATACATAAGTGCCCACATACATATGAACCCGCATACGCTTGTCTGTTGGGGGGAGAGTGTCGTAATAAAAATAAAAAATAAAATAAAACGATTGCCTTTGTTTACTCTTAAAATGAAAAAGTATTTTAAACTTTCCAAGTTTTTTAATAGCGACTATTCACAAAAACGCAGTTCGTTTTTAATTTACAACAAGTAATAGGCAGCATATCTTTTAATCCCGCTCACTTCAGTGGCTTATATGGAGGAGATTGCATTGTTGCTTTGTATGCAATTTGTTTTCTTGGCAAGTGCTTTTATGCGACTTGGTAGCAAACCAAAAAATGCATCAATTTTCAAACACTGATATTTTTAAACTATTCGACATATTTTTCTTGCCCAATTTTTTTCGTTAATTTTTTATAAAAATATAGGCCATTGTGCAGCATTCACAAAAATTTAACAAATTTCAAAGAACTACTATAAAAATCTAAAGTTTTTGTTCTGAATCTTTAGAAAGCTTCTGGGCATACAGTTTTGTAGCTCTTTCAATTTTAGTACAATAAAATGTAAGTATGAAGTCACTCGAAAAAAGCATTAACTTTTGACATTTCCTTGTTGTATATGAGGTTGACAATTTTCTGCCCTACAAAGAAGTTCCAAATACTCGTAACCTATGTGATTTATATTAAATTGAATGAGATTCACAACTGCATATCTACAAAACTCTAATCAAAAAGTTGACAACTATAGTCTTATAAAAAATTAACGAAACAATTTTAGCATATTGATTTAGAAATCTGACATTCCCTTCCCTACGCCAATGGATGAAAGTCTGAGGTAATTAATTCAGACTCTAATAAACCATATTTTCATCAACATAAACTTGAAGAAGTCTGAAATTGAATATTCGCACTCACAGTTGGTCACATACCACTGTTACTCTCATGCGGCCAACAACAATACATGGCCTTAGCTGGAATACAATTCTCTAAATTCGAAAAAATCTGCTTATGTTTATGCTACGTAGAATTCTCGGAACGTTAACAAGATCAACAACTTCGACGCCCACCCACATTAGAAATTGTTTTTAGTAATTCTGCTGATTCATTTTAGATATTATGCTCAAACAAGTCGTTTTCTTCGTCAGTTTTATTAAAAATGCAATATAACGTTTTCCAAACCAGTTATCATTCTTAACACTCGCGCTCGATTTATTCATGCGAAATTCTATTTATAGCGCACAATTCGACGTAATTTACAATCACCACGCTTAGTACTTACTTATGTGTACATGTAGTTCATTTTGAATATTTATATATACGAGTATAGCACTTTGCAACAACAATCGCGCACGATCGTACTTATTTTTAGCGAAGCGATAATTGCCAAACGCAGCTGCAAATTCTAAAGTTCTCAAAGCTTTCTTGAATTCCTCACAATATTAATATTTTTCTTATGCAAATAATATGAAAATGTTCTTCTTGTGCTTCTCTCGCGCAACCAACCACACATACCCGAAGCTAGAATTATTGAAAATAATTACATACGGCGCTGTGTAAACGATTATAGCTGAATTTCGATGAGCTGAATATGAACTCAAGCGCGCTTATGAGCTCTAGAAGAGTTCTATGCCACAGAATTTTATACCAGGATACTGATTGTTTCATAAATGTAAATAAATGTAATTTCTAATACGTTATAGGAGCTTTCAAGAGCTGAATATAGCTTTAAATGCCTTTAATTGATGGATAGAGGACTGAATTGCGTTCGTGAACGAATTTTAAGTTCTACAAAAGTGCGGTTTTTCAGGCGCACTGAATTTGAAACCGTTTGGAAAAAATCCGAGTTTAAGTAAATTAATTATGTATGTCACAGTATTTTCTACAATGGAAAAAATCAAGTATCGTACAGTGATGGAATTTTTGTTTTTGGGTGATGTAAAAGCAAAGCAACTTTTTGAACCAATGTTGAAATAGTATAAGGACTTTTTGCCATCAATTAGTATAGCGGAAAGGGACGTCCAAAAACAGCAACAGCACCAGAAATACGCAGTATAATAACTATAAGTTGCGCTGGCCTAAAGGTATCCCTATTTAGAAAGGCAACGCGAATTGATTGGACAGCAAAGCCTTGAAGGTAGACGATTCTACTTTTCGGTTCTCTTCGTTTATAATCTTTTAAGTCCCGATATAAATTGCTGTGAGCTACTAAGCTCAATTAAACTTCAAACAAAACACCCTGGGTTCGGGTAGGTTAGTTTAATTGTAGATCAACGGTGAGGTGTATACATACACATACACTAGTATACAAATACTAAAAATTTGTATCTCATTAATAAAGTGATTTTTGAACTAATTTAGGGTCGCTGAACACGAAAATAAGTTTCATTTATTTTTCCAAAAACACTTCGGAAAGAAATCTGCGATTCGGCTTCACATTTCCGTAATGCAATTGTAATGCACTTTAATATTTTTAATTATTTTTTTTTCACAAAGCGCATCAACTAAAAAGATTGAATAAAAATAAATACCTTTTTTTTAAACGTCAGTACACCTAAAAGCACTGTACCAAATGACACAGATCATCGCAAAGAGGCGGAATATACATTTCGAATGATGTTCCAAAAAGTTATTAATTTAGTTTTATTAATTTTTCTATAGTTTTTGTAGTTTTTGCGATAACGGGGAAAAAGACCTCCAAAACAGATGTTTTGCCCATATCTCGAGAACGCTTCTTTGGAATAATATGTAAATGAACTCAATTTCGTGTTCAGCAGTACTTTTTTCTAACAGTGGTCGCCCGTCGGCAGGCAATGACAAAGCTCCGAGTGCATTTTTGCCATGAAAAAGCTACTCATAAAAATATCTGCTGTTCGGAGTCAGTTTAAAACTGTATTTTCCCCCATTTATGGAACACCATCAGGACGCATATCACAAATCGGAGGACGAGCTCGATCTTATATTTTTTAGTACTTTTTTCGCGTAATATTCACAATAAAGCAATATCGAGCTGATTGTTAAATTAAAAAGTCTACAAAATTTTTCTCAAAATATGCAGCAACATAAAAACTGTAAAATTTAAATTTACGCTAACGATATTGAATTATCGATCTTGAGATGGTGTTATCGCACATCGCCAGCGTGGCATACAAACGCAAACTCATATCTTTACGACTCTGTTTACACTTGGAAGCGATTGCCTGAGCAAGCAAACTGAAAAGAAGAACTACACACTCTCGCACACACACACACAGGCACCCGTTTACTGGCTAAGTTAACTGCATTGTTGAGCTATTTTTAGCTGCGAAACTTAAACGCGATACTTATTTTTATTGCAAGCACTCCAACTGGCCACTGTCACTAGTTGTTGTGCCATCGACTCGTAATACATATATGTGTGTGTATGTGTTTATTTCACTCTTGTTTTCAGTTACATTATTTTTAATTTTGTTTATGCGCGCATACCCACACCTTTGTGCATATGTATGTATGTATATTTAGTTACATATGTAAAACATTTTCTAAGTAAGTACTTCATCTTGCTGAGCTTTCTTAATTATTTATTTATTACTTGACAAACGCTACTGGAATACGGGTATAACACAAATATTTGCTTTGCTGTAGTAGTTATCGGTGTTCTCCACCACTGCTTCGCATGTGCCGCCACCCACCCGCTTACTTTGCTTTGGGGACGACTGCTTATTTATGGCTACACGGCAACAAATATTCTTTTGACTGAGTGACTGACGCTGTGTTGTTGATCGTGTTGTCGTTGTAGCGCTTTACGAGCATTTACTTATTGTCTTTTTGGTTTGCGTATGTGTGTGTGATTTTCGCGAGTTCGCTGTTTGCGCATTTTCGACGCCGAAGGCATGGCTTATTAGAGTTTTCGCTATCTAACGTCGCGCCATGGTATGCTTTATGGCAAACGTTTTTTTTTTTTGTTTTTGAATCGTGCCCCCGCACCCAGCAGCATTCGCGCACCGCCGTAAAATTCTAGTTTTTAATTCCAATTACAATAGCGGCCTTTTTGTAATTTAACGTTTATTTTTCAACCGACAATTTGTATATATTTAACACCACTACGCTAATATTTGCACTTTATTTTTAGCTTTGACACCCCCCACTTGTCGATCGCTCGGCGTTTGAATCCACATGATTTACACACTTTCAGAGACGTATATATATGTATCTGCAGTTAAATATTTTCGCACATTCAGATATATTAAATACACACAGACATACACAAAATATGCCATATCCGATTGGGCGCTGGCGCTTGCGGCACCCAGCTTCTGACGTCGCGGGCGGCAGTGTTCTAATGAGTAGCGCGTGTTTGTCTGTTGGTAGGTACACACATACCAACGTTCAAATATACTAAGTGAGCGCATACATCGGTTAGACATTAACGACTATCTGACTGCTTTTGCGCTTACAGTTGTCTAGCCGTTGCGCCCCGCAAATGATAACTGTCTGACTGCCACGGGAGCAGTGCCGATGTCGCATAAATGCCTACTATCATATGGAGGTTATTCGCCTGAACTCGTTTGTAAGACGATATCACCAACAATAATGGCACCACACATAAGTAGGTACACATGTAAGTATGTAAATATTTCAGATATTGTAATTATATGCAATCGGCTTTATCCGCATAAGTTGATATTAAACACCTGCAACGGTTCACTCATTTGGCGTTCTAAGTCACTCGCATAAAACTCTGCTACTTGATCTACATAACGCTAACTCAACATCTGAACTAAAGAGCATGTTTACGAAGAGAGAGAGTGATCTCACTACACTGCAATAACGATAGATGTTTCATTTATTATTATTGTCCATTGTGTTCATAATTCGAAAAGCAATTGATTTGAGTGGCAAATGAATCGATTGGCAATATGGCAATTACCGTTTGTAAATTAGTTTAAAAATATGTAAACATGTAATTGATTTTACTGTTGAGTACTTAGAATATATGTATACGAACATAAATGTAATTAGGTATGTATTAGAAAGAGGTGGAATTTTATGTACATACATATGTATCTAAAAGTTTTTTATTTCATATAACAAAAGTAAATTTAATTCATGAATAAGTTTAATAAATAACAGAAAATATTAGCGTACACTAATTTAATATATTCATATCCATATTATAATGTAAAAACATTATTTGATGCACAGAAAATGAATTGGAACCGATTGCACTTCGCTTCTCTGATATTAAGTTCCTTGCTTTTGAGAAAAGCCTTTCCGAAGCGGCACTACTGGCTGGAATCGCCAGCAGACTATTGGCTACTTTGAAAAGCAAAGGGAATTGTACTTGGTGTAAGCGCCACCATTGAAGGACGTCGAATTCGTCATAATATATGACGCTAGTTGATTCGTATCTGATAATCTCATTATTTATATTATCTTCTTCATTAGAACTTTCAGCTGGTTGTAAAAATGCTGTGAAAAGCTGCGTTTTCCGAGTGGTGGGCGGGTTTTCAGGTGTAGTTTGATGGTCTTGGATGGTCGTATCGTTAAAGTAGCTACACATTAGAGTCTTGCATTCATCTCTTATGAGAGTCTTATCATTTTCGTTGAAAAATATTAACTTGTTTGTTGGCGGGAACAGAAATACGGCAAGTTTGTGATATACTGTAAGATTTTCAAAAACAATGGTGTCCAACAAATTATTTAACTTTTCTTTAAAGTGATTTATGAAAGCTAAGTCACTTTCACGAACTGAACAAGTACTTTTTAGTCTGTTTATGTGGGGTAGTACCAAATGCAGCGTTGGATACTTTTCACCTTCTAGTTCCTTTGATGCTTCTTCGAAAATCTCTAATACTTTTAATATTTCCTCTATATAGCTTAAGCTAATACTATTCAACTTAGACAGTTGTTGTTTGGCTTGTAAAATATCAGTAATTTCTGCCCAGTTTTTTTTTACTGAGCTCAGCAAATAAAATATTGAGTTCCACCTGGAGGGTGAAAAGCTTTTTAAGGTCGTTTGTAAACCGGAATTCTCTCCAGATTTCTTAAAAAATTTAACAAGCTTGGTAGCTGCATCACATAGCTCATTGAGCTCAGGAATACTTGTTATTGCTTCTTCCAACACGTTATTCATTAAATGGTTTATGCATGAAATTCTTTTAAAAGGCTCAAAAGCCTTCTTCATATTGCTACCTCTATCAGTCACAAAAACGGATTTATCAATAAGTAGGTCATGAAATTTCCAAATGTTCAACACCTTTCGTTGGATATTTTCCCCTAAAGACAAAATCATAACATAACCGACTGACTATTAAAATAAACTTTACCTGTACATCTTTGTCCTTCAAAGGTGGACAATCCTAATAGCCGATTTATAAGTTCACCATCCTTTGTATAATGTATAGTCAGGGAAACATACGATGTTCTAATATAGTTGTCTGTCCAAATATCGGATGTTAAGCCAAAACCTATCTTATTTCCAGTTACAAACTGTAAGTCATTTTTAACTTTTGCCAGAGTTTTGTCATATAAAGTAGATACATTTCTTGATATTGTTGTTGGGTGAGGTAGTAAGGCTTCAACATTGACGTGGAGTCCGTATTTTGCGCCGATTGATACAAGAAACTCTGAGAATTTCAGTAAACCCGAATCCTTTACTATTTGAAAGGGACGGCAATTTGCAATTACCCATTCTGTTAAAATATTTATTCCGACATGCTTCAAATCAGCACTAACTTCTATCTTCGATACAGAAACACTGTCTTTAAAATTTTTATAGCACTTATGTCTTACTAAATTAGAAGTGCTATTTTGATTGAACTTATATACGTTCCAACAGGTTCTGCACGCAACTATATTATTTAGTTCGTCACCAGTGCTAGTCTTCACCTTGCCAAAAATCTGCCAAACAGTGCTACGCCCTTTTTTATTGCATATTTCGTACTCTTTATTTAAAATTTTCAATTTTATTTCCGAAAAATTTACTTCTTCTCTGTTTTCCACATTGCTTGATAATGTGAGGCTATTAGACGGTAACTATAACACATAATTTTAAATACTTAATACTAATATTTTACCAAAATTTGTTTTTTCATCAATAAAATATATGTATATACTTACATCTTCTTCCATTGTAGCGTCGTTATACTTTTTGTTTGAAAAGCAAACGCCAAAGGCATAACAATAGCAACTGTGCAATCGAATAATTCGCGAAGTTTATGATATTCTCTTCTGTTGCAGATGCTACCTCTGTCGCAAGGCGAATTTATTACAGGTGACAGCAAACACATATAAGTAAAACCCTACATGTATTTGTTGTTGCGTTTGGTGCAAGCATCATGTCAAAATCAGCAAGCAAATGTAAACATACGAATGTAAACATACCAATACATACAAACAAAGCATATCATTTTGACGTAAGCCATACCTACGGTGAAAAATTCAGCTGGGTGAATGCTGTCACCTTATTAAATCCGCCTTGCTCTGTCGTAACTCGAAAGGCAATGAAATTCAGTATAAGACTAAATGCTCACATTTAAAAGAGAAGAGCGCGCTACATTGCATAGCAACTCTTGCTAACACTTGTTGCTGAGTGAATACAGATCGCTGGCTAAACTAACTCAAACCTCACTTCGGCAATGACAACGAATCACAATGTGTTAAAAAAATACGAATTCGCTTATGCAGGAGTTTAGTTGATATGCGAAATAGAAAATTTTCTGAAGCGTGCTGAACGCGGTGCAATTTTGTATTTAATTTAAAATCCCTTTGTGAGGTGCTTAGCACAGCTTCTTCTACAGATTGTGCGTGTATGCGTATTAATCTTTTTCCTGAGAATCCCTGGTGCCACCAGTGATACTTTCAGGTCAATTTTTTAACGCCATCATTCTGAAGAATTTCGTCGCTTAACAGATAACCTAAGCTTTGTTTTGTTCATTCATTCAACGTATTCACTCGACATGTCATTATTATCATATTATAAAGTATATAAGTACTGGAAGTGGAATTACATACCTGTACATATGTGGGAAGGTGTGATAAGTAGCAAGCAAGGAAACGTTCACTCTTTCACACACGTACATATATAAGTTACGCGCAGCGGTCGCGAATTTTTGGAGCCGCTCAAGCACCAGCTCAGGAATATATTGTAGTCTTTCAAAACTGAGAGCACCTAGGTAACATAGTCTAGTTTTCGAGAGAGCCAAACAGTAACATAGAAGATACTCCCGAGTTTCGCTTGATTTAGCTTGTAAACATGCGCTGCAACTAGGTAGAGTCCTATGTCCTAGCAACTCTGCAATTGGTTACTCTAAACCATCTGCCTTTCACCTTTCTCAACATGTGCTCCTCTAGTTCTTATTGATTGCGCACAGGGGTTGAAGTACCTGATCCCCTATAGGGGATCAATAAGTGTCGCGCCTTCTTTTGTTACTTTGTCCACTCATTTCCCTCTATGTCTTTATGTCCCGGAACCCCATAGACACAAAGCCTGAGATTACGAGCGAGCTTGTTGATTGCTCCCTTACATTCATGGACATTTTTGGATGATAGACAGTTTGATTTGATCGATTTTATAGCCGCTTGGCTAGCCACGTAGAATCAGTTAATTATTGCTTCTATACATACAAACTCAGCTGATTTCTCTACAGCAAAGACCACAGCTTCAAAAACACAATGCAATGGTTAGTGAGCTTAAATGACTTGCTGATGCTTAATTCCGCACAATATATGACAGCGCCAACCCCATTTTCCATTTTTGATCCATCGGTAAAAACACTGATGCTGCTACACTATTTATCTTGCCGCCATTAAATTACCTTTCAAGAAATAATCGATTTTCATCAACATGATGAATTAAGTACAGCATTTATCTTTCTTTATATCTACGCAAACCACACACAATTTTAAAGAAAATAAGCATTTTCCATTATTCAGCGTGGCATAGAAGTGGAAAGAAAATAGACAGTGTAAAAAGAATAAAAATAAAATGGAAAACTTTATCCGGCGAAGTCCTCACGAATCCTCCCAAGTAGCTAAATCGAGAGTGTGAGCCAGTCGACAATGCGCGATTTCAAGTGGAAAGGAGGTAAGTATGTGCGTACATATGTCAACATAGACTTTCATAAGTACATAAAAATTAATAAAAAAGAGATGTGTGCAGCTTATAGCTCTCGCTATAGTGCGAACACGAAATAACGTTTCGTACACCAGGCACATTTCTGCAGCTGCTTAAATTTAAATTGTTGAAAATAATTCCATAGTTTTAATACAAGGATGTAGATGATTGTTTAAAGCTTTAGTCTTGAATTTTAATAGAACACGCGAAATTTCCTTGCATACTTCAAGGAGGTTAAGACACACTAACAACTTCGAACGCATTTCCAGACGAATTTAATGAGTAACCAACACCGCATTTAAATGCATATTTAAATTTCACTTTGTGCACCTAAAAGTAGGCAAAGTTTTATTCATATTACTTAAATATCAAAGGATGTGAAATTTACATATCCTTTGAACCAAGCGCATACTCCCACACAACATCAGTGTATGAATTACAGGTTTGGCTGCAAGTTTTCTGGATTGTTACTAAAAGGATATAAAATGTCTGGCAGGAAAATCTATAACAGAAGTTAAAAACTAACAAAGTGTGAAACAGTGTGCAAAAGCTGTCAGCGGGAATTACAGCAACAGCAAACGAGTTTACAAGCATATTTATGTGTGGCTGTATGTGTGTCTATAATTTTCACTTGATTCTGCCTTTTTGCAACTTAGTGTTTAATACAAAATTGATATTATTGCATTCACGCATGCCTTTTTGCATTGTGGGCGTAAACAGTACCAATACATACGCATGCATCAAATTGATTTTATATTCATTGGGGTTGGTTGGTTGGTTAGAGTGGTGATTCATCCTGAATCCAACTAGCGCTTCCGCACCATTTTGTTGCCACATCCTCGTTACCAAATTGTTTAATAGTTATTTGCAGCAGGACTATATCCAGTCTGTGCGGTTTAGGAACCTTATTAGGTTGTTGACGTCTAAGCCAGACAGATAGGGCAGGGCATTCACAGAGGAAATGGAAGATTGTTTCCTTTTTCTCCGGTTGTTTACAACTTTGACAGTATGTGTTGTGAGGGATGCCCATTTTGGCGGCTTGTTCTCCGATAGACCAGAAGCCAGTTATGACTGCCGTAAGTCTACAGGTGTCCCGTCGTTTCATGTTTATTAATGTCAACGATTGCTTGAGGTTGTAGGTGGGCCATAACGTTCTGCTAATTTTGCATTTCGTCTGGTCTCTCCATCTACAATCTGCAATTCGAAGGTATTTTAGGGAAATTGCATTCTTGACCGCACCTAGTGGAGTGAATACTGGTACTGCAAGAGCGCTATTCATGGCAGATCCCCCTCTTGCCAGTTCATCAGCTTTTTCGTTACTTTCTATATTCCGGTGTCCCGGGACCCAAATTAAGGTTACTCTATGGTTTTCACTCAAGTTGGTGAGGCTGTTCCTACTTTGCTCCACCACTTTAGAGGTTGTTATAGTCGCGTCCAGCGCCTGGATTGCGGCTTGGCTATCCGAAAGAATAGCGATATTGCCCTTAAAAGAGAAATCTGCGATTAGTAACCTACAGGCTTCCCCAATTGCTAGTACTTCCGCTTGGAAGACGCTGCTGGTATTAGGGAGACGCACAGATTTTTCAATTCCAAGTCTATGAGAATATATACCAGCTCCAACACCACAATCCATTTTACTGCCATCTGAATAGACTGTGGTATCGAAGTTGTTTAGAGAGAATCCCTTATTCCCTTCTTTTTTAGATGGAAAGAGTGTGGCAAAATTCCTATTGAACGTTACCATCGGGACGATTTAGTCAGTCCTCACCGAGGTTAACTGAGTTTGTCGCAATAATAGACTAGCGTGACCATAAGTTTTTCCTTTCCAGCGACCCGCTTCATTTAACCTAAATGCACTCATGGTTGCCGTCTTCTTTATATGTAGGTCTATTGGAATAACGTGTATCAGTGCATTGAGAGCCTCTCTAGGACATGATCTGATTGCACCGACCGTTATTGCACAGGTTGATCTTTGTATTCTGCCGAGTAATTTGGTATTGTACTCTGTCCCTAGAGCTTTCCACCAAACTACCGAACCATACGATAAAATGGGTCGTATAACCGCCTTATACAGCCATAATGTATGCTTAGGTTGAAGACTCCGTCTTCTTCCTAGCATACGTTTGCAGGCATATAAAGCAATTTCTGCTTTCCTTACCCGTTCTTCGACGTTTAACTTCCAACTAAGTTTGGAGTCCAAAATTACCCCTAAGTACTTTGCACTGGTTGATAAAGACAGAGTTTGTCCGTTGATATTTGGTAGGGTAAAAATTGGTACCTTGTATCTGGTGGAAAAAAGCATAAGTTCTGTTTTACGCGGGTTTAAACTTAGCCCACATCCTGTGGCCCAAGAGTTAAGCTCGCCTAACGCCCTTTGGATGATCCCACTGATCGTATTTGGGCACAGTCCTGACACCATTAACACCACATCATCAGCGTACGCCACCACTTTTACCCCACCTCCGTCAAGTTTTATTAAGATTTTGCTGATCACACATAGCCAAAGAAGTGGAGATAATACCCCCCCTTGTGGAGTGCCCCCGTGGACCTTCTTGGTTATGTTGATATTACCCATATTAGCTTTGATGATCCTGGTTTCTAGCATGGAGATGACCCAGTTACTAATGCAACTGTCCGCCTCCAGGTCTATCAACGCCCGTTGGATGGCATCTGTGCTAACATTGTTAAAGGCGCCTTCGATATCCAAGAATGCCGCCATGGTATAATGTTTGCTCTCTAGAGAGCCCTCTATTGTTCCGATTACCTCGTGAAGCGCTGTCTCCGTAGATTTGCCTTTAAGGGGGGGGTAGGGTTTTTAGGGTAAAAAAAATCGATTTTGGTTTATTTGAGAAAATGAATGTACATAATCTCAAGAATGTTGTGTCCAAATTTTAAGTCAATCGGTGCAAAACTCACAAAGTTAGAGCATTATAACCGTTGGCCGCTCCGACTCGGCTACCTGCTATGGTCGAACTTTAAATCGATTTTCTGGAAAACGACGTTTTTCAAGTCGGTAGACACTTTTTCTCTGAATCTACTCGATCGATCTTCCTGAAATTTTGTACACACTTTCTCTACATAATTACCGAGGTAACCCTGGGAGCTTTTTGTTTTTTTTCAATTTTTATTTATTTTACAATAAAAAATATTATGCGATTTATCGTCTAAAAATCGCACTTCTACTTCAAATGTTAAAAAAAATTGAAAAAAAAATTTTTTTAATAAAAACTCGACAGGGTTACCTCGAACAATTGATTACCAAATGAAAGCTCTTTGATTTTTTGATTTCAGATGATCCAATGCTGAGAAAAACTGTCCACGGCAAATTGCCTTCTGCGTAGATCTGCTGTCAACGGCTCAATTTTGTATATTTTCTTTTGAAAATTTTTGAAAATATTTTTGAAATATGAGTGTACAGTATACTAATTGGAAAAATAAATTTACATGAATCATCTTTCCAAAAAAAATTCATAAATAAGTGCATATTTTTAGTGGAATTAACCCTCCAATTATCTACCCTTACTGAACTATTTTCAGACAGTAGAGTAACATCAATCACTTCCTCCCATCCTCTGAAGTACTCCGTACTAGGAAAGGTGAAAGTGGGAGTGTTACCCCTGTTACATACCGATAAGTTAGTATTAATAATAAAATTATATAAAGACTCACCTCGGTCGTTTGTCTCAGAGCTTCCCCACAACGCATGCCTCGCGTTGGCGTCGCATCCGAGCAGCAGGTTCTTATTTCTGGCTTCACTCACAAGCCGACGAGCCTCCTCGGGTGGTGCTGGCCGATCATGTGTCATGTAGGTGGAAGCCTGTATGATGCCGACGCCGTCAGCGGCTTCTACCTCCACAGCCGTCACATCCTGTGAACAATATGATGGGATTAAAAATATGTCCAAATGTTTCTTAGCTACAATACAAGATCTGGGGTTACCTTCAGTCCGTTTGTAGAAAAGGTTGTGGTTATTTCCAGTAAACCCCTTCACCTCGGTGCTCCGCACCCAGGGCTCCTGGATTAAAGCGTTGTCGACGTCCTCCTCCGCCAGGAGAACGGTTAGGTTGTCCGTTGCAGTCCGCGAGTGCTGCAGGTTTATTTGGACAACCTTGAGACCCATGCTGCTGGTCGCTTTACAATTCGACGGCGTCGCCAAGCTGCACTCCCGGGTGCTGCTCATTAACGCCATCGTTTTTGGTAGATTCGGCGTCGTCAAGTTGCATGCCTGTGAGCAACTCGTTGGCGCCGTCAACCTCGTCCTGTTCATCCTCCGGATTTGCAGATCGGAATATCTTCAGTTGCGTTTTCCTGACGCCGAACCGAAGTTTATTGTCCACTTTTCCCAGTGGCTCGATACTCTCCTCCGATATTTGGAGAAGGAAGGACACACTGTTCTTTTGCGGAGCCTCCGCTTTGATGATGCTCCAGTCATCCATCGGAACAGTGCGGTTGTGTGCCTGCAGGTATGGAATAAGTTGCTTGGCTTCGAATTCCATGTTCGGAATCTAGATGCGAGCCCTCGGCCGTCGAGGGATTTCGCTGGCCGGGATTAGTTTGAGCCTCAAACCTTCCCAGTCGCTCTGGATTTTGCCCACAACTGTTTGCAGGAAGTTAAGGGAGAGTTGATCATCGCACTTGATCACCCTGTATCCGCGGACCACCTCCTTTGAATCAAAACCTGGCACATGACCCTCCGGGTTCGCCATGACGTGATCGACGACAATGCGGGACAGCCGTGCCTCGATTTCGGACCACTTATCCGATGCAGGTTTACCGCGGTTAGTTGTTTCATCAACCAACGCTATTTGCAGGTGATCCCGTGCCACCTCATTAAATGAGCGTTTGGTTGGTTTTGGTATTGAAGCGGAGTGAACCGACACTTTGTGCTTCTTTGTTGGCTTGTCGCTTTCGTCCTGCGAACGATTGCGTTTCACGGCTTCTGCCTTCTGGGTGGCCTGGAACGCCCGGTACTCATCGACTACTTTTTGGCACCTTGCCTTATCGGCCGCGTCCTTTGGATGAGTTTTCCCTTCAGCCTCATTTTTGTTTATTCTTCCGAGAATAGTCAGAGACCTCTGGTAAAGCTTATACCTGGACGGACCTTTTTTAACGTTTTGGCGCTTCTGCCCCTTGGCATCAGCGGATGGGAGGCCAAGAGTCTTGTCTTGAGGCCAAGAGTTCGTCTTCTGAGGAAGTTCCCAACTTTCTCAGTTCGTTGGTGTCGGTCCGTGTTGTTCATTTGCCCAACTGTTGTGTCAATGGGTGCGTCCGTTTATCCGTTCGTTTTGGGTTTGTGTCCGTCCGTTTGTCCGTCTTCTTTGTAGCCTTATCCGAGTTTTTTATTTGTTTTTGTTGTTTGTTCATTCTGTTTCGTACGGTCACCTGCCCTTCCAGAAGGCTGCACATGTCGCCATGTGCGGTGACCAATGAGGATTTAGGGGAAATAAACGGTCCGCCATGGCAGCGCCCCATACCATGGTAAGGCCACCGTTACAACCTGAGGCGGCCTGGTGTCAGGAGGGCTCCGTTAAAAGACAGCCTAGTTTTATCCCCCGGCTGCCAAACCCACCCAATAGGCACGGGTCGCGTTACACCTTGGGTTGAGGGAGTTTTTTAACGAAGTTTACGTCTTCGACCTGTGTGGTTCGCGGGAGACCTACTCTCCTACCTTCCATATCTGGGAGGCGTTCCCCTATCCACCACCTGGGGACGCGCCCTATAGGGATAACAGGTTCCCCCAAGTGTTACATACGCACAAAACATAATCAGCTGATGCCTAAAATTTGCAAAGAGTTCTTAAATAGTTTGGTTCTTTATTTTTCTGGTATTGTTTCTTTAGAAATTGACCTTATGCCCTTAAATACTACATTGATATAATACAATCATTTGGCTGGCATACTCAAATATAGACTTTACCGCCTTGAAAACTGTACTGGCTATTATTTTTATTCGTACGATAAGCATATACAGTTGCACTCACATAATTAAGTAACTTCAACTTTTCTTTCAAATTCCGTACAATAAAGGTTTAAAGTTTTCTGAAAAACATATTGAGCGCTTTCTTCCATTTAAAAGACGGACATGCACAGCATACGCTTTCCCCTAAATATTTCACAAGCCGGTTCAGAATAACAGGCATATGCGCTTAGTGAACGAAATACCAGAGTATAATACAAATCGTTTAAATGGTCAATTATGTAATTTTTTAACAAAGATAATATTTTAATGGATGATAAATTTACAAGGTTCGCTCTTTAACTATGGTGAAACAGAAATTTGTGAGGGGAACTTCGGCTGCCACGCCACTTGGGAGATTTAGCCGAATTCTGTGCGATCATTTCACACGTACTCACTCACTCTTACAAAAAGTCATTGTTCGAACGGCATCGAGGGTTCATTGGTTGATTTCTTTCGTATATCACCAACACAATCTTAGTTTTTTTGTAAGCACATCCCAAGTGACGACAGCCCATCAGCTGATTCTGTGAAATTCGCTCAGAGCTGAATAACGGTCACCATGGAATATGTTTGCTGTTTTTTCAACTCTCTCTCTTTCTCTATCATTGCAGCTTACTCCATCGCCAATGAACGCATTTACGTTTCCTGAAAGGTTTTTAAACTCGCTGGATGATATATTTAAATTTGATTCATGCACCGTTTAAGATTTTTAGTTATCTTTAAAGTGAAGTATGTAAGTGATTAAGGCGATGTAAAGGAGGAATAATTTGTATTATCAGCTTTGAAAATAGTTCAACAAAACAGTGAATCTAACCTTGCCGTAGTTTCAGTGCTCGTCAAGCAGTGAAGAAATCGTAAAGAATTAAAGTGGATTTTAAAGTTAAGAAAAGTTCATCAACTTTGGTGGTAAGATGAGAAAATGGCTATTAGTAATAAATTTTATCTGAAAAAAGTTTTAAGGTTACCCAAGTAAATATGCATGTTTATCGATCATGTTAGTGTCGGTAACTAAGTAGTTCATTTCTTTAAAAAAAAAATCTTACATCTTTTTTTTCATTTATTAGGCAAGTTCCAAACCCTCCATAAATCGTCAGTTTGGCCACTTATGAATTGACCTTTGATTGATATTTATAATTTTTGTATTAATTGTGCTCTTATTTAATTATCGATACTGCCTCCAATCTTTATGTTCTTCAGCGGACATCGCCTAAGAGATCTTTGCGCTTTCAGCCAAAATTATTTTTAGAATTTATCTGCAAAAAATAACAAATGCGAATGATGGAGGGGTGGAAAACAGGCGAAAATGTGATTATTTCAATTTAAATAAGTATGTACGTGTGTACGTCTGTATGTAAGTAGTCACAACCATCTTTCAAGTTATTAACTAGTTGGTGATCGATTTGCTGTGTTGGCGTTAATAGCCGTTTTAATTTAATAAACCACAACTGATCAGTTGCCATTTTCGGTGAGCTCCTTTCAATGAACCACATCAATACATTACACTTGGACAGGCTGAGGCTGTGGTTGTGGCTGTGCCTGTGTCAGTGGCTGCTAACAAGTTATGCATTCACACAGCCACATACTCCACGCAATCGGCGGCAAAATAAAGCAAACAATGCAACAGCAGCTAACCATGTCAGCAACATACGTGCGGCAGACGTGCCACCAACAGCAATACAATTTCACTTTCAACCAGGCATCGTAAGTAGGTGCATATGTGTCGAGTCAGGAGGCAAGCGCCATGAGCGCCACACGGCAGCGCTTCCATCCAATACATCCGAAAATGGCGTTTACAGGTTGCACTGGGGATTCTTGCCATATTTAGTAAACGCCAGCAACAACAACAACAACAATTTCTGCTACACCTTGCTGACATGACGCTCTACACACGTACGATACTCGGTGCGCTACTGCAACGCCAGTCAGCCAGCCAGCCGAGTGCCGCAAAAGTGGAGTAAAAGTATAACAACAGTTGCTGAACTGTTACAGGCAATGTTTATAAGGGAATAGTAACAACAAACAAGAAATGAATCCACCTACCATGTGATGCGTGAAGCTGAAGGGCAACGAGTGAAATTAAAAAAAAGAACTGCATTTACAATTTTGGTGAAAAGTCAGCAAATTAAATTAATGAAAACCAGTTGCAATGTTGAATGTAGATTGTGTAGCAGAGTGTACGGTGGATGGGTGCGGGCAATACAAGGCCTACAAGAGTGTTGAATTAATAGCAGCAAGGGAAATTTACTATTCCTTCTGGATGGAAAATATGGCAGGGGAGAGGCTGTAACAAAAAATAGTAAGGGTGAATTTATTTGGAATTTTCATGGTCGCTTGCTGCCCGAGAAGCTGTGAAATGAAGAACAGGTTTACAAGTTTGCTTTTTCTGTATAATTTAACAGTTCGTGCCAAAGGTGAGGAACAAAATTGATATCGAAAACTGTAAAAAAGAACCCTTTAAAGGCAAACCAGTCTGTTCGAAGCGAATAATTTATTGGAAGTCAAAGACTCTCAACACATAAAAAATACCTTGAACTGGTTATGTATGCGTAAAATATATGTATTCCCATAATTGGGAGGTAGACCCTACAAAAACTCGAAATATGGAATAGAAATTTTGATTTACTTTTGCTTTAGTGGCTTGAGAAAAATATACAAAATTACACTACGCAAGGCATAGGCGTTGTACGTTTAAAGGATAGCAGCAAAAGCATGGAAATACTGTCGAATTTAGTAAATATTTTGAAATTCAGGCTTTGCTTGGTGAAAAGCAATTCATTGTTCAATGTAATTTTGACGGCGATGCTCTAAGATTTTATGCATGTTTTTGTAATGAATACCAACTTGTTGGGGAGAGCAAAGATCATACGGCGTTACATTCGAAAGTGTCGATATGTTTTCGTAAGCAAAGAAGAAATGTTTGGATAAAATTCACAGGAGCGCTTGCACTTATGCTTCAGGTTTTAAGAGAACTGGGTTTGGATGAGCTACTGTGGTGAGTAGAGGGCACAAAAGGCCAGGAGGTGGAAGTGCAACCCTCAAATTTATTCCCTTTTACACTAAGTTGCAAAAATAATTTAATTTTAACAAAACAAAAATGGCACTAACAATGCACAAAAGGCTTTCTGAAGATTAAGTGGGTAGATGAAATTGTTGAAGTACCAGTCTAGCACTACCCAAGTAGCTCTAAAGCGCCCTTTTGATACCATTTTGAGACCGTCAACGGGCGGATATCTCCAGCCAGAAATCAGAGCCCAGTGACCTTAATCGTCTAGCTGCCAAACCCAGACATTTGCAGAGAAAGTGCTCAGCAGTCTCCATCTCTTCTTTTGAAGATTACTGAGACTACCTAATTAATTTATAATACTTTGAAGAACCTTTAATTTTTGGAAGTTTGTTTAGCGAAATTTTAAAATTTTGATCTAGCTTGCCTTTGAAATGCCAAACCATCTAAAAAATGATGCTCCAAACATAAGTTTATGCTTGCAAATAAAACTCAAGGAAAAAATCTATAAATATCTTATGATATCCTTAAACAGAGGAGCAATTTTCATATGTATATGGAGAATAGCATGGCCCGAGAACCAAAACAAAAAAAATTCTTGATGCTACTGACTAAATTAGGAAGGCCCCAAAATTGCAAAATTGCTTTTTTAATGCCACGCACTAAATTTGTTCTATGACCAAAAGAATTAGACACATATTTTTTATATGTATTTTTATTTACTATCTACCTGTGCTGCCAACGCTATAAAAATTACCATTGAATTCGCATGAGGAAATGCACTTTTCTGTAATGTTTAAATAATTAAAAAAAAAAAATAAACATTTCGTTATTTTTTCATTTCCTCTTTAAATTTCGCTTTACAAATGTCCAAAAAATGATACCCTATCATTTATGTAAAAAATTGTTTTAAAGGTTATGTGGCAACCTCTGCCGCTTTGGTCTCTAATTACATTTTCCAAGAGCTTCTTGATGTTGTATACTGTTGTTGTTGTAACAGCATTAACCTTCCTCATAAATACTTAGGAAACGCTGCTGCTGGGGTGCCAGTCCTTGGCCGGATATAAATCCGGGTCGTTCCAGTAACGTACAGCCCACTGCTGGATATTCTCACAAATGGCTCGATTTTTACCGAAGAGGCTGAATTATTTCTATCATTTCTTTGGCCGAATGACATTAATATTCTAAGACGATCCATAAAAAAGCTAAGTCCCAGCTCCAGGACGTACAGTTGTCCAAGAGGGTTGGCGCCGAAAATGATAACTGCTGAAACTACATAATCACGTAAGTAAAATCTGATAATGCTACTATTGTAGTATTTTCTTACTACCTTTTTGAATCATTTAGGTATTTTTTATTCAAAAATGGCAACATCCTGGAACATCCTGGCAACATCCTGGAACATCCAACAGAAATAATTTTGATTTCAATTCGAACTACATACATACAAACATGTTTACCTTCTCAGCTAGGCATTCGCAACCACATGTGCATATTTATTTAAAAATACATCCATGATGCTGAAATAATGAAAGCCAAAACAATTTCAAGAGCAAGTTTTTATTATCTTACCAAAAATCAAGCAGAACGCAAAGGGCGATGAAGGAAATTCGCGGCGGCATCCAATTAATAAAGGCAAAAGTATGTGCATATATGTGCAGTTGTGTAGTGGACAGACACGAAATAAAATGAAGAAATACTTATAAACAAAACAAGAAAAAAATTACGTAAAAATATGCAAACTGGAGCATCTCCCGCGAAAACACGCAACTGGTAAATAAAGTACGAAAAATATGCGAAAAGGATGTGGCAGAGAGAAATAATTAATAAAATTATAATTAAATGGGAAACAGAAAAATATTATATGAAAAATAAATAACAAATTGCAATTGGTTTACATTTTGGCAACAAAGCAAAGGTAAGGAAATGCGCAGAGGTGCGCAAACGAAGGCAGCAAGCGAGGCGAGACCAGCCACCCATCGGCACCCCGCGCGAGCGCCACAGCAGCAGCGAAATGATAAACAACTTGTAGGTGCGACGCTTGGTGTGTGTCCCTTGTAGTGTGCTTGTTGTTATTGCTGTTGTAAATGCAGCTGTTCGCGAAGGTGGCATATGTTTGTTGTTGCTTTGTTGCTTTGCTGCTACTCGGGTAGTTGGCGTAAACGAGCTATAAACATAAACGAAATACAACAGCAACTAAAGCGCCAAGAAATAAACTCAATAACAAGTAAGTAGTCAACAAAAGCAATAACAACAACCACAACAGCAGTAGCAGTCATTGAAAAAGTCATAAAAAAGCAAAGCAGCAACGCAGAAATGCAGCACGTTGTAGTGGCGCGATGTGTGTGTGTGTGCGTGTGGAGCGAACATAGTTGTTTTTTATTTGTCTGCCTCGTCGTTGCGACTGTTTTGTTTTTCTTCTGCCTTTTTTCTTTTTAATTTTCTGTGTTTTGTTTTTTTGTATTTTCTCTTGCTGCCAAAACTGGATTTTCTAAAAATAGACCGTGGGGAAATACTTGAATGCGCGCCACATGTGCCACCAACCAACCAGCTAGCCAGCGAGCCAGTCAGCCAGCCAGCGTATCGACGGCCTATCAGCGAGGCAAGCGACCGACAACCGGAGCAGGAGACAACCAGTTCGCCAGGGCAAGGCACACATCCTTAAGCGCACATGTGTACGCATACAGCACACACACATACACATGCAATACATATACGTATGCAAGTAAACAGCCGTAAATGCAAAGGCGTAGCTGTCAGCTTAACGTTGACCAAACGCTTCTGTCACTAACTTGTGCTCTGCTCACCGGACTGCTGGTGGGTCTAACGCTCTGGCTGTCTGTATGGCTATTTGACTATTCGCCATTCGCCTATTTGTCGGGCAGTCGAATTGTTAATGCTTCTGCCCGACTAACTTTTTACCCACATGCGATAACCACAATGACTTGATGGGCAGTGGCTCACATCTGGCTTTTGCTGGACGCAGTTGAAGCTGTGCCACCGCAAACACCAAAGTGTGGCACATGTGGCTTACGCTCCGCTTAGTCGCTCAGTGGCTCAGTTGTGTTTGCAAACATTTGTTGTGTGGTAGCGCTGCTTGACTCTCTTACTTTTACTTGCGTCTATTGCCATACTCTGAACTCTTTAAACTTGGGCAAGAGCGACAGCAGAAACCGCAACTGTGGAGCAAATTAGAAATTTTACTTGTTTAGGTGTGTGGAAAGTAAAGAGGATCGCGAAAAAGGAACTTTTTTTATGTTCCGCGATGTAACGTTGAAAAAGGTTAATATCACTAAAGTGTAGGACATACATAAACGCATATATACATACATAAATATAAGTAGTATATCCGAGGACAGTGCGTTACTAGGTTTTCAATTCATGCCGCACAAATAGAAGCGATAAAAAGCTGTAAGAGAAAACTGTATACAATTCCGCCACACGCTTAGTGTTTGCCTTGTTAGTTTTTGTATTGATGAAGTGATTTGTTGTTGTTAAAAATGCTCTGTTAAAGAGGTTGCATGCGACCTGGCACAAAAAGCGTTTTCGTAGTAACCAATCCTTCCTTCTACCCACTTTTACATTCATTCTTCTGAGTTCGGAGTAGCAGAAATTGTAAATCGTTTTGTGTGGTTTATTTGTTGCTCAGCTGCATTTGTGATCACCAGCAGGGGCTATTTATAGATATCCATCCACTATTTGCGCATGTTGCGGGCTGGCGAAAAGCAAACAATCCATTTGTGGGTGATATGAGTGAATGGCGACTGCACGCCCACAATTCCCCGGTTTGATAAAAATTTGTTTGTATTAGGTGAATTATAAAAATATTTAATTTTTTTTACATTTTAAGGGTTTCAGGGTCCCCCGGAATATAACAAAAAAATTAAACTTTCAAATTGTTTTTTAAATAAATCGTAGAGTACTATTTCTTGGATATTTGTGAAAGGAAATTAAAATAGGAGATTAAATAATATCGATTTGTAAATATTTTATAAAGCTCTAATAATGCCCTTCCTATCGTATAGTACAGAAGCTGGGACGATGGTAACATCTGATGAAGATCCCTTGGCTCCCGTGTTTGAGAGAAAGAATCTGCGGAAGATTTATTTTCTCCATGTAACGAATGGGCAAAATACGCAACACCGTTAGGAAACAAATTATGAAATATAAACGATAATTTTGAGACTGTTTTCTTGCACTTTTACTTGCAAGGTTCAATGGGTTATAGAACCGCATGCACGAAATTTTTTCTAAAAATTCGGATTGAAAGTTTGATGAAACAAATTTTTGTTTATTTGTACAAGATTTGAAACTAGGATATATATGGCTTTTTAAGAATATTAAATATGTTTTCATAAAACAATTATTAACCCTTTGCACTCGTATGTCACACTGGAGGTGACAATACTAATTTACTCTACAACTCGTATGTCACACTGGAGGTGACAATACTAATGTATGCCTGTAACCAATAGCACTAAATAACTGTAAAATACATACGGTATTCGAGATCTTACACAGTTATAATTTGTCAAGTTTTGTTAATCGAGTGCAAGTCGTGCACGGAATCAACATCAGATGTAGAGAATCGACTTGATGGAAAACTCCACATTTTAGTACCTCATCCGGGAAAAAAACATAATGATTGTATGGTCTGTTCTAACAGAAAAGCTAAGGGCGAAAGGAAGACAACTGTTTATTTCTGCGAAACATGCGAAA
This sequence comes from Anastrepha ludens, assembly GCF_028408465.1. Classification (NCBI taxonomy): domain Eukaryota; kingdom Metazoa; phylum Arthropoda; class Insecta; order Diptera; family Tephritidae; genus Anastrepha; species Anastrepha ludens. The sequence goes on along the minus strand of NC_071500.1, from coordinate 114,836,605 downwards.
GACATCCTTTTCTTCACGTTGGAAATTGTTTTAAAACGTATCACACTGTAAAAGATTACAAAAAATAAAACATTTTATATTAATAATTAATGAAATAAATATAATACGTTGAATTCTACGACTGTAAATTACTTTAATTCATTTAGCTAAAAATAATAACAAGTTGACACGCAACAACTTTGAAAATAAATCGAGTGCAAAGGGTTAAAATTAAGTAAGAAACAAATAAATCGTCTGAACTAGCTAATAATCCCACAGCAAAGCGGTGCTTTCAACGATTCGGCACTGATAGGTCGGGTCAATCGAAAGAGTTAATAAAATAATGGAAATCCTCGGGTCAGAACGAAATAGAAGATTACTCAGAAAACTTTTTAGAACCATTTGCATAAGGATAATTATGGCTGTGTTTGTTTCATCGTCGAAATAAAGCGAACAACATTGAATATTTAATACAACTAATATTCTGGTAGCCGCAAAACGGTGGAGGAACATAGTTTTGATTCCTACTTTAGGAATAGTATTTCAACTTTTATAATATTTTATTATTTTTCGCCTTTTAGCGGACGGATAAATTAGTATGAAGTAAACCAACGTGAAAGTTCGATGTATACTGATTTAGCCACTACGAAACTCTTAAGACGGCCGTATTAGTTACCTCGCCAGATAAGCTGTGCGTGATATGATGAATGAATTCGAGTCAACGTATTCACTATTCAATGTTCTTGTGCCAGTGAGATAACAACCAGTCGAAACACCGAAAATATTACACCTACAGTTCTCAATGAACCAAGTCGATCGATTTCACGCCATTCACAGAAACTGAGAGTCTCTCAGTGCATATTGATAATGAACTTCGGGATCAAATAAGTTCAAAAGGCGAAGCCTTTTGAACATCTGTGGCAATGAGGTCACTTACATACATGCCATCAGCATAAGCGATCACGGCTTTCAAATGTAATTCTTAGCAATTTTTAAGCGAAAATGAATAGTTAAAAAATATTTAAAAAATTTTACTGCGGGTAATTTTGAATCCTGCCATCAATGCAGTTTGTGCCTAAATACTCATAAACCCATAAATAGTGGAGTTTACTTTCTTTACGATAAAAGCACATACAAGTAATTGAGTAAAAAAATTTAATAATAAAGAAAAAACAAAATAAAATCAACGCTATACACAGACACCCCCGGTGGCTAAATTTCTACTCTGATTTATAAGTATTTTTAAATTTAATTTTGAATTCCAATTAAAATATTGGTATGGAAAATGCAATTAGCCACAAAAGGAAAAGATTTTTGTTTTCTTTTATTAAAAAAGCAAAACATCGCAAACTGCCTTTTCAAGCTTTGAATTTTTTATTACACTAGTAATTAATTTTCAACAACAATAACGGCAATAGAAAAAAATTGATAACAACAAGAAAAATAAATAAATAAAATGGCATGGCATCAACAGCAACAACAAGAGCAATAAAAAACAAAAGCAAGAAAACCAAGTAGAGATAAAAAAGCGCACGTACATACATACTTACATAGGTGTATACTAGTACATGTATGTGTGCATAAATGCCAGGGTACGTGCGCTGCATGGAGGAAATTCGTAAAAGCACAGCGCTATATAAATAAACTTAAATTTAACGCCACTACTACTGAAATGAAGGCAAAATGATCAATAAAAAATTACTACCAGTTTAAAATGCAGCACTTATTCATATAAAATATGCAAGTATGCGAGTGTGTGTGAGTGTGTGCATGTTATGATGAAACTACGGCAACAGACTATGCGGCAGCAGTTGTGACAGCAGCAGCTTTAACCAGCACTAAATTCAACCTGCTAAATGGACAAATTACGGCGACAACAATAACAACAAATTGCATAAAAAAATGGACGACCAACAAACAGCAAAAGCTGCAATCAAAGTAGCAGCTGAATAACAAACAAACCGCATATACAACCACAAAAACAACAATAACACCAGCAAAGTCAAAGGCAGCTGTTAACCAATGGCCGGCTGCCCGGTGGTAAGTTGCTTACTTTTTGCTGCCGTCTATCGTTCGCTCACAGTCAGCCCATTTAACTAGCCAGCCATGCTGTCACCCGAGTGCAAATTAAACTACATCCACATCAATGGATGCGCCGAAAAGCAACAACAACAAACGGTAAAAGCGATAGCTATACACATACAAAAAAGGCACTAAATATTGACCATATTGATAAAGGCAGTTAATATGCAATAACCACCAGTGGCAAACTGGATGTGACACTGCACTACATACATACGCACACACACACACATCATCACCGATACTTGTGTAGATAAACTTGCTAGACGTTGCTGGCATTTTGGAAGATGGATCGTTGAGTCGATCGTTCGATAGTTAGACGGATCGATTGAATGAAAGATTATTGTATTTGATAGCGGCAAAAATCACAGATGTACGCGTAAATTTGCTGCAGTCATGAAATTACAGATACACACACATACATGCATGAGTATAACAAGTTCTACTGCATAAAGCAGCTGGCAAAAGCTGCTTGGAAAAATTATTATCAATTGTAAAAGTTCAATTTCCAATTCAATTTTCGAGTTACAAATTTTAAATTACAAAATATGAATGATATACGTATGGGAAGCTTCAACTAGTTGTGGAGAGTCGAACAAAAATATTTAAAGAATATTTTTCGAACCTTAACAAAAAAAAAAAAATTATCTAAAATCAACGCTGTTCGTGAGCCACTTTATTTCAAAATCCAATGCTAATCTCTGAGCGCATAAACAGACGCCTGCAAACGTTTATTAACAAATGCCTTAGGATTTCTTGGCCATTTACAGTCTCTTATGCTGACCTTCTCTCGCTCACTGATAGCTGCCCAATCAAGCTTGAAATTATAAGACGAGAATGGAACTGATTTGGGCATACTCTCCGTGGTGAAGACGACGAAATTGCTAAAACGGTTTCAATGGAACCCACGAGGAAGCCGGCGCAGAATACGACCTCGAAAAACTTGGACGAGCACAATCCTAAATAAGAGCTTTTATACCGCCAACTGGAATGAAAGTAGACATACAGCGGCTGGCAGAAATCGTTGAAGAGTCTTTAATTCCGCCCTATGCTCTGACTAGGAGCAACAATACGAGCAGAGAGATGTTCTTTTTATAGTACAATAATTCTTCAGTTCTTCTTAAAATTGTCATCCAACAGTATATATTATCAAGGAATAAAAAATAAATAATAAATAAAACTGCATAGTGGAAATTTGTTTACAAATACTTATTAGAAAGTTTAAAATTTGTATACAAATTTTTTGACTTTTTTCTAAATGGACTTGACTTTGACTTTTGAAACTGGAACTTATATGGTTTTGGTTATAAAAATCATTGACATTAAAGAAAAATTAAATAAGTGGTCTATAAGTCTCTGTGCTCTAATTATTTACCCATTGTATTGTTCTATGAGAAACTTAGTTAGAAAAAGCCCGTGTGGCGCGCGCGATTGCGATTTTAAATAACCACAAGAAATAATTGATTTGAATGTAGATTCTTATATCCGAGTATGCGTATTTTTTGTTTTGTATTTTAGTTTATTTATTGTATATTTATTTGTATTATTTATACACGTAGACAAACACTAGTGTGTGAACTGATACGCCTAAAGCTATACTATATGACTATTAACTCATTAGTTTTTCACAGATGCATTTGTATGTATGTGTGCACATATATGTAAATATATACATACGCAGTCAAATACGTGTTCGCTGTACATAAATTCTGATATCGGCTATTTGCCATATTATTATAATACGCTTAATTGATTAAAATATTGCCATAACATTGTTTACGTAATTTTATCCGTAAATATCCATTTTGTGGTAAAATCGAAAAATATTTGTTCTGCGTAAATTTAGACTTAAAAAAACAGTTAAATATTATAATATTATAACTTTCATTGTTGTATTGCTAACTTGCGTCGAAAATTTGCAAAAGTGTGCTTTTGCAACTGTGATAATAAAACAGAACAAAATTTGGAATTTATAAAATATATTTTAAGTTCATAATACTCGCCGTAGATTGAAATTATTCTAAAACTTCGAATTAGCAATAAAAAGGGGACTTCTCAGAATAAAATTGGAAAAATTATAAACATATCAGAAAAGTTAGTATTTGCTGGTCAATTGTCTCCAAAAGAAAGCTAATTGAGCGGTCGAGCACAAAAACGAAAATTACATTGAGATGTTAGTAAAACGGGATCTGTTTGAGCTTGCCACAGTCATTTAAACACGGATGAAGGTGCAAGTTATCTAAAAAACTAGAATCAAGGTTCATCGCATTGTAAAAAGGGAAGATTACTCCAAAAAGACAAAACAGCAGCAAAGGCACATTTCTACTGGATACAGAAAATGTAAAAATTTGAAAAATACTTCGATGAATTTAAAGTAAATATAGTAGGCAATGTTGCCAAAAAAATCTGTGTTCGATATTCGAAAAATTTGGAATTTTTTACCAGGCACTCAACAAAAACATTCAAACATGGTGCGAGGACGATATTAGGGATGCTTTGCTCAGTGTTCTATAGCGAGAAGCGAAACCTTAGTCGAATTTGTTTCAGACACATTTTAGAGTACTCGGACATGAAGGTTTTGCAGCCAAGTCTTAATACTGGCATATTTTTTAAGAGGTTTTTTATTAGTTTTTCTAAGCCATTTTGCTGAAATATCTATGCCTAGAATATTTGATTATATTATATTGTAAGTAACTGTACTCTACTGTGTGTATGTATGTGTGTACTTCATTTCCCCATGATTTCACGCCTGAGTTATTTGTGCGCAGACTTACTTCAAACCGCAAATTATGTTAATTAACCGCAAATGGTAGCGCGTTAATTAGTCATGAAGTACTGGAGTACCTCATAAAACTGCTAATTCAAATCAATGCGCCTTAAAGTAGACTATCATCGAAGTAATTATGGTGGAATGCATACAAAGGATCTGTTATAATATTCGATTCAGAGCCATTTTTTACAAAGAATCATACAAAGTAATGAAAGAAAAAGTTCTGGGTCTAAATTAATCAAAAAAAGTAGAATGTGTGAATGGGGTTTTTGTATGAAGAACTAAACTGAGAGAATGGCACAAACTCTGTATTAATGGCTAATTAAGCCTTATAATCAATAAAAGTAAGTCAAGCGTAGCAAATGGGAAATATATATATATAGTATATATATGTATATATGGGAAATACTAATTCTTTAATACGTATATGTACATATGTATGCGTATGCATATAATTTCATGCTACCTATTACAATGATATTCAATGATATTAACGATATCCGTTGAACTTATAAACAAAATATATACCTATATTGTTAACAAACGTAAGTATGTGCAAGCATGGAATTGTATAAATCAATCATACGTGCGTACAACTGCATTACAATTTAGGTGGAGCACACAGATTTCTCCAAATACTAAAATGTGGCTACTATGAAAAGTGGCATCTTTGAAACTGTGAACCCTTTTTATGATAAATTTATTAGTTATAAAAAATTTCTATCCCGAGTAGAAAATCGCATTTATTAAATGCGACGTTCTAGACGTATTACAGAGAAACAAGATAGACCTCGCCGCGGTACAACATAGCGAAGCCTCACAGAGAGAGACATAAAAAGACGAGCCGATAGCATGAAGCTGGCTACAAGCTTGGTGGACCCAAAATATATACATATATATATAGGCAGAGAAGTTCTTTGCATATATTTTGGTAAAAAATGCTCAATTCAAATTTTTCCCACTTCTTTCGACATTCGAAAATGTTTTTAAAGAATTTCCTGAGCGAATCAAATGGGTCACTGCTATCCCGAAGATGCCTCCACTGCCATCTCCGCAGAGAAACAATAAACTGGACATTATGATATGTAAAAACTTAAGAATCAAATATTTTAAATTGTCTCTATCGAAATTCGCGTGAATAAACGTCAACTAATGTGTCGGTAGCAATATCTGCAGGTGACAATGCTGAGCAGAATACCAAGCGGGTGTAAAAGTCGCCAGCATATTTATTTACCGGTAACAAAAAGCAGAATAGACCTATGAATGGGTCTAATATTCGTGCAGCCACTCTTACGAATGTACGTACATAGGCATGTGTGTATGTGTGCACAATCAACAAAGATCAGCACTCGCTCGTGTAATGAAAGGCGCACAATGGCCGCATGGATGTGTGTACATGCATGTGAGGGTTTGTTTGTGTACGTTCTGGCGCCCACCGTGCCGCTCGCTCACTCACTCACTCACACAGCCGCTTGTGCACGCCTCAAGGCCATTTAAAAATACACGCCGCTAAAAATAAACACAACAGCACAACAATACAGAACAGCGGCGCTTAAACAGCCGCAGCAAACAACGCCATTACGAATGCAAATGCTTTTGCAATTGAGCGTGCGTGTGTATATGTGCGTTTGCTATAAAAGTTGTATGCATAAGTGCCTTTAGGGAGGAGAGAGGGTATGGCTTAAAGCGATGGCATGCTGGCTTCTAAGCGAAAAGCAAACAAAGCGGCGGCGATGACTCGAGCGACTGCTGAGAGTTCAAAAAGGCGGCTGGGTATCCACGTTCATGAGGCGCTCAAAGAGGCGGCAGCACACGCGCACCATACAGTTGGAGTGTCAATGTGCCCAAATTTTTTCTACAAATTTGTTCATTTACATACAAACATACATACATATGTATATACATATATTCTGCTATAGTCCACACTTTGCTCGTTTCCAAAAGTATGTAAACAAATGTTTCTGGTTACAAACAAATGTTTAAATTAATTGAAAGAAAAAAATCGCTTTGCTGCAACATACATCCATACATATATATTTATGTACATAACAGTACAACATGTGTGTTTATATGGATTGCTGCGGTGTGTGTTTTCGACAACTGCCCGCTTACCCGATCGACTGCCCAACTGCACGAGCGACTTCGGTGGATGTCTTCTTCGTTTGTTGTCTTTAGTTACATGCAAATGCAGATACATATATATGTATATGTGAGTATTTATACATGCATACACATATACACCTATGTCTATATATGTGGGAAAATAACGGAGCGCTCTGTTTTTGTACATACATATTTGAAAAAAGCAGATTAGTAACTTTGATAAATAAGCTTCGCATCTATTTTTACGCATTAACGTATGTATCTATTTATAGACTCTGTCTTTGTGATTACAAGGCAATCCCCATTAACACTATTTAGCGTAGCCTAAACTATCAAGCCTTACTAAAAACAAATTTGGGTAAATATCATATTATTTATTATCTTCTGGTTCAAAAATAGTTTCATGGCAAAGAAGAGATTTAAGGTGATATTTGTGAGGAGAAAAAATCATAATGTAGCTACATTTAATAAAAATAGAAATATATACAATATAAATTTATGTATGTGTGTACACACTCATGTTTGTTAGTTTTAAAGAAGACAAAAGCACAGGAACAACAATAATTGTGTTTTTCTCTACTGATAAAGCGTTTACAATAATGTTGAGACAACGGATTGCTAGAAACAATACCCAACAGAAAATCACTTGTCTCTTTAGACTGAATACGCATAAAAGGCAAATAGCTCTCAGATTAGATCTTTTTTAGAAAAAAAAACACATATTAAAAGCTATAAAAAAATAACATAAGTTCAGTATTCGCGCTATTAGTCACCTACAGATTTTACTTCGTCGCTTTAGTACCGTTAGAATTTTCTGGGAGGCAACATCCAGAAATGTTTCAGCTAGCAGCCACCAAGGTAGAGTTGTAGTCCTATAGTTGCACTCAAAGTAAAGACCAAGCGAGCGAAAATTGCGATGTTCATCGGGGCACGAAGTTTTTGTGAACATGAACAGAAATGCGATATCCAATATGAATATGAGTGCATATAGTATAACCGCGAATATTAATATCAATACGAATGTAAATACGAACACCAATGAGAAGACGAACAAGTCAAATACATACCAGTACGAGAAAACCGATAGAAACACGAATGACAAATACTAAAGCAAATCAAAAATGTTTATAACTTAAAATTTACTACATACACAGTCAACTTTACTACAACATTTTATTTTCATTTAATTTAATTTATTTCATTTTAATTTATTCTATTTCATTTTAATTTATTTTATTTCATTTTAATTAATTAAATACTTCATTTTAAATTTAATCCATTTTTATTAATTTTGCTTCGTTTTATTTTATTTTGTTTCATTTTAATTACTTTTTATTTTTAATACTTTATTTGTTTTACTTTTTAAAATTTTTTTTTTTAATTTTTATATATTTGTTTATTTTTTTTTTTGTATTCCTTATTAATTATTTTTTTGTTCTTTCTGTTTTGTTTCAGTTTGCTTGGCATTATTGGATTGTATTTTTTGTTTATCTATTTTATTCTGTTTTACTTTATTTTATTTTATTTTATTTTATTTTATTTTATTTTATTTTATTTTTTTTATTTTATTTTTTTATTTTATTTTATTTTATTTTATTTTATTTTATTTTATTTATTTTATTTTATTTTATTTTATTTTATTTTATTTTATTTTATTTTATTTTATTTTATTTTATTTTATTTTATTTTATTTTATTTTATTTTATTTTATTTTATTTTATTTTATTTTATTTTATTTTATTTTATTTTATTTTATTTTATTTTATTTTATTTTATTTTATTTTATTTTATTTTATTTTATTTTATTTTATTTTATTTTATTTATTTATTTATTAGTGAAGAAACTTCATTTATATATTTCATATATAATTACATATACAAATATACTTTTTCTTTACGTTTGTTGTTTACTTTTCTCAATTATTTTCCAACACTCAATAAAGCTTCATTTATAGCATTACATGTATCTATATATGTCTGTGTATGCATACCCGAATGTAAAAATGTGGTCATTTATGCACTTCGAACATTTATTTTATCCACAAATAATCATCATCATCTTCACTTCGCAACGTGGAGCGATTTATTAAAGAATTCTTGGCTCGGCTATCCTGCGTTTCACCACAACCATTTGCCATTTTCTCTCACTGGCACCTAATATTTATTAACCCTCTTTTTACCTTGTTTGCTAGTTTGTTATTTTTAGTAAATTTTATAGCCGCCTTGGCATAAATTTCCGACGTTTTTACTGTTAAATGCAGTTATCAAATCATAAAAGTCCATAAAATGTCGCATGTGTGTTTGCATGGCCCATTTAGTTGTATGTTTGTATACGAAATTGATTAAGTGACCATACGAATGCCGAGGCACTCGTCCAACAGCAGACTCAGTGAATTTAACGAAGCGATCCAATGGACTTACAATCACAAAAAACACATTAAATAGGCGACTGAATATTCTCTTCAATGAATTAATTGGAGACATTTCGAGACTGCAATCACGAAGGAAGGTAGCTTTAGGTGTAACTTTGTTTTCTCCAACGGCTACCGCGATTGAAGCTAGATTATGTTCGTTATCGTAATTAATTGACTCAGCTATCCACTTTTCGTTGTAATAATTTTACTTTTAACACAGCGCCTAATAGTTAACCGACATTTTCTAAAAATCAATTGTATTCGGGACTTTTTTAACAACTTATTTCGTCTAAGCCACTCCCGCCGTGTCATGCAACGCGGTGGCGACAGCGAAGCTACAGCGCCGGCGCAACGACAGTAAATGGCGTTACAACAACTTTGTCCGATGACTAGACAGACGTGTGACACACCCGGTAAGGTTTTAAGTTGCAACTAAAAATAGAATTAATAAAATCTTTTCATAGCTAGGAGCGAGCGAGTGTGTGCGAGTGAATGACTGTTTGCGAGTGTGGCTATGGTTAATTTAAATTTAGTTGTTGTTGTTGACATAAAAGTTGTACATGTTATTGTTGTTTTTGTTAGAATTGAAAAGACAGTGAAATAAATTGAATGTGTGGAACTCGTTTGCCGCAACTGGCTGTAACTGAGTTATTTATAGGTCAGAGCCGATGGGAGCCACAAGTTAGTGATCGAGGCGCTCAGTTTACGGAGTTGAATATTTGTATTTTTAATAAAGTAAAAATAAAAACAAACTCTTCAAACGATTTTAGTTCTGAAACAGATTTATAAAATAACTATGAAAAATTCCTATCGGCGTCTTGTCATGCAATAAATCTTTAAAACCTTCGCACTCACAGATATTCTAAAGAGACGGTAGGTCTGGCACTGCGTTCGGAGCAGTAACAAGTATCGTACGCAATATTATTGACATGTGCTTACAGCAAGTAACTACGCTCATAAAATGTATTGGTGTTGTAATAAATTTCTTCGATTTTGCTCAAATACTTCCTTAAGTGTGTGGAGAAGGTGGCCTTCCCATCTGTTCTCTAAGCACCGTTTGATAATTAATTAGTTGGTATTAAGCGGGCTATTACTGAGAAACTCTTCCATTCCTTACTTGACTCCCTATACTTGTATTTAGTGAATCCTGAGAACTGCCAGAGCAAGAAAAGTTACGCTGTTCACCATTAATCGTTTCAGGAAAGGCACATTGAAGAGGAGGTAGAAGTAGAACAAAAACAACAAGTGCAATGCAAAATTTATTAACTAAGGTTGACCGGTCAAAGTAATTTAAAAAAAATTTCAAATTTAGAGACCAAACTAATGGGAAAATACAAATCAGCTGCTCTATTGATACTACCTGTTCAATGTGCCTTGGTCTTAGGTAAACTGGATACTCAGCACGAGGTAACATTAAATCTTAAAGCAGCTCATCTTTATCAAAGTAGATTGCAATGAAGCAAGTCCACACATGCCGCAGAGCCAATAAGAGTAAGAAAATTAGGTACGGTGCACTTGACAGGGCTAGTTTATTGGGACGGTAGTACTTGGTCGGGAAAACCCCAAGTCATTCCGGTAATGTTAAGCCGGCTGTCATGGGAATGTACTACATTCATCGGGATACCCATACCATCTTCCTAAACTACCGACTCCCGAACGGCGTTATCGGAGGCCAACCACGGCGAAGAGCTTCAGCGAGAGCCGCGTAACTTTGGCTCCATTACGTTCTAGATATTGTAGTAGGTTAAACTCCTACCCAATATATGTCCAGCTATTTTCAAACACCTAACACCGCTCTCCCTCTGGGCCCTACCTGTCAAAACAGTATGTTTTCTTAGTCTACCGTTAGATGAGTTAGACGAAGAGGTTCGGTGACTACACCACACTGGCGAAGTTTAGTAAACTGCTACAACAACAATAACAGTAGGATAAAAAAGTAAAATAAGTAATCCAATCCAAACCGTTAAGTATAGGAACTGTTCGGGTCTAAATCAACCCCGATAAATGGATTTTGCTGTTTCTACACTTACCAAAGCCACTCACAAGGGATGATATTTGGAACGAACTGTGAACCCCAATAGTTTCCATGTGGAATTATGTCATAGCACCTCATAGACGCGAGCTTCTATGTCGACTGCGAAATAAAAATTTTGTTGGCATTGCTTGAGACTTGACATTGGCATTATTTGTGAGTATTTGAGAGGTCTGATAATCGGCGGTCGAATGCGTTTAGAAAGAAGCTTTTTTCTTTTATAACAATTTGCGAGCACTCTACGTACGTATATATGTATGTATCTGGGTATCTCGTTTACGTGTATGTATGTGAAGCATTAGTTGATGGTAACTAAGTAAAATTACAAAAGTTGTCTCAGTTTTGAAAAAAAAAAAACAAAACGAAGTACGAAGCAGGTTTGAATATCTTAATTCATCACAAGCGTACACTTATACGAAATATTTGCAAAAACTACTATTTTTAATCAGCTTCAGAATATAAAAAATGTAAACCTCAGCACCAAAACTCGCCACAATTATGTTTTGTATTTGTTTACGCAATAAATAATATATTTAAATATCACTATACCTACATACACATAACTTTTCGTCTGTCTCATTATCAAGTGTTTAGAAACACAGCCAGACGATAGATAGCCAGCGCTTTTGTTCGCCTCAAACGAGTAATCTTGATTATAATTGCTGTTGAATGATGGCCAAGTGTCTACCACTTCAATACCTCAAATCCCAACAACACCACAAATTTGGAAACAATACAAGACTGGCTGACTACAGACAAATCACTACAAATTGCTAACAAATTAAGAATTACTGATTTTTTTTTATTTAAATACATACATCTGTATTTGTCTAAAGATTTGTGTCATAACACACCTCTTACAAGAAAAGAAAACAAATCCGATAACAAATGTATGTTTGCTTAGCAGCAATTAAGTGCGTGATACGTCAAATACGATGACAATTCATTTATCAACGTAAACGATCGGTAAGATCGGGTTCTGATGGGAGCGCGGGGCACTTAAGTACATAGTTACGTACGTGGTAGTAAATACCGAGAATAAACATACATAAAGGGTGGCCCAACGGTTGGTTGCTTTTTCACGTTGATAGGTATTTCCTGCTAAAAGAAGTGTCAGAAACTTTTTATTATCTCGGTGGTACGAAATGGATAACTGAATAGTTTTGGGTTTGAAAAAAGTTTCAAAACAATGTAAAATTACTACGAAAAGGTTGCGTAGGTTAAATTTTAAGATGTAAGCTCGATAGATTGTTTTTTAAAAGACGACACAAGCTACTTATCCTAGAACTCTTCCGGTATCCACAGCCGCGAATGTAACTATTGCTATTCAAGTAGTGGCAGCGTGAACTCTGGATCAGTAACTCAACAACCAACGCAGATCTCAACAACTAAACATTAGTCCACGCTCTAGCCTAATATTTCTGTTTAAGAACCTTTTTTTGTTTTTGTTGTTGTTGGAGCAGCATAAACATTCCCTATAAAAATTCGGGGAATGCTGCTGGTAGGTAGATCTGGTGGCTGCCAATTTGTCACCCTTAGACCTGTATTAGGTCCATTGTGATGCCACTGGAAATGTTTCCTTATACTATGGGATCCCTTTTAAACCATCCTGTGGCTTTTATAAACGATCTTAACAAGAATGGTGGTCTCTAATAGTTTCCTCCACCTCGTTCCGATAGCGTAGAACCGACTGTCGTGGGACCACTGTGTAAGGACCTTAACTTACTAGCTTATGATGTTCAAATAACTCAAAAATTAAAAACGTATCTTTATGGAACTTAAAGCAGCTTGAAAAAATGCTGGCGATTCTGCTTAAAAAATATTTTTTCGTATTGTGCATACTTTATTCTCGAGCTCTGATTTCTGTAAGATGGATGTACGTGCCGCACATGTTGTCCAACAAGCCGTGTTTTGTGTTTAAAAATATATCGAAAGATTCTCTTGTTTTAATAAGGCGTTTTTTTATTATATTCTTAAAAAGAAATTAGACAATGGTCCTCCATTTAGTATGAACCTAAGATCATAACAATTTTGCTTATTCTACATTGATACGAATACATAAATACAAATTTAGCATACATATTTTTATTGTTAGGTAAATTAAAACTTCTTTAACATGAAAGTCAGGTAAAAACTTATTTTGCTGACGACAGATATGGCTTGGCAACAATTTCACGTGTGTTGCTTTAGCAGTAAGAAGACAATATATAAAAACTCTCGCATATGTGAGCCCCCTGAATATTAGCACAGTTGGTAAAATACTCGTACCTAAAACTAAATGAAAGAAATAATCACTCATGAGTAATTATGTTTCCTATAATATTTATGGCGTTGTTATTAATTGGATTTGATAACACTTGAAACGAAAGTTTCTCACTTCGGTTTATGCTAAATTTCGCGTAAGAGTTAATTGACGGTTATTGCGCGACCGCATTTTTGTCATCACTGCCCATTAGGGGACTTAACCACAAACCACAATTAGTCATGTGCGGTTTCTTGGCTTATTTACTAATAGAGGTAGCAGCAGGGGTACGAGGAAGGTTTCACAGTGGGAATTTCGCTCTCTTTAATTTACAAAGTGTGAGCAGAACTACCGTAAGGCTTAACTTAATAAGAATAATCTATTTTCAATAAGAATTAAGTGAAAATGTGTTCATTATACGAGTAAAACCCAGATATTTATAAGTACAAAATTATTACTTATAAACTATAAATAGGCATTGGAAAATATGTGATCCTTACATTTCAGATTTATGATATGTTTTGTAATTTTATGTAAAAACAATGGGAAAGATTTTACCACTCAAACTCCTCATTAGATGGGTATGTTTTGTCTCTTTTGCGAGGAAGGCCGAATATACTCGTAACAGAGGGATACAACGGGTTAAAATTTACCACAAAAATATTTGTCATAAAATTCTACTACAAGCCTCAAAAGAAGGGTGACCTAGGAGACTGCAGCGGCGGGAAGGGAACAACACTCCTAAACAAAATTTACAAAATCATACAAGGGTGATAGATTTACAAGGTGAAAAAGAAAACTTTGAGGGGAACTTCAGCTGCCATGTCACGGATTACGGTCTGTTATTGGCCACACCTTCCCAATTCTTTTCACCATGAAAATCATAGCTACGAATGTTTGTGCATAGTGGTAAGAAAACTACAGCGAGTTGAGAACTCAATACGTAATGAATAGGTGGATTTTAGCCCCCTCATCAAAGCTGCCTACTCTAAGCAATCAATTGCATGGCGCTCGCCATTTGAAATGCTTTTCGTTGTCTGTCTTTAAACAGTATTCCATACAATCAAGCGAGCGTAATATGGACAGGGCTCCACAACAAAGGAGGCCCCCAGAAACTGATTAGTCTCATAAGAGTAACGTAGTAATGTAGAGCCGAGGAAGGTTACCAATAATAGGTTGAAAAGCCGTTTAATACAACGAAGCTCAAAATTCAACTTGAACTACCGTTAGTTCTCTTTACCATTACCACTACCACTTTTGTAGCCATTGCCGTTGTACTCACCATTACCAATCAAATGTTCATTACCCTTACCATAGTTATTTCTAACATTCCAGACCACCATTATTACAACCTCGATAATTCCCACTACCCCTAATATAAATATAGTACTACCACTATCATTATCATTACAATTGCTGGTAACGTCCCCCTTATCATTACCATTATTACCGCTACAATTACAATTATGATTTGTCATTGCCATTACTCTTAGGATTACCACCATAATTACAATTATGATTGCAATTACAATTTATCCTTGAACTAATTATTAATTGTAACTTTGCAAAACGCACGCACTGAAACATTCAGCCCAGTCTATGTATGTAAATATGTACGAGGGTCGTCTGAAAAGTACGTGCAAAGTCAGAGAGTCAGTTATGTGTATTTAGTAGCATCTCTGGGAAGAACATGCACCAAGTCTCAGTCAGAACTGTTTATTTCTTTGCGTTTCGCATTCATGTGAATCGGGGAACCGAGTGATTTACTTTTTCCATCAGGACAACGCACCAGCTCGCACCTCGGTAGTTGTGGTCGTAAAATGAATGCAGTTCCAACTCGTTTCACATCCCCTGTATTCTCCAGACTTGGCTCCCTCGGATCGCTCCGACTAACATTTTTTCCACAGTTTGAAGAAATGGATGGCGTGAATAAAAGATTTTTTTTTAAAGATCCAAACGAGGAGGTGATTGCAAAAATGAATGACTATTTTTCATACTGGGCAAATCCTAATATACGGGAGGGATCAGCAAACTAGAGAAACTAAAAGGCTTCTATGCCAAAACGTTCCCACGGTAGTCGGTTCTACGTTAGCGGAACGGCCCGGATTTATATACGGCCAAAGACTGTCACTCCAGCAGCATTCCCCGTAGTTGTATGTGGAATGTTTGTGCTGCTTCAACAACAACAACTTAAACAGCTGCCAGTTTATCTCAAGTAATTAAGTATACATATATATATATATAATTGGCGCGTACACCCTTTTTCGTTTGGCCAAGTTCCTCCTCCTATTTGTGGTGTGCGTCTTGATGTTGTTCCACAAATGGAGGGACCTACAGTTTCAAGTCGCCTCGAATGGCAGATATTTTTATGAGGGGCTTTTTCATGGCAAAAATACACTCGGAGGTTTGCCATTGCCTGCCGAGGGGCGACCGCTATTAGAAAAATGTTTTTATTAATTTTGATGTTTCACCGAGATTCGAACCTACGTTCTCTCTGTGAATTCCGGATGGTAGTCACGCACCAACCCCTTCGGCTACGGCGGCCGCCCAGCCCAAGTAATTAAGTAGTTTTTATTTTTGCACGTACTTTTCAAACGACCCTCCTATATATGGATATTCTTGAAATACACATAAATGCCACCCAATCAATGCTTCTGCGAATTGTACTTCGTTAACCCAGTCGCCAATTACTTAGTCGCTGTCAATTATTTAATTTCATATTCGCCGCATTATTCAATCAACGGCAACGAAACGGCAATCGGCACGATCTCTTTAATTGACTTGTCACAGAGTCTTTGGCTAATTGTAAGACGTATAAATAAAGTCATCACCAGTAACCACCATAAAACACATGCACATTTATACTTACTCATACACATATATATGAATCTGTGCCATATGGAACAGCTACGCATATTTCGTTCGTGAGTGGGGGGAGCCGATGTTTGTAAACCCAATATTGTATGATAAACAATACTAGGCACCCAACCGCTCCTGCGAACTTCGCATATCGGTACTATCCGTACATATAAATACATATACATATATACATAGTATGTGCGTATATATGAGTCTGTACATATTTGACAAAACAACTTAAGTCGACTTAACACTTTCTGCCTGTTAAGCACAAATTTAACTGTGTCTAAGACAATATTTTGGCTATTAATCATAGACTCATAGACCTAATACCATTTGAACGAAACTTAAATGAAAATATCATATTTTTCGGTTAAAGATCATCATTTAACGATCTAAAAGCTAACCTTCTACGCAATCTAAGATAAGTTATTTTGCCAAAAGTGCGCAAATATACACAGAATGTGGCTATTAATGTGAGGCATATCGCAAAAGTTACTTGTAAACCTTTAATTAATGTTAATCAATTTCATTTGACTCTCATCGCTTATACTCATACATACGAGTAGGTACTTATGAATGTACAAGTGTAGATGTATGTATATAGATAAGCATTCTGGTATTTCACCATACAATTCGTTTATGTATGATACACTTTCCCTGTGCTCACTTCATTAAATCTTGGCCACATCGAATCGACACGTCGGTGTGTCAAGTAATGTGACATGGACATTTGGCATTTGCTATTTGGCGCAGTCATAGTCACAGGCACATAGACATACAGCTTGTGATATGATTCAGACAATGGCGGTGGAAGTGGTTGTATCTGTTGTGGTGCTGCTGACTATGGTGATATTGATGCCGGTGTCAACGACGATAGTATCCGAGTCCACAAGAACCTTGACCATGGCGTTCGCTTGTACAAGAATGGTCGATTGTTCACTGTTATTTATTTGTGTTATTTTTGCCTGTTTAGGGTTTTTGCAAGTATTAGTGATTTTGTTTTTATAATTCTTCCATTGAAATGTGACTTGCCCATCACAATCAATTGCTCGGCGAGCTGCTTGTGTGCATATGCGAGGATGTATATTTGGTTTTGAGATTAACTTCCTTTGTATTGTGCCACAATTAACTTTTCGGCGTTCCCACGACAGTCGGTTCTACGTTACGAGGAATTTTATCTAATGTCCAAGCGTCAAAAATATTAATTATTAATAATTAAAAATAAAATTATTAACTTACAAAAATTTAATTCTTTTATTATTCTCCGAAATTGCTTTTTCGTTTTGAAATCCCTAATAGGGGCACAATTAAATTTTGCTGTTACAACTCCCCTTTTAAGTTATGAGTAAATCTTCAACGGCCTGTGGACTCTCTCACAACAAAAAGTGATTCACAAAACTGACGCCGAATTGAATTACTAAAAGGATTTTAATGAATAAACTCACACAATAGGAACAAAATGGAAAGGTGGTACACAAAAATATTTCGTCTTTGGTTAGCGAAAAATATTTTTAATAAGGCGCTTAGTCTTACAGTTATTATAATATTTTAATAATGTTTATCGATACATTTTTTTATTTATTTCTTTCTTTTTTTCTTTCTTTCTTTGTTTATCTCCTTCTTTCTTTCTTTCTTTATTTATTTATTTATGTGATTATCTTTTTATTTTTTTTTTTATTTGATTATTTTTTTTCTTTTATATTTATCTGAATATTTTATTATAATGGGCTTAAGAGTTAATTCCAAAAACATTAGGCTAAATTACTACACGATAAACATTAAATACTTCAATCTATTAGAGTATTGATTTTGAATCCGATAAGCCTATACCTAAAAAATTCGAAAACGAATTGAGCACGGCCAAAGCCCTATTAATTAATATTTAATTTAATAACTTGAAAAAAAGGCGAAAATTTGTTTCACACGCTGGAACAGGTGTCGCTGACTGTTATTTTTAATTTTTTTCTTTGTTTTAAAACACGTAAAATTAACATATGTAGCTATGAATATAAGCACGCGCAGATACACTTGTGGACAAAATAATAGGTGTGTGCTGAATCTGTAGTGATTTACGCCCAATAGTGTAATAACTGTTATTTTTTTTTTGATACCGCTACATTTTAATGAAACAAAAGGGAACTAGAACGTAAGTAAAAAACATTTTTGCGACTCAATTGGTAATTTTGCGTGTTATTGGAAAGTAATGATTGTTTGGTTGAATTCGCTTGGCCATAAAAATAGGTGTATCAGCATTTTTTCGAAAATACCTTGTTATTTGAAGTGTTATCAAATATGTTTTGCTGCATTGTTCAATTTGTATTATTTTGACTGGTTCAATAATTATTTAGAATGGGTCGTAATAGCCACTGCACCGAAGTAGAGCGTCAATTGGTGAAGAAACTTCGTGCGGAAGGGAAAATGTATCGATACATTGCCAATACATTGGGACGGTTGGAAAACTTTCTTACGAGCTCTTTAAAAAAGAAGTGTGAGAAAGAAAATCGTGGACGGCCAAGATTGATGGGCCCGGCAGAGGTTCGCCGTATAGTTCTTATGACCAAAAAGGATCCTTTTGTGTCTTAGCGACAAATCGCAGCAGAAATGGGATTGAATATAAGCTCGCGGACAATACGACGGCGCTTAGTGGACGCTAATCTACCAGGACGAAAAGCTAGAAGAGTTCCACTTCTACGAAAAGTGCACATACAGAGAAGAAAAGCATTTGCTAATGAGCACAGAGATTGGTATGGTCCTACTGGAGAAAAAAGTGGCGAAATATTATATTTAGTGACGAAGTAAAGATGAATTTATACGGTAATGATTCCAAAAGAAGTGTACGCCGCCCGAAAGGCAAAGAATTTGCGTCTCAGTATACCAAAAAAATCATTAAGCATGGAGGTGGAAACATTATGGTGTGGGGATGTTTCTCTTGGCAGGGTGTTGGTCCTTTATTTTGGATAAAAGACACAATGACCGCGGTGGAGTATAGGGATATTTTGCAAAATGTTATGCTTCCATATGCAGAAGAAAACATGCCTTTGAGATGGTGTTATCAGCAAGATAATGACCCCAAACATACCTCGAGGTTGGTGTCGGAGTGGCTAAGAAATGCAAACATAAGTTGTATGCAATGGCCAAGTCAATCCCCTGGTCTCAATCCTATTGAGAACTTATGGAGGAGTGATTTGAAGAGGAGACTGGCAGACTTTGCATTCCAAAACAAGGAGCAATTGTGGCAGAAAACCAAGGAAATATGGGATGCTACCCCTTTAGAAACCTGCCAAAAATTAATAAAATCCATGCCCAACAGAATAGGTAAACTTATACAGAACCATGGAGGATATACTGGTTATTGAAATACTAGCGGTTAAATTTAAGTTGAACTGCCTTTTTGTTTTGTTTTTTGTCATATAATATTTCACACCTATTATTTTGACCAATGGTATTTTTTTGTTATAATTAAATTTTCATTTGTGTTTAAAAAGTAAAATGAATTTCAACATATTTTTATTTAATGAAATAAAACATTACTAAAACAATAAAAAAAACTCTTGTTTTTACAAATTTTTGAATGTTATTAAAAAAAACTTTGTTACACCTATTATTTTGTACATAAGTGTATGTATGTATGTGCTATTTTTTGTCCGCTCGCACAACTTAAGCCGCCTGGTCATTAGCTTCCGCTGCTGCTGACCCACTTCACTCGGCCACCAACTCATTTCAAATGTGTGCGTAATTATTTCACGCTCAATTGTCGTTGTTGTTACACTTGCGATTTGCTTGAGCTATTGTTGTTGTTTATGTTGTTTAGCCCGTGCTGTTATTGACTTAATTACAAAATGAGCAATTATTTATTTACAATTAATTTAAAATTACGATAACAACCAGCGGCACACAGCAACACAACAAAGAAAAAGCAAAATCGAGTAATAACCAAACGAACATTAAAATATCAATATGCAATATATACATACATACATATGAGGCTTCGGTAGTGAGTGTGTGTGTGTATACATGAAACATTATAAGCTCAATAGCGAGTCACACATTGCGCGGCAGTCATTTTTGAAATCGATACACAAACCACCGCCGCGACGTGGGCGTTGCCACGTGTAATTCTTCGAATTTAAAGCAAAGGCTTTTTGTTAAAGTATTTGCTTACAATTGTCAAATCACTAATGCAAATCGCCTTAAATGGGCTTGCTATAAATTTGGGCTGTTAGTGCGCAGTTGGGCGTGTCAAATTTCATTTTTCAGATAGGAAGCAGAAAATCTTAGAATTTTTTTTCACTCAGTCCACAAAATGCAATGGCAAGGCAAGCTCCAAGTGCACATCAAATAAAAAAGTAGCTTAAACGTACCAGGTTGATGGTAAAAATTAGAAGCACTTTTCGAGTTGGTGAAAGAACTCGGCTTCAAATAAGCAAACACGCCGCCTTGTAAGCCGTATTCTATGGACATGTAAAAGTGCTAATAAAGCTTTCATAACAACAATGTAAGCGTACTAAATTTCAAAACAAAAATAAGGAAACTTTATATAGTACAATAGTCGAGCAAACATCTTGGACCACGGAGAATCGAAAATGTCAAAGGGAAAAGGGACTCAGAAAATGTCGCGATTACTCTGAAAATCTATGGCGACAAACAATCAGCGCCTAAGTTGATTTAAAAAGATTCAAGCCTACTAACAAAAGTCTATATTTACATACGTAAAAGCCCTAACTCCTCCCTAACTTATTTTCTTAAAAAGTGATTGCTAAAAACATATTGGCTTCTGAGCCTTTACCATTTCTGGCTTAGGCTGTTGTTGATTGTGACCACAAAAATAAAGAGTACTGATAATGAACAATAGTTCTAGATTACTCTGAAGTAACATTTAAAAAAAATAAAATAAAAATAAAAAAAAATATCAATCGTGAGTATTTTATCGCCTCAAGGGCGGGATTATACATATGATATAAAGGGTGGTTAAATTTCAAGGGCCGATGTTGAAGGTGAACCACACCTTAACGTCAACGATACCTTTGGACTTCTTTCTTTGGGGTTATTTGAAAAAAAGGTATACGTCGATAAGCCAGCAATAATTTAAAAGCTAAAGGATGAGATAATTCGGCCCATTAACGGCATAGAACCTCAATTATGCCTCGGCGTCATTGAAAATTTTGACCATCGGAGGAGGTGTGCCGCTAAAGCAGCAGCGGCTATTTGGCCGATATTTTGTTCTAAACCAATATTATCATAATAGGTAAAGAGAAATGACAATAATTTCCTAAAAAAAATTGTATTTTATTCAAAATCAACACCGGCCTTTGAAACTTAACCACACTTTATATAAAGGGTTTTTCAATTGGCGCCCTGTGGCAGCCATTTTGTTTTGGTGACATCTGTCAAATCTTTTGTTTATAATTCAGTTGTTTATACCAAATCATTATGGCAAGTTACACGATTGAACAACACGTTCACATGATAAAACTTTATTTTCAAAATGAGTGTTCATTAACGCAAACGTTGCATTTTTCGGTAGACGTGGTGGCCCTTCCAATTTCTTATGGCCCATGTTGAACCACATGGACCTAGACGACATGTGGTTCCAGCAGGATGGCGCTACGTGCCACACATCAAACGCCATTTTATTCCATTTTAACATCCTACCCGAAAAACCCTATATAATTGGCTCTTTTTGGGTGTTTGGCCGAGCTCCTTCTCCTATTTGTGCAGAGGGTCTTGATGTTATTTCACATATGGAGGGACCTACAGTTTTTAGCCGACTCTGAACGGAAAGGTTTTTTATGAGGAGGTTTTTCATTGCAGAATTAAATTCGCAGGTTTGCCAATGCGTGCCGAGGGGTGACCGCTATTAGAAAAAACGTTTTCTTCATTTTTGGTGTTTCACGGAGATTAAAGCCTACGCCTTCCCAATAGTAGTAACGTAAAACTCACTGAGAACCGAGTAGCGATACCGCAATCTCCACAGTCTTTGGAATGCTTTCAATCGTGGGCGACTACCAGAATAACAAAAATTCACACAGGCAAAACGAAACTTCATCAAATTTAATGTGTTTACAAATTACGCGCATTTTTTGTTATTTAATTTTGATAAGATTTCCTAATGCCAACAATAAAAATAAACACAGTCGCAATTTACTTGCCATGAAAAAAGTTTTAGCCTGGTTCGCGCTTTTATTTACAATGTGTTCAAATGAACAAATATGTAATAAAACAATACACACATACGCGCGTTTAAAAATAGACACGAGTATTTGGCAAATAAAGAAAACACATGCTCACTATGAAATTAATAACTTAACTTAACAGATTACTTTATTAATTATTAGGTATTGATTAGGCTCTTAAGCTTAACCAATTAATCAGCTAACAACGTTGTGGGTAAGCATTTGCTTTTCGCCATCTGCTCAAGTCTTGCCTACTTGCTGACACAGCAGTATTTAAAAATACAAATTGCCCTAATGAATTTCTTATACTTGTTTGGGAAAGATTACGAATACAATGAGGGAATGCGAACACGTGTATTTGACAGTTTAATTGATATTCGTTGCCACTGAGGTGTAGCGAGCTGGCGCGTTTAGAAACAGTGATTTCAACAAAGTTCAGAGAAGGCGATACCACTACGGAAACAGTTTGTGGGATGATTGGTCGTTGGGCGGCTGATAATAGTAAAGGTATTTTAATTGCATTATTTGTATTGAAACTATTTACACGAATTGTGCTATTTATTTTATTATTTAATTAGCATAGCTTTGGCTAATGAAATAATTTTTGGACTATCCATGTGCTTGAAACAAAAAAAAAAACAACAGCAATAGACAGATATTTTGTACGTTGTATAGGAACTCATTGTCTTCGGAAATCCAAAGTACTTTTGACTGGGAGGATAGCTGTAACCTTCTTTGACTCCATGAAGAACAAGCTCAAGTGAGCTAAGAGACCTGAGATGGCAACAAATTAATGGACTGCGCCTGGCAAAGTCCTCCTTAATAAAGGAGGTTCAAGCAACGCATAACCCTGCCTAAGGACAAACGGGCATTCAGATTACATAGTCATCTGTACAGGATTGGAATGTTATTCACTGACTCCTGCCGTTTTTGCGGCCAGTTCGCGGAGACTCCAGCACACCTTTTTCTCAAATATGACGCTATAGCGCGAAGAAGGTTAAGACATCTCGACCAGAGGAAATACCCAAAAGCTCAGCCTAATCCAGTTCCATCTCAAGTTTATTAAGGAAACTGGGTTTGGATGAGGTACTCTGATGAGTGGAGGGCGCAAAAGGCCATGGAGTCGAAGTGCAAACCTCACTTTCATTCATTCATAGAGAATAACTTACGCCAGAGGTAAGAGTAGATAGGAATATATTGAGCTACTTGTGCGCCGCACACTAAACTAATCGGCCATATAAGAACAACGAATTGTTCCTCATTTATGCTGATAACTTTGTCAGTGCCCAGTCAGTATTATTAATTTATCCATTGAGAGGCTAATTTGCTGCTAAGCCGTTTAAAGTAAGAAAGAGCATTGTATAAATATACCCCTGGCGCTATAATCCAAACGGAGTTAAAAGGAATTATATAAGGTGGAAGAGATTGGATATAGGTACACCTAGGATTTAGCTAAAGTTAAAGCAAAATAAAGAATAGAGATAAGATAAAGATAAACAAATGCTGCCTATTCAAAAACTATGGAAATTAAAACTCCAAAAAATTGAGAACGAGCTCGTACTTTGGGATTTCGTGCTACGACAAAACTAATTTTGATATTTATTTTTATTTTTTTTAACTTATTTTAAAGAACCACAAAATGATGCTAAATGCTTAAAATATTTTATTTTTATTTTTTGCAAGTCATTTTTCTTATTGCAATAAGAAGAAGCAAACAAATCCATATAATTAGTTTTGTAGCCTCATCTTGCGATTATTTAAATAAGAAATATTTTCCCTAGAATTTTATGTAAAATCGGATGTCAAAAAATATCATTCCATACAAATTTTCACGGAGACCCCACGCTCTAGGATGCATATACATTAGGCCGGGTCGATTTGTAGGGAGGCAAAATAATCACCCATTGCTCTGTGAAAATCATATTCTAGGGATCAAAATAAGAAACTTTGCCGAAGGAACCATACCTCTAAAACGAATTCTGATGTCCCCCAATTTGGGTCGAACTTTTTAGTTTCTTTTCTCATGTAAAGGCCAAAAATGGTGATATTTTGAAATGATTGTATGGGCAACCCCCCAGGGGAGTTCCAGGGGGTGTGCCACTGGCATGGGTGGATCGGCCGTCTAAAGTTAGTGGGGGTCGGTCATACATTTGAACTCGATTGGAGCACTCTAAATGGGTCAAAGTGGGGTTTTTCGTTCGACCCAAATTGGGGGACATCAGAATTCGATTTAGAGGAATGGTTCCTTCGGCAAAGTTTCTTATTTTGATCCCTAGAATATGATTTTCACACAGCAGTGAGCGATTTTTAAATCGACCCGCCCTACTATACATATATGTATGTTTTTTTCATTGACATTGGAGTGACAAGCCTTGGACAGATATACACAAATCCGGCTCGTTCCGGTAGCATAGAATCAACTGGCGTAGTTTGAATTACAATACTTTTTGACGTAAACTTCAAACTGAGTGTTTGGAAGAATAAGAGGAATAAATCTAATTTTAAATAGCTGCTTTATTTGCTTGATGCTGTAAAAAGACCTGTAAAGTATTTCATTTATTTTTTTCGTTTTTACATATTCATTCATTATTTAAGTTCTATTTACCTTAGTTTCTTCTCTAATTTTTTTCAATTCCACGTAAGACTTATGTATATTTCTTATATTGGAAAGCGAAGGTCTAACCGTGTGCACCGAAGAAAATAAAAAGAGTAAAGTTAAGTTACAACGATCAGTGAAAACTTGGCGCAGAGTTGCTCCATTTCGTACATTTTAAGAGTTGCTTAAATCGGCAAGATTTGTCTTGCGACCCACTGTATGTGACAAAGCGATTTTTTGTGCCTAAATTGAAAAATGTGCTTGTGGGCAATACGTGATTTTAAAAAGATTTAACATGAGAGGCAGCTTGAAAAGCAATTCATATTACTGATTTAGTTGTTTTTTGGTTATGGGGATTCCCAGTTTTGATATAAGAATTAGTTGGCCAGGGCATGTGATTTAATTTATTTATTTATTCAAGAAATGAGGCTTCATTTGTAAGACTTTTAAGTCATTAAGTTATAGATTTAATTAATTAAGTTTAATGTTGGCAGTCTGTTTGTTTTTTGAAATCTAGCATTTGTTCCAAAAAAGCTACCTCTAAGGGTTACCCTTAGTGTCGAAAAAATCAGGGAGTTTCAATAAATATTATATTTTCTTCAAAACTCTCTAGCTTTTTCATTTTCAATATCAAATAGTCGCAATATGATATTCCCACTTCCACAATAGCTCAATCAAACTTTAATGGCAGCCTGCTTCAAATAAAAAACCAACTAAAATATACTCAAATACATTCATACATCTATAGTATTATTGATTGTTCAGCAAATTTTTCCAACAATGGAGCAACTTGGTTGGAAAAATACATACATATACACACACATGGTATTTGACCAAAAGCAACTCATACGAATGTTAGTATCCCGTTTCATGTATTTCAGGTATTTATGCAGGCGTGTATGGGTTGTTATACCAAAATCCGCCAAAGCAAATAAAACATAGCGGTAAAGAATTTCTCGCAGCTCGTTGCTTACAATGGAAACGTTGCAATATTCAATCACGAATTGTCAAATCAAAACATAAATGTTTATGTATATAGAAAGTGTATATTTTTCAAAAATACATACGTATACAAAGGAGAAGAAGTTTCTCATACACGTGAAAAAACCCCGGTGTAAAATTACTTACGCGATATTGTTGTTATTGTCGTAGCGCACGTGCTTGTTTTGGTGTGATTTTAGTTGCGCGCTATTTGCTGCAATGACTTTGCTTTTCGAATATTTTTTCTTTTCACTTTTGTAGTAAGCAACAATTGTTTTGCTGTTGTTGGATTTGTTAGAATCACTTTGTTGCTACTTTACGTTTCGTTTTGTCGCACACAGTTCACAACAATTGGTTTATTTGTAAATGCGACGAAATCTCTTCGCGTTTTTGTCGTTGTGGGTTTCTACAGTTATCCATAACTGCAAATAAAAGCAAAAAAATATATAAGTACTTTTCAAGGTATCAAAGAGTAGATTATAAAATAGTAAAAATGCTAATTATAGTTAGCGGAAATTCATCAGAGAAAATTAAATTTTAATTGGGAACTTTGCAATTTTGTTAAATGTTTCATCATCCTGCAGTTGTGATAAGCCACACAACACACGCATACATACAAGCAAAACCCTGACATTAAAAATGAACATTTGAACTCAAAATTTTCCAAAAATTGTTAAACATATGTATTTCTTAATACTCCATTGCTTTGCATTATTTACGATGTGTAAAATATACAATATAAAAACGTAAGCATATTTAAAACTAAATATTAATAAAAAATATAAATTATAAATTATATGTAATAAATTATTATTAGTGACTGATGGCGGGCATAGGGCGGGCCAACCCAAATGAGAAATAATGATGGCTGTCATGCTCTCCGCTCTTTTATACGGAGCTGAACTCTGGGCAGATGCGCTAAAGGCAAATCACAGGTGTAAGCTCCTAGCACCGGTACAACGAACGGCACCTCTGAGAATTGTGTCTACCTATCGTACAGTATCAGGGCCAGTACCAGGGTAATAAAAGGCATCACTTCATGGTACAGTAGGAACTTCCGTAAAGTCACTTTTTATAAGCCCAAATAATTTCGGGACACATGTATTTTCAGAAATACCTGTTCAAAATAAGGAAAAGCGAACACTCCACATGCATATACGGTGATTCAGTTGAAGATGATGAACACCGTTTTCCAATGCATGCGCTGGGAGCAAGAACGTCAAACGTTGGAAAATACAGTGGGTCACCTAACCACTGAAAATATAATCGGCAAGCTGCTAAGCAGCGAGGAATTATGGGAAATAATCAGTGGTTTCAAAGAAAAGATTCTCTGGATAAAAAAGCGGGACCTGGCCGCAGGCGCACAAGCATAGATTTTGTAATGAGAAAGATGGAACACCACTCTGAATTAATGCGGAAGGTTCCAAACCGGGGCGCGGTTTCTAGTCTCCGGACATTCCATTGCTGCGAAGGCAGCTTTGATGATGCATTAGGCATTTTAAACAGTAAAAAAACAAAAAAAAAAAAATGCGTTTATTCAAAATTTATTTCGATCAATTCTAGAATAGTACGCGTACGTACCTGCCTCTTATTCTACATGAGAACCAATTACAAGTTATGACTGGTGTTTATGGAAGGAAAATTTGGAAGAGAATAAATTTCTGTAGCTCTGTAATATTGGAGGGAAGCGAACTCTTTTACAGTCTAAATGAAGCAAAAATACTCTTTTATATCTTTACTCACTTCAATGTCCACCTTTGCACCATGCCCAAAAAATGATGCCCAATTGTTTATTTGAAAAAAATTAACACTTTTAGGTATTTTTCATATGGAACCTGAATAAAAACAACAGCTTTCTATAAAAACAATGTATTTTTTTTAAACAGCTTAACACTGAAATTTACTTTTTTTATACAAATCATGTACACTTGGGCTTGCATAATGAAGTCACTTTGTCCTACTTACTATTTTCGCAACACATTTTACTTTATTTTTTTATTGCTGATGGCCAAAGTTGGGTTGGTACTATTTGCTTGTCGTTTGTAGTTCATTGATCAGATCAGATCAGCTAAAAAAACTATGCGTCCAGCCTCTGAACTCACTGAACAAATATCTTCTCATTCTAATAACTTTTCTGAAGTTTTGTGACCTTTTCAATATATTTTCGATTTGGTAAAGATGCATTTGCATTTACAAGGAATCACTGCCATTGACTAGCGCATACATGCATATAAACTGTATATGCTTGTTTTTTCTTTAATCTACCTCCCACCCCACACAGTCGACTGCAAGCACTCACAATTCAATACTAAAAATCTGTGCTCCTGTTTTTGTGTGTCATTATTGAAATGTTAGTGGTCAATGACAATATATGGAAAACAACAGTACACAGACAAATTTCAATATAAATTCCAATGCAAAGCGCATGCAGAACTTTTATGTGTATGTATGTGTGCGTCAGTACGCACGTGCTACAGCTTAACTCTGACATCACACATAAGCTTAGTAAAGCGAAGTTGGCTGCAAAAGTTTATATAAAGCAATACTAATCCGTTCACTTTGTTGAAAACAAGCCGCACTACATCCATTCTTATATACAATATATGTATATGCATATATATATGACGACACACGCCATGGCGTATGAGTGATACAAAAATTTTGTTCTTTGATTTATGCAATGCAATTTATTTGTGTATCCATTTGCATAATAAGTAGTTTAATTACACAGCTGCACATGCATACTTACATATATGCATTGATTTTCATACATATTCGTTGGGGGTTGTGTGTGTTTAGTTTTATGCGTTATTAGATAACTAGCAACCCGATCTGCTCCGCACGGGTATAAAATATATACCCTATGTCACTCACTGAAAAAATGATTAAAATCGATCCAGTAGTTTTGGCTTATTCATTATTGCCCGTGGCCCGCACGCGTTAAATTTGGAGTAAAACAATTCTCCTTTCTTTATAGCATGAAGATTTCCTGCTATCTTTGGGATATCTAAATTCATACCCTACATTTTTGCATATTAACTTTTTGCATTTTTACATATGTATTTATTTTATTTTTACAACAATTACTATATTACAGAATATCTTTATATACAACGTTCATAGCCTTCTTGTCATTAGACAATACAAACATGTTTTCTCTAGAGGTTACTCTTGAAAGAGCGACATACAGTTGGCCATGTGAAAAACAGTCAACACTCAAATCTAAGCCTGCAACGTTGAAGGTTTGACCCTGAGATTTATTAATGGTCATTGCAAAAGATGTCTTTACCGGAAATTGTAAGCGTTTAAATTGGAATGGTAGATCCGATGGTATCAGAGGGATTCGGGGAATCAATACATCTTCTTCGGTACCACATCCTGTGAGTATTGTGCACTCTATTATGAAAGTTTTCAGTGATTTTACCAGCAAACGCGTGCCATTGCAAAGTTTAGGTGGACTTAGGTTTCTTAATAAAATAACAGGACAACCTATTTTCAGCTCCATTTTGTGAGGAGGGAGTCCAGACGGGTTCAAAGAATTTAGAAATTCTGTAGGAAATTGAACAGATTCTTCCAAATCGAGAACAGTATCGACCGAGTAGTATATTTTCGTCGGCGCATCAATCTTTGAAATAATCAAGTAATTTACTTTATCTACTTGTTCGTTAGTTGGTGACAGAATAGCTCTTTCTTTAAACCAAGATATTGTCTTATAACTTATGTTATCAATGTCAGGATAGACATTGTTGACTAACTCTTGGATGTTGTCTATCAAAACACAAAGGTTTTCCAGGTTAATCCTTCCCTCACTTTGTGTTAATTCTCCAATGCCAACTTTTAGCAGCATCTCTGGAAATAGTCTGTTCTCACGTGAAGATGACGAAACCCTCATATTAGTTTTAAGATCTAATTTATTGACATGCGACCAAAGGTGGGATCTTTTTAGCGAAGCATTTATTTCGTCAGCACGTGTTCCTCGAGTCACAACTGGTAGGATTTGACGGAAATCTCCTGAGAACAGAATTGTACATCCACCCATAGGTGCATTTTTGTCCCAGACTATTAATGAGCAGTCACGCATCAATTTTCCTGTATTGCTCTGTCTAGAAACACTACAGATGCTGTTATCATCATCGGTGGCGATTTTCAGCGGGTGCTTGATTGTAGAGTGTATGGTTCGGCCTCTTTCCAAAAGAGTAGCGGCAATGCCGGATGACGCAACAGCTAACGCAATTTTTCCGGTAGATGTCAATTACTAATTACTGATGTAATATCTTGAAAAATATTGTTTTTAATTATATGCTGTAAAGAGCCAGATACATAGATCTATATGAAAACAACAATGTATTTAAGGTATTTAATTGGATAAGGATTAATGTTGTACCTATTTGTTGAAATCGCTTCGAAAATAAGCTATTAGTTGTCGTAAAAAGTAAATAACAAAAAATGTTATTGTATGGAATCGATAGCAAACTAAACGCGCTCCGAATCAATAAAAACTATTCAAAAACTGTATTTTAATTATGTGCGATTTACTAATATAGAACGTGAAAATAGCGTTTTATTTCGCTGTAAAATTGTATGTGCATATAATTACATGGAATTCGGTACATACATAGATACATATGTACATACGTCCGAAATGAAATAATGCGAGCGATTCGTAAATACATACATACATACGTCACCATACGATGTAATTCAACATTAATGAGGTGTGGTGAGATTATCGCTTAACGCCTGTTGCTTCATTCGGTTGACAGCGAACAAACTCACAAACAGCTTTTTTTGGAAAAAGAGCTGCTTTTGTTTAAACAATTTTGGTTAAATAACAAATAAATCAATTATTTTTTTTTGATGCAGAACGAAAGTAAATATTTCAAAGTTAAACTTCAAGAAAGTTTCATTTTAATTGGTTGATTCGTTTATGATTTATGGCCGTGAAAACAAAAAAATTATGTTTTTTTGCCACGTTTTGACCGATTGCCACGCCCCCTTTATATATTTCTTCACATTATATAGATATAAACCTTCCTCTTCAATCAATCTATCTTTAAAAAAAACCGCATCAAAATCCGTTGCGTAGTTTTAAAGATTTAAGCGTATAAGGGGACATAGGGACAGAAAAAGCGACTTTGTTTTATAATATGTAGTGATATATGTATATGCATATATATATGACGACACACGCCATGGCGTATGAGTGATACAAAAATTTTGTTCTTTGATTTATGCAATGCAATTTATTTGTGTATCCATTTGCATAATAAGTAGTTTAATTACACAGCTGCACGCGCCTACTTACATATATACATTGATGTTCAAACATATTTGTTGGGGGTTGTGTGTGTTTAGTTTTATGCGTTATTAGATAATTCTACTCAGTGAGTTTTCCGTTCAGTCCGGCCATTCATACGAAATTTGCATTATTTGAAATGACAACAGTCTGCTTTTGTCAGCCAAGCATTTTAAAGGTAATACGCAATGTATTTATCAGCTGTTCCGAGCAATGTATGCTGTAACAAATAAATACTTTACTTAAAATACTTTCAGTCTACAAATTTATAGAAATACTAGCCATTTCTTTGAAATGCACAAATATTTTACTCTTCGTATAAATGCTATTTTCATTTTCTACTTCAGTCTCCGTTTATTGCATCACGAAATGCAGAAAACATTTGGCATTGTATTGCGCTTGACATTCAATATTAGTCTTCTCAAAATTATGGGCACTTCAGTTACACCCAACGGTCTACTGTTTAACTTGTGGGCTTGTCTGTTTAATTGTGTTTATTTAATTCAGGTAAATAAAGTATTTAACTGCAACTAATCGGAATACAAGGCGAACCAAATCGTCCCACCAGCAAGGCAATTGGCACAAAGTCAATATTAAGTCAGTCATATGCCAAACACACACACGCCCTCCCCCATTGAAAGCCTGAGTGCATACCTGTACCCACTCTTCGTCCTCAATCTACACTCATTTGGCTGTGCTTGAGTGAAAGGAGTGCACCGGTAAAGGGCGGCCTGTGCACGCGTGAACGCTTATTTTGGCTAATCATTTACAAACAAGCAGTTTAACCTGCCATACTTCTTTGTTTACACTTTAAATGACAAAATGCCACAGGCAAGAGCTGTGTGACTTCATCTGAGCCACACGACTTTTTTGTCTTAAATAACTTTTTTGCATTTGTTTGCTTCTCGTTTTTCGTAGCCCTTTATTGTAGGCCATAAATAACAACTACTCGACCGCATATTGTTCTTGCTGGTTTTCGCCGCTATTTACTCAGCGATTTTCTTAAAAACAGTTCCACGGAATTTCCTCTGCCCCACTGCATACATCGCCAACACTCATTCGATATTTAACTTCAAGTCATGGGGAAAATTTGTGTAGCAGTTTTAATGCGTTAATTCTCCAAGACCACACACACATACATACATATACCATTTCCACGCTAAGTGAAATGTGTTTTACGAAAGCCATCTAAGCGATTGGACAGCACGTGGTTCTTAATAGCCCTTAAGTGCAGTTGACGCTGCATATCGCTTAAACTTTATGCCACCACTGCTGCTGTAGTTGGCGAGAGGAGGATTTCGCCTCATCTTAGTGCTGCTGTGAGGCGTCCTTTTGCTCTGGAACTTTACTTCATCATTTGCATTGCTATGGGTATTTGTAATGGCCATAAAGTTTACAAGAGCGGGTTAAGCGCATTATTTACAGCTGCGGCCAGTTGCTTAGTTGTAGTTGCAAACAAATATTGCTCGCTTCTTGTAAATAAGTGGTTACACAAGTTGATACAAGTCTTAATTAGCTGTAGATATAGTTTTGAGTGCAAACTTAGTTCAAATGTAAAAAGTTCAGTGACAAAATAAGCAAACTCTTTGTATAGAATAACAAATAAATAAAGTAAAATAATGCGAAGTTGGATTATGGAGCAATGGGATGAGAGCAATTAAAAAACTATCTTCTTCAAACTCTCTAAACCTAAAAAGTAAAGAAATTTTGTGCTTCAGGCTGGCATGGGAATATTCCATTTCACTTCTGTTCATCCCAATAAGATAACATTTTTCGATTAGTACCAAGAATTAATTGTTTTTCTTCTTGATTGGCGCGATAACTGCTTAAGCGATTTTGCCCGAGTTTAACAAAGCGATGAAGCCAAGTCCTTCTCCAACGCAAACGCCAACTGTTTGTTGGATGATAGAAGATAATTCGACTTGTCCGCGTTTACCACCAGGCTTATTCGGCTTACTTCTTTATCCAGCATAGAAAAGGCAGAACCGACAGCGCAGTCGTTAAGACCGATAATGTCAGCATCATCAGCATACGCTTTTGTAATAAATTGTGTCTGAGCGATTAATCAGATTTGATTGAGGTCCTCAGCTCGCATACAACCAGAATCAGGGTAAAGAAGTCACACGGCAGTCACGCTGCTTAAAACCTTGTTTGATACCAAATGGCTCGGAGAGGTCCCAATTCTGACGAAGCTGCTGGTATTGCACGTCATTTTGCATGTCCATACTTGTTTTTCGAGGACGCCAAATTCAGGCATCGTGGCGTATAGACAACCCCGTTTCATGCTGTTGAATGTTGCTTTATAGAACTTTGGCTCAAAAGAACCTTGTACGCAATATTGCAGGATCACCCTTCTTATGGCTTGGCCGGAGCACACTTAAATCCCAATCGACAGGCATGCATTCATCCGACCGTATTTTGCATAGGAGCTCATGCGTGCTCCTCTCCGTCATGCGGTCCGTTGGCTTTCGCGGCTTTCTTATTCTTTAGACGCGCAATCGCTATTCGCACATCGTCATGGTCGGGAAGCGAAACAATAATCCCGTGGTCAACGATTGCGGTATCGGGATCTTCACATTCTCTGTGACATCCACTACTGTCAATATTCAACTCATTCGAGTAGTGCTCATTCCATAGCTTAAGTATGTCAGCTTAAGTATGTCAGCCACCAGATCGCCGTCTGTGTTCTTACAGGAAAACGCTACGGTCTTGAAATCTTCTGTAAGACGCCAAATTTCCGTTCCTATCCTGTCAGGCGTTTTTCCTGTAGGCCAGCATTTTAAATTCTTCGCTCTCACGTATTTCGGCCTCTCGTCACTTCTTTCTGATATACGTCACTCTTCCTTTCTCACCATACAGTAGCTACCTTACATGGCTCCCATTACCGCCCGATCGCAGCGTGGTGCTATAGGCAACGCGTTTTCTTTTTGCGAGAGCGTGACGTTCCCCATCATCATTCCCTGACATTGAAGACGCCAAGCATTCTTAGGGTTCTTTATAAAGAGCGCGATATAACGATGTGGTCACCCATAATATGTAAGATAAGTTTTGACAACTTTTTTTTTTAATTTTAATAATCTTTTAAATTTTAATATTTTTTTTTTTTTTAAATATAGCACATTCTATAACAAATACCATATTAATTTAAGCACAAGATTTATATAAATTCAACAAATTTTCATCCAAATTTCAAACTTTTTAACAGAATTTTATGAAAAATTTCGAAACAATGCAAGTGTTAAGTGGCTCAAAATTCTCGTCGATTTCAGATACTTTCCCATGCATGAATTAGATTCTTTAAAAAACGGAATTAAAATTAATTTCAAACAAAAAATATGTATATAGTCAAAGCTTATGTGGAGACCTTATGATTATGCCACTCCCTTTATACCTCAGCAATTCTTATCATCCCTGTAAATATAATATACTTTCTTTCTTAGTCCATTGCTCCGTCTCCTAAAATTTGTTATGTTTTTCAGTATTTCTTAATAGTTCCCTCAGTATCAATTCTGGAAAATTCGGTAGCTTTACGGCTGTTTCTTCTACTGTTGGCCGAAGTGCTCAATGGAATCGCTTTCTGTGCAGCGCTCCCTTATTCAATAGCCTCTGAATGTTTGCATAAGTCATAATTCTTATAGATCAGTGAACTATGTGGCCCGAATTTCACACTCTCCGTTTTTTATTTTTCAAATTCTATCGCAGATATTCCAGCGCTCTAGGCCCATAGAGATACTCAGTTTCGATATAATTGTTTTAGTGATATCACTCACAAGCTTGCCAACAAACATACTGACTTCTGAAAAGAAACCCGAACGTATGTAAGTGTGCGTGTACCGCCAACCGTAACTTTGCAAATATAATCAGATATTTATTAAGTACCATATTATTTTCACTTTATCACGACGTCAAGTTCAGCTCGTTTGCCTTCAAAAGCAAAGCAAAAATTGTGATTTTCAACGTTCGATTTTTTGATGGTTTTTTGTTTATTAACTTAAATTATGAGCGCTTTATTCACGAGAATACGAGTAGAGACGTGCAAAAGCGCAAATCCAGATAATACTCATAACACAACAACAAGGAAAGTGTGGTGCAACAATATGCAGTAGTAGTTGGCTTCTCGAAGGAAGGTCAGGGTAGATGGGCTACGTTTCACTCTATTTTTAACATCAAGGCTAATCTGCGTAAAAGTTCAATGCATTACTGCTCACCTCACCATTGTTGCACCCAGTTGCAACTTTGCGCAAGCATGGCACATTTAGTAGATAAATTTCGCCGAAGTAAAAGCGCAAAAAAACAGTTGTGATTGCTTTTCATAACGGGTGGAAAATGTGAACTTACAAACAATCCTTTAAGTAATGAAAATGTCTATCAGCTGAATGAGACATCATTGTGTTGTTTTTGTTTTTTGATAAGTGTTTTTATCAGAAGTTTTTTTTCGCATGCCTATGCTAGTACAGTTCGCATTTTCGTGAAGACGTTATCTAGCAAGGGCACGACTAAAGTATTATTATTGAATCAGAATGCAAGAGGAGTGAGCGAGACATCAAAAAATGTTATTCAATAAAAGTTGTTATAAAAATGTTTCAAAAGTTAAAAGTGTCAGCAAGTTAGTCCAATGAAATGCAACTCTGCATCATATCGTCAGCAAAGCATCATAATAAAAAAGCTAAAATAATTTTGTATTTTTCAGTTCAGCGTGGGAAAAGCACCAAGTTTTTAACGGCCACTAGCAGGCGCTTTTGATGTATTTCAATAATTTCAATAAAGTTTAAGTTTAACTTAAAGGATAGTAAACAAGTTTTATTTTTTGTTTTTGCTATTTTATCGACAAAAAGTATTACTCGGCCAGGCCTAATATGGCTTCAAAGATCAAATTCAGTAATTTAGAGCTATTCTCAAAACAGTGCCCCAAAATCTATCCAAACTGAATATTGGCCAACTGAATGTATGCATGTATGTGTGTATTGCCAATAAGCGCACTGAAAGTCCAACGAAATATTGTCAAAAACTGTCACGGACTTTTTGCAATTTTTTTAAGTGGCGTACCTACTCATCTCTATTTACCAGCAAAACATTTAAAGGCCGGAAGTAGTTAACTCGCTCGCATCATCGCAAGCCCACAGGAAGAAAATTTTGTCACGAGTAGCTGCCTTACGTAATATGAGCCGAATTTGCAGTTGACATTGCGCTGTGAAACCAATAGGGAAGCCACTTGACCGCCGACTGCACACACTCACATTCCTATAAGTATTTTTCTTATTACTTGTGCGTACGCATGTGCGGCATGTTGCAGTGTGCATAGAAGAAGCGAAAAGTGCAGTAGAACTATGGCAGGAAGGTAGTAGGTTGCGTCCACTGGTTCGCCTGCATTAGAGAACATAGCAGCAAAAGAGCATTGAAAACTTGCTGCGTAGCAGTGGGCAGACTGTATCCGCCAGTCTTGCTGGCACAACCAGCCAACGCATTGGACTCTGGCCGTCTAGTTGAAGTATATTTATACAATTTTTAATATTTTTTATTACTTTCGAACGCATTGTTGTTGCGTCTTTGCTATTTTTATTTCCTCTATTTTAATAGTTCCTTTCTGGCATTTGATTTTTCACTCACTTTTTCAGTTTGAAGCGAAATTGCGTTTTTGTACATATTTATGTACATGCATACACTTTTTGTATGAGTATTTTTTGCTGAGCTTCTCTATTGCTAAGCGGAAATTGTTGCGCTTTTTTGCTTGAGTCAGCTACTGTTTTTCCTGCTTTTGTGCTAGCAGCAAACATTAGTATTTAGTAGGCAACGGCAGCTGTTAATATTTTACGTATCATCATTGACGTAATTGTGTGCGCAACGTAGACAAAAATGTTAAATCAATTTGATTCTTTTACTGAGAACGCAAGAAAATCAACTTGTAGCTAAGTGTGCTTAAGTGCGTCTCAAATCGCCCAATAATACCGCGAATCCAACGCCTTGTTACGAACTGATCCACACAAAAAAATCAAGCAGCAAGAAAAAATCGTTTTTAAATATTTCTAACAGTTTTCAACCATCAATACTTAATGACATTCTTCCGTGAAATTCTGTTCACACAGAAGAGCTCACTTACTACTTACAGCAATAAGAGTGACTATGAGTGTTAGCCGCTCACATCTGTATGCACAAATGAAGCATTCCGTATGGACATAAATCTATTAGTGGACCGTGACAAAGACAATGTTAATTACAATGAACTTCTCAGATGACAAGGAAATCTGTATGTCTGTGAGAAGCAAATTACATTGTTCTTAGAAAACGAACTCGATGGAGGGGAGTGGCAGGTGGAGTATATGCTACGCATGCTGTAGGAATATTAAAGTTTCACAAGTTTGAGTCACTGCTTGAAAGAGAGTGAACTATGTATAATGCGAAAATTTGTATATTTGTGAGGGTATGGCATTGTTGGTTGTGATCCAATTAATATTTTAACGCCGGAAATGTGCGTGCTCACAAACCTGCACACACACTCACATTAACGTGTGTCTGAACAAAGAACGTTGCAATATGGACGAAACAAGGACTCTCCACCCAACTACCGGGAATGTAGGCCTAAATTATTTATAAATGCAACAAGATTCTGCGGCAAATGTAAAAATTTTTGAATTTGAATTTTGAGTGGAAAGCAAGAACTTTATATATTTAATTTGCCGATAGCCACAGCCGTTAGTTGCCTTACTCCTGTTATGTAATTATATTTCGTATAAATACACATATATAAATAAAATAATTTGCTTTATTTTTTCTTTTAATTTGCGTTATTTTTCCCGTAGATTTGAAAGCGATGTGGTCTACGTACTATACATTTACTCGTTCCCACTACATTTACTCGTCTCTGGTCAAGAACTGTCACTCCAGCGGCATTCATGTATGGGGAATGTATATGGGGCGACAACAACAACACCCACAACAACTTACATTTACTCGCCCTAACAACTACAAAAATAGTTCATCCTTAAACAAAAACCAATCTTTCCAGCTTTGAACAGAATTTTTCCAAATTTTAACGTTAAAGGCTTTTCTTTAACGTATTTTCTTCCATGCAAATTTAATGCTCGAATTTATAATAATTATATGCAAGAAAAGGCCTACCGCCGTCAGCAAAAAGAAATTGTCACTTGAGATATTTGATGTAACGGGTGGGCCACATGGCGTTTGCTTTTTGAACCACCTATTTTTTTGAGAATGGTAACACAAATGACAAGTCAAATGTGTTCATAATTTACTTAAAGGATTGACATTTACGAAATGGGACGCTATACGCTTGAACAAAATTGGGAAATATTGAAAACCTATTTCCAAAGTGGTGAGTGTTCTTCTTCTTCCGCGGTTACAGTAAATGGCGAGAGTTACCGTGATATGCTCAACGAGTTTTTGTTTCCAAAAATTGAAGAGGATGACATGGACGACATTTGGTTTCAACAGGACGGTGCAACTCGTCACACTGTCAAAGTTACACTCGAATTTTTGGCTACCGTTTTTGAGTTCCGATATCAATTGGCCGCCTCGGAACTGTGATTTAAGCCCGTTGGACTATTTTTTGTGGCGAGCCGTTATGGACAAATGCTATGCGAACCATCCAAAGACGATTTATGCTTTAAAACACGAAATCGAAGTTGCCATTCATCAAATTGGAGCCCAAACAATCGAAAATGTGCTTAAAAATTGGGTTGATCGAATGGCCTACTGTAAAGCCAGTCGTGGCAGTCATTTGAACGATATTATTTTTCATTCATAAATGACAATGTTCAATCTTCAAAATAAAAAAGTTTGAAAAAATATTGATAAGGAATCGTTCTGACGATTTTGAAAGCGAGTGCAGGGGACCACGGAACGTCTCAAAATGATAGCTGCAAACGCTACCATGTGAAGAAGAAACGGCATTCGTACAGCGCCTCACACCCTCACTCAGCCGAAGAGTGGAGCTTTGTTTTAGTAAGAGCATACCCTACATATCGTCGGCATCAATCAAAATGCTTCTCACCACAAAAAAAAAGCTTTTCATGGATGCGCTATATATATATTATATAATTATACTAGCAAACCCGGCCCCCTTCGCTGGGCACACTAAAATATGATATGATAGATATGGTTTAGAACAGAAAATATATGGTTTTCATATTATTTATTTCTTTATTCTTTATTCAAGCGCTTTGGCATAAACAATATTTTTTGTTTTTCTATTTGTTTTTGAGTAAATATAAAATATAAATTGAAAATCAGGAAAAAAGAAGATTGTTTTTAAATTTCAAATCAACGCAAATGAATAAACAATCGTCTTTTTTCCTGATCATCCATGCATTTTTCGTTTCAATTTATATGTTTTATTAAGCATTGGATCTTTTTTAACCATTATCCATTTATATTTTTCAAAAAAAAAAAACGAAAAAAATTGTTTTTTCCACGAACACATAATTTCATTCGGATTTCACATTAAATTCTCAAATTTCGTAAGAAATTATTCACTGTTCCAAAATCCACTCCAAAAAAATTCACAAACAATTTTTACATGTTGCACTTACGTTTTTTCCTTATGGCATCCAAATCAGAAAGAAATATTGACACATTGTAACTCACACTGTCAATTTGACAGTTCAGTTCCGCCCCAAGCGTTACAAAGGTAAACGACATTATGGCTGGCTCAAAAGAACGCTGTACCCGTTGACACTGCTCCGAATTACAACCAAACTTTACGAAAGCCATTTTCAATACTTACTTAACAATGTGCATAAGTTTGGTTTAATTCGGTGCAAAGACACGGCGGGTCCACGTTTTGGCATATATTTCGAGACCCTAGTCATCAATAGGTATGAAAATTACCCCGTATTAAAGCACTTATCAACAGCTTCCATTTGATACCCATATTGTACATACACATCCGAAGGTTACCCGGGTCCACGTTTTGACCTATATCTCGAGACCCCAGTCACGGAGCGGCATGAAAAATACTCTGTATTAAAGCATTCACCTACAGCTTCAATTTGATATCCATATTGTACAAACACATTCTAGGGTCCACGTTTTGGTCTCTATCTCGAGACCCTAGTCACGGAGCGGCATGAAAAATACTCTGAACTAAAGCATTCACCAACAGCTTCCATTTGATACCCATATTGTACATACACATCCGAAGGTTACCCGGGTCCACGTTTTGACCTATATCTCGAGCCCTATCCACCAATAGGTATCCAAACTATACGGAAACCATCTTCAACACCTTCTTAACAATGTGTGTAAGTTTGGTTTAATTCGGTGCAGACACGGCCGGTTAGCGAACACACACAAAAAGTTGACTTTATTTTATATATAAGATTTTTTTCAGTTTGTGTCCGAAAAATCCAAATATCTTACGGAACCCTATTTTTTTCCAAAATAAAATGTAATCCATGTTACTCCTGGATAATGTAGTTTTCGAATGGTGAAAGAATTTTTAAAATCGGTCCAGTAGTTTTTGAGCCTATTCGTTACAAACAAACAAACAAACAAACAAACAAAGTTTTCCTCTTTATAATATTAGTATAGATAATAAATACACCCATTTTGGGTGTTTGGCCGAGCTCCTCCTCCTCTTTGTGGTGTGCATCTGGAAGTTGTTCCACAAATAGAGGGACCTTTAGTTTTAAGCTGACTTCGAACAGATATTTTTTATGAGGAGGTTTTTCGTGGAAGAAATACACTCGGAGGTTTGCCATTGCCTGCCGAGGGGCGACCGCTATTAGAAAAAACCTTTTCTTTATTTTGATCTTCCACCGAGATTCGAACCTACGTTCTCTCTCTGGATTCCGAATGGTAGTCTCGCACCAACCCATTCGGCTACGGCGGCCGCTATAGATAGAGTAAATTCAATATGAGCAGCTCTTCTAATTAAAGCTTGTCGGACATAAATAAATCTAACTTAACCTAACCTAGCCTATCTTTGCCCCCTTTACCAACGAAAACCAACCCAATCTAACTTAATATGTCCAAACTTATTGCAACATTTCCACAATAATATACGGCATTTTTGTTTCAATAACTAGCACGTCACGAACCCAGGCATTTTTTACTAACTGACGTGTCACAACCTACGGTGGGCATAAAAGAAACCTGCTTGTTCCCCTGGAAACAGAGCTATTCGCAAAAATTGCATTTTCATTCCAGTTAAATGTGGATTTTAATCTCAAAGCTTCAAAATCCAAAATTGGCGCAGAAGCAAAACCAGAAAATTGAATAGCCAGAAATTTTGGAAATCAGTTTGGCGTGTTAATGAAAAGAGAGGTGCATAAACAATTAAAATTTTATCATTGATATGGACACTTTTACTGTGCAGAGCAAAAATAATTTCACTAACCAACGATTGGACTTAAAATGAAATGATGTGAGCGCAGCTGTAGCTGACGTAAATCGAAATGTTCAAAAGGAAAAACTAACTAATGATATATTGCAAGCGGAAACAAGTACTACGAGGAGAAAAGGCACGAAATAATGAAATTGTGATATACGAGTATGCATGTGTATATTGAACTAATAAATTATTGTAAGGTGCGAAAATTACTGAGTGCCTGTAATGATTGAAAGGTATACGTAGCTGCTAAAATACTCGTACTTGTAATACTGATTGCGCTGTTCGATATGCTGTCATAACTGTGTCAAATGCTTTTAGATATGATGTTATGCGCTGTTGCTGCTCTTCCTCTCGATATCGAATATCATTCATCACCAGCACCTGAAATCGTTCGAATCCTTGTTGGCAGCTTATAAGAGGACAAACTACAAATACTGGTATGCGCATATATGTTTGCTGTGCCAACAAGGGTGGAAGAAACATCACACTCATATATTTATGAGAATGTTCATCCATATATCCATAGTGTAAGCCACTCTACAAAGCTGTAGCTAGCTCTCTGAGGTGATATAGCACACATTTGGCGAGCCACTGCCGAAGTATCCATATCGCACTTCGAAGGTCGACAGCATTCTTATTGATGACAGCCAGACAGCCTACAGTAAGCACTTCGCTCGAGATGATTGGAATATATGTATGTTCATATATAGCAGTTTGCCGATAGTTATTGAAGTTTGCATGAAAATGTACAGAGAAAAACAACAAACAAAGGATGAACCTGCAGGAATTGGTTGGTTTCTCAGATAAAAGCTGATGATATTCAATAAATATAAAGTGCTTCTGTTTTCCTTTTGTTTCGGTTTAATGCTTCTGCCCCGGTTTTATGCTTAGATTCTATTAGCTTTATTATTTAAAGAAATTGTTTTAGACTAGAGCGATTTGCGGCTAATTGAAATCAGTTGTGTGATGTATGACAATTATCGACCCAGCACAGTTGCACCTCAAAGAAGCTGAACTGCTGCGCAGTTGGAAGTTTTCCAAAGGTATAAATGGTGACTTCATTGAAGATAGAAGTAACTATCTTTGCTAAGTAACTGTAAATGCCTATATTTTCTTTTTCATCTTTGCTTCTTTATTTAAAATTATATTCATAATTAAAATACATTTTTCTTAAATATCTACATTCTTACTTAAAACTAATAGGCAACCTTATTCATATAATTATATATATCTATTTTTTTTTAATTATTCATACTTTCCTTTTTTATCTTTGCTCCTTTATTTAAAATTAGGTGGCAGCCTTATTCATAATTAGAAAACATATTTTCTATATATCTATTGTTTTTGAATTCTTCATAATTTCCTTTATCTTTGGCCCTATATTTTAAATTAGGTGGCAACTTTGTTCATACTTAAAATAAATATTTTGTTTTTTTTATTATTTATAATTGAAATAAACATTTTTTTAAATACCTACCTAATCTTGATAAGATTTTCTTGAAATGTGTAGTTGGCAGCCCTGCTTCAATGTTAAAAAATTCTGCATCCTATATTTTTTTTTACTTAAAATAGAACTGAAGATGCGACTGACAGATCTTTTGCTCAAGTCATTATTCACAAGCTTAATTTACTTGCAATTCTCAAACGGCTTATGAATTGAATGTTGAACTTAAAATGCTGGAGCAAACTGTTTCAGGTCCACGGTCTTCGGGTATAAGGCTGTCACTATTCATTATCTGGCAATATAATATTTCTAGTTTCTTCGAGATAACCTTTCCTAGGCGACTTTTTAATGCCCACTATTACCTATTCTAAGATAGTGATTATTTAGAGTTTCAGTATTTAAGAGAAACCATTCATCGAATGATGTCGTCCATACAAAAAGTGGGTAAAATCTAAAATATCTAATGCTACATACAAACTAATACCGGAGCACCCATACAATCAGTATCAAGGTAGCTCATATTACACAATGTCGCTTTCAGTCAAACGGAGCAGGATATGCTTTTATTTGCTTGCGATCACCAACAACAGCATCTATCTCTCTATCGAGTAAAAGCGTGTATTGGAAAGTACCCACATATTCAAACTCTTATTTATAAATACGTACGTATACACGCGTGTGTGTATGTACGTTTGTTAGTAAGAGCACAGTGTGGAAAATCAGTGGCTATTGCTTAGGTAGCAAACAAACAACTGAACATTCATTTATGTATACGAGCATACAAATGACAACCAACTGATGCTGACAGCCATATTAGTTGACATGTAATTTAATCGACATTGAATAAAATATTTTTTCTTCTACTCCTCCTCCTTCGCCTTCTCCTCCCACAACTACACCTCATTCACTCAGCATTTCTTAATCGCAATTTATCACAAATACTCAGTGGTGTATGATTGTGCAAGTGCATGTATGTGAATATGTATGTTTGTATGTATTTGTAGTTGGCGCAGCAAGCACTCAGTCGTTGAGTTTGAATGAAAACTTGGCATAAGTGCACTTCAATGGGTTAGGAAAATGCACAAGTAGAAAATAAGTTGGATGAGTTGAAGAAAGTTAACTTGGCAATGAAGGGGAAAACCAATACTTAGTACTACAACGAGAGATTACAAAC
Source organism: Anastrepha ludens (assembly GCF_028408465.1). Taxonomy (NCBI): domain Eukaryota; kingdom Metazoa; phylum Arthropoda; class Insecta; order Diptera; family Tephritidae; genus Anastrepha; species Anastrepha ludens. Next base: position 114,792,109 of record NC_071500.1, on the reverse strand, counting down.
AGATAAAAGGCTTAGAGAGAAAAGAGAAAGCAGGCTGTAATTGAGGAGTAATGGGAAGCATGCTATGCCATTGAAATTTGCAAACAAGAGACCTTGATTGGCTAAAGAATTGAAAATGTTTAACTAGTTTATATTTTTTAATGAAAATAAAACATGGTTAGAAAATGCACTGATTTAGCTTAATTAAATACCGAAGCAACTATTGAAAGATTTATAGAAAATCAAGCAAACTAAATTTTCTGCCTGAATATCTTTTTCTACTAAAGCAAAAGCATTTGTAAATTTAAGTTAGAAGTTATAAAAGGTTATACATTTTTTGACACACATGGCAGTAAATTAAAAATTTGTGCACAAGTTTAAATTTGAATTCTAATACAAATAACGTATTTCAAACTGCATGTTATAAATAATTCATTTTATAAATTATTCAGAAAAAGATTTTTTTTTTCAGTATTTCATCTGTGTTATAAGCGAATGTGTATATGATCCCTATGCACTCCGAAAGCACTGGATCGATTTTGATGAAATTTTGGTGTTTATAAGTTCATTTTGAACCGCTAGGCGATATTGAGGTCGACATATATAAAAAAATCTGTTGGAAATTTGGTCTCATTTAACTCATATTCTTCAATATTCTTGTAGCAAATAGACTTGCTAGTTGACGCAGGAGTAGAGATATTTCCAAAAATCGTGTTCATGGCGCGATTAGCGCTTCGAGGTGGGTACCTAAAAATTAATAATTTGAAATTTATTATTTATAATTTCGTAATGCATTACTTTCTTTTATGTAAGCTCCGTATAATAACGGCAACGTATAGTAGCGTCCCCACATTTTTTTAAATGGAAGAAAACACCCAATGCTGTCAGCAGAAAAAATTGGCAAAAATCAACGCGATTTTTTATCGACTTGAAACTTGCACTTTATTGCACCAACATTCAATGACCTATAAAACTGCATACCCGAAATTTTACTGAAATTTCTTAGTAAAAAGTTCGAAATTTTGTTGCGAATTTGCCGAATTTTTACAAATATTATAATATACAAATCTCGAAACCTTGCTGTATATGTTTTTTGTTGGAGCATGAACTAAATTATTATAATTACAAAATAAATAAATAATTAGTCAAAACTTATCAATATGTGGTGTACACTTTCTTTTGACGTGCGAGCATGCAAATAGGGTGATACTTTTGAACAATTTAAGCAAATTGGATCAACTGGCTCAGTTTTCTATTAGATTTGAGCGAAACCTTCTTTTATCAAGAGAAGGAATCGCACTAAACTAATGTGGCATGTCGTGGTATTTTCTGCTAAAAAATAAATCGCATCACTCTCATTCAAAGGTCCAGGAAATTGGTGTTTCAGCGCTTCAAGCCTTGTAAACATATAGACAATCACCGGTAATAAAATAAATCTTTGTCGCAGCAAATATTTCACTTTATTGCTTCTTCAAAGCATGCGTATGCAAATTTATTTATACACAAATATGATATATATATATACACACACACCGTAAACACAATTGTTAGATTGTGCACTCCCTAACGCGTTTTTTTTTTTTTTGGCTGAGGGTGCACAATTCATCAATCAGCAATCAATCAGTTCCTGCAATCCATTAAAGTATAGCAAAATTGAAAGTGCTTGTGTGTGTGTGTGCGCGTGTGGTTACACAAAGTTTAGAGTTCGCAGAGAAAAAAAATTGCAATTATGTTAATTTCTTTTTTAGTTCGGTGCGTAGTCGAGTTAAATGTTGCATACGAATTCACAAAAAAATATTACATTTGATGTTTAATTAGGAGTTTATGCGTGAAATATTTCACTTTAAATGTGTCACACGCGCGCAAGTACAAAGCGATTGTTTGTGCTGTATTAGGCGTAAAGTACACGCCCAGGCGTGCCGCGATTGGGGGTGGAGTGTGCAGGGATGCACAGGGGCGTGAAATTTGTTGTTCCTTAGTAATTAAAGTTGTGGAATATTTTCAATTAATCACTTCTTGGTTTTATGGCGCATTTTAAGGACGGCAACTGCAAGTTTATAACAGTTGAATAAAATCAAAAACAAAAATCTTTACTAAATATAAGAATTTTTTGTTATGCTTTTTTACGCACTTTAAGGGGGGAAGCTGGTCTAGAGCGCAAAAAATGGGCATATTTTATGAATTTATTTTGACTCAACAAAGGAATCAATCGAAAATCTGTGAAATAGGTTTAATAATATAGTTTTCATGGTACAAATACAAAATTTTTCGTCTGAATTAATTTCAAAATGGCCGCTGTCCAGCAGTTCTCCTAAGGCGCCTTTTTTTCTAGTGGGTCCATTGCCGAAGACGTAAACTCCTTAAACTCCTTTTTTCGCGAAATGGTGCACGTTTGAACAAAAAGTTACAATTTTCACTATAAAGAACGACATAAAATTGTTGATTAAAAAAAAAACTATGTAATATAAATAAAAAATCCTACGTACGTCTCCGGAGAAAGGTATTTCGAAGGTATTGTCAAAATTTCGTAAGAATCGGTAAAGATTTGTTCGAGTTATGTCTTCGGCCAGTTTAAAAAAAGTGATTTCGAGAAAAACGCGTTTAAAGTTGTAAGTAGCGTTCGGGGCATACCTGCGAGGCACTGCCGTCGAATGAAAAATTTGGGCATTTAGACATTTTTGCTGGCATCCCTCATTTGGTATATTATCTCTAAGACCCTAAAGCACCTTTTAAGACAAAAAAAAATTTTTCGATTTTTTCAAAATTCTAGACCAGCTTCCCCCCTTAATAAATTATGAATTTTGCTCGCTAGTAAATCACAGAGGGGGAAAAAATTATTTACAATAGAATTTTATTTTAGAACTTTTTTTTCGAAAGAACTATATCTAATGTCTTTCGATTTCTTGACGTTTGTCATAAAGTCTTTCAACTTTTGCGAAATTTATTTATATTCTTAAAATAAAAGGCGAATCATAACCAAATTTTTAACTAAAAACACAGTACTTATTTGCTTATCAGCCACACAAGAATATCAAGTATGTGCTCAGACTTCACTATTAACACAAGTCAGACCAACGTACATAAAAATAGATGAAATAGCAAAAAAATTATTAATAAAATGACAGAGTGAAAAGCACAAATATGCTAAGAATACATTGCCAGAGGGAAGATAAGCCCGATTCTTATCACGCCAACTCACACATTCACACATATGTATGTAAATTAATTTTGTATTCCCTGATAAGACAACATAGTCGGAGAATATACGACAATAAAGAGCAAAATTGATAAGAATGGCGGAATAAAGGCAAATACCTATGCTTCTGTACGTATGTGAGAAAGTGTATGCGAGACTATCAATGCGCAAAGTATGCAAGACTTGAGCAAATATATATAATAGAGAAAAAATTAGCAAATTTACATAGCAAATTATATATAAAAATAAAGTAATTGAACGCCAAGGAATCAGGCAACAAAAAATTATCAAAAAACTACAACTTTGCTTTCTTAGATTACGTGCCATTTGAATTATGAGCACGCATTAGCAAAGTAACACGTACACAAGCACATAAGCAAGTGTGCGAAAGCACATAAAATTGCTTTCCAAGAGTTATTTATGGAAAATCTCGCAGAGCAGAGAAGCCGAAAGGAGCGAAGGAAAAAAAAGACTACTTTTTATTAAAAAAAACAATTGAGAACGTTTGGTATTGGTTTACTCAAAGAGGTATCCTATTTTTCTGAAAAAAAAATGCCTGCACTTAAATCAACAACCAACTCAAAACTAATGACTCTTACACATATTACATACAACTTTTCATAAAAATTAAAAAAACGAGTAGGTTTCTTCTCTATCTGCGATTTATATTAAATTTTTTTTTTTTCGTTTCAAAAAAATTTACGGAAATCGTGAACCATGCCCTTTTTATACAAACAATCAACAATATAATAACAATAATAATAACGCCGTATTTAGCCCAGTTCCGCTGATTTCCTCATTAATGTTACATCTCCATGAGCCTCGGGGTCGTCTACTTCTGCACGACCCGTATGACTCTGACTCTGAACCGACTTCACATTTGAACTGCAGTTTACCCTGCTTGAAATATACTTAGCGAATCATATTTTCTTCCGACAGGCAAAAGTGGTATTTGCTTTCCTTATTCTGCTCCCCACAACTGTGTTGGCGCCGCCGCCTTGGGTGATTTGGCTGCCTAGATATTAGAACTCATTTACTCTTTCTATTGGTTGCTCAGATATGATGAAGCCAGAGTGCTACTGAGCTTTCACGCTCATAGATTTCACTTGAGAAACATTAATTTTATTTAAACAAAAATTTAATTTTAAATAAATTTAATCAATTGTATATAAAAATTAAGCCAGTACACCTTCATACTCTCCGTGGTTTTTGGACAGTAGAGCAGGCATCAGCAATATATTCCATGTCGATGGGCTGTCAAAGTCTACCTCTTTTGGGTTCCTTTTCTAAAGCAGCATTTAAAATGTCTTCGATGACAATCAGAAATAGCAAAAGAGATAAAATGTATCCCTGCTTTACTCCAGCAGTTGTACTAATTGGATCAAACAAGGTGTTGTTACCTTTAAACAGCGTGCCACCCTCGCACACCTCTCACGACAAGAAACCACACACATTTTCTTTTACAATTTTGTCGGGAGAGTAAGATGGCTATTAAATAAAGTTTACCTTTTGAACAATCATAAGTATGTGAAAAGAGTGTCACCGTGTTAGTAAGGCCATGATCGCTCCGAAAATATTTAAAAAGTGCAATGAAAAAGAGTGCGTTCGCCCAAAGCTTCTGACCACCAGCTGAGTACCGCGCAGCCTTCCCTTTCTAATGCAGTATCTCTTGCTTCTGTTAACAGATCGGTATAGTTGTTTTGCCTGTAGCAGCATAAATATTCCCCCGAATATAAATCCGACTCGTTCCGGTAAAGTAGAACCGACTGGTCTGGAAACGATATCCGTATAGTCATAACCATTGGTCGCATACAAATTTTTAAATTCTAGAATTCCCTAATAAACCTTTTATGTCAAAATCCCAAAGAATGATGCCCAACGCTTCTACGTTTTCTAGGGTTTCTACGACGTTCACGTTCTTACTAAGTAGAGGGAAGGGAAGTCATTACAATGGGCCGGCTCGTTTCCTATTCTTCCTCAGAGTTTCTAACCCAGCAAGTATCGTACTATTAGATTGCACACCTTATTCAGCGAATTTTGGTCTTTATGACTTATATCTGTTTCCGAGGTAAAATCTGCATGAACAACCAAATTAGAGCATTTTGAAGCTGTAGAAAAGAGGCCGATAATCCTCCTGAAGGAATTGACAGAAGACAGTCGGGTTTACGTACGCGGAACGGCCGGGATTTATATCCGACCAAGGGGAATACTTATGCCGCTACAACAACATCCTCCTGAAGGAGCTGACACAAAAAGACCTGCAACATCTTTTGGAACAAAGGAGGTTTCTAATGCGATTTCGTTTTTTATGTAATATTGCAATTTTTTATTCAGCTGGTGGGATTCTTCAAATTCGTCTCACCCACTTCGAACTAACTATGGCCACATTTGACGCAGTGGAGTGCTATTTAATCTCATGTTATTGCTTGTTTTTTTCTAAATCACTGACCTTTTTCTATACCCCGCGGTGCGTATATGCACAGCCATCGGGATCGCTTTTGCTAAGAAGTTGTTGACAAATTTCAAATTTTACCCGTTTGAAAAATTTGTAATTTCATTAAAATGACCTACTTACTTATCCATAATAGGGTGCGTACAATGGAGGAGTGTTTGTGTGGCTGCGTAATCTCGGCGGTTGGCAGTTGGCAGTATCTAAATGTTGCCACACCGCCATGGTAATGTCCCGCCAATTTTACATGACGACAGGGCTACGAATTTATTACGCTTTCATTGCCAACGCGATGCAGCCTTTGGTGCTGACAGAAAAGCATGCAGCCGCGCACAGACGCGCACTTAAATAAGTTTATATGGACATGCGTATGTGTGTTGGTAAATACACATACAAGAAATTGCACATATCCACATATACACATGTTTCTAGCATTCCACATTTAGTATGGATTCTGTCTGCGCGTGTAATAAAATGATTTCGCGTTACGTTTACTTTGACTCATTTAATGTTAGGAGGAAGAGAGCGACACTCAAAATGTTACCGGATGCCGTGGTCGTGTGGTGGAATGCGCAAAAAGGTGAAAACAAATTTAATCAAACTTTTTTTAGAGCTCCTGCTGCGGTGTTGATGAGCATTTCAACAACAGTTTTCACTCATTTACGATTAATATTCTATTCATTCTATTCATTTGGCTGGCTAAGGCTTCATGCCAGACGAAAATTGTTTTAAAGTTTTCGTAGATACATATGTACATGTCGTTGTTATATTGAAGTAAATGCGCTTTAAAAAATATTTATGAGTTGCTTTAAATGTAATTTGTGTAAGTAATAAGTTACTGTATTTTAACAAAAGCAACAAAAAATGGATTTCTCAAAAAAGACTAAAGGTATTAGTTAACCAAACTCATATTTTTCGAAACTACAATATAATTAATCCATTGCAATCCAAAGCAGTTGGTTGAGTCCCTAATTAACGTAAATGAATGTGAGAGTGTAGGTGCTTTTTGTACTGTCCTGCCTTAGGTCTGCCTTAATAGTTATGAACTGTCGTACTGGCAATTTTATTTATTTAGGACAAAGATAAGATTATTCTCGTGTTCTGCAATGGTTTTAAGTTCATCAATTAGCATTGCGCTTCATAGGTAGGGATAATATTTCTTACTATACCGATGGCTCTTAATTCGAAGAATCAACGACTTATGCTTTTATAGAACAACAGATGGATGGAATCGTTAAAAACTACGTCAAGCTGTTCTATTGCCAAACGATAGTATTTTTAACGCCCACTTAGCAACATTTAATTTTGCCCTTCACCACGCACCTAAAATATGGGGATGATAGATTGCCAGGTTTGCTTTATAAAGGGTTTTTCAATAAGATGTTGAAATGGAATAAAACAAGCTGTGTGTGAGTTATTGACAAAATTATTTTTTGATTTGAAAGGCGCATATATGCCATTAAGTGTGGAATATGACATCATTCAAATGCCCGCCTCGGCTTCTTACGGTGGAACGGATCGGAGTGGTTGTGATTACGGATTGACATTAGATACATTTTCAATGACTCTTCCGCATAGATCCGGCTGAATTTGAGCGATGGCCTGTGTTATGTTCACCTTTAGAGCATCGGTCGATTGTGGTTTATTTGCATAGACCTGAGACTTCAAGAAACCCCACAGGAAAAAGTCTAGCGGGGTCAAATCGCATGGCCTTGGTGGCCAATTCACATCACCCCTGCCAGAGATAAGCTTACCCTCAAATCGTTCATGTAGAATGTCAATCGTGGCGTTTGCTGTGTGGCCCGTAGAGCCGTCCTGCTGGAACCACATGCCGTCTAGGTCCATATGGTTCAATATGGTCCATAAGAAATTGGTTATCATCGTTGTGTAGTGCTCGCTGTTGACGGTGACCGTCTCACCAACGTCGTTTTCAAAAAAGTACGGACCAATGACGCCGCCGACCCAAAATCCACACCAAACGGTAACCTTTTGAGGATGCATTATCACCTGGTGAACCTCGTGTGGATTGGTGTCGTCCCATATACGGCAATTTTGTTTGTTAACACAGCAATTCATCCAAAAATGCGCCTCGTCACTAAAGATGATTTTTCGCCCAAAACTGGGGTTCTCTTCCAAACGATTCGAAGCCCAGTCAGCGAACAAACGGCGCTGTCTATGGTCATCAACTTTGAGCTCGTGGGTCAGTTGGATCTTGTACGGGTGTAGGCCCAAGTTCCGACGCAAAATTCGCTAAGTTGAAGTCTGCGAAAGACCAAGTTCTTGTGCACGGCGAGGAATAGACTGCCTCGGGTTCTGCTGTACACTTTCACGGACCGCGGCAATGTTCTCGGCTGATCTTGCCTTCCTTGAACGTACGGGTCTTGGCTGATTGCTTACTGACCCGGTCGTCTCAAATTTGGCTACCAAACGTTGAAGAGTCGATTTTGAAGGGCCACCACGTCTACCGAAAAATGGGTGCAATACGCGCAACGTTTGCGTTAATGAACACTCATTTTGATAATATAGTTTTATCATTTGAACGTGCTGTTCAATCGTGTAACTTGCCATTTTGAGGGGAACTTTGGCTGCCGAATTCTGCACGATCATTTCACACGTACTCACACACTTGTTCAATCATTCGTTGTTCATATAGCAAGGAAGTGTCATTGGTTCATTTTTTCATCTGTCACTAACACATTCTTATTTTTGTTTTGTAGACTCACCTCACTTGACTTCAGCCAAGGCAAATTTATTACAGGTGACAGCAAACACATATAAGTAAAACCCTACATGTATTTGTTGTTGCGTTTGGTGCAAGCATCATGTCAAAATCAGCAAGCAAATGTAAACATACGAATGTAAACATACCAATACATACAAACAAAGCATATCATTTTGACGTAAGCCATACCTACGGCGAAAAATTCAGCTGGGTGAATGCTGTCACCTTATTAAATCCACCTTGACTTCAGCCCTTCAGCTGATTCTGTCGAATTCGCTCAGAGCCGAATAATGGTCTGCTAAGTAGCTCAGCTTTGAAATCTTTTCACCATGGCCAAATTCAAAAAACTGACCGTTATTTTCTCGGACAGCTTGACTCTACTAAAATCGCTAATAAATAGAAGCACTGAAGGGCGCCGATATGTAAAGGGAAGAATTTATAGGCAAAACCTGATACCAGGAGAAATCTGCTAAACAAGCTTTTAGCATTCCACTTGTGGCTGAGACTCCTTACTTAACCACTGTCTTGACCAATTTCATAGATCGTATCTCAGAACATTAAAATATAGTTTGTGGGAATCGTCGAACACCACGAGAGAGCAGACAGTGTAACGCACTTCTTAGCAGTAATTAGACTGCAGCAATGAACTCACGATAAAGTTACGAAGCGACGTCCTCAAAAAACGCTACCAGCTGCATGAAATATGAATTCGCTTGTGAGCCAAAATGGTCTAGTAACCGAGCCACCAAAATTTATTTTATAAATTAATTTATAAAGTATGAATTGAATAATGGGAGTAATAATAATAATAATTCACAATAGCAAATATTTAAACAACGGCTACATTATTTTTTAATAATTTGGGAATTGTTAGTTTTACCGCTCTTTTCTTCGAATTATATTTGCGTCATTAAACGGCTTTCGTTCAACAAAACAAGCAAATATATTTTCATAATTAAGAACAGTCAAGTGCATGTCTGTCCGGAGTTCACTCACATTATGTTCAGCAGAAAACGACAATGTTGAACAAAAGCTTTTCTCTATCAGTAAGCAATAGCGAACTTTTAAAAGCATTTCGACGCTGAAAAACGTTCTCAGAAAAATCATCTGCTATGCGGAGGCGGTCCCTTCGAGATGCTTACTTTAAGGACGTATGCGTCACTTAAGTGTAAATATATGAATTTGTAATTAAGCATCTCTAAACAGCAAAAATCGAAAGTAGCTGACCTTTTCTCGCTGCGAAGTCAAAATGATCCGCCACGCTAAATAATGTCACTTAGAAATAAAAGTTAAGATATTTCTTGAAATTCTCATAGCAAAACTTCTCACGATTACAATTCAAAAACGTGAGCAAAAACAGTAGATGTAAATATGGGCATACTACGCTAAAAAGTGTGTGACAGAAAACTAGACATACAAATGGATGAGTGAAAGGTGCAAAAGTAATTGCTGTTAACGAAGTGGAAGAAAATTTAAAAATGCCAATAAAAAAAGACTTATATAGTATTGTTAGGGCAGTAAGAAACAAAAAGCCCACAACTGTGAATTTATATCACAAATACCTACGGGTTTACTACAAGTTTCAGCAGGGTGCAGCAGGCCTCTTACTAGATTTTTTTCGTGAAATAATGTTGTAAGTATTTAAGACTGTTCATAGCGTGACAGCGAAGATAAATGGGGCGTAATTAAAATATTTAAGGATTTAAAGGATATACATAGGTAATAAGGTGAATAGATGAATGGTAAGATAACCGGAAACCCCTGTATGCCACCAAAACTCACTAAATCATGGCTTTAGAGCTATACTAACTAGCAAACCGTTATTTGGCTGTGACCGAGTTTCACAGATATGCCGTGTGTTTCACTAAGGTAAAACTAAATTTTGTGAAACAGAAAACGAATGACGTAGAATACAAAGATTTTCCTGATTGACCAATCACGTTGCTTGAAGGAGCCAAGACTTTTTTCTGAGGTTCACAAAAATCACCACAGAGGCAGCTACTTAAATGGAAAGCATCTCCTATAAGCGCCAGAAAACATGGCTATGAGTAGATTGGCGTGGGTCGAAATTATTACTTACAGCAACATTTTTGAATATTTAGCGTTAAAGTATCTACCTCAACGGTATTCATAGAAGTGCGGTAAATAACTTCCAAAAGCCTCACTCATTACCATAGCCTTGATGCCTTTGTTTAGTAAAAAAGTGCTCAGTTGCAGGTGCATAGGTATAATATTTGAGGGTTTAGTAAAAATGTCCGGAGAAGGTTCGCTTCTAATGAAATTACCCCCGCCCACAGTAGTTTACACAGTGCAAAGCCGACTTAAATTATTTTTATTAAAAGTTCGCAGATATTTTTTAGTAATTTGAAAAAAAAATGTATGAAAAATATTTTTTTTTGGAAATTTCGCTCTAATTTGTTACAAGTTTTTTCTCATAAAAAAGCTAAAGATTATCGATTAGGAAATGATAAGAAAATGTTATTTTTATTAAAAGTTCACAGATATTTGTTCACAGATATTTTTTAGTAATTTGAAAAAACAAAATGATTTGATTTCTAATTTTTTGTTTCTGGTTTTTTGTTTTTTTTGCTCCAATTTGTTTCTTATTTGTTACCCGTAAATGAGCTAGAGATTACCGACTAAAAAATTATATCAAAAGAAGTTATTTTTATTAAAAGTTCGCATATATTTTTTAGTAATTTGAAAAAAACAAAAAGTAAAAAAATCTATTCATTTTTTTTAATTTTTTATCGAACGCTTCGGCTCACCCAATGATTGAAAAGGGAAATTTAATTACGTTCCTAAATGAGCTTTCCACGGCATGTCAGATGCAAATATCACAAAACATGGCATTTCTATCCTATCTTTAGACCCTTTACAAAAATTTCAAGAAATTATTAATCATTCCACAGCAGTCAGAATCGGTTTTAGAAGGCGTAGGGCATACGTATTTATGTTATATATTATTATATTATGAGCAGAAAAAATATTATTTAAAGCAATTAAGGTTGCACAGAACAGGGTAGCAACAGCTACCAACTTTTTGCAAACATTTATAAATTCAACACCCATCAAAATGGTAACGAAAAAATGTGTGAGTAACTAAATGAAATTTTTTAAATTTCGTTTTTTTGTTTCGTTGGCACATACAAACATATTCCGATTAAGTATTTCGCAACATCACATTTATTAATTTATAGGGCAAATATTAACTGGAAATTTTCCATAGCCAGATTTGTGAAAACAATTACGAGTTGAGTTTTACGTTTCTCTCCCACATTTTCGCTTCTTCGCAAAACACCTGCAGCGCTGTGCTTCTTTTGCTGACGTCGGTTGAATTTTTTAGATAAGTATTTTTTTGTGTGTGCTTTTTTAACTGTAAAAAGGGGTGTGTACATATTAAATTTTGACACTAAAATCAATTCGCCGGTTTTTGTCAAAACACCACTCCTAATTGTCAAGCCTTGCCACGCATACCTCGCCAGAACGATATCGCAGAGAAATGATTGACACGAAAGCCCAACCGAACGGATGTATTCGAGGTGTGCACACGCACATACATAGATATATATCAGCACTTCGGTCTCAGCTTGGCAGCACTGCCACCTGTTGCTTATTTTCTGTGCGCGCAAATAATAATTTAATAGGGTATTGGTGGTACGACTGCGTGGCTTAGGTTATTGAGGGAAATTTTATTAGAAAAAAGATCATTTTTTACTTAAAAAAATTTGCATTTGATATAATTAGAAAAAGCGAAAATTTTAACTTTCGAAAAAAAAAACAGCAACAAAATATAATAAAATAAATATGGTAAAATAAGATATAAAATTAATTTATCTTATAGGTGTTTACGGGAACTTTATCGCCGCAACTGAAACGCAAAATTATTATATTTTTCCCACTTTTCTTAAAATGCGCTACTGAATATTTAGCAACTGTTGGCTAATTAAATTAAGGGCTGACAAAGTTTGCAAACTGCAAAATTTGCAAATTTGCAAAATTCGCTGGCAAAAGTGCCTGAACTGATATTCTTTACCATATCACCAAGCGACGAGGTATGAAATACGGGTACATGGGGAGCAGGCGGTGATGTTGTTAATAGATTTTTCTATTGCGAAAATTTGCAAAAAAATATGAGTAATAAATTTACAAAAACAATGAGTTCAATCTTTTGTATTTGATTGTTAATCCACTTAAGCGCGAACCTTTGTAGAAGCCAATGAGTGCACATCCTGCATAGCAGTCGCAGGCTGGCGCACAGTTAAATACAGAACCCCTATGAGGTTAAATGAGTGAATATTTTATGCATACCTATACACCTATACTCTTAACCGTATGCGTATATATGTATGTTTGTATCATTAACGCTGCAAGCGCTCCACCGCTAACCGCAACTACATAATGAGCGTTAATTTGAAAATAGTTGTAAATTGCATCCACATCTAAAATATATCCTTGTTTCACGCTGCTTTAATTACACTTCCACTCACATACCCATGCACTCATGCACGCTGCCCCCATGCGCCCGTGAGGGCAGGGCACTGCGCACTCGTTTTGTGGTTGGTCGCCACACACGCAAACAATGATCAACATTTGTTCACGACTTTGGCATTCAGCTCAGGTAAGTGATTCGCCTGCTTTACATGGCATGCTGTGGTTTTTTAACAGCTTACTATTTTGGCTTCAACAAATTTACGCGAAAATGTGGATGATAATGCAGCAAAGGGTATAATTTGCTTTTAGCAGCATTCTCACTTTCAAATTGGTGTTTATTGTGAAGCGAAATGTTTATTAATAAATTTAGAGATTCTTAACAATAAAACCCGGTTTCAGTTGTCCCCTTCTCAGGCATCGGTGTCACCTTGACCGTTGTTAAAGGGAAACTACACAATTTCTTTCTAAAAAAAGCGCAAGACAGATGGACGTCTATCTCATCGTCTACTCTTTCGAAAACACTATGGCCTCAATACGATATAAACAGAATGCTTAAGGTGATGGGGATCCCCCGCCATTCAATTCCCCAACTCCCTTTCTCTGCGAAAGTCCGGCTCTGGCGGCTAGGCGCTTGAGATTCCTTAGCGTGCCTTTTGGGGATGGCTTGAAGAAATTCTTCAGCCTAGATCCCTTTTCTCTTCTCCACTACATCAACAGCACTGGGTGGCTGTAGAGAGTTTTCTCTCTCCTAAATTTTCTCGCAGGTAGTGGTCCACATTATGGTATCAAAATGGCACATAAGTGCTACTTGTAGCGTACCTGGGGTACTCTTGCCATCTAACTTACCTACCTACCTACCTGACATTAACAAATTATCAGTACTCGTATTAAATAACAATTAAGTAGGGTCCTGCAGCAGCTATGGTTGCTTTCATCTCAAAACTTAGCAGTTACAGTAGTCATTATTTCCGTTACAGTCAGTCATTCTACGCTAGTAAGTGATATCCAACCAACCACCACCCTCTCCCCAGAGCTAAAGAGATGGCCTGCAAACCATCTGTGTGGTCGGCAATTTCGAGATCACAGCTCAAAATAGAGGAGGGGGAAGCAAGTTGTGTCGCGGGATGGTGTATGGTGTCCTATCGTTCTTGTTTTTCAACTTCTATATTTCGAAGCTCCACCAACCACCAGAGGGAGTTTCACTGGTCTCCTATGCTGACGACTGTTCGATAATGGCCTCCGGCAATGACATCGATAAACGTTTATCTCGCCAGTTTTTCTCGCTTTGGCATTGCGAGGAGCCTCCTGCTTACCCTCACTAAATCTACGGCGCCCCTCCTTACCTCCAGGACGAGGTCTACTGGCCGTTATATAGATATACATAATTGTTGCTTACACCCTTGTTTTTTGGATGTTTGGCCGAGCTTCTTCTCCTATTTGTGAGGTGCGTCTTGGTCTTCCTCCACAAATGGAGGGACCTACACCTTTAAGCCGACTCCGAACGGTAAATGGTTTTTTATGAGAAGCTTTTTTCATGACAGAAATACACTCGGAAGTTTGCCATTGCCAGGCAGGGCCTGCCACAACAACAGCAATCCTTTGGAATTTTTTCTCTCGTGTGACCTGTACAAATTTACAAAGCTCGTTCTCTTTGAATAATTTTTTGCCATCTTCACTTCCCGCCATAAGTAACATTTAAGCATTTAAGTCTGTTGACTGTGCAACCATTTCCGTCTACGCAGCAATGCGTGTTTTGAATCGTTTTTTTTTAAGGTATTCCAAAAAGGCTGTAGAAGAACTGGTTTTATATTCCTGAACATCAGTTTTTTGATGTTTTTTTAGGTTAGAACACGCGAACTAGGCTTACTGGGGATACATCAACATACAAAACGCCCTGAATATGTTTTACCTCCTAGACGGTGCCAAAATGGGTAATACTTAAGATGATAGATTTACTACGCTTGACTATTCCCTATGCTGAAACATAAAATTATGCGAGAAACTTCGGCCACTCGTTTCACACATATTCACACACTCGCCCAATCAGTCGCTATTCAGACGGCAATGAAGTGTCATTGGTTGATTTTTTCGTGTACACCATCACAATCTCAGTTTTTTCATAAACAAACCGATTCGTTGAGACCCGATTAACGCTCTGATATTGGCTCACCTGTAAAAATCTGTTCACCAGGGGTAATACAACTTAATAAAACAAACATTTGTTTTGTTGTAAAGAATATTAAGCATACTTAAAACTTAAAATGTGTTTTTACAACTTTTGAATTCCCTCGGGGTAAAAACAACACCAAAAAAGTATTATTTGAAATATTTTCTTTTAAATCAAGCTAAGTCATTTTTACAAATATTTTAATAATCTTCAGCACATTCCCAACAATTTTTACTAACAAATTTTGTGTTAGTACTCACAGATCTCGAGATAAAAATTCCTAAAAAAAATACTCGAAAGTTTGATTGCCAATAATTTGAAAAAAAATTTAATTTTACAATTACTTAGCACACTTCAATCATGCCACAAATACAACCAAATTAGTAAGTAGTAGAAAAATCTAAAACTAAGAACAAATTATTAGAAAAATATTCAAAAATTAAACAAAAAAAGTTCAATAAACTCTACTAAACATTCGAAAATCTGTCAGAAGCAGTGACCTTTGAAATCAGCGTGGACCCAAAACGTAGCCCAGACGCAGCCAGGCAAACCCAAAAAGCATTCACCTCTTCTAAATCAATGAATGTAGCGTAACTTTTGTTTGCGCAGCCTGTGCGTGCCTCTCTATTGAATTGAAAAACAACTTTAATGCGCTTTATTTGTTTCTGATTTATTTTTAGGATTAATTCATTGGGGCGGTACAAGACTTTTTTGCTCAATGATGTTTTTACCCCTTCAACTTAACTTTTGATTTATTTTTGATTTTGTTTTTATTTTTTTGGGTAATATAATTTGCCTAAAATTTTCAGCGCTTGCTGAAAAGAAAAATGTAGAAAACTTTTTGTTTCTGTGCAATTAGCGTTGTTTACTTTATCGTTTTGAAGTGTGCCTCGTATTCTTTATTCCTAATTCCTTGCTCTTTTCCCGATTTTTTGTATTTTTTTCCTAAAATGCGATATTTTCGTGACTTTGCGCCGAGTTTGTTTTTGACGAGTAATTCTTATATCTACTTGCCCTCTTCCTTCCAATGCGTACCGTGGCTAAAGTGAAGAATGCGTGTTGTTGGAGAAAGCTCGCGCCAGCGGGCAAACATTTATAGGCCTCTAGGCCGTTCATTGTCTTCTCCTCAGCGCTGTCTGTGCTCATTATTCACATAGACGCATAAAATTTGCATAAATAAATATTTGTAAATACACATTTCGTTTCGTATTCCGAGAATTTCAGAGAAGCAGAAATATTTCTTTATTTTTATTTTCGTGTTTATTTTGTGTTGGCTATTTTTGTGGGCACTTCTACTGAGTACATTTACGCCGGTTTTGTGACGCATGGCGGAAGCGTTGTTTTTTAACTATTCTATTATGTGTCTGCTTCCAAAAATTAATTGCAAAATTTAATTATATCACTTATTTTTACAGCGTGTTAATTGAAAGCAGGAAACAAAATGACAAGTAGGTATGAAACACGCAAGACCATGCGTTCGTTTTCAGAATTTGTTAAGAATTTTTTTTCGCGCGCCAAGCAATGCTTGGATGGTGATCCACAAAAAACTAGCTTAAATTACTTAAAACCGGACAATTCTGGTGCATGTCGAGAATGGAGAAAACATCAAAAACGAAGGAAAGTTTAAAAGACAAAGGGTATTCATATTTTAATTATCTGCGTCGAAGAATTAATTTGCACTAATCTAATTTTTTTCATGTAGCGCGATAGACATAGGTATACCTACATATGATATTAATGCTGGTTCCTGTGTGTATGTATGTACGCATATTCTAACTGATACTAAATCGGCTTATTATGCTTTTCATTTTTAACAATAACGCCAGCGTCCGAGCCATCAATCTTGAACTTTACTACTAATGGTATTTTCCCCATAAATACAGATTATAATTAAAATTCGCATACAAATCGTTTCATTAGTTTTAGAGATTGACTTTTTCAAACGAATATCGACTTTATTTTAAGCTCTGCTATCATAAGAAATCGAGCGTCTGACAATTGGTTCTTGACGAATTCGAAACGTGACTAGAAAAGTATTAAAAGTTTATCGAAGAAAAAAATTTTTCCGATATGCAAAAAATACCTAAAAAAATATTTTAAGAATTTTGTTTGTATTATAAAGAATTAAGAAATTGCATGCTTTTACTTTTATTCTACTCTCTGCTTGCTTCTCAATAAATTTATTATTATGAATTCTCTTTTGGTTTTCCATTCGATTCGCCACCACACTACGACGTTTTCTTAAGAGCACAACAACTGCATGAGAATAAAAGCCGAGCTTGCAAAAAACCAAAATCAAGTTCGCCAGCTAGCACTAGGCGAATAAACGAAATAACTCGAAAATGTGTAACAAAATGTTTAGTGTAATTATGCTAACCAGTTGAAGCCGTGTGATCACTTAGCGCTACGCTAATTAAATTTACTTACTTGCCTTGGTTATTAAATTAACAGATGCCGACTAGCCGGCACAAAGGGGACCGGAGGTAGTCTGCGTGAAATTATGGAAATGAATTTAAAAATAAAACTGTACGATAGAGATAGAAAATGTAAGCGACCGGTCTATCGCTCGGTTGATGATCGGCAGCAGAGAAAATTACAAAAAAAAAAAACAAATTGGTGGCTGCTGAGAGCAGATTAAAATGAGAGCACAGTTAAATAATCAATTAATGTTGGTGTGCGGTTCTACTTTTGGTTTAATCGTTTCTACATGTGTAAGTATATGTGTATATGTGTGTGTATTTTGGCACCTTTGTGACAGTAACATGACAGTGTTTGACATTTCGATGTGTGAAAGCTCATGAAAAGTGATTATCAGACAAAATATTGTACACATTTTTATTCATTGTTCAAACTGAAGTAAAAAAAAATTCAAAAGATTGCCTTGTCAAAAATCAAACTAAATTCTAACTTAGGCTAAATGTCTAAAATACTCGGGCTAGAATTCGCGTTATAATTTTCAAGGTTTGACTGAACTTTTACCGAGTATGAAAATTACTTTGAAAGTTACTCTGTCTGAAATCAAGTATCCTTGCGCTCAAAAGGAACGCAATTGGAATCTCAAGTATTTTAAAATTCAATTTTTATAGCAGTGAATATTTTGAGTACATAAATTTTATGCGCTTATTTATTTAGGAAGGTGTTTTGAGAAAAACTTCACAAAAACTAAATAAATAGTGCGGCAGGCTAGAGGAGCTGCAACCCTATCAGTTTTAAGGCTGAAATGGCTGTCTAAGAACAAAGCGGAAACCTATTGTGATACGATGAATTTAACTTAGGCTTTCCCTTCATTTTGAAATATATATACATTTGCTTATATATTAAACAAATCACTATTCTTGAAACAGTAATCAAAACAATAAACCACAAGTCGGAACGACTCAAAATTATATCCGACGAAGAACTGTCGCTTCAGCTGCATTTCCCGTACATGTACCTATGGGGAATTTTTATGCTGTAATAAGAACAGCAACAAGATGCCCATAGCATTGGCGAATGAAAGCTTGCGTATATCTTCACATCAACACAAAATTCCCTCTGACATCATCTTTTCGACTTCCCTATAAGGCAATGCAATTCCATATGGGTCATAGTACCCTAGTTTTTGACAAGTCTTATGCGGCCGCCGTAGCCGAATAAATTGGTCTTGACTACCATTCGTAAGTGCCCAGGTTCCAACCACCGGGCATGAAACTCCAAATGGCAGAACGACAGAAAAGCGGTCGCCCCTCGGCAGACAATGGTAAACTTTCTATTTCTGCCATGAAAAAGCTTCTCACAAAAAATCATCTGCCGTTCGGAGTCGGCGTTAAATTGTAAGTCTCCCCATTTGCAGAATCATCAAGATGCACACCACAAATTGGAAAAGAAATTCGGCCAAACAATTAACAGAAGTGTATGCGCCAATTATTTATAAAAAAGTTTTATTTCATACAAAGAATCTGCTTGGTCGTACTTTACTTTGCAAGTTCTTCAGATATTCAGCTTTTCTTTAGTGACCCAAATGAGTTAAAGCCCATACGCTTGTGGAAAAATTCATTGAGATCAGCGGCAGCCAAGTGGCAGAGTTCAGTCCATTTATTGCGATATTACTAAATTAAAAAAATGTTCCCAACTCTAGGAAAACTTTGTCCAAAAAGCCTCTATGCCCACAGCCTTTGTGATGACTGATACTGTGGCTAAAAGCCAAGCAGAAACATTTGTTATTTCAGTTTCTATTTGAGCTTTAAAATTGCCTGAACCTCATTCAGTTAACTTAAATAAAAATTCATATCAGGAAATTCCTTAACCAAGCGTAATGAACTTCATCTGACTAATGTGAACTGTCTCTTGGCATTCTCTGGTAATCAATCAATTTCTGTAAGTAACCATAGCTAACCATTTTTCAGACTCCTTTGCCCGAGCACCACACTCAAAGGTATATTCACATGCACACACGCGCGTGTACTTGCTAGTGTGCATATTTGTATGAACTTTGTTGTGCATGCAACTCTTCTTGTCCCATTTATGTAGTCAACTGGAAATTTGTATGACAATGGCTCACAGCATTTAGTTGAAAATTTGCTCTCATCATCGTAATGTCATGGCCAATAATTCAAATAAATAATCAAGTTGCATTACCGTCCTTATGAATCTGTCACAACAGCAAACAGTCAGCACTTTAACAATATCGAAGCCGGTGCCTTCGAAGCTAATATGGATTCAGGCAAGCTGACAGCACTGGCTTGCGGGTAGAACTGTCGGTCAGGCATTTCAATAGTTAAAGACAGACAACAGCGTTGCAAATTAAATTCTGCTGGTAAAATTCAGGCAGTAAGCACTAAGTTTTTGTTTATTTGTGTGTAAGCACTCAAGGCACTATAAGTCGAAGTGTACACTTTCTAACTTATATGTGCACATGTAGTTGTAGTGCACTGCTTGTGCAACACGTGTAGTTGGTCATATGGCACTAAGCGCCATTCAAAGAGATGATGCGCAAACTGCACATCCACTTCGGGGTATTTTCAGCACTTGCTCGTGCTGCTCAAAAGGCACTTGACAGTTTCAGCAAAAGAACAGCATTAAGTATTTAATGAAATAAACTTGCAAAAAGACGTACGCACATATGCATTTATGTATAAACAAACATTTTATGTCTTGTTTTTGTATATGTAGAGCTGCCATACAAAGGCGGCTAGTAAAAGCTTATGCACGAGCATAATACAAAGGCCACACTAATCCCACAAGTGTTGTTCGCCATATTAGTTTTCCCAACACATAACAGCACACATAATCATTTAGCAAAACTCCTTTGTTACACACTGAAATAATTAGATCGATTAATGTGCTTAAATGTGCAGCACAAAGCCGCTTGAGTGTAGAGATTAAGCTGCAGTCACATAGCAAATGAATAAAAATCTGCACACATAATCGGGCATAATTAATTTTAGTTACGTATACGCCAGCGCGTGCTAGCGGTCCAACGAATATTCGATGCTGTCAGTGCAAATGCAATTAATGTGGGGCAGCGGTGCGTATACGTTACAGATTATTTTCAACTCCACTCTGAACACTCAGTAATCTAGTAATGGTACGCCATTGGTATTTGGCTCGACAAAGAGCAGTGGATATGCTTAATGGCTTAGCTGTCAAGATGAATAACTTATTTTAAATAAGTGAATTTGAAGAAGCTGTTAAAGAAGACACCAAATTTGCCTAATTGCTACAAACTTTTCTTCTTAATGCAAATTGAGTTCATGTGGAGGCGCACTTGGCAAACAAGTGGTTTAAAAACTTAAACGATTTAGTAGATATTTAAGCAAATACTTAAATGCATAAATTTTTCCGCTTTCCACCAGAAAACTCTAATTGTATGTACTTTTATTTAAAAGCCAAACTCATAACACCCAATGAACTCATAAGTGGATATGTGTTATAGAGGAAAAAGGCAAGAGTGTAATAAACAGCACCCATAAAAATACAAGCAATTATTTTACTATTTCAGCTAATATTTAAAGTTATCTGTATTTGTCCCAGAAATAGAACTTATGTATTCTGATAAAACGCGCCTTTTAAGTGCTTTAAGTCTACAAAGCAGTACAGTACACTTTTTCGAGCGCGCATACGTATGTAGACAATTTCACAGTTCCCTTCAAACCAAAATAAAGAAACATAAAGCAAGGAGTTCCGCAGGGTGGTGTCCTTTCAACCTTGCTTTTGAACTTCTACATCTCGAAACTCCCCCAGGCACCAGAGGGAGTCTCCTACGCCGACGACTGCAGGATAATGGCGTCGGGCAATGGCATTGATGGTCTATGCTCCAAGATAAACGACTACCTCGCCTGCCTTTCTCGCTTCTTCACTGCGAGGAACTTACAACTTTCCGCCGCTAAATCCACAGCGACCCTCTTTACCACCTGGCCAAAGGAGGTCAAGCTGCAACTTAAAATGAAAGTCGATGACACACCAATTCCGACGGTAAACAACCTCAGAATATTGGGAGTAACCTTTGACAGCTTGCTCTCTCTCTCTCAACTAAAGTACAGAATCGCAACATGGGCTTCAAGTCGCTTGCCGGCAGCACTACTTATCCAGTATCGACCCCGACATACTAAACATATGTCCGGCATGTGAAGACACCCCGCAAAACCAACCACCTTTTCACATGCCCCATCAAACCCACTCATCTAACACCTCTCTCCCTCTGGACCCAACCCGTTGAAATAGCTAGTTTCCTGGGCCTACCGTTAGATGAGCTAGACGAAGACGACTGGTGATTACACTACGCTGACAGTGCAAAGTTACTGCTACAACAACAACAAAATGAAAATTCGAAGAAACGCCTCCAATACGTTTGCAGTCCAGAAATATCGCCATGCGTCAGTCTCTATTAGCCGTAGATAATTAGTTATTTTAAAAAATACTTTAACTCGCAGCGACTCATTAAACTCCACATGTAAATATGTAATTTAGCAATTGAAGTGGAATTCACTGAATTCTACAGTGTAAGCATTTTGTTTTAATTTCCCCACTTACTCGGCTGGAAACTTAGTCGGGCGTAGAATGCGGTCGACAGGATAGTTCAACAATTCAGTAAATAAATTAAAAACTCGGATAAGAATCGTCGATTAAAATTCGTTAGTAATAATGGAATGAATTCGATGTATTTCTTCGTGAGTAAATTCCTATAAGAGTTCTGCTACAACTAACACCAAGCTGCAAGTACAAGTTACACCAACAACGCAGGAAGACGGCCATTACCATTTAGCCATTATCTACTCTATTCTACTCTATTCATTGTCTTCAGTTTTAGCACCTGGGCATTTTCAGAGCGGATGAAGTTACAAAATAAGCCTGTTAATATCGAAATTCATGCACCTTAAAACCACAATTTACAGGTCCACTCTGTGAAGTACATCTAAAAATAGCAGAAATTATGACTCGCTTTTGTTCTCAGTCGAATCCGCTCTTTTACCAGCAGACAAGACAGCTTTTTCCTTATTTCAGAGCAAGTCCTTCGTTGAACAAAGTTCATAGATCCCTTTTTGATTAATTAGAACACACTGCCACTTATCGCAAGAGCGTGTAAAAATTTTAAATATGCGAACTCGTATCTTCTCCTTCTCTCTTTTATTCTCCTTTTTCAAGTATAAATGCAGCCAAAATGGTCTTCAACTGCCAAAACAGATCCAATTGTGCACCGGAAATTCGTCCAATACTCTTCAAGTTCTTCCTACAGTGCATGAATACATATAAAAGTATACATACATACATGCAGATCTGAACTAGCAGTCAGTCATGCGGCAGGTCCAAATAAGTCCGTAGTGTTTGATTATGTGAATTGGTTTCCAACCATTTCAAATAATAAGCTTGCTTTCGGTGGCCAGTTGAATGTGAAAAGCTCACAAAATTTACATAAAATATATCTTTGCATGCACTGTGAAAATAAATTTTGGAAATTTCCAATCATCAGCATTAGGCCCGAAAAAAGTTGATCACATACTCAGTATGTTTGCTATGCATAGCACATCTGCTGGCAGACGGCTGGCTAGACAAACGTGTGAAAAAAGGTCTGGCGTATTGGTGGCAAATATTAAAAATTTTGTTAAGAAGAATAAATTATAGGCCGTATTTGCCGTGTTTTAATTATACAAATACTTGTGCTTGCGGTATTTTTCCTCTGGGTTGGTAAATAGTATTTTTTTTTTTTTTTTGTTTGCTGGAGCACAGATGTGTCGAATATTTATTTATTTATATGTTTCCCGAAGACTTGCAAAAAGTATATTTAAATGAAAAAAAAAAATGTTTTTTCAGTAAGAGAAAAAAGACCGGTTAAACAAGGAGTGGACCTCATGAAAAGAAGTTGAGCCTGCAGTTCACACTTTCGTATAGAATGCCGGATTTGCTATGATTTGGGCCACTTTGGGTCGGCTTGGTATTATTGGTGAATTTTAAACTGACTCAGCCTGCAAAACATAGTTGAACTTGCGCTGAAAAACTGGCATTTAAAATTCTTTGGACTTTAATCGAATTGGAACTATTCGCGTTTCAAAGGCTTTATCTCTTTACTTAAGTAGAAGCTTTCATCAAGCCTTCTCCATTGAAAGCCCTTCTGACCTAAAACTCAAAACCTTTGCGAGTTTTGGATGATATATCTTATGAGTTACAACTAACTATTCGTTTCTTAAGCGGTGTGCAAGTTAAAAAGGCAGAATATGTATATGCAGGTGACACGAAAACTTAAATTATAGAAATAAGAAAACTTTTTATCAATCCACCAAGAAATGAATGAGTGGAAACAAAAAAAATTAAAGAAAAATTAAAATAATGAATGAAAAACATTTCTTACAACCTTATTTCTAAAACTGTTCCTGTAAACCCAGCCAGAAAATCATTATTCAATTTTTTGTGGTATTACTTTCATCTCCACTACAGCTCATTACATGCGACTATTTTATGCACGGATACTTTATGCAAGAGCTCAGTAGTTCGAAGCTTAAGCTCATTGCCGTGCAAGGGGCCTAATGTGTGGACGGCATGCATTTCGAATCTGCTGCTTTACGATCAGAATATCGGGCACAAAAAGGCGTTCGAGCTAGAACTCCGTGCCGTTCCCTCGACAGTATCATAGTAGCAGAATGAATGATTTAAATCGGACCAGGAACTAACACTCCAACAGTATTTCCCGTACATATATGGCGAATGTTTATGCTGTCACAACAACAACATAACTCTATGTCTAGTGTTCCATACAATATGAGTTTCAATAGATACCCAAGTAAAGGTGACACAGAAGTTAACAAAGAGTGTCAGAAAAGGTGGCAAAGCACTGCAACAAAGCCTCTTGAAAATATTTTTTGCTCAAGGAAGGAAACAGGAAAATACGATAAGGTTTATATGAGAAAATTTGTAATTTTCAAGTAAGCCCATCTCCAAAATATCAATGGGGCCAAATCCAAAACAAGTAGTGGATAAAACTTGTGAACAAAACTTACAAGTACCGTCGACGTATGATAAGAAAAACCTATATAAGTGCTTCCCTGAAAATGCCGGAGAAGAAAGTAAGAGAAATCCCGAATGAAGTTGGTTGTCTTGTATAGGATTAACATTCGATCATTTTCATTGTAGGGCATATTTTCTGGTTTTTTTTTCTTTCTGTGTTTTGACACCTACAATAAATGGTAATTACACCTAAACACGTATTGGCAATTTTTCACATTTTAATTCACGCTACGCAAAAGCAATATTAGCATATAGATTTTAAAAATTGTGTATAATAACAAAAGCTACTTACAGTGGCAACGAGAGCAGGAATCGCAAGCAAAACAAACCATTTGAATTTGAATGCACAAAGCAAAACAACTCAAATTTGGCAACTATTCAAAACGGAAAAAGGAAGAACGTAGTCTATTATACATCTCGTATATATAGAAATAAACTCTTAGATGCATACACAAATACATACGTACATATGCACTGCCAACGCACGTAAACATATTAAAACTGTAATGAACGAAAAAATAAACAAATAAATATTTCATTTGACTTGAAACAAATTGCAGAAACTATTTTTTATTTCAATTTGTAGCCGTTTGGGCAATTTGAAGCATTCCGATTCGTAAAAAACATGGATAAACACATTAAATATTATTTTGCAGTGTATGCAAATTTTTACAGAATAAATAATTTAAATACTTATGAAAAAACGGTATTGATGCAACTGATCTTTTAAAACGGTAAACACTGCACCATGCACTCAATCTCGACTTAATGAATTAATTGGATTTTAGAGTGGGGAGCAATGCAATTTGAAAACAACTGGACTGCGAAGCTCGACTCCATGGACAGATTTATTATTTATTTGCAAAAAACCAAATTAGTTTGTGATGGCAAAGGCAAGCGTAGGGAAATTTTCAGCTAATAAATTCAGGGAAATGCAGCGCGAGATATTTTTTGCTTTTTTTGGTTTTGCTTTTCTGACTAATCTGCAAAGTTGTTTTATTGGTTTCGATAGCAATTAGATGAAATTTAAAGCGATGGCAGACGCAGTTCCAGACGAAGTGAATACAACGAAATATTGAAAAGCCGAATTTTTTTGGGTAAACTAATTAATGTGAAATTATTATAACTCTCTTCTCCTGCGCCATTTGCCAAAAATACTTAGAAAATGCGCAAGTTGTTACAATTTTGACGCGTCGTTTCGACGCTTTGGCGCACAAACATTGCCGCCGCGAATGCAAACGAAATTCTAATTTGCAGCCCGGCTGAGTACATGAAGAGAATGACAATTCGCAAAAGTAGCTTCTTGTGTGTCTACTTGGGAAAATTCGAAACACACGTAAGCAGATATAAGTGTACTAAATTTACTTCGTGCTACTAATAAGAATGTACTTTATGCACACATGCAAATGTGTGTGTGAATGCATTAAACAAATGCCAATTACGCGACGTGAGTACGAAATGGCGCCTGAGACAGCAGCGTTGGCGCAGAGCAGAATTTAGCAAATTTTTGGTGATTAAAGGAAAGAGGAAAACAGTTTTAGTAAAGAATAAAAATAAATTAGAGGCATTAGGAAAACATAGTAATAATTAGAAAACATTGCAACTTGCAGAGTAGCTGCCTGGCTGCGATAGCTATTAAGCTTTAGAAAGATGGGCTGAAAAAATCATAAATTCAAAATAGAAAGATTTGTTTGGCATGGTTTTATTCATAGACGAAAAAAATCGAATTTTACTGCTACGCTGAGTGATGTGTTTGTAAAAGTGCATGAACGTGAACTTGCAGAGCTTTGATTTCAGCAGCATGCTGCTACATCTCCAATATGCAATGGTGTACTGTCCATGTCTTCTTGTTTTGTGGTGTTAATTATTACGAGTCACTTTTTATGTAAGCTAGCCAAAAATCACTGCAACTTTGTAAATCACCAACGTAGGTACTACTTGAATTAAAAATAAAAATAAAATCATAAAAAAACCTCAAAAATCAACGAGAATTTTGAATGACTTGAAGTTTGCACTTTATTTCAGCCTTAGCTCTTCACTCCTAATGGTGTGGCGGCCGGCTCTCGCCCAGAATCACAATTCGCTCATTTCGAAAACTCCTGTCCAAGTTTATCTCTGCCCACAGATAGATTATTGTTAATGTTTTAATGTCATTAATGTCTTGAAAAAGAAGCTAATTTATCTTAAATCACCCAGGCAGGCTCAAAATCGGCTTCAAATTTTCTTTCAAAATATTTATATGTGTTAGTGAAATTTGTTGAGCACTTTTTTGAGGTATAGAAGAGTACTTGAAATAATCGTTTCCGGTTTACATTTATGCAGTGGGACGCCAATACCGAATACGAAAAAAATTGTCTCCTTTTTTCTTGTGTTCGCTTCGATTTCTCGAGTATAAAACTCGACTAAACGAAGGCACATTCATTAAAGGTGGTGGCACAGACCAACAACAGCGTTAAGTGCATTAGGAATGTAGAAAATAAAAAGAAAACAGAACGATCTATTATGTTGCACAGCCGATATAGAGTTGAAGCTAGAAGCATACGAGGATGCTGCGAATGGAATGGCTTTTAGGCATTTCATTTTATGCTGACATCCGAATGTACACGGCGAAAGAATAAAATCAAATCAGCTAGTCTACCAATGCCAGCTTTGATAGATTCGCCTTAGATTAAACCTTGAAATAGACGTGAATCAGAATTCAAATAAAAGAAAAGAATTAAAATAAAAATAAAAACAAATAAAAAAAAACGAAAACGAAAAAAAATTCGCAACCTATTGGAGGATGTTTAGGCGCCTTTGTGCTTGTAGTCTTTCCATTATTATTATTATTCACCATTATTTCAACTCTCATATTTTCAATAAGTCATTATACCATTTTCTCAGACAGCGCGGAGCGATCGGCATGAGCGCAGTGCGACATATGCTGCACTTTTATGAACGCCATTTAGTCGTTTAGTCACCAACTGAACAAATAAATTGCTGATATAAAGTAAAGCTAGTAGAAATAGCGTAGAAAAGATTGAGTGTACGTACATATTAATGAAAGAAAGCACTAAAGGAAGGGGACAGATAGCTGGAAAATTTCGAAAAAAATTTTTTTTTTTTTTCATAAAATGTTAATATAATCCTTTAAGAATATGTCAAACAAATTTTAGAACGTAAATTTAAGTATTTCTTATATTATAGATCGTCAACCGTGATGACTCTATTCTTTGCGTTCGAGCGCTGGGTGAGGTAAAATTACATATGAATTCAAACTTAAGACGCATTTTTTTTTTTTTTTCAAAACTATATTTTTCGAATTGGCGTACACGATAACTCGAAAAGTTATTGACCGATCTCCCTTAAATTTTGCACAAATTTTTTTATGATACTACTTTCTATGCATATTTCCGAAAATTTTTCGAAAAAAAATTTTTTCGAAGCAAAAATATGTAGTAGGAAAATTTGCCCCAAAATTCATTTTTTTTTTTTAATCATTTTATTTCGCGAATTTTTTTCCAGTTTCTTTAATTCACATAGAAATTATGACTTTAATGAACAAAAAAAATGTTGGTTTTTTGTATTCAGGTCCCTGACGCCAATGCTACAATGCCCGCCGATTGAGAAGCCCCACTGCGACCTTCCTGGAAAAATTGAGTGTACATCCGCCATTTTAAAAGATTAAAATAAAAAAAACAAAATTAATATTATTTTAATGTATAAATAAACTGTATGCCAATTTTGAAAAAACTATATTGACTTCTTCATTTTAAATAATTTTAATGAATATCAGGGGAAATATAACCGTTTACAGGTGTCTGTCCCCTTAAATTAACAGCTGCAGCAGCAACTCCTCAAAGCGGGGTACATCCGCTTCAATTAGAAGTTTAGAAACCCCAGAGAAATTACTTAAACAAAGTTGTGGTTTAATGCAAAAAAAAAAAAACAACAACAAATACAAATTTGTATGACAAAAGCGCAGGAGCTAAAGTTTTGAAAGAATCCAGGAATTATTTCTTCTTAGTAAATACTTGATGGCTTCCCTCCGCGCTCCGAAAAACAGAAAAAGTTTCCTCATAAACTGCAATAATCTTGCAAATTTTCATTTATTCTTTTTTTCAGTTCTTTTCTTGTCCTTTGAATGGTTGCTGATGGAAATCTACACTGCGTTCGTCAATTAGACAATCACTTGGTTGTACAAACGACTTTTACGGCATGTTTTAGGACAGCAGCAAGTAAGCAGGCAGAAGTGGCAATCGGTCACTAAACCAACTCACTTAGACCATTGCCGATCCATTGTGAAACCGCAGTGGCAATTTACCCTCTCACGCCAACAAATAATGGTCAGGCTTTAGTTGCAATTTGTATTTGTTTTATTTATTTTGTTTTTTACATCGCAGAAAGTAAAATTAGAAGTATTGTTAAGCAAAACCACTCCACCATTTGATTAAAGTATAGAAAAAGTTTGAGCCTGACAAGTATGAGTTGACTTCGAGTTTTATCATTCATTCTTGCACTCCAAGAAAACTTTTCAACTCTTTGAATTTCCTGCTGTTTTTGCTATCACAGACACGATTCAAATAAAAAAATTATTTGTTGAAAAAAGCACGAAGTTTCATAACTATAGCAGACGGACTTATTCATAAGCTTTGATGATAATTTATTTATTTCTTTTTTAATTTTAATATTTTTTTGAGAAAACATAGTTAATGCAATATAAAGAAAGAAAATCAACAACTTTTATAAAAAAATTCAAATATTTTAATCAGAGTATACAGGGTTACTATAGCCCATTGAATTTCGGTGTAGTGATAGCCTAAGCAGATGGTGGCGTTAATGGGAACGACTTAATGCGGAATTATCTCACGGATTAAGTGCAACTAACGCGGATTGACAATTGGACTAAGTTCTCATAATTTAAGCGAAGAATTACAGTTAATATCTATTGTAATATCTAGCGGCCGCCGTAGCCGAATGGGTTGGTGCGTGACTACCATTCGGAATTCACAGAGAGAACGTAGGTTCGATTCTTGGTGAAACACCAAAATTAAGAAAAACATTTTTCTAATAGCGGTCGCATCTCGGCAGGCAATGGCAAACCTCCAATTGTATTTTTGACATAAAAAATCTCCTCATAAAAATATCTGCCGTTCGGAGTCGTCTTGAAACTGTAGGTCCCTCCATTTGTGGAACCACATCAAGACGCACACCACAAATAGGAGGAGGAGCTCGGCCAAACACCCAAAAAGGGTGTACGCGCCAATTATATATATAATATTATATATATATCTATTGTGAATGAAAAATAATGAAACTTTTAAAGAGAAGAACAAGAAAGACTGGGTGAAATGGTAGTTTGGGCTAACCTTACCTAACAGCACCGGTGATACCGATTAACGCCGCCGTCTGTCTGGCTATAAAGTGTAAGTTTGAAGTAGTATAGAAAATTCAAAAATCTAATATACTCAAATTTCGCGTTACTTCAAACTTACACTTTTTTATACCAAAATGTAATAGCTTATAATCTGGCATGCTTGAAATTGTTCTGGAAGTTCTGATTAAATTTTTTTTAATTTTCTTGAAAAATTGTTCCATTTTTTTTCTTTATTTGCACAAAGCTTAAAGCTTAGATTGATATGATTTTTGTGTAGTGCATGCTATAATTATGAAAATGGGCCATATTACATTAGCCCCTTACCGCATATGAGCCCATATATGGTATGGCAGTTTCGATTGATTTTCAAATTAAGTGTTATAAGATAATTCAGTTCAGATCTATCAAATATATTTTTAGCAATAATAAAACGCAAAAAAATGTTCTATGATTTTATGAGATCTCGAAATAACCTCACTTTTGTGCAAGTGGGTGAAAAAGCAGAATTGAACTGCGAGCGATTCATTTTCGAAAAACCATACGGGGTTATATACTGTTATAATTTTCAAAAAATCGATTTTGTTTTTATTTTATTTTCTTAATGTTCATACATATATTTAAGAATGCACGCAGAAAATTTAATATCGCCGAACGCTTTTTTTTTGAGGACGCTTGGGAGATCATCTGCAGGAGCCGTGCACTTCAATATTTTCACTAACTTTACGTGCTATAATTAACTTTCAAGTAGACATATTTGAATAATTAAAAATTGTGTTATTTTAATTTCTTTGTAAAAAATTCTCAAAAACACGTGATTTTTCAACCTTACAAGTGTATATAACCCCATAACAGAGTAAAACGTAAGTACTTTTTGATAACAAAAAATATTTTCTTGGAGTCGATGTACTCATCTTTGTCGACGTACATATATAAATTTTTCCATTTCCAACTGTTTTCTACGCTTTACAGCCAGTAAAAAAACTATAAAACTGTTTCATTATTCTTCTCTTAATATGTCACCCTGAAACATCTTTCAACGCATTAATAATTCATGCAGTAATGGGTTAAATGTTTAACTACTCGCTTCAAATAATTTCTAGGCAGGGTAAAAGTGCATCAGACGTATTAAAAATATATAAAGTCTTAGTAAAAGCATTGTGACTTACATATTCCACAAACAGCGAACAAAAATTGTGCGTCGGTGTTGCCAATTCGCTACACTATTGCCAACTTGCTTGTTTTTAGATAGCAGTGCTGTGGGGTGGCAACTTCGGTTTGATCAGTGCTCGTACATACTTATCACGATACTTTATACTTTTTCAAAATGATCTCAAATCTTTTGTTTTGATTATTTCTCAAACACGCGCATACCTACGCTAAACTCTGGCTAAAATGGCCGAAAACAGATTATTATTGTAAAAAAATAAAAAAAAGTACGATTACCTAAGTTTAAATATAAATAACTGAATTTAAATTTCTTCTATCTTAATAAAGTCAAACTGTGAACAAAATTCAACATTAAATTATATTCGATTATTAAGTGAAAATGGCAAAATCCAAGTGTACCACATTAAAATAGTTTTTAATTTCTATGCTGTCTATAGAATTTATTCATTTTCTCTCACTTTTAATCTTTCAGAAGAAAGCAGCAAAAGTGTGCAAAAGCCGAACAAACAAAAGCGCAATGAGTTCTATATTCAGTCAGCTGATAAAAGCTGAGC
Organism: Anastrepha ludens; assembly: GCF_028408465.1. NCBI lineage: Eukaryota > Metazoa > Arthropoda > Insecta > Diptera > Tephritidae > Anastrepha > Anastrepha ludens. The sequence continues at coordinate 114,760,608 of NC_071500.1, read as the reverse complement.
CGGCGGTTATCGCCTTCACTGATTGCGCTACGTTTGGCTTTCCTTTCAGTTTTAGGCCTTCTTGCTTATGCAATTTTTAATAGCCCGCTTGTTTGCCTTTTGAAATATATTATGCTACTTTTTGCAGTTTTTAATGATTTTAGAGCGAAAATTATTTGGTTTTTTTTTGTTGCAATAGGTTTTTGGCTTTTTCAATTGAAATGTGAGCGGGAGAGTTAACTGTAATCAGATACGTATCAAATTGCTAAAGTAAATTTCATGTTTGAGCATATATACTTTCGAGCGAAAAAAACTGAATTTTCATAAATTCCACAAAAAATTTTTGTGCAAAAATTTGCCTTGAAAAGTTATCCTTTTTACAGTTTTAGTCAAATTTTCATCGCCTTACAAAAATGTGAAATTATGAAAATTAGGATTTTTAGTTTAAATACTTATTATTTGGAAAATTTTCAGATGTTAATAGATATATTTTTTTTTACTCGTATCTTTGCATTTCTTCCGCATTCTCAACTGCGTAATTTTTGCGTTTCTTGCCCCCTACTAAGCGACAATAGATAAATACAAATGTAAAAATAAAAAATAGCAGTGGGACTTTATTCCTACGAAGCAGATTATCAGTTGAATGTATTTATTTTTATTTTTATTAAAATTCACAAATTTATTTTTATTTTAAATTTAATATGTTTTTCTTTATATTTATAACCGCAAAATATTCATACTTTTTAAATCGCTTTGTCATTCAATTTTTCCGCCGGCGAAACCATGTATGTAGTTCGTAAAAAATGCTTCTACTACAACCGCACACTTTTTTTAAATCATAATTTTTAGTTTCTCATTTTTTTTTTTCTTTTCGAATTCCGGTATCACAGCAATGGTTTTCGACTCCTTTCCAGAATGAAAGATGTTTGAACCGACCAAATAATGTAACGAGTCGACATATAAACAGCGACACAACGACAGCAAAAAGCGAGTTAAAAAACTTCAACATCCACCAGTAGCCCACGAAATTTGAAAAAATCTATCGAGACACAGACTCAACATTTACTCGCAACTTTTATCGCAGACGAATAGAATAATACTGAATGTATGCAGCACTCGGCCAGTTCACAACGCAACTCAACAACGACGGTGAGAATGTACATATGTATGCATGTAATATGTATGGAGTTACACTCGTGTTAGTGCGCATAGCAGTTGGTCGTTCCTCAGCTGATGCTCACTTACATGCGCGGAGCCCCCCACATCCGCATCTACGATGGACAAAGCTTGCAGAATGTGAGAATGGCAAGCAATTGGCGCAGATGAGCGACGTCGTTAGGGAAAAGGGTTGACTTGAGTGAGTGATGCGTCGAGCGAAATGCGGCGCATCTGAGAGTGATAAACATACAAGTGTAAAACTCAGTTGCTAGCAAAGACATATTAAATGCTCTTTTTGCACAATAGAAACTATTTTTCCAATAAGACAATAATGTGTTGCCAGATGACCTTTGAACTGCCCACTAGTTGATCCTTGGCAAATCCTGCAAACAGTAAATACACGATGTATCACTCAGTGCGCTTTCCACCACATATTCGCAAGCTTCATCTCAGAGCATAGCGAATATTTTTCTCTTAGAAACTCGCCCTTTCTCTAGTTCTCTTGGTTATTCCAGTATTTGTTTCTTCATTTGTGTTTAATGATCTGCCAGCCGTATGCTCTCTCTCACTCTCTTGTTTACGCTCACTCTATCAAAGTCTGTGGAGTGAGCACTGCAAGCAAGAAAATATACATATATCACACAACAACGTAAATTGCAGGAAAAAATACAAAAAAACAACAACAGCAGCAACAACGACGGCAACAAAAGCAAATCTATTTTTAAACTCATATTAATATTGTTCTTTATTTTATCAGTATAGTGTGTTAAAAAAAGTAATAATAATAATAATAAAGTACAATTCAACGACAACGGCAGAAGCGACAGACAACAATAGCAACAACAACAGGTCGAATTAATATTATCTACACGCCATGCCCGTGTGTACACGATGAGTGTCTATAGGAAATAAACAACAGGCTGGATGGCTGGCTGGCTGGCTGGCTGGCAGGCGAGCGGATAGACTGGCAAAGTTTAAATGAATGTGTGGACATACGGAAAAAAATTCGAACTGCCGAACAGTGGGATACGCGGATGAACAAAACTGCTATCGCAAAACCGTTTACAGATACCTCTGCGGCCGTGTTCATACAGGGAAGCTTTTGTTGCTTCAACATTGTAAATTCTCTTGCGGTGTTGTCTACTATGTCGTTCACTCAGGGCACCTCCGTTGCTTGCAATTGCTTTAGGTTTTAGTCTACAGCCAACGACATTGAGAAGAATGAAAACACGAGCAACTCAGTACCCTCCAATTCCCAAGTTATGATTTACTCCAACAAACGCGGTCCAAACAAATACATATATGTATTGCAAAATATGAAGCGAATATCAGAACCCAATTCCGGACTGACACATCGAGAACCACTTTGTATACACCAGGAACTCCAGTCCCTTCTACTCGTAATGCTATCGATAAACATTCAGCATGTGACCAAGGCATTAGACAATCACCACCCCCGCATTACAAATAGATAGCAAAATACATGCAGGGGGCGATCGGTAACTCTGCATTGCACTTCGTCCGTATCTCGTCAGTCCCTTCGAAATAGCAAGTTCATGTAGAGAGGCATAGGTTGTAAAGAATTATTCCCTTAAATTTTATATTTATTATTTTCCAACAGAAATAGTTTTAGAAAGCAGAGACAGCGATATAGAGCTGCGGTGACGATTACCAACAGCGCATACTAAATTACATTTATGTAAAGGCAATTACTCCCGCGTCTAGGGGAGGGGAAATGATAAATCAAGCAGCGGACGAAGCCTCAGCTAAATTTTAATCTTTCGAAAATGTGTCAGTAGTATACCTGAACTGCTTTATATAATCATATATTTTGTCTGTGAATTATCAGGTTTTCAGTAATATCTTAGATCATTTACAATTATTCAAATCGACTTCAACGGTTATTGCTTGTGACCATAAAAATATAGTGCCTGCCATTTTGGAGTCTTATTTATGAAGTAGAGGTTGAACCACCGACCATCGGCTGTTATGGCCACCGAATCTCTATCAAATTGCACATTCGCCTAGATGTATGGACCACTTTAATTGCCTGTTCAGGTTTTAAGCTTTTTTCAAAAGAAGAAACTACGGAGCGTTGCGTTTGCGCACTTTGAAACGAACACTCTCCAACATTGCTTCGGTGTACCAGAATTACGTTTTACTCATCTGTTTAAGAGACGTCCGCCTGTAAGACTGCAACAAGTCTGGTTTTTGCTTATCATTTCATTTGGCGAGCAGATTTCTCCATCTCTCAAAGGGTTTATGAAACTGTAAATTTAAACCATACACTGCGTGCATACTCCAGCATAATCAACAAGACTCATCCCAACAGTCTCCTGAGCCATAAGCCTAAATAAATTTCTACAAAGGTGTTTAGCCACACCACAGTAGTATACACTAACAAAACTTATGAGCTATTAAGCTCAAATAAATAAACACGCAAAAAAGCTTAGGTAACACTCCGGCTACCTCGGTTCTCCCATTCTCCCGAAGCAAATCATCATCATTCGTCATACTCTTCCGACTGTGTGGCGTGGTCAAAGATGTTATACAAAGGACTGTTCCATTCTCAAAGGGATGTTACCCTCTTCCTTCAAAGGGAAGGAATAGTAAGCTTTTCAAATATTAATATCTGAAATAATGTTGGTCATGGAGGGAGTGTAATGAAGGAAGAAAAAGGTATGCAAAAACTTTATAGTTTCAATTACACCAAATCAAAAGCGCAGAATGTTCATTCAATAAAATCATCGGAAAATCTCGGAAGCGCAGTAATTTACATAAGTTTTCGATATCCTTATCGTTTACTCTATTTCTATTATTCTCGCCCTAGCACACACTCTAGCTACTACAAACTCACAGTGTCGCGCTAGGAATGCCATACTTATTAAACCCTGCCGTCTCTGCACTTCCAGCTCACCCCACCCAATAACAGAAAGTACATCCTAACGGAAGAAGTTGTGAAGTTTCTCATTTACCACTATAACTCCTAGTAGTTGCCCTGCCTTGCTTGTTCTGCGGTTTGACATAGCACATACATATATATGTATGTATGTGTATATCTGTAGGGCAGTGAGTGTGGGAGCTTTTCTTCCCGCAGCAGCTGTTTTAACAACTCATTAGCATTTTCCTTCAATTTGTTGCTTTTACTCAATTTCGCCTTCTCTAAGTATGGGCTTTAACGGGGAGTGACCGTTACTCATTTCGTTTACTCAAACGATCCCCCGCTTAACACAAAACTTACCAAGAATTTCATTGTCTACTTTGTTTACTCTTGTTTTTCTACAATCCACACTCACAACTCACTTGCGAATTAATCGTAAGCATTGAATATCGCCGCGATCTTGAGATTTGCGCTTACAACAAATAATTTTATATACATATGTTTTTCTCATTTATAGGTATTTGTGTGCGTTGTTCGTATCTTCTTGTTTCATTGTTTGCTTTTGATTCCCACCTACCCCTCTGCCTGTTAGTACCTATCACTGAACATAATTTTTCTCCAATCTACCCAAGAAATTCGGTGGCGTTCGGCACTCGACAGTCGACACTCGGCGCGCGGCGCTAAACGCTTACTCGGCGTTCATTCGCCGAGAATGCAAATTGGTTAGTCGCCACATTCGAAACTTTTGTACTCATATGTAGATATTCATATGTATACTCATCTGTCGGACCTCAGATCTCAACCCACTTCCTCAGCAGCGTTTGCCAGTGCGGACGATGGAGGCGGTTGTCGACATAAGCAAGAATTCATTTTGCTCGACATGGAAATAAACACAAAATCGTTACAGCCACTGATAAGATGTCGCAGTGCGGGCTAATCTTTATTGTACGCTCATACATGTACATATGCACATATGTATGCATGTATGCGGTAGTACATATTCGCTACATTAGTTGACATTCGCGAAATTTTATTCGCTTAGTAGCTGCGCGGCATACTGGTATCATTTGCAGCCGCCGGCATTCGCTAGTCGCATACGTTTACTTACATACGTACATACGTCAACAGCAATATATTTATACATGTGTAAATAGATATGTATGTAGATATGTATATACACATTAATAGGATTTTGGTTTGCTTGTGTGCATGGGTTGTTATTACAGTGCACTCGCGGTAACTCGAATAGCCGCTAAGTCGAACGACGTGCTAACTCGAACACATTTTTTCCCCTATTGACTTCTTTGTAACTCGAACAATAAAAAAGCGCTATAACTCGAACAAAAAAACAAATTTATTTGTACACACATTCTTTTCAAACATGTACATTTTGTACATAGATACATATGTAATAGTATATGTATATAAATTATATGTATACTAGTGTATTGTCCATATGAATATTTCGGCGTTAATATCCCGTTAGTTTTCTGGGAACAACATCTTGCATTGACCAAATTGCTTTAAATTTGTCATTTGTAGTATATCAGTGCACGTGAGTAATGGATCGTAAAAGGTTGAAGTGTTTAACATTAAAAGAGAGGGCTGAAGTCCTTAACAAAATTAAACGTGGACGTAGTGTTACTTCTCTAGCGAAGGAATATGGGGTAGCCAAGTCCACCATAAGTCTTATAAAAAAGAAAGATAAGGCAATTTATGGCTTGCACTAACGCTACCGGCAACCATAAGCTTAAACTTCTCGTTATTGACAAAGCAAGAAATCCTCGTGTTTTCAAAAATTTTAACTGTCCGGTGGAGTACAAAAATTCCAAATCAGCCTGGATGACTTCGGCGATTTTCAAAGACTGGTTTCATAATTCGTTCGTGCCGCAGGTAAAATCCAGATTCATTAAAACAATTTTTTTAACCAAGTTAAATGACTTTAATATTTAGGTAAGAAAAAATTTGAAAGATGGGGACTACCTGAGAAGGCTCTTCTTCTAATTGATAATGCCCCATCACATCCCAACGAAATCGAATTAAAGTCCGAGGATGGTTTAATTTTAACTATGTTTATGCCGCCGAATGTGACACCATTGATCCAGCCAATGGACCAAAATGTAATTCGTATAACGAAATTATACTACAGAAATTTTCTACTGGCTTCCATTTTCAACAATCGATCGAAAAATCGATATCGATGACTGTTTTTTTAACATAGCACACTCAATTGATAAGTCGAACAAATTCGATAAATCGAACAGCGCCTGTTTTAATTAGTTCGAGTTATCGCGAGTGCACTGTATTTATTTTGCGATTTTGTTTGCACTACTTGTTATTCCGTCATTGGATCGAAGGAAAATGATAAACAATTTTGCACAGAAATCGCGCGGATAAAGGTGTGCACGTAGATGTATGGTATGTCATGAGAGCTAATATATGATTTCATAACTTTTGGAGTTTTCTCTACCAAATTTAGAGAAATTAAAAAAAGTCAACTAAGTGTGTGTAGGTCATTCAGTCCTATGCCTAGAGAACCAGTCAGTTTCTCCAGCGAGATTATGACTAGACTGTTCACAGCCTTAAAACAGTGCTTACCCGGAAATCTGAAGCTCGGGAGATTCCTACAGAAAACTCTTACAAAAATCGTTATGGGCGGACCCGAGCCTGGAAGTCTCAAAACCAATAGTCCAGAGTTCCGTTGGCAAAACAATGAGAATCTGTGTGTTTGTTTTTGCAATTAGAAGAAATTAAAGGTGGAATCCGTGCAAAAAACTTCAGAAGCCCATAGATTTTTGTTCGAGTTTGGAAAAAATCATTCAGTAACGACTGCAAATATTGGCTTGCAAACTTATTAATTTAATTGTAAATATTTACGGTACAATCCTAGGACAACATTGCATTAAACATTTGAAGGTTCTGAAGTCCTCTGCTTCCAGAATCTGGGACCTTCCACTCAGCTATCCATTGAATTAATTTGCGAATTATAATTTTCTTAAATATTATATTAACAGGTGCCGCCTTACATGAAGGTGTTTTATAGAAATTATTTAAAGTTCCTACAGGCTATCAAACCTAATGCCACTCACGTTGATTACCTTAACAAAAATCAAGGTTATAAAAATGGATGCTATTGTGTTTCCTGCTGGGTGGGCACTTCACTTTTTTCTACCAAAATATTTGAGTGGTCTTTATTGAGAATGACGCTTTTCCTTCATAAGGCAGTGAAAATTCTAATTAGCTAAGCCAAAACCGAATCAACTAGCGTAAGTAGCGCAGCTACTTTTAATATTACCAGAATTACTAAACGGTATTGAAGATGTCGCACAAAACTAAATCATTTCCGATAAAATCTCATATGACATCCAAAGCTTAGAGTACAGTCACTTTGCAAGAAGCTAATTGACATGCTCCGCATCATTTTTCAAAATCACATAGTTTACCCTCTAAATACTCTTAACTCTCTTAACACACTTTGCCATAAATGTCAAGTAATATCAGCATGTCGTGTTTAAAAAATCAAAGAAATGATTATAAAAGAACAGCAGATATAATAAAAACACAGTGATGACAGCATTTATAATATTTATTTGTGTATGGCAGTCGTGATACAAAACGCCGACAAGAGTCAGGCAAGTCTACCGCAAATGACGGAATTTCCGTTGTAGCTTACAGCAGAGATTTTATAACCACAACTGCTACATATTTACAAACAATGGTTGCAAATACGGCGAATCGCGGCTATCTAGAAAAAAAAAAACAACAAGAAAAACCACTGAAAACACCCAGTATAGAGATGATGCCGCATAAAATGTCAAACTAACGATTTGCTTATGCTGATTTTTCACAGTTGCCCGCGAACTTTTTAAGCACTACTTTCGCCTCCACTTACATATTTCTGTTTTATTTGGCTCGTTGGCAGTGACGCTTTTCAATGAATTTCTGTTGTATGAATAAACAATTTTTTTGTTCTTTTATGAATTCTTCCCCAGCACACATACATACATATTTATTTACATATAAATCTACTTATATTCATGATAATGTACAAAGTCCTCGTAGCGGAAATGACAATCGAGAAGGCAAAGATGATAGATCACAAAGTTTGGACATCCGGAGCAAAATTGTGAGAGTATCTTTACTTGCCACGTCATAAGGGTTTCGGCAAAAGATTTTTGAGTCGCTGTTTAAACGGCAACGAAGTAACATGAGAATATAAGTTTTTGTTTTTTGTAAACAAAGCGCAGTCACATCCCTTACACGTCAGCAAATCAGCTGATTACTTCAAAGCCGCTGAGAGCCGGTTAATAGTTGATGTTGGCCACACCTGCAGGTAGAGCGGAGTTTGATAAACTGAATTGGAATAATAATTGAGCTGGGAAAATATAGTGTCGAAAAGCTGTTTGCTATATAGACGAGGGGCAAGTAGTGGACAGCCTCCAAGTGTTTTTCAAACAGTTTCTCATAAAAACGATCTGTCATTCGAAGTAGATATAAACTTTTTGGGAGCGTGTCATTATTCTGTATTACAAAATTCTGGGTGACAAAATTCTGTAAATTGCAAAAAAATTCTGCTTTTTAAAATTCTGCTTTTTTAAAATTCTGCTTTTTAAAATTCTGCTTTCTAAAATTGTGCTTTTTCAAAATTCTGCATGTTTAATGCGAAACATTCTGCTTTATTCCAGTTTTGTGACTTTCGTCATACAAGAAGTAACAAAATAAACATTTATTCCATAAATATACATATGTATATGTTTAAGCGATAACAATATTTTAGTTTAGCCAATTACAATATTTTTTGGAATTCTTTTTAAACATGTAGTGTGACTTAATTCATTTCTTTTCTTAATAATTCCTCGCAGCTGTTCGTTTTTTTTAGAAGAGTTCTACGCAAAAATACGGTGGATTGCGTAGCCGGAGTTGGACTGATGAGGGTTATTTTTTTGAAGCGCGGCCGAAGGCCGCCCACGCGAAAAGAAGTTCTACGCACAAATACTGTGGATTCTATCGAAACTGAAGAAAAAATTATTATTATTATTGTTATTATTATTATTATTATTATTATTTTATTTAATATCTCGAATAATAATAAAAAATAATAATAATAATAAATTAAATAATTACATTACCTCTTTAATATTGTTAACATTATATTTTAATACAGAATTTTGTAATACAGAATTTTGAAAGCTGAATTTTAGAAAGCAGAATTTTAAAAAAGCAGAATTTTGCTTTTAGAATTCTGTACATACAGAATTTCGACACCAACCCAAACTTTATGACGCTCCATTTGGACGTTAGCATCAAAACAGACACCAAAACTTGGAGAAAATAAAACTCGGGCGGAACAGTAGAAATATGGACCATTTCAACTTTCAGATGTGTGTTTAATTTTACTTAGAGGATGCCAGAGACTGCAGCGACACGTGTGAGGTCTGATAGGCGCGTCCGTAAACTCTCTTTACTTAAATATAGAATTCTCAATACTTATTTCGGTGGAGGATTAAAGCATATGGCATACAGCTGAACTATATTTTTTCTATTTTTTTTTATTTTTTAGTTTCGATTGGAGAAATGCAAATGCAAAACTTCACAAAAACACACATTTCTGCTATGCAACACTCAGCAGCATTCTTTTCTGCGGCAAGTTGCTGAATCGTCATAATTCACTGTGATGCCGTCGTTCTCACGACAGTCGGTTCTACGTAACCGGAACGACCCGGATTTATATCCGGCTAAGGACTGCCACTTCAACAGTATTCCTCGTATATGCACGGGGAATGTTTATGCTGCTACAACAACAACAACAGCGTTGTGACGCTATTTATTAAAGAACTCCCATACCTGATTCACTTAAAACACGTCTTAAGAAAGCTGGAAATGCTTTGAATTGTTAAGGAAGAAATTTATCAGCAGGAAAGTTTATATTGTATCAGTCTCGGGTCACATAAATTAATTCCACATTATTTTTCTTTTTTAGGCAGAAAACAAACAGCGAAAACCATAGTAAAAACAATAATACAATAAAAAATTGGCCCTCACTGTTTAAGATTGTGAAAGAAATGCCGCCGCTGATAAGCTTGAAAAGTACGCGATGGTGAAAATGTAAAATCAAGCAAGAAAAAAAATGGCAAAGATTTATAAATAGCCACTTTTATCAGTCGTCGCTGGTACGTACATTCATATACATATGTGAAAATATGTATGCAAATATATTAAATATGTTATACAAGTGTACGTTCAATAATTTCCATATAGAAGTGCCAACAGCAAAAGCGAGAGAACGCCCCCTTACACACATTAATGCACATTAGAGCACTCACATTCCTAACAATAAACTGTACTGCAAAGAGAGCACACTACACAAATTGAGAATTACTGCAAAGTGCTGGCGCTAACTAGTGATTGTAATAGAGAGCGAGAGTGTCCCCAAATATTGCCTAATGAAGATAAAACTGAGTAGTGATCATGCTAGAGACTGTGAAAAACAAACAGAAAAATAAAAAATAAAAAACAAGTGTAATAAACAAAGAAATGTGAATAAAATAACAAATGCATCTACATACATACTACATACACATGAACATAAGAACTATTACATGTGTATGTTTTCACCTTAGTTGCATATTTGCGCTAAGTTAAGGGCTAAGGGCTTCTAAATATTAACATTGATTTTCAGAAGTGGAACGGAAAAAATACTATTTTTAAGTGTACCAAAGAATTATGAAAGAAAGCAATGTTAATACTATTGTAAACTGAAAAACAAAACATATTCGGAAATTCGAGATCATTTAACAATCTGCGCATCTTTAATAAGCCAGAACAGCACACTTGAAGAGATTAATAAAGGACCATATTCATCCTGATTAAGTGAAATTAGTTAATGATACCGCCATACAAGGCAGCTCTTCTAATGAAACATTTATATAATACTTTCTTAAGACATAACTGTTAACTAAATTTTATAGGGGCAATAAGTGCGAATATCTTAGCTCGATAATAATCGAAAACAATCGGAACGTGGGAATGTCTCCGCAAAGTGAAGACTATTATTTACACAACTGAATATGATGACTTTTAGAATTTAAACTTCGTAAGACAGAAATACAAAAAATGTCAAATGCAACTCTGTGCGTGATAAAGAAGCTTATCAACGCACTCAAATGAGAGGACTTACAAACGAAGTACAACATTGTGTACAATATACATACATGAAATGGGGGATCTAAATGCACGACAGCTAGTGGAAGATTATTATCACGGATTCCACTCTACCTACATACTGCATACTACATACATACATACATATGTGCAAGCTGTGAGCGTCGAAATAAAGTTTCTTTAAAAAGAAAATTTCATTTATTACATTATGTATTTTGAGTACTGCTCTTAATAATCATAGAGAATAATTTTAGTATTTTTGTTTACCTATTTTAGCATGATTTTATTACTTTTGTTTCCCTAGTTTATCTTTCAACAAATACTTGATCCATCAAGTCATTAAGTCCGTGGACTGGGAAAATGGCCCGATTGCTGAGACATATGATAAAGGAGATATTTTTTTTCTACTTAATTAAATTGGACATTATTTGCGAAAGAATTATTTTTGTCTTACGACTTTTTAGCAAAATCAAGCTATCGCATTTAATTAATTTTTTATATAAACTGCTTCTGTCTAAGTCCCTTATGTACGATTTCAGCAACATATTTCAAGAATAATTCAATTCCGACTTTTTAACGTTCCACACGATGGATCTTATTGCAGCCTTCTTTTCTCTAGTCCATTTAAAAAGTGTGTAGATATTCGATATTTAGCCCATGCAATATAAGATAGAAAGTTAGAAAATGATAGACATTTTTTTCTAATAGCGCTCGCCGCTCGACAGGCAATGACAAACCCCCGAGTCCATTCCTGCCACGAAAAAACTCCTCATAAAAAATATATCGAAAGGGTAAACATTTTCGCTATGCATTAGAATATTGCTTTATATAAAAAAAAGCAACACAGGCGAAAATTAGTAACATAAACTTACGCGATATTTTAAAATATCATTTTACTAGCAAATTTAGCGGGTGTGTAGACGCATAATATATTAAAAAGAGGGCATTAAAGAAAACAACTGCAATCATTGGAATCGTTGCTGTGCACTTTGTTTTGACCCTCACAGTATCTACACAACAAAAGCTTGCTGGCCGTTTATAAATGAATGAAAATATTATTCGAAAAAAATACAAATATACAGTTGGAACATTTATACTCACAGTACTTAGCGATCGTTAAAGGAATTTGAGAACTTTGCGGGCTGTTGGAGAACCAAACACGTGCATTTTTTCGTAGTTTATTCCAAAAACAAATCTTTTATGTTTTCTCACTATTGGCTATTACTATGGAGTGAATAATATGCTTATGCATATGTATTTATGTATTCATGTGTGTGTGGTGTATTTATTCTCACTTTTTATTTTTCACTTTTTAACAGCTACAAGAGTAGATACTTTGTACGAACGGCATAAGTAAGCTACACTTGTTGATTTGTGTATTACATTTGCAAATCAGAAAAACGGTACACAACAATAAACACAAATTAAAATAACAAAATTTCAAATCAAAAGAAAACACAAGTATTAAACTTTTCTATTATCAGCCAACGAATCTTGAACCTCCGCAGATTGCGACCACTTTCATGTACATACATATGTACATATATGTGTATGTAATTAGGTACGAATACAAATGGCACGGTGCCACCACAACGACAAAAACCACGGCGAATCCACACCTTGGACAACAACATACGACCACTCTCTTTCACCACGATTCGCAGAATGAGCGGCGCAGCAACGGAAACTGATTGAAAGATCAACCGGTGAGAAGCGCCTCTAGAAAAATTCACTCTTCCACTTTTGGAGCTAAACTCACCATTCACTAAGTGTTTATGCACATAAGCACATACATACATATGTCTGCACTCTATATATTTTTATATTTGTTTTGTCACTTTTTTAGTCCGTTATGCGTTTTCCGTTCACCGTAAATTTTTTTTGATTAATTATTACTGCAGTATGCCTGTAATTCAACCTAATATTTTGCCGCTTTGAGCATTTTTTGCATTTTTCGTTTGTACACCGTTCCTACGTTCCTAAAGTTCGTCGCTGTTTACTTTGCAGTTTTCGATAACACGGAATTCTTTCCTGCCGCTGATAAATGAAATAAATACAAAATAGTTGTTCTTGACTACAAAGATTGGGTAAATTTGTTTGACAGATTGGAGTTGCAAATTTAATTGATTGCTTGAATTCGCAGCTACTACAATTCGGAAAGTTTGCGTTTTCGCGTACAGAATTCAAGACGCCCAACAGGTCTTAACTGAAACCAAATTGTGCAAATTCAACACACACACGAACATCAATTTTTAAATTCAATTCATCTCAGTTGGAAATCACATTCAAAACGTGTCGTCAACAACAAACATTAAAAATACACGTCATATCGTCGCGCAAGTCTCTGTATAACTGCCCACATTGCTGGCTGACTTCTATCTCTTCCAACAACAGCACCAGCTGACAAATTCTTCATATCTCATTCAACTGTTTCGTTTTTAGTTTTATTTTAATTTTTTTTTTGACGTTTCCCCCTTCTGATATCTTCTCTTTACTAGTGAGAGGGCACTTGGCATCCGAGCATTTTAATAATTGTATGATTCAACGCGGCATCAACGACACCAACTGACTGCCCAGTGGGAGCGAGCGTTAAGAAATACCCACTGTTGCATGAGCGGCTGCCGCAAATCGGAAACTCAACACAATCACATCATAAGCAAGTCAACAAAGTAAATAAACAAACAGCCGGATAGCAAGTCAATCAACTACAATAGTGCGCATATAGCATAAAAACCAGGCGCGCAATCATTGGCACCGGAGCACCCTGTTGATGGTGGGCAACCACCACACAAAAATATGCAGGACATTCGGGTAACCGGTTGTTTACAATTGTGGGGCAACTATCATGTGGTGAATATGGTGTGACCCACAGGGGCAACTGAATGAAAAAATTTTCTTATTGGTGGGAAACGGAAATCGGAATTCGGCTTCTGCCAGTCAAGCAATAACGGCACTTTATGTACCATAATATAAAAGGTATTGAATTTGAAAATGTGAAAGGTTTACTGCTGAACTAGAATGAAAATCCAGGTATTTCAAATACAACTAAAGACAGTTAAATACAATTATACATTGTAGATAATGTCCATAATAATGTATGTACATATGTATTAAAAAATGTTAATTTGTTAGTGTCAATAGAGATCTCTCATGGCGATGTAGGCCGCTCTCAGTGAGCCTATCTCCAAACAACTTGAAGTGCTTCGGAGCACGACTGCTAAAAGCAATCACAGAGAGTGTTGAGATAGGTAGAATTATGAATGAGGAAAGCAGCAATCACTCGGTGAGCTGTAGTTAGTTCAAAGCTGTGAATACAATCGAATACAGCTGTTTTAAAGTATGTATCAACGCGAGCAAATACTTCTCTGATAAGATTTGATTTTGCTAATAAAGGTAGCAAGGCAGTAATTCAATTGTTCAGATATCAATGTGAAGCCAAATGAATAGTTCAAGTCAATATATAAATTAAAAAACTTCGCTTCGCAAATGCAGAGCGTAGTAAGCAGTGAAAAATAAAATAAATTAACCGAAACAAAACCGCAAAAAAGAAAATTTAATTTTACAACCAAAGCAAAATTACGCGTGCAACAATAATTGGCTGCCGTTAGCAAAATGGATCAGCAGCGCCGCATAGTCTGCGTCGGTATGTGCGTGCTAGATGTCATACATGTCGTGGATCATTACCCTGTCGAAGATACCGATAAACGTTGTGTAACTGGCTATTGGCAGCGTGGTGGCAATGCTTCCAACAACTGCAGTGTACTACAGCAATTAGGCGGCGCTCATGTCGAATTTTTGGGTATGCTAAGCGCTTCGCCGGCCTTTGGTTTCCTTTGCGAAGATTGTCACAAGTATGGAATAGCTATTGAAAATTGTCCAAAAACTGAAAAGGATCCACCGTTCTCATCGGTCATACTCAACAATGAGACTGGTTCGCGCACAATCATTCATTCCAATCCCGAATTTCCACTGTTGGAATATAAGCATCTTGCACAACTGAAATTGAGCAACTATGGCTGGGTTCATCTCGAAGGTCGCAATCCTGAGTCTGTTTTGCAATTCATAAAGGATATTCGCAACTATAATAAAGAGATGAAAAACACTATAAATCAAATTAGAATATCAGTCGAATTGGAAAAAATTAAGGACGAAATACTTATTTTGGGTGAGTCAGCTGACATTGTCTTTCTAGGCAAAGACTTGGCAACTTACTTGGGTTGGAACCAGCCAGAAGAGGCAGTAATGGGTTTATATGACAAATTCAAACCCCAGGCAGAATTGAATAATTCTAAACCAGCAATTATATGCCCGTGGGGTGCTGAGGGTGCTGGTTGTGTGGATGCGCAGGGCAATTACTGTTTTGTACCTTCAAAAAAAGTACCTCTGATAGTAGACTCGTTGGGCGCTGGTGATACTTTCTGCGCTGGAGTCATACATGCGTTGCAAGTGCTCAATAAAAGTTTGCCTGAGGCTGTACAGATCGGGCACTCCGTCGCGGGTTACAAACTGGGACACCGTGGTTACGATAACATAAAGAACTTTTGGCAGGATCAGCGAGAAAATTCAAAATAAAAAAGGTTAGAAATTGTTTTGTATGTTAAGTTACCTTCAATTGTTACCCAGATGGGCTACGTGAAATTATTTAATTGTCTGGCACAAAATTTTGTTACTTTTAACTTACTAATTTAAAAAAATATATAAATATTGTATAAGTATGTTCTTTAGTTAAATTTAATCTGCCTATGATTATTTGTATATAATTTTCAATTTGCTATCGATTTTTTTTTATAAAACACTTTCGTATACCTACATACCTGCATTTGTACACTGTAAATGCTACTGCACTGCAAAAGGCGAATCTATACAAGGTGATCGGAAGAAAAAAACAAACCAGCTGTTCTACTGGTATCAGATTCTATGGATGTGTCTAATGCAATACGATACACAACTATGATGGGAAAAATACACAACTATGATTAAAAAATTCACCTCAGGAGACATTTTTTACGCACGTGCATATACCTACAGTATAACGTTTAAAACGTATCATTCGTATTTAAATGTTTAACTTAAGGAATACCTTGAGCCTACTATCAAAATATATTATGCATATTTTAAAAAATTTTAATAATTACAAATTTTCATTTAGGGCAATACAAACATGTTGGAAAATTCAGAAGAAGAAATATCATCAGACCGTTAACCGGCTTTCGGCGAATTTGAAAGAATCAGCTGATTGTCTGACATAACCGTGGACTTGACAGCAGTTTGTCAACTTCGTTGTCATCTGAACAGTGACTGATTGAACGAGTGTATGAATGCATCTGAAATGATCGTACAGATTTCCCCTGTAATGCGGCAGTCGAAGTTCCTCTTACAATTTGGTTTTCTACCGTAGTTATTGACCAACCTGATAAAATCACCGCCATAAACGTCTAGATAAATCGCGGGCTTAACCAAAACCGCCCCTGCGAGAGGACTGTCCTAGTAGCGTTGGACCTAAAGAAGGCTTTCGATACAGTCAGCCATTCCACGCTGCTAGATGATATTTATCAGTCGACACTCCCGCCAGGGCTGAAGAGATGGTCCGCTAACTACCTGAGCGGTCGGCACTCGTCAGTGATTTTTCGAGATCAAATATCAAAGCAGAGGAAGATTAAGCAAGGTGTACCGCAGGGTGGTGTCCTTTCACCCTTGCTTTTTAACTTCTACATATCGAAGCTCCCCCAACCACCAGCGGGAGTTTCCCTAATCTCATACGCTGACGATTGCACGATAATGGCGTCGGGCAATGACATCGATGGCCTGTGTTCCAAAGTGAACAACTACCTCACCGACCTTTCTCGCTTTTTCACTGCGAGGAATCTCCAACTTTCCCCCACCAAGTCCACGGCGACCCTTTTCACCACCTGGACAAAGGAGGTCAAGCTGTCCCTTAAGGTAAAAGTCGACGACACACCAATTCCGACTGTAAATAACCCCAAAATTTTGGGTGTAACCTTTGACAGCTTGCTCTCCTTCTCTGCGCATACAACCGCAATTGCCACAAAAGTCCAAAATCGCAACAAGGTCCTCAAATCGCTGGCCGGCAGCACTTGGGGCAAAGACAAAGAACTGTTGCTTTCGACATTTAAGGCAATTGGCCGGCCGGTTCTAAACTATGCTGCGCCTGTCTGGTCGCCTGGAACTAGTGATTCGCAGTGGACAAAGCTTCAGACATGTCAAAATACCGCCATTCGGACAGCGACCGGGTGCCTCCTGATGTCACCCATCCAACACCTACACAACGAGGCACAAATGCTCCCAGTTGCGGAGCACAACAAATTGTTCAGCAAGCAGTTCCTGCTGGGGTGTTACCGCAGGTTTCACCCCTGCAGACAACTGCTTGAGCCAGAGCTGCCTCCCAGGCACGTCAGGAGACACCTCCTAGACTACGCTGACGAACTCCAGGACAAAACTGACCGAAACCTACTGGACCGGACAGTATTTAGACAGTCAATAAACGACATTCACCGAGAGACCGTTACCACCTTCATGAACTCCCGTCCTGTGAGTGCCGCAATCGGAGTCCAACCACCACCTATCGCAGATGAAGAGCTCCAGCTTCCCCGTGAGACTCGTGTAACATTGGCACAATTACGTTCTGGATATTGTAGCAGATTAAACTCATACTTATCCAGAATTGACCCCGACATACCAAACACATGTCCGGCATGTGAAGGTACCCCGCACGACACTAACCACCTCTTCACATGCCCCCTCAAACCGACTCATCTAACCCCCCTCTCCCACTGGACCCAACCTGTCGAAACAGCATGTTTCCTGGGCCTACCCCTAGATGAGCTAGACGAAGACGACCGATGATATACTTACACTGACAGGGCTAACTATGCTGTTAAAACAACAACAACCAACCTGATAAATCTATCGTCCTTGGTATTCACACACACGCCTAATCAGTCGTTGCTCAGGCGGTATAATACTGCTAGGCCATTCATTTGTAGGAAAACATCAAGACACCTGTGGTTTTTGTAACTGCATAAAACATTTCATATAGGTGATTGAAGAATGCTGTCCAGAAGCAATCCTGACGGATGTATACATGTTTGTAAATTTGGATTGTTCTGGTAACATAGAGCCGACTGTCGTGGGAACGACCAAGCTACTTGTCGCCCTAAGCACTTAGCATTTGTCACCATTTGTTGATATCTTGTATTTTACTTCGATTTTCTCTTCAGAAATTTCCTTTAAAGATTCGGCATTTTCATTCAGATACATATTAAAGCACAAAAAATTTGTGTGAAAAAATTGGGACTCAATCAAATTTTTTTTTTTTGTACTGGAATTGTTCTCTTTTTATTTATGATCAAAATTCCAAAAACGTCAAAATGTTTTCCTCAATTAATTTTCTATTTTTAATATCGCTGGCGGTTACGACGTGGATAATTCTGTGTTATTTCAAACAAATCGAGCTGCAACGAGAAGAGCAAATGACTGTTGAGATCCAAATGGGTGAGTCGCTTGCAGCTTAGAATGAATTATTTATTAGCATAACGATTTTTCAATTTTATCGCTTAGATAAAGCATTCGAAGAAAATCTGAAGTCCAAGGGTTGCTTGGAGAATTATGACATTTATTTGAATTTCCTGGCCGTGTTTGCATGTATCTATGCCTTGGCAAAGGTGACCTCGGTCGCTGAAAGCTATGTCGCACAACAGGTGCACGCGCGCATCAAGCACGCAAAACTCTTCAGCAGTAAAGATGTGGAGCCAACGACTATTGAGGAATATCGCCTGCAACATATACGTCTCACAATGCAGATCGATTACTTGGAACAAAAAGTGAACCAACTGGAGAAGACCAATTTTATGCTGGGAGAAAAACGACTTGTCAATGCTGATAAGCCAACAAGCGCCAACAAAATGCATACAAACGACATTAGTCAGAAAGAAACCATTACTGAAAAGAAAACACTCTCCAACGATATGACGCAAGCCTGTGTCTGTGGCAGAAGCAACAGTGCAGTGGGTAGCATAGATGTCGGAGGTGCTGTCTGCGGTAGCATTCGGACTGTTCATGGCAAAGGTGACACAATTGAAGACAGTGTTGAAGCTGAAGAAGTGCTCAATTTTCGTAACGTACTCATACAAGATCATCACTTTCAACTAACACGTCAGGTATATGTGAATGACGGCAATGTAAAGTTGCAATTTCAAGACTTTAACCAAGAAGGTGGCACCATCACGCAAATCTGGCAAAAATATTTGGAAATGCAAAAATATGCTTTACAAAAGCCGACCTCGTCTGAGACAGCAACGAAAGTGGCAAATACTGTGCCTATTGTTGTGTCCACCGAAGAATTACAAACGATGAAAGGTAGAAACCGGCAGAGAGGCAAACGCCAACCACTAGGTACATACTCTACCACATCAACCGAAAAATTATCGTGCCATTACACTTCACAAGCACACAGGCACATACCACAAACAACTCTCACTTTACCTATAAAAATTTATTATAAAAATATATTAGTATGTCTACTGTGTTGGTACTTGTAAACTCGAGTTTTGTTATTGGGATATTTAGAATTCCTGTCCCTTCTCACATCTCAATATTTGCAGGATGCGTTTTGACAAATTCAAATAATATGGAATATTGAATAATAGATAATCTCCTGCTGCATTTTTTATTTCTATGCGTTGTGTTATTATCGCATAAAACGTATTTAATTTTTAGCTGAGGTTGCAAAGCAGGCTCGATACCTGAATTGACCAAGAGGAAATATTGTCTGCGGAAAATCTCGACTTCACGGCGAGAACTTGAAATTCATAGTCTTATTAAACAAATTTATTGTAATACGTGTTATATTTTTGATGATTTTTTTTTTATTGTAAATTATTGTGGGAAATATATGTATGTATATGTAATTAAATGAGTTCTTTTAAAATTAGGCAAAGTATCATTAATGTATAATAATATTTTAATTTATAATTATTTGGTAATTATCATTATCAGAAAAATAGTGGATCGAATTATTTATTTTGACCTAATTTGCAATTTGGGAAAACTAGGTTATCCCCAAATCTCTGCCGTATTAAGGGGTTATACGCATTTGTGACTTTCAAAAAAATCAATTTTTTTATTGCATTTTTGTAATGTACATATATTCAAAAGTATACGCACGAAATTTTAAGTAGATCTAAGCAATACTTTCGGAGTTATACCTAAATATGTAGAGATGCCTCGGCACGTTTTAAGGTAGGTATTGAAACTTTAAACGTGTTTTTTTCAAAACGGCATTTTTCAAGTCGGTGTACACGATATCTCGAAAACGGCTTGTTTGATCGGTCAACCGTTTTAACTCAATCTTTAAAGATACATTTTCTAGTAATTAATCGTTCCTTTTGTAAATCTGATACTTATTTTCCATTTTATAATCAATTTACGGCCAAATTTTAACGTAAAAATCGAAATCATTTCTTTTAAAAGCTGCCATTTTGTGAAAATTCACTATTTTGATTAGCCGAACGATTAATTACTATATAATCTAATATATTAACAAAATTTGTTTGGTTTTTTGATTTCAGATAATCCAATCCTGAGTTACGATGTACACCGTAAATCGTCTTTTTTAAAAGGAGGTTCCAGAAATCGCCTGCAGCGCGCTCTATAATCAACATTTTCATAAATAAAAACTTTTGTTACGTTCTTGAAGGATGCTTTTATAACCGCCAAAAATTTTCAAATTAAAATATTCTGAAGTTTCTTCAGGATAAATCCTTGACAACCCGTCTTTTATTTGCTTCATAACTGCGTATAACCCCTTAAGTAATTATTGTGAATGTGATGCTGGTTATCTGCTCCTACGCAAATTTTCCTACCGACTACTTCCGGAGAACGTTAATGTACTCCCTAATTATTTCATGAAATATGATAAGGCGATGCTCGTGAGGTAGGTCATGTTGCTTCAGTGCATACATATGCGTGCAACACTATATTTATTAAAGATGCACTAGAGCTTAGTTGTCCCATATATGCAAATACGTTTCTTTGAAGCTTTCCTTTATTTATTTTAAAGTTTTATACTATCTAGAAAATGCATACATACAAATGTATGTATATTATTATTCCCTGTAATAGAATGTAAATTGAAAAAAATTTGGTTTGCCAGAGGAACAAATAAATGCATATTCAAATGTAAATACATATGTCGATGTACCAAAACACTTGATGCTACGAATTAATTTCGACTCAAAAAATTAGTAAAAATTTTCATCAAATAAAACGCACATACCAAAATGTGAGAGGTCGTTTTATAATGTATTTTTTTAAATTAAATCAAAATATTAAAGTTACTTTGATTTGAAATGTTGGCGCATATAATAAATATTCAATAGTTTTTTCTTCATCACCTTTGTTTGAAAATACAAATTGAATAAATTTTCGTTTATCAAGGGAACATAAAAATGCAAAAGCAAATACTTTGAAAAATGCCATTCGTCAATTTGATTTCCTACAGAAGCCAAAAACTGTGCAGGGCCAATATGCTAAAGGAGAAATCGCTGTAAACAGCTCTGTTAAAAGTTTCACCACACCCCGGCGGCGGTTAGACTTCATTTTTGACAATTCACACTATTCGTAGCTCGTGAGAATTCTCTATATTTAACGTTCTCTGGTACTTCTTTCTCTGCACGTTTTGGCAGCACTGGTATTTTGACAACTGCAGTCAGCTGGCGATTAATGAGTAAGGAAAACAAACGCAAAAATATATAAAAAGACTTTTTATTGCTAATTTATTGGGCTAAAAGATATTTAACGTAATACACAAGATATTTGTGCAAGATTTTGTTTCTCTTCTTTATAACTCAAGTATAAAAACGGCGAAATGGGTAAAGGTTTCAACAACTACATGTGTAAGAAGTTCTTCCACCCTGCATCTAGAGACAATCTGAAAAGAGTAAGTAAAATTATTTCACAATGTATCTTCTTTAAAGTATATAGTAGACTGTTTTGCACAGTTATTATTAATTTTTTGTTTTGTAAGTTAATATTAATTTAAAAATGTTTAAAAATTTGCGCAGGTATGGATGGCCGAGCAGCAAGCAGAGGCTTACAAGAAGAAGCAGGAGGAGCTACGAACCCAATACGAAAAGGAACAAAATTTGCATGAAAACAAAGCGATGCTAAGTAAAGACAGCAAAGACAAACTAAGTGTAAACTTCATGTACGAGCCTCCTCCAGGCGTACGTAAGGAACGCGAAAAAGACACCACTGAGCCAGAATACAAATTTGAGTGGCAACGGAAATTTAATGCGCCCCGCGAATCTTACTGTAAAGGAGACACAGAAATTCGCGATCAGCCTTTTGGTATCCAGGTTCGAAATGTACGTTGCATTAAATGCCACAAGTGGGGCCACATCAATACCGATAAAGAGTGCAGCATGTATAGCATTTCCATGAGTGAAGCTCGAAAACTGCACTCTGAGGCTGAAGCCAACGAAATGATGGCAAAGAATGTGCTTGAAGAGCAGATGAAGGAAGATGGGTTGGTCATGAAACGATCCGCCATGGAGCTTCAGAATATCAAACAAATGAATCACCAACACAGATTGGTGCCTAGTGATGATGAAGATAATGAGGTGAAAGGTGAAAAGCGAGAAGGAAAAAGTGAACTAGCTTTTCTAAAATCGCTGAGCAAGGAACAAAAACTTGAATTGCTAAAGAAATTAGAAAAAATTGAGAAATTGAAGAAGAAAAAGGAAAAACGTAAGTTGAAGAAAAGTAAGACGCAGAAAAATAAAAAAGAAAAGAAATCGAGGAAAAATCGTTCAAAGAAGTCAAGCAGTAGCAGCGGAAATTACACAGATGAAAGTGAAGATGATCACAGCTCCAAAAAAGGAAAACATAAGGCAGCAAAGAAGAAATCAAAAGAGGATAAAAGAAAGGGGCGACACGAAATGTCGAGCGACGACTCACAGTCTTCTACCGATTCCTCCAATTCAGAATCAGAGAGTGATGATATATTGCCAAAAGAATCATTAAAGAACAGACATCATTCAAGTAAATATGATAGAAATAGTAGGCCAAGAGACGTGCAGCGGGGCCGGCGCAGCCATTCACACGATGGAGATAAAGACCGTGGACGCAACGAAAGTAAACATAGTAGCTCTAGCCGATGCGACCGAAAGGTAAGGAGTCGTTCAAGAGAACGCAAGGATTTAAATCACCCAAGGGAGATTCGTAGAGGCCATCGCAATTCTTCGGAGGAAAGTCGTCATAACCATGCAAAAGGTGATCGTCAAAACCGAAGCAGATCCAGGGATCGGCGTCGAGAACGTAACCGTTAGCAGATGCCCGTATAATCATATGGGTGATCCAGAGTCAGACTACAAATTTTACATTCGAAATCACTCTCGTAAAAATTATATATCTATGAACGATTGAAATAAAATAAGAACCGAATATTCAGAATTTTTAATGAATGAAATATTAATTATAATAATGTGTTAGTTGAGTTCAAATTTAGTCATCTGAAACGTAGCAAATAATTCAGTTTCTAACGGCGGCGGTAGTGCTCGATCCAGGAGTCACACAGAAATCCGTACCATGATTGCCAGAGTCGCGTGGAACATTCTATAAAACGATATATTAAATATGCAAGAATAATTCAATAAAAGCGACATACCTTCACTTGAATGTGGCTGCTAAGCATTGCTACACGCAAAATGGACATACGCAAACGCCTTTGATATTCCCTACTCATACTAATGGCACGCTCAAAAGTGCTGTTACGCTGGTCAGCCTCTTTGGCGCACAGTATTTTGTTCTGAGAATCAATACGCGCCTGTATTTGGCCATCTAAAATAAGCTGCATAACCTCGTTTTCCAAAGCGGGCACACTGCGGTTAAAAGCGGTGGCCATTTTACGCATATCGGCCGATAAATAAGGACTAAAGTATTGAATTAGCGCGCGATTTCGTATCTTTGTGTAGAGTGTGTTAACGTGTGGTGCTATGTACATATCTAGCAACAAATTATCGCGAATATCATCGAGTAACTTCAGGCAGGACGCGTATTTCGATTCGTAGAATTTAAAAATTATATCACGCAGTTGTGGCTCTAATTCGAGAAACAACTTGAACGAGCTCGACGATATTACATTTCTTTGCAGCTCTTGGCGATCAAAAGTGGCTAGTGCACAAAGTCCACCATAAGTAGCAATATTGTTTTGAGAGAGCATCTCTGGAAACTCGCAGTGATCGAAGCTGGCTTGCAAAAATTTCTTGGCTGCTGATTTGTATTTTCTTGTCTGCAATTCGGCAAGGCCTGCAGCGCACTTAAGACGCGTTGCAACGGACTGCAGGAATTATTTACTAAATTAGTATATGTATATATATATACGTAAGTATATTCTGTAAGGATAACATACCAAGTTGGCTTCTTTTGGACCCTCCATGAAATCAGGTGTGCTCTCTGCTTTGTTGACATAGCTAAGCACATGCGCCCAGTTCTGTAAGTACAACGACACTTTAATCACGTTCAGACACATATTGATCACATGTTTGCCGCTCGTGCAATAGTCGCGTGCACGCGAATAGCATTTTAGGGCATTGGTGAGATCTCCACAGGTCAAATAGTGATCCCCCAAGTCATCATGGCCACGTCGAATGCTCTCCTTGATTGAATTTGATTTATAATTTTTTAAATCCGAGTCTAATTTTTCCAAATTGAATGCAGCTTGTTTGGTCTTTGTTTCAACCCAAGTGCTATCGAAAGTTGGCAAGTCTAGCCCATCTACACCACCTACAGCCCCACCAGCTTGCGCAGCCGATTGAGCAGCAACATCAGGTAAGCCAGCAGCTCCGCTAGCTTGACTAGAGCCACCAGCACTTAGTTCTGATAATTTTTTGTGCAGAGACTGGTACATGCTAACATTGTAAGTTGTCATTACATGTTTAATAGCCATCTTTAGAGCCTCGACACGAAGTGTTGGGCACACATCGGCCACAAATTTTAGACGGTATAACGTAGCCAACCCCGTATACGAGTTTGCGTACACTTCGAGATCAAGTGAAGGATTCTCAACAATCAGCTGCTGTTCCTCATTGTTGTCATTGTCTTCGATGGGTGCGTCCACTTGCATCGGTTCGATAGCATTCTTTTGTTAGCGAGCGATGTGAAAAATGAGCAATGAAAGATGTACAATAAAAACAATGACATACAGTTGTTTGGATATTTGAAAGATGCATTTAATACAACTTACCTGCGCCAATGGTCCCGGCATCAGTGACATATTCTTAGTCGTATTAAGAAATTATGAATTTTTACGCTTATACAAACAAGTTTATAAGTAGTGGGGAAACGATGCTAGCGAATATTAATAAATACTCGATATCTTTTCTCAACTACCAAGTACCTTTTACTCGATGCTTATTACTGCGATACCACGTAATTATCGATGCCTTTAAAGTGCTGGGAAATTTCTTTTTCCAATACAATGTTGATATCATAGAGTTATGACAGCCAGGAATAAGCAATTGGCAAAAATCAGAAAAAGCCGATTACTTAAATTTCAAAGGATTTTTATGCAAATATGCATGCGAAATTCGTTGTCGTTAATTTGTTTAGACTTTTTTTTATTTTGTTTCTTTGTCTTACAAAACTAGTCTATAATTGAAAACACAGAGTTGCGTAACGAAAGTTATCTTAATAATCGTGTAATTAACATTAAATCTAGGGATACCGAAGCTGGAGATTTATATGGCTAATATCCGAATTCGCTTTTGCAACCATTTCATCCCATTACGGGTGCAATAGTGTTGTACATGCTTTCTTAATTCCCAACAAGCAGCAAATCTATTTAAATACTGCGGACTCGAAAGTACACTAATTGTAACTAAATAGTTACTCCAAGCCGAGTCACTCAGTTCTATATAAAAATCTCAGCAATAGTTTTAGCCTTTTGGTTTGGTAAACACTTCTGGTAATTGGGTTTATAATTAGGAACTATGATCAGCATATGGATAAATTTCGCCTTCGCTTTGCCATACGTGATCCAGAACTCCATCAATAATTTTAAGGATATTCAATTGATGGTCCCTCTCTAGCGTTTTTTCCATGTCACCATCATTGAACTGATTTCTTTTTTCCACATTAGACTAGCCATGGCCGGTTTGCAATTGCATTAATCTTATGCCAACATGCCTTCGGATCCCTCAACTTTGGAACAATGTTTACATTCTATAGCACAAGATCATTGAGATGGTTGTTGGATGTTGTTCCTGTTTACGATGCACGGTCTCTAGTCAATATTTAATATTTTTTAAACGGGTTTTAATAACCTCTGGTATTTTCCCCAATTTAAATTTGTTCGCACCTTTTAATATTGAAAATTTTTTGCTGTGTAACCCTGTCATTTTATGAGAAAATTATTGTGAATGAATGTTTCTAAAAAGAGGGAGAAGTGTGCTCCACATGTTCAAAAGAATATACGCTAGGAGAAGAAAACTATTATAACAAATTAATTTTAATATTTTCTAATATTGATTATAAGCGTAATGTCTACAGAAAACTGCGAACAAAACTGTACAATTCCACAAGTAGACCAAAAAAGTAAGGTACAAAACGATGTGAATGAATTATCCGCAGTAGCTGGAGGAAGCTCAGATGTAGAATCTAATGAAACAGCTAATGATGAATTCAATTACTTAAAACGCAACGAATTCACTTCGGAAATTTATAAAATAGAAGTACGGAATTTGGGATACTTTGGCATTGGCGTAAGAAAATATGAACAGGCTTAACTAATGCGGATCTAATAAAATTTCGTATATCTTATAATTGCATGTAACTACGTAGGAATTCAAGAAGCTATTGAAATCCAAGCTAAACTTAAACATGACTAAGATTAAATCGCCGTTGAAAAAAGAATTCGCTTTCGTTTGTTTTCGTAGTCAAGAGGACCAACAACGTGCAATAGAATCTCTTAATGGCTACAAGTGGAAAGGCAAAGTTTTACAAGCATCTGTATGTATGAAATTTCTTTAAAACACTTAGGATTTCATTTAAAGCTTATACTATCTATCAGGCTGCGAAAGCATCTGCAGATCCGCTGCAGAAGCGCCGCAATGAGCATGCTCAGCGTGAGGAGGTAGCTTTGCAACCAAAGCGTCAACGCACATCTGCCGACGCAATCTGCCCTTACGCCAACTTGTCTTACGAGGAACAACTGCAAAAGAAAAGCAATGAAATGCAGGAGCTTCTAAAGAAATTCACAAACAAATTACGCAACATTAATCAAGAAGCTAAGAAAATATTGAACGATTTCCAATTCGATGGTGTGAAAGCGGCTCCGCAAATCAATGGATATCGAAACAAAAATGAATTCACTGTTGGGAAGAATGTGCAGGGTGAAATAGTTGTTGGTTTCCGTTTGGGAAGCTATGCTGATGGTTCGGTGGAAGTTTCGGAAATACAAGACCTACCTCATATTCCAGATTCGGCAAAGTGGGCAGCACAAAGTTTTCAACAGTTTGTTAGAAATTCAAACTTTTTGCCTTTCAATCCTGAGGATAATTCTGGCCATATACGACAGTTGATGGTGCGTACATCTGCACATACGGGTGAGATAATGTTGGTTGTTGGAGTTTATTCCTCCAATTTAAACGATACTGAAGTGGTAGACTTGAAGAGTAAACTTAAAGAATATTACGAGACTTGTACCGAAAATCAAAACGGTTTTAAATGCACATCATTATACTACCAAGATGTAAAACATAGGCAAGCGGGTCAAATGGTGTCACCTGTCGAGCATCTCTCCGGTAGCACGCATAACACCGACACCATACACTCTCTCTCTTTTAAGATAAGTCCACTAGCATTCTTTCAAATAAACACTCAAGGCGCTGAAGTCCTTTACGATAAAGCTATCCAACTAGCTGCACCCCAACCGCATTCCACAGTGCTGGACATTTGCTGCGGCACTGGCACAATAGCCCTGGCCTTTGCAAAACATTGCAAACAAGTACTAGGAGTAGAAATTATACCAGACGCAATAAAAGACGCAGAGTTTAATGCGGCAGCTAACAAGATTGGGAATTGTAAATTTTTTGCTGGTAACGCAGATGACTACATACAGTCAATGGTGCGTGAAGTTGTATACGGCAACGCTCCTGGTGCGCCGCTAGACCTGATAGCCGTAGTGGATCCGCCGCGGGCCGGATTACGTAAGAATTTCATTGCAAAATGTCTGTTTGAAATAAAATTCATTCTCATTTATATTTTAGACAATAAATCAATAGCAGCAATACGCGCAGCAAGTGCGATTAAACGACAGGTATATATATCTTGCAACCCGGTACATGCGCAAAGAAATTGGATTGAACTGGGCCGGCCTGAGTCAAAGCAATACAAAGGCGATCCCTTTTTCCCGAAAACAGCCATTGCCGTAGATATGTTTCCACATACCACACACACAGAATTGGTAATTCTTTTCGAACGCACGGTGCAGTCGGTAGCTCCAGGAAAATCTGAGGATGTGAAAACCAAGGATAATAGCGATGACACTCCTGATGCAAGCCAAACTGATATCGCGCATGAAATGAAAGCCGACGTTCAATCAACGAAAAGTTAACATTTTTTGTTCCAAGGAATGTGTGAATACGCTAAATACTAATATTTTTGTTTAGCAGCAAAAGTAATAAGTCCGATTTCGTTTTGCATTGTCTAAAAAATTATAAATAATAATTGAATATAAATAAATTTTATATAAATATAACTTTAAATTTGTTAGCCGGCTATTACTTAACTAAGTTATTAGGAATTATAGAATGGTACAAAATTATCTGCAATATGTAGGGTTGGGATAATTTGCATTCCAAAATTTGTAAACGAAACTCAGCTGCTGTGGAGCTTTCTTATGTTCACCATTGGTAGGTGTAAAATATTCACAATGATCGGACTAACCCCACATTACATTATAAGTAAGAACAAGAACAACCATTTGCAATTGAATTTAGGCAAATAACGTCGTATCACAGTCAATTCCTACTTAATCGGTCTGGACCATTTTTATGGGTATTGGCGCACTGTTGTAAAACTTCAGTTTTTAGATGTTGTAAGAGACTTAAAAAAAATACAGACTTTGATTTAATCGCTGAAACGATAATATGTGCATGTAGTATACATATGTATTATTTTCTGTTTGGAACATAACAACAATAAATATGAATCGGCGTTTTTTTCATTCAAATGTTATCAATTTGGCATAATAGTTTATGCCTAACATCGCGAAACTTCCAATTTTTTGCGAAAAAATCCACTAAGATTGAAATTTATCTCTGAAATAAACGGTTACGCTGCATAAATTGAACGAGATCTCTATCAAAACCTTGTCGGATATTAACCTCTGGAACTCATAAAAAAAG
This sequence comes from Anastrepha ludens, assembly GCF_028408465.1. Classification (NCBI taxonomy): domain Eukaryota; kingdom Metazoa; phylum Arthropoda; class Insecta; order Diptera; family Tephritidae; genus Anastrepha; species Anastrepha ludens. Next base: position 114,731,004 of record NC_071500.1, on the reverse strand, counting down.
TACGTGGCACCACTATTTTAATATTTTTCTCTTGGGAATGATTTTTAGTTTGTTAACATTTTGGTGTGAACTTGTTTCTGATTACAATTGATTATTTGGGGGAAAATATGGTGACGCGATAGTGACGTCACTGCCAGATAATACAATTTTTTATTTCCCTCCCGAGTCATGTGATAGGTATTTCCAACTTCCAGTACAACCTTATAAACCTTTGCCTATGGAGGTTGGTTTAAGGTAGCGGGGTTATATCAAGCTTTTCCTTACTCAAACCGGTTGCCCCTCCGCAAGCAATGTTAAACCTTCGAGTGTATATCTGCACTGAAAAATATTATCATAAAAAATCACACACCGCTCGAGGGGGCATATGTACATTTGTGGGCCCACCATTTTTCAAAACAACATCAAAACACATACCACAAATTGAGTAAGGAGCTTGGCCAAAACCCCTTACAGAAGTGTACCCGCCAATTATTTATTTATTTTTATTATGAAAATTATCGATCTTTAAGAACAACATATCGCAAAATTCGTGATTTTTTAGTGAAAATAATCGTCCAAATGAGTTGACAATCCAAAGGTTGGTGAAAAAATGTCTACATTTTAAGAAACGGGTTCGTCGAGGTTTGAAAAAGGATTGGCAGACCACAAACTGGGCCTCTGTTTCAAATATTACTGCTCAAACTTCAACATCGATATCTCGACAATCTTAACAATTTGTCATTCAAGAATTCACTTCTGGTGGCTTTTACCTGTGGACATGCTCATGGTTAGCATTTAAATGATGTAATTTTTCGCTTACGATTGTTAAGAGCTATATTTGAAAAAAAGATAGTGAAACCTGTAATCATCTAAATTTATATATTTATTTGAAAAATAAATTAATGGTTGGTTACAGAAAAATAGAGCATTTAAAAGTTAATTGACAAATGACTAATTAATATACATATTTTCGACTCAAAAATAAATTTACTTTTACTTAAACTCTTTCGGTTCAAAATTTAAATAGATAGTGGACAAGTATAATATAAACTTTTTTCTTAATACCGGCAAATTATTCAACATTCCCTCCAAGTGGTGGTGTTAATCGTGAATGCATTTTGCATACGAGTAAGAAGCAGTGCATTCACCTAAATGCTGTCAAAGAATATTTACATTACTCTCATATAAACTATTATTTCGCGTATTGAAATGGGACCTGACATCTGTTAAAGTTTCGTGACGAGTCAAGCAGCCGTAATTGAAGACAAGAGAATGTATGACGAAGCTGGGCTTCACCGTTTTGGCACAACTTTGCCTCAACTTGATGAGGGTAAGTTGTAATACTACGTAGAGTGGATCAGTTCTGTTTACTTTTTCCGGTACTGTCTCTTTAGATACTGTTCCATCCAAAAAACCAATACGATTGGAAGATCAAATTGTAACCGACGAAAATGGAAAACGCCGATTCCATGGCGCCTTTACTGGTGGCTTTAGCGCCGGCTACTGGAATACGGTGGGCTCGCAAGAAGGCTGGACACCGGCAACGTTTAAGAGTTCGCGCAGTGAAAAAGCGGCAAATCGGTTACAGCAGCGTCCAGACGATTTTATGGACGATGAAGATCGTGGAGAATTCGGTATTGCTCCACAGCGCTTACAAACTCGATCGGAGTATACTTCATTTGAGCCAGAGGAGACTCGAAAGCGCAAGTTAATGGCACCGTCCAGTGGGTCTATACCTGGTAAACCGGTGTTGGAGCAGTTACTTGCACCGCGTAATATTAAAATAGGTGAACGCATATTGAAAAGCATGGGATGGCGACCAGGTCAAGGTATTGGGCCACGGCAAACCCTCAAAGAAAAGAAAATGACACGCTCCCGAAATCACCGTGAAATGTATGTAATGAAACAGTACGGCTATCAACCGAAAGCGCCAATTTCGGAGGCTCTAGGGCACTCCGACGATGCAAGCGGTGAAGAAGAAAGTTCTGATGAAGAACTTGATAAAATAACCTTTGCTCCAGATGACTATGAGCCGTATGTATGTATAGCAAAAAAAGATCGTTTCGGCCTGAATTACCAGGGAGGTTTAAGTCGAGATCCCGTGCTTTCAAATGCTCCAGCAGCAGCTACGAGCAATAGACACATAAATCTCTTCGAACCAGCATTGGAGGCGATGGGTAAAAATAATAAGAAAATATCCTTTAAAGGGCAAGCTTTTGGCGTCGGTGCGTTGGAGGAAGAAGATGAAGATATATATGCTAGAGACGATATGTCCCGCTATGATTTCTCGTTAGATGATCATAAGACTAAGAAAAGGAAAGTGATAAATGAACAGGATCAACTGATTGTTGAAGGATTTCTAGCAAGTAAGATTCCACTAAAAATAAAGAAACCAGAAAATCCATTAGTACCAGAATCTTTCATACCACGTAATTGGTTGGAAAGAAGAAGCCGTTTCCAACCAATAGATGCGAAAAAAGCTGAAGAACTTGAATCATATTTCAAAAAAGTAGAATTGTCCAAAAACAGACTGAATCCAGATGAACGGTCTGAGTTACTTGGAGAGACACAATCAATGGAAGAAAATCCTACTACCAGCACGTGCGTTCGACAGGAGCAAGCCCAGAAACAAACTCAGCCAAAAATTGACTTTAACCCACTTCAAGAGAATAAGACAGCGCGCGTTGGAGTTGGGGTTGAAATTTTGCCTGAAAAAGCGAGACTCATGTTGGAGCGTCTAGAACAGAAAAATCGATTTACGCGCGCTAGCGACAACATGCCTGATAGAAGCGATGATTTAAAAGAAGTGATGAAGCAAGTCTACGATGAGTCAAAAAAGTCCGATACCACATCAACCATGTTTAAACCATTTCTTCATGATGAGCAAAAACAACGACGTTACGAGGAATTTCTATTGGCCAAAGTGAAAACCGAAGAAGAAATTACATGTTTTTTGAATAAAATACAGCCAGTGCATTTGAGCGGATGGGATCGAGAAATGGAGAAGAAGGAGTTTATACAGGCGAGCAAAATCTTTAAGCCACTCGATGGGCTGATGTCGGAACGGTTAGTATATTATTTTCTAGGTTAGAGTCACCGCTTCATATAGTTATTCAGCGATCAGCCAAGCTTGCCCTGTTGAATATTACCAGCGAAGGCTACGGCAGAGGAAAAGTGATGTCATCTAAAAATATGGTATTGCTGAGGCTAAAGCTCCCACTTGTCGAACTACCCAGAGATGATTTCACTATAGTCATTAATTTCGAAAAGAAATTCAGAATCGAATTTGGCACTAGACACAGATGGCTCAACGACCCCAGAAGCCATAGGGCGACTTCAGATCCAAGCGTTCTGTGCCAATAGATCATTTTCCAAGCATCCTCCTAGCGTATGCCATCTGTCTATGTGCAGAGATAAATTTAGACAGAAATTTCCGGAATGAGTGAATTGCCATTCAGAGTCAATGGCACTCAAGGCTCTATCATCCTGTGAGATTAAGTCTTCTCTGGTCCATGAGTGTACCGAGAAACTGAATTTGGGTTCCAGGACACAGAGGTATAACTGAGAACGAAATAGCGGATGCATTGGCGAGAGAGGCTGCGGCCTCACCATCAATAGAACCCGAGCTCTTTTGTAAAAAAAACTCTTAGAAAGATGTGGACATTTTTCCAGTGAGACAAATAGTTTATAGGACAGTTAAAGTAGTAGAGTACAGAATGTTAGACTAGCTACTAGTTCAACCGTTGTACTTAAAACTAAATTCAGTAATACAAACCCTCTTGTTTTAATTTGAATTTCAGTTTCGTTTCGGAGGCAAACATTCAAGCAGAGCACAAACCATCAGAAATATCCCAGACTTGCAGCTTCACACCGAAAAAAATTACTGTTGAGCGCTCCAGATCAATGTGGAAGCCCCATCCCCTACTATGCAAACGATACAACATAGCTGAACCGTATGGCGGCCATATCGAGGAAGAAAAACGACCCGCCTCGTCGGCAAAGATTTCCGTTTTCGATTATTTGGAAGATTGTTTGCATAAAAAGTCTGAATTCAAAACACCAGTTATCGTACCAGTAAAAATACCTCAGATCCAGCCCATACTGAAGCAGACAAGCTGCAAAGCGGAAAGTGAACCAGCTAATAGCGGTAAATCAATAACTTCGGTTTCCACAGGCTATGCTTCGACTACGGCTACGCGTAATCTGAGCTCCTCTGAGTCATCAGCTACTTCTACAGTTGTTGAAGACCAGTTGAAAAGCAAGCATGCGAGTCCAAGGCTACAAAAAGTTGACAGTTTAAAAGTAGGGCGTACAAGTGCCAAAACAGATTTAGAAAAGCTTGCCGAAGAATCTATTTCAAAACCACCTAGCGAAAAGTTGGAGCTATACAAAGCTATATTTGAAGACAGCAGTGATGAAGAGACTGTAACCAGCAAAGAAGAAGCAAATGCCAATAATTTCCCACTGAAAAAAGATTTATTCGGAAAACCAAATGAAAATAATCAGTCGCTGCCGCTGTCTCTCAGTGGAGATTGTGTAAACGTTTTGCGTAACACATCCCCGCCCCGTGGCATCTTTAGTGCATTGCTATCTACGAAGGGAGAACAAAAATTGGCACGCAACTCCACAGAATCATTTGATGTAGGCTGTAACATAGATTTAGAAGTTAGCCACGGAGATATCGGACATGCAAAGCCTGCATTAATACCTGCTTCTGCGGAATCTGTAAGAGAACACAAAATCGAATTTAAACAGCCAACAGGTAGCTCTTCGAAAATATCGTTGAATACGTATTCAACAGCGTCCTCAAATCCATCAAACGACGAAGTATTTAGGAAAACATCACTAAAAATAGGAGATCCTTCTTTTTTGAATTTTACAAAAGAAGAAAGTTCTCCCCCATCAAATATTGATAAAGGAAAATTGCCGAAGACAAAGACAAGAGGTGATCGACTGGCTGATGGGGGTAGAACATATGGTCCAACTGCTGGATCTCTCGATGTACCTAGCACTTCGTCAGGCTTAGAATCAGCAGCTTATGGTCCAGCACTGCCCTATCACATACGAACGCCCATCACTAGTGAACCTGTGAACGAGTTGAATAAGGTTGTTGAAGAAAAAATGCTTCGTTTTCTGGGTCAACAGACCAGAAATTCCAAAAACGTCAGAGATGAAGAGTGGGTGGAGAAGAAAGTTCGTAAGATATTAAAAAATAAAACGCTACCCAGAAGTAGTAGCAGTAGCACCGTCGATAAGAGTTCCGATGAAGATAATGAAAGTCGAAAAGAAGTAATGAAGAAGAAAAGTAAAAAGAATAAAAGTCACAAGAAAACAAAGAAAAAGTCTAAGGAGAAGAAGTCCAAGAAAACTAAGAAAAATAAAGATAAACACTAGGTTGCGAATGTAAATATATTATATTTATAGATATAGAGATTGTGACATCGCATTACTCAAAAAGGATTATTTCAAATAACGGCAATAAATGTAAATTCATGAAAATGAAAATGTTTTTGAGTCTTATTTACTTTAGGACACCTCATTCAGTATATTCTTTCATCTACATAATTTTCAAAAGTTTTTCGGCAATGCTAATGAATATAGGAAACATACATATATTCCTGTCGTGTCGATGTCACAAAACCGTCGAAAGGTTTCACCACCATACAATTTTGGAAATCACTTCCTCGAAACCATGCATAGCACAGCATTTTGGGCGTGGATTGCCTGTGGAGCAATGCCTTGCGTTTGTTTATGAGTTGCCAACCCAGCTGAAATACAGTGCCAGTAGTGGCGACTGCACCTTACACCAAAGCGCTAAATGTCACTCATTGTGATAATCTCGTACTTGAAAGTCGCTCCTCATTTAGCGGATATGCCCCTCATAACGCCACATCCTTGTAACCCGAACATTCTGACAACAAAATCTCAACGTAACCGCTATCCACATTATCGGTGATGCCGAACCGGGTTATTAAAAGCGCCACAGTCGGTTTTACGCACTAAAATGACTCGACTTTTACGTGTCCCAGAGCCGTTGTTCCAGTGATTTAACCCTATTCAGATCGATGAGTTCTGTTAAGAGGACGACAGATCAAGGTGAGACTTCTCTGATAATGAAAACAAAAAATCGCACATTTCTGTGTAATTTCTTTTCTTTAGCCAACGGTAATGTGAGCGATAGTCCTATCTTCATTTTCGTATAAGCCAGCATGATGCAGAGAAGAAACTGTTACACTAACCTCGTTTAGGGCCCAGGTCTCGACAATGTTTGAAAATCTTTCCACTCAACCACTCCGAACTCTGTAAACATTGTTAAGACCTTACGGAAACTACGCTTATTTTCTCGATATGTGAGGTTTCTCGAGAAGAGTGTTGAAAAAATGTTGAGCTCTATGGAAAATAGTCTTGAAAGGTTAAGCTCTCACTCATAGTTTGCGTTCTATTGTATTGTATTGTATTGTATTGACTGAAATGCTTTCGATCAAAAATATGTACTAGGTGATAAAGGGAAAAGGCGCATTTGCACATCTGCTTAAGAAACCAAACTAAACCCATCAAATCTGTTCTAGATAGTTGCATCCAAATCCCTTGCTCACTCTTCTCTTCATAGATGAAATATTACTTAAAATTCTTTAGAAAATCTAAAATAATCTTCCAACTTCCAAGTTTCTGGTTCACTCTTCTCTTCATAGGTGGAGTGCTACCTAAAACCATTTAGAAAATCTAGTAAGCTGTTGATGTTTGGAAGTAGCTATTTGGGCTCTCGAACTCTTTTCTTTCTCAATATACCATCGTTGAAGCTCACACCTTTTTTGGACCGTCCGTCAGATCTCTCATAGGCGATGCTGATCTCTTCAGGGTGTATAAGCGTATTTTTTAGTATTTCAATGTTAACTGTTGTGTTTACTTTAATAACTCAAAGTTTCGAAATGGTATCGGGAGTTTTTATATACAGTTTTGAAATAATCACAATGAATCGTGCTTAAATTGGGGCATTCTTTGCAAACAATACAGTTCAAATTGAACAATAAAAAACATGATGCTTCGAAGGGCTTTGTTGTACCCACCGAACGTCCTCGAGAGTCGGAAAATGTTCAACCGCATCCAAAATCAAACTTTCTAACATATCTTACTAAGATAACTATAGATCAAACCATTCAAGCATATCTTGTCATACTCGTACATACACATCCGCGTATGCCCAATGCAAAAATATACATATGTATGTTTCAATACGATCACTCGGCGGTACGCCGCTTGAGCCAGCAATCTCTTTGCCCAACTCTGCGACTCTCTTAACCAACCACCATAACATACCAATTGGGCCCAGTCAGCTCATTTGGCATCGCAGCTTGAGCGCCGAATTTAGTTTTGTTTTACGGGTATCCACGAGCGGTTCGGCTTTACGGTGAACTAGCGCATGTTGGACGGCAGCGAGACAACGACGAGACGCAAAGGTGGCGAAGACGACGAGACGCGGCAACGCGACGGCGCAGTGTACCGTAGCGCTACGAATCGTGTGCGAAGTGAAGAAACAAAAAAATAATAATAATTGTAATAAATTTAAGTGAAGCCAATGTAGAAACGAATCGAAGTTGCAAAATGAGTTGGCTAACAAAAGTTTGATATTTGGTAGCAGAAAATAAGAAGACTTCTAATGTGTTTTTGATACGAACATGCATATGAGCGATTAATATTTTGTTGTAAGAGGTAAATATACATATACATATCTACATAAGCACATAGTTGCAAGTGCCAGCTAGTTAAACGCTGTAAGAGTTTGTTTTTACGGCCTTTTTCTTAAAAACAAAAAAGCAAAACACAAAAATGCTTACGTTAAAAGTGAAAATGTATGCATTGCAAAGCTTGAAAACAACGAAAAGTGCATACACAGTGTGTGCGCGTGTAGGTAAATGGAGAAAATCGTGCGATCGTGCGATAAAACCAGTTGGCGTTTTGACGGCAATGGAGCGGACGCTGACGCTTGCCAGTTTCCAGGTTTTGCACTCACATTTTTTTTGGTTTTTTTGACTTAGTTACAATATATGCATGAATGTATGTATATGAAATGATTTTTACATAATACCAATATTTCATATATTGGAGACTTCTATGCTATCAATACACATACATACTTATTTATGTAATATTTGTATGTAACTAAAAATATATGGCAAAAAAGCATAAAAAAATTTACATTAAACAAACTTCAAAACACGATTTGTAAAACTCCAGAAATCAGTATGTGCAAAATTTGTGTCCCAGGTAGGCAGTGCGGTGTGAGGTGATCGATAAAAAGTTCGACATGCAAGCCATATGCGGAAATTGCCAGCAGTGACGTTGTTTTGCCAACTTGGCTGTGTGAACATGAAGTGGATAGAATTCATATTTTTTGTGTATTTTCTGTTTGCTTTTGTTGTTATTGCTATTGCCAGTCGAACAGCTGCTAGCTGCCGGTGCAAACGTTGTCGAGTTCAAGTGTTTGGATGTCTCAGCGGTCCAACAACCAACCAAATCCCCCGCATGGTCGCCCAAAAGTGGTGTGAACTTCTTGTATTACCAAAAAGAAAAAGCGAAAAACGAGAGAGAAGAAAAGAAAAGAATATCAAAATGAGCAGTAAAAAACAACAAGCGATACGCTGCCCTTGTCTACATTCTGCTAATAAGTGTTTTACACAACATAAAATGTGTATAGAATTAGTGTTGCATAAAATATTTAAATTAACTCTTGTTGAAATGAGAAATTTCTTCAACAAAAACACTTCGAAAAAGATTCAATTAAATACAAAGGCCATTTTGTGTGTGAAACTGGAGGAATGTGTTGAGTTTTGTAGTGAAAAGTTAGAGTAAAAGAAATAAATAAAAATGTTTATGTTTGAACAACTGCAAAGATTCATAAATGCTTAAATCAAATAATTAAGACACCAAAGGCAGTAATAAATAATAAAATAAAGAAAAGCAAGAAAAGGCAGTTGAATAGAGGCAAACCAAATCCGGCAATTTAAATTTGAAGTAGAAACCCACGTACATACATACATATTTAATGCATAAAAACAACCACAAACATGAAATAAGTCTTATACAAATGTAGCTATCGCATATGATGCTTCACTAAACACACTAACAACAAACTAGAACAACAAAGCAATAGAAACTAAGAAAACAGCAAGAGATTGGTTGGGAGTAATAGAAAAAAATTGGTTTTTACTTTGTGCTGACGCTCAGCTGCTAGAGCTTTAGTGAGATCATACCTGTCTGTACTTCTTCTAGAATCACTCTTTTTTCTCATTCAATTAAACTTAGATTAGGCTGCAAAATCAACATAGAATTCAACTCACCAAAGGCTAGAAATACAAAGTGAATATTTCCAATCGAGGGAGAAACGTCTGTGACTAATTTCAAGCGAGGGAGTGTATCTTACTTAATTAAATTAAATTTAACTAATTAACCATAAAATAATTTTAAATTCAATGCCAAAGAACTCAAATATTTATTTTTATCAATTTTGTTCATAGATTCGGAGCACGGCTGTTAAATGCTTCTCTAGAAGATTTGTGCATTTATTGCTTTGGGTAATGAGTGTTTCAAGCCAGTTTAATTTTTTTCAATAGAAACGAGGCGTACTTCAAAGAAGGTAGGTTGCCATATTCGCAATGCCGATTTTTAGCACATCTGGGGCTGGGTTGTGCTGTTGGTGGTTTTGCTGGCTGAGAAAGACATTTCTTCGATTGAAGTTCCCTTAATCGTTTGGGTTCCAGAGGGTATTGAAAAAACACCGTCGAAGAACTCCAACCAGCTGTACATTAAAAGGAGCTGTGTGATACACTTGCTTCAGTAAATCTGAGTAGGTATTTCGGCTGCTTTTGGAAAGCTGGCGTTTGCTGCTTGTTGTATGGTTCATATCCATGGGCTTCTTATGCAATTAGAAAATACTTGTTGAATTACTTTACAAGTTTCTGAGAATTTCTCACAACTTTGCCACGGACCTTAGTCCATTACTGTACAATATATAGAATATTTTTTAAAATAAAGCGCCTAAGATTTATGAGGCTAAAAAAATTAAATACGTGTTGTTCTTAAACATATCACCGATTTAAAAAAACTAGCATTAAGTGCAACCCATAAACATCTCCGATAGCCTCCACCCTTTTTGTTCCTTCACCATGTTTCAATTTACAAAGGTGGTATGTTAATCTGCAGTGCTCTGACAGCTTACCTGTAAGATATCTTTGATTTTCCCAGTTAAGTGCAGATACGTCCCGTTCAGAAGTTGTTCAGGTATATTCCGAGAAGTAACCATGGATTTGAGTTGCATCAAACTAGCGACAAACCGAGTTAGCTTCCATCTTATTAGTTGTTCTTGAGGATAAGCAACCTTTGGATGCTCCGTACAGAGATTCTTGATCACAAAACGCCGTTTTGCAAAATTTTTGGCAATTTTGTTGTCTTCAAAGCCTTTACAACTGGAAATCTAGGATAATTTTCCCCTCTTACGTGCTCACAATTAGTTCCGAAGCATTTTGCAGTCGTTCTCAAGTTTTGATGTTGTTTTGTATGAGTCGTTGATCTCTACAGCAAGCTGATTATTTGGCACTAGGCCTCTTACGAATACCTGCTTGCCTTTTTTACCTTTGCCCTTTTACGAAGACATTTGCGAGCACAAGTTCCGTTTGTGAAAACCCATAACCGGAATATGGTTGGGTAAGACTTTCCTGAAGCTTTGGACTAAATATTCACCAAGCTCCACCTTCTAGCATTAAATTCTACGACCAGGTTATAATCTTGATTTTTTCATTTTTTCAAATTCGATTTATAAAACTAAAAATCAATGAGCGACTTTCTAATTAATTGATTGGATAATTTACTAATACCACTATTTTTTATTTTTTCTCAGAACTATGCATATAAATATAAATATTTTATTTTCTCGAAACTGGAAAAAGTTGTTAATAATTTGTTTTGTTCGTAGTAGTAAAGCTGGTAAAATGTTCCTCTTAAATTTTATGCGGTGGAGTTACTCAACATGTCGGATATCATAAAAACTGCTGCCAATTTTTTTTTTAATATTTGTTAAGTAACGTCGAGTACAGACCCAAATACATCATTAATTTTTCGTCCGGATTAAATCTTCAATGATGCCCAATACCTTTTTTCCCGTTCTCGGAGTCTCTCACTCTCTCTCTCTCTCGAAACAGAATCTATGCACATTCTGTCATTTGCTTTCATATGTGTGTGTATATGTAGGTAAGTTTATCTTCAATGAACCATTGCTGCCGGAACTCTCTTTTTCGTTCGTTTTCGCACTAGTGAAACGTAATATCGTAAAATTAGTGGCATAACGTAGCTTACGGCCAACTATCAAGGTATTCATGTAACATACCAACACGTACATGCTACATACGCACACAAACATTCAGAGATATACATATGTACATATATATGTATGAATCCGCGCTTGAAGCCAACCTGTCCTGTGCGCGGCTGTTTGTTTGCCGCACTTTTTAGTTCAACTGTTTGTCCGGCTGTTTAATTTACTTCACTTTCATAAATCATTTTTATACAATAGACATTTTGTGGATATTTTTATGCCTTTCACGTGCACGTCTCATTCAAACACAGCTACCTCGGCAATATGCTCTTTGTGCAGCCGCTCTTGCTTGGTAAGCCACATAAATTGCTTGTACTCTTAATTTTTATTCTTTTAAAATTCATTTTCTTAGTGTTGTTGCCATAGAAATCAAACAACCAACAGGTAGTTGACGTGAAATATTTATCATACGAATAAGAAGAGACGCGTCGCCAGCTCTTCAAATATTTGATTTTGCTCCAACACATTTTGCGTTAGCCACAAATCAAGCATGTTTTTATATTTTCAGTTCTTTAGATGAAATATATTTCTACCCAAAAGGTTCATTGATGGTATTTCTTCAAAACTTCTCTGCTTAGTTCAAGCACTTGACAATATCTCTTCTTCAAGAGCTGAATTGTCAACGTCTTCTTCACAGCTATTAACGTTCGTTAGCATTGCCATCGTTGCTGGGTATAACTACAATGATAGCAGCATAGATTAACTGTCCACAAATTCCATTGAATGTCACGCTATGTGCGATTTGTCAGAGCAATGGTTATGACTTTGATGGTTTTAAGTACTTTGTTGGTAGATACCGAAGGCGAAGAATTGAGCTGCACATTTGTTCCCAATAGGAATGAAACTGACTGAGTTGGAAGAAGCTGTCAGTGTCACAGTAACATATGGATGATTCAAAGAGATATTTTTATTTTGATCAGTCTATTTATGTACTTATGCATATGCATTTTTAACTAGAGAGTCTAATAGTCCGTAAATCAGTCAATAGATATGCGTATAAAATTTCGAACAACCGATTCGATTAAACCAGTGAACGAATAAATTACTGCTTTCAGGATAAAACAGATTTCGGCAGTTTGAGGCACTTTGAATTTTTGAAATAAAATGATCAAACTAAATAAAATAAGCCATAAATAAAAAAAAAACTTTTTTTCCCGGAATATGGCATTTTTTCTTGACCTAAGCTTCAGCTTTCAGCTCTCTTTAGCGCAGCAGAGTAATTTTGAATTTTTGTATTATAATTTTCATTATTTGGAATCTCTTCAGATCCACGGTAGATACATGTATCTGTGCCTTTCCCTTTTTCCTCTGAAAACTTTTTTCAAATAAGTAACCACAAGCCCTTCCGTTTTGGATGTATTGCGCATTCTAGAAACTATATGAAACTATCCATTATTGCTTGAGAGGTAAACCAAGGAATTGATCTCTCAACTTCAAAACGCAGCTTTGCTGAATACAGTGGAGGAGGGATGATAGCCCATGGGTCAAGCCCATCCAACACTAAATGTGCAAAATGATACCGAAGATGCATGCAATTCTCCATAGGATCAAAGATCGGGGATTATAGATAGTGTACAGGAGAATGAGCTAGAGGCGAACACGCTAATAATAGGTTCACATATAACTAGACTATTTACTTTTTCGAGCTTAACTCCAAATCCGTAATTAAAAAGAGAGATTACTTTAAGAAAGAGTCTGAAATTAGGTCTTATTAAACTTAAGTATTAACTAATAAGACTTTTTCAAACCCACTTCACCATCTCATCTGCTGTCCGGTTCTCTTAGGGGAGACGCGAAAAGAACTGCCCCTGAGACTAACGAACTTCAGGCCTGTTCGTGTTCACTTCGAATATTAGTCGGTGAATGGAGAATAATACTCGATCACCTGTTAATATTTAATAAACGCAAATATGCCCAGTAATGTGAATTCTAAAAAGTTAGTGAATTACACTAGTCTACAAGGAAAAGTATCCGAAATAATTTAAACTAATATCTGCTTCTCTGTCCATGCAAAATTCGGATTGATAACTAAAATTAATTTATTAGTTTGAGTTTTCGAGATATCCTAACCTAAAAGTGCAAAAAACCCCATTTTTGCCCATATTTGAGGTTATGTAGCCTTGCAGATGTTTTCTTTCACCAAAATTAAAGGATGGCATCTTTAAATACAATCCTTCTTTTTTCAAATGGCGTTTTGTTTGCTCAAATATCATTTTTTTCGCAGAGATATCGCATTTTGAAATTTTCATGTTTCGAAATTTTCCTACACCTGAAAATCGATTAAGATAACATAGACATGATATAGTCGCTTACTAATTTTCTTGGGTTTGAGGGCCTGAAATATATGGATTAATAGTATGTAAATTTGGAGTTTGTGGGAAAGCCTGCTTGCGGTTATGTGGGTTAGCCTGCTCGCGGTATGATAGGGGTGGTTTCTAGGGGTTAGGGCTGTGTGTGACTCGGTACCCAAAGGTTAGATAGTGTAGGGATGTGGTGAGTCAGCACACTTATGGTGTGAGACAAAATTTTAAGAAAAATAAGACTCAATTCAAGAAAATTAGTAATCGAATATATCATGTCTATGTTATCTTAATCGATTTTCAGGTGTAGGAAAATTTCGAAACATGAAAATTTCAAAATGCGATATCTCTGCGAAAAAAAATGATATTTGAGCAAACAAAACGCCATTTGAAAAAAGAAGGATTGTATTTAAAGATGCCATCCTTTAATTTTGGTGAAAGAAAACATCTGCAAGGCTACATAACCTCAAATATGGGCAAAAATGGGGTTTTTTGCACTTTTAGGTTAGGATATCTCGAAAACTCAAACTAATAGAGCAATTCTGAGGCCAGATTTGGATTCAGCGCATCATAAACCTTCGGAAATATATAGTCTGGTTTCTGGGTCTGAATGTTGGTTAAATTTTGTCGGCCTGTGTTATTTGTCCTGTAAATGACTGCTTATCTAGGAGCTTTGAAAATGATTACGAATTAAGATTCAATCATCGCATTTTTAGGGTACAGTGGCTTTTGACGAACCGAGAAAGTTCAAGTATCCAAGCTTTACTGAAAGGCATGCTCTGCTTTAACTAATAATAGCAAATTACTCTCTATTCTGTGAAATAAAGAGAATTTCCATTGCTGAAGTTACTTAGACCAGCTGTCTGCCCTGCCCAAGTTCCATCCGGCTGGACTACAAAAACACCCGTTTGATATGGTATAGACATAAATTAAGTTTGGTTAGGTTATGAAACGCTTGCGCTCAGTGTACAGCAGTAAATATTTTTTACTTTAATTTTAATTTTTACTTTGACTGGCAACAAAATAACAAAAGAAGTGTTAAGACAAGTACGAAAAAGAGATTGCAATGAAAACAAGTAGTCAATTACTGACTATGGCTAGCAATATGGTCGACTAGGAAAAGCAAAATACATGCTTACATACATACATACATACATAAAATGTATTTGCACGAGTGGTAAGGTGCTCACTGCCGCTATCCGCCATGCGATCAATGTGCGAAGAATGCGGAACGCGTTCGCAGTGGAATTTCTGCATTGACCATTTCGGTCGTTGCGTATTTTTGATGGTCGGTAGTCTGATTTGAAGTTAATTCGATTGGCTGCATATTTTTGGCGAATATTACTGATATACCAAAATATTATAGGACCAAAATAATAACATAGTTACAATACATATAATAATTGGAGAAATATACAAATTTGGATTTTTTGAGTGCTCCAAAACTTACGATACAAAAATTTTCATACTCCCCAAAAGTGGAAAGTAAATATTCGTGGTGTTGCAACTCGTGAAATTCCAAGTGGGAAAAGCTGTTTGAACGCTGTTCACAGTGGCGCATGCGCGCATACAAATTGGCCGTTCACGGTGTAATCGAAAAGTTGCCCGAATTTCTGATTATGCGCACATTTTACTAATCATACATTTCGTCAGCCATTTTAACATTTCACTAACGTCCAGCAGCAACGAACACGCGCAACGGTAAACAGTAAATAGTAGAAGGGGGGAAAAAATAAAACAAACAAAAAATACATTAAAAAATAGCAAAGTGAATACGAAATTTTGTTTGAATTGTGTGAAAAAATTACGAAAAAGTGCAAATGTGTCTGATAAATGCGACTGATCGTTCAGTATTGGTACTAGTGCGGGCGTTGTGCGCGTGATAATGTTAATTTACAGCAACAACAGTACGGCAAATATATCAAATCGGTTGCTGTTACCACGTTCGCGTAGAAAGTCCATTGCACAGGCGCCATCAGCGACCTCATCTCAACTCACGCCACTTCGATTAACTACTTGTACACACTTACTCACACATTTTAATTCCACTTGTGGTTGAAGTGGTGGTAGCGGTGTCGAACAGTAGCCGCAGCATTTCAAAATGTGGCCGCAACGACGTTGGCAGCTGTGTTTGTTGCAAGTTGTTCCGGAAATTAAAAAATTTGCAGCGATTGCGCACCAAAACAACAACAACAGCAGTAGCGCGTGTATTTGGCAACAACTAGCACAACAAAAATAATGAGTCAAAATGTTGCCGATAGTTTGGTGAGTATCAAATATAATAATTAGAGAGAGAAAAATGTAAAACATGGAACGCATGGAAAATTAGTGATTGTTGTTATGTATGAAACACACATACATATACATGTATATATATTTTATGCATGAAAAACATACATAGAAAGTAAATGAAGGTGCCCCCATTTCATAAATGCTGCATTTCTATATTCGGACTTTCCAATTCTACCGCTTGCAGGCCTTATTGCTTTTAGCCAAATTTTATTTGCGCATTTATAGGTATAAATAGAGATAATTTTCTAAAACCGAGTTCTGTTTTCGTTTCAGCATATCATTGCTGCTTTTTCGGCTATTTCCATATTTGAATAGTTGCGCAAACACCTTTGGCATCATTCCATTTTTCTTAGGAAGATTTCTCTTTTATGCCAACAAATATTGCCCAACTGCACATTTTGTTGGAAGCTGGGATACTGATATGTGTCAAATTGACTATACACGCTCGCAAGTGCAAGTCCATGCAATTATGAGCGTATATGCATGTAAATATGTGCTATGTACACATATATACTAAAATAGGGTGACCGAAAAAATTTGGAAAAATTTGAATATGGGCATGGCTTATAAAACTTGTATTGTCGATCAAAAATTTCAGGGATGAAAATCATTTGCATAGACATATTCCGAGAGGTTTCGAAATATCTGTTTTCTCTTCGTAAGTAATTAAAAAACATAAAAAATCAGATTGTTGAGTTAATTATACAGGTTTTTCAGAGAAGAGAGTGAGTGGTAATTTTATACACGAAAGTTGAAATACATTGAAAGTTGGTGTATGGGTACCACTAAAGTATCTTATGCGAAAAAAATATTAAAAAAAAACATTTTATAAATAAAAAAAAAATTATTTTTTGCTAATCTTTTGGGAACATTTAAAGAGGAGATTGAAATATTTAATGCATAAATGCATTAAACGGGTAACGTTAACGCGAACGAAATAATTGCTATTCTATTTTCAAAGTAATAGAAAATAAGAAATTAAAAAAAAAATTAAAACAATTACCAATTCAAAAAATTGTATTTGCAAAAAAGGATAATTTATATTTTTCCTTTGCATGCGCGAAATAAAAAAAACCCAAAACTCATTTCCGATTTATTGGTATTTTTAAGAATTGCATGCAGAATTCGAAAATATTATACGAATCAGCAAACAAAAAAATGAGCCCATCCTAATATGCATAAAGTAGCAAAACGCAATATAATAAATGCTACTTTATTTTAAAAGCAATAGAAATACCAGGTATTAAAAACAAAATTTTTTTCTTAAAGAAATTTTAGTTAAGCAAATTTTTATTACAAAAAAAATATATTTTTATTCATTACCTATTTTTGATTTCAACTCTCTTTAATTTTCATATTTTTCTTCTACTACATACACACACATACGATTATGCACTTTCATTTTTATTTTAATTGCCTTATCGGTTTAAGAAGCATTTCTTTAATCTTTTTATGCACAGACACAGCAATGTCTATGACACTTTCCCTCCAACCAACAAGTGCATACATATTTGTAGACTTTGTCGTCAAATTCAATTAGTATCGATTTCCCCTGATGGAGCGGAATTAATACTTATTTGCCAGTTACACACATACATACAAGTCTATCAGTTGAGATGTGATTATTTAAGTCAATCCATTATATGATATTATGAATAGTATGACGATTTGTGGAAAATTATAGTTACAGCAATTATTGTAGTTAGTATCTTGAATCTTGCTATAATTCATTTATAAAAGAGAGAGTATTAATTTCACTTCCTCTGAGAAAATTGAACATTTCTCGTTTTACACAGAAAATTATTGACTTATAATTAAAAATATTGAAATTACGTGCAGTTTCTTTAACACGCACCCAATACAAGAAAAAATCACAAAACTTAAATTTTGCTTTTATTACCGATAATGAATGTTGCAAACGATCTAAAGTTGCTGTTTAAATCTGTCGCTTTCGTATGTGCTTTTAGTCATTAAGTTTTATTAAAATGGTTAATGTCCAGCTTTCTCAGCCATTCATAAATTTAAGTCATTACATTCCGTAAAAAGCACGTCTAGCCGTAAGTTGTGCGCCAAATAACTTTAAGTTAAACAAATATGCAGATTGAAGGTAACCATATTGCAGCTTAGTTCATATTAATGGAAGCAATATATTTTTAAAGCCGCCGTAGCCGATTGGGTCGGAATTCACAGAATTCGAAACCAAAATTAAGAAAAACATTTTGCTAATAGCGGTCGCCCCTTGGCAGGCAATGGCAAACCTCCAAGTGTAAGTCTGCCATGAAAAAGCTCCTCATAAAAATATCCGCCGTTTGGAGTCGGCTTGAAACTGTAGGTCCCTCCATTTGTGGAACAACATCAAGACGCACACCACAAATAGGAGGAGGAGCTCGGTCAAACACCCAAAATGGATGTACGCGCCAATTATATATATATATATATATATATATATTTTTTTTTTGTTTGTTTTAAAGCCGCTGACATTTTAAAAAATATCAAAATTTAATAAGTATTTCTGTCACTCATATTCATCTAAATGCGGACCAGATGATCAGTAATCTATTGAGGCTTGTGAAACTCAGAAGCCTATGCCTCCGTACGGTCTCGCTCAGCAACACTGGAGACCAGTTCTGGTCTATATGATTTATTATCTAAATATTCTGCTTGAATTTTCAAATCGGGTTATGTAGCAGTAGCATAAAAGCATTCGTAAGCAGAATTTTGATAAACTCTCTGCCTTGGTTATAAAAGTATGTACTTGTTTGTGCAAAAATATTTTTTGCGACGGAAATAAACATTAACCGATAAGCGAAATTACTAATTGTACTTGCTGATACGAAAATCAGCTGTGTAGCTGTATTCAAAATCAATTTATAGAAGTCTCATAACAGAGAATCACCTAATTCTGACCGAGTGGGTTGCATTAAGGTTCATATCATGACATATAGGCACATGGGGCGAAATAGATTGGATTTGTGGATAGGCAGATATTTTTCAAGTCAGATAATATTTCCTATTGTAGTTAATGCATAGAGAGAGGAATTAAAAGGTAGGAGAAAACAGGAGGGGTTGTAACTCATTACAAAATCTCTTTTGAAAAGAGAATGCAGCTCCTCCATTATCAATAATCTGATCCAGAAATGTTTCATCTAAAGCTGCAATTAGCCATAGCCGCATCATTACAGCATTTGACGATGAGCCATGCCGTAACCATAAACAGCTGATATTGAAGTAGAATTAATGACAACATTTGCATTTTGTCATAAAAATGCGGATAAATCTCCACTAAGTCAATTAATTTTTCGTCGTTCATTTGTAATATTGAAATTTGTATTATAAAATCAAAGCAAATGTAAAGTGTTTCATAACGGTTTCGGGGGAAAACCAAAATTCAACAGATACATACGGCTATGGTTATTGTTATGGTGTTATGGTGCGGTACGATTTATTGTTTACAGTGTTGGCCATATGTTCGATAAGAACAGCTGATTGCTATGGTTACTGTTATGGCTAAGGTACGGCACCACCAATTCCAGCTTAAGCCTAGCGAAAGCCGGACCTGCCATCATGGCGAGTGTTGGAATTGTTAGCTGGTTATTGCATTGATATTAGATATTTTATATGGCTAAAAATTTACCTTTCACGTAGTTGCTTTAATTTTTTGTGTTGCAATTTAACTCTAGCCAGGTGTTGCCAGATACATAAGTATTGTTGTTTGGAAAATTGGTTTGAAAGGCCATCATATAAAGTTACCTAACACGCTTTTAATGTCGCGGCGTTAGCCCCGTCCTTATGTGGGCCACTACCTATGCTTATAGCGGCTATCTCTCAGCATTACGGTTCTTCAACGGTTTCAAGCGTAGGCTCTGCAGCTCAGTGTTTCAAAATTTCTCAAACGTCTTTTCGTTTATTATTTTGCCGTCAACTAAAATATCATTTGACGTAGAGTTTAGTATTCATCAAAGGTGGTTTTTATTTTATGGAGGGCCTTACAGTTTTATGTAGAGGTGTAAAAGTAACGAAAAAAAGCAAACCCGTATATGTTCGTTACTATAACGATGAGTACTCGTTACTTTCGTATCGTTACGTTACTCGTTACTTTTAATACCTTATCCATAACGCAACGAATCGAATATGTTGTATCGGTATGGTACGCCTACAGTGTGACGTTGGGACGTCACAAGAAAGTGTAAAACTGCAAATGAAGAATTGGCAGAATCTCCTAAATTATAATTGAAAAGCAACAAATATGTGTCAAAAATTATTTATTGACAATAACATTTAAACAACAAAAATCTTTCATTCCTGAACTGAAATTAAACATTAAATAAAAACATATTTTAGACGAAACAAAAAATATTTTTGATAAACTAAATTATTAATATATTAAATAAAATTATTGCAGGAATCTTTGGTTCATATTTAAAAATAAAATATTTTCCATTCTCTTTGGCTGAATAGAGCTGCGCTTCTCGCTTAATATTTGGCCCTATTTCGAAAAAGTCCTTTCAGATGGTACAGAAGAAGCCATACCTGATAAATATTTATCAGCCAAGTTCGAGAGCTCCGGGTATAGAATTGCCCGTGCTTGCCACCATTTCAAAGGACACTCATTTCGAGATATAATTCTTTCCTCTAAATATTGCCTCATAGTAATAGTACTGCTGCTAACTACAGAGTTTGAAGCTGACACTGACGTCGCCACAGCGTCAAAATCTTTCCAAATTGAATCGTTATCAGCGTCAGTGTTGCTAGTAGTTATAGCTAACGTTGATTCAGTAGGTTCTATAGATTGCTGATGAAAGTTGAACTCGTTTTACAGCTCAGTTTTCAATGCATCTTTCGCCGACTCATAACTTTATAAATCAAACCTAAATGCCAGCTTCTTAAAAGGCGGGTCTAATAGTGCTGCTTTATTCTTAAACCTACTTTTATATTCCGTTAGTATTTTATTTGCCAGTTTCTTTCCTGTATCTCTTATTATATTCGTAGTTAAACTGACCAAAATTCTGGTCATACTTTCCGTCGAAGCCAGGACCATTGAAACAGTCACCTTTTTTTCTGAAGACATTTCTTCAGTGAGTTCTTTGAATGGCTTCAGAATTTTTTATTATTATTTCTGGCAGTGTCTGCCATTTGCCTTCTGAAAGATTTTCTACTGGATTGTGTAAGATTCCGAGAGACGCTTCTAAAGTTTCTTGAAGTGAATAAATCCTCTCAATCATATCTAGGGTACTGTTCCATCTGGTCACTACGTCCATTTTAAGCTTTAATGGTTTTTGATTAGACCTCAGTTGCTCCTGCATCGCAATTAGTTTTTTGGTAGCTATTGGACTCTTGTGGAAATGTTCCACAATAGCTTTTATTTTTTTTATCAGCTCCCCGAGTCCACATTCCTGGAGTCCTGCACGCACGACTAAATTAAGAGTATGAGCAAAACACGGAAAATGCTCATAATTTGTCAATCGTATAACAGCCTTCATGTTCGCTGCGTTATCTGTAACGCAGACAAATATTTTATTTTGTATGTCCCAATAGCAGAGCAACTTATGCAACTCATTTTTGATGTATTCGGCCGTATGTCGCTCATGGCATTCAAAACATCCTAGTAAAGCAGGCTTAATCCCCAATTTAATAAATAATGGACTGTTACACCTTGGTAAGAAGTTTTTGCTCTTGAAGTCCAGCCATCGGTGGTAATCGATACATATTTAGCATTCTCCAATTCTACTTTTAATTTTTTTTGGACTTCGGAGTAGTGAGAATCCAACAAAGTATTGCTTAATATATATATTGAAGGTATTTTATAACTTGGTTCTAAGTAATCAATAAGATCTTTAAAACCCGCGTCTTCAACTACAGAAAAAGGCTGAATGTCTTTAACTATCATTTTAAAAATTAAATCATG
Organism: Anastrepha ludens; assembly: GCF_028408465.1. NCBI lineage: Eukaryota > Metazoa > Arthropoda > Insecta > Diptera > Tephritidae > Anastrepha > Anastrepha ludens. Next base: position 114,709,160 of record NC_071500.1, on the reverse strand, counting down.
AATTTTTTTTCTCTTACTACACTTATTGGACGTTTAATAAAGGCATTTAAATTAGTCTGCTTCGAATTGGTTTCATTTGTTTTAATCACAAGATTAGTTTCAGGATTAGACTCTGCGCTTGTTGAAGTTGGTGGTATAGGACCTTCTAGGCCTAGCGCATTTGACTCGGAACACAGAATGATGGTTTCATATGTTGGTCTGTGTTTCTTCATGAGATGCTTTTTCAAATTTGTAGTAGAGCCACCTTTCACGGAATACAACGAATTGCAAAGATCACATTTTACCTTATCGTCTTTAGCCTCCGTGAACAAACCCCATAGTTTACTCCTTTTCTTATCCATTGTACCAGTAAAATTATGCTCTAAAATAATAACAATAATAAGTGTAAACAATATTTTCTTCCGTTATTCCAATTTCAAACTTTGTCTGCGTACCCAAAACTTGAAGCACCAAAAGCACTGAAAAACTTTTACGGACGATTAACTTCCAAATTTTAATATATTTAGGTACTATAATAACAAACAAACATCAGTCTTTGTAACGAGTCTTTTTAAATTCACCGAATGAGCGCATGCGCAAACAAACGAACATCAGCAAACGTTTTTATACACGTATAAACTTATTACACTGAACTGAACTCATACTACAAAAAATGCGAGTAACGGAACATATTCGTGTGTAACGTTTCGTTACTCGGTACTAGAGAGTGTACCCGTTACTCAGTACCGAATACATACAGTTTGCTTCAGCTTTAGTTTTATGCAGCCTCCGAATGGCAAATGGTTTATTATGAGAAGCTTTTTTATGGCAGAAATGCACTCGGAGGTGTGCCATTGACTGCCGAGGGGCGATCACTATTAGAAATAACCTTTTCTATCAATTGGTGTTTCGTGTCCGTAGATTAGAACCACTTCCCAATGATAGCCACGCACTGACTCTTTCGGCTACGGTTGTCGCCATACATTGCTGTTGCTATTAATATGAATGCCACTGTATATGTGCATGTGTGTGCGCACATCCAATTTTCTCTTTTATCTAACTATTATTTACATATTTCTCCGTCATAGCCAACAATTTAAATTAGAAAAGTTAAGCTCTGTTTTCTTTAGTTGCGAATAGGCTAACTAAAGCAAAATTGCAACAATTTAACACAAACAAAAAAATGTTAAAATGGCATTTAACCTACCCAGGCACGCGTTGTGTTCACGAATTTTAATTATTGATTGTGTACATACATACATACATACATATGTACATACACAGTTAGGAAATACGAGTAGTTTGCCAAATGTGCATAATATTTGTATACGTATGTATGTATGTAGATATCCGATTTTATTTATGTTTTTAAGCAATAAATTTTTTGTCTACCCCAGTTTCAACAAAAGGCTTTTAAAATTATACGCACATCCTGCTACTTAAAAAACAAAACCAGTTACATCAAATATTATATTATACAAGCGCTGTTATGTGAGTGAAGCGCAAAGGAAAGTACATACATACATATTCAGCATATATGTATGTATGTAAGCTTTTGTTTAAACATTTCAGTCAATACATAAATTGGGGGTTTTTAGGAGAGTAAGCATCAGCATAGCCAAAAAGTCACATCAGTTTAAATTAAAAAATAAATTGAAATTTACAGCGAAAAGTAAAAGATCAGAACTAACTTAGCAGAACTTGCTTGACAGTATCAAGAGTGGGAATTGCCAATTGCTAAATATTGTACTAGATTGACGTAAAACCTGACAGCAAACAAATAAAATAAGAATCGAATTGAGCGAAAGAATAAATAATTATTTATAAACAGAGAACTCAAATGCGCGGGAAGCAAACACATACAACAATAGAGAGAGCGACTGAGAGAGTGCAAAGCAGGCATTCCTCCCACAAAGGCAGCGGCTGAGACGCACAGTGTTGCTGGTTGGCAGAAATGTTGGGCAAATTGAGGTCTGGGCGACTTGTAGTGCGATAAATGGATTTTAAGACTTAAAAGATATTTAGTAAATCCTGCCTTAAAGAATTTATGTTTTTCACTTAAATTGGTTGTAAAAGTTTTGTTTTTTAATATATTTCAAAAATTTCAATAATTAAAAAAGTTGAAAAAAGACTTAAATAAAAATAAACGCTAAATAATAATTTAGTGCTTGAGATATTTACATATGTTATATTTGTAAATATTTCTTATTATTTATTTTTTTATTTATCGAGAAGAAAACTCTTGCAAGTCATAAATTTCGCCCAACTCTCTGGCAATTATCGGATTGCTTCTCGCGGCTGCAAAAGGTGTTTGTACTTTAGGCTAGAAGCGGATTTGGAGATGCAGAATTTGTTTTTATGAAGCAAAACTTCTTGAAAAATGTCAATTTTTAAGTTTTGTCAAAATTTTCCAATGAGTGCTTGTTCGTCGTAACACTGTGCGAAGTATTTTCTACTCAGGTGGGTGGTGGAAACAAGGGTGGTGTGTGAGCGCTTTATCCCCTAGCGCAGGCAGAGGGAGTGGTAGTGGTGGTGGTTGCGCCGGTGTAAAGCTGCTTGCTTGTTTGCTTGTTGATGTTGTGCGACCAGTTGATGACGTCGCCATAATCGCCATCGTCATCCCTCGGCACAGGCGAGAGCACATGCACGGGCAACGCTCAGTGGGAATCACAATCAGTGGGTTTGTGATGAATGCGCACCACTTAGAACGCTGAGTGCGGTTTCGACGATTGTTGGAGACGGTTTCACGCGTTACGTTGGTGCGTGTTTTTCATTTTAAATAAAGTGTTAAGCGTTTTTTATGCATAATAATTAAAGAAAATAAATGAAAATCTTTTATGTTTTTAATTGTGTTTAAAACGAGTGCGCTTGCAGAGCCAACTGACGCTTTTCTCGCGCGTGACGGTAAAAAGCTCACGATAAAGCAAATCGTGCATACAAATATATAAGAATTTCTACTTATATGTACATACATACATATATTTATGTACGTACTCATTGTGGTTGTTGTTGCTGTGCCAAGGAGTGTGGTTGTTTATCGAGTTGGAAACGCTTGAAGGCAGTATTCAACTTTTCGGTGGCGTCATAAGCGGCGTGATTTTATATGCACGACAAGAAAAACAACAATAGTAATAATAGCTAAAGCAACAACAACCACGATTTCGCGTTCTCGACATGTTTTGGTTTTGATTCTAATTTGAATTGAATTAAGTGAATCTGAGTGAATAATTTCGAAGCCTTTGCTGAATTGCTGCTGAGCGCAACTCGACTTTAGCGACAAGACAGCAGCGCGGGCTCAGACGGCAGTCAATTCAAGCTGAGACTTCAAGTAAGCACGCGGCCGTCTGCTGCCTGGAACGGAAGTACTTGGGGCGTATTAAGTGAAATACAGCTCGTAGTGCCATAGATTATCCCAGCGGACGCCCATTTAATTACTAACTGCAGTGAGAAGGACCAAAGAAACTTCAGCAGCAGTTCAGCTATATTTATAATCCTGCAGCAATATAACGCTGCGTTATGTCTACGACTGGCTATAAAATAGTGCAACGACCTCTTTTTGCATGCATGTATTAGTGCGCAGCATAGCAGACAGCAGACAGATACTACATAAAACGGAAGCGGAAACATTGCTAGAGTACGAGGAGTTGAAATACACAGCCGCAGACGCGGCAAATGTAGCAGTTCGCGCCGCAAATGACCAATCCTCCCAAAGGGAATTGTGCCTTTCACAAACAAAGAAGTGGCGAAGAAATCTGATACATATTTAGAAATCTGTACATATTTACAAGTAAACAACTTAAACGCTAGAGCTGATGAGGAGACTGTTTTAAATTTGCCTCATTGTTTTTGGCTGTATCGACAAAGAATCGATTTTCCACTCAATACAAAGAAAAATTCCACCGTCACCAATACTCCTTCAACCACCGGAGTCAACTCGCACTGAGTGGCTCATTGAAAGTGTATCGAATTATCGAATTAATTGAATTTTTACACCCACCCGAACGTATTATGAGGCATCTAATATATTTAGAAAGGTGAATGTGCGCCATTACTTGGTGACCTTTTGTGAGCGTACGTACGTATATAAGCAGACGAGAAGAAGCAGCAGTTAACCGCTACTTTTTTAACGAATTTACCTCAATAATTCGATTGAGTACTCAACGGCTTGGCAGCAAAGTAGGAAACAAAACGAATTGCACTCATCAAACGACAAATGGTATGACGGGCGTGTGTACCAACTATACTTTATAGAATTGATTAAAATTCCTTTAATTAAGTTCGTGAAACTGTTTTTTGTTATTGTTTTGTTAATTTTTGTTTTTGTCGATTCATTGTTTCATTGATTGCAATTGTTTGTAAAGGAGTATAAAAATAAGATGAGAATAACAAAAGGAAATGCAAGCCTGTAGGAAATTAGATTACTTTGTTTTAGAGCGAGCAGAATTATTATTACAGTGCAGTTAATTAAAAACAATGAATTCAATCAATTAATCAGCAGGTAAATGGCGTAGTTGCGCTTTTATTGTAGAAGTACTTTGGGGTCATGGGTTTGTGATTGCGACAATAAGGGAATTGTGGGCTTAAACTATAATGCTTTGCCGCCAATTAGAGGAACGTTTACACCATCTTTGGTCTTTTCAATGAATCTTTGTGGATGCAGTTGCGCTGGTCCCAGCACATAGCTCAACTTCAGCTATTTCCTGTTCCAAGACCGACATCTGCTTGCAGTCGTACTTCCTGCTGAACAGACGCTCTGGATCTTGGCGAGTTGTCAAGCCGCGCACGTGCGTGAATCTGACCTTCTTTTAATCGAATGCAAATATTGCCAGCCTGCGCTACTTAGTTTTGGTAAGCAATAGAAAAGCAGTGAATATTCCTTTGTTGAATAAAAAAAGGCTTGTAGGGTCAGCCAAGTTCAGACTTCTACATTTAACTGCTTTGAAAATTTAACTGCGCAAACCAAACTCTTCATAAAAAACCATTTGTTGTTCGGAGTCGGTTTAAAACTGTCCCTCCATTTGTGGAACAACATCAAGACGCACGCCACAAATAGGTGGAGGAGCTCGGCCAAACATTTAACAGAAGCGTACTCACCAATTATTATTATTTACATATTTCTTTAAATAATTATAGCACTAGGACTTGTTGACCAGTTTTGATAATTAATTTGTTTCTTATTTAGCTTAAATAATTTTTTAAGAAAATATCATTCATCCTATCACTAAAACGATATACACTCCTAACGGACACTTATTTTAGCCGGACGGAGTTCTCTAGAGCGGGAGTTCCTTTTTTTCTGTATTAAATCTTATGTATCGGAGAAGTTACCCTCTTTTGAGGGGATACCTCTCTTGGACGGACAAAAGCTGACTGATGGTAAGTGTCCGCCTAAGGCAGATTTCACTATAAAGTTTCGAAGCTTAAAATTGTGTGCAAATTAAAAAAAAGTTCTGCAAATTTTCATAAAAATTTCACACTTTTCATTCAGAACTTTTAGAAAAATTTTAGGTACGCAGTTTTAAAGCCCATTGGTAGTTTTGGCATAATAAAGTGAGAGTTTGACTTGGCGCAACGTTATTTTTTTTTTGCTGTCCCCGTATTACGATTGCTCCATACAACATTTTATTTTTTTAAGTTAAGTTTCTCGTCCGCGCATTCCACCAGGCATGCGTCCCTCCGAAAATATGTAACCACGAGTGTGCGGCATAAAATGTGTCAGAATCGAAATGGACTTTGACATAAAATAAAATAACTGCAGTACCATCCCCACGCCATATGCCCACCATCGGAGCAGTAAATTTTGCAAATATAGCGAACCACTACTTATACATACACACATACTATACGTACATATGCACGTATTTCCCACAAACCTGTACAGCCCTCAATTTCTGTGTTTGCCAGCATTGTATTGCAATTTTTATAGTTGTGTAGTAAGCGTTGACGCTTTGTGATTCATACTGGGACGAACTGTGACTGCGACTGAGACGCTCGGGCGTACATCATGCGCCCTGGCAGCTTCAAATGACAACAATAGGGCGTATAAAATTATCGACATTTACGTTCGTACTTACATGTGTGTATAGAAAAATATGAATAAGTGAATAATGTTCAAAAGCATACATATGTATGTATGTATGTATGTATATATTTACAATTGGCACACACACATCTTCACTTGGAGTCTACAAAACACACCTCTATTTAGTACCTGCATTTGTTTACTTGCCCTAGCTCTGATAGGCCGCGTATGCACATAAAAACAATATTGCTGTAAACACGCGCCCCCTCCTCCAACGAGTCTTGTGCTGGTGTTGGTATACTTGCAGCAGCAGCATCGCTACTTTTATCGCAGCCTTTCGTAAGGGAATGTGCAGATGTTGTTCGCTTAGTATGGCTAATCGCTGCAAATATGTTGTTGTCATGTTTTAAATGTTTGTATGTACTCGTACATGTGCGCCCAACAGCAGCAGCAGCAGTAGCAGCGCAAGCTTCAACATAAAACGGATGTTGTTGATGTTGCTAAATGGCAGTGGCGGCAATGCACTGACAGCTTCACAACACATTTGTATGTGTGCCTGTGTAGGTGCACATAAACAGCCCCATTCAGCAGTCTTTGGAGGGTATTGCAAAACTACTTACCAGCTTAATACGAAGCAGCCATCAAATAGCGTAAAATTTCTCCAAAACCATTTAAGAAAAATAAGAAATAAAATCCGAGTTTGATAAATGACCGAGAGGTTTAATGCAGTAGCTTACATACACACATGTTTATGTTTATTTGTATATCCACAGAAATATATTGCAGCAGTATTTTTTAGTATCAGTCAGTTGTATCAAGTCAGTTAGTGTTGTTGGAAAACACAATTTTCAGTTGCATTCTCTTTTGCAGTGTTATTCTTCCAAGATTCTGTCATTTTTCAATTGTCACAATTTGTGTTTATGTCGCGTGTATTTTGTTGGTATAAGCACACAACAAATTTCTCAGATCATTTATGTGCTTATGATTAATACAACAACTGTATTAGCTTCTATGAAGTCGAGCTTTCAGAATGAGAAATGTGTGAGCTAGCTATAATTGGCAGGGTTGCCGCGATTAGCTGACATCAACGACCGTAGTGGTGGAAAATTTTAATTCAACGCGTCTTTCTTTCTTTCTTAACAAAGTGCGCTTACTTTTGCGATAATTAAATGGAAAATAGTTTAAGGAATCAAAGCGCAAGTTTCATACAAAGAAGTTCTTCGCTGTTTTTGCCTTTCGAGCTCGATGAGTCACCAATACTTACAACCTAATACCAAGCAATCACTAGACAAATAGCACTACAGATGCGCGCGATATTTAAGCAAGCCAAGGATTTTGATAATTGTTTCATTCGCTTCTAATTCTCAACAGGTTTATCAAGTGGTAGAAGTAGGTGTATAATAGAAAGTGGGTGTACAATAGGTTTTAGTGAACATTACACAATATGTGTAGGCCCTCGAAGCTTCCGAATCGGTGAAAAAATAATAGTTACTTAAATTATGAACTTTCACTCTACCGCTTTTACTATACTAATCTTAATAATTTATACGAATGCTTCCCTTTTGAACTAGAATATATCCATGTTTCCTTTCAATTTGACAGACCCATCAAGTCAAATTTAGTTAGCAACGTAAGTGCCATGAAAAGACTCGGGTTTATTTTGCATAAGTAGGATGCAGCAGTCGTTGCGGGTAATAGCAAAGGAACGCGACTTAAGCTATGCTACAAAGGCAAAATGGCGTCCACTGAAAAAGTAAAATAAGAGACTCACATGCTTTATAAAATTCGGAAAGATTGCTTCTCTACCAGGAAACACTTTTTAGACATTATTTTGTTAAGCTTCCTTACTAGAAATTTACATCAAGCATACCAAGAGCAATCAGTTTGAAGGAGGTTGACCTCTGGAGGTAATCTCTCAAGAGACATGGTAGCATTTTTAGGCAGTTAACACCGCATTTCTCTGAACTTCGTACAGATCTCCCTATCCGCAATCGGGAGCTTAAGGGCCGTGCCAGGGCGATCTTTCCAAAGACAGGATTGGAACGAGGGGAAAATCTGTGCCTCAGTTTTCACTGATGTGTGTCGAAGCAGAGCTTTTCTCTAAATCAATTTATCTATTTCCTTAAAACTGTCGAATACTTCTAGTGTTATTCAGGCAGAAAGAAGTCTTTGCGATCCTGCAGGCATGCAAAATGATTAGGGAACGTGAAAACGGAAAGGTATTTAAAATTTTTTCCGGTAGTCATTGCGGCTCTGATGACGCCATGGTGCAGATCTAAACTGGTCAACTCATGTATGGAAAAGATCAAATTCCTTGTGCGTGCAGGAACCAATTCTCAGATCTGCGTTCAAGGAGATAGGAACATAGAGGGAAATCAAATTGTTGATGAGCTTCCCCGGAAGGGGTCGACTAAATTGGTCTCAGAGATCGGCCACCCCGTCATTAGCATACACAGTTGAAGTGTTAAAGTGGAATTGCACAACTTATTTCTCAGGAAAGCGCAGAAGAGATGGAGGATTAGATATGTAGATATCTGTCCGTTTGAGGTCTCAAAATGGTATCAAACGGCGCTTCACCTACCCTCCCATACCCAGTAGCGTCTACTATGCCTCCTTACACTTTTTAAGCCATCACCTCTTTCTTTGTCTACACAAACTAAGTCTGGATTCCCACTTAATGTTTACTTTACAAATTTTCAACAAATTAAGCTAATCACCAAATATTTATTATATAAGAGTGTGCACATGTATGTATGTATGCTGCAAGCTTTGAGTCATCGCTAAGTATTCCAAAACAAAGGAAACTATTTTGTTTTAGATTTTACTCACTTTTCGTCTCTGCTTTTACAGCTGTTGTGGTGTTGAAGTCAATTAGTTTCGTGCTTAATGGGCGGTACACCCGCATAACACTTTATTTTAAACATAAGGAAGTTGTATATATGTAAGTATGCATGCAAATACAGATATCTGTTATGTTGGTGCTCTATACAGCAAGTTGGTTGTTCAGGAATTTGCCCCACTGGAGCAACAGAGACCAAAGTTGTTTTCTCTCTGTAAGGTCTAGCACAAGATATATGGTACATATTTGAATGTGTGTGGGCGTACATGAATTACCAACAAAAGAAATAAATTATTTTACATTCTAAGTTATGAAACGCATGAATTGTTGCTGATTACATAATTACAACTTCCTGTGGTGCAGAAAATTTATGACAAATTTGCAACGCGCACTTTTAAATTATTTTAAGTTGTTATTTACGGAATAGCTAATTTGGCGTTGCAAATAAAATAAGTATGCACACAATTCTGTTGAGTACTGAAAGCATTTGTGAAGGTTATTGGCAGTGTGATATGAGAGATAAGCGGCATTCACGTAGCCTTAATCTTAGCTTAAGGCCCTGCGGAATGAAAGGTTATCGCGCTTCATGGCGTCTAAAAAATTGGAACAGTTAGCGAAGTGAACGCACTTTTAATTATGTAAGCGTAAAATGTTTGCACTCAACTAAGTAATTGATTTCAGAGTTAAGTGCGCATGTTATGTATGCCTAAAAAAAAATTAAAAAAAAAAAAACGAAAAAAACCTAATAAAAAAACCAAATAGTCGATATTCAAGCATTGAAAAGTTTATTGCTGCTGCCTGAAATGATTTTGAACATTGTATTTCTGTAAAAAGCCGCAGATTTGAAAAGTTAAAAAAATGTGTTTAGAGTCTCCCCGCGTTCAAACTAATCTTTTTTGTCTCAACAAAAAAATCTTTTTTGTGAAAAATACTGGAAAGTTAAAAAGTAATTTTTTTTGCCATCTTCTTAAATGCGATGAATATAAAGAAATATAAAAAAATTGTTCAACTTTCTCCCGGAAAATAATGATAATCAAGAAGAAAAATTGGTTTTTGGAACAATCTGTAGAGTTATACTGTACTATTAAAAGACCTAAGTCTGACTCTGTATTTCGGATATAAATAAATATAAAAACAAAACTAATATACAAATAAGAATATCCAATAAGGCCAGGCTAGACAAATTAACTCGTAAAAACTTGAATGAAATTGAGAAAAAATTCTCAAATGAAATCTATCTCTTCATCTCCATTAACTTTAGCGACATTATCATGAAATTTTCCATACATATCGCACTTGTTTCGTTAAAGCGTAACAACTCAAAATCTGAACATTTTCAGTAGAGACGAAAAACTGTTTCCGTAAATATTAATAAAAAAATGTAATTGCACGAAAATATCATTAAAAACAATATAACGGTTGTTTCATTCTTATTTGTTTAGTAGTTGCGCTAAAATAACAAATTTTTGAGTTGTTACTCTTTTCCTGAAATTTTTTTATACACTTAGTGGTGTTATTTTGAGTTGTCTCTGTTTAACTGAAAAAATAACACGTAACTTAAACAAACTTAAACAAACCAAAATGTTACACATTATGTGACACAAATTTGTTCAAACACTTGGAGACAACTAAAAATGTAACTCTTTAGTTGAGACAAAAGAAGTCATTCTGAAAACAAAGAGACAGTCATAACGGTTTTTTTAACGAAAGACTAGACAAACCACTGAACGATTTTTACAGTGGGTAGAGATGACCACTGTACATTGTTTTCTTGCAAAAAACTAAAATTTGGAAATTTTGAGTTGTTACGCTTTAACATAACAAGTGCGATATGTAAATTAATTTTCCGATTTGAAAAACAAAAAAATTTGGAACGAAAAAAATCGATTAGAAATTTTCAATATATGAATAAATTATCTGATTTTAAAAACAGCAAAAGTTTGAAACGAAAGAAAAATTCGGTTTGAAATTATCAATACATGAATGAATTTTCTGATTTTTTAAACAACAAAAATTTTGGATGAATGAAAAATTCGATTTCAATACCAAGACGTCATAACAGTTGGTATATTTTCGTATGTGTATTTAGATATGTTGGCAGAAAATATTTTTTAGTATATAGCAGAACACTGCTATCATTTAAATCAATTTTTATATATTTTTCCAAAGTTTCTTTTTTCGAAGTGCTTTATTTTCATCTGATTCCAAACAAAATTTTTCATTATTGGAGACCTTGTACGATATTTAAAATTTCCAATAATTTTTATTTGTTTTTTGATAGTAAACAGTAGCTGCGAGAGGTCAGCTCATGAACAATTTTTTTTTTCCTAAGACTAAACTATCGTAAATTATGTAGCTTGGCATATGTAGCATATCCATTCAAGTCACATTCATCTTTGTATGTATGTAGTGACGAGTATGCATGTGCGTCTGACACTGACTTCCTTGGAGGAAAATCTATTAATACCGAACTGGTGCGCTTCTAGTGAATTTAGAACCATAACTAGTTCGCATAAACTCTATTTTCTATATATAAATGGAGCTAGTGAATTTTGCATGGTGATTTCGGTTTTTCGATAGCTTTTCCGGAATGGCACTTTTTCAAATGATATTTAAAAATAAAAATTGGCGCACACACTTCAGTTAGGTGTTTGGCCGAGTTCCTCCTCCCATTTGTGGCATGCGTCCATATGGAACAACATCCATAAATGGAGGGACCTACAGTTTTAAGCCGACTCCGAAAGGCAATTGGTTTTTTATGAGGAGGTTTTCTATGGCAGAAATATACTAATTTTGTTATTTCATGCACGGAGGTTCGAACCTACGCCCACCCGAATAGTAGTCTCGCACCAACGCATTCGGCTACGGCAGCTGCGTATTCTGGTAACCATTACATGCGCTTCTGCAAGCATAAAATATATTTTCTAATAGTCAGCTGTGCTTCATAGGGCGTAAAAAGTACCTCAGAAAATATCTAACGGTCGCAAATACTTTAAGATATATTGAAAAATATTCTTAGGTACATTTGAAATCTCGCATTTCATTCTCTCTGAAATGCAGTTGACAGTTTCTAAATAACCGTTGAAAGGGTTAAGTACAAAATTCGACTAGCTGGATCTAGCGCATCATCCTTTTCATAGTAGTTGGGAACCAGTGTTAAATTTGGCATCTATGAGGCACAAAACTGAAACCCCGCTCACGTTTGCCACTGAATAGTAGTTGTCTTATGGTAGAGCAACGATTCCTTGGGGTCGGACAAAAAGTATTATTTTCTTTAAATTTTTGTTTTCATAAAATATTGCACCTCAGTTTAAAAATTAAATTATATCTATTTTATTAAAACTTAAGTGTGATACTTCCCGCTTCCTTCATCTATCAGCCTGGTTCGAAATCATAACTTGTTGCCTCGGAAGCTATAGTAATTTAAAAACTATTTTCCTTTAAATTTTGGATTTGCTATGAGCAGCGACGAAGTGCTTCGCATTTGTCAAAATCTTACTGCTTCAGAAGCAGAGATTGATTTCTCTACCTCAGTGTTTCCTGCAGGGTTCGTGCACTTGTTTAGGAATGGCATTTATGTTTATAACTAAATGTTTCTTTTTCCTCACTTCAATAAGGAAAATACAAAATATGTAAGGCTAAATGACCAAAAATAAAGCAACGAATTGTTGTAAATATATGTGTACACATGCACGCATTCCTCTATCTCAACAAATGCGTGTATATGCGGTTATTTTGCTCTTACTGTGCAGCTGGCGTGAGTAAGTGCCAACTTGCAAGATGTGGGGAGCAAACACACCTCATTTGACAGCCGGGCCATTAGGAAGTGTTTCAGCGGTGCCGATAGGTAACTGTTTATACAAAAACAACGAAAATGGCAGTACGGAAAACAAAACGCACTCTCGCTCTCAATAAACTACGGAATACAGTAATCGGAATATTGACAATTTGAAGGCAATGCCCCACGATAGACAGCACTTTGATCGCACAGTTTGAGAATCAAAAAAATAAATAAACTTTGTGAATGAAAATATGTATTTTCGCAAACAAATGAAAAATATACAAAGGCTTCATGTTAAACGCTCAAAACATGCGCGTGTATATATTCAGATATACTCGCCATTTATGGTGTTTAATGTTTAATGTTGACCTCTACGCTTAAAAATATTTCCAAGTGCCCTGCCATAAATTGAATGACTTCCGCGAAAGTCCACAAATGCTCTGGTTATTGTAAAGTAACATCTCCTTAAGCAAAAGCACATACATACGTACATACGTAGATGCACATATACGAATATTGGCTGACATTTAAATATCTCTTGTATAGGTGTGTGTACATTTTACGATGAGCTGCATTTTCCAGTGAACTCCTATTACAAAAATATTTTTTTTTGTTGGAAGTTTGAATTACAAATACTGATTTCACAAAACAAAAAAAAAATATAATAATAGAAAACTAGATTCGCTCGAATTGCTGAATTTTAATAATTATTATTACTTTACAAAACCTAAATTAAATTGAAATTTGGAAGATTATAGCTCTCTGTGATTATAATTAACTATTGCAACGTCTCACAGACGCGAAGTCATTAATAATTGCAAAATATAAATGCAGCGAGCCTAAGGTTGCGTTATCTTGCCATGCAACTAACTATATACATACATATGTATGAATGTATGCATTAAAGTAATTAAACTCCAGCAACAACAAACATTTTTAATAACGCAAAGTTCCCATAAATGCATATCGCTTGAAGCTTATTTATATTTAAATGTTGCGAGTTTTTACACAAGTTTTTGCCATGGTTGGGACAGAGTTCAAGGGCCAATCTATTTTACAAAATTGCTATTAACTACTAGACACCATTCGAGGAAGATAAAAGCGAATAAGCTTGGCGTGAGGTGAAGGGAATATCTCGGTTTGTTTTTATTCATTAATCTTTTATGAGCAAAATAATAATTATTAAGTTGCACTAAATTAGATTAAAAGAACTACAAATCAGAGCAAAAATGCAATATTTAATGCATACCGACAGGGGCAAATACGGGGTTGCATGCATCAATATTATTGATCTCGAGAATGTATGGTAATATAGAGCCTACTAAATTTATAGTATTAATGAACTAGCGGGTAAACTTTTTGAGAGCTCTTTGGCTGAGCTTCCCCTCACATTTGGGCTGTACAATTTGATGTTGTTCCCCCGTAGACCTACAGTTTTATGCTGGCTCCGGATGAATAAGCAGATTTTCCGTGAAGGGAATACACTGGGACGTTTGTCATTTAAATTTGACCCACAAGCATACAATAAAAGCATAATTAATAAATATAAAGGGTCTCTACAAAGACGCGCCTAGATGTTGTTTTAAAATAAAACAGATAAAATCTTAGATTCTTGCAGGTTTCATTATTTCTATGCAAAATACGACTCTAAGCAGTTATGTGTCAAAAATAACATATCTTAAATGCCCACCATGAACACGTCTACAGGTAAAGTTCGCGAAACAGTCTATTCATGAATGCCTAATAAATTTGTTTTTTTTCTTTGTTTTAATGGATGAAATAATTCAATTTTCTGCGCATAAATGAATTGCTTTTCAAAACTTTTTAATACCAAAAATTAATCTTAAAATATTTAAAAAATATCTGTAAAAATTCCCTTTAATCCTCGACTTCATTTTTGTTTCTTCAATATCGAATAAACTGAAGTTATGACAGCCCAAGTAAGCGGTGGTAGCCTCAACATGAATAGCAAGTTTCTTATAAACACATACATGCATACATACATACATACATACATACATACATACACACATACGTACAGATCCATTACTTACTCAAATTCATTTGCACGCACTGTGAAGCAGCCAAGACATTTTGTTGGCTTGTAAAATTTACTTTGAGTCACTTGAGACATAAAATCGGCTGCTGTTTTACTATACTCAGCTCAGCTAATGCTAAGTGAATTAGGAAAAAATTAATTGTTCCAGCAACAAATTGCGTGATTCAAACAAGCATCACAGTAAGAGCTGCGAGTAAGGCGAGTGTGTAATTGAAATTCATCTCCGTCGTCGAAATATTGAAGTGCTAATTGGTTAAATATTGCGAGACATTCAAAAATAACAAAAGCTGAAAAAAAACTATAAACAATGGCCAGCTTTTATCTCGATTTCGATGACAGTGATGTGCTTTTGATGGCAATGGCAATAACAACAACAAATACCACTTAAAATTAAGCACTCAGAGGGTTCGTCGAGCGCTTGTTTTGGATGTGGAAACTTACTTAGCTATCGCTCTACATACACACATATTTATTAAGCCAAATTCAATTGTTTTGCTCTTCACTTTGCTTTCAATTGTCGCGAATAACCCAAACTGCGTAGCCAAGGTCAGGGGCGTATACGCAACGTTTGGAGCCTTGGGGTTGGCTAGCGCCGGCTTTGAAACTCTGTACAGCGGCTGCATATTGCCTCAATTATTAATTGCCTATGGCGCTAATTGAGGATTGTATTTGCAATCTTGCGTCTTGGACGTTGAACTCAAGCGCAAAGCGCCTCGGGCGATGCAGACAATTTGAAAAAGAGTTGATTGACCTGGTTTTTCGATTTGATTAGTGTCGATTGTAACGATAGTAACGACTTCGTTTGATTAGTGTCGATTGTTGCAAATTCTGCTCGTTTTATGAAATTTTCAACACTTTGGCTTCTGAAGAAAAGGGGCTAATTAAAGTGAGATGCTTAGAAACGCCGAATTATACAGAAGAAAATATTGAGCTTCATTTACTTTGTTTTAATTTTTTGTTGCTATACTGGCTCTAAAATACCGTTAATATGTTTTATATCACTTCTGTTAGGTGATTGGCCGAGCTCCTCCTCCTATTTGTAGCGTGCGTTTTGATTTTGTTCCACAAATAGAGGGACCTACAGTTTCTATAGCTTTGTTGTTTCAGAAAATATAAAAATATATAAAAACAATGGATTTCAGCTAAAGATGATTTAAAGGGCCAATATACCTAACTAAGCTTGCTTGCATTTAGTTTGATTTGTGTGAAGAGTTGAAGTAGCTACAGAAAAATGTTGTTCATCTCACTGTTGTTATTGCATTTTAATTATGAACTTTTTCCGGTCAATTGCAATCAATTTCATTTTCATTTTCGTTCATTTCGCTTTGTGTTTAATTCGTTTGCGAATGCTGCCATGTGCGCTGAACGTGCCCAATTTCATTATTCACTTTTCATATAGAGTTTCATAATCGAAAGTAGCAACTCGTCAGCAGTGAAAACAGTACCGACAGCTATAAGCACATTGGACAAGGCGGCTGCTGGGGACGATAGCAACGTTGACTTTGGCAAAAGTAACAGCAATCAGCAGCCATCACAGCAGCGTGAGCAACCGCGTCTTCCTCGACCCACACGCACCTCACCGCCACCACCCAAACCACCCAAACCGCTCAAACTGACAAAGTGTCATAGCAGCGATCATCAATTGCAACATATACTCCTCAATTCACCGAAGTATCAACCCCACGAACACAATCAAATCAATCACGCGCTTCAACAGCAACAAAGCAGGCCCCAGCATCAACACCAACATCAACATCAACATAAGCATCATCACCATCATCATCACAGCCATCACAGTTCGCATCAGCTGCAACTACCGCGAAACCAACTGACTTCACCGCAACAGCAACAACAACAAGGACAACAAATTGATAGCTGCAACTTGATGCCTTCGCTGGATTATGGTGTGCCGCCGCCGCTACCGCCAAAACCGAAAACTTTACTACACATCAAACCGCAACAACAACAACAGCAGCAGCAATATCACCTATTGCAGCAGCAACAGCTATTAACGCAGAAATTGCAAAAGCAACTGCAGCAACAACTACAGCATGTGCTTAAACCGCAACAGTTGGGCGAGACTGAACAGCTACAACAACAACATCATTCCAATAACGTCCCACAGCAAACACCAAAGTCGCCAAAGCCTCCATCATCACCAAAGCCTGCCTCATCTCCACTTACACCGAAATCCCCACTACCATCGCCTTCCCTGCACGAATTTCAATCCACCAAACAGGATGCGCTTCAAACTCAAACATTACAATTCCATCACTTTCGCCATCACAAGTCGGCGCCCACATTCGATCTCTTCTTCAAATCGCCCACGAATTCATCCTGTGCCACACCCCTATCCAAATCCCGCCGCAATAGTTCATACCATTCCTACGATGATCTCGATGCGACCAGTGCTGAGAAGAAAGTTGTATCCAGTTTGAAATATTTGTGTGCCTGCACTGGCGCCACATTGCGAAATCTCTCGAAGAAAACTAAAGACTTGCATGCGAAAAATTACTGTCACACGAAGGTAAATCAATTAAAAATGTTCAAAGAGTTTATGGTCTAAAGGGAAGAATTTAAAGTAAGGTAAAATTGATATACCATAGCATGCATGTATGTATGTGTACTTTACAGATAGTTTGGAGCACTTTGTGCTATTGTATGAGAAACAGTTACTCTACGTTGACAGTGAATTCATCGAGCTCATAGTGAGCACTTGGAACTCAGAGTGAGCACTTTTCCAATAGAGTAGATTAATTTCAAATAAACTTCAAATTCCAAATACATACATACATTTGGGTAAGAGAAATAAATTTCTAATATCTATTAAAAATTATTTAATTATATTCAGCGTAGAATATAAAATGAACGCTAGAACTTCCTGCTCATAATCGAGAGGCTAAACATTTCACAACCTGACCTCAAGAATCGAGTTTGCTAAAATTGACAACATTGAAATTATATATTTATATCCGTGTTTACTCCGCTCGGGAGCACAGGGCCTCGATTAGACTCTTCCATCGTGCACGGTTCTGAGCTGTTGTTTTTGTGCCGCCTCATGTGATGTCGGCATCTGCGAGTTCGCGCAACATAGACCTTTTCCAAGTGATCATTGGTCGACCGCAACTTCTATCCTCTTGCGGGTTCCAGTCTAGTGCCATTCTCGTGATGGTGACATCATATAATCAAGGAAAATTTGTTCTGGAGCCGTCAATAAATGTCGCATAGCGTGCAAAAAATCGAACAGATTCCCAAGACTAATACAGGTATAGTAATTCTAAAGTTGTGACAGAAATGAGACATGCTGGCCAATATGAAGTGCACAAGTCGCTTGCTGGAACTCCTTTCCTAAAATGGTTGCCAAAAACATTGGTTCTAGTGATGTAAAACCCATACACTTTCATCTGCAAATATATTTTTTTTTAGTTCGAGGGTTGATATTTCAATTTTGAGAAAGACAGATAAGATTGAATCATCGATGCTCCAACCAGGGACACTCGCACATACTTTGGATGTTTCCTGGCATTCCTAATGCCACATACTTTTGTGATTCGGTGAATACATACCTGAACAGACCTTATACAAACCATTTTCCATCCAGAGAGGATTGGGAAAATGGTGTAATAAACAATGAAAAGAGGGTTAGTATATATGGTATACTGATGGCTTAAAACTCAATGACCAAGGTGGAGGTGGTGTACATTCGGAAACTATAGGCACCAACAATCTCAGATAGCCTTTTAGTGCTAAATAAAAGCGTAATCACAGTAAGAGGAATCTTCATTTACTCCGACAGTCAGTCGTCCCTATCATGTCTCGTCTAAAACAGTAGAAGAGTGTTCAAATTATTATATTAAAAATACTTCCACAGTATTTTACTATTAATCTACTCTCTGGCACACAGAGACATAGCTCCATTAAAGGTAACTGTAAGACAGATGAGTTAGCTAAATTGGGCTCCTCGCTCCAAATTAGTCAGGACAAGGTCGACATGGAAACTTTTAATAACTAGTGTTGCTAATTCCAACTGAGAAAAGTGAAAAACTTGGGCTATCAGTGGACAAACGTGGCCCGAATGAAACAAGAGTCCGCTCAAATGAAGAATCATAGTGGGTGCCCTACATGGACACTGTCTAATAAGAAGACATGTTAGGAGATTAGCAGAACCATTCAATGACTATTGCAGAAACTGCCAGGATATAGAAGAGGAAGAGCGAGTCGAACACCTTCTATACGGGTGGCTCTATGTAGAAGACGGTTGGGACTGCTCGGTCTCGCTTTACTGGGCAATATTGCGAATGTTGCGAATTTCAAACTAGCTAGTATAACCAGGTTTTTAAAGGCCACACAATGGTTTTAAGAGCACCAAGTGAGCAAAAATAGGATAGTTTCGGTGGTATCACCAGGGGCCTCTGACTAAACTAAGGACAGCCACTTCATTTGTCGTAGCCTAGATAGGCAAAACCAATTATTTACTATCAAAAATGGCGTTTTTTTAATTATTGTCCAAGAAGTACTTTTTTCACGCCGTTTGTGGAAGCCTCAAAACTGGTTCGCTTGTGCGAACGAGCGTAATATTTATTTACTATTTATTGAGTCAACCAAGCTTGTATCAACATTTTTAGGAAGGAGTAAAAATATGCAAAATAAAACAAATCCCGAACCTTGAAAGAATTTATGTCATTTGAAAATATAAACTCAATAAATATATTTTAAATATTTCTATAGAATATTACGCCAGATGAGCCAAACACATTTCTGCATTCCATACAGAGGTTTATGGCATTCGCGATTTGTTTACTTTTGCATAAATTACTCATTGCGTTCATACATATACATACATACATTTCTGCGGAAAACAAGAGCTTTCAATTTTTTTTAATAATCAGAAAAGCAGCCATACGAACAGCAAGTCAAACAAATTGTATTTTGCCGTAAAAAACCGGTTTAACGAAGTAACACACTGCCCTTTGTTCAATGAGTTGATAATTCTTTGAGAAAAAGTCCCGCATTGCAACTTTACATACGTGAGAGTGAGAATAGGGAGGGGACATCAACTTAGTAATTATTTTAATAAAAAAATACCTAATAATTTTAAGGCTAGTCAATTTGAAGGAATATATTAAAGTGAAGCCCGTACATACATACGTGCATGCATATTGATTGCCACCGGGAATAAAAATACAAAAATAATAAACATTTCCAAGTTTTTTGTTTTCATTTTCATAATCATTTGGTTAATGAAAGTAAAGAGCCTTTTTGTGGAAGAAAATCCGTTTAATTATTTTTTCAATTTATACTGATATGCATTTTACCTAAATAAAAATCGATTAGGTGTCACTGGTATCCTATGACAAAATAAATTGTGGAGATACGAGCACACTAGAAATTTCAATATGAAGTAAAGTTATGAATCCCGATTTTCATTTTGTCATAAATATCGGGATTAATCCTGGGATTCTATATTAAAAAAAAATTGATTGAAACCATCTGTATGTGATGAAAAATTAGATAAAAACAGCTTGGGAAAAAGGAAATCCATTATTTTCTCGGTAGATGGCTGTAGTGATCCATATCTCATAAAGTATAGATCAAACAATTTAAGGTTTATGCTCGTTGTCCCCAATGTTTCGCTCCAATACTTCGGCTGTAAGATTTTGTTCTTCGCCATTTCCCTCGTAATCAGATCTAAATCTTTAAACACCATTTGTAGGGCGTTTGACCGAGCTCTTCCTTTTATTTTTACTGAGCATAAAGATGAGAAGACTTACATTTTTATACCACCTCCCTACAGATGGCTTTTTATGAGGAACTTTTTCGTGGCAGAAATATAGCCGGAGCACAGTGCTGACAAAAGTGTTGACAATAATGCAAAAATCGAAAGCCTTGGTATTTGGATATTTGGCGTCATTTGCTAAACTCCAATCAAAAAATTGTCTAATCTATTTTGAGATAAAATATACCTTAAGCCTTGTGCCATATAAAAATATTGTTGTGGTGAAAAAATTCTTTAAAACACATTTTTATCCTTAAGACGATATACCGCTGTACTTTTATAAAGATAATTATGATGAGCCCAAAAATATATGACTCATGAAAAAAATTAAAAAACAAAAAATTTATTTGCCTAAAATTGGGAAAATTTAGAGACACAAAAAACTTCCCACAATTCTTTATGGTTTTGGCAATTTTAGCCCTCTTTTACTAGTTACTTCTGCGGCTGCCGTAGCCAAATGGAGTTGGTGCATAGGCTCGACTCTCCGTGCATGAAACAGCAAAATGATTGAGAAAGTTTTTTTTAATTGAGTTTAAAAATTGTTTCTAATATTGAAAAAGAAAAATGTTCGAATAGGAAATAGATTTTTTCCAGATGTAAAAGTTTTAAAATTTATTTATAGGCCACCTTTTATTGCGATCACAGTTTTACATACGCCTTCATAATTTCGGGATTTCGGGATCAACATGTCTAGCACATATGTATGAGCATGGCGTATATATATATATACATGTTTGTGTATTTATATCAGAAAGTATTTGTCTTTGCACTAAATACCGCATTAGACAGAGCGACGCGCAGATATCTCTTTATCTGATTTGCATAATTCCCATTTTTTTTTATTTATTTATACCGACTTTATTTATTTGTTTTTATTTTTAGGACACGAGTAACATTGAAAATGGATTTCGCCAATTCTGTTTAGACGCTTCTTATTTTCGTGTTAACTTTTCTATTTGAAGCGCACGAGGGAAATGTCGAACTGTCAAGGCTTATAGTGGAATAGTGTAGAGTAGCGAGCAGGGGGTTCATCAGGGTCAGGGACTGTATTTTTGCAAAGTTGTTTATCATGCGAAAATCGTCTTAAGGAATTGGGGATGCGTGTTTACATGAATGTTTATGTTAATGGGGCTATTAGACATGATTGATGAAAGAGAAAAACAGACAATATGCGGCTTTTCATGCAACACTTTTTGGTTGTGCTTTTTGAGTAGGCGGAATTAAAAACTCATGTGAATCTTGTACTTTAAAAATGATAATTTAAGCCAATGTCGATTTTAAGTGATTGAATTTTTATATTATAAATGAAAAAAAAAATGTGGGGATTCCCTAGGGACAATGCTAGTTAGGTAAATAAAAAAATTATAAATTAAATAAAAAAAAATTTAAATAAATTTTAAAACGGACTAAAATTTAAAAAAATATTTTCCCCTTGGACTTTTAACATTGTTGACTTCACAGTTTGTAATTGCGAGGTTTGAAGAGCTATAAAAATATGTATTTTTAATATTGTAAATAGCAAAACGTGAGCTCACCCAGTATCGACCTTTAAGGAGCGTAGAAAGTAACATTCGTCAAGAAAATTCTTACTGCTTACATCTAACGCATTTCTCGTGTAAAACCAAATTGGATGATACACACATATGTATATAATTGTTTTTTTTTTTTCTTTCTAACATTTGACCTCAACATCATGCCGTGGCATGGGTAAAGTTTTTCATTTAAGTAATATATTTTCTGAATACAAGCCAAACCAAATCATAAATGCTTATATTCTAACATCTCGACACCAACGCCACCTATGGGGTAATTTTTTTGCAAAGTTCTCTTATTTCATATAAGTGATATTTTTTTTAATATCAGATGAATCGGCAAAATGTCGACACCAGCGCCACCAAAATGCCTCTATGCTCTGAACAATGCTGAGAATTTCAAGTATCTAGTTCATGAGGTACCTACTTTAAAATCGATTGCAAAATTTATATCGAGCAGATAAGAACGAAAAGTGTTTAAAATTCGTTTAATACTCCCTTCCCAGCCAATTCAATCAAGCGCCAACAAATTGCGAATTTATTCAACTCATATTTTATAGAACCCCAAAAGTTCAAAGAAATTCCTTTTTTACAAATTATATACACATCTTTCTTTTTAAATTCCACGCAAAGAAAATTTCTCATAAATTAATTTTTCAGAAACTTACATATGTATATACACACATATTGGCCTTTCAAACGAGTTAATTACGAGCAAATTGTGCTAATTGTAGCAAATCTTTTGAGCACTCAAACAACTTTGGAAACAATTATTTTCAGGCTGCTGTGCCATAATTCTGTAAGTGGAAGCGCTTTAAAAGAATATTTTCTCAAAAACGAAAAAAAAAAAACCAAAACAAAAAATTAAATATAAAAAATTATAATAAATATACACACAGCTAGTTTTGAGTGGCAAATTCCGAAAAATCTCTTTTTTTTTGTTGGGCAAGGACGTTTTGTGGGAATTTCAACACGCCACTATGGGCCAGCGTACTTCAAAAGTGGCCAAAATTCGAAATTCGACAATATTTAAAAAAATTTTCAGATTGTCGTAAAACTCGTTATTCGGGGGTTTTCAAGGTCGCTGGGTCCGAATTTGATGTAAGATTTTAAAAATTCAACATCGTGGACCCAATACGTCGGACATTATTTTAAAAATCTTTCAGATTGGTGTGAAACTTGATGTTGAAGGTTTTATTTAATTCGTATTCGCAATTTTTAATGAATTTTTTAAAAGAATTTTGTCCATTTTTCTTCTGGCAGCATTAAATTTATTTTTTTCCAATTGCTTTGAGTGTAGATAACGAAAGTGTGAGGCGATTTAACGTTTCTGTATCAATTGTAGTTACGCTAAGCGATTTGAAATAAATAAGTATTGCAAAGAATTAGCAACACATAGCAAAGGGAACAACTGTATATAGCAAAAAAACGGCTGATCTTCTATCGGGGAGCGGAGAAAGTTCTCCGCGCTCTAGTATAAAATCAGCTAATCGTATCAAAAAATGTTTAATACGCAATTAGTAGAGAATTTGATGCTCCACATTTCTTATTTGATTTATAATTGGTGCTTGCACCCTTTTTAGGTGTTTGGGCGAGCTTCCCCATTAATATTGCCGAACGGCAAATGGTTTTCCAATAGGAGCTTTTCATCGCACAAATACAGTCAGAGGTTTGCCATTGCCTGAAAGGCGATCGCTGTTAGAAAAAACTTTTTCTATCATTTTCGATGTTTCATGCACTGAGATTCGAACCTAAGTACTTTCGAATGGTAGTCACGCACCACCAATTCGTGCTACGATGGCCATTTCTTAAACGGGACTAAATTATCAAAATGCCATAGGGAACAAGATATTTGCAAAAAATTGATTTTTATGACCTTTGACCTTTAATATAACATTTTACGACGCGGACATGAGACTTTATAAGACTTGAGACAACTTTTAGAACACCAAAATAAAAGTTTATGCACAATTTCATCTTTTTATCTCTCATTCCGAGGTGTGAGTGGATTAGTCGACGGTATTATAGAAGAAATGGCATTTCTTTGGGTTTAAATTAAAATAAGCAACAAAGCGCATATCGTAGTTAACGTGCATACTTCGAGGAGTAATTTAGTCTATTATTTTCTCAATTTGATATATGAAAGTAGGAGAAGGTTTCATTCGAACATACTCATCTTTGAAATTACATCTAAAAGAACTCCCTTACTAACTTAGTCCATATTCATAAGTAAGTGATAACTAATAATTAAAATATTCTTACATGTAAATAAAAAAAGATCACTCATTATAATATTAAAAGTTCTCATTAAAAAAAACATATTGGATAACTAGGGAACGTTAGAAAATTCGAAATTATTTATTTAAAGAAGTCGCAGAATTGTTCCCAATGAATATCATACAAAGCTATTTCAGTGATTTGTGTACAAAAGTGCATATAATCATATAATTTGAACCCCGTTAAAAAAAATAAAATTGCCTTTTTGGCCAAAATCTCGAGCTTCTGGCCCATTGTGTACACCCATGAATACAATTTTTATCGCTCAATTAGTGGAAGATCTCAAGTGCTCGTGCACTCAGCTACCCCGTTTAAACAACTACATATGGATGTGTGTATGTATGCATAAGTACATACGATATGAAAAAGGCTTGTCAATATATATTTCAGCGCAGAGAAATCATAAAATGTAATTTTACAAAAAATCAAGGTGTGTGTAACTATAGAGAAACCAAAAAAAGAGAAAAAATTGTATAGTAAATCTATTTTATTTTCTTCTTATTGTTAGTGCCCTCACAATTTACAGACAGTGGTGGGGTAAATTTGAGAAATTCCATCGAATTGCGAAAATAAATGAAAGCCCGGCATATTTGTAAACAAACCGCCGACGAGTGTGCTTTAGTGATCGCTTCTTTCTGCTGTCCGAAAATATGAAAATTGAATTGCTGCGCGCACGTCGATTATAATAACAAGTAGCATCTGGTGCACGAGCCTATTTGCTGCTCGTACAACAACGACAACAGCAAATATAATATTGTACAACAACGAAAAATAGGCATTCGTGGGCGAAAAATATTTACAAAACGGCGAACTATTTTCGAAATTCCCCTCACCCAAAAAGTTCTCAATGTTTTTTTGTTCTTCTTGATCAGCATTTGTTGTGCCAAGCTACGAGGCACACCTGCTGCATATGCGACTCCAGCAGCCGTAGGCATAATTGCCCTTTGCTTCTCCAAAGTCCAACATTTGCTATTTAGTAAGTAATGTATAACATTTTGAATGAGCATTCAAGCATCTAGCTCACTTTTTCATATTATTCGAGGGTCGTTTGGAAAGTCCGTGCAAAAATAAAAACTAAAAACCGCCTCGTTTGAATAAAATCTTCTTGCCGCCAGCTATGTCTTAAAATTGGGGAACAAATAATAGTCCGAGGGAGCCAAGTCCGGAGAATAGTAAGGATGTGAAACGATTTGGAGTCCTATTTCCATTAATAGACCGATCTGGCTGCAACTTGGTGCGTGCTCTTCCTGCTACTAACTAAAGATAACCTTGACCAGCGCCAGTAGTGCCATCTCTCTTACTTTGCACGTATTTTTCAAACGACCCTCGTATAACATTTCTGCTACATCATCAGCTGTGTTTTGCATTTGCTGAATGCTCAGCCATGCGTTGCGTACAGCAAACCTATTATGCAAGAATAATTGAATGAGCCTGCCAAAGGCGACTATTTTAGTCTACTACTTTAATTCAATAGTTCCTGCATAACAGCCCGGCTCTATCATTACACTGATGCATAATTGAATTCATGACCAACGCCGCTGCCAGTGAAAGCGTTCAATTTAGTTTCAATTAAAGCGCGAGCCGCGTACCAGGCTTGTCGCTCCACCAGCCAATGCCCAAGCTGGGTGGGCGGCTGCTGTGTGCCTGGGCCTATGTGTTTGTCCATACCAATGAGCTGCCCCATCGCATTTAGCATATGTAATTCGCGTAATAATTTGTGTTTATAAATTTAAATTGCAATGTTGCATATTCGGTCATAAACCACAACATCGAGTCAGTCAGGCAGCCATCAGTCCGTCTAGTCGAGTTCGCGAAACTATGCATTTGCTTGGCCAGATGGTCGGTGCGGTCCATTGCCGCTGTTGATCTTGCTTTTCAATTAAATTTTCAGCGCATTTAAATTTTTACGAACACATTTCTACACTGCGAATATGCACGCGAATATACATACAAATAAATACAAATTTCTTTCACAGCTCATTTGGTTATTCTGCTAATATTATTATTCCAAGCTTTTCTTTGCATTTTGCAACCCATTCACTTTTTATTACTATACATTTACATACGTCTTGTATTGTCTGTGGCCGCTTAATTGGATAGAAAATAATTTTAACTAAGCGGTCAGTGCTTTTTACGGGATTGCATTGATTTATAAATCATTTGCATTATTACTAATTTTAATTTAAAATTTAAATATTTCACATATATTATTTTTTATTCTTTTGTGTACACAAAAGTCCCAGAATTATTCTCAATGAATATCATACAAAATAAATTATCAAGGCTTACCAATAAGTCAAGGAGTGTCTTACGTTGTCGCCAATGTCTAAATGAGATGTCCAAGCAATATCCTATAATCTTATATCCTATAATCTATAGATCACAGAGATATACCAGGGAACTGTAGGGAAGACCAACTTGCAAGAGAAGGTACCTGTATGCCAGACATAAGTAATTTTATGGAGATACCTCTCGCAACTTGTAAGCTTCTCAATAAGGGCGCACTAATCAGTTCTGCAAATCAAAGATGGATTAACACTAACACCTGTGAAATTGCTAGGAAAACATGGCCAAGGCTAAACTTACGTCTGTCTAAGAGTCCAAGAGAGAGATTATAAAACTGTGTAGGCGTTTACACGCATGATTTCTGTCGTTGCTGCAGAAATGAGGAGGAGTTGGAAACAATGCAACACCTTTTTTGCACAAGCTCTAGCCAGAAGCAGGAACCGATTTTTAAAATCCTATTTCATAACAAATATAGATAATCTATACACTTTAGGTATCTACAACCTTTTACAATTTGTCAAAAGCTCAGGATGGTTCAATATGGAGAGGGAATTGTAGCCCAGCCCCCGCGGCTCACAACGGACCCATTTCGTGGTCTAAGTGGCATCGTTGTCTCTATGTGCGATGCGGCTGCCAAACCTAACCTAACCTACCAATAAGTCAGGGGCTATAGTTATTTAATGCAGCTTATCAAAGTTACAATGGGCTCTTATTTACGAGAGACCTTGTCGATTCGAAACGCCGAGCTCGCGCCTTAACTCTGTCGCATAACACAAAAAAAAGTTAAATACATTTTTTATTCTCGAACAGCAGCTGCTTTTTTTATAGAAAACAAAAACCCTTACGACTCTTTCACTCTATCGAAAATTCATATACTCTACATAACTTCCAGGATATTGATTTATTGTCAGCATTTTCAGCTCAACTCACCAGTCTTTTACACCCACATACCTTCATTTACTCTTTACGTACATAAATACACACTTATATATGTATGTAGGATTTAATTTTTTGCCTTAACTCTACCTTAGAACTTTCTTTGTCTTTCCATCAAGAAACCACGTGTAGTATAATTTAATGTTCATCATTTTTCATTTTGATCTATGTGCCATTACAGCCCACGTGGCGTCTCTGGGGCGAGGAGCACGAGAAAAATGCCATTTTCACTGTCTACCTTAAAAAGGTGCGCTACCATCGACCAACACCAACGGCGAATAATGTAAGTGTATGACAGCCCACCAGGCAGCCAGAGAATTGAATTTTTAATTAACTCTGTTTGCCTAAAAGGCAATCACTTTGGCTAACCGAAACGAATTTATGTACATTAATCAATTTTCTCTATTTCCCACTTCTCATTCCTATATTTTTTGGTTTTGGCTGCCATAGGATTCGGACGATGAAATTAGCCACCTCGAATGGGAAACGGTGCGAGTGCGCTTCGTGAAGGCGGCCACACTGGCGCGTTTGGTCGAAGCGTTAGCCACAGACGATGGTGAATTGGAGTCAACATTTATCAATGTATTTCTCTCCACATATCGCACATTCTCCACTCCCAAGGAGGTGCTCAATTTGCTCATACGACGCTATGACACACTCAATGACAAACATCTGCAAGAGATCGAAGAGCATCAACAACTCGAGGATGTCAGCTACGATCCGGCGACGTCCATACACGAACAACACAAGAAAACTCTAGTCTCAGCGTTGCATGTGTGGTTGGATGGGTTTCCGGAGGACTGGAATGAGGATAACCTGCGGCAAATATTGACTTTTGCGTCGAAACGTCTGCCGCGCTCAGATTTGCATGTGAAGGTGCTGCATCGTTTGGAGCGCATTCTGCGACAGCAGGTGTATGGGGAGAATAGTTTGCCACCTTGGTTGGCGAGTGGCGTAGGTGGGAACACGAATGGCAATAATATGAATATGAGCATGAGCGTGGGTTTGCTGCCACACCACTACAACACGGAGTTTACAGATCAATTTGCAGGGCTATGCTTGGCGCCGGCGTTCCGTGGTCCCACACATTTCCTGCAGGCATTTCGCTTTCCGCACGTGCCGGTTCGTCATTTCGCCGAGCAGCTGACGCGCATGGATTCGGAGTTATTCAAGCGTTTAATACCACATCAGTGCCTTGGTGCGACGTGGGCGCGACGGGACAAAAGCGGCTCGGAAACGGTTGTGGCTACAATAAATCAATTTAATGCTGTACTCTTTAGGGTTATTTCTAGTATATTAATTGAGCCAAGACTTAAACCACAGGTGAGTGTTGAGTAAAATCAATATAATTTTGAGTACGAATAAAATATGTTTTGTGTTGATTTGTAGGAACGTGCTTTAAATATTGCCACCTGGATTGATATTGCACAGGAATTGCGTCTGCTAAAGAATTTCTCTTCGCTAAAGGCGATCATTTCGGGGCTGCAATCGAATCCTATTTATAGACTTTCAAAAATATGGGCGGTGCTACCCAAAGAAAAGGTTAGTGATTTTATGTTACTTAGAAATGATAAGCCTACAAAGTAGCAATGGAAATAACGATAGGCTGAAGCCTTCTTTCACCGCTGCATAAATGTTTATGTTTTAAAACTAAAATGTTTGCCAATAAAGCTGAAGCCAAGCCAGTACATAAATAAATGATTTTATGCCACCTTTCAGATGGAGATTTTTAATGAACTTGCCAGAATATTTTCGGAAGACAACAACGCTTGGGCGCAGCGTGAGGTACTCATGCGTGAGGGTACTGCAAAATTTGCCGACACGGTGGGTGAACACGATCGCCATCTGCAGAAGATCATACAGAAACAAGTGAGTGCCTGCACATTGCAAACCAGTATCGACCCAAGCAACGCAACTGACTCAGACGACAAAAACACACCCCTTGCATAGCATATTAGCATAACCCACTAATTATATCTACTTTCGTTCCATGTCACAGAGCACGCAAACGTCGCATGGCACCATACCTTACCTGGGCACCTTTCTCACCGATTTGACAATGATACACGCCGCCATACCGGACACAATAGGCGAACATCAGCTCATCAATTTCGACAAAAAACGCAAAGAATTTGAAGTGCTGGCGCAAATTAAACTACTACAGGGGGCCGCCAATACGTACAACCTGCGCGAAGATCCAAACTTCGATCGTTGGTTCGCCTCGATGCTGGTACTGGATGAGCGAGAGGCACACACGCTTTCCTGCCAACTCGAATCGCCACCACCTGCGCCACGCAAGTCAACCGCTTCGACCAACACATCGCTTACGAACACGACGATCTCATCGAACTCCATGGGTGGCGTAGGCGGTAATGGGCACCGCAAGACTGACTCAATAGCGTCGAACTCGAGCAGCGGCGCCGGCTCACAATTCTATTGCGAATTGAACAACAGCTACAGTTCACATTACAGCTCGCGACACAATTCGTTAGATCGGGATGCACAAGCGCCGAATGCATCGCTGTTGTCTGCCTCGAGCAGCGTGTCAAATCTATCAATGGACTCAAGTAACTCGGGCGGACAAAAATCGAATACAAAAATGACGCATTCACATTCTACCAACGGTGTGCGCGGTAGCACTGGCAGCGGACACAATAACTCTCAGTTGAACGTGGGATCACCGATCATCAACGCACAGCTGGTGCAATCGCCCGGGGTAAAAACAAATAACGCGCCTGACTTTTACATCATACGCGTGACATATGAGACGGAGAACGTCGAGCTGGATGGCATTGTGCTGTATAAAAGCATAATGCTTGGCAACAACGAGCGCACACCGCAAGTCATACGCAATGCGATGATGAAGCTCGGCCTCGAGGCGGATCCCGAACAATACACGTTGGCGCAGGTGCTGCCTGACAAGGAGTTGGTCATGCCGAAGAATGCAAATGTGTACTACGCGGTGAATACGAACTACAATTTGAATTTCATACTGCGGCCGAAGAAGAAAGATGGCGGCAGCAATGGCAGCTAGTGCAGCGGGTGGAATGCGGAGAAGTTGGAGTTCCGTTTGATGCTCGTTTTTGTTTCGACCGCTTTGGTGCTTTAGGCGAGTTTGGGATGGAGCGCATAAGTTTCGCCACAGCTGCTACAAAACTGCAACTACAAAATTAATTACAGATATATGCAAGGAGATATTTCATACTCACAAAGATAAATTTGCTTTTTGCAAATGTTAAAATAATCTCAAATTAAGGACAAATAATTAATGTAAATAATTGTTGTGTTTTACAGTAGCTTAATTTTTACTTTATTTTTATATTTTGTTGTAATACAATATATGCATATGTATTTGTGTAAGTTCGAGAGTAATTTAAATTATGTATTTAACTTTTTTGTAGAATTCGAATCTTAGCTTATGTCTGAGCGTTTGATATGATATTTTTTATAGGTTTGTGAAAAAGTTTATCTGTTTATTTATTTTATACGTTAAACGCATAAGCTTCACTGCTTTAATACTGCTTTAAAGTAAAAAATCGTAATTATAATATGAAAATGGAGATAATACAATAATATTGTAAGCAGAGGTGTACTTTAAGTAAGATTTCGCTGTATGACAATTATTTAAACTGTAAAAATATAATATGTTGGCCGATATTCGAGATGGGTGTTCTCATCTAGGTGTATGTAAAGGGTTACATGAAGATATTTTAAAATGGTTCGAATAAATTTTTTATAAATACCAAGGCGACAGAATTTTCTTTGCAAGCTTCAAGATCTAAATATTTGGGCTTTACTGTTATCAGTATCAGGCCGGAGGAGCCAAGCCATACACCTAACAGAGGGCGTGCCAATTATTATTATTATTATTTTTTTGGTATCAGTTATAAGTGATAAATGTAAAAAAAAGTTATTTATTTATTTACAGTCTTACAAGACCTATGATACATTCTTGAAATTAAAATGCTCGTACATTTGGTATAATTTGATAAGAACAGAACCTGCGAACAGGAGCTATACATAGAAATAATATTATATAAACCAAAATTTTCACTTTGAAGAATCATGAAAATACATTTTTTGAATACGTAATTTCCATCAATCAAAACATAATCATTTCAGCGCCGCTCTAACTTTCAATACCACTTTAGGCCTCAAATACTATAGGCCTCAGTTTCACCTTTTCATTCGCACGAAATTTCCAACTGGCGAGCATTTTTGTAGGTCAGTGAACTGCTAGTAGTCGCTGGGAGCCAAATATGGCGAATACTGTGGAAGTGGGAGCAATTCGAAGTTCAATTCTTGTAGTTTTGTCATCATCAACACGTTCTTGTTTTTGCTCAGCAGTGAGCAAACGCGGCTCTCACTTTGAACAGAGTTTTCTCATAGTTAATGCTCATGCAATATAATTTATATAATCAGATATCTTTACGAGGTCAGCTAGCTCACACAACTTCACTGTTCGATCATTTAAAACGATTTTGTGGATTTTTTTATGTTCCGCCTCCTTTGCACGTCCGCTACATCGGTGTCTCTACGACCAAGTTTGAAGTCACCAACCCATCGTTTTATTGTTATTTCTTATGAAGCGGAATCCCCTTAACACTTTTTAAGCTATTACTTCGCTTGAAACGGTATTTTTTCCCACCAAGAAGCAGTGCAAAATTAAACACCAAATTCTTTTTCATCGATTGTTTTGAAATAACAAAAGTAGCGTCACTCATCGGACAATAACTCACGAATTAATAAATAGAATATCATGAAATTTTAACAGCTGGTAAAATAAATTATAAATAAATTAGTAAAATAAATAATTTGTGTTAAGCCTATCATGTGAAAAGCCCACCCAGGCTTCTTCGCCATTGCCTGTCGAGGGTGACTGCTATGGCTTAATACCCACAGTTAGTGTCAAATCCAGGATATATTAGGTGAAGCAAAAAGTTCTCTACGCATTTGCGTTTTATTTCAACAATGAAATGAACATAATTATAATTATTCTTATGCAAATGGTTCCACACAGTTTTTTATTTCTATTTTTATTTATTTATTTATTTATTTTTATTTAGTCTATGAACACAAGTTTCTTACAGACTAATTACAATGAAAAGTAAAATAACTATCGAAAATGATTTAAATACCTAAAAAAAGAATATAAAGTAATTAAAAATGCATTTTTCGGAGATAAACAAAATCTAGTTGGATAGAACCCAAGATTGAATTAAATTCACTCAAGGCTCGCACAACAGGAGCAGAGCGCGAAGGCTCCGTTTTACATTTACCACCATAGAAAGGTAAAGAGCTACGCAGATTGCACTGTGGTATACTGAAATTAAATCTTTCCACAAGAAATTAGCAGACAATACTGCCATTGATGTTATGGTAAACAAATGAAAGCGAGAGCACTGATCTTCTTACTTCCGAAGACTAATCAAAAGCAAACGAGACTGATATGTAGGCATCAGTTCAACAAAGCTCAATGAACGTAGGCCGTAACTAATAAAAATTGTTTGGACCCGGAGTGTAGAAGTCAGTGGATTTAGTACTTTTTCCCTTAGAAACTCTAATACCGAACAAGCTTTCGAAAAAATATGACTTATTTAATTTAACTTATTAATTAATTTATTTATTTAACCCTCCGTTAGGCATCCGGGTCTGGCCAGACTGGCTTTTTCGACTTTGGACTTGAATTTAACATATTTTTATTATAGCTAACGACGTGAGCTTCTAGGTAGCTTCCTGAAATTTAATTTTCTATCGATATATGGATATTACCTTTTGGAAAGGATTCTCGAACAGAACGAAGAAAAGGCCAAAACTGGGTGCCCAACCGAAGGTTTTAGAAAAGGTGTCCAAAGGAGGGTTAGTAAGCTAAAAACGTAGTATTTCTTACAGACTGTAAATAAACTGATTATTGCCCAGCACTTCAACCAAAAATAAATTAAACTTATTGTATAATTTGCTTTTTTTATTTTAGGGAAAATAATTTAGAAAATGTAACATTTCTTAGAGTTAACTGAGAAAGAATGTCAGAGAATACTTAGAAACTAGTAAACAATTATTTAGTAACATCTTGAGTAGTATGATACTTTGTGGAAACAAAAATCTAGGACAACACGATTTGAAAGCGAAATTAATTCTCTCAGAGTTCTAGAAATCGGAACATTGGAGGCCTAATTAGATCTAATTAGAATATTAGGCGCCTTGACTGAAAGTTTAATATCAAATCATGGATGCGAGCAGAACCTTATTTTATGGCTGTAACTTTTTTGTTATTTCTACAGTATTAGATTCCGATCTTCCAAAAGCTTACAATTTGAATTCAATATGCGTTTGTATTAAAAGCGAGAAATTTAATTATTAAGTCGATTCAAATCGTTTTTGGAAACGTGCACAAACATTATATTCCTCAAAGAGTAGCAAAGATAAGGGGTGTGCTCGTTTCTTTTTAGTCGAACGAAACTCTAATATAAACAAACTGAGTTTTTGTCGACTCCGAACGGCAAATAGTTTTTATGAGAAGCTTTTCCATGTCAGAAATATACTCGGACGTTCGCCTTGATTTGTGCTAACTTTTTCCGAGTTTCTCTTCTTCACATCAGTCACTGTGATATGAAATACCAAAAATTTTGTTCCGAAAGTTAGCCAGCTTGAGTTGCTGTTCAATAAAATTTTCTAAAACAAAAAATCTCACAATATTTATATATATATAAATAAATAATTGGCGCGTACACCCTTTTTGGGTGTTTGGCCGAACTTTTCCTCCTACTTGTGGCGTGCGTCTTGATGTTCCGCAAATGAAGGGACCTATAGTTTCAAGCCGACTCCGAACGGCATATATTTTTATGAGGAGCTTTTCCATGGCAGAAATACACTCGGAGGTTTGCCATTGCCATAGCGTTTGCCGCTATTAGAAAAATGTTTTTCTTAATTTTGGTCTTTCACCGAGATTCGAACCTACGTTGTCTCTGTGAATTCCGAATGATGGTCACGCACCAACCCATTCGGCTACGGCGGCCGCCTGTTTATATTTATTCCTTCTAAATAAAAAACAAATAAAACTACTCCTTCGCTGCTGCATGCACCCGCTATCCATGCAAATGACTTTCCATGCAAATATAAATGTGAATATGTATTTATGTTCTTATGTGTTTACGTATTAGATTTATGTGTAACCATAGAGTCATACAACCAGAAAATGCATTTTAGGAGTCTCAGTGCCCATTGAAGAGCACTAATTAGGGCATTTTGCCAAATTCTGTACGCAGGCACATTTTTACTTTTTTTGCGCCACTGATTGGCCACTGGCAATTCTGGCACCACAAATGTTGGCCGCTAATTACATGTTGCCCATATATTTTGGCTATTAAATACCAGTCTTGTGTAAGAATGTTAAATATGCAAGCAGACATTATTCATCAAATTAATAGGCACTTATAGAAAATAATATGTAATAATTACTAGTAGTTGGGTTGTAATAAAAAAGTAAGAATGAAAACAATAAATGAATGCAGCCGAAAGCCTCTGTAGATGGCACTGCGTTTCTTAGAGTTTTTATAATGATTTTTTTTTTGTAGAATAAAAAAATAAAGCATAAAAATAAATAAATGAAAACCATTAGTGTGCCTGCGAAAATGCGACGATTAACCGTTATACTTAGCAAATATACCGGTGGATACAAGCAATAACCACCTAACTGGACTTATTGCGAGACGGAATTGACAAACAAAAATGTATATATGCCTATTTACGTGCAACCTCTGTCTTCCTTAATATTTTTGTTTATATTTTTGACATAAAAACAGCCTCGTCTTGAAAGAACGATTTTCGACTTAGGCGGTTAATCCTTATTATGTCATAGATTTTTATTAGAGTTTTTTGTAGCAAATCCGTGAGTTAAAGTTATTTTCATTTTTTTTTTTTTTTTTTTTTTTTTTTTGTCGGGACAACTAGCAAGTGCAGCACTCAGACATTAATTGAGTCCATTGTACTACACTTGGATTCCCTTTTAATTTTCTTTAAATCTACCCGATCTCCGAAGAAATCTGAGTAGATCTTGTGGTGCCAAGGAGCCAAGATGGTCGCTTCTTAACACATCAGTGCCAAAGACCTCAAGACACACAGGAAGTGGTCCGCCGTCTCATCCTCCTCTTCACAAGCTGGGCAGAATACACTGTCTGAGATGCCCAACCTTTCCATGTGCTTTGACCACAGAAAGTGGCCCGTCATCAGTCCAACCAGCCGTCTGCACTCCCCTCTGCTTAATGACAGAAGGGTTTGCGACAGTCGATCGGACATGACAGGTAACATCAGTTTATTTTCATACTCAAACGCTATAATTTAGTGAAAAGAGGCATTTTTTTAATTTTTCCTGGATATACAGATAGTATTATTTTATTCGGCCAATTTTGATATATGCATTAATGCAATATTCAAATAATATTTTTCTAATTTTTCATTGAAACAATTTTCCCTGAGCTTCCATAAAAAGTAGTTTTGTGGTGAAATCGCTACAAAATTAACAGAAACAAAAAATTCATTAAATGAGATTTTGCACAGGGCATCCCTGGGAAGTTTTTTTTTCAATTTTTTTAATTTTTGATATTACTTGGAAGCCAAGATCGGCTAATTTGTTATTGCCTGAGGCCCTATGCCCCACCGGAGATGACAGTAATTGAGAAGAAGAAGAATTTGTTATTGTAAGATTAATAACAGAAAAAAAAGCTGACAGTAATTGAGAAGAAGAAGAATTTGTTATTGTAAGATTAATAACGGGGGAAAAAGCTCCCTGGGATAGCTGGCTACCAGGACATGGTGCAGATCCAAACTAATATAGTCAACTCCTGTAAGGAGGAGCTCAAATTTCTTGGACTTGCAGGTAACATTTCTCAGATCTGGGTTCCAGGAGATAGGAACATAGAGAGAAATAAAATTACTGATGAGCTTGCAGGAAGGGGCCCACTGAAGACCTCCTACCCCGGGAAATTGCACAGATTATTTCTCAGGAGACCGCAGAAAAGATGGAGCTCCCATTCTTCATTTGCTATTTCGAAAATTCTTTTCCACGCCGTTCAATTTCCAAACTCATACCTATGTTTACCGGTTATTGGACGATGGGCACACAAGTGATAAAGCCCATTTCACCATTTAACCACGGTGGCAGAAGCTGTGGGGACCTTTCAAAGAAGGAGACTGCTGAGCACTTTCCCTGTAAATACCCGAGCCTGACAGCTAGGCGATCAAGGCCATTTCTTCGACAGCCTGGGGCTGTCCTGCTTTAATGCTACTTGGGGAGTGCCAGAGTGGTAATTCAACCATTTCACTCTGGTTTAGTTATTTTTATTTAATTATGGCGCACGCGGACTTCAAAAATGATAAGCTTCAGACACGCGCTTTAAGGTCGAGCTGATATATGAACTCGCCTTAGTTTTCTCTGATCGATTTGCAATTTTGACACAATATTCTAGAGATATTTTAAATTTATTTAAAAGAAATTAAAAAAATATTTAAAACACCTTACCGCCTTAAATACACGACTTTGAATGGCCTTCTTGATATGTACATGGAGAAAAGGTAAAATGTACCTTCTAGTCGAAGAAGCAAGAAATAAAGAAATTTCTCGAATACTTAGTTGATATTTCTAGTAATAATATTTTTTAGTAAAACTAAAATAATTAAACCAGCCAATAGTGTTAAAGGCCTATTCGGATTTCGTGTGTGGTTGAATAGTCAAATTCCAGCTCGCACTAGTTTTTATACTGAAAGCTTTTAATATAATTTATGTCATAAACACTCATCGCCACATCTTTTAAAAATAGCTTTTCCGATTTTAAATAAAAAATACTCGAATTCTTACTCAAATTGTTTTAAATTGTCTATTTTCAAATATTTAGTTTTATTAAGCAAACTCTAGGCCACCCTCAGCGGTCCATTAACTTTTCCTGCACACTGTTATTAATTTCTACTGCACCTTCTACGCTTGCTGCAAAGCCTTTATGCATAAGTTCAGTCTTTGATTTTCGAAATTGGCAATGAAGTTTATTCACAACATTGTTGGCGTACTTACTTATCAACCTTTGGTGGCTCAGTTAAAGTAATCGTGTTTGTATAGGTTTTGGGGCCTGCATAGTATACAAGTTGTATGCTCTCTTGTCGGTGTTTATTTGTATTTGGTTTGGATTAGGTTGTACCTAAGAAAATGAAGGTTAAGGTGATTCATTCACGGCTAGCGGCATCAAGTGCAAGCGCGTGAATACTCGTGTAAGACATTGGGATTTCTAAACATATTTATGCAAATTTGGGCCAGAAATTATACTCACATCACAGTTTTAGATAAGTTTTGGTATTTATGATACTAATGCATGGCGCAATTTAAGTAGTAAACTTGGAAAGAAAATATGGAATAAAGTAGTTTTTCGGAAATTATTTTGGAAAATGCAAATAATTCAAGTAATTATGAATATAAAATAAATAATTCGGAACTTTCATAGCATTTTCTTATGACGAGCAGAAGATTGAATAAGAGCAAGACTGCTTCGACGAAATTCCCAAGTCACAAGGCTCAGCTGATTAATAAAAAAATAAAACGAGATTAATATATTTGTTTAGTTCAATTTTGTTTTTAATTTTGAGGTGTTTTTTTAAAGAAAAATTATGATTGTTGTTTTTTAATGAAGGGTAGAGTATAATTTTTGAGCATTTTTGCAGTGAAATTAGAGGAGGAGGTTAAAAAATATCGATCAGTAAACATTTTATACTCAATTTAAGTAAAAGTGCATTTTTCCCATGGGATTTCCATGGCAACTTTTAAAGGTATCGAACAAATTTTAGAAGGAGAAGGAAAGCTTCTTTGGCAACTGAAGTGTAATCAACTCACATACTTCAGATTCAATTGAAAATTACTCAGGGGGGAATTCTAAAAATCTACCTTCCCAAAATGTAAACAGCGCATGCTGCACTTCATCTTTATCAAAAAGTTCCCGGAATATATTTCAAAAATTTGAAATATAAGTTTATTCCTCAAAAGTGATATTATCGCCTTCAAAGTACTCCCAATAAACTGGAACGCTCCCTCCAGAATAACTCCTTGCCTTTTGTGGGGAGCCCTGAATTGATCCATTGTTTCATTACTTTATAAGAGTGAAAATGCTGATCGATCGCAGCAATCGTTAGTCAGAAGGTGTGACCTCTGGGGAGTGCGACAGGTAATGTAAGATCTCGCATTTCTGTATTTCAAAGCTCACAACCCATGAGTTTTCACTAGTTTCAGTCTCAGTCTAAGCACTTAGAAGTGTTCGATGAGCTTGAGCTGCAGTTTTTTTCGAATGGTAACTGAAAACCGAAGCTTCCCAGAATTTATGATAATTTGATAGAAAATCTGACAATTTTGACAGAGTATAAAGGCTTGAGACAGCCCAGATTATGCTCATAGATGTCTAAGTTTGTATGTGTAATACATAAACTACATATTCTGTTTGAACTAACGCTTGCCCCTGCAGTCGGCTATTGAAACAGTGCCTTCGGCGCAAGCAAGGCAATTTTATAAGAGTTTTAGTGTTAGGCACAGAAGTTGTATTTCCGAAAGTTCAAGAAAAGTGTGGCAGAAAATAAACATTCTCAAATTATATTGTTGCCTTGAAATATGAAGCTTGCGCAGAATTGAGTTTAAGAAACGACCTATTTGCAATCACTTAAGGGGGTAAAAATACAACTACTAATAGAAATGGGACTAGATGGCATTGAACAATTTCTATCACTTAAAATCTTTTATCACTTAAAAATCCTTTCCTCCATACATATCGACTACTATTTACTTACTTCAAGGATGCTTGTAAACCCCGGTGTTCTTCATGTATGCATGCGCGTTGGTATATACATACATACAAATATCTTCTTATGCATTTATTCAATTTCATTTGCATACACTTATAGGCTAGCAGTGCGCGAAAACTTTCTCTCACTACTTAATAAACTGATGGAATATATTTTCCATTTCTAAGAACATTGATCATATATTCAGAATTCTAAACGTTCCAGCAAATCCAGTGTCGCATCAACAAGGAAATCCTTTCAGAGTTACACAAGCAGATTGCAAAGTATTTCGTTTGCCAACCAACTATGCACATACATCCAAATACAAAAACAAATGTAATAGCAAATTCTTTCAATTTAAGCAAACAATTTTCTCTGACCTTTTCCAATTGAACGGCACGGCAGGCACGGGCAGGTTGACACGTACTCTTCTCCTTAAGCATTCAAGGCAGTACCTTTACAGAAGTGGCGCATTTGGCATCAGGAGTTGTTAGGCGGCATTTCTGCTACTTCTTCGCCATCCCAACGCCCACTTGTGTGCCACTCGGCCGCACTTCAATTAAACTTTGAAACTACGCAAGTGAACCCTCAATGACATACTCAACGCCGCGATTGCGATTACGAGTGCAATATTTGAAAGACGAGAGAAGATATTTAGTAACAACTGGTAACAACGGCAAGAACAAAAAAAAACATTATACTGCATATATGTATATACATA
This sequence comes from Anastrepha ludens, assembly GCF_028408465.1. Taxonomy (NCBI): domain Eukaryota; kingdom Metazoa; phylum Arthropoda; class Insecta; order Diptera; family Tephritidae; genus Anastrepha; species Anastrepha ludens. Next base: position 114,669,144 of record NC_071500.1, on the reverse strand, counting down.
TGTAAGAATGGCATGTGGAAAATGGGTTGTGGGTTGATGGGGCGTATGAGTGACTGACAGACTGACGTTGCAGTGATTCACTACTTCACAAGTTTGTTCGCTGCTCGTGATTGCACTTGTACGATTACGTGCATATATCCTTTAACATGCGCGTGTGTATGAGTACGTGAGTGTGTGTGGAGGGGGGAATTGCATTTGTAAGTGCCAGCTGCAGGTGAAAGAGGGTTAACCGTGACGTCATTATGAGCTGGTACACTTGTTTATTCATTCAAACACAGTAGTTAGCAAAAAGCAATGGCCTCAGTGCATGTGAGTGTGTACGAGTGTTACATAGTGTACGTGAATTAGTTTTTGTTGGCTTTGGCTTTGGTGTTGGTGTTGATGTTGCCGAGGGGGTGGCCCATTTAAGATTGCCCCAAAAAACTATTTCGTCATAAACAACAACTACACACATGTATACATACACTAACACAAAAAAGTATATACATTTACTTGTGTTTGTGTACTATTCTATACAACAACCCCACATACTTATGCGCAGACATGGAGGCACCTCAGTAATGGCCGAACACATACGCATTCACAAATGCACGCATATATGTGAAATAAAGCATGCTAACGCAACATAAAAAGAATCAACAACAACACCAAGCACTTCTAACGCTTACACCAAATATCATCAACAGCTATAAAGCAACAAAAATCAATAAAACCACAGACAATGTGACGCTGTCGAAAAATAGTTACTTATAATGAGGCGAGAGCGTCACAGTAATAACCAGAATATAGCAACAATAACAGCAACAACAGCAACAACTATATATCAGAAAGGATTGACACTAGTACATGTACGAGTGTAGGTATATAATTATGTTGCAAAACCCAAAAGAGCAGCGCATCGTGGTTTGAGGGAAGCAACCATAGAGTACAAATATTGGTGAGAGGGGAATTGTAAACTTCCGAATTTAAGAGCATTCGTTTTTGGAAATTGTTTCATTAGGAGATAATTCAACTAACACGTGGCACCATGCCGATATTCTTTACTTCGAAGGTTTTGTGCTTCACCAGTGACAGCTCAAAAATTTTAAATCATGTAAAACATTTCAGTTCATCTCTATTATTTGTATAGCTGGCGCCTCGTTTATTTTTTTTTGTCTATATAATTTATTTAAAATGAACTATAGAGGTTCTTACTGACTAAAACGATATCTTAGAACTAAAGTGGAAAAGCACTCAATAATTTAGAAAATACATTCTTGGGCAAAGAAAAATCGAGCAAAACAGAATTTGAAATATCGTTGAGTTCTCGAAGTGAACGCACCAATGGGGCATTTCTTTCCTAATTCGTACTGAGTGTTTTGGGATAGAAATTAAAAATTAAACGAAAACGAACGATTTCAACACTCCCGAAGCCATGCGCAAAAGACAAGGAAAGCAGAGTACTTCTGCTTTCGAGGGACTTAAGGGGTTATACGCAGTTATGAAGCAAATAAAAGACGGGTTGTCAAGGATTTATCCTGAAGAAACTTCAGAATATTTTAATTTGAAAATTTTTGGCGGTTATAAAAGCATCCTTCAAGAACGTAGCAAAATTTTTTATTTATGAAAATGTTGATTATAGAGCGCGCTGCAGGCGATTTCTGGAACCTCCTTTAAAAAAGACGATTTACGGTGTACATCGTAACTCAGGATTGGATTATCTGAAATCAAAAAACCAAACAAATTTTGTTAATATATTAGATTATCTAGTAATTAATCGTTCGGCTAATCAAAATAGTGAATTTTCACAAAATGGCAGCTTTTAAAAGAAATGATTTCGATTTTTACGTTAAAATTTGGCCGTAAATTGATTATAAAATGGAAAACAAGTATCAGATTTACAAAAGAAACGATTAATTAATAGAAAATGTATCTTTAAAGATTGAGTTAAAACGGTTGACCGATCAAACAAGCCGTTTTCGAGATATCGTGTACACCGACTTGAAAAATGCCGTTTTGAAAAAACACGTTTAAAGTTTCAATACCGGTTGAACGTGCCTTAAAACGTGCCGAGGCATCTCTACATATTTAGGTATAACTCCGAAAGTATTGCTTAGATCTACTTCAAATTTCGTGCGTATACTTTTGAATATATGTACATTACAAAAATGCAATAAAAAAAATCGATTTTTTTGAAAGTCATAACTGCGTATAACCCCTTAAGGTTAATAAAAAAAGGCAAAGGTTAATTGTATGGAGGGTTGGGAGTAGAGAAGTTGGAAGGAAAGTCGTTTGAATACTCCCAATTATGTCAATAGCACATAAGAATAAATATTATCAGACCAAATCGGCTAAGGGAAATGATTACCTTTGAATGTGCGGTAAAGTTAAGCCATGAACTACCAGCATATAAAAATTCTTGGAAATGAAATCACGCTCTACCAAGTCATAGGTAATAATACAAAGTGTGTCAGCCAGTTTGAGGTACCCACTTTTGAAGTTTTCTTATTGAAATTAAAAAAAAATGAAAAAAACTGTTTAACTGCCAAGTCTGCGTAATGCAAACGAATGTCATTGCTACCTGGCACAGTTTGTGCCATTACTCTATGTACCAAACTTGATTTGCTCTTTACATAATTTACTGTTATGTTTTATTCAAACTCTTCAAAATTTATCTGAATTCACTTTTTAGGGCTATGTGTATCACAATTTAATACCAATAGTGGTTGTTAGGCAATAATAAGACTACGCACTATTTGAGTGGGTCGCGGTATTAAATTTATGATTTTATTTATTTATTTATTTATTTATTTAATTAATTAATAGTCTAAAAATACAATATTTCTTACAGACTATGAAAACAGATTAATGCTGAATAAATTAATCAAAGTAAAATTAAACTTATAATTATATTAACTAGTTTCAATTGTAATGAGTGAAAGAAAAAGAATACATTTTTTATAATTTACAGAAGAAGATTAGATTAATACTAAGAATTTAGTTCAACAATTCATTTAGAACCAATTTGAAGTGATTCTTTGTGGAACAGAAATCCAGGCCAGTATGATTTGAAAGCGAATTAAAATCACCCAGAGTTCTAGAAATCGGAGCATTGGAAGCATAATTAGCTCGTGCCATCCCTAACCGGAAAAAATCATGATTCCGTAAACTTCGCTGAGGAATATTGAAATTGATTTTCTCGAGTAGCGATGGGGAGTCAATAACCCCGTTTATCAAATCGAAGAGGAAAGTAATGGAGAGAATAGTCCTTCTAATATCTAGTGATTTTAGATTTATAAGCAAGCACCGACTTTTATAGGATGGAATTGGATCAGTGAAATTTAAAGAACGCAATGCATTACGCACAAAAGCTTTCTGGACACGTTCAAGCCTACTAATATGACAAGCATAATATGGTCTCCAAATAAAGACGGCATATTCTAACTTGGAACGCACCAGAGACGTATACAACAACTTTAGAGTATATGGATCAACAAAGTCTGAACTAAAACGTCGAATAAACGCAAGTACGGAATAAGACTTTGAAATAGTGTGATTTAAATGTTTTTGAAAAGAGAATTTAGAATCAAATACCACACCAAGATCAGTAATTTCACTTCGATGAGATAAGCTAGAACCACAAATGTGGTAGGAAGTGGGTATAAGAGAACAAGATTTAGAATAAGAAATATAAAAACACTTGCTTATATTTAAATCTAACTTATTTCTTTTACACCAAGAATCAACGTTATCTAGATCAGATTGAAGGTTTAAAGAGTCCACTGTACTTGCAATCCTCGAGTATATCTTTAAATCATCGGCATACAAGAGAAAATTTGCGTTATTAAAACAACTAGAAATGTCATTAATAAAAAGTATAAAAAGTAAGGGGCCCAGTATACTTCCCTGAGGTACCCCAGAGGACGCAATGAAAGAAATAGATGACACACCATCAACATTTACAACACATTTCCGAGAGGAGAGATAGGATTTAATCCATTTTAAAAGAGTGGAATGGAATCCTATAGCACTCAATTTGGAAATTAAAACCCTGTGATTAACCTTATCAAATGCTTTTGAAAAGTCTGTGTACACAGCATCAACTTGAGTTTTTTTTTTAAACGATGATATACAATATTCAGAGAACACAGCAAGATTTGAAACAGTAGATCTACCTTTCATGAAGCCATGTTGGTCTACTGAAATATAACGACTAACTACGAAATAGATTTTATCTTTCACTATTAATTCAAATAATTTTGATACCGTGGATAATTTGGCAATTGGTCTATAATTAGTAATATTGTTTTTATTTCCACTTTTGAATACTGGATTAATGGTTGTTACTTTCCAGGCATCTATGAATTCTCCTCACTGTAATTCTCAACACGCTAATGAAATAATTTGTAGACATGAGTTTTGCACACTTCGAATGGCAGATTAACTCTCAACACTCCCTATTAACATAGCTATAGGGTGGGCCATGTATTATTATTATTAGAAGGCCATTACGCACTGCGACCAGAGTTGATCTATTGTGCAAGACCTATTTTTGTAACCCTAGAGTTTAAGGCTTTTTATAAATTTTAGCACTATTGTGGGTTTGTTGTTCCAAAGATTACATGGAGATACTACGATACCACCAAGGTGGTGAAGTCTTTGTCTGCCCAGCGCAGGACATTCACAAAGCACATGTTCTGAGCTTTCTATATCCATTTCGCAAAAGCGGCAGACATTGGTCTCTGATAGACCAATGTTATTTAAATGATACCTCAGGCTGCAGTGACCTGTGAGGTATCCTGTTAAAAGACGCAGATCTACTCTGTTTAGTGAGAGTAGCTTGTCTGATATTCCTTTGGTGGGCCATGTAAAATTTGCTTTCTGAATCGGCTATAAAAAAAATAATCAATATTTTTTCCAACTTTTTGTTTTATTTTGAAGATTGAACATTGTCATTTATGAATGAAAAATAATATGCCACGACTGGCTTTACAGTAGGCCATTCGATCAACCCAATTTTTAAGCACATTTTCGATTGTTTGGGCTCCAATTTCATGAATCGCAACTTCGATTTCGTGTTTTAAAGCATCAATCGTCTCCAGATAGTTCGCATAGCATTTGTCCTTAACGGCTCCCCACAAACAATAGTTCAACGGGCTTAAATCACAGCTCCGAGGCGGCCCATTGATATCGGAATTTCGGCTAATTATTCGGTTTTCAAAAACGGTAGCCAAAAGTTCGAGTGTAACTTTGGCAGTGTGACAAGTTGCACCGTCCTGTTGAAACCAAATGTCGTCCATGTCATCCTCTTCAATTTTTGGAAACAACTCGTTGAGCATGTCACGGTAACGCTCGCCATTTACTGTAACCGCGGCTCCTCGCTCATTTTTGAAAAAAAAAATGGCCCGATGATGCCGCCAGACCAAAAACCGCACCAAACAGTGACTCGTTATGGATGCATTTGCCTCTCTACAGTAACGTGTGGATTTTCTGAGCCCCAAATCCGACAATTTTGCTTATTGACGTAGCCACCGATGTGAAAATCAGAAAAGAAGAAGAAGACTCACAACTTTGGAAATAGGTTTTCAATATTTCCCAATTTTGTTCAAGCGTATAGCGTCTCATTTCGTAAATGTCAAACCTTCAAGTAAATTATGAACACATTTGACATGTCATTTGTGTTACCATTCTCAAAAAAATAGGTGGTTCAAAAAGCAAACGCTATATGGCCCACCTCAACAAGAATCTTGGATTGGAGCCACCTATGGGTTTTGAAGCAAAACTACTTATCGTTATTTTGGCAAATTTGAACGTCTATTGAAAACAAAGCAATGTTAAATGTTTTCTATTTTTTATAAACTGATACATTTTTTTATAAAACGTTCCAAGTAATACTCTTTATTTTTAGAGGATTAATAATAAGGGTAATTTTCTCAACCAACTTCTAATTTCGATATTAAGCCCAAAAATACATTTTCTTTCTCTCATGAATTTACTTAGCTTGTCGCCTGCCGTCTCCCTAATATTTTTAAGTTAGTTGATGTGCTGTTTACTGAATTTAAAAGACAAGAGTTAAGCAGTACTTCAAAGTTAGGCATAGTTTATAGGCTCGGTTGGTATACCTCCCTTTACTGGGTAGAAGAGAAAGCGGTACTTCGAGTGGAAATCTCGCACTACGACAGGACTTTTGAAATGAAGGAAATTCATTTGTTCTGTCAACTAAAAAAGTATTTTACGAAAACAACGGAAGGCATATTTGCAGCTTCCATTGTTCCATAAATTATTTATTATTATTATATAATATACATACATATGTATATTTTCATATTGCAAACGTTATTGTTAGAGTCCTTCAGCCAAGTTGCCCTTAACATCCAACGCCAGCTATAGAGCTTCATTACGCATTGCATCACCTTCACAAAATATTGCTTCTCCATCCGTACCAGCCATCTCCTTAGCTTTCCTTCTTCTATTGCTCCCCCTACCGCCTTCTCCCTCTCTCGCTCTACCGTGCTCATTCACACGTTCACTTTGGTTCGTCATTGATGGTTTTGCTTTTGATTTTGAGTTAATTGCAATGCAGCGGACGATGCTGTTTTGACATTTCGATTGCAGGCGAGTTCAATGTTTGATGCAGTATCCCAAATGAATTAAATTCAACAAGAACAAGAACAACAACGAAAAAGCAATGAAGCAATAAAGCAACAGCAGTGGTTGTGCCATCTAGAAACTATTATTTTCAAAGCACATGTTGCCAGCTGCAACGTGCAACAATGCGCAACACATCGCGATGTGGTTTGCAACTGCTTCTCTCCCACCACTCGATTAAAGCAGTTGATTGCCAGTGTAGATTTGTTGGTTGCATACTGGAAAGCAAAAAAACGTAAAAAAAGGAAAATTAAATTCCGCTGTTGTCAATAGCAACAAAATGTAAGTATGTAAATATTTCACGTTGGTGGGCATAGTCTCCGCATTTCCACATTACAGCTGGTCATCTGCCAATCGCTCTTCTGACATTCTCGCTATGCTTCCATATTTACAATTTCCTTTTCCTATTTCTCGCTGTTATCCTGCTCGTTGTTATGAAAGCTTTCCACCACTACGTTAACTCGTTGCCGCTCAGAGCTCAACAGTTATGACTTCTCACATTCATTTTCACTCTCTTGCTATATTTTCACCTGTGCGTACTTAGTGGGGGCTCAATTTGGATTAGGTCTCGAAGTATTGAGTGTAAGTGGGTCGAAAACGGTAATTGGTGGGGAGTTCTTACCATTAACAAGGGACAGTCGGAGGAGTTAAAGAAAATTAGAGCTCTAAAAAAGTGCTGTTAGAAAAATTATTCACGATTTGTTAGAACTATGCTGCTGTATACAAACATACATCTATTTTAAATCAAGATAGTGATTGAAATAACTTGTGTTTTAGAATGAAGCTAAAAATACTGCTTTCCAAACCTCCATCTAATAATAAAAATTAATTTTTCATACTCATATTTAATGAAGTGAGTGTAGCTTAATACACTTTTAGATAAAATTATCAAATCTAACTGCAAAACAAAAAACAACACTAACAATCTATGCTAAACTTGGTAGGCACTGATATCTGATAGCTTAAACACATTAAGGGTACAGATTTTTCCGGACCTCTTATATCTCTTAGCTGATATTGAAAAAGTTGCGATTTCGGCATCAACGCCCACTTGCCATCCCAAATCGTCCTAGTTATGCACTGACGAGATTTCTCTCTTCGTCAAATGCATCATAAATATTGCAACATAAATTGTTTTCTTCTTCAAAAACTGTCCTAGGGGAAGATTACAGACTTCTAGACTTTTGAGGACGAGACATCCAACTTCGGCATTTCTATATAAATTTCAGTGAATAAATTGATTGCAGTTTAAACTTATTGTACGATCAGCTTATTTTGTGTAGAATAGCAGGTGAGAGTGATTTTCAGATTGGTGAGAGATATTTCAATAGTACATTTCGAAAAATTTCGCTTTTCCCAGTGTACTCCCAGTAGACACTTACCAATAAGAAAATAACTTTTCACAAAACAGTATTCTAATAATCCGAAATAGTAGCCATTCGAACAAGCAACTGGCAGACAAATGGGCAGACAGGCATGCAGACGGCGAGGGGCCATTGAGCAGTCTAACAAAGCCAACGAAGAGTCAACGCCAGCCTCGCATAGCTCTCACTCAAGTGGCAAACGCGACAGGAAAGAGCTTTTTCTCGGTTGGAACTAGAATTACGCTATGGCCAAAGTAGTTGGAGTGGAGGAGCCTAACCGTTAAGACATGCATGCGATAGACGGCAATCCAAATTCGATGCAAAAAAATATGTGCTTGAAAAAAAATTAAAAAATCAGATGCAAATGTGTGTTTGTGTGGAAAGAAGTGTAAATTGAAAAGTCAAAGCAATAAAAAATTCAATAAATCAATGTAAAATTGCACGAAATGCATGCAACGTAAACGTGAATAAGCGAAGAAACGAGGAAACGTGTGTTGACGAGCGAGAAAAATGAAAAAAGGACATTTACGAGCGCGAGGACGCAACGCAGGCAATAAAAATTGTGACAGAAGTTAAAGAGGAATAGATACAAAGTTTCTATCAGCAGCAAGCAGTAGACAGCTACGCTAATAAAAAAGGAGGACGAGAGGCAGTCAAATTTCAAAAAGTGCTGTAAGAAGAGTGAAAACGATAGGCGCGGGCGAAGGCGCCCGTGAAGGCAGCGAAAGAACGAGAACGAAACCGAGCGGCTAAGGGGCGAATAGTGAAAGCGAGGTAGAATGCGGTGCTGCGCGCTCGAGGTGTACACCAGCTGAAACAAAGCTGCAGAGGCGCAGTGCCTGCTGCGAGGCGACACATCGTCTCCACTCCGTACAATCCCCTTAGCGCAGAAGAAAGAAAATAAAAAATCGCTGCAAATGTAAACGTGAAATGAGCAGCGCGACGTAATGAGCCAAAAATGAAGGAAATTAATAGGAAAATGCAAATTTGCAGAAAAAGACGGGAGTAGGCGAGGCAGATGAAAGGTTTGAGAAACTGGTAAAGATGGAAAAAATCACATTATTAGAAGTTTTTGGAAAGCCATGAAAATTGCGTTGCATGAATTCGGAAAAACCCTTGCGAAGGCTACGCTGGAACGAGAATGTTGTGCGAGTGAATAAGGAAGAATAGAGCTTTTTGGTTATAGTGAGGCACAGTTTTTGTAGGATTGTTGTGCAAAGTATATTCAAACTAAATACATTCTTGCACAAAAGTAATAAAGAAAGAACGCAAGCTACTCAAACAATAAATATCAATCAATTATGATCGGCGTGCATGAAAGCCCAAATGGGGAACAGAAAAGCTGTTAATGAATACACACACATACATGCCCCATTCAATTGCTTCTTCGTTGAGTAACCTTGACTGTGCATTGCGGGTATGTTGTATTGTCAGTGGTGAGGAGTAGATTCCGGGGGGCTTGCGGCGGTAAAATTAAACTGCTAAAATACCAAAAGATGTGATTGAAATTCTTCGCAATCGCAACCAAAGCAGTTGCAGGTACAGTCATATGTCGAACGGCCAAAAGTAGGCTATGTAAATTTTCAAATATACAAGCATCTACTTGAAAAGGAGGCTACCAAACAAACGCAAAGCACACACTTCCCTTAGTTGCACCAACTTGCTACTCTGGCAGGAAGTTAACCAGCAACAAGCAGCATCATAACGCTACCCACCCAACTCACTCCGATGACGCATTCCATCAGCAACAGTCTGCTGCAGAAGGTTATCTCGTTGCGTGAGGGTATATGTGCTACAAGCTGCTGTTCTCAGTACAAGTGTGGCTGCTTTTTTCCCGACGTCTACTCCGGTTGCAGTGTGAATGCTGAATGTGCAAGCAGAAGACGTGAATTCGAAGTAGCCAAGCAACTGAGGAGTCTGCAGCAGCCAAGAGAAGAAAGCCAAAGAAGAGGCGAAGAATACGCAGGGGCAAGTGAAGTAGCAGAAGCAACAACAGCTGCCCATAAGGACTACAAGGAACCTCGAAGCAATTCACAACAGCAGCAACTTGTATGCACCGAAAACACTGCGAAAGCGAGCCAACATTTCAGCGAACAGCGAATTCGGCTGTCCAATGAGCCTGTGCACCAGCGTGTCGCGGTCGCATTTAAACACGTCGGTGAGCGAATTTCGTTCTTTTTTGCACAACTTGAGCTACATTCAATATTCAAAAAAATTGGTGCATTGTCTTTGGTTATGTTAATATTTCTACTGCTGCTCCGTACAGTAGCAAATGCGACGAGTGAGAGAGCAGCGAGTACGTTGGCAATGGTTCACTTTCTACTGCTTTCACAGTTGCAATTTAACATTGTTGATAAAGAGATTGATGAGAGTGTGGTGAGTACGAATTTATCAAAGACAGCGGAAGCTAAAGAAAGTGATAAATGTGGCTATGTGAAACAAAACCAACACCACAAACAGCAGCAGTGTGTTTTAAAGAGTAGATGAAAAAACGTTAAAAATGAGAGCGAAGAAAGGACCAAGAGAGAAGAGTTGAGCAGAAACAGAAAAAACAGAAAAACAAAAAAAAGCAATAGGTCAGGAAAAGGCAAGATGAATAAAAAGTTGACGTAAGAAAAATGAGCAAAATACAATAAAATGAAAAGAATGGCAAATGCACAGCATTGTGCAGCGGATAGGGATATTAAAAAATACAAAAGTGTGGTGAATGTGAGAAAAAAAGTGTGAAAAGTTTAAAAAAAGATTATGGGATCAAAAAAATAAAAGTGAAGCATAAAAATAAAAGAACTAAAGTGAAAAAAGCGTAAAATTTGCTCATAAGAAGTGCATCAATAAAAAATAAAATATAAGGGAAGAAATTAACTAAACAAGAATTAATTCAACAATGTGAAATGTACTCTACGAAAGTGAGTTGAAGGAATTAAAAGTTCAAACCATTTGAAAAGTTAAAGCAAATTACGCTACAAAAATTATCTGGCATATATCGGAAAATGAAGTGATATTTAAAGTGTCGAATACCTATATGCCATTAATGAAAGCTTAACAAGTATTTCCGTTACAATAAAAAGCAAGCAGAATTACTTAAAAAATACTAACATAACTAAAAAAATATTTTCATTTAAGCACTTGCCATTTTGTTCAACTGCTACTACTACTCGTAACCTGTATAACCTGCTGCCAATTCCAAGCAATCCAAAAACACACGAAATTATCAAAATATATTAAAGCACCGCATGAAAGAAGAAAACAGTTAAAACCTTCGACTAGCACTATTTAAAATATCTACAACCTAAAATACATACCGGAGAACTTTCAAATTCTATAACAAAGTCTTTGAACTCTTAGTCATAAACTCTTTGAACTCTTAGTCAATTACAAAATATTCTTTCCTCTGATGCTAATCACTCCGTCGGTACGTTTTCAAGGATATTTCAAAATAACAAACACTACGTTGCCCAATGCATTGCAGCCAGCCAATAAGGGAGAAATGCACGGAAATTCAATGCCCATGAGGTTGGGAGTAGTGGCCTTGTAAAATCAAAATCCATTCCAATACCAACCGCCAACTAATTTTACGATCTATCTACCCATCTATTACTTGCTTGCCCTTTGGCGCAACACTGCGTCAGCATTTTTAAAATTGTTTAAGCCCTTGCTTGTCGTAAATAAAGTGCTACAAATAGCTGGAGCAACAACAACGAACAACGAACAAGAGCAGTTAGCAATCGTCGTGGTTGTCGTCTTGTAATTTGTTGTCGTCGCAGCAGTGATAAACATTAAATTTACAAAATCAGGAAACGTGTCAGTCAGTGGTCGCTGCATACCGTCGTTCAGCTGCTCGGTCAGTCAGTCAGCTAGTTGAGAATTGTAGTTGGCTGCAGCAGAACGGTGACAGTTGACGCTGTATCATTGTCCGACACGTCCGTTATGCTTGAAACCGGTGGCAAGTGGAAGTGAAGGCGGAAGGAAATAGGCAGGAAAGTAACACTTTGCATACCAACGGCAGGCGCTGAGGTAGTGCACTGCATGGTAGGATAACGGCAACGGTGCAACAACAACAAAAGCAACTAAGCTGGAAAAGCAGTAAAAGTTGCAAAAGTTACAGTTACAAAAATAACCGTAAAGTGAACAAGTGACTCATGCGAAAATAAGTGCACAATAGAAGTAAACAGCAACAACAGCAACAACAAAGGACGACCAGTAACGCAAGTAGGAGTAAAACAAGGTATTGCAATGTTCTTAAATTAACCAGAACAAATACATTTGAAATAGTTCAGCGATGCCGCGCTGCTGGTTTTATGATGGCAGCGAACCAAGCAAAGCAACCTACAAAAAAATTAAGAACACTTTCAACAAAAACTTTTGCAACAAAGAATTGGAAACTTTTGCGAGTTAAGCGTTTAATGAAAGCTTTCAGCAACCAAGCGTCGCCGAGTTGTCGTCACAAGTTGAAGAAGTTTCAATCAAAAGTAGCAACAACAACAACACAAATACTCCTCAACAATGGAAAAAATACTAATTTTGCTGAATTTGTTGAAAAGTAATCTGATAAAACAACAATGCAATAGAGAATAAAATGATAAGTGCAGTAATAAATTCACCAGAAGTTTTGAAAGAAACCAGACTTATAACAGTGAAAATTATGCCTAAGGCAGCAACCGTAACTTGAAAAAAACAAATACTTTAAAAAAATGCAGCTTACGAAAACAACATTAGTGAATAAAAATATTGTTGGTGAAAGCGGAAATAAGTAAAATAATAATAAATAACATAATAGGAGGAAAACAAGGCACATAAGTCAATCATAAATAAATTATTAAAATAATTAAGGTAAGTGATCACTGACAATATTTGTGTTAAGTTAGTTAGTTAAGTAGAAATCAAACTGCGGCAAAATTTGCAATTTATTATTATTATGATTTTTTTAGAACCAACACTAACGTTGTAGGTTGTCCATTCTCAATGGGCTTCAGCTAGCACATGGGCTGAAAAGTACCGAACACCTTCTTAGTTTTATTTATCAACGTTATTTCCATCAAGAAAAAAGTAATCATTCCAGCGTTGTTCTAACATTTCAACACCACTTTTGTAGAACGATTTATCTTTTGTCTCAAAATAGGCGTCAGTTTCAGCGATAACCTTTTCATTCGCACGAAATTTCCAACTGGCAAGCATTTTTATAGGGGTTTGAGCTGCCAGTATCTGGCGAATACGGTGGATGTGGGAGCAATTCGAAGTTCAATTCTTGTAGTTTTGCCATCATCAACACGTTCTTGTTTTTGGTCAGCAGTGAGCAAACGCGGCTCTCACTTTGAACAGAGTTTTCTCATAGTCCAATGCACATGCAATATAATTTATATAATCCATTACCTTTACGAGGTCAGCTAACTCACACAACTTCACTGTTCGATCATTCAAAACGATTTTGTGAATTTTTTTATGTTTTCTTGTGTTACCGCCTCCTTTGAACGTCCGCTACATTGTGCATCATCGGAGTCTCTACGACCGAGCTTTAGGTCAGCAACCCATCGTTTTATTGTTGTTTCTGATGAAGCGGAGTCCCCTTAACAATTTTCAAGCCATTACTTCGCTTGAAACGGTATTTTTTCCCACCAAGAAGCAGTGCAAAATTAAACACCAAATTCTTTTTCATCGATTGTTTTGAAATAACAAAAGTAACGTCACTCATCGCACAATAACTCACGAATTAATAAATGGAATATCATAAAATTTTAACAGCTGACTTTTAGGGTTATTATTAAGTGCAAAGGAGGTGAATGCAATAAAACTAGTACGATCTACATACATATGTGTTCGGCCCTTTAGGGACTTTTCAGCCCATGTGTTAATTTTATCCAATTTTTTCCAAGTTTTAAACCTATTTCTACGAAATCTTTGTATTTTTTCATTTACAAATAATCAATAAATCGCTGGCAGACAATACAAATTTATAATCGAAATATACCCTTTCTCTTAAAAAATAGTAAATTCGTAAACTACTATTTAATAAATAACTCACTTTTTTCCTATTGCTTAAAAAAGTCCATGCGCACAATACCTGACACCAGTTCTGATGGTACCAAGCAAGTTAGTCTATAACATTTGAAGATTAGTCCTAGATCGAACGAATTTCGCTTCCAATATTAATCGTTGTAAAATCCTAAAAAATGATTAAAGTATAAGACATGGCTGCTGACTACAAGATGACAAACTAATGAATGGAAAACTATAATTTTCGATAAAAAATGTATGTAGGTATATCAAATAAATGTATCTTAAATACTTGAGTGACCAAAAATGTGAATGCATTTCATAAATTTTCATCGGGTATGCATTGGAGTTCCCCCCTGTCGCCTTTCCATTCTTCTAAGATCTCTGGTATAGTGACATCTGTTGGTATACGCCGAGATCTTTTGCGGTGCGCTGTGACATCTGTTGGCAAGATCGTAAGCCATTCACAGTAAAATAGTTTTATATACAATATAATATTAAAGTTTCATGCTTATCGAATCAATGCAATAACGCATTTTATGGGAAAAATATTTAATTTAATTATTATTATTGCGTCCATTATTAATTATGAGTATAAACTTATATTTAATTTTGATTTTGAGGTGTGTTTATTTAGTTATATGCATTTATTCTCTAAGTGGGGAAAAGTTAATCTTTTTCTATTTCAATATAAATCCAACATTGATCATTAACAAGCCTTTGACGCCTTTGAAAGATTTCAGTTTCCTCCGCCGTGAGTGAAAAAATTAGTGTTTGAATGGGGAAAATTGAAAATTAAGTATATCAAAAAAGTAGGAAGTTTGAGGAATTTTCATATTCTCTCCTAATATAAATTTCAGTCACTGACCTTCTTTTGAACAACCTTTTCAAGCTGTAAGACGATGAAGGGGCTTTAAGTTCTTCGGTTTCCCCCTAAAATTGAACAAGATTTGATTTTTGACAAGTAGAATGCCTAATTTTTTTCTTTCTGGCGGCCGCCATTTGGAATTTGGAGTATGTTGGTTCGAATCTCCGTGAAACACCAAAATTAAGAAACAATTTTTCTAATACCGGCCAACCCTCGGCGGGCAATGCCAAACTTCCGACTGTATTTCTGCCATGAAAAAGCCACTCATAAAAAACTATCTGCCGTTCAGAGGTGGCTTAAAACTGAGGGACTTTCTATTTGTGCAACAACATCAATACGCACGCTTCGACCAAAGACCGAACAGAAGTGTACGCGCTCATTATTTATTTATATAATACTAGCTGACCCGGCGAACTTTGTTCCGCCCTAGAGACAATAAAAAATCAGATGTTTGATTTTATTAAGTAAATTTTTTTATTAATCGAGTATTTCAATGAAGCTTTAATAGATTGCACTCTTCAGTTAAGCACCTTGTGATACACGACATTTTTTGCTTTATTATCAGGTGCAAGAACAAACAACGCAGATGGTTTTCCGACCCGTTAACATGCCACATATAATTGACCATGTCAGAAACATTGATTTTCTAGATTCAGACCACAAACTTTCAAGGATTGGCCTTATGATTTGTTAATGGTCATGGTGAATACAAGACAGATCGGAAATTGAAGTCTTTTAAACTCAAACGGAAGATCGGTTGGGATCATCGGGATCCTCGGAATGAGAACTTCTTCACCTTCGAATTTTCCTTTGAGTATCGTCGCGTAAATCACATTGTTCATCAATTTATTTACCACCAAACGCGTACCGTTGCAAAGATTTAGTGGGCTTATGTTTCGAAGCATGATTACTACGGAGCCAACTTTTAGGTGTGAATTGTGCGGTGATAAGCCAGGCACATCCAAGGAGTTTAAAAATTCAATTGGATAGTTGGTGACTTCATCTTCATTTGTTACACAGTCAATGGATTTGAATGAATGCATTGTTCCAACGATATCATTTTGAATTATGTAGTTTAGGTCATCTACATCTTTATTCTTAGCCGCTAAAATTGCTCGCTCACTCAACCATTCATTATTTTTGTAGTTATTAATGATGTTTGGGAATACTTTATTGATAAGTTCGTCTTTCGGTGAGACAAAGTTACAGAAATTCTGAGGAAATGAAATCAATCCGCTCGATTCGTCGACAGGTACTCGAAAATTACCGATAGTCAGTAATTGCTCAGAGAAATCTTCAGTAGAAGTATCATTAACTAATGCAACTTGTTGTCAGCTGAAGTTTCTTCAGATAGCGTCATAGATTCGACGTCAGCAGCCGTTGATCTTGGAATTACTGGCAGTGTTTGGCGGAAGTCGCCAGACAGTAAAATCATTGCGCCTCCAAAAAAGTCAGTAATGGCAATTTCACTCTTCCACTAAGGCAGCACAATCCGGGCGTTTCTCCGGAAAACTTCAATGCGCCACAATACTCGCAAACAACGTTCATTGGCCCAATGCAAACGCTAGGATGCAAGCAGTAACCAGTGTTGCAATCATATCGAAACGCTGCTCGATTCAAATCAGCACTTGATAATTCTCCTCTTGTGCGACGAAAATTATCTACTTGTTGATCTCTGTTATTCGCTCGACGATTTCGCATTGCCAACCGAGCCGTTTCACGGACTGCCTCGCTATGCTCTTGTGATTGAGAAGCACGAAGTTGAGCCATACTAACGCGGCGCTCTTCACAGGCAATTCCTTGTGCTTTTTCAGTCGTTTCATTCGCAATGTTTCTTATCCTTCTTGCATTACGACTTTGTCGGGAAAGATTCGATTGTCTTGGTCACGGCATTGATAGTGATGATTCAAAGAAAATACAAATTACTGTGATTATATATTTCTGACAAAATTTATATTATCAAATTTTCTACTTAACCATAGACAAAATTACGTTTAGCGGTCATTTGCGTTTTGTTATTCCATATCAGATGCGTTTTTGTTATAGCACATTTTATAGTGACTCGAGTTATAAATAGTGTAACTAACATTACTTGCTTTTATATATATAGATGAATAAAATGATACAAAAAATATGGGAGATAAATTAAAGAAATGAAGCTATTAATTATTTGTTAAGATAAAATTTGCACTCAAATCGAGACACTTCGATTATCACTCATAACTCTGCCTAACTGAGAGAATAAAGCGTAAAATCTACTTGGTTTAAAAATCTTAATTTAAACATTTCTGACATGTACGAGTTAGCAGTTTGAGTTCCAAAGTTTCCGTTGGCAAAAATATACCAAAAAAACATCCGCACACCCAAAAAATAACCGCACAAGAATGCGATAAAGCAAATTTCGAGAGAGGAAAAGCTGTAGAGAGGTTGTAAATGACTCCAAAAAACTAAAGAACGTATTATTTATCGTGAAATTTTGTCCATTATCGCACATTGTTTTTGCCCGAGATGAAAACTGGAACTTAATACTCTTAAGAGTATTACGTACGAATTGGGTACGAATTCTTGTTCTTCTTGATTAGCGCGATAACCGCTTAAGCCGTTGATAAGAGCCTTATAAAGTGCTAGTTTTGTTCTTCGAGAGAGGATTTTAGCACTTGTTGGTTAGAAATTCTTTGTTGGATGTTACGGCTGACAGTGTTATCACCAATATCAATTAATGCTGGGGTAAGAATTATTATGTTAAAATAATCCAAGAAAATATACGACATTAAATTTGGTTGTAAATTTTCAAAAATGCTGTATGAAAATTGTGACGATTAGGCGCAAAACGGCAGGTGGTCCAATATTCTATAGCTCTTCGTCTTTCTCAATTGAAATATCGCATTCTTGTCTTTTTTTTTGGCTGTTACACGCTGAAATTGTTGAGTGTATCTTCTATGGTAGAATATCTGTCTTTACAGGTTGGTGCTTCTTGTGAATGGTAACTGGCTTCCATGAAAAGCCCTTTATAGTAGAAAGCCTCTTGACCCGCGAAATTAGAAGTGAATCCACATTCTCCGGACTAACTGCCGATTTTACGAACCCTGCTTTGATTTAATGCGGTTTTCCATCAACGTTTTTAAATTTTGAAAAGAAAAAACACTAGCTATTGGCACTAACACCTGACACCCTAACACCCATCGCGCGACCATAACCATGTTTATAGGTTCGCATTTGCACATTCACATAATTTATGTGACAGATGAAGGAAATAAACAGAAGACCCACAAACCAGTGAAATATGTGAATACCAAACAAAGGCGATACATAATGCATATTGTATTATTTGCGCAAATGCACGCATGTACATACATACATACATACAAATACATATGCCACATGTACGAGTAAAAGGTACATCGACCAATATGAATGTTACGTTAAGTGTAACTAACGTTTCGTCGGATGTTACACCTGTACGCAGTTAAATACTCATACGACATGTGGCATGTGTCTGACAATTCACGCACACATACTTACATGCATCACACATGTGCAAACTTACCGTTGTTATTAGTTGACATAATGGATGAAATGAGAATGCAAAGGCAAATGGACATAAAAGCGAACGAATAATGCATAGACGAGCGCACATACACACACACAATCGCAAGTATGCTTGGGTAATATCTAAACAGATGCGCATTGTATGTGCATTTGTGTGTACTCACCTACGTGCAGTACTCATTTGAAATGCTCGCTTGGCTGAGTGTCATTTCGCAACAGCGGCATTCGTCTGACGACCGGTGTAATAACGCATTCATGCAGAGCCTCCATTGTAGTTGCACAAACGAATAAACGAACAACTACTTCACACACATGAAACAATGAAATGAGAAATATTCGTGTATAACTTCAACATTCTTGTCCTATTTGTACAGCGTGTAACTAACTAACTAACTAACAGACTCCGCTACGACTACATATTTGCTCACATACATAAGGAAATTTCTTAGTTTAGCACGAATGTCCTTCGCATTCGGTGCTGGGCTATGCATTGCGGTGCCACTTAATTACTCTCTCACTTTTGTATTGCTATTGTTTTTTTGCCCTCTTTTTTTGCATTTCAGTAATGTTTCTTTATTGCGCCTACTTTTTCCAAACAATTCAACCTAAACTTGAACAATAAAATTAATTATCCAAGCAATACATTCCACTGTAGTCAAATAGTTCAACTTGTTTCTGCTTTAAGCGACTTTTTTCAGCAACATTCTTGTCGTTTGCTATGTATCCCATGTCCTCGGGTGCCATTATCTTTATTTAGCTTTCTTCTATTTTTCGTCTAAGTCTGTGCGTCGCACTTGTGCAAACATAGAGAAAAAACTACTTAGGAGCTACGCCTACTGTCTTTAATTTCTTCTACAAACGTGCAACGGGATATATAAAGAGTGAGCATCAGACTTCTTTGCAAAAATACTGTATAAACTAAGTGCAATACTTTTAAGTTATTTTTGCTTTATTGGAAAGATTAATTATGGAATAGATCTTCACTAAAATGGCTGTCTCGATTGGCATACTCAGAAAACACAATTTTCTGAGACTTAGTTCACGTACTCCCTGGGACGACATCACAAGCGCTGCGTTGGATTGGAATCCCCAAATAAATCAAATTATAATCTGTTTGTGGAGGCCCCAGGATCCACCTAGCAATCTCCAGAAAATATATAGGTCGTTGAAAGTTTCTGGCTTTATCTCACGAGTGCGTTAATCTGCACCAGGTTGATCTAAAAGTTACAGGAATATATTCAGAAAATTCCAAATATAAGTTTATTCCTCAGAAGTGATATTATCGCCTTCAAAGTTTTCCCCATAACTACAACGCACTGATGCCAGCGTGTGATCCAGCTCTCGAAACATTTCAGGAATTCTATTTTCGGTATAGCCATCAGAGCGGTTTTCCCTTACTTCCTTTCGGCTGCTGAAACGCGTTCCCCATAGTTTTTGACTAAATTACTCATAAACCTACGTCTCGCCTCCAGTAATGATGAGTTTGATGAATGTTGTGGCGGACTCAACTTGCCTTTGGCGATATCCACGAGGCTCCTTTTTTGCATGAAATTCAGGTCCTTCAGGTCCAAACTCAAATTATTAACTACAGTACAATGCCTTGGGCGCATCCATAAGCAGTAGTAATATCCTTTACCCGCTCTCTGATTGTTAATTTACGGTTATTGATCAACTTTTCTTTCACTTAATTGATGTTTTCATCAGTTTTCGATGTCGACGACCCGCTACTATGTTCGTCATCCTCGAAAAACTCACAATCTTTTTTGAACGATCTGCAGCGCTCATGTCACTCGTAAGTGGCTGTTTTCTTTAAACTATTATTGCCGAAACAGTTTCCCATTCTTTCTGAGATTTTCACACCATTGGATCCATTTTTAACGCACAATTTACTTTAAATATATTTAATATATTTTTAAAACTGTAAAAATCGAAAATATATACGTGCAGAGGTAATTCGATTTACTTCAGACGGCGCAAGTTTTACAAATGCCAAGCAATCGCGATACGATTTTTATAGGAACGTTAATCAGACCTGTGGCAACCTAACAAAAAACAAAAAAAAACACCTCTCAAATCAATCGGCTAGAGGAATCACTTGGCGGTGGTTGTATCCAGAACTTTTGTATCAAGGTGGTACTTCATCCGAAGTTGTTCCAATTTTTTAAATCCTTCCAGTTGTGGGATTCATCTTTAGGATCTGAGTCGTTACTGGATTATCTACATAATATAAATTTTTCATGACAATTCACAAATAAATTCCAATGGCATTGTCAAAACAGCTGATAACACAATAAGTGAAAACCCTCTTCGATGTTGAACAACGATTGCTTGCTTGGTGAGCTGGGTGGCATGGCACGTCATGCTGCTGAAACCAAAGGCTAAGCTCTCTTTACCAATATTAGTTCGTCCACAAAACTGCGGTAAATACGGCTCAGGGATCAAAATCTTATTCAACAACATCCCCGAAAAGTGTTGACTTCAAAATTCATACCAAACTTTTACTATCTGGGAATGTATTGTATGCATGTATATATTGGATTTTCAGTCATATAAAGATACTCCTATCTTCAGATGCATCAACTTTCTATATTAACATAGCCATCAAGATCAAAACGTATCTCGTTTAAAATTTCTTTTCAGTTCTTATAGTCCAATACGAATTTTTGAAATTTAAGTACGTTTATTTTCAACATTTTGAAACATTTTTAACCGTGAATCTATGGATTCGTACTGCGGATATATGATATTATTATATTGAGTTTCTGTAATTTCTTTATGCACAAAATAGCTGCCAATGCCAAAATAATATGTGACTTAAAAATAATCCAGATGATGGCCCCCCTATGCATTTCGCAGAAAAACTAAAATTCCTTAATTTTGTTTGCCGCGTTCTTAGTTATCCAATAGTTTGTGTCAACGTGCACTTCTTCGACAATGAGGAGACATTCAAGGTCATTATTTTTGGCTCAATACCGACTGTTCGCCCTGTGGGGTAGCTGAAAAGTTGGAAGTGTGAGAACGGAGCTATTTTCCAAGAAAACCAAAAATAGTTGGAAATAAATATGCTGCCAAAGTCTAATTAGCTTGAAATGACACAGCAAGCGTTCGTAGAATTATTTTACTAATCAGTTTACCCAGAAAAAGGGAAAATGTTTAGCTTGGAATTATTTAGGCGGTTTATTTGCTAAATTTTAAGCAAATTAAACGCTGCTTAGAAACTTTGTGAACTTATTTTGTGAAACCCACAGCGCAATTACCAGAAACACGAAATTTTCAAAATACATGCACAAATAATTTTACACAGCAGTACAAAGAACTTTCAAAGATAAGAGACCGCACAATTTTTGCTTATCTCATTTTATTTTACTGCGAAAGTTTTGCCATAAAAGCGTGTAAATTTCAGTGGAAAACAGCAATCGCGCTTGGTAATAAACAAAGAGACTGAAAAATTGAAGCTTACGATTAAATTTAACTAAATTTTGTGCACTGATTACGAGCTCGAGATTTTTATTTCTTGCCGTTCAAGCACTAATTTGGCCGCAGGGCTGATTGGAGTGAAGATGCGTTGAAATTTGAAATTGGAAATATTTTAAGATGGCGAAACTGAGATCGAGATTTTTAGTTCAAACACCGCTTGGCCGCAGGACTAATTGGAGTGAAGATGCGTTGAAATTTGAATTATATTTTAGATGGCAATACCTTAAGTCAGAATTCGTGCCACTGGTTACGTCATGCCACCTAAATGGGATCTAATAATCCAGTCCTTAAGGTATAAAATGTCCTACACGTTGTTGGCAACAGAGAAAGCGTTTTGGCAATGCCAGCCGAAATATGAATTGGCTCCAATTGATATTTCTAATTACCGTTAGTTTTGTGAAACTTTCTGAGGTCGATGGAAATATATTAACTTTTTTTTAAAGTAAATGGTTTTAGCTTATAATTAAACTTAAGTCTAACGGTAATTTACATATGTTAATCTAATTTATCTATTTCTCAGCCCGTTACGTAAGCTAGGTATCCCTAGCGAAGGAAAAATTTGGCTGTGGCTATGTCGAAATACCTCCACCAAACGGTTACTAGTTGCAAGGTTGTTCTTGGTGAAATGCTTTGGGACTATCTTCAAGGGCAATTCTAGTTTGTGGCCGGTCCGGAATAAATTGGGAAAATGGTACATATGAAGGCATAAAAGTGTATAAAAAAGTCGAAGAAAAGTTAAGTAAGGAATAACTTTTTCGAAAAAAGAGAGAGTCTCATTTAAGTTTAATTAACTTCATCCAAGGTTTCTCCAATTTGCTAAATTTTCCAATCGCTTGAATCCCGCCGCATAAAAATATTCCTTGTAGGTTTCTCTCCATAACAGTGTGCACCTGAATATTAATAAAGCAACATTGAATGTTAATTTTTTTCCTCTTCGCGAGTTCTTCTAGTCTTAAGCAAGCATAGAGTACAAACAATGTTTAGTTTTTGAAAGGAAATTTCAGCCCACTCAATCTTTCTAAGAAAATTGCTGCCTCATTGTGCACTGATCTTCAACATGTTCCGTTAGGACCACTAGAAAGGCTTTCACTATGAAATCCATATAACTGTTAGCTCTTACACGCATTTTTCGTTGCTGTTTTAAAGATGAGTTCATAACGCAAGTCTTCGGATTTATATTTGCAAATGTTCCATATTGACTCATAAGGAATAAATATTTGAAATATAGTGTACCCAAAATTCATCTTAAATGTTCCTAAAGCATTAGTTAGTTCACGCAGAGCTGTAAATGTCGAGTCATTGCTGACGTGAGCGCCTATTGTGAACATTTCCATATCAAGACGCTGAAGACTGAACTTGAGTATTCCAAAGTGTATGCATGACCCATAAGTCTCTCCTCTCTTTTGACGTGATAACGTCTTATAATTCGATTTAACAGGCTGCACGCACGAAAAAATGTGTCGTTACCTTGCTCATTAGTGTTACCTTGCTCTTTAGTGTTACCTTGCTCATATGTAATATAGTTACCTTGCTCATTAGTGTTACCTTGCTCTTTAGTGTTACCTTGCTCATTAGTGTTACCTTGCTCATTGCATTGTATGAACTGCAAGCGAAAGCGCAGAACGAACGACAAAGCAAACAAAGCAAACGAACGGCAACGTTCGACATCTTGCTCTCTCCTACTTAAGTGAGCGTATATATGTATGTATATGCGCATATGTACATATATAAATTCACGTATGTATTTGTATTTGCATATGCCTTCTTATTGATTATTATTAATTTGATTCACTTGAAGAATTTAAAATAAAACCAAGTTTGTTAATAATACCTGTTGTTTTAATGTTTTAATGTTATAATTATTAATTTTTTTATTATAAATATATGAAGGAAAAAATGTATTTTAATATTTGCCATATACCTTATAAGATATGTTGTCTATACTAATATTATAAAGAGGAAAACTTTGTTTGTTTGTAATGAATAGGCTCAAAACTACTGGACCGATTTTAAAAATTCTTTCACCATTCGAAAGCTACATCATCCACGAGTAACATGGATTATATTTTATTTTGGAAATAGGGCTCGAGATATAGGTCAAAACGTGGACCCGGGTAACCTTCGGATGTATACGTAAAATATGGGTATCAAATGGAAGCTGTTGGTGAATGCTTTAGTCCAGAGTATTTTTCATGCCGCTCCGTGACTAGGGTCTCGAGATAGAGACCAAAACGTGGACCCTAGAATGTGTTTGTACAATATGGATATCAAATTGAAGCTGTTGGTGAATGCTTTAGTACAGAGTATTTTTCATGCCGCTCCGTGACTGGGGTCTCGAGATATAGAACAAAACGTGGACCCGGGTAACCTTTGGTTGTGTATGTACAATATGGGTATCAAATGAAAGCTGTTGATAAGTGCTTTAATACGGGGTAATTTTCATACCTATTGATGACTAGGGTCTGGAAATATATGCCAAAACGTGGACCCGCCGTGTCTTTGCACCGAATTAAACCAAACTTACACACATTGTTAAGGAGGTATTGAAGATGGTTTCCGTATAGTTTGGATACCTATTGGTAGATAGGGTCTCGAGATATAGGTCAAAACGTGGACCCGGGTAACCTTCGGATGTGTATGTACAATATGGGTATCAAATGGAAGCTGTTGGTGAATGCTTTAGTTCAGAGTATTTCCATCCGCTCCGTGACTAGGGTCTCGAGATAGAGACCAAAACGTGGACCCTAGAATGTGTTTGTACAATATGGATATCAAATGAAAGCTGTTGATAAGTGCTTTAATACGGGGTAATTTTCATACCTATTGATGACTAGGGTCTGGAAATATATGCCAAAACGTGGACCCGCCGTGTCTTTGAACCGAATTAAACCAAACTTACACACATTGTTAAGTAGGTATTGAAGATGATTTCCGTATAGTTTGAATACCTATTGGTAGATAGGGTCTCGAGATATAGGTCAAAACGTGGACCCGGGTAACCTTCGGACGTGTATGTACAATATGAGTATCAAATGAAAGCTGTTGGTGAATGCTTTATGATATGTTATGTTATGTTATGTTATGTTATGTTATGTTATGTTATGTTATGTTATGTTATGTTATGTTATGTTATGTTATGTTATGTTATGTTATGTTATGTTATGTTATGTTATGTTATGTTATGTTATGTTATGTTATGTTATGTTATGTTATTTTATGTTATGTTATGTTATGTTATGTTATGTTATGTTATGTTATGTTATGTTATGTTATGTTATGTTATGTTATGTTATGTTATGTTATGTTATGTTATGTTATGTTATGTTATGTTATATTATGTTATGTTATGTTATGTTATGTTATGTTATGTTATGTTATGTTATGTTATGTTATGTTATGTTGTGTTGTGTTGTGTTCTGTTGTGTTAATGTTAACTCATTCTCTATATCCATACAAAATATCTATCAAACAAATAAAATTAAAATTTTCTTTTGAAAAATGCAACCATTCAATCAGTATTTTCTTATGACGTGATCACGTTAAACTATCGTCAGTAAACCGACTTTACAGACAACCTCTCTTTTTCATTAGAAAATCGATGCCTTGACCAGTGCCACACATGAATGACAAAAAATGTTTCCCGGTCTCGCCAATCTAACCAGTGACTATATCGCTTCTAGTCTCTAGTCCTATGAGGATCATGGTTTTAACTTTCTCGAAAACTCATGGTAAGAAGTGATCCCATGATTATATGACTTTGAATGATTTATAAAATTTGGTTACACTACAGCTTTTCTTTCCCAGGTTGAATATTTAAAAAATGGAGGCATGCGGGCTCGCTTAAAATTTTCTGTTATAGTATATTTATTGAGGCCAAAACGAAATATGAGCTTAAAAATACTCTGCAGCATTGCTGAAAATGTCAGTTAATATCTATTGTAAATGAAAAATAATGAAACTTTTCAAGAGAAGAACAAGAAAGACTGAATGCAATGCTTATTTGCACTAACACATTCGAAATGTCAATAAATGTTTTGATATTTCAGAGCAGTTAGAGAAATTGCAATTTGAGATTTTTTTAAATAAATAATTATTTCTTAGTATCAGGGCAGCTAATCCCCGTATTTGTTGCCTGCGGTCCATCTTTTACTGACAAAACTATCCAATAAGCAAATCGGCTGTTCACTAATTCGTGTAACAACCATCTGTCACACTACAATTTTGATCAGGATTAACTTCACCGGTAATCCCGATTAACGCCGCCGTCTATCTAGGCTATTATACGCAATTGAATATAGATCCGAGGCTAGATGATAAAAAAATTAGTTGCCGCTTAGAGAATTTCTCCTATTTTCCATTTTCACAATCGCATAAAAACACAAATAAACATTAAACATTCATATCAGCACACATCAGCTATTAAAGCAACTATTAATTCGAGTGCTCCACATTTCCTTAGTCAGAATTGGTTCACCAAATATAAATTTTTATACATGTAGGCCATCAAAAAGCAAAAATAAATAAACAGAGTCATACTCGGATGTTTCAAACAGTTCCGTATGTGCCTTACACAAACAATATTAATATCTCACGTATGTATAGGTAAGCACACACACATAAATCCACAACTTCTGTTGAGGTCCTACTACGAATTTACTTTGAATTTCGAAACGGCGATTAATACATTTGTAAAATCTCATTGAACTTGGCACTTCCACAAAAGTGGAAAGAAAAGAGTAGGCAACGAAAATCAACACTAAATAGGCACCAACACATATCCATTTCTTTTATTATATTCATGCAGCAGGCAAGTAGTAGTTAAATGGAAAATTAGAAGTCATCGCCCAACTCACTTCCTGCCGCTTACAGGCGCCTAAGAAAATGAGTATAATCTGTAATACTTTCTGCTTGCATAGATCGGAGAGAAGAGGTGTGCGAATGGGGAAAATTCTCCAATAGTACCGAGAGAGAAAAGACGTAAAATCCAACGAAGACCTAGCCTAAGTGGATAGACTGAGGGGCACCCGAGTACACTGATTGTTATGCTGCGTGTATGCGGGCCATTTGTATGTTTTTATTGTGCCACCAACTTTAATGTCAAGCATTTCCTGTATGCTAGTGCAGAGTGAAGGCTGCCGAGTGTTAGTGAGTCAGTAGCGGTCAGCATGAAGATGCGAGGAAACAAGGAATACATACAACGGAAATATGTAAGTTGAGGTTGGTTGAGTTGATTTGTATTCGAGTTTGCTGAGTTTGAGTTCAGTAGAATAGGATATGAATATTTGTTGTCGCTGGCAACGTACACGCATGCATATACGTACACTTTGGCGTACTTGTATACAAAAGTTTGTGCAAATACTTGCTGAAACTGTGTGTGTGTGTGTATGGAATTGTGTAAATACCCAAGCACCAGGCACATACATACATACGTGACGTAGAAATTTTGTAAAATATTACTGCCAAGCATGGAGACGAGCATTTTTTCTATTGCCTATACCCACATACATACGCACAAGTGTTCACTCGCTGTTATTTCTCAAGTCTTCAAACTCGTTGGCCGTCGGTATTTTCGTAGTGAAGAAAAGTGTGTGAGTTTGACCCACTTTCTAAAGTCACTGCCTTCCTCCTTAATGTCGTCACTTACATGCCATAATTTCGCTTGACATTCTCATACTTGACTGGCTGTATGTAAGTACATGTATGTATGCATGCTTGTGCTTGTGTACAAATTGATTCGGGCAAGCAAATCAATAGTTCTGGTAAACGTAACAAGATAGTCATGAATCAAATACGTAATAATAACCTTCAAGTATTAATTTCATTTTCACGCTTTGCTCGCTATGAGTGCACTACATATGCATAAATGCGGGTGTGCATTATCGCGTTCCATGTTTTTCGCCGTCTTGTTCAGTTTCACTTTTCTTGCACTATTAAAATTTATTTGCTATTTTTATGCCTCCACGCCAAGTGTTGTAAAGAAGGACAAGCGCCGCTGTTTAAAAGTCACAAAAGTAGGAACTACAACAGCCAACTGACTGCGAACTAAGTCTTTGCGAGAATTACACTGCTGCTTTCTCTCCCGCTTTCTTTTTTTTTTTTAATTAATTTGTGCTCTAAGTGCAAACTTTTTCAATAACGTCCCAATAAGCTTGCAAATGTGCCACAAGTGTGTTGCATCCAGGTGGTGAAGGTGGGACCTTTCTGTGGTGCTCACTCGCATGACCGCACAATTGTATGGAACTCTTTGCTGGAGTTAGTGCAAGAGGTGTACTAAGCCATTTAAGTGGCATAATTCATATTTTATGGCAACACTTAAGGTATGCGAGGGCACTTTCTTACAATAGCACAGAGAAAATTGAAAAACTGTTCGTTCTTTCAAGCACAAACAGCACACTCAGGATGCCATCTGAAGGCAGAACAGCACTCACATAAGCAAGGTAAACAGGGTAAATCTTCCTCGTTGGTATTTGTTGCCTCTCCCGTCAGTGCATGTAAGCACCGAGGTCAACTGATGTTACATCTTCGGAGGTCAGTGGTTATTTGGTGGACTGGTAGTAGTGCCATTCCTTTTTCACATTCGAGAAACCAATTGACCAGATGAAATGCATTGCTCTGTGCCGAGCGAAAAAATCGTCTGCAGTGAGATCTGAAAACTTCCAGGGTCCAGATTGCTAACAGTGTGATCCCTAATAGTCCTAGGCAAGTGGTTCGGCAAATGGTAATTATGAAACTAAAACTCTAGGGAAGGCAACTGATACATAGCGGTATTACTCCGCTTGGCAATCAAAGTGCCAAAGATGTCGTACGTTTTGATTATATCTTCATTGAGAGTATTCCAACGGGGATTTCGGCGGTCACCGCGGCCGAATGGATTAGTGACTACCATTCGGATGTGCACAGGTTCGAAACTTTGAGCATGGAACACGAAATGACAGAAAAAGTGTTTCTAATAGCAGTCACTCTTCAGCAGGCAATAAAAATCCTCCGAGTGAATTCCTGCCATAAAAAAGCTCCTCATAAAAAATCATGTGCCGTTCGGAGTTGGCTTTAAAACTGGAAGCGCCCCATTTGTGGAACAACATCAAGAAGCATGCCGCAAAAAGGGTGTAACCACCAATTATAATTATAGTACCGCTAAAAGCTATTTCCTATAAAAGTAACAGTGAAAGAGGCAATTAACATTTTCGTGTAACGAAGAGCTCTGCGTACGACCCTTGAACCGCATGTAGAACTAGCACAAATACCTTTAATTGCACCGCATCAACCCCACCATAGCCATTATCTGCGCTGCAGCTCTGAATGCGAAAGGGCTCTACATAACGGCAACGACCTTTTCACGGGCCCGCTTAAGCCCGCTGTAATACTTATTCGCCTTTGATTCTTTTCAGGCATTTTTTCTGCTCCTGTTATGAGACGCTCACAACACTTGACAGTTTCACCGAACTAAGTAACACTTCCTCGTACTGCTGGTGCAATATTCTCAACCTAAATAAAATCAGCTTCGAAAAATTTAAGAACCACCAACTAGTTTCAATTTCGTGGCTTCAAAAATTTAAATATATATAGTGTTTTCAGTGTTTCAGTTCCAAATTGAGAAAAAGCTTCCTTTCACATGCGCTTGAAAAAAATTACTTATCGCCGTGGTGGCTGGTGTTTGTATCATATATCGATAAAGAAGGAAGAAATTTGCGCAAAAGTGCATGAAAACCACTGTTACCCTATCTTGTGAGACTGCCACTTTCACACAAATACAGGTGTTAAATTACTAAATCGCAGGGCCGCATTCGACCCCAGTAACTTATATACATCTAATACACGTACATATATTTATAAGACTAACGCCTGCTTCATAGCAAATAGCCTAATTCCATTTCAAAGACTTCTGCGTATACCTACACACATAAATATCTTGTCCTGTACTCGAACACATTTAACCCTCTCACACCCATTGCAGGTTAAAGTGTGTGTGTAATGCATGTATAATCTCATAGCTCAACTCATTCAATTCATTCCCACCTGCGCATCTGTACTTCAATATTTTCTATTTTATTCCACTTTCTTTCATATTTACTGCGTCTTAAGTGATTTTTGCAACAAGGGGCGTTGAAGCCGCCACAGGCAGAGCGCACAGGTCAGAGCGACATTGCAGATGGCGTCCTTTTACTTATATCTATCTTCATATACCTTTACGAGGGTTGGCTGACGGCTGTATGTGATGCTGCATGAATGTATAAGTAAATTGCGAATATGTGTACGTCTTACACATAAATTTGTGGTTATGGTTGCGGCTGTGGCTGCAACGGCGGTGAAGCCGAAACCGAATCTAAAGCTGAAGCTGAGCCTGCCGGCGCATAAATAGAAAAGGATTATTTTCAATGTGCGAGAAAGTTGATTTTTCTTACTTTCACTAAGCTATAATGGGGTTGTTAAGATACCTATTTAAACAGTTGGCGCTTTTTTTTTGCTGAGCTACTATCGTATCGCTGTTGTTGTTTTCCTTACTTAAGGTTTAAATATATTCTGCATATTTTTTTATCTCCTGCAGATCTCTTTGGTGCGCACAGGTACTCTGTAAAATATGCAAGTTTATTTGCCTATGTAAAGTTGCAAAATGTATAGGGTATTCATGAAGGAATAGTAGGGAGCAAAGCTTAAAATCGAAATTCAGTACATGCGACCGACAGTCGACCATTCTACCTGGGTGTGCACGTAGCTACCACTCAGGCGCGTAAATGGGACATTAAAAATGGAAATATCCTACTATGCGATTGAATGCGTTTAGATGGCATAGCTTTTATCTAGTAAATATTTACTAAAAGTAAAATGGAATTTATATATTAAATTAAAAAAAAAACTACGGTCCTAAGCTTAAAAGTATACAAAACTAATAATAAAATCCATCCTTTCTTCTGCAAGTAGTTATTTGTTGCCATGATGACTGAATGACACCAATTCACTTTAAAATTGCAGGAGTTGTCAAGCTGTTGTCAAAGAGCTAAGTGTTGGATGAATGCATTTCTATTCTAATAGGCCGAACGAAGAGGCTTGGGCTACTATGGATTGCTTAAAAAGGGTACTTCAGATTTCAAATAATGGTCACCTTGCTCGTGTGTAAGCATCTGGCCGGCAACTCATAGGGATGAATGAAAGGAATGTTACGTAGTAAATAGGGTATTTATCAGAAAGCACGAAAACTGTAAAGAGCTTTTCACATATAGCTTTGCGGTATAGAGTTACCATATTATCTAAAAATATTTTACATATAAATATTTTACAATGCCTCAAGTGAAGCCTCACAAAGTATTTACTTTTTACAAACTCCCACTAATAAAAGTCCTAAGGTGTGATACCACACTTGGTGGCCAGTCCGAGACCGAGACGAGAGATAAATTGTTCACCGCAACGACGACGCAGTAAATCCATTGTTTCACGACCTGTACGGCTAGTAACGCCATTTTGTTGGAGGCAAATGTTGTGGAAATCACGGGCTTCACTTTTCGGCATCAAAAAGTCATATATCATGGAGCGATAATGTTCGCCATTCACTGTTACATTGGCGGCAGTCTCGTCCTTGAAGAAATATGGGGCCATGATTCGACCAGTCAATAGGCGATTATTTTCAATAGATTTAACGGCTGTTTTTGAATGGCTTCGGGTGGCTCTTCAACTCAAATATGACAATTTTGCTTGATTGCATTGAGCCCAAAATGGGCCTGAGCGCGCGATGAACACTTTTTACAGAGCGTCGATTTTCGAAATGAAGCGTAAGTCTTTCCATGATGAAATGTTAATAAATACTGAAAAAAATGATGTATTTAGTTTGACAGTAGTCACGTAGTCTGTCAAAAACCCCATCGGGAAAAGTATCTACAACCTGATTACCCTTTACTATGAAAGGCAGGCCAATATGAGACTAAACCAAACGAACTATATGTGGTTGGAGAAGGTTTTGGGGAAAGCGAAGAATAACGCTGTCAATACTAACCGCAGATGGAATCAGTAAGGGTATTAAATTTGTAAGAAAATTTGGTTTCCGATTCTAAGCGAATTGAAATTTATTTAACTAGTTTTAACTTCATCTTCTTTTGTGGTTCTGCGACCAGTTGCCATGACTTGACCCTTTCATTGCGCGTGTGGGCGCTTGCATTGCCCACGCAGTGGTGCCAAATGGAAGTTCGATCTAAATTACGCAAAATGTTTTTAAGTCCTCGGGTAAAATATATATAAATAAATGAAGTATGAAATTCAGTTTATACTTTAACTGTAAAAAAAGTTAATTTCATGCGCAAACAATAACCAAAAGTTGTAAAACTTCAAAAGACTTAGACATTTTCAAACCTAATCAAAACTTTGCCACAAAGTTTGGCAACTGTCCCAAAAATTGCTGCTATGTCGATAGAAATTTGCTTTTCTAATACCATTGCATTTGAGGTCTTTAGTCTTTATTTGCGTGTATTGACGGCGAGCAGCCAAGCCATAACTTTTAATTTAGTTCACACCTGTGCTTCATATTTTTCTACGTCGCCAAAAGAATAACCATTTTCATGTATAGGTAAACAAGCTGATAGAAAACTTGGAGCACTTATGAACATATGTATATATGTATGTACAAGTGTACAATATTTAGGCAAAGGAATTCAACTGTAGCACTCGCCTTTAAGTACGCGGCTATGAAATGCCCAGCTGCGTCTTTGATATCAAAGAAATGTTAAAAAATTAAAAAAAGGAATATTAAAGAGTGAATTGGAATATCCGTAAACGGTGTGCTGGTGAAATAAATTGTTTTTGAGGCAAAAAAACATAAAACATTTCAAATGAAAGGTTTGCATGGCGGCAATTCGGTTGTCAAGTGGAGGCAGACCCGGTCGAACAGGCAACCAACCACCAAATAAACCCACCAACTAAGGCGTATGGAACAAATTGTAAAAACAAATCCAAAAAAATAAACAGTTATACAGTTGGTTAGGGTACAGTTGGGGGTGGTGGTGCTGGCACCGTAGCAAAGCAACGGAATGACGCATAGGATGAGATACCATAGTAAAAAAGTAATAACTTTCGTGACATATAGCATTGTAGGCCAGCCAAACAAAGTCAGACACACAAACACGTGTGCGCACACACATAAATTCGTTCATGAATATTGCACATTCATAAGCGGAGATACACTCATTTCATACTCATAGAATTGACAACAGCAACAACGTCAGTCAACTTTTTGCCATGCCGCTTCAAATTATGCCGCGACATGCTATGCCACTCCATGCCACGTCTACTAGTACACATCAGTACACGAGCACTGTATTCGATATTACATAGACAAAGCACCATCCTTCCGTACTAGGTTGAGTAGTGAACTCCTGGCGTTTGTAGCCAGTTCATATGAAGCATGTCGTGGCGTTCTTGCCTGCGCGCTCCGCTTTTGACAGCAGATGTACATTGACGCGATTCGGGTGCCAATAGAGAGACAACCGTTATTTGAGTATCTAATTGTGCACGCGCCCGGAAGAAATGTGGAGATTGATGCCTGGCTGAACAGGTTTTCGATAGTCGAGACTGAATGTGAGAGCGAAATTATCATGCGAGTACTGAAAACAATAAAAAATATATAAATATAGATAAGACACAGTTCTCTCATAAGATTTTTGGAAAGGAAGTTACTCCTTGAGCTTATAATTTCTTGGAGATTATCTTAAAACGGGATATAAGAGCATAGTTCAAATAATTTTTATGAAACATTCACTCACCGATATTTGACACACGTACATATGTATATTATGTATGTCAGTATTCTTTTAATAATGTCGGAAGTAATGGAGAGCGGCCGCCGTAGCCGAATGGGTTGGTGCGTGACTACCATTCGGAATTTACAGAGAGAACGTAGGTTCGAATCTCGGTGAAACACCAAATTAAGAAAGACATTTTTCTCATAGCGGTCGCCCCTCGGAAAAAAATGCAGACCACCGAATGTATTTCTGCCATGAAAAAGCTTGTCATAAAAATATCTGCCGTTCGGAGTCAGCTTAAAACTGTAGGTCCATCCATTTGTGGAGCAACATCAAGACGCACACCACAAATAGGAGGAGGAGCTCGCCCAAACACCCAAAAAGTGTGTACGCGCCAATTATATGATATATATATATATAATGGAGAGCGGCAGTGATCTTACTGATCTACCATTTAATTTAGTAAGTCATTTCTTATTACAATATACGCAATATTTTTCATTTTTCAATATTTTTTCGTAAATTGTTTATGTTTTTTTCGTGTTTTCTTACATAACGATCAAAGTTCCAACTTTGTACAAAATCCCCCAAAACTTAACAAATTTCAAAAAATGTTCAACTTTTTAATCAACTTATTTAATTTCAGTATAACAAAGTGTAAGTTTAAAGTCGCTTAAAAATGACGTTGACTTTTGAAATTTTCATTTCTGCATGAAATCCAACTCTGCAGCAACTTGGCGCAAAGTCAAATAATTAACTACAACGTCCTGAGTGAATTCATAAGCCACGTTTTAGCCCTCTGCCAGCTCTCTGATGGTTATATATTGATGTTGTTTCACAAAATGGCGCAATCTCCAGTTTTAAGCCGACTTCGAACGGCAAAAGGGTTTGTCATGAGGAGCTTTTTCATGGCAGAAATACACTCGGAGGTTTGTCATTGCCTACCGAGGGACGACTGCTATTAGAAAAACTTTATCTATCAATTGGTTTTTCATGCGCGGGGTTTGAGCCTGTGAACTTCCGAATGGTAGTCACACACCAATGCATTCGGCTACGGTAGCCGCAGGAGTTTAGTATTGAGATTTATTTGGCGTAATTAACTTACTTTGATTGCATGAGAATACTTGACTATAACTCCCTTACTTGGGACCTTTCCATGGTGGGACTTATATACCCAAAGAGCATTTTATGTGAACGTTAAAAGCACTCATTAAAATAAGCTGGGGCATAACAAATGTGGTTACGCTAAGTTTTTATAATATGCACATAAAACTTTTTGAAGTTATTATTTTCCCCTCTATAATTTTGGTATTCCATGCATGCACGAGAACTTTCGTGTAGTCACTTTGGCGTGCGAGAAGTTCATTTCTGAAATATTTTATTTTTTCTAATATAAGTAACGAGCGGAATTTACCGGTGCTTTTTTCGCCAAATATATAAAAAAGCTGAAAAGAACATCGAGCAAAAATTCACAGTTTAGAATTTGTAGTTTCGTGCCTAACGACAGGCGGGCAGCCAAACATTCAATTGTTTCCTGTTGAAATATTTCTTTTCGCCTATACTAATGTATGTAAGTGCATATGTGTACAGTTATAAACAAGAATTCAACTTTTGCTCATACATTCTTCTTTCATTGTGTCCAAAATATTTTCTTTTTACCGAAATATTTATTGCATTTTGTTACATTTCCGAATGACTTTGTGATTCTGGTGCACGTCGTGAATACTTGTAATATCGCTCAAGCACGAGTGTCTGCTTCGTAGTATAACACAAGTATGTGTGGGTATGCAAGTGTATTTCACTTAAATTTGTTTGACTTGCTTTTATTTCACGTCCTGAAACATCGTAATGCATAATTTTAAATTAATGTACTCGCACGCACACGAGTACTGGATATCTTCTCTTTTACATAAATAGTAATTTATTATCATACGCATTGTTTGTATGTGGTTATTTTGCATCTTTATGTAAATGTAAGTCCTCGTTTCCGCAATCATATCCGTGCATCCGCTCTCCACATATCCACTTCCTGCGGGTGGTGCAGCGTTGCATGAAGTGGCTGTGGTATTACCAATTCGTAAATTAGTAGGCGGCCGCCAAATACCTGTAAATGGGAATAACTTTAACCGAAACACAAGCTTTTGCTAAGCAATCGTTCCTACAAACATACAGTGGCGAGCACAACTGAGACCAGGTTGAGTTTTTTACATTATTTTTTATGTTTTTCAAGATAGTATTTTTGTTACTTATGTTTAAATATTGTTCAGTTTTTAATCAGAACTATATAAGTCATACTTTCCAGCCTCATACAAAATTTAGCGCAAATAGGGGGAGGAGCTCGGCCAAATTTCCAAAGGGGTGTAAGCGCTAATTATTATTATTATTAACATTCACTAATGATTTTCAGGTGCTAATTCAGAAGCATTTTCAAAAACTTGCATTTGCTATTGACTGGAATGCAGTGTCAAAAAGTTTACTCGAAGTGTGAGAAAACTACGCTCGGAACAGTCTATGCCAAACTATGGCTTAAAGTCAGCAATTCTCTATACTTCTTTCTACAGTTGGGGAAACATGTCATGGCCTTGTTTGGTCACAGAGTCCAATGAGTTAATGGTAGCGTCTTTAAAGTCTTCCTTTATTTCTCTGTCTAGTCGCATTTTTATTAAAAGATCATGCACAGTTCCTTCGCAGGATATTCCACACTGTTAAGTACTAACACGCACTAACCTCCTCGACTTCCTCCGATTTTCAGTCGCCTGGAGCGCGTCATTGGACATGAAAGGTAACAAAGTGGTTGACCTGAAGTTTTTGTGGTGTACATTTACCATCCTTAGACTTACTTTAAGTAGAGCTTTCTTCACCTTTCTTAACAAAACTATAGAAAAGCACCTCCTTGTTTGCTCGAATTACCAGTAAACGTCTCCAAAGGGCACAAAATACCATGCTGCCGAAGTGCAAACCTCGAAGTAATCTAAGCGCTTCCATTTAAACCAACCTTGGGGAAAAAAAATTTCCTAGAACACCGAATCAATAATTATTCCGAACTCCGAATCAATAAAGCCGAAATAAAAGAAGAAACAACGCAATGCTTTCAAACCCATTTAAAATTAAATTTTTTCCGCAAAAGTTTCATGAATCGCGGTTCAATACAAACGCAAAGTTTTTGCCATTGTTATTCATGTAATTGTATTTTCCAGTTAAACAAAATCAATGTAACCCACTTACAGCGTGTGCATAAGGTACATCAGCAACTAGACAACAGCAACAGCAACAACAAGCATTGCAAATAATAATCAGCAAATATTGTCATCTCTGTCTTGTTTTCTTTTCCGCTCCTATGATGTGTTGACTTGTACAGAGATTTGTATTCAGGGTGCGGCATAAGGAATTGATTTTCGTTGTTGTTTTTATTACTTTTAATTTCTCTGTTATCTTCTGTTTTCAAATACTAACCGAGCTTCGCTATCTGGCCATCTGCCGCTGGTCGTCACGCACGGCAGTTCTTGTCAACCACAATGGCTCGCGGTAATCTTATACTTGCCTAACTATACATGTGTGTGTGTATGTGCGTTTAAAAGTACTATTGAATGCCTACATTTTGAGGTGGAGCCTAGAGTGGGGCTCATCCTACGACTGCGCTGAAGCTCAATGGCCTCTTGCCTCTTAAAGCTTGCCTGGCGATGGCGCCTTGTTTTTGACCTCAGCGTTCGAGTTCATTTTCCGTTTTTGAGTTCACAGTCGTGCAAGACGTCTTACTTGCAATTTGACTGCTTTCTCTACCTATTTACTGCTTTTTGCCAATCTTCGTATGCGGATGCATATAAATGTATATGCCTTTGTATGCATATTTTATTTTGCTTTTGTTTCTTTCTTTTTTTTTTGGCTTGCTTTTCACGTACAATTTTTTTCGTGGTTCTTTGGCTTGTAGTCACATCTATGCCTCTTTCTGCTTCATTAATATTTAATTAAAAAATCAATATATGTGTCGTGTAAGTCCCACATTTCTGCCATTTTTCTGGGCTCCTTGGTTTTACAAATAAAAAAGAAGGAAGGAAAAAAACATAGAATATGGAGCGCCTTTTCGACGCCTAACACATTTTCATTTTTACCGGAATGCTTTGTTAGCTGGTTATGGCATTAAACTGTATATTTTGCATGCAATTTCTTCAGTTTTTTTCTTTCATTTGACTTGCTGAGAAGCCTTTCCATTTCTAGGCGATTTGGTTAAGCTTTTCGTTATGTTTTGCTTCGCGTATCATTTTTATAAATGGTCGCTGCCATATCAGCACTGCTCTGCTATTTTCTTGTGGCACAGAAATTTATTGCTTCAAAATACTAGCTGCCGTTATTTCATACTGTTTTTTGTTTTTTTTGCTCATAAATTCTTAATGTAATACTGAAAAGTATGTCGAAACGCTTTCGGACTAATACTTGACTCTGCTGCGGTTGAATGCTTCTGTTGTTGAAGATTATCTGATGGTTTTTTAATTTCAATTTTTTAAAAGAAATATGAAATAACTCTCAGCAAAAAAAAGCATTTAGAGGATAATAAATTTGGCGAAAAACCAAGAAAAAAAATGCAAAGAAAAATTGTGGGCGTCAAGAATCCAAAAACAAAAAGTATTTACGTTGCGTTCACAAACAGATTCTACTCTCTTT
Source organism: Anastrepha ludens (assembly GCF_028408465.1). NCBI lineage: Eukaryota > Metazoa > Arthropoda > Insecta > Diptera > Tephritidae > Anastrepha > Anastrepha ludens. The sequence goes on along the minus strand of NC_071500.1, from coordinate 114,630,886 downwards.
TTTTAACTCAAGTTTTACAGATAAGCGACAATTTTCGAAATTTTTCAAATGTAATAACTGGTCTGTTTTCTAATTCATAAATGTACGAAATCCATGATTTAAATTCATACATCGATCATAATAAGGAACGTGGCTTGGCGAATATCGGAAATGGGGCACAACTTTTTATTTTTTTTTCTTTTTTCTCTTAATTGTTTTTCCTCAACATGTTGCTCACGCGCGCACGGCTTAACGACTAAGGATTACTTCTAAGAGTGCCTAAAGCGTCCTTATAATAACTGCCTCCGTCATGGTATAAAAATCATCGTCGGGGACTTCAACACCAACATGTCCAAGGATGGGCTTCTGGCTATACTGAAGCCTGAAGCTGATTGACCTCGCTTTGCTCCGAACATGTTGTCTATAACATCAGGCTATAACATAAAATTAATGAATAAAATAATTGATGCTGTTTAACACGAGGAAGAAATTACAGCTTCATTTAACTCAATTAGGAAGAATGAGAAGAACTTGTGAGCTTTGGACCACATTAAAAATGCTAAGATATCTTTAGTTTGTGTGCTTATCATACAAATATTCAGGGCGAACTCGAGACTTCTTCCTTTTTTTTCTTCTTCTTCAGTTGAAGAGCAAATCCTCTTATTCAACAATTAATGCAGTTACTACAAAAAAACAACTATTACAAAAATAATAATAAAAAATATATTTGTAAAAAATTATTATTAATTTTCGGTATTAATTATTATTATAATTTCGAATGGTGAACGTCCTGGTGGCCTCGCCGTCAGTGGTTAACCCATCATCGTGGCTTTGGCTAGTCGATGGTCAGGCATGTTTTGCACATGATTTTTCTACTCTCTTTTGCGTCTTCTGCTCCACCTGCCAATGTCTTGCATATCGCATATTTCTCTGACTTCTTCATGGCGTACCATGTCATGTGTTTGCTCGCCCATCTTTTGGCGTTGCTCCGTTATAACAGAAAGCAGTGTGCTAAAACTGCGCTTATTTTGGCTTAGTAGAGATTCTGTGTGCTTAGTATTGAGAGTCGGACCTAATTGTCGGGCGATTATGCAGGTGGTTTCGTAACATCATCTTTCATTCGCTGCTCTTACGATTTCTTCAAAAATAAGTAGCCTACATGTTCTTAAATGTTTAAATGTAGATATCATCTTCAGGTACCGCATCACACTGTAACAGTGTCACGGCTTTCATTACAGCCTGAAAGTTTAGTCTGACAGACACTACATTAGTCGGGAAGCAGAAAACTGAACGAGATCCCCAGATATTCGGAATATATGGACACCTCTGCCCACCCTGCCCTCGAAATTCGGAGATGGACCTGAAAGCAATCTAAAGCCAAATCCTTTCAGCTAGTCTTATGAAAAATGGAGCTACCATAAGAGTCTTAGCATATCATTAGGGTCTGCACATAGCACAGACTCTTTTATCAGCCGAAAGTTTCATCGCGCTAAACTACTTGGGCGCACACTATCAAAAACTATCAAAAAACATTAATAGCTGTATAACTTTATGTTATTTACTTAATAGTTACCCTTTCCTTCCCACTTCCTAATTGCTCTTTTTGTGAATAGTTATTTGTATAATTATTAGAAGCGCTAAAAGTACACTCGAAGTGTTATTTCCTTCAAGTTGTACTTTTTATTTTTTCTGGTTGCAAGGCAAACTCTCCTTCTACTTCCAGACTCTCACGTCGCTATCATTTACACGCAGCATTTACTCAAGCACTAAATATTCTTTTTTTTTTTTAATTTTCTTCATTAAACGGCAAGCATTGACGTTGGTGTGCTGGTATAGATTATGCAAATTTATGCGCAATTATCTCGCTCGTCCATTCACAAACCGACTCGCAGATGAACCTTTGAATAATTTGAATTTTTTGCTTCTCACTTCTCAATTGATTGCGCTTTCTCTTAAGTACGCATAGATATTTCTAAAGCGCAGATTTTAATTATGTTTTACATTTAATTTCCGTCTGTTTTTTCTGCTATTTTCCTTTTATATTTCATCAAGTAATTTCATTTTCCTTCGCGTGTACAATTAGTATTAATTTATGAATATATTTAATAATTAGTTTCTACATTATTATAATTGAAAAGAGCGCAAATAGCAATTGTCATTATAAGTATGACTCGTATTTGCATTTGCTAGCCGCGTGACTTGGCAGACCCAGGGATAATTGGTGTGTGCAACAAGTACGTCGCACTGACTTGGCATGCCAAGAAGGTGTAAGGTGGCAGCATTACGAGTAAAGGGCACACTCGCCTCTCTAGTAGCACCATTTTGTTCCACTCAAGCATGCTTACTACTAAATTTCACATTTTAAATGTCACGTTCGTGCTTTTTCGCGCTAAGCTGGCTGAGATTATTTGGATACAGTACATATTTAAACAGCAATATTAGCAGGGCAAGCAAAGCCAATCTAAATTTTATTAGACCACATAATGTTTGCGTTTCTATGCGGGGTATGTCACATTGTCCAAAGTCAAGCATTTACAATTGCGGTTTGCTTCACGAAGAGTTCAAATGCTTGCTGCTCGACCGGTTGTGCAGTGGGGCGTATGAGTAATATTTCGTCGGTACATAACAGCGACACTAGTCCTCTGGCAATTTTCAACTTAAAACACGCGAATGCAGCGCGTAAATCACAAAAGTATGTTATGCCCACCATTTTTATACTCACTATCAGCACAGGGAATTGCTCGGCGGCATTGTTGTTGCAGTTGTTGGTTACTACGGTTATATTGCTGCGGCTTTCGATGCACTGCGGCTATGCGGTTGTGTTGCATGTCATCTCGGTAGCCGCCGTTTGATAAATACTCCTATTGCAAGGCACAAGTTCTGCTCGTCTGTGAACTCGTGTGTGTGTGTAGGTACATGTGCCCATCATTTTGGCTTTCAAACGCATTGCAAGTGCTGCGTACGCCAAGCCCACACACTTTATAGTTCAAATGGAAAGCTCACGCATTTGGCTGCGGAGCCAAGAAAATGTAATAGTATAGGTGTTTGTAAACATACGCACTCGCAGTACTGATACAAATGTCTAAAATGCAGCAAAAGTTGAGCTCAGCACAGACAATAAATCCTTCGAGAGTGCTTTACTTCACTTTACACGCTTCACGCTTCACTCTGCGCGCTGCGATAGCTTTTTGTTACGCGGCTAATGCATATATATCTATGTGTATGTGAGTAAATGTGTGCGAGTGCTTGGTAGTTTGTATTTGCCTTCGCATTCGCTCATAACTAAGAAATTATTCAGCGCTTTTAATGTTCCAACAGATTGATTAAGCTGTTCTCTGCCCGCTTGGGACCTCTTAAACACTGGGTTAGGATGTCATGTTCGCACAACTACATAATACACACTTAAGTAAATACGAGTGCAAAGATTGGTTATGTTACCGTCTATGCATTTACTACTGCGCTGAGAATTGTGATGGTAAATAGTGTGGGTTTATTAGTGATTCATATCCAGATATATGGGTTTGACTTTTGATTGTACTAAGCGATGTTAAGTAGGTTAAAATTGAAAAAACGAAAATTATTTTTAAACTATTTTTTAATATTTCATCCACTTTTATAGTCCAGAAACTCAGAAATATTAGCATGACAGAAATTCGGAAACTTATTACATCACTCCAGTACTAACTTTGCATCTACATATGTGAATTACCTCAATTAGCATAATTATAAAACATATAGGGTAGACGAAGTTGTAATCTGGAATAATTTTCATTGCGCTCAAAGACTGTAGGAGAAAATTCTTTACATTGTGACCTCACCCGAATATTTTAACATGAAGAAGGTATCTGCATTACTAATAAATGAGTCGATGTCTAATAAAGTTGTGAGAATTTATACAAGAGAATTGGTAAGCGTGGGTAAATATCATTAATTGAAAGGTAGTCCCATTTTATTGGGACCTTAACTCTCGAGCCGAGTCTTTCCAGTCCGTGGATAAGTCCATAAGTTCCTGAAACTTAAAATGGTCGGCATTGCCACTTCAAAAAATCAAAATACACGTCAGAGGAATGTATGAGTTGGCATCATAAGCCACTGGTTCACTTAATTTCAGTGCGATTGTACCACTACGAGTTGCGATAAATACTTAGTATGGCATTGGATGATCAGCGAGTGAAAGTACAGACATCTGAATTGACTACAGTTGCTGTTTTTTTTGGAACAGTTTACTTAACGCTGCCAGTGTAGTATAGTCACCCATCGTCTTCGTCTAACTCATCTAACGGTAGGTCCAACGTACTGTTTTGATAAGTTGGGTGAAAAGGTGGTTAAAGGAACGCGGGTCTCGCGAGGCAACTGAAGCTCTTCGTTTGCAATGGGTGGTGGTTGGACTCCGATAACGGCATTCAAAGATTGAAGGCTTAGGAAGGTGGTCAGGGTATTCTGATGAATTTCGTTTAATGTCTGTCTACATACTGTCAGATCCAGTAGTTGCAGTTGTGCTTTGTCCTGGATCTCGCCGTTATAGTTGAAAAGATACCTCCTCACATGTCTGGGTTATAGCTCAGACTCTAGCAAATGTCTGCAGGCGTGATGCCTTCGGTGACTACAGTGTTATCATATGGCTCAGCACTTTTAAGAAATATAAGAGAAAATAAGAAATAAGAAATAATAATATTATGTTTCTTATGGTCCGGTAGACGAGAAGAGCACTCTCTTGTCAAATAAGTCTTACAAAATCTTGCGGAGACATCCCAGATGAAAATAAAAGTAATAACAAACTTGATGAGTGGACTTAATGTAACATAGGAAGGGAACAGAGACTGTATGTGACATCACAAACGAACCTAATACCATCCCATGAATTGGAGAAAACTACTTTCTTCGGCCATTCCAAGCTAATGAGAAGCTGCATTCCACCATTCTCTTTTCAGCTGCAAAACTTTTCATAAGACAAATTCATCCCCTTAGTTCTCTTGACAATCTATGACAGCCATATGAGAAGTTGTTTAAACTGTATTTAGTAATGTAATGTAATAATAATAATGTAATAGGGTTACGAATTTTTATGTTATTTTCCGCGGCACACTAAAAGGTCTTCTAAGCCCCTAAGAGCCTAATATTCGTATTTACTCTATTTTACAAGCTCAAATATAGTTCATATTTCTCATTGCACACTAGAAAATAAGCAAATATTCCGAAGCTCCAGCTCATTAATAACTCCTTAACTTATATTCATTTTGCAGTGTGTCTTGTAATGCGCCTTGGGGGCGGCTTACCATACGACGGCGACCCCCCGACAATGAGCGCAGCTGGAAATGATTATGCAGAATTATGCGATCTTGGACCCTCACGATGGAGTTCGCGTGGCTATTATTATGCACCTCCTGCACATGCGACCGCCTTGCATCCTAGTGCAGCGCCTGGCCTACAACAACCGCAATCCTCATCGAGCGTACCGACTGGCAGTTCAGCCGGCCTCAGTGCGCATCCACTGCGCACACCAAGCAGTTACGAGGCGGAAGACGTTTCGTTTGGTATGATAAGTCCACCGCCGGGCGTGATCGGTTCGTCGTCGGTTGGTCTTAGCGGTACATACGGCATTGGTTCGCGTATCGGCAATAGTACGAGTTCATTGCGTGGCGGCCGTTCTGGTCTCTATTACTCACCGCCCGGCACGTCGTATACGATTGTGGAACGGCCACATTCGCCACACTACTATTACAATACGGCAGGCGCGCCAACCAAAGGTGGTTCTTTGCCGGGTCGCGGTTCGTCATATCTATCAGCTTCAGCTACTAGCCACATGGCGGCCACCGGTGGTGGGGGCACACTGCCCAATTCAACGGCGACTATGGGTGGGCGTGCACACAGCAGCATGGGTATGGCAAATGGCAATAAAAAGCGACCGATCTCACCGGAGCAAGTGCTACGTATGTTTGGTGCGACACAGTCGTCTTCAGTTCCTACAAGCAGCTACCACTACAGCAACGGCATAAGAGATCGTACCGGACGACGCAGTCCGGCGAGTAGTCCACCTTCGACCACGCATCAGGTAGGTGAAAGAAGATGCAATTTTATTTATTTCTGTACGTTGGTGAGATTTTAGAATTACATGTGGGCTGTATTTTCTCTTTGCAGATGTATCGTGAGCGAGATCGAGATCGTAGTATAACGAATATTCATGAATTAACCACACGTACCATTAACATGTCGCGCGATCAACAGATCGACCATGGTTTTGGTATTTGTGTCAAGGGAGGAAAAGACTCAGGTAATTACAAAAACAAGAAAAAAGCAAATATTTACAAAAAAGCCATAGCCATGAAGCTCACACTGAAGTGCCCATTTCCCACAGAAATCTTTTCTGGGAATGTCTGTTAAATGTGAATCTTGCCAGGTTCCAAAATTTGTTAGAAATGCTTGTAATGTTGAATAATATCCACGAACTTTCTGCATCCGAGTTCGTTACTTTAAGCCTTTAATCCCGCTTTGATTTTCGTCCTTATTCAAACGCCTTCAGCTTTGGTCTGACCTTGATCGACGAAGATTGTCTTTCACTGCCTTTCATAGGTCCTCTAAAACGCTTCTTAGCACGTTTCAATATACAAGTACACTGCATACATACACATCTGAATAAGTGTGCATGTGCGGGTGATACAGTTGAATGTAATTCGATATTCTTTGTTTTCCTTTTGCGCTTTGACGTTTTTCCTTTGCATAGTAGTCAAGCAAGCAGACAGACCGAACATTCTTGTACATGAGTACACTGCGGCATTTCACAAATGCATAGAAGGGAAGCAAGCAGGGCAAGTAAAAACAATAATGCTGGCAACAACAAGAGTATTAACCACAAAAGTGCCAGCAACAACAAAAGTAATGCTCGTACGTACGTCAATTGCAGCAGCAGCACCAGCCACCAGCTACCAACCACCAGCAACCGGCACTACTGTTGTCGCTTTTTGTTTTTTATTTGGATTTGTGTGTGTTTGTCACCCTCTTTTGGTGTCCTTCAGTTATTGTTAACACACCCACACAAGCAAGCAAACAAAAACAAGCACGAAAGTCGCAGTGATATCGGAAAATACACATTGTGTAGCAAACAAGAACAAAGCAGAGCAACACAATTGCAACGAGCCGCAAAGACCGCAAAAAACGAGCGCGGGCCGAGTGTTGCAGCTGGGAGAGAAGGGCAAGCCCATATAAATACGTGCACCTATAATTACGTAAATATATATTATATTAATGCAGCGCCATACTTTGGTACTTACATACTTAACTTAATGCCAGTTATATTTATAACCGTACGGCGTTGTTGTAATTTTAAAATCAATAAATTTTATTATGGCTCGCAGGGGTTCGCTGTCATAGAAAAGACACCGCTCAGCTACATTACTTCAACTGTACTTAGTATTCGGGGCGAAAGTGCAATGATACTAAATATCTGTTACAAAGGCATTCATGCGCGTACATATATACATACAAATGTGTGAATCCATGGGTCTGCTTCGAAGCGGTTCAGCCACTATGGGCAGCGCGGCAGATAATTGTGACCCACGCACGCACAATTCCTGCCAACTTGAATGGCATACCAAGCTTGCAACTGTCATGAATGTGCATTCAACGGCAAAGAAGGCTTAAGGCTACATTTCTTATAGAGCAAACGGGTCACTCATACGCCGTGTTGCAGCGCAAAATGCACTACTGCACTTATTTCTTTATCCCACCACTGCCCCCAATTTCTTCTTCTTTAATGCGTGACAATTGCTGTCGCCTGCTTGCCATAATCTGAAGCGTTGCACTTACGTATTCCATTTTTAATTACTGCAATTTGATATAAATCGCAAAATCCAACCTGTTGGCCCAGTCAGCCACGAAATACAGTTGCGACCAGCGTCCGTTGGTTGGTGTCTGGTGACGGTTTAATTGAAAAGTATTTGAAGCAAAATACAATTTTTTTTGTCCTCATTGCTGAAGCTGTATACCACGAATATGAATTATCCTCATGGGAGCGTACTCACACATAGATACATTTACATGCAAGTGGGAAAATCCATCTGGCATTTATTGACCTATATATTGTTGTTTTTAAGCAATGTTATTGTGTTGAGGAAATTGAAATGTAGTTGATTTTAATTGTAGTAATAACTCCTTATTTAACAAACACTATTAACAACACCGATTGAAGCAACCACACCGAGCTCTTAAAGCCAATTGATTGAAAAGTGAATGCTGTATTGAAAAATAAAAACTAAAGGTGAACGATTTTATCGACTTTACAAACAGCGCTCTGGCTATCTGGCAAAATAATAACAGGGAGCTAAAAATAAATATTGGTACATAATCGTATGTCATTATTTAGGATGATTTTCATGTGCCCCCAGTTTTTTTTTTTGCATTTGAAGAAGCTTCCATCTTCTTTGTGACATGATATGATATATAACAAATCGCTCACACATAGTTGGTAAGCCAAGGATTTTGTTTTACAGTCGTTGGATAGAGTTGATGTACTTTTGGCTAGAGCATTTCCAAGTAAGCTTGAGCGTCTACCCTTGAGATAATATAGCTTATTTAGTGTCAAGTCAAGCTCTTTCTGTTTTTTCTTGACATGAGCTTTCCAGCGCAGTCGACGTACGGTATTATCGAAGCATCGATGAAGATTGATTTGCAGGTAGCTTTTTTTAGGAAAAACACTATGTGGGCAGGCTTACTTCTGGTTAGTTGTATTATCTGAGCCCATTAAGAAAAACGGCTGAACATACAATACTTTTCTTTCTTTTGCATAGCGCTTTTAATGGTGCTTACGAATCTGGTTATTTGAAATCAAACTGGTGAATGTGAATCAGACGTTTATTTTCAATGTTTGACAATAAATGAGTACTAAGCAAGACTATTTTTTTAAACAAGTTCGACATTACTGGTAACACAGATATTTACCAGTAAGATAACACATACATTGGCGTTTCGTTGGGTGATTTACAGGTTTAGGTGTCATGGTAACTTCGGAGGTACGTATCTCGTACGTAAGGTTAGGTTAGGTATATCTGACGATCTGAACAGATCACCCATAGATCACAAGGGTCCGGAGTGTTACCAGTGTTTTTGGGGTAATGTTAAGCATAGTTCGTGACAAATTTCTTGACGAGCTTTAATAAACAGTTTAAACTTTTGTCAACAATATCCTTCAGAGAGGAAGAGTATACCGATTCAAGGCAATTGTAACGAGTTTTACTTTGAGCAGGACTTTGGCAAAGGAGATGCTCTAGCGTACCCTTTTCTTCTTCGCATAAGTTACACGCGCCGCTCTGGACCAATCCCATTTTAGCTGCGTGAAATGGAGTGCACCAATGTCCCGTTAATACTCCAACCAGTACTTTACGTTCCTTCCTTGGGAGTGATAAATTAAAGTTCGTTGTTTTCGTACCTAAGGCTGAGGCACTGGTTAACGAAACTGGTCAAATAGTCAATGCAATTTTCAGCCGTTATTATTGTAAATCAAATCCGGAATACTTTTTTAACTTAATTTTGTTTATTTCCTTGCCAACTTCTTTTGGGGTCAGTGGAATAATATATTCATTGCGCTCAGCCACTTGAAACTTCCAGTTTCTTATACTAAAATATAAAATACTATAAAACGGCGTACCGGGCGTACATTTTTTTAATTCATATTAAAAAGTATGAAATTTTGATGCGCATTTTTTGAATTGTTGTAAGACCTATACAAAGCTAAAAACTTAAATCAACACCTCTGATACAAAATAAACTAAATTTTTTATAAAACAGTAATTTAAATTAGCTGGTCAACGGATGGTGATTTTATGATTTTGGTTTGGAGTACATAGTAGAGTCATTGGGTTTGAAATTATAAGGCTTTGAAAGCGATTAAGAATAACTTAGGGAAACATGTTATTGTAGAGTTCCCTGGTACACATATCGCTCGAGTCACAAAAAGTTTGATTTTTTTTGTTTTTCTTGGCATTCATTTGAAATGCTACTTAATGACAACCACTATGCTGATATTAAAATCATTTGAGTTAGTTGGAAATGTTTTCTCCATAAATTTTAAGGTAACCTCAATAGCTAACGTAAGGTATACGGGCATAAAACCCATATTCAATTGGGCATGAGAACCTAGTTTTCAATATACAAGCAACTGAAATTAATTTATTTCCTCTTATCTTTCACCACTTCTGCCTCATATCGCTTTCAATTACAAAACAATACCAATTGTGCATCTAATCACCTCAACGAACACGCAACTCAACGATTTAATAACTACACTAATACGCAACGGAAACGTGGTGATTGTGGGAATTGTGGCACACGACAGGATTAGGCGTCTATATCTCACGCATCGAAGAGAATTCAGTGGCAGAGCGCGCCGGCCTGCGCCCCGGTGATACAATCCTAGAGGTGAATGGTACGCCATTCACTTCAATAAATCACGAGGAGGCGTTAAAAGTGAGTATGATACCGGCTAGCAAATATTATCACCACTAACCTAAAACATATCTATAACCACTCGCTATATAATCGAGTAGTCAGCCAATCAATCAATCGAACTATCATGCCATCAAACAATCGATTGATCATTAAGCATAGACACATACAAACACATGCTCAAATACACACTGCATAGCTCATTCTTATAGCAAAAGTTCGCTGGAGTAGATTTGTAGCAAAAATTAGTGCATACATACACACACGCATTACATGACACTCAGTATTTTCATAATCAACCATTTAACAGCTTCAAGTACGCACACATGCGCACATACTATATACATGTATGGCTCTGCATACGGTTTCTATGGGTAGCACAATGACAATAGTTTTCCCCATTCATGATGAATTCAATGTGCCACTCGCATACATATACACATAAATTATGCACAAAAGTGTTGCCACATTACAGCTATCATCTCGCCATAATACACTTACACTCATGCACACATGAAAACATGCACATGTCTATGAATGCTACTTTTACCATATTTCATATCTGTATGTATGTACATTTTTGCTATAAATGTAGTCCATTTATACTCCTACATTATCACATACACACACCCACACTCGCACACACACTAATAACTCATTGCTATCCAGGCTTAGCAAAAGCCATTAAATTATACTAACAATGAAGTTAACGTTGAGGAGCATTGTAAATTTTTTAATGTTGTTGTACACTTTATTGATTTTTAATGTAATTTCCTTTGCATTTCATACCAACGTCACACACATACACACCCCACGCGCACATGCACACGAGATGTTAATAAAGCCGACGATGAGCAGATGTTGTGATACTCTACATTCAACAGTAATAGCAGTTGTTGTCGATCAGCTCACACACCCGCCAAACGTTTACCCACTCACAACAATAACTATTCATGCTCATATTCGCCATTCACTTCATTTATGCAGTTCCTATAGATGTACGTATGTAGATTTTGTGTGGATGAAACCATCTCATCTATTTAACTGAGTCGATTTATAAGTTGCATATCTGTCGGTGGTATTCGACACTTGAGTTGTTGTAGTTGTCACTGCAACTGGAAGGACAATCCGTTATTTGCATAAGTATGTATGTACGTAAGCATGTGAGTAATAGTGTCGGCTGCTGTATGCAGATACTTTGTGAGCTACCAGGACAGAATAATTAGATAACAGAAAAGGAAGAATTTGCGTGGCGTTTGCAGCTTAGTTAACTATTTACTGTCGAGGGGGTAAAGTGTTTTGAAGCAAAATTACGAAGATAACTGTCAGCCTAAAGTTGTCTAGTGATGAGAAAAGATGTCAAGGTGAATGATCCACAGACTCGACAAAATAACTTTTTATTTGATTTAGTAGTAAAATATTTTAAAAGCCAGGAGCTTTATACACAACTGAGGTTACACAAAAACTCGGGATTAAAAAATCGAGTCCACTTCCCCATTCATCGCAAAGGAATTGGAATAGAAACTTAAGGATTACAAGTTAATATTTAATTTTTATTCTTCTATTTGAGGTTTGGAAACTTTAAGTTTCTTCCACTTCAAAAACGTTCAAGATGTTGTAGTAGATCTTTGATGAAATAGGCACCCAAAGTGTTTAAGCAAATGCTGCTGAAGTGACGTCCTTGGCCGGTTCTAGTTCCGAATCGTTCCCAAAATAGTGTTGCAATCTCTTTAGCAGATAGCTAAAAGAGTAGTGGTTCCTAGACTACTTTTGGATGAGTGGCTCGAGCCCATATGTAATTAATTTAAGCATTAAAAAACTAGTACTTTTTCAAAGTGGTTATCCTTTTTAAGCTTCTTTTGAGTATTTGAGTTATTGGTGTTCTTTTGCCTATGGAAGTTATTGTTAAAAGTGTAGATGTTGGTGGTGCAGGTATAAATGGTGTTGTAGGTGCAACTATTCCAAGTACCGCTCAACTTGAGTCCACTGCCGTGGACTGATGTTGAGTGGCGATATGTACCGTCGCCGGCAACCTTAAAATTGGTTGTTAGCTATGCTCCGTTTAGTCCGACTTTTAGGTTCATCCCAAATCTATGGATAAAATCTTACTAAGATACTAAGAATTTCACAATTTCTATGTATGTACCACCGAGCTTCTACCGGGCTCACACTCACCTTTTTCCATTCAATCCCACTTCTTTGCGTTTAATTTATTGGCCTTTTCATTCCAATGGGCATCAGGTGGGAACTTCCAGCTCCGAATTCAGGAGCGCCTCTAGCCAGGTGCGAAATTCTCTAATTAACAACTCAAACTGTGTTCTAGTAGTTTTTTAACACTAAAATAAGAACTATTCTTTAAAACAAGACAAAAATTGCTTTCGTTTGAATTTTACATTACTTTTCATTGACTCGCCTACTATTCGTCATTGAATGTTATTTCTTACGTTATAGCCATGTTAGAACCAATTGTATTCGTTTGTTTTAGTATTCGCATTGATGTTTACAAATGGATGAATGATACGACTCTGACACGAAACGAGCGTTCGCATCGCAATAGAGAATGATGGCGCATGTTTTCCCGAGTCAACTCAAATTATTTCATGTTGTTATTGTGGCAGCTGTTTGCAAAACGAAGGAGTGGAATTATTGCCCAATCATCTTAGATTCCCTGCTTTCGCCAGGCTAAGGTTCAAAGTGTTGGTTCTCCCTCCTTCAACACTTCTGATAACGTATCAGTAATGACTCTCAGCTGCCCTTGCAATTTTCTCACATTTCTTTGTGACTTTCAATGTTCTTCTCCCGTTATATTCAGCTGTCGAAGCGACTAACATTGGGCAGACAGGGCTAACCTAGGGAATTGACTTTGAGTCAACCTTCCATTTAAAATTTGGTCCTCTTATGACAAATTCTGTTTATCTGCTCAGTTGGAAAATTTGTATAAAAAATTCCAAACTATTTTTCAAAAATATTTAGAAATACTACGTTTGAAAGTATTGTAAGGTAAATGAAGGCTGAATAAATGAAGTCAAGCTAAAATGAAATCGTTTCCTAATTAATATAATTTTTTTTTTGTAGCTCACTAACTTCATTTTGTTTTCGTACCTTCCAAATTGGCGTGACTTTTCGGCTTTATTACAATTAGAGTTTAAATTAAACCTTGTTAAATTTTTTTTTGCAATTTTCCAAAGAACAAAAATTTCGAAATACTTTTGTAGATTATTAAACGTGCATTTGTACATGGAAAATTCGGTCACTGGTATGGGAAAATATATTTAATCATATGCAATTTTCAATTATCTTCAAAACCTCACAGTAGTTTACTCATAGCAATTTCACAAGCAGTAAATGCAAATATTTAAATTTGTTTATTAAAAAGTGTATCGCCTACATGCATACTTAGGAATATACACATGTACATACGTACACATTGCATGTGAGTGAATGCACTCGTATATAAGTGAATCATTTGTTATTGAAGTGCAGATATTTTCAAAGTGCATTCACACACAAAACCAAGAAAAAAGACTTGAAAAACGGCGTGATAATAATAAAGCGCTGGTGTCAGACGCCATTAATGCAACATAAATTTGAGTCGTGAACGCAAAAAACCGCATGCGAATTTGATGCGCCGTTTGCACACACAGAGCACTCAGTTACATTTGAATGCAATTTGCATACATATTTACACATGAGTAAATACCTACATCCATGGCATTACAAGTCGCCACATTCCCACGTACAAATTTACACTTACTTATATATGTACGACTTGAAATATGCAGTTTGAGGTGCGATCGAACGCATTGAAGAAGAAAACAAAAATTTGCCATGAATTCAAACAGTTTTTCCAAAATTTAATTTTCATTTCATTTAAAGCTAGGGATAATACCGCAAATACGAGAGTTATTTTGTTTGCATCGCCTTTCCAATAAATTGCCCAATCATGAACTACAATAATTTGTATGCGCACTGCAAAAATGATTGAGAGAAACTGATAAAAGGACTACTTCCTGTATGTCAGCTATCCTCAAGCTAGTGCAAAATGGAGGCAAAAAGATTTGGTTGGATTCGACTGTTGCCCCATATTTTACTAGTATTATAGAGGCATAAATGTAAGTATAAGTGCATCTAAGGACCAGTTTGAAACTAACGCAAAACAAATGTGAAGTCTACATACAGCTATGAACATGAAAATAGCAGTGCACTTACAAAAATAATTTAAAGTCATGCTTTTTATTCCTAATCATATGGGGTTATGAAATTTCAGATGTATAGAGTTTATCTGAATAAATCTGGGAACTACTTAAATAACGGTTTCTTATTGGCGTCGCTACGTTTTTACGTGCAACATTGAAATAGCAGTGCCTTCAGTTTTTTAAGGTTATACAAGAAATATTAATAAAACTGTGCGCAGATTTAGATGAAAGCACGTTTTTATTGATTATTTATATGTTTTCTAAATTTTGGTGAGTGTCATGCTCATATTTCTTCGAGCGAAACGTTGCACCACTGAGCAACGAAAGCAGATTCTGAAATTGGAAAATCTTACAAAGAAATATAAAGTATACTTTCATGACTGATTACAAATGCAATCAAATTTGTGGAGAAGCCGGGAAAAAGAGGAGGCAAACGAGAAATTGCCTACAAGCCGATTTCAGGAAAAGTAAGGTGCTCCAAAGAGGCTCCTATGGAATCAGCCATACAAATTAAAAAAGAAGTGAACGTAAATGTTTTTGACATGACTGTACGTAGAAGACTACGGGAAGTTTGGCTAGCAGGTTGTAGCCCACAAAAAAAAAAGCCACTCCCGACCCCAAAACATTGGGCAAAACGATTTGGAACTTGTAAGAAAATATGCTAGCTGAACAAATGACTTAATATTTTGAGGGCTACCAAGTCGAAAATAGTTTTGTATGGTGGCACGAGTTCAAGGCAATATATTACACGTCCACCTGACACCGAGAATCAGCTACACACTTTAAAAAGCATTAAATGTGGCAGCTCAAAAATAAGGTATGGGGATGTTTCTCATATTTTGTCGCAGACCTCATACACAAAATTGATGGCATAATTCGCACCAATATTGATGTAGAAATAATGCGTAAAGTTATGTTGCCGTATTGCACAGAGGAAATGCCAATAAAATGGCTCTACCGGCAGGATAAAGATCCTAAATAAACGAGCCTAAAGGCTAAAGATTGCCGCGAAAATTGAGGTTATGGCATGGCCAGCTCAGTTCCTGGGCCTCAATGCTATGGAAAATCTGTGGGAAGATTTAAAAAAGGCTGTACACAATGACAAACTGAGTAATAATCAAAAACTTTGAGAAATTGGGTGAATTCTTTGCCAAATTCTGCTCCGCCGTTGTGCTGCCATAATAAAAAATTTTTGAAATTCAACTAAATATTAGTTTTAACTTTGTACCTATAAATTTTGTCAAAGCATATTTTGTTATATTTTTTTTATAAACTTGGTCAGAATGCAGTACTTACAGGACCACTGCTATTTTGATGTTAACCCTGAATTTCTACCTTTGTTATCAAAAGTTTGGTTTTTCGTTTTAGAACTGATTTAAATATGTGTTCAGTTAAAGAATAGAATAATATTTCAAAATGATAATAAAAACTTTCTAGTCACATCGTAGATAAAATTATTTTGTAAAAATCTAACATTTTTCTGTTACTGCTATTTTCGTGTTAGCAACTGTAGATATAGTTAGTTGAAATAACCTTGTGCATACTGTGTCAGGCCTACTACTACTTCTAAAGAGACTAGTTCGACAATACTTTTGTGACAATGTGGCTTCCTGCTTGGTATTTAGAGGCGCCGAACACTTCCAGCAAAATATAAACGTGCAAATATTCACAGAAGCACTTATTATTTTTTAGTTAAGCAATGGCGCGCTTACAAACCTATACAACTATACACATATGTATGCATACATGTATGTATATGCATAATTGTATTGTAGTTTATTTCCCGCGGAATCAGGTTAACTGTTTAACCAGAAAATTGGCAGCAGCTGACCGAAGTTGTTCAAAATGTCGACCAGCGAAAGCCCAAATGGCCCTCCAAAAATATGAAAAAAAGAAATAAATGCCATTTGTGTGTTAATTACGAGCCAACGTTTCATAATATGTATCGATGATGGTCATAATTAGTTTATTTGCATATTTTATAAAAAAGAAAATATGCGAAAAATGGAGGTCAAACGACAAATCTTTGCCAAGCTGAGCGCCGGTGGATTGTAAGGTTGAAAGTTTTTCCAATATTTAACTTAATAATTTTAGTGACAATATAGGGAAAATATTTGTTAATTTGATATTTCTTAAATAAGAGCATTTATTAAATAGGAACACAAAAAACGTCTAGGTGCAGTCTGCCTAGAAACTTTTCGTTTATTTCTTGTGCTGACCAGCGCCAGTTGGTCACACCAAGTGAGGCCTAGTTCTTTTCCACCTGATCTTTCCAACGCAGGAGGCCTTCCTATTCCTCTGCTACCACCAACTGGTACCTCATCGAATACTTTTAAAACCGGAGGGTTTGTTTTCAATCGAGACGACATGACCAAGCCAACGAAGTCGCTGGATCTTTGTTCGCTGCGCTACGTCTATATCGCCGTAAAGCTTATACAACTCAATGTTCTATTAATTTAGTCCCACTCAATCATTTTCATATTAGTTATAAAATCAAAGCAATATTAAATATATACACTTCTGGCTTCATTCCTCAAAATTATAGAGGCAGTTAAGCATTATTTAGGCTTTCACTAGATTTAGCAGCAAGTAGTCATTAATATGTAGTTTTTGTGTAATAAATCACCATTACTAAATGCAAAAATGTTCTTATAAAGCTTTCGAAAAATCAAAAAGAAAAAAATCATTTCATTGTCCACATTCCAGTCATTCACCAAAGTACTCATACATCCCATTTGCCACAATATTTATATATTTTATTAAAAGTACTGATATTAATAATATGTATTCAAATAACAAAACCAACCAATTTCCCTGCGAAAATTCCAAATTCGCTAATTTTTTATTCAAATGAGTTAAATTTTAATTGACTAAACGATTGGCCATGTGACACAATTTCCTTTGACACTTCTAATACACAATGAGAAAAAATTGGCAATAGATTAGTTTTCATTTGTTTATCAATGTCTATTTGATTAAGTTCTCTGATTTCTATTCGATCTTAACAAATTTTCGTTCAATTAGTTCAATTTTAAAGCTTTCGTTCTGTTCTCTTTGCAATTTTCGTTAACAAAGGTTAGTTTATGGTTCACATGGTTGCAATACAGTATTACTAATAGTACTCGTACAGCATAAGTGATATCACACTTTTAAATTTTGCACTAAGAATAGCACTTACCTGACCTAAATGTGTACTCGTTTTCTAAATGGCCTGCACCAAGCATAAAATGTCAAAAAGTTTGTTTTTTGAAAGCTTAAGTAAACTTAACGCTATTCGTCGATAATCATAAAAATTACATTACTTTTTAAATCTTTACAAACTAAAAAAACATAAAAAGTAAGTAACAAAGTATTAGCCAGTCAGGTCAAGAGCCGGTAAACTTATCAGCTATACGTCCCAATAACTTCAGTAACTATCAGCAACAGGTGACGGTCGATATTTATGGAAACTTCCTTTCGCTAACTAAAGGTCACCGCAAGATATGTATTTTCTGCCTGCTAACTCGAAGCACTAGCGTAGGGTATTTGGCCCTCAGACTCTCAAATTACAATCTGCAGATATCTCATCTCCACTGAAATTTTTCAGTGCTGTGACCCTGAAAGTTATAATTTTTTATTAAAAATCTTAGGTTTAACGTAAGAAAT
Source organism: Anastrepha ludens (assembly GCF_028408465.1). Lineage (NCBI taxonomy): Eukaryota > Metazoa > Arthropoda > Insecta > Diptera > Tephritidae > Anastrepha > Anastrepha ludens. The sequence continues at coordinate 114,612,629 of NC_071500.1, read as the reverse complement.
TTTGACATGTTTTCTATCTAGTAGAAGTTTCAAAGATTTCGTCTTCTTGCAAATAGTGAGCCAAAATATGTCGAATAAAATACTGACTTTTTTCTTGGTCTTGCACTGAATAAAAACGCAACTAACTCCCTAACGGAGTTGTAAAGCACAACCAATTACTCTTAATCTGAATCTATTGCTAGAGAAACGCTTTCCGGAAATTGAATATTTTTCGAGTTTATAAATTGTAGGTACAGCTTTTCTAATTTTGTTTTCGATAAAATTTTTATAAATATTACAATTCTTATAAAAAGCTAAAGCTTTTGTAATTTTGTTCGATAAAAAGTATTCAAACAAACCAGACTTTTTACAAAAAATATTTTTTCTCTATTGCTACGTATTAAATAATGCATAACACAAAGGTATATAAAGATTTATTGAGTCGAAATGTGGGCATTCTTAAGTACCCGGGTTCCTAAAATTGCCGCCTTCGCACTACTGCACTGCACTGCGTTACTTTCCAACTCAGACACTAACACCAATACATAGTTTAAGTACATATAAACAAATAGAACGACCGCACGGCACAATCACTAAACCAACCACAGGCGCTTAAAGCTATTTTACAATTGAGTTTTTTACGTATTTTTATTATATTTAGTTTCCTTGTCCTTTGCCGTTTATTTGATTGATTTGACATAGTTTCCTTGAATCCTTGCTTTTGTGTGTTCTTCGTTTTATTTTTATTTCCTTCTACATAATTTAATTCCACTCGATATTTTTGATTGAATTCGGGATTGTGTTTTTTCATTTTCGTTTATTCGTTTATTCGTCTGTGCTCCTCCTTCTCTTTTCTCTTTTGTCTCTTCTATTGCCAAATTTTTTCTTAACGCAGAGATGTGTGCAGATATTGAAATCATCACGTCAAATCAGTATGACGGTACGTTCGCCACCGACGCTAAACTCCCACGCGCCATTACATGGCTTCGGTCCACCTTCATCACGGGATCCCATGTATGCATCGATGGCGCCACTACTACCACAATCGGCGGCCGGCTTACCGCCCGGAGCGACGATGATTGGTGGGGGCGGTTTGCCATTTCGTCAGACATGTTCCTGGATGGACCGACATGGTCGTCCCGCATCGCCACCCATGGAGTATGGCGGACGGCATACTGAGCGTCGAGAAAGGTTAGTTGATAGAGACATACTATTCTAAATATTATCGCATTCAAAGCTCAACATATTTACCCACTCCATTTGGTTGTTTAGAATACGACGCGTAGAGCTGCTCATTGAACCGGGGCAATCGTTGGGTCTGATGATACGCGGCGGCGTTGAGTATGGCCTCGGCATCTTCGTCACCGGCGTTGATAAGGACAGTGTCGCTGACCGAGCTGGCCTCATGGTCGGCGACGAGATACTCGAGGTCAATGGTCAGTCATTTCTTGACGTGACCCACGATGAAGCGGTCAGTCAGTTGAAATACCATAAACGTATGTCGCTTGTGATACGCGATGTCGGTAAAGTGCCACACTCCTGTACATCCATTGAAATGGAGCCTTGGGACGCGTATAGTCCGACGGGGACGAGGTGAGATGTTTAAGCTCCTTAAATTGGAAAATGCGATTTCAACTATTTAACTATTTAATTTTACAGAGCACGTCGAAAAGGTCAAGTAACAGCAATGGTCGAGGAGAAGGCACGCTCTCTTCTGCCACGACATCAATTTGCAAGTCTCTCGTACTATATCGCTGAATATGCTGCGAGAGCGATGACCATAGATGCCTTTGTTGCCGTCTTATTAGAAATGTTAGACACATACGAGAAAGTAAGTGCACACGATGGAATAAAAGGGTCGGAGTCAAGGTTAAAAGAATTGAGAAGGTATGGACAATAACAAACCGTCATACGGCTCTCAGCTAATTTTGATTTGTTTACAAAAGAACTAAAATTGTGTTAGTGATATGCGAAAAAAATCAACACAATATCGCATGGTTGCCGTCTGAGCAACGACTGCTTGGACGAGTGTGTGAATGAAGTTCTCTCACAATTTAGTTTTTCACCATAGTTATTGGCCAAATCTTGTAAATCAATTATCCTTGACTCAGAGTCATTGTTGGGATAAAGTCGAATTTTAAAATCGAAATGACAATGTCTTGTACTTCTGTCATAAAACCAATATTGATTTTGGAATATTTTCTAATTTGAATTTTTTCATGTTTTTGCAGCATACGTTGGTGACGGAACTACGCGAACTCATATACCCAGAGGATCGTGCGAGATACGATGAGCTTGTTTATCGTAGAGAACGTGATCCGTATAGCGTGGAGAGGCACAGGGTGAGTGAATATTCTTCTGTAGTAACTTATCGCAAATAATTATCAAATTTTGCGCCGAAGACAATGGCTTGTCATTGATGGCTCAAACTTGATGCTGTTAGCTTTTAAGAGCACGGACTCTATTGAAATATAACAAGTCAGGGAACTACAGGCAAAGCGTGCCGATGAATAGAAATTAAGGGATCAGAATCAAGAGCTTTTTTAAGGCAGATCAACTTGTTTATACTTTGCTGGAAGTGCGGCTGATATTTTATATCACTCAATTCGATTGAATAGTTAGTTACTTGATCCATGTATGAAAAATTATATAAAACCAAAACCAAATTTTTCTAAATAAAAGTTTTGGTGTTGCCAATTGAATGTATTGGAGAAATGCATCAGCACTGTTGATCAGATAGTAGGGTTTAATGGCAGTCAGTTTTCTTCGTATTTCTATTCTAATCTAACTCCTTATACATGCAGGTCTGGTAGTTTACTTATCAGAGCAGCTTAAATATATTTTTACATAATTTTTCTCTCTTTCCCCTCTCTTTATTGTTCTGTACAGCGTAAAGGGGAACCCGCACGTGATTTACCGGTAAGCTTTTTAGAAGATTTATTCTACGACACAGACACTATTTACTATTAGAAACCTCATCAAAGTCTATAAGTGTTTTCTGCTAACTATACGAAAAGAATAAACAAAAAATTTAACTTAAATATTTTTATACTCTCAGCGTTCGTAATACTATTACCTTATTAGCCCGTATACTAAAACTACACTAACAAATATACAGTGGCGGATAAAATTATTCACACGAAAGGAAAAACAAGCAAAACGGATGTTTTTATTGAAATTTATGATTTAAAAATAATATAAACCGAGGATAAGTTTATTTTACTTAAAAACATTATTAGTATAAAATAATGGCGTCTTCTCATTTAACGAAGACAAATATGTGCACACTATTGGTTTCATGGAAAATATAACTTAAACAAAAAGATTGATACTTAGTGGGGATTCCATTTTATTTGATAATTTGCCCTCATCTTTCAAAAATGAAGTAAATTTCTGAAAGGTTACCCGGATGGATATTAGTAAAACCAGAATCAGGCGCAATTGTTCATACAAAAATGATTACTTTTTAATATTATTAAATTTACTAAATATTTTCTACTAGCATAGTATTAGTAAAATATTAAAATCGAGAATTTGCAAGTAGTACTATGTTCGAATAATTTTGTCCGCCTCTGTAAATGCCACTAAAATATATATTTGCTTTTCAATAATTTATCAACACTAATTTCTATATGTGTGTCATTTAACAAAAGGCATGTTACCTATAATTGTTGTTGTAATCTAACTGATGTATTAGTAAAAATATATATATATGTGTAACCGATATTCAACAGATAAAAAAAATTATCTCACATTTTTTACGTTTAAAAGTGTTACACCTCTTTTATTATTTTTCTCCCATTGTAACGAATCTGCCTACTACTCTAACTCAATTTAAGCATACATTTTATTGTTGTTGTTTAAAATGATAAAACAATTAATAATTTTGTAGTTCTGATTGCTTTATTGTTAGTCTTTACATACCAAATACAAAATACAAAAACAAAAATAAACCTCACCTTTAAACAGTAATCAAACTAAAAACTACTTCAAAGACAATAAGAAAGACAAATCAATATAGAATACACAGAAAAACTAGAAAAAATGAAGAAATATAATTTAATTTTAATTACAATGTACACAACAGTATACACTTATTATCACAACAAATACTTACATAGCAAAATGTGCATAATTTTTTCTTAGCATTTTCCTTAACTCTACCAAATGTACTATTTTAATATACTAAAGCCAGCGCTTACCAGCTGATCACAGCTCAAATTGTCAAAATGCTAATTAAGCGCTGAAAATTAAGATGCATTAATTTTGAAGGAAAAGCGAAAAAAGTTTATGAAAAATAACAATAAAACAAAACCACAAGCCGATACTACACGTTATAATTATATACATACATACATAAATATTTTCAATAAAGTTATGCAAATTTAAAGACGCCAACAATGAGTTTGAACAGTCCTTGAGGAAAGTATATTATTTAGTATTTCAACGATCATATTACACACACACCATTTAACCTTCCATGTAGACAATCGATAAAGACTACAAAATGTTCACCTGAGTAATGAATGCATAAAACCAGTGCACCAACAATTTCCACAATGTCTATGTAGTGATAGTTGCATCCAGGCCACTCGACAGTGCGTAATTATTCGAATGTCAATTTTTATGTTCCATTTCGAGTTCAGTAAATGTAAATGCGTAAAAATATTTGCAATTTTTAATATTTGTCTTAAATTCAAAATTGAAATCCTAAGTGAAATATGTAACGATCTCATTGTTTCAAGGCATTCATATTTTACTACCTCAATTTTCATGACTAAAGTCTTAAGAAATGTTTACTCAATATGTGTATTTGTATTAAAAATACTTTTCGGAATATCGCTTTCCTCTTCTGATACTTTTACAGGCTTTTCTTCTTATGCAGGCCTTATTCATGAAGCTCATAAATAAATGTTTTCCGCACAAAAGAATTGCAAGCGGCAGAGTAGTGGGCGGCATACAAAAAGAATATAAAAATTTGCAATAGCTGCAAAAAGAAAATTAATCCACTATAATTCACAGAGTATACAAAAATTATAGATGTGTATTGGACAATTCCTTTGAATGTATTGGTGGACAATTTTCATTATGTGCAATAGAAAAAGTTTTAATTTTCATTTCAGGTTCGTGTATGTAAAAATTATCTAGTGAATTCCAAGTTATTTCATTTCCGATAATTTACACTCAAAGAGAAAAATCACAAAAAGTAAACATTTTTTCAGTTGAACCACCTCGTATTAAAATTAAAAACACAAACCAGTCTAGACTATATTGCCAAATTAGTTGAAAACCAAGAAGTAAAAGCCTAAAAAAAATACATTCAGTGCATTCCATTTGTACTTCGGAAATTGCAGCAACGGAGACTGGAGGCTGTGGTTCAGAAGTACTTAAAGTACTTACCTCTATATAATTTCAAATAAACCTTAAGTTAATTTAAAGATTTAAATTTAGAACTTTGACCCAATTCGCAAATTCCAATTCGTGTTTATTTTTTCTTTACGATCAGCTATTTTTCTCACTTGCAAATTCTGAAGGGGTTATATACACTTGTAAGGCTGAAAAATCACGTTTGTTTTTAAATTTTTTACAAAGAACGATTTTATTAAACAAACACAATTTTTAAATATTTAAATAATGTCTACTTTAAAGTTAATTATAGCACGTAAAGTTAGTGAAAATATTGAAGTGCACGGCTCCTGCAGATGATCTTCCAAGCGTTCTCCAAAAAAAGCGTTCGGCGGTGGATAAAATATCTCCGGTTTGGATTATCTGAAATTGAAAAACCAATTAGATTATTTTTGTGGATAGACAAAGCTAGGTATTAATCGAAAGAATAGGCAATATTTTAATTTTTGATAAAATGGCGGCTATAGGAAAAAAAATCGAATTTTCTACATAAATGTACGCGAAAAGTTGCCTAAAAAATAGAAAAAATCATCAGAATTATTATTTCTTCGATTAATACCTAGAGAATATATCTGAGAAGGTTGTGTTAAAATTTCACGTCGATCGGTTTAGCCGTTTTTGAGAAATCGTGCCCACCGACTTCGACAACACGGTTTTGAGAAAAACGCTTTTAATGTTTGAAAACCATTTTACATAGGGTAGAAATTCTCTAAAACGCCTTTTCAAATTTGCGTGTAACTTCCAAAAAATTTACCGGAACGATATTAAATTTTCTGTGTGCATTCTTAAATATATGTACATTAAGAAAATAAAATAAATGCAAAATCGATTTTTTGAAAATTCTAACTGTATATAACCCCTTAATTCTTCCTAAAAAAATTTATGCAGTAAAAACTTGCAACTTCACCTCAAAATGAAATGTCATTTTGCACTCTTTCTTTCCCCTACTATGTAAGTTTTTTGGATACATGAACAACAAAATCAATTGGTACTAATTATTTACTTCATCAATAGGCCTATTAATGGAAGCAATGCTAACAAATATTCCTTCACATACAGATTGTCAAAAAGAACTGTTCCATTGGCTGGCTCCCTTTGTGCACTGTGCTATAAGTGAGTGTATCGCACGTTTGCTAGAAGAATGTGAGAGCTTAAGGAAATTTGAGAATAACGGCATTAAAGTTTTCAATTTACTGTACCTATCTAACCACAACTAAACACATTTTTTGTTTGGTGGAATATCATGAATTTTCACACAATATGAAAGAAGAGCTGGCTATAATTTCTGCATATTGTATATATATAATTGGCGCGTACACCCTTTTTGGGTATTTGGCCGAGCTCCTCCTCCTATTTGTGGTATGCGTCTTGATGTTGTTCCACAGATGGAGGGACCTACAGTTTCAAGCCGACTCCGAACGGCAGATATTTTTATGAGGAGCTTTTTCATGGCAGAAATACAATCGGAGGTTTGCCATTGCCTGCCGAGGGGCGACCGCTATTAGAAAAATGTTTTTTCTTAATTTTGGTGTTTCACCGAGATTCGAACCTACGTTCTCTCTGTGAATTCCGAATGGTAGTCACGCACCAACCCATTCGGCTACGGCGGCCGCATACTTACCTAAAAAATATAAAATAGTTATGACGTTCTTTCCGCAAACGAACGATATGCACAAACTACAAGCCAACAAAAATATTTCGAAAAAATACAAAACCACTCTCAAATTGAAGCCACTCAGCAACTGGTGCTTTAAAATATTTTCCATAGCAGTCAATTATACCTAGTCATATTGCAGAGCATATTAATGCGCCTCACTTTGTTCGCGGTTTCATGCTGTTTATAATGCAATTATTTTTCACCACATTTCTCTTGCATACATATTTTCTTAATTTGATTTCATTAATTAATAATTTACTCACCCTCGCAAAGTATACGCACTCATTTAAAATAATTACCGCTAAATCACCTTTAATATATTTACTCACCTACGCAACATTTCGTTTCACTTCCGCAAAACCAAAAAAACCAAAATCGGCAAAACCTAAATTCTTCACTTAGCGCACAAAAATTCGCAAAATACAAAAAAAACATATACTCGTATTTATGTATTTTGAAATCTGCCGTCTAAAAATATCTTAGTGCACTTCAGCCACCTTCACCTTTAGTACCGTAACAAAAATGCACCGGCCTCATTGAGTCTTACACCATAACCAAACGTATTTAGTGCCACCACATTGAGCCACTTAAACACCTACATATGTACATTTCACCAATAATGCTGTCCTCTTTCTTCTATTCACTATCCTACTTTCTGTAGAGGTTTGTTGCCGCAACCTAAGAAATACTTAACTAAATAAAATTTATGAAAAGAAAGCAATCATTACTAAGTATTTAAAGCCTATTCTAGCCATACGCACATGCATTCATATAAATACATACGTACAGATATATGTATGCGGGCAATTAGGTCGTGCCATTGACAGACTCAATTCAGTTTCGTAAATGCTTTTGTAAAATACTTGAATTGCCTTACATATCTGCAGGTAACCGATGTTGATTTGGAAGTGAGCGCGGCCACCGGACGCAGTCCATCGTCAGACTCTGGGCTGGGCATGACAGTGTCGGACATGAAGAATCGGTACAAAAATTAGAGAAAATAAAAATGCTGAAAAGTTTTTCATAACAAAAATTTCTTTAACGTTTTGTTTTCAAATCTCGAAATGTTTTCTTTCCTTTTACTCCTTACTCTCTTTTTTTCCGTATGTCCTTTTGAATTGAAAATTCCTTGACATTTTCCTCATCTTCTGTTTTTCGGAAACTATCCGAATGGGGTCACTATGTGACATTTGCACTTTGGTGACCCACATTTAGGCCAGCGCTACAGTTGCCTTATCGTCCCATGTCTGCCGGCCCTGTACTGCATCGTTCACCCCACTATTACCATCATCCAGCGTCATATTATCCACATCCGCATCCACCACCACATCATCATTCATCATTGCGTCATCTGGGAGGCACAGCTACAGCGGCGCAGCGAGAAAGGGAGCGAGAGGCACGTTGTGCCGCCGCCGCCGCCGCTGTCGTAGCCAATACAAAAACGATCGGCACCAATACGCCTAGCAAATTGCCATTGCAACAACAGCAACAGCATACATCGTCGTCGTGGGGAACGAACAATCAATCAAATAAAATGTATGCCACGGGCGATAGTAACAAAACTGACAATCAGCATCAGGTGAAGAAAATATGAAATGCACAATTTAAAAACAAAAAAACTACAAAAACAAAAATTTTAAATTCAAAATTTTAAATACAAAGCCGTAGAAATGCAACAAAGAAAAGAAAAATATTTGAAAACCAACTCCTACTATTGTCTCATTCCAATGCACTGCAAACAGCAAAGCAACTAAGTATAGATTACTACTTGTCTCGCTTTCGACTATCTAACTTTATATTGTATTTACCTCACGCTTACCTCCTTGTGCGCAGATACTTTCTCTCTCTGCTTATGTATTTGTTTTATTTAATAAATGCTTACGTTTCCCCTCTCACAAATAGTTCTCATTATGATAAGCAGAATAAGTTTTACATATTTCTCCTTCACCTATAGTTTTACCTACCTCACTGCCTTTCAATTCACAACTGAGCAGGTTATCGAAGAAAAATACAGATGATCGTTAGAACGTCTGTAGTTTCTTAATTGATTGACTTGAAAAATTGACATTCGATTTCCGTTAGTGTTCCGTTTCTGTTCTGCATAGGCGAAGGTTATGTGTTCTATGGAGCCCACTTCATTTTTTCACACTGTGGTTTTATTTGACAGTTAGTACGTTACTACGTTTATGCGGAGAATGAATGAATCAATAAAATTTTATGGAACCTATCAAGGCGAATCTATTAAAGGTGGTATCAGTAAATCAGCTGATTTATTATTTTCTTTCGCCGTGTCAGTACTTTGCCGTGACAGTCAACAAATCAAAACATTGTTGTTGGTCTAGCGCCACCAATATGAAATAATATGAAAACTGTATTGAAAGCTTTCTATCTAGAATATATAACCGACTTACGCAAATTCCGCATAAACGTATACATACACTATGTGTACATATTTCTTTTAAGATCGTGTGTGTGTGTGTGTCTAATTCGACTTAATTTTCTTTAAATTTAGTGTATGCGCCTTCAAATGTAAATTTAAAATTTTCAAGTTTTCAAAAATTGGTTCTCATACACGTAAACCCAAAAATAATTATTTTATTGATGTATTGGATGTGTATTTTATTTTGTAAAAAATTGTGTGTGAACTGGAATTCTGTTGAACACTTTCCATGAATATTCATTGCTAACAGAGTTTATAATTATAAGAATAATTTATATTCGAAAATAATATTCAAGAGAATCCCAACTTATTTAATATAAATATTTCAGAGTTCTTGACAGTCAGCAATTCACTGGTTTCAATATACTTATAATATTTCTGTTATTGCAGCTCCATTTGGAAAAATTTAATAATCTTTCAATAAGTTGATCACTTTTGCGTCACTCTGTACTTGCAAAGTGATTCGTGATGGATTATGAGCCATGCCGTACCTTAGTCATAACCGTAACCATAGCAATCAGCTGTTCTGTTCAAACATATGGGCATCACTGTAAACGATAATAGGTGCCGCCCCATAACGCCGTAACCCTAACCGTAGCTGTATGTATATATTGAATTTTGGTTTTCCCCCGAAGCCGTAAGCAGCTGTGAAATACTTTACATTTGCTTTGATATTTACGATAAAAAATTGAATATTAGAAATGAATGACGAAAAATTAATTAATTTTCCTCCAGAATTAACCGTGTTTTTATACAATAACAAAATGCAAATGTTGTCATTAATTCTACTTCAATACCAGCTGTTTATAGTGGGTTACTTTATTGCGGGTATGGTAATGGTTACGGCTATGACATTATGGCAACAACACCACTAATTGCAGCTTAAGCTTGACGCAAATCTGCTTTAATTGCAAAATTAAAGGAGTTCATTTAGCTAAAATTAATAGTCCACGACGACACTCTTTGTTTGTACTGAAATATAAGCATTTTCGATGTATCTAATAAATAATAATAAAAATTTAAATTTTAAATAAAATGTTCACGGAAAGTTTTCATATAGTCGGATTTCGTACTAGTCCTTAATTGTGTGTGTTATGATATTTGTTGTTTTAGTTTGAAATACAGTACTTTGGTTGATCATATCATTTGTTTAAGTGCATTATTTTTCGTTTTCAATCATCAACTTATTTTTATGTCTCTAGGAATACGGCTGTGATGACCATAGGTCCCGTAGAGGCAGTGAAACTCAAATACCACACTCGGAATACGAACAAGATGCGGTGAGTAGCGAAGTGCATACACACACAATATACATACTTACTAACACACATAACTTTGTAAAACCAATATAAGAATTAAGTGAAATAGTGATTAAAAATTAAGTTACTTTGCTTGAGTGTCTCTGAGTTCAAGTATTTATTTACCTCTGGACTGCCAAACACTTTTCATGTGAAAGAAAAATTACTCACAATTATTTATTGCATACTTTTTGGCACTGCGTTCTAATGTGCAATTAATGCGTAAGCGATCAAAAGCAACGATTTCTTTGCAAGCTATTTAATGTGCAGGTTAGGATAAATGGTTGCCCAAGCGAGGGTGTACTTAGGCAAAGAATCAAATTCGTCCATTGTGATGCCATACAGAGGGGGAAACACCAAACAGGGGAAAAGAGGAAGTATGGGCTTTGATTTGGAGGAGGATGACAATCAAACGTTGGCTGATTACATAGCGTTAGTCGCTTCAAGCTGTTGATCATTCTAATGTTTAAATCTGATATATCCGCAGGGTGTAGCAAATACGTGAGAGCGCAGCGCTCGCTGAGTTGACGCGAAGCGCATCTTTTCAGGAGCAGATCACAGGTTGTCAAAGGAAAATGCTAGACTTACGCGGTGACTAAATGCATTTCCATCTTACGCAAATATGACTTCCGTCCACTAAACGGGGCTAAGCGGCTTAGCCTCTTAATTGGTGTACCTTTTTTATGCTCTAGAAACTTATGGGTAATCTTGGCTTAACGATGATCGAGAATTCTATTTTACCAATTTGTAAACATCTTCTTAATACAATACTAAAAGCGAGCCCTATGCATCTGTGAAAGTTGTAGGCGGAGCTACTCGTCGTATATATTTTATGCGAATCGATTTTTCTCCACAAATGAGGATATTTAGAATTTACGCCTGTCGCGAGTGATTAATGCCCAAATATTTATTTTCCACCATTTTCATTTCCCATTTTCATGCCTCCAAGAAGAGTCGAAGCAAAAACTCTTTCACAGAAGCATAGTTGGCTAAGGCAATCATAACCGGAGCTTTAAACATCTGACCTTAAAAATATTGTATGGCGCATTTCTTATCAAATAAAATCAACAACTTTATTGAATCGATATTCATAAGCTACAATAAAAATACAAAAGTGCGAAAATACTTAAATTCATACAACTTATAAAAATACGTGAAACATATTTCGTTAAAGATCGCTTGCGATATATCCATATATGCTTGCATGTATGTGTGTATTTATATATATGTGTGATATATATATATATATATATAAAGGTTAATCATAGCGTGCTTAATATTAATCCTACTCCAATTTCATCGTCCAACTCTTTCCACTTCCCAACATTGGCTCCCACCATCCCTCTTTATATGGTCTAAAAATTACTTTCGCACATTTCACTCCTTCACTTGATATTCTCCAATTGCCATCCATCTGATTTCATTAATTACACCAATAAAAAACATTAAGATTACGTCCTTTTCGTTGCTGTACTTTTCGTTTTTCTTGTTGTAATAGCCAATGGTTGCCGTAAAGTCGCTCACATTTTCTCGTGCAATGTTGGCCGGAATTCCTCCGCTCCACCTTGGCAGCTGCGATTCGGAGGCAATGTGCTTGTGGTGGTGATTATCTCATTGGTTGGCAAATGATAGTCGCGTGGTGGCGTGAATGGCCGTACCAGGCGATGCCAGTGGTTCGGCGGACTTCCATTGGGCTCATATTTCGGACGAGGTATCCGCAATTGTTTGATTTCTGTTAAGTAAGAATCCATAGCGACGGCTTGTAGCTGAGCTCGTAGGGTGGGCAGCCGATAGAAAAGTGAGTGCGAGTGCTGCAAATGGAAGAAGAAAATTGCAGAGCAGGTTTTAATAAAGTGAGATTTAATAAAGTGATGTGTGACTGAATTAATTGCTTTAAAATTGCGTTTTCCCACCAAATTGAATTAGAGTTCATTTTAATTGGCGATTGGGTATTTGCAGTCAATAAAAGTTTACGATCAAATATTTGGATGTGCGAATATTACTTTCCTATGAGGAGTTTGTGGCTGCCACTAGGCTAAGTACAGGGTGTGCGGTGGCTAAATTAACGGCAGTTTTAATGAAAATGGGCTTCGCCACTTTAAAAGATAGCGTGGACCATACGAAATCGCATCACCATATTTCGCAGAAATTTGTACGCAAATTGTAACCGTTAAGCTCAAGCGCTTCCATGATTGGAATTTTGAAAGGGAGAAGCCTAAGATCCTTCCTCAATTTTTCATGCACAGTAGTTTTTGGAAGTACCAAGGCAGCTGCTCGCTGGCGCACGGACTGAGGTGGATTACAGTAGCGACTTGTGGCGACGAGTTCAATATTTTCACTTGTTTTTGAAGTCCGACTAAACACAGACCGTGGTCCGTTCGCCGGCGAACTTGCTACCCAGAACCTTCGCGCCCAAGAGTGAATCAAATCTTCACTTGGGGCATCACATAGACTTCGAATATTGGAATATGATCAAAATTTACGACAAGCAGTTGCACATGATTCATTAGCCGTGAAATACGCCACAGTTAGGAACGCACGCGTCGGGTGAACACTCTACTGCGACATCGTGACTATGTATATAGCCCGTGCGAATAACGAAGCAAAGGGGATGCCTTCTCCACTTATACACAAACTTGATATTTAGAATCTAATTCCGCCTGTACATACATTTTATAAAAGCCATTTTTCGAAGATTCTAGTTTAACTTGCTGCACGGGCAAATAAACTCTTTCAAACATTTCCTATCGAATATCTACTGGGCACGCAACAAGGCTGAAACGCCTAACCTTTCTTGGGTGAAACGAGCGTTTCAGAGGGAGACTCTCTCTTTGTTCCGAACATATGAAAATCAACGTCTTTTGCAGATCGGGAGATATTCCTCTAATTGACGGGCATTGCGCTTCCTAAATAGTGGGACCTAAAATATTTACCTCTATACAATATCTTGACATCACTAAGTGCCAGTGCTGAGCAGTCGAGTTAAGCTATCATTAAAAATGATAAAATATATGTAGCATTAAAATATAAAACACTTGCAATAAACCTTTTCTATTTGTCATAGCTGACAAACGCTAATATCATAGCCGGTTCTAGTGGCCAGTACTCGCATATTTTAAAGAGGTCAGCATGTTTGAAAGAGCTACAAACCCTTGCTAACACAACAGTATATATATTTTCGAGTTTTTTCTTAAATTGCAAAACTTAAACGATCTTCATAAACTTTATTAGAGTAATAAAAAGGTTCGTAAAAATGACATAAAAACCAACGAAAATTTTTGCTGTAAGAACGTTTTATGTCGGAATTTTTTTGATTACAGGATATTTGTATGTTCGGAAACCACTTCAAAGTGCATAAAAAATTAAGATTTCAGCAAACAAAAGTGTAAAACATTTCTCATGAAAACAGCTGCAAAAATAGTTGTGAGCCAATTACAGAAATTTTAAATGAAAGCAAATAAAATACTGCAACGCAGCAAAAAAAGTACGCTAATGAACTTATATATATATATATATATATGTGTTTTTGTATGAAAATGGGCATGGCTGCATGCAACGTACAGTTGTATAGGCTCAGCACCCAACTCAAAACCCACTTCTGCTACTAATGCACCGTTTAAAATGTGTTAAATGCAACGAATGAAAAGTGAAAGTAAAGCAACGGCTAGCAACAATAACTACAAATACGTAGAAGAAAAACCAAAACAAATGCACAACCCGAAACGGAAAAACAACAAGGAAAACCGATAAATGCGCGCTGGGAAACCACAACAACATCAACAACTCAACAGCTACGACCACTACAAACATTTGTGCAACTTTAATGGCAAACAAAACACAAACAATAAAAAACACGATCAACAACAACAAATTAGTAGGAGGTAATAGTAATATTTGTGAACGATAACGGAGCAATCTGCAGCTATAACAGCAATAATAAATGACAGCTAAATTTGAGGACAGGCAGGCAAGCAGGTAAGCAAGCTGCCCCCAGTCAAACTGTCGACGCCACATCAGGCCAATTGCAGCCGACACGCAAACCGGACGACTGACTGGGTGTATGAGCGAGCGTATGGGTGGCTGAGTAGCCGAATAGCTTTCAGTTAGTTGCGCTTTCTATCGTTCCGCGCGCCAATCGGTTCAGGTCGTCGGTTGGCATTTGCGCAAAACTGCGCCCTTTTATCACACATCATCCATAAAAACTGCAAATATAGCGCAACATGCACACGTGAGCCACGCAATAATGAAATAAAAAACAACTGCAACAACAGCAAACAGCCCTGCCAATTCCCATAGCGCAGTGAGTGTTGCACTTAAACTCACTTGCAACGCAATTACATTAATTTCCGCCACCGCAACGGACAACAATGACGCGTCGCAGTTGCCGGCAACTACTTGCCACATGGCACCAACAACAACAAGAGTAATGTGAATCAAAAGTCAACAAGAGTATGCATGCACTGTGTCAAAGCTTAGTATGCGTGTTTGTATGGCTGTGAGGTCGCCATAGATGAGCGGCTATGCGCGTGGCTATCATTTGGTTGATACGGGGCTCGATGCCCACTGTGAACATGAAACATGCGATGCAGGAACAATTTTTCTAAATTTCCACCTAAAACCCATCTACCATTCGGAGGCGGTAGATATCTTTTACTAGGCCAGCAACAAGGCACACAACTCAATTCGGAGAAGCAGCGCGGCCAAACTGCTCACAAAGAATGCATGACTCCGACCCAGCATAGTGTGCCATCACCGACTTCACTCCTTTCTGTTGTGGGCAACCACATTGGCAGCGCGGCGGAAAATGCACTTCAGCGATTTTCCGGTTTTTACGCCAGCCCACAGCTGGTTTTCGTTTCACTTCATTTTGTTTCGTTTTTTATTCGAATTCCTTAACTGAGCTTTGTTTTCATTTTTTTAGAGCTGTCACTGTTATATGGAGCTCGCATTATTGTTGTTGTTGCCGCTTTCCACCAACACAATAAGGTCTGAACATGTTTTGGTGCCCGTGTTTGGGCGGCTAACATTGAGTGGCGCGTCAAGTTCAATGCAACTTAATTTTTGGCTTTGTTCGAACTTTTGTAGTTCATCATCATTACAAAGCAGAATTGAATTAGATAAAATTAAATATGTTTGGCAACCATAAAAAATACTTAACGTTTCATGTTTACTTAGAAAAAAAATTACCTAAAAGGGATTCAAGAGCGGAGCCATTTCGCTGCTGGGCCAACCAGGCAAGTTTTCACAGTGAGTATTCACATAAATATGTACGTATGTGCAGTGGATCTCTGTTTATGTGTGTGTGTAAATCGATGAGTTCTGATGCTTTTTGTGTTCCAGCCAAACAAATTGACAGTTGACCTCAATTACCGAATACTTCGTGCAGTTGAAGCAAAGTATGAAGCTGATAACCGAGATGGTGTTGGCGATTCGGGAGGCGTTTCTGTTCTTGCTGTGGATTTTCAATCATCTGTTGGATTCTAACGCTCGTAGGTCAAGTCAGGGAAAATCGATTTGCCAGTAGCATCATTGAGCGTTAAAATATTTCAAGCATTTGGAGGGAATTAAAAAATTCCTGTAATGAAAGTTGTATCGCAATGTGTTGGCCATATATGTACATACAAATACATACATACGGCCACTTGCATGAACAATCACATGTCCGTCATTGTTTATGTATGTCTATGACCGGCTATTTATTTCACAGTGATTTTCATTTATTTTCCTCCACAAGTTGTGAAATGACAAGTGAATGTATATATGTAGGTATACTTCCATCTGTGCCGCTTTGTAGTTAATTGAATTGTTAACCTATTTTCGCTACTAACTACTTAGTTGATTGGAGCGTCTTCCCGCTGTGAATAGATAGCGCTGCGAGGGGAAAAGGTAAAAAAAGCTATTAAGGGAGGCCCAGTACATGAAACCAAAATATTTCCTTTTGTTTACACATATTATTTTGTTTAAACATTTTCTTAAATATAAAATTTAATAAATTTGCTTAACGTAAGATTCGCAAAAAATTTCCACAACTGAATAAAAAATTAACATTGTATAAGTAGCCATCAAATATTTATTGAGAAATGCTAGCGGTGTTGCAATGAGGACTTCAATCGCAATAGATTTAAAAAAAGAGACAAAGAGAGTGCCTTTATACATGAAAACGAATGTTAAAGGTAACTTCAAACAGAAGAAGAGAAATAAAAACTGACCCTGTCCTTTCGATCTATTAAGCCATTAAATGAAGTTCAGCGGAGGCTCTCAACCCAAAGCCCGTGAGTGCGATTTTGGAAAAAACCTGAAAATTCTTCCTGAGGCTCGATCTATCACAAAATGGCTTAAGAGCCAGCACGTTTTTTCGAGCCCCTAGAAGCAGCGATATTTTACCTACCTAAATATCTGCAACGATAGATTAAATATCAAAAGCCCTGTCAAGATATACGATTCTTTGCGATACTTGGACAAAAGTTGATAGTTGTCTCTGACTTAAGGAGTAGTCGGCGGGATGCAGCATTTGAAGTTAGAGCATGGCAAACATGTTTGCAGATGGCTCCAAGTTGGACGGAAGGGTTGGTGGGGGTGTATTTTACGGGGAACTCCCCATCAAGATAAAATTTATTCTACCGAACCACAATTAAAGAAGCAGTGAATTGGATGCTTACTTCTACAATTACTGTAAGGGAGATAAATACCGACAGGGCTCGTTGTTTGTGCATTCGAAATTAGTCGGGGGAATACGTGATTTCACTCTCGACTGCATCCGAATATTTTTCTATTGGGCTGATCAGTGGCATAGCGGAAAACTGTTGAGCTGGTGACGAGCAGAAGCTGTCTGGAAGGCGAGATGGAATCATCTCAGCACCTTCTTCTCAAGTGTCCTGCTCTTGAGTGGCTAAGGAATAGACATCTGGTGCCACACCTGCAGATATAGCAGGTTTAAACGTTACACATCAAGTGAATTTTTTCAGCAGCTTGATGGGGTTAACACAATATACTATAATTAGTCACCGTTTGGTCATCATCTTCCTATCCAAAGCGCCTTCTTCCCCCTTGTTCGATTTTTCCCCCTCTCCGTTTCTCCTCTGTATGACATCACAAGGAATAAATTTGATTCTTTGTCGCTTGGGTAACCATTTATCCTAATTGAGCCTAACTCTGGCTTAAGTAATACTTTTACAAGACTTATTCAAGAAACCCCGGAAAGCGTCAATTTTAATGATATTTATTTTTACAACTAAAAATTCCAACCGCGAATGAGATTTTAGACTTAAAGTTGATGTGTTGAATGTTGAATGTTGATTGTAATGAATGACGATTCGCGTTAAGCTTTTAAGCGAACTTTCTTACTAACGACTCACAATATGGCTTCCAGTTTTTGGCAAATAGAGATGGCTATGAATTTCTATACATTTACATGTAATCGGATACATAAATTTTCATTACAATTTATTTTATATTAGTTTGAATTAAATTCTAGAACAAATTGACATCACAAGCCAGTCCACTTAGTAGATGAATTGACCAAAGTATAAAAACATATTTCATTGAAATCTGATAATAACTAGCGTATACGTGGCAATTATGTACTACATATTCAGCCCCTAACACTTTATTCATTATGAGACAAAATTTATTTTATAATTTTTTAAGGAGATTAATCAAATTATCCAGAGCTTAATTTTTCATTTAAGGACCGAAAATTAGGGCTATACTGTCAGATGTCTCAATGGGCTCATCATTGCAAAATATTTCTTGGAGGTTTTTATTATCTGTTAATAATATAACAGCTGCTATCTATTTACATACCTATGTAGAAAGAAAGTCAGAAAATGATGTTGTCATGCAATATTTTAAAAATATACTGAAAAATAATTAAACCGAAGTTTAAAGAAACTCTTTAAGTAAAATTTTCAAATATACTATACCCAATAGTGTGTGTATAAGTGCATATAGATATGTATGTAAATGTGTTAGCATTTCTAAAAAGTATCGCCTGTCAATCGTTTATCTCTTCAAATCATCAAATCCAGCTGTCTCACACATATCACCTCATCCAACGCATTTTCTAATGAATTTCGTAAAATCAGCCAAACCCATTAGCTTTTGAAACCAAACTTTTACTAGTCTACGCAAGATATACAAACAGCCAAGCACACAAACATATGTCTGCAACATAATTTATTGCCGCAACAGCCAAGCTACAGCGCTGTCCAAAGGCTGTTCACTTACATGTAAGGCATTGTTGGCACCGCTTGCCACAGAAAGTTCCGGGTTGTCTGCTCTTGCGGTGACTACAACAGCAGTGGCGGCGATGGCGTTGGCGACCCATGTATTGTGTCCACAACGATTCTCGATTCATTTACTTTTTTGCTACTTACACCACCCACCTCATTCGCATTTCGCGGGTTGCGTCAACCATTCTGGCCGCACACGCCCAACGTGCGTCCCAATATTGACACAGTTTGCAAAGACCAGTTTTGGACAACTCTCAGCCCCACTATGAAGCGGTGGTTGGTGGTGTGATGTGAAGTTAAGATTGCGGTGACGCAGCTGGCACACCACAGCAGTGGCATCTGACTTTTCTAAATGTGCGTTTTTTGTTTCAAGCACATTTGGTAGCACGAATTTACGTGGAAGAAAAAAACAGAAAAAAATCAAACCACAAAACAAATAAAAAAACTTGGAGCGTAAAAACTGGGTCACTGGTAAGCACAAATGGCCACAAGCAGCTGCTCCAGCAACGCGGTAGTGATTGGTTGCTAATACGGCAAGTCAATGTGCGCTGACTAACCTCAGCACTGCTGAACCGCCTGTAGCAAAGAAGGTGGCAGCGAGAAGAAGCGGGAAGTGGAAAAAAGTACAAAAGAAAGTGCAAATGTTGAGTTAATTTTCAAGTGAATGGCCAGCAGCGTCATCACTATTGTAAACTGTCCCACACACACATTGGCAATATTTATCTGGTGTATTATTGTTAACTTCGCTGCAGCGAGCCCCAACGTACGCAGTGGCAAAACGAAAGACTCAGGCAACAAACTTGGCAGACGTTACCATTTTACAACTTTGGTTAGCTTGTATACACTTGGACAGTAGCGGTGGGAAGTGGATGCAGCAAAATTTGTTGCTTTTTTCCTTCGTTGTGGTTTTTGCTTTGTTTGTTTTGTTTTTGAAGACAATTGTTATTGTGGTCAACAGTGGCGTGGAGTGCAGCGTGAAGCCTGAAGGTGAGCGATTGTTATGTCTCAACCCTCCAAACACTCCTCCGCGCCGCCCCAACACCAGTCAATCGCACACTACAAACTCAAATAAATACCAGCAACAAGCAAAGTCAAGTTTTCTATGCGTCACCTTGTGCTTGTCTGCACATGTTTCACCCCGCAACTTATTCTTCGCCATACACACATACTTACTCGCATACTTGTGCATAGGTACTCGTACATTGTATTTGAGGCGAATCACATGTGGCATACAATAGCGTTTCAGTGCCTCTATCACCACCTGCTGCTGATTTTTGTAAACATTTAATTTTGTCTTTTCACTTTTCACTTTTATTGATACATTGACCTAGAATTCTGTATCTTTATTAACTTGACTGCGTCTGCTGCCTAATTGCTGACCTTTGGCTTAACAAAAGCGAAATTTGAATGAGAAAAGGCAGCCAATGACACCCAAAGTGTGTTAGTGGAAGATTGATGTGGCTTCAAAGGTTGTTGTGAATGTGGAAGTTAAAACATGTCGAGATTTCACTTTTCTCCACTTATTTTCTCCTTTCAATTTTTGTTCGCTGGAATATAAACTTACATAGATAATGTGTGTGCATATGTAAATGTAGCTGTAGATGTCTTCCGCCCGCTTTTCACAAATTGTGGCTTTGGTGGCTTTTGCATTTTTAAATGCAAATTTCTTTTCAAACATCTTTTTATTATCATCGCTTTAACTTCACTGTTACTTCTCCTCATTATACATTTGATTGCCATATTTTTTAATTTTTTTTCATTAAAATTGTATGAAGTGCAAGAAACACTTGACCTCTTCACAAAGCGAGTGAATAAAATGCTAAAATCTCAATTGATGCCACAGCCCTTGAGTCATATTCACATAATTTATTGTGTTGTTGTTGTTTTGTTATTGTTCACAGCATCTTCCGCGATCAGGGTCATTGGCTTATTGAGTGGCATCTATTTACAGTTCAGCGTGTTATTGTATGAAAAAATTAGGTTTGTGGTTTACAATTTTGTTGCTTTGGTTGTTATTACAGTTCAACAATTTCTATAACTCATTAACTATTTATTTACAATTTTTCTTCTTCGTGAAGTTGCCTTGATCTATTATTTGACCATTTTGCTAGCGATTAATTGTAAACTTTATTGGGTAATTGCCATATTCAACAAATTCTTGACGCTTAGTACTTATACAGTGAATACCATAATTGATTGCCGATTGTTGATATTGAATAAAAAAAGCAAAAATATTTGAACATTCTAAAAAAAATCAGCCTATAGCTTCTCACTTTCACTGAGTCACAATAACAATTATTTTTGCAGTTTTTTTCTATTTGAAGATTTTCAAGTTTCAAAAAGTATTTTAAGCTGTTAGGCTTGTTGTTCTTAGATTATATTTTCTTTTTAATCAACTTCTTTTAGTGATTGATCCATTTAAGTTGCAGATGGGGCTTTGCTGCGATTCTCTGTGTATTGAAAAGTGGTGTCAATTAATAAATCCATATATAGGCATCCAGAGGTTCCAGACACAAATGGGTTTTTCATTCGTTATTTACATATTGAGTGGGAAGCCATAGATTTTTTTGCATAGCCCAGAATGTTAAGTTGACAAAATTTTCAATAGAAGCAGCGTCATTCACACGAATAAGGTATCGATATCGTTGAATCATTAAATGATTGACAATACTTATGCTACTGCAGCCTATACCGTAATATATTACTCGTACACTGTACCACTGTAAAGTTGTATAAGTATTGTCAGAACTATTAGGAGAGCTCAACTTGACCATTCTTCACATGAATTTACTTTAGTCGATTTGGTAAAGTTAGCTACATCTAACTAAGCCTTCTGTAGTTGAATCAGCCAGAGAAACCTTTTTTGGAATTGTTGATCAGCAAATACTGAAATTACCGATTATGCGATTTAACCCCAGATAAAAAAGTTAGAAATCTTTACTCGAAGCATCAGACTGAACGAATGCTCCCCTTGGACTATGCCGACTAAAATAGTGCAAAGTTATGGCAGAGCTTTCCAGATGTGGAAGAAGAGAGATTTCTTCCAAATATTATAAAATTATTCAGCAATAAAATATATTGCATTTTATTAATATATTTTTTCAATTTTATTCATATATATTTGCGTTGAAAACTACAAATAATTACCTTGGGAAAAAAATGTTAAACTTTAATTTGCTTATTCAATAGCTGATCGTAATTACCATCAAGTAGCATACAGACCCTTATGTCTGTTAGATACAATGAACGCTTGCAGAAATACCTAGAGAGGCCAACAGGACTTGCGGAGCGATAATTTGGCTTCAGGCGAGCAAGATGCACTGTCGACGTCATTCGACTGGTGGCCGAAATAGCGAGCGAGACTATTAATAGGACAGGTGGGGCATAACGCTCTATGAAATAATGCGCTGTCAAGATCGCTTTCAACTCAGCAAAAAACTCAAAAAAAAACTCTTTCGTTGCTGAGTGGTCTTGGAGTGCCCTCGTACCTGCTTCGGATTATCCGGAGCTCTTTCGATGACAGATTCCTTGAATACGGCGCCGATGACGGTCCTCAGAGATAGACAGTGACGAGAGGTATCGCGCAAGGCTCAGTTCGTGGTCCTACTTTGTTGAATGCAATCTACGACGAAGAAGCAGAATGAAAAAAGCAAACAATAGAGCTGTTTCAACAGCGATTGCTGGAGCTAAAAAAATATCAACGCCCTGAGTCGCGTCTGATCACCCGAACTTCCCGAGAAGTGCTGAATTGAACATGAAACAGTGTTCCAGAGGAGGTCGACTCAGACGCGCCAACGACAATTACAAATGCCTGATTTAATGACTCACGCAGCCGAAGAGGGCAGGTCTGTTTCAGTTGAAGCATGCCCTACATATAATTGCGGAATCAATAAAAATGTTTCTGACATTTTTGTCGTCCCCTTCCAAAAGCAGGAAAAAAATTAAGTATCATAACATAACCGACTAATTTATATGTGTGCATGTATGTGCAATTAAAAAAAAATGTATTATTACAACTCAGTCTAATCTATTGGTTAATTATGAAACCGCATTTGTGGCGTCACTTCGATTTTTGCGCTTTTTTGGCAATTAGCTACGCTTAGCACAATGAATATTGACAATAATCGCCCATTTGCCAAAAGAAGTGGCAGACTCCTCGAGTGCCAAAAACCTGAAATATTAACCCCTTTTTTATGTTGCTTATTTTATTTTTAATTTTTTTTCTCAGTAAATCAAAACACAAAGTTGGCTTTAAAGTCGCGCTTATTATTGTATGAGAAAATGCAGCAATAAAGGCCTATGATTTGCAGTTTATTATATTATAGGTATATATATATTTATGTGTGTATACGTAAGTATAGGGTTTTCCAATATTATCCAGTCACTGATGCTAAGTCAGTGTACTAAGTGCTTTGAAGAGGACACTTGAATTGGCCACCAAGAACATGCGATTTGACGGTGTAAAAGTTTTCCTTGTGGAGTTCAAATGAGGCACAATCAACCGATCCGGATGCCTGAAAATTTAAAATAACTGATTGCATTGCTAAAACTCAGCCGAGTTTATGCAGCAGCGCAATTGAAAATTGCATCTCTCGGCACCATTCCATCATGTGAAGCCGAGACGTGCTAAAAGCCTGTACAGGCATTACAAATATAAAAAATTCATTAGTACCTCACACAGTTTGTTTTACCCCAATCCGATTCGCCCTTATTGGACAACCCTATGTATTATTTACAACTAGTTACCACTCCGTGCCGCCGCGTACTTTGCAAATTCAAAGCAATCGCCATTGTCGCTCTGAAATTGATTTTAATCCTATTTATTTCAATGCCACGAATATTGTGTGATTACAAATTAGTTACGACTTACACGCATACATATGCACACAATAGCCACATATCGTAAAAACTGAATTTTGCAGCAATACTGCGACAGACATAAGCTTTAGCTCAGTGTTCGGCCAGCGGCGAAAACAATGATTGATTCGTCTCGATGACTGAAATATTTATTTGCAGGTTTTCTATTTATATTTTAAACTTATATGTATGCCTATAAATATACAATAGTAATTTTTTTTGTTGTTTTCTAATCCGGAGCACAATATTTATTTAACTTATTTTTATTTACAGCGAGCTTAACTCCCACAGGCATAAATGTGTGGCCACTTTTCGTCACTTAATGCGATTTCACATCTTGGCGTGACATCATTGTTACTAAAAAATAAAATAAAGATATGAAATCATACACATCATACATACATACATATATGGTGTACAATCTTGCTCTTCAACTGAACTGAGACGACCTAATTGTTAATGGCATAAATATTTATTTTGCACAATTTATGCGCTCAAATATTTACCAACTTTCAGTACTCACAAAAGATAAATTTTGTGTAGCTGTGAAACCAAATGGAAACGGTTAGTCAAGTAATTAAATAGCGTTGATGCTTAATTAAAAATGTGATTATTCACTTTTTTGAAGTGTAAAACTTAGGGTACTCAATTCAGAGTTTCATGACTTTTTTATGTATGAAAAAAACAATAAAATTTTAACTTCAATGTCGCATTTTAAGTTGAAAGCAAATAAACTTCTAACACAAAAGCCAACCATAAAACAAAAACGATTTAAAAGCAAGTTTAGTGTGTAAAATTTAAAAATATGAAACAAAAACAAATAATACGAATACTTGATATTTGATATTTGAGATATTCAATAAATGTCACGTTTTCGACAGTGCACAGTTGATCAAATGAGCACTTTTGCAAAACTAAGAAGATTACATGTTATTTGAAGCTAACATCTTAGTGAAGGGAAAACAAAATGCAAAAACAAAATATAATAAGTTAACCCTTTCACGAGTCTTAACCCTGCTAAGAGCCAATGAGAAAAAAAGTTGGAGTGATTTTCATTTGAAAGCAATTAATTTTATATTAATCGAAAGTTAAGTAGCCGTAGTGCTTAGTGCGTAACTACCATTTGGAGGTACCTAGGTTCGAATCCCCATGCATGAAGCACCAAAATTATAGAACGTTTTTTTTTACCAGCGGGCGCCCCTCGGCAGGCAATGGCAAGCGTCCGAGTATATTTCGGCCATATAAAAAAATCATTTGCTGTTCAAAGTCGACTTAAGACTGTCCGTCCATTTGTGGAACAACATCAAGACACACACCACAAATAAGAAAAGAATCTCGGCCAAACAAGGAGTAAGCGAAAGTTACTATTTTTTTATTATTATGCCGCAATATTTTATAGAATTATAATAGACTATTTTTTCATAACTAATCGACTCTAATAGGCTTGCAGATCAACATAATTGGCGCACACATTTTTATTAAGTGCTTGGCCAAGCTTCTGCTCAAATTTGCCGTATGCGTTTTGTTGCTGAACTACAAAGCGAAATAGTTTTTATGAGAAATTTTTCCCTGGCAATCGGAATTTCGCAATTGCCTGCAGAAAACCCCTTTTTCTATCATTTTGTTTCACGCCCATTTTGCGCAGATTTAAGAGTATCAGAAGCATCAGCAACTTTTTAAAATATATCTGACAGATTTTTAGAGTCTGCATTTCAATTTCGCCACAGCAATTTTTCTGAAATCTCTGCAATTTATTACAATTTTGAGAAATCAATTTCAAGAAGGAAAGGGAACATATCAGCTGTAGACAATGAATTAAGTTTTTGGTAGTATTTTTATTTTCAAGCATCTGGTTGTGCCATAGTTGAATTTGTTGGAAAATGAAACTCATGAACGTCCAATCCCCAAAGAACTGTCCTTTCTGGATTTAAAAATATTTTTTAATTTCAAAATTAATTTCAGTAATATTTAATCCAGAATAGGTTTTTAGTTTACCATTTTCTTATCTTCCTGCTACACTCTTCAAATTTTGACCCCCTCTCATTGGCTCTCTCGCATTCCTTTCTTTCAAAGAGGTAATGACTTGGTCATCTAAACAACTAGTATACATTTTTAGATGTTTTGTAGCATTTCTAATGTAACTGTCGCACAAAAAGTGCATAGCGGCTCATGCGATTTTTTTTTTCAATTTATAGGGTTGCGATTTTCAAACTTAGGTTGAAGCGAATTTGTTTAAAAAGCCGATATTTGTATATATTAAACATTGTTGCAAATTACTGGTTTTACTGTGATCACTTAATGCAAACGCAAGCGGGCGAAATAAAGCAGTTAATAATATTAATAACAATAGAAAATGAAAGTACAGGAAAAAATAAAAATACAAACGAAAAGCAAAGCAAGTGTCAAAACTGCAATAACAATAAAGGTTGCATTTATTAACCCAACAGCATTTTGGAAAATGGCAAAAGCACGAAAATTTATTTACCGGGCCGATTATTTTACGTGCTCATTTTGTGGCACGAAGCTAAATTATTTTTTATACATTAATTGCATATTAATTGCGTTTGATCACTTGATCTATTTGCCATTTCACTTCCACTAATGGTGAACGCTGCAGATAAATATTTCTAAACCACTTCCTGCATGGTCGCCAAAGCCACTAACTGCGCTTGAGACCTTGCATTTCAGCCACTTACCGCTAATTACAGAATTAAACTGAATTTACACTAATTGAAAAGTTCAACAACAACTTAGACTTCAACAATACTTGTTAAAAATAAATATTTTATGTGCATACATACATACAAACACGTATCAAAATAAGCTTCAGATATTTCTCGCCACTTGAATACATACCAGCACTTGTATTCTCGCGGACTTCAAATATTCTTTTAACACAATGATTCAACTAAAAATATGGCGGCAACCAGTTAAACTCTTTAAGTGTGTCGCACACTTGATCCCGCCAATGAGAAGGCAAGTACCCCAATGGCCATTGGGCAATTGTGAGGCCGCGATTAAAATGATTCAGCCGCTCGTTGGCCGTGCGGTCACTCTGGTCGCATATTCAATATATCTTCAGATATTCAAGTGCCTAAGTGGCCGTGACTCTTCGCAAGGCTTTTGCGCAATTTCTACTTTTTGGCCTGCCATTTACTTTACTACTAGCAATTGACTGGGCATACTTTTTTTGCGCCTTTTGTAATTAAATCGCTGTCAGAGTTGGCCGAGACAATTCTTATGACTTTCTACTTGCCGGTGGTTATTCGTTTCTTATACCGAAATTAAAGTTGAGCAATAAAAAAAGAATTATATCATATTTTTCATTCTTGTGATTTATTTGCCCCAAGCGACAGACATACACAGCTACGATTGTACGCTTTTGTTTGCTGCTGCGTGAAGCTGCGTGCCACCGCGTCAATTCTGACAGCGCTAATGGCGGAAACTACGTAGTGATGGGCCAAGGCAGCTGCTCATACACACTTACATATATACGTACACACGTACTATAGTTGAATTGGAGACGCATTTGTGAAAACAACCGCTGATATGCTCTGCCGCTTGGCATTTTCCCTCCTCTTGCTTCACTTTGCTTTGCTGTTCGGCTTTTGTCCGCTTTAATTGACTTTGACGGCATGTTTTGTGCGTTGTTCTGCTCTTAAGCACATCATTTTATTTAGCTTGAACTTTGGTTGATCATTATTTCGCAGTTCTCAGGCAATTGGTACCATGCATTATTGTTGCTTAATCCATAGATACTATCAACGGTGTCATCAGCTATAATTTTGATGATGTATTGAGTTCATTAAGGATTTCACAACTGACCATGTTTTTTTTAATTAGTTCCTGAAAAGCACATATACATACATATATGCTTATATATATATTAACACATAATGTTTTGATTTTCATCAGCACGACTTCGCCTAATTAGACTTTCAATAACGCAAATAATCTTAGAAAAGTTTAATAAAGCCACTTGAGTAAGATGTGCGCCATTGAATCCCTGCGCCGAAACACATTTTCCTTCAAACACCCGAGGCAGGCATAATTGTGTGCTATTTGTGATTCTCTACCATAAAGAAGTAAATTAAATACGAGCAGGAATTAAACAGGAAAGGGCATGTTTAGCTATTCTTGAGCGGAAATTTTTTTTCACGAATTCTTAAAACAATTTCTTGTTAATTTTCTAGCCCCTCTCAAAGGAATACTTTTCAGCAGCATAAATTATGAACGAGTAACTCTTTAGCACTTTTTAACTCAAGTTACGGTTTAGAATCAAAGAAAATATTTCTCTCATGTTAGAACTCATGTCTTTTTGAAATACTATTTAAAGCCTCTGATTTTTTCACGAATCCAGAAAACAATTTCTTGTTAATTTTCTGGCGGCACTAGCAGCTTCAAACGCCTTTTTGTAATACTTTGGTGGCACGTTGTACCAAAATATACTTGGGATGGTACTCTCGGCTTTGCTTATATCCCATCAAAATCCTTATCTAGTAGTGCTAAATAAATATCCAGTTGAAAGTACTTTTGAAATATCTCATTACCAAACGTTTGCTGAGACGAAGACTGAAGATTTTATCAATTAAACTTCCTAGGAAGAAGCCTTTGGTGATGTAGGTATTAACAAATAATACCTGTTTCGAAGAGACCCAGTTTCCCTCATTTGTTCCTACCGAAGCTCTTTGTATATTCGCAGAAGGCCAGATAGAAAGGAAACACGTAAATATACTGTAGATTTTGCCCGACTTAATTCAAATAGAGATGGAAAATCTGCATATTATGTGAATACGAGGTGTGTTCAAAAAGTATCACGAATTCTGTGTTTTTTCAAAAACATTTATTTATTCATTAATATTTATTTTGGCCTCTTCAAAGTAATCCCCATGAGGTATTATGCACTTGTGCCAACTTTTTTTCCAAACTTTTTTTTTCTTGTTCAGCTCTTCCTTCGATGCCGTCTTTATCTCGTCAGTCGTAGCGTTGCGTCGTCCTTTCATGGGCCTCTTCAGTTTCGGGAACAAGAAAAAGTCACAGGGTGCCAGATCTGGGGAATACGGTGGCTGTGGCATCAGTGTGTTGTTTTTGGCCAAAAAGTCGCGCACAAGCAACGATGAGTGAGTAGGGGCGTTATGCAAGAGCCAACGTTTCTGGCGGATTGCTTAACGCATATTTGTAGGTAATATTCCTTATTGACCGTTTTATTCTGTTGCAAGAACTCATGATGCACAACGCTCCTGCAATCGAAAACCGAACTTGGCGCGCTTTTTTCGGTATTGGTTCGTGCGACAACTTCCATTGAGATGATTGAGCTTTGGTTTCCACGTCATAACCATAAATCCACGATTCGTCACCAGTTATGAACCCCTGGAACAAGTTTGAGTCGTCGCGGACAGAGTCCAACATCTCATTAGCAAAGTTTATGCGATGCTGCTTTTGGTCCAAATTGAGCAGTTTTGGTACGAATTTTGCGGCGACCAGTCTCATGCCCAAATCATTGAAAAAATCGAATGGCACGAATCGATATGTCTAGGTCCTCAGCAACTTCTCTAACGGTGATTCGACGATTGGCCAATACCATTTTCTTCACTTCATCAATTTTTTCGTCTGTTGTTGAAGTGCTCGGTGGTCCGGTACGCCGGCACGCTTTTCGTCGTTCACATCTTCTCGGCCTTCTGAGAACATTTTGTGCCACCGATAAACATTGCTTTGGTCCAAAGTAGCTTCTCCGTATGACACAGTCAACATTCGGAATGCATCCGCGCACTTAATTTCGTTTTTCACACAAAATTTGATACAGGTTCTTTGATCCATCTTTTTGAATAGCTAAACATCGAAGACGAGCCGTGCAAGCAAAGCAGCTGCCAACTATTAAATGAACATTCAAAATGGCCGAACTCGTCGGCATGAGTGAGAGACATGAATACTAATATAATAATATACGTAACCTGCGAAAATTCAACATTAGCGATACTAACTGGGTATCAGGAAAGCAAGTGAGATTATAACTCTTCGATACCGACTCTATCGTACCTGGATAGTAAAAGTACTTCATGCACATGGATAAATGCATATCCGTACTTAGCACTTGCAATAATTAGCGCAATCAAGCAATAGTAAAGGAGTTAAAAAGTGTAGATTGTTAACATGTTTTTTTTTATTAAATAACTGCTGTATGAACGGAAGTTTTAATTTAATTGTATTTTATAAATAATGATTGGCTGCACTTATATTTTCCTACTTGAAACCAAATTAACAAACCACGAAGTCAATATGTTGGTTGCACAAGTACGTACACACAATTATAATAAAGCATAATTGCACATTAGGTAGTAATACGAATGTAATTTAGTTGTAGTATTTCGTATTTAGAGTTATAACTTTTTAATTATAAGGGAAATAATATTTCAATTAACTGAGTATAAAGTAATAAATATCTATTTGCTTCACAACTTTTTCGCTATCAACTTTTCTATTTTCCACGAAATTTTTTTTTTTCGCTTCATATGTTTGAAGGAGCTATTTTTGAAAAAAAAAAAAATATACTTAAAATCTCCGCTACTCATCGTTTACTATTTATTTTTTAGCTTGGGAATTGTCGGAGCTCGCTTGTAAAGAGCAGGAGTGAGGAATTAATGTGAGAAGATATATAAATTCAATATTTGAAAGTTAGTAAATGGTGTACATTTTTTAATTCACTTAAGTTTATTTATTGTGCGCTGAAGTGGCAAAAAATAAAGGGTTTTTTAAAAGACGTGCCTAGATGTTGTTTTAAAATAAAACAGATAAACATTAAGATTCTTTCAGTTTTAGCTAGTTTTCGTTTTCCAAATTCCGCCTCTTAATTATGACATGTGAAAAATGGCATCATTTAAATGTCCATCATGAGCATCGACTGCAGGTAAATCAATCCTATAAGTAAAACAAACAGTCATTTCATGAGTACCTAATTGTTGAGGACGTCGAGATATCGATGTTGATGATTATTCAGCAACACTTTGCGCTACTACAACAATATTTGAAGCAGAACGTCGAGCTTTTAGTGCTAGTCCTTTTTCTATACTCGATAGAACCAGTTTCGTGAAGTTTTTCCATCAAACTTTGAATTAATGACTCATGTCGGCAATTATTTCCACAAAAAGAGGACAGGTTTTGCGATATGTTGTCCTTAAAGATCGATTTCATAATACGTTTCAATAATTTTAATGCGCTGCTCTATCGTAACAAATTGTCCACTTGTCTACTGGCTATGAACTAATATGGACGTCTGCAAAATAACTAAACAAACGTGGCCCAAGTTCAACAAATCCAGAACTGACGAGTTGTTAAGGAAGCCACAAGCAGGCACATTTAGAATTACGTCAACAATAACCGGCCACTGGTCTTTGAGAGATCATGCCCAGAAGATGGGGGGACCGTACAACGATAGATGCAGAAGCTGCAATCAGAAAAAATCTAAGGAAACCGTCTTTCATTATCTGTGTGAGTGCCCAATTCTGGGTGCGAAACAACATAGAGTGCTGGGGAAATTCTCGATGGTTGACTTGAAAGAAATTGCAAAAATGAGAATAAATGGCATATACAGCTTTATAGTCAGATCAAGATGGTTCGACTAAAAGCAGCATTCTGCAAATAGTGTATCAAAATGGCATCTTTTGTGCTAATTGGGTCTAGGATGTGTCACTCAGGCAACACAACCACCACGGAATATGACATTTCAATTATAATTTAATTTCAATAAATATTCCATAAAAATGTTAAGAAGTGCAGGCGGAAAATAAGAAGCCCCTAGCACAAATAGCAAACTTTCTGTTTAAAATTGATGAAACTTTCTATTTAAAATTTATCAAACTTTCTGTTTAAAATTTGTGAGAAAAATATTAACCCTCTAAAGAACCCTTTAAAGAACCTATATACAATGTAGGGTCAAACAAAACACCCATTCGAGCACAAGTTAGGTGGCAAAAATGCCCCAAAAGACCCCAGAATTTTATTACCAATTTCTGAAGGCGGTAATTATGTTTGAATCACTTCATGGATTATATTTCAAATAAATGAATTCCGTTTGTACTTTAAATCGGCAAGCAAAACTATTAAAGTACCCTGTGGAGATACAAAGTGTTTGAAATTAACTTGAGATATTCACTTAAAGCACTCCTCAATGTAAACGTAATTACGATCATGTTCCATACAAGCAGTTTGTTGCCTTATTCAAGCATACTGAGAGGGCTCGCATGCTTAGAAAATTGTATTATATTCAGAAACCCCAAAATTATCAAAACAGCATTAAAGCTCACCGTTATTTGCAAAATTAATATTGGTAAATTTTTTTCTTCTAATTAAATAAAATAGTTGAAGGAACTTCTTCGCTTAATTTAACTTTTTAATTAATAATTTACCTATTGCACCACAAGCTACATATGGACACAAGTAATTTTAGTTACTTTCATCGCCAATTACAAGGCATGCAACACTTATTTAAATGGTGTATGAATTCGCTAGCATGCGAGAGCACGATGAACTTCGAATCACCAATTACATTAATTAATTTAAACACATGCATAGCCACATACATATAAAGCTAAAAAAACCTGTATGGCATGCGATCGCAGGGAACAACTTTACTACACTGGTTTAATATTTTTGTCACGAATTGGATTAATTTTTTTATTGTTATTGTTATTGCTAGTATTTTTTGCCTATTGTTTTGTGGACCATGAAAATTTGGTTTGTTAGCTAATCAAAATTATTGACTGCGCCAAATTGCATTAGTATGGCATCTAGACATACATTTACACAAGCACATGACTGGATTTAGTACAGGGTTTTGCAAGTTGGAGTTTCTTTTTTACATTCAAATTAAGCGGCCACCGTAGCCAATGAGTTGGTGCGTGACTACCATTCGGAGTATGTAGGTTCGAATCTCCGTGCATGTTTATTTTCTAATAATGGTCGTCCTTCGGCTGGCAATGGAAAACTTTCGAGTGTACTGTTTCCCACCTGCCCGCGAAGCGATTTCGATAATGTTTGCTAATTTTGCGTTGATATTCAAACGTAATTCAAGATTTGAGCTTCATTACGGCAACTTCATGCCTAATGTATGTGTTAATCACAGAACCTCTATCTTTGGGAAAATAATCAGTAATTTTTTTTTGCCCATAACATCTGTCGAATGTGTTAGCTGTCAAGGCAAGGCACTACTAAAAACCAAAACTTGAAGGACCCTGTATATACCTTTATGTGATAATACGAATGCCATATGTGAGCCCAGCTGAGAGTTGGGTTAAGTAATTTACTTAAAACTTTGCTGTGGACTTAGTTAACTCGTTCGTTAGCGCACGCTCACAGTTTATGTGGTTTTCCAAAGTTTCTGTTTTTTATATACTTTTTTTTTATTGTTTTTGATGTGAGAGTTTGGTTGAAAATTTCATCAGATTTTCTGACTGACTGCTTAGCTTGTTGGTCGGTTACGAGGTTAGTTGCTTAGTTGGAGTGAATTGAATTAAGCTGCATTGCGTTTCACAGCGCATATTGTTTTTGCTTTCGCTTTGTTTAATTTATTTTGACTTTTTTTCGGACTCAAATAATTTATGTTGGCGCAAAAGTTGGTCCGAATTCGTATTTGGCGTTTGTGTCATGCAGTTTGAGGTTAATTAAATTCAAACAAAAGCCGGATGGTGCAAGGCGCCTGTAGCATCTCGCCAACAGCAACAATAATGCAATAACAAAATCCATGCAAGTACAATAATAACGTAAAAAACCTGTATGTATTACATGAAGTGCAGCATCTCGTACAATTGCGGTGTTACTTTATTTTGGCAATGAGATCTCAACTCTTTCTGTTGTTCTCCTTTTATGAATTGTGTGCTGCTGTTGCGCGTATTTTTTATTATCTCACTTTTAGTTATCGCTTTGTTATCTGCACTAACGATGAGTTCATTTTGACTTCTTTGTTATGTTGTTGTTGCTCTTATTGTATGCAGCACAGCAGTTTGTAGCCGTTGCTGTTGTTCGTTGCTGAAATTATTGGCTAATGAAGCTGTTGCCACCAAAAGCGCTGTTGCTGGTAGTTTTTCTTAGCCGTTTTGACACAGTGCTTGTTATTGCCGAGGCAAGTGCAGCAATCTTGTACCTCTGTTTGGCTATCATTTCGCGCAGATGGTGTTTTTGATAATAAATGCCTGATGTGCATACACACATCCGTGCATATAAATTCTCATATGCGCACAACTGTACATAAATATGCATATCATTGCGTGCAAAGTATCTCTGCGGAAGGTTTAACTTCCAACTTCACAGCCTAAGTAGCTCGTTAACCATCTAAGAGCCGGATGAGACGACCTGCTGTTTGTGAGCTTCCATGGCGAAGCGCCTTTTATGCTGAGAAATTTAATTAACGAGCCAAATGTAAATTTATATACCTACATACGTATATAAGTTTATGTATGCACTGCATTAGTTTATATGCATGTATCGGGTGTTTTGGTAGCTGCGTGAGAATTATCGATACCGATAACTATGGTTAGACAGCTGAGATTGGCAAACTGTGTTGACATTTCTGTTTATTAAGATTTGGCAAGTCATCATGAATTGTTCTTCCATTACGTAGGGAATTTAACGTAGGAATCTTGGCTTACGTGCCCTTAAAATAAAGCTCGTGCAAAAATGATCACCATTTGCGTCGCATTTTTGCTGATTGGGCTCATTTAGATTTATTATTAGGATTTATTAGAAAAAAATAGTCGAAAATTGCACTGATCAAGTGGACTTTGTAACTCGTAGCCGCGGCAGAAATTAGATTAGATTACATTTTCTACGAGGTTTGCACTTCGACCTCATGGAATTTGCCCTCTACTCATCACGGTACCTCATCCAGACCCAGTTCTCTTATTCAACTCAGAGAACTCATAGAACTGGCTTGGACTCCGCGTATGTGTCTTTCTTCTGGCTGCAGTTGGCGCAGCGGACATATGCCGGATATGATATTCCAGAAATAAATGCCACGAAATTATCTAGCGAATAATAATTAAAAAAAAAATGCAAACAAAAAATTATTATTATTATTAAGTTGTCAAGTTCTTAAAAAACACCCTTTATTTGCGAAGATTTTATTTGCCTGTCTCCTCGTTTGTTGACTGCGTGAATTGTCTTACGAATTTGGACGCGTGTATGTCGTGTCTGTGTATGTGTATGCGTCCATGCATTCGTTGTTCAGCTTTTAAGTAGCTTTGATAATATTTTTTATTGTCAATTTCTTAAGCGTAACGGCTGTGTTGCCACAAACGATTATGAAACAAAAGCGAAAATTTAAGACATGACATATTCAGTTGCTCAAGTGAATAAATACACCAGCCAAATTTTAAACAGGTATGCTTACACACACACACACACACACAAGCAAATATATACCACACAGCAATCAAATAATTCACCAGCACGTGAGCGAACACGCTTTCGGTTACCAAATAAAGACGGCCTGTCTGGCTGCCGTCCGTCGCCATACCTTCGCTTTTTTCGCCTATTCGCTTATTAGTTATATCACAAATTTAAATTGTTTTAATGCAGCTGAAGCACGCACCGTTCAACACTTAAAGTATCTTCAAGATGCTCTGCTTTCATTTATTTAGCAGCGCTTAGTATCGCACTTGAAATGTCTGTCTTGCGCAGTTGCGTCGGCGGTGGTGGCGTATTTTTGTGCAACGTTGCGTACGAATAGCGCCAAATAGAGATAACAACACAACAACTCCACCAAAGTGGATACAATAAAACTTTTTATAACTTACACACACATACACACATACGTACTTACTTACTTGAATTATGTATTAAAAGAAATCTAGCAGCGAAACAGAGCGTTGTAAGCAACCGGTTAACAACCATAAGAACAACAATAAAAAATAAAAACATGTTGAGAAATTATTGTAACTACATACAACGAAAAATAAATTTGAAGAAATATTAAATGCAAAAAAAAAAATACATTAGTCAATACAGCGGCAGTAAACCATAAACTGCAAACCATACAGTGGGCACAATGGTTACAGAGCATTTGATAAATAAATAAATAAAATTAAAATAAACTAATTTCTATTTTGATTTCAGGGTAACCGTTTTTACTTTAATAAGATTTTAATAATTTCATATTAAAACAATAATAAGGAATTTCATATTAAATTGTTCCGACATGAAATTTTTGAAGACCCAGTTTTTGTTTTTGCTTGCTTTACATTTTTAACGCGAAATTAAAGAAACTCAATAATTACTGCAAGTGCGTACTTAATATGACAACTTTTTGCTGGCAGCTTTCAAGAAGAAAATATTTGTAGTAAAACAAAGTAGTTTTGAAAAGTAAGCCGACGACTGAAGAGACTTACTTGTCTAGCGCTTTTTAATCGGCAACGCAAATGCCAATAGAAGAGGAAAACCCAATCGAATGGTGCAGAGTTGCATATAATTGGAACTTGAAACAAATGTACACATTTTCATTCTTACTCTCTACTCGTTTAAATCAAGTGGCGTTAACATTTTTTAGAAAAATTTCGACTCCAGTGAGAAGCTATCAAGAAAATTTTATTGCGATATTCCGAATAGAAACAAAGAGGTGAATACAGTTTTTAGAAATATTTATTGCGTCTCCAACGCCACCTGTGGCAACGTTTTTGCTCGATAGGCTGCAAGGCAGTTGAACTCAATCAAGTCATTAGTTTTCGAATGTATCGAGAATATACAGGCTTCAGACATCATTTAATTTTTGCACATGTATAGGTAAATTATTCTTTTATATGATTGGCTAAGCCTCACCCCCAATATACGCTGAGCTTTCATCGCCTCATGTCACTAGTGGACATCGAACCCAACACAAGTCGAATGGCAGTCACGCACTCAGCTACGGCTCTGTATATATTTTCGATATTTCACCTTTTACCAAAAGAGAAAGCACTTTTGCAACTATATGAAAATCAAACAATAATTGCAAACAAACGTTTGGCAAATCTCTTTCAATGGCGGCAAAACTTGAAGTAGGTTTTGTTATATAAATTTTTCTCGCAACAATGAATGTGGAAAATTTAAGAAGGCCAATAACATTACTCATAAACAGACGTTTGGTAACATATTTCTCATTTTTCTACAAAATTTAATTTGTCTCTATTGTAGTATCTAATAAAAGGATGAGGATTCTTACCGTTTGTATTATTTTTTTTTTTTTTTGTTTTTTTTTTTTTAACAATTTATTTGGGAATTTGAGTTTTAGTTTGACCCCGATGATCGACAGGTTATTGATTCAGCCCTCACGCTGCACGAAACTTGCAAGCAAAGCCACTTTGATTGATATTTTTTTAGTATTGATTTATATATATTTTTAGTATATTATTGAAGATATTTAACAATAGTTACCTCCAGACTTTTTTTGTATCTAATAACATGAAACTTTACTAAGGCTATAACCTATGTAATTATGTATTGACTAGGACTAGGCATCCCTTGCATTAAACTCGATTTTCTAAGCGTTTTAGACCAAATACTTTTGAATTTATTCTAAGAATGTTTAAACTCTTCCTTTTATTTACTGATATGGGTGCAGGCTGCGAAGAAATTACAGTGAGCAAAAGAAAAGGAGTCGTGGATATTTTGCTTACTACCATTAAAAGCTTAGGCGAAGTTAAAAATGGAAGAGCTTAAAGTTTTTTGAGGCCTCCTCCCAGCAACATTTAACGTCTGAAAGTGCGCTAAAAGATTAGCCTTTGCCTTTTTTAGTGCTCCTTGTTGAAAAATGCGGGAAGCCAAAAAACTAAAGATACAAGAACGCAATGTTTTTAATTTGAGCAATAGAAGTGATGATTTTATAAAAAATATGCAATTTTTGGTTTGAAATGAGATTAGTAGCTGGAAAGTCTATACGTATACAGTATACGGCAATATAGACTCCCCTCTTCGATTTAAGCCAAATCAATCGTGCTTTTCGCGCTTCCCATTTTTAATGCCAAAAAGTAATTAGTAAATCTCAGCAATCAACTCTTGTAGTGTAATCACCACTATTTCAATATCACTTTACTTATGTTATTTGTTTGGGGTTTGAAAGTTTATATGAATAATTTGAAAATCATCTCTGAAAGTCAAAGAATGTTTGACCTCGTACAGAATCAGAAAAGCGTCAACTTTTTCGCCTCTTATCCATGTCAAAACGGAGAATATCACCTTTTTCCTTTGCTACCAATACCTTTGGGGCAGGAATGTTAATGAATTACGGATGGAATTACCGAACTACGGGAATGACTAAAACTTAATCCGCTAAGCTATGCTTACCTCGTCGTCAAACTTATGCAACACACCAATCATAATTTTATCCTGCCGGAAGGTCTATGATTCATACTTATAAGTAGCAATCTTACCGAAAACTCTTTAATAATCCTTCTAGAAAAATCTGGTATTTATAAGTACAAATTTATTTTAAAAAAAGCTATAATATTTATAAGTATTGTAATAACAAAATTTATATGTACACATTTCTGTTCTTTAATTCTTAAAATTTTCTTCCATAATTAATATATTTTTATTTTATTTTACTTGTTTTTTTCGATTTTTGAGAGCTTTGATTCTTGGGAGCTTTTGTTGAGGGACTACTTCATTTATCTGGTTAGCTGAAGGATTTCTAAAAATTCTCTATACCCCTTAAAGTACAAAACCAAAACACTGTTCTCGAGCCAGTTCAAAATTTTTGTGGCTTGCAGGTTGTTGTTGTTTTTATTTTTGTTTATATTTCCACACCATATTCAAAGCAGCTTTGCTTTGTCTGCTTTGGGACTGCTTCAGTTTTCGTTGCCAAAAAAGGTAGCCAAAAAATTGCAATTACGTTTGACCAACAAAGGTAGTGCAAACTGTAGGCAAGCCAGCAAACCACAAAACCAGAAATAAAACTGACGAAAACACTGCGCTTAATAAATCAACACGTATCGCACGTTAGTGATCAAAAT
Source organism: Anastrepha ludens (assembly GCF_028408465.1). Taxonomy (NCBI): domain Eukaryota; kingdom Metazoa; phylum Arthropoda; class Insecta; order Diptera; family Tephritidae; genus Anastrepha; species Anastrepha ludens. The sequence continues at coordinate 114,573,786 of NC_071500.1, read as the reverse complement.
AAAAGCGATAGCCAGCCAAACAAAGTAAACAAAGCAACTGCGCCAAATGGATTGCATTAGCCGGAAGTTTCGCCAAAGCAAGCTTTTCCCACGTAAATTGCACGCATAGTATACAACAACATAAACAAAAAGACAAAAATCGCACATACGGCCAGTAAATAAGTCTGAACGTTGAACACCAACCCACCTGTTGATTGATTTATCGCGACGATAACACCAGCAACAAATACCACCGATAGCGCTGTTGATATAAAATTTCTGGATTTCTTCGATTGCTATTGCTGTTATCAATTCCACAAAAAATGTTGTGGAAGCAACAGTAATTTCCAAAAGAAATGTTTTCTATACTTTCTATGCGAGCTCTTTGCTTGTTTGTTTCCAGCCACTACTACACCAGCTCGTTACTGTTCGCCAAAAACGTTTCAAATACCAACGCGAATTGCCGATTGGCGGAGGTTTGGAGAAAACTAAACACCGCACACGGTAATCGACACCGAACGACTGATGGCTAGTCGACTATGTGACTGCCTTGAAAGCAAAGCAATACATGTACCGCAGCGCCAAAGAGCGACCACAACAGTGGAATAGTGGCTTTAGCAGTAGCCGCTTCAGCGCAACGACTCCATGGGATCATATGTGGAGCTCTTGTTGTTATTGCAAATACATTATGTTTTTACATTTTGTTTCTCATACGCTTTGGTCACAGTAGGACAAAAAATTCAGCTGCATGTAGTGGCAACAACAGTAATGCAGGCGCTCCTCAATCCAACGAAATTGTAGCCAAAAACCAAGAAACTTAGCACCGAAATCAGAGCAGCGTCAGTTGGAGCGTCAAATACAAAAACAACAGCAGTAACAAAATATAGTCAATTTACCAATCATCTATCCATACAGCCAAACAGCACGTCGTTACACTCGTATAGTCAGGCAGTCAGCAGCGACAGGGTGGTAATGCATGAACGTTGGGACAGAGTGGTGCATTGACAGATCTGTTAGAGAGCGAAGTCCCCTGTAAGCTCTGTCGTTGTTACTTTTAAGAGCTATCATGGATCTTCGCTGTACATTCGCTCTGTTCTATTTGACTCGGTTCTGATGTCGTTGTTTTGCTGCTAACAGCTTTACTCTCTTTTACGATAACACTTTTGTACTCTGTTATGGTTGCAGTGTTCCGCTCAGATTTAGTTCGTGAAGTATGGTAGGGATTGATGTTATACTTATAGTACACACATAGATAAAAATATTTCTTTCTATTTAGTTTTTTCCCCATAAAATACTAATTGGACATCACGAGAAAACGGCCACATTTAGAGTCAGAAAATTCTTGGTTCAAAATATCTTTAGTCTTTGCATTCATTGAGCTTAGTTTCCTAGATCATACGCAGACTTACATTTAAAATTAAAAAAATTTAAAAAATTTGAAAATTTCCTCTAGTATGTCGCATTTGGAAATAAAACATCTCATTTGGATAAATTTTCTGAAAACCTTTACCAATTAAGCAAAAATATTTTCTTAAATATTTAATCGCATTCATATCTTTAGAAATTAAATACAACAGCAGCACTAAAATGCACAAACAGCTTCCATTCTCTTCTCGGCTAATATTGATCCATTGAGAACTTATTTTCGTCGTTTCGTTGTCATTGATGTTGCGCCAACTGCTAGTGACTGCAGTTGACGGTGCTGTTGGCCCTGGACTCCGTTGTCGTTATTGAGTATTTGCTTTGTTCTCAAACAATGCAACCATTACAAGAACAGCATTAGCAACAACAATAAAAATGCGCAATATTCGAAAACAGACACAGAGACAAAGGGCACTCAGGAAATTGGACATAAAAGCTCCATATTTTATTGCATTTTGCCAAATACACAAACAACTCAGCATAAAATCAACAAAATCAATAACAAAAAGAACAACAATCGTTTTGAGCTGTGAGGAAAACAATTGCACTAATAAGAACATTCGCGACGGAGAATACATAGATGTCTCATTGTTGCTGTATACATACAAGCAGAATAAGCAGATGGAAATAGCAGGAAAATGGGAGAAAATCTGGACAATATTATAGATAGGAAGTAAACCTTTAGACTTGGTATTGTGGTTTGCAAAAGGCAAACAGAAAATAGAGCAAAAAAATAAAACAAGAATAACAAGATTAGCTGCTGGTCACCACAGTGAAAATGGTAAATGGTTCGCAAGAGCGCGGTGATGGTATGAAAATTACCGTAAGCACCAGATGCAAACAAAGCTGCATATTTATGTGCGAGTATGGCACGTTTCACAAAAAGAAATAAAATTAAAATAAATAAAATATGAGTAACGTTAAAATAACACAACATCAATGGGTTATTTCTACACTATTTACTTTTTACTGATATGTACATACATACATACCTACATGTACCGTCAATCGGAGGTATGGACTATTTGTGCAACATATACATATATATACGATCCATATGTACATATAGAAAGACAGCATTGCGAACACAAATACGAGCTGTCAATAACTTCTACCAACAAAGTTAGAATTATTGACGGAAAATATTCCTCTCACCTTAACAGAACATTTGGAGAACAGTACAAATACAATAAAAGGAAATTGATGTGATACTGATAAGAAATAGGCAATTAAAAAATACAAAGAAACACAGTTATAAGCTAATGAAGTTAAGTTAGTTATTTCAGGTTTCTTTCTACAAATGCTGTCATCTCTCTATTTATAAAAAAATTTAAAAGTACTGATAATGAAACAATTGAAATACTAGGAACGTCTTGTCAAACAAAAAATTATTAAAGGAACTGATAAGATGGCATTAAGTAAATGTAAGTCAAATGGAAGTTATATTCCACGTTATTACCTCAAAATGCAAGACTTGCGTGTTTACTAACCCACTGGCAATTTACAGGAATATTAAGAATATAATTTATTAGGAAGGCTAGTTGGAAGACTTAAGGTCATCAGCGATTACTTTCTTTCGGTTTCACTCAAGATGTAACATTGTGTACCCGCGACGCATTCCCTTGCTAACGGACAGTAGTTGGGGAGAGTAGGATTTAGAACGGTATTTTTTCTCTATCCCACATCTTTTATGGTAACCTTAAGCTAGAGCGGTAGAGGTTACCCATTTTTATACGCAGAAAACAAACTTAACAATATTCATTAGAGTCTTTAGCAAACTAAGCTAGATTTATTACGATAATTTTATATTTCGTCACATTTCTAATGCAAGATTTGCCATTAAAAGGATCAGATATTCGTAAGCTAATTATGAGAAAAATACATGTTTTAGGAATTTTTTTTTTTTCGATCGTGTTAATTTAGCGGCCACCGTAGCCGGTTGGGTTGGTACGCGACTGCCATTCGGAGTATGTAGGTTTGAATCTCCGTGCACGAAACACCAAAATGAAGAACACGTTTTTTTCTAATAGCGGTCGCATCTCGGCAGGCAATCATAAGCCTCCGAGTATATTTCTGCCGTGAAAAAGCTCCGGATAAAAAATATCTGCTCTTCGGAGTAGGCTTGAAACTGTAGGTTCCTCAACGTACGTACACCACAAACAGGAGGAGGTGCTCGGCTAAACACCCAAAAACGTGTAAGCGCCAGCTATTTATTTATTTATTTTTTAATTAATTTAGTTAATTTATTTTAGTTATTATGGTATGGAAATAATGCGCTATTTGAACAATATTTTCACAAATTTTCTTTGCAAAGAACTTGACTAATAGAAATTTGAAACAATTTGCACTGTGCAAAATTTCAAAACCAGCAGATTTTGAAAAACGCTTTCAAATCGAAAAAAAGTTCTGCTTTGAAAGTTCTTACTAATTTAGTACCGAAACAGAACCACATCAATCATCTCAACCCAAATGTTTAAGTAGTCTCCACTACACAACAATAGGATGCATTTATAAAAAGTATTGTTGCCTTAGCCTCATACTTGAAAACGACCGGATGTGCACAAGCACTGCAGCTTTAGAGGTGCTGTGTACCACCAACGAAAAAAGTTCGCCTATAATATTAACAACAGCACCAGAGCAAAACTCAATAAGTGGATTTTTTAAAACGCCTCTAAGTATAAATGGCAACCGAAAAAATTCCATCTTAATAACAAAAGATCCGTTCTTTTGTTTTTATTTTATTTCCATTTTTTACGTTGCGCCTTTCGCCTCTTGGCCAAAACAAAGCAGCCGCAACATCCGCAACGAATCGCCGTTGCTAGTGGCAATAAAAAATGGACCAAACTGATGAGTCTGGGAAAATGTCGGCAAAACAGCAACAGCAACATCAACAGCAATAGCAACGGCAGCTGGTTCCACCGCCCAAGCGGCGAGTCAACCTATATGCCAGTCCTCTGCGCACTTGAAAAATATATGCTACATAAATATGTAGGCTGTATTGTGGCATTGACTGCCACATTATGGACTTGTCGGCCGGTTTATCATCTGCAACATACATTCAGAACTTTAGGGGCAGCGGTAGAAAATAACAACAGCAACAGCTGCAGCATAACAGTGCTCGTAAAGCATAAGTGACTCCACAACGCATCGATTTACGCAATTTCTACATACTAGCACATGAACATACATGCATACAGCCATACGTGCATGCAATAGACCAAGTGGACGACTCTTAGCCGAGAGCAGCCATGCGGCAGATTTGCAGAGGCCCCGAAGCGCACATGTGACTATGCACGCGTGTAGGTACACACTCGTCCAAGAAGATATGCGTTGCGTGTGAGTATACTTAAGTGTACTCGCATGTCCGCATGTGCGGCTACAAAAACAACACAAACACCTTCTTCTCATATCCTTTACCTTTAACTTTTTTTGTGTTTCGCTAAAGTCCCATATCAAAATTGCGCCCCACTGTCGCTGAGCATTTCATAGCACACTCATTCACACGCATACTCACATATGTATGTATATATGTATGTGAACATACATACATACTTCTAGCTGTAGTTGTTAACTGTCAGCCTTATTAACGACTGACTAACTGGCTGGGTGACTGTCTGAAAAGTTGATTCTTGGCTGCCTACTTGGCTGCCTGCTTGACTGCCAGATTGGTCTCTTCATGGCCCGTCTGGCTGTCTGCCTCGTTGGCTGCTCGCTAAGCTTTTATTATTTGTTGTTGCTGTTATTGTTATTGTACTCTTACCAGTACTCGTCTTGTAACTTTTCTGCTTTATTGTTATTACATAGCTGGCTGCTTGGCTTGCCTTTCGTACATCCATTATTTGTTTTGATTGCTTCTTCGTTTTCATTGCAACCTTAACACTGGGACGCCGAACATTAAAGGAAAATGAAAAATGTGAAATTTGAAATGTGTTGTACAAGCATGTAAAAAGTGGCAATGAGTTTTTTTGTTGTCAAGAGTGGTGGCTATTCAAAGCACAAATTAATCGATAAAACGAATTTATTTGGTATGTGAAAGTTCTTAGAATTTCCGCGGCCGTGATTTTCTAAAGAGCCCTTATTTCCATATGGTATACAAGTTCAAGGCGTTTTGATTGGCAACTACGCTATTTTCTTCCCGGGGTGAAAATGGAAAATTGACTAAGTCGAGTTAAGTAAAATGTCAGATAAGAATAAACATCGCTTCGCAAATCTAGCAGCAGAAAGTTCAATTATTAGGCATGATTTTTCTCAAAATTTTTTGAAGAAACTTCTACGTATCTTACTCAAATGTTTCACGAAAGTTCTGCTCACGCCACTCAAGCGAGCAAGATTGGTGGAACTAAAAGTTTCAATCTGTAAAAACATACAACGGGGAGAAGTTGTCTGCTGCTACAATAACAATAATTGCAGGCCAATGACTGCTCAGTACTACTGACTATTTCGCAGTTAGTTGAGTTAATGAGTAGATAAGATATATAGTTCTCTCTAGCAGTATCGTCAGCCACGCTTGATACTAATACTTATACATTAGCTACATCTGAGAAAAATATTGTAGTTCACGTTTGGTTCCAGTATACTCTCTTGGGAAACCCGCTGCTTATTCATATACAGAATTTACTCAAACATTTTTTTGAGTTTTTGGGGTTTTTTTAAGAGCTTGAGATCGTTGGTTAAGCGCGCTTTATGGCCAAATGCGTCGTGTTATTGAAACCAAATATCGTCGATATTCAAGTATTTAATTTTTTAAAGCAAAAATTCAGTCAGCATGGCTCGATAGCGGTTACCCTTCACCATAACGGCAGCTCGTTCCTCATTTCGAAAGAATTGATGCAGCCAGTGCTCAATGAACTTCGAGTACAGATTTATTTTTTTTTAGAAGTGTTCTGCTGGCGATTCGTGATGACTTAATAAATCTCGCTGAACAGAAATGTCAACACAGTTGGCCATTCTCAACTATCAATCTCAATTTTCTCAAATGATATTTGAACAACATCCATGGCGCCATCCCAGCTCACGCCACATATAACAAATTGTGTGAATACAAAAATTTTTAACTTTCAAGTGAAATTAAAAAAAAAAACAATAAATGACTTTGCTTATTTCACAATATACAAACTAAAATTCTCATAATAAATAAGTGCAATGAACAATATAAAAATTATTATCACAAAAACTTAAAGAGCCAATATTTATATGTAAATTTTCGAAAATCTATTGTAACTTTACCGCTTTCTCTTCTCTCTCTTCTAATATGCCACAACCCACTGCCGCGGACTTCTTGCGCATCTCCAATGCAGGAGCAGGTAAGTTTGCATCACTTGATTAGGCAAGAATCCCAATCCCTTTGCTCTAAGTTCTATGCCTCTATCTCAACTAAAGCTACTAAAAAATGATGAAACACATCTAAAACAAAACAAATGACATGTATGCAAAGCGATACAACCAAACTTATGGACTTTTTGAAAAAATTGGTGTTTTCACAGGCAAAAGGGATAACCAGAATCTGTGTAGTAAAATATTTTGCATAGAAGCAGAGTTCTGTAACAAAACAAAAACAAACATCGCACTTTACTCATTGATCAAACAAAAGAACACTACGAAAACAAGTTAGTGCGCCAATGAATGTGTTAGAGTAAAGAAAAAAACCCAGGAACAAAAATAAATTAGGAAATAGAAAATAGAGAATTAGTTAATGATATTAGACCGATTTACTAGTTCCATGCGTTTCTACAGTAATTGAGGTGATAGGTTGAGAAAAGTAGATAATTTTATTTATTTATTTTTTGTTGTCTTTATTTGTTGAAATATTCTTGTATTAGAGAGTAACTACGTTAATGTTTAAGAAATTGTTAATCAATAGTTATGAAATCTGAAAAACATAATTAACTAGCAGCTTTCGATGGAGTAAATGAGTTAATAAATGTGTTAGCATATATAAATACTCGTATATACATACATTTCTACATGTCTAATCCCAACCATACATGCCAACACATCCACAATGTATAATACATACATACAAGTACATATATAAATAATTATAATCATATCGGCTAGTGTTTCTAGGCTGTTGTTGTGCCATATTTAGACCGTTCTTTGGTACATGTTGTTACTCTACTCACTGTAAGTCTACATCAATTCAATCACAAACCTTCCAGTAGTGTCTATTCTACTCTATTCATGTCTATTACTAGTCTTTGATTACCTGCTATTTGATTTACATATACATATAGATATACATACATACATACATGAAACTGTGATTCATACCTCTGTTAGTACTTACTTATGCTATTTACTTACTACTACCTTCTAACTTAGACTCTATATAGTTTATTTAGTATTAACTTTAGTATTGGTACGAATAAACCTTAAAATTATGTTAGTAAAAATCTAAAACAAGAAAACCAAAAAAAAAATAAAAAATAAATAAAAAAATACAAGAATCGTTAAATCTCTCTCAATTTGTTCAATTTCGTTTTTTAATTCATATGCATTTTCTTTCTTTCCTCTTTCATACCTTAACTTATGATTTCCCACTCCCAATTCGACCGAAATGAAATTTGCATAAAACCAAATTAAAACAAAAAACAATCCTACTCGAAACCAATCAACCGTAATAAATGCTGAATGAAATTTTGCAATCGATCAAATCAACCAATCCAACAAAAATCAACCAAATCAACCAAAAAAATATGTGTGTTTGTTTTTTCTTTTTTCTCGTTTATTCATTGTGCATTTTCAGGGTGGCTACTTAGATGGACTACGTTCACATTTGGGTGGTTTAACACAACGTGTCAAATCATGGTATTGGGGACGGCCTCTTGTAAGTGCAATTGTATTTTTCATTTCCCATTTTTTCCTTTTGCAACCAGCAACAACAAATACAAACAAACAAGAAATTTATTAAAATCCACAAATATAAACAAATTTATAAATTCTTATTCGCCTGCAATGACTATTAACACATATTCAACTTAACCTAACTTAACTTAACTCAACTTAATTAATCAATTAACTTAACACGAATGTTGAACTAAATCTAATCTGAATTGAGTACCGTTAACTGCGTAAAATTAATAATTATATCATATTGTTGCATTGATTTGTTGCACTGCATTTACCCTTCAAATATTCTTAAAAAAAACTCAAAGAATTGTTAATTGTCTAATTTGCACTGTCGTTAGCAAACTGTAAACTGTTTGTAGGCTTGTTTGTAATAGAGTTTGTCAACTGAAACGCCTACAACATCCATCCTCTATGTCCTTACACTCATACACGCCCACCGCAAGTTTGTTTCTTAAGTCTTTTGTTTGAACGTTCGCTGCTTGATTACAATTTCAAAAGGTGCACAAGCACAAATTTACAAACCGTACACAGCCATAAGCCACAAACCACGCTCCATACATACATCGCTGCATTCACGCATACATACATACATTCATATTATGTGCATATAGATTTTTTTATTTCTCCACCTCCATGACTCATGTCCACGCACCAACACACAGACACCTCTGTATATCTCATCTACATACACATAAGCATCTGCCTTCTTATTATTATTATTAATTTTTCTTTTGTTTTTGTGGTGTTCCAATCCACTCCATTCCATACCATTTCCCATTTTATTGACTCTTAAAAGTAAAAAAAAAAATATTTCATAAAATATGCAAACGAATGTAAGTATTAAAAAAGTTGTATTCTTATAAAATAAAAAGAATTTAATCAATTTATGCGCCATTATTGCAAACTAAAAAATCACGTTGCATACGTAACTATGTTGTAATTAATTAAAACACTCGACAGCTTGAAAAATATAATTGCACAGTTCAGCATGAGTCACCCAAAATTACCGGAATTCCTTAAGCGACATTGGTTTGTAGACAACAAAGCGCGGAGTGAACAACTTTGCTTCGCGAGTTGGGCCCTAATTAATTTCTGCTGCAAGTAAAATGTACAAAAACATTAAATTAATTTAAAAAGGATTCCATTTAGTTTGAAATAATACAAACTAAAGACTTCTGACATTTCGTTTAAACATATCACTCAGTTCTCTGCAGTTTCTTTATTCCATTACTTGAAGTGAATAAATGAGAGAATGACAAATATGTTTATAGTTATTGTTTTTTTATTTTTTGCATCAAGAGCATAAACTAGGTAAACAACTGCGATTTCTTAATACGCAGTCAAGTCATGCCAGCTACTTACTTTTTTAACAGCGCTTTCGATAGAGCAGCTCACAAGTTGACGTCCAAACTTTTATAATCAGAACTTTCGTGTTGCATTGGGAAGCCCAGCTAGCGTGGGCCAATGAGTTTTCTGTATTTCTATAAGGTTTTCTCTCATAAAAGAAAAAGGGTCAATTTGTATCTCGATTTATGAATATCGATAAGTCCCCTCAGTGCTGCTCATGACCATGGCCTTCATTTTTAAATTTTAATTTGCGCAGTCCACCGTCTTTGCTAGAGTAAACGCAATAGAACTGACTTCAAATTCAGAAATTTGCTACCCGAACAACTAAGTCGATTCCTTCTAGGAAAAGAAGAATTGAAAAAAGCATTCTCACCCTGAAAATGGATAAGAAAGAAATAGAAAGGAGGAGAACAAGGCTCGTCGCAAATTTAGGACAATCTGGACGAAATTGGTACACAAATAATAAGGAATTTTTAATATAAAAAAAGCAGAACCATATAAAATCACACTTTTGAGTCCTGGAACCCGCGTTTGCCTACTCAAGATGAAGTGACGCCTCCATAAAAATCTCAGTCATCAAAATAAATTAGTAGTTTTCCCATTGCATCCGGCCTGTGACAGGCAATGATAATTTTCCAGGTGCATTTCTGCTTTGAAAAATCTTTAATAAGCAACATCTGTTCTTCAGAAGGGACACAAAGCTCCAAGGCTACCTCTTTGGAGGATAGCATCAGAAAAGCGCACTGGAATTGTGGTACTACTGGATAGCTTAAGGCGGAGCGACCAGGCCAAATCCATAATTTTTGCTGTCAATGGCTATATTAGCATCAGCCAACTCTGCTCGCCTTTATGTCAATGGAGAAGCTCCACTAGAGAACTGAAATGTCGTGATTCATATGAAAATAATTATGGCCCACTCAACTGAAATCTTAAAAAGTCATTAAAAGTTAAAAACATATCACTTTTGCACCAACGCATTTTACAATTTATTTCTAATATTCATTGTGTTTACTTATTTTTAGTATTTAATATTTTATTAATTATTTTTAACTACATTCTAATCTGTGTACGTTTAGAATAGATTTAGTTGCTCCACATTTAAAATTAGTTAATCACTTATGATTGTGTGCCCTTTTTGTTAGACGCGGCCTTTTGGCATCTGACACCCTAGTTTGAGTTATGAATACTATTTTTGGTAGTTGTAGTTGTAGTTATGTTTATAAAGCAAGTAGCCCAAATTTTAGTTAGCGCTTTTAGTTTAGTAAATGTTTTAGATTCACTAAGTACAAAATTGCATTAGCACGACACAATACTTACATGCATACATACATACATACTTACTGCGCATTGCATCCACCTCACTTAGTCGTGCATCAGCTCATCTCAGTCAAACGATAGCAACTGTCCGCATATCATTTATCAGCAACACCTTCATTTATCACAAACGAAAATTATGCAGAAAAAAATATTTACCTTACATATACATGCGCTTGTGAGAAGCGTAATTGTGCGAAAGAAAAACTGAGAGAAAAATCTAATTCCGCAAATTCGTATGAGATTTGCTACAATGAATTTCAGGTTCAAATGTGGAATTTCACTAAAATACCAGCGAATATTACTTAAAATGCTTAATTCAAATAAAATAGAAGGAATTTAGTTTGCTAATAATCAGCCTTACAGCGAACTCCAAATACTCCAAATTCTCATAATTTGTTTATATTGCATAAAACTTTATTATGAACGATTTGAAATCGCTAGAAAATGTTTGTGGCATTTCCGAATTCGCAGTTGTGTGCCTATAAACCGCCGATCGACCGATGACCTCACAGTCAACGTAATCCAGAACGACCTCGAAACCTGCAAATATTTTCGCCTGGAGAAATAGAATAGTATTGTTCAAGCAGAAGTTCTCGGGATAAGGGACGCTTGCAGGATATTTAGAAACCATCTACGACAACTATTGGAAGTTTGTGTTTTTTCAGATAGTCAAGCAGCCATCTTAGCTTAGAATCACCTATAGCCAATTCAAATATCTTCAGACAACGCAAAGAAGAACTGAAAGCTTTAACGCGAACGAGAGAATGATGTCTCATCTGGGTACCTGGCCATAGAAACATAGAGGAAAATGAGAAAGCTGATGAACTGGCTAGACAGATGGCATCCTATAACGAATCTGAAGCGATAGAAATTGGCTGTCCCCAAAGCGTGCGCAAAAAGGAAGATCTTCTCCCTATTCCAGAAGCAGGCCGTTGACAGATGAACTAAATAGCCGATACATGGAAAAGAACTAAACAAACGTGGCCCAATTTCAACAAATCCAGAACTGACGAGTTGTTAAGGAAGCCACAAGCAGGCATATTTCCTTTGCGAGACGATAGATGCAAAAGCTGAAATCAAAAAGAATCTAAGGAAACAGGTTTTCACTATCTGGAATTGCAGAAAAGAAAATAGACGACATAGGCAGATTCATAGTCAAATCAAGATGGTTCGACTAATAAAAAGCAGTTACTTTAGAAGTGGTATATCAAAATGGAATCTTTCGTGCTAATTGCGTCCGGGCTGTGTCACTCCGACAACATCTCCACCACCACCACCATGACCATATGAAGGTCTTTAAATAAAAGAAAAATTTCGTTAACTTCTCACACGCAGCTCGCTTGATATCACTTCTTACGAGTATAATTTACTTTTGAGTAAACGGTTTCAAAAACTTAACTTTTATAAGTCGTTCAAAAAAGCAATTAAATTCGTAATTCTGAACGGCTTTGTTTTGTCCGTTCGCTGTCTGTCAACCGTCTCGTATTTGGCTACTTTCAAGTTATTATTCAAAAATTTACGATGTATACATTTCGCTGTAAATTTCCACGTCACCAACGCTTCTTCAGTATATAAACAAAATATTTTTTTCTCTGCCCAAATAGTACAGAATTTTCGAAAAATTTCATTTTATGCATAGATACATACGTGCATACATACATACATATATGTTACAATAAACACATAAGAATAATTTTTCAGTCTCGAAACCACTGCAAATTTTTACAAAAAGTTCAAAAAAAAAATTTAAGATATTAAAAAAAATTAATAAAATGTAAAAACTTTTTTCTAAAAAAATGCATTATTCTTGAACACTTTTTGTTGAACTCACCATTTCTTATGCAAAAATATGTCTTTATTACTTTTTTATCTTCAAATTTTTGCCTACTCTGCAATTTGCATACATAAAAAAATTCACACACACAAATGAAAAAATCTTCAACTCAATTTTGAACACAAATGTAAATTTGAAACGAAACCAATAATTGGCCTAACGAAATTTGCAATTTAAACCAAATCTTCAACCAACACAATTCGATATTGAAAATCAAAAAATACAAACCAAAAACGCAAAATAGGAGTTGGCCACAAAACTTTCGAGAAGTTTCGATATGAAGGAGGAAGGAGGCACACTGCTGGGCGACAAGGGTGTACGCAGGCATCAGGTGAGTGCTGGCATGCCAGAGGCGTGGTAAGAAAGTTAAATGTTAAGCGAAAACTTACTTTATTTTTAAATAATAAAACTAGTACAAATTTTAAGTAAATATGAGAGAAAACTTGCAAACATTCGAAGCAGCGAAAATTAAAAAAAAAAATTAAGGAAAATTTGCAAACATTCGAAGTTTTGAGTAGGGGGGCGTCCATAAATTACGTGAGGTGTTTTTTTCAATTTTCTGACCCTCCCTCCCCCCCTGGTGAGATGTCGTGAGATTTTATTCAATCCCCTCCCCCATCCCCCAATCTCACGTGAGATTTTTCAAACTGTGGGTTTCTTATGTAAACGCGTTGGATTGTTATTGTAAAAAGAACAAAAAGTTGCTTCGTGCTTTTATTTACGACTAGTTAAGACTAGTAATCAATATTGCTGAGAGTTATAAGTGTAATAAAAATTTAACAATAGAAGACTTAAATCGTAACTACTGCGATTAAAAAAAGAATATCTACTCTAATTCAGTCCATGGAGAATCATGCGCGGTTTCAAAAGAGACTATTGGGACCAACATGTCCATATGATTTTCAGTAAAATCATGTGCTCCTTCAACTTCGTTCTAATCTAGCCACTCTAAGCCGTTGACGCTTGCGCACAGTAACTCATTAGCTCGTCTTGTGACAATCCGTGAGGGTCGCACTTTGCGGAACATACGCGCTTGCTTAGCTGGTGCAATGTGAGCTGCTCCCCTGTGCTCTGCAGCTCTTGTGATAGATCCGAAGTAAATACCGCATGTACTCCAGCATATTTTCTCTAAATCATCACGTATACTTGGGCAATAGAGATCAATAGGCGTGCTGATGAAGGCATTCAGCGGTTCAATCGGTACGCGTATTAGAAATGGAGCAAATGATTTTCCGTCATGTTCTTTAAAGTCCGGAATTGTCAAACGTCAACCTAAGTGATAGGGCGTTCGGCTCATAGTGGCGCGAAAACAACCGACGGGCTACACTGTACCGCAAATTCAGATTAAATTGAGCTATTTGGTATAAAACAAATATGGTGGTTTGACAGTAGTAATGTATAACGTCGAAGTATGAATGAAATTATTTTCTTTCGAACGAATTAGTGAATGATCTTGATCATACTACGATTACGCTTGAGATTAAATCTTAAGCATGTACAATTTTTTTGTTTCAATCAGAAAAAAAATTGCGTGATATTTGCCGAGACCCCCCCTCTCTCCAACGTAAGATTAGATGAGATTTTACTCGACCCCCTCCCCCCCTTAAACATCTCACGTAATTTATGGACGCCCCCTAGTGAAAATTAAAAAAAAAACATACCTTCTGCTCAAATATGAACGAGACGTTATCAATAAAACGGTCCGCGGATGGCATATGGCAAAAATAAATTTTTTGTTTTTTGGTAGGACTGTTATAAGCTTACATGGCAAATTTTAGCGTGATATGTCACATAGTTTGTTTTCTGTGCTACTGTAAACAAGTCAAGCTCGAGTGTGTTCTTCGAATTTAACGATGGAAATTCAAGTTGAACAAAGAATTTGTTTGAAATTTTGTTATTCCAACAAAATTTCGGCTTTAGACGCCTTAAAAATGTTGCAGACAACTTACGGGGACTCTGCTCTATCGCGTGCACGTGTTTTCCAGTGGTACAAATCGTTCAAAGAGGGCCGTACATCGGTTGAAAACTTGCCTCATGAACGTCGTCCAGCAACATCAGTAAACAACGAAAACATCGGAAAAGTAAAGGAAATTGTGCTTGAAAATCGCACAAATCGCAAAATTGGTTAACGCTGAATATTATTTAGACGTTTTAAAGCGTTTGCGCGAGAACATTCGTCTTAAAAGGAAGGAATTGTGGGACAACAAGTCATGGTTCTTGCATCACGATAATGCACCAGCTCACACATCACGTCTTGTTCGCGATTATTTGGACAAAAATAATGTTAATATCGTTCCGCAAGCACCGTATTCGCCTGATATGGCTCCATGTGACTTTTTCCTGTTTCCCAAGCTCAAGTTGCCGCTCCGTGGAAAACATTTTGAGACAATTGAAGTCATAAAAGAGAATTCGAAGAACACACTCGAGCTTGACTTGTTTACAGTAGCACAGAAAACAAACTATGTGACATATCACGCTGAAATTTGCCATGTAAGCTTATAACAGTCCTACCAAAAAACAAAAAAATTATTTTTGCCATATGTCATCCGCGGACCGTTTTATTGATAACGTTTCGTTCATATTTGGGCAGAAGGTATATTTTTTATTTAAGACGAAATCATTTTTAATAAACTGCTATGTGAGAGATAGAAACAAATCACTTTTTCAAAATATGAACTCACACGGCACTCACTACATAACTCACACAAATTAAAAAAAAAAAAACGAAATTTTTTTCCATACAATTCTCAATCGTTTAGTCAGCCAATCATAGACTCATCCGCAGCCAAACGTCATTCGAAGACTACATTTCGCGCGCTCTCTCTCTCTATCTCTCTCTTCCTGCCGCCTTCACTTTTTCTAACACAATTCACTAATTTTGCATCCGAATATTTTCAAATGATTTTCAGAAATTTATTCAATAATTTAGTTCACTGCATTCTTCAATATGGTTTTCGTAAATTTTTGTTGGCATTGAAATCGGCTACGCTTGTCTAAATACAAATTTTTGTTGATGTTCAAAAATAAACACCCTGTTATTTTGATTATACAAATATATTCCTTAGTTACCAATTTTGCTGCCTGCTAATTTAATTAACCAACTAGAAAACTCTCACCTATATTAGTTAGTCAATATCTCAGCCTTACTAACTAGATTTATTATTTTGTCTAACTACTTATTTTTACTTATTTGTAACAAGAATATCCACACACTGCTACACCTACAATTTATAAAAAGAAACAATCAGCACCAAATTTGAAATGAGGCTGATGGAACTTTTTCAAAATCTGCACAGCCGTTTTAATGGAGCAAAAGTGCTTAACTGCTCTTAGTACGCCTAGGGCTGATTAAAGTTTTTTCAGAGAAAACAATTTCATTTATTATCAGAAGCCTTTTATTAGGCACCAGTTACGCAAGATCTATAATATGATACAATTCGTTATCTATCTCGTGATTTGCCTTCGCTGATTACTTTTAGACCTACTTCTTTGGAACAACAGTAATGCCTCGACACTCTGTCACCCAATTTTCTGAAAATGTGCACTCGCAGGCCTACTAAATACATTTTTTAAACTTCTTGGAGTATATTGATAGCTAGAAGGTCCAACAAGTTCTTCTCTGTTGAATAATACATAGGTATTTTATTTATTGTATTTTTATTTTTATTTGTTGTCGAAACTTACTTTGCTTTTATTTATTTGACGATATTTGCTGTCCCGAACTAATCTATAGTCGATTGGACTCTCAATCAGTATATGCCCAGCTAGAGAAGGTCTTGACGACCAACATACAGGTCCGTTGCGATGCCATATGCGACACGGGAACCTCATTTATTTTTCTTCGTCGACCATTTTGTGGTTCTTATGAAGCGCAGCATTGTCCTACACCAGACAGTTCCGTAAGAGAATTGGAAAAATATTTCCCTAGAAAACCTGCTCTTATTTCAGCTAAGGCTGGAAAATGGCAAAGGAAATGTTCACCTGTTTCTTCCTCTTCCCCATCTCTACAACTTCTACAATATTCATGGGACAAAGCTACTATTCTTAAGGAATGCCTTTGTCCTTCGAGATATCGTTTCTTGAAGGGAAAACTTGTTCCTTTGCCTTTTTCTTATTTATTTGCGGCCATAGCAGCCTAGCTGTTACGCCTGTCCATTCATCTCTCCATGCCCTATGGGCTTCTTGAAAAATGTTATAATGTAATAGATATCCACCATTGAGCCTAAAGCCTTCGAAAATACTCCATAGCCAAATCGTCTAGCTAGGAGCCATCTGTATAGAAATTTAAGATCGTAGTTACGGGGTTGTGAAATATCTGAATCTTTAAGGTGTGAATTGTATTTTTCAATTCCTGCTAATGTTGGATAAGACACCTAACTATCTTAATGAGGAGCTGTTTTTCACCTTCATGATCTGTTTATACCTTATACAATTATCGAACCTCTACAAGCTGTGTTTCGTCGACGCTATCCAATTCTGTAGCTCTGTCCGATTTGAAATACGGAGAGGCTTAAGTAAGAGTAACTCCAAGAATGTGCTGTATTCATACTTTCGTCGACTCCTCATAAAATCATCTGCCGTTCGGAGTCGGCTTAAAACTGTAGGCCACTCCATTTCTGGAACAACATCAAGACGCACACCACAAATCGGATATAAGGCAGGGTCAAAGAATTTCATCACTAATTTTTAAATCTTTGTCTTAAACTTAAAAAAAGTATGAGTTTTTACCAATTTTTTGTTCTGAGTCCCTAGCAGTTTAAAGGGAATGGAACACGGTCTGCCTTATTTGTTGTTAAAATAAATTTTGTAAATAAATGTAGTTGGAACCTGCCCCATTTTCAACGGCATCCAATCCCCTTAACGAGTATATGCAGAGTTCGCTTTATACAAAAAATGCATAATAAACTCAAAATAAGTGCACGGCAATGCACAAATCCATCAATATAACATATTTCTGTTGTTCTTGTTCTCTTTCCGTTTTTTCAAATTTCCAGTCCATGCAACGCCTTTCAGCGGAGCAGAATGGTTCAACGACTGAACAAACACATGAACACAATCCAAACGTCGTACCTGATCATAGAGGCAACTTACACATTACTGTTAAGAAAACTAAACCAATTTTAGGTATTGCTATCGAAGGTGGTGCTAACACAAAACACCCGCTTCCTAGGATAATAAATATCCATGTGAGTCATTAATTTGCAACATCTATGTATGCCTTCAGGAGTACTAAACTAATTAATATGCAAACGTTTGTTACTCAGGAAAATGGTGCCGCATATGAAGCGGGCGGACTAGAAGTCGGGCAACTGATACTGGAAGTGGACGGCAATAAGGTGGAAGGCCTACATCATCAGGTATGTTTGGTCGCTTTCACTTATGTATTTCTTTTGCATTTCGTCTTTGTTCAATGATCTGTTCATATGTAGGAGGTTGCTCGCCTAATAGCCGAATGCTTTTCGAATCGTGAAAAGGCTGACATAACCTTCTTAGTTGTCGAAGCGAAGAAGTCCAATCTGGAACCAAAACCAACAGCGCTTATCTTTTTAGAAGCCTAACATTTGCTTGCCCTGCCGGCTAATGACGACCCTCTGGAACGACAAAAACTCGAGTTCCTTTTCGAATGGGGGATCGATTTAACGACAACGCCAAAACCAATGCCAACACCAATACCTTTAACAAAAGCTAAAAATCCACCGCCACTGCCACTCAACATTAAATCCATCAATCCATCTCATCATTCAACATCGGCGACACAACGCACGACTATGACGGCGCCGCATCAGCAATCGTCACAACAACACAGTGCCGCAGCAACAACAACTAGAACACATACACCACACACGCCACAAACTACGCAGCCGTCAATGGGGGCGACAGCATCACATGCGACGAGCGTCAAGTACACGAAAAGTCCAACACAACAGCAGCAGCATCAGCAACAACACCAGCGTACAACGCCAACATCGGCAGCGCATGCGACCACAACAACACCTACAAAAAGTACACATCAACAACAGCAACAACAAAGACTGACACCAGGCGATCGCACGAGAGCGGCCAGCACAAAAACAACAACACCAACAGCATCGGCGCCGACATCTCGGGAGCACACACCAACACGCAGCACACAATCACAATTACAGTCACAGTCACAGTCACAGTCACAGTCACAATCGCAATTACAACAACATCAACTTCAGCGTCAATCATCAACAAAACGTCACCAAACATCACACACAACACAACAAAAATCACAACAACAACAACAATCGCACGAGCAGAGACGCGATCTCGATCGAAAAGACTCGCAACGCGAGCGTGATCGCGCGAAAGAGCGTGAGCATGAACGCCAGCGAGAGCGTGAAGATAATCGCGAGCGCGATCGCGATCGTGATCGTGCACGTGAAATGGAGCGCGAACGTGAGTATGCTTACGAGCGATCGCGTGATTACCAAAGCGAGCGCGAGTATGCACGCGAGCGTGAGTATGCTGCACGAGATCGTGAATATGAGCGTGAATGCGAACGCGAACGGGAGCGTGAGATGTCACGTGACGCACGCCAATGCGACTATGAACGTGAACGTGATTACGCACGCGAACGTGACTATGAGCGAGAACGCGACTCTGAGCATGAACACCCACCGCCATCAGCACACACACAACATCAACACCAACAGCAACAACCACATTACAATAAAACAAATTATAATTCCGTTTACCAGTAAAAAGAATGCAACAAAAACAAATACAATACTAAAACCAAGTACGAATTTGAGAAATTTTTGCTAACGAAATTTACCACCAACAACAAAATCGAATGCTTGAAAACTGAAATATCAAATGCAGTAGCAACAACAACAACAATAGCAACATGGTACAAACATAACAAAATTAACAAAATTTTAGAAAACGGTAAAAAATAATAGCAACTGCGTGAAATAGGAAAAGGAAATAAATTTGAATTGTGCAAACTTTGTAACTTCCCTGCATAAAATAAATATTTTGTAACTCCCTACTGCAATAGGCCAACCCAACTCTAGCAACAACTCCTATAGCATCCCAACAAATAAAACAAACTGCATAGTGCCGCCGTTCGTTTCACTTCAAGTTTCCCATTCCAATGACGCGCTTTAATTTTTATGCCTAACGCTCTCAGATAATCGCTTCGAAATTCTCTTTCATAGAAAAAAATATACAAAAAAATTAAAAAAAAATGTTTTGTGTGCCCAAACGGTTATAATTTTTAGCTTTTGTACACTCGCTAAATATATTCTTGTTTTCATTTCTTTTTTTACAACACTAACAAGCCACACAAGAGATACTCATCAACGTGGACATTCATTTTAAAGATTTTTTGTGCCTGAAGCCTTACAATTGGATGCTTATAGTGTTTTAGTGCTAATGCTTTAAATGCTTCAAATGCTTCAAATCACGCACACGTTAACTGGGATAGCTATTTTTCAGAAGTTATACCAAAAAATTTCTTCTACAAATTTTTTATAGATTATATGCCATAAAATACCAATCGGGCTGAGGCTCTATTTATTTCGGATTTTGAAATGCTCACAATCGACCGGTTTTAGAGCAGCCAAAGTTTTAAAATTTTTTTTCTCAGTATAAACCCAGCTCCGTGTGCCGCTTTGCTTTATTGAATATAAAACTTTGGAATATATTCGTATCAATGAAACACTGCCACGAACAAAACAAAACAGTTTACACTTTTACACGATTGAGTATCTCAAACAGACACGAAACTAACAAACGAACCCAACAAGCATACTGAAACACTGAGGCAACTGAAACAAGAAAAACAAGCATGTAATCCAAATACAATAGAAAAAATATGCGAAAAAGTAAAAAAAAATATTAAAAAAATAAAAAATTACAAAAAAATGCATAACGTACACTAAAACAACAACAACCCTCAACCTGAAAACCCAAGTACTTCTCCACACTATCTAAATAATATCCCAAATTTGTTAAACGAAGAAATTAACCTTATTTACTGTAGCGTAGGTGCTCTTCATATATGCAACGCTAGACTCTACTATCTATGAATGTACGCCATAAGCTAAACTACTATATATTACTTATGTATGCGTAATTATGTAAAACTAAATTATATTCTATGATTAATTATATTTATATACATGTATCAGTTAACTGTAGTTTGTACTTGTATGTTAAAAAAGGGTAGATTTGTGTGACTTAAACTGCACACTTCAACTCCTTGTACTTTGTGCTTCGTACTCTATGTATACTAACTTAGTTCGACACTTTGTATTCTCAATGAGTAATCAAACAGAAATACAAAGGATATGCTTTGCTGCGCAGTAATTGCCTAAAGAGCGCTGAAATAATTTTCAATTTTATTCAATGGTAATTGATTGCATACTTATTTAGTGTAGCATACTTTTAGGCATCAAGCTATACTGGGCAGCAATTGAATCCGCTACTTGGCCTTGGTAACCAAAAAAATGCCAGGCACAACTCAAACGCACTGCAAATAATCACAAAATACAATTATACACCTCCCACACACACACACGCACCCACACAACCGTCTGCAGTGCTCAGCGAAGAAGAACAAACTTTTATATTGTCTGATTACTTGTATGTATGTATGTAGTTCGAAGTGAACACTAGCAGCTTTATACAGGTGTGTATGTTTTTGTACTTAAGTGAAAATGTTTTGCGGGATAATTTGTGGAGAAGACGTCAATGCATATAACGAATAGTAGGAATGAAACAAGGTAAAAAAGGTTGAAGAAATGCAAACTGCACAGGTATATACATAAATAAAACGAAGAAGCAAAAAAATATCCCAATGCTAAAGCAAAATCAAACAAACAAATATTTATTAAAAAACCCACCTAAAGACATTACTTAAGTGAAGCTCAGAGACCGAGGAGGAAGGCAATGTCGATAATATGTATGTAGTAGTATATAAACCACACACCCTAACCCCACTAAAGCAAATAAATAATTAAGCGAACCACACACTCACAACCACACTCACAAAAACAAAATAAGAAAAATTACAAGTAAAAAAACCCTTAGAAAGCACCACCTTAACCCCTATTAGTATGTGAAGCAAATAATAGGACAAATATATTAGTCTAAAAATAGTTATAGTAAATGAAAATAATTAGCGCGAACGACTGCACGAAGATACAAACGAACGATAGGCAAGTAGAAACGCGGGAAATGAAACATTTCTGAGGGATATTCGGAATTAAAATAATAATAATCGGCGCGTTGTAGCACAAAGTCAGAGTTACAATTAGAAACCTCTACTTAAATAAATAGCATAAATACCATAAAAAATTCACATACAAATCTTAGTACAATTACGCACTGCACTTTCAAGAAAAACGAAAAACAAGCAAATTTCGCAAAAACGCAAATATTCGCTAACAGAGCAATTTAGCAAAAAGCCATAAGGAAGTAGTAACCAATATGTATTTGCAAGTATCTCTCACTTGGTAAACGAGTTATAAACATTAACTGAAAAACTAAATTTAGAAACTCTAAATACATTAATCAACAGCAAACAAAAAAATTATCGTACGTACATCTTAAAAAACGCATGCAAAACATCAAAGCAGAATAAAGGCAGATAAAGCAGAGGAAAGCTGAATAGCTGAAAGCTTAAAAATAAAGCAAAAAAACAAAAAACACAAAGAAAAAGAAAAACATGCAACAAAATGAGGTTGATTGGCATTAGAAAAAGGTAACAACAAAAACAAAAACGTAATCGTTAAATAAGAGAATTGCAAAATAAACAGCCGTCAGGGCGCGAAACGTAACGCTCAACAGCAACAGCAATATTAAACACCAACAACAAGGTTAGTTGCAGCCGCAACTAATTGTAATGCAACCGCTTTGCTAAATTATGTAGGAAACAGAATAAAATTTGAAAACAAAGGTAGCACAAGTAAAAATTCGAACTTGAAAAACTTTAGTGACAAATGTATTTCTTAGTTGAAAAATCAGAAAAAATTGAAATGTAACGTAACGAAAAACTGGCAACATTTTGCCACATGTAAACATTTTTTCCAAATTTTATGCGCTTTTAATGTCACCGCAGACGTCAGCATGCAAGTACACACGCACACACACGTGTGTCATGCTCATATGTATGTGTGCGCAATGTTTGCGGTGACAAAAAACTCCCACAACCCCACCTCTCCTCTAATCTTGTTAAATACTACCAACTAATCTTGAAAATTTTGCTGTCCATTTATTTTACGTCTTGTAAATATTTTCGGCTTTTAGAGATATCGCAACAAAGTTATCAGAAGAGGGGAAATAGATTTTTTAACAATAGAAAAATAGCATTTCGGTAAATATTTCAATATTTCACAATTTGGGAAATCGAACAAATCTAAACAATCAAAGTAAATGCGTTTTGGTTGAGTGTGTTTGTGATGAAATGCGAAGTGCTACAAAAGCAGCAAATGTGGAAAAATAAGTTTCTCATAATCCTATCAACAAACTTTCCCTTAATTGGGGTGGAATTCCACTTTCTGCATTAGAAATATTAGCCATTATTTTAACCTCAGAATTATCAATGAATTTAAATCAATTTGGTTTTAATATTTTAGTTATTTAACTTGTTTTGGTAATGGTATGGATAATTCAGGTCGGCGTAACCGCATGGGTTGATGCGTG
The DNA here is from genome assembly GCF_028408465.1 of Anastrepha ludens. Lineage (NCBI taxonomy): Eukaryota > Metazoa > Arthropoda > Insecta > Diptera > Tephritidae > Anastrepha > Anastrepha ludens. The sequence continues at coordinate 114,550,361 of NC_071500.1, read as the reverse complement.
ACTACCATTCGGAATTCGTAGTATGCAGGTTCGAATCTCCGTGCATGAAACACCAAAATGATGGACAAAGTTTTTTGTAATAGCGGTCGCCCCACGGCAGGCAATGGCAAGCCTCCGAGTGAAAAAGCTGCTCTGCCATGAAAAGCTTCTCATAAAAAATCATTTGCCGTTCGGAGTTGGCTCAAAACTGTAAGTCCCTCCATTTGTGGAACAACATCAGGACGCACACAGCCTTGATATCGATACTTTCACTTGTGTCTGACATCGGCAAATATCGGTAAAAAGTGTCGCGCATACTCAGTAAAGTTTTCAGCAAATACATATTTCAAATAATACATTTCAGAAAAATTTTGTTTTTAATTTCTATTATTAAACATAAACTAAATTTTTTAACTTTTGTTTGAATTTCACAAAGAGTATTGCACAAAACTTAACTTTTTTTACATTTAATTATGTTAATATGTCATAAGAAAAAAATATTTGATTGCTTGGCTGTTTTATTTTTGTGTGTAATTATATTATATTTTGAGAAAAGTTTTTCACGCTGCAAGTGTATTGGAGTAAATTTTTGCGAAGTTTATCCAAGCGGAAGATATTGGAGGTCTTTCAAAATCTCCATTTATCGAAATCAAATTACGTACAAAGTGGCGATTATTGGACGAACGCCAGCGTAGAGCCCAAGTACAATTTTGTATGTAAAATTGTATTCGCAAAATAGTTTTTGATCTTTGAAGAAGATAAATCCATATCAAATATCTACAACAAGTTAAATAACGATACCTAAACCCATCACTTTAACGTAAGCCCTAAAACTACCCAAAAATCGGCAGTATTTTATGCTTAACTAATTTCTTAATTTCTTAACATGAAATACTTTTTCATCGCGATTTAGTATTGTAAATAGGAGACATTGAAATGGAATCGCATATGTAATGTAAGACCAACATTTGTATAGTACCTAATCATTGCGAATTTTGTTTTAATTTTTGGAAAAAAGTTTAATATTGAAATTTTACAAACAAGAAAATTCTAAAAGCAAGCAAGGAAAAGCAAAAGACATGGAAAAGTAAGATTGTTTTACCAAAGAAAAAATTATTTAGATAAAAAATGGTATTAAGAATAATTTTGTTGACTATTCATACGGCTAATTATTATTATTATGAATTATTGTCATTGAAGTTATTCTCTATGATAATTAAGCTAAGTTAGTTATGTATGTACATTTGAGGCAGAGGCAAGTGAGTGTCAGCAGAAAACTCTCTCAGTCAAAGGTTGATATTAAATTTTTGAAATTATAAAAATACCGAAATTAGAAAGAAAGAAGGAATATTGAAAATAGGTGAAGCTTTTGAAAATTGCACAAAAATTATTAATTAACTCGAAATAGTCGAATGGAATTTATGGTGAAGACACGAATAGCACTGCTTAGAATTTCGCATGCGTGAGAGGTAAATTTTAGCTTATACACATACATATATCTTCTATACATACATGCATATGTAAAATATTATGCTAACGTAAATATATAATTAAAAATATGTATACTTTAGAGTAAAAGCTACAAATATAATAAAACACACAGGAAGCCAACGGTAAAAGAAAACCAAATTGAGGAAAGCTAAGCTACTTAAAAATTAGATCAAAAATATAGCTAAGTAAATACTAAACGGTATACAGCAAAAACAAAGGAGTATAACAGACGCGTATACACACAAATATATATACAACTGGCTTATATTGATATGTAAAGGCGCGCTTGTATTTGTAGTGGAGTACGGCATGCAGAGCTCTTTATATGCTAGAACTGTACATGTTTACTTATACATACATACATATACATATGCAACATCAGCACTAAGTATGTAATAAGCAAGCAAATACATACATACATATGTAAAATGGAATGCAATCGCTACATCTAAAGAATTTATTCAATTCTTAAAAAAATATATATGTATAAGCAATTCTCAACAATTCTCAACGCAAAAACAAAGCAACAAAAAACAAATTAAACTCTTTATTGATAAACGACAAAGATACATATTTAAATGGGCAAATGCATTTATTCATAACAAAAACAACCAAAGCAAAAGCAAATAATAAAAACAAACAAAAATTCACAAAATCGAATTCGTATATACATACATATACATATATACTTAGTTGCATGAAAAAAAAAATATTTATATATGTAAGTATATGTAGACGCTAAAAGATGCATGCATACATTAAATATACATATGTACATAAATAGTAGAAAGAAAGCCTGGAGCAATAACAAACTTAATATATAATAAATAAATATATTTAATGTAAAATAAAATCAGCTGTATAGTAAAGTAAAAATGATTGAAAACAGAAATTTAACCCTTGCGATGCTGTAGATATGTATGTGTACTAAAGGCAACAAAAAATACAGATATTAAATATTTTTGACTGCAAATTAATAAAAAAAAATTTTTTTTTAATAACTATTTAATTTTAGTATTTTTATTTTTATTGGTTATTTTGTTTTGATATGTGAAATGTAGCTAAATTTTTTGTAGCTTAAACTGAAAATTAATAACTTTTACTAGTTTATCGCCTATTGTCTTAATGTAATACTTAAATTTTATTTATTTGGCTAATTTTTGTTTTTTGTTGAAGTTGTGAAGCTTGATAGAAAAAAACATTTTTGCTGAAAATAAAAATGTTTCGGTTTTTAATTTTTTTTTAATTAATATTAAATTTCTTTTAGCTGCAAATTATTATTAGTCCTTTGTTACTTTTTTTCTAATATTCTTCTCCTTCTTAATTGACGCGATACCCGCTTCTCGCGCATCGAATACTTTCAGAACCGGAGCGTTTGCATCCATTCCGACGACATGGCCCATCCAACGTAGCCGCTGAATCATTATTCGTTGTACTATGTCTACGCATCGTAAAGCTCATACAGCTCATCGTTCCATCGCCTGCTATACTCGCGGTTGCTAACGTGCAAAGGTCCAAAAATCTTCCGCAGAATCTTTCTCTCAAACACCCCAAGGGACGCCTCATCGAATGCTGTCATCGTACAAGCCTCTGCGCCATACGATAAGACAGCCATGACAAGAGCCTTATAAAGTGTTAATTTTGTTTCCCGGGATTTTACTAATCAATTGCCTACTTAGCACTTGTTATATCGGCTTTAGTGCTGGTTTCTAAATAAACGAAGCCTTTTACAACGTCAAAATCATAACTGTCTACAGTGACGTGGGTGCCGCGATACGCGAGTGCACCGACTGTTTATTTGATGACAGGAGGTACTTCGTTTTGTCCTCGTTCACCACCAGACCCATTCGCTTTGCTTCTTTATTAATTTTGGAAAAGACAGAACGAACAGCGAGGTTTTTAAGGCCGATGATACATTATTATTATTTTCTAATATTATTTTAGCGCTTTTTTAAAGTATTAATACTTTTATTTTAATTTTTGCTTGCAAGAAAATTTAATTTAATTTCAAATAAATTACTCGTGCCTTGCTTTAGTTTCGAATTGACAAACTTTTCTCTGTCAATATATTTATTCATTTATTCTCATGATTAATTTATAATTTAAATTACAAGCTAATGTGCTCAAAGGAGCAATGGCAATGCAGGGTTTCAAGGGTGTTTCCAAGCTGTCCCCCATCCAAGTACTAACCGCGCTCTACGCTGCTTAATTTCGATGATCGGATGAGAACCGAAGTTTTCAGCGTCGTATGATCGGCGTCACTCTTTGATAATTTATCGTTTCGCTTAGTAAAGCAAACTCTGTAGACGAGATGAGAAAACGGCCCAAGTCATGTCAGAGATCAGTGAAAGGTAGTGCGCATGGAAACGAGAGACTTGGAACACAAAGCTATTATGTTTTTGAAGCGCTTGAATCATAAAAGAGGAAAAGCCAAGAATGAGCCACGAGCCATAAGATGAAGCTTTTCAGGAAAATCAAGACTCGAAGCAAATTTACAGAAAAGGCGGTTTGATGACAAAAATTGAACAAGTGAAGTGAAAATGAATTTCAAGGAACCTTATATTTTTTTTCTGCTCTCAGATAAATGTAATACATTTTTTTTATTCAAGTTAAATTTTGTTTTGAAATTATAACTAACTCAGCAGCTTAACCAAAATTATTTAAGCTATTAATTTGCAGTTATGTAAACTATAAACAAAAGATATTATAATATACACATAAATATAAATATTAGTAAATATATATAAATATAAATATGTAATAAATGCGGAAAGTATATATTATAAAAAGCATATGTAAGAGTAACTAAATATTTAAAAATCTCAAAAATTAAAAATTATATAAAAAATTAATTAATTTCGTAAAAACTGTATTTAAAAGTTAAAATTAAAATTAAACTAAATTAAATCATTGCTGATATTATATTTACTAATTAAATAGGAAAATGTATTAGAAGTGGCAAAACGTACATATATAAATAGCAAAAAGCATTAAAATAGCAATGAAGTAAACTTAAAACTAATGACACAAAAAACAAAAATAATATAAAACTGAACATACACATATATACATATACATATAAAGTGCTGATTTACTATTACCGAATTATATTATAAAGATAATAACTATAATTGATATTACAATTATTTTATTTAATATTTAATTCAAACCAGATATCCGGAACAATGCAAGCAAATAACAAAAATTACGATTAATCACATTGTCCTTGGTATTTACATACATTCATAAGTTCAACAGAAAAAATACAACTAGAAAAATAAAAATAAAAGCAAATACCGCAAAATATAAACAAGCAAAATAAGAAAGAGAAAGAAAATGAGAAAGCAAAGATATTATTCTTAACAAATTAAAAAGGGAAAAATTAATAAATTGTTTTTAAAAAATAAATATTTTTTGTCGTCTTCCTCATTTTTACCTAATTACCACATGAAAACACATTGGAAGCTCGTGGAAACGTTGCTCACACTGAATTTTCAACAAATTCTAATCAAAACATTTGCTTTCATTAAAGGCAAATCGTGCTTTCGAACCAGTTCCGCTGCCTGATTTGCATTACCGGCTTTTCAGCTGAGTCAAAGCAACTAATTTGTTTATCAAAATCAATTTGTGTAACTATTGCCCTCACGTACACTGTAGCCGTTTTTCAGTTTTCTTCAAAGCTGCCATTGAGAACAACGTATTTTCGTGACAAAAAAACAAATCGCAGGCAAATTTTTATAAAATTGACATATAAAAGCATCCCGAAATGCCGCAAAACTTTACCCGCAACTGCCTTAATGCACACGACCAACAAGTACTTGATTCCATTTTTAATCCCTTGGAGCTGACCTCGAGCGTGGCGCAAGTAATTCAACCCGAGTCTAGTGCCGAGCTGGTCGATATCGAAGCAGACAGTGCAGAGGTGCACCAGTCCAAAGCTCTCGAAGTGAGCGCAATCAAATTGGCAGAGGAGGGTCAGTTGTCGGAGGCGCTACAGGTGTTTGAACATGCGTTCAACGTCGCGCCAACACGCGCCTCTGTTTATAATAATCGCGCACAGGCGTTGCGTCTGGCAAACCGAGATGAGGGTGAGTGTTTGGTAGTAAGAGTAGTAAGCCATTGACACTAAGTAAGAGATGTGTTTAAAAACAAAAACAAAAAAACAAATCACAAGCAACAAAACGGTCCAGCATCTATGTGTCTACTAACTTTTCTCTGAACTTTTGACAAAACCACTCTTCTGACTTTGGCACGAGCCAAAAACCATGGGAAATTTTTATATTTTTTTTTTAATATTGCATTAGACTACAGAAATGTAATACTTAATAGAAAGTGCAAAGTCGGCTCAAATTGTTTTGTTAAATGTACAGATTTGTGCAAGTGGCTTGCAAAACATTTCGTACAACGTGGCTTTATAAACCGGCGCAGTTTGGTGGGCAGTGTACTACAATCGTTGTTCGGTTGGGCGCTAGATACAACAATATAATTATACTTACTGGGGAGCCATCTAGCGTTGAGTAGCTGCAATTTTTCTAGGGTAAATAGTGGCTGTATGACAACTTAAAACTTCTGGAGAAAAACCAGGCATGTAACGAAAAACAAAAAATAAATAAAAGGTAGCATAACTTTTTAAAAAAAATGTCTTACCCAAAATAAATTGCGCCAGCCGGGATTACAGGCACAGGTAATTCTGATTAAAATTTGTTACGCGGGTTAGTGAAGAGCTGATTTGTTTATTGTATAGTTTTGTCACCAAATAATGGATCGCAGGTGATAAATACGGGTATTAGTTGCCCTGATACTAAGAAATAATTATTTATTAAAAAAAAATCATTAAATTAATTTCTCAAACTGCTCCGAAATATCAGAACAATTAATGTAATTTCGAACGTCTTAGTGCAAACTAGCATTGCATGCAGTCTTGTTCTTGTTCTTCCCTTCAAAAGTTTCAAAATTTTTCATTCATAATAGATATTAGCTGTTATTTTTCGGCAATGCTGTCATCGAAAATTCGTGATTCCTGATACCTAATTCCTGAGATAATTCCGATTTAAGTCCTTAATCCCGAATAACGCCACCGCCTGTCTAGGCTATTGCGCGCTCTTGATAAGTAAATGGAAATGATTTGATACTTTTGTGAGAGTTTTTTAAACGGGTGTTCTGTACCCGTTTTACAATATCAACCGCCATTTTATATTAACACAACTGGAGCTAATTATTAATCATTACCTCCCATCTTTAGGGCGCTATCGCAACTGAATACGATCTCAAATCAATCAACTCTCTCACTGTTCTTTTTAGGAAGGTTGAAAGTGGAGAGTGTTGCGGAGACGGGAGTCTGCTCTTATAATCTTTAATGCTCAGACCACATTCAATGAAAATATATAACGGCATATATTTCTCTATATATTCGAATTCACTTACAAACAAATCTAGTCTCATTCATCAAAGTCACCTTTACTCATTGTTACTTTTATTTGTTACTTTTACTACATCTTTCTTTGCTTTCCGTTGTTTCACTAGATGCTCTAGCCGATCTCAACAAAGCGATTGAACTCGCCATCGAGCTCCCGCGTACTAAATGTACTGCTCTGTGCCAGCGAGGTGTCCTTTACAGAAAGCAGAATAATTTGGACGCGGCACGTAAAGATTTCGAGGCGGCAGCGCAATTGGGCAGCAGTTTTGCCAAAACACAGGTACTTACATTACATATCTACATATGTGAATGTATGCGTTCCCATATTACATATTTATTTATAACATTTACTTCATTCTATGAAAAATCCTTTCCAGCTGGTGGAGATCAATCCATTTGCGGCACTTTGCAATCAAATGTTGCGTCAGGCATTCGATCAATTGAAGTAGAATTTATTATTGATACGGAATTTAGAATAAAAATGTGGGCACTCCACAACAAGTGAAGAGGAATAAAATGAAGACATTAACTATTTTAATTACATAATACGAGTGTTTAAATAGAAGCGAATTAAAAGCACTACTTCGAAAAAAATCGTTTGCACTGCCTCCTAGAATGCCGCAACAAAAGCGCAACAACAAAAAACTGAAAAGAAAAAATCAAAAATGTCGCTGCTACTAAAATAAGTTGCGGTAAATTGTGGTTATCTCGGCTATCCTTTTCATGCTTTACCCTGCGCGTGTGCGCGCCTTTAATTCACCTCAGTGGCCGACTGACTGGCCAAGTAAACAGGCTGCCTTTGGTTTTCGTATTTTTTGCTTGCACTCACAGATTGTGGCAAGGTGCGTTTTAACAATTCCGACAACAACAATAACAACAACATCAAACTCAAAATCAGCACATCAGCAACAGTTGCAATCGACACTCAGCAAGTCTCGGCTGCCGACGCGTCCCAGCAATTGGCACGTGGTATGCGCGCGAGCTGTTGGCTCAGAGCCTTGCGCTACACGAATGGCCTGCGATGGCAACTAGCCGCATGCAACATTTAGCTTTTGCTATTGCTATTGTAGCGTTTGATGTTGTTGTTAATGTCGCTGCTGCTACAGTGATTATGATTAAAAGGCATTTACGAGCAGCGCGTTGCCAGCCACGCCGCCGAATGTCGAATGTCGGAAACTGAGCGCCGTGTGGCATAGCACTTCGTATGAAAACAACTGTTACGGTTTTGCGGCCACAACAACAAGACCAACCACAGATACCTTAACAGTTATTAAACGCAACACATGCCACAACAACAAAAGAAACAATCACTACATGGACGTCGGATATACGCACATACATACATACATACATAGGTGGCAAAGCAAAAAATCCCAAAACCGGCGGAGGGAATTGGTGGTAAAGGCGCAGCAAATTGGTACATACAGACGAATTTATATTTACATATCCACGTACGTTTGTATGTATATTGGCATAGTGTGTCAAAAAGGCGTCTTAAATGAATACTTATGAAGGTAGTACGAGTAGCACCGTTCTAAATATGTAATGGTAATGGCAGTGGTAACGATAAAGGTAAAAGAATTGATAATGGTAACGGAAAGGTGCTGGTTATAGTAATGGTCCTGGCAATGGTAAAGCTAATCGTAATAGTTATGGTAAAAGCATTGGTAAGAGTAATGGTAATTATAATGGTAAAAGTATTGATAATGGTAATGAAAATAGTAAAGATATTGGTAATGCTAACAATAAAGGTAAAAATATTTGTAATGGTAATGGTAAAAGTTTTGGTGAAGGTGGTGGCCTAGGTAAAGGTATTGGTGAGGTCTTGTGCTATTGGTGCTAGTAAAGTAATTGGAATCATATTGAAAACAGTCGTACTAAAGGCTAACGGTAACAGAAATATAATAGTAATGGTGATGGTAGCAGAAAAAGTCTAGAAAATGGCTATCCTATTGGTAAAGTCAGTGATTATAATAGCGGTAATGGCCATACTTTACGACGACATAGTCATAGCGCAGCGAATGAAGATCTAGCGGCTACGTTGGCTAGGTCATGTCGTCCGAATGGATACAAACGCTCCGGCTATGGAAGTATTCGATGCGGTACCAGCTGGTGGTAGCAGAGAAAGAGGAAGGCCTCTTTTGGCGTTGGCAAGATCAAGTGGAGAAGAACTTGGCTTCACTTGGTGTGTCCAACTGGCGCCGGTTAGCACGAGAAAGAAACGGCTGGCGCGCTTTCTTAAACTCGGCCAAAATCGCGAAGAAGATAATGGCCATGGTAACTACTACCGCCGAATAAACCACGAGCTCTACGACGATGGGGACATAGTTAAGCGCTTGTCCTAGCTGGGACACGTCGACGTATGGATGCAGAAGCTCCGGTAAAGAAGCTGCTTAGATGAGAAGTTATAGAACAACGACGTAGGGGAAGACCATGCCTGTTTACGGTCATGATAATGGTAGTTGCAAAGTATCGATAATGGCGACGCTGATGAAACGGAAGTGTAATGAGAATAAAAACGACAATACAGAAATTAATAATTTTTTGTGGTAATTGCTCCCAAAGATCATGCCAAGAATGCTAAAATAGCCCACTGTGCCTATCATAGACGTATGTACATGTGTAAAACACAAAGCACACCCCAGACCGCAACAGTTGCAATCGAGTAGTGGCAACAGCAACAGGAGCAACCTCTGCCGATAACAAAAATTGCTTAAATAAACGAAAGTGGTTTCTTAACTTTTTTTGGTAAAACAAATAAAAAATCGACCGAGCCTTCGCTTGTGGGGCTCTGCTTCCATACCGCCTCTCCTCGCCGCACATACATACATGTCGTACATATTTGCCCCAAAAGCTGCTGGTGCGCAATGTGTCTACCCGGACTATTGTGTGGTGCGGTATGTTGCATGCCTGCGCCCGTGCCTGTGCTGACGCGTCATGGTGGCACGAGTTGAAATCAAAAGCCGACGAAAAAATCCCAAAAACCGCTGTGCTATATCACAGAACACAGGCAATGAGTGCTGAACTCGAATCGAATTGAAGTTGAAGTTGAAGATGAAGACGAAGATGAAATCTCCACTACAGGACACTCGACACAAGTGCCTTCGACCGCAACTGCTGTTGCTATTGCCGATATTGCTGTCACTTTTGTTATTGCTCTGCCTGTTCAGTGGCAGCCGCCGCAAACTACAATCTCCTGCCTCAAAGCGATTTCGCTGAGAACAGTTTTTCTGCTCGCGCGAACAGCAGAACAGTTAGCCATTAAAATTGCCTGCACCGATGAATGGTAGGTAAGTGGCGCACGCTCGCTCCCCACCGATCCAGACACAGCGCACGGCGCACAGTGAAGATCCTGTTTAATGCATCTTTAGTGGTTTAGTCGGTGTTGCCGCTATTGCTGTTGTTGTTATGGCAACTTTGTGGAGGCATACAAATAATGGTGCGATTGTGGTTAAACTGTTGTATGCATCGTCTTGGCCAACGTCAAAAGAGCAGGTGCAGCTCTTAAGGATAACAAATCAACAACAAATGTACAGCGGTCGAAGGCCTTAACTAAAAACGGAATGAAGTACGGTTGTGGATAAGCAAACTAAAAATCACATTTTATGTCAGTAGTTTGTATTCGTATTTCAATATTTATGTTTACAAATTAAGATGTTTCAATGGAGTAAAGTTAAATCAGTGGCACGAAAACCTGCATTGAGCAACAGATCAAATTATTTTAAGGAAACTTTCGCTTTTACAAATTTTTGGTATCACTTATCAACTAGCAAGAGTTCCAGTGCTAAGAAATAAAAACAGCAGCTCATTGCGTATTTGTTGGGCACAACAGTTCACATTCCGCGTTGCTACCTCATTAATAACAAACATTTATAAATGTTGACATTCATTAATTGCCACTTGATTTACTGTCCATGAAGTCTGTATAAACACGCAAAGCGAAGAATAAGAACAACAGCGCGAATATGTGCAATTTACACCTTGTCCAAAGGAACTACGACGCCTCCACGCAGTTGCGAGTGCTTCTGCAGCAGCGGCCCATACAATACCACTTTACTTGCAGTGACGATATGGAAGAGTCAACAAAGGCGAATGGCGCCTGCCGACATGAATAGCCAACGAAATCATGTAATTATGTTGCCTTTTGTCAAGTTGGACAACGCAATGCAACCCAACCAACAGAAGAAGCAGCAGCAGCAGTAAAAAGAGAAAAAGCAGAAGCAACAGGACGCCAAAAGTGGCATCCGCAATGGAAGTGGGCAATGATGCGCTGTAGTTATCTATTTTTATGCAAATCGCTACTGACAGCTGCTGAATAGAACAGCCAAGTACTAAACTACTCTCGAGCAGCGAACGTGCCCACCTCCCAAAGAGCGCACCGTGCAGGCCGCCGCAGTATCTGCAACAAGCGTAGAATAAAATCACTTGAATCAACAGTAGCGGATTTGAGCTTGCTGCATTAACTAGCTTTCCTTCATATTGTTACATACATACATACATGCATACGTATGTTGAGGTGGCGTTGGCGGAGTATGATTGCATGTAGCTACGAGCCGTTTCTGCGCCGCAAGCTGCTTTGATGTGTAGGCAAGTCGCACGCGCAGAAGCCGACTAAGTTAGGAGAATCACAAATCTGTGTTTGCTACAGCACAATGGGCTGACAATTCACAAAACGGTTGGTAAAAGACAAGCCGACACACTACTCCACTTCACTTCACTTCCGATTGTTATTGTTGCATATTTGAAGTTTACTACTGTTGCGCACAGGTCTTCCATGCTGTGCCATCTATACATGGGAGGACTAAGAAAGGTTTGCTTAGTTTTCGCTATACTAGCAATATTGAAATTTTAGAATCTATAAGATCTGTAATATTCCTTTTCTGATACGCGAAAGGCACTTTAGACCCTTTTTTTGAGCCACTTTTGATATATCAGGTTCACTTTTCTAATACTAAGATAACTGTTCACTTTTTGACCCTTTTTTTGAGCCACTTTTGATATATCAGGTTCACTTTTCTAATACTAAGATAACTGTTCACTTTTTGAGTTCGAGACAAGCGACCGAATGTTCTTTGCCAACTCAGGCGGACATTTTATTAAGACTTGATTAAATTGACAGACTATAACCATTTTTCTGTTGATATAGGTACTACAATTTGGGAAACCCTCCGGGTTGAAAGGAGAGTTCATTCAGCTGATGAAAGAGGTAGCCATTGCGTTTAACAATAAAAAAATAATGAGGAGTCTATGTAGAAAATGTTAAATTTCTCTTGCGGGATCGGTAGATACTCGAATAAGTTTTGCAGTTTTCTAAGCATTGCGCAGCAACGTGATTTCTTTTTATTTTTGTTTATTTTTTTCTTTCTCATTGGATATTACAAACATATCGTTATCAAGAAGTTAAATTACAATCAACGGTTTAATTGAGTAGAAAAACATAGCTTAGACAAAATAAAATCTAATTCAATAGAATTCGAGATCTCATTGAGTTCATAAAGAGGGAAAGGAGTAGGAGCATGGTAGTCACAATTTGTTCTGAATCTATTCAAATGGAACGGATATTTATTAAGTAGATAGGGACCGACAAGTTAATCATTTTTAGAAGAGGGGAACAGTCAATTTCACCCCTGATAATATTAAACAAAACAGATAGCGACAAAAGCTATCTTCTACCTTTTAGTTGCTTAAGATTAATTAGAAGTATGCGAGATTTATATGACGGCAGAGGATCAGAGAAATTCAGGAAAGAGAAAGTATACTTAAGAAACACTTTTTGAACTCAATTCTGCCGATAGAGAATTTGTGGTAAGGTCTCCAAATAAACACGCTTTATTCTAATGTAGATCGAACAAATGCTGTAAATAGTGACTTACGAGTATAAGGATCAGCAAAATCCAAGCTATTCCTTCTTATAAAACCAAAAATAGAGTTCGCTTTAGATAGAATAAAGTCTATATGAAAAAGAAATGTAAAAGCTGCATCAAAAGCAACTCCTAGGTATTTGATTTCTTCAACAAGATCTTTGATATCATCAACGAATAGATAAGAAAAGGAGAATTGCTCAGCCTTTCAAAAAAGAACATCTCGAAGGTCGTGGCTTGTGTCACCGGTCATTGGCTGTTAGGTAGGCACTCTTTTAGGCTAGGAGTACTTTCTCATGAGTACTGCAGAGGTTGTAGAGACGAGAAAGACGAAGAAACAGTAGAACACTTCCTATGTAATTGTCCAACCTTTGCTAAAACATAAGTGAGACAAGTCTTATCCCACATATGTGCGAAAACAAAGAAAGCTGGAAAATTACGAACCATCAATACGCGAAATAAGAACCTTCAATACGCGGAATATGCACGTAGGCCTAGAAAGAGCTCCTTAACACAATGTACAGAACAGAATGACAATTGAGTAATAATATACTCACAACGGCCTCCTGCCGTACTACTTAACGGTGAAGTTCCAGGAGGACATACCGTAGGACATAAGGGGGGGTTTAGTTGAGTTAAAGTCCTACACCACGGCTTTGGCCATAGGCTTTTGATGCTTCCCCTCTTCCACAAAAAAAAAACCTTAGCTGGGAGTAGAGCAAAGTTGTTAGGAAAATACTCTTTTGAACCTCTTACGGAACTATTCGGTGACACTGGCACCCGCTCTCAAGTGATTCCGAATGAGTTGAGTGGGATAGCTTTGTATATCGAATATGGGAATAGGCAGGGTAAAAAGTCTTAAACGAAATTTCCGGAAATGTTTTACTTGGATAGTGAGAAATTTTCCACCGAGCAAACGAACTTCTTTCATGCCTCATTCGCATTGCTTTGTTGTCGCGTTCACAATTTTGTTATGCATCATTTCCAAACCATAAGTAAAAGGTGACATTTCTAGTTGGCGTTGGCATAAACTTTGGTTTGCTATCTTTTTATTGGGCGAAAAGTGTACAGTACCAGTACAGTTAGTAGGAATATGAGAATTATATTTTTGCATTCCTCCCTCCGAGTGTAATTTCGACATGAACAAATTTCCAATAAAAATGTAGTATTCCCCATCTGTAAGATAAAAACAACGAACTGGAGAAGAAGCTTGGCCTAAACACCTTTTAGAAGTGATTTTGCTATGCTAATTAATATTAATATTATTAAAATCCAAGCAAGGGCAATCTTCGGAAACCGGCTCTTCTACACCTCCTTTTTCCTCTCTCATATGCTGCATAGGTTCATATAACTTCTTGGGCTTAATGCACACAATCCAGTGCCGGCTTTTATCTTGATTGTATAACTGCTATTGATACGAGTAAACCACATTATCTAATGTGTGCCATGTCACTGCTCAGCTACATAAGGTGGCGCTTCAGAAGAGATATCCTTTATGGTCTTCCACAATCAACTTAATTTTCATTTGAGGTTTCCTTGTCTTCTGCCAAATGTACATGCACACATACATAATTTCCTGCAACTGTGCACTATCCTATGTTTACACATATGCATGACCATCGTCTCCACATACACACACACACACCACTTTGGAGCATTCCCCGTTCACTCCGCTAAAGTAGTTGATCTGTATTTGGTGCCGTAAAGGAATTTGCTCGTATTCGCTTATTTGCGTATCAAACGCACCTTTTTGTCTGCCGCCAACTGGCTACCAACCCACCAACCAAGCAACCAATGTAACTCCCAGTCAACGGGTTCCAGTTGCTCCAGCTCCAATTCGGCTCCCAGCTCAGCACTGCTGCTATTTCCATGATAAATGTTTCTGCCATCGCCCGTGTCCACAATTGTTTGCAGTTAATGTTGTTGATGCTATGCTGTTATTACTGCTGACGATTGCTCACTCGGGCTGCCTAGCTGGCTCGCCGGCTAGTTGGCTGACTAGTTGGCTGGTTGGTTGGTCGTTCGTTTGGACAGTGGCGCTCACTGTTGCGTTGTATTTGGTAAATTGTTTTATTGCGATTGCAATTACGGTGACGCGTTTGTACGCTTATAGTTGTTGTCAGCTTCCGAGGAGGTCCCATATGCCGGCATTGTAGCCAAACAACAACAACATATTGGGGCTGCAACAAACAAACTCTGCAATATGGCAACATGTGACGTCCGCGCTTCGGCTTTGGCTTTGGCTTTGGTTGGATTGCCTTTTTCTGTACTTTTATTACTTTTTATTGCTTTTCCATTTGGTTTTTTTGCTTGATTCATTCACGTGTGATATTACACAAATAAGTACATTGATTGTATGAGCATTCGTTGGCGTTGAGCCCATCTCTGCCAAGCATGTCCAAGTAGGTAGTATCTATGTACATACGTTGACTGTTCCCTGGTTACCCGCATAGACGCAGATTGCTCTGCCAAGCCAAACTTAGTGTACGAGTAAGACAACATCGCGTCGATCTGTCTGATCAGAGACAGTGAATGGAAATGGTTTAGGAAATCAGGAAGCTTTCTTTGCTTGACCTATAGCTAACAGACGGCTTTATTGTATCATTTCGGGACAATTTGGAAATGTTTAGAATGCAAATAGATGGCTTCAAGAAGCTACGCAAAATATACTCACTCATACAAAGACGCAGCAAAGCGGCAGTGCTTGCAAATTAATATTTACGGGCAAGCATGCTGAGTCAGAATCAACGAGGACCCTTGCACAAACAGTCCTAAAATATAAGTTTGAGAAAACTGTATTGAACTATATGAAGATATTCATCTACGCAAATCAAGCGAGCGTACTACTCGTGAAATATGATGCGCGGAAGTGTCATAATGTCATAAATTTCAAAAAAACCAACTATGAGGGGAGGTCAAAAAGGCTGTGAAATGGGAAAGTTTAAGAGATTTTGTGTTTCTTAGCACTACATGGCAACTGAGGAAGCTAATGAGTGAGATAATAGCAACTATGAAGGAAATTTTGTTAAGTACGGAGAACATATCCAAATGGAAGAAATGTGAGCTGTTTAAGGGAGTTTTTCCTAGGAAAAAAAAATTATTTATGATGAAGAAAGTCTATTAAAGATGGGTAGAGATATTAAATTTGTAATTTGTAGTTTATATATTCAGTCTATAGGTTATACTTACAAACTAACACATGGGTTGAAAAGTCCCGGGCCTAACGCATAGAGTGCAGTTTCACTGCTTTTATCTCTTTTCCAATTAGTATATATATATGTATATAATTGGCGCGTACACCCTTTTTGGGTGTTTGGCCGAGCTCCTCCTCCTATTTGTGGTGTGCGTCTTGATGTTGTTCCACAAATGGAGGGACCTACAGCTTCAAGCCGACTCCGAACGGCAGATATTTTTATGAGGAGCATTTTCATGGCAGAAATACACTCGGAGGTTTGCCATTGTCTGCCGAGGGGCGACCGCTATTAGAAAAATATTTTTTCTTAATTTTTTTGGTGGTTTTACCGAGATTCGGACCGACGGTCTCCCTGTGAATTCCGAATGGTATCACGCACCAACCCATTCGGCTACGGCGGCCGAATTATTACTAACCTTAAAAAGGCAGCTGTTAAAGTTTCATGATATTCTATTCTTTAGATCGTCAGTTATTGTGCTAAGAGTGACCCAACTTTTGCTATTTTCAAAACAATGGATCAACTAGAAGTTTCTGGTTTAAATTTGCACTGCTTCTTGATGGGAAAAATACAGCTCAACCGAAGTAATGGCTTGAAAAGAGTTATGGGGATTCCGCTTACGAGAAACAACAATAAAACGATGGTTTGCTGACTTCAGACGTGGTTGTAGAGACACCGATGAGGCGGAAACTCCAGAAAATACGTTCTGGCACGGGACCTGTCAGCCCATGTGTTATATAATTTAATAAAGTAAATAAATTTAATTAAATCTAGATATAGTAATATTAAAATTCATCTGGTGCGCATAATTATTACACCGTCTTATGCCGCTAGCATTTGGTTCGTTATAGCCATAATAGTGTTTGGAATAGTTTTTGGAATTCCCCTGGAAAGGCTGACGCAGCCTCATTTCAGAACGAGCATCGATTTACTGTTCGAGGGCTCCCTGCCTCCTCTCCACGCGATAAATCCTAAGCCACATAATTAATAACCTTACACCCTTTTAATTAAAATCACTAATTCTTATTATATTGCTTGATTTAACCATACCAAAATTGTTGTAGTTTAATTTGAGATAATCGACTTGTTAAACCACACAGCTGGTTTTATCTTATCGGTTTTTGTTATTGAAACGGGTTACGAAATAGCAAACCCTTTAAACGTAAGGAGAGATAACAGTGCGAATGTCGTTTAAATATGTTTGTGATTTCCACTACAGGCATCCTTCGTTGAGCGCATGAGCTAATCGATTGATTACCATAACCAACGAGATTACTTTCTGTAGGCTTATCTAAAGTACTCGTATGTCAAAATTGGTTTTCACGATTTTATTTCATTGGAATAGGAATGACAAGAGAACTGTCAACTCACTAAGGCTGTTGTCAGTATTTTCACGTTTGAAAACGCAGCACCCTATATAAGTAAAAATAATTCTAAATTATTTTTCGACAATAAATACATTATTTTAAAACTTGTTACAAATAATACTTCTTATTAATTTTAAGAGCATTATTGAAAATTCACTACTCTACCTAAAAGATGAAAGATAATTAAATGCACTTTAAAGAAAAATCCGCTTGTGCTGCTAAGACGACAAATAAACAAGCAATTCGCTCATAAAGGAGGCATAAATCCGGAAAATTAAAAGCGTCATCTGTTTGCAAATGTTTAGTGTTAGGGTGTCAATGACAGTCAAGAGGGATAACATTGCAACCACAACAATAGCAACACCACAAGTATTGGCCAAAGAGAAGAACAGTCGATCGAGTTCACAACAAAAGCAGCCACAAAACAAATTGAGAAACCAAAGGAAAAAGGCAAACAAAGACGAACAACGATGACGACAGCCGGCACGCGCTCAGGTAAAAATGGGCAGTTAACCGGTGCTAAGAATAAGTAATACATGTGTACGCACCTACACATACACCATCCTAGGCATATGGATGAGACTCCTTCGATGCGTCTAACTGCATAGTTTGCTTGCTAAATGGACTCTCGAAAATATCCATTCTGAGAGTTACCAAAGGGTACTTAGAAGCAGGAGGCGAGACAAACAAACAATTGACTTCGTGAATCAAGCAGCCGGTGCTGGATGGCAAGCTGAGAATCAAACTGTGATCTAAAATGAAAAAGGTGAATAACCAGCGCCGCGCTTAGGGTCAGTCACAAAAAATCCAATCTGAAGACATACCAAGAAAGGGTGTAAGAGCTTGAAGCTTTTTTAATTTGGATTTTTTTTATTAAAGAGAGGAAGCTGCTACTTCCACCACTGCTGCTGTTGCTGCGGCGGCTCGGCGGCTGTTGCAGGAAAGAGTCCCGATAGACATCTAATATCTTGCAAGTTCGATCAAATTACAGTTCCGTTTTGAGATCAGGTGAGTGCGAAAGTCAGAGCCCTGGAAAAACACAAGCGCAGAAAAAAGAAAGGAGCTGGGTATTGTTGGTAAAAATGCAGTATTAGGCAGACACGCGTTAACTGTTAATAAAAAAGGATTTTAATTTAATACCAAATACTTACATGCGCACACGCACACTTACAGAATTCCCCATTAAAATTTTTTCTGCACAAATTTTTGTATTTTCGGTGCAACTTCCCGATAAGTGCGACATGTGTTGAGTGTGCGCAATGCGCATTTCTTGCCTCACCTTCTTCTGATCCTGTTTTTGTTTGGCACAACTGACGCCTTCGCTTGAACTCACAATACAAGGATCAAGGATATGATACATTGCATTGCGACCGTTGTATAACAGTTGAATTTATAGCGGTGGTGGTGGAGTGCTGCATGCCACTTTGATGCCTTGTTTGCTTCTTGCACTCCCCTGGCTTTCATTGCTGCAATTGAAAGGAATTATTGACGAAAGTGGTTTAATGACTTTGCCTTTGAATTGTGATGAATGAAATAATGATCATCCTTTCAAGTTTTACTCGTCAAATGACAGGTAGTGAGCGAACATTTTAAATGCACAGAAACGAGAGGAATTTGGTGGATGAAAATAGAGAAGGAATTAAAGTGCACATCAATACATTATTTTTAATGCACTTCTATTGTATTTATGTACAGATATAAATGTTTTCTTCTTCTTCCAATACCATTATTATTGTCCAATCCAATTTGGTTCATATTTAATAAGATAGGGAAAGTCTTCTTCATTTCTTTAGAATTTCTTCCCACAAATGCCTTTGCACATTATTTCGAAAACTTACTGGAGTTTTAAAATTTTTGAGGCATCGCACCACTAAAATATGTGATATATTCGAGTTGCACCTTAGTTCTTCAAGGTTCAGGCTGCCCAGAAAATCTTTCCTCTAGCCGATGGGGACTCTTGATTTACTCATAGATTTAACCTTCATGCCGGACGGTCATTTTCACAAAAATTGGGTCTGAGCGATTAAGTTCCGCGGCTCGCATGATCTTTTCCAGCATCTGGTTAATGAGGTCACACGACAGCGAATTACCCTGTCTCAAACCTCGTTTGATATCAAACGGCTCGGAGAGGTCCTTCCCAATCCTGACGGCGCTGCTGGTATTGAGCAACATCATCTTGCATAGCCGTATTAATTTTACGGGGATATCAAATTCAGACATCACCGCATATAGGCAACTCCTTTTTGTACTGTCGAATGCAGCTTTAAAATCGACAAAAAGATGGTGTGTGTCGATGCTCCTTTCATAGGGTCTTTTCCAAGTCTTGGTATGTTGGACACTTGCATAATACGAAAAAATCCACCCAAGCTTTCCTTTACTTTAATCAGATTGAATTTACTGTTGCACATAACCTCACATATTTTATAGCATTCAGCATCGTCCGTAGCATCAAATGAAATCAAATACAATAAATTTATTACCAAATTGCAGCTACTGCAATTGCACAGAAGCTCTGTGTCCTAAACTATGGAAGCTATGCTTACCTATATTTTCTCCGCCCCTTTGCAACAGCTGGCAATGTGAGGCATTCATGAATGTATATCGAGCCTCGTGCTCTAATGCACTCACGATCATATACACACATTCGCACACACAAAACTGCAAGAAGAAATGTATCGTGAAGATTGTTGGCAATTATTAAATTGATAATTGCACAAATCTGGCTATCAATTGACGACCATCGAAGGACCTTCCAAAGCCAAGCGAGTATATGCCGCCAGACCAACAGAGCTGTGTGCCAACGAACAAGCGATAGTAGCCACAAACAATACAAAGCGGTTAATAAAGCAGGCGATTGTGCAGCTACAATCGCACACATTGGCAACAACTGTTGTCGCTGCAGCGACAGCCGCTTTAGTGCATTGGCTTATCAAACGCTTGAAGGCCCAATAAGACGACGCGCAATAGAGGAAAGAGCGCTGAAAGGTTTTCGTTGACAATTGGCTTTTAATTTAAGGTAACAACCAACTGTTGCCTAACTATATATTGTACATATGAGCGGCGATGCTTGTGGAAGAAAACGCACGCAGGCACAAAGCACATGCATATACATACATATCTACATATAACATCATGTGCCTTTGTGTGCATGTGTATGTACAATGAATCTGCGTGGACGCGTATTGAAAGCTCACGGATGTGTGCCCCGAACTGCCACCCGCTACTTTCGATCGCGCACTGCCTCCTCGGCTACCGTATCTGTACTTGGTACATAGACACAGCACTAAAATTACCACAAAATAAATAAATTTTGATAAAATTATTGTTTTTTGTATGCGCCAACAACGATTAGACGCAGCTGAGGTTGCAACGCCAGCTAGAAAAATTGAAATCACAACAACAATAATAGAAAAAAGGCCATGCAGACAAAGTAAACTGATACAGGGGCGCGACCACGGGGCATTTGAAGACCACATGCGGTGATCGTTTGTTTGGCGGACCATGAGGTAGCTCAGAGTCTGCGGTTCTGCGTTTGTGCCGCCCAGCTAATGGGGCGCGCTATGGCATGGCTGGCTGAAAATCCAGACGCTCCACAAGGAGTGCGTTCACATGATTGAAATCAGCAAATTTGTGAGGCGTACACAGAAGCTGCTGAGGCAATTGGACAATATTGCGTTGACGATGCAGCCTGCGCACATGTTAGACGCTTTGGCTACCTACGGTTAGACTGCCTGCTGATTGTCGATGCCCTACGCGAGCCGCTGGTCGAAAACAAATCGCAATAATTTGCATTTCAAAGCGAATTTATTTCAATTTTATTTGATATTAATTGCGTATAAGTTTCGAGATTGCAGCAAAAGGAGATGCAGCAGCATTTGTGGCAACTGTGTTTAACAATAACAGAATTAAAGCAAAAAAAGGCAAGCCCAGCCGCGCGATTTGCTATAGAAAAGCCAATGACGACTACGCGCTTAGTTCTTCTCGACAGCAGCGCTTGCTGTGCATTTACACAAATACATACATATACTAATATTTGTAAATTGGCTGTGGCGAACAGCTGTCCACGTGGAAATGCGCCCTGCCGCAGGTATTGAAGCCACGGCGCTGTTGTTGGCAGTTGACCTCGCTACCAGTATTACTAGCAATCTGATTCTTTCGGTTTCCGTTGTTTTGGCATTTTGTTGTTGTTATTAGTAGCAACATTGCTGTTAACAATGTGAAAAATGTTCTGTGCTGCTCCTCCTGACTGCACCGTGGTCGAAACGGTTGTTGGTGGCGCCTTACACGCGCGCCCAGCGCAAACTTTGCGCCCAGCTTCCAACCAACTAACCAACAACAATACATTTGCGAACAAATAAGGCTTGTTACGAATTGCTAACATGACCACACGTAGCGCCTGTGCCGCACACAAATCTGGTAACACTCTTTTGTCACTGCCCATTTGCTGTTAATTATTTGTAGTTTGCCACGCTGTAGGTAACTGCCGCCTCCAACATACTTCGCTCTGCATATGTATGCATGTTTGTATGTATATGTGAGTATATCGCTGGCAATTACAATTTCAGGTACTCTTCTGGTTTTCGGATTTTTCTTTGCAGTTTTTTTGCTTTGCAGATATTGGAATGGATATTGGTTGCCAAGTTGTCTGCTGTAATTAAATGCGATATTCAGTGACTTATTTGTTACCATTTATGGCGAAGCGTTAATTTCGGTGCGATATGTCTCCACTTCGTACAGTATTTGTTGTGCTGCATATTTGAAATTCAGCAAAGTCCCTTCTAACATTTTGCACAAAGTGTCTACAAACATTCTTGGTATCTGAAAGAATTTGTTGACGTGAATAAATGCGAATTACGCCAATTACAATCGACGACCCTTGAGAGGTCGCAATTCTAATGTTGATTGTACCTGGATTTCGAATTGCTCCATTTATTTACATCCAGTTAACTGTAGTTGAGCATATAAATGAGAGATTTAATAAATATTTTATTAAATAAAATATAAAAATATTATGCATTATTATTTATTTAACAAAATTATAGACATTAACATTTGGTTTTTTTTTTTTTTCAAAATACCATAAAACCTCAAAGGTGCCGTAACACCAATTATATGAAGGGCACACTGCCACTAATACTACAAAATCCTCCGATCTCGACTAATTCTACCCTCGGACCGCAAAAGTATTACATCTCGATAGAACCGCAGACACACCAGCTACTTACGCCCAGGTTCCTCTCCTGCAGGCATGTGAAGGCTATACGCCGTCTATAGTCCCAATTACTCCCACTGTGCTTATGGATGGTTCTAAAGTAAAGGAAAAGTTGCAGTACTGTTGTGTTAACCTACTACCGCCCTGACTTCTGTACGATATTGTATTGAGTGTTTCACTCAAAAGTATGTGCTTGCCGTCGATGTCGATACGTCAGAAACCGTCCGCCTTCTCTGCTGCTGCTGTAACTGTTGCTGTATCGCCTTGCGCTCCCATTCAAAATGCGGAGTGGCGTCAGGATCTTACCCAACATTTGATGTTGTACGTTTGCATAGCACTTTAATTTGAAACTAAGTAAATTCATTCAGAGTTTGTTCGCTATATTTTAAACAATCACTAATATAGTTATAAAGAACAAAATAGTTATTTCCTCTGAGGATATTTAACACCTGAGGTCGACGCAAAACTGATAAAGTGGAACGTATCTTCAACGACATTTAAATTGCAAACAGTACAAATTGACGATTGGCATTATGGCAATTTATCTAATCTTAATAGACCAAGGGAATACATTTAGAGGGGGATTGATATCTACACTATTGAATAGTTTGGTCTACTTTTTAGCCCACTTCTTTCTGCCTTGCAGCTTCGTCAGCCAAGATGTGAGGGAGTCTGTTTGCCGGTAGACTAAAGCAAAGTGCAATACAAATAATTTGGGTATAGAGAGTATCGAAAAACTCCGGTAACAATCCTGTTTCTAGGTGCAGCATATAGTTCGGCGTGTTTAGAGGTAGAAGGATTCACTTTTTTATAATTATTCGGAGAAGTTTCCATACTGGCTCATATCTATCCTCACCCTATATCTGAGCACCGTAAAATATGATCGACCTGGACGCCGCGTAGAAATTTTCATTTTTTTTTTTACTATTTATCCTCGGACAGCTTATGTGTTTCAGCCACGTGGCTTTTGTTGCAGGTTTTGAAAAAAAGTGAAAAATTTATTATTAATTTCCCACCGAGTTGGTATCGAATACTCTATGTGAGTTGCACAATAAATGTGTGACAAAGCCTTTCGGTTGTACCGAAGAAACAACCACGGCATCGGTGTAGAAAGGATTCTAAAAGTGCTTTTGTTAAGTCTGTCTCTTTGAATATGTTTTTCAATAAAAACTTATTTTCGAAAATAATTCATTTTTTGATTGAATAAATGTAAAATAATAGATAACACTGTGCGACAGTGAAAATATACTTTTATAGAGACCTAGTACAACTTGTAGGTATAGTAAAACTAAGAAACATGGTATAGGAGAAATTTCCAATACACCCCCAAAATCTCATTTTATGGCCATAAAACCGTTTTTCAGTAGGTTGATGTGAACAATCATTCCTAACTTCGCCAATTTCCATCCGATTTCGAATTTGTTTTTTTAGTTCGAAAGAACAAAAACAAGCCTTTTTGACAGTGTGTTGACATTTTTTCTGCAATGACAACTGACGAGACTGTAGACGGAAGTATTTGGATTTCTTTTATTTTCTCTCTATTTTTTCAACTTTGACATAATTTTTACTATATTATCCGATATTGAGGATTTTTTTTAGTACACTGCTGTTATAGTAAATTTAATTTTGCGTCGAATGAGCTATATTTGACTGTAATTGAATTAAAATTAATAGAGTTGTGTGGGTTTTAAAATTTTTTCTTTTTTTTTACTACGAGATTTGGTATGCGTTCCGAAGCATGAAAATGATAACAAGTGTCATTATAAATACATAATATTTATTGGAGTATTGTGCAGTGCAGCACTGTACGGTATAGTACGGTGCAGTACACAACGGAACTGGTTCCAAACTTAAAAATGCATTGGAAACGGCCCTTTGGAGTTTAGTATGGTACGGTACATTTGTCATTCTCTTCATTAGTTTTGAATACTTCTCTGTAAGAAATTCGATCATCATCATTCATCTTAAGTCGTCATCAACTAAATTCCATTGTTTAAATCGAGAAGCGAGCGTTTCAGATTGTCTTCCCGATAGAAGTAAATCACGAGAAAGATCCTGAAAATCTGAATTTTATACAATGTGTCGTTCTGAAGACTTAGATCCAGACGGAAAGTACTCTTCATCATCAGATTTATTGTTATCAGTTTGATCATCATCAGCAATGAGTTGAACTTCCTTCAGTTCATGACTTGCAGTTGAGTCAATCATATCGTCCAAGACTACGGGGTTCTTAACAGTTGCAACACCAGCATACTTTATGTGCTTTCGAGTTTTATAATGATGACCGTTTACGTCCGTTTTACAAAAATAACAATCATCTGGTTTATGATAAGGCTGATGATGCCACATCATCCGAGAATATTGAGAAATTCGACTTTTCTGGCAACGTTTTGACTAATATTTCTTGAATTTCAATGAAACAAACAATAAAACTTTGACGTTTTAATAAGGTTAAATTATAATAACAAACTTCTTTTGTTAATCAATCTACAGTGTGAACTTTGGTACACTTGGGAGCTTTTTCATATTGCTATTGAAAAAAAATGTGCTATAATATGTCAGATATTTTCGTAAGTTCTAACCAGTTCTGTTGTATGCAGTACAGTGTACTCTTATGTATACATATACACTCCAATAAATATTACGTATCTATAATAACGCATCAAAACACGTCCTTATTCCCATTTAGCGTAAACTATACCTACATACCAAATTAGTAAAAAAAAAAATAAAATCTTATAACTCACACAACTCTTTTAATTTTATTTCAATTACAGTCAAATATAGCTCGTTTGACGCAAAATTAAATTTACTATAACAGTAGGGTACTAAAAAAAATCCTCAATATCGGATACTATCGTAAAAATTATGTCAAAGTTGAAAAAACAGAGAAAAAATAAAAAAATTCCAAATACTTCCGTCTACAGTCTCGTCAGTTGTCATTACAGAAAAAATGTCAACACACTGTCAAAAAGACTTGTTTTTGTTCTTTCGAACTAAAAAAACAAATTCGAAATCGGATGGAAATTGGCGAAGTTAGGAGTTATTCTTCACATCAACCTACTGAAAAACGGTTTTATGGCCATAAAATGAGATTTTGGGGGTGTATTGGAAATTTCTCCTATACCATGTTTCTTAGTTTTACTATACCTACAAGTTGTACTAGGTCTCCATAAAAGTATATTTAATTTTTTTTTTTTTGTCACACCGTGTAATGGGACCGATCAAATAAAAATCAGTGCAAATGTAGAAGTATCATATTGCGTGTATTGAGGATTATACGGAATGTAGGGAACATTATTTATAAAGAGCATTAGCTTATGAACCGTCAGTTGACAGGAGCGGATTTCACTGTAAGACATTGCCAATGCTGAAAAAGGCTATGTTACAAAACTGGTTGCGATCTCGGGCAGATAAGGCTTGAGGGTCTTCCTTTATACTACAAACTGCCAAAAGGAACAAGTAAGAAATTGTTTTTGGTTATTTTAACAGCTTCTTTCTAAGAAAAGCTTTCATTTTATGCTTTCAACAAAAACGTCCAAGTTGGCCATTTTGCTTTAATTTTATATCTCAATCTCTTTCATCTTTCTAATAACTGTTTCTCCGCACTCTCAAAATTAACAAATCCCATACGTCTCCAAATGTAATCAAAACTCACAACTACTACAAAAAACTGAGGTCTGCGCATTATACACTTAACTTGCTCTACCACACACCAGTACTTCGGTGTGGTGAATAAGCCGAACCAAAACAACGCAAATCAACGAATACAGGGCTGACTAACAAAGTGTGAGAAGTATACGCCCCACCATGCAAGCCAGACAGCCAATCGGAAAGCGCCAAAAAGACACAGACGCAACAACAAAAGTAAAGGTAAAATAAACAAAAATAAAAATAAATAAAAAAAACGCGCCAAGTGAGCAAGCACGCGAAGACAATGCAATTGAATCCAAAGTGTGATGGAATTTTATTTGTATTTTACCCACATACGGCGACGATGTCTACAGATTGTTGTTGTTGGTACTCTTTAGTTTTTGTTTTTTGCTTAGATGGGTTTGTTGACGATGACGGGGAAGTGCTATGGTGTATTTACGTTTGTTTAGTGACATAAATCGTAGAAAAGGCAAATGTTTCTCATTAACTGTTTTTAAAAACAATTAAAAGCAATGTAGAGGGAACAAACAAATACGAATAAAGCGAATGGATTAATGTTGAAGCAGTTTCTGATTAAAATTTTAAAGAGACTACCATCTTTAGCACCCTTTCCGTCATGAACTGTTGTGTAGCTGCTACTTGACTTATAAGCAAGCCGATTTTTGACTGTGTTGGTGGCAACAGCATACGGTGTGTCCGTTACAAAAATTACGATGGTAGCTTATCGCAAGCAACCTAGGTTACCGCACGCGCTGGCAAGCGAGTGAGCCTTCCTAACCCCTAACACTGACATTCATCAGTCACTTTCTACATTTAATTTGCGTTTTTACCGCAATCACCCTCATCGACTTGACACTGTAAATACCCTCTCAGCATATAAATAACCCAAATGCACACATAGGTTTGCACATGCACATATACGTATGCATCTAAAAGTTCATACCTATGACCCGTCATGTGGAACTGAGCGCGCGCTTTTTCCGCCAACTAGTTGCCCCGATAAGGCTGTAAAAAAATTGTAATTACAGGCACACTTCACATCGGCCAGTGATAAAACGAAAACCGCTCTAGCGCAACATCTTCCTTCTGTGAGCCTTCTACATACAATACATACATACGCATGTACATACAATATGTATGTGACGTAGGGAAAATGCCAAGTGGCAAGGAAAGTGCGCCAAGGAAGTGTGTCTGGCACCCGCCTAATTTTAGTTTTTTGTGCTAGGTACTTGCAGTTATACTGGTATGTGTACATACATATGTACACGTATGTGCATACGAATGCCAGTATAATATTCATGTCCATCTCTAAGAGGGCTAGAGCTCGTCTTTTCCTTCCCTATTCAGACTATGTACTTTGAGCATAAGGAAAACATGTAAACTCCTCACGCCGAAGCCTACTTCCAGCCATTTTCGTACTCACTTTCTTATGCATAGTCTTGCACATGCTTAAGGAAAAACTGGCGCGAAAATGTCACGGAAGTGCAGCGTATCCTTTTCATCGCGATGGTGTTTTTTACGCCATGCAATGTCTCTACTTATATTTTTTTTGTTTTTTTTTTTTTGCTACCAAAAATACGTTACAAGCACAAGTTGTTTAAATGTGCACAACCCGCATAAATTCGACTAGTTTTATAACCATTGTAATCATTAGAATTTCCCCTTTAATTGCTGGCGCATACAAAGGCAAACGCATTCGATAGATATTTTGTTAGCTCAAATGATGATCATTTCGCTATTCAAGTCACACAGGCAGAGCAGGTGTCTTCTTTTCAAAGCCTACAGTGGAGCTCATTAGAATAATTTATTTTTGCTGTTTGTAAGGTTTAATAGTTTCTATCGAAGCTGAGCAGATAATACTTGAACATAGGCAATCGAAGTGCATCTGTTTTTGGAAGAAAAGCGCGCGCTCATTACAAAAAACTTTCATTTGTTTCTTTAGAAACCCATGATGAGACAAATTGAGCTATGCCCTTTGTTGTTGTTTAAATTGAAATTTTGTTTGCAAAAAAACAACTAATTCATCTATGCTAAGTTGAATAAATTTAAAATAAATTTGAAATAATATTTTTAGGCTCCTATTAATGATCTTTTGCCACTCAGAGACCAGTGAGAGAGATGCTTTGAACTGCAACGCTATAATTTCTTTCTACTCTAAAAACTCTATTTGTTATCATAAAATAAATATGTGCGAACAACTGTTGTATGAAAACTGGCTGGCCTTGAGAAGAAAACAACTTTTTTTGCGTAAAATGTATTTTATTTCCGCTCGGTAGTCCCCTTTCAGCTCGGTACACTTAGCCCAAGGTTTTTCTATCATGTGTTGCTTATGAAGCCATTTTTCATATTTAAAAATAGAAAATAATCGCTGGATGCTAAGTATGGAGAATTTGGTGGACGAAAAGGCTATTTGTCTCTTAACTCATCGAATTTTTGAAGTTAACAAACGTGGATGTATAATGTCAGTTGTGAGCAATCCAGGCACCCGCCTCATAGAAAGATTTTTATAGCCAAATGATTGTTAAAATATTTTGAACACGTTTAACTGAAGTACTAACAATCTGGATCATCAAAAATGTTTGTACGGCCTCATTTAAATTCAGCTGTTTTATAGTTAATAACGCAGGAGCAGAGACCCCGTAAATCCTTTTTAGCTCCTTTTTAAATTCAGCATTGGGTTTCCTTTTCAAATATAAATATTTACCACTACTCGATAAGCAATTTTTCCATTCAGGAAAGTCATAGAATTTGTTTTTTAAATTGTTGTCATTTACAAATTAAAATGCCCAGTGGTTGATCAGTTTGGCAGAAATGTTGTGAAAGATTATGTTAAAAAAACATGTCACTTTTCAAATATCTTTGACTTAGGTCAGATCATCATTATCCTACCATAAATGAGTTTCAGTGAAAAAAGCCATAACGAAGTCTTAGAATTTTTTTCTATCGAAAGCAGAGTACATCAAACCTAATTGGTAAAATGATGAAAGACATAACAAGCCTCGAAAGCGATGATCAAAAACACACAGTTCTCTGAGTAAAAGATGAGTTTTGTATGCATATAAAATGCTTAACTTTCTAGCTCTTAATGTGCGTGGGTATATGAAGATGTACTGAACTCATCTGGACAAATATTAAAAAAAAGTTAAAATCTTTTTTGGCTCAGAAAACTTAATCAGACGAAAGCTTTTTTTCCAGTGATCAGAACCAACGCTATCAAGTAATATAATATATGAATATATAAATGTGTATAAATACTTTTTGAAAGAAGCAAAGCGATGCACTTGAAATAAGTAAATCAATTCAGCTACTTGATTGCTTTTTTTTGGAAAGCCAACTCCGAACGGCGGATAGTTTTTTATGAGAATCTTTTTCATGGCGGAAATACGCACTTCTGAATGATAGTCACGCACCAACCCATTCAGCTATGCCGGCCGCCTTTAAGATATTACTTTGGGATAACTAAACTCACATATCGAAAAGCTATTGTATTTAATGAAATTTTTGATAGGCGCGCCTAGACGGCAGAAAAAAGTTCGGGCTTCTGATGCCAACAAATTTTGAAATTAAAAACAAAATTTCTGTTGGGTCCCATGCTACGTACCTGTTTTGTAAAACCATAATTACAACGAAGAAAGTTTTAGCATGAAATCTCTAAAATTAAATCTGAGAGATGACAGAAATACAGAGAGTTGACATTCTTAACATTCTGGAGGGGTTTTATAAAATCACTCTGTTCATTTTTTTATTTGTAAAGGAATTCACTTTATTTTCTTATGAATTTTTTAATTAAATTTTAAATATTTTACTAACACATACGCGAAAAAAATTTAAAAAGAAATCATTCCAACTACTTACCTTCAAACTACCGCATGCTAAGACTGACAAACGCCAATACATAGAAAAGTCTTTACCAAAAAAATATTACAGTCGAACTTCCATATAGTGAATTCGCACGGGACCTGAAAATCACTTCACTATATAGAAACTTCATTATAAAGAAACATTGATTTTTTATGTAATTTTATTTAAAATAATCAGTGAGTTTGGTTTGAATTACAGTCTTCCATTTTTCATTTTCAATAAAAGCTTCCAAATCATGTAGAGAGTTGAAAACATTAATCGGCACGTCACTCCTCATTTCCACAAAGGTTCTAATTACGCTAATGGATGAAGCAGCTTGTATCAACGTAGGTAATGCCTCCTCAGTTTCTGCCAATTCTTCAACGGTCAAATCGTGTTAATCGTTATCTGAAATAATATTTACATATTAAATTTTCGTTTGACTATAAAAAGATAAATGCTTACCAGGTTCAGCTGGAACTCCGCGACTTTCAAAAATGCTGTTGAGAATATCTTCTTCGCATGGGTTGTCCCAAGTCTGCACACCATTATCAACATTTACGTAGTCATCAAACGATGCTTCGATATTTGCTACTTTTTTAATATAAATGAAGACTGTAAAGCAGCCAAATCCGATATTGAAAGAAGGTCCTCTTCATCCCAATGCTCAAATGGAATCTGCATAGCATCTTTTGAAAATCCAGCCTTTTTAAAACAGTTGGCAATTGTTTCTGGTTTAACATAGACATTCCATACATTGCTAAGATTTCGAACTGCTTGCAGCAAGTCTATGGCCATAACAGAATTTCCCTCATCCACTTGAGTCAATATATTCGTTAAAATTCGTTTTCTGTAATCTTGTTTCATGTTGTAGATAATGCCTTGGTCCATTGGTTGCAGTAACGAAGTCATGTTGGGAGGAAAATAAGCGAGATAAATGTTTCTCAACTTGTCTCTTACATCTTTAGGGTGGGCAGTGCAGTTATCAACAAAAAACAACACCTTTCTGTTTTGATCACAAAATTTTTTCTCGAGTTTTACAATCCATTTCGTAAAAATCTCACTGGTTATCCATGCTTTTTTGTTAAGCTCATAATCGACACCTAAAGATTTTATTCCCTTGAAGCACCTCGGATTTTTGGCCTTTCCGATTACCAGCAATTTTAGCTTTTCTGATCCAGTCATATTGCTTCCCACCAGGACAGTTATTCTCTCCTTGCTTTGCTTCCCACCAAAGCATTTTTCATTTTTGAATGCCAGTGTTTTAGTTGGCAAGCATTTGAAAAACAAAGCAGTCTCGTCGGCATTAAAAATGTCGTTAATGTTGTAATTTTCATTTAATTTTGGTAAGACGTTCGTTACTCATTCATCACCGTTTTCTATGTTGGCGTCAGCACTTTCCCCACATAATGTCTTTTGAATAACGCCATGCCGACTTTTGAACTTGTCTAACCAACCTGTACTTGCCTCAAATTCGTGGTGTCCTAGTGCTTTCGCAAAATCTTTGCCCTTTTGCTTCAATAATGGTCCAGATAAAGGGAGATTCTTACCACGTGCAACGAGTAACCATTTCAGCATTGCTTCGTCAATATCCTCAAAATGACAAGGTCGAAGTCTTTTGCGTTTGGTATTTACTACCAAATCCTCCGCATTTTTTAAAATCACTTCCTTATTTTTTAAAATATTTGATAAAGTGCTGGGAAGAACTCCGAATTCATTGGCAATATATTTTTTTTTTCTTTCCTTCATTAACTTTGTTAATCATTAATAACTTTTTTTCAAGCGAAATGCTGCTTCGATGCGTCATTTTAACTTCAATCACTGAATAAAACTGTAATAGCTCAGCTCTTTCTGTTTCAATTTTGGGATTCCCCTCATTACAGTTTGTCCACATCTAACTGTAATTTTTTGCAACAGAAAACTTTTGAAAAAATTCACTATATGGAGACAAAAACTTAGGACGCTTGAATTTCCAGCTGTAAAATTTGTTCATTATATAGAAAACTTCACTATATAGAAATTCATTACAAGGAGACAAAAATACACCGAAAGTAGAACGAAAAAGCAGTGCCTTCGAAACCAGTTCATTGTAAGGAGAGCTTCATTATATGGAAGTTCACTGTAGAGAAGTTCGACTGTATTTCCAACAACAAATAGTACTAAAAACCAACAACAGCAATATGCAGCGGCAATTGTTTTTAATCATTATTGGGAAAGCAGAGGAAATTTTCAAACTCTATTGATATAAAACGATCTGAATCAACTTTAAATTGTTTCGCTTAGTCAGCAACCAATGCGAGAATGCCAACCACACTCACATATACACATCCCCACACATACTTGCCCGTATTCATGTAAATAAATATCGATGTATTCGTTGCAGGCCCAACATTGCAACAAAATTCGGGGAAATCGACATAGGGAATCAAGCGGGGGTGCGCGCCTTGCTTTGCTTGCCAGGTTAAAAGCGACAAACGAACGCTTAACTGCACGAAAGCGAGCAACAGCCGTTGCCGTCAGTTGTTGCAAGCAATGTAACAAACGATTAAAGGTTCATAATAATAACAACAATGAGAACGGTAAACGTAGTGGCTGCTGGAAGCAACAATAACGAATACAACGGCTCTCCAAACTGTATACCAATTAGTAGTAGTAAGCGCGTGCTGCCTATAAAATCAGCAACAACAAAGATTACAAGCGATACATACACGTAACAACAACAAGAAGCCGGTACATCAGCGACCGTGCGTCAGATAACTGTGCGTGCGCTGTGACCCTTGCGGCAGGACGCGGCCGAAAAACAACAACCAAGAAGTGCGCGCTCGAAGCCAAATTAGAGCGCAAATGAGATGAAAAGGTGAAAACGCAAACTGCACAGTCGCCAGCAGATAACAGAAGGCAATGCAACAATAACAACAACAGCATTTACCAACAATATACAGCCCTTATAGACTACTGCAATGCGTTTTGATTCAATTCACTCACTTACATACTCGTACTTGCACGAGTATATTCCTAGCAGAATGATTGCTTTTGTTGTTGCTTTGTCGTGTGCTTCAATTTGCTTTGCAACGATTTTTTAAGCTTGAAAATCAACCACTTCAGCGCTAAGCCACCATCAAGAGCGTCGATTGTTTTATTCTCCACACTGCACACACACACGCGCGTAATACATAGTTTTACAGCCAACCCTACAGAAACAGCCAAAACCACCACCATTATCACCACCAACAACAGCAGCAGCAGCATTGAAAGCGACCAACAACTGGCACACAATCACCGTCAACGAGCCAACCAGCTAACATCCATTCTTACCAATACCAGCACAACTCTCAGCCGAGTTTAAAACAGACTGTATGACTGACTACGCGATTGGGCTCTGGTCTGGTCGTAAGCAGCCAACGAAGAAAGATTCAGTCAGGTGCCAAGCACCGTGCAACACGGACGTGTGTTCAAGTGGATTAAAACTACAAATAAATGCCAATACGAATTTTATAACAAAGTGCCTTCTAACTTTTTTAATTGTGCATTCTTGATAAAATGATTTAGTCAAAGCTCATGAAAGTTCAAAAGTGTTCAAGTACATAAATCAAAAACTTCTTCTGGCACGCTGAAAGGACAGACGGGACGTATGTCGTGTATTATTTTAAGCCGCAGCGCAGAATTGTAATATTTAAACAAGTGCTCTTACGCAAAATACAAAAATGTATTAAACATTTTATGGTTTTCCAAAGTTAGTTAATAAAATTTGTGTTAAATCAGAGATTCAAAATTTCAACTCAACGTACAGGCATAACCTGTGCGCGCAGCTGTGCAAATTCGAGGGGAGGCACAGTCAAAATCAAGAAATATAAACAAAAAACTCAAAAATAAAAATACAAATTTTTCCACACACGGCATTCAAAATGAATCACCTTTCGCCTCCGCTCACACCGCATTCGCAGAAACCAACACAATCGCCATCGTTGGCGACATTCGCAAATTCTTCACTTGATGTGAATCTTGACTCCACGAAGAATTGGATACAACATGCGTCCACTTTCAATTCGGTTATTGCATCGGCGCAGAAGTTAAATAGTAAGTTGCTAAAGAGTGTTATTTCCAGCGAGATCAGCTTTTTTGGGGAAAAAATCGGAAGTTTGTGAAATTGTTTGGGAATTTTGAATTCCCAAGAAATTAATTTAAAAGTTGTCTCTAGACAAGCAAGTTATTTAAATCACTCACCAAGAATTTAATTTATCAGTAAACGTTATTTAATTAGAATTACTCTTTACGAGTTTTTAAGGTTTTTTGAAAAACAAAATTTATTTAACAAATTGGCCACAAAAAGTATATATCGTTTGATGAAGTATAGCTTGAAAATTCATTGCTGAAAATGTACACTTAAAAACTATTGGTTATGGACCCTAGAGCAATATATAAAAATTATAATCCTTATTTAAAGACCCTTTATTATACTAGCTTTTACTATAACTTCAGCGGCTTTATTGCCATTAATTCACCTTAAGTGTTGCATTAGTTGCATACTCCGCGTGACTTAATTTAAACCTTTAAAAACTTTTTTAACTATCGTAAATTTTATTTCAATCGCATTTATCAAAATTACTGTTGTCAATCTCTTTCAAATATAACGTTTTATGTACTCAAATTTACCCAATTTTCTTCTCGTGTATTTATTTCTCGAATTACGTTCCAATTTCCTCCCACAGATCTTCCCTTTCCATACAATTCACTTTTCTACTCCAGCGTCTTATGGCCACAATTCCTGCTCTCCTCTACAACATCAGCGCTTGGCACACCCACCACTCCTACAACTCCCAACTCTCCCGCGTCGTTCGCCAACAATCGTGACTACACACTCACCCCCGAAAAGGATCAGGAAAATGTAGTTGCCCCGCTGCAAGATAGCAGCAATGGTGAGGATATGCCGCTCAACCTATCACTTAAGCAAACGTCGTCCTTGAAAAAATTGTCGCGCTTCAGCCCCGAACGAAGAGATGAGAGCAGCGAGGCTGGCCAAGTTACTGCCAATGCTGTCGCGCAAATTACAAGCACACCGCCACCATTGCGAGCCGTCAACCTCAAAACCACCGTACCCAATCCCACCGAGAATACCTTGATCAACAAACAGGAACAGCGTTCACCGACAAAACGGCGCTCGCATAGCTCGCTCATCTGGTCACCGGCAAGTATGTGCGAGAAAAGGGAAGCGCCCGAGCCCGCAGTAAGCGTCGACTATAGTGGCACGTATGTTATCGATCCAATAGTGCGTAAATTTAAATACGAACGTCGCGCCAACTATCCACGACGTTCGATTGGCGCGGGGTCTGGTGATGTGTCGCTCGAATCGCCACTCTCCTCCACTACAGCTTTGGCCACGCAATTCAATACTGCTGCCGTGGCAGCTGCAGCCCGTGCGCAAGATCTGAAAGCGGCCAATTTGGAGTTGGAAGTGGCTGCGCAACAACAAATCTACGCGCATCGTACCGCCTTCATGGCCGGTCTGGCGACGGGCAATAATTTTGAAATGTTGCAAGCACATCTGAAGGAACTGCAGAGTCGAGCGGATGCTTTCGTGCAAAACAACAACAATGAAAATTCCATGGTAAGCAGGAATGCAAGTCGCCTGGGAAGGGGTGGCAGCTACGATAGCCACGATGACGGCTTGGAACAACTGAAAACAGAAGAAGATGCGGATATGGATATGACGGAGGATGCGATCCGTTACTCACCTAATGATTCGGTATCCGCGCACGAGCAACAGCAACAGCAGTTGCACCAATATGTTGCACAACAACAACACCAACATCCGGACTCGACGGCGATCATTAGCACAGCAGATGTTCATCACCGCTCGTACAGTTGCAGCAGCGAAGGCGAGGAGAAGCGTGGGACACGCAACTTTCAGGTAAGTGGCGAAAATTTATTTAAGAAAACTGTGAGGCTTAAATGAAGAGGTTAAAATGAAGCATTAAGGAATGAGGTTAAAATGAAATAAGGAAATTCTCAGGAGTTTGCCGAGTGCGAGAGTTAGTGAAAGGATATGCAACAGTCAGCCGTGTGAGATGAGAGTGAAATTAACATTCCTCCCGATAGTCCAGTTGCATACATATATGGAATGACAATTGAATGAACCGATCGTTTATAACAAAAAAGAAGTACGCAAATGTAGGTTAAACATAATTTTCGAT
The DNA here is from genome assembly GCF_028408465.1 of Anastrepha ludens. Classification (NCBI taxonomy): domain Eukaryota; kingdom Metazoa; phylum Arthropoda; class Insecta; order Diptera; family Tephritidae; genus Anastrepha; species Anastrepha ludens. Next base: position 114,514,159 of record NC_071500.1, on the reverse strand, counting down.
TGTAGTTATTTTAGAAATTTGCTAAATGATTAAAAACCCTGATATCAAAGCGATGGTCCTTGTTTGGAATCCTTTGCTTCGAATCAGTCCGATATCATAGAACCGACCATTGTGTATGCAATCTGGTAGCTGGAAAAATTTCTAAACACTAAAAGAAAACAATTTTAAAGTGCATCGAAAGGATGTTAAGAAAATTTGTTAATACAGTGCACTCGCGATAACTCGAACTAATTAAAACAGGCGCTGTTCTATTTATCGAATTTGTTCGACTTATCAATTGAGTGTGCTATGTTAAAAAAACAGTCATCGATATCGATTTTTTTCAATTAAATTTATTTATTTATTTTCATATCAAATATTTCGCAGTCTTTGTGTCAGTTACACAAAAAAGTCAGCTTTAACAGAAAAGTTAGGCCGAAAAGAAAGTTGTAATGTGTGTTTGTCTTTTCTTGCCTGCAGCAATGTTGAATATGGCTTTTTCACGCAGCAATTGAAGAGTGTTAACCTTTGCGGGGCTTACTTGTTCAGTTGTGGCCCACTGAATTACCTTATTGATAGAGCTAACTGCCTCCTCTGATGATATCCGCTCACATGTCTCAGTTGTGTTGTTAAACTCAGACTCAGAATCACTAGTTTCAATTATTACTTCTGTGTCGGTAAATTCGGCACCATCATTCCATTTGTTAACATCATGAAGCGTAAATTCGACCTGTAAATTATGTTTTTCATAAAGAAGTCAAAGTTTTAAAACATATATTCCAGTCCTGTGGGGCTAAATTGTTAAACTTATTAAGAAGAGAGTCTTGTTTTTTTTAAATGCTCAATGGAATATTATCTTCATCAGAGTGGCCTAAGTTGGCAAAACTCAAAATGTTTTTCCAACATTTGGATACAGTTTCCTTTTCTAACCGACTCCAAGCTGCATCTAAGAAAGTTACTGAGTCTCTTAAATTAATTTTTTTCATAGATTCGGTTATATCGCAATTATTGTTGAAAATGGAAGCCAGTAGAAAATTTCTGTAGTATAGTTTCGTTATACGAATTACATTTTGGTCCATTGGCTGGATCAATGGTGTCACATTCGGCGGCATAAACATAGTTAAAATTAAACCATCCTCGGACTTTAATTCGATTTCGTTGGGATGTGATGGGCCATTATCAATTAGATGAAGAGCCTTCTCAGGTAGTCCCCCATCTTTCAAATATTTTCTTACCTAAATATTAAAATCATTTAACTTGGTTAAAAAAATTGTTTTAATGAATCTGGATTTTACCTGCGGCACGAACGAATTATGAAACCAGTCTTTGAAAATCGCCGAAGTCATCAAGGCTGATTTGGAATTTTTGTACTCCACCGGACAGTTAAAATTTTTGAAAACACGAGGATTTCTTGCTTTGCCAATAACGAGAAGTTTAAGCTTATGGTTGCCGGTAGCGTTAGTGCATGCCATAAATGTAAAACGCTGCTTTTCAGACTTTCTTCCCGGTGCTTGTTTTTCCGACAACGAAACATAAGTTTTCTCAGGAAGAAGTTTCCAGTACAATCCGGACTCGTCGGCGTTATATATTTGGTCGGAACATATCTCCATTTCCTTTATTTTTTCTTGTATAGCCATTTTGAAAGGGTCTACCAGCTCTGGCTGTGATGACAGTTTTTCTCCAGAAATTTTTAACAAACGTACTCCATAACGTTTCTTAAAGTTTTGAAGCCACCCGTCACTGGCAAAAAATGTAGAATTTTCCCCACACAACTGGGTATGAAAAGCTTTCACTTTTTCTTTCAAAATGAGTCCACTTATTGGGTAATTCTTTTTTCTTTGGGACAGAAACCATTTGTATAAAGCGGCTTCCATTTTAGGAAACTCAGAAGCTTTTAAAGTTCTCCTCTTCCCAGGACCCAAAAACGTGTTGTTTACTGCTTTTAAAATTGCCTTATCTTTCTTTTTTATAAGACTTATGGTGGACTTGGCTACCCCATATTCCTTCGCTAGAGAAGTCACACTACGTCCACGTTTAATTTTGTTAAGGATTTCAGCCCTCTCTTTTAATGTTAAACACTTCAACCTTTTACGATCCATTACTCACGTGCACTGATACACTACAAATGACAAATTTAAAGCAATTTGGTCAATGCAAGATGTTGTTCCCAGAAAACTAATGGGATATTAACGCCGAAATATTCATATGGACAATACACTAGTATACATACATATAATTTATATACATATACTATTACATATGTATGTATGTACATACATATGTATGTATGTACAAAATGTTTGAAAAGAATGTGTGTACAAATAAATTTGTTTTTTTGTTCGAGTTATAGCGCTTTTTAATATTGTTTGAGTTACAAAGTAGTCAATAGGGAAAAAAATGTGTTCGAGTTAGCACGTCGTTCGACTTAGCGGCTATTCGAGTTACCGCGAGTGCACTGTACTTATTATATTGACAATGGCATATTAATACGCAGGATTTATACAATTTTATTTTTCTACAACGACAAATCAAAGAGGAATAGAGGAGGAAATTTCCCTCACAAACCGACTTTCAATTATCATTCACTTCACTTCACTTTTCAAAATCCTTCGGAACGGCGTTTGATTAACTAATTGCGTGATTTTATTAGGGAGAATAGCTAACCCACTTATTTGAGCACGAAAAATGCAGCAACAAATGTAAATCATTAGTTTGAAGGGCTGCCGCCAGCTTTGAGACCACCAAATAACCCATGGGACAGCACAGGCACAAACTAAGCTATTTATTATGGCTAAAAAAATATCAGAAATATTGACTAATTAACACGCATAGCGACACTTAGTTGAAGTACCTGCAGCAAGGTGCCCTTACACTTAGAGCGATTCGCAGGGTGTACTGGCATGTATGTCTGTATGTCCATATATTGCGTATTTATTGCAGTTATACTTTGCGGCTATGAATTGTCGATTAATTTGCCTAAAAGGCAACGATTTCGTAATACAAGTATCTACGAGGGGCGTTTACAAAGTCACTCACCATCCTTCGTCTAAATGGTGACGCGCGTTTTTTACCCAAATTTACTAAATAAAGAAATAAATAATTTGCACGTACACTTCTGTTAGGTGTTTGGCCGAGCTCCTCCTCCTATTTTGTGCCGTCTTGATGTTGTTCCATAAATGGAGGGGCCTACAGTTTTAAGCCGACTCCGAACGGCAATTGATTTTCTATGAAGACCTTTGCCATTGCCTGCCGAGGGGCGACTGCTTTAGAAAAAACATTTTCTATCATTTTGTTGTTTGATGCACGGAGATTTGAGCCTACGAACTCCCGAATGGTAGCCAGGCACCAACGGCGGCCGCTCTGTACCGCTATCCTTCGTCAGGATGACGACGCGCGTTTTTGTTTTCAAGTGGACTCATGTCCATCATTTACTAAACATAAAAATAAAATGTATGTATAAGTCCCTCTTAATCTAAAGGAACAAGAATGACATTCCAGGGTAAAAAAAAATATTTATTCAAAAAATTTAGTTTCCAACAGAGTCTGTCTCTAGCTCGTTATCCTTTAGTCAACGTTTCTACATTTTTTAATGCGATTACGCGAACTCGATGACCGCTATATTTGACCCAATTCTCTTCCTATGTACTTACAAACATAAAATAGTTAAAGTGACTAAATTTATAGAAAAATTGGATCCAACTGATATTTAGCTTTTTTATATCCAAATATTTTAGAAATCGCTTGCTCACGATCATTAACTCTTCAAGTTCACACACCTTCTCTGCCAGGTCGTCTAATATCATAAAGTGGAGTTTGTCGACCATTTCTGGTGTGATGACCCGGATTGCAAATAGCAATAAAGCAATCAATAGTGAAGAGTTCTCATAATATTTTTAAGATTTTTGTTTGGTTTTCTCACCTAAAAATTTTGTTTAATTAATTTTAATCAGTTTAACAAACCTTCAAAGGGATGTCACACCAAAACTGTCAGCGCGAATATTACAACGCGTTCTTGTGAAAATTGTTGGGAAATGTTTGATTTGAGGTGGCTACGTTGTCTGTCCAAATTTTCAGAGACTTATTGATTCGCCCTCGTATGACTTCGCTCCAATTACTTTTCAATATGCCAATATCGCGGTTGATCATTTGCTTTTTTGTTTTGGTTATCGGAGAAATATGTACTTACTTTACAAACAGTTTATGTTGGTAGACGCTTCCTACGATTTGTGTCACGATATTAAACAATTAAACGAATACGAAAGTGATTTCGTGCATTGATCGAAAACATAAAAACAATTTAATTAAAAAAAACGAAACTTACTTGAAGGATTTGGGGCATTTTTGCTAGGCTCGCATACTGATTGCTCTAATCAAATGCAACTATCTATTATTCTAATGATAGTTAGAGGATTTGGCTTCTGCTGCCCGAACAAATATTTGTAATATGGACGATACCTTTGCCTGCTTGTATTGATTGGAATCGGATTCACAACCTGATTCACATGAACGAGAAAGAGTTCATTTCAGCGTTTATTCAATTACTTCGCGTAATTTCGATTGTGTGATTGCTTGATTTCATTCCTTTCATTTATGCGTCTATTTGCAGTTTGATGATATTTTATGAGCCTTGCAGTGCTTGAGTTTTATGTTAATTTTCAATTTGCTTAATTTGTTCGCTTGCGTGTCGGTACAATTTACACCCTCCAACCTTTCCTTGCGCTCAAAAGACGCTTAGTTGTGTGCATTTATTTACCCATCAGCGTTCACTGTATTTGTTTTGGTAAATTCCTGTCTTAATTATTTATTTGTACTAATTATGATTGGTAAATGTTACGACTTTGACAGCGCTGAGTGTCAAAGCAAAAGGAGTCATATTGAAATTATTTGCATAACCGTACATAGTGTCCAGGAAAAGCGATTGATTGACACTATCGACTACTATGTATGTATATGTGAGTAGATAAAGGCAACTGATACAGTTTACATGAAAAACAGAGGGCGAAAGGTGTCTGCACTTAAAACGAAAGGAGACGAGTGCGACTTATGTGGGTGGATGGGATCATAAAAGCGAGAACAGATAGGGTTATTCAATAGGTGCGCTTCAACTTTTTTCCGATAGGGAGGGCGAACGACGCAATATTTTCGCTTGTCATTTGTAAACTTCATTAGTATACATTTCATCATGGAACGCTACAAACTTGAGCAACGATTGCAAATCGTGCAAATTTTTTATGAAAATAATCGTTCTGTTGCTGCTACTTTAAGAGCATTACGGCCATTTTACGGTCCATTTAACAAGCCGTCCCGTTTTGGGGTTATGTGAAGTCATTGGTCTACAGTAACAAGCCGGCGACGATTTGTGAGCTCAGAGCCAATATTGAACGCAAAATTGCTGGAATTTCGGCCGATTTATGCAAAAGAGTGGTCGAAAATTGGGTTCAACGATTGGACTTCGTAAAACGTGCACGCGGTGGTCATGCAAAAGAAATCGAATTTCATACTTAAATGTATATGTTCAAACTCGATAATAAAAAAAAATTTGTTAAAAAAGTCAAACCGTTTGTGTTTTATTCAAAAAAGTTCAAAAGTTGAAGCGCTCTTACTGAAAAACCCTATACAATTTTATTAATACTATTTTTATGCTTACCAAAGGCATTAAAAATTTTCGCGCTACTGACATTTGTACTTATCTCGAATATACGTTTCTGTTCTTATTGCTTTATGATCCAACGGAAATAAAAAAACTTATACACACACTCACCGATTACCCACATGTAGCACTCATTAAACACCTAGAATGTTTTCACCTTCGATTAAACATTATTTTCAAGATGGCCAGGCGCACGACCGTTAAGTGATCAGTGACGTTTAGCACGTATGATCACCTACAGGCAATTCATGGTATCAAATTGCAATTATTGTTTGAGTTATCAACGCGTTTTCTTAAATTTTTTTCTTATCCTATAAATTATATTGGAACTGTCAATATCGTTAGCCATAACGCTTTTGTTGTAACCTGATATGCTTGAAGGGTTTCGTCCTTCCAAAAGCATGCGTGCACTCTTTCTTTTTTTTACTTCCTCGCACTCTTTCGCTTTCTCGTAACACATACACCTTTCGCTTACTGCACTTTCAAGGAGCAGCAGATGGTCGTGCGGGATTTAATGTATGTATGTATGTACTACGCTTTTTTGACCATTTCGGCGAAGCGTTATGAGGATTTTTATTGGGAGCGAAAAACATGTTTGAACATACTTATATAAGTATGTATGTTGACAATGTACATCGGCTGCGCGCATTTTTTTATTTTTGTTTTTTTTTTGTTGTTATTTTTTGTTTGTTATTTTTTCGAATAACAAATTTTTACATCTGTTGTTACAGTGGACAATGGGTGGCAATCGAAGGGAACAGATAAAAAATATTCCTTTCTTAGGTTACTCAACTCGAAAGTGTGCCTTATGGCTGGCACACTTTTTTCTTAAATAAATCTCATGATTTTATCCAGTTGCTTGAGACACATTAGATCTTAAGATCGGAGAGCAGTAATAACAATAATAATCCAGTTGATTACACTGCTGCCAAGACATTCGCGCATGTCATCTCAATATATTTAGCTTACAAATTTTTGAGACACCTTCGCTGAGTCAGTTGGACATTTTCTTTTTTGAATCACTTCGACACACCTTTTTCACCCAAAAATAAAAATAAAAATAGAAATAAACGAAAATCGTCGGTCTTCCCCAACTCATTTAGATGCATACCAGCATCCGTTGGCGAATCATACTTCCGATTTCACTTCCTAACCCCTGGCTGAGCGCAGATCGCATCTGCATATTGCAAACGCCTGCGTGTTGTCGCAACAATGGTGGCTAATTAGCTAAACAGTTATATTGTTTACAAGTCACTCACAGATTCCAACAACAGCATCAGTGCGATCGGCAATAATAACGCTGACGGAAATACAAAGGAGACACTTGTTTAATAAGTCATAAATAAGTTCGTGCTACAGTCGAAACCTCATAGGCAATAAGTATAAGCCCAAATATGTACGTATGTAGGCCTATATAGGTAGCGGAAGAGGTGCGCTATGTGACAAGCGTCAGCATCAGCGACACACCGTGTGTCAACAACATGCGTACAGCAACCAAAACCTATTCTCGCTCAGGCGTATGTTTCAATACCAAAAATATGTAACTACTCAAGTAAACGTATGCGCGTACTCTGAAGATACCAACACTAGTCTTAGGCTTATTCTTGGAAAATCCCGCTCCGATACGTTCTATAAGCAAACAATCATGCTACACGCGCATTGCAGCAGCCATAGTACGCACTCACATAAATTGGTAAATGTAGCAAACACTTGTGTCAAGCTACTGGCAACTGATGTCAACTAAAGCAAAGACTACTAACAACAAACATATCTGAGCATATGAATGTGTACATCTATTTGTAAGAACAGTAATTAATCTTTTGGCGTATTTTTACAACATTTAAAAAACTGTCTGCCGTAATCCCTCCTGACCGAGCAACACCTTCAAGTGGTCGCATTCAACTCTTTTGCCCACATATGGTACGGCAAACTGTTTAAACATTTGAGTTTGTGCCTGATTTTTCATGCGTTCACTGTGTGATATCCCGACACGATCATTTCGAGTAAATTCCATTATGCCTTTCTACATATGTACATACGAGTATGTAATACAGAGAGGCGTGATGAAAAGTCTTTTTGTTTCATTAAAAAATGTCTTAAGAACAAATATTGATTTTTATTGGGAAACAAAGAGACATTAATAAGTTCATAGACATAGAAAAACTAACAAAGTGTTGTAAAGGCGAAGAATTCGGATTTTTTTACATTTTAATAGCTAATTATTTTGATTCGTTGCTCGGCAAAAGTCGTCGTGCGGTTCTTCGTACTTTACAAACACAAAATTCACCAAATCTAAAAATCTACCGAAAGACGAACTCCAACACCAACAAGCTGGTGTAAATACTCTTAATATTTTCGAGTTTGTGGCTATTGGTCAGGTGTACATATTTGAGCATTTTAGCCAAAATTTAAAAAAAACATTTCAATAATTTCAAAACCCATGTAACAGGAAATGTCTTTACGAAGACACAAATACTTTTCTCAACTAAAACATAATAGGTAACTATTTCTCCAAGTCAAAGTAAGTAGTTTGCGGAAAAATAAATCAATTATTTTTGCGTAAAATTTTTGTTTGGAACTTTAGCTCCTGGCCGATGCTACGACTACTAACATGTCGGTCAACTTCGATTATTTCTGTGACATTATCGACATTTTCGAGATTATCGACATTTTTTAAACATCAAAATTGTCTAAACGTCATCGGCGAAATCCAAATTGCACGTAATTAGCTATTACAGTATCGACAACATGAACACCATTCACAATTTCAGCGACTTGGCTTGCTTTTTCGCCTTTATCAAAGAAAAACCATAAAATGTCCTGAATTTTCTCTTTGTTGACTTCCATGAATAAAGCAAACAAAAAACAGCAAAGTAATATTTTTAGTGTGAATAGTGTGTCATATTGACGACGAGCATAAACTTTAAATTGTTTGATCGATACCTTACGAGATGTCGATCACTACAGCCATCTACCGAGAAAATAATGGATTCCTTTTTCCTTAAATTAATATTTTAAATTTCTTTTGAGTAAACTCTCAACTCATTTTGAATGTTAATGTTGATTAAACAATTTTTCTAAAACGTTTAACTCTGCTTCCTTAAGACTCCATTCAGTAAAATTGTCACTAATCCACAAGTGGCTCATAAACTACGGAGTCGCACCAAAAAACATACCGGATGTATCATTGCCTAATACTTTTTCAAAACTGAATTTAGAGCTAAAATTAAAAAAAAACAAATTAGAGCTATTTTGGACTCTACTGGCAAATAACGACTTTTTGACTACTCACGCCAATACCAATCGTAGAGATGATGGATTTTTTCAGCAAATTAATGCAATTTGTACTTGTAATTCAGCGCGCCGAACTATTTCTGTACTAAGATGAGGTTTTGGTGGCTGAGCGCTCTCTTCTGGAAAAGGGCCTGTCACTTGGCCGTCAGTGATATAATTGTTTGATTTTACTGCTATGGACTCTTTTTTGTAAGGTCAATGCTGATAAAGTAGCTTTGATTGATAGCTTACCGGAAAAAGTCGTACGCAAGTTGTGGACAGGGTCGCTGTACGCCTGAAATTATTTGTAGCCGCTAAATACCACAAAATTCAGGCTATAAAGCCGAAAATGCTCATTTGATCACTTTTTACTGATTCCGTTTTGTTTCTTTTTTTTCAGCAAAGGTCTTTATAGAAAACTAAAGATTATTAGCCAAAACGCTTAATAAAAGTACTCTCATTAAATTACTCACTAATTTCACCCATTATACCATTACGAATAGTAAATCGCTATAAATTTAAGCTACATCCCCTTAGCAAATCGAGAAATTTCACAACGAGTAAAACTTAACAAGAAAAATCATTAAGCACTTTTCTATTTAAATCAAAGAATTGAATAAAGAGATCTGTTCTAATTGCGCACTTTTCTGTGGATTTGTTTTACTTCGCAAACAAAAACAAAGTCGACTTTATACAATTCTGAGTTATTTACGCTTTGCTATACAACCATACGATTTCAGTTGATCTTTTCTTGCTTCATTTTATAAAATTAGCACAGCTGTATTTGATTGCACTTGTCGTTTGCCATAAAAAGTTCATTTTCGTTGAGAAAAAGTTAAATCGTACAAAACACATCAAACCTAGGTTGTTAGACGCAAACAATCCTACAATTAAGCGCAATCTTTTCAAAAAGCTGTATTTCCCTTCCCAACCCATCCTGCTCACTTTGAGTATTTTTCTAGACATCTAAATTCCAGCAAATAGTTTTTATGTGATTTGGTATTGCTGCTTCATTCGTTATTTGTCTATGCACTCGTATTTGCATAGCTGTTTCATACGAACGCATTGCAGCTCGAACAAAAACATTGTGGATTCACGGAAAATCATCCACATGATTTCAAACGGAAATAAAAAAGCGATGCGCTTATAATTGTTGAAACAAAAAAAGAATGCAAATAATAAAATCAGGCAATGGCGTTTAAGTTGTATAACTACATATAAATATATATAGTTTGCAACATATTAAACGTTGTCTACCAGTCTCGACGAAACTCAAAGCGCGTACCACCTTCCGCGCAAGCGAAGCAAGGCTGTGAATGTTGTATTTGCGAAAAAAGAGACTTTGCATTGGTGTCATCTAAAACCCCTCAGCTATAGAATACTCATCTAATAATTTATATATTCAAAACCAAACCTAAAGTGAATAAGTTTCAGTCAACCTTCATAAGGTGGAAAATATTTTTGTGATAAATCGATGCAAGCCCTTCCGAGCAAGAACGACAAGACATTTTTCTGAACTGATTCATGCTAGTCCTTTTGAACTACATAAGTACCGGAAATTGAAAACTGCTGAAACTCGCTCATGAGCATGTCGGACTAATGAAAATAAGTTACTATTAGGTTTGAGATTTATTGCAAATACGTAACCATACTTGAATATTACAAAATTTAAACGGCATTGGAGAAAATTATATACAAACGTTTACAGATTTTAAGTTTCAATTATATAGAAAGTGGGCAGCATCATTAATTTCTTTAGAGTCTTTTTGCATATTTCTGGAAAAGTAAACCAAAAATTGTCTAGCATATATGCAATACACCCAGCAGAAGTGTCCGGCCAATTTTTGTTTTTATTTTTTTTAACCAGAAATATATTATATTCGAAAAAATATTCAATACGTACTTACATACATACATACATAATTATTATATTATGTAGAATATTCAAATTTCCTTTTCATACAAGCCAGTCGGACTTCTGTGCCTCTTCCGTTCATTTACCATAAAAATCTCAATTTTCAAGCTCATGGAAAAAATAACGACCATGGACAAATCGACTAAATTGAAGCCTCTACTCCGAATCACTTCTGAAAAACGTTTATATGCATATACCCTTTCTGGGTATTTTGGCCGAGCTCCTCCTTCTGTTTGTGGTGTGCATCTATATGTTTTTCCACAAAATGGAGGGGCCTACAGTTTTACGCCGACTCCGAATGACAGATGGTTTTTTCTATGAGGAGCTTTTTCATGGCAGAAATACGCTCGGCGATTTGCCAATGCCAGCCGAGAGGCGACCGCTGTTAGAAAAAACTTGTTCTATCATTTGTTGTTTCATGCCCGGACACTCGAACCCGAGCACTTCCGAATGTTACTCAGTCGCCAACCATTCGGCTACGTATGTATTCGGAATATATATGTACAAACTTATTTGTTATTTATATGTAAACATGTACATACATACATATGTACATACATATATGCCTATATCTGACATACTTCCTTTAGCGTAAACAATGTTATCGTTTCATATGCTAGTTCATACTGGTATTGCCAAAGTTATCTTATGAAATTTCTAGCAGCGAGCTTTTTTGTGCCAACTCTTCCTTTATTTGCCTACATACGAGGTCTGTTAGAAAAGTATCCGACTTTGTTTTTTATTTCTAACACTTGACAAATTTGAATTACGCGCGCTTGCATAAGCAGACCTGTAAGCTTCCTGTACGTGTGTGAATTTTTTCCCGCCTGTCGCTAGCGTCAGGTGCTGTCAAGCAGTGTGAAATGTTTATTGCTCTCGTCGGTTTTTGAATACAAGCAAAATGACGGAACGATTGGAGCAGCGTTACTGCATCAAATTCCATAACATCCATAAACAGTGATCCGGACTTCATGAACACCATTATCACTGGTGATGAGTCCTGGGTGTATGGGTACGACCCGGAAACCAAAATGCAGTCGACACAAATCACCAAGAAGTATTCAAAAACCGACGAGAGCAATAAATACCATTCACACTGCTTGACAGCAACTGACGCTAGCGACAGGCGGGAAAAAATTCTCACATGTGCAGGAAGGTTACAGGTCTGCTTATAAAGGGTGGTTAAGTTCCAAGGGCCGGTGTTGATTTTGAATAAAATACAATGTTTTTAGGAAATTACTGTCATTTCTCTTCATTATGATAATATTGGTATGGCTCAATTACGTATGGAACAAAATATCGGCCAAATGGTCGCCGCGGGGCCTCGGCGGCACACCTCCATCCGATGGTCCAAATTTTCGATGGCGCTGAGGCATAATTGAGGTTCTATGCCGTTAGCGTGCCGAAATATCTCATCCTTTAGCTCTTGAATTGTTGCTGGCTTATCGACGTACACCTTTTCTTTCAAATAACCTCAAAGAAAGAGGTCCAACGGTGTCGTTGACGTTTAGGTGTGGTTCACATTCAACATCGGCCCTTGAAATTTAACCACCCTTTTCAAGCGCACGTAATTAAAATTTGTCAGGTGTTAGAAATAAAACACAAAGTGGGATACTTTTCTAACCGACCTGGTACTTTCCTACTGGCTTTCAAAGTGTGAGTATCGTCGATCCAGGTGTTTATTTAGCTGCAGTAAATATTGGCCAGTGTGTCTGGGTTTAAAAATTTCCTTAAGAGATTTGTTATTTTATTTACTAATTCGTCTAATTTAGTATGTTTTTGTGTAAATTGGGATAATTACACGGTGCTACAAAATAAATAAAAAATAGTTTAAAAAAACTAAAAAACACGCTTTTATTGCTAATCGAACTAAAAAGTAGAAAATAAATTTTAATGACAAAGGGACCTATAATGAAGTAATAGCAAATCGAACGATCAGTCATAGTCAACTACCTCAGAACAGAATTATAACAAAAATTAAGATACAAATAGAATAATTCAAATTAGAGTTAAAAGCGTGGGATGCTTTATATAGTAAATATTACAATCATTCTATTGGCAACTACCTATGTACAGAAGGTTATGAAAGTGAAGCAAAATGCATCCCACGCTTTTAACTCTAATTTGAATTATTCTATTTGTATCTTAATTTTTGTTATAATTCTGTTCTGAGGTAGTTGACTATGACTGATCGTTCGATTTGCTATTACTTCATTATAGGTCCCTTTGTCATTAAAATTTATTTTCTACTTTTTAGTTCGGTTAGCAATAAAAACGTGTTTTTTAGTTTTTTTAAACTATTTTTTATTTTCTACTTTTTAGTTCGATTAGCAAAAAAGCGTGTTTTTTAGTTTTTTTTTTAAACTATTTTTTATTATGAATGAAAATTATTGTTATCGTTGCAGTCAGTGAATAAATGATTCGATATATCCGTGTTATATTTAATTCCTTTCTTATCGACTGTGAGTCTAAAGCTATGCAGTTATCGGCCGTGATAAAGAAGTAATCGGGATGAAGAACTTATTTCGTGGAGGGAGCCTAAATAAAGATTTTTCATTTTACAACCAAATTCACCTTACTTTTTGCCCACAGTAAAAAAAAAGAAAATATTAATCCTGGCAATCCTAATAAGGATAATGGAAAACTTTTATCAAATTATTGCATTGTCATCGGCCCTTGATAGGTGTACAAAATTTCAAGTCGATCAGATTTTTAGAAGCCAGTGAAAATTAAGCTCAAAGATTCCGTTACATACATACATACATACATACATACAACCCGAGCTAATAAAAGTGTGTTAAAAAGGCCGGCTACTTTCAAAACGGCATAGTAGACTTTGTACATCTGGTCGCGTACAATACAAAACCATGTTTCAAATTCTCCATAAACTCCCAAAATGCATATTTATTAAAACAAATACCGATTTTTCGGTATTTGCTGCATTAAAAACTTTTCGACCGATTTAAAAGTTAAATAGGGTTGTATACAGATGAGGTTTAAGCTCTGATTAGCTCAGTAATTTTTTAATGAAAGGCATAAACCTTCCACTTTATAAACCATCTCAAAATCTTAAATTGGTCAAAAAAGAGCGAAATTATCGGTCTTTCGATGCAACGGCTACCGAAAAACCAGTTTTTCAGCAATAAATAAAGTATTTGGGGGTATACGGAAAATTCGAAACGAGGTTTTTCGATTATATCTAAAATGTCTACTACGTCATCTTAAAAGTACAAATTGGTTGTAGCACAGTGTTTTTCTTTATTTTATTTGTTATTTTATTTCGATCAAAACATTTGCATAGGTTATTTTTATTAAAGTACAAGTAAATACGTACATTTAGTTAGGTATAGATAGTTTCTACTAGTACTTCTATATTTAGCTTATCAAGTTTATTGCTATGGATATTATCATTATATTTAGTGCTTATTAATGGAACCGTTTTCTTTTATGTTTTTTACAGTGCAAACAATGTGGCAAATCCTTTAAGCGTTCATCGACTCTGTCTACACATTTACTAATACACAGCGACACTCGGCCATATCCCTGCCAGTATTGCGGCAAGCGATTCCACCAAAAATCCGATATGAAGAAACACACATACATACATACAGGTGAGTTGAAGTGCACATGCCCTGTTCAAATGCATGCCCCGCATCGTGCATCTATAAATCCAAACGCCTGCCGCCAAAAACTGTAATTTTAAAGAAATTTGTAAGTGACTTTACAGTAATCGCTTAAGCCCACTCTAGAAATTTCTTTCAAATAATTATACAGTTAGTATAGCAGTAGTAGTAATGAGGGTATCTTGGAAGAAATTCTCTGTCTTTGCAATTGTCGTCATTTTAAAAAGCGCTAGCATCGTTTTTCAAAATTGGCACTCAACAAACCCTCCAAGAAGACTGGAACATATGGCCTGTAAAAGTGATTGTATAAAGTTTGTTTTTATCGCCGCAATCTATCAGTCATTAGTTGCAAAACAATCAGGTTTATTGAGTGGACAATTGCATAAACAGGGTGTTAAAGCAAATATGTTTAATGTTTAGCTGTAGAGGATAAAACATATACATAGTCCTGCCATAAGTTCTAGTACAGGTTAAGTCTGTTATAGATATGAAATTACATGTGATACTTTTTTTAATGAAGTTAGTTTTACTTAATCATGTAAATATTTAAAAACAAATTAAATTTTCATTCGAAATGGTCACCACGTGCTTTTACTCAGGCCTTAAAACGATTGGGCCACTCAGCTATTGCAACACGCACAGTTTCCATGGATATTGACTCCGCTGCTCGAACCAAAGATTGTTTGAGACTCTCCAAATTTCTGTGAGGTCTTCGACAGGCCATGTTCTGTTCTTCAATACGAACGAAAGCAAAAATAACGGAACTTTTTTCTGCGAATTTGTTCTCGCCGTATGCATTGTAAAGTTTGTCACAGAATTTATAGCAAGACAAAGTACAAGACCAACTCACACTAGCTCACACCTTGTAACGCTGCACTTTTGCGCTATTGCTCTACTGCACTGGGAACTAAGAACCTGACAGGGTCACCCTCAGTTCTTTCATGGCAAAGCGCGGGTCACGTGCCACTCGAGCGAACAATATTGTCGACACTTTGCTAACAATTAAATCACTCGGCCATGCATTTGGACGCATATGCACACATACAACGACACGCACACACACATATGTACATATGTGGATATGTATTAATGCATACCAGTGTTATCTGATTTAATTTTACTAATTGCGTGATTTTGTTGCACAAGTGTAAAATCATTTGTTGCACCGGCCACCCTTCATAGACCAATAAGGGACATGCATGCAAATATGTATGTGCATATGTTTATCAGTGTTTGTATTTATTTTTGTATCTAAAGGTCTTCCCGAACCAATTTTCCGCGATATAAAATCGACAAAGTTATTATATTAATATTTTTAATTGCTGCACCATGAAAGCCCACTTTTGCTTCTTCCATATTTTTTGTTCAAATAATGATTTTATTTTTTATCAACTTGTCATGAATTTATTGATTAATTCGTTATTCTTGTTGTTCTGCTATTTTGCAGGTGAAAAGCCGCACAAATGCACCGTTTGTCTTAAAGCTTTCAGCCAAAGCTCCAATCTCATCACACACATGCGCAAACACACCGGCTACAAACCTTTCGGCTGTGGTCTCTGCGACCAGTCATTTCAACGCAAAGTGGATCTGCGACGTCATCGCGAGAGTCGTCATGAAGAGAGTTTGGCACCTGTGAAAATGGAGGTGAGCAGCAGTAGTTGCTGAAGACACGCCTATGGGCCGGAAGAGGCTCAGAACTATAACGAGACTGGTAGTTTGTCGATCATGCCGCGCAACAGGTATCCGTTATGGATTGGATAAGCGAGTGCGGGTTCGAAGTATCAGAAAGTGTCATTAATGTAGTGATATTTCGTGCACACATTTGCAAACATTTCGTACATGCATACATAGTATGCTTAGAATATTTATTGAAGTTATTTAAATAGTGTTTATATATAAAGACATACACACACTTAGTTAACCGCAATTAGTTTAGTTTACTTACGTCACGTATTGTGTGGGCCCAGTTGGTCTGATGAAATACTAAGTCGTTTAAGCCAAAGTTTTGTACACACAAATATACATACATACATACATATGTATATAGCATATATATATGTTAAGTCGATGAAGTTGAGCGTTTAGGCAATATTTTAATATATTTTTAAGCAGTGAATATGTGTCAGTGTGTGTTATTATATAGGTCTATAAAATGTTCTAAGCCTTTGATTTTCTAACTGTTTAAGTGTTGCGTGTAAGATATTTCGTTTAAGTAATTAGCAGTAAAGTTAACGTTGGATGGAAATACTTTAAGAGGAATACCTATTTATTTTCCAGCCATTGTCTAGTTATATATTTTTGCTCATTTATTTTGCTCGAATAATTGGAAGACTATTGAAATAGTCATAATTGTACATACAGTTTTATAAAAAATTGGACCTTTGAAAAACATTTGGCCTTCTACAACATAAAGAATTAGAATACTAATGTTAAAGCAAAATTTTGTTAATGACGTCACAGCTAAATAAACCAAAGAATGTATTTAGTTTTCTAAGTTGGAATTAAACATTATTCAAAATTTCGCTAGAATTTCAAATTTTATGAACTAATACCAATTTGATGATTTTATTTTATAATTTATGTGCTAAGAAAAAGATTGTATTATATGTTTTAGTTAATTTAGTTTTTATAATTTAATGTTACGCATTAATTTTGGCTTACTTAAAACTTATTTATTTAATAAATATTTTTGAAAAAAAATAAACATTTTGAAAGTAAAAAAATAGTTTCTTTTTTAACCTTATAACTCTACCCTAAGAGCCTCTGATCTCCAAACGCTGCAGATTTTCACCAATCGTTGTCTCCGCAAAATATTGAGAATTTTGTGGGCCGACACGATCTCAAACACTGACCTGTGGAATCGTTGTAACCAGACACCAATGTGCCTGGAAATTCTGAAAAGTAAAGGGGGCTTGCAGGTCAATCCACTGGAACCCTCAAGGCAGCTGTCGTAGAGGCAGACCAGCACTGACCTGGAGTAGGGATTTGGAAGCTGGCGTATTTAAAACCAAAATCTGGAGCAAAATCAAGTGGTTGGCGCATGACAGAGGGAAATAGAGGAACCTTGTCCCGACCTTTTGCTCCCACGCGAAGCCATAGGACCATATATATACATATATCTTTCAATTTGTTTCATGCGCCTATATTTTTTTCTATAAATAGCAGTTCCTATAGTTTTTAAGTCAATTCTAAGGGGTAGATGGTTTATATGCCAAGATTTTATTGGAAAAGCATCAAAATAAGCGAAGCTGCTTGTCTGTCTTGGCGCAGCCGCTATTAAAAATGTTCATTCACTTTTATGTTATTGCTTCGCTCAACGCTCCAGCGATAGGGCATGAACAAAAAATTTCATTCAATTTCATAATCTTGACTATTCTTGTCTGAAGTATTGATATTTAACCCACCCAATCTTCGAACTAAAATTCTAACAGTCCGATTTCACAACAGCTGGATGTATTCTACCGAAATAAGCCGGTTTTGAATCCATTCGAGGGATGTATTGTATAAGAAATATTTTATACTGTTAAAATCATAACACAACCTACCAGCTATTCCTATTCCACAATGATTGAGCCCAAAAGTGTTTTTTTAAACCCTCCGAAATACTTTCTTAAGGCAGGTGAGTCCAAATAATACAACTGCTAGTTTATTTTAACAGTAGTCAAAATCCTCTGATAATTTACAATAAATTATTTGGAAACTTCTTTGGGAGACTCTTTTTCGAGTCCTTATGATGCAGTACTTAAATTAATTGTCAACAAATTGCATACAAATTGCCACCGTCAGCCAATCGGCCGCATAAGCGAACAAACCTGATTTCAACGAAATATGCGTGAGTTAATAATTTTCACTATTTTGCGACAATTTTGGCGGCACCACAGAAGCCGCAAATAGTTACCGCTTGCGGCAGTCCTTTGATCTCCATCTCCACAATGTCAAATATGCCACTTTGTAAAAGACCGCCGACATTACAACTACGTCCAAAATGAAATACAAAAAAACTCTCAAACACCTTAAAACACTAATAACACCGTAAAGTCCATCAACTGTTGTGCACCGGTACATTTTCATTTTTTCTGTAGCAAATTACAAATCACACAAAGTACTCGCAAATACAATTTTCGAAGTTCGTCCACGGCGACGTACAATTAACGATGAACTTCATTGATTGCTGATCAAGGCAACGATCAGCACAATCGTCATTACCCATGATAATAATTACATAAAATCGATCATAATGATCGATTGACAATGAAGAAATTCGCATCCTCGTTTATAGCGAATCAGTTGTCGCATTTCTACAGAAGACGCATGGGGAATTCAAAGAAGAAAGGCATTCTGTAATCACTTTCCAAGTACGCGAGTAAATGTGCCAAATAATTTTCGTAAATCTCGTTGGCTGTGTTTTATTTTATTTTTTTACTTTGCTGAAGAAATCAGGCACAAACGAGCAATGTTACCACATCAAACGCAGCAACAACTTCATCCCTCCGCTCTTCACGCAATGCTCCGCTGTGAAAATTCCCGAAATTGTCGCTTCGATCAGAATCGATCATAAAATGTTGCAGAGCGACGATCGTCGGTCGTTGTATGCATTTAGTTGGCTAAAGTGTTGCAATTCTTGTCTTAAAACTTGGTGCGCAACAAATTGTTGCACGGCGAGGGAAGAAGCAATAAAATGCGAGTGTAATGAAAAAAAGTAGCTAAATCAATTTGAGGTCCAGTCGGGCATATACAACATGCGTGGCTAAAGCCACATTTTTACATGTCTGTCAAGGACTTTTCGCTTTGTCTCTTTGAATTCGGCAGCTGACTTGTGGCCGCCGCCCCTCGAAATTGTATTTGTTGAAAAGCCGACAAAGTGTAGGGCAGCATGTTGAATGGCATTATTGGCATTATCGACGCCGCCTGAGACGTGACAAAATGCTTTGATGCTACAGCGACACTTGATCATGCCTTGGCATAATTTGTAAATAAAAGGTGCTTTGATTTTCTAAGTAAATTTCAACAAATGGATATTTACCAGGGCCAAGTACATACAAGAAGCAAAATGTTTTTAAATTAATTTTTAATTTATATTACTCTGGTCAACATGTAAATGTGGAAATGCTACTCCTGAGTGTTGATAGGTACGGGCACGGGCAACCAGACGTTCTACTTTAGTGTGCTGATCAACGGTGAACCCTAGGAAGGAAAAGCATAGATCGGAGGCTAGAGAAGGATCTGCAGGATCTGCAATTGCCTCTCTACTATAGGAAACTTTCCGCAGAAAGTAACCAATAAGAGAGTCGTGATACCAGATACTTGATTCTACGCCAGGCCCGATTTCACGTGGTTCAGTTATTGACTTCAAATCTGTTTGAATATAGGCGAGGGGGGTGGACATAGAAGGGAGAAACAAAGATACCCCTGTACCATAAAGCCACTTCAAGCTTCTTTGCTTGCATTTGACATTTTTAGCCTTTATTCTGATATTTGTTCTTGTAAGAAAACAAAAAACGCAAAACTACCTACAAGTCAATTACTATAAAATTAACGCGTATGACAGTGAACGCAAAAGAGAATGAGGAAGCGGAGTATAGAGAGGAAGAGGATGTAAAACTGGACTAATAAATGTGAAAAATAAAGCAGTCAGATGCTGATCTTTCAGCGAGCGGTTTGCGTGTTTTAATTATTTCATTCGCCTAGCACTCATATCTGAAATTCTAATTAAGTTTACAAATAATACAGAGCCTTTGAGCTGTACTGCTCACCTCGCATCATAAACTTGAGTTCATTGGCTAGCCCTTTTATCTACATTTCTTGCTAGACTCATAAAACGAAACGAGAATCTCTCTTGCCAACAAGTGTTACTTTGAACTAAGCACGCAATTGAGTAGTACGACGAACAAAACGAACACTCTATAAGGCTCTCATCATGTTCCCCCTAACGTATGGCGCAGGGCTTGGACGATGGCAATACCTGATGAGGCGTCCCATAGAGTGTTTGAGAGAAAGATCCTACGGAAGATTTTCGGATCATTGCACGTTGGTGAAGGCGATGGAACGATGAGCTGTATGAGCTTTACGACACGTAGACATAGTGCAAGGAATAATGATTCAGCGGCTATGTTAGATGGACCATGTCGTCCGAATGGCTGCAAGCGCACCGGCTCTGGAATTCTTCGATGTAGTTCCAGCTGGTGGTAGCAGAGGAAGAGGAAGGCCTCCTCTGCGTTGGAAAATTCAGGTGTAGAAGGACTTGGCTTCACTTGGTGTGTGCAACTGGGTCCGGTTAGCACGCGAAAGACACAACTGGCGCGCTTTGTCGAACTCGGCCAAAATCAAGTAAGCGGTTATCGCGCCATTCAATAAGAAGTCGACTAGGTGTATGTAAAAGCATCCTGGGTCATATCTGAGCCCTGTTTAGTTGTCCGAATAACTAACAAGCCTACGAGGGTGATAATATGAACTTCCCTGCAGCATCTACACAGCAAGAGCCTTCCTTCTAATCCTCTTACTTACTAGAATTTGAGGCCTTGGAAATAAAAATTAGTATGTCACATCAGATAAATCAAAGTAGCTTCTCGCATTTCCTCTGTACAATCAACTTCCGCTCTCCATAATCTAAAATTTACTATAACGCAATGTCCTAAACAAATTTAATAAATCGGCACCAAGGGAGTTTGAAGGGTTCATTGAATCTTTATTATTTATTCATTATATTCAAATAGCTTCTACCAACAGTAGCACCAACATTTCCCTTATTTCTACGTAGTGAATTTATAGAAATTGTTTGACGCATATACTCGTAAATGCAGGTATTACAGCAGAATTCGTACAGAAATAGTCAGCATTGGCTACAATATGTTGATATCGTAAATTCATTAAATAAACGAAAGGAAAATTACGAGTGTAAGGGGCAGCAGAAATCCTTAATAATGTAACTATGCGCAGAAGTGTAGCAGGTGAAAAATAATTGTCCCTCGAACCTGTTCATCCACGAAAACTGTTTGTATGTCTTCTTTTATACATAACCTCGGATTTGGTTATCTTAACGCGCTAGTTTTCGACCGATGGAATACTTGAAGCGAATGCCTAAATATCTAAACAACCTTTGCTGAGAAATCCAGCTGACTGCGAATGGCATCTGCAACATACAATTTCCGATCGAAGAAAAAACACCAAAACGAAGAAAAAATCAAAATACAAAAAACGCACAAAATCCTAAATTAGACGCGTGTCTACGAAATAAAATCACAAAATCAACTCATCCTCACTGCGCCATGTCTGTCCGCCTCAATTGCATATTGCGTGAATGCTCGTAAAAGCAGGCGTGTCTGTGTTTGTGTACGTCGCTTATATCCTTTAGGCCAGACTTTCAGCTGATGCACAGACAACAATTGTGGCAGCGAATTGATGCAGGTACAAATGTTGAGATGTGCTTTAGATGTGCTGCAGAGGGGCTTGTTGCAGGGATGCGCGCTACGGCTAAATGACGGTCCAGTGGTGCTACAAATTAAAAATGCGCACACAGCAAACCGAACATTTTTATGTTCGCCTTTTTTTGTTTTTTATGTTTTTCCTTTTTTATTATTGTTTTTTGGTGAATGAGACGAGTATTCCTCACAAAGCTGCAGCGAGAAATTTTTCAGCGCACCTTTCGTTGTCTGTCGTTTTGCTAAAGCGACAGGTGCGCGTGATGCAGGCGTACAACAACAACAACAACAGCATTAACAACACGAAGTCTTTAAGACAGGAGCGGAGACAAAACAGCGGCGCAGCAACAGTAACAGCTTAGAAGTCCTAGCAGCTCCTCAATCTATGCATGTATCGAATGTATGTGTGCTTGTGCAAGTGAGCTGCTCATTGTCAGAAGGAGATTCGTGTCCTTTCGTTGTGCAGCTAAGCCGGTGAACGACCACTGCGACCGTATGTTGTGGCTGCTGATCCTGATTATTGGCAGCACAAGTCAATTCCAGTCAAGCGCCGCAACACAGAGTTGAGGGATATATTTTGCACTAGATTCTCATAGCAATGCGTTTATGCCCTTCCGATATTTTCTTGTTGTTTTTATGTGGCAACTGCTGCATTGCTGTCCTTTTTGTCGCCGCCAACACAACAACTACTGGTGTACTACACAATCATTTTCCACTCATCTATATTCGCAACTGTCTGTGCTTGTTGTTGTTATTATTACTCTTATTTACGGGTATTTCAAGATTCACAGTTGCAACTGCAGTTGCATATTGAATGCCTTCGGATGTTTGCGCAGAGTGGCCAGCAGTCGACGAACGACGAACGGCGAATGGGAAACAGTCGACGAGAGGACAAAACAAAATTAATTCCTTGCCATAATTTATAATTCAACAGATGACACGAGCCAAGCCACAAGGCAATCGGACTGGACGATCGATGTGGAACGCACCGACGCACAGTAGACAACCGATCAGCGGCCAAGCGGTGACGCGCGGCGTGCGACGAACAGTTAGCAATGAGCCGCGCGTCACATGCACGATGCACGATGCGGCCTTAATGTGCGGCACATGCCGCACAGGTTGTTTGCAAATGTTAGCGGCAACTGTTTTGCGTGCCATCCTTGTGTTTGTTGTTGTGCCAGCTTTTGTTATTTATACTCTACGAGTAAGGGAAGGGTAGCGCGCCCTTTACGTTGAATCCTTTGTGCCACTTTGGGCCAGCACAGACCTGCAGAATGTGTATGTTTGCATTAATGTTTGTTTTTGTGTTTCTGTTTTGCAATTTCGTTTCCCCTTCTTGCCCTTCCATTCAGTATTCAGCTATTTTGCTGAAAATATTGCATACAGCATTTATTAGCTTATGCCCATTTGTTTTGCAACATTTGAAGTTGTTGTCGCCGATGTTTTTTTGTCCGCAAACATCAGTTATCGGTTTGTTGAACTTTTGTGTCACCGTCGTTGACCTGTTAATCGGTTCATTCGCCCAAAGGATTCTTCGATCAGGCGAACACACAGCCGATCGTTATTTAATTTACTGTCAGTTAACAGTTACCCACCATTGTTCTGCGGTAGCATTGTCAAAAATTTCTCTGTGATGTTATTGTATTTTTTCATTTACTGTTTACAGCTCAATGAGGTTAGTTACCTATACGAGCAGATTGGGGTTCTTAAACTTTGCGCTGCTCAGTCGTCCTGTAAGCTCCTGCACCTGTGCTGCTCGGCTGGGTACGCAGGGCATTCCACGCGGACATGACCCACGTAACTAATTTATTGGTTCTATACGCAAATAAAATATTGTCCTTAATTGAAAATGTTTAAATTCAAAATAAACGTAATAAATAAGAACAGACGCAGATCAGTTCGAATTTGAGGGCAGAGGTGATGAATTTATCGAAAATATTCGAGTATTATTTTGACTTCTGATGCCTTAAGCGACTGCTTTGTTTTGAAAAGATTTTGTTCGACACACATGTGGGCATTGAAGCCCACCCCCTTCAAATAAATACTCCATTGCGAACTTTGCGTGAACCTGTGTAGACTCCGGACAATGTAAGAGAGATAAACGGAAATTTTGGAGGGGTTGGTTCTATATATTCGGCTTGAGCGCAAAACAAAATATTTAGCGCTTGTTAACCAGGAAGTAATTCTGATAACTACATACGGAGGTCTGTATTGAAGCAGGAGACTCGCAATATAAACTGTATATAAAGTTGAGTCCCAGGCCTCAACGCAAACTTCGGCTCGCATAGCCATATCCCACGAAATTCGATAAAAAAGCCTCAAATGAAACCTACCGTTTTGTATGACTGCCTCTGCAAACGTGCAACACGCCATGATTTGAGGATGTGTACATTAAATCTACAGTTTCGTAATGACAAAAAAGTCGATGTTAACCAGAGACTGTTTTAGCATCTTCCACTGCCAAATTGGAAAGAAGCCACAGCCTCTACACAGAGAAGTTTGAAACTATCGCTTTAAGTCCTCCCCACTAGTGTTCTTCTCGTGAATATTTAGAGCACAAGAGAGAAATGCTCCGATCAACAATCAATAATTTCAGCCTTAACAGAATCCCATTAAAACAATGAGACTGGTTGATTTCATCGGCGCATGAAACACGAAAACTTACGAAACATATAAACATATAATAATTAGCTTAGTGGAGCCAAGTCTCGCACTTCCTAACAAAACAAGTTAAACGGGTGATAATATAAGCATAAAGGATGTACTAAATAGTCCCACTAATTCCTTTGCTACGTGTTTGGCAAAGCTACTCCGCCTAGTTGTGGAGTGCGTCCCGAAGTTATTCCACAAACAAGTTTTATGCCGCCTCTGAACGGCAGATAGCTTTTTCTGGGAAGCTTTACATGACAGAAATACGCTCGCTTTTTCTATCGTTTGGTGTTTCATGTACACAATGAGCTTCGAACCTTACCAAATAGTAGTCACGCACAAACCCATTTGGCTACGGCGGTAGTCAGGTATACAAAAAAGGGATACTTTATTTAAATAAGTGTTCACGTTAGAATAAAATTACAGGAAATGGATTATAGCAACAATTCAAAAGACGAGAGAATAGTCCGTAAAAGTTAAACACCTGGACCCACATGATTTGTCAACTTTTCCTTGTAAAGCGATACAGATTACCATTTCACCCTTTCCACAGTTTTCGGTAAATATTCATTCTAAAAAGCATTGGGCTCCTGGCCTTATGCGGGCGGAATTCCAATTATTAGTTGACGTTCACTTAATATCAACTCAGTAATTAAACGAACGGAAACGCATTGTCTACCTAGAATAAGAAAATAAAACTAGCATTAAATCCAGGACAAGTAAACGATTATTAAGCTATTAGTTACTAGACGTAGGGGGCAGCGGATTAGGGGAGAAATGGCAGAGTTTTTTGTGGTTGAATGTGGGCACAGCCGCCAAGTCATTTGTAATGCTTTGCCTCAAACAGGGGTTAATGCGCTGTTCTAATCCTGACCCTCGAAGGCATTGTCCTGCGCAATGCACCTATGGATAAAAAAGTAACAACAAAAACAAACTGTATGAAGTGGCAAATAAAGTGATGGCAGCAATGTCCCAATCGGTATGCGCAGGTGACTTTTTCGAAAGGGGAAAAAATCGTCCCTAAACCAGCCAGCCCTTTTGGCAGAGCACGCCGCCGCTATATTAACAAAAATAATAGTATCAGTTAATAAAACAAAAGAGAAGAAAATAAAAACAAACCCGACTTAGTAAATTAAATGAGCAAAGGAACCCAAAAATGCAGAACAGAAGTGAACAGAGTGACGAATAGTGGAAGAGCGGAGGCCATCAGCATTCTGTTTGTTTGTTTTCGCTGCTAGCCGAGCGAGCAGGTTGGTTACTACACTAACAGAAAAACAATGTCTTAGGTCAGGACGCGCCTTACAACAAAAAACCAAATTGAATTCAGCGGCAACAGGCAAAGCAGCAAAGCAGGTGGGCAGGTGGCGGTTTTGACCGCGTTCGATTTCGAGTTTGTGATGTTCGATTTGAGATGCCACGACAGCAAGTGGTTGGTGTAAGTGATGCAAGCGAGTGGAATGGAATGAAGAAGCGCGCGCGTGCGCTAAATTACCAAAAAAGCATAACGAACAGCACTAAAAAATGCTTAATTGTAACTAAAGGGAATAAACCTTAAGCTGTCTACATACATATCGATATATTTTCAAAGTTATTTATAATATCTACATCTAGAGATGTTACTTAATGGAAAACACCTGGAAATATAGAAATGGAGAAACAAAGTTTGCGTATTGAAATTGAATGCTCAAGAAAAATATAGTTCAGAATGCAGAAATATATCAGATCTGGAAAATATAAAATGTGGTTACATATAAGGAAAATGCGATGCAAGCAGCTACAGACGTTATGTACGACAATGAATTATAAAAAACATCTCAGATCTTTACGCTTGAAGTTTCAGATCTTCAAAATAAGTGATTTATAGTAAAAAGTGTAAACCCTAAACCCTTCCTAACGATCGCACTGACTCATAACAGCAGCGAAAACAATACAGGTTTAGGGCTCAAAAGCCTGAGATCCGAATCATGAACGTTCATAACATCCAAAATGGGATCGTTGATTGCTCGAGAGTTATATTTTCCGAAACAAATAAAAACGTATTGAAATGTCATAGTAATGGCAAAATCGTGTTATCCAAATGAGACCATACCTCCTTTTCTCAAATATTTACAAAATGGAAAATAAATTAATTGATCTATGTTTCAATTGGCGTTGCCTCGCCTGAGAGCTAGAACAACTACTGATTTACGGAAATCATTGAAAATAAAATGAAAGTGATAGAACAAATTATGCTTGTCTTACAGGACGTACATTCTGAACCGTCATCTTCGTGAACATAAAGTATGAAAAAAATTGCCTAAAAACTGTTGCGCTCAACAGGCAATGGCATACCTACGAATGCATTTCTCCCATAAAAATGATAACTGCTATTCAAAGTCGGCATACAATTGCCGGGCTCTACATTCATAGTCGATATCAGACCGCACAGCAGAAATTAAAAGGAAACCCATTTTAAGTGTGCATGTCAGTCTATTGTCATGTCTATTATTAATATCTTGATTCAAACAACTTTTTGGTTAATCTTTTGTGGCATCAAACATCATCGTAGCCTTTATGTTGTTATTGAAGTTAAGTAAACATTTGCATTTCCACTTCTGTACCCTGAATATATTCATAGCTATATACGAATACTCAGTTTCTACTTTCTAATGCATAAATTCTCGAAAACTAGTCAAATGAAACTAAAACTATCAGCTCTATTTCTAACTAAACCACAGCTGAATGTCACCATAGTTTTAATATCTTTTTAGTGATAATTTTTTGTTATTTAATTCTTGAAAAGCTCTCTCAAGGAAAAATCTTATAAACTTCACCAAAGGGAGTTGAAAAGTTATTGACTGTAATACAGGTGGGTATTTGTCCCCTATTTCTCGTCTTTTGTATTTTTTATTCAAATACAAGTACACATATAAAATCTCGACAACGCCTATGGACGAATCGGACGGGTTCGGAAATTAGTTTTATTTGCTTTTCGCTTGAGCGTCCCTTCTTCCCCATATCTCACTGCAGCCTTTAGCACCAAAATATACGAAAAAATCCAAGAAACGGTTTTCGAAAACTTTTTCTACTGATGAATACAGGCTAAATTGGAAGTTATCAATGCTTTGCCAAGCCCCAACTCTAAAAAATTTTCCTCCAACGCAGTTCAATTTATGTAGCCTTTTACTATAATTTTTATTAAGTGACTATAAAATCTGTCAGTAGTAACGTTCTAAATCTTCATATTAACTATGTATGTATGTTTACATGCATTTCTGAACCAATTCAAAATACAAAACCTCAATAAATCATCGACTGAGATTTGTTCATCCATCTCGCAAAGCAAAGCAAGATACACAAAAGCGAAAATTTCCAAAAAGATGAGCAAAAAATCGATGATACTTAAATTAGGTCAAAACGATTGCTGTAGCAAGAGAGCCACCGGCAGCAGGCATAACAACAACAACATTAAAGGAACAAATGAAAAAATAACACATAAAAACCTCCGAACGAAAAAAATTACAAGAAAAAGGTAGCAGAATTGACGACAGGTGTAGCCAAAGTGGCAGCAGGTCAACAACAACAAAAAAACTTTATTGGATTGCCAAAGGAGAAGACCTGATGAATGCGGTAGAAGAATGGGCAGAAAAAATCATATCGAAGGTGCAACAGCCGTTTGTCCGTAAGCTGATAAATTTAAGTCCGAACATTTGTTAGTGAAACTATTTTCTGCTCTCAGCTGCAAAGTGAAATACTAAAACAAATTTATTTACAAGCATAAATGTATGATAAACACTTACTTAGTGTTGTGATTTGCAGTTTAATTCGGTTCAAATTGTTTCTAAAGCAATGGCATGCGACACGCGTCTTTGCTGCGTCTAATAGGAGTACTGAGACGACAGCAGGACGATCTAAAAAACCAGCACATCAATGCGATGGGAGGCTTATACTTGGCAACATTGGCAAAGCGGCAGTTTTTATTAGTGTAGTGTAGTTTTTATTAAAAGTCACAACCGATTACAAGCAATGAAGGGCATATGGTTTTTACCACCTTGCTGACCCTACACTCCCTTGAAGTGTCCTGTGCTCACTAAACCGGCTATAATGGCTAATGTTGTTGCTCATCATTGAGCGGGTCGCTGCTAAGATTGTATGCAGTTACAGCAGTCAACACAGACAACTAGTCAGTCAGTCAGTCGTCAGCTAAACTAACAGTCATTCATTTTGACCGAGAAAGAAGCCAAGAAGAACAACGGCGACACCCAGGACTCATTTACGAAGACAGGTGCAGATTCCTTATACTGTATGTGGTATGTAATATTTACAGCCAGAAAAAGGATATCAAGAAAAAATTCTGATGTATGCACATGCTCACACACACACCCAAGTATACGCCCAACCAGGCACACACACTTACATACTTTGATATTTGCACTTCTCAATGCAGCGCACTCTCTCCCAGCTTGAGTAACAGCCGGTTGCCGATTGTCGATTGCCGGCAAATCTTTTCGATACAGTACAATAAACGTAAATTGTGTCATAAAAGATAGACGCTGCGGCAGGTTGCAAGTTACAAGAAACGAATGCACTTGGAAGACAAATTAAAAATCGTCAAAATAAAGATGTGCTAGTATTAACAATTATGGCTGTGTTTTTAAGCAAATAGGGAATATATTGTGTAACCAACTTAGAAAATATCTGAATATTATGGAGAAAAGTACCTAAAGACTTTTTCTCAGTCGCATAACCAGGCTAAACGAAGGCTTTAGCGAACTACTGAACTACTTAAAGCTGGTCACAGTTGAGAAAAAACAGAAGGTTCCGAATATCGCTGTACCGCTACTCGACTCCCAGTGAATTTGACAAAACCAGCTGTGGATTTGTTGTAAGGAGGCCCTTACTGAGGTTTAACGTAGGTATTACCAAAATCTGATCAAACGTAGATTTTCCTCGTTTGAAGCCACGCTCACAAGAGCAAAATCCAAAGAAAAAGTACTCAGGAGCATACAAATAAAAACTTCTGCAAAAAAGTTAGTAGGCAATAACAGGCATTTTCTATTCACCACTCTGCTCGCTTTCTTTTTGCTCGACTAACTTGACGAAAAATTTGCATGCGAAAGCAACAACAAAGTTATCGAGCAAGGTTCACCGCCAGCGAGCATGGTTATACCTTGCTAACACCCCTCGGCAGGCAATGGCAAGCCTCCGAGTGTATTTCTGCCATGAAAAAGCTCCTCATAAAAAAAATATCTGTCGTTCGGAGTCGGTTGTTGGCCCCTCTCCTTGTGAAACAACATCAAGACGCACACCACAAATAAGAGGAGGAGCTCGGCCAAACACCCAAAAAAAGGATGTAAGCGCCAATTATATATATATGATTGAGTAAAATCGTGCGGCACTTCATTGAAACCAGACGAAAAATTTGCGTGTATCACTTTTCGGCAACGGATTTGTAAATCGAAAAAGGGCGAAGTTGTCTAGTGATGCTCTTCCGATGCCTGTCGAAATTTTGCATTGCTGGAATGAGTCCGAGCCGACCCATCCTTTGGTTGAGGCTTCTACGCAAACAGAGTAAATTTTTTTTATTTAAAAAGTGTTAGTTTTGTTTAAACGAATTTTGATTTAAATCATATACTGATTGATGTGTGTTGCACCTAGAAAGATAATTGGCCCATCTTAAGGAACGACGTGTTAAAATTGCTAAATTCAAATCCAACGTCAGGAAAATAACCTCTGAGGGGCAGATTAAAAAGTTGAAAGGCCCAACCAAAACAATAAATTGGGCTTGGAATGATATGGCACAGGCAATATCCCAAATTCGTACATAGATTAACAAAGATCTTCTGAGAATGAAGAAAATGTATTTTTGGTGAGAAACTTATAATTTTTAAGATGGTCTTGACGACCATCTTGAAACTTAGCTAAAGTTACAGAAATTGTTAAAATCCAAGAACGAAGTTGGAAATACTAACTTTTTTTATTTTATTTTGTTATTCCTACATTAATCATACATCTGCCATACTGACATTTAGTACATTTTTTAACAATTAGTTAGGAAAATTATTAAATATATTTCATCATGACCAGTGCCAAGACGAATGCAGCGATTATATTTTAGGAAAACAATTAGATTTTATATAGAACAGTTATTTTAGCATACGAGAATTAATATTTAATTTAATAGGTCAATTGGTCGGTTTCTCTTCAGACGACGTAAAGTTCTTCTTTCAAGTTGTGAGAGTGCATTGACTTCTCTATATTTGTGCTGGTTTATTTCGTTAAAATTCCTTGTTGATATCGCTTTTATTTCTTCGTTGTTTAATGGTATATTGAACATAGTATGGATGTCATCATTTTTTGTGTACCTGTCGGACATTGTTATTATACGTAAGATTTTTGATTGTTGTCGCTGTACTTTGTTTATGTGAGTTCTTTTTGCAGTTCCCCACACTCGAAGTCCGTAGGTCCGGATTGGATTAATGACCGCCTTGTATACTAAAAGTTTGTTGGAAATATTGAGCTTAGAATTTCTGCCTATTAGCCAATACAATTTTCGAAATTTTTCCTTTATTTGTTTTATTTTCTTTTTGATATGATCTTTCCAAGCTAATTTTGAGTCCACATGGATTCCAAGATATTTTGCAGATGTTTCAATTTGTATATTTTTATTGTTGAGCTTAATCGGCATAGCAGCAATCTCTGTTCTTGTCGTAAATATTACTTGTACAGATTTGTCCTTGTTTACTTTTAAACTCCATTTGTCAAACCACTTCTTTACATTGTTGGTGTACATCTGTAATTTTGTTGTTGCGGTTGAGAGGTTTTTGTCAGATGATAATAAAATTGTGTCGTCTGCGAATGTTGCTATAGTAGAATTAGTTTCGTCTGGGAGTGGTATGTCAGAGGTCCTAGAACGCTGCCTTGAGGAACTCCTGCTGTTATTGGATGTATATGTGAGTATTTGTCATTGTATTTAATGTAGAATCATCGGTCAGTAAGGATATTTAAATAATAGTCCAGTGGTAATATTGTCCTAATTTTATGCAAGAGGCCTTTGTGCCAAACTTTGTCAAAAGCTTTTGGGGCATCCAAAAATACAGCAAGCAATATCGTTTATTTTCCATGTCTGAAACTATTTTTTGTGTAACTCGATGTACCTATTTGTTGGATAGTTGAGTGTTTTTTTCGAAAAGCGAATTGATGATTTGGAATGATGTTTTTCGTGTCAAGTATTGGGGTAATTCTGTCATGTAAAAGTTTTTCTGCAACTTTAGATATAGTCGGAAGTAGGCTTATAGGTCGATATGAAGTTAAAGCTGTTGGATTTTTACCCGGTTTTGGTAGCGCAATGATTTCTGCGACTTTCCATACTTTTGGGAAGTATTGTAAGCGAAACATTGCATTAAATACGTTTCTAAGGAATAGGTAAGCCTCAATTGGTAGCTCCGTAAGTGATTTGCCTGTCAGCATATCATATCCGGGTGCTTTTTTATGTTTAATTCGAGTTTTGATGCAAAATATCACTTCTTGTGTGCTTGTTTTTCTTATTTTTGTGATGGTATCAGTATTAACATTACTAATCGTGTCAATTTGTTTATGTTCACCGTTCGATAGGACATTTTCAAAGTAATT
Source organism: Anastrepha ludens (assembly GCF_028408465.1). NCBI lineage: Eukaryota > Metazoa > Arthropoda > Insecta > Diptera > Tephritidae > Anastrepha > Anastrepha ludens. Next base: position 114,482,041 of record NC_071500.1, on the reverse strand, counting down.
TCCAATTGTCGCTGCTTTTTCATCATTTGTAAAAGCTCATCTTTTCTTAGTGGGGGTTGAAGCTTTATCTGGTTTTTAAGTTTTTGTTGTACATACATTTCCACAAGGAATAATTTGTGTCATGTGTAGGAGTTAAATTTTTTAGATATTTTTCAATTTCCTTATTTTTTATGTCACATAAACAAGCCTTCAAATTTTTTGTAGCTAAGTTTAACCTCTGTTTGTCTGCAGGAGATCTGGTTGTTTGCCATCTTTTACTCAAATTTCTTTTTTCCTTGATTTGCTTCTTAATAGAAATGTCATTTGAAGTGTTTTGTGCGCTATGTTTTTGCTGCGGTGTGAATCTGAATCCTGCGTTAATAACTATGTCGTTAAAATGTATGATGCCACGCTCAATGTCAAGTTGTGTTTTCAAAGATGTACTTAGAATGAGTTGTTGGGAGATGTGTTTTCGATACTCATCCCAGTCAGTCAGTCCTCTTTGTAAATATTTGGGGTGTTATCTCTATAGGGTCAATTTTTGATGTATAGTTAAGTATTATCGGCGAGTGGTCAGATAATAGTTCATAACTTGGTTTAAGCTTCAGTTGGTTATGGTTAATATTTTTTGTTATACAAAAGTCGATTAAATCTGGAATTTTTTTAACATCCGTAAGCCAGTAAGTAGGTTCACCCCTACTTATAAACCTGCAATTTTTTTTATGGATTGCGTTAATTAAATATATACCTTTTTTATTAGTCAACCTTGAACCCCAGTCAGTATGCTTTGCGTTTAAGTCTCCTCCAGCAATGAATCTGTTGTGTAGTGTCTTAACACTAAACCTACCGATATTTTATGTATTCCTATTCCTACCAATGTGGGTCAAATGACCCGTCTTTAAAATATTATATATATTATATTATTAAGATCACATATATTTCTCGGTAAAACAATTAGCAAGAGAATAGTAAATCTTGCAAAATACATTCGATGTATTTTTTAATAAAAGTCGTGAAGGAAAATGACGATTTAATAATGTTATTTCTAAGAACTTCTGACAAAAAGTTTAAAATGGGTCATTTGACCCGTCCGTGGTAGGTTTAGTGTTAAAGTAATCATCATATTGATCAGTCTTTATCAAGTGTCGTGGTGGACAGTAGATAGAAGATATTGATATGGGTCCATTGTTGTCAACAATTTGTATAGACATTGCTTGGATGTGAGGTGACACATAAGGCAGTCGTTCAGTATGCTTTATGTTTGTTTTGATGATAATGGCTGTTCCTCCATGAGCTTCTCCATCGGGATGATTAGTTGCATATAATTTATATCCGAGAAATGTTAAATAACTTTAGTCTCTGAAATGTGTTTCTGCAATTAAATCAATTTATCTGGCAATTAAAAACCGCTTCAGCTCTTAATATTGCCGAGTTAGTCCATTTGCATTCCTGATAAGAATTTTTGTGTTATTACTTTCGTCCATTCGAGTTATTTATTAACTATAATATTATTACTAACTAAAGTTGTATTTTATTTCTTTATAAAAACTCGTTAACTAAATTTAAGTTAAAAATGTGAACAATTAAGTACCCTTCATAAAAGCACACAATTATTATATTTTTACATAGACCTTTTTTTCAATTTTTTACTACCTTTTCAGAAATGGGATAAACGTATGTTCTTTTTCCGTTACTTCCAAATTGTACGTCATCCATTTACATATGCCAATAAACCATCATTGATTTCTCGTTTCTTGCTAAATGTCATTGATTTTTTCCTACTGATTTTCTAATCCAACGCTTTTTCCTTAGTCGCGCATCGCGTTTACCTGTGAGCAATCGGAATCCATGCAAGTTTATAACAAATGCCAAGATTGGACTTGTTAATTCGACAAAACTTGTGCAAATCTTAATCCGTTTCGATAAAGAAAAGCCAGCAATACGCAAAACAACAAACGCAAAGCAGTCGATGACTTATGAACGGAGACAAAGCGGCCAAAGACCGCCATGACCGTCACAGCAAATCCAAGTTAAGAACGCTTAAAAAATCAAGTAAAATGAAATTGTAGAGACAACAAAATGCGGGTGAGATATGTACCGTGCTTGTACTAGTATGTGTGGGTATGTACATGTGTATGCACCGCTATTTGAATTCTGGGCGAGACTATAGATAAGGGTTAAATTAAAGCAAAATGGCTTAAATGCTGAATGGCAAAAAACGAGTGCCTACATAATACGTGCCAGTCGAAGCTAACAATGAGGGCTTAAACCCTTAACCGACTGTTAAGTCGGTGTAAACAGAGCAACAATTAAAATGGCAAAATCTAGACATTACAAACAGGCCAGTCCAGCGATTTCTTTTTAGTATAAATATATATGAATAAGTGTGTGTAACTATAAATATGTATGTGAGTGAAGTGCTTTGAAAGCTTAAGGAAACCCTAGAGTTGTTTACCCTCATCCAATCCCAAACAATACCAACCAACCAAATCGATAAAGAAATGCGAGACAACTTTTTAATGAAGCAAACATTAAAGCAAAAGATTTATTTAAGTTAACAAAAAATGGTAAGTGTTGCGAGTATTTCTAAACAGAAAACAGATTTTAAAGATAAGATTTTACATAGAGCATATTCGGCTTTTATTTTCATTTCAAAAGCTTTTATTAGGGCGATCTAGCTTCTTATTGTCCGGATCGTCCACGGTTGCGGTAAATTCCTTTAATAAGTCATCATCCATTTTAATTTCCTTATTTATATGGAAATAAGGGCCTCTTACCGCTGTTAAAAAAATAATAAGCTGATTGATATTATAGCAAATATTGCGACTACACTTACAATTCATGGGCAAAATTTCAGGCGCTTCAGCCGCTTTTGGCACCCCAGTCATTGCAAAAGATACCCACAAGGCCACCATCTTTTTCGACACCTCCGTGTCCAAAACATTTAGCTCTTTCGTGGGGAATAGGTAAAGCAATTCGTCCGTGTGGTGTACACCACCATTGAAAGGGTACTGCGAATTGCCCAAGTCAAATCCAAAATTAGTTTTTTCACCAGCATAGTCAAAGGTATAGAAATAAATGGGTGCGAAGTTTGCTTTGCTGAATAGCTTGTTTGTGAATCCAATCATGGTCGATTTGAAGTAAAGTATGTTAGCGAGCTTTAAATACATTTAAAGACGAATGTTGAAAATAAGTACAATTTACGCTATATGAAACCGAGACTCATGGCTCACATCAAAGTACGCGGGCAAGGCGCGCTTATGATCAACGCTGTGCCATAGATCCGCAGGGAATAGTAATCGCGTCAATGCATTGTTGGTTAAGCCGGTTGTATCGTTCATCCAATTCATCAAACCAGTGGCGAACTCTCCCACGGTAACTGCGTTCATATTTGCATGCCCCACTTTGAACTCGTCATAATACCCTTTTGCGAAGCGAGTAAGAAAACAATTAATTAGAAAACAAAAACATGAAACGTAGATGCGTATTTCAGTACTCACATCCCAGCACCAGCGAGCCATCATGCTTTGTAAAACCGGTCAACAGAGACACGCTTCTATTGGTGGCCTCAATAAGCTGAGCTGGATGCTGTGGAATCGTGCCATAATTATCGCCAATAATCAAGCCATACCGTTCCTAAATTTTAAAATACTTAGTATCAGTTTTACTTTCTGCAAAGAGTGAGGGGAGGGCAAGAAGCAGAGTGCGCGCTTACACTTTCCGCCGCCTTCAAAATATCCATCACAGCCGCTCGTTTCAAGCATCGCTGAGCTTCGTTCAAGCGCTCACACTGTTCACACTTCAATGCTCGGCAAACGCGTTCCACTTGCGCGCGTGGCTCCTGATTTACAGCAAATTTATCCACAACCGATCCAGATTGTATAATGAGGCGTTGGAAGGTCTGTGGTGGTGTTTCGGGACTCACTAGCAACGCCCCGCCCAATTCCCCACCTGAGCTCTCACCAAACACGGTAACTTGCGATTTGTCACCACCGAATGCAGAGATGTGTTGCTGTACCCATTGCAGCGCCAGCATTGTGTCCATGAGGCCAAGGTTACCGGGCATTTCGGGTGTTTGCGTGCCGGAAAAACCGAGTACACCGAGACGATATTGAATCACCACTAGCACAATGTCTTCCTCGAGCAAATAACCTGCTGGGTAATCTGAAGCAAAACCAACTTGTAAGCTACCGCCGTGAACATAGAACATCACTGGCTGTTTGGCTTTTAGCTATGAGGGACACATAATCAAATAGAATCGAGTCAGTATGTATATATGAATGCTCATGTAAAGAATAAAATCTTCAAAATCAATATAATTTGAAGCTCAATTTGTAGAATGTATATATGTATGTATAAACATATATGTATGTGTATGTAAGTGCATATTTAGATCCAACATACTTTTTTGGTAAAGATGTTTAAGGTGAGACAATCTTCAAGATCACCCTGTAGTTTATCAGCCGGCAAACGGTTGTATGTGAATAATTGCGGACAAATTCGGCCATATTCGGTGGCTGCAAAAGCTTCCGACCACGGTGTTCGAGGCACTGGTGGCTAAAAGAGATTAAAAACAGTAATTAATAATAGCAATGTGCATATATTTCGTTGTCTACTTTAAATCTCAGTTCTCCACTAGGTGACTCAGCATAGGGTATGCCACGGAATTGCATATAAGCTTGGCTCGTCCATTTTGTAGTATTCCAATTACCAACCACTACACCTTGACCACGTAAATTAACTCTCACATCACGATCTACAACAGTGTTTGACCTATCAGCATATCCCGCAGGAATAAGCGATAAGCATACGACCAGTAACTTATTTAAAATAGAAACCATACCGAATGCAACGATCGACTGAAGCCAACTGGCAATGCACTGTGCTAAAGTGGGCTACTAAGTCGTTTTCCAAGTTTGCTACGTTGTGATTTGTGGCGTAGATTATTTTTTGTATTTTTGTACTTATGTACTTATGTATATTAATGAGAATGTATGTATGAAATTTATACAACTGAGCTTAGAATACAGATTTTATGGGGATTTTCCCGTAAACAAAGCTTGCACACCGCAGAGATTGAGAAATTACTTGGAAGAAAAATAAAGCATTTAATACTCTTACAAATTGTGGCAAGAAAAAACATAAAGAATAAAATATTTCGCAGAAATCAGTGCAACTGTTGGGTAATAAAACATGAAGTAAAGTTAGTGCAGGCGGCCGCCGTAGCCGAATGGGTTGGTGCGTGATTACCATTCGGAATTCACAGAGAGAACGTAGGTTCGAATCTCGGTGAAACACCAAAATTAAGAAAAACATTTTTGTAATAGCGGTCGCCCCTCGGCAGGCAATGGCAAACCTCCGAGTGTATTTCCGCCATGAAAAAGGTCCTCATAAAAATATCTGCCGTTCGGAGTCGGCTTGAAACTGTAGGTCCCTCCATTTGTGCAACAACATTAAGACGCACACCACAAATAGGAGGAGGAGCTCGGCCAAACACCCAAAAGGGGTGTACGCGCCAGTTATATACATATCGCACTTGTTACGTTAAAGCGTAACAACTCAAAAAGTAAAGGAAAAGAGTAACAACTCAAAAATTTGTTATTTTAGCGCAACTACTAAACAAATAAGAATGAAACAACCGTTACATTGTTTTTAATGATATTTTCGTGCAATTACATATTTTTTTCCTTGTAATACCTATATTATTAATATTTACGGAAACAGTTTTTCGTCTCTACTGAAAATGTTCAGATTTTGAGTTGTTACGCTTTAACGTCACAAGTGCGATATATATGTATAGAAGTATGGATATCGATAACTAGGGTTTGACAGCTGACAATGGCAAACTGTGTTGACATTTCTATTTAGTAAGGTTTGGTAAGTCATCGTGAATAGTTTAACGGCAGATCAACGCTTCCGAATTGTGGAGATTTATTATTTTGTTTATCGCCAGATAAACGCTTTCAAATAGTGAAAATTTACTTTGAAAAATGCGAAGTTAATAGAACATTTCGTCTATTTTACTTGCGGTTTACACGCTAACTGCATCATCGGCCCTTATTTATTTCGAAATACAATTGGTTTATTGCAATATTAAAGCCACCACTGACGCCATGCAGTCAGATTTAATGGGAAAAGTTAATTGATCGAATGGACAATGTAACTCGTAGCCGGATATCATATTCAAAAACTAAATAACATAAAATCATCCAGAACACCAGATTAGAATAAAAAAAATGCATTCCAACAGTATTTATATTTTGTATTATCATTTTAGGCCCTCAAGCTCTTAAAAAACACCCGATGTATTCAAGAACTTTTAAAATTTCAGAGTATAAGTTAAAATCAAAAATTAAATTAAGGAAACTTCGAACGCGCGTACATCAAACTGTCTGGCACACTTTGTATTATTACAATATGGTTTGGACCTCAATTCCAATTGAACTGGTACAATTTTTAATACGCAAGCAAATTCTATGTAGAATCAATTTCAAAATCCAATTCTAAATGAAGTGAAATTTTCAATCAAAAATAACCATCATATATGACTGTTATTTCTAGACATCATTTTTAGTCATTATTTTATCAGTTTTAAGAGACATTAAATTTTTCGTTAATACTGATTCCTTATTTTCAGATTTTAATCGACTTTTAGCCATGTCTGTCCGTCAAGGCGAATTGAGTACTATGGTTGCGCCGTTAAAAATCAGTTACTTTATTTTTCGCGATTTTGAGAAGTCTGACGTCAGCTCAGAACGTCAACTCAGAACAAACGAACAGCGCGTTGTAAGAGCAAAGTTCGCCGTGTCGTAAGAGCGCATGAATAAACAAGCAAAAGGAAGGGGAATTACTTGTTTGTGAAGAAGAAGAGTAGTCGAAAGCAATGGAAACAACAAAACACAAAATATTATACACACACTCACATTCTTTCCTGCCACGGCATCTTCCACATTAAAACGCAAACAAACTGCATTTGGAGGCTTTATATTAATTTATGCTTTCACAATTTGGCACACGGCACTTGGTTTACAATAGTTTGATTAGTTTAAATTTCACAAATCACAAAAATACCAAGCCATTCACTGAATTTTCACAAACACATAAGTTTTCCTACTTTTGTTTGTTTTGTTCGTTTTTTTTTTTTTGTATTGCGAACTGTGCTGACGTCAGACTTGTCAAAATCGCGAAACATAAAGTAACTGTTTTTTAATGGCGCAGACAACGCGCATTTGTTAAAGTTGGTGGCACTAGACCAACAACAATGTTTTGTACGTTTGATTGTCACGGCAAAGTATTGGAAAAGTATAAACCAAAAATTTAATTCGCTATGTTTTATTCTGTGCTGACAGACACATTGACACACCGAAAGAAAAGAAGAAACAAATCAGCTGATTTACCAACACCACCTTTAATGGATTTGCCTTGGGTGCAACCATAGTACTCAATTCGCCTTGAGTTTTTCACAGAATTGCAAACACGTTGCTCTGATTTGTACCATATGAAAAGTAAACGTTTTTAACTTTAAATCGACAAAAAAATCTAGGAAATACCGTAAAGATAAAATACCTTTAAACAAAATAATTTATTTTATATGTTTAATGTTTACTTATTCATTTTCATAAATTAGTTAGTTGGAAAGGATTAATTGAAATGTAAACGAACAAACCTGTTGTTGTTATTTTTTGTTATTCTTATCGCAGTACTGTCATTCATCACTTTTGTGTTCATTTTCCTTTGGATATTCTTCACTTTTATGAAATTTCAGTTTATTAGAACCAATTGTAAATGTAACTTAAAAATATATATCGCGGAGAATCACGAATATTTTGTACACATCACCAAGTTCTCGTATAAAATTGTATATATGTACATATATGCAAGCTCTTGAGTAGAGGGACATTACAGATTGAAAATGCGCCTGCAATTTGCCTTGTTCATATTGCTCACAGCCGGCGCCACGCTGTCGAATTCAAGCAATTCGAATTCCTCGGTAGCACAACTGGAGCATAGCCTCATCGATAAAACCGAATGCAAGGAATTACGTTCACTTTGTGCACATTTGAAACAAACTGATAATATATCGGTCTTGGAGTGTGTTAGCACTTTTTCTTCTAGCCAATTGGAGGCAGTACCGGATAAATGTCAACATGCTTTATGGTTGCAACAACGTGCAATGCTGACAGATAGATGGGTAACGGAGCAGCTAGTGCCACAACACTGCAGTTTACAACAGCAACAGCTAACTTCCTGTATCAATGCGGTGAATTTGTGGAACTGCATTCATGAACGTGCAATGCGCATGGAACATAGCAGCGAATGTCGGGCATATATTTTGCGTGCCTTTGCGACATTTTTTCCCGACTTCGATCAATTGGGCGATTTTTTTATTGGTTGTGGATCTCATATCGAACAACTAGAGTGTGGTCGCTTAAACTTGGAGCGGCGGAGCATGTCTCAAATTGAGACTGTGCAGTGCTTGCAAGAGACAGCAGCCGATACATTGGATGTTAGATGCAAAGCTGAATTAACCCTTCTGGAGCAACAACGTAAAGATTTGGAATTCTTTGAAGTCTGTGGTGATGACTGGAGAAGGTTATGTGGGCAGGTGTGTAATTTTAAATATGCATATTTCCTTATATAAATCAAGTAAAGAAGGTTTATAGGACCGAACTGAATTTTTTTATCTAATCGCATTTTAGTAAAATTTAATTATGGCTGGCCGTTTATTTTTTGTGTGAACTTTAGCTTACAACATGATGACATGAATTTGATCTTAACAAAAAAAGTGGGTGGGCTTTTGTCCGATGTCCATAATAATTATGCCGGATCTAAATGACCGGTAAACTAGGTGTACCATGTTCGGACGAGTTTTATCAAGTCGTTATGGAGATATAAGCATTTAATCAAAAGTGGGTGTGACACCGCCAATTTATAAAATATTTACTAGCGTCGTATTTCTCTTCTTGGCTTAATCATATGCACGAAATTGCAGAAAATTTGCTTTGCTTATAACATAGACGTAATCACGTTTTTTTCTTCTTCTTTTTAATTAACGTTATATAGCAGGTGAGCCTGACTACTGACCGACTTTTAGTACCGAATTATCTTGTACAAAGAGTTTCATTGAAATATATAAGTTTTGCTCGAGTTAACGTCTGGGAATGGACGTATCTATTAGTCTATATCTATATCGATACCTTTACGTTGTTATATGGAACCGTTATATTATATTGCGCACAAGTGCGCCGGTATAAAAATATATGATTGCATATATACCTTTATGTATGTCTACATATGCACACACTTGTTCAATTTGGTACTTAATATATGCATTTTTTTATATTCAGGAACCGCCCGGCACAGCTGCTGCATTCAAGTGTTTAGTTAAGAATAAAGCAGATCCAACAATGACACGTCGATGTGTCGAAAAAATTTCACAGCGTGATCGTGAAATAGGTAAAGATTACCGTCTCGCACATGGCCTTGCAAAGGCTTGTAAGGAGGATATCAAGCAATATCATTGTCGCCGTGGCGTGTCCGAGGACAAACAAGTACGCCTGGCGCAAATTTTACTTTGTCTTGAGTCGGTTGTGAAGAATGGCTCGCTGGTTTCAGCCGAGTGTCAAACGGAAATTAACGATCACCGTCGAATGCTCATGCATGACTACAAGTTATCGCCGGAAATTCTTAGCGATTGCTCTGATGACATACCAAAGTTTTGCGGTGAAATTGAAAAGGTGCAAGCGGTCAGGGGGAATGCCATCGGTAACACAGACAACGGCCAAATCATCCACTGCCTAATGGAGCATGCACGCGCGAAACGCAGAAAGGATCGTCGAGTTACTGCTCAATGTCAACGTTCGCTTGAAAAGCTAATAAAAGCTGCCGACGTGGGCGAGGATTGGCGTGTAGACCCAGTGCTGCGACGTGCTTGCAAGCCGGTCGTAGACGTAGCTTGCCGGGATACAGATGCTGGCGAAGCACGAGTTATGTCTTGCTTAATGGAGCGAATTGGAACACCGGTAATGCGACCAGACTGCGAGCAGGCGCTAATGCTCATACAGTATTTTGTAGCGCGCGATTTCAAACTAGACCCACAGCTGTACAAGCATTGTCATGACGACGCGATCAAATACTGCCGCGCTAAACATGTTTGGGATGACGTTAATGACAATCAAATGGATCCTGAACGAGGTCCGCTTATACTACCTTGCTTACATCGTATCGCCTACAATGATGATGACAATTTGGCACTACGTAAAGACTGCTTTAAAGAAGTGAAGCGCGTAATGCGTCAGAGAGCAGTAGCTGTGGATCTTATACCTGAAGTTGAGGACGAGTGCATCGAGGACTTATCCATATATTGCTATGACCGCACACAGAAGGGTGCAGAAATGGACTGCTTGCAAACTAATCTCGAAAAACTATCACCGACGTGTAAAGTAAGTATAAGTAAGTGAATCAGCTCTCCAGCCATTTATCTGTGAAATTTTGTACATTACTTGCAGAAAGCCGTTTCGGCATACACTGAAGAAGAGGCGGAGCATATTGAATTAAACCCAGTCATTATGTCTGTGTGCATGAACGCAATGCAAACTCATTGTGAACACATCCTGAAGGGTGAAAAGGATAAAGGTGATATGATGGATTGTTTGATATCACATAAAAACGACGCAGATTTGCGTCAAGATCTTAAATGCCGAGCAGCAATTGAGCATTTTCAAATCATCTCATTGAAGAACTATCACTTTACCTACAAATTTAAGACAGCATGCCGTCCACATGTGACGCGTTTCTGTGCAGCAAGCACTACCAAAAATGAGGTTGTCGCCTGTTTGAGCGAAGTTATGCGAAATGACACAATACGCGGTCAACGTCATTCGATACCGAAAGAATGTCGCCAACAAGTAAAAGCTCAACTCTACCAGCAACGCGAGTCCATATTGCTAGATCCGAAATTGGCAAATGCATGCAAGAAAGAGCTAGAGACTTTTTGCGATGATGAGAAGGGGCCTGGCCAGGTGAATAACAATGCAAGTTACTTTTATATCACTTAATCACCACACATTTACTCATGTCTATTATGCTATAAAATAGCTCAATTAATCAATTATACCTGAAGTTGACCTCAAGTCAAGCCTAGCATTCTCTTTTTATTTACATTAAAGGCTCTAGAGTGCTTGCAACAAAACACACAGCGTCTCGGAAGCTCGTGTCACCACGCTATATTCCTAATCAAACGCTCACAACTTTCTGATAGCGGCACGGACTTCACCCTCGTCAACACCTGCAAAGAAATGACTTACAAATTTTGCAACAACGCCGACTCTGAGCACCTGCTAGATTGTCTTAAAGCGTACAAAGATGATCCGCTCTTCGATCCACGCTGTCATTTGGTTGTCGTAAATCGTATGATTGAGCAGAATACCGACTACCGCTTCAATCCATCATTACAACTAGCATGCGGAAAGAATATCGATCGCTATTGCTCGCATATTGTAGCCACTGCACAGCCCAACGAGGAACTAAACGGAATGGTAAAATGTAGCATATAATATTGAAAAATATTTAATGATTTTTTTTTTTTACTTCAAAACGGTTTTCAGGTGGTTCAGTGCTTAAAAGACAAATTTCGGGAATCCCGTTTAGATCACGACTGCACTCAAGAGATGATCAAAATACTGCAAGAACAAGCATTGAACTACAAACTCAATCCATTACTGCAGAATTTCTGTAAGTCCGAAATAGAAGTCCTTTGCAAGGCAAGTCTTCAAAGCAAGGAGCACGGCATGGTCGAGGAATGCTTGAAAACAGCTTTTCTGAATCACAAGATCATTAATCGTGACTGCCGCGTTGAAGTTGCTACACTGATAGCTGAAGCTAAGGCCGATATACACGTAGATCCCGTACTGCAAGAAGCTTGCACTGTAGATTTACTACGATACTGTTCAAATGTACAAAGTGGAAATGGACGAAGTGAGTTTACCAACAAAAAAAATTATCGCATTTTTTATTTGGTTTTCTTAAATCTGGATAATTTGCTGTTACAGAATTGAAGTGCCTGCAAGTCTTATTGAAGGATCAGTCCAAGGCAATGGAAGAGGATTGTCGCATGAAATTGCAGAAACGTATTGAAATGTTCCGCAATGCGGACACGGTAAAGAAATACATTCCAGAAAAATATTCCAGCATAATAATAATTAATATTTAATATTAATAACCTTATTTTGAACCTTTTGGAATTTTCAGGTACTGGCTGAACCTCCAGAAAATATGGAAGAACTTGTTAGTCAAGTAGTTTCTTCACCGGCGAAAAGATTTTTCTTAATTATTTTTATGTCTGCCGTTGGAATGATCTTTATGATGGGTATCTTCCTTGGGCGTATAACCAAACGTGCAATCAACACCAAAAATAAATAAGCTGTCCAATAGAATAGAATTTTTAACAAAAATCCTTCCCATTCCCCTTTTTCCTTTTTTAATTCTAAAATGTAAACTATTTTGATAACTGCACTTAGAATTTATATTTGCAACGTTTTTTTTTTTTTATTTGGTTTTTCATTTGTTTGTTGATTTTGCTTACAATGGAAAATTCTCCATTTAAACTTATTGCTTATTATTATATAACAATTTACTGGAACTAAATACCGGAAAGATTTTTCACAAAATTTGTTTCAGTAACGAAATGAAATTCCTTTATGTCCTAATATTTGTAAGAGTTTTTTTTAGGTTTGCTTCTGATTATATATTTTATATAACAGAATGCATAACAAAAGTGTATAATATATTGTTAAAAGTGCTAGTATAATAGAATATGATAAAAAGTAATTGGCATAGCAACGCTTTACATGAATAAATACTTTTTTATGAATTGTTTTATTTACTGAAAAACAATTACTGCATCACGAAAAGTTTGAAATTTTTAGCAAAGGAATAGAAATATTGATAGTTACCCCCAATTTTTTTTATATTTAAAAGGAAAATCTTAAAAACTCAGAATATAATTTTAGGCTATGCAAGCAATTTTTGTATCAAGAAATAATTATGAGGAACATTTTTAGTTTCCAAAAATTTATTATATTAAAAAATAGATAATTATATTATGTTGTTGTCAGAGCAACATAAAGCGTTCCTAATAACTTTTCGAGAAATGTGTTCTTATTATCTATAATATAAACCCCAATCGTTTTGAAAATCGAAAACAAAAATTCCAAGGCTTTGTTCGAATTGCAATCACAACCATTGTGACTGAATATAACACGTTTGAGTGGAAATTCTGACAAATAGCATTCCAACTATCAAAAATTCCACCACTGTTCTGCGCAAAGATTTTTAAATAGCTTTGATTTTATTCGAGTTGTAATAATGTGGTAATAGTGTTACTTTTCATCACGAAATTTCTGCAACAATTCCATTATCACGCGTTCTGTTTGTAAAAAATTGGCAATTAGATGCTCATCACAAACTAAGCAAGCGCATATAAAAGTTTTCATTGCGTAGTTGAAATAGAAAGAGGAAAATTAAATTTGTATATAATAATAGAATTGATTTGGAGAATAAATGGTGCTCAATTCGCCATGTAATCAGTACTACTTTGAAGTATAGGATTGTTTTTGGCAAAATGAATTTCAAATGAAACGAAGTTATTTTCCCATATTTTCAAACTATACGTTGTGCAATATTACGACATCTAATTAGCTGTGTATCAGCAACAGGTCTTCAAAAAGTAAAGGGAAAATATTTATATAAAAAACTAACAAGGAAAATATTATATAATATTTATAGAAAAAAACTGCATTATTTTTTTTACGTATTCCCCTCCAACTAACTATGCAAAAAATAAGTGCCGACTATCAGAAAAGTATCGGCTTATCATTCGCAACAGGGCTGCGAACTTTTATAAATGCTGTAATACCGCCGCTTTATTACATGCCTAACCTCTTTCAATTTTGCTTTTGTTTACAAAAATGTGGCACCTTTGCAAAGGAGTGACAATTAATGACGTTTTTTGCTCCCTTCTTTCTTGCCATTTTCACTTTGGCTTCCCTATTCGTAGTGGTGTTTTCTCGTAATGTTGGTGATTTTGGGTTGGTTGCGTTTGTCGTATTGATAATATAAAGGTTAGAGATTTACCAAAAATACTAGCAACCCGTTTAAAAGTATTCAATTAATTTAATAGAAACATCAACAAAACGAGATTTGCGCATAACAGAGACGAAAAAATTGTGGTTGGAAATAATTTGCAAGGGCACAGTCGAAAAGAAGAATAATAAAAGCTGAGCATACGAGGACAGAAGAAAAGGAAAGGTTGCGAAAACAACAGTTTTAGTTGCCCAAGCAACAGCACGAAATTAAGGCTGTAGCAGAGTGCCACAATTTCTGTTAGGTACCGGGAGCGAGGCGAAAATGGGTTACGATTTGCATCGCTTTCAAGGCGAAGTCGACGAAGAACTCACTTGCCCCATATGTTCCGGTGTGTTGGAGGAGCCGCTACAGGTCAGCGAACGTTTGGCAAAACCACAATTTAGACTAGTTAGAAGTTTCATCAAGTGGCTTTCCTAATTCGATTTATCCCCTTTTTCATATTGACTTTCTCCACAGGCGGCTATGTGTGAACACGCCTTTTGTCGTGCGTGCATTAACGAATGGCTCACGCGTCAGCCCACCTGCCCAGTAGACCGCAACGCATTAAACACCGCAAATTTGCGCGCCGTGCCGCGTATACTTCGCAATCTGCTTTCACGGTAAGTTTGCCAAAACCTACCGAAAGTAAAATTTCAAATGCCTTTACAAACGCATACATATATGTATTTGCACGTTCTTTCAGTCTTTCCATTACCTGCGAGAACGCACCTTACGGTTGCACCTTGGTACTCAAGCTGGACGCACTTAACTCGCATTTGGAAGAGTGTGAACACAACCCCAAACGTCCATTACCATGCGAGAAAGGCTGCGGCTTCGTCATACCCAAGGACGAGCTAAAGGATCACAATTGCTTGCGTGAGTTGCGTTCTATGATACATCAACAACAATTAAAAATGGGAGAGCTAAAGACAGAGATTGCTGATCAGAATTTGGTCATTAACGAACTAAAGCGTGAATTGCAACTTTTTAAAGACTTTATGCGCGCAATGCGCGTTTCAAATCCAGCCATGCGCGCAATTGCCGATCAAATGGAACGTGATGAGGTTATACGCTGGAGCTCAACATTGTCGCGGGCGCGTGTTACACGCTGGGGTGGCATGATCTCAACACCAGATGATGCATTACAGGTGGGAATGATAAATATCATGTTTTTTAATTTTTATTTCATTGCTTTCATTTACTATCTCTAGATGATGATAAAACGTGCTTTGTCCGAGTCTGGCTGCCCGCCACACATTTTAGACAATCTTATGGAGAATTGCCACGAAAGACGCTGGCCTCGTGGTTTGAGCTCACTAGAGACTCGACAAAATAATAGACGCATCTACGATAACTACATATGTCGACGTATACCAGGTAAGCAGATACAACAAACAACTTTATTATTCAAACTTGGATGGAAATTATTATCTGAAATTCTTAGGTAAACAAGCTGTGCTGGTTTTAAGCTGCGATAATGCTCACATGTCCGAAGATGTTATGGTCGAACCGGGATTGGTAATGATTTTTGCTCATGGCATAGAATAAATGCACACATACCAATATAGACACACACAATTCAAATGATTAATATGAAAAGACAAAATAGCTACGAAAAAGAATGAAACTGGAAAACGACATACGATTATAAAAATTTTTATGCACACAGCGGAAATATCTATTAAAACGGCAATAAAGTCGGCGTGAAAATAATATTTTTACTTCAATTGATCGATTATATAATCGTGCATGACACGTGCAACGTTAGCGAAATTTTAAGGAATAACTTTTGAAATGTTTACCTGGCTTCAATTGACTTAAAAAGTGTCGTTTCAATAGCACTTTAAAATTAAAATTAATTTGAATTTTTTGGTTCACGTTTACAATTACAAGCTCGAAAATTTCTAAATATGTTTGAGATTTATTGTCACCATACGATGCTTAAAATTAATTTTTATAATATTAGAATAGTAATGTTTAAAGTGTCTTAGTTTGGCATCAAAAAGCTTTATCATTTAGAAAGTATGCAGGGTTTATTTCGAAACGAATGTAGACGATGCTTCAAATTGCTGAAACAACTACATACTTACCTATAAGCTGTATTCACACCAAAGCGTGCATTACAACGTTTTGGTGCAACCTTAGTTTGGTTAAATGTCTTTGAAGTGTTTCAGGAAAAAAAGATTGGTCTACATCAGTTGTTCACACACCCAGTTTGCAACCCTCTTACACATAACATAAAAGTATAATTTTTAAATACGCTTTAGAAATAATTTTACCATTATTCCCTCATTATTATCATAACTGTCTCATCTTCAAAACTGTGGCTGATTTAGCGCTTGTTGATTTTTAAATATAATTATCATTATTTCAATTATAATTCAAATTAAAAAGACGGGAACTTTCATATTTTTTTCACCTTAAATTTGTATTTTTAGTCTTATTTAAGCGATCTCAGACAGGAAATGAATTATGTGTTAGTAAATAATATTAAAAATGAAATGTAACTTGTATGCCCAAAAATGTACTATATTATTTGCGCAGTTTTAGACGCATAAAAGTAGTTCTATATACTTATATAGTTCTCGCTCGCATAGATAGTTTAGAGTACACACAGATATTTCCTACATACTGCATCACCATTGGAAGACATACATCCATACATACATATGTAATAAATAATTTCATAATGCAATTTGTTCAGCCAGAAAGCAAATGTACTTGTATCGGGTTGCTGTTAAACATAGAATGCAATGACCGCAACAGAATTTTATGTAATGTTAAATATATTACGTATCTTGTAATGTTATCAGCTGCGCTGTTTTCGAATTTCTGTGGCTTTGCTTATTACAGCGGAGTCACGCAGTTTTGCTCTTATTATATACATACATAAACATATTGAAATAATAAGTCCAAATAAAGGTAAATAATACAATAGATCGTGTATTTAAAAAGTGTTTGGTTTGTATGAATACTTTCAAAAACTTTTTGCGAAGCTTTTTAAATTTAGCTCAATACTTTCGTATTTAAATTTTCCCTTATCGAAATTAGTTATTTGAAAGAATTGTTTAAATTTAACGACTTTAAAGTCATTAAAATTTCCATTTCCGATCGCTTATTTTTCGCTGTAATTTCTCTATTTATAGTCGCTCCTCTCACTCTCATTTCTACCGGCAGTCTCTTCCACAATCACATGTTTACTTAGCGAACTGTATACGATATTTGGCTTTTGTTTATTCTATTTATTTATTAAGCGCTTTCTTCAAAGGAAATCGAGAAACTAGTTTTCTTCCTTAATAACTCTGGGAAAACCAGTTCGCTTGATTGCTGGTCGTTCAGTCGCTCTGTCCATTTACGGGTGATGCTGCGATTTTGTAGTGCGGCGTTGCTGTTTATTTTGTCCATTATTTTTCGCTTTCTGGTTTGGGCAATGGCTATTGTTAAGGTTTAGCTATCGGTTGTGTGTTTGTTTGAGGCTGAATAACGTTTGTGGTCTTCCCTCAGCTGTCCGACAGGTTCGTTAGTAAAGCAATAAATTGCTTCAGGCTGCCGTGCGTAGTGTAAAGCGTAATCACACATCCATATGTATAATACACATTGTACATATGTATGTATGTAGGTATATGCATATGCACATATTTGATTGGGAAATGTCTGACGGAGGTTCGGATTTGGTGGCTGTTGAATATTTGAAATAAATTTGGTTCTGGTTTTTGAAATTTCATGCCTTTTTTGTTACTTTTATGAAAAGTACGATTAACAACATAACTGTCCAATGTCTGATCACGATTATGAAGATGTGTTTAAAAATCGCTAAATATGATACCATTGCCTTATTGCCTAATTCTGAGTAAACAATCAATTTAATTAATTTTAAACCATTTTTCCAATTTTATCCTAACTGTGTTTCATAACTTGCGGCCCTTTGTCATAATTTAATGAAATTTTAGACACTTTCTGCCTCTTGTCTGTTCAGCTATGCGGGTTAAGCCGCTCTTTGCTCCCTTTGCTAAGCCACTCGGCGTTTACCTTAAGTGGCAACTAAAAAAAGCGATAGTCATCTTCGGCTCAGTCAATGAATCAGCCAATAGTCTACGTTTGATCGTCGATTTGTGAAGACCAACTTGTTAGACGGTAGATAAAACCGTGAACGAAGCAAATATACTCAGCGTAATATGCATTTCTTAACATTTTCCACGAGCTTAATTCTTATCGCCGCATTCAGCAGCGCATCCAGTTTAAATGTGGTTAGTGAGGATAATATAGCCAGCGCACCGTTACGTGAGTAGAAAACAAAGGAATAAACACACTTTTCGATGCAATGGTAACGTAGTTATGTACTCAAAATTATTTGCTTTCTTCTCCATCTGCTCTATTAGCTGCGAATGGTGCTGCTGTCGATGAAGTGGTAGTGGAGTCTTCGCTTTATATCAAACCAAAATCCAATTTGAGACCTCAGGTTCGACGCGTGCGTAGCATACCCTTCGAGATGCCCTTGAACAGCGCTTCCTTGCTGGAACATGTGCGTGTCAAGCGTAGACCACAATCCCAACCGTTCGCTCCGCAATACGGGCAATCGCAGGCCATTGCTAATGCCGATGCTCACAATAGAAATGTAGGACCATTCGGCGCGAATACAGCCGATTCAAATGCTGGTTCACAAGCGTTCAATGCTTTCGGCCCTAATGGTTCGTTTGGCGCCTCCTCAGCGGGCACTATATCGCAAGCCACACAATCGGGTCCCTTCGGATCGCAAAATTCAGCCGGAGCATCAATGAGTCAATCGTATAAGCTGCCCAATGGACAAACAATAAACTTTGCCAGCACAAATAGCTTTGCTAATGGCCCATTTGGCAATAATGCCAACAGCCGTGGGTCGTCAGTGTCTGTCGGCCAGGCTTAGAGCTCAAGCTGCACTTATCGGTAATTGATAATAATTTAAATGTGCAATTTATTCCGGTTTAAGTTTAGTTGTTTGCCAAAATACCATTTTATATCATCAACAATTCATATTCTGTAAAGTGGAAAAAATTAAAAATGCTTGCAAGTGAATTAAAGACCCTTGATTAATTAAAATTGTGTAAGCTGAAGTTTAAATTTAATGTTGAAATCCTGCCAATTTGCGTACAAATAAATTTAAAAATGCCCAAGGTAAACATCATTTCGTGTTGTTTTTTGCGCGTGCGCATGAAATATGCAAATATATTCTAAATTCAACCAATGAAGTGGTCAATTAGTACTAATTGAAATCATTTATGTATTAGATAATGTTTTGCTTATAAATTATCAAATTTAATCTGATTCGCTTTCACTTTCCGACTGGAAATCGCCCACTTCGATGGAGAATTTATACTCTTGATCGCAGCCCAAATATGAATCGCTCATATAGTACAGCGTGTACTCATGTCTACCGGGGCTGGGCGCCACGAAATCCAATTTTATTTTCGCCTTCTGTTGTAGCGTCAGCCGCTTAATCGAAAGCAACGAATTAGTTTTTGGATCACCAATCACCACCCACCAGCCCTCCTCGCGTTTCTGTATAGGAAAAGAAATTTTGGTAGACATAAATATTTTAAATACATTCTTCCAATGGAGTTGCTTTCTTCATACCTGTGGGAAGAATGGCGCTATAACCGGTCCGGTAACTTCATCTTCGCGCTCCAACTGCACAACAACGTTTACGGTCGATCCAGAATTTATGCGATCCTTATCCAGCACCTCGAAATTCATTTCTATATTTGGGTAACGATTGCAGAAACGCGCTACGTCAGCCATTTGCGCATCAGTCAGTTGCAGCAGACGAGAGCGATCGTCATCCTCCAACTCCATGATATCGAAAACTGTTTCGATTTTCTGCAAATCAAATACATAATTATTTATTAACAAAATATTACACCGTAAACTCAAGCGCTCTTTATATTGTACCTTTTCTGTGCAACGCTTGATGATATCGGCTGTAAAGTGTGGTAGCTGCTTCAAATAGGAGTCTTTGCTCCACATTGCTTGTGTAACCATTTGCGCTAACTCCATAGCAGCCACAGCGGGCGAGAGCCAACCATTCGAACTAAGGACATCGACACAGGCCTGAATCAAGCGTATGGCTTTGCCCAAAATCAGCTCCGTGTCACCTTGCAATTCGGGACCCAATTGAAGACGTGATAAATGGGCTTGTAACAGTAAATTTGTCTTAATATGTGGATCATTGAATCTGTGTAAATAAGTAATTATTTTTAGAATAATAAAAAAATATATAATTTTTTTCGTGTTCTGTAAACTTTACTCACTTTGGTGCTGAATCGTTGGGGCCCGTCAATTTGTTGGGCAGCCGTTGTGAGAGTGTGCGAAGTATATTTTCTTCATGGTGGCGCACCACAATATCTTCATACTCCGCCGCCGACGAGATGATCTCAAGCAATCCACGCACTTTGGTTTTGCTATTCAATGACAAACTGAAGAGTTCTGAAATAATAATCAGCATTTATCAATTTAGCAAAGATTGAAATATATTCAGCACACATACCAATTGTAGTGTAGTTAATATAATAATAGGCAGCAATCATGCCCAGATTGAGCGGCAGAGTGTCCATGTCATCCTCAATGCTGATACATTTGGACTGCTCCAAATCGGATAATGTATTTTCGACCAATTCCGATAAGTGATCCGACAAATGGCGATGCGTCACACCTTGCAAATTGTAGTAATTGGGGTTTTGTGTCAGACGTCTGTATAAGAATGTCCAAGTCAGGTAATCAACTGCATCCTGCTTGTTTTCGATGGTCTTCGTGACCACCTCTACATTGAAGTGATCGTGTAAACGATGATCCAAGTGGCTTTCAATCGGCAAAGGCTCGTTTATAAATTTCTTGAAGAAGTCCTTCTTCGACGATTGACACATCAACACGCACTTAGCGTCTGCATCTTCAATTGGACGGTTGGCGCGCCCTATCATTTGCAGCACATCTGTTATGGGATAGTCCTCATACGAGTGATTCTTGCCGTTGTAGAATTGCGTGTCCATAATAATAACCAAGTGCGCTGAAATGCTCATACCCCAACAGAGATCTCGCGCCACCACCGCCACCTGTACGGCACCAGAGTCGAACAATTGCTCCACCAGGCGATGATCGGAAGCCGTCAGTCCCTCATGTATGTAGGCCACACCTTGAGATAGCGTTTCTTTCAGAGTTTTGTCGGACATGCGATCAAGGAATGGTTTGATGTCCTCTTCCTCGGCATGGAAGAAGCGATTCGGTTGCATATCTGATGCACTGTAAGTGAGTATATCGATTGCCGTAAGACGCGCTTGCTTGCGTGACGACACAAACACTATTACCGGCTTGTGTGGACTGTACTTGATAATCGCATTGTAAACAGGCTTAGACATGGAGGCAATGCGAGTCGCATTATGTGTGATATTATAGCCTTGTATGTGCAGCTCGAGTGGGATGGGACGCACACTCGGGTGGAAATTGAATGTGGCGTTGGCGTTGCAACCGAGCCATTGCGCCACATCACGCGCATCAGCCAACGAAGACGAGAGCGCCACAATACGAATTTGTTTCTCGATCTGCGATGAAATGTAGCGCATACGTGAGCAAACCACCTCCAAAACAGGACCATCTTCGCCGCCGACCAGTTGCAGTTCATCTACTATGAAAAGGTTAATTGCCTGCACATTTTTACGTTGCTTCCACCGACGAGACAGCACATCCCATTTGTCGGCGGTGGTGACGATAATTTGGCCTTTAGCTAATAGTTTCAGATCGGTACCGGTTTCACCGGTGAGTTTTACGACTTTGAGGGAAAGACCACCGAACTTGGCGTGCCAATCGGCAAATACAAGATCGGCGAGAGCTTCTTTCGATACCAAGTAGACACAACGGCCCTCGGCTTGCTGCGAGAACAAACGCATGATTGCAAACTCGGCTATGGTCATTTTACCGGATCCTGTAGGAGCGCCTACGAACACATTGTCGTCGCTATTGTATACCGCATTGAAAACCTGGGTCTGTATTGGATTGAACTGGGGGAAACGCTCTGCGTAGAATTCCTCAAATTTCGGTTTACGAAGCGCAGAGATGGGCAGCGGTTGCAAATCGAGCAACTCTGTTGGTGGCATATTTTTTTCTGGGAGTATTAAATGTCTGAAAGACACTGGCAGCTGAGTCTCCGAGCCAATCCAACGGTCAGATACGATGCGTAGGAAATATTGTGGCGGCAGCGGTTCGAAAACTGGCACAAAGAACTTTATTTGATGCTCGTCTTGCGCATACTTTTCCTTTAGCAGAAAGAATTCATGATGCAATATCACCTCCGAGTCCACATCTTCAATAAGTATCCAGAAGCCTTCCGATAAACCGTGCACCTTTTCATCCCATTGGAAATCGGGAGTGATTGTGAGTTCAACTCGCAAAGTGGCTCGTGTAATGGGTTGTATGTGCGTTGATAGCTCCAATTTTGGGAATTGATGCACAAATTTGTGTATTGTCTTGCCCAGCTTCGGCACACGTATCAGCTCTCCAATCTCATTTGGCTCTAAATCATACAAGCGTTCCCACGGGAAATTTTTCTTCTCTAACTTCTTGGCGATCTCATCGGGCATCTTCTTGAATTGGCGAAGCGGCGTCATAGATTGCCACATTCGGCGATCGATCATCTTGCACAGTGTTAACGTTTTGTCAGCCAACTGCGCCCAGCCTCGATGCAACACAATTTCAAAGATGGCACGCATTAAACGCGACGCAGACTGAGTTATGAACACCATATCCGACATGAGTGCGAATCCTTCCAGCTTCAGTTGGGAGATGTACGCTTGTAGCAATACATTCACCTTAGCGCTATGCTCCTCCATCGACTCTTTTATGGGAATGGGCACACGTTCCATCAATTTTTGCAGCTCCAATTTTTCCTCCTCGCGCACAGCAATGTGTTTGAACTCCGACGAGAGTGAGAAAACGCGAAACAGTTCGATCTCACTAAGTGTTTGCTTCAACAACTGATTATATGTCATCATGGTTTCGTGTGTGCAATAGTAATGGGATGCTATGCGACCCAGCTCCGTCACTTGGAACTGGCCGCTCTTGCGATCGTACTTGACGAGGCCGCTGCGGTCCAAATGTAGCGCGGCAGTGTGTATAAGATCGGCTCGATGTTGCTCCAGCAGTGAATCATCGCGTATAGCATCATGGGAAATTCCATACAAGGTGGGATTACGCAACATTCGTATGTAGAGATAGGTATATCCAAGCCAGTGCACAGCGTCTTTTAAATTTTGCACAGTGCCCAGTACAATTTCTGCATTTAACATATCGGGCATTTTAGAAATGAACTGCGACTCGATAGGCAGCTGCTGATTCAGGAGTGAGAGATAGAACTGTAATTCACTATGGTTGGTAATGAGTATGCCTTCGCCTTTGGTGTCGTATTGGGGGCGACCAGCACGTCCCAACATCTGAAGTACATCAAGAGCACTCAGCTCCACCCAGCGCCCTTTTTCCGGATTATAAACTTGTGTGCCCTTAATTATAACGGTATGCGCGGGCAAGTTGACACCCCAAGCCAAAGTTGCTGTGGACACTAAAACCTGTAAAAATTGTATTAAATTGTAATTTAGAAAATACATGGATTTTTCAAATTTCGGGAGACGCTTGCCTGGATATGTCGATCCGCGAAAAGGTCCTCCACCAAGGTACGATCAACGCGCGTCATGCCCGCATGATGTATGGCGAATCCGTAGGGCAACAGTTCTTTCAATTCCGTGTTCTTCACCTGCTCTGCCTCCGTCCGCAGCACTTCCATGCTAGCCGATCCTTCTCGCAGAAAACTGCCGAGTGTGTCCTTCTCTAAACACATATCACGCACTGCTCGCGCGGTCTTTCCAGTTTCTTTGCGCGAGTGCACGAACACTAAAACTTGGTTGCGGCCCGCGTGCTCCATTGTCTTCTCGTAAACGATTTCATTCATGACTTGGAAACGCTTCAATGCCTTCTTTTCAGTCACGCCAATATATTGCTGTTCCAGAGCCACTGGACGGAAGCTATTGTCAAAGTAAAAAAGGCCCTTATCTGGCTTGACGCGCAGGAAAGTCGCCACGTCTTGGTAATTAGGCAGCGTTGCGGATAAGCCGACCAATCGCACATCCTCCTGGGTGGTTTCAATATTTCTTATGGTACGTGCCACCAGTGCCTCTAGAACTGGGCCACGCTCATCATGCAATAAATGAATTTCATCGATAATCACTAGTCGAACTAGACTGGTGAATGTTTTTTCACCGCCTTTACGTGTGATAATGTCCCATTTTTCTGGCGTGCAAACTATTACTTGAGTCGCGGCAATTTGCTCACGTGTCAATTGGTGATCACCTGTCAACTCAGAGACGGTCAAATTATAACAAGCCAAACGACGACCAAAGTTGCCCACCATTTCCTGTACCAATGATTTCATTGGGGCTACGTAGATAATTTTAAATTCTTCCACATTAATTGTGCCATCCTCATTGATATGTTTACCAATTTCCCGCATCATTGTCAACAAAGCTACGTTCGTTTTGCCAGCGCCGGTGGGAGCACATAGCAACATATTTTCATCACTATCGAGAGCGGCCTTCCACAAACGACTTTGGATGCGATTAAGCGTTTTGAAACCTTCAAATACTGGCTGCACGTACTTTGGCAGTTTGTCAATAGACTGCAACTCTTCTTTATCTTCGAACGGCACCTGTTTTAAGGCCGGTACATGCACTTCCTCGTAGCCTTTACGTTGTTTTCGAAATGAACCGTCAGGTAGCTGGCACCTCTTATTTGCCATAAAGTGGGATCCTTGTGTAAATGCTATCTCTTCCAATTCGAGCACTTGGCGCACACCAGCCACTTGGCCGGCCATTCCTTGCCCAGAGTCATCATTTTCCTCCTTGCCCCGTTTATTAGCACGCGATGAATTGCCATAGTCGTCTTCTTCCGACTTTCCAGTATCTAATTGACGCAATATCTTTGCTAAATGGCTGTCATTGCGCATTTTTTCTCTGATACGCTGACGCTCGCTGTCTGTTTGAGCTGATGCCAACATGGTGCAATATAAAATCATTTGGCGATTATTTTTTAGCTGTTTGATAAAGTCGAAACAGTCGTAGCCAAGTAAAAGTACAAGTTGGTTTTCGCAATCTCGTTCGTCGGACGCGTCTTTGAGAATTTTCAGTACATCCGCAGCTTTACTCTGTGACACCATAGCGTCTTTATAATATTTACTTAGGCAGCGCTGCAACCAATACGCATCAATATCTAACGGATGCAAACCTCGCTCTTTCTTTACATTGGCAGCCTCCTCAGTAAGCAACTAAAATGCAATAGAATAAATATATAATTAATAGATACATTGACTAAGAAATTGTAATGGTTACATTTTCAGCATGCAGTGTATGATCTATGCGCGCCTCCTCGCCTT
Source organism: Anastrepha ludens (assembly GCF_028408465.1). Classification (NCBI taxonomy): domain Eukaryota; kingdom Metazoa; phylum Arthropoda; class Insecta; order Diptera; family Tephritidae; genus Anastrepha; species Anastrepha ludens. Next base: position 114,456,498 of record NC_071500.1, on the reverse strand, counting down.
CTTCCTGCCCGTCATCGTCGCGTATCTCGCCGTGCATGTCGTTATCACTTTCTTCCTCTGATTCCTCAAATTGCACATTAATGCCATAAGTCTCGTCAATTTGTTCCTCATTGCCAGCAATGCTCAATGCGTTTACGGCATCCGAACCGAAATCTGTGATTTTCTTGCCTAGATTAACTAGCAAAGCAAACCTATTGGGGAGAATTGTCATGATTTTCTAGAATAATTATACTCGCCATTCTTGCGCAATCTTACCGCTCATCAGTTACGGCACCTAACAAACTATCTATTTCACGCTTCCGTTCACGATCTTTAAGTTTGTCGTTTTTTAGCACCGCCAAAATTTCGTCTGCCGCACCACACAGAATATCACGAGGTTGATCGCCTAATGCCTCTTGTATGAAACTTAACAACACCTCGTATGTCTGGCGAGTTTCTTGAGTTTTGGGACGGTATACAATGCCCACCATCTCATCAATGCCCTCTGATAATAAAGTAGCTCCCTTCATGCGCTCAAAGTCATACTGGGCTTCATCACGCTTTTGTCGTTTCGCCTTACGCTCTTCCATTTTTTCAGGCTTTGTGCGTTGATAGCGATCGCCCATACGTGTTCCCTCAAGCTTACCTACCAGCGATACTACTTCTCCCGTAGCCTCATCACGACGTGGGCGTTCAATGAGACGTACATCTGCTTGCAACACAAGATTAGAATTCTAGGAAAAATAATTTACATTACTTTACTTTCAGAATTTTGGGTTAAAACGTTTATGTGCGTTTTCACGTTGGCTTTTACAGTGAACACATTTTGATAAGAAACTTGATATACTTACCGCCTTGTACTCATATTGCAGCTGACGAGCTGCAGCATCCGCCATGGTTATAAATGTTTTTTAAATAATATGCACAAATATACACAAATTATTATTTTTTGCAAGCCAACAAAATTACCACAATTCTTTCTCCGGCTGCTAAAGTTAATTTTTGATTCTGCTTTTACACCATTCGCATTTATGATGGGAAATGTGATTAAGAGAACTACACACAGGGTTCCATTTGAGGATTGTATAAATATTGGCTTAGCTTGGCCACACTGAAAGCCGATAGGAAGAATGATAGAATACAAGAATGCGCCTTCCAAACTTGCAGTGATATCATCACTGCAGATCAGAGATAACGTTCTCTGCTCTTTTTACGTTGTATTTTTGAGAATAAGGAGTTACCGTCGAGGTAATCCTAGTAATGACATATTTTGAATTGAGTCAGTTGAATGAATTTAGGGGAAACACCGTCTAATTATTTTGCTGACGAAATGACAGTCTTGCGTTAACTTGTGGTCTCATAATGACAAAGCGAAAATTTACCCTGCTTACAATAAAAGAAAAAGCTGACATTCTGAACAAATTAAATGCGGGAATTTATATTAATACATAAGTTAAAAACGTTCACGTGTGTAGAGCAACAATAACTCATATTTACAAAAATGAGCAGTTTATAAAGAAGTTTGTTACGCGATCTGAAAGGAAAACTTTTAAGGTTTTTGAGTTTCCAAATGGAAAAAGCGTAGTTCAATTGATTAGCGAATCAAAGGGCCACAAAATTACCAATTACAAGCCAAGTTCTTATATGCCAAAATCCAGGAAAATCCTGGAGGCTACCACGCTATAAATCGATGGGTCGCAAACTTTAAAAAGAGACATGGAATACAATGGCTAAACATTTGCGGAGAAAAATCAAATGAGAGTGACTCCATGAACCCATTTTTGGACAAAATTAATAAAGCAATTATGGATTCAATTTTAACAAAAGGAGCAGGTAAATAATGCTGATGAGTCTGGCGAAATAAAAGTGCTTGGATGTCCTGAGCTTTTTTTGAAAAATGGTTTCACAGAACGTATGTTCCTTTTTATGTCAAAATAAAGAATCTTGTTTTAATAAAAAAATAATTAAATAAAAAGGTAACGAGAGAATCTTCCAGAATCTTCCTTCGTTCGCAGAATCTTCCAGAAAAAGCACTTATTATTTAAAATGCTCCATGCCATCCCAAAGAAGGCGTGTTAAAGATCTATTAAGGTCAAATATCGGTAATGTGCTTTCCTCCAAAAGGGGGTCATTGCGAAGCATTGGTCTGAAATATGCAATATGTTTTTTAGATAATGCGTGGGAACGTGGAATGGACAGAACAAAAAAAGGCTTGCGCAAACGATGTTACGACGCTGCAGAGGCTCAGAAAAAGTGGCGGAAAAAGTACTAAACAAGCGACTGTGTACAAAAGAAACTGAAATCGAAAATTTCTTCAATTTCAAATGAAATTTTGTTGAAAATATTTATCTATTTTCAGAATGCAACTTTTACAATTTTGGTGGTCTTAAAAGATATTCTCATCGAAATGCGTGCGTCGAAACTTTGGTTTCTCGAAATATTTGGACTTATAAATTGTTCTGAGAGGAAGCCTCAGACTGTTCTCAAATGAATTGGACCAGCTGTTTAATAACGAGTAGTTTTCCCACTGTGCAACCCTGGGTGGCTATCAACGAGTTTCTGGTTGGCGTTCATATGTCAATTGGAAGCAAGTATTTTTTTTCTTAAGTGTCTTTCTCGTGCCCCTAATTGGTGCTGACTGTGTAAGTTAATTTTTCCTAATTAAATTGCATAATGTGTAAATTTTCAGAACAATGTATTGGCCGAAATTATATATAATCTAGCACATTTTACTAAAAAATATAATCGGAAATAATGAGTTTAACGAAAAGAAAAGAAATGTGAGAAAACACGATCATGTGCAAATTTTTCGTTATGTAACCTCAACTGAAAAATTACTAATATGTATATGAGAGATGACTTCGGCTAACGATTCTGACGTTGTGTTGGATATGCTATAAATTCCGAAATTTAATTTAATTTTGTATTTGAATTTTTTTCCACAGTTTCAAAGGAAATCACCGAAGCAGCGAAAAGTAACAATCCACAATGTTCTCATCACTGTTTGATGCTGCCAAGAACTCCCCCTTCCGGACCCCATTTACCAAAGTCCAATGCGACAGCACCGGTAAGTCGGCAACGGGCCCATTGCCCGGACGCCAGATTCAGGCAGCTCCGACACCTAGCGGTGATTCGTGCGAATTCGGCAGCAACAAATACTTTGCGCTCTGCGGTGTCGGCGGTATCCTGTCCTGCGGTACTACGCACACCTTCGTCGTACCGTTGGATTTGGTGAAATGCCGTCTCCAAGTTGACCCCAAAAAGTACAAGAATTTGATCAACGGCTTTAAAGTTACCGTAGCTGAGGAAGGCGCACGTGGTCTGGCTAAGGGTTGGGCTCCAACATTCTTCGGCTACTCAGCACAGGTGAGTGAGTGGGCGAAGTAAAATTGTTATTAGCAAAGCAGACGTGTGAAGATGCACAACTAAAAGGGAGTTAAGAACATACTAAAAAGAATCGGTTCAAGTAATTTTTGTGCTGAAAACCTGCGTTATGCATTGATGCGTTAAACTCGGAATGAAACAACAGAAAAGTAAAGCGTCAAGGTTACACAACCACCATTCATTATTGGTTTATTGATTTTTAATGCTACAACGATTAGAATAATTCCCTGCTTCCAAATTAGTTTTCAATAAAGTAATTATAGGTCCCATTTCCTTTCCATTATATCAAATGCTAGAGAGTGTGCTGAAGTTTTTTTACTAACAAAAAGTTCCTCCCTTATGAATGTCTGTATTTTGTGGAAGTGTTGTAAGAATAGCGACTTCATTACTCAAGATTTTGTTATCATGTGATTAATGTTTATAGTAACTCAATTTTTTTGATAAAAATATACGGTGCATATCGTGCGTCTCTCAATTTTATGATTGACGCAGAAGGGCACTGGTTGACTCAGTTTTTTGCCATGAATATTCATTGGAGTACGTACATATATTAGGAATAGCAATTTTTAAACAAAATAAAATTTTGTTTATATAATATTTAAAAGTTGTCTTCATTTTCACATTAATCACCTGTATTTGCCAGGTAGTTCTAAATTAAAATCCAACGCTTGGAACAAAGTTTACTTATACTTATAGAAGCTTACTTATATGCCTTCATATATTTGTTTACTTATTAAATACTTAGGGTCTGTGCAAATTTGGTCTGTACGAAGTCTTCAAAGTGTACTATGCCAATATGTTGGGCGAAGAGAATGCCTACCTCTACCGTACCTGGCTATACTTGGCTGCCTCTGCATCGGCTGAATTCTTCGCTGACATTGCATTGTCTCCCATGGAAGCCGCCAAGGTCAAGATCCAGACCACTCCGGGTTATGCCAACAATCTGCGCCAGGCCCTGCCTAAGATGATCAAAGAAGAGGGTGTTTCTGCCTTCTACAAGGGTCTGGTACCATTGTGGATGCGTCAAATTCCATACACCATGATGAAGTTCGCTTGCTTCGAACGTACCGTCGAATTGTTGTACAAGTAAGGCAACCATTTTACAGTGACCTAAGACCTAAGTTTATATAATATTACATGATTAATTTTATTTATATTCACTTAGACATGTTGTACCAAAACCACGAATAGAATGCACCAAGGGTGAACAGTTGGTGGTGACATTCGCTGCTGGTTACATTGCTGGTGTCTTCTGTGCTATTGTCTCCCATCCTGCTGATGTCGTCGTTTCGAAATTGAACCAAGCCAAGGGTTCTACTGCCATCCAAGTAGCTAAATCGCTCGGCTTCATGGGTATGTGGAACGGTCTGATGCCACGTATCATTATGATTGGTACGCTCACAGCCCTGCAATGGTTCATCTATGATGGCGTTAAGGTAGCCTTGGCTCTGCCACGTCCACCACCACCAGAGATGCCAGCTTCTCTTAAAGTTAAACTGGAGGGTCAACAGTAAAATTGTTTAGATTTAATTCAACTCATCAGCAACTATCGATACGACTAAATTAAATAAGTTCAGCCAGCGATATTTAATCGTGACGGCGCCAAGTCGTCACAACTAAAGTATATAAACACAAAAAGTATAGAACGATTACCACAGCATTACGATTGAGCGCTAACCATACACACATTTGCTCGGGCATACGTAACGATGCAATCATAGGGGACTATAACTGTATAATGTAGCATTTACGAATGCTCACTCTCAATACTTCAAAACATTTAGTGAATAAGCTGAAAAGTACTAAACACACGCTAACTTTACTACAACCAAATACTCAAGGCATTTACAGCAACGTAATTCTGTCATTCCGGTGGATACTGTAAATGTGCCACCATAAGCTTTGCATTTCTCTTCAAAACTGTATTAACTAGCTAAACTTAAAAATTTATGTCAACAAACATTCTATATTCTACTGCTCTTAATTTCTGAAATATTTTCAACTTGTAAAGCATTTTTCAATGTATTTAAGCTAAAACCCGCTATGTGTGTTTGTGTATAGAAAACAATAATGCATTCGTTAAGTTAAAGCCAGTATGGAATAATTGTGCAGCATTAAGTATATAAAGTGTATGGAATGTATTTTGATATCCCCTCTAAGCAGCGTTGTTAACAATGTCCGAAAAAAAAACATAGTAAAATGTATGAAACTAAAGTTGTGTTTTTTTTAGCAACACAGAGGGTGGGTTCGCGGCAAAGTACAAGGTGGCGCAAAATTAAGCATCCAATTTTGTTTTTGAATAAATAATTAAAAAATTGGTTTTGGACGATCGAAATCTTGATTTTGACCTGTACGCGCACCATTGCCTGCCTGCTTGTATACTGCAATGGTCTAGTTCACAAGTGCCAGAAGCTATTGCCGTACGATGCAATTTGCAAGAGTCGTAAACCTTCCGATGGGGTGTTTAATTTTGCGATTACCAGAGGCAGGGATTTATGCGATGAGGTATTGTACTTACTCACGTGGCAACAATTGCTCCAGAAACACACTACGTTAAATATGAAACCCGTTTATTTTGAACGTTGTATTTACAGATATAAATTGCACAGCGCTTACTAAGCGCCGCATATTGGTATTGCTCTTACGCTAATACAGAAATAAAAATTATACGCGTTTCAAAATAAGAATACCATTTGCGCTTAGAATAATATGGCTAAGTAAAGACTAAAAATTAGTAACAACTAATTTGTTTTTATGTACATATTTACAATAAACTACTTTGGTTGTTGGCGTCTACATTCCTTATAAATGATAAAATATATGAATAGCGAAATGCGCTTATATAACAAAATTTTCGATTATTTTACGTTAAAAAGGCGAAAGTGTTGGAACATTCAATTTCTCACCGTATGTCAAGTGGATGTGATATTTATAGAAAATAGTTCTTGAAGGTCAACTACAACGCAATCTCAACATAGAATCATATTTTCTTTTCACAAATTCGTTAGGTTAAAACAAGCAGCACCATTGGCCTATTCAATACATTTGAACTTGAACTCATTTATGAATGATTTTATTTTTTCGTACAACAAAAATAGTTACTTGGATAACTGCGCATTTGAGCATTCATTAAAATCGCTATAATAAAAAAAATGTTGCTCAAGAAATTGCGTGTTTTTTATGTTCAGTTCATTTTACTCAGTAGTCGAGCGGCTGAATAGCTTTTGTTTTAGAAGGAATGAAATAATAAATAATAAAGTTAAAAAAAAATCTATTCATCGGTTCACCACATTTTTCTTTAATGTCTATGGCTTTTAATGTCTGTGGCGCAATTTATACAACATAACTTTATCCAAATGGCAAACAGTTAAGGTTATAGGTACTGTGGCTGATCTGTACAAATAAAATCTTACGTACATCCCTAGGGTCTATTGTGTTGCCAAGCCAAGGTTATAAGCCTATCATTGAAAATTGACAATGCTTCGGAAAAATCTCAATTAACGCTCATTTTGTTAAGTTTTAAAACCACTTAAATTGACTTAGCATTCTGTTCCGATGATGGTATTCAGCTCAACTCAAAAGTTGAAAAAATAAAATACAATTTTTATATGGGGATCGGAATTTATTATTCTATGAGCACAAACTGCTATATTCAAAAAAGTTCACAAATCTTATGTATATACCGTCCGCGCCAAAAGTAAGAGTACACGACATATTTACAAGTTTTGACTTTTTATTTTGTAATTTTAATTATTTTTTCATAAAAATATGGTTCATATAACAACAAGAACTTTATAACGCAAAGTTTCAAACTTTGTAAAAAATAATATATACTAAAATTCGACAAATCTTGATCAAAATTTTAAACTTTTTACTCAGAATATTTGGATAAAATCTGGGTACACAGTTTTACAGCTCATTAAATTTTAGTATAACAAAGTGTAAGGTAGCTCAAAAATCGCATTGATTTTTGACAATTTTTTCTGCTGACGGTGTTCAGTGTTTTCTCCTATATAAAAAATGTGGAGTACGCGTTAAATGGAGAAAATGCACTAGACCGCAACCTGAAAAAATTCTCAAAAATCAGTGTGATTTTTGACCTATGTACTTGCATTTTACTATACCAACATTTTAATGAGCTATAAAATGACATACTTCAAACATTTTGTGCAGAAAGTTTGAAGTTTCGATGAAAATTAGTCGAATTCTGATCAATTTTGTACAAAGTGTAAAACTTTGCTTTATTACGTTCTTGTTGTAGTTAGTATGAATTGTGAACTTTTTATAAAAGAATAATTGAAATTAAAAAGTAAATTAATAAATAATGGGACTTATCAATAAGTGGTGTATACTTTCTGTTGACGCTGACTGTACATCGTGTTTTTGCTGGAAACTGAACATGGTTGGTTGGTCCAGACTCAATTAGCACAAAAGGTACCATTTTGGTACACCACTAGTAGAACCACTGCCGTTATTTAGTCAAAACATCTTTATATGACTATAAATCCGCCAATGTCATTTATTTTCTTTCTTGTAATTTCTATCAAGTAGTTCACTGAGAATCCCCCCATCATTGTACGTCGTAGGGCACCCAGACTTGGTCACTCAGAGTGGGCACATTCCAAAACCAAACTAAATGTCGAGAAAATCGATTTTAAAGATTCCAATTTTCTATATCTCGCTTAGTAAAAATTAACGCAATTTTCTTCCAACATACGGTTCATAGATACCGCTATGATTTTTAAAAACACGTCCGAAAGCAGTTGGCATACAAAAATTTCAAATTTAGCTTCAATTGTTTTTAACAAAGAAAAGTTGTAAAGGAATAACAAAAACAAACAATATAATTTTGTTTTACTAAAGTTTTTTGTTATTTTCTTAACAACCATTTCAGTCTTACAGTTTCAGATATAAACGAAATAATAATAAAATCTAATGTATGATAAAATATGCGTGCAACAGACTTTGCTAAAACATAGAGAAAGGAATTTACTATCCAACTTATAACATACAATGGACACCATGTTTTGTTTTATAAAATTTTGAATATATCTTTATTTTTTTCTATAAATTGTTTACTGGCGTTTTATTGCATTTTAAATTCTAACAAAATAAAATTATTTTTTTATGGCAACATATTCGACATTTTTACTCGCTCTTTCAATCAACGTTTACATGTACATACAGTTATAATTAGGTTCTAAAATTAGTATTTACAAAAATATCCTTCTCAGTTTATGTGTATGTATATCTGACAAACTTATTCAATAAATCTTTTACAAAAATGTTTTTGCACAATTTTCGCTTAGAAAATAAAGGCATACGATATATAAATGTCAATCCGATAGTAAACAGTTATCATAATAGTTATATGTGTAAAAATAGTATACATGTATGTGTGCAGGTAATATTGCCAGTTTATATAAAAAACAGAATCGCACACATAAAATATCCCATTGAGACAGCCTTGCGGCGCCACCATAGGTGCTTAAGTCGAGTGTAAAAATAAATCACAAATAAAAAGATTTCGAAAACATATTTTTTGTCACGAAGTACTACAGTCTTCTCACACACTAACTGCTTCGCAAAGCAATTAAAAATAAAAAAAAAACGAGTCATAAAAAATTAAATGGATGTGGCTTGGCATTGCAAGACATGTTGGATTGGGAAGAAATTAATTTCGGTTTAATTTGGCGCAAATACATAATTGCCATCTACATAATTTATTGCATACAAAATGAGTTTTTTCAAATTAAAAATTACTCTCTCGCCAATCCAAACAATTCAAACAAAAAACATGTTTTCAACTGTTGTCTCTACGAAACATGAAAACAAAATATAAAAACTAGTATTAAAAAATTGTATGCATAAAATAGTCAAAAGACTTACAAATTAAAACCCACAAAAAATCATTTAAAAATCACACAAACTCCACGGACTTATCTCCCAACATTTGCAGCTTAAAACTAGTTTATAAATCTAGAGTAAGTTCTTCTTTTTAATTTTTTAATTACAGTAAAATATAATATATAAAAAGTTATAAACATTTTCCATTATGAATTTAGTTATATATATATTTACGTAGATATTTTGTATGTTCTATGTGCGTTGTTTTTGATTTAAGAATCTTCTCACATTTTTAGTTGCATAGTTTTTTGCTTTATAGTTTCAAGTAGTTCCTGTAAGATTGTACTAACTTCCTTCACTCTAATCCAACGCTAAACTCTGCTGTGGCCCCACCTTTCACTTTTACTTTGTCTGTTCACGTAGCATAAAGAACACAGTCTTTTCAACGGCTTTAGCATATGTATGTATATATGAGCATGTGTGTGTGTATGTATGTATGCACGCATATGTGCAGAGTTTGCGTTCGAGTTCTAAATAGTCTCATAGTGTTTACATTTTACCGCACTCTTATTGTATTTATTACTTTCTGATTTTCTGCTTGATTTCCAACTTCTAGGCAAGTAAAAATTTTAGTCGTAGCAAACGGTCTGAAGGTGGTTCGACCTGATCGGCTGCTGATTTTGGTAACACGCTTTCAAAGTATGAATTCTACTTACGTGAGCCGCATGCGTCATAGGCCGCTTTTTGATGCGCTAACATGCATTTAGACGCCTTTGATAAGCTTCCACTGCAGTGGATTTTTGTTTGTTTTAGTATTTGTGTAGGAAGTCTATGTTTTACGTAATCGACTGTCTTTGAGAAATCAGCAGTTGGTTTCTGAAACACAGTGCTAATATACGATTTCCAAATTATGCTGAATTTCAGCGCATAAACATCTGATGTTGCTTTAATTGGCATATATGTACACTTTCATTCCTTTCATGCCTCGCGGAGAGGCGCGTCTAGAAGTGCGCACTGCCGCTTTGAGCGTTTACTGGTTGGCCATGAATTGAAACCTGCTCAAATTCATTTAAGTTACGTATTATCGCTGGCCAACTAGTGTGTTTCGCTAGCACCAAAGCGAAGCTTATTCGTGCTTTCTAATATAAATTCTAAAATATGTGTAAAACGCTTAGCTTTCGGCGACATTCGCCTCCTTCAATTGGTTAACTGTCTCTTCGGAGATTTCTCCATGCTCTACTCAGCTTATCGGTCATCTATTTTCTTCAGTATTCATTCCCCATCTATCGCTTGTATGTATTGTATACTCAGTCAACGAGATAATATCACTGCTCATTCTAAAAGCTAAATGTCTCTAATATCAATGCCTACAAGATTTAAACGTTTGCAGGGGCCACCAAATCAGTTTTCTAAGTTAAAGCTTTTGCAAAGTGTTCTCATATATGTAGGTTTCTTCGCTCTTCACTTCGCAGTTTTCATAAATATTATATGTGCTGGCTAAATTCTGGCGGCCCAAAGCTGCGATTTTCCTATTTAAGAACCATTATTTTTTCGTCCGGCTTTTTCTACCACTTTTTGGTTGTTTGATAGATGTTGTTTTTGTTTCCTATTTAACAAATTGTTCTTAAATGATTGGTGTATTGGGTTTTTAGCCTGATATGCATAGCACTGGGTACCATAAATAAAATGTTGCTTTCTTGGCATACTTCTGCGTCAGCATACCTTAATAATGGTCTTGTCCTTCTGGGGTTTCTTTCATTTGTTAGAGTTTTCAATTTTTTTGTTATTGTTTTCTGTTCTTTTGTTCTTGTTGTAATTGTTCGATACGACTGATTTACTTGTTCTATATTGGCATTTTGTAATATTCTTGCTTGTAGGGTTGATTGCGCGCCGACGCGCAACCCAGGCCGCTAACGCGTTTGGGTTCGCGTCCTATTAACATATTTCTTCACCAATATTTCTCCTCGACCCGTTTTTGTTGCCTGTTGAATTTGAGGAAATTTTCCTTGTTTAGCTTCACTGTTCATTCAAGTTTTCTCACCAACAGCTTTACTGTCTTGTAAGTAATGACATTTACCAGTAGGGTCCCGACTCCTGACTCCAATTGTTTTGGGCTTGATTTCCTTTGGAATTGGCCAAAGCTTCTGAAAGTGCTGATGTCACATGACCACGGCAAGTGTTGCGAGAGGTATTCTTGTCATAGGGCGAGAGAGCATTGTAGTAGAAGGGTGAACGCTTCGTTATGGTATAGTTCTTGCCCTGAGAGTATATATATAAAATAGGGACAGAGAGAGAGAGAGAGAGAGGAATAAGTGAGTATTATTGTTATTGGCGTTTAACGGTTAAGCGTGATTTACCTCTCTATTGTCCCAGTATTCCTGACATTTGGCACGATAGCAAATACAGAATTCTAAGCGTTTCGAGGATGGTGGCAATGTGATTTTGAAGGAGAACGTATCGAATACGACGTGAGCAAAGGTTGCCGGTCCATATGCCTGTAAGAAAAATGTTAAAGCCAACGGTTATCGTACTTTAGCCAGCAGCTCGTTTTGTACTAACCCGTGCAAATGTGCAGAATATGTCCTGTTGACTCTTCCAGTCATCCCATGTGACGCGCACGATCACTTCTTTCTCAAAAGAAATATTTTTCACTTTTACTGTTCCCACCACAATGGATTCCTCATCCTTGACAATCACATTTTCAAGTGAGACAAAGTCACGGTCGATCTTCTGCCTGTAATGGAAAAATGCAGATTGGTATGTTTATCGGAAAATCATAGCAATTCTATAATTTTTCATACTAATTAAATTTAGATTTCTATCGTGTTTCAGTCACATGCTTCAGTGATTTTTCAAACTCACCTGAATGATAAATAATCTGAAGCTGGTTGCTTGAAGTCGACGGTCCATTGATCGGCCGGATGTGGACTAACTAGGCCCTGTGTAATTTGTTCCAAGAATTTCGTGCTCCACAATGGGGGCACATTCGACGGTTCTGACATGACGCGCACCTCGGTTAGCGGTTGACCCTCATCGTCCGCGAAGATAACTCGCTTGCGGCAGCGGCTATAAAGAGAGAGATAGAGAGAGAGAGAACGGGTTTTATTGAAGTAAAGAACAAAAGGAAAATAAATTTCCAGTTAATTTAATTTTTGTTTGCACAATAGTCATGCCTTAATTATTATAAGTATAATTTGTGGCAGTCAAAAAAGTGGCTATATCGGAAAGTCAACGACTACAAAATTCTTCTTCTTCTTGCATATATTTGATTTTGTAAGCGCTAGAACAACGTAAAAGTAAAAACATGCCAATAAAAAAAGGCTCGATCACCGTCAGCAAATCATCCGATCAAAACATCAGACAATCATTTTTTGTAAAAAAATCGGTTAAATCACAACACGCTATTAAAATGAAACAATGAACCCAAGCTGGTGGCCGTATTGCTGCCAAAAAATAGTTCAGCCAAAATTGCATTGCGCGATTTGATGTCGCCAAAGAATCAAGAATTCTTATCAACCTCAGCATTTGAATTGCTATAGTCTCATAGACCTATATATGAGCATATGTATGTATATGTATAATAGGTATACATATGTGCAAGAGTACACAGGTGAAGGTGTTTTTAAGGTTTTCTATAATTATTGGTTTTCGTGTTAAATGTTATTTTTACTTTGCCTTCACAGCTGGCCTATTTGAAAATTAGTTGTGATGGTTGTTTTCTTGCTTCCATTGATAAATGAACATAGTTACATATTTATAAAGGGTCTTTCAAAAGTGACGGCCGAGATGTCAGTAGTGAATAATGTGAAACTGAAAGAATCTAAATTTTTACATGTTTTATTTTAGACAACATCTAGGCGGCTTTTAAAAGACCCTCTACACACTTGTCATTTGTAACACAAAGTACGTTAACCAAGAAAATAAATATGCACATTCGTATGTACGTAAGGTGTGAAGCAATATTGCTGAGGGGTGGGGTAGCCACGACTGACCCAAAAATTTGCTTTTGGAAGTGAGTATTTCTCATACATTTATCCCATAAAATGTAATCATTAAACAACTTTATCGCTCTGATTTCGGCGAATTCGGTGGAGTTTTTATTCTTTATTAGAGTTGGAAAAAAATGGAAAAAGCGTTATTTAATTATAATTTCCGGAAAACTTTTGAGTATGCAGTTTTGTAGTCCATTGAATTTTGATACAATAAAGCGCAAGTTTCAAGCGGGTAAAAAATTCGCATTGATTTTTGAGATGTTTTTTCGGCGGTGTTCTTCTCTATTCAACGCATGCTCGACATTTTTTTATATGGAGAAAAACAGCGAACACAGTCAACAAAAAAAAAAAATGTTAAAAATAAAAGCGGTTCTTTGATTTGAAAATACCTCCAAAAATCGAGTTTTGAATAAATAAAATTGAAAAATTGAAATTTTAAGAAATGTTTACCAATATATTAGAAGAGTTTAAACTTAAAAAGTTTGCATACAATTTTTTTAAATTTTTATATTTTTCTTCGCCTGCGTATCCATGCTAGAACTGCGCAATTATATACAAACGTCGTTTTAAATTTCATCAAATTAGATTTTATCAACGAAATCTAAATGAGATTTTCGGAGTTACTTTGAAATCAGCATCGCTAATGTAAATATTAATATTTCCTTTGAAAGATGTTGGTGAAAGTCTTAGAATGTAATAAATTTTATAATTGATGAAAAGACAGTACCGATTTTTTGTGTGTACACTACAAATTTTATACAACTGCTTGTATAATGCTATTTATCGGTGATCATTTCCTCTAAAATCTCAATTACAACCTCATCTAAGAAAATAATATTTAAAATAAAAGTTATTATTTTGTTTTTATGTGCCTTTCTGTGGTCACATATGCCGTTAATATGAAGCAATAAGTTTCAAACATCAACACCCAGCAATTAGAACCAATTACGGGAGAAGACAACCAAAACTTTTGCACTTCATTTCTCGACTCTCGACGCGCATGCATATACACATACATGCGTACATGTGTGTATGTACGTTCAATAAATACAGTGGCATCGAACAATTATGTGATCGCCAACATTCGAAATCGAATTGGCAAATGAAAAAGAAGAGCAATCGCATTGCATTTAAAATATTTTTAAAAAGTCTGATTACTGAACGATTAAGCTCAAACTCGAAAACACAACAGTTTAATACAACGGCTATTATTTGATATTAATATGCATGTATGCATATGTATGTATGTAAATCGGATATCAGGTTGAAATCGTTTAAGGGGTTAGGGGTAGTCAGAATTTTCAAAAAATCGATTTTTTTTTTGCATTTTCTTAAAGTATAATATTTTAAAAATATTGTGTAAAAATTTGAAGTGAATCCGACAAATACTTTTCAAGTTATTCAACAATTAACAAAGGGCGCTCGGCCGCTCCGGAGCCGATAGCAAAACTTTAAATGCGTTTTTCTCAAAACTATGTTTTTCAAACTGGTGAACACTGTTACTTTAAAAACCGCTACGTAGATTTCAATAAAATTTATACAGCTTTTGAAAAACATAAAAAACTTGTGCCTGATCGAAGGATTTTTTTTTTTTTCAAAAATTTCGATTTTTTTTTAACAATTAACTGTTGGTTTTTTCCCGAAAATCTGAAAAATATTTCCTGAGGCCGCCATTTTGTTCATTTGGAAAAAAAAAAAGCTTCGATCCGGCTCGAGATTATCTATCAATAAAAATAATTTTTCTCATCCGATTGGTTTTAGATGAATCTGCAAGGACTTGTGATGTTCACCGCAAGGGACTTCTGGAGAAACGGGCTTCACACAAACAGCGATAACTTTTGCAATTATAAATTTTTTTTTTTGAAATTTTGGTGAAGTCAAGTTAAAATATGATGTTTTTATGCTATGTTTTTATTTTTGTTAAATAAATTAATTAAGTAGCAAAAAAAAATTCGTGAAAATCATCATTTTTTCGGGCCTCTGACTACCCCTAACCCCTTAAGCTGTTGTACGTTGTCGAAAATAAAATTGAACTGGTTTTGATTGTAGCTAGTGACACAGTGGCGCTTAATTTTCGCTTATAACATACATACATATATACCAGCATGTGGTTCCTTGGACGGTTGGTTAGCAGAATTTTATTGACTGGTGTTGTTTGAATTGCCCTATGATAATTCAAGTTCTTATCGGTCATAAATATTGAGTTAGCCGACATATCAAAACTATCGAGATAGCAAAATAATCGCTAGACATAAACAACTGGCGTAGGGAGAGCTCTCTTTGTGCGCAACTATCATTCGGTTGGTCACAGGTTCGATGCTTATTCTGTAAATGAAACTTCAAAATAGCGGCAATGGCAAGTCTCCGCGAGCATTTCAGCCAAAAATAGCTTCTCCTCAAAACATATGACTAACGGAATCGGTAGGCTCATCCATTTGTAGGACAACATTACTATACATGTCTCAAAAAGGGGGAGAAGGCCAATAGCTCGATAAAAGATGTATGCGAAATTATATGTGCATGTGTGTGAATACGCACACACACTATGGTGAGTGATAATGTTTGACTGCGCAAAGTTGGACATTTCTTTGAGCTCGATTCGTGGCTGAACGCGCCTACACACCGCTTGGAAGCTGATGGCTGTTAGAGCAGAAAGTTTGCACCTGCTTCCAGCTTCATTTTGACTCTGTAGTGTTTATCTTTTATGCACCCGTATGTATGCTTGCCTGGGAAAGTGTTTATTCACATTTATTGATACAACAGGATTTCGATTTCACTTTTATCCGGGTTTGACATATTTTTGAAAGGCGGTGGGTGTATTTAGTTACATATTTGCATTCGACATGGTGCATTTGATATCTTTCTGTGTGTTAACAGCTCTACTGGTAGCAAGCATTTCATGGCACTCAAAGATACTGCAGATACATTTATTTATAACAATCCTAAACAGATATAAATTTATATCAATTTGTATAACATATTCGGGCACGTTCTGCAATCAATTTCCAAGTGAATTTCAGTGCAATTGCCATATATTAACTCCTTTTTTTAACAGAAACCACATATATAAAACGCAAATTACATAATTTAAACTCAAATACTTTCATTAAGCCACTCTTCGCCTTTCTATGTTTATTTATAGCTTTTCATTGGCAATGAGGTCAGTGGCTTGTGCGAAGACCAAACGCCTATCAGTGATTGACCTGAATTCTCGTTTTCCTTTATTTATTAGGTCGATCAGTCGCACGATCAGTTTCGCTCCCCTCCAACTCATTTATACCGATTACTGCACTGTAAACCCAAAAGGGATCCGGTCAATATGTCCGCGCCAGTCAGTCGATCGGTCAGCCAGCCAGCCTACTGCAAGCAAGTCATCAATCGCTGCATGCGTGCATTAATGCGAATTATATTCGATGTGAGAAATAAATAAACTGGAAGCAATCGAGAAAGTCGAGAAGAAACAGAATTCACACTAACAGATGTGCAGCTGCGTTACTCGCAACGACAAGTGTAAACGATCGATCGGTCGGCCGATTGTTGGCAGAGGCTGAGCAGGCGGTAGGTGGCGCTCTCTGCAAATTATTACAAGCACTTGTGTACTACACAGACACATACATATACATGAAGACAAGTATTCGAGTTGGAATGTCAACTGATGTTGGGCTCTTGGGCTATGGGCTCTGGGCTGTGGACAGCGTCGCTCAAGCGGAAAGGAAATGTATTGATTTTTATTTATAAACGTGCATTGTGCAGCGTATGTATGTGTGTGTATGTGTGTATGCACTTTTAGTTTGAGAGCTTGTCTGCCTGCTTTTTCTTGCTTTATTGTCGCGGTTGCGCTGCATTGCAACGCTTTTCTACCACGTTGGCGTCTTTTTTCCTTCAAAGATCATGCGGCCAACGCATGATAAACGCTTGATCAGCAGTTGCTGGTGGGTGCCCGTATGTAGGTGCATATGGTATGTATGAAGTTGTCTGGCTTGTGGTGTTGGCGCAAGCAGTTGGCGATAGCAGCAGAAGAACAACGTAAAATGGTTCGAGGCAACTCCTTTTAGCATTAAATTATTCAATTCACACGCAACAGGTTTACACTTCTTGTTTGACTTGATTGTAAAAATTAGCGGTGTCTTCCCTATCGGCGACCAAAGCGGTCAACGAATCGCAGATAGTTGCCCACGCGCGAAGCATACGGCGGCATTGATAAGCTTTACCGGCGTTTGCTTATTAAATTTCTTTAGAAATTTGGGTTGCATGTTTATACTCTTTCTCTGATTGGTTTTTATTCTTTTTTTATTCCTCTGGCTTTAAATTGTAATTGAGCTTCTGCGGGCTCAATTAGCTGCGATCATAACAACGGTCGAATTTTGCCTACCCATAACAGCGCCTGCGTGAAGGTACTTGTTTATTACAACCTGTAAGGCAGTCACTTCGGGTTTTACGCAAAAAGCGTTGCAGCGGTAATATGCAAGTCATGCGTATGTGCGCCTCACGTCGAAGCCGGTTTGGCTGTTCCGTGTGCTGCATGCTTTTTAGGGATTTTTGCGGACTTCGTTTTTGTTTTTCTGCAGCGCCCAACTACTTATTTTGCTGTTTCGAAATATGCACCTCATTTATTAAACGCTTGTAAAAATACTTTTAGTTGGTTTTGACTTCATGTGACGTCAGCAAAATATATGGCGTTGCATTTGGGTTGTTCAGCAAGCCTGACTTTTCGTCGTTAAACATATTTTTAAGACAACTTTTTACGTTTACTGTTATGCATTGAAGCAAAGACAATAACAACTATTTGGTAATTGAAAAATTACAATGCAGCACTACGCTGAAACTGGTCATTTTAATTGGATATTTAGAAATTGTAATTTCTCCCTAACAAAAGCGCATTAAAACCATCTAATAACGGAGTTTGTGTGCAATATCGGAAAATATTCAAAAAAAGTAAAATTGAATAAATTAATAGTGAAGAGCTGTCAAATTTTTTAAAAAATTACCATGAAGCAATAATAGTAAAGTTCAGGAAGCGCCAAAATTGCAGACGTTTATAAAATTTTAATAAAAAATATTTACAAGTAACGGGTGATTTGTTAAGAGCTTGGTAACACAGAACAGAAATATTGTAGGAATGATTTTTTTTATAATATGGTAGATAATTTCATGGGACTTATTTTTTGAATATGTTATTCGGCATATACCGTCAAGTTATGCCGTCTCATTGGAGCCAAATGTCGTCGATGTATAGCTGATTAATTTTTGGAACTAGACGACGACCCTGGCAGCCAGTGCTTTAGATTTGAGTGTAGTAAGAATTATTTCTCTTTAAATAAATAAATAAATAATTTTGGAAACCAAGATTCAGGCAGCATGGCTCGGCAGCGCTCGCCATTCAACGTAACAGCCGCTCGGTCAAATTCGCGAACAGATTTATTTTTTATTTTTATTTTTGTCCAAGTAAATTTCCACAATTTACCGTTAAACGATTCATGGTTACTTGCCAAACCTTACCGAACAGAAATGTCGACAAACTGCTCAGCTGTCAAATCATAGTTATCGACATAGATAGTTCTCATTCCCACGACAGTCGGTTCTACGTTTCCGGAATGACCCGGAACAGAACAGAAATATTGGCCAAGGACTTGTTACTCTATTGCCTGTACATACATGGGGAATTGTTATACTGTTACAACAACAACAAAAACCTACCCATAGTTCTCATGCAGCTAAAAAAACACCCGATACATACAACGTTAAGTGCAATCACCCAACGAAGCTGGATAGAGAAAAAGAAAACAATTGCACGGGGTTAAGAAAAAACTTATAAGGATTTAAATGAAATATTTTGTAGGCAAATAAATTTACAATTAGAGACTTTCGGGTGCAATTTTTCCGAATGTAAGCAAAATCAGTAAAATTGATTTGGCGAAAGTATGAAAATTGCACGACAATAGTCAAACGACGACACTTCAATCAACTGAATGTACACCCAATGCGCTCGCAACAAGATTATCAAATAGTCAATGGCAATGGCAAATGCCCACTTGAAATACTTTCTGTGCATTTTACGGCTAATAGACTAGCACAGAAATAATGCATTAACAACCATGGGAAATGGGAATCAACCATGAATTTTATAGGTGGAGTTTTTCCAAAAGCCTAAAGCACTTGCAGCACATGAATTTTATTTATAAATATTTACATATGCATACATATACGTATTGCAGGAAACGTTTATTGACGCACATGATTGGTGCACTCAATAATTTTCAATGACACAACCAGCAACAAAGCACTGATTCAGTTTGTAAAATATGGCAGAAAACCAAATATCTGCCCACTTTCGGTCACATGTTTTTCCGTATTTATTATTAGGCATTAGCGAGCTTTTTAATTACTCATTAAGGCTGTTGCATGCCACAAAGTGCGATGATGTTTTCGAATTAAATAATTTTATAGGTTTCTTAAGATTCTTGAAGACTGACACAGTTTTGGCGTTAAATAATGGACAATTTATGAGGCTCTTCGATTTTTTTGTTTTTAATTTTTCGAGCTTTTACAGAATGCTTCAGATACAAGTACATTTTTAGTGGGCTCAGACAAAACAGCCTAAGGGGAAAAATACGCTTTCGAAAAAATGCATTCAATGCATCTGTTTATGATAAGAAATCAAATGTTTCATAGTATAAATAAATTTTTAAAAACCATTGTTAGCGATTACGATTACAGAACTTAGTGCCCCAGATACCGTTTGTTTGAGAGGTGTGTCACACCGCAAAATATCGTTCAAGTTTATGTATCCAATTTGAGAAAATTTTCTCAACACCCGACAGAAATGACACTTAGAGAGACAATAATGTATGTACCTACATACATATATTTTGATCAACCTGTGTTCAGTTCCATCCACATTACCATATATTTATCTAGTTTATTTCCTTACCGTGAGCCAGTGAAAAGAAAATTTTAAGATTAATTTTCACTTTTCTAAACAAAAATGGAATCTGTTACTGACGGTAGTGATTTTTTTTAATAAATTTTAATGTATTAATGTATATATATATGTATATAGCACAGGCATAGCATACTCTAACTAGGACACTTGGTTACTCCCTCCACCACTTCCTCACTTGAAGCTCCTTCACTCTTCATTGTTGAACAAAAATAAATATAATTTATTCAAGATTTTCAAATGAAATATTTTGATTTGGTTTCAAAAATAACTCAACAACATTCGTAGAAAGCGATGAGTGGGCGCTTCAAAATGTGCTAAAGAGCGGAGGCACAACAAAATTTGAGTTAATGGTAAAACAAGGAATAAAAAATAAATAAAGCGTAGATATTTGAACAAGCATATTTTTAAAATAAACAATTGATTTTATTTATACTCGTATGCATGTATGTTGCTGCTAAAATGAAAATATTCAAAATTTAAAATGTAAATAATTAAATTTCAATATCTGTCGGCAAAAAGCACTTTATAAAGTATAAAGTTGCCCGTGAAAAATCATCATTTTATTGATATAAAAGTAAGACGCTTCAAGTTATGTAGTTTACTTCGCCAAAATCCCGCAAAAATGATCATCATAGAAAATTGAGTCGTTTGCATGAATACTCCACGCACGTATATTAAAATTTACATTATTCCCACTCTTCTAATTCCTAGAGTCTGGTTGCCTGCCTGCATATTCCTTCCTCTTAAAAGTCTTTATTTTTATGCTACAGTGTATCGAAATGAAAACTTTTCGCCTGGCTAATACTAGCGGCAACGCAACTGTTTAATGCGTGCTGCGTATTTTAATTTAATTTTAGTTTGCTAATTTATTTTCATGAAGCGTCGCACCAGTATTGCGGTGTATTTTTGGGTGACACGCAGTCGTCGATGCCAGACGCTTGGCGGGCGCACGAACGCTTCACGTGATTCACCCATGATTACTTGTCAGAGAGGAGAGGCAATGTAATGTGAGCATATTTATATACGTACGTGTGTGTGTGCACAAAGTGATCTTCATAGTTTTTTCTTATATTGCTGCTTTTTGTCTTAATTTGTATTACAAGTACAACTGAGTGTTTGTTGTTAAATAATGTTGTTGTTATTTTGTTTTGTTACATGAAGTAGAATGCTTTCCCGTGTTTTTTCTGTGTCCTCTGCGAGTATAAGTTTATATATGTATAAGCATTTAACCGGCACACAAAGCGCTTTAAAATTTACTTTTCTTATTTAGATATCATACATACATACATGTACTATATATAAGTATGAATTCTCGTACAAGTAGGCACACATACATTTGTAGTGCTAGCATAAAATTGGCGTCTAACCTTAAGCTGTAACGGTAGTGTGTCCCTCGCTGCTAAAGAAATGGCGAGATACTTTCAGATCTACTAAAAACTTATAGCTAATTAAGTTTTTTCAAATAAGTGGCAATAAAATTTAGTTTTATTAGCTATAAACTTTTATATGTAATTTTAGTTGAAAGCAGTGGCTTTTGTTAGAAACAAGCATTTTGGGCCCTACCGTAGTGTCACTGTAAATTAGAAAGCATGCAAATACATTTCATTTTATATCTCCGAGCTACAATATGCCGTCACAGATGTGATTACAATTAGTCTTGTCAAGTCTTTAAATCTTAACAAAAGCGAATTTGCGAGAAGTGTTGAACGAGTTGTAAAGAATTTTCACATCAGCGGCTCCGTTTGGGTGAGCTACAGCGCATACATTGAGAGTAGCCTGAAGAGAATTATGGGTAATCTATGCATATGGTTTGTAGACTCTAAGGGCCGTTGATATTTTGCTTGTCGCATATCGCGTAGTTGGTTGGGAAGCTCCGGCTACTGTTGGTAGGACGCAGTTTAGATTTAAAAGCGTAACTGAATTTTCAAATCATTTAGTCTGCTGAGAAGTATTGGCGGTTGTATAAGCCAGTAATTCATAGCGCAGTTCGGTCAAATATATGCGCACAAAATATAATTAATTGGGGGGCAGCTACAATGCAAAAAAAAAAAACCTATTTCGACTAAAAATACGAAAAAGTAGTTTTTTTTTATATTTTGAAAATGAAAATTAATTAGAGGCACAAAAATCATTCATGGCAAATAAATTTGGCACGTACTGACGCAAATTGAGTTTTATGCCAAAACAGAAATTCGCCGAAATCAATTTATCTTTATCCATGGCAAATGCAAAAGCAATCCATTAATTAATAAAATGGTATTAATAGCCATCTAGTTGTTTGGTATGATAGCCACATTTTATAGCGCACTATATTCGCATGTAATTTGTGATGCCTTTCATAGACTTCGACTGAGTTGTAATCAGTGATAATCACAGTGAATTCAAGTTATCAGCGAGTCACTTAGAATCAAAATTGATTAAGCTGATAACGGCATTACGAAGCTATAACCAGCTTAACAGCAACAAAAGCATGCAACTGTGATTAAAGAGCAAGCAAAATTTCCGTCAATCACACACACATACATATGTAATGCGCTGTTTTGACTATATAGGAACCTTTTCTGACATTTCAACAACAGGCGCGGAAGGTAAGGGCGTCGGCAAACGTGCACAAATATTGCAGTGCTGAGCGCTTAGACAGGAGGCCAAAGTTTATGCAATCAGCATAAATTATTGTTTGTTTGCATGCATTTTATAATTAAATGAATGCTTTTTTTGGCACTTGTTGACTATTCGAAATACTTTGTTTCAGTATTTAATGCTAAATGCGAATTTTATTCACTTTTTGTGGCGCACTCTTATTATATATTTCTATTTTTTTTATAGACATACGCATTGCGGCTTATTTTCAGAGTTGCTAATCTTAGCAATTAACCGCCTTAAATGTATTTGATCCGGTGTTAATGCACGCGATCATTAACAAATCATGTCATTGATATAAAAGTGACCGCAACTTTGAATGAATTCGATAATGAGGGTGTGCACATACATACTAACTAGAGGTGGAGAACTATCGATAGGGGGCGCCATCGATATTCGACGATAGTTAATTTTGAACCATCGATAGTGTCGATAGCGCCATCGATAGTATAGCCCGACAAACAAATTTATTTTAAATGAATACAAGAAAATTATAGTTTATTTTAACCAAAAGTTACGGTTCAAAAATAAAAGAAAGTTAACATTTTTTTCTTTGAGTCGGGTTCGCCTCTCTGAAATAATTTAGCCCGCCTTGCTGAAAGTTCTTTCGGATTCTACGGACGTAGCGGGAATGCAAAGATATTTGCAAAACAGCCTTTCAATAGAGGGAAATACAGTTTGATTCACCTGGAAAAAAAGTAATATATTTAATTATATAGAACTTATAATTCGTTGAGCGGCAATTGCCCTCTCCAGATATTGCCTTTTAGTCAGGATTGCATCCACTCGTGAGTTTCCAACTTTGTTCATCGATCGCTCACCCAAAAAATCAAACAAAGAGTCTTGGGAACTTGTATCCGGTGCGACGGGCAGATTAATTAGGGACTCTTTGACGGGGTATTTTGCTAGTTCATTTTCAAAAAATGTTGCTGCTAGTTCAGCGTTTGAGCTGTGTTGAAATCCATTTTTTTTAAAGCGTGGATCCAATAGCGTAGCCATCATGCAGACTGTCCTTTGCTCGTATATGGAAAGGCGTTTCTTTATTAACTCCATTAATATTTTTGTCATAGTTTTTCCTTGCAAAGTTTGTAGCAGAGGTGAAACACTATCCATTTTGCGGAAAAGTCCATATGCCATGGGTATAATTAGCGATATGGTTACATACTTTCCACCAGAAATTTTCTCACTTGCTTGCTGAAAGAAAGCCAATACCTTTTCAATATCTTTTAGCGCAAGTATTTCCTCAGCAGTAAATGGCTGCGGTGCATTTGTCGTTGATAATAAGACTTTGGCAATGGCATCGTTCGTTTCTAAAATACGCTCAATCATGAAATAGAAACTATTCCATCTAGTGGGTGTTTGTTGCAACAAAGTATACGCCGAGACTTCTTGAGCTAATTTAAATTTTTCATTCGCTATAGTGCTTTTTTTAAAGAATCGAACAATTGATTTACACTTAGTAAATAAATCTTGAAGTACTACGTCATCAACTTTTAAAGCATCTTGCACCGCCAGATGAATAGTGTGCGCAAAGCATGGCAAATTACTAATTTGCAATATTTCACATGCTTTAAGCATGGAGCTGGCATTATCTGTTACAATGCATACCGTTTTATTGAGGATGTTCCAATCAATAAATATTTCTCGCAATGTATCTGCAATGTTTTGCGAACAGTGATTAGTTGTGCTTAACAGTTTTTTCGTAGCCAATGATGCTGTTTTTAATTCGTGATTATAAACAAAATGACCCGTCACAGTCAAAAAACTAGCATTGGCACTTGATGTCCACAAGTCACATGTAATAGCTATATCCGAAACATTTTGAAGTATTACTGATAACTTGGCAGAGGTTTCCTTGAAATAATTAAACATAAGCACATCTCGTAAGTGTGTCTTGCTCGGTAGTTTGTATCTAGGATCCAATACCTGAGTGTATTGTACAAACCCTTCATTTTCTACAATATTGTAGGGCTGCACATCTTTGGCAACCATCTCAGTTAAGGCTTTGTCAATGTCCGTCTTTCGCTTAGAATTCGAATCGTACAAGAGGGCTCTTTTGAAGTAGGACTCTACAGAGTTCATACTCGATCTGCAACTGCTGCTTGTAGACGCAGTGTCGTTCCTTTCAGCACCTACAGCTCGTGTGCTAGAGTCTGTTTTTTTAATTTCCAAGCCTGAATGAAACCTTTTCAAGTGGTCGTGCAGGTTTGACGTATTGCCGCTTGTCTTGTATTCTTTGCCGCAGTCAAGACATTTTGCAAATTTTTGTCGTCGGACCTCTTGAAATACTTCCAGACATAGGAAATTTTCCTTTTTTTTTGTAATACTCTGTCTATCTGGTTCAGAGTCATTGCTATTGCACTCGCAGTTTTGCTTGTCGATAGTTGAGGGGGACACTCGACGTTTACCTTAAATTCCACACATTGTCGATCAAAATACTTATGTATAATATATTAAACATACCTATTTTTAAAAAGCGCTCCATATCTATCTATTTTTTCTTCTTGGAAATTGCTGATACAGAGCAAGCGCGAACAATTTTTTTTGGCGATGTGAGACGCCTGCTATCGATGGCACCATCGATAGTGGATGGCCCACTATCGCAAGTGTCTGCTGCTATCGATTGTGGCTCGATAGCGCCCAACCATCGATAGTTTTCCACCTCTAATACTAACACACTTATGCATGCATGTAGGCCAATAAAAGCAAAATTATACAACATTTAGCGAAATATATCCATTGCTGCAAGCAGTATTTGTGTATGTATGTATGTATGCGCACATGTGTTGACGTTAATAATAATTCCTTGCATATTTGCAAATATTTGTTTGTTTGTTTTTATTTGAACTCGGGGGTTATCTAAATGCCGTGAGCGCTTGATTGATAGCAACGTTAGATACGTAGACATGTGTGTACATACGTTCATATATACATATATAATGCTATGCAGCAGCTTTTATTAAGGCATTTTACTAAGCTGGCTAAATGCAAATTTACATAGCATTTAAAGAATTTTTTAATCAGCCTGAATTCTAAACAAAGCCGCTGAGTAGCCGTAATTTTCTATGGCTGAGCAGCCATAATTCTTTGCATACTGGGACATATTTCGAGTGAGTCGCTATTTATTTAAAAACGCTACAGAATGAAGATCTTAACTATCACCAACCATGGCGTATAAGCTGTGCCTTTGTTCTTTGATTATCTTTATAAATTCCATTAGCGCTGGAGGTCTCTGCTTATTAGTGATAATAATACTGTACAGCCAGCAACTCAAAAGCTGCTATAAGGCTTTCAGTTTCGCTGCAGTTCTTAGCCATATGTCCTACAGACCTGCGTGTGCAATAAGGCTTAAGTGGCAAAGCAATTTTCAGAGCCTGCTTGGCTTATCATGAATAGTCTATACCCGCTTGAGGCTGTCTACTAAATCAGTACTTCATACAACAATATTTTATTATTATTATTATTTAACACATGCATATTGTACACATGTAAATATGGCGTGTTTTTTAGCTGCATACGAACTATCGATATCGATAACTTGGTTTGATGGCAAACTATGTTGACATTTCTGTTCAGTAAGGTTTGGCAAGTGATCATCAATCGTTTAACACCAGAACAACGCTTCTAAATTGTGGAAATTTACTTTGAAATATTAAATAAGTCTGTTCGCTAAGTTCATAGAGCACTGGCCGCACCAACGGCCCTTATTTCTTTTGAAATGAGGAAAGGAGCCATCGAGCCATGCTGACTGAATTTTTGGACAACAATAGATTTATTGCGATATTCAAGTCACCATTGACGCCATACGGCTAAATTTGTTGGTAAAAGTAGTTAAAAATTGGTCTCATCGAATGCACACCATGAACTCGTAGACGCGGCGAATATATGCCGGACATGATATTCAAAAAATAAGTCCCATGCAATTATCTACCCATAAAAAAAAGAAAATCATTGCAAAAATATTTATGTTCTGTATAATCATTTCAAGTTCTCAAGCTTTTAAAAAACACCCGATACATATGTATGTATGCATATTAATATGTATGCCCCTAGTAATTTTAAGTTCTAACAGATTTCAAGAATTTTTATAGCACAAATTTTATAAAAGTCGACATATACACGACAGACAACATTGGGTAGGAAGGTTGCATGAAAATTAATGTCTATAAATAGCCACAACACATCCGCTACAATGACCAAAATGTACAATAATACAAAAATAACAAATTCAGGCATTTTCATGTGCATATTTTCAGAAAGGCGTTTTGACTCATCATACACAATTCAAGTGAAAGAGAAATCATTGAAAATTATGAGCTGAGAAAATGCCATTTGAGTGAGTGAAAGCAGCCTGTTCGTATCGCAGCAATCGCGCCACCCCTGACATATTTTCATATCAATATTATATATAGTATATATGAAGCGCCATGTTCTTCCTCATATTTTTCAGTAGGTTTTTTTTGGTGGCTGACAGCTGCTAATGGCACCACAAACGATTTTGTTCAATGAAGTCTATACGCACTGATTAAATATTTAATGCCAACTTTTAAATTCTTAAGTAAATAATTAAAACGAGAGCCAACTTTTACTATGAAAGATTGCTTTGCTTTGACTTAAAACATATCATTGCGAAAAATATCAAAGCAAAAAGATGCAGAGTAGGCGGGTTCGTATAAATCTAATACCTATAATGTCGCGATTTTAATAATTTTTCAGTTTGCGGGAAACGCCATAACGTGATCAGTCTCAACGTTGGGATTTACGTCAAACTATGAACCGCACGTTAGGCAAACATTTGGGTTTACATTTATACATTTATTGTGGTGAGCGTCATCACCGACACCCAAACGCTTATACATCAATATTTAAGCGCCTATTGTGTAAAAATAGCGAAAATGATTTATATAGTCGTGCGCATATTGAAGGCACATTTGTCTGTTTGTCTATTTGTCGAATGGAACAGCGCCAAGTCGGTGTCACATTTCCGCTATTGCAAATCTGTCGACTCGGCGACTGGCAAATCTAAATAAACCAGGCTGCACTAGTAAACCACTGCGAATGCACATACAAGCGTCCAAATGGCACGAACAAACTAAATCAGCGCCGTTAAATGGAATGTAATGCATACGCTTGCTTGTGGCCCAACGTGGCGTATGAGTAACCGTCTAAAACAAAAAAAAAATAGATTCATACTGCAACTCTCAATTCGCTATCATCTCACATCTCACAAAAGACAAAATAGAAATAGAAACAAACACAAAATCCTAAATAGTAGGCAATATTTATTGGTCCACTCACCTTTGTTCGCTGCATTTACAGCTCACACACTCCGTTTCCGTGCCCGCCGCGTCACTGTTGCGACTGTCGTTGCTATTGTTCGCCATTGCTGAACGGTGCAGACAGAATTTGCGACTGAGGCAAGACTTCGGCTGCATTTGGATGACTGGTGCGGAGAGTGTGCGCGGTAAACCGCAATGGGCACGCCCCTCTTGGCCGTTGAGACAGCCAGCGGTGACGGTGATAGGCACCCGCTGCATTTGCTGTTGCTGTTGCTGGTGCTGCTGGTGCAGTTGATGGCTGGCGAAAACAGCGGCCGCACTATTGGCCATGGCCTTCGATGCGAGTGTGATCACTTGGGGGCGACAATAGCGCGACGCTCGGTTTGTTTCGTCATTGTAACTGGAAATAAGAGAAGTGAAACGTTGAAGGGGAAATTAGTTGAGATTTATGAATGCGCCCTATATTTAAAGAAAGATAAATATTTAAAGAACAACAAATATCAATAAGAATATATATATACATATATTCTCCACTGTTTCCAAATTTTCTACGACTGCAGTTGTTAATAAACTGCACTTTGTTTATACCGAAAAATTTTACTAAAAGGATTTATGATTGCCATAATAAGTAAACGCGCTGTACGAATATCAGTAAACTTTTGATGTGTAGTTTTATAAATTATGACCCTCGTGAAACTAAAAAGAAAAATTTTTAATTCAATTTTTCAGCTAATATAAAACAATGTTTTTTAAAATCCTCGTGTATTTTGCTTCGCAGATGGAAAATATATAGTGGAAGCGGACAATTTTTGAACAGTGCGCAGATAACTGCATATTCCTTTACATGTTTTCAGAATAATGAATTCCAAAAGTTGCTTCCTCAATAAAACTCAAAAACAATTCGGACCTTAATGCACTCACAAAAATTATTGCGCGAATATTTTCTTAAAATGTTTTTTTTTTTTTGAAATTCAGATACAAATGTCTACATTGTAAGAAAATTTTGCAAGTCATAAAAGTTTTACGCATTTGGCACAAATTAGCTAAAAAGCGCGGCACGAACTGGGCAACTGTCACCAAATTTCCGACAGCTCCATCGAACCATGTGGCATGCCATAATAAAAAAAATTTTGAAACGAAAGCAAAAGCTATGGAAGAAAAATAGAAAAAAGCAAGCTGCTGCAAAACACTGCTTCTTAAACAAGAATTTCCAAAAACAAAAAGCTAAAATTCTGACTTTTTTATGCACGCACATTTTCCTTCATACGTAGCAGCATCATAAATTTGCAGCGCGTGTTGTCATTAACCGACATAACCCCCGCATTACTGTCTCCACACAATTAATAGCACACAACTAAATATAATTGCATACATTTTGAAGATAAAAAACACACAAAAAATGAAAGCAACAAAAATTAATTTAGGAATGAAAGTAAGTTCGAAGAGCGAAGGAGTAGCAGAACAATAACAAATATTCGGAGGCACGTAGCCAAGAGAAAAAAATGCACTGGCTAGGAATGACGTATTTATGTCTGAAAATTAACTGTATATCAGCAGTGGGAGCTGGGCGAAAGAATGTTTATTGGTGCGCTCATAAATGAAGCAACGAAAAATATAAAAGTGAAAAAAAGTGATACGGCGAATAACTAATGAATAGTTGTTGTTTGGCAGAATTGTTTGAAGAGACGCCGAATCGGCACCAAATAACTACAATACTACGTAGTTTTAGGCTTTTTTTATTTGACGTAAATAAACGAATTAGTGGACGAAAACGCGCGGAAAAATTTTTCGATTCCATGACGTTTTGGCACTATCAGCAGCAGCTAGCATGGAAAAATTTGCTAAAAAAGGCTATTTTTTCAATGAAATTGACCTTACGTGATACAAAAAATCAAGTCCCAGCAGTTTTTTCTAATCGCTTACTACCAATGGTGCAAACATACATACATATGTATGTGTGTATATAAAAAAATGTTTCCAAAAAGTAAAAAAGTATCAGAATTTTTCAAATAACCACCCAGTTTGTTTTCAAATTTCATAATACGTCTGGTAAATCAGAACACTCTGTATATGTATGTATTTAAAACAATGTTATATATATATGTGCATACATGTACATATATATACTATTTTTGTATATTTTGTGCAAGGTCGGCCTGAGAATAATTAATATTATGCTGTTTTTTTTTTTGCTACAATGAGTAACGACTTTCATTATTCAGATGGGCGGGTATACACTTTTTTTGTTTTTGCAATAAAAGAGATATCATTTTTGAGCGCGGTGGCACCTCATTTAAAAGAAATTTGTGTAGAAAATTTCACTTGTTTATTTTCAATTTTTGGTGTATCTTTGCTGTTAGCGCACCTCTGTTGTGAAATTATTTCTACAGGTCCTTTTTGAAAGACACTATGGAATCTATGTACATTATGAATTGACAAGTGGCCATCGATTTGTGGTCAAATTTTGTCGATTCTAAGATGAGAATTAAAAATAAATAATTGGTTATTGACTCATTCAACCGTATGTTGCCTAGCAGATCATCAGTGTTTGACCACAACTTTGCTTTAACTTTATATTTTTTATTAGAAGAGATAAGTTTGTTTTGGTTGCGCCTTGAATTGCTGTTGATGACGAAAATTACCGCTGATGTGCTAATTTTGATTTTTGTCTGTTGAAACTTGAGGGGTGAGTCGCTCATCTAACTCAACTTGTACATCCATTTTTGAAGTACGTAAAATAATGTCAAGTGGCAGCAATGACACAAACAATTATCACATCACAAATGAAAGAAAAAAACAAAACTTTTGTTTTCAAAATGTGGAAATTGCTTTTGTGTAAACAATTTTCTTTAAATTTTTATGTATATTTTAACACCCAAACCAATACACTTAGATGCGGCTAATTACTTACAATTTCTCTTTTCTTGAAATAAGTTGACATACATACATCTACTGGCAATTGTAAGTTTGTATGCTTAATAATAAAAAATAAATATTCCATGAATCTTTACAAAATATTTTCTAAACAAACCAAGCAATTGCATTCATTTCTTTTAATATTCGATTGAAATAATTCTTTACTTGATTATAACGGGTGGCTGATGAAAGCCGCTACCAAAAAAAAATTGAATAACTTTTTTTCTTTTTAAGTTATCTGTTCCATTTTTGTTTTAATTTGCAGATTGATCTTCAAAATTTATTAAAATGGGTAACTGGGACACGCAAACAAGAATTTGGATAGTCCGCCGCTATCACGCACTGGAGTCCGTAGTTTTGGTACAGAGAGAGTACAGGCGGATGTTTGGCGGCGATCCCCCGAGCAGATGGACCATAATGAGACTGGTGAATAATTTTGCTGAGCAAGGAACAGTCGCAAGAAGGCCTTATCATCGAAACCCACCAGTTCGGACGGAGGAAACGATCGCTGCTGTAGCTGCAGCTATACAAAGCAATCCAAGGGTTTCAACAAGAAGCTTATCTGCTCAACTTGGTGTCAGCCGACAGTCTTTGCAAACAATAATGCACAAAGATTTTGACTTATTTCCCTACAAAATTCAAATGGTTAACAAACTGAATGCAGCAGACTTGCTGATTCGCTTGGAATTTTGCCAGAAGATCCTGCAAATGGTGGAAGAAGACCAAAACATGTTAAACTGCCTTTTCATGTCTGATGAGGCCCATTTCGATTTAAACGGCAATGTGAACAAACAAAATTGTCGAATATGGAGTAACCCACAGATACTCTACGAGACGGAATTGCATCCTCTTCGCGTGACAGTGTGGTGTGCGGTTTCTTCACGCTGTATTGTCGGGCCTTATTTTTTTGAAGAAAATGGTCACACCGTTACGGTTACTGGAGACCGTTATTTGAAAATGCTGAAAGAATTTTTCTATCCAGAACTACGCCGAAAGAGAATTCCTTTCAACTCTGTGTGGTTTCAACAAGATGGGGCAACGTCTCACATAGCCCAGACTGTTATGACATAGTTGCGACGAAAATTTCCCAATAAACTGATTTCAAGAAACTCCGAATATCGTTGGCCCCCCAGGTCGCCTGACCTTACTGCACCTGACTTTTTCTTGTAGGGTTTATGTAAACAAGAAGACTATAAAACAAAGCCAACAAATTTGGATGAACTAAAACAATCCATTCGGGCAACAATTGCGGCTATTCCTGTCGCAACTCTCAAAGCAGCAATGACCACTTTTTACTAAGATGCCGCACTTGGGTCAACGAGCATGGGGGGCATTTAAATTCAATTATTTTTAAAACTAGTTAAGCTACATTTAATAAATTTAATAAAATTTAATGACCTTGAACTTGAAAAAAAATAAATGAATTCCATACACTAAAAAAAAAGTTATTTGAGTTTCTTAATGTAGCAAAATTCATCAGCCACCCTGTATTAGAATTATAAGGGGATTTAAATTATTGCCTTATCTTTAAATTATATTCAGTAATGAGATGATATAATATTTAAGATATGGAGTATTATCAGTGTTATCATGAAAGCGCTATTAAAAAAATAAAAATATACTTAATTACTTACTTTATAATTATTGAAATATGCGACTTAGTACGCACGTCCAACTGGGGGTACACAAAGTGTCTACGTGACTCCCAGTATCTCCAGAAAGAGGGTAATCAAAGGAATTTAGTAGTTATTTATTTTATGATTTAGCACTTGCTCATAGAGAACCATGCCTGTGTATTGTTAATCGAACGCATGCACGTCATCATCGATTGTGAAAATTCCAGTACTTAGCATTGACCATAGATAAGAGCAGTGTTACCTTCTTTAATTCAACTGTATTATAATAAACTATGAATGGAGATTAAAAGTGTGCTTTTTTCTATCTATAAACAAACAATGTACAATCTTCTTCAAATTGATTTGTTTAACCATTAAGTAATAATATTAATAATCATTATTAAATATTACTTTTATTTACTCAACGACAACGGGAGAGACTAGTAACAGAAATGAAAACAGAAGTAGCAATAGAAAGTAACAGAGGAACAACGAATTCTGTGACACATTCTCAAGTTAGGCGGTGCTATGTTAAGGGAGCGACTAAGGACTGTCTCCAAACATTTATAGGGAATGCTTATGCTGTTATAACATAACCACAACGACCAGATGTAACAGAGGGTGCGATAAATACATAACTATTAGGCAACATAAGCAGTACAAAAACAGCACCGGGAACTGGGAATGATTATGCTGTTATAACACAACCACCAAAACAACAGTTATTGATAGGGTGTAACAGAGAGTGCGATAAATACATAACATAACAACATAAGCTGTTCAAAACAGAATCGAGAACTGGGAATGATTATGCTGTTAAAACACAACCACAAAAACAACCGTCATTAACACGGTGTAACAGAGGGTGCGATGAATACATAACTGTTAGGCAACATAAGCTGTTTAAAAACAGAACAGAGTAGTTGAAGTTGAACTGTTTCTGTTTAAGTAATACCATATATGTATGTATGTACATGCATGCATGTTAACTGGTAGACACGCATTCATGACATGTTGTCGGTATGTAGTTTATTTTATTAGTCTACAATTTCAATGCCTTCTAAGCCATAAAATCCAATACAGGAAATCCTTTCAAATTTTTAAATCATTAATGTCAGCATACACAAAATTTTCCTTAACTATTAACTTTCAGCTAACTGATAAAGTTGGTACCCGTTGGCATGACACGAGTCGCCGCATAATCGGCGTAATTTCAATTAATTTATAGCCGCACATCCCGCAAAGTACTTTTACTTTATCAGAAATTTTTTAAAGCCGAGTCTGTGTGTAAGTTATTTTTCTATTGTTAGCAACACAATAAAAAGTATACAAAGCAATTTTAAATGAAAGTGAAAATACATAACAAGTTCATGTCGTTGCAAGTGTTGGCACAAAGCACAAACAAGTTCGAGAGTTGAGTAGCTATTCGAGCACTTGAAGATATAAGGGAAAAAACGATCAATTTGTTTTCAAAGGCACATATTCACACGAAGTTATGATTAAAGAAACACATTTTTTTAATTGTGCTTTTGTTTTGGGACATAACTTGTATGGTAAAACGCGATCTTTTTGTTTTCTTCATAAATTCTTATCGAATAAATTTTATGATATAATTTCGCTACTGAGGCAGTTATAAGATTTGTTTTTAACTCGAAACTTAGAACAAGCTCACGTACATGTGTGTGCAGACCGAAACAACTGTTTTTCGTTACTGCTAATTAAATTTATCTCTTTACTAAATTAAGTAGATCTATATTTTAGTACAAACTATGTCCTCTCCCCTCCATAATAATCCAATTATACTTTGCTATTGTAAAAACAATTTTTTAGTTTACAATTTTTAACAATAAATGAATTGAAAAGTTAACAAGGGTGATTTTAAAAAACTAGAAAAAAGTGTGAAAAATCCCCATTGTAGCTCATTTGCGCGAACTATCAACGTATGCCACCAAGTATATTATGTATGATATGTATATATGTGAACATATTGTACATACATATTTCTACTTTCCACATTGACTTCCCTCCCCACTATCAATTCAAGTGAGAAGGCATCGTAATACTACATTTTAAAAGCTTCCAAATCAGGCAAGCCGGCGACTAGACCGGCTAGTAGCTAGCAGCCGGCTTGAGGTTGTCAGTAAGCCAGGCAACAAGGCTGCTACCACGCCACAGTCGCGTGCTTATCACCATACTTGTACAAATGTCAGTATGTATGTATTTTTCGCGACTTGTGACAATACGAGTTCAAGTGGGCAAGATTATTAAATAGTGATTATGCACTTATAACTATTTACATACATACATAAGTAGTTGAGTAGATTTTTCAAGTTGCCATGATCTATTTTCGAGGTAAACAATGGAGTAAATGATATTTACCGGCTATTTTATTAAAATTCCCTTAGTTTTATGATTATGAAATAAAACTGTTATTAAAACAATGAAAGAAAACTAGCGATTCATGTTTGATTCTTTGTTTATATTAAACATATTTTAGAATAATCTATGTATGTTACTCGAGGAAGAATTTAAAGAATTTTAGTAAATTTAATTTTAATAAATAAATTATTTTGAAACACTTTAAGAATACGCCAGTCTCTTATCTGCGAGTATCGAACTAAGAAATATTACTTGGAAATAATGAGAAATGACATTGAAAATGATAAAAATAAATTTCCCAAAAACAGAAATCTGACGTAATTATCAAATATTATGCTCAATTACGTGCATCTATTTAGGTGAAATTTGCTTGCAAGCAAATGCGCTGGTACTTATTTCACACACACACACACATTGTACAGCTTTCGTATTTAACAGGGAGTGCCAGCATGTGTACACCTATGTGAAAATTAATGCTGAAGGTCTGTGGCTTGTCAAGAATACTAAATTGAAATATCCAATCAAAACTGAGAAAAAAGTGTTAAAAAATTTCAGAAAGCTGCACTTCTACTGGGAAAAATTTTCTAAATATTTCATTTAAATAAATAATTTTATTAAGTTTAAGCAAATGGTTACCTAATTTTACCGGTATACACCTATCGTACTTAATAGGGAGTGCCAACATGAAACTGTAAACTTACACCTATGTGGAAAGAATGCTAAAAGTCAATGTGAAGTGGCTTCTTTCTCAAGTATACTAAATTGTAACATCCAATCATAATGGAGCATTTTTTTTTTTAATTCCAGACAGTTGAACGTCTACTGGGATGCAAATTCTTTAACATTTTTCTTATTACCTAGCACAACGTATTCCATTCTTGCTATTCCTAAAATATGAATTGCTATTATATTAATATTAAATTTGCTTAAAAAAATATTTTTGGCCTAATTTTACTTAGCTGCTCTCATCTATTAGTCACAGATCAAGCATGCTAATAGATCAATCTGCGTGCTAGTAAAAGCTATTGCCGGGTCTAGTTATTTTAGCAAATACTTCCGTCAGTCCTACACACGAATGTAGGTATATATAAGTACATACAGGCATTGCATTGGGCATATTCACTTCTGCTGAATACCTGGATCAAAAGTTTGACAATAATATTATTTTTATTTTTTTATTTAGAAATATATTCTAATGAGTATCCAACGCTTTGAACTTGAACGCTCTTAGCAAGACATGGCCTTCATGACTGTCAAGAGCAGCTGCCCCAAAAAATAAAAATAAAAGAACACAAACAAAAAATAGAGAGAATATCAAAGATGTCAATGGTTGGCTGTTGACAAATATGCTAAAAGAAAAAATATTGCTAACTACATATTTTTTGTATTCATACATCTTTCAGATGTGCGTACGCTGCTGAAGAAATAAATCCTTGTGCTATTCAAAACCTCTGGCATTCGAATTTTTGGGCGTGCTCGGCAACAGAAGAAGCCATGGAAATAATACCTATGTATGTAGGTATACTCGCCTGTGCACAAAGTAACAGGCTGTGTTATATTGGAAAGTTTTAACAGTTTTTATAAAAAAAAAAACAGTTCATTCTACAACTGATAATAACTTCTGATAATTTTTTTGCAAATGGAGCTGGACATTTTCTACAATATAAAAAATAGTTCGGCTTAAATAGTATCTCGGCTTAGCACTTTTTCTGTCAATCAATAAATTAAAGTAAATATAAAGTTTGCCTATAAAAGTTAACAGATATACGTATATATATACAGACATATATGCTATGCATACAAATTTGAATTCACGCAATTCACGTTTGCTACAAAGTTATAAACATCCTAACTGGATGAACGGCGTGTTTTCATAAATTTGACCCACACACACAACAGCTATTTCAAATAGTTTGCTTCAATAACTGAATATATCTTGCATAAAATGTTTGATTACATTATTGCTTAGCAATTTCGAATAATGAAAGTGAAAGAAGATAAAAGTAAAAATTAGAAAAAAATCGAGGAATTTTAATTCGAAAGTATTTACCCAGCTCAGTGGCCAATGATGAATCAGAATATTCTATTTTGGTGTGATCAAAATTTTGTACTTTGCTTAAAATTTAAATCGCAATTGATTCGGAATAATCTGATATGTGATTATAATACAATAATTATTTTTAAACTTTAAGTAAACTATACATCTGCATTTGATCGGTTGAACTGATTCTCAGATCGCCTTTTAATTTAATGTGACGCATTTGTAAGTTATTATAGCGTGTTAAAAAACACAGGATTTCGAACTACTCTGTTAAACTACACGGTTAATTTTCTTTACGCAATCGATGCTCTTCATTCGAATTTCACCCTTATACGAGTATCCTTAGATTTATTCTATGTTTTACAACATCATTAAACTCCAAAAATGTTTTCGCGCTCTCTAGGCAAGGACATGCAAATATTTTTCTAAAAACACGAACATTTTTTCTAAGTTCTACGAGGTCCCATTTCTACCTGCTGACTGAATTAACAATCACTTTGAAGATCACTTTAATATCAACTTTTTTGTGTAGGTGTAAAAACAACAAAGAGGTCTAGGCTGCCGTTATAAAAATATTCGCTGTAAAAAGGCTTAATTTAATCGCAGTCAAAACATTCGCTGTTATTCAGCAGCTATTATCACAAACACTATTAAAATCTTTCACTCAATTTAGGATTTGTAATCCTGCTTCAGCACTGGCATTCAATAATTTGTTTAACGTTCACAATTCGATCACTCACCGATGATTGTTCATGTAGTCCGATAGGAAACTAACTGGCGGACTATGGCTGAAGATGGGTGGACTATGTGAAATCATGTTGTTGGCTGCGACTTTAATTATGGTTGTTGCTTTAATGGCCGATGTTGTTTTAGTTTGCAGTGGATTATTATTGGCCGTCTGCTGATATGATTAGCGGTGGCAAACCTTGATTGACAACGAAGATGCTAAACCTTGTTGCTTTCTCCTCGCACAATCGGTTGGTTGGTCAGCTGTTGTGATAGTGCGGATTGCCTGGACTATTTACAGATAGCTGTTATCGCTTCAGAAATAATTTGTGTGCTGCAAGTAGATTAAAACAAAAATGCATAAGTTTTATAAACGATTATGCGCTCGTACAAATTGTAATACTAAATCTGACTCATTATCAGGGATCAGACACTTTCGAGGCAACTTACTACGAGAAACGCAGTTACGAACAAAATAGCTGCAGTGAAATGGCGTAAAACAACAAATAATAACTAAATGTAAGCAAATAATATTTTGTTATGCCTTTGATATTTATTTGCTCTTAATTAAGCGTAGCTACAAAATTAAACAATTCGTAGACTCCTCTTGTATTCGCTAGCATGAATGAGAATCTCGTTCAGTGTGTAATTGGCGTAACGTACCAGGCCAGGTTTGGTGTAAGCAACTGATTCTTGTGCTGTGTAATTGGCGTGAATGGCAAATTCTACTTTTGCTTTCCGACTGCTTAAGCTTTATTAAGAATAGTTTTTGATTTTTATTGTTATTTTTATGGCCTGATAATTTAAAAATGAAAGAAATCTGATGGTGCGATGTGGTGATTTTCGATATAGGCGCCATAACTCTCAACTCTTTACACAACTAATGTTTTTCCAATTATTCAACAAATATAATAATTTGACCTTGATAATGTGGTCAATTTGTCAGTAGTTCGTTTTGTTTTGCTTTGTTTCGAGGTTCTGTTATGCAGAGAGGCATTTCACTCAATACTTGAGAGACTTTTGCTGATCTGCAGTGTTGCCAGAAAAATTTTGCTTAAAACTTGTAAAGTGAAGATATATAAAATATTAAAAAAAAAAACACAAGTAAACAACAAAAATTAAATATTTACTAAAAATGAGCGAGTCTCGTAAATGGTATCTTTAAAGCAATCTTTTTTTATGTGTAGAAAGAAATGCCCATTTTAGTCAAACTTAAAATATTTTTTCTTTTTTTTATTTATTAGACGCAATACCTCCAGTCAACATTTTTAATGCTTTCATATTGAAAAGTGGGAAAATATTTTAAAACGTACCTTTTCAGTATTTTCTTATTAAAACTTTTCTTTTTAGTAAATTAGAAATAGTATTAATAGCACAGCCAAACCACTAAACTTATACCTATTTTGCCAATATACCATTAACGTACTTCTATTGTTGAGGGATGTTTAGGGATTCTATTTATAGTGCATCAGTTACTATGCAATTTTTGTTATTTTTATTCTGGACCATAATTATAGCTATAAAAAATAAACACCCAACGGGATTATGCGTTGAAAGTTTGCAACAAGTTGCAACAACGAGTGCACGACTACAAGTGGACTTTTTGCTAGATCGACTCAAGCTAATATACGCTTGAGCTCACATAATTAAGTCACTTTATGATTTAACAATATCCGCAATACATATTTTGTTTTGTTTATTTTTTATAAAATTATATAAAATTAATTGTGTAACAAAAACCTTACAAATCAAAATTCCCTACTTTGTAAAAAATTCGGAAAAATGTAACAAATTTCAAAAAATAGTCATTCAATTTTTC
The DNA here is from genome assembly GCF_028408465.1 of Anastrepha ludens. Taxonomy (NCBI): domain Eukaryota; kingdom Metazoa; phylum Arthropoda; class Insecta; order Diptera; family Tephritidae; genus Anastrepha; species Anastrepha ludens. The sequence goes on along the minus strand of NC_071500.1, from coordinate 114,416,937 downwards.
AACTCTTAAATGAGAGTATTAAGAAAACATCAGGGTAGCCCAGAGATAGTTTTGAGACATAGAAGTTGAAAAATATAGTACACCACTCTATGGCACCCCCCTTGACGTCGAACTTGACAGGGAGCTTACGGTGAACCAGAGCTTAGGTGAAGTTAGGCGGTCACGCTCGTTTGCTAAAATAGTTGCTTCCGCTAGGGAATTAATTTTTTTGAGTTTTCCAACGGGTATGATGCACGCCGCAGTAGAAGCAGACCTTGGGGTAAGCGCGTCGGCTTAGGCACACTTTAGTAACTCGGAATGAGTCGGGTTTTTCCCAACCCAGTAAAATATCACGGCTTAGTGCGTTGAACCTCACGCCTCGATGATATGATGATTATGCCTGCTGTTTGTTTTCATTTTACCAATGAATATTTCCAATTAGCTATTAATTCGATATTACTTCACGATCACTCCTGATCATTGCCAGATCACTTAATATCACCACGCTTTTACACTTTTTTATCATCAATTCACAACAGCAACATATTCATTTTGCATTGCGCTGAAATTAATTTTCCATCTCATCTACATAATTGCTGGCTGGCGTTTCGCATAGATATGTATGTGTGTGTGTATAATATTTAGCTTGATTTGTTGATATCATTAAAATTAAAGTCTCTTGTCCGATCATTTGAGCATTCAATTGTCAGGTTGTTGCAATTTTCATTGAAGCCATAAATTGATCGTTCACCTGTTCAACGTTTATGCGGCCAAACAAGTGCACACATACATAATTAACGTACATACACACATATGGGCTTACAAATTTGCGTTGGAGTATTGATTAGCCGATCGTTTGAACGCATGATCGTTGAGGCCGTGAGCGTGCCGCTTTACAGTTTTCTTATCGTCGGCTGGTTAGCCAAATTGTTAGTGAACTAATCGAATTCGTTACTTCCTCCTCGCTCGCCAACAAAACTTTTGCACTCTTTCCATAGTCCAATATACGCATAAATACATACTTTTATATGATTGTATGTATGTGGTTGTGTTTATTGTATTTGTAAGTAGTTTTCTGTCTGCTCAGCTGATCGATAATGCTTGTAGTTTTACGTTTTTTTATGTTGCTGTTTTTGTGTTTGTGCGTCCATCACAGGTTGTTTATTATTCATAAACCAGGGACAACGATCATCAGCTGTTAATAATTGACTTAATTATGTTTGCTTGCGGTTGTGAAGTGTTCGCTCAGCTGCCTGCGCTGATAATGGCATAAAAAGCGTTTGAAGAGGGGCTGAGTTGAAAGCGTTGCTCGCGTGGCGGCTATTTATAGTTAAGGGGTTTGAGATTTTCAAGTGCTTGTTTGTCTATATTTCTTTGCAATAATATGTTTCTGATTTTTTTGACTTGTAGTGTATATATTTGCATTTTGAGTACACATACACATACAAATATGAATGTATAAGGCACTTAATTTACCAATCAGTGTGCTTTCAAGAAGCCGAGGCCGCTATTACTATCTAAATTCCTGGGTGTGATAGTACTATGTGTCAAAAAGAAATGAGTCATCATGAGGTGTTAACATAATTTTTCTTTAAAGATTAAAGCATTTGGAAAGGACGGGCAGATACTACGGCGTGCTTATGATTTTCGCTCTATTTAGCTCATATATCTTAGCATGTAATAAAAGTTAAATTTCTACATAAATATAATTTTTTTCGAATTTGTTTTGTGTATTTCAAACTATTTTTCATTTACAGTTTTCTTCTATCATACACTTCTCTGCATCAGTTTTTGCTATCTACAACCATTTTTCTAGCTACAACTGTTAACAATAAATTAACGTCGGGACTTTTCTCGCGCCTGTTGTCACACGCGCAGCTAACCGATACTTATAAACTGAATACGTGCAATATTTTCCCAAAATAAGTTTCTTTCACATACATACGTACATACATGCATTGTTAACACAAGGATATAAAAATATATTTTCTACTGAATCAAAATTGTACGCGCCCAAGCGACATGTGCAGAATTCAACGATCACGCTGCTGATTCGTGTTTTAAACTTATAAACGCAAAGAAATATAAGCAATGCGTGTCGTGCCGCTGCGGGCAGGATTCACGCAATTAAAAAAAAAAAAAAAAAATTATAGGCGTATTAGAGTATTTTTTGTTTGTAATCCTTTGAAATAATTTGTTTGTTACAAAAAAATTTTACGTCGCATCAACTTGCAGGATCTGTTTGATTTTCATTCGCTAACACTCTTTTTTTTTCCTTTTTTTAGAAATTCACGCCAAAAGCCTTTACACACGTACCGTATTTTATTGAGTTTCGTTGCTGGTAAATTTTATTTGAGTGCAATATTTTGATTTTATTGGTTTTTTAAGTATTTGATCGCAGCCGATCTTTTGTTTGTCTGATTTTGTTTTGTTTTGATTTGATTTTCAACCGCGCGCGTTTCCTGCACCAGCGTGTACATTCGCTACGGTGTAGAGCAGACGAATGTTCAATTGTTTTGCCGGTGACTCGCCACCAAAACTAACTCAAACGTACAAAATTTACTCGATCGACTAATCAACTCAACAGCCAACCAATACGCACGAACATCCGAGAAACAACTATCGAGCGCCAACAATCGTTCGCTTTTACTCACTGTTGTTGGGTAGCGAACGTTGGGAATATTGACATGCCGTGCACACTCGTTCTCGCTTTCAGGGTGTTGCTAGACTGAGTACTACAAGAGGGCAACAAGCAGCTGCTGCAGTTGTCAAATCATGTTTTGGGGGGCAAGAGGGCTGCCAACAAGTAGTCGAAACCCCAGCAGGCGAGAGAGTCGTGGTCCGCTCTAGCAGAGAATTACGAACACATACACCCAAGTTCAAAATAATAGAAGCGCGACGAACTTTTGACTAATGGTTTTGTATTTAATGTTTTTATTTAGTTAATTAATTAAATTTTTTGCATTTAATTATGTTATGTTATGTATATATAAAATTATAGTTCATTCTATAATAAAAACAATTTAACCGAAAACTTTAACCTTTGTACGAAATTCACAAAAATGTAACAAATATAAAAAAAAAATACATAAAAGTTTCCAACTTCTGCCATATTCTGCCATGAAAAAACACCATTTACATATCTATATATTGTAGAAACGTATAAGTACTTGTTAAAAACGCATACATTTTAATATTGTATATTTTAAATTATTACTTTTTAATTAATTGCATCCATTGTTTTATCCCATCACTACTATCCCTGTTGTAACAAATATTGTTGGTGCTGCTTTATGCAGCTCTGTACATTGAGTAAATTGAGAGAGAGCTCAGAAACTAAATGTATATATGTGTATGTGTAATTATGCTTATTGGTTGCCTGTGTCTCTTTGCATACCTATGAGTGTATATTTGAGCATTCATTTATATGCGAGTGTAGTTAAGAGTACTTGGTGGACTTGAGCGGAGAAAGAATGCAGCCGAGTAGGTATACAACAAATCACATTTTTACAGTTACTCAAAGAGTGATCATGTGCAAACTATACTTTCAAAACGTTGCTTAGGGCCAATTTTCATGTGGTAGTTTAAACGTCCGATTTTGCACTATGCTCGAAGTGTGTAATAATTCACTTCAAACCAATAAACACCAAAGGTTGCTACGCGCTAATAACGACGTTTGCAATGAGTAGCCGGTTTAAGATTCAGATTTTCCATTTGAACACCATCCCATAGGTGCTAAAGATGTTGCTGGCAGCAAGTGATTGGTTTGTTTCATCCTCGAAACTATATCAACAGCAAAATTGAATCAAATGTTCGCTAAAATCTTGATCAATAGTAAATCCATTGCTTAATGTGCAAGATTGAAAGTATTGATTATCAATCTCAAAAAATTTATTGAGTTACTACATTTTAAATTTAAATGCTAGTGATATGCAAACGCTCCGGCCTTGAAAGTATTCGATGCGGTACCAGCTGGTGGTAGCAGAGGAAGAGGAAGGCCTCCTCTGCGTTGGAAAGATCAGGTGGAGAAGGACTTGGCTTCACTTGGTGTGTCCAACTGGCGCCGGTTAGCACGAGAAAGAAACGACTGGCGCGCTTTGTTAAACTCGGCCAAAATCGAGTAAGCGGTTATAGCGCCAATTAAGAAGAAGAAGAAGATATGCAATTTAGAACAGAATTGGTTTAAATAGAATTTAAGTATTAAATTTTTCTCACACACAGGTATATCTGAGCATCATCAACATTCGATCAATACTTTTAGCCACTGTACGTATTTACATGAGTGTGTGAGCGATCGTCAAGCTGCTGGAGAATGCATTGCAGCAGGCCTTACATTTTATTTCACTTTTTGCGTACGTGACCAACTGAGGACTGCCATATCAACGAAAATATAAATGGAAGAGAGTATAGTATATACGCCCTTTTTTCACGTATTGCATTTGGGGTTTGGGGCGATGTAATCGCATGTGGAAATGCCACCGGGAATAAATATCAATAAGAAAATTTTTAGAATGAAACAAATTCATAAACAAGGAATTATGGCTTGTGGCAGCAGTTGGTCGTCTGGAAATTTAGGCTTAACATATAAAAAGTTATATATGTATGTATGTCTGATCCCAATAACGTTTGCAGTGGTGGCCAAATTATATTTAACTTTCTCTGTTATGAAATAATTGGATATTTTTCTAGTTAAATTTTGTAGAATGTTGATTGGAATTGAAATTATTTTAGTTTACTATGGGTACTTTTATTTAATGTTTCTAATTAAACTAAATCAACAATAAAATAAAGGGAAATAAATTACTTTGTTCTTTGCTGTTGGCAGCCCTGTATTTGATATCAACCGAGGAATTAATATCGAGCACGCCGATTTAAGTGGTGGCTGATATGTGCCATTTGCCGGCAATTGTTGTAGTTGTTGCTATTGGTGTTACTTGCCGCTACGCTACGCCACGTCTTGCTGCAGTAATTTATGAACTGCACTGATTATAGACTGTGGTGAGCGTTAACAGTTTACACAAATATACATATGTACATACAATGGGTTATTTTAATTTTACAATTGCATATGAGAGAAACTGTGTTTGCACACACTCATACATATATACACTTATGTGTAGGGAATAAGAGCCGCTACACATTCTCATTACGAGTATTGAGCGACTGTTTCTTCTATTTTTCCTCCAACAAACAGGCAATTCCTACTCCTCAGCCTCGAATAAACAGCTCGTTGGGTGGACCGCGGAGAAACCAACAAATCAAGTCTTCCCCACCGAGGGGTAAGCCAACAACATAGGCAACCGGTGCTGTAAGGCCCATCTATGTATGTACAACTTTGGCGTTGGGCTGGTATTAGCGTTGCTTTGACAACTTAGCAAATAAAATGACTGCAAAAAATTTTGACCCGGGTTAAATTTAAATAAGTACAAATGTAATAAATGCAGTTTTTATTGTAAATAATAAATTTTACTAACTCAGCCATATTTCAGCTTAAAGCTTTTGCCGCCTTTTGAGGGAACTGTAGTTCAGGTTAAACTCCTATTTTTCCTGAATTGACCTCATGTGAAGGTGCCGCGTATGACATTAACCGACACCTATTCACATGTCCCTTTAAACATCTCACTTAACAACCAACAGCATGTTTCTTGGGCGTACCGTTAGACAAGATAGACGATGGCAGACTCAGAGCAGTCGGTTCTACGTTACCGGAACGATCCCGATTTATATCCGACCAAAGACTCTCAGTCCAGCAGAATTCCTCGTGCATGTAAGGGGAATGTCTATGCTGCTACAACAACAACAACATGACGACTGGCGACTATACTTTACCGGCTGGACTTGATGAATTGCTACAACAACAATAACAGAACTCGAGCTTCTAGCGAAGCGAACGCCAAAGCGGCGCAAAGGTTTTCTGTAGATGGGCGTTTAGTTTTGCCCCAAGCTTTGCTTTGGACTGCACCGTGTTGCGCGTTTCAGTCGAAACAACAATCTTAAATATCACGAATTTCAAAACAGTTCCGCCCCACACAAAAAAAAAATAATTACCGAATTTATGAAGTTATATAATTATTGTTATAATTTTGGAAAATGGCGATGTGCCGGCATTACATGGAAGTTAACATGCATTTAGCTGCGCTGCTCCCACGGTTTTAGCACGTCTAGCATCGTATAGTGTAACGGGATACATTTAATTCCATCACATATTGCCAACTGCATTCTATAATGCACCCGGGTGAAATCAAGGCCAAAGCCGGGCTCAGACAACAGGTTGTAAACAGGTTATGCAAGAACTGCGTCATTGCTGGCGAACGAAGGTGGCAAGCAAGCAACGGCCACAATGCAACGGCAGTCGAGTTCGGGACGGGTTGCTGGAAGGAAAGCACAATTAGGTTTAAGACTAAAATTGTAAATAAAGTTTAAGAGTGGATCTTTAATAACTTGTGTGTTCTTTTGGGCGGCTGGCCCATTAATTTTTTTTAGTGTAGGGGATTTGAAACTTGGATGTAAGACACATTTTTATGTGTATCTGATTGAGGGGTATATACATACATACGTAAAATTACATATATTTATATAAGTATGTGCTTATGTAAAAGCAAATTATACATATTCATATTCATAGTCGTATTTCCAAAACTTTTCAAAACTTTCTTTAGTCCGAATGTCTTTTCGGTACAATAGTACTCGATTGGCAAAACTATAACCACCCAGCGCAGTTGATAAAATTGAGTCTACTTGAATTGATTAGCTTCTGTAAAGCTCTGCTCTGCTCTGATGTGTCTTTTATGCCCTTTCACTTCCTTATTAACGCTGAACAGCTGTAGATAAAGTACCGTGAAATATATATTTTATATACAATAAAATATTTCCGAAGTGGTATCTAGACCACGATGCCTAGTAAGAATAAAGAAAGTACCTGCCACGTCTGGCTTACACTAAAAAATCTTCTGATCTCCTTAGGTCACATTACTTATTTTTGTTGTTGTAGCAGTCCATATTGCTATAGTTATGGTTGCTTGGGTTAGTGCTCACCACTTCCTGACTAAAGGGCATCTTCCTTCTGTTATATCACTCTGAAGGAATTTGTTTATAAAAACGCGAAACAAGCAACATCTTTAAAACACTACGCTAAAAATACTATACTGTTTATAATTAAGAAGAAAATTATAATAGCCTCTAATACTTTCCTCGGTCAAATGTTATCTGCGCAGTGCTGAATTAGTTCGTAGGAACTGATTATCAACCTTGCTTGTGACCGAACTCGCTGACTTTGCTCTAATTAGCTAATCAAGCGAATGGTAATAAAACACATAACACTTGGCGATGATCTTAAGAACTTTTGCATATTTAAATATGTACGTACTTTTCTTCTTTTTTGCAGCTCATTCACCAAGTGGGGTTGTGTGCCTCTTAGCACCTCACAGTCCGATGGTCGTAGGTTCAACAACAACGCTTTTGCAGGCGAAAGACGAAAACAATAGCCGTCAGCCTTTTGTAGACGGCGGTAATCTTCAAATAATGTAGGTTTTTCTCAGCAGAAAAACTTCTAACAAAAATCGGATGCAGGCCACGCGTAAAATTGTGGGGCCTACTATTTGTGGGAAGCAAATTAAGAAGTTCGGCCCCAACCTGTTGGAGTTGTAGTCTACAAATATTGCATTATTAATAAAGTCAACGAACTAATGGGACATTTTTTGTAATATTGTTTTTTAATTTTCATATTTTAACCATCGGTATTTATTACGAACTAAGGACACTTCAAACAGATTATATGCAAGCTATATTTGAACATTTGTATGTTTATGTGAATGAGAATAAATAGCTTTCCAAGTTTTAGTGTGGCTTACTGTGTTCGATCAATTAAAAATTCTAATTTTAGTTCGCGTTTTACATGAAAAAAAAAAAAAAATCTTAACAGGAAACAGATACCCGTAAACAATTGATGTTAAAGTGCTTGGAATTGAAGCATACATACTCACTCATATCTTCTATATTCACATATTTAGCTGTGCTTATTGTGGAATATTGCCATGCACAAGCGTGGCGTGATCTATCATAAAAAAGTGGTGTTTCAAAAAATAGTAGGATTAGTAGAATCGCCTTACGAGCATTCAGGGAGAAGTAGTATTAGTAGTATTAAAATTATTTTAACATACACACTTTTTTCATAAAGCATTAAACACAATTAAAATAAAATAGAAACGACTGAAGCGAGCAGAAAATGCAAAATTAATCTGTTTTCAAAACACTTTTTAGGCTGATAACCAAGAAAAAATCTCATTTATTACCGCGCTTCGAATTCAGTCGAGTGTGGAGAGAAAATGCGATTTAACGCCAACACTTCAGCGTGAGGCCGCTCGGCGGCGGCAAAAAATGGGACGATATAAGCCGGTTAAAACATGACACCCTGAGAAAAATAATGTCGCGCCACGAACCAGCAGCCAAATAGACGAGCTGACTTTGCTGTAAATACTTACAGCAAACTGCAGCAACAAGAACCTACAACAAGCACATACAACAGAATGAGTGTTGTCTGCAACAATTGACTTTCATTACTGTGCATGGGCCAATTGGTGTTAAACGCGTAGCTGTTGTTGTAGGTGTAACTGCTGATGCGGAAATCGAGCCAGTTTCGTATTGAAAATAGATGTGGGTATGACGATAACAACAGCCAATTCGACGAATAGGCGAGTTACCACCAACCGAACGCAACAAACAGTCAAGCAACAAATAAATGCCACCAAACATGAAATGAAGTCAAACAACCAACAACCACGAAAACAAAAAACTACTGACAATATAAATGACACTCCAAACACTCCAAATAGCCCGAAATGAACTGGGTTTGTCGCTGCAGTTTAAGTGAATGAAAGAAAAGAGAGAATATAATAAAAAGGAATTGAAAAATCTACATAAATAAATTAAGTATTAAAAAAACAACATAAAAAAATTACTGTCATGCATTTCATTGTATGATTTTCTAAATTTTCTATTGCTATACATTTTATAAGAAAAAAAACAAAAACAATGAAAATATGTTGGCTTTTATTTTATTTCCATAGCGCGTTGCTTTAGCTTTTGCAGTCCAGCCTTTCAGCCAACTCTCGCCGGTGGCATAGTGCAACGGTATGTAAATCAGTGCGTTGTCGTATTTTTAGGTTTTCCGATAAATCTGCCTCCATCTGTCGGGCGTTTCAATGGCGCTGGGGCTGGAAGGGGAGGCTGGAGTGGCGTTGAAAGGCCACGCCGACAAAAACGTGGCTGCAGTAAGCAAAGTTGTTAAAAATATTTTTGTCTTTGGAAATAAAAAGGACTATTTTGGTGTTGTTGTTGCCGCTCTGATTGCCGCTTCTAAACGTGTTGTGCTTGTTTTTGTTGGGTTTTTTCTGTAATAGCCGTTGTTATTGCACGCATGCAGGTAAATTTCGTATGCAACAAGGCATGTCGCTTGTCAACATTTCAGCGCGACAAGATTTCCATACAAAACACACACACATGCACACATGTAGACGTGTGCGCGTATAAACCACATGCATGCATGTACTCGCATTGTTAAACCTACTCACACCTATGCACATCCGTACGTACATGCTTCTATATGCATAAGTGTCAACGCAACTACTTGTACACACATATTATATACAGACATACTCGTACAATTGAATTGATTATTCACTATTGCTCCAGCCACAGAAGACGATATTTGATGCAGCGTGCGACTCAATTTTACGACCAACATACCTAATAATCAAAACTTCAACACTGCAACAGTGTAACAAGAACAATTAACATTGAGCACAAAAACAAAGAATCAACAAAAAGTGTATCTTCACCATTAACTATTTTGGTAATTAAAACCAACGGGATGCGGCAACGAAATTAAAAATACATTCACAAAATGTCACCATTTTCAAATGCATTTAAGTTATATAGCCCTCATTAAAGTGAAGGGTATACTTGTTGTATTTTGAGTGCATACCAGATTTTGTACCTTTGCATAAGTAGCATTTTCTGCAGCCGAAGACAATGACGTCCTCACTGGCTTTGTCGTTGCTTTTGTGTTGCTTAAATTACCTATGAATTTAAAGAGTCTGTACTCATTGTTAATGGAGTGACACTCTAAAGGCCATCAAAGCGCCAATAAGGGTTAAAGCGAGGTGATCTAAAATGCGAAAAGGAAAAAAGTTTGGAAATGTTTCTTGATTAATTCGGTGAATGCATACACATGTACATATATACTCGCAGATGTGGCAAAGACAAAATGTTCTATTTGTCAAGAATTGTGCGGTCACAACAGAAACTCCGATCTAAATTTCAAAGTGTACTTGACTTGACCGTTTTTGGTTCTGCTCGTACCTCAATTGGAATGCTACAATGATCCAATTCTGAAATCAGGTTAGCGCTATAAAAGAAAAACATATCTTTAATGATCTCTGTAATCCTAAAAAAGCAGATTTACTCGTACGTATGTCGGCTCATCTGACAGAAACGTTGGTCCTCAGAAGGCTAAATTATTAGTCAACCTCGATTCCTTGACAACCTTGCCGAATTCCATGAAAGAATTAGGAAAACTGACCGCCGTAATTCGGCTATCCGTAAACACCAACTTTGAATGGCTCGCTGAAGGACCTCGGTCGGTATCTCATGAATTACTAAAAGTCCAAAGGTGTGATATCATACGATCTTGGTGGCCAACCCACAGGTCCGAGACGACAGATAATTGAGCGCCGAAAGGACGACGCAGTAAATCCATTGTTTCCCGGGCTCTATGGCAAGTAGCGTCAAATGTTGTGGTGATCACGGGCTTCAATTTCCGGCATCAAAAAGTCGTATATCATTGCGCAACATTGCGCCATTCTCTGTTACATTGGTTTAACGATTTGCAAACGTTGTTGAAGCGGAAGTCTCATGTCAATGTCAAGTCCACGATAAAATAGCAATGGATACTGGAAAAAAGTCTGAAAAATAGTCATCCACAGTAGTTTGCGGAAATCTTTTTCCCGCCAGCCGTTTTTTCAATTGGGAACTATTAGAAGTACGAGGGAACCAAGGGAGCCAAGTCTGGAGAATAGGGGGATATGAAACGAGTTAGAGCCCTATTTGCGTTAATTTTACGACTACAGTTGCTGAGGCGAGAGCTGGTGCGTTGTCGTGATGGAAAAGAAAAATCACTCGACTTTCTCGATTCAAACGAATGCCAAACACAAGAAATAAAGCGATCTGGCTGAAACTTGGTGTGTGTTCTTGCAAGAGATGCTACTAACTAAAAATAACCTCGATACGCGCCAGTAGTGCCATCTCTGTCTGGTTCGAAAGCCCTAGGCTCAGCAGTTTAAGATCATGGGGATCCAGAGTATACACTACGATATTTTTTATGCCCAGTCGGAAGGTAAACCTAGGGCTTGTATCCTCGTTAGGAATACTATTAATGCGTTTCAGACTTCTCATTTCAGCTCCCCAGATGTGACAGTGGTACGAGTAGAAACATCTAGTGGCCGTTACTACTATTTGGTTTCTGCATACAGGACCCACGAAAATGCAGCGCCTCCTGAGGAAATGGGGTGTTTGGTGGACTCACCTTTATTTAATACAGAGGCCATCCTCGCCGACGGCGACGATAATGCGAGACATACCATTTGGGGAAGCAGCGAGATGAGTCCCTGTTTGATTTCATCATGGCTTTGGCTTTGCACGTACTTTTCAAACGACAGTTGTAAAAGCAATAAAAGGCTTCGTTTAAGCATTTTTGGATTAGAATTCATAGCGAAATTTTTTCCTCAATGCCAAACTTTTTTCTGCTAGTAAACAATTTATGTACTTAATTGCGCATTGCAACATAGCAAAGGTGTGTCGAATAGTTGTTATTTACTTTGGTATAAATCCTTACTATTGACTACTTTAATAGGCGTACATATGAAGTCAAAGCGTACGCAGCCAAGTGGCAAGCAACTATTTGTGCTTGTCAGAAATTTATGTGGAACAACGTTTCCCTCACAATTTAAAAATCTGAAACTTTTCAATGAACATCCCCACCTATGAAATGTGTAGTTATATGGTTGGCTACCATCTTGTGTGTTTGTGTGTAGGCATAAGAGTTTGAGGATGCATGAACCTGCACGTCGGAAAGCATTTCTCATTTTTACTTGTAATTCCACTTCAAGTGACTGAGCTCGACTGCCATGTCGCATGCCGCCTATTCAATGAGGCAGCTTGTTGAGCGCATTCGCTGAGTTGTGATAAAAATGAATGCTCCTCTATGAATAGATCGCATGCATATGAGTATTTTTGTAGGCATTTACTTAAGTGAAAAGCGCTCTTGTAAATGAACACACACACACATGCATCGTACAAGTATGCGCGTATGTATGTATGTTGTCGAGCGTGTATTCATAACGACACTTATGCATATTAATGTGCATGCGCATGTGCTTAATTGAACGCTCGTGTGCTCTTGCATTTCTCAAAAAAAAGTATTAAAAAAATTTCTAGCCGTGATTGCTTTTTTGATTGTTTTTTTCGAGGCTTATCATCGACGGCTTGAAGCGCAGCCACTGCTTTGCAATCCACCCATTTAGTAGATCGTCGCTTTCACGCATGACAGTTGTGTGCGTATGTATATGTGTGCAAGCGCTGGTCAATTGTCTTCAATACGCTGGTGGTGGTCATGCCTCAGGCCACACTACCCTATGCTGCATGGCAAACAACGAAGTCAGCGCCCATTCGGAGCGCTGATGACAATCGAGTTGGAATCAAATGTAATAGCGACAACATTATTAACAAAACATCAACGAAAACAGCAGCAACAATGCAAACACAAAAAACAAAAATCAATGCAGCGTCGCAAGCCGGTTGATAGCAAAAGCCGGTTAGACTGTTGCATCGCAGCAGTACAAACCAGCAAGGCAACAATGCGCCACTAATAGAAGAAAATAAAATAGAGACCATCATGCGGCACAAGAACTATCGCTTAACTAGCGCTGAGCAGCGTACCAAGTGGTCTGGCCCTCTCATTTATAAAATCTCCTAAGACAGGCGCAACGGAGGAGCCACGCAACCAATTCCTTACGTTTTCTGCAGCCAGTTGGTGCTTTGATTTTACACACAAACAAGCACGTAAAAATACCTACAACATAAATATGAAGTGTTTCAGCAATAAAAGAATGTTGCTACAACAACGACTGCTGCAATGCCAATGCAAAATTGACAATAGCAGCAATAGAAGGTTGCCGCGGGCCATTACACCGGCAATGTGACTTCACAAGCAGCAGCAAAAATAGAAATAAATAAACGAACGAAAAAAAGCCAAACCGAAAGAAAGATCACCAACGGTGGCAGCTGCAGCAGCACCAACAATAGTCACTTAACTTCGTCAATGACGTTCATTCGTTGCTTGGCTGCTTGGCTGCTCGCCTCTCCAAATGCCTGGCGCAGTCTTGACTTCGTTCAACACAATCGAAGCTACAAATATACAGTTGCTGGCGCAGCATCTTTTAAAGTTGCGGCTGAAGAGCTTCCGAATGAAGCAGCAATTAAGGCTCGCCAACTGCCTTTTAGTCTTTTTATGCCAATGGATACACAAAAAAATTTACTCCAATCTCGTCTATATTTGTAATGGCACTCGTATATAACCTCAAGCACACATTAATTGGAACAGTCTCAAGAAAGGGTTTTAGTTTTACACCATCCGTTTCTCAACCCCATGCGAACTGGTGCACAAACGAGTGGTTGGTGATTGTACCCAATTCGCTAAATTTACATAAAATATCAACTAATAAATTTATTATTAAAAATATTAAAAAAAAAATAGAAAAACAAAGATTTGAATCTGTCGTCTCGTAAATATTAGGCGAATTAAAAAGCTTCGACTATATACCACTACATGTCTTTAGTGAGCCACATTTCACGAAGCATGGTATACCAGATCATACTGTAGGGCTATTTAAAGCAGACATTACCTTCAAAAAAGTTCGATCCGAGTTTTGTGTTTAGTGAAGCCATTTGCTAGTTACAGCGGTCCAAAGTAGGATTCCAAGAAGAATCTCGATGTATCTGCTTTGGCTTATGATAACTGACGAGGAAAAATGAGTTAGATGTGAAGGAGAACAGCCGAAAGAGATTGATGACCAAGAAGGTTTTGCTGTGTGTTTGATGGAATAGGAAGAAAATCAACCACCAAGAGTTACATTGGACCAAACACTCAATTCGGAGCTCTACTGTCAACAATTAACGGAATCGAAGCTGGCGATCGAACAGAAGTGGTAGCACACACCTTAAATGATATGTCAGAAACTCCGAGATCTTGGATGGGAGGTTCATCCCACATTCGCTGTATAATTCAAATCTGGTGCCTTTTCAAGCATTCACAAAACTTTATTGATGAATAAACCTTGGGAGGCTTATTCTATAGGTCTAGGGACTTCTTCAATCGGAGAATTATAAAACTGCCCTCAAAATTGAACAAAATGTCGCATCTTTCATCTAAAACGAAAAATCCTAATTATGTTGATTCCATCATTAAAATAAAGCGATTAAAACTTTTTACTTGACCTTATAAAATTCTACGCACTCAATGTGGCCTTGTGCGTCTAACAAGGCGGATTGTGATGTTCAAGAAAGAAGAGTTTTTTCAAACTTACCTCTCCTCATTTCTAAGCGCTCTAGTTCTTTGGGTGAGGTGATAAAAAGATGGTATCTAGACAGTTCAGGACCTTGTAGAAATCTTCTCTATAGAAGTATGAGGCGCCATTTTTTGAGTGCTGGCCATTAGCACAGGAAGCGCTATGTTGGGAGCAAGTCCAATTAACTGCAGGGTACATACGCGCATACGAGTATGCTTGCAAGTGTGCAACTTCACGGTTGCCACATCAAGTCACATTTTTCTATTCATGTGTCGGCGTAAGTGTTTGCTTTACGAGCGCATGCTCGCCTTTTCGGAGTAAAATTTGTACAAGCACAATGCAGTTTTTTCTTGGCCTGAGTATACTCGTAGATATTGTAAATTCAAGTGCAGTTGGAGTGCTTCCATTTGAGCACGTTTCAGCCCATCCACTTGTGGTATTTTTCTCAATCCACTCAAAACTGCGCATGCGCCGGCTGTTAGCTTTCCATTCAGTTTTTTGTTTACTTTTCCAACTCTTCTCGTTACTTTTTACATTACAAGTAGATACCGATTTTCTTCGTACTTGAATACTTTCAATGGCTGCTGCAGTCATGACTTGGTGATTATTATGATTATAAAGTGAACGTGAAATTGTAAATCGTACGATCATCAAATGATCTGCCAAGGTTAGAATTGTGCATAGTTTGTTGTGATCGCAAGCGATGAAAGTTTAATCAATAAAATTATTAAATAATTTAATAATAACTTAAAGCGTTGATTCAGGGTATTTATGCAGTCTCGGTAGGTTACTAACAAGTCGCTCATTGGCTGCAAGAATTTCATAACTCAAAAAAAAATGTCGTTTTTTGTAGTAACTATGCAGAAATAACCACCAGCTCTTCTTTTATTTTAAGTAAAAAATAGATGACGATATCTATTAAAAGTATCCTATTAGAAGAAAATGGGCGGCCGTCGTAGCCGAATGGGTTGGTGCGTGACTACCATTCGGAATTCAGAGAGAACGTAGGTTCAAATCTCGGTGAAACACCGAAATGAAGAAAAAGTTTTTTCTGCCCCACGGCAGGCAATGGCAAACCTCCTAGTGTATTTCTGCAATAAAAAAGGTCCTCTTAAAAAAATATCTGCCGTTCGGAGTCAGCTTGAAACTGTAGGCCCTTCCTTTTGTGGAAAACTATCAAGACGCACGCCACAAATAGGAGGAGGTGCTCGGCCAAACACCCAAAAAGCATGTAAGCTCCAATTATATATATGATATATTAGAAGAATATGAAAACTGAGGGAGGCAAGTAATTCGAAAAATTGTTTGGCCGTTTTTCTCGTGTTTTTCTTTTTGTTATCTTTTGACTTATGATGCTTTTCCAGTAAACGAGCGAATTGTAATTATTTTTCAATTTATTTTCCTTTCGGCGTTTCCCCTTCAGTCAGGAAAAATCCTCTTATAAAACCATCTGCATATCAAAGCCTGCTTAAAAATGTTTGATTTCCAGTTGCAGGACCAAATCAAGATAGACGCCACGCACATTGAAGAAGAAACTCGGCCTGACGTTTCAAAGTTCAACGAGTCGTTGGCGCTTTTTATAATGCCGGGACTAAAAAGTAAAACCATAACAAAGTATGTTGATAACGGCTTTCAAAATACCAAAACTGAAGAATGGAAATTATAAATACTTTGCTTATCGCTAGTAAAAAATCTTTTAAAAATGTCGAAATGCAGCGTGCGCGAGTGTGTGTAAGCGATTACTTTTAAGGGGGGAAGCTGGTCTAGAATTTTGAAAAAATCGAAAAAATTTTTTTTGTCTTAAAAGGTGCTTTAGGGTCTTAGAAATAATATACCAAATGAGGGATGCCAGCAAAAATGTCTAAATGCCCAAATTTTTCATTCGACGGCAGTGCCTCGCAGGTATGCCCCGAACGCTACTTACAACTTTAAACGCGTTTTTCTCGAAATCACTTTTTTTAAACTGGCCGAAGACATAACTCGAACAAATCTTTACCGATTCTTACGAAATTTTGACGATACATTCGAAATACCTTTCTCCGGAGACGTACGTAGGATTTTTTATTTATATTACATAGTTTTTTTTTTAATCAACATTTTTATGTCGTTCTTTATAGTGAAAATTGTAACTTTTTGTTCAAACGTGCACCATTTCGCAAAAAAACAAAATATCGAAAAAATCCTACGTACGTCTCTTTCTGTTGTTATATAGAAACTAAAAAAATTTTATTTTTTGATCCAGGACAAAAATTAAGGAGTTTACGTCTTCGGCAATGGACCCACTAGAAAAAAAGGCGCCTTAGGAGAACTGCTGGACAGCGGCCATTTTGAAATTAATTCAGACGAAAAATTTTGTATTTGTACCATGAAAGCTATATTATTAAACCTATTTCACAGATTTTCGATTGATTCCTTTGTTGAGTCAAAATAAATTCATAAAATATGCCCATTTTTTGCGCTCTAGACCAGCTTCCCCCCTTAATGAAAAGGATGTGTGTTAATTACTTGGTGTTCACTGATAAATATCTGCATTTATCTGCAATATCTGCATTTCACGTGACGCGCAGTATTGATTACTTTTATGTACTAAATTTTTCAATTGCTTATGGCGATACGTTTCATGTATTTATCGCCAGCTCAAAATTTTCAATATCTCTCTGTTGGCTTACTTAAATTATAGACAATGCTCTGGGAATATTTTTCCACTTTAATGTGCGTAGCCTTGCCTCTGCCGTTGGTAACGCTCTGTAAGTGCACCAAATCACGAGAAGAGTTTCCACTGCACATCAGCAGTATTCCCTAGACATTTATGAGGAATATTTACATTTATGTTGCTGTTATAACAACAACAACGATAAGTGTTGCTGCAGCTCTTTTTAATTGACATTGATCCCTATAGTTGATCCTTTCCCATAATGTTTTATCTTAATCTTTAAGATCTCTAAGAGATAAAGACGCTCATCTCAAATTGTTATCAGTACACCGCCCTCTTCCGCCAACAACGATCCACAGCCACATCTTTTAAGACTTTCAATTAAGACTTGCATTTCTAGCTCTCTCTTTCCGATTTTTTTTTCAATTAAACAATTTTTTTTTCGGTCGCTGCTTTTTTCCCCTTTTACCTTGCCTGGAATGGCGCATTGCACGTTGCTTTGTGGTGCTTTAATTGCTACGTCTGTATAAATTTTCATTGTGGGTTGCAATGTGATCGCGCTCAATGGTCGTGCGTTGCCAACTAGCCAGCAGACAGCAACAAAAACTCTGCAGTGGAATTGGTTGCAGTCTGGTGCATTTGCGTAGATGCGTGTCTCCGGATTTCCTCTTGAATTTTAATTTAATTGAAAGATTTTTCTTGCATTGAAAGCAATTCGTGTATGTTTGTATGTGTGTATTTGTATGTGCATGTGGTTTTCAAACTTGTGCTGATTGTGGTTGGTAGATTTAAAATTTTTGCAGCGCCATAAATGAAATGGGTTTTATTGATATTTTTATTTGCGATTACATTTAGCAAAAATTCAATAATAGACTGAGTCTTTCGTATGTGGATGTAAGTGTGTTTGCGCATGCACATTCCTGCAGGCTTATGAGTTGTTTATTTAGCTACTGCTCGCGCATGTTGGTCATATAGTACTTAATTTTCGTTTTATCATCTGACTTTATGCAAATTGAGTGCTATTTTGAAATTGCGCTGGTTATTTCAAACTAAGCAGCAGCAAAGAGTTGCCGATCGTCAATTGTATTGTACAACTTTTCGTACAACTTTTTTATTTTAACCACTACATTTCCAATACTCACTTTCATGCAATAAAACATATATTTTACGGCGTTAAGTAGCCCACTAATCCACATAGTTAGTTCAAAATAAAGCCTTAAAGTAAATTACAAAATACTCTTGTCATCCTCACTGATTTCTTTTGTAGACTTTCTCAGCCTCCAAACAACTAAAATTCAAGTATTTGCATTTTACATAATTAATTAAAAAAAGGTAGGCGACATACATTTATCATTAAATTAATTTCCATAAATTAAACAATTTTTTTTTTTTTCTATTTCAAGTAACTCTATAAACGAACTCTATTGAATGGCACACAGATTTTAAAAGCGATAAGCGCAGCAGAGACTGATGAAAAGTGGTTATCAAATATTTGTTTTCATTTGGTTATCGATGAGCTGCTCCGTGTTTTATGAGCGCGCCTTTATGATACATATTAACGTATGCGAACCAACCTTGCAGTAAAAGTAGGATTGTCGTAACTAATGAGTAATTTATACTGATTATTCCCTTAGCCCCTTCAAACTGGTTCCAAAAAGAGCTGTTGTTTAAAAATACTACAGCCCTACCGTGGACTGAGTAGCGGATTCGAGGTAAATAACGAGCACATCAGTGGTCTGACGACTAGTTCGTGTAACCAAAAGTTCGAGAGAAGATTCAGAAAATCAGCTGTTAGTGAAATATGTAAAGAAATCCTCTTCGCAAACGGTGGGTTTCTTGTAGAAATGCTTTGCATATCATAAACAGGATATTTAAGGGTTTGGTAATTTGGATTAATCGAAAAATTTGGGGATTTATCTGTACCCTTTTCATGCGAATTTCGTTTGGGTTCCACAAAAATATATTCTTTTACTGGACGAAATGTGATTTGATTCTTTTTATATTAGCTTGCTTTTTAAAAATCAAAATCGGGCAATAACTACGCGTTTAATTCACGGTAAGTCGCCACATCGCACAACTATAAGGCGCCAATTGAGTTGAATCGTTGAGTAAGTAATAACATTCATAATTATTAGTGAATACGTAACAGAGTCGCAAAGCAAAATTAGGAAAACTCTCAGAATTAGCTCCAGCCTAAATTTTTGCTGTTTTTAAATAAAAAATGAAAAATAAATAATGGATCTCAGACTAATGTTAAGAAGAAGTAAACAGAGAGGAGGTAATTGTTGTTGCAGCAGCATACAAATTCCTCACACATGTACAGCGAGTGCTGCTGGAGAGACAGCCCTTGGCCGGATACAAACTTTTTAGTTTGAATTTATAGATACTTCTTGGTTGGCGCATTGAGTTTTGCGTGTTGTTGTAGCAGCATAAACATTACCCACATATGTACCGGCTCGTTCTGGTAACGTAGAACTGCCTGTCGAGGAAGCGGAGAGGAGGTAGTTCTTGTGGCTTAGTTCTGAACCACAAATCAATTCTTTCATAATTCGCGGCAAGGGAAAACATCTAAAGTTGCTAATCGGCTGTCGTAGCAACAAACTTTAATCAGGGCATGAAGTGCTTTTAACATTTTCCGAGCACATATACATATGTACATACATATACACACAACAGGCAGAGGAGAAAGCGAACTTGCTTTTACGATAGCGGATACATTTTGACAAGTTCAGATATCGTCCTAAATCCCTATGCAGCGCTGTAGACATATGCTAGAGCGTGCGCCGCTTGAAAGTAATAGTACCAACAGACAGAAAACTTTCTTTGCCTGCAAATGCCGTTTTAAAGCGAGGCTTCTATTTTCCAGTCGTAGTGGTACATCTGCTCTTTGTCGTTGGCGAGATTAGAAACAGATTTAATTTGGCGACGTCGATAATTGTAATCCTGTAGTCAAAACGTCTGCAGTCGTGAACGTTAACGATGCCTTATCGGTTAATATTAATCAAATTTCAAATAGTCCATATGGAACCAAAGCTACATTTTGCATTATTTTCTAATAGCACAATTTGTATCACTGAAAACTGCGTACTCAATTTCGGTTCTTGGTTTCGGCGATAATAATATAAAATTATTTATAAAAATTCTATTATTAAAATTTTTAATTTGGTATCCCATCAAAAGAATTAAAATATTTAATTGATTATCAAGCTATTTTTGGATGTTTTTTTTATTTTTTTACTTTTTCTCATAGCGAAACCTAAATAAATAGAAGATTTTTGAAAAAGAAACTGTTTACCATTCTAATGCACGTCGAAGAGCAACCATTTGCATATTTGCAGTTCTTATTTGTTTGATAAAAATATTAAATTTAAAAATAAACTGGTTTTGGCAAACAATTTTAATCTTTTTTTCATTTTCCTAGCGCGTTTCGGGTTCATTTTTTAATAAATAGCATAAATGCGCCATTCAAATCTTTTTTTAAACTCTGAATGCTAAATGTAGATATTATAAAAATATTTGACACCCTATATTTTGTACACAATTTCACTATCGCAAAGATGATTTTCTAAATTTATAAACATAAATAATAAATAAATAATTTGAACTGACTATCCGGTTTTAATGCGGTACATTTGGGATTTTTGATATATTATATGTACATAAATAAGGACTGCATCTCATCTTAAACTCCAAAGAAATGGTGCAAGGAAATTTATAAGAAAAGGATCATTTCCCTTATGAAAAAAAGGGATTTATATAAAAGCGAACTGAATATATGTATGTATGTATATACATACATGTTTTCAAAAGATTCTTCGCATCGTGTTTTATAAGAAAAGTAGGCAAAAGTTTTAGTCCAGAATAACACATGGGTTGAAGAGTTCCGGGCCAGTTTTTTTTGCAATCATTCCTGCGTTGCTGTAATATTTCAACACCACTTTTGTAGAACGATTTACATATCTTTCGCCTCAAAATATGCCTCAGCGATAATCTCTTTATTCGAGCGAAATTTCTTACCGACGAGCATTTTTTTAGGTCTGCGAACAGCCAGTAGTCGCTGGGAGCCAAATCTGGCGAATACGGTGGATATGGGAGCAACTTGGAGTCCAATGCATGTAGTTTTGCCATTGTTTTGCCCATCATCAACACGTTCAAAAAACAAAAAACATTTGGAGCGTTAGCGCTCAATAAATTAACACAAATGTAACCAAGAAAAACTATAAATATGTGTGTACATGCATACCCAATATCTCCTCTCAAAAAACCAGTCCCCGCTTTCCCTGACAATCGCAAATGTTTTATCTCGATGGAAAGTTTAATAATCGTTTAATATTTATAAGCTTAATGATAATTGGTAACTTGAAAAAATTCCACGTCACTAAAACTCTGCTCCTGTTTCCACCTTATAATTTTATGTGTACAAGAAGTAAGCATTTAAATATATGTATGTATGTACAAACACGAGGAATATAAAGTTATTAATAAACATCTGTTTGAGCTGATGGAATATGAATGCGAGTTATCACAAGAAAGAAGCGTGGACGGCGAAGGCGCCACGCATGATTGTGAGGGTGATTCTTCAGTTTAGATTCTCTGTATTTAATTTAGGCGGAACTTGACGTATGCACGTGTGTGCGTTGTTATACAAAAATACCAATTATCTGCAACATGAGTTTTGTTGCCAAACTTGCGTAGATCTATTAGTTAAGCGAATTGAAAGTAAGAAATAATAGAGTATTGATGTATGTACATATGTATGTATGTGAACAGAATTTTCCGCTGTCGTAGATGAGTGTATTTGGATGTGACACACCCGCCGTAAGTCACGGACTCTATATCCACGACGAACATTAAGTATAATTATAGTTTTTTAATAGCAGCTGTTCCTCGGCTACCAATTGAAACTTGCGCTAGTTTTTTGGCTTCCAACTAAAAAGTTCTTAATCGTTTTTGTGTAACTTAGGCGCTTAAGTTAGGTGAACAACCATGCATACGCTAAGTGATTAAATGCATAAATAGACAAGCGAATAAAAGATCAGTGTCTCATTTATAACTTTTAATAAAACCGCCAATCATGAGTGATACGGATATGCAAATAATATATACAGCTATGGACATAGAAATAGGGCACTTCCCCACAATAACATAGAATGATGATTACGTTTACTGGGTGACCTAGTAAAACAGTAATGTATTTTTGCCCAAAAATCTATTCTTTTACTTTAGGTTACGTTGGGTTAGGCAGCCGCATAGCACATAGAGACAACGATGCCACTTAGTCCAAGAAATCGGACCGTTGTGAGCCGCGGGGCTGGGCTACACTTTCTTTTCCATATTGAACCTGACCTTTTGACAACCTTTTAGTTGATACTTAAAGTGTATAGATTATCTATATTTGTTAAGTAGCAGGATCTTAAATATCGGTTCCTGCTCCTGGCTAGAGCATGTGCAAAAAAGGTGTTGAATTGTTTCCAACTGCTCCTCGTTTCTGCAGCTACGACAGAAATCATGCGTGTAAACGCCTAATCTCCTTGCATGGTTTCCTATGAGGCAATGTCTTGTGAGAGCCCCTACTAAGGCCCTAATTTGAAGTGTACTCAATTTTATAATACTCTTGGACAGACGTAGATTTAGCCTTGACCATATGTTTGCCTAGCAATTTCACAGGTATTAACACTAATCCATCTTTGATTTGCAGAACTGATTAGAGCGTTCTTAATAAGACGCATACAAGTTGCGAGAGGCACCTCCATACAATTACTTATGTTTGGCATACAGGTACCTTCTCTTGCAAGTTGGATTCTTTTACTTCACTATTATCAAAAAAAAACCATACAAAATAAAAAACTAGCACTGGTTTATGCAGGTTCTGCTGTGATGAAGAGGAGTCCATCGAGCACTTAAGTTGTGAAGCATTAGACCACAGTAGACTAGTATCTACTAGAGGATGAAGACTTACAAGTGCCCCCTCCTAGGGAGCTGGTTCGATTCCTCGCAATACTAAATAATTAAAATTAAGCATTTAGGGGCGCACATTAGATCAATCTGGTCGCAGTCCCTAAAGGCCTTAGCCCAACTCGTACAACCATTATCAGCCATTATTTTTTAAAATTGCGTCACACCTGCGCTGTAAACTTTTTATTAACTTTTGGCGTCTTTTCAAAGGCATATAGTTCATTGCTTCCAGTAGCTCTTGCCATAGTTCATTGGTATTTAATTTTTTTAATTTAACCTTAATATAGTTCTACGAATATTCAATTTGATTAATTCAATTTTTCAAGTTTTCAATTTTTTCTTTAGAAAGCCAATTTTTCACCATTTTTGGTATATGCTTGGGGCCGTTATCATCATAAATAATCAGTTTAGTGGAAATGACGAGAAGGAATATGGTTCCATTGTATCTTTGAGAATATTAAGATAAGCAAACTTATCCATGATGCAATTTATTCTCACTATTGGCCAACTACATATGTACATTTCGAGAAAATTATCATATTGAACTATTGGTTTTTTTAACGATGAACAAAAGCCTTCTCCTCAGGAACAATCATATTAATTTTAGTTTTGTGCACAAAAAGTATTATTTTCCAGAATTTTATGCCTTTGTTCCTGTGGGCATTTGCGAAAGACAAATGTGCCTTGATAAGGTTTTTTAAAGATAAAGGTTTTTTTTCTGTTGGCACACCCATAAAACTCATCAATTCTGCATTATTTGTTTGTTTTGCACCATATTCGTAAATACCCCAAATAATGCTCTTCTGTTTAGGCAGTAAAGTCTTCTTCCCATTTACATGCCCAACAACGATTTTAAAGAAAACAATTATATTTTTGATTGTAACAAGAATTTACTGAAAAAATTAGCTTTAATTATCTGCGCTAATTCGTTGCTCCACGCAATAAAATGCATTTCGAATGAAATATTGCAAAAAGAAACATTAAAAAAGTTAGCGGGACTTATCGCTCGATATGAGAGAGAAGTGATTCACAGCATAACATCGAATATCAGTTAATCTTCTAAGATATGTATAACGAATCGTCTAGAGGACACTCGCTCTTTCTCTGTCCGTAGCTGTATGTAACTGATAATTTACATGCATACATACATAACTATCTCTAGGCTAGCTATGTACATACTTATATATGGAGATATGTATGCATGTATATATTACATTAATAACGACTTTTCTACAATCGCTTGAGCGTTGCCAAAGTGTTTAAGGCGCCAATCATTTAGCCTATGCTACACGACACTATCATCACACTGTCAGCGCGTGCCCACACACTCTATGTCTGTATTTTTGTATGTAGGGGCTAATTATAAAATTGTGTAATAAAAATATTAATCTTTGAATATAGATCATTACAAACGAACTACCGCAACTCTCCCGTAAATCTGTATTAATTAAATTAACATTTTTTTACACATATGGGACAGTTAGTAAGTGTGTTTAGGTATATTTTTGTGTGTACGTATGTATTTAAATGCACTTACAAATAAACAAATAATATTGTTTAGTAAATATTCCGAAAAATTAAGAAATAATTCCAACTGTCTCTAGGACATTTACTGTATGTGATTTGCAGTGCAGTTCAAGCGAGGTTTGAGTGACGTCAATGAAATGGAAAATTTTCACGCTGCTTTGTACACAACACACAAAAGCCCATGCATCATTGAGTGCCTTTGTGTATGGAATGGTGGTTGGAGAGACATGCTTCGGTGGTGGGTTCAATGGGGCCTTTTCAGGCAAGAAGACCAGTGCAGCAGCATTTTTGGAATATAATAACGACGCCATAATCCTTGAGGTAGTGGAATAACTTATAGGTCTAGCGGAATCCAGATTTTTTAAATGTAGTTTATGGTTAATGCAAGTATTTTTATTATTGTAATTAATAATTTGCAACTTTTATGCTTTCTGTAAGTAGCGCTCAAATTATCTGACAAATATTTTCTTGGCATAGTTTATGGCTTAAGTATGAATTTGATCCATAAAAGGACAAGCTAGCGGTTATATGATACATACTATACGTACATATGTACATATGTATGTTCTATAAAAATAATTGTTTTTTTCAAACAAACTTTGGCAATACGATTTTTGGCAGTCATCAACTTGTAACACTGTTTTCGCTAATTAGAAATATAGGTTGTCAAAAAAGTCTTGCGGTATTTCCGCAAGCTTGTCTTTGCAAGCGCGTAGTTCTAGTTGTATTCGTCGCATCGGTTCACGCTAGAGCTTTTTGGAAAGCTCTTTTCACGTGCTAACACGTGTTTGATTAATTGTTGTTTGCTTTTAGTCGTTCGTGAACATGGAGCAAAATAAAGAGAAAATACGGCATATTTTACAGTACTACTACGATAAAGGCAAAAAAGCATCACATGCTGCCAATAAAATTTGTGCAGTTGATGGACCCGATACAGTTTCCATTTCCACCGCACAACCATGGTTTCAACGTTTTCGTTCTGGTGCAGAGGTGATCGAAGATGCGCCACGGTCCGGAAGGCCTGTCGTCGAAGATTGCGATAAAATCGCTGAATTGATCGAAAGAGACCGGCATAGTAGCAGCCGTAGCAGCGGCCAAGAGCTGGGCATGAGTCATCAAACCGTTATAAACCATTTGAAGAAGCTTGGATTCGAAAAGAAGCTCGATGTATGGGTGCCACACGACTTGACGCAAAAAAACATTTTTGCCCGTATGGATGCATGCGAATCGCTTCTGAATCGCAACATAATCGACCCGTTTTTGAAGCGGATGGTGACTGGCGATGAAAAGTGGGTCACTTACGACGTGAAGCGCAAACGGTCGTGGTCGAAAAGCGTTGAAGCTGCCCAGACGGTGGCCAAGCCTGGATTGACGGCCAGGAAGGTTCTTATGTGTGTTTGGAGGGGAATCATCCACTATGAGCTGCTCCCCTATGGTCAAACGCTCAATTCGGACCTGTACTGCCAACAACTGGACCGCTTGAATGCAGCACTCATGCAGAAGAGGCCACCTTTGATCAACAGAGGCCGAATTGTCTTCCATCAGGACAACGCCAGGCCACACACATCTTTGGTGACGCGCCAGAAGCTCCGGGAGCTCGGATGGGAGGTTCTTTTGCATCCACCGTATAGTCCGGATCTCGCACCAAGTGATTACCACCTATTTCTGTCCATGGCGAACGAGCTTGGTAGTCGGAAGTTGTCCACAAGAGAGTCCTGTGAAAATTGGCTTTCCGAGTTTTTTGACAATAGGGAAGCGAGCTTCTACAAGAGGGGCATTATGAAGTTGGCATCTCGTTGGGAACTCGTCATGGAACAAAACGGCGCATATTTGACTTAAATCGCATTATTATAACCAATTTTATGAACAATTGAAAATTCAATAAAAATACCACAAGACTTTTTTGACAACCTATATAAATTTTGGCCCACTGTAAAAAATAAAACTTCAATTGGTAAGGCCGGAGTGGCTTGTATTCTGTGCAAGCAGGCTCACATACGCTGGCTGTGTTACAACTGAAGGGGGCGCTAGAGGCTCTTTTAGCTTTACTTAAAGTCGATTCATTCAGTTTTCAAAAAGTTATGCATACTTTATAAATCCATAATTCTTAAGCAGAAGAAACTGTTTCAATGACAAGGCAGATTGGCCAGATGCAGTGAACTTTTTTTAAACAGAGGCATGACTGCTTACGATACGTTTTCTATAATTAGGGAGTTTTATTTTCAAACAGTTGGGATCAAAAATTTATAAATTGACCATAAATAAGATAAGAAAATTCAAAACGATATACATAAATGACAAAGAAAGTATTCCAATAAAATAACAATTCCAATAACAAAGAAATTATTCCACAAAAATGAGATATTCTACATACATACGTACCTATGCATGTATGTATGTAAGTAGTTTTCGCTCTTGAAAAATGCTTTGATATCGGCAAAGAAAACTTTTGTTATGGCCGATCCGAGCAGCATAGAATTTCTTCTCATGTGAAAGACGACATATGTATGTAGAAGTGTATGTGTGTTTGTATATATGTATGTAAAAGATTTTGCCAACTAAGCGAGAGTAAATTAAAATAAATACACACGCATCTAAATTTATTCAAAACTTGATTAGATTTATTTTTTTCTGTAGCTATTTGGTGCCCTATGCCACGCAGACACGCGCCGTCCACGAGCTGTTCAGAAAAGAAAAAAAATCGCTATTTCATGGCTTATAATTGCTAAAATAAAATAAAACAATTGTTGGTGAACCAAGAGCAAAACGTAAGTATGTTAAGCTAACGGGTGAGGCAGGCGCCAATTATTTAATTCAATTCTGCTACCCAGTCGCGCTATTTACTCACGCCACTTAGCCACCCGCAAATGTACCTTAAATGCAGTGTTGCCGTGAGCGAAAAATTAAGTTTACTCAAATTAAAAAAAAAATTTATTTTATGGCAGGCAGAAAATTTAATTAAACTTCGTTGCTGTTAGAATGAAAACAGAGGAGAAGAAAATTAATAAAATTTGTTTTAAAACCTATGTGCGTATAATGGACCGCAAAATGTGTGGCATACGTACATTCATATGTAGGTATGTATGTATGTATGTACATATGTATACGCTTAAAATGAGATCAACAATTTAGTTTATAATAAATCTTTCGACGTCTGCCTGAAATTCATGAGGCGATACTGGATGCTTCGCTTTTTGACACAAATAGTAAATATGTACATAAATTGGTGCTTATACCATAGCCAATAGCTAAAGTAAAATTTGATATGTTTATTTTTATCTAATCATTAACGAACAAATATTTATCCACGAGGACTTAAAACAAAATGAAAATTTCACTTTTAGACGAGCCAAATTTGGCAAATAAAACGTCCAAGCCAAGCGACGATGCTTTTGCATGAGGAAAGTGTCAAAAAAGTCGGCGTTTGTAAACAAAAATAAATAGTTAAGCAAAAACGGCAATACAAACGAGAATAGCTACTTGTTGTTGTTGGAAAACCAAAACTAGAAAAAAAAAATTTACAATCTTCAGCTTAACAGCTGAATCCATGAAGAATACGATTCTCTCAACTCAGAGCGTTGCCAACTGTATGGAAGTAAACAGTTGCTGCCGTTTTAATCGAATTTGAACACTAAGTAATTTCAACTTTTTAGACAAAGATATAATTAATAAAAATGCCGATAACTTTGGTTCTAAATCGTTGAAGTAAATAAATTATTGTAAATAAATTATTGTCTTAGTACGCAGCTAATTTTCCGGTTTTGAGACATACATAGTTGTTGCTAGCGACTCATGCAGTCTCTTAAATTAATTAAACAGCTTTAAGTAAAAATATTGCTTAATGTTTAAAAAACAGATCGCAACAAAGAAGTGGATAAAAAAAACGAACTACTTTAAATGACAATACAATTAAAAAAAAAATCGACTCATAAAAAGTTAAAATAAACTATAAATCTATTAACGCAAATGATTTACAATTATTAGTAGTTGCAAAATGACTAAATAGTAAGTGAGGACGCTCAAAAGAAATAATATTTGGTGCATGCCGATTTACTAAGCTTGCAATTCGGTTGTTCGGTTCAAAAGCGATGCAGTTTCAGTTAGACTGCGCAATATTTAGAAGACGTCTAGAAGTCCAGCTCTTCAACCAATGAACTTGAACTGCTGCAGTATTTCTGGTAAGCCCATCAGCCCATTTAAGATCTTTTACAATAAGGAAAGGTCTGCCTTTTGCCTCCTGCTGCATAGAGTATTAATGTTGTACCTAGCGTACTATATATGATGGCCATGATCAACAGGCCTATCATATCTGAAGTAATAAAGTAGGAACTTGCGTTGGACTTATTCTATTTTTTTTGTTTGCAGCTCAGTAAATGGGACCAAACAATAAAACAATTCTGAAGAACTGACTGCACAAATGTAGTAAACAGTTTGAGGAGTGTTTTGTCATTCGTGAATTATTTCCCACATGCTCGTAGAGAAATGTGACAAATGTGCATAGCAAAAGATGGCTTAACATCTGCTATCTAACCCAGATTCTTAATTGAGCTGACAATCTTCACAGTTCGGCTACATAAGAAATAACTACCGTACATTTAATTAGGATGTCGAGAGTAACTCATGACAGCACATTTTTGTGTAGTCAGACATAGTTTATTTGCTGAACACTAATTGTGCTTATTATTAAAATTCTAAAATATCATTCTGCAGAATGTCAATTATACTTCTACAATTTCTTTTATAAATAACTTAAACATCATTATTAATCCATCGTGATAGTAACACATGGCATCATTTCCGATAATAAAGAGTTTTCCAATAACAGGTGTGATTTTGAATAGCCCGCTATTTCGGTAGATGTCACTTGCTTGAAGTGTCATTTTTTTATATTTGACAAGTAGAAACCACGCCATTACAAAAATGGAACGATACACGCTTAAAAACGCATTGAAATTATTTAAATTCACTATAAAGATGATGAAAATTTTGCAGAGGCGGTTGGTAAAACTCGAACGTTTTTCAGTCATCGCGAAGCACCTTGTCGGATCGCAATACAGAAATTGGTGAAAAAATTCGAGCTGTTGGTACAAGTTAGTTATGTGAAGAATAAAACCCGTGCACGTCGCACAAGAACGGCCGAAAATATTGCTGTTGTAGCCGAAAGTGTTGAAGAAAACCCAGGTTTGTCCATTCCTACATCGTAGTTTGCATAAAGGTTTCGGTCTTAAGGCTTATAAAGTCCAGTTAACACAATAACTTAAGCCGGCCGATCATCAGCAACGTCGTGTCTTCGCTGATTGGGTCGTTGAAGTGCATGAGAATGATCCGGAATTCTATCGAAAAATCATCTTGAGTGATGAGGTCCATTTCCACCTCGGTGGCTTCCTCAACAAGTAAAATTGTCGGATCTGGGGCTCAAAAAATCCAAGCGTTATTGTTGAAAAGCCTCTCGATCCTCAACGTGTGACTGTTTGGTGTGGCTTATGGTCCGGCGAAGTCATTGAACCTTACTTTTTCGAAAATGAAGCTGAAGCAACAGTTACGGTGAAAGGATTGCGCTATCGAGAGATGATTCACGAATTGGATGGTATTGATCTGGACAACGTTTATTTTCAACAAGACGGCGCTACGTGCCACACAAGCAACGAAACTATTGATCATAACACCTCTTATTGGAAAACCCTTTACTTCCTCAAGTATGCTAATGACATCACATATTGTAACTTTAGAATTTAAAATTCATTCCAGATTGTATGAAAACTTCCTATATATAAAACTTTATTTAAATAAATGAGAATTATTAAAAAAGAGGTATTTCCAAAAACTCAATCGTTTTTTAAAAGATCAATTATGTAAGATTTTGTGTCAAATAAACGACATTTGCTAAATGTCTGCTTCACTATTACCTTTGAAAAAAAAAAATGAAGCTCGAGCACATCGTTTGCGTGAGGCGACCCACGGCGAATGTGCGCCATCAAAAGTGATGACTTCGACGCTGTTGATAAGGAGCGTGCTGAAAAACCAACAATGTTTGAGGGAGCTGAACTGCAAGCATTACTGGACGACCATGATGCAGAATTTTTGATTTTTTTAATAAAAACTTAGTTGCTCATCTAATAATGGAAAAATTAAGAAAAATAAAGAAAAAGTCAACATATCAGCAATCAAGAAAAATTTAATAAACTTTGCTAAAATTTGAACAAAACGGCAACGCTGACCAAGAGCAAACATGTGCACATATTTACCTATGTATTTACACAGTTCCCACTGCCACAAACAAATCTACAGAGCCACAGCAACGGTGATAATGCGTTTGTCATACAACTGTGGTCTATGTTTAATATTTATAGCCTTTTTATTTTTGCTAAAAATAGTACCTGCCCAAGGGTATTCGCATACTGGGGATCGATAAGATCGCGGTGCGACATTGGATTTTATTGCTTTAAATGGGCTGTCGGCAAATGGATTGGATGACGAAATCGTGTCAAATAAATATGTGAAAAGGCGTTTCAAATAAAATAAATTTCCACCTTTTTGTCTCTTT
Organism: Anastrepha ludens; assembly: GCF_028408465.1. Lineage (NCBI taxonomy): Eukaryota > Metazoa > Arthropoda > Insecta > Diptera > Tephritidae > Anastrepha > Anastrepha ludens. The sequence goes on along the minus strand of NC_071500.1, from coordinate 114,385,658 downwards.
ATTATTTATTTATTTGTAAGTGTTTAAGCGAAATAAAATTGCTCTTGACGCAGTAAATAAGTCATTATTAATTTATAAAATAGGAAAGGCTAAAAAAATACACAAAAGTATCGAGCAGATAAATAAACAGGCAAATAAATCGTTGTGCTATAGACAGAAAACATACCAAATTGTTAGAAGTTCGAAAAATTAGATAGTGAAGAGAATCTGTCTACTATTAGGATTCATCGTCAAAAACACTGTGCCAGCCTTCCTCATTTACTCAATAATCACGCGCCGAGCAGGTGATCTAAGTCAGTTACGGTTTATTCGGTTACTGCTGGTTGGCCAACTATCGCATCTTTGTGGTCTTTTGTTTGTACATATTTACATAAGTGTATGTATGTAGGTACACTATGGAGAAAAACTGAATATTTGGATATCAGGTATGAAAAATTTCTTCACTTTATGTTTTTAAGAATTTGCCGAATTAATAAGAATGCCAGTTTTTGGATATCAAATCAGTTGATCACCAACTATAAAATCTTTACAACTTACAGAGAAACAAAGAAATTGGCTTATCAGCTCAAAGCGTAGGAAGAGGATACCATCTGCCAAACATACCATTTGTTGTATAAACAAAGAAGAATGTCAAAAACGAACGAGGTTTAAAAGAGCATAGAAGATTCCAAAAAAACAAAAAAAAAATAAAAATAAATAAAATGGGTATTGTAATTGGGAAGCAGAACAATATTATATTTAGCATTAAGAAGCATAAAATGTAAATTATGAGGTGAATGAAGGACCTTTCAATTTAGATTCTTTCAGGTTTCACTATTTTTATTCAAAATACGGCTCTTAACAATTACTATATTTATGTGAAAAATTGCATTACTCAACTCCACCATGATCACTGCCACAGGTAAAATATTAAAAAAAAGCCAAACAGTCGGCTCATGAATGCCTAATTGCTAAGAACGTCGAGATACAGTCCGGTTCACATGAGTAGAGGTACTAACCAAATAAGAAAAAATAATAATAAATATGGGGATTTTTTTTTCATTTATTATTTAATGCTTTATAGTTTGTGCTGCTACCTTGTATTGTATAAATTCCCAGATAGCCTAATGAAATTTCAGACCAGGCTGTTTTAATACTTCGAATTAAAGCATTTTTGTCTTTAAATTGTTGCCTATTTAAGAATAGCCCTTCAAGCGGTGGATTTACTGGCTGCAACATTTGCCATTTCTATAATTTTTGCTGTTGAAAGATCCTTGTTTCACGTAAAGATCCGCTATATTTTTCACATCGCCATACAATTTGTCGATTTGAAAGATTAATGCTAAAGCCACCCTTTTCACAGCTTTAATGTGCAAATAGAGTAGGCTAACTGAGCGTCTCTAATCAAGTGAACCAATAAATCTTGTACAATATTACAACTGCTGAAGTTTTACTGCTGCGAAATACCGTTTGATGGAATAATATTCTGCTGCCTTTTTATTTTCGAGCAAAGTACAGTCTTCACTTGAATTATAGGAAACCCTTGTGTTACTAAATCAAAGACGTTTGCTTAGTATCCATTTTATTCCATACAAATTCTGGCATCTAATCAAGTGAATCGGACGGTATCGATGCTGAAGGTTTTTCAGCAATGCGTTGCGCTATAGCAGCAATATTCCCAACGGACGTTCTGTTTGGTGTGCCTGTCCTTTTTCTATGTTCGACAGAACCAGTTTCTTGACATTTTTTCACCAACCTTTGAATTGTCGACTCAGTCGGATGATTATTTCCACAGAAAACACGAATTTTTCGATATGCTATCCTTAAGGGACATATACCTGTAAAATTTTTGGAATTGGCGAACACGATAACTCGAAAAGTTATTGACCGATCTCCCTGAAATTTTGCACACATCTTTTTTTTTATATTACTTTCTATGTAAATTTACAATTCCAAAATTTTTCGAAAAAATAATTTTTTCGAAGCAAAAAAAAAAAATAGAAAAACTCGCCCCAAAATTCATTTTTTTTAAGCATTTTATTCCGCGAATTTTTTTTCCATTTTTGATATTATGACATTAATAAACAAATTTTTGGTTTTTTGTATTCAGGTCACTAACGCCAATGCTACAATGCCCGCCGATTGAGAAGCCACGCGACCTTCCTGGAAGAATTGTGTGTACATCCGCCATTTTAAATGATTAAAATGAAAAAAGAATGTATATTATTTTAATGTATAAATAAACTGTATGCCAATTTTGAAAAAAATATATTTACTTCTTCATTTTAAATAATTTTAATGAAAATCAGGGAAAATATGGCCGTTTACAGGTATCTGCCCCTTAAAGATCGACCATTTTCATAATAAGTGTCAATAATTACAACGAGTTGTTCTAACATCTAAGTATTCATTGCCTACTTGATAAATGTCAAAGATGGCATTAAAAAAGGTGCCGTCTAGGAATTATTCACTACTGACACTTAAACGTCACTTTTGTAATAACCTTTATTTAGTACCAAATAAAAGCATGAACATTTACTAAAGCTCATCGCAGTGATTTTTAAATATTCACTTTTGCTCCTTATTGTACCATATCCATAAATGTATATTCAGGCAATCATCGATGCGCAAATGGCGTTGTATAAACAAAAGTCACCAGAAAATTGGCGTCATCATGCGGGGTAGTAACAAAACTATTTTATAGTCTACTCGAAAACCTTAAAATGATTTTTTAAAATTTATGGCTTCATTAATGTCGCAGAATTTCTGGACATTCAGAGGTTATATCATTCCTAGCAAAGCTTGTTTATAAAAAAAATCCACACGTACCATAAGTTTAAACATTTCTTGTTGTACTACATTGAGTTTCACGAATGCTTTGTGTGACATCTTTGAAATATTTAATTCTGTACTCGTATAAATAAAATGTACATATGTACGTAAGCACACGAAGTGTGACTATTAAGGGGGAAGTCTACTGTGAATTTTTCAAAAAATCGATTTTTTTTTTATTAGCTTAAAAAATACTTTGAACCCTCTTAAATAAGGTACAATATGTGTTACAGCTGGCTAAATTTTTCTTCGTTGAAATTTCGACCTTTTCCCGAAGCGCTCCAAAGCTTTAAACGCTGAAAACTGAAACTTTAAACGCATTTTTCTCGAAACTAAGTTTTTGTATACGGTGTACACGATATCTCGAGTTCTGATAAATGAATCAGCTTAAAAATTTAATTATATATTCTCTGTAATAGTGTCTCTCGTCTGACATAGGATTTTTTTGATATCGTTATTTGTTAAATTGTTATAAACAATAGTAACATAAATTTTAGGCAAAAAAAAAGAAAAAAAATTCAAGAATTTTTTTTTCAACGCCAAAATTTTTTATCGACATAATCCTACGTCAGACGAGAGTCAATACTATGTATATGATAACAATATTTTGTTTTTTTGTTTTAGATCACCGAAACGTAAGATTTCATGTACACCGTTTAGGCACCTAAGAAAAGCGGACCTGCGCTTGCAGAAGTGCCACAGCGGCCATTTTGAATATTTTGACTTAAAATTTTTTTTTCAAAAACTTAAATATATAATAAAGATAGGAGTTTAAATAGATTTTATGTACGAGCAATATTTTGTTAGAAATAAAATCCGGAAAATAAGCCTGTTTTTTCCCTTGTCACAGTAGACTTCCCCCTTAAATAACGATACAGACGTTGCTGTGGAAAAAGCCCGCGTGCGCCAAACGCCAGGAAAAATACCAATGGAAACTTCCAATAATTCATGACACATTAAAGGTTATTATTAAATAACTCAAAATCATGGGAAATCAAAATAACATTTGATTAATCTTCATACTTTACTAAGGATCTTGTAATGAATCCCTGCGCTGGAAAATCCAATCTTCACGAAGAGTCAAAAACTCAGGTTGAATTTGATTACACAGGTTCGATATAAATTTGTGAGACTACAGAGCATGTAAAGTTCGATATTATGCGGATAAGTATTCTCCACCAAAAATTTCTGTTTGATGAATCGCATTAGTATCGACTACTTGAAATTCAGCTCAACTGGTCTTGCCCCACCTCTGCCATTATTAGACATCAAGACAAATTCAGGGAAAAGCCCAGCCAGACACTTAGCAGAGGAGGTACATATGTATGTACTCGTACGTACCTATTATTTATATTTGTGCAAGGGTGTATGTACTTATATAAGGACGCTATTCCTACAATCTTTTATTGCTCTTGTATTACAGATGTACTCACATACATACCCCTTGATCAAAAAGTTCCCGGAGTATATTTAGAAAATTCAAAATAGAAGATTATTCCTCAAAACTTATGCAATATTGTCGCCTACAAATTCTCCTCATCAACTGCAAAGCACTTATGGTGTACTAGCGTTTGACCCATTGACATTCCTGGCACTCTATTTTCGGTATAACCATTAGAGTCGCCTTCGATTTTTCCATTACTTTCTTTTGGCAGTGTCTGTCTGACCTTTTAGAAAAAAACCGTGGTATTCAATATGTTGTGATCCATAAAAGCCGTGACCATCGCTTTGTCTTTTCAATGAAATTTTGGTCTTGATTCATTCTGAGCTCTCCCCTCAGTCGCAGTATGTCTGGATTGCATTGACGTACTCTTAAAAACACCTCTCGTTACGCTTGATGAAGGTTGGGTTGGATTCAGCCTTGAAAATCATATCTTTAACGCTACCGGTTCGGTATCTTTTTTGCATGAAATTCAGGTCTTTTAGGACCAACTTTGCTGCAACACGGGCAAACCCAAATCAGTAACTACAATGCCCTGAACGAATCCATAAGCAATGTTCAAGTCCCCTGCTAGCTCTCTGATGGTTAATTTGCGTTATTGACCAACTTTTCTTTTATTTTATTGAGGTTTATATCAGTTTTCGATATCGACGGCCTGCCGCTACGTTCTTCTTCCTCGATGTACTCACGATTCACTTCTGGAGCGTTCATGCTTACGAGTGGCGTCTTTTGTTTAGAGTATAGTTACCGAAACATTTTCCCAACAGTTTCCATTTTTAAGGTTTCCATACTATTGAGTCCAGTTTTAACGCAAAATTTAATTAAAAATCGTTTTTGCAAACTCAAATCCATTTTTAAAACTGTAGAAATCGAAAACACTTGCAGAGATAGATTTACCCAACTGTTGCAAATGTTAAGCAATGGCGATAAAATTTTGGTAGGAATTTTAATCACAGATGTGGCAACCTAACAAAAAAACATAAATCAAATTGGTTGACTTAGAGCGTCAACTGGCGCTTGTTCGTGGGACTATTTGATCAAGGTGGTATATAAAAATACAACATTTGACTTTTTGATTCTCAAGTATGTACCGTTTTCCATTAGTTATCAGCAAGAAAATAGTAATCTTAATTATTTAGTTCAATTACACTGTTCTATTTTGAGTTATTTACCCCAAAAAACGGAGCTTTAAATAGCAACATAAAGCATAAACAAAACTATAATAAAAAATACCTGATTAGACGAATACTTTTAAAAGTCAAATACCAAAGTTCCCAGCAGCGAGATCAAGTGATCAAGCGGACAGCTGCTGATATCATTTTTATATGCAGTAATATTTATAATAATTTATACATACATACGTGTATATGTATTGTGTATTTTTAATTACTTTAATCAGTCCATAAGCATTTATTTTCGCCTTTTTGTCTTCTGGTCACTCACTGGTTTAAAGCGGATATTCGCTATGAGTTATTTTTTTCTTTTTGGTGCGAAAAGATTTTGAAATTAAGCAGCAAACAAACTGCTTGAAACAATCGTGAAGCAAATTGAAAATGCTAATGGAAATATATCCATTTAGAGATTAAAATTCTGCATTGTAGTTTTAGTAGAATTTTGTACAGCTTCGTATGATTGAAATGCTGGTTTCCTTTCTACATTTTACAATCTTCATTGATTCTACCAAATCTATTTCACCCCTTTTTAAGTGATGACCCTTCGACCAAATATACTGACGGCAACTTTTGCTCCAATTATTTAAGCAGCTGCCAAACTCGATTTCCATAACGCCGGTAGCCTTCAATTCAGACAGTGATTCAAGTTGAATCTTTTTATGAAACCTGCTTTTACGGACTCGAAACTCTTCTGTGGACACGTAGAGGCCTTTTTAGTTTATGGAATAGCCAGAAGTCACATAGAACTGAAACATACGAAAATTGTGGTTGTGGAATTATATGGATTGAGTTTTGGCCAAATATTCACGGATAATAAATGCAGTGTGAAAACAGCGCATTATCAAAGAACAAAAACCAAAAATCTAGTATTTTTTTGAAGAATAGCTTCACTCCAATGAGGCATAATACGAGTACTCAGTTAATGTTTATAGTGGTGAAAAATCTCTAAAAATCTGAGAAAAAAATCTATATTGACATGGCCGCGAAGATTAAGTTGGGGTGTTTCTTTATTTGACTATCAAATTCGCATGCTCCTGCACATACATTGTAATTACTCAAAAATCTGACCTTTGTTTTTAACTTAAAACTTTCCAAAAGTGCTTATTGAATTTTAAAAATAACACAGGCACACAAAAAAAAAAAGTGTCATGTCCAAGACATTAGACTTGTGTATTCCGACGTATTTTTTCGCACTGAATCCGAATCCGAAGCCAGAATACTCAAATTGGCTCCCGTTTTTGAGATAATCTCAAAAAACTGAAAAAAAAATTAAAAAACTGAAAAAAGAAATAAAATTTTTTTTCAGATCCTACGGTAGTGTATTTCGATGTATTTTTTCCCGCTGAATCCGAATCCGAAGCCAGAATACTCAAATTGGCTCCCGTTTTTGAGATAATCTCAAAAAACTGAAAAAAAATAAATAACTGAAAAAAGAAATAAACATTTTTTTCAGATCCTACGGTAGTGTATTTCGATGTATTTTTTCCCGCTGAGTCCGAACCTGATGCAAAAATTTGCATATTGGCTCAAATTCCTTGGGAAAACAACGACGCCATTTTCATATGGTCGAACAAATGAATGACTTTCGACCCTGTCTCGAGGTATCCAAAAGCGCCAAGTTCGTGCCTCTGGGATAAAAACTCTCTTTACTTGTATCTGTAACCAGGGCACCTCCACGTGGTGACGGTGGGCAACGGAACCATACTGGCAGAGTCCCTGGGTAAACGGCTGACGCTGTCATGGCAGGCACAAGTGAAAAGTGTTTTACGATGCAGGGTCTCGGAAGCCCAGTATCGGCGGCTGGTCAGGGTGGAAATGCAGGCCCGCAGGCGTCGTCATCCAGCGACTGCAGCTCTACAGTAGTGGGAAACTTGACTACTGTAGGGAATAATGCGACAAGTCATGAATCAGCAGGTGAATCTGTTGAACGATCAGATTTGAATCACAGTTGTAATAAGGACGTAAACAGTTTTTGTTATATTTGCAGCAAGTATGAGATTCCAAAGAGTCGGCGAAATGTAAATAAAAATGTTATGGAACTTTATAAAACTTGTTTTAATTTAGACATTACAAATCAAGATACTAACTGGGTTCCTAAAAAAATATGTAATCTTTGCGAAAGAATGTTAAACGGTAAAGCAAAGCAAACGATTAAGGTTCCTTGCATTTGGAGAAAACCCCTTAATAAAGAAAATTGTTATGTTTGTATGACGGATTTAAAAGGTATCAACAATTCTAAAAAATCGAATTATTTGTATGCAGAAGTTTCAAGCGTCACGAAACCAATTTTCTTATCTGATCAGGAGAGTAATGAAAATATGGATCTGTGCTGTTCTAATGATGAACATGTGATTACGGGATTTGAAGGTAATAACAGTACCGAAATCGATACAGATGAGAAAGAAATCGAAGATGATACTGATGAAGGAAGCGAAAATAATACTGAAGAAGGAAGCGAAAATGAAAGCACCGATGATGATGATTATACGCCGTATGATATTCCAATCAAAAAAGAACTACTTCCAGCTAATCAAGAAGAGGTTAATGATTTGGTCAGAGATTTAGGTCTACCCAAAGATGGTTCTGAGTTGCTAACTTCATGGTTGAAAAGCAAAAACTTTACTTCTAATAAAGTAAAATCATCTTTCTATCGAAATAGGGAGAAAGAATTTCGAAAATATTTTATCTTTCAAAAAGACATTTCTTTAGTATATTGCCAAGATATAAATGGATTAATGAATGAACTGAAACCTGGATGTTATAAAAGCGAGAATTGGAGGTTATTTATTGATTCCTCAACAAAAAGTTTAAAGGCCGTGTTACTGCATAACACAAACAAATTTGCTCCGGTACCTGTAGCATATTCAAGAGTTACTAAAGAAGAATATGGAAAGTTAAATATAATACTAAATAAAATTAAGTATTCAGATCATAAGTGGCAAATCTGTGGGGACTTAAAAATCATAACCATTATACTAGGACAGCAATCTGGATTTACAAAAATGCCGTGTTTCTTATGCGAGTGGGACAGTAGAGATCGGGCAAATCATTACATAAAAAAAGAGTGGCCTAAGAGAAAGAAACTTAAGCCAGGAACAAAGAATGTTATACAAAAACCCTTGGTCGATGCTTCTAAAAGCCTTCTTCCTCCACTGCATATAAAGTTAGGACTTGTTAAGCAATTTATTAAGGCATTAAATAAAGAAGGAAGATGTTTCCAGTATATTGAAGAAATCTTTCCTAAAGTTTCGGATGCAAAGTTAAAGGAAGGAATATTAGATGGACCACAAATTAGGAAGATGTTAAGGGATAACATTTTAGTAACAAAAATGAATAAGAAAGAAAGAGATGCGTGGCTTAGTTTTAAAAATGTAGTTGAAAACTTTTTAGGAAACCATAGGAGTTTAAATTACAAAGAAATTGTTGCAAATTTGGTCAAGAACTTCAAAAGCTTAGGTTGCTTGATGAACTTAAAGTTACATTTCTTAGATTCTCACGTAGATTACTTCCCAGAAAATCTTGGGGATTACAGCGAGGAGCAAGGAGAAAGATTCCACCAAGATATTAAGGAAATGGAACGTAGATATCAAGGAACGTGGAATAAAAATATGATGGCAGACTACTGCTGGTCGCTAAAGAGGGATATTGCTGTAAGAGGGCAGAAACGCAAAAGACAAACTCTGCATCGATCATTTGAATGTAAGAGAGTTCGATACCATAGAAAAAACATTTGAAAATAAATTACCATATTGAGCTAATAAATCAGCTAATAAATTCTAATTCGAACTCAGCAGAAAAAGTACAAATACATTATTCGTGTAGAAATTGCTAGATCTGGCAAACATCCGGTAGGAAATAGCTTAATTGTTTCTTGCCTGGTTTGGGCATGGGGTGGCCTGATTTTCATCCGTTTCTAATCAGGGCCTATTTTTGCCCGATGTGACCCTAATTAGAGATAACGGCTTATGATTAATTTGTTCACCTTACCAAACCTCCTCAAAGTAATGTCAATATTTCTACAATGGAATAATAAGTATCTAAAAAGGTATTACTTGCTGTAAATTCACCTTTTTGAGTAGTATTCTAAGATTATCTCAAAAAATGGATTCAACCTGACAATTGTGGCTTCAAATCGAATTGCAAATAATTCTGCAATCAGCGGTATAAAACAGATAGAGATACACTACTATAGTGTCTCGAGAAAATATTTGTTTTGTTTTGCCTTCAACTTGATTTTATGCGCAGATTTATGAGAATATCTCAAAAACATTAACGAACACCCTAATTTTTTGTTTCATATTTGGAACCAGTACAAAAATACGTAAAACAGGCTACCGTAGAATCTACAAAAAAAAATTTTTTTCATTACTTTGACTTTTTTAACAATTTTTTGAGACTATATCAAAAATTTGAGCAAATACGCCAGGTTTAAGCGGTTTTTTTAAATTATCTCAAAAATTTGACCCAATACGCCAATTCTGGCTTTAGTTTTAGAATCAGCGGAAAAAACACATCGAATTACCCTACAATAGTGTCTCAAAAAATTACGTTTGGTTTTTTACATTTGCAAATATGTTTGGCAACATTTTTGTAATCAGCGGGAAAAAGTACGTCGAAAAACACTACCATAATTTCTCGAGAAAATTATTACGTTTGGTTTTGCTCTTTTTTCGATTTTTTGAGCAGTTCTTTGAGATTGCCTCAAAAATTTTAGCCAATATGCAAATTTTTGCATCAGGTTCGGACTCAGCGGGAAAAAATACATCGAAATACACTACCGTAGGATCTGAAAAAAATGTTTATTTCTTTTTTCAGTTATTTATTTTTTTTTTCAGTTTTTTGAGATTATCTCAAAAAACGGGAGCCAATTTGAGTATTCTGGCTTCGGATTCGGATTCAGCGGGAAAAAATACATCGAAATACACTACCGTAGGATCTGAAAAAAAATTTTATTTCTTTTTTCAGTTTTTTAATTTTTTTTTCAGTTTTTTGAGATTATCTCAAAAACGGGAGCCAATTTGAGTATTCTGGCTTCGGATTCGGATTCAGTGCGAAAAAATACGTCGGAATACACTAGTCTAATGTCTTGGACATGACACTTTTTTTTTTTGTGTGCCTGTGTAATTATTTGCTTGCGAAATTTGATCAGTCACTTAGACGGACTACGCGTCTCTCTGACAATCAACCTTACCTAAAGCCTTTTTTCAATTAGTGTACTCACACCACGAGCTAATTGTGCAAACATAAATATTTATGAACATCTAAGCAAACATATTTCATTTATGATAGTTACAGATGCCAGTGGACCCAAGTGGAAAGCTGCGCTGCCTCACCTCATACAACCTGCCTGCCTAACATGCAAAGTCCACGCAGATGTCTCGCTAACTTTTCCAAAAATCATTTTCAAACAACTGACGAGCTTATCAGACTTTTCTTTGACTGCATCGTCATATGTCATGCCATGCAGACTAAGCTTCTGATTTCCTCACTTGTAAACTTTGTGTTTTTCTGACCCAATTGGTGGGATTTCGAGGTGAATGGCATGATTTCTTTGCCTGTTTAACGTATGCTTATATGTCTATGACATGGCATGCCACGATGTCCATGCCCAGAGGATATTAAAATCGAAAATGTTAGAAACATCATCAAGGTTGACGTCACATGAATGGGTAAGTAGAAAACACGGCGAAACAGATTTAACCCAGATTCTCCGCCGGCATGGTGGCTTCTTGCGTACCTTCACCGTTTTAATCTAGCAGGTAAATCACTTATTGCTTGATCAGCTATCTAAAAATTGCTAACAAAGATCTAATATAAATAAAGCCATATAATTTTTAGTGCCATTCTTCACTCAACATTGTTATCGACTATCTATTTTCCAGCTGGGTAGAAAAGCATGCGTATTTAACATATTATACTTGTACGAGTATGTACGTATACAAATATCGTAAAGCCCGGTAAGCACGAACTATTTTTTGAAGCGTTTTTTACTTTTCAGGAGCCATCGATATCAAACCTGAGTTAGATGCTAACTTAAGTGTGGTAACTATAACTCGTCTTGAATCTATAATTTTATATCTAAACTATAGGGCCCACAGTTCTGGGTGAATATATTCCATCAGAACGGCAGATAGTTTTATAAAAATACATAAGACTTTTTGTGGCAGAAATTCATTCAGATTTTTACTATATAAGAATTTACAAGGGGCAAAGGTTATTCGAAAAAACTTGATCTATAATTTTTGAAGTTTCAACTTCCAGCGGCTCAATTAATTCTAGCATAAAATATTTACCCTCATGTAAGGGGTTTTCCAATAAGAGGTGTTATTCCCGTAAAAGATCAATGGTATCGTTGCTTGTGTGGCACGTAGCGCCGTCTTGTTGAAAATAAACGTTGTCCAGATCAATACCATCCAATTCCGGCCATACAAAATGGTTTATCATCTCTCGATAGCGCAATCCATTCACCGTAACTGTTGCTCCAGTTTCATTTTCGAAAAAGTAATGTTCAATGACTCCGCCGGACCATAAGCCGCCCCAAACAGTCAGACGTTGAAGATAGAGAGGCTTTTCAACAATAACTCTTGGATTTTCTGAGCCCCAGATCCGACAATTTTGCTTGTTGATGAAACCACCGAGGTGGAAATGGACCTCATCACTCAAGATGATTTTTCGATGGAATTCCGGATCATTTTCATGCACTCCAACGACCCAATCAGCAAAGACACGACATTGTTGATGATCGGCCGGCTTAAGATCTTGTGTTAACTGGACTTTATAAGCCTTAATGACGTTTGTGGAATGCCTAATTCCAAAGAACGACGAGGAATGGACAAACCTGAGGTTTCTTCAACAATTTCGGCTACAGCAATATTTTCGGCTGTTCTTGAGCGACGTGCACGGGAATTTCTATATTGCGGTCCGACAAGGTGTTCGAGTTTTACGTACCGTCTCTGCCAAATTTTCACCATTTTTATAGTGAACTAGCTTATACCCGTGGGTTTCACCCCACATTTCTATCAAAAAGTATGCAATGTAAATAAAACAACTTTAACTTTTTTAAGTCAGTTTAGGTATTATTTAAAACGATCGGATATACGACATTTTTTGTTATGGGTAAGGCTTTCTCAAGTGAGCCCCAAAATTACCAAAGTGAATATTTTGCGATGAAATTCAGCCAGGACTGAGTTCTATCATCCAGAAGCACACCCAGAAAATTTTGTTGTAAAATTCTAAATAGTTTTTGTTTTATTAACTATCGAAGTTTTTAGCAGCGCTTGAATAATTATCACATTTCTCGTAAAGTAAGTATCCGATTACAACGATTTTTCAACTGCAGACTGATAAAGGATGATATTTTTCAAAAACGTTATTTTTGTTCCGAAACTTGATGTTTTGTTGTTGTAAATCATTTTTTTTAATAAACAATTAAAAATTTAACTAATTTCTGCGCCTCTGGGAGGAAAATTTTTTAAGGATATTAACGTAATAAACATTTGTGCATTTATGTATGGAAAAAAATGCGTGCAATTCGAAAAGGATTAATTACAATTAATTTTTTTGTGCCAGGATGCGCGCTTCGACTTACGCGGACGCGCACGAACACACAAACGGCGACTCGCGGGCGGCTTGCGAAAAACCGTGTTTCGGACACATCTCAACGCGATATGCTTCCGTAAGATCAGTTTTGCCGACATTGTCATTAGTTGTGTCTAGTCTCCTTCCGACTGCTGTGGTGATGTGTTTCGGTGATAATAAAAGCTGTGATATTATGTAAATCGCGTACGTTAATGTGTACAAAACTAAGTATAGACTAATATAATGCCACATGCAAATCGTTGTTGTAACCCTTTCGGAAAACAAAACCATAGTCGTGTTTACACAAATCTATTTCGAATAAGTGACCAAAATGCGAAATTTAGTGTCGTGTTCAAAATTCTGTGCAATCAGAATACTGGAACACAACACAGGCAACAATACATCCTTACGTTGTGCATTACAAAGAAAACGGCGTAGAACAGCATAAGAATTTTGTGATAATTTCTGAAGCATTGGAACATGACAGTTCCACAGTCAATTTGTTCAATTCTAAATTGATTCAATATTTGAATAAACAGTTTGGTAAACGAAATGTGAAGAAAATCTATTATTTTTCCGACGGGGCGGCCTCACAATACAAAAACAAGAACAATTTTATAAATTTACTATTTCACAAAAAGGATTTTGGTATCGATGCCGAGTGGCACTTTTTTGCCTCTGCACATGGGAAAGGTGCCTGCGATGGTATTGGTGGTGCTATAAAAAGAGATGCGTACCATGCAAGCTTGCGAGATAAAATCCCGGTGAAAATTACGGGACCGAAACAGTTGTATGATTGGGCAAAAGTCAATTCTAAGAAAATTTAATTTGATTACTGTAATAAACAAGAACATGAAAATCAGTTGGAAAAGCTCTATTCCAAAGCGCAAACTTTGAAAAATACGAGGCAGTTCCATTCTTTTATTCCAAAAGATAAAAATTCCATCGAGTGCAAAATATTTTCAGCCCACGATCAATCTAAAATTATACCCATTATGTAAAAACAAACTACATGAAAAGTGTAAAAAGCGTGAATGATTTTCATTTTTTCTCGAAATAACAAATGAATATGCGATATCTGTATAACTTTCTATATCTGTTTCACTTTTTGTGTCACAATCTATAGATCTGATATGTAAACAGAAACGTTAGTAATAAAGACGTATATATGAAACCTTGCATGACAGCTTATACATTCCTTTGAATACATTTGATTTAATTATCATTACGCATTTTCGCGTCAGTCGAAGCGCAAATTCTGCCATACGTAAATTATCTATATGGCCAATCTTTAAAAACAAGTAAACAGCAGTAATGGAAATGTCGGCAAAACTGATCTTACGGAAGCATATCGCGTTGAGATGTGTCCGAAACACGGTTTTTCGCAAGCCGCCCGCGAGTCGCCGTTTGTGTGTTCGTGCGCGTCCGCGTAAGTCGAAGCGCGCATCCTGGCACAAAAAAATTAATTGTAATTAATCCTTTTCGAATTGCACGCATTTTTTTCCATACATAAATGCACAAATGTTTATTACGTTAATATCCTTAAAAAATTTTCCTCCCAGAGGCGCAGAAATTAGTTAAATTTTTAATTGTTTATTAAAAAAAATGATTTACAACAACAAAACATCAAGTTTCGGAACAAAAATAACGTTTTTGAAAAATATCATCCTTTATCAGTCTGCAGTTGAAAAATCGTTGTAATCGGATACTTACTTTACGAGAAATGTGATAATTATTCAAGCGCTGCTAAAAACTTCGATAGTTAATAAAACAAAAACTATTTAGAATTTTACAACAACATTTTCTGGGTGTGCTTCTGGATGATAGAACTCAGTCCTGGCTGAATTTCATCGCAAAATATTCACTTTGGTAATTTTGGGGCTCACTTGAGAAAGCCTTACCCTTATATTATTTTAAGTATAAATAAAAAGGCTTTTCGGTGCGCCAACTCTGGAGCAGGCTACATATAATTGGCCATGGGTAAAACATGAGTTGGTTAGATTGACTCCTGCTACAGCTAATGATTGTCCCTGAGCTTTATTTATGGACATTGCGAAAGCCAGTCTAATAGGAAATTGGAGGCGTTTAAAATTGAAAGGCATATCCGTCGGTATCATTGGAATTCTTGGTATGAAAACTTTGTGGTTTTCAAAATTTCCTGATAAAACCATAGCTTCTATAACATTCGGTAAAAGTTTCGTGATGATTAGCCTTGTGCCATTGCATAAACGTGGAGGATCCAAATTACGCAGCATAATTATCATGGCCCCCTTTTTAAGCATCAGTCGATGAGGAGGAATTCCTGATGGGTCCAAGGAGTTAAGAAACTCAACGGAATAATGAACAGCCTGGGATTCTTCGACGCCTGTGTCAATGGAATGATAAGTTGTGACAGTTCCTGGTAGTATTTCTTGAATTTTGGAATTAATGACATTTACATCGTCAAGTTGACAAAAACCTGGAGGAAAAGAAATTAAATTTGGTGGTAAAGAAACTGGTATTTTTCCATTGCCTATTGTAAGTAGTTGTTCAGAAAAATTTCTGCTGAAGCATCTCCTCCCAAATGTGCTCTCATATTTGTAGAAAGAGTCAATTTTTGAACGTAGTCCCATAGGTATGACGATTTTAAGCAGGCATTCACTTCATCTGCGGCGGTAAGCTTTCCCAATAAGAGAATGCATTCAATTCATCAATACCTCTATCGTTGATAATATAAATTCGTTTCTATATCAAATGGTCTAACCCCCATTTTTCTCTAAGCTCATATTTTTTCTAGGAGTACTAAATACTAACTTCATTAAACTTTTTACCAAGTTTTGGTATTCTACCATAAATGCGTCCAGTAATATGTAGTATGAAAAATCCCATTTGTACAGGAGGTGTCACGCCGCATTTCTAACTATCACCAGTTTTCATGCAGGTGTTAGGTATTAACCTTATATAATCTCTTACCGAATTTCAGTTGTCTAGCCCAAATACTTCCGGAGATATGGACAATGAAATATTGCATTTATATGGGACGTGCCAAGCCCCCTTTTTCGTTCTTCTCAGTTTTCTTGGAGGTGTTGGAATTAACCTCATATAACCCCTTCCCAAATTTCATTGGTTTAGCCTAAATACTTCCAGAGATATGGACTATAAAAAATTCCAGTTGTATGGGAGGTGCCATGCCCCCTTTTTCGTTATACGCAGTTTTTCTGGATGTGGTAAGGATTAATGTCATATAACCCCTTACCAAATTTCAGTAGTGTAACGTAAATACTTTCAGAAATACGGACTGGTAAAAATTCCATTTGTATGGGAGGTACCACTCCCCCTTTTTAGTTATACGCAGTTTTTGTGGATGTGGTAAGGATTAATGTCATATAACCCCTTACCAAATTTCAGTAGTCTAACGTAAATACTTCCAGAAATACGGACTGTTAAAAAATCCATTTGCATGGGAGGTGCCACGCCCCCAGCCGACTCAGGCTGTACTGTACTTCGCTTTGTTGCACAATTTATTTACTAAGTTGTCTCTGAACACTTTAATCGAAGTCGAGACTTTGGCTGACAAATGTCTGAAAAAAATTGACAATACAAGCTGAGGTTTTCTATAATCAAATTAAAGTCTATGTTAATAGATGAAAGCAAATGAAAGCTAGTAAATTGAGCGTGGGAATGACAAGCAATCTATTTGTACAATTACATGCACACATTATATCATTATGTCCATACATGTATACCAATATGAAGGTGAGGTAAATATCTGAGGTGAATAAAGATCCAGCACGAAGAAGAAGGCGCTCTTTGTTGCACTCGACCAAATCACTTATGCGGTTACTGTGTTAATGAAGAAAGAGAAATATGGTGCCCAAAAAATATAAAATTGTACACTTATAATTTTAAAATAATTTAGTTAAACAAAGTTGTTTCAGATGAAATCACCGCACTTTATTTCACGCACTGTATTTTTAACTACTCACTCACTAATCACGCATCCATTTCTTTTTCCCTTGCAAATATATTTTAAAATTTCATCAATCAACTACTGCATTTTTATTTATTTACATACATATATTGTACACACGAGTATGTCTACAAATATATTTATTTAACGTTTTTTTTTCGCTTGACATTTTAATGCCCACAATTGGGCCAATGAGCGACGGGAGGCTCGCTCTGTTCTTCACGCCAAGTTCAACCAGCCATTATGGATTTTTTTGTGGAAGACAAAATAAATGGTATAAATGAAAGAAATATTTTAAATATTAATTTTAAAAAATATCGGCTGTATATTTTGACAACTGCTGAGTTTTAATTAGTAAATTTTTGCTGCTTGAAAAATAGGGTTGGGATGGGTACGACTGTTATGTATTTGAAAAATAAATGTGAAAATATAGTTAAATAATATTTGTGTAAATGTGTAGAAGACTTGTATTTATGTGACACTTGCTTGTGGTTGATAAAAAATTATACGAACGGTGCGAATAAATGCAAGAGTAAAACTAATGCTATTCTTTATCAAGTGAAAAAAAATCAAAGCCTCTTACTGGCTTCATACGAGCTTTAGCTCAGATAGAATTCATGCAATTTAAAATGTAGCCGTACAGCGATAGGTACTTTTAATGAAACGAACGCAACGCATTTAATTTCATTTTATTTACTGAAGTCTATAATTACAAAGTAGCAGAGCTGAAATTGGCAATGCTTAGGTCACACCATTAGAAAACCACCAGATAGCATCACGAGCATGTCATTCGACTGAAACTCGCAAGGGAGCAGAGCAAGTTACTTTACTAAACAGTTTTAGGTTGTTTACTGTTGCTCTGCGCACGGCATTGCTCTGCACTGCCCAAAATAGGCCATCAATTGCAGGGTAGAGCTGAGTTAATTGGAAGTATTTGATATTAAAACCTTACCCAATCTCATTCAATAAATCTATTGTACTTGTATCCTATATCTACTCTATTCCGAATTTTGTAGGCTAAACGCTAAATAAAGGCAGTAAAAGTATTGCAGAAAGTATTGAAAAGTGCTACTAATATAAATTTCTATGGATAATCGATTGTTTGACTAGTTGAAATGCATCGCCATTATTGACTAATTTTCAAGGTTGCATTTGAGTTCAAAGCATGTAAAATTAATTGAAATTATAATACCTAGTCGATCTATTTCATATATCCTATGCAATTTTTTTCTCGATAGGCTGGTCGTTTACACAATATTTACATTACTCTTGCTTGTGTTCGCTGTCTGGCTCGCTTGTTGTGTCTATGTGACGCATGATGTACATACGCACATACACATAATTAAAACGAAAGTAAATTTGTAAATAAAATAATACGCAACACAGCTAAATATTTGACTTTATATGCACGCACTAGAAATGTACAAGTCAATTGCCCCATGCATACCTAGGCAACATTGCAGTGCCAACTGACGTATGCGACTGAGCTATTGCCTCAGCAATCCACCTCACACCACACACCGCACACTCCTCTCAACCGCCCACCGAAGCTAGTTTTTATGCTTTTACGCAGCTAAATTGTGTTTATTTTTAAATCTATGCAAACTTGTGTTCAATGCAAATATTCTATGCTTGTTGTTGTTGTATTTTAGCATACATTATTATTATTGCTGCTCATCGTATGCAATGAGAGTAAAGAAACAGTGAGAATTACATGAATGGATGGATTAACGATGCATAAAAATGAATAGAATACTTGGCGCATGCTCAATACTGTTACAAAATAACATAACATAGCATGGCATAACATACATAGTGTAGACTAGCAATATAATGAACTTTTTCATTGTCAAACAAAAGCGCAAGCCGGAAGCTGTAAAACACTTGTATGTATATGCGGCCATTATACATGCAACAAAGAAACATGAAAAAAAACGAAACAAGAAAAAAAAAGAATATAGATAAAAAAATGTGCAAGCGCTGCAGCAACAACAGCATTGAGGTTGGCAGTTATTTAGCTGTCTTGTGAGATATATGTATGTATGTATATTAGTACATGCATAGGCATGTGTGTGTATGTAATAAGCAACAGGAGGCTGTGAGTGAGGCGTTGTGCGGTTGAATGCCACCTGGCCGTGTCTGTTCGTTGGCAATTAGCGAAAAATTTGCCAAGGAATTAACGAAATGAATTTGTTGTGCGCTATTTAAGTTGCTAAATGAATTAGCGGAATTGTTGGTGGTGAAAAAGAAAAAAAAATATATACATAATATATATATACATAAATGCTTATGTATGCAAATTTACGAAACGAAAACACTGCGAGAAAATGAAAAAAGGACTTAGAATGGGGAAAGTGGCTGAAAATTTCTTAATGAAAACATTTGTTCGAGTGAATCGTAAATTATGAGCCCAAATGTTGTAGGTGAAACAGCAAGTAATTATGCGTATGTATGAGAATACAAAGGAGGGTGGGCAAATCTGAGATCTTTTATGCTCAGCCATAAAATTGACTGTAATGGTTATTGTTTTCCAAATAAATTTTTTATTAGGCTCTTTTTGGTTGTTTTAAAAATAAGTCTAAGCAAAAACAAAAATCAAATTAATATGAACGTAAATTGTTTTACATATACTATGCTTGGTTTTCAAGGTGAACATATGGAAATATGCGTAGAACTATTTGCCTATTTCATCGCCAAGGTTGTAGTAATGAATGGTGCTTTGAAAAAAAAACCCAAAAACAAAAAAATAAATTGTTTGAAAAAAAACACAAGTGTTAAAACGACAATTTTAGTACTTCAATAGGTAGAAACTTTCATGAAATTGATTATGAAAAATGGTTTCGGGCTCATGGCTATTGCAAAAATACTTCATTCTGGATCAATAATTTCTGATTTCGAAGTTGTTTTCCAAGGCTATTTGTTCACAAAACAAAATTAATAACGCAGGGGCGCCAAATCACGTGATCATGGAGGCCAGCCTTTGGGCCAATTTATGACGATAATGTTTAACATTAATGTTTAAATGTGATTCTGCGCATAAGCCACCTCCGCTTCCTCTGATGAACTGCACACTATCAGCCTAATTTTTAACGACATCTTCGAGTAAATCCGGTTACATACGTCTACTGCGCATTCGCAGCTGGAATATGCCAGTTTTATTTGGATACCATATTTTGCTTCTCATGTAAATAGGCTTGAACGTGTCCTGAAAGTCTTTGTCTGTTAATCCATGCGGTCTTTGCGCTAATCCAATTTCATCCTATTAAAACCGGCGCTTGCTCATTAATCAAAAAACACTAGCCATTAGAAGGACTATCCTGTCCCTCAATTTTGGTTTCTATGTGATAAGTGGGCGATTGTCTGCCCTTCGCTACTCGAGGAAATCAGTGATCAGGGGTGGTGATCAGCTGATCCACTTCCATCAGAAAATTCGGTCGGTTAAATCCAATTGAGACGGGGCCGGTTTTCAGCTGACAATAAAATTCATTTTGTTGTGAAATCTTCTCGTTTGCAATATTTGTGAAGCAACTCCTTTAAGCTCATTGGTACAAAAAAACGTATTTTTAAATTATTGATATTTTGGCGGTTTTCGAAAAAATGGAATAAATATTATTCGGTTGCTGTTGCTTGTAAACAAACAAATTGCCATTAAGTGATCAGGAATGCAACACTGTGGTGTTGCAAATGTTTTCTAATTTTGACACAGGGCCCTCGGCAGCCGATTTCTGACCGCTCCCGAAATTAGAATTTTTGTGGTAATATTAAAAATAATAGAAAAAAAATGCAAATTAATATCTTGACTTGGAAAATTTACAACAACAAATATTTTAAATATATTTCTCAGTTATAATAATGCTTTTTATTGAGAAATATCGAAATTTATACGACATTGTTTAGACGACACGACTTTCTATGAAATTTAATTATTTTTTATGTACAATAACTATGTTAAATAAAAGAGCGTTTTGTAATCAGGTGATCTCAGCTGTATGCATTTTTTGACTACCAGCTGAGAGAGTTTTTACTTATGGATCTGTACAATAGCGAAGATTATGTTGCGTTTTTTCGTACGTCGCCAACACAATCTCGGTTTTTTTGTAAACACATCCCCTGTTTCGTTGGCATATCAGCTGATTCTTTCAAATTCGCTGAGAGCCGGTTCTCGGTCTGATATTAGCTACAGCTTCTAAAATATTTTCACCATGCTAAGGTTGCTGAACTAATTCTGCTTCCAATGCTCCGATTTCTAGAACTTTGAGAGAATTTAATATACTCTTAAAATATACTGGCCTAAATTTTTCATTCACAAAATACTTCAAAATGTTACTAAATGAATTTTTGAACTAAATTCTATGTATTCCCTCATATTCCGTCTCTGTAAATTATTATTACATTTTTATCATTAAAATGAAATAGCAAAGTTATCAGGCATGTTCTGAAAATCGCGCGATTTCAATTCGGATCCGAAATGGTAATTCGTACGATTTTGTTTTGGGTGTTCTGTAATTCGTCCGATTTCATTTAAATTCGAATTTAAGTTCGAAACAGCCGAAATAGCGAAAGGTAGTGAAGATAATAAATGTTTGTTGCGCACTACATAACATATGTAGGAGTAATCAAATAGATGACATTGAAACAGACAGCGTATTAGAAAACAATTAAATTGATGAGGAAATTGCTGAAAATGAGGAAAACAGTAGTGTTGGCAGAAATATAAGATACTCTATTGCTAGAAATTTAATATTATGAAACATAAAATTTATTCATATTAAAAGTAAATATATACTTAAAAGTTCAAAAGATTCTTTTATATTTATTTTTTAGTCTCTATCTCAAGCATTTTAATTTTAATTTTAACTGTTTCATGTTGCAACTGCTCCATTCTGAGGTAATGTCTTTGCTTTTGCTCTATACTTTGAGTCTTCAAGCGATTTTGCTCTGCCAGCAATTTATTTTGTTTCTCAACAGCACGACAAACTCGTCGAATCTCTTCCCTTTCATCTTCCTGCGATTTTGCAATCTTGTGTTGGTTTTCGCAAATGTTATCTAAAGTGGTGGATATTTTCTCCATATAAGTAGATTGCGTTGCCATACACGTCTGAAGGCTGTCCTGCGTTGATACTCGTGGCCTTTTTGCAGCTCTCGGGGTAGCCACTGCTTCCCTCCTTGTTTGGGGACGTTCTTCCTCAGATTCGATAGCGCTATTATTTTCTTCTGTCCCAAAGCTTCTAGAATGGTTTATGCCCTCAACGGCTGCAAAAATTCCACAAGTTCTTGCAACACATTCTTCGGTGCTCGTCAGTACATGCTTATTAAAGGGTCCACCTCCTGTTGCCCTCGATTCTAGATTGTTATGGGCAACCTTATTACGAATGCACCCCTTCCAGTCAGACCATATCTTGAAAAAAGACAACTCAAAAATATTTATTTTAATATTTGACTAAATACTCACTTTTTTCCATCCATTAACATCTTTTTGGGGCGGGCCTTCTGCATTTAGCAGCGTCGTTAGCTCTTTCCACTTTTCGTCAACAGCAACTCTGTCGCCCTTCGAAAAATTCTTCGCCAAATCTGGATGAGATTCCATAAAGTCGACTAAAATTAGCTCTTGCTTGGAGTTCTTGTGTTTTCCCCTAAAAGTTTTTGAATAAGTTTTAAATATTTTAAATAAACGCTTTTATTTACATAAATATATGCAGTTATTTTGAGTAAATCCTCACATTTAGATAAATTTATTTCAACAAACAGTTTATAAGAATGCCACAAAGCGCTAACGTTTAAGTTGCCGAAAATTTAACTGGAAAATTTTAACGATTTCGATTTCCAGAACAGGGTGACAAAACGATTTGCTGATGTTCGAAAAAAAACGAAAACGGAACGATTTACAGGACATGTCAAACGATTTCAAAACGGAAAATGCGAAAATATTGCCCGAAAACGATTTGCAGAACATGCCTGTATAAGTTTAATTTATTTTTGCTTTAATTATTTAGCAATAATCTGTTTTTCATATTCTTCATAGTCTGTAACAAATACTACATTTTTATATTATTAAATAAGTAAATCAATAAAATTTCTGCTACCCGATCATATTGGCTTCCAGATGGTCAATTGTTATTAGTTTGTTAGCGTACACCAATGACTTAAATTTTTTCCACAGAAAATAGAAGCGGTCTTCAGTTACATGATTTAGCAGGTCAGTTAATAGGGTCAATGGTTTCCATGTTTTGAAATAAAATATAATTTATTATATTTCGATAACGAATTCTATTGACTGCAACGTCGGCTCCAGTAGGCGTTGTGAACGTTGTGGACGCGTTGGCCTTTCCATGACGAAATCGTAAAACAAAAGTGCTACCTGTCGATAGCAGACAGCTGATATTCTTATGGAAATTTTATCGTTGAAAAAAAACCAATATATGTAAAGAGATCTAAAACGTAGCTCAACCTTCCAATTGCCCTTTAATGTTTGGAAAAACTTTTCGAGTTAATTTTCTGTGACTTCTTCAATGCCCACTAAAGAATCAACTCATTTAATAGTAAAAAGAATCAAACTGTTGATTTATCTAAACAAACTCCCACCCCATCGCACCCCTTATACCCTTATAAATAATTTAATTTTTTACTTCAAATTAAAGAATAACAAATTTAAATAATAAATGCCCACATTTTATTCCACCTGTGGCCAATATTTGCTACTTCTATTAAAATACATGATTTGAAACAATTCTAAGTAGGCAATTAAATTAATTTATTTCAATTAACTTTTCTGTACTTGCAAGCGGAAATTGGCGCGAAGACAAAACGAAAAGCATTCGGCTGTTCAGGCAGATGTGTACATTTGTAGATTAAAATAAATAAATGATAAAATTGGCAGTTCGAGATTTATTTTTAAACACAAGTCTGCTGCTTCCATTACTCTATGCATGTGTGTGTAAACAGTTATGTGGCTGTATTTAAACAGGAGCACTTTTTCACCACGGTTTTTGGCACACATAAACTGATTGATGTTCGCCACATCTATGACAAAGTCAATAAACACCCATTCCATTTCCATATGCATACATACATACATACCCACATAAATGGAGTGGTAGGCAAGCCAGCTGCGCCAGCCGAACAAACTACTAAACAAAAAGTTAAAAGTTAAAGTTAAAAGTAAAACATTACATAGCTAATTAATGGATTTTTCCATTTGTGAGTGTTGAGGCTAATATTGACATTTCTCAGACGGTATTAAATGCGCAAACATTGGAGAGATGATTTTTTGCAGCGAGCGATTGAAGAAGCCGCTGCTGTCGCTAGAATTTGCACTTTTTTCTGAAGTCCTCATTTTAATATGTATGTATGTATACGTATTTATATATATATTTGTATATGTAGTGTGCCCCCATTTTGTCGCCCACTCCGGGTAGCAAGTTTATTTATAAAATGTCAAATGTATCGGGTGTATTTTTTGCTGGATGGAAAATATCGATACCGATAACTATGGTTAGACAGTTGAGAATGGCCGACTGTGTTGACATTTCTGTTCAGTAAGGTTGGACAAATCACCATGTGCGTTTAACGCCAGTACAACGCTTCCAAATTATGGAAATTCACTTTGAAAAAAAGTCTGTTCGCGAAGTTCATAGAGCACTGGCGGCATAGGAAGGAGCCATTGAGCCTGGCCGATTGAATCCTTTTTTAGCTGTCTAAAACTTCGACGACATTTGGTTCCAACAAGACGACACAACTTAACATCCTGCGCGCTTAACCATCGATTTATTGCATATTCAAGCCACCATTGATGCCATACGGCCAGATTGATTGGAGAAAGTAGTAAAAAATAGGACTGACCGAACGGACCAATTAACTTGTAGCTGCGGCGAACATATACCGGATATCATATTCAAAAAGTAATAATAAAAAAAAGTTCTGGAATTTCTGTTTTGTATTATCATTTCAAGTTCTCAAGTTCTTAAAAAAACACCCGTTACATACATTTAGGGATTTCGTTCGAGTATAAATGATATGCAATATAATTACATACATGAGTATATCAGTATATACGTAAGTACGTATGCATTAGGGCGGGTCGATTTAAAAATCGCTCATTGCTCTGTGAAAATCGTATTCTAGGGATCAAAATAAGAAACTTTGCCGAAGGAACCATACCTCTAAAACGAATTCTGATGTCCCCCAGTTTGGGTTGAACGAAAAATCCCACATTGACCCATTTAGAGTGCTCCAATCGAGTACAAATGTATGACCGACCACTAACTTTGGTCGGGCCGATCCACCCATGCCAGTGGCACACCCCCTGGAACTCCCCTGGGGGGTTCC
The DNA here is from genome assembly GCF_028408465.1 of Anastrepha ludens. Lineage (NCBI taxonomy): Eukaryota > Metazoa > Arthropoda > Insecta > Diptera > Tephritidae > Anastrepha > Anastrepha ludens. The sequence continues at coordinate 114,360,382 of NC_071500.1, read as the reverse complement.
CCATACAATCATTTCAAAATATCACCATTTTTGGCCTTCACATGAGAAAAGAAACTAGAAAGTTCGACCCAAATTGGGGGACATCAGAATTCGTTTTAGAGGTATGGTTCCTTCGGCAAAGTTTCTTATTTTGATCCCCAGAATATGATTTTCACAGAGCAATGGGCGATTTTTTTGCCTCCCCACAAAAGACACTAAAAGTTCGACCCAAATTGGGGGACATCAGAATTCGTTTAAGAGGTATGATTCCTTCGGCAAAGTGTCTTATTTTGAGCTAGAATATGATTTTCACAGAGCAATGGGCGATTTTTTTGCCTCCCCACAAATCGACCCGGCCTAGTATGCATATATGTATGTATGTGTACGTCCATAAATAATCATCATACGCCCTGTACACCCCTAAGAGCCATTTTTATTGGACATTTATGCAATATATATACATTTTTACAAATCATATATGTACATCAATATATGTAATAAACTGCCGGCACCTCGCGCGCCAAAGCGACAAAATTATAAAAAGAATTCAAGTGCGCAATTTTCGTAAAACGCTCTGTTGACATCACGAAATTCGCTAAATACGAACAAAAAATTATCTCTCAGCGCAACAGTAACCAAACCAAAGTAGTTGTACAGATGTGCAGAGGCGCCTTTTTGGGTCTGAATTTGAAAAAAGCTAACAGGCGCGATATAGAAATATATGTACCTAAATGTGGGCTAGTTAAGCCAATATTTGTTTTCAATGTATTGGAGATAAACAAAATCAATGCCAAAAAATACAAAAAATGCTTCGAGTGATTTAACTTTCTAATATTGTTATTTTTTCACTGTGCATAGAAATATTTATTTATTTTATTTCCACCAATATATAATTTTTGGTTTTTTTTTTTGGTAAAGAAATTGATAAATGAAATTCACTGCATTGCTTCTATTTCAGCAACAAAGTTGTGGAATTTCTATTAAAAAAGATGTCTAAATCTGTATTATTTACACTCCAAAAAAAAAAAAAAAAATGTTTACTGATGTGCACACCCAGCTACTGAGATTAAGCTTATCATATGCAAATTGAAATTTGTTGAGCTATTTAATAAATTCAGTTAATTTTATACTGACACAGATGCCAATATCATCGAATTTAATTGCAACGATGCAATAGGAAAAAATCTATCGAAAATAGATTAATTTGACTGGCACGTGCAGATGGAAGCAGAAAGTAGAAATATTTTTTGTGGAAATTTTGTAACATATGCTGAATGTATGTATGCATGCATGTATGCATATAGAAGCAAGCCAATGCAAATGATTTGTAGTCGCTTTCAAATATTACTTAAATGCTCAGCTAGCGCCTAGAAATCCCAATGGCGCCCAGCAGGCAGACTGAACTGCCTTGAAAACCACAGAAATTTGATAATGCAACAGTAATTTTTACGGACTTGTGGGAAACCTAATACCAAATATAAAGAGCTGATACCAAGTAAGGTTTAATAGTAGATTTTATTAATAGCCTGCGCTCAAATGTAATAAGTTGTATTAATTGAGTAATAAATGATATTCAATTAACTAGAAGTTTGTTAATCCAAGTAATATTCGTGATTACAGACAAATCGAGGTATCAAGTCTGGCGTTATAGTTGGATTTTGTATTACTCCCTTTCAATGCATTACTACTATCATGAAAATTTATTATTTTCCTTAATAATAGTAAATAATAATAAGCGCAATGATCGCCCCCGCGCGCTCAACCGACACTAGGAGTGCAGTCCTCAAGATGTGAAATAGTTGAAGTGCCGGCCAAGACATACGGGTCATGTGATAAATGCTTACAACTGCTTACAGAGAGAAAAACTGCGTCAGTTTTAAAACTGTTTACAGTAATTCTTTGACGTCAGCTGCTGACGTCAGTTTTATTATTGTTGGTATTTTGCCAAGTTCTTCGGCAATTGGCGAAATACTTTAGTTTTCTTAGGATCCGCATACGTCCTTTTTAAGGTTTTTGGGCGAGAATTTCCCTCAATTTATGGTGTGCGTTTTGACGTTGTCCCATAAATAGCGGATTTAACAGTTTCCCGCCGCCTTCGCAAGCCAAATAATTCTTATGACAAATTTTTACAGCAAAAATATATTCGCTTGTTTACTATTGCCGGCCGAGGGGCAGGTAGAGGCTGAAATTAGGCCCAATTCCTTTACAATTCCTGGGGTGATGGAAAATAATGAGATATGATTTGCGCTTATTGATTCTCGTAGTATTAATAATACTGAGACCTAAGTATTGGTGGTGGATATTAAACGCTTGTGGAATTTTAATTTAATTTATATCCACGTACTTACGCTCTGGGATATTAAAATTTGGTTCAACGGCTGCATGCAACATTATAAAGAAGTCGAGATATATGTACATATGCAGACATACATAGACCTAAATGCTTAGAAGGATGAAAGGAGAAGAAGAGTATTTAGCTACGGCTGTCACATCGTCCAAGCGCTTGCTAAATCGAGCATAAATTTATATATTTCAATGATAGAAGATATAAGATTGCGCGGATTGAAGTGGAAAAATTAGCGTAACTTTGCTGTAGCGAACTTGTAAATCAGGTGACTGCCCAAATAGTAAAGATTTACAAACAAAAACGAAAAGTTAGGTTATGTTAACGTAAGCAAGAAAGATAATAGAAAGAAAACCGTTGTTTGTAAATAAGACAAAAACGTCAACAAAATTCTACAATCACATCAGCTTTACAACTGTCGCTGCCAGCTCTCTCAGCCGTGGTTAAAAGTAACTTTATTGAAGCAGCTCGGCTGGCAGCACAAGCCTTAATTTCTTTAATCTACGAGGTGTGTTCAAAATGTATCGCGAATTTTGTGTTTTTTCAAAAATTATTTAGTTATTCAGTAATATCTATTTTGTCCCCTTCAAAGTAATCCCCATGAGATATTATGCACTTGTTCCAACGTTTTTTCCAATCTTCGAAAACTTCAAAAAATCATTTTTTTTATCTTGTTTAGCTCCTCCTTCGATGTCGTGCTTATCTCGTCAATCGTAGCGTAGCGTCGTCCTTTCATGGCCTTCTGAATCGAAACTGAGGAACAAGAAAAAGTCACAGGGGGCCAGATCTGGGGAATACGGTGGCTGTGGAATCGTTAGTGTGTTGTTTTTGGCCAAAAAGTCGCGCACAAGCAACGATGTGTGAGCAGGGGCGTTATCGTGACGAAAGAGCCAATTTTTGTTTTTCCACAAACCCGGGCGTTTCTGGCGGATTGCTTAGTACAAATTGCGCATAACTTGCAGATAATATTCCTTATTAACCGTTTTACTTTGCGGCAAGAACTGATGATGCACAACGCCCCTACAATCGAAGAAAACGGTAAGCAAAACTTTTACATTCGACGGAACTTGGCGCGCTTTTTTCGGTCTTGGTTCGTGCGGCAGCTTCCTTTGAGATGATTGAGCTTTGGTTTCCATGTCATAACCATAAACCCACGAATTTTGTGGCGACCCGTCTCATGCTTAAATCATTGAAAAAAATCGAATGGCACGAATCGATATGTCTAGGTCCTCAGCAACTTCTCTAACGGTGATTCGACGATTGGCCAATACCATTTTCTTCACTTCATCAATTTTTTCTTCTGTTGTTGAAGTGCTCGGGCGTCCGGTACGCCGGCACGCTTTTCGTCGTTCACATCTTCTCGGCCTTCTGAGAACATTTTGTACCACCGATAAACGTTGCTTTGGTCCAAAGCAGCTTTTCCGTATGACACAGTCAACATTCGGAATGCGTCCGCGCACTTAATTTCGTTTTTCACACAAAATTTGATACAGGTTCTTTGATCCATCTTTTTGAATAGGTAAAAATCGAAGACGAGCCGAAACACGTGTAAGCAAAGCAGTTGTCAAGAATTAACTGAACATTCAAAATGGCCGAACTCGTCGGCATGAGTGAAAGACATGAGTACCATCATATCGCCACGAAATAATCGAAATTCGAATACTCGTAACCTGCGAAAATTCAAAATTCGCGATATTTTTTCAACATACCTCGAACATTCAATTCAAGTGGTGGCTAAAATGTTCGGCCACCGAGCTTTTTTGGCAGTTATTAATTTTAAAATTAATTAAAACACTTTAATTTTCAAATAACTTTATAATCTATTTTCCGATTTAAGATTTGCGCGATCGTGTGTTTATTGTTCTTCTTTTACAATTGCTAAGGTTCACCGGTCCCAGCTGATGTCGAAATTCAAGTCTCCATTTTTTTTAATAAATTTGTATATTCTCAGATGTACGGATAATTTTGATAAGCCCAGGTGAATTTTTTTCATATGCTTGCATACATACATATACACACAAATGCATCAGCCAGATAAAATGCAAGCCTCTAAATTTCATTCATATTTATGTTAATTACTGGGCTTATCACTAAGACAATTATCAAGACTATTGCACTTCAAGTTGGTATCACATGATATTCATAAATTCAAGAAAATAGCTGTATGTGAATATACAGGGTATTTAGTTAATAAATTAAACAAAATATCACTATGAGAATATACAGGGTGTTGTAATTAGAGTCTTGGTTTGACACCTTTTTAATTCGAGGCCATTTATTTAAAATATTTCAACACATAAGGAAGGTATATAATATTTGATAAAAAACTGTTGATGTTTTTATTTCGGAATTCATATTTATTCATAAGCGTATAAAAATTAAATTATTTCGCTTGCTTTATATACAGTTCAGTTCAGTTTAGCTTAAAAACGAATTTATTCATTTGAAAACTAGTTTTTTTTAATTTTGTTTTGATTTCATGCCATCAACTCTTTTTTTATCGTTTTTGCGTCAGTTATTATACTTAGTCGAATTTTTCTCTCTAAAAGCTCCCAAACATGCGCTCTCGGATTTATGTCCGGACTCTGCGGTGGTGTATTTAGTTGTCTGGGTGCGTAATGTAAGAACCATTCTTTGACGCTTAGCCCAACACTCGAGAATTCTACTCATGGTATCAAATGTTGTTCCAATATATTTTTATATTTATATCGGTCCTTGTATCTTCAATAAAGGTCATCAATTCATCAGCAAATAAAACTTTAGACGAGAAATCCATTCCCTTGCCAATTTGTACCCGTGCAAACTCAAGCCGAAGGCGACGTGTTTTTTTTTCCTGAAATCAGAGGTCCTGAAGTCAGAGTGTCCTGCTGAAATATCCGCTATTATTAAGGTATATTTGAATAGTTCTTTGATGAACACTTTTTCCAGATGCCTCGACGATATGTTGGACCAATTTCGGAGCATTAAGTTCCAAACTTTGGTCGACTTCTCTTAAAATGTAGATTGCATCTCTTCTCGACAGCTTCTTTGGGTGGCCGGTTCGGTTTTTATTTTAATACGAATTAGTCTCTTCGTAGTTTTTAACAATCGTTTGTACCGTTGCTCTACCTTAATTTGCTATTTTTTCGTAGGCAAAAAATTATGATTCGCATTGTGACAGCAGCAAATTCTGACATCTGATTGAAACACCTTGTATATGATGTGACATTGCCCTTGATATAAAGTAAATTATTTGAACTTAACATTTGTTTTTGATACTTTATGTTATTTTTTTCATGTATACATGCACACATAGGTGTTTAATTTTTTTTCTTCAAAAAAGCACACTCTACTACTAAATTTATTGACACAAATTTATAATTTTACTTGCTATTTATAGTACTGTACAAATAAATATTTCTACATATGCACATATTTACTTACTTAAATATACATATATGTATATCTGTATGTACACACATTTTTCGGGTATTGTCTCTAAGGTAAATACTCCTAAATATTATCAGTGAACTATGTTGGGAAATAAATATTATGTGTTTAGACGAATGCGTACCTACATTTGTATTTATAAGTGGTATAAGTATACTCGTATATAGTATAGTATTGTAAATATATTATACCCTCAAGCACATGCGAATGACTAATTTTAAAAAACATTAATACAGTTAGTTGTATAGACAGAATCAAATTGCTGAGCAAACTTCGTCGGGTGAAACTCCGCTGTCAAAATTAAAACACAATGCAATCCCATAGACTCTCACAGATACACAACCAAAGCGACGATGAAGTTCGCCTGACGCATGCTGAAGTTCATCGTGAATAGATTTGTTTTTAATTTTGTAAGAGGTGTAAGGAAATCGTCTTCGTAGTCGTTACCTCACTTGCAGAAATGCTTTGCCTATTGTTGGCATAATATTTAAAACTTCGATATTTTGAACTAATCGAAAAAATGAGGATTCATCTTTTCACTTTTGATGCGAATTTCGTTTTGGCTCTGTTCAACTCGGCGAAATGTTGCGACAAATAGTATCCGACAACATCGCTCCGTTCGACGAAGTTCGCTCAGCAATTTTATTCTAGGTGCCTTCGATTCGTCACTTCTTTGCTTGCTCTGACGAAAAATTTGCATATGAAAGCAACAACAAAGTTATCGAGCAAGATTCGCCGCTAGCGAGGATGGTTATACCTACGAAAACTGGTATAACTCACTACTTTCAAGGCTGCTAACTCTCTTTCAATAGGCCTCTTCTTTTCGCCAAGAGTTAGCAAATGGTGAATAGATGCAGCAACTGGTATAAATAACTATGTATATCTACATATAAATATAAAGTATCCATGTACAAAAAAAATGCTTCTCGGAATAGATTTATCTGTAAATCAAATGTTTCTTCATACCAATAAAGTAGTCTCTTGTCTATTTAGGCCAAGTAAGTATGATAAGAACATATCGCTCATTTACTTCAATAATATCATAATCCAACAAGCATTGTTTTTAGATACATAAGTATGCAGACACGACCATAAGCACTTCTTTGATGTTGTGTAAAAATTTCATAGTGATATCTAGTAACAGCGCCTCATTATATGAAAATAAGTATTTACTTTTACACAGCGAGTCATAGTAATTTGACATTTTTCCAGCCGTTGATCACGATACTTTTTTTGTTTTTGAGTTATGACACTATTGAAATAAATAAGTGATGTGTACGCTTCAATAACTGAGTATTGTACCCCGATATGTTCGGTTGAGTGTGCATTGTTGCTATTGTTTTTGCCTATAGTACTTGAAAACAGAATGAGCAGATGTCTTACCACAACAGTAAATCCATAAAATGATTACATATGGATTATATTTTCCATTCTGGAAGGAAGACGTTATCAATACATATGAACACCATTTCAATAGGCACTTATGTGATACATACAGTAGCGGACATTAACATTCGGATTAGCAGTCGGCATGCACATTTTTGCCCGCAAGATACAAGATTAAGTTAAAGTATTGATTTATTTTTAGGGTAAATTAATGTTAATGCCTAATTCGAGAAATGTAAAATAGAGCAGCACAAAGAAAAATTCAGTATTCGAGATATGGGTGCTAAGACAAAATTCAGCCCAGCCAGTTTCTCCTAAAGCGAAAATGGAGCTAAGAGTTGTGAAAGGCGCCAGTTCAAGGCAAGCTGGTTTCATAGAGTACATCGGCGTACAGCATCTTTTCAACATGCTGATTAGATGAGGAGGGATTTCAATGATTATTACAATGAGGATAATAAATTTGAACGAAAGTCGGACTTAGCTCTGCTGGCTTGAAAGTTTAATGAAACTCACTTTTGATTAGAAAAACTCATCAAATCGGTTTCAACATGAATAGTAAAATGACATTTTCCCAACGTAGTTCAATAAAATTACTTTAATAAAATAGTTGTTTGTCTTCAAGTTTACTTTTCTCTAAAAATTATAAATTACTCGAATTTTCACGTTGAACTGGCCAGGTAATGATAGAGCCTCAAACATACTCGTGAATATTTGACACATCTTATGGGCAAGGGTATCAAAGAAGAGGTCTAAAAACTTATTTGAGTTATCAGTCCTCGAAGCATGACTTGGAAACAATCAAAAATTACATCCTTACAAGCCCATGCCAAATATTGAAAGAAAACGAAATCCCAAATCCTCGGCAGAGACTAATGAGCGCAACTGTATGCGCATACATATGTAAATGTATGTATGTAATTACAGACAAGCCTACCAAAAGGTAAAGCGTTTGATACCTAATGCGCATGAGTTGCTCGCATGGCAGTGCAGATAAATTATTACTGCAACATTGTTTGTGTTTTGCTACGAAGTTTTCACTACAGATGGCGAGCGGTATAACTGCTGTAGGTAAAAATCGTTTTTTATAAGTGCAGGACACAGAAATTAACAGACAGCTAAGTATAAGTATGAATAGAAATAAGTTGTTTATATCTTTCAAAATGGCGTTCAAATTCATGTCCTTTGGGCGATGTTAATAATGTTTGGTGCAACTTGCTCTACGACCGCCGACTTTGATGACATATTTACATACCTTCTGCTCAAATATGAACGAGACGTTATCAATAAAACGGTCCGCGGATGACATATGGCAAAAATAAATTTTTTGTTTTTTGGTATGACTGTTATAAGCTTACATGGCAAATTTCAGCGTGATATGTCACATAGTTTGTTTTCTGTGCTACTGTAAACAAGTCAAGCTCGAGTGTGTTCTTCGAATTCTCTTTTATGACTTCAATTGTCTCAAAATGTTTTCCACGGAGCGGCAACTTGAGCTTGGGAAACAGGAAAAAGTCACATGGAGCCATATCAGGCGAATACGGTGCTTGCGGAACGATATTAACATTATTTTTGTTCAAATAATCGCGAACAAGACGTGATGTGTGAGCTGGTGCATTATCGTGATGCAAGAACCATGACTTGTTGTCCCACAATTCCTTCCTTTTAAGACGAATGTTCTCGGGCAAACGCTTTAAAACGACTAAATAATATTCAGCGTTAACCGATTTTGCGATTTATGCGATTTTCAAGCACAATTTCCTTTACTTTTCCGATGTTTTCGTCGTTTACTGATGTTGCTGGACGACGTTCATGAGGTAAGTTTTCAACCGATGTACGGCCCTCTTTGAACGATTTGTACCATTGGAAAACACGTGCACGCGATAGAGCAGAGTCCCCATAGGTTGTCTGCAAAATTTTTAAGGCGTCTGAAGCCGAAATTTTGTTGGAATAACAAAATTTCAAACAAATTCTTTGTTCAACTTGAATTTCCATCGTTAAATTTGAAGAACACACTCGAGCTTGACTTGTTTATTAAGAAACCCGATTGGTTTGTAAATATGTAGTAAAGGACCCCATGAGGCAAATAAGTAAATGATGAATGATAAATGACATTTTACAACGGTCTTACAGATGTCGGTTTTCGGATGAAACTTTCAATGACACTTTGGCGAGTGTGATCTTTTTTTATAACATTGTTCACTCCGCTCGGCAGCATGCGACCTCGACAAAACTCTTGTTTTTGCGCCGTCTTGGCATCTGCTAGCTCGCGCAACATCGACCTTCGCCAAGTGATCTTTGGCCGATCGCGACCTCTGCTCGGTTGCGGGCTCCAGTCCAGTGCCATTCTCGTGATGCTATCTGGTGGTTTCATAGCCAGCTTGACTAGTCTGTCCGCCTTCGCTTGCATGTCAGTGAGTTTGTGAGATAGGAGACACAGTTGTCATCGGCGAATTCCAGGTCCTCAAGATGTCTGGTAAAACTCCATACAATGCCTCTTTTGTGCAGGGTCAACTGGCTCATAACGCCGCCTAGGACGATGGCGAAGAGAAGGGGCGACAGGGGACAACCGTGCCTTACACCTTCGTTGGTGGTGAATGGGTCGCTGATATTGCCGTTGTTAAGCACTGCCAGTTCGGAGTTCTCGTAAAGGGTTCTGATGAGACGGATTATCTTAGCGGGAACTCCCTTTCTACTCAGTGCCAACCATATTGAGTCCCTTTTGATTGTGTGGAATGCCTTAAAGAGCAGTCGATACATGGAGTCTGCCTTGTATGATCGTGGCTAGAATTTTTTAGGTGGCGTTAAGCAGTGTTATACCTCGCCAGTTGCCGCAGTCACGAAAACCGCCTTTCTTGGGCAGCTTCACGATGATGTCTTTTGTCCAGGACGGAGGCAGCTTCTCATTGTCCCAGACGGCGGTGATGTGGGGATGCGGAATTTCCGCTGAAATGTGATCTTACAAAGCATAATACGTTTCTGGCTCTATCTCTCTATTTCTGACATGGCCTCACCGAAAATAGTGTAAAGGCGCTAGATCACAGATCCCTAAGCTTCGTAGTGGATTTGAGTTATTTTATACAGATCTCGCGCCAAATCGAACTCATTTTTGAATTTGTGTTTAGCTTCTGCCGAAAGTGACGCCCTTGAAATTGTAATAAATATTTTTATTAAAAACGTCGCATTGTCTCGAAACAAGCATTTGTTTGTGCGCAAATTACAAAAATATTATTCAAATTTATGTAAATACCTATTTATTTGTATGTATGTATGTATGTATGTACATATGTAAATGTGGTATATTCATAGGTACCTTTCTATATACAAATAGACGTGTAAATTTGTGTAACGCCTACATTCGACCACTCATTTGTGAATACGATTTCTGATTACGATTCTAAATTTTCTGCTTATTTTACTACTGATAAGCGAATTGTATAAATTTTTGTTTATTTTTCCTACTTAGACTAATGAACTGACTGTGAAATATATAAATCCGGCTGTTAGCACATTGGCGCCACTACGCTCGCCTACAAGTTCTAGGAGCAAAATAAGATCTTTAGTAGAATTTTTGAAATCAAATAGAAACTGTGTAAAAAAACTCATCATTGTTTTGACGGATTAAGGTGACTGTAAATTTGCTGACATTTTCCAATATTTGTGGCAGCATCACATGGTTGACTGATAGTCGCGAATGATTTGTGATTACTATTATAGTATTTTAGTAAATTGCCCTCTACTCTTGAATTTCCTTTTAATGCTGAGGTTAATGGTGTCACTTTGAAATGGGTGTTATTGACATATTGTATTTACTTTGAAATGCGAACTTGCCGTAGTCACATTAATACTTACTTGTTTACAATTATTTAATTGCATAATTACAGTGCATGAACAGCGCGCATAAATAAATATATCTGCATGTGTGCATACATACATATGTATATAAGTATGCAAATTAATGACACCTTTCATGGACCACTTGAAAATTGCGCAAATCGTTAAGTGCAATTTTCTTGTGTTGAAGATGGAGTATTCGAGAGTAATTTTTTGCCGAATATTCATGGGCTTTTGCATGCTGGCGACAGCGAATATCAGATCCGGTGACATGGTGACAAGGTGCTCACTGTACATTCAGAGCTCTACTGGCTAGGTTATGTCATACGAATGTGGACAAATGCTCCAGCTTGATAGAATTCGAAGCACCACTTGCTGCTGCTTGCAAATCATACCGCTTTTTAAAGTTTATGTGCGGGACAAATATTTTCGTTTAATTTAATTTTTAACGTATTTTTAAAATTTTGGGCCCTTATAAAAAATCAACGACTGTCATTTTTTTGACATTCGTGAAAGAAAATTCAAAGAGGACGTTAAATTATAGCGATCTGTAAACCTTTTATTAGAAATTTACGGAAAAATGTGTTTTTATGAATGAAGTTCAAAGGTAGTTTTGAAAGTGTTGGCGCGGGGGTGTGTAGGTGAAATAATGTAAGTACCACTTCGGAACCCCCCCAAGTAGCAATAAAGCGCCGTTTTGACACCATTGTGAGACCTCCAACTTGCAGATACATATCTAAGGCCAGCCAGAGCTGTTGATGTGATGGAGCAGATTGATGGGATTTAGGTTGGTGCACTGCCTCATGCTGTCGAAGAAGGGAGCACCTAGTGACCTTAATCTTGTAGCTGCCAAGCCCGGTCATTTACAGAGAAAGTGCTCAGCAGTCTTCTTTTCTGAAAGGCCACCAAAGGTTCTGAAATGGGGTATATGGTAAACCTAGGTTTTTCGCGTGTGTGTAAATACAGCAACGAGTTTGGAAATTGAATGGCGCGTAGTCCCCAGGACTTTCTGAGTCTTCCAACTATTGTACTAGGTCTAAAAGGATTTCGAAATAGCACATGAAGAAATGGAGCTCCATCTTTTCTGCGCTTTCCTGAGAAATAAGTTGTGCAATTCCACTTTAACAACAGTCAGGGGGATACCGGTGACCGGGTAGGAGGTCTCAGAGACCAATTCAGTCCCCTTCCTGGTAGCCTCATCAGCTATTTCATGTTCCCTCTATGTCCATATGTCTTGGAACTCAGATGAGAGAAATATTACCTGCACACCCAAGATATTTGATTTCCTACTTACAGCAGTTTACTAGGATCTGCATCATGTTGTCGTCGGAGTCTTAATTGCGGCTTGACTATCAGAAAAAATGTTAGTATCTGCTTCGCTTCCACGTTCCCTAAGCATTTTGCATGCCTGCAAAGACTTCTGCATGCAAACTCTAGCAGTATTCGGCAATTTTAACGAATAAATAAAAAGTTAGGCGTCTAATTTTTTTGTCCATTGAACAAATTTCGTGGATATCGTCAAGAAGAACAATGTTTTTTGGGCCGTCATAGTCTCGGGTATAAGCGTCTTAGTCTAAATTAGTCACAGTCTCGGGGAGAATGGGAATTTAGTTGTGAGTGTTATGACAAATGCAGTTTTTTATTTAAAATGTAATATCAAAATACTGAGGATTATTGCAATTAGTTTAAATTAAATTTTGCGCTTTTTAAATTTTTGGGTAAGCAGTTTTACCTAGAACTCACATCAAAATCTGAACAAAAATCTGTGTACGTATGTATGCATGTATGCACACGCGTGCACCCCAACTACTTGTGCTATTTCAATATTTCTATATTTAAATATTTTTAGATGCGAAAAAATGTTGTTGTTAAAATTGTCATCCAATAGGAATGTATGTATATTTGCATAAATATATATTTTATGTATACATATATACATCAATATATGCTGAGAAATATTTTTGGGTAGTTAATTGCATTCTTTTATCGCTCGAAAATTTTTTGACACACTTCTTATTTATGATTAAATCATATACATACGTACATTTGCTTTAAATTTATTTTGCCACAAATACACACGAGCAATGCATACTTACCTACATATTTATTTCAGATCAAGGCATTTGCGACCCTCGCAACAAAAATGCATGTGTCCCCTGCATGCATAATTTATTATTAAATTTTATGAACTTTTTCTAAGCGCAATCTTGGTTTCGTTTCATAAAACATATCAAATAAAGAAATTCACAACACATTTATAGGTTCTTAAAATCAATTTTTATAATGATATGATGAGAGGGCAGAAAATGCGTAAACAACAATTCACTAATGCTTGTGCACACTTCGTGTAATAATACCTAATTGCTTAAAAAAATGTTGAACTTAAACAAAAACACACAGCCTGACGGTTGTTAGTCATCAGCAGCTGTTAACGCTTTAGAAAATCAGTGTTTGAATTCTGTAAATTTCTTCCACTACAGTGGCAACAATTCTATTTTTAGTAGCTGTCAATGTCCTCAATCGCCTACGCTCCCCTTATCAGCCGCCATTGACGTCAACAGCTCAATAAACAGCTGACTGTTGAGCTTCTCTATGAATTTACGTTCTCTGCTACATATTTCAGAGAACGTTAAACAGAGAACGTTAAATATTTAACGTTCTCTGCTGTTCGTTTGCCACTGGATTATCATAACTCAAAAGAGTGCGGCCGCCGTAGCCTAATGGCTTTGTGCGTGACTACCACCATTCGGAAGTGCGCAGGTTCGAATCTCTATGCATGGAACTCCAAATAATAGAAAAGTTTGTTCTGAGAGCGTAGGCAATGGCAACCCTCCGAGTGCATTTCTGCCATGATAAGTTTTCCAATGAGTTCAATTTTCAGACTTCTAAGTTAACACAATAAATACGTATAAGTACAATAAATAAAAAATTCTGGGCACTATTTTAGATTACCAAAAACACTTACATATATTGAAGGAAATTTTGGAGGCAATTTTTTCATGAGGTCATAGGAAAAGCCAACTTAACTCAGTTTCCTATATTGATAAGCCTAATGTATTCTTCTTAAATTTGAGAATTCGCTTTTGGTCGGACATAAAATCGATTAATTTTTGGTATCATATACGGCAAGCTGCTGTTCTTTTAGTAGCATTTAGTAGCACTCTTATTGAGAACCTGCTAAACTGACTGAAACTATTTTGTCATCGAAGTCATCTACCGGTAGCCCCAAGTAGTGGTTTCGGTTTGATTGATTTCGTTGTTCCTTTTCCAACTTCTTTGCAACTCTTTAATTGACTTGAGCGGTTTGTCGAGGGGAAATACGAGGGGACTTTGATGTCATAGGATGAACCATCAATCCAAAGTTTGTCAAACAATTAATTTCCTTGAACACCAAAGTGTTCTGGTGTTCATTTAAACTCTAATTTAGTCCATTTCAATCAGAACTCAGACTCAATTTACATTTTTTGACGAGATATCAATAAATAAACAATATTTACCATTTTTGGGTTATGTCAGTCTTGCAGTAAGTGTGCAATATACATATGTGCAAGCTCTTGTTGGTTTATTCATGAATTGTTTATATGCAACACTACAATTTTTACTCCTCTTTAGTGAAGAGTTCTATCTTTGTAAAGAGGGCGAGGAAAAAATCCAACAACATTAAGAATCAGGCGATGCAGCCAAGCAATGCAGTTTACAGATTTCCAACGGCAAGACTATAAATCAATTTATGAATTACTTTAATACGCAAATTCTTAACGACATTTTAATTTAATTTTTATTTCATGAATATCAATATAAAAATAGACCACAATAATTTCATCATAAATTTGATTTTTTCTACAACCAGCAGCAAAGGCCACCAGCCTTATCGATCGGAACGGTGAAAGCAAAAAAAAAATTGTATGTGTGAATCTACACACTTACATATTTGCACCCCGGTACCCTCGAGTTGGCCTTCTTTTGCTTTATCAATTTTTGGGCGCACAAATGAGATCTCGCGAAAGCACATTCGACAGCAACCAGAATGAAGCAAATATACCCATCAATCATGGGAGGAAAAAGTCAAAATAAATAAAAGGAAACGAAAAATCAACAAGCAATAATAAAGAAATAAATTGGCGATTTTTTGCCTAACCTCTGATCCTTCAATGGAGCGGCAAACACCAGCGGTCTACATTTTATGTTATTTTTATGGCAAAATATGCCAGTGTTTCTTTTTTAGTTTTGATTTTTTGCTCTTAGGTGTCGAGATTAGTAGTGTGGGGCGTAACGCAGGTGTCTAATTGAAAGCGAAGGCTTTCATTTTAAGAAAAAGAGTACATCCATAGTTTATGGTAATGTATTTAGGCTTAGTTAAAAAAAGGCAAATATTATCCTGAAACTAATACAATTTTTACTCATTACCAGCACTAGAATGCTTGTTCTGAAAGATAAACTTTTGTGTGTGGGTGCATTTGATTACTAAATTAACAAATAGGAAATTGAAAATATAATTTAAGTTGAAATACAAGAATAAAACTACAAATAAATCATTTAACAATACATTTGTTTCCACGGATTTTAAAAACTGTTTAAGGGATTCAGCGAAATTTAATACGAAAAAAATTTAAAAAGATAAAGCACTAGCATTTGACGGGTCAAAAAAATATATTTAAAGTAATTAGTCGAAATTTAATACGAAAAAAATTGTAAGCTATCTCGAAATCAACAGACTGAGACAGTGCGTACTAATCATTGTAAGGCTAACTAAATTGCTTTTTGAAAAAACGTTTTTCTATCATTTTTCTGTTTCATGCACAGAGATTTGAACGCACGCACTCCCCATAATTATCAAAATTATATTTATGTAAATTCATTTGATCGAGTATAAGTAAATGAAAGCATTTGTTTTTGGACGACCACACAGACAACTAATTCCCATTCCATTCATGATTTCTTATCGGGTTTAACGTGCTGAAAGTAAAATATTTATGCCAGCAGTACCGTAACGAAATTTAACCGATTTTGCAATTTTAGCCGGCGACAGTTGTGAATACTAGCAAATCAACATAGCAGGAATAACAAATGAACCACACAATGCATTTAGTAGACAAAGCAAACATCTGAAGAAAGTCCTATCAATGGCGATACTCACGACTAAGGCACATTACATTTCTACACAGCTCCAATTACTTAAGCTATGCAAGAATTTACAGATCGCGATTTTTATGAAAAATTTGCAAACATTTTCCTTATTTTTGTGCGTGGTCGTGTACGTGTACGTCGACCTAATTGTTGTTGGTTGTCGAAACTGCAATAAATCAGCAAAGGGAACATAACTACGGCAGTCAAATGCAAGCAGCAGTAACATTTGTTAACCGCGCTGCGGCATTGTACTTTATTAAGCTACTTCGAGCGAAGCAAATAAAACTTTCCGGAAAAGTCACAGCGCCTATGCGCATGAATACACCGAGTCACAAACACATCATGATAATTTACGCCCACGCAGTGCAGCACACAGCCGTTGGTCTGCATATCTTACAACGCGTTTATCTGCTTGTTGCTCCTTCTTTTTTTCATTTTGCCAAACAACGCTTTTACCGGAGCATGCGTGACTGACTCGCGGGAAATGCGAAATGCCGCCTGTACAATACCAGTTTGTTAGATGACTTTTCGTATCGGCTTTGTGTGTGGTGCCCATGCAAACAACTCCTACTAATTTAGAGGTTGGAAAATATTTTATAGCCGCTTACGTTTTTTTTCTTTATTAAATGTTTGCCAGTAGATAGGCAAACTCCTTTTTGTAGCTAATTAATTTGAATTTTTCATGCAACTACCTTAACCAATTTGCCTAGTTGGAAAGTTGTTGCTGAAAGTTGAGGCGGGACAATTTTTTTAAATTGAAAATGAATAAAAAAATGAACTAATGAAGCTTTTGTTTTTTCCGGATTAAGTTCATATCGTGCCCTGTTCAAATTAGAAGAGAGTTGTTTGAACTAGTATATCTAATTTGCTGCATCATATCAGGGTACACACTTTCGTATATACCTACTTAGTTAAACCGTAATTTTTGTTACCGATGAAATGAAATAAAAAAAACCAAATCAAATGCTTTTCCGGCGGAAAAATGCTTCAAAAAGATGTACAGTAGTTGGCAACGCCAGTGAATGTCAAAGTTGCTATTTGGATTGATACAGTTGCAACAATTGGTAACGCAAAACAGCTGTTACTTTCATTTCGCCCACTACAAGATTCGTAAATTGATTTCCACAAATATTTAGCAAAATTTACTTCACGGTTAAGAAAGTTAATTGGATTTGGCAAGAAATGGTGAGTTCAATAACACAGATGAGTAAAGAAATCAAGTTTTACTTTTTCTGTACTTTAATGTAATTGCAGTGTAGACAGCATACAATAGTTTGTTTTTTTAATATATATTCGTTTGTTTTTGTGCTAAAGGTTATCGGTATTTTATATACAATAAACAAATGTATCCAGCCCGCAAAAAGAAAATAAATTTATTCGTACGCAGTAGCCAATAATCAACTTCCTGCGTTTTCAACAGGTCCAAGCTTCATTCGTCAGCGTCGAGTCGGGCACGCTTGCCGCCCCACGAATGGAATCGTTGCTTCTTACCCAGCACCACAGAGTTGCGTTTCTCGTCATGTTGCTCTTGCGACTTCATGCGACAACGTTCAATAACTGCTTCCTTAATTATATTCACGAAATCCATGTCATTAAATTGTGCCATCAATAATTTGAAGAAAGTCCATATCTCACTACGTTGCTCAGCAACGGAGGTGCCAGTTTGAAAGACGCGTGAAAATGGCCCGTTAACAGATTCTTGCTGTTCCTGTCGATAAAAGGAATCAAGTGGATGTAGTGGGTGTGAATCGTAAACGTCGCAAACATCTTCAAAGCTTAAAATGGCTTGTAGAAGAAATCGGCGATATTTGGAAAGCTGCTCTTCACAAGTGCTAAGTTCATCGGCGACGGGTAGCGCGAATACTCGTGCATTTTGGCAAACAAAAATCAGCAAAGTGATGGAGAGTAATGTGTGAATGACGTGCATGTTGATTGTCTGATTAAAACTGAAAAAAGCTGCAATGAAAGTCAAGAGTAGAATTGATTAATAGCGATTTTTAGAAGAAATGCTTTGTTACAAGCAGTTAAGTTACGTATTTGGGGCATTAACTTGCTTTCAGACTTAGGAAAATCAACACTTTATCAATGTTTTGCATACATGTACCATAAAATATAATTTTGTTTCTTAAAACCGGGGTTTTTATGAAATTCGTATTTTTAGTAACAAAAGAATGCCGTATTGCGTAGTAATTGGACACTTTTAGTTCTGTTGTAGTAGCATAAACATTCCCCATACTTACATACGGGGAATGCTGCTGGAGTGACAGTCCTTGGCCGGATATAAATCCGGGTCGTTTCAGTAACGTAGAACCGACTGTCGTGGAAACGTGGAAACTTTTAGTTCTCGGACACTTCGGCTTCAGTAGTCGGACATTGCAAAATACAACATATTTATTTATATTCATGAAGAAAAAAGATATTCTTCAAGTTCTGAAAACTAAACTGAAACCATTCTAGGCATCGAACTGTTTGTTTTGACTGTCTGTCTTTGCTAATGCTTTCTGCTTCTCTACAAACCCATATTCGAATTTTTTCTGAAAAACAACTTCAATCAAGTTTTACCTAGTCTATGATTATCTTCTATACAGTTTCAAGGAGATCATGTCTTTAATGGGAAACTTCTTTCTTCAATTCTTCTGGAGACAGAAAACATTTAGTACCTCTTTTATTTATACCTGGCACTCGTTCATATAACTAGATTTGGTCCTTTTTATATTCATAGTTAGGTTGTGAATTTCCTCAAGAGCAGACGAAAAATTCTATTAAGAAAATGCAATCAAAAAATATACATATATCCTGCAAGTAAAATTAAAGATAAAAAATAAACCCACAAATTATTGACTATTATTTTGACAATTTATTTATTTTATAATTTGAATTTTTTTTTCATATAAGTCAAAGTTTCGAACTTTGTATAAAATTTGTAAAAAGACGGCAACTTTTTACTCAAAATTTATAGACAAATTTCTGGTAAGTAGATCACTAAATTTTGGTATAATAAAGTGCAAATCGCTTTGATTTTTGACAATTTTTTCTGCTGACGGTGTTGGGTGTTTTCTTCCATATAACAAAAATGTGGAGTTGGTGTTAAATGGAGAAAGTGCACAAGTCTGCAACCGAAAAAAATTCTCAAAAATCTGTGTAATTTTTGAACTACTTGAAACTTGGACTTTACTATACCAAAATTGAATGAGCTATAAAATGAGGTGTAATTTTAAATTCTCGGTCCGATAATTGAATGCAGCAGTAAATTTTGATTCAGCACTCAGCCATCCGTTTTAAGGAGTTATAACCAATCCAATAAAAACGGTTTTCAAATTATTTTTTACCTTGTTTATAAATCACTTATTTAAATATTGCTAGAAAGTCACTTTATCTACACAACCTACAATAACTAAAAACCCTTCAATTGCTAAACCTAGGCACTGCTGCGTCAATGCCCGAACTAATTTTAATTTGTCATAAATTCTATTTCGAAGGAATTCTATGATTTGATATCGGCATATAGAACAGGAATTTCACAGAATTGGCAAACATTTGTTAAAATGATTTAAATTTAACGTTCCTTTTATTTATTTTAAGAGCACAGAGTGAAACTTGTCCGAGTAATATCCAAATGTTTGATCTCACAATAAATCTTTTCAGTGATTTAGCAATTGAAGCTATAAGGATATTGCAACCTTTTAGATTGTTTTTTGAACTGAAACGAGCACTTTAAAATTTAAAAGTTATTTTTGCATTAAAAAAATGTTTGTTAGCGATTCGAAAGTATTTAGAAGTCTACAATAATAAAGGCCACACTGTAGTAAACATTTTTAGATTTGACTTTCGCACTCGACAGCAAAATTTAGGTGCCTTCGAAATGGCCGAATTACCTTTGGAATTATTAGTGGAAATTGAGTAGGTTATGCGTCTACTCCTTATAGACCACGAAATATAATATTAATGTAACTTCTGTTTTAATTTAAATGCAGTTATGCCGCGATTTGCTCAACACAAACTGTAAGGATGTCGAAAGTTGGCTGCATATTTATAGCAAAATTTATAAGCAGGATCACACGGATACGAAGAGTTCTCTCACAAGCTTACTCAGAAGCAGGCAAACATACACGCATTTGTACATATTTACATTCACAAGAAAGGCGTACAGTTAATAAAAATAATTACAGTTAACAAAACGACAAACGACAACGATTAGCACTCTGCAGAAGAAATGGGGGAGCGCTGTTTCTAAACCGTTACACTTTATGCATTTGAAAATGATATACAAATAATTGAAGTGTGCTTTTTGGTATTAACGCTTCAGCGAGCCAAAGGGGTGTGAGCATCAAGCTGCTACTACGAGCTATCAGCTAGGTGGTATAGTGGGTGGGGGGTGGCAAAATGCTTTCTGCTGTTGGCCGCTGGCTCTGCACCTCTTTTCCGACAAATTATCATACGCAACAAGTGCCATAAATTCTGCGCTATGCTGACAGTCAAGTATAAGGAAATGTTATTAATTGCTTATGTACGAGTTGGCTATCAACACTTGCACTGTGTTGATGAAGACTCAGATACAGGAGTATGTGGCATATATGCACATTTGTTTGCATTGTGACGTTTGTGAGAAAAGCGTTTTCTTTTGCTTTTAATTATCACACTCGAGCTTTAAAAAGTAAAACAAAAAGTGCTTTTCGGTCTAGGCGGAATTCAAATGAAAAAAAAAACATTCTTTAGACGTTATCGGAAGTCAAAAGTAATATATTAAAAACAAACGTGAAGCAGCGCTTATTCTATTGAGTGTTTATGTGCACTCTTTGCTCACACCATAGTAATACGTTCCCACGCCAGTCGGTTCTACGCTACCGGAACGACCCGATTTATATCTCCAGCAACATTTCCCGCACATGTACGGTGAATGTGTCTGCAGCTACAACAACAACAACAACCCGAATTACTCCAAAATGGTACTAAAATATTTTCTGAAGTACTTAATTCGTAACTGCTATTATTTCAGCTCATTGATTCTCTCTTCCAGCAGTTTAATTAACGTCTCAAATCATTTAATAAAATCATAAAGCAATAAATTCATTTGTCTTTGCAGAAATTTCGCTTCTGTGGGGATGGCGACTGTCCCGACTGGGTGTTGGCGGAGATTATCTCTACGCTTTCTGTGCTGAGTGCCAAAGACTTGGAATCACTGGCCGAGTTAGTTGCCAAGCGAATTATTGGCCAGCAATTGGAGGTATACATACAACTAAACCAAAGCGCTTTCATATTTATAACTGCATATTTTTTTATATACAGGAGAGTGTCGTTAAATCGTTAACAGCTGACATATCTACCGATGGGAAATCCGCTGTCGCTTGTATACATTTTTTACTTATCAATGCGTCGCGTCATGCCATTAGCGAGTCAGTATTTAGCGAGGAGATTCAACAACTAGGTCTGCCAAAGGAGCATGCCGCTTCAATGTGTCGCGTGCTGGCCACTAATGTTACGGCTATACGTCAGCGCCTGCGAGAGAAAGCATTTAGAAGTAAGTGACACACTTTCAACAACGATCTCGGTTTATTCTCTAATTCGACTTTCCGTATTGCCAGTTAATGAACTGTCATCAGTGTGCTACATTCCACCCGCGGCAGATAGCCCTGCTAATACTGTTGGTTGCGCGCAGTTTGAATTGAAAATCTCACAGGAGCTAATCGATGGATTGCCAGAGGACACCACACATGTCTTGAACATTGAGCACGCTAACGTGCATGCATTGCTCGAGGAGTTGAAAGAGGTGCGCACCACGTTGCAACAGTATAGTTGGCGACAGCAGAACCAAATGGATGTCTAGAAGTGAAATAAATATATTGCGCGCATTTATTTACGAGGCATTGAATGCAGAAGCTCGTAATTTAGTATTCATAGCTTTTAGAAATAAGTTAATTATAAGAATAAGTGTATTAGTAATTCACTAGAGTAGAGGTCTAAATTGATAAGTTATTAAATTTTGTAGACAATGATATTTATAGGTTAAAAAGTACTTCTCAAGTATGCAATTATCTACAAAGCCAGAAAAATCTCAACCAACAGGGTAGATAATACTCAACAGGTTTGAATTATTTAAATTAAATAATACCCTGAAAATATGATCATCTTCTTATCAACAGTATGAGAATACCTTCGCCACCCCGCCGTAACAGTTAAATTCCTGTGCCAACCCTTAAGAGATATCGACGACGACGTGTTAGGGTCTTAGATATAAATAAGCGAATTGAGAAGCACGGAATACCTCCTCGTGCTTTTCCTTACAAGCGATTCCATAATTGGAAAACAAGTTAAATAGGTATACCACGCGATTTTTATATTTAATATAATATTAAAATGGAAATTGTGAATGGCTTTTATTGCGCCGATACTGTAACATCTAGTTACGTGCAATTTTGGTTTCTTCGATTCCGTTCAGGCATTTTTGATGTTAAAGAAAATGTCGGTAATGTCGATCAAACCATAGAAATAATCGAAGTTTACCTACATGTTAGTGGTCGTATCGCCGCCCAGGAACTTGTGGTGGACCCTAAAACAGTTTTAAAGCATTCGCGCAAAAATAATAGATATCTTTTTCCCCAAACTAATATTGAATTTAAAAAAGTTGAAGTATTAACCGATTTATCGCAACTTAGTGTGGCTGGCAGTTTCCATTCCAAGCACAGCTTGGCGACATCTATCGGTGGCGTTTGCAAATAAAGTTTCTTTTCGTTTGTGCGCATAGCCAAGACATTGTGACAGTTCATTACAGCTATTCGCCGGTAGGCTATGAAAATCTCAATTTCGGAACATTTGTTTTATATTATTCCCACCAAAAAAAATTCTTTGCTATTGGGTATATTCAGAAACGCATTATAAATGCGCAGTAATTGCAGCGCTGACAACACTGCCAATGTGACAAGTGATGCAATTGATAGATTTGTTGACGATTTGCAAAAATTCACTTTCCATGCTCAGTCGGACTCTGAGAAGCAACTTTACTTCCGATGTACTTAGATAATCGCTAAAATCAAGAAAAATGTAATAAAATATTGTTTTAATAACGTATATTTGATATATCTATACATTAAAAGCTAAAAAAATTAGTTTTATACTCACTTTTCATCAGAAATCATATTAGCGTAATCAGCGGCAGTATTAAAATTTTTCCTGCAAATAATGCGTGACGTTTGATACAAAAATGGCGTTTTGGAACGCGATGCATTTGCAGTACTGCCATATTTGCATTTCTGAACGCACTGCCAACACTGCAAAAGTATGTTGCGCATTATAATGCGTTTCTGAATATACCCATTATTTTTATGATTATCGTCAATTCTTATCGATTTTATCTCATCCATTTTGACCACCATAGATGGAAATTTATACTGCATTTTTCGTTGCATAATGTCAAACGTATGGCCAAATACTAATACGCCACTCTCCTTCACCCGCGAAGAAGGAGCACATAACATTTTAAAGCTGGGCAGGACAGAAAGTTTTATCAATTCTAATTATCCCTGAAATGTGATTGACACTGGGGAAATCCCCAAATAAGGTGTGCCCTCTCTTTTCCTTCTTAGTAAAGATACTTGAGACCTTGGTACTCCCAGCTCTGTTGCAAGTGATGGAAGATGAAAGAGTACCACAGAGTAGGCCGCTCTCCACACCTTTCTATAACACCTATATGTAGATACGTCGAAAGTCCAACCAAAATTGATTCACACATTTTATTAATCTCGCGTACTGTCGATTGTGTTTGGCAACACTTGCTTTTTTCAACTTTATCGGTTTTTTACTGCTAGGAGATTACGTACGAAATTAATTTGCCGGTGCGAATTTTTCGCAACATGGATGATGCAGATCAACTTGGAGCTACGCATATCGGTTGACGTCGCACCATTACTGACTGTAAATAAGCCTCAAGTCTTGGAATCACTACTTGACACTACTTCAGGCAAAGACATAAAAACGAAGCATGAAATACGAGTGAAAATACAAATCTGTCTCTTAGAATAGCTACGGTTTGCATTCTGATGCCGTCCGGGCACCGGCTCGACAGTGAGGCTCGCATATCGCCAAATTCCAGTCAAGGAGCTATGGAAAATGCTTAGCTAGAAGTTTCTGTAGGGATATTATCAAAGTGCCCTTCCCAGAATACACAATCTAAGTCTTGGGCTGTCTCCTAGGCACCTCAGAAGGAACCTCATTGAAATGAAAGAGGGCGTTCAGTAATACGTAGGCCAACAGCTAGGTCTGGCGGAATATGGGCAGATAGCTAACGACATTAGGCCTCTTCTATTCGCCACTTCTCCGCTCACTATCTCTGTGCTCGATGAACTTAACGAAAAATTTGCATGCGAAAGCAACAACAAAGATATCCTTTACAGAGTTATACCTCATTAAACTGGTATTTCTTATCACTGTCTTATAAGCACATGTAATTTAAGGCAGCTCTATACCCACTTATGCCAGCTGCTTCATCTATTCGCCACTTGCTAACGCTTGGCGAAAAGAAGAGGCCTATGCATCTAATCAGAGACGCAGAGGAAGAGTTGTAGTTGTCTTGTAAGACTGTTGAAATTACTATCTGCCCATCAAATATCCCTCTCCCTTTAGTTCCACCCGTGGAAACAGTAGTGGCAGTACAACATAGCTTCGTCTAGTGTTGTTCTCGCTGGTAGCGTCTGTCTTTATTTGTTGACCAGGACTTGTCTTAATAATTGCATTTGTGCTTCTTCGAGCTGTTTGCTTTAAGCAATTTTAAAATTTTTCGCACAATCTTTAAGGTTATGTTTCTTTTGTATAACTGCAGAAATCGACTTGGGCCTTTTGGAATCAAAGTTACGTAATACATCTGCTTAAATTAAATAATTACGCGCCAGCCTTGTAAGAGCTCACTAAACATGAGTCGAATAATTATGTAATGAGGACGTGAAGTTTATCACACCGCCAGGGACAAGTCTTTTATCGTGATCTTAAAAATTTGATAGGCGAATACACCGCATCCATAACGAGACTAATAAAGGCGGCATGATTTTAACCCTTTTCTAAGCTAAAAAAATGCACATTGGCAAAGCACAAATAATAATAGATAATTAATTCCGGAAAGGATAAGAAATTTTAAGTGATAAACCAGACATTTTAGCTAAAAATTATGCGTAAAATAAAATTACGACGACACACGTGCGCCTGCAGCAGCTCAATGAGGCAAAAGTTATGAACCAGTTTTGGGGTTAAAAGAGATAAAATCGCATGGCACGGAAGTGGCAAATGAATGGCGTGCACATGCGGTAGTGCAAATAAAGCAAAATTTGATAATAAAAATGTAAAAATTTCGTACGCATGTGGCGCTGGGCTGCGTCTCCCAGAACTCACCACCAAATACGAAATTAATATTTCCTCCAGTTGAGTAATTAAAAATTTTCTACTTCACCACCTCACGCTTTATTAAAAATTGGACACGGTTGTGACATTGGACATTGGCGACATACAGAGGTAAAATAAATTAAGAAAAAATGCATTGAAAATGTTTTCAATTAAAAAATCTTTGCTTTTGTCGCCTCTAATTTTCGTTGCTGTGCTGCTGCCAACGGGGCGTATACGCACTGCTGATTATTTCTTGTTTATACTGATGTTGTAGGTATGCGGCATGCACCACCGGCTGATTGCAGTTGGCGGCAGCTGCTGCTGTTGTCGCTGTCGATGTCGCGAAAATGTCACCTCAATTAAATTCTTTTTCTACACAGCGATTTCTTTCATTTGTTGTTGGAAATATTCTTTCCAGCTCGCAAACTTCTCACAGTTCAACTGTAGGTTGTCAAGGCGAGGCAGGCAGTCAGCCTCAGCCGGCAACTTTCTTGAAAATCTTTGAATTTTAGTTGCTTTTAGCGCTTTTGCTCTATTTTCTATTTCAACGTACGAGAATTTTTCGCCATGGCGCTTTTACTTGAAAATTACTCAATGTTGCTACCGCATGTTGCTGACATTTGACGCGTTGTTTCATTTGCGATTTTTCCGCACTTTTGCTTGGCTTTCGTTGATTGTGAAAATTATTTTCTTTCTAATTTTTTTTCGCACTCATTCACTTAGTTTTTATTGGCGCTTGATTTATGGCTGCGAATTGCTTCAAAATTTACGAGTTTTTCCATTCTTTCGATTTCATTTTGTTAAGCTTTATTCTGTCTCTCCCTTAATAGGGTTTCATTAGGAGTCGCTTATGAATTCCACGCCACACAGGTGTTGTTTGGAAATCTTGACTTTGGGGCGGGGAAAGTGAAATTCCGGGTGGGTGGGAATCGCACATTGAGAAAAAGAGAAGATTTCTTTAATTTTTCTAAGGATAGAATGTGAATGTAAAAACATTCGCATTTAATAGAAAATAATTAAACGTATTATATGTGTGTATGTATGCATTGATTCGCTAAATTGAAATTAAAAACAGAGGATAGATATGACAATTAATAATAGAATTTCATATGCAAAATTTGTAAGTATTTTTTAAGTCTCAATACGAAACTTAGCTATTTTAAATTTTAAGAGTTTAATAAATTAAAAATTGATTGGTCATGAGCATAATTTTTACTATTTTTTTGAAAACTAAACAATATATATTTTGAACTTTTTTAAATTTTCAAGTTTTATTTTTTACTAAATTCAGACTCATTTAGTATAAAATAAATAAATAATTGGCGCGTACACTTCTGTTAAGTGACGAGCTCTTCCTCTTTTTGTGGTGTTCGTCTTGATGTTGTTCCACAAATGAAGAGACCTTTCAGGTTTAAGCCGACTTCGAACGGCAGATGGTTTTTTATGAAGAACTTTTTCATGACAGAAATACACTCGGAGGCATGCCATTCCCTGCCGAGGAGCGACCGCTCTTAGAAAAAACTTTTTCTTCATTTTGGTGTTTCATGCACGGATATTCGAACCTACGTACTCCCGAATGGTAGTTACGTAACAACCCATTCGCCTACGGCGGTCTTTAATAAGCTACCTTTTTGTCAAAAAGTGTTTCAGCTTTGAGTTAAATTGAAACTTTTTTATTATGTTCGCCTTTGACTGAATGCGCGATTTTTATTTTAAGAAGGTAATTTGAAATCGAAAGCTCAAAAATTACTTTATGAAATTACATTCTTAGCTAAAAGGGCAATAAATCTAAATATCCAACGAATTTGTGTGCCAAAAGTGTAGTATGAAAAAAAAACTAACTTTTCACCCGCAAAATGAAAAGCAATACAAATAAGCTTAGTTTAACCGCCCTTAAATTAAAGCACAATGAAACACCAAAAGTCGGCGGAATCTAAGCAAAAAATTAGGTGCGTCTGTGTGTGCATTAGGGTGAGCTGATTTTGCGACCACTGAATCACATGGGAGAATATGTTCAAACGAATATCAACAACCAAAGAAATGAGTGCTAAATCAAAATATAAAAAATCTCTTAATACACAAAACGCAAAATCAACGGCGATGACTTCGACTTTTAGATATTTTCAAAGTTTGTTAGTTCGCATTTAACACATTTGTTAACCTTCACTTTTATGTAAATTTTTGCTTATACATTTTTGCTCGTTTTAACTTCCTTTTTCTATAAAAAATTACGAGAGCTTACATTTTCCCCCTTCAAATTGGCCAACCCTAATGTATCTATGTGCACATGCATTCATGTACACCACAAAAGTGCATCAAACTAATTGAAAATCATGCATTCTGATGAGATAATCCCAAGCTGCCAACAAAGCAAAGACACTTACAACAACACAACGCACAGCAAGACAAAGGGGTGCTTAAAAATCCGAAAGCAAAAAAGTCACAAGAAGGGCGAAAATTGTAAAATACGAAATCATTTAGCGAAACATTTATTTCATTATTACCCTTGACGTTGGGTTATTGTGGTAGCGCAGCGCTCCAACTCGCACGCATCGAGGGCAATATCAACAAGGCATGGATAAATGACTAAACGCTTGCAAAACAGTTACATACTAACAGTTTATGTTTGCGTCGAGAAGTACGGCGCATTACCAACAAAAAAGTCCAAAAATCCACAATGTGCCACCCTCTGGAAGTCAACTCGCACTTGCCGCCCCACACACACACTTTGCTTTCCACAACGCGGTTAAGGGCCGGAAAGCGTAACGGAAGTGATTTTGCCTTGCGTGTACACAAACCGCCCAAAACAAGGCATTGAACAACTGGATGAGCTAAACGCCGCAATCACCCACTTGTTCACTGTTTTCACCCTCCTTCCATAGAGGGTGATCTGCCGTCTTGTTTGACAACAATTGTAACAACACTGACTACAACTACAAATATGTACACCAAATAATACTTGGCATATGCATGTAATTGTAGACCAACAACAAAAAAACTTCAATATTATTTTCATTGTGTGTAAAACTATAAATGCGCAACGCACGAAACCATCCAACTGCTACTCCGCCCCGTCGTACACTTCTCTAAATCATCCACATCCGCTGCATTTAGCACCAATACTCCTTTACTTTGCTTCTCGGCTTCGTCGCTATGCGCACTCAACTCAGCTGGCATCTTAATTTGGGCATTCGGTTTTTTTGCGAGCAGTAGTGCTTTTCTGTTTGGTTGTCGGGACAATTCGCTTACAATAAGCATTCAGATGGAACTAGTTTCATGCGAAGCTATTTTATGATTGTTACTGGACTAGTAAAAAATAGATATAGAATGAAACAGTAGTGAGTCGAATTCGCACAAAGAATCATGGCATTGCCAACTAGTGAGAATATTTCTTTTATACAGGTGACGTACTCGATTTTTTCAGTGCAAAATAACCTGCATTATTTTTATGATGTCAATAGTCATATGTACCTCATGTATATATATATATATAATTGGCGCGTACACCCTTTTTGGGCGTTCGGCCGAGCTCCTCCTCCTATTTTTGGTGTGCGTCTTGATGTTGTTCCACAAATGGAGGGACCTATAGTTTCAAGTCGACTCCGAACGGCAGATATATTTATGAGGAACTTTTTCATGGCGGAAATACACTCTGAGGTTTGCCATTGCCTGCCAAGGGGCGACCGCTATTAGAAAAATGTTTTTCTTAATTTTGGTGTTTCACCGAGATTCGAGCCAACGTTCTCTCTGTGAATTCCGAATGGTAGTCACGCACCAACCCATTCGACTACGGCGGCCGCCTCAACTCATGTACCCTCCTGTACAATGACATTACTTGTTCGATTTGTGCACAAATTTGAAAACTTATGAAATAAATGGACTACAACAGGTTTCGGCGCAATAATATTTTACAAAACATGTAAAATGGCACTTTGATGACGATGAAAAATAATTTCAGAAGAGTCAACTCTTGGAAATATTTAAAAGTAATGATAAAATTGGTAGACATACAAATGTACATACGTATGCCCAGGAGGGAAATTTCATTTCAAAGGCATCCACTCTCAAAAAACTTGGCACAGCTTATAATTTTTTAAACCCATAACCCTTTCCATTACGCTAGGCAACATTTAACACATTAGACACGCTAATTCGCTTAATGGCAAATAAATAAATGCATCTAGCAGCGGGCAGACAATTACGTGTATCTGGCCGGGAGGAAAGAGTTATTTATGGTCGGCCTTTCATTACAAATGATAAACACCGATGAGGCAATGCACTGATTTTCCACTTAGTCCACAGGCCTGCATCCGACATCCAACATCGATGGAATGATGACACCAGCGTAAATTAAATAAATAAAAGTGCAGCAACAACGACAAGCAATAAAACAATCGTATTTACTAAATTAAAGTGAAAAGAAGAAGAGGATGAGGAAGCAGCAGCACAAAAGGATACCCGCTGAGTGTTTGACTCCACTTTCAATACGCTCACTTAAGCGTGCAACCAAGCGGAACGGAGCTGCAGGATAATGACAATAACGCCAATGGCAATGGCAAAGGCAAATACAAAGCCAAATGGTGTGACTACGAGAGGGGAGTAGGAAAGTTAGCGAGCGACGAGTAAATAGAAATAATGAAATATAGACATTCGAGCAAGTGAGGAGGTAAATTGTCAATAACAAGTGGCTTGGGGAGCCTGTAACTGTGTAACTGTGACTGTTTGCGCATTTGCGCTGTTCGTATGTTGCAGGAACTTGCCGTTGTTGCTATTTTGTTTTTGATTTTGATTTTAATTATGGTGCGTGTGTGTGGGTGTGGAAATGAGAAATGATCTCTATTAAAGGGAAAAGGATGAGTTGGCTGGACGATCAAATATAAATAAATTCAATGAGATGGTTCGGAGATGAGTGGGCGAAATTATTTTCGTTTTGTATTTGCTTTGCTGGCAGCCAAATATTGGCTTTGGTGAGGTGTGTGGATATGCTCTCATTACACTGCGCGACAATACTTCACTTTTTTCTCAATCACATGGCTATAACGGACTATATTTGTGCGATACTTGAGCGCAATAGCAATAAACTCTTGCGGTTTTAGTTATTCATCAGCAAGTCAGGCTAGTTTTGATAAGGGCCCCAAAGTTTAACGAACTTAGGACACAGTATTCCAAAAATTATTGTATACACCCCTTTGCATAATTATAGGCGCACAATAATTTTACTTATATTTTTTTATGTTTTGGGGAAAATATTTTTGTGTTAAGAGAAACAATTTCGCATTACAAGCAACAAAAACAACATCATTTGTATTAAGCGAGAAGAGAGTAGACAAATATAACAGTTACAAAATTATAAAAGCTTAGAAGAAATTAAGAAATATAGAAATTTGAAGGTGTTTTGACATTTTATATCAAAATGCCACGTGGCACCTACAAAAATAGAAAAAGGTAAAATTTTAACTTTTGTTTCCGGAAAAAAGGCATTTCAGGAAGTGGACCGCCTAAAAGGAAGAAGTGATTGTGTCATGCAAATTACAAAAAAAAGAAGATATTTACGTATCAACAAATAATCAGTGTGGAAGAAAATAAATTCTAAACCTCCGTGAAGTGCGAAAAGTTTCAAAGCTTCTCGGGCTGTGTCAAGTCGAATTTTGAAGCGCTGGTGGAGTATTAAGTTCTCTAAATTGAAGCCATCTCCTAAACTTACCACTGACCTCAAAATGAGACAGAAAATCTTCGCTCGTCACAATAGGGATCATTTTGGAATCTGGTAGCTGAAAATAAATAAAACAGCTTTTCAAAAATGTATAAGTTTTCCAAAATTTACCAATTTCTTTTAATGATATCTTTTGTGATGAAAAGAAATTGAACTTATATAGGTCAGATGCATTTAGTAAGTATTGGAGAGATTTGCGTTTACAGCCAAGTTTTTTCTTGCAAAAAGAAATTTTGGCGATCGACCTCTTATGTTGAAGGGAGCTGTGAGTGCACTTCTTCTTCTTAATTGGCACGATAAGCGCTTACGCGATTTTGTCCGAGTTTCATAAAGCGCGCCAGTCGTTTATTTCTCGTGCTAACCGGAGCCAATTGGACACACCAAGTGAAGCCAAGTCCTTCTCCACCTGATCTTTCCAACGCAGAGGAGGCCTTCCTCTTCCTCTGCCACCACCAGCTGGTACCGCATCGAATACTTTCAAATCCGGAGCGTTTGTATCCATTCGGACGACATGACCCAGCCAACGTAGCTACTGGATCTTTATTCGCCACGCTATGTCTATGTTGTCGTAAAGCTCATACAGCTCATCGTTCCATCGTCTGCGATATTTGCCGTTGCCAACGTGCAAAGGTTCAAAAATCTCACGCAGAATCTTTCTCTCAAACACTCCAAGCGTCGCTTCATCGGATGTTGTCATCGTCCAAGCTTCTGCGCCATACGTTAGGACGGGCATGATGAGAGTCTTGTAGAGTATTAGTTTTGTTCGTCGAGAGAGGACTTTACTGCTCAGTTGCCTACTTAGTCCAAAGTAGCACTTGTTGGCAAGAGAGATTCTACGTTGAATTTTAAGGCTGACATTATTATCGGTGTTAATGCTGGTTCCTAAATAAACGAAGTCTTTTACAGCCTCGAAATTATAGCTGTCTACAGTGATGTGGGTGCCGATACGCGAGTACGCCGACTGTTTGTTTGAAGACAGGAGGTACTTCGTTTTGTCCTCGTTCACCACCAAACCCATTCGCTTTGCCTTTTTATCCAGTTTGGAGAAGGCAGAACTAACAGCGCGGTTGTTAAGGCCGTTGATATCGATATCATCGTGTTGACAAATGATATTTAAAATTTGTAATAAGTAAAATTACAACCCTGCTTGTGAACCAAAGTTGCGCACTCATTCTTCTTCGTTCTATTCTATTTTTCATTTGCATACGATCAGTCGAGGAACGAAGAAGAAGGGGTGCAAAACTGCGGTAAGTTTCTATATTTTATTAAAATACAAAGTGTACAATATTGAATTAAATTTCAGAATAAACCGTTCTTTGCCATTGAGTTAGTAGCAAACCCCTTTCATCTCATCGTAGCCGCAACATCTTTATTCGCAGTTTTGATTATTTGCGATTAACTGCGTATTTTTCCTTGCCGTAAAAGAGTCAAAGTTTGGGGCCGTTTAAATGAATGATCCGGAGGAAACCATAGAAAAACGCCGCAGTCCTCGGCTCAACAAATTAGAACCAGAGTCAGGTGAAGTTCAGCCTAATTCCACCGCCATCATAATCGACGCCGCCTCCGCCGCCACCACGCATACCAACGCCACAACTGCTGCCAGCACGTATACAAACGTCACAAATACCGCCCTCTCATCAGAATCCGTAAGTTTAAGATTGGAAATGAAGAATCAAATCGCCACTCTTCAAAGACAACTAGAAGAAGCACAGGTAAGATTAAGTGAACAAAACCGCCACTGCCAAAGGCTAGAGATTGCTTTGCGTAGCTCAGGTCATTTAGATAGTGCTACATCCACCGCCACGACAACAACAATACCCGTCGTTGCGTCATCGTTAGCACCCGCTATAGGTGCTCCGTTATATGAATTCCCAAATTTTTCATGTACTTCACGTATGCAAAAATTGTCGGTTAACGCAACAACAAATAACATCACGCCATCGACCATAAACAGTTATGCACATTTTGCGACGTCGACTATCACGAGCAGCGCTGCCATGCTGCCAGGCCAGCAAGCCGCTGAAAACGGTGGTAGTTTTTTTTCGCTGCCGTCGTTAACTGCGAGCGCCGTCTTTGCGCCAACGTATTCAATAAAGGGACAAACACACGCTACACTAGGTAATTCTGGCGTGCCGTTTACATCGTCGTCGATAATTTCGCCCCCTGTTTTTAATAATTATAACAGTATTGTTCATGGTCCTATGCCAACAAATGACTTAAACAATTTTTCATTTTTAAACAATTCTGCAACAGTACCACGGAAGTTGCAAGATTTACCCGAATTTAGCGGCGAGCCAGAAGACTGGCCAATTTTTTATACAGCCTACGTCCAATCGACTTCAATGTACAACTACACTAATCTGGAAAACAATCAACGGTTGCAGAAAGCTGTTAAAAGAGAAGCGCGGGAAGTGATTAAATCGCTTTTAATTCATCCAGACAACGCCAGCGCCGCCATAGAGCAACTCCGTTTTCGCTTTGGCCGACCCGAACAATTAATTCAGAGTCAGCTACGTCAAGCGAGGGATTTGCCTAATATTTCGGAGAATGCATTGTCCAAACTGGTACCCTTTGCCACTAAAGTGAGAAACCTAGCAACATTCTTACAGTCAGCGAATGGACAACAACACATCGCCAATCCTACGCTATTAGAGGAACTATTAGCTAAGCTTCCTATGAGTAAGAAACTGGAGTGGGCCAGAGTCGCCGCCTCAATACAGCCGTATCCGACAATTGTACATTTTAGCGCTTGGGTAAGTGAACTTGCTAATCTGATATGTACAGTGCAAGACATCGACAATAAAGATCAAAAGCGTCGTGCGGTGTTACATACATCCGAAAAACAGTGTCCAGGTTATGCAGGTGTAACTCCCGTTAAGTGTCCATTATGCCAGGAGCAACATAAACTGCAAGATTGCCGTCGTTTTTTAAATGCTGCAGTGTCTAATAGATGGGAGTTCGCGAAGAAACATCGCGCTTGTTTTTCATGCTTGAACGTGGGCCATAACACGCGTAACTGTCGCCGTAAAAAGCTTTGTTTAGAAGAAGGATGCCAGCGTAGGCACCACAGTTTATTGCACGAGGCCAATGCTATTACGCCGACCTTAAGTTTATTAAAGGAAGAACAAGGTGACGTACGAGGAAACGTGTTGAGCTGCGCAAACGTTAGCAGCACTAAGCCCAAGCTGCTCTTTCGTGTGCTGCCGGTAACCTTGTATGGCGATAATAAGCGCATCGATACGTACGCCCTATTGGATGAAGGTTCTTCAATTACGATGTTAGACAGTGATTTGGCCAAGGAGTTGGGAATACGCGGCCGTCGACATTCGTTAGATATACAATGGTTTGGAGGAAGAACAGCCCAAGAGTCGACTGAGGTTTTCAATATTGAAATTAGCGGTGTTGGTAAAAATAAGCGCTACCTACTGCGCGACGTGTATACCGTAGCTAATCTAGGTTTGCCCATGCAGAGTTTAAGTCATGATGATTTAAAGAGCAGTGACAAATCAATTTCGTCTCTGCCTCTCCAGCCATATTTTGATGCTGTGCCTCAACTTTTAATTGGAATCGATCATGCACACTTAGGCTTGCCGATTGACATAAAAGGGATTAGTGAGCAAGGTCCGTACGCTTGCAACACTAAACTAGGGTGGGTAGTTTTTGGTCCAACCAGTCGTGCGTCGTTAGCAAGCCGCTCTTGTCTTTTTTTACGTACCCAAGAAATGCAAGAAGAAGAAGACATGCGTCAACTTGTGTTCGACTATTTCAATATTGAAAGTCTTGGCGTTAGATCTTCGCCACCTGTCGAAAGCAATGATGACGTCAGAGCTAAGATGTTACTTGAAGGCACAACTAAACGAGTGGGAGGTCGATTTCAAACAGGGCTATTATGGAAGGACGACAGCATACAACTGCCCGATAATTATACGGCTGCTCTACATAGGCTTGAAGGGATTGAGAGAAAGATGAAACGCGACGAAACGTTCGCAACCGCGTACAAAGAGATCATTGATGGGTACCTAAGTAAAGGCTATGCTCGAAAGCTTACGCCCAAGAAATCGAGTATGACTTCATCCAGGAAATGGTACCTCCCACACTTCGGTGTCGTCAACCCAAATAAACCTCAAAAATTACGCCTTGTTTTTGACGCAGCGTCTCGATTTGAAGGGGTATCTCTGAACTCCAAGTTATTGAAGGGACCACAGCTCTACATATCACTACCTTCGATTTTATTTAATTTTAGAACGCGTGCAGTTGCAGTTTGCGGAGATATTAAAGAGATGTTCCACCAGGTAGCTATACAGCCAGTAGACAGGTGTGCACAGCGTTTTCTTTGGCGTGATGGCGAAAATACTAAGCCACCTGAGGAGTACGAGATGCGAGTGATGATTTTCGGCGCCGCGTGCTCGCCTTGCTCGGCGCAATATGTCATGAGGCTGAACGCCAAGGAGCACCACGAAAGTCATCCTCGTGCAATTAAAGCTATTTTTGATCATCATTATATTGATGATTTTGTTGACAGTTTTGATGGAATTGAAGAGGCCGTAGATATCTCAAAGCAGGTTCGTGACATTCACAGCGATGGTGGATTTGAGTTACGTGGATTCGTATCGAACTCAGAGAAGGTAGTTAAAGAATTAAATGGTAGTACGGCAACGAAACAGATCGCAGTCGCTGAGAGCACAGAGAAGGTTCTTGGGTTATATTGGGAGTCAGCAACTGATAATTTTAAATTCAACCTGAAGTTCCATCGCATTGAACCAGCAGTAATCACAGGCGAAAGGAGTCCCACAAAAAGGGAACTTCTTAGTATTATTATGTCAATATTCGACCCGTTGGGATTTTTAAGTCACTTTACTGTTGCAGCCAAATCTCTTATGCGTGAAGTATGGCGTCGTGATGTCCGTTGGGAAGAGCCCATCCCAAATGATGTGAATATAATATGGGAAAGGTGGCGCCAGCAGATGCACAAAGTAGCGGGATTTCGTGTGCCGCGATTCTACTTCCCACATGGTGCGCCTTCGGATTTGGAGCTGCATGTGTTCGTTGACGCTAGCGAAGAGGCCTTCGCTGCTGTCGCCTACTGGAGGTCAAGAAAGTCGACTGGTGAAGTTGGTGTTACGTTAGTTTGTGCGAAGACGAAGTGCGCTCCACTGAAGGCCGTAACCATTCCACGCCTGGAATTGCAAGCAGCCGTCCTGGGTGTACGTTTACGAAAATTGATATTGGAAAATCACCAAATACGCCCTGAACGATGCTTCTTATGGAGCGACTCCAGAACTATCTTGAAGTGGATTGGAAGCGAACATCGATGCTACAAACCGTATGTGGCGCACCGCGTTGCAGAGATTTTAGATGGGAGTGAAGTTCGCGAATGGCGATGGGTGCCAACGAAAGACAATGCAGCCGATGATGCGACAAGAAGCCATGGAAGTGTTGATTTCTCACTAAAATCTCGCTGGCTACAGGGACCGAATTTTCTGAGACGCGATGAAGAGACGTGGCCTGCTGAAGAAAACATCAGCAAGATCTTTGTGGAAGCAGATGAAGAGCTCCGTTCTAAATTTTCTTTAATTGCCAACAACTATATTTTTATAGATTACAATCGTTTCTCAAATTTACTTAGATTAAAAAGAGCAGTAGCGTGGGTGCTTCGATTCATAAACCGCTGCCGTAAACGGGAGCTAAAATATCTGGAATATGGACTTACTGCTGTTGAACTGGAAGCCGCGGAGCACCTATTATGCCTACGCGTTCAATCGGAATCATTTACTTCAGAACGCAACAGTATCGAAATTGGTAAAGCCATTCCAAATGACAGCGCATTAAAGCAACTTTCGCCATATCTGGACGACAGGGGGCTACTTCGTGTACAAGGGCGCATAGATGCAGCTAGCTTCTTACCGTATAACATCAGAAGACCGATCATACTGCCGTATGGACATATATTTACGCATCTGGTCGTTAATTATCACCATTGCACAATGAAGCACCAGAATCACGAGGCGACTATAAGCAATATACGTCAGAAATACTGGATTCCCCGAATAAGGCAAATGCTACGACGTGTAATAGCCGGATGTAAATATTGTCAAGTCAGGAAGACAGAACCTCACGCGCCTATGATGGGTCCTCTACCAGAAGATCGTTTGAAGCCCTATGTACGACCATTTACTTATACGGGACTGGACTATTTTGGGCCTATTTCGGTTACTATCGGGCGGC
Organism: Anastrepha ludens; assembly: GCF_028408465.1. Classification (NCBI taxonomy): domain Eukaryota; kingdom Metazoa; phylum Arthropoda; class Insecta; order Diptera; family Tephritidae; genus Anastrepha; species Anastrepha ludens. Next base: position 114,322,982 of record NC_071500.1, on the reverse strand, counting down.
GAACTGAAAAGCGTTGGGTCGCGTTGTTTACGTGCCTCACCGTGCGCGCAATCCACCTGGAAATCGCCCACGACTTATCAACGGATTCCTGTATAATAGTTATGCGCAACTTCATGAATCGGAGAGGGGTTCCAACACGTCTACGATCTGACAATGGGAAAAACTTCATCGGGGCCAACGAAGAAGCGAAACGTTTTCCTGATGTTTTTGACACTGAGCGAATACAAAATGAATTGTCAACCAAGGGAGTTGAATGGTTCTTCAACTGCCCCGCCAATCCATCTGAAGGAGGAATTTGGGAAAGAATGGTGCAGAGCGTTAAAAGGGTTCTTCGACATTCATTAAAAGAAAAAGCGCCACGTGAGCATGTTTTACAAAGCTTTCTGATAGAAGCGGAAAACATAGTAAACTCACGTCCATTGACGCATCTGCCCATCTCTCCCGACGAAGACGAGCCATTAACGCCTAACCACTTCCTGATTGGCGTGGGTAATATCCCTAAAACTCCAACGGCCAACTCTCCTGGTGAAAAGATACCTTTATTACGCAAGCAATGGCTCATTGCACGAAGCCTAAGAGATGCATTTTGGAAGCGATGGGTACTGGAGTATCTACCAACGCTAACCCGAAGAGTTAAGTGGTGTGAACGAACCGCGCCTCTTAAAGAGGGTGATGTAGTATTTATTTGCGATCCGAATGTGCCAAGGATTCAGTGGCGACGTGGTATTGTTGAGCGTGTGTACACTGGCGAAGATGGTGTGGCTCGGCGTGCGGACGTGCGTACGGTTGGTGGACTTCTGCAACGAGCGGTATCTAAATTGGCAGTCCTGGATCTGGAAAGTGGTGAAGCTGATCGCTCCACGGGGGTGGGGGTGTTGACAAATGATATTTAAAATTTGTAATAAGTAAAATTACAACCCTGCTTGTGAACCAAAGTTGCGCACTCATTCTTCTTCGTTCTATTCTATTTTTCATTTGCATACGATCAGTCGAGGAACGAAGAAGAAGGGGTGCAAAACTGCGGTAAGTTTCTATATTTTATTAAAATACAAAGTGTACAATATTGAATTAAATTTCAGAATAAACCGTTCTTTGCCATTGAGTTAGTAGCAAACCCCTTTCATCTCATCGTAGCCGCAACACATCGGCATACGCCAACAAGTAAGTGCACTTGGAAAGATCAAACTCCACATCCCATCAACACGCATGAATTCCACAGAGTACATAAGAAGAAGACTTTCGGATGAATTACCCCCATTTCTCAATGTGAATTCTGGCGAAAAAATTGTTTTGCAGTAAGATAATGCGGCATTTCATTCATCACACCGCACTTTGAGTTGGTTTAATGAACAATGCGTCCCCTTTCTTGGGTGGTCATCGATTTTTCCGGATCTCAGTATCAACTCTCCCGTTGGAGCAGTTTATGGGAAAATAAGACGTGCCCTACAAAGGAAGAGTTGAAAGCTGCCATTCTCTATTCTTGGGACTCCCTTAGCACTCAAAAGTTATTTGCTTCAATGCTGAACAGGATCTATGACGTTATTGAAAGGAATGGAAATACCGGACATTTTTAGGGAGAACAAACGGAATTAAAAAAAATCCCCAAAGTACGTTTACAATTTGCAACAGTTAAATTTGCCTACTCTCTTCTTGCCTAATACAAACTATGTTGCTTTTGTTGCTTCTGGGTGTAAATTGGAAAGGAAGGAAATATGAAATTTAAAAATGCATTCTGTTTACACTTAACCTGCATAAAGCTAGTCAAAGAATTCCTCTAAAATTTTTATCCTTATTTTCGTTGCAATTCTGGAGAAACACGACCTCTTTCTCTCATTTAGCCTTTTCTTTCATTGCACTTTTTATAAAATACAAACATTGACTTCGAAGACCTGTACGTGTAAGGGTATGTCAAGAAGCCCCATAAACACCGTTCATAATTTCAGGGGACTGACTTGCATTTTCACCGTTATCAAAAAAAAACTGTAAAACGACTGAATTTTCTCTTTGTTGATATCGATTGTTAACATCCTGGAACTCACAACTGAATCGAACAAGCAAAAAAAGGACACATTTTTTTAGTGTGAAATCTCACCTTGACAACGAGCATAAACTTTACATTGTATCATTACAAGTATCAATCAAACTTTACGAGATATCGATCGCTACAGGAATCTACCCCAAACTAATATTTATATAATAAAGAAAAAATATCTAACACATTTAATTATACACAATTGTGTCAACCATCCAGGGAGTAAAAAATTGACTTTTTATGAAAAGATAAAGGCTTGTGGGATAATATCAAGACGTTCGCCACAAATCGGAGGCGAAGATCGGCCACAACAGCTACTAAAGTATTTCTGCATCAGTTAAAAATTTATATAAAATATTAATTTACAAATTTAATTTAACGTTTTTGTAAAAACTTCGTTTACGTTATAGATTTTCGGAGCGTTATCGCTGCACATCTACCAAATATCCCCCCTTCTCAACGCCTGTCATATCCTGGAAAATTGGGAACAATGCGCCAATTAGCCGCCTGCAATTTGAAAAACAACTTTACGATTTATGCCTTGCGACAATCTGTTTTATACAAGCACATATTCACATACATACTTACACAATTCCACATTACGTTGGCTACAAATTTCGGTTGATTTATTTCATATGCAATCACTTACTCGCATTATACCTACTTCCTCCAGCGCCGCAAGGCTCTCTACTCCGCTTATTTTCTCATTACTGCCCTCTTGCCTCTTCTTCCTAACAATTTAAATACCTGTCTCAAATAATTTCGCACTTCAATTAAATTTGTGCGCTGGGAACTGCTGTGGTGCAAGACAGCCGCCTGAAGCGTCTTATGGTGCCCTGTGCTAAGTGCCGCATTGCGCTATTAACGCGTGGCAAATAAAAATAAAATTAAATTAAAATCACATCGCACATTGTAAAGTGGCCAATTAAATTGTTATTACGCGGCGCCCTAAATACGCTTATTACCATCAGCGAAACGATTGCGCGTCGAAGTGCGTCGCATAGCTCGCTGCAATGCCAAATCATAAGTAGAAGAGGGCGTTGTGTGGTTCGAGGTGAACTCAGCTGTGTGACATTTTAACGTCGATAATAAATGCTCCGCCAGCATTTGTAGCCAGCGCTGCTAGAAGATTACAGCGGTTGGGGTGCGTGCGTCGGCAATCATTTTACAAAATTTGTAACGTGCGTAAATTTTCGCAATTCCCACTGCAACTGTCGCAACTCATTCCAACACATCATTACTTCCTTGCGCAGCATAAATGGCTCAAGTGACACACACACACACACATCCTCAAACTCACGCGCTCTCCACTATGTGCACCTGGCTATGTGACTGAGTGGCATATTTTTAGGCGTAAAAGCGCAGCAGCTGTCTCCGGTCGTACACTCATTGTCGCAACGCAAAGTCATTGGCGTTCACAGTCTCGTCATCTCGCCATCGTCGCGTTCGCTTGTGTTTGTTGTCATCAATTTCAAATGCCAGCCAGTCATCGCCACAAATGCCTGCCAGTGTTTGGAAAGAAGGCGAGCGGTTTGGCTTGTGAGCTTGTTAGAGACGTGTATGTTAACCTGATGCGTAATTGAATCATTTAAGCGCAATTTATTTGCCACCTCATTCCCGAGCGAGCGGCCTATCTTCAGCAAGTGGCGCTTTTCCATATTTTTGTTTCGGCTTTGGCGGTGTTGTTTAGAGTCATTTCATTTGCAAATAGCAGTGAGTGCGCCTTGCTTCTTGTTGTGGGCGCGTGATATGATTGGCTGCGTCGGCCGCCTCGTTTAGTGCACTGACGCGTTGACATTTGTAATTCAATTACTTTTACTTTTTATTTGTTGTAGTTTGAGGCAAATGCTGTGCAAAGTGAGCGTAGAGTGCGTAAAAAGATGAGGTGCTGGGCGGAGGTCGAAGGTGGAAATTGCGCGAGGTTTTGCGATGACAAATTGATGCAGTCAATCTTGAGATATGTCGCGCACATGAAATCGTTTTCAACAAGCGTTTTTTTTGTTTTTTGGAATTTATAGCTCTACTGAAATGCGCAAAAGCTTTATTGAAAAATGTTTCGCAACATGCTGAAATGGAAGCAAAATATGAAATTTTTGCGCTAAAGAGACTAATCCAACGATCATAAAAATAAAAAAAACAACATACGGTTTTAGGAGTTCCATGTTTCATTACCGCCAACTCACGTCCTACAACCAATCGGCCTCTTTGTGTATTAACCGGCAAAACGACTGGCCGGAGCTTTAATAGTTAAAGATTATCATCAAATATTTTTTGTGACAAAAACAAAAAAGCCTTCAACAACTGTAGGATCCGGAATCCGGAATACAGTCCACAATAACCAATCAATCAGCTCAATTAAACTACATCTGAAGTCACATCGTATGTTGTTTCCTACTGTATGCCCAGTAGATTGCATTGCCCCGACGGATGCGTACCGTGTAGGGATTATATAGGATAAAATATATAGGCTCAAAGGAAGCTCAGTTATGGCCATTTCATTCATCCGAGAAATGTAGGATTGGGAGAGTCTTGTTAATGAGTAACAAGTTTCATTGATAAACATCGTAAGAGCAACGGCAGCAGGCATCCGCTGCAAGCCGAGCCACCTCTGAGGGACGCCAAAAGTCATAGATGTCAACTCAGTGACAAAATCGGAATCTACGACACATATTCACTAGACCCTATGGAATATTAATAGGCGACATAATCGAGAGACTCTTACCATTTTCAATACTCTACACACCCTTAGCAGAAACCAATTACCACATGTCGCAAACTATTGTAAAAGCTTCAGCTACCCAGAAAGACTTGCTTTAAAGCAACATACGAACTCAACATATACGCACTGACATATGGTGAAGGAACTTCGCATGATTACTTAAACTCAATCACTTAACACCTTTCACCCTTTGCTCTTCATTATCTAAGCCTACTGGTTGAAAAGACTTGGACCAAAGAAACCCTTAGGCATGTTTTCTTGGTGGCGAATACAACTTGGTACAATACATTGCACTTGCAGAAATCGACTTTAGAATGCTCCTTAGCTGCATAAAATATAATTCTTATATTTCTTCTTTTACCTGTTCGTCAATTTCCCAAAATCAATGGACTTTATCCGTGGCAAAGATGCGCCCAATATTAGTGTTAGTGGGTGAAAAATAAGTGGTTCTAAAGAACTCGAACCAAAGTGAGAAGGATCTAAGTGTATCGGAGAAATTTTTACCTTTACCGCCGCTTATTTGGCCAAAACATTAACTTAACCTAACTTCCATTTCGCATAGGCAGGAGTCTTGGAGCTTTTGCAATGGAATTATATAGGGTAGCACTCCCTCAAACAGAAGATGTGCACATTTTGGTAAGCTTTGTTACCTCTGAACCAGTTTTCCTTAAACTTTCTTAACTGGTTTACTTTGCATTTGCGTGCCGAAGACCATCATTCTGACCTCTTTTTAATTACTTTCTCATCATAGCCCAAACTTTAAATGGACTGTGCCCGCACATCATAGTTATTCGGAATTTTTCTTTTCAAAGTCTAGAAATTGGCTGAGTCGTTCGATGTGCCTTTGAATTTACTATTTCATAAGCCATTTGAGAGACTGCTCTATTTGGTTACTGTAGTTTCTAGAAAGAATTTATATCATTATACATGCATACATTTACTTAACCTAAACCAAACAACTTTGAAGAAGCAGCCAATCGCTGTAAGAGTAGATAATTTTCTTAAAAAAAAAAAAAAAAATATATACTCTTTGAAAACGAAAGTATTGAAAATTTGTTGGTATAAGCCGCAAATAAAATATTTCGCCAATTTCCCTCCCATCCATTTCCAACTGCTTGCACAGAAATAACTCAATTCCAAATCAAAGTTTAATAGGCCAAAAACCAAAGTCACCCGACATATTGTAAAACTATAAAAGCTGGAAATTTGTAATCATCATTTGTGTATGCGGAGCCATAAAAGCAAAGGCAACATAACAAAATTGAGTTCTTACGCACAAAAGAGTGGAGCGATGAAGGGCGGGTGTAAGAGTGGAAGCCGCGCCGAATTGCCATTGAATGTGTGTATTTAGAGCAGAAATACACGCAAAGTGTCATAAGAATCGACAAACTGCTGCAACAGTTCTAAATACGCATGCAAACCCACCCACCCATACATATATGCGATTACGCAACCCTGCAGGAAAATCCAGAGCGCGCTGCTAGAACAGTAGTTGCCAAACTCATATAAAAAAATATATTGAATTGCTTACAATGCTTGAGAAGACAAACCTCCAACATAGACCGATCTGCCACCGCTCCCATAATAGTCGATGAGAGCTTTGGCAAGAACAATTTCAATTTGTATTATATTTTATTGTCTCTCTCATCATACAAGGCCACTGTCATAAGAGGGGCTTTTGACGATTGTTGCGTTAAATTTTTGACTTTGGCAAGGCTATATTCTATAATACTATAATTCAGATGCCGTATGCTTAGCAAAGTGGTTCACAATAGGCATAATTGTACTGCAAGGTGGCGCAAAATAAGTAAACCTATCATAAAATTTATGGATTTCGCAAATAGTGTCGTATATCAATCATATATGACACTTGTGAGCTGGACAGCTGCAGTATACAAACAGCCAAGCAATGGAGCGCGCAAAGGTCAAGGTAGAGATTTCCATCACTCAAAATAATTTGTTTATTCAGCTAAAAAGTCATTCAAAACAAAATTGGGTGATGCCGGCGATCATTATTTGCGCCATCTTTTAGATCTGAACTAGAATTTTGTTTCATTAGTTCAGATTTTTCCTGCAGGGATGCCACATTGCTCCGATACATGCGCAACAAACGCACCTAACAAGCAATAAAGCGGCCGTTCGATCGTAAAATAAAATCGTAAGCGAATACAAAATCGAATGGAAATCTTTGAATATTTAAGTTTATTGATATCATTCCAAGTGAGTTTAATATCCTTCGGTTGGCTACTTCGTATCAAGCGTAGCACAAATGCACACACATATACTTACATATACACACACACATGTAAACATTCAGTTGCAGGAATGGTGTTTGCAGGAGTCAAAAGTGACTGGCACAACCTGTTTGCAACATATAAAATCGCATAAAGGACGAAAAATGTCATATTAGGCATAAAAATCCATTCCAAATATTGCGCCAATATTATTGACATTACTACCGTCGCCGTTGTAGTTGTTGCTTTGTGTTCGCTACCAAATAGTAACAAAACAATACAAGAACATTTCACCATGGTAATGACCACCAAAGGTGAAGAAGAATGTGAGTTCAATCCACACACACACACATACCTGTATAGGGTACCCATTCATATGCGCTCATACATGCATACGCACATCCATATGTGTGTACACAGGATAGCGCCAGTTGCTTGGCCTATAAAATCAACGAGAGGCTTTTTTTCTGCGCTTCATGCAGGCGCGTAAGTGTTTAGCTACGGAGTCTTTTATGGCTAAGTGTATGTGCCCTCTGTAATCTCGTGCGCCCTCATAAAGGTGTTTTCTGCATAATCAACAATTTTTGATTTTTTATATTTTAAAATCTTATTCAGTAAGCGCAGTTTTGTGGCAGTTCAGATATAAAAAATTATTTTTATAATTCCTGCATATGCTGAACGCGACGACAGAGATGTGCATCCATAGATGCATCGGTGGCATATTATGTAAGAAAAGGTTTATTGTTGTAAAACAGATTTACATGAACTTTTATTATTTTATTATTATTCTTTCTTCTTATTTCGTTCTGAGATTTGAGATTATGCCATTAGATCAAGCCAAATTTGCAAAGTCTTTGAAAAAAGATACTATTTAGTTAAAATTCTGATTTGAGACTTAACTCTTTAATGTCAAATGTTGCTTATAGGCAACATTATATATTTCTACGCGTAGTTTCTATAGTTGTTGTTATTTTTGCTAACGGTTTTTTTTTTACAGTAGCTAATGTGTGTGGGCATGTGTGCAAAAAAAAGTGAAAATAATCGTTCTATAAAAACTCAAACAACACGTAGGGAGAATGGGGAGTTGTGAGACGGGTTTTGTTTTTGGACCCGTATTACTCAAAATCTTAATATTCTCATATGTCAACGATGGAATCTTTAGTCAATGAATACTGGAAGCTATTGGTATGGCCTATTGAACAAAACTACAATTTTCCTTAAATTTAAAATTGTATAAAATAATATAAAATATAATACAAAATACAAAAATGTGGGGAGTTGTGAGACACCATGGTTTAAATCAATAAAAATGACTTATTTTAGTTGTTAGTTCTTTATTAAGATGAAAAATAAAAAAGAAAAGACAATTGTTATAAAAAAGTGTATAAAAAATTCAATGCCATCAATCTGATGATTCGCAGTGAGAACATGTATAATAACCAGTTCGTAAATTGGCACACTTTAGGTGCACAGCTCGATCGCATACATTGCAATGAATGGAGTTGTTTCTGCTTAACTTTTTCGGCATTGCACCTTTGCAGATGATGCAAAAATGATATATATACAAACAATGCATGAATATTGCGAGGTACTTATGAAAGATGCGTTAAAACGTCGGAAAAAACGGTGTCTCACAACTCTCCACATTTGTTGTCTTACAACTCCCCAAATCGTTTTTTTTATAAATGGCCGCGTAGTCATAAACACATCGAACGTTCATGCCCAAGTGAATGTGTAAATTCAAAGCTAATAGGACAATTAATAATTTGTAGAGTAGAATGGGGTAAGATAGGTATGGGGGCACAATAGGTAGGTGGGGTTTTCGTCGCACTGTTTTTGCAGAGGTCACTCGTCTTATGTGAATTGAATACGTGGTGGGGAACAACGTTTGCGACTGTCATTTCGGCCGTCACCATTCATTAGTTATCCTAGTTCTGGCGTCGTTTAGTTTTTTGTGAGCTTTTCTCCGACATAGCATTTTTTTTATTCTACGGTGCAGTGCATTTAATGTATGTAAATATTTGTCAGGTGAGTTTTATTTTACGTAGAAAATAATGCTGAACACGAATAATGTGTTAGTTTTTTGATATTATTGTTTTAAAAAAAATATCGACACTAACATAAAACATGTGCTTGGGGGCACTATAGGTCAGCCGTCTGGGGGCATTATAGGTCACTACTTTTAATTGAATAAAATAAATTTTAATTGTTTTTGCAGCAAAATGGTGCGTAATTATGTGCGAAAAACGCCGAAACGAAATGAAGAGGATGTAAAAAACGCAATCGCGGCAGTCCGAGATGGCGCTAGTGTTCGATCAGCCTCTAAACAATTTAAAATTCCGTTCGAAACATTACGTGCTCGCGTGATGAATTAAAGAAAAATACCTAACTTTTATAACATGTGCAGTGTTCATACTCTACAAATAAAAGTTAGAACGTTAATTTCCAAGCCATGTACATTGTTCTTTTCCTCTCACACATAGTGACCTATCGTGCCCCCCGATTTTGAAAATATCGAAAAAAAGTACCTTTGTCTTATTGAATGCAGCTTCCAAAAAATATTTAGCCAAACATAAGTCAGTATAACCAAAATGTTAGCAGATAAATAACCTTTCAAAATCTTGCTTATTTTTCAAAATCAATGCAAAAACACCGTAGCAAGAGCTCTCCAAAAAAAAAATGACCTATCTTACCCCATTCTACTCTATCTATCAACATTTGCAATTTGCTCCAACAACTGATCGAATGTATCGCAAAACAAATGATGAAAAAAACTTACCGAGACATTCCAAAACACAGTAACTGGAGAGACGCGTCGAATGCGTGTAAATATGACCAATGCTAGCTGAAAAGTGAGATCGCATCGAGAACACTTGTTGACACTTAAAATCGAATGTAAACAAATGAATAATGCCGAAAGGTAACAATGTCTCACAACTCCCTGTGTCTCACAACTCCCCATTTTCCCCTAATTCGTAAGATTTTTTTATAAAAAGTGAATTTTATTATAAATAACAGTTAAGAAAATCAAATAAAGTTTACAAAACTAAAATACAGTTTTTTGTTTTATGTCGGGAATTTCGCGAACACAATGTTGCTTATAGGCAACATTTGGCCATAGTAGCAATAATATTTTGTATTTTATTCTTTTAGAAATGCGTCCAAAAGGTCTTACAGATCTAGAAATAAAACAGATAATAAACTTCGATTGGAATAATTCTGATAATGAAGAAGATGAGGAAGAAGAAGAAGAGTTATATGATTCGAATCTGGAGAAATTCATTGAAGAAACGATGGATAAAGTAATGGAAAGAGGGGAAAACGTTGAAATAAATTTGATAGACGGTATTGTTGGAGAAGATGAGCATGCTGATGAAGAAGTTGAAAATGTTGCGGTTGGTTAAGTTCATTGTAAATATAAAGAACCAATTCAAAAATGTGCCTGGTATGTTGAGTTATGGAACGACAGTGCAAAATTCTAATTTATGTCTGTATATTCGTATACATCTTGTTGCATAATTATAAGCGCACAGCAATCTCACTTATATTTTTTACTAGCTTTACCCCGCGGCCCCGGTCGCGTAGGAGTAGTTTTGAGGGATTTAGGATATGTATATAAAAGAATTACAAAGAATAATTTCATAGAAAATAATTTTTTATTAATAACCATAATATTACAATACCTGGCATCCGTTGCTATGCCTCGTTGAATAAAATCAAAACAACCAAATAGAAAAATATCAAGCAAAATTATTTTTATTAATTTTCTTGGGTCATAGTTGAACAGCTTATGCGGATTATGAAGTCTAGAGTGTGCTATAAATAGTGGGAAATAGGAAAAACTAAGATTTTTTAGATTAAATTTAAGCAAATATTCGATCAACGACAACGTACAGACATTCACCTTTATAGTATAGATTGTGTTTTAAAGAACATATTTTAATATGCGCTGTTTGGATAATTGTATTAAAGAAAAAGGTCACGTAACAAGAAACAGAAAACATCATTTGTATCAGGCAAGAAAAGAGTAGACAAAAACGGCTTTTGCCTGGTCAATATCTAATTTCCAATTTGCAGTGTTCTGTTTTTCGCCTCATTATTTCCAAGAGATATTCCAAAAATAAGGTTTAAATGACATCTGGCATGTGATTTTTGGTGATACTTTAGCTCTCCTGCTGTTGTGAATTATCTCGCCTGTTATTCAATTCTAGCAGCAGATCTTCCTAGGACGAATTATGATATACTCCATGACCTAGCTTAAAATGTGTTTACATGCCTAACATTCGAAATTTTTTTTCCATATTTCACTAGATTATTTGATTGGCCTCAGTTTTTCCATACTTAATATAGGGTTTTTCAGTAAGAGCGCTACAACTTTTGAACTTTTTTGAATAAAACACAAACGGTTTGACTTTTTTAACTAATTTTTTTTTATTATCGAGTTTTAACATATACATTTAAGTATGAAATTCGATTTCTTTTGCATGGCCACCGCGTGCACGTTTTACAAAGTCCAATCGTTGAACCCAATTTTCGAGCACTCTTTTGCATAAATCGGCCGAAATTCCAGCAATTTCGCGTTCAATATTGGCTCTGGGCTCACAAATCGTCGCCGGCTTGTTACTGTAGACCAATGACTTCACATAACCCCAAAACGGGACGGCTTGTTAAATGGACCGTAAAATGGCCGTAATGCTCTTAAAGTAGCAGCAACAGAACGATTATTTTCATAAACAATTTGCACGATTTGCAATCGTTGCTCAAGTGTGTAGCGTTCCATGATGAAATGTATACTAATGAAGTTTACAAATGACAAGCGAAAAATAAAAAATATTGCGTCGTTCGCCCTCCCTATCGGAAAAAAGTTGAAGCGCGCCTATTGAACAACCCTATACAACTCAATAAAAGATATGGTATGCCTTAAAAATCGGTAGGCGGCTGCCAACTCCTGCAGCTTCGTTGTGCAAAAAAGGTTTCTTCACAGCTTTCAGCTCACCAATAGAGGGTTTTTATTCCGATATTGATCTCTCGCAGGTATGTACGTATGAGCTTTACGACGACATAGACAATAAAGATCCAGCGGCTTCGTTGGCTGGGTCATGCTGAAAGTATTCGATGTGGTACCAGTTGGTGGTAGCAGAGGAAGAGGAAAGCGCCATCTGCGTTGGAAAGATCAAGTGGAGAAGGCTTGGCTTCACTTGGTGTGTCCAACTGATGCCGGTTAGCACGAGAAAGGAACGACTGGCGCGCATTGTCAAACTCGGAGGTTATCGTGACAATCAAGATGAAGAAAAGCTTTCTATTAGATTAGGTCGAGGTTTTTTCCCCGATTCCATTACTTAGAATGATCAGTAGGGGAACTTTTTGACAGTAGTAAAGTTCCTGAATGCTTGATATCACCTGTTTGGAGTTGTCGAACTGTGCAATTCGAGGCACGGGAACTCTAATATTTCGAAGAAGATGAGCTGCTTTTGGCTCTTAGCCTCCTTATAGCCCAATGTACCGCTCATGCTTAAGGGATATCTGTGACACAAAAGGAATTTAAATCCATTTTACTTCGTAGTATAATTTTTCTGAGAAACAAACTGACAGGCGGTCTAAATAATCCGTAAATTATCATAAACAAATTAAATAAGTTCGTGATGTGTCAGGTACGTGCACAAAGCCAAAACAGCAACAAACTTACAGCTGTCTGCTGCCCGAATTGCGAGGGTGAACGCAATATACTTAAGCCAGCCAGTGCGTGTGCAGAAAAAGTAGAGTGGGGGCGAATAAAAACTCTTTCCAACTATACTTACGGCAAAATTAAACAAATTGAAACAATATTTGAAAGTGGTATGCGATACTGGCACTCAAGATGAATGCTGGTGTACTGGTTGTCTGATACATCGCTTCTTTTACACCGCTGGAAGTCTGACAGCGCCCACCATAGCGTGACATTAGCGGCTCAAGTGATGAAATTGTGCGCAATTCCCGCTGGGACAGAGGCCTAACAAAACTCTTGCCGAACAACAGTAAACTAAGAGAACGAGAAGAGAGGGGGAGGTGGGAGAACGTCGCCTGTGAGCTTAAAAGTAATTTGTTTGCGGCACAACATGACAGCTACGCGGTGACTACTCTGACACCCACCGAGACCAATGATGATACTGGCGAGATGGTGGCCAAGCAAGCCAACGACCTGGGCACATAATGATGACCTGTCGCAGGAAGGGGTTGATGCTGTTGTCCTTGTTATGATTGTGCCCGGCGACGTTTATTTAAATCACAGCAGCACATCAGCCGCCAAGCAGATTACATGAGAGACGCAATCTTCGGCGCTGTCTACATGTCACACGGCCAAATTACGTGGCGCTTGATGCGAACAGCTGAAATGATGCGCATTCAAAATGATATGCAGTGGATAGCCAAACCGAGTGCGGAATACGGGCGTGGGATTCTGCACGAAAATTAATTCCTCAGTCAGGTTGTCGGGTGAGGTCTGAGTGACTTATTTTACATCATTGCTGCTGTAATCGTATTTAATTACTACGAATAGAGCCGTTGTTCACTTTTAATCAGCATTATTGTTGTTATAATAAATCCGTGGCATTGTTGTAGTGACGTAATGATATGATTTTAACATGCAAAATTATAATATTTCATTATTTACCCTCAATTACATAAAATATGGTTGGCTCGATAGGTTGAGATGCGGGGAGATTTGCTTTGGTGTTCGTGGCGCGTGTTGCAATTTTGATTCTCATTCAAAAACAAAAACACACAGAGTCTATACTCTTCCTATGTTTGTTGTGTAGACTTAAGCGTGTTGTGGCTGCTGTTTTAATTTTTGTTTTCATCGCCATTGTAAGTTTGTTGTATTTCCGCCACGTGTCCGGGCGTCGTTCTCACACTGCCGATTGTTCCCTTCCTGCTGCTCACATCCTATCGTTTGCCACTCTAATGCGCAGCGTGTTATCCTACTCGGCAACATATCGCTTTGGAAAAGTATGGACAAATTGACCGCACCAAGTTGATCCTGCATATTGTTAACAGGCCGGAAGCAGGGGAGTTGAGACGTGCACTGTGTCTTAGGAGGAAGGAATATAAACTCAAACTCAAACTCATAGCACAAACTTTGTCGCTGATTTTGTTGGTCCAAATTTTGTTCTATACTACTAATCGTATCCTTGGCAAGAGTCAGAATAGGTGGTGCTTCATTTCATTATAATCGGGTTTTGCGTTGCTCGAACGACCCGGCACCTCCAGCGATTCCCACTAACACGACTTCTTCGGAATGTTTATGAGAAATATTGCAAATTAAAAGAAAAAATGGATTGTTTTTGATTTAGAAGTAAGTTTAGGGGAGCTGCACCACGTGTTTTTTATTTCATTCGCCAAGCACCCACGTTTGTAATATTCAACCGGCTTATTGATAAAAATCCCACGCTACTTGTAAAGAGTGATTAGATTGGAGGTACTTTTTGCAATAGGCGTTTTTTTGACAGATCACTCGCGACTACTTTCAAACTAAATACAAAATTTTTTTCTGTATTCATTAACAGTTACTTACGATTGAGGCTTTGGAAGCCATCATTACTAATGTTATTGAAGATATATCGACTGAAGTCCACCAGCAGGTCATTCAAAATTGGTGTTTACGATGGCTTTTGTTTGTTCGTCCAACTTTTCAATCTGCCCCTCAGAGTGTATTTGATTGGCATTGGATTTGAATTTATTCAATTCCAGAAGTCGTTAATTGAGATGCGCCAATTCCTTTTCTACGTGAAACACTCAATAAATAAAAGTACAGTTTTTAACACACTTTATGTTTGCGTAGAAGCGTCAACTCAAGCTTGGACCGTCTCGGACCCATTCCCGCAATGAAAAATTTTAATAGGCGTCGGAAGAGTATCACTGGACAACGTCCCTCTCTTCTGACTTGGCCCGATCTCGAAATCCTTCAACGAAAAGTAATACTCGCAAAGTTTTCGCCACATGATTTTACACAATCTTTTCTTTTCATTTTGGGACATGAACAAACTTAACGCCTTCTTTTGCTCTTTTGTGGCATAACAAAAATTGTATTGCCTGCTAACTCTTTTAGCAAAACTTTTCATTTCCATGCGTACTTTGAGTACTTTTCCTTTAGAATTTGCTCTTAAATAAAAGTATTTTTTCCAAGATTACCATCTTTACGGATTTATTAAGCAGCTCAAGATGGTCGACACAGGATGAAAGCTAGACATCTTACATCGCCTTTATTAAGAGACTTTTAATTAACATACCGAGCTTCTCATTAAGTTATCTTACTGGCCACTTAAAATTGAACGGCAGCTAGAACAGTCTAGCAATCGAACAAAAAACGAACTTGCATAATTTTCATCAGTTTTACAAATTTTTACCATGGCGTGTGCTTCTACATCAAATGAGCACTTGAAGCACATATCAAGTGATTCAAGTATTTTGGACATTGTCACCAATTTTTGTAAAAGCTGACTATTTTGCAGGCTTTTGTATGACAATTTGAAAAAAAGTAATAATTTTGAGTTTTTAATCAAATTAGAGAGTTTTTAGTCAAATATCTTCGGGTTTTTTTAACATTTCCATACGGTTTTGGTGTTAAGTTTTTTTGGTTTAAAAAATTTGTTTTCAACAAAATTATATTGCTTTGTTGAAAATGATTGGGAACAATTTTTTTGTAGTTTTGAAAAAGGCCCTTTCTGATATTGTTTTTATTAATAGCTTAAATTATGCTCAGTAATCCGTGCTAATATATTACGATCCCCATAATTTTCCGAGGTATATTCAAGGTGTTAGTAAGCAGCTAACTTACGTAGCTAAATAAGTTTTACAAAAACTGAAACTTTCAGCTAACCTTAATTTTTTTAGTCGCTTTTAATTTTCTGAAGACACTGTATTTTTTTTTTTATTTGTTCCTGATTTCATACTCAATTGGTTTGGTTGCAATTTGTGCGCGTGAGAGCGTGTAAAATGCATGTTATCATCTACAAGAACAACAACAATGTACCAACAAATTATGAAAGCTAACAATATCAATTACAACAACACAAACAACAATAGTTATAAAATTGTCATTAAGCATTAATAGTTGCGTGTCGGCAAGTTGGGCTTACAGCTACGTGCGCCTGTACAGGCATCAATAACCGCCGGCAATCGACCAAACCGGTTTGTTGTTGCATAATGTCCTTGGGATCCTTTGAGAGCATTGTTGTTGCTGCTGCCGTTACGTTGGTTCGGCACTCACTTCTAGTGAGGACGCTGCAGTTGTTGTTTGTGTTGGTGGTGGTGTTGATGTCGATGTCGATGTTGGTGTTTGTGGTTGAATGACGCGTGTCTGCCGGCTCATCATTCATCCAGCCACCAAGGGGCCTCATGCGAATGCTTTTCGCGACACCTCTTCGAAATTTTCCCATGTGTTTAAACTTCCTATTTGGACTTTATCTCTTGTTTTCTTACTACCACCGCCCGCCGTCGATTTTTTGTGGTATAAATTATGAGCAAATTTTAAATCGATTGCCCGATAAGAATGTCAACCATTCCAGACACAGGCGACTCTCCCATAGTTTGATTTTAAAATTACTTAACTACCCTTCTTAATGATGGCTATATGGACTTTTAAAATGCCTTAGTTCTGTGATTGATTAGGGTGGGTAGAAAAAGAGGTTCACAAGCAAGTGTTTTTTTATTTACTTTTTTTTTCAGCTAAAAGTGAGCTAAAAAGTCTTCGGAGTAAAAATTCAAAAATTAGAAATTCAAACAAATCAGCAAATTGCTAAATGCATCGAAAAGTATTTGCCGTTATATCTCTAGCCCAGATGTTTTCATTTGCATATTAATTGCTCCGTAGTTAACTCAAAGCGCCAGCTTATCAGCTATGGCCGCATATGAATATTCCGTTGCAAAGAGAGTGCCCCAGCTAACAAGCAAGTACAGGTTACTCGCTTCGTTAAGTATCCCACTTTTATGTGTTTACCTTTTAAAAGCTGTTGCTCTCCAAACTTAAAAATCAGAACGATCACTTAGTGGAATCAAAAGCCCTCTCTCAGAGCGCTTTCATTATCACTGCTACATTCAGTTGATAGCATTTGATCAACGCTTCACTCCGTTTGCTTTTCATTTAAAAAGATGTCAGCAGATTTATTGCGCTCAGTTATCGATCGAAACGCCTCACGTCTACACAATGAAACTGGTGCTGGGCATATTGGCCTTAGTCGTATTTGTTATTATTGTCGTTTTGACGACGACATCAAAAGCCATAAAAACAAATTCTATCGAAGTGAATTTACCGGGCCAAGGTGCAGTGCTCGGCAGCTATGACGAAACATTGTGGACAAAGCAGAAGTTTCTTTCATTCCGCGGCATACCATATGCGGAGTCCCCGAGTGGGAAGCTACGTTTTCAGGTTAGCTTTCAAGTAGAAAAGTGGTGATGGTGCTAAATAATTGCGAGTAGATGGATTGTGTGAAGGTACGATGAAATGATTAAGTGCAGTGAAATTTGTGTAAATTTTTTTTCATTTCTGGAGACCCCCCACCTGGGCGCATAGGCTTGTATGTGGCATACCGGTTGTAGGTCTTGGATTAACATTGTTTTTCGTTCTCTGGTAAATCTCCGGGTATCAAGAAAACGATTCTCAGATAAACAACCTTTCGTTTGGTATGTAGGCCTTCTAATTTATTCATTCGTAGAAGAATGTCTGAATTTGGTATCCCCGCAAAACTAATACGGCTATGTAAGATGACGTTGCTCAACACCAACAGCGCCGTCAGAATTGGAAAGGACCTCTCCGAGCCGTTTGATACCAAACGAGGTTTCAGACAGGGTGACTCCCTGTCGTGTGACTTCTTTAACCTGATGTTGGAGAGCATCGTGCGAGCCGCAGAACTTAATCGCTCAGGCACAATTTTTTTTAAGAGCGTACAATTGCTGGCGTATGCCGATGATATTGACATCATCGGCCTTAACAACCGCGCTGTTAGTTCTGCCTTCTCCAAACTAGATAAAGAGGCAAAGCGAATGGGTCTGGTGGTGAACGAGGACAAAACGAAGTACCTCCTGTCTTCAAACAAACAGTCGGCGCACTCGCGTATCGGCACCCACGTCACTGTTGACAGTTATAATTTTGAGGTTGTAAAAGACTTCGTCTATTTAGGAACCAGCATTAACACCTATAACAATGTCAGCCTTGAAATCCAACGTAGAATCTCTCTTGCCAACAAGTGCTACTTTGGACTAAGTAGGCAACTGAGCAGTAAAGTCCTCTCTCGACGAACAAAACTAACACTCTACAAGACTCTCATCATGCCCGTCCTAACGTATGGCGCAGAAGCTTGGACGATGACAACATCCGATGAAGCGACGCTTGGAGTGTTCGAGAGAAAGATTCTGCGTAAGATTTTTGGACCTTTGCACGTTGGCAACAGCGAATATCGCAGACGATGGAACGATGAGCTGTATGAGCTTTACGACGACATAGACATAGCGCAGCGAATAAAGATCCAGCGGCTACGTTGGCTGGGTCATGTCGTCCGAATGGATACAAACGCTCCGGCTTTGAAAGTATTCGATGCGGTACCAGCTGGTGGTAGCAGAGGAAGAGGGCGGCCTCCTCTGCGTTGGAAGGATCAGGTGGAGAAGGACTTGGCTTCACTTGGTGTGTCCAACTGGCGCCGGTTAGCACGAGAAAGAAACGACTGGCGCGCTTTGTTAAACTCGACCAAAATCGCGTAAGCGGTTATAGCGCCAATTAAGAAGAAGAAGAAGAAAAAAAACAGAAAGATTTGACAGTTCATTGAAGTAAATAGAAAACAATTGTTTTATTGCCGTAATTTAACTGCGATTGTAGCTACAAAGTCATTGCAGATATTTCATTTATTTGTTTGCAGCTTTGCGGCCTTGCATATTAGGGAGGGTCGGTTACAATGACTTATAAAAAAACTAAGGCAAAATTTTAGGACCTTTTTATTTTTAAAAGTAATAGAAATAGGCGATTTAACATTGTGTTAGCAATACATTTCGTCTTCTACAGTTTTGGAAATAAATATTAATTACAAT
Source organism: Anastrepha ludens (assembly GCF_028408465.1). Classification (NCBI taxonomy): domain Eukaryota; kingdom Metazoa; phylum Arthropoda; class Insecta; order Diptera; family Tephritidae; genus Anastrepha; species Anastrepha ludens. Next base: position 114,303,943 of record NC_071500.1, on the reverse strand, counting down.
GAAGTAATTCTAAACCACCGGCAGAGAGGTTAAGTGTATCGAACGGCTTTGGTGAACCCCGTCTAGAGTTCATTTTCGTCTGTTTTTCCTCAAAGTAAAGTTTTAGTTTGTTTTAAGCGCAGCTTAGTATTTTCTCATAATATTAGTTTGTGGAAAAAGAAATCCATTATTTTCTCAGTAGGTGGCTGTACTGATCGATATCTCGTAAAGTATTGAACAAGCAATCTTAGGTTTATGTCCTTTGCCAAGGGGACATTTCACCCTAAAAAAATTCCTTTCCTACTTTTTGTTTGTTCCATTCAGTTCTGAGTTACAGGGTGTTAACAATGGAAGTCAACAACGAGAAAATTCGGTACATTGTACAGTTTTTCTTTGATAAAGGCGAACATCCAAGCCAGTCCGCTGAAATTGTGAATGGTGCCGATATTGTAACAGTTAATTAAGTGCAATTTTCGTTTCGTCGATTCCGTTCAGTAAATTTCAATGTTAAAAAAAAAATGTCGATTGTCTCGAAAATGTCGTTAAAATCACAGAAATAATCGAAGGTGACCGGCAAGTTAGTAGTCGCAGCATCGGCCATAAACTACTTTTAAACCCTTTGCGCAAAAATTATAAGCAAAAATAATATTGATCAGAATGGCCGGACTGAATAGTAGGCCACAGGGAGGCAGGTTACATGTTTCGAAACGCTTTGGTAAACCACGATTTGAGGTAATTTTTGTATGTTTTTTCATTTATTTTCTTTTTTTTAAGTGCAGCTTAGTATTTTCCCGTAATATTAACTCCTTTCTCTCTACAAATGATCCACATCCATAATCTACTTCTTGTGTCACTGCATAGATTTTTGCTTCGACCCGCTGATAAACCTGCCATGTTTTCGCGCGAACACTCGTATCGAGTTATAAATCCTTATTTTTCCTAGGCAAAAGTCTCTGTCAACAGATGAGCTGTTGGAATTTATTTCATCATAATCTGAAGTGCTTTCCTTTGCTTAGTGGGAATTTTCTCCGTAGGTGATGTTTTTTTGGCAGTGTCTCAAAGAGGAATGAACCCATTTGACTGAAACACACAAAAAACCGTCTCCCCCTCTCGATTCTACACGCTTTTGACTATACCTTGTTCTCAGCTATTGTTACCTAATACCACAACGCATGCGATATTTTTCGCAAACAAACCGGCACACCGTAATATATACATATATTTGTTTATTCACATGCAGTTAATTGCTCGCCTGATATCTCATTGAATTGATAACAACTTAAGAGGTGCAAGAAACAAGCAGGGAAAAGAGACGTGTTGCCTACTATAACTGTACTATACGTACATAGGCACACGTGCTTGAGCATTTGACGCGCTCCATTCCCAGTAACACAAGTAGCTCATAAAACAATACATTTTAGTTAATTAAGCATTTATGCATGCCACTTAAAAGTCCAAAGAACACTTATTGGTTTAGCAACGGCCAGTTTATTATGGCTTGCCATTCCACATCTTTGAGCTGTTTCAAGCGAGACAAAAGGCAGAACAAATCTTGTGTTCCGGAACTTATTGCTGATTTACTATATTATAGTATATTTTGATAACTGAAATGATTTCCACAAAATCCGTTGAAAACCTGATAGCCAAGGGAATGATAGCTAAGACACAGTGCCAAATATTACGCCAAATTAAATATTTTCCGAGGTCCTCACAGCTGGCGGATGCAGTGTGGATCTGTGTATATTTTGAAAGTAACTTGGATGGACTTCTCTTTAACTTATATTGAGTTAAAAGTTCTCAGTGCTATAACCTTTCTTCTAATGAAAGTATGAAAAAAGGAAACGGTATTTTCTAAATGTATTTATTTCTTAGGTATCTGAACAAACAAAAAAACTTAGGTTTACAAGCTTAACCTTGAAAGGTAAAATAGGGCACAAATTCACATCAAAAAAGTATTGGGGTATTCTTTATATATATTAGCGTATGCTTTTGGCGTCGTAACGGTAAACTGCCGTTATTTTCACTCTTGCTTTTTACTTATTCGTACGTTTCGGATTTGCATATGGTTGCAATCACTTTTGATCGCGATTTCAACGGACATAGACCAAAGTGGGCCGTGGAGTTGAAATTTCCCTAGACCTACCTCAATTAATGATAAAACTGTATTTAGAAAAAATATCCTATCTTGCTAAATCATCGTCCAGCGTTCGAAACATGGTTATGCATTATTGCAATACTGGCAAAATAGCTCGGGAGAGCAGATCTGGCTGCCCAAAAAAATTAGCCGAACGACAGGAGCGAATTGTGGTGTCCACGGTGGCACAAAATCCCAAAACTTCGTCTGTTAAATTGTGCAAGAGCCTTCAAACTTCATTTGAAATCAATTTCAACCTCCAAACTGTTCGGAATACCCTATATACACCTGTGTATCATGGCCGGGTTCCTCAACGCAAACCCTTCATTTCGAAGGTAAATAAGAAAAAGAGGCTAGAATTTGCTAAACAGCATTTAAATAGGCCCGACGCTTTTTGGAACACCATCATATTTAGTGATGAATCAAAATTCAATTTATTTGGGTCAGATGGAGCACAAAAGGTTTTGGCAAAAGCCAAATAAAGCCCGCTCAAAATAGTTAAACACGGTGGAGGAAATGTGATGGTTTGGGGGTGTTTCGCGGCATCTGGTGCCGGAAAGCTCGTGTTCATAGATGAGACGATGGATAAGCATGTGTTGCGCGACATTCTTAAAGAAAATTGAAGTCCAAGGTGTGTTTTTGCGCCTTATTTTACCTTTCAAGGTTGAGCTTGTAAACCTAAGTCGCAATTTATTTTGTTTTTGTTCAGATACGTAATGAATAAATACATTTAGGAATTATCGTTATCTATTTTTTATACTTTCATTAAAAGAAAAAATACAGTACTGAGTGCGTGTGCCAATACTTTTTGATTCACTGTATATGCAATTCTGACGGCAGGCATTTACGTATTTGCCTTTTATCTGTAAGTATTTGTAAAGGGTCTTTCAATGGACGCACCTAGATGATGTTTTAAAATAAAACATATAAAATAGATTCTTTCAGGTTTCAATATTTCAATTTGCAGGTAAAATCCACCAAAAAGTCGATTTATTCACGCCTAATTGCTGAGAACGTCGTGATATCAGTGATGAAGATTGTTCAGCCACACAGTGCTACAGTAACAATATTCACAGAACATTAAACAGTACGTCCAATTTTTGGTCTGCCAGTCCTCTTACTATCCTCCACGGAATCAGTTTTTCGAATTTTTTTTACCATCCTTTGAATCGACTCATTGGGACTATTATTTCCACGAAAAAAATTACAAGTTTCGACCTTTTTTATTATAAGTTTTAATAATTTTAACGCGTTATTCTATCATGTGAAATCATGCATCTGTCTTCGTGCCAAATGTCAAACAAAGACCCTGTCTTCTTCTGCTTGATTGGCACGATAACCGCTCACGCGATTTTGGTCGAGTTCAACAAGTCGCTTCTTTCTCGTGCTAACTGGCGACAGTTGGAAACACCAAGCGAAGCTAAGTCCTTCCCCGCCTGATCTTTCCAACGCAGAGGAGGCCTTCCTCTTCCTCTGCTATCAGCAGCTGGTACCGCATCGAATACTTTCAGAGCCGTAGCAAGCGTATCCATTCGGACGACATGACCCATCCAACGTAGCTGCTGAATCATTATTCGTTGCACTATGTCTATATCGTCGTAAAGCTTATATAGCTTATCATTCCAACGTCTGCGATATTCGCCGTCGCCAACTTGCAAAGGTTCAAAAATCTTCCGCCGAAACTTTCTCTCAAACACTTCAAGGGCCGCTGCATTGGAAGAAAGACTTTTTATAATAATTAAAATATAGCGCGGAAATGCAAGTCAGGCCTAACTGGGCTTCAGTTTTGGTAGAATTAAATACTACTCATTTGGGCGGAACATCCTCATACTTGCCGTTCGTTTTTCTACAATCCGTCAACAACTAGCAATGGCTGAGTCACGGTCATATAGTTCGCTTATCAGTAACTGAATCAAGCACTGTAGATGGGCTAAGTTCATGGTATTCTCAATATCAGTAAAATTATTTTCATTTGAAAGAGAATTTTGCCCCCTTGAAAACCCATGTCGAGTTCTAGATTGCAAGACACAAAATGAAGACACGTCACATCTTGGAAGTGAACTACTTATTCCACCATAAAAAAAAAATTCAATTAAAAAATTGCGTCAACTAAATTGAATTATATATACCTATGTATATAATTGGTGCCAACACCCTTTTTTGGGTGTTTGGCCGAGCTCCTTCTCCTATTTGTGGCGTGCGTCTTGATGTTGTTTCGCAAATGGAGGACCTACAGTTTCAAGCCGACTCCGAACGGCAGATATTTTTATGAGGAGCTTTTAAATGGCATTGCCTGCCGAGGGGCGACCACTATTAGAAAAATGTTTTTCTTAATTTTGGTGTTTATTTGCATCGAGATTTGAACCTACGTTCGCTCTGAATTCCGAATGGTAGTCACGCACTAACCCATTCGGCTACGGCGACCGGCGCAAATTGAATTAGAAACAGTAAATAAGAAAACCATAATAAACTAGAAAAAAGTTCTTGAATAGTAAATCATAAAATATATTCTGGAATTATTAAATTTTTTAATTATTTTCCCACAGCCACCAACAAAACGCACGGCTTGGCAAAAAACCTTCGATGCCCGTAACTTTGGCAAACGCTGCCCGGTCATAACAACTGTGTCAAAACTCAATGCTACAAAACTGAAGGAGGACCTGGAAGATTGCTTAAACTTAAGCGTGTACACCAAAAGCGTAAATACAACACATACATATATCGGGTGTTTTTTATGAGCTTGATACCTGCAAACGGCCATATTTTCCCTGATTTTCATTAAAATTATTTAAAATGAAGAAGTCAATATATTTTTTTCAAAATTGGTATACAGTTTATTTATACATTAGAATAATATAACCATTTTTTTTTTATTTTAATCATTTCAAATGGCGGATGTACACTCAATTCTTCCAGGAAGGTCGCAGCGGGGGGCATTGTAGCATAGATGTCAGTGACCTGAATACAAAAAACCAAACATTTTTTTGTTTATTAATGTCATAATTTCTATATGAATTAAAAAAAGGGGGAAAAATTCGCAGAATAAAATGCTTAAAAAAAGTTGAATTTTGGGGCGAATTTTCCTACTATTTTTGCTTTGAAAAAGTTATTTTTTCGAAAAATTTTCGAAAACTTGTAAATTCACATAGAAATAAAAATATCATAAAAAAGATGTGTGCAAAATTTCAGGGAGATCGGTCAGTAACTTTTCGAGTTATCGTGTACGCCAATTCGAAACATATAGTTTTGAGAAAAACGCGTTTAAAGTTTGAATACATAACTATACCTCTCCCAGCGCTCGAACGCAAAGAATAGAGTCGGCACGGTTGACGATCTATAATATAAGATATACTTAAATGTACGTTCTAAAAATTTTATAAAAAAAACATATTTGTTTTCGAAATTTTAGAGGTATCTGTCCTCTTAAAATGATAATTGGAAATAGAAATATTGTTGAAATAAGTTTTTTTTATTATAATCTGGTAGATAATTTCATGACATTTATTTTTTTAATATAATATCGCACCTAAAAGAACACCCGATACATGCTTACGAATTCTAGTCCACAAATTTTTTCTGAAAATATTACTTCATTTATAGTTAGAGGCCAAGCTACCGGTGATGTTCTATATTTACGGCGGTGGCTTTTACAATGGCTCCGCCTCCGATCACCCACCACACCACTTGCTGGAAAAGGACATTGTATTAGTGGTACCACAGTATCGCATTGGCGCACTCGGTTGGCTGACCACGCTCACCGAACAAATGCCCGGCAATGCACCAGTAATGGATCTCTTGTTTGCTTTGAGCTGGGTGCAAGAGTATATTCATGTGTTTGGCGGCGATCCCGCGCAGGTGATGATAGTTGGACAAAGTGCAGGTGCGGTTATGTCTGGTGCCTTGCTGCTGAGTCCCAAAACACCTGAGGGGCATTTTAAAAGATCAATCGTGCAGTCAGCTTCTATACTAGCACCTTGGGCTATCAATCGAACACCATTGGAACAGGCAAAACGCATCTGCGAAGCACTCAAATGCAGTCTGTGTAACAATCTGCTAAAGCAACATAAATGTTTGAGGAAAGCAAATGTATTGGACTTATTGCGAGTTACAACGGAGGTGAGTTAAGGGCTGAACTTGCAAAAATTATATCTACATAAAAATTATATTTGACAATAAATATAATAAAATATATGTATGCACTTGTATTTAAGGAAAGTTTTAGCCCAGTGATCAACGATATACTTGGCGTGCTTCCAGCGGAACCGAAAACGCTGCTAGACAATCTCAATCGCACCGTGCCGCTAATGGCTGGCTTCACCAAGCATGATGGCTCATTTGTGCTGGCAAGTAGGTGTCCGTCAATTGAACGAATTGGAAATACAAATATCTATAATAAATCAAATTTGTCTAACCTCTAAGCACTCTACGACAGTCTTGTGGCGCTATATGGCAGTATTTCTAAATTAACTGTGCGCAAATTCGCAAATACACTGATCGATTTAGGCAAAGACAGCACTGGTCTATCTAGAAATTTGCTCCTGCACATGCTCTTTGAGCGGGAATTGCTGGATACGAACAATCACACCGCAGCGTGGCCGGCATACTTTGACGTATGTACGCACACACACATACATTTATGCATCTTCACCTTGAACTATTTATTTTAGATTGCCAATACTATAGCTATAAAATCTCCGGTGGTAGCGTATGTGAACGGCTTGCAGCGAATAAGTGCGACCCCTTTTTATGCGTATACCTTTGATTATGCAGGCGAGCACACGCGCTTCGGCTATGAGTTCGGCAATTCGCAGTATCCCTTTGAGGGTGGCATACATCATTCAAATGATAATATCTATTTATTCGCCACACACCACTTGAATGCGAATGACACACAAATTGCAAAGAAAATGGTGGATTTGTGGTACTCCTTCGCGGTGCATGGTGAACCGAGGGCTGAAGATCAGCCAATGCTGAACATTAAACCTATGGAAAGTACGTAAGATATGCTAGTAACTATGATCAGAGTAGAGAGAGAAAATTTTTTTTTGTTTTAATTTATATATATTATTTAAACATATAATATTTCCTTTCATTTGTAATAATATAAGGGGAAAAGAAATCCATATCTCGTAAAGCATCGAGCAATCAATTTAAGGTTTATGCTGTTTGTCAAGGTGACATTTCACACTAAAAAAATGTCTGTCCTATTTTTTGTTTGCTCCATTCAGTTGTGAGTTACAGGGTGTTAACAATGGAAGTCAACAAACGGGAAAATTCAGTACATTTTACAGTTTTTCTTTGGTTAAGATGAAAATGTAAGCCAGGTCCCTGAAATCGTGAATGGTGTCGCAACTGTAACAGATAATTATATGCAGTTTTGGTTTCGACGATTTCGTTGAAGCATTTTTGATGTTAAAGATGCACCGAAAATGTTGAAAGATGTCGAAAATGTCGTTAAAATTACGGAAACAATCGAAGTTGTCCGACAGGAGCAAAGATCGACTATAAAACAGCTTTAAGCCATATGCACACATTATTTCCCCAAACGAATTCATATCAGTGCATTGAAAGACAAAAGGGCAGCAGGAATTATAGAAGTTAGAAGTTTTCGACGAGATTTCATTTATGATAAGTAGGACCACCTGAAATATGTTCTAAAAAGCTGATTTTAAGTGCTTAAAAATGTAATTAAATTCTGAATATCTGCTCCAAAATGCTTCCAAAGTCCTTATAAGTAGCAAATTCTCATCAAAAATTCAAGCATTTTAATCGAAATTAAAAAAAAATGTTGGCTGTGCAGGATTATAACCAATTGAGTTTTAGTATAATGAAGTGTAAGTGTGAAACGCCTTATTTTTTTTTCTGCCAGCCGAAACATATACTTTCTTTATTTTTTGTTTGAAACGTATAATTATTTTTCGCCTCTATTTTGCCGTCTAGTACAACGTAACGCGCTTGATATTTAAAAAAAATTGTTATTTATTTTTTTATTTTCACTTTCATTTCAGCTGAATCGGGTCCTTACTTTCACATAAATAAAGAAATTAACTTAGGCTATGACATTTTATCGGAACTTACAGTTACTGTTAATGATCCCGACAGTCACAAATTAATTAGAATGCCAGCCTCGTGACTGGCTAAAATAAATCAGTTAAGTAGGATAAGAAATTAAAATATATGATTGTACTAAAAAAACACATTTTTTTGCTTTTATATAAACTACATGTTTTTTACTGGTTCTAGCATAAAAAAATATATTCGCTTTTTTAAAGACCTCTAATGGACACGAAGCGAGGTAGCTTATGCTTAATATTCTCCCTCTGTATGGCTTACGAAAAGGTAAAATAGAAAGTACAACTATAATAAACCCCAGGTTGTTCATATCTGGGATTGAAATTGCTTCGCTATTTCCTAGTTTTCATTTTTGTCCTCCCTACTGCTCTAAACTTGCATAGATTAGTAGTAGAGGAGGTAGCGCAAAACGCGGAGTCAACTGTTTTATTCCGTTCCAAACTACATTTTGTGACTGCTAGTAGCTTAGAGTAGGTAGGTAAGATGGCAAGAATACCCCAGGTACGCTACAAGTAGCACTTACGTGCCGTTTTGATACCATAAAGTGGACCACTACCTGTGAAAGGATTAAGGGAGGAGATAAGACCGTCTACAGCCATCCAGTGCTGTTGATGTAGCGGAGGGGAGAAAAGGGATCCAGGCTGGAGAATTTCATCAAGTCATCCCCAAAGGGGACGCTGAGGAATCTCAAGCGCCTAGCCGCCAAAGCCGGACATCTGCAGAGAAAGTGTTCCACAGTCTCTTTCTCTGTAGGATCCCCACAGCTTCTGCAATGGGGGTTGTACGGAATTCCAAGCTTCTCCGCGTGAGTGCCGATCACCCAGTGGCCAGTGATCACCGCAATAAGTTTGGAAATTGAATGGCGGGGGGTTCCCATCACCTTAAGCGTTCTGTACACGATCGGCGTTCAAGCGATCGGCACACGATGAGACAGACCTCCATCTGTCTTGCGCTTTTCTTAGAAAGAAGTTGTGTAGTTTCCCTTTAACGACGGCCAAGGGGATACCGATGTCTGAGAAGAGGGCAGCTGGATTCGGTTCTGCCGCCCCCTTCCTGGCAAGCTCATCGGCAATTTCATTTCCCTCTATATTCCTGTGCCCAGGAACCCAGATGAGGGAAATGTGTCCTGCACGTTTGAGGCGTTTAAGTTCCTCCTTGCAGGAGTTCACGAGAGGAGAGCTGCAATACGGCGACGACAGTGCCTTGATTGCAGCTTGGCTATCGGAAAAAATTTTAATGTTTCCCTCCCAACAGCGATCCCGAAGCATTTTGCATGCTTGCAGGATCGCGAAGACCTCTGCTTGAAAGACGCTGCTTGTCTCCGGCAGTTTATAGGAGATCGAAATGCTGGCTGATTTGGAGTAGACCCCCGCTCCCACTCCAGACTCCATTTTGGATCCGTCAGTGAAAACAGAGGCATCTATATCCGCAACAACTCTCCCCTCTTTCCAATCTTGCCTGCTCGGAAAGATAGCCCTAGCACAACCCTCAAAGCACAGTTTGCGGATGGAGAGGTCGGTGCGAATATCAGAGAAGGAAGGGGAGATCTGCTTCAATATGCTGCTTAGTAGCTTAGAATAATAATCAAACAAATTTAAGTGCTCTCTGTAGTTATAGTAATAGCGAAAAGCTTGGAGTCGGCCGGAGCGCTATTTGTAAAATTATTCATATGTGCTCCAGTTACCGCTAAAGCGAGCGCAGTTTCGCATCTTTTGCTCTGCTACTACTCCCATTGCTAATAATTGAGCCGAAAAATAATGTAATGTAGATTGCAGGTATAGTAGTGCCGGGAGCAGAGCAATGTTTTTGTTGATATTGCTGCTACGAAGTAGTTAATGCAAACTGTGGTTCAAACTACAGCTACAACAAACATCGGGATGTGCATACAACAATCCATAAGTGCGACACTTGAACAAAAAAACCCAATAAATTTTAAAAAAGGTCGTTAAGAGCTCCTGAAGCTCAGGTAACGCTTCCGCTCTCTTCCTATCCACTGCTCTCATTAAGTGGATCTGCCGATGCTAGAAAGTTAAGAAAGCACTATAAAATAATAGGTGCGAGCAAAAAAAAATTAAATTTATTTCTAATTTTTAAACTGGGCTTAATTTACAAGGTGAATTCTCTGTATAAGAAGGCATTTATTTTAATGATTTTTCGATATAAACTACCTCGTTTGTATTTCGTATTTTCGGTGAAAATTATAAAGTTCCTTTACAACTGAAAACCTCCAGAACGCAACGAACAAAAGAGACAACAAAACATAAACACGGCATAACAAATATAAGCTTCACTGACTTGCCACAAAACATTTAATTTTATTAAACTTTAATCCTAACCAAATGTGCATTAAACAGAAATTTTCGAACTTTTCCAAAAAAGTTTTCAGAGCATGCCGTCCGAATGGATACAATCGCTCCGGCTCTGAAAGTATTCGATGCGGTACCAGCTGGTGGTACAGAGGGAAAGGAAGGCCTCCTCTGCGTTGGAAAGATCAGGTGGAGAAGGACTTGGCCTCACTTGGTGTGTCCAACTGTCGCCGGTTAGCACGAGAAAGAAACGACTGGCGCGCTTTGTTAAACTCGACCAAAATCGCGTAAGCGGTTATAGCGCCAATTAAGAAACTGAAAATAATTATATACGTTTTATTCCATTATGCTTTATTATATCGGTTATTAGCCCTATGTTAATAATAATAATATTATTAATTATCTCTATGTTTTGTCATTGAAGCACCCACTTTATAAATATTTGTCACCGTTAGGTTCGCACTATCCCTTTAGATTATTTTTCAATCAGGTTTGAACCGTAAGTTCAAGTTCCCCTCTTAGTTTGAAGCCCTCTAGCAAACATCCCAGTCGGGGTTTTTAGTAGGATCCAAAAGGGTGGCCAAAGCTCGTGGAAGCGAAGATACTTAGGTCACCCGAGCTGACACTTTTCTTTAATTCTTCTGAACAGAACCGTCACCATGATGATAGGGCGGTGTGTGAGGGTCAGCAGAGTAAAAACGTCTTAAAGTCGAAATATAAACTGCCACATTCAAAATCTATTTGACAGACCGAAGCCTGTCGGGTCCGCTAGTTAAAATATATAAACACAATATTAAATTATGTCCTAATATAAATTAAACCTTTTCAAATGAGTTGCTGGCCAAGGCTTTTTATACACCTAAAATTATTTTTGTGCGAGTCTAAATCTACATGTTTTAAAATTACTGCTATTTTAAGCATATCAAACATATTTCTTCTTCTTCCCCTCTCACTCAGTTGCCAAAAAAGATTTTAAATTCAATTTAGGCGTTAACCACAAATGTCCAAGAGTTGTTTGCCAACACTATATTTTCGAAACCAAACTAACAATTTCTACGTACACACAAAAATGAAGTCTTCCTCGTTCCACCTTGCTGCTCTTGCTGCAGCTCTCAACAATTTACCCCACTCTGTAATTGTCTTTGGTAATTCCTAAATCGTAATTTTCATATGTCAACAGTCAGCGACAAAATTACGACACCACAGTGTAAACAAATTAACTAAATCATCTTGAAATTGGCAGCGACTGCAATATAGTATACCAACTGACAGTACACAGAGAAGCAATGAAGGTGAAATGTGAGAGGGGAGATGCTTACTTAGTATGTAGAATGCGTAGAGCTGTGTGTGTGCCAATCGCTTTTAGTGTTTTGGGAGAAATTTGTATCTTCTTTGTGTGCGAAATATTTTACTACCAGCATCTTTATTACCCTTTTTGTTTTACTTACACTTTGCGGTATTTGAATTTTGACAATTTTGCGTGTGAGCTGTGAATTAGTAATTAGAATGTGGAGTGAATGAAACTACCAAAAATAAGGCAGGAAATCTAAATTCAGTTAGAACTGAACTTTTTGTGCCTGGTGCACGCGACGACAGGTTTTTAAATGTTATCTGGATCAGGCATGGAAAATTGTGTACCCAAATTTCATTTGCTTAGCCGCAGCAGAAGCGGAGTGCACTTGAAAGTATTGGCCCACGTTAAAGTATTGAGTAGATTAAAAAAATAAATAATTGGTGCGTACACTTCCGTTAGGTGTTTGGTCGAGCTCCTCCTCCTACTTGTAGTGTGCGTATTGATGTTGGAGGAACCAACAGTTTCAAGCCGACTCCGAACGGCAGATATTTTTCATGAAGAGCTTTTTCATGGCAGAAATACACTTCGACGTTTGCCATTTCCTGTCGAGGGGTGCGAACTAAAATTAAATATATAGTTTATTTGACAAATAATAGGACACAAAAAGTGACTTAAATGGAGGGCTTGGCAACGCCAAATCCAGATCACGACCCCAAGAGGGGCAAAACGGAGATAGTTAGAACATAAAATGGATTATAAGAGCGAAGTACTCTATTAGGAACATTCAAACTTATTTGGGCGAGTAGATCTGAACAAACTACATTGCCGTGAGATACATATGAAATTTGACCTATATTTCACAGCAATACAATTTGTATGGATTTTGACACCCATTTTACGCGAAACGCGAGATTAGTACTACGCTGAAGAGGTGGCAGATCGGCGTTTCCACGACAGTCAGTTCTATGTTACCTGAACGGCCCGGATATATATACGGAAAGGGACTGTCACTCCAGCAGCATTTCCCGTACATATAGTTTGTTGTTATTCCACTTTAAGCAAACTTCAGCTAGGCTCATTTATTTAAATTTATAGTTTGGGTTTAAAAAACAAATACAATCTACTGAAACAAACTTTTCATCTGAGTATATTGTAAGAGCTTCTTCTTGGCCTCACTATCTAAAACTAAGGAATTTCTCTTATTCCTATATACACACCTACATTCATACAAACATACATCGAAGCCGAAATGGATAGAATTAGGAAAATTCTTGCTAGAGTTGAAGCCGAGCAGCTCACACACATGCGAACACCCACCGCGACTCGAACTAATTCGCACTTGGACTTTTTTCCCCTTTTTTGGCGCATATGCGTTAGAGCTGAAGCAGCTTTTACGAGTTTCGTGTGTGACTGGTTGGGCTTGCTGTTGACAAGGCTTTTAGTGCCATTTAATGCCATGTGAACACATACAAACGTATGTATGCAGTGTGTATGTATGTATGTGTGTGGTAATTGAATTAGAATGGCAACAACACTACGACAACTAGAACAAAGAGAAGAGTGCAATGGCGTCGCTTCATGCCAATGACTGGCCTTACATGCTGCGGAGAATAGTTTCCCACACACACACACACACATGGCAGCAACTAAGAAATATTATCCTTTTAACAAATCCAACATGCGTTCGAAATACTTACCACTTTCATACTCATACATCTTAATTATTTCTAAAGGAATGAATTGCCAATTTCATATGTAGTTATACACACACATACATACATTTGTACATATATATTTACATTTTTGTATGTACATTTATTGGAATATGTGAGCTTTTAGAGTTGTGCAAAGTAAAATGTGGTTGATGTGTGAGTTAGAGGATATTTGTGCTAGTGGAGTAGCTGGGTGTGGGGAGCGCAGCGGTTGGGTTAATTTTACATTTGCATTTGTAGGTAATTTACTGAATTTGCTTACGATTTGGTGTAGCGGCGACAGTCAAAGTGTTGCCAAAGTGGTAAGTCGGTGAGTATTCACTTGGCGCAAACATCCCTTTTACCACACCAACGCAATAAAAGCAGCTTTAGCCTTTCCGAATGGGCAAATTGAAGTTTTACGACACTTTACTAATTACATATGTGGAAATTAAAGTTGGTGTGAGTGTGTTGGGTAGCCCTTTTCATATACAGTGGATGTCTTATGCTAATTAATTGCCCCACTCGCCAGCCAAAGCTCTCAAACTACTCAGGCACTAAAAAGTTGTGAACTAATGTATATGTGTGTGTTCGTGTCACGAACTGAAATGTACAGTAAACAAACAAATTATTTTTGCTAAGTTATATTGAATTACCTAAAGAATGGGTTAATGAATGCGAATTTGTAAAAATATTTTTGTGGTCAAAGTTGGCAACATTTGCCTTCTTTCAATTAATTTGGTGTGTGATAAATGCAGCCTTTTACCGATAATAAATATGTTTCCTGCAAGAAAATCATGTTTCGTACCTAAAGAAATTCAAATCGGTGAACGAATTGGAGAAAAAGTTCGCTTAGTTGACTACAAATGAAAGAAAAGACTATAAAATAAGAATGCCCGACTGAAAGGATTGGTAGACCAGAGTGAAATCAGTTGATATTTATACTGATGGCTCAAAGATGGACCATAGTACTGGATCGGGAGTGTATTCGGAACAATTATCCTTGAATTGCTCCTTTAAGGGGGTCTTCTGGTCTCCAGCGAAAAAAAAATCGATTTTTTTTTTTTTGCATAATTTTGTTGTATGTGTATGCGAGAATACGCCACAGAAAGGATTTTTTGAAAATCGAATTTTTTCACATTTTTCTGGGCACCGAAGTGTACCCTCCTCCGGCCGTTTTCATCATAAACTTTATTTTTAACGCGTTTCCCCGAAAATCGTGTTTTCTAAGCATTTTGGTCACACTTTTCATAGTAGTTATACTCCGATTTCAATGGTTTTGGTCTTAAAAGGTTCGGAAAACTTACCGCTAAGTTTTCCCGTGTACGATTTTTGAAATTTTTTTTCATTCCATTTTTATAACCTTTTAAAGTTCAAAAAATGAGCAAAAAAAAATTTTTTTTGCAAATTGTTGCATAACTTTTGAAAAAAATTTAAAAAAAAAAATCTGTCACGGGAAAACTTAACCAGGGCAACTCTGAAGACAACGCATATCTAATTTTTGCTTTCTGATTACCCAGGTGGAAAAACCGTGACCAAAATGGAGACCTGTTTCGTTTGGAGGTGGACGTCTTCAGCGCCATTTCAAGGTCGCGGGTGTTAATTTTTTTCAAAGTCAAAACCATTTTTTAAAAGCCAAGACCTTTAAAATACAAAAAAAAAAATTTTTTAAATATTCACAGGATTTGTCACAATCAATCCCCAAAAAAACCCTTCATTTCAGGGCCTCGAGACCAGAAGACCCCCTTAAATTACCAGACCGGTGTAGCGTCTTGCGTCTGTCACCTTGAGATCTACGTTATAGACAAAACAGCAAAAAAACTAAGACTATTGGACTAGGTTTGCCGGAGCCTTAGCATTTTTGTTGATAGTCAAACAGCGATCAAGGCACTGGTCTCAGCGCGCAACAATACAAGAACATATTTTGATGGGTCTTCGGCACATTTGAGGGGAAATGTGGAGGGAAATGAAAGATCGGATGAGTGTGCCAGGGAAATCTCTGAGCTTGATCTTCAGCGAGTGGTAGAAGACGTAAACATTACTCTAAGCGAACTGTATACTACGATTGACTTAAGCGTGATCGCGGAAACCAATAGAAGGTGATCTCTGACTACTAACTGCAGGGCCTCTAAAGCGCTTTGGCTAAAATGCCTGCTCGATTTCAACAGATCAACTACCAGTGTCCTCACAGATGTTATAACGAGTCATTGCACTATTGGAACCCTAGCCAGTGGAGTGGGCGTACCTCACAATGGGTTCTGCAGGAGTTGTGAAGTTGAAGAAGAAATTGAGTTGCTACTGTGAATCTCTCTGTGAATATCCTGCACTTCAAAGAAGCCGTGCCAAATATCTTGGTGATTATTTCTTTGATGAACAGGAAAATTTGCAAAATGTCTCATTGGAGGGACTAGTTAGGGGATGGAAACTAAATGCAAATGTCACAAAGAGCCTTAGGGGCAACGAGTGTCTTGTCTTAGACACGCAACCTGGCTAATCTAACCTAACCTACACAACTTTCAAGGAAAACTTTCTTTGCTGGGTATTTGGCCGAGCTCCTCCTTATATTTGTGGTGTGCGTCGTGATGTTGTTACCCAAATGGATAGGCCTACAGTTTTAAGCCGACTCCGATCGGTTGATTTTTTATAAGATACTTTTTCAAGGCCGTAATACACTCGGAGGTATGCCATTGCCTGCCGAGGAGCGATCGTTTTTAGAAAAAACTTTTCCTATCATTTGATATTTGAGTATCGAAGTATAGCCTATAATACATGAATGGGTATATATGCTGATACAAATACATATGCTGATAAACACATACTTATACATACATCTCTGCGCTAGGGTATACATATCTGATATTTTTCATTTAAATTATGCTCAACCAAGGTAATAGTAAGCCCCTCAGCCAAGCTCGGCGCCCACACATAAATATGCGGACGCATTCCATACATGTATATGTATGCATATAAACATTTATGTACGAGGTAGTAATTGAGCAGAGTCCACAAAGGACCACGCTTGGTTCATTTAGCGACTAATGTTTTATGGTATAATTAGACACCCGTGCACACGGCCCATATTTACATGTAATGAACATTACGCATATTTTATAAATGTGCATATGTAATCAGGCACACACTCACTCATGAGCGTACGTGTGTATGTGTACATCCTAAGTATATCTAAGTACATCCTCGCTATACAAACACATACACAAATGCCATAATCACAACAGCAATCAGAGCTCAAGCACAGCATTTCCATGGTGGTAATATAAATATTAATGCTCATCTAGCAGACCATACACCTAATCGGGTTCATTTCTTCCCTCGCCGCGCTCGACTAACTTCCCCGAATACAAACAATCAGAATTTGCACAATCCACTTTCCCCCAAAAGCCAATTAAACTCAGAGGCGAGGCGATTGGCGCAAAAGTCGCATAATTAATCTGCTTATACAAGTTCTAATGCGAATAAATATGTGCCCATTTGAATATGTACGCATGTGCGTTATTATTTAAGTGCTTGTATGGGTTGCGTGTACAACAACTTTGGCGATATCAATAAAGATTGAGCCGATTAGCAAATTCGTGGCAATATTATTAGAGGCAGCGCCATTTCATGATATCGCGTTTGTGTTAATATTGGATGTATCAGCTAAAATGACAAATGAAACTATGTGTATGGGTGAATACGCACTTGTATATGTGTGAGCTTAGACTTGTACATTGACTGCGAGTATATTGGTTTCAATGGCTGTGATCGAATGGTTTATGATATGCTGCGCATTTGTGTTGCTGTACTTGATTAAATATTATTTGCAATATCAGCAGAGAACTGAATTTATTGTAACCAAAATTAATTATTGACTATGTAAGCAAAAATGTAGAATCGTGCCAAAGGAAATGTACAAATGTGCGCTACTTAGCAGCTTGAGGGAAAACTTATGAAAATTAAAAATAATTGATTGAAGTGAATTTTCTGTAATAACTTGATTGAAAGTAAACGGAATGAAGTGTGGTGGGTGAACTTTACTTTTACGATTTCAATTTTGCTTCTCCTTTTTCCCTATTGTTTTACTATATTGACTATATTGAGAAGTTTTGACAATTCAATGGTTTCTCATTTAATTCTAATAATTTTTTTTATGAAAGTATAAAGAATGATCAGATTGGAGATATTTTTCCCATTGAGTTTTTTGACAGATCACGCGTGCCTACTGCCAGACTAAATACATCATTTTCTTAGTACGCATTGACATTTCATCATGGAAAGACTTCCGCCTCAACAACATTTACAAATCGTACAATTCTATTACGAAAATCTACGTTCTGTGAAAAGTGTTAATCGTGCGCTTAGACCAACTTATGGGGTAAATCCCATTTTTGGCTTAATGGCTACGTCAATAAGCTAAATTGCCGTATTTGGGTCGAAGAGCCACCCGAAGCTATTCAATCCACTGAAAACAACCGCTTGGTGCGGCTTATGGGCTGGAGGATTCATCGGCCTACATTTCTTCAAAAACGAGGCTGGTGCCCATGCCACAGTGAATGGTGAGTACTATCGCGCCGTGGGAAACGACTTTTTGATGTCAGAAATTGAAGCCCGTGCCCCACAACATTTGGTTCCAAGAAGACTACGCTACTTGCCCTACATAGACACAGAGGATTTACTGCGTCGCAGTTTCGGTGAGCAATTAATCTCTCGTCTCGGACCTGTGAATTGGCCAAGCCTTAACGTTGCAGGCCAAGATTACTAAAGTTATGCACGAGCTACCGACCAATGTCCTACATCGAGCCATTCAAAATTGATGTTTACGGATAACCGAAGATTACGGCGTATCGTTTGAAAGGGACTATCTTCAAAAAGTAAATTTTATGAATGGTTCTATTCAAAGATAATAAATATTGCCCAATCGCTTTGCATGTTCATTGTTTTATTTCAATTTAAAATGCGATGCCTCTAAATTGGTCACCCTGTATGTATTTGACAGTCATATCTACATAGTTCTGTTTTATAGCTTAAAAAAAGTATAGAATTTGATATCAACAATGTAAATGATGCCTGTTAGCTGCCTTCTTAGCTGTCACTTAAACTAAATCAGTCATCTCAAGCTTGCTCTCATATTCGTGTCTTTCGTGCTGAAACTACTCAGGAAAGAAGACGCAGCTGCTTAGATTCATACATTAAAAGGTTATTTTTTTTTAATGGATATCGCAAATTTAAGCGAATTAATTAATATTAACACATCCCCCTACTCCATACTGGAAATGGATAAAATTATGTGGAAATATGGACTATAAGCTATGAAATATGAGTTTGTCGGACAAGCAATTAACGATGAAGGTGGACAGTAAAGTTGTATACACTGCCCAGCTACATATATGCATACATGCACACGAGAACACATTCTATAGAAATTTTCAATGGAGGGGTAATGAAAATAAAGCGCAAATATCAATTTGTTAATTCAATTGCCCGCACAACGAGAAGCACTTCCACCCTCCCCTCTAATGTACACATACTAATGCATACATGCTCACAAATACATGCACAAAAAGTGATCTGCATAAATCTATGTCGAACAGTTGAAATCAATGCAAATGGAACAGCGATAAACATTATGAATTACATATTTAAAAACGTTACGCCACAGATGCGCAAATCGCAATCGATAGAGCAATCGAGATGGAAATGAGCTAAGAAATGTCAGGAAGCCAATTGCACATAACTGGAGCAGTTATAGGCAAGCAATTGCCAGTTGAGGAGACGTCGAGTGCAGACAACAGCACTAAGCCGTGAAGCTTAGCGCCATTATGCTCGGCTGTCAATTGCAGGTGGTGCAGATATGCAAAGGACATGCGAAAGGATACTGCCGACAGCGCAGAAGTCAATCAAGCATTAGAATCGTACTTAAGTGGGCGGGAGTGTCTAAGTGTAGGGCGGAGGCGAAATTGAGCTTGGAATGGTTGCATGCAAATTGGCGCATTTAATGGCATTTGCCGCGCGCTGTGCGGGCAATTGCAATTTCACGGCAAATATGAGAGCGTTCACTGCGTTCGGTGACATACTCATTTGCATGTATGTATGTATGAATTTGTAAACATTTGAAATAGATAAAATAACTTTTAATTTTGAATTCGCATAAAAGTGCGACGAATTTTTTAATAGCTCTGTATTTTGCTCGGTTGCATGGGTGGATGATGCGGCAGTTGGCGAATTTCACGGATTTACTTATACAGTAAGCGAACGCTTGCCATAGTTAGAAGGATATCATCAACTCCAAGGCTGTGCATGTTTGCAGCTGTGCGAAAGTGCACTAAAAAGCAGTTAGTTTTGTATACGAAAATTAATTTTCTGTTTTTTCCATAGCCAAAAACTGTAATAATTCAGCAAAGAGGTCGAAGTTATTGGACCTTAACGCTAACTTGTAGTTTTTCGCTGGCATACTTTTTTATTTTTATGTGGTGTTTTTTATAAATCATTTTAGTTTCGATTTATACCCATCACCGAACCTCTGGCATTTTTTGTTGTTGTTGCACGCTGAATTTCGAACGCAATCTAAATAGCGCTATAAATCAGCCGACAGGCAGGCGATTGTGGTGGTGGGCAGGCGAATTCGCCAGATTCGCGAAAGCAATGCATGAGTTATAGGCACACGTTTTTCTCATAGGACTCAAATCACACGTTGATGTGAGCGAGGGTTAAAGAAGGATTTTTAAGTGCAAGCGTACCGTAGGTATTTCCATTGCAGACATAATTCGAGTGGTATTGCGGTATTTTCATGCGTTGGCTCCACTTTACTAGGAACATTTTTTCACAAAGTATAAATTAATAGTTTTACTTAAAAAGAAATCATAATAATTTAATAAAAAAAAATCGCAACTAAAAGTTTTTCCTCGACTCTGCTAGAAAGTTATAGACAAATTTTATTAGGCTGAACTCTTCAGACTAAGCAGCGGACCCGCCGCGTGCCAAAAAATATATTAGTTTACATTTTTCCCTTTTTATATATTTATATAATAGGTCTATTTATAAGTTCGTGCGGTTTTACAACAGATGGCGTAACTTGATTATTATTCCATCGATCCACATTTCCAAACATTCATTGGAGAGCTACTGTCGTAAGGCACAAACGTCAGTATAAGTTTTTTATTTGAAGCGTAAACAACAATATTTTTACCACACTTGAAAATGTCGAATTTCGTGCCAAATAATGTGTTTTTGCGGGGAATTCTTCTTCATTATTTTAATATGAAGAAAAAAGCAGCCGAAAGTCATCGTATCTTGGTGGAAGTTTATGGTGAGCATGCTCTATCTGAGCGAACGTGCCAGAAATGGTTTGCACGCTTTAAAAGTGGTGATTTTGGCTTGGAAGACGAAGAACGCGAGGGTGCGCCGCCAAAGTTCATGGATACCGAATTGGAGGAATTGCTCGATCAAGATCCGGCTCAAACGCAAGAAGAGGTTGCAAAAACTTTGGGAGTTGATCAATCAACCATTTCCAAACGTTTAAAAGCCATGGGAATGATCCGAAAGGTAGGCCATTGGGTGCCGTATGAATTGAAGCCAAGAGACGTTGAACGCCGTTTTATGGCATGCGAACAACTGCTTCAACGGCACAAAAGAAAGGGTTTTTTGCATCGAATTGTGACTGGCGATGAAAAGTGGGTCCATTACGACAATCCAAAACGTCGGGCAACGTATGGATACCCTGGCCATGCTTCAACATCGACGTCGGCGCAGAATATTCATGGCCTGAAGGTTATGCTGTGTATCTGGTGGGACCAGCTGGGTGTTGTGTATTATGAGCTACTGAAACCGAATGAAACGATTACGGGGGATGTCTACCGACGACAATTGATGCGTTTGAGCCGAGCACTGCGAGAAAAACGGCCGCAATACGCCGATAGACACGACAAAGTTATTTTGCAACATGACAATGCTCGGCCACATGTTGCACAAGTGGTCAAAACATACTTAGAAACGCTCAAATGGGATGTCCTACCCCACCCGCTGTATAGTCCAGACCTTGCGCCATCCGATTACTATCTCTTCCGATCGATGCAACATGGCCTGGCTGACCAGCACTTCCGTAATTACGATGAAGTCAAAAAATGGATCGATTCGTGGATTGCGGCAAAACCGACCGAATTTTTCACAAAGGGAATCCGTGAATTGCCAGAAAGATGGGAAAAAGTAGTAGTAAGCGATGGACAATATTTTGAATATTAAATTTGTAACCATTTTACGTCAATAAAGTTTCAAATTTCGAAAAAAAACCGCACGAACTTATTCATAGTCCTATTATTATTTATATGCATGTATAGAATTAATATAAAGAATATAAATGTGTATGCATGTAGGTGTGCATGTATTATTTTATTTACAAAATTGCCTCTTACACAGGCTGAATCCCAACAGACCCCGTACACATGCGTAACCGCATCGTCGTATAAGTAACCAAATTGTAACCGACCAGTACCACCACCTCCGTGCCCCACCACTCCCCTCTCGCATGATTACTGGTATCGCATGATTTCATCATCGTTTTGTATGATTTATTCGAGCTGCTGCCATACGTCGACTGTGCCGACTGATAACTACCCAGGCCTCCAGTGCAAGGCTGCTCAACGTGGGGCAGCTCTCCATACACCAATCACCAAGCACTATCCACCATTTCACAATTCAAATTCATATGCAAAGAATTCAATTTGCCATCGCTACCTCCTTTACCTCACCCGTTTCACTATTGAAATTGACGCTGGTGGTTTGGTAGTTGTGCCACAGCGACCAGCCCACCAACAACTTCGATTGGACGCAGCAGACGTTCACTGGGACGCACAGCTTTTATAGATAAGCATATTCGATGGAACAACAGTATGTAAATTTCCTTATGAAATGCCAAGGCATTCGAAATATTCTGTAAGAAAGCAAAGAAATCAACGCAACGCATCGAAGGTGGGGATATGCCAAAGTGGAGAAAAAACATTGAAAGTTACATAAATCATAAACGAAAAATTGAATTGTAAATGTATGAGTTGCTATTCGGATATTCGGGGGAAAAGAATATAAAGCGAATGAAATGAAAAATTGCGTCAGGCAGGAGCTAAATGGCGAATCATTGGCGCGATTGAAAAAAATGCAAATACTTACAAATTTTTACAATTTTATTTAAACAGTTTCAGTGCCATATTTTTAAATAATACGAAACTAGGTGGCAATTTTATTTTCTAATTGAACAGAGATGCGACAAGGCAAATTTCAGTGTAAACTGGACTTCACAAGCATTTTTAGTGAGGCTGTCTGAGAGCTCTGTACTGGCACTGCATACGCCAATAAAATGGATGTTCCGCTTCTAGTTAGGCCATCGAAATGTATGCGCACAATTTATTCTAGGTAAGTTTACCAATGACCAAAAATTGTTCGTACTGCCCGGAACTGTCAATGAATGGAAGGCGTTTTGTGTACTTGGAATCTCCCCAAACCACTTATACTGACATCCTTAGAGGAATCGTTCTTTGAGATCGTCCGGGGTATTCTGGAAAAAAAATCGATTTTGCCAAGCGATACCATTGATATACATTTTTATGTTTCATGCTAGCGGCCAAATGTGTTCAATAAAAAGTATTTCTTCCACCGACTGAACCAAAAATCGTTGCTTAGCTAATTTTGAAAATAAATTTATAATCATGATGAAGAAGTGATTTCAGATCGATGGCTTAAATTAACTCGATGCTGAAAATGTTCACGAAATACACTCGGAGATTTGTTATTGCCTGCCGAGGAGCGAACACTTTTGCTATTGGGTAGTCGAAAAAGTCTTTTCGTATTTTGTCAATAGATGTCGTTGGAGTCATCTATCTCACACATCTAATCACATTGTGTCATATCATATGGTGTTAGAAAGGTGACATTTTAAGCTTCATTTAACCAAAAAAAAAAATTAAATTCGGAGAAGTTGAAAAAAAGTTATAGCTGTTCAAAAATGAGTGAAAATAATGAAGAAATTCGCTATATTTTGAAATTTTTATATAAAAAAGGGAAGAATGTCACGCAAGCCTCCAATGAAATTTGTGAAGTTTACGGAGAAATTTCGATGTGAAAGATGCACCTCTCTCCGGTCGACCTATCGTTGCAAAAGTCGATGAAATTATGGAAAAGATTGACCAGGACCGTCACATAAGCTGCCATGACATCGCCAAGGCACTAAACATTCATTATCAAACGGTTTTCAACCATTTAAAAAAGGTTGGTTACAAAACTAAGCTCGATGTTTGGTTACCACATGAATTGTCGGTGAAAAATTTAATGGACCGAATTAACATCTGCGATTCTTTGCTGAAACGAAGTGAAATCGAACCATTTCTGAAGCGAATGGTACGAGTAGGTTAGGTTAGGTTATAATGGTTGCCCAGAGAGTAGGGCCCACTTGGCCGAAATAGTTTGGTTCGTCCTTTGTGATACCATTTAAGGACAGAGAAGGGGGAGGAAGGGAAGGGATGGGGGAGTGGTGAGTGTTTGTGGACTACGAACGGTGACTAGTCCGCGGTTGTGTTAACCTCATTATGCTGCTGATGTAGTTCATCAGATTTTTGTTATCAACACCTGCTATATCAGCAGGCGCAGAAAAGAAATGAGAACCAAGATTCTTGAATCGTAGTCCCGCGAAGGCTGGGCAGCTAAGGAGCATATGCTGAGATGATTCCACCTCATCCTCCATGCAGCTGACGCAAAAAGGACTCGAAGTGATTCCGAGTCTCACGGCATGTGTACCTCGCGGACAGTGCCCCGTGATGATGCCCACGAAATTTGAGAGATGACATTTTGTCATTCCCTGGATATCCCTCGAACGCCTCCTATCCAAACGTGGCCAGAAGGACTTCGCGACCCTACACGTTCGTGTACTTGCCCAGCGTTCGCTGAGTTGGTGCATAGCCCATCCTTCCAGGAGTAGAGCGCAGGTTGTCAAGGGGATCCCGATCCTCTCCTTTCGCGGGCACATTGCCTCACAGGTCCCCTGTCTGGCCAGCTCGTCGGCTTCGCAGTTTCCTGCAATGTCACTGTGACCAGGTACCCAAATTATCTTTATGTCGAAGAATTCTGATGCAATCGAGAGTGAGACCAGGCATTTCCTGACCAGCTTTGAATGCACCATAATAGAGCCTAGGGCCCTGATGACCGCTTGGCTATCGGAGTAAATATTTACCTTCTTAACAGTTATTACGCAAGTAAGTAGCCAGTCAGCTGCTTCTTTAATTGCGGCCACCTCTGCTTGGAACACACTGCAGTGATCCGGTTGCCTGAATTTGAGTTTGATGGGGAGCTCTTTGCAAAATACTCCTCCTCCAACCCTACCGTCCAACTTCGAGCCATCCGTGAACAGGTTAACGAGGCCCTGCCCCCAGGTGTTGCCCCCGGTCCACTCCTCCCTTGGTGGAATATGGGTGGAGAAAGTTCCACTTGGACTTAGCGAAGGCACACACTGGTCCGTCGACGAGGGGATGAACTCAAAGTTTCTGAGGATGCTTGAGTGCCCATATGTGAGGTTGAGCTTATAGCCCAAGCCCCTCAGTCTGATTGCGGTACGAGCAGCGGCAATTCTGCCTGCGATGTCTATAGGTACCACGTTTAACATTACATTAAGCGCCAGAGTAGGAGTAGTTCGAAGCGCCCCACTGATTCCAATGAGTGCAGACCTCTGGACTCTCTCTAGCTTTTTAACTGATGTCGTCCTCTCCAGTGAGTTCCACCAGACAGTGACTCCATATAACAGAATTGGCTTTATTATGGTATTGTAGAGCCAGAATACAACTCTGGGCGAGGGGCCCCACCTTTTGCCAATTGCGCCTTTGCACCCATACAAGGCGATTGTTGCCTTCCTTACTCTCTCCTCAATGTTGGGCTTCCACGTCAGCTTACTGTCAAGGATTAGACCTAGGTACTTCACCTTGTCAGAAAGCACCAGCGGAGCGCCCCCCATCGAGGGGAGTTGAGCTCTGGGTATTTTATATTTCCTCGTGAAAAGGACGAGCTCCGTCTTAAGAGGATTCACCGATAAGCCGCAATCTGCTGCCCATCGAACAACTACGTTCAGATATCCCTGCATTAAATCATACAGGGTATCTATAAACTTTCCTCTAACAATTAATGCCACATCATCCGCGTAGGCAATCACCCTACAGCCCCTCCTCACCAGCTCCTCCAGCAAGTCATTGATAACAATGATCCAGAGGAATGGTGAGAGAACCCCGCCTTGCGGCGTGCCTCTGCTCACCTGCCGGCGGAGAGAGATGCTGCCCCACTCTGCCACGACCGTTCTGTCGCTGAGCATTCTGTAGATAAATCTGGAAAGGTCGGCTCCGACCCCCAGCCTACCCAGAGCTTTCGTGATTGCCTCCGGGAGAACGTTATTAAAAGCCCCCTCAATGTCGAGGAAGGCGCCAACTGCGAGTTCTTTCTGATATAGAGATTCCTCAATATCTTTAATAATTGTGTGCAGAGCAGATTCCACTGATCTGCCCTCACAGTAAGCATGTTGGGTATGCGACAAACGCCCCCGAGGAATTTCGCTTCTTATGTGTAGGTCAATCAACCTCTCAAGGGTTTTCAGCAAGAAAGATGAGAGACTGATTGGCCTAAAATCCTTAGGGGAGACATGTGAGCTCTTGCCAGCCTTGGGTATGAACACAAATGGTCGCAAAGCCAGGGTTGACGCCTCGAAAGGTTATGCTGTGTGTTTGGTGGGATTGGAAAGGAATCATCCACTATGAGCTGCTCCAGCCTGCTCAAACGATTGATTCTACACTTTAGCGTCAACAACTGATGAGATTGAAGCAAGCAATCGAAAAAAACGGCCAGAACTGATCAGCAGAAAGGGCGTCGTCTTCCATCAG
This sequence comes from Anastrepha ludens, assembly GCF_028408465.1. Lineage (NCBI taxonomy): Eukaryota > Metazoa > Arthropoda > Insecta > Diptera > Tephritidae > Anastrepha > Anastrepha ludens. Next base: position 114,277,571 of record NC_071500.1, on the reverse strand, counting down.
GACAAAGCTAGGCCACACACATCTTTGATGACTCGGCAAAAACTGGGAGCGCTTGGCTGGGAAGTTTTGATGCATCCACCATATAGCCCAGACCTTGCACCATCGGACTACCATTTGTTTCGGTCAATGCATAACTCCCTTATTGGAGTAAAGTTGGCTTCAAGAGAAGCCTGTGAAAATTACTTGTCGCAGATTTTCGCCGAGAAACCTCAAAAGTTTTACACTGATGGAATAATGTCTCTAGAAGGAAAATGGCAAAAGTCGGTCTACCAAAATGGTACATATTTGGTTTAATATAGTTCTTTATAAATATAAAAAAAATGAGTTGAAGTTTGATTAGAAATACCACCACTACCCAATATTATTTGGTGTTTCATGCCCAACGTTTGGAGCCCGTGCATCACCGAATAGTATCACGCATCAACCCATTCAGCGACAGCGGCGGCCGAGTGGAAACCGTAGAACTGCCAAAAACATGAATCGATTGGGATAAAGAAACCTTTCTATTGAGCTAGCAGGAAATCTAGGTGGTGTGTGATTTCCTCATGAACAGGATCCTAACTTTAGTTAGATAATTATGAATTCTAATATAATCTGTATGAATTTTCATTCAAAAATAAAAAGAAAAAAACAAATATTTCCTTATCTCCTTGATTGATCTTTTACCTAATTTCTGCTTGGTTTTTTATCTTTCGAAAAGTCAAAACGACCAAAAAAGCGCATAACAGCCCACCCCACCCCACCTCAAAAGGGAAGTTGAACGTTTAAATATATCCAGGACTTCTGTGCATTATCATCTGTTGATGGCAGAATTAAATTAATTATTGCCCAGAACGACAGGGATTAGGTTATTAAAAATCCAAGCGACACCCGTCTTACGACTTACCCGACTGCTTTTGTGAACCAAACAACCCCTAATTATATTTATTTCCGCTTGTTTTGTATTTCTGCATTTGATATCCTTGTGATCAGTTAATGATGAACATGAAATGATCTGCATTTGCAAAGCGCTTAAAAAAATTAATAAATTACACCAACAATATAATGCACGAAAATGAAATGTAAAGAACTGCGCATGCGTTTCATACTTTCTTGACTTTCTGTTACACTGCTTTTGTTTTTTGTTATTGTACTCTTTCAAGGCATATGATTTCCAAAAGTCAATTGGGAAAATTAATTTACAAAACAATAAAAAAAATCCTCTAACCCAAAGTATATTCGTTTTCGCACAATTGAATGGCATGGATGGTGTGTATATGCATGTATGTGAGTATGTATGTATGTACGAGTACTATGTATTGCATGTACGTGGACATTGTTGATGAGGGACTGACAGTGCATGAAAGGCAATTTGTGCCAGCTAATTCGCTTTGTTGGCGATGTCATTAGGGGAGGTGAATGATACGAGTATGGCTTAAAGAGGGAGCCACATTTTATGGCATTTAAATGTGATGAGTAATAAGGGGTGGGAAACAGGAGTACGAGTACACTGGGAGAAATTTCGTACGAGAGCTGTAAATGGGTAAAGGACCGAAAGTTTTCCTGACTACGGAGCTCTCAAAGAAGCACGCGGCGTTACATGTTAGCTTCTGGCCCCGTAGCTGTATGGGTTGGTGCATGAATACCATTCGGAAATTAGGTTAGGTTAGGATAAATTACTGATCACGCGAGGGGTCCACTTGGGCATGGAATCAAAATTCATCTATTCTGATGTCATACAGAAAACAACCAAACGGGGGGAGAAAAGCAAGAAGAGGCTTTGGACTTGAGGGTGATGGCCAACGGTGGTACAGGTTTGAGATTGAAATGCCAACTGATATAAAAAGTTGTTTCTAATGGCGATCGCTTCTCGGCGGGCAATAGCAAGCCTCCGAGTGTATTTCTGCAATGAAAAATCTACTCATAAAAAACTATCCTCCGTTCAAAGGCAGTAAGGCAGTACACAACTGTAGGCCCTTCTATTTGTAGAAAACATCTCGACACACACCACAGGTAGGAGGAGCAGCTCAGCCAAACACCCAAAAATGGTATAAGCGCCAATTATATCCATACATATATAAAAATTACCCAAGGTCACCTACATGATTTTGAAGGACACCCATTACATGCTTCGATAATTCGATGGTGTCGCGAGTCGTCAGTTTGAATCGTCTTCTTGAACTTAAAGAACTTCCAGACCAGATCTCGCAGTTTTGGGAATAAAAATCATTGAGAGGTGTTCTATAGAGGGCCCATTGGTTTTCAAGACCCGATTGTATTATATTTGATTGAAGGCTTGAATAAGACTCTCATCCATAACAAACCGTGCCATTTTTGGGGCATTTCGATGATTGTGGACAAGTGGCCCACACTTAAATGTGATAATTTTACAAATTTACAAAGGCTCTAAGTCAGAAGGGCGGCAGGTCGTCTATGATAGAATTTTATGGAAATAAGACACCGACCGGTTCTAAGATTTTCCATATAAAAAACAAACTTTATGCGCCAACGTGACATAATTTTTTAGCGTGCATTCTCAAAAATTGTCTGTTTTCATCTTTTTGTCACCAAATAGAATTAACTGCATTTTCATTACTCACACACACTTTCTATCTATGAGCTTGTCAGTGTGATTTGGACAGTAGCACATCGCAAACTGTTACTCACTTCATGCAGCCTGCATGCAGGATCTAGGCAAGCAAGGACGACAGGCAACCTAATTAGTTGACGGTGATCCATCAAAATCGCAGCCGCTGCCATTACCACTGCCACACACTGCCAGCATTCGCTACTGGAGTACGTGTTTTGCCAAAGCAATCCAGCCGCGCCCTCGACGCGTAGCACCTTTAGTGGTTCTCCTTTCTCATTCGTACTCACACTTTTCCACTGTTCTTCTTTCTCCTTCCACTACATCGACTGCGCGTGTGATTTTGCATTCGATTTTACCCCATCTCTTAGCGCATGTGCAGGCAATTAAACCAGATTGCCCGCTTGGCTGCGTAGTTGGTCTTTTATTTCCGCATAATTCACAAATTCCGACAAACAATTGGATTTTATTGAATGAATGAAGTACAGAGGACACATCCCTACATACATACATACACACATATTCATGTGTGGAATAGCGACCTTAGTGGTTCTGCGCTTGCGCCTGTTCAGCTACTGCTTCCTTTAATTAGCATTATCCCTGCTAATTTCGCACCTCAATGACTTTTTGTTCATGAATGGGTGAATAAATGACACACACACAAACACATCGAGCCAGCTAGTCGACAATCGGCTGATGTGTTATCCTTGAGCGCCTAACTGACTGGCAGTGCCAATGCAGGCAGCAGATACTTGAGCTCCTTTCTTGCGCTCTTTAATTGCTGCATGGCGAGTTTTCGTGTGATGAATGCGCTTTTAAAAGCAAAGCATTTGACGTTAACTATTTATGATTCGGCGCTACAAAACGGCCGGTAATTTGTCCTTTTATATCTTCCCTCTTTTGCTCTCTTTCAATTGCTGCTCGATTATTATACTGATTTTAATGCAATTAATTTTGTCGTAAATGATTTCAGTAATTGATATTTTATTTATCTCTTGCTGGGATCTCTTCTACATAAATTGGAACTGGTAGATTTTGGGGTGAGTGTTGATGAGGAAACATATTTTTCTGACTTTCAATTTCGATAGTAACTGTTTGTTGACTTTGCGGATTAATTATCCTAGGAATTATGAACTTTTTGTTTGTCTTTCAGATTATAATTTTCTGTTACAGCAGCTGGTCTGTTCACTTACAGTAATTGAATTTAGTCCATGAATTCCGTAATAGAGAAATGCCATTGGCTTTGACCTGGGCGACCATGAACTCAGGACACCACTTTGAACGCGAGATGACAAGCAAATAATACGGAGCTTCGGACGAGGAAGATGTAGTGGAGCCTTTCGATGGAACTCGATTTAAACGTGTACTAAAGTTTACACAGAACTACACATATACGAGGGGTGCCTTTTATATGTCGGGATTAGAGAACAAAAACAAATTTTAATCATCGAAAATCACTTTATTGTTTTTCAAAATATTCTCCATGAAGATCTATACACTTTTGCATGCGTTTGTCGAAGCACTTTTGCCACTCTGAATGAGGTACCTCCAAAACATTCATTCTGAATGCCGCAACCGCTTCTTCAGGTGTCGAAAAACGTTGACCTCTCAGTTTGTTTTTTACGTACTGGAATAAAAATAAGTCATTCGGTGCCAAGTCAGGACTATACGGCGGATGATCCATTACTTCGATGTTTTGGGTGCTCAAAAATGCAGTTGTTTGAGCCGATGTGTGAGAACTCGCATTGTCCTGGTGAAGAGTGATCCGTCTTTGGCGGTTGGTTTTCCTAATTTCTTGGAAGACAACTGGCAAACAAATGGTTGTGTACCACTCAGAATTTACTGTTCTGCGTTGTTCTAGTGGTACGATTGCGACATGTCCAGTTTTTCCGAAAAAACAGGCGACCATTTGCTTGGAAGTGCTTCGTGCGCGAACAACTTTTGTTGGATTCGGCTCATCTTGAAACACCCATACAGTCGACTGCTGTTTACTTTCGGGCTCATACGCATAAATCTATGATTCATCACCTGTCACGATGTCATAGACGTGTTTCGAAGCCCCACGATCGTAGTTTTTGAGCATTTCCTTCGACCAAACGACACGAACCCTTTTTTAAGCGATTGACAAATTGTGTGGGATCCAACGCGAACAAATTTTTTTGACAGTCAAATGTTTATGCAATATTGAATGTATGCTGGTCCCACTAATGCCTAAGATTGTCTCAATCTCACGATAGGTCACATGACGATCTTGCAATATCAGTTCGCGCACAGCATCAATGGTTTTTGGAACAACAACTGATTTTGGACGACCTTCACGAAATTCGTCTTGGAGTGAACTACGACCACGATTGAATTCACCATACCATCGATAAACACTGGTCCTTGATGGAGCTTCATCGCCAAAAAATGAATTTAGTTCATCCATGCAATGTTGCTGAGTTAATCCACGTCGAAAGTTGTAAAAAATAATCGCACGAAAATGTTCACGATTTAATTCCATTCTTGGACCGAGATGAATCTTTTAAGTTACTGTAAACAACACAAATAGGGCTGGTATTTCAAAACGTTCTGAGTACGTAAAAGCCAAAAAATGTCAAACTTTGCGATACAGCTGTCAGTTGCCAGATTGCAACACCAGGGTTGCCAAATCCCGAAATATAAAAGGCACCCCTCGTAAGGGGCCGCTGTAGCCGAATAGGTTGGTGCGTGACAACCATTGGGGAGTGCGTAGATTCGAATCTTCGTTCGTAAAACCCCAAAATGATAGAAAAAGTTTTTTCTATTAGTCCTTTCTTGGGTGGACACTCACCATGAGTCAACTTTTCTCCATCCGAGAGAGATGTTCACTCGTGTTGTCTAGTTGCTTCTATTCTAAATCATTTTTAGCTCAAATGAAATACCCTCGGCACCTGATAATAGGTAAAATTGGACCAAAAGTCTATGACTTTCTTCGTTCATGGTTTTCTTTGTCGTACGGTGTTTAATTATCTTTTTTTTTTTCATAGGCGTTGTGGTACCCTCAAGTGGCCATCTGAAACCAAGCTAAGCCTGTCTACTTCCATCACCTCTCGCCGCGAGACAACCGTCAAGTAATAAAGGGTTTTCCAATAACAGGTGCTACAGGTGCCTTTCAGACGCCTCTAATCATTCATAGTCTCGAAGTGTACTTTGAAAGAAAGGCTTTTATCTATCATGTAAATCGACGAGATAGTGATTGCTGTGGCGGGTACTACACTGCTGGTCTTAGGTTAGACGCACGTTTAGTTGCATATAACTTTGCTTCATATTTATTTATTAAAGGACGATAGAAAAGAAGTTGAAATGCAAAAACATTTCTTATTTAATGATACTTTAAATATAATATTCAAATGATTATACATATTTAACAAAATTGTGTTTTTCAAACATTTTCTTAAAGCTAATCAAAATAAGGCGAGTTTTTCTTGGTCATTAGAATAGACGCACTTTGGCTTTTTAATTTTTATTAGAAAAGTATTTGGATTTTAACTTAAATTACTATTTGATTTAATTGAAATAAAAAATAATAATAATTTCAGTAATGAGTACTGCCTCCTTTGTTAGTAATAACTTCATAAATCCGGTCCTTCATAGAATGAGAAAAAGAATCTATGTAGTTCAAGGAAATCTCGCTCCATGCACGTTTAATATCTGCAGTTAATGTTTCCTTATCTTCGTATTGCTTTCCTCCTTCGTATACCTTCCGTGTTAGCCAGCCTCAAACATTTTCAATTACGTTAAGATCTGGAGAATATGGTGGCCAGGTCATGATATTAACGTTTTGACTCGAAATAAAAGATTTTACTACTCGAGAGTTATGAATAGGAGCATTGTCTTGTTGAAAAATCCAAGGAATTGGTCCAAAGAGATCTTTTAATTTTGGAAATACGGACTCCAACAATGTTTTGAAGCGATCGCCGTTCATCTTTTGATCGATAAAAATCTAGTCAATTGTTGCATAAAACGTAATAGCACCCCACACCATTATTCCCCCATCTCGGCTATGGTGGCGACTTAAATATAGCTCATCTTTCCGCAAATCGTGATAATAATATTGAAATCCATCAGGGCCATCTAAATTAAAACGTTTTTCATCAGTATATACAACTGAACGCCAATCATTTAGTCGAGTGTCAGATTGGACAGGCCCCGTCATGTATTCTTTCGCGAATTGAAGCCGGTTTTCCTTGCGTATTGCATTCAAAGGGGTTTTTCTTGATTTTTAGATGCTTCAGGTGTTCTGAATTTCTGAGCGTACGCTGAACAGTTGATAGGCTTGCTTTTACTCCAGCCAATTCCTTGATTTTAGCAGCAGATTTAGTCGAATTCGAAGCAATTCTAACAACTGCTTGTTTTGATAGTGTCTTTTTTTCCCTTTGAAGTTATTTCCATATGCCTCTGGATCCTTCAAATATCTGTCAACAGTTCTGGAGCTGCGATTTATTTGTTTGGCAATGTTCCGATTGGACAGTCCTTGGGAGTGAATAAAGTCTACTTTTTGACGTTCCAATAAGCAGCAGCTTTTCCCATTTTTTTCTTCAAATGTAGCTCGAAAACACTTTATTTGTTTATTTTTGATATTTTTTCAATACGAAAGATTACACTTGTCCACGAAATACGAAGAAATTTAAGCTGCGTCTAATTCAATGACCAACCGAAAACACATGTGATTGCCGTAGAAATTTCTATAAACTCCGAATGTACAGTTATTTTTTCGCAAATCAACCAGCTGTCAGCATTTTTTTTCGAACAAGTTTCGCACTTTGATAAGAAAAACATTTTGGACAATTAGAACAAGCATGATAATAAATAATTGATTTTGTTTAAAAAAAACGATGGTGCGTCTAACCTAAGACCAGCAGTGTACGTTACGCAAACTCGAAACATCGATCTCCACATTTCATGCAGCATTTCGATGATAATTTTGCACGAGTATCTCGAGTTATTCACTTAGGACGTTCAACCACTTCTGCTTTTACTTAAGGTTTAGCTGAAAAACTGAAAATACACGCTTATTCTCATATCCAATCTATACTTTCTCAATCTTCAAAATTCAAATTTTCGACTCATCTAGTGTTCATTCCCTTAATAAAGCAATGCAATAAAGAGCAAAAAGTCTATTTTCTTGAACTTCTCTCGTTCTCAAAATACATTTTAAGCTTTCATGAACGCATAACTGAATTATTATGTGGCTCCTTGCATATTCCACTTAGGTTTAGCGCTAAAGTCTCCAGAAAGTAGTAATGGACAAATACGTACGCATTGCAGCTCTGAAATAATCCCTGAAATGGTGTGCTGCATCAACCATTCATACTTACATACACATATGTACATATATATACGCATACGAGTAGATATTTGGGAAAAAATAAAGGAGACAACATTGCAGGCCATTAAAACCATTTATTTTATGGACTTTTAATTTAATGGGCTGGGCTGCGATACTTTTATGTCGAGTATCCGAGTTGTTGAGCTCTCTCAAGTTTAGGTTGGGCATTCTTATACATATATACATACATATCTACGCACATATATCCATACGCACAAATATAAGTGCACTAGTGCCAATAACAAAGAAGTGATGAGCAAATTCGTGAAATTATTGCATTTTTGACTGAATGCCCAACTCGTAAAAGTGCAGAACAAAGGAGGAGGATGTTAATGACAATCGGACGTGGGACATGGAAGAGCAGGAAAGTGGCTAGTTCAGTAGTGATATTCCATTTAATTGCGACTATGAGAGACTCAATGTTTGCTGATTTGTTGGCTTAACGGTGGCAAACTGGCAGTTCATTATATTAGTTACGCTGTGGCCATAAATTTGGCAAGCAAAGACATCAGCATGAACTTGTTGGTGTATGTACCTATGTATTTATGTATATGTGTATGTACAATTGCATAAGTATTTATGATGCATAATTCTAAGTTTTTCGAGAAAATTATTTTAATTTGCTTGCGACGCGATTTGTTGTCATCTAACTTTCTTTAACATCACACAAACATCCTTTGCATTCTCTTCACTGTTTCGCGTCGTCGTATAATATTTTTTCTTGCACATTTACCAAACGAAATTATTGATAAAAAATGCACCCCGTAGCAAAAAATACGTGGTAAATAGCGCGAAAAAACGAATGCATAAAATTCAATTGACTTTCATTTGTGCGACACTTTTTTATTGTCTTCTCCTCAACTTTGCCTGTTTTTCCACACTAAATAGGGGAAAATTATTTGTGCTTCACTTATTGGTAAATTGCTGTTGCTTTTTTTCGCTTGTTCGGAAACTGTGACGCTCTGCTCGCATGCGGATTAATTGCAGATGTTCGAATTTTTATGCTTATATGGCTGGCCATGCGAAATTTCATATGAAATGTATGTACGTATGTATATGTTTCTGACTGTATGTGACTTTTGTGTGAGTTATGCCAATGCCGCATACAAACGCATGGGTATTGCTTATGACAATGATTGAAATTATACACAAAGAAGATTTGCAAAATGTTTTACGCTCCATTTGTTTGCACTCGATTTGCTTTTCAGATTTTATTTAAGACCATATAGAGTGCATGGTATAAGTATACACATCCATATGCACGTATGTATATATTGCATGTTTGTTTAACAGCTTGAACTCTAGAGAATGCAAAGTCAAGAGAATGTAAAGGGTGAAGTTAGGTTAGATGGACTTTGTATGGACTCCTCTTAAAAGGAGTTCAATAGCGAACTTCTGCAGAGACTAAAAAGCAAAAAAAGTCTCCTTTGTACCATCATAAAATATCTTTAAATCATTCGCATATTTTCTATTAAAATTCAATAAGCCACTTCAGCTATCCTGCAGTTCTTTCTTCGAAAAGCGTTTAATTTAGAATGCCTCTCTAAAACTTCTACCGAGATCCCCACACGGGTCTCCATAACTGGTAGGAGACCTATTTTTATTTCAGATAAGTTCTTATGTTTTAAATTCCTCGAGTGTTGGCTAAATTGAACTCGATGGTCTGCAGATGTCTACATTATATATATATATAATTGACGCGTTCACCCTTTTTGGGTGTTTGGCCGAGCTCCTCCTCCTATTTGTGGTGTGCGTCTTGATTTTGTTGCACAAATGGAGGGACCTACAGTTTCAAGCCGACTCCGAACGTCAGATATTTTTATGAGGAGCTTTTTCATGGCAGAAATACACTCGGAGGTTTGCCTTTTTTTTCTTAATTTTGGTGTTTTCACCGAGATTCGAACTGACGTTCTGTCTGTGAATTCCGAATGGTAGTCACGCACCAACCCATTCGGCTACAGCGGCCGCCTACAGATGTCTAGATTAGTCATATTCTAATAGCGCTACTCCATATCAAGAATTTGTCGACTTTTTGGCTGAAAGGCCAACCAGCGCTGCACGTCATCAAGTCGGGGCCCTCTTTCCAGCTTGTGAAAACAGAAAACGCGAAAGACCTCGACACCTCAAGTTCGCACTCAGACATTTATCTTGGCCACTTGTCTTTCTCGTTTTCCGACACACCACCATCTTCTGAGACCCATACAGATTGGCTATTCAAAAGTGGCTCCTAGAAGTCAGTAGTGCAAAATTCCTGGACGGTTATCAATTTTACACTATAGGAGAACGCGTTAAAATTATTGAAATTTATTAAGAAAATGGTTGATCATTAAGAACGGCACATATCCAAATTCGTAATTTGTTTTGAGAAAATAATTGCCCGTATGAGTCGACAATTGAGAAATTGGTGGAAAAATGTGAAGAAACTGGTTCTGCCGAGGATAGAAAAAGAACTGACATACCAAAAACTGGACGTTCTGTTGAGAATCTTGCTGCTGTAGTGGAAAGTGTTGCCGAACCACCTTCAACATCGATATCTGGACGTTCTCGACAATTAGGCGTTCATGAAGCGACTGAAATTATCTGAAATAATCTAAATTTTTACTTGTTTTATTTTAAAAACATCTAGGCGCGTCTTTCGAAAGGGCCTTTAGTTTTAAGCAGAATCTAGCTCATCACGAGATTCTATAACAAGGTAGATAAAACCCAATACTGAGTGCCGCTCCGATTAAACGGGTTTCTTACTCCAGCTTCATTGTTAGTAAAAAGAAAGTCTATGTAGTTGAATAATCGATTAGCTAAGCTCACATCTTAATTTAATTTTCTAGCTTATACAAAACCTCTTCGAACGTCCCTCGTAAACACACTACTTTCACATTAAAGCATTTTCGGGGATATATGTATGTATACACATATTTACGTATGTATGTATGTACAAATGCCACCAAAACAGATACCACGAAAAAAATGAACAAAAATAATAACGGCAAAAGAGTTATTAAAAACTACATACATGAAATAAATATAACAGCAACAAGAACAAATATCTTAAAAAAATATTCAAGCACGAAATAACAATAATAACAATAACAGCAACTACAAGCAACACGAAAACATATAAAATGTTCAAATCATCAAACAATAAACTCAAAATGGACTCCATCGTCGCTGTCGTTGACGTTGGCTTCTTTGTTGTTATTGCTGTGTGTGGTTGCTGCTACTGCTGCCACTCTCGTCGACGAAGTGTGCTGGTGTTTTTGTTGTTGGGAACATTTTATGCTCATTTTCATGCGCGAACAGTTTCGCCTTCCACTACCACTTCCTCTTGCCCTTCCAATTAAAAATTAAAGTAATGAAACAACAAGAATTGTGTAAGAACAATTTACAACAAATACACCTACAACATTCAGTACGTGCGCAGTAGTTCTCTGGTACCTGTTCAAGCTATAAAAGCGACCTTAGGAACATTATGGTAATGAAACATTGCCGAGACCTGCGCATTAAAAGAGCCAACAGATTATTTATGAAATTTTTTTCTTTAACCAGCTTTTGGTCTTTCATGAGCGGCCATACAAAATCATAGCGAAGGGCACGAAGGCGTGGTCACGCAAACTCCACTCATTCACTCGCGTCACTCATTAACTCAACCATTGCTAAGCCACTCAACAGTTGCAATATTTTTCATATGCGGCGCGTAGTTTATTGTTGTCGGATATATTCTCTACGTCTGCTTTAGTTTGCTTACTCCCCGCGGCGGTTTCTCAGTCCAATGCCATGGTGTGGTGAATTATTTTATGGCATTCTGGTTACTCCAACCAGTTCATGGCTGCCGGCGATGCTGCTGGTAGTTATGGACTCGCTGTGGCTGGGTTTTTTCGAGTGTGTCATTTTGAACTTATTGTCAGCACTTTTAATGCCACTTGTCTCGATGTAAAGCGGAGGTTGGGCATACATACAGACATGTACAAAAGTAAATGGGATGAAGAGCGAATGGTGCAAAGGAAAGTTGTGTGTGTGAATATATGGCTCTATTATGGCGATGATCGTTTTTTGAGAAACTAAAGTAAAAATCAATTTGTACAGTAAATATATTTTATTATTTGCCTTCGAGTATCTAATTACTACTTTCGTGTATGGAATACGAGTTCGTTTATGTGACACTTACAACTGATTCTGCAGTAGTGTATCCAGTCAACTCACTTTTCCAAGACCCTTAAGGATAATATCGTTGGTATTTTATACACATTACTCATTGCTGACCGTTGAAAATAGTCAAACTTTGACTTCTCGACAATCACGTGCGAGTTTTTCTATCGTCAGGTGCGAATATTGTGATTTTTTACATAGCAGCGAGATGAAAGTGCGCTTAGGAAAGAAAAATAAAATGAAAATCTAAATTTTACGTTCTAGTCGAACTGATGCTCTTAGGGCCAAACTGCGAAGTTATATTAAAATGGCTGGCCAGTGCGACATAAATCGTTGAGCCTTTGGAATTCGTAGGCGAATAACCCGAGATCATTAAGCTAAATCATCATCTTCCATCAGTCTGGGGTGTGACATGTTGAAATGACATTGGCGCTCCTGAACTTAGTTAACCACTCTCAGAATATTCTTGAATAGCCTTTCAAGATGCATCGTTTTGGGACATGAATTGGAATTTGCCAGAAAAATGGCTAGGAAAGAACAAAGGACATGAAATATACATTTGCTATGTGACCCGTGTATGAATACAAAAAGCAAAATTTATAATTTGGTGCTAATTATTACTATTATTATTGTTATTATTATTATTTTTTTCAAAAGTGCTAGAAACCCGCCTCTCGTTTACTCAAATGCTTTCTCAATCTCCACCTTTTTTCATTATCTTCAGTTGCACCAAATATTATTTTGGGCTTAAATTGAAAACTTACAGACTTTGAAAATATGAACGCATAAAAGTGATTACAAATATTACATCAGTATTACATTAGAAGTACAAAGGATTTATGATGCTTTTGAAAAACAATAAAACGCTGGTAGGATAATAAAATTTCAGTCAATGCTAAGCAAAATATACAAATATAGGCATAAGTATTTCCAATAACAAACAAACATAAAATCAAATGTCATAAAAAACCCATTGCATAAAATGTAATCATAGAGTCAACGTATCCACACATACATGTACCCAGATGTATGTATCAATGCACATCAATACATTCGAGCAAACACAACCTAATCATGGTCGGAGGCTCACTTAAAACTAGTAACATCTCAACCTATGTATCTGTGTATATTACATACATATGTATGTATGTATGTGTGTGTGTTCATTACATGCGCTCAGCTAAAGGACAGACCATTCACTTCGCAGCAAAAGAACTTGGACTTGGCTATCTTCACAGCTTTATCCGAATGAATGGCATCCATACTCAATATTTCAAAACTTATCCACCCCGAACGAGTTAAAAGCAGCAGCACCAGCAGCGGTAGTAGCCAGTGTAGTGGAGCTAAAAGCTATTACAACAACAAACGGCTGGATATCTATTGTTTGAACATTTGGCTCAGAGCAGAAAATGGCGTCAAATGCGCCATGAAAGTACGACATACACACTCACACACACACACGGGCGTACACAACCACTTATATTCTCAAAGGCAGATAAATTGTAGCAGTAAGTAAGGCGATTGGGGATCTATCCATACATTCGCATGCACACATATACATATACAAGCATATGTGTCTGTGCATGTGTGGTGTGCTAGAGTGCTTTGTGAGTATATGAAGTGTGCTGCTACTTTTGCTGCTCCTGCTATTCCGCTACTGTTGCTGTATTCGCAGCGCCGAAGACTATAAAACGCTTCATGAACGCGCGCACAAACTGCCAACCAACCATGAAGTTTTGTTGATTTTTATCATTTATCGATTTCGAATTTGCAGTTTCTCTAACGCTCCCTAATCCTACCCTACTCCACTCCTACTACACCCCCTACCTAGTTTCCCTATTGGGAAAACTTCATGTTCGCAAGGACATATTTACTCGAGGCACTCGTTCCAAATATTTGCCGTTGATGAGTGTGGTTGTTGTTGTTGGTGGTGGTATTGATAGGCAGCGCGAATATCATCAATGCTGACAGCGTTGAAGTGACAAACGGAGGTTGCTCCCGTTGCGAGGTGTAGTGGTGTCGGTGTCAATGTCGGCGCATGGTAAGCAGCTCACCAACGATACGAAAGGCTTGTTAGACAAGTAAGTATAGGAATCCCTCTGGTGAACTTAGCTCATTTTGAGAGGAATTTCCTGATAGCACTAGCCATCAATTCGTATATGTGTCTACATATGTATGTATATAGGCATTTATACACTCACACTCATGCATATGAACATATGCAGCAAATCGCTTGTCATTGTCAGATAAATTCAGCTCAATCGCTTCAAAAGTGTAGTAAATGTTAGCGTTGGAAATTTACGATGTAAGTTTCTCTTCACTCCGCCAATCGTTAGAGGTGCAGTGAGCAGAGCACAATGGCCTATTCAAACACAGTCTATCGACTATGCTAATAGACTCACTGCACAAATACACTGCGAGTATCTACGCCCGTAGCAAATTTCGTCAATGGCACAGCGGTTCAGAGTGAAAGAGGCTGGCGATTCCTGCATCCCAATTGCACGAAATCTGTTTCAGTTTCTTTTGTTTGCTGCTCTTGCCATTTTGTGAGGGAAATATTTGTGTCTGCTTGTGTCAATGTAGTTTTTATTTGGATTATCGATTATGCTCCACATTGATTTTGATATTTCACAAATTTGCCAATTTACATTCATCTCTACCGAATTCTGATGTGAGAACATCCAATTGCTATGTATTATTTAATGCTAAAAAGCTGTGGGAATAATGTCTAGTGACCTTTAGTGAGTTTATATGTAGTTTGAAAATTATTTAATTTTTCTGACTATTGTAAATAGATATATATCAAAGACATCAAATGAGAAGCAGAACTATGTCTATATCTGTCAACTGTATGTCCTAGTCTGCATTGCCCGAAAGGCACTTGAGTGGAATCCTCTTGCAAATGCTGCATTCAAGCCTGGTAGACCAAGGCCAAGTGGGAGGCGAAGCATCGGAAAGAGCTGGAGTTAATTTTAGTACATTGCCAAGCGTCGCAAAAGATGGCGCGCAGGCGTGGTTGATGCCCTACGTCCCACAAGGGATTGAGGATCGAAGAGGATAATAATAACGATATAAAAATAATAATAAATAATTGGCGCTTACACTTCTGTTAGGTGTTTGGCCGAGCTGCTCCTCCTATTTGTGATGTTCGACTTGATGTTGGTCCACAAATGGAGGGACTTACAGTTTTAAACCGACTCCGACCGGCAAATGGTTTTTATGAGGAGCTTTTTTATGGCAGGAATACACTGGGAGGTTTGCCGTTTCATGGTAAAAATAGTTTCGAAACATAGTAAAAAATGCTTGCCAAACTTTATGGTTTTCTTAAAAATATTAATGGGAAGGTTGGCCTTCCAAACCTACCTCGTCTCCTTCATTTCGTGCAGAAAGTTTATTATGAATATTTTCTATAGACTGGGAACGGCATTTTTTTTTTTTGTTGAATAATCTGAAGTTGCATTCAGCTTAATCTGGTGAATACGGTCCTTGTGGAACTATGCTTGCACTAACCTGTGTACACATTATATAAGTAAATAAATATTGAATAAAAAAAAATTATATTGAACACTGTGAAGTGTGAGTCCGAATGCTACTATTTCATACTCTGATTTTCTCTCGGTAGTGTTATATCCTAAGATTTCCTATAAAAGTCTCATAAAAACATTTGATACACAAAACATTCGTTCAAAACCCTCAATTAACTGGAGAGAAGTTATTAGCCTTAGAAGTTTCCATACAGTTTGAAAGATGCGAATCGCCAATGAGAACCGCCTAGAGCAGTTGAATCCTTCAATCTTTGTAATTGGTTAATAAAATTTGAAGTTTAACGCTTTCCTATGCCACCTTTGGTTACTTGCAAGCCAACTTGGAACCAATGAAAACTCAAATAAACCCAAAAAAGTCGGTGATACTGCAAAAAAGCTCATGGAAGAGAACCCGCTGAATGGGCGAGAAAGCAACGCGATACATTGAGAGGATGGACTATACATCAATTACACTTGAGCTAAAGAAGAAGCTATGATCTGAAGAGAAATTAAAGATATGAAAGACATTAACATATTAGAGTTAAACTCCGAAAAATTCAATTTGTTTTGTTATGTATGTAATATAAATATGTATGTATTTAAAAAATATCATAAAAACATTTGATACACAAAACATTCGTTCAAAACCCTCAATTAACTGGAGAGAAGTTATTAGCCTTAGAAGTTTCCATACAGTTTGAAAGATGCGAATCGCCAATGAGAACCGCCTAGAGCAGTTGAATCCTTCAATCTTTGTAATTGGTTAATAAAATTTGAAGTTTAACGCTTTCCTATGCCACCTTTGGTTACTTGCAAGCCAACTTGGAACCAATGAAAACTCAAATAAACCCAAAAAAGTCGGTGATACTGCAAAAAAGCTCATGGAAGAGAACCCGCTGAATGGGCGAGAAAGCAACGCGATACATTGAGAGGATGGACTATACATCAATTACACTAGAGCTAAAGAAGAAGCTATGATCTGAAGAGAAATTAAAGATATGAAAGACATTAACATATTAGAGTTAAACTCCGAAAAATTCAATTTGTTTTGTTATGTATGTAATATAAATATGTATGTATTTAAAAGCCATTCATCTCTTCTTTACGACATGTTTGCAAAAGTTGTATGCAACTCCGAACTTCTCTTAGCATCCCCGTCGGTAAAAATACTAATTGTGAACTACAATACCACACTTCACTTTTCAGCTCGACCGGTATGAGTTCTATTTTTTTCAGCGATGTCCAACGAAATATAAATCCTTAAAATTAAATGAAACTACTTTCAGCTACAGTAACTAGAAAAACATTAAAAAAGTAGTTATACTATAAGTTAATCCTACCTGGTTCTACCAAGATGGCGCAACTTACCATACAGCCCGTGAAGCAATGGATTTACTACGTCGTTGTTTCGGTCAGCAATTTATCTCTCGTCTCGGACCAAGGGATTCACCACCATGACCGTGTGATATCACATTTTTGGATATTTATTTGAGGGGGTATGTAGGCGGCCGCCGTAGCCGAATGGGTTGGTGCGCCACTACCATTCGGAATTCACAGAGAGAATGGCGGTTCGAATCCCGGTGAAAACACCAAAATTAAGAAAAACAATTTTCTAATAGCGGTCTTCCTTCGGCAGGCAATGGCAAAACTCCGAGTGTATTTTTGCCATAAAAAAGCTCCTCATAAAAATATCTGCCGTTCGGAGTCGGCTTGAAACTGTAGGTCCCTCCATTTGTGTAACAACATCAAGGCGCACATCACAAATACGAGGAGGAGCTCGGCCAAACACCTAACAGAAGTGTACGCGCCAATTATATATATACTAGCTGACCCGGTCCCGCAGTCGGAAAATTCAGCCTGCACAACGAAACTTCCGGTAACGGACAGCGGCTGATCGACTTCGCCGGGGCCCGAAACATGGTAGTCTGCAGCACCAGATTCCAGCATAAGAAAATTCACCAAGCCACCTGGCTGTCTCCTGATCGAAAAACACGAAACCAGATCAATCATGTTGTAATAGATGGAAGACACGCTTCTAGTGTATTAGATGTACGTACGATCCGAGGACCCAACATTGACTCGGATCATTACCTTGTTGCAGCCAAACTGCGCACACGCCTCTGTGCGGCAAAAAACGTGCATCTACCTACGCAAAGAATGTTCGACATCGAAAAGCTGCAATCACAACAGACAGCCAGAAGATTCGCCACTCGACTCTCACTCCTGCTCTCAGAGAGTACTGCCCAACAAACCGGCATCCACGAACAATGGAGCAACATTTCTCGTTCTCTACGTACCGCTGCCGAAGAAGAAATCGGATTCCGGCGAGCCCGAAAAAACAATTGGTACGACGAGGAATGTCATGCTGCCGCAGAAAGAAAGGATGCCGCCTATAGAGCCACGCTGCGATCGGGCGCAACGCGAGCCATGTGGGATCGCTACAGAGAGCTGAAAAAGGAAGAGAGACATATTATTCGACAGAAGAAACGAGAGGTCGAAATACGTGAGTGCGAAGAGCTTGAGATGCTGGCCAACAGGAACAACGCCTGAAAATTCTACCAGAAAGTTCGGCGGCTTACAGAAGGTTTTAAGACCGGGGCGTTTTCCTGTAAGAACAAAGATGGCGAACTGGTGACTGACGTACAGAGCAATCTTAAATTATGGAGGGAACACTTCTCGAACCTATTAAACAGTGACAGCTGCGCATGTCACCGAGAAAGTGAAGATCCCGATACCCCAATCGTTGACGACGGAATTGTCGTTCCGCTACCCGATCATGACGAGGTGAGAATAGCGATAACGCGGCTAAAGAACAACAAAGCGGCGGGCGCCGACGGACTGCCGGGTGAGCTATTCAAACATGGCGGCGAGAAGCTGGTAAGGTGCATGCATCAGCTTCTATGCAAAATATGGTCGGATGAAAGCACGCCTGCCGATTGGAATTTAAGTGTGCTCTGCCCAATCCATAAGAAGGGCGATCCTGCAATTTGTGCCAATTACCGCGGGATTAGTCTTCTAAATATCGCCTTTAAGGTTCTAGCGAGCGTATTGTGTGAAAGGCTGAAGCCCACCGTCAACCAACTGATTGGACCATATCAGTGTGGCTTCAGACCTGGAAAGTCTACCATCGACCAAATATTCTTAATACGCCAAATCTTGGAAAAGACCCATGAAAGGAGAATCGACACACACCATCTTTTCGTCGACTTCAAAGCTGCATTCGACAGTACGGAAAGGAGTTACCTGTATGCCGCGATGTCTGAATTTGGTATCCCCGCAAAACTAATACGGCTATGTAAGATGACGTTGCTCAACACCAGCAGCGCCGTCAGAATTGGGAAGGACCTCTCCGAGCCGAATGGGTTTGGCGGTGAACGAGGACAAAACGAAGTACCTCCTGTCTTCAAACAAACAGTCGGCGCACTCGCGTATCGGCACCCACGTCACTGTTGACAGTTATAATTTTGAGGTTGTAAAAGACTTCGTGTATTTAGGAACCAGCATTAACACCGATAACAATGTCAGCCTTGAAATCCAACGTAGAATCTCTCTTGCCAACAAGTGCTACTTTGGACTAAGTAGGCAATTGAGTAGTAAAGTCCTCTCTCGACGAACAAAACTAACACTCTACAAGACTCTCAT
The DNA here is from genome assembly GCF_028408465.1 of Anastrepha ludens. Classification (NCBI taxonomy): domain Eukaryota; kingdom Metazoa; phylum Arthropoda; class Insecta; order Diptera; family Tephritidae; genus Anastrepha; species Anastrepha ludens. The sequence goes on along the minus strand of NC_071500.1, from coordinate 114,258,346 downwards.
CATGCCCGTCCTAACGTATGGCGCAGAAGCTTGGACGATGACAACATCCGATGAAGCGACGCTTGGAGTGTTCGAGAGAAAGATTCTGCGTAAGATTTTTGGACCTTTGCACGTTGGCAACGGCGAATATCGTAGACGATGGAACGATGAGCTGTATGAGCTTTACGACGACATAGACATAGCGCAGCGAATAAAGATCCAGCGGCTACGTTGGCTGGGTCATGTCGTCCGAATGGATACAAACGCTCCGGCTGTGAAAGTATTCGATGCGGTACCAGCTGGTGGTAGCAGAGGAAGAGGGCGGCCTCCTCTGCGTTGGAAAGATCAGGTGGAGAAAGACTTGGCTTCACTTGGTGTGTCCAACTGGCGCCGGTTAGCACGAGAAAGAAACGACTGGCGCGCTTTGTTAAACTCGGCAAAAATCGCGTAAGCGGTTATAGCGCCAATTAAGAAGAAGAAGAGCTGACCCGGCTAACTTTGTTCCGCCCTAGAGGCAATGAAAAAGCAGATTTTTGATTTTATTAAGTTAATTTTTTTAGTAGTCAACTATTTCAGTGAAGCTTTAATAGATTGCACTCTTCAGTTAAGCACCAACAACAAGAACAAACAACGCAGATGGTTTTCCGACCCGTGAACATGCAACGTGTCATAGAACGATGTGTTTCAGATATTTGTTGCAGTTGCCCAGTATCACGACGTGTAAGCAATATATCGCGTTTTTCCAAGTTTTCACCAACAAGCAGGATTTCAACTTCATCTATTGTTGGAGCGTTAAATGTGCGTTCGTGTGTTCCAGATGGTCGTTTATCTGCCCTGATCACGACTTTGTAGTCATCATTTGGCATGCGTTCCAAAGCACTCTTGAACATCCTGACCAACGCATGATGTTTATGAAGTAGTTGCTGCAGATCTTTAAGAATTGCTCTATTCATTGCTGCATTGTTCCTTTGACGTCGATCAAGTTGTTCTTCTATGTTGCCCATGAAGTATATTTGTAAAAATTTATGCTGCGCATCTTCGAAAGGTTGCAATGATCGAATTCGATGGTGAATATATCCTTGTATCTATAAAAAGCAAAGCCAGTATTTTTTATTTATAAACACTTCTTTTATACTAAGCAAACATAATACATATGAATAATTATTGTAAGTTCAAAAACAAATCAATAAGTACCTTAAATGTCGGATTAAATCCTCGTTCTTCGATAATGTCTGCCCCAAATGAGGTCATTTGGAAACAACCATTGTATTTTTGAGTGTTTGCAAGAAAATGACGTGATTCTGGTGTTTCGCCACGAAGCAATGAATGCAATGGCTCAGGTGGCGGAGTCAATAATGGAAATTTCACTCTTCCACTAAGGCAGCATAATCCGGACGTTTCTCCGGGAAACTTCAATGCGCCAAAATACTCGCTAGCAGCGTTCATTGGCCCAATGCAAACGCTAGGATGCAAGCAGTAATCAGTGTTGCAATCATATCGAAATGATGCTCGATTCAAATCAGCACTTGATAATTCTATTCTTGTGCGTCGAAAATGATCTACTTGTTGATCTCTGTTATTCGCTCGACGATTTCGCATTGCCAACCGAGCCGTTTCACGGGCTGCCTCGCTTTGCTCTTGTGACTGAGAAGCACGAAGTCGTTTCATTCGCAATGTTTCGTATCCTTCTTGCATTACAGCTTTGTCGGGAAAGATTCGATCGTCTTGATCGCGGCATTGATAATGATGATTCAAAGAGAATACAAATTTCTGTGATTATATATTTCTGACAAAATTTATATTATCAAATTTTCTACTTAACCATAGACAAAACTACGTTTAGCTGTCATTTGCGTTTTGTTATTCCATATCAGATGCGTTTTTGTTATACCACATTTTATAATGACTTCACGCAAAGGCGTTTGAATGGGATAAAAAGTATCCTATGTCTGTCTCCTGGTTCTAGGCTACCTTTCCACCTGGTTTTAGCCAAATCGGTTCAGCCGTTCTCGAGTTATAAGTAGTGTAACTAACATGACATTCTTTTATATATATAGATATATGTAAAGTCTAACTGCTTTGCGGATAAACCAGCTTCGCTTGAGTCGTTGGAAGCCAGCGTTACTAAAGTTATTCTCGACATACTGACCGAGGTCTTCCTGCAAGTCATTCAAAATTAGTGCTTACGGATGACTGAATAACGGCGCAGTTGCGTCGTTGCTTTATTTAAATTTAAAATCCAATACTTCTGAATTTACCACCCTTTATTTTTGCTAAACACGTTTTTGATATTTTTATATATTACAACAGATAGTATGCCGAAACATATCCCTTTTTCATTCATCTTAAATACATTCGTTTTTTTTGTGCCAAACCAATATTCTTAATCATCCACTAATTTGCAGGCGAATTGATAATTTTACTACTGGTATTTTTCTAGTCAATAACGAACTAGTTTGATTTCCTCTATTAAATACCAGGATCTGAACCAGAGTGTTTTCATACTAGTTGGCTTTTCCCTGCAGGGATATTTCCATATTTCTTTGCAAGTATTGTACGAGTAGAAACGTTAAATCTTTTGACTTTCCGATGATCCATACAGATTAGTGTCAAAATAGAATGCAAATGAACAATAAAACAATTAAAGGCAATTAATCAACATTTTTCGCATGAACTCAAATAAAATAACAAATACTACCGCACACGCACGCACGCACACATACAAAGTAGTAAGAAGTAACTAATCCAAATTAAACCCAGGAAAGGCACAACACCAAGACTACCAGCTGAGCTGACATATCGCTCAAGAATAACACACACATATACATATGCACGCATACTCATGCAGAGTACTGAAAAAAAATACACTCACACAATATTAAAAACGACATAAATCCTCATATCGGAACTGAATTTTGAGGCAGTTAATGGAAATTGCAACCAAAAAGACTACCGGTGAGCAGGTAAGCAAAAGATGAGCAGAATTTTCGCAAATGGGAGCTGTGACGTACGTACATGCAAACATTCATATGTAGGTGATCGCAGCGACTTTTTGACTTTTCACAATCCTCATTGACTGATTCAACTGTGGCTTTGTGTACGCCAAATCTCTCGGGAGGCACGCACGAACGTCGAGCCGTAGAGCTGGCAACTTTTGTACTTTTAGGGCTGCGGTGAGTGGCGAGTGAGTGACGCAGCTGGCCTATTGGCAATTTCACATTCGATTTACACGCGGCTGTGAATTGCATTTGTTTATTTGTTCTTTTGTTGTTGTCACTGTTATAGTTACATACGTACGCTTCGTTCGAGTCCGGCCGGTGTGTCCGTCCAACTATTTCTGCGATCATTTCATTCTTCAACCTTTTGTCAGTTCATTACATTCTCGCACCGACAACGTGTTTATATGCTCCCATTTGGCGTCCTGCTGCGTCGTTTGTGTCCGGGAAGAGGGAAACACAGGAAATAGGTATTAGAAAACGCTTCATCCTGCCTACATTAGGCTACAGATAGTGCCAAATTAAAATTGTGCAAAATCATCGGAACGGCACGTTGCGGCAGTAAAACTGAGTGGAATGAAAAGATTACATATTTTTAGAGCATTACAAACGATTTGTTATGGTTTCCTTGGTGCGTCTATTATGCGATTTGCGCATGCGCAACGTGCTCTATAATTTCGAGAATTGGATTAATTGCTTTTAAAAGTGTACTAAAATTTCACTTGATAATCTTCAAGTTCCGCCATTTGATATGGCATTTTTTTCCACGATTTAATGAACAGAACGTGCGAGTAATGGGAATTTTATATTTAGCTTGGTAATGATTTCGAGCATTTTCCACTGCTATGTTATTTCCCACAGATATTAAAGATCATTGAATCTAATTACAGTGGGTAACTTTAATATTCGGGATTTTTATTGTATGATCCTAAATTTGAATTATTCTTAAATATATAGACTATAGGGCTTAGATTGGGTGATTGGGGAGCGGTAGCAATAACGGTTGGGCAATTATAAAACAGCCATTCTCGTAAAATTTGGGATTTATGCTTAGGGTCATTATCTTGGTACAGTTTACAGCAGTGTAAAGCCCATGTTCTCTGCTGAAGCGGTTCTTTCTAAATCAGCCGATTTATCTATTATTTTAGAACAATGCACCGAGTATATAGTAAGTCCAAATTTCACTTGCTGTTCATCGATTTTAAAAAAGCGATAGCGTAAATAGGGAGTGTATCTGAACCGCTATACGCAGGAGAGCAGTACCAGTTAAACTTGTAGCCCTTTTAAACGTCCTCCATAAAGGGAAATTATCGGAATCCGTTCACGTGCTGACCGGGGTCCGGCAGGATTACATTCTGCCCCCAATCCTTTTCCTGCTTGTAATTGAAGATGTTCTTAACGCAGATGTTGAGTTGGCCCGACAACTGTTTTTGGACGGCCTTCACGAAATTCATCCAGTAAGGATCGACGGCCACGTTGGAATTCGTTTTACTACCGTTTCACAATAGCTAAGTGTGGTGATTTAATGCCAAAAGTCGAAAAAATACATCTTATATCTTATATCGATAATCTATTAGGTGCGCAACTAAGTTCCTAAGTTGTCAATAGATGCCGCCAGCAGTGGTGCTAGTCGATTCTAACGTAACCTAAACGTCATAAGCCCAGCTTAGACATATGGTAAACAAATTGCTTCGACACATTAGGAATTTTGTTTTGGTATTATATACTTTCGGTTTTGTGAAAATGTCTGATTTTGTGCCGAATAATTGTGATTTGCGGGAAGTGTTGATTTTCCTCCTTCATTCAAAAAAACGGCGGCTGAAGCGCATCGGGAGCTACAAAAAGTTTATGTAGATGTTGCTTTAAGTGAAACAACGTGCCGAGATTGGTTCCGTCGCTTCAAAGACGGTGATTTTAATGTTGACGACCGTCCGCGTAAAGGAAGGCCAAAAACCTTCGAAGACGCTGAATTGGAGGTATTGCTCAATGAGGACCCGTGCCAAACGCAAGAAGGGCTTGCTTCAGTATTAGGAGTTACCCGCCAATCTACTTCCAAGCGGTTGCACGCTTTAGAAATAATTCAGACACAGGGGACTTGAGTTCCTTATGAGTTAAAACCAACGGATGTTGAACGTCGTTTTTTCGCCTGTGAACAACTGCTCCAGCCGCAAAAAAGGAAGGGTTTTCTTCAACGCATCGTGACAGGTGATGAAAAATGGATTCATTACAGCAATCCAGAGAAAAGAAAATCATGGGGACTGCCCGGTCATGCTTCTACGTCGTCGCCTCGGTCGAATAATCATTTTTATTTAATTTGAACTATTAAAACCAAGCAAAACCATAACTGGGGATCGGTATTGGCTTCAACTGATGTGATTGAGCTGAAAGGCATGAAAAAGCGATTCTACAGCATGACAACGATCGGTCTCACGTTGCCAAACCCGTTAAAACCTACCTTTAAACACTGAAATGGGAAATCCTACCCCACCCGCCATATTTTCCAGATATTGCGCCGTCCGATCATCACCTGTTCCGATCGATAGCACATGGTCTAGCTGACCAGCAGTTCTATTCATATGAAGACATCAAAAAATTGCTTGATCCGTGGATAGCCTCAAAAGATGAATAGTTTTACCGCGAAGGTTAACGAGATCTACCAGAAAGATGGGGAAAAGTAAGAAAGTTTTCAGAATAAAGTTGTATTTTCATCAAAAAACCAGCGAGAACTTTGTTGCGCACCTAATACTTCAAAAATCATAGTAAATAATCGCACGAAAATTTTCACGAAATTTTTGAACTCATTGAAAGAGGAACAAATAAGACTCGTAAGTAAAAACATGGTATGTAAATTTATGCTAAGAAATACCAAACTTTTCGATAAAAATATCGAACTACAGCTCATCATGCGTTCAACCCTCGTATACTAGGCCGAAACCAGGCTATAAATTCACTTTCCACTCTCGCAAGAAATCACAATTTTCTTCAGCTGCGACAACGACGGTGTCCTTGCGATAAAACTTGAACTAGTGAGCACTTCGCTTAGACGAGAAGGAAGCTTTAGACTAAAAACATAAATCACTCTTCTCACATCTTCTTCTTCTTCATTTTAAAAATTATTTTTTATTTATGATATTCAAAACACACTGGCCATCAACTTTGCTTCACGACAAAACTGCAAAGTTGACTAATCCGTCAGACCTGCTTCACTTACAAATCCTTCAAATGCTAGTATCAACCATTAAAGACCGGAAATCTGCTTAGAAAAAGTCAAAAGGATTAAGACAAGCAAAAAGAAAAAGAAAGAATTCGGAACAAAAGCAACCAAAGGCGAGGTAATCCTTAAAAAGAAAGAAATTGAACAACCACAGCAACGAGGTGCGAAGGGATTTTCCAAAGAGTGGACAGAACTGAAGGTGTATAAATCTCGAACACCGACTGTAGATTGATTGAATGTCAATCAAGTGAAGTAATGAAAGAACGAAGGCAGTCAATGAATGAATAGTTTTTTTCGAGCATTGAATGCGCAGAGAAGAATGAATGAAATGAATTGTAATGAATGAAGTGCGTTTGGAATGGCAAATGAAGAAAATAAAATACTACGGCATACATACAAACATTTACACCTACATAGTGGTTATGCATACAACAATAAATATATAAATGTGCATGTATGCATGAGAGTATAATCGATAACTTTGTCATGAATTCTCTAAAGGTACAACCGGTTGTAGGCTGTAAGTAGGAGATTCAGCAGCAATAATCAATAATAATAATAACAAACATAATCATCGAATTATTAATGCGCATGACGTTTGGTTACGCCTGTCAAACAGCAGTTATGTCAAAAAAGAACGGAGGAAGGGTCTGAAAATCTCACAAGTGAGTGCCACCAAAGTTGATTGAAAGCATTTTCTTCAAAAAAAAAACACCCAAAAAATATTAATAATAATAGTAATATTAATACCTAAGCACCGTTGAGCAATAAGTGAAAGAATGAGTGACGTATAGGCTAACCATACATTTCACTCTACACGCACATGAATACGTGAATACGTCATTTAAAGACATTTCGTCAGTGTCGTACAGAGTGCCTCACAAAGCGGCATATATGTAAATATGTATGTACTTATGTTAGCTTTGCAGCACACATACACATGTGCACAACTATTAAAAAGAGAAAACGATCTCTGCTCCTAGTGTTCTGGGCATTTGCTTGTAGTTAAAAACTATTGGTTAGCAGTTTGAGCCCAGCAACTGAAGCAGCTAAGATTACTCATGTCGCTGCTGCCATAGTACTACTATAGAGTTGCTGTGATTATTGCCTTTTGGCAGTACCTGTTGTTAATGCCTGTTCGCGCGTCTTTGATGGACATTAATCATTCTATAGTTGAGCGCAACGAACGCGCGTCCGCTGTACTAACAATGGGCGAAACGCTAATGGTTGCGTATGCGCGCATTTGCTTCTTTATTTTTGAACGTTTTTTTGCTTTGCTTTCCTTTTTGAAGTATTTGGCTAATGGCTCATCAGCTGGACACACGTACAGCAACCAGACCCGGTGTCTTTCTTTCCGAAGTCTACTGTTTTCATTACCTCGAACTACTGTTTAATTTGAGACTTTCAAATATCCACACCATTAGCATGTTCGTGGTAATTGAGGGCGATATGCGGCGAGCATGTCCAGAGGAAATGACTAATGCGTAGGAAGAGTGAGTTGTGTAAATATGCATTTTTTATGCATCTGTATTTGAGGATTCTAATCAATTGAACTCATGTACATGAAACCGAAAAGCTATAATACATGAGCTGGCTTATGAATAATAGAAAATCAATACTCAAAGTATTTATTCATATTTTATTTATTTACTTGAAAAGTAATTATTAAGACGCATCAATTCCTGGCAAAAAATGTCAATTTGATTTCAATTAAATGGAATCATAACTTGTAACTCTACCTACTACCCTATTTTCGTCCTGCAGAGATTGCTGTAGTATTTCAGAGCTACTCGTTATTCTTCTTTATACCGTTAAGTTTTCCACTCACTTTTTGGTTAGAAATCGAAATATTTTCTACGAAATTGAGTTTAAAAAACTTTCTATTTTTTCCAAATGCAATGGCATACAGATTATAAAAATGCTTGTTTGAGGAATCCCTCTGCCCGTGAAGAAGTTTCAAAAAGATAACGATTTGATCTGCCTCCGCTATTTTGCATGAGAATATTAAGAAGAACATCATTTTCATACTTCAATGTGTATTAAAGAAATCTTTTGGGAAGAAATTCTGATATTTTTTCCATACTACCAAAATAAATCAGCAAAAGGTAGAATTTCTTCAGTTACTTGAGTGGTATCACCCCTTAGGTTAGGCTAGGCTAAATAGCTGCCTATGCAGAAGCCCAATTGAATTAAACTCGTCCTTTGTAACACCATACAGAGAAAAACAGAGGTGAAATAATAGAACCGTGAAAAGAGAAGGGGGATTTTGAGTTAGAGGAGGATGACCCCCTACGATGGCTAATTACATTTGCGTTAATCGCTTAAAGTTACTGATAAAATTCATCGAGCAACGTGCAAAGTCGCGAGCATTGTGCAGTCACGGGTATATATTTATATCTAAGTTGCTTGAGAAAACTTCTAAGATTAACAAACCCGCAGCTCTAAGATTGTGACTGTGGGTATTCTAACCGGACATTATCCTTTAGGTATCCATGCAGCAGCTTTCTGGAGAGTGAGGTGGAATCATCTCAGCACCTTCTCCTCAGCTGTCGTGCTATTATCGGCTCTCACTTTTTTGCTACACCTGCGGATATAGTTTAAATATCACATATCTTTAGAGCTTTACAGGTATTGTTCGCTAATATTTTTTAACTTCTATCAAAATCAAAATTCAAGAAACATTCATATCTTAAAATTATATACGAGTAAAAACTCAAAAGTAGTTTGTTTTGAAAAATTATTTCAAATAAGTTTGTAGCTTCCTACAACTGATATAATTAAATAGCCTATGAAATTCTATTTCTTGGCGGCCGCCGTGGTCGCCTTCGTAATTCAGAGAGAGAACGTCGGTTCGAATCTCGGTGAAAGATCAAAATTAAGAAAACGTGTTTTCTAATAGCCCACACAATATATAATAGCGCACCACAAAAATGAGGAGGAGCTCGGTCACACCCAAAAAGGGTGTACGTGCCAGATATATATATGTATATATATGAAAATTGTAGTCCTTAAGCTGCGTTACGCAGTGAGCAACTCACGCACTCGAAATTCGACATTCAGTACTGATTGAGCAGTGATCTTTCTAGTTTTTTAAGATGACAGCGATTTTGAAACTATTTTAAAGTAATGGTGGTAGGAAACTCTCACATCAATGTATAAAGCCGTCATGAAACTAAATCTGTTGTGTTCAAGCTAAGAACGAAGTGCTAAAAGTGTTCGATTTCTCGATATCTAATACGAAATATTTTAAAAACACAGTCCTGCGAGAGTCAGTTACAAGAACAGTCCGGTATATTTCTTGTGTATTTTTTCGCGCTGCATATGAATCTGGTCTTTAAAATGGTCCATCACGTCATGATATTTACTGCTTTTTTTTCTATTAACCAACGCTGTGCTGATGGCGTAAATTTGCTAATGCGATTTGAAAGAAAAGTTATTAGGAAAATATTCGGCCCTATACGATTAGAAGACGGTATATATCGTATACAGTATAACCACGAACTCAGTGTTTTAATCGCGGGACGAAAATGTAACGTGGTTTATAAAGTCAGAAAGATTACGTTGGTAGGGACCCGTCCTAAGAATGAGCGTTTTAGATGCAAAACCAAAAGAAGCGAGAAAGGGAGACCAACCGGACTGTAATGCCAATATCATGATAATGCTGATCTTGCCCACTCATCTTTACCCATAAGAGATTTTCGTTTTCGGCGACCGCCAATAAAATAGTCTGCTTTAAATTTTTGTGGAACAATTTAACCCTCCAACTGCCTTTTCAATGGACTTTTCTTACATCTGTTTTGAGAAAGCGTCAAAACTACCTATTTAGGTAGAAGGTTAAAATGTGCTACAAAAAACTCGACGCTTAATTCTATTATAAAAGTCTGAGGGCAGAAATTATATTTGAACCCGTTTTAAACATCTGTACATTAAGCGACCTCTCTTGCTGGCCTTAAAGAAGCCCTTATCAAAATCTATAGAGCGGCAAGAAGAATGGGATCATCACTTATGTTAGAACAGACAAGACGAAGTCAATGATGTCTTCACCTCAAGGACAAGCAGTGCAAAACATTGGCCAAAGTCTCAAAATAGGTGCCTCGAAATAATTAAGGAATTGAAATATCTCGGTGTCAAAATCGACACAAGAACAACATTAAGACTGAAATTGATGAAAGAACACCTGCCGTGAACCGATGCGTTATTGGAAAACCATTGAAAAGAGCAATTTATCGTACGATTCAATCACGATCTTCAAAGACTATATAACCACCTGGGTACAGTCACGACCATTAAGTTTAACTGTCTACGATGGGCTGTTCACATTATAAGGGCAGGCGAAGAATTCCCACCGAAGAAGATCTACGCCAGTAGGATCTGCGCCAGTAGGGGCGCTGAGCTATTTGGATACGTTGTTGGAGAACTCAAGCAAGGAATGAATCGAGCTGGATACTAATGTTACGACATGGCAAGACGCGGACCGGGTCGTTGAGCTAACAGTGAAGATGATCACACTTTCGCTCTAAATTTTAAAACTGTAACCCTCCGTAAAAAATTCAGAGCCTCTGGCTAGTCCAGCGGCAAAGTTGATCCTGGAGATATTCTCTTTAACAACTATTAGCGCTTGTTCGTGATGGCTAAAATTTTTGAACTGTGTAATTGAAACAAAAAATTAATTATATTCATATGCATATTTTATTTATTTATTCATTCATTTCTTTACGTGTATTCGCATTAAATACATAATTTTTAGTTTTTATTGATTAAATTTTAATTACTTTTAGTAGTTACATGTATGCGTGGATTTATTAAATTTAAATATACATAAAATTCAATTGTTCTTAGCTTCAAATATTAAAATAAAGAAATGTACACCGTAAAAAAATAGTAAAAATAGACAACTCAGAGTGTGAGAGAGCACAAAAAGTGCTGTGTTTTTACATACAAAAATACTAAGGCATAAATTCAGTTTTTTGTTTTTAATAAAATACTATTTTTCGGGCTTGTTGTAATCTCTGGCAAAACTGTGAAATAATTTAAATTTCAAATTAAAAATTTCTGTTCGGAATTATACATTTCTGGCGGACTAATTCGGATAATAAGTTTTTAGTGAAATAATTATATTTGCTATTGAAATGAGATCAATGCCAAAGTTCCAAAAGAAGACGGCTTTGAAGTAGTTTAATTATTTTGAGCCATTTTTGTCTGTTGCTATCGATTTTACTTACGCATAATTTATTTACTATACTAACTGCTAAGCCGCTTTACTTTCATTTAATATAATTAAATTGTTTGCCTTTGCAATTTTAAAGTCAAGTCAATAAAATTGAAACGCTTACCCCTTTATGCTAATTAGCTATACAAATACACAATTTACAATTTAAAAAGTAGTTTTAAAGTACGCACAAATATTTACAATTGCGTTGTGATGCAAAAAACTTTAAAATTTACAGAGCAGGGAACAAAAACTTAATCAAAACACAAACTACTCATTATACAAAATATTCAAGCCCAACCTAGCAAGCCTTCAAAAGACTGCTTAAAACTCAGTAATTGTGGGTTATCACCGCGTGCCGTCGGTACGTAATTGTTGGGAAATAATTAAACCTTTTTATAACTACTTAGTTAATAATTAATATTTTTTCTTCTTTCTTTCGCGTTTCACTCAAGAGGAATACAAAGCGATCTGCCTCAGACCAGCCAACTCTGCGCAACATACTATATTCTCAGCATGTCACATGAATGGTGAGAGAGTCTAACGGTAATTATCACCCATACGACAACGTTTGCTTTGCGCCGGATTCTCGCCCATATCCAGGCTTTCATTGTCACTGTCCATTGTTTCGCTGCAGTCTCCGTCCGGCTCACCCCCACCCATAATATCCTGTTTCCGTTTAGCGGTGGCCATTTCAGCTGCATGTTTCTTGCGCCATTTGGTGCGCCGGTTTTGGAACCAGACCTGCAAATAGAAGAGAAAAAGCGTTGTGAAATTAGTAAGCATTAAAAACGGAGGTGAGGAGGATAAAATTTAATTTTAACTTAATTACAAGGGTATGTGAAATGGGTTACGGCAGAACTACAAGAAAGGTGCTTTTCGCTGAATTCGGAAGTGGAATATCTAAACTTTGCAATTTGTCTAATTTAAAGTGGGCAATGGCAGCGTTGAAACGAAATGTCGACCTTCTAAATCAACTTTCAACTTTAATGCCACAAAACGACATTGACAAACTTTATGAGCACGTCACCGCACCCCAGTTCACTTCTTCCTACACAGGCTGATGCGAAAGTCGTTGACGACGTCAATGTTGGTAACATGTGTAAAGTCATTAAGTCGGTGCAGGAATTAAGGCGGATAAAAACACATAAGTATTGACAGAAGAACGCCCTGGTGTACAACACAAGGCCATGACGAGGTTGGCAGCAGCCAGCGTGTTTTTTGAGGTGCTTCTAGGCAGCACAAGTGGCGCAGTTGGCCTTGCGGCAGGCATAGTCACCACCCCATAAGCAGCATAATCAACGCCGGTTAACCCTCAATTAAGACAAAATAAAGCACCAACCGCCCAAAATGCGCTATAGAAAAACAAAGCAGGGTGTTGGAGGAAAAAAGCACGCCCAGCAAGGCTTAGCCGAAACCATGACTAACAACTTTGGTTGCGCTGTGGCTATGAAGGAAGAGGCTTCACTTTGCAGAGCAGCGGCAGCAACAACCACAGCAGCAGCAACATCACTGGCGACCTTAATAGTGTGGCATGCAGCATATGTTGCCAACTACACGAATACGAATGGAAGACTCAACTGCCGGAGCGCCCGAAATCTAGCTTGCTTGAAAATCATGTCTCATTGTGTAATGCAAACTACGGCTGTGCGTAAGTTTTTGTGGCAGTCACAATGAGCTGAACAACAGTTACTCAAGCATTGTTTGCAGCACGTTTTCGAGCTCATTGAGCGTTCCCAATGACGGCGATGACGACATAATTTGCTAACCAAAGGACAACCAAAGGCATATCCAATTTTCGTCATGCCAAGTGTGGCATGTATTGTATTGCATATGTAGGTGTGTGAGATTTTGGTAGCCGTTTTCCTGGTGTCCACTTTTGGCGGTCATTAACACACTTTTGTGCAAGACAATTCAGTGCCCTCGCATCATTAGCCGGCGGCAGCAGTTGTGTTGCCGCAAGCCAATTCCAAATTCTGAGTCAACTCTGCCCATTGACTGTTGGCTTGCTGCCTTGTTGTTTTCGAGTTTATGGCCGCCATCTGTTGCCTGTTGTGATGTGGTTACAATGCAACGGTTAATTACTTTTCAAGTTTTTAAAGTTGTGGGTGAGTTTTGGTGCACAGAGAACCTTTATTTTTGGAATGAAAATTCGGGTACACAAAACAGTGTTTGCAACGCGCAAATGCTGATTTTATATATACAAGGGTCGTTTAAAAAGTTCGTGCAAAAATAAAACTACATAATTGTTTGGGCTAAACCTTTTCTTATTTCTCGACATAGTTTCCTTTTAGGCTTATATACTTCGTCCAACGCTGTTCTAGTTTGTTGATCCCTTCTTTTCGTTTTCCTTTCGTTTCAGCATTCACTTTTTTCATTTCTTCGAAATGGGGAACAAATAGTAGCCCGGAGATTCGAGAGATCCAAGACTGAAGAATATGGGGGGATGTGAAACGAGTTGGAACCTTGTTTCCTTTAATTTTTCGACCACAACTGCTGAGGCGTGAGCTGGTGCCCGGTCGTGATTGAAAATAATATTAACTCGACTTCCTCGATTCAAACGAATGCCAAAGACAGAGAAATATACCGATCGGGCTGAAACTTTGTGTTTTTTTCTTTCAAGAGATGTTGCTAACTAAACACAACTTCGACACGCGCCAGTAATGCCATATCTCTGACTTTGCACGCACATTTCAAACGCCCTTCGTACGTAAAGTAAATCTGAGTTTTTATATTCCAGGTTATTATTCCGATTTCTTTGTTTTTAAACAGTGCACAGTTGTTGTTGGCTGCGATGCGCTCACTACGGATATTTATTTACACTCCCATGAACGAAATTTCTGCCAGACTGTCTGTCTGGTCAACATACAGACGCCAAGCCTAAAAAATTTACACTCGCCGTTTGGCGGGACGTGCCTGCAGTAATGGAACTGCGCAACGGTTGATAGAAAAGAAGGCACACGTACGATAATACAGGCAGGGCAGTGAGATAGATAACAGAATGTAAATATATATAATATGTGAACGAATATGAAGTTTGAAATCACAGCAACATATTCACTACAGAAATAGTAGAAGGAGGACACTTTCGGCATTTTAGTGAAGCCTTCGCCACTAGCAATGCTTACCAAAGACATACATAATCACTCGCAAAAATGCGCATAAATGCATGCCCACATATTTATGTGAAAATAGTGAAAAAGCTTCGTAGTCGAAGCCTGAAGCACCAGACGCTAAATTATACTACAACTACATGCAGACGCAGCCACAATTCATTTGTATCTGTGGTATCTCTGCCTGTGTATGTCTGCTTGGAGATTTTTGGCCACAGCTGTTGCCACAAAATAATGACCATGAAAAGCATCCTTAATGATGCCATCTAATGGTGTGTTGCCTTCCAAGAGCGTTGTTTTTGCGTATATCTGCTGCATCATTATTTTCGTGGCATCTCGCAAGCTGCTGTGGGCTGAGTACTGGTTTACTGGCAACATTTGTTCGTTGAACGAAAATGTTTGTATGTATGTACGTATGTATGAGTAAGCCATATAGAAAAAATTGTATTCAATACACTTTGCAGCTTCTTCACACGCACCTTTGTACACATACACGCATACATTCAAGTGCATATCCACCGCTGAATCTCAGCCAAAGTTACTTGGCACATATTTTGTTGCCATCATAAAGGAAATTAATTACATTTTTATTTGCGCATAATGCTGCATATAATAATTACGCAAACGTGCAAATGAAGTTGTAAATTATGAAATAAATGTGTTTCAATAGCTAATTACACACAGGTTGCATGGCTATTGTTCGGGACCTTGGCTGTTGCCAATTCGCAGCCTTGGCTGGGCGAGTGAACATAGCAATGGTGCCCACAGTTTAAGGGATTTCACAATGTTTCTATAGTTCTTCGCTATGAGCAGCTTCGCTAAGTTTTATGCCAGACTAAAATCAAATATGTCAAATTGTCCTCAAAGATGCAGGTCTCAGTTGGAAACACTCGTAGAAAACATACACGTGGAGCATGAAATGCTTGCAGAAGCTCCACCGGCTGGATAGAAAATAGTTATTTACAGCATCGAGTTGTTAACGGATTATATAATGGCCTACGCAGAAAGAGTGAGAGTCCCCTGCAATTATGGAGAAATCGCAGAAAGCTGAAAGAGCCAGAAATAATAATCCCTTTACAAATTTGTCGTACCTTGGCGAAGAAGATGAAAATGTATGGGGATTTGTTGAGGATCTAAGTAATGCATTTGGGTGTGTACCCTGCACTGGTACACAGATGGCTCGAACACACCAGAAGGTATAGACACTGGCATATAGGGCCTCAGAAGCACGCGCTCAGTGCGCATGGGTAGTTTTCGACGCATCTTCCAAGCGGAGACGTATACCATCTGTCTATGTACAAAGATAAACTTAAACAGAAATTTTCGGAATGAGCGGATTGCCATTCTGAGTAACAGTCAGGCGGCACTTAAAGCTTTATTCTGCTGTGAAACTAAGACCTCACTGATTCTTGAGTGTGTCGAGAAACTGAATCTACTACGAACACACAATCGCATCCGACTAAGCTGGGTCCCAGGACCTAGGGGTATAACCGGGAAAGAAGTAGCGAACACATAGGCGAGAGAGGCTGCGGTCTCTCCATTAACAGGATCCGAGTTCTTCCTTGCTATGGGGCAGCACACCATCAAGAAGAAGCTTATGAGTGAAGAGCCAAGGCTAAAGGAAGTTAACTGGCACCAAATTATGGGGCTGCACCAGGCGAAATTCTTACTGTCGTGGTATAATCAAAAGAGGTTTAAAGAACTCATAACCATCCCGAAGGATAAACTGAGCATGCTCACGGGCATTCTCACAAGTCACTGCAGACTGCGACTTCATCTGCACGTGATCGCAAAGTGGTCCACTGGCCTGAGACTCTGCAGCAGAAAAGTTATAAATTTTCCATAAATGATAAGTGTTTTTGTGATCACATAAGCAAAGGGTATTCCAAAAGTGATGCCTAGATGCCAGTAGTGAATAATTCCTAGACAGTAGCTTTTTTATGTTACCTTTGACGTTTGTCAAGTAGGCAGATGTACATTTTTACTCTATAGAACAACGCGTTAAAATTATTGAAACTTATAATAAAATAGTGAATCTTGCAGAAGAATATATCGCAAAATTCATAGAAATAATCACCCGATGGAGTCGACAATTCAAAGAGTGGTGAAAAAATTTGAAGAAACTGGTTCTTTGACAATAGAAGAAGAACTGGTAGCCTAAAAAAGGGGCGTTCTGTTTAATGCTCTGTGAATATCGCTGCTGTGGCGCAAAGTGTTGCTGATCAACCTAAACGACAGCATCGACATCTCGACGTTCCCAACAATTAGGCATTCATGAACTCTTTGGCGGATTTTACCTGTAAATGTGCTCATGGTGGACAATAAATGATTCCATTTTCCACATATAATTGTTAAGCGCCGTATTTTCAATAAAAATAGTGAAACCAGATAGTTTTTTTTTTGTTGTTTTGTTTTAAAATATGGAAGCCGTTTTGGGGATGACCCTTTATGTAAATATTCTCCCAATTTAGTTAGGTTAGACTGGGTTGGCTGTCTCTTTTTACGAAGTTTATGGAGGCTCTCCGCCGTTGTTTAGCCCATTGTATTAAGGCTGAAGGGAGAGCTCTAGACTACGTTTTTTATCTTCTCCCTAAAGTCAATCATTGAGTTTGCTAAAGAAGCGCAAAATGTTTAGAATATCTGCTGAATCTGTAGTATTTAGGCCTGCGATTAAACTATGTTACATATCTAAATTTATGGTGAAGTGAATAGATCCTTAGAAACTTTATAGGCATGCAGCATAAATAACCTCATGTTTATATTATATGCACCTATATATATACTTACACATATATTCATATATTCCTAATATAATTCTACTGAATCGATTGGCCATGCGAAGTTCAGAAATTCAAGAGATAAAAACTGCATGAAAGGGTCAAACACTAAAATACGAAGAAAATACGTTATACATACATCGATACACTCGTTGCTGTATGTGTGTGTATGCACATACATAAATTCAAGTTCGTTTCTATTTATAACCATTTGGACACTCAATTGCGCAACCGGTCCAAGGCATTTTATGACAGTAACTCGTCAAAGTCAATCAAACATTGTCGCCGGGTGCAATCAATTTGCTGCGCCGCTGCCATTCGAGCCAAATCAAGCCGAATTTCGATAGATTTATGGCCCACGCACACAAAAGCGGGACGAGAAGAAGGACCACATGGACAGCATAAAAGGCATTGGGTGAATACCTGGCACAATCGAGATGGCTAAAAACATAAGGCCGACGGAAACCAAAACAAAAACAAAAAACACCAAACGACTGAGACATTCACATATTTATTGCTTTTTGGTGGTGGTGGTCGCCATGGTATGCTAAAGGGCGTAAAAAATAAAGTCAAAATATTGCTGCCTTTTTCGTTACATTTGTTATGAGCCGAGCGCATGCGCGGCAAACAAACCGGGTATAACGATGAGAAATCAGTCAACACAAACGAAATGGCTGACATGTTGCCGTCAGGTGGTGTTTGGGCAATGCCACCAATAGTGTTGTTGTTGTTGCATATATAAATGTAAATTCACTTGAAAGCGACAGGCACATAAAAAAAGATGTGCCGCAAAAGGACCCAATAAAAAATTTAAATTTATAACTGTACCCCCCTTTGTGGTGTAAATATAAACTGCCCCAAAGATGTATATAAATGTGTGTGTGTGCACACATATTTCACATAAAAAGCGATGCAAATATCATAGATGAACTATCATTGGGCACGAGAATAAGCCAACGTGTGTGTCTGTATTAAAGCCATTGTTGCTTTATTTCGCAGGTATACACGACTATTCCAAGTTTTATTATTTAAGACTCGTGCAGTTTATGAGATCGTGCACGCATGCAGATATATAACGAAATATTTCAGAATATACGGCGCTCCTATCCGTAGGTGTCCATAGGAATCATGCGGCTTTTTTAAATTTGGCAGCACCAAAATCGAATTCTAAATAAGCTGATCCTTTATTTGTGCCTCCTATGCACAGGCACGCATACGTAAATGTATGGCCAAACGCTGTTAGCTGCGCTCGAAAAGGTTATTTTGCTTGATATAGGCAATAAATTTTATTCAAGCACCCATACATTCGTACATGTCCACGCATGCATGCAAATGCCTATATATTTGTGCTTCAACTACATAAGAGAGACTTCATACCTGTACGTACATAAATATGGCAGTTTACTTTTGACTGATTTATTACGGTTTTAAGTTATAAACTCCATGCAAAAACCTAAGGATTGACAGCAGTTGACTAATTTTTAACTGAAAGTTACTCAGTAGGTGATAGAAATAAATTTTTCGCCTTAGTTGATGTTCAATAAAATGACAGTTAAGTTGGGTTTATGAACGCCAGAACCGTGGAAGTTCAATCATGCAGTTATTAAGCTGAAAAATTGGTTGTAAAAATTGATGAATGTCTAAATGAATGGCAATAGGGCTAGTGGAGCAGTTAAGTGAAGAAATTTGGATACAGACACTGATCAAAAACCTCAATGTGAAATAAAGCTGTTTTGAAGGGCTTTAACTTCTGAAAATTGGCGTTGGAAACAAAGAAAAACCAAATGTTTGGGCCTTATTCGAGCTGATTGCGGTGGTTTGAACACAAATATTTATTAAATAGAATTTACCTCATCCAAAAAAAAGTGAAAAATGAATGGAGTCTGGTAAGCCTGGAATTATGTTGGTGCTACTTAGTTCCCTTACCTTTTTTTGTCGCTATCTTAATATGCGATTGCTAAGTCTTGAAACAAGCGGAACATGTCGAACCATAAAAAAGAGCGAAAATGATAAAATTCAAATTTGAACTTTACATAGCGAAAACTACAGTAAAGTTTTATTTTTCCTCGAACTTATTTTTACTTTCAAACAGCAAAATTACTACTTTAAAAGTATTCCTTTAGTAAATAAATCACAATTTCCACCAGGTTGGTTGGTCGTTGGTCGGTTGAAGTACTGATCCATCCAGAATTCAACTAGCGCTTACGCACCATTTTGTTGCCACAGCCTCGTTATTAACTTGTTTAACGGTTATTTACAGCATTGAATTTGAATTTGAAGAGGTCGAGCCAAGGAGCACCAGGAGATTTGGTGGCTCCTAAAACACTCAGGCTAAAAAGCCCATTGTATTTAAAGCTCTGGAAAGGGGGTAGATAGTCAAGGAGGGAGGGAGAAAAGTATGAGAGAAAGAGATAGGAAAGAATAGAGACAGCGATAGAGATAGTTAGTCCTGTGAGAATTTTCCAGATTCTTTGGCAAATCTGTAAATATCCTCCAGTTTTAGAGAACGAATATTACTCATTCCCATGACATCGGAACCCAATACCCGTAGTCGCGCTCTAGCAAAGGCAGGACACTCACAGAGAAAGTGCTCAGTGCTATACGCCTCCTCCAAGCATGACAGACATACCGGGTCCTCGATGATTCCAATGGTGGTCATATGCTGACCCCATGGGTTGTGTCCTGTAATGATGCCGACCATCAACCGAATGTCTTTCCTTCTGAGTTTTAGTTGAAAGTTTGACAGTTTTCTGTTCGGACTTGTCACAAAACACTTTGTAGTTCTGCAGCGTTCTAGACCGGAGCATCGCTCTTTATGTAGATTGCCTACATAATCGTTGATCCAATTCTTGATTCCCGCGGGACTGATTCCGATTATTGGCTCTGGCCCCTGTGGGGGCACCGCTGATCCACGGTTGGCCAATTCGTCGGCAATTTCGTTTCCTTGAACACCGGAGTGTCCCGGAACCCATATAAGTACAAGCCTGCTTTGTCTTGCGACAGAATTAAGCTTCTTCTTACATTCTTGAACAATCTTCGAGGTTCGCTTCGCGTTCTCCAGGGCCTTCAATGCAGCCTGACTGTCACTGAAGACTCCAATCTGTTTCCCGCTCCATCTCCTCTCGATTATCCATTCGGCTACTTTTAGGATGGCAAAAACTTCTGTTTGGAAAACAGTTGCCATTCCCCCCATAGCATAGTGATACTTATTACTATCGTTTAAGTATCATCCGGCTCCAGACCCTATTTCAGTCTTGGACCCATCGATAAAGAAAATATCCGTCAAACCTCCCTGCATGCATTCTGGATTGCTCCATTGCTCACGCAATCTGACATCAAATTTCCTTCCGAATGAAACTGTGGATATCAGGTCATCTTTAGGTGCCAAAAACAGCGAATACTGCTCCGACAGCAACTTAAAGATTTCTCTGTGTCCCGAAGTTCCATCTTCGTGCCAGAAACCATATTTATGGAGTCTACACATTGCTTTTATTGCTTCCTGTTGTATCTTAAGATCCAGGGGGAGCAAATTAAGCATAGCATTTAGGGCATCACCAGAGGTTGTACTCATGGCACCCGTGATGCATAAACATACACTTCTTTGCAGCCTGTATAGTTCCCGGATTGTGGACTTAACCATGCTCCGTCGCCACCAGACAAAAGAAGCGTAAGTGATGATTGGTCTGATAAGTGCCGTGTATATCCATAGGACCACAGCAGGTTTCAGACCCCAAGTTTTGCCAAAGGCTCTACGGCATTGTTGAAAAATCTTCAATGCACGATTCACCTTCAGTGAAACGTGTGTCTCCCAGGTCAGCTTCTTATCCAAGATTACTCCTAGATATTTAACTCCGTTGGAAAGACCAAGTGTCACACCTTTCAGTGTTGGAAGACTGAGTCCATCCAATTTCCGTTTTCTCGTAAACAAGACTATGGTTGTTTTGTTCGGATTTACGGAAAGACCTTGTCTCATGCACCAATCATCGATTTTGTCAAGAATCCTCTGCACTTTCGTGCAAAGCCTCCTTAAGGATTTATCCGATGATAGCGCACAGACGTCGTCCGCATATGCTTGGACGTGAAAGCCGAGATCCTGCATCTCCGCTAATAGGGAGTCTACGACGAAGCACCACAGCAGCGGAGAAAGAACACCCCCTTGGGGACATCCCTGCTTGGCCCTGATTCTGATTTGCTCGTCGCCGCTCCCACCAGCGGTTAACAGCCTCTCAGAGAGCATGGAGTATATCCATTTTATAATGGCTTGATTAACTCCGTGTCGTTCGGCAGAAGAACATATCGAGCCGAAAGTGGCATTATCAAAAGCCCCCTCAATGTCCACGAACACGCCCATTGTGTATTCGTCAGCTTCCAGCCCAGCTTCAATTTTGCTAACAAGATCGTGTAAGGCTGATTCACATGATTTTCCACTCTGGTAAGCGTGTTGATTTCTACTAAGTGGACTTCTCGGCAATACCCCCACTCGAATATGTTTCTCCACCACTCGTTCCAGACTTTTCAACATGAACGATGTCAAACTGATTGGTCTAAAACTTTTTGCTAGGGAATAGTCATCTTTTCCTGGTTTTGGAATAAATACTACTCTTACGCGTCGCCATTGGGATGTTATATAACCAAATGCAAGACAGGCTGTGAAGATCCTTTTCAGGGCCTCAATCAGCCTGTCTCCTCCTTTTTTAAGCATTACTGGATATATTCCGTCAGGTCCAGGGGACTTAAAGTTCTCAAAGGAAGATAAGGAAAACCTTATCGATTCCCTTGTCACTATCCGACTAGCAATATACCAGCTGTACCTAGATGTTCCATAGTGTCCGGGTTTCAGTGTTCAATTCAGTATTTAGTTGCGATCCGGGAAAATATATACGAGCAAGTTAAGTTTGCATTAACCAATTCTATATATACTGTGATGTAAAGGCGGCCGCCGTAGCCGAATGGGTTGGTGCGTGATTACCATTCGGAATTCACAGAGAGAACGTCGGTTCGAATCTCGGTGAAAGCAAAATTAATAAAAACATTTTTCTCCTCTGCCGTTCGGAGTCCATTTGTGGAACAACATCAACACGCACACCGCAAATAGGAGGAGGATGAGCTCGGCCTACCTAACAGAAGTGTACCCGCCAATTATTTATTTATTATTTATATATACTGTGATGAGCCGACCTCGTTTAAATTTTTACCTTGCCCACAAGAAGCACTAGATGAGGTCTCACTACTTGAATCTGCCAAGGCCTCACCTTTCTTCTACTACGGCCAGCACTGCCATGTTTCTTAAAACCAGTAAACTACTTCAAACCAGCTCTCTGAGTGATCTAGGTGAAAAAATATATATTCCAGACTCTATTTTCCAGGCTTCTTGAACAACAAGAAGCTTCTCCAAAGGCATTTTGTTCTTTGCGCTGTTTCTGATAACAGAGTCCTTATGTAATATGTTTTAATCACCGAAATTATAAACTTAAATATCTAATTCAGATGTGATATATGCATTTTCTGTTTGTTTTGTGCTATTTTCAAATTAAAATAAATATCTCCTCATTCCACTCCGCTCATATAGCAGCATTGAAAATTTCCGAAACACCCATTAAGCATTGTAATGTTCAACTGTTAATGGCTGTCGATAAACAATACAATTCTGATTGCCATACAATTTTTAACCTCAGATGTGGTTTGGCAAAATAATTGGTTTCAACTTTTCGCTCGAAACAAATTAAATAAAATTTATAATGGGCATTCATTAGCTATTAATGCAACAGATTTTCATTATTACAAGCAGCGCTCCACATTCATTGGAACAGCCAAACACCAATTCGACGCGAACAACCCATAATTTAGCATTTTAAATTGCGCTATTGTTGTTAGTTATGATATTTTTATAATGGCTTGAGTTTTAATAAGAGAATGTGACATTTAAATAAAGGCTTCTTGTTTAAGCTATGAATTATTTGTTTTTTCTTATTTTGGTTCCTAAGTATTTGAAGTTGTGTGGCCACTTAAAGGAAATGCCAAGTGTTAATGCTGATCCCTTTGATGTGTTTGCGCATAGTTTTTTAAATTTAATTGTTGAAGTTTCGGGCGAGTAAACAGTTTGTTGAATTTGGTACATTTTTTCCGTTAATTTCTAATTATTATTATTAATTAATTAAACAGAATTAAAATTATGAAAACAGAAGTAGCGACTAGAATTTCACGTTTTCGTTTCAGTTTAGTTGTTTATTATGTTTTACGACTTTGGAATGTTCACCGCCATAGCTCGCTCAATATTGGTGACACGCACTGTCCGACAGCTGCAATGGGAAAAGAGTACCCTGATAGGCCCTCAATGGTATGACTATTTCTTTCTTATTAATTTTCGTAAGATTCTCACTAATCTTCATAAAAAACACACTACATCAACAATACTGCAATAACCTTTTTTTGTTTTTTTGTTTTTGGTAGGTGAGGTAGGACTCAAAATAACTTAACACTTGCAGCGACCATCACCTGCTGCGTTGAGTGGTGTGACTACTAAAGCAATGCCTCCTCTACTTCTGAGGAGAAACCCTTCACTGGACTATTTTCTGCATTACTTCCGAAGTCCTGAAACGGCAATCCATAAAAAAGGACCTATTTTATTCATCCACGTATGGATCCACCATATTTGTAGTCAGCTTCATGTTATAGGCTCGTCTTCTTGTATCTCTACGTCAAGTAGTACGTCATTACTCAAGTATCTGTGGCCCGTCAATTTCGGTCAGTCTCCACTGCACTGCTGCTAATGGTGATGCCACGCCTGGTGTTGCTACTATTGATCTACATATATACCAACCGCTACAAAATAAATCGTAGTGTTGTAGTTCTCTTTACTAGGCGTATGAAGGTTCTTTCATCTGTTTGAATTTATAAGTATTTTCTATTGCCGAAGACTAAGATCTTTTGGTGCGTAGGCCGTCATCATTTTTTAAAATATTTTGTCTGCTATTTTAGGTCTGGTCGCTTTCACAACCAAGTTAAGCAACGCTTAGCTCTTTTCAATAGCATTTAAAACCATTTAACTGCAGATTTAATTTGGGTTTCGGATCACTAACTCGCTGATGAGCTAGCCAAAGTAGATTCTTCTATGATCTTAAGCAAGGAATAGATTAGAAAAAAAACAGTATCTCCCTTCGCCCTCATCGGCAATCGAATCAAGGTACCGTACGGCAGCATAATTACCAAATTCATATTGCCTGAATATAAATTTAAGAGCACAATCATTCTGCTGGTGAATCCCAGGTCTGAAGGTGCGATGCTCGTCGGCCTTCTTATAGGAACGCACTTACACCAGCAGTCTGCAGATACCTATCAATGATCTATTCAGAATGGTGAGGTGTTGAGGTAACGGAAGATTATTTGAGAACAATTCTCTGAAGAATTTGTCAGACCGTGGCTTCTGGAACATTCTAAGCTTCATTTTTAGAAGTTTTTGGTTATTTAATATTAATATAATATTTAATATTAATAATAATCGAGAATTTTTGTGTATTTAGAGAGGTAAACGTTTCCGTAATTTTGTGTGAAGTTTCAATCAAATATTACATTTATATTATAAAATATATTAATAAAAATATATATATTAATAAAAATCGAGCATTTTCCGCTGCCATAGGAGCACTTCCGCTGCCAAGTCCAACTTTGGCAGCCACCCACCCACCCTAAAAAAACACACTCCAGCTCAAAAAAGTAGCAAAAACAAGAAATCCGCCAACGTTAAGAGACATACTCCTATACACATGCATACATACATAGAAACACTATGCGATTATGATGAAGAAATGATTAATTGCCGAAGAATGAGGAGGATGAATGTTTATGATTTTATGAGGAATTGAATTGAAGCGACAGTTGCACAGACTGGCGCACTGGATGGATGAATGCACTGATGGATGAAAGAAGGGCTGAATGGATGGCTTTCAAGGATCACAGACTGTCGAGCAAATGACAAAGATGGGTTGAGTGCGACAACTGCAACGACAAATGAACCTCGATGTTGTGTGCGTGTAGCTACGTACACACCTACATATTTTTGGATGTATGTGGTCATGATATTATTAGTGCAAAAGGACAGTGGCTACAATTTGGCTGTAAATTAAAAGTCTGGCAAGAGCAAGCGTACTTATTGTTGGTGTGCGTACTGTTTACGCAATTCCTGCGTTTTGCGCTTGTGTTGTTGTTACTCCGCTTCATACATATTCAATTAGTAAATGAGTAAGTTGGCGAGTGAGCGAGTGTCGGACAGAGGTCGCATGCAAAAAAGGGCACACACATCTATGAAGCTGCTGAGGCAAATCATGTTCATGATTGTTATTTGCCTCTCGTATTGTGTGGCTTGTGTGTGTGTATGTAAGCTGGAATGTTCGCCTGTGGACCGGAGCCATGTTGCAAGCGATAGTATGCAAATTGCTGCAAAAACAATAGCAATTCCACGCATCAGCAGTCCGGCTATTTTCCGGATATAGACAACACAGAAATGCAAATTAGCTAATATGGCAGCGGCAGGCACACCCACGCACACGACACAACAACACTGTGACATAGAAGAGAGAGAGGTGGAGAAGAGCACGCAGACAGATAGACTTTATTCGAATGCAAAGCTGCCAAACACCCACAACTCCCCTCTTTTCAAGCGGGTGGCAGCTTGAGGCTCACTACTTCCAATGCAACTAACGGTTGTTTGTAACAGCGTAACGATAGCTTTCCATAATATGAGAAATGATCTTGACAAGAATAATTGCTTGTTAGCATAATTAAAACCATTTGTAAGCGCACACATACATACATGCATACGTGTATGTGTTTATGCATACAGCAGCAGTTGTGTTGCCACAAACGGAAACAACAACAAATGCCAACTATGACATTACTAAAGTGCTACGCAATGAAAATAATAATGGTCATATCGTTGTGATTTTATTATTGTTGCTGGGAGCCATCACGCTACTGCTATGTACATATGTATGTACCGTTGGCTGAGATTTGCTGTCAAGCTTTCGGT
Organism: Anastrepha ludens; assembly: GCF_028408465.1. NCBI lineage: Eukaryota > Metazoa > Arthropoda > Insecta > Diptera > Tephritidae > Anastrepha > Anastrepha ludens. Next base: position 114,232,033 of record NC_071500.1, on the reverse strand, counting down.
TGCACATCCATACATAAATACCCACTGTGCGTGGGTATTTTACTCTGTTTTTGCTGTTATTATTAATGACTGTCGGGAGTTGTGTTGATGATATGAATTCTCAAGCACATTTTGAATACTCTAAATGCCGGTTGTCCTTAGTAGGGGAAATTCTAAGCGAAAATACTATTTGGCGGAATGCGGAAATTTTCAACTTATTGTTGCTGATCATTAAACACTCAAGTAAAGTGTTGATGAAAAAGGAGGCATATTAATTCGATGTTTTAAAAAGGAATGTAGTTTTATAGACATAATTTTAATTTTTTGAGAAGATTATATCGACTTTGTCATTTTTTTCTCAAGGGCAGCGCGTTCTTAATCCAGTGGGAAAATTTATAAACCTGAAAAAATTATCTGAACGCACAAATACTCCAAAAAAATATATTGCGGGAGAAGAAACAAACATCTGTATCGCATAGCTGTTATTTAAAAAACAAACAAAAAAATACAAAATGCAAAGAAAAAAGAAAAAATTTCAATTAGCTCCGTTATGTGGAAAATGGCAATAACCACCGTTAAAAAGTAATGTAATCATATACAAGGTGGCGCAAATTTAGTCACTCTACCGGAAGATTATATTTTCTTATAGTTCTGCTAAAGTAATGGAATCCCTTTTCCTCAAAATGATGATGCCTATAAGTGAAGAAATAATTCCAAACCACCAATTCGGCTTCAGCAAAAAACAAAAAACCAACACAGTACCATCGAATAAGTCGATAGATTCATAAATAGCACACACAAAGCTTTTGAACAACAAAAAATTGCACAGTGGCTTTTCTCGATATCTCTTAAGCCTTTGAACGCGTCTGGCACGATGTCTTACTCTATAAAACTAAAGACACTCTACCAATAAACTATTACATGTTTATTGTAGGACTTAAAAAAATCGAAAAATCTTACATTCTTTGTCAAACAAGGCGAAGAACAGTCCGAAGTAAATTAAAGTTCAGCTGATGCACCCCAAAGCAGTATTAGCAGCAGGGCTCCATCTACACTTGATATACACTCTCGATATACAAGCTTCTTGAGAAACAATAATCGGAACCTTCGCAGATGACACTGCCGTACTCACAATTGACTCCCACCCCCATATGGCTTCACAAAACCTCCAGAAATGGCTTGCCCACCCGTTAAGGCTCAATAATATAATATAATCATCCCCCAAAGTAACGTCACAAAATATCTTGGTATGCGTCTTGTTAGCAAACTTGCAAGGAAAACCCATATTTTCCCAAAGGCAAGGCTCTAGGAATAAAACTCAGAAACCTAAATTGGTTAGGTAGGTGAAATGGTTGATGTGCCAGTCTGGCACTCCTCAAGTAGCACTAAAGCACCGTTTTTATACCATTATGAGACCTCCAACAGGAAGATAAAATCGGTTACTATTACACAAAATTGATTACTACATCGCAATTCTCATGTAATTCTCGAAAGTAAGCTTTCAGCTATCTTGAAAACTGTATTGAGAAAAGGTATTAAACTTTGGGGCAATGCAGAGAACTCCGACATAGGAATCCTTTAAAGATTCGAGTCGAAAACCCTCAGAATGATCCCAATCGCCCCTTTTTATATCACAAATTCACAAATCTATCAAAGTACCCAAAATAATTGAAGAAATAAGAAAACAGGCCACATCACACTACACACGACCCCAATCGCACTCAAACCTTCTTGCCACAGAAATAATTGCAAATCCCATAACCTTCACCGGACTCCAGAGAAAGTCTACAAAATACCTCATCACTACATATTATAAACCAAAGTCGCTTTTTCTGTCCCTATGTCCCCTTATACGCTTAAATCTTTAAAACTACGCAACGGATTTTGATGCGGTTTTTTTTTAAAGATAGATTGATTGAAGAGGAAGGTTTATATCTATATAATGTGAAGAAATATATAAAGGGGGCGTGGCAATCGGTCAAAATGTGGCAAAAAAACATAATTTTTTTGTTTTCACGGCCATAAATCATAAACGAATCAACCAATTAAAATGAAACTTTCTTGAAGTTTAACTTTGAAATATTTACTTTCGTTCTGCATCAAAAAAAAAATTGATTTATTTGTTATTTAACCAAAATTGTTTAAACAAAAGCAGCTCTTTTTCCAAAAAAAGCTGTTTGTGTGTGTGTTCGCTGTCAACCGAATGAAGCAATAGGCGTTAAGCGATAATCTCACCACACCTCATTAATGTTGAATTACATCATATGGTGACGTATGTATGTATGTATTTACGAATCGCTCGCATTATTTCATTTCGGACATATGTACATATGTATCTATGTATGTACTGAATTCCATGTAATTATATGTACATACAATTTTACAGCGAAATAAAACGCTATTTTCAGGTTCTATATTAGTAAATCGCACATAATTAAAATACAGTTTTTGAATAGTTTTTATTGATTCGGAGCGCGTTTAGTTTGCTATCAATTCCATACAATAACATTTTTTGTCATTTACTTTTTACGACAACTAATAGCTTATTTTCGAAGCGATTTCAACAAATGGGTACAACATTAAACCTTATCCAATTAAATACCTTAAATACATTGTTGTTTTCATATAGATCTATGTATATGGCTCTTTACAGCATATAATTAAAAACAATATTTTTCAAGATATTACAACAGTAATTAGTGACTGCTCATTAATAGTCTGGGACGAAGCTACCATGTCAAACAAGACGTCTGTGGAAGCATTGGATAGGACAATGCGCGATTTGCGCAACAAAAATGCACCTATGGGTGGATGTACAATTCTGTTCTCAGGAGATTTCCGTCAAATCCTACCAGTTGTGGCTCGAGGAACACGTACTGACGAAATAAATGCTTCGCTAAAAAGATCCCACCTTTAGTCGTATGTCAATAAATTAGAGCTTAAAACTAATATGAGGATTTCGTCATCTTCACGTGAGAACAGGCTATTTCCAGAGATGCTGCTAAAAGTTGGCAATGGAGAATTAACACAAAGTGAGGGAAGGATTAACCTAGAAAACCTTTGTGTTTTGATAGACAACATCCAAGAGTTAGTCAACAATGTCTATCCTGACATTGATAACATAAGTTATAAGACAATATCTTGGTTTAAAGAAAGAGCTATTCTGTCACCAACTAACGAACAAGTAGATAAAGTAAATAACTTGATTATTTCAAAGATTGATGCGCCGACGAAAATATACTACTCGGTCGATACTGTTCTCGATTTGGAAGAAGCTGTTCAATTTCCTACAGAATTTCTAAATTCTTTGAAACCGTCTGGACTCCCTCCTCACAAAATGGAGCTGAAGATAGGTTGTCCTGTTATTTTATTAAGAAACCTAAGTCCACCTAAACTTTGCAATGGCACGCGTTTGCTGGTAAAATCACTGAAAACTTTCATAATAGAGTGCACAATACTCACAGGATGTGGTACCGGAGAAGATGTATTGATTCCCCGAATCCCTCTGATACCATCGGATCTACCATTCCAATTTAAACGCTTACAATTTCCGGTAAAGACATCTTTTGCAATGACCATTAATAAATCTCAGGATCAAACCTTCAACGTTGCAGGCTTAGATTTGAGTGTTGACTGTTTTTCACATGGCCAACTGTATGTCGCTCTTTCAAGAGTAACCTCTAGAGAAAACATGTTTGTATTGTCTAATGACAAAAAGGCTATGAACGTTGTATATAAAGACATTCTGTAATATAGTAATTGTTGTAAAAATAAAATAAATATATATGTAAAAATGCAAAAAGTTAATATGCAAAAATGTAGGGTATGAATTTAGATATCCCAAAGATAGCAGGAAATCTTCATGCTATAAAGAAAGGGGAATTGTTTTACTCCAAATTTAACGCGTGCGGGCCACGGGCAATAATGAATAAGCCAAAACTACTGGATCGATTTTAATCATTTTTTCAGTGAGTGACATAGGGTATATATTTTATACCCGTGCGAAGCTGGGCGGGTTGCTAATATCATAATAAATTAGTCTAAATTATTATTTATCATAAAATTAGTAGACGATAGGTCTATTACGTAAATATTTTAGTTCTCTTAAATTAATTAAATTGCTTTAAGTTAGAGCAATGGATTAAAAAAAAATCATATTATATTTGACACTTGTGATCTAGACAGCTGCAATATACAAACAGACAAGCAATGGAGTGCGTAAAGGTCAAGATAAAGATCTCCATCACCCAAATTCATGTTTGTTTTATTTAGTAAAAATGTTATTCAAAAACAATTTGGTTGACGAAATGCCCACCCTAATGTAGTGTACGTGCACATTGCATAGATTGACGTGGGCGTTTAATTTAAGTACCTAGAACGCCTACGATCGGTGCAATTTGTTACTGATTTGTCCATGAAGTTTTCACACAACAGGTTAGCAATTTGTTAAGGATACAGTTTGTGACAAGAATAGCGGAAATTGCTTTATAAATATTTACATTATCACGCTTTAATTGAAGCACGAATTCCTCCACAAACATATACTATACATATGCAACTATGCCTCTTATTATAACTATGTAAACACATATGTACCTAACCTACTTGCAGTGAAACCAAGACAAATTAATCGCCTGGATTAGAACTAATTTAAATGTGTAATATTTCAGCGTGGAGCAAAGGCGTGGATCATACCGACTGACAACAAACCGCGTGTGCAATAACCACGGGCACGCAATCTTTGCACGTGCACCGCAACCTACACATGCACACATACATATACAAATACATATCTCCTGCAACGCTTACAAATCAGCAACATTTGTAAAGCGTTCAACATTCAGACAATTGCACCAAACAAATTCGACGACAAAGAGATTTGTGTTTAACGGTATGAAATGTCACAGCAACATATCCCCTTCAAATAAAACCAAAAAACAACAACATTGAAACATTTTAAACTCCACATTCATCAGTTGATGCTGTGGATTTCAACATTAAGTGCCAACCGACGGTAATGCCTGCATGGATTTTTAGATTTTGAGTTTTCAGTGTGCGATTTAAAATTAAAAAACGAGGAATTTGTAAGAGTTAGACATGCGACGCGTATTATGGGGTATTACGGGCACAAAGCGCTCAACAGCAGCAGCACCAATAGCCGCCGTCGTAGCAGCAACCCACATAATCCCAGGCGGCGGTAAACCAAAAACAACGAAAACATCAACAACAAAATAAAATGAAGGATGTAATAAAATGCACATAAAAGGATGGCAAATGAAGCGCTCGAAAACGATGAAGCCACCAGTTCTGGCACTTGCTACAAAAAAATTGAAGTTCGGCATATACATACATACACACGTACATACATACATACATATATACATACATACACACTTATAGGTTGCTGCTATTGCGGCCGCCATTTTTACACCATCTAATTTTGGAATGTGAGTTAACTGCGCTTCGTGCACGCGAATTCCCCTGCTCACCCTAAAAACTTTTGCAAGCCATACTTCATTTGGTTTATTTTCGAGAAAATCCACTCGGATTTGCCTTTCAATAAAAATGCAAATTTTTCAACGCCTCCACGCATTTTCTTTGCGCTTGCATTTCATGTCCTTTTTATCAGTTTTATGCTGCTACACCTTTGAAGTTTTTAGGTTTAGATTTTTTATAGTAGTACTTTTTATTTTATTTTCTTTTTTTTGTTTTGTTCTTATCTTTTTTAAATTGGAGTTTTCTAAAACGCTCTGACTAAACTTATTTTTTCCCCCAAATTTGAATTGCATGATTTTCCAGCGCTTTTCCTCACTATCTTCATCCTCTCCGCTTGGAGTTTCATTTTCCATTTATTTACTTTTATGCAACTTTTTATTTAAATATACATATGCACATTCATACATACATGCTTGTTCTTACCTTCACTTGTGACTCCGTCATCCCTAAGGCATAGGCGAGTTTCGCCCGTTCTGGTCCCGCCAGATATTTGGTCTGTTCGAATGTCTTTTCCAGCGCGAATATTTGCTGACCACTAAACGTTGGGCGGGTGTGCTTCTTCTTGCCATCCTTATCGCTGCTTTGATGGTGTTGATGCGCCTGTGAGAGACTCGCTGACACTGGTGGGAAGAGAAAGAACGAAAACGTCATTCAGGGGTAAAGGAATGTTTTTATGTAGCTGCATAAAAAACTGAAATTTTTTGAGAAATATGCAGAAATGTTAAAGCGACGATTTTTAAATAAAAAATATTAAAAAAGTTAGAAGTTATTTTTTCATCAATGGCTACCAAAATGGGATGAACCAAAATAACAACCTGACGCTGCCGCCTGTGGCTTGCGTTTTCAGCAGAAAAAGCTTATTCAAACCTATTCTATTGCTTCCCAACTTTTCACACTAAGTTAGATTAAATTATCATATACGAGTAAGTCGCGCCATCGAAATCATTTCTGCACCATATCTCGCACATTTCTGAAAATGAAAAGGAGATGGTAATTTTTAACGCTTTGATTTCAAGAATTTGAAACTATTAATAGTTGAAGAAAAATAACTTCCATTACATTTAATTTTTCATTAAATATTAAAGATATAATTGCGAGTCTTCCCTAACTTATGACGCTGCTGTAGGAGAAAAAGGAATGAACTTCTTGCGCGAAAGTTCTCAATAATGTTCCACTAACTTACTACATCTCATACTTGCCGCTAGAGACAATAAGTGAATTAAAATACCTGATTGTCTGAGTGCTTCCAAGCTCAACTTCACCACAAACATAAATTATATTATTTCTAAATATTTCTCAAGGCTGGTATTTATTCGTCGAAGTTGCTCTTCGATTTCTAATCCCTCTACTCTCAAACTGTTTTACTCGTCCTTAGTTCGGTCCAGGATAGAATACGCGGTATTCGTTTGAACACCGTTTCATGCAGTTTATATTGAATTACCCCTCTTTGGGCACCCAGGTCTGACCAGATTTTTCGACTTTGGACGTGAATTTGAAATATTTCTATCATACCTTGATATATGCTGCCAACAAAGACCGTCCCAGAGCGGCGTTGTTAATAAATAATCAACTAACCTTTATCCCAATATAACAGTTCATTACAGAAGACCTGGTGGCGATTTGGGTAAAAGTGCCAACGAGCAAAGGTGAACATGAGGTAGTACTTGCCTCCGCCTACCTTCCAGGAGATGAGGTCACTGCTCCAACAAGGGAGGTTATAGCCCTGGTGGAATATTGTCAGCAAAAACGTCTCCGGTGGATCCTCGGCTGTGATGCAAATGCGCACCACACAGCGTGGGGAAGCACAAACATCAATCCAAGAGGTGAGTACCTTATTGAATTTCTACTTAGGTATAATATATCTATCCTAAACCGAGGCAACGAACCTACATTCATTAATGCAATCAGAGGTGAAGTCCTTGACATCACTCTCTCTAGCCATAATGTTTTGTCCGAAGTCTCAAATTGGCATGTGTCAGAGGAAACATCTATGTCGGATCACAGACATATTAGATTCGATGTAGGTGCAACCAAACCACAAATGACAATTTACAGAAACCCCAGAAAAACTAACTGGAACTACTTTCACTTCTATTTAGAACAAAGTGTCAACTGCTCTAAGCGTCACATTCAGCTTATATCTGAGCTTGAGTTCGAATCGAACGAACTACATTCAAACATAATATCTGCGTTTCACGAAAGTTGCCCAGTAAAAGTGAAAAAGCCACAAAGAAATGTTCCTTGGTGGAATAGTACACTTTCCAACCTGCGTAAAGAAACAAGAACCCTATGGAATAGAGCTAAAGCAATGGGGGACTGGTCCTCCTACTCAACAGCCCTAACCAACTACAATAAAGAATTGAGGAAATCTAAAAGGGCTACTTGGAGGAATCACTGTGAAAAGATTTGTAGTCTTCCGGATGCTATTCGTATCCAAAAAGCCCTACTAAAAGATCACTCAAACGGCATTAGTACCCTGAAAAAGCCAGACGGAAGCTACACAAGGAATCCAGAGGAAACCAGTCAACTTCTGCTGGACACTCACTTCCCTGGATCACTTGTGCTAGACGAGATCTCTGTACCGGCAGAAACTACTACATCTGCGGGTGCTGAGAACTTAAAACTAGCAAACAAGCTATTCCATGAAAAGCGGGTACAATGGGCGATATCAACATTCAGCCCATACAAATCTCCTGGTCCTGATGGGATATTCCCCTGTCTTTTACAGCAGGGGGCACACCATATTATCCCTAATTTGACCAGACTATACAAAGCAAGCTTACTGCAAGGTATTTGCCTACAAAATGGGCTGAGGTTAAGGTCGTATTTATTCCAAAGGTAGGGAAAAAACCCGAACAATTGCCTAAATCATACAGACCAATTAGTCTCAGCTCATTTTTCCTCAAAACAATGGAAAAGATAATTGATCAGTATATTAGGGAATACAATCTAGCTAAATTCCCACTGCATCGACTTCAATTTGCCTATCAACAAAAGTAACAGTTATTGAAAAGGCTATTGAGTCCAAACAGATAGCTCTATGTGCATTTATTGACATATCAGGAGCTTTTGATAACACCTCCTATGAGGCAATCTATAATGCCCTATATCTAAAGGAGGTACCTGAACCCATCACTAGATGGATAATATTCATGCTGAAATCTAGGACGATCAGCACCGAACTAGGAGGAACAATCAAATCTATCAAAGCCACAAGAGGTTGCCCTCAAGGTGGCGTACTCTCTCCTCTTCTGTGGACTCTAGTTATAGATGAACTTCTCCACAAACTGAATAACCTAGGATTTCACACTCAGGGTTACGCTGATGACCTAGTAGTTTATGTATTAGGGTGGCATGAGGAAACCATTTCGGATCGCATGCAGCAAGCCCTTACAATAATAAACAAATGGTGCACGGAAAAAGGGCTCTCCATCAACCCATCCAAAACAACACTTGTACCGTTTACTAGGAGAAGGAACATAAATCTCAAATGTCCCACCCTTAATAGAACAACACTTGAACTCTCGACAGAAGCGAACTATCTTGGCGTTAGTCTTGACAAAACGCTTACGTGGAACTCCCATATTGAGAGAGTTACTTCAAAAGCCACAAGGGCATTCTTTGCCTGTACAAGGCTTTTTGGTAAGACATGGGGACTAAGCCCTAGAATGACCTTCTGGACATTCACCACAGTTGTAAAACCCATAGTCACTTATGCATCCTTAGCATGGTGGCCCAAGGTCAAGCAAAGAAAGGCGGCAAACGAATTAAGCAAACTGCATCGCCTGGTATGTGTTGGTATTACAGGGGCTATGAAAACATGTCCCACGGATGCATTGGGTGTGCTCCTGAACATACCACCGCTTCCAATTCTAATTGAAAGGGAAGCTCGCTCGAGTGCCTTAAGACTAAAAGGTATATCTGAACTTAAAAGTGGGGATATGAAAGGACATTTAAAGATCTTAGAAGACTTCCTACATAGTCCCATTCTTCATAGGGATGATATACTATCACCCAAACCAATACTCTTCAGGAACTTCCAAGTTATAATCAATGAACGAACAGACTGGAGAACTAACTCTATCACTTTCAAACCTGGCTCCCAGCTATGGTTTACTGATGGGTCCAAATTGGAAAATGGTAGAACAGGGGCAGGAATCAATGGGCCCAAATTCAAAAAATCGATTCCGATGGGATCCTACCCAACAATATTCCAGGCAGAAATACATGCCATTGAAATATGTGTGAGAGAATGCCTTAGAAGGAAAATGAGAGGTACTCACATCTACATACTTTCAGATAGCCAAGCGGCTTTAAAAGCCCTTCTATCAACAACCATCACCTCTAAATTGGTAAACGATTGCCTAAACCTCCTAAACACGTTAGGAAACCTGAACACAGTAACACTATGTTGGATTCCGGGACATGAAGGACAAGAGGGAAATGAAATGGCTGACGACCTTGCAAAACAAGGAGCAAATATGCAACTTACTGGTCCTGAGCCTTTCTGTGGACTGACAAAAGGCCACATTAATGAATTCCTTAGGAAATGGGAGGAAAGAAAACTTGCCGCACACTGGCTAAACTGCGCCGGTCAGCGTCAAGCCAAACTATTCCTAAGTCCCAACAAAGGAATATCTGACAAACTTCTCTCACTAAACAGAGTAGATCTGCGTCTTTTAACCGGATACCTTACAGGTCACTGCAGCCTGAGGTACCATCTAAACAATATTGGTCTATCCGAGACCAATGTCTGCCGCTTCTGCGAAATGGACATAGAAAGCTCAGAACATGTGCTTTGTGAATGTCCTGCGTTGGGCAGACAAAGACTTCACCACCTTGGTGGTATCGTAGTATCTCCATGCAATCTTTGGAACAACAAACCCAAAACTGTGCTAAAATTTCTAAAAAGCCTAACACTCTAGGGTTACAAAATAGGCCTTTCACAATAGATCAGCTCTGGTCGCAGTGCGTAATGGCCTTCTAATAATAATAATCATACCTAACGACTCGAGCTTCCAGGTAGCCTCCTAAAAATTAATTTTCTAGCGCTTTCAAAAAGGATCCTCGAATAGGACGAAAAAAAGCCACTCCCGGGTCTCCTACGAAGGGTTAATATATTATTAAATGTTCAGAGAGCTTTTGTGCGCTTTGCTATGCGCTCGATGAAATTGATTGAAGCCATACCGTTCTATCGCTCTCGTTGCTTACTAATAAATCTCATGTCCTTGGAGTCTAGTTGTGTTCTGTGGCCAATGGGTTTTGTATGCGGGCTCAATAGATTGTCCGTCTCTGCTCAATAAAATTCTTTTTAAGGTTCCCTCACGCATTTTCAGTTGCAGTTGATTTTTGTGGGTATTCCTAAAATGTTTATGAAATGACTGCTCCTTTAGGAGAACGCTAGCTCAATTCCTTCGAGAGTTAGAGAGATGGGTCGCAACTTGTAAAGCCGATCCAATTTTGCTTAATAAAGTAGTAATATCTTAGAAGACTGAAGATGTCGATAATAACAGGTTGTTTTTGGAGCGCCAGTACTAAGTTAGCGATTGCTTTCTACAATTTTACGCAATAGCAAACCATTTCCATAACTTCATCGGAATTCTCCTGACTGTTATTAAAGGGGAACTGCACAACTCATTTCTTAAAAAATCTGTTCTGCCCTTTCTTCGTGTGCTATTTCGAAAACCCTTTGGATAGAGTACAATAGATTGAGCACTCTGAAGCTTCTGGGAACTCCACACCATGCAATTTCTAAGCTTGTAGCTGTGTCTACTGGCCATTGGACGATCGACACACACCGGAAAAGTTTATCATTTAAACCCTATTGCAGGAGCTGTGCGGACTTTTCAGAGAAGGAGACTGTTGAGTACTTTCTCTGTGAATGTGCGAGCTTGGCAGCTGGACGAATAAAGTGGCAGTGGGCCAACTTGAATTACATCAGTCTTCTCCATTACATCAAGATTAGAGGTCTGCCTTTAGTGCCACTTGGGGTGCGCCATAGTGGTATTTCAACCATTTCACCTACCTACCTATAAGTCTCGTTCAAAATCTATACCGATATCTGTTACTATAAGGCCAGTTTCAACGCATCTCTTCGATAACTACTCAAACAGTCAATAATAGCATGGACAAATCTCTTTCCAACGATAGAAGCTCGTTAGATGTATAGTCAAAAATCAGCAATTACCAAAATTAACGGTTAGTCACATGGGTCATAGGTCATATGGCTGCTAAAGTATCTTGAAGCTCAATTCAATACCAACGGAAAGCGCCTAGAAAGGCACCTTCACAATTTTCCAGTTATTTCACTTTCTTTCCTATTTCAATTGTAAGAATTTATTTTTGACTTACTAATGAAGCTTGAAACTTCAGAAGGGGCACATATAAATAAAAAAGGCCCACTCCCCCACAACTTCCAATCTCCGTCAATTTAAATAACTGCGTTAAGCATTCACTCGTGACTAACGTCATTTCACATAATTAGGACCCATTTAATAATGGGCTGACATTAATTGGCTGAAAGCACGGAATAAAAGCAAAGCACAGCAGCAAAGGCAAAGAGTCGTTGCAATGAAAAGGACAATTAACCAGTTGTGAGGAATGTTGTGTCAAGCATTGTAGGCTAACCCCCGTTGTCAGAATTTTACTAGCGCGGTTAGGCAACGTTGCTGTAAGGCTGTCAAAGCAGCCTTCCGAGATTTCATTGTGTCATGGTGGGTGATTCCTTTTCCGTACTCATTACACCCTGCGCCACAAAAACCATCCGCACGACCTAAGAGCTTTCACACTTGCTGACAAGGTAGCGCCACAGTTGCTGCCCACTTCTAATGATTACCTCCCTTAGGAAAGGGCACGAATTGTTGGATTTATACTACCGCGCAGGGTTGGGCTATTGTCGTTGAATAGCCTTGGCAAAGGCACGGCGGGCGTTTTATTTATACTTATTTTATTGGCTTATATAAACGTGAACAAATTGCTGCTGCTGACTGGCTGGCGGATATACCACTCAAGCACCACTCACCACTACACCTGCCACACTCCTGACACCCCCGCACCTTAATATTCTTGCCTCGTTGCGAGGATTTGTTCGTCGCCTGTTTGGCTAATTGATTTTCATGTTTTCCAAGAAAATGAAATGGCGCCAGAGGGCGCTTTAACAAATTACTACACACACATAAACATGCATATATATTTTGTTGTAATGCTGTATGTTGTTGGCATGCTATATGCACTAGGCTCGTGTTTAGTAAAATGTATATTTTCTATGCGGGCAACGTACTATAATTAATTTGCGGACAATTTGCGTTTGTTAATTTGATAGCCATTGGGCGGCCATGAATGGGCTTTGTGCGCTGTAGCGCCAATAGGGATGCATACTTTTGGGGCTCATTATGGTAATTGTTGTTGGTTTGCGGTTGGAGGAGCCTGCTCCATTTGCATTGATTCGATTTACTGCATGTAATTTTTTACTTTAAACGTCCAATTAGTGTGCAATTATTAGTTTTGGCTAGAGCGAACGATTTTCTTTTTTTATTAATTTATATGCGGCAGTTTTCGAACGATTTGGTAGGCAAATGGATGTTTATGTAATTATATAGGCATTTTGGACAATTTTTGGCGTTTAAGGCATATTTTTATTCGTTTAAAAATATTCGAGTAGAAACTTTAATAGAAGGTAAGGGAATTTAAATTTTCATTATTTTGATTATTGAATTTAGTGAAATGATTAATAAATTTTTTTAAGTGCAAAATGTTTAGGAATCCTAAGGTTAAACAAAAGTTTTCAAGTTGGAAATCAGCCGAGGAGGAGAAATGTTGTAGTGTTAGTGGGAGCATGCCCCCAGTACCACTGGTGTGACGTCAACTTCGATAATATTTCTGGCATTTAAATTTCAACCTTCTTACCATAACCAGAAGCAAGAAAGCAAAGCTGTTAAGATAGTAAAATATCAAAACCTGGGAATAAAATTAACGAGTGACTGACTCCATGTCAAGTGATCCTAATATTTTTGGTATAGCACACTTTTTTTTTTGAAAATTGGTTTATTATTACTATTATCATTTCTAGAGATAAGCATATTAAGAATTAACAGAAAAAGAGGAGGGGGAGGTCGGCCAACACCCAAACAGGGTGTTTGAAAAAATTTAATAATTTTGAGATTTATTCATTGTTTAAAATTTTGGTACAGAGTTTTTTAAACTAATATAAATTATAAAAATATACCCCCTTCAACTTTTTTCTTAATTTTTCCAATTTGGAAAAACTAAATTATTGGTTATTTTTGCAAATCACTCCCCTTTAGATTTTTCTGAAATCTTCATATTAGGGTTGTATTGAATCATGATGGAAAGAATAATGAGATGGCGTCTATCGTGGTCCCGTTACTTTGCTCTCAGCGAATTTGACAATGAGTTACGTGATTTTAGCTCCAGTATGGCCAGATTACCATTTTCGTAACTTGATTTAGCTTTTTTTTGTTATTTACTCTCTTTTAAATAAATGTGTTATGCTTATGCACAATTTCATTTATGTGTTTTTTTTGTTAAGCGAGACTCTTTTGTTAAGGGGACGACTTTTTTGCTATATTTGAAGTTATGTAACTAATAGGACTATCAATAAGTTCGTGCGGTTTTACAACAGATGGCGTAACTTGATTATTATTCCATCGATCCACATTTCCAAACATTCATTGGAGAGCTACTGTCGTAAGGCACAAACGTCAGTATAAGTTTTTTATTTGAAGCGTAAACAACAATATTTTTACCACACTTGAAAATGTCGAATTTCGTGCCAAATAATGTGTTTTTGCGGGGAATTCTTCTTCATTATTCTAATATGAAGAAAAAAGCAGCCGAAAGTCATCGTATCTTGGTGGAAGTTTATGGTGAGCATGCTCTATCTGAGCGAACGTGCCAGAAGTGGTTTGCACGCTTTAAAAGTGGTGATTTTGGCTTGGAAGACGAAGAACGCGAGGGTGCGCCGCCAAAGTTCATGGATACCGAATTGGAGGAATTGCTCGATCAAGATCCGGCTCAAACGCAAGAAGAGGTTGCAAAAACTTTGGGAGTTGATCAATCAACCATTTCCAAACGTTTAAAAGCCATGGGAATGATCCGAAAGGTAGGCCATTGGGTGCCGTATGAATTGAAGCCAAGAGACGTTGAACGCCGTTTTATGGCATGCGAACAACTGCTTCAACGGCACAAAAGAAAGGGTTTTTTGCATCGAATTGTGACTGGCGATGAAAAGTGGGTCCATTACGACAATCCAAAACGTCGGGCAACGTATGGATACCCTGGCCATGCTTCAACATCGACGTCGGCGCAGAATATTCATGGCCTGAAGGTTATGCTGTGTATCTGGTGGGACCAGCTGGGTGTTGTGTATTATGAGCTACTGAAACCGAATGAAACGATTACGGGGGATGTCTACCGACGACAATTGATGCGTTTGAGCCGAGCACTGCGAGAAAAACGGCCGCAATACGCCGATAGACACGACAAAGTTATTTTGCAACATGACAATGCTCGGCCACATGTTGCACAAGTGGTCAAAACATACTTAGAAACGCTCAAATGGGATATCCTACCCCACTCGCCGTATAGTCCAGACCTTGCGCCATCCGATTACTATCTCTTCCGATCGATGCAACATGGCCTGGCTGACCAGCACTTCCGTAATTACGATGAAGTCAAAAAATGGATCGATTCGTGGATTGCGGCAAAACCGACCGAATTTTTCACAAAGGGAATCCGTGAATTGCCAGAAAGATGGGAAAAAGTAGTAGTAAGCGATGGACAATATTTTGAATATTAAATTTGTAACCATTTTACGTCAATAAAGTTTCAAATTTCGAAAAAAAACCGCACGAACTTATTGATAGTCCTATTAGATAAGGTACTCTTTTTGTAAAAATATCAGTATGGTTTCTTTAGTATTTTCTGGTATTTTGTGGCTTATTTTTACAATGAATACACCTCTTGATGTCCTATGTCCCATTAAGGATTGATGGCCGGATGGTTTTATCCGAATTCAGTAAATTCAAACGCTTTTTAAAATGTGTAAAAATGTTTTCAATCTTAAGATGAGTTGAGAGAAGAAGATTTAATATTCTTGCATAACCTTAAATGGAGCCAAAAATTAAATTTGCACTTTCAAATTATCAAATTTTATAAGAGTAAAAAAATGTTCATTAGCACTAAAATCTTCTCAGAGTGACCTTTTTAACTTTTTTTTGTTTAATAATATAGTTTGTTTTTTAACTTTAAGTTTCGGTAGCTTTAAATAAAAAAAAGAAACAAACACGAAACTTAAAAATTGTTGCATTTTGGGTAAAAAAAGCATTAAATTTATTGTGAAGAGCAAATGGTTGGCAACACTGCACAACTCGGCAAACGTGACGTCACGCACTCTTGACGGACGCAATCTTCTTTCTATCATTCTTGGTATTGAATATTTTTGTTTTCAATTTGTTAGTATGAAATTTAATTTAAAAAAAAGTGTTTTGCAATTTGCGATTTATGAAAAATATCCCCCTTCGAATTTGTTTCCTATTTTTTCATATTTGGAAAAAAATATTTATTAGTATTTTTTATTGTAATAAATTTAATTTTGTTCCAAAAAACATATTATGATGTATTTTTTATCATAAAAACACTAAGCAAAAATTTTTTAATGTTAAAAAGCACCGAAGATATTTTACGTAGAGAAACTCTATACCTCAATATTATTATTTTTTACAAACATTTCACGGTTCTTCTCATTATACCATTGCCTATTTGCCACCAGTAACCAGCTTACAGAAAAATTTATGACAGTGTCTAAAATATGTACTTGGATCACCTGACATGGGATCGCTCTAATAAAGTAATCAGAAAAAAATTAGTCCATACGTTAGTTGCCCTATCTACTATCAAGATTAGTTACTAAAATAAGCATAGAGAGATTACCTAAAACAGCTTCTACTTATACTAACAGGACTAAAAAAAATACGCTGACGTCAAAGCGTTGAAAAGATCAGTTAAGCGAGCAAAATGCGCTGAAGACTAGATTGCCTTAGATGTATGTTTGTATGGAAGCATTTTCAACTAAATATTTGCACGTGTACGGAAATACCTGCAAAAAACAAAAATAAAATAATGCGTGGTAATAAAAGCGATATAATCAAATCATCAGCTCTTTTCGATTTTTTCAACGGCCAGCCTGCCATTAATGTTCCATAAAAACACCATTAAATTCACCACTCCAGCGCTATTTCTACTTAATTTTCATAATTTTAAAATGGCTGTCTCTTGTGGCTTATTAGCATAACACTCTTGAAGACAACCAAATGCTGGCAACCAGTTTCAGTGTTTGCTTCTTGTTTTTCAATGTCTGCTTCTCATCACTGCTCGCCGGCTAACGCTGTGTGGGGCTGACAAATCAAACTTGTTTTTAACTTTATTGTTCGTTTGTTGTTTTCGCCGAGTAGTCGCTCTGAACTTCGTCATCCCGGAAAGATTTTGACGACATTATTTACATACGCACTTGCGCTCACTCTCCTCATCTCCATATCCTCACATAATATGTAAGTGTGTGCGGATGTAAATTTTACCCACCACCTCGCGCAAATTAGCAGCTGTGCAACGCATTTATAAACAATTAATAAATGACAAAACAAACGACAAAGTTTTTGGTGGCATTTGCTTGTTGCTGCTGTTGGTGTTTTGGCTGCTGCCTTGCTTGGCTGCTTACCTCATCACTGTTCTGCTTAAGCTGTGTAAAACTTCGCATAATAAAATTTATAATGAAATAATGGCATTGTTAAAATTTTGGAAAGTTTTTGAGTAGCTTGTAAACACAGCCCTTAAAAATGTTCTGCAACAAACCGAAATGGCAAATGTTCTAGAAGTTCAATGAGCGAGAAAAGTTAAAGGTGTAATTGAAAAAGTTTTATAGGTAAACGAAATGGAATTTATAGGAAATGATTTCGAAAATCAATTTTAGTGTATTGAATCTATGCAATTAACGATTAGTGGTGAATATGTACAACGAGGTGAGCCGTGAAACCGAAGCGTAGTGTGAAAGTTTTAGTAGAGTAATTAACGTGAATGAGAGCTCTTGCGGTATTTCGACAATTATATTGTACTATACTATAGTAGACAATGAATGCTCTGAATAAAAAAAATAAAAAAAGAAATAGTAAAATAAAAAAATGCAGAACTTCTTCTTTCTTCTTCAAATTTCTTCCGACTGTAATGTTTTTTATCGGCCTGACCGAGAGTATTCGTTGATTACTTTGTTTTTGCTTTTGTCATAAAAAACCCATATCTCATTTCGAGATGACATAAGACTGTGGGCCTCTTGGTAGGTAGATGCAGGTGAAAGTGCCAGAACCCTGCTCTTGAATAAGCCCGGGTGCCTCTGTTTATAATGCATAAAGTTATATTTTCCCTATTTCAATACATTTTGAAGGATTTTCAAAAATTATTCTAGCATAAAATAAGCGGACAAACTTGCTCTTTTTTTTAAACGAAATCCAGGTAAAATGTTACGAGAGCTCATGTAAGAATTTGACTTTTTTAAACAGTTATGGGAGCATTGAGAAGTCACATAAATTATTACACACATTTCCTTAGAAACGAAGTCGATCTAATGCTCGGGTCCATATTTTCTCTTTGCGGCCAAACAGTTGAGTAGTAGATTCCAAAATACTATTTTGAGATTCGTTGAGCTTTGTCTAATATCTGTTAGAAAAAATAATAGTTTTCTCTTGAAAACTTCATTTCTTTACCCACCCTATTGCTCGTGTCTTGAGTTATTGAACTGGTGACAAATGAAGTAATTCTTCATCAGCCCATTAACCGCATGCAATTTGAAAAAGGTTATGTGAAGGTTTGGGTTTGTAAATAATTATTTATAATTTAATTGGCAAAGCATATCAGCAATATTAAAAGCACTTACAACACAAAAATAATTAACATAAGAAGAATATGCTTAAATATCACGTTTTACGCACGAAAACAAACAATTTAAACCTTTTCGGCTAACAACCTGATTAAAATTAGGCCGAGAATGGAGTTAAGGCCTACGGGACCTTGCGATTAATTAAAATTCCAAAGGTATATTTACACGCATATGTCTGCATGAGAGTGAACCCTTATAAAAGTGCCTGTAAAAGAACAACAACAACGCTATCATTAAAAAGCATTGCAGCAGAAACAAGCCAAGCAACTCAGCGAAGAATGTGGCGCAGCGACTCACATTTGCAAAGGCTCATTAAAATTATTAGCCCACTTACATAATACAGACATACATAAAAATGAGTACATATATATGAACATATATACGTGTAAATAACACTTTGATCAAAAAGTTCTCGGACCAACCGCCCATTGCGCGTCCATCAACTGATTTGGGTTCGGTTTTTTTTGGTAGGTTGCCACATCAGTGATAATTCTTACCAAAATTTTATCGCCATTGTTTGACATCTGTAAAAGTTACATCACCTTGAATTAATTATCCTCTGCACATAATAAATGCAAATTTACGATCAGAGTATCAAAGAGCTGGCAGAGGACTTGAACATTGCTTATTAATCCGTTGAGGATATTGTTGTTAATGAATTGGGTTTGCGCTGTGTTGCTGCAAAGTTGGTTCTAAAGGTCCTGAATTTCATGGAAACAGGGGACCGCGTTGCTATTATCAGACAAATGATTTCCAAGGCTGAATCCGACGAGTGAGTGGAAAGCGCCGAATATACCAAGACCAAAAAACTACGTCAGATTGTATTGTACACCACGAATTTTTGCCAGAAGGTCAGATAGTTAAGAAAGACTAATATTTGGTCCACCGATCCGCCAAAGAAGAAAGCGTTTGTAGGAAAACAACTCGGGGATTTTGCACCATGTCAACGAAACTTCCCCCAGTTCCATAACTTTCCGTGAATTTTTTACCAAGAACGAAATGAATACCATCCAACAGCCATGGGATTCACCTGATATGGCTCCCTGAGATTTTCTTCAGTTTGATTGAGCCAAAAAACCATTACGGGGAATGCGTTCGGTGAGTGCACACATACAGGCGAGCGTAAAAATGCACATACAAACATATGTAAGTATAATTTTCAAATTAATTGCTAAAAATAATAACGGCATTTTGTACAATGAGAAGCTGTAATGCCTTAATTGTAACACCCACAACCCATATGCAGAAAAGGGTGCTAAATATACATACACACAAATGAATAACGTTGCCTGCAAGCAACAGTGTGTCAAATGGGTTGATATTTGGAAACTAGGAAAATGTATCTCAATGGCGCAGACGGGGTTAATTATACATACATATGTATGTATGAAAGTAACTGACTCCGCCAATGGCTGATTACATTGGCGAGGCGTGGGTTTACTACTTGCACACACATACACACTTGATATAAATATGCACACATTCTGCGGTGCTTTTTCATTTGGTTGCTCCTCAACCGTTAGCGACGTTCGCCACCACCTTCAACTACCTGCAACACAGTCGCACATTGAACTCCTTCAGCTGCAACGTTTTAACCGGCATTTGAAAATTTTATTGGGTTTACGTGTTACACTTTCATTATAATTTTCGCAATTTTATTATCACCAACATGGCTAATAAAAAGATAAAATCACTTCAACAGCTACACTTGAATATTTTCATGGCATTCGCATATGTTTTTGTTGTTGGTCGTTTTTGCTCATTTTCACGAGGCACTTCAGTTTTACGGCTTATGTTTTTCGTTTAGCTTGGTTTCGTGTACGAATGTTTGTATGTGTGTATTAATGTGCATGTACATATACTTAATAAAGCTGGTTTTGCATATCATAAACGTTTTAAATTAATTGTGAGAATTGCGAGGAAACAAGGTCCTTAATGCTGTGGAAATTTTAATGGCGCAAAATATATAATTGGCTTGCCTTGAGCCTCCTCTATAATTCCTACTTTTATGAGCTGCGAGGTAAGCAAATAAATTCGTGCATATGTTTTTTTCGACGAGCACAAGAACTCATGAATATGTGAAATTTTCCATTTTTAAGTAGGGTGGCATTTAATAATGATTCTTGGGCATCGGTAATGAACGATGAGATATACATACATGGGTGTGCACATAATGTTAATTATATTGCACAAAAATAGATTTCATGTGCAAAATATAGTAAGTTAATTGGGGAAATTCGAAGCATAGCCAATTTTATGGATTTATTTTCAAAACATCGAATTTTGGTTTTTTACTTTCTCTTAACGGACAAGGCTTCCTAAATACTGTGCCAAATTTTCAAGGAAATCGGATTAAAACTTACGGAGAAACATGACTTCAACTTGTTTTTTTTTAACTCCAAAGCGATAATCGCTTGCATCCTCTGCCATTACCAGTAAATACGTTTGGTTATATTAAATTGGTTGCCGATGTGTAATACCGACGCACTATAAGTAGATCTCGTGATTGGATAAGTTGTAATACCGCTTAGATCATTTCTCCTTCACCTCGTTTTTTAAAACGTGGGTGCAGTTGACGAATCTGAACATTTGCGTATTCTTGGCTTAGATCCATCATTTAGATTCTGGGTAGAGAGAATATAAAAGTTTGCACTTATTGTGGTGGTCGGCTCTCAGTGAGCAGTGACACAATCAGTTGCTGAGTTGACTTTAATTTAGAGTTTTGTAAATTTTTTTTCATTTAACAACTCTTTTCTTTCTTTCCTCTCTCCTATCTCGCTTACGCGATTTTGGCCAAGTGTAAAAAGGTGCGCCAGTCGTTTCTTTCTCGTGCTAATCGGCGCAAGTTGGACACACCAAATGAAGCCAATTCCTTCTCCTCCTGATCTTTCTGACGCTTTAGTTTACACTAGGTTCGCCAGTTGGCCGACTTCATCCCGGTTCCGTGAGGGGGATCATCTAAATCTCCGCCCTAGCAAAATGACTCTAAAACCTCCACTTCAATTTGCGTATTCTTTCTATTATTTGTATATCTCCTTCATTCTTACAGTTTTTACAGAAGCCATTTCAGCGTACTCTCATTCTTCCTGTGTCTCTTTCACTCTCTTATTGATATTATGAATAAAAAGTTCACCTGCCTGCGACCACATGAGTTTAGTTGCCACAGTATTTCCATCTTGAAATTGAAAACTTTAAATTTGAAAAAGGCGAGCCAAGAAGCACCGAGAGATTGGCAACTCCTAAAACACTCAGGCTAAGAAGCCCATTGTATTCAAAGCTCTGGAAAGTAAAAGGCCTCCCGCCTCGTTTCCTAGTATATGTATTACTATGCCCTGAGAACTAATACCAAATGAAAAGAAAGCTGGTTGGTCATCCCGTTAAGAGATTTGTTGTATTCCGCTACAAATTTGGAGTTATTTTGGCAGATGCAAGTGCCTTCGGAGGTGCTTGGCTGAATATAAAACGTTTGGTCGAAGAGAACCACCACATGCGGAAGTATCTTTACACCCCATTTTGTTGCTTAGTACTGATTTGCGCCGAGCGGTCATCCCCAATTCTATTTGAACTGATAGTTGTTTTTTTTTGGCTTTTTTCTGGATTTGTTGCACGATGGCCGATTTTCCTGGCTTAAAGTTACCTTTACTGTTATTATTGTGAATTTTTATTAATTGCTTTATATCTATATTTGTTACGTTAATCCTTCTTCTGCACTTTCATTTCAATGCAACCAAGTCGCGCCAATTAATTTTTATCTTTTTATCGCAATAATTATAATTTTATTTACTCGATTTTTGCAAAAGTGCTGATAATAAAATTCAATTAAATTGCATAATAATAATAATAATAAAGGCTGTTTATTATTCCACATATTTTTGCTTTTTTGCCAGCCAACACTTTGATTGACTTTCCCACCTGCCTCAGGCGAAGCTGATAAAAACAATTTTTTTTACTTTCACACCTACGCCAACGCACACAAACATGCGCAAATATTTACTTCAACAGTTATTGGCTGGAATTTAACGCCGTAACGACCTCTCAGATTGCACGCACGCGTCGGCACGTGCTGTTCCGTGTGCACACCTATATACGCACATAAACATTTACAACATGTATGTGTATGTGTGTGCATTTATGCGTGTCTGTTTGTAAATATGCAGATATTTGTTGCTTAATCCCATTGCAGAAATGCATTATTAATAAAATGTAAGTGCAATGAGCTTGGGGAAAATTTACAAGTTTCCAACAACTACTGCTCGTGTAAAGGTGTGTGTGTATGCTACTTTTGGCTCTGTTCATCATGCAAGCTGATAATTTTCACTGTTTTTATGTTTGACTATGGGAGTGTGATTGCCGTGAAATTTATATTTCATTGCATTCAATTGCATTCCGATTAATTTATGTGTGTATGGATGCATGTATGTATTTACAAACACATATACGCTTATCGCTACATAAATATGCAATTATTATATGAGTAATTCAATCAGTTTTATCATCGATTGTTGCACGCGTCGGAGGGATTATGGCTGGCTACCGCAAAAATCTGTGGCATATGTTCATCAACCTTTTTATTTATTCTTTTTATTTTATTTATTTAATTATTCGATCCTAACACAGCAGGGATAAACCTTATAATCATTAGTGCCCTTATGAAGGCTATTTTTTAAATGGTTCGAAATTGCAAAGGGTTAGGAAAATGAGAATTTTTTTCTAGTGATAGATAGTTTTATGATATTAATGATGGAAACTGCTAACTTTTTTTTCCATCTCCTACAATATTCGCTGTCACGAGCAATTTTCCGCAGAATCTTGCTATCAAAGACTCGAAGGGATTCCTCATCGGATGCTGTTATCGTCCAAGCTTCTGCCCATGTGTTAGGACTGATATGATGAGAGCCTTATATGTACAATGTTAATTTTGTTCCTCGGAAGAGGACTTTACTACTCATTCGCCTACTTAGTCCAAGGTAGCACTTGCTGGCTGGCCTTATTATCGGCGTTAATGCCGGTTCTTAGCTAAACGAAGTCTCATACACCCTCAGAATGATAACTGCTAACAGTGACGTTGGTGCCGATATGCGAGTGCGCTGATTACCTGTTTGAAGACAGAAAACTCTTCCTTTTATCCTCGTTCACTGCCAGATCCATTTGCTTTGCTTCTTTATCCAGTGTGGAAAGACAGCACTAATAGCGCGGTGGCTAAGGCTGTCAATATCATCGGTATACGCCAACAATTGTAAAATTGTGCCTGAACGATTAAATTCTGCGATTCACACGATATTATCCAGCATCAGGTTAAGAAAGTTATACGACAGCGAATAACCCTGTCTGAAACCTTGTTTGGTATCAAACGGTTCGCAGAGGTCCTTCCCAAGTCTGATGACGCTGCTGGTATTAAAAAATGTCATCTTGCATCATAGTTTTGCGGGGATATCAAATTCGGACTTTGCGGCATATATGCAATTCCTTTTCGTGCTGTCGAATGCAGCTGTAAAAAAAGGTGGTGTGTGCCGATTCTTCTTTAATGGGAATTTTTCAAGACTTGGCGTATTCTGAATATCTGGTCGACTGCGGATTTTCCAGGTCTAAGCCAGGATTCAGCCTTTCACACAATACGCTCGCTAGAACATTATACGCGATACTTAGAAGACTAATCCCGCGATAATTGGCAGAGCACACTTGAATTCCATTCGATTGCTTTCATCCGACCATATTTTGCATAGAAGCTGATGCATGCGCCTTACCAGCTTATCGCCATCATGTTTGAATAACTCAACCGGCAGTCTGCCGGCTCCCGCGACTTTGTTGTTCTTTAGCCGCGTCATCGCTATTCTGACGACGTTAAGTAGCGAAACGACAGTTCCGTCTTCAACGATTGTGGTATCGGGATCTTCACATTCTCTGTGACATACGCAGTTGTCCACCCATAACTTGAATATACTTTGGACGCCAGTCACCAGATTGCCGTATTTGTTCTTACAGGAACATTCGTTATATGAAGGAAAAAATTGTAAAAAATCAACAAGAATTTTGAGCTGCTTCAAGCTAGCACTTCCTTGTACTAAAATGTAATGGGCTATAAAATTTCGTGAGCAAATTTGTTTTTTCTAATTTTAATTAAAAAATTGAAATTTTGATAAAAACTTACCAAATTTTTATAAATCTTGTACAAACAAAGGGTAGATTTCTGTACGAGAATCTTACCAATATTTACCAATTAATAAAATCCACTCGTTTGCATAGTTGTGGCTCTATCTGCGCCCGAAAGGTTTAAACAAATTTACATTAACATAACATTTACTGTTAGACAAATAATGTTAACTTAATTATGTTCTGAGAGTGAGTTGGAGAAATTTGATGCAACAACAATTTCAAGGTAATTTGGGCAATAAATGCGATGTTTAACCTACATTAAACTCTGTGGAAATACGCTACAAGCCATTACTTTATATATGTATGTATATGGAAATATGTATGAATAAAAGTATATGAGGACTTGTCTAATTAACTCTTAATATACCAGCGTTTCTACTTATTGAGAACAGAACTTAAAAAACATTTTATCTTTTTATGTCTTTTGCAAATTCTTCATTAGCTGGTACAAAGAATTTCGAATTGTGCTGAAAGAATGCAGGTTCTTAAGTACAAATTTGTATAGGTATAAAATCTATTACTAACAACTGCATAAATGTATTTCAAATTTCGTAGCTCTCATATAAAGTAGAATTTTTTCAAACGCCAATTGGCTCATCATTATTTTACGACAAATTCTTATTGTCTATTACGCAGATTTCAATTACAATATTCAACAGCTCATAAAAGTGTGAAGATACAAAATTTATGATTCTATTTACACGACAACAGCCCAACAATAAAGAAGAGAGGCACAAAAACATAAAGCAAATGCCGCGCTCATACACGAGCGTAGTGCGGCAAAACGCCCACCAACACGCCAACAAAAAAATCAATAACTCACTGCCGTTTACCGAGAACGCTGATATTATTTTTTCATATACAAAAATAAGCAAAAAAGCATGAAAGAAAAAACAGGAAATGTTATACGAATCGTGTAAAAGCCCGTGGCATTGACAAAATGAGCTGGCGCTAAGTCGCCAAACGGCCAAGCGCTTCATCAATAGACACCCATACATGCACAGTGAGCCAGTCAGTGCAGCACTCAATTGTCCTGGTGAGAGATACTTTATTTTGAGCGCGACCGTAGAAAAAAAATTGTTCATAAACGCTGTAACAAAGCTAATCCTATGGCAACTCAGTGGCTGAAGAAAGGGAAATGTAAAAATTGACACTGCGCCATGCAGCATGCCTTATTTGCTCTTTATTATTACTTTTTTGCTGCTGTGTTCACGTTTATTATTTTTTCTGAACGAAAAAATGTATTAAGCAAAGCGCAGCTGAGTCCTAACGCCATCGCAGCGAGCGATACTTCATGAAGCTTATATGCGTATGTTTGTATGCACGCCGCTGACTTTGGCTAGGTCCCAATGCCCTCATAAATTATCACAAATATGAAGCGTTTATTTGTGTTTACCACCTAAGCGGCGCACTACGCATCCTTCTCACTCACACCCTTCAGAGGATGCGGACGCGGTGACAATGATGCCTAGCCCAGTTGCTGCTGCACTGCATGCTGCTCTAGCTCACCGTGTTCTCTCCGTCCCGTTGCTTGTCTGGCCTTATGTTTGTCCATTTGCACAGTTGGCTGTCATAATCACATAAGTCACCCTGCCGCCACTGTCTCAAATATTACCTTCCTTCCGCAGTTGTTGCTGTACCTTTTGCTCTACAAATGCGGCACTCACAATTTTCCGCCTTTCAGTTCGTCTTTTAATGGGTCTCAAATGCATGTGAATTATTGAAATGTTTTTTTGCTTATACTACAAACTTAAGCGCATATTATTAATGCGTATAAACAATGTTACGGCGGCTGAAATTATAACTCTGCATTGTGCAATAAAAGATGGTACATTTCTGGGGGTGGTCGATTAACACCTCGCGTTCTTCAGCTGGGACACTCCTCAGGCGTATTATTGAAAATATTAAAAGCCCATTTGTTACATATTGATGATGAGCATCATGAAGTGAATATTGTATTTTTTTTCTGGTAAGGGGTGAGGAGAAATATTTAATAAGTGAATGAAGAAAAGTAAAAGGGATTTTGATGAGTTGCACGGAGTTGACGGTAGATCCACAGTAGTTGCGGCAAATAGATGTTAATTAAAATCAAGGTTGTTTGGCTTATCATACTGTCGTTTTAGTAACTAAGCCAGGATCTAAACAAAATTTTGATACGCTTCCTCCTGGAAACCACGATATCGTCTGTTTTCACCACCCAAAGTCAACTTCAAACCGTTTGAACTAGCTGGCGAATCTTTTGGTGTGTGTCAAGGAGCACTTGAATATATCCATTGAATTTTGATTTGAGAACTCACAAGTGAGTGGTGTATGTTTGGCGCCAAGACAAAAAGAAAGATAGCGAAGTGATGTAGCTTCAGCAGAAGCCGTAGAGATGAGGAAGAGGAAGTGACGTTCTCGCACCTCCCATGTCATTGTCCCGCTCTGATCAGACGTAGAATTATTATTTTAGCCAGACAATTCTTGAATGAATCAGTATCATCAGAAACCAAGGATCTGCAGTCTTTTGGCTTTCTTTCCTGCATTAGCTTTTTATAGTTGGGCCAAATCAGTCTCGCAATTTTGTTAATGCTTTTCTTGCTCCATTTTGTTTCAATCATTCGTGTGAATCGCAAGTATAGGTTAGGTTAGGTTGATCTGTCTGCGTTACCAGATGGAGTATATTAGTAATATGTTTTGAATTACTACCTATGGTACCTATTTCTATTGCGAATTTCCAACTGCTGAGATATATTTTAATCCGTCAAACTTTGAATTTTCTGATTATGTTTCGTCTAGTTCGTTGTATAATATTCATATTGACTTTAGTCTTTTTTTCTTTGTGGAAATCGGAATGGGTGAAATAAAAGTCTTTTGCCTCATCAAAATTGTATTCGGTTAAAAAGGGGCGGTGGGAGGGGCTGGGACATATATGTCCCCTCAGTATTTTTATGGACGCATTTGTCCCGTTTAGTACTTTATGATCCAATATTGTTTTATATAAAAGTTTGTTTTATTATGAATTCAACATATATTTAGTTTCAGTAAAGTGATAAGAAGAAAACAATGAGCAAGTAATACAGTATAAAAAAATTGGTTTTTACTTATGGTAAGGAGCAAACAAGAATACTGATGGGACACATACGTCCCACCAGGATAAAAATGCCAGTAATTTTTTATATAACACAAAAACTTTTACTTACTTACCTCAATATAAGCACTAGCACAATAAATAAATATATTTTCAGTAATCTTTCCCCCGAACTATTGATTTCTTCACCAATTATTCAAAATCCTCATGAAACCAAGGAAGTAAAAAAAAAGGCCCATCGACCTCCACCTATAATGGTCTCGATAGAGTGTAATTACCAACAGCTTTTTAACATAGCGAAAGTTGAGGCAAGCGAAGAGTTTCAAACTAAACTGCTTAGCAACAAATATTACAAAGTATCTACCAAGGACCCAAATGATTATAGGAAAATTACGAAAGCACTGAAAAACAAAAATATTTCATGGTACACTTATAAGCATTCAAGACCCATTAAAGTCATAGCCAAAAATTTACACCACTCATGTGACCCCAAGGATATAATTTCCGTCTTGAATAAACAGGGATTAAAAATAACCAACGCGATAAACAAATTAAAATGGAAAACTAAGCAACCGCTTGATATGTTCCTTCTTACATTTGAAACTTCGGAAGACATTAATAAAATGTATAATATAAAAACCATACTGCATTCAGTAGTCAATATTGAACCAGTTAGACAACCAACGTTTATACCTCAATGTAAGTCCTGTCAATCCTTCGGACATACCCATAACTACTGCGGAAAGCAACCTAGATGTGTTAAGTGCGCAGGCAAGCACCAAACTTCTCTCTGCACAAAACCGGAGGAACATCAACCGAAATGTTGCAATTGTGGAGAAGCCCATCCGGCTAGCTACAGAGGTTGCATTGTAGCAAAAGAGCTACAAAAGATACGTGACAAGCAAACTAACAAAAATAAAGCTACTACCGGAACTTTACACCCAACCAAAGAAGTAACTGAAGCCGATAATAAAGAAACAGAAAATAAACAGCAAACTCTGCTATCATCAGATACGGCACCAAAGGTGCTTACATTTGCAGAAGCATTGAAGGCTAACAAAATTGAGGAAGATAACATTTTGAAACTGATCCTAGAGAAACTAACAAAACAACATGAATTCAATTTGGTACTCGAAAAAAGACTGCAGAACGTCGAAAAATATCTGCAAAATAAGTCATAATGCCAAACTTCCTGAAAGTAATGCTCTGGAACGCAAACGGGCTTTTAAAGCATCAAAAAGAGCTGGAATTTATTTTAGATTCTCAAAAAGTGGATGTATGTTTGATTGCAGAGACACACTTCACAAAGGAGTCATCAATAAAAATTAAAAATTACAATGTTTATCACACTATCCACCCTAGCAACCGGGCAAGAGGAGGGAGTGCAATTATCATCAAAAGAAACTTGAAACATCACGAAGACCAAAAAATATTCACGGAAGAATTCCAGGTAACAACTGTTACGATATACGCCAAAACTGAAATATCAATTTCCGCGGTATATAGCCCTCCACGACATACAATCAAATGCGCCCAATATATTGAACTGATAAACAGCCACAAGAATAGATTTATAATGGGTGGCGACTTCAATGCCAAGCATACTCACTGGGGATCGCGACTCACGACAACCAAAGGAGGAGAACTTTACGATGCACTTAAGAAGACAGGATGCATTGCTATATCGACGAGCAGCCCAACGTACAGGCCAACAGATCCACATAAAACACCGGACTTAATTGATTTTTTCATCCCTAAAAAAGTATCAACCGCTTATGTAAACATTGAGAATGGCATGGATATGTCATCAGATCACTCTCCTATTTATCTAACACTGCACGAAAATGTAACGACAATACAACATCCATTTAAACCACCTTACAGATTGGGATTACTTTAAACACATTTTGGAAGGCCCAGATGACCACCTGCCGATAATCAGCACAAAGGATCAACTCGATGACGAAGTACTTCGATTGACAAATAACATCCAACGCGCAGCTTGGCAGAGTACACCAACTATAAGGAAAACCATTTCAGGTCACAAGTATACCAAAGAAATAAAGGAAATGGTATTGAAGAAACGGAAAATACGAAGAAGATGGCATCAAACAAGATCACCTCTTGACAAAGCTCAGCTAAATAAAATAACCAAAACACTTAGCGACGAAATTAAAGCGTACAAAAACAGTTTATTCACAAAATACCTGCAAGAATTAACAAATGAACGGAAGACAAATTATTCACTGTGGAAATGTACTAAAAAATTAAAACAACCGTTATTTCAGAACGCACCCATCAAGATGCATGGCAATAAGTGGGCCAAAACAAATAAACAAAAAGTAGATACATTCGCAAACTACCTCGAGGAGACGTTCACACCATATGGATCGGTAATGGCTGATGATCACGACGATCAATATTACTGCTGAAATATTGAAACAGCTCCCGAACAATATTATTGCTGTATTGACGAATATCGTCAATACCACATTTAAGCTAAAATATTTTTCAATATATTGGAAAACAGCGGAAGTCGTTATGTTCAATAAGCCAGGTAAAGATACTCACGATGTAACATCATACAGGCCTATCTCCCTTCTTCCAATACTATCGAAAATGGTGGAAAAATTGTTAATCAAAAGGGTCAACATAATAATAGAAAACAAAAAAATTATACCGACGCACCAATTTGGATTCCGCACGAAGCATTCGACTATCGATCAAGTACATAGGATAGTGCGAATAATAGAAAATGCTTTTGAAGAAAGAAAAACCTGCTCTGCGGTATTCCTTGATATATCCAAGGCGTTCGACAAAGTATGCCACTATGGGCTACAGAAGAAAATAAATGCGTTGCTACCCAAGCAGTACTCCACCATCCTACATTCGTATTTATCCGACCGTTACTTCAGAGTAAAACAAGAAGATTCATATTCATGTCTCAAACCAATCAAAGCAGGGGTTCCCCAGGGAAGCGTACTTGGCCCTTTATTGTATTTGCTCTTTACATGCGATCTGCCATGCAATTCAAACTGCGTAACAGCTACTTTTGCCGACGATACAGCTATTCTTTCGATAGGAAACACGGAAAACACATCGACATCACAATTACAATTAGCCATAAATGAAATATATGACTGGACCAATAAATGGCATATTAAATTAAATGAAAGCAAGTCTGTGCATATAAATTTCACCCAAAACAAAATCAAATATGTTCCAATATATTTAAATGGTAGACAGGTTCCATACTCAAATACTGCAAAGTATCTGGGCATGACTCTAGACGCCAAGCTAAGATGGAAAGCCCATGTAAAGAAAAAGAAAGAAGAAATGGAATTAAAATACAGAAATATGTATTGGCTTATGGGAAAGGAATCAGCACTATCCACCAATAATAAAATGATTGTATACAAACAAATTCTGAAGCCTGTATGGTCCTACGGCGCACAGTTATGGGGTTGCTCCAGCCAAAGTAACATTCAAGCTATACTCCAAAACAAAATTATTAAATGTGCAGTCGGTGCTCCGTGGTATATCCGTAGCTCCGATCTTGAACGCGACCTAAATATTGACTCGGTGGTAGACACGATAAAAAAGATAGCAAAAGCCCATGATGAAAGGTTAAAAAACCACGTCAATAGGGAAGCCACTATTCTCGCTAATCCAGCTAATTGGAGAAGAAGACTGAAACGCAGAAAGCCCAAAGACTTAATGTACTAACCACACCTTAGCGTTAACTGTTGTATATACCTTATTTTCTAAGTTCTAAACAAATTGCTCGTTAGTTAATACAATTTTTTCTTTGTAACTAGTCGCAATGTAAAATTAAAAAAAAAAAAAAAAAAAAAAAAAAATAATCTTTGAAGAAACCACGAAAAATCGCAAAAAAAACCTACCACTTGCAAAATTCGCGTCCACTTTTGCGATTGTTTTTTGACTAATGAACACGTGTTTACCATTTAACTTGAAATAACGGAAGGAAATACCGTTAAGAATGGCATTAACTACGAAATGGGATAAATAAAGTCCATTAAATTCGCTTAATTTCCAGGCTAGGTATCTTCAAACATGTGCCGGGACATATAAGTCCCGTTCGGACCGAAAGGGTTAAGGTAGCCAGTGCGGCATGACAGACGTTACACCAAGCGATGAAGAGAAATCTGCTGCCACATTATAGGTACAGTATGCAAAGTTCGTATTAGTACACCCTCTTACAAATAAAAATACCACGTATATTTTCAAATTTACTTTAAAGCAATTGATTTCAATCGTAGTGCGGTATTATATAATTCATAAAAAAATAGAATAATAACAAAAACTCAGAAACATTTGCATAGAATTGAAAAAAATAGCTTTAGTAGCAGTGTAGCTATTTCTACTGCAGGCAAAATTCGTATTAGTACACTTAGTATGCGTTGAATTTGTAAACAATTTGTTGGTATTTACCGTTATTTTCGAAACGATTGTGTTAAACATTCAATGATTAACCTTGGGCAGTTGCGTTTTAGTAGCCATTTGTTGAAGTTCGCGGAGTTAGTTTGCAATGTCGCCTAAAGAAAGTGAATTATCAAACGAAACTAGGAGATTAATAATAAATATGAACAAAAACGGAAAGTCTTTACGCGAAATTGTGAGAACATTGCAGAAAAAACGTAGTCAAAATTTATAGAAACAGTGGAAGGATTGACAAAAAGCTTCGAAATGTGAACAGGGCAAAGCTTGGACAGAGGCACAAGACTTATTTGAAACGCCTTATCAAGAAAGGTCCCACCGTCAGTGGAGTTTCACTAGCTGCAGAACTAGAAAAATACGTTTCTATCAAAGTTACACCTCAAACAGTGCGCAATTATGTAAAAAAATTGGGATTTAGAAGCAGAACTGCGGTTAGAAAACCTTATGTAAGCTCAGTCAATAGAAGAAAGCGTGTTATATTCGCCAGGCAATATTTAAACAAAAATATGCGGTTTGGGAAAAGGGTAATTTTTTCGGACGAGTGTAAATTTAATATAAAAATGTCCGAGGGACGCATACAAATTTGGAGAGAGTGTAATACTAGCCTTCAAAAACGAAATCTGCAGCCTTCTTTCAAGCACGGTGGTGGTTCTCTGATGGTATGGGGATGTTTCGGGGCAAACGGAGTAGGATAGTTGCATTTTATTGATGGAATTATTACTGCGAGGCAATATATTGATATTTTAAAAAAGAATCTACGCAAAAGTGCCAAAAAATTGGGTTGCAAAAAAAAATTTATATTCCAACAAGATAACGACCCTAAGCACACGACGTTGGATACAAGGTTATGGATCCTTTATAACTGTCCAAATTATCTCAAAACACCATCACAAAGCCCGGATATTAATCCCATAGAAAATTTATGGTCGATTTTCAAAAAGCAACTGAAACGTCATCAAATAAGGAACCGAGAACATTTAAAAAAAGTCCTCAAATCAGAGTGGAAGAAGATTTCTCCAAATCTCACAAAAAAATTGGTGGAATCTATGCCGAAGAGATTGTCTGCTGTACTAAGGCAACGAGGGTATCCTACAAAATATTAATTTTCTGTCTTTTTCTATCTTTTATTTACTCTTTAAATCATTAAAAATACATGTGTACTAATACGAACTTTGCATACTGTATATATATAATTGGCGCGTACACCCTTTTTGGGTGTTTGGCCGAGCTCCTCGTCCTATTTGTGGTGTGCGTTTTGATGTTGTTCCACAAATGGAGGGGCCTACAGTTTCAAGCCGACTCCGAACGGCAGATATTTTTATGAGGAGCTTTTCCATGGCAGAAATACTCTCAAAGGTTTGTCATTGCCTGCCGAGGGGCGACCGCTATTCAAAAAACAGTTTTCTTAATTTTTTATCTTTCACCAAGATTCGAACCGACGTTCTTTCCTGAATTTCGAATGGTAGTCATGCACCAACCCATTCGGCCACGGCGGCCGCATTAATATGCATAAATAAGTTCGAAAACTCGAAATTTTAAATACAGGTATCCCTTGTATAAC
Organism: Anastrepha ludens; assembly: GCF_028408465.1. NCBI lineage: Eukaryota > Metazoa > Arthropoda > Insecta > Diptera > Tephritidae > Anastrepha > Anastrepha ludens. The sequence continues at coordinate 114,198,370 of NC_071500.1, read as the reverse complement.
GCGGTCTTATACAACGCGGTTTCGATATAACGCGATTTGGAAAAATTAGGTTTCAGTACAACGCGAAATTTAGGCTTATATAACGCGAAGGGGAAAATACATAATTATAAAATCTGGTAACACTAATTTGCGTACCACATATATATAATATGTAATGCATTTTTAATATAAACCGGGAATTACCCTTTTTTGTCCTCACAACATGTGTGAGTATACCAGAAAAGGAGCTTAAAAAACCACCCACCAAAAACTGATAACAGATTTTGAAATTATAAAACCAGTAGAAGAACCTCAAGGTCCCACAACTAGTTTCTTATCCAATAGCGAAAACTATGTTGAAGAAATATCTTCTGATGAAGCTATTGCTCCCCCAAAACGCCCACGTGCAAAGATCTTTGAAGACAGTGAAACAGATTAATTACCATAAGAAGTTTGAAGAATAACGATAAAGTTTTTAATAAACCTTTAATTTGTTTTAGTTTGTTTTTAAATTTTTTAATGTGCACATAATTATTTAAATTTTGTTTTTTGAGTTTTGAAATATGTATGTACATATGTATTATTATTCATATCTGGTGTTTTTAATTGTATAAGAAAGTCTGAACTTTAGTATTGAGTTGAAATATATGTGCATCTGTTATTTTGTATGTATTTTATTTAAAAAAAACCTATTGGAACATAACCCTCAAATTTATATGAAAACTATGTTTTAGATAACGCTGAATTACATAACGCGCAATTCTTCTGGAACGTAACTATCGCGTTATACGAGGGATACCTGTAAATAGGAAGCTGGTAAAGTTTAAGTGTTACAATTTCCCTCACTTATTTATTTCGCTATTTAACTACGTAATTATTATTAGTTTATATAAAATTTGTATTCAAAATTAAATGAAGCCTTTAAAATGGATACAATTTACCCGTTTCAAAAATTGTATAAAAAATTGTATTTTTAAACCTTCACTTTCCATATCATTGCATATGACTGTTATTTGTCGATGTTGCCATTCCAGCAGTCTGAAAAAATAATCAACATTTTTTATTTGCTGCTACAATATTTCATCATTGTTTCCGCATCATTTTGCAGCAAATCGATTGGCGACCTACATTTGGCACACTTCTCTGCTATAGGCAAATCTTTTTGTAAACGGGCATGTAAGTATGTATATAAATAATTTGAAATTCATATATACACACAAAATTCGCAATGTGGCTGCGCACCTATTTTCTGAAACTTTCCGTAATATTTTTGCAGCTCAGCGGCGTTATATGTATGTTTGTATGTTTAAGTATGTTATTGCTGCCGCCACACACTTGGTTTTCCATAACTTATTTTGTGTTTTTACTAAACACGTTTCGCCTTGCAACTTTATTTCACCAAATTTCGGCGTTTTAATAAACAAAAACCTAAAAATAAATGTAAATAAATGCAGAAAGACAGCAGCTTGAAAAATATTTAACCGCAACACAGGCTAACGGCATCAACAACAATAGAAACATGATAGGTTTTGCTTGTCTGGAATTGTGATATAGTTTTAAATGTATATATGTATATATATGCATATGTACGTATGTATGGCTTTGTGGGCATGCATGCACCACTACATATTGACTTCTGTCTCCATTTCCGCTTTATCGCCACAATTTACTTTTATTTTCGCATTTTTCATTTGCCAGCCAGCCCGCCAGTCGAAAGTCGTCGGTTGCTATGGTAGCGCAGCGACTTGAGCTGCAGCAGAAACATCCAGCAAAAACTGCTGAAAAAAGTCAAAATAGCACAAAAACAACAGCGCACATTTGAATACTTAAGGTAGCCGGTGTGGCGTGGCAGACGTTACGATGAAGTGAAATCTGCTGCCACATTATTATGCAGAAATAGGTACATATTCATACATATGTTTTCACAAACACACACAGATACATTCAAGGAAGTGCAAACATGTGTACAAGTGAGAGTCGGCATTTTTTTATTATTGCTGTAGTTATCCCCCCTTTTTGGGTATTTGTACTCCATTCGGCAGACATTTTCACATTCATCTATAGCCTGCTTTTAGGGGTTGCTATGAGCTTTCTTCGCCGCACACCCATCTCGCCTAGTTACAATCTTTCCAGCTTACAGCTTTTCCTTTCTTGTCTATCCGTCTGTCAGTCAGTCAGACAGTTAGTCCTTATTCTTAATGCCATTTTCATACAATAAATCCGTAAACGGTAAACATTGTGCCTACAATTTACATATACATACACATCTACATATGTACATAAGTGAAGCAGCCATGGTGGGTGCTGTTATTTGTTCGCTGCTGTTGGCGTTGTTTATGCGCATGTTGCTTGTCATGTTGTACAAGATACTAACACACCATCGCATAAGCGTTTTATCAAATTGTTTAAATATAAATATATTGCAGATGCGGATGTTTTCTTGTGGGAAAGTGGAGCAAATCGAGTCGGAAAAATGGGGCGCTTAATAAAAGCTTGAAAAATAGTCATTTAGATTTGGTTGATTGGTTTATTTTGTTTGACATTTTAAAGAGATCTTGTGTTGCACGACGAAACTCACAAATCCAGTATGAAATTTCATTCTACTAATTCTTGCTTTAGAGAGAACTGGTAGGCGCAAATTAACAAGTGATCTTATATGAAGGATTTCAAAGAAGGAAAAAACTCCGTAATTAAGACTGATGTCCATACTAGTGTTTATATTTTTATTAAGTTATTAGCATTTAACTCTAAGGTTATATTCCAATTGAAACAACGTGACATTTTTTGGCTATAAAATTAAGAAAACAAAAACCATAGCCTATAAACTTCGAGCAGCATAAACTAGCGAGTTTTTGAGTTACGAGTGTGAAATTTCGTGGTAGAGAAACTTAGAACTTTTACTGTGAAATGTGTTATAAAAGCAAAATTTCCAAAATAATCATTGATCGTGAATTCCATGTAAACAAAACATTCTCATAAATTACCATACAAAACGAATGTTCAATAACTTCTGCGGTTCGATAAGAAAAACAAAATTTTATGGTTTGTAATAGGCTTTAGTGCTCAGTATAGTCTCCCTAAACATTAACACACTCGTTTCAACGAGATTCGAATACATGAATTCCATCCCTGAAGTGAGAATCTAGAAGGACTAGAGAAAAGAGGTTGTCTGTAAAGTCGGTTTACTGACGATAGTTTAACGTGACAACGTCATAAGAAAATATTGATGGAATGGTTGCAATTTTCAAAACAAAATTTTAATTTTATTTGTTTGATAGATATTTTGTATGGATATAGAGGAGGAGGTAAATGGAATTGCAATGGAATAGGTCAAGTTACATTTACACAAACGAGAAAAATGACGAAACATTTATCAAATTCATGAAAGATATGTTCAATTTCGATTGTGCATCAGACGTTAATAAGTCAACAACACTAAGAGGCACCATCATCGATTTGCCTTTTTCAAGACACTTTAAACTCGAAACACTCCCTTTCATTTCCTACTTTTTCTATCCTCGTCCTATTCTCAACAGAGAAATGGTTCATTACCATGCACACAGCAAGAAGGCATATGCAAATACAAGTATGTGAATTTATATACCTACATATGCGCATATACATACATATATACGCTCACTTAAGTAGGAGAGAGCAAGATGTCGAACGTTGCCTTTCGTTTGCTTTGTCGTTCGTTCCGCTCTTTCGCTTGCAGTTCATTCAAGGTAACGGCAATGAGCAAGGTAACGACAAATGAGCAAGGTAACGATAAATGAGCAAGGTAACGACAAATGAGCAAGGTAACGACACATTTTTTCGTCCGTGCAGCCGGCTAAATCGAATTGTAAGACGTTATCACGTCAAAAAGACCCAGTTTGCGAAAGAAAAAAACAGCTGTGGAAGCGTTTTTTCTAGTCCTTCTAGATTCTCACTTCAGGGATGGAATTCATGTTTTCGAATCTCGTTGGAACGAGTGTGTTGATGTTTAGGGAGACTATACTGAGCACTAAAGCCTATTACAAACCATAAAATTTTGTTTTTCTTATCGAACCGCAGAAGTTATTGAACATTCGTTTTGTATGGTAATTTATGAGAATGTTTTGTTTACATGGAATTCACGATCAATGATTATTTTGGAAATTTTGCTTTTATAACACATTTCACAGTAAAAGTTCTAAGTTTCACGTTGTTTCAGTTGTCACGTTAAACTATCGTCAGTAAACCGACTTTACAGACAACCTCTTTTTTTCATGAGTTTTTTCCTTCAGCTGGTCTAAAAGGTTACAATAATATTTATAATTTATTGTTTTACCAGTTTGGAAGTAATGTACAAACAGAATTCCATTCGCATTGCTAAAAATTGCTGTTAACACCTTCTTGGCCGATTTCTGGGTACAAACTCATTTCGGAGCCAAAGAACTAGGTTCACACCATTCTTTAGCCTCTTGTTTTAATTTAGGATCGTGGTGATGGACCCAATTCTGATCTATAGTGATGAATTGGCTCACAAAATCCACTTTATCCTTTCGAAAACTCTCTAAATGTTGATGAGAAAGTCGCATTCGAATCTGGTTTTGTTCCATTATTAGCGAATGCTGCACTCATTGTGGACACAGCTTTCTTTTTTTCTTTTTTCTGAAACCCAATACCTCAGTTAAAATATTGCTTACACTTCCCAATGAGATGCCTCGAGCATCTACTAAATCTCTTTCAGTCACTCGACAATTTTCCATTCCGATTTTTTGTGTTGTTGCTGTTTTTTGCGTCCTTAACATGGGTTGTCTTGAAGGCATGAACGACCACGTCTAAATTCAGCAAGTTTTTCGCTACATATAAGCGAAATATGGTTTTAAGAAACAAATTTTATGACTAAAGGCCAACTTAGAATGAGCAGAATGAATAAGAGCTGATTGAATGGGAAAAGTCGTGAAAAATATGCCTGTCAGAAACAGCCGAGGCGATTGTATATCCAAAACAATAACTTTTAAACAAAACTACACCTTTGGAATCTCTTCAAGAACACCTAAAGGCACAAAACTAGCTTTCAAAACGCTTGAGCCTTTGCATCACTTCTTCGAAGCAATACTCATTAATGTCCAATATAAATCACATCCATTAACAATTGGTGCAATTAAATGACAATTTGGTCATTTGTCATGCATTTGTGATGCATTAATCCTCTAGTCATACAAAAATTCCTGTGCATGTGTGCGTAGGGCTATGTACGGCACAGTGGCACCTGAATAAATGAGAAAGTTTGAAGGCATTTCCGTTTAAAAATTATGCCACAATTGCAACGGCGAACTAGTTAATGATGACAAGAGCAAAGAATGGCAGCGGCAGTAACAACAAAGTACGGTAAATAATAATAACATTACTGACAATAATAACAATGAAGTTTAATGCATTGCACAACAAAACCAACATTTAAAGTATATTGAGAGCATACATAAAGGGTTTTCCAATAAGAGGTGTTATTTTGATATTCAAAGAAAATTGGTTTTTTTTAATATAAATGATCGGATGTTTATTTCATTATAAAGAGGAAGGTATGCCGTTAATAGTGGAAAATAACATCAGGCAAATGACCACCAGGACAATATCATTTTCATGAAATTTGTCATAACCGAATTGCAAAGTGGCTGCCATCTGTACTCGATAGCCTCACGAATTCCATCTTTGAGGTCTTGAATCGACCCTGGGCTGTTGGTGTAGACCTTTTCTTTCACGTGGCCCCAAAGAAAAAAGTCACAAGGTGTTAAATCTCAAGATCACAGTGGCCAATTGTGATCACCTCTTTGAGAGATAACACGGTGCGGAATCTTTTCCCGTAAAAGATCAATGGTTTCGTTGCTTGTGTGGCACGTAGCGCCGTCTTGTTGAAAATAAACGTTGTCCAGATCAATACCATCCAATTCCGGCCATAAAAAATCGTTAATCATCTCTCCTGTTTAACACCTAACAACTGTTATTGGAAAACCCTTTACAAATATATTCACATATATATATATATCTTTACATTATTGTATACATATTTGGAGATACATTAGGCTCGGCCGCCAAAAGTCGTAGTAGTGAATATTTACTACGGCACCCTCCGGAATTGTTCTCTAGTGACAAAGAAAAGCACGTAATTTTTTAGGTTAGTATTTGTTGGTGCCATAGAGCCTATGATATTTCTTATATTTTCAATAATAAATGGGCACCTTTTGCAAATTTTATGTAAAAAATATTACTAAAAATTAATATTTATTTTTTAATGGTCAAAGTTTGAAATTCTAATCTTATTGAAGCTTCTTAAACTACATATAAGCAAAAACTAACAAATAAGAAAATTTATTGGGCTCACTTAGCGATCCTGTAAAAAATATTTAAGATTTCATAGTTTCATTACTATTGTAAAACAATATCGCTTATCTTTTGAAATATATTATTTTTTAGTTATTCGATATCAAATTTGCAAAATAGAACTTACATCGGCCCACGTATTTATGTAAATGAAACATGTTTAACTTTTCAAAAATAAACTCAGCTTATGCCCTCCTTCTGCCAAACTAACATGACGTCGAGAAAAAATTAATCATATGAATAAAAAGTTAGAAGTATACTCTCGGCAATAATTAATTAAGAGAATATAATATTGTATATTTTTCTTGATGGTAAAAAGCGGGTCCGATATATCGAAGGTGTAGCATTAGGTCGTAATTTTTTTTTACATGGTTTTAAAAAAAGAGTGCTAAGAATTCGGGCTGCAACACTAATAGTTATGAATCGATTTCAAAATAAAAAAAGTGTCTTTTAATTTTCAAAATAGCATAATTTAACTTTAATAGTTTAACTTTTAACGACCCACCCTAATATAAATTCATACTGATACATGCACGCATAGGTACGCATATAGGTTGTTGTACTGCCGCAGTGAAGTGACAATTGATGTTGCTAATGACCACCACCTGCCAACAACACTCAATTCGTGTTAATAATTTTTGTAAATGTTGTTGTTTCTTCTGCTGCATTCACCTTACATTGATTCGTTAATGCGTTGACGAGCTGTGTCTGATGCGATGACTTTGAGTTGCCAAGTATTTGATTCTCCTAAAAATTTTCAACACGGTGCGTATGAATCAATAAATATCAAATAAATAATACAAAAACAGCAACAAACAATAACAGTTGGAACAAGAGCAACCACTGAGCTGCTGCTGCCCCCGCCGCAGCTGCTTGTGCCTCTGTGTTTTGTCAAACTCATTAAAAACGCAATGCTGGCATGCAGCCATTGAAAACTACTTAAACATGCGCGAGCAAAAAAACCAATGCAACAACAACAAGCAGCTTGAATTTATGCAGATCATTATTGCGCATTTGTTTGCATTGCCGCTGGCAAGATCAACAACAGCAAGAGCAACAATAACATCAGAAATTGTGTGTGTGATACGAACTACAGCCACTGACGGTGATACCTATCACTGATCTCGCCACTTTCCCCCACTGTTATGCCCCACTCAACATTAGCAACACCAGCAGTGGTACGCAATGCATTCCTGCTGCCGTTTGTCATTTTGTGCTCATCAACTTATGCCAGTACTGCTGCTGCTTCTGCTCTTGCTTTTCTTGTTCCCAACTGCACTTATGCACGATCCGCTCATTCACTCACTCTCCGCTCGTTTGCTCGCAGTCCACTTCGTTTACATTGGAGGCATTGACAGGCATATGAAAAATTAATTTACTCCTGCTGTTAAATGTAATGACAAAAGCAAAAATCAACAACAAGAATCTTTACCCTGAATATAACAATCGAATATCGATGCTAACAACAACACAGTTGTTAATGAACTGCGCGTCGCAGCGGTAGCGGCAGCACCAGAAGTGTAGAAGCGATTTTGAAAATCAATTCAATGGTTACTTCATTAATTTGTGGACGAGATTTATTATTGTTGTTGTTGTCACATCATCCACATTTTTATTTTATTAACAGCATATTTTTGCTTGTTTGTTGCTTTAAGAATGTTTTTTCAGTGAATTATGAATGTTGTTGTGCACTTCGAACTCACGGTTGTATTTTAAGCTCATTAGGTAAACGCAAGTTTTTTACTTCGTTACATTCTCGAGAAAAATAAGTTCGCTGATAACGAAAAACAAACAAAAATCCAAACACTAGTCAACAAGATTTTCGTCACTCAATTAGATGAGTGCTTTAATGTAAAAATTTTTTCATATGCGTCTCACAGATCCTTGAAGTCATACAGGATCGCAGATTATAGCATTTCAATACTTCTTCTCTTATATGTTACGATGTGGTGTACTTAATGTTAATGATTGCCTCTTATTATTTCTAGTTTATGTAATACTCACTTGTATTCGATAGCCGTTCACGCCACGCTATAGGATTCGCTACCAATCCCTGCAATCCCGGCCAGTACAAATGCGTTCGCTCCACAATATGGCCAGCGTGCGTTTTCAAAGGGGCACCTTGACTTTGCGACAAATACTGGGCCATTCCAGCAGCGGCGGCGGCAATGGAGAAACGCGGTATGCCACCTGAAAGGAATGCAAATAATGGGTTAATTGAAAGCTCATATAAAAAGTTCGGTAAAATTTTAAAAACCTTTACAAATAAATTAACAGTTCTCAAATTAACCCTCTTAAATCGACTTAGCACTCACTACCAATAAAGATTTAAATTACTGATTTTAATGCAATTTTTGAACTAATAATCATTCGCCGCTGTTGCTTTAGTCTCCAGCTTAATAAAAGTTAAACTGAAATGTAAAGTATACTGAACTTAAAACAAAACTTAACCTCAAAAAAGTTAGTCGAACAAATTTCAATTACACCAAAAAAGAGGTGCACATATTGTGAAATGCTCTAACCCTTTCAGACCCTGATACACGAATTGCAATGTTTGTTGAATTTGGACGAATGAAAATATTAATGGTTCCGATATTAATTTATTGTATGCTTCCCTCTCTTTATATCTGCAATACGTTATTTCGATCGTTGAAGTACTCCTACTTCACAATTTTTTGACATTCTAATGGTCATCTTGCTGCTTGCGGAAATGAGGCATGCAAGTTGTTGTGATATTTTTCATACATTTAAATTATGTATTAAATAAGTGTTGCTTTAGTGGTGAAGTATTGCAAAAACAATATTATGTTCTAATTTTACAGAGAAACTGTTTTTTTTTTGTCATATATTAGAAAAAAGTGAACTTTTGAGTGAATTCTTGTGAAATCCGAAAACTTTACTAGTCTTCGAAAATCATGAAGGACGGGTATGTCCTGCATATGTAGCGCATAAAGTCTGCATACACCTTACAAATATTTTAAATTGATTAAAAGCACAACATAAATTTATAGTTGACAATACATTTTAAATACCTTCATTCCATACATAAGTTGAAAATTTTGAAATTGAAATTTGAAAAGGTCGAGCCAAGGAGCACCAGAATATCAGGTGGATCCTAAAACACTCAGGCTAAAAAGCCCATTGTATTTAGAGCTCTGGAAAGAGGTTAGATAGTCAAGAAGGGAAGGAGAAAAGTATGAGAGAAAGAGATAGGAAATAATAGAGACAGAGATAGAGTCCTAAGAGAATTTTCCAGATTCTTTGACAAATCTGTAAATATCATCCAGTTTTAGAAAACGAATATTACTCATTCTCACGACATCGGAACCCAAAACTCGTAGCCGTGCTATACCATACGCAGAACACTCACAGAGAAAGCGCTCAGTGCTATCCACCTCCTCCAAGCACGACAGGCACATTGGGTCCTCAATGATTCCAATGGTGGTCATATGCTGACCCCATGGGTTGCGTCCTGTAATAATACCGACCATCAACGAAACGTCTTTCCTTCCAAGTTTTAATAGAAATTTTGACAGTTTTCTGTTCGGACTTGTCACAAAATACTTGGCTGTTCTGCAGCGTTCTATACCGGACCATCGCTCTTTATGTAGATTGCCTACATAATCGCTGATCCAATTCATGATTCCCGCGGAACTGATTCCGATTATTGGCTCTGGCCCTTGGGGGGAATCGCTTATCGACGGTTGGCCAATTCATCGGCAATTTCGTTTCCTTGAACACTGGAGTGTCGTGGAGCCCATATAAGTACAAGCCTGTTTTGTCTTGCGACAGAATTAGTTACAAAAGAAAATAACAATATTCCTTGTTTCATTGTTTACAGTCAAACGGATCAAAATAGCGGTAGTGAAGCACACAGCCGAGACTTTTGGCTCTCGTACAATCCTACAAAATAGATCAAAATTCCCGCACAGTTGCCGAATCTCATTCCTATTGAGCATCTGTGGGATCTCTGGAAAATATAATTCTACAGCATGCAATAAAAAGTAAGGTGGCTTTGCGAAGTGTTACGAGAGCAGAATGGGCGAAGGTTACATACAAATGTGATTGAGTGAAATCCTAAAATATCGTGGCTATCCAACAAAGTTTTAATTTTCGTTTTTGTATATTGTTTATAAAGCTTTTTTTATTTGCCTTAAAACTGTATGCAGACTTTCTGGTTGCCATATTTACATGCTGCTGCAATTATCTACTTACCGATATGTAAACAATGAATTGAGAAATCTTGCTATTTTCTTTTGCTTTTGTAACTTAAAAATGCAATGAAAGAATAAATAAATAAAATTTATTTTCAACTATAAATTTATTAAAAACACAATATAATCAATTTAAAAATACTTGTAAGGTGTACGCAATGCAGGTATACGCATTTGATTCTTTGTCCAAGTGGGCCCTGCTTGGGCAACAATTTATCCTGACCTAACCTAAAACCGCGCAATTATATCAACCAAAACTATGTTTATGGGCTTAGAGGGACATTTGAATCAAAAATTATTAGATGGGATCTATCGAATTTGCTATTATTTAATTGAACTAGAGTTAATCTGTCTCCTCATAAGTTTATAATAACGTTTCGCGTTATCTTTATCGTTTTTTCCGATCCCAGCCTTCTCAAAACAAAACCTGAAAGCATTAAAATTTCGTTTATATTCCTGAGTTGTGTTACGATAATGGGAAATAAATACTTAATTTGGATAAGTCTTTCGAAAACTTTTCGAAATGTTCCTAAAATATAAAAATAACTTATGAATACGCGAATATTCTAGACACAGGCGCATATTTATTAACTCCCCGCAACCGAGTGAGTCTGTCCATGACAAGCATTCGGCTGGTCCGATTTCCAAGCTTGCTGAATGAAACCTCAAGTTATAAAAGTCGAAAAATGTTTTTCTAACCGCGGTCGCCTCTCGGTAAGCTATGGTAACCCATCTGATGCATTTCAGCCATGAAAAAAGCTTCTCAAAAAACTGTAGGACGAAAAGGGGAAGGGGAAACTCGGCAGAACATCTAATATACATATGATATACTTGCCAATAATAAATTTGGGAATATATAACCAATGCATCTATGCTTCCCGATATTAAATGAATTTATATCGTATTTCATTCATTATTCTTTATATACTACTTGTAGTACCTGCGCGTATACCTACATATTCATGTATACACCGGTGGATAACATTACCATCAAATTATTTAAAATATTACCCAATTTAGGCAGAACAATAAATTGGCGTGCCTGAGCAAAAAAAATGTTAAAATTTTATTTAATAGGAGGGCTGATTTATTAAACGAAACACAAAATACTCAGCTCAATAAATATAAAGCACAACAACTATCGTTCGGTCGACTACTAAATTCATTTCATTATAATCGAATTAATTTCGAGGCGAGGCAATTATTTTCCAACAATAATTTGTGTAGATACATAAATAAGCATTCGTGAAATTATTTTACGTATAGGTGTTTGAAAGATGGAATGCATGCAGAGACTCGCAAATGGGGTCTCAATACAATAAAGTCTGCTTGTGTGTGCATAGGCAACACCTTGATGTAATCGATTTGATTTACTCCATTTCGATTTGTTGTCACTCATTTAATTAGTTATGAGTTGTAATCAAAACAGAATTGAAAATTGCCAACGCATTGTCACGCAGCCGTCGCACGAACACAAAGCCAAGCGCAAAGGCAAAGAAAAGCTAGTGCCACTCCCTGCCTCCTTTGCACCTTCTATGCGACACTCGATAACTCCACTTAATTACGCCACAATAATTTAGTAATTGTGATGAAAAAAATGAAAAGTAGACAACAATAAATATTAGATAATAATAAAGCAAAAATGGTTTGCAGTTGTGGTAGAAATTAAAAAATATTAAACCATTTAAGCCAGCAATACAAATGGTCGTAATTGAACATTTAAAATTATTGGGCATAAATATCGCGTCATTTTTCTTTTCTTTTTTGTTTGGCATTTTCAATTTTAAAATTATTTTAAGAAATCTTGTCTAACCGGACTCGATTGAGCACGCTACGTACAAAGGTAAAAATATTTTGTTACGAGCTTATGAGCAGGAGAGAGAATATGCGTACGAACGAGAGTCAGCCGATGAGTTTGCCATTATAAAAATATTAAAAGGAATTGTTTTTTTGTATTCCTTATTTTATTCCATATTGAAGTGCATTATGCCCTCTTTGGCAAACTGTATGAGAAATATAAAATTTTAATTTTCTTGCATTTAATGTTTGAGAACACCGAATATCTCAACAGAACTTTACGCTACATTAGTGTTTTTATTTTACAGGTGTCCCTCGTTATTCCTTTTTCGTTTATTTCGAGTCTAAAACATAATACTGGGTTTTTACAGGCCACGTAGAACTATTAAAAATAAATAAATTATTAGCGCTTACACCCTTTTTGGATGTTTCGCCGAGCTCATCCTCCTATTTGTGATGTGCGTCCTGATGTTGTTCCACAAATGGAAGGACCTACAGTTTTAAGCCGTTTCCGAAGGGCAATTTACTACAGATAGTTAAATAAATAAATTAAAAAACAAGTGTCGAAATTCATAAAATTCATTCTTTGCACCGAAAAGATAAGCGGAATAGAGCTCGAGATCTTATTGAATTCGCATAGTGCGCAGGCAATAGGAGCATTACGCGCATAATTCGTGTTAATCACTCAAATATTAAATGGGGAAATGCTGGCGACCGATCTAGTAGGGTATGAAAGTTAATGCTCCGTAATAGGGATAAAAAATCAATTCCCCTTGATTTATACTAAAAACCGAATGCAGTGAGAGTATAGACTTTCTACTCTCTATAGGGTAAGGATAGGTTGAGAATTTTAACGACTTGAGAGCATATTTAACACCTTACGTGCACGTTAAATTCTTTAAGTTGCAAATTAAGGGCAAGGCCCCAAATAATTGTTGCACATTCTAATGTAGAGCGCTCAAAGAAAGTAAAAAGTAATTCGAGATTGCAAGATTCGGAGAACCTGTTAGGCCGTATAAAAGCTAAGATGAAGTAAGTCGTGGATACAGCAAAGTTAATGTGACTTTGAACTGAAAAATGAGAGCCAAAAATCACACCTAGGTCTTTAAATTCGTGATTGAAACACATTTTGAGTTTCGGCGAAAGTGACATGAAAACATTTCTTGATATTTAGAGAGATGACAGAGTTATTTCACATTGCACCAGCGAAGGAGCGCATTAATTTTCGATTGCAATATAGGAATATCCTCAGCATTTTTAATCGCAGAAAATATTTTCTTCAATTTCTAATTTTCAGTTTCATATGTTCATAAATCACAGGTACTAATAGATTAAGGGGGGATGCCACTGTGAAGGGTAAAAAAATAGTCGATTTTTGGGAATTTTTTTTTGTAAGTAGGAATGAGTATTCGCAGACAAACGGCAATTTATTATATATGTATTAAACTAATTATGTTGATGTAAATTTTTATTAAAAAATATTGAAAATTGACAAATTTATGTAAGTTAACGTAACGAGTTAAAAAAATGACGCCATCTGGTGGCATTGATACAGCAATGAATAATCATCTGAAATCAAAAACCCAAAAATTTTATTAATCTATCGTTGTACGTAGCCTTTTTTTAAGAAATGGTGGTGATTTGAAGTTTGATTTGTTTTTTCACCATTTTTTTAATTTTCAATTAGGCTCAAAAACATAGTTATAGTAATAGTTGAAAATCGGCTACGTACAACGATAGCCAATGCGATAACAAAAATTTTGAAAGAAAGAAAATTAAAATCGGTTCATTAGTCTTCGAGAAATCGTTGTCACCGTATCATAAAAAGTCGTTGAAATAAAGCGTCGTATCGTAAGCGCTACGGGACCGAGCCGACGGGCGCTCACTTAAGTGCACACAGAATCGGGAATAAAGCGAATTTCGCTTTAAAATTTTTACCACATTTTCTTGAGTAGTTATACTAACAATTTATGCAAAAAACAAATCGATTTCTTTGAATTTTCACAGGGGCGTTCCCCTTTAATGAATAGAACGAAGAGTAGAGGTCATAAATACTGTTTTGTGGCACCCCCTGAAGATGCAGTAAAAGGTTTCAAATATTCTGCCTCAACCATTACCATACATCGTCTATTGAATAAATAAGATTTCAACCATTGAACGAAAACAGATTGAAAACCAAGCAAGATTAATGTACGTAATATAATTGCATGAGAATGCTTTAGAAAGGTCCATGTAATCCTTCAGCAAATGTTGAAAAAGAATATTCACCAAAATCTGCTAGGTTGGAAACTGAGACCTACCCATGAATTCAAAAGAAAAATACATATTTTCATTCATAATCTCTTCGGAAAGTTTGGTTACAATAGAAAGCTTTGAAATCGGGCTATAATGGCCAATGTTCCGGTAAGCTTGAAATTGCCGAAATTCATAGATGAAAGTGGATTAAAGAATAAAATGAGTCCGCATCGTCACGCATGTGGCTACAAACGAAGCGCAGAATACCAATAATGTATTTTTGGAAATACTGTTGAGATCACAAAATCAGTTTAATGAAATCACAGAAAAATATTTTTATTAAAAAATTCAAAACTTAAAATTTTTTAAAATTATTCAACTTTTTTTAGAAGCCTTTTCATCAAACTCATTAATTTCTTAAATTCGTATATTTTTTATTAATGCATATTAAGGGGACAAATACCTGTAAAATGTCGAAAAAAAACATTTTTTTTTCATAAAATGTTAATATAATCCTTTAAAAATATGTCAAAAAAAAAATTTTACCGTAAATTTAAGTATTTCTTATATTATAGATCGTCAACCGTGACGACTCTATTCTTTGCGTTCGAGCGCTGGGAGAGGTATAGTTACGTTGCCGAATTTAGACACGTTTTTCTCAAAACTATATTTTTCGAATTGACGTACAAGATTATACGATAATTCGAAAAATTATTGACGGATCTTTATTATCTATTACTTTCTATGTGAATTTATAAGTTTTAGAAAATTTTTCGAAAAAATATTTAATTTTTTCGAAGCCAAAATAGTAGGAAAATTCGCCCCAAAATTCACTTCTTTTTGAAGCATTTTATTCCGCGATTTTTTTTCAATTTTTTTCAATTCATATAGTCGAATGACATTACTATACAAAAAAATTGTTGGTTTTTTGTATTCCTGGAAGAATTGAGTGTACATCCGACATTTTAAATGATTAAAATAAAAAAAAATGTATATTATTTTAATGTATTGATAAACGGTATGCCAATTTTGAAAAAATATATCGACTTCTTCATTTTAAATAATTTTAATAAAAATCAGGGAAAATATGGCCGTTTACAGGTATCTGTCCCCTTACATATTACATATGTATATTGCTATAAATTGAGACAGTAGTAGTGGTGTAGTTTTATAGAATAAACACCTAAATTGCAAAAAAGTGCTTAAAGTAAATCACTTCATATAATTTTATGTTTTTCCGCTAAAACCTTCTATGGATCTACGCATAGAACCCAAATTTTTCTTATGGCGACTTAGGGAGCTGTTACACTAATATTACTTTCAAGGTCCTTTATAAAGGGTGTTTTTTTAGAGGTTAGGTTTTCAAGTTGGCACTACTTTTTTCGTAGATGGTCTTTTTGACAGCTGTCACTTGATTTATGCTCAGTTTGGTTTGCCATTTCATAATGAATAGACTTATACCTGAACAACGTTTGCAAATCGTGCAAATTTGGGCCCAAAACGAGATGGCCACCGATCCCGATTTTCACAAGAAAATTTTGTTCAGCGATGAAGCTCACTTTTGGTTGAATGGGTATGTCAATAAGCAAAATTGTCGCATTTGGAGTGAACATAATCCACAAGCCATTGCTGAGACGCCGTTACATCCTCAAAAAGTCACTGTTTGGTGTGCTCTATGGGCAGAGGGAATCATTGGTCCATATTTCTTTAAAAATGAAGCCGGCCATAATGTTACAGTCAATGGAGAGCGCTATAGAGCCATGATTAATGACTTTTTCGTGCCTGAATTGGACGATGTTGATGTGGACGACGTTTGGTTCCAACAAGACGGCGCTACATGCCATACAGCCAACGCAACAATCGATTTATTGAAGAAAACTTTTGGTGAGCGCATTATCTCGCGCCGTGGACCTGTGGCGTGGCCTCCAAGATCGTGCGATATAACACCGCTGGACTATTTCTTGTGGGGCTATGTGAAGTCGCTTGTCTACGCAGATAAGCCCGAGACGATTGACGTCTTGGAAGAGAATTTTCGGCGCGTTATTGCTGACATACGGCCCCAATTGCTGCAAAAAGTGGTCGAAAATTGGGCTTCTCGGCTGGAATTTATTCGAGCCAGCCGCGGCGGCCACTTGCCCGAAAACATTTTTAAAACATAATGGCAAACCCTTACCTTTATAATAAAGCTGAATTCTTGGCCATAACATTAAATTATATACGTTTTATTTCATCTTGAAAACCTAACCTCTAAAAAAAACACCCTTTATTATAAGATAACAACAGGGCCCAGACAAGATCATCTTACTTCTTTTAGAGCAATCTTTCTCATAAATTACCTATTCTTCTGTAAATTTCAATTTTACTTTTCAAATACTATCTCTTTCTTTGAAGGTAGAAAAAAATATTTTATTATCCCCCAACTAAAACACTCTAACAACTCTAACTCTAGCAAGCTAAATGAAATCAAAATAAATAAACTCCCAAAAAAGAAACCGAGTTTTAACTCTTCATGAATGTTTCTCAACTTTACATTCCACTCTGAAGTAAAACGAAAAAAAAGTAGTTTCCAGTCGAACTCACCTCCCGCTAAAGCACTTAAGCCCGCCGATGATACCGGCGGCGGTTTCGACAGAATTGTATCTATTCCATGCGGATTAGCAGCACCTTGCGTATGCGTTGTTGTTGTGGTTGTGATGGAACCCGACATACCACTACCCACCACACCTCCACCACCCCGACCGTCGCCGATCAAGTGCGTATGCTGACTATTCGCGTAGCCATTCATCATGCCCGCCGCACCTCCGCCAGTCTTCATTTCAGTCATTGAGTGCAGCGCCGCCAACGGCGGTCCAAGAAAACTCAATGGGAGCTTGTGCTCCATCATATTGTTATTGTTATTGTGGTGAACACCCAACGGGTGAACACCTCCAATGCCATTGTTGTTGTTATTGTTGTGATGCGATACTTGCAGCGCGGATGCATATTTGGCGCGATTCGCGGATAGGTTTTCGGGACTGTAGTCAGGCGGTGGCGGACTCGATTCGCTGTTGTTACCAGCTTCTTCACCTCCACTACCGCTGCGCTGACTGACCGGATACGATTTGGAACTGTCGACACCGGGACTGGAGTTGTTGTCATAGCGGTTGCGTTGATGCAGCGAATTAGCACAGTTGTCTGGTGATTCGGATTGCAGGCGGGACGATGAGGCGATAGAAGAGTGATCAGCTCCAGCGCCGCCACCACTACTCGCCGACAGCAAGGGCGGTGGTGTGGAGGAATCTTCAGCGGAACGCGCTGACTTTGTCCCACTCGCTTCTAGGCTGTGAAGCTGCTTGGGCGGGGCCTTCAATAGCATGAGCGGGCTGGTAAGATTATTATTATTGGCAGCGTAAGCAGCTGCTGCCGCCGCGCTATGATAATCGAGCAGATGATCCCGACTAGCTGCCGCAGCAGCTAAATTTTGGTAGTCGTGATGTGCGGCAGCAGCAGCAGCGGCCGCTTCTGCGAAACCGTTCGTCAAGCCTGCGGAATTTGGAAGATGATGATGCAAGGCAGCAGCGGCGGCGGCGCCAGTCGGAGAACTGCGATTCGCTACCGACGCCATGGCCATAGCCGACGGTGAGTTGCTCTGGCTAGCGGCAAAGCTGTGATGACGCATATAGGGATTGATTAGGTCCATGTTATCGACCGATGATGAAGGAAGCGGTGGCGGTTGTTCGCTGCTGTATGACGGCAAACAAAAGTCCGTTGATGAGGTGCTTGTACTCTCACTCGCGCCGGCAAAGCTGCTAAGGCGATGATAGAAAGCGGCAGCTGTGGACGAGAATCCAACGGCACCAGCCGCAATGGCTGAAGCAGCGCTGGTGGGTGTGTGACGGAAAGCGGCTAAATTGAAAGCGGAGTTCTCGGATAGTTGGAAATGCTTTTGCGGCAGCAGCGGATGCTGATGGTGCGACAAGTCGTTGTGGCTGTGGTTGTAGGCATGAATTGTAGGCGGTAGCGGCTGCACGGTTGTGATATGTGCGGCGGCGGCGGTGGCGGCTGCGTTTGGGCTTTCGGAGCCCGCAGGCGTTGATGACAGGTAAGGACTACCCAGCGTGGAAGTGGGGAGACCTGTTACGTTGGAAGCCAAGTACGTAATGTTTTTTGTTTTTATTCTAATTTGCTTGTTCCTCTTTTACTAATCAAAAGAATTCGCTCACTTTTCGACATATAATAAAAAATGTATTTTTATAATTTTTTTCTAATCTCTGTGACTTTATTCTTTTTATTCATTTATATTTCGTTTTAAAATTTTTTTAATTTTCTTCTGAATTATTTTCATTTACAATCTTTAACTTACTAAAGTGTTTACTTTATTCTAATAAACCACCATTTAACTCTGAAATTTTAACAAAGTAATTACAAATAAATATCAAAGTTTCATTTTCCATTAATCTGAAAATTGTTTCCGCATAATTTTCGGTTCTCACTTTTTTCATCATCAAATTAATTTCTTTAAAAATTTCTACAGTCGTAAATTCCTTTTATTGATCTCAATTCACTTTATTTGATTTTTAATTTCGTATTCCAATATTTGTTTTCTAACCGTAAGTTTAATTTTTCTTCAAAATTGCACTTTACATTTTATTAAAATTCCACGCACTGCGAGAATCCATTTGTTCGCCATCACCGACATCCGAGCACAACCGACGATGTGACAAATCAAATAATCTGGAATAATTTTCTAACCCGTTTTGTTTTCAAATATTTTTCAATTAATACTTGAGCGATTTTTTCACACTTCCGTGCGCGTTACCATTAACCGTCCGAATGATTAGGCCTAAGACTACAGAATGATTTCAAAATTGACTACCGTCGATGTGCCGACTGAGCTGGATGGCCGTTTGTCCGTCGCTGTATCGGTGTTCGCAACAGCAGCAACCTCGGCAACAATAACAAAGAGACCAATAAGCCAAGCACTGCTACACAAGAAATTGAAATCCCAACACAGCAGCGCCAACAACACTCCACACTTACACACTCGCACTCGCAAGCAAGCACAAGGCGTTTTGTTTCCTCAAATCCGTTTTGCCTACACCTCCGTTTCCGCTCTATTGCTTGCCAACCATTTCAGCTGCATTGACTCACTGTCAGAGCATTACAGTTGCATTGTTGTTTTTGTTGGCGCAATGCCAATGCGTGTGTGTGTGGCTCAATTAAACATTGAATGTGTGAGTGCGAGTGAGAGCGTAGAAACAGACTTCTTGATGTTGTTTTTTGTTGAGTGCAGTTAATACAATTTGCTGCTCTTATGGCTGTTGTTGGTGTTGTTCATGTTGAAGGGTTGTTCCACGTTTATTATGGCTTTCGACGGTGGTGGCTTGCCACACTCGCTTTTGAATGTAGTTCGAGTAAGTAAATCAGTGGAGAAATCAGTGTTTGAAAATCACTATCAACAGCAGTAGCAACAACAACAACAGCAACAATAATAAGATTGGCATACAACGAGTTGGCTGAGTTGGAATTATATGGAATTGGCACAAAACGAATGGGAATTTTATTATGTACGTCATTAAAATGTACTATTTCGGATTGGAGGAGCAGGCGAGGCGGTGTGGTGCAGCTAAACGGAATGTCGGCATGTCAGGAGGCGAAGGGGCTCGTAATCGGGTTGTAAGTCAGGCGTTGAGGCAGTGAAACAAAATCGAGTGACGAACAAATAAAATATAACAAAAAAAAAATGTATTTGAGGTTGATGAAAGTACCAAATAAGACGCAAATTAAGAAACAGAAAAAAATTTAGAAGCTCTCGCAAAAAAGTATTCGGGTATACGACAGAAATTGATAAATTCGTGGTTTTTTTTTTAATTAATGGCTTCTTACTTTTATTTTAAGCACTTTATGGCATGTTTTAAAAACTCGAACGATTGTTATCACCATACGATTTGCAACTACTTAAAAAATAGTGCGATTACTTCATATAGCCGCATGACTCACAAGAAATTCATTAAAACTTCGACTTATGCAATACACTGAAAATTGCGACGATATTTATGTTATTATATAATCACAAAAGTTCTCAGAAAGCATTTAAAAAAAGTGAAATTAATAAATATCCTAAAGTTCATCGAACGAAACTAATTTAGAATGAACTAAAAAGAAATCCATAATTTTCGCGTGAAATGATTACGCAAATAGTTTCAAACTGTTTTATAGTCGATTTTTAGCTCCTGGGTGATGCTACCATTACGCACATGCCCATCAACTTCGATTATTTTTGTGATTTTATCAACGTTGTCGACATTTTCTTTAACACTAAAATTACCTGAACTGAATAAAACCGATAGTATCGACACCATAAACACCATTCACAATTTCATTACCGAATTTTCTCTTTGTTGACGTCCATTGCTAACACCTGGGAACTCGCAACTGGAAGGAACAAACAAAAAACGGCAAACGCATTTTTTAAGTGTGAAATATCACCTTGACAACGAGCATATACTTTAAACTGTTTAATTAACACTTTACGAGATATCGATTACTACCACCATCTATCGAGAAAAGGTATAAAATTAAAATTCTTGCTCCCAAACCTAATATATAGTTCGAGATCTTCGCTTAAACGTTCTTCCTTGTCTTGAAGTCATAAACAATTTTTCGCAGTATCGGAATAAAAAAGTCAACAGTGGCTTTACACATTGTCATGGGAAATTATTGGTCAATATCGCTTGCACGAGGCGGCATCTGCATAAGATATGAATAATGGCGAACGATAAAAATGGCAGCAATAATTCATATCTTATGTAGATGCTGCCGCATGCAAGCGATATTGACCAATAATTTCTCGCATGCATTCATCGCATGCAATTTCATTTGAAATCATTGTTAAATCTGTATTTCCAAAAATGTATTCAATTCTCATGATGACTTCACTCTACTTTGATTGTGATGTAAAAACGAACAATTTTCTCGCCACAAATCTGACCTTTTCTGCGAATTGCTTCGCACAAACGGATAGCTCGAAAGCTCCCATAAAAAATAATGAGACTAATATTGACCTAAAAAATGTTTTTACGAATCGAATCCTTTTAATTTAAGGCACATTGTAGAATGTTTCTATGAATTACGGGTCATCTTTGCTTCTTGAATCCAGCATATCTCATGGCATGCGGTAATATGTTAACTATACATACGAAATCGTTTGTTGTTGTTAAGGTGGTTTAACATTTCCACTGAAATACTCCTAATTAGTGACCAGCACCGTTTTATTACCACTATCTCGTGTGATGATGTAGTTTTTTTGTTTTTTTTGGAAAGCGTACCTTAAAGCCTTTCTTAAAGTTAAGGTCGGGGGCTGTGCAGTCTGATCACGAAATCGTTTACTTGATATCATATATTTTGTGCGATAATCGGTTTACGCGAGCAAAGTCCTTTCTGTGATATAATAGACCAGCAGCAATATATTTTTGTTGAACACGATGGTGCCGCTATTCGAATTTTCAATTTTAAATTGAAATGGATTGAAAATGACACTTTGAATAGTTTTTCGCTGAATATTGCTTCACTTAGCTCACGGGTTTTAGGTACGCCTAACCCTCGTTTTAAATACGTTCCCAAAAATTCGGGTAGAAAAAATTCGTGTAAAAAGATAATTAGGTGAAAACAACAATAAAAGAATTATTTTTAGAGTCCAGTTAAGAATTTATTTCGTGGTTACACATTTTAATTCATTAAATGTAAATATTATAAGAAATAAATTATTAAACGGCGAGAGCAAAATCTACCGAGTCTCAGAGACCTTTCCTGAGATTAATTTAAGCGCTTCGTACGTTAAATGCGTTGAAAAACCTTCATCTGTTTCCTCTATGAGATCCAAGAAAAATTCTTAAAATATTAAAAATCGTGTTAAAACAACACAATGCGTGTAAAAAAAGATTTTTTAACGCATGTTAAGTCAAATCGAGTGAAACCATTCATGTAATAAGAGAATTAAGTGTAGTTACATTTTTTTATCACACATTCACTTTACAGCACACACTGTGCACACCATTGCAAACTTAGGCGTTCGACTTAAATGAAGTGCCCCAAATGGTTTGTGGTGCGAGTAGGAGCATATTTTGAATATTTGTTGTTGTTCTTCCTGCTAATGTGGCAACGATGAGAGCAAGCAGTGAGCGAAAACAAAAGAAGGTACGGTATATGAGTGAGCGAGAAGGCATGTGTGTTTATTTGTTTAAAATGTAATAAATATTAAGTGAATTGTGCAATTTTTTCACGACGCATACAAATGGAAGCAGCAACAAAAACAAGGCAGAAAAAAATCAATTTGCTTGGTTTTTAATGAAGTTGATATAAACGAGTTGTATTGTTTGCCCTGGTTTTTGCTTTGTTAGTATTTTATAGTGCTGCATTAAAAATGATTAACAACAAATGGGCACACATAAATATTTACGCAGGCAGCTTTGAAAATAATTCCACAAATAGAATTATGCCAAGAGGGAAGTTAAAAAATGGCAGAGAGTTGCGATTTTTTGGAAATATTCAAACAAATTCTGCACGAAATGCGAATTTTGATGAAAATTAAATATTGAGAAGAAAGGGATAATAATACCTGTTTAATTTTCAAATTCGCATACCATTTCCAGTGAATTGCTCTTTCTCTGCGCCCTGCATGTCGCTCAGCTTGTGGCCTCTGTTTATTATCCTTTGTAGTTTTTATGTGCAACTTGTTTATGAGTTCATTTTAACTATAATAATTATTACATTATTTTTACCCATTGGCGTATGCAGACACGAATGGATAATGAAAGCAAAAAACAATCGACCCTGCGTGTAGGATGCCGCACTGGAATTTATATATGGCTGCACTATAGCCAGCAAGGCATAGCACGGCACGGCACGCCACGCCACGGCATGGTGTGGCTCTCCATTTAATAATAAACTACATACAAAAAAATTTTAATTTACTCAACCAAAAAACATCAACAGGCAATACACGGGAGCGAATCTGCACACACATTCCCCCACACAAACATTCAAGTAGCTGCCAAGCGTAAATGCATGCGTGTGCACTCCCAAACACACATATCGCCTTCTTATTGGATCTCTGAGCAGTGCGGAAGAAATGAAAATTGAAACATGCTTTGGCCACACCTCTATGGCTACGCTGTCGACGCCGACATCTTGGACGCCATTGTTGAGCAGAAGCGGAAAGAGAGATAGCACGTTGAAGTGAGTGAGTAAGCTGCGATATGCTTTGGGAACTCGTTTTCCATGCCCGATTTTTGTTGAGTGAGAGTGCAAAGTGTGGTGAAAACGCATTACTCAAATGGTTGAGCGGTTTTATGCCTGCCGTGTGGGGAATTTAGAATTTGAACACAAATCTCTTTTTGGGTGCAATTGGAGATGGATCTATAGGAGGCTGTTAAAGTTAGAGATATAATGATATTAGATATTTTTTTAATTTCAGGAATGAACATAGTTCAAGTATTTTTAATTATGAAGCTTGATTTTTCAAATTCGATGTGCGCTTAAAAAGCGTTTCTAGCCTGCATTTTTGGCGATCCTTCCAATTGGCCCAAAATTCAAGGTATGGATATAAGTTGATACACATTTTTGGGCACTTGCATTGCAGAAGGTGTTAAAATTTTGTGAAAATATTGCAGTTCATTCTGAAATAAGCCTTAACAACAGCCACCTCAGACAAGATCAAGAGAATTTGAGACAATAAATTTGATCACAAAACGGTTGTTGTTGTGAAATTGAAATTGATATACATATATGAGTATAGGCATAAATATTCCATAGTTTCGAAAATAACACGAGGAATAGGTTTATCAACGACTACACACGACGGCTTCATGCATACGTTGCCCTTGTACAAAGGTAGGTTGGCATTGCAGGCGCTCATCTTCCATATAATGTTAAAAAACGTAACAATACAGAGCTTCAGTAATCAGCTAAGCTAAATTTTTATTCAGAATGGTACCATCTGGCACCACCTACTGTCAAGTACATATGTGCATCTGTGCTTTGACTTAATCAAACTTTACCAAACTTCGTGCACTATGAAAGGTTTTGAAAATGATTGAAGTTAGCAAAAACCCATCTCCACTTAACATGGGGACCATATAATTGGGTATTTGGTCGAGCTTTTCTTCCTATTCATGGTGTACATCTTGATGTTGTTCCACGAATGGAGGAACCTACAGTTTTAAGCCGACACCGAACGGCAAATGGTTTTTTATGAGGAGCTTTTTCATGAGGAACATTCATGGATTTCTTGTGCAAACTGGGAATTTTTTCATGAGTTTTTTTCTTCAGCTGGTCTAAAAGGCTACAAGAATATTCAGAATTTATTGTTTTACCAGTTGGGAAGTAATTTACAAATAAAATTTCATTCGCATCGCTCGCTAAAAACTGTTGTCAACACCTTCTTGGCCAATTTCTGGACACAAGCTTGTTTCAGAGCAGAAGAACCAGGTTCACACCATTATTTAGCCTCCTGTTTTGATTTAAGATCATGGTGATGGACCCAATTCTGATCCATAGCGATGAATCGGCGCACAAAATCCACTTTATCCTATCCAAAACTCTCCCAATGTGGCTGAGAAAGTCGCATTAGAATCTGTTTTTTTTTTTTCATTATTAGTGAATGCGGCACCCATTGTGCACACAGTTTTCTGAAACCCAATACTTCAATTAAAATATGGCTCACACTGCCCAATGGGATGTGTAAGACTTCTACTAAATCTCTCTCAGTCGCTTGAAGAATTTCCAATTCGATTTCCAATATTTTTACTACGATTTCTGTTGTTGTTGCAGTTTATGGACGTCCCTTCCGTGGATCGCCTTCAAAGCGTGTACGACCACGTTTAAATACAGTACTAATGGATGGCGAAACGTTTTTATACACTTTCAATATTCGCCCATAAATTGCCTTTACTTTTAAAACTTCCAAAAGTTAAATTAAAAAAAAAATAAATTTTTGGAGGTTCTATCAAATCACTCTAGCTGACGTAAATCTTAATTTTTCGAAATATTTTGGCAGCAGTCTTGGGATATAATAAATTTTATGGTTTCCATCCAAAAACAGTACCGATTTTGTTTTGTATTTAGAGTATATGGTCCCTCTCTAAATCTTGTAGGAAAACACGTCGCCGCCGCAGCAGTTAGACTTAACAGTATGGCGCTATGGAAGACCCGGCAGTTCGGCCACGCTGCTACTACAAACTATGAGTAGTTATAATCAAGAAATTGACTACTCACACCTTCGACGGGCTCTTCAAGACTAACATCCCATCAAGAGGAGAGTTGCAAACTCAATGACCATAGAGAAGAAGCATTTTTACACGGATGGATGCAATCTAGAAAATAAAGTAGGCTATGGAGTTTTTTCAAAAGACCGGACTCCTGAAGCGTCTACCAGGCAGAAGTTTTAGCCATAAAGGAGGTAACTGTGTACCTTAACACACAGGAATCGCTCTCAGTATTGCCAATGAATTGTGTGGAATCTCCGGCTTTAGACATTAGCTATAATACCCTTTTACCACGGCTGAATCCCGATTGAGATGCAGGACGCAGACTCTGGTCCCAGGTAAGTTCAAAATTACAGAATGCTGCCTAAAACAAATTTTTGATTTAGTCTACACTCTTTCCTGCATAAACGAGCACATATGTATGTATGTATGCATGTAGAAATATTCGCAGAGGACTTTACAAAATGACTCAACATTAAGGCGCCTATTTAATGGCACCGAAGGCAACCAATAACTTTTCATCAGAATAAACACCAAAACACCAACAAGTAGACACTAATTAACTGACTTTTTCTGTATTTATAAGTTGACTATACCTACATACGTGTACATATTTATGCAAATACAAGATTTTGACGGGAGGCGGTCAAAATAATACAACTTCACTGCAAACATTAAAACCAGTAGCTAAAACGTGAGTGGATTTTATTTATCATCAAGGAGGTGCGTCCGTCTTTAGCGTGATTTTGAATACTTTCAGACATCTTAAACCTTTTGAATACTTTCATTTATTTGGTCGTGTGCTGTTTGAGTTTTTAATTTCCGCTTTGTGGTGTTTACACCAAAATTGAAAAGAGTGCTAATGCTTTCTTGTTAGCGTCGGTTAGAGAGTGTTTATTCATGTCAAACATGAATCGGTGGCAGCTAAAAGGATTTTTGTTTTGTTTTACTATTTTATAGCTTCAACTTCCGCCATTGATGCTGCAGTTGGCTTGCAGCGTTTAACTTCGATTTCATTGGCGGTATAGAAATGAAGGCAGGTGCAAATATTCATCACTTTTCTACATTTAACGACGTCAAAAGATTACCATTTTCCAGGATACAAACACATTTCCGAGCCCCTTAGCAGAGGTTGCATTTGTTATACGTGCCATACTCCTTCGTGCCTTCATGATTTGTATGTATAGAGAAATACAATTATTTATAAGAAGCATTTTACGTCTGCAGAACTCAGTTCTTAGCATTCTTCGCTTTACATGGCGGCGCTTTTGATGGTTTTCTGCAGTCAGCAAAATAATCAGAAAAAAAATCACTATTCGTTGGTTTACAATTGCGCATAATTAAGAATAAAAATAACGTCGCTCCTCTTCCGATCCACTTGGCCAATAGTTATTGGTAATTAACCTGATTTGCACGAAAGGCCGACAACAATGGACGCAAAGCTACCGGACGCGTAAAGGGAGCGCATTCAAAGATTTAAGCCGCACATCGCCAACTGAAGAAGCTACCGCGCGAACAATGAAGGCTACATACACATCTACATAGACACATATCTGCTTTATTGTGTGCGAAATGGGAACAGGTACTGGCATGTAAAAGTTAAGTAAAGATTTAATGAGGAAATTTTCAACATAATTAATGATGGCGGGTAACAACTGAATGTAATGTGGAAAGAGGATTTCAAATAATATGAGAATAGCGTGTAAAAGTGTAAAAAGTCGTTTTTTATAAAAATAATGAAAGCAGTGGCAGTGGTAAGCATGAAATGCATTGAAGAGCTGAGAGAGGAGAAGAGAAAAAAACAGTTGAAGAAGTAGACTTAAAGGTACAAAAAAATGGCCACTATTTTAATACCTAAAAGATACGGTGGAACTATACAAATTTATATGCCCGCATATCTAAGAATAAATAAGCATCTTAATACAGTTGTTTAAGCTGTCAATCCTTTGTGGAAATCAGTCAAGCAAACAAAAAAAGGCAGTTTGAGGAAAGCCGAGCATTGGCTTGGAAATTTATTAGATATGAAAATATGCTTATACATTTATGTGCATTTAAATGAAATTTACGGGCTCATAAAGTTTGTTAAAAGGGCTTTTATATGCAGGCAAGTATTTTAAACTTATTTGTAAAGGGTATAGATATATAGTTGCGTATAGGTATATGGTAGGTATACCATAGATAGATCATCATCATAAATTCCTAGAGTTTCAGTGTGTAGCATGGGGCCATAGTTAGGTACTTGGACAGTTATATATTAGTTATAGTCAACGACAATTCCAATTTGATCAAAAGGTTCCCGGAATTTACTCAGAAGATGCAAAATACAAGTTTATTCCTCGAAAGTGATATTAATGCCTTCAAAGTACTTCCCATCAATAACAATTCAAGGCGGCTCAGTGGCTATGTTTTGAGACCCTCTAATATACTTAGTCTTGCCATAAATTCTGTGACAAATTTTACAGGGCGTACGGCGAGAACGAATTCGCAGAAAAAAGTGCCGTTATTTTTGCTTTCGTTGGTATGCATTGTCTACTCATAAGCTATACTCAGTTTTGTGGCAAACTTCGCTTGTTAACAATGGAGTGGGGAGCTAAGGGAAATCGCATTGCAGTGGTTGCCTTGCATAAGTGAGCGAAAAGCCCAGGTGAGATTTACGAATTGCTGAAAAAAACTTAATATTTCGAGAATGGTTATTTACCGCACAATCAATCATTTTTCCCAAACGTCTGAAGTGGCAGGCAGAAAGAGAAGTGGTCGTCCTCCCCTGGTTCCAACCAATGCAGTCATAAAAGCCGTTCGAGAAAGAATTCGTAGAAATCCCCTTCGAAAGCAGAAAATCATGTCAAGAGAGATGAATGTTTCGACCACTTCCATGTCAAGACTTGTTAGCGATGATCTCCACATAAAAGCCTTCCGTTGCTCAACTAATCATCTTCTGACAACGCACTTGAAGAAAATTAAACTCGACAGATGCAAGCAGCTTCTTCGGTGGCACGCGGTCAACGGCCATGAAAATATTCTTTTCACAGATGAGAAAATGTTCACTGTTGAAGAAGTTTTTAATTAGCAAAACGACGAAATCTATGCTAAAACTTTTAAAGACTCAAAAAATGTTGTCCAGCGTGGCCACCACCCAGCCTCCGTAACGGATTTGATGGGGGTGTCTTGTAAAGGCGTTACATCTCTTTATTTCTGCGAAAAAGGACTTAAGACCGGAGCAAAAGTCTCCAGAGGATGTCTTAGAAGAAGAAGATTGGCCATCTGGAAGTCCAGATCTGAAACAATTGTACTACAGTTTGTGATCAGAAGTGGAGAACATAGCCTGTCGAAGACCTCACAGAAATTTGGGGAGTCTCAAACTATCTTTGGCTCAAGCAGCGATGTCAATATCCATAGAAACCGTGCGTGCTGGAATAGCTGAATTGTCTAATCATTTGAAGGCTTCTGTAAAAGCAAATGGTGACCATTTCGAATAAAAACTAAACAATTTTTCATTTTAATATTTACATGATTAAATAAAACTAACTTCACTAAAAAAAGTATTATAATTCCATATCTGTAATGGACTTTACTTGTAACAGAACTTATGGCAGACTTAAGTGCAATTGTAGGGATGAGTTGCTTTGGTGCAAGGTGTCTCCATTTTACATCTAAGCTTTTCCTTAGAAGTAATTGTTTGTTTGGATATTTTTTTAACTAAGCTAATTGTGTATTATTTACGACTTTATGATTTCGAATGTTCGTTTTTTTATATATTTTTTCATTTTTATTTTTAAATTTTTTTTTACTGCCATTTATCGTAGCTTGTTTGAGCTGCTAACGATCTTTCACACCCATTTGCCAGACACACATAAAAGGTATTAACTGCAGGCCAAAGGCGACATAAGTCTCTTGGACAGTCATAAATGCTTTTGATATGGCCAATTTCTTAATAGCCGAAAGAAAGGTGAAACGAGCAGACGTTTGAGGTTGATGAGTTGAAAAACCATCACCCATTTTGTGTTTATCAAATTAAAGATCTTTTTGTATTTATATGGATGTATGTATAGGATATAATTTACAGCATCTACAGTTGAGTTGTGCATCATTTGCTCCATGCAGCACCAACTGACGTGGTTTCCGTATTTATCGACATACATACGTATATATGTATTTGTTTTCTTCACAACTGACCACGTCTTCCGTAAATTTGTTTTTTATACTCATTGGGTTGTTTTCTCGAGCGTTACTGCTGCTGCTGCTTCACTTGCGTTGATTGAAAATTGCACCAACAGGTCATAAATCAAATAATTTCGGCTTTGAATAAATTCACATCCTCTTGTGAAATTTCCTATTTTTATATGCATTTTTTTGTAGTTTAAATTAATGATTTGAGTGATTGTGATAAGAATTAAATGAAAATAAACTAGCAACGTTTTTCTAAGCAACAAATGTAGGAGGAAGGCAAGAAAGCAAGGCTCAATAAATTAATTGAACAAAATTTTTATTAAACTCGCTATTTTTTGTGGGAAATAAAATTCAAAAACTATAAGCCAACCAACCAATTTGGAAAAGATTAAGATTTGCTATTTTATGTTTTTTCGGAATAATTTATTTATTTATGCGCCCAAGTATTTCATCCGGTTAGGCGCGCACCTGCGAATATTTGCATTTACCGGAAAAATATTGCGAAATTTCAAAATATTATTCATTCCAATGCTTACTCTCACGCAAAATTCGAAACTCAAAACAACATTCCGGTCACGCACAATCACTCACAGCTACAATTTGTAGCCCAATTCCATTATTTTTCGATGCAGTGGAAAAAAAGCCAAACAAAAAATATATAAAAAACTGTCAAATCAACAAATTGATTTCTAAGCGCGCAATCAATTAATCAAAAACGCCAGTGATGAAAAATTGCAAAAAATTGGAGCAAAAATAAACAAGCGACGCTGGAATTACCTACACAGCATCAGATGATGGCCAATACAGAGTCAAAACAGCCGGCAAGCGCATGCACACATACTTCCTTAGTTCCTGCATTGCAGTTGTTGTTGTGGACGGATTGGCTCCAATTATCAATGCTGGACACGCAGGTACAATCAAACATTTATGACAGCGCAGATCAACGCGTCAAGACGGCGTAAGGTAAGGGGTAGGAGCAGTCGAGGGGGTGGGCGTAAACGCATTGGCTAATACTAAACGCCACAAAGCACACACATACACACAAACTAAAAATACTACTGCTATTTGCTGGTGTTCCATTTGGCTATAAAACACATTTTATGGCATCAGTTGCAAAATAAAAAACGAAAAACACAAACAAATAAAAATCATACCCACATCCACTCAGCAATGCGCCGCGCGAGGACTAAGTGGATATAAAATCCAAATACGACATGCCAATAACAGTACATGTGTAAGTGGCTATGAAAATAACAAGCAAGTGAAGCAAGAAAACAAATAAAGCAAACAAAAAGCATAATGCCAATAAAAGGCAATACTTCAAATCGCTCGGATCAACAAACAATTTATAACGAGTCAAAAGAAAATGGATCAGTTATGACAGACCAACTAAATGCGCTGAAGGATATACGCCCCGAGTTTCTCTCCTGCCACTTGTGTGCAACCCTTTTGGCTTACCGATAACGGTGCATACAAATGTGTGTATGCAAAAACGCTATAGAGTTGTGGTGGGCGGTGGGTCACCGTAGCGTCGCTGCCTGCAATTTCACACCTTTGTTTATTTGCTTAGTGCGTGACGATTTCGAGGCGCGTGTAGAGTTGAGGGTTGGGAGTGGGCATGCGTTGGCGTATGTGGTCTGTGTCCTCCTGGGAAAGTAACAAGCAAAAGTTAGCAACACATCTTGGACGTGTGGGTCATATTTGGTCAACAAATCTTCAGCGATTGGCCAATCAATACAATTACAATTGTTTTTGCATAAAAAAAGACATTTCATTTGCATTTTGCTGAAAGTTCAATTATTGTGAACAATGCCAATAGGAAATTTAAATAATAATAATTTTGAATAGATGTAAGTTAAGAATATCGTAAGTTTAAGAATATTGAATTACTGATTACCCATTCGAAATAAGAGATTTTATCACCATACAGCGTGCCTAAGCTCCATAAAGTTACAGAACTGTATGTAGAGGCGACAAAATATTATTAATAAAATTAAAGGCTAAAATATAATTTGAGTGTAGTTCGCTCTACCTTTTCGTAACTCTTCGAGAGCGAGTTCAGATCGAGCACTCAATTCTGGTGCAACAGGGAATAGGAGCCTGTAGAACTTTTTCGTGGTAACGGCCTTTCAGGTAGTTAGCTGATGGCTGTGGCATAGCACCCAAGTGCAGGTAAAGTTCGAACTTGAGTTAACGCGATGCCCAAGACAAGAAAAAGTTTTCAGATGGGACACAAAACTATGCTTTTGAACATCGTGTGATAAGACCGACGACGGCAGATACCCACGTAAAACATACCGGAACCTCTGTGGTATAAAATACAAAAATGAAGCTCAAAATCAAGAATGTGTCAAAGCACAGGATTGCTCGTGAGTTACCTATTCAGTCACAGATGATAGATTACATCTGAGTATTCAGACAAAAAGTCAGCCTCCACTTACTAGATGATATTTGCCGTTGCAAGTGTTTCGAAATGTTTAATCATTTTCTCATTATCTACAGATTGCTTAGTCTTCTTAAATATGTTTGGTCATAAGTTTGAATGGACTAAGCAAAATTTAAGTGCTGAGAAAAGCTGTCGGCTGTCACTTTGACAAAAAAGTGCAGCTGGCTAGTAAAGCGGCAGGATAGTTGGAATCAAACTGGGGCATCAAAAATGAACTATGGGATCAATTGCAAAAAAAGCTAACAAGAGGCGATATAGGTACTATCAACCAGGTATAAAACGAATAGGAAATGAACTAATTTCAGCCTATGTGTTCCTAAATTCTTTAAGCCCTATTAACCATGGGAAGACAAAAAGCAGTTGCTGATATGGAAATGGACTATTTCTGGACAGGACGATGATAAACTTGAGTCAACAACAACTCATAGCAACATACGACAGAATTAAATTCGGCGCTATCGCCAATTTTCTGATGTTCCATTTCTTTCGAAACCTCTTATGAAAGCAGTGGGAGGAGTGGACACTAACTATGGAGTACAATTTTCATACGTCCACAAGAGAGGGATATGGACGCAGATACCTGGGTGTGTCAACGGACATAAACGCGGCTCCAACTTAATGAAATGCTTACAGTGGTCGCAAGGTGGAAGTCAGCTGAGGAGGTGGAATGTTATAGTGCTACTGCGAGCATGCCCCGAGCAGTGCGACGGCGCATTAGAGGATGATTCTGACAGTTTAACTGTAACCTCCTACCAAAAAAACAAAAAGCACGAGCTGGTGCTGTGGTCTAGAAGTTCATATAAGTTCTTCACTGCCTTGACTCATTTACATCCATCATAACTAGGTTTAAAAGTAGATTTGGAGCTTCAAGCTTCATGTCGTGTGTATCTACTGTTCCGTAAGCCTTTTGAGAATTGCAGACATATTTTAAATAGAATGCCTCTTCCTTTAGGATTTTGGTGCCTAGCGCCTATTTCCGAATGTTGCTTGCAAAATGCAGATTCTCCTCACTTTTTTCTCACGTCCCCTTGGCAAGTTAGTGCAGAAGTCTGTGATATATGTTTTAATGTAATTTGAACAATATTGCCTTCCCTCTTACTGCATTATCTCTCTCCCTCTTACCTTCTCCTTGTCCATTCGTTCATCTTCATTTTTTCTCAAGCCCTTGTCCAGTGCGTTCAACACCCAGTTAACGCCGATAATCCGGCGTTCAATTTTACGACTTGATAGAAGCAAAGTCACATTCTAAATACATCTACACCCACTGAAGAGTTGAGGGATATAAAAAACATAATAGCGTATCAATGCATCGCCATAATAGCAACAAAAACAGCACTTGTGTTGCTCAAAAAACTGTCGCCGTCTGTTCATTGCACCCCATTATTTGTCTGCTTTTTTCACTTGCTCGCACAAAGGCCAAGGTATCCAGAAAGGGGTTTAGCTAAAGTCGCCGAAATGACCTTATCAATAGACCAGAGCAAAATAGCCAGGGAAATGCTAAATTCAATTACAGTTTGACTTTGCTAACTTGTTGTTGCGGTCAATGCGGTATTTTTTTACCCTTTTATTAGTTTATGTTTTATGCCAGTGTTTTTTTTTATCGAAATTCGTAAGTATTTGATTTTGGTTGCTGTAAAATGTGCGAAACGTGCGTTACAAATTTGATTTTTTTACATATACACGCAAACACATACGTATGTATGTATGTACATAGAGATGCTGCCACGAAAAAAGGGTTAAAAAGTGGCTTTGCAGTAATCTGGATTTTTTTTTATTTTGTGTTTAGAGTTTCACAAAAAGGTCGAGTGACCGCGTCAGCCGACCAACTGATGCGCCTTTTTTGTCGTAAAACAATCAATAGAAATAAAAATGCCATAAAATAAATAAAATTTGTGCAGCATTTGGCAATTTCGTAATGGTAGAAGATTTTCGACACCCTGCCGTAATGGTTTATGTTGAAATGCGCATAACTTGTATTCTAGCAAAGTAATTGAATAGAATTCGTTTTTTAGAGATTTTAATGGGAAGTAAATATAGGATTTAAGTTGGGTATGAGGCATAGTGAAAATGTTAAGTTTGAAATGAAAAATGCAAAATAAGCGACGGGTGAAATTTGTGAAACCAAATTTTGCACTGAAAATGAAACGAAAACTCAAAACTTGCAATTATGAAGAACGTAAAATTAGCAACGGCTGAAATTTATTGAAATGCATTGAAATTGAAAATAAACTCAAAACGTGCACTTAAGAAAAATGTAAAATAAGCAACAAGTGAAATTTGAATAATACTTTTGAAATAAAAATTTGCTTTAAAAATTAAAAGAAACGTAAAATAAGTGACGAAAGAAATATGAGTAATACTTTAGAAATAAAATTTTGCATTAACAATTCAAAAAAAACAAACTCAAAACTTCCAATTGGGAAAAAAATAAAATAAAAGATGGGTGAAATGTACGTAAAACTTTGGAAGTCAATAAAAAACTAATAGTTAAAAATTAAAAAAAGTCTTAATATTTTTTTTTTAATTTAGAAAGTGCTTATGTTAAAACCAGAAATTTTCT
Organism: Anastrepha ludens; assembly: GCF_028408465.1. Lineage (NCBI taxonomy): Eukaryota > Metazoa > Arthropoda > Insecta > Diptera > Tephritidae > Anastrepha > Anastrepha ludens. The sequence continues at coordinate 114,163,381 of NC_071500.1, read as the reverse complement.
TTAAACTAATTTTGTTTTTAATTTCTTCCTTTTGCCTCAATTTTAAAAACTAAGAACGTAAAATTAAACACGCACAACGCCATTTCAGCGCAGGTGTTGGGCCCTTTTAAGTATTCGATTAAAATGTGTAGAGCCTACCGCTTGGTAAAATACAGGGTTTGATTGAAAAGTATTGAGCCTTATTTTTTTAAGCTGTTTTATTAAACCTTTTGGCTTATACAACTAATATTCTTCAAAATAGGACCCTTGAGCGTCAATACACCGCTGGTAGCGGTCCTTCCACTGCAGGAAACATTTTTTAAACTCATCCGCCGGAATCGCGTTCAATTCGGCTGTCACAGTTTTTTGGATCGCCTCGATGGAGTCGAAACGCCTCCACTTCAGCTTTCTTTTCAGGCGCACATTATAATAAGTTAAATTTAACTCTTCACTGATCTCACGTAGACTAGCACGACGGTCAATGTTCAAAAATTCACGAACCCGGTTCACATCTCGTCTGTTTGCGTCGTCGAAGGCCTTCCAGATCGCTGTTCGTCTACGACGTTCTCTCGGCCTTCCTTGAACGACTTGTGCCACCGGTTTACCTGGGCACTGGACAGAGATTGGTCCCCATAGTCCTCCTTGATTAGCCCAATGGTTTCGGTCCTCGTTTTGTTTAGCTTTACGCAAAATTTGATCGAGTAACGTTGCTCCAACGATCGCTGCTTTTTCGCCACTGCAAAACCCTAACACACTTTTAAAACAGCTTTCACGCGCGGAGCGATGTTGACTGCACCGTTGTTGCCAGCGAACTGGGGCCGGTTTCTAGTGGAAGGGGAAGGTCCAACGATTATTTTCCCCCACCAGCCGATTAGGTTGATCGTTTGGCAGACGCTCCGCGCGGGAAGGCTCATTACTTTTCAATCAAATCCTGTAGTTTAATACATATATAATAAACTGCCTTTCGTCCGATCATCGAATAATCATTCCTACTTACAAAAAAAATTCCCAAAAATCTACTATTTTTGACCCCGCACAGTGGCGTTCCCCCTTAAGCGCATGTGCCCATTTAAGTATTCGAATAAAATGGGTAGAGCTTACCCCTTGGTGAAATCTGTTTTATTTATAAACACTTTTATCAACTCTTGTTATTTGTAATATTTTTCTGTGAAAATAAGAAGATTTTGATTGAAAGCCAAGGGGATGGTTAGTAAAAAAAATAGATAATTAAGTACAATTAAGAAAATATCATGAAATTATTTTATGGCTCACATCAAACTCTCTTAAATTTTTTACTACCTTTTCAGAGATAAAATAAATGTATGCCCCTTTTTTACTTCCTTTCAAATTGCATGAACGGCTTGAGTGCCATCCGAAATCAGTCGTCAAGCTTTACAGAACCTTTTTTTATTGAACTTTTTTTTAATCATGGGCATACACATTTTTTATTTAAATGCAAACTCATTATGAAATTATTTTATGTTTTGACCGAATATGAAATTTTACAAGCTCTACATTTTTATTATAAGGAATCTCGTGAACTTTCCAACTTTGAAATTATTAAAAATTCGTCTTCTTTTCTGCGCGTTCTCCAAATTATAGATACTTGCATCATCGCACTTTCAATTGCATTAAAAATATTTTAAAATTAATTAACGTAATGGAGTCAAAATAAGAAATAAATTAAATTCGCACCGTTCGAAAGAAATATTTATGCATGCAAAAATAGAGGCCACCGCATTACATTAATTAATTAGACGGCGCTAACGTCAGAATGCGCCAATAAATAATGTGATAAAATTGTCGAACAGTTGTCAGTGTCAGTTGCATGCTGCGGCGAACATAAATTATAAGCGAAAACGAAAATCTAATTAAATTTTATAAATCGAATTAACACCATTCACAGCCAAAATAAAAGCTATAAAAGCAAACAACAACAATAACAACCAAAAAGTCCCCATACTGCCCACGAATTTTGCCATTTTTCAATAGCGATTACGAAGTTTGAGGGCTGCGATAGTTGGCAATAAAACTGAGCGAAAGAGAGAGAGAGAGAGAGAGAGAGAGAGAGGGGGGAGAGCGAAAAATTGAATGAAAGTGAATTGAAAAAATTGGGATTTGGCCGCAAAGTTTTAGCGCAAAGATTTTTAATTTGGATAATCTTGGTAATAAATTGCCCAAATCACGAAGCAATGCACAAAGGTGAGGGCGTGCGATGTTAAATAACCTCCACCAGCATATGAAGTCCACCTTGCATGCAACTAAGTAAAATACGCCCAATCAGCTTATTCGCCAGCAGTCGAAGATTTCTTCAAACGTTTCCTCATTTCCCCCCTTGAGTTTAATTGCTGTTGCCCAGCTTGTTTTTTTTTTTTTGTTGTTGCCGTTTGTTGACCATTGTTTGTTCACTATTCGGCTCGATAAAATTTCAATTACCATGGCTGCATTTGTAACAATATGGACCTCTTCCATTGGCTCTTACACTTGGCGCATTCCATGGTTATTAAGCAAGATGTGGCAAGCATCTCCATTGCTGTGCTCCTCTGCCGCTTGAATACATTTACCCCACTTCACCTTTGTTTGTGTTTTTTCACTTTGCTTTATAGTTCTTCTGCCATTTTGATTGCAGTTTTCTTTTTCAATTAAAGAAAATTGCCAGCAGTTGATTGCGTTAAGCTCACCACACGACTACATAAACATGCAAGTGGCATTTCTATATTTGAACGTAAATATTATCAAGAATTTTTTTCAGTACTTTCTGACCTTTCAAATCGTAATCTGTTTCGATTTTCTTTTTTATCTTACAAATGAAGGGTCTTTGAAAAGAGACGCTTAGATGTCAGTAGGGAATAATTCCTAGACGATACCCTTTTTATGTTGTCTTTGACATTTGCGAGTAGGTTTACGTTAAATGGCTGCCCTTGCGAGGGCCCACTTGGAGACAAATTTAATAATTTGTGCATTGTGATACCATACAGGGGGAGGGGAGGGGAAAAGGAGAAGGGAAGGAACCAGACAGATGGAAGAAAAGGAAGAAGGGGCTTTGGATTAGAGGATGTAAACAGTGGCGACTAACGTTTGTATTAACCGCTTCAAGCTACTGATGATTTTCATCAGATGTCTGAGATGATTCCACCTCGTCCTCCAGACAGCTTTTGCAGAAACAGAAAGGACTTGAGACAATCCCAAGCCTCACCACATGGACCCGTAACGGGTAATGTCTGATAAGGATACCTACCAAATTCGAGAGCTGCGGCTTTGTTCGTCTTAGAAGTCCCCTCGAGCAACTCCGACCTATAAGTGGCCAGAAGGATCTCCCGACTTTGCACGTTTGCGTACTAGCCCAACGCTCGCTGAGTTGACGCGAGGCCCATCTTTCCAGTAGCAGACCACAGGTTCTCAAGGGAACTCCAATCCTCTCATTTTGCGATGAACCCATCTCTAGGGTCCACTATCTAGCCAGCTCATCAGCGCAGCAATTTTCCTCTATGCCGCTGTGACCGCTAGCCCAAATGAGCCTAAATGAACCTAATTATTCCGATGCGATCGAGAGAGAAGTCAGGCATTCTCGACTAGTTTCAAGCGCACAAACAACGGGCTCAAGCCCCTAATTGCCGATTGTCTGTCGGAGTAGATATGTACCTCTTTTACAGTAATTACAGAAGCAAGCAAGCAATCCACTGTTTCCTTAATTGAAGCTACTTCCGCTTGCAAAACATGACAGTGGTTCGGAAGCCTAAATTTGAGCTTGATGGAAAGCTCCTCGCAGAATACACCCCTACCAACTCATCCGCCGAATCTCGAGCCATCCGTAAACATGTTTGTAATGCCCTGCCTTCAAATGTTACACCCACTTCACTCCTCTCTTAAAGGAATATGAATGGAAGAACCTGCAACATGAGGATGAACTCAAAGTTTTTAAGAATGCTAGAGTGTACGTAGCATAAGTCAAGCTTATGGCCCGAACCACTCAATCTGATTGCGGCGCTACAGCAGCAATAAAGTAGACAGTTCTCAATCTTACGCGATAGAACAGCGGGTTAAAATCATTGAAACTTATTAAGAAAATGATCGACCTTTAAGAACAACAACGCAAATTTCGTGATTTTTTAGTGAAAATACTCGACTAAAACGACAATTCAAAGGTTGGTGAAAGAATGTGAAGAAACTGGTTCTCTCGATGATAGAAAAGGACTGTCAGACCAAAAACTGGACATTCTGTTGAGAATCTTGTTGCTGTAGTGCAAAGTGTTGCTGAACAACTCACAACAATGACATTTAGGCATTCATGAATCGAATGTATGGCGGATTTTACCTCTAGACGTTCTCTTACTGAGCACTGAAATGTTGTCATTTTCTACATTAAATTGTTAAGAGCCGTATTTTGAATAAAAATTGTGAAGCCTTCAAGAATATACATTTTTTCATGTTTTATTTCAAAATAAAAACTACGCGCGTCTTTTGAAATAACCGTTATGTAAGTATGTACTAACGGGTATTTGTGTCTATAAATCGGATAGTTGAACTTTCGCCGGAAGAGTAATATATGCAAAAGGATTCATTCTGTCATTATCACGGAAAATATGTTATATCAAAACCCATTGACTTCCAGAGCCTATCTAATAAAACCTGTAAACCATGAATCAGGCCTTACTAGCATATTTGTAAACATAAAAAAGTTGAATTAATTCATTCTCATCGTCTTCTCTACATTTCGGAGCGCAAACACCGTTGACAGCAGACAAAAAATTTAAACTCTTCATAAGAATTGGTTGAATAGCGTTTTCTTATACGAAGGGAAGCAGTTATTGCTTGACTGGGCACCCCATTCTTTTTTGTACCTTGATTAGCAACTTTGAGCCTGTCGCGAACCAAAATACTATGCATAGGCTTACATAGGATACAGGCATTAGTTTAAAAAGTAGTCGTTTTTTTGATTCATCTATATTTTTCCATTCTTGCCCCACTGTGCTTGTGCTCTGCCTTGCCAAACGCGACTCAATTGAAAGTTCAAACAGTGTACATCGGCATTGCGTCAGTTCGTAAACTTTTCGCTCAACAAATGCCAAGCTTTCTGTGGCATAAAAAGATGCAAAGGCCCGGTCCGATCTCCTTCGACCTCATCGAATTTCCTGCTTACTCCGGCAATGCCTTCCATTAAGACGATTCTAAAGTGGTAATTGCAATAAAAGCAAGTAAAATAAGAAATGAAAAATTAAAATATGTTTTTTTTTGTACATCAACACATACAGCGCTGCTCCTTACAAGCACAAAAACAATAATAAACACGAAGTTGTGGAGTGGAAAAGAAATCGCTATCGATAGAAATAAAGTTTTTAAAAGCAATAAAAGCGAAATGTCGCATATTTTTATGACATTTGCGCGCGGCAGCCGGCCAATGCCAACAACGTCTTCGTCCCCACTCAAGCGCTTATGCACAGACGCACATTCGAAGTGTCTCACCTCCGCGCCAACGCCAAATGTCAAACGATTGGCTAACAACAAAGCGACGCGCATTACAACTTTTTTATGCTTTGTTGGAACTGTCATTGTTGCTGTAATCGTTGTTTGCTGCCTGTTTGCTACTGATTGTGCTGTTGTTGTTGTTATTACAATAGTTGGCGATTTTTCGATGCTTCGATTAGATTTCGCTACATTTTTCACTCTTTGCTCTGCCATTTGAATCTTCATTTGGTGCAATTTTTCTTTTATTTTATTCCATTTATGTTTTTATGTGTGTTTGTGCTTAGCTTTTCTTTGGCAGCGTCATTTTTGCCGCCATTTTTAAGTGGTGCTCAATACCACTCGCGCCACAGGTCACCTTCTTGTTTTGTGTTGTTGGTAGCGACGTCAATTTGAATTTGTTTGCAATTCGTGCCATGCAATCAAATTAGATTCGTTGCGGCAAATTTCTTCTGAATTCGTTGCTAAACGGGATTGAAAAGTGTGGCGGAAACGGTAATAAAAATAAAATGCAAAATAAGAAATCCGAACTCGGAAATTGAAAATTACACAAAGCGAATGAGGACTAAATGAGTGCGTTAAAAAAGATTGAAGGTACTTGTACATGCACGAGTAGAGGAACTACAGGAAGGAGAGAAGGAAATGCAGTTAAATAGCTAAGTGTAAAATGGAGAAAGATCGCTAGTTGTAAGTGAAATATATTCCAAAAATGTAGTTAGCGTTTCTAAACAAATGTCTGTGCTGAGTTCATTTCCGCCAGGAATTTGTTTCTACACAAAAACATATTTAATATGCAACTATTTAACTTTTTTAAGTGGTAAAATTTCAGTTAGCCATAATAACCAATCAACAGACGATCGCCGTAGCGGGACTGACTAACATTCGGAAGTGCACGGGTTCGAAATCCTGGACACAAAACATCAAATATTATAATAGAAAAAGTGTTTCTAAAGCAGTCGCCTCCCGGCAGGCAATGGCAAACCTCCGAATGTACTTCTACCATTAAAAAGCTTCTCATGAAAAACATTTGGTGTACGGAGTCGGCTCAAAACTGGGATATACAGTGGAGCAATGCCCTGCTGTATTTTTAAATAATAAACAAATTCCCACTAGTGACAGAGTCAAATATTTAGAGATGCATCTTAATCGACGCCTCACGTGGAAAAGTCACATTCAGGCTGAGCAACAACAACTAAAAATTAAAACTACACGTATGCACTGGCTGCTTGTCCGTAACTCTCGACTTAGTCTAGAAAACAAAATACGGATCTACAAAGCTATTCTGAAGCCCATTTGGACCTACGGAATACAGCTTTGGGGAACTGCTAGCAACTCCAATGTGGAGATCTTGCAACGTTACCAATCAAAAACATTACGAAGCCTTGTTAATGCCCCTTGGTTTATTACCAATGAATCTATTCATAACGACTTAGGTATTCCTTTTATAAAGAATGAAATTCGAAAATATAGTACTAGATATCTGAAACGATTATCTAATCACATAAATCCAGCTGCTATTTATTTATTAGACACAACCAATGAAACTATACGGTTAAAACGCAATCATATCTTAGACTTGCCATTCCTCTAGTATGAATCTACTCAACCTATAAACTTTAAGTAAGTTAATCTTAAGTGATAATATTAACAAACAATGAATTTAAGCAATCTTGAAGTACTAATGAATTTTAATAATTTAAGAACGAACTGTACAACTTAACAAGCTGTTGTAATTTCTATGTAGATTTGCACAAAAGCAAAACTACCGCCGCCATTATCTTATAAGATCTAATTTGCTGAATGTCTTATAGTAGATAGATTGCAAATAAAGTAAGTTATAAAAAAAACAAAAAAGTATTATAATAGAAAGAGTTTTTCTAAAGCAGTCGTCTCCTGGTAGTCAATGGCAAACCTCCGAACGTATTTCTACCATAAAAAAGCTTCTCATGAAAAACATTGGCGTACGGGGTCGGCTCAAAACTGGGATATACAGACGCACACCACAAATAGGTGGAGGAGCTCGGCCAAACAGCCACAAATATCAATGGTTAAAAATAATCAAGGTGAGACAACCAAATTTTCCACTAAGTTACCAAACCAACAACCAAAGAGCACAATCCTATCAGATAACATCTTATGCAGCTGAACCACTCTCATCGACCTTTGTAATGTCCCTTACTATTAAACTTCTCTCCAAATATACTCCAAGGCATCTGATAAGAAGACTAAAAACAACAAGAGCAACAAAAAATTCTAAAACACTTACACACACCAACAATAGCAACATAATAGACTCTCCCCAGCCATCATGCTTTCACGATGAAATGCAGTGAGGTATCTAAATACACTGCTCTCAGCATTACATCAAATATAAAAACAAATACACGTATTGTATATTCGAATTTCGAATGGATACAAACTCTCCGGAAGACGAAGGCCTCCTCTACGTTGGAAAGATCAGGTGGAGAAGGGATTGGCTTCACTTGGTGTGTCCAATTGATGCCAGTTAGTACGAGAGAGAAACGACTGGCGCGCTTTGTTAAACTCGGCCATAATCACTTAAGAAGTAGAAGATATATAGTATTGTGTGTTGCAGTTTTATGCTTTGTACCTTATGGATAAAGATATCGCGAACATCATATATATCACTCATCCCACCTTTCTCTACACACTCTTAGTTCACTCCATTCAATCGGCAAATTCGGCGTTAAATCATTGTTTCACAATAATAAATGGATTTGCAATTCAACACACATATTTTATGGTTAAATATATTGTTTTTAGCTCACTATTTCTCTTTCCCCTTCCTATTTATCTTTTACTGTTATTTCATTCATAAGTCATTGACCGATATTTCTGCTGCGATTGAACGCATGCAATTTGGAACTTGTAAGTATGTATGATGGTTTTTATTCAACATATAGATACAGGGTGCTAAGGAATATGCAGAAAAAAATACAAAATTAAAAAATTTGCTGTAATTTAAAAGAAGGAAGATTAATAGAATTATGTACGTATGTAGATTGAATTGCAACTACTTTGTAATAGGCACCCTGTAAATTGTTTATATTTGCACATTGCTGTGTCTGTACATTACGCGTCTACTACAAACCAGCTTAATGGTCCAATATTTCGGCGCTTTTATTGTAACACTTAATAACATAATTCCAACACATCTCTCATTTCAGATGGACAGCAGCGAACTAACAACAAAAGCTTTGAAAAGAGGTATGAGCACCACCACTGTACCGTAAAGTGCGCTACTCGCTCGGGCGTGATAAATGGAAATGCGGCGCGCCGCTTGGCAGTAATGAATGAACGAACGTATTGAAAATGGAGTCTGCTTAGTGGAGGGAGGGAAGCCGCGAAATGCACCCAAACTCGTATCTCAACAAGCTGCCAAATTATGGTGAATTGTGCTGTTGTTGTTTCTGCAGCACTTTGCCGCGTTGCGTGCATAAGAAATCATAAAATAAAATAAACGCCGTTTACAACAACACTATGCACAGTAAGTAAAACAATAAAACTGTGAAGCAGAAAAATGCGAAATAAATAAATAAAAGCATAAAAAGTTTAAATGCGTCAACCAAAGCAAAGTGAATGGAGAGCGTCAAAACTAAAGTGGCATAAACGACAAAATAGTCACATAGGAACATACACACAGAGAGAGAGAGAGAGAGAGAGAGAGAGAATACTTACTGTAACTAAAGAAACTAAGCAGAGAAAGTTAACTCACAACTCTTCAAGTTTTTCAAAATTCGTAGAAAAATTCTGCTGAATTTGCAGATTACAACTGGACCAGATTTGTGCTCTATGGATAAGAAAAAAAATTGTGCCTGGGGCTGAAAGTTCCGTGGAAAGAAATATGCCCTGAGAAAACTATTTGGGAAAAAAATATGAATGAGGAGGTCTTAACAGTCCCTGTTAATCAAAATATAACTGTAAGACAAGCAGAGTCAGATATTCAGTTTAGATCATGAAAGCCTGTGCTGATCAGAATGAGTTCCATTGAGGTTACCTGTAGATAGCACTAAGAGCATTCGATAGAATTATTCTACAATATGTATCTCTTATGGATCTTTTTATACAAGCTAGGCTTGCCAAAGTAAATAGAATGATAAACCGCAAGTGTTATAAAGGGTGATCAGATTGGAGGTACTTTTTCCAATAGGACTTTTTGACAGATCGCGCGTAACTACTGCGAAACTAAATACATAATTTTGTTCAGTATTCATAAACATTTCATTGTCGAAACACTTACGCCTAAACAACGTTTACAAATCAAATACAATTACGAATATGGACGCTCTGTGAAAAGTATTCATCGCGCTCAGGCCACCTTATGGTGTACAGCGACGAGGACCATTTTTGGCTTAATGGCTACGTTAATAAGACCAACCCGAAGCTATTCAAGAACAGCCCATATATCCTTTGAAAACAACCGTTGAGTGCGGCCTATGGGCTGAAGGAATCATCGGCCCATATTTCTTCAAAGACGAGGTTGGCGCCAATGTTACAGTGAATGGCGAACACTGTCGCACCATGATAGGCAACTTTTTGATGCCATGATAAACAACTTTACTTGCCATATATCCCGTGAAACAATGGACTTACTGCGTCATAGTTTCGGTGAGCATTTTATCTCTCGTCTCGCACCAGTGGATTGGCCACCAAAATCGTGTGATATTACATCTTTGGACTTTTATTTGAGGGGATATGTCAAGTCTAAATGCTTTGCGGATAAACCAGTTTCGATTGAGACATTGGAAGTCAACATTACTAAAGTTATTCAGCGCTGATAAAAGATCAACTAATGGTACATTGGGTTAAGTAATTGTGACTGCTTTCCTGCTTTTATCGGACTCACACACACTTAGGCCCTGTGAGCCAATGGTTATTTTTTTATTGATGTTCATACGGTGCTTTTCCGCCTCTTAGAAATAAAAGCAGCGAATAACAAACAATGAAAGTTAGGCGAAAAATATTGAAGTACGAAGAGACCAAGAGATCTTAACTGCACTGACGCAACTTTGCTAAGGAAAGTGTAGCTGGAGAAATTTTTTGTTGCGGCTCAAGTCGTAAAACGTTTGATGAATCGAAGAAGAGGAAAAATATATCCGTAGTTAACTCGAGTTATTAAGCCACACAGACACGTTTTCATTACAGCAAGAAATGACTTTTTCAAGGTTTTTTGAGTAGTTGTAAGGAGTTAGAAGTGGTTTTAAGGAATTTGACGCATATTCCAAACAAATTTCACTCACTCATTCTTGATCTATTTATGGTCCAAATAATAAAAAATCTCTAAAATAAAGAAATAAAAATATTTTATAAATTATATATATGTATACACACACATATGTATGTACATATAATTCCTTATGATGTATTTATTCGATTAGGCATTAGAGTCACTGTACATTGTAAGAAAATTATTTTACATACAGCGTTCGCAACATAATAAGTATAGAGACGAGTTATGCTCATACAATTTAATGCCTTATATATGTGTGTGTACGTATGTATGTACATGCTTGTACAGCACAAAAAGTTTATCTGTTTTGTCAGCAACCCTTCCTGGCAGCAATGCAAATGTCTGTATCATCATCGCTCATATTAAAATAATACCCACTTGGCGGATGGGAGGAGCAGGAAGCTGATGCCACACCAAAGCCATTCACAAATGTTTTAATTGCTCCCCTGATGAACATTTAAGAATAGCCAAAAATAATGATTCCAAATGAAGCTGGAAAAGTTTTGGATTGGGTTAAACTTCGGTATATATAAACTTTGCAAAAGATTAATTGAGAGTGCCAAAAGTATTTGAAAGAGCAAAAATGTTGATATAAGTAAAAAGTGTAAATGTGAATACGCAGTTGTGAATTATGTTGATAAAATACGTTTGGTATTTAAATTACACTAAATTGTTACATGCACTTTTAAAGGTAAAGCATATGTATATGGATTTATTTTATCTTAAACTAGTGAGCTTTTCTATACAACTTTTTCTAATAATGTTCAGATTACGCCTAACTCCACAGGCAGCTTAATTCAATTTTTTAAAAGTCAGTGGCTGATAATTAAAGCCCAGTTAATTAACATCCGAGCAGAAAATATAAAATCATTTTATTTAATTCTAATTAAATCTATGGAGGCATATCAATTTCGTCCTGCATACCCATTCAAAATAGAATTTTCATATTTTTCTACAATTTCATGATTTGTTCGGTGTCCGTACCTTAACGCGCATCGAGTAGCTGCAGGCAGTCGCCTCTTTCGCCTCGCTGAATTTCGACGTAGATATTTAATATCAAATAGGTAAAACCAAAATAAATGAGCATAAAATCCATTAAAATAGGTAATATTAATTATTATGAGCGCCGTTACCGTTATACTCATAAATACAAAAATAAATCTACCCCATCTACCGAAATACCAAAACCACCTGCCACTCCAAGTAAAGTCGCAAACAGGTTAATTTAATATGTAGTAAGCGCATGGCGAGAGAGAGTTAGCAAGGATAGAGAGAGAGAGAGAGAGAGAGAGAGAGAAAGAACAGGAAAGGATTGCTTTCATGAGTAATGATGAAGCTGTTACACTGTGAGAAATGGATATTTTGTCTACGTTGCAAATTATTTATCCTGCTCCAGGATTTCAGTTAGGTGAGGTTAACTAGACTAGCCAATAGTCTCATTAGCCTCTAGTCTGCCCAGAGGGTGTACGGAACTGTAAACTGCAAATCTTATGGAAATTGCTAATCCTCTGATCTGTAAGTGGGCACCGAAGCTTTTCTAGGATATCTTTAGAACCACCTTCGTTACCAAGCAGATTTCTCATTTCACTAGGCTGGGTTTGAAAACTGCGCATGTCACAGAGAATGCGAAGATACCCGACCCTGATCACGTGGGCATAGCTAAAAGAACAAAACTCACACATTATAATGTTCTCATTATGCCTGTTCTAACGTATGGCGCAGCAGCTTGGACGATGACACCATCAGATAAGGCTTCCCATGAAGTGTTTGAGAGAAAGATTCTGCGGAAGTTGTTTGGAGCTTTGTGCGTTAGCAACAGCGAGTATCGTAGGCTATTTAAAACTGAACTGTATAGCTTTATGACGGCTTAGCTATAGTGCAGCGAATAAAGGTCCAGTGGTTTCATTGGATCCGAATGGATATAGACGCTCCGACTCTGAAAGTATTTGCTGCGGTACCAGCTGGTGGTAGCAGAGGAAATGGAAGACCTTCTCTACGTTGGAAAGATCAGATGGAGAAGGACTTGACTTCACTTGGTGCGTACAACCGGCAATGGTTATCACGAGAAAGCCACGACTGGCGGGATTTGCTAAATACGGCCAAAATTGCTTAAGCAGTTAACGCGCCAATCAAGAAGAAGAAGTCTCAGTCTTACCCTGATAAACGATATTAGATAATCCAAAAAAATAACCAAAAATAGCTTGCAATCTAGCCTGGGCAGCAATAAAATGAGGCGCAAAATTTATCACCCCATCGGAGGATTTATAATGTTTGCAAATGGCGTCGTATGTTGCAGCATACAAACAGACAAGCAATGGAGAGCAGTAAGAAAATAAGAGAAAATAAGGATTTCCACCACTCAATATCGTTTTTTTACTTAGTAAGAAAGTTATTTAAAAATACAATTTTATAATTAACTAACGTACCCTCGCCCGCTTCGCTAGGCGATAAATTCAATGATTTGCTGAAAGAGAATAAAATTAATACGAAACAAAGCAAATTCTTTGATACAATTTCATTCGAACTTTATTGTAACACTTTAAATGAATAATGACGATGGTTTGCCTACTCGTGAGCAATCTACATACAATTGTCCATGAGAAAAAATTGGGTATTCTAAATTAATACCGCACATTTGTAGAGACTGTCCTTGCGCCTTATTAATTGTCATAGCGAAGGCAAGGCGAAAAGGGAACTGCAAACGTTTGAACTCGAATGGTAAATCCCTCGGAATCAGTGGAATTCTGGGTATCAAAACGTCTTCTCGTTTGTACTTTTTTTTCGAAATTGTTGCTTCAATAACGTTACCCATTAGCTTCTTCACAGCGAATGTTGCGCAGCATAATAATCGGTGCTCCAATTTTTAATCGTAAATTATGATGTGGTAGGCCTGGCAAATCGAGTTTAAGAATTCAGTTGGATAAGTTACGACATCATCTTGATCAGTAATACTGTCCATTGACTTACTTATATGCAACTATGTCACCAGGTATTTGATCCAAAATAGCTACATTTATATCACTGGCGTCCTTATTTTTCCCAGCTAAAATTGCTCTTTCGCTGAGCCAATCATGGTTTTTGTAATGTTGTACTATGTTTGGAAATACACTCTTTATCAATGCCTCTTTAGACTGTGCAAAAGTGCAGAAATTGTTAGGTAATGTAATCATTCCTACATAAAGCATGCATTGATTTCATCTGCTGCCGTAGATTTTGGGATCACAGGTAATGTTTGCCTGAAATCTCCAGTCAATAAAATCATGGCACCTCCAAAGACTGTTTGGCTTCCTCGTAGATCTTTCAAAGTTCTATCAAGTGCTTCCAATGGTTTCTTGTGTGCCATAGTACACTCGTCCCATACGATGAGCTTACATACTTTAAGAACTTTTACCGTTCCAGATGTTTTCGAAATATTACATGTTGGTGCTTCATTTACCTGCATATGCAAAGGCAACTTTAATGCAGAATGTGCTGTGCGACCGCCTTCCAGTAATGTAGCCGCAATTCCGGAAGAAGCGAGTGCCAATGCAACGTTATTATCTGATCGAATTGTTGCTAATATCAATGAAATCAAAAGGGTCTTTCCTGTTTCCCCAGGAGCATCCAAGAAAAACAATCCACCAGTTTTATGGCTAACATTATTCATGATTGTATCACAACATGTTGTTGTTTATGTTTACGCGCCGTCGACAAAAATTTGCAACTTAGCAACACGACACAAATCGTTTCACAATAACGAAAAATTCGCATATTTATTCAAAAAAAGTTCTACCTTCTGCTCAAATATGAACGAGACGTTATCAATAAAACGGTCCGCGGTTGACATATGGCAAAAATCAATTTTTTGTTTTTTGGTATGACTGTTATAAGCTTACATGGCAAATTTCAGCGTGATATGTCACATAGTTTGTTTTCTGTGCTACTGTAAACAAGTCAAGCTCGAGTGTGTTCTTCGAATTCTCTTTTATGACTTCAATTGTCTCAAAATGTTTTCCACGGAGCGGCAACTTGAGCTTGGGAAACAGGAAAAAGTCACATGGAGCCATATCAGGCGAATTCGGTGCTTGCGGAACGATATTAACATTATTTTTGGTCAAATAATCGCGAACAAGACGTGATGTGTGAGCTGGTGCATTATCGTGATGCAAGAACCATGACTTGTTGTCCCACAATTCCTTCCTTTTAAGACGAATGTTCTCGCGCAAACGCTTTAAAATGTCTAAATAATATTCAGCGTTAACCGATTTTGCGATTTGTCTGATTTTCAAGCACAATTTCCTTTACTTTTCCGATGTTTTCGTCGTTTACTGATGTTGCTGGACGACGTTCATGAGGCAAGTTTTCAACCGATGTATGGCCCCCTTTGAACGATTTGTACCACTGGAAAACACGTGCACGCGATAGAGCAGAGTCCCCATAGGTTGCCTGCAACATTTTTGTTATTCCAACAAAATTTCAAACAAATTCTTTGTTCAACTTGAATTTTCATCGTTAAATTCGAAGAACACACTCGAGCTTGACTTGTTTACAGTAGCACAGAAAACAAACTATGTGACATATCACTCTGAAATTTGTCATGTAAGCTTATAACAGTCCTACCAAAACACAAAAAATTTATTTTTGCCATATGTCATCCGCGGACCGTTTTATTGATAACGTCTCGTTCATATTTGAGCAGAAGGTACATATAAAATGAATGTTAATTCGAAACTTAATCTAAGAATCGAGCAAGTTCTGCGGCAATTTTCACTAAAAACACAATTTGTACAATATTTTGATTTTTTCTTTTTTTTATATGAAGAAAATATTGAAAAAAATTTTTTTTTGCTAAAAGCCTTCCCTTAGTGGATCCCTATAATATGAAAAAAGAACGAATAAAAATGGCCTCTTATCGGCCCAAAAAAATGCGTGCAAACGAACATCATTTCATTTATATATATATAGATTTTCCGCATCCTTGTAGCAGGAAAAAATTGGTATTTTTTGTGTTATTTAAATGAGTAATGAAAGGAAACTTCGTACAAATAATTCGCCTTCCATAAAAATGGTACGCTCAACTCAGTTCTTTTATTTAAGAAAAAGTTAAAAGAAATACGTATGTATAAACTCATTTGAGCCGCGGTTTTGCCCAGCACATCGGCCGTCACTGTTTCGTTCCCCATCTGTTAGCGCAAAGTTAGTCTGGTTTTTCTTTTCTGTATGCAAAGCGAATTGGTTTTTGTTGTGTTTGTAGTATTCCTACCAAGAGAAGTGTTAAATGTGTTATTTTGACTGAATGGGAGTAGACCGCAAAAATGACTACATAGGTCTGCCCTAAAAGCTGCCTGGCTACCAATGAAGACATCCCCACGGCCTTAGTTCAGCTGGCGACGCTTGCAGCGTTGATGTCAACTTCAAAAGTACTTTACTATATTAGTCGGAAACCTGTAGATCGATGTAGTTGTATTGCAGATTTTATTACACCAGCTCCCACTTCTTTAGTCATTTCGGTTGAGTCTGTGGAAAATATTTTTTTCCCAGATTTTTTTTAGCAACGCACATAACTTCTCCTGGTCATGGCTTCTTCGATACTCCGAGAGATCAAGTTCAAGTCCTTTCCACATACCCTGCATACTGGTTTTAAGAGCAAGGCAAAGGCTGCTTATTTACTTACCTACTTATTTATTCTTCATAGCATGCAATTTGTCAAAATCTTTTTCAGCGATGAATTCTTGAAGTGTATCGCCCTATCTTTGAATTGCCAGAAACCGTTACCTTGCTCGCCAAGCGACGCCACATTGCCACACCACCATTTCCACCTTTATTGCTACCACTTTTGTGCTTTCTGTTTCTGCGCTGCAAGTAGAGTTTTTTGTCAGCGTTCATTTGGCAGCAGCATAGACTCGTGTCCTTTTGTTGTTGGCAATTTTTATGCTCAATTAAAATGTTTTAATGGAAATAAATGCGCTTAATTAATAAACACACATTTTGTGGTAAATGTGAATTTGCATGAAGCGGGACCGAAATACAATACAACTACACAAGTGTATGTATGTATGAGGTGGCTGTCATTTAACGGAAGCTGGCTCTCTGTGTGAATTTGTTTTCGCTCATAGCGCAGAAGTTGTGTGTTGTTAATGATAATTCTTGTTATTGTTACTTTTATTGTAGTTGTTTGTGTCATTATTGTCATGCTGCCAGTTATTACCGATTTAAGTGAATGTCATTTTGGTGCGTTCGTATGACGCTGGCGGCGGCGGCAGCTGTTTATGTTGTGGTTTACATTGATTATACAAATGAATTTCGCTACCAAAATTTGTTGTTGCTTGGTATTTCGTTATTATTTGGTATAATTAGCAATATGTAATTTTTCGTTTTTTTATTCAGTTACTATTTGTGTGTGTGTGTGTGTATTTCGATCTGCCCTGCATTTCCTGTGGGATTAAGCCTTTAATTTCCATGAATCACCTTGTGTATGTGTTTTATTGCCTACTTTTAGGCCTTTATGAGAAATTCTAAACGGGTAGCTGCGCAGCCAAGAGATAAGAGTACAGTGGCACCACTTCGAATGAATGCATGCTTACTTATGTGTTTAGCAGGGCTTTATAGAAACTAGATTTTGATTTGAAAAAAAAATAATCTGAAGCCGATATGAGAAATAAATAATTCAGGAAAATAGATTTTTTGCTTAAACAAGAGCTGAGGCATTAGAATCCGTATCCAGTTGGTCTTATAGCGAAAAATATGATACCATTAAAAGGTTACAATTCTCTATTCTGCTCGAGCGCCTCGAAAACATTTCCATCAAAGTGGTTGTTGTTGTAGCAGTTCAGTAGGCCCTCCCAGTGCGGTCTAGTCACCGATCATCATCGTTTAATACATCTGACGGTAGGCCCAGGAAAGTGCTGTTTCGACAGGTTGGGTGCTGAGGAGGAGGGGTATTAGTTGAGTGGGTTTAAGAGGGTTTGTGAATAGGGATTAGTAACGTGCGGTGTACCCTCAGTATTTTGAGAATACCTTTAATTTCAATCGTCGATAGGTTGAAGTTTAACCTACTACAATATCCAGACCGGAATTGACCGAAAGTGACGCGGGTCTCACGAGGCAGCTGGCGGGGGGTGGTTGGACTCCGATAACTGCATTCGGGGGCCGGGAGTTTAAGAAGCGGGTGAATGTCTCCCGATGGGTGTTGTTTAATGCCTGTCTATATACTATCCGGTCCAATAGTTGCAGTTGTGTTTGGTTTTGGATCTCGTGGGTGTAGCTAACTACTGACTCACCTGCGACGTGGCTTAGACCCTAGAAAATGTCTGCCGATGTGATTTGTACGGTAAAAACCTTGCTGAACATTTTACTACTCTCATTGACCGGGAGTATGGAAGCATTGTTGTGAAAGTGTTGCTTAGAAGATATCAGGAGGCATCCCGTGGTAGCAGTATTTAGGGATTTATCCACTGCGAGTCACTAGTGCCAGGCGACCAGAGGGCAGCGTAATTAGTACCGACCACCCAACCGCTTGAAAAGTCGGCAGCAAGGCTCAGGTGTTAAAGAGAGGGCGTTGTGTATTTAGTGGCGGAAAGCTGGAGATTTCACGCAGTAAAAAAAACAAGAAAATCTGGCGATATAAACGTTCACTTTGACACAAAAGTCAGCGATGTCATTGCCGGACGCCATTATCGAGCCCTGTCGAGTGCGCTAAACCTAACACCTCCAATTGTTCTTGGATGCGGATGGCTTACTTAGGTACTGTTGTGTGAACTAATTGGAAATTTTGCAGGTATCTTCATGGTTAAATTTTACTGTTATCCAAAATAGTCTAACTTCAAAGAAAGGTCCAAAATTGCTCGGCTAAAGGACTGCTTATTCTACTGAATTACACTGAAACACTCAAATACTGCTAATTAAATCGTATTTATTGTTACGAAAATTTCCCGCCATACAAATTTCGATACCAAGGAGAAAATATCTGTACATACTTGGCACTTATATATTTACATTCTAATGTATGCCGTGCACTTATTTTTTCCTTAACACAACTAGGCCTCAATCAAAATATCTATGTCAAAAGCAGACTCCTTTAAGAAAACAACAATACTATGACTAATAAGAAACATTCATGCACTTGCCCACATACACATGCACACACAAGATACACACTTTTATCTGAGTCAGTGAAGAATTGTCTGGAAAATCGTGACCCAAGCAAAATCAAAAATGCAAATTCCGGCCAGCGAGCAGCCGAGCGCCAATTGGCGTCATCTCCAGAAGTACTTCCTGGTTCGAATGGGCGCGGAGGCATTAGAAAAATTTAGATACACTTGTTTGGCTGAGCGTCCGCTTGCAGCAGGCACAGACTACAATTGAGTAAACAACAACAAGCTTGCAATTGAATTTGTATGCACAGCAGACAAGGGAAGTAAGCGGAGGCGAACTAGGCAACAACTATTTATTGCAGTCAATTGAGTTTGCGGTCAAGCAGTTTGCAAATAGAACAACGGAATGTGTGCGTTTCGGGAGGACCGTGGCGTGTGTTGAAAGCAAAGAAATCGACCAGTAGGCCTAGGTTCTGACTTTGGCTTTGAGCGCATTCGAGTGCAGTGGGAAATGAGTAAGCGCACAAGCAGGCACTTGATTCAAATTTTGTGTGGCTAGTGAGTGCAACTATGCAGTGCATTCCCAGCAGGGATATTCTGAACAAAAAAATTAAATATAATATATTATGTGAACAGAAGTAGTAGGTCTTGAGCTGCTTCGTAGCGCCTATGCTTCTAAAAGGCATCAAGTTTTTTTTTATTATTAGTATTTTCATTGCAACTAGTATAACATTGCATACAATATATATACTAACGAGCAATTTTTGTGGAGTTTTGTTACAACAAATAATTTGAGTTAATCCTCAGCAAAATACAATTCATATTTTTAACTGATTTTTATTTATTAATTAGTTTAAATCTAGAGGTTTTTTACGTTTGACCTTCGTTTCCATTTTGTATTATCGTTAAGAATCAAGGCTTCATTGTTCACATGCTTGCTTAGTCGCTCTGCGTGCGACTTTGCAAATTTCTTTATGGTTGCCGTAACCGAATCAATATTGAGGTCACGTTCTAGATCTTGCGTCCTAATGTACCATGGAGCACAAACTGCATGCTTGAGTGCCTTAGTCTGAAATCTTTGTATATGCGCTGTGTTACTATAGCTGGTGCAACCCCATAACTGAATCCCATAGGTCCAGATAGGTTTGAGAATTTGTTTGTAAAGCAGTATCTTGTTGGGTGCGGATAACGCTGATTGCTTACCCATTAGCCAATGCATATTTTGGAATTTTAGGTCCAGTTCTTCTCTTTTCTTTTTCACGTCCGCACTCCATCTAAGTTTCGTGTCGAGCGTCATACCTAGATACTTTGCTGTATTAGAGTATGGTACTTTAATGCTGTTTGTAAAGTTGATGTGTACAAACTTTGTTTCGTTCAGTTTAATGTGCCATTTATCTGTCCAATTGTATATTTTATTGATAGCAAGCTGCAGTTGTGTAGTAGACTCTATTTCTGTCTTTCCGACGGTTAATATTGCAGTATCATCAGCAAATGTTGCTATAAAGCAATTTCTGCTGTTTGGCAGGTCGTGAGTGAAAAGTAGATAGAGAAGAGGTCCAAGCACACTTCCTTGCGGCACACCAGCTTTTATCTCTTTCAGTTCAGAGAACTCATCCTCGTACCTGACGCGAAAATAGCGCTCAGACAGGTAGGTTTTTAAGATATTAAAACATTTTGTTGGCAGTACATTCTTTATTTTCCACAGCAGGCCAGCATGACATACTTTATCGAAAGCTTTAGGGTGCGACCAGAGTGAACGCTGAAAGCCGAGCCGAGATTGTCAGTGCGATAAAGATTGTCAGTGCGATAAAACTGATTACATACAAGTCAATACAAATAAGCTTGTGTATAACACAGTGAGCGCCGACAAGAGCAGAGAGCAAAGCCGATGAGTGCGAGAAAACAGTTTCAAAGCGTTTTGCTCGCTTTTTTGGATTGTTGATGTTTACTTTTTAGAGTGCAGTTGTGTTTTTAACCCTCCGATGTTCGATGCCTTATGATGCGGTAAGTGCATCATAAGGGTCTGCCCAGACCCATACAAATAGTGTAAGAAATACGGTTTTAAAAATAATTTTATTTATTTATTTGAACGGATTAGTATTAATTACGAAGAGCAATTGGGTTTACAACTATATAGTTGCATGGAATGTTCATTAAGACATATGGGACGATTACATTTGCTGCAGTTATAACGAGTTTTACGTCGCTTTTTCGAAGAAGAAGCAGCACAATGGTAGCACGATGACCGTGTTGAAGCAACTTGAGCATATGATTGTTGCTGTGCTGCATCTGATGTCGATGGACAAGATTCCGGTACCTAAAAGTAGCGAAATAATTTATTTTAAATTAGTAAATATTCCCACACAAATTAAATCACAAAGTTACGTGGGTTTCACCAACGAAGAATGTAGAAACTCAAATCGACCACATTTGCGTGTCAAGAAAGTATTTTAATATTGTTCGCGACGTACGTAATAAACGCAGCGCAGATATAGGAAGCGACCATCACCTAATTATCGCAGAGCTTTGTATCAAACTCTTCCCGAATACCAGAAAGCGCGCTCAACAAGCTAAGAGATACGACCCTACCAAACTAAAGACCGAATCCATTAGAACAAGGGTTGTTGACAAAATAAACAATATTCGCATAGATACTACAAACCCAATACGCAATACAAGCCATATATGGGCTAAACTTAAAAAAGAGTTACAGAAGATCTGTGACGATACGATCAAGGCAGACCCACAACAGCGTGCAGAATGGCTAAGTCACACATCCTGGAACCTTATAGAAGAACGCAGAAAAGTCAAGGTGAATCTAACAGGATGTTGCAGCAGAAGAAAAAAGACAGAGCTTGACTCTGAATATAGAAGGCTAACTAAATTGATTAAAAAGCAAGTCGTAAAAGACAAACAAGATTTCTATGATGAACTAGGAAGGAACGCGCAAAATGCAGCTGACAGAGGTAATACAAGAGACGTCTACAAAGCAATCCGTAAACTGAGTGGCTACAAGGGAACATACCAGTCGCCACTATATGACGAAAATGGCACAATAGAAACATGTAAAGAAAAACAGCTCGCCATCTGGAAAACGTATTTCCAAAAAACTCTCAATTCTGTGTACGATGATAGCTCAGAAAGTTTCGAAATAAGAACTCGGCGTCACCCTAACAGAAATATAAGCGTGCAACCGCCAGATTTAGGAGAGATAACAACAGCAATCAAAATGATGAAAGACGGCAAAGCTACTGGAAATGACGGTATCCCTGCTGAACTCTTCAAAGTCGATACTGAGGCTATGGCATCCCTGTTGCTGCCACTATTCCAGCAAATCTGGAGAGAAGAAGTGATGCCTAGTGATTGGAAAGAATCTATCATTATTAAGCTACCCAAGAAAGGCGATCGGAAAAAATGTGAGAATTGGCGAGGAATATCTATTCTACCAGCAATCACAAAAATTTTTACTCAAATCATCCTAGAACGAATATCAGCCCCGCTGGATAAACTTATCAGACCAAATCAAGCCGGTTTTAGACCTGGACGCTCGTGTATCGACAATATACATACTCTTAGAATCTTGATAGAACAATCTGCTGAGTACAACTCACCACTCTACCTGGCATTTATCGATTTTGCAAAGGCGTTCGACTCCCTAAAGCGGGATATAATCTGGTCTGCTCTATCTGCGAGAGGTGTCCCAGATAAAATAATTAACATCATAAAATGCATGTATGACGGCTCATGCTGCCGAGTGTTGCACGAAAAACAACTAAGCGAGTCCTTCCCTACTGTATCAGGCGTGAAGCAAGGCTGCGCACTCTCTCCCTTACTCTTCATAACAGCACTGGACATAGCTTTCGAAACTTATAACCGATGTGGTATAAACTGGAAAATGACTCAAAAACTTGGCGACCTATCATATGCGGACGACGTCGTTCTAATTAGTAACTCTTATAACGAACTACAAACAAGACTCTCCAACACAACAAACGACTGCTTAAAACTTGGCTTACAAGTTAATATAAAGAAGACCAAGTCTATGAGAATTAACGTAATCAACAACACAGAGTTTAAAATAGACGGAGGACAAGTTGACGATGTAAACAAATTTGAGTATCTAGGTAGCATCCTAACCCCCGGTGGTGGTACAACGGCTGACATTCAGCGTAGGATATCCATAGCGACGAACACGTTTGCTGGGATGTCACGAGTGTGGTCTAACAAAGCGCTTAAAAGAGGCACTATAATCGGTATATTTAATGCTTGCGTAAAATCTGTGTTACTGTATGGCAGCGAAACGTGGCACATGAAACAAGACTCAACGAGAAAACTACAGGCATTCGTAAACAGATGCTTGCGACGCATTATCGGTATCTGGTGGCCACGTACTATATCTAACCCTCGCCTGTGGCAACTGACGAACCAAAAACCTATTGAAAAGGAAATAATGCACAGAAAGTACAAATGGATCGGGCACACCCTCCGAAAACAACC
Source organism: Anastrepha ludens (assembly GCF_028408465.1). NCBI lineage: Eukaryota > Metazoa > Arthropoda > Insecta > Diptera > Tephritidae > Anastrepha > Anastrepha ludens. Next base: position 114,140,119 of record NC_071500.1, on the reverse strand, counting down.
CGATGAAATAGTCTACTCAGCCTTACAATGGAACCCGCAAGGCACTAGAAACAGAGGGCGTCCCAAAATGACTTGGCGTAGATGCGTTAACCAGGAATCCAAAAAGCCATTCAATGAATTAAAATTCCTAGCCAGCAATCGGAATATGTGGAAATCTTTTGTAGATAGACTAAGTTCTTAGTACATATACCTATATGTATTGTAACACCTGAACATGTCAATAAAAAAAAAAAAAAAATATGAATACATGCATACACATATCTTTATACGCGGAGATATATGTAGGTGTGTATATAATTCATACTCACCTTGATATTCAAAAGATTCATTGCTTGTCTAATATGAGCAAACCTCCATACTAATGGGTTAGTCGCCCGTTTCGTCATATGTGGGATAACTAGCTGCCGTGCCAATTTAATGATAAATGAGCGCCTCTTATTACTCTGCTTTGCCGGATTCAGCTCGTCATAGATGATGAATGAGGCCAAACCGGCAATATCAAGCATATTATAAAACATTGCCAGTGGCCAACAGTTTGTCGAGCGTTTTCACGAATAGCCAGTCAACATTTGATCCATTGTATCTACCCCCGCTTTAAATTTATTGTAGTCCAAAATTTGATCTGGCTTGAATTCTTTCAATGGATCGGTGCTTTGACGGTAATGGGCAGTGGATAACATAACTACCGGCTTTTTCGGCTTTGCCATATACGAGCACAGAGCGATATTATTATTGTGGTAACAAAATAAAGTGCTTTTAACATCACGCTTCGGGTTAAGCAATTCATGCGGAATGAAAGTCTTATTTTTTCTTACGGTACCGACGAAAGCTCCTCTACGATCCATCAACATTTCTGCCAAGTTGTATGTTGAAAAAAAATTGTCAGCATAAACAGTCGTCCATATAATTTTCCATCAATTTCTTGACGACCCGTTCACCTTGATTCGTTTCTCGCTGGCCACCTGGTGGTTTTCCGGTATAAATTATACCTTTCAAAGGGAGGTTTGAAACAGAGTCGAGTGCGCCCACGATAGGGAAATAACTGTTCATCGACGGGTACATGACAATCCGGAGTGTATGCTTTCTCTAAATTGGCCATCAGCAAGAGCCATACATCGTCCAGGGCAGCAGATTTGCTTTGCTTCAACCTCTCAACACGAGTACCACTGTTATCGAAACGGATGAAAGTAGTTAAGCTCTTGAACCGATTCAATGACATAGTGGCCTCATAAATTGGCATACTGTAACTGGCCCACAATTCTTTCGCTGGCTGAGAATTCGAGTGGAATACACCAGCAATAAGTAGCATCCCAAAAAAAGCATACATTTCGTCTTCGTTAGTCATTACCCAAGAACGCTGTTTATTACTGGGATGCTTTTCATCCCATAGACGAAACGCTTCAACGGCTTTTCTGTTGGTTTCCCGCACAATGATACTTACGATTTCAGGAGACAGCAATAGCTTGGAAAGAGCTTTATGACTCGGTGACGCTCCTCGTAGTGGCCCTTTACAAGTAAAAGTTGTAACATTGTGACAACGAGGCCTTCCAGGTGGTGGAGGATTTGAATTCCACATCTTACCATCTTTCGACCAGTATATAAGGCCCTGGGTAATAGATGTGCTGCATGATTCCATTGTGGTTGAAACCTGAAGGGCGATAGCTTCCCTATACAAATCCTCAATATCATCATGGTTTTCATCCAGAACAGCGTCTAACTCGATTCCTGTTCTATATCTGATGCTTCACCGAAGTCATCTTCATCTGGAAAATATTCATCATCTTCTACGTCGCCACTTGTTTGAAATGGATCGGACTCCTGTCCCATAATTTCTTCAATTTGTGACTGAAGTCGCTGACGTTCTTCCGGACTCACATTTGCTGCACTTAGCTTACGAAGCAAACGCGTCATCACATCAACTTCATCCATATTTACTTGTTCCATTTTATTCCCACTAATTAAAAAACACTTTAATTTTCAAATGTCAACTAAAAAATTATTTCTGCCGCTGCCTCCGCTAACAGTTTAGTTGTTTACACCTACCGGTTAACCAATTTACATGAGAAGCTTATATGGGTCTGCACAGACCCATGTGAGCTTAATTAACGAAATTAGTTTAAATTATTATTTTTACAACAAATATAGCAAAAATCTTAATTTTGTTACTTCATTGTGTTCAGCACACTACATTTTAAGAAGTCATGGATTAAGAAGCCTCAGATATTAAAAATAAAAGATCTACATACATTTAAAGATCGAATGGGTCTGGCCAGACCCATATGAACATCGGAGGGTTAACACACTTTTATTAGGTCGGGTTGTATGTATGTATGTATGTATGTAACGGAATCTTTGAGCTTAATTTTCACTGGCTTCTAAAAATCTGATCGACTTGAAATTTTGCACACCTATCAAGGACCGATGACAATGCAATAATTTGATAAAAGTTTTCCATTATCCTTATTAGGATTGCCAGGATTAATATTTTCTGTTTTTACCTGTGGGCAAAAAGTAAAGTGAATTTGGTTGTAAAATAAAAAATCTTTATTTATTCTTGTAAATCAATTTCATCCCCTTCAAAATAATCCCCTCTCGATAAAATACACCTATGCCAACGATTTTTCCAATCCCCGAAACATGCCAAATAGTCCATTTCCGGTATAGCCATCAGCACCTTCTTCGATTCAGCATCTATCTCCTCAATCGACTCGAAACGCGTTCTCCGGAGTGGCCTCTTGAGTTTTGGGAATAGCCAGAAGTCACACGGAGCCAAATCAGGCGAATACGGTGGTTGCGGAACGATATGCGTGGAAGTTTTGGCGAAATGGTCACGAAGAACGAGTGCAGTGTGAGACGGTGCATTATCATGATGCAAAAACCAAGAGTATATTGTTGAAATTTAGCTGGATATTTTCTTAAATCATTATATAAATGATGAAATTCACCAAATTCATTCCTTTTAGTGTAATTGGATGTTTTCCAAACTCTTTTGTGTTAATAATTGCATTAATCACACTAGGAGAAGCAAAATACTCTTCATCAGATGAATCCATTACCGTGTACAGCAATTTTATAAACACAAATGAACAACAAAATTAAATGACATAAGAGCAAAACACATGGAATAAACAGAATTTCAGCGCTGATTCTCGTATTCACTGTGTTATATACAAATTTTCTTCTCGCATGAAAATAAGCGTCAATAAGCTCGGCTCGGCTCCGCTCGGCATCAGCGTTCACTCTGGTCGCACCCTTAGAGACATCGAGAAATATGTGTTCTCGATGATACGCGTTAATCTGTGAATTTGGTCAATAGTTGAGTGGCGCGCGCGAAATCCAAATTGGTGTGTTGGTATTATTTGTTTATTTTCTTTAATATTGCTCAGGCGCTTTATCAAACATTTTTCCAACAGTTTTGACAAGATGGGCAACAGTGAAATTGGTCGATATGATGCTACATCGTTTGGAGGCTTTCCTGGTTTTAGAATCATGATGACATCAGCTATTTTCCAATAGATTGGAAAGTATTGCAGCTTAAAGCAAGCATTCATTATGTTTGTTAGCTTAGTAATAATGTTTCGTGGAACTTGTTAGAGGACTTCGGCAGTTATTAAATCAAACCTTGGAGATTTCTTCGACTTCAACTTTTGTATCTCGGCGCACATCTCATCTTCAGTTATGGGTACTATATCGCCATAATTATCATTGGCTATGCCATCATTATTTAGTATTGGTGATGTGTCGCTATTGGGTGTAAAGATTTTTGCTAGATAATCTAAAAATAAAAAGAGAGTAAAAAGGAATCAAGTGACTAAAGTGATGTAAAGTAACCAAAATCGGATTAGGTTTTCAGCAGTAATGGAGGGGACAAATCAAATGAAAACAAATGCATTTTATAAGGCGCAGTTATCAGAAAATGTATGCAAGGGGAGCCAGTTCTGATTTGTCGAATTAAATACTCGTTCGGACTATCAAAGAAGCGTAAAACCACAGTTAAAGATATTTTCTAGTCAATTGCGATATTAAATGCATTTTTACTACGTGAAAAAACAAAGGAACCTCAACTAGCCACCGCTTAGAATCCATTGGAAGGATACCAAGTTCGAGCCAATGGATATTCCTATAGGGTAGCAAAACATTTGAGTGCGGCATAGCTAAGCACTTTAAAAGCTGACAATGTAACCGATACACACGATTCGAAAAACTTTTACTCGGCAAATAGCGAAATTTTGCAATTTCCTTAAGGTGGCTTTCGATGGCGTTATTGAACTTAGCACTGCTCGAATTACTTGGTTTCAATAAACGGCAAATGAACTAATTGAAATGACGCCAAAAAAAGAAAAGAAAACAATAACAATGAATCGCAGGGGTTAATAATAAACTAAACATGCATGTGTGTGTGTGTGTGTGTGTGTGTGTGTGTGTGTGTGTGTGTGTGTGCGAAGGGGAAGGAATTTAATTTTGGGTGGTTCGTGAAAGTATTCGAAACTATTTTTGCTATTTTCGTCTGTGTGACACATAAATGTTGCGCTCAAATTTCACTGCCCATTGCACTTGCAAAAGAGCAATCGCACTTTCCACTCTACCCAAAACGCTTCTCTCTAGTCTACAAACTTTCGAGTACACTTGCATTCATATACTCACGTGAAAGCACAACGTCGAAAGTCGCGACAGTTTTATGTTTGACCCAGCAGTAGTTTGGGCAAGGAATGCGAGAACTCGCACAATTTTTATTGCGAAAAGTGCACTGCAATTCTGTGCAGAATTCAATATCACTCAAAATTATCAGGAAGGGCGGTGAAAATTCAATGCTATTGAAAAAAAAGAAAGCCTAGCGCATAGTAAAAAAAAAAATTCCTATACGAAACAGCAGATCAAAAACCTATTTTTTTTAATAGCGGCAATGAAAAAATTTAGGCTTACAAACAAAATATAACACATGGGCTAAAAAGTCCCGGGCCTAACAAAGGAAAGAAGTTTTTTTTTTTGTTCAAAATTAGATTTATTCATCAATGTAATTTCCATCAAGAACAATTCATTAATCATTCCAGCGCCGCATTAATAACACAGGCCGACAAAATTTAACCAACATTCAGACCCAGAAACCAGACTATATATTTCCGAAGGTTTATGATGCGCTGAATCCAAATCTGGCCTCAGAATTGCTCTATTAGTTTGAGTTTTCGAGATATCCTAACCTAAAAGTGCAAAAAACCCCATTTTTGCCCATATTTGAGGTTATGTAGCCTTGCAGATGTTTTCTTTCACCAAAATTAAAGGATGGCATCTTTAAATACAATCCTTCTTTTTTCAAATGGCGTTTTGTTTGCTCAAATATCATTTTTTTTCGCAGAGATATCGCATTTTGAAATTTTCATGTTTCGAAATTTTCCTACACCTGAAAATCGATTAAGATAACATAGACATGATATATTCGATTACTAATTTTCTTGAATTGAGTCTTATTTTTCTTAAAATTTTGTCTCACACCATAAGTGTGCTGACTCACCACATCCCTACACTATCTAACCTTTGGGTACCGAGTCACACACAGCCCTAACCCCTAGAAACCACCCCTATCATACCGCGAGCAGGCTAACCCACATAACCGCAAGCAGGCTTTCCCACAAACTCCAAATTTACATACTATTAATCCATATATTTCAGGCCCTCAAACCCAAGAAAATTAGTAAGCGACTATATCATGTCTATGTTATCTTAATCGATTTTCAGGTGTAGGAAAATTTCGAAACATGAAAATTTCAAAATGCGATATCTCTGCGAAAAAAAAATGATATTTGAGCAAACAAAACGCCATTTGAAAAAAGAAGGATTGTATTTAAAGATGCCATCCTTTAATTTTGGTGAAAGAAAACATCTGCAAGGCTACATAACCTCAAATATGGGCAAAAATGGGGTTTTTTGCACTTTTAGGTTAGGATATCTCGAAAACTCAAACTAATAAATTAATTTTAGTTATCAATCCGAATTTTGCATGGACAGAAAAGCAGATATTAATAGGACTATGAATAAGTTCGTGCGGTTTTACAACAGATGACGTAACTTGATTATTATTCCATCGATCCACATTTCCAAACATTCATTGGAGAGCTACTGTCGTAAGGCACAAACGTCAGTATAAGTTTTTTATTTGAAGCGTAAACAACAATATTTTTACCACACTTGAAAATGTCGAATTTCGTGCCAAATAATGTGTTTTTGCGGGGAATTCTTCTTCATTATTTTAATATGAAGAAAAAAGCAGCCGAAAGTCATCGTATCTTGGTGGAAGTTTATGGTGAGCATGCTCTATCTGAGCGAACGTGCCAGAAGTGGTTTGCACGCTTTAAAAGTGGTGATTTTGGCTTGGAAGACGAAGAACGCGAGGGTGCGCCGCCAAAGTTCATGGATACCGAATTGGAGGAATTGCTCGATCAAGATCCGGCTCAAACGCAAGAAGAGGTTGCAAAAACTTTGGGAGTTGATCAATCAACCATTTCCAAACGTTTAAAAGCCATGGGAATGATCCGAAAGGTAGGCCATTGGGTGCCGTATGAATTGAAGCCAAGAGACGTTGAACGCCGTTTTATGGCATGCGAACAACTGCTTCAACGGCACAAAAGAAAGGGTTTTTTGCATCGAATTGTGACTGGCGATGAAAAGTGGGTCCATTACGACAATCCAAAACGTCGGGCAACGTATGGATACCCTGGCCATGCTTCAACATCGACGTCGGCGCAGAATATTCATGGCCTGAAGGTTATGCTGTGTATCTGGTGGGACCAGCTGGGTGTTGTGTATTATGAGCTACTGAAACCGAATGAAACGATTACGGGGGATGTCTACCGACGACAATTGATGCGTTTGAGCCGAGCACTGCGAGAAAAACGGCCGCAATACGCCGATAGACACGACAAAGTTATTTTGCAACATGACAATGCTCGGCCACATGTTGCACAAGTGGTCAAAACATACTTAGAAACGCTCAAATGGGATGTCCTACCCCACCCGCCGTATAGTCCAGACCTTGCGCCATCCGATTACTATCTCTTCCGATCGATGCAACATGGCCTGGCTGACCAGCACTTCCGTAATTACGATGAAGTCAAAAAATGGATCGATTCGTGGATTGCGGCAAAACCGACCGAATTTTTCACAAAGGGAATCCGTGAATTGCCAGAAAGATGGGAAAAAGTAGTAGTAAGCGATGGACAATATTTTGAATATTAAATTTGTAACCATTTTACGTCAATAAAGTTTCAAATTTCGAAAAAAACCGCACGAACTTATTCATAGTCCTATTAGTTTAAATTATTTCGGATACTTTTCCTTGTAGACTAGTGTAATTTAATACCACTTTTGCAGAACGATTTATCTTTTGCTTCAAAATTGATCTCAGCTTCAGCGATATCTTTTTCATTCGAGCGAAATTTCTTGCCGGCGAAAATTTTTTTAGGGTGTACGAACAGCCAGTAGTTGCTGAGAGCCAAATCTGGCGATTACTGTGGATCTGGGAGCAATTCAAAGTTCGAATCATGTAGTTTCGCCATTGATTGATTTGTGACACGTTGCGTTGTTTTTGGAATTTCGGCCTTCAAACGATCCAATAACGCTACCAAGATAGTCCATGAATATTACATCACGCACATCCCAAATTCCGAGGCCACAACCTTTCTAGCCGTGCTTTCTAGCTGTGCTTTCAGGCGCTTTCGGGTTCGAAAATTCCGGTTTTTTACATTTAAACATGGCCCTACACTGCCCAGAATCATCAAAACGTTCCTATTTGTGATCAACAGCGCGAAAACGCGGCACCCACTATACAAAACGATTTTATGGATTTGTTTATGTTATCTGGTGTTACCGCCTCCTTTGAACGTCCGCTACATTGTGCATCCTTGGTGTCTCTAAGACCGTGTTTGAAGCCAACAAACTATCGTTCTGCTGTTGTTTCTGATGGAGCGAAGTTCCCATAGCACCTTTTACTATGTTCCGCAGGAATTTGTTTTGCAGACGTTGTATGAAAGTGGTGTTCTTTTGGCTAGCGCATCTCCAAAACTGTATTCGGTTCTTGCTTTTGCCCGAAAAAATACAAATGGAATTTAAATTTTTAGTTTTGATAAAAAATAAAGGTGAAATGGCTTTTATTTCGCAAAAATACTAGTCAGATTTTCACTTTTCCATTTAAAAAAAAATAAAAGTCACATTTTCTCTTTTTATTTTGACTGAAAAACTAAGAGACCAAATTTAAATTTTGTCTTACTTCTTTGACCAAAAAAAATAAAATCAAATTTTAACTTGTTTTTTTTTTTTTTTAATTTAAATCAAATTTTAATTTTTTTTACTGAAAATTTATCTGTGAAAAACTAAGAGACCAAATTTAAATTTTGTCTTACTTCTTTAACCAAAAAAAATAAAATCAAATTTTAACTTGTTTTTTTTTTTTTAATTTAAATCAAATTTTAATTTTTTTTACTGAAAATTTATCTGTGAAAAATATCAGTTATTAAGTGACTCCTTAAAAAAAAACGTTATAATTACGGTCCATTAATTTTTCTTATGGAAACTCTTAGTCAATTCGAGGGCTTTTTCCGCCGAAAGCTTTCGCTTCGCGTTCGGTGACTTTATCGCAAGGAAGTGCGCCCAGCGTGCTCCAACTTTTTTCTATGTAAATTTTCCCAACCCGATCATCGCTTTTAAGATAATCATTTCTTATTGTCATCTCTACTGAGCAACGAAAGAGTGAGAGTTTAGATCTGATAACTAAATCTTCACTAAAATGTTGGTAGGAAAGAAGTGGAACTTTCTTGCTGTAAACGACCACTGGGACGACAAGCTCGTTTGCACTTGCAAATTTTGAAATTTATTTCACTTGAATATTGTGTAGTTGTATTTTTTATTCTTTCTTTTACTCTTGTCATTTGATGCGCAACAATAATCGTTTTTAAAAAATTTGTTTATTTACTTTTTTCATATATTATTAATAAATCAAAGTTTATTGAGCTTTTACTGCACTCTAAATTTTTTTTTTTACATTTGTTCTTCATACAACACATGCAAACATACAATACGTAGGTTTGCAAAAATACTTGTCGATGTATCGAATTAAATTCAAGTGATCGTCAATCGCTGGCGTCGATCGTCAAATGCAATACAAAGCGGCAGCGTCTCATCCTGTCTGGGGCGGGCGATCGCCGCCTAGTTGAGTGCTGAGTTGTTGTTTTTCGTTGTAATTTTTTCTACATTTTCGCATTTAATTGATTGTGTGGCAAAATACAAATCTAACCCTGCTCTGCTTATTTTTTACAACTTAATCAGGTCATCCAAGTTGTATTACTGCGTCTGCTACATCACTCATTGTAGGCAAGCCATTGCTGCATTAAGTGTATACTTTTTTTTGCCATGCATTATATGTAAAGTACATATTTTTACTTTGTCTATTGAAGAATTCAATTTCTTATCAATTTATATGATTTATAAATTCTCATATATTTGCGAGTATGCATGAAAATGCCAATGCCAGAGTGCTAAATATGTATCGTTGCGTGCATGAGGTGGTACATGCTAGTGAACAATTTTTTTTGATTTACATATTTTGTGTGTACTTTGTATTCAAAGTTTTTGTGCAAATATTAATTTAATATTCTATTTACATTCCAACCGAGCTGCTGTTTAAAGATTAGCTGCAAATTACCTAGTAAGAATGCTGGGCTTACCTTTGCACTCTATGTAGCCTCTGTGGCCTCGATAGTAGTCATTTGTCAGATAATTTCCGTCTAACTGCTTCCTTATCCACCTCTGCACTTGAGATAGTGCCCAGCCTCTAGTTCTAAGTTCGCGTTTCACGTGAAATGGCTGCCAGAATTCATTCATTCTCAAAAAATATCTGCCGATCGGAGTCGGAACATTTGTGGAACAGCATCAAGACGCACACCATAAATAGGAGGAGCTCGACCAAACACCTAAGAAGTGTACACGCTAATAATATATTTATTTTTATTTATTTTATGTAAGCATTAAGAAAATCATAAGTAAATAAAAATAAAAAAACCGTCGCAGTAGCAACTACACATTATCACTGAAAATAATTCGGGGAAGGTATTAGTCGTAGTGTCAAAGTGTAGAATTTCGTATGAATGCTCTTAAAAAAGAGTTACTATTATGGCGTAAATATTTGTTTTCCTTTATTTTTATTTTTGGTCTGTCCAAAAATGCAGTTCAGTTAAATAAAGCCCCATTTTAAAAAGTATTTTTCTAATAAAAACAATTTTATATGGAAATATTATTATAAATTCAAACTGTTTTTCATTTCAATTGCAATGTAATATTTTATTGAAGATTTGTAATCTCTTTCCATTAAAATTAAACAATCTCGCTTGCTTATAAATTGCCGATAATTTAATGCCTGTTCGTTCATTTCACACCTCGACGCTGCACTTTCGGTTCCGGTTCGCATCTCACATTTCAAACAGGCTGTCACAGCAGGCAAATTACGCCGTAGCTACTGCTGATAATAAATACATTTTAAACATTTCGAGCCCAAATTCCCGCATCGCAACGCAAGTTGCTTAATGTTTCCTTCAAACTATAAAGTTCTGAATTTTTAAATGAATGCGCGCGGATTAGTCATATTCCCAATTTCAAGAACTTGCGTTACAAAAAAATTGTAAATAAACAAAATTAATGCTATATTTTACGATTGTCATAAAATTAGCACTGATAAGCGCAAACAAGTTTGTAATTACATATAAGTATAAATTTTTTTTTCGAATACGAATATTTTTGTACTGAATAAATGCCAGCCCACACACGTTTGCACGCTGTTCGCTGATCTTCCACACCTACATGTGCGCATATGTATGTATGTATGGGAGTGTGCAAGCACAGCCAATGGGCCTTAATTGTGTGTCGACTTGGCCATATCAGTTGTCGTTGTGCCAACAATGGAAACATTTTGGAGGTGAAGTTCAAGCTCATCCGTGATTTCAATGTCACTGTCATTTGTTTTGATTTTTTTAACGGATTTCCTAAAATAAGAAGCTAATCGTTCGTAAGTCTTTCGCACTACCAGAATATTTAATTTTCACGCATTTCTTGCTGAAAATGTTACAAATTTGCGTTTGTATGACTATTTCAAAGATACCAAATTCTGAAATGCTCAAAAATGTGTTTATATATTTTACATACAAAGATACTTATACAGTGTGTTTCGATGGCGTAACTTAAATGAAATTCATTTCGTTATCTTAGTAAAAAAGTATTTTAAGGATTCTAAAATCAAGTTAGTTAAATTAAAATAGTTGACTTGAAATATTACTGCGCTATGCATTAGAGGTCGTGGCCGAATGGGTTGAATCTCCGGGCATGAAACATCAAATGATAGAAAAAGACTTTTTATATTATCGCCTCTATGGCGGCCGCCGTAGCCGAATGGGTTGGTGCGTGATTACCATTCCGAATTCACAGAGAGAACATTGGTTCGGATCTCGGTGAAACCAAAATTAATAAAAACATTTTTCTAATTTCTGCCATGAAAAAGCTCTTCATAAAAATATCTGCCGTTCGGAGTTGGCTTAAAACTGTAGGTCCCTCCATTTGTGGCACAACATCAAGACGCACACCACAAATAGGAGGAGGAGCTCGGCCAAACACCCAAAAAGGGTGTACGCGCCAATTATATATATACAAGGTGGCGCAAACGTAACCTTGCAATGTTTTTTGGCTGTAATTAAAACAAAAATGAAAAACTTTGATTCTTCTTGTGGATTGTTTTTATTTGGTCTTTTAATTTTTTTTACATCAAGTCGAGAATATGATGTCATGTAAATGGCCGCCGCCACAGTTGATTGCCATTTGAGCCCTTTTTATGGCATTTTCCATCACTTTGGCCAAAACTTCCGGCGATAGGTCCTCACATTCTTAACGGATATTGTCTTTAAGAGCTGCAAGAGTCTGAGGCTTGTTGACATAAACCCGCGACTTCAAAAAGCCCCACAAAAAGAAGTCTGGAGCGTCAAACCAGGCGATCTTGCTGGCCTGTGCAAATCGCCAAAACGGGAGATTAGGCGCACGGGAAATGCATCCTTCAGCATATCGGTTGTGGCACGTGCAGTGTGTGCCGTTGCACCGTCCTGTTGGAACCACATGTTTTCCAATCCCAATTCATCAAGTTGCGGCAAAAAGAACTCGTTGATCATTGCTCTGTAGCGCTCACCAGTCTTCGAAGAAGAAAGGTCCGATGACTCCTCCAGCGAAAACAGCACACCATAAAGTGACTTTGAGCGGGTGTAATGGCTCTTCGTGGGTTACACGCGGATTTTCAGTGCCCCAGAAGCGTAAATTTTGCTTATTTACGTACCCGCTAAGATGGAAATGGGCCTCATCACTCATGATTATTTTTGATGAAAAATCGTCTTCCTCTTGGTGGTGATTAAGGATGGCGTGAGCGTATGTGAGACGCGATTGGCGGTCATCAGCTAACAGCTGATGCTCCGTCTGGACTTTGTACAGAAACATCTTCAAATCTTGTACCAAAATTCGCTGTAAAGACCGTCGACTGATACCCATTTGCGTGGCACGTCGTCTGGTCGATGTCGACGGCGCTTCCATAACATCCTCGGCTACAGCAGCAATATTCTCTGCAGAACGGCTACTCCGGGGTCTGCCACCCCTGGCAGCATCACGCGTTGTGCCAGTCTCTTCGAGGCGAGCGGCTAAACGTCGCAGTGTTTCACCAGTAGGCGTTGGACGGCGAGGAAATCTGCGATGAAATTCACGTTGTGCCAAAGTCACCGACCGATTATTGGTAGAATAAATAGTCAGCAATATTCCGCGTTCTGGAGCAATGTAGCGTAACATTGTTTATTAACGTGTATTTCGCATGTGTTTACTACACAAATGTCAAAACAGAACTGACATTAGGGGCCAATCGCAAAATTTATAGCATTTTCTGATAGGAGGATTACTTTAGCGCCACCTGTTATATGGCAGGCAATGGCAAACCTCCGGGTGTATTTCTGCCATGAAAAGCTCTTCAAAAAAATCTTCTGCCATTTGGATGCGGCCAAAAACTTTATTAGTGGCATTTTAAAAATCCGTCCAAGGCAGAGAGTTGGCTCTATTGGATGCACATAGACCAAGTTTCAGTCAGATCGGTGTACTTTTTGTATTTGACTTTGGTTTGAATCGAGGAAGTCGAGTGATTTTCCTTTTCCATTACGACAATGCACCAGCTCACGCCTTAGCAGTTGTGGCCTCAAAATTAATGGGAATAGAATTCAAACTCTTTCCACATTCCTGTTATTCTCCAGACTTGGCTTCCTCGATACCCTCGAACTACTGTTTGTTGTCGCTCCCCATCGTTGGACGAAGTGTAAAAACCAAAACGGAGACTACGTCGAAAAGTAAAAAAAGGTTTGCCCCAAACAATTTTGTTAGTGGTTTGTTTTGTTTTGCGACCCTCGTAGGCCGTAGTTGAAGTTTGAGTTTCAATACTTACCAATCGCACATTCAAAGGGTGGCAATAAAAATGTATGTGAAATAAGTGGCAGGAAGAAAATTTTACTTCGTCAAAATTCGACTGTAACTGACCGCTACACAAGTGTGAGGATATTCGTGTATAACAGTAAATATATATAGGTTAGCAGATGAAAAAAGGCGGCCGCCGTGGCCGAATGGGTTGGTGCGTGACTACCATTCGGAATTCAGAGAGTGAACGTCGGTTCGAATCTCGGTGAAAAACCAAAATAAAGAAAAAAATGTTTCGAATAGCGGTCGTCCCTCGGCAGGCAATGGCAAACCTCCGAGTGTATTTCTGCCATGAAAAAGCTCCTCATAAAAAATATCTGCCTCGGAGTGGGCTTGAAACTGTAGGTCCCTCCATTTGTTGAGCAACATCAAGACGCATACCACAAACAGGAGAAGGAGCTCGGCCAAACACCCAAAAAGGGTGTACGCGCCAATTATATCTATACTATAAAAGTGAATGTCTGTACGTTGTCCACGCATCACTACGAAATGACAACCCCAAATGACGTAAAAATTGTTATACATTCATATTTTCACCCAGTGAAGGGTATAGGCATGTTTTTATGATGGAACTCCCTTCCCACAGCCCCCAGTCCGCGCCACCACTCTCATTCGTCACTAATAATCGAATATTTGCTTAAACTTAATCTAAAAAATCTTAGTTTTTCCTATTTCCCACTATTTATAGCGCACTCTAGACTTCATAATCCGCTTAAGCTGTTTAACTATGACCCAAATGCAAGAAAATTAATAAAAATAATTTTGCTTGATATTTTTCTGATTGGTTGTTTTGATTTTATTGAACGAGGCATAACAACGGATACCGGGTATTGTAATATTATGGTTATTAATAAAAAAATATTTTCTATGAAATTATTGTTTGTAACTCTTTTATATACATATCTTAAATCCCTCAAAACTACTCCTACGCGAGCGGGGCCGCGGGTTAAAGCTAGTATTATATATATTTAAAAGTTTTTAAATCCAAGTTATTTGCAGCTAGCAGAGTCGTTCTTAGAGAAAATGAATGAGAGCTCTTCCACCACCACCTCGAACGAAGTTAGAGTTATAGTAGTTGTTAGAAATCGTTGGAATGCCTTCGGTTCCGCTCTATGCTCCGACTGCAGAGAATCGATTTTTGTTTTGAGTAGTTCTTTAGTTCTTAAAACTGCCATTGCAAGTGTGCAAGCACAGCCAATGGGCCTTAATTGTGTGTCGACTTGGCCATATCAGTTGTCGTTGTGCCAACAATGGAAACATTTTGGAGGTGAAGTTCAAGCTCATCCGTGATTTCAATGTCACTGTCATTTGTTTTGATTTTTTTAACGGATTTCCTAAAATAAGAAGCTAATCGTTCGTAAGTCTTTCGCACTACCAGAATATTTAATTTTCACGCATTTCTTGCTGAAAATGTTACAAATTTGCGTTTGTATACTGCAGAGAATCGATTTTTGTTTTGAGTAGTTCTTTAGTTCTTAAAACTGCCATTGCCATCTGAAAGTGTGCATCATCAAGGAATAAAAACGAAAAAAAGTCGTTCTTATTAGTCCGCTACCCTTTTATTTCTGTGGGCTTTTGACATAACAACTGAAGTGACTTTAATAGATTTCCCTTGAAAGCTTAAAATTCTCATTTATCAAAGAAAGCTAAGGCTCTAAATGATTAATTGATTAAAACTCAATTTCAAATTTTGAGGTCAAAAATGGATTTATTATGGTAATAAGCCAACATTTTAGGAATGTTTGCACCACTGGGTGCTTTCCGTACAGGTATAAGAAAATTTCTTAGTTTTTTAACTACAAATATTGCTGAATGTTAGAAAACAGATTTCAATAAATAAATGGATTAAAAAATATAAAACTTTGATTTCGAGAAAAGAAAAAAATTTGTACCTGACAAAACAAAGAAGGTCGATCTAAGTTTTTCTATCGAAAGTGCAATGATATTTAAAAGTATACAAATATTTATTTCATTACTTCGCTTACAAAAATCTATGCACGAACATCATTCGCTAACGTGTTGATATTTCCATCCATTTGCAGCCAATTCATTCATCACTTCAATAAAGAGTTAATTAAATTATTAAATCAAACAAATCCTTTGTAAATGTGGCGCACACACCCACGCTCTCTTGCACGCACACACCCAAGCATTTGCATAATTCACTTTTATTTGTGTGAATGTGACTTTGTTGTGTTGTATGTATATATGTATGCATGTATGCATGTATGCATGTCTGGATGTGTGTATGTCCATGTTGTAGTTCCAAAGTCGCTTTTTAGATGCGTACCACTTTTCGCACTCTCTTACTGTGCCCAACAACACTCCACTCCACGCCGTCAATGTGCTGCTCGAGTGGCCGAGTTAATCGGCGACACATTTCCACCACTCCGCCACTGCGTTGCGTCACACCCCCTCGATCACACGAGCACTCCTGCAATTGTGTAATTGAAAATGTAGCCATTCACTGCTCTTTTTATACCCCATTTTTTGTTTCATCTACTAATATGGGACTTATCCACTACTTACTATGTACTGATATCCGCCCTTCCCTATTGCATTCATCTACCAATCGATTTTCGTTCTCCACAACAAGTTCTTGTTCGCGTTTTCAAATGTTGCTGATCGCATCGGAGATCCCTTACAAGCAAGAAGTAGTGAATTCGAAATACTGCTCCACTTGTTTACAAATAACAAGTAAATCAACAACGTACAACAACAACCACAATTTCAGTAATTGTGACAGAAGCAGCAGCTGCTGCTAACACAGGTTCAGCAGCATCATTTCAACAACATTTTGCGCATCCAGGCTGACTAAGGAGTTTGCATCTTTAGAGAGGCGAGTCATTTAAGAATTGCAAATTATTTTTACGAGTATAATCTCTGGCAGGCACATAGATACGTAAATAAAAAGATGTTTGCACTATACCCAATGCGCAGATTCGTAGTGATATGCAGCATTTTGTGGGTAGCTTTGTGCTTGAGACTTTTAGTTATTGTCTCACCATGGCCATATTATGAAAGCATTGGACGAATGTAAACCTGAAGCGCTTCGGTAAAGTGACCCCACTAATTTCCCCTACAAAACAAAATCCGTCGTCCGAATAATATATAACCTGGAAGACAACGTTTTTAAAGTTTACGTTTATGTTGGAATGGGAGGGCGTACGAAATCGCAGGATCCTTACACTTAAAGCATAGTACTAAGTTCGCGCTTCACGTAATAATGCTGCCAAAATCCATATAAATTTCATTGACGTTAAATATCAGTGAAATTTCATATATATCTCATGACCAAGTTGCACTCAGTTCATGCCGGGAAAAGAACGCGCAACACTTCAGCAACATGATGTCAGCAACACGTTTTAACGAATGGGGTGAAAAGTCCCGGGTCTAAAACATAGATGTCCCTAGTTTTATTGCATTCACCTTTTTTTTAGTTAATGCTAATCTTAGAAAGACATCTGTTAAAATTTCATGGTATTCTATTAATTTTTTCGTAAGTTATTGTGCTAAGAGTGACGCTGCCTTTGTTATTTTCAAATCGAATTTGGTGTTTTAATTTTGCATTGCTTTTTGATGGGAAAAGTTCCGTTCAAAAGAAACAATGGCTTGAAAAGTGTTATGAAGAGTCCGCTCCACGAGACACTACAATAAAACTATGGTTTGCTGACTTCAAACGTGGCCGTAGAGATACCGATGATGCAGTGGGCGTCCAAATGCGGCATGAGCATTTGACTATGAGAAAGCTCTGTTCAAAGTGAGTGCCGCGTTTGCTCACTATTTTGTTTCATCAAGTTCATCAAGACAACGCAGCGTGTCACAAGTCAATCAAAACATTGGCCAAACTACATGAAGTTAAATTAAACTGGTTGTATCTAGACACAAATTTTCTCCGCTCAATGACATCTTACCCACCTTCCAAAGTAACCCACACTTTTTGAATGGATAGAACGTGTGCTCGTACGCTAGAAACGGCCACGTTCAGGGTAGTTGAAATCCTGAAAACTTTCAAGTTACTCTCGTGCATTGGGTGTAACAGATCCGATCCCACCCGAACTTGCAAAGACTTCCTCTCTGGCTCCTCTTTTTGTTTTATGGCTATTTTTCCACTTTTTATTGCATTACTTTGTTGTGCTCGTAATCTTTCAACGTGTGCTAAACGCGCTCAACGCACAATTGCGCCATTGCGTTGAGTTGTAAGTGACGCTAATAAAATAAACGCGCGCTAGTAAAGGGTGTGTAATAAAATTATTGAATATGTGCATACGTGCATATGAATAGTGGTATGTATGTATGTATGTGAGTAAAATAAAACAGGAACGTGTAAAGGAAAAAAAACAGAGCTATAATAAAATGTATACAAAGTTAACCAAGTATGTGATTCTGACCCAATGAACTAATATGAGGCGCCGAAATAAATTTGTAAAAGGGATATTCCAAAGACGAAAGCTTTGTGTTAGCCTCGCCAAATTTCCCACCCAACCCTCGAGGTAGTTGCCTCGAAGTTGGAGGTATAATACATTCACAGAGGTACTATTTGAAAGAAAAGTTAGCTTACCCGAACTTTTTACTAAAATTTAACACCTCTGAACAGAAATTCGAGCACTCTGAAAATGATTGTGTCTTGTGATCTAAAAGAAGTTGCCAGTTACATGAAGTCGAGAGCGAGTCGTTGATCTTTTCGACATAAACTCGAGGCTGATATAAAGTATCTGATAGCGAGATATCCTTCCATATAAGATTGGAAGTTTCGCGATGTAAAAGTTGGTATAAAAGTTAAGGTACTTACGGTTTACTTCGCGGGAAACTCACTTTCATTCTGGCTTGAAGAGTATAATGGAGACTTCGAGAAATCTTTTAGAAGGCTTTGCAAAAATTAATTTACTGACTATTCTAAAGCGGGGAATCGGTGCTGTCTGGCATCTAGAATCTGAAAAAATCCAATTCCTTTTTGTCTTTAGTATTATGTCGATGGTCTGTTAATGAAAAGGTTTGCTATACAAATGACAACTGGATGGATTTTTGAGTAGAGTCTACAGAAGCTGTTTCACTGGGCTAAATTTTCCAGAAATGAAAGTAAATGTTCTATTCCATAGCAAAATGGAGTAAATTTGAATGCATGAAAGCAGATGGTTTCATGGCAGAAATACACTCGTAGGTTTACCACTGCCTGCCGAGGGGAGACTGCTACAAGAAAAACTTGTTCTATCATTTGATATTTCGTGCCCCGGTTCCGAACCCAGACACTACGAGCTCATTCGGCTACTACTACACTTTTGGCGCTACCGATTGCTTTTTTCACACCCACACATACTTCCGTCACTGGCGACTACAGAAGCCATTTAAATTAGGCCACTTCTCATAATTGCCAATTGTGTAAATCAGCCCAACTCAGTGGTGTGTATCGAGCGGATTCGCGTAAATGCGTAGTGCCAATTCCAGAATTTCAAGGTCAACTTAATACGCAATTTGCTTGTATTTACATGCCACGGCTTCCAGTATAACAAACCGTAACACATACGCATATTGAACTTGAAATTGAACTTGAAACAATTACATACATGACAATTACCAGCGCGACCTTGAGAAAATGGGAGACGCACGAACCTACATACACACACACACATTTTCATACCGTGCTGGATTGCGTTGTGTTAAAAACAAAAAAACACGCAGCCCTCTGCTTCCACCAACTCCGCTGTGGTGACTGTCAAGTCTGCCAGCGGAAACCAGTTCACCAGTTCAATTGCTGATCAGCGCACAAAATATGTTTCGTTAATTCCTGCTGCCGCTGTTGTTGCCGCCGCTACCTACTGCTCTAATTGATTTTTATTTCTTCTGTCTCACACGAGGCGCAATCCCCAAAGAGGCGCGTTGCAACAGCAACAATAACAACAACTTAATAACAACAGCCTCCGCCAGAACGCCAACAAGAATCAATGCAGCGCGTCAACGGTGGTATTGGCGGTGGTGTTGGTGGCGGCGGCCGCGGCGGCCGTGTTGTCGAGTTAATTGTGGGATCCGTAGAAATTTAATTATTAATTCAATGTGCCGAACGCGCATAATAATCACTTATTAAGGCGCAAAGGATAAACAGTGACGCGGCAACTGACATGGAATTGCCGATGGGTTGCGCCTGAGAAAATCGGTGCGTGTTGTGTGTTGTGCGATCACTTGGGGCGGCAGTGTTTGTGCACTTGTATGCGTTGCGAATGTTGATGTTGTTGTGGATAGCATTACGCGTGAGCAGCAAGCGTGATCGTTGCGGCGCGGCAAAAACAAACCAAAAAAAAGCAGTTCAAACCAAAAGAAACTACGAATCATGCACACACACACATCGTCATTTTATGCATGTGTCTGTAGGCAGTCGCCTGGTGTGTAAGAGGAAAAGGAAATAACGACAACAACAATACCACCACCACCACCATCACCATTACCGCCAACATCGGCTGCGATATCAAATGATTGCGCACTGACAAGTGCAATCAGTAGCAATTACACCAACACTGAATGGATGTATGCACGTATTTTTTATAGATAAGCAGTGAGCGACGCTAAAGTGACAGTAAACATTCAGAGAACAAAAGTAGAGTAGAGCAGCTGAGGAAGCCGCAGCAGAGATCTGCATTAAACGCACATGAGCGCGCGCGTTAGAGCAGCGAGAAGGAAGATTGCAGTAGTAAGAGCATCCGATAGACGACATATGACAGCAGAATCACAACAACAAGCAATAACAACAATTATCAACAAAAAACTGGTATTCAATGATTATGACCAGCTGATTGAGAATGTTGCACGCGATCAATGAAAGGGAACGAAGGATGGGCGAGAAGGTAGAACAGTTGGCTATGGAGATAATACAGCGGGAAATTTAAAGAGAATTTAGAAATAAATAAAATAGAAAAGCATTAAGAAAACTTCTGCTTAGAAGACTTGTCGGGTAGGTACATAGGCGTTGGTAGAATAACCAGTTACGTGAGTGGATTAGAGAAATATTCATTCATCTTCGAGGAGACCAGTTTTAGGTATAAACTCGTCCTTACGGGCAAAAAAGTGTTAATCGATCAGATGGATTACAAGTTTTAGAATTAGTTCAAGGATTAAAATTAGAATGATATAGTTTTATAAAAGTTTTAAGAAAACAATTTTCATTACATTAATTTCTTGGAAAGCTGGCAGCGCCGTAATAAAAGCTTGAGAAGCATTTTGTCGGTGTATTTACATTATTTTTAAATGAAATTCGCAAAAATTGAAATTGAGTTATTTTAGGGTAAGAAAACCTTTTTTTATTTTTTTTATAATATATATGTATAATTGGCACTTACATCTTTTATTGGGTATTTTGTTGGAGTTCCTCCTCCTATCTGTGGTGTGTGTCTTTACGTTTTTCACAAACGGATAGACCTACAGTTTCAACCCGAACGGCAGATGTTTTTTTATGGGGAGCTTTTTCAGAGCAGAACCGCACTTGGAGATTTGCCATTGCCTGCCGAGAGGTGACTAGTATTAGAAAAAACAGTTTCTATCAAATTTCTTTCAATTTTATATGCTTTTCCAACCACCTGGTTACGGCCGCTGATCACTAATAAGTGGCAGCAAAGGCTCAACACCTTTCGTCAAAATATAATATACAATTTTTAAAAATTCAATACAAAAATCAAAAATTCTCCAAGCATGTATATGTATGTGCAATAAACTTTCGCACTTTCTTTCAAATTCTCACAGTTGTGTTTACCTTTTCGCATACGCATTCTTCTTATCACTTGCCCGGCTTCAAAGGTAAACAAGCAGCAACATAATCACCATACAACAACAAGCACATTCGCTAGTCACTTTGCACTCCATGCGCTGCAGCTTGAATTCACGCAGCAGATTTTAGCGATAACAATTTGCTTTCAATGAGCTTTTTCAACAGTGTCTCGCTCAGGCGTTGTGTATTACCTCATTTTCTTGCGCTCTCGCGATCATCTCAATTCTGCTCCATTGTTTGTAAAAGCCGGCAAATGCAGCAACACGCAAATAATCACTACCCACACACACACGCACGCTTAAACTCCATCAGTTGCCCTGCTGGCCGCCAACGTCTTTGCAAGCAACTTACTTTCTTGTTTGTTTATATGTTTTTTGGGGAGCTCTACTGCTCCACTGAGCAAACGGATTCAAACAGCTGTGCGCACGAATGAGCATTCGTCGTTTTTTATTTGCTGCTTCTTTTTGAGGATTGGTGACGAGCATGCACCGCGCCAACGATCGGATCTGATCGGCACAGATCGGTACAGATCGCAGGTTTCGTCGTCGGCGCCGCCACAAAAGTAGGCAGCAATACACCGGAGAGCTGCAGTCTTTGGGAAACGCGCGCATTTAAAGGTTTGCAGGCGGCAAGCAAGCGAACCAGTGTCGATGCTATAAGAACGACCGGACGGACGGAAGCAAAAAATATTGTATTCAATAATAAATAAATAAAGCAATGAAAACAGCTGATACGGATATCAGTGATGAAAAATAGAAGTTGCAAGTGCATAAAACATGAGCTGAGAGAAAAGCAAACCAACAATAACTCCAACGAAAGTCGTGGGCGTTTGAGGAAGAAAGTGATAAAAACTAAATTTGAAACAATCGGGGTTAAATCAACCAAAGGAAGTGTGCAATGGAAAATGCTTACAATCATGTTTTAAAAAATTTATTATAATGAATTAAAAATGTGTTAATGCCTGTTAGAAGCAAAAGTGATAAGGGTCCAAGATCCATTGAGAAGAATTAAAAATTCAACTTGGTTTTTGTTGACATTGGCTGCACAAATTTGGAGTTGGCACGAATTTTAATGGTGTTACAAACATAATTATAAAAGAATTATCTTACTGTCAAATAGGAAACAAGGTAAATGAAAATGTGCATGTGTATGTGCCAAATATAAATGGTAAATAAATTTTATTCTAAAATATAGTGAAAGTATTCTTCACCGGCAAGGAAAATTCCAAGTTCTCCTTGCACAGCATTTCTGCCCACAAAAAAGTGAATCACTTGAACCACTTTTGTATCTCAACAAAAGCGAAGATTAACTACCGACTTTCGACATTCAACATTTAGCGTTTGTGTTTATAAAATAAATAAAACAACTAATCGTGTAACCAATAAATTTACGCAAACACCACAGTAATCTCAAAATTTGAAGTAATAAATTTCTCTCCTTGGCCCTCCCGCTTCTATTTTTTAAACATCGAAAGGAGCTTTTAAGAAGGCTTCTCAGCTGGACACATCATTCTATTACTCTGCTGTGAGCCTTTCAATGGCCCAGGAGGGGTTGAAGTATTAATATTTAGAGACGTTTTTTTCGTTTAGAAAGAGCGATAAATTGTGTAGTGATAAATGGGAAAAGTAAATACAGTATACTTTCTTAAGCGGACACCGCCCATAGGCGGACACTTTTTTCAGTACATGCCACAATCATAAGCAGACACCTCCTATAAGCCGACAAATTTTTCATCCCTTAGGCCTCCGCTTAAGATTCTGTATAAACTAGAACGTTCGGTACCTAAGTCGGGTGTGAAACCTTTTATCGATAGAACACATCTTCGAATCTCAACAGTCTACTTCACACACCCTAACAACACACAAAACATCCACGATGCTCTTTTATTTAGCTGTAAAGTACTGAAAACCAGAGCGCCTAGAACGCGGGACATGGAGTTCTAGCTCAAGATCACAACTCGCAATTGAACCTGAAAATAAAAAAGAGAGAGAAGATTAATGGAAGTGGCGCGAGTTCAAATTTCTCTATTTCCTTTAAGCTTAGCCAAGAAAATTGAGCAAAATTACATTGCTCTGTTAGACATTTACAGCTCTGTTAGACTATCCAAGTGATGTTTTCGCTCAAAAATTTTATTCCACACAATGCGGAGCAAATAAATACATTTGCTCTATCGTTTTGCTCGCCCTTGGTGAGTTACAGGTAGGAAAGGAGATCATAGTCTGCTTGAGTCAGAGCCCAGTGCCCGTTCCCTTAAGTTAACTATTGTTAGTCTGTATACCATAAAATCATGATATATAATCCTCCATGCGCATGACATATATGTATATATTTTCCCCTTAGTTCCTTCATCCGCAGATTCTCAAACTTCAGCAGATTGTGAAGGATTTTACGTCCTTACTCCAGTAATTGGGCAAACCTACCCAACTAAAGAGAAATCCAAGCGTGTATGATGCTCAGGCACACAAGAACCCCATCTGTCTCTCATATATTTAGTGCAGCGCCAGCTCATCGCTCATTTCATTACCAAGAATGTCACGGTGTTCCGGCATCTAATGAAATCTACTAAATAACTCTTCGTAGTAAACATTTTATTTAAGATCCTCCATTTGTAGACAAAACTCAAAATGACACTCTCCAAATCGTAAGAAGAGTCTGCCAGGGCTAATATACGACACGTTAATTGTCTTTTATCAAGACAGTTGTGAACTGATTGCAATCCTACATCGAACAAAAACTCATAGAGTTTTGGCAGTGAGGTTTGGCAAAGCGCGTTGGCTTGAAAGGAAAAATTATGCTAATGATTTTGTGCCTTGTATTTTAGTGACGCCACGCGCCCTTTAAATTTTCAGCTTCTGTCGTAGATCCCTAGCAGGGAGTGTAATAGTTTTATGCTGTTAAGATTGACTTTCCATTTCATTCGAAAAAATTATATTAAATTGAGTATTTAAAAAAAAAAATAATGAATAATTTTTTGTCTTTTACTCATTTACAGTATTTTTATGCAATGAATAGCAAAATTTATATTTGCATTAGTTTAGTGTAGCTTGGAAAGACACTTGACGGTGAGCCATTAGTTGACCCGTTGTAAGGGAACATATTTGAATATTTTGCACGAAAACGTCTGCTTATGTCCTATAGTGTGCTTTATTGTCTCGTCGAGGGTGATGGAAACACTCGGATGCCTGCGATGACAGCAGCGTTATTCACGGCTGAGCTTACGAGGCCGGCTTCTTGCGATGCTCTAGGCTCCAATAGGAGTTAAAGGCAAAAAATAATAAATAATAATCTGGCGATATTTCCAATATACTTAGTTTATAAGAGACGCTCAGCCAAACGCACATGCCCAGATATTGGCTAAGTTAATGCAAACTAATTCTTGTCTGTCTGCAGCATAAAAATTCAAAAGTATTTCCACCACGCGTATTCAAGTGACCCACAACTGATGAAAACTTCTCCCTTGAAACGCAAAATTAAATGCGTGCCCATTAAGCCAATTCTGAAATCCTTTTTTGGAATGAGTTTAGGATCATCAATTTTTTTTTTTGCTAGTTTTGGGGGTACAACTTTCACTGTCTGATAAACAAACGGCAATAGGTGAAAGGTGCGCAAGATTAAGCTTTATTTGGGCCAAGCTATTAATTGAGTTGAAATTATCCCTAAGCAAATGCTTTGAAAGAGTCTTCTAACTAACCAACTCATTTCTGATAACCAGCGATTTCTGTGATTTCATCAACATTTTCGACATTTGTTCGATCAGCACGGAGTCGTTGGAACTTCCGCTTTTAAGTTGCTTTCGATACTGTGTTGGGTCCATAAACAACAAACAATTTTTCGGCCGTAGTACCGCTGTACCTTCCGAAAAATCTTTATCAACTTTGTTTAACTATTAGGCGATGTTTTTCACATAACAAATCATAGGTGGGTATGCATGTAATACATAGTGATGAGACATTCAACGAAGCAGAAGTGAACCAAGTTAGTTATCTCATTCTAATAAAATGTTTAAAAAATCATTTCTAACTTCCAGTGTTGTTTTTAAGCGCCTAAACGGATGCGCTCAGTGCGCAAATTATGTAAACAAATCTCATAAAAAATTAATATTTATTAGCGAAATTGCCTATGCCACGCAATTGTTACGCCGATCGAGCGCAATCTCAGTAACCGGCGCATGAGACCAGCGACTTAACTTTAACAAACATATGAATATCTACAAATGTATGTGGGTATCTGCATCTACATACATACATACATACACATGCACAAATAAATATGTACAAACTTACACCTGACGTGAAAAACTAAAAAAAATGAAAGAAAAAGCAAATGAAAACCACGTGTAGTATGGATTACACAAATACGTATGTATCTGTGCTTGACTGTGCATATGTTTGTATGTCTGTAAGTACGTGGAAAACTGCGATTATGGAAAAATAGAAAACCACAAGTTTATTGCACCACACAATAATTGAATGAATGACTTACACACACACATATACATATACATATTTACATACGCAGGCATTTCTGTTGTGGAATTTGCAAAACGAAAAAGCAAAACATTTAGAATAGTATTGTATAAATAAGTATTTATGTAATTCGATAAATGATTTCAGCACTTCTAATTTTGACTAAGTTTTGCAAGACGTTAATATCAGATTTCTAAGTTTTTAAAGACAAAACCATTAAATGCGCTTACTTGCGCCTCTCTTCCAAATATGAATCGACAAGAGTTGATCGCTCAATGCGCAATATTTATTTGGCAAGCGTCAGAATTCCTGTTCTTTTGTCTAGAAATATGCGTCGGTGCAGTTAACAGCCAATCAAGCTGAATTTACATTGTTAGATAACCTATGGCACAGTGGGGCAAATCATATCGCTTACTGGCAATAAAATAGCTGTGTGGTATTTGAAACTTAATTATTGCCTTTCATTGTTGATAATGACAAGCAAAAAATCTTAATCGCAACTTTTCAGCAAACTCATGTTTTTGTAAGATTTTTTTTTAATATTTAGATTACTTCTGCGATAAGATTAGAAGGCACGAGTTATATCACCTTCAAAGGACAAAAAATACCGTCTGCGATAAGACACAACACACTGAACGTGTGGTAAATCAATTGTGTATGTATGTAAACATACATAT
The DNA here is from genome assembly GCF_028408465.1 of Anastrepha ludens. Classification (NCBI taxonomy): domain Eukaryota; kingdom Metazoa; phylum Arthropoda; class Insecta; order Diptera; family Tephritidae; genus Anastrepha; species Anastrepha ludens. The sequence continues at coordinate 114,113,699 of NC_071500.1, read as the reverse complement.
AATAAAAGAAGGTGATTTGGGTGACAAGAATCCATATTTTCAAGGTTATGCGTTTTTTTTTTTTGCTTATTTATTCGACTTCGCAATTGAAGTTAAGGTTTTTCCAATTCATCTAATTTTCTATAAAGGTTAGTCACTTAGTGATACAGTATTGGCCAACAACAATATTTTATTATTTTATTTGTTTACCAAACACACTACCACAAACTATTTTAATCCCTGAATAAAAAAAAACAATTTCCTTACAAAAATATTTCGACATGATTCGGGCCGTTTTGCAACTTGTTTCAATATAAGCGGGAATCAAAACTGTAATTAAATTTACATAGAGCAATACATTAACGTATATATATATACATATTAGGGTGCCTCACGAAGACAAATTTGCTGTTTTTCCATTAGAATTTTAAAATTTATTGTATGCATTTAATGCGCAAGAAATACCAGCGATGACCTTATGTAGAGTGATGCCTTCAAAGTTACAGACGCAGAAGACGACCCAAAGGCTTCTAGCGAGGCAACCTTAACGGGGAATTTTCCAGCAACAATCTCACTTGGACGCAAACTAAACAAGCAGCCAACTATAGAAGAAAGTAGCTTGCGGCTTTGGCTCAATTCGCTTCATAATCGGCGCTTAAGCAAATAATAATATTTTGACACTTCGCCGAAATATTTCGGCAGAATATGAAAATTCGGGTGTGGCTTATAGTTTTTAAAATACCTCGAAAAGGCGAGTTTTTATAAATAAAACTAGTTTAGTACAAACACCCTCGAAATAAGCTCAAGTAATAAAAAAGTTTATTTTTAAAAGATCTGCAAGCAAATGTTTAACAATATATCAGCAGAAAAGAAATAATGAGATTTTTGTTGGATTCTATTTCTGATTTCTTGTGGAAGATAGAAAATCTTGAAAAACTCAGCCAAATCTTGACCGATTCAGACATCTGAGGTGATGCTTTCCATTTCAATTCAACCGGGCTATTCGGGTCATGTTCTTCGATTTCGATGTTACTTAAATATGTTTGTCTCTGGTCAAAATAATGAGATACGTATTTTTTTGTTTGCCCGAAAAAAATTTTTTTCAAGAGTTATCGGCAATTTTGTTTTTCGGCTCAAACTCGATTTTTTTTTTAATTATATAAGAAAACATTTTTTTTAAATGCCCATAACTTAGTCAAAAATCAACCGATTTTAATAATTCTGGGTTCAAAATGATCGTAATTACTTACACGAGCGACTTCATGTAGAAACAATTGCAAAAAAGTAGTTGAAAATTTTTTATTTAGCAAAAAAGAAAAAAAATTGAAATTTTTTCGAAATTCAATATTTCAAAAAGTGTAATTTTTTTTTTTATAACTTTTTCCAAATCAAGAGGACACCTCAAACTTCAATTAAGCTGAATGCCCAGTAGCTAAAATGAGTTGTTTTTGAGTAATGCATTTTTTGAGTAAAAAACCTGTTTCGCACTTTTTGTTTTTTGCAAAATAAAAAATTTTCAACTACTTTTTCGCAACTGTTTCTACATGAAGTCGCTCGTGTAAGTAATTACGATCATTTTGAACCCAAAATTATTAAAATTGGTTGATTTTTGACTAAGTTATGAGCATTAAAAAAAAAATTTATATAATTAAAAAAAATCGAGTTTGAGCCGAAAAACAAAATTGCCGATAACTCTTGAAAAAATTTTTTTTCGGGCGAACAAAAAAATACGTATCTCATTATTTTGACCAGAGAGCAACATATTTCAGTTACATCGAAATCGAAGAACATGACCCGAATAGCCCGGTTGAATTGAAATGGAAAGCATCAGGTATCATTCCAAATTTATTTTTGCAACCTTCTCTTTTCTAGGAAAAAATCGATATTCTGATTTTGTTGATAAAATTCTTAAGCAACTTTAAGCCTTCTATTATCTGAGATATGAAAAACTCGATTTCAAGCTATTCCAGCTTACGTAAATCTTAATATTTTCTCGAAATATTTTGACGGAAGTCTTAAAATATAGCAAATTTTATAGTTGCGATGGAAAAAGTACCACCTTTTTTATATGCAGAGTTGTGCACCCTAATGAACACATGTATATGCCAAAAATCTATCACAACTAAATCTATCATAATAGGACCTTGAGATCCAATGTAGAATCTCTCTTACTTGTTGGCACTTTCTACTAAGTAGGCATTGAGTAATAAAGTCCTATCTCGACGAACAAAACAATACCTTATAAGGCTCTCATCATACCCGTCTTAACGTATGGCGAAGCTTAAACAATAACAACATCCGATGAGGCGTCTCTTGGAGTGTTTGAGAGAAAGATTCTGCGGAAGGTTTTTGGACCTTTGCATGTTAGCGGCGGCGAATATCGTAAGCGATAGAACAATGAGTTGTATGAACTTTACGATGACATGAATATAGTGCGGCGAATATAGATACAGCGGCTCCGTTCGCTGGGTCATGTCATCCGAATGGATACAAACGGCCCGGCTCTAAAATTATTCGATGCGGTACCAGCTGGTGGCAGCAGAGGAAGAGGAAGACCTCATCTGCATTGGAAAGATCAGGCGGTGTGTGCTACTGGCATCGGTTAGCACGAAAAAGAAATGACTAACGCGCTTTGTTAGACTCGACCAAAATCGCGTAACAAGAAGAAGAAAATTTTGGTAAGAAATGGAAAGGGGTTAAGCGAAGTCCCATGAATAATTCTTTAAGCCACCGCTAAAATTGCTAAATCTGAAATCTTACAAGCCAGTAAGCAAAAAACTAAAATATATTAACAAAATTTATAGATGACTTATAGATAGTACAAGTAAGGGCTACGCAGACCCCAACCATCTCCTTCCAATGACTGTCTGATCTAGGCTAATGAAAAGATTTAGATTTAGGTCCAGTTCAGTCACTCGAGCAGCCTGCCTAAATAACTAAGAGAATTGTTTCAAGCCCCTCTGAGATTATTAACAATTCAATGCATTCACAGATGTTTAAAATGAGAATAATGCCGATATTGAAATTCAAACAGCAGCAATCCTGCGCCAACTGAGTGTTTTCAACACTTATTTTAGTTATGTTTATTTATTTTTTATTTTCTATCTCCGAAAAAATTGTCCATAGCCCACGCCAAATATGTAAATGTAGCTTATTAGGTAAAATACTCGCGTGAAGTCTTCCAGCAAAAAATCCTTATTCCGCGAAAAGTCCACGCCTACTCTTATTTTAAATTTTTTATGCATTTAATTGTTTCATTCTTACCCAGTAAACAGTTTTTTATCATAATTCTAGCCATAAATGCTTCCGTATTTTTTCTTAAACCTTGGTATTTTCTTCACATTCAAATGAAAATAAAAATCGCACTTCATTTTTTTACATGCTTATGCTAAGTTTATTTATTACATAACTTCGCATATATATCGTGCCTTTAGTTCTCATTACCCCTTGTTCACCAGCAAAATTGCGATATCATGACACAAAAATTTAATTTTTTGCTCAATCCAAGACAGAAGTCTTGTGTTATTATATTACATTAATTTCGAAAGTCGACACCAGCATTATAAGCATTTTTCGAAAACATAAATACGCGGTTGGTATTCTCCAAGTTGAGTCCTCAATAATGAAACGATCACGTGTAGTCATTTTGGATACTCAAAACAAGCCATTGTTATTGCCGGCACTTGATGATAACGAAGTAATTTGATCCAAATGGGCTACAAAGAAATCACCTAAAACAAAAACGAAAATCACGGATATAAGCCTAAATATCACTCAGCCTACTTGTTTTAATTATTTATATGTATACATACGTATATGTATGTATGTAAATATGTATAGATATATGCGAGCATGCAGAACCTTTAATACCCATTAAGCGCCCCATGAGCAATTTATGATTATAATTGTCGACGTTTTTTTAACAATGACTTTGCAAAAGACTAAACTAAAAAATAATAAACAACGCAGACTAAACATAATAATTTTTAAGCCTACATAAAATGCTAATTTACATTTCTGTTATGTCATCTGTAAATCAGACTTCACTGTAGCGTACAGTGAAAGCAGAAACATTAACTACGTATTTTGCCAACTGTGTCAATATTAAACCAAACCCATTTATAACCTTCACCTGTGGGTTCGCGTTCTTTATGCTCACAGGATTAATTATTCATGATTTGCTTATCATTAAGCTGACAGATTGGATTTGGTTTTTAGTTTAAATATTCGTGCAAATTTTTACTTTTCATGCCGAATAATTATCAACTATTGTAATTATCTTGGAATTGTTGTTGTACAATAACAACCGGCACTCTTCGATGGAAGTCAAAGCTATCACACTCGAAATAATTTCGGGCCCTTAGTCAGTAGCTGCATGGAGGATGATAAGATGGCATTATTTCAGCATCCAATGCTAAACAGTGCGGCTTTAGTGCGGCTAAGAATCAGACATTTGGCTGCCCCTTTTTAAGGGGACAGATACCTGTAAACGGCCATATTTTCCCTGATTTTCATTAAAATTATTTAAAATGAAGAAGTCAATGTAATTTTTTCAAATTGGCATACAGTTTATTTATACATTGAAATAATATAAATTTTTTTTTTTAATTTTAATCATTTAAAATGGCGGATGTACACTCAATTCTTCCAGGAAGGTCGTAGCGAGGCTTCTCAATCGGCGGGCATTGTAGCATCGGCGTCAGTGACCTGAATACAAGAAACCAAATTTTTTTTTTTTTTTTGTTTATTAATGTCATAATTTCTATATGAATTAAAAAAAAAATTCGCGGAATAAAATGCTTAAAAAAAAAGTGAATTTTGGGGCGAATTTTCCTACTACTTTTGCTTCGAAAATCATATCATCGAAAAGGTGTGTGCAAAATTTCAGGGAGATCGGTCAATAACTTTCCGAGTTATCGTGTACGTCAACTCGAAAAATATACAATAGTTTTGAGAAAAACGCGTCTAAAGTCGGTGTTAAAATTACACAAGAAAGTATGGCAACACTTATACATTTTCGACTTTCGAGCTTAGAATACTTCCTATATGTAAATATGAATATACTTTTGAACTTTTGAATTTAGTCGCTAATAAACTGTGAAACGAATCGGTCGGCTTTTAATTTAACAGGTTATGGGCCCAGGCCAGCGCTTGGCTGGGCAGTAATTCGAAAAAAAAATGAACTTTAATATTGAGAAGTTGGACGCGAGCAATTATGACACTTGGTGTCTACAAATGCGCAGTGTGCTCGTACATCAAGATTTGTGGCCGGTAGTGTCGGGTGAGCTGGAAGATACAGCCGAAAAAACGACAGAATGGTTAGTGAAAAATAATAAAGCAATCGCAACCATAGTGCTATGTGTAAAGGCAACGGGCCTGAATCACATAAAAAAGTGTACTACGGCTTCGCAAGTGTGGAAAGTGCTCAAAGATTTACACAAAACTAGTGGTCCAGTGAGAAAAGTCTCATTGCTTAAAAGGCTGTTGGGTCTTCGTATGAAAGAGGGCGATGATGTCCGTGAGCACATGAACAATTTTTCTAAAATTGTAGACGAGTTGGCAGAAGTGGCCATTGAACTTCAGGAGGAGCTATTGGTGATCATGCTGCTGGCGAGCTTACCTGGAAGCTACGAAAATCTTATCGTGGCATTAGAAGCAAGAGATAGCCTACCAAAATTGGATGCATTGAAGATTAAAATAACGGAAGAAGGCGAGCGTCGTAAAGACAACTGTACCAACGCTGACCATAACGGTATCGAAAATGCACAAGCATGCGCGGTACGCGAGAATTCGTATAAAAAATACGAAAAGAGCAAATCATACAGTAACGGTATAGAAGGGGAAAGAACAAGTGTAGCAAACGACAGCGGTAAAAATAGGGGAAAGCGAAACTTCAAGTGCTTTAACTGCGGAAAGAAAGGGCACTATGCAGCACAGTGTAAAGAAGAAAAAGGAAAGCAGAAGTCGTTGGCAGTTTTTGCAGTAGGAGAAGGGCAGCAGCGCAGTTCTTGTGTATGGTGCGTTGACAGTGGCGCGACGTCGCATATGTGTATTGACAAAAGCTTATTCGTCAGAATAAAAACGCATAGTGAAAAAATTGAGTTAGCGGGAAAATATTACGTAGAAGCGAAAGGTATTGGCGACGTTGTGATTAGATCAACCAAAATGAATTTTAAATTAACGGACTGCTTGTACGTACCAGATTTGCATATGAATTTTATTTCAATTCCGAAAATTGATGAAAAAGGTTTTTTGACAACATTTGATAATGGTTGTGTAGTAGTGAAAGACAAGGTGGATAAATCTATTGTTTTTAAAGCTTTTAAAGAAAACAATTTATATGTAATAAAAGAAGATGTACAGTGGTGTAATTTATCGCGAGCTCAAAACACAATAAATTGGCATAACAGATTTGGGCATATTAATTTTCAGAGCCTAAGTGAACTTTCAAATAAAAACCTTGTGAGTGGAATAGATCCAATATTAAATTATAATGATATCGTTTGTGTAACATGTATGAAGAGCAAGATATGTTCTCAACCTTTCGCTGCTTCAGAAAATTGTGCCAAAAATATTTTAGACTTAATACATTCGGATGTATGTGGTCCATTTAATACGCAATCACACGGTGGTTCGCGATATTTTCTAACATTTATCGATGACAAGTCAAAATCAATTTTTGTTTATTTTTTGCGATCCAAAGACCAAGTATTTCAAAAATTTAAATTGTTTAAAGCAATGGTCGAGTTACAAACGGGTAACAAAATAAAGACATTACGCACGGATAATGGTCGTGAATATGTCAATAAAGATTTTAAAAGTTTTTTGGAAGAGTGTGGAATAAAGCATCAGCTAACAGTACCATATACACCACAGCAGAATGGTGTAGCCGAACGCGCTAACAGAACGCTTGTAGAAATGGCGCGGTGTATGTTGGTACATTCAGGGCTAAGTGAGGGCTATTGGGCTGAAGCTATAAACTGTGCCGCGTATATTCGAAATCGATCGCCATCAAAGGCGCTCGATGGTGTTACCCCATACGAATTGTGGATGGGAAGAAAACCTGTGGTAAAGCATCTTAAAGTGTTTGGTTGTCTTGCGATAGCCTTGGAGAAAACGCAACATAATAAGTTCAGGCAAAAGGGTAACGAGTACATCATGGTGGGTTATGATATCGATTCGAAAGCATATCGGCTTTTTGATACCCAAAAACGAAAAGTAGTGATAAAACGCGATGTCAAGTTCGACGAATCCATTATGATGGGTATAAATAAAAACAACGAGTTTTCACCTATGGAGATAACAAGTTTCTCAATTGATTCAAATCAAGGTGTTACTGAACCGGAAGTGCAGTCTGATTATGAAGATGCCATAGATACAGTGGATCAGCGTGTTGAGAGCAGCAGTTCCGATGATGAAGAAATATGCACGAGTACCGAACAGCAGCAAAATCAGCGTGGTAGACCACGAATAATAAGAACTGGTTTACCTGGCAGACCAAGAAAACAGCAAAATGCAGCGAATTTGGTGTGTGGTCTAAGCGGCAAAGTACCATTATCAGTTAAAGAAGCGATGAACAGCAGGCAGGCGTCTGATTGGTGGAGCGCCATGCAGGAGGAGTACAATGCCTTGGTACTCAACGAGACATGGGAGCAGGTAAAGCTACCGAAGGGTCAGAAGGCAATCGGATGCAAGTGGGTGTTTGCAGTAAAAACAAATGCTGATGGTGAAATAGAGCGATACAAAGCAAGATTGGTGGCAAAAGGTTGCAGCCAAACATATGGCGTTAACTACAACGAAATTTTCTCACCTGTCGTGAGATATGCTACAATAAGAATGGTGCTGGCTATAGCGGCAGAATACGAGTTATACGTGCATCAGCTTGACGTGTCAACGGCGTACCTGAACGGGAAGCTCGAAGAGGACATATACATGAGTCAACCTGAGATGTTTCAACAAGACAACGGCTATGTGTTAAAGCTGAGAAAGTCATTGTATGGCCTAAAGCAGTCAGGCAGAGTTTGGAACTCAAGACTTAATGAGGTACTGAAAAGCATAGGATTTTCTCCATGCAGCAGCGAGCCATGTTTGTACACCAAAAACCGAGGGCGTGAACTAAACATAATTGCAGTTTACGTAGATGATCTGATGATTGCGTGTTCAGATCTTGGTGAGTTAAACCAGATAAAACAACAAATTTCTAGTATTTTTCAGATAGTTGACAAGGGTCCTATAAATAAATTTTTGGGTATGGAAGTCGAGCGAGAAAGTCCAATTGGGGCGGTATCAATTTGCCAAAAACAGCAGATTTTGGAGCTTTTAAACAAGTTTGGCATGGATGAGTGTCGTCCAGTGCATACACCAATTGAACCAGGCTTTCAAGTAAATTGCAACAAAGAAGATTGTCGAAAAGTCGACGCAGTCGAGTACCAATCACTGATAGGTTCACTGATGTTTATAGCCGTGAACACGAGGCCAGACATATTGCATTCTGTATGCAAATTGGCGCAAAGAAACTCCGACCCACATTCCGAACATCTAGCAGCGGCAAAACACATCTTGAGGTATCTCAAAGCGACAGTTAGTTTGAAACTACGATACAGAAAAACAGGCGAGTGGATGATGGGTTATGTGGATGCAGATTGGGGTGGTGACGCAACTGACCGTAAATCATACACAGGATATGCATTCTTCTTCGCCGGCAGCGTTTTCAGCTGGGAGTCTAAGAAACAAAGTACAGTGGCGTTAAGCAGCACAGAAGCCGAATATATGGCACTTTCGGCGGCAGCAAAAGAAGCAGTTTATTTAAGAAAATTGTGGGCAGAAATGAAGATGTCTGATAAGGGTGGCTCGATAATGATCAACGGAGATAACATGAGTGCGATGAGCTTAGTAAAAAATCCCGTTTATCATGCTCGAAGCAAGCACATAGATATTAAGTTTCATTATATACGAGATGTTTATAATAATCAAGAAATTGAATTAAGTTATTGCCCAAGTAGTGCTATGATAGCTGATATATTAACAAAAAATTTAAAAAAGATAAGCCACTGTAAGTTCACTGAAGAAATGGGTTTAAAAGTTTACAATTTAAAATACAATTGTACCAGTAATAATGCGTAAATATATAAGTGTTGAGGAGGAGTGTTAAAATTACACAAGAAAGTATGGCAACACTTATACATTTTCGACTTTCGAGCTTAGAATACTTCCTATATGTAAATATGAATATACTTTTGAACTTTTGAATTTAGTCGCTAATAAACTGTGAAACGAATCGGTCGGCTTTTAATTTAACAGTCGGCAACCTAACTAAACCTCTCCCAGCGCTCGAACACAAAGAATAGACTCGTCACGGTTGACGATCTATAAAATAAGAAATACTTAAATTTGCGTTCTACAAATTTTTTGACATATTCTTAAAGGATTATATTAACATTTTATGAAAAAAACAATGTAAACAAACCGTCAGCATGCAAGGCTTTCCTTACCGCAAGGCAGTCTTCTTGCTTTCCTATCTTTATTTATTTAATGATATCATCGAATATAATTTCATACACAACTCTCTAAGTATACCCCTTTCTTTCCTTTCCGGGTACCAGTATACCCTGGCATAAACAGGAGTAAACATTATGCCTAGTCTTGGTACCATTTGGTACCAAACGAGATTGCAGACAGGGTTACTCGCTGTCGTGTGACTTCTTTAACCTGATGCTGGAAGGGATCGTGCGAACCGCAGAACTTAATCGCTCAAGCACAATTTTTTATAACAGCGCACAATTTCAGGCGTATGACGATGTGAGTTCTGCCTTCTCCAAACTGGATAAAGAAGCAAAGCGAATGGTTCCATAACAATGTCAGACTTAAAATTCAACGGAGAATTTCTCTTGCTAACAAGTGCTACTTTGGACTTAGTAGGCAGATGAGTAGTAAAGACCCCTCTCGACAAACGAAACTAACACTCTACAAGGCTCTCATCATGCCTGTCCTGTTGTATGGCGCAGATGCTTGAGGCATCCGTTGGTGTGTTCGAGAGAAAGATTCTGCGAACGATTTTTGGGCCTTCGCACGTTGGCGACGACGAGCGTCGTAAGTGATAGAAGAATGAGCGGCTTCATTGGCTGAGTCATGTCGTCCGAATAGATGCAAACACTTCGGCTCTGAAAGTGTTCTAGTTGGTGGTAGTAGAGGAAGAGGAAGGCCCCCTCTGCGTTGGAAAGATCAGTTGGAAAAGATGCGTCCAACTGGCCCCGATTAGCATAAGAAAGAAACAACTGGCGAGCTTTGTTAAACTCGGCAAAAATCGTTTAATCAGTTATCGCCCCAATGAAAAAGAAGAAGAAGAAGAAAGTTTAATTTTTACGGATACAAAATGTGTTGTGACTTAAAGTCGTCGCTATACTCACTGCTCTCCAAAGTACCTATACAAAATACAGTTTTTCCTTCGGCCTCTGCTCATGCGGCATTATACTCAAGTCAAGCGAATCAATTTTTTGCTATATCTCAAAACTTCTTCTTTCGAAAAATAAATAAAATTAAAAAAACACTTTTTAACGAGATACCAGGGCTTAAAAAAATGTTTGTGTAGCAGTGTTGTCGATCAAAGAACCAGAATTTAACCATTATATAACTTCCATTGCCACCAAGGTGAAAAATTTTTTTAAATTATATAATTTTATGATAAAGTGAAATCAAAAGAAGGTGTATTGTCTGTAACACATACATTTATTACAGACGCCAAGCGAGAGCGAAATGAAAGGAACACCACTTCACCACATGGCTTCACTTAACTCTTACCCACTTTTCAATTTTTCATTGGCAATGAAGTTGAAAAATAATACAATAACCCAAAACCCAAAAACAAAAATATTAACAAAAAAAAAAAAAAAAAACTTCAAAGAATACCAAAACATGCCCAAAAATGCTATTAATAAAACCGAAAATTCTCGTTTAATATTCTTGACCGCTGCGAAAGCTTGCTTCATTATTTATGTAAATGACTTTCTTGCTTCATTCCTCCTTTGCACTGCACCGCCCTCGCACTGTAACGATTAATCGTTGTCTCGCTGCGCCGTTGGCTCGGAGGTTCTTTGGTTCAATATCATTTCGTTTTTTATTAATCTAACTTTTTCTTTTCGTTACTCATTGGATTGTTGTTAATAAAATCAATTGTTGCTGTTGTTGTTGCCATTCTTTTTACCAAATTCTTTCTCAGCGTTGTTTGCTTTCAATCGAAAAATGCGCTGGCGCACTAGCTGCTTGAAGCTATTTTTTTTTTGTGTTGTTTCCTAAGCCAACAAGTTTGCGCGCAGCACAAAGATTATGTCACAGCGCAGAGCTAACGCGCAGCCGGTAGCGACGTCGTCGAAGAGATTTGGCCATAACAACGCCAACTTCTTTCACACGCCTTGACTACGCCTTACTTCTCGTCCGCCCTAGCCACCAACTCAGCACTTTTGCAACAACTCATCTATCCCAGAAGAGCTGCTCGTGTCTTTTACGCTGCTATTTCTAACAGCGAAAACAACTTTTCTAACGCCTGGCGAGTGGCCAGTCTGTGGGAATCGTCGCTATTTACTGGCTGCTTGCCTGCCACTCCACCACTGTCACTGTCATTGCCATGGCTAAAGCTGGCGTGCGCCGATTACGACGCTGCAACCACAACGGCGCAGCAAAGCGTCGTTATTGCCGCCACTCTTGACCGCCCGCCACACCTTTGGGGCCCATGGCGGTTCATTGTCCGTCAGCCGCACACAGTCGAAGCCACAACAGCAGCACAAACTACAAACGATACGGCAATGGCAGTAATAGCAGTAGCGATAGAGCCATAGAGCCATAGAGGCGTAGAGCCATGGAGGTAGCAGCGAGCGTGCCCGCAGCTGGCGCAATAGGAACAGCAACAAAAACTACCACGACTAGCGAGCTGTGCAGCGTCATTGGTGTGCGTCGAGGGGAAGAGGCGAAGTTGGTGTTTCTAACGATTCTTCTATTTGTTGTTGTTGTCTGCTTGCTTAATTCCTGTTCCACTTCCATGAACAATCTAAGAAAAATACAAGTAAAAATGCAGCAGTGAAAAAGAAGAAGAGGCAGCAGTGGAGCATTAGAAATGGTGCTTCAAAGCGCAACAGCAGCAGCAACAACAATAGCAACACATCAGGTTCAACCGCTAGTGAATAACAGGAAGACGCGACTGCTGACCAACAACCACTTTCAAAAGTCCAAATAACACCAAGCAAATAGCCAACAATAGCAACAACAACAACAACGACAACAACAATAAATTGCCTACCAACAACTAGCAACCAAGCAGCAACAATTCTAACGTCGCAATAAAAAGTGTCTGTCCAGCACAAACAACAAGCAACAACAACAAAATCAACAACATTGATAATTATCGCTTTGGCCTTTATACATACATATGTAGTTGTTGTTGCTGGTGCTGATTTTTGCCCGCATGAACATTGAAAGTTGCCCATGTTGTCGTCGGCGTGGCCCAGTGGCAGGCAGCGAGGGACGCTGGCAGTCTTAGAATAATTCTCGATTTTAGTTGCTCTTCGCTTAGATGCTTTGGCTTTTACTTCTAACGCGTTTCTAAGTCTCTGCAGGCGCTGCCAATGGAAGCGCAGAAAAGTGAAAGACGTGACCGCCAATTGAAAATCAAGTGCGGAGTGGGGTGTTGCGGCGCAGTAATTCGCTGCTGCGCAAATGGTCATTGGAAGTAAAGAATTTTGATGTGTTGTCTGTGAGTAAGAAAGAACGCTTGTTCGCCTGGAAGTCGAGTGGAATATTTGTAAAAGGAATACAAAAACGAATTGGCCAGTTATAGGCCGCAGCAGGCAAAAGTTGTTTGGGTAGTCAAAACAAAAATTATAAGTTAAGAAGATCACATAAATAATCTGCAAAGCCTCGATTTTACTCTCAAAACTTAACAAAGAAGAAAATAAAGTTTTTTGGTGAATATTTGTACAAAAAGGTTGCCAGAACTACCAGCACTTCGTTGGTTATATGTAGATACAAATCCTATATTCCAAAATCCATCTATATCCGCCGTTGAGGCAAACCAGAACGCGATAGCAAAAAAAATAATAGTAAAAAATTATTTATTTATTGCATCTGCCTATAAATAACGGCTAACAATACGGCTAACAAAACAAATACAATTAAGTCTAAAGTATTCTCAAACTCTGGGATTGTACCATCTAAGGGAAATTACGCTATTTAAACGGCTGATAGATCTCTTCTTCGCAAGCGTGGTTGTGTTGCATAAAGTTGTAAGCATTAAACTGCCAACGAATTTGGACTATTTCGCAATTTTGTTATGTATTTTTCTCTGCTGCTCTCCACTTCCGGTTTGACCATAGATATTTGCAAATCTCTATGGATATTTTCATTTCGGATGTATCATAGATCTCCTGCCAATGCTTCTGTTAGGAGCCAATTTAAGTTGCTTATCTTAGGTTAGGTTTGGCTGAACTGGTTGACTTGCAGTCACGGCTACCGATACTAGATGGAGTTCATTAGTTAAGCGTTTTGAAATAATCCTCCCGCGCGGTGCCTGTTTCTATCCCGAATTTAAAGGACACTTCCAACCCACGGCTGAGATATCTTTCAACTTCGTGTCTTAGCTTAATTTGCAATATTTTGGCAGTCGTTGTTCATACGACAACTAAGCAACATTACGAAGATTGATTTTTGATTTTTTCTGAATTCTTTTCACCATAATGTCTGGCAGCACGATGGAAAGAATACAGAGGTGCCGACGCCCGCGAGCCGGCATCCTGCTCTCAGTAAATTTGTCAAAATCAGAAAAATGATTTGCTGGCATGATAATATAATATTTGTATTAATTTTATTGTTGTATAATATTATTTTTAATTTTATTCACAAATTCTGCCGACTTTCTTCTATATTTAACCAAATAGGCTATGGAATTTTGTTTCAGATTGGAAGGGGTGACGGAATATGTCTTCTGTTTGCCGTTCAGACTACTTTAATAGAAATAACAATGAACAATTGCGTAGCTACCTAAGCTGGATTTGTCTTTCAATTTGTTAATGATGTCCGACAGAGCAACACAAGGGCGCTCAATCTTTTAGACCGACTTTATTATGAAAAAAATTGTTTTGAATATTTCACAATATTTCTTCTTTTGTCTAGCCTTAGCCTATTTAGGGTCGGCTTTGCTCGTACGGTGTCTCCAGGCCACACGTTCCTGAGTCGTCTCTTCAATCAGGCTACTGCATCGCATGTCGTTTTTTATAGCAGTTTTATATGAGTGGTACTTTTATAGTTTTTACGACGGTAATTTCAGCACCTAATATCTCCTTTGTTTTTGTAGAAACCGAATAGATATCTGGTCCACGACACTTCCGGAATATCCTCCGCAGATGTCCGAGAAGTATTATATATGGCCCAAGGACCTATTATTTTTCTTTGAAGCGTCCGCCGACTGAGTTACAGGACTTAATTTCACGGCGTGGGCATAAAACCTTCCAGAGCCTTAGAGAGCTTCAATACTCTCCAATGTGGCTCAAAAAAGTGTTGTTTTAAATATCTGAGCTGCTTATAATGTAAACCTTATTTAACTTAAGCAAAGAGCAGTCAGTATCAAACTAACATAATCAGTCTGTATTGATCCGACAACTCCATTAGAATTTAACAAAAATTGCCGATGAGTAAGTACCTATGCGGCCTCAGCAAGTGGCCGTAATAATATTTGCGTATTTTAGAAAAAAATTCTCTATCTGTTTATTTGCATGCGGCGAATATTTCTTCATACCATCCATCATTAGTTGTGTTGTTGACATTTTAAGCGCAGGACCCATGTGAACTTGAACTACTTCACGAGGCGATAATCAGCTATGTCCACTACAACTTTGTACCTATTACTAAGCAATTTTGGTTTTCAATGCCAAGTTTATTTGCAACAACAGTAGATAATAAAAATTTGCGGACTCCAAAACGTTGTTAGTAGATGGCTGTTAACAAGTTAATTACACACGAGCGATAAGGCGCTCAAGCGCTCGAATCGAGCAAGATAAGGTTGTGTCTGCTAGCAGCTGATCGTTGGTGAATAAAGTGGTAACGCACACAGGTTTACGGTACATTTTCGGTCATACTCACACACACACACTAGTAATTGCATGCGTAGCAAATATTTGCTTAAACGGCAGACTAACAACTGTTCGTCAAGCAAGAAGCTTTTTAATGAAGCGCAAACTAATTTGCCTATTATAAAATTAGCTTGGCTGCCTTATCAGCCTTCAAAAACTGCTAACCTTGAAAAAAAGAATTTTTGTGTATGGCTTTGGGCCCTCCGAATGCATGTGTATATGTATGTATGTGTGTGTATGTGTATATAAGATAATAAATATAATATAATACTTTTCAGCTGAACTTTCATTATTGCTTGGCCACCACTGTCACTGCCTCCAACTTCTAATAATATTTAAGTGCGTTTTATGTTTGATATGCCAAAAGTTTATTTTATAATATAGTATTTGTTGTTATTATTGTATAGCTTGAATTTGTGAAAATATTGTGTTAGCATAAATTAAGCATACGCGAAAAAATTTGCCAAACAAAGTTCGTTGAGCTGCGCTTCGCACACTTCGCTTTTTTGCCAAGCTAATTTTATAAAAATTTATTATACGAAAAAAATTTGGTATGCTACTTTTGTTAACTACATTGTTGTTGTTTTTCCGTCATGAACATTTATCTAATACGAAAAAGCCGGTTTCGCAAATTATTTTCAGTCAGTCAGTCGGTGAGTCGTACGCGGGGCAGCTTTGGTGTTAATGATTCCTCCCAGCAAACAAACAGCAAATAATCAACAAACATTGATGCATACATACATACAAGAATGGATTGAAGAACGCTAGGCGAGGCTTTCGAGCACGCGCAGCAACAACAAACAGCAATCAACACAGTAACAACAATTAGAACAGGCAAAGCAGAAATTGCTGAATTGAGACGCTGCCAACTAGTCAATACCGGCTTCACTTCGCCCGGAATCAAGTTAGATAGCACAGGCAGCGCAGACTCGCTGGCTTGATGGCCTGCTTGTGTGAAGGCTTCTTGCCTGTTGACTACTCGTCTTCTAATGCGCATGCGCGCAACGCTTAGCTGCTTCTAATGGGCGCTACGCTGGTGGCTCATTTCTGTCATTCTTATTGTTGCTGTTGTTCTTGTGCTTCACCGACGCTTTGCTTGTGTGTTGGG
Organism: Anastrepha ludens; assembly: GCF_028408465.1. Classification (NCBI taxonomy): domain Eukaryota; kingdom Metazoa; phylum Arthropoda; class Insecta; order Diptera; family Tephritidae; genus Anastrepha; species Anastrepha ludens. Next base: position 114,097,499 of record NC_071500.1, on the reverse strand, counting down.
CTGCTTGCTGCATATTAATACGGCAATGATGAAGTGGCTTTATTTAATACGCGCTGCGCATGTGCGACTACACACACACATATGTACATACATATGCATATTTAAGTGTATCTAATGGATTTCGGTTTGCCGGGATGTCGCTTCCGAAACTAATTAAAATAAAATCATCGCCGCATGAATGTGGTATGTGCGCACAAGATGTATGTGCATGTGTATGTGGGAGCGTGTGAGTGTGGCAAAGAAAGTGAATTTCGCGCTTTCCTGTTGGTGGTGTGGGCAAAGGGATCTCGAAGGTTTGGATTGGGTTAAACGATTTGCAGAAAACCTTCAAACGCCTTCTAGCGCGCTGACATGCATTTATGTATGTATGTACCTATGTGTATCGAATTTGTGTCTTGCAACAACAACTGCTATTGCTTGCCTGTTTTGGGCGGAAGTTTGCGCATTAAGCCGAAGAGGAAGTGTTCGTGTTTATTGAAGTTAAAGTAAAATATTTGATGAAGTTAAATTATTTGAGGGCAGGTAAAACAAGTTTCGCATGAATTCGCATTAAGATTAAGTAGATTTGCAAATTTATTTTTAGGCTTTTTTAATCCATGCCATGCGCAAGTGTTTGGCCAATTTGCGGGTGCGTGATTTAGAACGAATTAATATTTATTTGAAAACAAGGTTAACAAGAAATCGTCTTGGTTTCGATTAAGTCACATTCTGAATTCGCAAATTCGTGTATGCTAAAAAAAGCGCTGTTAAAAGTATATACGGGGTTAATGGGAAAGTGAAGGGGATTAATGGGAAGGTTAGGTTAGGTTAGGTTATGGTGGTAGTCGGTCTGTACGACCAACTCCGTTGTGATATCACTGTTCCACTCGGGAACCTCATTTATTTTTCTTCGTGAAACAATTTTGTTGCTCTTATAAAGCGCAGGATTGGTCCAATCTCCCCACCGGACAGATCCGTAAGATAATTGAAAAAGTATTTGCCTAGAAAAACTTGTTCTGATTTTAGCTAAGGCTGGACAATTTCAAAGGAAGTGTTAAACTGTTTCTTCCTCTTCCTCAGCTCTACAACTTCTACAATATTCATGGGAGAAAACTCCTAGTTTGAAGGAATCACTGCCAAATGACCTTCGAGATTTACTCTCTTGAAAGGCTAAGCAGTTCCCTTCTAGTTTTCTTATTTATTTGCGGCCATAGTAATCTGGCCTTTATGCATGTGTCTTCATCTAATGGGTAATGGGAAAGCGATGCGAGTAACAGAGCCCCTCCTCTCCAAATGACAACCTCCGCCCACTGTTCTAGACCTCGTGTCCTGTTTTTGTTAACGATTCAAGTCAACAAAATCCAGGCAGTATGAAGAAATTCCTATGCCAGGTTTGGATGCAGAAGATTAATCCCCTGCTCATCGTAAATTTACAGATTACTGAAACCAAGGCCGTATGTTGCAGCTAGGAACGACGAGAAAATATATGTATATACATACATACACATAAAAGTTTTTGAAAAAAATATTGGTTTTCTATTGGGAATTCCTCAAACTTTGTTTACAATTTTACGACTTTAAAGAATCACACAGGATCTCGTTCAATTTCGACCATTGCGTATATAATTTTTGGTATTCCTGAATTTGGAACTACTCACAAATATTAAATTCAAAATGTCCTAACTTTATGTATGAATGAAGCAATAATTAAAGTTGATGTAAGATGTCTAATTTCAATCCTGTGTCAGCCACCTTGAGCAACGTAACAAATTCGTGATGTCATCTACTTTTTATTTCACATCAAACTCTTAAGCATCTGCCACCATTGTACAGATCCATAAGTAAAAACACTTTTAGCTGGTCGTCACAAAATGTACAGAGCTGATATCACCTGATTCCAAGACGCTCTTTTATATAACTTAGTTGCATACAAAATGAATTAATTTCATAGAAAATCGTACCAAAAAGTCTAAAAATGTTGTGCAAATTTAGATATTTTTCAATAAAAAGCATTATTATAGCTAAGGAATATTGTATATTAAGAGTATTGTTATGTTATTGTAAATTTTCTAAGTCAAAGTTATTTTTTTGTTTTTTGTTTTTTTTTTTTGTTTGTCGATATTCTATTGTATTTGATGGTGCCATAAAAATTCTAGTTCGACTTAGCAACACTGACAATGTGCTCAAGTAAAAAGGCCAAGCACTCACATCATCACACGCCTGTCAAAAAATAGGAAAAAGAAAAGTGTTTTAACTTGTAATTTTATACACCGACTGCCACGCCACTGGGTGCTCGGCAGTCGAATTCTGCTTGCTCATTTCACACATATTCATACACTCGCCCAATTGGTCGTTCTTCAGACGACAACGAAGCTTCATGAGGGAAGACTGTGTTGCTTTTATCATATTTCACCAACACAATCTCAGTTTTGTCGTCAACAAACCGCTGTCATGACCCCTGTGACGTCAGCCTATCAGATGGTTATTTCGAATTCGCTAAAACGGCTTTCAGCTTACGGTCCAATCTTGGCAACACCTTCTGAATTATTTTCCCTATTGCTCCAACGATTGTAGGCCGATAATATCATAGAAAATGTAGATAAAACCTTGAAACTCATCGAGTTGAACCTCTGATGCCGGTCACTTATTGCATTAAATAAGACTTGAAGATTGGCTAAAATAATAAAGACAATTGGCTAAAGGCTATTTGCCTCTCTAAAGCGACATAAAACTAGAATGATATTCATTTGCGAAACTACATCCAGACTCATAACAAATTGGAGCTCAACCTAAACAACACGCACTCTAGTAATAACTCTCACAGCACAAAAACAAAAAAACTCCCAATACAAAACCACCTAAAATTACCTATAACTTTGCGGAATTTCCAATTCTTCGTCAAAAGCTTTACTACTTAGCCATACATTTCATTCATCAATATCATTTAAGCATTGAAACGCACTTCGCCTATTCTACTACGAGTATACTCTCGCACTAATCTGTGTGAGTGTGAGTATGCGCATGTAAACACAAAATCCACGAGATCACTTTCTTCCCACACTGAGCTACAAAGTTGCAGATAAGAAACTGGCGATTGCCGTCATTAGCAGCAGCTTCCACAATGAGAGCGACCCACTGACATTGAAATTGTTGTTTACAAGTGTGTGTGAGTTGCATACGTCCGCATACGTGCACGCATATGCGAATAATTACAGAAATAGACTTGAATGAAAAAAAAGTGCTGATAAGGGGAAAAAAATATATAAAAATAAATAGTGAGGGATAATTTTACGTAAAACGTTAAATTAGCCGATGGTGATAAACAAAATGAAATATTAAATAATTTTTTGCGTACATTTTTTTATAAATTCTATTAAAATTTTTATTATAATTTTTTTGATTTTACGCTGCGCCTCACTTCCTCCTTCCTCTCTTTTATCTCACCCTCTCTTGCGATAAATAACTATCTTGTGTTCACCTACATATTCGTGTAAGTGTCTAAAAATTCGCGCTTAATTTCGGATGGATCATTCAGAATCACAAGAAAAAAAGTGTTTTTAAAGTCATTAATAAAGGTTAACAACAACAAATGAGGTAATTTGACTCACTTACGTGCTGCCAATAAAAACGAGCATCAATTACACAGGCCGACAAAATTTAACCAACATTCAGACCCAGAAACCAGACTATATATTTCCGAAGGTTTATGATGCGCTGAATCCAAATCTGGCCTCAGAATTGCTCTATTAGTTTGAGTTTTCGAGATATCCTAACCTAAAAGTGCAAAAAACCCCATTTTTGCCCATATTTGAGGTTATGTAGCCTTGCAGATGTTTTCTTTCACCAAAATTAAAGGATGCCATCTTTAAATACAATCCTTCTTTTTTCAAATGGCGTTTTGTTTGCTCAAATATCATTTTTTTTCGCAGAGATATCGCATTTTGAAATTTTCATGTTTCGAAATTTTCCTACACCTGAAAATCGATTAAGATAACATAGACATGATATAGTCGCTTACTAATTTTCTTGGGTTTGAGGGCCTGAAATATATGGATTAATAGTATGTAAATTTGGAGTTTGTGGGAAAGCCTGCTTGCGGTTATGTGGGTTAGCCTGCTCGCGGTATGATAGGGGTGGTTTCTAGGGGTTAGGGCTGTGTGTGACTCGGTACCCAAAAGTTAGATAGTGTAGGGATGTGGTGAGTCAGCACACTTATGGTGTGAGACAAAATTTTAAGAAAAATAAGACTCAATTCAAGAAAATTAGTAATCGAATATATCATGTCTATGTTATCTTAATCGATTTTCAGGTGTAGGAAAATTTCGAAACATGAAAATTTCAAAATGCGATATCTCTGCGAAAAAAAATGATATTTGAGCAAACAAAACGCCATTTGAAAAAAGAAGGATTGTATTTAAAGATGCCATCCTTTAATTTTGGTGAAAGAAAACATCTGCAAGGCTACATAACCTCAAATATGGGCAAAAATGGGGTTTTTTGCACTTTTAGGTTAGGATATCTCGAAAACTCAAACTAATAAATTAATTTTAGTTATCAATCCGAATTTTGCATGGACAGAGAAGCAGATATTAGTTTAAATTATTTCGGATACTTTTCCTTGTAGACTAGTGTTATTTGCACTAACAAAGATATAAAGCAAAATTTTCATACCCACACCTACACAGTTGCGCCCATAAACACAAACTGCATCATCGCATGGGCTTAATTCGGCTAAAATTAGAAGACTCGCGCTTTTGCCGATCGCGCGCCGTATATTGTGTATATGTGCCTGTGGAAGTGGAAGTGTGTATCAGCTTTTGATCACGTACAAATTTCAATCGATCATTGCGATCGAACGGTCGTGTGTGGCTCGTATGTATGTACATACATATGTTGGCATAATGTCTTTTTCGGCGCCTAATCGGTCTGCTGCAAGTGATGCACGAGTTCCATATAAAATACGCACATACATACATCCGCACATACATACTTACATATATACATGCGTACATAAATATTAATTCTTCTTTGTTTTTAATTACTTTTCGCTCTGTTGTCACTGTTATTGCTATCAATATGTCATTAATTTATGTATGTATTTTCGCATTCACTCCTATAGCTCATGGAACGTTGCTCGCAAATATCGCATTTTTTCCTTCGAACTGTTCTGCAGAAACATTTTTTTCTTCATTTTGGAATTTGGCTACTTTAGCTTGTTTTTGTTTACGTTTCTCTTTTTCGCTACATTCTTATTTAAGGTCTTTGAACCCGAAATTAGTTGCCTTTCCAATTGTGCGAAAGTTCGAGACCTCGAAATTGAAAATTTAATCATATTTCCAAGTGAATAAATTTCACGTGAAAGTTTTTAAACTTCCTTAAAATGGCATTTCATATTTTTAATAAATTTACCATCATCAATTCAATGGCTGATGCCTTGACTAATATTCCTACTACTACACATACATGTGAATATGTTCAAGAATCTGAATCAGGGTAGTTGATATATTTTTCCACGAGTTATGACATCACCATGGTACCTAGAAAAATAAATGCCATTCACCAGTTATGAGTGACAGTAAATTTCATCCGGCTAATACTCTTTAGCGCAGCATCCATTCTACTCTTTCAATTTTTTTTTTTTATTTTGTAGCTTGAAAAGTACAAATGAAGATTTCTTCCTTTTCGCTTTTTATTTTATTACTATTCACAAATACAGATAGTTCAAAAGAGATTCGAAATAGAAATAATTCATAACGCAGAATGCAACAATTAAAAAGAGGGTTTTAGTAGTAAAGACTAAAAATCCGAGGTGATTATACTAATCAATTTATAATGAAAATCTAAGACTCCCGCAGGGGCTGCTATACCCCACGTAACCGCCTCCTACCTCATATAATTTTTCGAACAGCTATTTGAGGCTCCGCAGCTGATTTGCGCTTGTTTAGGCTGGTAATTGCGCGTTTACATCAACTACGTGAATATGTAGAAGTATAATATTATTAGGGCGACACACTAGTCGTTCAGTCGATACATTTGTAAATACTGGAAATTATAACAATAAGCTGCCGCATATATCCATGGAAGGTTTTTGAGCTAAACGAGAGAAGAAAAACTCTTTTTTTGTGTTTTCCGGCTTAAAGTTGTGCCATACGTGCAGAGGCGGCCTACAGCTTTGTGCCGGTTTTAAAAAAGTGCTCTGCAGTGGTCAGTCACGTATGAATGATATCCCTAAACAAGTTTCAAAACTCATAGCCCTCCCTAAGGATAAACTGAGAGTACTGACGGACATTCTCACAGGTCACTGCAGACTGCGTAGATATCTGCACATGATCGGGATATGGTCCACTGACTCTTGTCATTTCTGCGACCAATCCCCGGAGACTCCAAGCACCTTGTATTTGAATGTAGCGCTATAGCGCGGAGAAGGCTGAAACATCTCGCCCATTTGCAGCCGGAAGAAAGGCACATGCGCTCAGTCCAACCCATCCTGAATTTACTAAGGGAACGGGGTGTGGATGAGGTACTGTGATAAGTAGAAGACACGCCAGACCATACGGTCGAGGTGCAAGCCTCGAAGTAATCCAATTTACCCCTAAAGCGCGAATGTGTATATCTAATAAGTGAATACCAACGCAGCAGAAACTGAGGCTATTTTAATGAGCCACCCTGATGCATTTAAATAGGCTGATATATTTATATGTAATATTTGGCGCTGGTAAATATTTAGTCACAGTTAACAGCGACAATTGACTACATGCATTACAACAAAAACAACAAAGATGTAAATCAAAATTTGCAGTAAATACCGGTTAGACGCGAAGGCAGACAACAAAAAACTGACAGACTTAGACAGTTGTTAAAAGGCAAACATCCAGCCATAGTACATACAAACAAACACACACACATACATGCCCAGAGAGTCTACAAAGGTAAGCATTAATGAGTAGCTGTAACGCCAGTCAATTGAGGCAGGGCGTGAGTTGGGCGCGTGGATGCATAGCTGGTAATTTGATTAGATTTACCTCATTGATTAAACGCACACAAAAACACACGTACACATACAAGCAAATATGCTTTTCGCTGGAAAAAAATTTGCACATGCGCAAATAACAAAAAGTGAGTTAACTCATTTCATGAACGGCTCTGCGTTTTGCATAACTTGGGGTCTCGTGACTTGTCGACGGCAATAAAATCAACAGAAGCAACAACAATGCCAATCTTTGGCACTAAGAAAAAATGAGAACATGAAATTGTTTGAGTTTAAAATCGTAAAAAAACAAGTAAGCCTACGGCAAGCAGCCAATAATTGAGCACAAACTGGAATGCATAACTACAAGAACATTCACATACACAATCATATATATATAGGTATGTACACACACACACATGTTGCATGTGCAGATAATGTACGAATTGAATGTCGGCCACAATTTTAAGTAGATCAGTTGCACAACCACTTCCCTACTTACCTACTACGACTAATTCTCACTCACACACACATATGCAAATTATTATGTTATTTACACACGTGCAGTCACACACACTTTCTTATCAAATATTTTTGTTTTTGTTGTTGTATTTTTATAGCGTGCTCCCATGGTTATGGCCGTGATTCTATTGATCGCAATCGCAATACTTTTGGCTTTCTATTGCAACTTTGATTTGGGCAAAGTAGCCACCGCCTATCTGAAGCCGCTGCTTACACGCTGCCGCGAGCGAAATGGGAAGCTAGACGCCGCCACCAGTTCGGCAAGTGCATCGGACGATTATTATCATGCAAAGGAAATTCCTCGTCCACGCGGTGTCTGGGACATTCCAGGACCGTTGGCGATACCCTTTCTCGGCACCAAATGGGTATTCTTCGTGTTCTTTAGCAAATACAAAATGTCGCTGATGCACGAGATGTATGCAGGTGAGTAGCACCAAAAAAAAATTGAAATAAGTTCAGAGCGGTGATGTAAATAATAAAAAAACACAAAAAAGTGTGAAAAATGAATCATAAGTATGTAAAAATAATAAAAAAAAAAGAATTTAAATAATGAGAAACACAAGGTGCCGTCTGAGATTGCAGGAAAACTGCTTTTTAGCAAGTCTGCCAAAGTGAAGAATTCTAAAAAGTAATTGGAAAGACAGTCTGTGCATGTTGTTGTTGTTTTATCAGCGTAAATGTTAGACATACATGTGTGGGGAATGATGCTGGAGTGGCAGCCCTTGACTGGTTATAAATGCCGGTCGTTCTGGTAGAGTAGAACCGATTGTCGTGGAAACGAGTCCGTGCATGTAATCGTAAGAGCCGAAATCAATCGAAAGCCAACTTGCGGAATAAATTTCCGATTTTTTTTTTTTATATTTTGGCCGTTCACACTTTGATAGCAAAACATTCCACTGCGCAGGCTGAAAACAGCTTCTAACAATTTCCCTGCAAGTTTCCTATAAAAATTCCTTCTTTTTCTTCTACTTTATTTAACCTTTTAAGCGATTAGTTTTTCTTAGACAGCTCGATTTACTGTGCTGAATTAATTTCAAGCGATGAACTGTCGATGCAAAACCGGTTTTCAGCCAAATATTGGATTCGCCGTGCGTGTGGGCTGAACGATTATGATAACATAGGGATAACAGGGAAATTTTCGTTTTTTGCTTAGCTTTATATTTCATAGCAAATGCAATTTCCTTTTTCGGCATGACGCACATATACGACATTAACAAAAAAATGAACTTTTGAAACTGACGCATATATACGACATAATCACTTAACAGGTTAAGATTAAATGTTTTTATTTACAACGAAATTTCTCTTAAAACTAAAAATTCATATAAAAAATGCTATTGTTACAATTCTATATTACAACAAATTTAACGATAAATTCAGTCATTTTACGCCACAGACGTCCAACACTCACGTCATCGTTTCGGTGGTTTTCCAGGTGGGCTTTTGGCGATGGGATTACTCTCCATAGCCATTCTTGCTATTCTCTTCCCATGCTTGTGCCCCTCATTCCGTCGTCTTCGGCCATCCCAGCTGTCTTGAGTTTTTCAATTTTCGAAATTAATTGCCAAACCACTTTTCGGGTGTTTGCGTGGAAAAGTCAGATTGAATTATAAATATACATACTCTCTCTGGCTGTATCTTATTAGTGTCAAGTCAGAGTTATCAAATATTCTTCTTCTTCCTAATTTTGGCCGAGCTAACAAAGCGCGCCAGTCGTTTTTTTTCTCATGCTAATCGGCGTCAGTTGGGCACACCTTCTCCAACTGATTTTTCCAATGCAGAGGGGGCCTTCCTCTTCCTCTACTACCACCAGCTGGTACCGCATCGAACACTTTCAGAGCCGGGGCGTTTGTATCCATTCAGACGACATGACCCAGCCAACGTAGCCGCTGGATCTTTATTCGCTGTGCTATGTTTATGTCGTCGTAAAGCTCATACAGCTTATCGTTCCATCGCCTACAATAGTCGCCGTCGATAAAATGCATTTCTTGTTTGTGAGGCGTGGCCAAACCGCTGGTCTTTCCATAGCGCCATACTTTTAAGACTAAGCGCCGAGGCGGCGGTCATGTGTTTCCCTACAAGATTTAGTGCTGGCAAGTTGATTAGCACATCCCGCGCTTTGTTTGGAGTAGTCCTTAAAGCACCAGAGATTCATAAAAAAGCTGTTCTTTGAACCTTACTTATGATTTTAGCGTAACCCGTCATTTAAGCTATAGAAGGATAGAGCCAGGGTTAACACCATTTAATACCGACTGCTTTGTTGCTAGTGAACTGCTAGTGAATTGCATCACACCAGCAATTGCCCACAGTTGTAGCGTAGGGTCCATCTTAATAAACAGTGAATTAAATTTTGGAATTTTCTTATAAAACAAACAAAAAATAGTTCAAATGATTGCACTGAGTCAAGGAAACCTCCAATTTTGTGCTGCGAATTGTTCATTTTCAAATATGTAGCTATTTATGAAAAATGGACTAAATCGAAAATCGAAAAATCTCTACCCACAGACTGGCATCGCAAGTACGGCCAAATCGTTTTGGAAGTGCTGACTTCAGGCTTACCGATTGTGCATTTATTCGAACGCAACGACTTGGAAAAGGTGTTGAAATACCCAAGCCGTTATCCCTTTCGGCCGCCCACTGAAATCATCGTCATGTATCGGCTATCGCGACCCGATCGATATTCTAGTTTGGGCATCGTGAATGAGTAAGTATTTTAGGTATGTATTGTATGTTTGTATGTAAGTACGCACGTGAATATAATGAATTGGGAATAACTTGCGCGAAGATTTACCTAACAATTTGACAATTCACATTAACTATATTGGGAAGAGATTTTCAGTTTTTCAAATATCTGCGCATAGAATTTATAAATTTTGCAATTGCAAATATCCAAATAATTGATGTGGTTTCCACAAATAATTCCTTTAATTAATTTTCATTGCTGTAATTTCCAACTCTATGCAAAACAGAAAACACTTAAGCTTCCCTCTCGCTCTCTCTGGGTCTCCATCAACTTTTTACTGATTCCACATTCAAATTATCTGCTGCGCAATCACTAAAACTCTTCTTTCAGACAAGGTCCGACCTGGCAAAAGCTACGCTCTTCGCTCACTTCCTACATAACATCGCCGCGCATTCTCTATAATTTCCTGCCCGCTCTGAATGTCGTTTGCGATGACTTTATCGAGCTGTTGCGTCATCAACGCAATCCCCAAACATTTGAAGTGTACAATTTCGAGGATATCGCCAATCTAATGGGTCTGGAAGCGGTTTGTACACTCATGCTCGGCCGGCGTATGGGTTTTCTGGACAAAAGTGGCCAACAGCCGGAGAGAATCCGACAACTGGCGAGTGCGGTGAAGCAGCTTTTCATATCACAGCGCGACTCCTACTATGGCATAGGACTGTGGAAGTACTTGCCAACGAAGACATATCGAGAGTTTGTACGTGCCGAGGAGATTATCTATGAGTAAGTCTTGAGGATGTGCGACAGATCAGTGGCGGAAGCGACATGTAAAGATTTGAAACTGATTACAGCGTTATTTCCGAGATGGTTGAAATGGCGCTGCAAGAGAACTACCTCACGTCGGCGAGTGATGAAAGTGAGGCGGCTTTGCGCAGTATATTCTTGAATATACTCGAGCTAAAGGATCTGGACATACGTGATAAGAAATCGGCGATTATCGACTTTATAGCGGCAGGCATTGAAACGGTCGGTCGGCGGCGCATTAATTGTGAGGAAATAATTTTAATATTAGGTTTTTTTGCGATTTTTCAGCTTGCCAATACGGTGCTCTTTGTGCTCAGTTCAGTGACCAATGATGAGCAGGTCATTTCGGGCATCCTAGACGACTTTCGTGAATATCGTAAAACGACCATAACAAAAGAGGCCATTGCCAAAGCAAATTACACCAAAGCTTGCATACAAGAATCCTACCGCATTAGGCCAACAGCCTTCTGTTTGGCGCGCATACTTGAGGAGAACATGGAGTTGTCGGGCTATCATCTCAAAGCGGGCGTAAGTTAAACTGACTTTTCATTGTGAGAAAATACTTGAAAATGTTTGAGCTTTTACTACCTACCCACCAGACGGTTGTGCTGTGTCAGAATATGATTGCCTGCAACAACGATGCCAATTTTCCAAGTGCAACTGAATATCGGCCTCAGCGCTGGCTCGACGAGGAGGGTCAATTCACTGTGAATGTGCCCAATGCGTGTATTGTGGTGCCGTTTGGAATTGGGAAACGCACCTGTCCGGGCAAACGATTTGTCGAAATGGAGGTCATGCTCTTGTTGGCTAAGGTAATCTGGAATTCAATAAAAAAATTAATATTTTTAAATTTTTTTTAATAAAAAATTTAAATAGCTTTGAAAATAAAAAAAAATGTATATATTTTAAGATTTGCAAAATTTTTATGAGGATTTTTTTATATTGATTTTTAATTATTGCAATATTTATGTAAGTTTTCTATAACCAACATTTTGCTAATAATTTCTCTTCGCCATGTTACAGCTGTTACTCGCTTTCGAGATCAAATTCAAAGAGCCGCTGCAAACGGAATTTGAATTCTTACTTGCGCCTAAAACTCCACTAACCTTAATCATGCACGATCGCATCTGCTGAGCGGCGAAGGCACTGACACAAACTCTGCAGCACTGGTGCGCAGTTTCAGTGAGTCATAGGCGCAGCATTGTGAATTATTTGTAAATTATTTAACACAAAAATAATGAAGGAAAATCATCTTAAGTAATTTAACAATACCCGTTAGTGAAGGTTGTAAATATTTGAAAATTTTTATATACAAACACACACATACACATATCTACATGCATAGTTACAATTGTGAGCATTTTTGCGTAACGAAAGACTGTTTTAATTTTAAAATGTATTTATTAATTTAATAAGGAAATGTTGCAATATTTATCCCAAAAATTGAAGAAATTGTAAATGTGTACACTATACATACAAACAAAAATATGTAGTTTGTAAATGTAAAAAAATATAAAATTTAAATATCAAAGCCCGATGAACTTTAAGCGTTTAAAAATAAACATAAAAAGAATTTGCAAAGAAAATATATTTAAAACTTGTTAATATTAGCAACTAAAAAAATGCAAATAAACCTTTATATATAAAAATTAAATTGATATTTTGACTTTTCTAAAAAGGGGCCACGCGCGTTGCTTCCCTGAATCCATTTGAGTTTGAAAATATCACAATTTCGATGATTCGAAATGAGCTCTCACAACGTAAAGAATCAATTTGTAAGTGAGCAAAGTGTTATAATTTGCATAATTCAAATTAAGTTCTTTCAAAAAATGGATTGTTTAGCTTTTTCTATGGCATTTAAGGATACAAATATTTCGACAAACACCTGCGAAATGAGCTAACATCGTGGACAAAGTATATAGGGCAGCTTCACGAAACAATTTAATTAGATTCATAATCGTAAAAACTGTGTGCTTGGAAAGGGATGTATGTTCTTGACAACCTGAAAGAAGGAAGCCAGAACTTTTCGAAGTCATTGTCGACGAAATGAATTTACTGATTGGCTTTAGTGTTAAAATTTCTTGCTTAACTGACAACTGAAGCACTCAAATCTTCGGTAAATCTCTCGACATGCATATTTGGGAAGGAATGAGGTAACGGGATAGAAGACCAAACAAATCCTTACTTGCAATTAATTGCGGGCAATCAACGAATATATTTAGCATTATCATTGAATCCATCGTAGTAAGATTTTCTTAGATTCTACGAAAAAGAAAAATCGAAATTTGTGAGTGACAGCACTGAGTTCATTCGTAACGCAACTTCGTGCATTTTTCAAAGAATTTGTTACGACGGTTTGCCTTTGGCGAATAAAAATTTCAAAATAAAATTCTGAAGGAGTGGCCGCTTTTAGTAATAAAAATATATAAATAAGCAAAATCCGATATTATTAATTTTGATTGCATTTCAAGTATTCTTAAAATTCGTATTCCTCCAATATAAATAATTCCTTTGCTAGAAAAGCAAAAAAATATTTCAATTTTGTAAGTTAAAAATTGTTTGTTTACTTTATTCAAGTGTTGGTGGTGGTTGATTTTGGCAGCACTCGTAGCGGACTTTTTCTTATACGCACTCAGTGATAAGGCTGATTACCGCTGTAGCCAATAGCTCATAGACAAATCAAAATATCTAGAAGGTTTCAAACATGTTAAGGCTACAGTTAAGTAGAGGAGGACCAAGATACTTCTGAAAGGCCACAAAATGAAGTACAGCTTGGTGTCGTTCATATAAAATCATCGAACAGAACAAGCGAAATGTCCCCAACATCGAGTTAAAAAATTAATTAATTACTTAATAAATAATAACAACAATAAAGATTGAATAATTTCATTAAAAAAATCACATATTTAGTTGTTTAGTTTTAATTTTCTCGCGAAGAAAACGAGCCCAACGAATGCTGCAAAAAGTCACCGGCGTATCGTAGTCCCTTACCGCAGCCCCTAGAGATCACAGAATTGAGCAAAACTCATCCCGTAGAGAACAAATGATTTCTTTTAGTTACATACATATTTACACAATACATCGGTTTGTGTGTGTATGTGTTTGGTTGTATCTACACAATGTTGCCATTGATATTTTTGCTTACACACTTTTTCACACATCCACGTTATCAGTTAATAGGACTATGACTTTATTGACGTAAAATGGTTACAAATTTAATATTCAAAATATTGTCCATCGCTTACTACTACTTTTTCCCATCTTTCTGGCAATTCACGGATTCCCTTTGTGAAAAATTCGGTCGGTTTTGCCGCAATCCACGAATCGATCCATTTTTTGACTTCATCGTAATTACGGAAGTGCTGGTCAGCCAGGCCATGTTGCATCGATCGGAAGAGATAGTAATCGGATGGCGCAAGGTCTGGACTATACGGCGGGAGGGGTAGGACATCCCATTTGAGCGTTTCTAAGTATGTTTTGACCACTTGTGCAACATGTGGCCGAGCATTGTCATGTTGCAAAATAACTTTGTCGTGTCTATCGGCGTATTGCGGCCGTTTTTCTCGCAGTGCTCGGCTCAAACGCATCAATTGTCGTCGGTAGACATCCCCCGTAATCGTTTCATTCGGTTTCAGTAGCTCATAATACACAACACCCAGCTGGTCCCACCAGATACACACGCCGACGTCGATGTTGAAGCATGGCCAGGGTATCCATACGTTGCCCGACGTTTTGGATTGTCGTAATGGACCCACTTTTCATCGCCAGTCACAATTCGATGCAAAAAACCCTTTCTTTTGTGCCGTTGAAGCAGTTGTTCGCATGCCATAAAACGGCGTTCAACGTCTCTTGGCTTCAATTCATACGGCACCCAATGGCATACCTTTCGGATCATTCCCATGGCTTTTAAACGTTTGGAAATGGTTGATTGATCAACTCCCAAAGTTTTTGCAACCTCTTCTTGCGTTTGAGCCGGATCTTGATCGAGCAATTCCTCCAATTCGGTATCCATGAACTTTGGCGGCGCACCCTCGCGTTCTTCGTCTTCCAAGCCAAAATCACCACTTTTAAAGCGTGCAAACCACTTCTGGCACGTTCGCTCAGATAGAGCATGCTCACCATAAACTTCCACCAAGATACGATGACTTTCGGCTGCTTTTTTCTTCATATTAAAATAATGAAGAAGAATTCCCCGCAAAAACACATTATTTGGCACGAAATTCGACATTTTCAAGTGTGGTAAAAATATTGTTGTTTACGCTTCAAATAAAAAACTTATACTGACGTTTGTGCCTTACGACAGTAGCTCTCCAATGAATGTTTGGAAATGTGGATCGATGGAATAATAATCAAGTTACGCCATCAATTTTTCATTGTTTAATAAACCAAAGTCAAAAACCAACAAATGCAAATAGTTCATTTATCTATAATTAACATTATTCAACATTGTTTTGAAGTTATTTTAACAAAAATGAAAATTTTTCCCAGTTTATTTTGTAAATGATTTCGAAATGTACTGTTTGTCAACACTGTGTGGTGGGAGAGCAATCATCTGACACGGTTCTAAGGGAATTTTCAAAAACCTTGCGATAAAATCTACGATACTACGATATGGAAGGGAAGTAATTTCTCATTTACATTGGGCTCTCATTAGTTTGATCGCAACAGCTGGCAGGGGACTGCGTTTACGTTGATGACTGTTTGCAGCATAAGAGTTTACAAGGGCTTCAATGCATTCATATCTGCTTAATTGGGTATAATATCAAGAGAAGGGGCAATGGTAACTCGAAATGAGAGTACAAGTGTAATACTGGTTCGAAATCGAATTCGAAATTATAGCATATCGATAGCAGTAACTGTACCAGAGAATGTTAATGAAATTCATTAACATAGTCTGCTAAAACCAGAGAATGTTAATAAAATGAAAAGGCGCAAATGTTACTGTTAAGAATTTGTAGTACAATTGAGATTAGAAAGGTTTGCTGGTAAGAGGTTTTAGAGCATCGATGATATCGACAAAACACTGAGTTTTGCACCACTCAAATATAAAAACACCACAAATCTCTTAGTAAACTTTACTCTAATAATAATAAAGAGGCCTCTCCCACCTGCTTTTTGTAGGTGTAATTTTTTATTTCCAAGATGTCATAGAAGTGAACTTTTTTTGATTGGGTTACAATTGCGAAAATGGAAATGCGCCAAAGTAAAAGAAATGAAGAGCAAGAGTTGGCGTGAGGCAGAAGGAACATTTTTCGTAGCAGTTCAGTGGTTTTCCGTTTTCGTGGAAAGTTTTAACTACAAGTCACTCTTTGACTGTCAAGTCTGACAGCAACAACTGTATTTCTCTGACTGCATCACTGAATGTTAATAAATTTCATTAATATTATCTGCTAAACTACCCAAAGATCTACGAATTCGAACTTGTACTGAGTTCGAAAAGGGCGTACGTGTTTGCGTGCTTGCTCTCTGGCTGGTTACTTTTCGAAATTCGAAAATTTTTCGAATTCGACCAACTAGCTGTTTACTAGGCGCTCACTAGCCGCTTGAGGGCTGCTAACTAGCTTGAGCGTTGGTTGTTTGGACGCCAAAAGTTGTTAACCATTGGCATTCGGTGTTCGCAATTCGAATTGAACGGTACAGTGGGCGCACTAGCGAAGCCATAAAGGGTGTTGAGAGTAAAGAGTAAAGCGGTTTCGGTGTTGAATTTGATTGGGGAAAATTTGTAAATAAATGTAAAACGTGTTAAGGTGTTTGTTTGGAAAGCATTGAATGAGTGGCGGGAAAGGCGTGAGAAAAACAGAGAAATAACGTTGACTTCGTCAATAATACTACACGCGCGAAGAAAGCTACGATATTTTATCAAGTTTTTATAAAAACAAAAAAAAAAAATTTTGCCAAAAGTGATTCTTCAAATAATAAAAAGTGCAGTTTCTAAAATCAACACAGAAATCTATGTTCAGATAAGAAAAAAATCCCGCTGACTAACGAGTACAGCAACTTAAAGCGCAAAACGAAGTCACGCTAATTATAGCGCACTTGTACAACAATAACAACACACACACATTCATTGTGTCCAAGCTGGTCTCGCACCGAAAATTAAAAAAAAATGTGTGTAACTAATATTATTAAAAAAAAACACAAACATTCATTATGTAGTTGGAAGTTTACTAATAATTTGCATAAACGTAACAAGATGCTAATGCATTAAATATATTATATAACCGTTGCCTTAGTCGCCAGTCAGAAAAACCTGTTTTGCTCTGAATTTTCATGAAGGGAATGTGAAAAATTCCACAATTAAATTATTTATTAATGCCTTATAAAGCAGGCTGATCATTTGATAGGGAATACATGAAGAGGAATAAATAAAAATAAATTAAAATAAGTTGAAAGCAAAAACAATGTAATACATTATTTTAATTGAAAAAAAGCCATAAAATAGTTGATAGTAGAAGTTTGTTATTTTAAATTTGCAGTTATTTAGGAGTAGGTATTTTTGAATAAAAATCTTTTTTTACGTTTAAATATAATATTTAAAATTTTATATTTTTCAAATTCTCAGCAATATTTCAGCTTAAAAATAACTTTTGCTTTATGTTTTTTCTTTTAATAGTTTTAATAACTTTAAAATTTCTGTTGCATTGAAATTAGATGCAACATTAAATTTTTTTTTTCATTTTTCTATTGAAAGACTTTTTTACTATTGTATTTTTTTGTAAATACAAAGTATTTAAATTCCAGTTGAAATATTAAATATAAATTACTTTTGAAGGCTCCGCATAAAAAACCAATAATTCTCCTAAAACGGATGTTCTTGTCAAATGAGCATTTAAGGTAGGCACTCATCTCTTCACTCATGTAACATCTCACCGCTAAAACTACCAAGAACAACTGCCCCACCCCAATATTCGATATGTATTTGTATGTCATTCGTGTTTGCATAAGACACAGCTGAAAAGTGTACAAAAGAAATGAAGCAAGCTGCGTTAAATTCATTATGTAAATAATCGAACAAATAAATTTTATAGCTGTTACTCACATATAAATATGTTATAGTGCCTCTACTAACTCTCCACGAAATTTAGTGCCTATCGCAAGCAGTCTCTATTTACGCCCAGTCACAGCGCCAAGTCATCACATCTCAGCACAACTCAGCTTCGAAATATGCTTCTCTGTTTGCCTTATTTGCGTATTTTTGTTGTATCGTAACTCTTTAGCAATAGCATATGCATGTATACGTATGTGTGTGTGTACGCTTGTAAAGCTGTCACAATTTTTCTGTTGCTTCTAAACTTGTTGTTTCTCCACTCAAATTACTACTTAGCATATCTCCATTCAATTTCATTCGTTTCTTTGCTGCTTTGTTATGATTTTGTGTTCGTATTGCAGCGCTGAGTTAATTGGGGTTGATGATTCATAACTGCTGCCGCATTTAATAATTGAACGAAGATTTCCTCAAACAAAAAATTCCACACCTTAGCAATAAAACGAAAATGTGAAAAACAATTAGTAGCCGCCTAGCTGCTACAAGAAAACTTACCAGTACAAACAAAGTTTTGTTCGCCACCTGCCATGCCTCTCACCACCAGGCGATTTTCAACCCTACAAGTTAACTGATACAAATGGTGCTTGTATTTTATTATGCCGTTATCCTTTGTTATTGTTCGTATTTTTTAATGGCGATTCACGTGCTTTGTTATGTGTTTGTTGTTATTGCGTGTCCTTGTTGGGTTGTTCTCGTTCACGTTTCCTGCCACTCTGACACAATTAGGTTAACAGTAAAATAATGACTTTGACATTGAAGTCCAGCCTTTTCTGTTTTATTTGTTTTCATGTTCTTGTCCTGTCTGTCGCTTTTCGCGATTTACTTTACTTTTTCTGCTGAGGGCTGGGTGACTCAAACCTCCTTTTTGCTTTACTACAAATGGCACAGCCCTAGAAGTGAGCCTGTTTCGTTGAAAACTACCATGGAAATTTTATATGAAATGCCTGTTGTTTAAATAACACTGAAAAACTTACAAGCAAAATATCGGGGCAGATGCTCTTTAAAGTTTATATTTTATTTATGTAAATAAAAAACGTTTCTAGTTGCCATAGTGAAAAGATTGTAAATCTGTCGTCCTTGTCTAGTTTAAATATTTTTTCCTTATGTGGCTTGACAATCCTCCCGCAATCTTCCTCTTATATCAGGAACTAAAAAATTATGAATGGATGGGGGATAAAGTATAGATTCCCCACTCTTGGGTGCCAAATACAGGGGTATTTCCCCTAGAACGCTGCCTGAATTAGCAACGCCAAATCGGTTTTTTGTATTTTTTATATGCCATTTAAAGGTTAAACAGTTCAGCGTTTCCGACAGAGTCTTGCGTATAAAAACTCTCTCGGATACCGTATAAAATCACAAACTAACGGCAGAGAACGAAAAACATCTCTTGGCTAAATACCTGGCAGGAGTTATTGGCAGGAACTATCTTATCACTCACCGCTAGATCGGTAATTCCGAACACCATAAATCGAACAAGATTTTAGATGCAATTTTGTTAATCCTCCACCATTTTATCCACATAGGCATAGATATGTATCTCACCAAATACCAAACAATACATACTAAAATTGTATCAACCTTGCAAAAGTGGCTTGCCGCCTTGTTGCTGTTGCCATTGTCATTGTGAAAGTGGGTGGGAAATCGCAATGTGTTTCCACATTTTCTACATTCATGCTCGCTGGGAACTAGGTCTATTAATAGCAAACCACACCCTTCGTAGTGTAATTGGTTTGATAATGGAAGTTGCTCGATTTATTATCATAGCTGAAAGCGCTAATATGATATTATTACGTTATGTACATTAATGTGAATGTATATGTGTATATGTATATGTATATGCATACGAAAACAACAAATGTGCATAAATGGAGTGTCCAATTAACTACCGTCAATTGTGGAATTGCGTAAAGTAATGGGAATTTTATTAAATTAGAAGATATCATCAAACGCAAGTAAAACAAAAAGGGTATTTAATTAAAAAGCAAGCGCAAGAGGTTATATTATAAATTCCTAGGTTAATTAAAGGTAATAATCCGTCTAAAAGTAATACCCCACTTAATTGAATTTGGTGGTTCTTAGAGGCTGGTTTTGAAAATACTCGAAGTATCTAATTGCGATGCCTGGTAAATATTTCCGCAGTTTCATGTTTATAAGTCTTTAAATCATTGGATTATTTTCAGCCCTTCCAGCTAGATGGAATATAAACTCTCTGGGTTCTCGAATAAATGGTATCCAGGAATCAAAAGCTCATTCTTTAAAATGTGGCTCATCCCTATCCTACTCATTCCACAGTCATAGACTCCTAAAGAATAACAGCCATATGTCCAATTCTCCATTGCCTCGTTAGAACTCCAATAAGAAGCGTTGATGTTCATTTTGACAACTGCCGTGAGTTCTGGGTTCTTCGCACATCGAGCGTTGGCCAAAGTGAACGCAATACTCTGCGGGTTTAACCTCAATATCTGAAATAGAAACCGAGAGCATCAACTTTTTTTATGAAGTACGCTTTCTATTAATTTCTATATGCATAGTTTGGCACTGTTATTCCCTTGTAACTCAATTATCGCGTGCCACAAAGTGCATGCCTACATGCATATGTATCTATAAATAAATAATCGCATGGAAACATATCTACAGTATTGTGCACGACTTAAACAACGTTTTTTGCTGAGTTAATAGGACTATGAATAAGTTCGTGCGTTTTTTTTCGAAATTTGAAACTTTATTGACGTAAAATGGTTACAAATTTAATATTCAAAATATTGTCCATCGCTTACTACTACTTTTTCCCATCTTTCTGGCAATTCACGGATTCCCTTTGTGAAAAATTCGGTCGGTTTTGCCGCAATCCACGAATCGATCCATTTTTTGACTTCATCGTAATTACGGAAGTACTGGTCAGCCAGGCCATGTTGCATCGATCGGAAGAGATAGTAATCGGATGGCGCAAGGTCTGGACTATACGGCGGGTGGGGTAGGACATCCCATTTGAGCGTTTCTAAGTATGTTTTGACCACTTGTGCAACATGTGGCCGAGCATTGTCATGTTGCAAAATAACTTTGTCGTGTCTATCGGCGTATTGCGGCCGTTTTTCTCGCAGTGCTCGGCTCAAACGCATCAATTGTCGTCGGTAGACATCCCCCGTAATCGTTTCATTCGGTTTCAGTAGCTCATAATACACAACACCCAGCTGGTCCCACCAGATACACAGCATAACCTTCAGGCCATGAATATTCTGCGCCGACGTCGATGTTGAAGCATGGCCAGGGTATCCATACGTTGCCCGACGTTTTGGATTGTCGTAATGGACCCACTTTTCATCGCCAGTCACAATTCGATGCAAAAAACCCTTTCTTTTGTGCCGTTGAAGCAGTTGTTCGCATGCCATAAAACGGCGTTCAACGTCTCTTGGCTTCAATTCATACGGCACCCAATGGCATACCTTTCGGATCATTCCCATGGCTTTTAAACGTTTGGAAATGGTTGATTGATCAACTCCCAAAGTTTTTGCAACCTCTTCTTGCGTTTGAGCCGGATCTTGATCGAGCAATTCCTCCAATTCGGTATCCATGAACTTTGGCGGCGCACCCTCGCGTTCTTCGTCTTCCAAGCCAAAATCACCACTTTTAAAGCGTGCAAACCACTTCTGGCACGTTCGCTCAGATAGAGCATGCTCACCATAAACTTCCACCAAGATACGATGACTTTCGGCTGCTTTTTTCTTCATATTAAAATAATGAAGAAGAATTCCCCGCAAAAACACATTATTTGGCACGAAATTCGACATTTTCAAGTGTGGTAAAAATATTGTTGTTTACGCTTCAAATAAAAAACTTATACTGACGTTTGTGCCTTACGACAGTAGCTCTCCAATGAATGTTTGGAAATGTGGATCGATGGAATAATAATCAAGTTACGCCATCTGTTGTAAAACCGCACAAACTTATTCATAGTCCTATTATAAATATCAAATTTTTTTCTGAACATTTAAATCTATACTTTAATGTATTCAGAGTCATTTCTGCCCTAAGTCGCAGGCGCTGGAAACATAAACATGGATCAAATGAAATGCAGTACCTCGCTCAGAAATAACTAAAATGTCTGTTAATAATAATTTTGTATCTGTAGTGAACCCAATAGCCGACACTTCGACCAAAAAGACCTTTTATGTCTGTTACTCTAAAAATGCCTGCAAATGCCGGAAACAACTTTTTTGTACTGAATTTATTTGGTGAATGATGCGCGAAAGGTTGTCCACATTTTGTTGATAGAACGCCTGATGTTGCCAGTGTTGGCCGAACTTTTACTTTGCCATCTCACAAAAAGTAGCGGTGCCACAATTATTGAAGGTCTATTGAAAAATGACTGCATAGATTATACACATTACTGTACTATGTGTGGGTATGTAGGTGTGTATTTTTGTAGATATCCTCTGTGTCTCATATTCGTGCATATATATGAATTATAGCACAACCATAAACAAATATTAAATAGAGTAAATTCACGAGCATTGCAATGACCTGCTTGCCAACCCAGCAACCCAACGGACAGCCAACTACTTCTGTTGCTGTTAGCGTCTATTGACCTGCTTCAGCCGCTTGTGGCCTTTTCCATGCTTTTTTACTACTTTGTATATTTTTAACTTGTTTGCTGTTTTGCTCGCATTTTTCTAATTGTTGGCCCCTCTTGCTTTGAATCTCTAAATGCTTGTTGTTATTCGCGCACTACCTTTACCTTTTCCATTTTTTATTGTGGTTCTGCTTATCGCTGCAGCACGTGAATTCGTGGCGTTCACCTAAATGTGGTGTGGCAAGTTTTTGCACTTATTATAAGTGACTTTTGTGATTTTTTTTATTACCTGCATGCATGTATGTATGTTCGTGCATTAGACTTGCGAAAACTGGTTTGCCGCAATTGCAAGTGTGGCTATGCTTTTCTCACCGCTCTTAGTTCAGTTTCTCAGTAGCTATAATCTTGGGATGTATTGCAATGTTGCAACAAATTTTTGCTGACATGCCTTTCTAGCAATGCGATTTTTTAATTGTCTGCTCATTCGTCGTGTGTGCATATATACATGCATACATACATATGTATACGGGCGCATAAAAGCATACATACATAGAGACAGGAAATTGAAGCAATTATTCACACGCATTCAGGTTACATAAAATGTGTTGTAGTGAAGCTTTTCAGAAAAATGGCAATAAAAAGCAGTACAAATAGTAGAGGTGCCATTTCGGAGATTTGTGGGAGAACTTGAAGCAGTAATTTGCTTTTAGTTAGAATTTCGTTGGATTTTTTCTTAGAGCTAAATATTTCTACATGGTGATTTCTCCTTTACCACCCTTATTTATATTTTCTTGTATTTTTTATTTACATATTTACTCTCCTGTAAAGCAGAAATGCCGACATTTACTTAAAAGTTGGCTTCTGAAAATTGTAGTAGACTATATACGAAAGCTGCACAAGATTTTTCATAGGCAATTTTTCTTAAAAAATGTCTCAGCATTTTTATTCCACGGCGTTTTTGGCGATGATAGGAAACTGGTAACTATTACTCTGATTTTCGAAAGCGGTAAAAATTGTCGCATATTTTTTGATGCCCTTTGCCATCTCGTAAGCGTAACCAAAGGTAAAACTAAACCTTTTACACTCCTACGGCAGTCGGTTCTACGTTGCCGGGATGACCCCTATTTATATCTGACAAGGGATTGTCACTACAGCAGCATTTCCGGTACAAGCATGGGGAATTTTTATGTTGCTACAACAATAGCAACAACATAAAACGTATTTTACAACTCAGAATTTAATTTTAGCAAAGTCACTTGTAGCCTACAGATTCCAACTTAGCAATTTTCAGTGCATACCTTTGATGGAATTTGCATCTGATCTGCAAGTTGACTACATTTACAAGAATCGAGAAAGTGTGTTCTAAAATTTTATGCAGCTGAGAGCCTATTTGGCCTAAATAAAAAATTACTGTAATATTTTGGATAAATAACAACAGCAACATTAATAAAATCATCATCGACAGTTTATTTCTTACATACTGCGATGGCCAATAACCGATACTAATACGTCTATGGAGAGCTGGTTTCATGTGCTATTGAACATATAGTATGTCTGCTTTACTTAATCAGTCACGATTTGTTTCTGGAAGGCACCAGAGCCAAAAAACAATTTGATTTTATGCAAAAATTCGAAAAACTCATCTTCAAGCAATAGCAAACATTTCTGCTCGAAAACTCGTCTCAAAACTCGTCTCAGGCAAATGAAAGAATAGTGTCCGTTTACCCAAACTCAGAAAGGATCTGCGAATTTATATTTCAGGCCGTATATATATAATCAGTACCCTGTCTGATAGTAGCAACTAAAAGAGAGGGAGAGTCTTATCATGCATGCCCAAGCAGTATTTTCTCTCACAAACTCAGTTATCGTAGTCTATAAGTGGACACTGAAACTACCTGTATTTCATTAAAATGACGCGAAAATTGTCAACGTTTAAGGGGTTATATGCCTTGTGGTCCGGTGAAATTAGCGAAAGTTGGGTTTTTTTTAAAGATATGTAGCAATAATTTCATTGTATAAAAGTTTTTATTATTGGATATTACAATGTTTAAAGAAAAAAAAAGGCTTTGTTTGTGTAAAAATATTTAAAAATGGCGGAGTTATGGCGTTTTCCCCCAAGACCCTTTTTTTGGAAGAGGCTTGCGGTGGACGCGATTCAAGTCCACCAAGTCAACTGAAATCAAAAAATCGAAAAGATTTCATTAGTATAGGGTTATATCTTCTTAGTGAACGATCAATATATTAAATATTTTGATTTTTGTGAAAATAGGAACATGTTTTTAAAAAATTCCACTTCTACAGTTCTAAAATTGGCATTAAAAAATTCATATCTGCAAAATAAAAATTTATACATAAAAAGTTGATCGTTCACTAAGAGGCGACATCAATTACAAACAATTTAAAAAAAAAATTATAAAAATCGGTTGAATACTTTTTTTGCAATCGCGTCCACCGCAAAAGCATTTTTGGAAAAACACGTTTTTGAGATAATCGCGTTTAAAGTTTCAAGCGCCGCATGAGGCCGTACGCTCAGGACGTGACGACGCACAATTTAAAACGCTGTAACTTTCGATCTATTGCTCAGATCTCTATGAAATTTTTGGAAAATGTTCTCAAGGGATTGTACTTTACGATAAAGAAATAAAATTTATTTTGATTTTTTTGAAAAACACAAGGTATATAACCCCTTAAATGACTTTCTCAAGCTGTACCCACACCTCTCTGCTACGCACAGCTTCAAATTTTGGAAACAAAAGACTTAGGCAACAAACTCGCACTACTACTCACATTAAATTTGAATTCCCCAAATATCTCTAGCCAAATAAGGCGACTCACGTGCGATGTAGTGCACAGTTTAACCATAAAAGATTCTTACCAAAATGGCTCCAATAACAAACACTTTGACGCCCGTTTATTATGCTAGTCTCGTCGATTTGTATGCAGCTATTGATAGACAGCAAGAAGCGCATAGGCTCGGCAGTGTCTAAATTTACTGTAAAAAAATTAAAATTGTGTTTGGTACAAAAATTCAATAGTTTGTGAGCGCTCTGCCTACACGTATGAACGATTTGACCAAATTCTCGAATATTTTCATGTTTGTAAGCACGTTTGTACGACTCGACGTAAGCTCGCCTAAGTGTTACAAGTCATTGGCCTGGTTATATGGCTTCACAGCGCACTTTGTTGGGCAATTGAATGGTAATTGAGGCCTAAACGGTAGATATGGTGGCGCTGGAATGCTTTTGGAATGAATATTACATCTTTAAATAGTTTACAAGACATTATTGTGTTATTATTTAAACAGAAATTTTAAACTAAAACCTTTCAAATGCATTTGTCTTTAACTTCGAAATAAAATTTATGCGCATTTTCTAAAAAATCTCAAGCTTCGCTTCTGTAGGGCGTCAAAAACAGGTGTGGCATGCGGTAAAGATTTTCTGTTTGCTTCGCATAAATACATACACTCATATGTATGTGCATGCTCACATTTCTCCAGTATCCCGAATGATAAACCTCATTTTCGAATGCGAAGGTGCATAACTTCGAAATCTCAGCAACTGAAAAATACGCACCTACGTCACTCTCCGTTGTATTGGGCCGTCTGCGTTTTACTCTCACTGTAGACTCTGCATTTTTTCTCACATTCCTGCGCTCTCTGCGACTTTTCTTAGCGCTCATTCGTATGCCTGTGGTTTGTTTACATTTTTTATTTACCAACAAATTCGAAATGGGCAAGAAACTCGTTTGGCACCTTTGGCCATAACAAAACAAACAATTCCATGGTTTGCTTTCTATTTTGGACACTTTTTTCGTGAGTTTTATGACCCGTTTTGTGCGGCACGCCAAGTTTTGTCGTCATCGTTAATTTCGTTCAATCAACTGCAAATGCAATAAGCATAAAGAGGAAAAGTTAAATATTTTTGTAATCATATACTTTTAAAGTATTTTTGGGAAAACTCGCCCTAGAAAGTTTATTTATTAAATTTTTGTACGGCTCGAAACGGAAGCGCGCGAGCATTGTGGGGAGTAGCCGTAGACCGTAATGAATGTCATTTTTATGAGCTTTTCGCTGGCGTGAATTCTAATTTAATAATTTTTGGTCCATAGTTTTTTCTCTTTTTATTTTCCATTAAAATTAATTTATGTAATGTACGCAAGCATGGAAGTGGTCCTAAAGTGTTGAACTTGGCTATGGGCCTACATTTAATAGCTAGCAAAATCACGGCCAGAAATAGTAGAAGTTTTTTGTTATTACATTCGTTCATTTTTTTTTTATTGTGTTATTGTTACAACAAGCAGTTGCGCGAATGGGTCGAGCGTAAAGCGATTGCTATCACGCATAATAAAATGACCCAAATCGAGTGAGTGTGCAGTCCGAGTGTTACCCTTTTAACCAAATATTTACATAGAGACTTATTATGCAATTTACTAAAGCTGGTTTGGGTGATATGACTTAAAACAATACTTGTGTTTGTAATAGTAAGAATATTCTAAGGGGTGTCCCAAACTTCAAGCGAGATTTGTTTTAAATAGAAAACAAAGTTTTTTTGAGATTATATTTTCTTTATTTGCGCTTAAAGTAGAAAGTAGAAAGAACAGTAATATTTTTCGAATAGTATACTAGGAAAATTACTGCCACTTCCCAATTTCGGGCACATGCGCATGTCAACGGGCTTACGAACTTCTGAAAATCTTAGAAATTTATGGCAAAAGTACTTGGCCAGCGCTTGATGAAGCACTCTATTTTCGGTATAGCCTTGGTGGCTTAGATTTTTCCAAACTTTCCTTTCACCGATTAAAACGCGTTCCCCGTTGTAGTTTTTTGACTCTATCAAACAGAAAAAACTCGCAGGAAGCCAAATCAGGTGAAATCGATGGATGTTGGATGTTATTCTTTCGTTCTTGGTGAAAAATTCACGGATACTGATGGCACTGTGCGACGATGTGTTCTATCCACGAGTTGTTTTGCCACAAATCTTTTCTCGTTTGCTGAATCGCTTCACGTAAACGTCTCATAACGCCCAAAAAATAGTCTATTTCAACTATCTGACCTTCTAGGAAAAATTCGTGTAACCCATAAAAACTGTGAATATACCTTTTTTTGACAAAACACGATGTGGTTGTTTATTGGCGCCACTTACTGTTGCGCCGCTGCGGTTGACAATGCTGCGAAGTCAATGTGAGCCAAGTCATTGCTCAAATTTAACCGAATAGTAAGTAGACCCCCAGATCAATAGAGGTTTATATACAGTCCTATGCTATACATGATGGCATATATAAAGAAAAATATTAATAAAAAAAAAAATGAAAATAACTTCGAATCGCCCTAATTGGAGAACCCTATCTATACACTTTTAATTCTAGCAGAGTGGACGTCGATTTTAGTACATAAATCAAGGTAAACCAGTTAGAAAAATATTTCCTCTTTAAACAAATAAAAATAGCAGCGAAAGTACTACCAATATAATTTTTCCCACCCTCTCACGCGAGTTAAACAATTGTCTAAGGTCTAGCCATTGTTGCCTATGGGACATTGCCAGACACTGACTGATGGGGCATAGGCAATGTCGCGTGCAAACATGCTGGCATACTTTCTCGTGCGTGTATGGGCGAATATTTTTACTTGATCAGAAGAGGCGGTGGCTGCACACACACACAATAAACTTTTCCCAAATGCGTGTGAAGAAACACGCATATATGGGCGTATGCCACATTTGTATAAAAAAGCAAAAACAAAAACGTTACTGTTTTTTCCATCGAAATAATAACATTCAGAATATTTTAAGACTTTTGCCAAAATATTGCGGAAAAATACTAAAATTTACGTGAGCTGGACCAGTTTTGCTGAATTTGTCTTTTTACATAATTATGTGTGACCTTGACAATTTGCTGTTGTTGTTTTTGTAGCAACCAGTGTGGTGTAGTCTCTGATCGTAATCATATAATTTATCTAACGATAGGCCCAGGAAGCAGGCTGTTTCGATGGGCTGGGTCCAGAAGAAGAGGGCTATTATGGGGAGTGGATTTAAAAGGTCATGTGAATAGGTGGATAGTACATGCGGTGTATCCTCACTTGCCGGACATATATTGAGAATGTCGGGGTCGATTCTGGATAGGTTGGAGTTTAACTTGCAACAATATCCAGGCCGTAATCGAGCTTTGAGTTACCAGACCAAAGTTAGGTGGGTCTTACGAAGCATCTGAAGCTCTTCGTATGCAACAGGTGGGGGTCAGTAGTTGCAGTTATGTTTGATCCTGGAACTCGTCGGTGTGGCTCAGATTCCAGCAAATATCTGTAATTGCTTGCTCAGCATTCAGCTGTGCTCCATGGTGTTATTAGGTGGTAAAGAAATGCAGGAATTCATTAGCTGCCATTAGTCAGCATTTTTTTCAGAAATCCATAATTGCTAATTATTGTCGCACAGGCAGGGCCCAAGAATAGAATAGACTAGAATAATGATTGCGCCTTTCGAATTCGCCGTGTCTTATTTGGCCCACCCTGTATTTCCCGACTTAGTAACTTCCCAAGTTTTTTAGACTTGACAAGCTTTATCGGCCAAAGCTAAACGTCATTTATGCGCACATTTTAAAAACCTCGATTCTACAAGTTCACTATGTTGCATCACGAATCAGTATAAACTATTTGACCTTCGCTGGATGTTTTGCTAAAAAACTGAATGCTTTAATAAGAGAAATATGTGTGAATGCATGTAAATATGTTTTATGTGTACTTTTGGGAAAAATGCCATCATTAAATGCTTGAGCGCATTTTCAAAACGATGTGTCGAATTGTTGATCAAACGGCAGCTGACAGCGAGCATTTGGTATGGCGTCATAGCAAAAAACATAAATTTAGCAGTCAGAAAAAGTCAAACAATCAGTTCATCTGTTCTACTAATGTATTATAAATGTAAAACTAAATAACTGAATTATTATTACTTATGTTTTTGTTTTATGTCTTTTTTTTGATAATAATAAATGCGCTGCTAATCTCATTAATTACTAACTTTGTGGCTATGAAATTTCATTTGTTCGCATACAACTCTTTCATCCAGAATATTTCCATACCGATCGATGAGCAATCGTTTTGCGCAAAAATAGACGATTGCTTTGTGTTGCTGCATTTTGAGTTCAAGGTATTTTATTTAAAGTGCCCGCCTACTTGCGCCACAGAAAGGCATTCAATTGTAACGAAGAAACTTAAAACATCTGTCAGAATGAGCTATCTTCGTTCCGTAGGTAAAATGAAATGTACATAAAAAAGAGCTTTCGATTATTGTATGACCCCATTATTTTCAATTGCCTCACCATAATAGTATATTTTCCAAAACCATTTAATAACATTGGGAAGTCAATTAATTGTCACTTTTTTTATATTATTCTTTGACAGAAATCTCACGCGTAGAGATGACGCCAGCGGAGGACTCCACCTACACAACCAGTACTGGGTCGAAGCGTGCCAGCTATTCTTTGATAGGCATTAAAGTTCTTGAATTAGTAAGTTACAATTGCAAATACTCGTACATATACGCATGTGCCTGTGTGCGCTGGCAAGCAATTAAGTCTTATGTCTACACATTAACTTAATCCAATTAAACTTAAAAACAACTCCAAAAGTAACACGCAATCAACCGTTTTGTCGTTGCAGGCACTTGTTATCGTCTGCATCGGCCTCATCGATGAGCCATCCACTCACTCACATCTGCGCGTCTTCATAACGCCGCGCGTCGTCGCGCTGTGCTATGTAACCTTTGGCAGTCTCCTCATTTATTCGTCAATTTATTTAATTATGGCATTGTTCGGCGATATGTGCGTATGCCCGTAAAGATGCTTCCCCTTTTTGTATAAATTAATCAAGTTTTTACTTTTTATTCCCTTTCTTTCACTTTCGCTCACAGCACTCCCTGGCGCACTGCGACTTTGTGGTCTTTCGTGGGTTTCATACTCCTCATTGTCACGACGGCGCTACTCTTCCGCGATTGGTCGACTACAAAAGAACGCAATTATTGGCACCCGAATATGCAACGTCTTGACCTCGTGCTGGCCGCTGCTTCGGTGGCGTTGGTAAGCACACTTATCTATTTGGTCGATTTGTTGGCCACAATACGTTTTGGCATTAGTGGTGAGTTGGAATAATCGAGCGAATATGATCGATTGCATGGAATTTCGATTGGATGGAAGATGTATCGACTTCTGGCAGAAGATCACCTTAATGCTGTAATATTTACAGAAAAACGAGTATAATTTGTTTATAATATATTTTATTAATAATTTCTACGGCAAATAACTGCAATCATTTTATATTCAATGTTAGTGTTAAGTTCAATGTAATTTTTTACGTACACATATACACTTACATACAGACATAATTGTATTGTTAAGGGCAACCGAATATTTAATATGCCATGGTGAAGTTTTTTCTTTGAAATGTACAAAAAATGCAATTATTAATATCGAATAAGAGTGACATATACTTACAAACTAAGTGCAAAATTGAATAAATAACTTTTTCAATACTACGATAACCAATAAGCGTTTTTTATGTTGTAGCAAACTATTAAACTACTACCCTGTGATCGGGTGGTCAGCTGATCACGTCGACAAATCTTTGAAATATTAGCCAACATCTTAACTAGGCCCAAAAAATTACGGTCGGAATACCAAGAAATAAATTCATATTTACGCGGTTCAAATTTAGCTGCACGTCATCGACCTTAACCCTTCGTTAGGCACGTGGATTTTTGTAACGTGGTTAGGCACGTGGTCTACAATCGTAGACCATTTTAATATTATGACTAAAAGTGTTATTCATTTGAGTTTCTCAATAATACTTCATAAGTATATTCTGTGATTTAATGTGAGGAATATAAACTAATATTTTCACTAAAATATTTGTGTATCTTCTGTAAATTCAATAAAAACGTGAATGTATATGTTTTTTAGCATTTATTGCAATTCATAAAAGTTTTTTCTTATAACTAATGGACGATTTACAAAAGAGTTTTTATTATTCGTAAAACTTAAAATAAAAATATGTAAAATTCAATTCTTTAAATAAAAAAATAAAAGTTCAGTACAAAACTTATATGTTATGGTTTCTGAAAACTGCTTATATTTCCTCACTGAGACATTCCGTGCAACTTTCCCTCATATGATTTTTGCAAGGAAATCTGCCGCATTTAGTACACGACTTTCGGGATGATTTGTTCATATTGCGAGGGCAAATATGACAACGTCCGACATAGTTACTTGGTGATTGAGTGGGTTGTGGTGCAATGCTTAGGATGCCAAGAAGGTTGTGGGCTCGCTGCCTCATTTCCATGGGTAGTCGAGGATTCTTTGATCTAACTTCAATTTGTGGTCGAATGAGCTCCCAAGCGCATTTTTCAAGAAAATCACTTGGTTTTTTTCATCATTTGTTTGCTCATCTATTGCGTTATCATGGTGCATAGATGATATCAGGATCACTGACCGGTTTTATTGGAGACACTAGTATACAATTTTCTTGGAAACCAAAAATACTTGACTTTTCTTTACGATTCTTCCTGGGAAAGAATTCTTTGGGACCTTCGCGTTTATTTTTTCTCACAGTTCCCAAATATGTAAGCTTTTTCTTTAGCATCCATAGCACTTTCTTCACTACTTGATAGTTTGGAGAGCGGATTTTTGCTGCTTTCCAATCGTTTTTTTTTTTGGAATCAGACATAATATTATCTGAAACTAATTAAATTAGCACACTCTTGTAAAAAAATATAAGCAAAACTTAACTGAACTCAATTCAAATATTTAATATATCAAGTAATATTGCCGCAAGAATAAATGATATGATAAAATTTACAACTGTACGTCAAACCCGCACTGAATGCACTAATTGGATAAAGAGATTAATTATAAACAGCTATTAAAAAGCTTAGGTAATTTAAGAGACAAATTTAAGGAGTTGCACGACTTTGAAAAGACGTGGTCTACCATTGTAGACCACGTGCCTAATGAAGGGTTAACACCTTCCTTCGACCATCCCGCTTGATCCACTAGGTCCATATCGTGAAGCAAGTCACCGAGGCTTTGATATGGAAGTCGAAGGTCTGTTGCAAACTACGCATAAATACAAGAATTTTCACTAGACAGGGCTAGTTTACTGGGGCGGCAGCCCTCATTCCGGTAACGTAGAACCGGCTGTCATGGGAATGTATTACTACACTACGCCGGCGAGATTCAGGACAAAACAAGCAGACACCTACTGGACCAGACGGTGTTTATGTATATAATTGGCGCGTACACCCTTTTTGGGTATTTGGCCGAGCTCCTCCTCCTATTTGTGGTGTGCGTCTTGATGTTGTTCCACAAATGGAGGGACCTACAGTTTCAAGCCGACTCCGAACGGCAGATATTTTTATGAGGAGCTTTTTTATGGCAAAAATACACTCGGAGTTTTGCCATTGCCTGCCGAAGGGAGACCGCTATTAGAAAAATTCCCATTTGCAGATGAAGAGCTCCAGCTCCCCCGTTAAACATAGGTTAAACTCCTACTTATCCAGAATTGACTCCGACATACCAAACATATGTCCGGCATGTGAAGGCGCCCCGCATGATACTAACCACCTTTTCACATGCCCTTTAAAACCCACTCATCTAACACCACTCTCCCTGTGGACCCAATCTGTCGAAACAGCATGTTTCTTGGGCCTACCTTGAGATGAGCCTGACGAAGACGACCGGTGATATACTCCACACTGACGGGGCTTTTCTTACTGCTACAACAACAACAACGAGAATTTGCTGTTCCACAACCCACACTTACATATATGTTTTTTCATTTTTTCAACAAGTGAGAATAGGTGTCGACTTTATTACTATTGCAATTGGTTTTTTGTAGGGTACCGTTCAAGACTTTTAATGCCAGATTTTTAAATTGAACTCTGCTTTCCAGATAAACTAAGTTTATACGCCCAAGTTTTGCAGGTGTAAACTAAATTTAAAAGTTCATCACTATTAAATTGGCAATGAGAAACTGGCCCGTAGTATATAGTGGCGCAAAATTAATCGGAATATATACGCAAATATAATAATCGGAAGATTTATAATTTTTGCAAATCACGCCATGCGTCAATCACATTTGACATTTGTGAACTAGACAGCAGCAGGATACAAACAGACATACTATTGAGCACGTTAGGATTAAAACCTTTATTTTATTTCCTTCACTCAATCATCATAATTTTTTCTTTAGTAAGAAAATCATTAAAAAACGAAAATTGATTATTAATTATATGAGTTGCAGCTTCCCTGTTTAAAATATTATCTGGTCAAGCAATTTTTAGTGCGGTGATTGTCATTTGTGTTTTTCATTGGGGGAGGATCTTTACGTGGCGGGTCCCAAACCCAGCGCACAACCAAATACTCAAGGCCTTCGCCTTCTCACATTACTCGCTTTCCACCGACTCTTCGGAACTTACCCAGATGGTACTTGGGTGAAGTCTGGAAGTTGTGAGCTGCTTGGACCGTATGCAGAAGTATCGTCCTACACTCTCCCAAGTGAATGACGATGAGGGACTTTCTCCACTTGCGTGGGACTTTCTCCACGCAGAGCTACCCCGCATTCTTGAATGCCAACAAGTGCTACTTTGACTGAGTAGGCAATTAAGTTTGCCAGGAAGGAGACTGAATTGGTCTCGGAGACCTCTTACCCGGTCATCGGCATCCCCCTTACTGTTGTTCAAGGTGAATATCACAATTTATTCCTCGGGAAAACGCAGAAATATGGAGCCCCATTTCTTCATGTGCTATTTCGAAAACCCTGACTCAGACGATTACGGTCACTGGGTGCAGCCTGGGGCAGTGCGCCAACCTAAATCCCATTTACCATCCCATCCATTACATCAACAGATCTGCCTAATTTTAGATATCTGGCTGTTGGAGGTCTCATAATAATATCAAATCGGCGCTTTAGTGCTACTTGAGGAGTGCCACAAAGGTACTTCAACCATTCCACCTACCTATCCTATTCTCTCTAAGGAACTAAAAAATTGGAAACTACTTTTCATACAGGCCCTGTTTGGTGTGACACTATTTTTTATATATGAGATTCTAGCGTCCTATGTCCTCCTCATCAAGAGTTATAAATTACAAGATCGTCAAAGGGGACGTGATAACACAACTGTACCTGCACTTTTTCCTAAGTATTCTTACGCTCTTCCAATCAGACGTTATTCAGACAGCATCTATGGTTCAAACGGCAACGAAGTACGTGACCAACATAATCTCAATTTTTATCGTGCCTCCTCAAGAATGATAGAGAAAGGGGTTGAGCCCTCCGAATTCGCCGTGTCGTAAGAATGCATCAGTAAACAAGCAAAAGAAAAAGGAATTACTTGTGTTTGAATAAGAAGAGTAGGCGAAAGCAATGGAAACAACCAAACACAAGAGCGTGACCACCGTTAGGTCCCTGTCGAACCCGACGAAGCAAAACGACAAGGTGGCTATCACCTTCAACGGTTGCACTTCGTCGGACCCGAAGAGATGCGCGAGCTATTTTAGCCGGCTTTTTATACTGCATCCTCCGGTCGACAGAACCAAACTTCGTACTACCAGAAGGCTGCATAAACTGGCGAACGACAGTGCGCCTCTTGCTTTCTTCGGTGATGAGGTCAGGGGGCCATCAACAAATCAAAAACATCAAAAGCCATTGGCCCTGAGGGACTAAACGCGCTGATGCTGAAGCATCTGGGACCTTTGGGAGTAGGATTTCTCACAAGGGTCTTCAATCTGTCCCTGGCCACTCTCATCATCCCTGACAAGTGGTAAGCAGGGAGAGTGGTCCCACTACTGAAACCTGGGAAACCCGCCAACCAAGGGAAATCTTATCGGCCGATAACTCTTCTTTCCCCAGTAGTGAAGACACTTGAAGCCCTCCTACTCCTACTCCCACTCTCCACGAAACACCTGGCCCCAACCCCACATCAGCACGGCTTCCGACGAGTGCATAGCACCACCACTGCATTCACCACCAGCCCGGATAAACCGCCGCCTTAACAAAAAACCCTGCGAGAGGACTGTCCTAGTAGCGTTGGACCTGAAGAAGGCTTTTCGACACAGTCAGCCATTCCACGCTACTAGATGATATTTATCAGTCGACACTCCCGCCGGGGCTGAAGAGGTGGTCCGCAAACTACCTGAGCGGTCGGCACTCGTCAGAGATTTTTCGAGATCAAACATCAAAGCAGAGGAAGATTAAGCAAGGTGTACCGCAGGGTGGTGTCCTTTCTCCCTTGCTGTTCAACTTCTATATCTCGAAGCTCCCCCAACCACCAGCGAGAGTTTCCCTGATCTCATACGCTGACGACTGGCGTCGGGCAATGGCATCGATGGCGTGTGTTCCAAAGTGAACAACTACCTCTCCGACCTTTCTCGCTTTTTCACTGCGAGGAACCTCCAACTTTCCCCCACCAAGTCCACGGCGACCCTCTTTACCACCTGGACAAAGGAGGTCAAGCTGTCCCTTAAGGTTAAAGTCGACGACACACCAATTCCGACTTTAAACAACCCCAAAATTTTGGGTGTAACCTTTGACAGCTTGCTCTCCTTCTCTGCGCACACAACCGCAATTGACACTAAAGTCCAAAATCGCAACAAGGTCCTCAAATCGCTTGTCGGCAGCACTTGGGGCAAAGACAAAGAACTGTTGCTTTCGACATTTAGGGCGATTGGTCGGCCGGTTTTGAACTATGCTGCGCCTGTCTGGTCGCCTGGAACTAGTGACACGCAGTGGATAAAGCTACAGACATGTCAAAACACTGTCATTCGGACAGCGACCGGTTGCCTCCTGATGTCCCCCATTCAACACCTGCATAACGAGGCACAAATGCTCCCAGAAGTGGAGCATAACAAACTGTTCAGCAAGCAGTTCCTGCTTGGATGTTACCGCAGGTTTCACCCCTGCAGACACCTTCTTGAGCCCGAGCCGCCTCCCAGGCACGTCAGGAGACACCTTTTAGACTACGCTGACGAAATCCAGGACAAAACTGACCGCAATCTACTGGACCGGACAGAATTTAGACAGTCAATAAACGACATCCACCGGGAGACCGCCATCACCTTCATCAACTCCCGTCCTGTGAATGCCGTAATCGGAGTCTAACCACCACCTATTACAGACGAAGAGGTCCAGCTTCCCCGTGAGACTCGTGTAACACTGGCACAACTACGTTCTGGATACTATAGCAGGTTAAACTCCTAAATATCCAGAATTGACCCCGACATTCCAAACAAATATCCGGTATGTGAAGGTACCCCGCACGACACTAACCACCTCTTCACATGCCCCGTAAAACCGACTTATCTAACACCCCTCTCCCTCTGGACCCAACCTGTCGAAACAGCATGTTTCCTGGGCCTACGCTAGATGAGCTAGACGAAGACGACCGGTGATATGCCCTACACAGATGGGGCTACCATTACTGTTAAAACAACAACCAAACACAAGAAATTATACGGTATAAAGGTAAAATACTGCATTTCGAGGCTGTATATTCATTTGTGCTTTACCATTTCAATACGCAGCACTTCGTTTGTATTAGTGTGTTTAATTTTAACTTCACAAATCACAATATTACCAAGCCGTTCGAGTTTTCACAAACACGTAATTTCTCCTCCTTTTGTTAGTTTGTTTTATATTGGAAAGAGTACTGACGTCAGACTGGTCAAAATCGCGAAATTAAAGTAACTGGTTTTGGAAAAGCGCCACCTATGGTACTCAATTCGCCTTAGGCTCAACTGTTACAATAAGAAACAAATCTGAACACAGTATAATTTTTAAAATTTTCTAAAATATTACTTTTGCCGTTGCAACCATGTAGACTTCATCTTTGGTACACCTAAAAGAATAGAAAATGTCAAATGTCAAAAGCAAAACAAAGAATAACCGCCGAAAACAGAAGCGAGGTGGAAGCAAAAATTATCAGGGAGAAGAAAAAAGCACGCATCTTATGATATTAATTTGTGGAAATTAGAAAGAAAAGTGCTCAAAATCCAGAATCAACCCAAGTAAACACCATGAGTGGGGGTCTTGATTCAGATGCGGCTGTGTATGCTGCGCTGCAGCAGCATTTCGGACACGAGAGCTTCAAATCGGATTTGCAGCAGGATGCCG
Source organism: Anastrepha ludens (assembly GCF_028408465.1). Classification (NCBI taxonomy): domain Eukaryota; kingdom Metazoa; phylum Arthropoda; class Insecta; order Diptera; family Tephritidae; genus Anastrepha; species Anastrepha ludens. Next base: position 114,059,778 of record NC_071500.1, on the reverse strand, counting down.
TAAAATGTGCCGTGGAACGTAAGTCGTAGTGTTGCAGTATTTATTTGTGCATTTTTTTTTATCACCGAAACATATTTTATTTAGGGAGACGCGACATATTCGTTTCCATGCCCACCGGGTCAGGCAAGTCGCTCTGCTACCAGTTGCCAGGTGTGTTGTGCGAGAATCAGATAACCATAGTGTTCTCACCGCTACTTGCTCTCATCAAAGATCAAATTGATCACTTGGGTAAGCTCAAGATACGTGCAGATTCGTTGAACTCAAAAATGTCCGTAAAAGAGCGTGATGCCGTCATTAGTGACTTGAAAGCGATGCGCCCCAGCATACGTTTTCTGTATATCACACCTGAGCAGGCGGCAACATCCTTTTTTCAAGACTTATTGCAAACGTTGGTGAAGCACGACAAGATTGCCTATTTCGCTGTGGACGAGGCGCACTGTGTGTCGCAGTGGGGTCATGACTTCCGGCCAGATTATCTCAAGCTTTGCACTCTGCGGCGTAGGTATCCCAATATCGTCTGGATGGCGTTAACCGCGACTGCGTCAAGACAAGTGCAAGAAGACATCTTCCAACATTTGGCACTAAAACAGCCGGTTGCCAAATTCACAACGCCCAGCTTTCGGCAGAATCTGTTCTATGATATAGTATTTAAGAATTCCATAGAGGATGACTTCCAGCATTTAGCTGCATTTGCATTGTATTGCTTCGGTGATGTGAACGACTTCAAAAGTGTACCAGCATCAAAACGAGGTTGTGGCATTGTTTATTGCCGCACTCGAGAGAACGTCGAACGTGTAGCATATGGTATTTCGAAACAAGGAGTAGGTGCTGTCGCATATCATGCCGGGCTAAAAGCAGCCGAACGTATACAGGCACAGGAGCAATGGATGAACGGAGAGTACCCTGTGATATGTGCCACCAATAGCTTTGGCATGGGTGTGGACAAACCATCAGTACGTTTCGTAGTGCATTGGGATGTGCCTCAAAATGTGGCCGCCTATTACCAAGAGTCGGGACGCGCTGGACGAGACGGACTGCAATCCTATTGTCGCCTGTACTATGGACGCGAAGATGTGAAGTCAATACAATTCCTATTGCAAAGTGATGTGAATCGCTCTAGAAATTCCACCTGTTCTGGCAAACAGGAGAAAGCGCAGGTCTGTCTTAGCAAACTTTGTTAAATTTCAGCTTGAAATAATTATAATTTTTAAATTCGGGTACAGCGCGCAGTGAAAAACTTTGAAGAAATTGTTAGCTTCTGTGAAAGTCTATGCTGCCGACATAGGCTATTCTCTGACTACTTTGGCGATCCGCCACCAGACTGCAATGGCCAATGCGATGTGTGCAAGCATCCAAAGAAAATTGAAAAAGCATTGGAAATGTTCCATAAACTCTGTATGGATGGCAGATTGAAATCAGACGTATCACTCGAAAATAGCGCCGATCTGTATGAAGGTAAATTGCATGAATTTTAATGACCGAATGTAATAAACAAAAACATGTTTTTAGGTGGCCGGGCAGCTGCGAAAAGACTAAAAAGCGACTATGGCGCAAGCGATTCCGACAATGAATCGAATGAAAGTCACGAAAAAATGGCAAAGAGGGCCAAACGTGAAACGGAAGATTTCATACGAAAGCAATTTCAACTACGAAAGCAATTAAATGCGGCGCGCGAAGTTGAAAAGGAAGGTAAAGCGCAGATAACGCGCGTTAAGCATGCACCTTCCAGTGGGGTCAAAGTTTCCGGACTCACGTCGGCCATACGTGAGAACTACCTAAGTGCAGTTGTCAGTGCACTCAAATTAAATGTAGAACAGTGCAAAGAAGATGATCCGCGAAAGGACCTCCGTCATCGTGATTTCGAAGCCATTGCCATAGACATCGAGTATGACTGCTTTTCCAAGGTGAAAGTGGCTAATATGTATCGACATGCGATGGCAAAAGAGGTAAACTATTAAATGGAATTATTTACATAAAGCTTCCCTTCTGCACTATTTGTTATTGAATATAATTTACAATACTGATTTTCCACAGCTTGCAGGCATACGCCAACAGACGAACAAAGAGTTACTTATGCCAATACTACGCGACTATGTGGCACGCCCGGAAACAAGTACACATAGTGTCTGGACCGGCGGTAGCGTTGAGTATTTCGAACGAAAATTGAAGGAGTTAGAAAGTTCCCGACCATCATCGCCCACCACAACTGCCGCAGGCAACTCTTCCAAAGATCTCCCGAAAGCGTTGCGACATAAGAAGAGTTACAAACAGGACACGGCCAAACAGACGACCATTGGAAGTTTTTTTGAAAAGAGTCAGAAAATTAAGAGTGAGGAAGCAGAGTGTTCGCCAGTTAGCAGCAGTGGGGACAGTCAAGGTGTCGAAGCCAATGAGAATGGCAAAATAAAGGCAGAGCCTGAAAAGCTCGAATATTTGGAGCAAAAACAAATTGAAGAAGAAAATAATGACGCAAATTCTACCGATTTTAAAGAAGAACATTTGAAAAAAGAAAATACTTTCGAAGCTGACAAAGAAGATAAAATAGACGATGATCTTGAAGACATAAGTGACAAGGACATAAACTCAAATGAATTTAAAATGAGCGAAGATGATGAAGTGCATGGCACAGATGAGGACAAGAACGTCCGATCCGATAAGCAAGTTACAAAACCTATGGGCCAAATGGATTCTTTGTTTGGCAACGAGGATTGGGACGACCCCGCGGAAGAGATGTTGGAGAGCTCAATAACTAAATACTCAACTAAAAAAGAAGACGGCAAAATTAAGTCGCTATTCGGCGACGAATCAGATATATCCACAACAAACAAATCGGACAGTTCCACCCGGGGTGCGGCGCGAAACGAAGAGGATGAGTACTACGAGGTGCAGACACATCACAAGCGAAAGCACAGAATGTCGCACTACAGCAAATCGAAAGAGAAATCGCCATTGCATAATTACAAGTCTATAGTCAGCTACGACGCCTACTATCAATCAGCATCCAGTTCTACCGCACACCACCACAAAGCATCAACTAGTTCTACATTAACCTCGCATCAATACAAATCTGATTCTTCATCTGCCAGTTCGTCATCGCGACGCAAACACAAACACAAACATCACTCCAAGCACAAGCACAAAGATGACGATTTGGATGAGCTAGAAATGTATGAGAATTCGTCGTCGTCTACGAAGTGTAAATACCAGGACGCTTTTGAGGATTCAGTCAAGTATGAAAAGTCGGTGAAGGAAAAGTTAAAAGCACTGCGCGCGGAATGGCAGGAATTCGAAGGCGAATCAGATAAAAAGCTGGAAGAGTCCGAAGATTCATTAGACGAACTAGAACAACTTGCATTAAGTAAAAGGAAAATAGAAGAGGAGCTAAAAGCATTGGAAGAGCTGGAAAGAGCTGCGGCGGAATCGGAAAAGTGTGCTACGCAGAAAAAGGCCTCGAAGGCTGAAGAGCAAAGTGTGCCGAACGCAGATATGAAGTCCAATGACAAAGAAATATCTAAAAACACAATCGCAGCCACACTGAGAGCTGAAGATGCGGCAAGACAAGCCGATTGGTATGCAGCAAAGCGGAAGAAGGAGCAAGCCGCACTGACCGAAAGTGATATGAATGGCAGTAAATCGAAATTTGCTGTGCCGAAATTCGGAAAAAGTGGCGATAATCCAAATTTCAGTGAGATAATAGCGAAAAGCGGCGAATACAGAAAACCAGTGCTTAGACCGGATCAAAATTCAAAGCACTCCTCTAATGAAAGACAGGCTAGACTTAGCGCTGCTAAACATAAAGCCGATGTGAGTAAATCCGTAGTGGATTTACTGAATCCTTATTATAAAAAGAAGATCGCTACGAAAGAGCTCTTCAAAACTTTGGCCAAAAGGATAACAACGCGTGTATGTGATGGCAAATTGGGTGGGTGGAAAATATATAATTAATTGTAGTGATGGGCATAAGTACGTACATTTTTGAAGATTGAAAGCGCTTTTGCTAAAAAATATTTGGAAATTTTCTTTTCAAAGGAAAACTACATTTTAAATCTTATGCCTACCACTAATTAAACTTTCTTTAAAATTATTTCTTTATTAATTATTTTATTTATTTATTAATTATTTTTATTTTTATTTACATATTAGATATTTTTTTTATTTATTAATTATTGATTAATATTTTCAGAAACCTCGCACTGCAAGTCATACATCCGGGACACTTTTCTCACGATAACCGAGATCGCAATAGAAGCAGATATTGAGAAATACTTTCCACTTACTTGAACATACCGCTGGCGCAATCCTCAACTACTGCACTCCCTCATTAATCTTGCGCTTCGGCGTTGCCGTTGCCTCGATACCTTTCATGGAAATCATTTACCAGAATCGCTTTGCAAGCCCACCTGGGGTTTCATAAAGCACTCCCAAATTAATTTTTTGTTTTACTATCAAAAATATATTTATCAACAGCACAGCTCAACTTATACACTTCGGTTTGTATTAAGAATACTTTTAACTAGCTCCAGTTCGGTAGAATTCCCTATGTGTTGCAACATTGTAGTATAAAGCAACTATTTTGCCATTGAATTTCGGAGCGCACAATCGCTCATTTACTTCAATAGCATCAGGGTTCAAAAAACCAAAATGTGGGGGAAAAACGTCCTCAAAGTTTTCAATTTACTATGGCTCCCTAAGAGAAACGCAAGACATACTTGTATTTTCATCTAATGAGAAACTGTTAATAGGTATCGCCATGAATATTTTGCAAAAGCTTCCAGGGAAAGCTTGTGGCCATCTCTCCATACTTGTCTAAAAACATTTTTTTTCTATCATGAGACTATTGAAGTAACCGTGAAGCTCCGTTGGCGCAGGATCAACCTGCAAACGAACAAGGAGTGTACATGTAAACATATATTCATATGTATGTAATGTATTACTATGAAAGGTATTTTTTAATTAAGTCTCAAAAATTCAGTGCGTACGTTGCTTAATCTGAATAATTAACTTAAGCTTCGCTATTTCTAAAAATATGAATTTTTAGGGCTCAGTAAGTAAATTGATTACTAAATTTACGTTGCCAATTATAAATGGTAAAATTTATATGTAATTTGTGTTGCTGGCTGTAAGTGGCTTTTGTTTCCTATACTTACTCATTTACATATAAACTACTTTCTGACTATTTAAATGTTTTAGAATGTAAAGGAGTATTTAATTAATATAAATCGTACATATAAATATATTTCACATAAATATCAATATGTATATATTAAAATGTAGTATCATATTAACATAAATACTAAAATATGGGCATATGCTATATTTTAAAAACACAAAAAACGGATTATTGTCGTTTTAATTAATTTGCGTGTTTAGCATGTCAAAAATTGGTTTTTATTGCAAGGGAAAATCAGCACTTTTAAGGAGACATACCTGAAGTGGCTTTCTGTAATTCGATATCGAGCAAAAACGATAGTCGAAGTATAGTTTTTGCTTCCTCTAACAAAAAATGTCGTTTTCATTTTCTCAGCTCTTTATTTCTTCAAAATGTAAGTTAATAATTAAATTTTTTTTTTAATTTTAAGTTTTATATAGTTGTTTGCATAGGTCTCAACAAACAAACGCTGCTCAACTAAAGATAATGGTGGAATATATGGAGAAGCACGATTCATTAGCTAAAAATAGCTTACAGAGTGCAGCTAATGGCCGTTCGAAAAAGAAAGAGTTATGGGATAAGCTAACGGAATTGTTAAACAGTAACGGACCTCCCATGAAGCCAACAAAAGCATGGCAGAAAGTTTGTATTAACACTTACCATTACTTTTAAACATTTTCATTTGTGGTAATAAATTCTTGTAATACCCCTAGGTATGGACTGACTACAAATATAATGCAAAACGCAAGCTTACCCAGCGCATGAGAAGTATGACGAAAACAGGTGGTGGTCCATATGATGCGGTTTCATTGAACCATATGGAGGAACGGATAGTTGCCGCAGCCAAAATAGGCGAGCACATGTCGGGAGTACCAGGCGCAACTTCATATGGTTGCCATACAGACGGACCCAGCTGTTCTACTGCGGCTCCTCAGGCAGACGATACTTTCGTTTGTGAATATTTGGCCCAAATCTCGAGTGCCGATAATTCTTCTAGTGACGACGAAGGCAAAACATCAAGGAAGTCTGAGCCTCCAAAAATTAATATACGCGAGGAAGGGGAAATCGACGAGGCACAACCTGCTAAAACGAAAAGACGCCCATATTTTCCCTGATTTTCATTAAAATTATTTAAAATGAAGAAGTCATTTTTCAAAATTTGGCATACAGTTTATTTATACATTAAAATAATATTTGTTTTTTTATTTTAATCATTTAAAATGGCGGATGTACACTCAATTCTTCCAGGAAGTTCGCAGCGGGACTTCTTAATCGGCGTTCATTGTAGCATCGGCGTCAGTGACCTGAATATAAAAAATCAAAAGATTTTTGGGTTATTAATGTCATAATTTCTATATGAATTAAAAACAAATGGAAAAAAAATCGCGGAATAAAATGCTTAAAAAAAATGTATTTTGGGGCGAATTTTCCTATTATTTTTGCTTCGAAAAAATTATTTTTTCGAGAAATTTTCGAAAACTTGTAAATTCGCATAGAAAGTCATATCATTAAAAAGTGTGTGAAAAATTTCAGGGAGATCGGTCAATAACTTTTCGAGTTATCGTGTACGACAATTCGAAAAATATAGTTTTGAGAAAAATACGTCTAGAGTTTGAATACAACGTAACTATACCTCTCCCAGCGCTCGAACGCAAAGAATAGAGTCGTCTTGACGATCTATAATATAAGAAATACTTAAATTTGCGTTCTACATTTTTTTTGACATATTCTTAAAGGAAGGAAAGGGTCTCCTGCACATACTAGAGTAACATTTTCCGGATAAAAAGTAGCTGCTTAGAAAAAACACAAAAATTAAACCACCGTCAAATTCGGTTTATCCTTTTCTGAGATTAGTGTTTCCACAGACAGGTTATGTTTTAAAAAATGTTCTATCCACCGCAGGCCTAAATAGCTAGTGCGCTCTATTATTTAGTGTAATATATCATATTGCTCCAATAAATAATAATTATAATGGTCTAATTTAGTCTACGCAGTCCCTACCACTATCTAAAAAAATATTTTCAATCTTTAAACCAAACTTTAGCCGCTAAATCTACATATGCTAAATATAGGGGTTTTCAATAAGAGGTGTAATTTTGATATGCAAATAAAAATGCTATTTTTGAACATAAATGATCGGATGTTTATTTCATTATAAAGATGAAAGTATGACGTTCCTAGTGGAAAATAACATCAGGCCAATGACCATCACGGCCGCGCTTGCAGGACAATAACCTTTTCATGAAATTTTCCATAACCGAATTGCAAAGTGGATGTCCTATGTCCTCGATAGCATCACGAATTCCATCTTTGAGGTCTTGAATCGACCCTGGGCTGTTGGCGTAGACCTTCTCTTACACATGGCCCACAATGTGTTAAATCATAAGATCTCGGCGGCCAATTGTGATCACCTCTGCGAGAGGTAACACGGTCCGGAAACTTTTCTCGTAAAATATCAATAGCTTGTGTGGCACGTAGCGCCGTCTTGTCCAAAATAAACTTTGTCCAGATCAATACCATCCAATTCCGGCCATAAAAATCGTTAATCATCTCCCAATGGCGCAATCCATTCACCGTAACTGTTGCTCTAGCTTCATTTTCTAAAAAGTAAGGTCCAATGACTCCGCCGGACCATAAACCGCACCAAACAGTTACACGTTGAGGATAGAGAGGGTTTTAACTCTTGGATCTTCTGAGCACCAGATCCGACAATTTTGCTTGTCGACGAAGTCACCGAGTTGGAAATGGGCCTCATCACTCAAGCTGATTTCTCGATGGAATTCCGGATCATTTTCATGCACTCCAATGACCCAATCAGCAAAGACACGACGTTGTTGAAGATCGGCCGGCTTGAGTTCTTGTGCTAACTGGACTTTATAAGCCTTAAGACCCAAATCTTTATGCAAAATACGGTGTAATGACGTTTGTGGAATGCCTAATTCGAGAGAACGACGAAGAATGGACAAACCTGGGTTTTCTTCAACACTTTCGGCTACAACGGCGTGCACGGGTTTCATTCTTCATAACACGAACTAGCTTCAACAGCTCGAATTTTTTCACCAATTTCTGTATTGCGGTCCGACAAGGTGCTTCACGATGAACTAAAAATGTTCGAACCGTCTCTGCCAAATTTTCACCATTTTTATAGTGAATTTTAATAATGTCAATGCGTTCTTTAAGCGTGTACCGTTCCATTTTTATTAATGGCGTAGTTTCTACTTGTCACAAAAATTACAGCTTCAGAAGTGACATCTACCGAAATAGCGGGCTATTCAAAATAACACCTGTTATTAAGCGCCGCAATGCTAGCGGAAAATCGAATGTATGCAGGGTTGCACATACTTCCAAAAAATGCTTAAAAATCATTCACAGTCGTATAAACAAATATATGAAGGGTTGCATTTAATTTTTATTTAAATTATTAACACATTTCTGATAGAAACCAATGTGTCTAATAATTTCATTCTGCTAAATTTGATTCTAAATTTTACAAGTAAATAAAATTACGAAAATATCAATTTGCGTTTGTGTTAACTCGAAAGTTTGTTTCAACCGAAATGCAACTTTGTACAGATACGATTTCCGCTTGTAGTACACTCGTTTGCTTTGTCGTGTGCGCAGTAGTACAAAAACAAAATTTACATATATCTTGCTTTTGCATTTTAGAAGTTTGAATGTCAAAATTTCAATCAGAATGTAAACAAACATATAAAATAACAACAACAAAAACCTAGTTCACTTTAACATCGAATCCAACAAAAAAAGCAAACCTGTTGTCTAGTGACCTCACCTGAGCTGATGAGTGTGAAACATTTCTTTTAACACTCCCTCTCGAGTATCGAAGCATCGCTTTTGAAACCCAAGTATAACAAATTACGATCTTAGGTACAATATTTCGATCCTGATGCCAAGGTTCTAACTTTCATTCCAGCTCTTTTGTTACATTGGACGCCAAGAAGACAATACCATCCTCGCTCATTAAATAAGTGAGGTATACCCTCCAGCATTTTATTCAGCTGATAATATTTTTTATAGCAGAAACACCCGCTTTTTTTGGCTTAGCGTCAAAACAAAAAAGATTTCGTGTCGATTAGGCGGGCGGAGGGCAACAATTGGATTGCTCTTGGTTGGAGTTATTTTTCCACAAAAGTGAAATGCACACCCGGACATTGGTTTTAATTTGTTTACTTTGAGAGCGTAAACTATAGTGCAATCCGTGAAGTTATGTGTGCGTGTGTAGGAATATGTACAAGGTGGCGAAAAAAGTATCAACTTATTTGAAAACAACGCAATTTTCTCACTTGACGGTTAACAGAATTTGAGTTTTTCATTTGACAGGTGACAGCTGTGAAACATATTGGCCCTTATTATGAGCAACATTCGATCTTCGACTGTAGTCGAAAGTGCTGATCGAACGAAATTTCATTTGGTAGTATGGTGCTCATTCGTTGAAGAATAGGACTATTGTGAATTTCGAATTTTTTCTCAGCTGATACAGCAAATCAAAATAAAAGAACAACCGATTGTGTTGAAATTCTTTGCTAACAACATTTTTAAAAGTTAAAAAAAGTATTTTTTTGTGAAAATGAGTACAACGGAGTAGTGGTTCCACGATTCATCGGACGATAAAAGATTAGTGGAACCAGCTAGAAGTAGTTGAGGGGCGCATCCAACCCCCTAGAAATGGCTTCCACTGAGTAAGTTTAGAATTTTCAGAATGTGTTGACGTACTTAATATTACAGAAATTTCCTTACAGATTTTTAAAGAACTTTAGATTACCTAAAGAGGCGTTTATGAACCTGCTGTCCATTACAGAAAACCAGTTGCAGCAGTGCACCCGAGCCAAATCCATTCCAAATATTTTAAAGCTTGCCACAGTTCTGCGATTTTGTGCTCAGGTATCGTACCAATTGAGTATTGGTAATGAAGGTATGCTAGGACTTGATCAACCCACTGTGTACGATGATGCTGAAGAGTCAAATAACGGAGAAGCAGAAAACATAAGAAATGAAATTCTTAGAATATTATAGAAACATCTAAAAAGTATTAAATAGAAACCTTTACGCCACAGAAACCTTTACGCAAAAGTTTTATTTTTGTTATACATTTTCTTTATTCAATTATTCGTCATTCGAAAAAAATATGTATTTCAGTTCCTGTACGTATGTACGTACGTACGTAAGGAAAATAAAAATGTATTTCTATAAACATCACAAAAAAAAAACCCATTATTAACCTTAATCCATTTTGCTGCCGTTCTAACTGGTGGTCCCAAGCAATTCAGCTCCGTTGTAAATTCCTTCCATTTTTTTGCTGCTTGAACTTTGGTGCACATTCCTTTTGCGGATTGTGGATTCTCTTCCATTAATGCAACTAGCCTTTCTAATTGCTGTTTGGTACTCACGATTTTCGACCTGCATAAAATTAACACCATTAGTATATATTTATTATTTGGTTACTCTAAAACCATAAATAATCGCAAACAACTTACATTTTAACAAGTTTTCCCACAATACGCTACACAATCGAAAGCAAAATTGCATTCGACTCTAAATTCGGTATACAACGAAAATTTCGACAGCATTGCACTGCTCATAATATCAAATTAACATTCGATTTTCGATCTTCGACAACCAACGAATATCGAAGATCGAATCTAACTCATAATAGGGGCCATTGTGTTTCAAACTACGGAGGTAACGGTATTAGTACGCGATCAAATGTTTTCAATGCTTTTGAGGAATAGTACATCAGTGAGTTAACTCAACGCCGTTCACAAAAGGCGCAAAACAATTAGATATTTCTCGGCTGACCTCTAAAAATAATTTAACCAAAGATTTGTAGATATTTCATTTATAAAATGTAAATGATTCAAAAGTTGGTGCCAACAGACCGCCAAATCCATCTGTCGTGCCCGAACGAGGAATAGATTATTGGAGTGATTAAACAAACAAATTACTCGGATTTCGGCAACGCCAAACCTCGTGTTCCCCACGAGGCACCACTCCATTCACCAAAAGTAGTCATGAGTTGACCTGTTCACTGAGAACTGTGGTCATACTTTTTTGAAGATGTTAATGGCGACCGTTACCGGACCATGTTGCACAGGTTCTTAATACCGAAAGTGATTGAGTTGGAGCAAGACGACGCGATCCCTCAAACAGCGCTTCGATTTCTCAAAAGGTAATTTTCGTTTGCTAACGACCTCAGACTAAAAATATAAGAACTACGAATACAATAAACTAAAAAAATATTAAAATAAATCAGTTGTGTAAATGAGTTTTCGTACAAATTCGGACAGAAATGTACACGGCATACGAGGCACTTAACCCTTTACCGCATATGAGCCCATACTCGAATATGGCAGTTTTGATTAAATTTTATTTCCGAATTAAGTATTGTAAAATAATTCAAACAGCATTGAAACATTTTCATTCATACATATTTAGCAATAATAAAACGGAGAAAGTGTCCATGATTTTATGATATTTCGAAATAGCCTCACTTTTGTACGAGTGGGTGAAAATGCAGAATTGATGTGCGACTAATTGCTTTTCAAAAACGATAGCAAAATAAAACGTAAGTACTTTTTGACAAAAAAATATATTTCTAAGTAGTCGACGCATGATGGAAAGAATAATGAGATGGCGCCTATCGTGGTCCCGTTACTTTTGCTCTCAGCGAATTTGACAACGAGTTACGCGATTTTAGCTCCAGTATGGCGAGATTACCATTTTCGTAACTTGATTTAGCATTTTGTTTTGTTATTTAGTCCCGGAGTTTTAGTTCTTTCTTCATGACATTTTTCTAGCCTGTTCTAATTAAAATGTAATGTTTATAATTTTGTAAAATATACATTTTTTAATAATTATTTAAATAATTCACCCAGTTTTATTTAGCTTTACGTTTTTTAACATCTGATGGCATCGGCCAAACACCTAACAGAAGTGTACGCGCCAATTATTTATTTTATTTTATGGCATTGCCCGCGATTGCAGGTGTTGTTTGTGTTCTTCTGCTTTCGGCAGTCAAATCTTACTCTCGCTACTGCAGTGTTGCCTAGCTTTGGATATAAAAACGCACTAAAATGCCCATTCAAAGAAAATAACCCAACAAATTTTTATCGAATCACTTAAAGAACTTTGTAGGCGTGACAAATTGTCTGTAGAATGTGCGTTTTTTTTAAATAAATGTGTTATGCTTATGTACAATTTAATTTATGAGTTTTTTTTTGTTAAGCGAGACTCTTTTGTTAAGGGAACGACTAATTTGCTATATTTGAGGTTATGTAATATAACTAGATGAGGTACTCTTTTTTATAAAAATATCAGTATGGTTTCTTTAGTATCTTCGGGACATTTTTTCTTTTATTATTCATGTAAATAATGCCCTATGCCCCACTAAGAATTGATGACCGGAAGAAACGATTACACCTCTATGGTTTTAATTCGCATTCAGTAAGTTCAAACGCTTTTTAAAATTTGTTAAAAAAGTTTTCAGTCTTAAGAAGAGTTGAGAGAGGGACATTTAATATTCTTGCATAATCTTAAAAGGAGCAAAAAATTAAATTCACACTTTCAAAATATCAAATTTTATAAGAACCAACTAATTTTCATTAGCACTAAAATCTTCTCAGAGTGGCCTTTTTTAACCTTCATTTGTATAATAATACTGTTTTTTTTTAACTTAAAATTTCGGTAGCTTAAAATTAAAAGAAAGGAACAAACACGAAACCTCAAAATTTTCGCATTTTCAGTATAAAAAAGCACTAAATTTATTGCGAAGGGCAAATGGTTGGCAATACTACACAACTCGGAAGAACGTGACGTCACACACTCTCTGATGCGCGCAATCTTCTTTCTATCATTCTTGTAGTCGATGTAGTCATCTTTCTCGACGGATAATAATTTGTCTGCTTTTCAGCTGTTTTCGATACTTCACAATTAGTTTTTATTTACGGTTCCAACCAAAATGTGAAACGTCTTATTGGTAATTAAATAAAATTTTTTCCACCGTGAAAAAATAGTTTTTTCAACGGTTTATTAATTCATGCAGTAAAGGGCTAAGCGCTGTAACGAACGGCCCTAATAATTTGCTTAACATTACTCATTTTCCACATTACCCAATTTCGCTAGAATGTAAAGGATAGCCAGCCAATTTTTTTCGAGGCTTCTTCACCTTTTCAGATTTCACCCTAATATTACTAAACTGACAAGAAGCCCAGCTGAAGATGTGCAAGGCATCGAAGGTGATCAAACATGCTCGAAGCTATGCGTTCGGAGTTCGAGCTGCGTGTATCTGAAAGATTTGCACAACCACACCACGACTTCTCCAACACGAACAACAAAAACACTAGCACAGCGCACGTGCACTTCTGTGTGTGTGTGAATTTGTGTGAGTGAGATACATTTGTATCTTGTCGTTTGCAACAAAAGAACTCCGGTTTTTTGTTGCTGTTGTCGCCGACCGTACTGTGGCTGTAGTTGTGCACATTTCATATGTTTTTCGTTTTCGGTTTCGGGAAAAATGTTTCATTGAGGTCCAGCCGGTTGGGCGCTCTTCACTCAGTGTTTATTCGTTGCTCTCTGGTCGCGCGGTGCGGTTGTGCGATATTTCTACGTTAGCGGTGCACCAACAGCCAGACTACCTGCCGAACGCGATTTTCGTCGCTTAAAATTAAATTCTCGGTGTGTTTTATATTTACATACATATGTACATATATGAAGCAAAAGTGTGTGTGTGAAGAAAATATTAATTTAAATGAATTTCAGTTTCCCTGAATAGAAATTTCGGGCTGAAGTTTGCATAAAAGTTTATTTTGAATACAAATTGCATTTTACAAATTTTGTCCGAGGCTGAAACTAAAAAAAAAAAAAATTGGTGGTTTATAAAAGTTTGCTCTCATGAATAAAAAACTGTAATAAGCTAAGTTCAAGCAACTTCCGAAATCGCTTTATAGTGTTAACTTGAAAAACTAAAATTTAAAACCTTAATTTTTAAACCTAAACATTTTGTCGCCATTCAAATAATTCGCTTCTCACTCCTTTGAAACACAGTCAATACTCGCTAAGTGTGCCTTTGAAATCTCACCAACTAAACACCTCAAAACCTCCCTCACACCGGAGTATTCGTTTGGAAAAGTAATACTTCAACCCCTCCACAAAGTCTACGAATTACGTGTGTCACACTCTCTCTGGAGTCTCATGTGGCATGCATTATTGGCGACGTCGTTAACCTTGTCGCTTGTGTACTAAACCGGCGAACGGCAAATTTTAAAAGAAAAACAGTTTTCTGTTTACATTGAAACAAACCGCCGGAAAGCCCCGCAGCGCGCACCCAGTTAGAGGTCCATAGATATACAGCCGGCACTATTTTTTCATATATTTTCACATATATTTCCGGCAAATAATGATGCAACATTTAGAATAAAAAGAACAAAAACGGTTGCCAATGTAAAGTAATAACAATTAGCATATTTGAGTAGAGGGTGTTACCGACGCGCATACGTCTGAGTGTGAGTGTGTTAATATCATTCGCAAACACAGACAATAAGACACCAGAAGCAAAAAAGAGTAAACAAAAATATAAATAACTAAGCGAAACGCGAATATAAGAGGCATCGCGTGCGAGCTGATAAAAGAAAAAGTAAACGCACACAGTTACAAAAATATAATAATCAGAAAAAATTGTGATTTTTCGAGAGCAAGCAAATTATGCGCCAAATAAGTAGAACTTTAAGTGCGCTTACATCACCGCTCTCAGACTGCTCCACAAGCAAAACGATGATCTCGAATAGCAAGCAAGGCGCCGCGTCTGCAGCCACGAACGATAGGCATCAGCGCTGTCGTGCGCCGCCTCGCTTATCAGCTGTCACCTGCCAATATTTCAACTTCAATTTCGCCTCACTTACGATGTCGTCATATCTAATTTTGTTGCTTCTCTGCCTCGGCGCTCAACGTGACGCGCTGGTTCACGCACAAAATAGTACAACCGCGGCCGGTGCAGCAGCCGCAGCGCCGCCTCCCCAGGCCGCCGCTTTGGCCTCACCCGGCGCTGGCACTGGCTCCGGCAGTGGCTCGTCGATATTGGATCAGTTTAGCCCCAATTGCACTGCAGTTTCGCACATCTTCCAGGCGCGTGGCATCGATCAAGCGGAGATACCACAGAAGCCCAGTAACGGTGAGTTTCGCAAGATTGATTTTTTTATCTACACTTCGTAGTATTCTATTTGAAATTTGTGAAATAAGTGAGAGTAGGTGGGTGACCTTAATGCGGGACCTGCCTCTTGATTATTTTTGTTAAAACAATTAGGAATGTTTGCATGGAACGTAAGAAATTGAATCTATAAAAAAAAAGAGGATTTAGTAATAATTAAAGTGCGAAAAAAGAACTCGAACCAGATGACAGCAGCATAGAATAGAAGTGTTTGATAGGCTAATTTGAGCAACAAGGGTCCGACTAATCAGATCTCTTCGGAGGAAAATCATTTTGAAGTTAGTGAAAAGTGAGAATAGAAATCGCTTCATTTTTCATCTGGAAAAAGTGCAAATGGTATCAAAAGAGAAGTCCAATCTTATAGGATCTCTGAAAAGTGGATATACCAAAAGATCATCACCTGATCGTTGTTAGAGAAGCTGTAAGAATGATGGATCACAATTTCTCTAACAATATCCGATCGCGGGTAGAAACAGGCTTTCAGTTGAGAGAAATTCTTTAAATAAGGAAAACAAAAACTGAGAAGCCCCAGTGCGTTTGATGTTTTGGTCTAAGTGCACTTGCATTTGTGAGGAAAGTCGCTCTAAAGTGGAATTTGGCAAAATTGCTTTAAATTTTAATATTTGTTTTTCTATTTTTATTAAACTATTGTAACTCTGCTTTCGAATTGTTAAATGGCAGTACATTAGAATCAGCACTTTGCTCGCTATCGAAAGGCTTCATGTTGTCTATACCAAATGGCAGTGTCAGTGGTCGGCGCTGCCTTTGAACGGACGCACTTTTCATAAGAATTTTTGCATAATAAATATTACTTTGATGGGTTAATACGTGGGGATCACGCATTTCTGGCGGTTGGACATGAAAGACAAAATCGTTATGATTTTAAAATTTTTTTTAAATAAATTCTATTTCAGCAGATGTCAAAAAAAAAAGTTTGCACGTGCGCTTAATTGATAAGGCACGCAGAAAAATTGGTGTGGAAACCGCAACATAAAATCGACTATGTACTTTTTTATCAAAACTGTTTCTGAAATGTTCGGACGCACACAGCCTTGTGTATAAATACATTCATTGATTTTCTCAATCATATCCACCTCAATTTTGTCAGTTTACTCAGAGCATCAATCGTTTAAGCGCAACAAGAGAAATATGTATATATTAACAAAAAAAAAAAAAAAAAACTAGCAAAAATCCGACTACAACTTTGTCCATTTTATTCTGCAAATAAATTGGCATACGCTTCCAATTATTTATTTTGTTATTTTTTTCTGTTAATGCTACCAACAATCACTTTAAAGTACAGCGAAAGTAAATTTATAACCGTCGGCGCTCTGTAGCCATACTTTGATCTTTGCGCCGTTGACAAGCGTTTATTTATGGTATAAATTTTCTTCAGCTCTATCGACACTAAAATCGAGCCAATTTATCTATTATGAACATTCCGTATCACCTGACCACACTTAACAGATAACAAAACATACACACCTACAAATGTAGCCCAGCTAAATTATGCCAGCGATAGTAGCTCATACACACACATACACAATAAATACATATAATCGTTTTCAGATGATGAACCGGGAGGTGTGCGGATGCAAGGCCACTGTGGAACATCAAAAAGCTTTGAGAAATTTTATTGTGACAAATATTAGCAAAGTTGTGCATACTTGCATACATACAAACATATATATACAGACACTTTGTATTTGTTAACAGGCAAACACAATCAGCTTCATTGCAATTTAGCACAACTTTAGTGAAGTTAATGTGCGAATTGTAATTAACTGTTTTTACGAGTAACTGCATATACCTATACATACATACATATGCGCACACATTTTCGGTAGATAATGCGCAGCATTAGAAGAGTGACGCTTTTGACGAAACCCGCGTTTTACAAATTAATTCTGCATACAAAAAAAAATTTAAAGGATTCTTTCATTTGTGTCGATGCCAAAGGAGGGAGAGATAAGCCACAGCAGTCCCTCTTCCATGTCTAATGCAGTCAGGCATACCTTTCTGCTCTAAGTAAGCAATTCCTACATAACTTAGAATATTTTAGAAACATATATCGGGTGTTTTTTAGGAGCTTCAGAACTTGAAATGAACCGAAATAATATTGGATTGAATTATGCTTTAATATAATCTGTAAGATAATTGCATGGCATTTATTTTTTGAATATAATATCGGGCATATGTCCACCGCGGCTTTTTTCTAATAGCTGCCGCCCCTCGGCAGGCAATGGCAAACCTCCGAGTGTATTTCTGCCATGAAAAAGCTCCCCATACAAAATATCTGCCGTTCGGAGCCGGCTTAAAACTGGAGGTCCTTCCATTTGTGAAACCACATCAAGACACACGCCACAAATAGGAGGAGGATTTATTTTTATATGTTCGCCTCGGCACTTGTCTACTTTTTCCAACAAATCTTGCTGTATGATGTCAATGGTGGCTTGGATATTGCAATAAAACGATTAATAAGTGCGCTGCTTGGCGCGCCGTTGCGTTGTCTTGTTGGAACCAAATGTCGTCAATGTTTAGCTGATAAATTTTTGCAAACAAAGATTCAGTCAGCATGGCTGGATAGCGCTCGCTGTTCACCATAACGACAGCTCATTTCTCATTTCGAAAGAAATAAGACCCAATGACCGACGATCCCGCAAGTGTTCTATGTATTTCGCGAACACATTTTTTTTTATGTACATTTCCACAATTTGGAAGCGTTGCTCTGGCGTTTAACGATTCACGATGGCTTGTCAAACCTTACTGAGCAGAAATATCAACAGAGTTTGCCATTTTCAGCTATCAAACCCTAGTTATTGATGTCAATAGCGCTCATGCAGTTAAAAAAAAGATACTCAATCAAGGAACTTCTAAAGTTCGTGCTAAGCTCAGGTTGAGTTTATTGTGTGGCACCTCAAAAGGCCAAGAGCCTAAGTGTGCTTGATTATTGGTTAATTTAACCTAAGGTACTTAAAATTTTCTTTAGTATTATTCACTAACGTCACACTGTGGCAAAAAGCATTTAGCCGACTTTATAGTAGGCTTTGGTTTTTGCAAATCAAGGGTTTGTCTTTCAAAATTATTGAATATTAGATTAGTTAAAATCGTAAACCAATTCAGAGTAACTGACCTACTAAAAATAACGGGATATAAGCAGTAATTATGCACTAAAATATTCGAGCACGCCAAATATACTTTATTTTGTGTTGTTACTAGTCAAGCAAAAAAAAAAATATTTTATGTTTTTATTTGCTAAACTTCTCATAAAACTTGGCTGCAAATATGTTGCGCGCGCCAATGAAGGAAATCATAAACCTGCTGATTTACGAGGTACTAAGCACGGCACATACATACATGAGATGTGTATGTATGTATTTATCTAACTAACGAGGGCGTGCAGTTGGCGTAACCCATTTACCTGCCGCTGAACTACATTTGCTTTTTACTGGCGGATTTCAAAATAGGAAAGAACTATGCGAATCGAGACTTTGCGCGTCTCATTTAACGCTCAAGTTGCTGACTGATAAAAATAATATGCAATAAAAATTGTTTGCTATTAATAAAACAAAATACACGCACACCATCTTACTATGGAATGATTATAGCTCCAAGCCTTAGTGCATCTACATATACATTTATGTAAGCATGTGTTTGTATGTGTACTAATTAGAGTGAGCTGTGTATAAATATGCACGTTTACCCTTTTTCACGCAAAAGTAATCAGTTATAGAAACAACTATTTATTGATGGAAAATGTTGGATGGCGTCAATATAATCGGCATTTCTGCGTCAGAGGGGCAAAATATTTAATTTTAGCTCAACGCGAAAGTTTGATTAACAGAAGTGGTATTGGATTTTATATTGCAAAAGCAACAGCAATACTTGAATAAATATAAATAATTATTTGTTTGCCAGCGGTGGCTATTAAAAAATGTTTTCAGATATTTACCCGGCAGTCAAATTCCGACTAGTTCGCACGAAATTTTTTTATATTGAAAAAATACACATTTCGCAACTGGGCCAATTCTAATAACCCACGAATAGCTAGAAGTAGTCACACACCAGTAATGAAAGAAAGTCATAAGACAAGCAATTTTTTGAAGGAATAAATATGCAGTTATTCCTCTAGCTGTGTCGCTATCTATAACAATACCTCATTAGAAGAAAATATATGTTTTTGATTTAACTTTACATAGGCAGCCATAGTAATTCAAAGCCTTAGGACCGTTTTTTTTGCAATATTTGGCTTTTGAGTTATGACTTTTTTCAGCAAGCGAGCAAGTTTGTGTGTATGAGTTAGCTATTAGTCCTTTCATAATATATTCACTTTTCTCGATAGATTTTCTACGATAGTTAAATTGATGTTACCCGCTGATTTTGATATTTCGAACTTGAACAATTGCGCTATTAACCTATCAGCAGGGGCTTATCTACATATGTATATACAAATCTTTACTGCCTACTGTGAAATAATATATGATAATATTACGGCTTTAGCAGCCGGCGTTGCCTAGTGAGTTTATGCTCGATAACCGTTCTGTGGGTTTTGGTTTCAAATCCTGTGTGGATATGAAACATCAAATTGTGGAAAGAAGTTTTTTCTAATAGCCTCTCAACAGGCGTTGGGAAATTTGCAATTTATAAAGCAACATTTATAGGTACAAATAAATTTCTATTCATTTATTGATTACACGAATATTTTTAAAATTGGTAAGCCATACCTAGTCGCTTTTGTAAGACTCTCTCTATAAATAAACTTACCAGTTATATACAGTCAACGTCAAAAGAAAGTGCACACCATATATTGACAAGTTTTTACTATTTATCTTTTACTAATTGAAAGTTTTTAATAAAAACACAGTTCATACTACAACAAAAACCATATAAAGCAAAGTTTCAAACTTTGTACGAAATTGGTAAAAATTCGGCAAATTTTCAACAAAATTTCAAACGTTTTCTTAGAATTTCTGAAAAAATTTCAAGTATGCAATTGTATAGTGCAAGTTTCACTTGAAATATAAAACAATTTGAAACTTTGAAATTAGCCGATTCTTGCAAATTTTATACAACATTTGAAACTTTGTTTTATATGGATTTTGTTGTATTATGAACTGCGTTTTTACAAAAGAATAATTTAATTTTTCAGAGTAAAAAGTTTGAAATATTGATGAAAATTTGCCGAATTCTTACAAATTTTATACAAAGTTCGCAACATTGCTTTTAAGGCTTTTGTTGTAGTAAGAGCAATATTTTTATAAAAAAATAAATAAATACCTAAAACTTATCTATATGTAGTGTACACTTTCTTTGGACGCTGACTGTAGTTTGTTCAACCCCATTAGTATACACATTTACTTTCCATAGAAATATTATTTCTTATCACACATAAAATTTTATTTACTTTATTTGCAATCGTTTTTTCTTCCTCGTCTTCGCATTGTGTGTGCATTAGAAATTCTTCTCGCCCATAAAACTAAATCACTTAATACTTCATTATACCTATTTGCAATGCAATAAGATATTGCCGTTTGACTTTGGCGATGTCATTAAGGTGACTTGATAAATTGCAAAATATTTGTCGGCAAAGCTTTGAGTTTACTTTGTGACGCTGCCGCCTATGGAAATGGATGGGTGGCAAATCGCATGAATTAAGGGAGTCTTAAATTGAAAAAAAAGTAGAAGTAGGAATGAATGGTGCTTGAAATAATTTATTAAATAATAATTATTAATTAAGTGGCAGCTGAAAGTAATTAGTTAATTGACATGAGAGATATAAAAATATATGTTGGCCGTTTGTGCATGGAAATCGTATGCTTTGAAAGGTGAAATAAACAACAATTAATTTTCAATTTAAAGCACAAATAAATTTAAATCTAAGAAATGAGTAGTTCACAAAAAATTAACTGATTTTTTGATCTGCTGATTTGCTAAACAAATTATTGGGTTTCTTTCAGTCATCAAGACAAAAAACACGAATTTCTCAAAATTTGTAGGGGAGAATGGGGAGTTGTGAGACGGGTTTTGTTTTTGCACCAGTATTACTCAAAATTTTAATATTCTGCATATGTCAACGATGGAATCTTTAGTCAATGAATACTGGAAGCTATTGGTATGGCCTATGTAACAAAACTACAGTTTTCCTTAAAATTAAAATTGTATATAATAATATAAAATATAATACAAAATACAAAAATGTGGGGAGTTGTGAGACACCATGGTTTAAATCAATAAAAATGACTTATTTTAGTTGTTAGTTCTTTACTAAAATGAAAAATAAAAAAGAAAAGACAATTGTTATAAAAAAGTGTATAAAAAATGCAATGCCATCAATCTGATGATTCGCAGTGAGAACATGTATAATAACCAGTTCGTAAATTGGCACACTCTAGGTGCACAGCTCGATCGCATACATTGCAATGAATGGAGTTGTTTCTGCTTAACTTTTTCGGCATTGCGCCAATAAAAACTCAAATTTAATGAATATTGCGAGGTACTTATGAAAGATACGTTAAAACATCGAAAAAAAACGGTGTCTTACAACTCCCCAAATCGTTTTTTTCATAAATGGCCGCGTAGTCATAAACACATCGAACGTTCATGCCCAAGTGAATGTGTAAATTCAAAGCTAATAGGACAATTAATAATTTGTATATATTAACATTTGCAATTTGCTTCAACAACTGATCGAATGTATCGCAAAACAAATGATGAAAAAAACTTACCGAGAAATTCCAAAACACAGTAACTGGAGAGACGCGTCGAATGCGTGTAAATATGACCAATGCTAGCTGAAAAGTCAGATCGCATCGAGAATACTTGTTGAGACTTAAAATCGAATGTAAACAAATGAATAATGCCGAAAGGTAACAATGTCTCACAACTCCCTGTGTCTCACAACTCCCCATTTTCCCCTATAATTTTTTTTCACGAAATAAGCAAACACCAACACCATCGAATATTTATCTCTTTCCGATATATGAAAAACGCGTAAACAAATTTCAACTAAATCAAAAATACATCGGTCAGAAAGGTTTTCGATTTGTAAAAGAATGCCCCATATACATACATACATATACATATATGTTGATATTATGATAACTGAGGCCGGTAAAATTATACCATACATATTTAAGCGTATTTTTGATAATTTTTTCTTCCCCACATTAATCATTTATTCTACTACCGAATTAGGCTTGACAGTAATCCCAAACATTCGATTTACGAATTTAAACTTACATAGATAATCCGCCCTCTATACATGTACATACATATACGTATATATGTAGCTATACACCTATAAATATGTGCTTGGAAATCGTTTTAACCTATTGAACTCATCAAGCCCGCAACGTTAAGGCTATAATTTGAAAATTTATTTTTCCTTTATTTGCACTCAAAAATCAAATACACCAACTAATTACTAGTAATTATCATTTGCCTATGGGCATTTAGTTTTCATTCAGTTGTTTAATGGCTTACCCAGCTATAAAATATTCTAAAATATTCATACGTGTATGAATACATACACACACACACACTAATTTAAGCATATCTACAAACACACACGCTTTCCATGAATGAATGCGCATAAGTTTAGCTTTTGTTTGTTTTTATTTGTTTGCCATTTTCTCTGTTCCTCTCTTCACACACATACAAACTTTGATTGGTTTACTTTGAGCTAATTAGCATTTGTAAAATACAAATGTAAACATAACCATAAAAAATTAATAACCAATTCGTGCTCAAAACTCTATGCCATGCCATGCCATGCAAAGGCACGACCCTGTGTGAATTTATCAATGTGCAAATGCTATTTGGCTGCATGCTTTATGTGACTGTTTGCGCATATGTTCGCATATGTGGCTCTTGGTTTGCATCGTAACTGATTCTAAGTTCTCTGTGACTTCATAGCGCACGCCTGACTGATCTATTAGGTCGTTTGCTTTGTACGCAATTCTGCCTAAAATGACAAAAGCAAAACTGCAAATTCACTTCAAAGTCAGGTGAGGCGACGCAAAAGCACTTATTGTCAAGCAAAATGTTGCAATAGCAGCGGGAGAATGAAAAAAGCAACGTTTTTAAGCTGCGTGTTTTGGTATAATAATACTCTCTTTCCTTCTCGCTTCACTTCTCATTAGTAGCTTCATTCTAAATGCGCTTATTAAATCAGTAAAGTAACGCTAAAAGTTGCCTCCGACAAGCTGCTGTAAATTAGTTCAAAATATTTGGACATCTGTAGGCTCTAAATAGCCACTATCTGGCTGTGATTGAAAATGATTAGAGCGATTAGCATTTTGCCTGCGGTGCTTGTTATAACTTTTGACTAATGCAAGCCAAAGTCTGCTCACAATGAGTGTGAATTTTATTTACATAAATTTATTAATATTTACACAATTTTTTAACTCACATATCTGCAGGCTTCACTTAACTGAAAAACAGCTTTGCATATTTCTCACTTGCCTATACTCTCATATTTCTCATTCAAAATTATCACATACACACTTACATGCGTACGTATATCAGCGTGTGTGGGAATCATTATTGTACTGTATTATTCATAAATATGTGCATTGATTTTATTTTTGGCTAACTATGCGTTAACAAAGCGGCTTTTAATTAATTAGCACCTGAGGCTGTGGCTCAATTTGAGGTGATCTCACGTGATTAACGCGTAGTGGCGCAAAGTAAGTGAACAAATTATTTTTACATTAGCGCAGCAGCAATTAAGAAAGCCCAAATAATTTTATTTTTGTTCAAGGTATGGGAAACGATTTTTTAAATGGTTTGAAGACGCTTGGAAATGCCGTATACTTATGTAGAGTTAAAGCAGACTGAGGTGGGGTAGAGTGGCTCAGGCCTACGCGTAAGAGTGGAGCCTACGGAATTGTGGAGCAGTTCCTATTGCATGTTAAGGCAAATTTCAAATTATCGCAGGGTTTTCATATGAAGTTTGAGCGAAAATGGCCGATTTATTAGAAAAATCGGGCAAATTTGAACCCTTTGTGTACCCCCATTTATTTGATAGAAATTCTGCGTTTGGCTCGCATTCAATTTTGTGGGCAATTAAAAGCAGTGACTTTTAGCCGGAATGCTGCCAGACTATATTTAGGTAAAAGTAGGCAATGAGGAGGAAAAGTTACTGGATGATTGACTTGAAGGCGTTTTAGTTACAGTACCGAAAAAGAGAGACCTCAGCAAGTTTCGCAATCACAGAATGTGTTTTCTAAATGATTAAATTAAATTTAATTTAGTGCTTTCTGTATTTAATTCTAAGTTATCGCCTTATAATAAAATTGTGAATAGCATAGCATTCCCAAGGAGAGACCATTTTTTATAATTTTGTTTTAATTTAATAGTATTTAATAAAGCGAAATTCACAGGAACTCCCTCTGCTTAAAGTCTGTTAATAGAGTGAAATTAGAGTTGAATGTCTTTGCTGTTGAAAGAAGTCTGGATATTATCCGAAACAAAAAACTATGTATGTATGTATGTATTTACTACATCAACAGAACATTCAATAATTAGAATTTCATAAAGCATACAAGTCCACAAGCTCAAGCGTTTAGCAAGCAAACTCTCATCTGAACATAATCAAATTAAATTGATCTCTTAAGTGCAATAAGTCCCTTGCTTCCTCGTTCAAACAACGTCTGCTAGTCATGTGTCAAGGAATGTCGTGCCATGAATTTTACTCATAATTTTATTACTCAATTTTCAAGCGCATAAAACGCTAAAAATGTTGTATAAAAATTAAAATTTAATAACCGCTAATCTGCATATGAGCGCACACAACTGCAGTCAGACGAGCAGATACATGCAAACACACATATACATGGCAGCAAAGGAATGCAAAGCAACAGCAAAGGAGCGACTAAGCACACACACTTACACTTGCGCAGCAGCTAAGAGTAGGAGCTGGCTGTTGGCAACAAAAGAAATTTTAATCGACAATCGCAGCCAATTGCAGTGGCTGCACTGCTTCTTCCTCTTCCCCACTTTCCATTCTGCGCTGTGTTTATTTTTCATTGTTTGCTTTTTGTTTTGTACCCCCATTAATGAATCACGCACCAACAGCTATGGATACACTCATTTAAACGCCAACTTCATTACAGCTGCGAAAATGGGGTAGAGAAGGAATTGCACAATAAAAATGTGAATATGAATGTGGATGTATGCGCAAAAAATCCAGGCGAATTCCTTGCAAATCAACTGAAGTAAGTCGATCGGTATTCATTGCTCATTGTAAGGAAAGCAATAAGCAAGTAGCTGGCGGCTGCAGCAACAACTTGTTCAACACACACCAATTGAATTTTGTCGCCCAGCAACAAAAATGTGCATGCAAAAACACCGACGCACTTAGCAGGCGAACTGCTTGCCACTGCAACGCATCCATTAACAAGTTTCTGCATGGCTTGCAAAAAATAAGTAATATATACATACACACATACCTACTCATAAAAATGGTATAAAATGAAAATCAAAAGCGACGACAGAAACTGAAGCTTAGCGCATTCCTCTTGGCTTTTCTGCTTTGTGCCCCTAACTCATTGCTCACTTGTTCCTTGGACGCGCTCTTTAGTTGACTACTTCTGCATAAATGCATAGAGGTCTAAGTTGTGCTTGCAATGGAGAGCGCAAGGCACTCAGTAGGTTAAAGTTAAACAAAATAAAAATAATAATCGAAGTTTTAAAGTGAGTACTACCAGCAAATGCCTGTCGCTGATGTTCGTCGAGCTCAGCAGGCGCAAAAGAATCCACAAAATTCCTTAGGCAGAGAAATGTTGTCATACCACTTCCAGCTTCAGGCACTGGCTATTAGTGATAACAGCCTGGCACATTGCTAATGAGTGAATCAATTTCCATTCAACGAGAAGAAGGGAGTTGCTTCCGAACTCATTTGGTTTGGCATCTGATGTTTTTCACAGAAAAATAAGTACATAAATGAAAAATGTGTACGACCATTAAAGGTGTGAGAAATATATTATACATTTGTTGCCGCTCTATAGGAAGGCAATCCTGTAAGATTTTTAAAAATCGATTTCTGGCTCAGAAATTTGTAAATTGAAAACTGAGCTACAGCAGAATAACTAAATGACACTTACAGCCAGCCTTAAAGGGATTGGGAGAGAGTGCTTCCACAGTGAGTGGGTTTTTCATGGCGAAAAGAGCTCGGTTATTTGCTATTGTCTGTCGACGGGCGACCACAATTTTCTTTTAATACTTGTGTCTGCAGTAGAATCGATTCCAGCACTTATTATATACTGAACTTCTCCTCCAATTTGTGTTATGCGTCTTGTCGTCGTTCCACAAATGGTGGGAGCATCTACCTTCACCAACTTCAGCGCGTTGGCTGGCTGCAAAGTTACCAAATTTTGAGAGAATATGCGATCTCTAAGCGAGGGCGAAGCCGGAAGGGACAAAGCTCATCGATGTTCTTACTTGGTGTTGGCCCATTAGCTCTGATGCCAGAAGGCTTACATTGATTACTGCGGAAACTGAAGGTATGAAAATCAACAGAAGACAGTTGCGCATCTTCCGTATAGATGCCCAGAAAATGGAGAAACACTCTAAGGGCATTTAAATACAAGTCACTGCAGGTTCTATGCAACTTCAGCCTCCACAACCTTCTCAAGTTTATTAACTAAAATGGTTGGTTTCAACTTAGTCATTGCGCCGTTGATTCTCTGTGCCGCCAGCTCATATTAGCCAACCAATTAGCTACGACGGACATTGATCAAATCCCCCGAGTAGCTTTTGTGGTTGGGCACAGAAGTGCAAACCTCAAATAAATAAAGATCTAAGTTTTGGGGTTTCTGGGCACCGCACTCCTCCTCGCTTGAGCTGTGCTTTTAAAAGCCTTTCTGATTTATAATAAACACCAGCCTTATTAATAAAATCCTTGCTTTGTTTTTCTCTCATAAATGCTGCTAATGCTAATGCAATGGTAAGCCTCAGAGCCGAAATATACCTGTTCCAACCACTCTTTTAGCAGTCCCTAATTATTTTCATAACTCAATTACTTTGTGACTTTACTGCATCTCGCTGAATTGCTGAACTTTGTAGCTTTGCCATATCAACAAGGAGAGGCACATCCTCACATAGTAAACTTACATATTTGACGGTGCAACTGAGCCATAAAATCACTCTGCCACAAATATTATACCATGCATACAAATGATCTGCTTAACTTTTTTATTAGCTAGAACATGATTGGTGCAACATAACTACATGCGATACCAGCTAGACGCATACCGCTCAATATCCAGTGATGAGCGGCAGAGCGCAAGTTGCAGGGCTCAATGTAAGCCTTTCAGTGACTTGTTATGTTCATTAGGCTGATATGCATTGCACTTTTCTACTAAGTCGCTTTATCATCATCATCATCATTACGCTTCGTGCGCACACACACACGCTCGCTCAATACCCTGGAGTATGCCAAGTCTTGAAGGTAACACGAGTATGCATGTTGCAACACGTTTGGGTATATCCCATTCTTCGTGCACTAAAATCACATGTTGCCACATGCAGTACCTGTTTTAGGGTTCTCACTTCTCATCATGTGCGCATAAATGCGTTGCTAATCACATTTGGCCACTACACTGGCGTGCAACATTTCATACTCGAACGGCCGCCGCGCTTGCTGCATTTCAGTTTCCACTCTGAGTTCTCACTCTTTGCCAATTCTTTGTTTGTCTTCTTTCCAGCTGAACTCTGTCTATATGGATTCTCACACAACTCATCCCTGAATATCTATGCACTGTTGATTGCCTGTTTTATTATCAACTCTGTTGTCACGCCGCAATGCAACCTTGACGCTGTTATTTGCTTTCTTTGCTTGCTGCGCGCCTGCTAGTTGGCCTCTGTTATTTGAACTGTTCGCTTATGCTGTGTGTGCAGTTCTTGCTTGGACGTCGTCCAATTTTATTTGCAGTGGAAATTGCTTGCGTTGTCTCTGTTCCCAACACAGCTGAAACTGGCTGGCCCTTCGCCACCGTTGCTGTTCTTTTGATTTTGTGATTTTTTGTTTGATAGCACTTTGGACTGTGTTGCACAGTTTTATCGTTTCCTTTCACGTCGTTCTTGTTGGTGCTTATCTGCGCGGTACAAGGCTCATCCATTGTGGAACAGCCGAACGGAGTGCAGTCGACATATAGTCTCTGGCTTCTTCGCCTTTCGCCCGGCTGCCCGGCTGCCCGTTTGATTGTTTGCACTTTATTTTCTCTCCTTAAAACTAACTATATTTTTGTTTCTAAATATTTATTTCAAGTTCTTTTCCATCTCCTCTTCAACAACTAGTTTACCTGTCCAAAGCATGTGCATCCGCATGGTTTACCTGTGCGTTGGACTGCTTAGCCTGCCACCAAACGACCATTCGTCACTACGTTCGCCCGGTTGCTTGTACGTCATTCTGTTTACTTTTCTGCCTCAACTACATGCATATGCACATGTGTATGTATGTATGTGCATACATGAAGATTCTTGCTTATCTCCCACCATTCAACATTGAGTATGGGCAACTGCTTTTCATGGCTAAACGGGTACGAGTATCGGACTCACATGGAAATGAGAAATTCTTGTATTTTTTCCTTAACGCATTCGCATTCACATTCAGCAACTTTTATGGATTTGTACATGTATGTCTGTGTGTACCTATGTATGCATCTATAAACATATACATATGTAGACTCCTCTCTTGGCTCGCTAGCCTGTCTAGCTCGTCGGCATATCTTCCCATGCATCTGAATCTGTATAAGTAAATTTGGTGTTGTCTGCATTCCTTGCTACCTCGCCGTCCTACCTGTGCGCAGCCCTTTAATGCCTACTTCGGTGGATTTATGTTTGCCGTTGATATTAATCATAGTGTCATTGAAATCGTTTAAATTATTCAGACTCTGAAAAGGCAGACAACGCCAGCCAGCCAACCAACCAACCAGCCGGTCCGAACAAGTCGCGCGTAGTCCGATAGCGTAGATACCCAGCAGGGAAACCCACTCGTAACGAATGGGTGAACTTTTTGGGAATTTAAAACCAAACTAGCGCGCATCCTTTATCCTTTCGCTATAAATAACTGGTGAATTTTACACGCGTTGCTTTAGGAAGTGCCAATTATCTTTCACTCTATGATTTTTTCAGAACTACTTAGTATTAAATTCAACTGCGTATGTCAGTTAATACGCTATGCACCCTTTTCTCGACAGCTCGCAGCCAGTGTAAAATGCAACAAGTCCATTGGGTAAGAAACAAAACTGTAACCTGGCATCCGTCGAGAGATTTTGGGTTCATTGCTTGAACAAATTTTCAGTTCCGATATTTAGAGATGCCCGTACCAGCGTCATGAGTAGCGAAGTAATTCGCAGTTGGCGCAAAAGAGCCACTTCTGAAACAGAAATTTGCTTCACTGTTTCAGTTTTTCTCTGCAGGGTAGATTATGGCATGGGATTTGGTGCAATTGGAAGTTATTTTGGTATGAATGTAGATGTGAGTGGTTGAAATGAATGGCGATTCAAGTTGCTAAGCAAGTAGTCGAAGAAAAGGAGCAACGAAATGATAACTTCAGTTGAGAGGATTGTGAGTGAGTCATAAATATGGTATGAATGATTTAAGGTTACGGGATTTGTATCGTTGCTTCGCACATAGTTGTTGGTGGAAAAGACTGCGGTTTTGTGTATTAATAATAGATTAAAAACTATTTTGTTTTGGCGTTCATTAATTTCTACAAGAGGCATTTTTATGGTTTAATTGGGGAGTTAGAAATAATTTATGAATCGCAAATTGAGTTTGATTACCTCAGACCAATCTCATTTTTTGTTATTAGTTGCTGAAAAAAGGCTTATTTTTTATTTTTAGTATATAAACCAGCTTTGTTTTCTTAAAGTGAAGAGTTAAATAGGGAGCTTTTCTTATCTTTCGGTATCTTATTTCTGGGCAAACCAATTTGCAGTGTTGCCATTTGCGGTTATTAGTACAAGACCAATTGCGCTAGGGCGAGAAGCGCGTAGTGCTGAATTCTCAGTTATTTGAGTCGGCATTTATTCTAAAATAAAAGGTGTTTAATCCCATGCAGTTCGCTGTAACTAAAATCTGAAAAAGAGGCTTCAAGTTTGTTTGCCTGTTATTAAATCAAAAAACTTACCAGAGCATAGGCCCTCACCTCCTTTGAGGTGGCGCTGGTGTCGAAAAATTGGAACATTTTGCACTCCATATTCGGAACATATATACATTGATCATGGAGGCACGTGGTCACCCTCAAAACCTCTGTTTGTGATCTGTTTTGATAAAAATTCGGAATATTTGAATTTTTTATATGGAAAAAAATGTCTCTGAAAAAGGAACCCGCTAGATGGCGCTAGGAAATAGTTATATTTCTATATGAAAAATACAGGGCTTTACTTTGAAGAGAACCTACCCCGAATCGACATACTTTTCCTCTCATAGTAGAGCTTGATTTATTTATTAAATTCCTTTAAACTCAGATGGGTTTTGATCAAATTGTGGCTAGTTGATCCCAAGGAAAAGGAATTGTTCTGCTTACTATGTAGAACATAGACATAAGGGTATTAAGTATGGATGCCAAATTATACCCTTCGCTTCAAATAATAGGTCTATTTATAAGTTCGTGCGGTTTTACAACAGATGGCGTAACTTGATTATTATTCCATCGATCCACATTTCCAAACATTCATTGGAGAGCTACTGTCGTAAGGCACAAACGTCAGTATAAGTTTTTTATTTGAAGCGTAAACAACAATATTTTTACCACACTTGAAAATGTCGAATTTCGTGCCAAATAATGTGTTTTTGCGGGGAATTCTTCTTCATTATTTTAATATGAAGAAAAAAGCAGCCGAAAGTCATCGTATCTTGGTGGAAGTTTATGGTGAGCATGCTCTATCTGAGCGAACGTGCCAGAAGTGGTTTGCACGCTTTAAAAGTGGTGATTTTGGCTTGGAAGACGAAGAACGCGAGGGTGCGCCGCCAAAGTTCATGGATACCGAATTGGAGGAATTGCTCGATCAAGATCCGGCACAAACGCAAGAAGAGGTTGCAAAAACTTTGGGAGTTGATCAATCAACCATTTCCAAACGTTTAAAAGCCATGGGAATGATCCGAAAGGTAGGCCATTGGGTGCCGTATGAATTGAAGCCAAGAGACGTTGAACGCCGTTTTATGGCATGCGAACAACTGCTTCGCCGGCACAAAAGAAAGGGTTTTTTGCATCGAATTGTGACTGGCGATGAAAAGTGGGTCCATTACGACAATCCAAAACGCCGGGTAACGTATGGATACCCTGGCCATGCTTCAACATCGACGTCGGCGCAGAATATTCATGGCCTGAAGGTTATGCTGTGTATCTGGTGGGACCAGCTGGGTGTTGTGTATTATGAGCTACTGAAACCGAATGAAACGATTACGGGGGATGTCTACCGACGACAATTGATGCGTTTGAGCCGAGCACTGCGAGAAAAACGGCCGCAATACGCCGATAGACACGACAAAGTTATTTTGCAACATGACAATGCTCGGCCACATGTTGCACAAGTGGTCAAAACATACTTAGAAACGCTCAAATGGGATGTCCTACCCCACCCGCCGTATAGTCCAGACCTTGCGCCATCCGATTACTATCTCTTCCGATCGATGCAACATGGCCTGGCTGACCAGCACTTCCGTAATTACGATGAAGTCAAAAAATGGATCGATTCGTGGATTGCGGCAAAACCGACCGAATTTTTCACAAAGGGAATCCGTGAATTGCCAGAAAGATGGGAAAAAGTAGTAGTAAGCGATGGACAATATTTTGAATATTAAATTTGTAACCATTTTACGTCAGTAAAGTTTCAAATTTCGAAAAAAACCGCACGAACTTATTCATAGTCCTATTATAATTAACTTTTACTTGCCTTACGTAGGGTTGTAACTCGTAAACTAACATTCATACTACAATTTCTTTCTAAGTACACTGACACCCGCAATTCTTTATCTAATTGCAGCAGAAAAATAGTTTATTTATGAGGCCTAGCTATGGGCATTCGCCAGTAATCAAATAAAGTGGATCCTAAATTTTACTAAAACTCTGCTGGCTTGTAACTTAGCTTTTACTCACTGAGCTTAACACAAAAACTGAAATGCTGGTAAATATACTGGTGAATGAGCTGCTGGGAAAGTGTTCTTTCGGGCTTTGAAAATTCCCGCATCCATCACCATCGTTATGCACACAGAAATGACCAAAAATTCGCCCAAACTGCAGTCCCCCGCAGGCAAGTAATAAAGGGACATAATCACGGGCTGCGAATCCCAGCGCGTATGGAACTCGATTGTATAAATACACAAAACGTTAACGCTTTGCACACCCCGGTCGTTCACGCTTTTCACGTGAGCCCGATTAGATACAATACACCAGCAGGCGCAGAGTGCTGAGACAGACGCTGAGTTGGTCAGTGAGTCTAATGAGCGCTGGCGGCCGTGGGGTCTCAACGCAGCAGCCGCAGCAGCAGTAGCAGTAAAACAGTGAACGAGTAAACCATTGTTGCCAAATACTACGCCACTAGCGAATTGCCATAGTGGCTGGCAGGCAATACTAACAGCGCCCACAACAAATACTATGCCACTTTTATGAAAGACGTATGCATAGCCCATTTTATGTGGCAGGGGTTGACGGCAGTAAGCCAAAACTGTTTTGCATTCCTCCTTCCTGTTTTGTTTCCTCGCAAAAACCATCAGCTTCTTAGTACCCAATAGTGGCGGCGCTGCGCATTGTTGTGGTGGTGGTGATGGCGGCCCATTAATCATTTTCTCGACGGTGTTTCGTTTAGGCAGCAGAAGACTTAACTGACTGGCTGCCTGGTTGTGCATTCTTTGTTTGTGTGTTGGCTCTTGTGGCCACTGGTCGTGGCTTGCGCTGTGATTTTGGATTTCATAAGCCGCCAATGCCAGCTTTATTATTCCAATGGCGTCTCTCTGGTGTAGGGTTCTTGGCGCATTTCGTTGATATTTGTGTGCGCCGCAATCGCTCCATTAAGAAAATCTGCTGCTCTTCGTTTGTTGCACACTCTTTGATTCTCTCTCAGTTTGCGTAGGCTTCTTTTTACTTCTTTCATTTCGTTGTCCCCACTTCAAACGCCATCCTCGTGTGCTCCCAACTATATCCGCATTTTGCATGCCACACATAAGTAATGTACCTTTATTCCAATTCCATTTTGAACTCTTTTCGGATCGGCGTTTAACTGCCACACATTGCTCCCCTAGCCACATTCCGATGTGGGCACCT
This sequence comes from Anastrepha ludens, assembly GCF_028408465.1. Lineage (NCBI taxonomy): Eukaryota > Metazoa > Arthropoda > Insecta > Diptera > Tephritidae > Anastrepha > Anastrepha ludens. Next base: position 114,026,142 of record NC_071500.1, on the reverse strand, counting down.
TTCCCACATCTCTTCTTTCGTTCGGGCATTCGCTTTACGGCCTCAGCGGGCGCCTTTGTTTAGGTCCACATCAGTGCCACTTTTTGGTTGCAGACACACACTTCTGTATGTATATATGCATGTATGAGTGTAGCGCCTGTGAAGTTGAGTTAAACAGTAAAACTCAGTGTAGAAAAATGGTAAACAAAGAATGAAAACATGAAATTCCTATGTACCACTCAGTGTTGCTGTGATTTCTTTCCGCCAGCTTTGCTGCATGTATTTCTGCTACACACTGCTTTCTTTTTCGAAAGCGCTGCACCTCCAACGGTTCACTGCTGCCTGGTGTTGTCCTGCACACGCTGGCGTATTATTTTTTCTCACACATTGTCAGTGAAGGGAGCGCGGCGCTTGAAAGGCCACTTGCCTTCTGCATGCAGCTCGCCTCAAGTCCGTCATGTATCGGGCGCGTAAGTAGCCATTATGTAAATGTTTGTAAGCGCCGTCATAAATGAACTTAGCTCTTTGTGTTTAGCTTGTTCTGCTTCTGCTGCCGCCGTTGCTCCAACCAATTGCATACTTCCATGCCCCAGCATTCTGCGGCGTGTTCGGTTCACTCTGTTTGTGCGGTCCATTCGCGCATTGGCTTACAAGGCTCTTCGAGTGAGTGTGGCGGCAGCGTCGGCTCTACAACTTTGGCTTGGTTGCCCTTTTCACGTTGTTGTTGGTGAAACTTTGTTTTCTGTTTTTGTTGTTGGCTGTAATTGCGATTGTTATTCACGCCGATTATTGTTTGTCGTGTCTGCCGCATAATCGCCTACTCACGCGTAATTGTTGATATTGTTGTTATCGTTGTTGTTATGGCTTTGTAACTATTATTGGCTATATCTGCCAGCCAGGCAATTCATAAATACTTAATTAGCTTTTTGCTGCTACTTTAAAATGTAATCACGCGCAGTGTATTTATAGCGGTTTAGGGTAATTAATTTGTTAGTGATTTATATTTTTTGGCAGCGTTGTTGAAACATTTATGAACCTAATCGTTTGCTGGGCATTTAACTTGTGAGTTAATTATTGAAAGTATGGAATTTTCTCACGGCCCATATGAAATTCAAAATACTCAACGCAGATACGCCCGAAAACAGCGGCTATCTCCATGAGGCACCTACACTAGGCGGAAGTTAGAGAAAATTATGTCGAAGATGGAAGATATTTGGTACCGTTACCACGATGTTTAAGCGAGTCACGCTATTTGCTTTTTATTTGCCTCGCTTAGAGCAGACTTCTGCAATTTCCCATCGGCCTACGTAATAATAAATTGAAAGCGCATCCTGCTTACTTATTATAATTACTCTTACACCAGGGCCTATGAGCTTGAGCGCTCAGCCAATTAAAGGCTCTTAATAGTCAGAGCTTTCCACCAAGCTAATTTCCTGGCAGTGAAAGACAGAGTAACCAAGTTCAAGCTTTTTGTATTATAAAAGGTAATTAGTCACGCCTTGCGTCATGGTTTCATTGGCCAGCCGTATTCTCTGTAATGTTCATCACATTTATGAATCGATCGAGTTCAAGCTGAGTGAACTGCAGGCATTTTTTTGTTTTTTTGGCTCTGTATAGTCCCTCCACACGGATATGGTAATTTAGTCAATAAGCAAAGCCTTCCAAGTAGTAGACTAGCTGTTCTCAGGGTGCATGGCCGCAGTAGAGCTATCTAGCTTTAGTGAATATATTTTGGCACCTCAGCACTGAATAAATAGGCACCAGACTCGTATCAGCAACCACCCCCTTGTTTGAATAAAATCGTTTCCCCGCCAGCCATTTCTTGAGATTGGGGAACAAATAGTAGTCCGAAAGATCTGAGAAAGCCAAGTCTGGAGAATAGGGGGTTGTGAAAAGAGTTGGAACTCTATTTTCATTAATTTTGTGACCACAACTGTTGAGACGTGAGCTGGTGCATTGTCGTAACGGAAGACGAAAATCACTCGAGTTACTCGATCCAAACGAATGCTAAACACAAAGAAATAGGCCGATCTGGCTGAAACTTGGTGTATGTGTGAGTGTTCTTCCAAGAAATGCTACTAACTTAACATATCCTTGATATGCGCCAGTGTTGCCATCTCTCTGACTAACGAAGTGGACTAATCACCAAGAACCTATCGTTTAATTAAAGAAGGAAGAGGGTGCAATTTATTTCTAGTTTTTAGCAGCAATTTAAGCTAAGTATTAGCGTTTGAAGAATTATAATTCTAATATTATTGGGAGGTTGAATTAGTTTTAAAGGTGACACACAGATGGCGCTATTTATCACTTTATCGCGTTGGCAATACTGAATATATATTCATGACAAAGCCTCATCCCTAGGCTTTGTTTATCAGTATCTGTCATTTCGCTGAAGTATAAACAACGCAGTGTTTTCGTGCTCCGAGTATGTCAACTTTCGTGCCGTCGAAACGCAATTTGCGGGAAGCTTTGCTTTTCTGCTTCAATTTGAAAAAAAATACAGCCCAAGCCCGTGAATTGCTGCAGGAGGCCTACCCAGACCATACTCCGTCGATTTCAACATGTGAGTACTGGTTTCGACGATTCAAAAGTGGTGATTTTCACACCGAAGACAAGGAGCGTCTTGGCCAGCCCAAAAAGTTCGAGGACGCGGAATTGGGGGAATTGGTAAACGAGGACTCGTGCCAAACCCAAGAAGAGCTTGCTGAATCATTGGGCGTTGATAAATCAACCGTTTGCAAGCGTCTAAAAGCGATGGGAATGATAAAAAACCAAGGACATTGGGTCCCGTACGAGTTGAAGCTGCGCGACGTCGAACGGCGATTTTTTACGTGCGAATTGCTGATCGAGCGACAAAATCGGAAGGGTTTTTTGCATCGGGTGGTGACTGGCGACGAAAAATGGATCCACTACGATAACCCAAAACGCAAAAAATCATGGGGTTTGCCCGGCCACGCTTCAACGTCGACGGCCAAGCAGAATATTCACGGCAAGAAAATCATGCTCTGCATTTGGTGGGATCAGGTCGGCGTCGTATATTTTGAGCTGCTCCAACCGGGCGAAACAATCACGGGGGATCGTTACCGACTGCAATTGATGCGTTTAAGCCGGGCATTGAAAGAAAAACGGCCGGAAACGGTAAAAAGGCACGACAAGGTTATTTTGCAACATGACAACGCTCGGCCGCATGTTGCTCAACCTGTCAAAAAATACCTTCGAACGCTTGGCTGGGAAGTGTTACCCCACCCGCCGTATAGTCCAGACATAGCTCCCTCCGATTATCATTTGTTGCGGCATATGAGTCTCGATTTGGCGGACCAGCGGTTCTCCTCGTACGAGGCTACCAAAATATGGGTTGAGTCATGGATAGCCAAGCAGCGGCCAGAATTTTGGAGAAACGGCAGCCGGAAATTGCCCGAAAGATGGGCGAAAGTTGTAGCTAGCGATGGCCAATACTTCAAATAAAATATTGTGTACCGTTTTTTCACAATAAAGCCCCAAATCTTCGAAAAAAGCCTTTAAAACTAATTCAACCTCCCAATACTATAATTTGTCTTGATTATTTCACCATAACCTGTCTCACCAACTTCTAAAATATACTACGGGCTTGGAAAGGAAACCCAGCCGCATTGACACAATTATCGCGTGCGAAATATCACAGCAAATAATGTTGGAATGCTACGGACAAACGATGTAGTGCACACCTACTATTGCCAACACCTTCCGAGGTGCGGACAATCAAAGAAAGTAAAAAACATGCGCCGAAAAAAGGCAAATAACAAACCCAACTAACAGATAACAAAGCAGCAGCGGATAGCGTTCGTACAAAAGTCGAAAACGCGACGAGCTGACTGAAAAAACAGACTAACAAACCAGTTAGTGAAAGAAATATCAGACAAAAACAAAAGTGACAATTTCGTTGCGTTCATTCAAAGACAAGAGAGTACCGTGAACAAAGACAGCTTCTAAGAATGAATCACGCTGTGCGAAGACGCCGTCGCCGCCTAGCCATTACCACCAACACAGTCCGTCTGAGAGACTGAGTGGACTCTGTGACCTAACCAGCAAATAAATGAACACAAAGAAACAACCGAAATGTTGAAGGAATAAAAAGAACAACAACAACCTAATTGATGTCGCTTTAGTGAAGCGAAATGACCAACAAACGAATAAACGCGCGTCCGAACGGACAAATATAGAAGCGCTAAAAAATAAGTCGTAGAAGAGCTCCTAGTTGCATATTCATATGCAACGCCGAGACCGCGTTAGCGCCATTATTTACAAGTGCACCGCGTCTGAATGACCTGTTATTGCAACCATTTGATCACTAAAGTGCCCAGCCATCAGAAAGAAAATATATTCAACGGTATGGCAATAGAAGTAGCAGAAGCATCAATTGAAAAAGAAACTTGAAAAAGGTCAAACTGCAGTCTTCTAAATCTAAATATGGACTGACAGCATAACCAACTAGTCGACGTCGGACTTGTTGCGCTGTCGTATAGCAGAAGGTGAAATAGTCGTTGAACGCTAGAAGTATGAAAATTACAATTAGATAGTTGGTTGAAGGAGAGTGGCGAGATAGCTGGCGCACGCCGACTGGTCGAAAGCGTAGATGAAGGCAAAACAGATCTGTAATGTGCTGCTGCTGCTGCAACCTCAGTTTCGACAGACGCCTGACAGAGTCAGTGGTTGCACGTTAATGCGGACATGGTCAGGGACCACTTCACTTCACTTCTACTTGAGCTTGTGTGGTCCTTCGCATACTTACGAGTATTTCTAAAAATGGATAAGCAGAATTCCGATTTAGCTCATTTTGTTTTAATTTCTTGCTGTAGCACTTGAAGTGACTTGGAGCCAACGCAACCCAACAGTGCATACTGAAGAAGGAGAAAAGGCGAGTGAAGGCAACAGACAAGCAAAAAATGTTGAACAAATCGAATTGAAAATAGTTGGAAGTGGACTTGTAGTTAAGCCAGCTATTGCCTTGCAAGTCACTTATACTTCAGCACTTTGTCTCTGCTCTAAAAAGGCAAACCTCTGCTGCCATATTTATGGTTGAAATGTCAGCTCCACCATTGCCTAGTTGCTTAACATTCCAGTTGCTAGTTGGCATGACATGAGGTTGGGATGAGGCGTTGAGGTGTGGTACGTGAGTTGGCTGCCGCTGTGGGCGCTCAAGAGCAGCCATGTTGTTTGGCTAAATGCCTCCACAAGTGACATTGGCGGCAACAGCAACTGACACAGGCACCTTGACGTCGTGTATGCCCATTGCTACCTGCTGCATACTGCTCATGCTAACTGTGGTTGTTGGTGGCGCAGTGCAACGAACACAAGTTACCATTTTGTATGCTTTAACACCTTAGCTGCTTGGTTACTGGGAAAGCTTACCAAGAAAGATGTCTGCGTTGTGTACTCCTCTCACTTCTGCAAGCAGTTGACCATTGCGGTTCTCCTGAATTATGCGAACTTGCTGATGTTGTTGTCGGCCATGTCTGTGACTTCCTTGGAGATGTAGTTGAATTGGTAAATATCTTGGTTGCAATAGTGGTCCAAAGTCTAGAATTTCCGTAGTGATAAAGAAATATTGATATTCTACCTACTTCTCAAGAGTAAATGAATAAAAATAGTCGAAAAGGTACATTCAAATTTGTGTTTCGGTAAAGAAAACTTCTACTCCGTTTTTCCCTTTTCACTTGTTTTAATTTTTGAATGCGTTTAGTGCTCGGCCCGGTCCTGTCTTAACTCAGACGTAAGCATAGAAATAGCACGGGCAGTTTTATTAATTCCAACAATGGCAGCAGATAATTGGTAAGCCTGAGAAATCTTGTTGAATGCTCTTTATCTCTTCGTTGTGAAAAATTAATTTCAAAAATTAATGGGAGTTTTATTGTAAAAGGCATAACCTTAAAAGCCAGGCATTTTATGTCAGATAAACACTAAAATATTTACTACTCTATTTCAAGCAGTCAATGGCTAAGCAGCTTAAAGTGAATAAACATCGAGATAAAAAAGAGCAGTCATTTTATCTAATTAGTTTTCTCCTTCATGCGTTGAACATACCTCCATAGCTGTTAATTTATTTTATGGCCAATAAAATGAGTAAAATGGAAAATGCCTGCCTATCTATACGACCGAAAAATAGCTAATAGGTGAGTGCCATCAATTAACGTGCACATAAAAATAACTGCAACAACAATAGAAAAATAGCTACAAAAATGTGAAAAACTAATCAACACACAAAGATACGCCATCAAAAATAAAAAAAAGCAACTTCAGCATCTTTTTTCCTCGTCTTCGTTGCGGATAGGTGCGACAAAATGTAAAATATTACCAAGCCATCACTTTTAATATCAAACTACCATTAGCTGTTGCTTTCCTTGCTGCTACTGCTGTGATGTTTTTAAGCTGTAAAATTTTTATAAGTTGTCGAGCAAGATTGACAGGTTGGGCCAAATTGTCGGCTACCGGAAATTTGAGCTGACGCGCGTGAACACATTACTTACTTACTTACTTACTTCGAATGGAATATGCCCATAATCAGCGTACATAAAGGTGCTCATAGATACCTGCTGTTCGCTGTGATGAGTAGTTTTGAGTAGGCCGCGGAAAAGGTGGTAATTAATACGCCTATCAGAAACAAACGCCAGCAAAAAGCAAAAACAAAGTTTCGAGAAAAAAGTCAATCAAATTAAAATTGATGCCACAATGTTGGCAAATGGAAATATAATCAAGCAAAAATGGATGCGGCTCAACAGGCAGTCGACAGCGAGCTTGACGTGCACATAAGCTTCAATGTAAATATGTAAATACATATATTTAAGTATATGAATGTATGTACACACCCATACAGGCTGTAGAGATGCTGCTAACAACCGATAATGCCGTTGGCAGTTGCCGTCACTTTGGAGTGTTCATATGCGCGCGTGTGTGTATGTGTGGTGCACAAGCTATCAAAGCAACCCACACGCGATTGCGCTAATGTTGATGAGGTGGTAGTGAGCTCATAAAATATATTTAAAAGATATAAAATTACAAAAAAGTATAGAGAAAAAAGCGAAAACTTCCTGACAAGCGCCGCTAGCCGTAGTAAAAAGATAAAGTGAAATCTTGGTGCAGCATAAAAATGAAAATGAGCGTTCAATATATGTTTTTATGTACATAGATATGTAAGTATGTGTGAATTTCTTTTATTTGCCTGTTGAAGAGACATAATGACAGCGGCGTTGTGCAAGTATTTGGCGAGATTAGTAACAGCCTACGCTACTTTCGGAGCTGCATTTCAAATTTGTCAAAGAAAATTGCGCGCCTAGCGGCTTGAATTGTTATTGTGGAACAAAAGACTTAAGCAGCAAACTTCTGAAAGGCACCAGTAGTTGTGGATTTGAGAGTGGTTTATACATTTTCATTGAGACATAACGTGACATAAAATTTTAGTGTACGAGTATTGCTCACGTATTTGGCGCTATTTTTCAATGCAATCATTTAACACGAGTTGCGGAATGTTTGGCAAAGTTTTATAGGGATTGGCTGGCTTTTAGAAAACAAAAAGTAGTAATTGTAGAAAATTCAGCACTCTTTTTTAAGGTTAACGTTGCAGTTTTTAGTTGCTAACACCAAAATATTTAATATCTAATTGAATTTAAGATAATTAAATTAAATGTCTCAATGGTAGACAAAAATGTTGTTCACGGTGTTTGCTTCTGGCTGCTGATGAGAAAAAATTATTTGCACGTTATTATGATAAAGTTAAGATACAATTTTTTAGCCCAACCAAAACTTTCGCATTAGCAGTCAAAATACCACTCAAAACACACTCGGCTCGGCCTGCTCTTGCCAGGCCATTAACCCTCCGTTGGGGACCCGGGTCTGGCCGACTAGCTTTTTCCATTTTGGACGTGAATTCAACTCATTTCTGTTATGGCTAATGACTTGAACCTCCAGGTAGCTTCGTAAAATTTAATTTTCTATTGATTTATTGATATAACCTTTTTAAAAGCATCCTCGAATAGGATGAAAAAAGGCCAGACTCGGGTGCCCAACCAAAGGTTTTAAAAAAGGTGTCCTACGGAGGGTTTAACTGTTTATTAAAACTCGCCAAAACATGTATACGAACTGCGCTTAGCACGACTCCAACAATACTGGTAACACTACGGACCCTGTGTGAGATCTATACAGATCAGCCAGATATGAATAACCTAACCTAACCTATACACATAAATACATTAAACAATGAGATACATACCTACACACAAAGTGTTACACAAAGATTATATTTTTACAAGTCTTGTGTACAACAACACATTGTGCTACATGTCCAATGGGACTGCGCCAGTTTTTGTTGCTATTCAAATATATTTGTATTTTAGAGGCGCACGTTGTATTTTCCACTTGATCGAATTCGATATGTGGCGCATATTGTGTTTCCTGCCTTAAAGTGGTTGGCCAATGCACCCACACAAACAAACATCAAAAGAAAAAAAAAACAGATTTTAAATACAAATGAAAATTGCGGAATATGTGAATGCAGCGCTACAACCAATGAATGTAAATTTGTATTTACTTACAGATGTAATCGGCTTGGGTATGCATTTCACTTACTTTTTTTCAATCAGCCAGACAGATTCATCGCTGCGCTAGCTAAGTGCGTACACAAATACTATACCATACATACACACATACACACATTTATGCAAGAATTGTAAAGCGTTGGCTGGGCGCGAAATTGCTTTGCTTTAACTACTGATATGCCACTTACCAGCAGCGCACTATCTCTATGCGCATATGCGCTTGTACACTTACATATATACAAACATATACATAAATGCATGCATACCCATATGCGAACGCCTGCACGTAAGCTGCATTTCCACTTCATCTCTTTCATGTCCAGTTGAAGTGGTAGCGTAGATAATTGCTGAAGATTTGCAATTGTTTTCGCATGGGAAACTGCATGGTAGGTCCTTGCACAGTCTGCATAAGTACAGCAATAAGTAGGGTACAGAGCCATGATTAAGTAAACATGTGTGTGAACACAGGTAAATATTGCAGAGTGTAGAGTTATTCAGCAGCTGACACAATAAGGCACTCACACGCCACAATAGGGCATCTATTGAAGCAGATTTAGATTAGGCTTAAGGGCACTTAACTACACACAGACGCGCAACAATCACGGGGTTCTGAAGGAAATGCATTGAATTCGTATTACATTTGCAGTTATTTGCGAAAAATGTCATTTTTCAATGGAGAAAAGAAAACCTTCAATTGACATACATGAGCGGGTATTTAAAAATATCTGAAAGAAATTTAAGAGAGTTTTAATGCACTCCAGCTTGCCGTGTAATAGGCCTTTGTTTGGGTATCTTTAAGCCTAATTACCTGCTGCTTAAATAAGAACTAGCAGAACGATCAAAAACTCATTACTTTAAAAGTAGAATTAATAAAATTCCTCTTTTGTTTTCTTTTGCACATTTTTTTGCCAGCAAAAGATCCCTTTTCAAGGTAAAAATTGAATTACAATTTCTCCCTTTTTTAATTTTAATTTGTAATGCCCTTTCATCTGATACTCGCATTTCATGATTCTGGTTTATTGCTTTCGATCTGCCACCCATGCTGTTATCTGCCGCTAGCGATCTACCTCATGTGCGGTTATGCCACCACCTCTAATCAATCGAAACTCAAGCCATTCATAATCAAATTTTCTACTCCAACTTTGCTATCTTCATTCAAGCATCGAAGTAGACGGCCCTCTTTGATAGTAGCGAGACATGTGACCTAATTAACTCTCCATCAAAACCGAACAAAATAAAAGTTATTAAAGCGATTTCGGTACTGCCCCACTGTACACGCCTTTCACTATGAATTCTCCATATTCATAGCTCTTACATACATACATATGTACACACATAAGTCACTGCATTCGAAAGAGAAGAGGTCATCGTATCGCGCACGTAGCAGAGGCTAAGTAGTATATTTTCAAGCAGCTTCTTTTGCCTTCAATCGCTCTTATGGGTGCTTGCTCTTTGCGCTTTGCCACCTTTATGTACCCTGTATAACTAAACAATCTGAGTATCTCTGCCTCTTCTTCTTATTATATGCATTTAAGCGTATTTAATTCATTTTCCGCTGCTAATTTTCCATTTGTTATGGCAACGCCGCCACTGACACGAGTTCAAATTGTAATGGTTCCGTTGTGGCAATAAGAATATGAAAAATAACAAAAACACGCACCAAATTATAATACCGTGGCGCACTAGGGAAATCAACAACAAATCAAAGATCAAAAAACATGAATGAAAATAACCAGCGAAAACATCAAAAACTCAGCCACTGATTACTCAACCACTTCAAGCATCACATTTGTTGTTGTTTTACTGTGGCTACACACTGATTTATGTACTTTGTGTGCTGTTGTATAGGTTTGTAAGGCTGGAAAGCCTGCATAGCCAAGCACGCACTTGTGCACTACATTCCACAACACAAACACACACACACATACGCTCACATCGGTCTGCAGCAAAACTAAAAAGTTGAAAAAAATTGAAAGAAAGAAAGAAATACGCAGAAAAAGTTCAAAAATAGAACGAAAAGAGTTAAGCTGAAAGTCAAAAACATCGAAGCGTGAGAACATTTAAGCGGCTAAGTTTAAGTGGCAATGAAAAAAGCTGAGTAATAAAAAAATTTTAAGAATTCGTTGAATGAGGCGCTTCAACCAGCGGGCAAGACGGTGAAAATGAATATTTTTTGTGAGCGTGAATTTCCATATACGAGTATGCTTGTGCTTGGACTTACTGCTCTGAGAATTGACGGTACTAAAAGTTGAACGCATTTCATTAAATGAAAACACAAAGCATCCTAACTTCTAGTCTGAGTTGGATATAGAAAGTCAAAGAAGACGCACAGAAATTTTTAGTACTAAAAGGAACCATGCAATAGACTTTACTCTGCCAGGAACAGACGTGATATTTAGTAGATTGGAATTAGATTAGATTAAACAGTACAGTCGTTGTGCTGTAGCGCAAATTGTTGCTGAACAACCTTCAACATTGAATATTCTAAAGTATTCCAGTAAATTTGCTGTTCGAGCGAAAATCCTCGGCTGGACGTAAATTCGAGTTGTTCCAACAATGTAGGTCCGACTATTGTAGGAACGATGCACCATTGCGTATGTGCGTAAATGCAATATTTGATCAGGTTTTTATTTCTGTTAAGCCTTCGAAAAAGCGTCGGCAAAGTGAATGAGTTTGTTAACCACCAAAAGCAGAAAAATATTTCCATTTACTTGTACATGTGTACTTTTGTATAGGGTGGGCCATGTCAAATTTGCTTTTTGAATCGGCTATAAAAAAAACTATTGTCATTTATGAATAAAAAATAATATCGTTCAAATGACTGCCACGACTGGCTTTACAGGAGGCCATTCGATCAACCCAATTTTTAAGCACATTTTCGATTGCTTGGGATCCAATTTGGGCTCTGGATGGCTCGCATAGCATTTATCCTTAACGCCTCCCCACAAAAAATAGTCCAACGGGCTTAAATCACAGCTCCGAGGCGGCCAATTGATATCGGAATTTCGGCTGATTATTCGGTTTTCACAAACGGTAGCCAAAAGGTTGAAACCAAATGTCGTCCATGTCATCCTCTTCAATTTTTGGAAACAAAAACTCGTTGAGCATGTCACGGCAATGCTCGCCATTTACTGTAACCGCGGCTCCTTGCTCATTTTCGAAAAAAATGGCCCGATGATGCCGCCAGACCAAAAACCGCACCAAACGGTGACTCGTTGTGGATGCATTTGCTTTTCTACAGTAAGGTGGGGATTTTCTGATCCCCAAATCCGACAATTTTGCTTATTGACGTAGCCACCGATGTGAAAATCAGAAAAGAAGAAGAATACTCACCACTTTGGAAATAGGTTTTCAATATTTCCCAATTTTGTTCAAGCGTATAGCGTCCCATTTCGTAAATGTCAAACCTTTAAGTAAATTATGAACACATTTGAAATGTCATTTGTGTTACCATTCTCAAAAAAATAGATGGTTAAAAAAGCAAACGCTATATGGCCCACCCTGTATATGCTAAAGAGACTGGTTTCCATGATTCTTGCATACTTTCGTGACCTCACAGTGCTTACTTCTAAAATATTTCTTGACTTGGCATACTTTTTGGGCGCCATTACAACTCGCTACTACAAATTCTTGCTTTTAATCTTGATACCCTCATTAATTTCTTATCAACTTTAATTGATCGTTAACTTCATCTAGTATTTTTCTAAATATCCCTAAAAGCGACTGTTCTCCATTGCGTAATGGAATACTTAAAATTGTACTCTTCGAAAGGATATCCGATTATCGTAAATTAACCATCGATAAAAGTCAAGTTGAGGACAATCAAAATATCTACAGCTTGTCAACTTGGCTGAAGGAAATTCACTGACTCATTGCGAAGAAAAAAGGTTAAAAAACAAATCATTTGAGACTCAAGAAGGTAAAATTACCTACAGAAAAACATAGAAGAGATGAAATGTGCTGAACGTAAATGAACAGACTGAACGGACAACCTCAATGACGAGGGAAAACACCAAATTTCGGATGCACAAATTGTACACAAAGCCAGCGAATCACATAGACAAAGACACGGAATTGGCATCATGGCTGGAGAAATGGCCAGTCGTTTCCGGTCGTGAGCTGGGTAAGAGTTAAAAGAAAGCAGCAGTGAGATGTGCAATCGTAAATAATACGAAAAGTGACAAATAGACGCACAGATTTCTAAAATAAACTATGCCCGAAGATGGCAGTACGAAAATATATACAAAAGATCCGGCAGCATATAGCCAATTGTTGGACAAAAGTTCTAACAAATGGTTTACAATTACAAATAACACCGACAAGTTAACAAATGAAAGCCAGACAGGCAATCAACTACAGGAAACGAGAAAAAATTGAAATAAAATAAATGGCAAAGCGGATTTGATTGATAAAAGACACTCATGCGCTGGCCGGCAGCTCGAGTGCGACAAAAAAGGATAATAATTTACAAAAATTAGTATTGTAAAACAGAATGAAAAACTAACAAACAAAGGGCAAACAATAAACCAGAAAAATAAATAAGAATTGAAAAAAAACTCCAATAGAGGCATTCGATGGTGTCATTTCGATGGTGGCTTGTGGCAGTTTGCTGGAGATAGAGTTTGAGTTTCAAATATGAAAACGAAAACCCATTGGCAAATAGACAAAGTGGCGCAGGAATATTACTAAATAAACAATTGGCAGAGATGACAAAGGCAAACAAATGGAAAAGCAAGTTGCGGCGTTTAGTACAGAGGCGGTGTTGGAAAATCTGAATAAAGTGAAGAGCGCGAAGTAGCAGGTATTATAGCACCAAGATATCAGAGGAAGAGATGAGGTTTCAGGCAAATGGAATTTTCAACCAAATAACTCACAGACGGGTGTATGTGTGCACATGGTAAAGGGTCTTTCAAAAGACACTTATTTTAATTAAAATTTACACAAATTTAGATTCTTTTAGGCTCCACTATTCCTATTAAAAATACGGCTCTTAAAAATATGAAATAAAAAGGGTACCGTCCAGGTATTATTCAATACTGACATCTAAGAGTCACTTTTGACAGACCCTTTATTTGCCCCGACCTCTATTAATTCGTACCCCAACGACTTCTTCACCTATATGCACACCCCGTTGCTAATTATTAGCACGTCACGTTTTATAAAAATATAGTTCATACTACAACAACAACCATATACTGTAAAGTTTCAAACTTTGAGCAAAATTTTCCATGGCACGTGTGATGTACCTAAAATTGAAGTTTCAGCTATATTGTCAAAATAAGTTTTATTTTCTTGTATTTTCATCAAAGTACTGAATCTTTTTGCTTTCGAAATCAGTTTGTTTTATATCTCCTCGCAGAGGAGGAGAGAGGTCTGATTTTGAGGTGCTCATTTCCAGCAGAGAAGGCCAATTTTCCTTGTAGCTGATTGAAACGACGTAGCCGAACGGGTTAGTGTGTGCCTACCATTCCGAAGTGCACAGGTTTGAATCTCCGTGCACGAAACACCAGATGATAGAAGAAAGTTTTTTCTAATAGCGGTCGCCCCTTGCCTGCAAACCTGCGAGTGTTTTTCTGCATTAAAAATCTCCTCATAAAAGCGCATTTGCCGTTCGGAGTAGGTCTCAAATGCTTTCATTTTTTTATATAAATCCAATGAAATCAAAAGGGTTTATTAGCCCACGTCACTTTCAATCAGTATTCTTCTGCCAATAAAAAAATTATCGAAAGTTTCCCACTGGGTTACGCCAGCAAAAATGTTTCAATGCTAATGCCTGAACGTGGGTGTATTTATCAGCAAATGACAAAGAAAAGTTCGTCTGCATACATCAATCGACGCTGATTGTGAAACTTTGTCAACATTTCTGTCTCGCCATTTGGCATTTGTTTTCCACGCCAACCGAATACACACACAAAGAGCCTGCCATACATGCAATAATGCATTTAAAGGTATGTGTGAGGTTTGCTTATCTGTTTGTTTAGCAGATGCACAGAAGGATATCGATATGTGAAGTACTACATGAACGAGTATGCACACACACACACACACACATACATACATATTTGAGTGCAACAGAGTGAGTCATTGAATGATTTTGAACTTCGCCGACAGGTAAAAATCAAAGAAAAAATTTACACCTCACTGCATTGCATTTATTAATGATGCATACAACAACAACAAGCATGCATGCACTCGTATCCTTTCAAAGCGCACTAAGATGAGTACCTACTTGCCAGAATGGTGCCCAAATGTAACTAAAAAATGGAAACAAATTTGAAAAAACGAGTTTTAAAAATCATTGAAAAAATAGAAAAAAAATGTTAAAGAAAGAAAATGCCCCCACATGATTGAAATGCTGTCACACATGGCAAACGTCGATTCAAACTCATATAACTGGTGAAGAGTGTATTGAAGAGACCTTTAGGACAAAGAGGTTGTGCAGGTCACAAAGGACACGCAAGGTGACTGAAAATCCAAAATAGTGATAGCTCAATAAACGAAAATCCAATATCACTTGCAGTTGTTGTATTTTCAACAGTTCATCAAATGAATTCAAGCAGTTAGCTATTGAAATAGATGACTAGGAATTGTTTATACATTTTGAAGTGCTGTGCTGCACATCAAACGGATATAACTGCATAGTCAAGTATTACACAATAAAGCCGGCAAAATTTGCCTGCAATCAAAACAAATTGAAAGAAATTGAATTTCCATAAACAAGCACCATTTTCCAGTATCCAAGCGTATTTCATGCAACACCAACAATATTCGCACAATCTATAAAATCTCTTTATCCTTTGTCGCTTGCCACAGTTGTTGCCACAACCTGCCGCCGCACCAACATTGCAAATTCCAATATCAACTACAAAGATAAATTAGTTCGAGTTCAAGTGTCTTTTGTGGCATATTCGCATATCCATGTTTATTTATGTATGTATGCGTGCGCTCACGCCCTCCTATCCACATGGCTATCCTCCAGACTGTCTAACGTTATTATGTTTTCACCACATCTATCTGTCGCACACTTGAATGAATGCGAAGTACCAAACAGAGCTCTGCCTAACTCCTCTCAGTGCCGATCGCCGCCAGCGCTTCTATTCTCTTTCGCTTTTGTATTCCATACAGCTCGAAGCTGCCACAACTTCCTCCAACACACTGCCTGCGCGTGTGTATATTGCATTGCATGCCGGGTTTATACTTCTTATCCACTGCTCATCCTCATAATTTACAGTTTCGCCTTTATGTGCTAAGTACTGCTGCCTTGTATCTGTATTTCTATATGCGTGCATGTGTGTGATGTACCTGCTTACCTTTCAATACGTACACACCACCACATAGGTACCTACATATGTATGCACTTAAATACGTATAAACTCATCTTCCATGTGCTGGCAGGACTCGAACTGTCTGCTGTCGGCCGTTTTGTTATGTTGCCAAGTGTTAAGCCGTTTTGCTTTTTATTACCTTTTATTGCATTCCAGCAAAGTCCTCTCACAGCGCGGCGACTACGGTCCCTGTCCTCTGTCGTATAACGTTACCACTCGCCTTCAGTTGCAATTGCTTCCCTGCGCTTACCCTCTTTATGTAGCTGACTTACCTGCGCGGCCCTTTCCTTACCATCTCATTCCACTTAAGTTACTTTTTATTTTATAACATTTCATTTTCATTGAGAAATACTTTTGTCTTCATTGTTTAGGAGCTTTGCGCAATTTTTGCTACCTTTGTTCTTTTATGTTATTTTTTTAATTATTATCTATTTCCAACTATTTTTTTTGGCTGCACAAAAGCATGCAATCCATCTGCATCTGTTTATAATCCGTGGAATTTGAGTTGCCTATTTACTTAAGAAATGAAAGAATTATTTTGCAATGTGTAGTCGAGGGTCTCTTGGGTTCAAAAAAGTACCATTTAGGTCAATGCTCACATGACAATTGTTAAATCTTTTTCACAGGGAATTTCATTTATTTCCGTTTCTTTGTCAAAATATTTTGCCATTGATTAGGGATATCGAGTTTCAAAATGGGTATTGAGGGGTAATTAAAAGTATCTTATGCGATTTTTTTAAGTCCTGCTTATGTGAGTGCGAATGTATTATACTTGAAGAGCTATTTTTTTGAATGTGCTACTAGGCCCCTTCGATGCGCCAAGCGTTAGCAGATGCCACAACTGACATAAATAAACATTTGCTGTTAGCACTGGAAAGGCGCTACCAAGAATTACATTTCAGTATTAGCCAGACTGCTTTCATACAGGGAAATATTGGTTGCTTCAACTCGCTACTTGTGAAGCTCCTGCTCTGTCAACTCCTTTTGCGTTCTCGTTTTTCTCAATGTTGCTGTTGACTGTAGAGTAAAAACTAACGATCGCAAGGGGTGTGAACACGACGCCAACATAAAAAGGGAATTCCCAGGAATAAAGCAGGGGTGCACATTGTCTCCCTTACTATTTTTAATAGTTATCAATGGCATCTTAAATGCCGCTCTAGATAAAGAACCAAAAAGATGAAATGCTTTGGCACACTATCGGCATGGAATGTATGAATGAACTAGACTATGCTGAAGACATAGCTCTGCTGTCTATAAACCAGAGGCGCATGCAGAAGCAGCATACTGAATATCCTTCACTAATTTCTCGGAGTTTTCAATAATCAGCTTCAAAGCATACAAGATTTCAAAGGCATGACGAAAGAGTAACTGCATGAATTTCTAAGTAGGCATGTCGATGCGAGTTAAAGAAAAATTCGAGATTTGTATTCTGTGTAACGCCCGCGGATTCAAAAATTTGGACCACCATAGTTCTTGATTATAATCGAGTGATCTGTAAAACATTCAACTATAATCATTTTTCAAGTACACTGCGTAAATGTGTGGCTCTTGCCGTTGAAGTATTGTTTTATTTGCCTTTATTTTGCTCGAAGAGATAAAAACAAAGTAAATTATTAAAAAAACAAATCAAGCTGAAAGCAAAATAAATCATTGCATTATAATTACAGCGTAAGTGCGTTTTAAGAGACAATCACTTGAAAAAGTAGACGAACTTGGACTTAATTTGGACAATAAATGCAGCCCTGCAGGCAAAAACTCATTAAGCCTGCAATGCACTGTTGCAACACAAGCATTCGCGCCAATTCCCATGGTAGAGCAAGACAAACTGGCCAATGTGGCAGTTGTTGCGGTAGCTTTTATTTGTTTTTCTGTACTTCGAATTTTGATTTACTTGCCTTTTATCATATTTATTTTTACTCGTACTTTATCATTTTACAACATTGGTTTTTGTTTTTGCTATCCACATACATGCAATGCACTGTAAGATTGATTGGCGCACTCTCTGCGCGCGCGGAATGGCTGAGTAACTGCCGCTGCTGCTGCTGCGCCGGCAATTCAATTACTGGGCTGTGCTTGTTTTGGCTTGTGGTCTGTTACATTGTTGCGAAAAATGCCAAAACCACGGCAACATTCTTCCTCGGTTTCATTACCGTTATAAAACGCATGTTTCTCGCTCGTGTTTCGCTGATTTTTCGATTTTATTGTTCTGCTGTTTGCTTCATTCATTTTTTTGTGTTTTTTTCTTATGCGCTTTTACTTAAATTGTCGATTTACTGGTGCATTCAAAATCACTTTGCCTTACAAAAAAAATTCACTCGCACGCATGTGCAAAAACAAAAAAACAAAAATGACCATAAAAGTGGCTATTAAATGCGCCATCAGCGCGCACGTCATTTCCACAAAGTTGACCAATCAAGCCAGACCAACCACAACATCAAGAAGAGTTGGGTAGATTAAGCGGCAGTGCGGCTGTGCGCCGCGCGGTAACCGCAAAACAAGTACGCTTGCACAGATAGACTGAAAACATTATCGTTGATTAAAGGCGTTAGCGCGCAATGCCGCTGCGCATGCGCCATGCAGCACCAGTGCGCTAAGGCTGATGGCGTTGGAGCTGACATTAAAAAATGCCTAATGCGAGCGGATATTTTCCGTGCATTCGCGACTTTTCGTCATTTTTCGCAGGCTTCTTCTGCAATCTCTTTTTATTGCATCTTCTTTTTTTGATTTACTTGCACCAACCGAAATGAACGAGCATGCATTCTTACTTAAATATTTATTTTTTGCTTTGAATTTGGCATTTCAGTTTTTGTTTGTGTAATTTATATGCGCGACATCCAATTTGGCTGTGTGCTGACTTTCACATGGCCATTTCATGTGTTCCCCAGAAAGTGCCCTACTTTTGCGCCTTAACTGCATTCCACAGCAGAGCTGCAACAACTGTGATTTCTGGTGCGGAAATAAAAAAGCTGTATTTTACTTGTAAGAAGCTTGAATCCTGGAATTTTTTTAAATATACAACCACTTTACGTACACTTTGGCGATCGCATTTGTGTTGGAGATTTTTATTTTTACTTTTTATTTTTTCTGTGCCAAGCATTGCTTCCTCATTAAAATGTATTTCGAGCTCACTTTTGCCACTTTAATTCATCTTTGCCGGTCAGCTTCCGCTTCTTTGACATTTTGTACATTTTCTTTTCTTTTTTTCTCTTACAACATCGAGCAAATCAGTACACCTTTTTACAGTTTCCCACATTCCGACCTTATCTATACAAACAGATTTTTTATCTTTATTAAATCTTAGTACGTGCAACACTTCTACTCACATTTCGGTAAACATTTGAAGACTCTCCTGCCTTTTCTTAACTGTCGGCTGCCGGCATTTGTCTTTAATTTTTGTTGATTTTCCACAGCTTGGCGTTGACCTCTACGCCGTTTGTTGTCTATCTATGGGTTTTTTGTGTTTTGTTTTTGTATGGTTACATATTTTATATATATTTTATTTAACTTGCCAGTTGGTTGGCCAATTGGTTTCTCAGTTGTTGTTTCGGCTTGTTTGCTATGTACATATAATGCGGTGGCTGTGTCTGTGGCATGCCGCATTTTTCATGGCGTTTTCATTTTCCCTTTCCCTAAATTTATTTTTGCTGCAACTCCGGGGGCATTTGTCGGTAAAAAATGCCAACAGTGGCGGCACTTCACTTTATGGCTGCGCCAATAGCCACTTTTCAGTTATTGTTTTTCCTTTTAACAAATTTCATTAAGTTTGAGGTAATTTTAGATGGGTTGTAAGCAGGTACTTAAGCTCATGAGTTATCGTCGAGGAGCAGGTATTTGCGCTTGAGAGATTGAAAACATTTACGAAACATTTTTTGCGCTTTTCTGCAGCCGTTCATATAAAGTGATAAAAATGCTAATATGGATGAAATCAAATTATTCTCCATTTCCATTTTGAAACCATGAAAGTTCAAATTCCTGCATAATTCACATGGATATGAAGAAAGCTGCGCCAAAACCAAAGTATATTTGAACCCATGAAGTAAAATAAGTTATTTCAAAATAACAATTAGTAAATTAAATCTAATAATAAATTAAAGAATAAAATTCATAAAAAAATAATAAATTAAAATAAAATAATGATAAAAGAAAAAGGTTAAATTGGTTAAAGGTTGTTCAATAAGTTTTACAGTTTGATAAGAAAACACACAATTTTAAGGGTTCAGATACATTTTATTATTCAGTATAGTCTCCCTTGGCGGCCGCCGTATCCGAAAGGGTTGGTGCGTAGGTTCGAATCTTGGTGAAACGCCTAAATCAAGACAAAGTGGTTTCTAATAGCGATCGCCCCTCGGCAGGCAATGGCAAACCTCCGAGTGTATGTCTGCTATAAAAAAGCTCCTCATAAAAATATCTGCCGTTCGGAGTCTGCTTGAAAGTGTGTGTGGAACAACATCAAGACGTACGCCACAAACAGGAGGAGAAGCTCGGCCAAACACCCTAAAAAGGGTGTACGCGCCAATTATATATATATAGCCTCCATGAACATCAATACACTGGTTTCAACGAGATTCCAATATATGAATTCCATCCCTGACGTGAGAATCTGGTAGGGCTGCAAAATACGCTCCAGCTGTTATGATTTCATTATTTGATGAAAAACGCTTTCTACGCATGAATTTTGTTAAGTCTGGTAACAGATATAATGAGCTGAGGGCCAAATCTGGTGAAAGCGCGGGATGCTCCACCAATTCAAACTTTAATTCTTGGATTTCAGCCTTTACAATGGCTAGTGCTCTTATGAAATGGATGAAAAATAATGGATGAATAATAATAAAAAAATAAATTTTATCTGCAAACTGGATCTTTTTCATGAATTTGCTGGTCCAATTCACCTTTTGCGGGTCTAAAAGGTTACAATAATAATCAGAATTTTTGGTTTTACCAGTTTGCAGGTTATCCATAAACAAAATTCCTTTCGCATCCCAAAAAACGGATGCTAAATACTTCATGGGCAATTTCTGGATACTAACTGATTTCGGAACCGAAGAACCAATACTTCAATTAAAATATTGCTTAAACTGCCTAATGAGACGCCTGGGGCTTCTACTAAATCCCTTTCAGTCACTCATTGATTTTCCAATATTTTTTTCTACAATTTCTGGTGTTATTGCTGTTTTTGGACGTCCTCGAGGCGGATCGTCTTGAAGGCTTGTAGGACCACGTTTAAATTCAGCAACCATTCTTTCTACTATACTAAAGTCCCAATACACTTTCAACATTCGTTCATGAATTTCATTTGCTTTTAAGCCTTCCAAAATTAAAAACTCAATCCCTGCACGATACCTGATTTTTTCCATAGTAGGAAATACGGTGACACATCAATACTAAAGAGCTTCAAGCTTCTTTGCCCATATCCGGGTGCCTTCAACATTCAGTGAGGTTAAGTACAGCAGATTCAAACACTTCTTTGGAATTCTGCTAATCCATTTATATGACAAATAGAGCGTCCGCGCTTTTATTGCTGATCTTAATCTTCAGAATACTTGGGAAGTGCCTGGAGCGTTGAAAGAAGCTGAAAGCCAATAAGATAATAGCATAAAATAAGAAAATCCCCAACAATTTACACAAGTAATTATAAACCATTATTTTTTGAGTGAAAAAATTTGAAAAATCTACAATAGTTCGAGGACAAAACAAACGAAAGACAAAAGACATACACAAATACCAGAAGTAACGTAAAACGAAGAAGCCGCAGAGGCAGAACCAACGCAACCGCAAATATAACTTTTTCGTGTCGTTGGCTAATATTTAACTTGTATGTAATTTGCTCGCATTCTTGAGGGCTATTAAGTGTTGATGTTTGCTTAAAAGTTAAAAAGTTTTCCAACTACGAGCACACTCGACTCGGCGCAAGCTCAAGAGCGCCATAATGAAGGGCCAAGAATCACAATGCGTGTGAGGGTCTAATGCCAGAGGCTCTTCCCGCATTCATGTTGTTGCTAGCTAATTGATAGCGTCAATGAAATGAATTGTGGGCAGACATGCAAACCAAAGTTTTTCGCTTGGAGTAAAGGCTTTGGTGGCAAGCTTAACTGCATTGAATTTCTATTAGGAACTAGAATTTAGATAAATTTGGAGCATTCGAAATAGTACTGCCACTGGCCAAGCTTATTTTGTTGATATTTGTTTTATTTTTTGTGTTTTTATACATATTTGGTTTTTTGTTCGCGGAGCGGTGAGCATTTACGTATGAAAAGGCTGCTGCGTGTGTAACGGCAATTAACCTACAAAAAGCATAAAATTCTGCGGCTAAAACATAAATAAATGTAAATAATAAAGATTAAAGGTTTTTGTAGTTGAAACATGAGCGTAGTCAGAATTTTTTACTAAGCGTCGTCTGGCAGTCGTAGCCGAAAAACAAAGCAGCAATTGTTGTGAGTGCAGGAATTAGTAAAAAAATGCAAATAAATCAAAACAAATAAGAGCAAGGAAACACGAAGAAAAAAATGAGCCACTTTGAAAATTACCGTGCGTGCACTTCGTTTGTTCTTCAAATATTGTTTTACGTTTGGTTTTTGTGTATTTGGCTAACCGTCTAACGGATGCTGTGTTACTTTAGTTAATTTGTTTGATCGGCATCTCAACGCTTTGCTGCCAATATTTACACGCACGCTGCTTGGCTCCAGTATTTGATATTTGGCTGCATTTCATATTTACTTGCTTGAGAATGTAAAGAGTGTATTTCTGAAGAGTTTGAGAACTTAAAATGATAATACAAAACCGAAATATTGTTCGAATGCATTTTTTATTACAATCTGGTAGATAATTTCATGGCATTTATTTTTTTGAAAATGATATCCGGCATATGTCCACCGCGGCTGCGAGTTACTTGGTCCATTCGATCAGTACAATTTTTGACTACTTTTGCTAATAAATCCAAATATTAAATCTAAATGAGCACAATCAGCAAAAATGCGACGCGAACGATGGTCACTTGGCTTCAATTCTTGCATGAGTCGCGTAAGCCAAGATCCTTACATAAAAGTTTCCACGTAGTCGAAGGACAAAGTCCAACAAGTGGAGAAGGAAGACGAATCGACATTTTTTCTTCTCACCGATCTTCTTAATACATGAAAAACTGAAGAAAAGGATAATAATACCTAGGAGGTGATAGCAGAAACGAAATACTATTTATCAGACCTGTGCAAATCCTATTATTCGGAAGAGGTCAACGAACTAGAACAGCGTGGAACGAAATTTATAAGCCTAAAGGAGACTACATCGAAAAATAAATAAGGTTTATCCCAAACAATTAGGTAGTTCTGAGCTGTTTACTCCCCCAAAGTAAATTGTTAATGCTTATACTTTTATGTTTTATTTTTTGTTTATCTCAGTATATAATAAAATCATATTATGTAACGCTCAATTTTATTTATAAGAAATTGGATTAGTTATATTGAAATACTTTTTCTCTTTGCAGGTATGTACAAGTTTAATGTTGTAAAACGATTTTTTGAGCTTTTGTAGTATTGGTAAGTGTCTAAAAAGATTAATAAAAAAAGGTTATAATTTTGTTATCAGAAATATTATATAAGAAAAGCTTTACGCATAATCCTTACTAATTGCGCAAATGCATATGGATACCATTATAAACATTTCAGTACATATATATGTATACACATATGAATTTCATATGCAGCATCCCTACCTGAGTAAAAGTGTCAAGTGTGTGCTCCTCTTGCCTGCTGCTCACTTTTGGTTGTATTTTCAATTAATATCAAAACAAGCCAACTCGTTAAACGAGAACCAAGTGAACGAGCCAGCAGCAGAAGGTGTGTAATTATAGATGTTTGGAGTTGCTAAACTAATTCAAGCGCCAAATTAAAGCATTCACAACCTAAACCTGATCTTACGGAGCTAACTCTTCAGTACACAAACTATGAATACATAAGCACTCACACATATGTAAAAACTACATACTTATACGAATATATGTAGGTATATGCTGTCGAATTTGAAACTGTCACCAGGCCTCTCACTTAAGTGTATCTGTTTAATTTTATCTTATTTATGTTGACACAATTATATATTGTGCAGCATCATTATGTAACTAGTTACAAAATCATCGTAATAGGACTAGTTCGCTTTTCTAACTTTCGACTCTAATGCAGTTAGTAACGTCTAAATTATACTTTTGTAAAAAATACGATCTACACCATTTTACACTAGTGTGCAACTAGTTACGCGCAATCTAGTATTATTATTTTTTAAGTAATTGACTTATATAGCAGTGCACTTAGCAATTTATTAATATGTATCTAGTTACTGAACCATCACAATAGGACTAGTACCGTTTTGAGTCCTACTTTCTACTACAATGCAGTTAGTAACGTCCAAATTATACTGTACTAAAAAATACAAACTGCACCATTTTACACTAGTGTGTAACTAGTATCCCTTTTAGAGTTTTTGGCGCCTTTACTGCAATGCAATTAGTGACGTACCAATACATTTTACAAGTTAGGTGTTAGTGAATTCCTATGCGTTTACATGGTTGTATGTGTATAAGTACGCATGTACTTTGGTATGTTTTCCTGAATTTATAAATAATTATGCGCCCATGACACTAACGAGGCGTCTAATGGCGTCTTAAATTAATGTTAATACACCAACTCCAACTCCAAATGCAGCACGAAATTCCATGGCGTCTGGCGTGTCACAGCAACACAGCTACTTTTGTATGTATGGATGTACGAACATCTTCGTAGTTTGTAGTTTGTTTCGTTCAGGTCGTTTGTCGTTGTCACGCATGAAAATGTCACTCAATTAACGTCACACATTTTTGTGAATTGATTGTGATTGCCAACAACAACAACCAAAACGCAAGCAGCTACATGACTGTAGGCCCTCGACTTGGATGCTGCCAAGCGTTGTCTCACAGTTGCAGCAAAATATTATTTACTCGTATTGGAAATGGAGGTGAATGCAATGAGAAGAATTTAACTGGGTAGTCGTGAAGTCCACACACGGGCAAATAAATATCTTGGCATAGGCAACATTAAAGTATTGAATTTCGTGATGGACCAAGAGGTGAGGAAAATACAAAAACAAGAAAACCAAGAAAAAAACGAGAACACATATACGGCTGACCATCATTTTGTATTCACTTAAATTTGTTGTAAGCGATATTTTGATCAGCTTATGCCTGTTTGCTCTTTTTTATTACATTCAATACTGTTTTCTTGCATATTCTCCATTCATTCACGTTGTATCTATTCACTCTAACCCCTTTTCCAATGATTTGTAGGCACTCCCTAGAAGAGCTGTTGTGGCAGGTTTTCATTCATTGTCATACAAATTTCATAAAATATCTGACAGTTTCTTCCTTTTGAAATGTCAATCACCGATTGCTTCATAGTATTGTATTAGAGCCACTTTATAATAATATTTTCTGTTACGGCAATCTTTTTGTAAAATCAAATCGTTAATGGTGATTTCGGCGAATATAACGGGGAAAACGAAGGACCGGAATCTGCAGAGAGGAACGATCTAACTGTAATAAATTCCGAGTATCGAAAAGGCGACTAAAATGGCTAAAAACATGCAAAAAGAAGTCGAAGACAAAGGCGATACGCTGTTTTAAAATATGACAGCAAGAAACTTTCTCAAAAGAGCACAAAGCACACTTCAAAACCCTCATCCACGCATCTATCCGTCTTTTGTAAGAAGACATTATTTGTGAGAATATATTCGGTATTGGCAATAAATACTTACTTACTTACCAAATGTTATATTGGTGATCTAATAGTGAATTTATTGTCTAAATGATCGCAAGTCGGAGCTGGTAAGGTGCATGCATCAGCTCCTATGCAAAATATGGTCGGATGAAAGCATGCCTGCCGATTGGAATTTAAGTGTGCTCTGCCCAATCCATAAGAAGGGCGATCCTGTAATTTGTGCCAATTACCGCGGGATTAGTCTTCTAAATATCGCCTATAAGGTTCTAGCGAGCGTATTGTGTGAAAGGCTGAAGCTCACCGTCAACCAACTGATTGGACCTTATCAGTGTGGCTTCAGACCTGGAAAGTCTACCATCGACCAAATATTCTCAATACGCCAAATCTTGGAAAATACCCATGAAAGGAGAATCGACACACACCATCTTTTCGTCGACTTCAAAGCTGCATTCGACAGTACGGAAAAGAGTTACCTGTATGCCGCGATGTCTGAATTTGGTATCCCCGCAAAACTAATACGGCTATGTAAGATGACGTTGCTCAACACCAGCAGCGCCGTCAGAATTGGGAAGGGCCTCTCCGAGCCGTTTGATACCAAACGAGGTTTCAGACAGGGTGACTCACTGTCGTGTGACTTCTTTAACCTGATGTTGGAGAGCATCGTACGAGCCGCAGAACTTAATCGCTCAGGCACAATATTTTATAAGAGCGTACAATTGTTGGCGTATGCCGATGATATTGACATCATTGGCCTTAACAACCGCGCTGTTAGTTCTGCCTCCTCCAAACTGGATAAAGAGGCAAAGCGAATGGGTTTGGTGGTGAACGAGGACAAAACGAGGTACCTCCTGTCTTCAAACAAACAGTCGGCGCACTCGCGTATCGGCACCCACGTCACTGTAGACAGTTATAATTTCGAGGTTGCAAAAGACGTCGTCTATTTAGGAACCAGCATTAACACCGATAACAATGTCAGCCTTGAAATCCGTAGAAACGTAGAATCTCTCTTGCCAACAAGTGCTACTTTGGACTAAGTAGGCAACTGAGCAGTAAAGTCCTCTCTCGACGAACAAAACTAACACTCTACAAGATTCTCATCATGCCCGTCCTGACGTATGGCGCAGAAGCTTGGACGATGACAACATCCGATGAAGCGATGCTTGGAGTGTTCGAGAGAAAGATTCTGCGTAAGATTTTTGGACCTTTGTACGTTGGCAACGGCGAATATCGCAGACGATGGAACGATGAGCTGTATGAGCTTTACGACGATATAGACATAGCGCAGCGAATAAAGATCCAGCGGCTTCGTTGGCTGGGTCATGTCGTCCGAATGGATACAAACGTTCCGGCTTTGAAAGTATTCGATGCGGTACCAGCTGGTGGTAGCAGAGGAAGAGGAAGGCCTCCTCTGCGTTGGAAAGATCAGGTGGAGAAGGACTTGGCTTCACTTGGTGTGTCCAACTGGCGCCGGTTAGCACGAGAAAGAAACGACTGGCGCGCTTTGTTAAACTCGGCCAAAATCGCGTAAGCGGTTATCGCGCCAATTAAGAAGAAGAAGATCGCAAGTTTAAAAGAAAATAAAAAAATGTCTCACCGTCTCAACTTTTAACTCAACTTTTAGCTCAACTTTTTAACCAAGTAAGTTCTCAAGCAGCTTTTATGCCACGTTAAGGATTTCCACAATTATTCCAATTCAATTAAGCCACTTTAATAGTTATTACGAGTAAAATAAATCCTTTCTACATGTTGCCGCTTTTTCTTTAGTAGCCATGCGAGCTAGGAATTCACTGATTTCCTTTCATTGCTGCAAGTATTTACGTGCAACACCACAGAAATCAAGTCACCTTGAGCGCACGCACTTTGCGAATGATTTTTTATTCACATATGTACATATATATGTGCGTACGGGTATCTGCATGCAAGCATGAATTTTTACCTTGTAACTGCCCACTGTGGAATGCGCCGACATCCGCTGGCCGCCTACTGGCTGCTTGACCAATAGTTTCCTGATCACCTTTCGGTGCCTGCAACTGCTGCTGCTGCTGGTGCTGGTGCTGGTGCCACATACTCGGGCGATAAGTAAATATAGACAGATATGCCGAATGCAGTGCGCATGCCTGGCTGTTGGCTGTAGGTTGTGCGTGCTTGCTCGGCGCTGGAATGCGAAACTGCAACTACAGCGCACCTCCAACGATGCGTGGCTAGCAGGCTGGCTTGATTTAGTCGATCGGTTGCCCGGAGGGCTGGTTTCGCGCGAGTGAGATCAATGGGCTGAAAAAACGCAGTAATAAAAATGGAATGAGAACAAGCGAAAAAGAACGAATCGACACACTCAGCCAAAGTACGCTGAGGTGAGGTGACGCTGCTGGTGGTGGTGATGATGGTAGTGAAACAAATTCAACAACTCCAACAGGAATTTAAAGTTCGCATATCTTTATCGAATCGCACAATCAAATATTTTGCTTTCTCACGCTATGCGCGGTCCATGGAAGTGGCAGAAAAAGCAACAACAGACAAGAAACTTGGTGTTGCTAGGGCCAATGTTGCCATGTGAAAAATGTTGCTGAGCCTGGAAAAGGTATAGAACGAATGTTTGTTGTTGTTGTGGTTGTTGGTATTGCAGCATTTGATTTGTTGTGTGGCTGTTGCTGATGTAGGAGTTGTTGTTTTATGCACACTTTTTATCTCTTTACCATTTGTGCCCATTTGATAAATAGGTACAAGGTCCCGATGCTGACTGCTGCCGCCGTTGTCGCAGCTACATTACTATTTTTTCCTTCAACACGATGCTAATATGGCTAAAACGAAGCGAGGAACAACAAAAACGAGTAATGCCATTTCGAAATGTGCACAACGTTGAGCTTAGCCTCGTCTCTATCACTTGGTTGTGGTTGGTTGTACTGTTAATTTTTTTTTTGCATTTGCGTTGCAACAATACTTTACTGTTGTCTACCAACCACAATGCTCAACGTGTGTGCCACAAATATAAAAAAAAGTAACAAAAAGCAAAAAATCTCACACATTTGCACTCCGAGAAAAGGAGTAGAATAATGAAAAATTGCTGAAATGCGAAGACTCGTAGAGAGAAAAGAAGAGAAGGCAACAGCAACAGCAGCAGCTGAAGTGGTGGAGGCATCAACAGCAAAGCTGAAAAATTCAATGCGTTAAGTGTGCTGTTGCAGGTTTCAAGTGCAACCAACTCGTATTTTATGCAACGACATGTGTCACACTCACAAACACACTCTTACACTACAAGGCATCCTTGCCTGACGTCGCATGTGTCGCTCGCTTTATGAGAGGAAAAGCTTGAAAGGGTGCCAAGAATGGCAGCGAGAAATTTCAAGTGCGCGAAAATGGATTAAAAATTGCAGCTGCTCTACAGCTGCAACACAACGCCTGGTGGTTGAATGCCAATATTTCATGCCACATGCCACATACCATTAGTTTACAAAGCTTTGCAGGTATGTTTTTATTTTTTGAAGTAGCTGCCACACACATAAGCCCTTTTTATGCGATGCAATGTAGATACATCAATTTAATCGCTACGCTGTGTTGTAGTTGACAATTTTCTTCATTTACAACAACACAATTTTGTTGTCTTTGAGGTATTTGTGCACATGCTGCGCTGATTTTGCGGCACCTGATTGTATTTTCATTGTGCGCCACACCCATTTAGCCATACTAACAGCCATCCATCTAAACAGCCAGGCCACGAAATGTTGCAAATATACGTGCGTCCATGTAGCAACCCTGCTGGTGCATGCATATACATGCATGTAGCTCAAGTGAGGGACAGGTGGTTGCAACGCGCATATTTTCCTTTTATTACTTCACATTTGTTGTTGTTTATGTCACTGGCATTATATATTTGAGCTACTGCAGCATCGTACTTACTCCCTTTAAATCCATGCATTTGCTGTGTTTTGTTATTTTGTGCTGTAGCGCATTTTGTAAATTACAAATGCCCACATCCGAGTTGCCTTTCCAGTCATCAATCCTTTGCATCCTGCGCACATCAGTCATTCATCCACTCACACGTCGGGATTGCGCTGCAGAGACAAAAGACAAAGCAACCTACCGGCAGCCATATCAGGCGCTGTAAAACATAATTCTGCCCACTCCATACACTCTTATGACAAGCTTCTCTTTCCATGCTGAAAAATTCACTCCAGCTTATGCTTAGCTTTGTCGCTCGCTTCTTTTTCGCTTGCAACACACAACATGGCTTCTCTAGCTGGCAATCTTCAACGCCAACAATTCACCTGCCTGCGGAAACATGTAAATTAGTTACAATATACAAAAGCTGAGTGGTTTCATGCCGGCTTACATAAGCGTCTACGTCTGCATCTGCGCTGGCGTCTTCGTCTTCGCCTACGCTTTTGTCTTTGTTTGTTTCGCAATTTCGCATCAGCTGCAGGATATGCATCCTTAACGACTTACAGCTGTGATGCAAGCTGATGTATTTAGTGCTTTTAAGTGCGTAGCGCACACAGATGCCAGCAATCAAAGGCTAAAAAGCCGCTTCTCGGCGCGCTTTGCGTCGCACATAAAAATGCATGCATGTGCGAATACCACCACAGCGCAGCATGGCACGGCATACAAAGGTAAAGGCGACACATCCGCATCGTTTGGCGCTAACGATTCTGCATGTGAGTTGTGATTTGTGAATGTCAAAACGGCCTCTAAAAATCCTTTGCATATCTCCACACAAGGCGCTCAGCTACGCACACACACACACGCGCAAACGTGCGTTTTTGCATTGTTTATAAGACTTCTAGCAGTGCAAACGCACTCTTCACGCAATCTTTGTCGTTTGGCTGCGTAATTACTTTTGCATTCGCGAATCCCTTTTAAATAAATTGAAATGATCTCATTAAGGTGCAACGAAGCAACATTTTTCTGAATAAAGGTTTGCAAAATATTGTTCGAAAATTACATAAATACATATAAAGCGGGCGAAAAGAACTCTGTTTAATACCTAAGTGCTCTTCTGACGCATAAAAGCGTTGGTACTTAACATTTTAATACCAAAGTCATTAACATTCCTGAATTCCAATACCAAAAAATATATATTCGAAGTGAATGAACTTTCCATGAAATAATTTCCACGTAAGTAGTGAAGGAGAAGCATACCTGTGTCATTGAAAAATTATTTAGACATTCAGAATAAGAGTATAAAAATTTTTAATTCAATACTTATATTATTCGGAATCCTCACAAATCAAGTAAATATTAAACAAAACCAAACTTAAGGTTCTACGGGATTTTACAATAAGGGCAGAGCATAATTTTTGCCGAACCCAAGCGGAGAAGCTTCGGCGTTCAAAATTATCACTTCTGGAGTTAATTTGAGCTTATGGGGGTGTAGGTCCAGATCTCTATGAAAAGGCCCAGATCTCTGTAACAGTTTAACTTTGAAATGAAGCTATTATGACTACAATATTTTCGGTATTTCGACAGGTGCAGTATCTCACTGACAGAAGAATATTCAATTGCTTCGTGGTCATGTTTTTGAAATCTGTCCAAATCTTCGTTCAAAAGGCCATACTATTTCATTTATTAAATTTTTGCGAGCGTCAGAAAAATCTGATTTTCCAAATCGATAACCACACGCACGAAGCTACGAATTTTTAATTTGAAAGTTAAATCCGTCCTACTCTTTGGATGTTAAACGTGGTTGGCATCTGTACTTACGACGCGGAAGTTGCAAACATTTGTGAAAAGATGTCATCGAACCATCCTCCCTAGCTGGTAGCCCGACAGCAAAAACCAATAGACATTGAAATACAACGAAAATGGAAATGGATTGGTCATTCACTGCTCGAACCAGGGACCGACATACGTAGAATGGCGCTGGACTGGAACCCTCAAGGATTGTGCTGCAGGAGACGCCCTAAAGGATCTTGACGACCTGGTCTTAATGAGGAATTTTTAAAAATTGACGAGCCTCTCTTGTGAGCTCAAACTAAGACGAAAGCGAGTAGTAGACAACATTGGCAAACATTTGTTGCGGTACTATGCGCCCAAAGCCAAAGCTAACTACTAATAATAGTTCTAATGGTTGTGTAAAGAAAAACAGGCAAAGTCTATAATAAAAGATAAAGAAGAAGAAGAATAATGTCAAAGGCTTTAGATCATTTGGCATAAAATCGCTCAATAGTATTTAAGGTACAATAGTATTAAGTTTACATTAAATTTAATCACATGATGACTCAGCAAATCTATAAACTGTGCAAACACTTCAATTACACCACATTAAACTAACGTAGTTCATTGAAAAAAATTGTTTAAGTAAAACTTTGTCAACTAATTCACATTCTTTAATAGCAGGCGAGATTTTCTTTCTTCCCTAGTTTTTTATTTATTATGACGCATTTTATGGTGTCACTTTGTTAAATATTTACATAGCATTTGATTTATTAGTCTCAACATTTCCGTGGCAGCAATTTACTTATCAATTCTACGAATATTGATTTTATGCTCCCCAAATATATTTAATCTTATCTGCTACTACGACGATATCTCAATGAGGCACCTCAATAAACATAAAGTTACCATTGTGTCTAGAACTAAAATATTGGATATAGCATTAGCACCGAATACAATAGGTAAACAGTGTTCTGTACTACTTCAAAATACTTTTTATTTTCAGTTTCTTATTTACCTTTTGTTGAATTTAGTACAAAAAAAAGAGATTTATTACAGGCGAGTAACGTTTGATTAGATTTCTTTAAAAATAGTGATATAATCATTTGCTTTAACCCACATTACTAGCTACCTATTGAAATGCCAACAACAACAACAACCAACTATACCCATTATACTGCACCATTCACAGTTTCGTCATGTTAGCTGACATGTAGCTAATGCACTTATCGGTAATAATCTACTCCTTATAAATATTTTCGGTTACCACTTATTTTATATGTTAGCCACCATAGAGCCACCTCCCTTGCTTTTGACTGTGTTGGCAATCATTACACATATCCCTTTGTCATTCTCCGTGCATTCGTTGCGCTTCGCACAATGCAACTCTGGCATATCTATGAATGCCTTCATTTAGACCCATTTGGCCTATTCGTCACAGTGTGATTTAAGTGCCAGCTGGCTTAGATTCACATTCCCAATTCGTTTCGTACTCTCAATGAATCGGGCAGAATATTCCCGCGTGTGTGTGGCACATAATTAGTGCTTTTTAAATACACTCAGGACTCGCCCACTCAAGCCTCGTATGCTGCTCTTGTTTTCATTGTCATGTGACGCCGCATGCAACCTACGATCACACAGATGAATTTCTGCAATAATTTGCTATTTACTACCAAGGAAGCAATCTTAGCTCACTCTTTATGATTTCCTATTTCCCGTAGTTTTTTTCTTTTTCTTTTCCTTTTTATTTAATTTTTTATTTATTATTCTGCAATAGCAACGCCTTTTCCTGGTATTCAAATGCACAAACGTTTTCCTCTCATTGTTTCATGTTTTTTTGTTTGTTTTTTGTTCTCCTTTCCTTATCCAAGTTCGCCTTGGCATCCGTTGCTGTTTTGTCGTTGTTTGTTACAGATTTGAAGTGCTTTTTATTGTTTCACCGAGTTGTCGGCACCTTTTGCTGTGCCTATGAATAGTTTCTACACATAACTCTGCCCTCAGTGCTATTTTTCTAATTCCGTGCTTCATATGAATTCTGTATTTCATTAACTCTACCTTTACGCACAATTCGTCTTGGACTGATAAACAACAATGTGCGTGCGCTCACATTTAAGATCCCTTTTATCCTGCGAATGCGTGTAATTTCTAGATAGAACGCGATTTGCTTCATTGACTCGCCCATTTATTACCACATACCTATATTTACACACACATATACAATCATATTACTCAGATATTTTATTGAAAATATTTTGTGGCATGCAGCAACATTTTCTGTTTTTGGTCTTCGAAAATAACATTTCGTTGGTGGTGAGAAATATTCATATCAATACTTCATTAGCTGTTACTGTTACTGCTGTTGTTGTAGTTAGTAGGTGGCGTTCATTTGGCATTTAATGGCATCATCGTAGCTGTCGTTCTTTGTATAAGAAGTGCGTGAATGAAGTAATTGTGCAGGCAATCGTCCGTTCCCTTTGAGCTCACACCTTTGGTTATGGTTGGATTTGAAAACAATCAGCACCAATAAATCTGCTCAGGGATATTAAGCTCAAATAGACACAAGAGGTCGATACGGGCGTGCTATACAAAAGGTGATTGGTATAGGGTGGTTCTGCATGCCTAAAGATTCGCTTTAATATTTTTAAGAGTAGATTTTTGAAGGCGTACGACGAGTCAGGGTTTTTAATACTTTAACAGTTGAACATGAAACACGCATATGAATGACCTAATTGGGAGAAGACGAGAACTGGCGAGTTTAAGGGCCTACCAGCGTCTGCCTTGGCGCAAGTCGTTCGCTTTATAGAAGAAAACTTAATCAGAAGTGATTGGGCGTCTGCTACCGTTCTATGCAACGATGAGATAAGAATATTCACAGACGCTGCAAAAATGGGCGTCTGGAATAAGATTTGACGCCTTCTTTCAGCACATCTCATTGAGAGAAGCTTACAAATTTGCAGACTAACTACTGTAGCGCCTTTTTATCTATGCAACTGAAATAGCGGCAAAAATGGTAAGCGTGATGTCGCATGCTCGTTCAAAACCCACTTTCCTTACAAAGAGTACTGTTATGATGTAAATCATTTTGTCAGTAGCTATCAACTCGAAATGTGTTGAAGAATATCACACGTGTTTACAATATCTTCGACAGCATAATTCAGAGGTCATAATAACAGAATACTGTTCGGAAAATAAGGAAGCTGGCGAGTGCGCTAAGAAAGGATCTAAGACAGGACAGGAAGAGTCGAGTTCAAGCATAGAAGCACGTTGGGTCTCCTGTTTTTACAAGTCCAGAAGAAGGCTAAATCAACCAGTGCCATGACGTTTTTTGTAGAAGCTGTAAAAGTTAGAAAGAGGGAGAGAGGATCGCAATTGGAAAATAATTTTAATATTTTTGAATAACCAATCCTTAGAAGAACTAAAAGAGGTTACGTACCATTTCGTTAGAGAAGCTGATTGGAATCACCAAAAAATTGGGATGGTTCAAAGATATGTTTGGATCGGAGAGGGTAGGTCTCTCTCGGTCTGTGATATGCGCCAAATGCCGGCATGCTCAACATTCTTCTAATAAATGCTATTGTTTAATATAGTTGAGAGTCGCTCAGCGCCAAATGCCAACAGCACTCGTGAATAGTGTTCTTTCGCACGCTATTGTGCCTCGTTCGGTTTTCTGGAAAAGTTTGGTTATACCACGAGAAGGTGGGTGTAACTAGTGCAGACCTGTTGGCTGAAACGTAGTATACGTTACCAATCTCCACTCTTCCTAAAAAAAGCTGTGCTTTGGCACATGATAGATGGAAGAGGAGAGGGTCTGTCTGCATGTGAAATAAATATTTGCGCCATATTGAGGATTTTAGAAAATTGGTGATCTCAAGGCCAGCCCAATAAAGGTAGTGAAGTCACACAAAGCAGAAATAATTAACGAATACTCCCTCCCAAGCTATAATCAGTCAGAATATACTTGCAAAGCAACACTTCTCTATGTTGTACAATTTTCCTTAAAAACTTGTTCCACAAAGGCACAAATGTAATCCTATCAACCGTACCAACTGCGAAATTGCTATTATAAACGTAATTACGAAAATAAATTGCAAGAGCGAGCAAGTTATTGACATTCCAATGTCTATTTTGCGTTGTCAAAAAGCGCCAGGTGGCACAAGTAAACAAGCAAAATGAACGAGCTAAAGTTCTGGTTTATGCAAATTTATTACTTTTTTTCCCCCTGCGCCGAATGTCAGAGCATGTGTTTGCATGTTTATATACACGAAAACATACACATGCTCATATAAGTGTGTGTGTATGTGTTTATACATTACTGTGACATGCAAAATACCTTTGTGATGCTGATGGAGAAGCTCCACTGTCGCGCCTGCAGGCCTTGCGCAACACACTTACATATCCAGACAGGGATACATGCCACACGCATCATTTATGTAAATACATACTACCTACCTGTCGCATGCAACATGCTGCAAGTCAGCCAAAGTAGTTCCTGTTTTAACTACATTGCAGCAAAGTTGCGTGAGGAATAGTAGAAAAAGTAGAGAAGTAGCATCTTCGCAGCAGGCAGGAAACGGCACAAACTCCATGCAGTACTGCCTATGTCGTATGCAAATTCAACACCAGCTAGGCAGGCACACGCAACATAAAGACCAAATAAAAGAACTTAGCGGCAAAGAGTCACATCGATAGAATAGGAAACCAAATTGAAAAAAGAGACATCAAAGTGAATACTATCGTCGCTTGTAACCGCGGTTATTTATGAATCGTAAGTTCTGCTGGCAGGCAGCTAGCAAAGTCAACGAGCCATCCAGTCCGCCATGATTGAGATGAAGTTTCAATGGTGTGCAGAGTAAAAGCCATTACTAACCCACAGATTTGAACATTTGAACGCAGCGACCCCGGATACCACCTGCTCCACAGTTTTTGTCATTCCCAGCTACTCGTGGACATATGCAAATTTTTCTCATTTACAACATTCTCCCAACATCCACGGCCACTTCTTTCACTGCACTGAAGCCATCTAATAATTAATATGTGAAAAAATGCGGGTAAGCCTGCAGAGTTGTTGGTACAGCGTGGCAAGGCAAAGAGTTGAATAAAAGCGGAGTCATTTTAAAAGGTTTCGGAACTAATTCATGGACAACTTCTTTAGATGCTGGTGTGCGGGATGAAGCGATAAATGGTGAAACATTATGGTTGCATGATCACACTCACAACTTTATTTATACTCGCAGGTATCTGCAGATTCTATGTGATTGCATAGCGTTCGTTAAGCTCTGGCTTAGTTGCCGTGAATTGTGTGTGGTCACTGAATAATAATAATACTTGTGTCATAGTTAGTTATAATGCAGTTTGGATATACTTTTCTATCATCAGGTCGGTCCGTCTGTCAGTCGGTCAGCTGCTTCTGTGTATGCGGTGCCGACAGTTTGAGATTTGAAATGTTAGAGATTCAGTGAGATTATGCTTGTATTTTAAAGCGGCTACAAAAGCTCATAGATATGCGAGTATACAGTGATGTGTGTTGCGGCAGAGATGGGAAGTATGCGCGTTTTTTCAATTAAAACTTTTGTCATGCAATGGCGGGCGGGGAGGTTATCATAATAAAAAACCAAAGCATGTCGAAAGCGCAATTTAATTTGAATATTCACTGAATGGCTTAATAGTAAATGGGGTAAGAAGAATTAGTTGACATTTCTTAAAACAAAAATGTTAGTCAAAATGAATTTACGAGTTGAGATTAGATAGGTTTATTCAAATTAGCTAGAAAAATATCTTTGTATTGTATTTTTTGTATTGATTTTTTTTTTTTTTTGGAGGGTGAGGTAGGATTAAAAATGCCTTCGCACTTACAGCGATCGTCGTTTACTGCGTTGAGTGGTGTGACCACTAAAACAATTACTCCTCTTCATCTGGAGAGGCAGCCTTCCCGGCACTACTTCCTGCAGTACTTCGGGAAGGTCCAGAACAACATCCATAAAAAGGACTGCCGTGACTACGATTTACATGGTACATTCGATCATTCCAATTTTTTAATAATTTTTCTAATAAATCTGAATGATATAAATATAAGTGAATCCCATCAGCAA
The DNA here is from genome assembly GCF_028408465.1 of Anastrepha ludens. Lineage (NCBI taxonomy): Eukaryota > Metazoa > Arthropoda > Insecta > Diptera > Tephritidae > Anastrepha > Anastrepha ludens. The sequence continues at coordinate 113,988,802 of NC_071500.1, read as the reverse complement.
AAGTCCTACGCAAACAATGGTCATTTGGCTTCAATTCTTGCACGAGCTGTGGTTTATGCGCACTTTAGCTAAGATGCTTATGCAATTTCCAAGATTCCTTTCGTAATTTTCCACGTAGTCGAAAGACAAAGGCCGAAAAGTTGCGAATGACGATTAATCGACATTCCGGCAACCGCTTCAACACTTCGCGAACAGGTTTATTTTTTTCAAAGTAAATGTCAACACAGCTTGTCATTCTCAGCTATCAAACCATAGTTATCGATATCGATAGTTCTCATGCAGCTAAATAAACACCCATTATTATGCAATTAATGTGTATTTATGTAGTTTAGAGTTTTATGTACCCAGAGAAAGCATTCGATAAGTTATGGTGTTAATTTGTTAGAAAACTTTGAATGTTGCTATTAAAGAAAATTAATTGCATTTTAAAGAGTTTACAAATGACCGGAAACATAAATTATACATAAAATGTTGACTTAAGAAGATTTAGTGAATAATTAGCTAAATAAAAAAGACTGAGTGCGCTACCATGAAGGTTTCACAAGTTTACATGCGCATATGTGTGTGTAAGTATGTAATTAAGTGCAAGGGTACATGAACTCAAAAACAGTTCTTAGTTGGTCGCCGTAAAGCGCTTAGTCGCTGCTCTAAAGTCCGAAATAAACAAACAAAGGGCCGGTTTTGATAAACACATTTGCCAACTCGTTGATTTTTTAATTTAGTTAGCATTCATCTCAGCCATTCACTTCGGTTCCACCAGGGACCTCTCTCCCTTCTTATCTGCTCCATTAGGGCGTTAATGAATTAATTACCAAATAAAGTGTATTCAAATACTGCCAGTGAAACGTTGGTGACGATGGTAAAATGAGCGCAAATGCCGAGTGCAAAAGAGTTCGGAGTACATCTAACACACACACGGATACAATAGGCCACAAAAAAGGTATAAAAGTAGAAATTCAAAAATAAATGCTTCAACGATTTAACAAAAATTGTAAGCAACAAATGATAAAACAGCGAGAAAACACTAACAACAACAAACAGCAAGTAATGTAAACATTATTTCATTGTGCGATTGTCATTTCAACTGTTTACATTCCGCATATCATCATCGCCGCTAAAAGCGCTAACAACAATACCTTAAGCCAACGCTATTGCCAGCAACAGCATCATCGTCGTCATCGCCCAGCAACGGATGTGAACGCCCAGCGGCAAGCAACGCAGCGCTCGCAGCCGCTATCTACTACGCCAGGCGCATGCTGGTATTGCTGTTGCTGTTCTATGGCTGTATCCATGTTTAGCTTGTTTGCGCTGCTTTGTGTGTGTGTGTGAGTATATGTTGCTGTTGTTGTGGGCGTATTTCATCTGCAGCCTTTGGCTGTGTGATCGGATGTGCTATCGCTATTTATAAATTGCCCGCTTTCAAGATATGCCTGTATGTGTACAGACACCCATACAAGCTCGCATGTGTAAATGGCTTCTCAATCACGCCTGTGTGTGCCCATAAAGTTGCTGGTTTGCTCTGTGCTCCAAAAAGTGTTAATGGCTTTAATCGGATTTTAAATCTTTCATTAACAAAAGCAAAACAAAAAAGGCTCGACAAAAGCCAAATGGTGCTGAGTAGAAAATTACAAAAATATTTTCATTACTTACAACAGCAGCGGCAGCTATGCAGCACTGCGTAGCTTCCCAGCATAGCGGCAGGTGAGCCAATTGGCAGACCAGTCTCGGTCGCCAGACGGAGTGACTTTGTTGTAATGGCAATAATGCGGCACAAATCTGCCATGTCATATCCTACGGCAATATTCGGCTTATTAAGCTTATCATGCTTGTACAATAACAACTACCGCCTGGGCACCACAGGTAGGTAGGCCTGCTTGGCTGTGGTTGTGGCTGTGGCTGTGGCTGAGATATGACAGGGGCCTCAACGCCGCACCACTGCACAGCTACACTTGCCACAACCAGCCGAGCGCATTGGCAACATGCCTTCGACAACTCAATTTTCTCGCATTCACTTTTCTCACAACATACGAGCATATCTCAATCTTCTCAATTTTGTTGTTGTTTTATTACTATCACCATAATTCGTATTGTTGTAATAATTATGGATTTTCCCTTCACTTGTTTTAGCTGTTGTTGTTGTAAGTGCTCGAATGAATAGCCTATTAATTGCTGGCATCTTAATACATATCGCTAAACAACTGAAAGAAGTAGAAAAAAATTCAATATCACGTCCGGCACATTTTCCCCCCTGCACTTTCATTGGTGATTTGAGGGGTTTTTTCGAATTTGCCTCATCATAATTATTTTTATCATTTATCTTTTGCTATGCGCTAATAGCGAAATTATTTACGCTTTAATAAGATTTCGAGTGCTATTAGTTGGCCTGATTTCGTCAACCGTCTCCTACTTTAGTGAGCAAATGACAATTTGCCGCTGAAAAATTGTATGGGCCTTAACAAGATTTTTAAATCTATAAGAAGACCAATTTATAGAAAATTTTGTAGGGTATCATTCGTCAAAAGCCGCATGATGGGGACGACAATAATCGGCAAAAGTTCTCAGAGCCTTTTCCGTCTCCTTGAAGCCAGACAACAAGCCATAGGGACACAGCCCCATTCGGTTTTAGGTTTCTGATATGTCTACTAGCAGACGAGGACCAAAATTAAAATACTTATTTTGGCGCTCGTTGGTATAAAAATCTCTCTCCCGATTGTCTATATTTTCTGCTCTCCAAAAATTAACTACAAAGGCAAAACAAAATTTCTATTGCTAAGGTCTAATGGTGAAAAAATGGTTTGATGAGAAGAAAGGCCGTAAAACTAGAAGCCTCAAGAATTATTAAATCTATATGCTCTGAATTTACTTTCTCTAAGTCAGCTGCTCAGTTGAATATGTGGCTTTTTAATTTGTGACGCAGCGTAGACTTTGCCTGACTCTCCGAGGCAGGGCTTCAATTACTATTTTCGGTCACTGCTCTATTCGATCTATTTGGTTGAGTCAAAGACGGATATGGAGGCAAAATTAAGATTCTCGTTTTTGAGCTTCTATTTGGTTCTATACCCAGCGGTTAGAAAGTAGGGCAGGAAGGCAGTGAGATCATAGGAAAAGTCAAGGCAAGTTAAGAGGTTTTTAGTTCCAGCTCTCTTGGCGAGTTCGCAAACCAGATTACATAAGAGGGGACTACGAATTAAAATATTATCTCGGCAACATTGATTATTCTTCTTATTGTAGCACCTGATAGCACGTATTAGTTGTATGGTGTTCAAGAAGCAATGAACTTGTTGTGGAAAACAGGTGGGGAGGCAGATCTGTATGTGTCTGCAGCGACAGCAAAGATGCGCTCATGGCCTTAGACAGCCTTTCAACCACTTCAAGGGTAGTTGATTACTGTAAAATCAGGGTGAACTATGTCGGTAGAAATCATATTCTGGTGCTAAGATGGGCCGTGGGACACGTGAGTATCGCGGGTAACGAAACCTCTGACTCTTTATCGAGGATAGGCTCTGAGGCCAACTTCTTCGCCCCAGAGCCCGTTCTGCCACTGCCTTCTGCAGCTATCAAAGCCACGGTTAATAAAAGGGTTACTTCCACCCACAAATGAACTTGGCAGGCTGAGAGAGACTGCAGATGGACAAAACTGATGTTACCTGTCATATCCGACCGACTGTCACAGATCCTCTTGTCAGTCAGCAGGAGGCCTGTAGGCAGCTGACGGGCCACTTTCTATGGGCTTAGCACAGTGCACTTTGCCCAGCATGTGGGGAAGAGGATGAGACGGCATACCATTTTCTGTGCGCCTGCCCGGCCTTCGCTCAAATCAGGCTGAAGGTCTTTGGCATTGTTGTGCTAGGAAGCGGCCACCTTGGCTCCTTGGCACCACAAGATCTACTCAGAATTCTTCAGAGGTCGGGTAGATTTAAAGAAAATTAAAAAGGAAACATGGGAAGCCAAGTCCTCCCTCCTCCAACTAAATCTTACGCAGTATCTTTTTGTCGAACACTCCTAGAGTCAGCTCATCGAAGATCGTATCGGCCAAAGGTCTGCGCCATAAAAAAGGCCGGGTATGATGAGATACTTATAAAGATTATTTTTTTGTTTATGGAGAGACAATTTCATTGCTATGTTGCCTTCTTAGTCCCCGTTGGTCATCATCCTCCAATCCAAAGCCCTTTCTTCCTTTTTACGCCTGTTTGGTTCTTTTCCCAATGTTTTTTCCTATGCATGACATCACAAAGGGCGAATTTTGATTCTTTGTCCAATTGGGCTCCTCGCGTGGGCATCCATTTATTCTAACTTAACCTGCCTACTTAGTTCAAAGTAGCACTTGTCGACAAACAAGTTTTTTTATTGGATCTCAAAGCTAACATTATCAGGGGTGTTAACGCAGTTTCTTCGAAGTTAAAATTATACCCATCAAAAGTGACGTGGGTACTAAGACACGCCTGTTTTATTCGATGACAGAAGATGCTTCGTTTTATTCTCATTTGCCACCGGATCAATTCATGCCACTGCTCTATTCAATTCAGTGAGTGAAATACAACGGTGTGGGTTCCTGAAATGTCATGAAATTCGAATAATGTATATCTGCGTTAATTTAATGAATATTTCTGTTCATGGCGTTGGCATATCCCAGATAATATTTTCCAAATGCCAAGAGCTAGTGATACTTTCTTCTCACAAATAACTTATCTTTTCCAGCTTTAATTTTATTGTATCTACACAGATCCTCTAATGACTTATTTTCTTTTACTCTGCATTTATTAAAGTCTTCTCTTTGATCGATTTGCCTGTGACAAACCAATGAGCTTTAAAAACGACCGGCAAAGCATCTCACTTCAATCTCGTTGAGCCTCTTGCCGCATTTGACAATTAATTCGTCAGCCATTTACGCGCTGTTTGAAATGTGACTTAGCTGATAACTATGGCGATATGCCATTGATATGCCTATTGGCTGATTGGCCGGTTGGCCGATTGAAACAGGATGCACAAACCCACTCGTTGCTTGGCATTTGAACTGCTATGCGTGCTCACAATCAACTCTTTCCGCCGGTATGCTGCCACAACTCCTCCGTCCAGCTGCTTGATTGCGGTTCATTGCAACCTCTCATTACTGGCCACTCCAACTTTAGCTCCAAAACAAACTGCCAAGCCAGCAGATGCTCAACATTACTCTACATCAGCAGTGGCTGCCAATTGTTGGTGTTGAATAGACGTTTTCTTCAACGCCTTTGTTGGCACGCCACGCGCGTGCATTTGCGTGTATGGTTGTGTGGGTTCGGATTGATTGCTGCTTGCAAAGTCCGCCTTGGTAGCTGGTTTTTCGCTCGAGTAATGCAAGCAACTCCTCCAGTTTATTTTCACTCCTTTATTATTGCAAATTTATTGGTATTTGTGTTTGCTATTCCTCCAATTGATTGGCCAATTTGGTGAATATTTCAATGTGAGTTGTTGGATTGTGTGGTTTATTAAATGGCTGTGTTTAAAGTCGCATATTTGTTTTCATTGAATAATTGATATTGAATAATTGACGATGGCGGTGGACTTGAGGGGATTTCACCGTTGATTGAGTTAATGCCAGTCAACGCGAAATTCATTTGAAATAAATTGTGGCAATTGAAATTGATTTTTTTAAATTGAGTTTTTGAGAAAAACGAAGGCAGAAAATGTAAGAAATCAATTCAAATTTAAATTCAAGATTTCAGTAAATAATTATTCTTCATCTGCCTCAGAAATACCATCTAAAAAATCCATCTTAATTGTCACTAATTTTTGTGAGTTTTTAACTTTCAAATAATTGAAAAAGGTGAGCTTCAGAAGCTGAATTTTTTTAATAGTTTTTTTTTTGTAGTTTGCACAATTTTTTATTTATTTTTATATTACAAAGCTTACAAATTATTAAATTAAATTGTTTAGAATTTTATTAAATACACCAAAGCAAATGCAGAGCTTGCCCAGAGGCTTTCGTCTGATTTTGCACATTTATTTTTGCAGTTGGTAAAAAAATTTTCATAAATTTAAGAAGTTTTGCTAATCATATTTGATTAATCTATGTCAGTTGGCGGCCATTGTAGCCGAATGGGTTGGTGAGCGACTAGAAGTGTACAGGCTAGAAATTTCGGCATGAAGCACCAAATAATAGCGGTCGCTTCCGCCATGAAAAAGCTTCTCATAAAAAACCCATCTGTCGTTCGGAGCCGGCGTAAAACTGAGGATCCCTCCATTTGTAGAACAAAATCAAGACGCGCACTACAAAGAGAAGGAGGAAAACACCAAAAGGGTGTAAGCGCCAATTATTTACCATATTTAGGTATTTATTTATTTATCTATTTATTTATGTAAATGTAAATTCTTTATCAGTTTCGAACATTTTTTTCCACTACTTTTTCCATTACTTTCAATCCACTGTTAAGTGTCTCTGCTAATTCTGACTTGCCGCAAGCCGTTTACCACAAAAACCTGCAGCACGGCAACCTGCAACTTGCAACCTGCCGCATACCAAACCACAAAAAGGAATTAGCTGCCACATTTACTGCGCCAACTTGCCGCATTCCAGTCTATGGGCAATGCGGCACAACCCATTACTGTCCTTATTACAGTCTTCGTGACAGGCTGCAACAGCCGCCGCCGCAAGTCATATTTCTTTTTTACAGTGTTTCTTTTTGTTTGCTAATTCCGCTATGCGCGCTCATTCTTTGCAACGCCAAGTGAGTGACTGTGGCTTGTGTTGACCAGTTTCTGTGTTGTTGCATATTTGCGCTGTTTTTTTTTTGTTTTTGTTTGTTACGAAACTGCACCGCAGAGCTGCCAGGAATATTTCATACTTGACGACAATTTGTGGCTGCCACAGCACACAAACTGACTGTTGGATTCTACTGTCAGCACTTGCAGGTTGTCTTAACGAGGTTGACGCAATTTTTCTAAGTTTGTTTGGTCTTTTGGCCAGTCACTTAGTAATTTGTGAGCTGTGAAAAGTCGCGTTAGCGCATGCGAGTTTTTAAATATCTGCTGCCAGTTTTTGCCTGTTTTGAATTGCCATATTTTGTTATTTTTATAGCATAACAGGCATGCAGTCGCTTGCTGCTTACAATCTGCCACATACCACTTGCCACATGCCAAATTAAATAATGCTTCGCTCACATATTTACTTTCTCTAAGCACAAGTATGTTGCAAGTAGACAGCAATGTTGCCCATTCCTGCTTTCCATCCGCCTCCATGCGGTGCCAAGCCTCCTTCACTTTTAATTAGTTGTTTATCTCGACACTCGTGCGCTAATTAATAGTGTCGTCTGCCGCAGCATGTGCGCGAGTAACATTTCGCTGGCAATTTTAAACTCCGCTGCATAATTTCATGCATCCGCCTAACAACTCATCAGCCAATCAGCTGCACCTCACGTACGCGAGAGATCTTTTAAGGGCTTTTGATTTTTAAAACTTAATAAATAAATTTGCATTGAATTCACTTGCGAACCAATTCAGACATTTCCTGTTTCGAGCAATGCTTGCATTCATTCAGACATTCCTTCATGCGCGCATTTATTCCTGCATGCACTCGCATTCGCATTAACATCCATTCACTTCTGCGCCACTTGAGCCATAAACATTAACAGCCCTCAATTAAAATATAAGTACACACACTCAGGATGCGTGAATGGCAAAATAAATGAAATAAAAAAATAAAAAATTAATAAATAAAAATTATTCAGTACATGAGTAGGAAAGATATTGAATAATGTGGTAATAAAATTTTTTTTTTTGAGTGAATCAGTGACAGCAGCACTTGAGCGCCACACTCACGATTATTATTATTTATGTTTATATGTATGTATGTATGTATGTATGTGTATCACCTGTAACACGACACACGTTAAACGCTAAATAAGGCTTGCAAGTGGTGTCTACAAGCATACAAAATATTTCAGGTGATATAAAAATACGAATATTTTCCGCGTCCAAATAAGTGATCTGTTATTGAAAATTGAAATCATACACCTCCAATTTGCACATTTCCGATGCCCAAAATTTCATATATATGGATACGATAAATAACTTTCAGATGCTCAATTTATTTTTGAGATTGTACTCGTATTGTTAATAAGGAATTTTGTAAGCAATTAGCGTATCGCACGCGATGTGCTCGTAGAGAACATTTTTGAAATCATTGAACTTTTCAAGAGCGGCATATGTACATAGGTACATACATAAGAGTGTTTGTCTTCCTCTTCTTAATTGGCGTGATAACCGCTTACGCGACTGTGGACGAGTTTAACAAAGCGCACCAGTCGTTTCTTTCTCGTGCTAACCGGCACCATTTGGACACACCAAGTGAAGCCAAGTCCTTCTCTTCCTGGTCTTCCTCTGCTACCACCAGCTGGTACCGCATCGAATACTTTCAAAGCCGGAGCGTTTGCATCCATTCGGATGTCGTCGTAAAGCTCATACAGCTCATCGTTCCATCGTCTGCGATATTCGCCGTTGCCAACGTGCAATGGTCCAAAAATCTTGCGCAGAATCTTTCCACATATAGAAGTCCACGCAAGTGGTGAAAGTTACTGATCGTCATTTACTTGGGAGTGGCCAGGACGATTCTTCTGCATATGGTTCAAGCAGCTCACAACATCCGGGATTAGCCCACGTATCCTCTGGGCAGCTTCCGAACACCCGTTCGGGAGTGAGCTAACATGAGAAGACGAAGCATTCCAGGATAGCTGGTTGTGCGCTGGGTTTGGGACCCGCCACTTAAAAATCCCCCCCAAGTGTTTGTCGCTATTTCATTATTTCTGTAGAAATAAAAGACGATCAGTTCTCGACTTACTAAGGGCTAGTTTTTCAAAGCTCCTCTTTCAGTTTGGTTCTGTCTCAAAACACCAACGCATTTTGTGGGTAGACCTCATGAAATCGTCAATCCATAGTTGAATCGATGCAGAATTGGCACCTAGAAAGGGTTCAGGGCCTAGAAAAAGACCATACTGAGTCGTTATTTTGTAGTTCATAAGACATATTCGCATCACGTGTTGGGATTTTCAATTGCGATTTGGCCTGTCTCCTATTACCAGTCCACATTGAGTAAAGTGATAGAATGGGCAGAACATCTATGAATACTAGGCCGGGTCGATTTGTGGGGAGGCAAAAAAATCGCCCATTGCTCTGTGAAAATCATATTCTAGGGATGAAAATAATAATAATAATATTCTAGGGATCAAAATAGGAAACCATACTTCTAAAACGAATTCTGATGTCCCCCAATTTGGGTCAAACTTTTTAGTTTCTTTTCTCATGTAAAGGCCAAAAATGGTGATATTTTGAAATGATTGTATGGGGAACCCCCCAGGGGAGTTCCAGGGGGTGTGCCACTGGCATGGGTGGATCGGCCGTCCAAAGTTAGTGGGGGTCGGTCATACATTTGGACTCGATTGGAGCACTCTAAATGGGTCAAAGTGGGATTTTTCGTTCGACCCAAATTGGGGGACATCAGAATTCGTTTTAGAGGTATGGTTCCTTCGGCAAAGTTTTTATTTTGATCCCTAGAATACGATTTGCACAGAGCAATGACCGATTTTTAAATCGACCCGCCCTAATGAATACGCTACTTAAGCAGCTGCAACAACAACAACCACTCTGATTTGTTTAGCTGTCATATAGGTATTCAAAGAGCTCACTACATACATATTCGCCTTGGATGTAGACTAGTCTTGCCTTAGTGGTATACATCAGAGGAATTCAACTAAAAACGCTCTAAACACAACAAAAGGCTATAAACTTAATGCAGTAACCCAACTTAAGTTACCTTCGCCATTATAAACCTAATTGTTTGGCAGATTAAATAAAAAAAAATTGGAATATTTTTTTTTTTTCATTTTTCGCTGCGATCTAAAAGTCAAATTTGTCATATTCATGCATTCATACATACATATGCATGTATATCAATGAAGTACACCATTTTTGTTGTAGTTTATATTTTTAATAGCCAAACGCTCGCTTCGAAATCCAAATCACATAAATCCTCCAGAGTAATAAAAGATCACCGCTTTGATGCAAACGTTTTGTACAACATTCGTTTTGTGGCCAGTTAATGCCACTGCATAAATAAATCTTTCAACATATAAAATGTACATGCATACATGCATACATGCACACATACATACATATGTACATATTTACAGCATAATTTTGTGTATTTAACCCAGTGGTCTTGTTGGTATAGCGACCAAATAAAGCTAGCGGCAGACAGTGACAGTCAGTCAAGCGTTTCTGCAGCCGTTGATGAGAGCAGCTGTTCTTTGCAATATGCATATGTGCGTATGTATGTGCATATGTGTACATGTCTTTAGTTGATGGCTGTAAAATCGTGTAGTGGCCTGTGTATCAGCTTGGCAGATCCCGCACGTACCAACCAGCTGGCTGCTAAACGAATTGTCCGTCTGTTTGTCATGTAGCAGTTCGTTGAATGTAAAAATGTGCGCGTATGTGTGTGTTTATACACATACACATGTATGTTTTCGAGATTGAAATCAGCAAACCACAAAATATTATAAGCACAACTTTTAAAAGCAACAGCAAATGTTGGCGGATGCGTTGGCTTGCATAGAAATTTAAACCTATTTTTGTCATTGCTACAACAACGCAGCCAATAGCAACATTAACCAGCTGAAATGCTATTTCATTTCTTGCTGTTGTTGCCATTTTTACATGCAGCTAATTTAATTTGTGATGCGGGCCACTGGCAGCTGATTGCTTACTGCTGACTGCTGGCTGCTGGTGCTTTGCGGCCAACACAGCTCCATCATTTATGGCAAAGATTACCAACGTTTGCTGATAGTGAAATAATTATATCAGTTCTTCTTGACGCACTGCAGTGTCTGAGTCTCTGTCGCGCTGACTCTCTTTGCTCTGGTGCTTTCAGCATTGTAATCAGCGTGCGGCTACCACTACCTACATTTCAAATCGTTCAAACGCTGCACTGCTGCACAAATGCGCTACTAACGTTTCTGGGATTCTTAAGCGTCAACATTTTTCTTTGTCTGCCTTTCAACACCTTTGCTCCACTTGACTCCGAAAATTCGCGCTGTTACAAGACTTAGCGTACTCTTAAGCCCGCCGCTTTGTCATTTTTCGAAGTGCTGTCGCATTAAAATCTTTTCAAATTTCATGATTTCATTTCTTCTTCATTCTTTTCATTTCATAAAATGCGCACAACGATTCATTGCCGTTTTTATTGCTGTTGTGCACACACAAACATACGTTTTTCGCCTTCCTCTCTATTTGCGGTGACAAAGCTGATGTTTTTGCGCGCCATAAATCTAAGCGGCGCTCACTTCAGTGGCCATTTGTCCGCGCTATTAAGGAGCTTTGCAATCAACCGACGCCACTTTGAAATGTCTGTCTGTCCACACATCTATCATTTGCAGTTTCCATGCTCCACACTCAGCCCTCCACTTATTCGCGTTCTAAAGCAAGTTCGCCTCCCAAAAAAATTGTCATTCGCATAAACAGATTTAAATGAGATAAACTCGCAGCAGTGCCACCGGTGCCAACACAAGCAACTCGCAATTTTGTTATCCATTCAAAGCACGTACCGCTCTCGAACGGCTGGCAAATGCCTAGCTGCCGCAACCATCAGTCTGTCAACCAGCCAGTGACTGCCACAAACACCGGTTGTTTAGCTGGTGTAGCGAGCTGATGGTGGTTGCTTGAGTTATTTGATTTTGATTTTGTTCGTTTTCCGGACTTATCTGCTTTACCATTGTGTTTATTGTTTTTGTTTGTGTGTTGTTTTCTTAAGATTTTTATAGTTTTCTATTTATAAATGCGTTTAGCCTTTTTTGCCTTCTTGACATTTGGTGTTTTTGTTGTCTTTGTTTTGCCACCATCAATTAAGTGTGTCAGGAATTGAAATTCTAGATTTTCGTGTACGATTTGCAGATTAGCGAGTGGCGCGTTGCGTGCTGCGTTTTGTGGAGCGCACTCTGCGCCAGTTGGTCGTAGAATACTAATGAGTTTACATGGAGCGGCGGAAGGAAGGGTGCGACAAGTGCGTGCCCTCAATTAGTGTGGAAATACTTTACATAGGCATGTTTGTGAATGTATCTGTCAGCGACTGTCTGGGATTTATGAGCACTTTGAAATTCTTTACTTTTACTACTTTAGAGTAGATCAAATAATTGCGCTTAAGAGCTAAAGAGTACCGGAAATTACAAAATACACTTAGCCCAAGCTAAATCCGGCCACATTTCTCTCATAATTTGTTAGCCGCTTTACTTGGATGCGAAAGTAGCTTTCAATCAAATCAAATGAAATCGAAGTGAATAAATTTGGGCTGGTCAATCAACAAGTCAATCTGTGAGGGCGAATTCCTTTTCTAAGGACGTGTTTACACACATCCATAGACTGATCAAATCCTTTATTATTTTGGGGAAACAAAATCCATTATTTTCTCGGTAGATGGCTGTAGTGCTCGGTATCTCGTGATGTAATGGTCAAACAATTTAAAGATTATGCAATTTAGAATTTGGACTGTGTAACCCATCGCACGATTAATCTGTAATGGTAAAATCCCGAATTTGTAAAATGTTTTGCAGCGTTTCCCAAGTTCACCCTTCACGCATGGGACTTAATAAGAAATCGCTCGACCGTCTGTGTTAAGCACGGCTATACTGGATGATCAAGAGTGTATAAAAAACCAGCGAAACCAAAAGTTTTATAACATGATTTACGAGGTGTGACAAGGAGCTTATGAGAAATCACCAATAAAATAAAAGTAAATTTCATTACAAGCAAAAGTTTACTATCGATCAATGTTTTCAAAATTGTTCCAAATATTGGAAGCAGTCTTTTTGATCCACTAACCCTTTCAGCACCGCTATTACCGCTTCCTTGGTCGACTTTATGCCATTATTCTGAGTTTTTTAAAATTAAGAGAAAAGATGAACAGAAAAAATTGCAGAGAGCACAATTATCGGTTATATAAAGCAGGTGCGAAAACGTTGGCATGTTTTTTCGCCAAAAACTTTTGCGTTGTCAAGGTGCAAGATCCGACCGTTCTCGGTGAGCCTCCATCATACACGGGAAATGCATGCCAGCAAGCACCCCAGGGCGACAACATAAACCTACCCTTTTCAAGTAGAAATTTATTCACGATAAATCATGCGGAGATACAAAAAAATCATCGGCATTGCCTTCAGTCGCGTCCAGGACATCTTGGCTTTCATTAGCTACTTCTCACGCTTTTTAACCAACCGCTGACTTCGTTACGGGTCTTGGGCTGGAGATCGCACCTCAGGTGACTACCTAACCCATTTGGTATTTTTATATTTAAGAACGAGACAGTTTCTCAATAATAGCTAAATACCCAGAACTTAATTGCCACATCTAGTATGCCAGCGCAAAATACGCTTACTGTTGCCAACTCAAATTAAAATTTATTTATACTACAAATTCACTTTACTTTTTGCCCACAGTAGTAGATCTTCAAACAAATAAAATATAAAATTTTCGGTGAAAGCTCATGAACGGTATTTGCTTATATGCGTATGAAATTTATTAATATGGTTTTTTTATACATATGGTTTTTTTCTTTAACCAAAAGTATCTAAAACTTGATTGTGCAAAAGATACACAATTTCCAATCAAAAATCGCTGACCCATAAAATCACTATTCAATCAACACAGAAACATCAATAAAAATCATTTTCCTACAATCAAAAAGCAGCCCATCAATTTTCGTTTTGCAAGTAAATGTTTACAATAAAAACAATACTAACATGCATACCCTTACACATACATAAGAGGAAAAATATCGAAGAAAAGTCACGGAGAGATCACCAACAGCAGCAGTGCCGAAGAAGCTTCATTGATAGAGAATTAGTTGAAATATTGAATGCGGAATTGCGTCATACAAATTGACGCACTTCACTGCTGATGCATGAAAGAATTAAAAATCTATTTCGATTAATTGAATGTTGTGGCTATTTGATATGTTTGCATATGCTGAAGTAAAAATTAGAACAGCTAAGAACAAAACAAACACAAAAACTTAGTCGAACGCAGTGCGTGATCCTCCTCTAACTAGTGTGAAACCGGTGCAAAGTTGCACAACTGTTACTAGAAATTTGTAGTGGCAGCACTTCAGTTGCTAAGTGGTTTTTTGTAGGCTAATATAAATTTTAATAGTTAAATTTGTTTCAGACAGGCCGACTCCCTACCGTGTGGTTTCAGCCGCAAATAAAATTTCTCTTCTCTCTAAAGGCTAAGCCTCTTCCTATTTTTGGTGTGCGTCTTGATATTGTTTCACCAATGGAAGAATCTACAATTCTATGCCGCTTCGAAAGCGCGGTTTTTTTATGAGGAGATTTTTTCATGGCGCAATTACACTCAGAGGTCTGTCATTGTATGCAGAGGTGCGATAGCTATAAGAAAAAACTGTTTCTATTACTCGGTGTTTTATACCCGGAGACTCGAATTTGTGCACTTCCTACACCAACCCATTCGGCTACGGTGACCACTGTAAAATATTTAAACCTCTTTTTGAGTCGCCCCATTTAAAAAATTTACTGATTTGAAGAAAATAATTTAACTTATAGACCAAACTGTGAAAACCAATTAGACTAGAGAACTGAAACTCGGCGGGAATCCATAATTTTGCATTATATTGAAAAGCGATAGGCATTAGAAAAGGGCGCGTGGTGCCTCCCGTAAACTGAAATTGCGAATCGCTTTTCTCCGGAACCTCAAACGCTAAGATAATGCAATTTGACATAATTACACAAATTGTCAATACTTGTCTCATGGTGAAAAGTGGTGTAAACATTAGAAAAGGAAGGTACCAACCTCCTATACTGAAAGCTTCATACAGCTTTTCTCTGGAATCGCATACCTGTATGCTAAGGGTGAGAGTAGAGAGGTATTGGGCTTAAGGCAAAAAACATTAGGTAGTGAAAAAGGGTGCGTGGCACCTCCCATACAAACTTAGATCTCATATCGCGTGCACCGAATAAATGAAAAAAAAAACAGTTTTTATGGACCGCTACCGCTATTATATAGTTGCATTGTATAGTTCAATTTAAATTGGTTAAAACCTACTACTTACAGTGAGAATTGTTATTGGTCGAGTTGGAATTTCCAAACACCGGCGATACCAGTTGATGAAACTGAGGGGCACTACGCCAAAAATCTTAACGAAAGTTTCGTCAAAAGGGCCAACAATCACCAATAGTCACTAGACGACCATTTATCAGCTGTTGTGTTGCTTTTTTAATTTTCATGTTAATCCACTTTATTACAATAAAAGCAACAAAACGAAACCTAGTTTTGAATTAGATGCTCTTCATGGCACACCCTATATTTAGATCAGATTAAAGTTAGATGATTCACTTTGCTCCTTGAGTGGCACGAAACAATCGATCAACACCTTCAGACTCTCCTCAAAAGTTGGTTATCTTCATCACACATCAATTTTCTCTCTTACTTAAGTACTCACTTGAGATCCCATAAACTATGCATTCACTGTATTCCAACAGCATCGTAAGTAGGAACAATTTTGCATAAATGCAATTGCAGATGCAAAACTAAATTCCAAAGCACACAAATTTTCTAATTAACTTTTGCGGTGACACTCGAGGACAACAAAAGAGCAACTGCAGCAATTTTAGAGTTTATTGACACAGCCTAGCCACAAAGGCAAATACGTACACAGGCGCACACACCTTAATATCTAAATGCATATGTATGGGTGTAGATGGCATCAAATAGCGCAACAACTGAGCAAACAGTGGCGCAAGAAATTTCTGAGAAGCATTTTGCTAAGTAACTGGTGATTATTTTGCGTGGAGTAGGCTTTTCAATGCAACATCAATTTGTTGTTGCCGCTACTTCACTTATACATGCACATAAGTGCATGTTGCTGTTGATGTTTTAACATACTTGCGACACTCTGGCCGCAAACTTGACACTTGTGCACACAATTAATTTGCATTTCACTCGCCATTTATTGCATGCATTTCTGTATGTGTCTACAGCTGTAGATGTGTATTTCTACAAATGCAACATGTCATACATAAACATGTATGCTCCGTTGTGGTAATGCGTGTGTGGGTAGCAATTTGTAGCAGGAATGTAAATGCCTGACTTGGCAAGGGATGCAACATTCGTACAACAATTTAATGCCACATGTAGAGAAGGCGATATTTTTTGAAAAAAGGGCAGAGCAGCTTGAGTAGAGACACAAGTCGATTCAAATTGGAACCGAGAACGCAGCAGCACTTGAAAGTAATAAGAAACATTACTCAAGGAGCTGGTTTGCCTCTTCTCGGCAATGTGTGCAAATTAATTTATAATTCGCATTGACGATGCAAATGAAGTTATGTATATACATATGCGCATACGCGCATATATATTGTATTTACAATAACAACGAATGCCACTAGCAGCGGGCAATTGAGTCGTAGTAATTGCAAGTGGGCAGCAGAATCCGATATATCTTCATTAAATCGAGTGAATTTTAAGTGACGTTCTGCAGAAAATTATTGCTCGCTGAGCAAAAAATGCTTTAAAGTGAGAAGTTGAAACGGTTATTGAATAAATACTCATATCAGATGACTTTGAGGCGCTTAATGGGCTATAATTACCAGTTGCTCGCTAATAATTGACGCTGGGAGGAAAAGTGAGTTCGAATGGGAAATAACGCTAGTAAAAAGGTTGCGATGTTAGGAAGTGATGAAGAGAAGTAAATGCCGGTGTATTTTTTATGCTGTTGCACAAATCTCTCGTACTATAAGTCCTAACACATCGTAAACTATAGTAAGTGCTAAAGCTTTATTAAAAATTCAAATTCAAACCTATTATTCAATGTGATTTTGAGGGCGTGATGTCAGATCAAAATAATGACCAATATCGCAGCGGCCCTCTGTGCTTGTTATACTCAATATATAAGTCAATAGCAATAATATTATGAAGTAAGGTAAATTTTTTGGACAATGGAATCAGTGGGACACTTCGGATCACTCCAGCGCTTAATGCTATACTGAATGTGATACCCATGAACATCGCAGGGATGGGAAAACTGCCGCTGCATCCGCCGCAATGAGATTAAGGTATCCAGGCCACAAGCTGGACTTAAGCTACGTACACTTTAGTATTATTAGAAGCTTAGAGTTAGTCCCCATGATGCTTGATCAATGTACCCCTCGCTGGGCCCGTGTGGTACTTTTTCAATTCATATTTCATCAAGGGATTAGTGGGCGTGGTACAATATTTGGAAGGAAGAGTGATGGAGGAGTATTCTGCGAAAAGCTCCCCATCAAGCTCAAATTTAGTCTACCCGACCACTGTAGTCTGCTCCAAGCGGATGCAGCAGCAATTAAAGAAACAGGTTCCTTATCTCTGCAATTACTGTAAGGGGGTGGATGTCTACTATGATAGCCAGGCGGCAATTAGAGTCCTGGGCTCCTTGTTTCTGCGTGCGAAATTGGTCGGAGAATGCCTGATTTATCCCGCGACTGCCTTCGAATATTTCGAAATTAGGCTCACGCGTTTAATGCTACCCAGCTAACGCAGCCTGTGTGCCTTCAGCCTTCAGTCTTTGTGCTTGATGAGTTTCTCTGCCTGGCTTAAATATAACTAATAGGAGAGTCATTTTTATCGCAATAAGTGTTTGTGGATTAGTTATAAATATGGAATTACCCAAACAAAGTTAATAAAAACCCTAGTCGAGATAGAATCAATTGACTGACAATCTTCCTCTCTTGTTATTGCTGTTTTTACGACTTGCTTTTACATTTAAACTTTGCTCAGCGTTTTCACTTGTTGTTTTTGTTGTGGTTGTATTTTTATATTTTCGTCAGTCACAAGGAAGTGAACTTGAACACTTAATAGGTCTATAACAGCAATAAAAAATAAATACAAAACACAAATAAAAATCAAACAGAGAGAAAAAATTATCAACACTAAAAATACCAGGAAAAGAGCATCTGAAATAAAGAAATGCTGGTTTGTACATATACTTACATATATACAAACATAGTATGTATGTACACATAGCAACAAAGTATTGAAGATTCACAAATGGGCTAAACTGAAAAATATTTGACTGTTTCTCTTTTTGTCAAACTAAAAGTGCCACTGATGTTCCAAAAACAAAAAAACACACAAAAACAAAACAAAATTCTCCTAACCATTGGAAGTCACTCAACGAGAATGTATGAAACGATAAATCATATATTACGAACAAAATACACGGAAAAATATGCCATAAAATGTAGTAGTGCAGCCACCCACTGGCTCAAAGGTTTGCTTGCTGCCTGCTTTCACTGCTCTAATTTCATACTGCGAGCACTTCGAGTACAGTGCAACAACTTTGTATTTGGAGCGCTTCCTAATTTCTCCGCCTTTTCGCCTTTTCAGCAATATTAAAATTTTTATAGCCATTTAAGTAACTTTGGTTTCGTTTTCGTCGGGTATTTATTGTACTTATTGTCATTATTTGTTGTGATAACATCCGCAATAACGGTGAGTACTTGAAGTTGACAGCAGCCATTGGAGCGATGCTATGCTCACCTCCGGCGAGCATGTCGTGCGTTACTTGACATGGCAAAGTGGCAATAAAACACAATTTGCACTCTCTACTCGTGGCGCACTTCGAGAAAAATCACATTAATGTCAGCGGAGGGTAAAAACAAGTGTCACATTTCCGGCGCACGCTTTAAGGGCCTCCATTTCTCCGCAGTTACTTGTCATTGCTGTTGCTGCTGCTGTTGCGTGATTTTGCTGTTGTTGTTTGGTGTCATAAAAATTTTACGACCTCAATGTCACATAATTGTTCGAAATGTTCACACAATAGCGCTCTGGAATACTAAAAGTAGCATTGGGCTGTTTGTGGTGGATTAGAGCGCACATGCGCACACTCTTCTATGTGTGCGTATATTTCATGGCTTATGTGTGTGACAAATTAGCTTATAAAATTGATGCGCACTGTTAACCAGCCACAGAAGATTTATGACCGTCCGTCCACTCTTCTATCACATTTTAAACGCTTCCACAGTAATATTGTATGTATGTATGTACGTATATACGAAAGTGTGCGTATATCAATGCTAAGAAGTATGTTTTTAGGTCTTTTATTATTCATTTTATGCTCTTTTAATTTTATTGTTATCTTTTTCAAAAAATATACACAACATTTTCCTGTCGGCTGGCTTCCGAATTTCCCTCGTAAATTACGACTAATTAATTAATTACTCCATCTCTTGCACATAAAAATTGACCATTGGAAACTATTTTCAGGTTAAAGCGCAGGTAATAAATATAATCCAAAAATTGTATGTAGAGAAATATTTCTATAATTAAATTAGTACTCGTGGAGGTTTTGGGCTACGAGCAGAATTACAACTACTAATGCATGTATGTATGCAGAGAATTTATGTATATATGTTTGTATTTATGCTTGTACGTGGCGTTATGTGGGCGCGGTAAAATGCGTGCTATAAATAACTCGCCGCACCTGACCTTTAAAGATAATTAAAATTTGTGCTATTTTAAGAGTTCTTATCATTTATACTTACAAGGCTGACTAAAGTAATCATTTTCTACTTAATAACTAATTAAGTTAACCTAAGTAATAAAGAAACCGTTTTTGTAATTATTGTCAATTCCTTACTAATTCTATGTTTTTCTTTATTTTCAGGTATGTGCTTTTATTGAAAATGCACTCTTCACTTTTTATGAGTTTATTCATGCGAGAGAGTCTGGTGAGCCTGTATAAAAGAAAAAGTTTCGTCAAAACTCGAATGAAGCTCATTTCAAGTTATTTATTTATTCATAGATTTTATTATTATTATTAAGTCTGTATAATAACAAATTATACAAATATGTATAAGGAAGCAGCAGAACTAGCAGCATGGGCCATCGGCTGAAAAATGTCAACAACACGCGGTGTTCCCAAGCGGTCCCCCTTCCAAGTGCTAGCCGCACCCGACGGTGCTTAATTTCGGTGATCCGAGAAAAGCCGATGTTTTCAGTGTGTGGTCGTTAACTACGTTAAATATAATTATATACATAGGATTGCATGATACAGTCAATGAAACCAGCAAAAGAAGTTATCAGCCTCTATTAACTCATACCATGAACTCTGAGCCAAAAATAGCACTATTCAAATGCCAAATATTCAAAAAACTCGACAGTACTGTAAAAAAATATTCCTGATTGAATTTAAAAATTATATTTTGGCCAGTATTATCTATATCCTGATTACCCAAGAGATTTTCAACCAAAGGCAATTTCAACTAAAGTTACATTGGTAGACGAATTACACAAAATATTTGGTGTTGTTAAAATTGTTTATGGGTTGAATGCTCATTTTAGGAGTACGTTTTCTCAATTTAATGCATCTTCTTTTCCATTTGTCTTTGATTTTTTTACTCTAAGTCTACTTTTAAGAAGTTAGGTTAGGTTTTTTTGGCAGTCGGTTTAGCTTTTCTTATCTATTGGCGGCCAAATTAGCCTGGTTGTAACACAAGTATTTTCTACTCTCCATGACCTATTGGCCTCCTCGAGAATATTACTTTTTATTCAGAACGAACTGCTACGGAACAGGAATCTATAGCTTTAACTGCTCCGCTTCAAGAGTAAACTGAAGAGTTTAAGGAACCTGGAATTTCATATATGTGAAATCTTAAACGCCATGCTTTGCTTCAGGGTTTCTCTTCTTCTTCAATTAATACTTTCAAAATAAAGCACGATCTTCTTCTTCGTTTATTTAAGAAAATTCCTATTTACAAAAACAAGATGATCTGAGAATTTATATCGAGCTAAACAGAGTTGAGCTGAGTGCCCGACGTATTGTAATATCTTGAAATTTCATGAATAAAAACTCCTTTAACTATCATACATCCAACTACTTACTGATGCGAAGAAATTGAACGAGCTCACCTCGGCTTGAACGAACACAGGGTCTTCCTGGAAGAGATTTGAGTTAATGCATCCGTAGAAATACAATCTTGGAGATTTTACACAAAAATGCAACAACAAAAAATACGGAAGCTGCTTACGGGAAGCTGATATAAAATGTTCGGTATGTCTTCTTCTCAGCTGCTACAGTTTCACTGGACCGCATTTCAGAGAACTCGCAACATATCTTTCGAACTAATTTGAGTTTATACTTACATAAAGCGGATATAATTTAGGTTTCCAAGGAATTGCTTGACCGCTGAATAATGGATTTGAAATTAGGTTAATTGTTTTCCTTGGTTTCTTAGCTTGCCATTACAATGGACTTCCGCTGAGTAAAAGGGTTTTCTCATTTGGCACCCCGAATACTTGGCACTTCGTCTTTCAAAATCACTGGGCCTTTCCTTCTTTACAACATTGAATTCCTTAAGCCTGATTAACATCTTACCAAACTTAACTTCGCCAAAACCGAACAAAGGTATTTAGTCATTAAACCAGAAGAATGTAACCACAACTAATGATTAATGTATATTTTGTATACAAAGCAACAACGAAACGAAAATTATGTTGTCACATGAAAAAGCATATTTTGCGGTAACCGAAAAATGAAATTCCGTCACGCTAAAATTTGATCCTTATTCACTGCCACGTACATACAGACATACAAGTAGAGTGCAATACAAAACAAAGCCTTCAACTTCCGTAAGCCGAAAATTTATAAATTAAAATGTGATACATACCGGAATATTCTTATACACGTACAACTATGTGCGCATGCTACGTATAGGCACACAACATGCCACTGGAACCCACACACATGACATGCCACTT
The DNA here is from genome assembly GCF_028408465.1 of Anastrepha ludens. Lineage (NCBI taxonomy): Eukaryota > Metazoa > Arthropoda > Insecta > Diptera > Tephritidae > Anastrepha > Anastrepha ludens. Next base: position 113,967,037 of record NC_071500.1, on the reverse strand, counting down.
TCGAACGCACAACCAAAATTTATACTATTAATATTAATAATAATGTTAATGTGAAAATTTTTGAGTAGCAAATAAGCCGTGACGTTTAAATACTTTTGCAAACACGCATTTCTACGTAATGAGTATAATAACTCGGTGGCGTGGTTGACAGGATTACGCCGCACGCAAAGTTTCTCACATGCGGCCAGCAGCAGGGACTACTGGCAGTTGGGACACACGCACGCACACATATTCACAAGCATTTATAAATCTATGATAGCAACAGCGATGTATGAAGACAAGAATATAATACAAGATAAGGCAAAAGAAAGACCAGTCAGTTAATGTGGAGGGTGTTCCAAAAATTGTCCTCAGCGTTTGTACTTATAGTATGTGTGCGTATGTACATATGTATCTTAGCTTGTGTTACTGAGTAGTTTAGAGCAATCTACGGCATGTCTCAGCTGTGTGCTGCTAGAGCAACTAAAAGGCACTAATTTGATTGTCTTCAGAATCTTAACCTCAACGGATATGACAAGCATATATAATATAATAAATAACTATGTATGTATGTATGTGCATGAAGGTGCACATATCCCATGCTGGGCTCATAATACTGCATGAGTATGTGTGGAGCCCATGAAATTTTAACACATTCATGCATATGCACACATGGGCATGCATTAGTCAGTCTACCTGTCGCACAGTGGGATATTTCCCTTTAAGCCACACATTATATTAGACACACATGCAAGCCTACAATACATAAGTACACTCGCCTTTGTAAATGAGCGTTAGCCTTTTTCTGTTGCCTCTGCCTCTGTTGTTGCTCATTTTTACTTGCGCTATTGTTATTGTTACTGTTGTTTGCTTTGTTGAAAATTATGTTGCATTTTTGTATTCACATAAATTAAGATTTTCCCTTTGCATGAGTCTTTGTATGAGTCCCCCTATACCGCACATATTCTTCAAAAGAGACACAACTCCAAATTTTTTCTCTGGCGGAAAATGTAAATACAATTTTTAACACAATTACAGTACGCAAAGAAAGGCGAGAAATTTACAACAGAAACCGTGTGTGTCTTTTACTTACTAGAGAAGACTCAGCAGCATGAATAGTAAAAATGTAAAAACTCGATTTTGAAAGTTTTTGAGTTAAGCCACTTTGAAGAATATCTGAAAATGTATATAAAAACACACATACAAAGCCATTATGTAAAATTAAAAGTGTATGCTTGTATGCACTATATGTGAGAGCGCCACCTTTACCCACTTCTACTGCTATTGGGTTAAAACATATTTATGTGTGTACACTCATCTGTGTTGATTTCTGTTTCTTATGTAACAACCTAACTTTAATTGATAAATATTTCATGGGGAGTGTTTCTCAAAACTGGTTGGGGATGGAACGTCTTATTCAGGCTGAATGTCTTGCTTAGTCAGCAACTTTGGGTGAATAAAACTTCAAGCTCGGATAACTACAGGCAAAATTCGATAAAGTGAACCAAGTAAAAGAAACGTTTATAGAGCGTAGAGAAAAACTTTTGTAAGAGGAGCCAGAGTAACATAAAGCTGTCATTATATGCAGGTTATGCCGGCAAAAAGTAGCACACAATTCGACGAAGGGGCCAATTTTCATTAGAGCTAACTATAGCGCCAAATTATTTTAAAGTAACCCTTTAAAATTTTTTTAATTTCATTGGTTTTTTTGTGATTTCTTTTTGTTTTGCGGTTTTAAAAGAAACACCCGTTAAATGTGTAATTTATATATATTTTTATTTATTTTATCCATTAATCAATAAACAAAATGCTTACAAACGAAATGATAGATACATACAAACAAAGACCTTTTCATGCGCTTGTCATCGCGAACAGATTTTTTTTTAAGTGAATTTCCACAATTTGGAAGCGTTGTTTTGGCGTCAAAAGATTCATGGCGGCTCACCGAACCCTACTGAACAGAAATGTTAACAAAGTTTGCCATTTCCAGCTGTCAAACTATGGTTTATCGATGTCGATAGTTCTCGTGCAGTTAAAAAACACCCAATTAAATGGTTAGCGAATGATTAAAGAGTTCACATGAAGGTCCCAGTCGATGATTTATATAGTTTTATCAATATTTTCAACAACTGATCTACCAGAGCGCGCTTGGAGCTGTTTACTCCATAACAACTAAAGTTGAGGCCCCCCGCCTGCCTCCATTTTTCACCTTGTCGTAGTGGTACTGAAGTATGTAGCGAATTCTCTCTTCTTTACCTTTATTTTGGAAGGCTGTAGCACACGATGGGCTCACGATTGTAATATCATCGTTAAATAGCCATGCAGTAAAGGCCGATGTATACAGTGGGATATATGGCTCACTTTAGAATCTAAAACATCCCCTAGTATGCCATCTTAACTTCCCCTAGTATGACCTGCTATTTAATATATTATTATATGCAGCTTCAATATAAAACCAGAATCAATTTGATACGCACTGGAACGCTTCTTTATTACATTTTTTTCCTATCATTCTTATCTGGCCACCCTGCAAGTGCAAGCTAGTTCTTGTCAGTTCTTGTTTTTTATATTTTATACACATTTATTTATGAGGACCTTAGCACCCTAATCAACTAATTTTCCTCAACAACCATCGATTCATACTCCACACACCGACGTCTCGTCTCTACTATGCTGACTTATCTTTTAAGCCTTCTTTCTTATTGTCTTCTTCATTGGTACTTTAATTTAACACACGATTAATTTCAAGCCACTAATAATTATTTCAACATTTTACCTTGTTTTTGTTGTTGCCACAAATATGCGTTGGAAATATGTTAATGAATTAGCTCAGCATGTTGCGGCGACAATGTTGAGCGCTTGTATCAGTACTAGCATGCAAGCGCATACATACACACATACATGTGCATACTTCAGCAATATATTGTACCAGCAAGCTTATGGCACAAATGTCTGTGCTTTGCCTGACTGCGCAAAGCAGACAAAAACCGAAATCACATAACCACAGTCCCTTGACTCATAGCGCACTTTTTGCTCCCTGTGCTGCTTGTTTTCCGCCAAACGGCTATTTATTCTTTCGCTTTTCAATTTCTACTCTTTCGACTTCTACTCCCTGCCGTGCGCTGACCACTTAATTCATGTATTCATTCATTTATCTACGCCTAAAAAAAAGGATTAAAATAATGATCCAATCAGGGGCGAAAAAAAATTTGCGAACAAGCCAAAACCGCAAAAGTGACTTAATTTCTCTCTGGTCACATATTCAGCGCATGTGTGTGTGTGTGTGTGTGCGAAATTGGCTATTCAAAAATTTTTGCTAAAAAACGGCATAACATTTTAAGTTTGCGGTTTTTCAGGTTTTTGAAGTCATGTTTTATTAATTTTTGCTATTTACGACAGTTTAAATTTCCTTGGTTTCGTTTTTCTTAAACTTTTTTTTATGTTTGTAGTTTTGTCACATTTAATGTCGTGATTCTTGGCTAGTCCAAATTCGTTTTTTTCTCATGTTTTCATATTCCTTTTTGTTGTTTATTCCTTATACTTTGTTGTACGGGTCATTGGTCAGCCATTCGGTATTGTTGGCCGTTCGTTCAGTTTTTATGGCCTCTTTGTTTGATTTCTCAGTTTAATTGTATCCACTTTTATGCGTTCAGCTCTTTGCTCTTTATGCTCGGCTCTTTATGCATTTTATGTGTAGATTTTAATGTTCTCACGTTTTTTTGGAATGCGCAACACTTTTTGGCTGGCGCTGTTGTGGGTCCGCCATAATTCTTTGTATTTCATATTTTTTATGGTGAACTGTCTTTTATTGAGCGGAAATTATTAAAAATTTAGTGAAGAGATCAAATGTCACAAATGCAATTAAAAATGGGAATATGTATTAAAGCGGGAGTTGAATTTCAAAAGAAAAACTATGAGAACATTCGGTTGCCATTTCAATAAGCCGCTCCTTTGCCTTTCTTAACTGATAAATGTAGGTATTTTTCAAATCCAGTCACACTCAGCATTCAACTTTCACCTCCAGACTTGTTTTCTCCGCATTTTTAATTCTGCTCAACTATGTATGTAGGTATGTATGTATGTATGTAATTATTTATTTTTTGTACGCTACTGTAATTGGCTCTTCATAAAAGTGATTTATTATACGAATGTTTGGCCACTCGCTCCGCCAACTGCGACCAGCCCACTGTCACTGCCGCATGCGTCAGTGTTAACTCCATAATTCAAGCCTCAGTCGCGCCGACGTTTGGTTGGCGACATCAGCGAGTTTATTATTCGACGTCTTGTCGCCTTGCGTCAGCTTCTCGAAAATTTATTGAAATTGAAATTCCATTGAGTATGACATGGCGCCGACCAACTGTCAACTGTGCCAGATTTCGTATTAATCGAATTAATTTGAAAGCGCCAATTGGGTACCGGTTTTCAACTTTGTCTTTATGCTTTTGGACGGTCATATTGCAAAAACCAAAAAAAAAAAATGCTATTTAAATTGATGATGCCATCAAGAAAACAATTATTTTTCAAGCCAAAGATAATAAAACTAGCTTCTGGCATTTAATTGTCATTTATAATAAGTGAACTATATTTTAGAAAAATTATGAAGGGTGTGGCCTAGCGCAGACGGTGAGCTAATCAACGTTGAGGGCAACCCAAGCCTGCTGGCAGGTTTTGAAGACTTTCATTAAGTTCAATGCTGCTGGGATGGCTGTTTCCTGATAGTTCTTGCATGCTACTTTATTTGAAATTGGGTGAATGCAGATTAGAAGCATACCTTTCATAAAAACCAGATTTCTAGAGCTGTAAGACAATACAAATGGTTAGAGTGTTGATACCTCAGTGAGCAAGTTTACCCTACTTATGGCTAAATTTTCAGGAATCATTGCCAAATACTCCAGCTGTTTTCTTTTCCATTCGATGCGTCTTTGATGCATTTTTAGGTAGGCATGGCACGTTTGTTGATCACTCAGTTCCGCTATCAGCGCTTTATTTCCAGCTGCTGGCTAAGCAAGATGAGCTCGGCCAGAGGCCACTAACAAAGAATGAATACGCGAACTTAAGTGATGCACCTTGATTTTGTTCTACAAATGAGTAACTCTACAGTTGCATGCCACCTCCGAAAGGCAGCTGGTTTCTATGAGAAGCTCTCCAATGGCGAAAAGGCACTCAGAGATTTGCCATTGCCTGTAGAGGCAAGATCGCTATTAGTTTCATCAAATTCAAATTAGATTTTTCTGCGCAAATTGCTTGAAGTGAGCAAATTCTGAGTGCCGATTTAATGCGCAAAAGCAGCTTGCAATTTTTTATGCGCCACAAAAACCAACAATTCCACATCTTTGAACCTGAACTATTGAAAAAGTTGTCACAACTGGTTAGTCTAACTGCGATGACAACAGCACCACTATGTATGCACGAATGTACGTGTGTACGTATGTATTTATGTGTATAAATATACATTTTACTATTATAATGGCATGCCATTAATCACAGTTTATTGCTTAATTAAAGAAACAAGAGATTAGGTTAAGAGGAGAGAATTCGGGAATTCCAAAAATTGGAAAAAACTAGAAAATTTCTAAAAAAAAACATTATTAAAGCTATATATAGATGTGTGTAAAATAAGTAGGGCGTTTTGACAGAGCCGATCTTGTTAATGTAAGCAACGCATTAACTCGAGAGATTTTTGAGAGAAAATCAAGTGCGCTACAAATTTAAACGACGAGTCGACTCTAATAAAATTCTGAATCACTTATCTAAATCCGGCATTTGCTAGCGATTGACTTTTATTGGTTTTTTTTTCATTTACTATTTGTCATTTTATTCACACTCCTCCCTCTCTTCCAACGGCAAAACTAGTTTCATTCTCCGCTGCCTCCCGGGCTGCCACTGTTTTTGGTTAATTTAAAATTCATTCTTCAACTGCTGGGTTTTTGTAGTGCGAGTCGTTTCTGGTTTTCTTTATTCTGATTGAGGCCGTAAAATTTAGCATTTTTATTGTTATTATTTGTCATATCCTCATTGGTTTGCCGTTACGCTGCTAGGTTTACTCTTTCATCTTAGTTTTTTTCTTTAAGTTTATAGACTTTGGTAATATTTTCTATACATTTCTTGCTTTTCTTATCTCATTTATTTTCCCATCTACATATTATTATTCATTTAGTTGGGATTTGTTGTCCTTTATTGTCATCTATGAGTTTATGAAATCATTAGCAAATTGATTTAAATTGCTTTGAATTCTATTGGTCATTTTCTACGTCTAATTAAATTTATAACTACCGTGACTGGTGCTGTGTGGACCGGTAAAAAGATAATATACATAAACTTCTTTATGTTTCGATGCATACCTAAAAAAGTAATGTAGAGGCCCATGATAACCAGAAAATAAATTTTTATAAGCAGCGGAGTATTCTATTACTACCAACTTCCCTTAATAGATGCACCGATGGGTGCAAGGACTTTGACTGCAGCAGCATTTCGCAAAAAATCTATATTGGGCGATTCTTTTTTTAGTGAAGATCTTTCCGAGTAAAAAACTGCTTCAAATTCGTTTCAAATTTAGCATATTTGTATTTATTTCACATCTAATTCATTTTAAGAGCACTAAAGAGGCAAACGCAAAATCACATAGAAGCGAATTTCTTAAACTAAAATTTAATACTCGCATTTTTCGATATTTGTCGTATTTTAAAAAAATTGCTAAAAAGAGTGGTCATTCCGTCCGAATTTTATTTTAAAACTTTTCTCCTACAACCAAAATATGTCGTAATGAATTCTTTAAAATCTTTAAAATCGAAGAAGCAGCACTGAAATGAACTCAGTGATGCCACTCTACGAATTTCGAATTTAAGACGTAGCCATTCGAACTCAGTGATGCCTCTTTCGCCGAGACTCTTCAAAGTTTCTACGAGACTGTTCAGGAATGATAGATAACCAGGTTTGGCCTTCAGCTATGGCAAACAAGGAAATTGAGAGAAAAACTTCGGCTGCCACCGAGTATTCGGTAGCAGAATTCTACCTGCTCGTTTCACTCGTATTCATACACTCGTCCCATCAGACGGCAGCGAAGCAACATGAGCGAAAACTGTGTTGATATTTTTCGTATATCAGTGGAGTCCAAGTCAAACCATGGAACAAAATTTTTAAATGACCACCATCCTTCACCAATATGGCAAGCCCGCGAATGTTTTTCTGTCACGAAACAGCTTTTCATAAGGCTATCAGCTGTTCACGAGCGGTATGAAATTAGTCTATGATACAAAAGATGGGTTCGTGTATACATATTTGTCGGCATTTCATTACCAAACTATTTAAAGAACCCGGTATTAGTGAAATATCTGCAAAGTATGACAAAAATAGACGATCTTAAATAAATGCAGTGCGTAAACGACGTAATAAATTTTGTAAAATGTAAGCTTTTAACTCCAGTAGTTATGTTGCAAAAAAATTACATCCATACTTTGCTTTTCACTGGAGCATCTACTTGTTTTACTCCTATCTATGCAATTTTTATACCATTCGTAAGCCATTGCATGTAGTCAATGCACTGGTGCATGCATTCCCTCCCATTCACTACAAACCGACCGCCGTAAAAATATCACTCATACGCCCCCCTGTGGTGCGACACCATTCATTACAACCGACCGCTCCAGTCGGCAAACCAATGTTGCCAATTACTATTCTCACATGCATATGTATACATCCATGTACTCGTAGCGATATGCGATATGCATTTACAAGCAGAAAGTCAAATAGCTTAACATTTGCACAACAAAGTAAATAAGTAAGCGAGCGAGTACGTGTACAAGTAAGTGAGTGAGTGCACTCGTACAACGTATAAGCCAGCAGATAAAAGGCCAATTAACTTGTAGATATGCGTTTCCGCAATTAACTTGAGCCAACTGTAGTTAAGCAAAGCAAAGTAACTCGCTTGCTTAAGAATGCAAAGAAAACTTTAAATACACACTTACACGCATAGGCACATATGGGGTGTGGGTAGGTATGCAAATGCGCACGCTAGTCGAAGAGTATGCACAAATGTCTACACTTCTTCGAGCTGCCTCTGTTTGTTGGTGACTTTGTTGGGCCGCTCGGCTAAATGAAGATTTGCTACGCTTCATTAGCTGCACACAAGCGGACGAGTGTGTATGTATTCGTAAGTATGCAAGTGTTAAAGCACGCCAGTTATATCCTGCCGCAGTAAGCAGGTGAACACAACCGCAACACTTCGCAGTCGTAAAAAGTCTGCATTCCTAGTGAGGGCAGATTTACGCTGTACGCTTCGCAACATTCGCAATGCAAATAAACTTGTTGCCGCCTTAACTGCCACCACTGCCGCGGCGCAACGTGCAGCAATTGCCACATGCAGCACTTGCAACTGCCTCAAACTGCGTTTAACTAACCAAACAGTCAATTGCTGACGCTCCCATCGGCCATTCGGTTTATTTGCTATTTTTTTAAGCTGCACTGGCTTCAATTCTCGCCTGCACAATGCTTTTAGTTTTCCTTTCCTACTTGAACCACAAAAATAACACCTTTTTGTAGTTTTTTTTTTTTGTGTTTACAAACAAATGAGGTTAATGTATACAATTTGAAGTGCATTAGCACCGCATTTGAGCGGTTCGAGCACCTTGCTGAGCTGCTATTGCGCGCAGATCCGCCTGCATGATTTTTGTGGCTGCGGCAGCTTTTGCTGTGGATTAAGCGGATTTGTAGGCAGTAGCTTTGGATATGTTTTTGTTCGATTTGCTTTGGTGTTGAATGTTCGTAATAACTTTTAGTTAGCGTCTGATATGCTAGAAATATGTATGTATTTACATAGATAAGTGCAATGGGGTTGGACTAGTGGAAGTTAAAAGAGAAACCAGCTGCAAGTGTTGAAAAGTATATGGCTTTATTGGTTAACGCCATTAGCGTAATTTGCAACCAAACAAGAATTAATTAAGGCGGGGTTCACATTAAGAGAGGGGTAAGGAACTTCATTTTTTTTTATTTTTCCAGAATATTTTTTTTATTAATTTTTTTAAATTTTATTTTATTTTTTTTAGATAAATGTTTTTTTTAATGATTTACTTATTTTGTTTAAATAAATAAATCATATTTCGAGAACATTGCGTTAAAATTTCAAGTTGATCCAAGTAAAATTGACGATGTTGAGTTGAGCGTTTGATACATCCAGGCAAAAACCCGGCTCGACTTTACCCAAAATTTCCTCTAATATTACTGAATTTTCCGTTCAAATCCCAAAAAACCTGTCTTCATCTACACTGTCAATTTATCTGACTGGCGGACGGCCCTTTCTTCTTTGACTGTAGCACTTTCCGAAGAGTATTTGTTGTGGTGGGTAATCGGTAATCGAGCCTTACGACGACATAGACATAGCACAACGAATAAAGATCCAGCGGCTACGTTGGCTGGGTCATGTCTTTCGAATGGATACAAATGCTCCAGCTGTGAAAGCATTCGATGCGGTACCAGCTGGTGGTAGCAGCGGAGGAGGAAGGCCTCCTCTGCGAGGGTAAGATCAGGTGGAGAAGGACTTGGCTTCACTTGGTGTGTCCAACTAGTGCCGAGAAAGAAACGACTGGCGCGCTTTATTAAACTTGGCCAAAATCGCGTAATCGGTTATAGCGCCAATTAAGAATAAGAAAGTGAAATCTTCGTTCCCTTGTCTAAATGGCGGCTCTTGAGGTGATGGCACACCGAGAAATAGCAGCGGTTCGTCCTGAGGATTCTGTGAGCAATTTCTGCAGAAATTTTGTTGCCATGATTTTATAATAACTGTAGTAATTAAAAATAATAAGTAAAACAAAATACAGGGTTGCCCATATTCGACGGACCCGACGGATGTCGATGACTATTTGGGCCCATTCCAATCGACGAGGCTTGTCCGCAGGCAACAATCTCTGCATCAATTGAATCTTATACGGGAATAAATGCAAATCAATGCGGATAATTCGTTGTAAAGTGGTCCGAGCAATGTCCAACTGCTGAGAACGGCGATTTTGGAATGTCCTTGGCGACGTCTCAACACTGGCCCGTACAGGAGCAATTTGGCCTCTTTGGGTTAGAAAGAGCATCACCAGTCGAAAACCTTTCGTACAAACGTTTAATGGTGTTCTTAGAAGGCACACTTTTCACATTATTTAATTTTTTATACGCACGTTGAGTTTTCACAATTGACTTCTTTTGTTGAATGTAAATTTCAACAATTTGGGAGCGTTCGCGTGGCATGTACTGTTCTATGGTAAAAATCTGCTTGGACTGACGCTTTCAACGCGGTATGTCATTAAGCGATCTGACATTTCTGTCAAAAGATACAGGATTGCCAGATGGGTCCGTGGAGTATTTTCAACCCTGTATTAGAAATTTCACTGATTTGACTGAGGCTGAAATTTGTTTTCATTATACGTCCTGTAGCATTAGTTTCTACATTTTATTTTCATATGTGGATCTACACCCGTTTGTTTGACCTGAGACTATAAAATCTTGACCGTTATATCTTTCCCTTGTCAATCCTTTTCCATATATCAAAAAATGGTGTATATGAAGGTGGTGTTCGTTTGTCGAGAGCGATCCTTTTTTTCAATTCCCCACTGCTTCTTCTCTGGACGGTGGAGAGTTCACCATTGTTAATGAATTGAGCCATGTCAAGTCTTCTTAGTATTCAATCTATTAAAATGGGCATCGTTTTGACAAAAGATAAAAAAAACTTGCGTCTTAGTCCACAACACTGTATCGGATTTTAAATTGAAGTAAAATAACGAAAATTCAAATTGATTATTATTATTATCTCTATTGAAAAAATATAGAAAAAATGTAATACGAATTAAAATATGATACATAAATGTTACTCATAAACTTTTGGAGCATATCTATCCGTAGAAATACCTGGAAATAAGAACGCCTTAACCTTTACCTATCCGGAGTGAATAGCCTCAGAAGTGTTGAAATCCCTAAGAAATCAAAAAAGAGCTCTTTTCAAAATGTCTACTGAAAAAGCCTGTTGAATACTTTTTCTTTGAATTGAGTATTTTTATACAGATTTTTCGTTAGTTAAAAAAAAAGAAAAGTCTTCTATTAGCTCTTGCAACTATTATCTTTTTAATATCGAATTACTTGCCATTAATAAACTCTCAATAAATGACCATCGATTCTATTATAAATGGTTTCAACACACGCTTGAATTGAATAATTGCGGGATAATTTATAAATGTCAGACACTTCCTATGACTCTTCTCAAGCGAATGTACATCCGACATAGTGACAAACCACAAAGCGGGATTGGAAAAGTGTGTAGTCAACAGGCACATGCATATATGTACCTACATGCACGCACACATACACACTACCAATTTTTGTGCAATTTTCTTGTATTATGGGACCAATCAACAAAAACAAGAATCGAAGTAGAAATAATCACTTGCCACATGACACACAATGAACTAACATTTGTCAGCACAGCACTCAGAATCACTCACCCATGCATACACGCATGCGAATATGGCATGTACAAGCATCACACATTTGCCACATTGGAAGTCAATTGATCATTTAGTCAAGCATTCACTTTTCCATGCATTGTTGCAAGTATTTTTAATTCAGCTCCAGCGTCCGTCCATTCTTCGAGCAATCACTCAAAATGAAGACAGCGGTTGACAGTTGAAATAAATGGGGTGAGAGCGCTTTGAAACAGTTGAGACAGCAGGCGAAAGGAAACCACATGGCCGAAAGCAAACAACAGACAACAACAGGAGCAAAAATAACGATTTAATAAAATCGAAATCGTAAGCAAAATCGTGCAATGAGGCAAATATGTAAATATGTATATGCGCATGTGCTCGTGTGGCAAAAGTATCATGGATCGGCAAGCGGATGTGTTGTTGTGGCCAAAAGACAGAATTGGAAATACATTGCCTTGTTGCTCAATAAAACCAGAAACCAAATGGCAATGGAAATGATCGGCCATAATGGAGCGAAGCTGAGTGTTGAGGTTGCAAGCGATTTTGTTGTTGGCGAACATGTGGAAATGCAAATTATATTGAAGCACCTCACAAAACAACTCACTCTGAGAACTGTTAAGTTTTTTTGTTTTTTTTTTTTGTTTTTGCTCATACCCCCATTTCGCTTGCAATTTGTGGCCAATTTGTTTAGAACTGAGTCAACTAGTCAGCCAGTCAGGCAGTCATTACTCAGTTCAATGCTTATACTCCAAGAATCGAAACAGATGTTGCAAGCACTTAAAAATGCATTTCGCCGCATGCAATATAAAAACGCAAACAAGAACAACCACAACAGCATAAAACAAACGCGGCAATAAACTTTGCTTAACCGAAATGGCTCAACTGGCGACAGGGGTTGTGCAAACTTTTAACGCCCTGCCAAAGAAAGCGCTTTTTCGCACAGATGTTGCACTTCTCTGCCGCTTAACTCAACTCAGTACAACTCAGCTGTTGCTGTTGTGGTTGTGGCTGAAAATTTGCTTTAAATTTGCGCGTCGATGACGGTGTTTCGCTGATTTAATGACGCGTGCAATTGTGGTGTTCACAGCTCAGCATATTTAATTCGAATTGTGGTGCAAATTACAGGGTGCATGCAACATGCATATGTTGTCTGACTCTAAGGCGGAGCTTATTATTGTTGACGAAGCGGTTGGCGAGTGCATGGCAATTAGTTGCAAATTGGTTGAAGAGTAGGGAGTTTTTGTTTAGATTACACGAAACTTTAATCAGCTGTTCTCAGGGTACCAGGATTTTAGTTGCATTGTTAATTTATTTCTTTGTATTGCTTTTTACCATTTACGTGTTAATAACTACCTTATTTCGCAATTATTATTCACATAATACAACAACACCAAACGAGCAACCTAACTAACACTTTCCTCCAACGACCTAAGCTGTACTTATCAACAGCTCGAGTTTTTAGAATGAAATGCACTAATATCGATCAAGATTTTTCTAAAAACAAAAACATTATAAAAAATTTTAAAATAAGAAAACTTTAATTAAATGGTACTAATAATATTTTATTGCCGGACAAAATTTAAATACACCTTCGCCTCTATTTATGCCATTTATTTCAATAAAATTATACAATAAAAGCTATCACCAACTCAACAGAATTATTTCAAAGTACTCTTCTGCACTCCAGACTGTTGCAATTTCAAGTTGCCACTTTCGGCTGTTGCCATAAAACCACTCGCTTCGGACCACTACTGCGTTAATGGCAAGCTTGCGTACATTTGTATTGCCTGTAGCTTTCATCAACGCCTTCTCTAACTTGTTATGCTGAAACATTATGGCAATCATCCTGCCGAATCCAATTTACCGAATTTCCACAAATATCAGCAACAATAGCCGTAAGTTTGTTGATACGAGTTTGACGCTGGCGGTAAACGCCTTGCCACGTACGAGTATAAGCAATTGAACCACCCGCGGGCATACGCATTTGATTATATTATAAAATTAAGTGAAGATGAGAATGAAGATGGAAAGAGCAGAATGATCGTCATCATTAGTAATGTGCGGGTGTGTGTATGTATGCGGCTGTTGTTATTAGAAATACGCTGCTGCTAGTTTCGCCTACCTCACACACTGGTCGATGCTACTCACAGCGTCGCAGCAGTTGGTTCTACTGTCTGGCAAGCAGTCTGGTCATTTGTGTACAGCAGGCGCGATAAACGCCCAATTTCAATTAATTTCATGAAGCTTTTGCACAATCACAAGCGACCAACCAAAAACAAAAAACACAAGCAAACAAACAGCTCGTAAATTTTATGTCAATAAAAATTAGTGTGTTAATTCATGCCACAATCGGTTGAGCACAAAAACTTCTCTTCTTTTGTTTGTGTATTTAACTTTGTGTGTTTTTATTTTCCTTCGCCTCGATGTCACAATATGCAGATCCCAGAAGAAACAACTTTAGTGATTTTCAAAAGGAAAACCGGCGATAAGAGTCTGATTGTTGAGGCTGGTCTTATACGCCACCAAACACGCGTTAATGTGTAGGTGTAGTTAAATATTGGAAAGTACTCATTCACATGCCTTAAGTATTCGTTAGATACCTGCCTATTTGTTTGCATCTATGAACCACCCATGGGTCTAAGCACTTGTCTCCCACTTTCTAGTTTGCTTGCGCCAAGAAGACACAGGAAACATGAAGTGGCACGCAGGAAATGTGGAAGCATTCTAGAGGCTATTATAGATATATGGGATCCAAAGTGTTGCATTAAGTTGCTGCGCCTACATTCTCTCATTTGCATATGAAAACACATACACACACAAGCACACATTGAATACAAATAATCATAGATATGTATGAGTCTGTATAGTTCTTGCTACTGCAGAGGAAAAACTTGTGAATAAATGAAACGAGCACCAATTGAAAAGCAAAGCAGGAAAGCAGCACTCGAAGACCACAGGAAGCAAACAACAACAATAGGAACAGCATAACAAGCAACAGCAGTAGGGGCAGCAACAAGTAAATAGACATCACACAACAGCAACATTGTTTAAACAACCGACACAAAAACACAGCCAGCCGCAGCACCAGCAACAACCTTTAAACACTTTTTGCAATAACTACACACATACGCATGCACATAAGTACATGCAACGCCAACAACTTCTCCTGCAAAACAAGAGTTCAGCATGGAAAATCTTCCACATCGACATTGGCAAGACGAAACGCATGAAACGTTGTTAGAAAAGAAGACAAATAGCAGGCAGATAGACAAATAGAAATATAGACAATCGGTAGGAACGTCATTTAATCAGAGAAATGTTTGGAAAACAGAAAAAGATGCTCCACTGCATGTAGCCCTTAACTCAACCTCCCGCACGCAGCGGCCAAAGAAGCCTTTGCACTTGACGCGCAGAAATTCCTACGCGTGTACATTCACACATACTTATACATGTAATTATAATGCATGTAGTGTTTATTCAAGTAATGTGCGCATTATTGCAAAAACAAAATGTTCAACGCGCCAACGACTTTTATTCCTCGGAACTCGCATACCAGTGGCAACGTTTAACGTCTTTCTGGGCGCTCGCGTTTTGTTGTAATATAGCAGCGGCCACCAGGCTTCAATCTTGTGAGAAATCCAAGGAAAATATCTTGTTAACATCAATGTTAGAAACGAAGCAACGGATGCATTGGCGAAAAAAGCTGCAGCCTCCGTTCTAATAAGTTACTAATAAGACTATGACTTGCAAGCAGGCACCAAACTGTGGGTCACAGGCTGCTCACTCATAACTCTCACAGGTGACTGCAGATTATGTAGGCTCGGGATATGGCCCGACTAATCCTCAAAAATTCCAGCACATCTTCTCCTCAAACTCAATAGCATAGCGAGACGAAGGAGTAGACATCTCGGCTTGGTATGGCCCCAAGAAAGACAAATATGCTCAGCCCAACTAAGCTCAATCCTAGGTTTATTAAAGGAAGTGGTTTTGGATGAGGTATTGTGATAAACAGAAGGCACACAAGATCACACAAGAAGTTACAAAAACTTAATTTTGTTAAATCTAATCTATTCTATTCTAACTTTTTGACCAGTTGAGCCGATAAACTATTCCTAACTTTGAAGTGCTCTTTCACTCTCTTCGTTTTCTCAATGGCGTGATAAATTTGGATGGCTAATAATTATATAAACAAGCATCCAGAGTTTTGGAAATAAGTAATTTTTTCAGACGAAAGTAAATTTTATATTTTTGGAATCAGAATCAAATTGTTTGGTGCAAATCAGAAACTGCTCTTGAGAAACAAAATCTGGTTGGTACAGTCAAACACGGCGGAGGTGGAGTTATGTTGTGAGGATGCATGGGGGAAAGTGGTGCAGGTCAGTTAGAGTTTATCTTTGAATCGATAATGGATAAATGGGGATACTTGGATATTTTAAAAGGAAATTTGACATAGAGTGGCTCTTGTACAACGCTCCGAAATTGCTCAAAACATCTCGCGTTCAATGTCATTTCCTATTGAGCAACTGTGGGATCTATTAGAAAAAAGAATTCGACAGCAAGTAGGTGGCTTTGCGATGTGTTATGCGGATGAATGGCAATGGGCACGGTTACAATAGAGGAAGCAGAAATTGTCTCGTGGCTGTCTAAAAATATAAATTGTTGTTTTTTAGAATATTATTTCTAAAGCCTTTTCCATATATTCTGAAATAGAATGCAGCAATTTTTGTTGCCTTAATTACACGATGCTGCAATTACTTACCATTCTGTAAAGAATCTCGTTGTTTTCTTCGCCTTCGAACTTTAAGAATGTAAAGCAGAAATAAATAAGTAAAATATGTTTTAAACTATGAGTTCATATTATGTTTTCAATCAACCAGCGAACCTAAAGATACAATTTTTGTTCATTTTGTTGCACTGTGCTATCCGCTCTCGTGTGATACAGAGTAAAAAAGAAAACATGCCTGTGAATAACAAAATGCCATATTTTGTCATTTGTTCCTGCGGAAAAAGCTTACAACGCATCCACATACCTTTTACGACTGTTGTTAACAAGCATTGCCTCCTGCGCACTGGAAGCCACTAATCATCAATGACCTTCAATCAGCCGCGAGAACCGCGCATCATGAGCACGGATCCTTTGAGATATGCATGCATTCTATAGAAATATTTCACGATTAACTGATACTGGTATTGATTTTTCTGCTGAAAAGCCAACACACGTGCAATAAAATATGCGCAATGAATAAGCGAAGGGGTGCAGCAATGCACTAAGAATAAATCTGGCGTTGTAAAGAAATGAAAAACATGCACAAGCAATACGTGCAACATGCAATAACATCTCATTGCTTAAATAGGAAAAAGCTAAAGTAATGAGAAGACGTTGCTTTAATGAATGCAACACTGAGTAATTCCAGGGAATGTCAAGGCGCCATTGGAGCAGAACCAAATAGCAGCAGCGGCAGTGACGGAATTACAGCATCTAGGCGGATATGCTTCAATGCGCTAGGAAGCGGCATGTGCAACACACGTTAACAATGCTTGCATGTGTGTGTGCATGTGTGTTGCATAGGAAAATCGGGTGCAGTAACAACAAACAACTATTGTTGGAACAATGCAATATTGTTGTAGAAATGTACGCCCAGAGGGCGGGAGAGGAAATTAATGCGGCAGGCGCTGCGCAGTGCAGAGTGATGGGCTGTAAAAAATTACAAAAAATGTTGTTGCGTATTTCAGTAGCAGAGCTGAGATGGGTAGAGAAGGGCGTAGCATACAACGCACACGGCTGCATGTAGAAGGGAAGAAGGGAGAGTTGCCATATAAAAACAGATCGATTTCTAATTGTCAAAACTAAGTCTTTATACCTACTAATGTTAAACACAAATAACTTTTTTATTTTTTGACATATTTATTTTTCTCGTTTTGTAGGTTATAATTGAATTATTGGAAATTTATTGTATTTTAGTGTAGAACTGGGTTACAACTTCGCGAGGGCTCTGAACGTGCTGAAACTGAAACTAACCTCAGAATAGCCGCGCTACGACACATTTACGAGGTATTTCGACTTAAGTGTGCAAGAAATGCGATGTTTGGGTATATTTGAGGTTAGGTAAACAACTGAATCTGACCTCAGAAATTCAGCTTAAGTATGCAACAAATACGGTTTTTGGGCATATTTGAGGTTATGTGGCATCCCAAGATTTGTTTTAACGATGTCTTATCTGTATACAAAACCCATTTTACAGCTAAAGAAATTGTATTTGTCTATAAGTTGTCTCTGTTAAATTTATAAAAAAAATATTGTTCTGCTAAAAAAGCAAGCTCTTAGGCAACCCTATACATTAGAGTGCCAAGCATCTTTTTCCAAAGACAAATTTTACAAAGTTTTTGAAAATAGCAAAACAATTCTCTCTCTCCAAACCGCTGTCCAACGAACTATGTGCAAAACTTGGCATAACTGACTAGGCGACAGGTTACTCTTAGCCATTTGGCAACTCTAAATGCAGCATAGGATGTTTCGCAGTTGTGTGGCATTGTTCCAAATGGTCGTATCTTACAAACATTTCTAAATGGCATAAAGTAAAAATAAAAAAATAACAAAAACATATTCTATAGAAGAAATGATGCAAAACGAAAGGAAAATGCAGGCGCGCTCATATTTGTACTTTTACACACACACACACACACCCACGCATACACAACATGTCTTTTAAGCTGCATTGGAGTGAAGTAAAGGAAAATAAAGGAATTAAAAGTCTGACAAGTGAAACGTGCTATTTACAACAAATTTCTCCAGCAACGTGTTTGAAGTATAAACAAATCAGTAGTTCTCCCAATGTTGCATGGAATGTGTGGCAATGAGTTGCTGCTAGATTTTCGCCATTAACTATAACACTAATGAGAATTGAAAGGTCGTGAAGCATGCAACTTGTAAGCGAATGTTATTTAATGCAAATTAAGAATTTCTACACACATACATACATAAATGCATTTATGTGCGTCTTGCTGATTTTGCGCGATCTTTAAAGGATAACAAATTATGGGTAGTTTTGCACAAAAATTATGGCTTTTATTGTACCATAAAATATAAAAAATAATTGAAGAAGAAGGAGATAGAGTGAAAGCAAGAGAAATTCAAATAACTTTTCCATTTACCGCTACTCCAAGCTCCTTATTTTTAATTGGATTGAAACTAAATTGCATTGCTCACACAGACCTTTTCACACAAATGCAAAAAAATTGTATTTCAAATATTTTATTTTCCTATTAAATTTCAAAGTTATTTCCGCACGAACATGGAAACCCTCAGACGCTTAATGAGTCGAGCGGAATTGGACGCACATAACCTTTTGCCAAACAATTTCCGCAGCAAGGAAATGTGATTTGAAAAGGCGCTAAAATAGATACATACAGCTGCACATACACATGCTCACATACTCACCCACACATATAAGTATTCGCAGAGCGCAAATGAAATTAAAATTTTCCTGCTCGCAAGCAACTATCTATAAATATGAAAAGGTAGTTTATTTAAAATGAATGGGTAATCAAAAAACGTAAAACTGAAAGCGAAAGCCCGCACAGACGACAGTCAGCGCACGAAAGACGAAAGTTTTCAAGAAAAGAGAAGTAAGCGCATAACTGCAGTTGTCGAAGAGTTAAAAGGCAGACGAGCGACTTTCGCAGACAAAGATACGCCCTCAAGCCACACTTAACCTCTTCCTGCCACATCCTGGCATCCATCAGACAGCCAAAGCGCGCGCAGACACATCGGCGACACACAGCGCATTCGTGTAACAGTACTTGAAAAAGTTGAGCAGAACTTGTGGGAGTTGCGGCAATATATAGACGTACCAAGCAAGTAAACAGGCAGACAGACAAGCAGGCGGGCAGGCATTGCGGCAGGGTGGCTATTAATGCAATTTCCGCGCGAGACACCAAAAAAGGAATAAACACAAAAACTGTTTTCCTTGATTGCCGGCAATAATAAACCAAATGCGCCCGCGGATAAAATGGCGACCGAACGGTAAATGCCAGCTGATACGCGCCCATATTTTTCATAAATTTTCCTCACAATTTTTTACTTCTCATTGGCAATACATTCAAATGCCTATAAATTCAAAGTTAGCAAATAATAAATGTGGAAAAAAACGAGGGAGGAAATAAATTACCAAAATAACATAAACTCACTTCCTGCGCAAATTTAACAAACTTAAGCTGAAAGTACTACCAGGAGTGTAAAAAATTGAAAACTGCCTAACAGAATTGCAGTCAGGCGAAAACTTTTTCCGAGTACACTTCCTTTCGTTACACTCCAGCACTTCCCACTATTTCCGCTATGTAAATTCATGCATAGAAAGTGAAATTGAAAACGTACAACGACCCCATTCTGACAGGTATTTTCACCGGCAAACATAGACGCAGTGTACCACGTATTCATGTACACATACATCCGCACACACAGGCTTAATATTACATTGCCATTTTTACATCATTCAACAGCTTTCAGCTCCTTTTCACTTCCGCTTTTTCACTTTTCCACTTTAGCACTTCTTACCGTTGTCCTTTTTCTATTTACGTATCTACCCCCGATTTATATTTTGTAGCCAGACGATTTTTGTTGCCAGACAAAAATGGTACAAAAGGAAAGCAGACGAAATTGTGTGCGCCCATCAACCGTTACGAGTCATGCAGCGGGGAAATGAGTGAGTCAGCTAGCTAACGGTCGCTGTGCGCCTAGTACTTTTGCTACGTAACATTTTTGTGTGTCTTTGCGAACGCGAATCGTGCAAAGTGGAGTAGCGTTGCGGGCTTACGGTTTCACAGCTCTTTTAATTGTGTGTATATATGTATATGTATGTATGTGTATAGGAGATACTCGTATGTAATTTAGTGGCAGCACTTCGCTACTTTTTGGTTCATTTCTATGTAGAAAAATGTGTAGAACGTATGCTTACTTTTAGAGTCTACAGCGGTTACAGGTCACTTTGTACTCATTTTACTATTAGACATAGAGAAGGTGATCAATTAGCAAGTGATATGGTCAGGCAAAGTGGTGTTATTTACGCTGACGCTGTCTTAGTGGAAGTAATGTTAAGTGTAACAATAAAGAAGCCAATAGTTGAGAAGATGTGTTGTAGACTTATTTTTTGAGTGCTTCCAGCGTTTTTAAAAGGGCTGTGAAAATGTTGAAGATGAGTTACGTAAGAGTCGCCCTTCCATGACAAAAATAGGTGACAATATCCAAAACATTGGGCTCTTGGGTGTCTTCGTAACTGAATGCCAAACTTTGCAATCTTCAGGTCTTTCTTGAACTCCATGAATGTAGATGGAAAAATTACCCGAACTATGGAAGTTCGCATTCGTCGGATTTTACGCCTCCAAACTTCCATCTGTTTCCTAAGTTCGAAATAAATAAATATATGAAATAGGCGGACTACGTTTTGCATCATCGGTCTTGTTATTTAATAGTCCCACCTTGTATACCAGAGCTGCTACAAACATTATTTGTTTGGTCTCATAGCCGCTATGCCCAATGCTATCATTGAAGTTAGTGCGAAGAGCAAAAAGAGGTTGAATCGCTTCCTTACTTTCTATGTCAATATTCAAGGCTTCCGTCGAAGTACTTGAAACACTTGGGGTCACGCATCACCACTAGACTGATGAAGATGACGATAAGTAGGTTCAAATGTCGTATTTTATTTTTAGTAGTTTAACAGCAACATTTTTTGTGTAGTTAAAGGAACACCGATTAGAGGTGTGCGCACCTTCTTCTTTCTTCGCACTCAAAAACCGCAAGGCCCAATTCTGCCTCCGCGTAAGACCGTGCGATTTTCCATATCATCATCACGATCAACATAGTATTTACAGTTCGGGGTGAGCCAATGCATCTTTTACTATTGCACTCCATACGGCTCGGTTCATCGCATGTCTTCTTCATGCGTTCAGGTTGCCCTCCATATCATCTGCCCACCTTCTTGGTCACCATCCGTGCCCTTACGTCTCCTTAGTCCTTAGTTTTATTTACAATTCTGTTGTCATTCATTCGAAGTGCGTGCCCTAGTCAGCCTTCACGAAGCGCATTATGTTTTTTCCATTTATAGGTATGTACTTAGACCTCGTTGTTATCTTTTATTCTGTTACAACCCAATAGGCTCGCGTATAGTACCAAAAATTCTCCTCAAATGTTTACGAAGAGATAGTTCTTAGTTCTTAGTCCATACGTAACTATTGGCTTTAACATTACTAACCGCCCACTGGTCACTTGCGAGACCCGGAAGATGGGGTGGCCGTCCAACGATAGATGTAGAAGCTGCAATGAAGAAGATTCAAGGACACAGTCTTTTACTATATTTGTGCGTACCCAAGTCTAGCTGCTCTGCCACATAGAATGCTAGGGGAGTTCTCGATGGTTATATTAAGTTGAAAGAAAGTGAAGTAAATAGATGACACAGGCAGATCCATTGCCAAATCAAGATCGTTCGACTAATAAAAAGCGGTGGTTCTGCAAGTGGTGTATCAAAATGGCATATTTTGTGATAATTGGATTTGGGCGGTATCACTCAGACAGCACCTCCACCACCGCCATTGGCCTTATAAGGGTATTTTAGCTCTTTGGCTTACATGTTCCTGACAAGAGTCTATTTTTAAGCAGTTTGAGGTACTTTATATTTTTTGGATTGGGATTTTCGACTTTTTTACCATCTAAGCGCTCCCAACCTAATCCAACCTTACTAAGTCTGATAAACTTATTTTACTACTGAAGGACCCAAGGACACACATTTTATTAATTTTCGATTATGGTTTAGTTTTTATTATTTACTAATTTTTTATTTTATTTTATTTTTCTTCAACTTTCAGTCCTTTCATTTCGTTTGCCGCTTATTGCCACCGAAATTACTGCTGGTTTCTAAAACTTTAATCGTTTACTTTAATTCGCTGTTGCCTTAACTTAATATTTCATTTACCTTGGTTGCAATATTTAGTCCACTCTTACAAGCAGACCGTGCACTACGCAATCAAATGCTACACTTGCCACATAGCAGCGTTTTGCCGCAAACACCACTACTCAAAAGCAGGAAAAGCAGCAGAGCATACGCCATAGAGCTAGCAGTTCGTTTCGGGGCTGTTGCCCTAAATAGAGTCCCCAACTCTATTACGACATGTGCCTGAAGTGTACTTGGTGGTTGCTAACCCATGCTGGGGCAGTTATTTACATGCCTACATATCTACCTACAAGTGTGCGGTACATTGGTAGCAAATTGTGCATACACACACACACTCATAAGTTTGCATTTACTAGTTAGTTGGAGGGTGTCTTTGTTTGTTTGACAAAGTTCCGCGCTATCACCACAGGCTGGATGTTGAAATGAATGGCTGTTTGCCTGCTCGACGGCTGCTCGGCGGCATGACGTTATCGTGTGCGTCCTCTTTACGTTTTTGTTTACTTTCGGTCGTTACAGTAAATCATTTTAAATGGATTCCTTAGTCGGCACAGCATAGCAGGCACATCCAAAGCGGCCTAGTTGTGATCGGTGAATTGCTCTGCTAGTGGCAGTAGGGAGTATGCCTGTTTTTTTCCAGATACCATTTCAACCGGCCGCAGCTCATATCCTCGAACTTTCAACAGCCTGTTATTTCATTTTGTGCTAACTGTTAACAGTTCTTGCGCTGCTGTAGTTGATGGCTTGTGCTGTATATTTTTTGCATGATATTGCCAGTTGTTATTGCTACACGCATACATACATTCATACAGATGTACATTTCATTGTTGTTGGCCATTCAACTTTAGTCAGCTTTCAGCGGCAATGTATTCATGCGCTCACAAAGGCATTTTGTCCTTTTGGATTCACACGCGCTCACTCATACATTCATACCTGTAAATGTACATGTGTATGCTTCTATTTTATTTTTTATTTCTGTGAATGTATCAGTTGATTCATTCATTCCTATTTTTACCGTGCCATTCATTACATCGCCGCTGCCAGTCAAGTCCTTCGGGCTTTAACGCCTGTGGGTTTTTACTTTTTCTTTCAGCAGTTTTTACTGTTTCAAAGCTTACGCCTGCTTCGTTGTGCTTTTAACTGTTTGTTTTTCTTTCCGCTGAAATTCTTGTAATCCGAAAAATATGCTCAGCATAATTTCCTGAAGCTCCGCAGCCAGCCCAGCGTACTTCCCGATTCCGCTGCCGGTTTTCCTAAACTCACTTCATCCTTTCCACCCTCTACTAAATTTAAACTCGCCTATCCTTTCTGCTCTCTGCTTCACATATCCTTTCGCGTTACGCTCTACTCTCCTTCGTCCAGGGTTGTTTAATGCTGGCACTTTACTTAGTTGCTGGCCTCACAAGCAAACCGTTAAAGTTGTACTACTTTTTCAACA
Source organism: Anastrepha ludens (assembly GCF_028408465.1). Lineage (NCBI taxonomy): Eukaryota > Metazoa > Arthropoda > Insecta > Diptera > Tephritidae > Anastrepha > Anastrepha ludens. The sequence continues at coordinate 113,943,224 of NC_071500.1, read as the reverse complement.
ATGCTAAATCGATTTTTATGCGCCATGTTTTGTTGGAATTTTTCCCTTCATCACATTTTTCATTTTCATTTATAAAAAAAAAGTATCACTTTGTTTAATTTCATCTGGTTTCGCCCCAGTGCAAGCAATCACTGCACGGCCACAGCTTATTCGTACATATACACATATTTTTCATGGTTTACTCCAGAGTTTATTCGCCCTAGAGTTGCAACTTTTCATGAACAACAGCACTTAAAATGCTCCCAGACACCCTCCTCTGCCAGAGTGCGCTTTCGGTTGCCTTTTGGTAAAGGTCATTTATTATACTGGCTTGACACCTTCCTTGTGTGTACTCTGGCTGATTACCTATTGTTGGTGCTCGCAACCCTGAAATCCTGAATTGCCAGACAATTGCTTGCCACCCTGCCTGCCCTAGCCCCAGCCCCAGCTTCAGATCTTAAAAGCGCTATAGTTTATGTTTTTGTTCTTTGTCTCACCAAATCTCTATGGTTCACTTTAATGTGTTTTTGTTATGCCTTTCGTTGCTTAATGTTTTTCTTTATTTTAAGTCTGTTCAAACTGTATACTTAGTGTACTTTTTTTGCTCCTTTGGGGTTATATGTTTGTATCACTTCTTCTTGTGCAACTTTCAAATATTTACTCAAAGTCAATAATATTGATTTTCGCCTTTAAGTTTCTTTCTTTTTTCTGCTCCTTTGTTTTGGCTTCAATTGGATTTTGTGTACTTTAAACTGCATTTTTATAGCATCAAACAAATTTGTTTATGTAAACAAATGGATTTTTATTGACTTTATTGTTCTGTGCTTTGTGTTTATGGAGATTATTTTCAACTTGCATTGCTCTTGGGAGCGTCTGACGTCTGCTGGTTGTGGAAACGTGAAGCGCTTTTTGATTGAACGTAAATTTAGTCATTTGAATTGACTTTATGATACTATGTATGATTAATAGAAAGGAATTTAGAAAACAAAGTAAACATTTCTATTTGTTTAATGCATCTTAAGGGCTGGTATACCTTCCGATACGTAGAAGCACATACAAATTTTTGGATACAAGGTTTTAAGTGGGCTGAAGGTGTAGCAGTTTTACAGAACGGCAGCTTTCGCCTTAAATATAATATAAATAAATAATTGGCGCGTGCATATCTGTTCGGTGTTTCGCCGAGCTCCTCCTTCAATTTGTGGTGTACGTCTTCATGTTGTTCCACAAATAGGGGGGCCTTCAGTTTTAAGTCGACTTCGAACGGCAAATGGTTTTTTTATAAGCTTTCGGCTTAATCGCACAAAATAACCAGTTGCAGATCCATGTGGCGAAATCTCAATCGCCTTAGAGCTGATCAATCCATATTTTATCTTCAATACCGATCGGTTCATCAATAAAGGGCGCTTTGGGAGTAATACGATTATTAAAAACCCGTTTTTAGGGTCTATATTTGCCTTTCTGCGTAAAAATGATCCTTACAATTAACTGGATCGCCCGTCAACCTCAGATAAATGTGCCAGCTTAAACAAATGTTTGCCCAATTTTTCAAATTTTAGATCATTCATTAAATCAAAAGGTACCTGTGGGCAGGAAGAAGTTAACCGCTCTTCAGAGCCTTTTGTGTGCGGCGAATCCTCTATTGACACGGGGTTCCAAATCCTACTCCAGTTATGTAACATCAAAATCTAGGTAAAATCTTTTCCTTCCCTATTACGGGCTACTCGAGCTCGTGTATACTATAAGACAGCTTCTTATAAAACCATCTGTAATTCGCAAGTGGCAATTCGCGCCCTTTATAATTTTTTAAAAAACCTCAATATTCATGCAGCATCCATTACTTTTGGAAAATCTCTACTGGCACCAGTATCAAAAGACACTTGCTAAAGAAATTAAAATTAAATTCAAAATGCAAGCACTCCACTCTCTCGTCCATTCTCTTTTAATTAAGCTTTTTTTTATTAACCCTGAACCATTCAACCTGAATGGAATCAACGAAATTCTTAGCACATTTCCTCAGCCACTACAATCACCCGCACTCGCTTGCACACTAATTCGCTAAACTGTCGCGTTAGCATAAATTGTTATAATTATGGTCCAAGCAATTCAGATAAGGCCGATATGGTTATGCCAAGTGCCCACAAGCACGTACACATGCACATACTTAAATGCGCTGCCATACAGAACTATACGGGAAAAATACACATTTGACATTTCGCCGTCATAACAATTATACAAAATTGCTGGCAATAAAAGTGCGCAGCGACAAACAGAATATAAATACGAATATTAACAAGCAACACACACTCATTCTCCAACTAGCACTGTGTGCCAGCGTCAGCGTCATATGTATAAATGTAACAACGTCAACACGATGCAGCGTCGCGTGTCGGTGGCCAGCAGCAGTGACGGCAGTTAGCGCCATGAAAAGTGTGTGTTGTTGTTGTATGAGAGCGCAAAAAAAGGGGTTGGCTTTGGAAATATTTGTGTGGGCGCATATACATATGTGTACTGTTATAAAGTGAGCATGTGAGGCGAAGGGGCAATGAATGGTAGAAAATGCCAACCTCTGATGGCCACAAAATTCTCCCCTTTTCGGGAGTTCATTTCATTTATTATAGTTGTGCTATTCCACTATAGTTTTTGTTTATTGACTACTTTGTTGCTATTGTTGCACGTGTCGGTATAGCATTTTCATTAAAATCCCTGTTTTTTCGTTTGTTCAGTTCTTACTTTTTCCTTTTCATTTATCTTGCATTAGCTCCCAGTCTGATAGATTTTATTAGCCAAATGTGAAAAAAGAAATAGTTTTTATGTGCATGCATATGTATGTATGTATGTATATATGTGTATAACTATAGTTGTTGTTTAGATTTTGAGCCAACAGGTCTTACAATAGACTTCATTAAAATGGCATCGTACCTTCACTTTTTCACGTTGCTTGTAGCGCCAAAAAGAAAACGATATAAAATCATCGTAAAGTGCGCTTTAATGATCAGGACGACGAACTAATGCAACTGTCAAGCGCATTTATCTGTTTGTTTGATAGGGTGAACGCAATTTCTGAAACTACGGAACTGGAATCTTGCACAGGCGAGACTCACCATACAGCTAAAAGTTATAAGACATAGATTTTCGGGCTAATATCAATTTATAGATGGCATTAGCTTACTCATTATTTTAACTCAAAAACATAATCATTTATGAAAGGCTTACGCTAGCAGGAGCGCTTTACAAACATAAGCTTATTAGCTGACAATTTTCATATAAACTTTTGATGTCTTTAAATGTTAATAGAGGTTAGTCTCCATCTAGTATCGGGAGCTAGGGACCAAAAGGTCTATACGTGGCCTACTGTCAGTCGGGTAAGCCTAACCTTTGCTTCCATGGGAAATAAATATTCCACAACGTACATATCTCGCATGCCAATCACTGTGCGCGAGAGACTAAAATACACCTATCAGAGCAACGAATTCCAACGAAAGCACTTGCCGGGCACAGGCGCTTGCGAATAATATTGAGACTTACATACATATAGGGCCTTAAGATATGCAATGAGATGAAGAATTAAGCAGATAATTGGCGAAAATTTCTAAGGTATAGTGTTACAAATGCAAATGCGGTAGTATATATACAAGTATGTATATTTTGTAACAACTATTCAAGGGTTCAAGCATAAAACACAAGCTGCCACAGACGAGATAAGTGCCAAAATTTGTGAAAAATTGAGTTAACAGTTGTTAATAAATTACAAAAAAGGGAAGGAGACGTCCATATAATTCGAAGATACTGTTCTGGTTGTCATGATCAAAGTTCAAGATTATGTGGGTCTAGGAAAGCCAAAATATTTAACAAAAAAAGTTATTATATTTTGTTAAATGTGTAAATCCCAGCCACACTTTTGCTTAGAACGCTTCAATAAAGCTAATTGGAAGTATATTTAACTACATTCATTCAGCTTGTATTTATCTTTTAACTTTAGTACTGTCGCACTCATGAAAAGTGTAACGACGACCCACAAGGACCGGAGTCGGCCACTGGAAAAGATCAGCGCCGGCCCCCTTGGGACCGGGGTTGCGCTCAACGTGTTGAGGGAAATATTTACTCATTCCATTGATGGAAAAATATTCATGCATCTTTTATTTTTATCCGAACTAGATTCTAAATATTAAATAGGCCACCCTGCGCACTTTATACTTTTTAATTTTGATTGCTATATTTTCGATAATTTTTTATTTCGATTGCTATTATTTTCTTCCCAATTAAGTTTTCAATAATTTTTCATGTACATTTTTTTTAAGTGTTAGTGCTGGCGCCCTCAGCCTTAGTTTTTTATGCAAGGTATAAAGTCCCCAGCTTAGATGAATAGAGTAACGCCCTTACGTGATTATTATAATATTTGCCGCGCTTTTATTTTATGACATTTGCGCTAATGTAATCTATGTATGTATGCAATCTAAGCCTGTTGTTATTTATTTCATAATAAAATTTTGTTGATTCTTTTGTTCTTTTGTTCTTTTTGACTTGTGCAAAAGTTTTTATTATTTTCCGGGGTGAAATTAAAAGTAAAGCGATTTCACTTTAAGATAAAATTGAATTTTGTTTAATTTCATGCGATTAATCATGGAAAAAGATTTATTTGCCAATAAGTTTCAGTCCATCTGTGACTTAACCCAAATACTTTCAAATGCTACTAAATATAATTCTTAATGGTTTACTTCTTGGGAGGTCACAATGAGGAATTTGGAAAATATTCAAATGGAGTTTAATATTCAATTTTCCTGATTTTCGTGATTGTTTAAAAAATATTTTACAACGTCACGTTTCGATTAGCATTTCTTTAAAGTAAACAAGCCATTCAAATTACACAAACACAAGCGTGCGTGCACATATGCATGTGTTTTTAAAAGTTCCTCGGTGTGCTTTTGTAAGTTTTCGCCTCAATTCCGTCGATTGTGCCACCGAACAGCAGGTGATTCACGCTGAGCGCCAACAAAGTATTGTGCATGGTTTGTGGAGGCAATTAAACAGCCTAATAGGCAGTGATTTCTTGCTTCAAATAATTAATTGCTTTTCAACACAAGCAAAGCAAGCGAAGATCAGCGGAGCCTGTGGCGAGTTTTCGGGCGCTGCCACTTCACACTTCATTTGTAGGCAAAGTACTTGTGTAAATACTTGAGCGCTCACACATGCATATGCTTTCATTGAACAAATAAAACGAAAAAAAACACTTTATTTATTGAAGAAAAAACAACAACAACAAATTGCAATGCATGTGTGCGTATATGTAAGTCTGTAGGTGGCAGTAATAAAAGTCAACGAAAACAGCGAAAACGTGCAAAGTTTATGTAGTCTCACAATCTCCAATGCCGCAACATGCCAGCGCTGATGCAATGCTAATTTACAGTCCTTTTATTTTTTCTATTTTTCTTTTTGACTGCCAAATGCCAAACAATTCCACCACACGATTCATTAAAACTCTTCTCGCCGTTTCCCCGTTTTATTTTCCTTTGGGGTGTTTATTTTACGAGATATGCCTGCTGCACATTACTTTATACACGCCACAAACGGCTCGCGGTGCATAGTGAAAGGGCAGAGCGCAGCCATGCAATTCAAGCAGCCAAACAACTCATAATTCGATGTAATTGCGCGCATTCAAACAGACTGTCGAAAGCCGGTGAAATGATGCGCAGTGTGTAAAAGTAGTTTAGTGTGAGTTCGATTGCAGTTAATAAACTGGTGCTGTATACTAACGTGGCACAGCGGTGCGCCTATTGATTTGGGATTCCTTACACTTCATTTCCGAGTACTCCAACCGGCACTGAAATAATTTAGCTGCATCCAAGGAGTGATAGCGCAGAGGTGGTGAAGGTGGCATCGCGCCTTAAATGGCTAGCAAACGAAAAGCATTCACATGAAGCACACCCACACACACGCATATGTACTGCTGCATGTACTCGTGTTTATGTGTATGTATTTGAAGTTAAACGTGTAAACAGCTTGAGTAAATAAGCTGGCTGGCAAAAGAGCTGCAATGAGTAATCGGTAGTCGGCTGCTAAGTGCTTAAATATATACGGGCATGTGTGCTTCACGAAATATTCTTATATGTGTGTACATAAATATGCATGTATGTGTGTCTTCTTCCTCCCTGGCACTTCATATTTGCATTCCCACTGCCTCGTTTTTCACTTGAAGTGCTCACTCCGATGTGGATTCTGATTGAGCATTTCACTAAAAACCATTGCTGTGGCATTTCGCGGAAGTGCGTCTAACCGACAACGTATTTTCCCACTGCGTCCACCTTAGAATAATATCTCAATATTCACAAGCAATTAACACAAACTGTAACGCATTATTACACATTTAAATAAACCGAAAATTCTCCTCACATGTGTGGCATTGTTGTGCAGCAAAAGAAAAGCAAAACAAGCAGCGCACAATCGAATGAATGCCAAGAAGCGCATCTCCACAGCGTTGCACTCCACTTGCGATGCCTTCTTATGCTACCTGCTGAGTAGTTTTCGAACTCATTTACATTCAAATAATAAATTCTTTTACAAATATTTACAGTCCATCGCTCATTTGCATGTTTTTCTCTTTTATTATTTAAATTTTTAAAATTTTCATAATTTATGAATTTCGTGTTTTTTGTTATTATGTTTTTCAGAAATGGTTCTGCGGTACTGTGAATCGCCCTCGGTCGGTACCTGCTGCACGTACAACATGGAAACGCGCATGGCGCTGCAATCCCGCATCCAGCTGGAGAAGCAGTCCAGGGAGCAGATCACGAAAATGTCGAACGCATTGGCGGCGAAAGCACAAAAATTTAATTGTAAGTAGAATAATTTCAATTTGGCTGGCAAAGATAGTTTGAAGAAAAATTATGTAGAACAACAAAAATGTATCTTTAATTCGATGAGACTATTTTCAAAAATTTAGAAATAAAAGATTGCAAAAATCGTGGTTGGGGTGCTATCTTAAGTGCTACCTTAGGTATATCTTGCGATGCATAGAACAGAAGCTGCTATGTGGAATCAGGGCAGAATGCTTATTTGAAGGCGAACAATTGTCAGTAGGAATTATCGGGCGTCGTGCGTTTAAGTTGTAGCGCTTGCCATACTCCAATGCAAGACCACCCACACCCATTATTCCTACCAGTTGCTTGTCCGGAACGGCTTATTTGTGAATAAAACCTTATGTACAGCTACCCTTTATATCTGAAAGTCGTATACCGTGAAGTCCTGTGATCCGTCCTGTAGTTTGCAGCTCGAGTTTCGTGGAGCTCGACAATGATTCTGTGACCGGCGCGATAGCAATTGATCAAAGAGAGCAGCGGATCCTATAGCAACTCGCCTGATGGTCTATTTTAATATTGAATGTCTGGTGGCACTTAAGGGATAGGCTTATGCTTAGCACATAGCCAAGAATCGTTGTGAATTGCGTAGGAGCTGTAGGAAGACTGGCCATGACTAAAAACGTACACCTTTATCTTGTAACGGGTACAATGATATAAAGCCAAAAAGGCATTAATTAAGCTGAGTATTTCTTAATCGATCACATGAAATACACAAATACATATACATAGAACGCCTTCAGTCATCATCTTCAATTCCTTTTGTCCCAAATTGAACTATTTCCATACAACTATTTCCATACAAACACAAATTCTGCACCTCCAAATCCATAAGTTCCAAATCTAAGGAAGATGTGGTCAGCTCCATGGGTAAAATGACGAGTTATTCTATAGCATGAGTGCATTTCTAACCTCTAACAACAGAACCTGAAGAACGCCTTGTGAACTTCGGGACGCCTTTAAATTGTATATGTCAAAAAAGACCCCTCGAAACTTCATCTTTCGTTAGCCCTTCCCGCAATGGTTGGATATCACGTCTTCTGCTATGGTTACTCAGACTACCAGGGTGTATCACGTGGAGGCGAGAGTAGGGATAGAGGTTGTAGAATGCTGATAGCTGCTTCTCCCAGTTTATGAAATTGAATTTTCAAGTGTCGCAAATGTTATATTAAATGTTAGATTATATAAAAGTGGTATTCGGCCCATTTGTGGCTATTAATTGGTTTGCCAGTTCAATCTTACCTCACCTACACATCCTAGTCTGAGCTGGTCTAATCTAACCTATACTACGTTGATTTTTATTCTGCAAATTGCCATCCGCAGGGTCGGGGTTTGTTTTAGGAAACACCAAATGATAGGAAAAGTTCTTACTAATAGCGGTCGCCCTTCAAAGCGAATGACGAATCTCTGAGTATATTTTTGCCATGAAAAAGATTCCAATAATAACCAGCTGCCGTTCGAGGCGGCATAAGACTGTAGGTTCTTCCGTTTATGGAAAAGCTTCAAGATGCAAGCCACAAGTAGGGGAGTAGTTCGGTCAAGGTTAGGTTAGGTTGGATTGGGGCACACTAAGGCTCCAAGCTCCTTGTGATGCCGCGAGGCGAACTTGTCCTTTTCTCTCCCAAATCCAAGGTGTATGTACTTTTGAAATAGATCTTCCAATTCGTTAAGAAATTTTCTACCTAAAACGGTAAATCTACGACTGAATAAAGCAAGACAATGGCTCAAGAGGTGCGAACTCGTCTCTTCCTACTCCTCACCTAGACAGATTCTACAGAAGTCAAGTGCTTGCGCGTATCTTGGAGCTTTACTCTCTAGAATGTATTTCTCGCTTTTCTCAGAAGTACTGGGAAATAAAATTAAAAAAAAAAAAATAATTGGCGCGTACACTTCTGTTAGGTGTTTAGCCGAGCTGCTTCTCCTATTTGGGGCGTGGGGCACAGAAATAAATACTATGGTTCTGGATTTACGTTAAACATTTTCATGGATATTTTAATGCTAATTATAAAAAATATCTGTCATCTCCCTACAGAGACGTTAATTTGTGGTTAAATGGGCGTCGGAAATTTCATAATTTTCACTAATTCAGTTTCGAGTTCTCCACTTAGAAAACCAAATGAATTTTAAGGCACTCAAATAACAGCAGCGCATCATTTTTCAATTAAACAAATTTTAGCCTTAGCTGCCACTACAGAAATTCAAGCATACAAAAGTATACGGCTGGGTAATTTTCTATGACACAATTAACTTGACACCTACTTGAATCGAATAAAGATAGATGAGTGGCGAAGGAGGGTGCACAAAAAAAATAAAATAAAATAAAGGGTGTTTACATACATGCGTGAAATGTGAATGATTGCTTAGCCTAGCACTGTACAAATCTGTTGTATGTCACATGACACGTTGCTGCCACCAATACACGCATTAGTAATAAGTCCGATATGAGGGCCCCTCCTCCAGTTGCACCACGAGTAGCTGCCAAATGAAGCGTGCAGTTAACGCACGTTGCGCATGCGGGAGGAGCTTGTAGTGCTTGTACTTACATAAAAAATATGTAATTTGTTGGTGTTTGTGCTTGCCGCTGCTGCTTTATGCCACATGGGGTGGCGGATGTCGAGTTTTCCAATTACTTTCACTTAACGTCGTCAAAGAAATCTAATTTTTCGTTTGGACACAAATAAGCATAAATCAAATTTAAATCGCTTAATAAGCGAGCAGAATCGTTAACGGAAGTTCCGAGCAGTTATGGTGAAATGTGTAACTAAGTGGTGCGCTTGCGCTCCGCAAGCATCCGCAATCGGCCGTGACTAAGTGGATTTGATTTTGATTTCTTCTGAATATAACTTTTTCTTTGTAAATTACTTTTATTGCGTTGAGCAGTTTTTGCTGAAATACATGTTTATTTTAGATTGCTTTTTGATGAAATTAATTAATTGCATTTCCTTTCCTTCTTTATAGCCGTCTTCCGTAAATTATTGAGCGAATCCAAAGAGGAGTTCCATAATATGTTCACACGCACCTATGGCGTCATCTATCAGCAAAATTCCTATGTTTTCTCCGATTTATTTAATGAATTGGAAAATTACTACACGCGTGGACGCGTCGATTTATTGGATGTGATGGATAAGTTCTTTAACACACTGTACCAGAAAATGTTCCAGGTGTTGAACGGACAGTATTCGTTCGATGAAAAGTAAGTAGTGGTAAATTTAAATTCAAGTAAAAAACTAAACAAAGCAGGCCAAGAGCGTTTTCATAAAATATTGAAAGTAGGCAGCCATGTTTCAGAAGACGGTTAGAATTTTCCCTTAAGAAAATATTTCATCAGTAGATAGCAATTTTCGAATGCTGGTTAAGAAAATCCGTTAAGAATCCGCACTGATATCAAAATCTGAGCAAGTGCTCCCGAAGTACATTCATTGTCGACTAGTATTAGTGATCTGTAGATGGATCGCCCTTCTGCTTCGTCGGCGCCTGGTAGCAAAAGACGGAGGTATTTAATTTAAATCTCACATAGGTTTTATCGAATCTTCCGTCCATAGCAGTGAGAAAAAGAGCTTTACTTTGTAAATTGCCTTTATCACAAAGGTTAATAGATTAACAGGCTTGGCCCATGACAGTACTCTACAGCCGAATTCTGCCCGCTCATTTTACATGTATTTACACACTCGTCCAATCAGTAATTGTTCAGACGGCAATGAAGCAAAATGAGCGCAGGATGTGTTGATTTTTTCGCATATCACCAATAGAATCCTAATTTTTCGTAAACAAACCGCTGTACATCTCCATCAGTCCATCAACTGATTCTTTCAAATTTGCTGAGAGTCGGCTAGCATTCTGATGTTGGCCAGACCTCGCGTGCGTAGGTTCGAATCTCCGTGCATGAAAATGCAAAATAATAGAAAAATTTATTTTCTAATCGTAGTCACCCCTCGGCAGGCAATGGCAAGCCACCGAATGAAAAAGGTCCTCTGCCATGATAAAGCTTCTCATGAAAAACCATTTGCCGGTTGGAGTCGGTTTAAAACTGTAGGTTCTCCCTCTATTTATGGAGCAACATCAAGATGCACACCATAAATAGGAGGAGGAGCCCGGCGAAACACCTAACAGAAAAGTATGCGCCAGTTATTTTCATTTCTTTTTTAACAAAATTCCGGTTTCATAGGTATAGGTACATCTGATACATTCACATTATCTTGGGGATCAAAAGTATGAATGAAAAGAAAAGCCAATGACCGCCGTTACTTGCTTTGTGTGGTTAGAGCATTTAAAAAATATATATATTAGCTTTCAAGAAAGAAAATAGGATTCGACAAAGAAGATACAGTGAAGCAAGATAGCGATAACAACTCATACGATTTGTTGCACATTGATTCTTAGTTTTTTATTTTTTTTAAATGCACTCAACCTCTCAGTTTAACCAAAAGCCTTGCCACGCACCAAAAAATCTCACAATTGGCTTAAGTTTCAAAATGTGGCATGTAAAAGTGCATGCACGGCTGTGTTTATGGAGGAAATGGCGATGGCCAAGCTTGTCACCAAAAGTCAAGCACCATGACAAACAGCTTGAATTACAACTTTGATTAGTAACCTTATCATGCATCACACAAACACAAGTGAGGCTTCGTATAAGAATATACAAATGAATATACATGCATACATACACACATACATACACACATATTATAGTAAACATGAATTGAAGGGTCAAGTTTTTGCGGAAGCAGCACTTGTAAACACATAAAAGCGTTGGTCAGCCAGTTGGTGAAAGACACATAGAACCGCAGCAACTCGTGTTACTCACGCGTGCATTTTGGTCTACCAAAGCATTTAAAATTTTGCAAATAAAGCAGAAAAGAATACACAGGAAGGCAACGAACGGGTCAAGCACAGCCGGGCATATTAGAGTGGCAAGAAACGAGAAAATAAATGTTTTATTAAACAAATACAAACAGCGGCAAAAAGGAAATATAATACGCATACACACACATGTGCATACATACATACATACATACTGCAAGTAAAATGTACCCAAAGAAAGAACAGAAAAACTGCGCACGGTAAGCTGTTTACAACGAATTTGTTAAAAGCCACGTTGACACTTTGGCACATACGATTACAAATGCACCCACACACGTACAAGTGCAATAGATGTACGTAGGCTGTCATGAGCAAATAAAAGCGAAAATGGCCAGCAGCACAGCGACTAGGCCAACAAGCCGTGTCCAAGCGATGCAAAGCACACAGCGACTGTTACGCGCACTCACCTATACATGCACACACAAAAAAAAAAACAAAAACATGCATTTATCGCTTCGTAATAAAATCGCACAAAGTTTTCGCCCACCCATTTGGGGCCCTCCTCAATTCTAGTTACTGGGAATAAAAGTCTTACAAGGCAGACACAGCACGTCGAGAGCAACAGTGTATATACATACATACATACATAGCATTTTGGCCAAAATAAAATCACTAAGAAACCAGCAGAAATTCACGAGTGGCAAGCAGTGCAGACTTACAAGTGCCGCATACTGAAACTGTTATCCCAGTCGCTATGTGTTACTCTGTTTCACACCTCCCACAATTTGCCCGCCATGCCCACGTTTGGCGTTGCATGTAACACAGAAGCGACAATGTAACAATAACCGACTTGATTACCAGGCCTTTAAGTTTAGCTGCATGCTTTTATTTAGCTTATTATTGTTATTCTGTGCTTTTTTTGTATTTTTGTGAAGGCGGCGTTTGCCAAAGGGTTAAGTGCAACGTTTGAATTTTTTATGCTTTGCTTTGTCAATTCATTTGTTTTTTGTTAACTTAGGCGCTAGAATGCTGTAGGGTACAGGATTAAATGAGACGTGGAGACATTTAAAATTCAATAGGGATGAAGGCAAATGGCTGGAAGAGCTTTCAGGATATGCGCAATTAAAGTAATTGTTGAAGAGCCGGTTCGAATAAATAAATGGAGGTATTTCAGAATGTTTTTATTATAGCAAGCGACTTTTTAGTTGTTGGTCAGTTTGGGGTGATACCAGCACAACTCAGCAGTTGATCCTTTGTTGAATTGTGCCAAATATAGATAACAAACGCAGAATCTTCAGAATTTAGTCTCATACTTTTAAAATAGAGAATTAACTTTATTTGATTATTTTTTATTATTTTTATTATTTACTTTAATTTATTTAATTAATTTATTGGTGCTTTATTATGAACCGGGAGTTTCTCAATTAAAAAGCCTCTCTTGAGAGGAGTTCTTCTGGATGGTACATCTGCTTGTTTTTCACATGAGACTCGCACTAAAGGCTATCTGTCGGATAGTGTGCACTAGTCATTGTTTCTACGAAGTGTATGACTTTGGGGTTTTAAATAAATACCATGCGAAATACCAAGTGAAAGCTTTGAAAATGATAATATAACAGTAGCCTACAGGAACTTAACCAACATAACACAAAAAAGTTGATAGCAAATAGAAGGTTTTGTTGATCTTTTTTTCTTTTTTGGTTATTTTTTTTCACTGCCATATGTGACTCATGGCAACCATGAGTGCATTTAGGTTAACCGAAGCGGGCCGCTGGAGAGAAAAAACTTATGGTCATGCTAGTCTATTATTGCGACAAACTCAGTTAATCTCGGTGAGAACTGACTACATCGTCCCAACGGTAACTTTCAATAGGAATTTTGCCACTCTCTTTCCAACTAAGGAAGAATGGAATAAGGGATTCTCTCTAAACAACTTCGACACTACAGTCTATACGGATGGAAGTAAAATGGGCTGCGGTGTTGGAGCTGGTATATATTCTCATAGACTTAAAATTGAGAAATCTGTGCGTCTCCCTAATACCAGCAGTGTCTTCCAGGCAGAAGTACTGGCAATAGGGGAAGCCTGTAGGCTACTAATCGCAGATTTCTCTTTTAAGGGTAATATCGCTATTCTTTCGGATAGCCAAGCTGCAATCCAGGCACTGGGTTCGGCCACAACAACCTCCAAAGTGGTGGAACAAAGTAGGAATAGCCTCACCATCTTGAGTGAAAACCATAAAGTTACCTTAATCTGGGTCCCGGGACATCGGAACATTAAAGGTAACGAAAAAGCAGATGAACTGGCAAGAGGGGGATCTGCCATGAATAACGCTCTGGCAGAATCGGTACTCACACCATTAGGTGCAGTCAAGAGCACAATTTCCCTAAAATACCTCCGAATCGCAGACTGTAGGTGGAAAGTCCAGACGAAATGCAAAATTAGCAGAACGTTATGGCCCACGTACAACCTCAAGTAATCGTCGGCATTAATAAGAATGAAACGACGGAACGCCTGGAGACTACCGGCAGTCCTAACTGGCTTCTGGTCTATCGGAGAACAAGCAGCCAAAATGGGTATCCCTCACAATACATACTGTCACAGTTGCAAACAACCGGAGAAAAAGGAAACCATCTTCCATTTCCTCTGTGAATGCCCTGCCCTATGGAAGGACAGAATGTTAACCCTGGGCCAACCGCTGTTCGAGAATCTCGAACAACTATCTGGCTTAGACGATAACAACCTAATAAGGTTCCTTAACCGCACAGGCTGGATATAGTTATGCTGTAAATAACCATTAAACAAGTTGGTAACGAGGATGTGGCAACAAAATGGCGCGGAAGCGCTAGTTGGATTCTGGAAGAATCACCACTTTAACCAACCAACCAATGTGACTCATTCAGACTTCCTTCCGCTGCGCCAAACAGTAAACAATGGGAAATGTTATGTCAAAATAGATGAAGCCTTTACCAGAGAATATTCATCGAAAGGTACAGGAACTGTGAAAAAACCACTCGTTATCATCACGGCAATCCAGCGGCTCCCGCATCTAAACTTCTAAGCGCCTATTTGATCAAACAACCACTTAGTCCCGTTTCACAAGCGCGACTCCAGTCAACAATATTGATAAATTTGGAAAACTTTTCCAACAGCAGATACGTGAGCTTGCTTTTGCACCCACCAGCGTAGGCATTTCATTCCATTATAATGCTCGTAAAGTCTATAATTCCTTCGTCTTCATTAACTATAGATCTTACATAGAATAGTTCTCACGAATTCTGCCAGCGCTTCATAGTCTAGAGAGTCTTTCAAAAGTGACGCCTAGATGTCAGTAGCGAATATTTTCTAGATGTTACCTTTTTTGTGTCATCTTTGACATTTATCAAGTAGACAAAAGTATAATTTTGCACGATAGAAGAACGCGTTTAAATGATTGAAACTTATTATGAAAATAGTCGATTCTTAAGAACAACATTTCGCAATTTTTTTGTTTTTTTCGGTGGAAATAATCTTCCGCATGAGTGGACAATTTAAAGGCTGGTAAGAAAATGTAGAGAAACTGGTTTTGTCAAAGATCTTTTTCTATCTGGCAGACCAAAAGCTGGACGTTCTGTCGAGAATATTGCTTCTGTAGCGCAAACTGTTGATGAAACAACTTCAACATCGATATATCGATGTTCTCAACAATTATGCATTCGCGAATCTTCTGTTTGGCAGATTTTATCTGCAGACGAGCTGTTGGTGAACATTCAAATGTTGGCATTTTTCACATATAATTGTCAAGAGCCGTATTTTGAATAAAAATAGTGAAACCTGAAAACTCTAAATTTATTTATTTTATTTATTAAATTATTTATTAAAAGAACCATCTAAGCGCGTCTTTTAAAAGAACCGTTTTTCCCACATCGTCCACGTTTCTGATTCATACGAAACGTGGGGCACGATGAAGGGGACTTGTTGAGTGTGATTTTTTTCATCGTGTTGGCGCATGTTCAGCTCCTGTTAGCAAACGTTTTTTCTCGCTTAATCGCCAAGTCGACGTTGGTGGTGAGTGAGTATGTATCCATTACACAGCGGTGTCCGGAGAGTGGTTGTGTTGTTCAGCGCTAGACTAGCATTTATTTAAATGGCCCGAAATGGCCCTACCCAAACTGAAGAAAAGCGAGAGTTGTATATTATTATTCTGCAACATACAATAAAATTTGTTAAAAACAGATAATTATTTTCATTAATTTTAAAACCAAAGCGAAAAGTAATTATTTTTCTTATATTTCAAACATAACTTCTTTTTTTTGACATCTTTCCAGATTCCTTCACTGTGTCAGCGAACACATGAAGGAGTTAAAACCCTTCGGCGATGTGCCCGATAAACTGGCTGTGCAGATAAAGCGTTCCTTTGTAGCGACGCGTACCTACTGGCAATCGCTGCACACAGCAGCCGAAGTCTCCAAGAAGATTATAAATGTGAGTAGCAAATAATATTGTAAATTAATTGAAAACCAGTCATAGACAATTTACTAACTTTCCTTTCCCGCCTTCAGATCCACCTCAATGCCGATTGCACGGCCGCGCTCACGAAAATGCAACACTGTGGCGCCTGCAAGGGCTATGCGGAGAAACCGTGCACAAATTACTGCGTTAACGTGATCAAAGGTTGTCTGCACTACGTGAACGAGTTCGATACGGAGTGGGAGAATTTCGCGCTGGCCATGGACAAAGTCGCTGAACGTTTATTGGGCTCATTCAATATTGTGATGGTTGTCGAGCCGATAAATATCAAAATTTCCGAGGCGATTATGAATTTCCAAGTGAGTTGAATAGCCTATAGAATTTTTTCGAAAACCAATCTATACAGTTGTGCATATGTAGGTGTATACGAGTATGTGTTTAGCAAAATTCATTCAGTCATAAAGTTGAAATCAATTTAGAGCGTTGAAACCGAAGGCCATAAAAGTGTTTCGATAAATGCTATGAATGGCTGTGGCTCTACGTGACGATGTGGTTTTTTAAGTACGTCATAAAAATCATAACATTAAGATTTTAAGGAGTTGACAAATTTCAAAGATTTAGTTTGATGGCGAATTAAAATAAGCATAAGTAAATTAGTAGTTTTCTTATTGAATTTTTATTGGCCGTAAAATTCTGTGCAAGCTTATAAGTTGAATAATTTGGAGAATAATAATTTGCTTATTTAGACGATGCCATTATGGCTTATGCGAAACCTAACAACGCGTTAAGAGTGAAACTAAATATTCACTTGTAAGTGGCTCGGGTTTTATTATTTCTTATTTGTCTACTTCAACATAGTCTCATTAATAACTTCTCATTGAGCGGAAATAACAAGCTATAAAAAACTCAGAAACAAAAAAGTTCAATAAATTTGTCATCTTTTCCAACACTCAAACTTCTCGATAATTAGTTTAGAAACACTTTTTTGAAAGGAAAATTTAGTACTTACTATTTAGAATGTGTTTTCTGAGCGAAATGGTAACTTTAATCAAAAAAAAATTACAAGTGTTAGGAAAAAAGATTTTTTTAATCGGTAGGTGGTTTTACTACTTTTAAGATATATTTCGACCTAGGTACCAGGTATATACCTATGAAATGAGACTTTCAGCTATTAGTCCATAGATGTCGCTAGGAGTATTTTTAAATCTTCCCAAATGTCTTGACTTTTCGTCTAACATCTGTCTACAACATTCAGTTCATTGTTTGTTACGTTTCATACAACAATGCATTTTTGTCGCTCTTAAAAATGTCGAATTTCGTGCCTTCAAACTACGATTTGCGAACATCGTGAAACCACTTGTGAAATGTTGCTCTCCCGGTTCAAAAGGAAGTCTTTTTTGCATCGAATCGTTACGGGTGACGAAAGATGGGTGTATTTTTCCAATCCCAAGCGTGAACGATCGTATGGACCGCCCGGCCACAAGCCAAAAACAACGACCAAACCAAATCGCTTCGGCCGCATGGCAATGCTGTGTGTTTTCTGGGATCAGCGTGGTATGATTTGGTACGAGCTATTAAAACCAGGTGAAACAGTTGACGGTGCACGCTACCAACGACAATTGGCCGATTTGAACAGCGCTATACATCGAAAACACCCAGAATATGCCGATCGGCGTCACAAAGTAATTTTTCTTGGTGACAATGCACCGCCACATCAAACAAGAGCGACCCGAGAATTGGTGGAGACGTACGATTGGGAACCGCTGGTGCATGTGGCTTACTCACCAGACTTGGCGCCTTCCGATTATCATTTGTTTGCATCGATGGGCCACGCACTTTCCGAGAAGCGCTTCAATTCTCACGAAGAAGCCAAAAAATGGCTCGATGATTGATTTGCGGCCAAAGACGGCCAATCTTTTTGGCGCGGCATCCACAAATTGCCTGAGAGATGAGAAAAATGTGTCGCTAGCGATGGTTATTATTTTGAATATTAAATTTGTAACCATTATATATAGTAAATAAGTATACTGTCTGTTCAATAGAAATGTGACCACCATAATTTAGGAACTATTTGACCAATTCGATTCTAAGAAACTACATTTTACGGGCTTATAAAATTTATTACACTCAATATATTCAATAAACTCTAAATCTATAGTCAGCACCATTAGCTGTAATGGCTTCACATCTTCGGGTCATACTTTGTGTTAAATTCTCCCCAAGTTTGGTCGTCCATATTTGTTTTCCTTTGAGTTATTGCTTAACTATTGCCCAAACATTTTCTAGGGTTGACATCAGGCGACTGTGAAGGCCAGTTCAATATTTCAATACCATTTACTGCTTCCTTTCAAATACATCCGGATATAAAACTTGGGATCGTTGTCCTCTCGTAAGATCCAAGGTTTGCTAGTTCTTCGAAATATCTTTTCAGCTGATGGCAATGATGCTTTTTGGTAAATTTTGTGCATCAAAGCAGCATTCAAATTGACGGTAAACTCAAATAAACAGTCAAATCCTTTTGCGGAGAGGCAGCTTCGAAAATGAACCTCAACTGTAGGCACTTCGTTGAAGTTGTCGATTATCAGCAGTACATCAGGACCGACGTATGCAACTATTCACCCAAGAGGAAGATTCATCCGTGAATATTACGTTTGCCAAATTCCATTCTGAATTTTCCTTAGCCCATGCGAGTCTTTTTCCAAGGTCAATTCTGTGCTTCAGAATGTTGCATCTTCAGCACCTTAAAAGCTCTCCAATAGTGTCTTTGGATTCACCAACACAACTTTTTCAAAAAACTATTTTAGCTTCACGCAACGATAAGTTTGGCTTTGTCACAAACAAATCGATGATCTTTTGATCTTGCTTTGGGGTGGTATTTTTTTTTTGTTGGTAGTAAAAAATAGTCATTTCAGTCTGTTTAGTTTATTTTTGGTGTAATGGTTTAGACATCTATGAAGAGTAATTAAGAGAGGAGATAAACTAATGTCGATCTGTAATCATTTCATAATAAATTTGCGGAAAAGTGAATTTTTTCCTATGCAAATTCGTTCATAACTTTCAAAGCGTCGGTGGCATTGGTAAATATTATATGAGAAAAAATAGATAAAAATTTGTGTGATTAATATTTTGGATTTAAATTCGGCAATTTGTAAATGCGGGACGGAGGCCATTGAACATTTACAAAATACAGTGCACTCGCGATAACTCGAACTAATTAAAACAGGCGCTGTTCGATTTATCGAATTTGTTCAACTTATCAATTGAGTGTGCTATGTTAAAAAAACAGTCATCGATATCGATTTTTCGATCGATTGTTGAAAATGGAAGCCAGTAGAAAATTTCTGTAGTATAGTTTCGTTATACGAATTACATTTTGGTCCATTGGCTGGATCAATGGTGTCACATTCGGCGGCATAAACATAGTTAAAATTAAACCATCCTCGCACTTTAATTCGATTTCTTTGGGATGTGATGGGGCATTATCAATTAGAAGAAGAGCCTTCTCAGGTAGTCCCCATCTTTCAAATTTTTTCTTACCTAAATATTAAAGTCATTTAACTTGGTTAAAACAATTGTTTTAATTAATCTGGATTTTACCTGCGGCACGAACGAATTATGAAACCAGTTTTTGAAAATCGCCGAAGTCATCCAGGCTGATTTGGAATTTTTGTACTCCACCGGACAGTTAAAATTTTTGAAAACTCGAGGATTTCTTGCTTTGTCAATAACGAGAAGTTTAAGCTTATGGTCGCCGGTAGCGTTAGTGCAAGCCATAAATTGCCTTATCTTTCTTTTTTATAAGACTTATGGTGGACTTGGCTACCCCATATTCCTTCGCTAGAGAAGTAACACTACGTCCACGTTTAATTTTGTTAAGGACTTCAGCCCTCTCTTTTAATGTTAAACACTTCAACCTTTTACGATCCATTACTCACGTGCACTGATATACTACAAATGACAAATTTAAAGCAATTTGGTCAATGCAAGATGTTGTTCCCAGAAGACTAACGGGATATTAACGCCGAAATATTCATATGGACAATACACTAGTATACATATAATTTATATACATATACTATTACATATGTATCTATGTACAAAATATACATGTTTTAAAAGAATGTGTGTACAAATAAATTTGTTTTTTTGTTCGAGTTATAGCGCTTTTTTATTGTTCGAGTTACAAAGAAGTCAATAGGGGAAAAAATGTGTTCGAGTTAGCACGTCGTTCGACTTAGCGGCTATTCGAGTTACCGCGAGTGCACTGTATTTTTTTAAATATCAAACAATTGTGTGTAAAAAGGTGGTGTGATCTCTTAGATTAACTTTCATACTCTTCCTCATGCCAAAGTGCTGCGTAATAATATAAATATAGATTAAGTGAGGTTAGTTTCGTATACAAACGACTCACCAAAAAATTAACCTCAATTTTCTTACCATTAGCGCTAAGCTTTATTAGGTGCTATCACAACTACTTGACGCACGTGGGACGCAAGCAAGGGCGCGTCATGGTAATTCATTGGCTGCAGCAACAACGACTTATTCAGTCATCAATGTGTTAGCGCTTCTGCCACTTCAAAGTTCCTATTGCGTTTGCTGCTAATGACAAAGCTTTGATCTTAGTAGGTTGGTAGTGTTGGTGCGGAAATTAGTAAGAATAAAATTTATTTATTTTCGATTTTCGCTTAATTAAGATTTAAATTTATTACTTTTTGTTATTGCCTCCATGCTGCCTCGCGAGCAAGTATTTTTACTTTTTTTATTTCTTAATTTTTTGCTACTCTAGCGTAACCACCTGAATTTGTTTACACTTAATTTGCTAATTAAAATTCTTCAATCGCGCTTTCAAGTTCTCAAATTTATTGCCGAAGTCTTTATTTATATGACTGCTATGAAGCTGCCTGCACCAGGTCACTTTGAATTGATTTTTTTCATTTTATTTATATTTCTCCAATTTTAAATAAATTTTTGTTTGTGTACCTTTTATTTTGATTTTTGCTTAATTGTTATTTTCTTGCATGTTTTTTGTAATTAAATTTACATTCCACTCGTGCTGGTGCTCGTACGAGTATAATTTATAGCAAGCGGCACTGCTTTGTTGTTGTGTACTGTATGGAGAACACTAAATTTCGTAAATTTTCTTCCGTGCTTGTTTATTTTCTTTTGTCTCGCCTTCGCTTTGTATCAGCTATTTTGCGGCTTTTCTTTTGATTCTGCAGTGATTTGTGAGCCGTTTTCAACGAAAACAATCAAATATTTTCATTTAAAACTCTGTGCCGAAACATGCGAAACTCAACGAATGGAAAGGTGTTTTCAGTAATTTGGCAGCTCAGGTGTTTTCCATATGCAATTTCTGTTCAACTGGAATAATTTATTTCTATAGTACGCGCAACGGCGGCCGCCGTAGCCGAATGGGTTGGTGCGTGATTACCATTCAGAATTCACAGAGAGGTCGTTGGTTCGAATCTCGGTGAAAGCAAAATTAATAAAAACATTTTTTTAATAGCGGTCGCCCCTCGGCAGGCAATGGCAAACCTCCGAGTGTATTTCTGCCATGAAAAAGCTCCTCATAAAAATATCTGCCATTCGGAGTCGGCTTGAAACTGTAGGTCCCTCCATTTGTGGAACAACATCAAGACGCACACCACAAATAGGAGGAGGAGCTCGGCCAAACACCTAACAGAAGTGTACGCGCCAATTATTTATTTTATTTTTTAAATGAAACATTTCAGAAATTAGAATCAAAGAAAATCAAATAATTTATTGCAAAAAAAGGGAAAACTTTCACATTTTATTTTTTGATTTGGCGTCTGTGACCCTTATTTAGATTTAGATTAGAGGCTTTTCAATGAGACCTGGGAATCGAATTAAGGGTGAGCCTGGTTTATGAGGTCTAAAAATTGCATCTCTTTTCGATTTTTTTTTAAGGAAAAAATTAATTTAGCACCGCAAAGTTTTTTCTATCTTTTAATGAACATTTAAAAAGTATAAACAATTTTTGCACTGGTTAAAATAAGTTGAAAAAAATGTTTAACATAGAAATTAGTAGAGCGCTGCAACGCTGGAGTTTCCAACTGGCGTACAAGATACAGCTCGTAATTATTATCTAAAGCAAAAAATTCAAATGGATTTCTAATTATCATGATTTTTTATTCCAGATGAACTAAGAAAACTGAGAGAAATTCCAAAATTTCAACTTTTTGGAGGTTTTAAAGAAAAAAACGCCTTTCTATAAAAAAAAATCACTTCAACTTGGTATAAAAATCTTGAAAATTTTTTTTTATCTATTTTGTTAGTTCAAATAGAAGAGAATTTAATACTGAAGGGAACAAGCTATGATTCATTTCAAAAGGTGAATTAGTTTTTTTTCCTTCATGAACGCCAATTCAAAGAAATCATAAAAATGAAAAGTCGAGAAAAGAAGATAAATTTTGTACTATAGCTGTCCGGTCACAGCGTAACTATCTAACGCGCGCCTACCTTTGGCTTTGTATCTACGGAAATATTGAGAATTAGGCTTTGTGAATATTCTGAAATATATTAGGAAAAAAAACGAAACGAAACGAAACGCTTAAAACGAAAAAAAAAAATGATTTTTTTGACCTTATAAACCAGTTAGATGTTTTTATTTAATTTCGATGAAACGTATTGCGTTTTATTGCTCTATTAAAACAATTGTTAAAATGTTTACATTTGGTAAAATTTTTGCAAAGTTATTGCATAGATTTAGTACAAAAAAATATATAAATATATTAGTTTGGGAAAAAAGAAATCCATTATTTTGTCGGTAAATGGCTGTAGGGATGGATATCTCGTAAAGTATTAATCAAACAATTAAAAGTGTATGCCCCTTGTCAAGGTGAAATTTCACACTAAAAAAATTCGTTTGCTGTTTGTGGGTTACAGGGTTACAATGGAAGTCAGAAAAGAGAAAATTCGGTACATTTTACAGTCTTTTTTTATAAAGGCGAAAATTCAAGTTAGACCCGCTGAAATTGTGAATGGCTTTTATGGTGCCGATACTGCAACAGCTAATTACGTGCAATTTTGGTTTCGTCGATTCCGTCCAGGCATATTGGAAGTTAAAGAAAAGGTCGGTATGGAATTGGATAATGCATTTTGTTTTTCCCCATCGTAATATCGTCGATTTAATATATGTTTTATCTTTTGATTGAAGAATATCGGATACCTACTCAAAAAAACTCCGTTGAATCTGTCGAATTATGGTTTTTTAATTAATTTTTTACTTCTATAGAACATAAATTGATTTCAATGCTTAAGTACGATATTGAACTGTATACTCAACCTCACTTTTCTGGTAATCAAGAGATTTGTACTTTCATTGGTGTTGGTCATGGATTAGTTCTGATATTGGTACTGTAATTTCTACCGATATTGGTATTGGTATTGTTACTGGTATTGGTATGAGTGTTGGTACTGTACTTTGTACTGATTTTGGTATTGATAATGGTAATGCTAATGGTATTGGTATTGGTATGAGTGTTGGTACTGTACTTTGTACTGATTTTGGTATTGATAATGGTAATGCTAATGGTATTGGTATTGGTATTGGTGATGGTATTGTAATTTGTACTGATAATATTATTGGTATTGATAGTAATATTGGTATTGATATTAGTTCTAGTATTGGTACTGGTATGGTAATGGGATTGGTACTGATATGAGTTTTTGTACTGATGTTGGTATTGATTTTGTTACTGATATTGGTATAAGTGTTGGTACTCTAATTTGTACTATTTTGGTATTAATAATGGTAATTATATTGGTATTGGTATTTGTTATGACGTTGATATTGATATTGGTATTGTTGTTGGTGTTGATATTAATACTGATATAGGTTTTGGTAATGGTATTTGTATTGGCATTGGTATTTGTGCTGGTACTGGTATTGGTATTGGTATTGGTATTGGTATTGATACTGGTACTTATATGGGTTTTTGTACTGTAATTTGTACTGGTTTTGGTATTGATAATGGTATTGCTGTTGGTGTTGATATTAATACTGATATAGCTATAGGTAATGGTATTGGTATTGGTATTGGTATTGGTATTGGTATTGGTATTTATATTAGTATTAGTACTGATATTGGTGGGGGTGTTCTAATTTGTACTGATATTAGTATTGTTATTGGTATTGCATATAGATATTGGCATGATATTGGTGGCTGGTTTCATTCCTAAGTTTATATAATTCGCTAATTGCTTTATATATACTAACATACGTTTGTTCATACCTACATACCAACATAGATGCGTATAACTAAATTGGCTGCGGCCGATTTCCAACACTTTGCCTTAACTCGGCGATATCTCTTGTTTTACATGTAATTCAACCAAATAATACACGTACACATGTGACCGCATTTAGCAGCTCATATTCAGTACTCTTACATACATACATATATATATAATTATATATATAACATAGCTGATAAATAAATACATTTACTGACATACTCGTACATGTATTAATATTTGTGCAAGTAAGTTTTTCTTTACACTTATCTGATTTCCTGTAATTGATAGTGTTAAATTGTCAGACATTTCACTTTCGTTGCAATTGCAGCAAAATCGATTAAAACTTAGTAGGCCCACATTTATTGACTGTTGGGAGCTAACAGATATCGCGTTGAGATATCACACAGTAACTTATCTACCTATGTATGCATGTGTGTGTGTGTGCATGCTTGTAAGCCTACCACGAAGGTACGAATACGAATAGAAAATATGGGTTTACACATCCCTAAACATATGCATATACACACACATAGCAAATGCGAGTACTAACATTACAGCTATTAAACCACTTTTGCGGTTAACTTGCTGCAATCGACCAGCAAATAAGTATGTACCATATGTAACTTACTTATACATTCTTGAAACTGGATATGAAAATGCGTGTACTCATCCGTGAGATATGGCAGAGCAGCGTCGCAAGAGTGGCAAGTCGCAGTGAGGTGTCAATGAGGAGCTATAAGTAGATAGGACAGATAGCGATTAGATATATGCACGTGAATAAATGTGCAGGCATACATACATACATATATACATACATAGGTACGTAGATACGCATATTTACCAAGTACTTGACTCACTGTGGCACTTTGTCTTCTGAACTAGACTAGGCGTACCAAGTCAGTGCCCTGGGGTATGAGAAAAGTATTGCACATCTTCGTAGGTGCTTGTCTGCCATCGTGTGGTAATTCATCATATTTTCTCTATCGTTATCATTTTCCATTATTGAGTTGGGTAAACATTTTTTATTGCACTTCATTTGTTGCCATAAAATTCTCACTGCTCATATACATACAGATGTGCGTATGCGTGTATATGTATGTATGTATGTTTATATTAAATATGTATGCATGTAAATCTCGTTGAAAGTAGGTGAATTGTGGTAGGCATTATTGCACTACGTATCTACACACGGATATTTCTCACATGACCAATTCGTGCCTTGGCAAGCCATAGTTTTTTCTTCTCTGCATGAATTGCCAACATCGCAACCACGTCGCGGCTGTGGTGGGCTGTGGCTCTTTTTTACATCTCAATTTTGTTGTTGTTACGCATGATTTCTTCAGCAGCTAATTGATTTCTTCAATCAAACAATTTTAGCAGTTTGGTTGTTTATAATTTTGGAGTATTTTTGACAGACTTTTCGTTCAAGACAAATTTAGCAAAAAAGGATGCATACTTTTTAGGGCACAAATGTGTATAATTTTTAGTACTTCGTGTGATTCAAAACATAAGAATTACGTGTGTATTATCTAATTTATGCACTACAATTCATTATAATTTCTCCACTTCTCTCAATTTTTAGGAATCCGGGCAGTCCATCACCTCGCGCGTATTTGAGGGTTGCGGCCGTCCTACACTGGGCCGTACCCGTCGCTCAGTCAGTCCTAAATTCGCACAATCCACTTCCACTCATACGCAGTCGTCACAGTCATCGGTGAGCTTGAGCAGCTCCGACTCGAAAGTGATACGCAAACGCGCCACCTTGGAGGTGCCAGTCGAACAAATCGAATCCGATATTTTAGACATCGATGCCGATGTTGATGATGCGATGGTATTG
Source organism: Anastrepha ludens (assembly GCF_028408465.1). Taxonomy (NCBI): domain Eukaryota; kingdom Metazoa; phylum Arthropoda; class Insecta; order Diptera; family Tephritidae; genus Anastrepha; species Anastrepha ludens. The sequence continues at coordinate 113,917,054 of NC_071500.1, read as the reverse complement.
CGTGAACGTCGCGCCGCCGAACCTGGCTCGGAGGAGCAGAGCGCAAGTGGCGATAAGTCGAATGGCGGTACTGGCGCTAGCGCAGGTGGTGGTGGTGGCAGTCGTCGTAATCAACAACGGCGCAAGCAGCAGCAGAGTCGCAAGAATGATGACGACTACAATGGGCGCGATCCCAATCTCGATAAATTGGTGCGCGAAATCAGACAACGTGTGAAGGAATCTAAGAAGTTCTGGTCGAATTTGCCACACCAGATTTGCAGCAATGATGAGATCTCCACATCGTCGGACGTGGATGGCATGTGCTGGAATGGCCATACGATCGATAGGTGAGGTTTAAGTGCAGCAGTTGTTTGTCAAGCAAAGCTCTAATAATCTGTTTTATCTATTTCTCAGATATATGCACCCTGTGACCACCGAACAAAGCCGCAATCCGGAATTCCCCGGCAATCCGGCGTCTACGCGTCAGACTTCGCAAGTGGCCACACAACTTTTCTACCTGAAAAATGTTATCAATCACCTGCGTAATGCCTACAACGGCCAAGATGTCGACTGGAGTGATCATGGTAATGCCAAAAAAATTGCAACTGATGCGCAACAGCTCACTAATGCTTCACATTATTTTGTTACAGAAGATGCCTTCGAAGGTAGCGGCGCTGGTTCAGGCGCAGGCAGTGATGATGAGGACGACGACGAGGGTTCCGGACTGAGCGGCGGTCCATTTACTCCGCCGCACCTCAAACCCACCGATCGTCCTTCGTTACCAGCGAACAACATCGATGATGAGGATGAGGAGGACGTGGAGGAGCGTCGTATTACGGACACCTCACACACATCGCGTCCTAAATATCCTGGCAGTTCGGGTACGAGTGGCGGTGCCATTGGCGCTGGTGATACGAACTCCATAGACGAAGATGAGGACGATGAAGGCGACAACGATTTGGATGAAGAAAAGGGCAGCAGTGGGAATGCGGGTGCAAAGACAGCGCCCAAAATGACATTGCGCCGTGCGCTGTTGTTGTATCTACTGCCGTTGTATATGGCGTGGTTTGGTGGCGTTGTTGCCGATATGCTGTGATTCGTTGTTGTTGCTATTGCTTAAGTCTAGTTGAAGGACGTGGGCAAGAATGTGGCGAAGAGGAAATGCCGAATTTCTTGAATTTTAAATTTGTTTGTCTAGTGGTTAAAAGGCGATGTGAGAATGAAAATGTAGCACGAGTTTAGGTGCGAAAGCGTCTAGCAGCCAAAGTGACGTAGAATGCTTGAGAAATGTTTAGTGACATGAGATGGCTTGAGCTGGAAATTCTTTAATTTTAGACGAGGTGCCTAGCACACTTTCAGGAGCTAAATGAGGTAGAGTGAATTTTCACTGCAAAGTAAAACTGACTACATAATCTAAAATTTATATGCTCGCTGAAAAAGTTCTGCTAAATGGTGGTATTTCAACGTTGCATGCTTTTTGGCGCAAAATAATACTTGAACTGCTTAATTTTGTGTAAGTTTCATTTAGTTTTTATCTTCCAAAGCTTTAAAGCGCTTTTAAAGTTAAATTTTAAATATCCAATTAATTTTTTTTTTTAAGTTAAATTTTAAATATCCAATTAAATTATTTTTGTTAATATTTTACAAAATTTGTAAAATCGCTTAAGAACCTTGAAACTATGCAAATATTTACATAACTCAACTCTCTTTTGGCTTAAAGTTTTTCCATATCATCTCTGAACACTTGGCTGATGCAATGCCCCTAAGAAAATGTTAACAACTGGATTTCAATACTTTAGGCAGGGTTGAATTGTTTGCATTTTCAGTGTGTAGCATTTCGCTGCAAAGTAATTTTATGCGCTTTAACATATTCAAGTCTCGAACAAATATCCTGCAGTGCAGTCCAAAGCCTTTTTGGTAATTTTCAAGCACTGAAAAACTGAAATGCGACATGAAAGCTTGCTTTTAGGCGCGAAATTGTGTGTTATACTTATTTTTTTTTGCTAATTTACGCAGAACAAAAATTGCAAGAACAAATACATTTAGCATTAGATCGGAAAACATTGAAAATCGAACTTTAAGCGAAGCGATTCATTTATATACGTAAACAAGTAAACAGTTATGAAAAGTACTTTAGCCAATAAGCACAAAGTAATAATGAATTATTAAATTAATACTTATGTACCAGCAGCTAATATTAAAATTAAAACAACAAAAAATGTGAGTATGCAGAGACGAATGAATAACTTATATGTACGTATGTATGCGAATGCTGGTGTGTGCGTGCTGCTATCTGTGCGTGTGGTATAGTGCGTGTGTGTGTGTAGTGATTATTATGTAAACTGGATTATCTTTTTATTTTCGTATTAATTTTTAATTAAAAGAACGAAAGCATTTAAGTGCACATTTCTGTATTATATTTAAACTATTATTTAATAAAAAGTTATGACGTATGGTGATGAAAAGTGTAAGACCATTTTAGGCGCAATAATAAAATATCGTGTAAGCATACAATAAACTATACATAAATATTTTCTAATAAAAATCTAATACATGAAAAATCCTAAAAACGTGGCATATATTTTGAGCTTTCCAAATTGTCGACGAATGAAATGGGTAAAGAAATACAAAAATACAACAAAAATTAAAACTGAAACTCTGTAAGCTAGGCAATATGGCACATTAGGGAAGTCTTAGAAATTGAAAAAACATAGTACTAATGTGAAAAATAATAAATAAAATAAAGGAAAAAATAAAAAAACAATAAAATAAAAAAAAACAATTTTAATAGAAAGAAAAATAAATAAATAATACTTCCATTGAGACTAAATAGAAAGCAATGTTTTGAAAACTAAGAACAAAGTAATTACTTTATATCTTTACAAATTATTTACTTTTTTAGAAAAATGCATTTACATACATTTTATTAAAATCGGCTGCTATTCATGCTTTTGTTTCTTCTTTAAACAAATTTAAATAAGGGGTATTGTTTTTTTAGTAGAAACTCTATTTTGCTGCAATAGCCCAAAGAGACAAAAGCAAAATTTTGAAGATCGAGATATAGAATTTAAAATATAATATAAATAAATCTATTTATATATATTTTTTATAAATATTTTAAAATTTAATTATTTATTTAAGTGGACAGATACCTGGAAACGGCTATATTTTCCCTGATTTTCATTAAAATTATTTAAAATGAAGAAGTCAATGTATTTTTTTTTTCAAAATTGGCATACAGTTTATTTATACATTAAAATAATATACATTTTTTATTTTTTATTTTAATCATTTAAAATGGCGGATGTACACTCAATTCTCCCAGGAAGGTCGCAGCGGGGCTTCTCAATCGGCGGGCATTGTAGCATCGGCGTCAGTGACCTGAATACAAAAACTTTTTTGTTTATTTAGGGGCGTCCATAAATTACGTGAGGTGTTTTTTTTTTCAATTTTCTGGGCCTCCCTCCCCCCCTGGTGAGATGTCGTGAGATTTTATTCAACCCCCTCCCCCATCCCCCAATCTCACGTGAGATTTTTCAAAAAGTGGGTTTCTTGTGTAAACGCGTTGGATTGTTATTGTAAAAAGAAAAAAAAGTTGCTTCGTTCTTTTATTTACGACTAGTTAAGACTAGTAATCAATATTGCTGAGAGTTATAAGTGTAATAAAAATTTAACAATAGAAGACTTAAATCGTAACTACTGCGATTAAACAAAGAATATCTACTCTAATTCAGTCCATGGAGAATCATGCGCGGTTTCAAGAGAGACTATTGGGACCAACATGTCCATATGATTTTCAGTAAAATCATGTGCTCCTTCAACTTCGTTCTAATCTAGGCACTCTAAGCCGTTGACGCTTGCGCACAGTAACTCATTAGCTCGTCTTGTGACAATCCGTGAGGGTCGCACTTTGCGGAACATACGCGCTTGCTTAGCTGGTGCAATGTGAGCTGCTCGCCTGTGCTCTGCAGCTCTTGTGATAGATGTGAAGTAAATACCGCATGTACTGTAGCATATTTTCTCTAAATCATCACGTATACTTGGGCAATAGAGATCAATAGGCGTGCTGATGAAGGCATTCAGCGGTTCAATCGGTACGCGTATTAGAAATGGAGCAAATGATTTTCCGTCATTCTCTTTAAAGTTCGGAATTGTCAAACGTCAACCTGAGTGATAAGGTGTTCGGCTCATAGTGGCGCGAAAACAACCGACGGGCTACACTGTACCGCAAATTCAGATTAAATTGCGCTATTTGGTATAAAACAAATATGGTGGTTTGACAGTAGTAATGTATAACGTCGAAGTATGAATGAAATTATTTTCTTTTGAACGAATTAGTGAATGATCTTAATCATACTACGATTACGCTTGAGATTAAATCTTAAGCATGTACAATTTTTTTGTTACAATCAGGAAAAAATTGGGTGATATTTGGCGAGACCCCCCTCTCTCCAACGTAAGATTAGATGAGATTTGACTCGACCCCCCCCCCCCCCCCCTTAAACATCTCACGTAATTTATGGACGCCCCCTTATGTCATAATTTCTATATGAATTTAAAAAAATGGGGGGAAAAAATCGCGGCATAAAATGCTTAAAAAAATTAATTTTGGGGCGAATTTTCCTACTAGTTTTGCTTCGAAAAAATTATTTTTTGAACAATTTTCGAAAACTTGTAAATTCACATAGAATGGTCATATCATAAAAAAGTGTGTGCAAAATTTTAGGGAGATCGGTCAATAACTTTTCGAGTTATCGTGTACGCCAATTCGAAAAATATAATTTTGAGAAAAACGCGTCTAAAGTTTGAATACATACGTAACTCTCAGCACTCCAACGCAAAGAATAGAGTCGTCACGGTTGACGATCTGTAATATAAGAAATACCTAAATTTACTTCTAAAAATTATTTTACATATTCTTAAAGGATTATATTAACCTTTTATGAGCAAATTTACAGGTATCTATCCCCTTAAATTAATTATTTTTATTTATTTATATTTATTCATTTATATTATATTTTACATTCTAAATAAATATAAATAGATTTATTTATAAATAAAAGATTTAGGTAAACCTTTTCAATTACGAAATCTCTAAAGTAGCTTTTTTTCTTCGCAATCAAGTTGAGATACTTCAGAACTGTAGTTTGTGCCAACAGTGTTTGTTGTAATAGAAGATTTTTTAAATTTCGAAAACCAATCGAAATGTCATATTTTTTTTGTTGTGATTTTCTTGCAGACACATTTTCTAAATTTCTTGATTTCGAAAACTTGCCGGTATATCGTAAGCTTTATTTATAGTTTTTTTTTTTTGTTATTATTTTGTTTATTTTTGGTTTATTTCTACACAAAATTTTATACAAAAACAATACGACACGCAGCGCTGGCGAGACGGTCGTCGACTGATTTATAATTTTAGTTTGTCTCATTGCGAAGATAGTAACGGAATTTCTACCTAAATTTCTAGCAGTTGAAAGTAAACTTTACGCTATTTTTTTCCTTTTTATTTTTGATTTTTTTTATTTTTTTGAATTTTTTTATATATATATATTTTTTTTTGAAATTTCGTTAAAATCTTCGTTTTAATTTTCAATATGAAATAAAAATAAAACTTCATAAATCACAAATCCCGAATTCTTGCGTATATCCCGAATGATAAAATCTACTTTTAGGCTTGTAGAATATTTATTTTGATTATTAATTTTTTTCAGTTTTTTTAATATTTATTTAAAAATATATATACATACATGTATGTGTGTATAAACATGCGAACAACCTGTAAAAGGGAATTAGTATTAGCTAAAACACGTAGTTATGCCCCCTATTGAAATTATGTGGTACATACATAGATATTTACATATGTGCATGTTACCCAAAACAGCCATCAATTCATCTTCTTTAATTTATACTATATACATAATATTTGTATGTTCAATATATTTACCACATGGATGTGAAACAGAAACTTATGAGGAGTAGAAGAGAATGTGATGATTATGAAAATTTAAAATAAAAGAATTCAATGTATACGGAAAATGCATACGCAATGAGATTTTATTAAAAAATATTTAAAAAAATAGTATCCTGCTCTCTGTAAGTTTTTCTGAAACCTCGAAACTGGGTATGGTAAAAGTTAGGTTAGAATATTTTACAACTCTTCCGCCTTGTAGTTGTGGTAAAAACATAGAATACTCCGCAGTTACAGTCTTTCAATGAATATAAAAGTGGATCGCCCCACCGACACATTTAAGGTGCAGGTGATAGATGACCCCATTCTCAGATTGTCATCCCAGACTTGCGTCAAAGGTACTTTCACGCTTACTTGTAAGGGTTTGTTGTTGTTGTTGTAGCAGTGTAAACATTTCCCATGCATTTAGAGGGAGTGCTGCAGGAGTGCGGGTCGTTCCGGTAATGTAGAACCGACTGGCGTGGTTTGTCAATCTATTTACTTGCTGCTGTGGTTGGAGCAGCATAAACATTCCCCATACATCTTGTTGTTGTTGTTGTAGAAGCATAAAGGCCGGCGGGCCAATTAGATGTCCTAAATTCAGTAGTTTTCGCGAAGCGTTGCAGGATGAGAAAAAAAACAATTAGCCAAATGAAGTTTTGGGGATAGTTTAATATATATTTGAACTAAAAAAAAAAAAATTGTATTGTACAATCTCCAACAATATATTGTAAGCCGAGTTATCAATAGATTCCCAGAGCGCCTTGCCACTGAAGTATCCAACTTCTGTACAAGATACAACTTGCAATTTTCATCTGAAAACAAAAAAAAAAAAGATTATTAATTTTGATGTATTGTAATTATCTTCGATGTGAACTAAGAAAATTGGGAGAAACACGTAAAATTCGAATTTTTGGGGAAGGTAGAAAAAAAAAGTGGTTTTTCAAGGAAAAAAAAAACTCTTCAACTGGGTAAAAAAGTCGCTTAAAAAAAGTTTTTGGATGTTTTTTTTTAATTCACATAGAAGAGAAAACAATACTGAAGATAACGCATTTTGAATGAAATGGATAGCTCGTTTAGTTTTTTTGCAATCGTGTACATAAATTAGGTAAAATCGTGAAAATGAAAAGCCGAGAAAACGCGCTTCAAAGTTTTCGATAAGCGCACGGTTGCTCGACGCCGCATTACGCTCGGCTCTGTAGCTCTGCAAATACTTGGAATTTAACTCTGAAAATTTGTGTCTCATGTTCTTGAATATCTAAGCCATTGATTTCAGGAAAAAAAAAATCGATTTTTTTGACCTTTTAATTGGCCCGCCGGCCTAAACATTCCTCATACATGTACGATGAATGCTGCAGGAATAACAATCCTTGGCCGGATATAAATCCGGCCGTATTTTATCTATATATTCAGTAATGTTTATAGTTGCGAAACCTGCTGTTTTGTAATATACAATTCTATTCCCATTTTTAACTGCTTCTCAATAATATTTTGAAGATAAATTGGAAGAATGCCCCTGAATTTAAATAACTCATGCACTCCATTCATTCTATCCATTATTGTGTAAGTATTTTATATCCATTCGTTTTACAAAGCATTTTTAAAACGTGTAGAAACCGCTTATCAGTCAACCAATCGTAAGGTCTCACACGTATCACTATAGCTGTTCAAACGCTTATTATATGCAGCTCATCGTCACACAACTTAATATTTAATAAACGCTTACGTGGCTTTATGAAAAAGAATTTTCTGGAAGTTTTAGAACGCCATTACAAAGTTTTTGATATTAAAAATATACAATTATATATATATTTGATTATCTCAACAGGCTGCTGATGCCTTCCATAAATAGATTTAAACAACAAAATGTAACATACTGTTTAATCAAGTGTACGTACCAACTACATAAATAATATTATTTCTATACACGTATAAATGTCTATATAAAAAGTTAAAAAACAGGAAATATGGAAAAATGTGGCCACAGATCCCTCGGCTAATAGATATATGCACAACGTCTTTTTTACATACATTTTTAATTACATTTACATGATATTTCTAGAATTATAGGAGACATTCAACAAGTTGTTATTTCCACGCTTGAACAAATTAATTTAGTAATCGTCTCTTTTAATGTGCATCTAATTTTACATTTGTATGTACATCTAATTAAAAAAGGATGTGTAAACGGAAACTTTAGCTGCTCATCTCCTTACTTACTATTAGATTTGAAAATTCGTAACTCAAAATCAGCACTAAAATATGTCGTACTTTACTTCACAAAAATTTCCACACATAACCGGAAGTGCGCGGATTTTTGAGCATTGTGTGACTGCCACAAGTAATTATCAAATTCTTTCGGCCTGGGACGGTAAAGCTGGGTCTATTTACGCCGTTGAAGGCACACATATCTGGACACGTACAATTCCATATCCCATTCCAATATTTACACTTCGATGTCTGGTCGCGTTTTAATATAAACAAAGACAATAATGAGCAGCGCGAGCACACAAACTGCCGGTAGAACTACGGTCTTCATTTGATTTTGTATGGCCACATTCTCCAATTTGCGTTCCTTCTTCTGTTTGCGTGTCTCTTTCACTTTGCCGCGTAGTTGGCGCATTTTGTTAACAGATTGTTGCCCACGGGAGTGATTTAAAGACGATTCTGCATGAATCAACAGAAATTTACAAATGGAAATAATTATTTGTTAGTTTTGCATTGTTTTTCACAAACTTACTTACAAAATTGTTGGCTTATGTGGAAGAAAAAAATACCGAACATAAAATAACTAGCTGTGGATCACTTGCTCCAACCACTTGTCGTTCGTGTTTGACATTTGACAACGCCATCAAAAATTTTTAGTTCAGAGAAAGTTGGGGCGCACAATGTTGCCATCAAATGAAAGTTTCCCCGCAATCAGCTGGTGGTGGGGTTTTCTTAAAAAAGAAACCCATTATGCAGATAAATGAAATGAAAAATATTTTTCAACTTTAAGTTCCCTTCATTATAGACATTCCTGAATAGTACCGTATTTCAAAAATATTTGCTATATTTATCAAAAAATGCTAAGAAACTACCCGAAACCATCAAAAAGCGAGCGATCTACCCACATTCGGTCCTACGCTACCAGAACGACTTGCATTTATATCCGGCGAGGACCGTTAATTCAGCAGCATTCGCCAATTGTGAGGAAAGTTTCGTGTTATTACAGCAATAACAACATAATGCAATCAAGGTGTTTATTTTCTTTGTACATAACAAAAAACAACAAAAATATTTCACGGAATCGCTACATAATCAATTTAAAAATATAAGATTTATTTACTATTGCTAAATATTAATTGCTATACTAGGCTACATAATGGATTTACGTCGTTCATTTGGCATTGTCCATGAAATCTTTAGCTTCGTTTATCTTTGCTGCCAAGTAAGGTGAGCCACCACGATCCGGATGATTAAGTAACATTATCTTTTTATGCGCATCTTTTATCTGTTAATAGTAATTATAAAGTAAAGTTTGAACTGTAAACAAGTCCCGCGTACTAACCTTCAATTTGGACGCACTAGGACTCACGCCCAAAATGAGTGATGCTTCACGTTTATTAATTTTAGGATCGAAGCCACCTTTGTAGTATCTGGAGTTTGCCATGCTTTCAGCATCGAACTTTGGTAGATTTTTCATGGTTTCACTTAGTTTTGTGGTCATAGCAGGCATGCGACGCATTAGATGCTTACCAGCAAAACCCAACGCAGCCAAACCAATGCCGGCGACAATAACCGAACTTGCCTGCAACGACATTGTTAGAAAGTTAAACAAAAAATTTGGAATTAATGTAGGACACTTAATATACCATTTTATATAATTAACGCTGCTAATTTTATCGTATATTTTTATTGAGTTTCACAAACTTCTAAATTGTTTTCATAATTCTTCTCATGTGCAGTCAAGAATGTCAAAATCAGCTGTACGAGCAAAGCGAATTATAGATGATATTCAATTCGCCTTGTTGTATATTGAAGAATCTAGAACATATTGCCAGATAGTTTTATTAAGTTAATTTCTCTAATTATAGTGGTGCTACCATATCAAAATGAATTTTGCCAAAGCTTCACAGTTAATTTTTCATTTTAAACATCATTCACGAAGCAATCTACGATTTGTTTTATATCTGTAACCCATTTCTGCAAACATTCGACAAAATTATTGATTATAATGACAGCACATGCATGCGATTCAAATTACTCAGTTGGTCGAGAAAATGTGGTTCTATAAGCATTAATCGGCATATAACCACATAAAGAGCAAGAAAACAGCACACAAGTTTTATAGGTACAGACTAAAAAAATGCATGTAGCATAGTGCACATAATAGAAGTGAAACTTTCAAGATAGACAAAGAAAGAGGGAGAGACCCGAGAGAGAATGAGAGAGAGAGAGAGAAAGAATATATATCTAAATAAATTCACAACATTTGCAGAGAATACAAATAGACAAAATTTACAAAAAACGGATAAAGGTCGACCGGTGTAGGTAAACGCTGGACACAAACCGTGGCAACTACGCGCACTTCTCTGAGCATTTATCACCCGGACAAACGCAGCGATTCCAGGACCGCAGAAACGGCACAAATTACCGTAAGGCAATACCAATGAACGCCAGAATGGATACCACTTTATAGTACGCACGAGCACTAGCCAAGAAACGGAAATAAGCGCCAAAAAGTAGGCACCAAAATTATATTTCCTACAAGTTTGCACCAACAAACAAGCGCCAAAAAGTAGGCAGTGTTATTTTTCACTAGAAATTAGCAACCACAAGGAAAAACTCAGCAAAAATAGCCTAAAGTGTTTCTAAGTTATATATGAGGTATAGCTCTTTCTCTCTCCTTTTCCTCTACGTTATATCTTTTCTCTCTCGCGAAACGAAAATGCCCAAAACGTTGTGTGGCCTTGAAATTTTACTCTCCATTCTCGCTCGTCCATCGACCCCTAAGAAGCTTCCCTTTAAAAAATCTTTACTTTAGCCGATAACAGTAAAGTCCACCGCGTGAATTTATAAATAAATAATATAAATATTTTATTGAAGTTTCAATAATTTTTGTTTTCACAATTGCTTTGTGTGGCTTTACTCATACTCAACGGGATTGTGTCTCTGAATCTTAAGTTTATACAAATACATTTCAACGAAATGCTACTTATTATATGTGCGAGTTACAAATATTCGATACATTGTTAACATTTGGACACTTTTAAGCCATAAAGTAAAAGCAGCCCAATACACGTCACCCTGTGTGATTTATTTTATCTGCAGTACGGTAACATTGATTTGATATCTTTCGCCATTGTTTGCCTTTATCTTGCCGTGTGTTGTTGTTTTGTGAATTTCTCCGATAGACAATTCAATATCACCGCCGATAAGCATAAAATTGCAAAATATTAAATTAAAAATCTGTGCAAAATTAAGAGGAATTAGTGTAAATCAAAGTGAGTGAAGTTTCTAACTTTAATTTGCACCTTTCGCTCATCCGAACGGTGTTGTTATCTCTATTGAGCAGGAAAAGTATGAAAAATAGTGCGCAATTATTTTTGTTTAGCAGTACCAATATGAACAAAGTAGATTCGCTGAAGGACAAACGAATTGCACATCTACAGCTCGGCCATCAACTGCAGTGAGCGTGAATCGCACAGAACATTCCCAATTGGGAAATAAAATTGGCTCATGAAAGCGACGTATGTTCTAAAAATAGCAGAGCGGTATTGTGTTTTATTTCTTGTTGATTCTAACCTTTGCGTTATATTTTGATTATATGACGATGATGATATTTCTTTTTAAAAATACAATCGAAAAATTTGCACTAAAATTTTCAAGGCGGGAATATTAAGGAAAGGGTATAAGCGATCTCACAGTTTTCAGTGTTCTTTTCGTGATACTGTGTTTTGTTGGATTGCTAAATTAGGCAACCAATTTGAAGTCATGGTCTTTTTCTGAAAACATCAAAAATTTGCGTGATCAGCTGTTTGCCGTTTACATTGAAACTCGCAATGCTGCTGTTGGTTAAAGTGAAATACTCGAAGCAAATTTGAAGTGTATAAACATTAGTGCTCTCTTTTTCCCGCTAGCTGACACTGTGTGACGTATAAGTTTATTGTTTGTGTTCGCGCTGCTTGCAAGTGCAGCAAAGTTTACTTTTATCTCATTACGTATCGTTACGTCTTTTATGGTCATCTCATTCGTTTTCGTGGTGCACAGTGGTGCACGCACATACGAATTTCGAAATCCCACTGCGACGAAGAAAAATTGTCAAAAATCGCTACAAAGCAAACAGAGATAAAACAGAGCGAATTAAAAAAAAGAGACGAGTGGCACAAAGCAGAAAAGTCGAAAAGTGGTTGCAGAAGCAGTGAGAAAAAGTGTTTCACAATTTATTTTATTTCGGTTATTCAATATTATTTATGTTTAGAAAGCAAGTGAAATAATAACAAATTGTGCATTAAAGTGAGATAAAAACATAAAAAGTGTGTGTAGATGAATTATTTATTTCTCGACTAAGTTATCGGTGGCACAGGTCATTAGTTTCCTCTGCTGCTGCTATTCAGTGCTCTTGGTAGTTGAGGTGGTGGTGGTAGTTATAAAATTATCCCACCCCTGGAGTACGAAATAAATCACTCGCCACAGCTGGTGTAGCAAATTGAAAGTGATACTGTTTTTATTTGTGGAACGCTATTGAATCCCTGCACAGCAGATTGCCACAAGTTTTTGCAGAAGTCCAAGTGCGGATACCCTTATTTCCAAGTACCTCCAGATCGACCAGCCTGACTACTTATTATCAAACTCAAACATATTTTTGTCTTGAAAGCAACGAAAAGCCGTCAAACTGGAGCGTATTCCGGAATATTTGCGCGACACTGTCGATTGGTTAATGGGGTAAGTATCGAAAATCATTTGATTTCAATTTTATGTATTAAATTAATGTTTGATAATTTTAGCTGCAATTAGTGTGAACCAGTGCAAAACAAAGAAATCATTTTTGGTTGAAATTTCCCAATGCCTGTTTGCTATAAATTACCAACATATCCATTTTCTTATGCTACCCTGGTCACCTTACCAGATGTATCTTGCGCTGGTGCTGTGTTACTCCAACAAAGTTTAAGCCAATTCTGTGCTAGAGATTACTTAGATAAAATCCACTCCAAAGCTGTAGTCTTCATGACAACAGTGCTCATCACTTCGCAGTCACGTCTAACATTGCTTTGTGATCATTGCGGGTGCACCTGCTTTAGGACACATACTTGGTGCTATATCTATTGTACATAATGATGTACATTTCGTAGCCGAATACTTCGAACGCTTTCGTTTGGCTGCTGTGCGAACTTACATATTGAAATACTGTAGCGCTGTGACTGCTTGACTGTTTTTGCCGATTGCTTTGTCGCTTAGTTGGCGTCTTGCCAATTGCCCTCATTTCAACAAATTTGCCTCTAATTCAGCCACCAAAGTGCCAGCAAACCACTAGTAATCTTGCTGATTTTGCGTGCTGTCCTGCTAATGCCCACTGCCACTTGGCACATGTTGTCTTTGCTGTTGTTGTATGCATTTCCCGTACATTTGCTTGCTCATGTTCTAAGTTAGTGCCATAATATGTCATATTTCATTTCATTACGTATACCACATTTCTCACCCACTTATCCACGTATGTGGTACTTTACTTATGCATAAACAGCGCTTCTTCTCGTACACTTTGCCGCTTTTATATTTAAATCGCTCACCAAAAAGTTTAGTTCAGAGCTTCGCCGTCTGCATTTCGGTGTATTCTAATACAGTTTTCCACACTCAAACACTTACATACATATGTGTGTGTAAATTGGATGCCTCCTTGTTTTGTTCTTTATTTTATTTTTTAGACCCTTTTTCACATTCCTAATACGAAGAAATCGATGTTATTTTATTGATTTCTCAATCTTTGTACTTTCTTTTGCTTTTCTGGTTTGTTGACTGCATTTTCTACATATTGCCGTCTGTTTATCTTTTGTTCTTCGCTTTGCTGTGTGTTTTGTTTGGGGTACAAACCTTTTATTGTTATGCACTGCCTGCCAGACGGGCGCATTTTGCAGTGAGCAGGCGATGTGGGCGAAAGCAGTTTTTCCTTCACTGTCAAACGAGGTCTTTTAACTGGATAATTAATAACTTCATTTATTTTAAGTACATTCATTTGGGTAGTACAGTATGTTTTGATGTCTGCTGCCTGTTGTGGAGGAAGCACTACTAAGTAGTAAAACGCGATAAATTTGTTATGTAAAGCTAATTCATCTGATGAACGCCGGAGTCTAATTTACGTTTATGATCTTAGTTGTTTGAGAATTGGGGGAACTTATGCAATCATACGTATGTCCGTACGTACATTAATAAAAACCATCAGTGGTTAGTAGCGGCAGCTTCTTCATATAAATCGCTAACAGAATTTCAAGTAAAAAATAGATTACTCTGCGGAGAAAACGAGACAAAATGTTCGGTAATTAATTTTTTTTTAATGCAAAAATTAAGCTTAACAAAAAATAAATATCATTTTATTTGCACATAACTTTTTTAAAAAGATTAGAAAGAATAAATTTTTCGTTCCGATGTTGTTGTTTATGCAGTTTATTATTTACAATCTAACAAACTAGATTACATATTTAAAAATAAAATTATAAGCACAATAATTTAGGTAAAGTGTTTAATTTTTTTGACAATTTATAGTGAACCCTAGCCTTTATCTTACTTTATCTATCTGAAGTAGGTTATGCCTTTTTTTATAAAATCCTATTACGGAATCATATAATTTTTTTACGACCTTTTTTTTCAAATTACTTTGTGAAAATTAAAAAATGTCCTTTACTGTTTTCACATAAGTAATACCTCCGAGTGTATTTCTGCTATGAAAAAAAAGTCTCATAAAAACCATTTGCCGTTCGGAGTCGGCTTCAAACTGTACTCCATTGTGAAACAACATCAAGACGCTGACCACAAATAGGAGGCGGAGCTCGGCCAAGCCGTAACAGAAGTGTACGCGCCAACTATTTATTTATTTTTAATTTAAAATAAGTTTATAATAAAATTCCGCCCTACTTTAACTTTCACCTGCGCTAGTCATACACCCAAGTTTCATTGTTTAAAAGTCTATTTATCATTCCCTCGACTTGTTTAGGTGAATAACGCTCAGCTCTGGTTTTAAAGTTTTAGACAATTAACGCCAATTACCTGCCATTCAATACATATTTGCGGAAATATTTTATCTCAATTGCCTTTCAATTCCGTGACAACATTGACATGCGAGAACTATTTCCAGCTGCTCAACTAGCTGCTAATTAACTAAGCTGCATGCATACAAATATACGTACCTTCGGCCGCCCACCGCTAAAGTGTAATTAAAAATAGCAACAACAACAATGGTTGCTAACTAATATTTTCAATTATTTTCGCTCAAATATTCATACTTTATTTCTAATTTTACGATAATACGCGTAAGTTTCAATATTGACAACAGTCTTAGTCTTAGTAGCAGTCGCAGTTGTTGTTGTTGTCGCAGTCTCAGTCTCAGCTTCAGTCAAGAAACAGTAACAGTAACAAAAACAGCAGTATGAGTTTTATCAGTTCATTGACTTGGTGGTAAACAGACGTGATTGCTGTTTTTATTTCTACATTTATTGCTGGTATTGTTTTGTTGTTGTTGCTTTGCGATAATCGCAATTGTGCCAGCGTAGTGTGAATGTAAGTTGAATTGTTGAGCATTGAATTATTTAAATAAATTATTTAATGTTAATTATCATTTCCATTTATCCAAGTGAGTGTGGGCAGCCGAACAGTCTAGTCATCAGCGCCGTCAGGTTTGCAAAGCGTTCTAGTAGCCATTTGCCTAACGCGTTCATCCGCGCAGCCGAGTTGATTAATTTGCCAGCCGTCAGGTTGCCGTTATCAGCGTAATCTTAATTACACAGAATTACTGCTCGCACGGACTTTTATATTAAATGCTTAATTGTAGATTGTATTTAGCTAGGCACATACATATGTACATATGCACAGATACACATGCAGTCAAAGTACATGGAAGAAGAGATTTTCCTTATTTTCGAGATTTAATAATTCTTCAAAAGGTTAAATAGCTGCATGCGATGCATGGAGACATGGATACAAGTACATCGACAAGAAAACAATTATAGATAGAATCAATAAGAACTGAATCGTTTTTGTTTCTGGCTCATTATTGCAAGCCAGTTGTTTACTCAGGCGTTGACTGATTAAACTGGATTTCAGACTGACATTGACATTACTCAGCGTACTATTTTTAATGACTCATAAAATAATTATTGCTTGCAAACTTTTTCAATTCAATTGTAGGCATATTTGAAGTTTGATTTGGGTAAAAACGAAATCTGCGCACTTTTTTACATAAATATTGTACTATTTAAACTGCTTCCTGCAACCGCCTTGAAAATCTTCAAAAGAAATATCAGCTAGGCTTTCAACACTTGCGCCGCCATATCAGCTCTATTATTTATAAATACATACTTACCTTGTCATTTCACTTGTCTGAAGGGCATCCGCCATTCACATTCAGTAATCCTCGGCATACCGCCTTAGCTCATCGTTCGGCGCTTAAGCGTTTTGAATGCGTTGACCTCGTGCGCGCATCTGTCCCTAATCTGCAGGCAATAAATTTGATTTTTTCTCGTTTTCTAGTTCTTTTTTTTATTTATTTAAGTTTGATGGTTTTCCTCTCAACCTTCAATTGAACTTTCACTGCCTAGTGATTTGTGAATCAGAGGTGCTTTGGCTTAGGTGTCTGTTTGTGTGCCATGCATGCTCTATTTACGTTTGAAAATATTAGAGAACAAAATTGAAAGTTCATATTTAACATATTCCAGTAGCATCAAATATTCATCAAGAAGTCGTAAAGTTGTTTGATAGAAATGATGCTGGAGTGCAGCTTGAGCGCTTGAACTAACTGCCTTGGAAAGAAATTGAAGAGTCGATTAAAATAACAGCACTAGATAATAAGGTGACGTCGCAAGCTTCTCAGAAATTATAGAAAAATGCATTAAAATTTCTTCAAAAGTAAAACCATTTTCAATTTTTTGCGCTATGAAGTTGCCTGCTACAGACGCCAGGACATTTTGTATAACCATCACGTCATGTTAACTGTCACTTATGCCAGAGCGTCAGCCCAGTGCTTCCGATCATCAAAGGTCGCTCAGTAAATACGATTTTTCTAAATATCTCGATTCAAGCGTCGCCTAACGTGAAATGCTTAGAAGAAATTTGCTTTTCTATGTAAGTAAAATATGTGTACGTATGCATTTTGAATATAAAATAAATCGGGCCAGACATACGGTTTTGATAAATATTTCGATCCGAGCACCATCTAATAGGCCAACTTTAGTTTTTGGGTTTGAATATGGATCTAGTCCGACCATAAGTAGGATATTCGACGCCAGCGCATTTGGTCGAGGAAATTCCCCTATCAGTAAAAGTCTCTTTGAATTTGGCTGATCTGTTCCTTATTTTTTGCACCGAGTATGCCAATGACATACTCAGCTAAATTGTTAGCGCTTCTAAGGGAATCCACGTATTTTTATGAGCCTTTTTTTATGTGCCTATATCAGTTCCTTCTATCTTTGGGACCATTCACCGCTCGAAAAACATGTCCTTTAATGATGTCATCAGTGAATACTTTTAGGAGTTCACAGTTATTGTCTTCGAATGGTGAGGAAAAATCAACACCATAATTTCCTCGAGTTCCAGTGTGGAACATAGGGCCACAACGAATTTCTTCCATTCGGGTCTGTTTTGCGCCAATCTCTTAACTTCATTCCAGCTAAACTGCATGGCGCGGGTTTCTGACTCCAGCAATCGTCTCCAGGTATTCGCTGGTCTTCCAACATCTGCGGCTTCCTTGGGGGTTCCAGTCAATGGCCATTTTCTCTTTCGGATTTCTAATAGTATTGGCTTCTGCTGGGTTCTGGCCCATTAGCATCACACCTATTCAATACCAGTAGCTTGAGAGTGACCGTAAGGGCAGAGCGCCTTTGTTGATTCTTACGCCTCGAGGCGTTTTCGTTCTAAGTTGGGGTAATCAAGCTGGTTGAGAGCCACTGGCCGTCGGGTCGGGTGTAAAATACCGAAAGGCATCGACTTTACTCAGTGAAGGTCTCTCAATTCAGTAGCATTCCCCAAAAGTTCATGTGAGGACTTCCCAACAATTGTTGTTACAAAAACATTAACACAGATGAAAATGTATTTGTGCTGAAACTGGTTTTCACTTTTAAGGTACTTGACCACCTTGGAAAGCTAAAAAGTACAACATATTCAATAATTTTTTTTCATGTTCTGTATAATAATTATATTAAAATAAATTTTTTTTTTAATTTTTATTTAGAGCTTATATAATACAAAAAAAAATTGATTTATTAAAATTTCTTTTTTTAACATATATCCAGGAGGCGCCAAAGTCGAGGCCTGAAGAAAATCATGTCTTGCGGCGGACAGTTAATCTTAAAAATGGTAATTCTAAAACAAAAGAGAGAAACAAAATTTTCAAAAGGAAGGTTTCTTGCGTGAGAATTTACCACAAACTGACAAAAAAAAAAATAATAAAAAAATGGCGGATGTTTGAAAAAAAGTTAAGAAAACACCCCTGTTTTTCACAATGTTATGCTTAAAAAGCAATACTTTATTAACTTTTTTTTTCCAAAATGTGGTAAATTGGCATACAAAACATCTTAACAAATAAAACAAGACCAAAATCATTAAAATCGGCTAAGCAGTTTCGGAGATAAAGTGTCCGCCATTCGAAAAAAAGTAATTTCTGGAAAAACGCGTTTAAAGTTAAAACTTGCTATTTTCTTTCAGCTGAGTCAGCAAGTAATGAGTGCAGGATGCGCCTGCACATTTTCACTGATTTCACTTTGTTAGAATTCGAATTTAAAAAAACAGTTTCAGGTGATGATTTTTAAAAGCATAAGGATTGAAAAAATGTAAAAAAAAAAAATTTAATTTTTTGAAACTTATAAGGTGGTCAAGTACCTTAATGCGTGAGCATGCGAGTATTTATTCAAAAATGTATTCAAGTCTTTTTGCACAAAATTTTAATTAAATTAATTTCGTTTTGAATCCAATTTATTTTGTTATAAGCATCCATGGCTGCACAGAAATTCACGTAATATTTGGCAAAAGGTTTTTCACATTTCTAATTCTATCTAACATGAATATTTACTTACCATCCTCTTTGGCTTCCGTTGCCTCAGCTCCCCGCGCCATGCGCTGCCCAACCACTTAACCTTTTGCACTGCCTTTTGCATATTCATTCAAATAGAAGCTATCACTCAAATTCACTCAGCTTGCGACTGTGGAAAAAAATGTCCTTTGCCTCTTTAAACATTCATTAGCTCACAAAAGTAAAATGTAAATTCTTTGCACTCCAAACCAACGCAAATACATATGCACGGGGCATCACTGGCATGTCTATTTATTTATAATCTGCATAATTGGAAACGGAATGGAAAAAAGAGGCCAGCCATCAACGGTGACACAGAAAATCCTTTGCGGCAGCAAGAATAATAAAGAAATTGCAATAATGTGGAAGAGGCCAGATAAAAAGTGGACTAAGAGTGATGCATTATGTGCACAAGTAGATCCATATGTGCACAAGGATGGGTGTGTGTGTGTGTTTCGATATGCCTACATCAGTATGTGCGGCCGAATTATGCCACATGTCACATACGTCCATATGCCCATATGTCTGTGGCTGCCACAGAGGCGCATCTTCAATTCGAGGCTCATCATCGCCACTGCGACCAGCTGAGATGACGGCCAAAGGCGTATGTGTTCGTGTGTATTATCTTGCTGCCACCGAGTGTCGGATATCAGTCTGATGGCAGTGGTGCAAATTCTATACTACTGGTTTTCAACACTGTCGCAACAACTGCCATGCAATAACAACAACAACAAGAACTATAACACCTTACACATCACTGCCATAGCCGAGCTTGCACAGCCAAGTGCATCAGGCAATTGTGCTCGTCCGACCAAACTCAATGCAACACATCTTTATGACACTGCAACTGCAACAACAAGTACCGCATGCAGATTGACGTTGACGTCAGTGCATTGCAGCTATGGATTTGTGCAATTGCAAATGGGAACTTGCAAATTGAAAATGAAATAAGATGGAAGTGCTGAATAAGCAGCTGCTTAGTTACTTTGTTGTTTATTTAGCTGGGGCTTTGTCGCAGGCGCAACGTGAGTGGGAGGTGTGAAACCTTGAGAAAACATTAAACAAACTTTAATTAAATTAGACGACAGCAGCGTGGCAACAAAGAAAATATTGCGGTCCGGAGGTTCTACACTGGAGCCATCCACACACATACACCAGATATGTAGTGGTGAAAAGGCCTAGCATGTTGCCCAATGAAAAGAGCCTAGGAAATCACTTTCGCTTGCGTACGAGATTGATTTTCTCACAACAAAACATTAGTACTAGCAATAACAATAACAAATCTGGCAATGTAGCCGGTAGGCGAAACAATGCGGCGCGTCGGAATTCAATTTATTTTCATTTTTAAATGAAGGTCCAAGCGACTGCCTCCCCACCACGCAGCCAGATTGCAAGTTTTTGTAGGTGTTGCTTTTTAGTCACATGCGTGCAACTGCAACTGCCCCAACTTGTGGTGGTTCGAGATATTTTATTGTTGTGTTTTTTGTTTCTGTTGTTGTTCGCCATTAAAATGCGCTTTTGTCTGACTTTCGACCACGGCCACCGGAGATTGGGCCGAACGATTGACCAGTAGTTCCAAGTACCGTGTGTTGTTACCATTAAGTAAACTTACATATTTTTTAACTTTCTTAATTTATATTTTAGTTGATTTTATTTTTTTTATATTTTTTTCAGTTGATTTTTTTTAGTTGTTTTTTAGTTGATTTTATTTATTTTTATTTCGGTGAAAATTTATTTTTCTATTTTTTTATTTACAATATATAAAAATGTAAAAAAAAAAAATAAATTGTTTAGTGTTTAATTTATATCACACGACATGTGTGTCATAAAAAAGTGTCTCATAAAAAACAGTTCTAATTCGGAGTCGGCTTAAAAGGATAGGCCCTGCGGAATGACTTGTCCATCCCTCCATTTATAAGACAACATTAAGACGCACACCACAAATTGGAGTAGGAACATGACCAAACACATAAAAGATGCATGCGCAATGTTGCAAAAAATAATGTCTTCTGCCTCTTTTTTATGTTAGGTACCTACATATTTTACTTCATGTGTTTTATATTTTTTGATTTGATGATTTTTAATTATAATATTATATTTTATAATAATTATAATTTAATAAATATTTCAATTTAATTCAATTAGAGTTTTATTATGATTTTGTTAGTTAATTCAATGACATGAATGTTTTTCTGCTATTTGGTTTAGTTCAAAATAATATTTTTTTCTGTTATTTTATTTAATATGTTTGGTTCGAATTTTTTCAATTAAGTTGGCTTGTTTTCGCCCTTAAAAAGGAAAATGAATTTTGTTTTTTATTTCTCACATTTTTTTTCACACATTTTTTTTATTTATCATTACAATTTTTTACTTTTCATAAATTAAATTTTTTATTATTTTTTATAATTTTTTCTTATTTTTTGTGAATTTGTTATTTATTTCTCATAATTTTTTGTTTTTATTTTTTCATACAGTTTGTTTGTTATTTTTCATACATTTTTTGGTCATAATTTTGCTTTTTCAAAGTTTTGTTTTTTCTATAATTTATTTTTTATTTTGCATTATTTCGTTTCATAATTTTATTTTTTTTTTCACACACTTTTTTTATTATTTTTCAAAAATTTTTTATATAGTTTTTTTTATATTTCATACATTTTTTTATATATTTTTTATATTTTATACTTTTTTTTTACATAAATTTTTTTTTGTTTTTCATACATTTTGTTTCTTCATAAATTTTTTTTTCCAAAATTTTTTTTATCTCTTAATTTTTTTTTTATTTTTATAAATTTTTTTTTTTCATTAATATTTTTTTAATATTCATAATTTTCATGCATTAATATATTATTTATTATTATTATTATATGTCATACTTTTTTTTCATACATTTTTCTGTTTTTATTATTATTTTTTTTTTAATATTTTATTAATTTTTTGTAACAATTTTTATTCATTTTATTTTCATACATTTTTTTATTTTTCCTTGAATATACCGAAATAGATCACTGTGCCTGCAGCCAATTTTTCTTCCGGTTGTGCTCTATTTTTTCCGATTATTTTACTTTATTTTTATTTTGTTAGGCGTCATTTTTGCCAACATCAATTGCCACTAATATTTTGCACTTTCCACTCGTCTACCAACTGGTGGCTGGCTGACTGACTGAGCAGCTGGTATTGTGCATGCGACGACGGGTTTTAAGGTTCAGTTGTATTTGGCAATTTCGTGCGGTTTGTTGGTTCTGCATGTTGCCGCCACCAGCAACACGACACGGCTACCAAATTTTTCCACTGCAACTGCCGCCAGTTTTTGTGACTACAGCAGTGTAATTCATTTTGCATCAAAATTCGCACTTTATTCAGTTCCTCGGTTTGCACAGTACGCGTCGCGTCGCGCCACATCCTTTTATGTGTTTTTTTATTGTTTTTTGCTTTTTATTTGAACCATGAATTGGGCTATTTCCAATTTGACGGGTGGTAATCGTGTAAGCCGCGCCATACTCGTACGCTATTCAGCTGTGCCTTTAGCCTCGGACGCAGGCGATTCAGTGCCGCAGACACCATCCTCATCTGGTACGGCAACCGCGAATTCGTCAACCTCAATATTTCCGGGTTCCTCGTTCCTGCATGCGTCGTCCTCGGCGTCGCGTCATCATGTTCCTGGACGTGCTGTGCCACAGCGGGGTGGGGGCGCAGCCACAACGCAGATCTCACTGCCATTGGACGTGGAGGAGACGGTTACCTGTTTTTGTAGGTAAATTAAATAGGGTGGAATAGAAAAGGAGAGAAATTATAAAAAAAAAAAATTAACAAAAGCCAATTAAATGCCTCTGAAAAAATGAAAAATTATGTACAATTTACAAAAAAATTGTTTTATAAATAATATAATTTAAGTTATCTGATATAAATATAACTCCAGTAGCGCAGCCTTGGTAAATTTTTGCGAATATTTTTTCAAGCTTTCTAAGCTTATTCACGTCATAGCGTAGTCAATTTTAAATACAAAGAGTTCACGTTAAGCTGAGTGCACTGTAACGAAGTTTCTTAAATTTAATCCTTAACCCTTTCTAGTTATAGCCTTTGTTTACTGCGTCCTTTTGAGAAGTAATACTAATTTGTGCGCATGTTGCGTTTAACAAGTCCTACCTTCCCAACCCCAATTTCCCCATTTTCTTAGCTGGCGGTATATTTCATTTCAACCGTAAAGGTGTGAAACTGCACCGAACTTAAAGGTCTTCTCTTCCATTCTTAAGCCTCTTCAATTTCTAGTGCAATCGATATTTGTTGCCAATTTTGTGGAATTTTGTTGGTAGTTTGCACGCATTGTTTCAACCCCCCCAAGTTGTCTAAATATAAAAATAGCCTCCAGCTGCTGGCCAATTGTCTCATCGTGTGTAGCGAAGCCAAGTGCACACTCACATACATACATATGTACAAATAAATATTGGAAAATACATTTCGGCTCGCAATTTGACTCTGTAATGTTTGAATCTTTTTGTTTTCTAGGCGGCTTTAATTTTTGTGAGTCGATTTAAGGAACATAAATAGTTCAAAATTTGGAAATGAAACGACAAGCAAACGCACCCAAAAAGAAAAAATGAAAAGTATCCATTTATTAGCAAGTCATCATTTGTGCTAATACCAGCGAATAGCCGCATCACTTTTAGTCTTCAAATTAATTATAAGATTTAATAATAATAACAAAAGTAATAATACGTTTGCTTATAATTGTTTCGTCTGTCGGAAATTTTATAAATGAGTGACCTTACACATTCTATTAAAGTGTGTTTTCTGTTTTTTACAAAACCTACAGAGCATCCACTAACTCACTATCACTCGACCTGTTTGCGCATTGGCCGACCCATCGCCCTAATTACTGTTTTGCATGTAAAATTGTTTCCACATCGCTGCATTTTTTTCGCGCAGTGTACATAAAACCGTTAAACAAATGTAAGCGAGTAAATGGGCATGCATATGTACAAACAATTATATCTCTGCGTTTATGAACCACTCACCATAATTCTCATTAAGCTCAATTTAGGTAAAAATATAGTGCATTATGATGGGTTAAACCGACCAGCTAAGCTACACCGGACGTGGTTTGTTGTGTGATTGTAATAGATTTAATTTTGAAATGAAGAGAATGCATTGTGTGCAATAGGAACACAGTTCCGGTTTAATATTTGTGAAAAAAAGAGTTTACTAGGTCAATATAATATTAGATGGCTGTCCTTGAAAAAGAGTTCACTTGTTTGGCACATATATCCATTTCGAGTTCTTAAAATATTTAATTTTCTTGGTGTTTCTAATAAACTTTGAAGGGAGATTCTCCAACTCCTCTTCAAAATGGTTTCCCAGAAATCTGAAAGGCATTACCCGAATTGCTAGGAATTCGCACAGGAAAAGCTGGTTCACAGAGATTTTTAAGGAAGGCTGTGGTAGTAGTTCAGTTCAGTAACCGCATGCTGGTTTTCGAAAGTCGCAGTAAGGATTGTGTTCTTTGCTTAACGAGTGTTGGCCAAAATGTTGTTGTTGTTGTTGTTAAGGTGGTTGAACATTTCCACTGAAATACTCGTAATTAGTTTACACCGTTTTACTACCACTATCTCGTGTGATGATGTATTTGTTTTTTTTTTGTTTCCAAGTCAGATCCATTTAGTGAGGTCCAAGTATAACAGCAAATCCTTTATCTCGATGTCTGAGATTTCCTTAATTTGCTGTAGGAAAGGCTTACCGAAGGAGCGGAGTCGTGCCCTGGCTAGTCCCGGACATTCACATAAATATTGGAAAAGACTTTCCTTCGCCCCTTCCGCTTGACAGCTCCTGCAGCTCCTACTTTCCAATGACCTGTAAGGGTTGCAGTGATGCGTGAAATGTTTGGCCATGTAGGTATTTGCTTCCATCTTCTTTCGGCTAAAGCATGATAGTGTGAAGCAATGGATGCTTTTAATGTGTTCAGTGGGGTGGAGACTGTCCCCGCCTCTGCTATGTCTAGTGTCGAACCTTTCCTTGCTAGCTCGTCCGCTATCTCATTGCCCCGTATGTTCCTATGACCGGGAACCCATATCAGAGTAATTTCAAGCCAATGGCTGAGCAGTTCCAGCAGTAAGACCTGTTTGGATGAAATGTAGTTGGAGTCTAAGGCCTTAATAGCTGCTTGACTGTCTGAGAAGATAGCTACTCTTGCACCAACTTCCTTATAGAGCTCTAGGGATTCGCATGCTTCTCTGATCGCTAAAAGTTCTGCCTGGAACACGGTGGCATAATCAGGAAGACGAATTGACTGAGATAGGTTGAGTGGCTCCGAATGGAAGCCAGCTCCAACACCACAGTTCATCTTAGAACCATCAGTATAAATTTCGATATCGTGTCTACCAATCACCTCTCCTTTGCTCCAATCGGCTCTCGGTGGAAAACGTACCGTAAAGCCTTTCTTGAAGTTGAGGTCGGGGACTGTGTAGTCTGATCCGTTTTTGAGCAGCGAGGGTCCCTGTAGGAGGATCATACTGTGACCGTACGACCTTGTTGCCCAGCTTCCTATGTCTCTGATAGATGTGTTAGTACATTGAGTTAGTACATTGAGCGCTTCAGTAGGACTGGTGCTAAGCGCTCCTGTAGTTAAGTATCTTGTATCTTTGTATCTTGTTCAGCTTAGTTTTGTTGTATTTCTTTTCTGTTGCAGGCCACCAAACTAGTGCCGCATATGCTAGTATTGGCCTTACAATGGCTGTATAGGACCAATTGGATAGTTTTGGTTGGATACCCCATTTTTTTCCCAACATTCTCTTACACGTGTAATGTGCTATATTCGCTTTCTTTACCCTGTACTCTACGTTGGACTTCCAGCTGAGTTTGGGGTCCAGGATAATACCTAGGTATTTTGCCTGTTTGGTTAGCGTGAGGCTGACGCCGTTTAGTTTTGGAAGATTAAAGTTTGGCACCTTGGTTTACGCGTTACACATTTTTTACCCTTTTTCTCCTATTCTCCGTATTAACTCTAGATCAGAATAAGCTATTTGAAAATTGTATGCCTAATCCGAACCTTTTAAATCTTTGTATACCAAAAATTGCACACTTTTGCGGTGTAGGTAGGTAGGTAGGTAAGATGGCAAGAGTACCCCAGGTACACTACAAGTAGCACTTACGTGCCGTTTTGATACCATAATGTGGACCACTACCTGTGATAGGATTTAGGGAGGAGATAAACCGTCTACAGCCATCCAGTGCTGTTGATGTAGCGGAGGAGAGAAAAGGGATCTAGGCTGGAGAATTTCATCAAGTCATCCCCAAAGGGGACGCTGAGGAATCTCAAGCGCCTAGCCGCCAGAGCCGGTCATTTGCAGAGAAATGCGGTGTACAGTATGAAAATTACAAACTCATTTGGCTAGAAGATTCACATAGTCTTATAAAGTTACAAGTCAGACAGCAAAGTTTTGAAAAATTAGCGCAGTTGTGAACAACCTTTACATTTTGTTGTGATAAGTCAGATCCTAAAACGAAATATGCGCAGGAAATTTTTGCATTACGCAGCACAGCAGAACAAAAACGAAGTAAACAGAAATCAGCTGAGCAGTTTAGCGCCTCGTCCATATAGCACTCACAGTTGTATTTTTTAATTCAAGCCTGCGACAAATTTTTTAAATTATTATTCGTTAATTTTGTAGGAAAAAGTTAAAACGAACTCCCAAAAAAGTTAATGTCAGCACAAAAACTATTAGCTGTATTCGCTATTCGGATTCTTTGGCCCGCAGCGCAATTCACTTTAGATCTTAAATCAGACTCATTACAAACTGCTCCGAATTGTTATCATAATATATATAATAAATAAAAATAAAACAATAATAAAATAAATGATAATGGAATATATAATAATAAAATATATACATATATATAAACAATTAGATAAATAAAATCTTGCTAAAGTACTCAGATAGGTATTCGCATTGGCTCACGCACACACCCCCCAGTAACCCTTCTCAATTGGAGTCAAACATCTGTTCGATTGCTCTCTTTCGCTACGTGGAATAAAATTTAATTCCGCTTCGCTGCCTCACCGAGGTGATAATTACGCAGTTGATGTCGACTTCGCTGCCCACGACAAAGTCAACTTCGCTGCTATTGTTAAAGTATGTGTGACAGGTTTCCAGCTGTAGCTCTGCTGCAGTGTTTACCTCCTTTTTCTCTTGATTTGTTATGCACAGCACGTTCTCATAGAAACGCTTAGTTTACTGGTTATACATCTCTGACGTTTCCAACTGTAGCTGGTGGTTGAACTGTTGCCTCCGTTTTTTCTTATAACTACAACTATTCGCTCATGTGTTCGTTTGTGTCTGTTAGTTCGTAATATCTTTCGATGCTCACGAATTTCGCTGTGTCCATCAGTGACTGCTGCGTGATGTTAACGCTGCGTTTGGCGTCGGCTGTGACTGCGAGCTGTCGCCGCATTGAACAGCTGATTTTCGATTTTGCGCAGTGTCTTTGCTCTATTCATACGTATTCATTTGAGCTTGTGTGGGTTGTTGTGTGTATTTGGTTCGATTGCTGATGAACATCTGTTTTACGTGCCCCTACCGCTTTCCTGCTTTCCCTGCGCCTGATCCCTTGATCACAACAACCACTTCATGACCTGTTTGTATGCATCTAATCGGCAGAGTCCCTGCTGGGAATTTTTTACTAATCTACTGAATGAAATTATTCATTTAATTGGATTCTACGTTTCAAAACGGTAACCTCATATTACGTTATTTAACGATATTTGAAGTATTAAGAAATCTGTTTTCAAGCCAGAAAGTCATCGAGATGTTACCTAAGATGCGCATTTTTTCCCTCACTTCGAAATAACGTAACGCCCACCCTTAATATCGCTTACAAAAAAAAAAAACGAATTAGTTGATCTTTCTCTTCATTCGGAAGACGTTTTGGGGGACTTGGCTTCACTTGTAGTTTTTAAATTACACTGGTTAAACGAGGAAGAAATGACAAGTGTACTTTGTCGAGCTCGGCATTTTTTCTCTTTGTTCAGTGCCTTTGAAAAAGAAGGAGGTGAAGTTTAAGGAGCTACTCTATATCGACCGAATAAAGGCTACTGCAAAGAGTATCGAAGATCAGACCAAATATTCCAAGCCAGTGTTAAAGCGGAGTAAATATCCTACAGGGGTCTAATGAATGCTCCCGCTGCCGATATTTTCTTGTTATTTTATTCACATTTGTTGTTGATCGTTTTGTTGTTTTTGAAATTTTCGTTGATGTATGCTCTTGCGAATTTCGCACCTTAAAGAATTTTCCGTTGTAAACACGAGAAGAGGGTTGTCTTATTTTGCTACAAATAGCGGATAATTAAATACATAGACTCAATTAGGCACTTAACGCAATAAACAGTAAACAATATGTAAATTTGAAATTTTGAGAAAAGTTCATATACACATGTAAATATGCATACATTAAAATTTGTATAAGTAGATACGCATGTAGGTATATATATATGCATATACATATGTTAGCCCTACCATTGCTCCCCTTTCCATTACTTGAATGCATTCCCCTATTTTGATTGGTTAAATTTTCTTGGCGTTTATCAGCAGCAAATGGCATTGCACAATACACATAATTATTGCTACGCAATTATAGAACCTCCTAATGGATTGGAGAAATCACCAATATGAGGGGAGCTTTTCTGTAAGTGGATTTAGGCGCACGTGTCATTAGTTGTTGTTGTTGTAGCAGTATACTTAGTGTCATTAGTGGTTCGCTTTAGTGAATTTCAGGAGTTCAACAAGTTTTTTTTTTTGTTTATGCAGCTGGGCACTAAAAGTGATATGTAGGGACAGAAAAATATCAAAATGTGCAGAATGATGAAATGAAGTTGAATTTCGCCACGTCTTTCTATCCATTCAGATTACTCGCAACGACAACGCCGCAGTGAGTTTACTTGAGAGCATATGTTTTGGACTCAAAATCAGTGGCGGTGTATTTTATTCAGCGATGAAACGAAAGTAAATAGAGGTCGTCCAGATGGTAGGAAAGATACATATGCGGCGGCCGAAATGTGCAGCATTCGATCCCAAGTTCGTCTCACCAATCAAAAAGCACGGGGGGCTCAATCATGGCGTGGCGCTGCTTTTCTGGAAACGGTGTCGGACCAATTTAGGGTATTGAAGGTAATATGGATGCGGTCAAGTACGTTCAGATACTTCAAAGTGTAATTGTACTTTGGGCGAATAGAATTTACCGGCGATTTGGAAATTTCAACAAGTGCCGACTTAAATCCACTCAGTATCAGTACGTAAAAAATGCACTCAGTACGCAGAATATTACAAATTCGGATCAGTTATTTGAAAAGGCCAAGGCAGCACGGGAATCCATAACTATTGGACGTTGTAGAGGGTTAATAATGTCACTGCAAAGCCGCTGTGCAGCAGTAAGGAAGTAAAATGGACTTTCCACAAAATATTAATTTATACTTTTTTCTGCATTTTTTATGATTTGACTACTATTCTATGTCTTATATACCTGTGCCCAAGGCAGCTATTCTGTTTTTACATCGTTTTAATTGCACTTCACTTTACTTACCTTACAACCTAAAAACAAATTTTTAAGGACACATTAACTAACCTCTCATAGTGTATCGAGAGTTAGTCAAGCATTTGAGAGATCGAAAATGTGTTCATCGGCAGGATGTGAGTTGCAATATTAGAAGTTGGCTGAGAAAACGGCCGGATATCTTAAGTTCTTTATTGCAAAATCTATTTTTATTATTGATGATGCCATTTTGAGTAGTTCTCAGAATTTTTCAGACTTATTTTTTTATAATTTACTGCTTTTAATTAAAATCATTCACTATGCGGGCTGTCTTCCGTCGTTCCGTTGGTTTATTACTTATTCTTGCCATACTTTCTTTTCATTTTCCAACTTAGTCTTCAATATATTTGTTATTTTTCAACAAAATAAATTATTTGACTTCAGCAGCTTTTGTCTTGAGTTTAATAAATTCAGATTTTTCGTAAAAAATGTTGATATTTATAGTCATGTGAACAAATAATAGTTTTAAATTGCATTATTCTAAACCTTAACGGGCCTAAAGTGCTAAGTCGACTTACGTTGTTTTGCCAAAAGTCCACAGTGTAAGTATGTATTGTATTTCGCTAACTCGTTTTTTGTACTACTCCGTATTATTTTCATTAAGATTTGCTGTTGTTGTACTGCAGTGGTTTATTTTTTATTTTTTATCAGCCTTAATTTCCATATGCCTCGTGATGGTCTTTAAGCAGCCGCGGAAATCAGCAAACCATAGGTGTGCACATGTGTGTGCATGGAACACCCTTTCCCCAGCCCTGACACTTCAAGCACTCAGTTTGCTGCGCTTACCCACCCGTCCATTCATTCGCTTTCGCATTTCTTTATTTGCTCGTTTTGATGCTCCCATTCAGTGTCGTTGGATTAGCGTCGTAAATGGCGAAAACGCATAAATCACAATCACTCTAGATTTTATATATTTTTTTTTTATTTTAAATTGCGTTTTTGTCCGATTGACTGAAGTGGATTTCGATTTCATTTTACCTTTTTCGGGAAGTAGTCCCATTACACGCTATCTTCCGTTGATTTATTTTAATATTCCATTTCTGCCGAATTTCTATTTTCGGTCTACTGCAAAACTCGCGTTTTTTAAATGTATTTTGTTCTCCCCTTTTTCTATGGTCCGTTTTTTTAAATTGTTTTTTCTCCGTGCTTTTATTACTTAGTTATTTTTTTATTTATTTTATTAAGCGCGCTTTTTGTGTTTTTTTGCGCATTTCCATTTTGATTTCCATTTCATTTCATTACATATCCCCCTTCGGAGGCCCAACTCCTGTCTACTGGGCTTGGCGAATTTCGCCAGGCGAGTAAATGTATAACAGCAACGCAGTAGACTCATAAAGGGGACCAGTGAAGTAATTGTGACGTCATTGCCATTTGGCGCATGTACCCAAATACTTTGTTATTGCTGGGGCTGCCACCGGCTTATTGTTGACCCTCTCTGACTGCTGGCAACCCATTGCGTTTTCTGTCCCACTAAATCTCACTCATGCAGAATCGTGGTTATATGTGGGAGCCTGTGCGTGCCTTGTAGGTAAATTCTTAAGCAAAGGTAGAGAGTGAATTCTAATTCGAAAATATGCGCTTCACGCGTCTGTAATATTTTCTTAAAAATATGTTAACACTTAATATTTCTAAGAAGCTTTTAATATTGAAAATTTGAAATTGCATAATGCAAAACTTACATTCGAGCAGCGTTCACAAATTTTCTAAGAGTTGGCGCATGAAAATGACAGCTTTAGTCATAAGTACGTGTCAGTTCGCCGCTGTGTAAATATTTCAATTTTCGAGTTCAATCGTGGCAGCATCCGTGCCAGAATCGCATAGCAGGAAGTCTTGCATTTCTTCTTTAGTTCGAAAAAAGTGTTGCTGAAAGTCATCAAATACTGCCATACTGCCAATACAACCATGCGTGGTCTGGTCTCAGTACTATCCGCATTATATTTTTCCTCACTACTGACTTAGATTTTAGATTTAGATTTATTGGAGGTTTGCACTTCGACCTCATAGTATTTGATCGGTGCAGGTTTACAGCTGTCAAAAATATTCTGCTACCTTATTTTGAAGGCATTGACTCGTCGTAGCCGAATGGCGCGTGATTTCAGTGCAGTAGTGTCCGGGTTCGAAGCTCACTAATGGGAACGAAAGGGTTGGTGTCGAAATTCTGTATGTACAAAATTCTGCTTTTTTTTAAATTCTGCTTTCTAAAATTCTGCTTTCAAAATTCTGTATTACAAAATTCTGTATTAAAATATAATGTTAACAATGTTAAAGAGGGAATGTAAATTTTTAATTTATTATTATTCGAGATATTATATTAAATAAAAAAAAATTTTAATAATAATAATAGTTTTCTTTTCAGTTTCGATAGAATCCACAGTATTTTTGCGTAGAACTTCTTTTCGCTTCAAAAAAATAACCCTCATCAGTCCAACTCCGGCTACGCAATCCACCGTATTTTTGCGTAGAACTCTTCTAAAAAAAACGAACAGCTGCGAAGAATTATTAACAAAAGAAATGAATTAAGTCACACTACATATTTAAAAAGAATTCCAAATAATATTGTAATTGGCTAAACTAAAATATTGTTATCGCTTAAACATCATATGTATATTTATGGAATAAATGTTTATTTTGTTACTTCTTGTATGACGAAAATCACAAAACTTGAATAAAGCAGAATTTTTCGCATTAAACATGCAGAATTTTGAAAAAGCAGAATTTTAGAAAGCAGAATTTAAAAAAGCAGAATTTCAAAAAAGCAGAATTTTTTTGCAATTTACAGAATTTTGTCACCCAGAATTTTGTAATACAGAATAATGACACGCTCCCGGCACGAAATACCAAAATATGAGAGATAGTGAATATATTTTCTTATAGCGATTGCCCCTTGGCAGACAATGGCAAATGTCCGAGTGTATTTTTGCCATGAAATAGCTCTTCCTAAAACCCCAACTAGCATCCAGAGGCGTCGTAAAACTGTAGGTCCCCCCATTTGTCATAGGTTCCGATTCTTCAAATAATCGATACGAAGACACTCGATTCTCAAAATATGCTTTCCATCACTAATACCTTATATCGACTTTAAATGTAGGAAATAGTGTACATTTATTGAAGGTGCAAAACGAAATTAAGTTGGGATGTTTTTTTTTGTTTTATTTTTGAAAATTTTTCTTTTCATTTTTGAATTTTTTTTTTTTTTTGAAATTTTTTTATTAGTAGTTTTTTTGTATATGTATATATTTAAAAAAATGTTTTTTTTTTGTTTTTCATTATTTTTTGTGTGTCTGTAGTGTACACAATGGCTGATACTTCAAAAGATCTTTTGTGTTCTGTAGTATTTGTATTCATTGATAAACAGTAGAATTAAGTCCATATTTTTGAAATAGAAAAATTCTTACATAATGTGTGCTATTTGATGTTCTTGCTCTACAGGAAGAAGTCAAGAACTGTGCAATACTGCAAGCCGAAAACCTAAAAAAGAATTATTTCAAATAATAATCCTATCTTAGCTGTCTAGTTCTTATTGAATGTATGAAGTAGTGAACAATTGGAGACGATTTTGCTGTTTTGTCAGCATCCATAAGTTCGTGCGCTTTTAAAGGCAGTTTTAAAATTAATAAAAAAGATGTTTAAAGTATTTATTAATCAATAATATATTTTCCTTCATTATTTACAAAGTCTTCCCAACGTTTAGGCAAATTTTTAATTCCCTGCTCAAAAATTTGTTTGTCCTTGGAGCCAAAATACGCTTCGATATCCCTTTTTATAGCTTCTTTTGAGGAGTAGTTCTTGTTACTCATATGGGATTGAAGTCCACGGAAAAGGTGATAATCTCAAGGTGCTATATCCAGAGAGTATGGTGGATGCGGCGTTAGCTCCCATCCGAGCTCGTTCAGCTTGCCTAATGTTTGCTTTGCGGTATGAGGTCTTTCGTTGTCGTGGTGAAACAAAACTTTGCGTCTATTCACTAAAGACGGTCGATTTTTGTTAAGTGCTGGTTTGATAGCTGATGGGAATAATAATCAGCAGTTATCGTCTGGTTTTGTTCCAGAAGTTCATAATAAACAATACCGGTCATATCCCACCAAATAGACAGAAGAATCTTCTTGGGGTGAAGACCATCTCTAGGGGTCGGTTCTGGTGTTTCATCTTTATCTAACTATTGGCGTTTGCGAACAGGATTATTGTAAAGGACCCATTTATCATCACCAGTAACGATACGGTTCAAACAACTTTCATTTTCAAGCCGTTGCAGCAGCTGAGAACACACATTCACTCTCTGCTGAAGATTGGCGACGGAAAGTCTATGCGGAACCCATTTTCACAGCTTTGAAACATTTTCCAACTGAACCAGGTGCCTGTGAACTGTTTCATGCGATGAATTTAATCTCTGAGCTATCATATCGACTGTCAAATTTGGCTCAGCTTCCACGAGTTCGAGCAAGGCGTCGGAGTTAAAGACTTCAGGTCGACCAGCGCGCAGGGCATCCTCCATGTCGCAGTTACCACTTCGGAATTTTGAAAACCATTTTTGCGCAGTCCTTACACTCACGGTATTCGCTCCGTGAACAGTGTTTATTTCTGCAGCAGCAGTTGTTGCATATTTACCACTTTTATAAAAAAAATACAAAATATGCCTCTTATACGCGATCGAAGATTCCATTTTATTTTTTAACAACACGTGCTTCTATTCGCGATTAAAATCACTTGTTGAATGCACAATATATCAAAGAAAATATAAATAGTTCCGTTATATTCCGCCCCACTGTCGTGGGCACGATTTTCCTACAGGGTATCATAGTTTTGTGTAGTATGCGCGAATTGAGTTGGGCTGGTTTGAGTGCTCTGCTGTTTTGCGTTGTTACCGCAAACTTTATATTTATGTGTGTTTGTATGCGTGCAGCGCTAAATTACAATTACAACTTCTGCTCTCACCGGTGCTGTGACCAACCGATGCGAGGCCATCGATAAATAAAAACAGAAATATACACACACACATACATTCAAATAAATATATTCACGATGAAACTACGCCACAAGAAAATATTAAAACAGCCGGAAAAAATATGAAACAATAATGACAGATTGTCTGAATATATTTGTTACAGTATTTTTTTTTCTCTTTCTTGTTTTTTGTTATTGCCATAATTCTTATTGGCACTTGAGATGTAGTTGTTTTTTTGCTGTTTTTTCTTTTTATGATTTCATTTGCCGTTTGGTTGGCTGTTATAATTTTATTCTATTGATGCTTGCGTTGTGCGGCAATTGTCGTCGCATTCGAATGAACTAGCACGCAACTGCAATGCTTCTAACACCTCTGTGCGCACATATGTACATACACACATATTAATCATCTGTACATACAAATTTATTTGCTCACCTATTAAGTTGACATTCATTCAGTTTCACAGTAACTTGCAACCGATATACATATGTACATACACCAACAACAACAAGTGTATCTACAAACAATTTTATTTGCCTTAATTTGTGTTGTTGCATCGTGTGTATGTATGCAACAATTGCAGCAAATTGCGCATACAAGCATCTGGGTGACACACATCCGCACGCACACTTGAATCTACTTGCACGAGGTAGCGCCTCCCATGGTCCGCAAAAAACATGCATTCACATACATACGTACGTTTACATATATACATATTTACCTGCGAATGTTCGTGGCAATGTTGGCCAATGCAGTTGATTATTGCAGATACATGCCATATTACCACTCACACACATACATACAAACACAAAAGCGCATTTATTAGGGTTTGGCATGTAGCTGCATGCAAATCGCAAGTAACCAATTTGAATGGAACACGAATTTGTTAGGGCGTACAGTGTTATGTGTAGCCTCAATCGCAGAGTTCTAAAATTAGTAATTTAATGCTATTTCATCTCATATGTTTAATCTCCAATAGGTTGTGGGGAACCAAAGACGCTCATTCACATTTAAGTTATTTTCTTACTCATGTTACACTGTATAACCAAATCCAATGCTATTGTTTTTCAAAAGATTCTAAAAAATAGTTTCTGCCATACTACGTTTTGTAATTTTGCAACTGAGGTCGGTGAGAACAAAAGTTTATCCTTGCTTAGTATGAAACGACATTCGCTATCACAGTTTCCTTCAATCTGAGGTTTAAAATTTGTTTTTTCAGTGCAATTCTGCGAAAAACTATTTTTCCGAGCATATTAACTCCCTACTTGCATAACTTAGGGTGCGAGCAGAGTGAGCGCTGATGCCGAGCGGAGCCGAGCCGAGCTTATTGACGCTTATTTTCATGCGAGAAGAAAATTTGTATATAACACAGTGAATGCGAGAAACAGCGCTGAAATTCTGTTTATTCCATGTGTTTTGCTCTTATGTCATTTAGTTTTGTTGTTCATTTGTGTTTATAAAATTGCTGTACACGGTAATGGATTCATCTGATGAAGAGTATTTTGCTTCTCCTAGTGTGATTAATGCAATTATTAACGCAAAAGAGTTTGGAAAACATCCAATTACACTAAAAAGGAATGAATTTGGTGAATTTCATCATTTATATAATGATTTAAGAAAATATCCAGCTAAATTTCAACAATATACCCGAATGAAAATTGAAACATTTGATTACATTCTGGCCGGGAAAAATTTCACATATTATTTGATCGATATCCATTTATTTTTATTGTTAAACCATAAAAAAACACAACTGCACTCTAAAAAGTAAACATCAACAATGCAAAAAAGCGCGCAAAACGCTTTGAAACTGTTTTCTCGCACTCATCGGCTTTGTCGGCGTTCACTATGTTATACACAAGCTTATTTGTATTGACTTGTATGTAATCAGTTTTATCCCACTGTCAATCTTTATCGCACTGACAATCTCGGCTCGGCTTTCAGCGCTCACTCTATAGAGTGTACTCTCTCTTAAGCGAACACTTAAGGGACTGAAAATTTTTTCCGAATATGAGATTTGTCCGCTTATGAGAAAAGTGTAAAAAAGTTAATATTATAGGAGGGTTAAGGTGTTATGGGAGGGTTTGCCCGCTCAAGAGAAAAAAGTAAAAAAAAATTCTTAAAGATTTATGGTATGTACTGAAAGAAGTGTCCACTAAAGAATGTGCCCGTTGGGAGAAATGCTGAAAAATTGTATCATTTTCTATAAAACGCAATAATAGTAGTCACCCTTTTATGGGCGACTTACAATAGACATCCCTCGATAACGCTTTAAATTTGCCAAGAGAAAAAAAAAATACATGTCCTGCTAAACACCTCCATTTGTATTTGGTCTTAAATGCATAGTTATTTAGATTCATACGGAATTGCATATCTTTAATTAACCCTCGGCACTCCGGCACTCGAAGTGTAACCAACTTCAGATTGCTCGCGCAGCTGATGCCTGTTAGTTAGCTAAATGACAGTACAGAGTATTGTTTACAAGAGCGTGGAAGCATTTTTGCCGAGAGTAAACGCGAAAAAAAGAAAATCAGTAATGGATTTCAAACCTAATAGTGTGATTGCATTATATTTGGCTGGAAAATCACAAGCAGCAATTGCTCTTGAGCTCGAGTACCTTAAAGTAAATAAAGTTTTTGTTTGTTGTGAAGTGAAGTAGCGACTTGAGCGAAACCCCCAACGAAGTGCCAATCAAATGGCGAAAGAACTGAAAATATCTGACCGTAGCATCCGCCGCATACTGAAAAATGATCTCAAAGTCAAGCCTTGCAAGATTCAAAAGCCCATGATCTCACACTAAAGCAGCAACAGGTCAGACTTGAGAGAGCAAAGGAGTTGCGTCGCTTGGCGAAAGCCGCCAATTTCCGCACATTGTGTTTTCTGACAAGAAAATTTTTCAAATTGAGCAATTTATAAACTCCCAAAACGGTAGGATTTCTTTGACCGACCGTTCATACGAGAATTTGAGTCATCGATTGGCAGCACCCGCCACAGATAATTGTTTGGGCCGCTGTAACCGCAGATGGGCGCTCTACAATAGTTTTCATCGAGCCTGGGGTCAAGGAAATTGCGAAATATTATCGGGAAAGTATTCTGGAGGTTGCTTTGAAGCCGTGGGCAGACAAACATTTCGGTGGCAAACGATGGACGTTTCAAAAGGACTCGGCACCGTTTCGCAAAGCTCGAGTGAGCCTAGAATGGCTAAAAACAACATTCCGAACTTCATAACGCCCACACATTGGCTTTCAAATTCACTAGACGCGAATCCGGTGGATTATTCTCTTTGGACCATTTTGGAGAGCAAGATCCGAACTAAAAGATTCACCAGTCTCGAGGCGCTGAAAAAAGGCATTGTCCGCGAGTGGGCCAAAATACCTGCAACTCACATTCGGGCAGCTTGCGATTCGTTTCTGGACCGTCTCAAGGTCATAGTCAAAGGTGGTCGAGCAAAAGTAAATTGATTCTTAATTTTATATTATTTTCACACATTTTTAATTGGTTACACTTCGACTGCCGGAATCTGTATATCATACCTTGATTCCATGCAATATTTAGCGTAAGCCGTTGTCAGGAGCTGTCTTCTTTGAAGTGATCAACGCGCGAATTTGCCTAAATGGAGACCATCCGTATAGGTTTCGTAGTTCTATATGGTATTCATCACCGGAGTATTTCCGATCCTCATCACCAGCATCTTGGATCTTTTAAATCTATGACAAGCCAAGCCATTAGCCCTCGAGCTCCACTGTACGAGTATGCGCGGTCAAATCTAAATAAAATATGCGGAACATCCCATTCATTGATCGACTGCCGTCACATGCACCTTATTTTTTCTGGTTTTCAGCAGCGACAGCGAGAAATAAACAGGTTCATTAAATGCATTCGATGATGTTTATTATTTATGACAATCAACTGAGACTGAGCGCACAACACGGCAACGGCATGAGGCGCGTCGCTGGTGTATAGCCAACCTACGCCATTAGTAGATAGGTAACATTTTCAATAAAAACCAACAACAATAATATGGCGGGTACACGCTAATATGAGAAAAACCTTACAACTACAATATCTGAAATTACATATGTACATACATACGTACATACATCTGAACGTAACAGTCAATTGCAGTTCCTCAGTTCATTAGAAAAATATGCGGCGTAGCAAAGTAAAGAACAGAAATCAACCAATTGGCTAACTGCGTAAATGATATGGGCACAAATAAGTGACTCATAGCTGCTTGCATAATTAGTCTTGCTGGTGGGGCAGATAATAACGGACATCCCAGAGCGTAAAGAGCCGACGAACGCTGTGCTGTTGGTTCTAATCATTTCACAGGCGGCTTCTAATTTTCGTTGATGGTCGTGAAAGGTGTTAAAAGGAAAATGCAGCAAATAAAAGGCAGCGAGTGGGTAACACCAAGCAAGGATTAAGGAAAGGCTGGCTACAGTGCTGCTTGCAGAGTTACGTGACTGCTTGCACTCTCTCATAGCTCAACGAAAATTACGATGCGGCAAATGTGGTTTGAAACTCCTTCGATCGTTTGCTGTTGACTCGCTTTTAACGCGCATTGTGCAAAGTTTGTATAAAGTAGGATGTTTATAAGGAAGAGAAAGAGGCTGTAGGGAAAGGGAGGTGGCAAAAATTAACTGAAACAGCTGCTGGGGGGCTTAAATTTCTTTGCTGCTGCTGATGTTGCAACTCCTGCTGCAGTTTTCTTCGCCCAGGAGCTTACAGATAATTGTTGCTATTTTTGTTTTTGTATGTTATGTACCTATTTTTGGCATTTTAGCCTTGTTGATCGATCGCATTGTGCTGAATTGCTCACTGATGCTGTTGGTTATTTTTAATGGCAGGGCTACTTCGCCTTCGCTGGTGGCCAGCAGCAAAGGCACTTGGCAGCACTCAAATTGCTTTTTTTCTTTCTAATTTTGTTGTTGTTGCTTTGCACGCTGCTCCCATTAAATACATACAATATACTTACATATAGACGACTTTGTGAAAATGACATGAATTTAATGTTTTTGTTTTTCTTCCGGTATAACTTGTTGTATGTTTGTTGCTGTAATTATTATTTTTGTTGTTGTTATAGCAGTTACAGCTGCTGCTGCTGTTGCTAGCCACCTCCAGCTCGGTTACAGCTTCTACTCGTGCGCGCCTATTATCTATGCCTACACTTGCACTCACACACAACCAACTACCTATTTTGCTTCTCGCAAATCCATGTACTTGGTTATTGTTGATGGTGTGCGTGCGTTTGTTATTGTTGATATGCAGTATATTTTCTCGCTATTTCATTAAATAAAATTAAGGTGAAAGAAAATGTGTTATTGTTTTTCGTTCGAATAGTTCCTGTTGCCCCCATTGTGTGTCGTGCTGTTTTAGTATAGACCGACGTTGACATCGTTGAAGTTGTAATAGCAACAGTAACATGACTAACAACAATAGTAATAATACAAAATATTAAGATTAAAACAATAGCAAGTCAGCAACAGCGAGGGCGCGTTAGCTTGAGTGGGGCCCCCAATATATGCACGCATACACACATGCACGCACCCGTACTGGCACAGAGGCTTCCTAGGTTTGTACGCCGCCCCAGAAAACAGCTAAACCCTTCAAACAATACAATTCCATATCAAAGCTTCTTTAACTTTTCAGTGGTTCGCATTGTAATCGTTTCAATAGTTGATCGTCCGGCAAAAAATAAAGTGAAAATGAGGCGAAAATCACTTTTGTTTTAATATGCAACTTAATATTTACACCTCGTATCGCATTTTTGCGATTTGTAATTTATTGTATGTTTTTTGTTTTTCTGATAAATGTGCATTTCGTTTCACAACAAAGTTATTGTGCTTTCTAAAACCAAGTCAGAAAAATAAATTTTTCGGTGCCTTCACAGTCACGGACTAAAATCTGCATACAGCTCATACATTGCGTTAAATAATTATAGCACAGGGATTTATTGGCAAAAAATGTTGGTTTCTTATTTAATTTTAATAATATTTTCATGA
Source organism: Anastrepha ludens (assembly GCF_028408465.1). Lineage (NCBI taxonomy): Eukaryota > Metazoa > Arthropoda > Insecta > Diptera > Tephritidae > Anastrepha > Anastrepha ludens. The sequence continues at coordinate 113,876,354 of NC_071500.1, read as the reverse complement.
AAATATATATTACTTCATGCTCCTAAAAAAACCAATTTTCCAATGTAATATTTATATATACATATATATTGGGTAGTCGAAAAAGACTTTTCGTATTTCTAATCAAACTTCAACTCATTTTTTTTATATTTATAATGAACTTTATTAAACCAAATATGTACCATTTTGGTCGACCACCTTTTGCCATTTTTCTTCTAGAGACATTGATCCGTCAGTGTAAAACTTTTGCGCTTTCTCGGCGAAAAACTGCGACAAGTAATTTTCGCAGGCTTCTCTTGAAGCCAACTTTACTCCATTAAGGGAGTTCTGCATTGACCGAAACAAATGGTAGTCCGATGGTGCAAGGTCAGGGCTATATGGTGGATGCATCAAAACTTCCCAGCCAAGCTCTCCCAGTTTTTGCCGAGTCATCAAAGATGTGTGTGGCCTAGCTTTGTCCTGATGGAAGACGACGCCCTTTCTGCTTATCAGTTCTGGCCGTTTTTTTTCGATTGCTTGCTTCAATCTCATCAGTTGTTGACAGTAAAGTGTAGAAACAATCGTTCGAGCAGGCTGGAGCAGCTCATAGTGGATGATTCCTTTCCAATCCCACCCTTGCACCATGATCTTTTTCGCACATTATTGTCGTATTTGATCCACTTTTCGTCTCCTGTTAGCATTCCTTCATAAATGGTTCGATTTCATTTCGTTTAGCAAAGAATCGCAGATGTTAATTCGGTCCATTAAATTTTTCACAGACAATTCATGTGGTACCCAAACATCGAGCTTCTTTTTGTAACCAGCCTTTTTTAAATGGTTCAAAACCGTTTGATGATGAATGTTTAGTGCCTTGGCGATGTCATGGCAGCTTATGTGACGGTCCTGGTCAATCTTGGTCAATCACTGATACAGCATCGTCTCCGTAAACTTCACAAATTTCATTGGTGGCTTGCGTGGCATTCTTCCCTTTTTTATACAAAAATTTCAAAATATAGCGAGTTTTCTTCATTATTTTCACTCGTTTTTGAACAGCTATAACTTTTTTTCAACTTCTCCGAATTAAATTTTGTTTTGGTTAAATGAAGCTTAAAATGTTACCTTTCTAACACCATATGATATGACACAATGTGATTGGTAGCACTGGAGATAGATGACTCCAACGACATCTATTGACAAAATACGAAAAGACTTTTTCGACTACCCAATATATACATACATATATATCTTTACCAAACTTTCAAACTTTTCAATCAGAAATTATTATAGAAAAATTAGAAAAATTTCGAGTATGCAGTTTTATGTTATAGCCCATTGAATTTCAGCAACCATCCAAAATTCAGCATAAGATTAAAATTACAAAATTCCATCCAGCAAAACTGCACACCGTTCGAACATCTTTAGTAGTAGGGGAAACAAAGTAATTGTAATCAGCAATGATTAGGTATAAAAAGGAAATTTAGGTATCTCAAAATTCGCGCCAATCTACCAATACTGACTTCTGTTTCAGGCTCAAGGGCAAAAAAATTCACTGGAATACATTCGAGTCGCGTTTCGCTCAAAATGTTTTTTTTGTGTGTCTGTGCAATTGAAGCACGCCTCTCGTCTTTGCATCTCTCACCATTTCTATTTATGGAACTCAAGCCTTTTGGTGTTAATTTTGTTTCCCATTTTACTTGTCTTTCACAGAGGTTGAGTCCGCAGGCTTTTTCACTTTCGTCGTAAATTCTCTAACTTCGGTTTTAGTTTGTCAGTTTTACTATTGTACATTTTTAGTTGAGCAAGTGTCAGCTGTCAACCGGTATCATTAATGTGTCTGTCCTTTTCTGCCTTGCTCAGCTTTTTCATCGTACCTAAGCAGATAGGTGAACACATTTGTACCCATGTACAAATGTAGACCAGTAAATAGTCATATGGTCATGTATTTATTATATGTGTATATGTATTTACATATATTTAGCACTATTGTATTAATGGTAATCTTGACTCTTTGGCTCGTTTGCCGTTAATCTCTTTCTTCATATGATTTTTCTTCTTATATAGCTTTTTTTATAGTTGTAACCATTTATATCATCTTTTTACGGGCACATAGTAAACGTTATTTTGATGGTTATCATAAAATGTGTGTTTCTTTTCATTGAGTAGTGAATATTAAAAAAAATTGTATGGGGAAGAAATATGAGAATTGATGATGCAAGAAATGTGTAACAGTTATTTGTATATACTTAAATGTGTATGCATATGTGCGACAAAGTTTTTATGTTCAATAATAAGAGCTTTAAGTTATCTATCTGAAGAATTTTATGTTTAATTTTTGTCATGTTCGTTTTGTAGCATTCCGGGTTTTAAAAGCTGTATTTTCGTTCAAAGTTCCTGCCCAAATTGCGCTCAGGTTTCAGTATTCTGTGGGTGGTTTTTCACTATATACTCGTTTGTATGGAGAGCAAAAATATGTCTGCAAAGAAAAAGTTCGCAATTCTGTAGCGTATTTTGAAATTTTGCTTTATTGCGCTATCACGTGCTTTACGAGTATTGATCGCGCGCTTAAGGCTTTTACAAATCCCCAAGAAAATCATTGCTTCTCAACAACACTGTTTTGCACACACATGTGTAGGTATGTACATATGTATATGTATGAAATCCCTACATAGCTCAGAGAGACAATGGTAAGCAGCAATGCAGTAAACGGTAAAGCTAAACACATCAGCAGCAAGGTAATAATGACTACAATGATACACAACTGCAGTGAAACCATATGACTAGGCCATTTGATGTGGCCAAAGCTGTAATAAAAACAAAACTAAACAAGTGGTCGCTGCCATTTACTGCCTCACAACAATGCATGCACAGCGCTCTTCTGTTCTCCCATAAGTTGATCCAACACAGTTACTTTCAATGCACTCTCTGACTCTCACTCTGTGTATGCGTGTAAGTAGAGTTTTGATTGCAATCAGCTAGCCAGTAAGTGGAGCTGGAATGGATTTCTACTTGTATGCAGAGTTTCTCTGTTTTTCGTTACTGTTTTTGTTTTTTGTGTTTTGTGCTTGTATTTAATATTCCAGTGGCGTTGATTCTCTAGTTGCTGCCCATGACTCGGTTCTTGGTCGCACAGTGGCACCACTTTTCTTCTCTATTTATTTATTCACACTACAACGGCAATGCGTTTTCATTTGTTTTTATAATTTTTATTTGGTTATTTCTGCCGTCTTTGTTAAGTTTTAGAATTCAATTGTTGGGTATTTGCGCTATAAAAGTTTTGCTGTTTATTGTTGCTGTTATGTCTGCAGTTTTCGCCAAGTGTAGTTTTGTAGAATTAGTATGTGAAACGCGTTGCGTTGATGGGTAAAGCTGATAGCGACTGGTAATCAGGAAAGAAGGAAGAGTCCATTGACAAGTTGCTCATACTGGTTTTCTTATTGCTTAGAAGTGGAGAAGCGGCGAATTGGATTTGTGTGAAAGCACACAAATATGGTGGTTTAAAGTACAAAATATTATTTTTTGGAAAACAGAGAGATACGATGGAATCACATACTTTTCGGCAGGGCTCGGAGAAATTTTGGTATTGTATTTTAAGTCAGCGGCCGCCGTATCCGAATGGGTTGGTGCGTGACTACCATTCGGAATTCACAGAGATAACGTAGGTTCGAATCTCGGTGAAACACCAAAATTAAGAAAAAAATTTTCCTAATAGCGGTCGCCCCTCGGCAGGCAATGGCAAACCTCAGAGTGTATTTCTGCCATGAAAAACCTCCTCATAAAAAATATCTGCCGTTCGGAGTCGGTTTGAAACTGTAGGTCCCTCCATTTGTGGAATCACATCAAGACGCGCACCACAAATAGGATGAGGAGCTCGACCAAACACCCAAAAAGGGTGTACGTATCAGTTATAAAGTTATATACATATATGTATAAGTCAGAAATGAAGTGTTTGAAAAACAAAAAGCTAAGCTTCTACAATAATTACGTCTATCTCTACTAGCTTTAACCCGCGGTCCCGCTCGCCTAGGAGTAGTTTTGAGGGATTTAGGATATGTATATAAAAGAATTACAAACAATAATTTTTTATTAATAACCATAATATTACAATACCCGGCATCCGTTGCTATGCCTCGTTCAATAAAATCAAAACAACCAATCAGAAAAATATTAAGCAAAATTAGTTTTATTAATTTTCTATCTCAAACCGTTTTTGAACTTTCCATCATAAAACATGTTTTTAACTTTCATTGGATGAAAATATGAATGTATAAAAATTTTTACGTGATTTGGTGTTGCCGTTTCGTAGTGATGCGCGGACAACGTACAGACATTCACCTTTATATTATAGTAGATTTCGCATACACGCCTTATTATGACTGGCCTATGTCGTGTAATTTTTAGCTGTTTTTAAATAATTTCGATGTATTAAAGTAATTGTATACATTTTGCTTCATTCACTTAGTTATTATTTTTTTGGCGCAATATTTATTAATAGCCATACAGTTATCCCGGTACAAAATATTGATCTAAACACCGAATAAAAATCTCAACTACACCTCGCGTTAAAACTATAGCATCAACATTTTACTAGTTTTATGTTTTTGTTTGTTTGAATGTTAATTTTAGTTTTTTTTTTAACTGTAGTCATAAAAATCCAGGTTTCTTTATCACAATGAACTTAAAACTACATACCAAAAATATTTATTGAAATTTTATTTAAAAACCGTGGAATTGATATTCAAAGTTTTTGAACATCCACAAAAATATGGAATAAAAACTATATCAATAAAAAAAGTAAAAATAGCCCAAACTTATCAAAATATTGATTTGCTATCATTTGTCGTGGGATGTATGTATCTGATAGTGACTATTTTTACGTCTCATCCTTTTAACAACATAATTTCCTCTCAGTATTTAAGTAATCACATTTTCTTTCTATTTTCAGGTACGTAAAGATTCCTTCTATTGATTTAAAAACCGAAGTGGGTAAGATCTAATTTTTGTGATGAAAAAGTCAATATTAAATAAAAGTTAGCCATTTTCCTGGTATTAAATTTATCAGCTCCTCTCCAATAATAAGGAATAAATTACAGCATACGATTACTTTAATAAAATAATAATATAGAAATAGAATATACACTTTGGATAATGGAAAGGGGTTGGGGATTTATACAGAGCTCCCCCTACTTTTCATGCCTGTTCAGCTTTTTAATTATAAGTACATAACATTTTTGCCGAATAAACGAATAAAGTATTCTGCTCACAGAATGAAATAATCTTAACAGAATGAAAATAATCGACTGGCCCTTAAGGGAAGTTGACAGCATAAAATGGAGGAGGAACTTCATAGCAAAAGAAAATCTGTAATAATGGAATAGTACTCGAAAGTGTCTGAAAAAATCATAAATTTTGTACAAAGTTAAACTTTGGGTTATATGGTTTTTGCTGTAGTAAAAAATTAGTAGTTTGTTTATAATTTTGCGGCATAGGTGCACAATTTAATACTTGTTAGGGCAAGTCTCCATTTTCGAGGTGGCATGTACCAAACGGGCATTTTGGTTTTTCGACAAAACTGTCGCCCTACAATCTGTGAGGATCTGAAAATATTTGCTGAAACAAGCATTTTTTGCAGATGAGGAAAGGTTTGTATGATTGGACTGCCCTTGGCTACACTGCTTTTTTGCAACCGAAAAAGGAAAAAAAACTAGGGAGGCATAAGACAAATATTTGAGTATTACTTGCGATATTTTGATTTACCAATCCGCTAAAATCTGGTTCAAGATTAGTCAATATGAAAAATCAAAAAATTATGACACGTTACAGAATAGACAAAATACGAGTTTTTTTTTTGTTTAAGAAGACGAAAACTCGATATTTTTATTTGACAACTCTCAAAGAAGTGGTTTTTAAATATATACTTACTATATACATAGGCAAATAGATTAATTTATAGAGTTCATTGGCAAGAGCGCTTTTTCCATAGTGGTTACCTTTTAAAGCAAATTACAGCCTTTTCCGAAAAATATCAAAAAAGCTTAAATTAATATTCGCTTCATTCAGGTGTACAAAACATAAAAGTTTTAGAAATCTCTAAAAGTTTGAAAATTGCAAAATTATCCACCAAAACATTTATAATTGTCTACCAATCTCTTTATTATTTTGCATCACTGTACGTCAGCGCCCCAACGTCATTAGCAGAGCAGCCGCAGAAGACGTTGCCATAAATAGTGGCGAGTGGCGTCGCCGTCGCCGTCTCAGTCACCGTCACTGCCTTTGTGTTTATGTTTAGACGATGACGGCCATAATGTTGCCGATACCGATGCTAAACCAACACCAACGCAGTACCGAGTGGCTGTCGGATGGTTATTGTGGCTGGCTAGCGGCTGGTTGTGATGATTCCCATAGTGGTTGCCATCGTTGTCGTCGTTGTCGTGGCCGTCGTCGTCAGCACAGTTCAGTTCAGTTGTTCACAGCCAAACAATTTTGTTTGTTTCAGTATGAAAATTTCTTTTGGACGGACTGGATGAATCCGGTAGTAGTGCGTTCGCTTTTTTCAGTTTGGTCGGTCGGTCGTTGAGTCGGTCGGACAGACAGTTGGACGTTCGAACATTACAGGCCTGACCTGTTTCACTGTTGTGGCTTTCGAACGCACAAACGACAATTTACGCTTTGAAAAGCGGTCTGCCGTGCAGAACGTCTATGTGACAAAACAACAGAGTGACGACTTAGTAAAGTGCAATTCGAACGCTTTTTTGTGAAAAGTTCTTCGTGTGATGTGAGAAAAGTGCAAACCAGATGTTGAGTAGTGTGCAAGAATTTGCTGAATCGGAAGAAAATTGTTAAACAGTCACAAAATTTGTGAAATTCGACGACATTTAAAAAGTGAGTGAGTCAACTTAGTGTGTTTTCCAAGGTGTGTTTGAGTATGCCAATATGCAAACAATCCTCGTCATCATCATCGCCATTATCGCCCTCATCTTTCAAGTCATTTGAGAACCTGACTGGAAACGCTGCTTCCTTCTTTGGACAAATATTTAGATTTTAATTTTATTGTCTAAAATTTGTTTGTGTGTATATGTATATATTTTTTTATTTAAATTGTGACCACTACAAGATCTCGAATTTCGAGCTTGCTCTTTGTACGTGTGTGCCTGTGTGTGGAACAGAAGTTGGCGTAATTGTGTCAGCCACAGGCGTTCAAGCGGTTCGCCTAGCTGGATAGCGGGCTGTCAACGGGCCAGTCAGGAAAGCAGGAGCCAGCCAACATACAAAGAAATGCACTTGAAAACTCTCATTCAATCAATAAATACATATGCACTTGTGCATACATTCAAATGCCTGCGTGCACACCCATACATACATACATACATACAAATGTTTAAACGATTGAGCGCCACTCTCGCAGTGGGCAACGGCAATTCAATCCAGTCTGGACTAGACTCGATTGCTGCTACCGCCACTGCCTCGTTGCATGCAATTGTAAGGCACTCGGTCACATACGCCATCCGTCACTCAGCAGCAACCCATTGGAGAAGGCAATGGCGTTGATGGCACAGCAATAATCGTATCCATTTTCGTTCTTGCTATCGTCGTTGTGGACGAGGAAGCTGGCTCTGTGTGGTGGTGTCTGTGGAGTTTACAGGAAATTAGATATTCACCAGTGCGCTAAGAAATGAAAGAAGCACAAATTTACGATTTACGATTTACGTAGCTTTCGTAGGATGCGGCTGGTTTCGGGCACACAGCCCCAGCGGGTGGAAGCGGTTTAAAGCGATAAAATCCAATGGGCTACTCAACTAAGAATCTGCATACAGCTGGTAATGCCGGGTAGTTTTAACAGCAAGTAACAACAGCTTTCCTTTACTTTACATCATTCTTTTGCTGCGGATAGGAAGTGAGGAATAAATATTCGTCGGAAACGCTATGAGTTGTAACTCAACGCCTAACACACACACCTTCAACCACTATTTTGTGTACTTGTGCCCACAATAAGGTTGGTTGCTAGGTTGTGGGTCTACCCACAGGTACATGCATACCGACTTGCCACTTAAAAATTGATTGAATTGCACAGATATTAAATAACGTCGCCTTTGACGTGTTTCCTTCAAATCACCATCCACTTGTTCAAGTCTCATGTACGGAAAGTTGGCGAACTGGCTGTCATTCATGGCAGTGCATGGGGATGGCGTACTGTACTATGTGTGTACGTGCGTCTGTGTGTGTATCGGATTGTTTGTCGAGGAAACGGATTTTTCATTCCTCTACGAAAATGGATTTTTCATTCAAATAAGAATTGTGTTATAGGCGGATGTATTGGCTGAGTTTGGCCGACTGCTGGGGGCGCAGGGGTGGCAAAAATTCGAATGCATGTCAATGGAGTGTCATAAAGTGTGATTGAAGTGAATATTTGAAGGATGAAAAATTGCTATAAAAAATTATGAAATGTGACGTAAAGTGTGGAATGAGAAATAAAGTGATTGGATAAGCATTAAATGGTATTTGTAATTAGGGTAACAGATTTGGGTAGATAAAGATTGGAAAACATTATAAGGTTTTCATGCATACAAGGACAGTTGAATTGGGGGTTGATTAGGGTTGATTAACTGAAACACAGGGACCTATTGACGAGCCGTGACAATTTATTTATTTTTTATTTATTTTAAGCATTTTTTCATGAAAATGTAGTTCGTTTTTCTACAAAATCCTACTTTTAAACTTTGAGCAAATTTAAAAAGACATATAAAAAAAAATGTCGGGCATTTGTTATAAATGTTGAAAAGTATGACTAAAAGTAAGAAAATTTGATGAAAAGTTATTAAATATAAATTAAATTAAGTTGTGTGAAATTAAAATTAATTTTTAAATGTTCACAAAATTTTCAACTTTGTAGGAGAGTGAACTGTATACATTTTGATAAAAAAATATTCAAATTAAATATGAAACAAATAAATTGCCAAAATTGTCAATAAGCCCTTGTAGAGTTTTTTAACGCAGTTGAGATGTTTCTGGCCTTCAAGCAACGTGCCTGCTCAAGACGGTAAAAAATGCTTACTTGTGCTTGCCACCTTTACACTAAACATTTGTCAGGCTTAACACACAGTGTAAAACATATATTCCACAACTGCCTATCGGCAATCAAAAGCAATTTTCTGCAAAAAGCTCCCTAAAATTTCTGTTTTTGACATGAAACTAAGAACGGCCCTGATTTGTGTGAAAACTTCGTTAATTGAAGTTAGATTGACTTTTGGTACCTTGCGAAGAAAAGCACCACGCAAATGTTTTCCATATTATTTTCGTTCTATGCCACCTCCGGGTCGGCAAGTGAACTGTACGAATGACATTCATTCGCATTGACAGCCACACAATCATTAAGGAATAAAAGTGTAGGACCAAAGAACGTTTGCTTTGCTTCGACAACTGTCAAAAACTAATAGAAATGTACTGCAATGAATGAAAGTTGTTCAAATAGCAGCTTTTCTGCACTCGCTTGAAGCCTTTGTCGGCCTTTGACATTCTACTACTAATAGAAATTAATATAATAGAAATACTATAGAAATTTTCAAAATAACGCAGAGTGGAAAAGAGCAAGCCTGTATTGGACCGGAACCTTTACATTACGATATATTTGACGTAGATGAAGTGTTAGAGTTGGCTCGCACACAACTGGCACAACTACGTTCTGAGTATTGCAGCAAATGAAATTCATGTCTATCTAAGGCAAACAGTGCATCACCAAATATGTGTCCAATATGCCAAAAAGTCGCTTCTTCACAAAAATTCGCTTCTTCCCAAAAATACACATCTTCAGATAGTGAACTCATCTATCGTTGCATTACCTCGAAGAAAACCTTTAGTGGAGCACCAATGTATGATAGGCAGGGTTTAGTGATGCTAGAAGAATAGCAACAAACTTGCGGAAACAGTCATGTCACTGTGTGCTGGAACACAAAAGCATAGAAAAGAATACACGCGCTTATGTGTTAGAGAAACCCCGTGCAACGCACTTTTAACTTTCATTGGAATTGGTCTTGGGCTGCTCGAAAGAGCATCCGCTCTTTATTTTTCTGTAATTTTCATTTGTGATCCCTGGTTCAGCTCGCTTTTCGGGATTTGTTATTCTTCACTCAAAAATTATGTCTCTTTTGCTTCTGTTTTTGTTGTTAAAAACTCGCAGTAGCATTCGCCTTGATTGGCGCGATTTTTCTGCATGTGTACCATATTTTCGCAATATATCATATCAATTTTTTGGGGGTATCCATTGAAGATTTCGAAATGATAGATGAAAAATTTCCTGACATTTCTATGAAAAATTACGGCTAAAGTGACTGTTGCCGAGTCATGACTGAAGAATTCGACTAAAAAACAAGCTTGTCTTGGTTTTAAATTAATTTCGAGAATGTGTTTAAGAACCTAATTGACACTAACTAATTAAAAAACTTAAAAGAAAAAACGTTTAGAATAACTTAAGAAAAAGAGCATTGATCTGAGTCTTGGGCTAATATTACCTTCGTGCCTATAATTTAACTATACCGTGGTTTTTATGTAATCATCTTATGTTAAGGGGGAGCACCACTGTGATTTTTCAAAAAAAATCAATTTTTTTTGCCTTTTTTTAAAGAAGATATATTCAAAAATATGCAAAAAAAATTTTAACTTAAAATCTTTTAAATTGACGAAGTTATACCCAATACAATAAGTGCAGGTAGGGAGTTACAACGGCCAATGAAAACTTTGAACTCCAAACGACTTTTCTGAACACGGTTTTTTTTATTTTTTGGTTTTTTTTTATTTTTTGGTTTTTTTTTTTATTTTGATGTACTTGTATTGGCTACAGTACATAGCCGTTTTTAAAAATTCCAAAAATTAATATTTTTTCAAGAAAAGGGTAAAAACACAAACTCATTTGTCAAACCTGCACCATTTCCTAAACAAAAAAAAAAAAAAAAAAAAAACCGCCACGTACGACGATAGCCATTGATGTATAGATTAAGAAGATTTTTGGTTTTTTGCTTTCAGATGATTTTTCGCCGCTGTATGGTGGCCACATTGCATTAATATTAATAACAATTCTAATTTTTAATATTTTTTAATAAAAATTTGTGTCAGTATAGTTGAATATATGTATGTTATATTAAATAAATTATAATTTGTCCGATCCTCAAATAATCATCCCTACTTATAAAAAAAGTTCATGAAAATCACTTAATTTTCACGCGTTCACAGTGCTGTTCCCCCTTAAGCTGCTTGCAACCTCAACCTAGAGGCTCCTTTTGTCAGTAAAGATCATCAACCCTGGGTCTATGTCACTATGTGAACTAACTCATCGATCTATAAAAAGTAGAAATTTGTAATGGTTCTAACAGCTTAGCTTAATAAATAGAATTTTAAGTTTTAACATTTGCGCTGAAAAATATAAAATTCCCACTCAGCATAGTTCATATTAAAGCGCTTTCCGAAAGCGCAGCCAAAAGAATTAAGAGTTCTCCAAAAATCATTTGGCTTTCCGCCTTTTACACCTTTGCGAGCGAGTAAATAAGTCTGAAATTAAAAAGTAGGTGACCCCAAAAACGAATTGTACCGAAAAACGTGCTGTGAATTGAAAAGTCTTGACAGTTGTATTTGGTTTACTGCTGCAGATAAACACTTTGCGTTTAAACAATTTTAAAGTGTAGTTGTGTGGCAACAATTTATCGAATGCAGCAGCGTAAGAAATACTTTATTTCGTATTTAATTTATATTTGGTTTACTGCAGCTCCGTTTTGTTATAATTAACTTGGGCGCTCGAAAGAAGATCTTTTTAATTTTAAAAATTACAAAGAAGCCACTAAAATGGCATAGTTTATATTTTTCATTTTGCCTGTCACATTTACTCAAACAGAAAATTAATTTATGTTTATTATCCACTTTCTTTAGACTCTCCGTAATTATTTTCGCAACTATCTTTTAAGGCACGCGTAAGTGCGTGTGTGTGTATGTACAAATGTTAAAATCGATTTAATTTTTCTCTCTTCAGCCGTCACAAAGAAATGTGTGTTTATTGGAAACTTTCTTTGGGCTCAAAAAAAAAAAAAAAAATTACACGCATAATCGAGATCGTTGGGCGTCTGGTATCGGCACAAAAATGCTATAATAATAATACCGAACAAATATTTAGATATTTACTATCTTTCCTATGCTTTGGTATTTATTGCATATTAAACCCCATTTTAGTTACAATCGCGCTGATTTTTTGCTAACTGATTCATCGCTTGGCTGGCTGGCTTCGCTGGCTGGCTGCATGCCTGCTTCACTGCCTTAATGACTGACTGTTGGCCGCAAGGCAGGGCTGAGATTTTACGCGCTGTGCTTGGCGTTTTCACTGCCTACTCAGCGATTTTCCTCTACCTTTTCGCATACCTACACACATACAAACATACATATTCAACATTTTCCCCATTCTCTTCATTTTGTGTGTGTTGCATTTTGAATTAGTTTTTCGGTTGCTAAGCGGTTTGATATTCAGTTAGTTAACATCGATTTTTTCTCCACAGCTTCTATGCAGTACTACTGCTAATATTACGACTATAATCGTTGTTTCTTGCTAATAATAATTTTCTTATTACTCGTATTAGTTTGCTGCAACTGTTGTTGCTGTGGATTCTGCCGCGCTTGGTTAGCGCTCGGTAGCGTTCCTGTTTCGCTTTTGCGCGACCAAGCAAAACGCTGCGGCCAACCAGCAATCAACCAACTGTTTGACTAACTGGCTCGTCTCGCTAACTGATTGACTGACTTGTTCGCTGGCTGGCTGCCTGCCTGACAATTAGAATTGGAATAATGGCACAACGCAGCTACAACTGCTAAGCTGACTGCCAGCAACGCGATAACAACTAAAGCAACCACAACAAAAGTATTGTTGTTGTAGCTAGCAACAGCAGCAGCAGCTAAAGCAGCAAAATTAGCGCTGCGAGCAACTGCAACAACACTTCGCCTATGAAAATAAACATTTCTGCTTATTTGGCGCTGTTATTTGCTGAGTTGTTCGTGATTTTCCAGTGCGCTTGCTGTAGCTGTTGTAGCGGTTATGCGTGTGTGTGTGGGAGTTTCGCGTTGCATGCTCTTTGATTTGCAGTCATTTACACACGCCAAGCAAACTCATTCTGTCGATCAGTCGATCGATGAGTAGGACAGAGGCGCGAACTGGCGTACTGGTGAACCAGCGCCAAGCAAAGGGCATTGCTTCGATCTTTGAACATTGCGAGTCGACAGCGGGTGGCTAATCGCACCCACCACTCATTCGTTGTTTACCACTATATAGTTTATAATGTCACCCCGTCACTCCGTCCGCCAGTTGTGCAGTCAATCGCTTGTTGCTCCAACCACTCAACTACATAGCCGATTTGTTGCTTTTCCATTACATTCACGCTGACAAGCATTCGATCGTTTACTTTTTATTATTTGTTTGTTTGTTTATTTCTATATCTGTCAGTGTGTTGATTCTTGCGCATACATGTCAGTCAGTTACTCAGTCACACGCTCCAAGCTTATTACGATTCGCTGCTCCTCACTCTGCGCTCGCCCTTGGATTATCGTCGTTCGCTTGCAATCACCGCCTCTATTCATGCGCCGACCGATCATCTGTGTGTTCCACTACCCAGGCCAGCACTACGAGCTGGCACATACCACCTGCCATGTTGCAAGTTTATTCGCTATGCACTCGTATCTCTTTGCTATATCTAACCGCTAGCAACACTCGTTTGCATTGCACTCTGTGTCATTCTACGTGCTCCGGCAACGATTCCGCAGCGCTTTTTTCTTTTGATCTTCCCGTCGGCTCTTTTTTGTAGTGTTTGCTCTCTTTCCATCGCTGTTTCCTTGTTTCTGTTACTTGCGGCACTGTTGTGTCATTAGCGTGATATCTTTTGTGCGAGTATTTTATCTTTCCGCTACCGGGCATAGAAAAGATCAATCAACACTGAAAGTAAATTAAAAGACTCGTTGTTATGTTTGTTTGCTGGATGCAAAGCATTTCTTAAAGCTTAGTTTTTGTTTGAATTCTGCTAGTCGAGATTTGCTGAACAGTCTGAGATTTTTCTGAACGTTTAGTTTTTCTATTCTATTCAAAGTAAATAAGACTTCAAAAGAGCTATTTTTCGTGAGGATGAGTTATTATATCTGACGTGACTGTTGTGGAGCCATGGAAGAAAAAATAATATTGATTTTAAACTAATTTCGAGAATGTGTTTACTAGCCACATTGGAACTAATTTTTTAAAATGCTTCAAATAAATGACTCCACTTATAGAATAGCTTGATAAAAAAACAAAAACAATTTCGTTCCAAATAGTATGGTGGTAAAAAGAAAAAAGTATAAACAACTTATACCAATTGACCTCCAGACAGTTGTTCGAGACTTTCGAAGAGTGGTTTGCCCAGGGTTTACATTTTCTCTTTCCATAAAGCAGGGCATTCACAGAGGAAATGGATAATCGTTTCCTTTTTCTCTGATTGTTTACAAATGTGTGTCTGATGCCCATTTTGGCTGCTTGTTTCCCGACAGACCGGAAGCCAGTTATGACTGCCGCGAGTCTCCAGGCGTCCCATCGTTTCATGTTGATCAATGTTGACGTTTGTATGAGATTGTAGGTGAGCCATAACGATTTGCTAATTTCGCATGTCGTCTCGCTCACCATCTCCGTCTCTCCATCCATCTAACTTGGGAGCTCTTTTTGATGCTTGTTAGTTTGTGTTTGTCTTCCATATTAATATCCACGGATTCGGCACGTGAAATAGCAACATTGCGCCGTGTTTCACTAAGAGGTCCGCCTTTTCGTTGACGCCGTGATCCCTAATGTGCAAGTACTCGGCGCAGGTCTTGGCTCATATAACGCGGAGGACAGTGCGACAATCATCAACCAGCCTTATTGCAATTGTGGATCCTTGGTAGAACTTATTTCGTGTGTCCTGGTCGAACGTCATATTCACAAAAATACTAAGTCTTAAAGTTTTTAATTTACTTTTCCTTCCCAAGTTGTTTGTTAAGATACTTCCACTGACCTCAACAGCAACGGCCTATCACTAGTCTACCTCTTCCACTGTACTAGTCTGCTGTTCGCATCGGTATCATTAATTATTATTATTTTCCACCAATCGTCAAGCAACCAGCTGGTTGGTCACATTTGTACAAAGTATTTCATGTTCTCAACTCAAGTTTGGTGTGTTGCGGTGATTTTCGAGCGGACCTCTGCAACAAACATTGTCGTTGTGTGTATTGTGTGAACAAAACACACACCGACCCATAGGCGCCTAGCAAGTCGAACCTGATCGTGTGATCATATGCACGCGCAACGACACACACACACAAATGCATACAAATGTATAGATATAGAATTAGTGACGTGAAGAGACGGCAATTTGAAGCGCATTGAAAGCAATTTGTGTGAGTGTGAATTTGTTGTTATTACTTTAGCCGCTCCTCAAGATTTGTTGTCTGACCTTTAACGGCCAATAGCAACAAAAACAAGTTTGGAACATACGATCGTGCAGGGAAGTTGTTAGCTGGTTCCTCTTTCTTTGTGCTTTATTTAATCTCAACTTAGTTATACGTTTGATTATTCTTATTAATATTTTATTAGTGCGTAAATGACTAACTAACTGGTTGAATGACGACTTGTTTTGAACATTTCAAGAATTGTTGTTAGTACAGCGAATATGTTAACAATAAATATTGTGTGCGTGTGTGCAAATGCGTTGATGCTGGCAAAAAGTGGCGCGATCGCACTTAGAGATAGGCGCTGTTGTTTTTCTTTTTTTACTTACAAACGTACATACATATTTACCGTAAATCGGTGTTTTTGTTTTTATTAGAGTCTGCGCGGCAATTCAGCTGGTTTTGCTAAAAATTAACAATAATGAAAAGTTAGAAAAACGAAAGAAAAAAAAATCATGCGCTTTAGCAGTTTTTAATTAAAAAATGTTTGAAATGCACGTTAATTTAATGCTTTTATTGAATTTCAATTTCTAAGTCTGTCTAAGTCTTTCCGAAAATCATTAGTTTTCGTGAGAAAGATCGTTAATCAATTTGAACTTTAATTTGATACATTAAAAGCAAACAAATCGCACAAAATTAAAACGAATTACAATTGAAATGCACAAGATTTGGTGGTCAAGAAACTCGGCAGGCCTGCGAATGGCTGATTAGTAGAGTGGATTGGCCTCCGCTTTAATGTTCCTTTCATATATTTTTGTTCATGCGATTTTAGTTTTGATTTTGTTTTCGTCTGCGGCCAATGTGCGCATTTTCGGCTCTTTCCGGCGCAAACGGTGGTTATTGAACTTGCTGAAGGTTACCGCGCAACAGCGCCGTTGGCAAATTACCGCTAAGGGACACGTCAGATTCGTCAATCAAACGGTTTGCCGTTTGACACTGCTCGTACTACCTCAGCTGTCACTCAAAAAGCAAGCAATTGCAAAATTACAAATTTTAATTTTACTTCATGAATTCGAAAATCAATTGATGGAAATGGCAGACATTTTAAATTATTTGAACTAGCGAGCGTACGACTGCAATTCTGGTAAAGTTGTAAAATAAATTGAGGCAAAGTGAATTTAAACGATTTAATTTTGCGCCGTTGGCTGCCCATTTACTCATTCACTCATTCACTCGTTTACTCAATCGACAGCTACTATTAAATAAACTAAAAGTTTCGCGCGAAAATAAATGCTATGCTGCTGCGCATCATAAAAATAGATGGGCTTAAAAGGGAATTATTGCGCATAAAAAAGCGAATAAAATTAGGAGCACGCAGCATTTGAAAAACATCGCAAATGTAATTTTTTATTTCTAATTTTATTTTTTGTCGATTACTTTATACAGTGCATCACAAAAGTTTTCGGATAAATAGTTTTTGGTACAGAAAATACCATCAACGTTTTCCAGTTTGCATTTTTTATTCAAAACCTTAGTCCATTACTTCGTTCTAACTTTTTATTGAAACGTATAAATTAGTTAAACTTTTAAATAAATATATAAGCAAATATCAAATACTTTAATTAATATTCAGAGGCACATGCTTTAAATTTATTAACTTCTCTTAGTACCTTTTACCGCTCTTAGTAGATATTTCTTTCCATTATTTTCCACTTTTCAAACGAATCAAAGTTTTTATATGGATGGAAAAAATGTTTTTGAACCCAAAATGGCAATAATAATTACGTTGTAAAACTCTCTTCTTTATTTGAAAACAAAATTTCTGATTACTTTTGAGGTGCACTGTAGTTATATTGTGTACTGCGTTCATTACAGGGTGGCGCATATGCAAATTTTGTGTTTCTCACTTTGTTTTTACAGTTTAAAGCGTAACTGCAAAAGATACAGACGCTTGTGCTCACAAAATTAAGTCACACAATAATTTTCATGCAACAAAAACTTTTGTAAAAATTTATAAAAATGAACCAAGTTTCTAAATTTAACAGTTTATAATTGGAATTAAACATTTTTTTTGTAATTTTTTTTTTAAATTTTTTTTTAAATTTTTTTTTTTAATTTTTTTTTGTATTTAATTCGTACAAATTTAACAATGTTCAAAATTTTCAACCTTTGAATCAAATTTCAAACGAAAAATTTTTCCTAAAAAAAAACAACAAAAACCATTTGTTTCCTAAAATTTTTTATCAGGATTTCTAAAAAATTTTCATTGTATCACGAAAACCTTATTATCAACCAAAGATTCAAATTTGTACAAAATTTCTAAAAATTTAACAATGTTTAAAATTTTCCACCTTTGAATCAGAATTTCAAAACAAAAATTTTTCCTAAATTTCCAAAAACACAAAACAATTTTTTTTTTTAATTTTTAATCAGGATTTCTAAAACATTTTCAAATTTTTAATTAGAATTTCAAAAAAAGAAAAAAATTCCAAATTTTTTTAAATATAGTTCATTGTATCACAAAAACCTTATAAATCGAAGCTTCAAATTTATACAAATTCAAAAAAATTAAATAATTTTTAAATTTTAACAATTGTAACCAGAATTTCAAAAAAAAAAATTCTAAAATTTTGTATTTCTAAAATTTTTTTTAATATATAGACAAGTATTACAAAAAGCTTATAAATCGAAGTTGCAAACTTTGTACAAAATTCACAAAAATTTCACAAATTTCACAATTTTAAATTTTTAATCAGGGTTTTTAGTAAAATTCTGGATATACAGTTTTATGGCCCAATAGTCTAGTAAAGTGTATGTAAGTGTGAAGTCCCTGGAAAATCGTGATGATTTGTTTTAAGTTTTTTGCGCACAAAGTACAGAATTTTCTTCCATAAAACCACTGGCATTCCGTTATGGAGAAAAAACGTAACACCGCTAGGAAAAATATGATCAAAAATCAACCAGAACTTTGAGGCACTTCAAACTTGTGTTTATTATGCTAAAATTTAATGGGCTATAAAACTGCGAAAAACATTTTTTTATTTTGATAAAAAAAAATTGAATTTTTTATGAAAATTTGTCGAAAGTTTGAAACTTTAGTTTATACGATAATTTAATATAGAATGAACTATATTTCTATTAAAACCGAATGAAAATTAAAAATACAAAAAAAAGTAATCAAAAATGTTGCAAAGTTCTTGTATTTTTCAGCAGTTCTCAAGCTAAACTAATAAAAAATCAATAACAATTTGTTTGTATCATTGTCATTCTGTAGGTGCATAAGTAAGAAATTTCTCTGCTTTACAGTGCTTAAAAATTGCTAAAAACGCAATTTTTAGCATTTCAAAAAAGAGACGTAAAAGTTCGTTTCGTCTAAAAATTCTTTTTTTCGTAAAATTGTCAGATGTCTAAAGCTGACGAACACAAATTTGGCTATCGTGCTGATCGACTGCGGTAAGAATTGTATACACAACAAACAAGAGTGTATAAGAAACAATAATGTATAAGAATAGAAAAGATACAGAATTCCCAACGCAGCTGATCTTTTCCACACATTTATCGCTCGTGTAATTGCTCGTGTCTTATACAGGTGAGGTTGTAAGCACTAAACAAAATTCTTCTTCGGAGGGAAAGAAAAACTTATGATCTACAGCGCCTTTTGAAGCCCTAATGCCACAGGAAGTTAAGATGATTTATAAAATGTGTGTCACAGTGGCCACTCGCTGCGGCTTCGTTCATGAGCTCTCATTCGTAAGAGCAGCCATTCGAAATTGTTTTTGAGAAAAACGATCTGCTAAGTGGAGTGATGTCAGACTTGTTTACCTTTTGAGGGTAATTTGTTTACAATTTGGCAGTGTTTTGTTTTTAGCGACTTCGACACGAATATTTACATATATCTATTGGGGTAAAGTAAGCAATTAATTGCAAAAACAATAATGAAAAAGATATTGGAACCATTTGTTTATAACGATTTGCTAAACCACAGGTTTCTCTTTAAGCTTTCTATTATTGTTTTTATCTTCTATTTGCTGTATTTTACAATTAAAACTTGGCTGCTAAGAAATTATTTCGTGCACGCCACATTTTATGGTCTTCTCAGTTCGTTTCTCGCTCCGCTGGCTAAATAATATGCAATTCAATTTAAGCATGGATTGAACTTCAGGTTGATCTATATTCTCAACAGTACTCTCGGGTGTGAAAGTGAATGCAAGGCTGTAGAGTTACATTAATCAAATCAAATGCTAATCCTTGTGCAGTAGGCTCACTAACCCGTCAACTCTTGTGAGGAGGAGATCAAATCTCTTGGGTGTGCAGGTAACATTTCTCTGTTCTGGGTTGTAGGACATAAAGAGAAATGAAATTGCTGATGAGCTTGCCAGGAAGAGGACTGAATTGGCCTCAGACACCTCCTACCAGGTCATCGGCATCCGCCTAAGAGTTGTTAAACGGGGAATTGTACAACTTATTTCTTAGGAAAGGTCAGAAAGGATGGAGCTCCATTCCTTCGTGTGCTATAGATGGAGCACTCAGAAAGTTCTGGGTACTCTACACCATTCAATGTCCAAACTCGTTGCTGTGCTTACCGGTCATTGGACTATCGGCACACACGCGGAAATGCTTGGTTTATCATTTAACTCTCATTGAAGAAGCTGTGAGGACCTTTCCGGGAAGAAGATTGTTGAACACTTTCTCTGTAAAAGTTCGGATTTGTCAGCAAGACGATTAAGGTTACTGGGTGCTCCTTTCTTCGGTGTGCCAACCTAAATCCCATCAATATTCTCCACCACATCAACAGCTCTGGCTTGCTGTAGATACCTGCCTGTTGGTCTCATAATGATATTGGAACAGCCAGCGAGGTACTTCAACCATTTCACCTACATATCTATCATACCTGGGCTAATATCCATGAAAAGCGAGTACTCAGGGCTTCTGTTGGATTTACGCGGCTTGCAGCGTAAGACAAATAACTGTAAGGACTATTCCAGCTCGCCAAACAGAACAGAAAATATTTTGTGTCTTAAATTCTGGCTAATGAAATCAACGTTCAACAGCCGTAAGTGCCTCTGGTAAAACTATAGATTATGTGAAAGCAACACTTGGACTATTAGCTCAACCTAAATTAATCCAGTCTCGTTCTTCTTATGCTCAATAAAAAAAAATGTGTGGTGCTATTTCTGAGTTTTTTTCTGTAATTCGTTCCAACATCATCAGTTGCGGCATCTCTTGTAGAACACCCTGTTTGCTTATAATCCACGTCTTATCGTGCAACACAAACTTCAGTTGATGGTCTTTAGTACTTTTTAGCCTTAATACACATTACAAGCGACAACCACATAAACCAGCAAAAGTTGGAAACTTGTCGCATGTTTCTGAAATGTTGGCTTTTCTTTGGTTTTTGTATATTTTTTGCTTGTGGGTAATTTGCGCTGCTGAATACTCAGCTGTTCAGCTGCCAAAGCCTAAACGTTGCCCGAGTGGTTGTCACTTATTTTTGTTGCGTTTTAAATATGCATTGTAGTGCTGGCATTTGGAACATTTTTTATGGCGATTTAATTTTTTCACATATTTTTGTTATTTTTCCTTGCGTGTATTTCTCGCGCTGTATGTTTTCTAAGTGTTAAAAATAGCATAAAAAAGCTAAAAGGTAGTGGAATATAATAAATGCAAAAAGCATTAACAGAAACCAAAACAAAAACAAAAGCAAAGGCAAAGGCAAAAGTTAATTCACCAAAACAATTAAAGCGAGAAAGAATAAAAATAAAACTTAAAATACAACAAAAAAGAAGAGAAAAAAACAACCATAAACGTCGACACAAAAAATGAAGCGAAAGTGTTTCTTTGGTGTCACCTGCCCGACTTATTTGTGTTTGTCTTCTTTTTTTGGTTTCGTGTGACAACAGCAAATATAGCAACAACATTGAAAACAGCGCAGAATAATAACACGATAGCACAGCGATGCCAACAACAACAGCAATGCTGTAACCGACATACGCGAAACAAATATCGCGGCGGGATAGCAAAAATGGTGGCAGTTCGCCCGTCCGTCCGTCACTTGCAGCTCTGGTAGAAAAGAATACAAAACTGCAGGAAAACGTAAATACATAGGAAAAACGCACGCGAATCGACTATTTTCTGCAGCTTTTAGCTTTTGTTGCTCTGTGTTTCGCTTGCTGCTGTTGCGATTTTGCTGCCGTCATCGGAAGTTCCGATATTGAATTGTTTGATGTGCTGCTGCTTGATTTCGTGCGCCTGTTTTTTTGGCAAGGAATTCTATAGTAGAGCGCTGACAAATTATAAAACAGCAACAACGCGAAGCGCATACCAGCAGCAGTTTTAGTGACTAATGGCATTGGCAGTGTCAGCCACAGCAGCAGCAGCATCAGCATGAGCAGCGGCAGCGGCAACTTACGCCGGAATGTCAGGAACGCAAATAAAAATGGACAGAGGGAAAATAGGCGAACTGCCAAAGTGATAAACAAATACAAACACACATAAGCGGACACTCACTCATACGCGTACCGAAAGTTGAGCGACAGATGAGTAGGCAAACAAACATGCGGGCCAAAAGAGGGCGGAAGCATGGACTCGAACTGGGTGCAGGGACTCTTGTGTTGTGCGAAAAGCGGATTGCCTGCTTGGGAAGCGCAAATATCGTAAAAAAGGTATGCTTGTGGAGGCATCTGCGGGCTGCAAACTGAGTGCATGCCACACATATTCTCACACATGCTGCCGCTGCTGACGCATATCACATTATAGTGCAAATTGCTGCGAGCAAACTGCTATTCAGCCAAGCAACCAGCTTGCCAACTAACTAAACAATCATCAGCAGCACACTTTAGTTGTTGGCCACACACATGCACTCCAATCCAGGGGCGAAAAAATGACATTAAACGAGTTGGCAAGCGAGTGATTGGGGGAGATAGGGGAGAGTGAGCGCGTGCACTCAAAACAGAGCGGAGAATGGGCTAATGTGCGAAGGGAAGTGCGGTTGCGCAAGAGTGGAACAGTGAGCCTTTGCCATAAAAAGTGTGAATGCATTTGAAATGGAATTACCAGATATGAAAGAGGATGGCAAATGACAAGGTTTGGGCATCTGAAGCAGAATTGTGAGAGTAATTTTGGCTGTTACGTTACAGGGGTCTCGGAAGCAGAACTGTACTGATACGTTTCACACGTATCCTTACGCTCTTTCAATTAGTTGTACTTCGGGCGGCAATGAAGTAATACGCAAAAGCTGCGTTGTTTTTTTCTTATATAACCAACACAATCCTAATTTTTTCGTAAGCAAACCGCTGTTACAACTACTGTTACTTCAGCAAATCAGCAAATTCCTTAAAAATTGCTGAGAGCTGGTTAACGGTCTGATGTTGGCCACAAATTCTGAACTCTCCAGCGTGGGTACGAAGAAATCAACGCTTTACTGAAAATAATTTCTAACTTTTTGAGTATGGTGAAAAGGTTTGTGGCGAGATGGTGGCCAAGATCATACCATTAACCGGCTCTGAGAGACTTAAAACTCTCTCATCAGCTAATTAGCTGACGTTTTCGGTGTCATGTCAGCGGCTTCCTTACGAAACAATTGAGGTTGTATTGCTACGAAAAACATCAATGCAGTCTCCGCTCATTTTACTTCGTTGCCGTCTGACCAACAGCTTATTGGACGAATGTTAAATGAGCGGCCAGAATTCTACTGTCAAGTCCTCGGTGACGTAGCAGCCAAAGTTACTCGCTCCGTTTTCCCATATCTTCCTTGCGTTTTGGGTGCTAGGAAACGGCTAGAGAGGTGTGGATGGAAGACGCTATTCTAATTCTAAAAACATGTAAATTGAGATAATTATTTCCAACTATAAGGTCAGCAAAAGCCCACAGATTGTATTATTTCCTTAGTGAAGAGCAAAGAAGATAAAAAATTCTTAAGCAATAAAAATTACTTTAAAATGACTTTACGAATGGAATGGTAGTCCAAATATCCAAACCATCATTCAAACGCCGAAAAACTCACGCAAAAGAAATTCATATTTTTCCCTAGTTCATATTTTCTTCAAATCTTCGCAGGTCATAGGTTGCTGGTCGCAGCATGCGTTACTTAAGTGATAGTTGGGTTTTTGAAACAGTCTTGATGAGTTGTAAATTTAGCTTAACAAGAATTCAAAAACCGACTTTGATGCACCGCAGAGCTGCTGTATACAGTCCCAGTGGCATGGAGCGGCACAGGAAGGCAATAAAATGCATAAAGGAAATTGGTAATGGGAAAGAAGAAGAAAAAGGCAGTAGTTATAGCGGCTGGTTAGTTGCTTGGCAACCTGACAAAGGCCTAACGATTTTTATCGTTGTTTTGTGTTTTTTGCCTTCACTTTTGGCTGGCTGACAGCTGCTGAGCGCTGGCTAAGTGCAAAGAAAGGTCAATGCAGGAAGTGTTGTGAGCGCACACCGCAGGAAGTTGCCACTTGCCACTTGCAACACCCAAGCGCAACACTGGGGAAAAACCATAATCGTATTATGAAAAAATCATGAGAAAATAAAAACCTGCGAAATTTTTTTATTGCGTTTTGCTTCCTTTTCATTTTATTATATTTATCATTATCTGCCTACCTGTTATGTGTGCCAAAAGGACACTTGCACACGTGTTTGCTTTAGCTTATACGCTTTGTTTGCTAGCTGTTGTTGTTATTGTTATGATTTTTTTTTCTTGTTGTTCATCCTGTTCTTGTGTATTTATGCAACATAAAGGCCGGAACTTACCGGATTATGTCCGCACTATTTAGCTCATTCGTTTGCGCACAAAGCAGCCGCCCCATAACGGCACTCAAAGTGTCTTCTTTTTCGCCGCTTTGCAGGAATTTTCCTTCCGCTTCTTTGTTCTTGTGCAAAAATGACGGAGCAAATAAAACATATAGTCAATATCTGAAGCGCCGCATTTAATGATGACAGCAATAATTACGAAAAAATGTGTCAATACTAATGTAATTACTGCCGTGAATGAGTTGGCAGGATAACGAGAAGATAAGGAGGGGGAATAACTGTGTATGTATGAAGGCACTCACGACAATTTAGATGATGAAATTGTGAGATAAGCTGTTGGCTACTGCGGGTGTGCGAGAGGTAGGGAGGCAAGTGATTTAACGATGATTCATAGATTCCAGAATGGCGAAGAGTGGAAGTAAGAGTAGCCGTATTTGCAAGTGATTTGGTTGTGAGTCAGCCACATTTCCATATGCGAAGAAAGTGAAATTTCGCTTAATGAGTTTTGAGGGTTGCTTACTGGGACAAGATTTTCGAACATAAATTAATTTTTTAAATGTTTCAAAGCCAAGACAGTGACGCTAATGATATGTGCGTATATGCAAATGTGCAGATTTTAGAAATTTAAATACGAAGAGTTAATGACACGGAGAGTTACACAGATGCCTTTATGGGTTTTGTATGTTTAGGTCAAACTGGCACTAGGCACATAAAAGTTGTTTCTAAAATATGATTAACTATGAAATTTGAATCTAATCTTCTAACCAGTGTTTGGAAAATGCTTAGAAGAGCAAATCTGCAGACCATGAGCTGGAAGTTCAAAAAAGGATTTTTATCGCAAGCGCCAGCATGTGAGCCAAAATATGCTGACCGCAAAACCGTGTGCTGATCTTTGCCTCGACTATAAATTACTGACGCTGTGCAAAACAGCGAGGATCGAATAAATAACTCTGTCGTTGTTCACTCTCTCTTCCATTCTATTTACTTTGATTGAAATTGGATAAAGTCTAAATAAAATGCCCATTTCAAAACTATTGATTGAAAAATCAAGTGTTTACCTATGTTCAAGGTGAACCTATTAAAGGTTGTGTCGGTAAATCAATTGATTTGGTTTTTTGCTATCGTAAACGTACAAATCATTGTAATATATAAGATATTTTTTTAATTTTTGAAATCGTAAAAGCGTCACATCCACAACTTTTCTGTTAATTTTCTGAATCAGTCATGGAGGTCCCATTTCGGTTCGTTTGTTAATTTTCTGTAGGACTCGCAGCGAGATAAGGTAATTGAACTTTGCCGATTGAGGTCTCTGCCGTGATCAGAATAAACACCCCTGTCTATCTATCTAAATATTTCTGCCGAAAGCTTAAAGAGTATCAGTAAAAAAAAAATTTTTTTTGGCGTCTACACTTTTGTTAGGTGTTTGGCCGCGCTCCTCCTCTTCATATTTGTAGTGTGCGTCTTGATGTTGTTCCACAAATGGAAAATTAGGTTTTAAAAGTAAAATAACGGAGTATAAATTTGGTGTTTTCAAATAATAGGTCTATTTATAAGTTCGTGCGGTTTTACAACAGATGGCGTAACTTGATTATTATTCCATCGATCCACATTTCCAAACATTCATTGGAGAGCTACTGTCGTAAGGCACAAACGTCAGTATAAGTTTTTTATTTGAAGCGTAAACAACAATATTTTTACCACACTTGAAAATGTCGAATTTCGTGCCAAATAATGTGTTTTTGCGGGGAATTCTTCTTCATTATTTTAATATGAAGAAAAAAGCAGCCGAAAGTCATCGTATCTTGGTGGAAGTTTATGGTGAGCATGCTCTATCTGAGCGAACGTGCCAGAAGTGGTTTGCACGCTTTAAAAGTGGTGATTTTGGCTTGGAAGACGAAGAACGCGAGGGTGCGCCGCCAAAGTTCATGGATACCGAATTGGAGGAATTGCTCGATCAAGATCCGGCTCAAACGCAAGAAGAGGTTGCAAAAACTTTGGGAGTTGATCAATCAACCATTTCCAAACGTTTAAAAGCCATGGGAATGATCCGAAAGGTAGGCCATTGGGTGCCGTATGAATTGAAGCCAAGAGACGTTGAACGCCGTTTTATGGCATGCGAACAACTGCTTCAACGGCACAAAAGAAAGGGTTTTTTGCATCGAATTGTGACTGGCGATGAAAAGTGGGTCCATTACGACAATCCAAAACGTCGGGCAACGTATGAATACCCTGGCCATGCTTCAACATCGACGTCGGCGCAGAATATTCATGGCCTGAAGGTTATGCTGTGTATCTGGTGGGACCAGCTGGGTGTTGTGTATTATGAGCTACTGAAACCGAATGAAACGATTACGGGGGATGTCTACCGACGACAATTGATGCGTTTGAGCCGAGCACTGCGAGAAAAACGGCCGCAATACGCCGATAGACACGACAAAGTTATTTTGCAACATGACAATGCTCGGCCACATGTTGCACAAGTGGTCAAAACATACTTAGAAACGCTCAAATGGGATGTCCTACCCCACCCGCCGTATAGTCCAGACCTTGCGCCATCCGATTACTATCTCTTCCGATCGATGCAACATGGCCTGGCTGACCAGCACTTCCGTAATTACGATGAAGTCAAAAAATGGATCGATTCGTGGATTGCGGCAAAACCGACCGAATTTTTCACAAAGGGAATCCGTGAATTGCCAGAAAGATGGGAAAAAGTAGTAGTAAGCGATGGACAATATTTTGAATATTAAATTTGTAACCATTTTACGTCAATAAAGTTTCAAATTTCGAAAAAAAACCGCACGAACTTATTCATAGTCCTATTATATATTCACAACCTCTTCGTTTTTGGTGATTCCATGTAAACTTTACTGTTAGTATTCTTCCTGGAGTAGATTAAATTGTTAACCCTGTGCTCAAGCAAATAAAAATTGTCTCAGGGGGACTCTCTAAGAGTACTCCAGTGGCCGAAATCTTATATATCTTCGATTATTTTAAATGGCTTAAACATTTTTTTAATTATTTTAAAAGGTTTTACCTATAAATCGATAGACAATTAAACTTTAGGAAGCTACCTGGAAGCTGAAGTCGTCAGCTATAATAGAAACGTTAAATTCACGTCCAAAGTCGATAAAGCTAGTTTGGCCAGACCCTGGTACCCAACGGTGGGTTAAAAGCCCACAAAGTTTTTAGTTCAGAACTAAAAAAATTTCAAACTCACCTTTACTACTTTACTTGTGCAATTTAGCATTAAAGTATCGCATTGAGTACTAGCTTTCATACCCTCATGCATTTTTACACTTTTTTACGGGCGCCCTGACCTATTTACTTTCCCACATTATATCATATGAATCGAACATACAAACAAGCATCTCATTGTTTCAGCAGCACCTTCAAGCATCGACTGTTTTTCGCAAGTTCGAAAATTCGCCTCTCTCCCCCGCCACCTCAGTGTTGTCATACGACATTTGCACTTCAATTAACGCCTTTGTAGAGATTTCTTTTCACTACTCTTTGTTTTTTTAGTTTTATTTTGTTCGCAAACGCCTCATTACGCTGAGCACTTTGCCTAACCTAAAGGCGAAATTACTGCAAATTAGTCGAAGCGCTAAAAAAAATTGCAAAAATACATCAAAGCGAAAGAGTGCGAGAAAATTGTTGCAAAAAGTAGTAGCTGCTTACAAGGAAAATAACTGATGACTAAATTTCAGTAGCAGCAAAGTAGTACAGCGTTTTTTTTCTTACAAAATTAATAAGTGTTTACTTGCATGTGTACTGACTTGTGTGTGTTCGTGCTGTGTGGCAATGTGTAGCGGCGTGTGAAAATTTCGCAAAGTTTCTCCACCAACCGCATACCGCCGCCTACCTTAACTAATCATTTATCCAGCCACAAAGTCGACACGTACACACACACGCGGCCATACAAACATCTACCCATACTGAGCTGTTTATTGTATAATTCATCTCTGTTTCTGCGAAATCTCTAATTTGCGCTGCTAAGCCCGTCCCCCCCACTCCCACACTCCCAACCCTCCTCCTGCTGCCATTCAACGCGCCCTGCGCTCGGCAGTTGTTAGTACTGGCAAATCTATTTTCGTTGCAACTGAATTTTTCGTCACTATTGTCTATTGTTTTATTGTTTTACAATTTTTCATAAAAATTTTCTCATTTTGAATTTTTAGCGATTTTCATTTTAATTTACGCATTGAGTTGCGCAGTTTTCTCTGTCAGTTCTTTGCTGGTTTTAAAGAAATTGCATATCCACCGCCCACCACCCAACGCCCAAATCGCCGCTGCTGCCTTTTGTGGTTTCTTCCGTTTGTGCGGCTGCGAAATTACCGTGGGCGGTAGCTTGGCCAGTTGGTCGCTGTTTTCTTACATTTTTCTAATTGTTTTTTGCACTTCATTCCACTTTGCGATCTGCGTGCTGTTTTCCGCTCGTTCTTCACATCTTTAATATTTCATGATCTACTCAACAGTCGTTTCGCATTCGCGTTCGCGTTCGCATTTTGCCTTTTGTCTAATTTTCCTTGCATTGCTTGTCAGCAAAGAAGAAGAAGAAGAGGTACAACAGTTTGCTTTGCGTTAGGCTTTTGAAACGTTTGATTTTTTCATTTTTTTTTATAATTTCTGGCGTTTTCCCCATTTGCTATTGTGTTAGCCCGACCGCCCACACACCTACACACACACACTCGCATACTCAGAGCCCACATAAATATTCGCTGAATCTGCTGCGGATTGTGCAAATATGCAATATAATATTTTTCCGCTGTTCGAGCTGATTTTTTTCTCTTTTTATTTCTTTCTATTTGTAGCACAAATTGTCGTTTTTGCTTGTGGTTGCCATTGTTGTTGCTTTGTGTAATTCCGCCACGGTTTTCACTTAGTTTGTTGCTTAATCGTCGGTATGGCGGTTGATAGTTGATGGCTTACAGTTGACGTTTTGGGTTGCTTGATTTGTTGGTCTTCTACCGGAAAGCTGCAAGACGTCACCACTACCAACAACACCAGCAACAGCGCTGCTGCTGCTGTTACACTAAAGAAATTATTGCTTCTAAGTTTTTGTTTTTATTGTTACTTCTGTTTCATTGTTGTGTTTTCGCTGAATTACTATTTCCCTGTAATTGGTTTAATTTGTGGGAAATTTAATAGGTCAATCTTTTGTCATTGCAAGCGTCGTGGTTAGACATTTCATGAAGCGCCGTTCCCGCTGATGCCGCCGTCATGGATCTGCCTCCATGAAATGGCTTTTGTCGCAAGCTTTTCACCTTTATTTGCCTACCCAGCAGGCTGGCATCTTTAGTTGCTCAGACAACGGTCGTTGAGCGACTCAGTTACGCTAATTTGCTTAATAAATTTGTTGTTACTTTATTGTCTGTTTCCTCTGGTGGAAAACAATTATCATTTTCCCTATCGTTACCGTTGCGGTTGCAACCTTGTCTTGACTGGGCCAATTTCAACCACTGCTGGGCATAATGTCTTTCAGCTTTTGCCTGTCATTCAACAGAGTACTTCGTCGCCTAACCGCTTGAGAGCTCAGTTAGTCATTTAACTCATCCGTTAGGTAGGTTCCCAGTCAATTTAGCGCATCTGTTGCACACGTTTACGGTGGGTAGTAAGGCATTTGTCTTGCGAACACCCGCAAATGGTCGCCACATTCAGTGTCTAACCGTTCAGGGAAGTTAATGAAAAGAGAAGAAAAATGCGAAAGAATGTAAGTATGCAGTTCAGTCTCATCAGCTTCCCAACTCCCGCGGCCATTGTCACACCAACTTTTACAGCACCAATGCACAGTTGTACCTTGGTTTCCATGTTCATTCACTGTGATCTTGTTTTTGCTTTTGCTTATGCAGTTGCTTCTTAGTTGTCACTGCTGTGCGTCCTTGCGTCCAATGGCAGTCATAAATCTCAAATGAAATTGCATGCAGACCAACTCTGGCCGACTGAGTGAGCGACCAAATGACTGCAGTGAAAAGATGATTTACTTGTGTATGTGTGAGTGCCTGTGCGCGGTCGTTTGCTGCAGCGTACACTTTAATTTACTTTGTGTTACCTTTGTACAAAGTTCCACTTATTAGCCGCATGGTGCATACACACATTCCTGCCCCATACTGTCATTCATTGGGCAGCGTTCTTGGAAAAAATCTGCTGTTCTACTTGTACATCGCCAGAAACACCACGTTGCCATGTTTCTTTTGTTATTTCGCCTCTCCATGTGTTTCATTGCCCAATAAAGGACTTTATGACTCATCACTGCGCTGGCTGTGGTGAACTATAAACTGCAGATTAATTAAAGTAATAAATTCCCGACGACGACACAGCTCAGCTCCACCACTGAGTTCTTTATAACACTTTCTTTGTTGTTAAATTTTTATATAGCGCAATACGAGCATGTCAACATAGCTGTTGGGCAGAAGTGGTTTGAAGCTTGAAGTGAAGAAGGATAAAGTTAACTGTTGGCGCCTGATCTAGTTGGCAATGGACGGTGGGGCATAGATTGTTTCAGCTCTTGGTGAATTTAATTAAATTTGGGTTAGCTGCTCTGGCCCGGTTGGTGAGTTCGCTGGTTGGTTTATGGATTTGCGGAATGACCAACAAATGGGTCAACAAAAGTGAAATGTTGTTTCGAGTTTTTGGTTTTAAATGGCTGTAAATCGAGTTGTAAAAGTGTTTTAGGGAGTAAAATGGCTGCCAGGTTAATTTAGGAAGTGACGAGTAAAGTATAAGTATATTCGAAAAAAGTATACGTATATACAGTGAATTCTCTTCTAACGGACAGCTCCATTAGTCGGTCATTTGTCTTGAGCGGACATTTTTTCCCTAACAATTTTAAGGTATCGGAAAAAATTACTATCTCGAGAACGAATAAAAGTTAATTGACGGTAAATGTCCGCCTAAGGGAGATTTCACTGTATATGTATATAGAATACTAGCAAACCCGGCCCCCTTCGCTGGGCACACTAAAATAGAATAGATATGGTTTAGAACAGAAAATATATGATTTTCATATTATTTATTTCTTTATTCTTTATTCAAGCGCTTTGGCATAAACAATATTTTTTGTTTTTCTATTTGTTTTTGAGTAAATATAAAATATAAATTGAAAAACAGGAAAAAAGAAGATTGTTTTTAAATTTCAAATCAACGCATATTTTTCCTGATCATCCATGAATTTTTCGTTTCAATTTATATGTTTTATTAAGCATTGGAGCTTTTTTAACCATTATCCATTTATATTTAAAAAAAAAAACGAAAAAAAATTTGTTTTCCACGAACACATAATTTCATTCGGATTTCACATTAAATTCTCAAATTTCGTAAGAAATTATTCACTGTTCCAAAATCCACTCCAAAAAAATTCACAAACAATTTTTACATGTTGCACTTACGTTTTTTCCTTATGGCATCCAAATCAGAAAGAAATATTGACACATTGTAACTCACACTGTCAATTTGACAGTTCAATTCCGCCCCAAGCGTTAAAAAAGTAAGCGACATTATGGCTGATTCAAAAGAACGCTGTACGCGTTGCCAGTGTTCCGAATTACAACCAAACTATACGAAACCCATTTTCAATACTTACTTAACAATGTGCGTAAGTTTGGTTTAATTCGGTGCAAAGACACGGCGGGTCCACGTTTTGGCATATATTTCGAGACCCTAGTCATCAATAGGTATGAAAATTACCCCGTATTAAAGCACTTATCAACAGCTTTCATTTGATACCCATATTGTACATACACATCCGAAGGTTACCCGGGTCCACGTTTTGACCTATATCTCGAGCCGTATTTCCAAAATAAAATATAATCCATGTTACTCGTGGATGATGTAGCTTTCGAATGGTGAAAGAATTTTTAAAATCGGTCCAGTAGTTTTTGAGCCTATTCATTACAACCAAACAAACAAAGTTTTCCTCTTTATAATATTAATTAGTATAGAAGTATAAAAAGCCATGAAATTGTAAAAAAAGAAAAAATATTTTTGTAATGACGGTCGCCCCTCGACAAGCAAAGGCAAACTTACAAATACATTAATGCCATAGAAAAACATTATCATTAAAACATTTGCGTTCCGGAGCTCACATAAAACTGCAGGTCCCGCAATTTGTAACAGGTCACTACGAAGACTCACGTCACAAATTGGAGGTGAAGCAGAAGACATAACAAAGGATGAACGCGCCTATTATAAGAAAGTTTTCTGAGTTTCCGAGCATGTTGAGAGGACCATCATAGTAGACGATCCATCAATAATGTTCGATATGTCGATTCCCGAACTTAAATCGTCGAATTGATGGAAAAAGTGTGTCTAACCAGCACCCTTCAAAACAATAGGAACCCTTGACTGAATTTTACTGAAAAGCTTTTCAAATACTTTCCTAGGTTTATTTGTTTAGATGTCGATACACTGCTCTGTCTTATCAGGAATTTAATTCTTTAAATAAATGATTTTCAAAGGGTCTTTTAGGATCATAAATGTAAAAAAAAGCAGAAGTTTTAAGGAAACTATAGTTTTTTCCAAATAATAGTTTTATAAAATTTCATATAGAAACTAGCTTCGATCACATGATTAATATGGACTTTTTTAAGCGTTTGAAGATATTTGTGATCTTCTTTTTGGTTTCGAAGGCTGTAATAGTTGTTAGCTGATTCGCGTTGTTGTTGTACCAGAATGAAAGATCTTCTTTCACTTTTTTTGTTTTTTGGGCACAATAAGTCGTTCATCAGGGCTCTACGTATACTCAAATGTGTACTTGTCAATGATAGCCCGATTTTCCACATCGGTTTTGAAGAAGCTTTCCTCAGGTCCACAAATCGTACCAATCATCGAATTTATAAGTCACCTTTAAATTAGGGCGACAAGTTTGCTTATTAATAAATATACAATTGGCGCTTACTCACTTTATTTGGTGTTTGGCCGAGCTCTTCCTCCTCCTCCTACAGTTTTAAGCTGACCCTAAACGGCAGACGGTTTTTTATGAGGAACTTTTTATGGTAGAAAGGCATTCGTAGGTTTGTCCTTGCCTGTCGAGAGGCGACCGCTATTAGAAAAAATATATACCATCATTTGATGCTTCATGCTCGAGGTTTCGAACTTGTGCACTTCCGAATGGCAGTCACACACCAATCCATTCGGGTACGGCGGCTGTATAAGATATATTAAACTTTAAACATTAGGTGAAGCGCTCTCTGAGCATTTTTTACTACACAATTAAGGGGAAATTGAAATATCAAATCCTACTGAGCAAAAATGCTTGCCAAATTTACTTCCATAATTTTAAAGTTTTTCCACGCGAATCCAATTGCCTTGGGTTGAAAAACTGTGTTCTGTTGCAACTAGAAATGCCACACAACTATTTTAAGAATGCTTTTGAGGGTTCTAAAAGGGTTTGAGGGTTTGAAGGGTCTAAAAAATATAATACCTGGTTTGTCCCTTGTCATGCACATACCCCTTCCAACACTAGCTATCCCTAATGTTAGGCGCACGTGTTGTACTTTTTTCCAGCATAAATTATTTGAAAAGCTCAATTTCTGTAACTTAGTAATCCGCCCCAAACTGAATTAATTTCAAATTTTCCATATGGCTGCTCCAACTTTTAGCATAATTTCTATACTTATTTTTGTACATCTCTCTCTCTCGCTTTTCTCCCATACAACCCGGTTCATTAAAATTCTACCGTGCAATGCCCTACTATAATCGATTTTCTTTTCATTATTGATGTCTCGTCAAATTAAGTTTGTGTAAAATTCATTAACCTAACAAACTTCGAATATATTAGTAACTACTTCTCACAGTTGTCTTCCGATTTCATCCACATACGTAGCCATAGACAACTTCTTGCCTCGCAATACCTTCGGCTGTTAACACTTTATTTGTGTAAATAGCTCATACTTATCGCAGCTTGTAGCACACACACATGCATACCCATATTTGTATACCGACATGGAAATTAGTTTCAAGCTTCATCACATGCACATTAGCATTAATCGAGTGCAGACGACAGTCTTGTAGGTAGCGCGAGGAGATGTACAACAACTTTCTGGCAACAGACAATCCAATCAGTCTTACTACCTACCTACCTACCTGGTTTTTGAGGCAGTCAGACCTTTAAGCAGCCAGTTGTTGAAATAATTTAATGACGGCAGGTCGCTGAGAAGGTAGGTGGCACGATAGAGGCGGGACAAGCAGACTACATTAACGTCAACAACAAATTTAGTTGTCACCACCTTCGTTGTTGGGGATATTTCGAATCCGTGGTTCTCTTCTCCTCGACTGTGCACATAAGCATAAGACAAGTCGATCGGCTCTGACAGTCGTTTATCAGCGAAGCGCAGTCTTCCTAATTTCATATGCATCACGCCTGCTTGACATTTAAAAATTGTATACAAACAAAAAACCAGCATAGCTGCGGCAGCAACAATTACTTATGCTTAAGCACTTAACTGTCTTTTAAATATTAATTTTGCTGAATTTCGAAAAGCGCGCTTTGCCCAGTAAGCAGTAGAATATTCAGATTAATCAATGCCTTTTCGGGTGTTTAGTGAAAATTGTGGGCTCAAAAAATAAAAAACAAAAAATTAGTAAATTAATTGAGAACTAAATGTTAGGGGCGTTGAGATTAATATAGTTAGCATTAATCGATTTAGATAAACAGATTTTTGACTAAAACTGAGTTCTTGGGCAATGGAAAAAGTGCGCATATCATGGTCCGTTTCGTTGATTTCCACGATTTAATACAACTTTTACGATTGGCCTACCAGAGCGTGCCTCATCTTCGTAGTCCTATTATTCGAATGGAATCGTACGTTATTCCTTTCGATTCTGCTTTGGATCATTAAACACGAGTTTTCATTTTCGCCGCAGTGGTATTGACTGGTGGCTAATGAATATATCGCATTTTTTACCTCCACTTTGAAATGCAATTAGAGTAGCGTAATGCCACCTTCGAAGAGCCTTAAAGGATAAGAGGTGATAACAATATTAGCCCACGCGACATTTTGTTATTGCGGCTTTTAACTACTTCTTTAATTTTTTTTTATAATTTTTATTTTAAATTTTTTTTATATATTTTTTTTTTTAAATGCCTAGTTGTTAAGATTCTGCGTAAGATTTTTGGACCTTTGCACGTTGGCAACGGCGAATATCGCAGGCGATGGAACGATGAGCTGTATGAGCTTTACGGTGACATAGACATAGCGCAGCGAATAAAGATCCAGCGGCTTCGTTGGCTGGGTCACGTCGTCCGAATGAATACAAACGCTCCGGCTTTGAAAGTATTCGATGCGGTACCAGCTGGTGGTAGCAGAGGAAGAGGGCGGCCTCCTCTGCGTTGGAAAAATCAGGTGGAGAAGGACTTGGCTTCACTTGGTGTGTCCAATTGGCGCCGGTTAGCACGAGAAAGAAACGACTGGCGCGCTTTGTTAAGCTCGGTCAAAATCGCGTAAGCGGTTATCGCGCCAATTAAGAAGAAGAAGTTGTTAAGCTGATGACATCATCCCGCAAAATAGAATTTTTTGCAAAATTATTTTTGCTTTTGGCTTCCATTCCTGCCTCCATACATAAATGGGCACAAAATTGTTACAGGACAAACGAAATGGAATGCAAGAGAGCGATAGATCCGTTGCTTGTATTTTGCTCTCTACGGTGTAATGCTGTGGTGGCTATTGACTCCAGCACACGTTAAATTCTATTTACCAAAAGGCAATCGCTACTGTATGTACTGAGCAGCAATCGCCTGCTCTCGCATAAGCACAGCGACATGTTTGCTGTAAATTTTGTAAACCAATTCAGAGCCGTACAACTAGGCAAGGCAGAGATAATAAAAGTAGGTTTAATTTAACTTATTTTACTATACGGCCTTGTCTTCGCTACAATGCTTTTCAAAACGATTTCAATGAAAGAAAATATGCATACTTCATTTGAGTGTAAGCCGCCGAACTAACGGTGTATTTTATTGTTTTTATTTCTTTTCTATGCTAACGAGTTCATGGGCATGTTTGATATTTTCCAGAAGCTATCTTCATATACTTTTGTTACTAATTAAAACGATTATGTTTTTGTTTTTTTTTTAATTGAGTTTTTATGCAAATAATTGTAGCTGTAAGCGAAAAAAACCAATCGTTCATTTCCGCCATAAATGCTAACTTGGACAAACCCGCGCTAATGGCGATTCACAAAAGCACAATGCATTGCATCCGCATAGAAAATAAAGCACGCTTCGAGAATTCTTAACGCGTTGGAGTATGAAAGACTAAAGTAGCTGTGTGAAAGTTCATACACATGCGAAATCCTATAGATGTGCTTTTGACTAATGAATGCCATTCTCTCCAAATTTTTACTTGTCGCTGCCATTTGCACTCTTAAGAAGTAAATAAATAATTCTGTTTAACTTTTTTTTCATTTGTACAATTTGGAACTTGCCACCATTGCCAATGATTTAATTGTACACACAAGCGAGTGTGGATAATTTTTTTTGGTTTTTTTTTGCTTTTCAAGCTATTTAGATAAAAATCACGAGCTGTCGAGCAGCAAAAGCTCAAGCGAATCGGTTAAGAATGCACAGAGAGTAATTAGACAAAGACGTTGCTTAGGTTTGTCGGGATCTGCAAAGTCATCCCGTGAAAACAAACAGTGTGGAGCGTTCATTGTACCCGCACGCAGCTGTGCTCAGCTGAGCTCCGCTCAGTTCATTTGTCACAGCTAATTAAACCTGCTCAGCATAGCATACAATCAGACGAATTCATCTACAAACATACATGCGTACATATGTTTTGCACAAATGGTTTTCTACTTCTTTACTTTGTAAGCTTGCACAAGCATTTGCCTTTCTATTTATCGAAATTAAAAAAAAAAAAGAGAAACTTTGTTTGTTCTATGCGGCTTGTGGGGTGATAGGAGATTTGGTGGTAGGAGATGTTTATAGGAGCGCATAAGTATACATAAGTTGAATGGTAAGTGTGAGTATGTGCAGATATGTTTGAAACATTAATTTAATTGCCTTTCGATTTGTATGCTTTCAATAACATTGCACTGTGGGTAAAATGCGTCGCTTTTCTGGCTAAAACTCAATTTTGGTGGGCTAACAGTTTTTCATCGATAATACTTTACTTCCAACGTACTTTGCGATGCCTACGAAACTTCGGTTAATAGATTGGGGTTGATCGAATTCGTCGGGGTTGGATACTTTGAGGCATGTAGCAGCAGGTGCCAGCATAAAAATATCCCTTAAGCTACGAAATGGTCTTTTGAAACCAAATCTAACCTTTTGTGTTGGACGGAATTTACGTATCTCCAGTTTTAGGAATACTTATGAATGATCCGAGAACCTGCGTAGCAAAAAATGTGCATTTAAACTCGATGTCGAAAAATTGCAATCGCAAGAGTCAACAAGCAAATTCGCCTCTTCACGCTCGCCTCCAGCTGTCAGTACTGCTCAACAAATTTATCTGCGTACATAACAGTAGCACATTTTTCGGTCCTTGTGTACCACTGTCGAAGAAGAGACGGGATTTTGACGAGAAATTTCACATTGCCGTAGAACGCAGAGATGATGATGTCTACAGAATCATGCTGCGCGCGGGCACCACACGCGCTATGGCATCGCGGGAGGCCGATATACGAGATGATATTAGGTAGAGTTTACGATGGTCACCGTCAGGAAAAACGGCTCAAAAAACTTATACAAAAAAAAAAAAGAAAAAGTAAAGGAAAAAAGAAAAAAAAAATGAAAAAGTGAAGAAAATAAAAAAAAGAAAAAATAGAGAAACAAAAAAAAAAAAAGAAAGAAAAAAATAGAAAAAAAGAAAAATAAGAAAGAAAAAAATATTTGTAGATTTTAAGACCGTGTCGATTTTCGATAACAACAAAGTAGTTGATGTAGTGACTGATGTACAGAATGTGCTACCTTGGAAAAATAAGTGATACTCTGCAACACCGAATGAGATTCAAAAAAGTTGGGTGTTTAGCACAGAGAAGAGCTCTTACAGTTTGCTGTAGGCTCTCATTAAAGCAGCTATCCGTTTCATTGGCATAAAAGGGTTGGTCAGATGAGGATAGGCCATTGCCATTAGGGCTTGAAAAAATTATAGCATTTAGACCAGTTTTGACGTTTTCTCTTTTTTTTCTAATGCTCATTACTTTAATTAATTTATCAGATCTAAAAAAATGGACGCGCAGTTTTATAGTCCATTAAATTTATATTTAAATTAGTGCAATAGAGTGCAAGTTTGAAGCTGCTAGAAAAGTCCGCTAATGTTTTATAATTGAATTAAAAAATATTCAAAATAGAAAAAATAATGAAATTAAAAAATTAAAATTAAAAAACTTAAAATTTTATAGATTTTTTATAAATCTTATACAAAGTCTGAAGTTTGGATTAATATGGCCTTTACGAGTATTACAGAACGAACTATATTTTATAAAAAAATATTAGATTTAAAAAATAAAAAAAATTAAAAAAAAAAAATTAATAGAAACAATTATTAAAAATGGGAAAACACTGAAATTAAAAAAAAATTAAATTAAAAATGTTGATGCCTTTTTTATAAATCTTGTACAAAATCTGAAGTTTGAATCTTTAGTATCGAGTAAACTATATTTTTATAACAAATAATTAAAAATAAAAAATAATTAAAATAAAAAATTTTTGAAATCAGCAGATAATTAAAATTAAAAAATATTTAAAATTAAAAAAATAATTACTATTTAAAAAACATAAAAAATTGAAAAACAATTAAAAAATATACAAAAGACTTGTTGAGATTCTATGTAAGTTCCAATTCGCGTACTGCCCCCTTTATGAATCCGGACTACTTGTTTTTGTAGAGAAAAGCATGAAGATGCTCCCGTTACTTGTTGAGCAATGTCCATGATCGTAGGAAGCAAACATTTCCAGTAGTCCTTTCCAAAAGTCTGTATAGAAGCATAGACTTGTGATTGGCGAATGAAATAATAAGTAAATGGTAATAATAATAGAAATAAATTTGGTAATTTTTTAAGTCGGTTACACTTAAAAATTCACAGTTGTATAGGGTTGAAAGAATATATTAATCAACAGCTGCGAACGATGAGCGTTTTCGAATTTTTTTTTAATATATATGAACTTGAGTATGGAAATGTGAAGCCAATATTATTTTTGTGTGAGCACATGTGAAATTTTCGGTTTATTTTATTAAATTACGTCTTTATTTTCACAAAACTTTTCAAGTTTTTCTAGGGAAGTTGGAATTCTACCCATAGTGCAATGGAAGAGAGCAATGAAAAAAGTGTTACTAAATAAATATTTATTCTTAGTTGCACAAATTGAACGAACCCGCGTAGTACGGCTATGAAGGAATGAACGAAAAAGAAACAACAACGCCTCAGGTGTGCGTTGTATTCAGGTGCGCGTGCGATTGTACGTGGAATTTCGAAACGGCGGCTATAATTAAGCAAAACACCGCAAACACTATCATTAAAAATAAAATATGAATAAAAATAATAAAAGCAAAACCTACATACGTAGTTACAATCGGTTTTCGGCCTTTCTATTTGATTCCTTAATTCAATTGCAACGCTAACATTTTTCGCATTAAAAGCACGCGCCAGCTTTCAAGAAGAGAGCGGAACATTTGCACATATGCATGCATATGTATTGGTGCATGTGTGTTTGATGATAGTTTACATTATAGCAAAATCGATCCGTACCTGTGCGCTGTAGTTGCAGCAGCTGCTATGGCGCAACACTTTCATGTTTTATTATATTAATTTTTTTCCTCCTTTTTCAAATTTTTTTCTTGAATCTTTGCCAAATTTGCGAGCCATGGAAACTTGAATGCCTAATAGAAAATTCCACTTGCACTTGAACTTTGCTGCTTTTACTAATAAAAATTTTGCTCACCAACTCTTTTTCCACAATTACACTCTTCTTATTTTACCCAAACTCTGACCTTCATTCTATTCTATTGCTTTTTATTTGATTGCTGTTTTTTTTGTTGGAATTCTCTGAAGGTTGCTCAAGTTTTCAAATCAAATTACTCTAAAATGCCCACGAAGAAACCTGCGCGATTTCCCTGTCTTCTTAGCTGCTGTAGCGCCTCAATGCATGCGATTCTCCGAAGTCAGAAGATTCGCTCTGCGCTTTGTATGTTTGGCATTAATGAGTTGGTAATGCAATGCAATGCGGTCGTTTCACTTGCATTGTTCGCAGCTGCTTTTTGGAAAGGGCAAAATGCCAACATGGATCATTATCGGCCGTAATCTTCTGACGCATTTTTGGAGTGAAATAATTACATTTATTGTATTTACAGTGTCTTGTGAAGTGAGCCACTGTTTGAGGGAGAAATGAATGGTGAGCAATCAGGGATTTATAATGGACGGTATTGATTAGAAAATAAATGTATGTAAAAAAAGGAAAATAGTAGTAATAGTAAAATATTGAAGCAGTTGAATGGTGCCGCAAAGTTTGCGAAAGTCGAACCAAAACTGAATCTCAAAAAAAAAACAAAAATATTCATTGAATCAGAGCAATCTTCTCTACTTACCAGCGCAGCGGAGAGGTGGGAAACTTCATCGCACACAGTCTTTTTTCAACTGTAAACCTAATGCAATAATAGTTTTTGCGCCATTTTGTTTATACAATGCCCAGCGTTGCTACCTTGAACAAAGCTCGCGTTTTCTGTAAGTTCATTTTCACGTCACTCTTTTCAATTTTCTTTTAGAGTTGGCTTATCAGCATAACTTTGTTAGTTTCGATATTGGAAAAGTTAAAAAAAATACTACTTGAATTGAGGAGGAATAATAAATATCTAACATTTTTTATTTCACAGTATTAGCTTACAAGCGTTACCTATGCCTCCTAAAGAAAATTTATGTGTAAGAAACCCTTTGAAGTGGCACGACGCACTATTGAAGCTTAGAAAAAAGAGCATTCTAAGAGTACCTCCTTTTCTTCGACGTTTTGATCTAAATGAAGTACTGAAATGAGTATGTAGAGGGCATAATAGTTATACCTTGGCGTACCAGCTAAACTTCCAGTATATCCATATAATTGGCGCTTATAATTCTTTTGGGTGTTCGGCCCAGCTCCTCCTTCTACTTGTGATGTACGACTTGATGTTGTTTCACAATTGGAGGGACCTACAGTTTTAAGCCGACTCCGAACGGCAGATATTTTTATGAGGACCTTTTCATGACACTCGAAGGTTTACCATTGTCTGCCGAGGGGCGGCCGTTATTATAAAAAACTTTTTCTTCTACGTTCTTCAAATGGTACTCACGCACCAACCCATTCGGCTACGGCGGCCGCCTTTCGTAACAAATAGAGGTTGTTTAGAGTGGCGCCGAATCTG
Organism: Anastrepha ludens; assembly: GCF_028408465.1. Taxonomy (NCBI): domain Eukaryota; kingdom Metazoa; phylum Arthropoda; class Insecta; order Diptera; family Tephritidae; genus Anastrepha; species Anastrepha ludens. The sequence goes on along the minus strand of NC_071500.1, from coordinate 113,834,925 downwards.
GATATATCAATGTTTAATATCTATCCTACGTGAGAGGATAAAGACTTCTAAAACATCATATTATCACTTAATGTTTTAGGCATTACCAGGGATATGATTTATATTCGTTCACTAGCTATTGTTGCAGTTAGAGCTTGGGCTTCGGGCAAATCATATCGTGGGAATTTACTATTTATAAGCCTATTGAGTGAGGGGGTCCAGGAAGCTGAAAGCAAAGTGCGTGATTATATTTAACATTCCAAATGTCAAAAACGATCTTTGTTCCTTTCCATACTGTCTCCTCGTGGTGCCCCTGGATGACAACTGTATAAGGTGAATACAATAATTGCTTATCTAAAAATTATTTGCTATCCAAGCGAATTAGATACTTAGCGCCTGTCATGTCGAGTGTCATGTGGAAACTAATTGCATTTTTTCGTCAAGCCGGGTAAAGTGAAAAAATTCGAAGTACACTTAAAATCATTATTTTAAAAAACCTTCTAAAACGGTCGCTATACCCACCTGCGCCAACTCTGGTTTCATACATCTTTCTTTCGAGTAAGGCATTTCACATTACACTGCAATATCTTTGAGATGAGTCATGAAATTTACAAATCATACACAAGTAGCCATTAGTTGTACGTGTTGTCACTGATTGTTCTAATTTCGAGGCCTAATTTTTCCAAAGCAACTAAAGTGACCTCTAAATAAATAATAAAAGTATATACGTACAAACTTGCAAAGTACTGCTACTGGTTACTTCGCCTTGAAAGTTCAACTTACTTTATCTGGCTTAGTGGCTCATTGGGCTGGTCGGTGTGGCGACTTCAAGGCCCTTTATCAGCGTTATTCGGCCGTTCCGCACTGTGCCGCTCGGCTTGTTTCGCTTGTTTCGCACGCAAAGCCGATGCGTCAGTCGACGCAGAGCGGCTGGTCATTGGCGCACATGTGTACATACAAACATACACACACATACATACACGTATGTATGTAGTTAGTATGTAATCCTACACTAAATGTCTACATAATTTTCCATACAAAATGCAACAACTGAAGCGCATGAAATTCAGTTTTAAGATTATGAGCGAATACAATGTACTACGTACCACATACATATGCACTTACACACATCTCTATATGCGCATGCATGTGAATAGTTTATATGCAAGCGCACATTCTTATCAACAACTGAAACCGCAAATGTGACGCTGACGCACTGAGGCCATCGCGCAGATTGGTTGGTGGTCAGAGATCGAGCAACAGCTGTTCCACAAATGTTTTGCTTCAGTTACGTTGTTCGAATGCTGATTTATATGAGCGATATGCTGGCTTTTATTTTGCTGGTCTGTGCATATTTTATTTGTTTTTGTAATTTGTATTTTTATTTCATTTTTATATTTCATGCTTCAGTCCGTCCGTGTGCGATTTTTATTGGTTCTGTAATGCGCGAAATTTTCCATACCATAAGCGATCACAATTGACGCGACTGCTGTGAGAAATTACCCATTTTGAATACGAATAATAATCCGTTTCGACAATATGGTGCGATTTAGTGTGGCACTCATTTCGCGCAAATGTGTTTAAATGCATAAAAATGTGCGCACGTAAATTCAGGGGATCGAACGTGTACTTAGTAAGTCATGAGCAGTCAACCAATCAGTCGGTCAGTTAGTCAGTTGGTACGGTCATGCGCTCGTTTGTTGTTTAGTCACACAGTCCCTGGGATTTTAGTTCCGTTCCGTCCGTCGCTGGTACTGTTTGTTGTGATGTTTGTGTTGTTTGTTTAATCACCGAAATATTGAAGCAAAACTTGCGGTTGGCAAAGCAACTAATAACTAAAAGTAAACAGAAAAAGTAACGTACAATTATTTTACATTACTAAGTGGCTAATAAAACCCATTAGGAAATAAGCGGATTTTGGTTTCACGGTTTGGCCGACCGCGTGTGATTGCTGGTGTGGCTTTGTTGAATTAACGCAGTTTTTTCCATTGTTCTAATTTTTTATGTGCCTTAATAGTTTGTGGTTTACATGCTTTTTCCCAACAATTTTTACTTGATTTTCTATTCGTTTTATTGTTGTTCCATACTCGGCCGAAAAAAAGATAAGCTTATATGCATTCGGACCACTGTATATCCTCAAACACATTTCAGTATATTTGAAGTCCAAATTCTAACTCAAGCCTGCTCATATTACGCCCAATTGAGGGTCCTAACACAACCATGTCGAAAGTATCATTCTCACAAAAGCTTCTAAATTTTCGAAAATGTTGAGCTCTCTTGCTCTGAGTGCTTGAATTTCGATTGTAGAGTACAAAATTAGTTGCTCTGTTGACATTTTTGCAATTAAATTTCCTAACTGTTAAATAACCATCAATATACCCTTGGAATATTGTAAAATAAGTATTCAAATAAATATTCTGATATTTCCGACAGACTTGAGCATATTTGGTGATCTTTTTCAAATCATTTTGCAAAGGTCTTTTTGTTAACTGAATATTCTCTACTTCGATATGTCTGGACTGTCAAGCTCCGGAGACTTAGAAATTTGTCTACGACGAACGTTTTAGCATCCATTAGGGATGCTGAAGGGTTTTTTGGCCAACCTTTTTTTTTATGTGATACTAAAGAGCTTCCGGGCCGCAATATCCCTTTGTTTTTATTCACCTCATTTTTTATTGGTCTGGCTATTTATCTGTCTCCTCTGTGCCTTTCTTCTCTCGAATTTTCGAATTTTCGTCAAGCCATCGCCATGGTTATATTAGATAACTTTTTAGGGCACCCTTTATCGAAATGTTCAATATGTAGGTAGGTATATATTTTTCGAGTACATTTGCTTAGTTGGTGAACGACACTTCCACTTAGCTGGCTCATAAATTTCCCACTAGCGTCGTTCTGCTTTGACTTATCGGATTTCGTTTGCTGAATGCGCTTATTTGTTATTGTTTTTTTTTTGCGTGTGATTTTGTTATTGTACATGTGTGGGTTGCGTGAGACTGCTTAGCATAAATTTTCCAAAATTTTGTGCTAATGATATGCAGAAAAACAAAGATAAAACAAAAAAAATTAAACAAAGTATCACAAACTGCGGCCATACAGGGTGCTGTGACTCATAAAAAAATTAAAGATAAATGCATGTAAAAGAATTATATTTATTTGTTACTTACCTGACCTCCACTAATGGTGGTGGTCAATGGTTGGTTTGTGGAAGGAAGCGGCGAGGTCATTGCATTAATGGACGCATGAATGAATGATGGCATGAATGACCTATCAAACGACTGGCTCAAGAATTCAACAAAGTCAAAGCGTTGACTTTTTGAGCCAGACGTTGTTGTACCCAAAATAATTTTCTTTATACTTCTTTTCCTCTTTAGTTCTGTTTTTGGAAAATTTCTCAAAGATTTCTAAGAAACACGCACACAAAAACAAAAAAAGAAAGAACTAACAATTCTATGGGAAAAATAAATCCAACAAAAATAACAAAAAAGAAAACAAACCAACGATAAAGACGGCATCGCACAAGAAAAAGGTAAAGAAAAGTGTGATATGGAATAAAAAGTGCGCAACCAAGTAAACATTCGTTAGTAATTCAAAAAAATAAAAAAATAAAAATACAAACAAATAATAATAATAACAACAAAAGACTTCATAAAATAATAATAACAGCGCAAGTGGGACGACGGTTGCCCTTGCGTTTACCTGCGAATTAGCGTCTGAATCTTGTGGTCCTCTCACCAGCTTCATCTTCAATCCAATCCGACTTGATTTAACCTCTTTTCGAGGTGCACAAAAACCTTTGAAATTATGTTGAGAACGCCCACACACATCGTGGAACTGAGTACGAATTCGACGAGTCCATTGCTACAAAAGTTCCACGTCAATAACGGCCCCAACGGTGGTGGCTCTACGAGCGGCTCGAGCGCCGTCGGAGTGAAGGCGGGCAGCTGTTCGGCAGCAGCGGCGGCTGCGGCTGTGGCTGCAGTGCAATATCAACATCAACAACAACAAAAGCAAACATCTAACAAATTTTTCAATGATCGACAGCAGCAACAACAACAACAAAAACAAACTACTGGATATCGATTTCAAGCGAAGGGCATGAAAATCAACACATCATCCTCGGCCGCAAAAGAACACTTAGCAAGCACTACAACAACAACAACAACAACAAGTGTAGCAGCGTCCACACCAATATCAGCTGCAAGAAGCCTCTTGTCATCGACGCCATTCATTTCGTTTAAGCGTATCAAAAAATCGAAAACAACAACAACAAATTCATCATCAACAGGGCGTTCGAAAACGAATGGTTTAATCGCCGCTGCTGTGGTGGAACACGTTTATGTACCGGCGTCGGTTGCTGCAGCCACAGTGAACGGCCAACCGTCGCAGCAGCAGCAACAGCAGCACGAATCGCCAGCTGGCAACAACTATCAACTTTGCAGCAGCAACAGTAATCACAACAACAATAATAATAACTATTTAAAAGCTGAAATCGCTTCGCTTACTGGTAGCACAGCACCTCTGGTGAAATCATCTTCGTCATCGTCGACCGCCTCCTCGACGGCGTCATCGAATCAATCGGCGTTCTCTGTAGCGCCGCTCTCCGCTTCTGCCTCGGCCGCAAGTGTAGGTAACGCGAGCAATATTAGTTGCAGCACACAAAGCACCGCGACCTCCGGCACCAACTCGAACGCCTCCAGCGTTGCATCGGCCGCATCGGTCGTTACAATGTCGCCAACAACACAGGCACCAACCAGAACCTCGTTGTTCGATTCGTGTCATCGGAAGATACGCCTAATCGGTGGCGGACCAGTCGCTTTTCTAGGCGGACTTGTGGCGTAAGTTTTTATAATTAAATTCCATTTAATTAATTTTTCAAGTCTGTATATTTATGATTTCATTAATTTATGTTATTAATCACAGTGGAAAATTATCATTTTGCAAATCTATTGGACAGCATTAAGCCCTTACTTGGTTTGGTGTACACTTTTTGAAACGGATTTTTTTTCCCAATAAAAATTACCCTTTGTTCGGAAATGGTGGAAGATATGTGAGTCAAATACCTTCTTTCACATTATTTAAGAAGCGAAGTGCCTGCGCACCCAGTCGATGAAAACAAGCCAGAATTTTATAAAAAATATAATTGGTAGCGTCTTGCAAGAGGTAGTGCTTCTCTGCTAAGCACTTTCTACTATTTCTTTGGCACGTTTTGCTCGTAATGTTGGTGCATTGTCGTCAAGAAAATTTACTACCTGGAAAATATTTGGGGTTCAAATATTGAGGGTTAAAATGAAATAAAAAAACTAATGGTGCACTTTTGTCTGTTACGGCACACTGTTTTCGCCTGAGCAGGCCCCTGCCGAAATTTTCCGGGGAATATTTTAACCCTCCATCGTGTCTAAAAATTAAATATTTTTCCGATTTTTTTAAATGAAGGTCAAAATAAGCCACATTGGCGAACAATATTTGGTTAAAATGTTTTGCAAAAATATGCGCTAATAATTTTTATTTTAGACTCTTAAATGCAATATTGTTTGCCAGAGTAGTTCTATAAGAGGTTTCTCAATTCATTTAGATCAAAGTGAGACCAACTAGAAAGTACTATATTACTACAAAAAATTGGGACATTTAGGGACCAATATTCTACAGCATTTCCCCTCTCATAATTATGCTACCGGATTTTTGTCTTTTTTTCGTTTCTTCGCAGTGTAATTATTGCTCTTATGCGCCATGCATTTGGGAGAAACTTGTCGTCTTGAAAATTTATACATTGGCTGTTAGCGCTATCTATGCGTGAGTTTCAATTTCAAAAGCGTACATTTGGTAGTAGACGATTTTTATGGCAGAATATCAGCGGTTTACCATTGCCTATCGAGGAGGAATCGTTACGAGAAAAACTGTTATATAATCTATTTATTCTGCTGCTCTTATACCAGTGTACTCTAAGGGGAATCCGAATTAGAAAAGGTCTACTTTTGTATATGAAATGTGCGCCAACCTAAATCCCATCAATCTACTCCATTACAATAGCTCTGGTTTGCTGTAGATATCTGCTTGTTTGGAGGTCTCATAATGGCATTAAAACTGCGCTTTAGTGCTACTGGAGGAGCGCCGAGTGGTACTTCAACCATTTCCCCTACCTACCTAGCTACCTCGATGAAATGTAGTTCAGAGTAGATCCGAAAATGTGCAACTATTTTAGGCTCCGTTTCTCTTTTGGAGTTCCCCTTCCTGTCTTTTACTAATAAAATCCGCAACAGCAGATTTCCCAAGCTGCTTTATGCAAGGCTGTTGGAGTCTTGAACTTTCAGAAATGTCTTTTCTAAAATGTGAAATTTCTAAGTAGTGCCGTTATTTTCAAATCTAGAGCGTCTCATAAAATGAAGTGGAGAAAGCGCGCTGACGGCTGGCGGCTGGCTGCAGTGAAAAGCTTTTTCAAAGGATTGCATCACATTTCTGTAGAAGCTTCAAAACTTTTGACTTGAATTTTGACCTGCGCTCGTCGTTTTCATTTGTATTTTTTTGTTTTTTAACTTTTATTTTTTAAATTATAAATGTAGTGTCGTAAAATAAATTGTCAAACGGTTGCTGCAACAGAATTTGCCCACCTCAACCGGGCACAGAGGATAGTAATGGAGGTTCATTCATTCATTTAACGTTGCTTTGAACTTTTAACTGCCTTAAATTGCAAAGTCAAGGCATTGAACTACATACAGACAAAAGTAGCCGCAATGTATGCGCATAGATACAAACGTACTCGCATTTAAAGCGGTCAACGCAATGACTGACGCTAGGCAACTGTGGCAACCGCACCTCGCGGCTTGGTAATTCAATTAAAGTTGACTGCCCCCAAAGCGCCGCTGGCTGTCAAGCCGCCGCGCTGTTGCTGCTGATGCTGCTGCTGCTGGTGATTATTGTGCATCGTCGCATACAACTGGGTGAGCAGGCGTATGAAATAGCAAAAATAACAAAAACAACAAGCGCTATGAGTACTCATATTCAAGTGTGTCTACTATTTTTATTCTTTTACTTGCGGGTATTTGTGTATTTATTTTTTTGTGGGTCTAATTACAAGTGGCGCAGTGCTGTTGTGCGAACTTCTTTTAGAGCAACCGGGTATTTGAACTGCATCAAGGCCTGACTGCGCGGCTATCAGGTGCGTGGGTAACAACACATCGAGGTTTTTTTTGGTTTTTTTATATTATTTTCTTCTATATTTGCAGATTTTTATGCTTTTTCTCACATTATTTGTTTTGTATTTACAGCAACACTAAAAAAGCAGCAGTTGTCATTATTGTTGGAATTTCGCAGCACTTTTTTTAATTTTTTCCCATTTGGTTAGACGACGTTTTATGACTGGTACTTTTTGTGCCATTTTTTGCCTTCAGTTTAATTTTTTCACTTTTTCTCCACTCTGGCGAACCATTGTTGTTGGCTTCGAGGCTATCCGCATTGTTGTGGTTGCTGTTGCCATTTTATGCTCAGTCACATCTTTTGTGGTTGGTTACTCATTTGTTAACAATTTTGTTTGTTTGTCTGCCAGTGGTGGTGTTGGTGCCATTTGTTTTTTTGCGATTTTTTTTATAATTTTTCACCTCGGCAATGGAACTTGACTTGCGCTTTTGTGCGTCGCCACATAGTGGCTGCCGTGGCTGTGTTCCTCTTGTTGTTGCTAGCTTTCCGGCTTTCCTTGCCATCAGTTGGTGTGCCAAAGCGACTGTCAAGTGCAGTTGGTCAGCAGTGGTTGGTAGCTGATTGCTGATGCAGTTAGCCGCCAGTCAGTTACCCAGTCACCCAGTCAGCCAAGCATTTAGCCATTTATTGTTGGTGTCAGTTAGGCCATTTGCTTACGGTAGTTCATAATTTCAATTGTAATTGTTATTGCCTACTTTTATGACTGACTCTTCGCGGAAGATTTCGAAGACAGCAGCAGTCGTTAACGGCCACAGTAGCAGATGCTGTTGTTGCACGGCTAACTGCTGTTGCTTAATTTCTATTTATTTGTTTATTAGTGTTTACTATTAAAAGTTGCTATTTTTTCTTCATGGCTTCATTTTTTTCTTCATACATGAAAATTATTCAAATCTCAAGCCAATCTAGTAACCACAAGTTTTTTACTTTTAATTGTAGTTACTGCCCAGACGTGTTTTCTTGCCAATTAGCATTAAAAGGTAGCAAAGTATGAATAACCTTTTTATTTGCAATTCGCCTTGGCGAGGTTGTAATCAATATTTGTTTTCAGTGCTAATTTTTTGCACAAACTATTTGTATCTTCCACTCGTCTGCGCAAAGCTTTTTTATTTGTGTTAGTTGGCAGTTTTGAAAAGAAGTTTGTACATAAATGAAAAAAAATAAATAGAAATGTATGGGTGAATAATCTAAATTATTTGTAACAATAGTTCAGCTCCTGATAAATACCACTCTTTGTACCGCTTTTGTCAAAGTATATTTAGTTCTATTGATTGTTAGAAGAATCAGCCTAAAATCACTATCAGTACTACTTTTCTGAGCACACCAGTGGGTTTAAGGCGTTATACACTTGACCTATGTGAATGCAGGGCTTTTGCTTCGAGACAATTAGCAAACAGCTAACATTTTTTTCACCGGAGCTCAGTGTTCCAACGACTAACTTTCTCAATTTTCAATCAGAAATTTTTTAATTAGAGATAATAATATTTTATGCCATGAAATATTTGAGAAAAATACTGAAATTCCAAATTGTATTGTATATGACTCCATAACTTTTTCTTCCGTAATCGCTCTATATAAATTATTTTCTGACAACTCAAGCCTTCTAGAATAAAATAAAATAAAATTTGAAAAAAAAAACTGACAAAAATTGGTACTTTTATTCATTCATTGTGCCTGAAGTGAAAGAAAAAAATTATCAAACTTTCAATAATTAGTGCGAATAAAAAAAGAAATAATAATAATTGGCGCGTACACTTTTGTCCTTGTATCTGTTTGTGGTCTGCGTATTGATGTTGCTCGAGTTTTGTACCGACTCCGAATGGCAAATGGTTTTTTATGAGGAGTTTTTTCATGGCAGAAATACACTCGGAGGTTTGACATTGTCTGCTGAGGCGCGACTGCTATTAGAAAAAACCTGTTCTATCATTTTGGTGATCCATGCACGGAGATTAGAACCTGGGGGAAACAATCACGCAAAATTTTGCTTGCAGCGAAATCCGCCGCATCGGTACCGAATCGAATACATTTCCTTCCATTCGCCACGCGTTAGGGAATAGATGAACCAGCTGGCATAAGCAAACATATATTGGCAGCACTGGAAAAAAGTTGCCAAAAATGAAATTTGGAAGCATTTAATGAGTTTTAGTATTGAAGCTTGCCGAATATCAGAAAAGAAGTAGCCTTAGAGTTCGCGGTATTAGGTATAGTTGCTCTCACTGAAAATTGTTCGTCAATCGAGAAGAGCCCAAACGTAGCGAGCAGAGAAGTGGCAAATCGAAGAAGTCTAGACCATTTGTATACATCGATTAAGTGATTTGACACTGTTCCAAAAAATATGCCACATTAGTATTTCGGCTCGAACAAGCGATTGATACACGAGCCGGTTTTTTTTGCCACACTCTATGGTATATTCCATGGTGAAAAGATTTTTAGAGGTGTGCTCTTGAACGGACTGTTGTTCGACTCTGAGAGAATTTGACAGAATTAGCTGATGAACTGACGTCACTTGGGATGTGTTTACAAAAAAATTTTGACTGTGTTGGTGATATACGAAAAAAATCAACCAATGACACTGCCTTGCCGTCCGAACAACGACTGATTGGACGAGTGTGTGAATATGCGTTTGGATGAGTGCGCGACTTTGTGTGAAATGATCGTGCAGAATTCGGCTGCCGAATCTCCCAAATGACGTGGCAGCCGAAGTACCGCTCACAATTTTCCTTTTCACCATAGTTAAACCAAATTTATCGTCCTTGGATGTGTTCCACAGCGCTGAAAATATGCGCCAGAAAGTAGGTTACCCTGCAATATTTGATAATAAATTGCTTTTAGTAAAATATCCGGCAACTGTAAGCATCAACCTCAATATTTTTTACGTCCGTTCTCTTTTTAAAAAGTGTTTTTTTGTTTTTGATTAAAAAGGATGGAATTGTGCGCGGTACATTTTTTTCGAACTTAAAATATAAAAATAAATCTATTTCTCTATACAGCTTACCGAGATTTTGACCTCGCAAAACTCACTAAAGTAATACCCTTACACCAATAACAACACAATAAATAGCAAAAGTAATCGCGTTATAAATACGTATTAACGCAGTTGTTGTAGTTGTATACCATCGCCTCGAATGCCGTTCGAATCAATTCCATTGCTGGCATTTTACTGTTTATGGTCTCTTCCCGTCTCAAGACTCGCACAATCTTTATTACTGCTGTAGCACTTCCTCTTTCATTGGTAACTAGAGGCAACCTTTCAAGCCTTGGCGTTTGCCTCGACAGCCGAAGGTTGTGGGCGCTGGCTGCGGCTAAGGCTGGAGCTGAGGCGTTCGGTGGCGCTTGAGGTACAAACTTTGCTCATTTATTTGCGGTTATTAAATAAGTTAAGTTGCGCTGTACAACGGCAATCAAAAGCAAAAACTAATAAATAAACAGTAAAGCAACAGCAGCAGTAGCAGTAACAGTAACAACAGAAATGATAGAAAAAAGAAAACGCAAAAACAAATGTAAACAACAACATGGCAAAAACATTACTTATAACAATAGAAATAATGGCCTGCTTTTGCAATCTGCGCTGCTGCACACACTTAAGGGAGCACCAAGAGATCGACGTGCGGCAGCCTCACTCACTCACTCACTCACTCGCATACAAACATTATAACTTGCAACAGGAAGTTCAGCTATCAACCAACCAATAGCGAAATCAAAGCCACATATGTGCCTTATTGTTGTTGGTATTGCTGTTGCTGCTACCGCTGGCAGAGTGCCGCACTTTCCATTCATGCCACATGCGAGCAGAGCGAACAACTAACTCGTATATGAGTTGTGGCAAGCTAGCGAGCGGCAGCGATGACTTGTTTTTTGTTATTGCAGCAATCTGAATTATTATTGCTACTTTTCGCCATTGCATCAGCAACAGCCTTCACTCGCGCTGATTTTCTTGACTTGTTATTGCGTTCGTCGTCGCTTTTTTGTTTGCTTCTTCACTGCACGCGGCCTACCCTCCCCAGCTGCAATACAGTTTTGTGCCGTCACCATGCCACAACCACTTGGTGGCTTCGCTACGATGTAGTTGGTTGACTGGTGCTCGGTGTGGCGCAGCGCTTTGCAAAGGATTTATTGTAGGTCCCAACTTTTGCAGTCTTTGCTTGCTAACTTGGTTTTGGCTCTTAGCTGTGGCAATACGCCAATAACGTGACTTATTACTTTCGTAACTCATTTTGCCGGCTTGTTGTGCTACTGTTATTGTTTTTGTGACCATTGTTTTTTTCTCTTCAATTGTTGCTTGGCTTTTGGTTGTTACTTGCTGTTGTTGCAGCTCAGCACAGTTAGCAATAGTTGGTAATTACTTTTTCTTCGGCGGCATTCTCCCTTTGCCAGCAATGCCAACTATATTTTCTTTGATTCATATTCGTATGCTCTTCGTTGTTGTTGTTGCTGTTGCAAACTTACTGTTGCCACTCAAAGTTTTTCTCACACTTTTCTTGCGTGTTTACCAATAGTTTTTCTATATTCGGCTCTTGGTTTTTTGCCTTAGTTTTCTCTGCTCAGTTTTCCTGAGTTAAATATTCTATGGATTTATTTTCTTTTTGCACTTGAAGTTTTTTGATTTTGTTCCTCAAAAACTTTGTTGAACTTACCAACGCACTTACATCCTCGTTATGAAATCTGTTAGGTGTTATTAATTGTGTAATCAATATTTCTTTTCGCTACTTTCACACTTCGTAGCTGTTGAATAGAAGTGATGCAATAATCGTGATATTTTTTCTATTCAGTTGGTGTTACCTGAAGCTGTGTTTTTGTAGAAACAAATTGAGAATTACACGCTCGTTTACTATAAATTCTTTTTGTTTTTGTTTGCATAACTTTTTAATTGTGTTTATTTCTTGTGAAATTTACGATCTCTTCATCCCAGTTCTGTATCAATTGATATATTTACGATTTTTGCTTGTTTTTGGGTGAATCGAAGTCGACTGGTAATTCCAAGCGAATAAAAAAAGGGGAAAGGCATTTTCTTTGCACTTACTACAAAATTATGCGATTTTACTGTTTTTCCATCAGATTTAAAAAATTTTTTATATATGAACACTACCACCAAAATATTTTGGAAACATATTATTATTTATTTCATTTGATAAAATGTTTGAATGTTTTCATGCAGATTTTTTAAGCTCAAACTATTTTATTATCTGAACTAGTTTTCTCGAAAAAATATTTTCAGAAACTCATTTTATTTATAGAATCTCGCTCTCACGTTGTGTGGAAGAATATATACAGGGTGGGCCATATAGCGTTTGCTTTTTGAACCACCACAAATGACATGTCAAATGTGTTCATAATTTACTTAAAGGTTTCACATTTACGAAATGTGACGCTATACGCTTGAACAAAATTGGGAAATATTGAAAACCTATTTCCAAAGTGGTGAGTCTTCTTCTTCTTCATTCCAAAAATTGAAGACGATGACATGGACGACATTTGGTTTCAACAGGACGGTGCAACTTGTCACACTGCCAAAGTTACACTCGAACTTTTGGCTACCGTTTTTGAAAACCGAATAATCAGCCGAAATTCCGATATCAATTGGCCGCCTCGGAACTGTGATTTAAGCCCGTTGGACTGTTTTTTGTGGGGAGTCGTTAAGGACAAATGCTATGCGAACTAACCGGAGACGATTGATGCTTTAAGACACGAAATCGAAGTTGCCATTCATGAAATTGGAGCCCAAACAATGGAAAATTGTGCTTAAAAATTGGGTTGATTTAATGGCCTACTGTAAAGCCAGTCGTGGCAGTCATTTGAACGATATTATTTTTCATTCATAAATGACAATGTTCAATCTTCAAAATAAAAAAAAAAGTTTGAAAAAATATTGATTAGTTTTTTTGTTATAACCGATTTAAAAAGCAAATTTTTACGTGGCCCACCCTATACAACGCAGTCAGTAAAAAAAAAGATTATTAAAAATCAACGAGAATTTTCAACTTAGTTCATTGTTAAAAAAAAAAAAAAAATTTAAGAATAAAATTTTCGAAATTTTGTTGAGAATTTGATGAATGTTTTTTTAAAGACGTATCTTTATACAAAACTAACGAGAAAAATTGGTATATTAACATTGCAAGTATTGTAAGAAAAGCTCACTATGTAAAAACTTTTGTGACTCACTGTCATCATGACAAATCATGATGCCATGAATAAATAATTGGTGCGTGCACTTCTGTTAAGGGGTGTGCGTCTTGATCTTGTTCCACAAATGCAGGGCCCTACAGTTTTAAGTCTACTCTCAATGAAAAATGGTTTTTATTAAGAGTTTTTCATGGCAGAAGAAGGTTTGCCATTGCCTGCCGTGGAGCGACCGCTTTTAGAAAAAAACTAATCACTAATTTTGAAGACACCGTTACGAGAAGAGCGCATTTAAACTTTCAAAAATAAAGCTTAAGTCAAAGGCAGTTCTAAACATTTTTTCCGAATAATAATAAAAAAAATTTCATAGAAGTCTTACCTTTTAAGGTAGTGATGGGCAAACTCAGCACATTTGCACTGTGCAGCAGCGTGTGCTTCTGCGTGCGTAAAAGTGCTAGGTGAAGGGGTATAACAAAGCACAGGGAAGAAACAGAAAAATTGAGCGAGTTGTGTCTGTGTTTGTACCCTGAATGAGAGAGCAATTATTCTTGAATTCTTACCAGGGATGCCAACTTTTAACTTCATATCAACAAATTTCTAAAAAAATAGGTTTTTTTGGTACATTTTTCTTCAATAACTAAATTTAATACATATTACACTTTCTATTATAATAATGAATTAAGATAATGAGCAACAATAAACAAGCAATTAAACATTTCAAAAGTTCGCGTAATACTGTTTTTTAATTGCTAGATGTAAAGAAAATTAAGACCTCTGAAAATATTTAATTTGAGATTAAATTAAAATCTTACATATTGGAAAGCAATGTCAGTTAAATCTTCAATAATATTGATCACTGCATATACTGACGAATCTGTAAATTATTCACACTTATGTTATAATTACTTAAATGGTTTTTAAAATCGGATATATTTTTTTAAATTGAGCTAAGAAATCCAGAAAATCAATTTTTTTAGCAAATTAATAGGTCTATTTATAAGTTCGTGCGTTTTTTTTTCGAAATTTGAAACTTTATTGACGTAAAATGGTTACAAATTTAATATTCAAAATATTGTCCATCGCTTACTACTACTTTTTCCCATCTTTCTGGCAATTCACGGATTCCCTTTGTGAAAAATTCGGTCGGTTTTGCCGCAATCCACGAATCGATCCATTTTTTGACTTCATCGTAATTACGGAAGTGCTGGTCAGCCAGGCCATGTTGCATCGATCGGAAGAGATAGTAATCGGATGGCGCAAGGTCTGGACTATACGGCGGGTGGGGTAGGACATCCCATTTGAGCGTTTCTAAGTATGTTTTGACCACTTGTGCAACATGTGGCCGAGCATTGTCATGTTGCAAAATAACTTTGTCGTGTCTATCGGCGTATTGCGGCCGTTTTTCTCGCAGTGCTCGGCTCAAACGCATCAATTGTCGTCGGTAGACATCCCCCGTAATCGTTTCATTCGGTTTCAGTAGCTCATAATACACAACACCCAGCTGGTCCCACCAGATACACAGCATAACCTTCAGGCCATGAATATTCTGCGCCGACGTCGATGTTGAAGCATGGCCAGGGTATCCATACGTTGCCCGACGTTTTGGATTGTCGTAATGGACCCACTTTTCATCGCCAGTCACAATTCGATGCAAAAAACCCTTTCTTTTGTGCCGTTGAAGCAGTTGTTCGCATGCCATAAAACGGCGTTCAACGTCTCTTGGCTTCAATTCATACGGCACCCAATGGCCTACCTTTCGGATCATTCCCATGGCTTTTAAACGTTTGGAAATGGTTGATTGATCAACTCCCAAAGTTTTTGCAACCTCTTCTTGCGTTTGAGCCGGATCTTGATCGAGCAATTCCTCCAATTCGGTATCCATGAACTTTGGCGGCGCACCCTCGCGTTCTTCGTCTTCCAAGCCAAAATCACCACTTTTAAAGCGTGCAAACCACTTCTGGCACGTTCGCTCAGATAGAGCATGCTCACCATAAACTTCCACCAAGATACGATGACTTTCGGCTGCTTTTTTCTTCATATTAAAATAATGAAGAAGAATTCCCCGCAAAAACACATTATTTGGCACGAAATTCGACATTTTCAAGTGTGGTAAAAATATTGTTGTTTACGCTTCAAATAAAAAACTTATACTGACGTTTGTGCCTTACGACAGTAGCTCTCCAATGAATGTTTGGAAATGTGGATCGATGGAATAATAATCAAGTTACGCCATCTGTTGTAAAACCGCACGAACTTATAAATAGACCTATTACTTTATAAAACTGCTAACTCTCTTCAGCTACCGAAGTTTGTCGAATGTTTCAGAATTTTTAGCTACTGAATGATACCATTTTTTCTTTTATTTTTCACAAAAAGTGGACGTGATTGATAACTAATTTCGCTCATCTAAATCCAATACGCTTTGATATGCACAACTGCAAATAAAAATAAACAACTATGAGTATACACTTATGTATATAAATTATGAAATATATTAATAAAATCAACAATACCCAGAATTGATTCCCACATTTAACAACTGCGGCAACTCTTACTCATAAGTTTTGACATTTCATAAATAAAATCAGTTTTTTCGTGATTTCTTCATTTTTCGACGATATTTTTTGAGACCGTAAGTTACATATTATTGTCGCATAAAAAACCACTAATATTAAGTGTATTTGTATGGTGTGGATGCAGTGAAAGTGCTGAAAATTCTATTTAAAAATTTGAAACGGCGAACGTCAAAACAAAGTGCACAGTGTTCAACTGCCGACAAAAACCTAAACAAGATAAACAAACCTAGATAAACAAAGTTAAATAAAATATTAAATATAAAACATTAGGTTCAGCGAAGTGGAGTGTAACTTTTTTATGCAAATATGTAGACGGAGAATCACAATGCCTTGTATGTGAAAAACGTGTGGTGTGTAAGGTTTTTAACATAAAGAGACATTATGAGCTGCACAGGAGTGATTATGATGAATATGTAGGAAAAGAAAGGAAAAGTATATACAAATCCTTAAGTCTAAACGAAGAGCCCGATTCGATGTGCCAAATTACAGAAGGTCGGAAAAATTCAAATTATTCAAATTTTTTTTTTAATTTCTTAGGAAAGCGAAGATTACGTTGTAGATGCAAAGCGTGCAACTTATGAAATCGCGTTAAACCTTGTTCGTGAGAATCGTGCATTTCCGGATGGCGAATTGGTGAAGTTTTGTATATTAAAAGCAGTAGGAATTTTGTCCCCTTATCTCGTAGAACTATAAGCAGACGAGTAGATGAAATGGCGGAAATTACAGAATCGCAGTTAAAAGAGCGTATAAAATCATTCACAGCAATTTCATTGGCAATTGACAAAAGTACAGATATATCCGACATAGCCCAATTAGCGATTTTTATCCGAGGAGTTGATGCCCACCTAAATATATGTGAAGAACTTTTGGACATTATTCCAGTGTTAGGGACGACTAAAGGTGAAGATTTATTTCAATGTGTTAATGAATGTACTGAACGTATGGGTGTATCATGACGAAAAGTGGTTTGCGTTGCCACCAATGGTGCGAAATCCATGAGCGAATGCAAACAAATTTCTCTAATCATTTTTGTGTACTTTGTCATACTGTGCGCATTGTCATAAGCGTGTGATTTGAATTTGAGAGCAACTAAGTACTCACCAAGAATACCCACTCTGCTATGATAATTTCCTCAATGATTTTTGAAAAAAATCCTCTATTTCTTTTTAATGGAAACATGTATAAATTGTCCTTTTTAACAAAATAAAATGTATAACATCCATTGTTTAAATAAAACATGGCTGGTTGAGATTACTGCTCGCTGTTGTGACCAGCATTCTTTAAAAAAAATGCACTAATATAAAAACATACGATATACATACATACTTATATGTAAACGAAGACAATTTTTTCATTCAGAAAAATATACACCGATTTGTCAGTACAAGTTTATCTCCACATAGTTTAGCAACTATGAAACTTTGACATGCGAATGTTCAAACTTCTTGATTATAAAATCGCCTATGCTTCTTGGTTACAAAAATTATAAAAGTAAATAAAATAGAAATTTGCAAAGATGATGTTAATATTCAAAGAAGCGTTTCCAATAAAAAAAAAACCAAAAGCATTTTATTATTTTATATGAACGATCAACACTTCGAAATCCCTTAACATGGAATGAAGTCCCCTAATCTGGTAACTTTGCTATTCAAAGCTATTGCAAAGCTTCACTCTCTTTTTTACAAACACATATGCGTTGCGCAGAAGTGATTAATATACGTACTAAACACCTGCAACGGTTCACTCATTTGGCGTTCTAAGTCACTCGCATAAAACTCTGCTACTTGATCTACATAACGCTAACTCAACATCTGAACTAAAGAGTATGTTTACGAAGAGAGAGAGTGATCTCACTACACTGCAATAACGATAGATGTTTCATTTATTATTATTGTCCATTGTGTTCATAATTCGAAAAGCAATTGATTTGAGTGGCAAATGAATCGATTGGCAATATGGTCGACTTCAACAAATTACCGTTTGTAAATTAGTTTAAAAATATGTAAACATGTAATTGATTTCACTGTTGAGTACTTAGAATATATGTATACGAACATAAATGTAATTAGGTATGTATTAGAAAGAGGTGGAATTTTATGTACATACATATGTATCTAAAAGTACCAAATGCAGCGTTGGATACTTTTCACCTTCTAGTTCCTTTGATGCTTCTTCGAAAATCTCTAATACTTTTAATATTTCCTCTATATAGCTTAAGCTAATACTATTCAACTTAGACAGTTATTGTTTGGCTTGTAAAATATCAGTAATTTCTGCCCAGTTTTTTTTTATTGAGCTCAGCAAATAAAATATTGAGTTCCACCTGGAGAGTGAAAAGCTTTTTAAGGTCGTTTGTAAACCGGAATTCTCTCTAGATTTCTTAAAAAATTTAACAAGCTTGGTAGCTGCATCACATAGCTCATTGAGCTCAGGAATACTTGTTATTGCTTGTTCCAACACGTTATTCATTAAATGGTTTATGCATGAAATTCTTTTAAAAGGCTCAAAAGCCTTCTTCATATTGCTACCTCTATCAGTCACAAAAACGGATTTATCAATAAGTAGGTCATGAAATTTCAAAATGTTCAACACCTTTCGTTGGATATTTTCCCCTAAAGACAAAATCATAACATAACCGACTGACTATTAAAATAAACTTTACCTGTACATCTTTGTCCTTCAAAGGCGGACAATCCTAATAGCCGATTTATAAGTTCACCATCCTTTGTATAATGTATAGTCAGGGAAACATACGATGTTCTAATATAGTTATCTGTCCAAATATCGGATGTTAAGCCAAAACCTATCTTATTTCCAGTTACAAACTGTAAGTCATTTTTAACTTTTGCCAGAGTTTTGTCATATAAAGTAGATACATTTCTTGATATTGTTGTTGGGTGAGGTAGTAAGGCTTCAACATTGACGTGGAGTCCGTATTTTGCGCCGATTGATACAAGAAACTCTGAGAATTTAAGTAAACCCGAATCCTTTACTATTTGAAAGGGACGGCAATTTGCAATTACCCATTCTGTTAAAATATTTATTCCGACATGCTTCAAATCAGCACTAACTTCTATCTTCGATACAGAAACACTGTCTTTAAAATTTTTATAGCACTTATGTCTTACTAAATTAGAAGTGCTATTTTGATTGAACTTATATACATTGTGTAAAATAAGTACCCGGAATTTAAAAAAAAAAACACATTTTTTCATATTATTCATCATTATTTGTTGGATCGCCTTCAAAATAGGCTCCTTTTGAGCCGATACAAATATTCCAACGTACAACCCAGTCATCCATGGCCCGCTGGTAGGCCGGCGCCGGGATGGCCTTCAGCTCCTTTAGCGAATTTTTTTTAATGTCTTCAATCGACTCAAAACGCCTTCCCCGAAGACGATTGCTGACTGGTTTGCATATCGTACTCGTAGACCCATGTCTCATCACCAGTTATTATGCGTTTCATGAACGTAGGGTCCGTATTAGCTCGGGAAACCATGTCTTCAGAGACCTCCTTCCGATGCTCTTTTTGCAAAAAATTGAGCTCTTTCGGAACAAGCCGAGCGGCGACGCGGCGCATGCCCAACACACCAGTCAAAATGTTCTGAGCGGTCATGTGAGAGATGTTAAGCTCACGACCGATCTCTCTGGTACTCAAACGACGATTTTCAAATATAATTTTCTTAATTTCTTCGACGTTTTCGTCGGTCGTAACGATCGATGGTCGTCCGGAGCGAGGCAAATCTTCTACCACTTCACGGCCCTCTTTGAACGTCTTGTACCACTCGTAGGTTTGTGTTTTGGATAAACACGAGTCACCATAGGCTTCCCGCAACATATTTAATGTATTGGCACACGTAATTTTGTTCGCAACGCAAAATTTAATGCAAACCCTCTGCTCCACAAGTTTATCCATAGTAAAATTCGCCAAGTAAACAAAAGATCAACTCACTTTGACTGCAGAATAAAACACACTAAGTAATAGATCCCGTTCTAATAAGGCTTGTGCATTCAAGGACATGTGTACCAACATGAAAAAACCAAATTTGAAGTGTCAGGTATTCCCGGGAGAGTTTAAATTATAAATTCCGGGTACTTATTTTACACAATGTACGTTCCAACAGGTTCTGCACGCAACTATATTATTTAGTTCGTCACCAGTGCTAGTCTTCACCTTGCCAAAAATCTGCCAAACAGTGCTACGCCCTTTTTTATTGCATATTTCGTACTCTTTATTTAAAATTTTCAATTTTATTTCCGAAAAATTTACTTCTTCACTGTTTTCCACATTGCTTGATAATGTGAGGCTATTAGACGGTAACTATAACACATAATTTTAAATACTTAATACTAATATTTTACCAAAATTTGTTTTTTCATCAATAAAATATATGTATATACTTACATCTTCTTCCATTGTAGCGTCGTTATACTTTTTGTTTGAAAAGCAAACGCCAAAGGCATAACAATAGCAACTGTGCAATCGAATAATTCGCGAAGTTTATGATATTCTCTTCTGTTGCAGATGCTACCTCTGTCGTAACTCGAAAGGCAATGAAATTCAGTATAAGACTAAATGCTCACATTTAAAAGAGAAGAGCGCGCTACATTGCATAGCAACTCTTGCTAACACTTGTTGCTGAGTGAATACAGATCGCTGGCTAAACTAACTCAAACCTCACTTCGGCAATGACAACGAATCACAATGTGTTAAAAAAATACGAATTCGCTTATGCAGGAGTTTAATACGTACACGCCTATTGCTTACCCTTCTAATGTAAGTTTGTCGCCCCCCATCTAGCACTTTGCTAGCCCGCTCTGCTGCGAGCGTGCCACGCTGCTGCCCATCCCTATTTTAAGGTGTTAATCAATGTTTTGTACAGAAGGGTTAAACAAGTTTTATGTCACTAATATTTTTGTTTCTTGTTTTTGTATTATTCCATCATACTCAAAATGAAATCATTACCTTTAAAATGGTACAAAAGACTCAGTATGTACGCACAAAATTACATCGATATTTACAGCATTTTTAAATGCCAATTGTATTTATAATCGCAGCGGTAAACAATGTAACAAATTTCATTTTACGCTTTACATCTGAAATCGTTAGTCATTTTGTTGTCGCTGCTTCTATTTGACTTTTTATTTTTTAATATTTTTGCTGTGCGCCCCAACACTCTGCTTTGCCATAAAAAACGATTATCTCATAGATATTTGTGTGGCGATTTTTTGCGCTTTATTTCGTTCCGTTTTGATTTATGACCCAGATCGTAAAACTATTATGCTCATTTGTAGTTGCTTTGCCAGTGCCGCTGGTCATCAGCAGTCTGTTAATAGCAGCAACTACTAAATGTCTGGATTTGCTTATTAGGCCAAGTTTTACGAGGCAGGCGAGTGTAAAGTTCTCGGCGTGATGTCAGAGTGAAAGACAGTTAGGAGCTTGATTTTATTTTTATTTTTTAAACCATTTTTTTTTTAATATTTTGTGAATCTAAATGACTCCAATCCAATCAACTGCTGCAAATAATCGATACTTTGTTGGTTTTTACTTTTCAACACGCCAGATGGTATGGGAAATACTTACTCTGATACGTTGTTGGGGGAAAATTAGTCAGAATTTCGAATTAGGTATATTCCCGTTTTTTATTGCACTTCTGTCGTGAAAATGCGCAGCGCTTGATTACTCTTGCGTGTAAGGGTTTTATAGGGAGCGGTTGTGGATTTCAGTGGTGCGTTGCTCGACATAAACCGGTTTATAAATAATATAATGTCTAAGTGTCCAATTATTACAACTACAAAATTACCTTTGCACTAGGATCTGTAACGTGTTGAGTGTCGCGTGATTATTAACTCATCAGCACAAATTGCTTTATTTGGTATCCCCTTTTTTATATATTAGCGCATTACCTCACTGCAATCGACAAAAAAAAGAACCATAAAAAATAAATAAAAAAAAACAAGATTATATCACATCCACTATATTACAATAAAATCAGCTGATCTGTGTAATTTTTTCCCGACGTAGTAATCCGCTTCTAATCCAAATTGCCAGCCTACTCCAGATCGCCGTAATTTTATGCTTCCGCATTAGTCGCTAACACCCTAGACACCAGAATATATTGTTGGCCAGCTGTTGCAGTCAGACTATTTGAAAAACCCCATCCGTTTCGGTTTTTTGTTTCCACCTTTTCTTCTTTCGCGTATTTGTTAGCTGTTTTTTCTCAACGCGGAATTATTTTCTCCCCGCTACCTTTTGTTGTTTACCTTAAATTTGACTCGCTTACTCAATTCGAGCACGAAAGTCGTTGCGACTTCTGGTGTTTCTGTGTTCTAAATCAACCACTCCACTCCGTTGTGGTGAGACTGTTGCGCATGCGCTAACTGCTGCAAACGTCAACAAGCACAACAAAGTCAGCAAGATCTATTACCACGGTTACAACTACAATTACAACTCGCCAATTACCTTCATTAACAACGCCGTTGCAACGTCCACTTTTTGCCAGAAACCAGTACAACGCTAACTCACCTTTTTTTTTGTGCTGCAGCGCTTAGCCATATGGAGTACCTTCAGGCAAGCGGATATAATTGTAGAGGTGAAACACTTTGACATACATTTAAATTTTGCTTTATTTCGTTCTTCTATTCCACATTACAATTTCATCTTTTCTGTTGCTTATTTCATTTAATTTGCTTAGCTATTTTTGGTGGGATGCTGCGACAGCGTAAAGTAGCGCAGCACAGTTTCAAATTATATATTTACCTCCAGCTTGTGGATTTGACCGCATGGCCTAGTGATTCTTGCTTGAGTGGTTAATTTTCTAATTAGTTTCGTCATAGCTCTAAATGCCCAGCTCGATGGAAATTTACATACTTGTTTTTTCTTTTAGCCAAGCGTAAACTGTGAAGTTCTAATAAGGTGCGGTTCATACTAAATGAAACCGTAAGCTAGCACTACATACCAAGCTTTCTAAGCGCTAACGCTTATGAGAGACAAATATGTATTATATATTAAAATAAATAGTAGAATTATGTGCATTTCGCACACGCGATCTGCCCAAAGCTTTAAGGGGTTACATGGGTTTCGTTGGGTAAAAAAAGGCCTATTTTCAATATTTTTTTTCTATGTAAAAAATTATTTATTTAATTCAAACTTTTTTCTGTCTTATAGATACATATTTAAAGAATAAATTCTGAAATTTTCAAAAAAAAAAAAAAAAAGTTAACACTCTTCCATTGTGACGTCATTTCCGGAGACCCCTCGAAAAAAATGTGCTTCCGCGTTGTCAGCATAACTCCTGACAGGCTCATCAAAAATGTAAAAACTAAAATAAGTGCTTTAGTTAAGACCATAAACTCGTGCTTGAACGAAGGAAAGAAAAAAAGTAAAAATTGGCATTTTGGCAGACATTTTTGAATTGAAAAAAAAAAAAAAAAAAAAAAAAAAAAAAAAAAAAAAAAAAATCCTTCGTTCAAGCACGAGTAAATTGTATTTCGAGCACCTGTGTAAAATTTCATCAAGATCGGTTGAGTAGTTTTCGAGAACATTTGACAACCGACTTTGAAAACACGGCTCCGAGAAAAACGCGTTTAAAGTTTTGAGTAACAATAAAAGTGGCTTGGAGCGCACACATTCCAAAGGCTGTATCTCCGAATTCATTATTCGGATCTACTTGAAAATTTAGGATAACATTCCTGAGATGTTGTAGAAATTAATAAGCCAAAAAAAAAATAAATCGATTTTTTGAACCAACGAAACTCATGTAAGCCCTTAACAGAAATTATTCCAAGTAAAAGCTCATTTGGAATTTTTTTGCACGGGATAGTTACACGCTTTTGGAAATTAATTTATAGCGCAGAAAGTTAAATTATGATTCATTCCGAAAGCTTTCACTTACAAATTTGGAGTTAGAGTGAAAGCTTTCATTTAAAAAGCTTGCGTAGGACTTAAAGCTTCCACTTTACAAGTTTTGGCTGGAACGAAAATATTTATTTATATTATTTATAAATATTTCCGATTCATCTGTTTCCATTAAAAATTGTGTGACACTATTTTAAATGCGCAGCAAAATGATAGATTTTTTGTTTCTAAAATCGTTCGCCCTTGGCAGACAATGGAAAACCTTCGAGTGTATTTG
Source organism: Anastrepha ludens (assembly GCF_028408465.1). Taxonomy (NCBI): domain Eukaryota; kingdom Metazoa; phylum Arthropoda; class Insecta; order Diptera; family Tephritidae; genus Anastrepha; species Anastrepha ludens. The sequence continues at coordinate 113,810,930 of NC_071500.1, read as the reverse complement.
TGCCATCAAAAAGCTCCTAATAAAAAATTATTTGCCGTTCGGAGTCGGTTTGAAACTGTAGGTCGCTCGGCCAAACATCTAACAGAAGTGTACGCACCAAATATTTATTTTTTATTTTAAATGCGCTGAAGGCAATTCAAATATAATTTTAGGAGCAATCATATCTAATAATATTTTATTTACTTTTTTTCTTTAATTAATTTTCGAATTGTTTGCCAATTTAATCTTCTAAGTCCTATTCAATATTCTAAGATGTCTCTTCGTATAAGATTTAAAACTTGATTGGGCCCTAAATGTGAAGGTTAAGTGCCCCTTCCCCTCCTATTATTTGCCGAAATTAGAAAGTTCCAATTTTGCTCTTTTTTTTCTATATCCCTCTTTATTTTTGCTGCCTTCGAACTCATTCTGTGTAATTTCTATTGCAAACTGATTTCAACTTAGTTTTCCTTCTCTATTTGAGCTGGTTTCTCAACATTTCACTTGCTCTCCTCTGGCACCATAGACTTGCGAATCCCTGCTTACGCTCAATTGAGGCTTCATCAGGAACGCTAAGCGGTTTTTATCGCCAATGAAATTGCTGATTGTTTGCGATGTGAGCGATTTTAAGACGAACCTGTTGACAGTTCTGCCAAGTCGACAATCTGTGCTGCTAAAAAATGTTGCGATTCCCTAACCAATTGCCATCCGCTAACACTGCTGTGATTCGGACACAAAAATCTTGATGAACACAAAACTACTATAGACGCATTTATCATAGAGATATGGAAATATCGCGGGCCTACAATTTCGAAGTGGCGGCCTACATATCGTTAGCAGTCAAACAAATTACTGAGACTTATATGAAATGTATCTTGTCGCTGTAGTCGAATCCAAAAGAATTAATTGCTTGGACTTGGTTTGAAATGGGAGGAAGAGTGACCATCCATTCATTATTGGATGCGATCATCGATGCAATGGAAAATAATAGAGTATATTAAAAATCACTTTGCCAAATCAAAATGGATGACTTAATTTTTTTCACAAATTTTTTTATTGCTTGTTTTTTGCGAGTAATTTCACAAATTAAGTTTTAATTGCCAAACCAGCTCAGCAGGATGAGCTAATACTTGTGGTATTATTTCTTTTAAACAAATATTCGCTTGTGTGCATGGGAAGGAGGGAGCTCGTTTGGCCACTTAAATGTTGAATAAGTTAACGGCATTTTTTTCCGTTTGCATACATACATGCACACGCATGTGTTTACCTGCTCTCTTTGGCTTACGGCATCGTGCATATAACTCGGTGTGTCCCCCCTTTCTACACAGCAGGGTGGGGTGCTGACGCTGACTCATCGCCACAGACAAACTAAGGCGCGCTTGACAAACACGTTTTAAGTCATGTGTGCCGTTTTATTTTGATTTTGTTCGGTGTTGTTGTTGCCTTTGGTACGTGCCACTCTGTGCATAATTTTATTAATTTTCCCTTTTTATAACAGATTTAATTTTATGTTTTGTCATAACGTCCCAACGGGATTTCGACGACGACGATAAATTTTGCCGTGCGAACGCTTTGTCAATTTACTGTAATGAAGCAGGCGTTTTTGTTATTGCATTTTTTGTTTACTTACTTATATGTTGTTTTTGCTTTTAGTACATGGGAATGTATGAGTGTGTATGTGAATGCATTGTTTTTTGGATGAGCCCCTATGATTCACAAGCGGCGATTTTTTTGTTTTTGCCCTGCGAATAAAATACGCGCAAGTAATATTTCATAATCACTCCTTTGGCAATTTGCGCTGTGTGTATTGGGGATCGAAAGAGGGAAAGCCTGTACATCAGTGAATAATTGGTTGCAATTTTTACACTTTCCGCAGAATAATTCAGTGAAATCCGTTAAAAGTCGTATGACTTTGACGTTGCTGATTTGCCTTAGTCAGCGTTTTTATTCTTAAGTGATTTCATCTTCCCTCTGTTGTTTCGAATATCACTTTTTCCATTTTTTCTTCTTATATTTATTTACTATTAAATGATTTTCACCAAATAACGATTTGCTACAAAATTCCATGAACTGCATCGCTTCTTTCAACGCCAACTTGTTTGTTTTGTCTTAGAATGATTTCTTAATTTATTTAATTTCCAAGAACTCGTTTTCTGCTTGATATTTGTTTATTTTTTGCACATGTACGAGCGAATTTCATTGCGCTAAATTTACAAATTTCAATTGTACGACGTGTTTGCTGACTCTGTTCTGTGCGGCATGGCTCGAAATTGGAAGTGAATTGTCTCGTTGTGTTGATGGTGCATAAAAACTAAAGAAAAATAAATAAAAAAGTAAAAATATAACAGAAAATTAAAATTGAAGCATTAATTGCCAAAAAAAAGTAAATTGGGTCAACTTGGACATGGGCGATTGGCTGATGTCCATTAAAAAAGCTACGCTGACACTCAATCAGCTGAAGTAAAATCAAGTCTTAGCAGATATTTTCTCTACATCAGTTAGCACATATGATACTACGATAAATAAATAAATAAATAAAATAAAAAAATACGCAGGCGGCAATTAGGAGCCTGCACGCGTTGTTTGTGCGTTCGAAATTAGACGAGGGATGCCTTATTTCTCTCTCGAATGCATCAGAATACTTCAATATTAGGGTAATTTGTCACGGTGGCATTGCAGGAAACTGCTGGCTGATGAGCTGATGAGCTGGCTAGACAGGAAACCCTGGTCAGAGGATTTAGAGGATTGGGGTTCCTTTAAAAACGTGTGGTCTACTCATGGAAAAATGCGTCTCGTGTCAAATCAGCAAGCGCTGTGTTAGTGCGCAAACATGCAAAGTCGCAGATTTTTCTAGCCACGGGTAGATCGGGGACGCTCGAGGGAAATTCCAAGGCTAACAAAGCCGCAGCTCTTCTCGAGTTTATCGGGAATTGCCCGTTAGGTGTTCATGCGGTGCATCTTGGAATTGCCCCAAGTCCTTTCAGCAGAAGCTGTCTGAAGGTGAAGGGACATCATCTCAGCACCTTCGTTTAAGCTGCCCTACTCTTGTGGGGCTAAGACTCAGACATCTGGGCTCCTACTTTTTGGCTACACCTGCGGATATTGTGGGTTTAAATATCATACACCTGGTAAATTTCATCAGTAGCTTTAACCGATTAATGGGAATGTAATAAACCACGGTTGGTCGTCTTACTACAATCCAAAACCCCTTCTTCCTTCTTTCTCCAGTTCGGTTTGCTCTGTCTTTTCTCTGTATGGCATAACAATGAACGAATTTTGATTCATTCCGCAAGTGGGCCCCTCACGTGTGCACCAATTTATCCTAACCTAACCTAATCTGGTACTTATGATGTTCACCAATTAGTTGGGAAAGTTCTGTAATTCATTTTGGAGTGCAATAGCCAGAAAATTTCCATGAAGTTCACTCGGAATTAAATTACAGAACCTGCCTTCCCGAGTGGGTCGTAGTTGGGTCAATTTTTTTTGCTTCAAAGTTGTTCACAATTTACATTTTTTTAATACATCGTTACTTTTTGATCCAATTTTAAAAATTTTCCGATACTTTTTACCAAAATTTCAGATCTCTTTGCTTCAATTAAATAACTTTATTAAAATTAATATAATATAATATAATATAATATAATAACTTTATTTAATAGTAAAATGTAATCCCGTTTTAAGAAACGTTTTGCTGGGCTCAGTAACCGCCTAAAGTATTTTGACTGGATTCAACGAAGTGCCTACCGGCTAAGCACTAAGTGAAGGCAAGTCTTTCTCTCGCCTTTCTAAATTTCTAGGACTCATATAATTTTTAATTAAAAATGTGCCAGTACTGCTCCTGCGTAATCTTTCTGTCTCATACCCACAACCAGGTCAGAACAGCGGCTTTTAGATTATTTGTATGCTAAACAATGTAATCGTTAAGTTATTTCCTTTTCATCTCTTCAATCTACAATGCAAATTCTAATTTCTCAAGTACAATACGCCATTACACAATTCCACTTTTCTAATTGCATTACAAGCAAGAAAAACCACTTACCTTTGCCAACTTAATATTCTTCATCCGTTTAATGACCGACAGCAAAAAGAAATTATAAAAAATTGAATTCTTCTGTGGACAATGACAAAGTCGTAAATCAAATAATTAATGGCGCTGGTATCCTTGACCCGTACATACCCATACACACCTATTCATAGTCGCCCACACACACACACACCTATTTGCATATCAATACTTGTAAAACACGACGAAATTACGAAAATGATTGAACCACAACGCGTTGAAACAATGAAGTGAAAGCTTGAAACAATGGAAGAGCTGAAGAAAAATATAGAAATATGACCAAGAGCGACGACAAGAAAGAAGAAAATTGAACAGAAAAACAGCAAAAACGAAAATTATGCAGCTCTCCTTTCACGTAAACGTGTAAGTGTATGGGTGCGCGTGTAGCTCACCATACTCGTATCACATTTCCGTCGCAGAGTGTACATAAATTGCTACGCAAGACGACATTTAAACAGGATATGCGATACCGTTAACAGCCAAAATGCCAGGACAGTACTGGAAATAAAAGGACAGAATATTAAGGATTGGCTTCAAAAAGCATAAACTGTAATGCGCATAAAAGGAGTGAAAGGTCATCTGGATTATAATGGCGCAAAGTATGAAATGACATGCAAACTGCTGGTGCTGCTCTTGCTGCTGCCATTGCCTTTGCTCCAGGACAACATGAAACGTAGTCGGGCAGGCTCTGGTAAATTGGATTATAGCTCTTGACAATAGAAAGATAGTGGTTTTGAGGTTGATTGCGTGGCAAAAAAATTGAAATATTGATCGCGTTTTACACTTTTGCTTCGTGAGTGTATCAAGGTCAATATTCAAATTGTAAGCTTGAGATGCGACGTATATTCATACAGACACACCCTTACGACTGTACATATGTACTCGTATACGTATACAATAATGGAAGTGTGTGAAACTGGGTAATAGATTCAAAAAAAATAGTTCCGAGTTATATTCCGATACGTACAGCAAATCAGTGGAAAATACTGCTGTAACGAAGCGCCTGCCCGTTTGTGAATTGATCGAAGCGCCGAAGATATAGGTACAGTTTTTTTCGCTGATTCGCAGTACGCATTTGAATATAACTCGGTAAGTTATGAGAATCCGATTATGAAAATTGTAGGGATTACTGATTGCAGTCGCAGCTATTAATAAAAAACATAAGAAAACAATTTCAGGGATGGTGCTTTTCTTAAAATTTTCCTCTTAAAATGTTTTTTAAACTTAAAAAAAAAAAAAAAAAATAAATAAATATCAAACAATAAAAAAAAAAAATTTTAAATATATAAAAAAGAAAAAAAACATAAATAAAAAAGTAAATGACAAAAAAAAGAAAAAAATATAAATGAAAAAAAACAAAAAAATATAAATAAATAAACAAAATAATAAATAAAAAAATTAATTAATTAAGAAAACCAATAAACTCTCGAGAAAAATAAATATTTTCGAATGAAAACTCGATTCTATACAAATCTTGTGCCGGGCATTTTCCTTGTCGACTTAGAAAAATGATATGCGTTTTCTGTAAAGCGAATGTAGGAGCTAACTATTTAAGGGGGGAGCCTGGTTTATAAGGTCAAAAAAATTAATTTATTTTTTCGTTTTAAGCGATTCCTAATATATTTCAGAATTTTCACACAAAGTTACAAAGCTTAATTCTCAATATTTCCGTAGATACAAAGCCAAAGGTAGGCGAGCGTTAGGTAGTTACTCTGTGATCGGACAGCTTTAGTACAAAATTTATCTTCTTTTCTCGACTTTTCATTTTTCTGATTTCTTTGAATTGGCGTACATGAATGAAAAACAAAACTAATGAACCTTTTGAAATGAATCATAGCTTGTTCCCTTCAGTATTAAATTCTCTTCTATTTGAACTAACAAAATACAATAGATAAAAAATTTTTTTCAAGATTTTTATAAGGGAGAATGGGGAGTTTTGAGACGGGTTTTGTTTTTGGACCCGTATTACTCAAAATCTTAATATTCTGCATATGTCAACGATGGAATCTTTAGTCAATGAATACTGGAAGCTATTGGTATGGCCTATTTAACAAAACTACAATTTTCCTTAAAATTAAAATTGTATAAAATCATATAAAATATAATACAAAATACAAAAATGTGGGGAGTTGTGAGACACCATGGCTTAAATCAATAAAAATGACTTATTTTAGTTGTTAGTTCTTTATTAAGATGAAAAATAAAAAAGAAAAGACAATTGTTATAAAAAAGTGTATAAAAAATGCAATGCCATCAATCTGATGATTCGCAGTGAGAACATGTATAATAACCAGTTCGTAAATTGGCGCACTTTAGGTGCACAGCTCGATCGCATACATTGCAATGAATGGAGTTGTTTCTGCTTAACTTAAAACAATAAAAACTCAAATTTAACCAAAAATTTCATGATATACATACAAACAATGCATGAATATTGCGAGGTACTTATGAAAGATGCGTTAAAGCGTCGAAAAAAACGGTGTCTCACAACTCCCCACATTTGTTGTCTTACAACTCCCCAAATCGTTTTTTTTTATAAATGGCCGCGTAGTCATAAACACATCGAACGTTCATGCCCAAGTGAATGTGTAAATTCAAAGCTAATAGGACAATTAATAATTTGTATATATTAACATTTGCAATTTGCTTCAACAACTGATCGAATGTATCGCAAAACAAATGATGAAAAAAACTTACCGAGACATTCCAAAACACAGTAACTGGAGAGACGCGTCGAATGCGTGTAAATATGACCAATGCTAGCTGAAAAGTGAGATCGCATCGAGAACACTTGTTGACACTTAAAATCGAATGTAAACAAATGAATAATGCCGAAAGGTAATAATGTCTCACAACTCCCTATGTCTCACAACTCCCCATTCTCCCCTACCAAATTGAAGTGAATTTTTTTTTTATAGAAAGGCATTTTTTTCTTTAAAACCTCCAAAAAGTTGAAATTTTGGAATTTCTCTCAGTTTTCTTAGTTCATCAGGAATAAAAAATCATGATAATTAGAAATCCATTTGAATTTTTTGCTTCAGATAATAATTACGAGCTGTATCTTGTACGCCAGTTGGGAACTCCAACGTTGCAGCGCTCTACTAATTTCTATGTTAAACATTTTTTTTTCAACTTATTTTAACCAGTACAAACATTTTTTATACTTTTTAAATGTTCATTAAAAGATAGAAAAAACTTTGCAGTGCTAAATTAATTTGTTCCTTAAAAAAACAAAAATCGCAAAGAGATGCAATTTTTAGACCTCATAAACCAGGCTCCCCCCTTAAATTAAGAATTATGTCTATAAATTTTGCTGCTTAGAACTAAATTTCCGGCAGGATTGTGAGAGAAAAATTGTGTTTTTTCTAATTTTTATTTTTTATTTTAAAACTTTCACTAACGTTGCCTCTCATAAATAAATCATACCATGTACTGTTGTACAATCTGAATCGTAGGGCCAATTATATATAAATATATATCATCTAAATTATCAGTAACTTACTCTGAGTTTTTAATATTAATTATTTACAAATAACAATTAAAAATAATAGGATGCATATAGGCTGCATAAATTACAATAAAGATGTAGTTTGAAGAAAAGGGCAATTAATTTCGTTTCCTTATAAATATTTGATTTGCAATTTTCTTTGAAAATTATACATTCTCTGTTTGCTTACACTGTAGAAAACGTATCGATTTCATGTAGATTGCTGAAGTGATTCATAAAAATACAAATGAAACATGTAAATCTATATATAAAAGAAAGTCATGTTAGGTACACTATTTATAAGTCGAGAACGGCTGAACCGATTTGGCTGAAATTTGGTGGAGAGGTAACTTAGAACCAGGAGACGGACATAGGATACTTTTTATCCCATTCGAACGCGTTTCCGTGTAGTCACTATAAAATGTGGTATAACAAAAACGCATCTGATATGAAATAACAAAACGCAAATGACAGCTAAACGTAATTTTGCCTATGGTTAAGTAGAAAATTTGATAATATAAATTTTGTCATAAATATATAATCACAGTAATTTGTATTCTCTTTGAATCATCATTATCGATGCCGCGACCAAGACGATCGAATCTTTCCCGACAAAGCCGTAATGCAAGAAGGATACGAAACATTGCGAATGAATGAAACGACTGAAGAAGCACAAGGAATTGCCCATGAAGAGCGCCGCGTTAGTATGGCCCGACTTCGTGCTTCTCAATCACAAGAAGCAAAGCGAGGCAGCCCGTGAAACGGCTCGGTTGGCAATGTGAAATCGTCGAGTGAATAACAGAGAGAATTATCAAGAGCTGATTTGAATCGAGCAGCGTTTCGATATGATTGCAACACTGATTACAGCTTGCATCCTCGCGTTTGCATTGGGGCAATGAACGTTGTTTGCGAGTATTTTGGCGCATTGAAGTTTTCCGGACTTTTTTGGAGGCGCAATGATTTTACTGTCTAGCGACTTCCGCCAAACACTGCCAGTAATTCCAAGATCAACGGCTGCTGACGAAATAAACGCTTGCCTCAAATCATCGAATCTATGGCGCTATGTGAAGAAACTTCAGCTGACAACAAACATGAGAGTTGCATTACTTAATGATACATCTACTGAAGATTTCTCTGAGCAATTACTGACTATCGGTAATAGTCGAGTACCAGTCGACGAATCGAGCAGATTGATTTCATTTCCTAAGAATTTCTGTAACTTTGTCTCATTGAAAGACGAACTTATCAATACAGTATTCCCAACCATCATTAATAACTACAAAAATAATGAATGGTTGAGTGAGCGAGCAATTTTAGCGGCTAAGAATAAAGATGTAAATGCCCTAAACTACATAATTCAAAATGATATCATTGGAACAATGCATTCATTCAAATCCATTGACTGTGTAACAAATGAAGATGAAGCCACCAACTATCCAATTGAATTTTTAAACTCCTTGGATGTGCCTGACTTACCACCGCACAATTTACGTCTAAAAGTTGGCTCCGTAGTAACCATGCTTCGAAACATAAGCCCACCAAAACTTTGCAACGGTACGCGTTTGGTGGTAAATAAATTGATGAAAAATGTGATTTACGCGACGATACTCAAAGGAAAATTCGAAGGTGAAAAAATTCTTATTCCGAGGATCCCGATGATCCCAACCAATCTTCCGTTGGAGTTTAAAATCCTTCAATTTCCGATGCGTTTTGCAATCGCCATGACCATTAACAAATCACAAGGCCAATCCTTGAAAGCTTGTGGTCTGAATTTAGAAAATCAATGTTTCTCACATGGTGAATTATATGTGGCATGTTCACGGGTCGGAAAACTATCTGCGTTGTTTGTTCTTGCACCTGATAATAAAACAAAAAATGTCGTGTATCACAAAGTGCTTAACTGAAGAGTGCAATCTATTAAAGCTTCATTGAAATACTTGATTAATAAAAAAATTAACTTAATAAAATCAAAAATCTGCTTTTTTATTGCCTCTAGGGTCAGCTAGCAAAAAATATTTTAAAAAATTTTGAGCTCAAATAAAGAAGAAAAAATACGAAAATGAAATCAATATTAAAATAAAGAAAAAGAAAAAAAATGAAAACAAGAGGGAAAAGATCAAAAAAGAAACGTAAGAATTAAAAAAAAAATAATAATAATAAATAAAAAGTATTAAAACACATAAATCTCAATAAAGATTTACATACATTTTCGTAAATTGAAATCTCCAACACACCGCGTCTTTACAACCTTTCTTCCGCATGTTTTCCTCCTGGTTTTTGTAACATCAAAATTTATGATTCGTAATTATTACTCGCAATCAACAGCAGCAGAAACAGTAGCAATAGAATCAGCTAAAATATGAAAAAATATCAACTTGAACAACTCAAGCAACGTGATCATCAATTGATGTCACTCAGCAGGCATTTAAAGCGCTCGATACCTAATATTATTTATTTTATAATTGTTGTTTTTACTGCTGTTTTTTCTTTTCTCTTGCCACGGCCTTCTCCTACTCCTCGCTTGTATAGGTTAATTAAATAAAATACATACATACAGACATGTACACATGTCCATTTTGCTGGTCACTTGCTTGCGCCTTGTGATTGTTGTTGCAGTGACGATCAGTTGCACGATCAGCTGTGGTCATCCACACAACAAATCATATAGTTACACAATGACAGGCAAAAATTAAATTTACAACAACAAAACTTGCAGCAGTATAAATCTAAAATTAATTGTTTCAACAAATTTGAACTTGCCTGTCAGTCAGTATGTGTACATATTTTCATACATATGTACGTACTCGCCTGCTCGCCCCATTGGTGGCGACTGCACGTTTGCCTCGATCGTTGCCAAACTCGTTCACACCAGCATTGCAGCGCTGCACTTGTCGACCAGTTATGGTGTGCTGTGTAATGACATTGTCGTTGCCGTCATAACGCGCGCGCGCGCTGAACGATATTTGTTGCAAATATCGGTGTTTCCCCTGCTAACGAGTACACTGCGGATGGCTGCTGTTTGTTGTTTTGGTGGTCACGTCGCTCAGAAGTTGCCGAACGCCGATCTACGTCATTCACTTAGCACGGCGTTCGTGTGTATCTAAGTGGTCGTGTATTTCACAGGCGCTCATAAATCGAACGGTAGCTGCCCATTACAATAGCAATAACGCAAAAACAAAAGTTATTAATTAAAGTTGCTTTAAATAATTGTGAGTGCAACAACAACCGTAAGTTAGCAAATGGTGAAGCTTAAAGCCCAAAAACTTGACAAAAGCAATGCAACGAAATTTAAGTGAAGGTAAGCGTAAAGGTGGAAAAGAATGCAAAGAAAGAGCATAATGAATAAATAAAAAGGAAATACAATGGGTAAAAATAACTTTTTTGTTTTGTTTATTTGCAAGCAGAAGCCACCCAATGTTCAATAGTCAAAGCTCTCTGCTTTTGAGCACACACACACACATATCAACAGCCAGCAAGATAACATATCAATTAAAGCACCTAACCACTCATTCGACAGAGGGCTCGCTTACCCAGCCAGCTTAGCTGTAAAAGAAAATTGATGGCGCTCAAAGAACTGCTGTTTGCGGCAAAGCTCAGCGATCTATGAACAAACATGTGTATGTATGTATGTAGGGCTGTATGTATGCATGTACTAGTATGTAGTCGCTAGTTTGACGCTAGTATTAATCGTGAGCGCAATCGCGATTGAATGACGCGCGTGTGTCACAGACACACACGCGATCAGAAGTTGTGCAAATATTGTGAGCTGTCAGGGCGGGGGCTGCAAAAATTCAACAATTGTTCAGTGCGGTGTTGCGCTCAACGTCCGTGCCAACGCGTCCAACACTAGTAGTGCTAGTTAGTCGGTCGGTCGAGCGGCTAGTTGCTTTATTGGTACATACGACCATGTAATAACTACGCGACAAAATCAGCGTGAGAACAAAAATAAGAGGAAGAATAAGTAAAAAAAAAACGAAAAAAAACATATAGAAGAAAAATATTAAACTAATCTACTAACAACGCAGTAACGACAGCTGGTGTGTAATGTACCGTACTACCTGTGCCGCTGCGCTTTTTGTTTAATTTCATAATTTTGCAAATATTTACAAAACTTCTGAAAGGCAACAAGCTGTGAAAATCAAATCCGCTTGATAAGTGTTGAATGTGCACGTTGCCTGTTTACCACAATGACTTTACTCAGCCAAGTGTGAAGTGTAGAGTGCTTCAAGCGCTCCGTCGATCGAATGCGGCCTGGACAATACGAGTATAAGTGCGCGTACAAGTAAATGAAATGAATCACTTGGTGTCATAAATTGACCTGCTGACATTTTTAAATATACTGAAATTTGTAACAATCGTGCTTTGCTTTAGAAACGTGTAAGACAAAATTAGATTTTATTATGCGCAAATCGCACAAGGAAATGTATGCAAGTAAATTTATACGCGAACACGGCGGAGCTACTTACACGCCTATGATAATGTGTCTTAAAATAAAAACAGTGATAACGAGAATTTAAGCGTAACAAATAAATCGCCTGCTTTGAGCACCGCCATTATCTACTTACAATAGCTTCAATGTTATATAAAAAAAATATATATTTTTAAATTGGATTGGCATAATTTTAAAAGGAATAGAAATACAGAAAAATCGAATACTAGTAAAAAACGAATGTAATTGTTTTAAAGCTCTACAGATGAAATTCCAACATTTTCAACAACAATTGTTTGCTTAGCAATTGTCAAAGTATTTGCTCCCCTAAAAAAAGTGTCTTCCTTTTGTCTCCGATGATAGTAAAGATCACTGATCGTTCAACAGAAAAAAGCCTATACACAGAAAATAGGAAATTAGCAGTAGTGGAGGAATGATATAGTGTTAGTGGGCGCATGCCCATATGCCATTGTTGTGGCGGAATCTTTGATAATGTTTCTGACATTTTGATTTCAACCTCCTTAACAAAATAGAAAGCTTATACATACCTATGTATGTCCGGGGCTTGTATTCTTTGGCTTAGTGAGTACTAACCTCAATAATGTAAATAATTCAACAATCGTCGGTCGCTTACTCTGTCATCCGTAGAAGGAGTTATAGCAAATATTAGTGATTTCAAGTGGGAAAAGCGTAAATATTACTGATCGTGAAAGTGTGAGTAGTGACCTCATGAAAGATTTGAATTTACTAATAATGCGGCTCATAATTTTTCCTGCGAAAGCTGATCACAGTAAAGAACAGTGATCGTTGAACCTAGGAATATTATGCATGAGTGTTTATGGGAATTTTCCAGTTCATTAATCATAAAAATTCAATGAAATAGACTCTCAAAAAAAGCTGCTGTCCAGACCTTTGATCGCGTGACTTAATAATTGTTGATTACTGCTCGTTGAACCGGGAAAACCACATTAAATCATTTGAGTTCTAAATCCATTTGGCTTACGGACCACATAGCGCTTCAAAATTATTTCAATTCACTAATCATAAATTATTAATGAAAAAATAGAAAAGTAAAAATTAGCAGCTGTCTAGACCTCGTGATCACGTGACTTAACAAGTGCGAATTCACGCTGGTAATGACAACAATAATGCTACTAATTGTTCTGTGATCTCTTTGCTCGATGAAGCCTGCTATAAAATTCCTATACTACATAATTCGTTGAATTAGTGAATGAAAACGCTTTAAGGTATGAAGAGTAAAAGTTATATACACAGCTGGAGAGCAAACGTGCGTTTAGCAAAAAGTGGTCTACAGTGCTAAAGTGGTGAAAATTGCTCGACAAAAAAAAAGTGTAGTAACTTAAGCGAGAAAGTGGATTGGAAGTTGTTTTAATTAAAAATATGTGCGATCAATGTCAAAGCGATCAATAATACAATAAAAGTGATATTCAGAAAAAGAATAATAATAAAAATATGTGATTAGCGTTTCGAATTGAAGCGAGTGGTGGTAGTTATTGCTGCTACTTCGAGGAGCTACATATCTCCCCTTCACATTTCATAAAAAATAGAAAATAATAATAATAATAAATGCAAAAAAATACTAATAAAAGTGACTAAAAAGTGTGCAGCCATTTCGGGCCATAATTTATTTCTGCTCACCAATACCAATATCGTGCACAGCTATCCATAAAAGTTGTAACCTATTAAAAGTCACCCGAATTTTTATTGCCAATATCCGTGTTGTAATAAAAGCGTCGCCGCATAGTGTGAATCGACAATTTTTATATTTATTTTTTCTTCTACTTACAATATTTGCTAATAATTATGAAACTTAACGTGTCTCTTCCGCATTCGTCGCTCGCACCTCATAGACGCAGACAAATTCAGGACGGATTTTGTAAGGTTCCCAAAGCGTGTGGGTTATTAAAAGTGGGGAGGCACATAGGGAATGCATTTACGGCATGTGACATTACTCGTTAAATGTCCGCTGTGTAAATTAAATGTTGTACAAATGCAGACAATTTTTGCTAAGCACTGTTTACTTTTCTTCTTGTTTTTTTATTTTTTCTTTTTCTTCGCTTTTGCCACTCTGACGCATAATTCTTCGGCAATAATTCGTTGGCCATTATTCTCTTGTCACGAATGTTACACGTCGCTCGTTTATTTTGTTTTAGCCCACACCTTCGGCATTCGGGTGCATGTGAAAAGGCCTAGGAGAGTGAAAAAAATAATAATAAACACAATATTTTCTACATTTGTTTCACGTCTCGTGCGCTAATCGCTCTTACACAGCTCTTCAGCGTTTACAAGTGTTTGTGCTTTCTTCTGACTTCTGTGCGTAGCTAATGCCACTTCTTCTTCGTACTTCTTTGTCTGCTTCCACTATTGTACTGCGTTGTTGTCTTTGCTTATACAACCACAAGACATTGTCGTATTTATTAATTAAACTTTCAACTGCCTGATTAGTTGAATTCGATTCGTTTAATTTACTTGGGCACTTGCTGCTCTGCGCGTCTCTTGGCGTCTCAGCTGTGCTCTTCCTAGTGCGCGCGCTCATTCAACTGCTTGCTGCTCACCGCTCTCTGGCAGTCCAATTTACCTTTATGACACCACGCAATTGCCATTAATTAAAACTCTCGTACGTCATGCGAACCACTACCGCTGCTCAGCTGTTTTTCAATTGAAATGTCAACAATTTTCTATTAAAATTTATTTTTTCCTGTATTCACTCGCTCTCCGCCCGTTCACTCTTCGCTGGTTGACCTTACCTGTGCTGCCGCCATGCAATGGCTGCTGCTTTCCGTAGTCCGTCAATGCATTGGGCTTGCAAATATTTTTCCTCGTTTGCTGTCTGTGTTTTCTATTTATCACTGCCGCATAGCGTTTTCATGTTTGTGTCAATCTAAAATATTAAAATTTTTATTTTGAATTCCTTGTGTGTGTAGGCATGGATCTGTCCACCTGAACGTTTGTTTGTTTCTTCATATATTTTTATATTGCATTTCTGCCATTTCTTTAATGCAAATGTTTACTGACGTTAGTCGCCAATGTCTGTTGTTATTGAATATAAAAAGAACTATACGGCGTATAAGAAATTAAATATATATCCGCACCGTTTTGCAAGTATGATAGAAGACTTTCTGTATCTTTTTTAGCTTTAATTCAATGTAAATCCTGAAGTCTAGACTGATTGACGAGGTTCTGTAGTGTGTTTCTTTCTGGTAAAGGTTTTAGTTTAGTCATTGCACCATAATTTAAATATTGTATACTATGTATTATGGAAATAAATCAAAATAATCTGTAGTTTCAAGCATCAAACTTCCTAAGAGCCGATATTTCAGTGCCAGTTCAACTGTGGTGAATTTCTCGAACTGAGTTTAAGCCAGGAAAATGGGCATTTAAACTTAGTTTAACTGACGAGAAAAACCGGGGTGAAGGTGATGGCCCATTTCTCATCTCCCGTGACGATTTAGTAAAAAAAGCGTTGCTTATGACTGTGTGTTGGTCGATGGCGGGCGAGATCCTGAGAAACAATTTGAAGGCGACTTTCTTTGTTTTTTTCGTTGAGCTTCTGAGGCACCCAGGCACAAAATTTTTCGATAAATCCAATTGAATGAAGGTAATTGAGAACCGTTTCACCACTGGTATGGCGGCCGTTTTCCTACAAAAGTGATTTGAGAGTTTCTTCTTCGAATTCAGAAGGCCTTCGCAAACCATTTCCGTGCTGTATACTCGCCTATAACACCTTCTCCATACACGTCGCAAAAGTCTCGGGCTGCTTTGGCATCTTTTTGAATGAAAATCAAAGAAAAGCAGGTGTCGAAAATGTTGATTTTTGCCTCCGGGGTATTCCATTTTTAAGTCTCAAAACTAATAAAAATTAAATAATTCGAAAATACTGTTAACATAGATTTGTAGGGCAGAAAGAGTTCTATCGAAGAAATACTCACCATTTACCAAACAGCAAACAAATCGTTGTAAAATAAAAGAAAATATAAAAACGCTATGAACTTATTCGCTAACCCCATGCTTTTTTCAGCAAAACAAGTCGTGCGAATGAAAATATTACCCGTGAGTTACTGCCATGACATTGGCGAAAGGCGTGACATTTAAAAACCGTAATTGAAAAATTCGTGTATTGGCATTTTAAATGTAATTAGTCTTAAAGTAATAGATGTAAAAGTCGGTGCCGCCAGTCTGGCGGCTGGATGTCATTAAGAGGAATTGAATTTTCGACATTTCGCACATTGAGTAATTTTCAAAAGTGTAAAAAAAAAAAATTATATATTAGTAAAAAAGCAAATATTCTTACATTTTCTATAACATACCATTTAAGTTCAAGAAATACGCTTATGGGGAGTACAGCGCCTACTTTCAAGTAAATATTATTTGAAGTTGAAGTGCGTTGGGTATCGTAAATTTGATTTCGCTCGAACTTAAACTCTGCGCTACTTGTTTCCATTACTTTTGCGTTAAAAGAATGTTTTGCACTGTAAGTCGGCGTCCGTGCCCCTTAAAAGACACAAGCATGACTGGTATCTTATCTCTTAATATTTTTTCAGACCTTCTAGTATTACTTACAAATAATGCTAAATAAATATTCCAATTGAGAACATGGCATTGTTTCACGCCAATACCCCTGTACAATTTTTTAAGTACTTCAGTTTTTTAGTTGGCTTCCTATCGCTCACGCGTTCGTGTGTAGTGCTTTTCGATATTTACATAGTCTGTATTTATTGCTCGCTATTTCCTTAAATCATTCCTACGCCATTTGTCATGTCTAACTGAACTGTCACTGCTTTCAGGGCAATGCCCTGCAGGAAAATCCATCGTAACTGTACTGGGTTGTTTCTAGTGAATTTAGAACCGCGACTAAATCGTTTAATTTTTCTTTTTCATGGAGTGATGCCCAAGGAAGAGTCAATTATGCCCGGTTGCATACATTTTTCCGTGCTTCGGAACTAGTCTTAAATTCGACAAATGTTAACTACTATCCTCGCAGACCTTTTTCATTAATTCCGAACCAGTTTAAATTTTTTTTTACGCGGAAAAATTTAAAAAAATTAACAAAAATTTAGAGCACTTTGCTATACTAAAGCTTATTAGGCTACCACATTTTTTTTTAAGAAATTCTGATTAAAAATTTTGAAATTTCTATGAATTTTTATAAATTTTTTACAAGATTTTAAACTTGGACTATTAAGGTCTTTATTATAGAATGAACTATGTATATATATAAAAAAAAATGTTAATATGTGGTGTCTTCTTATTTTCGGGGTGTGCCTGAACAGCGAAGTGGTGCCGAATTAGCGAAATCGTACTAGTGCTGTATACAAAATTTATTTCGCTACTTCAAGTTTTCCCTGCTGGGTCTTTACAAAGTGTTACTTTGTGTGTATTGCAGTTTGTAAGTGTATCTAGATTTTGTGCTCATTTTCTCAAAAATCATTTCGATAATTACTATTTTACAGCGCGTGTTTTCCGTTATGAATCTCTGATTTTTGTTTGTTTGTTTTTTGTTGTCAATTTCAAAGTAATTGGCAACATCTGTGCAGCTGCTTTCTTGTAGTCACCGCTTTCGTTAATGTTTTTAATTAGTATTTTTTTCGCGAAGGTCTTATTAAGCACTTTTCCTCAAACAAAACAATTTGTCATTCATTAACTTTTCAGTAAGATTTAGTTGCGAATATTTTATAAATCAACTAATACATCTATAGCCATATTGTCGTAAGCGATAATCGCGTAAGTCGAAAATAGTGTTTCGAGAATATTTGTTTTATATCTTAAATGCGCATTAATGATAAATGAAGGGAACACGTTAAGCATACAGAGGGGCTTACAACAATAGAAAGCGAGTTTTGACTATCTATTTTTTATTTTATTATATTTTTTTATATTTTCCTATACTTTTCTTTTTTATATTTTTTAAATAGTTTGTTTTTAATGCTTTTTTATATATTTTAAATATTTTTTAATGTTTTTTTTATATTTTTTAAATATTTTTTTTATGTTTTTTATATTTTTAAAATATTTTTTGTAATGTTTTTTTTTTTATTTTGTTTTTGTTTTAATGAAAATGTAGGTTATACCACAAACAAAATTATGTTACTCAAAACTTCGTATTTTTTGCAAAAAAAAAAATTACACCAATTTTCATCAAAATTTCGAGTTTTTAGGAAAATTCTGAGTAGGCAGAAGAGCCCGTTTATTTTCTTCCACAAAAAAATATCGAGCATTCGTCTTTGAAGAAAATGCATAACATCGTCAAGAAAAAAGGAAAAAAAAATATATCGAAAAACAATTCGAATTTTGGGTTACTTGAACAAAATTATACCAAAATTGAATTTTGTAAAATTGTGCACAACGTGTGCAACTGTGAGTTATATAGCTTTGTACACATAGTATTATATAGTTGTTGTACACATACCTATATACCTACATTTTTATCAAAGCAAAAAAAAACAATTAAATTTAAATAAATAGGCAGCTAAAACCTTGCAAAATGTCGCTGTGCTATTATTGGGTGCATCTGTGTGTGTTAACGTTTTGTAATAATGTGGACCAGAGAGATAGGAGTTTGAGTATTAGTAGTTATTGATTGTGACCACAGATGCGTATAACGTATGATTTGTTTGTTTATATTCTTTCCATCTAAGCAATATTATTTGAACAAATGTATACTAAGAACAAGTGAAAAAAAAAAAAGAAATAATAATAATTATTCAAAACTCACGTGCACGCCACAGTTTTAGAGAAACAGAAGTTGCCAGGCATAGAAAAAAAGTTTTAGGCCCTAACGCGTTTCGGCACAGTATTCGATAACCCCTCCCATATCCAGCAAATATTTCGCGTTACGATTACTTGCTTTTTCACGTCACTCAGCCAGCGTCACTCATACGCTTTGGCGTGCTAAATGCGACACAAATTTTCTTTTAGTATTTCCCTGTATTACCTCATCACAATAAGAAGTATGCATGAAATGAAGAATACATTAAATACTCGATTTTTACTACCTTCACTAATTTGCTCAAATTATTTGTTGTAAAATAAGATATAAGCGCTTGCAACTGGTTTGTGAGCTGCTGTCTTAAAGACTTCATGGAAATAAACCAAACTCCTCAACTTAATAATTGCATTTATTTATATACTTAACTGCAAAATATGAGCAAGTCTTTTGACAGTTGAGCCAACAGGTTTTTAGCGAAATTTCGTAGTGACGTTAAGACGCGACTCAAAGTGAAAATATGTTATGCATTTAATTTTATTTAATTAAATTTTCACTTTATTTTTAGGTTATGCAATTGCGTGTAGTTTAACTTTGCTCAGCACATACCAGCCATCCATACCCTTTCCCCACCCACACACGCTTGTACATTTGTTGCTGACATTATTTCGTTTCAAAAATGCATTTCACATTTTACACTTGTGCCTTGACGCATACCAAACATGCGATACATATCGATGAGCAGCTGCTTTCCCTATTAATTTTCATGTAAATCAGTTTATACGAATCTGTTACACACACATTCACGCTTGCATTTATATTGGTCATGTGTTATGTATTGCATGTGAACCACCGCCAGGACCTTGAGGTGCCAATCACTGTGCTGTCAAGCTGTTGCGTCTCTGGAGTAAAGCTGCAAACCACAGCCGTGTCCACTCCCGCCCACTCGTGCTCACTCCTTCGGTTAGTTGCAATTTACGAGCGCTTTGCATTTCATGCGTGCAGAGATAAGAATGGCCTGTAGTCATGCTCGTGTATTCTTATACATATTTACAGGTATGTAGGCATGCATTTGCTTCGCTTGTTTGAGAATTTTTTGTAGGCCTGTGTGCTTGTGCCTTGTTCTCATTTGTTGTGTGAGTTATTTACCTATTTTTTGTGTCACAGCAGTGCTGGCGGCAGTCATGTGGCAGCCAGACTACGGAGCGACCATATGCTCGCTGATAAGCTATGCTGTCGCAGTAGGAGTGGAAAGTGCGGAAAGCCGAGGAGGTGAGCGGGTATAGCCATAGAAAATAGGCCCATAGAAAATAGGCAGAAAAAAAATATTTTGTTAGCAGTTAAAAATAATTAGTTTCCATATGCTGAGCATTGCTACTGTTTTCCTTTCTGTTTCATTATGACAAACAAGTACGGGTGATAGCAGGATGACAATTGCTTGTGTGTCTTTATGTGGAGTAGCTATAAATTTAAGTGCCTATTGATAAATTTACGTACTTGATGGGTGAATTTGAATCTCTTTTTTGACGTTCATATCTTCAAAGTAGTAGCCTGCCGTTGGAGTACATTTTGGACAACATTTTTTCCTACTTTAGTTAAATTCGATTTTCCAAAGAGCTTTTAGTTCACGTAGTGACTTATGTCGATTATCTATTTTCTGTGACTACAAACGAAGCTGAATAAGGCGAATATGGTGGTTGTGAACCTCTGGCGCGAAATTAATCATTTAATTTTTTTTAATACTTTTAGACTATTATCAAATATTATTTCTTAGTAAACCTTAAGAAATGTTACATTGCCTATATTAAAACGAAATAAGTAAATTATATATTAAGTTTATTTTTTCAAGTTTTTATACGAGGGTGCCTTTTATATTTCGGAATTAGAGAACAAAAACAAATTTTAATCATCGAAAATCACTTTATTGTTTTTCAAAATATTCTCCATGAAGTTCTATACACTTTTGCATGCGTTTGAGCCAATTGTCGAACCACTTTTGCCACTCTGAATGAGGTACCTCCAAAACATGCATTCTGAATGCCGCAACCGCTTCTTCAGGTGTCGAAAAACGTTGACCTCTCAGTTTGTTTTTTACGTACGGGAATAAAAAGAAGTCATTCTGTGCCAAGTCAGGACTATACGGCGGATGACTCATTAATTCGATGTTTTGGGTGCTCAAAAATACAGTTGTTTGAGCCGATGTGTGAGAGCTCGCGTTGTCCTGGTGAAGCGTGATCCGTCTTTGGCGATTGGTTTTCCTAATTTCTTGGAAGACAAATTTTTTTGACAGTCAACTGTTTATGCAATATTGAATGTATGCTGGTCCCACTAATGCCTAAGATTGTCTCAATCTCACGAAGGTCACATGACGATCTTGCAATATCAGTTCGCGCACAGCATCAATGGTTTTCGGAACAACTGATTTTGGACGACCTTCACGAAATTCGTCTTGGAGTGAACTACGACCACAATTGAATTCACCATACCGTCGATAAACACTGGTCCTTGATGGAGCTTCGTCGCCAAAAAATGAATTAATGCAATGTTGCTGGGTTAATCCACGTCGAAAGTTGTAAAAAATAATCGCACGAAAATGTTCCCGATTTAATTCCATTTTTGGACCGAGATGAATCTTTTAAGTTACTGTAAACAACACAAATAGCGCTGGTATTTCAAAACGTTCTGAGTACGTAAAAGCCAAAAAATGTCAAACTTTGCGATACAGCTGTCAGTTGCCAGATTGCAACACCAGGGTTGCCAAATCCCGGCGCATAAAAGGCATCCCTCGTATCTTGTTAAGTTGTTTAGCTTTGATCTGTTTTTCACAGTTTGTAATTAATACTGCATTTTTTGATTATTGAAAAAAAAAAAAAAAAAAAAATAGACATTTGGAGTGATGGAAATATTTATTTTGACTTTTACGCGCTTGCTTTTCTGCTTTTATACTGCAACTATCTTGTTCACGAGTGTTAAATATGTTTGACGTACGACGTCATTTGCACAAATTAGAAAATCTTTCGATAGGGTGATTCATTTTGCGCCACCTTGTACATAGATAGGTATAATTTTTTTTGCTAATGAACTGTAATAGCCCAAAAATTCCAAATCTCGACTGTACTTCACTGAAATATCGATTTTTGCAATTTCTAATAGAAAATCTTTCTAGAATTACCAATTTTTTTTATCAAAATCGATTTGTGTCGTTCTTAATTATTCAGCCTTCCTTCCTGCGCACAATCTCCTGTTCAGCACTTTAGTTAACTCTATTCGTAAAAGTCAATTTGAAGTTCATGGTTTTTAATTAAATTTGGTTAACCTCAAAATATATTTCTTGGCCCTCTGGATTACTTTGGCGCTGGCAGTAAGTAATTAATATTTGTTTATTTATTTATTTGAAATATAATTATAAATGCGTATATTACACAATTAAGGCAACTAGCAGCATAGTCTGTCAGCCTTACTATTGCGGTAGCCTAATTTTTCCCAGTTTACTTTTGGGTATTTAAGTAAATTAGAATCCTATCACGAAAATTGTCTGCATTAAAGCAAATACGGCTTTCTAGACACCAGTGTAAATATCGTTTAAGTTGTGCACAGTCGCTCTATGTTGTATGTATAAGTACATATTGACTCATTACCTCACATACATTCATACATACATCCATACTTGCTGCGTGCATGCAGATAGGCAGGCTGTTGACTCCACCAGCTGCCAGACGTATTGCTATACAATTTATTTAGTAATAGTTGTGCTCTGTTCTGTTGTTGCTCTGCTTTCAGCTTCCTCGTGAGCAACTTATACTCCACTCGCCTGAAATCACCTCACCTTACGTCACTTCACCCAACTCAACTCAACACCTACAAACTACATTTCTGCTCTAGCTCTTATTATGTTGTAACTGCTATTGTTAAAGTTGCTATTGTTTTTGTTGTTGTTTTCATTGTGACACAATTGTATTTATTGTTTCGTTGCTGTTGCCTACGACCGTTAAGGGAATAAATTACAACAAATAATAAATATTCATGGCCCAGTTGGGCAAAAAGTACACACTGGCATGTGCAGACGATAACGGTGAAGAAAGAGAGGAAAGGAGTAGAAAAAAGCAACAATTTCGGAAAAATCATATCATCTGGGGTATTTATTACTTTTTTTTTGTTTTGTACATGGTTGTGTGGCTTTTGTTCAACTGCGCGTGGGCGTGTTAATAATGTCATCATCGGTACGAAACTCAAAGTAGCGCACCAAACTGGAGTGCACAGATAGGCGCATAAATTTTTTACCTTTAGCTTAGCCTAGCTTAACGGTATGATTGTTATGGTTTCTGCACTTTTTGGATTCAGTTCTATTGCATTGGTTTGTTGTTGCTGTGGTAGTTATTTCATATCAAGC
Source organism: Anastrepha ludens (assembly GCF_028408465.1). Classification (NCBI taxonomy): domain Eukaryota; kingdom Metazoa; phylum Arthropoda; class Insecta; order Diptera; family Tephritidae; genus Anastrepha; species Anastrepha ludens. The sequence continues at coordinate 113,787,861 of NC_071500.1, read as the reverse complement.
TTTGACGTTGTTCAATAGCAGTAGCCTCATCAGAAGTGGGAAGGACTTCTCCGAGCCATTTGATACCAAAAAAGGTTTCAGACAGGGTGACTTGCTGTCGTGTGACTTCTTTAACCTGATGCTGGAACATATCGTGTGAACCGCAGAACTTAATCGCTCAGGCATAATTTTTTATAACAGCGTACAATAATTTCTGGCGTTAAGCTGCTATGCTTTTATAACAAAAGTGTATCAAAAGTGTTGGTGCTTATTTTCGGATTCCAAATAACAAGTGAGTACTGGTTGCCACCAGTAGGTATTACCGGCCGCTATAGTAGGAATTCTCTCTAAATCTGTCTGACTTTCGCTAGTTTTAGCTGGGACATCTTTGAGTCAGATGTAAAGTGTGGTACAAATGAGAGTTATTCTCTTAAAACAGGAAGTCAGTTTCTTCAGTATACTAAATTATACTTCATTAAAAAATCCAATCATTCCCTTTGTCTATGAAGTACGATTTAATTAATGCGCTGACTCGGTTGGCGACGAAAAAATTTTGGGAGTTGAGTTGGGTTGAAAGACATTTTTACTATTTTCCCTCAGCAGAATTCTTAGTTTTATTAAGAAGTCTGAATAGTATTGAGAGGCACTATAATGCTAACAATCCTTGATGCCATGAAGTACCGTAGCCAAATAAGTATTTAAGTATGCCTGATTATTTGTAGTGTCTTCCGTATTTTTTGCGGTCGCACCCCAAATCCAATTCTTCAAAATACCCCTCATTTATTAACACATTTTTTGTCCTCAATTGCCAGTATTGATTGTATAAATATCGATTTAAATACAATTTCGCATGAATTCATTACTTTCATTCTCGTTTTTATGTTTTTTTTTTTTAGTTATTTACCTGCGAAAATGTATAAATTAAATTTGTATAAAATTTCATCTACGCAATTTACACGCTCGATTTAAAAAGGTCTTTTCTTCTTCAGATTTCCTTCTTCGTATAAGCAAACACATTTTATGTTTTCTTTTTTTTTTGCCGGTTTGCAATCACTTTATTGTTATTGGTATAAATGGAGAAATTGTCTGGTTATTTCGCACAACTCTGTTGATTTCGGCAATATGTTGTTGATTCCATGCCGATTGACATTTTGCCATATTTTATTCCAAATGCAAAAGTAATGTAAACATTTATGCTTAAAACGCTTTTTATTTCCTTTCTTGGGTCAATAAAGATTTGCATTTTGTGCTTGTTCGCTCACATTGCCGATGTTTATTTACATTTTTGCTGACAGCTGGATTTGATTTGAACAATAAATTTGCGTGCAACTCGTCTGTGGCTCGCTAATTCTAAAGACATATTTCTTCCAAATAATCTCACATGTTTATCTATAAACGTACGTATGTATGTACGTAACGTTGTGTTTATTTGATTTTGAATAAAATTTTTGCTGAACTAAGAAAAGTACCATAAAACAAGGGAATCCTACTTTTGCTGGAATAATTACCTTTGACAAGTTGACACAGTTTCGTAGTTTAAATAAAGCAATTGTTCTGGTATAGGAGTGGTATGGGTTACAAGGGTGGTTCAACTTATTCTTTAAATATATAAAATGATATGTAAAAGAGTAAATTTCTCTAGTAAATTAAGACTATTAAGTGGAAACATAAGTTATGCTCTTTATCTATGAAGCGCGATTTGGTTTGATTATCTGGTTCGATCCCACGAACGACGGGGGCGATATTACCTTCAAAGGTTCGATCATTGCTGGATTCTGCATAACATTGACTTTAGTCAGGTTTCCATCAAAAATATGTTGAACTAACCTCGCCAAGATGGCTGAAATCACGTTTACTGAACTTAGAGTGCGATATTTTATCGATTGAGTGAGGGTCTGTGAGTCATCGGCTACCTTTATGCTGAAACCAAATATCGCTTAAATCCATACCCTTTAGTTCAGTCATATTAAAAAGTGCAGTCAAATCCTCCTTACGAAGCGACGGCTAGAAAGCTTCTTCTCTATTGGCGCTTAAGCGATTCTGGCCGAGTTTAAGGAGGCCTTCTTCTTCCTCTGCTACGACCAGCTGAGACCGCATCCAATACTTTCAGACCCGGAGAATTTGTATCCATTCGGGCAACATGACGCAGGCAACGAAATCGGTGGAACCTTATTCTTTAACGCTACACAATTTTTGCACGTGTTTTGCTTGTACGCGTTCACCTTTTTTTGGGCCCAATCCCAAACATGGAACGGCGTAGTTTTTCAAAGTACAGTTCCATAGTACCTCTGGAAAAATATTTCGTCGTATTTTATCCGCCAACTTTCAAAAGCTGAAGTGCATTGCATTAAAAAAAACTTATTTCGAAAATTTTAAAAGCTTCATTAATTGACTTTTCGAAGCCCTTTTGATAAATCCAGAAGTATTTAACTCTACAATACCTCCCTCGGCTCCCCTGCTAAGCCAGTGGTCGCAAAAGTGATATTTCTTGAAAGAAAAGATGGTTGTCAAGAGAAACTTTGCCAGATTTCACTATGAGGCTTGCTTGGCATTCCCGGTCGGGGGTCAACTGCTCTTGGAAAAACCTGTTTAAATCATTTCACGTTTTATCTTCGCAGTGGGCGTCGAATCCGCAATCGACCAAATGGTGGTCATGCACCAACCCTTACAGTTACGACTGTACCTTTTTATTTTATCCACTACACATTGCCTACTCCATATTTTTGATAAACAAAAGTGTTTTTGTGTCGTTACTACACCGAAATTGGCTGCAAATGACAGACGATTTATTGGCAGTTTATCAGAACAAAAGGCAGATATAATCATGACAATTACAAAGAATGGCAAAAATATCGGCAAAACCACGAAGGCAAATAATTGCGCTGATATGATAAACAAGCAGCAAAAAACAAAAAAGAAACAAAAAGTAATACCGAAACCGCCGCTGCCTCTTCGCTGTGCCATTAAAATTTGCGATTGCTCGAGTCACAGCTACATAAATATATGTACGTATGTCTCTATGTTTATTTGAATGTATCTACGAGTGCGTTTTGTTTGCTAGTTGGCTTTTGTTGTTTTCCTCCTTTTTCGCTTTGTTTTTTGGGTAATTGTAGCACTTATGGTTGCCTACTATTCACTTATATATTAAAGTTGACGGTGTGTCAATATCACTCATTGGCATGGCCACACAAACACTCCATCGTACATTCAGGGTCAGACGTGGAGGAACTTTGTGCGCTGTCAGCGCAGATTGGCGATGACCGACCACGCTACATTCGACTCAAACCGTAAAAATATTACACATACGCCATGTAGTACAACGCACGTAGTTGTTGTGTATCGTAGCTACCGTTTAGTAACTAGCAATGCGACTATGTCACTGCGTGTGCGTGTTATGTTGTATGAGTTATTGATGGGAATGATTGTGCGCTTTCCCACATTCGGCACCGATTCTCTGCCTTCCTTCCCCTCTTATCCTGTTAGGGGCATAATGGTCGCTGATAGTGTAGTGTATGCGAAATGCTCCACCCATCACCACAACTTTTATTATCAATGGGGAAGGCTGGAGTAGACCTCAATGAGCGCTCGAATTGCGCCTCTCATTCAGTGCGCGACGAACCTGCTAACTAACCTGTACATAATAGTTCGTTTAAAGTAATCACCCCCTGAGGAAAACAGCGGCCCTCGGCCCATGACGCTCGTTACTCATTACTTGCGACAACTCGCGGTGCTTTTTTATGGCTTTGATTCAGATAAGAAATGCTCGTTCTTCGTTTTTTCTCCAACTTTACTGCTTTTGTATTTGAATTTTATTTGAGCGTTTTAGTTAATAGCGTAAGTGCAAAGAGGCATGATTAAATAAAATTTGCGTCTAAAGTCTACCGAAAAAAAGAAGCGAAAATTTGGTGTTTAAATTTGGACTTATACGTATATGTGTGTGGATTTGTACAACCCATGGGAGCGCGCGTGTGAAATTTTAGTGAATGGAGAGGAAGTTGTTTTCAAGGCAATGCTTCCACAAACAATGAACTGAAATTATGACGAATATGTTTTTTTTAAATAAAAATTTTATTGCAGCACAGCTGGCGATAACACGCACCAAAGATTTTTGCACATTTTAAGCAAATAAAAATGTTGAAATGCGTTGTAAAATATTTAGTACATAATATAATTTAAAAAAGTGCCCCAAGAAATTAAAAATAAAACTTTAAAATGTAAGAAACACCAAAAAGTATTAAAAAAAAATTATTTACAAGCGTAAATAAATAGTTACAAGCTGCGAAATATAAAATAAAAGAAAATCACCACCTTGAGTGCCAAATAAAAAAAAGCTTACTTTTTCAATAAACTTAAATTCGCATCAATGAGTTTCGCCTCGGCCAACAGTAAGACCTCCGATGAAACCGCCACTTCACTTCACCGGGCTATTACTGCATCTACAAGCACAATACCGACAGATTTCGCTGAAAATTCGGCGGCACACACAACACTTTCAACACCGTCACTATCATCACCACCATCAGTGGTGTCAAGTGCCACCAGCGCACAAACAACACCGATCGGCACTTCAACTTTTGCTCCCACTCACTCTTACGCCGCCTCTGTGCCAACCACTAGCTGTGGCGCCACGTCAACGGTAACATTCAATCCAGCTGTCACCACTTTCACCGCGCATTGGACACATAACTCCAGCAGTGAAAGCAGCGGCAGTAGTGCCAAATCATCCTTTTCCTCATCAACTTACTCCTCAGCTCTCTCGGAGACATCGGCAGCAGTTGCTGCAGCAACAAAGGCAGCAGCACCAAGACCGTCGTCTTCATCGAGCACAGCGCGAAAAGGTGTTGCTCAACATAAAAGTCCTGCCAACGCAGCCAGTTCGTTTGTGGTTAAATGTCTGTGGAAGACGGTGCGTTTTATGTGGCAGGTTACGGAGATACCGATGAAAATCGGTGAGACCATCGGCAGCATTTATAGATATGCACATGATTCAGTCGAAACAATACTCTGCGTAGCTGGGTGAGTTTAGCGATTTAATGAAGTGGTAGGAATATTAGAAAAATAAAAGTTTATGGGCGCATCTCCCATTTCCTGGTGATTGAAGCTGGCCAGACCTTCGTGTTTTAAATTGTAAATACAATTTATTTTTTTTTTTTTGAAATTAGGACATTTTTCTAAAAGCGTAAAATATTTCGCACTCTACGCGCGCGAAAATATTTGTGACTGGGCCCATCTGCCAAAAGGTGGGTAATAGAACGCTTATCTAAAAGAATTTACTTTTATGAAGCTTTAAGGAGCAGCATACAAAATTCCGTTTTTCCGTTTTCATACTTTTATTATTGAAATATTCCACCTACTTTAAGCATTTCGAGGTGCATCTGTGCACCATTTCAGTGCCTTTTGATTATAGTGGAAAAAGGACAGGTACAAAAGGGAGTGGCTGTTAGATTCCAATATAAATTATTCGAGAGTAGGATGGCTAAAGAGGGGAAGTGGGGACGTAATATGCATAATATATGTCTAAGTTTTTTTTTGCTATGTGTACTAATCTTTATTTATTGAGTGCAGAGACTGCCAAATGTATTTATTTGAGTTTGATTGCGAAGGGGCATTTGCTTTCGTGGCGTAGTTAGCTTAGTTTCTGGAGAGGCTATTGAAGGTTATCTCACTTAAAGGCCATATGGTTTATAAACACACATAAAACCTATTATTCGTTTCATAAACTTGATGAAAATTGAAGAAAATCGTGTAGGTGAATGAAATTAAAACACCTGAGGTGGCTCGGATACGATTTGTTTTCTGGGTGAGAGGACTGAATTATTTGGCACGAAGCTGGTTGTTTTCATATATTTCATACATATTTTCTTTTGCGTGTAAAAGCCGTCCTCTCCCTTTAGGGTACCCTGCTTGCCTCGATCTGTAACTTTTTCAAGTACCTAATATACAAATTAACCTGCTTCTTCTGGCTTATGGAGTAGGAATTTCGAAACAAGCCAATTGCTTAGCCCTACTATTTTGTCGGAATTGCTGCGATCCATTTATAATATGGCATTGCTATTATTGCAAAGGCTTTTAAAAGCTGCCTTCAACTGTTCAGTGCAATGGTGCTTGAAGTGACTTCATGTGTTGCTCTACAGCCGTTTATCATTTTTGATGAAGGAGGAAAATACTTCCTTCTGAATTTGGTATTTTCATTTGGTATTGGCATCATAGTTTTCTTCGTGCATCTTTGAATCCTTTTAGCAGAACATCGTTTTTCGTAGTCTGCTGTTGAAAAACAAAATCTGATTGAGCCTTTAAAAACCAGTTGGATAACATTTTCGGTCGCTGTTCTCCATTATTTACCTGCTTAGTTTTTGATAGATCGATGTCTGGGCAAAATTTATCAAAAACACAAAAAAATTATAGAACATAAATCAAAGAACTGGATTTAGTTAATTTATTGATAAAAAATCGTTTCCAATTTATGTTTCGCAATAATCGCGATTTAGCGCACTTCTAATTTGATACGTTGTCAAATACTTGATTCCACAAAAAATTTTCCAAAACAAGTGACCACTTCTTTTCTTATATACTCACAAAATGAAGAAGTTTTGTTTACTTATCAGCTTATAAAAAACTAAAAAAATTATAAACCTGTCTGATATTTGTTCACCTCAAATTGTGTTTGCCTAAGTGGTTGGCAGAAAAGTAAATGGACTTCATTCATACGTTTTTTCTTGCTGTGAAATGTTCGATTTGAATAAAAGTACTCCACTTTTAGCAACCGCAATCACCTGCGCCTATAGGCGTTTGTTAATGAAAAAATAATATACTTTAGCAAAATTGATGACTGCGAAAATGTCGCGCATAGATAATTGCTTATCGCTATGTTATGCGTTTGGAAAGCTAACAAGTGCCAGGTGTGATGGGTTTAAAGTTTTAATAATAAATGTATATATTTTCATTAGAATCAATAAAATGATGGTGTAAATTAGATTAAACTTTAGTTTCTACAAAGTAATTATTGCACTTTACTTTCAATCCCCCATCACGCCTCTACTCAATCGGTTCCATACCGATTAGCCTGCCATGATAATGTAAAAAAAAAATTATGTTCGTACTTGATTTATTGGCTTAAATGTTAATACTAGTTAACAGAAGAATTATATTTCGGAAAAACCCTGGATTTTTCAGCCTATTTTGAGGTTACTCACATTTCATTATTTCTAAAGGAACGTCATCAAAATATTGGCACAAAATGCTATTTTTGAAATAATTGTCGCAAATAAAATAATAATTAATAAAGACATAAAATATAAAAAAACTAGAAAAAGAAAAAAAATTCGAAAATAAATAAAAAAAGGAAAAATAATAAAAAAAGTAAAAAAAAAAAATTAAATTAAATTAAAAAAAATTAAATTAAATTAAGTAAAAAATGCATAAAAAAATTCAAAAATAAAAATATTAAAAAAAAAAATAAACAAAATTAGAAAAATAAAAAATTAAATAAAGGAATTAAAAAAAAACAATAAAAAAATTAAATAAAAAGAAACTAAAAAAATTAGTAAAATAAATAAAAAGTAAATAAATAAAAACAATTTAAAAGAATTATAAAAATTAAAAAATAAACGAAATTAAAAAAAATTTAAAAAAAATTTAAAAAATTTAAAAATTAAATAAAATAACGACCATACAAATCTGGCCATCCTACAATCTGAAACAGACAAAAACCCTTATAAGTCTATCCAAACACTCCTGGCATATAATATCTCTTATCACCGGCCACTGCCTTTTGGGCACTCACGCACGTCGGCTCGGGGTTCCTCAAAACGACCTGTGCAGATACTGCGAGGACGAAGATGAGGAAGTATCGAGCAGGCATTTGCTGTGCAGTTGTCCCGTCCTAGCCAGAAGTCGACTCGCTCTTCTAGGCTCTCCAACAATTGACAATCTTTCAGTACTCTCGAACCTGAAAATCGAATCTCTCATTAAATTCTCGAAACGAATCAATATTTTGTAAATCTATTATTTTTTGAAATCTATAATAAAAATCTCGGTTGGGTGGGAGAATCATGTAATATAATAAGCTCCAGGGCAACACAACGGACCCAACTTGCGGTCTATGTGGCACTCCGATGCGGGATCACCCTTAAACCAACCAACCAACCAACCAACCAACCAACCAAATAAAATAAATAAAAATTATAAAAATAAAATGAAACATTAAAAAATGTGCAAAATAAACTATTAAATAATAAGTAAATAAATAGTAAAATGAATAACTAAAAAAATAATTAACGAAAATTAAGAAAAAAAGTTATTAAAAAATTAAATAAATAAAACAATTTAAAAAGTAAATAAATTAAACTAACAAAAAAAAAAAACAACATAAATAAAATCAATAAAAACATTTTTAAAATTTTCTAAAATAAATAAAATAGAAAAAATTAAAAAACAAAAATTGCAAACTAGTGTAATCTGTTGGCGTGCTTACATTTGTGTTCACTTATCAAATTTGTTCTTGTATTTACTTAAGTGGGTACTTCCTGCCGCTTGAGTGCAGGTGTTCTCAGATTAAATTGCGCAAGACTTTTTTTTAAACCCTTTTTATCGCTATTTTCAACCTCCCTTTCTCAACTTTTTACTAATTAGATGCCTTTCGTTTTATTTGTTTATTACAGAAAAGCGCGTCGTAAGGAGCGCGATGGTGATCAAAATTCAACAGATACCAAATTATATTTGGAGGAAAGCGTTTTAGAACGTAAGCTACCTGAAGCCGATCTCAAAGCCTTAGTGGATCTTCCAGCTGGCTTGGACTATAACGAATGGCTGGCGTCACATAGTAAGTGCTCAAGTAGAAATTTGAAATAAGTAGTTAAGAAATAAACAAATTACGAAATCTTTTCAAAGGTTAAAACATCGCTAGTCACAAGCAATAACCGCTTAAGTTGAATATCAAACATTCGATTAGGCAATAAAAATCTTTAATAAATAAGTGACGCATTTACTTGGTCACTTGAGGTGGTAAAAATAGTTTTATAATCCAGTTTTTGTGGCCAAAGTGCTACTATTGTTAATTGGAAATCTGAACAAACATCGCAAGAGTATAAAAAATTTGCTTAACAGTCTTTCTCGGTATCGAAATTTGGCTTTAAAATATTTTCCCAAAGGCAACCGTCACGCCTCTACTTCAGGTAGGTAAAGATTGCTCGGTCTTTGATAGAATTTATACGCCTATTTCTACGATTAGATATCCAAATACGATTAGTGTCATGAAGCAACAACAAATATAAACGCCCTACTTCTGATTCTACTTATATATCGATGGCATCGGACTGATTGCAATGGACAAGTACTTGTAGGCTCGCCGTGTACTTGAATATTTTGGGAGTAGCTAGTAACAGGAACTTGATTTAATTATTGTAATAATTCAGCAAGTTTCACCGATATGAACTTGATAATGCCAAGTAGCGTCAATTAGCTGGATGGAAAATTTAGTGATATCCAGGCAAGAATTCTCACATTTTTATATGTGCAAGCCAACTATAACGAAAGGGGGCTTTCAAGCAAATTAATGATGTGAATGTGTTCGAGCCGGTAACCTCAGTTTGATGTTCGGTTGTAGACAAATCTATGATCAATAACTAATTTATTAGTCTTGTGTGTTAACAACTTGGACGTTACCCTTTATTATAATATGATAAAAGCATTATATTCGATAACGGTCGGACTTGATCCATGTGACTGGCTAGGCCGAAAGATTTAGAATTTCCAGTGAGCTTAAATAGTAAAAAACTATATTTATGAAATACCACCTTAATCAAAAAGTTCCCTGAATATATTCCGAGAATTCCAAAACTACAAGTTTATTCCTCAAAAGTGATATTATCGCCTTCAAAGTGCAGTGCACTTATGTCAGCGTTTGATCCAGCTCTCGAAACATTTCTGGAACTCTATCTTCGGTATAGCCAACAGAGCCGTCTTCGATTTTTCCATTACTGGCACTGTGCGATGGTGTCATGGTGCAAAATCCATGAGTTGTTTTCCCGTAAATCCTTTTTTTTTTACGGATTGCTTCACGTCAACGTCTCATAATGCCCAAATAATAGTCTTTGTTAAATGTCTGATCTTCTGGCAAAAATTCGTGGTGCATAATAGCGTTGTAATCCTTAAAAACCCTTAGCATCGATTTCTTTTTTGACTGAAAATGACGTATTTTGGTATTCGTTCATTCGGAGCTCTCCACTCACTCGCCTAATATCTGGATTTCGTGTCGTAATCGTAAACCCTCTTTCGTCTCGAGTAATGCTGCGTTTGACGAAGGTTGAGTCGGATTCAGCCTTGGAAATCATGTCTTTGGCGATATCAACGTAGTTACTTTCTTGCATGAAAGAATATGTCCTTTGAGACCAACTTGACAAATCATTGTCTACAATGACCTGAACTAATCCATAAGCAATGTTCAAGTCCCCTGTCAGTTTTCTGATTGTTAATTTGCGTAAATTTCTTGTTAACTTCTTTCACTTTAGGATTTAAATTTGAGAAAAACAGAACTCAAATCAATTGACTTAGAGCGTCACCTGGCGGTAGTTGCGGGAACTTTTTGATCAAGGTGGTATGATGATCTATTAGGTCATGTGGTAACAATAAGATAGTACTGCTTTTGTTGGAAGCAAATATTTTTAGCATTTATATTTTATCTGCCTGTTGTGAATATTAGTTCCACCTCACTATTTGTGGTTACATCACCCGATAGCAAGCAATCACAGCATTTAGTGTTTAACCATCCGTCATTATCGGCGGTTGCCATCCCAGCGCATACATCATTCGTGCTGATGGCGGCCCATTATTGTTATTAAATGAGTTAGAGGAATTGCGTTTTTAATTTACATATTACAAGCAGATGCTCAATTTACACGCATGATGTCACGATCACTTCTCGATCTTGAACAAAGACTTACACAGTTTGCGTGACATAGACGCGCAACTATTTAGCTGGCGAATTTAATTTAAAATTCAAATACGCCGAAAATTTTACTTTGCGGGGAGGCACCTTGTCACCTTTATATCGAAATAAAATTCAATGTTTGAAATATTCGCAAAATCAACGATTTCTGAAGCGCATTGGGGTGCAGTTTTACTGTTTTAGGGCACATAACAATCGTTATCTTCATTTGATTTTTGCCATAAAATCGGTTTTGATGTGCAAATGTCATTTTACTGTTGTAAAATGCATGCACAAAGAATAGTCCAAGCACCAGCTCTTTTTTTTCAAATACAATAAAATGTGCAAAAATAATTTTTATTTGCTATATTATATATTAATATATATTATTAAAATTTTTTTAATTTTTAATTTTTATTTTATTTATTATTTATTATATTTATTATTATATCGCTCATTTGCTGCAACGTCGTCATAACTCAAAAATTGTGATTTTCCAGGAGACGCATTTTTCAGTTTTTAAATGGTTTTATATATATTAAAATTGTATATGAAAAGAAGATTATGGTCAAATTTGCTGAAATAGCATCTGGTTAAGACGTATATGTAAATTAAAGGTTGAAATGTATTGTATAGTGGACTTTTTTCTGTAGCTTCAAAAGTACTCCGAGTTTTTCTTATGACGTTGTTGCTGCAAAAATAGGTTTTATGGTCTGACATAATTAAAATTGTGACGTTACTGCAAATAACAAAAAGTTTTATAGCTGAAAACCTATTGCAAATTCTGACTTGTGACTGTATTATATTTGCACCTTACTAAACATTATAAGAGTAAAAAATATGGATATTACTGGTGTTTGCGCGAGTGTAATGACTTTCGATTTTAGGGACTTTATCGATAAAGCTTTTAACACCTTCCCTTACAGTTTCACCAATTTTTCTCTTCTTTCCATGTTTTCCTCGACAATCCTCCATCAGTAAAACATTTGCCATCTTATTTCGTTTCTCCTGCACAGTTCTTATTGGGCGATCATTAATATTCAAAGTATTTTTAAAAAACAGTTTGCATACTCGAACTTTCTGCCCATTGAGATGGAAATAGAAGCCATTATTATTTTCCCTTTTCTTTCTCGTACCACCTTCACGCACATAACGATATTTAGACTGAATGAGCTCCATACTATTCTGAATAAATAGTCGCTGTTTTTACGTACATAGCCAAATCCTAGTATGATCTAAAAATTACCATCCGTTCTTGTTCTGTAAATTTTTCAAAACATTTTCGCTTACACTTCTCTGTACATGGAGGTTCAATTTTTCTCTCTTTTCGAACTTTTTGGCACGTAGACCTCATTTTGTATTCTTTTCCAATATTTCTCAACTTTTTGTTTACATTTCTTACCCAATTACTCTCATTTCGTTTACGCTTTACTCCTTTTTTTAGTGGACTCGTTAAAATCATCGGAGTTTCGACACCGGTTGTGTTAGCCTCAGAACTGTCTGATGTTGAATTTGGTTCGCAGTGACTGTTACTCTTACTGACAATATCGGGTAGAACGTATGTGGTATCACGTACGGAATCGTCATCATCCTCAGAAAATGAGTTCGAGCTTAATGAGTCCGATTTCATTTCATCAAAATTCACTGTTGATGTACTTGGTTTTTTAAAACCATTCCCACCATTTTGGCGGATCGAGAATTATTGTAGTTTCCATTATTTTTTTAAAAACAATACTGATATAAATGGAAATGATTCATAGCAAATAATTTATACTTAAAAAATATTTAGTGCAAGAATGTCATAACAGTGAATAGTTCTTTAATACACTATTGCTTCAGTAATACATCTTATTTGTAATAGTGTTTCAAGGCAAAATAGTACTGAAATAAAAATTATTATTTTTTGCAAAAACGTCATAACACTCAAAAACACTACAGGAATTCACTCAAATTTTTACATGCACAACGTCATATCTTAAAATAAGGCAATATACACGATAGAGAATGAGATATAAAAGTGAACTTGCCTTTTATTAATATTGTCACAAAACGAAATATGACACTTTTCTAGAGAACTTCACGATGTTAACCACACAAAAGCCGACGCACAACTGAGATAATACGTTGTTGCAAATACGACGCATATAGGATATGTAATTAGAGCGAAAGGCATCTATCGCGATATTGCGTGAAATGTTAAAACTTCGGATATAACACTTTGTCAGTTGATCAAACATATTATTTCCGATATATCGTCCCCTTAGTATAACAATAGCCTATGTGCTCATAGGCTATTATTTTTTTATTGAATTTTTGGATTCTCCATCGTCGATTTTATATGTGGTTAAAATTTTGTCAAATTCTAGTTCCACAAAGTGGGTCAAAACGTCAGTCAAAAAATAATAAATATTTACAGACATAACGAAATTTGAGTGAGAGCTACTTTCGACAAAAAGTTTGAAATTCATTTTCTCAAAACATCATAAAATTTATAGGCTATTTTAATACTAAGGGGACGATATTAGTGATGTTAACTAAAATTTTGCGATTTTTGAGTTATGACGATTGATTGATAATTGATAATTGATTTCTTGCCGCAAAATTTGTTGTAACAATCAATCGTCCAACAGCGCTCAGAACCATTGTACAGATCCGTAAGTAAAAACACTCAGCTGGTCGTCTTAAAAAAATGCCAACCGCTCAAATCACCTGATTCCAGAACACTCTATTCTGTTGCACTGAAGTTGCATAAAAAATTATTAAATTTCATAGAAAATCGTCTAAAAAATGTCGTACAAATTTGGATATTTCTCAATAAAAAAACATTGTTATAGCTAAAAAATCGATTAAAAATATTTGTATTGTAAATTTTCTAAGTCAAAGATATTATTTTGTAGTTTTTTGTCGATATTCTATCGTTAACAATAAGGCTAAGATTCTAATTTGGAGAGGTTGCTCTCCAATACGCTCAAGCACAAATACCAGGTACTCACATCATGTACCTCGGTGTCTGTTAAAAAAAGAAGAGGAAGAGTGTTTTGCTTGTAAATTTGTGCAATGCTCAGAACTGCGCCACTGACCGTCGAGCACTGTGAATAGTGCAAAACTCGCATTGGAATTTTACATTTATTTCCGTTTCACGCTTTACGGAATAGCAAAAATATTACACAGTTATAATAATTTTTACTAAATTTTCAATGTTTGTAACTATTCTACACGCCATCTCAAACTAAAATATATTTTCTCTTTATTATCATTGCAGCTCTGGCTCTATTTGAGCATGTAAATTTGGTATATGGAACTATTAGTGAATTTTGTACGCCATCTGGTTGTCCGGATATGACCGGACCAGGCAACAGGTATGCATAGAATTCGCACTGCTTTCTATCAGACAGACATTTTTCGTCTGAATATTTATTTAATTTTATTTTCTCTTTTTTCTCCCACCCGCAGAACGTACTTATGGTTCGATGAGAAAGGCAAGAAGACGCGCGTCGCCGCTCCCCAATACATCGACTATGTGATGACCTTCACGCAAAAGACAGTCAGCGACGAGTCGATATTCCCAACCAAATATGCCAACGAATTTCCAAGTTCGTTTGAATCGATTGCCCGCAAAATACTACGCTTGCAATTTCATGTGATAGCTCATCTCTATGCGGCGCATTTCCGAGAAATTGCGCTTCTGGGATTGCACACCCACTTAAATTTGACATTTGCGCACCTAACCGCACTGCATCGACGTTTCACACTGATCGATGAGAAGGAGACGGACGTATTGCGCGATCTGGAGGTGGCGTTACGCCTCACTGACGATGGCCAGAGCTCGCTTGCTTCGTCCACAATTACAGCCACGACGGATGGTGGCAGCAGTAGTGGCGGCGGCGGTGGTGGTGGCGGCAGTAGTTCCACAACTGATAGTGGTATAGCGAATAGCAGCAGCAGCAGCAGCGGTGTCGGCGGCGGTAGCGGCGCGACTGCGGCAACAACATACGCCCACTCGCAGCAGCAGCATTCGGGAGTAGAGGATGTCAATTTAATGCAACAGCAGCAGCAGCAGTCAGCAACGTTAACGACGGGCACAACGCTCATCGATGGCGATGCGGGAGCGCCGCCCATTTGCACACAACCGGAGGCGCACGTGAAGCAAACGAACAATGCGCATGCGTCAGCAGCAGCGGCAGTCTTTGGCGGCGGTGGTGGCCTTATTGGTGGCATATTGGGCGACTTGAGCAGCGGCGAATTCGGCGAAACGGCGACACGCTACTGCACCTCGGCGCTGCCACAACAAAATGCTGAGGCTGGTGGTGCAGGTGCGGGCCCGGGGGCGGCAGTATTAGCAATGAACTGCAATAATGGCGGCGCGGGAGCTTTGCACTTGAATTTCAATAATAATCACCATCATCACCACCATCACCATCACCAGCACCCACATGCACATCATCACGCGGCGCAGCAGCAGGCGGCGCATCATTTTACGCAGCAGCAACAACAGCATCAACAGCACAGTGGCCTCATACAGTGCAATGCGAGCAATGCACCGCATGCGAACACCGTCAATGCCTCAGTTGCTGCTGCTGCGGCATCAGCAACGAATGCCAGCGCAGCAACAACAACAACAACGGCATAGTTGCCAAAAGCAAATGCAACAAAAACAACAATAGCAATAACAAATTCGAATGCAATTGATGTCGTTGATAAGACCATCGAAATAGTTGATGTGAATGCTGTTGGTTATCCTAAACCGGCGACAGAAGCTACTGCCTCTGCAGCCGTTAAAGCTAAAGCAAGCGCTACTGTTATTGCCGCCGCCACCGCTGCCGCCGTTGCTCTCAACTACACCGCCGATGTTGCCGCACCCATTGCCGCTGCTGTTGCCCTTAGCGTAGGACTTGGACGAAACGACGATGTGCACGAGAATTACGTCGCTAATGTTGACGTCGAAGCTGAAGCCGAAGATGAGGACGAAGACGAAGAGGGAGATGTTGAGGTAGAAGTTGAAATTGAAGACAAAGCTAAATATAATGAAAACAAAGATGATAAAGATAACGATGTTAAAAGTGTTGCCGTTGCGGCCGCAAAGGATGTATGACGCTTATTGCTTTATATTTACAATATATAGAGTAGTGTTAATTAAAAAGTAAGAATACAAAAGAAGCAAAGAAAAATTAAAACCTAAAATTTAAAATCTAAAATGTTAAAAGAAAAGAAAAGAAAAGATGAAAAACATAATAATAAATATTAAACGTATAAAATGCAAAAATAACAAAATTATATTGATGATTGTAATTGTGTCTGTATCTGGTGTCACACCAACAAACAAAACACAAATAAAACTTAGAACAAAGCAAACACTAAATGGAACTCACAAACATATTGAAACAAACCCAAAAGAAAATAAATAAAGTATAGTAAAAATGTGCTAAGAAGTAGGCAAAGATTATTAGCATTATTATGCACTGTACAAGCAAAAAGCAAAAAACAAAATCACTTACTTGACAAAAAGAAATACAAATCACGAACATTTTAGAAAACTGAAGATAAGAATCTTTCACCAGCCAACCACTTATTGACACACCCAATCACTTTTAACCTAGCACACCCCTCTTTGACGTTCTGATGCATCACTTGAAGCTAACTGTAATATTTTTGAACCGCAACGCTTTAGGGTTGGGACGAAGCTGAGCCGGCCTGGCTGTTTTTATTTTGTTTTGTTTTGAAATGAAAAGTGAAGACGGTGAAGTGGGACTGAGAAAACACAACTTGCGGTTAGCCATTTAAAGCTTTGTTTATGTCATTAGACCAATTCACGCTTACTTATGCATGCGCAGGCGTTGGCGGTTTTTGTTTTACATAAAAATACGTTAAAATTTGTGATAAAAATAAACTTGAGACATTTGAAAAATATTTAAAAACTTAAAAATGTCTAAAAAAGTATCTACAAGATAAAAAAAATGTTTGAAGCTTTTTAAATAGTTAAAGGTTAAAAGTTTCCATGCCCTGGTGCAGGAGCAGGCGTGAATTTGTCGCTATTTTTGGTTTGTTCTGATAAAAAAAAAAATAATAAAAATTAAAAAAAAAAACGGACTCTTTTTAAATCTTTAACCCGTTCGGACCTCATGTGAAGAATTATGCACATAATGATTTTTATTTTACTTTGTTGACAACACTTGGGACCTAATGTGCATAATTGTGCACTTTTCGGAAATTTCGGAAAACTTAATAAATATGTATGTATATAATAAATATATATGATTTTTCACACATTTGTTTCGATGATGTCCTTCTTACTAATAATTAGTAAAAAAATAATTTTATTATCCATTAACAATAATTCAGGTCTGAAGTGGTTAAACCAATTCAGGTTCACCTGTGGCATTGACTTGGTAGAGCGAAAATTTTACGAAAACTAAATGCGCGCCGGGGAAAACTATTAAGTAACGGGTAGCAAAGCAAAGAATTCGGTGTGAATACCGCTAGTTTTAGACAGACAGAAATGGTACACGAACAAAAGCAAATTTACGTGCTGTAATTTCGAAAAGGCAATGTTAACTGTATCTTACAGAAATTTAAAGTATTTACAATTTATTATGAAACGAAAGCTTTTGAAATATAATTTTTATTTGTTTTGGAAAATTTGAATATTTAAAATTTCTTTTGTGTCTAATTATTCTTCATACGAGTATATTCACCAACCTCAACTCAATTCTCAAGTTCAATGGTTCTAAAATGAAAAATATTTCAAACAATTTTAAGCTATCGATATACTGAGACCCAACAAGAACAACAAAATTCACAAATACTTCAAAACACGATAATTAATTTTTGTAAATTTTTTTAATTGGTTTGTTGGTTCAGCTTACGTTGTTATTACTGGTAGTAATGATTTAAATTCGGCTTTGTCAAAGTGTAGTGATGTGTTTGAAACAAAAACAAAAAAAAGCTAAAGCAAAAACTAAAAAATTTGAATGTAGCAGTGTTGTGCTCAACTCAGTAGAATGCAGTTATCTGCCACTTATTTACTTACCTGACTGTTGCAATTTTTTCTCACACAAAAAAAAAACTGAAATTAATTCAAATTTTACCTATTTCACAGCAGCTTCTACACATTGTTAACATTTTTTTTTAATTAATTACTCTACTCTGCTAAGCCCAACGAACAAACCAAAGCAAAGTTAATAAGCATCCGACTATGATTAATATGTGCGTATGTATGTATGTTTCAAGTAGTATTGCGACATTTTATCCACAAATTGTGCAAACTTTTCTTAAATATCAAACATTGTAATTGTAGTGAACACCGTTTCAAGTCTACTACAGTGAGGTGATAAATCTCAGCATCTAAATAAGATGTGTTGTTTGAAAATCGCTGTTTTTGAAAATCATTCAATTTTAGCTTCCACGTCAGTGTGAATCTGGTGTATTTTTCTAAGCGAAATAGCGCTGTGAATTTTTAATAAGTTTATGTTTTATTTAATTGGCAAACGCATTTTGGGTGCAATTTTCCACCTTCATTGAGTCGGCAGATTTACCCAAAAAGTAGAAAAAAAATCATGTTACATTACCGTTCTATGTTTATGCATCATCACAAGGCGCTACTACAATGTTTATTACTATTCGTTTATGTTTTATCAGCACTTCCTTGTGTGACTTGGTGGGCTTTTGTGCCCTGAACGTTGTGGCAGACTCAGGTTTCACATGGCTTCAACGCGTTCAGCTCACTCAAAGCAGCTCAAGCAGACACACTACCACAAGTAGTTCATAGTTCTATAAACACATGTGTATGTATGTATGTGTGAGGTATTCTCTTTTTTTTAATATTTAGAATTTCAAATGAAAAAATTTTAAAATGCTGAAAAAAATTATTTATAATTTCCTGCTCTCACAAACTATGCTATTATTTACGTAGTTATTCTCTTTAATTTTTACACTTAAATTAGTTTAGCTTTAAAACATGGAAGAAAAGAAGAAAAGAAAAGTTCCTTATTTTTCGAGTTTTTGTAAATTTCATTAAATAATTATTTTACAATATTTTACTTTGCCTTACCCACAAAAAAAAAGGAAATAAAATTAAAAAAATCGAAACGCACTGCACTCAACCAAATGCAGTTTATTATGCGCGCTCTGTACTTTTTGTGTAAATTAGAAAAACAAAATTTATTTAAGTGTTTGAAAAAAGGAAAACAAAAAACAAGAATTAAATTTAAATAATGCAAACTGCGTTAAGCAAAAATCATGTGTATAAAAAAAGCAAAAACAAAAACAAACAACCTATTATGTTCTATTGAAATGTTGATAAATATGTATCTATGCAATTATACAAATTATACATTACCCATCCCCTCACCCCCATCTAACTAGCACTTTGATGAAATTCTACTAATAATTTAATTTTATGGAATTTATTCGTTAGTTAGTAGTGATAATATGCAAGCAAAGCAAAAATTAAAACTTTATGCGTAAAAGAGCAAATATATTTAATTTTTATTAGTATTAAATGAAAAGTGAATATTTGATTTAACTTAGTAAAAAATGATAAATAAACAATGAAAAGCGTGTACGAGATTAGTTTTGTGTGTAAATAAAAACTCTAACGTTTCACTATTTCCTTTAAAGAGAAAATAAAAAAAGCAAATTGTGTTTTGTTTCTTATTTTTTGGTTATTGCAGGCCTATTCGAGCGAGTCGCATTTGTGTGGGAGGGTATTATTGGCAAAATGTTGTTAGGACCATAAATTTAATTGTGATTTTTTTTAACTAAACCATTTGAGACTAAAGATTTGCCGTTTATGCTCAAAGGTTCTATATAGTTTCTCTTAAGGGGTTATACGCAGTTATGAAGCAAATAAAAGACGGGTTGTCAAGGATTTATCCTGAAGAAACTTCAGAATATTTTAATTTGAAAATTTTTGGCGGTTATAAAAGCATCCTTCAAGAACGTGACAAAATTTTTTATTTATGAAAATGTTGATTATAGAGCGCGCTGCAGGCGATTTCTGGAACCTCCTTTAAAAAAAGACGATTTACGGTGTACATCGTAACTCAGGATTGGATTATCTGAAATGAAAAAACCAAGCAAATTTTGTAAATATATTAGATTATCTAGTAATTAATCGTTCGGCTAATCAAAATAGTGAATTTTCACAAAATGGCAGCTTTTAAAAGAAATGATTTCGATTTTTACGTTAAAATTTGGCCGTAAATTGATTATAAAATGGAAAATAAGTATCAGATTTACAAAAGGAACGATTAATTACTAGAAAATGT
This sequence comes from Anastrepha ludens, assembly GCF_028408465.1. NCBI lineage: Eukaryota > Metazoa > Arthropoda > Insecta > Diptera > Tephritidae > Anastrepha > Anastrepha ludens. Next base: position 113,767,692 of record NC_071500.1, on the reverse strand, counting down.
ATCTTTATAGATTGAGTTAAAACGGTTGACCGATCAAACAAGCCGTTTTCGAGATATCGTGTACACCGACTTGAAAAATGCCGTTTTGAAAAAAACACGTTTAAAGTTTCAATACCTACCTTAAAACGTGCCGAGGCATCTCTACATATTTAGGTATAACTCCGAAAGTATTGCTTAGATCTACTTCAAATTTCGTGCGTATACTTTTGAATATATGTACATTACAAAAATGCAATAAAAAAATCGACTTTTTTTGAAAGTCATAACTGCGTATAACCCCTTAAGGGGTAACACCACTCTAGAAATTTCAAAAAATTGATTTTTTTTTTATAAGCTTAAAAAATTCTTTGAACCCTTTAAAATACAGAACAAAAAGTTGTATACGTTACCGAAGTTTATTTCATAAATATTTTAAGCTTTTAATCAAGCGTTAGTGACTACTACCTAACGATTTCTCCAAATTTCCAAACTTTAAACGCGTTTTTCTCAAAACACGTTTTCTGAAATTGGCACGCAGCATAACTCAAACAATTTTAATATTTTTAATCAGGTTTTTCACTACGTCTGTATAATAACCTTCTTAAGAGAAGAGCGTAGGGGATTTTCGATAGATTAATTTAAACGGTTGTTATAATTATTTAAGTGCCGTTTTTTTAGTCCAAAATAGAGTCAAATGCTTGCTAATTCCACAAAAATAAATATTTTTTAAATCCCCTACGTGTTTCTCTAGCTATTCTTATCTAGATTAAGAAAAAAAAAATTCCTTGTTCCAGATTAAAATTTGCACCCTCTGTGCTGCGTGCCGCGGAGCTCCTTCAAGAGAAACCACATTACAAAAATGTCTCCAATGCCGCCATTTTGTAAAATTTTTCGATCAAACTTTGTTGTTTTGTATTTTAGTATATAAGTGATAACTTCCCAAATCAGAGTGATTGTTTTCCCTTTCTTTCTACACAAAAAAATTCTTTAAAAATCGTGTTTATTTTACGCGTGTAGAGTGGTGTTACCCCTTAAGGAAGTAGGTTTGCAGTGCTTAGAGGTAGGAAATTATTAATTGTGTTAAATGTTCGTATTACGTGGAAATATTAGCCTTTTTCGAGTTACATGCTGCTTTAGCTAATAGAAAAAAAGAAATTTATTAAGGATTATTTCGTTGTTGGTGATAGTTGGTAATTTTTGTTCGCACGGACAATTTCGTTTTTTGTGATCAGGACAGTTTTTGTTCGCGAATTATTCCATCGCATGATGCAAAAATGGTTAAGGGACTGTATTTGACCAGATATACCAAAGTGACTGTACTTCACCAGACATAAGACTGTGTCGATTCGCTAACGTATAAACGACTATAGAGGGATCGATAGCAAAGGTCAGCCACTCCCAAAAATACGATTCATAGAATTTTTTAGACTCCCACTCAAGCTGATCAGTTCACTTTGCCTCGACGAATTGGAGGAACGTTTTTTGTGAACAATTTAAGTCCAATTGCAATTAAGAAAAATGCAATTCTTTTATTTTTTTATACTTATCCACTTGTCGGGCAGGGCAGATGTAAAATAAATGATTAAGGAGGAAATACCTTAATCGTAAAAAGACCCTTTTGATTAATTTACCCTTTTTCATAAAAAAATTCAATGAAAATAGCCTTTCATTTGCAGTATTTTCATATAATCTAATAATTAATTAAATATTTAAACAATTAATTATTAGGCTTTTTAATTATTACTTTTAAAATAACTAAATTTAGTTAAACCTGTTAATACAACCCTTTCCTCAACTACATCAATTGTTCAGTTCTCGAAGCTTTCTACAACTTTTTCATGGCTTGTTTGTTCCGCCTTTTAATTTGTTGGCTAAAATATACAACATTTTTTCAAAACCAATTCTCGTATTCAAAAACTACCTGGCAACCGTATTTTTAATACAAAGTGCAATTGTTATATTTTATTGGCAGCATTGCATTTTAATTTTTCACGTAATAAAAATGATACACAACAAAGCTATGAGGCAACTGCTCTCAAAAATACTTTTGCAATCTTAAATACATTTCGTTCGATGGCCATATTGCAAAACTTTTAAACTTTTTAGTTCCTTTTGTTTTTGTATTATCAATTTGTGTCAACCCTACTCAAATTTCTTGACTATAATGAAAGCTTAAACATGATATATTTCCACTGAATTCTAACTATTCCTCTAATCATAAAATTATTGTATTTTCTTATATTTTTTATTAAAAATGTGATGGTAACTCTATTCAACAACATACCCACTTCAAAGCTGTCTAAAAAACTTTCAATTGCACTGCAATGCCTGAACCTCAGTCCGTCATAAGGCGCACCATTTTGCTTTTTCCGAGCCTGAAAGGTTCTGTACTTTATCCCCGAAATCTGTTTAGATATCAAAATACGGTTGGAGCTTCTTCAATATGTTCTTCTTAGCGACACTCATTCTAGTTAAATTTGAGTAAAATTTATAAACATCTTAGCTTCTTAGCCTCTTAGCAATGAGAAATACAGGCAAGAGTCAGTTCACCAAATATTTATTTTAACATCAGCGGCTCAAATAGGGCACATTGCTGCAGTTGAACAGGGGCCCTTAGTTTGTTGCTGCCTCAGTAAATTGTTTCATAAACCCATTCAAGGTTTAAGAGGTGCTTAAACATCCAATTTAAAAGTTAATTACTATAGAAGTTTAATGACTATGATTGCAGCGAATTTTCGATGCACGCCTAAATGCAGGCAACAAAATTTACTTCTGTACTATAAACATGCCAAGTCTGCTTTAAGAAGCACTTTCTTTACTTTGTACCGTTATTTTAATAAAAACGCTTCGTTTTCAAGAAACCAAATCCCTAGCACAACCATTTGCTAATTTTTCACACTTCCTAGCATCTCATAAGATTTCTCTGAACTACAAATAACCACTTAAGTAGCTAACAAAAATCACAACACTAATGAAATTCAAAACTTTATAACAACAAAAAATAAAAATTGTGTGTAGTAGAAAGTTTGATGAACTAAAGAATATTTTTCTAATAAAAACAAATCAAGTAAAAAAATTAGAAATAAAACACCTGTACTTGTAGACTTATGTATACTGGCCGCATACAAATTAAATGAAAGAAGAAATCGAATACAATAAGTAGTGAGCATAAATTTAATAACGAACATGCGTTTTAAGGTTTTAAGCTGCGGCCTCAAAATCCAAGAAAATCACCCAATCAATTTAGCTACATAAAATTTACAAAGCAAAAAGTATATACATACATACATACTTGTATCTTATTACGTACTAAAATGTTAATGTGTAGAAAATGAGAAACCTAACAGCTATTTGATAATAACAGAAAATTAATTAAAGAAATAAAGAATAAAACTCTTAAAACCTACCACTAAAGCAGGCATAACTCTAATAATAAAAACTCTGTATTCACCACTTTTCACATCCTACCAATTCAATGAGCTAAAATGCACCGAAAATCCACACACAAATTATTAAAATTCCACTAAAATCTCACACTCCACTTTTTATCAAAATTTTAGTCATTTCATTCTACATACTATAAATCGAACAATGGAAAAGAGTACTGAATTTGTCTCTTTATTAAAAACAAATTAAAGTCCTACTTCGTAAACAATTAGTCTGAATGACTAACTTTTACGAAAAATTTGGAACTAATTTTAAAGTTCGCACGCCTAGATCAACCGGGCCTTTTTAGCCAATATCAAGTAATCTTTGCTAAGGCCTCTCACACATTGAAAGTTTGCTAAGCTTTAGGTAGATGTCGCAAGCTGGCACAGGCCCCTTAGATTGTTCTTAGACTCAATCTCCCTTGCTAGTAGGTGCTTTCCATTTCTATTCAACCGGGCTATTCGGGTCAGGTTCTTCGATTTCGGTGTAACTCAAATATGTTGCTCTTTGGTCAAAATAATGAGACACGTATTTTTTTGTTCGCCCGAAAAAATTTTTTTTCAAGATTTATCGGTAATTTTGTTTTTCGGCTCAAAATCGATTTTTTTTATTATATAAGAAATTTGTTTTTAAATGCTCATAACTATTCTGGGTTCAAAATGATCATCATTACTTGCACGAGCAATTTCATGTAGAAACAATTGCAAAAAAGTAGTTGAAGATTTTTTATTTTGCAAAAAACAAAAAGTGCGAAACAGGTTTTTTACTCAAAAATACATTACTCAAAAACAACTCATTTTAGCTACTGGGCATTCAGCTCAATTGAAGTTTGAGATGTCCTCTTGATTTGGAAAAAGTTACAAAAAAAAAAAAAATAGACTTTTTGAAATATTGAATTTCGAAAAAATTTCGAATTTTTGTTTGTTTTGCCAGATAAAAAATTTTCGACTACTTTTTTGCAATTGTTCCTACATGAAGTAGCTCGTGCAAGTAATGACGATCATTTTGAATCTAAAATTATTAAAATCGCTTCATTTTTGACTAAGTTATGAGAGCTAAAAAAAAAATTTCTTATATAATTAAAAAAAATCGACTTTGAGCCAAAAAACAAAATTGCCGATAAATCTAGAAAAAAAATTTTTTCGGGCGAACAAAAAAATACTTGTCTCATTATTTTGACCAGAGAGCAACATATTTGAGTTACATCGAAATCGAAGAACATGGCCCGAATAGCCCGGTTGAATTGAAATGGAAAGCATCAGTATTATCAGGAATGATGCGATGATAAACGACCGCACCCTCTGACGAGAGTTTTTTTAAAACAACTAAAAATGTGAGGTACATTTTCAAAGCCTATTTATAATTGAAAACAATCTGCTAAGGCTCTGCGCGTACGACGGAATTGTTTTGCCCCAAATTTGTTAAGCGGGATCATTTACAGTCAGCTCTCAATCAGAATGGAACTTTTGAACTTTTTGAATTCGCAGACAAGGCTGATTCTTTTATGTCGAAATCAGTTTCTACTTAAATATATAGGTAAATGGCATAAGTTACCGAACTTTTCATTCCAGCCATATTCACTTGATCAATTTGCCAAGTATCTGCAGTAATTTCTTTTATTAAATGATTAGGAACGCATTGACTCCATTAGCCGGTTAAAGGCAGATAAAAAGTTTTTCATAGGCAGAATTATCGACAGCCAATTCAATCTAACCTAACCTAAGAGTTTTATACTTCACTTGTCGTTTCTTAAAATGTTTGCTTACAAGTATGCCACTGGTGTACGTAAGTGTACTCTATAAAAAATAATAAATAAATAATAATAAGTTGAAAGCTCAGTTTAGTACAGAAACTACAATGCAACCTAAACCGTTTGAAATTGTTTACAAACTGGTTTCATGGCCAATGGTGAGTTTGTGGATACCCGCATAACAATCGTCTCGTCTGCTCTGAGCCTTACATTTGTGCTGAGCGAAAAGCTTTTTATTCACTGACTAAGCAAAAATTGAGAGAGAGAGTTGAAATAATTAATTTGCTCGTAGATATCGAAGTAGCAGCGAGTGATTATTTCAAGCAGATGGTCTCAAGGGAGTGTAGAATATGTGACAGGATTCGAGTATAGAAAAGGATCTCTGACAAGATTAAAAGATCTTCGAAAAATGTCTGAATTCCTTTCTAAAATAAATGTTTCATTTTCATAAAAATCGTTGTTTAAATTTCACTTATAAGCAAACAGCTAATTCAGAAAAATTTAGTTATATAAAATGTTTCTATGCAAAATGTCTCAGCCGCAAAGTTACGGAGCCAAGTAGACAAAAATAACAATAAGCCCCATAGTAAATCACTACACAAAAAGATAATATAAATATTATTTTTAAAATGCGTTTAAAAAGAAATCAACAACAACAACACATGCTTAAAAATTACTTTCTAAAAGTAAAAAAAAAAAACAAAAATGATAATAACAAATACAAAATTCACAACCGAATAAAAAGTTTATACACCTATTCACAAAAAACAAAAAAGAAAAGAAAGACAAAATGTTATGCATTGAAAAATATAAACGAAAAATACTTAAATAACTAACAACAAAAGTGAAGATCCAAATTATTTAGTTGTCACTCTTAAGGAAAATGAACTCGTTACTAGAAATATAATATTTTAAATTATTATTGATAAAAAGAATTGTATTTAGTGTTACAGCTGCAGAACAACAACTACCCAGTAAAGTTAAAAATCCCCGGTAAAATTTAAAAAAGACCAACAAATTAATTTAGCTATTAAAAATAAATAGTTGAACCAAATGCAATTAATTGCTAGAGCGATAAAAACCGAAAAAGTAAAACTTACTTAAAAAAACTTACAAAAAATTATAAAAAAGTCACTTACATATGTATCGACGAATGCGCTTTTGTGTACCGTATGCATACACACACACACACACCATATACACACCCACATGTTTTAGAATGGTATTGAATACATGAAAACGGACAGAAGATAAATAAAACACATAACAAACCACAATTAAAAGAAAAATAAATAAATACACGATTATAAGTTAAATAATGTGAAAAAATGTTATTAATCAAGAAATTCGATGAATTATTAAAACACAGAGGCATAAAATATATAACTGCATTTTTATTACGCTCAGTATGGTAATAGGGGAATGAGTCACGGACGATAGATTATCAGTTGTGGCCTTCAGCTATGGTAAAACACGAAATTGAGAGAGTCACCACGTCACCGAGTCCTCGGCAGCAGAATTCTGCTCGCTCACACACACGTATTCTCACTCTCGTCCATTCAGACGTTGTTCAGACGGCATTGAAGTAAAATGAGCGTGAACTGCGTTGATTTTTTCCGTATATCACTAACACAATCTCAGCTTTTTCGTAAACAAACTACGTCGACCAATCAGCTGCTTCTTTGAAGTTCGCTGAAAGCCGGTTAGCGGTCTGTTAGTGGCTGCACCTTATAAATTTGTTTCACTATGGAAATGAGCGCCTAATGGTGCAATATTAGAAAAAAATCGAAAACATAAAAGCTGTTTTAGTAGGTGTGTGTAGAGCTGTTCTTGAAGTTGCTGATTGTCTTGCTCTATAAAGGGTGTTTTTTTTAGAGGTTAGGTTTTCAAGTTGGCACTACTTTTTTCGTAGATGGTCTTTTTGACAGCTGTCACTTGATTTATGCTCAGTTTGGTTTGCCATTTCATAATGAATATACTTACACCTGAACAACGTTTGCAAATCGTGCAAATTTATTACGAAAATAATGGTTCGGTTCGCGCAACGCATCGCGCGCTGCGTCCAATATTCGGTCGACATAATCGTCCAAAGAGTCACTAATTCGATTAACCATGGATCGGTTTCACACCACGTTTGCTCTAGTGGATAATACGCATCCTCAGAGACGTCGTACAGTGCGCAGAGTATCGAAGAAGACCCGAATGAGTCCATCCGCCATCGCGCGCAGCAATTGGAGATGTGCCCATCCACTTTATGGAAGATTTTGCGGAAGGATCTTGGTTTGCGGACTTACAAAATTCAACTCGTGCAAGAATTGAAGCCGAACGACCATCAAGCGCGTCGCACGTTCGGTGAATGGGCCCAAAACGAGATGGCCACCGATCCCGATTTTCACAAGAAAATTTTGTTCAGCGATGAAGCTCACTTTTGGTTGAATGGGTATGTCAATAAGCAAAATTGTTGCATTTGGAGTGAACATAATCCACAAGCCATTGCTGAGACGCCGCTACATCCTCAAAAAGTCACTGTTTGGTGTGCTCTATGGGCAGAGGGAATCATTGGTCCATATTTCTTTAAAAATGAAGCCGGCCATAATGTTACAGTCAATGGAGAGCGCTATAGGGCCATGTTTAATGGCTTTTTCGTGCCTGAATTGGACGATGTTGATGTGGGCGACCTTTGGTTCCAACAAGACGGCGCTACATGCCATACAGCCAACGCAGCAATCGATTTATTGAAGGAAACTTTTGGTGAGCGCATTATCTCGCGCCGTGGACCTGTGGCGTGGCCTCCAAGATCGTGCGATATAACACCGCTGGACTATTTCTTGTGGGGCTATGTGAAGTCGCTTGTCTACGCAGATAAGCCCGAGACGATTGACGTCTTGGAAGAGAATATTCGGCGCGTTATTGCTGACATACGGCCCCAATTGCTGCAAAAAGTGGTCGAAAATTGGGCCTCTCGGCTGGAATTTATTCGAGCCAGCCGCGGCGGTCACTTGCCCGAAATCATTTTTAAAACATAATGGCAAACCCTTATCTTTATAATAAAGCTAAATTCTTGGCCATAACATTAAATTATATACGTTTTATTTCATCTTGAAAACCTAACCTCTATAAAAACACCCTTTATAAAGTTTCGAAATCCACATTGGAGGTTGGTGTCAAACCTGAGAAATGGTGTCAAACCTGAGAAAAGCTTTGCAGTCTTTTTGAAACTCGGTAAATTGACTATTCGAATGTCGCTCGTTAGGATAGTGAGCTGAAGTTTTCAAAACACAGAATACAAAACTCGAAATTTGTCAATTTTCACAATTCAAAATGGTGAGTCTGAAATGTAGATATATCAAAATTTGAAAATATTGAAATTTTTGTTATTTTTGAATCTAACAAGGTTATGGATTTTCGGTACTCAAGGTGGTTTATTGTATATGTCGTTCAAATCTCGAGAACATTTTTTTATATTTTTTTACATCATTTTTTTAAAACTTATATATATAAATATATATATTTTTTCCCGTGGTTGCTGGTTGGAACATAGGGCCTCAACAAACATATTATAATTAGATTTTTTGGAAGTTAGAAACTTTTTTTCTCTCCACGAATAGCTTGCTCTCTCCGATTCTGCATCCATCGGTCGCCTCCAAGTCTAAAGCTGGTCTGCGACTCGCTTAGGGGTTCTAATACAACACAGCTCTTGTGACGTCGTCCAGCGATTTACGCAGTGTACGGCCGATCTATGCTGCCGAGATAGCAGAATTCATTTACTACTTCTAAAGAGGTGCCGCCGATTTTGGTATTTTGGAATACTCAAAAGTCAAATTGATGAATTCGAAATAAATAAAATTCGAAAAGGATACTGAAGTTTTAATGTTTCTATAATCTGGCATTAGTTTAGATTTACATTTCACAATTCAACATATGAGCCCTTGATTTTGAAAGCCGACTAAGTCAAAATTTTTAAAAATCGAGTTTATCAGCTACTTGTTATCTAATCCTAATGAACTAACATAATCTGAAGAGATTAGCAGTATGCCATGAAAATTAACTCGTAAAATTGAGTGTATTTTTTGGTTGTTAAACAAAATACGGAAACTGTTCATTTTGATAGTCGACTAAGTCTGTTCGTTGAGAAATTTTGGAAAATAAATAATAATTTTGTAATGCCTTCAGATAACGATTCAGGTATGATCAAGTAATCATTTAAATGTAAAAACGTACTATTTATAGTTAATTGTAGACATTGTACTGCGAAGAAGTTTAAGTAATGCTCCCAAGAAATGGAAACGAATAAGAGCAATATCGTCTTCAGATGAATCAACTGATACTGTGAAAGTGAATTCGGAACCCCTACAAATGGAAGAATCAACATGAAATCAAGAAAGAGGAGCCGAAATCAACTTAATTATGCACAAAATATAAGAAAAATGAAGAGAAATAGTGGAGAGGAATATGAAACAAAAAAGTCTAAGCTTGTGAGTGGTAAACTTTTCGAACATAAAGTTTGCCGTTGTTCCAAACAATGTATAAATGCAATTGGATATGAAGATAGGAAATTAGCAAGTTTTGAAAAACAGAATTTGTTTCTGCACGGTTTGGTTCGAAAACTATCAATAAAGCAAAGACGACCCAGAAATGAAGAAGGATATATGAGAAAATGTAGTTATAAGTATCATATAAATTTACGGAATTCAGAAGTTTCCATTTGTAGAACTTTTTTTTTGGATACTTTTAAAATATCTTACGGAAGATTAAACGGTGCCTTAAATGCCAAATCACCTGGAATGGATTTACGTGGCAAAATGCTTGGTTCATCTAGAAAAACAGACGAAGATAAAATTAAAGTGGTACGAGAACATATTCTGAGTTTTCCAGCGTGTGAGAGCCATTACACGAGATCACATCACACTTCAGGTCGAAAGTATTTAAGTGCTGACTTAGATATCCGAAAAATGTATGAGCTGTATGTGAAAAAATGTGATGAAAATAATATATCACGTGTGAAGGAGTGAACTTACAGGAAAATTTTCAATACGGAGTTCAACTTAAATTTTCATACTCCTCGTAAAGACACTTGCCAAAAGTGTGATTCACTAAAACTAAAAATAGAAGCATCCAGTAACGAAGACGAGAAGTTGCATCTTATGGAAATTCGTGATTCACATCTTATCAGTGCCGAACAGGCCAGAAAAAGTTTAACAGGTGACATACAAAAAGCAAAAGATAACCCGAGTGAATATTACGGTTTCACATTTGATCTACAGAAAGCACTTGCGTATCCAAAACTTTCTGTTTCGGTAGCTTATTATAAGCGCAAGATGTATGTATACAATTTGGGGTTTCATAATTTCCACAATGAAAATGCTAAAATGTATGTATGGGATGAAACAATCGCTTCAAGAGGATCACAGGAAGTTGCGTCCTGCATCTTAAAGCACATTCAGGACATTACCACTCAAAAGCACGTCATAGCTTACAGTGATGCCTGCACAGGACAAAATCGTAACATCAATATAGCTTTAGTTTGGTTAAAAATTGTACAGTCATCTGATAACAATGTTGAAACTGTTGATCATAAATTTATGGTATCCGGCCATTCTTTTTTGCCAAATGATCGCGATTTTGGTATGATAGAAACTAAAATTAAAAAATCGAATTATTTATACATACCTGAGCATTATTATAATTTAATAGAAGTATGTAAAAAAAAACCCATTTTTGGTGGTACAAATGGCTCAGAAAAATTTCATTTCGACAAAACAACTAAAAGATTCAACGAATAATAGAAAGAAAAACACCAATGGAGAAGCTGTGTCTTGGCTAAAAATTCAATGGATCAGATTTCTAAAAAATTCTCCATATAAGATGTTTTATAAAACTTCCTTAGATGACAATTCCGAATTCAAAATATTAGACCTCTCACCTAAAATAGGAAGACCTAAAATATACAAAAAAATTGATTTGCCTCCATTGTACACAACTATTAGACCAACAACAAAAGAAAAACATAAAGATATGATGGATTTACTACCCAATATCCCACCAATTTTTCACAAGCACTTTACTTCCCTAAATATGTATTAACAAATAATTTACTTTGTTACAATGAAATGAGTTTGAATAAAATGTTAATTACTAATAAAAATGTTTCCTTGGAATAAGTCATTTATAAAGTCATTCTGTTAATTTTGAAAGTCGACTAAGTCATTTGCAACCTTTCAAAAGCACATATCCAGTTAAAAATGGTTATAAATTTCACAACCATAATAATTTCTTGTTTGTTGGCACTACTTTACTGTCGAAAAATCATTTTCCATAGTGCAAAAATATTTGTTAATCCTTTAAAACGCAAAACTCTAATTATCTCGAAACAAGGAAAATATGACTTAGTCGACTTTCAAAATCAAGGGCTCATATTGTATACAAAGTGGCGGATAAAAAATTTTGAGAAAAAGTCAAGGCGCATCCATTAAAGGTGGTGGCATTAGACCAACAACAATGTTTTGTACGTTTGATTGTCAAAGCAAAGTATTGGTGAGGAATGAATTCGCCTTGTTTCATTCTGGGCTGACAGTAACATGGGCAGGGCGAAAGAGAAAAACCAAATCAGCTGATTTACCGATACCACCTTTAATAGATTCGCCATGGAAAAAGTTAGAAATATTTTTGAAATTTGCTATTTGCTTTAAATTTTCAAATTTCAAAATGACAAAAGAAATTGAGAAATACTTTTACATCAGTCTGAAACTTAGAATATGTTGAAGTTGAAGTTCGCTGATTAAGATACTGAGGTTGAGTTCCCAAAGAAAAAAGCACGAAAAAAAATTTCGATCCCAAATTTTGAAAAAGGCATTAAATCATATTGAATATTAGTAAGTTTGATCTGAGTTTATAAAAATCTTTTGTAGTTATGAAATTACTGCTGTTTCCGCTTAATATTGGAAACCAATTTTATAGCTTTTGTTTTGAGTTGGATTATTAAAAATAAAACTATTATTATTAGTGCCATAAAAGTATGGAAAAATGTACCTCATTCGTTTAGCGAATTGAAAATATAGCAGATTTTTATTTTTCACGTGCACTGATGTCAGATTTGAAATGCAGCTAATTTTATAAGTCTAGTTTCGAGTTTTGATATATTTTTGAGCGCCGAATTGCGATTCTCGGGTCCAAAAGTCTCAAAAATGCATTTTGGGGTGTTTTAACCCAATCTTTTCAAAAGTTTGAAGTGACAGAGACTTCAAACTGTAGCTTGAACCCTACGTTATAATTATATTTATATTCCAGTTTAAAAAAAGAAAATAAAAAAAAAATAAAGGTCTTTGAATAAATGGGTTCAGTGATCACGATCGATGCGCTAAGGTAACAAAAATTATTATTTGGAGATTTTTGCTGTCGCTGATTACAAATCCGATATAAATTATTTTTGTTTTTCCCATATCATCACTCAAAAATGGTCTGATTTATAAAAGGACAAATCCCCTTGATGGAGATGAACCAAGTATTGTAAAGCGTTTTCCAGTAAGAGCGCTTCAACTTTTTTTTTCAAATAAAACACAAACGGTTTGACTTTTTTAACTAATTTTTTTTTTATTATCGAGTTTGAACATATACATTTAAGTATGAAATTCGATTTCTTTTGCATGACCACCGCGTGCACGTTTTACGAAGTCCAATCGTTGAACCCAATTTTCGACCACTTTTTTGCATAAATCGACCGAAATTCCAGCAATTTCGCGTTCAATATTGGCTCTGAGCTCACAAATCGTCGCCGGCTTGTTACTGTAGACCAATGACTTCACATAACCCCAAAGAAAAAAGTCTAGAGGCGTCAAATCACACGAGCGCTGCGGCCATTCGACCGGTCCATTTCTGGAAATAATGCGCTCATCGAACTTACTCTTCAACAAATCAGTTGTAGCGTGTGCTGTGTGGCTTGTGGCCCCGTCCTGTTGAGACCACATGTCGTCTAAGTCCATACCATTCAATTGCGGCCAAAAATAATCGTTTATCATGTCGCGGTATCGATTTCCATTCACAGTAACGTGGCGATCGTTCTCGTCAACGAAAAAATATGGGCCAATTACGCCGCCGGCATGTAAACCGCACCAAACAGTGATTTTTTCGGGATGCAACGGTGCCTCATGAATCACGTGTGGATTGCTTTCTGCCCAGTAACGCATATTTTGCTTGTTGACAAAGCCATTGAGCCAAAAGTGAGCTTCAACACTGAAGATGATTTTTTGGAATTATTTGGATTTAAAGTAGCAGCAACAGAACGATTATTTTCATAAAAAATTTGCACGATTTGCAATCGTTGCTCAAGTGTGTAGCGTTCCATGATGAAATGTATGCTAATGAAGTTTACAAATGACAAGCGAAAAATAAAAAATATTGCGTCGTTCGCCCTCCCTATCGGAAAAAAGTTGAAGCGCACCTATTGAAAAACGCTATATTCGTACTCACCTATTTTGAAGGCTCCATTCGATCAGTCCAATTTTTGACTACTTTTCTAAATAAATCTGAATAGAAAATCTAAATGAGCTCAATCACCAGAAATGCGACGCTGCTGAACATTTGGCTTCAATTCTTGCTCGAGCTGTATTTTATAGGCACGTAAGCCAAGATCCTTACGTAAAATTATCCACGTAGTCGAAGGAAGGCGAGGAAACGCCAAAGGACAACGAGGCGTCTTCTTCAACGCTATGAACAGATTTCTTTTTTTTTTCAAAGTAAATTTCCACAATTCGTAAGCTTTGTTCTGGCGTTAAATTCTAACGATTCATGATGACTTTACAAAACTTACTGATCAGAAATGTCAACAAAGCCTGCCATTTTCAGCTGCCGATAGTTCTTATGCAGCTAAAAAACACCGCATGAAAATCTTAAAAATATGTGGAAAAAAGAGACGTTGGGGGGGTTATAGGAAATAACTTTTTCTCAGACAGCAAATTTATTATTATGACTCTTTTATCCTCTGAATGCAATTTAAAGAAAATTCAGATACACTGGACTTTGAGGTTCTTCAGCAAAACTGGCCAACGCGTTATGCTCTTTCAGCAATACTACGCCGTTGCTGCTGTGTAGGAAATAAAAAATTCCAAAATTGTGTAATCAAATAAAAGAAAGTCAGTTTTTTTGCTTCCAATAAATTTTTAGTTTTATTTAATTTTTGGTATTTAGTTTGTGTTTTAGTTTTTATTTGTTTGTGTTCTAAGTATTTTATTGTTTTCGTTTATTTATTATTTCTTCAGTTTTCAATTGTGATTTTCATGCATTTGCTTGCTGCTTTCATTACATTTCGTCTTTGCATGTCAAAGCTTCTTTTTTTCAAAGCCGTTTTTGTTGGTTGGCTGAGATCACTTCAGCAGCGCTTACCTCCTCTTTACAGCACTTGACTTTTGTTTTAATGTTTTCTTTTGGTTTTCGCTTCACAATTTCTTAAATTTCGCATAGCTAAATAACATGAATTTTGATTTGGGCTTCTTTCCTAGCTGGATAATTAACTTCGTCATTCCCCTACTTTTTGTTGAAAAAGTTTTATTTTTCAATATACTCTTGCTGCAAGGTTGTTATTGTTGCAGCTTAATTTTTTCGTGTTTTCAATAAACATAAACACTACTCTTACATAATCCATACATACATATATATAAGTATTGTGCTGCCTTTCGGGACTTATTGAGTTCGTATATTTCTAGGTTAGGTTTTCAAGACCATTTGAAGGATGAATGTTTGTAAGTTTTCGTTTACTTTTTTATTGAAATTTGTTAGTTGTGGCTTGTAATTTTTATTTATTTAATCAATTCAAGTTTTTGTTTTTTAAAAAAAATTTTTGTTGCAAAAATTAGGTTATGCCAATTGTTTCTCACCGACTTTTTTAACGAATAACTTAAATTTTATTATTTTTTGTTATAATTTTTGCTATTCTCAACTGATTGCTGCAACTTTTTGTTGAAAATGTAATCGTTGTTTCCTTTTTTAATTATGTTTACAGTCTCAACTTCGTTTATTCCTTGTCTACACTTAAAACAAAAATTACATATAAAGGGGTAAGGTAAAATCCAATTAATTTTAGGTGTAGGTATTTTCATGTTATCATATTTGTTACCATATTTGTTGGTTTTCTTATAAATTTCTGCTGCATTTTTTATTATTATTTTATTTTTGCAAAATATTCATTTCCAATTCCCCGCTTTTGCGTGCAGCTTTTCATTTTACTTTTACCTTCATATTTCTCCATTATTTATTTATTATTATATTTTCATTTTGTTGCTTATGAACAGAAATAAAATTATTTTTGTATTTTGTGCTGTTTTTTGCAAGAGATAATTTTTATTTTGTTTTTGTTGCTCTCAGTTTATTTCTATTTGCTCACAGTACAGTTCTTTGCTTCCATTATTGTTGTTTAATTTTTATTATTATCCTTTTAGCCCTACTTATATTTACGTGTATATGTATGTGTATAAACACAGTTTTCTTACATTTTTTATAGTTTTTACGTTTTTTTAATAGCTTCACTAAATTGGTTTGAATTTTAATAATATTTTTGATTTGAGTTGTGTGAGTTGAGATGTTTTTGGTGGTAATGGCAATTTATTTATTTTA
The DNA here is from genome assembly GCF_028408465.1 of Anastrepha ludens. Classification (NCBI taxonomy): domain Eukaryota; kingdom Metazoa; phylum Arthropoda; class Insecta; order Diptera; family Tephritidae; genus Anastrepha; species Anastrepha ludens. The sequence goes on along the minus strand of NC_071500.1, from coordinate 113,751,929 downwards.
TATGTTTTGTATTGTTTGAAAACAGGACTCTGCGGTATTTCCCATAGGCAAAGGAGTAACTACACAAAGATGTAATTTTTCAATTTAATGGATGAAAGCTGGAAAATGAATATAATTTGTAGTATCTGCTAGAGTTTTTTACAAAAAAAAAAAAATGATCAGAAAAATGGAAATATACGGTTTTCCAAACAGAGGTGTTATTTTGATATTCAAGGAAAAATGCTATTTTTTAATATAAATTATCGGATGTTTATTTCATTATAAAGAGGAAGGTATGCCTTTAGTAGTGGAAAATGACATCAGGCGAATGTCCACCACGACCTCGCTTTCAGGACAATATCCCTTTCATCAAATGTTCCATAACCGAATTGCAAAGTGACTGCCCTATGTCCTCGATAGCCTCACGAACTCCATCTTTGAGGTCTTGAATTGCCCCTGGGTTGTTGGCGTAGACCTTCTCTTTCACGTGGCCCCAATGAAAAAAGTCACAAGGTGTTAAATCACAAGATCTCGGTGGCCAATTGCGATCACCTCTTCGAGAGATAACACGGTCCGGAAACTTTTACCGTAAAAGATCAATGGTTTCGTTGCTTGTGTGGTACGTAGCGCCGTCTTATTGAAAATAAACGTTGTCCAGATCAATGCCATCCAATTTCGGCCATAAAAAATCGTTAATCATCTCTCGATAGTGCAATCCAAGTCGGCTCTACGTAACCGGAACGGCGCGGATTTGTATCCGGTCAAGGACTGTCACTTCAGCAGCAATCTCCGTATATGCATATATACATATATAATTGGCGCGTACACCCTTTTTGGGTGTTTGGCCGAGCTCCTCCTCCTATTTGTGGTGTGCGTCTTGATATTGTTTCACAAATGGGGTCCCTCCTATAGTTTCAAGCCGACTCCCAACGACAGATATTTTTATGAGGAGCGTTTTCATGGCAGAAATACACTCGAAGGTTTGCCATTGGCTGTCGAGGTGCGACCGCTATTAGAAAAATGTTTTTATTAATTTTGGTTTCACCGAGATTTGAACCAACGTTCTCTCTGTGAATTCCGAATGGTAATCACGCACCAACCCATTCGGCTATGGCGGCCGCCCCGTATATGTATAGGGAATGTTTATGCTGGTATAACAACAACAACAACAATGCCGCAATGACGTCGTCGTGCTCAACTTGCTGGGATTTGCGTTTCGACTACGTGGAAAATTTCACGTGGATGATCTTGGCGTGCGTGCCTATAAAATGCAGCTCCTGCAAGAATTGAAGCTAAATGACCAGCGTTTGTGTCAGATTTTTGCTGACTGAGCTCATATGGATTTATTATTCAGATTTATTAGAGAAAGTAGTCAAAAATTGTACTGACCGAATGGACAATGAAATTCGTAGCCGCGGCGGACATATGCTGGATGTCATATTCAAGAAATGTATGCCATGAAATTATCCACTAGGTTATAATAAAAAAATTTATTCCAATAATATTTTTGGTCTGTAGTGTCATTGGAGTTTATCAAGCTCCTAAATAACACCCGATATTTATTTTGTTCCTGATATTATATTTTTGATAAGCACAAATTTATCAAAAACAAAAAAAAAAAAAAAATACTTAAGCCGAAATGAAAAGAAGGTGGAGAAATAGCTTGTGGTTAATTTTTTTTGGGGATAATTTTTTTTAGGACAAACAAATTATTCAAGGAAAAGTGGGTGTAGCGTAGTACACATAACAGAAGTGAAACTTTCAAGGCAGACAAAGAAAGAGGGAAAGACCTGAGAGAGAATGAGAGAGAGAGAGAGAGAGAGTAAGAATATACAATATATCTAAATTTATAAATAAATTCACAACATTTGCAGAGAATACTAATGGACGCAGCGATTCCATGACCGCAGCAACGGCACAAATTACCGCAAAGCAATACCAATAAATTCGACGCCGAAATGGGTAGCACTTTATAGTACGCACTCGCACTAGCCAGGAAACGGAAATAGTCAAAAAGTAGGCTCCAAAAAAACAACGCCAAAAAAAAGTGGGACCAAAACATGCCCCAAACAGTAGGCACCAAGAAAATATAAAGCCAAAACGTAGGCACCAAAATATATTTCCTACAAGTTCGCACCAACAAACAAGCGCCAAAAAGCAGGCACAAGTAAAAACTTAGCAAAAATAGCCTAAAGTGTATCTAAGATATATATAAGGTATAGCTCTCTCTCTCTCTCCTTTTCCTCTAGGTTATATCGTTTTTCTCTCTCGCGGAACGAAAATGCCCAAAACGTTGCATGGCCTTGAATTTTTACTCTCCATTCTCGCTCGCCCATCGACGGCTATGAAGTTTCACTTCAAAAAACTTATTTAAAAAAAAGTTAAAAAGTAGATGAAACGAGAGTTAATGAGTTCGGACTTAGTTATTTTGAAAGTAAACATTAGCAGAAACGGAAATTTCAAACAAAAATTTAAGGAAGAGCGGGGTTGACGGTTAAAATTTTAACACAGAGAACATTTTTTTTAAGAAAAAACAACTTCAACTAAAATTTTATATTTGAAAACGAACTATTTCAACTTAGCTTTATTTTTACTGAGTGTCCCTTTAGCCTACAGCTGCTCGTTTTTACATATATTTGAAGTTAGTAAATGGGTTACAATTCTTAGTATTTCTTTCCATCTCTGTTTCTCTTGCAAATGCCAGAAAATTGACGGTTTATTTGTTGTATACTTCCTTCGATTTAATTTATTTTATTTTATTTTTTATAGCTTTGTTTTCATTTGCTTCCTCAAGTGGCGCGCCATCTTGCGGCGCTCCTGCCATTTTGACATTCTCCGGTCATTTTATTTAGTTTTGTTCCACAGTACTATAAATCATACAGCATTTATTACACTATTTAGTAAATATAGACCTTTTTTTTATTTTTTTACTTTTTTAGACTTTTTATTTTTAGATTTTGATATGGACGAGATTGTGCATTCCAGAGTGACAGTTATTTTTTGTGAAAATAAAATAGCGATTTTTGCGCATACCCAAAAGCGTTGAATAGCTGTCGCCATTCACAGTTGTTGTCATAAGAGCGCGTGTAAAGCGCCTTGCTACTGTTCGAAAGAGTTTTTTTTTAACTCTACAATGAAAGTATGCAAAATAAATACGGATTTTAAATAAGACGAACGTTTTTCGGTTTTCGTCAACTTTTTTTAAGAGCAAAGCCAGAGCTGGCCTTAGTTGACAGCCACTTTGCGGCAACTTCATTTTGTAAGCTCAATACTTTTTTTTAAGCGCATTTCTAAAATCTGCCTTGAGTCAACTGCAAGTAGTGAAATAAAATTGAAAAAAAAGGTGTTAAGTTTTTTAAATTCTACGCAAAATTGTTTTACTCTGTCACCACTTATTTTGCTTTAACTGTTTTCGTTGATTAGCCTTTCATAAATTGTTTCATAATTTCCTCAGTTTTTTCATTAATTTTCATGTATGCATGTATGTATGTATGCGTGTATAGTAAATATGAATATATATGCTTTATGTTTATACGTACGTATGTATATTGCAATAAATATTTATTATATTTATGTATGACACCTACTGCATGCTACGGACACTGAGAGAGTGAGAAATTTGTTAATTTTGTTAATTTGTTTTTATTGTTGCTTAAAAAGTTAAAAATTTGCATTCAGTATTGTTTGGTTTACTTACTTACTTACTTACTTACTTAGTTCTTTTCACATTTCAAATCTACCTAAACTTTTGCATGTATGTATATGTATAGGTATGTATGTATATATAATAATTTGTTCGTGTTGTATTTCCTTGTTTCTTTGCTTAATTTTTATTTTACTCGTACTTTGTCTTCCTTAACAAACCACCTAATTTATGTTTATTACTTTAGTTATATATATATTTTTGTTGTTTTCGTCTTTTGTTTTTTTAATATTCTAACGTTATAATTTGTAGTTTGCATTTTAGCTGAGTACTTCATTTTTGTTTTTGGTTTTTTGTTTTTTGGTTTTTAGAAAAAGGCAAAAATTGACGGGAGCTTTCACTTCCGCATGAAATTATTTACATAAATACATTTAATTAACACGATTTCATACATATCTACATTTAGTAATATCTAAGTAATATTGTAATTTTCATGCTTTACGTTCAGTACGCTTAGTCTCGTTTGTAGGTGTTACCAGAGTACATTTATTTGGTTTAAATAATTTTTTATCGAATATCATTTCGTTTGTCGCATGGAATTTCGTTGAGTGATGACGAACCCAATGCCAGCGGGCGCGCTTTTCGGATGAGAGCAGCCGCACAAGTAGGAAATATGCGAAATGTATGAAAGCTGCATAAGCTTTTTATGAAGCTATTGCGCACTCACATTCCTTAAGGTTTGTGGTGTGAAAGCTTGATGAAAGTTTATCTGAAAAGTACAATAGTTTATTTGCTGTTTTAAGCTCTTTTTTGAAGGAAGTTGTGCCTACTCAGATTCCTTACGCTTTGTGGTGTGAAAGCTTGATGAAAGTTGATCTAAAAAGTAGCTTATATACTGATTTAAGTTCAGTTTTTGAAAACGCATTAAAGTGGCCTTGGAGGTGGAAATATTTTTAAATAGCATATACCAAGCCATGAAAGCTGAATGAAAGCTTATTTCAAAAGTAGCTTATTGCTGATTTAAACTCTTTTTTTGAAATGAAAGGGTCTTGGAAATAGAAACATTTTATAATCGTTGCGCACGCAAAGTGCTTAAGCTTTGTGGTGTGAAAGCTTAACGAGAGTTTTTTCTGGAAAGTTTATCCAGTATCTGATTTAAGCTCTTCTTTGAAAACGCAATGAAAGGGCCCTGGGAGCGTAGGAATAGTTTAAAATTGCAAATGCCACATCCTTTGTTAGTCGTTTGGCCAGCTTATTTCGCAATTATTGGCATGCGTCTTGGCAGCTGGGTTTAGGTGAGTAACTTCTCGAACGCTCCCTACAAGACGCATATTTGTATGCATCCTGAAAATTTGTAATGCTCACTGAAAGTTCCTTTTATAAGTTTGTTTTTTATTATTCACTCAATTATTACTTTGCTATTATTGTTTTTGTATATTTTTATTTTTAGAAAATGCATAATGGCACAATTGTTTGTTTGCTTCATTTGCTTCCAATTACTCAGCTGTTTATTTACCTCTGTTTTATATTAACCAATTTTTTGACTACCCTACCTCTGTTTATGCACTTAGTTGGTTTCTAATTTAAAATTGTTTTCTCCTCCTAACTTTAAATTTTACTTACATAATTACTAAGCCTTTGCTTGGATTATTATCGATAAATATTTTCAACGTACACGCAGATTAAATTTAAAATTCTAAAGACACACCGAGAAATGTTTGTTGAACTTGCTGGTTATTCTTGTTTTTGTTTTTTATATATTTTTGTATTTGTAATATTTATTACGCATTAATATTATAATTTTATTATACTTTTATGCTCATTTATTTCGATTATCTAACAATACTACCTAACTAAGAATTTATTTAGTAAACCTACTCATATGTGTGTGCGTAGGTGTTAGCGTTTATAGTCACTTATCGCGACACGCAAAAAAAAAAATAAAATAAAATAAATAAATAAAAAAGAAATAAAAATAATAAATAATACAACTAAAAAATAAAAAAACAAAAACAAAAAAAAAAAATAAAAATAAAAAGAAATAAAGAACAAATTAAAAAAAAATCAAAAAAGTACAAAAAATGTAATTTATATACAATAATAAATAAATTTTTAAATTAAAACTCAGATTCACGAAAAAAACCAGCTGAAAAGCTATAAAATTGCATCCGATAAACGAAAAAAACCTTTTCGAATTTCAAAATTTTTGTAAAAATCTTAGAAAACCCCTAAACTTGTACAAAAAAAAACGCAAAGCAAAGTAACTCGTACCTCATTTTCAACTCTGTGTGCATAGTTCAACATAGTTTTGTCCTAAGTCTTCACCTACAGCTGGTTGTAATGGCAGATTTGTTGTTTTTTCATTCGAAAAGCACACTACACACTTACATATATATGTGTATAATAGATAACATCAAAAATTATTTGCGAACACTTATGGAAATTCGACTTGCCAACTTGTCGACTTGTCGAATTAACAGAATCTACTATAAGTGGCCTTTTTCAGTGTATGGACAGAGCTTGCCTGAAGCCTTAGTTGGGTTCAGAGCTTGTAGCGAATTTCTTCTACTGAGCTCTTACGATAAACGTGGCAGCTTGCAAATGGCCGTGGTAATAAGAGCTTTGATAACAAAAATGCTCTGGTGGCAGCTTGCGCGTCTCGAAAGTAAGAGAACTTAGCTTTTCCAAATTTTTTTTTGGCATGAAAACCTGAACATCAGATTGTGAACTTTATTTATTGTAGATCCACTAATTATTTATTTTCCTTACCATAAATAGGCGTAGTTCGTTTAGTGAAATACAAATTTAATTAATTATTTATGTACACCCAAGCTTTTATTTGCAGATTAAGGGCAGTGCGGCTCAATATCGACCGAGAATTAATATTTATTGAATATTGAATATTTAATTATTATTTAACCTTTACGGTTTAGTTGAATGAACTTTTGTACTTATCTCAATTGTCTTTACGTAATATCAACAAACGACTTCAAAAAGTTGTCCCGTTTAAATATTTTCATATCGCATTATTCAGGTTGCTTATATTATATTTATTACAATAGGTTGCCATTGCATAAATTGGAAAGGAAAGAATTTCGAAAGTGGGTGTGAGTGCGGATAAAACAAAAGTTAAAAGAATTATGCAAAAAAAAAAAATGCAATGGAATGGAATATGGATGACTAGATATGACTGGATAAGAAAATGGTACAGCGCCTACTTAAGATGGGTGCTTAATTGTACCCTCAACAGTCGTTTCCGACCAAAATCTGTATTTTTGTAGAACACCCCGTACATGTATGGGAAATATTTACGCTGCTACAACAACAGCATGGGTACCTACACAAAGTTTATGCGTCTGTTCATTTCACGAAGTCATTTCAGGTGTGCAGTTAAAAACTGTAGCATACATATAGGCTCTTCGCCTGTTTCAAGAAAGCATGAAAAAGTTTCGAATTCATGGTCAACATTCGTGCATAATTAAGTTTATGTATTCAATTAATTCATACTACGACATGTACGAAGAGCCTAAATGTATGTTATAGTTTTTAGCTGCATTTCACGAAAGGACTTTGCTAAATGGAGAAACGAATAATATATACGCAATACATATATATTTATATATAAAACACCTTTAAATCGTACAGCGCCTAAAAGTATGCTAGCTTCAAAAGAGTTATGCCATATTCCTGATCTCAAATTACCAAGTTTTTTAGTCGATCCAGTGCTTAATATTTGAGCCTTTCAAAACATATAAAAAACACCTTGGAATTGTACAGCGCCTAAAAGTATGCTAGCTTGCAATGAATTTGCCATGTTCCTGATCTCAAATTCTCAAATTTTTTCGTCGCTCAAGTTTTGAATATTTGAGCCTTTCAACATTATAAAAAGTACCGTTAAATGTCACAGCGCCTAAAAGTATGCTAGCTTGCAATGAATTTGCCATGTTCCTGATCTCAAATTCTCAAATTTTTTCGTCGCTCAAGTTTTGAATATTTGAGCCTTTCAACATTATAAAAAGTACCGTTAAATGTCACAGCGCCTAAAAGTATGCTAGCTTGCAATTAATTTGCTATATTCCTGATCTCAAATTCTCAAATTTTTTCGTCGCTCAAGTTTTGAATATTTGAGTCTTTCAACATTATAAAAAGTACCGTTATATGTCACAGCGCCTAAAAGTAAGCTAGCTTGCAATGAATTTGCTATATTCCTGATCTCAAATTCTCAAATTTTTTTCTTGCTCAAGTTTTGAATATTTGAGCATTTCAACATTATAAAAAGGTACCGTTAAATGGCACAGCGCCTAAAAGTATGCTGGCTCAAAAATGATGATGCTATTTATATTCAAATTGCCAAATGTTTGTTTTTTTAATTATGACTGCTCACTCAAAATATAGCATTGAGGATTAGTCCAAGTCTGTTAAATGCAGTCTAATAAATGTCGCATCAAATTTATTTGCGTAAAAACACCAGTACGGCATAAGCTTGTTGTGAAATTTTAAATTGAATTGAATTTTAATTTGAATACTAACTTGAGCCGGGTGAGTAAGATACTTGGACATAAATGCCTACTTAGTGTTCTTCAAAATTCTTCCAGTTCTTTGGAAATTAAAATATATTAAATAATTTTTTTTTTATTTAATTTAAAATAATTTTTTTTTATTTAAATTTAAATTTGTTTTATTTTTTTTCACAAACGCTCTAATAACTGCAAACTAAGAATGTGCCGCATACTTTCAGGCAGCGCAACGAGCGGCAGTTTTTCAGTGCTCGTTCAATTAGGCTTTTCAGTCAAATTAAGCTTAGTCCTTTCGCATCATTCAACGGAATAGTCAGCGATCAAAAACTTTCTCTTATCACCAAGAATGGAATAATCAGGAATAAATTAGTTAAGGCATAAAAAAAAACAGTAAGTAAAACAGTAAAAGTCTTGCCAATGCAAGATATTATGGATGCTGGTATTTTGAGTGCATCGCGCATATCGAGCGATGATGCAAAAGTGTTAAACGCAGTTTAAAAAATTCACCACAGTTAGTGGTATTTCAAAACCGGCGCTTAGCATCGCAAATTCAGTGTTTTCGATTGCACGCTGAAAAACTGGCTTCAAACACTTTATTGCGCGCAACTTTTCTCTTTTCCAGCCAACTCCAAATTACCTTTTTGTTAGCTTGCTACTGTTCGCTGCTCTTCTTTCATTGTGTTTTGAAGCATCTAACGAAAATAGGCCCCGTTTTTCTATTATGCCATCTTCATCCTCTCTTTAAACATCTCTTAGTTTATGCCTATTATTTCTTCAAACTAGGCGCGCAAACGCAAATTTCCAAATAAAAGAAAATACGAAGCTGTTTGTGCTTGAAACTGCCGATGATGTGTCGAAAATAAAGCGGAAAACTAGCGAAAGATGAGCGTGGGTCAAATCATATGTAAGTAGATGTATGAATGTGAATGGTAGCGTTCAAGAAAATAATAAAGAAAAAACACAAAGTGATTTTTTTGCAACATATTAAGTTTTTTGTTTTTATTAAATTTTTTTGTGGTGTAATTTGGTTTTGTATTTTTTGTTTATTTTTTTGTTTGTTTTTGTATTTTCACAAATATTTTTATAATAATTTTATTTGCCATTGTAATGAAATTAGTTGTTGAAGCCTAATTTTGCGTTGTGCACTGATTTGATGTTTTTATTTTTATATTCTTTCCACATACACAACAACAGTGAAAATTTTCAAAATGCTTTAATAATAATTACATTAATAATTGCATATAATAACTAAGTTAAATTGTTAATAGTAATTAATTGAATTGGAAAATGCCTACATAATCACGCGCACGCGCACTCGCATACAAATACAAATACAATCGATTAATTTCTCATATTTCAATATAAAACAAATAACTAATAAATACATACAAATACAATACTATTTATGTAGTAAGTAAGTATTAAGGTGAAAAATCTTTAACGCTAAGTGTGAGAGAAACATTCAATAATTTGTGTTTTGTTTTGCATTTTTAGATTTTTTATCTTTTAATTTATATTTTAAATTTGTGTAATTATTATATTTGTATAATTTATTTGTTTTTAGTGTTTTTGCTCTTTTTATCTGTATATATATATATGCATTATATTTTAGTCAAATATATAAGTATGTGTGTGATTATTATGTGAGAGCGTGGTAGGAAGTAGAGTTGAGGAGTTGAGAGAGTGATTTTTTTATCTCATACAATTTTATTTTGCAATCATTGCCGTGTATGTGTATGTGCAATGCGCTTTAACAGCACAGCGGCACTCGTGTGAAGACTGGCTGGAGGGTGGAGTTGAAAGAATTGTTGGCGTTATGCGGATGATTTTCGTGTAGTGGAGGGAGAAGCGCAAAAATGCATTAGAAAGTAAAGTGAGTAAATAAGCGAATTTACAGATTTTTCGCTCTTCACATTTCTTGCCAGCAGCACTCACCGCCTGCAGGCTGCGGATGCGAGGCCAAACGGCAAACGAAGCTAATTTTCGCTAGAACTGGCGCTGGTTAGACAGGTTACTGTTTATTTCAAGTTTGCTATAACCTTTTGTGTTGCTCAGCTTTTAGTGAAAATCATAAATGCCGCAAAGCAGTGAGTGCCGCTCTATTATTTTCATTTCCTTCTCTTGTTGACAATGGAATTTTTAATTATTTATAGTATTTTTTGCTGAATTTTTTGAAGCACAATTAGCGGCATGCATTTTATTTGCCTTTAGCGCCTTCCAGCTGTTGTCTTCAGCCAGCTAATCCATTTCAGCGCAACAATTCAAACAAAACGTACAAGAACCTGGCTTCCTACTAGGCTAAATGTTTTTGTTTTGAGTTTTTTGTATTTTCAAGTTTATTTTCACTTGCCTGTTTACTCATAACCTATGCAAGTAAGTATTTATTTATATATCATATGTATGTATGTATGTATGCATTAATTTTTCGTTCTTTGCAATTTCATATTCTAAGCTGTTTAATAAATTAATTTGAATAATTGTTATTCAATCACATGGTGGGATAATCGTTAAATATTTTTTTTAACAATTTCTATAAGTTAATGGCTATATTTTTACATACATATACGATTTTTTTTGCATACTTCTAAGCTAAATGATAGAAAATTTGTTACTTCTACAACGTTTTGGATTTTTCAATTTTTACACTATTTCAAAGAAAATGTTTGTTGCTGCTATTGCGCTTATTATTGTTGCTGCTGTCTGCTGTTTGTTGTTTGTTGTGGTAGTAGTGATTACTTGCTATTGTATTACATACATATTTGCTATAGTATTAAGCATAATTGAGTTTTGATTTTCGGTTATTTTTGTTGTTGCTGTTGTGGGTAGTTTTATAATTATGATTCTCTTTGTTCACCATTTATTTGCTTATTTTTCATAGTTTTCGATAATAAAGTGGCCATTTAAAGCATTTAATTCTATTAGGCTATTGTTTTTGTAGTTGCTTTGCGTACACAAGTATGTATTCTTTGCTACTAGTTATTGTTGTTGTTGTGGTTGAATTTACGATAACAGTAATTAGCGAATGTGGACATGTAAAATGAAGATTTCTCTACGTTTTTGCTGGCTTTTTTGCCTTTTTCGGATTATTTTTTGCGGTGAACTTTTGTTTTTGTGGACTGGTTATTTCTTAAATTGCGCTTTATAATTGTTTTCGTTTGGTTTTTCGAAACTTTAAAAAACACACATATAATATGTATATATAGACATAGATAAGTTCAGAATATTGTAAAATACTACAACTACTGCTTTTTCAGCCATTTACTGTTATAATTTAAATGTGCTGCTTTTGGATTTTAGGTAAATATTTATCATTGTTTTTTATTACTTTAATTTTTACTTTTATTTTTACAATTGATTTCATCTGCCTATATAAATTAATTTCTTAGTAGTTTTCTTAAATCTTTTCACATTTCAACGCTTTGCTGCGTTGAATGCTTTTTTGTTGTTTTTCGCTTAATGTTTTACAAAATACTTTGAGGAGCACTGGACGTGATAGTTTTTATATTTTTGTTTTTATGTTTTTTTTTTTTGAATATTTAAACCTATTTTTACTTAATTATTATTAATTTTTTGTAATTCTAAAAATGCGTAAAATGAGAATTGATTTTTTGCTTGCATTTTAATTAAATTAGAAGATTTGTTTTACATTAAAGTGTTTTATTTTTTGCTTTTGCTTAAATTACTTATCGTTAAACAGTGCGCAATACTGCAAATTATTTGAAACGTGTAATTAAAGCAACCATTCAAAGCATCAAAAACACACTGAAAGCGGCTTTTTGCATTAGTTTTAACCTTAGCTGATTTACGCTATTATTTTTCTTTAATTACAATAGTTTATTCATTTATTGCAACACATAAAGCTTTAACAATTGAAAGAAAAAACTAAATTATGAATTATGTTTGAGAAGATCTGCCGTGGCCAAAAATCATTTACTTGGATTTTTTCTTCAATTAATTATACAAATTACGCATAACCCACTGAAAGCTTATAAAATTTTGTTTTTTGTCAAAAATGTTACTTTTATTAATTCAATTTTGTAAAATCGCAAAATAAGTTTTGCATCGCTGCACGCAGCTTGCAGCTTTCGCCTTGCAGCGCTTCGCAGCTTTCACGTGCTTTCGGCAAAAGCTGCGTCTGTTTTCCTTTCAGTTGAATGCAGAATTTTCCCTAACAATGCAAAGTAAAAAGTGTTAAGAAAGAGTAGAAAGTAAGAATTATTGCAGTGTTTTGTTTTTCATAAATAATTTTTTGTTTACCTCAGTTACTAGGCCTAATTTACATTTGCATCAATTAATAAATAGATCACATTCATGGTTCTATTTTTCGCTTTTCTTTACTTAATTCACATTAAATTTTAGTTTGCATACTCCCATATGCGCGTGTGCGAGCTGTAAACAATAGATGTGTGTGTATTTGTGTGTGTGTGTTTGAAGGTATGCATTCTTTACGGTATGTTACGTTACGTTCGAAGAGCTTTAAAATTTGTTTCCATATTCTTCTTATTTTCCCTAAGCTGTGCTAAATGCTTGCGTTTACAGAACTTAAGAAAAAAGATTAGTTATTCTACACTTAAACGCTTAACAAATAAAACCTAAACATTAATATTTGAAATATACCTGGATTTATTTCAAATTGGAGATCCTTTGCAAACAAATTGTCAAATTATAAAAATAATAATTACCTATTTAATCATAGCCTTTAGCTACATGAATATGTATTTCTTTTCAAATATTTATGGTGAGAAGTTTTTAAGGGTCAAGTTTTTTGGAAAGTCAAACCAAAGTTGTGCAGAAGCGGCAAGCGCACAAAATCTAGCCTATGAGCTCGTGAAAGTTTAAGAGTACATCAGGAATAAAGTTTTGAAGGCTTTATATTTTAAAATGATTATATGTTTGAGCGGTACGTTTCTAAGCGGAAGCGCTTAGAAAAAGCAAACGAGCTTTTGATTGAAAGCTCTAGATTTTTAAACTATCATATTTTGAAGCGCTGAACTTTTGAATGAAAACTCTATGTTTTGCAGCAGTGAGCTTTTAAGTGAAAGCTTTAAATTTTCAGTTCGCCATATTGTGTGTTGGTTGAGCTTTCGAGTGAAAGCTTTAGATCATGATATCGTACCCTAAACAAAAGGGTCACAACTCAAAATTTTCCACACTCGAGCTTGACTTGTTTACAGTAGCACAGAAAACAAACTATGTGACATATCACGCTGAAATTTGCCATGTAAGCTTATAACAGTCCTACCAAAAAACAAAAAAAATTATTTTTGCCATATGTCATCCGCGGACCGTTTTATTGATAACGTCCCGTTCATATTTGAGCAGAAGGTACATTTTGAGTTGTGACCCTTTTGTATTTAGGGTGCGATATGATCATATTTGAAGTTTTGAAGGAAGGCTTTGCACTTTTGAAATACACATTTTGAATATAGTCACATTGTGTAGTGGTCGAGCTTATGAGTGAAAGCTTTGGATCATGAAATTAACATATTTGAAGTTCTGATAAAAAGTTTTACGTTGTAGAAATATTCATTATGAAGTTGTGCGCTATCCAGCGCGTTACCCGATCGACATTTAATTTTTAAGCTGCAGCTTACACTTGAAAAAATGCTTCATTTAAATTTTATATTTTAAGCGCATACATTTAATAACTCGAAACATGATTTTGAAATCATCAAAGCTTAAAAATTCAGCTAAACCGGTACAGAAATTTGAATGTTTTGCGCATTCGAAATTTTTCGCGTGCTGCTATGGTTTGACTGCCTTTCATTTGTTTTTCATTTAAATTGCCTTTTGAGGCACAAAATGTTTAAAGAAAAGTGCGTTCGACATTAATGGCCTAAATTTTGAAGTTCATAGCAATGAAGTGAGTCAATACTGTCATCGGTAAAAACCAATTAAAATCATGTCCACATTACTAAATAGTACATGACACTGAAATTTTCAATTGGTAAAAAGTGCTTATGCTTAAAAATAAAAAAAAAACAAATTATTTTTTTCGGTAAAAGATTTTAATTAATCGTTTGTTTTTCAAAATTTAGTGCTTTTTCCTAGCATAGACTTTTGATATTAATTCAGTGACTTGAACTTTTCTTAAGTGAATATCACTTTTTTTTCAAAACATTATTTTTAATGCTAAAAATTCTGAACAGAAAAACTTTAAATATTAACTTCGATACAACAAATTTAATTTGAATAGTTGATGCAATCTATGCACAGAAATTGAAATTTTAATTCAAATGCACTGTTTCGCCTTCCTGTCCCCGTGTTGCACATGTAATCAACGTTTGTGTGTATGCATGTCGGCGTGCATGTACGTGTAGGTGTTGTTGTAGTGGTGTACTTCCTAAACTAATTAGCTTACAATAAATATTTGTTGTTTGTTGTGTGTTGTTGTTACCATAACTAAGTATATCATATCATATATGCATGTATGTGTGTATGTGTGTATGTGTTTATGTGTGTTTATTTGTTTAGTTCGTATGTTACCCTTACTAATACCTAATCCACTATTTTTTAATACATTACTATATAACACAGATGACTTTATCTTTTGCTTACATTTATTACACACCTTTCCCCCTTGCGAATTTCCCTTTCCCTTTCCTGTTTTGTTTTTTGTTACATTTCCTGCTCAATAAATAAAAACTCCTACATACACATTTCTTATAACAACCTATGCCTTCGTTTAGTTTCCTTATTGATTTTTATTTACTTTCGGACCTGCACACATACACATTTGTAATTTGTTTTGTTTTGTCCTACTACATTTGTTTTCACTTCATTTTGACGATTTGTTTGCTTTTTGTTTTTATTTGTTTTTGTTTTTGGTGACGATGTGCGGACACCATCACCGCGCTTAAAAGTAAGGTTAGATTTTTAATTGTGTGATAATTTTTTTTGTTTTTATTTTTGTTTTTTCTAGTTTTTTTCGGCTTATAAAAAAGTTTGATTTGATTCTCATCTAATTTGCTTACATCTGCTTAGTTTATCCATTTGTTATTGAGCTGCACTTGCCTATTTGATATTCGATATTTGATATTTTAATATGTATGTATGTAGTTCAGAGTTGTTGCCTTTGTGTTTGCTATTTCAGTGAAGATTGTATTTTGAGTTAAGCCGGTGAAGTTTTATTTCTAGATACATAAATATTATTTTTTTTTGCATTTGGATTTGAATTTTCTATTGTTTTATTGTTTGAAAGAGCTGGGTGGCTATTTTATATTGTAATTTGCTGTTCTGCTTTTCCTTCTTCTTCGTCCTTCGTCTTCTTCATCGTTTTTTTTTTCTTAACTAATTTGCTAACATCTACGCTACACTATTCGCGCTGTACTACTACATACACGCATTATATTGATTGTTTGTTTTGTGGGTGTTGGTATGTGTGTTTAAGTGTACCACAAAAATGGATGAAATTAATCCATTTAACAAGCGTGAAATTAGTTTTCAATTTTGTAACATTACGTAAATAAATTTCATTGGATCTTATTTCAGTGCACTCTAACTGTACTGAGTGCGGTGAGTGCTTTTATTTGTATGTAATTTGTGGGATTTATTTGAAAAGAAAAAAAAAGCAAATAAGCTCCGAATAATGAATGGTAGCAAAAAAGATTTGAAACAAGTTTAGGAGGAGGCGTACATAATTGAAAACCAGTTATAGATAATTGGAAAAACAGTAATGTGTATATTGGCTTAAAGAGCTTTCAATATGCCTATGTTGTCGTACAAGTAGCTGCTTACAGTTAGAAAAAATTATTTAATACAAATTTTTATTTTTTAATTTTTGCAAAGTGTAACAAAAATTTTTTTAAAAATTTTAAATTAAATTAAATTTAGATTCTAAAAGTACATACATACATTTTTTAATTCAAAACTTAGAATTTAAATTAAAACTGTTTTTTAACATTAAAAATTTTTGTTTTGATTTTACTTTAATTCTAAATCAAATTAAATTTAAAATTAATTTTTCTTTTAATTTAAAAATCTTTTTTTTAATATTAAAAAATTTAGATAAGTAAAAATTTAAAAGTTTAATATTTGTAACAGAAATTAAAAATTTTAAAAGAAATTAAAAATTTGAAATATAAAAGCATTTAAGCCCTTTCAAATAAGTCCTTTAAATATGCAAATATCAATACAAAAGAAAATTTAGTTTAACTAAGTCTAAAAATTTTTTAATTATTCATAAAAATTAATTAGAAACAAAAAAACGTATGCTTAATCACAAAAAACAGGCCGATTTGTGTCAAACAAGTGAAACAAAAAAATATCTAAATCAGTGTAAAAAATTAAAATAAAATACAAAAAAAAAATTAAAAAAAAGTTAACTAAAACTTTCATGTTAACGCGCAATTGCAAGATTTTTAAATACTTTAGTTTTAAGCTCAACCAATTTTTGTTATTATTTTAAGGATTTAAAATATATTAAAATCAGTGTACAAAAATTACGAAAAATTCAAAAATATAAAAAAAAATTTACAAAAAAATGTTTAAAAGAATTTAACTAGAACTTTCATGTTAATGCATAATTTCAAGATTGTTAAATAATTTTTCAATAATTTTACTTTTGATTTAGAAAATATATATGAAACTAAAAGCAAAACTAGCAGTGATTTTTGTAAAATCAGCGCCAACTAATAACTTAAATGGATTTCGCTTTGATGGCAATTGAAAAAAGTTATAGCTTTTGCGAATTATTTGAAGAAATTTATGAGCAAATTCATGCATAGTTAAAGTATTTTATTTCTACTACAAAGAAACGTAAAAGTCTAGCTCCATCTTCAGCCAGCCAGGTCAACCTAACATAAGCAAAAATATTTTATAGATGCATACATACAAAAAAAAAGAAGAAATTAATTAAAACCAGTGCAAAGTACTGAAATAGCAGCATTTACGTTAAGCAACACTTTGAAAAATAAAAGATTTACAAAATCCCAATTGCCACTCTAAGCAACTGCTTTAACGACAACTGGCGAATATTTCCTAGCACTAAATCTTCCATTGCTCTTGCGCCCTTTTTTAGACTTTTTGCCATCCGCAGCTAATTATTATTTCAATGCATCTTTAAAGTCTCCAAAAATAGAAAAATACCTAAAACATTTGCTTCCAATAATTCTTACTCTTGATAAATGTTTCACTGCTTCACTCTACCGCAAAAAATCCATCGGCGCGTGACAACGTCTTACTGCTTCGCGACTCCGCACTGCTGCCTTCACGCTGCTGCCAACTGCCTTCACTCAGCCGCTTCCTGCTTACTGCCAATGCCGTCTGAGTCGCTTTGTCGCAGCCTGCGTCTATGTTTTCTCTTTCCACAACAACCCAGCCACTTACTTCCAATACTCCAATACTCACATTTATAATTCTACTTAATTCCTGTTCTATTGCATTTTGGAATAAAGAAAAAAATTGCTTTGGCCAAATTAAGTAGATAATAAGAAAAACTGTGTTGAAATTCGTGTTTTACCACTATTTTGTTTTTTAAATTTTAATTTAATATTAGTTTGTTTCTCTCTTACTATCAATTAGTTATCATTAATTAATATCACATCGACTTTGTTTGTTTTTGCGTTTTGCATCGCTTATCTTAAAGTTTTAAGAGTTTCTTATTTGCTTATTTGATTTTTTCAAAACTGTTTTCATTTTGTAGGTTTATGAAAAAATCGCCATTAAATTTCTCATTGCATAGAAAAAGGAAATAAGTTAAAGAGCTTTTCTTGCTTGCTTGCTTGTTTGTA
This sequence comes from Anastrepha ludens, assembly GCF_028408465.1. Taxonomy (NCBI): domain Eukaryota; kingdom Metazoa; phylum Arthropoda; class Insecta; order Diptera; family Tephritidae; genus Anastrepha; species Anastrepha ludens. Next base: position 113,734,059 of record NC_071500.1, on the reverse strand, counting down.
TGTTTGTTGGTTTGTTGGTTTGTTATTTACGTAATACTACCATAAATACAGTGTTGGACGTTAGCGTAGGCGTCCGATTTAATGTTTCTTTGTTTGTTTTTGTTATTAATTTTATAAATTACAAATATTTTATCCCTTCTTCTTCTCTTCTTCTAACGAATGCAGTATTCCCAAAATAGTAGTCACTAATTTTACTGCTTTTGCTTCTTAGTCCTCAACGATCGCGCACCGTTGGTACGCAAAATCGTACTGCTTTGCCGTTACATACAATTTCTCTGCACCTTAATTGCATAACTCTTACCCCTTTGTTAGTTTCATAAGTTTTCGGTCCAAATTATTTAGCCGGTAACTGTTGGTTCATTTGTTGCCGTTGGCATTCCTGTGTTTATCTTCTTTGCCTGCAAATGTTATTGAGTTGTGGTTGCTGCTATTGTAGTTGTAGTTGATACGAATTGAATTGTAATTGTCGCTTTTTTGTTTCATGTATTTATGTATGCGCCATATTCCGAAACTTGCTTTCGACTTCTCTAGCAATTTAGCGAACAGAAAAAGTGTGATCCAAGTTTATTTGCTTTTTTGATTTTTTGGGGGTTGTTGCATTTGTTTAATCCGAAATCTCCAGCGCCTTCCTTAGCGGTTTCAATTATTTCTAACCTCACATCCTTTTCCTACCTGCAACTCGTTATTTTTATTGCCTCTTTCGACTGTTTGTTTGTGGTGTCCAGTAAAAATAATGAAATTCGGAGGGATTGTTGAGAAAGTAAAGTATTCTCGTTATGCGTTGTTCCTGGTTTTGTTGTAGTAATTGTTTGAAGTTTTCTTTTGTAGTTGTAGTTAAAGCCACGCCCATTTGATTAATAAAAAAAATGAATAGCGTATAAGTTGTCTATTCCATACAGCTAATACGCAATTGACCAAATTCTGATGCCCTTCGTTTAAGGTCCTTTCGTTTCGTTCATTACTTTGTATTTGTTATGCTTTGTTTGTGGTTGTGTGAAGGAGAATAAATGAGATCTCTGGGTTGGTATGTATACATATAATAAAAAAAATCTCTCTTCTCGCAACCATTCAGCTGGAATTCGCTTAAGCGCATTAATCGCAGGAGTAAAGCTTGTTTTTGGTCAGCGTGAAATCGGGGCTCACCAAAATGGTGTTGCTGCGTGTAAGATTTCTGCGAAAAGAAATTCAAAAAAATTAGTTTGAATATAACTGAGCGATCACATGCGACTAGCTTGCATATTTTCGCTTGCTTGTCGAGTTACATACTTGATAAATTGTGGCAACAAAGAGGTCCAGCCGCTCTTGTCCTGCTTTAGCATGAGATACAACTCGAAGGTGGAGACGGTGGAGTCATCCACTTTGAACGAGGCAATGCGTCTGTAAAATTGGGAGAGGAAAGTAGAGAGTGTGAGTAATTGTCGTGAAAATATATCCCATATCAGTAAAATCGTCAGGTAAACAGCGCAGTGAGCGAGTAATAAAACAAAGCCGATAGTAGCACCAAATACTAGCAGAGTAAAGCTGCGTTTAGTGCTACATCGGTGGGCAACTTCTATGGCTCATAATTTTGTGTTTGATACCGCGACACAATTTCGCATTTCTTTACCAGTTGCCCACTCTTTCTTGTCACTCACTAACCAATCACCACCAGTCCACCTACCTCACATTGCTCGGCTCACACTCGAAATCGATGTACAGCGAACAGCCACGCACGCCACACGGTTCCCGCTCCGAAGCCTTGATTATTTCGGCCGCAATGCGCGGCATGAGATTAAATGGCAATGAGACTTCAGTGCAGTCCAAATGACGCTTCTTGGCATCCCGCAACTCCGTCTGCACCCGCTGCGCCAGCTCATTGACGGCGGCGATGTCCACATCAGTGGTGGCGCTACCGAAGCAGCTACCCGATGTTGGTGTGCCCACTGGTGTAATGGCCGAAGTCACTGGTGGCTCATAGTAGAACATGTTGTCGTTGAAGGCGCCTTTGGTGTTCTCTTCTTTTGTTGTTGCGTTGTTGGCTTTTTGCGATTTCTGTTGCTTTGCTTGTTTTTGTTGCCCAGTGGTGTATTGTTGGTGGTTGCAGTATTGTTGCTGTTGTTGTTGTTGTTTCTGATAGTGGTGGTAATTGTTGGGGTGTGGTTGATTATGATGGTGGTAGTTGTTAGTGTGGTGGGTGCCACCGTAGTGGTGATTGTTGTAATAAAAGTGTTGCTGTCGCTGCTCGTGGTGATAATTATGATGATTGTAGTGTTGTTCTGCTTGTTTTAGTGGCGCTGACCAATTTCCGCCGTCAACAACGTCCCCACCCTCTACTGCGCCTTCGGTGTACAGCTCTAGGAGCTGCTCCTCGTCCTGTTTTATTTGGTAGTTGCTAACGTTTCTGTTGTTGTTGTTGCCGTTGCCGTTGCGTTGATTGTGCGCAACGTTGTCACTGGTGATGCTGTTGCTTGTTGATAGCAGTTGTGATGATGATGATGGTGGTGGTGGTGGTGGCGTTAACGGACTCGTCCAGTCTATCGATTAAAGAAGATTAAAATGTTTGGAATTCGTTAGAAATTTTTCACAAACTGACAAGTTGGATTATTTATTCAAATTACAAATTCAAAATGTAAAATAATATAGCAGGCAGCGCGCTTAAATATTGGAGCGGTTATCTCGTTTGCGCCTGCTGTCGCAAGGATTGAGCAGAACCAAGAGAATAAGGGTGAGCCAAATAAGATCTATCCAAGCTATTTAAGACTTTGTTGGTGGCCGATAAATTCAACGCGATCTTATGTACTTCATCTATCCCTTACAAAAGTTTAAGGATTTAATTCTAACCTACAAAAGAAAACACGCAATTACATACATATGTACATATGTGTAGGAAATAAGTCGTAGATCTTATTTGGCCTAACCCCAATAAATGTTCTGTACAGAACGCGTCTATTTTTCTTCAACTGCATTTTAAGTTGTGTACTCTCAAGAACTTTATTCCAAACCTTTACTCCAAATTCACCGAAAAAGAAAGATATCTGTTTTTTATGCTGGTTCAAGCGCTGCAAGAGCAGACTGCACCGGCCGGCTAGATGATAAATACTTTTCTATTAAAACCCACATACACACAAGCTGTAAATAAGAAACAGCTGCGTGCCTCCAAAATACTCACTCTCCGATTTTGTGCTACTAACTACAGAGGAGTGTCTAAAGGTCGCATTAACAGAATTTTTATTTACATATGCATGTATGTAAAATGTGCAGAAATGTCCAACCTCAAAACACAATCCCCTAGTTGTGAATAAAAAGCGACTAACAGCTGCTAAAAATAAAACTAAAACAACAGGTTCAACAGCTGACATTCAGCGAAAGTGAAATGAATACAAATGCACTGGCCAGTAAGAGCTTCACAAAATTCTGTACATCGTTTGTGATTACCTGTTATTAACAGAGAGAGAGCAAATGCGAGCGCGAGAGAGATCGAGAGAAACAAAGTGCAATAAACAGTATTTACCATAAAGCGCAGGCGCTGCAATTACAGTGCAAAGAGCTGCAAGCTGTTACAGTTATAGCAACTAAACAGCTGTTTGCTCCAAACAGCTGAGTTGCTGATTTTATGTATTACAAGTGTAAAACATGTATGTGTTTGGGTGCACTTGCAGGCAACTATAAAGTTAAAGACAAAACGCCGGGTGACATGAGACGCAATCACCTGGCAACTCAGCTGGAAATCAGCCGTTTTTGGGTGCCGTGCCAAGGCATGCTTGCGTGACATTTGCTCGTTTATTCCAACATTTGTACACTCGCTCTTTCGTTAATTCGTTGCTGCAGTCGCCATGTTGTATCCAACAAATAATATTGAAAGTGAAGACGGGCGAAACACACACGTGCATGCATGTAGATACATATATGAGCATGCATACTTACATATATTTGTATATAACATATTTGTACATCTTACACAGAACACGTATGTATGTGACTCAGGTTTGAGGCTATGTATAAATTTGTAGTGGAAAATTTTCAAAAAACTACTCGTAGTCAATCCAATTGCCTTTGGAATAGCTCATTTCCGAACGAATTGAATTGAATAGAGTAAAAAACTAGTACTGTGCGAAGCTTTAGAGTTTTATTAAAGTTAAAGTCAACTAAAAGTGTACAAAAATGCCCACAGACGCTTCCTTGAAATCGACAATTAAATTCCACCAGTTACTTGCTTAAATAAGAGAAGCAACGCAAATTAGTTATAAAGTCGAATTTTTGAGTCACGTTCAGTTAGTGCTGAAAGAAGCGCAGCAAACTTTTACATGCTGACGCCTTTGGCTGTAATCATCGCTTATCTTCATACATGCCTCATTGGTTTTTTTAATTATTTACCTAATTAGTTCGAGCTTAATATTTTCAGAAAAACCGAAATTAAGTCAATAACAGAGTCAAAACTCATCCTACTTGTACCAGTTTCATGACACTCATAGAGTGGTTGGCCAGCTCCAATTTTTGCTGAAATCGTTAATGGAATTGAATTGGTGACGGCGATGTGCACGGCTTTGACGTTTCCCTAATGACCAATGGCACAGAATAGAGCAATTATTGTGCTGATGACTAATAGGAAAATTTATATTTTCGTCATATACCTATGTGCATATGTATGTATGTATGCATGGTTTAGTGTGTGAAGTCTTCTTTATCAAGTAAGTTTTGATTGCAAATCTATTATTTTATTAAGTAAGTTAACACTTTAATCGTAGACCGATATATGTAAGTATGTATGTGTGCATGTATGTACGTATTAAGGGTTCGAATTTTTTCAAATGTGGTATACCGCGTGTATGTAGAGATTGAAGATATTAAATCGCAACGAAGAGCAAAAACTGCATGGAAAAGTCGAGAATATATTTTAATTTATTAAAAAAAAATTTTATTCAACAATTTTTTTTTTAACTTTATTACTAAATGAAAATACAAAAATTGTTTTGAGAGATGAAAATCTTTATTTCGACTTTTGCGCACTTTATTGCCTGCCTGCTTGTATACTGCAGTTGTCTAATTAACTTCATTTGCAAAAATTATAAATCTTCCGAATGGACGAGTAATTTGCGTCACTTGGTATTTAAAATCTAATAAAGTTATATTCTTATATTTCCTTTATCCAACGCTCACTTATAGCCAATGGCTGTTGTGTTGCTGGCTTCAAACTCGGTCGTAGAGACACCGATGATGCAAAACTCAGTGCATGCGCAAATGAGGCGGTAACACCAGAAATCATCAAACAAATCCGCAAAATCGTTGAAATGATTGCGTTGTTCTTGATCGAAATTACGTTTATAAATTCAGTTCAATTTGCTTGGTTTTATAACCTTTTTAAATCAGACTTTCTGAAACAGAATCGATTGTGGAACAGGAAAAAAAAGGTTTTGCCAAACTAAGGGGTAAAAAATTTGTGTCAACGAAAGAGTCAATAGCTACACTATTTTTAATCAGTTTAATTTTTTTTTGTATTTGTCAACAAAGAACAAGACACTTATTTGCAATATTCAGTCGAATATTTAATCAAAATTTAAAAATTAAAAAAGTAGAAATCCCAAAAAGCACAGGAATTCATTGTTTTTAAGTATGCAGCAGCGATACGCTTGCTGTTGTTGTATTAGCATAGAAAATTCCTCATACCTTTCTTGGAAATGCTAATAAACCGACAGTTGTTGGCCTTGTATATATATGGATACATATATGTATATATAATTGGCGCGAACACCCTTTTTGTGTGTTTGGCCGAGCTCCTCCTCCTATTTGTGGTGTGCGTCTTGATGTTGTTCCACAAATGGAGGGACTTACAGTTTCAAGCTGACTCCGAACGGCAGATATTTTTATGAGGAGCTTTTTCATGGCAGAAATACACTCGGAGGTTTGCCATTGCCTGCCGAGGGGCGACCGCTATAAGAAACTTTGAACTTTCACCGGGATTCGAACCAATGTTCTCTCTCTGAAATCCAAATGGTAATCACGCACCAAACCATTCGGCTACGGTGGCCGCCCGTATGTAAATCCTGGTAGTAATAATAGCCTATGCGACTGCTGTGGCAACAGTCACAGAAAACGCCGGACTTGAAAAAGGAAACAGGACCTATCTATTATTTTACGTATGAAATATTTTCTTCAAAATAGCAAAAACAAAAAACTGAAAATAGAGAAATAAAAAATAGACTGGCATATTGAAAAACAATGATTGCAAGGCTCTATTATTCACCTGCGTAATTTCAGAGAACATCCAAGATAATCCCCTAATTTACCAGATATTATTGAAATACAATAAATAAACATTTCTACATATTAATAAATCGTTCATGCCGTGTATGTGTATCCCCATGCATACAAACAGATGTACACATGTACATATGCATGTGTATGTATGGATATGCGGAAATGTTTGCTAATAGTAGACTACCAGTAACGGCTTATTTGACCACATTTGATGCAAGTGCCCTATGAACATTTTTTGTTATTTTTATTGCTCACTATTGTTTTGATAATTCAATTATCAAAATAAAATTCGAACGTATCTTCCAAAATTGACTACTCAGATTTGCTTCCGTCTTTTGTAAACTTTTGTAATTTTTTGTTAGAGAAAAAAGTCTATCGGAACCATATCAGATGATGATAAGCCGCATAAGGCCAACAAAATATTCTTTAGTTTCACCACCTGATTTTCGTTTTGTAATAATTTTACAATCCATTTAAATGAGCATATTAAACAATATATTCCAGGTACTCTTCACAGTAGGCAGATTGTTCTCAACAACAAGAAAATTGTGTGCAATATTTCCTTAAAAACTCGGCAGCGCTGCCTGAAGCAAGTTGCTTACCAGCTAAGTAGTAATAAAGAAACTTGCGTAAGTAACTTCGCCCGTGTAATTTATTGTTGTCTGCTCATACAATTGCCTACTTAAAACTTGCTTCTCTTCTACCGCTATACCCAAAAGTGAGCATTTACTCGTACATATGTAGGTGCGTACATGTGTACGTATGCATGTATTTATGTATTTCTCTTTGCTCTTCGCTCTCATGCGTATAGCTGCAGTTCAGTTGACTGCAGTTCGTTCACTGTATTGGCAATAAGCCTAAGTAAGCAACAATTGCTACGTCTACTACAAAAACAACAATAGCAGTGAATAACAACAAAAGCTATCAATTAACCAACCCCAAACCAATGACGCCTTCGTTAGCAACAGTCGTTCAGAAATCACACAAATGCTAAAAAGCAGAAGACGAACAAGCAGAAGTAACAACAACAGCGAGAGTGACAAAAGTGTGCCGTATTAGGAACTGTTTGTTGCTGGGCGGTAGTGAGGTTTTATGGGGTTTCATCACATTCATAGCAGTAATAGCAACAAATATGCATACAAATACAATAGGCAACATGGGAGGGATGCAGAGCATTTCATTTCGCGACATTTCATTCTCTGCGCCTCGACAAGGCGAAGGTGAAATTTCATCAGACAAAGCGGCATTTCATGTTGTATTGTGATGTTTTTGTTGTTGCTGTTGCTAGCCCCATTAATGTTCTTGCAATATTTCTTTGTTTGCAATATTTTGTTATTTTTTCCTGTTTTAATTGCCAACACACGTTCAGCGCAAAAGGATTAAATAATAAATGAAATAAGTAAGCCGTTCAAGCAGCAAAAGCCAACACAGTGGGGAATTGCTTGAGACATGTAAATGCCAGCGGGGGGTGGCGCACAAGAGTTGGTAGGAGCCAGACTAGCCACAGCTGTGTGCTAACAGTGACATAAGCGAGCATTGTTTGTTGAAAGAAGAAAAATTTGCACAAGAAAGCCACATTTGCATGCACGTACATATACATATATATCTATTTACACACATACATACGAGTATATGCAAATGTAAGCATGTCTACATACATTCATATGTACAAATTATTTATTGTCAGCAGGCAGAAAAATGAGGATGTGCCAGAAATAATAAGCACAACAACAGTGCACAATAAAGAAAGAAATAAAGCACATAAAATTTGAATTGAGTAGAACGAAATTTAGAGCAAACTGTAGTAAAAAGAAGAAAGATTATTGCATCACGTCACAACGCACAGGATTGCGTTTTTGGATATTTACTGAACAAATTTGGATTAATTGAAAAAATTTAGCAAAGCGAGAGAGATGAAAATTATTAAAATGCAAAAATTTAATACCAAATAATATTTGTGACGTGCGTCTTGATGTTGTTTCATAAATAAAGGGACCTACAGTTTTAAGCCGACTCCGAATGGCAAATGGTTTTTTATGTGGAACTTTTCCATGGCAGAACTACACTCGGAACCATTAAAAAAGGGGAACTACAAAAGGGTGATGCGTAATTACTTTATTTTATCTCTGCACGATGAATGTGATTGCAGTTTTACTGCTCTATTACTATTTCTGTTTCATTTTACTTTTCTCTTTTGCTCTTGTGCTGAACCAAACGTAGTAATAGCCATTATCATACATATCAATTATGCAATTTTAAATTTTAAATTTTAATTTTAAAATAACTATTTGTATTTGATTTTATGAATTTATGATTTTTTCGCAATTAGTTGTGGTACTACAAGATAATGAGCCCTTCATTTGCAGCCATATTTATAAAAAAAAAAAAAAAAATGTTAAAAACTGCCTCGTGAACATGCCCTGGAACTACTAGCAAGCAACGAAACTATAATCAAGATAAAATCTGAGAAGATGAGATGGCTCGGATACGTGTTTAGAATGCCCAAAGAGATACTAATTGGAAAGTCAATTGAATTTCGCGCTGTTGGAGGCCGAAAAAGAGGAGGCTCCTTAAAGGCATGGTTCGAAGACGTGGAAGGTGACCTTGAAAAGCTAAACGTGCGGTGGTGGAAGGCGGTAGCCTTAGATAGACACAGATGTCACAAGGTTGTGAATGAAGCAATGGTTCACCAAGGACTGTAATGCTAAGAAAAAGATGAATAAACTACCTCGAGGAGCGAGAAGTAACGTCTTGTTGAGATTGGAGGAGATGCGTCGCTTTGGAAAGTACTTCGCCATTTTTAAAAATCAGGTAGATTTATTAGGCTCGAATACGATTTAACAGTGGCTCGCTCAATTGCCGATATAAAAATGTGTTCATATTTGTTATATCTCTTAAACTATACGAAATATGTATTAAATTTAGTTACAATTTTCAACTTCTCATTTATGTGGAAGTCTATTTTCTATTAAATTTTTATAAAAATCAAAATAAAAAGAAAAAAAAATAGTTCTTCGGGTTCTTGAATTTTAAGCCAAATAGCTCTGTAGAATTTTTGTTTTTATTTACTACATCAATTTTTTAACCCTTCGTGGGGCACCTTTTTTAAAATCTTTGGTTGGCCACCCGGGTCTGGTCTTCTTTCTTCCTGTTGGAAGATCCGTTTTAAAAGGTTAACTCCCTAATTTGAAAGAAAATTAAATTTTTGGAAGCTACTAGCCACAAGTTGTTAGCTATAAAAGAGGGATCTTAAATTTACGCCCAAAGTCGAAAAAGTCTGGCCAGACCCGGGTGTCCGACGGAGGGTTAACTTCTTCACCACTTTTTTTTCTTGATTTTTAATGGGCCTTAATAATAATGCTTACTTCACGTTTTTTGATTTTGCGTGGCACAATTTTTAAACACTGTGCGTCGCGCACAACCCACTAAACACTTCAAACAACAAACGAGTGAGGCACGCGAGCACTCGAATACAAAAAAAAAAAAAACAAAAACACTGAAGTCGAATGCATACTTATGTATGTGTATATGTATATGTGGGTGTGCTTGTTGATATAACCATAAATAAATGTACATACATACACACATACATACATATATGTGGACTGCCAAGTATATGAATGGGCTGTGTGTGCATTTTCGCATTTTTTGGCACAGAACTCACTCGACTTGGCCATGACTGGGCGGCGGTGGGTGGCTTTCAAAGCACACACTTGCGAGCTTCATTACAAAATTTCCAAAGCTAATTCAACAACGCGAAAAACTACAACACAAAAAAAAAGAAGAAAAAAAAGGCAACAAAAAAGTATAAAGACGCTAGCAAACCAAAAAAAGCATATGCAATTTTAAATGCGCGTGAATGTGTGTTGAACGAGCAAAGTTTTACAAAAACTCAATAATTGAGCTGCCGGGTGTGCTGAGTTGGCTGTAGAGTGGGCTGGTGTGACGCGGGACCGGGTTATTCGGCTGCATTTTGCAGCTTGCCGCTCGCGCAGAAGCTTAGCGAATTCAAAGGACAACGACAACGACAAGAGAAATGACGCAAAACTCTGCCGAGTAGCGGTGAGGCTGCAAAGAAGAGGGGTATGTGGAAGGGGTGTGTGTGTGCCTGTTCGCAAGAACGTTTGTATGCAAATGTCCTTCAGACGACACATCCTTTTGGTGAATGCGTACACTCGGCAATAAAGTGTGTAATTTATGCGGGTAACAGCATGCACACACACATACACGTACACACGAGTACAGGCGCTTGTATGCGAATATGCAAATAAGAATTACAACAACAGAAAATTGAAAAAAATAGCAGCCATTTGAAAGAGTGTGAAAGCAAAGGTGGAGCGAGGAAAGCCAGTTGGCGTGGACGCAGTCAGACATGAAATTAAATTGACTGCAATTTTCAAAACCACAAAAACTGGACAAGAGGATGAACAATGTGAGAGGGGCCATGAGATGTGGCAAAGGGACTGATGTTTGTATGATTTGTGCTGAAAACGTGTGACGGGGCCAACAGTCAGCTGATAGCTAAGCTAAAGTGCATACATTCATACACACATACATACATAAATGCATACACACATACATATCAACGAAGCGGCCAACTTGGCAACAAATCACACAAGCGTACAATGAATGGTTGCGCGGCCGTCGCACTTTCCGCGGCTGCATGTATGTACATCTATATATGTATGTATGTATGTGTAAAATATATACTTATGTAATCTGCTTTCTGAGAGAGCGATCAGTTGAAGCCAGCGCAGCCCGGCAATTGTTATGATGAACCATAATTGTTGGCAGGCCGGCGGACGGTCGCATACAAGCGACAGTTAGGCGCGTCGCTTGCCGCTGAACGGGCCGAAGTGTCACAAATGAAACAGCTGCGCGTCCAACCAACCAACTGCTGGCTTAGCCTAGCCAGCTAACAGCCTGAGCTGACACACTCAATTGCCGCCGACAGTGTCCCAAGAATGCTTGGAAAAATGTTTGAATGCGCGTTTGCACAATCGCACAGCTTCCTCACTCTACTCATACGCCCGCCCCTCTATCTCTTTCCACCCACTTAACGCCGCCTTTCGGTGGGAGGTTTCAGTCAGCCTTTCCCTTCGGTATATATTTCAATTGCCAACCGCTTTTTATACACCTTCCACGCGGCTGTGTTGGCACTCAACTGAATTTCTCAGCTCGGCCTTTTGGCGCTTCCATTTTGTCCTTCTACTTTTGCCATTTCAATTTACTTATTTTTTCTTTGCCGCTCGCTTTTATAAAAGTTGCCTTTTGTGTGCGCTCTCGACTCGAGCATTTAGATGTATAGAAACTATGCAAACACCCTCGTTCGCGTGTGTGCGAATCTGTCTCGAGCTCGCCCAAGTGACAGGATTAACAGGAAGTTGCATAATCCCTGGAGCGTCATGTCATACTTGTTTGGCCACCGACTTTATAATACCAACTCTGGCGCATACGATTGCGGTGCAAAAGCTACACAGGGCAACACACAACGCAGACACACAACTTACTGCCGGTGCCGGAGCGTATTTCGGATACTACACACACACACACACACACATGCGCATGGGTATACTTGTATACTAAGTGGCACAAAAGGCCGCAGCAGTAGTTGGCTGTATAATCTAATGCAGTGTCATACCCACTCACACACACGCACACACTCAACTTGCAGCTTAGCAATTCTGCATTTTTGATTTAGTTTTTTGGAGATTTTTTGCTTGTTTTGGGAGGTGTGGTTGATTAAATTTTAAAATTCATTCAGTTTGCCAGTGTGGCGTGTGCTGGGTATTTGCGGGAATTAATACAATAACTTCTAGCGCATACACTCGTTTATGCATATGTGTGTGTGCACACATACAACCAAAAGTGTATTTGCAATAAAGTTTGAAAGCCGCAAATTTAGATTTTTATGTCTTCCACTTTTACGGGGATCACCAGAGACGAATTTGGTGCATTTTTAATAAGTTTCGAGCGGATGGATCGACTCATGAGCGTGCAGATGGACATTTTCATGTGAAGTACATACTCACATGCACACTATACATGTATGTGTGAGGATAATGTTAAAGAGTGCAATTAATACCCATCATTTTGGCTGCACAAGTTTGCTGGGCAAAACACAGCCGAATATTTAGTTTTTGTTTCAGCTTGGGTATTAAAATGAAAAAAATTACTAAGGTTATGCCAATGTTATTGCCCCATAGTGGCAATATGGAATTGAATAAAAGAAGAAATAATTCGCTGTCTCATTATTGTTTTAGTTTTAAGTGACGGCGCAAAAATATCTACAAAATATCAACCTATCTCACCTAACCTCTCCCTCTGGAAGCAACCTGTCAAAAGAGAACTTTTTCTGGGTCTACCATTGATCATACCGCAGTGATAGCGTTTAGTAAGCTGTCGCAACAACAACCAACATTTCCGAATTTTAGGCAAATCACTATCATTTGCGCTGCATTTTTGCTGATTGGGCTCATTTGTATTTATTTTTCAGATTTATTGGAAAAAGTAGTCAAAAATTAGGCTAATAGAAAGGACCACGTAACCCGTAGCAGCGACGGACGTATGCCGGATGTCATATTTAAAATACTATTGCCATGAAATTATCCACCAGATTATAATAAAAAAATTTATTCCAAAAATTGTCTGTTTTGTATTATCATTTTAAGTTCTTCGGCTCTAAAAAAATACGAGCAGCGAACTCCAAACTGTGTCGTCTTACAAAAGCTAGCATAGCATACGATTTTGTAATAATAAAATAAAAATGATTAGCGAATGTAAACTTTGAGTCAAAAATGATTTCCAAGTTTTTCATTTCTTTCAGGCTGACGAAGCTGGTATTCGGAAAATCCTATACAAATGAATGCAATTTCTATTATCTGCCTTCATTAAAATTTCCGGGAAGACCCGTTACATATGATCAGCGCACACATTGTTGCCAAGGTAGCTATTTTAATGAGCTCGCGATTGCTGCTTTTACGATGCCACCTTTGAGTTTGGAAAATTCGTAGAAATATCTTAACGAAAAATGAGGCAGGCATTCATGTTTACAAAACTACTTGTTCTCCAGCTGCTAAGCGCACGTATGATGAAGCGCACGTATGATGAAGCGCACGTATGAAATGTGAAAATTTAGTGGAAGCTACTAAATATAGCGGGAGTGCGCGTCGGCACTTACGCGCCACTAATCACGCAACCAGCTAGAAGAGCATTTGCTACTCGGAGGTTTCCTAAAGATATGAAAAAAAATTTCTTTTAAATGCTCAAGATCGCAGCAATCTTTTACGATATTTGGTGCTGATATGGGAAGAAGAGCTTTTTCGAATAATAAGTGAAATTTGTGCGCCACTTGAGAAAATTATTTATTTTCAAATAAAATTTAAAGCTTATTTATGAATATGTATCTGAATAATCTGAATTAAATTGTAATTTTGGAAATAAAATTTAATCCAATTATTTTTATTAACATTATATACCTGTATATATATAATTGGCGCGTACACCCTTTTTGGGTGTTTGGCCGCGCTCCTCCTCCTATTTGTGGTGTGCGTCTTGATGTTGTTCCACAAATGGAACATTACAGCTCACTTTATCTTGCTGATAAGCGTATTTTCGTTCTCTCAGAAGTTTCTTAATCTCCTGTGTGCCGAGTGGTATTAAAAGTACGATGTTAAGGGGGTGAGCGGTTTTGCTGATCAACAAATAGTTGAAAAAATTAATGCATTTTTACTTTAGCCTTAGCTTAGTCAGGCACTTGGGAAAGTGAAAGCAGTTAAAGGCCACTTTATAGTCATGAATAGTTTATTGGCTCATTTCTATATTGGTTAGATGAAGGTTCGTTGTGGTACCACTGTGTAATACGCAACCCTCAGTATTTATTCATCTTGGAACCATTTGGACGCTCTTATGGAACGTAGGATAGGGCTTAACCCAATACCGGATAATTCCGTAAGAGAGTCAAAAGAATGTTTCCCTAACAACCCTGCTCTACTCCTAGTTAAGGCTGAACAATTACAGAGAAAGTGTTTCTTTCTCTTCCTCGTCTCTTCAACTTCCGCAGTGAATGAAATAATACTCCATAAGAAAATACTCCTATGTTCTCTTTTGGCAACCTAACAGCCAATGATCGGTGACACAAGCCACGACCTTCGAGTGGTTCGCTCGTGAGCGGTTGAGCAATTCTCCTGGCCTGTTCTTATATATTTGCGGCCAAATTAGACTGGTTGTAATACAAATATTTTCTGCTCTCCATGACCTATTGGCCTCTTGGATAATATTATTTTTTATCCTTAATTTGCAGGGAACTCCAATATTGCCTCTGTTTTTAAGCAATGGAAGATTAGTATCCTTTCTGGCAATGGAAGATTAGTATACTTTCGGCCTTGCAATTTCCGTCCATATCTCTATGTGCCGGAATCCGTATAAGACTGACCTTGAAGACATTTAGAGCTGCCAGGCATTCCTGAACAACCTTTGATCTTAGTAAAATTGACTCCATTGATTTGTTGGCACCTGGCTATTCGAAAAAATGTAACACTGCCAAGTTTTTCACATTAGTCCTAAATGAATTCAAATATATTGAATATGCAGCTTGGTAATTATTGGCGAAACGCGTTTGATATCAATTGAAGAAATCGAATTTTCTCACGCTGCTGAAACTGTGTTTGCTGGCATGCAATTGGCGCCGTGTGTGTTTATTTATATCTTTGTGTTTATACGTTTGCCTGTGTTTGCCTATAAAGATTTATGCGATGAGAAGTTGTTTTCCAAAAAATCATTAAGCACTGAAGGCATTACTTGCGCCCCCCTCTTGCCCTCTACAACTCTTACTAGTAATCTCTTTCCTCGTTGATAATCAGTTTTAAAATTATGACTAGCTTCTCGCACGTATCACAGCGCCAGCGAACAGAGTTAAGTGATTGGCAATTTTGTAAACAAAGCGAAAAATTTATTGAGCTGTCAGCTATCTGGCTGTGTGCTGTTTTTCGTTGCTTTGACGTACTCCAGGAATTCCCCAAACTCGGCCAATTTAATAGTCTAAAGAATTAATAAACATTTTTGTATTCGTTTTAAGAATTTGCTGCTAGCAAAGCACAAAAGCTGCGCTGGTACATCGATTTTTTAAATTTTTGAAAAATTAGTTTTCTAACTTTTGTTATTCTTTTATTGATTCATAAATACCATATGCTTGTGTGTGCGTGCGTTTTGCTCATTATTTTTTCAGGCTTTTGTTATTAGTGGTGCTCAAATTTCACCAAGAGTTACACAAGAAAGAAGCTAACCAATTTTGTAAGCTGGTGACAAAAAATGGAAAAATATAATACAAAACAAAAAAATGGAACCAAATCGCAGTTTTGCATGAAACAATGAAGTGGAATACGAGTATTAGTAAAAAAAAGGTTCTTCCACATGTGTTCGTATGTATGTGTGTAGTATGCGCGCAGCACAGCAGCTGTAGGGCGGCATGCGGAGAGGGTCATGTGTGAAGTGGTGGTCATATATCATTTTCATTTAATGGGCGCTTCGCAGCTGAAGCCGTTTTGACCCTGAAATTTGAAGTCTCTATTGTGCACGAACACACACATACGCATGTAGAATAGGCATATAAAACACACACACACTCGCACACTTGTAGTAATAATATGTGTTTGAGATAATTTGAATAAACTGAAAAGCGAAAACAAGTAAGCCGCAGGCAAGACGACCGAAGGGGTGTGCCTGCAAAGCAGGCTAAATTGTTGGTAGAGGCAACTAACAAACTTATTTCGTCCACTTCAGGGGGTAGAGCGGCACACACACATACGCGCATATGTAGAATGGGAAATGGTATGAAAATACTGGCTTCAAATACATACAAACACACACATCCGTATGCATGTGTGCGTGCATATGTAACATATGCTCGTTTGAATGATGTGCCTATGCTGCTTTCGATATGGTGCCGTTGTTAATCAACCGAAAAATAATATTAATGGAAACAGCTTGCAGCTTGAAAGTTGGCTACAATTCAGTTCATAAAAAAATTATTACAAAATCCTAGCAAGTAATTAATAATAAACGTTTGAGTGGATTAAACACGAGTTAATCATTTTAGGTTAAAGATTTTTCATTGTGTCAGTGATGGAAACGAGGCAACGAGTGATTTAGAAAATGTTATTGTACAATTTTTATGCACTGGAAATAGGTAACTGTAATATTTTATTTATAAATAATAAATAAGTATGATATTTTTTTTTAATATATTTAACTTAAATTCTGGAGAAAAGAATGATGTTGGAAAAATTGGTGCCTGAAGTCATTTTCAAAGTAATTTTTGCGAAGCTACGAAACTCGCAATGCAAAAAATTTGACTTTTATCTATTTACACCGTTTCAAATATTATTTTAGCAAACCATGTACGTATGTATGCACATGAAAGCTCTCATATTTCTGTTAGTTAAAGCGAAAACATACTTTTTTTTAATTTGCTGAAAATTAATTTTAAAATGGTAATTTTGTTTTAAATTTATTATTATTTTCATCATTGCTATTATTAGCGTTAAAAAGCGACCACATTGGCTCGTTCGCACTGTAAGGTCTACTCAGATTTCTTCGGAGCTCGGGTAGATTTAAAGGAAACTAAAAAGGGAACCCGAGGGTAGTACATTGGACTTAATGTTTCCTGAGTGCTGTACTTGGCAGTTGTCCAGACAAAAAAATAAAAATTGTTAGCGTTTCTCAATTGTATAATAATTGCAAAATGATTTATAAAATTTATTTAATGATTATAAAAAATTTAGTTCTGATTATGAAAAAATATCAGTTTCGTCAATGAAATGCAAAAAAACAAGCACCTGGCCCGTAATTTTCCTCTGATTATATAAAAGAGTAAACGAAAAAAAAAAATCAAAAAAAAAAAAAATCGTGTCTACTTTCAGCTTTAAAAGAAAATAAGAGAGTATATTAACGAAATTTAAAACAAAAAAATTAGTTTAACAAAATGAATATATTTTTTTTATATAAAATAAATTAAATATAAAATTTTAAGCATCGTGTAGACCAACTAGGCGTTAATTAGTTTCAAATTAGAGACTTGGCGTTGACTTGCACATTCTTGTACATATGAATTAATTCAATTAAGTTTTAGTTAATTAACTTTTAATTCTTACATTTGAAATTAAATTATAAATGGTGTTTATTTAAGCAAATACTACGCTTCGGAAAAAAATCTTCAGACATGTTAACTTAATTGCTTGAACTTGGTTTTTTTCCACTTGAAACAGCGACAAATTCGCGATATAAAAATCAGCCTTTTTCGAGGAATCTTAGCTGCTAACGGGAGTTAATTAAATTAGTTTATGGATATGTGAATTGTTCACATAATTAAAAAAAGTTTTGATAAAATCGCAAAAATAATTAAATTTCAATTTTAGCTGACATTTTTTCTAGTAAAGCCTAAAAACTCGAAAGGAGTTATACATTTAAAAGAACCGTTTAAAACAATAAAAAAAGTATTTGGAAAAAGTCTACATGTCTTTAAAATGGCTTAAAATGATTAAAATGTATTATTTGCTAAGCCGAAATTCTTTAAAACAAAATATCAGTTAAAAAAAGGCAACAAGCTGACATTGGTTTTAAGAAAAACCGTAAACCGTTAAATGTAAAAAGGTTGTTGGGCATTTTTTTTTATAAAATGTTTGAGATATGCGCCTAACGAATCACAAATTCATTAAAAAAATATATTTGTTAAAAAAAAAAATATTTAAAACAGTTCAGATTCAGGAAAAATTCAAATTTTTAAGCAAATTTGGTTTTACAAGTGATGCTGAAAGTCTTTAAAACAACTGTGATTTTTTATTTTTTTATTTGTTAAGCAAAACCTTAAAATGTCGCAAAAAATTATGAGTTTCTAACAAAATTCGTTCGAAACAAAATACGAATTCTTTGAAAAAATATTAGGTTAAAAAAAAAAAAAATTTTAAACGGTTGAGTTTTAAGAAAAATCAATTTTTAAGCAAACTTGTTTTTGTCAGTGATGCTGAGTCTTTATTTTTAAATATTTGTTCAGCAAAACTTTAAAAGTCGCAAATAAATTATGAGTACTTATTTATATCTAATTTTTGACTTAAATTTATAATAAATTATAAAATTTAATACTTGGGGGAGCTTCCAATAGTCTTGGTTGTATATAAGGTTCTAAAGCAATTAACTTTAAATATTCTAAATTTTTTACCACAAATTTATTTCAAAATGTGAGAGCAAGCGCTTTGAATTCAGCAATTTTAATTAACACTTCTTATAAGAATTAGAAAATTAGAAATCAGAATTATATTTTAAGAATAAATCCCTAAAAAGGATTAATATTAACATTTTATGAAAAAAATTGTGTTTAAAAGCTGCAACAATTAATTTTTTTTCAAAATAATTCAAGTGTATAATGAAAGTACTTAAGTTAAAAACAAGTCAAGAATTAGTTCTTTACGAGCGAAATAAGTAAAATAAAAAGTCAAATGTAAAAGTTCAGTTTCTCAACACAAACATAAAATATTACCCAATTCCCAATAGGCACAGCAGATGTGTGATGGATCAAACGATAAAATGTAATAAGATAAAAAAAAATAGTCTGAAAAAGCTAAAAATTACTTTTAAAATGCAATTGCCCAGCTGAACAAGCAGTTTTTAGCATAAAATTAAAAAAAATCGAAATAAACCTTATTTCTATTATCGACACCGATAAAAAGAAAATGACGCTCAAATTCAAGATTAAAGATTCTCACTACAAAAAATACATTCCGGAGCGCAGAAGTGGTTTGGTATGAAATGATCAATGGCTTGAAACGGTTGAATTTTCAAGGAAAATTAATTAATTCGCCCAGTTTGTTAAACGCACCTGAAAACATGAAAAGAAAAAAAAAAAATGGCTTTGTAAATTTATTTCAAAATCGGTTGGCAAGTTCAGTGAGTTATTGTAGAAGGATAAAATTCATTTCTTTTAATTCCGTTTCATCGAACGTTGTGCCTAACAATCGGCTTAAATTTATATTTCGAAAAATTTAACTTTAAATAAAAAAAAAAAAAATTTAAATTTAAATATTTAGCATTTTTCCAACACAAATGAGGCCAATCATACCTTTGCAAAAGAAAATTTCAAGCCAGCCCCGAAAAATACACATAGATTTTCCATAAAAAAGTAGTGAGCCACAGTTAGAGAATTTGCCTTTTATGAAAAAAAGTGTGATTATATTAAAGTGGTGAAGCGCAGGCAATAATTCGCACGCAATCACAAGTTTTTCCGCTTAGTAATCATTTTCGCACCCATAGGAAACCATTCCAATTAATATAAATCCCTTTATGTATATTATTTACCTTTTATAAGATTTAAACTATTTTTGTTTTTTCAAAATCTAAAAACATGTCACAGAAGTATGCACGCACACTTTGCTCTACAAATAAAATAATTCTATGTGTGTATGTACATAGGTATTTCAATATCGACACTCACCTTTAACTTTGCTTGAACCGATGACACCGAATTGTCCCTGATATTGATTTTGTACTGAGAGCACTTCCATTTTCTGTCGCAACTCCTCGAAGACTTGATCGATGTGGATCAAATCGTTGGCGTGACGATCCACTTCGGCCTCCAGTTCGAATTGTGCTTCGAAGTCGCCGTACACGTCGCTACCCTCACCCCGACCCTCTGCCGCTGCCAGCGTCAGTTCTGCTCCTTCACGTTCGACTTCTTGCTCAACTTCAATATCGATTTCAGTCTCGCTGTCGTCGTCAACGTCACTGTTGGCACCGCCGTATTCTCGACCTCTAAGTCGCCTTTCTGCTTCCACTTCGTTTTCGACTTCACTTTCAGACGCGTCTTTAGCCTGCGGCTGCCGTTTAGTAACTGTTGACCGTTGCCCACTACGCGTATGCGCTGCCGCTGCGAACGCTCCTGGCTGCTGTGTCGCCGCAACACCTTTGAACCTTTCGCTGTTGCGTTGCTCCTGCTTCTGGTGCTGTTGCTGCTGCTGCTGTTGTTGTGGTCGTTTAGCTGCGATGGCTTCGTCCAAATATCGCGGCGTCTGATTGACGGTGGTCGCTTCAACGGCTGCCTCTGTGACCGGACTGGGCGGTATATCGACCGCTGCACTGACGGCGGTAGCGGTGCTAACAAACGCAAATAAATTCTTAATGGTCGTAGTGGGTGTTGTGGGCGTGTTAGTGCGATGGGCGATGTGGCGATTGTTGGTGGTGGCCTCAGCTGCTGCTGCTGCTCCAATTGCTGCGGCGCTTGCACTTGAAGTGGTAGCTGCTGTGGATGAGTTGTGGTTTTTGTTGCGCGTTGTTGTAGTGTTGCCAATTTTAATGATGTTGGCGCTGCAGTTAACTGCAGCGACTGAGCGCGGGTGGAAAACTTATCTTCAAACGTCTGAACGAAAATTGCAAATTCACGCTGATTTTTTTTATTTATTTTTATTTTTTGGGCTTTGTGTGTTTGAATTGGTGAACTTACTATTTTGTGTTGGAGTTTTTGCAGTTTGTATTTGAATGTTTTTTAAAATTTGTTTTTATGTTATTAAGATTAATTTTTCATTAAATTACGCTTAGAAATGCACTTTAATCACAAAAATTGTTTTGATTTAATTAAAATTAAACACAGAGTTAGAAAAACGTAACACAAAACGACACAAAACTGCTATGCTACTACGCCAGATACAATCATTCGACCGTCGCGGCTGTGCGATTGCTTTCTGCAAAACTTTCCGTTACTTCAATCGTCGTTTGCTTTACGGCACATTTTTGCTCGAGTGCGTTGCTAAAACTGGGTTGCTTTGTAGTCTTATTAAGTTATACTTGGTTTTTTGTTTAAACGTAGTTTTTTGCTTTTTCAACAATTATTAAACAGTAATTAAATTGTGGTGTCTATTAGCAGTAGTTTTTGTTTTTGCTTTATTATTTTAATTAACAAAAACGAAATTTGAAAATAACAACTAAGTTCAATTTGAAATTGTCTTTGCTTTGTCACCATCACTGATTCACTTCCAAATTTGTTATTCTAATTAGCTTTTTCGTGTTGTTTTATAATTTAATATTAAAATTTCTTTGATTATTATTATTTTATTACTTTGTAATTACTTTGTTATTTGTTGGTTTTTGTATTTTTTAAAAAGGCGTTAAAAAAGGAGTAGTTGTTTATTTGTTCTACGCTGCTTCCTATTTGTTTTTAATTTTATTAATTATTTCCTTATTGCTCGCGCATGGCTTTGTAAATATTTTCGTTAATGATTTTGAGAATTTCTTGTTGAAAAATTTCTAAACCATTGCGTTTGGATTTCGCTTCGTTAGATATTAAATTTACATTTTGCTGTGCTCCGCATTGATTCTCGCCAACTTTCATAACCAATTTTTCGCCCAACTTTAATTGCTGATTTTGATTATTTTTTCTTTTTAAGTTTTAATTGCGCAATTTTTTGTTTAAGAGTTTATTATTTATTTTTGGAGTTATTCGTTTGTTATTATTAATTTTTAAAAAATGAAATGATTTATATCCCTGAACTTGTGTATTTTTACGCTTAAGAAAATTTCACTGCGCCTCTTTAAGCTGCTGCTTTGCTGTTGCTCGAATCTCCAGCCCTTTTCTGCCTTCAGGTTGAGTTTTCACAGATTTTGAATCGCTACAAAAGCTTAATTCTATTTTACGCCGCCCTCCAACTACTTTGTAGAAATCTGTGTTCGTCTAGTGAATTTTCTTTTCACCCCAGCAGCGTTTTGCCTTTGCTTGCAGCTTTTGTGGCTTTACTTGATTTTCTCTGCTTATTTTGCGTATTTTCAGCTTTTGTCTCGCTGGCTTTTGGTCGTGGGAGTTTCCTTCAGCTGCCTTTTACAGATTTTCTTTTTCTGCTTTGTAGGCTTCGTCTTCGTCAACTCCGTTTCGACTCATTCACAGCACTAAAATATCACTTGAATTTTTATTTTGTTAAATTTGTGGTTTTTAGCCTTTTTCACACTGGTTTTTGTTTTTTTGTGTGCCTTTAATTTTTTGTTATCTGCTGTTCACTCAGTTGCCGTTTTCTTGCGCTGATTGACGCTTTCTGCATGTAGGCCGGATATTCGCCTGCAGCGCATTCGATTTTTTCTTATTATTGTAAAATGTTTTCGCCTTCCGCTTCGCTTTGTCGGCTCGTTTGTGCTTTTTATCTTCGCCTTGATTTTTTCTTAGTTTATGGTTTACGTACTTTTGCGGTTTCTTGGGCACTCTTTAATTGCGGCTTTCTGTTTCTTCACTGCTATTTCACTGCCGTTTCCTTTTCTCACTGATTTGTGGCTCTGCGAGAATTTTGTATATTTTCTTGTCAGTTTTCTGCGGCGTTCAGTAAAACCTTTGTCTGCATTTTTTCCGGCTTCTGCTGTGTTACTTGACTGCTACCACAAATTTAATGGCAAAAACGGCTGGTTCGGCAAATTTTCTTCGTCTTGCTTTTTGCTTTGCTTGCCTCACCTGTTTTTTTATCTTTGAAAATGGAGTTATTTCACAAATGTCACTTCCTTTTCTTTCGAGAGCCCTTCAAGTTCTTATGCGTTTCTTTTTCTTTTCATTTGCTTGCTTACCAATTTGCCGGTTGTTCTACAGTAGCTTTGCCTGCGCGTCGTGGTCACGTCTCGTCTTTGATAATTTCCGTTTACTTTGAGCGAGCTCGTTCTTCTTTTTCGTTGTCGTTTGCCAAATTTACTGACGTTGCTTACTCGACGCTCTCCCAGCTGCTACTGATGTCGGCTGTCGTTTGCACTGAGCTGCTAGGCGCTTTCTTGGCTATGTGGCGACTATTTGGCTCAAAAGCCTTCGTTCCGCGGCTACTTCGTGGGGCTGGAGATATCAGTTGTTTGTTGGAGCCTCTTTTTCACGGCTTTGCCTATTTGCAGCTGATTTGGTTTTCACTCATTTGCTGTGGGTTGGTAGATCTTTCCTGAGTGCTCGCTGGTACGTGTTGAAATGGTTGTTTTGCTGTTGTTGTTCGGTAGCTTCCTGTACTGGTTTTCTCCTGATGTCAATGGGGGTACTCTTCACTCGTGCTCTCTGCGTGTAATGCTTTTTGCTGTGGCTATAGAGCAAATTTAAGAACTTTGCTGCTGTAAAAATTTAATTTGAAGTTTTTGCTGAATTTTCAAATATTTTATGGGAAAACATATTTTTTTTGCAAATTGTCAGAGCTATGTGACGCTCTTGGTTTTTTTTTGTTTTTGGTATATATATTGTTTTTGTAGCATAATTTTACATGTTTCACCCTTTTTAAAGTTCAGTAATATTCATTAAATTGTTAGCGTCTTTGGGTATTTTTCGCTCAACAAAATTTTACACAATTCATTTTTTGCAGTCAATTAACAAAATATTGCATGTGTCAGCTGTTTTGGTGTGTAGTTGTGTGTGTGCTTCGCATATGTGTGGTTACTGTAAAGCTCGAAAATGGATGGTTTTGCTTGAATGTCTGTAGATATTCAGTTTTGGTTTATTTGTCAAGTCTGTTTGTTTTAGTTTTATTGCTGGTTTATTGGTTTTGTGAAAATTAACAAAAGTTTTTATTTGACATACTTCTCGCTTATACTTTTTATTTGCTACTGCAAAATTCTGTTTAAAGTAATAATCTGCTGTCCTTTGTCATTTCTGTTTTAGATTATTTGTGTGTTGGTGGCCTTACTGTCGTCTTCGTCTTCGCAGTCGTGCTGTTGTTACTTTAATTCTTAAATGTTCCTCTTCTTGTTCTTCACAAACCAATTTCCACGTTACGTTTAACCAGCAGAGTTGTTACGAAGCTACTGGATCCGACCGGCTCAAAGTGCTGCTATTTATAGGGCTACCCAGGCCGTTACAATCAACGATTTTTCCATGCACAGACGGGCCATCAAAGCAAAGCAAGGCAAACCAACCCAACCAGCCAACCAACCAACCAGCCAACCGACCGACCAACCAACAACCAAACTAACTAGCAACAACAACCCGGCTAACGATTTGTATCTGATAGATCCCTACTCTCCACTTACATTACAACAGAATGCAACGCACCTACATACTCGTACACCAATCCATCCGTCATATGTGAGTGCGTGTGTGTGTTTGCACCTAATTGTGTGAGTGACTTCTTGCAATTGAGTTGAGTGCTCGTATGAATCTCCCTTTCCCATAGGTTCTGCATGCAGTTGCCCGACAAAGCTCTGTGTCATGCGCTGAGCGCTGTGTGTCAGTATCTCATAATTTTGTGCACTCACTTTATTGCATAGCGGTTTGTGGTGGTGCCCAGTCTGTGAGTGCTGTTCTCTCTTCACACAGTTGAACGTGCGGAACATCTGTTTCGACATCTCCAGCAATCAGCTGATTTTTTTCTTCACTTCTCCGATTGCGCACGCACAGATATTTTGCTAGGGAGAAGATGAGTTCTAGTCTAGGCGAGCGCATGTGAGCAGCGAAATTGAGTCGGAGTTGCGCACAAGCTGAGTACTTTACAATACGATTGGTGAGACACTCCATTAGTAAATTAGCGCAGTAAGAAAATTGAGTGGGGAGTCAGGGCTGAGTTGAGTTGTGCCGAAATAAGTAGAGAAGTACGCATGAAAAAAGGGGTTGTGGGGAGATTGCAAATTGCATTGAAGAGTAAATTGCTGCTGGAGGTTAGTGTAGTGCGCTACAACAAAAGCACTTTTTGCTCAAAGAGTAGAACGTTTCATACAGCTGTGATACACTCATTCATGCATACATATGCATGTGCATATAGAAAACAGCTGTGGTACTTTGACAATCGAAAGAGAATAAGAGCGCAACTGTATTATCCCACACATATAAATATATAAACACGTAAACATGGAAATGGGTAATGAAATCGAAAGAGATGTACGAAGGGCAGGTTCAATGAAAACTTTGAGCGCATTTAGAAAATGAGTATTTGGTGATTAAGAGAAAGAGAAGCATGTTATTTCATGCTCTTTGCCTATGTTCTGTATACAAGCGAACATCTTTGTTTGTTAAGAGAAGCAGTAAGGCTGATTATACTGAGAATTATTCTTTGCGAGGCAAGCGCTTGGGCGTTGAGTGAAACCTGCAAAACACTTACATATATAAGAAATTTTGCTCTTAGAAATCGCGCACATAGCAGGAAGAGCTCGAAATGTGAAAAGAAAACAGCTGTAAGTAATTGTCCATAGCACTTTTTGAATGAATTTGCTTAGATGTTTGCTCAATGAAAAGCTGGGCTTTCCCACTTCTGCCTATTCGTTTCTATAAGAAACTAAGATAAAATATTTCGATGCTGTAAGCAGCTAGGAAATACTTTGCAAACTAACGAATTTTTCCATTCTCATTCTGTTGAAGAAATTGTGTGCATCAGCAAATTTACATTTCAGCACCTAATATTCTTGTGAAAATTGCCCGATTATTTCAAAATTGATTTTTCCACTCACCTTCAAGTTAGTCACCCTCATACAGGCATCTTATTTGCCTTTACCAGCTCTTTCGCTCATTCTTTCCATCATAGCTGCTACTAATTGATTTTTCCCAAATGGCATTTCTCTTTAATAGTTCATTCTCTAACGTACATATGTAGATGTGCATATGCTTAGTTGCAAACAGACATATGTATATGGGTAAATATATGCGCCTTTCTGCACCCGGCCTGCGCACATTCCGCTCACTTGCTCAATAAATTCGTGGTCTTACCCCTCTCATCCAGCCTCCTAGCTGGTCTACGTGACTTTTTATAAGCAAATGGTTTTCCATTTGCTCTCGTTTTCTGCTCAGCTGTTTTTCACCCTGCCACACATACGCGCAAGTTGCACATTTCATTCACTCATTTTCATCCTCATGTAACTCTCACCTAAAATGAAGCTCAGCTGCTACTCCTTAAATTGAAGCATGTACACATATACATACACATATTTCGTTACATGTACTTTGGATATTCCTATGTGCTTTTACTTATTTACTCTACTCTAAGAGCCCTATGCACAGCTCAGCTGTTTGTCGACTCCACACAACCTCCAGGCGCAGATTTGCTCGGTGAGCAACGAGCACTTTTACTTGCATTACACTCTTCTCCCAGCATTCTACTGAGCATCTTCCCTTCTATGCTGTGTGATTTGCCGGCTTTTCCAACCCCATTCCTCGCGCAATCTCATTTTGTCCGTTATTTCCTATATCAGCATGAGTTTTATTGAAATGTCAAATGGCTGCTCTGCTTTTTCATGGTTTGAGTTTGAGTTCTTCTCTCACTCACTGCCAAGTTTTGCCGGTTACATCGTTTTTGCCGACCTCTAATATCTTTTTGTGTACCTGTATATTCTCACCTCCTTTTCATTTCTATTTCTACGTCAGTCTGCTAGCACGGCGGCTGAGATATCTGAATATTTGGGGACTTGCACATTGATTTTTATTGCTTTATTTTTAATTATTTCGCAATGCAAGCTTTAATTTTGCAGCATTGTTCAACTTTAATATATTTTCACAAACTACTTGGTACGCACACATGCGCATATTTTGTATGAATGTGCTTATACATGCATAAAAGAGCCCTGCATTAAAATATATCAGTTGCTGTTAAGCGGCCAGTTAAAACAATTTTGCAGTATTTATAAGGAATTTAAAAATGCACCGTGGGCTAAGTGACTCCTTCCGCTGTGCAGAAGCCAAATTTCGGAAATGCGTTGCATGTAAAACATATTTTTTGTTTTGTTTTGAAATTTGAATAATCGAGGTAGGTTGCAAAATAGGAACAATCGTTCTTGCATTAGGTTCGTAGAAAATATGGAAAGGATTGCTCCAGAGGAGTATAAACATTTTCTTCGCATGGCCATTGAAACTTATATGGAGCTGCTTAATTCGGTATCTACTTTTATAAAAAAAAAAAAAGAGGATACTCCAATGTGTAAAGCAATCACGCCAAATGAAAGGCTTTCGGCGACATTGAGAATTCTTGTCTCTGGTCAAAGGCTTGTGAATTTAAAATTTTTGACAAATATTTCATCTCAAAGCTTAGGAAAAAAGTAATTGAAATACAATAAATTTGGCACATAAATGTCCACAATTCTGGCATCAGATTTTCGACTTTTCTAATTCTTTTGTGCGTGTGCTTTCTTTTTTACTGACTCTTTAGTTTTTTGTCAGCAAATTCTCCCACGATTTATTTTTTTTCCATGCTGACTGAAGTTTTGTTTTCAAAAATGACAATTTTCTTTTCAGAAGGGGTCCTGTCCACAGCTCCGGCTTACTTGTTATGGAGCTACGTTAAGTTATTGGTATATGCCGATAAACAAGCAGCTCTTCAAGCATTGGAAGCCAATATTCAAGCGTCATCGACGCTATACGGCCAGATTTATTGGAAAAAGTAGTCAAAAATTGAACTAATCAAATGGACTATGCAACTCATAGCCACGGCGGACATGTGCTGGATGTCATACCAAAAAATAAATGCCCTGACTCTATCTACCTGATTATAATAATAAAAAAATTAATTCTAATAGTGCTTCTTTTTTGTATTATCATTTTAAGTTCTGAAGCTCTGAAAAAAGCACCCGATTTGGATTTTAAGCCATTACATTAGTTCTAAAAGCTATTTGCCTATGTGCAACTCGTCTGTTTCACGTCGCCTACATTCGGCAGCACAACTTTTCATTCAAGCGAAGACTTGTGAAATAAGATTTCTCAGATCAGTGGAGGAAGAAAATGACATCGAAGCTGCATTTGTTGTAGAAGACGATAAAAACACGCTCCTTGTGAAGAGCGAGTAGCGATTAAATTATTCTTAAAATAAGTTAAATTATCAAATGAAAATCGCTCCGAAACAATTTCCAAGAATCGTTAATAAAAAAACAAAAATTGTATTGGGTTAATTTTTTCTTTTTATTTTACACTTTTTTATTGCCGCTTTTTTAATTTTGGTTACTATAAAAATTGGTTAAAAAAAATGAATTTTGGGGCGAATTTTCCTACTACATATTTTTGCTTCGAAAAAATTATTTTTTCGAAAACTTGTAAATTCACATAGAATATCGTAAAAAAGATGTGAGTAAAACTTTAGGGAGATCGGTCAACAACTTTTCCAGTTCTCGTGCACGCATATGAATATGAATATGAAAAATATGGTTTTGAGAAAAACGCGTCTAAAGTTTGAATTCATACGTAACTATACCTCACCCAGCGCTCGAACGCAAAGAATTGAGTCGTCACGGTTGATGATCTATAATATAAGAAATACTTAAATGTACGTTCTACAAATTTTTTGCCATAGCCTTAAAGGATTATATTAATAACATTTTATGAAAAAAAAAATATTTCTTTCGAAATTTTACAGGTATCTGCCCCTTTAAATTCATTGGCAATTTTCAAAGCGTTGCCCATTAAGCGGCCCGCTTGAGTATTAAATAAAATTAAAATAAATATTTAGTTGACTAAGTTTTTTGGCTATAGAACCAAATTAGGCGTTAACAGCAGGAAAAACATTTTTTGGTTTTTGTTTTGGCTTTTACTGCCATTTATAACACAGCTCACAGACTCAGTACTGTTCCGGCCCGATTTAGCAGCGTGTCATTTTGGCCATCTGGCCATGAACTGGTATGAAAACCACGGGGTAAATAATGTTCAAAAGGACTACAATCTCCACTGAACTGTCCACAATTGCGACCCATTAGAAAATATTGGCCAATTACAAAAAAAAAAAAAAAAAAAAAATTGCTAAAAACAAAAAAAACACAATAAATTAAAAATGAGTAGTAGTTTAAAATGAATTGGTGGAGCGCGGCAGGTACCGTCACAAAAAACGGTCCAGCGCCTAATGAGAGAAGTCAAATCTAAGCTGCGCTATTTTGTTTAAAATAAAGGTAATTGATATGAGTTTTTTGTTTAACATAGTACGCCTAATAAAAAAGAAAATAAAATAAAAATTGATAGCTTATACAAGTTTTACGTTAAAACGATTTTCACCCGACCAGTTCGGGTCCGTTCTTTATATCTTAGTGATTTTTTTATATCAATATTGCCACCAAATGCGTATAGAGCTTCCGGTTGGTCAAATTAATGATAATATTTCTTGACGAAAAGGCAAATATAGAAACTGGCTGTAAAATGCAAGTGTTTTTGAATTACATTTAAGTACCAATAAAATGAACAGAGTAATTTCAAAATCATGCATTTTTTAAAACATACATCTCTGCTTACCTAAATTTTGAATGCATTGTATATTAATTAATTTTATTACAGCTGCTTATTACTTGTTGTTGCTACATTTATGCTATTTACGTGCAGTCCTAGACCTACTTTACACTTTTGATGGCTGTCTCGCAAAATAATTAATATTTAGAAAACTAATAACAGTAGTATGTATATTCCGGGCTACAGGACAATATCAAAAATATTAAAATTTTAATATTTTTATCATTTTAACTCAAAAATTTAACATTTTTACCATTTAACTCATTTTTTTAACTTACAGTTACTCAAAATTTTAACATTTTTTAACATTTAACTCATTTTTTTAGCTTATATTATCTCAAAAAAAAAGTTAAAAATTTTGAATTGGGTCGATTTAGTCCACCCCTAAATTATAGTTACTCGTAGTTAATATTTTTAAGATATTAAAGATATCTATTTTTGATGTACTAGTAATCAATATTTAGGTTGGTACAGTTAAAATTTTGAGTTGGGTCGATGTCTATTAAGTGAAAAAATGTTAAAATATTGATTACAAAATATTTAAAGTAATCTATTCAAACAAAAATAAAAAAAAAAGTTAAAAATTTTGAGTTGGGTCGATGATAATTTTAAATATTTATTACAAAATATTTAAAGTAATCTATTCAAACAAAAATAAAAAAAAAAGTTAAAAATTTTGAGTTGGGTCGATTATTATTGATTGATAATTTTAAATATTTATTACAAAATATTTAAAGTAATCTATTCAAACAAAAATAAAAAAAAAAGTTAAAAATTTTGAGTTGGGTCGATGATAATTTTAAATATTTATTACAAAATATTTAAAGTAATCTATTCAAACAAAAATAAAAAAAAAAGTTAAAAATTTTGAGTTGGGTCGATTATTATTGATTGATAATTTTAAATATTTATTACAAAATATTTAAAGTAATCTATTCAAACAAAAATAAAAAAAAAAAAGTTAAAAATTTTGAGTTGGGTCGATTATTATTGATTGATAATTTTAAATATTTATTACAAAATATTTAAAGTAATCTATTCAAACAAAAATAAAAAAAAAAAAGTTAAAAATTTTGAGTTGGGTCGATTATTATTGATTGATAATTTTAAATATTTATTACAAAATATTTAAAGTAATCTATTCAAACAAAAATAAAAAAAAAAGTTAAAAATTTTGAGTTGGGTCGATGTCTATTAAGTGAAAAAATGTTAAAATATTTATTACAAAATATTTAAAGTAATCTATTCAAACAAAAATAAAAAAAAAAAGTTAAAAATTTTGAGTTGGGTCGATTATTATTGATTGATAATTTTAAATATTTATTACAAAATATTTAAAGTAATCTATTCAAAAAAAAAAACAAAAAAGGATACATTTATTTTTTAAAGTACCTTTCAAAAAAAACGACGAACTCCTCAAAACAAGAGTCTTTGAGTCAGATTTGAACTTGCAACAAAATTATTGTTATAATTCCAACTGCTTAACCAACTCATCTAAACATCATATTCTGAAGTAATGTAATTACAGCTGAGTAGTATGCAAAGCAAGCAATGCTGATCTTATCAACATTGCTCACAATCTATAAATAGAATAAGCATAAGCACAAACCAAAAAAAAATGAAATACTGTTGAATACGAGTCACAAACTGCAAGATAAGCATAATATTTGATAAGCTTTTATACATCAACACATGTTTCGACTCTGTCGAAACCGTTTGACTTTGTCAAACATGGTTACAAGTGCAGTATGTATTTAGCGTTAGAAGAGGGTGGACGCAAAAAAAAAAACAAAACAAAAAGATTTTATAACTATGGCTGGTAAGTTTTTTTTTTTGTAATTTTTTAAGTTTTTATTAATTTATTTATTTGTTTCAGAAGAAAGTATGGATTTCGATGAAAGCAAGGATGGATTTGATGAAGAAGGGGAAAAATTTTTTAAAGATCTTGAAACCTTCACCAGTTTTTGTATAGAAAAACGTATTTCTTCTTTTAATCAACTAAAAGAAAAATATATATTTGAAGGCAATGGCCTAAAATTAAAAAATGAAAAATATAAAAATTTTTTGGATAATATGTTTATGGATAAAAAAGATAAAAAAAATTATAAGAAAGATAAAAGAGAATTTGATTTCATCGATTTAAAAGAATTATTGGAATCAAAACGTGTAAACCAATCTAAACCAGTTGGTTTAGATTTTAAAATTGATAATGAATTTATACAAAATTTACAAAAAGATAGTATTGATGATAATATTACAAAATTATATAAAATTAATAAATTATTATTACAAAATAAGAAAAATACTTTTTATATAAATTGTACAATAGGATTAATTTTAGAAGAATATGCAAGAAAATTGCAATTAGAAAAAGGTTATAAAAAAATTGGTGTAAAATGTAAATATACAACTATGAAAGATATATATAAAAAATTTAAGATAAGCGAAAGCTATGCTTGTAAATTACGTTATATAGGCTTTTTGGTAACACAATACCAAAAATTGCAAAATTTAGATATAACCATTGATGGATTATATAAATATAGAAAAATATTAGATATAGTTTTTGATGAAAAAAATGAAAAATATAAAGATTTCCAAAATAACTGGATATAATAAAAAATAAAAATCTTATTTAAACAAAAATTCAAACATTTTTTTATATTGTAAAGAAAAATTCAAACATTTTTTTATATCTACCATCATTTGTTTCTTGTTCTTTATCTATTACTAAAAATCCAAACTGTTCTTTCCAACATTGAATACACATATTTTTTAAAATATCATAATCAATATCATTACAATGGTCATTAAATATGTGTTTCAGATTAGTCTTGTCTTGTTTAAATAAAATTATATAGTTTGCATTATCTCTTATCAATTGTTTAGGAATTTTTGAATATGTTTGACATAAATAAAAACAAGAAATGTTATTGTGTCTACCATAAGCAAAATAATTGGAAATATTATCTTGTTGTTCTGTAGAGATATCATCAAATATTATTACAGAATATTGTTTAATATTTTCAGGTGTTGGTAGAGATTGAATTGATAAACATTTTATATCTTTAGATTCCAAATCATTTTTAACACACAATTTATTGAATTGAATTATCATATCTTCCAAAAATTTATATTTTTCTTGATAGCAAGTTTTTGAACAAATTATTATATCAGAATAATAAATCTTTGATAATATATTTAATAATACATTTGTTTTTCCGCAATTACTTGGTCCACAAATAATTGCTCTAATAATATTCGGAAATATTTCATTTAATCTTTTTATTGGTTTATGAGTATCAAAATTTTGAATAGTTAATTTAATTTTATTATCTAATTTAGTAACTTTTAAATGACCATCCATAATTTAGAATTTTAGATAAATTTTTTTAATCTATTAATATAATTAATTACATATTTATTTCAATTAATTTTTAGTTAATTTTAATTTTATAAAAATTTAAAAAAACAAGTCAAACATGCATCACTTGATTTGTTAGTGGATTATATGAATAACTATCATCACTAATAATTAAACAGTGAACGACTGTATTTGATGGAAAATCTTCTGTCCATTTAAATTCAATTTTAATATCAATAGCAGCCTCTTTAATTACCTCATTCTGTTTAGATGTATCAATGCATATTATTGGATATTCTTTTAAAAATGTATCATAATTAACTATTGGTAAATTATTTATACTAGAACCATAATATGAATTTTTAAAATCTAGAAACATATTATATAATGTATCAAATTTATTTTGATTAATAGATAGTTGCATATCATAGTTTGGATATCTATTTGTATTTAATTTAACTACAACATTTTCTAAATTACAATGGTCAAATTTACTATTGTCTTCATAATTATTCTGATTTCTTGATGTTTGAAATGCAATAAGAAAATATCTAGGTTTAGCACTAGATGATGTTATATTCCAGGTATAAGTCTTTACAGCTGGAATTGCAGTAGTACAATAGTATCTCCAATTTCTAAAATACATTTGAAAGTTTGTATTATTTGAAATTTTTTTATTAATTTCATGATCAACTTCAACTGAAAATTTAACATGAGGCATTCTCCATATAATTTGATTAATATCAATAGAAAAAGTATGATCACTTAAACTATTATCAATAATTAAACAATTTGTATCATCATTTGATCTTATTAATTCTAATTTTTGATTAATTCTAAAAATGAAATTTTTGTAATCATCAAAAAACCCAATTAATATACACAATGGAATGCTAACAGAAAAATAACCTTTCTTATTACAAACACTACCTTTATTTACAATTTGCCAACCAGCATTATTTAATGATAAATCATTAGAAAATGATGCTAAGCCTTTAATTGTTGTTGTTATTCCAGGATTTTCAATTTTATCAATTTCAACTGAATTAATAAAATATGTAATTTTACTAAACAGATTTATTATACCATTATTCACAAAATTTATTTTATCAGGATTAAGTTTATCTAATATTTTACCATCTTTATCTTTAGCAATAATTTGACCTCTAATATTAAGTAAACTTTTTGATGGTAACGTTTTAATGTCTTGATTATTAATATTTATTTCTATTGGTCTTCCATATTCATTTAATAGTGTAGAATTAGATGGCAAATGTTCATAAAAGTCATAAGATTCGATACCTTTTTCTTCTTTCATTTATTTAACTAAAAAATATTATTAAAAATTTACTAATATGTTTTGACTAGGTCGAAACCAATGTTTAAAATAATTGTAGTCTTGCATTTAATTGTCTTATCAAATTATAAAAAAACATTATTAATAGAATAATAATTAGTACCATTGAAATGTATTCATTTTGCATTATTTTATCTATTCCATTTGAAATAATAAAATCTATTTTTGATAATTGATTATTTTTATCAAAATTGTTTTTACAATTATTCATTTAATGCAATAGAAAAAATCCTAAATATTTTTAATATTTTTTTTTTTTGTTAATCTTTTTACATTCATTTTCAATTACCTTTTTTTGTATATCTAAATATATTGCATAAAATATAAGAATTGCAATTACAATAAAAATTACAATAGAAATTAATTTTAATAAAGACGGATCCATTATGACACATCTACATCCTCCATTATATTTATTATTAGCATCAATTATGTATAACTGTGATATACAATCATTTTGATATGGAATAATATTAACACAAGTATTCATTTATTAACAATATTTTTTTTTTATTTCATTTTACTTACACTTTTCAATAAATCATTGAGTTTTTGTGTTGTAATTTTTTTATTTACTAGTCCAATCTTCATTGTTTTAGATTCTTCAATAGCTTTTTGTCTTTTAATAAAATTGTTCTTATATTTTTCAGCTAATGCAGCGTTTTTATTTTCAATGCTATTTATAAGGTTATTATGTTCTGATTCAAGAATATCATAATTTACTTGTAACTCATACATATCATCATTTAATTTGCCAATAATTTCTTCATAACTCATTAAACTAAATTCTAATATAGCTTTCTCATTTAATAATTCATTTACTAATATTTTATTTGATTCTGAATGTAATTCAATATTATAATCTTTAATATTTTTAACACTTTTCATAATACAAACAGCATATTCATGCCATACATGATCATTATTTTTAAGTGCATCATTTAAACATTGAACAAAACCACTTCTATTATTAAACTGAGACTTATGTTGCCTAATAAATTCTTGTGTTTGTTTGACCTCTTTTTCTATTTCTTCTTTATTTAATAGTTTTATACTAGATCCTCTTAATTTCAAGATAGGCACATCAGTATTTGTTTTAAATTCTTCAATTGTATGTATATTCGACATTTATTATAATAAAAATTTTTAATATTTTTTTATATTGAAACACTAAGAAAAATATAATTATTTTAAAAAATTTTTTCATAAATAAATTAAAATTAATAAAATGTATAAGAATATAACTAATTTATACAATCATCCAAGCCCTTCTACTAGAACTGTTTCACCACTTGTATCACTACAAGGGAAAACAAAAAGTTTTAGAAATTCAAAAAATATTCATATTCCAAAAAATGCTAAAGAACTTAAACAAATTAGAGAAAGAAATTTAGCTATTAATTATTTAGAACAAGCTAGTACTTTAAAATTAACTAAAGTAAAATTTTGCGAACAAAATCATATTTCACGCGATTCTCTTAATAATGGACTTAAATTACTTGGTATTGAAATTATTGGCAAAAACACTAAAAATGAAGACAATTCTCGACAATTCTCGACAAAAGAAGACAATTCTCGACAATTCTCGACAAATGAATACAATTCTCGACAGACTAAATCAAATAGTTTAACAGAGGAACTTTTAAAGAATGTAACTAAAATAAATAAGAAAAATAAAAACGAATTGTCTAATATTAATAAAAAAGTTGATGATGATATTTCAAGTTTACCTTCAGTTCATGATTAATAATTATCCAAATAAATAAATAAATACATCACATTTTCTATTATAATAAATGGTGCGATATTATGGTAGTGGTATTATAAATAATCTTATAAATAATCTTCCATTTGAATTACATTCTCCAGGATATAATTATTTAGGACCTGGTACTAATCTTGAATTAAAACTTGAAAAAGATATACATCCAATTAATAAATTAGATGAAGCAGCTAAAGAACATGATATTGCATATTCTAAAAGTAACGATATAAAGAAAAGACATGAAGCTGATAAAATTTTAGAAGATAAAGCATGGTCAAGAGTTTCAGCAAAAGATGCTAGTTTATCAGAAAAAGTAAATGCATATTTAACTACTAATGCTATGAAATTTAAAAGAAAAATGGGTATGGGTTTAACAACTCACAATTCATTAACTGAAGAATTGATAAATGTTGACTCTGTTAACGGTTCACAAAGTGAACATAATACAAATGAAAATGAAATTAATTTTATTCCAAAATGTGGACGATATATTAAATATCCAATATCTCTAAATGAGGATCAACAAAAACAAGTTTATGATGCTATGAAAAATAAAACAGATATTACTATAAAATTAGAACCAATTCAATTACAAAGAACTAAAGAAAGTGTAATGAATGAAACATATTTACCATTAACTAGAAAACAAATTAATTCAATAAAAAAACATTTAGATAATAATAAAACTACTTTTAAAATTTTTATATTAAAATTATCTATGTCTCAGTTACAAAGTTTTAATAATGAAAAAATTGGCGGATTTTTACCAGCACTATTACCACTTATTCCAGCAATAGGAGCTGCAGTTACTGCAGGAACAACATTATATAGAGCATATAATGATAAAAAAACTAACGATAAATTATTAGAAGAAAAAATACGTCATAATAAAGCATTAGAAGAAAAAAATATAAAATCTGGTAATGGTATGTTACTTAAAAAATCTGGTAATGGTATGTTACTTAAAAAAAATTTGATTTTGAATTAATTCCAATTAAACCATTAAGTAATTATGATTTAAAAAAATATGCTAGAAAATTTAATATAGCAAATTTTAGGGGTGTATTCATGAAAGATAGATTACCAGAAAAGATAAAAGATAAAGAATGTGGAATAATAAATTTAGATAATAATGATGGTAATGGTACACACTGGGTAGCATATAAAAAATATAATAATCATATTTTTTACTATGATTCCTTTGCTATAAATAAATTACCAATATTAATAGAAAAATATTTCAAAACTAATGAAAATACTGTAATTTTTAATAATAATATTGATCAAGAAATAAATGAAATAATTTGTGGTCATCTATGTTTAAAATTTTTACTTAATTAAATAATGCCGACTATATCATTAGATGGAAATACTTCAATAATTTCATGTAATTTTGATGAACCAATAATTTTAGATAATAAACATATTTCAACAGAGTCAAATGAAGTTAAACATGATTTTGAAATGTGTTTGCTTAATTTTTCTACTTATAATTCTATACCGAACATATCTGAAAAATTAAAAAATAATATTTTACATTATGTTGACTCTGTCATTGGTTCACAAAGTGAACATATTTTCGAAGGAAATGATTCACAAGATAATTTACAAACAATTAACAGTGTTAACAAAATAATTACATTCCCAACTGGTTCATATGAAATAAATGATATAAACAATTTTATAAAAGAGAAAATAAAGGGTATTACTATTAAACCAAATATGACAACATTAAAAGTTGAAATTAAAAGTGATTATATTATTGATTTTACACAAAAAAATTCCATAGCTTCATTACTAGGATTTAGTGAACAAATTATTCAACCTAATACATTAGTATCATCTGATTTACCAGTAAATATTATGAATGTTAATTCTATTAGAATAAAATGTAATATTGTAGGAGGTAGTTATGAAAATAATAAACAAACAAATATTATTCATGAATTTTTTATCAATGATAAACCTGGTGAAAAAATAAATGAAATACCTACAAATTTAATATACTATCCAGTAAATACAAATACTATTAGAAATATAACTATTTATATAGTTGATCAGGATAATAATTTCATTGATTTTAGAAAAGAAAAAATTAGTATAAGATTAAATATTAGAAATGTAAATTGATATTTTCGAAGAAAATAGTTAACAAAGTTAACATAAATTTAAAAAAAATATTTGTTAATAAATTGGAAATAATGAGTGAAATTATGTTTTCAAAAGAAACCATTCACGAAGGAAACATACCAAAACAAAGATTATATCATAAAATAATAAATGGTGAAAAAATATGTTTATCTATTATAGATGGTAAAAAAATATGTTTTTCATGCTTAGAAGAAACAACTATTTCTAATTTGAATAAGGGGTATTGTAAAAAATGTTACAATCAAAAATTCGCATATCGTAACTCATTACCAAGTAGAACTACAAACGTAGAGTGTGAATGTGGTGTAAATTATACTCTTCCACATAAACAACGTCATTTAAAATCTCAATTTCATATTAAATATATTAATAATAAAGAAAATAATGAAAAAAATTCTGATAAAAATTAATTTCTAATTAAGTTAAATAAATTTAATTAGTATTTACATCACAATTTAAAGTATTAAAATGTTTGAGGTGCGAAGTTAAATTATTAAAAAAAATTTTTCTATATAAATAAGGAAAAATTAAGTAAAAATATCAAATAAATAAAAATGAATTCATTTAATATTAAAGAATTGAAATCCAAAAATTTAAAAAATCTAAAAAAATATATTAGAGCAAATAAACATATTTTTCAATTGCCAAAATATTGGTATAATAAAAATAAAAATAGTTTATTAAACATAATAAATGTTTTAATAGAAAAGCATAATAATGATGTTATTCAAAATATATTTCAAAATTTTGATGATTATGATTTTGATATTATTGATATTCAAGAAAAACAATTAAATGGTTCATGTTTTAACAATATGGTTGCTGATTTAGAGTTTACAAATAATGAAGAATTTAATATTAAAAGACATTTAGAATTAATAAAAAGAAATTGTTTCAAATATTTTTTCAAAGGTTTTAAAAAATATAGTAATTTTAAAGTGTCTTTAGCAACAGCGGTAAATATTGTGATTATTGATAAAAAAACTAATAAAATTAAAGAAAGTTATGAATATTGGTATAGATCAAAAACACATTGTGTTAATAAATTAAACTATACAAAAGAATTTTATTTAATGATAGAGGAAATAAATAATAAATTCTCAGAAAAATGTACAAAAGGATCTACAGCTAGCTTTGTTAGAATAGTAAAAACACATATTAGTAGAGATAAGTCTCAAATTCTTGCTGGATCATATATTCCATTTACTAATAGAAATTGTGTTAATATTAAAAATACTGATAATAAATGTATTTTATATTGTATCTTATATTCTATTCATCAAGATGTGTTAAAAATTCATCCAGAAAGACCAACAAAATATAAAAAATATCTTGAAGATTTAGAAAATGATGATACATTTAAAAATCTAAATTTAGAATTTCCATTTATAATTAATGAAGAAAATGTTAAAAAATTAGAAGATTATTTTAATATTACCATGAATTTTTATCATTATGATTCAGAAAAAAATGATGATGAATATTACCAAATTCAATTAATGTATAAAAGTAACTCTTTTCGTAATTTCGTTAATGGTTTGCCAAAAAAACATGTTAATATTATATATATAGAAGAAAATATTACAGAAGAAACATACAAATCTCACTTTGTACCACTTAAAAATTTATCTGGATTTTTAAGTGGTAAAATTCATCATCAGCATGAACATCTACATATTTGTAATAAATGTTTTAAACATTTTGAAAAATCTGATGAATTAGAAGAACATATAAAAACATGTTATTTATTAAAAGATGATAATAATATAATACAAAATATAAAGTTACCTAAAGAGGGTGAAAATATTTTAAAATATAAATCTAATGGTGCAGAATTATTTCATCCATATACTTTATATGCTGATTTTGAATGTACTTTGGAAAAAATTAATAAAAAAAAATCTGACAAATGTAAAAATACAATATTACTTCATGAACACATTCCAAATAGTTATGGTATTTATAACACTTATAACAAACAATATATTTCAAAGAATACTTCTAATAGAAAAGTGCTATTGAAATCATTCTTAGATAATTTAATAAAATATGCTAAAGATTATTATGAAGTAAGAAAATTGAATAATATAATTCAGGATAAAGAATCGATATTAAAGTTTGATAATACTAACAATTGTGAAATTTGTGATATTCCATTTTCTGAAGAAAATAAAAAATGTTGGGATCATGACCATACAACTGGTAAATATAGAATGGCTTTATGTAATAAATGTAATCTAAAGTTAAAGATGCCAAAATTTTTACCAATTATTATTCATAATTTAAAAGGTTATGATTCAAAATTATTTCTAAAATATTTAGATGAATTTCATCCTGAAACTGAAACTAGTGTTCTAGCAACGAGTACTGAAAAATTTAAACAAATTAAAAAACCAGTTATTGTAGGTGAAACTAAATATTTAAAATGTAAAAATGAAAAATGTAAATATCAATATAATTTAAAGACAAGAAACACTTGTCGTAATTGTAATTCAACAGATTTAGAATTATATACAGTTGTCGAAAAAATAGAATTAAGATTTATAGATTCAATGGAATTTATAAATACTTCATTAGATAAAGCTGTTAAAAATTTATTAGATGTTAATGATATATATTGTGTAACATGTAAGAAAATAAGAAAAATGGATTATGTATCTTATAAAGTTAGTAAAAATACTGAAAATAAAATATATGCTTGTAGTATTTGTTCAGTTTGTAATACTAAAAATATAAAACCTATTAATTTTGATCATTTAGAAAACTTTAATAATATTTTTAAAAATCTATCATTAAAAAATAAATGTTATTTACTTAGAAAAGGTGTATATCCATATGAATTTATTGATGATTATAAAAAATTAAGTATAACAGAATTTCCAAATCTTGAAGATTTTCATTCATCATTAAATGGAAATATTAATATTAACGATTATAAATTTGCAAATAAATTTTGGAAACATTTTAATTGTAAAACATTTAGAGACTATCATAACTGGTATTTGAAATTAGATGTTATACTTTTAAGTGATGTATTTGATAATTTTAGAAAAGAATGTTTTAAAAATTATAATTTAGATCCTATACATTATATAA
The DNA here is from genome assembly GCF_028408465.1 of Anastrepha ludens. Classification (NCBI taxonomy): domain Eukaryota; kingdom Metazoa; phylum Arthropoda; class Insecta; order Diptera; family Tephritidae; genus Anastrepha; species Anastrepha ludens. The sequence continues at coordinate 113,692,928 of NC_071500.1, read as the reverse complement.
GTTCACCACATTTAAGTAATTCATCTGCTTTAAAATTAACCAAACAAAAATTAGAATTATTAACAGATCAAGATATGTATGAATTTTATGAAAGTGGAACTAGAGGTGGAATATCACAAATTGCACATAACTATGCTAAAGCTAATAATTGTTATTATTACGTTGACTCTGTCAACGGTTCACAGAGTGAACATATTGACCATGTCAACGGTTACCGAAAGGAACATGTTGACTCTGTCAACGGTTCACAGAGTGAACATGCTGATATTGTAGAACAAGTTTATAAATTAAGTAAAGAGGAAGCTTCTCTTAAAGGTATATACGATTCTAAAAAATTTACAAGTTATATTTTATATTTAGATGCAAATAATTTATATGGATGGGCCATGTCACAAAAATTAAGTGTTGGTAATCATGAATGGTTAAATGAAGATGAAATTAAATACTTTTGTAATGTTAATAATATTTTAAATAATAATTTTGATGATAATAATATTGGATATACATTAGAAGTTGATATAAGTATTCCTCCGGAATTACACAACTTTTATAATGATTATGCTCCAGCACCTCATCATTATGTTCCACAATTTGAAGATTTATCACCAAATCAAACAGACTTAATTAATAAAGGGATTGGTAGTAAACCAAATGATAAAATTAAAAAATTAATGTGTACGTTGTTACCAAAGAAAAATTATATAATTGATATAAGATTATTAAAAGAATATTTAAATAATGGTGTAATTTTAACTAAAATTCATAGAGGTATTAAATGTAGACAAGAAGCATGGTTAAAAAATTATATTGAAAAAAATACAACACTTAGAAAAGAAGCTAAAAACGATTTTGAAAAAGATTTTTTCAAACTTATGAATAATAGTGTATATGGTAAACAAATGGAAAATGTTAGAAATAGACTTAATGTTAGAATAGTTAAAACTGAAAAAATTATGAGAAAACTAATAAGTAGAAATACATATCAATCAAGAAAAATAATAGATCATAATATGTGTGTAGTGTTTGGTAAAAATTCTAATATTAAATTAAATAAACCTATCTTTGGAGGTCAAAATATTTTAGATTTATCAAAATTATTAATGTTTAAAATGTATGTACAACTTAAAACTAAATATGGTAATAGAATGAAATTATTAGGAACAGATACTGATTCATTTATTCTTTATTTTGAAGGTAAACATATTGATGATGATTTTGATATTTATTCTGAAATGAAAGATGATCTAGATAATTATGATACCAGTGATTATATAGATAATTTTCCAATTGAAGATTTAAAATCTAATATTAATAAAAAAGTACCAGGAAAATTTAAAGATGAATATAATGGAATACCAATTAGAGAATTTTGTGGACTTAGAAGTAAAATGTATGCATTTAAGACCGATGTTTGTGATAAAAAAGTTTGTAAAGGAATAAAGAAAAATAATATTAAAAAGTTAACAATTGAAGATTATAAGAATTGTTTGATTAATTTAAAAAATAAAAATGAAACTGTTCATAATATTAGATCATATGATAATAAACTATATACTACAGAAGAGAATAAAATAGGATTGTCACCCTATGATGATAAGTTTTATTTCAATAAAAAGTTGAATAATAATGATAACGATAAGTTAAATAAGACTTACAAATTACCCTGGGGACATTATGAAATAGGAAATGTAGGTAACTAAAACGAACCCCTCCTATTTACTATACATTAAATTATTAATTATATTAGATTAAGTTTTTTTTTTAATTTCAAATGAAATATGATGTGAACATATTTCAACGATGTTGAATATTTGAATTTTTATTTTGATTTATTATTTTTGTTTATCATTTATATATGTATGAATTTTTTAAATTATTTTTGAATTATATTTGTTTCAATTTGTAGTTTACTTTCTTCAATATCTGTTTCACTTTCTTCAATATTTAATTGTTTTATATATTCATCTACTTGAATACTTTTATCAATCTTATTATTAGTTTCATCATTTTGTTTAGTAATATTATTTTGATTAATATTGTCTTTATTTTGTAAAACTAAATCTTTAAGATAATTATCAATTAAAATTTGTTTTTCCGAATAACTATCCAATTGTTTTTCTAAACTGTTTTTAAAATTTTCAATATTTGTTTCTATAAAATCTACTTGTTTAGTTATGTTAATAATATCTTGATTTAAATTATTTTCTAATTGTTCTATTTCTTTATATACAACACCAAAAGCTACCACATTATCTTTTTCTTGTTTTTCAACTTCTTTTTGAAGTAGTTGATTTAATTCCATTAATTTACTAATAATATCTTTCATTTGATCACTATTTGAACGAATTTCTTCAACTTCATTTTCTAATGATATTATTCTATTAAGAGAATATTCATTAGATGAATTTATTTCTGAAAAAGATTTTTGTCCAAACTTATCAATTCCCATTTATTAGAAAAAAATTTTTTAATTTATTTAAATTTATATGTAATTTAATTAAACAGTTAATACGTTTCCTTCGGAGAGAGTCAACATATTTTCTTCTCTTAGTTCCTCAATAATATTCATAATTTCATTATGTATTTCTGGACTATCATTTCCTGCATTATACTCTCCTAACAACAAATTTAATCTATCTTTTAATTCATTAATATCATTCCAATAAACACGTTCACATTGTGAACGATTCGCAAAACGAACATATTCAGTAGGTAAACTAGTTTTAATTTTAAAATTTTGTAATGATTTTGAAAGATTATTTTTTGAATTTAAACCAGATCCTACTTTTTCTTTTATAATTTTATTTTTAATCAATATTGGTCTAATAAAATTCATATATTTATTTCCAACGCTAGATTTAATACGTTTAGAACTTTTGTCATTATTTTGCATGTAAGCATATGTTGATAATATAATTTCTTCATAATTTTGTAAATCATTATTTGTTACAGCTGTTGATGGTTCTTTTAAAGTTATTAATTCCCATAACCCTTTTGTTCCATTATAAGTTTTATTACTTAAAATAATATCATTATTACTAATTTTTACTTCAGTATTACCAATCCATAAATCTTTTCCATCTTCAGATCTTAGACCAAAAATATTGTCACATAATTTCATATCAGAATTATTTAAATTTAAATATTTCATTGCCATATTTCCAATTTTTTCGGAAATAAATTGTACTGGTGTAGATAACGTTTCATTTGCACTACGCAAAAGAGCGTCTTTTGATGTTGATGGAGTCAACTGTTCGCTTCGTGAACCTGTGCTAGTTGTTGGTGTACTTTCAACTAATTTTTGTTTGTTTGTTTTTCTAATTGGTGATAGTTGCTTTTCGTTAAATTCATTAGTTTGTAAATTCATATTATTGTCAAACGGTTTCGACTCCGTTGAAACATGTTCACTTTGTGAATGTCTATCTATTGTTTTTTTATATGATTGATTTAAATCTACTATTAAATTTTTAAAGCTATCATTTAAATTGTGAACATTAATAACTGATTGATTTAATGGTTGAATAATTGCTTGAAGATCTTCATTAATTTTTTCTTGTTTTATTACTTTGTTTAAATTAAATTGTTGAAGTTTATTTTTTAAGTCTTTTTGTGTTTTAATATATTCTTTTAAAACTTTATCTGATATCATTGTTATTTAATTAAAATAAATTTTAAATATTTTTGAAATGGATAAAGATGAATTTATTGATACTAAAAATAATGATTTTAAAATAGCAAAAGAGTTGCATAAACCAGTAAGAAAAAATTTTGAAAGAAGAAAAATTATTACTAAAGGCATAAATGAACTATGGGCAGCAGATTTACTAATTATGACAACAGTTAATGTTAGAATTAATAGAGGATACAAATATATGCTTAATGTAATTGATACATTTTCTAAATTTGCTTATATAGAACCATTAAAAAAGAAAGATGGAAAAACAACTTCTGAAGCATTTTTAAATATTATTAAAAAAGCAGGTTGTGCACCAAAATTACTTCATACAGATTCTGGTAAAGAATTTTTAAATAAACATTTCCAAGAAGTTTTAGATAAATACAATATTAACATGTATCAAACATTTAGTGAAAAGAAATCATCAATTGTAGAAAGATTTAATAGAACCATTAATGAAAAACTAAAAATACGATTTGAAATTCAGAAAAATACTAATTGGATTGATGTAATTGATAAAATATTATATGAATATAATTACAAAGATGTACATAGAACTATTGGTATGAAACCTTGTGAAGTAAATGAAAAAAATGAACAATTAATTTTTGATAATTGTTTTAAAATTAATAGAAACAATTTAGAAAAACCAGTTTTTAAAATTGGAGAAAAAGTAAGAATTCAATCACATAAAAAACAATTTGAAAACAAATATAAAAATAATTGGACTCGAGAAATATTTTATATTAGTAAAATTTATCCATCTAATCCAATAACATATTTAATAAGAGATTTAAATTATGAACCAATATTGGGTAAATTTTATAAATTTGAACTTCAAAGAGTTCAAATTTGAAGTTTCAATTTTTTTTTGCGTCCACCCTCTTCTAACGCTAAATACATACTGCACTTGTAACCATGTTTGACAAAGTCAAACGGTTTCGACAGAGTCGAAACATGTGTTGATGTATAAAAGCTTATCAAATATTATGCTTATCTTGCAGTTTGTGACTCGTATTCAACAGTATTTCATTTTTTTTTGGTTTGTGCTTATGCTTATTCTATTTATAGATTGTGAGCAATGTTGATAAGATCAGCATTGCTTGCTTTGCATACTACTCAGCTGTAATTACATTACTTCAGAATATGATGTTTAGATGAGTTGGTTAAGCAGTTGGAATTATAACAATAATTTTGTTGCAAGTTCAAATCTGACTCAAAGACTCTTGTTTTGAGGAGTTCGTCGTTTTTTTTGAAAGGTACTTTAAAAAATAAATGTATCCTTTTTTGTTTTTTTTTTTGAATAGATTACTTTAAATATTTTGTAATAAATATTTAAAATTATCAATCAATAATAATCGACCCAACTCAAAATTTTTAACTTTTTTTTTTTATTTTTGTTTGAATAGATTACTTTAAATATTTTGTAATAAATATTTTAACATTTTTTCACTTAATAGACATCGACCCAACTCAAAATTTTTAACTTTTTTTTTTATTTTTGTTTGAATAGATTACTTTAAATATTTTGTAATAAATATTTAAAATTATCAATCAATAATAATCGACCCAACTCAAAATTTTTAACTTTTTTTTTTTTATTTTTGTTTGAATAGATTACTTTAAATATTTTGTAATAAATATTTAAAATTATCAATCAATAATAATCGACCCAACTCAAAATTTTTAACTTTTTTTTTTTTATTTTTGTTTGAATAGATTACTTTAAATATTTTGTAATAAATATTTAAAATTATCAATCAATAATAATCGACCCAACTCAAAATTTTTAACTTTTTTTTTTATTTTTGTTTGAATAGATTACTTTAAATATTTTGTAATAAATATTTAAAATTATCATCGACCCAACTCAAAATTTTTAACTTTTTTTTTTATTTTTGTTTGAATAGATTACTTTAAATATTTTGTAATAAATATTTAAAATTATCAATCAATAATAATCGACCCAACTCAAAATTTTTAACTTTTTTTTTTATTTTTGTTTGAATAGATTACTTTAAATATTTTGTAATAAATATTTAAAATTATCATCGACCCAACTCAAAATTTTTAACTTTTTTTTTTATTTTTGTTTGAATAGATTACTTTAAATATTTTGTAATCAATATTTTAACATTTTTTCACTTAATAGACATCGACCCAACTCAAAATTTTAACTGTACCAACCTAAATATTGATTACTAGTACATCAAAAATAGATATCTTTAATATCTTAAAAATATTAACTACGAGTAACTATAATTTAGGGGTGGACTAAATCGACCCAATTCAAAATTTTTAACTTTTTTTTTGAGATAATATAAGCTAAAAAAATGAGTTAAATGTTAAAAAATGTTAAAATTTTGAGTAACTGTAAGTTAAAAAAATGAGTTAAATGGTAAAAATGTTAAATTTTTGAGTTAAAATGATAAAAATATTAAAATTTTAATATTTTTGATATTGTCCTGTAGCCCGGAATATACATACTACTAATAACTAACTAATAAACACAAATATCTCGAATGTCATGCAAATACGCATAAAAACTAATTTACTTTTGCAATGCACACAAATTCACATTTATAAATAATATTATAGTTTAATGCGCTTACAAACATGCATATGCACCTAATTCACAAAAAAAAAAAAAAAATACAGAAGAAAAAAAGCGCTTCCAACGAGCGTGTCGAATTTTATGCAAAAGGGTTGGACCACATCAGCAGTTGCAGCGATGCCGCGGTGACCTTCTCGCTGAGTTCTCAATAACGAAAATATCATTTAAAAATTGCGCTGTGCTTTGAGAGACACACATACACACGTACATACGTACACAAGGTAGGGGAATGTGTAATACGCAAAGTAATAAAAATGTTATTTATACTGAAAAGTTCTCTAAACTGCAACTGCAGCAGGAAAAATGAAATGACTTTTGTAAACAATGAAAAATTATTTAAAGAAAAGAAGAAAAAAAGCCAAAGCTACGCAAAGGTGCCCAGTAGGAGGTGTCGGCTGAGGTGTCAGTGGCTGTGGCAGACCTTCACGGCATGCAAATACAAAGCTGCACGTTTGTTCGCTACTCAGCCCCAGCACCCATGCACCCGTAGCGTTACTTACAGGCTGTTCGTAGAATGAAAAAAACAACAAAACAAAAAACAAAAACATAACAAGTAGCAGTGAGCTTATTGTATTTATGTAGAGTTAAATAACGCACACATACACACATATGTATGTCCATGTAGCTACGTGTAATTTCGTGTATTTACATATGCCTTTTTTCCATCGGCGCATGTGCATATGTACATATGTGTGTGCTTGAGCTCCCCATGCCGTCGTTTGTGCACACACGCCGTGTAAGGCCGCCTGCAGCACTCCAATAAACCCAGAACAGCCACAAAATCCTCCTGCCAGCCGGCCGGTATAATCGTTCACGCTCTTCTCCACCAATACCACCTCCAATCGCTGCGCTTAATAGTGCTCGAAGTAGCCGCTTTTGGCGTCCAAGTGTTCACACATCTCCAGCCAAAAAGAACCCCAACAACCGAACGTTGTCGCGACTGCCTGCCGGTCCGCCTGCTAGCGAGCCAACCGACCATTTAGCTAGTCCACCGTCCACCGTCCGTCCCTTGGTCTACACTGTGCTGTTACAGCCAAATATCTCCATCACAGCCCAACCCTCGTCCATCTGTCCGTTGGCATTCGCGCCTTATCGCATTTAATTAAATTTATGCCTGATTTCGCTTTTCGCTTCGAATTCGTTTTAGCATCGCCATGTCCGAACTCAGCTGAACTGCTTTGTTGCACGTTTATGTGTGTCGTTCCAGCGTTATGCGGGTGCGAATTCACAGTTGACAGCCAAGCAAGTGGAGATGACTACATACGCACATACATGTGCATGTACATGCATGCACACACGCGTAGCATATACATATAGGCATTGCAGGAATGGGGAGATGGGCGGGGGAGATGTAATTGAGTAGTGACCACTGGACAAACTGGCCTCGTGTGACAGCTTGTTGCTTGTGCAGGTAAATGCGCTGAACTTAATGAAGCATTGGCTGTTGGGTAAACAATTTTCCAAAGCTAGGCTTTGGGGGATTTTCGTAAATCGAATTTCGGTTGAGTATTAAAAAAATGACCTTAAATCAGATTTAAGTGTTCGAAAATCAATTAAAAAATGTTTGAATTAAAATTGAATTACTGTAAAATGATGTGTGTAGTCTAAAGAGGGGCCTCCTTGTTGTGTAGTTACATATACATATATGTGTATGTATGTATAGTACAGCATGAGATGCCTTGAGTTCAATTTCTAACGCCTCAAGCGACGTCTATCTATCTTTTTTGCATTAGTACGCCAGGGATCGTTCATCTCTGAAGCGGTCGCAATAATAAATCGCGCGTTCTGCATTTTCGTCAGTATTCAGTCAGTTTGGGCAGAAAGGGCTGTCTGACAGCTTAAAACTGTGCAAATATTTTCGAAAACAGTTGGTGCCTCTATGTATGAATATTTAGCTCCAATGCCCGCTTTGTGACTGGTCCCACCGTTGCTGCCTCCGGCCAATTGTCAGCTATCGCTCAGCTGCTTTTTGTGGCGGTTTAGGCCATGCTCTTTGTACGTTGTAGAGCCGGTGCATTTCATCTTCCAAGAGATCCAGTGGAGTTTTTCCAGCAAATATCATTTAAACGCAAAATTAATCACTTTATGGGAAGATTTATTCATTTCGCAAATGGCGTTCTGCGGCAATCATATTTGATACTTGTGATATAGACAGCTGCTGTAAACAAGCAGACAAGCAATAGGGCGCGTAAAGGTCATAATAAAAGCTTCCAACACTCAAAATCATTTATTTTATATAGTGAAAAATTATGTAAAAGCAAAATTGGATCAATATTTTTTCTCTTAACTCTTAACCTCATATAAATAATGGACACTTAGACCCTTCGTTGGGTGTTTGGTCGAGTTTCTCTTCCAATTTGTGTTGTGCGTCTGGAAGTTTTCCTACAAATGGAGCGATCAGCTGCCTCTGAATGGCAGATGATGTTTCATGCGAGGCTTTTTCATGGCAGAAGTACAAACGGCTGTGTGCCAATGTCTGCCGAGCGGCGACAGCTCATTTCATCAAGGTTGCGTTCAAGGTGCGAGTGTTCTTAATGAAAAACTCTGCTTGTGATTAGATATTAGGGCTGGTGAAAAAATATTTGACATAACTGCCCATTTGGAATGCATGCGGCGAGTGCTGGGAAAAGGTGAATGCCTCTAATCGCGGTTTGCGCTATCTCTAGCAATTAAGTGAATTAGAGTGACGCCAATTATTTCAATTGCTTTGACTGCGGCCTGTAAACCCACATGGGAGTTGATGGATCGTTAAATCACGTCTTTATCGAGGCATCTACTGTAGTAAGAATTTGTGTGGGAGAGTCCGTAGTTAGAGAATTGGGGCTGGAACATGGTGCCCAACTTCTATTTACAAAAAGTTTAGCGTTTGAAAATTTGTAACTCATCATAGGGCCTCCACAAGACCTTCCATCCTGCACGCTTTTAGGCTATTGTGTTTGCCCGGTCCCATGTGATGTCGGCATCTGCTAGCTCGCGCAATATAGACCTTCTACAAGTATTCTTGCTACCTCGGTAGGCTAGCGTAAGTGCACTAGCCTGTCATCTCAGAGGTTATAGGTTTAAATCCCACGTAAAGCACGCTCCTCGCACTTTTCCAAATTCACCTACTTTCCCCTGTTTCTCTACAAACAAAAATGTCAGTCCTCAAACCCAAAAGTTTATCCTTTCAATCTTTACTCGCGCACAATAGTCAGCGTATTATTTGCATTGTGACTCCTAAAACAAGCAAAACAAAAACAGTTACACATTGCATCAGTGGCGCCAGCAAGAGGAAGCGGGCAATTGCAGTAATAGCGCAGACACACCAAATTAAGCGAAGTCTTCAATCACCTGTGCGTTCCTTCTGGCTGAAAAATCTGGCACACAGATGGCGCTCCAAGCAGCAAAAAAGCGTTGTTCCTAAACAACGACAGGTGGACACTTCCACCACTCAGGACTGGTAGTGGCAAGTTAATCACCTACCTTGTCTGAAATCAAAATAGATAAACTAGAGCCTCAGCAAGAAAAGTCTTGTTGGAATCCGCAAGGGAGCAGAGGTCGCGGTCGGCCTATACTCCCGAGAGGAGTGAACAAGGAAAACAAAAAAGTATTCTTAGGCCGACCGCGATCTCTGCTCCCTTGCGGGTTCTAACCCAGTGAGGAAAGCTTTGTGAAGAAACTTTATCTTTTTCTTCTCCCCCCTTGGCCACAGCCTTCTTTTTCCATTCTTGTCTGAATATCTCACCCACTTTTATTTCTTCAAAATTACTATACCCGGTGATCTCAACGGAGTCGCATTGTGGTGGTTTAGTGACATTGGTAAAAGATGTTCTTAAATTTCGATATAATTCTTCATTTCACTTTCTTGGCGTGCTGCTTTATTTTATTTAAAAGGCTAGCCATTTTTCCATACAGAAGATATCCGCTTCGACAATTCCTATGAAGAAAGACACATTGCGTCTCTAATATGGTGCACCTCAGGTTAAGTAAACATTTTCTCGGCCATTTTCTTTTTTTTTATTTGGCTAATTAAACGAATATCTCCATTTTAACTTAACACTAGAGAATTTGGTTTTACTTGTAGACTTTCAAATTCGACTTAATTTGATTTAAGCCATTTATAAACCAACCATTATCGAGATCAATTCAGCCTGCGTGCCTAATTTTTCAATTTTCGTCTCATTTAGCCGCCAACGCTTGGTTCCCACAATTCTAGCGTGTTTAGCATTTTTGAAATCTCCCACGATTCCACAAAATTTATCGCCTACTATTTTTTACCTAACAAATAGCACCAAAAAAAACAAACAAAAAAAAAAAATACAAAGGCAGACATAATCAACGTTAGCCGTTTCCTGTTTTTGCCAATTATATATTTTTTCGCTCTTTATTCGAAAAAAAAAAAAAATTGTTAGTATTTCTCATGTTGACATTTTTAGATAATTCAAAGCCGCGCTATGCAGAAACTTCATTCAAAACATAAATACTTACACGCACGCATATGTATGTATGTATGTACATGTATGCGTGTATGATAGCGCTGAAAATCTAATCAATTTGCATTGGTAAATCTAACACACTCATTTGAAATTCAATACAATTAACAATAACAACAACATGCATGTGTAATTCCGTATCTCTGAGTCGCTTTGTCTGGCTGTGCTTTTTGATAAAAATCGCATGAAATATGTTGTTAGTTGATTCAAAAAACATGCATAAAAGTGTATGTGTATATGTATATACATTGTGTACACACATCCACATACAGATGTCCATAAATAGAAAAAGTTCAAAAGTATCGATTAACAAAAAACTTCCAGGGAAAAATTTATAAAAAAATTAGCTTCATTTCAACTTATCTTGACAAGCTGCCCGTGCGTCTGTATGAAAACTAATTTTTTATGGTTTTTTATTGTTTAACGATTTTGTAGGGCTTATAGAATTTCAGAAGCGCTTGCAAGTGATTGCCTGTTTGTTGTTTAATTAAAAATGATCTTGCTCTTTTTTATGTTTTCCATTTTTTGTATGTCTGCGTGCATTTTTCTTTAATAATTTAAGAGCACTAAGTGCTTCAAATAATAGGAAGTCATTAAACAAACGCGAGGCCGCATTAATGAAATATGCGCCTAGTTGAATCCGAATTCTCTTTAAGTCTCAATGGAAAAGTTGCAGTTAAATTTAAAAAAATCGAACGCTTTTAATGCTAAAGCAAAAAGGTTGAAGGCTTTTCTCGGTGATGCACAGTGCGGCCGATTCCCGAAAAGCTGGTCAAAACTCAAAAAATTAAGTAATTGATTCAAAATTTCTTACTCGGGGGTTGTCGGGGTCGCTGATTACGAATTTGATCTTAAAATTTTGAAAATCCACCCCCTTCCACCCCTATTGGCCACCCCCTCACGTGAAATAGCGTATATTCTAGAACATAATCAAGATGCATGTAAATTTATATGTTTTCGGGGTCGCAAGGTAGCAAGTGGTAGCAGCTGAATCTTGTTTTATTCAGTAACCATTACTTTTTTGAGTAACCTTTAATAGGTTTCAAAGCAGCATATGACGGCGTTGTATTACTATACAGTTTGAAAACTCAAATTTTATAAAAAAATTGCAAAAAATGTATCTACGTATTGCTGCAGCTAAAAATTTTGTGTCGAGGTATTGATATGTACTAAAGATTTCTCGTATTTTACTAACCTTCCGAAGATGATTCCATTTGGTTTTGTTCAATTTACCCCATTACAAAATCTTTCAAATGTGTACAACTTTCACTATTCATCGACAGTAATACGATGCTCAAACGAAGGCCACGTTGCGACTGAAAATACAGAGGATACTTAGGGTACAGGACGTTGCTATGAACGGTTTTCACTACTCAAGGCATTACTGTAGCCAACCCAAAGACAAAAAAACTCTATCTAGAAACTTTTTTTTTCGACTTTTGGCCAGCTTTTTGGGAATCGGCCGGAGTGTGTGATGGCACAAATCGAGCTCTAAAAAATTATATTGTATGTAAATTGGTTGCTGATGAGTATGAAGTATGAAGGTGCCTTGGGTTATAGCGGACCTTTTCGGTCGTATTCCTCTATTTCTTCTTCTTCTTTCTTAGCGGGACAATCCTGGGTAGGCCACTGCTTCCTCTATTTTCACGATACCCATTATTTTGCCTTATACTATCTTAGCTTATTTTAAGTATTCCTGACTAAAATGCTTTTTATATATACACACAACTTCAATAGAAAGTGTACACCATCCATATATTGACAAGTTTTAACTATTTATTTATTTTTTAACTCTAATTAATTCTGTATAAAATTGTTTTATTTTATGATTTCTATCATTTTTTATAAACATATTATTCACACAACCACAAATTCACTATATTGAAAAGTTTCAAACTTTGTAAAAAAAAATTATAAAAACTCGGTAAATTTCCGTCAAAATTTCAAACTTTTTATGCCGAATTTCTGGAAAAATGTCAATTATGCAATTTTATAGCTCCCTGAATTTTGAAGTAATAAAGTGCAAGTTTTAAGTAGATCACAAACCCCACTTATTTTTCAGAATTTTTTTCGGTCACGCTCTTGTGCGTTTTCTTCAACGCCTACTCCACATTTTTAACACACTTTTATTAGCTCGGCTTGTATGTATGTATGTATGTATGTAACGGAATCTTTGAGCTTAATTTTCACTGGCTTCTAAAAATCTGATCGACTTGGAATTTTGCACACCTATCAAGGACCGATGACAATGCAATAATTTGATAAACGTTTTCCATTATCCTTATTAGGATTGTCAGGATTAATATTTTATTTTTCTACCAGTGGGCAAAAAGTAAGGTGAATTTGGTTGTAAAATGAAAAATCTTTATTTATTCTTGTAAATCAATTTCATCCCCTTCAAAATAATCCCCTCTCGATGAAATACACTTATGCCAACGATTTTTCCAAATAGTCCATTTCCGGTATAGCCATTAGCACCTTGTTCGATTCAGCTTTTATCTCCTCAATCGACTCGAAACGCGTTCCCCGGAGTGGTCTCTTGAGTTTTGGGAATAGCCAGAAGTCACACGGAGCCAAATCAGGCGAATACGGTGGTTGCGGAACGATATGCGTGGAATTTTTGGCGAAATGATCACGAAGAACGAGTGCAGTGTGAGATGGTGCATTATCGTTGTTGGCACATAATTCTGAAGACGAATTGCTTCACGTAAACGACGCATAACGCTCAAATAATATTCCTTATTAACAGTTTGGTCAGGTGGAAGGAATTCATAATGCACCACACCACGAAAATCGAAAAAAACTGTCATCATGACCTTTATTTTTGAACGACTTTGACGTGCTCTTTTTGGTCTGTCGTGGCCTTTAGCACGATATTCGTTTGATTGGTCGGTTGTTTCAGGGTCGTAAGCATAAATCCAAGTCTCATCTCCCGTAATGATGCATTTGAGCTTGCCCTGATAGTCTGAAAGCATTGTTTCACACACATCAACGCTACGACTTTTTCCCAAGAAATTGAGAGTTTTCGGTACCAAACGAGATTTGACTTTTCGTAGGCCCAAATGGTCTTTCAAAATGGTTTTCACAGATCATTCTGATATTCCGATCATATTTAACAGTCAATTTTTGAGCACTAACTCCTTCACTTTATTGGCGTGTTGGTCATCTGTTGACGTCGATGGTCGTCCGGAGCGCTCCAAGTCATCAACACGTTCTCGACCCTCTTTCAAGTCTTTTTACCACTTATAAACATTTTTCTGTGACATGGTCGAATCACCAAATGCCTTATGCATGCTAAACGTTTCCGCAGCCGAAATTTTATTCCGCAAACAAAATTTGATGGCACTTCTCTGCTCAATCAAATCAGGCATTGTAAAAATCGAAAAATGCACTCTTGGTCGTTTGGTAAACACAAGCGTAAATATATTACTGATAATGACATTCACATGAAAGTTGGCCCAGATGTTATTAACAGTGCTGCCAACTCATGAAAAAAATAACTAGAGCGAAATTTTAATCCCGCGAACTTTGACAAATAAATTCACCTTACTTTTTGCCCTCAGTAATAGATCTTCTGTAGAGCTAACGCGCGGTCTGCGCATGCCTGCACTCTCCGAGTTACTCTTACTGATTTCGGGAGTCTACGACTTACTCTTTCGAATTCGAACTTGCTCGGGCACGCGGCACTGCAGTACGAATAGAAGGCTAAAACGTTTTCAGGGTAGTTGCATTCTCACTTTGTATAGTCTTCACACATGCGTAGATACTACAAGTCTCATACTCGCAAATTTACTCTATTCAATGTTCATATAAGATGAAATAATTTTCATATAAGGTGTAATTTTGTTAATTACAATAAAATAATCAAAACATAAATTTTGAAATTATTTTGCGGAACAAAATTTTGGCAAATAAAGAAGGAATTTATCATTACCACAATTTCATTTATAAAATTTTATCGATTAAAGTACAATTCACAACAAAAATGATCTAAAAAAACCAAACTGGAACTTTACATCTCGTTTTGATTGTGTCAATATAATCCACGGCCTCCTTTTTCTGTGCTGAGAGTATCTATTCTGTGTCAAGGCCAATGCTGGCCTTTCTTTGGACATATAGTCGATAAAGAAGAAATTAAATATATCACAATTAAATCGGACTATAAATCACTGACATTTTGCTTCACTTTCATAACCTTCTGTACATAGGTAGTTGCCAATAGAATGATTGTAATATCAAGCATCCCACGCTTTTAACTCTAATTTGAATTAATCTATTTGTATCTTAATTTTTGTTATAATTCTGTTCTGAGCTAGTTGACTATGACTGATCGTTCGATTTGCCATTACTTCATTATATGTAGGTCTCTTTGTCATTAAAATTTATTTTCTACTTTTTAGTTCGATTGGGAATTAAAGCGTGTTTTTTAGTTTTTTTAAACTATTTTTTATTTTATTTGGAAGAAAACGCCTTCAACACCTTCATTAGAAAAAATTGTCACAAATCAACGCGATATTTAAACTACTCGAAACTTGCACTTTATTGCACTGAAATTCAATGATCTGTAAAATTGCATACCCGAAAATTTTCTGAAGATTTTAAGTAAAAAGTTTGAAGTTTTGAAGGAATTTGCTGAATTTTTACAAATTTTATACAGACTGCGAAACTTTGACTATTTTATAGTGTTGAATATATTTTTATAAAAAATTAATTATTACATAATAATTACAAAATAAATATACTCTCTTTTGACGCTGACCAGTATACATATATAATTGACGCTCAGACCCTTGGTCGAGTTCTTCCTCTTATTTGTGCGTCTTTTAAGTTTTTCCGTAAATGGAGGAACTTACAGTTTTATGCCGCCTCTGAATGCAGATGATATTTTATGCGGGACTAGGGATATCGACCGCTATTTCTTATAGAAAACACTTTTTCTATCATTTGGTTTTTCATGCACGGAGATTCGAACCTGCGCATTTCCGGACGGTAGTCACGCACCAACCGATTCAGTCACAGCGGCCGCTTTCTATAGGCTTGCAAATAACACATGGGCTGAAAAGTCCCAGGCACTAGTTTTATTGCATTCACCCCTTGTTCAGTTGGTACCAACCTTAAAAGGACAGCTGTTAAAATTTCAAGATAATCTATTCATTCATGAGTTATTGTGCCACGAGTGGCGCTAGTTTTGTTATTTTGAAATCTTTGGATCAAAAAGAATTTCGGGGTTTAATTTTAATGCATAAAAACTCCGCTCCATCAGAAACATCAATAAAACGATGACTTGCTGACTTCAAACTCGGCCATAGAGAAATAATAAAAAAATCCACAAAATCGTTTTGAATGATCGAAAAGTGAAGTTGCGGGAGTTAGCTGACATCATAAAGATATCAAAAGATCGTTGGCTTTATATTGCATGCGCGTTTGACTATGAGAAAACTCTGTTCAAAATGGGGGCTGCGATTGTCCACTGTTGACTGTTCATCACGGCAACGCACCGTGTCACAAGTCCATCAAAACAATGGCGAAACTGCATTAATTGAACATCGAATTGCTCCCACATCCAGATTTGGCTCCCTGCGACTACTGGCTGTTTGCAGCCCTAAAAAAAGTGCTCGCCGATAAGAAATTTCGCTCGAATGAAGAACAAACCTCGCTGAAACTCAGGCCTATTTTGAGGCAAAAGAGTAATCGTTCTACAAAAGGAGTTTTGAAATGTTGGCGTAGTCCATGTAGTCTTCTCTGGATGGAAAATAGCTTGTATAAGACCAGTCTAAGTCGAGTCACAAAAGTCGGTGGTATTAGGAATACCAGGAAACATCCCAAGTATGCGCGAGCACCGATTACTCCCTCAATCTTAGCGCGGCTTTAGTTTGCTTAGTTGATTGCAATATACTATAGGTCTATTGGGAATAAATGCAGCACAACATTTAGAACTGAAGTGAGCGTTGTTTTCAGTCGCTGGCTGGGCTGCCTCTTGTGGTCTCCGAGTCAACTCAGACAAAACGGAGCTGGTGCTATTTACCAGAAAATATAAACCCCCACCCTTTCGACCTCCCAATTAAACAGCCACGTTCACCCGCTCTCATCGGAAGGTAGGTATCTTGGAGTGATGCTTGACTCTAAACTCCATTGGAAGCTACACATTGAAAATAGAGTAAAGAAGGCCAGTATAGCCTTCAACTCATGCAAATCCATGTTTGGTAAAAAATGGCTACTCAAGCCACAGATCGTGCTATGGATGTACAACGTAGTGGTTTTGGCGGGAAGCTTTTCGGAAGGGCTATAATATTATATCACTAAACTTGGAAGGGTGCACAGGACTGCGTGCATTGGCATCACCGGAGCATATAAAACTTGCTCCAGTGCTTCCCTTAATGTCCTATTGCACTTACTTTCCATCGACTTTTCCGTAATTTCCATCACAGCTCAAAGTGCAATCAGGTTAAAGTAGATTGGCCGCTGGAGACAATCTCTCAAGGGACATTGTGGCATTTTCGGGCAGTTAACACCGTGTTTCACCGAGCTTCGAACAGATCTCCCTATCCGCAAACTGGAGTTTGAGAGTCGTCCTAGTTCAATCTTTCCGAATAGGCAGGATTGGATCGAGGGGAAAATCTGCACCGAAGCTTGCACCTCTGTCTTCACTGACAGTTCCAAGATGGAATCGGTAGTCAGAGCGCCAATTTATCTATCTCCTTTAAACTACCAAACATTGCTAGGCTTTTTCAAGCAGAAGTCTTTGCGATCTTGCAGGCATGCAAAATGCTTAGAGAACGCGGGAGCGAGGGAGATATTAACATTTTCTCCGATAGTCAAGCCGCGATTAAGGCTCTGACGATGCCATGGTGCAGAACGAAATTAGTAAACTCCTGTAAGGAGGAGATGAAATATCTTGGGTGTGCAGGTAACATTTCTCTGATCTGGTTCCAGGACATAGGAACATAGAGGAAAATGAAATTGCTGATGAGCTTGCCAGGAAGGGGACTGAATTGGCCTCAGAGACCTCCTACCTGGTCATCGGCATCCCCCTGACAGTTTTTAAAGGGGAACTGCACAAATTATTTCTTAGGAAGAAGCAGGAAAGATGGAGCTCCATTTCTTCATGTGCTATTTCGAAAACCCTTTGGCCTCAATGCGGACTCAAAAATTTCCTTGGACTCCTCGCCATTCAATTTCCAAATTTGTAGCTGTATTTACCGGTCACTGGACGATGGGCCGACACGCGGTTACGATGGGTTACCATTTAACCCCCAGTGCAGAAGCTGTGGGGACATTTCAGAGAAAGATACTATAGAGCGTTTTCTCTGTAAATGTTCGGGCTTGGCAGCTGAACGACTAAGGTCACTGGGCGCTCCTTTCTTCGACAGCCTGGGGCAGTGCGTCAACCTAAATCCAATCAGTCTCCTCCATTATATCAACAGCTCTGGCTGGCTGTATATATCTGCCTGTTGGAGGTCTCATAATGGTATCAAAACTACGCTTTAGTGCTACTTGAGGATTGCCAGGTGCACTTCAACCAATTTACCTACCTACCTAGCGTTGTTTTGAGCGTCCCAATTAGTTGACTTCAAGTGATAGGAAACCCTCTAATTTTTTTGCTGAGACTGGGTCATGTAGCAGGTTTTCTTCTAGGTAATTTCTAATGCGACAAATGCATTGCATTTTTTACTATGGGCTTGTACATGCATACATATGCCCCTATGTATGCATATATGTATGTATAAATATGCATGTCCATATGTATTTATTTCCCCTTCCGTTTGGCAGTAATTGAAGAGCTGTAGTACTTCATCACTTACGCGCCTCTCTCTAATCTGTAAGAATAGTCAGCAGAAATCCAAATCAACAAATGGCTCTGGATACATTTCGTTTAATTCACACCAATATCAAATACAAAAAAATAAGTAGTTGTGTATGTATGTAAGTAAATTCTGTCAGCTCATTTCAGCCTCGCACGTCATGTTGCACTTAAATACAATATTTAATTAAAATATACCGAGCTCAGCTATACATGTAAGTATGTATGTATGTATGTATGTGACTAATATAAAAAACGCTCGAAAATTGAGCTCAATGCAACAATAATATCAATAGTTTACACATCTATTTGCCGTACTTGTATGTATGGACATATGTAAATATGTATGTATGTATGTATGTAAACACATACTTGTATTTTATATATTAAACATGCATATTTCGTATTTGCTTAGCTTTGCAATAGAATCTGTATTCGAATATATGCACACACATTCATACATACATACACACACACACACACATATACAAGTATGCACATCGTACATTTGTTCACCAGATGTTCACGTTTTTAGTTTGATTTGAAAATGTGTCGCATCACTTTGACATGCCAGTCAATTAGCGAAAGCGATGAATGTTAATTTATTAAATCAACGAGACAATTGTTGGCGATGTTGTTTGTTGCTAGTTTTCCACTGTTTTTGTGGTTGTTATGTGATCGTCGTTAAACTGTTGTTGCCTTCAATGCTGTTGCTATTGTGGTTTTTCGCATTGTGGCATCAAAGCAACGAGCGATTGTTTTACTAGCCATTTTCTAGCTTATTTGCTAATTTATTATTTATATTTTTTATTTTGTCTAATTTTTTGCCACATTAAAGGTCGATGGCATAAGCGTATTAAGTTATAATTTATTGCGGTACATTAGGGAAATGCGAAATTAAAAAAAAGAAATACGAAAAGTTATGAGAAAAAAGCTATTATATGAAATTAAACTAATTTTAGTAAAATTAATGCTGAAAAAATGCTTTATACAGGGTACGCCAGGGTATTTTGAAAACGTTCAATAGATTTAAAAAAATTGTGTTCTTTAGATCAGTTCAATCACATTCAACTTGTCTCCCAAACAATATTGAAATATACTGTGGGCAAAAAGTAAGGTGAATTTATTTGTCAAAGTTCGCGGAATTAAAATTTCGCTCTAGTTATTTTTTTCAGGAGTTGGCAGCACTGTTAATCACATCTGGGCTAACTTTCATGTGAATGCCATTATCAGTAATATATTTACGCTTGTGTTTACCAAACGACCAAGAGTGCATTTTTCGATTTTTACAATGTCTGATTTGATTGAGCAGAGAAGTGCCATCAAATTTTGTTTGCGGAATAAAATTTCGGCTGCGGAAACGTTTAGAATGTGGCATAAGGCATTTGGTGATTCGACCATGTCGCAGAAAAATTTTTATAAGTAGTACAAAGACTTCAAAGAGGGTCGAGAACGTGTTGATGACTTGGAGCGCTCCGGACGACCATCGACGTCAACACGTCAATAAAGTGAAGGAGTTAGTGCTCAAAAATCGTCGGTTGAGTGTTAAAGACCTTACTGATATGATCGGAATATCAGAAGGGTCTGTGAAAACCATTTTGAAAGACCATTTGTGCCCACGAAAAGTCAAATCTCGTTTGGTACCGAAAACTCTCAATTTCTTGGAAAAAAGTCGTCGCGTTGATGTGTGTGAAACAGTGCTTTCAGACTATCAGGACAAGCTCAAATGCATCATTACGGGAGGTGAGACTTGGATTTATGCTTACGACCCTGAAACAACCGACCAATCGAACGAATATCGTGCTAAAGGCGAGGCCAGACCGAAAAGAGCACGTCAAAGTCGTTCAAAAATAAAGGTCATGATGACAGTTTTTTTCGATTTTCGTGGTGTGGTGCACTATGAATTCCTTCCACCTGACCAAACTGTTAATAAGGAAAATTATTTGAGCGTTATGCGTCGTCTACGTGAAGCAATTCGTCTAAAAACACCAGAATTATGGGCCAACAACTCTTGGTTTTTGCATCACGATAATGCACCATCTCACACTGCACTCGTTCTTCGTGACCATTTCGCCAAAAATTCCACGCATATCGTTCCGCAACCAACGTATTCGCCTGATTTGGCTCCGAGTGACTTCTGGCTATTCCCAAAACTCAAGAGACCACTCCAGGGAACGCGTTTCGAGTCGATTGAGGAGATAAAAGCTGAATCGAAGAAGGTGCTGATGGCTCTACCGGAAATGGACTATTTGGCATGTTTCGGGGATTGGAAAAATCGTTGGCATAAGTGTATTTCATCGAGAGGGGATTATTTTGAAGGGGATGAAATTGATTTACAAGAATAAATAAAGATTTTTCATTTTACAACCAAATTCACCTTACTTTTTGCCCACAGTAGTATTAATTAAGTGGCCGCTGTTATTTGTTAGAGACAAGATAATCCTTTTTTTCGGCATTTTCCATCACATTAGCCAGTGTCGCATCAAATATGGCTGCCATCTCAGCTCGGATGTTGTCGTTGACCTCTGCTATGGCCTCGGCTTTGTTCGCACAAATTTTACTGTTTAAAAAATCCCTATAAAAAGAAGCTCAGTAAATTCAAATCCGTAGATCTTGGCCACTGCTCAATATGCACTGCTACAACAACAACAATAATCACCATTTTTTGACACCACGCGTCTCGGAAATTTTTACCGCAAAAAGTCCATCGTTGCACGTACGAGTACAGTGTTCTAAGTTACGCCATCCTGTTGGAATCGTACCTTTTTCCCGTACATAGGTATGTGCGTTCCATTCCGAGCCAAAAAGTGCCTGATGATTCAATAATATTTCAAGATGTTTTCCTCATTCCTAAAGATGTCTGAAAGTGGCGATTCTGTTTGTTTTGCCGATAGCAGGGAGTGTGAAATAAGCTTCTTCGAATATCAGAATTTTCTCCCGAAAAAATTGGGCTCAATTTCAGCAATCCGAATGATAGCATTTGTCGCATTTTTTGAAAAATGTGGACTAAATTTGGAGAATCCATTATTCTGACATGCGCAGTTGAGATGGCAAGTTCACGCAGCGGAAAGCCTTCTGATTTATTTATTATTTATTTAAGCAGCAGACGGAAAAAAACAAAAAAATGTATCCAAAAAATTTGTTCCAAAACCACCTCATTAAAAATAAACTTAGGTATTTTTTTCTGAGAGGCGTTACAACGCACGTCCAGTGCCAGCCAGTTCGCATGCATGCATTTTTTAGGTAATCGGTTTTAAATATTATACCTACTTATGTATGTATGTATGCACTTAGATATTTTTCCTATTTTGTACCAAATTCGTATTCGCTTTACATTTGGAAGCTGTGTATTTTCATCAAACCTTTTTTTAACTTGTTTATATTTAGTTTTCGTTTGCACCTACATTCAATGAAACTTCCACTGGCACTTAAATTGTCTACTTAAAACTCACACAATTTTTATCCACTTAAGCAGACAAAAGCAGTCATTACATGTTGTCGATACTGCATTAAGGCTCTCATCTACTTGCGTCCACATTTACGTACACACATACGTACATATATACATACAGACATACGCGTCAATCACATGATACTAGATCAGCCTCTGTAGATCTGAAAGCTGTCACTTCGAGGCTCACGTTTCCAGCTTCGTTAAAACAAAAATACATACAAACATACTTACAAACACTCCTACATAAATACCTACATACATACATATATGCCTAGCACAATAAGTGTACACAGAATCGTATTTTCCATTGTTTGTGCGAACATTTAAGTTCTGATATATGCATGTATGTATGTATGTATGTATGTACAGCAGCTGCCGAGTGATAAATACACTGTGGTGCATCACCATGGAGAAAATATTTCAAAGGTGAGCTCTTTAACAGACCGTTATTCGGCTCTGAGCGAATTTGACACAATCAGCTGATGGGCTGAAGCCACTTGGGATGTGTTTACATAAAATCTGAGATTGTGTTGGTTATATAGGAAAAAATCAACCAATGACACTTCGTTGCCGCCTGAAAAACGAGTGATTAGACGAGTGTATGAATGTGTGTTAAATGATCGTGCGGAATTCGGCTGCTGAATCCTCAAGTGACGTGGCAGTCAAAGTTCTCCTCACAATTTTCTTTTTCACCATAGTTAAAGAGGAAAGCTTGAATTCTATCATCCTTGGTGCATAACCATAAACGAATTGAAATTGAATCGCTTGAGTTGAAGAGAGGCGTGTCCTGAATTACTTACTGGGATTTTTGAAAATTTTCGAAAGCTTTAGAGATTTTTCCTAAAATATCGAAAAGAATTATTATTTTATCGAAAGCAGACAGTAAAAAAATATTAGCTTTTCATGAAGAAGGGAGAATTATTTATTCATTTATGGATTTAATGAGATTTTAATCGCTCTAAAGGTGCCTTTTAAAAATAGTTTTCCGTATGGTCGAGGTGGCTCTAAGAAAAAGCTCGCAAGCAGAGATGAGCGTCGAATCATAAACAAGGCAAACTATTTGAAGAAGAGTGGTGCCCCATTAAAGATGAGATGCTTTCCGATGGACATTCATTGAGAATTGGGCATTTTGATAATTGGCTCAGCATAAGATAGATCGACTGGAATTTGTTCAAATAAATTTGCAAACTAATTGGAAGCAGGTGAGTGTGATACTTAATTGTATTATTTAAAGTAAAAGTTCAAATTTATTCTTTAGATTACATTTTGGATGAAAAAGAGTTCAATATGAACAGTCATGCTGAGTTTAACTCATATCGAAGTGGTGTAGACAAGAAACCGCACTGGTTTTCAAAGCGTGGAGAGTGGTGATTTTTTTTTTTTTTTTTTTTGGTGGTGAGGTTGGGTTAAAAATGCCTTCGCACCATATAGTAACCGTCGCTACTACGTGTGTGGTGTTTCCTCTAAAAATATCGCCCCTCTTCTCTTGGATTTTTCCCTCCACCCCGGGACTGCTTCCGCATTGCTTCGAGGTAGAGGGCCAAGACGGCGTCCTAAGAAGGACACTTACTTATTCACCCTGCGTCCAGGGTCGCCTGTTTTGAGAAACCTATGCTCACTGCTCTTCAACATAGCTTTCCATTTGCGCTTCTTTTTTCGGATAATATCCTCCACAAAATTTGTGACGGCATTCCATTTTTTTTCGCCTATCATCATTTTCTCGATAATTTCTTCAGGTGTAAATACACCAATAGCTCGCTGCAGGCCTGTTCTCTCTACGTTCCTCTTCTCGCATTTAAAGAAGGTGTGTTCCGCATCATCATACTCAGTATCTCCATATATGCAGTTTGGTTGGCTCACTTTTCCCATTCGCCACAGATACTTGCGAAAGGACCGATGTCCGGACAAAAACTGTGTGAGGTAATAGTTAACCTCACCGTGCTTCCTTTCTACCCACTTTTTTAGATCGGGTATTAGTCTCGCTGTCCATCTACCATACCTTTCAGAGTTCCATTTTGCCTGCCAAAGTGTGAGTGTTTGAACTCTATTATCGGAGAAGTATGGTACTGGGATTCCTGTGTTTTTTGCCTCCCATCTCCGTTTGCGCTCTTGTGCTAGAATATCTATAGGGATGGTTCCGCTGATAACTAACACCGCTGCTTCAGATACTGTTCTGTATGACGAAGCCACTCTGAGAGCACAGGTGCGTTGCACAGATTGCAGAATTTTCCGCCGGCATTGTACCTTAAGCGAATCTGCCCATATTTCGCTTCCGTATAAGAGAATCGAGTTCGTCGTGTCCATTAAAAGTTTGCGCTTGTTCTGCGTTGGACCTCCAAGGGTTGCCATGAGCTTACTTAACATGCCGCTTACCTTGGCAGCTCTTGTGGCAGCATGGTTTATAGGCGCCCAGTAGATTAGCCTTGTGTCTAATTGCACTCCTAGGTACTTGACCACTCTTTTTGTGGATAAAGTGGCATCAAGTACTTGTATGTCTACTTCTAATGGGATACGTCTGTTCGTTAGAAGGATTAGCTATGTTTTCTCTGTGACCAGCTTTAATCCATGGTCTTCTAGCCATGTCTGGACTCGGATCATCACCTGATTTAACTTTCTTTTGGCTTCGTCGGTGTTTCGGGCGATTATTACAGCTGCAATGTCATCTGCGTATCCCACTAAATGCACATCCTCAGGCATCTCTATTCGAAAGATTTCACCGTAGCTTATATTCCAGAGAGTGGTGATGGCACACGGATGGCTTGGTGGTACCTTTTTCGTTGAATGGAAAAACTGAAACAGCATCTGCGATATGCGCAGTGAACTCAGTCGAATATAAGTGGATGATTTATCTTATTTATGTCAGTAGCTGCGAAGAAGATGTATAATTTCAGTATAATTTTCAGTACAATTTTCAGTATAATTATATGCCAGTAAACTCTTTCCTTGCGACTGAGTCATAGCTAACTAATTTCCCGGGCCTTGGTCCCATTCAAAATGTAGGGGAAATAATAGTATGCCCAATTTATGCCGATAATAAATATTTTTAGAGTTTTGGTGACTTCAAATTGGTAGTTATGATTGAATCGGTTTTTGAAAATATTAGCCAAAAAACCGAATCGAAAGTATTCGAAACTGATTCCAAAAGTATATGAAAGCAAAGAGAAGTGGTCCAAAACTTTACGAATTATTGTAAAATGTAAAAAAAAGTTATCGCTGTTTTTTTTTTGATGAAAATACAACTTTATACTGAAAAAATGGTTACAAGTGAATCATTGAAAGTATTGCCCATCTACTACTACTACTACTTTTTCCCATCTTTCTGGTAGATCTCGTATACCGTCGCAGTACAACTGTTCATCTTCTGAGGCTAGACACCGATCAAGTCATTTTTGGATGTCTTCATACGAATGGAACTGCTGGTCAGCTAGACCATGCGCCATCGCTCGGAACAGGTGATAATCGGACGGCGTAATATCTGGAGAATATGGCGGGTGGGGTAGGATTTCCCATTTCATTTTTCCACTGTTTCCACCTTCGCAGCGTGAATATTCGGCCGAGGCGACGACGTAGAAGCATGACCGAGCAGTCCCCATGACTTTCTTTTCTTTGGATTGCTGTAATGAATCCATTTTTCATCACCCGTCACGGTGCGATGAAGAAAACCCCTTCCTTTTTTGCCGCTGTAGCAGTTGTTCACAGGCGAAAAAACGACGTTCAACATCCCTTGGTTTTAACTCTTCCAAGTCCCCTGTTTCTGAATCATTCCCAAAGCATGCAATCGCTTGGAAATGGATTGGCGGGTAACTCCTTATACTGAATCAAGCTCTTCTTGTGTTTGACACGGATCCTCATTGAGCAATGCCTCCAATTCAGCGTCTTTGAAGGTTTTTGGCCTTCCTTCACGCGGACGGTCGTCAACATTAAAACCACCATCTTTGAAGCCGCGGAAATAATCTCCGCACTTTGTTTCACTTAAAGCAGCATCTCCATGAACTTTTTATTTTTTTTCGAATGCAAGAGGAAAATCAACACTTCCCGCAAATGACGCTTATTCGGCACAAAATCAGACATTGTCACAAAACCAAAAGTATATGATACCAAAAGAAAATAACTAATGTGTCGAAGCAGTTTGTTTACCATATGTCTAAGCTTGGTTTATGACGTTTAGGTTATGTTCGAATCGACTAGCACACACTGCTGGCGGCATCTATTGACAAACAGCGGGAATTTAGTAGCGCACCTAATACTAAAAACATTTAACTGATGTAAAAAAATCCTAAATGCCATGCCCTCTTCCTACTTAAAGTTAAGATCATTGATGACACAAATCAGTGATAAAATAAAAAATAAAAATATTTTTAAACACAATATTAGAATACTAATAAAAACATTATTTATGGTATTTCTGTTGATAAGCAATTTAATTTGTTACCAACTTCCAAGTTTACAAACATTCTAATATAATATTAATGATTTTAAGGCTAAACGCAGAAAAAGTTAGGTTATGGCTATGCTCCACAGTGTAAAATTCTGGCCAGACCCTGTGAGGCTGTGTATTGAGAGATGCGGGCAGTCAAATGCTTTCGTTTCGTAATTTAGTGCCGCCAAGTGTTGTTTTTGTTTTTTCGTACTTATGCCTACAAAGTGGGTTATTTTTCGTAAAATAAAATGATTTCTAATATATAATTTTGCGGCTTGATGTGGGGCTTATTTGAAAAGAATATTCGTGGACTTTTTGTATGCGAATTTATATATTTTATTATTCAAATATAATTTCAAAGATTTATAAATAATTTGCCACATTTTAAGCACTAAAAACGAGTGTATATCTAATGCCATACTTGATATCTGACCGACCAGAGGCGAAGGTAGCGTCGGAAGCATTGTAAAATAAGTAAATTATTATATAAAATATAAATTGGAGAATAAGTACAAAAAGTCTTTGGAAAACGCATACGAATGTCCAAATTTCAGTGCTTGAAAAACCTTCAGAAGGACTTTTCTGCCAACAGGAAATTTGTGGCAACATTCGTGGTATATAACATCTGAATATGACGGTATTACCAGAACCTAAAATAATCTTCCTGATACCTTACCTGATTTCCTTATATTTATATTAAGCTGGGATTTCTTTTTATTCAAAAGGCTTTATTAAAAAACGAGAATATTATGTTACTATTCAATATGTGGCGTGAATTAGAGGACTCAGTCTGAACAAACGAGGCAAAATATGTTTCTCAACCAACTCAGTTGGTTCATCAATTTGACGCAAAGTTTTTATACGGAATATTTTCAAAGTTGCTCCTCATGATTTTTGCTTTCAGTTGCAAGAGTAACTGAATTCCAAGCTGATATGCTTTGATGAAAAATAGGCTGGTCAAACTTTTGAAATTGAAGAAAGTCATAATTGAGTCTCAGAAAGACGCTGAAGTAGAAAAAATTTATTTATCATTCAGATAAAATTGATCTTCGTAGGAAAAGCAAAATGTTCTATGCTTAGCAAAATAATGATTGAATACAAAAATATACAGATTTAAGTGAAAAATTAAACATTGTTTTGACGTGACTTATTTCCTGATGAGTTGTGTGAGAGAGCTTAGAAGAGCGCCAAAATAGTCCAAGCGAGTAAATTAAGTAAATACTAATATGGACTTTGGTGGCTTTGGCAATGATTTACTAGGCTAAGGGATAAGTTCGAAGTTATTTAAACAAAAAACAATAATTATATCCATATTAAATATAGCCGTTGCTGTTTACAACCTCTTCCCACTTCTCGACCAATTTTTTGATGCCATTCCGCCAAAAATCGCCTGTTCTGGTGTCAAAGAAGTTGTTGAGTCAATTTTAAACGCCGTTCATATGTATTGACAGGGAGCACAAAAGATGGTAGTTGGTCGGCGCAAGGTCTGGAGAGTACGGCGGATGTTCATAGACTTACCATTCGGGCTCTTGGAGTGCGGCTTTGACGACTTGTGCAACATGGGACCCGGCGATGTCGTGAAGGAGTATGGTTTGACCATGTCGACCACGTCAGTTCAGTCGAATAGTCTCATTCAAGCGGTGTAGCTGGCCAATGTAGAGCTCCATGGTGACCGTGGCATTCTTTTCGAGCATTTCCCAGTGCACCACGCCCTCCAAGTCCCACTAAACACATATCACTCATTCTTCGGATGAAGATCCGGCTTGACTCTAGACTTTGTTTGCTTCATATTCTCATCTCCTGTGACGATTCGTTACAAAAAGCGCTGTTTATGATCTCGTGTTGCTCGATGGCTTGCGAGATGCTGAGAAGCAATTTGAAGACGACTTTCTTTGTTTTTTTCGTTGAGCTCGTGAGGCACCTAGGCCCCCAATTTTTCCCTAAATCCCATTAAATGAAGGTGATTGAGAATCGTTTTATGATCGCAGTTCATTTTTCCGCCAGTTCACGGCTGGTTTAGCGACCATGCTCCTTTAAAAATGATTTGAGATGTTCTTCATAGAATTGAGAAGGACTTTCGCTGCGGGACGTGTCATCGACGTCAAAGTCGCCATTTTTGAATTTTGCAAACTATTTCCTTGCAGTATACTCGCCTATGACACTTTCTCCATACTCGGCAGGTTATTTTTTTCGATGAGAAGAAAGACCAGATGATGGTTTTATATTTGTTTTTTGACCTGGCAATCTTTTTTTGCCACCTATTTTTGCTTCATATTGGCTCTTTACTTGTTATAAATTTTTCAAATATGACTTTAAAGTCATAAATTTCGTGGGGATTCATGAAAATGCGATTTTTCGAAATGAGTCGTGTCCTGCGAAATCGTTACTTTTGTTTGTTCCAAGAGAAATTTCGCTAAGATTAAAAAATTTCAGAAAGCTATTCTAGGCCTTCCCTGCATTTTACAACAATCAAAAACAAAGTGACTGAATCATACGCACCCCGCCACTGATATACTCGTATGTACGTACGTATGCATGCGGCAGCAATAGTAATCCTCAAAGCCTTACTTATGGCTCATCAAATCAATTATCATACTAGGAAATTATTTATTCAATCAACGTCCAATGCAATATCGTTCTGCTATATCAGAGAGCAAAATTAATGGACTTTAGCCTGCGGTATGGCGAAACGTGCCATGAACCTAAAACGCTTTTATTCTATGTATTTGCATAAATTTAGTTGATAACAGAATGAAAACACTTCAGCCAATGCTTAGAATAAACAGCAAACAAAAAACAAAAAAAAAAGACGAAAAACTAACAGCAGCAAATAGAAATGGCAAAGAACTCAACAACTAAATTCACTTAGTTCACATCGTAAACAAGTGCGCGTATGCTTATGCAAATTGGTTCCAACTTTTGTTGTTTTTTCTGCGCACTTTTTATTTGCCTTCACAACGGCGACCTTATCAATTAGTGAATTTTCTATTATTACTTATTTAAGCGCGTGTGCGCGTGTGCGTGTGTGTTGGGTAGTTGATATTAGCGCCCGTTTGTGTACGGACATAGTGCGCCAACATTCCAACTAAATGTTGTATTGAATTAAATCAAGCAAAGAGTAAATAAGTATGTAAATTTATAAAAATAAACACAAAAACAAAACCAAACATTGATTGATAATAAGAAAAAAGTACATGAAAAAAGTATGAACTTTTGCTGAAAAATGCGAAATGAAATGGAATGTTGAAAGCGGCGAAAATTTGGGAACGTCCTTGTCAAGTAAAGTTCAATAAATAAGCTAACCATACTTACATACGCACATACAAATATACTCACATATATTTACGTGTATTTATACAAGCACCAAGAATAAAATGTATAAATGGCACTTCAACACGTTTGAGCGGCTAAAAATAAATATGGAATAACGGACGCCGAAGTTTTGAAGCATACATTACGTATGCAGAAGTTTATGTATGTGTGTGTGTGTACAAATATATTAACATGAACTTACATACATACATATGTATGCGCTTCAGCTGTTGTAAGTGCATTTGCACTCCAATCTCAAAATTCGGCCTGGTGGTTGGGACAATAATTGCCAGCCAACCAACTGGGAGGTTCTTGGATACCGCAAATTGTCACTTTACGTAGAAGTTGGTTGTGAAAATCATACGAAAATGTGCGGCAAATGTGTATTGTACGTTACATGCGTACATAGTACATACTTACATACATACATAGGTATCCATATAGCAGCTGCCCAGCAGAGAAAATGTGAGGTAGTGAAAAAATTGCTGGTAACACTTGCACGTTTTCGCCATTGTGAACCACTTCACTACGCAGAACATCTCTACGCAGAGTGCGCTAATTCTAAAGCCAAAAAGTAAGGCACATCGTTCCCACATTTTCGAAATTTTACGCTTGGCGACTAGGATTACGATGCACTAAGTTGGTGGTTCAAGTAGCACTCAAAACGTGAAGACATCTACAGTGAGTCAATAAAGTTTAAGTACACACATCAGTCAGATAAAAAAATTCATATGTTTCATTCAATTTACATACAAATTTATTAGAGCTTGTATATTTCACATTGTAAATAAAGTAAGGAACATAAAATCATTCTTTTCAATTCATTACATACTAGCTTTAACAAATAATAAACAAAAAACTTTGCACTATCGTGATTTCACATAAAAAAAGTTTAAGTACACTTTATAAATAATATTAAAAAAAGAACAAAAACAAAAAACGTGGAATAAATTAATATTTTGTTGGTCCTCCACCTGCATCGATAACAGCTTGTAAGCGTCTACGCATGCTTCTCACTAACCTTTTAGTGTCATTTTCTGCGATTTTGCCCCCACTCCTCTGATAACGCATTTTTAAGCGATCCCTTTGAGGTTATATTATGTTTCCGAATTCTTTTTTCTAACAAATCCCAGACATGTTCAATGGGATTTAGGTCCGGTGATTGTGGGGGAGTATGCAGTTGTTTGCAGTTGTAAAGGAGCCATTCCTTAACTAAATATGACGTGTGCTTGGGGTCGTTATCCTGCTGAAAAAGAAATGTATTTTCATCGAGCCCCAATAGCGTTGCACTTTGCTTAAGGTTGCTGCGTAAAATGCTTCGATATGAATGCTTATCCATAGTAGTTTCAATAAAGACCGTTTTACCCACACCAGCTGCCGCCATACACCCCCAAATCATTATGTTACCGCCACCGTGTTTGACAGTCGGTATTCAATTTTTTATCTGCATCTCCTCATTAGGCTTTCTCCATATTTTTGTTGCTTCATCCGGTCCATAAATATTATATTTAGATTCATCGCTAAATAATACGTTATCCCAAAAGGAATCTGGCTTTTCTAAGTGCTCCTTTGCAAAATCCAAACGTTTTTTTATTAATAGGTGATATTAGAGGTTTTCTACGTGGAACTCTTCCATTGTAACCAGCTTTATGAAGTACAATACATTTCTAATGGTCTGAGGATTGACGCTTGTTGCAGTTCCTTGTAGCAATTCATCACGAATTTTTGGAGCAGATTTTTTGGGATCAGCTTTGATGGCATTCAAAATATATCTCTCTTCCCGTTCGGAAAATTTTTTTTGGACGACCAGAACGTGGTTTCTTTTGCACATTTCCATTGCTGTTGTGAAAGTTAATAATATTTTGTACGCTAGAATGTGTTTTTCCAACAATTCTTCCAATTTCACGCAATGATTTTTTTTCCAAATACAATTTGATGATCAGTTTTCTTATTTCCATCGATATTTCTTTACCTTTTCCCATTTCGTCCACTTTGAACTAGCGCCTGTATACAAATGTACAAATTATCAATAATAAAATGCTTCAAACGCATTTCTACACTTGTTTGCTAAGACCCAAACAAATTTAAATCCGTTATTTTTACAAAAACAACAACGCAACAATACATAGTTGCATGTTGCACTTAAACTTTTTTTGCGTAATTTTAGCGCTCATTGAGGGTTATTTTACGTACATATGCATCGAAAATGTATAACGGGAACAACAAAAAACCGGTTTTCATGACAACAATGTACTCTTTTAATGATACAAAGATATTGCATGAAGTTTTTTTTAACATAACTATGATAATTCTTAGTGTTTGTAAGAAATAACAAGGTGTACTTAAACTTTATTGACTCACTGTACGTAAATTATAGTGTCATATTAGAGTTTCCAGAAGTTGCAGATTGCAAGTTTTGTGAATTTGGCTTCAGTTCCTGCTCACATAATTAAGTAATCAAAATTTTTTTTCCGTTGGGTGAGGTAGGGTTTCTAATGCTCTCGCACTTACAGCGCCCGTCGTCTACTGCGTTGAGTGGTGTAGGCACTAAAACAATACGTCCTCTATTTTTGGGGAGACACCCTTCGTGGGACTGCTTTCTGCAATACGTCCGGTGGGCCCAAAACGGCATCCATAAAGGACCAATTCTATGTAGGTAGGTGTAGGTATCTCCGGAAATATGCGTGGCCCGAGTGGAACTGAGTTAAGAAGTAATTCACTTTCTCGAAGTTCCTTTGGACCCATTTGCCTTTTGATGGATTAAGTTTCGCCGTTCAACTGCGACACGGTTCAGTATCCCATTGGCTTTGCCACTGCTGCATGATTTTGCATTTCCGTTCCGCGACGTTAGTGATGACGTTTTTTTGTTTTTGGAGTCCCATTAATTCATTCGTGACCATGAGGTTGACGGGTATCTCCCCGCTGATCACAAAGACTGCAGCGCCAGAGACAATGCGGTAGGCTAAGGCAACTCTGAGTGCCGCTGCTGGCTGTACAGGCTCCAGCGCTTAGCGCTTGCTTTGCTAATTTTGCTGGTTAAAAAAAAATACCTTGCACCGCAAAGTCTCAAACTTTGCACAAAATTCAAAAAACGCAAGAAATTTAAAAAACTGACACACAAATTTTCAACTTTCTAGTAAGCAACTTTACTGTGGAAGAAAATTTCGCAACACCGCATGAAAAAAAATGGCGAAATTCTATGTGATTTTGAGCGACTTTAAACTTATATTTTATCATTTTAAAATTAAATCGGCTATAAAACTGCAAGCCTAGGAGTTTTCTAAAAATTTTAAACAAAAAGTTGTAAACTTTTAGGTATATGAACATACATATATTTTTTTAATTTTCTAATGATATACAGGCAATGGCAGCAGCGCCGCTTTTGTTACAGACCTGTTGCTCATAAATATAATTCTTCGAATGCAATACCAGTTCGGAAGCAACAAAAGGGCTTACAGAGTGCTCTAGGTCTCAACAGTCAAATCTAATACTAGTTTCCAAGTCCCGAAAAAGGCACGCAGTGGTGTAAAACTGACCCCACCTGGAACATTTGCGCGTAAATTTCACCCGTCGGTTATATGGAAAAGAGAAGCAACACAAACCAGTTATGGTTCTAAATTCACTAGAAAAACAGCAGTACTGATGAATTTCGTTTACAGATTACCCAAATATGCATGTGTGTGTGTGTGTGTGTATTTATCATGTGCTATTGTCATGCACTCAATTGAACTGTCGAATTGATGAACCGTAGCCGCATGGCGCATAAACTAAGGCAAAACAAATTAAATTTAATTTAAATCGCATAAAAAACTATTTTAATCAATTAAACTTGTGAACGTTGCAAGAGCTGAAAATAGGCTGTGAAGAGCATAACGAGAAGAAATTAAATGACCATTAAAATTTTATAAAAAAATGTACTAATCAGGAAATTCATAGTTAAGTGGTGTATAGGGGAGTGGAAGCTGTTTTGGTTCGGGCTACCTA
This sequence comes from Anastrepha ludens, assembly GCF_028408465.1. Taxonomy (NCBI): domain Eukaryota; kingdom Metazoa; phylum Arthropoda; class Insecta; order Diptera; family Tephritidae; genus Anastrepha; species Anastrepha ludens. The sequence goes on along the minus strand of NC_071500.1, from coordinate 113,659,195 downwards.
AAGTTTTTAAAAAACTTTTAAGCGCATAAAAGGTTTGAAAGATAAATTTTTAGTAACTAGTAAGACATATTGCAAATTTCTAGGATCTTCAAAGAAATAATCGCCAAGATATTTGACCCTGCTTCTTTGGAGTGCGGAAAAGTTAGAGAGGAGGTGTTGTACCGATTCAATTTTTTTTTCATCTTCACAACTCCTGCAGAAGTCATTGTGAGGCACACCCATTCTACTGGCTAGGGTGCCAATAGTGGAGTGACCTGTTAAAACACCCGTGGGGACGCTGATAGTTGAATCCAAGCAGACATTTTGTCCTTTCAATATTCAGTTTTGGCCCGAGTGCTTTGGAGACCCTGCAGTTAGTAGTCATTAGCAGTGTAGAGAAATGCTTATGCCCTCTACCACTCGCCGAAGGTTAAGTTCAGAGCCTGTCCTTGCACACGCATTCGTTTTTCATATCCCTTCACTTTAGAGTGGCCGGGAACCCAAAAGGTACAACACAGAAAAAAAATTGTACAGATGATGAGTTTCTCAAGTAAAATGCTATACAACGCCATGAAATGCATCAGCGCAGACAATTAAGCAGCACAAAAACAAAGTTAAGAAAAGTAAGTGTTACCTTTGACGTTCTTTCGAGCGAATATATTAAGCAGATTTGCGCGAAGACACCTTCATCAAAATAAATTGTATGAGCGAGTTAGCAGAAAAAACCGTTACTGCCGAAAAAAATATCAAGGCACGTTTGTCTTTCGTAAATGTTCACAGACGCAAATGCAAATACGTTAATTTCTGGAAAAGAATAATTTTTATGGACGATGCAAAAATTAATATGGTTTGCGCTGATGCGAAGAATTTTATTCATCGTGAAAAAACCAAGAGCTTACAAACCACAAAGCACAACAAAGACCGTAAAATACGATGAGGGCAACTTTAAAGTTGGCCGATAATTTTTTGGAATGGATTTGGACCAATAGTGGGAATAAGTGGCCTTATGGATATGGGTTGCTTATCTTGATATTCTCTAAAATACGATGGAGCCACATTCCTTCGAGTCCAAGCCACTAAACTGGTTACTCACGCATAATAACGACCCCAAGCATCGCGCAAAAGTAGTCAAATATTGGCAATCCAAAGAAAAAAATTGCAGTTTTCGATTGGTCAGTACAGAGGCCCGATCTCAACCCAATTCAAAATCTGTGGAACGATATTAAGCTTAGGATTGGAGGGAAAAAATTTTTACAATGCTAATGAACTATGGAAAGAGGTGCAGGAAGCGTGGAATTCTATCCATAAGGAGAAATACTAAAAGTTAGTAGAAAGTTAACCTCGCAGCTGTGGAGCAGTTTTAAAAAAATAATGGATACTCAACAAAATATTAATAAGGTAAGTTAAGTTAGGTTAGAAAAAACAACTGCCCACTTGGATAAATATTCAGAATTGGGTCCTCATTTTGCAATGAAACCGTCTCCAGGGTCCCCTGTCTAGCCAGCTCATTGGCCCAGCAATTTGCCTCTATGCCTCTGTGACCGGGAACCCAAATGAGTCTAATATCGAAGTATTTGGCTCCGACTAATTTCGAACGCATAAACAATAAGCCCAAGATTCTAATTGCCGGTTGGCTGTCGCAGTAGATATTTACTTCCTTTACAGTAATTACAGAAGTAAGCAACCAATCCACTGCTTCCTTAATTGCGGCTACTTCCACTTGGAAAACACTACAGTGGTCCGGAAGCCTGAATTTCAACTTGTTGGGGAGCTCCTCGCCACCAAATCTTTCGCGCAATTTCGAGCCATCTAGAAACAGGCTTGCCATGTCTTAGTAATCAGGGTAATCAAGTGAGTAACTAATGAACAAATTTTACCAATTTGAAATAACTAATTTCTGTTATTCTTGCAGATCAATACAAATGCGCTTTTTCAGTGTCCACTTCAAAATGTTTTAAATTTCTATTTTTCGCGCTCCTTATAATTGTAGATATTGAGCTGTTATTTATTTTGCTTATTGTTTTGATAATAAAAAAAGATTTGAGCAAAAATAACTGTTTTACTAGGGAAGCCAGTCAAAAAATCATAATTTTTTTTTTCATTGTGGTGAATTGCTCTATTTCTCTGTCCATTGCTGTATTAAAATTTAGCAGCATTGATTCCTTTTGTTTCGCAATTTTGTTAAAGAGAAAGTATAATTTTATTGGCCTAGGTCGGGTGGCTCAGTGCTTTGCATTTATGTGAGAAATATCGATTTTCATAATCAACCACAGGCAATGGAAGGTGGGTGTATCTCGAAATCCATGATTCGACTTTTGCTCACTTAGCTACCTTAATAAATATACGTATGTGTGTGAGTGTGTGTGTGTGAAAATATTGATTAGCTGCAATGTGCTGATAAAATAAGCCTTATACTGCACATGTCCGTGTGTGCATATGTGTGTGTATGTATGTATGTGCGCTATTAATAGGCAGATGATGAACGTGAGAGCTGAGAAACATTACAAGCACATCACGCGATTTTTTTTATCTGCCCCTTGCAACCACTCAAACTAAACAAATATAACTTCAACGATGAACTTGTAAATACCGTTACTAAGTATACCTAAGTACGCACATACAAATGTATATAAATTTATTTTTACACTGACTTCATACATTTATTCACTTTGTAAATTCACAGTATCCCCTCATCACCCCTGCCGACAACTCTGACCACTTAACTGTTTTAGGAACATACTTCACTTTATCTCTCAACTAAGTAAATACGTCACTGATTAACTGTTGTATTCTATATTTGTAAATGTCGCGATGCTTGACTGATTTAGCAGTCAGCCACTTGAGTTAATCACAGAAGCGAATGAAAAGCGGCGACTTACTTACTTACTGGCTTGCCTGCTTGAAAATAAATAAAAAGTTATCATAAAGTAAGACAGAGAATGTACTTGTATGTGTGTGTATGTGTGTATATATGTATGTGCGCGCGTACATATGAATATAAATAGGGAAGGCGACCAGTATTACTGCCCACGTACCGAACATAAAGCAATAAATAAGGCAATAAAATTCATGAAGGCGGCTTTGAAAGAAAAAAAGAAAAATAAAATCATAAAAAATACAATACAAAAACTGAAAATGTAAGAAGCAAACAAACTTTATAAAATTAACAACAATTGACATAAAATGGTCAATGGACTCGTTAAGCTTTGCAGGCAGGCACAGGGATGCAAGCGACGACTGATAAGTGGACACTAAAGATGCAAAAGTGAGCCACATAAATACTCTCAGTTGTCTAATGTTGCAGTAGAAATGTGGGTTGGTTCTTCAAGTAACTGGTTTAAGACTAGCTACAACGGTAGTATTTTAAAACTAGTGAGAAAGGAATTTGTTTTTTGGCTTTACTTAGAACAGTAAGGCATAGATAGGTTCCTCCTTTGAGAAATTGCTCCCTGGGAAATTTACAAAATGTCTCACTGGAGGGACCAGTTAGCTCTTCTTCTTTTTAATTGGCGTGATAACCGCTTACGCGATTTTGGCCGAGTTTAACAAAGCGCGCCAGTCGTTTCTTTCTCGTGCTAACCGGCGCCAATTAGACACACAAAGTGAAGCCAAGTTTTTCTCCACCTGATCTTTCCAACGCAGAGGAGGCCTTCCTCTTCCTCTGCTACCACCAGCTGGTACCGCATCGAATACTTTCAAAGCCGGAGCGTTTGTATCCATTCGGACGACATAACCCAGCCAACGTAGCCGCTGGATCTTTATTCGCTGCGCTATGTCTATGTCGTCGTAAAGCTCATACAGCTCATCGTCCCATCGTCTGCGATATTCGCCGTTGCCAACGTGCAAAGGTCCAAAAATCTTACGCAGAATCTGGGACCAGTTACCTACTTAAAAAGGTTTAAGTGGCTTAAGCAACTTAGTTAGTGGATGGAAGTCAGGATATCAGCGGAAGTATTCTGCGCGGAGTTCCCCATCAAGCTCAAATTGTGGACCACTGTAGTGATTTTCAAGCATAGCTGGCACAGGTAGCTGCAATTAAGGAAGAATGGATTGGTTGCTTACTTCTGTAATTACTGTAAAGGAAGTAAATATCTACTGCGACAGTCAAGCGGCAATTAGGGCCTTGGATTCGTTGTTTGTGCGTTCGAAATCAGTCGAATACTGAATACTTCGACATTAGGCTCATTTGGGTTCCCGGTCTCAGCGGCATAGAGAAAAATTGCTGGGCTAATGAGTTGGTCGGACAGGTGACTCCGGAGACGGTTTCATCGCAAAACGAGAGGATTGGGGCCCCCTTCAGAAGCTGTAGTATACTGCTGGAAAGACTAGTTAGTGTGTAGACGTGCAATGACAATGTTCTCCTTTCCACGTGTAAATTGCAGGCGCTCGAGGGAACTTCTAAGGCTAACAAAGCCGTAGCTCTCGCGATTGGTAGCTATGCTTACCGGACATTGCCCGATAAGTGTCCATAAGAGTAGACTTGGGACTACTTCAAGCCTTTCCAGCAGAAACAGTCTTGAGGATTAGGTGGAATCATCTCAGTAATTTCTTCTTAGCTGCCCTGCTCCCGTCGGTTTAAATACCCCACACCTGGTGAATTTCATCAGTAGCTTGATGTGGTTAGTGCAAATGTAATTAGCCACGGCTGGTTGTAATCCTCTAATTCAAAGCCCCTTATTCCACTTGTTTGGTTCTTTCGTTGTACGCTATCATAACGGGCGAGTTTTGATTATTTGTCATCTTGATTATATATTATGTAAGCACCTTGCATGGGTAACCATTTATCTAATCCTCTCCTAGTAAAGATGCCATAGAGATTTTGCAGGCCAAAACAGGGTTGATGGTCGTTGGCTAAGACATGGCTGTTTTGAGGTGTTCTCCTCTCTCTTTATTAGCAAGAGAGGGTAGGTGTTTATTTAACTACCTGAGAACAAGTGGACCAGCTTAGCATGCGCTGCACGAGGACTTTCACTTGCAGAGCCCTTATGGCCACTACTGGGTTGTCGGTAGTTGAGGAAGTTACAGAGTTGTCACCGGAACCATCGGACATTTCGGAGGAGCTTTTGAAACTAAAAGCAGCACCTCACATTCGTGATGGAGGTCTGAGTCGGACTCTCTTTGTTGTGAATTCATGCGATGAAGCTCAGCATTACTTCGACTCTTTTCTACAGAAGCTGAAAGAGAAGTTGATTACGCTCAGGGGAGTAGGCGACCATAAGTTCGGTGTTATGTGGTCATGGAAATATTCAGCCACGCAATTTTTGTGTGAAGGAGCAAAGTCTTGCTAAAAGATGACTAGTGTCTCAAGATCATCGATATATGGCGTATAGTTCACTTGATAGGAGAAAAATTGTTGATGAAGCCATGGCCCAGAACGGATTGTGAAACTAAGAAGGGGAAGAATTCACTTGAAATCCTTGAGTAAAGAAGTGCAGTGGCATGACATATTCTTTGTTGCTTATAGCACCTAAAACCGATATAGTGGCTGGAAACATCGTTTACCAGACAACAGGAACCTCTGTTGGATTGAAACATAGCCATCTGGTCACAAATTGGTCACAATTTTATTCGTCAGAAAAACCCATAACATCTCAGACGCTGCAGAGTGTTTTTATTTTGCTTTGAAGTAACAAAATGGAGTAGTACAAGGTGGCGCAAAATTAATCATCCAATTTTGTTTTTGAATAATTTTTTTACTATTGTAAATAGAAAAAATGAAATAAATTTTGAGTGAGAGAATTTTTTTTTAACTTTCCGCGCTCTAGTGCCCGCTTGGCTGTTTGACTGCAGCTGTCTAGATCACAAGTGAGAAATCTTCCGATAGGGTGATTAATTTATATTTTATTTAATTCTAAATATATATATCGAATATGGTACCTTTTACTGCAGGGTAGGCCTATCCGGGCACTTCTACATACATACCTCGAAACAAATGTACATATGTAAGTGCTTCTAAGTAAGCGCGGCGGTGTGGCTGCGTTTATAGCAGATATGCCACTACCTCAACTCATAGAAAATATGCCGTATCCATTTAAAATATATCAACATAATAGTGAGTGCCTATGTGCGCACACACTGTTGCAGTGCTTATTATGAATTACAATACACATTTAATATTAGCAGTGCGTGGCTTTTACGATTATGCCACGGCTGACGACGGGTCAAGGTTTATTACTTTTGGAATGTAGTGCTTCGACTGCAAAACTGTAAAGAAGTATTGTAAAAGGCAATATTAATTTTTAATATTTTTTTTAAATATAATTGAGCCTAACTTATTGAAAATGGTATTTAAAATAAATAAATATACTAGAAAATATTTTTTTAATAGCAGTTTCTTAATTTGTTTGCTTCTATTTTCAGATGCTCTCTACAAATATGAAGACTTCTATGATTGCGGTATTAAAAAACAAGAAATAGAGAAACATGTGTTCCTGCTCTACTGAAAAACGTTACTCGGTACTACCATGGCATGCACGGAGGTCGGAGTTACTCTGCTTTTCGACTGGCAGTGAAAAACGAGCTGAGAATTGTATTCGCGAGTGTGACCTTCAAAATATTTTACACGAAGCGACAACAAAATATCTCAAAAAATGCCTCTTAATTGACTTATCACCTTTCTCGAATCCTACAGGGGCTTTAAAGTGGACCTAAAATTTCTTATTGCAGAGTATGTAAGGCATAATGCACCTAACCTCCTCGTTTCCGCGGCAGATGAGTTTACGTAAACCGAACAATCGGGGTTCCATCTGGCCAAGGATTGTGGGGTTAGCAGTAAACTTAAAAAATGTGTGGAAAGTTTGTAATGCTGTTATACCAAAAACAAAAAATATCTGACAGCTACCTTACGAAAATATTGCGAGGCAGATATTGGTTGACGGATGCCCGGTGGAGTTCGTTGAAAGCTTCTGCTGCCTAGGCTGCATCATCACGGCAGATGGTGGAGCAGATGAAGATGTCAACTGCAGGCTAAACAAAGCAAGGGGGCATTCGGGGGAATGCATACGGTATTGGGGGAAATTCGCAAGTCTCCAGGGGCACTAAACTACGAATATTCGGCTCATGTGTAAAGGCCGTATTGTTGTACGGAAGCGAAATACTATCACAAGGGGCTTAAATCCTTCATCAATAAATGCCTCCCCATTATCTGCAGAATATTCTGGTCAAACACCATTAATAACGACGCACTGTGGAGATTAATGAACGAGGAACCCATTCTTAGGCAAATCAAATGCAAAAAGTGGCGATGGAAAGGTCACATACTGAGAAAACCCTCAGATAGCATCACGAGGATGGCACTTGACGGGAACTCGCAAGGGAGCAGAGTCGCGGTCGACCAAAAAACACTTGGAGAAGGTTGATGCTGCGTGAACTAGCAGATGCCGACATGTAATGGGACGGTGCAAAAACAACAGCACAGAACCGTGTAAGATAGAAGAGTCTTGTCGAGACCCTATGCTCCCGAGAAGAGTGAACAAGGGGGAAAAAACCTTACGAAAACTGCGTTAAGCTACCCGTCTTAATATAATAGATCAGACTTTTTCCGGATACGGGGCATTACTTTCTCATTATCTGGCTGAATTTGCGATCTATCCTCCATTCCAAAGTGATTGTGGTTCCACCTAGCACTTTCAGCTTGCCTTCGGGTTCACGGAAAGCTTTCTACCATTTTCTGAAAATTTAATATATTTTCTGGAAAGTAATCCACGAATTTTACCGACCAAAAATCATTTGCATACATTTTTCTGTTCTTTGCAGAAAATAATTAGAGTGTCAAAGTAAGTAATGCTTTGGTAAACGATTTAAAGTGGCAGAAAAGAATGTATTTGGCCCCTTCAAAACATTGAGTTAATCTCTCGGAACATCTATGGTTATTCGATTCGAAGAAGCAGTGCTTGCCTATGCCAAAACCAGCGAGCGTTTATGCTTATCTTACAGGACAGAGCAACTCATCTGCTCCACCATCAAATCCTCTTGTAATCAATATTAATCCAGTAAAAGGTAGCCACGGGTTGTTGGATTACTCTGAAATATCGCAATATACATTTTTATAGTTCACAGCTGGCGAGTGCTCGTATATGGCCAATATGCACAGAAAGTTGATTTAGTTCATTGATATCAATGCAATTGAAATACTAATTTATATGCCAGCAGAAAGCTACACACATAGGTACATATGAATCAGATAAATTTGAACAACTCGAAGAAGAGCATTTTATCCAACGACAATTTCGCTCTGGGCCAAATGCATCTGGCGCTGCTTAGAAATGTGTACAAATAAGCTGCTGTGCACATAGGTATGGATGTGAGCGACTTAAATCAGAAAATCTGAATCGTTAAATTGCCTAATCAGCAAATCAAATTGCATATGCAACAAACCAAGCAAATAATAAACTGACAACAGAAAGCATACATTTGCCAGATGTGGCAAGTTGGTAAGTGGTCAGCTGGAAAGCGATTACGTGCGAAAAACGAGATTTTGTGCTGAGAAGTGATTGAGACATACGGTGAAGAAAAAAGGGGGAAGAGTAGTAAAGTTTTCGGTGGACATGCTTGCTGATGGTTTTGTTGAAGTTCACGACAGTGAGGTTTACATTTTTTTAATTTTTGAAGTGGAACTTCTTAGGCGTCGATGGAAGAGCGAGAATGGGGAGTAAAAATTCAAGGCCATGCAACGTTTTGGCCATTTTCGTTCCGCCAGAGAGAAAAAAGATATGATGTAGAAGAAAAAAACCGAGAGAGCTATACCTGATATATATCTTAGATACACTTTAGGTAATTTTTCTTGAGTTTTTGCTTGTGGTTGCTAATTTCTAGTGAGAAATAACACTGCCTGCTTTTTGGCGCTTGTTTGTTGGTGCAAACTTGTAGGAAATATATTTTTGGTGCCTACGTTTTGGCTTTATATTTCCTTGGTGACTACTGTTTGGGACGTGTTTTGGTCTCACTTTTTTTGGCGCTTATTTCCGTTTCCTGGCTAGTGCTTGTGCGTACTATAAAGTGCTATCCATTCCGGCGTCGGCTTCATGGGTATTGCCTTGCGGTAATTTGTGCCGTTGCTGCGCTCCTGAAATCGCTGCGTTTGTGCGGGTGATAAACGCTCGGAGTAGTGCGCGTTGTTGCCACAGTTTGTGTGCGGCGTTTACCTACACCGGTCAACCCTTCTCCGTCTTTTGTAAATTTTGTCTATTTGTATTCTCTGCAAATGTTGTGAGTTTATTTAGATATATATTCTTTCTCTCTCTCTCTCTCTCTCTCTGATTTTCTCCCGGGTGTCTCCCTCTTTCTTTGTCTGCCTTGAAAGTTTCACTTCTGTTATATGTACTACGCTACACGCACTTTTTTTTTGTTTAATATTTTTGGATAATCTGGTTCTTCGGCTCCGAAACGAGTTCATGTCCAGAAATCGGCCAAAAAGTTGTTAGCATCAGATTTTGGGATGCGTAAGAAATTTTTTTGTGTATTACTTAAAAACTAGTAAAACCATAAATTCTGAATATTATTGTAACCTCTCAGACCAGCTGAGGGGAAAAATCGTGAAAAAGACCCAGTTTGCCAAAGAAAAAAATATTTTTCAACATGATAATGCACCGAGTCACAAGAGCATTTTGACAATGGCTAAAATCCGTGAATTAAAGTTCGAGTTGTTGGAGCATCCACTGTAATCACCAGGTTTGGCCCCTAGCAGCTTCCATCTGTTTCCAGACCTAAGCAATTCATACGTGGAATACGTTTTTTCGTCAAATGATGAGGTCATAACAGCTGTCGGAGCGATTTTGCAGCTGCTCCAGATTCTCACTTCAGGGATGGAATTCATAAATTGGAATCTCGTTGGAACTAGTGTATTGATGTTCGGGGAGACTGTACTGAATTATAAAGTGTTTTCCAAGCGTTAAAATTGTGTTTTTCTTACCACTAAACTTATTGAACAAACAAGTATATTTTTAAAATGTGTTAACTGTTGAAAATGTGTCAGTTATTTTTTACCGTAACATTTATATACCAATATTTGCACACATGTCCAAAAACGGTCTTGCATGGCCAACAAAAGCGAAATATACAGGGTGAACGATATGAAGTGTTACCTATTCAAAACACCATAACTTTTTTGTGTGACATTAGTTTTTATAGCTTTCAAAGACAAAACTGTTTAAAAATGATTACAATTTTAATATACATTGTGTAAAATAAGTACCCGGAATTTATAATTTAAACTCTCCCGGGAATACCTGACACTTCAAATTTGGTTTTTTCATGTTGGTACACATGTCCTTGAATGCACAAGCCTTATTAGAACGGGATCTTTTACTTAGTGTGTTTTATTCTGCAGTCAAAGTGAGTTGATCTTTTGTTTACTTGGCGAATTTTACTATGGATAAACTTGTGGAGCAGAGGGTTTGCATTAAATTTTGCGTTGCGAACAAAATTACGTGTGCCAATACATTAAATATGTTGCGGGAAGCCTATGGTGACTCGTGTTTATCCAAAACACAAACCTACGAGTGGTACAAGACGTTCAAAGAGGGCCGTGAAATGGTAGAAGATTTGCCTCGCTCCGGACGACCATCGATCGTTACGACCGACGAAAACGTCGAAGAAATTAAGAAAATTATATTTGAAAATCGTCGTTTGAGTACCAGAGAGATCGGTCGTGAGCTTAACATCTCTCACATGACCGCTCAGAACATTTTGACTGGTGTGTTGGGCATGCGCCGCGTCGCCGCTCGGCTTGTTCCGAAAGAGCTCAATTTTATGCAAAAAGAGCATCGGAAGGAGGTCTCTGAAGACATGGTTTCCCGAGCTAATACGGACCCTACGTTCATGAAACGCATAATAACTGGTGATGAGACATGGGTCTACGAGTACGATATGCAAACCAGTCAGCAATCGTCTTCGGGGAAGGCGTTTTGAGTCGATTGAAGACATTAAAAAAAATTCGCTAAAGGAGCTGAAGGCCATCCCGGCGCCGGCCTACCAGCGGGCCATGGATGACTGTGTTGTTCGTTGGAATATTTGTATCGGCTCAAAAGGAGCCTATTTTGAAGGCGATCCAACAAATAATGATGAATAATATGAAAAAATTTGTTTTTTTTTTTAATTCCGGGTACTTATTTTACACAATGTATATTCACTTTAGCTCGATTAGACCACCTTTTGCCTTGACTATAGCCTTCCAACGGTCAAAAATTGAGTTGCCTGCTGCACGAATGTGATCTTGAGGTATTTTGGCCCATTCTCGTATAATCGCTTTTTTCAGCGCATCCATACTGGTATATTTTTAGTCCTCACCTTGCTCTCCAAAATGGACCTGATGGAATAGTCCATCGGATTTGCGTCTGGCGAATTCGAAAGCCATTGTGTAGGCGAAATGAAGTGTGGAACATGATTTTTTAACCATTCTTGGTTCACACGAGCTTTATGAGACGGTGCCAAGTCCTGTTGGAACGTCCATGGTGTGGTGACGACCGAAATGTTTGCGTGTCCACGGCTCTAAAGCAGCTTCCAAAACATTTTCCCGATAATAAGTCGCATTCACTTTGACACCAGGCTCGATAAAAACGATTGGAGAGCGTCCATCAGCTGTCACTGCGGCCAAAACCATTTTATTCACTTTGAGGTGACTGAGCTCACGAAAAATGGCTGGTTATGATTTTCCAGCCAAATATTATGCAATCACACTATTGCGTTTGAAAAAAAAATTCAACAAATGATTCTGACGGCTCATAAACGATATATTGATTTATTGATAATTAGAACAATTTTGACGTTGATGTCATGAGCTGCTTTACAGATACAAGCAGTGTGAAGCTGGTAACACTTCATATCGTTCACCCTGTAGATTATTTGAGAGAGAAATTTTTATTTCTTAGATATTTTATTTAGTTTTTACTTTAAATCTTTTTTTCCACAACGTTTCACTTTCCTATGGGGCGCATGGACTTGAGCACTTAAAACACGCACACACACAGTTTACTACTATTGGCTACTGTGAAAAAAGATCAAGTGACTGCTGGGCACTCAAACATCCAACTTAACAAACCTGTTTTTTTCTACTCCTCAGCGTATTGCATAAAGAATATTGCTGTTGCTTTTACCATTTCCTTTATTTATTCCATAACTTGGCATATTCCATCGCAGCGCACATCTGAAAACAGCTCGTCGGACTTATTTAGTACAACGTGCAACATTCTAGTATTTATCTATTATTCTATAGATTTTGTCAGGCTCCTACAGCGAGTGGATTGTATCCTCACTTGAGTGGCAACTGCTTTGGCTGCCTTGCGGCATGTTTTATTACGTATTTCGTCTCGCTGCTTATTCACATTTCTACGTTCTTATTCATATTTGCAATACATTTTTATGCAGCACACAGACACACACAGGCGCACACTGTCGCAAATAAACAAGCACAGCTTTGAATGCATATGCCAGTGCCCATAAGGAGTTTCGCATAAGCAAACATACAGATAATTATGTAACTTTCTTTGTGCATACATTTATGTGTATTTCGTGTGTGTGTGTGTGAGTATATGCGCCTTTAAACCATGTAAAATTCATGAAGAGATGAAAATCATAACACAAAAATGTGGTGGCGTTGCACTAACTGTGCTTTAGTGTTGGCATCAAAATGAAGCGCCGGAGCGCGGCATGGCGGGGGGACGGTATGAATAGTTGCCGCGTCAGTGGAGCGTTCTGCGGCCAAGAAATCCAACAATCCAGCAAAGAATTCATTTACATCTGCTTAGTGGGTGATTTGCGGCAAGATACCACAGAGACATCTACATACGGCCACGCATATGCACCAGTCTACGAGTATACGAGTATGTGATGTGTGCATGTGTATGTGTGTGCACTTGCGAGTGCCAAAGCACTCATACGCTCCGTTGTACATCCATATACCCGGCGAGTTGATGATGTTGAAAGCGTGAAACTATAAATTTTCGTTGGATCGCCGGATAAGCGGCAATAGCGGATGAGGCGAGTGCGATATGGGCAGGCATGAATGGATATGCGAATGCATGAATATCCACATACACATTGGTGTGCATGTGTGTGTGTGAGTGTTCGGATGTATGTGGTTAAGACGATAGTGCTGCGCGATAGTGATGTTCACGCCCCACACACCACTGAGCTGGAGCTCCAACTGTGGTTGTGTAAGTGTTTATGTTTTGTTTGCTTATGTGTTTGTGGCGCTCCCACTATGCGCTGCTTATGCGGCCCATGCCAGCTCACTGTTTGTTGCTGAATATGAAATTATGCCAAAAAATTTCGCTGATGCGGTTAAATTGCGGTGCTACCATGCAGCCAAGCGCTCAGTAGCGGCAATGTAGGAAATGAACAGTACTACCTGCCTCTCCTTACCTCCTTACACCGCTCACAGAATCGCCAAAGAAACTTTCAATCCATGTTATTATGACCACGACCGCTTGGCTTGGCTTGCCGCTGCTGCTGCTGCTTTCTGCTGCTTTCTGCTGTTGCTGTTGTTTTTGTTTGCAGATGTCTTCACACGTTGCCAACGTTGCTTGTTTGCTGTTTCGCTTCTTGAATCTACAGCTCCATTGGGGATCTGCATATGTTAGCGATTGTTGTTAAAAAAATTTTCCGTTTACTTTGCGCTATCCCTGCGAGGGGTCTGCTGCTTGTTCTATTCAAACTACAAAACTACTTGGATGTTTGTGCACATACATGCACACTTGCATGAATCTTTCAGCTCATGCTGTTTGAAGTGGGTCGCTTGATTTTCTTGCCGTGTGTGGCATGTACACATCAAGTGATTCATTTTCCGTCATACCCGAGCCCCAGTGCGCTGTTGTGCTGCCCATCTGCTTTGGCACTTTTGAAAGTTCAAACTGCATAAAAAATATTCTTTAAACAACACACAAATTCCAAGAACTTTTCGCATCACTTTATAGTACTTATTTGCGCATGGAAATGTTAGTCTATCTTTGGCTAAGCAACTTGGTAGCGCTGCTTGTTTGCTGGATGTTCGCCTGCGGTGTTCGTCCTCGCTGACTTAATGTTTGAGAAAAACACGTCTCTATAGGATGGGAGGGTGGGCTGAATATATGAATGGTCATACCAAATGATTGACTGCCTAAGGGTCAAATGAAGAAATAGGCCTAAAGTATCCGTGCACTGAGAAAAAATGTGCCATTACAGCCAATGAGAAATACAAAAAAAGAAGCTTTTTAGATAGTGGAAAGTGGGAGCCTAGTTTGGCTACATTTGTGACAATCAAGTAAGCGTTGAGGGTAGATTTTTTTAAATTTATTTGAGCACGATGAAACGAGGAGCGCTTCAGCTACATAGGGAGGTTAACCAATGCCGAAAGTATTGCCCAGAAACGCTAAATGCAATTTTCTCAAACCGATTTTTTGATAGGTGACGTAATGAGCCTTTAAACAAGCTGCACTCAAATCTGTTTAAATAAAGAATTATAATAATATTGGTCGAGATCCTCCTCCTATTTGTGGCCCTACAGTTTCAAGCCAACTCAAAACGGCAGATGGTTTTTATGAGGAGCTTTTTCGTGGCGGAAATACACTCGGGAGTTTGTCGAAGGGCGACCCCTATTTGAAAAAGTTTTCTATCATTTGGTGTTTCATGTATGGAGCTTCGAACTTATGTACTTCCAAGCGTAGGCACGCGCCAACCCATTCGGCTATGGCGGGCGCCTGTTTAATTTATCCCTTTAATTTATTTAGATATGATGCAAGATAAAGCCAAAAAACCCTTTCTTGAAATTTTTTTTATACCTTCCCAAAAAAAAAAACAACTCTATGCGACGGAAGCCTGCTCAGAAGCTAACTTTTCACGTTCAATAGCTAACGGTAACTGGCGTGTGTGTGACAAATCCAAGCTACTTGTGCTCGCATCATTAGTTTTAGAAGGATGCACCCTCTAAACTCAGTAAATTCCTTAAGTTTAGATAAAAAATTCGAGCTTTTCTGAATCTCCTTCCGTTTCTTTGTACCTCTGTAAGCAACACCGAGACCAAAAAGAAAAATAACGACTAATATCGACTGTGGCGGACTCTGTCGATGTATTCGCAGTGCCGATATGGGCTGAGGCCAAACAAGGACATAAGTCAGCTGGCGTCCATGCATTAAAGCTGTACCGCTTCTATGGAGTGCAAGGAGTGAAACCGAGGGTAGCAGAAAATGCTAGAGAAAGAGTTGGATCGATGGTAAAGAAGATGAAAAGAGTCAACCAAAATTCGGTAGACGTACAAACTTAAACCAAAATCTTGAAGAGTGAATGAATAGGAAGCATGGCGATGTCGACTGTTATCCAACTCAGACACTCACTGCACACCTACAGGGCTATCCGTCCGCCTTTTCGTCCCAGTTGCTCGAATATATTTGGAAGCGGAGAACACGTGGCTTTTCAATGCAAATGTTTTGGTAAAGTACAAGCGGTACTGGTGCAGGTATTTGAAAATCCGCCTTCTCACACAACATTTGTCTTTGATATGTCCTCATCCAACGCTAAATGGCACGCCGTAAAAACGTTCGCGACTACAGTCACGAGGAGACTTAATCACATTGACTGGGAAAGGAAAGCCCAGAAACGATAGCAGCAATAGAAGCAGCTTGCTATTGGAGATGAACTGTTTTATATAGGCCGATGACAGATACAGACACTGGAGTCAATCACTCACTACAGTACCAAGCAGAAGGCAAGAAAATTGTTTGTAAGCATCGACCCATTGTACATTTTCTGATGTTCCAAAGTGAAACTGGGAAACTGGATGTAGCAACCTGTTGTGCCAATAGACATAAATGCGGCTCAGGCTTGAAAAAAATGCTAACGCGGTTTCAGCGGGGAACCGACGAAGCAGAACGTGAGATCATGCCCCACTTGCCAGCTTTGCTAATGTTTCTGAATTTCTGATTTCAATCTCCTTACCAAAAAATAGAAAAAAAGATATTGAACAGCCTATGAAAGTAATAATATTTTGGTAGGATATGCAACAGTTAACACCGTGCCTCAGCTTGTCAATACCGTTAGACCTTTGTACTGGGATGTCATCATCACGCACTCTTACTTCAGCAACAACAAAAGACAAGCTACAAAAAGCATAGCTCCAATTTAATTTTCAGTAAAATTACGGGAATATAGGCGCGTCCGCCGTAGCCGAATGGGCTGGTGCGTGACTACCATCCGGAATTCACCTAGAGAACGTGGGTTCGAATCTCAATGAAACACCAAAACGATAGAAAAAGTTTAGTCCAATAGCGATGGGAAGGCAATGGAAAACCTCCGAGTGTATTTCTGCCACGGAAAACCTCCTCATAGAAAACCATTTGCCGTTCGAAGGCGGCTTAAAACTGTAGGTCCCTCCATTTGTGGAACAACATCAAGGCACATGCCACATATAGAAGGAGGAGCTCGACCAAATACCTAACAGAAGTGCACGCGCCAATTATTTAGTTTTTTTCATTGTGATTACCTCAACCAACTACGAACGCACAATTCTCTGAAAGTTTCCTCTAAGTTTTAGTTTCTTTGGAATACTATATCTCTATTTTTTATTGATAGCTAGGCCTTTTGAAGCATGAAACATCCATCCGTGCAAAAACGCTCCGTGTATCTGCGCAACCTCTCTCGAGATTCCGCTATGGTTAGTGGGTCCACTTTTTATATAATATTTATGTTTGCGTTTGTGATTTATCATTTTTTATTTCTTTCATTTTTAGTTGCTTTTACACATTTTTATGAATTTTTCTCTACTTCACGTTGATGGCTTTGTTGGTTTTCTACTTCACGTGACAACAATTTTTTACTTCACAATTCATCTTAATTCAAAATGCCCATCATTTGCACTGCCGCCATGTCCTACCGCCAGAGCTGGAATACGGCTCGCCAGCCTGTAGAGTGTGCGTTTCTTTTATCTCAACAGCAGTTTGTTGCCCCATCTACCCGAACTCACTTCCTTATTCTGTTCTTTGTTTGTTTTTTTGGATAAAGTGACGCATTGCCACTATCGCTGGCCGCCTTTGCGGATTTAAGCTTTTGCATTGGGATGCTGATGTGTGGGGGTGGTCATTTAACCTCGTGCGTTACGTTGCGCCCGATTTTACGCTCATTTCAGCAGAAAAATGCCAAGCAGCCTATATTCTCCCGGGATCGTGCCATTCGACGTGGCTAAGTGCGCTTAGTTTGGCTTGCAGTCGCTGCTCGTCCACTTTCCGTTTTTTCGCTCGTTCACTCTCGCACCAAAGGAGTTCTACAACATGACGTAGCATGTCAAGCCGGATTTCCCAATATACATGTCCTTTTGCGCACTTTCATGTGATTGCTATTTACAACTGTACGGGAGTTTGGAGGGGTAAAAGAGTCGGTAGTGGCGCATTGTAGGCATGAAAAGCGGCCGCACTACGCCTGGCCGGATTTACACAGGCCATACCGATGTTGTTTGTTGGCGCTGTGTTGCTCGCCTCGGACATTGTTTACAAAGCGATTCTTGTACTGAATATTGTGCTTGCAGTCCTCATGTTTTTAGCCCGTCACATGGAGTCTTTTTCGTTGCCCTCGCGCTTTTTTCTTTCCGTTTCGGCACTAAAAAAGTTTTCATTTAACAATGTTACAATATTTATTTCGCAATTTTTGTTGTTTCTCTCTAATAATTGCTGTGTGGCTGTTTTAATGTTTCGCTAAAGTCGTTGTTGTGCACAAATGCCTGTTGTTTTGTTTGTTCCAGCTGTGCGCACCATGACATGGTCAGAAAAGTGACGCCACTTATACGATTGCGCCTGTGGTGTGGGAAGACTCTTGTCTATTAGGCACGAAAAAGATTCTATTTATTTTATGTGTGGCATAACGAAACTAATGTATGTTTGTGGAGAGTTTCGCAAAGATGGGCATGAATGTAGTAGGAAAGCCTGAGGGCACGTTAGTTACGACAGAGTTGGCAAAAATGCGTGAAGTGATTTCAGGGGAGGATACCTTAACACGCATCAGTCGCTGGCAAAAATGTCAATTCGACTCTACATCAAAAAATCAAAATTTAAGCAGTAAAAAATGAAGAAGTAGAAGTTTTTATATTTAAAAGAAATACATCAGAATGCAAGGAAAAGTAAACGGAAAATAAAAAAATATTTATTGTATCTCACATTTTTCAAACAAAATGGACAGATGTTGCGATCAAATTGACATAAATGACTGATGCGTGTTAAAGAACTTCATAGTTTTATGCCACCATAAGTTTTTTACGAAAAAACGCGCTGAAATAATTGCACGCGTCTTATAGAGTACCGAAATCATGAAAAGAAACTTGCGAGGCAAAGTCCAAAATTTGATTTCGGATCAAAATATGTTCTTGGTGTTATGTTTCATTACAACTTTTATTTGCTAGTGGAAGTGCTGGAGCCGGTTAGCACGAAAAACTCGGGCAAAATCGCGTAAGCGGTTATCGCGTCAATCAAGAAGAAGTTGAAGCACTTGGCTCTGGCGGTGTACGAGGGCAAAACCAAGCGTTTGCTGGCGTCCTGCAGGGAGTCGCGGCATCTTGAACTACAGATCGAAGTTAATAACTATAAATTCGATGTGGTCAAGGACCTCATATATCTGAGTTCCACGACTACCAGCAGCAACGATGACCGCCTTTAAATCAAGCGAAGGACAACTCTTGTCGCCAGGTGCTACTTTGGGCTAAGTGCGCTATTGAGCAGTAAATCCCTCTCTCGGCGAACGAAAAAAATACTCTACCAGATGCTCATCATCCCGATGTTTCTTTGTGGTGCTGAAGCCTGGTCAGTCAAACAATCAGATGCAGCCGCTCTTGAAGTTTTCAAGAGGAAAGTACTTCGAACGATGTTTGGCCTTGCTCGCGTAGACGGTTACCGCATACGAATGAACCACGAGCTTTATGAGCTTTATGGAGATATTGACATAGTCAAACAAGCAAGGACTAAGGTGGCTGGGTCATGTCGTCCGCATGGAAGAAACTGCTCCGGAAAAGAAGGTGTTTAAGACGGTAGTTCGCAGTCGTCAGCGAAGTGGACGTTTTCGTGGACCAAATTGAAGATAACCTGGCTTCTCTTGGCTTAACGAATTGGAAACGATGTGCGGAAAACAGAGACACCTGGCGAGACATTATTCGGCAGGCTGTAACTCGGTAAAGGGTTGTTACTGACAGCTCTGAGATGGAATCGGAAGTCAGAACAGAAGCTTTCTCTAAATCAGCCAATTTTTCTATTTCCTAAAGACTGACGAAGACAGCTAGTGTTTTTCAGGCAGGCGAGTAAGGCGAAAAATTGGTATCTTTTGGCGAATCTAATCATACAGCAAAACTATGCTCATAGTTCTTCGCTTGTTGCGTCCGGGCTGGACGTATTTAGATTAGCTCATCTACTATAAGTACCTGGTATAGTTTTCCTCAACTGCTGAAAATAAGAAGTCTTAAGGAGTCTGCGGTTGCCATCCAATAGCGGTCGCCACTCGGCAAGCAATGGCAAACCTCCGAGTGTATTTCTGCCATGAAAAAAGCTCCTCATAAAAAACCATTTGACATTCGGAGTCGGCTTAAAACTGTAGGTCCCTCTATTTGTGGAACAACATCAAGACGCACACCACAAATAGGAGGAAAATCTCGGCCAAGCCCCTAACAGAAGTATACGCGCCAATTATTTACCTTTTATTAATGGAATCTACATGTTTCGACTAAATTTTTTCAGTTCTTCCTCCGACCTTTCCCTCCCCTTTCGTTTGCTTTCTTATTTACCGGAACACTCTTAAGACCTGGGATATGCTGTGCTAACGAAGAGATGGTGGATATATTGAATATTCTAATATCCATTTTGAGTCGGTTTTTACCAACCCAAGTGCCTTAACCACACCTCATGCCTTAATAGCTTTAAGAAGGCTGCGTTAGTGTCAGGAAGAATACCAAATCCTGTTTCGTTGTCCATTTTTTGAAAGATTGAATCTCGTCATTGCTTAAAAATGGTTGTCTAGTAAATTGTCAGCTTCTCTCAAAGAGAGTTGCTAGGACCCTGTGCAATTTTTGAATCGTACGTGATGATTTGGGGTAGAGTCTACTATCAGTCTACTAATCACTTCTTTATAATTATAGTTGAAGTTCTGGCAGTGGTCGATCTCCTTGATTTAATTTTCAAAGTATCTATGGTCCAGAGCTTGGGTGAGAGAATGCAAAATTCATGTAAAGTTTAGTCTTGCCGCATTGAGCTTTTCTTACTCCTTTTCGACAGATAACACAAATGGTAAATATTCGCTTTGGATTTTCACCAAAAACATTAATTTTAACTAAGCTGGAAACACATACATACAAACACGGCCATACCCTTTCACAAGTACATGCATACAGCCATACTTATATGTATGTATTTGTATGGTATATTTGCTGAAAGTACCGCAGGGGTGGCAAAAGTGCGGGGTAATGCACATTCATACGGAAAGAGAAATTATAAGTGTTGCCTCATGTCACTTACATACAACGCCAACAAATCGAACATCATTACCAACACTACGTATAACCGTTACAACTACTCACACATCTACGCCGCATACACACAAACAGACGAAATAGATTGTGACTTCTATCAATACAAACCGAGAGGAGTGCGGGCTCTGTGCGCTATACTATATACATACATCACGGCACTGGCGCTTTGAGACCGAGAGGGTATCACACGTGCACATCAATCACTCTCATCAGTGACACATGTAATCTTAAATAAATAAAACATGCTTTGCACCATTTTGGCAATAACTAATGAAAATAAAATGCTTCGAAAAATTCTAAACTGAAATGTACTCGTACTGGGAAAATAGCAAACAGCAAACGGCAAACGGCAAACAGCAAAAGGAAATAAGAAAACTCGTACAAATCAACTAAAATCTGTAGCATATTTTCGGAGAAACAAAAATCCAATTTCGTGCTTCGCATAGTGATACCTTGAACCTACTCGATTGGCTGGCATTCTTGCGTTTTCCACGAATTTTTTGTCATGGCTTTTCTTGGTTGCCGGGTCAGAGGATGGCCTGGGTAAATAATAAATAAGAGTCGTTTTCATACACTTTACCCTTAGACTTTGGCAGAATCACATAAGTAAGTATAAATGACTGTAATTACTAGCAAGAGTGCTGGTGTCACGAGTAAGTGGTCATCCAGGTATTTATAGGTTCACCACCACAACGCAGGTAATAGGTCTATTTATAAGTTCGTGCGGTTTTACAACAGATGGCGTAACTTGATTATTATTCCATCGATCCACATTTCCAAACATTCATTGGAGAGCTACTGTCGTAAGGCACAAACGTCAGTATAAGTTTTTTATTTGAAGCGTAAACAACAATATTTTTACCACACTTGAAAATGTCGAATTTCGTGCCAAATAATGTGTTTTTGCGGGGAATTCTTCTTCATTATTTTAATATGAAGAAAAAAGCAGCCGAAAGTCATCGTATCTTGGTGGAAGTTTATGGTGAGCATGCTCTATCTGAGCGAACGTGCCAGAAGTGGTTTGCACGCTTTAAAAGTGGTGATTTTGGCTTGGAAGACGAAGAACGCGAGGGTGCGCCGCCAAAGTTCATGGATACCGAATTGGAGGAATTGCTCGATCAAGATCCGGCTCAAACGCAAGAAGAGGTTGCAAAAACTTTGGGAGTTGATCAATCAACCATTTCCAAACGTTTAAAAGCCATGGGAATGATCCGAAAGGTAGGCCATTGGGTGCCGTATGAATTGAAGCCAAGAGACGTTGAACGCCGTTTTATGGCATGCGAACAACTGCTTCAACGGCACAAAAGAAAGGGTTTTTTGCATCGAATTGTGACTGGCGATGAAAAGTGGGTCCATTACGACAATCCAAAACGTCGGGCAACGTATGGATACCCTGGCCATGCTTCAACATCGACGTCGGCGCAGAATATTCATGGCCTGAAGGTTATGCTGTGTATCTGGTGGGACCAGCTGGGTGTTGTGTATTATGAGCTACTGAAACCGAATGAAACGATTACGGGGGATGTCTACCGACGACAATTGATGCGTTTGAGCCGAGCACTGCGAGAAAAACGGCCGCAATACGCCGATAGACACGACAAAGTTATTTTGCAACATGACAATGCTCGGCCACATGTTGCACAAGTGGTCAAAACATACTTAGAAACGCTCAAATGGGATGTCCTACCCCACCCGCCGTATAGTCCAGACCTTGCGCCATCCGATTACTATCTCTTCCGATCGATGCAACATGGCCTGGCTGACCAGCACTTCCGTAATTACGATGAAGTCAAAAAATGGATCGATTCGTGGATTGCGGCAAAACCGACCGAATTTTTCACAAAGGGAATCCGTGAATTGCCAGAAAGATGGGAAAAAGTAGTAGTAAGCGATGGACAATATTTTGAATATTAAATTTGTAACCATTTTACGTCAATAAAGTTTCAAATTTCGAAAAAAAACCGCACGAACTTATTCATAGTCCTATTACAAAGGGCAGAAGACTGCTTCATGCGCAAGGCGCTCAGGTTGTTAGTTTATTATGGGTATGGGGTATGAGGGAAAATAAATGCGCACAGAAATGGGAGGATGGAATTGAAATTTACTTAATGATCTGTGTTTGCTGCGCCATTCGATGTTCTGTATGTCCGCTTGACACAACAGAGCTAAATTCACGCACCCACACACACTAAATGAAACTGAGTTCTCCTCCTTTCTCTATCATTCCTCCGCCTTGACGCTACCAGTCGAATATATTCAGCACTGAAGCTGTTGCATTCTTCCGTTTAGCAAGAAACTCGTCGGCTGAGCTTTGCTGGTACCAGCTGCTATCCGCTTAAGGCCGGCGGGCCAATTAGATGTCCTAAATTCAGTAGTTTTCGCGAAGCGTTGTAGGATGAGAAAAAAAACAATTAGCCAAATGAAGTTTTGGGGATAGTTTAATATATATTTGAACTAAAAACAAAAATTTGTACAATCTCCAACAATATATTGTAAGCCGAGTTATCAATAGATTCCCAGAGCGCCTTGCCACTGAAGTATCCAACTTCTGTACAAGATACAACTTGCAATTTTCATCTGAAAACAAAAAAAAAAAAGATTATTAATTTTGATGTAATTATCTTCGATGTGAACTAAGAAAATTGGGAGAAACACGTAAAATTCGAATTTTTGGGGAAGGTAGAAAAAAAAAGTGTTTTTTCAAGGAAAAAAAAACTCTTCAACTGGGTAAAAAAGTCGCTTAAAAAAAGTTTTTGATACATAACTTAGGTGTACATAAATTAGGTAAAATCGTGAAAATGAAAAGCCGAGAAAACGCGCTTCAAAGTTACAACAATAAGCGCACGGTTGCTCGACGCCGCACTACGCTCGGCTCTGTAGCTCCGCAAATACTTGGAATTTAACTCTGAAAATTTGTGTCTCATGTTCTTGAATATCTAAGCTATTGATTTCAGGAAAAAAAAATCGATTTTTTTTTTACCTTTTAATTGGCCCGCCGGCCTTAATACACTGAACCAAAGGGTTTTCCAATATCAGTTGCCGCTTTGCATGGGGACATGTGACCCCCGCGGGGCAATTTTCAATGACTACGCTGTAAAATCCGGCTGAGTTTGAGCCAGCGCCTGACCTGTCTAATGACTCTAAGTTCAACGGTTGAGTAGTTTCAGACACGCTGCAATACGTCAATCACCATTTGATCGATTAACTTTCCTCTACGAATGTGGAACCTGGCTATAAATATTTTCTTATTTCCGACTCTGCGAAGCCCCTAGCCTCAGTCTGTTAGCGAAGGGTTCGTATAGGCGGCTGAGCTTTGCGACTGTTGAACATAAAGAATCGTGCACTTGAATGCACAGGACTAATTCATTTTTTATAAGCAGCAATATCGATCTATCTCATTCACTGCTTTATCATGGTGAAGCTCGGGCTGATAGATTTGGGTGAGCTCCTTTTCCATATTATGTACTGCAAAATGAAGTTTCATGCCAGCTGGTTTTATTAAGAAGCTTTTCCGTTTCGGAAAAACACTTGTAGGTGTAATTCATTATTCCTTGCACAACTTTGTTTATAATATTATGCTTCATATCTACTATACAATAGATCTCGAATTCGGACTGTCCGCGTGGAGCAGCTCACAAATCTCAATAAAGCCCATCACCGGATTAAGGCCGACTTCGACAAGCCCCGCCAGGTGTCTCTGCTTTGCGCGTACCTTCTCCAATTTGTTACATTAAGTGGTGATAGGGTTCTCTGGACTTGGTCCTTCCTCGATTTGGAGGCTGTCTCCCTTGGGTCTTCCCAACGTTGTGGTCCTCTAACTTACCATCTGAACACCTTCTTTGCTGGAACTTCTGCATCCATACGCGCCTAATTATGCCCACATCGTCGTAGAGCTCATACAGCTCGAAATTGATTCGGCGGTCGTAGCTATCGCCAACACGTAGAGGACCGTGGATTTTCTCGTATATGTATGTATGTAAAACACACAAAAACTACAAAATTTAATTACTTTTCAGAAATTTCTCTTACTAACTCGGAAATACTCCTTTGAGCAATATTTGAAACCATATTGAAGTGAATCCTCCTCGTAACTAAACATACCTACACATTTATGTAGGTGCTGCATTTCTCCATTCCATTTCTTTCGTTTATTTGTTGTTGTTATTTTGATGACCTAAACTGTTACTATTCTGAGTCCTCGGTTTTTTTCTCTGCTATTTTTAAATACTCTTTCTTGGCGTTATCTTGCCACTTCCGCCATCTGATATGCGTACCTACATGGACAATGTGTATTAAAATAGCCCAACACACATATATACATATGTATGTATGTATGTACATACACACCACTCCATAATTTATTATTAATAAATATCCCAGGAAATAATGTAGTGCTAGTAGAGGTTCATTTTCTACCATCACTACGTGTCCAGCTGCTTGCAAAGTTTTTTGCACATTTGCTTTGGTGTTTTTGAATTGTTTTATATTCCATTCAAATACGACGCACGTACAGCTAAAAAAGCAAAGAAGCAATAGATGCGAGTATTGGTAGTGGTGCGGGTTGTTTGAGAAAGGAAATATAAAATAAGTGCGCTGGGTTGCAGGGACCAAACTTGCACTCTCATACCAAACTTGCCCATTCCTGGAGCGAGGCTGTATTTACATTCATTTTGTTAGCATAAGAATTAGTGTCACAATCTTCCAATACAAAAACAAAAATAATATCAATAAAAAACAACGAGTACAATAATAAACAGGACAATCGAAAAAGATAAGCGACGTAGAGGAAAAATTAATGAAAAAAAAGATACCAAAAGTAGAAGAACTGGCAGTAACCAAAGGCATGACCTTTCTGCGCTCTGGCTTTTGGCGCAGATAAAGATCTCTTGAGATATATCGTTGCGTGTTCGCTTGTCTAATATTTAATTTTTGTTTATTTAAGAATATTAAATTCATACACAAGCGTATGCTTTATATGGGTAGGTGCTGGGCGGCCGAGGCAACATACTCGGCGTGGAGGATTGCGTGGGTGGTACAGCATTGAACAGTAAAGGTCAGAGGGTAGAAATTGGGTGAAAAATGCGACATTTCGCGGGCACAATTTCCAATTTTTTTCAATTTTTTCCATTTTAACATTTTATTATTTTCTTACAAGCTTTTGTTGTTGTTGTTTATTTCTTTTGTGTTTAAGAACTTTACATTTACTTGGGCTCTTGTTTATAAGCGTATAAATTCAGAGTCTGGCAAGTAGCGCACCAGAAACGAGCAAACTGATATCAACAGCAAATAATGAAAATATTAAAAATAAAATCGGAGTGCTCTGGGCATCTTAAGGCAGCAAACGGAATATGAGTAACGCATAAAATGCTTATAAATATATGACTAGGAACTTGTTTATTAGAAAATAAGGAATAAAATGCGATAAGAGAAAAACGGTGGCATGGCTAGAAAGTAAGTGTTTTTAGGTTGTTTTCTGTTGTTTTTTGTTTTTTTTTTTTTGATGAATTAGGGTAGCAGAAGGAAAACAAAGTTTTGCAAGCAGCTGCGGCATGGGGGAAAGAGCTTCGCATAATTTTATTTTCCCTTTTCTTTGCGAATTCGTCATGGTATGGGGTTTTGATTATGAGTATTTGACTTGAAAATATGCTAAAAGTTTAGCGAGATGTCAGCCGCAAATATGTTTGGGTATTTAGTGGATGAGTTATTTTTAAAGCGAGTGGGAGTTTCCAGAAACCTTTTTTTTGGGCTTGGGTGCTATTTGAGACAAATTTACTTTATGAGTTCATAAATTTGTAATTTGAATTGGAATTTGTGGCGTTTACGGAAAAAGCGTAAATATTAAGCCATATTTAAAATGCGTATTTTATGCTCAGCATTCACGAGCGAAAAGGGTAAATTGCGTGAAGATAATTATGATTGTTCAAAAGCGAAACCACTAAACGGAGTTTTCGCTGCAGCTGTGGTTGTGGTAGCGAGTTTGAATTCTTTTAGTCAACCTTGTAAATTTTGTTAGGAAATAAACGCAAATGAATGAAGAAAAATGAAATAATCACTGTTTTAGGCTGGGTAAGTCTTTTTTGATGATGGTTCCAAGTGTAGAAGTCCATGCAAGTGGCGAAAGTCCCTCTTTTCCATTCACTTGCGAGTGCTCCAAGCAAATCACAACTTCCGGGGCTCGCCCAAGTATCCAATTAGGTAGCTTCCGAACATTCGTTTGAGAGCGGGCTAATGTAAGAAGGCGAAACAGCGCAGGATATTTGGTTGCGCGCTGGATTTGATACCCGCCACGTAAAAATCTTCCCCCAATGAAAAACTAAGCAAAGCCCTGTGCTCGGCCAAATCGCGCAAGCGGTTATCGCGCCAACTAAGAAGAAAACGAAGAAGGCTTTTTTGTAGGTGACAACCATAGCTGAGTGAGTTTGCTAGTGACTACCATGCAGTTGATACAAAGTTCGAAAACTATTGAATTAATTAAATAAAATAAATAAATAATTGGCGCGTACACTTCTGTTAGGTGTTTGGCCGAGCTCCTCCTCCTATTTGTGGTGTGCGTCTTGATGTTGTTCCACAAATGGAGGGACCTACAGTTTCAAGCCGACTCCAAACGGAGGTTTGCCATTGCCTGCCGAGTTAGCGATCGAATTAATTAAATATTAAATTAAATAAAAAGTCGTTTCTCAAGACGATCGCTTCAAGGCAAGCAATGGCAAACTGACGAGCATATTTCTGTTATGAAAAGGATTCTCAAAAAACCTCCCGCCACTCGGACTCAGTAAATCTCTTCATTTGCCCTACAACATTGAGATGGACATCATAAAATTCTAGGAGAAGTTTAGCTAAACACTTCGCGAAGGATGCACACTCTGCTTATATGCCACCTTGATAAAAAAAAATGGACGGAAAATATTCAGCAAATTCAAAATTCAGGTTTATTCCTTAGTAGTCATATTATCGCCTCCCTATAGAAGCGAAGTAAACGAAGAGACAACCAGGGACCGAGTAACCTGGAGAGTGCGTACGAGGAGGGCCGACCCCAATTAAGGGACCACGGCGAGGACGCAGAAGATCCAGCTCTCGAAATCTTTTTGGCACTCTATTTTCGGTATAGCCTACAGAGCCGTCTGCGATTTTTCTAGTACTTCTTTTTAGTTGCTAAAACGCGTCCACGCAGTGATTTTGGACTCTATCATAAAGAGTCAGGGACGCAAATCAGGTGAATTCGATGTCAGTCGAATGGTATTCGTTTCGTTCTTGGTAAAAAGTTAACGGCTATTGATGACGCCGTGGTACGGTGCATTATCATGGTGCAAAGTGCACGATTTTTTCCACTATCCTTTATTTTTTGGCGCATTGCTTCACGTAAACGTCTCATGACACACAAATAGCAGTCCATACTAACTGTCTGAACTTCCGGTCAAAGTTCGTGGTGTGCAATACCGTTGTAATCCACATTCGCCTTATTTTTTGACTGAAAACGACGTAGCTTTTATGATTTTGGTTCATTTGGAGCTCTTCACCCACTCGCTTGATGTCTGGACTACGTGTCGTACTCATAAACCCATGCTTCGTCTCCACTTAGGATGCGTTCGAAGAATGTTGGGTCGGACTCAGCCTTGAAAATCATGTATTTGGCGATATCAAAGCGGTCCCTTGTTTGCATGAAAATCACATGCTTTGCAGCAACATCCTGAATGGATCCATAAGCAATCTTCAAGTCCTCTGCCAGCTTTCCTTAGTTTTCGATGCCGACGGCCTGCCACTATGTTCGTCATCCGAACGATCGGAGCTTAAAAAAATAATAGAACTCAAATCAATTGACTTAGAGCGTCACCTGGAGGTTGTAACGGGAACTTTTTGATAAGGTGGTACTATATTTATATATAATATGTATGTATGTGTAATATAAAATATATTATAATTCACACTTACGCTCTTTTTTGGGTGTTTGGTGGAGCTGTTCCTCTTATTTCGGACTTATGCCGAAATAGGTTATAGTGGGTGTCGCTAAATCAGGAGCGCTCTTAGGCCAAATCTAGAAAGAGGCTCATTGTGATTGTTGAGCCGCAAACGGCGAATTCAGTTTGTAGTCCAGTAAAAAGATACCAAAAAAATAGCCAAGTAAGTAATTTTATGGTTTATTATGTAAAACCCATCACTGTGAACTTAAATTTGAGTCTTCGGTGTCGGGGGTTGTGTCCCCCGGCCGCCATCTTAGAAATAGGGTGCAACTGGTTTTTTGCGTTTATCTCGTGAATTCCTAGAGTTACGAAAATTTCGTAAGATACTTTTTTGTAGATAATAATATTATTATCTATTATTCATTCAAATTCAAAAAAAGTTATAAGCAAAATTACTCGAAAAATTAAGTGATGAATTGTTTTCAAGCGTAATAACTTTTTTTTTATTGATTTTATGGAAAATATACATCAGAGCTTTTTTATAGAGCATTCGTTTGTGAACATTTTTGTCTATAAGTTTTTCCCGCTATCTTTATTTAGTCTTTGATTTTGAGCTGCTAAGCGGAGCAACTAATACATTAGCGAAGCGCATAAGCGTTATACGAATATCATATACATTGCATTTATCTACTTTTCTTAGTGATGTTATTATGTATTATTGTATTGTTGATTTTATACGCAATTATATTAATATTTTATATAAATTATTGATACTCCTTTTCGCACCACCTAAGAGGTAGAGTCTGCAGCGCAAGCAGACATAATTTGTAACGGCAAATGGACCTTTATGCTATCAGACACAAGTATTTTAGCAGAAAATATCAGTTCGCTGTCCGATCTCAAGAATAAGTATTAAAATATTACTTTTTGAAATAAATTCGCACCAATAATGGCAGATATTCCATTATGCCCATGGCTGATTTTGCACAGAGAGTGGTTGAGTAATATTTTTGTAATCTTCATGTTTCTTGCTGCTTCTTCAGCTTCTTTGAAAAGTCGCACTTATTCATTTATTATTTTTTCTTAGCAAGAATTTCGCTATAAGAACTCTGAAACAGTGGCGCTATGCTCGCTTTTCAGGAAGAATACTTACCTCGCTTCTTTCCGTTCCCATTTCGGTCACGTTTGCATAGAACTCCTATTAGCTGCGTTCTTCCCTTTCACTATCTTTCACTTCAAACTAAATTTAATTAATTTAGTGGAGTCTTCAAATTTTACGATTTCTAAATCAAAAATATTGTAATAACTTCTGCTTTTTTAGCAATAAAATTTCTTTATAAATTCATTCATCAATCAACTGGTATAATGAGACATTTTTTTTTTACAACTTTGGCCATTACTTAATTTGTGTCCTACTTCAGTTTCTAGGAATGCTTGTATGTGTCGTAGTCATAAAGTCCAAGGTCAGCCATTAACCAAATTACATTGCAAAAATCTAACCGATAAACATAAAACAGACAATTTACACAGTTCATATCAACTGATTCATTGTTTATTCTCGCTCTTTATTTTTAACTTTATCGTCCTTCATCGACTCTTGTACATTTGTACATTTGTGCGTATGTGGCGGTGTGCGTGCAGCCAACAACTATCCATGCTACATTTGGGTCTTTTGCCATAAATTTACAAAAAAAAAGGGGAAAAAGATGTATGCACATATTTCACTTTTGAACAGCTCAATATATCATTTTATAGCTGCTATTACCCTGACGAATGCTAGGAATGGCTAAAAATACTGAAGCGGAATAAAAACTTATAAACTAAAACTTCAATCAAAAGCATTTTCGATAAATCAGCAAAAGTAATAATAATACCGAAATTATTTTGTATTGCTAACAAGGCATTAAAAAGTAGAGGATATTCTATTAAGTGCAACAACACCGACAACAATAAAAAGTAGCCAAACAACAATGGCAATAGCAATCGCATGACGGACTGCTCCATTGCAATGTGGTGGTACTATGTATTTCCAATTACTCACATTCCTA
The DNA here is from genome assembly GCF_028408465.1 of Anastrepha ludens. Classification (NCBI taxonomy): domain Eukaryota; kingdom Metazoa; phylum Arthropoda; class Insecta; order Diptera; family Tephritidae; genus Anastrepha; species Anastrepha ludens. Next base: position 113,628,806 of record NC_071500.1, on the reverse strand, counting down.
CATACGGTCTTACATTTTTTTCCTGTAATGCTCCATGCTCCATGGAGAGAAGCAAGAACTCCGTATGCTGCTCTTTTTTTGTCGTTTTGTTGTAATCACAGCACAATGGAGCAGTGTATTGATTCTCTTGCCTGCCTGCCTTCAATTCACTTTGTTAAGAAATTACGCAAGTTTGTATTAGTATACCCGATGTGTGTCTGTATGTAGTTGTATGTATATTTTTATGAAATGTGAATTAATAGAGTTGAAAGCTATTACTTTTTATGCCTTTGTGGAAATGCGAAAATATTGGAACTTTTATTCTCAAATTAATATAAATAAATTGAACATTAAAATTAAATGCACTCCGCATGCATTAAGTTCGGATATAAGCACCTTCGCTGGCGATTCAAAATACATATATGTATTGTACTTACTTATATCTACAGAGCTTTTCATAACTAAAGAACACACACTCATTGACAAGTTTTGACAATTTATTTATTTCCTATTTAATTTTAATATTTTTATATGAAAATATAGTTCACCATATAAATCTTATTACAAGAAAAAATCAATCTTTATTACAAGAAAAAATAATTGAAAAATATTAATCTAATGTTCACATTTTTTCATCAGAATTTTCACAAAATATAAGTTAGGTTAGGTTAGCCTGGTTGGCAATAAGCCACGCATAGACCTTTTGGGTCCTGGCGATACCAGATGGAGACCGACCTCTATGAATACCTAAAGTAGACATCATGTAGGATGTCAGCGCTTTTGGCGAATCTAAGTAGGGCTGGCAGCTCCGCTTTTGAGTCGTCTTCCATACCCTCAAACAGTGGGGCTCCCAGGCACCTTAGTCGCGTTTTTAATAATGCCGGACGAACGCACAAAAGGTCTTCTAAAGTTTCCTCAACATCCTCTCTGCATTTTCTGCATTTGTCCGTGTTAGCAATCCCTATCTTGTACGCATGTGCAGCTAATAGATTTTGACCTGTTAGCATACCTATGAGAGTTCTGCAGTCCTTTCGCGAGAGCGTAAGTACGAATTGAGTCAGTTTTTTGTCGTTAGTTCTACACATGACTTTTGCTGTTTTGCATGTGTTCGGGTTAGTCCACTTAGCTTCCACTTGCCTTTTCATGTGGTCGTCCATTTCGTTGTATATTGTGTTTAGCGGTTTTGGTATGTCATACTCTTGCTCAAAAGGTAGTCTAACAGCACTTTTTGCTATCTCATCTACTATTTCGTTCCCTATAATGCCTTTGTGACCAGGTAGCCAGTAGATATGCAGCCTACTGTTTGCGGCTAGCCTTTCTATGGCCTCCCTGCTCCGTCGAACATTTTTGGACTTAATACAATATGAGTTTATTTCTCTTATTGCTGCTTGACTATCCAGGTATATATTAATTGTTGAGTTCTTTCTTGTTCTAGTGTAGGCTAGCTCCGCGGCCTTCCCCACAGCAAAAACTTCCGCCTGGAAAATACTGCTGTGGTCTGGCAGCTTGATAGGCTGCCTTATTCCTAGTTTTAAGCAGTAAATACCCGCTCCCACTCCGTCTAGAGTTTTAGAGCCGTCTGTATAGATGTGATAAGTTCTATGGCCAGGCTTCATACCTTTGTGCCATCACTCCTCTTCAATTGTAGTGCGAAACCTTCTCTCCCAATTAAAGTACGGAGTCATGTAGTCCGTGCCACCTGAGCTCTACTTTCCTATTGAACTGTGACCGTAGGTTCTGCAGGTGAATACCCCCGCAGCCATTTCGTTGCCAGATTTTCCGCCATGAGGTCAATAGGTGGCATGCTGAGTATCATTTCCAGCGCCGCCGTTGGAGTGGTTTTCATCGCTCCTGTTATGCACAGAGCAACGAGTCGTTGAATCCTTTCCAGCGGCCTTAAGTATGGCAGTTTTCTTTTCGCAGTCCACCATACTAAGGCTCCATACAGCAATATCGGTCTAACTACTGCCGTGTAGCACCAATGCATTAGATAGGGTGATAGACCCCAAGTAACGCCCAGCATTCTTTTACATGCGTACAACGCACTACTGGCCTTTTTCACCCTCTCCTCAACGTTGTGCTTCCACGGCAATTTGCTGTCCAGTATTACTCCGAGGTACCTCGCATAATTTTTGAGAAGTAGTTCGTTGTTGCCTAGCTTCGGGCGGCTCCACGGCGGGACTTTGTACTTCCTGGTAAAAAGTACCATGTCCGTTTTTCCCGCGTTTATCCCTAGCCCTGCGCGAGATGTCCATTGGTGTATCTTTTTGAGAGTGTTGTTCATCACATTACTGATGGTGTCCAGGTACTTCCCGTAACTACTATAGCTATGTCATCGGCATATGCCACTAGTTTTGGTGCCCCTCCATCAAGATTCTTAAGCATTTCATTTGCTACAAGTAACCATAATAGCGGCGATAGTACCCCGCCTTGCGGAGTACCTCTGCATGCATATTTGGTGACGCTCGCATCGTTCCACTGCGCTCTTATCTTTCTGCTAGCTAATAGCTGCCTTATCCATAGATAAACCGCGGGTTGCACATTAAGTGACTCTATGCTATTTAAAATAGCATCTTTTGTCACGTTGTTAAAGGCCCCTGATATATCTAGAATACTCCGTATACTCTAACGCCTTTTCTATGTTTAGTACAAGTGAGTGAAGTGCAGTTTCACTACATCTGCCTTTAGTGTAAGCGTGCTGCGCCTTGGATAATTCGTCCAGCGCAATTGTGTCTCTAATGTAATGTAATCTTCTCTAACGTTTTCAGGAGAAATGCGGTCAGACTAATGGGCCTGTATTCGTTTGAGTAGAGAGGGTTGCTTTTTCCCGATTTTGGAATAAACGCAACTCTCGCTTCTCTCCACAATACAGGAACGTAGCTGAACCTCAGGCATCCCCTGGATATCGTTCTTAACCATGGTACCACAAGATGGCTTACCTTTTGGAGCATGGCTGGGAAGATTCCAATTTGTATAACCCATTCTATCTTATTGGTTGTAATTACGTTCGTCGGGACTTCGTGCACAATATCTTCTCTAGGTTCGAGGACTCTCTAGAAGACCTAGTGTCCTTACACCCTGGAAAATGTGTGCTGACTAGGTCTTCTAGAGAGTCCTCACAGCTGTCAGCCCACTCCCCGTTAATTCTTCGTATTGTTCTTGGCATAGACGGATTCTTGGATAACAGTTTCCTAAGTCTAGCCACATCGTTAGTGTCTTCCATACTGCTACAGAAGTCTTTCCAAGATTCTCTCTTGGCTTTACGTATCTCTTTCTTGTATACTTTTAGTAGATCCTTATACTCTTTCCAACAGAACTCATTGTCAGCAACTTTGGCTAACCTATAGAATTCATGTACTCTACGTCTTTGTGCTCCTAATTCCCTGTTCCACCAAGGGGGCTTCACCTTGCGTCTACTACGTGTTGAAGGGCAGGATCTTTTAAAGGCTTTGACAAGAATAGTTGCAAACAATTCAACCTCTTTCTCAAGTGCGACGTGTGAATTGTATTTCCGGGGTTTCATTGGTGTTTTTGATTGTATGTATATCCCTATACAAGTCCCAGTTCGTATTCTTAGGATTTCTAAAGGATATAAGCTTGTTTTTTGAGCGGAATATAATCTGAAAGCTTATGTATCTGTGATCAGAGAATGAGGGCCTGCTCAACACTGCCCATTCCTGTACCATAACATGCCTGCTTGTGTAGAGTGTTAAATCAAGTACATTCTTCGAGATTGGTCCCATATATGTTGGTTCTTCACCTCTATTAGCTATTTCTAGGCTACACTGAAGCGACGCTTGGAGTGTTCGAGAGAAAGATTCTGCGTAAGATTTTTGGACCTTTGCACGTTGGCAACAGCGAATATCGCAGACGATGGAACGATGAGCTGTATGAGCTTTACGACGACATAGACATAGCGCAGCGAATAAAGATCCAGCGGCTACGTTGGCTGGGTCATGTCGTCCGAATGGATACAAACGCTCCGGCTTTGAAAGTATTCGATGCGGTACCAGCTGGTGGTAGCAGAGGAAGAGGGCGGCCTCCTCTGCGTTGGAAAGATCAGGTGGAGAAGGACTTGGCTTCACTTGGTGTGTCCAACTGGCGCCGGTTAGCACGAGAAAGAAACGACTGGCGCGCTTTGTTAAACTCGGCCAAAATCGCGTAAGCGGTTATAGCGCCAATTAAGAAGAAGAAGAAGAAGGCTACACTGAAGAATATAGGTAAATAGTGACTCACCTCGGTCGTTTATGTCTGCACTACCCCAGACCGTGTGATGTGCGTTTGCGTCCGTTCCTACCACCAGAGCATGCTTCTTTCTGGCAGCTGTTTCTACCAGCTTCCGAAGTTCCGTCTGTGGTGCTTCTTCATCATGTGGCATATAGCAAGACCCAAAGAATAACGACTCATCCTTGCATCCCTTTAGCGCCACCACTGTCAGATCGTCTGAAGAAAGATTATGATCAATATAAGGACATAGAACCACATCGTAGCCGACTCCCTCTATGTTGAGCAGGAGCTCGGCTGAGGCGTTCTTACTTTTGTGGAGGTTAATCTGAAGGACTTTCAGCATCTGGCCTCAGTACCTTCTCGGGGTTGGATACTACCTCCAAGTCACCCTTCTCCACTTCCTGTATATTGAGGGAGGCTTCCAGGATCTCTTCTATACCGAAATCCTTTTCCACCTCCCCCGCAGCGAGCGTGTTGTGGTTGTCATCTGCCGGGTTGCGCTTTTTGAGGCAACGGTGCACGCTACCAACTCCCCAAGCCATCCTCCCGAATCGCGCATAAAGCAGGTCCTCTGCCGGCTTGTTGATTTGGATAATGTAGTCTTGGCCACCCTCAGCAGTTGCTGGTTTTGCCACGCTCAACACTTTCCAATCGTCTGTCGGCATGTCTGTGTTCTGTCTTTGTAGTAGTCGCAGTGCATTTTCTGGTTTTACCACTCGCGGAATGAAAACATTTGCCTTCGGTATTGAGGGAATGCAGCTGCGATCAACAATTTCTAGTGATGCCCCCTCCCACAGGCCTTGCAGCGATTTTACCGCTTCCTTTAGCCATGTGAGCGTGGGGTCATCCTTACATTTTATAATTTTGACCCCGCTGAACCGCCCTGCTCCGTCGGGTGTATATATGATTATTAGAATTTGTGGGTCTGTACATTATGTTACGAGCAGGGGAAACGTTATTAAATGAATTTCTCTCATTGAAAATGCTAACAAACACGTAACATAGAACGGCGTGATTAACAACACTATAATTGACGATGTTTATATGAAAATATGTATAAAAGGGGGCTTTTCTTTTGCATGTGTATTTATAAGACACGCTAGTGAAATGCTGACAGTAACAGCGAGGCATTGTTTTTTGTTTGCTCGTTCTCTACAATTAACAGTAACACTGCACTATGACCAGTTCTCTAACGCTGATGCTGACGGCAGCAGCGAAGCCTAGTTTTTGCTATGCTCGTTGTCTGCAATTAACATGCACTATGACCAGTTTTTTACGCAGAAAGTTCGGTTTACATATTTATGTAGATCGTCCAATTTAACAGAATGCAAATGGGAGAATAGCATAGCCAGTCTTATGTTATCCGGCAAACAAAATAAGGGGCTTACATATATATTAATATAATATTATTCAAAGCAAATTCTAGCATTAAGATTAAACTAAGTATGTATACTAATATTATATTTGAGTGTATAGCATAATGTAATGTGTTAACACACTGTTGACAGCAGCGACGAAAAGTTTTTTATTTTTTACTTTTTAACATGGTTGGCATAGACTCCCATTGAACACATTTTTCGGTAGATATTTGTTGCATCAACTGTACTTTGTAGACCGTGTATTTTTCTTATAAATCCAATAGTCAGTTGCACTAAATAGATTCGACTGAAGGAGAAACTTACAAAAATTAGGATTAAAAATTTATTTTTTTGCCGTGAACTTGTAAAATCGTTGAAAGCCGATTTATTGAAACATTTTTTTTCTTCCGCTCAGTGTGTAATCGTTGTTATAACCATCCTTACATATTTTATATATTTTTTTTTTACTTTCATTATCGCATCTGCTTCTTGCTTTCTAAAGCTTTTCTGATACTTACGTACTTCTTAACGACTTCAATGATTAAGCTATCAAATATAATAACTTCGTATGCAAAATATAATTGCAGAGAAGGAGTGGCAATAAAAGAAACAAATGAGAAAAAACGAGCAATAAAAATGAACACAGCAGAAGAATTAATCAATCAAAAGTTCATTTTGGTGTACAAATAAATCACTAAATCAAATTGTTGCCAAAACGTTTTGTTGCTTTTATGTATACAGTTTTTCATGTTGCTAGTGTTGGTGTTGTTTTTATTGGAACTCATTGTTGCTATACCGCTGTTATGCTATGCAAATTAGTACTCCAACCACCAGACCAAAGAGTCAGCACATGCGTATACTTTTACAACGCCCGCTCTTCGCATTCACCAGCGCCATTCTACATACATATATGTACATACACATGAAAATGAGGATGGATGAACCCTGTTGGGAAAAGGCATGCATTCTTTAATGCTGCGGCGACACGCTCATGCATTTGCTGTCCAGCAGCTTATATGTGTGTGTGTCGAGTGCATGACGCTTGCCTGCGAAAAAATCTAAAATTTTTGACTTTTATCATGCAAAAGCCGACAACAAGTATGTGTGACACATATAAGTTGCTGGACAGCAAATACATGAGCGTGTCGGGTTGGGTACAATATGATTTTGGTTCAAAATTCTGTATTTAAAATTCTGTATTCAATATTCTGTATTCAAAAATCTGTAATGCAAAATTCTGTAATGTTAAAATTCTGCATTGCGGAACACTGTAATTTTAAATTTTGTAAATCAAAATTATGTATTGTTAATATAAAATTCTGCATTGCAAAATTCTGTATTGAAAAATCGGAAGAGCATATGGATAAATAAAAAAAGTGCGCACTTTTTTATTTTTCCATATGCTCTTCCGATTTTCTTTCATTTTAGTCAAATAATTTGGCGTAAAATACAAAAAGAAAGGTATATTGTGTAATATATTGATATACTGAGCAATTTCATCCAAACTACCATAAAGTACTGAATATTTATTGTAATTTTTTTTGTTTGCAGATTGGTTCAGAAATATGGAAATGATTCATATTTTTCCTTACATATTAGAATGTTAAAAGCTCTGGCTTTTTTGCCTCACGACGAAGTCTCTGAGTACTATAATCAATTTTATAGTACTCTTGAAGACGAAGATACAAACCAGTTTTGCTCGTGGTTTGAAAGAAATTACATAGCTCGAGACAACTCCCAGCCAAAATACCCACCAAAATTTTGGTCAGTGCACGATGAGTCCAATATCGCTTTCCCCAGAACGCAAAACAGTATTGAGGCTTGGCATCATCGGCTAAAAGTTATTGTTGGGAAACGAAACTCAGGGTTGTACAAACTAATTAATGATCTAAAAAGCGAGCTAGTTTGTGCGAAAGCACAACTAGCTAAAATTCAAAATGGTCACAAAATTAGTCAAACGAAGAAGGCTGTAAAAGCAAACAACAGAGTTAAAAGAATAACAAAAAAAAAAAGGCTTATATTAAGGCATGTTTCTTTTCTAAAGCGAATTGCTAAAAATTTAATAATATAATAATAGTTTCGCCATTATAATGTAATAACTTTTGTTTTGAATGAATTTTTGAATTTTTCTTTAATTGACGTATGTATATATAATATACCATTGTTTCTATAAATCAAAATTCCATTATTCATAAAATAAATGTGCTATTCAGGTAAGCGTGATTATCAGGTTATCTGCTTATTTGGTTATCTTTTTACAGCATTTTGATCGAAAATAATTTTGATTCCAGAATTTTAAAATACAGAATTTCAGTTCTCCATCATTTTGATCATACAGAATTTTAAATAGAGAATATTGAACCAAAAGAATTTAGGCTGGACAGAATTTTTTTTTTGATTTTTACAGAATTTTCATCCAAAAGAATTTTGAAAAGCAGAATTTAGTACCTCTCCCGAGCGTGTCGCCGTAGCTTTAGTCATTGCTGGTTTTAACTTTGCTTTCATATGAAGTGTACAACGATTTCAATTACTGACCATTCTACTTGATTTTATGGATACTTACCACTCGCTAAAAGTCAGGTGACATGTTTTGTAGGGTCTCATATGGACTACTTTTAGTTTACAGCATGAACTCTTGTGACGGATTTTTTGCTCTGTTTGTGATTGGCGCAGCAACAGTCGTGCGCAAGAAAATACGTTAGGCGTCAGTTCTTTCTTCCTCCTGCTAACCGGCGCCAACTAGGAACACCAGAGGAGCCAGTTAACCCAATTAGGAACGCAAACTCTTTCCCCACTTGATGCCACATTGATTATTATTAGAGCGGACATTTGACTGACGTGGCCTAGTCGGCGAAGCTGGTTAATCTTTATTGAATGCAGGGGATCGTTCTATCACTTGCGATACTCGCCAATCCAATGCGAAAAAGTTCATAAATCATCTGCAGGACATGCTGAGAGCCATAAAGCGCGTGGTTTTTGTTCGTGGAAAGATCATTTTACTGCTCAGTTGAATAATCAAACCACAATAACGCCTGCTGCCTAGCGAGATATTAAATTGAATTTCAAGACTGATGCTGAATTTCGGTGCTAATGCTGGTATTTCGAAGTTCTCTACTCTTTCTCTGAGTATTGAGAAGCGCTGTGCTGAGTGAACACCTTGCCTTACTTCATCCACCTGGCTGTCGGGGTGCAAGGCATTTAATTGGAGCCTCTTAAAAAAGTTATGGACGAATAGTTGTAGAACTTACAGCTGGAAAATTAGTAGCATCATTTTGAAAGTTCCCATTGGGACGCAAGCGATTGTATGTATGCTGCCATGTAAGTGGGCCAGGGAACTTAAAAAAAGTTTTGCATGATTAAGTGACTGTTGCCGTTTGTTGCCTCGGCGAAAGTATACCTCACTGTACATACATATGCACACACATACACGAAAAAGAAGCAGTGTGTCTTGCTGCAACGGCAATATTGAAAGCGGGAGTTGGTGAATAGGTCCTGAGGTGCCCGTCTCGCTCTCAAAGCGCAAATGAGATGTCGTCGATAATGCATTATTTATGATGCCCGCGAACAACAGCCAAAAACTTTAGCGATTCACGCGGCTTGGCTTCACCCAACAACACAAATAAAAACACTGCAGTGTAGCAATGAAAAAGCAAAATATTCTTTGAAATTCGTCGATTTCTGTGCTGTTCTGTTAAATCTGATGGCGAATGAAGTGAATAAGGATATGAGGAGGTAAAATAAACAAATACATACATACATACATACACATACAAATGAAACCCATAGGAAGGAGTCACAATTGCCGTAGGTATGAAAGCATTGCCTGGTACGCACAGTGGTTTGAAAATGGAAAATTACCACGCTGAGTGGCTACCTCTCCGAATAATTAATGCGCTTACCATTTATAAATGGAGCACATACATATGTATTTATAAAGCAGTGGTAGTTGTAATGCCACCGGCTCTTCAAACGCTTTCTAAAATAATTAGTATTCGCCGCCGCGAGGTAAAATTATAAATTAATGCTTTGGTACAAGTGAAATATAATTTTTTTATTTATGTACTTTTCCGGGAAAGAGTTGCTCATTTGTTTGTTTACATTTTGTAAAAATTGTAACAGCTGCTTTTTACCTTATTTACCCCACATTTTTTGCCCCGAATTTCGTAAGGCATCAGAATCGCTGAGCGATTAAACGCTTTAGGCCGCAAAATATTTTCATAAATTTATGAATTGATTATGAGAAATGAATCCAGCTGTATAATGATCAAGAAAGAAGCTTTTGGAGCACTATTGGCTGATTTTCGTATACTTACGTATGAATGCCAGGAGTCAATGGGAATTCTTATTCAAAAAGTTGATAGGCAAATAAATGCTGAGTGAGTTTGAACAAAATTTATGGGTTTCCTATAGCAAGTGAAATATTTAAGTACCAAAGAGGCATACATATATACCTATGTAAAGGGTGCTCAATTTAGAGGTATCGGTCAACCCTAAACACAAATTTTGAATGACTCGCTGGAAGACTTCAGTCGGTGTCTCGTGAAAAACTTTAGTAATGTTGGCTCCCGTTGCCTCAATCGAAGCTGGTTCATCCACAAAGCATTTAGATTTTACATACGCCCAAAACAAAAAGTCCAAATGTGTGATATCCCACGATCTTGGTAGCCAATCCTCTGGCCCGAGACGAGAGATAAATTACTCACCTAAACCACGACGCATTAAATGCATTCATCTGTCAAAAAGCGCTATTGGAAAAAGTGCTGCTCTGATCACCCTTTGTGTTGAAACGATCAAGACTGGTTGTCCTAAAATTTCCAGTACGTATCGCAGTGGCGCATACGGGGTTGCGCAAGATTGGTACTCTGGCCATGCAACAACACCCAAGAAACGGACTTCACATGCATTTTTGAATTCTTAATGTTTGTATATTTTTAAGATGCTCCAAGGAATAAATAAAACAATTTATGGACAAAACCAAAGAGTTTTATTTTGGAAAGTAATTTGAAATGAAAATACTATGGATAGCGTAGCCACCGCTGGTCCGATGAGATGTGCAAGTAAAGCGCGACTAAGGCTCCCCAATATCGCAAAAAGATGGATTCAAAGAGATTTTATTTATCATTACTTTTTATTTTCGACATTTTTTTGTTTTCTCTATTTGATCTATTATTTACTATTCACCTTTTATCGGCAGCCGCCGTGGTTGAATGGGTTGGCGCGTGACTGCCATTCGGAAGGGTGTACCTTTGAATCTTCGTTCAAGAAACATCAAAATGAGAGACACAATTTTTTCTAATAGCGTTCACACTTCGGCAGTTAGTGGCATGCCTCCGAGAGTATTTCTGCCATGAAAAAGCTCCTCATAAAAAATATTTGCCCTTTCGGAGTCGGCTTAAAACTGTTGGACTCTCCATTTGGGGAACAACATCTATACGCACTCAACAAATAGAAGGAGGAGCGCGGCCGAACACCCAAAAAGGACTTATACAGGGTGGCTGATGAAAGCCGCTACCAAAAAAAAATTGAATAACTTTTTTTCTTTTTAAGTTATCTGTTCCATTTTTGTTTTAATTTGCAGATTGATCTTTAAAATTTATTAAAATGGATAACTGGGACACGCAAACAAGAATTTTGATAGTCCGCCGCTATCACGCACTGGAGTCCGTAGTTTTGGTACAGAGAGAGTACAGGCGGATGTTTGGCGGCGATTCCCCGAGCAGATGGACCATAATGAGACTGGTGAATAATTTTGCTGAGTAAGGAACAGTCGCAAGAAGGCCTGTTCATCGAAACCCAAAGCAATCCAAGGGTTTCAACAAGAAGCTTATCTGCTCAACTTGGTGTCAGCCGACAGTCTTTGCAAACAATAATGCACAAAGATTTAGACTTATTTCCCTACAAAATTCAAATGGTTAATAAACTGAATGCAGCAGACTTGCCGATTCGCTTGGAATTTTGCCAGAAGATCCTGCAAATGGTGGAAGAAGACCAAAACATGTTAAACTGCCTTTTCATGTCTGATGAGGCCCATTTCGATTTAAACGGCAATGTGAACAAACAAAATTGTCGAATATGGAGTACTTCTAACCCACAGATACTCCACGAGACGGAATTGCATCCTCTTCGCGTGACAGTGTGGTGTGCGGTTTCTTCACGCTGTATTGTCGGGCCTTATTTTTTTGAAGAAAATGGTCACACCGTTACGGTTACTGGAGACCGTTATTTGAAAATGCTGAAAGAATTTTTCTATCCAGAACTACGCCGAACGAGAATTCCTTTCAACTCTGTGTGGTTTCAACAAGATGGGGCAACGTCTCACATAGCCCAGACTGTTATGACAGAGTTGCGACGAAAATTTCTCAATAAACTGATTTCAAGAAACTCCGAATTTCGTTGGCCCCCCAGGTCGCCTGACCTTACTGCACCTGACTTTTTCTCGTGGGGTTTATGTAAACAAGAAGTTTATAAAACAAAGCCAACAAATTTGGATGAACTAAAACAATCCATTCGGGCAACAATTGCGGCTATTCCTGTCGCAACTCTCAAAGCAGCAATGAACAACTTTTTACTAAGATGCCGCACTTGTGTCAACGAGCATGGGGGGCATTTAAATTCAATTATTTTTAAAACTAGTTAAGCTACATTTAAAAAAATTTAATGACCTTCAACTTGAAAAAAAAAATAAATGAATTCTATACACTAAAAAAAAAGTTTTTTGAGTTTCTTAATGTAGCAAAATTCATCAGCCACCCTATATTACCAGAACGCTAATTTTTTCGGCAGTTTTTTTTTTCAAATTTTTCGACTTTCGAAATTTTGGTTTTGTTTTTTGACATTTACATTTTTTTTAATTTTATATATGTCACTTCTCCATTTCAGAAATAATCTTGTTGAATAAAAAGTAATCCTGGAGCCATCTTTTCCAGAAACCTGATTGAGGGCAAACTGTTAAAAATCGTATTACTTGAAATTGCTCACTTTTGCTTGATATTAAAGATTTTATTAAAGACCAGCCAACTGACACTTCATCAATTCAATAACAAGTTTCTAAAGCAGAGCTGTGCACAATATTGTACAACGAGATATCGATCGTCTAGCCGATTGACCGCCTTCACTTGTTAGCCCCACTGTCCCAGTCTCATGGCCCTGCTTATCTGCCTCCTGCAGCCAAAATCGGCCAGCCCCTGAATAGCGCGACGCTTAAGAAACTTATTCAACTTAACAAAAGAATACAATGGATATATATACATATGTACGAATGCATAGCAAGCCATGATAAACAAGTGTAAATAATACATACTAAAAAGCGATTAAAGATATAGACGAAATTACAAAAGTTTTATAATATTCTCGGAACACGCATGGAACTAAAAATTTGGATGAGCACCAAAACTAGCATGCAATAGACAAAGGGGTGTGAATTGACAATAAAGAACGAAAAACAAATAAAGAAAAAAACCAAATACAACAACAAGAAGTAAGTTAAGAAATTTGTAATAAAAAGGAGCAAACAATAAAATAACTGACTGACAGCAATTACCATTACGATACGCCAACATCGGCAAGCATTGGAGGAATGGAGAAAAACTGTGGAGAAAAAATCCATTTGCGAACCGCAATGCAATAACGAATTTCATAATGATGATGGGGACTGACGACAGCAACATTGACGACAGTGGCAACAACAATAACAGCAATAAAACAACATTCAAAATTCAACATCGCCAACGCGGACACATTATACGCTGACGATTGACAACTGTCGCCCTGGGACTGAGCCAGTTCTTGCATACAACATACACATATAAAGGGTGGGCCATTGGTTGATTTCCTTTTGAATCAGGTGCTATTTGGACGCTGATAACTACTTCGCGCTCAAACAAGTAGAGGCACGAAAACAATCATCAATTAGCGATAGGCACACCCTTTATGCCATGACTATTAAAAAACATTTAATCATTAAGAAAATACTTAAAATTTAAATATTAAATATTATTTTAATATTACTTAAATATTAAAAAAAATATTTAAATATTCAAAAAATATTAAAAAAATTAATTTAGCCAATGGCTCACCCTTTATGCAAAGCTAGTAAAACACAGCTATAAATGAAAAAAAAGAAAAAATAAATTTGAAAGTATTAAGCGCCTATTTTCTTCCGAGTTGGAGAAAAAGGAATGGCACACCCTTTACATTACTACTATTCAAAATAATACAATTATCAAAAAAAAAAAAATTATTTTAGCAAAAAAATCACTTGGTAATCACAGCAATTTGGTGAGTGGCCCACCCTTTACAACATTACTATTAACAAAAGAAAAAAAAACTATTTGAATCAAAATTATTCAAACAACAACTCACTTTAAATTCGAGTTAAAAAAATCAATTAAGCGAATGTCCCACCCTGTACATTATTGCAATAAACTAAATACTTTTATTAAAAAAGTTATTTAAAAAAAAAATCACTTTATAGTATTTAACAGTTCTTTTCGACCGAGTTATGAAGGAAAACTATTAAGCGAATGGCCCACCCTTCACACCATGACTATACAAAAAATACTCTTTTTAAACAAAAAAATCTTTTTCAAAAAAACACTTTATAATACTTAATTATTATATTCTAGCGAGTTTTGAAAAAACAAACAAATTAGCGAATGACTCACCGTTTACATCATTACTATAAAAAAATATATATATATATACCTATATACCTATACCCCCGCCCGCTTCGCTAGGCGATAAATTCAATGAGTTGCTTAAAGAGAATAAAATTAATACGAAACAAAGCAAATTCTTCGATACAATTTCATTCGAACTTTATTGTAACACTTTTTGGTAGGTAACGTTTTTGGTTTTTCCATCTTTCGCGTAAATGAATAATGTCGATGGTTTGCCTACTCGTGAGCAAGCTACATACAATTGTCCATGATAAAAAATTGGGTATTCTAAATTAGTACCGCACATTTGTAGATACTGTCCTTGCGCCTTATTAATTGTCATAGCGAAGGCAAGGCGAATAGGGAACTGCAAACTTTTGAGATCGAATGATAAATCCGTCGGAATCAGTGGAATTCTGGGTATCAAAACGTCTTCTCCTTTGTACTTCCCTTTCAAAATTGTTGCTTCGATAACGTTACCCATTAGCTTCTTCACAGCGATTCTGGTACCGTTGCAAAGTCGTGGCACATTAATGTTGCGCAGCATAATAATAGGTGCTCCAATTTTTAATCGTAAATTATGAGGTGGTAAGCCTGGAAAATCGAGTGAGTTTAAGAATCCAGTTGGATAATTTACGACATCATCTGGATCAGTAATAGTGTCCATTGGCTTATATGCAACTATGTCACCAGGTATTTGATCCAAAATAGCTGCATTTATATCATTGACATCCTTATTTTTCTCAGCTAAAATTGCTCTTTCGCTGAGCCAATCATGGTTTTTGTAATGTTGAACTATGTTTGGAAATACATTCTGTATCAATGCCTCTTTAGGCTGTGCAAAAGTGCAGAAATTGTTAGGCAATGTAATCATTCCTGTTGGATCGACAGACATTTGGCCATTTCCGATTTTCAGTAATTGGTGTGAAAATTCAGCTGCTGACGGATCGTTCTGTAGTTAAACATGTACGTTTGTAGCAAGTGTAACCGTGTTTATATGTCTCCATAAATACGATGATTTTAAGCATGCATTGATTTCATCTGCAGCCGTAGATTTTGGGATCATAGGTAAGGTTTGCCTGAAATCTCCAGCCGAAATAAAATCATGGCACCTCCAAAGACTGTTTGGCTTCCTCGTAGATCTTTCAAAGTTCTATCAAGTGCTTCCAATGATTTCTTGTGTGCCATAGTAGACTCGTCCCATACTCTGAGCTTACATACTTTAAGAACTTTTGCCATTCCAGATGTTTTCGAAATATTACATGTTGGTGTTTCATTTACCTGCATATTCAAAGACAACTTTAATGCAGAATGTGCTGTGCGACCGCCTTCCAGTAATGTAGCCGCAATTCCGGAAGACGCGAGTGCCAATGCAACGTTATTATCTGATCGAATTGTTGCTAATATCAATGAAATCAAAAAGGTCTTTCCTGTTCACCCAGGAGCATCCATGAAAAACAATCCACCAGTTCCATGGCTAACATTATTCATGATTGTATCACCAACAGCAACATGGGTCATTCAATTTCGTTAAATTTGATGTTACAAATGTGTTTAGTTCATTACAATCATAATGGTATTCACGCTCCAGTTCTCGATTGAGAACTTCGGATTGTGTTTTCGTTTCGTGATGAACAATTAATTTTTTTTTTTGCTAAAAACCTTCCCTTAGTGGATCCCTATAATATGAAAAAAGAGCGAATAAAATTGGCCTGGTATCGGCCCAAAAAAATGCGTACAAACGAACATCATTTCATTTTTATATATATAGATAATAAAAAAATATTTAAGCAACAAATTGCTTTGTAATACTTAACAGTTGTTTTCTATCTAGCCTAAAAAATCAATTAAGTCAATCAATCAATTAATGGCCCACCCTTTATATTGGCACATATAAGCCACGCAAGTATATAGGAAGACGATATATGACAACGATAACGCATAATATAGCAGACGAATGTTTATACGTCGCTATCGAAATGTCATTGTCAGTTTGTAAAAAAATCATGAAAGCCAGCACGAAATTGCGAAATAAGGAAGAACAAGCTGTAAAAAAAACTACTGAAAAACAGAATGTAACGATAAGAAAACTCATAAATGTTTGGTTGGGGCGAAATTTATGCGCTGGGCCTCGCTGTCCACACACGCACACACATATGCGACCATATACATGTACATGTATGTGTGTATGTGTGTAGAGACAGTGCTGCGAAAACTAAACTATAGCAGAGAAAATTTTCAAGTTGATTTGGCTGGAGAATGCTAATCAGCGCTACGCTGACGTGGCAAGCGCGTGTGTGACAACAAAATTGCGGCTAATACTCGTAAATTTTATGGAATGCCATAGCACAGTATAGTAATGCGAAGGCGATGGCAAAGGCGCTGAAGAAGAAGAACATTCGCTTCTTTAGACAAGTCGTCGCTGGTGATTATAATTCATGTGGTTATGAAAATGAAGACGTCAAACGACACTAGGCCATCATGATCTGAGTAATGATAATAATGTCGTTGGTGCTGTTGTGCCTGTGAATGTGCATTGTTTGCGCTTCTATTTGCATATGTGTGAGTGCATGTGTGTATTTTAGTGATAATAAAGTTTGCTGAAGGATGATGAAGATTTGCCTTGGCGCTCGGTGCTGATGAACTTCATGTTTGGTTGTAGATAATGGTGACGCTTAGCGCTCACTCAACGCCTGTCAATCGCACTGCAGGCGTTATTTATATTCACTGAAGTGTCGCGTGTCTGAAGTTGCCACTTAATGCGAAGCTTGTTTTAGCACCTAAATGCCAGCATTACCCTTAGGCCTAGTCACATAGGTAAAAAGCAACTTCTTGCCCGACCAGCTTTTTGTTGAAATCATTTTTCCCCCTCCTATTTTCTACTTGCCAGATATTTTTTCGATTTATTTCCGATTTCCTCTTATTTCACTTATGTGCTTTTTCCGCTTCACTGTTTCGCATGGATGGCTTTATTACTTTTAATATATTATTTTTGCATGCATAAACACACACAAGTGTGTGTGCTGTCAAGCGTGAGCAGGCAAGTGGTAATGAGCATGGAAAGCTTCTGTTTCAGTTTCGGTTCCAGCACACATACGCATTTTAGCGTGCATACAACATTTTTCCACTCCAATTTGTCTGGTTTTTGCAAATTTTTGCTTTTGTATCGCGGCAAACTGTAGCAAATCGTTGCGTACAAACCCGGCGACTTCCTACGTTCGCCGCTGCTACTGCCTGTCTATCTACTTCATTTGCTGTTTGCTAGGTGATGTTATCAAAAGGCTGGGCCCGATATCTAAAGTGAATTCATGATTACGACCCCCAAGCAGGCTGCAGCCATTCACTCGCTTTGTGCGCGCTGATGAGCCCCTAAATGGTGCTCGGTTCTAGTTCGGTGGTACGTTCGACACTTGCCTGTCACTGGTACATAATGAAAATGACATTTTTATTTTATCCATCGCATCCACCGTCTGCCAGTTTGTGTCTTTAGATTTTTTACTTGTACTGCTTGCTTACAATTTTTAATGATTTCTGCGCTCCCACTTCGCGTTCCCTTAACGCAGTTCACTTAACAGCTGCACCCCCTGCTTATTTTATCTTTAATATTTTTTAATCTGTTAGCGGTAATGATTGATTGAGTGGTGTATGTTTCGGTGGCCTACCAGCACCGCACCTTCGTACAATGTGGCTACGCTGACAGTCCCTCCACCAACTTTGCGAAGTCATTGGCGGTTCCCTCAAAGCCTGCTTGTCACTTCTGCCCGTTCAGCTGCATTTTTTACCAGATTGTTTTTGGTAGAGTGACAGTACTTTTTTTACGCTCATGTTGCCATCTCTCCCATCCTTAATTCATAACGGCATATTTGAGGTTAGACCGAGTAATGTCTGCACTCTCCTGCAGGGAAAACCTTAGCTAATAAGACACTTTTCTGGTTCAATATTGGTTCTATTTGGCGGCATCTTCATTCAGAGTTTGAAATAATAAAGCAGGGTAAAAAACTCACTTTCACGGTCGGACTTCCTTTTTCTGGTTCTGGCTTAAATAGTTAAAATTTTTAAAGCACAACCAAATCCTCCATATTTCAATATCTACTGGGACTTCGCCTTATGAAAATGCTCCGGTCGTATGAATTTTTAGCATTGACGCAATAGCCCATGATATAGTCAAAATAATCAAATTAATACTATGAAAGCTCTAATAAGGCAAAGTTGTTTTGATCGCAGCCATAGGAGACGCTATGGACCAGACGAGAAAGTACTTTCAGCGAAATAATGGCGGAGGTAAACTGACTTTGAACACAAGAAACTCTTACAGCGATGAAATATGCACTCATATGACTCACTGCAGAAAGCCGAGCTCGACAGACCTCTATGTGCAATTTTGACCGCTTCCATACCTACCGAGATGTCTATAACTCTAGCTCCCTCACCAGAGCTAAGAACTAATCAAGCCAGAACGTAAATTGTGCAATTATCCTTTAATGAAAGTGAACTTTCTGAGGGGTATTCAGAGAGCTACTCAGTTCAGACCATAATATTTTGCTTAATACAATGGTAGGCCATAAAAACTCCTGCTTGGCTACAATCCTTTATGCTCAAGATCCCGTGGCAGATCAAAATCAACTTGGCCGCATACGGTATCGAGGACCTGAAAAAATTAGGTGTCAAAACGTGTCAAATCTCTAGCGCTGCATCGTCTTGAATGGAGGAAGATTGCGGAGGCAGCTGAAGCCCACCACGCGCTGTAACGCTAATAGATGATGAAAGGAAAGGAAGTACAGGTGGTGAGTGAGTATTTTTAGAATCGGCTACTGCACGAAAAAAATTCATTTAGAAGTAAAAATTAATGTCAGTAACCCCATTTCATCTTGATGGCATGTTTGAACTCAATACCATATTCGCCCAATTGCCTGTCTTTAAAGGTAGAGATGGGATACAATTGGCACTTTCTTTCTTATACGCAAGAGCCGCGCAATAGTTTTCATTCTAAAATCTTCAGAAACACATCATTGCGTACATTTTCTGCAGGGTCGTTACCGCCGCTCGTTATTCCCACTTCGTCGCGGTTTAGTTGACATATTAAGTGTGTGCACTGCAATTTGTCAAACTTTGCACTGCTTCTTTCCGCTGATTTTGTTGCCAAGTTTTTTCTTTTCATTTATTTTTTTACGCCCTACCCTGCCTACAGCTTCGTCTGCAATTTACTTGTTATCTTGATGTTGTTTCGAGTTACTTTTTCCAAAGTAGGCTGCTGGTAAATTACGAACAGAGTGCCAATGCCGGCGTTGACAAATCCAGCACAGCCAATGACTTCCCTTTATTTGTGTTTGGTTTTCTTTTGCTAAGTTAAGTTAAGTTGCGAAGCTCTTAGTTGTTGATTACTGCTGCGAAGCAAACACCCAATGTCAAAGGTGTACTATAACTAACTGTATCTGCGTCACTGCATTCTATTGCTCAATTCTCCTAGCGTGAACGCAATACTAACGACGTGCGAATTGTGCCGAACGCAAAGCGATTTCGCTTACTGAAACAGAATTAGAGCAACAACTTTTATCAGTTGAAATTTATTTTACAGTGAAAGTTAGGGTGATCTATCCAAAACCTGCGTGGATAGTGAGATTACAGCTAGTAGACTTGGCCTTAAAATCAACGAAGATAAGCCGAAATATATGATGATGTCCAGACAAGATAAGGGAATACCACACAAACTTAAAATTGGCGATCTTTCTCTCGAATCGTGGAATCCTTTACCTGCTTTACCTGGCCTTGGAGTCAATCTCTCAAGGGACATGGGAGCATTTTCGGGTAGTTAGCACCGTATTTCTCCGAACTTCGAACAGATCTCTCTATCCGTAAACTGGAGTTTGAGGGTCGTGCTAGGGCAATCTTTCCAAATAGGCAGGGTTGGATCGAGGGGAAAATCTGCACCGAAGCTTGCACCTCTGTCTTCACTGACGAATCGAATCGGGGTTTTTTCTCTAAATAAGCCAATTTATCTATCTCCTTTAAACTGCCGAACACTGTTAGTGTTTTTCAAGAAGAAGTCTTTGCGATCTTGCAGGCTTGCAAAATGCTTAGGGAACGCGGGAGCGAGGGAGATATTAACATTTTTTCCGATAGTCGAGCCGCGATTAAGACTCTGACGACGCCATGGTGCAGAACGAAATTAGTAAAGTCCTGTAAGGAGGAGATCAAATCTCTTGGGTGTGCAGGTAACATTTCTCTGATCTGGGTTCCAGGACATAGGAACATAGAGGGAAATGAAATTGCTGATGAGCTTGCCAGGAAGGGGACTGAATTCGCTTCAGAGACCTCCTGTCCGGTCATCGGTATCCACCTGACAGTTGTTAAAGGGGAACTGCACAAATTATTTATCAGGAAAGCGCAGAAAAGATGGAGCTCCATTTCTACATCTGCTATTTCGTAAACCTTTTGGCATCAATACGATAAACGAAGGACTCAGAAAGTCCTTTGGACTCCTCGCCATTCAATTTCCAAACTCGTAACTGTATTTACCGGTCACTGGACGATGGGCCGACACGCGGAAAAGCTAGGGTTACCATTTAACCCCCAGTGCAGAAGCTGTGGGGACATTTCAGAGAAAGTGACTGTAGAGCGTTTTCTCTGTAAATGTTCGGGTTTGGCAGCTGAACGACTAAGGTCACCGGGCGCTCCTTTCTTCGACAGCCTCAGGCAGCGCGCCAACCTAAATCCAATCAATCTTTTCCATTATATCAACAGCTCTGGCTGGCTGTATCTGCCGGTTGAAGGTCTAATAATGGTATCAAAATGGCGCTTTAGTGCTACTTAAGAAGTGTCAGACCGGCACTTCAACTATTTCACCTACCTACCTACCTTACCTGCTTAGGCTTCATACTGAGTAAAGACAATCCAACAAGTCTCACCATCGATCAGAGAATTCAAGCAGCTAACAGATCGTACGCGTCACTAACGAAACTCTTCCACAGACAATGGAAATTGTTTCTGGACAAAACCATCATTAGACCAGTCTTATACTATAGAGCTAAATCGTTAACGCTAATGGAAGCGATAAAACTGAACTGCAAACCTTCGAACGAAAAATGCTCAGAACGATTTTTGGAGCAATCAGAGATCACGAAAGGTGGAATGACGGGCTAGACCAGCCTATAAATGACGAAATTGTTATACGTTTCATGGCTGGGTCATATAAGACGAATAAGCGGTACAAGGGCGCAGACGGAAGTCTTGTGGTACTTCTAATTTTCCATTCACTACACCAATTTCGTTGTTCGCCTCTATTTTGCTTAGGTTATTATTGAATTACTACATTACAGCACCACTTTCACTCTTGCTCCGACTGAAGGCCCTCTAACGAGGCAGCCTTTGGCGTCATCAACTTTGTTGGCTCAGCTGCTCATTACTCTAATTATTGTCGCTGCTCAAAATGCGCTTAGTTACGCCATGCCGATACAGTGCATGATATCGTCTTCCACGTAAAGGCAAAGAAAATTAGTCAGAGTTGGAGTGCGTACCAAAACTAATGCATTTAAGCAGTCAATCAGTCAACGAGCTACAAAGCGCCCATAACAACATAAATACCCACATTTACCTCGTTAAAGGTGTTCAATCATAATTTGCTTATGCTCGCTTGCATTGCATTTGAAACGCGCTCATTAACCTCGTAAGCTACCGAGTTCGCCAAATGTAGTTGGGTGTTGTTTTTTTTTGCCTGTGGTGATTACAACTCAGGTTCCTTAACTAGTGGCAAATAACCTTTATCAGATTGTTGATAACTGTGAAATGAAAATTAGACAAGCCTAATTTTTACTTTTTGCCTATTTTATTTTCCATTTATGTGGCCTGGGTGTTGCTTGGGCGCCATTGGAATTGTTAAGTTTTCCTCGTGATCTACAAATAGTAGGTTTTCAAATATGAAAAAAAAAAATTTGTTCACCGTGCAATATAAAATAATAACGCGTTCTCACTAACTGGAAATCATTTTCCGATTTTGCTGCTGTTCAACCTTTCGTGCTTATTTAAATTGCGGCTACCAACTGCCACGCCCTTGCATGCTAATTTCATTCCATATAAATGTATTAAAAATGTGAGCTGACCTGTCATCTACTTCGGCTTAGTTGCAATTAAATGCAATGCAGCAGCATTTACGCAACAAACCTTTAATTTTACATCGCTTTTCCACGACTTATTAATGGCTTTATAATGAGAGTAATGCCCCCAAGCTGCATGCAACATATACACACACATACATATATGCAAACACATACAATATTTATGATTGAAAATCAGTTGTGGCTATTGAGTTATTGTGTTATAATTGTCCAGCTCTTAAATGTGACGCAGGTTGACAGGTTGAAAAATGAGATCGACATGACTAGGCTTCTCAGGCAACACTGGTCGCTTCTACGGCTACGAAATAGCAAATGTTGAGATCGCAGAGCTGATAAGGTCAAAGCATTGTGCGTTTCACTTAAGCTCAGCGGCTGAGATGGTTTGGACACCTACTCACGATGGACGACAGCAGCACTACGAAAAAGACCTTCAACTCTTTGATTATGGGCAGTATTAAGCGTGGAAGATCGTCAAGAAGATGGACAGACGATGTTGATGATGATTTACGTCTTACAAGTGCTAGGAGAAGCGACGGAATGAAACGAGTCGTATAGAGCGCGATTGTGAAGGAAGGCACTGGCTCACCCCGAGCTGTTATTGCTATAATCATGATGATGATGAAAGAGCAGAAGTTAAGTTTTGTCCATTGCGAGTCCATCGAGGATGACGAAAACTGAAAAACAGGCCTTCGGCATCGAAAACTGATAAAATCATCAATGATGTGAAGAAAAAGTTGATCAATAACCACAAATTAACCATCAAAGAGGTGGCAGAGGACTTGAACATTGCTTATGCATCCGCTCAGTACATAATAGTTATTGATTTGGGTTTGCGCACTGTTGCTGCAAAGTGTGGCCGAAAGAACCTAAGACTTGATTTCCGAAGCTGAATCCGACTCAACCTTCATCAAACGCTTCATTACTGGAGAGAAGACGTGGGTTTATACGCAATCCAGACATAAGGCGATTGAGTGAAGAGCTTCGAATGAAGTAATGCCAAAAAAAGCACGCCGTTTTTAGTGAAAAAACAAAGAGATGCTGACGCTCCTTATGATTACAACGGTATCGTACCGCGAATGACCAAGAACGAAACGAATACCATCCAACAGTCATCGAGTTCACCTGTTCAACAGGGCGCCATACCCTACGATTTTTTTCTGCTTGATCGAGTAAAAAAACCGCTTTTAAGGGGTTATACGCAGTTATGAAGCAAATAAAAGACGGGTTGTCAAGGATTTATCCTGAAGAAACTTCAGAATATTTTAATTTGAAAATTTTTGGCGGTTATAAAAGCATCCTTCAAGAACGTAACAAAATTTTTTATTTATGAAAATGTTGATTATAGAGCGCGCTGCAGGCGATTTCTGGAACCTCCTTTAAAAAAAGACGATTTACGGTGTACATCGTAACTCAGGATTGGATTATCTGAAATCCAAAAACCAAACAAATTTTGTTAATATATTAGATTATCTAGTAATTAATCGTTCGGCTAATCAAAATAGTGAATTTTCACAAAATGGCAGCTTTTAAAAGAAATGATTTCGATTTTTACGTTAAAATTTGGCCGTAAATTGATTATAAAATGGAAAATAAGTATCAGATTTACAAAAGGAACGATTAACTACTAGAAAATGTATCTTTAAAGATTGAGTTAAAACGGTTGACCGATCAAACAAGCCGTTTTCGAGATATCGTGTACACCGACTTGAAAAATGCCGTTTTGAAAAAAACACGTTTAAAGTTTCAATACCGGTTGAACGTACCTTAAAACGTGCCGAGGCATCTCTACATATTTAGGTATAACTCCGAAAGTATTGCTTAGATCTGCTTCAAATTTCGTGCGTATACTTTTGAATATATGTACATTACAAAAATGCAATAAAAATAATCGACTTTTTTTGAAAGTCATAACTGCGTATAACCCCTTAACAGCCGTAAGGAAGTAATGGAAAAATTGAAGACGGCTCTGTTGACCATACCGAAAATACAGTTTCAGAAATGTTTCGAGAGCTGGATCAAACGCTGGCATAAGTGCGTCGCAGTTGATGGTGAGTACTTGGAAGGCGATAATATCACTTTTGAGCAAGAATGATAGAAAGAAGATTGCGCCCATCCGAGAGTCCGTGACGTATGTTTTTCCGAGTTGTGCTGTATTGCCAACCATTTACTCTTAGCAATAAATTTATACCCAAAATGCGAAAATTTTGAAGTCCGGGTGTGTTTCTTTTTTTTAATTTAAAGCTACCGAAACTTAAAGTTAAAAAAAAACTGTATTACTATAAAAAAGAAGGTTAAAAAAGGCCACTCTGAGAAGATTTTAGTGCTAATGAAAATTAGTTGGTTCTTATAAAATTTGATATTTTGAAAGTGTGAATTTAATTTTTAACTCCTTTTAAGAATATTATATTAAATGTCCCTATCTCAACTCTTCTTAAAATTGAAAACCTTTTTACACATTTTAAAAGGCGTTTGAATTTACTGAATGCGGATTAAAACCATAGATGTGCAATCGTTTCTTCCTGTCATCAATCCTTAGTAGGAAGTAGGGCATCAAGAGGTGTATTCATTGTAAAAATAAGCCACAAAATACCAAAAAATACTAAAGAAACCATAGTGAGATTTTTACAAAAAGAGTACCTTATCTAGTTACATAACCTCAAATATAGCAAATAAGTCGTTCCCTTAACAAAAGAGTCTCGCTTAACAAAAAAAAAAAACTGATAAATTAAATTGTACATAAGCATAACACATTTATTAAGGGGGTAGTATGGTATTTTTTTTTTTCATTTTTTTTTTTTTTTTAAATTATTCTATAACATCTTAAGATTATTGTGTGAAAGTTTGAAGTGCATTAGAGTAAAATTGACAAAGACACAAAGGATTAAGTATCTACCTCTCCAACCGGATTTCACGCTGCCGAAAATCTTTAAACGCGTTTTTCTCACACTTGCCTTTTTTACGGTCGGTGTCCACTGCAGATTCATATCTACTGCACCGATTCTTTTCAAATTTGTTTTTTTGTTTCTTTACTTTATTCACGAGGTAATGACGTCGAGTTTTTTTTTTTTTTTAATTTTGTCATATTTTAAAACAACAAAGTTTTCAAGTTTTTTTTATGAAAAATCGGTGTTTTGACTTCAAAGCGCTTTAAAAAATTAAAAAAAAAAAAAAAAAAAAAAAATCGACGTTGTTACCTGCGAAACTTTATTAGCTGATGAAATTAATTTGGTTTTTTGATTTTAGTTGATCCAGTAATGAGTTCTGAGGGACACCGCAATAAAACTTTTTTATGAGACGTCCGCGAAGATTCGCTGCCACCAACTCATTTCTTCATAAAAATCAATGAAAATTTCACACAATATTCTTTAAATATGACTTTATAATGAAGTAATTTTAAAATTTTGAATAAATCAACTGTGTCGACAAAAAAAATTTCGAAAAATATGCTTGTTTTACACCGAATTAACCATACCCCCTTAAAAAATAAAAAAACGCACATTTTAAAGACAATTTGTCACGCGTACAAAGTTTTTTAAGTGATTCAATAAAAATTTTGTATTTCATTTTCTTTAAATCGTTGCGTTTTTATATCCAAAGTTAGGCAACACTGCAGTAGCGAGAGAGAGATTTGACTGCCGAAAGAAGAACACCAACAACACTTGCAATCGCGGGCAATGCCACCAGATGTTAAAAAAAGTAAAGCTAAATAAAACTGAGTGAATTATTTAACTAAATATTGAAAAAAGTATATTTTACAAAATTATAAACATTACATTTTAATTAGAACAGGCTAGAAGAACGAGAAGAAAGAACTAAAACTCCGAGGCTAACTAACAAACAAAAAATGCTAAATCAAGTTACGAAAATGGTAATCTGGCTATACTGGTGCTAAAGTCACGTAACTCGTTGTCAAATTCGCTGAGAGCAAAGTAACGGTACCACGATAGGTGCCATCTCATTATTCTTTCCATCATGACTTTTGAGAAATAAACTTGTTTTTTGAATCTTTTAAATATTAATATTCCGAGAACTTTGTGAATAACGTGATATGGAAGCAATCTGATGGTCAATAAATAAAGCAGCCTTATAACCATTGTTAATTAGTTACTGAACTCAATTATTGTATCGCTGTATGACTAGAATTGCAAGGACGGAATCAAAAATCGATTTTTGGTTCTTTGGATTTTTCAAAAGTATATAATATTTCCTAAAATGGTGTCAAAATCCAAAGAATATTGGAACAAAACTTATGGATATACATAATTGACTTTAGACAAAGTAGTCTAGTTAGGGAAAGTTGAATGAAAATAAATTTTAAACGAATTTTACGGATTAATTTATTCA
This sequence comes from Anastrepha ludens, assembly GCF_028408465.1. Lineage (NCBI taxonomy): Eukaryota > Metazoa > Arthropoda > Insecta > Diptera > Tephritidae > Anastrepha > Anastrepha ludens. Next base: position 113,602,130 of record NC_071500.1, on the reverse strand, counting down.
AAACATCGAAATTTGGCTTCTTACTTTCTTCTAACGCCTAAGGCTGTCCCAAAATTTCAAGGAAATCGGAGAAAAACTCACGGAGATGTGACTTTAACCGAAGTGGGTTAGTTGGGGAGATTTGAAGCATAGCAAACTTTAAATGAATTTTATGGATTAATTTCGTTATGGATTTTATAATAGCTAACCTAAATCAGTTGTCAAACGCTGGCGTCAAAAGTTTGATCTGATTTATCAATGTCACTGGGGTAGATTAAACCAGCTTCTGGAATATTTCTCTCTCAAGACTGTCATTCTTGCTGGTTGCATTAGTTTCTTTCAAGCTCTCTAGATGTGCGAGGAGATGGTGGATTTTTGTCTGTTCGCAATAAGTGTTGGATTTAGAAGAGGGGTTCATGGAGCTGCTAAAAACACTAACCTTTAGATTGATTTAGACTACTGCATCCGGCGGGTGGCATTAAGGTTTTTCCGCAAACGAAAATAGATCACAAATTTCGAGCAACTTAGGTGTAGATATGTTTGCAGTTGTTATGAAAGGTTTAGTGCGCTTACAACAGGGTGTTATTAAAATTCTCGAAATATCAATAAATTTATCTACGCACGTGCACATAAATAAGTATGTACGAATTGGTACATATTTGGAGATTTATAAAATTTCATTTATTTTATTATGGCTTATAGGAAAAGTACCAAAACCTCATTTGCTCCACTTTACCCATCACTCCAATCACGCTGCTCTACTCTACTCTACTTTAAACTACTTCATGCAAACATGAACAAACAAAGCATCAAATCATAATCAATGATAGGAAAATTTTCCACAACCGCCTTCGAATTATTTACAAGTAGCTTTCACCTTTTCTAATCCTATGCAATCAGAAGCGACACATACATACACACATATATTTAATAAGAAAAACGATAACATGTATGTATGTGTGTGTGTGTGCATTTACGGCCGTACATAGCACGAAAACGAATGACACAAAGTAAAAATGGTACACTTTTTGGGGCAATTGAACAAGGCCGGGGTGATGATGAACTGGCGGCAGCAGGCATTCTGTGTGTTGGGTTTTTTCCACTTAATTTTTTCGTTTTTCTCTCAAGAGTTATCTGTAAATTTTAATCTGCACTTTTGTGGGGTCCACATTTTTCTTTAAAAATCAAGCACAACTCCAAATCCTACAAACACAAAACTACCGTTTGACAATTTCTGATAAATTGGAATATGGAATATAGAAGACACGTGAGCATTTTCATGTGGCGGGGTAAGAGCTGAAAAGTGGTACTCTAAATGCAACGACAATCGATGGTTGTTGGCAGGCGACAGGTAGGGCAACCATTTGATAAGCAGCTTGTAGCAACAACAACAAAAACGGCAGCATAATATACACAAAGGACAGGCCTAAGTCAGAAGGTAAAACGAACTCCACACTTATAAATGAAATAGATTAAAATTTTGTGAGCAGAGTTCGAGGACAGCGGTAAGATAACAAACACACATGCAGATACGCACACACATACACGTACATAGTGTAAGCGCGCCTCTGTAAGCTAGTGGAGCAGCAAGAAATGTAGATTTCTAGGCTGCTTATAAAAACAAAAAATTAAATAAGAAAAAAGGAAAATAAAGTAGTAGTCACTCGAAAGAGGTTGCGACCTCAATATCGACAGCTCAGCTCGGGTTTACAGGACGGCGAGCAGCAGATGAGCGCTGCTTGGGGCGCAGTGTGCAGACAGAGAAATCTGCTTATGCTCCAGCAGGATAATGGAGTCGTAAGTGCGTCAAAGCAGGGATAAATACAATAGAATTCATGCACACAGTGTTGGGTAAACACCAAAAGGTGGCGGAGAGTAGTTGAGCAGCACAAAAAAAAAATCGAAAAAAAATATTCAGAAAAATGTGCAAAAATGTTTGTAGTGGGATGATTTATCCAAGATATGGAGGCAATGTGGGAAAAATATTTTGGCTAGGCAAAAAGGTTACTTAGGCGGCACAAAAATTCAAACACACACACACACACTTGAAAAGCTGGTGTACATATATGTTTAGTGAGGCATCAATTTAGTGAATTATTTTGCTTGCGAGGTTAAGCAGAGAGTAATCCACTAGGATTGATTGGGGTGGCTATTTTTTTGCATTGGTTTTATGCTGCGTAGTTGCTGCTCCTCAAGCAGCAAGCCGGGTTAGACAATAGAGGAAAGGAGTAAATAGGTTTAAATAACATTAAAGAGGAAAGCGCTTATGCTAATGGAGACTCTTTCCTCAGCTATACTTGGAAGCAGCAGCTTATTTACTTACTTACTTACCTTTTAATTTTTTCATTTTTTTTTTTTTTTTTGTTTTTTTTTTTTTGATTTCGATGTCGATGTCGATTTCAAGTATGCACCTACAATTAATTGCGAATGCCGTCATTACTCTGCATATCGATCGAAATTTGCACGAAATGTAATTGAGTTTGTCAAGCTTCGTTGGTGATTTGTGTGTTGAACGCCTTTTAAATGTCAAAATGTTGCAACACCCATTAAATACTTCCAACCTCTGGGACTCCGTACATACATAGCTACGAGCACACAAATGATAGAACAAATAGCAAATGGCAAATAAAATTAATGACAATGAAATATTGCACAACGGTTGAACTAGAAAAAGCGTCGAAAAGAGAAGCAAAGAAAAATGTGCAGTATTTACAAGAAAAGTGCGGGCGCTGCTATTTTATCTGGAAAATGGAAAAAAAAGCAAAAAAGCAAATCCAGCAGGCAACCGACGATACTGGCAAAATGGACAAATAGTAGTTATCCGTGTTTTAGTGCAGACCAGCTGAGTGGCGCGAGGGCGAGTGAGCAGTCCAAGTACAGGTGTTTGTCCAACGGCCATCACCAGTCATTTGGTGGCTTGGCCAGACGCTTGGCTGTGCGGCTTAGTTTGTTTTGGCGTGGAAGTGGAAAAACTGCTAATGTGCAGTTTTGTTTTCGTTAGTTTCTCTTCCTTTTTTCCCGCTTGATTTTATTTGTTTGCCATTTGACGAATTGATAAGGTTTCACCACGTACTAAATACCCCTCATGCCACAGCAAAAATAAAAAAGTAAGCAAAAATAGTTACAAGAGAAATGTTGAACGCTGAGAATGCAGATGAAGAAGAAACTGAATAAGCAGCCGTGAAATGCACACCGCGAACTTACATACAGACTTAGATACTTACAGAAATGAATACAAATTCTATTCAAAAGTGACTGCACTCTCACATTTCAGACATTGGAGAACTTATTTCTTCTGGGTTGGCACATCTGTCTGTTGTTTATATGACACTTTTGCGCGTTATTTGTCACTTAGGTTGAGTGCGGAATCTAATAACAGATAGTTCCAGATTAAGCTGTGTGGAGCTGAGCATTCGTAAACAAGCCGCAGACCTTTCAGTCACTTATGGTAAGAATAATATTCGCCAAGAAATCGGCATAAAATTGTAGAAAATTTCAGTAACTCTGGAGACTTCCATCTATCAGATATTACCTTCGAAACACTAAATAAAAAATAGGTTGGTCGCTGACAATATCCGATGAGGCGTCACTTGTAGTGTTTGAGAGAAAGATTCTGCGGAAGATTTTTGGACCTTTGCACGTTGGTGACGGTGAGCATCGCGGGCGATGGAACAATGAGCTGAATGAGCTTTACGACGACATAGACATAGCACACCGAATAAAAATTCAGCGGGTACGCTGGTTGAGTCATCTCGCCCCAATGGATACAAATGCTCCAGCTCTGTAATTATTCGACGCGGTATCAGCTGGTGGTAACAGAGGAAGAGAGAGACTTTCTCTGTGTTAGAAAGATCAGGTGGAGAAGGACGTGGCTTCATTTGGTGCACCCAACTGGCGCCAATTGGCACGATAGAGAACCGACTGGTGCGACTTGTTAAACTCGGCCAAAATCGTGCCAAAAGATGAAGAACTGTACATATAGCGCATGAAAAATAACAGCACATCAAAGTTTTGTCCAGTTGACTACTTTTACTTTTAATTTTTGTTTGAATGTTCACTATTTTTACAAAAGTATAGCGCTCTGTCTGACAAAAACCATATAAAAACCATAAAAAATTCATAAACTCTCCACACAACTTCCCTAAATTTTGCTTAGAATTCCTAAACAAATTTTGTTACGCAGATTTATAGCTAAAATAATTTTAGAATAATAAATTGTAAGTTTAAGGGTACAAGTTTTATATTTTTCCACTGGCGGTGTTGCGCATTTTCTCCATACAAAGAGACTTTTTCCCTACTTTAAATTTTTTAACCACAAGAAAAGTTTCTGGGTGTGCAGTTTTATATCCCTTTGAAGTTTATTATGTGGAAGTCTATGTATGTCATCTTGAATGTGGCGTACTGGCTAATTGAGAAAAAGTGGCGGGGCAACAGTATTGGAATTTGTAGTGACAGTCAAGCTGCACTGAAAGCCCTTGCTAAGCCACGCTGCTCTTCGAAGTTGGTCGGTGAATGTAAGACAAAACTGAGCAGTGTTGCAAAACACAACAAAGTTAGTCTTATTTGGGTGCCTGGGCATTGTGGTATTGCAGGGAACGAGTTGGCTGATAAATTGGCAAATGAAGGCTCTGCAAGTAAGCCACTAGGCCCTGAATCCTTTCTAGGTGTCAATTCCGCATCGATTCAACAATGGATTGAGGACTTCATGAGGTCTACCCAGAGAGGTCGTTGGTCTGAGTTGAGCACGCGCAAAGTTGCCAAGTGCTTTGTGAAAGAACCAAACAGGAAATCAGCGACCTTTCTCCTAAAACTCAGCAGGAAAGACCTGAGAGAACTGGTGGGTGTAGTCACACGGCACAACGTCTGTGGTCAGCATATGGCTACCATGGGGGTTGTGGACAGCCCGATATGCCTATCCTGTCTTTGAGATGACGACACTGCAGAGCATTTTCTCTGTAGCTGTTCTGCATTTTCCAGAATCAGACTTAGGATATTGGGTTGCGATACACTGAGCATGGACAAAGTTCATACTCTTCCTCTTCCAGATCTCTTAAAATTCATCAATGAAGCCAAGAGATTTGTGGAAAAGTGACCTCAATTAATTATAATTCTATTTATTTTACCACCCACCTTTTATCTTTCCTATCTCTATTCCTTCTACTGATATCTATCCGGGTGTAGTACAATGGTCTTCTGAGTGCTAGGACTTGTTCAGCTCCCCACAAATCTAATCTCATCTAATCTAACTAAAAAATATCGTTGATGTTTGGTATTTTTTTTGTTTTTGTATTGACGGTGCGAGGCTTTTTCTTCCATATAAAAAATTCGAAAATGTTCTTTGTGTGGATGAAAAGGCAACACCTCAGCGAAAGTTGCCAAAAATCAATGGTATTCTGGAATCACTTGAAGCTTCCGTTTTTTATAGAAAAATGTGATGGGCAATGCAACTGCTCACCCAGAAAAATGCTGAGCATTCTGCTTAGAAAGTGGAAAGTTTAAATGAAATTTCAAAAATTTTGAAAAATTCTGAACAATTTTGTACAAAATCTAAACTTGGTTGTCGTTGCGTATGAACTATATTTTTCATATAAAAATAGTGGCGTGCTTACAATTTTACAACGGGGGGTACATCAGACGAAATCATAAAACTACGAATTAATAGTGACATGAATGCCTGCCTCAATTTATTATTATTGAATTTCTGTCGTAGTGTAAATATTGGCTAATTGAAATATTGATTACCACATTAACATTGAGCAGAATATCTATTGCAGGCTATCAGGTACTAACCCTCAAACCATATCGTTTACTCGTACATATATTCGCATATGAGCAGCCATACACTCGAAAGCAAAATTGAGAAAACTCCAAGCGTTTTTAGAGTTTATCCCATCAACAAAATCAACGAACCGAAAATGATGCACCGATTGATCTTTGCTACCCCAAATGCCTGCTCTTCTTACACCTCTCCCTATGTTAGTGTGCGAGTTTACATATACATATGCAGACTTTTGTATGTATTTATATATGTAAGTAAACTACGAAATTGTAAACGGAGATCCCCGTCCATAGCGCAATCGCCGCTTTCGGTTGGGTGTTGAAGAATTTCGTAAACTCCAAGCAGAACCAATTCATTTGCTACCCAAGACCGCAAGTGAGGAGTGATAGACTTCGTATGCTCGTGCATTTTCAAGGATACTCGCACCGTTGGCAGCCTGAGAAACAATTTGTGTGCGGGTTTCGGTTGATGATTTTATTGCTTATGCAATTAGCACGCGGTTGGTCACCTTTAATGTTATCGTAACATGCAAGCAGTCGCCCTCGTTATATCCCTACACCGCTCGTAACACGGCGGTATTTTCCTATGAGTATTTAAGCGCGCTACTGCTCAATACTCTATTTACTTATATTCATACACTCATATGGATATGTGTGCATGTATGCCAAACTCGCGTCCTTTTACGCCACTGCCTTCACGTCATACATCCGCTCTGCTCAAAGCAACATCAACGCCCAGCATCGCTGCTCCTGACGTTTGTTTCACTTATGAATTTCGCCTTGTGCGGATGGACGGACACTTTAATTACAGAATGAAAATTTTCAAACAACTATGAAGGACTTTACGGTGAAGGCAAAAACAAAAAATACAACATGTGAGCGTATATTTATCTGTATGTATGCATGTATGTGAGCGCTATTACAAAGTGAAGAGCACTTCGGTTTTCTTACCTTACTTTATTTGGGTGCGAAGATTTCCTTTGATGTTTACCTGGCTGAATTTGAAGTAGCCGAAAGTGGAAAGAAAAAGTAGAACTGTGAATGTAATCTTTGGATTTATTATTTCCTCTTCAAATTAGCACAATGAATTGTATTAAGTAGGCAATCAATATTTGGCAATTGATGAAGCCGCGAAACACACTTAAGCGCATAAGTTTTTGGAGGTGTGCGGAAATTGGAGGGTTGGTCAATCCTAAATACAGGCTCATGTGTGTATATGTGAGTTTCCAAATCCATACATATGTTTTAAACCGTACTAGTAGGAGTAAAAGTATGGAATAATGATTGAATATTTTGACATTGTCTAGAAAATTCAGACAGACCTCGACATTTGTGCGCTGCCTTCTTCGTCTCTTCTTAATTAATGGTGGCAGTAACCTGATCGACTTAGGTCGGGTTCAACAAAATTGGACAGTCGTTTTTTCTGCGTGATAATTTGCGTCAATTCAAGCGAATCTTCCTCCACTTGAACTTCCCAAAGCAAAGGAAGCCTTTCTTTTCCTCTGCTACTACCAACAGGTACCAAACCCTTTCGGAGCTGTGGTTTTTGTTACCATTTGTGCGACTTGACCTAGCCATCGGAGCAGCTGAATTTTTATAGCTCTATATAGTTTTCAGCTCAGGGCTCCCTTATCCGCGATATTTGGTGTCAACAACGCGCAAATATCCATCAATTTTCAATTTCTTTCTCTCGAAAACTGCAAGAGCCGTGTCTTGGGATGTTGTCATCCGACAGACTTCTGCAACAGACAATAAAATAGACGTGATGAGAGACATATACGAAATTGGTTTCTTTGCCGAAAGAGGACTTTGTTTATGATTTTAGTACAGATCTCCAAATAACCGAAGTTCTCGAATATTTCGAGATCATATCTATCAATAGCGAAGTGTGCTTTGAGAGCAGTCAGAATATGCGACTGCTTGTTCACTGGTTATGAAAGTTAGAATTAGCGCATGCCTGTTGAAGACGTCACTATAGAATACATCACTACAGAATACATCACTATAGAATACATCAGTTTTTACAAAATATTATGCTTTGCATAGCGAGTTAGTTCTACAGTAGGAACTCTGCTTTCAAGTATCAGAATAAAGAAGTAGAATCACAGGAAGTCGGTCTATTTGAACCTTCCTTCCATTTTTGACGGAGCTGATCGTATCGCTCAATGCCGGCTTACATATCCGTATTAGTTTTCGAGATATACCAAATTCGAATAGCACAGCCTACAGGCAACTCCTTTTCATGCTGTCGAAAGCGACCATAAAATTGTTGCTTTTTGATGCTTTATTCATTGGCATGTTGTGGATATACGCGTACTTTCAATAGTATAAGCAAGGCTTCACTTGTTGATAGGTTGAAAACAGTTCATTTACAACGAGTTCTAGGATTTTACAGAAAATGCCTACTCGCAATATTTTGAAAACTAGTTTTCGATAATTTCTCGAGAAAGGGGGAGGCCTCCTCTGCGTTGAAGAGATCAGATGGAGAAGGACTTGGCTTCACTTGGTGTGTCCAATTGGCGCCGTTTAGCACGAAAAAGAAACGACTGGTGCGCTTTGTTAAACTCGGTCAAAATCGCGTAAGCGGTTATTGCGCTAATCAAGAAGAAGAGGAATACCTCGATAATTAGCAAAGATTGCTGGTTCCCTCAACAGACAGGTCGCTCAATCGGCAGCCATGCATTCATCCTACTGCGATTCCTGTTTTCATGCGTCGATTTGATATTGGGATAACTGAGCCGACAGCTCGTCAGTTCCAGCAGCTTTATTGCTCCTTAGCCGCGCTATCGTTAAACGAATTTCAATATACCGGGGTAGCGTTTTGTTAATTGCGTCCTGAATGGTTCTGGAAACGGGATCTTGTTTTCTTTATTTTTGTTCTAAAATTTAAGCAGGCGCTAAGTAATCCAATTTCCACCGAATTGCCAGGGCTGATAGATTTCCAAGTTTGGTCGAAACGAAAAATCACATAGTAGCAAATTATTTCTTTAAGGGGGAAGTCCATGTGAAGTTTTCAAAAAATGGATAATCTGAAAATCTAGTACCTTAAGAATATACTGTAAAATTTTCATGCCGAAATTTTCAATATTATAGGTAGCTTCTACAGCCTACTTACTAGGTAGAGAGCGGTCCGCGCGCTCCTGTACCTCAAACTTTAAACTCAATTATCGCGAAGCGACTTTTTTAAAAACTGCTCGAGTTGTAACTCAAAAAGTTATCGACCGATTTGTTTGAAGTTTGGTGAGGCCTTTTTGTACATTACTATCGGAAGGATAAACCTAAAATTTCAGACATTTCGCTTTGATAAATTATTTTTTGGGGGTTAAAAATGTCAAAAAAATAGCCCTAAGTTCTGACTTTTTTTTTCAAGGCTTATTTTATAATTAATTTTATACTACTGTGGGCAAAAAGTAAGGTGAATTTGGTTGAAAAATTAAAAATCTTTATTTATTTTTGTAAATCAATTTCATCCCCTTCAAAATAATCCCCTCTCGATGAAATACACTTATGCCAACGATTTTTCCAATCCCCGAAACATGCCAAATAGTCCATTTCCGGTATAGCCATCAGCATCTTCTTCGATTCAGCTTTTATCTCCTCAATCGACTCGAAACGCGTTCAGGTGAATACGGTGGTTGCGGAACGATACGCGTGGAATTTTTGGCGAAGTGATCACGAAGAACGAGTGCAGTGTGAGACGGTGCATTATCGTGATGCAAAAACCAAGAGTTGTTAGCCCATAATTCTGGTGTTTTTAGACGAATTGCTTCACGTAAATGAAGCATAACGCTCAAATAGTATTCCTTATTAACAGTTTGGCCAGGTGGAAGGAATTCATAGTGCACCACACCACGAAAATCGAAAAAAAACTGTCATCATGACCTTTAGTTTTGAACGACTTTGACGTGCTCTTTTCGGTCTGGTCTCGCCTTCAGCACGATATTCGCTTGATTGGTCGGTTGTTTCAGGGTCGTAAGCATAAATTCAAGTCTCATCTCCCGTAATGATGCATTTGAGCTTGTCCTGATAGTCTGAAAGCATTGTTTCACACACATCAACGCGACGACTTTTTTCCAAGAAATTGAGAGTTTTCGGTACCAAACGAGATTTAACTTTTCGTAGACTCAAATGGTCTTTCAACCGACGATTTTTGAGCACTAACTCCTTCACTTTATTGACGTGTTGGTCATCTGTTGACGTCGATGGTCGTCCGGAGCGCTCCAAGTCATCAACACGTTCTCGACCCTCTTTGAAGTCTTTGTACCACCCTTAAACATTTTTCTGCGACATGGTCGAATCACCAAATGCCTTCTGCAACATGCTAAACTTTTCCGCAGCCGAAATTTCATTCCGCAAATAAAATTTGATGGCACTTCTCTGCTCAATCAAATCAGACATTGTAAAAATCGAAAAATGCACTCTTGGTCGTTTGGTAAGCACAAGCGTAAATATATTACTGATAATGACATTCACATGAAAGTTGGCCCAGATGTTATTAACAGTGCTGCCAACTCATGAAAAAAATAACTAGAGCGAAATTTTAATCTCGCGATTGATAAATTCACCTTACTTTTTGTCCACAGTAGTGCTTGTTTTATAATTTTATAGGTTCATCCTTTCCGTTAATCTATACTAATATTATAAAGAGGAAAACTTTGTTTGTTTGTTTGTTTGTTTGTTTGTTTGGTTGTAATGAATAGGCTCAAAAACTACTGGACCGATTTTAAAAATTCTTTCACCATTCGAAAGCTACATTATCCACGAGTAACATGGATTATATTTTATTTTGGAAATAGGGCTCGAGGTATAGGTCAAAACGTGGACCCGGGTAACCTTCGGATGTGTATGTACAATATGGGTATCAAATGGAAGCTGTTGGGGAATGCTTTAGTCCAGGGTATTTTTCATGCCGCTCCGTGACTGGGGTCTCAAGATATAGGTCAAAACGTGGGCCCGGGTAACCTTTGGTTGTGTATGTACAATATGGGTATCAAATGAAAGCTGTTGATAAGTGCTTTAATACGGGGTAATTTTCATACCTATTGATGACTAGGGTCTGGAAATATATGCCAAAACGTGGACCCGCCGTGTCTTTGAACCGAATTAAACCAAACTTACACACATTGTTAAGGAGGTATTGAAGATGGTTTCCGTATAGTTTGGATACCTATTGGTAGATAGGGTCTCGAGGTATAGGTCAAAACGTGGACCCGGGTAACCTTCGGATGTGTATGTACAATATGGGTATCAAATGAAAGCTGTTAGTGAATGCTTTAGTTCACAGTATTTCCATCCGCTCCGTGACTGGGGTCTCGAGATAGAGACCAGAACGTGGACTCTAGAATGTGTTTGTACAATATGGATATCAAATGAAAGCTGTTGATAAGTGCTTTAATACGGGGTAATTTTCATACCTATTGATGACTAGGGTCTCGAAATATATGCCAAAACGTGGACCCGCCGTGTCTTTGCACCGAATTAAACCAAACTTACGCACATTGTTAAGTAAGTATTGAAAATGGGTTTCGTAAAGTTTGGTTGTAATTCGGAGCACTGGCAACGGGTACAGCGTTCTTTTGAACCAGCCATAATGTCGCTTACTTTTTTAACGCTTGTGGCGGAACTGAACTTTCAAATTGACAGTGTGAGTTACAATGTGTGAATATTTCTTTCTGATTTGGATGCCTTAAGGAAAAAACGGAAGTGCAACATGTAAAAATTGTTTGTGAATTTTTTTGGAGTGGATTTTGGAACAGTGAATAATTTCTTACGAAATTTGAGAATTTAATGTGAAATCCGAATGAAATTATGTGTTCGTGGAAAAAAATTTTTTTTTTCGTTTTTTTTTTTTTGAAAATATAAATGGATAATGGTTAAAAAAGCTCCAATGCTTAATAAAACATATAAATTGAAACGAAAAATTCATGGATGATCAGAAAAACAGACGATTGTTTATTCATATGCGTTGATTTGAAATTTAAAAACAATCTTCTTTTTTCCTGATTTTCAATTTATATTTTATATTTACTCAAAAACAAAGCGCTTGAATAAAGAATAAAGAAATAAACCATATCTGTTCTAAACCATATCTATTCTATTTTAGTGTGCCCAGCGAAGGGGGCCGGGTTTGCTAGTATGTTATAAAAAAAAAAAAACAATTTCATTTTTTTGTTTCAGATCAATAGATTAAGAGTAATAAATAGAGCAGTTTGGGACCCCTCGCCGTAGGCAGTCGACAAGAAATGAGCCGCCATTTTGGAAAAAAAAATTAAAACATTTTCTTTTTGTACTCTCGAAAGGTTAAATAAAGTTGTGCTAAGCTTCAAAATAATATAATTATTTTATCACCTTTAAAAATATGTTTAAAAATGACCGATTTTGAGACTTTTACATGGACTTCCCCTCTTAAGTTTGACAATACGAATTCGCTGGAAGCCGGACTGAGCCTCTTTTTGCTAAGCGAAAAACACAAGTTTCCGTTGAACTAGCGGACTGACACTCATGACTTGTCATTTATAAATATTCCGCTCAGAATGAGAGTTTTTATAAAGAAACTAACCAACTTTTCAGGAGATTATTACATCCCTTGGTTAGCTAGTTGGTCTCGAAAGAGAAGATTATGCTAAATATCGGATGTGCCTTTTTCAAATTACTTTGGCTGCATAATTTGTGAAAATTGTTGCGATCTATTTTCGTTGCCACATGAACCGACTGAATTACACAGGAAGCTTATTTTATGCTGCTGTGCTAAACGCAATTACTTTATCTCCTTTTCCATGTATTTTTATGTGCAGATGTACATACAAATACACATACATCATTCAATTTTTTAGTTCAATCCAACTTATAGCACACCATCATCAAAGTATCCTATGACCATTAGTCTACTCACTCATCAACATTCATATGCACGTTTGTAGGTGTGTATGTTTGTATGTGTGCTATGAACTTATACACTATAAAACTGTAAATAAATATACGAAAATTTCTATTCTTCTGACTCCCCCGATTCGTGTGGCATCAGTACAAGTAGTGATGTTCTCCACTCAAGTCGTGCGATTGCGATTTTTACGGATATGTTTTGTCAGCACTCAGAATTCATCTTTTATTTGGCACTGTTTGTTTTTCATTCGCAAATGGCTACTGGTCATCCATCGTCAACTGTTTATCATACGAATATGAGCTGGTGGTGGTGGTGGCTCAATGGTGGTGCTGTGGAGCTGTGGTGCTTTTGATATTGTTGTCAGCTTCTCACTTTCCAATCTCGACTGATGTATCCATCAACTGAGCTGCTGTTGTTTTCCATTCAAAAATTTTATACATTTTTCCCTTTCTGTCGGATTATTTTGTTGTTAGATTATTTTGCTGTAGTTTGCGTGTGCGGCGTGTGCGTGTCCGTACTGCGAGTATTTATTTATGTTTATCATTGTCTTTTATGCAGAAGCTAGGAAAATATCAAATTTTATTCAATATTTGTTTTGCTATTTCGTTGATGGGGATTTCTGTTTTCGGATAGAGATGATGCGATTTGCACTTTATTTTATTTGTGAATTTCGTTTGTTTTCGGGTTTTTCGGTTTTGTGTAAATAAAACATCACAATATACTTATGTATATCTATGTGTGTGTGTGTGTATTTGTGTATTTAGTATTTCGCAATTCTGTGTTTGCTAAATGCTTGAAGCAAATAAAAATTGCTGAATTTCTGAATACATTTTTTAGAGTGCTTTTCATATAAATTTCATTTAAAATATGAATAAAAGAATTTCGTAAAAGTGAAGTTTTGATTAAATTAAATCCGAATATGGTACTTTTCGAAATTCTTTGCATAAAAGCAATAAAATTGTGAATTTGAGAAGGTACAATTATTTTATTAAGAGCGCTTTTATCAAATTAAAACGAGGATTTTGTATTATACAATAGAATGAGCGGCCTGCCAGTGTCAAGTGAGTTTGTACGTGACTACCACTCGATTGCTGCGGCTTCGAAGTCCACAGGGGGCATGCAACGCCAAATGATGGTAAAAAAGTTGTTTTTGTTTAATAGCGGTCGCCCCTCAGCAAACAGTGGCAAATCTAATATATGCGGGCATTTCTGTCATGAATTTCTTCAGAGCTTCTCATAAAAACCAGGTGTCATTCGAAGGCGGCATAAAACTGTAGGTTCCCACATTTGTGGGATAACAACAGGCCGCACACCACACGATGGAGCTGAAGGGCGACCAAGCACCTATACACACATATGTATGTATGTATTATAAAGTATGTATATATATATATATATATGTATATATATATTTTCCCATAGTTCCCAGGGCCTCAATAAACAAGTTAAAATTCAAATTATTTAATGCTAAGACTTTGATTTGTCGCCAAGTGCGACCAGCTTGTAGCACTTCTGCTTCCGCTAGTCGCCTCCACGTGTTAGATGGCCTACCGCAACTCCGACTGCCTTGCAAGTTCCAGTCTAGGGCTGCTTTTGTAGTTTTCGCAGTGTGTGACCGATCCCCTCCCGCTTTCGTCGTCGTCCGCTTTCACGATGGACCTGGTATTTGCTTCGTCAACGCCGATTCTGGTGCTGGGGCTCTTAGCTGATACTCCAGATTAAAGTCCTGTTGCCGGGGTGACTACAACATTGTCTCTGCGCAAGGTTTAAAGGTTATACCGCCTATGATTGGACGTCAAATCTTCGTTCGTTTTAAGTAGGAGATACCACATGAAGGTGAGGTTGACATTTGGGAGGTATAGACTTTGTATTCCGGTCACCAACACCATTTGCTCACTTTAAGTTGATAGTTACTGGGCGCCCTCTTCACCTCAATACGGAATGGCTTAGAGAATAACCATAAACTAGTCTTAGGTCTTATGTTTGTGGGATGTTGATTTTTTTCTTACACAATTTATCAGCAGGCACGGTCATATCTCCACCGTTTAAAGCTGGCAGACAACCCCTACTGCCCACACTGCTCCAACACGATCGAAAATGCAGAGCTTGACCGTGACCGTTTTCGAGACGAGCGTCAAACACTGGAGGTGCTACTTGGCCTTCCGTTGCAGGTGAACCAGTCATGTGTGCATCAATCAATAACTGGAATGCTGTCAAGACATGTTCAGCAAAAATAATGCTGTACCTCCGATATGCGGAGTGGACCGCTCAAGAGTAGGAACTTTTGAGTAAGTAGACGCTACTCGTTTGACTCACGACGATATCAGATGGGAGTCAAGGCGGTGCTTACAAATTTGATATCACCTGTTTTCGATGTTCTTTTTGCTTCAAACTACTACCACTACTTTTACTTACTACCTCCATATGTCACAAGGAGTGCACGCAAGAGCCAATAGTGGTCAATACAAACGCGGCACAGAAGACGAGCCTATAGTAGGAAGCTGGTTACATATTTGGTTGACCCAGACGTGGGTGAATAGAGCTGGTCCACTTCATTGACACCGTTCTGGGCTCTCCCGAAGTAATGCAGAAAGTAGTTCCGAGAAGGGAGTCTCGCCAGAAGAGGAGGAGGGATTGTTCTAGTGGCCACACTACTCAACGCAGTAGACGACGATCGCTGTAAGTATGAAAGCATTTTGAACCGTACCTAACCCACTAAAGGAAAAGCTCCTATGTTCCAACTTGGAGTTCTAGGCATTGAAATTAGCTCGTACCTGCACTAAATTATAAATCTGCTTGAAATGAACAGAATAGCCGCGCATCAATGATGCCTTAGATATGTAGACACACATACATACATATACTTGTATATGTATATGTTTTTTTTAATCAGCTGGTTTGCGTCCAACGAGCCGCGAAATCGACTAAGCGGCAAATAACACTTCAGGATAACCGATAAAAGCTACTTTGGCTGCAAAAGTATAAATATGCATACATACACACAGATGTATAAACACGTACATATACTCATAAAACATTATCTAGATAAGCGTTTAATTAAAATCAGACATTTAACGCCACTGCACAATAATTAATCCAAATGGTAAATATTTCAATTTACTTGCAGCTGATTGCGAACTGATAACAACCGAATATAAGCAATAATAATAAACATCTATTTGCACACACATACATATGTACATATGTAAGTATGTGTAATGGATTTAGATAAATATCTATAAATATATATAAGCAAATATGTACATAAGCTTTGGAAACATAAAACGAAATTGCTAATGGACGAATTTAAATTCAATTAAAAGTTACAAATCCACAACTGAGCTTCAAAAATTTCTATAAACATCTAAATATGCACGTGTGTATGTACATATAATGTATGCACATATTATATAAAGTAAAAGGCCTTTGCAAGGTGACGGCTTGATGTCAGTAGGAAAATCCATCATTTTCTCGGTAGATGGCTGTAGTAATCGATACCTCATAAAGTATCGATCAAACAATCTTTTGCTCAAAACTCTTTTGTTGGTTTTTTGTTTGTTCCATTCAGTGGCGAGTTACAGGGTGCTAACAATTGAAGTCAGAAAAGAGAAAATTCGAAAGTGCAAGACAGGCCGCTGAATTACAAATGGTGTTTATGGTGCCCATGTCGTAACAGCTAATTACGTGCAATTTTGGTTTCGTCAATTCCGTTCTGGCATTTTAGATGCTAAAGAAAATGCCGATAAAACCCAAGAAATACTCGAAGTTGACCGGCATTTTAGTAGGCGTATCATCGCACAAGAGCTAAAGATCGACCATTAAACAGTTTTAAGTCATTTGCGCAAAACTTTTACGAAAAAATAATGGATTTCTTTTTTCCCAAACTAATATTTTAGGCTCTCAAGAACGCTGTTTAAATTTCATTCAAATTCATAGAGTGATTTTTGAATTACAGTGGCCACCGACTTTGTCCCTTAAGCTTCGTTAAGATGCTTTTAAAGTTTTCGTCTTGGCCTTCGATAGCCTGAAAGCCCATCACTAGTTGTCAGATATCTCAAGGACTTTTTTAAATGCACTTGACAATTTCTGCGAATGTTTTCCAAACATATATTCCTAAATTCCTGGACTGTGCAGATTACCCGTGCCCCTTAAGCCATCTCTTCGTCGGAGACGGACTTGGGACTTGTGACATGGGACAAAATCAAGATTCACCTTCAATTCAAACATAATGGATTTCTATTTTCCCAAACTAATGTCATTTGAGAAACTGAAAGCCTACGTGTCCACTGCAGGACGGGATCACCAGAATTATGCTTAGGCTTACTAAAATTTGTTAGAGAGAAAAAAATTGATTAATTCCATCTTAGGATACTTAAAATTGATTCTGGACTACTTTTTATGGAGACTGAAGTAGTGATTTTAATTTGTAGAATTATACTGATTCCAGCAGGGAGCAAATATATGGGAATTCATACATACTGGGTGTTTCAACAAAAAAAATTTCCTGTTCAACCAAAGCACAGACTGCGATTTATGAGTAAATAAAATTGAGTTCGCTGTGGAGTTGCTTACAGAAAAAAATTTTCCCATTTTCGACACTATTGCTGGAACAAATGTTTGGATACTGACTCTAAGCGATTGAAATGCTGCTGAAATATTTGAAAAAAATAATAATATTAATTAATAATCAGCGCGCACACTTCTGTTAGATGCTTGGCCGAGCTCGTCCTCGTATTTGCAGTGTGCGTCTTGATGTTGTTTCACAAACTGAAGTATATTTTTAACGAGAACTTGCAAGAATTTCAAAGTTGTTAAATTTCATTACCGAGGTCGCTAATTGAGAATGTCAGCTCGAAAAATTATGCGGAACTTTTACATTCAACTGTGAAATTTTTGCGTAGGCTTAAGGATTTATAACAAAGGGTTTGCCCTGTTAAGAACAAAATACATTCAAATCGAGACTATTCAAGTTATCAAATTCAAAAGATACGCTTCGCTGAAGCGGTTGCACCGAGCAAAAATTTCTTGACTTTCCAGAGGTCCAATGAGAGAATTTCTCTTATGAAATCAGTCAGGAGGCTGAAAATGGACAGGTTAACTTATTAACTTAACTTATAACGTCATAATATCACATCGACATTTCTTATTTCACTAACTTACGTGTTGTCTATTAACTGGCGCCCATAAAGCATGTAAAAAATAACTTTTCTAAACTTTCAAGGCAGCATTTCTCGCAAAACTCAATGTGTGCTAACTGCTGATGGACTAAATTCTTATGAATTTTTCGGGCTGACGCAAGTGAGTCTTTTCGGCAACGCTTTTAGCTGGAGTAGGCATAGTTTTTAAAAGCTGAAGTCTGGCTGAAAGTCATAAATAATTTATACCAGACATCCAAATTTGGTATGTGGAACATTAAGGATAGTTAAAGAAAATATAGCTGGGATACCCTGTTTTCCATGTTAATGTCTATGTATGCACATAAAAACACATCAAATTTGTGTGAATTACTTAATTAGAATGTCGAAAATTGTAGAATAATAAATGGTTTTGGCAGATGACGAACTAATATTTTAATTTCAGTGTTTGCTAAGCACGCATACAAAATACAAATGCACACATATTTGGAGATGTAGTTGTGTGTAATAAAAGAGATTTAAAATTGAAAATGAGTGTGACTGAAGTGCATTAATTAGGGATTTCAATGAAAATTAATTCAGGAACTGCCGATGAGCTGCCTTAGTAGGCGAATATGAGGGAGAACGGGAGAGGTTGCTGCCACAAAAAAAAACTCCGTGTATATGTATGTATGTGTGTATGGGAAGTATGAGAATAAGTGCGGCGCATACATATATAAGGTTGTCAAAAAAGTCTTGCGGTATTTCCGCAAGCTTGTCTTTGCAAGCGCGTAGTTCTAGTTGTATTCGTCGCATCGGTTCGCTCTAGGAGAGCTCGTTTCACGTGTTTGATTAATTGTTGTTTGCTTTTAGTCGTTCGTGAGTTATAGCGTCGCAAACATGGAGCAAAATAAAGAGAAAATACGGCATATTTTACAGTACTACTACGATAAAGGAAAAAATGCATTTCATGCTGCCAATAAAATTTGTGCAGTGTATGGACCCGATACAGTTTCCATTTCCACCGCACAACGATGGTTTCAACGTTTTCGTTCTGGTGCAGAGGTGATCGAAGATGCGCCACGGTCCGGAAGGCCTGTCGTCGAAAATTGCGATAAAATCGCTGAATTGATCGAAAGATCGAAAGAGACCGGCATAGTAGCAGCCGTAGCATCGGTCAAGAGCTGGGCATGAGTCATCAAACCGTTATAAACCATTTGAAGAAGCTTGGATTCAAAAAGAAGCTCGATGTATGGGAGCCACACGACTTGACGCAAAAAAACATTTTTGCCCGTATGGATGCATGCGAATCGCTTCTGAATCGCAACAAAATCGACCCGTTTTTGAAGCGGATGGTAACTGGCGATGAAAAGTGGGTCACTTACGACAACGTAAAGCGCAAACGGTCGTGGTCGAAAAGCGGTGAAGCTGCCCAGACGGTGGCCAAGCCTGGATTGATGGCCAGGAAGGTTCTTCTGTGTGTTTGGTGGGATTGGCAGGGAATCATCCACTATGAGCTGCTCCCCTATGGCCAAACGCTCAATTCGGACCTGTACTGCCAACAACTGGACCGCTTGAATGCAGCACTCATGCAGAAGAGGCCATTTTTGATCAACAGAGGCCGAATTGTCTTCCATCAGGACAACGCCAGGCCACACACATCTTTGGTGACGCGCCAGAAGCTCGGGGAGCTCGGATGGGAGGTTCTTTTGCATCCACCGTATAGTCCGGATCTCGCACCAAGTGATTACCACCTATTTCTGTCCATGGCGAACGAGCTTGGTAGTCGGAAGTTGTCCACAAGAGAGTCCTGTGAAAATTGGCTCCCCGAGTTTTTTGACAATAGGGAAGCGAGCTTCTATAAGAGGGGCATTATGAAGTTGGCATCTCGTTGGGCAACGGCGCATATTTGACTTAAATCGCATTATTATAACCAATTTTACGAACAATTGAAAAATCAAAAAAAATACCGCAAGACTTTTTTGACAACCTTATATAATTACTATACTTTGTAGTGCGCGAAATGGGTGTGGTTGAATATAAAACTTATAAACTGGTATACATAAGCAAACGATGGGAAACATTTTTGTTTTTGACAAATTATAAAAAGCCAAAATCGTTAAGCATCTAAGACTTGTAGTTTTGGACGAAAGTGGGTTAAAAACATTTTCACATTAAAAAAGTGTGACCGTGTCAAAACGCAACAGTGGAGTGCACAATTGACATAATAAAGTTACCTGATAACTCGATTATCGTAACAGACAATTTTCCTTTTTATAGGCTGTGTGACATGGCACGCCAAGGGAATTGAAATGGCTGATCATCTGGCTAAAAAAGTTATGCCTCTAACTGATCCTGAACCTTTCTGGGAACTTACTAAAAGCCACATGAACCAGTTTAAGGGAAGAAATGCGTTGAACAATGGCGAAATTCTATCGGCCAGCGGCAAGTGAAACTATTCCTAATGACGAACAGACGAATTTCGCTACAGAGCAACTTTCTCTCAGCAGTGTATACTTCAGATTTTTAACTGGGTACTTTTCAGGCCACTGTAGCCCGCGATAAATTCTTCTTGAATGGCGCGATAACCACTAAGGCGATTTTGGCCGAGTTTGGGCCGAGCCTGAGATATCACTTAAATAAAATTGGTCTCTGAGACAATCATTGGTCTCTGAGTCAATTCTGTGAAATAGTCACTGAATTTTCAGAGCAGATTCTTTGAGAATATCCAGCACTAGGCAGAAAAAGGATACATCATCTTGGTGGTATTGCCGTGCTTTCATATAAATTATGGAACAAAGCTTTAAAAAGACTTAGAATACAGAATACCTCAGTAGGCTTCGCACAACAGATAACTGCTGAGGTCAAAGATCGGCCAAGTACTTGTCTTACATTGCAGCCTATGAAAGTTGATCGTCGTTGACCGAAATGGTAGCATCAAGCGTCTAGCCGCCAGATCCGGACATTTACAAAATAGGTGTTCAACAGTAACTTTCTCAGCCGGATCTCCACAGCTTCTCCAATGAGAGTTGTACGGAAGTCCAAGCTTCGCTGCATGAGTTCCGATCACCCAGTTATAGTTGACCACCGCCATGAGTTTGGAAATTGAATGGCGGGAGATTCCCAGCACGTTCAGCGTCTCCTGCTTCTGTCGCACTGAAGCCAAAGTATTTTAGAGATAGCCCACGATAAGATAGATCTCCATCTGTCGTGCGCTTTTTTAAGAAAGAAATTTCGAGGTCATATTGGAAGAAAGTGTCGAGCAAGAGGCTTGTGCTAGATAAGCATGTAGGAGTATGTTTGTAGTTGTGTGTATATAATAATTCAGGCTCAAAAAATAAATGAATAGAAATTCTTGCGCGCCGTCAGATGTTAAATAGACAAATTAATCACAATAATTGCACATTAATAATGAAAAAAAGGCATTAAAAGGAACTACACTCATAAGATGACAGCAGAGGCTTCAAAAAGCAAGAGAGAGGAACAGCAGTCGAATAAGAAGAACAGCAGTTGAAAGCAACAAAGATAATAACGCCAAGATTTGTAATTTGTATCTGGCAATAAGTGAAATAAATGCGCTTACGTGTGGCTAAAGATGATGGCAGCAGCGCAAAGAAAAAAATAGTACATAAATAAAAATAAAATAAGTAGCAACATAGCAACAAAAACCGTTTGAAATTAAAATCACACTATAAAGTTACAAGCCAAGCAAGTAAGAGCGTTAATGTCTGCGCCTGGAAATGAATTTAAATGCGCGCTAATTAATAATAATTTTCAGCTAAGACATCTTTTTAATGAAAATTTTGTTGGCTAAAACGAGTCTCATCACTTTGGCACACTTACCGCGTGGTTCCACTCGCAACTCGTACAGCAGGCAACAGACAACAGGCATCGTGACAAGCTTCATATACCATCCGGTACCTAGGGGTGTATAAAATCACGCAAATGAATATAAATTGAAGCTGTGATTGTAATAAATGTGTTTGTAATTTTGTGTAATCACTTGAAATGACATGACAGATTGGCGGTACAAAATTATGACACGCTGAAAGCGCGCTAAGCGGCGAGGCTGACATTTTAGTTGCTTGATGGTATAATTACACACACACACACACGCACATATGATTTATTCGTTTATGACAGCGTATGTTTGCTTGTGTGCAAAGCTCGTTTACATTTACAGCCATTTACAAAGAATATCATAGGCGCGCAGGCGCAACTGACCAACTGCTCAACAGTACAAGCGACCACTAGGCAATAATTATTTTTTATTTAATATTTTTATTTTTATTTTTTTATAATTATATTTTACTTTTTTATTGTATTATTTGCTTGTTTTGGCACTGACGACATGTTGTCTAATCAGCGTACGACTACAACACCTCCCCTGCGCTTTGCTGCTGCCACTAACAAACGTAGTTGTTGTTTGCGCTGCTGTATCGAAGCGACATTGTGTGCTTTTTGTTGCTAGCTATTTCTGTAACTAACTTTTTTTTGCACTTACAACTTGTTTGCGGCAATTAAGCCCAAGACTTTAATATAAATTACACACAACGCGCGCATTTGTATTCATATTCATAGCTACGAAGGCATTGTTGTATAATGTTTTTTTTTGTAAATTGACTTTCCAGCCGTTGAGATATACACACGCACACACATTTATGTGCACTTAATTTTCCATAAAAAGAAAATGCTTTTTTTGGTCTGCTCTGAGATTACTTTGTTTTGCCTGTTTTATTTGTGGGTTGCATTGACGTCAGCAAATCCTTAATATATTCACACACACACACACACACACGTGTAATTGTGCTTATTTTTAGCTAATTTTCATGTAAGTCATATTATTGTTATATGTATTGCTGCTACTTTTTTATTTGTCTGTCCGATTGCGTATACCTGTCGGTGCTCGCCGTTTATGGGATTGGCCTTAGGTGCCGGTGCCGTGTAATTTTTTGTTAAGCTGCTAATTTATGCAGCGTACGTAATTTTGCCAATAGAGTGCGGCTGTAATTATTAAATTATATGACTTCTATAGTTTTTACTTCCAATATAATTTATTTTCAATTCTATTGTATAAAGCGGGCTAAAGAGGCATGGATAAGTGATTTGCGAATTTCTAAAAAAACTTAATATTTCGAGAATGTTTGTTAACCGAGCGATCAATGTTTTTCCCAAACGTCTGAAGTGACAGGCAGAAAAAGATGTGGTCGTCCTCGCGTGGTGCGTACCAGTACCGCCATAAAAGCCGTTCGAGAAAGAATTCGCAGAAATCCTCTTAGAAAGCAGAACATCATGTCCAGTGAAATGAATGTATCGACCAGCTCCATGTCAATTATCATCTCTAATTCATCATCTTTACATGAAGATCTGCCATCACTCAACTGGCCATCTTCTGAAAGAAAATTAGATTAGACTTGAAGAAAATTAGACTCGACAGCTGCAAGCAGCTTCTACGGTGCTACATGACCAACGGCCATGAAAATTTTCTTTTCGCAGATGAGAAAATTTTCACTGTCGAAGTAGTTTTTACTAAGCAAAACGACGAAACCTAAGCTAAAGCTTCTAAAGACGCAAAAACTGTTGTTCCAAGGGTTCAGCGTGGCCACCATCCACCCTCCATAATGGTTAGAGGGAAGTGTCTCTTAAAGGCGTTACATTTCTGCGAAAAAGGGGTTAAGACTGGGGCAAAAGTGTACCTGAAGGATGTTTCAGAAGGCGCGGTGTAGCCTTTCTCTCCGTTAGGATCAATACTTTCTTCAACGGAGAGCGTTAGACCTTCCAGCAATATTCTACTCCATCCCATAAGGCACAAATCAACCAGCAGTGGCTAAAAAGCAGGATTTCTGGGTGCATAGCCGCAAAAGATTGGCTGTTTAGAAGTGCAGATCTGAATCGATTGGACTACAGTTTGTGGTTAGGAGTGTAGAACACAGCCTGTAGATGAAATTTGGAGAGTCACAAATAATCTTTGGTTCGAGCAGCGACGTCAGTATCCATGGAAACCGTACCTGCTTTGCTGCAATATCTGAATGGTCTAATCGTTATAAGGCTTGTATTAAAATGGTGATCATTTCTAATCAAAATTAATTTTTTTTGAATATTTACATGATTAAATAAAATTAACTTCATTCTACAATAGTATTGCGGATCGATATTTTTTAATCTCCTCTTTTAATTTCTCTTCACATATGACTACTTCTGTTCTTTTGTTTTTAATTTTTAACGTATTTTTTTCTTTAACTAAAAATTTGAAAAGCTAATATAATATTTTTTTTTCACATAATTTTTTTAAATCTACACCTGAAATTAAATCGTAGTTTCATTAAATTTTTCATGGTTTGTGTTGCCAAATTCTAAGCAAACCAGCTGTAAGTCTAGTTACAATAAATCTATTCAGATGGAAAAACATTCAAGAAAAAAGTTACCAAACCCTGTATGACGTAAGTGTTGTTGTTGTATTTCACTTGTAGCCATGCGCGCTAATGTAATATCATAAATAAAGCATTTAACAGTGCAACATTTATCTCGCACGCACAACACCAAACTAAAAGCTTTTCTTCTATTAAAATGTTCGTACATACATAGAGACTCTCGGGACAAAATATTTGCAAGGAAAAGGATATGCGGGAAAAATGGCGAAGCGAAAGGGATCGCTAAAAAATAAGGCAAATTATGGCAGAACACATTTTCGCGTATTTCGAAGCGAAATATAGAGCGATGCATGAAGAAGTGAAAAAAAAATTATGGAAAAAATAATAAATAAAAAAATAAATAAATATTAGATGCATATATCGAAAAATTGGTAAGGCAAAGCCACGGCGCAGGATGTTCGGCGGCAAGGATAAGAGCGAGGGACCATCAAAGTGAAAGCAGTAAGGTGATGATTTGTTGGAAGCGCAAAACTGACAGGCAGCAGTTACACGTAAAAGGAAGGCGGTGAGCGAGTATAACGTAAATCGCGGCTGCAGAGGACGGAATTTGAGCTTTGATGTGTTGGTGTAGCCGCACAGTGCTGCCTTCAATGCTGTGCTAACCCACATCGCCGTGGCGCTCCAACCTAAAGGCTGTTCATGCGTAAAGTAGTGATTCCAATAAAATAGCACTCACATACACATACATGAGTATCTTTTATATATACACCCACACGTGCATGTGTATATGGAGCGCAAGTGTCCTGCTTGTTGCGAACCTTTTTACTTGATGCGATATGATTGCAAAATTCTTTTTGATCACTTCCACGTTTTGCGAGAAGTTTGGAGATTTATATTTATTTATGCTTGTAAGTCATAGAAATGCTTATTAGGAAAGACTGTTAACCTTTGCCTGACGAATGGTGAGAAATGCCAGCATTCATTTTTTTTTTTCAGTTGGCTTTCAAAGAAGTACTTGACAGTTTTTAGTCACGGAACAAAACTGTAGTGATGAATTTTTTAAAATAATTTCCAAGCAAACATTTTGAACCTCTTTAACCATAAAAAAATCTGTAAACATACCTTTTCTCGATATAGAACTAGTAAGCGAATTTCAGCCAGACCAAAGATTCGCCAATAAAGTTTTGTTTAAATCTGTCCGGATATCAAAAGAATGATGCGTAGACCCTATCGGAAGATTTATAATTTTTGCAAATAGCGTTGTGCGTCAATCATATTTGACACTTACGAATTAGACAGCTGCCGCATACAAACCGACAAGTAATGGAACGCGTGAAGATCAAAATTGAGTTTTAGATCACTCAAAGTATTTCTTTACAATATTTAAAGAAAAGTTATTCAAAACCAAATTGGATGATTAATTTTGCGCCACCTTGTACATATACCCGCTTTTCATTCTAAAGAAATTTCGCCTAAGCATCATTGCACGCACGCTGGGAACGATTGCTGAGGGTTATGTTATTGAAATGGATGTGGAAGACATGGAGCTTCTGGGACGGATAAAAAATGAGTGACAGAAGAAACAAAATCTTCCAGATTCAATAAGAGCGACGGCGAAATATTTTTTTCATGCACGATCAACTGCTCCAACAGCAAAGAAAAAGCTGTATTGTGACTACCGATGAAAATGAAATGGATTATGAGATAAAGAAAGAAAGAATGATAAATATAAGGAAAAAAATCGTGAGACAAGACAAACATTCATGGCTCCAAATTAATACATTTGTGAAGACCAACTCGGCATGTTATAAAAATGAGCTGCTGTGACTTACTAAAACTATCGCAGCAGCTCGCTATGGAGCTGTGGTGTCTAAGCCAAAATTTGAGGAAAGGCACGTTAAATACATTACCCACCACACTAATGATCGGCCACTTATTGCGGATTGAAAACGCTGAGATCGGAAGCTTTAACTCATACGTCGCATAAGATCGGAGTTGCTCTTTCCAACCTCCAGCTACAAAATTTCAATTGATGACACATGACGTAGCGCAGCCGTATTTCTTTTCTTATGAATTGAAAAGGTTTCTGAAGTTTTTGTATGACATCAATTCGTGCCTGCTGTTAGAAAATAAATTGTGTGAAGTAGTGGTGGGACTATTCGAATAAAAATTATTCGAATAATAAAATCTTTTATTCGAGAGGTATTCGTAATTCGAATAACATTTATTCGAATTTTTTATTCGTTTATTCGAATTTTTTATTCGTTTATTCGAATAAAGCTATTCGAATACCTCACTATTCGAATACCTTACTATTCGAATACCTTACTATTCGAATACCTTACTATTCGAATATATCACTATTCGAATATTTTTGGTAAATATTTACTTAGATTAGTGGACTACTCTTGCTTGAGGCGTGAAATTATTTTCTTTTAGGTTTTTTGCTTTTGAAAAGTGCGATGCGGGCCACCCCAATATTAATATTAAGGCGTCTAAACACAAGAATTGTTACGAGGGAAAACCAAATATTTTTTTAGAAACGCTCTGATGTTTTTATGCGCATTTAGTTATGCACATACATATAAGTATGTATGCCTGTCGATGTTTTATCAAGAACAATACCAAAGAAATCTTATCATATTAGCTAATTGAAACATGAAGCGGTCAAATCAAAAAATCACAATGTTCAAAAATCGAGAAAAACTGATTAGCACCATGAGAAGGGCCAATGTAATTTTTATATTTTTAAAAGCATTTTCTCCCTCATATAAATGAATATATAGTGAGGTATTCGAATAGTAAGGTATTCGAATAGTGAAGTATTCGAATAGTAAGGTATTCGAATAGTGAGGTATTCGAATAGTAAAGTATTCGAATAGTGAGGTATTCGAATAGTAAGGTATTCGAATAATGAACTATTCGAATTATTTGAAACAAATAGTATTATTCGTTTTATTCGAATAATGTTTATTCGAATATTATTCGAAAATAATCCCACTCCTAGTGTGAAGCGAATGAAGATCCTGCGTTGCTTCATTGGCTGGTTCATCTCGCCCGAATGGATACAAACGCTCCGGCTCTGAAAGTACTCGATGCGGTACCAGCTGGTGGTAGCAGAGAAAGAGGAAGACCTCCTCTGGATGGAAACATCAAACGAGAATTTCCAGTGTCTCACTTCCAGTTGTCTCTGTGTGTAAATTGGGACTTATGTAGGAAACTTTTCACTATCCAACTCTTCTTCTTAATTATAGTAAAATTTAATTTCGTATAAAATACTTGAACTACTCTTTGCTGCTCGTTAAGTTGAGTTAAAAATTGCCAGCCACACTTCTTATCTTTACTGCTCTCCCTCTACAGCACGCATTCCTGCTTTCATAAATACTTTCAGCTCACGAGCTCGAACGCAGGCTGCCTCTGTTACGCTTTAGCCCTGAACAGTTATGTGCAATTGTCGCTTTGCGATACGATTTGTTGCGGTGATTCTGTGCACGTTTTCGAAATAAAATTATAGCTTTACCAAAACCAACAACAACAGCAACAACAAAAGCAACAACTGATATACCTACATATGTATCACGGTATTAAGTGCACTCACTCACCAATCGATGCCACTCAATCGCACATCGACGCGTAGAACCATAACCATCAGCCCATCGCTGCACGTTCATCTATCGTATACAACTTTTCCACAACGTCCCTGTGCACTTCCTCTGACCCCGTGTGTTGTTTCAGTCACGATTCCATGAAACCTTTTCGCATTCGTATGCTCATTCCCATCAATACTCATTTAACTTTTCGTTTCTCCGCTGTACTTGGTTGGATGTTGCACCTTTGGCCCACACACACGCTCATGCACATATGTATGTGGGCTGCACTCATTTGCCGTTTAAGTTTTTATTTTGCTTATGCGCTGGTCTTGGCCGTGTAGCCGAAATGCTCAGCTATGCGGCCGCAATAACTGTTTGCTCGCTTTTCAACTGAAAACAGCAGCAATCCCGTACAATCGCCGATTTTTGTATGATTTTCTTATAGGATTCATTGCCTCATTGAGCCAGTCAAACGGTCGCGTAAGGCGTATCCACCCGTCCGAGCATTCATTTATTCATTCTGTTCGTTGCCATACTCACTCTTTCCTCCTTTTACGCTTATTGATTTTCACTTGACTCTGTGCACTCAAACTCTTTCTGCGACACGCTCATAATTTCTTTTTTCCTTTGTGTCTTTTTTGTTCTCTTTTTTTGCCGTTACCTCGATGTCCTTTGATATCCGCGCCGCACATGCTCGCACTTCCTGTAATAGAGTTTTATGCGCGTCTTGTGAAATATGTTTGCGCGCTTAAGGATTTCTGCTTGTATGTAAGCCCCAAGTATGTATGTGCCCATGCATGCCCCTTACATCCTTCTGTAAACCAACCAACCAGCCAACCAGCTGCTCATCAGCTCCGCTTCCTAACAGTCTTGCTGGCTGCTATTTGCCTTAAACAAGGATCACTCGCCGGGTTATCGCGCGCTCATAACTTACTTTATGGATTTTACTTATTTTTAGTTTATAGCACTCGCGTGTATAGCCCAACTGCAGCTTCCTCAATCTCAACCGCACTTCTTCATAGCCACTCACAGCTCTCTGAGATGGCACCATCGCCGACGTTCACTGCACGTTCGCTGATAAAACCAACCATCGGTCCATACGTTTCAATTTTTTATCCGCCGCCGTTGTAGCGTTTTTTCTTCTTTTTGCGTTCATCTTTTACATTTCGAAATGGTTAAGGCGTGGCTGCAATATATTTCTTCTTTTCACAGAAATTTATGTGTGACCGGTCTCTATGAGCTGTGTGTTGCGAACTGCGAGCAGGAGTTGCAATTGATAGGGTTACAAATATCCGCAGATATATGGGAAGTTGTCTCAGAAGTATATGCTTGTATGCATTCACTTACATATGTACGGGTGTATAGCCACCGTGGCATGCTTCCGCTTTGTAACGCCGCACACCTATGCAGTGCGAATGCGAAGTGGGTATTTCTTTTGGTGTAGCTTAGCTTCCAGATGTCCATTAAGATTACATTGAATTATGCGAAAAGCAAAAACTTCTAATACTCAACATCCGAGTCTTTTCCGGATGAGCTTTTTAAAGTGTAGGTGTAAAGTCACACAAGCACAAAGACAGAATACGAACTTATGTGTTTTTAATAATGTGACTCATGACAATTCCCATTAGCTTCTTTTAAATATAAATGGTACCTGCACTGGGAACGAATTAATATAGGTGTTCGAATTTCTAACAAAATATATTTTTTGCAACGAAATTTTCCAATGACCGATGCAGAAGGCCAAGAAGTTTTCAGTGCGAGCAATCAACTTTGTGACAGGCTTCGAGAGCCCAAAGCCCATGAATGTATGTTCGTTGATGAAGGAAAACGTTAATTGGATTTGAAGATGGCAGGTTATAACCCCTGCACCGGTAGTTGCAGAGTGAATTCGCGAGTGACTATCCTGGGTTAGTCCCTGTTTCGATATATATATATATCAGGTCTGTCCATAAGTTCGTGCGTTTTTTAAAGGTGGTTTAAAAATTAATAAAAAAGATGTTTATATTGTAGTATTTATTAATCAATAATATATTTTCCTTCATTATTTACAATGTCTTCTCAACCTTTTAGGCAAGTTTTTAATTCCCTGCTCAGCAAATTGTTTGTCCTTGGAGGCAAAATACGCTTCGATATCCCTTTTTATATCTTCTTTTGAGGAGTAGTTCTTGTTATTCATATGGGATTGAAGTCCACGGAAAAGGTGATAATCACAAGGTGCAATATCTGGAGAGTATGGTGAATGCGGCATTAGCTCCCATTCGAGCTCGTTCAGCTTGCCTAATGTTTGCCTTGCGGTATGAGGTCTTGCGTTGTCGTGGTGAAACAAAACTTTGCGTCTATTCACTAAAAACGGTCGATTTTTGTTAAGTGCCTCATTCAGATTTGACAGCTGATGGGAATAATAATCAGCAGTTATCGTCTGGTTGGGTTCCAGAATTTCATAATAAACAAAACCGACCATATCCCACCAAATAGACAGGAGAATCTTCTTGGGGTGAAGACCATCTCTAGCGGTCGGTTCTGGTGTTTCATCTTTGTCTAACTATTGGCTTTTGCGAACAGGATTATTGTAAAGGACCCATTTTTCATCACCAGTAACGATACGGTTCAAAAAACTTTCATTTTCAAGCCGTTGCAGCAGCTGAGAATACACATTCACTCTTTGCTGAAGATTGGCGACAGAAAGTCTATGCGAAACCCATTTTTCCAGGGTTGAAACCTTTCCCAACTCAACCAGGTGCCTGTGAACTGTTCCATGCGATGAATTTAACCTCTGAGCTATGATACCGACTGTCAAATTTGGCTCAGCTTCCACGAGTTCGAGCATGGCGTCGGAGTTAAAGACTTCAGGACGACCAGCGCGCGGGGCATCCTTCACGTCGCAGTTACCACTTCGGAGTTTTGAAAACCACTTTTGCGCAGTCCTTACACTCACGGTATTCGCTCCGTGATCAGTGTTTATTTCTGCAGTAGCAGTTGTTGCATATTTACCACTTTTATAAAAAAAAAAAATACAAAATATGCCTCTTATACGCGTTCGAAGATTCCATTTTATTTTTTAATCATACGTACTGCTTCCGCGATTGAAATCACTTGCTGAATGCACAATTTATCAAAGAAAATATAAATAGCTCCGTTATATTCCGCGAATAATTTTTTGTATGCAAAAATCGTATAAAAGTGAAATAATGGGCAAAATACGCACGAACTTATGGACTGACCTGATATATATAATTGGCGCGTACACCCTTTTTGGGTGTTTGGCCGAGCTCCTCCTCCTATTTGTGGTGTACGTACAGAGACCTACAGTTTTAAGCCGACTCCGAACGGCAGATATTTTTATGAGGAGCTTTTTCATGGCAGAAATACACTCGGAGGTGTGCCATTGCCTGCCGAGGGGCGACCGCTATTAGAAAAATCTTTTTCCTTAACTTTGGTGTTTTCACCGAGATTCGAACCGATGTTCTCTCTGTGAATTGCGAATAGTAATCACGCACCAACCCATTCGGTTACGGCGGCCGCCTTCAATACTTACTGTAAAAAATAAATGATAAAAATAAATAATTGGCGCGTACACTTCTGTTAGGTGTTTGGCCGAGCTCCTTCTTGTATTCGTGACGTGCGTTTTGATGTTGTTTCACAAATGGGTAGACCTACAGTTTGAAGCCGTTGTGAGGGAAAATGTTGGAAGTTGTTAACGAGGTTGTGGACGCATCACCACTTTAAACAACCAACAACGGATCCGTAGGGTTGATGTGACAACTTTGAAACGCATTTTTTTTTTGCCAACAACTCTCGTGTTCTTGTTCTCCTGAACCGAAACGGAACATATGTACCCGTAACCGGTCTAGGACACTAACATAGAACGGCGCACACTGGGGATTTTGCGGAAAAAAGTCAAATTTCCAACATACCACCTACGCAATGTTTAATGGTATTTCTAAATTCCAGAATAGAACCAACAATAAAATCAAAAAGAATTACTAAATTCCGACTTACAGTTTTTTTTTTATAGATATGTGAAAAGTATAATTGTTTTATAGTATTGAACTGACTAAGAAAAAACTTCAAAGCCCAAGGTGGTTTTTTTTCCTTTTGCTTGAGCCGACTTCGAATTTTTTATTTTTCATTTAGGGTACGATATTTTTATATATTTTAGCCGGAAGAACAAAGGCTGTGAAGCATTTGATTATCTATTTATAATTAATTTTACAAAAACAAAAAAAAAATCATATTCCTTCATATTCTTGGATCTGCAAGTTGAGCTACATTTACCTACGGTCAGAAACTAGTATCAATGTGTTCCTTAATAGCGCCTCTTTCAGTTTTAATCAATTGCAGGTGCCACCAGGCGCCACTGCCTGTTTTTGGCAATGATAACACAGGGCAACAAAAAAAAAAAAAAAAAAAAATCTGCGGCAATAATTTTGTTAATGGTTTTCATTAGCACTATTAGCATCATTATATATATTGAGTATGAAATTACATTTTTTGAATTGACTCTGGTTCTTGAGATAAACGCAAAATTAAAAATTACTAAACAAATTTAAAGTGCCCTCCTACAGTTGCACTAATTTGATTAAACCTAACTACGGTTTCGTTATCTGTTTGCATATTTAGGTAAAACACTTTCTGCTGTTAGACTCAGAAGTTATCAGTTAGTGTCATTTTTCAGTTTTAAAGAAATTGTTGTCTCGAAATTTCAAATTTGAGAATATGTATTAGCAGCATCTTCTTGTTTTATTTGTGGAGCAACAACCTCAAAAATGAATAAAATTGAAGAAGTTCAATCCAGGCCCGTAAATGAAGAAGCACTGAAATTCGGCATGTCACCTCTCCATGCTCGTATCAAGCTGATGGAGTGTCTTCTGCATGTAGCCTATAATATGGAATTTAAACGAGGACGAGTCGACTCACATACTCGCCCAATAAAAGAAGCCAGAAAACAATTGATAAAACGAGAGCTAAAAGATAAAATTGGGATACAGGTTGATACTGTCAAGCAAGGATCCGGCACAACAAATTCCGGAAACACGTCACGAAGATTCTTTGCTAATCCAACCTTAGTTTCTGAAATAACAGGTTTGGACGAAGATTTAATTAAAAGATTTGCTGTTATTCTTGAAGCCATAACCATACGTGAGCCAGTGAACCCAACAAAATTTGAAGATTTTTGTATGGAGACAGCAAAAAAGTTTGTTACTTTGTATGAATGGTACAATATGCCAACTACTCTCCATAAAATTCTCATACACGGTAAATATATAATGGAAAATTGTATTTTCCCTGTGGGTATATTGTCTGAAGAGGCTCAGGAATGTCGAAACAAAGACTACAAAAAGTATAGACTCAGACACTCCAGAAAATGCAGCAGAATTGCCACGAATCAAGACATCATGCACCGAATGATGGTGACATCAGACCCGTGATATCACATTTGCCACCTTCTTTCAATAAGAAAAAGCACAGTGATTTAAGCAAGGAAGTAATTGCGCTTTTACAAGAATAAAATTTGCAAAAAAATATGTTTTATATGAATATGTAATGTGTATAATTTGTGTATGTATGATATCATTAAAAATAAATATTTGTTCATTATTTATTCACTTGTCGGCAGTCCATATAAAAATTTTCATATTTTTACAAATAACGCAGTAGTATATATTTCTATATGGAAAAAACATTGATTTTCAACATTTTTTTAAAACAGTTTTTAAACATTGTTTTAAATCATGTTCTTTCCATATATTTTTAAAAATAAAATTTTTGAATTTTAAAAAACATTATTTTTTAAAATTTTTTTAAAAATTTTTTTTAAAAAATAGTTTTAAAAAATAATGTTTTTAAACATGTTCTTTTCATACACAAATATATATCTCAGTACAAAAATCCCCAGTGTGCGGCGCAGTTACGGTAGGTCCCGAAGAAACATATTCAATATGAATCGAAAACAAACGATCAGACGGCACCACTCCTCGTTTCTTGTAGTTCGAGACGCTCATTCTTAGGTCGCCCCTAAAAAAGTTGCTTTCAAAAAACCCGCATAAAATACAAACCAAACATTATCGGACAATATAGTCTTGCCAGAATCAGAGTTTGTAGTAAATTCCTGGTACATATTTGCCCCACCCCGTAAGTAAAGTAGAGGTAAAGTAAAGCTCCTCGTAATTAAGATCTTAAAAGTTTTTTGAAGACGTAAATTATACTACTTAAGCTTTCATAAAAATCTTAAAAGAGTTAATTTTCGCAAAAGAATTCAAAAACCTAAAAAATCTAAAAATTTAAGCACTATTTCCGGTCCTCAATCCCTCATGAGCGTTGGCGCAAAAATGTTGCGGAAAACAAAACGCTAGCCTTTTTAAATCTATTCTGGTAGCGGAGCTTGTCTTCCTCTAGACTTCAGACAGCCCTAATTTTCCAGTAAGCCTCTTCTGGGACTTGAAACTACACCGTTGACCCTCAAGCAGCTTCCCTGTCCGCGTTTCCATTAAACCAAATACCCTGGTATAGCTCTAAGTACCTATCCTAACCGCGCCTTCAAATATAATATGTTACAGAAGCTCGCAATAGGAAAGAAGAAGGCTGGTTGTCTTCCGCCACCAACAGTAAATTTTGCACTCCGAGCCGTTGGGTCCAGCAGCATAGTCACAGAGATCATGCACCTGTCTCTGGAGCTACAACTTAGACTTCTATGCACTGCTACTCTGCTCAAGCAGAATAAAATGTCTTTCCTCGCCCGCTGTCTTGCCTCAGGTGTGCCGCGCTGCGTCCGTAAGCGCTTCTAGGAAGCGTGGGGTAGGAGTTACACCCCAAATAGTGCTACTAAATCGAAAAAATTTATGTATCTGATATTCCAAAAAAAAAAACAAAATCCTCTTCTGACATCAGAAAAAGGTAATTATATGACTAAATATCCAAGCGAAAATATTTCTCCAAATTAAGCCAAAATTGTATATTAGTAAAATATTACTGCTGCTTAATAATTAAAACCCGGCATAGACCCAAAATAATTCACGCGATCTTTACACGTAGAGTCCATTAACTTAATCCGATTCCGTGGTTGGCACACAATTAAGCACTCTCACATGCATACAAGCTTACATTTTTGCTGAGCAAAACAATTATGTCACACTTTTCTCTGAAGAAAATTTTGGTATATCTCCTGCCAATGACTCCTTCCTCTGTGAACTCAAATGCAATATCCTATGTAAAGCTATGCATGTATGTAGGTATATGCGATTTACAGACTAATAGCATGGTTATATACCCCCTCGCTTGCTTATTAAGCTAATCAATGCCATAAGCGTATCCTGAATTTGGCTGTGGGGTAGCAAATGTTACAACTCGCATATTGTCCTTGCATGTGTTGGCAAATTTCTAATAAAGCCATAATTGCACTCACACCTCGATAATAGATTCTATTTGCCAACATGTCCACATCTTCGTGCGTACGTACATACATACATACTCGTATGCTTGCATATGTGGAAACTGCTAACAGTTTCTTTGCATGTGACAAGCGCAGCCTCATTTCTATGTTTCTATGTTTGTATGGACGTATTTTATATTGAATCCTTTCCACCGCTTCTTGGCGTTTATTTGGTCTATTAGGTGCATGGCTTATACACAGTTATGTGTGTAGTTACAAAAAATACTTTGGTATATCTCTGCCACTCACTGTTGCCGGTGATGATTGCTGTAAAGACACACATACCCACACACATATAATACATACGTACATTTGCTTAGATGTCAATGCATGCACACTTATTTGCGGTCAAAATATTGTTGACTGGCGGCGCTATTGGCGTTGATTGTTCAGCTTGTGCGTATTGTCTGCAGCAACGGCAATGACAACGACAACAACAACGGCCACGCTTACCAAATGTCATTTGTTGCTAGCAATTGCGTTTATTGCCTTTGGTTTCGCCATTATTGTGCTGAGTGCTGTTTTGTATTGTTGCCATTCGGAGCGATTTTTGCTGATATTGAAGTTAGGCGCATTACTTCAAATATTTGTACATATAAGTATACATATATTTATACCCGCTGGTACTGCACTGGTATGCTTCTGGTGAACTTCGAGGCTCGACTAGTTCGTATTGCTTTCTCCTTTTCAAATAAACAACTAGGGGAATTTACATGGCGCTGGTCGAGAAGTGGCAATTGCCCTACAATGCACCCTTTTTGAGTGAGAGAGATGGAGATAGAGACAGAGACAGAGATAGAGATAGAGAGATAGAGACAGAGATAGAGATAGAGATAGAGATAAAGATAGAGATAGGGATAGGGATAGGGATAGGGATAGGGATAGGGATAGAGATAGAGAGATAGAGACAGAGATAGAGATAGAGATAGAGATAGAGATAGAGATAGAGATAGAGATAGAGATAGAGATAGAGATAAAGATAGAGATAGGGATAGGGATAGGGATAGGGATAGGGATAGGGATAGGGATAGGGATAGAGATAGAGATAGAGACAGAGATAGAGATAGAGAGAGAGATAGGGATAGGGATAGAGACAGAGATAGAGATAGAGATAGAGAGAGATAGAGATAGAGACAGAGATAGAGATAGAGATAGAGATGGTGATAGAGATAGAGATAGGGATAGGGATAGGGATAGAGATAGAGATAGGGATAGAGATAGGGATAGAGATAGAGACAGATACAGAGAGAGAGATAGAGAAAGAGATTAAGATAGAGATAGAGATAGACATAGAGATGGAGCTAGAGATATAGAGAGAGGAAACATGTATAAATACAGAAACATAGAGAGAGAGAAGGAGATAAAGCTATGGTGAGCTTATTCACTTCGTCCAACCCTGTTTTAGTTTGTTGATCCCTTTCGATTAATAGGATTTGTCCAAGTCTGAAAAATAGCCATTCGTTTCTGCAATCATCTCTTCGTTCGAATAAATTTTTTTTCTTGGCAGCCATTCAAATTAGGGAAGAAATAGTTCTCTGAGGGAACCGAGGGAGTTCAGTCTGGATAATAGAAAGGATGTGACATTAATCGGAACCCTATTTCGACAGATTTTGCTTTCACAACTGTTGAGGTGTGAGCCGGTGCGTTGTCGTTATGGAACAAGAAAATCAGTCGACTTCCTCGGACAAAGAAATAAACCGATCTGGCTGAAACTTGGTGTATGTTCGTCCAAGAGATGCTACTAACTAAACACAACTTCGATATGCCCCAGTAGTTCCATGACTTTGCACGCACTTTTCAAACGACCCTGATATTAAAGTACTCCTCCCTCACAATTTTTGAAGTACTGCAAAAATAATATTGCATTTTAATTTTATGGAGAATTGATTTTTTTTGCATTGAAAGAAATTTGTGAAAATTTGTGTTCAAAGGCTCGAAAATTATCAAATTGCCTTGGTGGGTCATATTAAGAGTTTAATTTTGACCTATAAAATAATGTTATTGAACTGAAAATTTATAAATTTCATAAGTACCTTACCACACTAATAAAATTCGGTAAATCTGACTAGTCCCCAACCAGATATTTGCTACACTAGTTCAGCTTTTCTCTCCAGTGGATTTAACGCCTATGCATACAAACATGTATGTATGTGTATGTATGCGTGTGTGTGTATCAATTACTTTTGCGTAATGTGCGCGTTCAACCCAACCAAAATCCAGTGTACGAGTGCATATGTAAATACACATTTCAGTACAAAATAGTAAAAATACGTACTAGAAACCTTTAACAAAAAGCAAACACAAGTTGGCAAACAAATAGAATAAGGCAAGCAGTGAAAAATGATAAAAAAAACAAATAACTAAACAAGAAAATAAGTGTAATAAACGAAAAAATATCTAGTGCCGCGGCGTAGAGCAGAAAGGTAAGTATCTGCGTGCGCTGCGATACGGATCGTAGTTGAGGCCGCAGGCGGTAATTGCCACATATGCATGCGGCACATGCGGCAATACCAATAATACACATGTGTACATACATATACAAGTGCATACACATACATACATAAAAACATGTAGTTATATGGGCATACATATATTTTTATTTTATTTGCTCGGCGATATGCGGAGAAAAGCCGCCCCAGCCGCCCCAGCCGTCGCAGCCGCCGCTTTGTATGCTTATTTTCACAATTTATATTTATACGTACACACACGCTTACATATTTACTTAAAAATTGCCTTTCTTTGCTTTTTATCGACTTTTTTCCCAACATTTTCTTATTGCATTTTATTCCAGCGCGTTTGCAATCGCTTTCTGGTTACAAATTGAACATTGCAAGCGACGGTTGCGACGGTTTCGACGGCTGCGCGGCTGAGGCTGTTTGCCATTTTTCGGTTGGCTTCGTAACGGCTGACTGCCAGCTTGTTAGCTGCCATAAATTTCCCACCTTTCCAACAAATGTAAAATGCTACTTTTTTCTACCGCAATTGAGCCCCCTACCTGGCCCGAACGTGGCTGGTAATTGAGTGAGCACAAATGCGAGAGCGGAAAGCGATGTGCAATGCAATGTGATAAGATAATTTAAAAATATCCAAAATAAATAGTATGCAAATGGAAATATGTACATACACACATACATACATACATACATACATAAGTATGTACATATTGAAAGTGTTTGTATTTGTATGAATTTTTATAACGCATAGTGCGCAACATATGCCCGCTGCCCGCATTACCACACATACACATGCACATAGGGGTAAGTGCGTACATACACATGCAAGTGTACAAACCTTTGCTACCTTATATGTGCGTATGTATGTGTGAATGTTTGTAGAAATAAATATTTGTACATGGAATCGAATCATTGATTTTTGGCTTCTGTTCTCCTTTTTTGTGGAATTATATTGGCATCAGTTGCCAGCGCATAAATTATAGTCAGCTGGCATGGATATTCCGGAATCATATGCAAATCCCTGTGAAAAATAATAACCTTAAATCTACATATAAATGCAATACATACACACACACACATACAAATGTATATAATATGCAATATACAGTAAAATAAATAATCGAAAATAAGACACAACAGCCCACGCAAGACTCAACGGAAATATTCCATTGTAGCCAATGTTCGGTGTATGTATCCGGTGGTGCAGTAGCGTTAGTTTGGCTGCTCGACGATTATGCTGTGCTTCATTGACTCCTGCACACACCGCAATACCATATACTATATACACACTTATATATTTGTATGTGTGTATGTATGAATGCAGGTTATGTTAATAATAAAAAAAACGCTTTTTATTCAAAATAATTTTTTTGACAACATTAACGAGTTATCAGGCCAACATTAACAGCTGCCAAATTTTTTCATCAAAATACCGCTATAATTTATTTATGCCCACATACTTACATACATACATAAATATTTCTGGCTTATCTGCTTATCAGTTGCGTAACTTAACGCCCAGCAAGGGGGCTCAACACTCTTCACATTCCATTGACGTAGACTTTCTCGATGGGCTCGGCCATTATAGCTGCTGGAGCGACTCCCAGCAAAGTTGTTGACGTTGCTTGTAATTACAGCTATTTTTGTATATCTTTGAAGCACCAATTCTGCTATTGAGATATCTGTGAGTGCTTAAAAAAAAACAGGAGCCAGTAGTAGGTACTTTCTAACTGATAAATGAACTACTTGCGCATACATGAAATGCTATATATGTATGTATGTATATGTGATGAAAATATGACTGTGACGTTAATTAAGGCAGCGTCAAAGGAAAACTATTCGAATATTTTTGGAAGTGAACGTGGAAAGTCGAAGATGAAAAAATGATTATAAAAACTAATTTCTGACGATATTTCAAACCAACGGCTGAGTTCCTCCAGGTAGTGAGATTCTGTAGTTAGCAAAGCCGTCTCACGGGAAAACTATGCGAACTCTTGTGCAAATGAAGATTATAGAATGTCGGGTGGTTCCAGTCGTCGGGTAAATCAAGCTAGGGATAAACCAGAAAACCATTTGCCAATACTTCGATGAGGCTAATGTCAAGTGGGAGCTCGTTAATGAGTGCCGCAGAATAACCTTTTGGATTTAGTTGATGCCTACGATTCTTTGTTTAAACGTAACGGATGTCAACTTTTGACGTCACATGCGAGGTGTGTTCAAAAAGTATCACGAATTTTGAATTTTCGCAGGTTACGTATATTCGAATTTCGATTTCTTCGTGGCGATATGTTGGTGCTCATGTCTCTCACTCATGCAGTTAATTGTTGACAGCTGCTTTGCTTGCTCGTGTTTCGGCTCGGCCTCGATTTTTACCTATTCATAAAGATGGATCAAAGAAACTGTATCAAATTTTGTGTGAAAAACGAAATTAAGTGCGCGGATGCATTCCGAATGTTGACTGTGTGATACGGAGAAGCTACTTTGGACCAAAGCAACGTTTATCGGTGGTACAAAATGTTCTCAGAAGGCCGAGAAGATGTGAACGACCAAAAGCGTGACGGACGTCCGAGCACTTCAACAACAGACGAAAAAATTGATGAAGTGAAGAAAATGGTATGGCCAATCGTTGAATCACCGTTAGAGAAGTTGCAGAGGACCTAGACATATCGATTGGCTCGTGCCATTCGATTATTTTCAATGATTTGGGCTTGAGACGGGTCGCCGCAAAATTCGTACCAAAACAGCTCAATTTCGACCGAAAGCAGCGACAACCCAAATTTGCTCCAGAGGGTCATAACTGGTGACGAATCGTGGGTTTATGGTTATGACGTGGAAACCAAAGCTCAGTAATCTCAATGGAAGCTGCCGCACGAACCAAGACCCATAAAAGCGCGCCAAGTTCTGTCAAATGTAAAAGTTTTGCTTACCGTTTCGATTGTAGAGAAAGATGCCACAGCCACCGTATTCCACAGATCTGACCCCTGTGACTTTTTCTTGTTCCCGAAACTGAAGAGCCCATGAAAGGGCGACGCTACACTACGATTGACGAGATAAAGACGGCATCGAAGGAGGAGCTGAACAAGATAAAAAGAAATGATTTTTTGAAGTGCTTCGAAGATTGGAAAAAACGTTGGCACAAGTGCATAATATCTCATGGGGATTACTTGAATCGTGGTTTCAGACAGGGTGACTCCCTGTCGTGAGACTTCTTTAATCTGATGTTGGAGAGCACCGTATGAGCCGCGGAGCTTAATCGTTCAAACACAATATTTTATAAGAGCGTACAATTGTTAGCGTATGCCGATGATATCGATATCATCGGCCTTAACAACCACGCTGTTAGTTCTGCCTTCCCCAAACTGGATAAAGAGGCAAAGCGAATGTACCTCCTGTCTTCAAACAAACAGTCGGCGCACTCGCGTATCGGCACCCAAGTCACTGTAGACAGTTATAATATCGAGGTTGTAAAGACCTCGTTTATTTAGGAACCAGCATTAACACCGATAACAATGTCAGCCTTGAAATCCAACGTAGAATCTCTCTTGCCAACAAGTGCTACTTTAGACTAAGTAGGCAACTGAGCAGTAAAGTCCTCTCTCGACGAACAAAACTAACACTCTACAAGACTCTCATCATTCCCGTCCTAACGTATGGCGCAGAAGCGTGGACGATGACAACATCCGATGAAGCGACGCTTGGAGTGTTCGAGAGAAAGATTCTGCGTAAGATTTTTGGACCTTTGCACGTTGGCAACGGCGAATATCGCAGGCGATGGAACGATGAGCTGTATGAGCTTTACGGCGACATAGACATAGCGCAGCGAATAAAGATCCAGCGGCTTCGTTGGCTGGGTCATGTCGTCCGAATGGATACAAACGCTCCGGCTTTGAAAGTATTCGATGCGGTACCAGCTGGTGGTAGCAGAGGAAGAGGAAGGCCTCCTCTGCGTTGGAAAGATCAGGTGGAGAAGGACTTGGCTTCACTTGGTGTGTCCAACTGGCGCCGGTTAGCACGAGAAAGACACGACTGGCGCGCTTTGTTAAACTCGGCCAAAATCGCGTAAGCGGTTATCGCGCCAATTAAGAAGAAGAAGAAGATTACTTGAAAGGGGACAAAATAGATATTAGTGAATAAATAAATAATTTTTGAAAAAAAACACAAAATTCGCAATACTTTTTGAACACACCTCGTATGGGCAGAACAGGCGAAACAAATTTGGGTTGACTCGCGATGAGTCGGCAAAACCGATTGATATGTCCAGATTAATGGCCAAGGAGATTTCGCAGCGTTTTTGGATGGGATTAGAAAGGAATCATATACTATGAGATGCTCTTAAAGCAGAATTAAAGTCTCTATTGTCAAATACTGACCAAAGTGAAGTAGGCGGTGGGCGAGAAACAGACAGAGTTGGCGAATAGCCGAGTATTGTGATTCATTAAGACAACACCGAATTCGCGATAGTAGGTGTACAGTGGCTAACATAAGTATTTTGCATTTACATAAGTAAGATTAAGTACATCTTAAAAGTTTTGGGGTTTTTATTTAATATTTTTTATAATTTTTTTCACAAATTCATTGAATTTTAAGTAATTTTTTTATATGGAAAAATTATTGTAAAAAAAAAATTCTGAAAAGTGATTGTGATTTTTGACATATTTGAAACTTGCACTTTACTGTATCAAAATGTAATGAACGAGAAAACTGCAAACCTAAAATTTTTAATAAAACGTTTGCAATTTTGACGAAAATTTGCGGGATTCTTACAAATGTTGTACAAAATTTGAAACTTTGCTATATTTGTATGGTTTTTATTCATTTAATTTCTTTTTTGTTTTCATGAAACTTTAAAAGGCAAAACTTAAATTAATGTTTGGTGATATGTGAATTGCATATTTACAGGCGCTGTAACGTTAAAAGCCATTTGAGCGGCATTGTGCTAAACAAGGCTTTTCAAAGTGATGAGAACTGTTGCCATTCCTTTGATTCTTTTAGCGGAAGTTCACATGAATTACCATTTCAAAAGACTTTCTCGCACATCGATCGTTTCTCCCCTAACCTAAGGAGCCCGTACTTTCCTTCGGAGCAATTCAAATCGATTTGACTCTTTAAGTGCCACAGTAAATACATACTTGATATAACAACAAATTTAAAATGCTATACGCTTATGATTTTCGATTTCTTTTGTACTTTGAAAAATTCCCTTTGATGCAATCGGACGATTAGAAACGCTGTGGGAAAGTCGCTGACAAAGCAATTTGCGTAGACTTCCTAATTGATAGCCTCAGGGAAACATACATACAAACATATTGCTAAAAAAATACAAGTCAGCAATAGGGTAAGCGAGCATGGAGTAAAAACGCTCCGAAGACTTGAAATCGAGAAAAGAGGAGGAAAGGGATGCGGAACAAAAATCAAAAAGAACTGCTGTGAGCTGCAAACAAACAACGTGGAATCAAATTATTTTAATGATACACAAATTGATACTTTGAGACAAAATGTAAAGCGTTAGCAAGAAAGGGGAAGCTGCACACACACAAACACATACATACAAACGTCGACTTATAAGAAGAAACATAATGATCTTAGAAAAATCGTCGGAAAATAGTAAAGCAAGCAAAACTGTTGAGATAGACCGGCGACGACGCTGGCGCTGATGATAGTGGCGATTATGAGGTTGATGACGATGATGAAAACGAAAATGATGACGACAGAGAGTACACGCATAACAACAAACAACGTGAAATAACAAAAGAACAAAGGCACACAAATAACGTAGGCAACGATAAGAATAGCAGCAACAGTAACAACAACCCACGTGCACAATAATAATATTTACTAGAAATTTAAAGAAAAATTGTTGCTGCAGAACGGCTAGAGAAAAGGTGCAAATATGGGATAGGGTTAGGTACGCGTATAGAAGAATAGTAGGAAAAATGGATTTAGTTCAATACCCAGTGAGAATGCGAAAGAAAGGCGTTTTTTTTATACCCATATAAGGTTGCTAGGGAATAAAATTCCTCGAAAAGTTTTAGTACTTAATATTATAGAATCAGGATAGGAGCGGCCGTCGTAGCCGAATGGGCTGGCTCGTAACTATTATTCGGAAATGAGCAGGTTTGAATCCTTGTGCACGAGACACTTCTCGGCAGGTAAAGGCAAATCTCCGAGTATTTTTCTGCCATGAAAATGCTTCTCAAAAACAACTATTTGCCGTTCGGAGTCCGTTTAAAACTGTAGGTCCCAGTGCCAGTGCAAACGTGAAAAATGCTAAAACTGCCTTTCGACGATTCTACAATACTATATTTTTATCATGAAAAAAATTGCAAATTATTACTTCAATCTGAGATACCCTGTTTAAGGAGTTGAGATGAGTTTATAAGCGGTTCTCTCTGACAGAGAGTTAATAGCGGTGTAGAGTTCCAAGGGCAGACTTCTAGAGTTTTCTAAATTAATTACTCTTTTCGAAGTCATCGGTGATGAGAATATAAACAATTCATACTGTCTTAGTCCTGGACATACTCTCCCACGTAGGTAAAAATGTTTCTGCAAATTTACAGTGTTTGATGTATATGAAAACCCGACCTAGCGCCAAGATTAGGTCTCTGGTACCAAGTACAGTAAGAATACAAGTTTGGCCCGCAGCATAGT
This sequence comes from Anastrepha ludens, assembly GCF_028408465.1. Taxonomy (NCBI): domain Eukaryota; kingdom Metazoa; phylum Arthropoda; class Insecta; order Diptera; family Tephritidae; genus Anastrepha; species Anastrepha ludens. The sequence continues at coordinate 113,557,885 of NC_071500.1, read as the reverse complement.
TAAGACAGGTGTTCGTCACATTATCTATTACTTTTGTCCCGAGTGGAATATAGGGTCTCCGAGGTTTCAGGAGGAGACTAAATTCCTCGTGTTTAAATTGATGTTATCATATTGGTAGCTCGCAAAACGTGGTGCACATCCATAAGTTACAAGCCTGAGGAAGATCTGGTGAGCTCCACGGGTAAGATGACCAGATACTCCATAGCGCGAGACCGCTTCTAACCTGAATAACAGATGCTTTTTGCAGCCACTCACTCCGAAAGAGACGCTGCGAACTTTGGGGGGACTTTAAATTGCATATATGTAAGCCTAGTTGTACCAGAGCGTTCACTAATGTGTGTGACTGACACATAGATGGCGGCACTAGTACTAAATCAATATTTTTTTCGAAAGTTGGCAACCTTTTTAGGCTTACGGTCAAAATCATATGTTAATCCGACCATTTGTTTACAAGTTACAGTGCTTTAAGTGAAAAAAAAAATGAATTCAATGCAATTCCATGTGATAATTTATCATTATTTTTTAATGAAAAAATACTGTTCAATGCCAGGAATGGCTTGAAAAACATTATTCGGACTCTGCTCCATCAAAAAGAAGCATTTGTTATTGGTATGCCGAATTCAAACGTGGTCGTACAGACACCGATGACATTGCATCTACTGGAAGGCCAAATGACGCTGTTATTCCGGAAAACGTTGAAAAAACACTGAAAATCATTATGTCCGACCGTAAAGTGCAAGTGAGGGAGATTGCTGACATTCTAAAGATATCAGCAGCCAGTGTACACACCATAATACACGAACATTTGGGTATGAAAAAGATGTTTTCCAAATGGGTGCCGCGTTTGCTCACACCGGAGCAAAAACAACAACGAATCGATGATTCAAAGAGCTGTTTGGACATGTTTACGCGCAATAAGTCGGAGTTTTTGCATCGGTACATCACAATAGATGAAACATGGATCCACCATTTCACTCCAGAGTCAAATCGGCAGTCTGCTGAGTGGCATGCAGCCGGTGAAAGCCGCCCAAAGCGACTAAAGACGCAGCAGTCGGCTGGCAAGATTATGGCGCCTGTATTTTGGGATGCGCATGGAATAATATTCATTGACTATCTCCAGAAGGGGCAGACCATCAACAGCGACTATTATATAGCGTTATTGGAGTGTTTGAAAGACGAAATCGCAAAGAAACGGCCTCATATGGCGAAGAAAAAAGTGTTGTTCCACCAAGACAATGCACCGTGTCACAAATCAATGAAAACGATGGCAAAATTGAACGAATTGGGCATCGAATTGCTTCCCCATCCACCGTATTCCCCAGATTTGGCCCCCAGCGACTACTGGCTCTTCGGAGACCTCAAAAAGATGCTCCGTGGTAAGAGATTTGGCTCAAATGATGAAGTACTGTAGTTTATAAAACAGTTACTGTAGATTATAAAACAAAAAAATACAATAAAAAATAAAAATTATTTGTCATGTATGCCTTCAGAATCTCTTACAAAAGTCTTATACCACATGGCAGTGGTATATAGTTCTAGAAACAAGCTCGAGGGTTTGTTTTTGTTCGCTGAAGGGCGGCCACTACTAGATGTAGCTCTGCAAGATATAGCCTCGCTATGACTTCAGTGCAAATATTTTCAAAATGTGTTTAAGGAAAATCTTTGATTCACATTTGGGACACATCCCACACATAAACGCAAAATAGGTATACAAGAGATGCCGCTAAAGCCAAAGTAAGCGAAAATTGTTCGCTTGGGTAATGAAATGGTAACATTCTCATCTGCACACACACACACAGTCATGCATTCGAGTCCATAAGTGAAAGAGTCACACTCGCTAGATGCGCCCATGTGGTGAAAGGGGTACGCTTCGAACAACACATTGCAGCAGATTGCGAGAAAGAGTAGCAAAATGAAAAATAGGAAAAAAAGTTGAAAATACAAAAAAAAAAAAAGCATTTTCGATTTACCCGGTGAACGTAATTTCCTTATTTCGCAATGCATTATGCAAATTTGCAGGCGTTTTTCGTTGAAAGAAAGCAAGAAAAGCGAAGAAAGAAAGCGCACAGTAAACGTTTCATGAGCTTATGAACACAACAGCAACAACAACAGACAAACAAGTAGACATACAAACTTATGTACTACCTACCACTTAAGCTACGTGTAGCGTGGAAATTGGAGTTCCACTTGAGAAATTACTCAAGTCCAACACACACACAAACACACACTCATACATGCGTATGTACTTACAATATGTTGCTTGTGCACAAACTTTAATGCTTATAAGTGTGCATAGATGAGTGCATATGAGGAAAAGTTCAGAAAAAGATTGTATAAATGGATAGTTAACCTGCGGGGGTAATTGCGACGTTTTTGCGCTAAAATTTATACAGCTCGAGCAAATGCGAGCTAAATTTGTTAACAACTTGCTTTTACAAATATTCCTATGGCAACTACTAGTGCCTACTCGTATAATAGGGTAATGGGTTTTCGAAAATTTTGTTAAACTACGTCCTTTCTTAGCAAAATACAAACGTGTGTATGTGTGTGTATGTGCTCATGTGCATGCTTCTTTAGGAACTTTTTAATTCTATAATGGCTGCTTGTTAGCATAAGCGTTCAGGTAAAATTATTAAGCTACATACCGAGTATTTGACTACAAGGTGGTCCATCGGAGCAATAAAAGACAGACGCTTGAATAATTTTCCACGAATTTTATTTTAATGGGAAAGAACTTTTTAATTCCATAATGTTGGCTTCCTAGCATAAGCGTTCAACTAGAATTATTAACATATATAAAATTTTATTACAAACACACACAGCAACAAAAACAACAACAGCATATGTATATACATACAAACTTATGTACTACTATTGGGTCTATAAAAGACAGACGCTTGAATAATTTTCCATGAGTTTTATTGTATTTTAATGGGGAAGAGCAAACCTTGCCATTCAAGACGGAAAACAATTTCATTGAAATCACTTAAACGGCTGTCTTTTTAGTAGCCTCTTCTTCCACCCAATTTTCCCACAGATTTTCCTGAGTTTCTGTATGCAACTCACCAATGACAACTTCGATTACATCACCAAACTTTTGACTTATCTCAAGCGGCACCCCAAAAAAATATACTGGATTGAAATCGCAGCTTTTAGGCGTTTCTCATTATCCGATTACAATTTTTCCAACTTGAGTCAAATGTAAAGTGAACCTTTTTTCAAATCTCTGTCCATAAATTAAAGTTCTGTTATATCATGGATTTTATTTTAGATACCGAAGTCAAAGAATCGATAATTAAATTTTCAAAGCATTGTTGAACACCCTGTAAGTCATTATTTGTGTTTTTTCAAGGTGAATATAACTCATTTTTGCGGCCGCTGTAGCCGAATGGGTAGGTGCGTGACTTCCATTCGGGAGTGACTACGTTCAAATCACCAAGAGCGGTCGCCCCTCGGCAGGCAATGGCTATCCTCCGAGTGTATTTCTGCCATGAAAAAGCTCCTCATAAAAACATTTTTAGTTCGTAGTCGGCTTAAAACTATAGGTCACTCCATTCGTGGAACAACATCAAGACGCACGCCACAAATAGGAGGAGGAGCTAGACCAGCACCCAAAAAGAGTGTAAGCGCCAAATATCTTTTTTTTTTCATCTTTAGGCTCACTGCCCACGCATCGTAGAATGCTTGAACTCCCTCTTGGTCGTTGAATATTTCGCTATATGCGTATATGCATGACCTAGGCAGTGATATTGCAGAAAACTGCATGGCTGATGATCTCAGTAGGCAGAGTAATTCCGAGGTGGTTTCTCCATGCAAAGAGAGAGTGCGAGTTCGTTTGGCTATCTGTGGTGTTCTATTGGATAGGTGGACCTTGAGTTAGCTTAGCGAGCGCTTGATCATAGTGCGGAAATCGAACGTTGAACAACTTTTCTGGCCATGAGAAGGGAGCATCCGAAGTAGTGGAGAAAAATTCTATAGATAACTAAGCCTGAACTCTCATCATTGGGCGAGGACTTAATGTACCGGATAAATCAATGCAAATGCATTTTCACTTATGTATTATTTAAATAAAGTCTACATTTCCTAATAAAAATATCGCGAGTAGTTCTTATAGGATTCAATGAAGTCAGGCTACCATTTGACGAGTTGGCTAGAAGGGGTCACGCTTAGTTGAATTTTGCAAAAACCAATAGGGCGGCCTTCTGCTTCAATAAGCTCACTGAGCTCTCATCAGCATTTTACCAATACCTTGTCTTTACTTCCATGTATGTTTTTTGTGTCTTGTTGAGAATAGGCTGACGTCACTCGCTATTTCAATAGGTATTTGAATTGTGAGCAATTCTTAGTATGCGATGTATGCCGCTTTGTAATAAAATTTATCGCAAATTATCGCATCGAAATGGGTGAATGAACAGACATTTAGACGATTGCAAACAAAAGACTATTGACAAAGTGGGTAATTTGAACAAAAAGCTAATACTCACACACTCACTCTAAAACATACACCAAGATCCGTACATTACTAATTTTATACAAATAAAAGTTTTGTTTTTGCTTAGTGCATCGAGGCAGGCAAATTGTAAGTCACTTTGTTTTTCTATAGGAAATGGTCGCCCCTCAGCGATAACGTGCACAATGAGCGGAGGGAAATTTTAAATGCCGATCATCATTTGGCTCAGTTGTCAAATCAATAGTCGTAAAGTACGCGATTGACAGGCGGGCAGCCGAGCTGGCGAGCAGGCGAGGGTAGCCGAATTGCAGCTGTGTGACAAATTGTCAGAGCAAATTACCCACACAATTCACAATTCGGATGTACGACTGGCCTTTCGTGCTGCCATGCTGTGCGGGGCAAGGTGAGCTGATGTTCCTACAAAAGAGAAAACGACTTGATAGTCTACTGACAGAGACAGATAACTAAAGCGATCAGCAGAAAAGAATGTGAGAATAAACTGTTGGGCAGCAAAAGACAGGTAGCATAGCAAGATGTTTAAAATTGCTTTGCACCATTGAAGCATATCAAACTGGCACATTAAGTGGCTTGTCTGGAGCTCCTCTCGCCGCTGCTGTCATCCATATGAAAACACTCACTACCACGACGGTGGATTGAATATCTGACATTCCAGAAAAGCAGCTGATCGAAACCGTTTGTTGGAGGCGTCGCAACATGCCGTTCTTTCTTGAGGAATGTCCTCGTGTAGTTACATATGTTTGTGTTCATGTATGCCTTGTAAGGATCACATTTTCTGCTCGCTGCACATCAGCTGTTTATTTTGCTATTTCCTCTCTTTCGCTTGCTCTACAGCTGACAAAATGCTTGAGAGTTGTAGCCTGTATTGTTATTGTATTCTTGCCATGCATATTTTTGGTGGTGTGTGGCTGGCGCCACATCCTTCCTGGAAGTCATAAACAACGTGGTCGCAGCCCCTGTGCATGCGCATGTCTGCAGTTCGAATTTACTCGATGCTATGTGCGGTATTCCATTGTAGTCTGCGTGGGTATAAACGGAAAACGGAATTTAATAAAATATAAAACGGAATTTTCTTGTTGAAATTGGAAACCGCTGATTAGGTTAAGCAATTTAGCAGTCTTTATTAAAAAATTCAGGGGACTACTAGTAGAGGAAATTTTCTTATGTGTTCCCCAAAAAGTAAAATGTGTGAAGTAACAGTCTTTATGATTAGATTGTAAGATTATTAAGGATTATTTCTGATTCAATTTGGGTAGATAAGATTTTGTTCACTTTGGAGTATTAAAAGCCCACATCGATCTCATTGTTCTTCTTCTTCTTAACTGGCGCGATAACCGCTTACGCGATTTTGGCCGAGTTTAACAAAGCGCGCCAGTCGTTTCTTTCTCGTGCTAACCGGCGCCAATTGGGCACACCAAGTGAAGCCAAGTCCTTCTCCACCTGATCTTTCCAACGCAGAGGAGGCCTTCCTCTTCCTCTACTACCACCAGCTGGTACCGCATCGAATACTTTCAGTGCCAGAGCGTTTGTATCCATTCGGACGACATGACCCAGCCAACGTAGCCGCTGGATCTTTATTCTCGGCGCTATGTCTATGTCGTCGTAAAGCGCATACAGCTCATCGTTCCATCGTCTGCGATATTCGCCGTTGCCAACGTGCAAAGGTCCAAAAATCTTACGCAGAATCTTTCTCTCGAACATTCCAAGCGTCCCTTCATCGGATGTTGTCATCGTCCACCCTTCTGCGCCATACGTTAGGACGGGCATGATGAGAGCCTTGTAGAGTGTTAGTTTTGTTCGTCGAGAGAGGACTTTACTGCTCAATTGCCTACATAGTTCAATGTAGCACTTATTTGCAAGAGAGATTCTACGTTGATCCCATTGCTCCCGCTGCGTATATTTTGACCTATAAAGTAAAAAATTGCAAGACCAATGCGATGTGTGTGGTAGTCGCGGATTGAAAATACATTTTATCAAAATTCTTCAAAATTTCATCAAAAGTTTCAACTTTTTAAGCAGTATTTTTCAAAGTGACTAATAAAGCTTAAAGTGAGATCCTTGAAACACCCTTGATATTTCACAATTCTTTTCGCTGAGATCAATGGATCGTCTAATCAGTGACGCGATTTAGGTGTTGAAGACTCGGCTATAACACTCGGTCTGGGTCCAATCAATTCTGTTGACTATTGTTTGAATGATCTTAACGTTAATAAGTTATTTAGTGCTAGAACGCGAGTTGCTAGCTAAACGCGAGTGGGTTAACAATATATCTGGCCGGCAAAACTTCTTATTGTTCTTTGCCGATGGCTCAAAGCTTGACGATAAAGTTGGCTTTGGTGTCTACTCTAAAAAGCCAAAGGAAGCATCTCGGGTCGTCTACTTAATTACTGTAGTGTATTTCAGGCTGAAATTGTAGTCATTAATGAGGTCTGGTTAGGCAAAAATGTGAATACCTTTAGAACAATCTATTTACCCCGATAGCCAAGTGGCGATCAAACCTTTTGTTGGAGTTATCGCTAATTTCATCATTGCTCGGAAAAACCGGACATCTCTTAACGAGATGGCGGAATATATTCTTATCCATTTGATATGGGTGCCAGGCATAGTAACATACCAGGGAGTTGTAAGCCTGACAAATTAGCTAAAGAGGGCACTACCACTCGTCTCCCTCTTAGCATGGAGGTTGTGGGTATACCCCTCTCAAGCTGCAAACTGCGTGGTACAAGTAGCACTGACACTTCAGCCAACCCGAGATGGGCTAATAGTCTGACATGTAGTGACACCAAAATAATTTTGCAAAAATGGAACGTTAGACGCTCAAAGACGCTATTTAATTGGTCAAGCAAAAATGTCTCTATGCTAGTTGCTTTGATCACAGGTCACTGTTTATTAGGTCGACATGCTCAAAGATTGAATGGCCCTCTTTTCAACTATTGCGGAAGCTGCAAGAATGATGAGGAGGAAGAGTTCGTCAGACATCTGTTCTGGCACTGTCCCAGTTACTCACTGTGACTATCGCAGAATGGTTTAACGAGGAGCTTCACGTTAAACGAGGATCGGCAAAGGCCTAAGTGAGTTGGTTTAGAGACCGGCTGTCCCTTAAGAATTCTTTTTAACACGTGTATTACTTGAAAACGCGCTTTCGCTTCCATTACGCCAATGTACTGGTATCTTTTAAGAAATTGGAGAAATGGTTCAACAGCTTATAACTACAATAATAAACAAATTTTGTGCAAGAAAAGATCAGATATAGACCACCATTCTTAGCTGATTCTGCAATTTTTCAGCTTTCTTGTTTCGAGGTGACAAACTATTAAAGAATAATTCTTGGTTTGTGCTTTCACACTGAGTTTTATATAGAGTCTACCTAAGGGTGTGCCTCCTTGACACAGTGAAACCGATGCGCCTGCTTAGTTCACAACTCGCAACTTGCCACATGTTGCCTTCTATTTGGAATCCCAGATATTTGTTTAATATCACTACTAATTGCGATTGCTGGCCGTAGTTCAATTTCGAAATTATCTGCATATTCCAAATTCTCAACAACACAAATTCTCATTTGCTAAAAGCCTCGTATATGGGTGTTCAAACGTATATGTGTTATGGAATTTATGCATGTATGCGTGGCACTATAGTGGAAAAAATGGAAGTCTTAATTGAGAACCGAAATCAACATTTTCCATGAAATATGCCAACCGCAAGAGTCGCCTCTGCGTGTGGGTGAATATAATTTCGAGAATGTACGAACTTAGCAGCCACAAAAACAGCAGCATGCACAACAACAGTAATAGTAATAATAATAGCATTGTAGGCCAAATAAAAATGCAGCAACACAAATTACACAACAGCCCCACACTCGGCGCCAGAGAGGAGTTTGGGGGCAGAGATGCCTAGGGTCTGTCATACATTCGTATGAGTGAATGTGTTTGTGTCCATAGGAATATATGTGTGTGTGAGTATGTGTGTATGTGCGTTATGTTTATGTGATATTCAGTGAATAGCAGTCGCCGCTAATGCGGCTTCATTAAGCAATGACAAGCGCTTGCCTGACTGGCTGGCTGGCTGCTGCCGCTGCTGCAACACTGTTGTTGATGAGCGCACTATTGGTGTCGCTGTTGCTAATGCCCTTGTTGTGATTGCTGTAAGGTGTGCCAGGATGCGCAGATATTTGAAGTAACACAGCAACAACAACGCCTTCGTTAGGTAGAGCGGCTGGATGACTGCATGCCGGGCATAACTTGGGGTCCTTTCAAATGGACGCGCGCAGTTGCCAGCAACAATAAGCGCATGGTAAGCAACACATAAAAGTGTTGTTGCATTAATGTGACTGCGCTCAGCGCATATTTTCGCTTCAACACCGTTTGCTGGGAAATATTCTACATGAGGTACACACAAAACATGCATTTCTTCATACTTACATGCATACATATCTACAAGTGTATTCAGGAAAAAGCAAGGTATGCATGTGTACGTATGTTCATTTATGGTTGCATGTGTGTGTGCGGTATGTCCTTGCGGCGCATGCACATGTCCTTGTTGTTTATGCATTTCCTGCAGTAATGTATTTTTGTAACCACTCACACACATGCGCATGTATTGGTATATATTTATGTAAGTACGTATGTGCTTGCAGCAGGAATGTGATGAATCGATAAAAAAATTAAAAATAAAAAAACAACTTCGAGCGCCGCCAAAAATAAAGAAAATTTATAAAAATACCTCAAAAATGTGTGGGAAAAAGGACGAAATTGTGCCTGCAGAGGAAATTCGATAAACAAAATAGCGAAATAAAACGGGCGAAAAATTGCCTTGAAAAAATTTCATTCCATTTCGTTAACGGCTGCAAATTATTTACTGTGTGCGCAGAAAAAAATTAAAAAAAAAAATTGCATAGCAACAACAAGCAAATATACCACCTTTCATACAAGTAGAACCCGCTTCCGAACATTACCACCACCAACACCACCACCAGCACAGCTCGCCATGTTTTTTGTTTTTTTTTGTTTTTTTGGCTACAGATACTATTTCTTTTAGTTTATTTTTACTCTCCTTTTTTATTCGATTTTTATTTTTAGCGGCTTCCATTGCAGCGCTGCGCTCAGTCCTACCGGTATGTCAGTTTTGAAAACAGCTGTTCGAGTGCCTTTGGACGGCGATTGGCAAGCTGATAGGAGCAGGCTCGGTTGTACGGTCGATTGCAACTCTACGGATATATGGACTTTCAAGTGCACTCAACGGCGTCGGTAACCACACGGATGCATACATAAATTAACATACAGATGAGCGCATAAGTGTGCTCGTAATTCTGCTTCATCTTGCATTCATGCCATTAAAATGACAAAAAGGCAGAAATGAATAACAAAAACTCAACTCTCGCCTGTGACGAACCTGAGGCGAAACTGTGAACCGTTGGTGAGGGATATTTTCGTCTTAAGATATCAGCAAGCCAAATTTGAGGTACCTATAATTTTGCCACGATTCGAATCTTCATAGATTTTTGCACGGAACAACTTCCCCGATAGAGCGGATGTTTTTTTAAGCCAAGGATTGCCATCTAAGTGGAAGATAACCAAACTGAATAATAAAAGAACCATTGCAGGCAAGCTGATACAATTAGAAAATGTTTGTTTTTTTGGTTTATCTTACTAACTCAGCTTTGTGACTGTATTGGATCCCTATCGATTGCAACCGAATACTTCGAAATTAGGATCATTTGGGTTCTCGGTCACAGCGGCATAGAGGCAAACTGCTGAGCTGATGAATTGGCTAGACAGAGGATCCTAGAGACGGTTTCATTCCATCTAAGCGAGCATGAGACTAGTGCCCAAATGTGCAAAGTTGCGAGATCCTTCTGGCCACAGATAGATCGGGGGCGCTCGAACTTCTATGGCTAACAAAGCCGCAGCTCGCAAATTTGATGTGTATTCCTACCGGACATTGTCCTTTAGGTGTCCATGCGGTGAGGCTAGGGACTGGTCAAGTTCGTTCTGCAGAATCTGTTTGGAGGACGAGGTAGAATGTTCTCAGCACCTTCTTCTCAGCTGCTCTGCATTCGTTGTGCAAAGGCTTAGAGATCTGAACTCTCCCTTTTCGGCAATACCTGCGGATATTGAGACCCGCTAGGAGGCACCCGGATCCAAATATTAAAAGAGAAATCGTATTTTCCTCATATACCGCATCTCGTTTAAGTTTTAGGTTCATATTTTAACAAAGCAAATCATAAACTAGAAAATCTTACTCTCTGGCAACTCTGTCACCTACGCTGATTAGCACGCACGCCAATCGAAGAGTGAGTAAAACAATTTCCACCTTTGGATTTGCGTTTGGCTTCCACAGAAATGTGAAATAAAATTTTAAGCAACTTGCGCGAAACTCAAACACTGTGCACCGCAGTGTGGCATTCAGCCGTCAAAACACATTCATGCAACCAACCAGTCAGTCAGTCATCCATCAGCCAGACAAACAGGCATTCGCATGCTGCCTGCATGAGCTACTTAAGTAGACTCAAAATATATGCAATTATATACAAATATGTACGAGTATGTACACACATAAGCACATAATTATACACACACACATACATATACATATATACATAAGTATGTGCTTTATTTGACATCCTGCCGTGGCTACTGCACAGCTGAGTGGCATCAACGCGCACGAAATTCGGTTTTCGGTTGAGGCTTTTGGTTTTTCATTGCTTAATTTTTTCCTCTTTTCAACCAGTCACTTATGCATGCACTCACTCAGTCACTCAACCACTAACCCGCTCCTTCATTCATTCATTCATTTGCTCATTGAGTCATTTACTCATTCATGCGTTGCAATGCATTAATTTGCTTCAAGTGTAGTTGTTGTACTGTTGCACAAGAAAAAAGGTATTTGTTTGCTGCAAATTTGTTGTCACCCTCGCTTCTGCTGTTGTTACGTGCAATATGCCGTGACCTCGCTTGAGTCGCTGAGTGCTTGAAAAAATTCAGCAAATTCGAAATTATGGCATATTTCTGTCTTTCCTACAACTGCGACGGCCTCTTGCCCTCAAGAGCTTTCCTCTTCTATCTACTTATAATTTGAATGCATTCGTGTTTTTTTCGACTTCGCAATTTACTTGTAGTTGTCGGGCTCCAACGACAAATTGTGATTATGTCCCCCTTTTAATGCCGAAAAAATAAAAGAAACGAGTAGAGAATCCGTAAATCTCATTTTTATTTTTACACTTGATTTTGCATAAGCAAATCACTTTTGCTGATATTCGTTTTATAAAAAATTTTTTTTGTTCATTTTTTGCATTTTGCATGCAGCCAACTCTGCGGCTAAGTGCCTGCCACGTTTTTGCTTTTTGCTTCTGCGTTTTTTATTTTTATTTTTATTTTAATTTTTTGTGTTTTGTTGTTACTCTTGTATTGCTGCCGACTTTATTCGATTTGTGGATTTTGCTGTTGCTGCCGTGCTTCTGGCGACGGTGACGTTGTTGTTGACACAGCACTCGATTATCGCTCGACAACAAACACTCAGCGCGCGCACAAATTTATTGCTTTTGTTGTGTGGGTTTTTCATTGCACTGCATTTGATGTCGTTGTGGTTGCTGCATTTGCACATCAATCGCATAATATCCGCTCAAATCTGCTATGCATGCCACTCCAGCAACTTCAATTCCACACTCGATTTCGATTTTGTTGCCAGCCATTGCTGCAGCTGCAACAAATATTGTCATTTAATCAAATGGGCTGATTTCATGGTTTTTATATGGAGTCGAGTATTGTTGAGCAAATTTAAATTTAATACCAAAATTTAGTATTCGATATTTATACAAAAATATTGAAATTTGTTTGATTGCGGCGACGATTAGCATTAAAATGACATTGAGAAGAATTGAGCAGATAAACGGGATAAGCATAGCTCATCCATTTTGTATCTATTTAGAGAAAAATTTACTAGAAACAAGTCCGAAAATTGTTCGAAAAACAGAAAAATCGGTGTATTAAGGAAGGTTTCTAGACCGACAAAAATTTTCGTAGAATATAGGTTAGGTTAGGTTGATATGGTTGCCCAGGGAATGGGCACACTTGGACGAAGAAGGATTCGTCCTTTGTGATGCAATTACGGAGGGGTGAGGCGGGAGAGAAAGACCGATGGGATACAGGGAGAGGGCGGGGAGAGATGGCGCTGGGATGGTTAGGAGCGTGTGGATTACGAACGATGACTATATTTGCGTCGACCGCTTAATGCTGCTGATGAAATTCATCAGATTTTTAATGTCAGCACCAGCTATATCAGCAGGCGTGGCAAAAAAGTAGGAGCCAAGATGCCTAGATCTTAGCCCAGCCAGAGCAGGGCAGCTAAGGAGAAGGTGCTGAGATGATTCCACCTCATCCTCCATACATCCGGCGCAGAAAGGACTCGAGGCGATTCCAAGTCTCACAGCCTCACAGTTTCCAGCAATGTCGCTGTGACCAGGAACCCAGATGAGGCTGATGTTAAAGAATTCGGACGCAGTCGAAAGCGAGGTCAAGCATGACCTTGACCAATTCCGAATGCACCGTCATAGACCCGAGGGCCCTTATTGCCGATTGGCTGTCGAAGTAAATATTTACTTTCTTGACCGTTAATACGCATTTGAGCAGCCAATTGGCTGCCTCCTTGATTGCGGCTACCTCTGCCTGGAACACACCGCAGTGGTCTGGTAGCCTGAATTTGAGTCGGATGGGGAGATCCTCGCAAAAGACTCCCCCGCCAACCTTTCATTCCAACTTCGATCCATCCGTGAACAAGTTCACCAGGCCCTGTCCCCAAGTGTAGCCCTCCGACTACTCTTCCCTTGACGGAATATAAGTGGAGAAGGTTCCGGTAGGGCTAAACGAGGGTATACACTGATCCGTTGACAGAGGGATGAACTCGAAATTTCTGAGGATGCTTGAGTGCCCATAAGTGAGATTAAGCTTATAGCTGCAGCCCCTCAGTCTGATTGCGGTACGTGTAGCGGCAATTATGCCTGCGATGTCTACGGGTACCACATTTAACATTGCGTTGAGCGCCAGAGTAGGAGTCGTTCGAAGCGCGCCACTGCCCTACACCCCATTCGTAGAATATAAGAAAGGCCAAATAGCGACAAATTATCAGGGAGTTCTTGAATTATACTCGAATACTTTTTCCACTGCACTAAAGAGCGCCAACATTGGAGAACATTAAGAGTTTACATTAAGCCTAAGTTAAGGACGTCTCAGTTCCTGACTGAAATACGAACGATCATAGCCATCACAATGTACAGAATGCCGAAATGTGGCCATGATTAAACAGTTAACCGGCTCTCAGCGATTTTGAAGGAATCCGCTGATTTGCTCTATGGCAGAAGCCATTAAGGTGGATTGTGCCATCTTCAGTACTTCAGCCCAACGCAAACCAAAAAAGTTAATATACGTGGGCCCGCTAAACTTTCACTTCACATTGAGAAATACTAATCATTTTAGCAAAGCACTTCACTGAAACAGTTCTCTACTTACAAAGCAAATTGCCGGTGGAATGCTAATGAAAACTACTAATCCAAAATGCTTGTCAAGTATAAATGTTTTGATAAGTTGATAAGTTTTTTTAATAGTGCAAATATTCGAAAAATATATTTATACAAAAATTGAGAAGTGAAAAAAGCGCAATTGGGTCCTGACACCTTGCTAGCTAGTGAGGTGGCGGTTCCGGTGGATAATTATAATCAAGTTGGCACAAAAACTCGTTCACGATTTAAAAATATAAGTGACATTTTTTAGAGTATAGAACAAAATGGACAAAACGAAGTACCTCCTGTCTTCAAACAAACAGTCGGCGCACTCGCGTATCGGCACCCACGTCACTGTAGACAGTTATAATTTCGAGGTTGTAAAAGACTTCGTCTATTTAGGAACCAGCATTAACACCGATAACAATGTCAGCCTTGAAATCCAACGTAGAATCTCTCTTGCCAACAAGTGCTACTTTGGACTAAGTAGGCAATTGAGCAGTAAAGTCCTCTCTCGACGAACAAAACGAACACTCTACAAGACTCTCATCCTGCCCGTCCTAACGTATGGCGCAGAAGCGTGGACGATGACAACATCCGATGAAGCGACGCTTGGAGTGTTCGAGAGAAAGATTCTGCGTAAGATTTTTGGACCTTTGCACGTTGGCAACGGCGAATATCGCAGACGATGGAACGATGAGCTGTATGAGCTTTACGACGACATAGACATAGCGCAGCGAATAAAGATCCAGCGGCTACGTTGGCTGGGTCATGTCGTCCAAATGGATACAAATGCTCCGGCTTTGAAAGTATTCGATGCGGTACCAGCTGGTGGTAGCAGAGGAAGAGGGCGCCTCCTCTGCGTTGGAAAGATCAGGTGGAGAAGGACTTGGGTTCACTTGGTGTGTCCAACTGGCGCCGGTTAGCACGAGAAAGAAACGACTGGCGCGCTTTGTTAAACTCGGCCAAATTCGCGTAAGCGGTTATAGCGCCAATTAAGAAGAAGAACAAAATGGCTGGCAAATAAAATTGAAAAAATGAAGCAAAGCAACGAACACTGCCGGCCGAAACCAAGAGTTAAAACACTTGGCTGGAGATTCGACAGTTGTTTCTACGTTAACGGAACGACTCGGATTTATAAATTGGCAAGGACGGCCACTCCAGCATCATTCTCCGTACATGGATGGGAACAATAACAACAACACTTGACTCGAAATATTATACTTGCTCGCTTATTGCTTATTGCTTGGGAAGACTGCTGAATAGGAGAACCTAATACGCATCGGCTGGATCAAAAAATATCAGGCAGATTGCATGTTTTATCGCAGGACGTATCTAGGTTCTTACTTGGAGGCACAAATAACGACATTATTAAACAATTATTATTATTGTTAAGCCCTGGTGGGTAGAAAGATGAATTACTTGCATACACTAGCCATTTCTTGAGAGAAATACAGAATTTTATTGCAAGGAGCTACCCGCGATCGGGTACATCAAAGTTATGGAATACTGGGTAAGGTTGGGTTTAGGTTTGTGTGACACAAAGGGAAGGGTGTATGCATATACAGAGTAACAGGCCACTGTGGCACCATGAAAGTTTGATTGCCTTTGCTTGGGTTTGATAGCTGTCAAAAATGAACACTAAAATATATGAAATGAGCACAAATGGCAGCTTTGCTTGAGCGCTTGAAGTACAACGAAGTTTCAAATAGCTCAATGTTGTATTTGCAGCGCTTTTGACATTAGGAATTAAACACCCCTGGCTTTAATTTAATTTGATTTCGTTTAGCTTTCGTCGTTGGCGTGATTGGCGTCTTATCTAGCACATTTTTACTATATTAAAAGAATAATTCGCAATATATTTTCACTGCTTCTATTTAGCATCACTCAAAAATGTGTTATGTAATGTTGAATATGGGTAACATCTTTGTTTCCTTTTTCCTTTTATGAGTCAGTCGTTTCTTATGACGGTTCAAAGCGCCCATTTGACCATATATTTTTTCAGAGCCAAGCAAAGCCAGCCTGCATTAGGCCAGTGCCTGGATTAATGCATACCGACAAGGAATTTTCGCTCGTGGCTAAAACCTACAAGTATTTCTTATAGAGGCTCAAAAATGTGAACAATCGTGGCTTATAGTCGACACAAAAGATCTTTTAGGTCGAAGCGTCGGCCTTTGTCGGCCACTACAGATACTAAAATTACTATTGTTATACTCTCGTCTAGGCTCATGAGAACAATAGGACAGTTCTTACATAAAGGTCAAGTTAAAATATTTATAGGAAATATTGAGTAATTATTTTTGCCACATAATTAATATGCACAAACTCAACATTATTTGAATGGATAAATCAATGGACTCTAATACCCATCGCTAGTAATCGAAACCCTCTTTGCTTGTTTGTTTGTGTGGGAAAGCGCGTAAGCTCATGCTTTCTAATTCAGAAAATATCTGGCACTATTGCTAGATGAAATGAACCCAGCACTGTGATTTTACACTTTTATTTTGCGTTCAAATGGAAAATTTATCCAAAAATTTGTTAAAAAGAAAGAAATGAAATCTTTTCTGGCAAAACTTAAGATTTCTTTATTTTTCATTTCACATGCCAAGCAACATTGGTATGTCATGAATTTCGATAAAAATGTCCTTTAATGCTGTCAAAATTGCTTGCAACTTATGCCAATGGTAATGCAAAGCCACTTACCAGATACATACACACTTACATGCGAGTATACAGCGAGCCATCGTGGAGAGGCGACGATTGTTGGGCGCATATCGAAAACGACAAGAATTTCTTAATTTCAATGAAATGAAATAAAAAAGCAGCGTTGACAACATATTGTTATGTTGAAATTAACGAGCATAAGGAGAAGAGGAGGAGAACGGAGCAGAAGGAGTAGAAGATCCTGACATCCTGATTCACCAGCTGTGGCTGTTACTTGCAAAGCGCTCGACGTTTTTAGCTGAACGAAAAGTCGCGAGTTCGCACCCCAGTACTATGGCATAAGTACATACATACATACATAAGTATAACCAACTACTCTTTTACTGGCTTTTGTGAGCAGGAATTCATCGCCATTATTTTTCTCTCAGCAGCATAAATTAGTTCTTATAAATTTTTGGAGAATGTTGCTTGTTGACAGACGTTCTTCTTTCCTTCTGCGGAATATTAAGCGATTATAAAATTAAAAAAAAAATTATTAAATTTAGTAAAATATTTAACAAATTACAAATTATATGATTATTAAAACTTTTTTTAACCTTCCCACGGTCTTCAAATTAACTGACGCGGGCGGACTTTGGGTCAAATTTTACCCAATACTATATTTTCAAGGTTTATACTTGGTTTTTGATTATTTTTACTGTTAGGTTTTTTTCTTAAATAAGAATGAAAATCCAAATATATTTATTCCATTATCATATTTTTTTATTAATATATTTATGAACATTTTTATTTTATTTTTATGTGAATAATACAAACTTTAACAAAAACGTTTATTCAATAACAAAAAGATATTCATGAATAACGAAAACTTTCAATAAAAAGTGTATTTAATAATGAAAGACAGTTTGTACACAAAGTAATAGTTTTAGAATGTTGTTTACATATATATTTATTACAAATGTCGCAAACTAATCCTGTTTTGTTATCAGTTTTTGGGCATCGACTTTTTTTAGTTATTTTCCTTTCCGACGTGTTTCCAAATTGACCTGATGATGATGGTTGTGCATCCAGTTGAGAGTCCTTTCGTATTTTTTTGGCAATTTCAAGTAAAAAATGTGCTCGTGGTAAAGTTTGTCGCTTTTTTATATAGGGTGTTACGAGCTGCATACCAAGGTTTTCCAAGTAAAAACGGCGTTTTGTAAGACAGCCCTTTTTCCAGGTGTGGTTGGCGGATTTGAATAAAACAAAAGTGTTATAAGCTGAAATGTCGATTATGTTACTAAACACTACTTGAGGCCACCGTTTTGTCATTCATTTGCAAGTGTAACCGCTTACAGCTTTGTCCAATGTGTCTACACCACCTTTACATTTATTGTAGTCCAGTATTATTTCTGGCGTTTTATCTCGACGATTACTAATTTTTGAATCATGGTGTAGAGTGCTAAGTAGAATCACAGCTCTATTCTTCTTAAGTATGTACGAAACGAGAGTTGTTTGTTCGGTAAAAGCGAAGATTGATGAATTTAGTGGTCTTCTTTTTATGTTCACTAAGTCTGGTGGTAGTTCGGGCTTGTTTTTTTCGTATTGTTCCTACTATCGTAATACGTTTCTCCAATAATTTGTGTGCCAATTGATAAGACGTGAAAAAATTGTCGGTTGTGAGGTTATGTCCTTTTAACCCTTCAATCAAATCAAAAACAATACGCATGCCTTGATTTTTTTCGGGGGTTCTTCCGATTGCCTTGCCAGTGTAAGGTTGGATGTTCCAAACATAGCTCGTTGTTGAATCAAGTACCCAAAATTTGATTCCATACTTTGCAGGCTTTGCTGGCATGTACTGGCGGAATGGACATCTTCCTCTGAAAGCTACTAATTGTTCATCGATGGTCGCGTTTTCCGTTGGATTGTAAAGTTTAGGTAATATCTCAACCCATTGATTCCACAAATCACGTATAGGAGCAAATTTATCCAACGATCTTCGTTCACTTCGAGTTTCCCTGTTGTCGAACCTAATCATTCTCGATATTTTTTTGAAAGTCTTCAAAGGCATAGTTGCAGCGAATATTGGTCTTCCGGTTTCAGGGTTCCAAAGACTTTCACAGCTTTCGTTATTTGATCGAAAACGCCAGCTAATATTAGCAATCCAATAAATGCAAATAGTTCGATGTTTTCAATATCCAGCCATTCTTCACCGTATATTCGTTTTCCCTCAATGTTTGTGTAGGTCGATATCGTACATATCAAAGGAGGTGGAAAAAATAGTTCAAAGCTAGAAATTTCTTTTTCGGTAATTCGTGAGCACGAGTAACGCGTTAGTCCAGGAATCAAGCTGATAATATTTTCTCTTGAAGCTCTTCCGGCACTTGTTACAAGAGGGGTTTTTGAAAAGTTTATTTGACCATTTTTCGACGACATCATTTCAGAAGGCACAAGAGAATTTTCGTCATCACTAAAATCACTGTCGGAAGAATCTGCAACCTCAACATGATCTTCGAATTCAGAACATGATTCCTCATCATCCGAAAACGCGGCCAAAGAGAATTCACTTTCACTATCACTCATCGTTACGAAATAAATAGTCGAATAACCAAACAAAGCACGTGCTTTTAAATTCGACATGTTTGACTTTGCTTTGCCCTGATGGAACACAAAACCTCTTCTGTTGGTCAATTCGAGCAGTTTCTGATCAATTACTATCTTCAAACGATCCACTTGTTAAGAGTAGAGATCAGAATTTAGTGTTTGGCCATACAAAAGGAACTCATAATAAATTATTGCCAAATGCTCAGTAGAACCTTCCTACCCGTTAGTCCTGGCCACCGTTTGAGCTGCTTCATTACGCTTTGACTACTATCGTTTTCACACAATATTGTTGTATGTGAGCCATTTCTTATACCCAGTCATCATCCGTTTAAGAAATGGGTCGACTTTATTCCCTCTGGCTTCGCTGATGGAAATTCGACTCATCATGTTTTTAGGTGTTAATTGGTGCGGCATCCAAACATCGAGCTTGTTTTTGAATCCAGCTTTGCGCAAATGGTTTAGAACTGTTTTATTGTCGATTTTTATCTCCTGGGCGATGCTACGACTACTAAAATATCAACTTCGATTATTTTTGTGACTTTATCCATATTTGCACCTTTTCGCATTCTCTACATTTTCTCTAACATCAAAAATGCCTGAACGGAATCGTCAAAACCAAAATTGCACGAAGTTAGCTGTTCAGTATCGGCACCAACACGGAGAAATCTTTAGGTTGCTATCTGAGCAGTATCCTCTGTTTATGGCACCTAAAGCCGACCTGATACCCACAGTTTCATTTGGAAGGAAATTTGATGTCAGATTTCCATTGCGTGAACAATGGAGCAATCCAGAATGCATGCAGGGAGGTTTGATGGATAGTTTCTTTACCGATGGGTCCAAGAATGAAATAGGGTCTGGAGCCGGATGGTACTTAAACGATAGTAATAAGTATCACTATGCTATGGGAGAAATAGCAACTGTTTTCCAAACAGAAGATTTTGCCATCCTCAAAGTAGCCGAATGGATAATCGAGAGAAGATGTAGCGGGAAACAGATTGGAGTTTTCAGTGACAGTTAGGCTGCACTTAAGGCCCTGGAGAACGCGAAGCAAACCTCAAAGATTGTTCAAGAATGTAAGAAGAAGCTCAATTCTGTCGCAAGACGAAACGGGTTTGTACTTATATGCTTTGGCCAACCGTGGATCAGCGTTGCCCCCACAGGAATCGGAATCAGTTCCACAGCAATCTTGAACTGGATCAGCGATTATGTAGGCAATCTACATAACGAGCGATAGTCCGGTCTAGAACGCTGCAGAACTGCAAAGTGTTTTGTGACAAGTCCGAGCAGAAAACTGTCAAACTTTCTACTAAAACTTGGAGGGAAAGACGCTCGCTTGATGGCCGGTATCATTACAGGACACAACCCATGGGCTCAGCATATGACCACCATTGGGATCATTGAGGACCCGGTGTGCCTGTCATGCTTAGAGGAGGCGGATAAAACTGAGCACATTCTCTGTGAGTGTCCTGCCTTTGCTACGAGTTTTGGGCTCCGATGTCATGAGAATCTGGAGAATGAGAATGAGTAATATTCTAAAACTGGAGGATATTTACAGATTTGCCAAAGAATCTGGAAAATTCTTACAGGACTAACTATCTCTACCTCTGTCTCTATTCTTTCCTGTCTCTTTCTCTGATACTTTTCTCCTTCCCTCCTTGACTATCCACCCCCTTTCCAGAGCTTTAAATACAATGGGCTTTTTAGCCTGAGTGTTTTAGCAGCCACCAAATCTCCTGGTGCTCCTTGGCTCGACCTTTTCAAATTTCAATCGGCACCATAAATACGATTCACTATTTCAGCGACCTATCTCGCATTTTCGCCTCTTTCAAAGAAAAACTCTAAAATGTTCCGAATTTTCTCTTTGTTGGCTTTAGTTGTTAACACCCTGTAACTCATAACTGAAGAAAACAAAAACAACTAAATTTTTCGTGTGAAATGTCACCTTGACAACGAGCGTAAACTGAAAATTGTTTGATCTATACTTTACAAGATATCGATCACTACAGCCATCTATCGAGAAAATAATGGTCTTATTTTTTTCCAAAATAATATAAAACTATATTTTTCGAGAGATTGTAGAAAATATAAATGCATGCATTTTTTTAATATTTTCAGATAACCGTTAGCAAATTTATCATTGACACCAATGAAGGTATATTCCAGAAAAGATATATTTGAAGTTCAGCTTGATAGCTAAATTAATCGACTTCCCATACAACTGGTTTCTGGCCACATGAGTTTATACGGTAATGTGAGGTATAACAAACTGGGTGGAATGACAAGCTTCTTTGCTGAATTCGAAGCAGAAAAAGTGATATGAGCTCAGAGTAATAAATGGATAACTACACTTAAAATTAAAAAAAATGGGTGTAAGCAGATGAAATAGAATATGAATTCTCCAAATTACAAACGAGACCTGTCCAAACTATAACAAATTGAAGACTTTCTTAGCAGTATCGGGTCTCAACAGAGTCAAGAGGCTCGGGTGCTGCTCATTACGGAATTTGCTGTAGATCTTCAAGTAATGCATAATTTATGAGGTGATGCAGATTCAAGTGCTTTGATGATAATGCCGAATCTCGAAAACAACTGGAGGTACCAGAGGATAAAGTAGTAAAACGAACGATTGACGTTTTAACCTCACCATAGGCGTTGACCGCTCAGGTGACAGCACTAACGGCCAGTTAACAAACAGTTCCATTTTTTGCACTAAACTGAAAAAGCTGGAATAAATTACTGCATTACATCCACCTCGCCGCAATTTGCTAGAAAATATAAAGGGAGTGAGCAAAAATTTCAGCGAAAGCTTGGCCTAAAAAAGTTAGCACTGCATGTGCCACATTACTGTTATTTTTAGTCGAGCATATTTGCTGTATATTTCCTTGTGTGAATGGCAAATATAAATTGCAACATTTCTTTCTTCATGGCGCAATTGACAGTCGCGCATTTCGCGTTGCAAGAGAATTTGAGCAACTATAGCTGTTGCAAGTATAGCTGTTAGAAAATTTCCATTGAATTTTTGCGTGAACCAAGAAATGTTGAATAGAGCAAATGTGTGTGTATGTATGTGCGTGTATCTGAAAGACAGCCAAATGATATCATTTAGCTGTTCGTGCAACAAAGCAAAACGATGGAAAGCATATTTTGTTGCAAACTTGGCTTGACTGTTTGATTTGATCACTAATTTAGTTGGCAGCTGTTTGGTTGGTTTGTTGGTTGGTTATTCGGTGGGTCGATTGGGCCATATGAGCTTTTCACTATGAATGGAGATGAAATGTGTGAAAAGTGCTGCTTCAGGCATCAAAATGACGAAACATGACAGCAGTGACTGAGAGCAGGGGCACCGCACTGAGAGAAATGAAATCGTAGGAACTCGTTACAAAAAATATTTCATTTCCTTTAGGGCTCAATTTTATTCACGGGCAGTTTTCCAAGTATCTTCTAAGAGCTGCATGTCATCTGTCCATGTGCAGCGATCAATTTAGATAGGAATTTCGGGAATGAGCGAATTGCCGTTCGTATTAGTTTTGAAAGTTTTTCTGATGCTGGGGTTATTCAGAATTTGTTCCAAAGCCACAAAAGCGAGGAGGTTCGCGCATTATTTAGAAATTGAATTTCAACTCTAGTTAGGCTTTCCAGAAGGTATTTCTTCCATTATGCATTTATTTGCACTATCTGCCGGTTTGAATACTGCAATAAAGGACCATGAACTTTCTGTGACGGGTCTTAGGACTGCCTAGAACGTTTTTCAAAAAGATATGTGACATATTTTAGTGCCATCAATGGTTTCCACATTTCAGAATGGTTTAAATAGATCTATCAGTACTACTCCCTAATGGTCTCACTATTTTGAGAGAATTGCTGCATTACCTTAAGTTGTCAAGGAAGCAATTTGTGCGACAAACCACAGCCGCAAGGCTCATAAATCTTGACAATCGCAAACTCTCATACATATTAAAAAGTACCCAATAGAGGAAAATATTTGTTCTACACCTAAATTATGCGCATACATACACACAGATGCACATAACAACATCAGACATATGCGCGCACTACATACATTTGAAACGTCAACATAAATTTTACCTGACGCCAGTACAACTCGCAGGGAATTCTCTAAGCCGCCTGCAATACTCTTAGGAACAACATATGGCAAGTTGTGAGCATTGAGAAATATGCTGCGGTCTGTAGTTTATTGAAATGACTGAGTGCTGCAAAGTAGTCAAGTCGGCAGTTGGGGCCAATACTAGTAACAGGTTACTAAGCCATGTTACTTGCCTGGTGGCGCGGTTGAGGTGGTGCGCTTGAGAAAGGTACAATTTGCAATTTTTCTAATAAACTTTAGTTTGTGCCAGCTACGTGGCAAAAGCTTGGATATATACAACAAATACGTTACACATACACATTTGTTTGGGTGTTTGTGGAAGTGCGTGTTGTGGTGGTAACATGGCCGTCAAGTTGCTTTATGTGACAAACGTGGCTTGCAGATGCTATAAAACTATCTACTTCCGAGTAATATGACTTGATACGCGCAGGCAGCAACAACAAAAACTATAAGAAGAACAAAGTAATAATAATTCGAACAAATCATTGTTTTTGTGGTTGTATATTGTTAGTGCACGTATCACCACTTCGCACACGTTAACATCTTTCAAGCGGCAGGAGTTACAACAATGACATTCCAAAGTGCACACACCTATACCACTACTCATACCTTACTCACTTACCTGCAGTGAAATCTGTGCACTACTTCTGAACTACTACCAGTTTACTTTGTAGTAGTTTGCCTTCTGTTTTTTCTTCATTGGCAGCCACTGGTATTTTTAACACCACGCGACGCATCAGTGACGCCTACTCATCTGAGTTGAATATATTAACGAGTGAGTTAGTCATCCCCTGGATGAGTATTATATTATGAAGTTTACTAGTTTCTGCACTAGTTTCATACAAGTTAATGAACTGCGTTAGGGTAGGTGGAAGCTGTTTCCTTGTGGGACACAGTCAAGCTCATAGTCCATTGTGATGCCGTGTGGGGAACTTTTCCTTATCTCTCCTAAAACAAGTTTGTGTTTTTCAAAAATTTGAGAAGATCGCTGATTTCCGCAGAACTGAAATGCTCCAAATAATTAAAACATTGTTTAGCTAAAATAGTAAACCGTCGTCTGGTCCTGCTCTAGACCAGGGCACAGAAGGTACGAGATCGTCTCAAGCTCTTCTTCATCTAGACAGCTTCTGCAGAAGTCATATGTTTGCACACCCATCCTCTAGGCGGGCCTAACTATAAGGCAGTGCCCTGTTATAACTCAAATCAGTGTGCTAAGACTGTGCCAATTTTGGCTTAGCAGAGATTCTGTGCGTTTAGCATTGAGAGCCGGCCGAAATTGTCGGGCGATTCTGCAGGTGGTTTCATTTCGCCATCTTTCATCACTCTTACGACTTCCTCAAAGATAAGTAGCTTACATGTTTTCAAAGGAATGCCTATGTTATTGTGTCTGTACTGGCTAGTTCATCGGCTCGGCAGTTACCCTCAATGTTCTAATGGCCAAGAACCCATGTTACCCTTAGATGCAATGCCTCAGCCATCTCGTTAAGCGGTGTGTGGCATTTCAGGTCTACCGTGCAGGTTGGCGACTGCTTTGTGAGGGATTTTCTTGCCGCCTGGGTATCAGCGAAAATGTAGATACTGCAGTAGTTGGGGAGCCGAAAACTGAAGGAGATCCCCAGATGTTCGGAATATACCACCACTCCCTCTGCCTTCGCGCTTTATCATTTTACTAGTTACTGAATTAGTTCATAATGGCCTAAAAAGGAGGGAATTGTTTCCGTCAATACTTATATTCATTTATTTCTCATTTCGTGCCTTCTTAGCGTTTGACTACTTTGCTTACAGCTCTAATAGGGTACTTTGCTACTAGTACAGTTCTAGTCACTCTGGAACTAGTATGGTATTATCCATCAAATACCAGTTCATGAACTACAGCAAACATTTTCTGAATAGCTTGGCTTTTCACTGTCGGGACTGTGTAGCCATATTCCTCCAGGGACTGAAAGCAATGAGGAAATCAGGAAGCGACAATGTAACGAGAAAAAAGGTGTCATCATGGTTCACCAAAAAGAACAGAAGCGACACTGAATGATAAACTAACGGCAAATAAAAGCTTTGTACACTGAGCAGTACATGGAAAAGGGGCGGGGGGGGGGGGGGGCGAGATGAAAGCCAAATTTACACAAAGCCAAGTCAAATGAATGGCGGAAATACACGAATGACATTGAAATAAACATAATTCATATAAAATGCAACAAAAACAGCAACAACAAAAACAACAGTGCAGGCAAAGATGGGAAAAAATGAAAGCATGCGACAAGAGAAAAGGAAATAAGTGGAAAAAGTCGCCGGGGAAACGTCACAGGACAACAAACCGAGGCTTCTGCAGGAAGTGGCGAAAATTGCAAACGCTGTCGAAAAAATTGACAATGCACCAAGAAGATTTAACAAACAAACAAAGCAAAAGTATATTACCAACTATGAAGGAAATCGCAAATGTGGCAAAAAAGCGTTCGGTCGGAGTGGCAGGAAGTTCAATCAGCAGCACAATGTGTGACACAAAGTGAGAGCACGAAAAATTAAATAAATAAAAAATGCAATAATAGTACAGCCAGAAAAGGGAAATACAGGTCAACAGAATACGAGTAAATCAAGTAAATTAAATAGACAGGAAGCTGTTGGAGGAAGTGAGTGGGTGCGATGTGAGATAGGGAAAGAAGGGCATGGTGTGGCGAAGAAAATAACAAACGAAATATTTGTGTGAAGAAAATTAGAAAAAAAAAACATATTAAGGCAATGAAGGTCAGGAAGTTCAGTTAGCACATGGAAAAGTGACAAGAAGTCGGAGCAAAAATTGCAGAAATTTAATAAATTTGACAGTAAATTAAATTGAAAATTTAGTAAAGCATATTTTGGAACAAGCACGCGTGGTAGAGATGAATGTAAATATGTTAGCCTGTTAGGTGGTTCAATGTCTGAAGGAGATATGAAATACGTTTTGAAAACAATGCTAATCACCAGCTACAGCGTCTTCCTAACCATGCAGCGACCTTGGTGGTGCTGGTGGAGGTGTTGCCTGAGTGACACAGCTCAGACCTAATTATGTGGAACCACTGCTTTTTATTAGTCGAACCATCCTGATTTGATTATAAAGCTGCCTTTTTTCCCCTTGTTCACTCCTCTCGGGAGTATAGGGCCTCGACAAGACTTGTCTTGCGTTGGTTTCGTTAATCTAGGTATATTTGGAAAAGTGCGAGGACCGTGCTTTACGTGGGATTCGAACCCACAACCTCTGGAATCGCAGGCTAGTGTACTTACGCTAGACTACCGAGACCTACTTTCTTTTCTGCAATTTCTTTCAAGTTAACCATTAAGAACTCTCCCATCATTCGACGACGTAGAACACCCAGACTTGTACACCTTCACAGACTTGGACGCTTACACAGATACTGTTTCCTTATATTTTTCTTAATTACAGCTTCTACATCTACGGTTGTGTGGCCACCCCATTGGCATGATCTCTTAAAGGCCAGTGGGCGGTAATTGTTAAGGTAGCTCTTAATTTGTCTGGCTTTCTTAACTCGTCAGCTCTAAATTTGTGTGCCCAAATTTCACTACGTCTGCTTAGTTATTTTGCAGGTATTCGTATGAGTCGATCTCTTAATGGCCTAGCGAGAATATCTCCCTTTTACGCACGCCCCAGGGACGGCTTATTTCTACCGCTTCGCCTTCGTTATAGGACGCCCCCTGTCTTGCCAGTTCATCAACTTTCTCATTTCCTTTCTATGTTCCAATAGCCAGGTACCCAAATGCGAGTAATGCCTGCCGTGCGCGCTAATGCATTAAGTTCTTTTTTGTATTGTCTGATGATTTTTAATTTGTTAAAGCTGACTTGAAAACTCAAATAACTACTTGACTATCTGTAAAAAACATACCTCCGATGGTGCTGTGGATGGTTTCTAATTATTCTGCAATCTTTCCTTATCCCGAGAACTTTTGTCTGAAAAATACTATTCCAGGCGAAAATACAGCGACCTAAATAGCCGAGTGGGTTGATTTGTGATGCCTTGGGAGTGATCATTTTTCCGCTCCAGCGTTCTTTCCGTGAATTCATGTACAGAGGGACAACTGAAAAAAACAAAAAAAATTATGAAATGCAGTTCACTATGCACGAAGTTGCATCAATTGGACCATGTACATTATATTAGGCAGCTCTACGCGGCGAAAAAAACATTTCATTTTTCAACACAATCATCTCCTAACTCGATATATATACTTTATTTAACGTTTCTCAGGAAGACTTTACTTACCCTTTTCTCTCAAAGCCGTGATATAAATACCATAACGAGACTTCCCAAAGCCCCCAAATCAGATATATGCCTCATCGACGATCTCTTCAATCCATCGAAGTCTCTTAATGTCAGGCCAGAAAAAGGCTCATTTCTACTTTGCTCCATGCTAAATTTTTTTAGTGAACAGGCTCTGAATGAGGACATGTGATAAGTAAAGGTCTCAAAACACCCTAAGGTCGAAGTGAAAATCTCCATTTTATACGAGATTTATTTTACTATTCTGCTTTAAGGCCTCACATTTGAGGGGGTAAAGTTTGGAGGATATCCTAGATAAGGTAGAAATTCCCAACATAATTCATGCAATTTTTGTGATGTTCTGGTGTAAGAAAAATTTTTACCTCGTTAAATGCGATAACTTTTCTTTCTAACCGGCAATGAGTCGATTCAGTAGAAACGCACAATTTGCGCCACTGTGCCATGGGCGTGAATGCCTCTGCGCTCGACTCAAAAATTACCTTGCCGGCCGAAAGAACCACCTAAGCCCTCTTTGAGTTCCATTCTTCATGAGTGATCCACTGCCTAGCCACTGGTTTTTGGCCTTTCATGTGTTGTGCTGAATTCAGGTTACTTCCCGGATTATGAAATAGGCGTTCAATTGCCACTTAGCTTCACCAGACATTCGCCATTTCCTTAATCTGATCTCAACTGGGAGATCAGAATATTCCGCGCCACTGCCCGGTGCTGCCCGGCAAATTCTATTTCAGTTGCAGTTTGAGGTGTCGAATTCCCCATCGATAGTTTAACGCCAAATATTTGCAGGGGCTCCGGGTCGTCTCGAACCCTATGAATTCCATCGTAGAGCCTGCCTTACGCTGTTATTCACGAGTTTTCAGAGTGTGTGACCTATCCAGCGCCCCTTAAGTACATCAATTTCAATCGGTTCATTTCCTTGTTTGGTACGGTTCCATAAATCTTTGTTTCTTATTTTTTCGGCCATCTCTTATTAAGTATTCTCCTTTTATTTATGCAAAGTACATTTTTTTCTTTAATTCATGTATTGGCTTTTTAGTACAAAAAATAATATTTCAAGAGTAAATGATATATTTTTCCACGAAATTCCCAAGCACGAAAAAAAATATCAAAAACTGGGAGCCACTTCAAACTTGCACTTTTTTATACAAAAATTTAATGGGCTGTAAAACTTGGCTACAAAACTGCGTGCTAGAACTCTCCACAAGAAACTATCTGTTCCTCGAGCTATAATATACCTGCACACATCCAAGAAAAAATCAAAATCAAAAACCGCTTACGTAAACGCTGGCAAATAACAAGGCTGCCACTTGACAAAAGCAAGCTAAACGCTGCTACAAAGGAAATCAAACAAATGCTATTCGACCATAAAAATATGAAACTTAAGAGACGCATCGAAAAACTTGGACCCGGTATAACGACCAACTATTCACTATGGAAAGCTACAAACAAAATCGAAAATAAAATTTTATACAAACCACCTATCAGAAAACTTGATGGCAGCTGGACTAGAACAAATCTTGACAAGGCTGAAGTTCTCTCAAAACACTTCAAAAGTACTTTTACGAACAATACGCCTAATGTAAATCTTTTCCCGACCCACGCAAAAAAAGATCCATACAAACCAAAAAATTTTACATTAGAAGAAATAAAACAATGCATATGTAAGAGAACTGATCCTAAGAAGTCGCCAGGATACGACCTAATAACTGGAAAAATTTTAAGAGAACTCCCAGAGAAGGGGCTTATCTATATAAGGAACTTGTTCAATCAAATCTTGAACTTGAAATATTTCCCAAAAGTATGGAAAATTGCTCAAATTATCGCAATACCAAAACCATGCAAAGATTCTACGCAAGTAACTTCGTACAGACCTATAAGCCTACTACCAGTATTATCAAAAATTTTTGAAAAGTTACTTTTTGACAGAATCGATCCCATTATACAAAAGGACAAAATAATACCTTGCCACTAATTCGGATTCAGGCAAAAACATTCCACCATCCAACAAGTTCACAGAGTTACAAACAAAATTTCTGAAGACATCAATAAAAAACGAACGTGTGAAGCAGTATATCTCGACGTGGCCAAAGCATTTGACACAGTATGGCAGGCAGGACTTCTACAAAAACTCTTGACTTATTTACCAACAGACTACTACGAACTAATGAAAAGTTATATAACTGGAAGACAATTTTATGTAAAATTCGAAGATAAGTATTCTGATATACTAACAATGGAAGCAGGTGTACCGCAAGGTAGTCTCCTTGGGCCGCTTCTTTACCTTCTTTACACAGCTGATATCCCTACACCGGCAACTAAGAATTCTCTAATAGCAACATTTGCAGACGACACTGTCTTGTTAGCATCAGACAAAGATCCAAGAACGGCTGCTTATAAACTTCAGGAATTACTTGACAACACCACTCAATGGTTCGAGAAATGGGGAATCAAAATAAACGAAGATAAAACCGCCCACGTCACATACACTAACAAGAGAAAAAAACAATACAATCCTATATTCATAAAGAATAAACAAATCCACCACGACACAAGGGCAACATACTTGGGTATGATTATAGACAATAAACTTAACTGGAAGTTACACATTCGACAAAAACAACGCGAAATCAAGACTAGGTTTAAACAACTTCATTGGCTTTTGGGAAAGAATTCAACGCTCTCACTAGAAAATAAGTTACTAATATACAAAGTAATTATAACACCAATACGGAAATATGGCTCAGAGCTTTGGGGATCTGCGAGCAGAACAAATATAAAAATTATACAACAAACGCAAAATAAGATACTCCGTATAATATCAAAAGCAGAGTGGTATATACTAAATGATAATATCCATCTAGAACTTGAAGTAAAAACAGTCCATGAAGAAATACGCAACAACAGCTTAAGACACACAAACTGACTATTAGAACATTCTAACAGGGAAATTCGGCAACTTCCATTAAAAGAGGAAACCGAGACGAGGAGACTTAAGCGCAAACGACTCTTTTTTATAAACAAAATTAATGGTAATTAAAAAAGAAGGAAAAGTGTTCAAAACTGGCCACGATATAGCCTATTTATTACTTTATTCATGGGTTATATATATGTGTATGTACATATTACATGCGTTGACACATTTGTAGGCATTTAATTTCATAACATTGAACAATATTTTCCACTGACTGCCATTGTTATCAAGTCACGGCCGCATAGGCTTCATAACAGATATTTGAAAATTAAATAAATGGCAGAAATTTATTCACAAGTCATTGCACACTGATTTTAATCGCTTTGGGAAGCATAATCAAGCACAACAGAAGCTAAAACAAAAAGTGAAATAATAATAAAAATAACAAACAACGAGTTTATTGATAAACTTGTAGCAATAAAAGTGGTCGGGGTAGGTGGGAGGCGGCATAGCTGGGTTAGCAGCAATCGCCTACGTCATTTCAGAAAGCCTCACATTTTCGGCTCACAAACAAAGCGTAGTCCGAATTCAAGTCAAAAACACTGCCAAGTATCAGCGCTCATGGCCATTACACGCGGCTGCGACGCTGACAGCCGTTTTCTTCTTCTCAAAAATTTACTTTTACTCCCACCACCACTAAATTCAATTTTTCCTTGCTGAAGCATGCGAGGGTATGGTGTGTAGGTACTTAAATAGTTTAATCAATCCAACTCACTCGCCCGCATAACAGCCGCGAAATCGAACCTTGACTAGGCACGCACGATTTCAAGCGCTGACCTCCATCCAACGCCTTTAAGTGCGCTTCAATTGACAGTCAGTTAATATACATACACACACACACATGCCGTTGGTTTGCCAGCTGTGTTGGCTGATATTTGGTTTTTATTATTGTATGGCAGTTTTAATGTTTCACTGCTGAATGCTTCTACGCTGCTGATACGTTGATGCTCATCGTTGGACACTCAATGAAGGCGTACGATTACATCCTTTCGGCCATATACTTCAATTTTTATGGCCTGAAGCTGCAACCCACAGCATAGTGGGAGCAACATAGGGAGTAGTGTAAGGCTTTGAGTGCACGCATGTGAAGTGTGTGTTGGTGTGAGCGTGTAACTAGCACGTTTACGCGCAATAAAAGGTTGACTCGTGCGGTTTTAATGGTTTTCTGCTGATACAAAAACATTAAATGCGTAACAAAGAAAAAAACGTGCTGCGTATTGGACAAGAATGAGTGCCTGCAAGCAAGGTAATCACCATTGCAACGCTTCATTGATTCCAATTCAATGCTACCCTGGGCATTCTTGCATTGCTTCTCAATGGCCTGCTGCTTTCACTTTTCGCTTTCAATAATTTTTGGCTACTACACCGCCCTTCCTGGTCCTCGATCAATACATTGACACTACATTTTGCTGCGAAAAGTGTTTATTGCCTATTCTTCGTACAATTTTTCTCCAACCCATGCGTTCGGTTGGACTTTAATATACCTTGACCATAATTCGTGTTTTTCGCTGCGCTCAGCATTTTTGCACGTGTCGGTGAGAAACCTCGGCCCATAAAATTTGCTGTTACAATGCTTTGTTGCTAAATAACTTGATAACACACACATGCGTGCCCTCCTAGGACTCGTAATGCGAACACCACCCCACCCAGCCACTGCTGCCTCGACTTATGTGGATATGAATAAGTGTGACATTCGCATAAGCAGTACGAATTTATCAGGGCTTGGGCTCTCTGTTTTGGACAGTTTTATTTCTTCTCGTTCTCTTTTTTATGTATACCTATATGTGTGTGCATATGTGTGTGTGTGTATGTAAATGGGCTAAGATGCTGATACTTTGCCTTTATTTTTATATTCATTTTATGCTTTCTAATGTGCCATTGACACATAATAATAATAATCAGCTCCTGGAACAGTAGTGGCCATGCGCTGTGATACTCAAATACTGATAAGGAAACACTTAAAGGTGTTGTTGCATTTACAGCCAAATCCACCTCCTATCCACTGCTTATTGCCTATAAGCAAAATACACCGTTAACATATTAAGAAAACTTAAAAGAAAAAACGTCTGACTACACAATGAAAAAAATCAAATATAGTGAAAGTTTTTTGAAGAAATTTTGTGGATTGTGCTACATGAGTGGCACTCGGAAGGTGAAACCAATAAAAAAAACTAAGAAAAAAATTAAAGAATACTTCCCCACTATTAGTATCTCAAAAGCATCAAATCCGCACCAACTACTTATCGAGACAATATTCCGCTCCTAGAAAGTATTCCACTAAAAGTCTGACGTCTTAGTTTTCAATGCTGTCCCTTACCACGAGCGGTATTAACAATACCCTGGTTCTTCCTAGGATCTACGGTCCAAAAAGATGCCTTATTAGTATACCCTTGAAAATTCAAGTTATTGCTTCTATTTTTCTTTCGCTAAGCTCCGTTTTTCAAGTGCTGGCTATTAGGGTTCAGACAGATGAACTTAGCTGATCGATGGTGATCGCATTTGAACCAGGACTAGTCCTTGTGATGTTAAGAGGTTTGTGTAAAGGCCTAGACTTCATATTCTCCTCATGATGCACTGCGCTAGTAGTTGAAATAGTGTTTTCAACTTGCGAATATACATAAATATTTAGGAGAGCCAAATAAACATGTTCGACCTCATTGTCACCACCCTTACTTCAGCATCTTTCCAAGGGCATACTCTGCCCTCTCATTTACTGAAAAACTTCATGTCCTTGTCTTCATTGGTGGCATCTCTTTTCACGGCCCACCTAATCCAACTTAAATAGTGACTATTGAGTGTTTCAAAATATCTCTTCGATGACTCTGCTGCTCAATCTGTCGAGATTTGTGTCTGCTCTGTGAATTCGCAGCGGTAACATTCCTGGTTACTCACTTTGTTGTTTTTGTTTTGAGGTTTGTGATTTGTTTATTTACTGACGCACTTAAACTACGAACAGCGCAAGCAGTCTGGTGGCAAGCGGGGATAATCAAGTTCTCATAATTCCTCGTCTTTCAACGACGTTGGTATCGATTTTTCGAGCCGCTAACTTTACTAGGTGCCTAGTTAATGACTCCTCAATTCAGAGAACCCGCCAGATGAAACTTTTTTATACTTGTAACCAAGCATCGCTGATTATAACTGAATAAATTCGTGACGTGAGAGGTTTCTTTAGAACGTCCTCATCGCCAAATCTCCATACCGTGAACTGCAAAACTGACGATAGCAAAAGCAGATGCTGGTTTGATGAAATGTGCAAGTGAGGTATTTCATTTGCATGACCAGTCAAAGAATTCTTGCCAGTCAAAAACGCTGACAAATCCTTTGTTGTAAGTAATGGTTGTTACCAGAAGTTCCTGCCTCGCCTTTGTGTCCAGTACGCCATGAAGAGGCAGATGCTAGGAATGTGTTTTTCGCATGTCAAGGACTTGCGATCATCAGAGTTGATTAACCGGGTGGGCCATGTAAAATTTGCTTTTTGAATCGGCTATAAAAAAAAAACTAATCAATATTTTTTCACACTTTTTATTTATTTTGAAGATTAAACATTGTCATTTATGAATGCAAAATAATATCGTTCAAATGACTGCCACGACTGGCTTTACAGTAGGCCATTCGAACAACCCGATTTTTAAGCACATTTTCGATTGTTTGTGCTCCAATTTCATGAATGGGCACTTCGATTTCGTGTTTTAAAGCATCAATCGTCTCTGAGTGGTTCGCATAGCATTTGTCCTTAACGGCTTCCCACAAAAAATAGTCCAACGGGCTTAAATCACAGCTCCGAGGCGGCCAATCGATATCAAAAACGGTAGCCAAAAGTTCGAGTTAAACTTTGGCAGTGTGACAAGTTGCACCGTCCTGTTGAAACCAAATGTCGTCCATGTCATCCTCTTCAATTTTTGGAAACAACTCGTTGAGCATGTCACGGTAACGCTCCCCATTTACTGTAACCGCGGCACCTCGCTCATTTCCGAAAAAAATGGCCCGATGATGCCGCCAGACCGAAAACCGCACCAAACAGTGACTCGTTGTGGATGCATTTGCTTCTCTACAGTAACGTGTGGATGTTCTGAGCCCCAAATCCGACAATTTTGCTTATTGACGTAGCCACCGATGTGAAAATCAGAAAAGAAAAGAATACTCACCACTTTGGAAATAGGTTTTCAATATTTCCCAATTTTGTTCAAGCGTATAGCGTCCCAGTTCGTAAATGTGAAACCTTTAAGTAAATTATGAACACATTTGCATTGTCGTTTGTGTTACCATTCTCATTGGTGGTTCAAAAAGCAAACGCTATATGGCCCACCCTGTAGCTACACGTAATCGACATCATGATGTCTTCAAAGAATGCGTGGCATAAGATCTCCTTTAAAGCACGCAGCCAAAAGACGCAGCTAAACTGACGATACTTGACAAATAAACGGACTCTTAAGTGGAAGTGTGACAAGTATGTTGGGAGGGGGTGAACAGGCTCAACTGGGGCGATTTGTTCGGAAATAAGCAAAACGGGGGGAAGATTGAAGCACGTGTAACTTTCGATGGACGGCTTGTGAAAAGTAAGTGACTTAGAGCTTAGTGCTAAACCACCTATCGACGATTCACTTAACGATAGTACCGGGAGGGGATCAGCACTTTGGCAAGGTAGCAGATGTGGTTCGGGTTCAAGTCCCAAACTGACGGGGTAAAGGCTTCGATGCCTCCTCCCCTTTAAACAAAAATGTAAAAAGTCTCAATAAAAAGTATCGCAGTTGAAGTGAACTCAGAAATCATTTCTTAAGCCACACCCTCAAATTTTGCTCAGTGTATCAGTGAACTGCCTCATTGCTTTAGTATTTCCTGCAGCGCCATTACTTAGCCTAAAAAAACTGTCATTACCAACTCCAATTACTACTAACTCGAGAGTAGATGTACTCGTATTGAAGTGCTGTTGCAAGTTAGCTGACCAAACTCCGCCCACAGCACTTCCTTTCGCAGCCTTTATGAGCTGTTTCACAGGTAAAAGTACTTATTACACACACGAATATGTGAACGCTTTGTACGTAGCTGAAATACCTACATGCACATCTACATTGGCAAAAATTGAGCCGCAGAGCCGAAGTGCCTTCAAGTAGCAATAACAACTGCTGCTGCAGCAATCATCCGATATGTTTCAAGATGGAGTGTCCTGTTGCGAAATTTGTCAGCTTCCGGCAATTGGTTCTACATTGCAGTCTTTACAAGCTTTTTCTTCTTTTAAAATTGGGTAATATCCCCATTTTCCATGTTTCTCGGTAGCGGGCATAATTTCGACATGTTCTTCCATCTCGCTGTCAAGCGCAAATTTTCTGCTCATAGGTGGTTTTTTGCGTTTTCATTATTAGCATTTCGTGTTGGTGGCACATTTGACCTAAAGCGCTACTTATCGTTATCGTTATGTTTCTTTCCAAATGGTCCATCATTTTTGACTTACATCAAAACTTCATTTGCAGCGTAGAAGTATTATGAAAACAACTATCCGCAGGAAGATACTAATACTACAATATTTCACCTCCACAAGTGGCGCACACTGCCCTTCATACTGGCTATCATCGCATTTTGATTATTCTCTTTTCACATTTGTAGTTATTTTACGTCACGAAGCTCGCGTGTATCTTATAAATTGCGTATTTCACCAAATCCTCACCTTGCGACTATTCATCAATGACGCTGCTGCTTGAAACTCCACTCTAATTTAGTCACATCTGCGGCGCTACATTTTGTATTCGCATTTTCGTTGCCTATTTATAGGCGTACAAGGTGGATAAATGCGTAGTTGCTGCAGATGTTGTTAAAGTGAGCTTTTAGTTGGGCTGTGAGCGTAAATCATGAAATTGAGTTGTAGGCGTTTTGTACCTTTTATGCGAATTTGCTATTTGGGTATCATTTTATCGAGAGTTCCTGCTGTTCGTGTTTTTGATGGACTTCTGGCTAAATCGATATTTCGTGTAACTTGTCGTATTTACTAAGCCAACACTTTACTTAATTTTCTCTTTTATGTGGGTATGCGTAAATATGTATGTATGTATGTATGTATGTATGTAAATAGAGCAGAATGTTTAATTTGGTTCAATCGAATGGTAACTATTGGGAGATGATACAACCTGAGAGGACCAAATGCCACTTAACAGCTGAAGCTAAAGCGAAGTTGGTTTCAAGTGCTGAATAATCTTAGTAAATGTTTGCTGTGACAGGTAGGGAACATAATTGGTATCTTTGGCAATCTGCGCTGTGTTGGCATATTGACTCACTCAGGTACTTAAGTCTGTATCTAATTAAAGCGAGGATAAGTGGAAGTACCCTCTCGTGACTAATTTGATTTTAGTTATGCCCAACTATAGTACAAATATTTGTAGATATGTAGACAATTTTATATACTTGCAATTTCGTGATCTTTCCATCAAACCTTTAATGCTGAATAAATGTTTTAATTGTGTGCCAATTCTCTGCCTCTCATAATTTATTCTCTAAAAAAATCTCATTTATGCACATATTACAAAACAAATAATTAGGAAAACACAGCGCCTTCGCATATTAAATTTCAAAAATTAAACAGAAAATCTAATATTGTAGTATTGGTAGCACTAGTTTTAATATTAAACTATTTTATTTATAGTTTATTTTATTTATAATTTATTTCACATATAATTTATAAGCAGTACTGAATGAATGAATAAATAAAATTCAGGTTCGCACTTCGACCTCATAGTCTTTTGTACCATTTACTCATCACAGTAACTCATCCAAGCTCAGTTCTATTTGCTAAATTTAAGATTCAGCTAGGTTGGATTGAGCATATGTGGCCTAGCTGTATCTGAACGAGATATCTCAACTTTCTCCGCGCTGAAGCAATGCGTTCAAGGAGGAAGTGTATTGAAGTATCGAGGGATTGGTCGCAGAAGCGTCAATAGCCAGTGGACCATATGCTAATTCTGTGTAGATGACTGCGCTTTCTGAAATGGCTTGTGAGAATGTCCGTGCGTGAGTATTATGAGTCCTCTAATCTTCTTTTGATTATTCACTGCAGTAGGGACTTCGCTTGGCCTCATAATTGGGGCCACTATATCTTAGCTTTAGGTCTTCACATCTAAATTTTCCTTTGATGGTATGCTGCCCCTTAGTAAGGAAGTAATCGGGTGCTATTAGTTACGCAGCCTCTCTAGCCAATGCATCCGCTACTTCAGATACGACCCTAATAAACATAACTATTTTTTTCTAGTTTGACATTTTTTTACTTAATTTTTAATATTATTGAAATACTTTGACAACTCTCTTGATGGAAGTAAAACTACAACTTTTCAGAAGCTGGAAGAAGTTTCGAAAATAAATATAAAACAATTCCAATTTATTAATTTTTAACTTTTTAGAAATTCACATGGCAATCCTGCTTATTAGAATCTACTGATATTAGCAAAAAATTACAATTAAGAAAAATGAAAATAACCCAATCAGCATTTGAAGGCACCCCATTAATAATTAAA
Organism: Anastrepha ludens; assembly: GCF_028408465.1. Lineage (NCBI taxonomy): Eukaryota > Metazoa > Arthropoda > Insecta > Diptera > Tephritidae > Anastrepha > Anastrepha ludens. Next base: position 113,519,843 of record NC_071500.1, on the reverse strand, counting down.
ATGGGGTGGCTTCAAATGCTGATTGGGTTATTTTCATTTTTCTTAATTGTTAAAGTAATTCGGCAACTCTGTTTCTAAACATATAAATAAATGAATTTAAAAGCTGATAAAATTACTTGAAATTTTTTAAAATTAAGGAATTTTGTAATTTTTTTAAGCTTACATGGCAATCCTATTTATTTGAATCCAACGATGTTAGCATAAAATTACTTCTAATTATTAAAACCGGCATTTTCCAAATGTTCACTGTGCAATTTTCAGCGTTTTTTAAATTATTGAAGCGATTGGGCTACTCTGTGATTGAAAATAGATCTAAATTGACAAAATTTTCGGAATGTAAGTATACGGGTGGATATGATTTTACTACATTAAATTAAAATTTATCTAAAAATAAATTTTTTTTTGTTTGAAAATAAATTACATGGCAATCCTATTTATTTAAATCTAATAATTATTTTTTGGCTCTAATTTTAAGTTAGGCTGTTCTTCAGAGCTTTATTGGTTTATGTTCATTGCTTTTTAAGCGCTTATTGAAGCGCTTTGGCAACTCGGTTTCAAAAAATATACAATAAGAAAAATATTTCCGAAAATAAATAAATTTGAAGAGCTGATAAAATGTTCCAAATTACTTCCACAATTTTAGGATTAGAAAGTGTTGTTTTTTTATAGTTCACATGGCAATCTCATCTATTCAAATGTCATACATTTAACAAAACGTTATGCTTCCGCTCCCCTTGCAAATATTAGTTCAACTCTTTTATTAAAAGTGGAAATTCATAAATTTGAGTTATGAATAATATATAATTTGTTCTCTCTGGCCTTTTACGCATTTCTTCAACTTTTCCCATCGCTTTCAAGCATAAGTAGTTGCGTTTCATTTTGAATTCATGCAAAAAATATCTGCACTTACTTTTGTGTACTTACATATACATAAATTTATGTATTTACTCTTACACTTATTGGCCTACCCTTTGCTTTTGCCCATCCCCAACCATTCCTTCAATTCGCAATCAGCATCAACTCCTGCCAAAAAAACTTTCCCAAAACTTTTAGTTTCTTACCCAATTCATTCACTTAGCTTCCATTCTTTCCTCACTCCATCTCTCTCCTATTAAGCAGGTGTGTTTTACTCGTATTCCACGTTCTTTGTGTTTTCTACCATCACCTTAAACTTCATTACCAATTCATCTGTGTTTGTATGCGCACCCCACACCGTTTGCTTCGGCGCTCTGTCATTTAACCAATCATTCCGGCATTCATTCATTCGTGCGTTTGCTTGATGTGCTCGCTTTTCCGCTCGTTCACTCACTCACTCGTTTGCCACCGCTTCACTTTGGGCACCTAAGCAATTTTGTTAACATTTTCCGATTTTCCGTAAACGTAATCAAAAATCAATGTACGTTTCAATTCGCACACCCCCGCGCTCTTGCTCATCACACACGCACACATCAACTCACGTACAGTGCTTTTCAAACGTTTTACCGCAATTTAGTTCAATTGAGTCGAAGCTGAAGTTGATTTTCGAATTCACTGCCAACTTGCCGGGCAAACCGAAGCTGGTTTCCTTTCCTTTGCGCGCTGCAGCCGTTGGTGATGGGACACTATTCAATTCAATTTATTTTCGCCATTTTACCACTTTTTTCACCTTTGCCTCATTTACAGCGCTGCACTAACAAGCAGACACACACAGATACTCAGGTTCGTGCGCAGCGCATTTGCGGAGAACAGCAAAATGAATCTTCCTCGACTCCAGTTGTTTTTGGCAAATGAATGAGTTTCACCTTCAACCCGTTGCCGAAATTGATTTTTAACAATCAACTGCGGTGGTGAGTTGAGGGAGGGCGAAAAGAACAGAATGAGCTATTTAAAAAATTTCGGTTTCATGAAATAATGAGCTCCTGAAAGTTGCTTGTGGCGAATATGTTGCAGGGATGCTTTTGTTTCCATGAATGAAGGTCGTCGACCTTTGTTTGCTGAACTTTGACTTATTTTCCCCTTGGAAATTTACACGAATTAGCGAAGGAATACATTTTGCATTGTAATTGATGATTCTGAGAAATGGCTTTGCGGGTGCTTAGATCGAAGGTGCACTGTGTGAATAAGTGAGTCTAAATGAATCTGAATTAAAGTTATGCCCTTTTTACTTATCATGCTGGGAAAATAGGTGCGGTTGTTTAAAATTGTGCCACCGCATGAAAAGCGAGGTCGTTGCTTAAGCTCCATGGCAGCAATATTTTCTCCCAAACTTTTTGCTAGCAAAAATTACGAAAGCAGTCGGGAATATTTAGGGTTAAATTTATGCTACCATAAATGGTTATTTCCTTTGCGAAAGTAAGTGTTTTTCTGATTCAGTTAAATTGTTTGGTTTCTTGATAGAACCAAACTTTTTAACCTTCCATCGCATCCATCCTATTTCCGAGCAGATATAAAATAACCAGAGCTCAGCACCCATCAGTATGAGAGCTCTGTTATTGCTATCTGACAGGGAGAAGTATTTGAAAAAAAGTCTACATAGACACAAAACTGGAAGGTACTAGTTGACTTATAAGACCGGGAGACGTTCGCAATTGAACCTATAATAAAGTAATTACGTTTTATAGAGTCCTCGGCTAGTGACAATCGTTGGAGTAGACGATGTTGGTTACATTTATGGCGAAAAAGCTTGATGGTGGCCAATATCAGACGGTTAATCGGCTCTCAGCGAATTTGAAAGAATCAGCTTATTTGCTGACGTCACCGGGATAATGACAGCGGTATGTTTATGAAAAAAACTGGGATTGTGTTAGTGATATACGAAAAAAATCAATCAACACAGTGCCACTTTATTGTCGTCTGGTCGTGTGAACAACGAATGATTGGACGAGTGTGTGAATGCCTGATAATACCTATATAATCCTTGGGTTACATTGATGGGGAGGGTTTAAAGGGCTGACTTCATTTGAATCTGTAGAACACTTCGGACCACTCTTACTCCAACGCTTAATATAATACCAAATGAAGTACTCGCAGACATTGCCGCTGCACGCGCTCTGCTCAATCTGAGAAGAACATGCTACAAATTGAACGTAACTAATGGGAGCTTCAGTATTTCCAGATTTGTGGATTTGTGTAGTTTTACGTGCTCATATAACCTATAACCTATACAGGTTAAAGTGGAATCCCTGGAATGCAGAGTTAAGTAGACTTGTAGACGTATGGATCAAAGCCGCTACCAGACTAGCGAAATTTGTTGCTGTTAAAGAAACAGTGTAACAACTCTTAGAAAGATAAACATCGATTCTCGCTCATAGTGTTTTTAACACCAGTCGGTCACAACTGAATATTTTAATATCAGGCACATACGAGCTGGCTAAGCAGGAGATCTGCGAATTGGTCGCTGCGTGCAGAGAGAGGATTGAGTTTTCTTGCGAGAAAATGTACCGATCCTTTCCCAGTCCTACAGTTAGATAAATCGTCGGGACGCGTTTGAGCACTAGGCTCTACGTCAGTTCGGATGCGACTGTCTGTCCTTTTTGCGGCAATACTCTAAAGTTTGAGGGGAAATCATTTAAGGGGGGCCTCTTATCAGTGGCTTCAAAAAAAGGTGTTTTTTCTCAATTATTTTTTTCGAGACGATAAAAGCGACACACAGGAATAATCTTTTGCATTTATTTGAAGGCATGATTGAAGAGTAATAAACAATTTTTTAACATAAATAAGAAAACAAAATGGCGGGCATATGAGGGATCTCGCGCAGCTTCTCGTTGCCCGCTAGTAAAACGGCGTGTAAGATTGCGGGCGTAGTTTTCACCTGAAACACAAAAGAAAAATTTTGTCTTATTCAGAAGGTTTTCCCGCATATAATAGACTACTCTTGTATAAAAATATTCAAAAATGAACACAAAATTAATTATTGAAAAACGTTTTTTTTTTTCGCTATTGTTTTTCATAAAAGTTGTTAAATAACACTAAAAAATGAATTTTGTTTTGTATTTTGTTAGTTAATTAGTTGCGCATTTTAATTATCTTTGAAACGATAACTTTCGTCGTTCTTTTAATTTTACAAAAAGATGGTTTTGAGAAAACGTCTTTCAAAGTTTTCCGAAGGTAGACGAGGGACGGTACACAGGCCTGTAGCTCCGAAATCACTTTGAATTCCGCTATAAAATTTTGAGGGCATATTCTCCTATAATATATCTATCGATTGCAGTGAAAAAAATCGATTTTTTTAAGCCGACTGATAAGAGGCCCCCTTAAGCTGTGGGGATCTATATACGGGTTTATCTTACGAAAGGCGAGAGGTTTATCGCTGCGGCAGCTTTACTCAACTCTGCCCAGTGTTGTTTGCGCGATTACGTAACGGCAGACCCTGAATAGAAGTGTATGCAGATTGTTTTTTATTAATTAAAATATAATAAAACTTTGTGAAGGTTTCTAAGAATGACAATCATTAACTCAAATCAATTTCTTGTTTCTTCTTTGTCCTTTTCAGTTGCAATTCCATTTAATATTTTTCGGGTTTCATTCAATAAAAAAACGGTAATAAATTACCTGATTTCGCTATAAATTATTTCTATTATTTTGACACCAGGACAGGTGTCAGCAATGCTTTGAAACCAAAAAAAATGCTCAGCTGCCGACATTTAATTCACTTTAGTTACTGTTTTCGTTACAACGAGCAGCGCACGCTTCCGGTACACAGGTGTTTGTTGCCATCTTTACCTCGCTGCTGTCTTCATCAGTCCCCCCTGAAAATAAATGTTGACAATTGTTATTATGCCACTTTCGAAATTCTCAAACTATAAATAAAAATTGTATACACTGAGACAGGTAGACGCCACCCTCATCTCTTTCGCTCAAACTTAATATTTCATTTTCTGTCCTGATGGGATTAGCTGACGTTATTTTAATTCCTATCGCTGCCTAAGCTTAATTCCTTCTACGTGTATTTGTCTAAACTTTGCTGCTTTCTTGTTTGCGTGTCTTTCGCGCAATGCCTCAAACAACCAATCAACCAACCAAACATTCAGCCATTCAACCATTGAGCCAAAGAATTATTGGCGTGCGCTGAAATGCGATGCCCACTTCAGGGCGCAAAGGCGCCTAAACAGCAGACAATCACGATTTTACACTTTTGAGAGGAAAGCATCGCTACGCGATTGTTGAGTAGTTGTTTGTAAGTATGTGTGTATCTTCATTAAGTCATTAGGTGTGTGTGAGTGTGTATGTGTATGCTATCTGCTGAATTTATGAACTGTCTTTAGCTGCTGGCAATTTCAAATCATACGCATCCTTCAACTTTTCCGCACCGCAATGAGCTGCATTTGCCTGAGCACTGCTTTTGGGGTTTATCAATTGTTGTTATACATACATACATATGCACATATACTTGTATACCACGCCTTTGTGTTTGTTTGTCTACATCCAAGCAATTATACTTCGCTCAATAATATTAACAGTAGAAAGTGGATGGTGCACAGGTGTTGAAGAACTTGGTTTCTTTTTGCTATTTTGCTGGCTGAAGTTTAAATTATTTTTCATGGAAGAGGGGGGAAGAAGAAACTGGAGAAAATACATTTTTGGCAATTAGCGATTGTTATTTTCAAATAAAATAGATTTTAATCCTAAGACTTTATTTGTAATTTTGTAAACCTTTGATTCAGAGACAAATATATGTAAATATATGTGTGTAGTCTTTGACAAGAGGTAGAATTTTTCTAAGTCAGAACGATTTCGAAGACACTTGACTGTTCCAGCGCGCTCTCTCTCTTTGTCTGGGGCTTATTTGGGGTCGGCCCTACTTGTCCTCATGCGTCAGGTTCCTCTGTCTTGCGTCGTCCCATCATCAAGGTGCTGCTCTATTATGTTCCCATGTATGGTATTAAGCCAGGTCGATTGTGGTCTTCCTCTAGTTCTTGTTGGTTCAGTTATGTTCCTGCCGAGTGTCCCCGATATGGTCTTAGTCTCTACGCATTGCGTGTCCATACCATCTTAGCCTGCATCCCCTCATTTTCTCCGTAATTGGGGCTATTTTCATATGTCATAGAATGAAAGAAATTGGAAAAGTATACATACTCGTACATACATATGGGAAACTTAAAGTATATTAGTGGTCATTAGAGACCCAGGTACAATAGTCGCTTGTCGGCCAGATTCGCTCTACAGTGAGCTGTAAAGAAAATAATTGCTTACCATAATTACGCCACTCACGGATGACATACGAGTATTTATCATCTAACCGTGAATTGGAAACATAAGCGAAGTTAGCGAACCAAGTATCTCCCAAGCATTGGATTATGTAGCTATAGAGAGTATTGAAGTATCCTTCTCCATAATTTCTCGAATCTTATTTTTATTTCCGCGATAACCGCTTACGATTACCGTCACGAGCTGTACGAGCTTTACGAAGATATTGACATAGTCAAACTCGTCACCCTTCAGCGACTAGGGTGACTGGGTCATGTCGTCCGTATGGAAAGAACTGCTCCGGCGAAGAAAGTATTTGAAACTGTTATTGGCGGTCGTCGGGGAAGAGAGGACGTTCACGTGTCCGGTGGAAGGACCAAATTGAAGATGATCTGGCTCTTCTTGTCTTAAGAAACGGGAAAAGGTGTGCGGAAAACAGAGACACCTGGCGAGACATTCAAAGGCGGAAGGTTTGTATCGCAGTCGAACGAGATGATCAGTCAACGAAGCTGCTGAACCTGCAAGGGTTCATTGGTTTTGTACAACAAGAGAATGCACTAATACCCTATTTGAAATTGTACGTATTTATGTATGTATGTACATATGTAAAAATGTGTCAAATGTCATTCAATTTTTGAATTGTTCAAGTATAGTAATTTCTATTTATTGACAACCCATCCTACTTTCTCCGCTCTCCACCGCTACACGCTTCACTTCACAGAATGTTTCGGAAATTTATAGCTTATTTGAAAATTTCAAAGTGGTATTTACCTTTTACATAAATCCATTCAATAAATACACTCAGCGTCCTTTGGGAGAATGCCGGAGAGGATTCTACACTGCATGTTCGTAATATTAATAAGCATCAATGCTTTCCAATTTTCAATGGAAAACTAAGAAATACAGCACAATACTTGTCCAGGGGGAATATTTTCAGAAAAGGTAAAATAATAACTGTACATAAACAAGTGCGCCACAAAACTGCATAACAACGAAATTCGCCACAAAAACACAAGCAGATATATGAACATATTTGTTTTAATATCCCATAATGAAACATCCAACGCCCTTTGCAATACCGGAGGGAAAATCATACATTCACACACACATAAATATATAAAAATTTTCCATATGCGCGCGTAAGAATAAACAAATCAGCGGGAAAACACACAACGCGCGCAAGTAAAAGCAAATATGCAGAGGTGGAATTATGCGATGACAAAAACAATAGCATTACCAACCAATGATAACAGGAATTCCCAGAAATAATTGCCGTATACAGAAATCCGTAAACAAATCTGCCTACTACAAGCAGAGCACATCCTGGCAAGGATACGCGACGTGCGTACGCGCACACATACATACATACATAGGCATGCAGTCAGTCGCCAGGAGTGGCGGCGTGCGATTGCTTTGAAAAGTATGATCTCAGTGAATATTTTAATGTCTCGGCATTTTTACATAAAAATATGTGTATGTATTTATATATGTATGTGCGGACGTGTATATGTATGTATGCGTAGGCATGAAAAAGTTGTTGGAAATTATTTTCATACATTAAAAAGTAAATGAATTGCGTTGCAAAGCAGGAAGAATTGAAATAGAAATATGTTTTGTATTTATGTATGTAAGTGTACGACACGGATGATGGAGCACTGGTGTGGTGGGGGTGGAAGACAGTGGTGCTAGTGAAGAACTTAATGATATGCCAGCGCTCGCTAAAAGTGTTTTCCTCTCTTCGTTTGCCTTGCGTCTGCCTGCACTTGAGGGAGCACTTGTTTGTATGTGTGTACGACATGCAACGGCGCAGAATAAATAAAATAAAATAAAATGAGACCGAAACAATTTCGAGTTCGCCACGTAGGTTTCTGTTACATGCATGCATACATACATACATACATACATAAATACATAAGTACATACATATAAACATTTCCAAATGTATAAACATTTCCAATTTTATTTATTTATGTATGCGCATTATGGGGTCCTGTCATGGCTCAGATTCGTTTTATTTTATTTGCGTTTCATAAAATCTTCGCTTGCCGATTCTATGCATATCTCATTTCCATTTTATTTACCTGGGAAATACGTTTACACCTACATACGTACTATATACGTATGTACTATACCTATGCGCCAATATTTATCAAAGAGCCGCGAATATCCAAAGCCTGAGCGATTGAATGAAAATATTTTATTTCTGATTCACTTCACTTGTTGTCGTCCTCACTTTCCAGTGACTTGGCATAAGATTGATGCTGTGTTCGAGTCCCCATGGGACTTATAGAGGAACGAGGAAAGTTATGCGCATTTGTTTGGCGTTTAATTATTGTAATTTAAACATAATTCCCAAATAAAACCAAGTTCCTTTAGCAATTCAATTAGTTTAATGTAATCCATCAAAATCAGTTTGGATTCAGCGAAAGCCTCAGCTTTAGTTTGGTAAATATTAGATGATGTAAAAAGTTTCAACAGTTCGAAGGGAGGTAAAAAATAGAATTCGATGAATTCTGCAGCAACACTTTGATGAAGGTGAAAAATCCGTGCTGTTTCTGGACCCTATACAGTAAAAATTAAATAACAAAGCGATTGTTCCAACAATTTATTCTAGTGAAATTGTCGTGCAAGGCGAGGCTCGCTCTGGTAGGGCAATCTAAGAAAATATGTATAAAATCATGGAAATCGTGGCGTTTACCGGCTTATGAGTACTTATTCCAATGCCATTTTGTTTTTTTTTGCGCATGATGAGTTGTAAAATGCCTAATGCAGCAAACTAAAAAATTTCCCCTAGTTTGAAACCGTCGCCCACCCTGGCATCGTTTCGCATTATTTCCATGCTTGTCTGCCTACGTGCAGGTCCCGCTTTTTCATCCGGAGAATTTTTTCCACGAAACCACTGATGATTTCCCACGTTTCCTCGCTGCACCTTGTCGATAACATTTTCAGTGGTTATGTGACCGATTGCATTCTCCAGCTGTCGGCACTCCTGTTCCTAACGCATGCATTGGAAGAAGGTGTGCTCAGCGTCGTCTTTGGCTGCATCATCGTATATGCGTATGGAGTGCTCGCATTTCCCTGTTTTTAACAGGTATTTCTAGAAATACCTGTGCCCCGAATGCATTTGGTTTTTATACAAATTTACTTCACCGAAGTTCCTGCGCATACGTGACGTTTTTTATTAGCCTAATTATCCGTCTTCTGCGAGTTTCGTTTCTGAAGCAGTGTTGCCATAGCCTTATCGTTTTGTCCCTTATTTCACGCGCTGTAGGCTTCCTAACTCCTTCTTCCATCCTCTCGTTTTTTAAAGTCCCCAACTTTTTCCTCTCAAAGGCTTATAAATTTGTCGATATTAATTTATTATATATCTATGAAATCATTTCTTAAAATTTCCATTAGCTGCAATCACCTCCTCGGTCCAAGTCCAGAAACGATTGCATACCCAAATCAAATACTCCATATACATATCGACCATAATGGTTTTAAATGCAGCGTTCAGAGAAGAAATCGTGTTATGAGGATGTCTATTGGTTTCACGCTCAACTACGCCCCATACGTGGTGACCCAGGCAATTAAAGTTTGGGGAGTTAGGCGACCATAACTTCAGTGTTATGTGGTCATGGAAATGTTCAGCCATCCAATCTTGTGCCGCCATCGCTTTGTGGGACGGAGCAGACTCTTGCTGAAAGGCTGTCATCGTGTATGCTATCAATCCAGGGCTTGACTATTACGTCTAGAATTTCGATATATGCAGCAGAATCGGCTCGAAATCCTTGAGTAAAGAAGAGTGGTGTCCTTTGTTGCTCACAACACCTAAAACCATAACAGTGGCAGGAAACTTCGTATGCATGGCATCAGGGACCTCTGTATGATTGGAACTTAGCCATCTATCATTCTGGTCATTTCTGAGTCAACCTTTTTCGTCAGAAACAACCATAACATATCAGGCGATGCTGGGAGTTTAATTTTGTTTAGAAAACGTTTTTGTCGGCTAACTCGCTGTTTTCGTGTTTGCTCCGACATAAACTGTCTTTTGCGCATAAAGTAGGATTTATTCCGAAGATCTGTCAACTACTGACCGAATTGTCTCATTAGAAGCAGTTGGAACTTTGATGGGAGTTTCTATTGCATTCACCGTGCGGTAAAAACTTTTCAACGAGCGATGCTCACCCTTTCAAATTTATAAAAATATATGAAAATGAGCTGGCAAAGTTTTTCTCAAAAGAACTTCCCCAATCGCAGAATTAAGAAACTACTTTCAAATGGAAAAAACCATCAAACAAAATTCTAATTCCAAAATATCTTCAAAAGCCATTAGAGTTTAATTGAGAGCTACTCAAAACACTGTGTGTCGCATATTGACTGCATCGTTAGGCCTTTCGTAAGCTTAGTTAAAGATTTGTGCTGCTGAAGCTGACAGTCTATCAAAATATCAATCTAATCGATCGTGATTTGTGTATGAATTTCTGAGCAAAGAACAAAAAAGGAAATTATTTCATTGCGCTATTCACCAAATTCACGTGATTTAACACCTGACGATTGTTTTCTATTTCCGAATTTGCATTTGGTAATAAAATTAAAGCATCAGGAAACGAATGAAGTCATTCAAGCCGCCTTAATGATCATCGTAGGCAACATTCCGAAAAAGGTCACAAATAGTTCATTTGACAACTTTGGAAATTAAGCAAAGTGGGTATTGGAGTATAATTCCAAGCTATTTTTTAAGAAAAATAATTGAGGAAATAATAAAATAATATTATTATAAAAAGTTCAAATTTGTTTTGGAATGGATGGTGTATGGAAACGGATATTTAGGTGAAAGCTGGTTTCTAAAGCAGTAAACCTTCAGCTGTCGGCTTTGAAAACTTTGGGCGAAATGCAAGAAAAAATTTGTGTATCTGTAAGTTTTGAAAATCCTTTTTCTATTTACATACATACATATACGAGGGGTGCCTTTTATATTTCGGGATTTGGCAACCCTGGTGTTGCAATCTGGCAACTGACAGCTGTATCGCAAAGTTTGACATTTTTTGGCTTTTACGTACTCAGAACGTTTTGAAATACCAGCGCTATTTGTGTTGTTTACAGTAATTTAAAAGATTCATCTCGGTCCAAAAATGGAATTAAATCATAAACATTTTCGTGCGATTATTTTTTACAACTTTCGACGTGGATTAACTCAGCTACATTGCATGGATGAACATAATTCATTTTTTGGCGATGAAGCTCCATCAAGGACCAGTGTTTATCGATGGTATGGTGAATTCAATCGTGGTCGTAGTTCACTCCAAGACGAATTTAGTGAAGGTCGTCCAAAATCAGTTGTTGTTCCGAAAACCATTGACGCTGTGCGGAACTGATATTGCAAGATCGTCATGTGACCTATCGTGAGATTGAGACAATCTTAGGCATTAGTGGGACCAGCATACATTCAATATTGCATAAACATTTGACTGTCAAAAAAATTTGTTCGCGTTGGATCCCACACAATTTGTCAATCGCTCAAAAAAAGGCTCGTGTCGATTGGTCGAAGGAAATGCTCAAAAAATACGATCGCAGGGCTTCGAAACACGTCCATGACATCGTGACAGGTGATGAATCATGGATTTACGCGTATGAGCCCGAAAGTAAACAGCAGTCGACTGTATGGGTGTTTCAAGATGAGCCAAATCCAACAAAAGTTGTACGCGCATGAAGCACTTCCAAGCAAATGGTCGCCTGTTTTTTCGGAAAAACTGGACATGTCGCAACCGTACCACTAGAACAACGGAGAACAGTAAATTCTGAGTGGTACACAACCATTTGTTTGCCAGTTGCCTTCCAAGAAATTAGGAAAACCAATTGCCTAAGACGGATCACTCTTCACCAGGACAATGCGAGCTCTCACACATCGGCTCAACCAGTTGCATTTTTGAGCACCCAAAACATCGAATTAATGGGTCATCCGCCGTATAGTCCTGACTTGGCACCGAATGACTTCTTTTTATTCCCGTACGTAAAAAACAAACTGAGAGGTCAACGTTTTTCGACACCTGAAGAAGCGGTTGTGGCATTCAGAATGCATGTTTTGGAGGTACCTCATTCAGAGTGGCAAAAGTGCTTTGACAATTGGTTCAAACGCATGCAAAAGTGTATAGATCTTCATGGAGAATATTTTGAAAAAGAATAAAGTGATTTTCGATGACTAAAATTTGTTTTTGTTCTCTAATCCCGACATATAAAAGGCACCCCTCGTATACATACATACATCAATAATGGGCAAAACATATACGGAAGTGGCCTCCCACTGTTTGTGGTGGACTGTTTTCTTGTGCTGCTATTGGATCGCCTTCAATTCGCTTGCTGGTTTAGTATCGCCCGCTGCTCAGCTTGCTTTCGTATTTTTTTTTACTTTATTGCCTTCGTTAGCATATCAGTCTATAGCGTGGAGTAAGGTTAAGAAAAACTGTATTACCGCTGGGGCAATAACGGCAAAAATATATGCAATCATTCATAACTGCGTCATAATTGCGTCAGCAGCGCAATGGGACACTTTGCTGTTGATTGTAAGCAAGACTTATTGCTGTTGTTGTTATTATTTGATGCTATTTTAAACATCACCGTATTTTTCTACCAATATTGTTCTTGTTATTTTTATATTTCCCACCCCCAGTTTAATAATATCAAGCCGTGTTCGCTAAGCTTACAACTGACGCCCAAGCAACTCTTGTTGTTGTGTTGTAGTTGCCGTTGGCATGCATTTTTGTTTATCATCGCAGAATTGATGTTGTTGTTGTACTGCTGCTTCTGCTCTGTTTATGAAAAAATGGCATCATGACGTTTTTATGTGTGCCACCTACATGCCTACATAGGGCGTAGCCGCCACCGCTGGGAGTTTTCGCAGCTAATCTTGAATATCAGATGTGATCCGCTCGTGGCAGAGGACAAATTCTTTGAAACGTTTTTTTAGATTTTTTTTTTTTAATTTTGCATATACATTAAGGTAGACACATTTTTTTTCGAAGAAGGTTCTAGAAGATTCGGACTCTAGATAGAATTCTAATTTGTTATGAATGGCAGCCGCTGTAGCCGAATGAATTGCTGCGTAACTGCCATTCGGAGGTGTGTAGGTTCGAATCTGCGTGCATGAAATACCAAATAAGAGAAATAGTTTTTCCCTCGACAAGCAATGACAAGTCTCCGAGTGCATTTCCGCCATTAAAAAGCTCTTCATAAAAAAACTATCTGCAGTTCGGAGTCGGCTTAAACTGTCGATCAAGACGCACTCCACAAATAGGAGGAGGAACTCGGAAAAATATCTAACAGAATTGTTACTATTATTTTTTATTTTTATTTTTTTATTACGAATGTTATATTTTTTATGTAAAACAGAGCAGGTCATCTTCACATTCGATGATCGGCACCAAATTCCAAAATTTAATATTGGTGCCGAAAAGGTAGCCACAGCTGAGTGCTTCAAATATCTTGGCTCAATATTAAGAAAGAACTCCATAGACCCCTAAAAGACGAATCGTATACAAGTCAGCTGGCAAAGTTTGCGGCAAATGCCAAATGAAAACTTATGCGACTGACACTAAAAGGAAAAATTTTTGAAATTCTTAATACTGGCTGCAATCCGCTAAGCAGAAGCAAACGATTCGCTTGGCGGAGATGATAATGCTGGGGTGGGCAACGGGCGTAACAAAACTGGACAAAAATGAACAATAAACCCACCAGTTATAGGTGTCATGTGGCTCCGATAATTGAGAAATTGAGAGAAAATCGCTAGCGCTGGTATGGGTACATGAAGAGACGACCAGACCAGCATGCACCAAAGACATTGGAAACTCAACCGTTTCCAACAATGCGACGTGGCAGGCCCTTTAAATCTTGGCTAAGCCCCATTAAATGATTTGGTGCAGAATGCACCTCGTTAGTCCTGCGGATTGCAGAGAGCCGACCCCAACTAAGGAACCATGGTGAAGAAGAAGAAAATAAAACTTGCAAAAAAGCTATTAAATAAATTTTATTGTATTTCACAAAATTAATTTTTATCATAATTACATACTGATTTTTTTATAATTAACAACGCGTTTGCAATTATTTTGGGCTTATATCCCTTTTGTTTTCAGCAGGATGTGTATTTTTTTAACACACTTTTATTAGGTCGGGTTGTATGTATGTATGTATGTATGTATGTATGTATGTATGTATGTATGTATGTATGTATGTATGTATGTATGTATGTATGTATGTATGTATGTATGTATGTATGTATGTATGTATGTAACGGAATCTTTGAGCTTAATTTTCACTGGCTTCTAAAAATCTGATCGACTTGAAATTTTACACACCTATCAAGGACCGATGACAATGCAATAATTTGATAAAAGTTTTCCATTATCCTTATTGCCAGGATTAATATTTTCTTTTTTTTTACTGTGGGCAAACAGTAAGGTGAATTTGGTTGTAAAATGAAAAATCTTTATTTATTCTTGTAAATCAGTTTCTCAGGCTCCCTCCACGAAATAAGTTCTTCATCCCGATTACTTCTTTATCACGGCCGATAACTGCATAGCTTTAGACTCACAGTCGATAAGAAAGGAATTAAATATAACACGAATATATCGAAACATTTATTCACTGACTGCAATGATAACAATAATTTTCATTCATAATAAAAAAAAATAGTTTAAAGAAACTAAAAAACACGCTTTTTTGCTAATCGAACTAAAAAGTAGAAAATAAAAAATAGTTTAAAAAACTAAAAAACACGCTTTTATTGCTAATCGAACTAAAAAGTAGAAAATAAATTTTAATGACAAAGGGACCTATAATGAAGTAATATCAAATCGAACGATCAGTCATTGTCAACTACCTCAGAACAGAATTATAACAAAAAATAAGATACAAATAGAGTAATTCAAATTAGAGTTAAAAGCGTGGGATGCATTTTGCCTCACTTTCATAACCCTCTGTACATAGGTAGTTGCCAATAGAATGATTGTAATATTTACTATATCAAGCATCCCACGCTTTCAACTCTAATTTGAATTACTCTATTTGTATCTTATTTTTTGTTATAATTCTGTTCTGAGGTAGTTGACAATGACTGATCGTTCGATTTGATATTACTTCATTATAGGTCCCTTTGTCATTAAAATTTATTTTCTACTTTTTAGTTCGATTAGCAATAAAAGCGTGTTTTTTAGTTTTTTAAACTATTTTTTATTTTTTTCTTTATATATTCATTTCAGCAACTCCCATTCAATTTCCGTTCAAAATTTTCTACTCAAAAGTTTAATTAAATATAGCTTCCTATAAAATTTAGCTTTATAGCTTCTTATAAATTTTATTTAAGTCAAATACCCAACCATAGGTTAGGCGGTGGATAGCACTGAGTATTTTCTCTGTGAGTGTCCTGCCTTTGCTAGAGCACGGCTACGAGTTTTGGGTTCCGATGTCGTGAGAATGAATAATATTCCTTCTCTAAAACTGGAGGATATTTACAGATTTGCCAAAGAATCAGGAAAATTCTCACAGAGCTACCCACTTTTATCTCTATCTCTATTCTTTCTTATCTCCTTCTCTGATACTTTTCTCCTTCCCTCCTTGACTATCTACCCTCTTTCCAGAGCTCTAAATACAATGGCCTGATTGTTTTAGAACCCACCAAAACTCTTGGTGCTCCTTGGCTCGACCAACTCAAATTTCAATAGGTTATTTTTACAATGATTGTCCTTAAGAATAGATGACATATTTAAATCCTAAACTGCAAAAATTAACAATAAAACTAAAATTAAAATTACAGTAGCGATAAAAAAGCAGTATTAGCGGAAAAGTTGAGCTATAGCAGGTATTAAGGAAGAGATATAAAAAAATATTAGTAGTAGCAGAGATAGGACTTTAGAGCTATGTGCTAGTGAACTTTTTTTCTTAGAATCCTGTGTCGTGAAAAATTGTTCGACACAAATTGACCCACCCTAATACACATGCACACATATTCATTACTAAACTCCTTTTGTTGCTTGAACAGAAGTGCAAATATTTTGTTTACCTGTGTAATATACATACACTGTTTTGGCCAAAAGTATTGGGCATCCACTTAAATACAAGTACTTTCAAATGTGGCTACCAATGTGACCGTTGTTTTTTGCAAATGTGTCGCTAGAGTAATTAACCTCTGATTACAACAACCCTTGGTGTGTAAAGTTTAAAAAGTTGATGTTTTTTAATATTTTGACATTTTGAATTTACTAGTTAATGTGGGAAAAATCTTAAGTGCAAAATTATCAAGCGGATATAAATATACTATTCTTTTCGGAATGCCTAAAAAAGTGATCTCTCTTATGAGAAAAGAGCGAGAATCCAAGTTTCAAGAGAGAAAGGGAAGTTTTAGGTGAAGATTGCCCATTTGGTGGGATGTTCGCGGTGCTCAGTTCACTGTGCTATTAAGCGATTTGCGGAGATGAAATTCCTCAAAAACTGGAAGCAAGTGTCTCACTAGTGAACAAGAAGACCTTTTCTGACCTTGTAGCTGCCCTGTCGGAGAAAATTGTAAGAGCCGTTACTGGTCGAGCAGCTACAAGAAAATTTTTGGAAGCAGATTTAAAAGGATGCCAAGCCCGAAAGAAAAGAAAAAAAAAAACGGAAGAAACGTTCGGAATGTGATCTCCGATATACACATTTTACATTAATTTGAATGGAGTTCAGTTCCAACCCCATGTTCAACTTCAATTCCATGCTCCTTGTCCCAAATCAGCGACTACGATGCGTTGGTTTAGAGACAATAACATTGTTTTGTTGGATTGACCACCACAAACTCCACCTCTAAGCCTCATAGGTCACATGTGAGCTTTTAAAAGCGTAAGATAAAGGAATGTAGCATAACATCGCAAGCAACCCTGAAAAATGCTTTAGTTCGCGAGTGGAGCGCCATAAGTACAGCCAAATGCGCAAAGCTTGAACAAAGCACGCCCAAGAGAATTGCTGCTGCTATCAAATCAATGGGTGGACCAACTAAATATTAATGTTCTAATCACTAATTCCTTTTATTTGTACTCATTTATTAATAAAAGGTCATTTCTTCACTTTTTAAAACTAAAAATTGAGTAATTAATGGGATGATCAATACTTTTGCCCAAGGCTGTATATTTTGCTCCAAAGTGTATGTTAAGTGAAGATGAAGTCTTTTATATAATTAAAGATGCATAAAAAGCTTTTAGAAATCCTATAGAAAGAGTTTGGAAGAAAACCAAATCCGAATTCAAATAAAGGGTTTTTCAATAAGGGCGGGTAGATGTTGAAATGGAATAAAATGTTTGCTGTGTGGCACGTAGCGCCGTCCTGTTGGAACCACATGTCGTCTAGGTTCCTATGGTTCAATATGGGCCATAAGAAATTGGAAGGGCCACCACGTCTACCGAAAAATGGGCGCAATGCGCGCAACGTTTGCGTTAATGAACACTCATTTTGATAATAAAGTTTTATCATTTGAACTTGCTTTTCAATCGTGTAACTTGCCATGATGATTTGGCATAAACAACTGAATAATAAACAAAAGATTTCACAGATGTTACCAAAACAAAATAGCTGCCACAGGGCGCCAAAATCGACCGCGCCAATTGAAAAACCCTTTAGAATTAAAGAAGAAAAAGGCTTCTATTCAACTAACTTTCAGGCCACCCAAGGAGATTAGAGACTATATTTTAACTTTAAAATTATTCTAGTACATAACTTTTATATAAATATTATAACTATCTATTAATATAAGAGTTAACTGCTGGAAAAATAGACTGGCTGAAGCAGCCAATCAACACCTATTTTTTTGGAGGAAACCATCTACGCATAGAGAGTTGTCGAGAAAGTCGTCCTAGAAACTTAAGGATATTATTATTTAGGGCGAAATTCAAGTTCTCCCAGTTATCCTAGGCGGCCAACATCTAATCTAATCGAATCTGCTTGCATCGTCACATCGCTCATACGCCCAGGTGTACTTAACATTATTACTTCACTTTCTGCGCCAATCTGATGCCAAAAACCCATCAATGCATGCAGTACAGAAATATTATCCTTACTAAAAATGTTCTGTTTTTATTTGTGGATCTACAATATTTAGGATTTACTTTTTATATCTCAAGATGGACAGCTCCAAGCAACAACCGTGGGTGAGCTGCTGTGCTGATACGTGTGTGTAAGTGTGCAAGCTTGAAGTGAAGGAAACACACGAAACAAAAGCAAAAAAGAAAAAAAGTAAAATGAAATTGTGAAACGAAAGTATTCTCGCTTCTGATTTATTTTTGCTTTGCATAGCAGAATTTTAGTTTCATACACCTACATTCTATTGTGCACATGTACTTGTTTGTGTATATATGCACGCATATATGTATGTGTTTAAATGCATGTGTCTGCATATACAATTCGCACACACTCGCTGCTTCTGCTTGCATTTTAAGTATACACTGTGTGCTATTAAAATTCGCATACATCGTAACATTAACAGCAAGGAACAGCAAGAGCAGGACAGGAAAGAACAAAAAAAAAAGAAAACAAATAAAACAAAAAAAAAAACATTTTCAAGCTTAACGTTATATCTTATTCGCCAGCTGTATTACCACCAACTGTGCCCCAACTTACACAAATACCGTCTCTTGTACGAGCATGTTGATGTTATGTTGTGTATAATTTTTGCATATATCACCCGCAGTTGAGCTCGCAAGCTCCCCCATCGCCTTCATCTACACTTAACCTGTGCGCCTCCGATTCTTTGACTCTACATTTGCTTTACGTTCATGATTTTATTTTATTTTTATTTCCTTATGCTTCCCCCTGCATGGATTCTCCGGCAGCAAGTGGAAATGTTTCAGATTTTGCTTGCTTTTAATTTTTGATACGCTTTGGTCGGTTGCAATTTCTTTTTGAATTTTTATATGCTTTTTTGTTGTTTTATATTTATGGCGGTACTTTTGTTATGCTGCAGTTGCAAGTGTTGTCGTTGTCAGCGCTTGTCAGCTGTGCCAAAAGACAGCAAATATAAATGTATTCATGAACCTACACATACATACATACATTTATATGCGAGTGTGTGCACATAAGGATGCGCCTAAGTATGCGATTATCTTCACGGATATATTCACACTGATAAGTGTTGGCTAGTGGAAAATATTAACATTGCGAAAAATATAACTGCGAGCTTTTGGTAAAACGACTTATTTGACTTCAGCGATTTTTGCTTTTATAGAACGCAGCAAATGTTAAAATTTCATACAAAAAATTAAAAGTTCTGGCAAATTTTATTTATCTATGAAAATTTATTGCTACGGCTGCGATTATGTGTTTAGATATCACAAAATAACTCAGAAATGTAGAGTTTCGAAATGAGATATTGCTGAGTCGAGATAGGTTTTTTTTTATTGAAAACCAATTTTTGTAAACTTTTTTTTAGATACAAATTTACTTGTTACTGCATTAGTAAGCGACATAAAACAATTACAATTATGGCATTAAAAAAATGATTGCATATATCGGGTGTTTTTTTAGCTGCATGAGAACTATCGATATCGATAACTGTGGTTTGCCAGCTGAGAATGGCGAACTATGTTTTCTTGTTCAGTGGGGTTAACCAAGTCATAATTAATCGTTTAAGGTAGAACAACGCTTCCAATTATCTGTTCTCGAAGTTCATAGAATACTTTGTCAATTTTACGTGCGGCTTGTTCTTTGGCGGCATCATCGGCCCTTATTTCTTTCGAAATGAGGAAGGAACTGCCGTTATGGTGAATTGCGATCACATCGAGCCATTTTGACTGAATTTCTGTTTCAAAAAATTAATTAACTAAACATCGACGACATCTGTTTCCAACAGCACGGCGCAACTACTTATACAGGGCGCTTAGTAAATGATTTATTGGACTGATTGGGTGGATCATGTAACTCGTAGCTGAGCTGGACATATGCAGGATATCGAAATCAAAAAATTAATGCCATGCAATTATAATAATACAAGAAAATAAACAAAAACAAAACAACCAAAAAAAAACATCCGACACAAAGTGGCGCAAAATTAGTCATCTAATTTTGTTGTTGAATAACTTTTTTACTGATTAAAAAAGGATGATTTTCAGTTATGAAAGTCTTTATTTTGACTTTAAAACGCTCCTTTGCTTCTCGGTTTGTGTGTTCAGGCTGTCTAGTTCAAATATGATATAAATATGAAATAGTATGTTTAAATATGATGGACGTACGACGTCATTTGCAAAAGTTATAGATCTTTCGATAGGGTGATTAATTTTGCGCCTCCTTGTAGCGGGTGATTTTTCAGCTAATATCTTTTTAAACAGTTAGTTTAAACATCTGACGCACGTTTCGTGTTTTGTTTCACTGTCAAACATCTTCAGTTTGGTCTATAATTTAACCATGAATCGTCTTACAAATGAACAACGCTTGCAAATCATTGCATTTTATTATAGAAGTGCGTGTTCTGTTAAGAAAGTTTATCGCGCGCTTCTTCCATTTTATGGTCAGTTTAATCGACCCACTGAAGCGGCTATTCGAGCTGCTGTGACTAAATTTAGAACCAAATTTACATTATTAGACATCAAACCACCAACACGCTTACGTAGAGTGCGAACTGAAGAAAATATCGCAGCTGTATCGGCCAGTGTTAATGCTGACCATCAATTATCCATTCGTCGCCGTTCGCAGCAATTGAGCCTATGTTACTCAACAACGTGGAAAATTTTGCGAAAGGATTTAGGTGTGAAGCCTTTCAAAATACAGCTGGTGCAAGAGTTGAAGCCGAACGACCTACGGCAACGCAGAATTTTTGGTGAATGGGCTCTTGGAAAGTTGGCCGAAGATCCACTTTTTTATCGAAAAATTGTGTTCAGCGACGAAGCTCATTTTTGGATCAATGGGTACGTAAATAAGCAGAATTGTCGATTTTGGAGTGAAGATCAGCCAGAAGAATTGCAAAAGCTACCAATGTATCCAGAAAGGGTCGCAGTTTGGTGCGGATTATGGGCTGGGTGTATCATTGGACCGTACTTCTTCAGAGATGCTGCGAATCATAACGTAACTGTGAATGGTGAGCGCTACCGTGAAATGGTATCCAACTCTTTTTTGCCCAAAGCAAGACGGTGCCACATGCCACACAGCACGCGTGACAATGGACTTGTTGAGAGGCTTGTTCGGTGAACGTTTTATTTCACTTCGGGACCTGTCAATTGGCCACCCTGATCGTGCGATATAACGCCCTTATATTATGTGTTATTTTTTGTGGGGCTATGTTAAAGCTCATGTCTATTCAGACAAGCCTGCTTCAATTAACGCAATGGAAGCCAACATTAACCCATTTTCGGCAGCTGGTCGATTTTTCGACCACCAACTTCGGACTCCAATATCTCAGAAACTAAATGTAAATTTATTGATCAGTTTTCACAAGTTTTAAACTTGGATTTTAGTTAATTTCTAGAGCAGAGTTTCTTAAGAAAAAAAGGTTTAGGGCAGATTTTTATGAAAGAATGAAATTATCACTATTTTTACGTGTTTTTTGTGCAGATGAAAAAATAATGAAAAACAAAAAAACAAATAATTGTTACTAATTTATTGTGAAGAGAAAAGATGAAATTAAGAAAATCAAAAAAGTAACATATCGATACTGCAATAATTTTTACTGTTTCATGGACGTAAACTTTAGTGGAGAAATCGACCGCTGGCCACGAACTGTCATGTAGGATAGAACAAAATCTAGCAATATTTTTTTCTTTTTGAAAGAGATGGAAGTAAGTATATTTGTGGTATAGGAAAGGTATTACCCCTGCAGGGAAAATCACTACTAGTGAACCAAAATTCTAGTTCAGCACTAGGACCTTACCTCCAAAATCGAACCTGTCCTATATTGGATGGTACGGGACTATTAGAAAATACCTACAAATCGAACTAGTTCTCATTCGTCTAATATCGAACTAGGGCGGAACTATCCTAAAAGGATTTATTGGAATATTGTACCTATCGGGGTACCATACTTTGCCACACATTGACCACTACTGGTCTGTTGGACCGGACATGGGGACTCCAATTGTGAAGCAGGCTATGAGTCGTAATCGGTTTAAAAAATTAAGCAGTTTTTCCATCTCGCTGACAACACGAATTTAAACGCAGCAGACCGTTTTGCGAAGGTTCGTCCTATTAATGACGCTCTCAACAAAAAGTTTATGCAGTTTGGAGTCTTTAGCCATAATCTCTCTATAGACGAACAGATGATTTCATACTTTGGACGCCACTCCTGCAAAATGTTTATCAAGGGAAAGCCAATCCGGTTTGGGTGTAAAACATGGTGCTTATGCTCTGAAAGTGGATGCCTATTTTCTAGTTCATTGTACGGAGGAGCAGCAACCCCTCACGATAAAACTATTGGTCTAGGCGCACAAACAGTCTTAGACTTGCTTGCCAACGTATCTGACCCTGAGAAAATAGAATGGGGGATTCTCCTTTGAGAAATTTAAAAGAAGAAATACGAGGAAAATTTGACCAACTACTTGATCATCAGCAAGAAATATTGACTGTTCGGTGGAATGATAATTCTGTAGTCAATGTTATAACTAATAACTCCACAGTTAATCCAATTATTAGCACTAAAAGATATTGTCGGAAGAAAAAACAAACTATCACTATCCTGCAGCCAAAAGTTATTCAAGAGTATAATCATGGCATGGGTGGTGTGAATCTCCATGATAATGCGGTGGCAAATTATAGAATATGTATGAGAGGAAAAAAATGGTGGTGGCCAATATGGACAACTGCTCTTGGTAACGCAATGGTCAATGCATGGAAACTTCATTGTATGATGGCAAAAATTGAAAAGATAAAACCACTATCACAAATCGATTTTCGTTCCAAAGTCACAACAGAATTATTGAATTACGACAAGGACGAGGACGAGTATGAAAACGAACATGGAGATGAAGGTCCATCGAACCTTCCTCGGATAAATGAAAGGGTACACGCCGTCATGAGAAGCATTGAAAACAAATTTCGGCGGTGTAAATTTTGCAAGAAACATACTATTTTTACTTGCCAAAAATGCAATATTCATTTACGTACTAAATGTTTTGATGATTATCATAAAAATTTGTAAGCTGACTTTTCTATCAATAAAACAACAAAAAAATATTTTTATTTGAAATAAAATGAAATATGTAAATTGACTTCGTGTGCTAAATTTTTTTTATACATGTTCTATTTTTTTTTAATATATTTGACGGTTTTTGGTCAGCGGTCGATTTTTCGACCAGTCCATATCTAAAACACCGATGGTCAGAATTTTTTTTTTTTAATTTTTCTTAATTATGGAAAAATTATGTCGAATTCTTGTAGCGGCCGAAGATGGGTTAAAGCATTTATACGTGAGATACCGGCCGAAACATTGGAAAGAGTATGCCAAAATTGGACTAAGCAGATGGACCATTTGAAGCGCAGTCGCGGTCAACATTTGCATGAAATAATCTTTAAACATTATTGTAAATTATATGGACTGTACTATCGATTTAATCGAATTAATCATTTCATGCATTCTTTTGAATTTTACCTGTGTTTTTTTGAAAACTTTCCTATAGCTCTTAAAAAATCACCTTTTAGTATGTTTTGAAAAGCAAGGCATGCGAGGCTGCGAGGAAAAAGTAATAAAGTTTGTTGTAAATATCCTCCTCTAGGAAATGAAAAAAAAAATTGGTAAATAAATCTTGACATATCAGCTATCATCCACTGTTTTTCTTCTTCATTTCCCTGTCCTCTGCTCAAAATATATATTTTTCAAGCTCATTACCCCTGAAAGGCATTGTCTCGTTAGTCAACGAATGATCGATGCGAGCACAATTCCAAGGCATTCGACTATAAGAGAAATCAAACAAATTTTTCACACTTCACAAACCCACTAAGTATGCGCCCGGGCTAAAACAAAACCAAAATTCCACACTCAGACACTCGCAGCCTCTGTTCAAGTGCAAATTAAACTGTCAGTTTGTTGATACAAATGCGCGCATACACATGCAATACATGTACATGGATTGTTGTACAAAGGTGGGTGTGTGTGTGTGGGACAAGTGTATATTTCTGCACTTTCAAATGCATTCTTTGTTAATGTTTATTTACCACTCCCTTCCGCATTGCTTGTGGGCGTTGGTGAGGCTGCAGCATCATTAAGCGAAGTGTTGCGACATGGTAAACAAATTTGTTCAAGTGCAAATGCAATGTATTATATGCAGTTATTATGTAAGTGAGTAAGGGAATATGAGTTTGTGTGTGTGCGTGGCTGTGTGGTATTGTCTCACCAATGTTGCCATAATGCAAGCAAGCAAGTTGAAGGGTCCTTAAAACGCGCCGAAATGTATGCAACACGCACTTGTATAAGTGACACCTACACATTCAGAGCGTCAAGCGCGTAGAGGAGTATTTATTGCATGCACTCACTTCAACAAATAAACGCCGTTATGTAATATTATATGCAGAGAACGAATAAATATGTGAAGTGAGCGGAGCAGTTGGTTGAGTCAACGAGCTGTGAATTTAGAAAATTTTTGTCATATTACTTTTATTTATATTTTTGTTAAATACAACAACGTCTCGGTATAGAGGCAAAATTAAGAGAAAATTTAACAAATATGGGATGTTTTGGAGGTTTTCTTGGAGACTTAATTAATATCTTGAAACGACTAAAATTATGTTGTACAAATATACACAAAATCTGTCTAAATAAAAAGCCTGTTATACATATCTTAACCGGTTATTTAATTTTTGTTATGTAAGCAGTCTCAAATTTTATAAAAAAATTAAGAAATTGCATAAACTTTTTATCCCAATTCCACGATTATTAATTAGAATTTCTGGAAAGATTTTTGGTGTGCAGCTTTATAGCTAATAAAATTTTAGTATGGTATGAAGTGTTATCAACTTCATACTGCTTGTATCTGTAAAACAGCTAATGACATCAACGTCAAAATTGTTCTAATGACAGTTCAATATATTGTTTATAAGCCATCAAAAGCATTTACGTCTCAGTTTTGTTGAATTTTTTTTTTCTGTGATGGAATTCAAACATAATATGCGTTAAATTTGGCTGGAAAATCATAACCAGCTATTGTTCGTAAGCTCAGTCACCTCAAAGTGAATAAAATGTTTGTGTATCGCACTATAAAACGTTACAATGATACTGGTAGCGTTGCAAAACGCTGTGGAGGTGGACCAAAAAAAACCGCAACAATGGTTCGGAAAGTGAAGGCTCGACTTGAACGAAATACACGTCGAAGTGGAAGAAAAACGGCCAAAGAACTAAAAATATCGCAAGAAAGCATTCGACCCATATTGAAGGTCAAGGCTTACAAGTTCCAAAAAGCACACGTTCTTTCTTCTTCTTCTTAATTGGCGCGATAGCCGCTTACGCAATTTTGGCCGAGATTAACAAAGCGCGCCAGTCGTTTCTTTCTCGTGCTAACCGGCGCCAATTGGACACACCAAGTGAAGCCAAGTCCTTCTCCACCTGATATTTCCAACGCAGAGGAGGCCTTCTTCTTCCTCTGCTACCACCAGCTGGTACCGCATCGAATACTTTCAAAGCCGGAGCGTTTGTATCCATTCGGGCGACATGACCCAGCCAACGTAGCCGCTGGATCTTTATTCGCTGCGCTATGTCTATGTCGTCGTAAAGCTCATACAGCTCATCGTTCCATCGTCTACGATATTCGCCGTTGCCAACGTGCAAAGGTCCAAAAATCTTACGCAGAATCTTTCTCTCGAACACTCCAAGCGTCGCTTCATCGGATGTTGTCATCGTCCAAGCTTCTGCGCCATACGTCAGGACGGGCATGATGAGAGTCTTGTAGAGTGTTAATTTTGTTCGTCGAGAGAGGACTTTACTGCTCAGTTGCCTACTTAGTCCAAAGTAGCACTTGTTGGCAAGAGAGATTCTACGTTGGATTTCAAGGCTGACATTGTTATCGGTGTTAATGCTGGTTCCTAAGTATACGAAGTCCTTTACAACCTCAAAATCATAACTGTCAACAGTGACGTGGGTGCCGATACGCGAGTGCGCCAACTGTTTGTTTGAAGACAGGAGGTACTTCGTTTTGTCCTCGTTCACCACCAAACCCATTCGCTTTGCCTCTTTATCCAGTTTGGAGAAGGCAGAACTAACAGCGCGGTTGTTAAGGCCGATGATGTCAATATCATCGGCATACGCCAACAATTGTACGCTCTTATAAAATATTGTGCCTGAGCGATTAAGTTCTGCGGCTCGTACGATGCTCTCCAACATCAGGTTAAAGAAGTCACACGACAGCGAGTCACCCTGTCTGAAGCCTCGTTTGGTATCAAACGGCTCGGAGAGGTCCTTCCCAATTCTGACGGCGCTGCTGGTGTTGAGCAACGTCATCTTACATAGCCGTATTAGTTTTGCGGGGATACCAAATTCAGACATAGCGGCATACAGGTAACTCCTTTCCGTACTGTCGAATGCAGCTTTGAAGTCGACGAATAGATGGTGTGTGTCGATTCTGCTTTCGTGGGTCTTTTCCAAGATTTGGCGTATTGTGAATATTTGGTCGATGGTAGACTTTCCAGGTCTGAAGCCACACTGATAAGGTCCAATCAGTTGGTTGACGGTGGGCTTCAGCCTTTGACACAATACGCTCGCTAGAACCTTATAGGCGATATTTAGAAGACTAATCCCGCGGTAATTGGCACAAATTACAGGATCGCCCTTCTTATGGATTGGGCAGAGCACACTTAAATTCCAATCGGCAGGCATGCTTTCATCCGACCATATTCTGCATAGGAGCTGATACATGCACCTTATCAGCTCCTCGCCGCCATGTTTGAATAGCTCAGCCGGCAGTCCGTCGGCGCCCGCGGCTTTGTTGTTCTTTAGCCGTGATATTGCTATTCTCACCTCGTCATGGTCGGGTAACGGAACGACAATTCCGTCGTCAACGATTGGGGTATCGGGATCTTCACTTTCTCTATGACATGCGCAGCTGTCACCCTTTAACAGGTTCGAGAAGTGTTCCCTCCATAATTTAAGATTGCTCTGTACGTCAGTCACCAGATCGCCGTCTTTGTTCTTACAGGACAACGCCCCGGTCTTAAAACCTTCTCTAAGCCGCTGAACTTTCTGGTAAAATTTTCGGGCGTTGTTCCTATTGGCCAGCATCTCAAGCTCCTCGCACTCACGTATTTCGGCCTCTCGTTTCTTCTTTCGGATAATACGTCTCTCTTCCTTTTTCAGCTCTCTGTAGCGATCCCACATGGCTCGCGTTGCGCCCGATCGCAGCGTGGCTCTATAGGCGGCATCCTTTCTTTCTGCGGCAGCATGACATTCCTCGTCGTACCAATTGTTTTTTCGGGCTCGCCGGAATCCGATTTCTTCTTCGGCGGCGGTACGTAGGGAACGAGAAACGTTGCTCCATTGCTCGCGCATGCCGGTTTGTTGGGCAGTGCTCTCCGAGAGCAGGAGTGAGAGTCGAGTAGCGAATAATCTGGCTGTCTGTTGTGACTGCAGCTTTTCGATGTCGAACATTCTTTGCGTAGGTAGATGTACGTTTTTTGCTGCACAGAGGCGTGTGCGCAGCTTGGCTGCAACAAGGTAATGATCCGAGTCGATGTTGGGTCCTCGGATCGTGCGTACATCTAATACACTAGAAGCGTGTCTTCCATCTATCACAACATGATCGATCTGGTTTCGCGTTTTTCGATCAGGAGACAGCCAGGTAGCTTGGTGTATCTTTTTATGCTGGAATCTGGTGCTGCAGACTACCATGTTTCGGGCCCCGGCGAAGTCGATCAGCCTCTGTCCGTTACCGGATGTTTCGTTGTGCAGGCTGAATTTTCCGACTGTGGGACCAAAAATTCTCTCCTTGCCCACCCTGGCGTTGAAGTCGCCAAGCACGATTTTTATGTCGTAACGGGGGCGGCGCTCATAGGAACGTTCCAAGCGCTCATAGAAGGAATCTTTGGTCGCATCGTCCTTCTCTTCCGTCGGGGCGTGGGCGCAAATTAGCGAGATGTTAAAAAATCGCGCTTTGATGCGGATTATTGCGAGACGCTCGTCCACCGGAGTGAACGACAGTACTTGGCGACGAAGTCTCTCTCCCACAACAAATCCGACACCGAATTTGCGCTCCTTTACATGGCAGCTGTAGTAGACGTCGCAAGGTCCTATGTTTTTCTTACCTTGCCCCGTCCATCGCATCTCTTGGATGGCAGTGATGTCAGCCTTTACTCTCACGAGGACATCAACCAGCCGGGCAGAGGCACCTTCCCCATTAAGAGACCGGACATTCCAGGTGCATGCCCTCAAATCATATTCCTTATTTCGTTTGCAGGGGTCGTCATCAGTAAAGGCAGTTCTCATCCGAGGCTTTGCAATTCTTTTCATTGGGGAGGATTTTTAAGTGGCGGGTCCCAAACCCAGCGCACAACCAGCTATCCTGGAATGCTTCGCCTTCTCACGTTAGCTCACTCCCGAACGGGTATTCGGAAGCTATCCAGAGGATACGTGGGCTAATCCCGGCCGTTGTGAGCTGCTTGAACCATATGTAGAAGAATCGTCCTGGCCACTCCCAAGTGAATGGCGATCAGTAACTTTCCCCACTTGCGTGGACTTCTACACATGGAACCATCCTCGTTTTTTCACCCCAGCAAAAAAAAAGTGCGGTGCGAAAGAGCAAAGGAGTTGTTGCGCTTGCACGAACGTGGCGAATTTCTTAATATTGTGTTTTCTGATAAAAAAAAATTTCCGAATTGAGCAGTTCATAAACACACAAAACGATCGTGTTTACTTGACAGAACACTCATACGAGAATTCGAGCCTACGTATGTCCATTCAGAGCAATTTCCCATCGCAAGTAGTGGTTTGGGCCGCAGTGACCGCTGATGGACTTTCTGCAATCATTTTTATCTAGCCTGGTGTCAAAGTCAATGCGATTTATTATCGGGAAAATGGCGCAGTGGAAGTTGAACTCTTATAACAACAGCCTTCTTAATATTTAATGCCGAAACTGACGAACGGTTGAAGGTGGAAAAACTAAATCGGGCGAAAGCAATTCAGACTAAATTTATTCAACTTAGCTTTCGATTTTATAAGTTAGTCGGTTGGGAAGTCGGAATGTCTGTATGACCTCAATTTCTAAATAGATATTGGTTGCTCTTAGTCTTTGTGACGTGCGCTTTGTTGTTGTTCCACAAATGGTGGGACCTTCAGATTCAAGCAAATTCCGGACAGTGATATTTTTTATGAGGATATTTTTCATGGCAGAAATACACTCGGAGTATCGGCATTGGTTGCCAAGG
Organism: Anastrepha ludens; assembly: GCF_028408465.1. NCBI lineage: Eukaryota > Metazoa > Arthropoda > Insecta > Diptera > Tephritidae > Anastrepha > Anastrepha ludens. Next base: position 113,490,359 of record NC_071500.1, on the reverse strand, counting down.
GGCGACCTGTATTAGGAAACATTATTTCTTTCATTTTTGGGGTTTCATGCACGGGGACTCGTATGGTAGTCAAGCACCCTGAGTCTGAGTCGCATTAAGATTAATTTACCCAAACCTGATAATGTTTGTATCCCGGCTGTAAACAATTCTAATGAAAAAAGTTAATTTTATAAATGTTCTGCGAGTACTTTGGAGAAAAGGCCACCATTTGCATTGAGTCCGAAATCGAAATAAACTACTTTCAAAAAATTTAAATTATTTTCTCTTCCTGGACTACCGTTAATTTTTTCTTCCGTTCGTAATACGCTTCCATTCCAATATAAAAATCTCTTAATTGATTTTGAAGCGCAAATTGAAATCATCCATCAGGCGGAAATGACTTTCATTAACTTTTTATTTGGTTGCAACAATGCGAATTAAATTAAAAAGCAAAACCAAAAAAAAAAATTGCATACTTCCACAAAGTTTCAACATTTTCACTCTTATTTAAGCTGAACTATTTCAAATAAAATTGCAAACAATGTAAAAAAGTCAGCAGAATATTATAAAAAAAAAATTAAAGAGCGCGAGTTTTTTAGCATAAAATTCAAGTGCAATCAAATAGTGCTAACGAATCAAAAGCATTTTTATTGGAAAATGCAAATTTTTAGGCCTGGTCTGTATTAAATAAAGGTATGGCAAAAAGCTTAAACACTCTAGCAGTAGTAATACATACGCGCACACACACACACACACACACATTACCGCATACTACATATAAATATTGCTTGTTAATACAATGCTTGAAAAATTCAATAAAAATCTCGTACTGAATCGATTGAATTGTTCGACTATACATCGCCCAATCGTTGCAGACACACACATACATATATATTGGGCTTGTATTGGGAAATTCATAACGAATTCATGCGACCGGAAATAATTGCTGAATTCAAATTTAAATGAACGGAAGTAATTTCAAGTTTGATTTCTCATTTTCTGCTCCACAACGAATGACCAGCACCAGCAGTCCACTCCCCAACACCCGAGCTACACCAGTGGCCATGGCTCGCTTACTTACTTGACCACTACAGCTGCCCAGCTGCCCTGCTATCCAGTTATCCAGCTGTCATTCAGGCATAGTATATTTATGAATATATGTATATGTGTTTGTATGTGTGTGTGTGTGCGTAATCAATGCATTCAATACAATTTGAATGACGTCTATTTATAGCAGCATACAGCAGTAGATTTATGATTTTACGAATTTGTGCATGTGTGTGTGTGTTGCACGCATTGTGTAGTGACGCGCATGAAGAGCACAGTCTACAGCGCTGGTTATTGCTATTTGGTGCTTGGTCCCTATTAATGCCACTGCAACACATTACTGGCCATCGGAAATGTAGGATATTATGCAGAAATCAAATCAAAGTGAAGACTCAAATCTACATAAATACTATGCGTAGGAATATTGGTTATAATAAAGAAATATGTATGAATATAGTTTCAAATACATGCATACATAAGTACATACATATAAATACTTTGCGCACTGAAATGTCTAAAAGCTGGCTTGTGACCCATTGAGAAAAGGCAGATAGTGAGTGGTGTTTTTCTGCTTCCAAGTTAAGAGTCCAATTCAAAGCTGCAATCAGTAGCAGGTACAAAAATCCTATGAAACTAATATTAAACTTTTTTTTCTGCCTTGAAGTTGCTTGAATTCTGGATTTTAATTGCCAAAATCTTTTATATTCTTCACTCACATGGAAACTACAAAAAATTGCAATTGCCAGTCTTTTTTAACAAACAAAGTTGCAGGAATAATTTATTAATCTTTTATATTAAAAAGCTTACAAGATAATAAATTTTAGGTAAACTGAAGCAAACGCAGCGCTAGCAGCAGAAGCTTTCAGCTAAATGAATTATTTACTTTTTAAGCTGGTATGAAACAAAGTGTTAGGCCATCTAACTTTTTCTCTTTTTTTTAATAGAAATTGCTTTCTCTAATAACTCGACGTTCTTCACTTCGTCGCTTTGAGCTGCCCATGGTAGCAAATCAAAAGAAAAAATTCGAAAAGTGTTCATCAAAATTTCAAAATTTTTATCAGGATTTCCAGAAAAATTTCTCCCACTGCTTTTCATACCCATCGTTGTAAGAATTTATCTGTTGACCTGCTATTTGAAATTTATTTTTTGGATTAGTGTTTATCAGGGTTAGACATTTTGCACTACCGCTGAAATGTTTCATTATGACTAAATCTTCAGTTTTTCAGTGTTTTAGCTATCCGTTTATTGCATTAATTATTTAGTGCACAATGCCCAACCCTGTTGTCGCCTCGTTTTCTGCTTGTTGCCTGGTATTTATTATAACAATCCAATGTTAAGTATAGGAGAAATATGAATCACAAGATTATATAAAGGTTGGTTAAATTTCAAGGGCCGATGTTGAATGTGAACCACACCTAAACGTCAACGACACCGTTGGACTTCTTTCTTTGCGGTTATTTGAAAGAAAAGGTGTACGTTGATAAGCCAGCAACAATTCAAGAGCTAAAGGATGAGATAATTCGGCACATTAACGGCATAGAACCTCAATTATGCCTGAGCGTCTTCGAAAATTGTGACCGAGGCCTCGGCGGCTATTTGGACAATATTTTGATCTATACGTAATTGAGCCATACCAATATTATCATAATAAAGAGAAATGACAATAATTTAAAAAAAAATTGTATTTTATTCAAAATCAACACCGGCCCTTGAAACTTAACCACCCTTTATATAATCTTGTGATTCATATTTCTCCTATACTTAATATTGGATTGTTATAATAAATACCAGCAACCAATACATAGAAGAAATATATAGCTACCAATGCCATCTCATTTACAGTAAGCATCCTTCATATTCTACAAACCATTCTGCTGTATATCAGCGTTAAAAAACTATACCACAAGGACTTATTCAAAAGTTTTAACAAATTTTTTTTTCATTTCATTTTCACAATTTTTTCACAAAAATATAATTCATTTTCGTAAAATACCACATGAATTCAAACTTCGTGCAAATGAAAAAAAATTTTTTAAAATTTCCATCAATATCTTCATATTTTTATCGGAACTTCCGTTATAATTTCGAGTAAGAAGTTTTATAGTCCATTCAACTTGGGTATGAGAACGTGTTACTTTTAAATAGCTCAAAACCGCGTTGACATTTGACAATTTTTTTGTGGACTGTGTTAAGTTTTTTGGTCCTTAAGAAATTTGTCAAGCATTCGTTGTATAGAGAAAATGCGTTAGACCGTCATACACATTTTTTTAAATTTGTATCAAAATTTCTAGAAAAATTTCGAGTATGCAGTGCCATAGCCCGTTTGAAGTAGCTAAAAAATCGAAAAATGTTTTTGTGGATGATGTTAGGCATTTGGTATAGAAAAAAAGCGCGAGCACAAAAAATTTTCAAAAATTAATGGTACCCTTGAACCTTAAAACCGGGACTTTGTTATAACAAAATTCAATGTGCAATAAAACTGCGCACTCAAAATTTTTGTTCAAGTTCCGATTAAAAAGTATGAAATTTTAATGGAAGTTATTTGCTTTTTTTTAATTTGCTCAAAATTTGAAACTTGGACTTATTGTATGGTATTTTTACAAAAATTAACTATATTTTCACTTGCTTTTAGTCGTTCGTGAATTATAGCGTCGCAAACATGGAGCAAAATAAAGAGAAAATACGGCATATTTTACAGTACTACTACGATAAAGACAAAAATGCATCTCATGCTGCCAATAAAATTTGTGCAGTGTATGGACCCGATACAGTTTCCATTTCCACCGCACAACGATGGTTTCAACGTTTTCGTTCTGGTGCAGAGGTGATCGAAGATGCGCCACGGTCCGGAAGGCCTGTCGTCGAAAATTGCGATAAAATCGCTGAATTGATCGAAAGAGACCGGCATAGTAGCAGCCGTAGCATCGGCCAAGAGCTGGGCATGAGTCATCAAACCGTTATAAACCATTTGAAGAAGCTTGGATTGAAAAAGAAGCTCGATGTATGGGTGCCACACGACTTGACGCAAAAAAAATATTTTTGCCCGTATGGATGCATGCGAATCGCTTCTGAATCGCAACAAAATCGAAACGTTTTTGAAGCGGATGGTGACTGGCGATGTAAAGTGGGTCACTTACGACAACGTGAAGCGCAAACGGTCGTGGTCGAAAAGCGGTGAAGCTGCCCAGACGGTGGCCAAGCCTGGATTGACGGCCAGGAAGGTTCTTCTGTGTGTTTGGTGGGATTGGCAGGGAATCATCCACTATGAGCTGCTCCCCTATGGCCAAACGCTCAAGGCCGGCGGGCCAATTAGATGTCCTAAATTCAGTAGTTTTCGCGAAGCGTTGTAGGATGAGAAAAAAAACAATTAGCCAAATGAAGTTTTGGGGATAGTTTAATATATATTTGAACTAAAAAAAAAAATTTTTACAATCTCCAAAATATATTGTAAGCCGAGTTATCAATAGATTCCCAGAGCGCCTTGCCATTGAAGTATCCAACTTCTGTACAAGATACAACTTGCAATTTTCATCTGAAAACAAAAAAAAAAGATTATTAATTTTGATGTAATTATCTTCGATGTGAACTAAGAAAATTGGGAGAAACACGTAAAATTCGAATTTTTGGGGAAGGTAGAAAAAAAAAGTGTTTTTTTCAAGGAAAAAAAACTCTTCAATTGGGTAAAAAAGTCGCTTAAAAAAATTTTTTGGATGTTTTTTTTTAGTTCACATAGAAGAGAGTTCACATAGAACAATACTGAAGATAACGCATTTTAAATGAAATGGATAGCTCGTTTAGTTTTTTTGCAATCGTGTACATAAATTAGGTAAAATCGTGAAAATGAAAAGCCGAGAAAACGCGCTTCAAACTACAACAATAAGCGCACCGTTGCTCGACGCCGCACTACGCTCGGCTCTGTAGCTCTGCAAATACTTGGAATTTAACTCTGAAAATTTGTGTTTCATGTTCTTGAATATCTAAGCTATTGATTTCAGGAAAAAAAAATCGATTTTTTTGACCTTTTAATTGGCCCGCCGGCCTCAATTCGGATCTGTACTGCCAACAACTGGACCGCTTGAATGCAGCACTCATGCAGAAGAGGCCATCTTTGATCAACAGAGGCCGAATTGTCTTCCATCAGGACAACGCCAGGCCACACACACCTTTGGTGACGCGCCAGAAGCTCCGGGAGCTCGGATCGGAGGTTCTTTTGCATCCACCGTATAGTCCGGATCTCGCACCAAGTGATTACCACCTATTTCTGTCCATGGCGAACGAGCTTGGTAGTCGGAAGTTGTCCACAAGAGAGTCCTGTGAAAATTGGCTCTCCGAGTTTTTTGACAATAGGGAAGCGAGCTTCTATAAGAGGGGCATTATGAAGTTGGCATCTCGTTGGGAACTCGTCATCGAACAAAACGGCGCATATTTGACTTAAATCGCATTATTATAACCAATTTTATGAACAATTGAAAATTCAATAAAAATACCGCAAGCCTTTTTTGACAACCTTTATTAAAATTAAACTAGAACCTAATAGATTGTCAATAAGTCCTAGTGGTGTAGTTATTTCACGTAGTCTACGTCTCCAGTTTAACTGCAGCCCAATTATCTTCTACTGTAGGCTTACTAAAGACGAAGGATACCATTGTTCAATAATACAATTTGGCCGTAACTTAAAATGCCTGGCCCGGACTTGATTGTCTCATTTGTTTGGACGATAGTTTTGTATATCGGGTGTACCACGAAAAGCTTAATCTAGTGATCTTACTGTAGAACTAAACCTTACCTTAAGCATGTATATAAATTTGAATCTTGCTGATTTTAATATGAAATAGATGGGTAAGTTAAATTGCTGAAGTACCAGTCTGGCTCTCCCTAAGTAGCACTAAAGCGCAGTTTTGATACCATTTAGAGACCTCCAATGGGCAGATTTCTACAACCAACCAGAGTTGTTGATATAATAGAGAAGTTTGAAGGGATCTAGGTTGGAGTGCTCTTTCAAGCTGTCGAAGGAAGGAACACCTAGTGACCTTAATCGTCTAGCTGTCACACTAGGACATTTACAGAGGAAGCGCTCAACAGTCTGCTTCTCTGAAAGCTCCCCACAGCTTCTGCAACGGGCGTTAAAAGGTAAAATCGATTCTGTGAAGACAGAGATACCAGTATCGGTATAGATATTTCTGTCTTTTCAATCCTACCTACTGGGAAATATTGACGTGACACGTTCCTCGATCTCCAATTTACGTTGCAAACTGCCTGAAATTGCTACCATGTCCCTTGAGATATTGCTCCCAGAGCCCAATCTCCTTTAACCTGATTACACTCTGAGCAGCAACGGAAATAAAGTGTAAGTCGATGGCAAGTAAGTGCAAAACGATATTAAGGGCAAATCCTATATGCCCTGGTGAGGCTAATAGAAGCAGTTTTTTGAACCCTCCCCAGTTAAGTGATATTATAGCCCTTCCGAAGGGCTTTGCCCCAAACCAGGCATCCACCAGTTAAAATTGGCAGAACCACTACGTTGAACATATAGAGAATGTCCTGTGGTTTGAGTTCCCATTTATTGCCGAACACAAATTTGAAGGAGTAGAATGTTTTGCTGGTCTTCTTTACACGATCTTCAATGTGTAGCTTCCAATGGAGTCGAGTATCATCAGATACTTAACTTCCGATAAAAGCGAGTGAACGTGACTATTTAATCTGGGAAGTCTAAAGTGTGGAGGTTTTTATTTTCTGGTAAGTAGCATCAACTCCGAACATGAAATAACGAACCCCCAATTTTTTTTTATTATTTTTATGAAATGTTGTTGCATGGAAGAAAAGCTCGCGGAAAATCGAATGCAAAGATTATATGAAAATATTTTCCTGTAGCGAAGCACCAACTTCGGCTTGGAATCCTCTACTGCCTGTTGCCCAAAGTCCGGTTTGTTGCAAATGCTCTGAGGTGAGGATTGAAAAAGGTAAGTAATTTTTACCTACGCGAGCTTACAGCATTTCCACTATTCCTAGATCTTACCTCACTAACTCCTACAGGGTAGACATACTAATAAGTAGGCACATATGTATGTATGAATGTGCAATTCTGTAAGTGGCCTTTCACATTGGCTCTGAACCATGAACAACAATTTGCATGGACATTGAACACGAATACTATTGAAAGGCAGAGCGGAGAGAGAGAAAGAGAGACAGTGGAAGCGCGGGGGAGGTGAGTCCACACAGAATGATGCAACTAAATTGGGTGGTTATGGATTGAATGGCCGCCGAAGGATAGGTAATTTGAAAGCTTCTTTTTTGCATGTTGCTGTAGGGCCATTGAAATTTAAATACACTTCGGCAAACGGAAGCTGTTGAAGCTACACAAATGCATTGACAACAATGCGACCAAATGTAATGGCAAAAAACCACAAAGAAAGCAACAGAGCAACAAAAAGCCATGAAAAAGTATTTACATCTACATACATATATATGTATGTATGTATGCATTTATATCTTTGTATTGAGCAACGAATGTCTGCTGCGTAAGCAAACAATAAAAATTTACCAGCCTTGATTTCAGGCGCACACAACCACAATAAAATGCATTGTAAAAATGTATAAGCCAGTGGGATATAGAAAATAGCTGTATTTAAGTACATTTGTTATTTATTTTTATGCGTATTCCATTTACAAATGCAACCAAGAATATTACGAGAGCTTATTGTGTGTGTATGCGGAGAGGGAGCGGGAGCGGAAGAGATGTATTTTAGTCATAAATGCAGCTGTAGTTGCATATGAGTCGGCAAAAGCAGTTATGCAGCTGCTTCCAAAAATACATTTCTATCTCTGCGTGTGTCTTTGGTATAAGCTGCAATCCTGCAAGTTATAAATAACTGACCAATAAAACTTCTACTCGTACGTACGGCCTTTGTTGGATTCTGCGGTCACAAGCAATTTTCTGGTAGAGCAAATCGAAAACCATGTTATTAAATTACTGTGATTGTGTTTTTCTATTTTTGTTGCTATTGACGATTTATTGAATAGTATTCCATATAAATACATGCACACAAAAGTATTTATATTTTTCGAGTTTGGTATATAAAACAGGGAATTCCTCTAAAATAAAAGTATTCTTAATAAAAATGGCCTGAAGAGGGATTCTAAATCCATATTGAAGCTTTTTTGATTGAAATAGTCGCTAAGACATAACTTGCGATATACAATAAATAAATGTAAAAGTGATGAATCACCTGATAGACCCTTGCCAGCAATTCGCCTAGGTGTTGGGTTACAAAGATCGCTTCATAAGGGACTTCTCAAATCTAGGACAATTTATTGATAATCCAGACACCCTTTCACCTTTTCTAAAGACATCCTACTTATCAATACTACGGCAGTCGATTCTACGTTAACGGAGTGACTAGGTTTTATATCAAGCCAAAGACTTGTCACTTCGGACTTGTTCACTTGCTACAACAAAAACAGCAACACGCTACTTATATAAACTGATTAGATCTTTGAAGAAGTGATTGCTAGAAAACTGAAGCGTTTGGTTTAAATGTGAGACTTTCTCATAAAGATCCTGGAAGAAAAACAGCAACAACACCAGAAATCGTGGATAAATACAGGATATCGTACTGATAATCCTACAGTGACTGGAAGAGGTTTAACCCTTTCGGTCCGAACGGGATTTATATGCCCCGGCACATGTTTGAAGATACCTAGCCTGGAAATTAAGCGAATTTAATGGGCTTTATTTATCCCATTTCGTAATTAATGCCGTTCTGAACGGTATTTCCTGCCGTTATTTGAAATTACATAAATGGTAAACACGTGTTCATTAGTCAAAAAACAAACGCAGAAATGGACGCGGATTTTGCAAGTGGTAGGTTTTTCTGCGATTTTTCGTGGTTTCTTATCTTCAAAGTTTACTGAAAATATATTTATTTATTGTGCTGGTGCTCTATTATTATATTGAGGTAAGTACGTATAAGTTTTTGTGTTATATAAAAAATTACGAGCATTTTTATCCTGGTGGGACGTATGTGTCCCATCAGTATTCTTGTCGGGCTCAGAGTGTCCCAGTCAGGCTCAAACATGCTTTTTCTTGGATATTTATTGGAATAATTTAAAACTATTTTTTATTTATAAACTCTTATTGTTTCTTTTGTACAGACGCATAATGCCTAAAGTGACTGATAAGGATGCAATTGCTAGCATTTTGGAGTCATCTAATGAGGAAGATGACTTTTCGGACGGCAGTAATGATAACTATGAGCCTTCTGATAGTGAGGTTTTATCTGCTGATGAAAGAAGCACGGAGGATGATAGTGAAGAGGATGCGGAAGAGGCTTTGCCAACAACGCACTCCACAGAGTGTGCTCAAAACACCATATGGTCGTCGCCCAACCCAGAATTTGTACCAAGGACTTCCCAGTTATCGACTTCCCGATATAAGCCAGCGCTTTGATAGGACTGACAATCCTTATAATTTATTTATGAAAATTTTCCCAGAAAGCCTCTTTATGCGTTTTACCCAGTGTACCAATGAACGAATTGAGATAATGCGAAAATCAAAACCAGCATACAAAAACGTAAAACTTACAGATATTGGAGAAATAAAAGTCGTCATTGGTTGCATGATATATTAATTATGTCATATAATCGTTTGCTATCTGTGAAACACTATTGGTCGAAACATAGTTCTATGGGAAACGATGCTATAAAATCGGCAATATCGCGGGATAGATTTCTGTTACTGTCATCAAAAATGTATTTTGCTTCACCTGAAAAACCTGAAGTAGCATCCAAGCTGTATTATGTGGAAGATATTGTGGAGTGCCTAAAGTCTCGATTTGCAAGTGCAAGGAACGAAAGTCCTTACCAAAGTATCGATGAAAGCATGACGAAGTTCAAAGGCCGTTCTTCCCGGTAACAATACCTACCATTGAAGCCTACTAAGCGCGGTATTAAAATGTGGCTCAGGTGTGATGCTCTTACTGGCTATACTTAAGATTTTAACATCTACTGTGGGAGAGAAGAATGAACTGTCGAGGGAACCCTAGGCGAGCGCGTCGTAAATCAATTAGCTGCAACAATTCGAGAAACAGATGTCACTTTGTGCTTCGATCGGTTCTTCACAAGTATCAATCTCCTAGAGACTACTAGTTATGCAGCGTTGGGAACCGTTATGACAAACCGCAAAAAAATGCCAATTATCGACGTAAAGCTGAACAAAGGTCAATGCGTTTTCCGAGCAAGCAAAACAGGTTTGATGTATACCAAATGGCATGACACCAAGGAAGTAGTCGTTGTTAGTAATTGCCATTCGTCTGAAATATCGCAGATAGAAAAGAAATTGAAAAACGGTCAAAAAATGAATGTGGAGTTCCCGAAATTATTGAGTTTTACAGACAGATAATGGGTGGAGTGGACAGAGCTGATCAAATAGCAGGTCAATATGAGCTGGATCGGAAATCTAACAAATGGTGGAAAAAAGTCTTTTACCGATTATTGATGATGTCAGTGGGAAATTGTTGGGTAATCAGTTCCCAACTTGGACGGAGACAAAATCCACTCTTAGATTTTATGATCGTTCTGGCGGAAAATATGATAGCCGAAGGTAAAAAAAGAGCTGCTGTTAGTCGATCTGGTACATCTGGAAGAAAAAGCAAACTATCTGCAGGTCATCTTCCTGTTCCCATTGCTAAGCGAAGGGTTGTGCACAATAAAATAGAGAAAGGGGAACAATGACACTGTGCGAAGAATGCCAGATTCCTCTATGCAAGGACTGTTTTGCTCCTTACCATAAGTAAACACCAATTTTTTTATACTGTATTACTAGCTCATTGTTTTCTTCTTTTCATTTTACTGAAACTAAATATATGTTGAATTCATAGTAAAACAAACTTTTATATAAAACCAAATGGTATTAATATTTGAGATATCACTACATATTATAAAACAAAGTCGCTTTTTCTGTCCCTATGTCCCCGTATATGCTTAAATCTTTAAAACTACGCAACGGATTTTGATGCGGTTTTTTTTTAAAGATAGATTGATTGAAGAGGAAGGTTTATATCTATATAATGTGAAGAAATATATAAAGGGGGCGTGGCAATCGGGCAAAATGTGGCAAAAAAACATAAATTTTTTGTTTTCACGGCCATAAATCATAAACGAATCAACCAATTAAAATGAAACTTTCTTGAAGTTTAACTTTGAAATATTTACTTTCGTTCTGCATCAAAAAAAATAATTGATTTATTTGTTATTTAACCAAAATTGTTTAAACAAAAGCAGCTCTTTTTCCAAAAAAAGCTGTTTGTGTGTTTGTTCGCTGTCAACCGAATGAAGCAACAGGCGTTAAGCGATAATCTCACCACACCTCATTAATGCTGAATTACATCGTATGGTGACGTATGTATGTATGTATTTACGAATCGCTCGCATTATTTCATTTCGGACGTATGTACCTATGTATCTATGTACATATGTACTGAATTCCATGTAATTAATATATATGTACATACAATTTTACAGCGAAATAAAACGCTATTTTCACGTTCTATATTAGTAAATCGCACATAATTAAAATACAGTTTTTGAATAGTTTTTATTGATTCGGAGCGCGTTTAGTTTGCTATCGATTCCATACAATAACATTTTTTGTCATTTACTTTTTACGACAACTAATAGCTTATTTTCGAAGCGATTTCAACAAATAGGTACAACATTAATCCTTATCCAATTAAATACGTTAAATACATTGTTGATTTCATATATGTAAATCTATGTACATATATGGCTCTTTAGAGCATATAATTAAAAACAATATTTTTCAAGATATTACATCAGTAATTAGTAATTGAGATCTACCGGAAAAATTGCGTTAGCTGTTGCGTCATCCGGCATTGCCGCTACTCTTTTGGAAAGAGGCCGAACCACACACTCTACATTCAAGCTCCCGCTGAAAATCGCAACCGATGATGATAACAGCGTCTGTAGTGTTTCTAGACAGAGCAATACAGGAATATTGATGCGTGACTGCTCATTAATAGTCTGGGACGAAGCTACCATGTCAAACAAGACGTCTGTGGAAGCACTGGATAGGACAATGCGCGATTTGCGCAACAAAAATTCACCTAAGGGTGGATGTACAATTCTGTTCTCAGGAGATTTCCGTCAAATCCTACCAGTTGTGACTCGAGGAACACGTGCTGACGAAATAAATGCTTCGCTAAAAAGATCCCACCTTTAGTCGTATGTCAATAAATTAGAGCTTAAAACTAATATGAGGGTTTCGTCATCTTCACGTGAGGACAGGCTATTTCCAGAGATGCTGTAAAAAGTTGGTAATGGAGAATTAACACAAAGTGAGGGAAGGATTAACCTAGAAAACCTTTGTGTTTTGATAGACAACATCCAAGAGTTAGTCAACAATGTCTATCCTGACATTGATAACATAAGTTATAAGACAATATCTTGGTTTAAAGAAAGAGCTATTCTGTCACCAACTAACGAACAAGTAGATAAAGTAAATAACTTGATTATTTCAAAGATTGATGCGCCGACGAAAATATACTACTCGGTCGATACTGTTCTCGATTTGGAAGAAGCTGTTCATTTTCCTACAGAATTTCTAAATTCTTTGAACCCGTCTGGACTCCCTCCTCACAAAATGAAGCTGAAAATAGGTTGCCCTGTTATTTTATTAAGAAACCTAAGTCCACCTAAACTTTGCAATGGCACGCGTTTGCTGGTAAAATCACTGAAAACTTTCATAATAGAGTGCACAATACTCACAGGATGTGGTACCGGAGAAGATGTATTGATTCCCCGAATCCCTCTGATACCATCGGATCTACCATTCCAATTTAAACGCTTACAATTTCCGGTAAAGACATCTTTTGCAATGACCATTAATAAATCTCAGGGTCAAACCTTCAACGTTGCAGGCTTAGATTTGAGTGTTGACTGTTTTTCACATGGCCAACTGTATGTCGCTCTTTCAAGAGTAATCTCTAGAGAAAACATGTTTGTATTGTCTAATGACAAGAAGGCTATGAACGTTGTATATAAAGACATTCTGTAATATAGTAATTGTTGTAAAAATAAAATAAATACATATGTAAAAATGCAAAAAGTTAATATGCAAAAATGTAGGGTATGAATTTAGATATCCCAAAATCTTCATGCTATAAAGAAAGGAGAATTTTTTTACTCCAAATTTAACGCGTGCGGGCCTCGGGCAGTAATGAATAAGCCAAAACTACTGGATCGATTTTAATCATTTTTTCAGTGAGTGTCATAGGGTATATATTTTATACCCGTGCGAAGCTGGGCGGGTTGCTAGTATATATATTATATATAATTGGCGCGTACACACTTTTTGGGTGTTTGGCCGGGCTCCTCCACCTATTTGTGGTGTGCGTCTTGATGTTGTTCCACAAATGGAGGGACCTACAGTTTTAAGCCGACTCCGAACGGCAGATATTTTTATGCCGTTTAGATCAGCTGAAAGAAAAAATCCATGAAAAAATATCCAGTTTCCAAAAGAAGAATTTTTTTTTCATCACGACAATGCACCGAGTCGCAAGAACATTTTGACAATGGCTAAAAATGTATGAATTGTTAGAACAACACCAATTTGGCCCCTAGCGACTTTCATTTGTTTCCAGAACTAAAAAAATTCATGCGTGGAAGGTAATTTTTATCAAATGATGAGGTCATAACATCTGTGGAAGCGTATTTTGCAGCCTTTCCAGATTCCTGAAGGATGAATTTCATGAATTGGAATGTGGATGGTATAAGCTTGTTGATATTCGGGGAGACTAAACGGGATAATAAAGAGTATTTCAAGCCATAAAGTTGTGTTTTTCTTATCGAACCGCAAAACCTATTGAAGAACCTAGTAAATGCCATAAAAATTTAATAAATTCAGTGAAATTTGTACAACCTCGCACTAGCACAATATGGAGTAAAGATAATGGCGATATATTTGTGTTATATTCCTTCAACCAAAAGTCAGTGCTAGGCACTTTTCCACAAAGCTCATTTTAAATAGTGATAGCAAAGAGCTCGTAAAACGTTTTTATTTTTAAATTGCTTTTCAAACATCCTCAGCCAATTACTTATGCTTTGTTGCCAGCTTTAAGCACCTTTATTACAACTAATTCCTTTCTCAGAAATATTTTGTAATTACAAACATACATACAGACAGGCACACACAAACATTTCCAAACGACAGTCTAAATTAGTAATAATTCTCAGAAAGCCCTTGAGCATGATTTAAGTCAGCTCCTTTTGTACAACGGTAATAATAAATTTTCCAACTTTAAGCTGACTATTAAATACTTCTAAGGACACACATCCTTTATTTGCATTTCTATGAATTAAATGCGAGCAAGCAACTTAATATTGCTGTCAGTAATATGCACAGAATTGCTGTTGTTGTTGGCACTCGCAGTCAAACTAAATAACATGAAATGAATATTTTTGGCATAATTTACAAAACAAAGGCGAAATGTAAATCTTAAAATGCCCTTGAGCACTTAAATGTCAAAGTATCATGTCCATGTCCACTCTTCAGCGTTTTACTCCTCACCCAGTGAGCGTTAAAATGGAGTGGAATATGAAAGGTACTGCTAAGTATTTGTATAGTGAAATGTGAAAATCCATACAATCCTCTGCGATGGGAACAAAAGCCAAAGCAATGACAGCAGCAAGAATTTCTTGAAAATGACAGCAGAAAACATACACAAATCATACAAAAACAAAACGAAAATGAAAAAAAAAATTATGAGAAAACTACAATAATAGAGCAGGAAGTGAGCTTTGATGGCAGGAAAAGCAAAGTAAAGCAGTGATAGCACGAAAAGAGAAGATTTTTAAAACAAAGTAAAGCAAACAGTTGGAAAAGTGGGTATGCACGAGTATAGGTAGCTAAAACAAATACATAGATTTCTCAAATGCAATAACTATAAGAAGGTAGCGCATAATCGCACAACCTTGACTGGCGTCTGCCGAGCTGCATCTTCATTTGTTCTCAAAAACAAAAACAAAAAAAAATAGAAAGCTCTTCTCCAAATGTCCGACTAGTTTCATGAAAGTTTGCTTTATGAGAAAAAGGCAATGGATGATTGCTTTTAGAAAGGAACTAGGAACTGACATACATACATACATACATATAGAGTAAAGGGCCTACAATTTACGAGTAATTACTTATATAAAAGGATGTTTTCCAAATGTCCAGCTTACAGATATCGATTCTTTGGGAGATATTTGCGCCGATATTTAACAACAATTTGGGCTCTATATCGCTAATTTTGTATCGCTTATTTTCTCTCAATTATTCTACTGACTTTCATTATTGGTGTTGCTTTGCAAACCCTGCATTTGGGAGTATTAGCTGTGAAGAATTTGTTTTGAAAGTCGATCTGATTTGTACTGGAAAACTCGGGCAAAAATATTTCCTGTGGATATTCACCGCATGTTGGTAGATCAACAGATAAAGTGTACAAAGTTATTAATTTTAGAGTTTAGAAAAGAGAGATCTGGACCTTCATAAGATCAAAATGGATTCAGAAATAGCTGAGTACAAGTACCAAACATTGCAGCAATCTATTTTTAGAATTAAGCGATGCTGTCAAGTCATGTGTTAATAATCTATATATCTGAAGTCTGAAGTTTAATGTTATGGGGATTCTTACTATATTTTTCGTAAAAAATATGCCTCGAACTCATCAGGTGTAAGGGACTATCCTGTGCCCCTCATAGAGTACGTATATTAGCACTTTGTTGCCGTGGTTATCATTCAGTTTACCATTTCTAAAGGGTGGTTAAGTTTCAAGGGCCGGTATTGAATTTGGAAAAAGAAACATTTTTTTTATAAAACTATTAACATTTCTCTTTATTATGATAATATTCGTATGGCTCAATTACGTATGAAATAAAATATCGGCCAAATGACCGCCGCGGTCTCGGCGGCACACCTCCATCCGATGGTCCAAATTTTCGATGACGCTGAGGCTTAATTGAGGTTCTATGCCGTTAATGTGCCGAATTATCTTATCCTTTAGCTCTTGAATTATTGCTGGCTTATCAAGGTACACCCTTTCTTTGAAATAACCCCAAAGAAAGAAGTCCAACGGTGTCAAATCACATGATCTTGGCGGCCAATTGACATCGCCGCTGCGTGAGATTATTCGGCCATCAAATTTTTCGCGCAAAAGAGCCATTGTTTCGTTAGCTATGTGACAAGTGGCACCGACCTGTTTAAACCACATATCGTCCACATCCATATCTTCCAATTCGGGCCATAAAAGGTTCGTTATCATCTCACGATAGCGAACACTATTCACAGTAACTGCCTGACCGACCTCATTTTGGAAAAAATACGGCTCAATGATGCCGCCGGCCTATAAACCGCACCAAATAGTCACTCTTTGGGGGTGCATTGGTTTTTCGGCAATCACTCTTGGATTATCATTCGCCCAAATGTGGTGATTCTGCTTATTGACGAATCCACTGAGGTGAAAATGTGCCTCATCACTGAAGATGATTTTCTTCGAAAATTGGTCATTTACTGTAGCCATTTCCATTTCCATTCTGACCATTGACGACGCTTAAAATGGTCAAGAGGCTTTATTTCTTGAGTCAATTGCACCTTGTAAGCGTGTAAATGCAAGCCTTTATGCAAATTGTTCATCAACGACGAGCGTGAGAGGTGCAATTGTTGGGCACGACGACGAATTGAGGTGACGGCTCTTCAACCACACTATCGCGAACAGCTGCAATATTTTTTGAGGCACGAGCTGTACGAGCATGCACTGGTGTTTTCACATCTCCTACAGACCCGGTTTGCTCAAACTTTTGCACAATTTTTCCGATTTTACGCACATTTGGACGATTAAATTGACCGAAAAAATCACGAAGTGCGCGATATGCATTTTGATTTGAATGCCCGTTTTAATAATAAGCCTGAATAACTTTAACGTATTGCTTGATTGTGTATCTTTCCATCGTTCAAATTGAGTTAGTCTGAAATTAAAAAAGGGGAAATGAAATGTAGAAAAAAACTTTAGGTGTGGTTTACATTCAACATCTGCCCTTAAAATTTAACCACCCTTTATGTATCATTGTCGTGCGATTAATATTTGTAAGTTGTCATTGACACCTATTTCGTGGCTTTATATATTTTTGTTGGCAGTGTACACACGTTGGTAAGACGTCTTTAGGTTTTTTGCATTCAGCTGTTGGGTGCATTTGACTACATTTTACACATTTAAATGGTTTTCTGCAGTAAGTTTTAGTATGCCCGAATTCTTGGCATCTGTAGCATTGGAGCATGTCATTTGTTTGTCTGGGAGGTTCTATTTTAATAATAGCGTTATTTAAATGTCTCAACTCATAAATTTTTTTGTTGTTGGCGCTCGGCTCTAAGTCAACAAAAAACATTGATAAGGGCTGTTTAGTTAGTCTACTTTTGACATTATATATGTTTCGCACGCTATGTCCCAGTTGTGTAATCTCACTTTTGATATCTTCTATAGGAGTAGAATAGTGCAAACCTTTTAAAACTACTTTATAGGAACGTTCTTGTTTAAGTTGATACGTATGATAACTTAACTTGCCAATTTCTAATTGCTTTACAACTTTTCTATAAGAATCTACGTTATTTATAATAAGCCTGATTTGTCCGTCTTTAAGCGACTTATAACTAAATTCTTTCTTAGGAATTAAGGTACAAATATATGTTATCATATCACTTATATTTACAACTCCTGGGATTATCAGTGGTGGTGGTTTGGGAATGCTGGGTGTTGTTGTTTCGTTCGCTTCCATATTGCTCTCACGAGTTTCGGGAATATCATCATCATCATCACTCAGAAGATCGTATCGGTTAGGCTGTATTAATAATTTTTTTTTGTGTACAAGCCAGGAGACTCATTGCTGGCACGCTTTCCATTTTTGTTAGTGACATTTTGCCTGCTAATTACAGAGGATGCATAGTTTATCAGCAGCTAACTAGAAATAAACCGACAGCTTCCAGCCATACGAAAGAGAGTGTAAACACAAATAAGCAAAACACTAGCAATGTTCCAGGTGACAATAACAACAACAAAGAGTCATATTCTAACATTTTGAAAGGTAGAAGCACAAACAATAATAGAAATACACAAATGGACAATATAGAGCGATTATTATCGAAGCAAATTGAACTAACAAACACTTTACTTAATATGATGTCTTTACTTATTGAGAAACTATGCAAATAGATCTCACAATAGCAATATGGAATGCCAATGGCTTATCCCGTCACACACAGGAAACTGAAGTATTTTTAAATGATAATTTTATTGACATCTTGCTAGTCTCAGAGACACATTTTACAAGTAGAACTTATTTTAATATAAAAAATTATGATATTGTTGCCACTAACCATCCTAGTAACAGGGCTCATGCTGGTTGTGCTGTATTAGTAAAGTCAAACATAAAGTATGATGTACTAGAGCCAACCAAAACAAATTCAATACAAGCCGCTGGGATTAAAATAAAATGCAATAATATTGACATACACATTTATGCACTGTATTCGCCTCCCAGGCCTAGCATTACAACACCTGAATACGACACTTTTTTCAATACTCTTGGTACAAGATTTCTGGTAGGGGGCGACTACAACGCCAAACATACATGGTGGGGCTCACGTACTCCTAACCCAAAAGGAAGAGAGCTTTATAAATGTATTGTTAAAAATAATTTTAAAACGTTGTCGACGGGGGAGCCTACCTACTGGCCGAGTGATCCATCGAAAATTCCGGATTTATTAGATTTTGCTGTATACAATGGTATCCCAGCCCAATTACTGGAAGTTGTCAGTTCTGAAGAACTCAGCTCAGATCACTCTCCAGTCATTATCAGTTACGACACTCTAACTAGCCTACGGCAACAGAAATACAAAAGATTAACTAGTAAGAGTGAAATAAAAATTTTTCAAGATTGGCTAACCCAAAATTTGGAACTTAATATTTCAATTAAAGCAACAATTGAGCTAGATAATGCAGTCGAATATTTCACAAATAAAATCCAAGAAGCGGCCTTTTTTTCTACTCCCCAAAAAGGTAATGAGATCAAATATCGTAGCCGTATACATGTATGTGGAGAGATAAGAGCATTAATTAAACATAAGAGACGCCTTCGAAAAAAATGGCAAACTACTAGGAATCCAAGAGACAAAACTGCTCTAAATAAAGCAACAACTGAAGTCAAAGAAAAACTAAACGAATTTAGAAATAAATCAGTATCAGACTATATACACAGCCTAAACGATAGAAATGTTGATGATCATAAGATTTGGAATGCTACAAAATATCTCAAACATCCCAAAAAGAGAAATGCGCCTATAAAAGATTGTGGCAGCGTTTGGTGTAGGACAGACAAGAGTAAGGCTTATGCATATGCTAGATATTTAGAGGCAATGTTTTCTCCGTTTATAAACCAATGCAACAACGATGATGATGTGTTAGCATTTCTCGATACCCCATGTCAACTATCTCTACCGATCAAACATATTACACCGAATGAAATTCGCTCTGAAATTGAAAACCTGTGTAACAACAAATCTCCTGGATATGATAAAATTGACGCCAAAGTAGCCAAGTGTTTGCCGAAAAAAGGAGTTATGTTCTTACCCTCTGTTATATAACTCAATATTAAGATTAAACTATTTTCCTACACAGTGGAAGTGCGCCGAAATAGTTATGGTCCTTAAACCGGCAAAACCTGACAATCAAATATCCTCTTACAGACCAATCAGCTTATTGACAATATTCTCCAAAATATTCGAAAGACTATTTTTGCGCAGAGTATTCCCAACACTGAAAGAAAATAAGGTCGTACCCGAACATCAATTTGGTTTTCGCCGATACCATGGTACACCTGAACAATGTCACCGTGTTGTTAATTTCATAACCGACTCCTTTGAACGAAGGGAATATTGTTCAGCCGTATTTTTGGATGTACAAAAGGCATTCGACAAAGTATGGCATCAAGGCCTGTTATATAAATTAAAAAAAATACTTCCTGCACCATTTTATCTAACACTAAAGTCTTACCTCACCGAAAGATCATTTTACGTTAAGGTAAATGAAGAAATAACTGATATTAGATACATAAAAGCTGGAGTACCACAGGGTAGCGTACTCGGTCCTATACTTTATACGATTTTTACATCTGACATACCCGAAACCGAAAATGTCCTAATGGCTACATACGCTGATGACACCGCTATACTAGCTTCAAGTCCGTCCCCAATTGATGCAACCAATCTAGTTCAGATAGAACTAAACGAGATACAGACGTGGCTGGACCGATGGAAATTAAAAGTTAACACAAACAAATCTGTGCATGTTTTGTTTTCATTGAGACGGAAAGAATGCCCTTCACTCTATCTAAACGGTAATATAATTCCCAAACATGATACGGTCAAATATCTTGGCATACATTTGGACAAACGGCTAACCTGGAAATGCCATATTCAAGCAAAAAAAAACCCAGTTAAAGATAAAAACAAACAAACTTTACTGGCTACTAGGACCAAAATCAACACTTAATCTAAATAACAAAATATTAATATATAAGGCTATACTAAAGCCAGTATGGACCTACGCAGTACAACTGTGGGGAACTGCTTGCAATTCTAACATAGAAATTCTGCAAAGATATCAGTCAAAAACTTTAAGGCTTATCACAAGTGCACTCTGGTTCGTCACAAATAAAGCCATACATACTGATCTAAAAATTCCCTTTATAAAAGATGAAATTAAAAAAATTACCACAAAATATTTACAGAGATTAAGTTATCACGATAACCCGCTAGCAATTGCATTACTTGATGAAACTAAAGAAATTAATAGACTTAAAAGACATCATGTATTAGACATTCCATTCAGAACCTAATAGATAAATCTAATATTAAAATGTATTAAAATCTAACACATAAGTCTGAATATAAGTGTACATTAATCGTAGTATACATATATATCATTATTGACCTCAATGGAGCTCAATAATATAAGTCAAATTGTTAATAGTTAGATAATTTGCTTATTATTTTAAAAATAGATTGCAAATAAACGACAAAAAAAAAAAAAAAATATATTTATTTTTGTTAATTAGTTACCAGTTGTTATGTTATTTGCAATATTCTGGGGGAAACTAAGTTCTTCTATGATTGGACGAAATTTCGTTGGTAGAAAATATTTTTAGTAATTTTAATTTTTTATATTTTTTTTAGAGTATTTAAATTTTTTAGTCGGAAGGTCTGTTTTTTTTTTAAATTTAACTTTTGCGTGCAAAGAACATAATTGATCCAGAAAAATATCTTTCTAAGCTGTACTTTCAGAATATAATATAAAGGTGACGATGCAAAAAAAACTTTGTTTATGCTACCCACAAATTTTTTTTATGAAAAAAAAGAAAAAAAAAATACTTTTTATTTTTTCATTTCATTTAATTTTTAACCGTGTTGCCAATGCCTTTCCAATGTTTTCTCCTCATTATGTTCATCTCCTTGCCATGGGGATCAGACTTAAGTAGTTGTTAAACCCCATTTATGGGGGCTAACCTACGACAAACTAAGAGAGAAGCTCACTTGCCTGCACTTCCCAGCACTCTTCAGAGTAATTATGGGAATAGATCAGATCTAATCAGCTCTAATAGTATCTCTACAGCAATATTAAGTTTTAAAAAATTTAAATCACCAGGTCCTGACAACATCATTCCAGCAGAACTTCAAGAAGGACTGGAAATTCTACTGCCTTGGTTAAAAAAGATCTTTAACAAGTGTTTAAATCTCTCTTCTTCTTCTTCTTCTTAATTGGCGCTATAACCGCTTACGCGATTTTGGCCGAGTTTAACAAAGCGCGTCAGTCGTTTCTTTCTCGTGCTAACCGGCGCCAGTTGGACACACCAAGTGAAGCCAAGTCCTTCTCCACCTGATCTTTCCAACGCAGAGGAGGCCGCCCTCTTCCTCTGCTACCACCAGCTGGTACCGCATCGAATACTTTCAAAGCCGGAGCGTTTGTATCCATTCGGACGACATGACCCAGCCAACGTAGCCGCTGGATCTTTATTCGCTGCGCTATGTCTATGTCGTCGTAAAGCTCATACAGCTCATCGTTCCATCGTCTGCGATATTCGCTGTTGCCAACGTGCAAAGGTCCAAAAATCTTACGCAGAATCTTTCTCTCGAACACTCCAAGCGTCGCTTCATCGGATGTTGTCATCGTCCAAGCTTCTGCGCCATACGTTAGGACGGGCATGATGAGAGTCTTGTAGAGTGTTAGTTTTGTTCGTCGAGAGAGGACTTTACTACTCAATTGCCTACTTAGTCCAAAGTAGCACTTGTTGGCAAGAGAGATTCTACGTTGGATTTCAAGGCTGACAAATCTCTCTTACCTTCCGACAATTTGGAAGAAATCGAAGGTAGTATTCATTCCGAAAACTGGGAAGCCTTCACACTGCAAACCAAACGACTTCAGGCCCATTAGCCTAACCTCTTTTTGCTTAAAGGCTTTTGAAAAAGCTTAGATGAGCAAATCAAAACCCAACTTGATACTAAGTTGATCTCTGAGACACAACATGCCTACACTAAAGGGAAATCGACTGAAACGGCACTTCATTCACTGGAGCAAACAGTGGAAACTTCCCTTCACAATAAGGAGTACTCTGTTGTCGCATTTATGGACATAGAAGGTGCTTCTAATAATATTGAACCCTACGCTATTTTTGTCTGAAATTGCCAAATTGGGTATTAATTACTCCATCCGAAAGATGATCGAACAAATACTCCAAAATAGAATAATCACTTCAGAGCTTGGGTTAAGCCGCATGAGAATGTACGCCGTCAAAGGCACTCCTCAAGGCTGAGTACTTTCACCCCTTCTCTGGAATCTCGCTGTAAACAGTTTGCTTCGAAATCTCGAAAAAGCAGGCTGCAAGGTTGCAGCCTATGCAGATGACATTGCTCTCTGCGTGTCAGGCAAACACCTGAATACCCTCACTGAGCTCATGCAACGCTCAATCAATATTCTGTCAAAATGGTGCACCGAGTGCGGACTAAATGCGAATCCAGCAAAGACAGATCTTGTTCTCTTCAATAGGAAACAACAATCTCCTCCACTGCAAACAATAACCTTAAAAGGGGAATCATTACTCCTATCTGATTCAGCTAAATATCTAGGAGTTATTCTAGATCGGAAGTTGAGTTGGAAATTGAACATCGAAAACAGATGTAAAAAAACTTTCATAGCTCTTTATACTTGTAAGAAAGCTATAGGCAAAACCTGGGGTTTTTCACCTCGGATCATTTATTGGATATATACCCCGATCATCAAACCGATACTCTTCTACGGTGTGGTGGTATGGTGGACAGCACTCGAAAAACGGTGTAGAGTAGCCACAATTGATCGAGTCCAAAGAACAGCCTGCCTCCTGATAACAGGATGCTTAAGTACAACACCTACTAAGGCTCTAAATACGTTGCTTCACTTGTTCCCTATCGATCTGGCTGGCAAAGCGATTGCAGCGAAAGCAGCGACACGCATGAATGCTATATCGAAATGGAATAAGTATCTTGGCCATTCGGCCATACTGAACAGGAACACTGTTATCTCTTCCGACATAGACTATCATGTAAGTCTTCCATCACTACCCTTGCTTTCTCCTGTTCACTCCCAACTAGGGAAGAATGGAAGACAAATCTAACCGAAATCGATGGCCCACTGATTATATATACAGATGGTTCAAAACAAGACGGCAAAGTGGGATTTGGAATCTTTTCCAATTCCCCTCACATCAATCAGTGTATACCAAGCGGAAGTATGCGCTATCTGGTATGCTGCGAAAACTCTCTTAGAAAATAGAATATCACTAGAGGATATCCGCTTTTTCACCGACAGTCAAGCGGCTGTTCGAGCACTCAGCTCCTCTTATACCCACTCAGATGTGGTTTGATCCTGTCTCTTATCTCTTAACGAGATAAGTGTTCAGAATTCTGTCCAAGTTATCTGGATACCGGGTCACAGTGGATTCGAAGGTAACTGCAAAGCTGATGAGCTCGCAAAAGCTGGAGCTGCGCAATCAAATATTAGTAACTCACCCACAATCCACATTCCGCTCTCAACATGTAAATTGCTCATTGATCGAGAATTTCACAGCATTGCTGATCGGAGGTGGCGAGTGGAAACTACTTGCGTTACGACCAGACAAATCTGGCCATCCTACAATCTGAAACAGACAAAAACCCCTATAAGTCTTTTGAAACACGAACTAAGTCATATAATATCTCTTATCACCGGCCACTGCCTTTTGGGCACTCACGCACGTCGGCTCGGGGTTCCTCAAAACGACCTGTGCAGATACTGCGAGGACGAAGATGAGGAAGTATCGAGCAGGAATTTGCTGTGCAGTTGTCCCGGTCTAGACAGAAGTCGATTCGCTCTTCTAGGCTCTCCAACAATTGACAATCTTTCAGTACTCTCGAATCTGAAAATCGAATCTCTCAACGAATTAATATCTTTGACCAAAATCTACAATAAAAATCTCGGTTAGGTGGGGAAATCATATAACATAATGAGCTCTAGGCCAACACAACGGACCCAACTTGTGGTCTATGTGGCACTCCGATGCGGGGTCACCCTTAACCCAACCAACCAACCAAGAGAGAAGCTCCATGTAGCGACTGACTGGGTATCCATCCGCAATACGACGGAAGTGGTGGCCATTGAATCTTCTTGCGGATACCACCGTACCGATGATAGTCCCCCTGTTATTCTTTACCCTGATGTCCCATCTTGTCCACGTACGGCACCAAGTTGACCGATGAGTATACAGACCCTTTCAGACTTGTAAGCGACTTATTTTTGAGGAAACTCTAAGAGTGGTAAAACCATTTTCAAAATCACCCGACATTTGTAACCAATTCTGAATGCTAAATACACAGAAGCTCTGCTTAACCAAAACAAGCACAGTCTTAACACACTGATTTCGGTTTTAATGGAGCACTGCCTAATAAGCAGTGGATATTCGTGCAAGCACACAACTTTTGCAGAAGTTGTCTAAATGAGTAAGACGAAGAGATGATATGGCACTTGCTGTGCCATTGTTTTGCTCTATCCAGAAGTAGGTTTATTATTTTAGGTAGGCAATATTTTAATGAAATGGAAGAACTCAGTTCTATGAAAACCAGAGATCTTCTAAAATTTTTGAAAAGTATGTAGATATACACTGGTTTTAAGAGAGATAAGGATAAGTTCCCACATGACATCACATTGGGCTATGAGTCTGAGTGTGCCCTACAGCACAACAGTTTCAACCTAACCTAACTTCGATGTTGTTTTTATTGTTTCACTTTTAGTCCAACAAATATTATCATTTGTTTGTACTCGCCCCAGCCACTATTGATTCCAACCTTTACGATATCTCTTCATATACTCTCATATACACCCCGTTGCAAAATTATGATTCACAGTACAAAAAAAAAAAAAAAAATACTTCCTAACGAATTAAAAAAAAATATATATAAAAACTTTCAATTTTTCAACTAGAATTTTTCTTGGTATGCCAAAATGCGACATCGATGTCTAAATTCGTGCTTAGTTAGATGTCTGACAGTCTTAGAATGCGAACTTTCACAATATTTAATTTTTTATTAGAGAAGAAGTGGCTTCAACACATTGGGAATTAAAAGGGGAAACTTGAGTGGTATCGGAAAAGGCCTTCAGACGTGCACTGGGCTCCTCTACATGCTCATGAATAGTGAGTCCCCATAACCTAACTTATTATAATCGACTTCCTGTTTTATTTTAACATTTTCAATAAATTAATTTTTATTTTTTTTTTCTTTTGTTCCGCATGAAAATGTTCTGATTAGTTTCATAATGGCACACAAATTCTGTTAAATTTTCTACTACCCCGCTAATGGATAGCTATACCATGGCTAGCTGATACTTATATTATAGGCCATACACATTGAAAAAGCCATTTTCCCCGGGACTGCTATGCAAACTCTCATGTGCTGCTGTCCACGCATATCCTACTCAAATGCTGTTGCTTGTTGAGCAACTACACAGAACCTCATCACCGTTCGATAAAATGAATACCACTTTATTTATTAATGTTTGCGTTTCATCAAATCAAATTTCTATTTTTACAAACTTCAACCCTCGATTTGCCCCTGCTGCAACCCGCTCTTTGAAGAATCACAAAACAAGCCGTATGCTTAATTTAACTCCAGCCAACTGCTCGCTAGCCAAGCAAGTCAAGGAAATTCGAGAAGATTGGCACTAAAGAGATATGAGCATGGAAAATTGATATGAATAGTCTATAACAAAAACAACTAAAGGCCAAATGTGATTGTTATGTGGTGCCATGAACTCTAACAAACAAAGCGACCAAATACAAAACAAAAAAAAAACACAACAGACGAAATGTTGAAACCTTTCCCATTTCCGATGAAGTCAGCAAGCAGGCAACTCTTAGATGGACTAAAATTATATGAAATAGAAAAAACCGCAGAAAAATATGTCGCGCTGAAGAAAATGTCAAAACAAATGACAAAGCAATAAACATGCGGAAATAATGCGTCGGAAAAAACGGACAACAAAAACATTGCAGAAATCAATGTTAAGTAAAAATAAAAATAATAAAAAAAGCACGAAATGAGATGAGATGAAAGCAAATGAAATGAAATGACACAAAATTGTCCAATGAACTAGAAGCGAATGAGGAAACGAATATGAACAGAATGGACACAATGATGCACAAAAGCAATAACAATAACAATATGAAAGTAAAACATATTACAATAATGTGTGCACACAATCAACAACAAATTAATGAAAAAATATGAAAAGCAAAAAAAAAGTTTTAATATAATAATAAATAAATTTTATGTAATAATAACTAAACTAAAAAATAATAGAAAAAAAGCACTAACATACACAGGATATGCGCAAGGAAGACAAATAAATTGAAAAATACCACAGGATGTGCAGAGAGGAAGTGGGGCCACACAAGGACCACGCCGCGCCGGTGGAAAGGTAAACGGGATGCTGTGCGAGTGGCGTGAAAGGGCAAAGGGGAAGTGGAATTTCATTGATATTTATACGTTTGGCTATGCTCATTGTTGTTGTAGCTGTTATTCGCATTGCCATGTCATTGGGTTAGAATTACATTTTCAATAAACAATAAACGGAAATGAAAGCATTCCCATATAACAACAAGTACAACAACCACCAGGCAACCAAGCGAATGGCTTGTCGCCCTCTTTTCAAATGAATTTTCCATAGAAAATTAAATAGAATAATTTTGAATTTGAGTTAATTTCTTGTCGTGTGTGCTTGAAAGCGCTTGTGCATGTGTGAGTATTGTGTGCGGCGAAGCGTCAATATTTGCGCATCATTGCAAGCCTAGTGTACATATCTGGTATGGCAGATTATTCAACCACGAAGCATTCACATACGCACAGGCACTCAATTACATATTAAATTGCATTATTATATTTTCAAATTGAACGATTTTTCAATACTCAACTTCGTACTGGCTAACGATTCAATTTTTTTCTTAGGTTTTTTTTTATTTTTTTTTTTTAATAACATACGCATTTATTTGTTGGCAAATGTGCACATCTGTGGTTCGTCGCTTGCTACTCGTCAAACCGCAAATTTTTTGAAACGATGTGACAGCTGTCAAAGTGCGAGTTGGCGAGTTGGCGAGTTGAGAGGGTAGTTTAGCGCATGTTGGGGTTAAACAAAAACATACCCTTAAAAAATTTTGGAAAAAATTGTGGAAAAACCCATTATCAGTGCGGAAATCGATAAATCCACAGAGAATCATATATTCGGGAAAAATTTTATGAAATAAAATATTATCAATATGCAATTTTTCCTTTCTTTTTTTGAAGTCATTATCCAGCAAATGCAAACAATAGTACGACGCAAATCAGTGAAACCAATGATGGTGGGCAAATTCTCAAACAAAGGCATTTTGTGCTTGGCTATGTGTGCATTAACAGGTTGCTGCAGCGATTTTTTTCTCATCAAAAAGCAAACTCATTTTTCAAATTAATTGGCATTTGCCAAATTAAGCGCACGTCTAGAATTCGATATCTACCGCAGCGAGCATAGAAATATTTGTAGGTAGCAGTGAATGGTCGTATTTACCCTACCCTGCAGTAAAATTTACTAGCGGATTCTAGTGAATGTGTTTTTAGTGAATTTAGAATCCCGATTCGTTCGCATTGCTTCTTCTTCACCACGATATACATATGCATATACTTTGCTTTTACGCTGTGATGTGCTGAGGAATGTTAGCTGCCTTCGCTCACATACCTTTTTCGTTAGCTCGGAGCTGATGGCAAAGATTTTCTCTCCAATAAAAATTAGTCTTTAAAATAGCCTAGACAAGCTCCATTTGTGGTGAGTTGAGCTTCAGAAATTGATTCCATGTGACTTAATGGATGATACTTTACGTTTGTCCCTCCAGTTACTGCCCGGCTAAGAATATCCTTAGGTGTGTAAGCGAGGATAAAGGCCTCGGCGTGGTACTAGATGAACGATTTTCTTTTAAATACCTCAAAAATAGAACGAGTACGCCAAGGGGTTGACAGACCACGAGCATCACACGTAACGAGTTGAAGCAACAAAAGCTGCTCTTATTGAGCGCGAACTAACTAATATTCACTATTTATTTTATTTAAGTTAGACATACAACCATAAGTTATTTTTACAATGATTGGCCTTAAAAATAGCTTACATACTTAAATCCTCGATTACAAAAAATTAATAATTTAAATCATCATCAACCAAGGCATATATATACTTGCGAACCGTTTTTAATGCAATGTTTCGCTTACAATACTTTCCGAAGCTCTGGAAAGTGGCAGAGATTATTGCATTGCCAAAACCGGGCAAAGATCCAACTACCGTGTCATCATATAGACCAATAAGCTTATTACCGACAATATCTAAAATTGCTGAAAAATTACTGCATGATCGAATAAGCCAACTTCGAGACCAAAAACGTATAATACCGGATCATCAATTTGGATTTAGAAAAAAACATTCGACTATTCAACAGATCCATAGAATTACAAATAAAATCCAATCAGAACTTGAAAACAATCGATACTGTGCCGCAGTATTTTTGGACGTAGCTAAAGCGTTTGACAAAGTGTGGCATGAAGGCTTACTCCACAAAATAAAAGGAATGCTACCTTTTGACTACTATCTCATCATAAAAAGCTATCTAACCGACCGAAGCTTCTATATTAAATATGACAATCAATGTTCAGATATTCATCAAATAACTGCTGGAGTTCCGCAAGGAAGCGTTCTTGGCCCTCTACTATATGTTTTATTCACCGCAGATATACCACCTCCTGACGAAACTAATTCTTTAATTGCTACGTTCGCAGACGATACAATACTATTAACATCAGATGAAAGTTTAATTATCGCTACTGAAAAACTGCAGCGATACACAAACGCAGTTAAGGCATGGTTCGATAATTGGTGCCTAAAAATAAATGAAGACAAAACCGTACAGGTTATACACTAACAAAACAAAATTTACCGCAGTTCAAATTAAAATAAATGATAAAGCAATTTCAATAGAATCAACTACTAAATATCTGGGAATTCACTAGGACTCCAAACTAAATTGGAATCATGACATAAAGCAAAAGGTCAAACAAATAAAAGAACAACTTCGACAACTTAATTGGTTAGTCTGCTCTAATGGTTAATGGTGAATGGTTGTAAAGGGTTAAGGAGTAGCCCTTTAGCACTGCGACCATATTGATCTATTGTGCACCCTATGCTGTCTATTGACTGTTAAGTATGCTTATGAATTGTACCAGCTCCTTCTGAGGGAGGAGTGATTGAAGGTCTATCTGTAAGCATGAACTTGTTTAAAAACCTTTTCCTTCTATGCGTCAACCCCGGACATTCGATAATGAGATGTTCCATAGACTCCTCATCTTCGCAGCAGAATCTGCAGGTGCTGGTGTTAGTTATGCCTAATTTATGCAAGTGTTTGTTGCAGGTGAAGTGACCCGTGAGGGCGCCTGTGAGAGTGCGAATGCTCTTTTTGTTTAACATGAGGGCCATGTTGGCTCTTTTAGCGTTGAAACTTAGGAACTTTTTGGAGTGTCTAAGACCCTCTACATTGTTCCAATGCTGATTTAATAGAGTTTTGGCTCAGTATTTTACTTTTTGTTTTAGGTTGTTTTTGTTGAATCCAAACATAGGACTAGGTCCGATGAAGTTTTCATCTGCCCCTTTTTTGGCTTGAAAGTCTGCCTTTTCGTTGCCGTCATATCCCTCATGTCCCGGTACCCAAATTAATGAAACATTGTTTTTGGATGCCAGATTATTGAGTGCCTTGTGGCATTCTAAGAGGGTTTTTGAGTTGTATGTATAGCTATCTAAAGCTTTTAGGACTGATTGGCTGTCCGAGAGTATTTTAATCCTTACTCTTTTGTGGTTTCTGCGTTGCATGATGTTTACTGCTTCCATTATTGCGTATAGTTCCGCTTGGAAGATAGTGGTGTCCCTGGTGAGAGTGTATGATTTGTGGATTCTGGGCCCCACTACATCTGCTCCTACACCATAAGGTGTTTTTGATCCATCAGTGTACCATTTTTGTGAATCATCATTCATCCATTTCGGGTTTGTTTTCCACTCGATCCTCTCAGGAAAGGTAACTGTGTATCCTTTTATGAAACAGAGGGTTGGGTCAATGTGGTCTGAAACTTGAGTCATGCTTATGGTGTTTTTGATTTTATTTAGGATATTTAGGTGACCGGTGAGGTTGCCCAATTTGAAATTTTTATTTATTTTATTTATTTATTTATTTAAAAGAGTAACAGTTATTAATAACTATTCCACTTACGAAATAAGCACTGGCTGCCAGGGCCTTCGGCTTATGGTATCTTAATTAGAGTAATAATATAGGTAAGTAACTAAACAAGAGGATGGGAGAGAGGAGTTGAGTTAGTTTTAAAAGATTAGTGGGTAGTGTGAGTTTGGCCGGAGTATAATTTTATATATGTATATCTAGTTTTCGCAAAGAGTTAAAGTTTTAATTTAGTTAGTTTAATAAATTTACAAATTAAATTAATGCTATTGTCATCTGTGTTGTGGAGTAGCTTCGAAAGTTCAAAGTTAGGGTGAATTGCATTTCTAGTGCATTTCAATCCTGGGCAGGTATCGAGGAGGTGTGAAGTCGTGTAGTCGTCTGAGTTGCAAAAAGGACAGGCTGGTTTGACTGTGCTGTTTAGTATGTGAACATGGGTGGATATAGTGTGACCGATTCGAAGACGTGTAAATATCTTGAGGTTCTTGGAAGGCATGTGTGTAGGATATATCGGCTTGATACCAGTAGGGTTGTACTTTTTGTAGTGGTGTTGATAATTAAACCATTGGCTATTGTATGCATCCTGAAGATATGTTAGTGTAATTTTTCGAATATCTTTGGTAGTAAAATGTGCACTGATGTGAAGGGGTTCTTGGGCAGCTTCTTTGGCTCTAGTATCAGCGCATTCGTTGCCTTGTATTCCGGCATGACCCGGAACCCACATGAACCTTATGGCATTTTTATTTAATGCGATATTATTTCGGATTTCAGTGATTATTGGAGTTTCGTTAGAGTGGTTCAATATAGCGTCCATTACGGATTTACTATCGCTGCAAATAATGAATTTTCCGCCTTTGTTGGAGGTGTAAACTACCGCTTCAAGCAATGCAGCTGCTTCCGCTGTGAATACTGAGCAGTAGGAAGGTAAAGCCCCGACTGAAATTGTGACACCAAGCTGGTTTGTGACTGCAAACGATGTATTGGTCTCTGTTTTAGATCCATCGGTATAAACGAACTCCCATTCGTTTCTTAAAGGAGCAACGATTTCATTAAAATGTTGGACGTATTCATTAGAGGAGGTAGACTCTTTGGGGAATTTCAGCAAATCCGCGATAAAACTAATTTTTGGATTCAAGCCTGGTGGGAAAACTGGGATTGGTGGCAAAATCGCATCTGATGTGACATTCAGTTTGTGCATTAGTTCAACACAACGTTGTATGGTGGACGGTTTGCGGATATTTTTATGTTGTTGCTTCGCTGAGTTGACTAGTCCAAGTAATATTTTATTTCTGCAGTGAAGAAGCTTGGGTAGGAGCATTATTGTGTTGCGGTTGACTCTGTGTGGTATATCCGGTAATCCTGCTTCTGCAAGAACAGCTTTTGTTGGTGATGTTGGAAACGCGCGGATACTCCTTCTAGCTGCCGCATGGTAAGGAGCATTTAGTAGTTTGATATTTTCTTTGGCACAGTGACCGTAAATACAAAGTCCAAAATCGATTTTGGATAACAGTAAGGCCTTTGTTACGTTAGCAAGTGTGTGTGGATGAACGTGGGAATGCTTAGAAGATAAAAACTTAATTATGTTAAGCCTTAAAAATAAGCTTATTCTAATGGCTTTACAATGTTCTTTATATGTAAGTTTTTTGTCGAATGTTAAGCCTAAAATCCTTAGTGTGTTAGAATGTGGGATTAGTACATTGGAAAAGGACAAACTGGGGAAGCAACATTTACGTTTTCTACATATATGAAAAGTAGCGCATTTATTTGCTGAGATGTTAGCGCCTGATATTTCTGACCATTTGCTTATACTGTTTAAAATGTTCAGGAAAATATAAGTGACTTCGTTAAGGTTTTTTAATTTGGAAAATATTAAAACATCATCAGCATATATAACATGTTCCACCTCGGCATTAGAGGCGATAATTGAACTAATTTCATTGAAAGCTATTGTGAACAATGTTACTGAGAGAGGTGAACCTTGTGGTATACCATTAAAGAGTCTATGAGCCTGTGATTTACAATTATTAACGCTGACTGAAAACTTGCGATTACTTAAAAAGGATTTAACGAATTTATATATTTTGTTTCCGATTTTCCAGCGCTTGAGTTGGTTAAGAATAACATGAATGCCGATTCTATCGAATGCTTTCTCGAAGTCTAAACTTAATACGGAAACGTGATTACCTGACGCTAATGCCGAGGATGCGAAATGTTCAAAGTATAAAAGCGACTCGGTCACTCCTATGCCTTTTTGGAAGCCAAATTGGTTGGAACTAAGAAGTCCCTTTGCTTTAGCGAACCACAGAATTCGGACGGAAATGATCTTCTCAAGGATTTTGGACATGCACGGGAGTAAGGAGATAGGTCTAAAGTTCGTAATGAGGGTAGAGGGTTTATTAGGTTTAGGGATAGGGACAATTAAAGCAGTTTTCCATTCTTGAGGAAAGATTCCAGCATTGAAAATATCATTGTAAAGATTCAGGAGTCGGATTTTGAGGATGCTGGGTAGGTTTTTTAGTATTTCATAGGATATTTTATCCAAGCCGGGTGCCTTTCCTGTCATTTTTGAGATCGTGGAGTCGAATTCATGTTGAGAAATTTGGGATTCTATGAGCGAAGCTTCAATTGAAGGGTATGGGTTGGAGTAATTTTCAGGTAGGGTGAGATTTTTTTGCGAGTTGAAGGCGGAATGAAAATTGGAGTCGTGGGAGTAGGTCGACCAGGATTTAGCAAATTCTTCAGCGATATCTGGTGGAGCGTAGATTGGCCCTTGTTCATTATAAATAAATGGTATGTTAGAACGACGCGAGCTGCCTGTCAGCATTCTAATATCTGACCATATCTGTTTAGGGCTTGAAGAGGGATTTATATTTGCTGTGAGTTTTTCCAAGGAATGCCTTTTAGCTGATTTAAGCTCTTTTCTGAAAACAGCGTTCGCTTTTTTATAATTAGCGAGGTTGGTATCGTTCATGTGGTACTTGTATTTGGACCACAGTTTTTGCTTGCTATTTCTTAAGATGGTAAGTAGATTAGACCAGTATGGTAGTTTGGCGGAAAATTTTCTTGTATTTGTTTGTGGTATTGAGAGGTGGGCTGCCGAACGAATTATTGTTTTAATATTGGCAGCTTCTGCGTTGATGTTTTTTGAAACCGCTTTAGTGTTTGTTAGGGTTATGGATAAGGAATGAAATTTTTTCCAGTCAGCTTTTCCCGTTAAAAATTTTGATATCGGCTTGACTTCGTACCAATCAGGGATGGAAAAGGATGTTATAAGCGGGAAATGGTCGCTGTTGTGGAGTTCGTCCAATGTACGAGAAGAAAGGCTGGGAGCTATAGAAATGGATGCAAGAATGATATCAGGATGGGTGAAGGTTTGG
Organism: Anastrepha ludens; assembly: GCF_028408465.1. Taxonomy (NCBI): domain Eukaryota; kingdom Metazoa; phylum Arthropoda; class Insecta; order Diptera; family Tephritidae; genus Anastrepha; species Anastrepha ludens. The sequence goes on along the minus strand of NC_071500.1, from coordinate 113,456,058 downwards.
TGTGTGGAAAAGTGTGTGGGTAGGCCATCGTTCAAGACAATGAGATTTTGGGTCAAAATTAAATCTTCAATAGTATTTCCTCTTCTATTGGAATGCTCGGAGCCCCACAATGGGCTCCAGGCATTGAAATCGCCTAGGACTATAATTGGGGTGGAAAATTTGGTAATTATATCAGTAAGCTCTTTGTAAGTAAAATTTTGGCAGGGAGGAATATAAAAATTAATTAAAGTGATTTTTCTTCCTATATCAATCTCGATAGCTAGGCAGGATATATTAGATGAAATAGGAATTATTTTATGATTTAAGCATTTTTTTATAAAGAAAGCGATTCCTTGCTTACACAAGGTATTTTGAGGCAAATTGTGGAAATAGCTATTATATTTATTAGGTGCGTATGTTGTTTTATTGGATGGAATATGTGTTTCTTGCAGTGCGACAATCGCCGGGTTGAATTCATTAATTAGTATATTTAAATCTATGTAGTTATTAAGTAGTCCATTAATATTCCATTGTATTATTTGTATCATCTATTCTTCTTTTTGGGGTGGGCTTTCTGTAATAACAGGTGGAAGAGGGTGGGTGGGAAGCTGGGAAAGTTGAGAAAGGAAGGAGAAAATAGTTGGATTTGTGTTGTAGTAATCGACTGAATTATTATGTACGCAGTCAACAGTGCTATCGATATTCGCGTTATATTCATTTGCGTTTATGTTTGCTGAGTTAGCATTGTTGGTAGTAGAAAATATTTGCTTGGTTTGTGGGTTACTATTGTTATTATTGCTGGTGGAGGGTAGAAGAGTGTAAACAGTGGGAGTAGGTGATGCCGGCTTGAATGATGTATTTATTGTATTTTTGTTACTTCCTTTTGTGGTATTATTTGTTTTGATGATATTTAAATTGTTGGGGTTTCTGGAGGTTTGTTCTGCTTGGTGATTAGTTGCATTTGTTGTGTTTATATTGTTTTGTGGATTACTGCAGGTATTTTTGGTTATATTAGAGAAAGAGGGTGAAGATTCATTAAGAGTGGGGGGTATTTGCATTTTATGTATTCTAATAGCCTCGCGCATGCTGCATTTCTTTTCAGTTTTTATTGTAATTATTTGCTTCATTTGAACGAATTTTGGGCATGATTTACTGGAGGCAGCATGATCGCCTGAGCAATTTGCGCAAAAAGTACGTGAGCATGGAGTTGGCGTGTGAGGTGGAAGTGCACATGAGTCGCATACTGGGGTTTTGTTACAACGTTTAGTTGTGTGCCCAAGGATTTGACAACTTTTACACCTCATCGGGTTCGGGAAGTAAGGTCTGACTTTGGTAGTGTACCATGAGACTTCCAGTTTTTCTGGGAGCTGATACAAGTCGAATGTGAGCAATACGACTCCACTAGCAACAGTTTGGCCATCATAACGTTTAAGGAATTTGTATGCTGAGACAACACCTTGATCACTTAAATTTTCCACTATTTCTGTTTCCGGAACATCATTTAGACAAGGCGCATAAATAGTGCCCTTAGAGTGATTAAGATTGTTGTGCATTTCGATTTTCACATCGCAAACTCCAATTAGTTTAGTTGTGGCGAGAAATTTTTTTGCAACTAGATCGTTTTTAACAAACAGAAGAAGGCTGCCGTCTCTGAGACTTGAAATTTCTATTTTCTCCGTTGAGATATTCTTTAAAGCCTTGTGTACGGCAAAACATGAATATTTATTTAGTTGTTTATTTGTGTTTATTGCGCTAGCCACAAGGTATTTAGGGTTGTCCTTTTTAATTAAAGGGAGAGAAGGGAATATTTCTCTGGTGATTGTTTGCGCCTTTTTTCTCTTTGGTTTTGGGCTTGTTGATAACAGGGCGAACCTGTTATCTCCAAGAGGAGGTCCCTGGAGGGACATTTAATTTTTTTACCACCACAGAAAGCACTTATAATAAGATTTTCTTACCAAAAGAAAAGAAAAGTCGCTAGAAAAGAAAATACATTCACGAATATAACGCAAAAGAAAAAGACCGATACCACTGCTGAGCACAACCGTACGCTTTAAGTGTCAGTCGATGACTTTACTTTCATGTGTAGCATGAGTGCTTGCGTAGCTGCTTCCTCTTGGATTGCTATATGAAGTGGTGGGAGATTAAGGAGTGCTTCCATGCCAGCTGTTGGGGTAGTTCTCATAGCCCCTGTGATGCATAGGCAAGCAAGCTTTTGTACTTTTCCCAGTTTGGTTATCGCTGTTTGTTGGATAGATTTGCTCCACCATACTAGTGCCCCATACAGTATGATTGGTCTAACCATTTGGGTGTATATCCAGAGGGCCATACTAGGGCTGAGGCCCCAGGATCTCCCTAGTAATTGTTTGGTTGCCCACAAGGATTTCGTGACTCTTTTTGTTATATTATTTATATGTGATTCCCAAGTGAGTTTTTTATCTAAGGTTAAACCTAGATATTTGACCTCTTCCTTTAGTTCTATCACTGTTTCATTTATTTTCAATGCAGGAAACTTTAACTTTCTTTTTCTTGTGAAGGGGATTATTGTGGTTTTGTTAGGGTTGATCGACAGCCCCTCCTTTTTACACCATTCCCATGTTTCGCTCAAGGCATTTTGCATTAAGTCTGTTAGTGTCCCTTCATGGTTGCCTTTTATTATAACAGATATGTCATCTGCATAACCAATGGTTATAAATCCCTTATTGTTTAGGTGCTGCACCAAGTCATCAACTAGTAGGGACCATAGCAGTGGAGAAAGAACTCCTCCTTGCGGACATCCCCTTACTGTTGTGACATTAAGTTCAGCTTGGCCTAACGAGGCTTTAATAATCCTCTGATTAAGCATTTGGCTTATCCAGTGTGTTAATATTGGGTTTGCGCCTCTTTTTTCGAGTGCTGTTTCCATGGATTTGTAATTTGCGTTGTCGAAGGCTCCCTCTATGTCCATAAAGGAACATAGGGTTATTTCTTTTTGATTTAGGGTCTTTTCTATATTGACAACGAGTGTGTGCAGTGCTGTGACTGTGGATTTCCCTTTTTGGTAAGCAAATTGCAGCTTATGAAGGGGTTTTTTGAAGATTACTTCTTCTCTTAGATGGTATTCGAGTAGTTTTTCCATTGTCTTTAACATGAACGACGATAGACTGATTGGTCTGTAAGATTTTGGAGAATCAGGGGGTTTGTTACCTCCCTTAGGAATAAATATTACCTTCACTTTCCTCCATATCTTTGGAATGTATTCCAATATTAAGCTAACTCTGAAGATTTTCACCATGACTCGGATCAGTTCCACAGTGCCTTTGGATAGGAGTGCTGGGAATATTCCATCCGGCCCTGGTGATCTAAAGGGTTTAAAGGAGTTAATTGCCCACTCTACCCTTTCGAAATTTATGATTTTATTGACAAATGAGACCGTAGATCTCCGTTGATGGTGAGTTACCATGTCTAGACTATTGTCGATTGATGGGTCGTGACTTTTACAATCTGGGAAGTGAGTCTTTAGAAAAAGCTCTAGTGTTTCTGCGAATGTGTTGGTAATAGTTCCGTTTGGATCTTTTAGTGTGCCTATGGGACTTGAGTCACCTTTGGAAAGTGATTTTTGGATTCTAGCTGTTGCTGGAGTATCTTTTAGATCCTCGCAGAAGTTTTTCCAAGAGTTTCGTTTGGATTTCCTTAGTTCTTTGTTATAGTTAGTTAGGGATTTCCTATATTCGTCCCATTTGTTTGTTTTCTTTGCAGTGTTGAATAGTTTTCTCGTTGCTTTCCGAAGTTTGTCAAGTTCGTTGTCCCACCAGGGGACCCTCTTCGTGGAGGATTTCATTTTTAGTGGACAACAGTCTTGATATGAGGCCATGATTGAGTCAGTCATTTCTGTTACTGCCTCTTCTATTTCCTTCCTATTTCTATTTCCAGACATTGAGTCCTCATCCGAGACTCTCCAGTTACTGATCATATTCAAAGATTTGTTAGTAATTTGAGTTAAGTCGAGTACCTCTTGTCGTATTGCGTTTACAAAAGTGGGTTTATTACCCCTGTTTACTATTGTTATATTACTAAGTAATAAAAATTCAAGGAGTGACTCACCTCTGTTGTTTGTATTCGTGCTTCCCCATGCCACATTGTGGGAGTTGGCGTCGCATCCAATTACGAGGGTTAGATTGTGGGTTTGGCAATACTCCACTAGGCCTCTGATTTTCTCTGGGGGTACTATGTCGTCGTCTCCGGGGAAATAAGCTGAGGCGATTACGACCTCTCTCTTGCTTCCGCCAGACTCCGCTTCGACCAGTATTGTTGATGTGTCGCCATCCGTGAATTCAGTGAATGGCAAGAATTTAATATTGGTATCTATGATTATCGCAGCCCTAGGTTTGACAGCGCTTTTGTCATAAATTACCTTTGTGTTTTGGACATTGAGGCCTTGAGGACGGCCTCTGTAGATCCAGGGCTCTTGGATCAGCCCTATGTTGATACCTCCGGCAAGTCTTCTGCTAAGCTCAGTGGTGGCAGCCTGAGCATGGTGAAGATTTGCCTGGAGGCACCTCATTTCGCCGGTTGGTTTTCGGAGTCTTTGGGAGGACTTTCATCCTCTTCTTGTAACTCCTCTGCCTCCATTTGGTCAACTAACTCTTCGGTCATTATATTTTCAGATTTCAGCCTGAGGGCTGCTCTAAATCCAGACTCACTATACAGAACAAGCTGTTAGTGTACAAAACTATGATTAAACCAATCTAATATAGCTATATGGACTACAGGTGTGGGAAACGGCTAAAAAAACTCATATAGAAAAAATCCAACGACAGCAATCTAAGATTCTTCGAATTTTGACCATGTCTGACAGGTACACGAAAAATGATGACATCCACAGGACTTTTAATATAGCAAGAGTAGACGAAGAAATCAAAAAGATAACAACAAGGCACTTTGAAAAAATACACACGCACAGTAATGCAGAAATCAACAAACTTCTTGAAAGGGAAAGAAACGCAAAAAGGCGTTTAAAGAGAACCCGACCAAGCGACCTAGTATGATAAATGCTAATTATGTAAGGTGAAACATGTATTGTATTATTGTATTGTATATTATTTAATTGTATATTATTTTGTTTATTTTAATTTTATCGCTTTTGACACTGGCCATTAAGCGATGTATATAAATCCTGACCAAATTGTTAAACAACATACTTAATGCCAATGGACAGATGTATAAAATACAAATACAAAAATCATCATTATTAATAATTAAGTGCTTCCGAACAATTTTAGTTTTTAGCACCTCCTTCCCAGCGATGCCACTATATTAAACGACACACCAACGGGCCAACAACAATAATCAAAACCAAGAGTCTCTTGGTGCGTTTTGGGACCACTTTCCCCAGATTCAAAGGGATTTTGCTATATGCTGCGATTTCTGCTAGCTGAATTTGGTATCCACTCACAACTTTTCTATTAAGATTAGATTGAGCAATAACACCAGCTCCATCAGAAACCGATATATTGCTTGAAGACCACCTTATACAATACAATATAAGTTGAGCTTGAAAACGTCTACGATATATCCTAAAGAGATTCATTCTGCCCTGAAGGTGGTGGAGTAGGTTATACGTAGGAGTAATGGGCATTGGTTGAAAGCATGAAATGAAGAATAATGTAGCTTCACAATATTCTCGAAGAGTTATATTCTTGCAGATTTATTTTTTCTCGAGAGAAATGTCTTCCTGTGCACCTGCATTGTGTAATTTTAAAGCGTTCTCAACCCGGAGGGAAGAGAAAGCAATAAGAAATAAGTTGTCTCCCAATTTAGCGATAGCGCAGAAGTAACACCTTTGGCTTCATCCCAATGGCATCATCTCTTAGAAGCAGACCAAAATATAAGAAATTTCGATAACTTCAAGTAGTTTCTATGAAAAGTGCACACAAAATTTAAATAACTGAAGCTATGAGTTTTCCTTATTGCATTTCTTTTATATACAATTTTATTGTGAAAACATTCCATTTTTATTGTTAACCTCCTCTGTGCTGCTTTTATAAATCTTCTCGTGATTCCTGGATTTTCTTTCATACATATATTTACAAGAAACTCAAGTTAACTTTTGTTTGTAGTTTTTGACTTAAAACAATTTTAGGCATGGGTTTCTGATGAAAAGTTTTAATTCTTGCATTTTTGTGTAGGTACAGCTTTCGCACACATTGATGAAATAAAATTCATATGAAAAGGCTAATTTTTGCAGCTGTGATATTTACAGTCTTCCCAAAACAAAGTTCGTGTTTTTCAAAGTTCGTTTGTGATAACAGGAAAGAGAAAAGAGAAAAAATTCTTGGAAATTCATACAAAACTTTTACTCATTACAGGAGAAAATGGACTAACAAAAACCTCTTGGTGAGTTTCAGTGCAGAGTCGGGCTAATAGCGTTTTTTATCAACATCTATTTGATCAGAGAAGTAGAATAGACTTAATCGCCTTGTCGAACGCGGCCAAAATCGCTGAGGTGGATACAGCGCCAATCGAGAAGTAAAAATAAGAACTTTCAGTCAATTACTAATTTCTAATTTATTTCATTTTCTTAGTACACTAGCACAAACATGTGAAATTTACATGCATTACCTAGGGACTAGTTGCCTTCTAGTACCGATCCAAATGGGTGTAGTTCTGTGCACAAATGAATTTAATTCCCTACCGGGCATGGCAGATTAAAAACATACGTAATGGAAATAATTGCATACATCGCATTTCAAGCCATTTCAGTAGAATTTATGAAATTTTAATTAATTCTGATTTCTGCTGCTATGCCAGAAATGCGCGTATTTCTGCTCGTATTTCAATTGTTTCTGCATTATTATATAAAGCTGAGTTATTATAATTGTTAAAAACAACTATTGTCTACATATATTATTTGGTTGGAACAACAACAACTCCACAATTGTTATTTGAGTATTAATTTCAAATTAAATTACTTGGTAAAGCAACGCTCGCACGACGCAGACATGGATTTTTAGTTTTTATTAAAATGTTGCTGAAACTCTGTTTTTAAACTGAATTACTGAGTTCTTACATGCACCGCACGAAAAAATTTTAAGACTAAGATGATTAAGGTGATATCTACTAAAGAAATAAAAGAAATTACTCAGCAAAGGAATTATGCCGCATTTAATGCTGGTATTTTAGTAACACACAAATTCTTGTTCTGTGCTAATTACCAAATGCATTTGCTTTTAAATTAAAAACGAGTACCCAAACCTAAGTTAATCACACGACACTAACAAGTCAGATTGATATTTGCAGAGAAGTACCAATTTTGGGAAGATGAGTGGAAAGAGTATTTTTCCGTTGGAAAAAAAAATTAATATGAACGGTCCAGATGGTTCTCAAAGGTATGACAAATGCAAGAAAAAGGAGAAGAGAAGGACTCTTAATTTCGAAAGGGTTTCTGTCATGGTTTGGTCAGCTATAAGCGTCAAATCCAAGACACCTTTATGTTTCATATCCACAAATAGTAATTCTAGACGAAATAGTTATTACATTTTTGGATGATAATTTTGATGAAGAGTGGATTTTCCAGCATGACAACATATCCTTTCATGGTTCCAAAACAACGAAAAAGTGTTTGGCAGCGAAAAAAATAACAATTTTAGAATGGCCTGACAACAGCATTGACCTTGAATAACTTCAACGAAAATGTATTGGCAATACTTTCTCAACCGGTTTCCAAACTGGAAGACAGTTCTTCTTCTTCTTTTATTATTTAGGACATGCCTGATAGATAGTGCTAAAAGTCTTAGAAGTTCGATTAGTGTCGATTGGTCAGAAGTCTATCAAAATATTATAAAAACTTAATCAACCTCGACGACGTCCACAATTTATAATCAACGGAGGATCCATTACAAATTACTAAGCTTTAAACTACCCCAAGAATTCTATTTGTTTATTTCAAATAAAATGACGTTGCCCTTATAATTTCTTCGTTCTATCGATTTTACTTTTCTTAATAATTAATTTAGGTTTCGTGTATTTTTTATTTCATTTTTATTTATTTATTTTTGTTGGGACAAACTAGGAAGTACAGCGCTCAGACAACATGAAGTCCATTTTGCTGCACTCGGGTTCCTTTTTTAATTCTCTTTAAATCCACCCGACCTGCGCCGATATCTGAGTAGATCTTGTGGTGCAAAGGAGCCAAGCTGGTCGCTTCTTAACACATCAATGGCAAAGACCTCAAGCCTCAAGCGAAAGCCGGGCAGACGCACAGAAAGTGGTCTACCGTCTCAACCTCCTCTCCATATGGGTGTTGCATAATTTTGTTTTTAATATTCGGATTATAGAGTTATTCTGTGGCCCCACAACTATGTTGGGTGACAGTTCCGGTCGTACTATTCTTAGCTACTCCTGCAGTTGCTGTTTGTTGCAGCTTAGGTCTTTGCTATGCTGTGGGTGGCATCACCGAAGGTACTTACTTGACTCTACTAGCCACCTCTCTATATGCGCACTTGAAGTTGCTCATCAAAGCCTCCTGACCTCTCTTTAAATAAGCTTTAAAGGGTCTCGATCACAAGACCTATTGGAACACTTAAACAAGGCTTGGTAGGGCGTCTTGAAAAAACGAAAAAACAACTGCAAGAATTTACGAAGCTACTGTGTAGCTAAAAATAACGCTGTTCCTGTATACACATGAGTTTAAGCCCCATCTTGTGTCTGCACCCCCGCACTTATCTATTTGTGATCAAAGTGAAGGTTGGTGCGAGGTTTGACACTCACCACAAATGACACATTTTCATGTGGTAGACCAAGAAACTAAGCGCTAAATAATTTCGTGTGTGTGGGTACATGCCTAGATATGTAATTTTCTGCACTCAACGACCTAGACGAGGCTTGTAATGGGTTGAAATTGTGTGACATATTCAAAGTCGTTGTGGTCTGTGGACTTCTATCTTCTCGTATTCGGTTAGTTTTTGGTTTTTATGCAACGAAATTTATACAACTTTTTGGCATAACCGAAATCCTTCGTAGTTTGTTGCTGCTTTTGTTGTTGTGCTTGCTGTGTAATATTGGCACTTTATGTAAAATGAACTAATTTCATTACATGATTACTTGCCTGAAGTTTGACAATATTTTACTGTCTTTCATATACTCCCGCAAACAACAACAACTCAATTGGGCATTTGTCCACAAATACCTAAGCACTTCTGTGACATTTGTGGGTTATGTAACTTCTATTGGTCGCTTTGCGATCGTAGCTAACAAATGAGGGTAGCCATGGTTATAAACTTTGATTACCATAAATTCTCTTTGGAGTTATTAAACTGGTTGAAAAATGAGCCGAATAACAACAGAGAGCTTAACACAAATGCTGCTGACAAACGACTGGAGGTTTAAACATTCAAATACATGTGCATGTATTAGTAAGTTTGCAGCTTTGTATGTATGTATGCACACGTATGTGTGTGGTACGTATGCACGTGGTTATTATGCCTAAGTTTAAGTTCAAGCGCTACCCCTTATCCTATTAATAATTCTATTAAACATGGCCAAAAAGGGCCAAATATGGGCAAAAATATTGCGATATCCTATCTCAATCCCATCTCTAAAGCCCGCCGTTCAATCAATTTAGTTTTATTCTTCCTTCAGGGGGCATAAAACAATGCGCACATAAGAGCTGAATGAGATATGCATGTGTGTGTATGTGTGTATGTATGTGGCAAAGGCTTACGGTTTTGCAGTAAAAGTTTATTGCGTTAGATAAATTTTGAACGCTCTTGGCGTTCTAATTTAATTTAAATGTAATGAAGTTTTTTCAAGAAATGACAATCGTTAAAACTTAAGTTCATTTATGTTTGCTGATAAGGCGGAAATATGAAACATAAGCGAAAATACTGCTGTTGCTTTGAGTGCAGCCATTCAACGGCTATGTTTAAAAAATGCTAATAATAATATTTAAAGGCAAGTTTTTGCACAGCGTCTCAAGCATAGTGAAGAGAAGGCAGCGAAGCAAATGTGCATTTCGACGCCACTTCGGCTGGGTTAAAATAATAGCTAGAAACAGTATAAACGAAAACTTCAATTAAAACATAAACCAAAAAGATTTTATTAAAACGTCAACAGTAGAAAAGCTATAAAGTTTTTTATTTGTTGGAAAAATAATTCTAAATTATGATATGTCTCTATGTAAAGGGTAATCATTGGAGATACTTTTTTCAATAGGGTTTTTTCGACAGATTACGCGTGACTACTGTCAAACTAAATACATTATGTTTTTCAGTATTCATTAAAATTTCATCTCGGAAAGACTTACGCCTCAACAACGTTGACAAATCGTTCAATAGTATCACGAAAACCGACGCTTTGTGAAAAATGTTGATCGCGCGCTCAGGCCAACTTATGGTGTACATAATAACGCCCATTTTTGGCTTGATGTCTACGTCAATAAACAAAATTGCCATATTTGGGCTGAAGGGCATCCCGAATACATTCAAGAACAATCATTAAATCTATTGCAAACAACCGTTTAGTGCGGCCTATGGGCTGGAGGAATCATCGGCCCATATTTCATCAAAGACGAGTTTGGCGTCAATGTAACAGTGAATGGCGAACGCTATCGCGCCATGATAAACGACTTTTTTACGCAGAAAATTGAAGCCCAACATTTGCTTCTAACAAGACGGCGCTACTTGGCCTACAGCTCGTGAAACAATGGCTTAGCTGAGTCGTCGTTGCGGTGAGCAATTCATCTCTCGTCTCGAATCAGTGGAATGGTCACCAAAATCGTGGTCGGGGTATATAAAGTATAAATGCTTTGTAGATGAACCAGCTTCGATTGAGGCATTGAAAGCGAACATTACTAAAGTTATTCACGAGATACCGACTGAGTCAGTCAAAATTGGTGGGTTGGCCTAATTACGGCGAAGGTGCGGCTAACATTTGGAAGGGGTTATCTTTAAAACAAAACACAAAACAAAGTAAAGACTGCCTAATCAACTTGAATTCTCGTTATTTTTTTTAATTTAAATCCGATACCTCTAAACTGATCACACTTGGAAGAATGCCACCAGCTCAGTTACGCAGAATAACACCAAAGGGGGAATTTGAAGAGAAGCGGTATAACTTTGGTATAGACGACGCAACTCGATTTCCCGCACAAACTCAGCATTGCCCATAATTGAGTAGCTCAAAGCTTTACTACTAGTTATTTGATTTCACTAATTACGGCCTCTAATAATATGACAGAAATAATTTACACTGGAGTATTTCTCAATAAATGATATCTCAATGGATGCAGAAGGTTGCTCTTGCTTATCCAACAACATAACATCACACTTTGTTGAGTCCCCGGCTACTCTAGAGTGGAGGAAAATGAAAGAGTGAATGAGTGTGTAAGGAAAGCTTCTACACTAGACCTTCAGCGAGTGGTAGACGACACACGCATTTCTCTGAACGAATTATACGTTGCGATTGACCTGGGCGTAATCGCGGACACAAAAAAGGGGGTACCTGACTACCAAATTCAGGGTCTCCAAAACGCTCTGGCCATAACTGAATATTAAAAGGACAAAATGTCTGTTTGTATTCAAGAAATCACCTACCAGAGTCCTCAGAGGTTTTATAGCGGGTCACTGTACTATTGGCACCCTAGCCAGTAGAATGGGTGTACCTCACAATAACTTCTGCTGGAGTTCTGAAGATGAAGAAGAAATTGAGTCGGAACAACACCTCTTCAGTGAATGTCCTCCACTTCAAATATTTTGGCGATTTAAAGACCTGGGAAATTTGCAAAATGTCTCACTGGAGGGACTAGTTACCGTCTTAAAAAGATTCAAGTGGTCTAAGTCAATCTAAAGTCAATCAGTAGCCCTTCTTGGCACCGAGAGTCTTGTCTTAGACAAGCAACCTGGCAACCTAACTAGCGTAAGCTCCATAGATTTGAATTTCCTGTAGGATTTTCGGTCGTTAGACAGGATCTGCCTGTCAATAGTGTAAGAAGCGACGTCATTTGCTACCCCTTTAAGTAATTTTAGTGCAAAGAAGACAGAAATTCGAGACTTAAGCTGATTGAAAACAGTTCATTAGAATAAATAGAGCAGCATAAGAATGGAAACGAAGGCGGCGGCGAAGAAAAAGTCAAACAAATTTCGATGAAACCTTAGACTGACAGATTCATGCCAATCCAGCAGGAGATTACAAGTCGAAACGAAACGAAAAACAATAAAATACAAAACAAAAAACATAAGGACAAATTCGATAGGCGAAATAAGAGAGGTTGACGTATTGCATTAGCTGGCTGTGGTGAGGCGTAGTGGCAAGTAGCAAAACACCGCAGAACGCCATATGGGCGTAGTTAAAGGATATATATGCACAATCATACATGCATACATATACACAAATATATCTACATTATTAATGCAAAAACAAGGAGTCACATTTTGGTATATTAAAGTGGCAATCAATAAAAATATCTGCCACAAAATACACGCTTGAGTAAAGCTTACTTAAAATGGAGAGAAAGCGGCAAGAGGCGCAGAGGCAAGCAGCTAACAGGGTAGTAGTACCAGTGCGGGTATACGCACACACACATGGGTGTATGTGGTTGTGTGCTGTACAAATGAAAATACTTTTAAATTACTGTGCGTATTACATTTCCGTGTGCGAAAATTGAAAAAGGTACATCAATTTCCGTTCAAACAAGCACACACACACACACACACACACACATACCAACTCATCTTTCGCGGCGTTGCTGTGGTTTGAGCGACGAATTGAAGTTGCGGCAACACAAACTTGCAGACACAGCAATGCCAGGGAACTCAAATGGCGCGTTGGAGTTGATAACAAGGATGCGCGTCTTGACATCTACTTGTACGATACAGCTGGTGCGCTGATGTCGTGCTGAAAATATGTGCACGTATGTATGTGAGTGTGTTTCATGTTTGCTCACTTTGGCAGTGGGTGTGGCACTCTGTGCCATCATCAGCGGCGAATATGTCAAATGTCTTTGTCAATTTGTGGCTGCTGGCATATGATTCATGCTGCCTTTCACTGCTGTGCTGCTGCACGGCCTCACGATGGTGGTGGCGTATCATCGTCAGCAGCATATTTCCGCAGTCACCGATATTCGTTCTATAAACAAAATTGTCACAACTTGAGCATGAAGTGTTGCTGTTTAAGGATGCTGATGGTTTCGGCAGCAGAGTAATGATTTTCGTGGTTTATTTTTCTTATTTCTTTTACGGTTTTTTTGTTTTTTTGGTGCTTCCAATTTCGAAGCGGCCAATTCAGCTGTTGATTTATTTAAAAGCATCAAGCGTGGAGGTAAAGGCATATCGAGGAATTGCGCTTATAAAAAATGGGAAATAAGCAGTTTTTGTCGTTTTTGTCGTTTTTGATAAGTTTGAGGACAACGCGCAGTGGAGAGTAATACAAATGGCAATCTTAATGGAGACGTACTTTACATGCAAAATGAAAAACTTAAAATACAAACCATCGTCATAAATCAAAAAAGCAACGTCAGCAGCAACCACTATAGCTGTTCATCAATATTTGAAGAACTCATCAATTTTAAGCTTGAAAAAAGTGAAAAAATCACAAAAAATCTCCGAAAAATTGTGCCAAGCCTGAAGGCCTATTGCAAGCTTCTGGCTTCATGTTTTATTTGTGTCAACTGAGAGTTGATATATGAGGTGCTAGTATGGGTGTAGTATGCATATGTATGTATGCATTAAACGAGTACATTTCTGTAACTTCACCTATTTGGTCATACTCAAAATGCACAAATACTGAAGTTATTAATTTTATCGAACGTATTCATTAATTCAGATTTTCTATTAAATTTAATGCTTTCTCAGCGAGCGCTATTCGTTGGCTTAAGATGTCTGTAACTTTGTCTATACAAACTGAGAAGGGAGGTGTGCACAGCAACACGAGTTGAGTTCTCTGGTGCTTTTGGAAAACCTTTGAATAGGAGTATTGGGACAAAAACGAGGATTTTCGTAAGGAAATGGTGTCTAAACAAATTCGGATTCAATAACACCGAAAGCTCTCATCTAATTTTTTTTTCATGTTTTCTGATGAATATTCTAGGTTTGTCCTTGAAAAAAATTAGTTTTTAAGTTTTTAGGTATTTGGCGATGATTTCACCCATTTCGGGGGATTGGAAAATAGAACTAAAACAAGAAAAGGAATACTTTATGACTTTTTTATTTTTAAAGTCTTAAAAAAATTTTTCAAGGGCGTGTTTTGATATAATAAAAAAAATTCAAATTCGGCTGCTGACAATCTCTTACAAAATCATTTATTTACGAGCATTTAAAAAAAAATATTATTAAAATCAGCCAAAGATTACCTTCTTTTGGATTTTTGAACTAAATTTGTCCAAAACTGCCCATTGTGCGGCGCCTCGATTACGTTAGGTTTGGTGGGTTTGCATTAAAAGCCACCTCGGCCTTTCGTGTTAACCGAGAAACAAGGATTTTCTTATCTCCAAACGCTCTGGATATATTTATGACTCCACTTTTCTTTCTCAGCGCATTCAAGACCCTGAAGAAATGCATGAAACGCCTCTTCGGTCAAGTAGGTGTTTAAATAAATCGACTCGGTTAAAGAGCTTATTAGCAGCTCCTGTTTTTTGCAAAAACATTTCCATGTATATTATTTTTTACATGCATCTGCATATGCCCAAATTTACCCATAATTACACCAAATACAATTTTTCTGAACATTTCTTTCATAGTACGAACTACCTGGTCCATTTTTGGTAAATACTTATAGGTACATTGTTTTACGTAATCGGAAAATCACCAACTCCAGCGGCTCACAATATTTCTTCTTCCTTTAACAATTCATATACGCAATATTTTTATTTAGTTATCTTTTTTATTAGATAGTTACTTTTTTCGTAATAGATGAAATATGTTTTTCGGTTAGAGTTTTGTTCGGACCAACACCTCAGCCTGTTAGTTATGAGTATTAACCCAATGCTAAGCGCTGATTAATGGCTGAGCGAAACAGGTATAGAAACGGCTTGGTGATAATGGAAACACTCTCGTCATTGTATAAAAAATTATTGAAGATATTGGGCTTAGAGAAATACTCTGGAAAAAAATGTGTCTACCATTTTGGTTTGTCCAGGTTTGGTAAAGGTAAAACGCACCAACTTATTCGGCTACGGCGGCGGCACAAGTTCGCCATCTAAGTAACACTCAAAAAGATTCTCACCTTTCCAGACGTGTTCGTATTAACTCGCCAATTTTTTTATCACAAAACTCACTCAAATGAACAGCTTACAGCTAATATTTTCAGAGTTGTGACTCGATTCTAGCCCAGCATTTTCTTCTTCTTTTTTACTGCGACTTCTTTCTTTCATTTTCTTCTTAACTACACGAAATTGTCAGATTTCTAGAGATGGAATACACAGCAGGCTAAGCAGATGTCTCCACACTCCAAAAAAACCCCAGTTTGGTCAAGCCTTTCCTTCTTCTGGCCCTTCTTTCTTCGAAATTTAAATGCTAATGAGCGGAATGTGAGAGTAAAGAAATTGCAATTATCACAATTTTTTTGTATTTTTTTACAAAATTCGAGCATTTCTAACGAAACACTCTGTGGATACATCTATTTATATTTATAAATTCAGCCGTTTTTCGCGATGTGATGAACTTTACGGAGAATGGCTCAACCGATTTTAACCAAACTTTGCCACATTGAAGAGACACATGTGGAGAACGTTTGTGTTTGGAAATTTTAAGAATCGGATACCAGGGTCTCGAGAAATAGGCCAAAACGTGGACCCGGGTAACCCTAGGATGTGTTTGTACAATATGGATATCAAATGGAAGCTGTTGGTGAATGCTTTAGTACAGAGTATTTTTCATGCCGCTCCGTGACTGGGGTCTCGAGATATAGGCCAAAACGTGGACCCGGGTAACCCTAGGATGTGGTTTTACAATATGGGTAGCAAATGGAAGCTGTTCATGATTTCTATAGTATACAGTATTTTTCATACCGATCCGTGACTAGGGTCTCGAGATATAGGCCAAAACGTGGACCCGGGTAACCCTAGGATGTGTTTGTACAATATGGATATCAAATGGAAGCTGTTGGTGAATGCTTTAGTACAGAGTATTTTTCATGCCGCTCCGTGACTGGGGTCTTGAGATATAGGTCAAAACGTGGACCCGGGTAACCTTTGGTTGTGTATGTTCAATATGGGTATCAAATGAAAGCTGTTGATAAGTGCTTTAATACGGGGTAATTTTCATACCTATTGATTACTAGGGTCTCGAAATATATGCCAAAACGTGGACCCGCCGTGTCTTTGCACCGAATTAAACCAAACTGGGTTTCGTAAAGTTTGGTTGTAATTCGGAACACCGGCAACGCGTACAGCGTAGCCATGCAGCAGCCTAGCGAAAACCAACTTTTTAGTCGCTTGCCTCTTTGATTAATAAAACAGTCTAATGGACTCTGCTCAAACTTCAAGCGAAGCCTCCGTTGCGATTAGCCACCCTCGTCTGCTTCATTTACTTTTACATCTATGCAAATACAACTAAGGCAATTTTTACTCCAAAACTTCACTGGGAATATTACAATCGCAATTTCAACACAAGACAGCTGAGATCAAACAAATGCACAAATGAAAATTTGTTGTTTGTAGAAAACTTCAAATATTATTTAAACTGTCAGTTCGTGCAACACAGTTGACATTTGACATTTGACATCATTATGGCTGGTCCAACCATACAACGTCGGCCCACCCCCTGCTGTGCGCACAGCCAAGTGTCACTTTATACTAAATCGGCGAATATCTAAATAACAAATATAAGTTAAAAGTTGCTGCGATAAAATATGGACCTCCAGTCCGAGCCACTTCAACATTGTTTGCATAACTTCTATTCATTACAGCTGTACTTGTTGTTCCTGTTGTACCCGTACCGCTCCGGCTCCACTGCCGCGCTGGGCTCGTTGTCAAGTGCAAGGATATTACAATACTTAACACAATCCTACTTGCGCGCTTGAAGTGTGTCTTGCTGCCGCTTGTCAACGACCACTTTGCAGGCACGTCGGCACGAGGCGTTGTGGAGTTGCGACGCTGTGGCATTGTGGCACCAAGGTACTACTATGAACTACTTCAGCGCGCGTATTACCGCCATCTTCATTTCAAATGCGGACTTGGCTGCTTATATTATATGCCAAAAGGCAGCCTTATATCCTTGCGGAATTTCTTGGCAATCATACAGCTTACCATATCAAGCAGCGTGGCGTAGTTTCTCATCTTCATTTCATTTCATTTCACTTCTTTCTTTATGTAATATTACAACACTTCTTCATTTACTCATCCGTTGATTTTTTGTATCTGCAGCGGCTTTAGTGTTCGCACGATTTGTGCACCATTTTCTCTTTTTCTTTTTATTACTTTTCATTTCACATTTCTAGTCACTTGTCCTCGTTAGTTTTTTCGTATTTTGTCGTTGTTTTTTGCTGCTGTATGGGTTTCAGTTTCTTTTGGTTGGGTGCGCAGTTTTTCCTATTACAATGTTATTACTGTTTGTGATCCCTATAGTGGTTGTTGTTGTTATTTTTGTTGATGCTGCTTTTGTTTAGACACTCGCAGGCATTTCACGCTTAAATGCGCCGTCATTTCTACTTCGAAATGTCAACGCTTTTACTGCTACTTACTTTGAGTTTTCCCGCCATCCGTCCCACTGCTGACTTGAGTTCGCCTGACACGAATTTCAACGAGTCGAGTTGTCCTTTCGCTGCGTGCTCCATGCAATGGTAGGTGGTGGTAGTGTGCAAATGCCGGTGCAGGCAAAAGTTGTGGCTGCATGAATAATGAATTCTAATTTTAAAGTTTACTTCGCTCAACATTGAATTACAAATTTATTGTGCAACAATACGTATGCACGTAAGTGTGTGTGGTATGGTAAATATTTATATGTCTATTTGGTGCACATTTCCGTTTACATGTGAATAAATGCAAATATAATATGTCAACACCCGCTATGCCACTATCTTGCAACTTGTGGCTCATTGAATTGCATACAATTGCGTTTTGCCATTTCGTGCCACAATATTTGCATTTCTCTCCCTTACTTCAATGGAATTTGTAATACATTAAAGACTGACTACCGAACTCCATTTTCGTCACTCCATTCAGCATTCAAGTGACTGTAGGAAGAGTGAGTTCGAATTAGTTTAAAAATGCAGCGAAGTGCCTTTAAAAAATTGAGTTGAGTTGGGAGTGTCTAGAGAAACTCTATACGGCATATTGGGTCTCTGGCTCCTAGCCCTTTGGTAATGCCAGATTGGTAGCGGTTGCTCTCCTGAGCTTGAGAGAAATATACGCAGCAACTATCGCCTTTATTCTTTTCTCCTAACTTTTATCAACTTATTTACTACGGTAGCTCTTTCCCGTCAATAGATATGCCAATATCCAAGCAAACTGCCGAAATCTTACGGTTTCGTTTCCTTTTGCTATGTTCTCTCTCTTCTTTATGTCGGACCGAGCATCGGTACTCGTTTTATGTGCTAATATAATTGGAGCTTACACCCTTTTTGGGAGTTTGGCCGGTCTTCTCGGTGCTCGAAAGCAAGGAATGCAAAGGAGCACACCGTCCGGAGACGGACTAGGGTCTGGAGGCCGACATCCTCTTACCCGAATCTAATTATCGCGAAACCGCAACAACAGCCGGGGATTGATAATCGAGCCCAACGCTGCAGACTAACTTAAAAGTTAAAGGAAGGCGGAAGCAAAGATATATAAAAAAGTATAGTAATACAGGGCCCGCCATCTATCGTTACGGATTTGAACTAGGTATTATTTGAAGAATGGTAACACCTAGCTGTCATCTGATTTGACAGAAAATTAGTTTTATTCTTCCGCTGAACGAAAATGGTTGTGTATACGCTCAAAGAACGCTGGGAAATATTACGACGTGACTTCGAAAATCATAGTAATGTTGCAGAATGTGTACGAAAATTACGTACGGCAATGGGAAGAAGAAAAGCACCGAATGAAGCGTATTTGCGTTACTTTGCGAAAAAAGTAAGAGAAACTGGGTTGCTTATTGACAAACCAACGCGTGACCGACCAAAAACCGTGCGTACACCCGAAAATATTGCTGCTGTGGCCGAGAGTGTTCGTGAATCACCAGGAACATCAGTTCACCGTCGTTCTCAACAATTGGACATTTCGGAGACATAATTGAGACGAATTTTGCGTAAACACCTTAGTATGCTAGTCGAGGCAGCCATCTGAATGAAGTTGTGTTCCATTATTAACCGGAAGTATTGTACTTCAAAATAAAAAAAAAAACAGTTTGCAAAAATATTGAATAGTTTCTTTTTTATAGCATTTTTAATTCCGTAAAGTTATATGGCGACCTTTATTAAAGCAGCTGGTCACTGAGTGTATCCTAGTTGCTACATACATATACAGCTTCTTCGTCTTGATTAGGCGCGTTAACCGCTTAAGCGAGTTTGGCCGAGTTTAACAAAGCGCGCCAATCGTTTCCTTCTCGTACTAACCGACGCCAGTTGGACGCATCAAGTAAAGCAAAGTCCTTCTTCACCATCTGCATCTTTCCCAACACCTGCTGATGCCGCAAAGAATACTTTCCGAGCCAGAGCCTTTGTATCCATTCGGACGACATGAGCCAGCAAACGAAGCCGCTGAATCTTTATTCGCTACGCTATGTCTGTGTCGTTGAAAAGCTCTTACAGCTCATTGTTTCATGGCCTACGATACGGCGTCTCTTGGCTCAGTAAAATATCTTCCTTACCCCTTCAGCTTTATAAAACCTCTAATATCTTCGCTTGTCCGGGGAATTGGCAAGAAAATCTGTTCACTTGCGACGCATCAGCCACTATTGCAAACTCCTTGAAATGTCGTTTAGTTGAAATTAAATATTTTTTAGGTCAAACTAATTGATTAGCCCAAGTGTAATAAATTGTGCAAATTCAAAAACTGAAAGAATTCCCGTTACCATTGGTAGACTCAACTCATTTGTCTTCTACCACCCAGCCAAGTAAGGCCATGGAAAAGTGTAAGTCAAAAAATTTAGTAGCCAATGAAAACTAAACAATTTAGGTAAAAAATATTCAGTTGCCTCGAGTAACGAATTTCCATAGAAGACGAATGGTTAGTTGGATTTGGCACATTTTATGGCTGACGAAAAAACAAAGCCAATAACAAAAACAGTAGATGAAGAAACAAAATGAAGCGAATGGGAAAGAAGTAAAATTAATGCGGTACAAATAGTATTTACGAGTGCACAGTGCGGTGTACTCGTATTGTAATAAATGAAAACGGCAAATGCATTGCATGTCTTTTTACAGATTTTCCATTAAAGATTTATGGCATTGGGAATTTTGTATCACCGAAACGATGACAACAACAAATTCAAAGCGAAGCAATTGTCATAGTATTACGAAATATCAATGTCCGTATTTATACCTACGAATTTGTACTTGCATGCAGTTGTAGTTGTTGTTGTTGTGTGTTGTAAGCTAAAAACAACATCACCAGCAATTGGCAACAGCAATTTAGCAACAAATCAACAAATCAAGAAAACAAAACCAACATTTTACTACTAATAAATCGTTTATGTGCGACTTTATATCAAACACAAACAAATGGCGCTGTCAGATGAGAAGCAAAAATCCTGCAAAAAATAGTGATAATAAACATATAGGAAGAAAAAAGTGCCACATTTGGCGGCTGAAAAGAGAATAGATATGAAAAAGGTTGAGTTCTGTGCGCCAATAAATATAGTTGATTGGTGCGTAGAAGCAGTGGAGTGGTGAGACCGAGCGCGGCGAGGGGAGGCCAAGTTTTTCGAGTTTAATACCCAGATGGGTTTGCAGTGGCCAAAATGTGTGCGAAACGTGGCATTACTCGAAGTTGTATTGAGGAGCAGAAAAGATATAAAATTGTGCAAACAATGGCAACAAAACTAACGCAATAGCAGCAATGAAATTAATGGAAAAATGCATAGTGCAACAGAAGGTAGTTACGAGTGTGGGTAACAGCATGAAAAGCCATATGGAAGTGGTAATAAAAGAATTTGCGCACTAAATATTTTCTCACATACACGACTAAAAGTATGTACACAACTGCCACGTACCCTGCAGGGAAGTGCAAGCGAACTGGCTTGCTTTTGGTAAGTTGGGAATTCTAGAACGCATTGCTACGGCTTGCCCACTAAAGCAATTGGGAAATTTGTGCGGAAAAATGTACTGCCTTCTTAAATAGTTGGGAATTAGTATTAAATTATTAGATATAAGATTTCTATATTAGTAGGTGGCGAGTCGATTTTTTGACAGTTCGAAACTGGTACATCAACTTATGCGAGCTAGTACGTTCAGCGATCTTTCATCAATAGTTCGGAATGAGTACTAAATACAAATGATTATATTTAGTGCGTTTCGGATCTCTGATAAGAGCTTGGAGCTGGTACTAAATTCTTATTATGGTATCAAATACGCTGCGCAACCCTTTCGCAACGAGTGGAAACTAGCACTAAATTCGACGAATGATTTATAGGTCGCTCCGCATACTTTTTTCTGTAGTTTGGAACTAGTACTAAATTAAAAAGACGGCATTTTAACTGTTTGGAATTAGTACTAGTGTACTGCGAATTACTCCGGATCCTATTTTAATATCTCGAAACTAGTACGGGCGATATTTTAAACGCTCCAAATACGTTTGCAATAGTTTGTGACTACTATTGATTTCTATATATGATACCAAATATGCTCCATATACTCTTTTCAACAGTTGGAAACTAGTACTAAGTCGCACAGGTGAGGTTTAGTATGCTCCGCATACTTTTTCCACTACCTCTTAATTAGTTGCGAACTGGTACTAAATCCTACAGTTAAAATCTAGTAAACTCTGTTTTTTTATTGTATTTCGGTAGCTCCGAAGCAGAGTTCAATTCAAGGAAGATAAAAACAAACGGCAATCGAACTCTTAAGAGCTCTTAATTTCGGTTCTGCAGACAGACACATGAATTTAGAAATTATGCTTTTATTTTCTTATTGTAAGTTGCATTTGCTCACACGAAAAAAGTGTTATTTTTAGATTGCGGTAAAACTTATATGCTTCGGTTTTTTTATTACTAAGATTAATGCGCCTAAAATTGCAACAGGCTGTTTCGGAGTGATATTTACAGGTACTGTAGGCAAACCACCTAGTGTATTTCTGCCATGAAAAACCTCCTCATGAAAAATATCTGCCATTCGGAGTCGGCTTAAAAATGCAGGCCCCTCCATTTGTGCAACAACATCAAAAGGCACACCACAAATTGGAGTAGGGCTCGGTCAAACACCTAACAGAAGTGTAGGCGCCAATTATTTATTTTTTAATAGGAACGCACATATGAATTGCCACTCCAACCTTTCTACGAAAACATCGTAGACCTGTGTTAGTTCGGGTTTGCTTGAGACAGATTCCCAATCTACCAAATCCAATGATCGCGATATCTGATCGAAATTGTCTCTATAGAAGTTATTAATTGCTTATTTGATTTAAGAATCTTCAACATAAATAGCGACGTGGCTTTCGTTTGGCGAAATACCTTGTTGTAGTTTAAAAGCAAAACTTTATTTCACTTATTCCCTGCAGGGCAACTCCTTCTCATAAACACACACACACACACAAGGCTGAAACTAGGCAATCAAACGCCATCAAATGTGAGCCGTGTCGATAATTTTATTGTTATAAAAAAGTTTACTTATTTTTTTATTATTATTTTTTTGTTTGTGCTATCAAACCCAAAATCCCGAAAAGGTAATAGCTGCCATCAAACAATGTGTCCAGATGCGCAATAACAGCAACGGCAGCAACGAATATTGCCAGCAATAATGCGAACTATACAAAGCAGCGAGTGGAATGCAACAAAACCCCATCGCAGCAAATACCGAATAGCAAAAAGTCGTAAATGTGACTTAGAGAATGGTTAAAATTGTAAATTTTATTATACATTTTTATAGTTTTTTTTTCTCGCCCCAGCATCGAGTGCTTGTCGATGTGCTGCGTCTGATTTTTTCCACTCCGTCTACTGCTTGCGTCTTCACTACAAAGAAAACAAGGAAAATTTTGACTGAAGCTGCTAGTCGAACAGTCAGTCACTCAGTTCATCAGTTAGTAAGTAAAAGGAGTACATAAATTATCCAACGCACCAAAAGTTGACAGCTGTCAGTTGAGCGCATATACTTAATGTGTCACACATGTGTCAAAAAGGCAGTAAAAACGCAGCACAAAAATAAAAATAAAAACAATAACCACGAAAAAAGTTTGAAAACTTGGTAACCAAGTGAATTTATGTGTTCATTTTCCGCTTCGGCTGTGTGAAATGGTGGGAAAATTTCCGAATTTGGCTGTCATACATTTGGTTGGCGTTGACAGTTTTTAATGATTAATATTTAAACGTTGGCTCGAAACAAAGTCCTAACACGAGGACATCGGTTGCAGCAGCAGAGCTTTACGATTTAATCAAATTTGTATTTGCTTTTTATGGCTGCAGCGCTCAAATTACATGGGAAATCGTTAAGTTGATTGAAATGTTGTTGCTTCTCACTTTTTGGCGATGGATGGATGTCAAAAGTTATAGCCGGAAGCCGTGCAAATTGATTGCATGGCTCAATTTAGAAAGGTATCGAATATCTGGAAAACGTAAATTTTACAACCCAATAAAATGTTAAGCTAAATTTAGAAAGTAGTTTTCAGCTTACCATCATTCAGACAAATTTACGCAAACTGTACGTAAATTGGAATATTTGTTGCATAAACATTTTTCAAAACTAGCACTGGGTCTCATCAATAATAATAATAATAATGAATACAAAAGACTTAAGCTACTTTAGCGACCAATAAATCATTAGCGCGTAATACTCGAATTCCTAAGTTGGGAAATAAATGAAAAATACCTACATAAATCTTATGAAGGAGAAATTCTTCATTTTAGGTTTATTGTTTTCGGCTGCTTTGAGGGCTGATACACGCACACACATCGAATTGCACAAGTAAATCAGCCTCTTTTTACATATAAGACGCCAATATGTCTAGGAAAGAAGAGGACTTCAACAGTCCTTTGCTCCTATGCGTGAGTACAGGTTTGATTGTTACTTAGGGCATCAGACATACGCACACAAATGTTGGGCAGGTTAGGTTAGAAGAAAATGTGTTTTCATTTTCCATGTGCATCACAAGGGACCTGTGTTGAATCGCAGTTAACGTTTTTAGGAGTGATCCTGTAGAAGGTTCAAAAAACTCATTTATTTGCTTCTTTTTTAAACTATACTGTAGATATAGGAGAGTACCATGAGCAAAAGATTTTTAAAGGTGTGCTACGTAGCGGACCGTTTTTCGGCTCTGAGCGAATTTGCCAGAATCAGCTGATGGGCTGACGTCGCTTGGGTCACGAAGCGGTTTGCTGACGAAAAAACTGAGATTGTGTTAGTGATATACGAAACAAATTTACCAATGACAACACTTCGTTTCCCTCTGAACAACGAATGATTGGACGGGTATATGAATATGTGTGCTGCAGAATCTCCCAAGCGACGCGGCAGCCAAAGTTCCCTTCACAAGCTAAATGGCAAACCAGGTAATCTATCATCCTTGGGAGAGTACGCACCCAAAGTTGGGGAGCCTAATTTGAGTTATTTCCGAATATATGTACAATCCTCCAAGCAGCGAGGCGTCAAGTATTTAGATATTCGAGTGTCTGACGATACCAAATATGTTACGGCTCAACCAACCTGAAGCGTATTGTCTTCAAAACACCAGAACTTTTCAGAAAACAGGAAATGTTGAACGAACTCTTGAGCTGTGCAGCTCCAAGTGAAATTATGAGGAAGCATCTGAGCGTTGGCGGTCATCACATATTAAATTTTGACCTTGTAACCACACATTTTGCTTTCGCCAAGTGCATACTAAAGTAAAAGTGGTACTTGGCTGGGGTTCACGTTGATCAGATTGTTGTTAGTTGCTTTTCTATTGTGATCTTTCTTTCGACTTGAAGCCAAAAGAAACTTCAATGTTTGTACTCTGATATTTAAGTAACTCATATTGCAAATTTCTTTTTGCATATCTCTCAAGACTATAATTTTTTCAATGTATTTCCACGACTCAGCTGATAACTTTAATGGGACTTTAATCCGAATTCCAAGAATCTTATTTGAGTGGCTACCAAATGAGCTCCACAGCAGAGTTATTAGATCGAATGCCTTAAGTTCCCAGTTTCCTTACTGCTGCTTTTTCCTGTTTCCCAAGCTCAAGTTGCCGCTCCGTGGAAAACATTTTGAGACAATTGAAGTCATAAAAGAGAATTCGAAGAACACACTCGAGCTTGACTTGTTTACAGTAGCACAGAAAACAAACTATGTGACATATCACGCTGAAATTTGCCATGTAAGCTTATAATAGTCCTAACAAAAAACAAAAAATTTATTTTTGCCATATGTCATTCGCGGACCGTTTTATTGATAACGTCTCGTTCATATTTGAGCAGAAGGTATATATCCCCTTCTGATCTATAAAGAAATCAAGGGATATATTTCGACACTAAACACAATGCACTGGACTGATCACTAAAAGTATTTTACGCATATTAAGGGGCTCCCATAGCTAATTATTTATACGCCAGTTTCTACAATTAAATACTTTCGCATACTTTTACAAAAGACACCTGTAAGGAAAGCATTTCCAGGTATTTTCCATTGGTATTCCATTATGAAGTTTTTTATTACATATTTTGCTAGTCTGTGACCAAGGAATATCTGATCCTATGAATATCCTTCACCTGATGGCACATTTGTGGGGATCACTTTATGGTTTGACTTATACATGGTCTGAAAAAAGAACCCTCGGGTCCCTACTTTAAATCCCCGTAACATGATTTAGAGTGACTAACTTAAGAGGACTGGGTTGTTTAGATGTGTATAGTCAGCCAAACTGTGGTAGGGTATCATTATGGGCTTTCATTTTTGGCCTAAGTAAGTCATTAGATTTATCCGCAGCAACTTCAATCTAACCTAACTTTATTAAGGTAAAGAAAGAATGTTAAATGCGTTATCAGAAAATAGACTTGAGTAGAAAAGTACGATTTCTTGCCAAATGTCGGCAATCGAATTTGATAATTCTGTAAAGGAATCGCTAACTGTGAGCAAGGCGTTTTGGAAATTATAAGCATCTAAAACCAGTAAATGTGTATGTATGAATGTACGCACCCTGTATGTATGTATATTAAAAAACCAAGCATTTGCTCACTTTATGCTTTGGTTAGGAGCATAATTTGATTTGTGATTTATTTGGGATTAGAAAAAGGCGAATGTTGCGGAGAAAGGGAATCGTAGCACAATAATTGCTTGGTAAATTGATTTTTTTTTTCATTGCAAAAGGAATACCTTGTTAAGATTGTAAATCCGATTAACATATGTTGAGGGTATTAGAGATGCTTCAATTCCACTTCCGACCAAGTACAGTAGCCAACCACCAACTGACACAGTGAAGTGTGAGGAATGGAAAACCTTTGGTGAATGGTAAAGGGTAAGGGAGAAAGAGGACATGGGTAATAGTTCTTAATCGAAGGGATTTACTAAAGCGATTATGTAGTTGATGTGTAAATCAATACTTTTCATTGAAATATAAGATAATTTTTAAGTATCTTATGATAGAAAAGGATGAAGAGGATAACAAAAGAGCAGAGGCGTTGTGGATTACATATGAATGTTTGGGAAATTCTAAAGGGAATGCAAGACCAACAATGCTCTCCAAATAAAAGAGAAAAAGGCTTTAAGAAACTTAAAAAATATAATGGAAAATACTGTAATGAAAACGTGGAAGAGAAAAAAACTGTGGAATGGCCTAGCCGCTAAAACGCACGCACACAGTTTTCGAGGCACACAAAATGATCCGGAGCTAGTCAATGGCTGTTGCGGCAGGTACATGGCACACCTACGCTGGCTGAGCCGTCATAAAAATTACGTATCGAACAACAATGCCTAGATAAACGTGGAATGAGGGAGCGGAATACGTGAATTGAATTATGCCATAGCTACGTAGAACCTTTTGTTTGGTTGTGTTAAATGAGCCAATGAGAGGATCAAAGATCACCACAGGCGAGGTAAAAAAGAAACATAAGACAACAGCGGATTAAAAATGATATGAAACACAGGAGAATAGAAAGGCAGTAACTGATATCCGAGGAAAATTTTCAACTACTTTTTATTCCCTATCCTTAACTTGCGCGTGTTGGTTTTGTGAAGGATGTATGATAGCAATCGCTTGGTAGGATTTATTTTAATATAATTCCGTTAATAGCTGCATATCAGCACCGCTTTAGATGGCTTTATTTGCTTTCCATAATCAGCCATATGCCAGCACCAGCAAATCAGTTTCATTGTGGGAAAAGTCAGTTTGGTCTCTTGCAGTTTTTTCCAACCATTCATTGCAGCTGTCTTACTAATTAATCGCATTCAAAATGCTCAACATGATTAGAGCACAGCATTTTGCTGCGATCCATTACACTTTAAAATAATTAGTTGTTGCTGCTTTTACATTCATTTGCATTGCCGCTCTGCGTTTTCGGCCACCTCTTACGTTTTCGAAAGCAAGAAGTGTTGAGTGAAAAGTTAATGTTGGCTAAATGACCAGCATTTAAAAAGCATAAAAGAGAAATACTCAAGCTCGATGATACTGCATAACAACAACAATGCTTTTCGGATGGCTACTTCTTTATAGGCCAGTTATGAATCAGTGCCCCTCTAAGATATTCGTATTGCGTATTGGGAGTCAGGCGCATTGTTCGAACTGCGGAGTTGCTGACCGAAGCCTAATTAGCTGATTAGATCGAAACGCGGCTTATGGGTGTTAATGTGTGCATGTGTGGGAGTATTAGAGTGTGCCAGTTTTTTAGAGGTTCTTAAATTTTTTAAATGCATCTAGATAAGGAACATTAAATCATAGAAAAAGGGTTTTCTAATAGCGGCCGCCCTGCGGCAGGCAATGGCAAAACTTCTATTCTTTATTGGGGAAGTGCCAGTGCAGCGTTTATTATTTTACTTCTTCCTTTAGCGATAATAATTTTGGATTTTAATAAATTTTGCCGTAACGTGCTGCACTTCAAGTTAATTATTGTAGAGGGTATTGTATTTTTATATTTTATTCGAAATTAACACCGGCCCTTAAAACTTAACCATCCTTTATATAAAACAATTTTATTTTTCTGCGCGAAACGGACTTATGTTGAACATTTTGAGTACTCTATATCCAACCTAGAGCTGTGTTTCCTTCAGCAAGTTTGCTCACAGTTATTGATAGATTACTTTTTGCTAAGCGATTCAAAAGGATAACTGGTTCTTTAAAATTCGACCCACCATAATGTGTATAATATATGCAAAGAATGCTTTTTGTGGTTTCATTTTGGGTTGAAACGCTACCTTTCGCTTCATTCGCTTCACTTTGTATTGTATTTTTTCCCAAACATTTTTCTTTTTCATTCTAAACCATTTTTTTCTATCACGCACTTATCCACATAAATGTATTTATGTCTGTATGTATTAATGTATGCACATATTTATATTTAACAAAAATGCATATCATTGTTGATCGCCTCACTGAAGTGGAACAAATTAGTTTATTTCTTTTGCACCTTCCCTCTCTTCTAGTAACTTCTCACTTAGTAACCCCCAACCGGACGCTAATTTAACATACAGATTAATAACGCACAAATGTTCGAAATTTCAATTTTAATTTGAGTTCAACGAGTGTAAAGAAATTAAAATGATTTAACAATTTTTATTTTTAATGATTTTTCTGCTGTTTTATTATTGGCGGCTGGCTGTAGAGATTACGCCGCGAACTGGAAAGTTTGGACGCGTGGCTTCACTTAAGTATGTGTGTGCGGTTGTGTGGCTCTGTGTGTGTGTGCTTTCAAGCAAAACACTCCGAATAATTTAGTTCATTCTTCTAAGCTTACAAATTTCCTTCCATTTGCATGTGCGTCCATACACATCCACACACACACACACATACATAGGCATTTACGTACATGTGCGCACTCATTAATACTAATTTGTTTGAGCACTTTAGTACGCGTCATAATGACTTGGCATTTACTCAAAAACGCAGCAAGTCGAAGGATTTATTAATTTCATTTTTCACGCTTTCTGCCTATTTCTCTTTGCCTAGCCTACACAAACATACGCAAATGCGCCAATACACAAGCGCACAAACACACTTTCTTACCTTTCTATCATTTCACCAACTCCAAGTCATTGTGTTAATTTGTTTATTAGTGCAAAAAGGGTGAAGTGGTAAATTATTATTTCGGTTTGCATTTGTTTGAGTTGATGGCTTCAAATTAAATTTTCTTACAGCAAACTGATTGATGAAATGTTGGCTGGTGGGGCAGAGGGGAAGCGTGAAAAACTAAGTGATAAATATTCAATTAAGTGGCCATGTGAACAGGTTAACGAATCACGCTGGGGGCCGTAGGGCGCATATTTTTTCAAAGGATTTAATTTGGTTAAGTGAATTAGGTTAATTTTGTAGGTTATGTACAGCTTGCGGGAGGCGAGTTAAGACAACGCACAGTGGGAACTTTTCATGTAGACTGCGGCCATAAATCAATTTTTTTCACATCGTTCGATTTGCATGAAATTTTCAAAATTTATTAACAACTAATTAAGAATTGTTGTTTTAAAATTTTAGACCATAATCTTTATTATTTTTCTGTACACAGTATGTCAAAGTTAAGGTATGACAACATACTTGAAATATGGGAGTTCAAAGTGCTATATTTGAATGCTTGTTATTTACATATGAAACATCACACAACATTTCTAAAAATGCAATTCGTAAGACATAGCAAAGCTTAGCACAGCGATTTATACACAACAAAAACCACAAACAACCATGCGCGAAATTCACACTGCGCGCTATGCATATGTTTACGTGCAATAGTCGGAGCGAGTCTTGTCGCCAAAGCGAGTGGTGGGAGATAGAGCTGGGAAAACCATCGATGGCACCATCGATATTATCGATGGAACCGATGGAGTGCGATAAATCGATGGAAATTGTTCGATGTCGATATATCGAATTTCTTTTTGGTTCCAACACGTGTGTAAGTAAATTGCAATATATAGTAAGATTTTGTTATTATTAATTTTTTCTGCCTTTCTTTACATAGAGGTCTACTTTTATTCTATTAGAGTATCCTGGCAGTTCCTCTGGTAAAATGGACAAGTTTTTGACCTCATCCCGTAAGCATTTTAAAAAGAAACAATTACAGGACAATTTTTAAGAATTTTTTTTTTTTTAGAAAAAGATCATGATACCTCTCCAACATCATCAAATGAACCATCTTGTTCAAAATCTGAACCGGAGCCTAAGCGCAAAAAGTGTATTTCCGCAGTGTGGACACATTTTGACAAATTGCAAACCAAACAACTTGCAAAATGTCATTATTGTGGCAAAGAATATAAGACAAGCGGAAACACGTCCAACTTGTTAGAGCACTTAAAACGGGCCCACCCTCTTGCCCAGCAAGTTAATAACGAAACTACGTCTTCTCAGTTAGAGCGATATTTTACACGGACAGACGTTTACGGTCCAACATCTTCCAAAAAGGAAGCAATTGACAAAGCCATTGCTGCAATGGTCGCAACGGATTTGCAACCATTTAGCGTTGTCGAAGATATTGGACTTAGAAACTTGATGAGGGTGGTGGACCCTAGATACGTCATGCCCTGTCGAAAAACTCTGCGGGACACGCATATTAAAAATATGAACGAGAGTATGACGGAGAAATTGAAGGGCATTCTTGACTCCGTTGACTCGTGCGCTATCACAACAGATGCATGGACATCTCGTGCAAATGTTAGTTATCTAACTGTAACGTGTCACTTTATTTTAAATTTCGAGCTTAAGACGGCAGTGCTATCTACAAAGCCACTAATGGATGAGACAAACCATTCAAGTCTAAATATTGCCAACACATTGCGTGAAATATGCGATGAGTGGAAAGTGTTCGACAAACTGCACACCATTGTGACCGACAACGCAGCATCTATGATTAAAGCGTGCGAATTATTGAAAAAGAAACACTTACCGTGTTTTGCGCACACTCTTAATCTTGTTGTGCAAGATGCTTTAAATCTGGAAAATGTGCAAAACGTTTTAAAAATCACAAAAAGAATAGTGTCCTATTTTAAGAGTAGCGCTATTGCTTATGCAAAGTTCAAAGATGCCCAAGGCACCGAAAATCCTTGCTCTCTATTGCAAGAGGTCCCTACTCGCTGGAACAGCGCATTACAAATGATTCAGAGAGTGTTGCGGACAAGAGAGCCCCTAACTGGCACCCTTTTAAGATGCCATAATGCTCCGATTCCACTGTCAGAGGATCAATTTCGGATTTTGAAGGACTTGTGCTCGCTTTTGGAACCGTTCGAAAAAGCCACAAAACATGCGTCTGCTGCAAAGGGCGTTACAATTTCATTAATTGCTCCTGCAATTTTCGCCTTATCACAAAGTTTGGAAGAGCTCCATGAGCAGATGTTAACACCTGTAGGGAGAGAAACTTGCGAGTTTTTACAGAGCAACGTAAAAAAAGGCTCTTCTCATATGAGAATAGATCAGCACCACGCCTTGGAACTCTTCTTGACCCACGCTTCAAAAAGGAGGGTTTCCAAAATCCGTCAAATGCCCAGCAGGCCATGTTGATGTTGGAGGGAGAGGTTCATAATATAATACAGGACGTGAGATCTAAAAATTCCACAGAGGAACTGCCAAGGAATGAGGAGACTCCATTTTTATTTAAATGCATGGCAGGAAAAATAAAAGAAAAAAACAAAAGTTCACGGGCGGACTCAATTATTACCATTCGCCAATATATGGAGCAGCGCAATGCTCTTCATGACAGCGATCCGCTCCAATATTGGCAGGTAAGTTAAGTGTAGTTTTTTTTAACAACTTTCATAATTGTACTTTCTACAATACAGATTAACAAGGAACATTTATTTGCACTTGGACAATGCGCAATAAAATTCTTGTGTATACCAGCAAGTTCAGCTGAATCAGAGCGCACACTTAGTAAAACAGGAGCTATTGTGACGGAACGGAGAGCATGTTTAAAACCTAAACAAGTGAACACATTGGTTTTTATTAACAAAAATCAATGGCTACTTTAAAATAACTGTGATATTGGAACGAATTGTTTTTTTTTTTAAATAAGAACCTCTCATTAGCATTAAGTTTGGAAATCACCTTTTGTTTTGTAGTATTTAAGAGTAGCAGCTATCCGCTGCATAGTACAATAAGGACCTCTCATTAGCATTAAGTTTGGAAATCGCCTTTTGTTTTGTTTTTGTTTAGAGAGATTTTTGTTTTCGTTTTTTGGACTTAGGACGAGAAGTCACCCTTTTTTTATCTTCAAGTTTAACTTGAAACTATAAATTTTGTTTTTATATTAAAGAACATTCACAAATTACAAGCTAAAATCATTTTAATATATTTTCGATGGAATTAATTTATAAAGGGCTAACTTATAGTAGTTAAATTATACGCTAGATAATTCGTATCGATGATTATAGACAAGGTCATGAGTTCTGATACTTTTGGTTGACCCTTTTTGAATATTTGAAACTTTGTAATATTGAAAAACGACACCAAAATATATATTATATGTTGAATAACTCGTTTAAATTTTCGATGGAACCATCGATAATATCGATGGTTTTTTCCATCGATGGAAAAAATATCGAGTGGAGCAACCATCGATGGATTCCCAGCTCTAGTGGGAGAGTACACAGAAGTGAGTTCTTAATGAGTTGGCGGTGAATCGTCAATTGTCCGTTATGGATTAAAATATAAATATGCTTGCATTATTATCTTTGTGACAGTGACAGTTAATACAAGTTTAATATAAAGTGTTTAGAAATTTATTAAAGTTATGGATAAATCTAATATTCGTTATAATGCGATTGTTGAACTATTGTTCGATAGGGATAAAGATATTGACGTTGTTGTTGGTGTCATATCAGCAAATTATAATTTGTCTGAGACAAATATAATTAATTTTCGCAAATTTTTAATAAAATATTTCTATCCAAAATTTAAATTAAAGTGGAACAAAAGTGCGCGCATTAAATCCAGGTTTTTAATTGATAATAAACAATGGCTTTCACGGCTTTATACGATAAATAAAAACGTTTTGAATATTGAGCAGCCAAGTACTTCGCTTTCAGCCAAACGTGGAAGACCTTGTATTTCATTTGAAGAAAGTCATGAGAGAACTAAGAGGACTAAAATAAAACAAATTTGTGAAAATTATTCTGAAGAGCTGATAGTGTCTGCAGTTAAAAGATATAATAAAAAAGAAAAATTTAAATCGTTTACAACTGAAAAAGCACTTAGCCTCATAATCGATGCTGCATTATCAAAGCACCAGTATGAAATTTTAAGAAGCTCAGCCAAAGAAATCGGTTGTGATATTTTTCCAAATTATAAACAAATTTTGGCAGTTAAAAAGCAATGTTATCCTGCTAATATTACGGTTGAGCAAAATTGTAGTAGTGTTGTATTACAACAATTACTTGATCACACAATTTCAAGAATTTTTAAATCTAAATCGCAATGTGAGGTTGAAGAGTTTCCACATCAGTTGCGTTTATTAAGCAAATGGGGCTGTGATGGGTCATCTGGGCACAGCGAATACCATCAACGATTCTCTGATGAGAATTTATCAGATAAAAATATGTTTTTAACGTCTCTTGTGCCATTGACATTAATTGATTGTCAAAATGATTTTTATACGTGTTGGAGTAATTTAGATCCATCTTCAACTAGACTTTGCAGGCCTATCAAATTTGAATTTGTAAAAGAAACCGCAAATGTTATAAATAGCGAAGTAAATAGAATGAATAATGAAATTCAAAATTTGAAAAATTCTGAAATTGAGGTGTTTAATAGGAAATTTACAATATCACATAGTTTAGCGATGACGATGATAGATGGGAAAGTTGCTACAACTGTTAGTAAAAGTTCCTCTATGGCAGTTTGTTTTATATGTGAAGCAAAGCCCACTGAAATGAACGATTTAAATGCTGTGATTTTAAGAGAAAATTCAGCTGAATCTTTGAAATTTGGAATTTCTCCGCTTCATGCGAGAATTAAATTTATGGAGTGTATTTTGCTCATCGCATGTAATAAAAATTTTGCAGCATGGAGGACAAATGAACATACAAAAGAACAGAAGGAAGAAACTAAAAAAGAAATTCAAAGAAATTTTAGATCAGTACTGGGATTAAAAGTTGATATTGTTAAGGGGTATGCGTACAACCAATGATGGAAATGTTTCTCGAAGATTTTTTGAAAATCCAGAAACAACGGCTGACATAACTGGTGTTAATAAAAATTTAATTCACCGATTTTAAATTATTTTAAATACCATAAATAGTAGGAAACCTATAGATACCAACAAGTTCCACGTCTATTGCATGGACACTGCAAAATTATATGTAGAACTTTATGCGTGGTATTATATGCCCATTACTGTACATAAAGTTTTGATTCATGGCAGTAAAATTGTATCTGAGGCTATATTGCCAATAGGTATGTTTTCTTGCTATATTATTGTTTGATAAATGTTTATATTTAATCACAACTATTAATATTTTGTTTTACAGGAATGTTATCTGAAGAAGCTCAAGAAGCCATGAATAAGAATTACAGAAACTGTCGGCAATTTCATTCGCGTAAAAGTTCCCGCATTTCTACGAATGAAGATGTGATGCATCATCTTCAAATATCATCTGATCCATATATTAATTCATTTAGAACCAAATTGCAGTTAAAGAAATTGGAATACCATGATGATGTAAAAAATTTATTAAAAGATTGAAAAAAAAAATTTATTGCAGTACTATGAAAAGTAGGCGTAAAAATAGTAGGAATAATTTGAAATTCACACCAAATATTGAAAACTTTTTAAAACGTAAATGTACCAAATTTTATAGTTTGACCTAAAATTGTATGCCAGTTAGAGCATTTTTTAAGTTAGTATTGTATGGGAGGTGGTCGTAAGAAGGGGCAGATTTTTACAAAATTATTACCCAATATTAGGAATTACACAAAATACAAGTATACAAAATTTTGTTATTTTTTTTTTAATTTTATGGAAGTTATGGCTACTTTATTGTTAAGGTTGTGTGGGGGGTAGGCGTAAAAGTGGGCGGATTTTTTTGATTTTTTAACTAGAAGTTTAAAATGTCTTAAAAGTGATTTCTGCAAATTTTCAAAGTTCTAGAATGACTTCTTGTATTTTTGGCCGCTGTGGCACCACTGTGCAACGCCCCCAAGTTATATGAATCAAAATAATAATACGTAAAGTATGAAGTTACTCCCCAACTCCTTAAATTGGGGTCAAATAGCCAATTCAAAACTGTGATTAACGTTTCGGTCCACTTGCTACGAAGGCGGTAATTACTGCTTCACGCCTACTCTGAAAACCAATTTTCAAATGAGTTTGATTTTTGGTAAGACAATCTGTAGTGGTGCTTCAGGAATGAATTGAATTGTGCTGCGAAAAAGATCCAAACCGTATTACCAACTTAAAGTTCCCCAAACTTATCAATAAAAAATTTGCTTCCGATTGAAATTCTGAAAATTAAAAATAAGTAACAAAAGCGTGAAAATGCAGGTATAGGGTGAGCCATGTAAAATTTGCTTTCCGAATCGGCTATAAAAAAAAACTAATCAATATTTTTTCAAACTTGTTTTTATTTTGAAGATTGAACATAGTCATTTATGAATGAAAAATAATATCGTTCAAATGAACGCCACGACTGGCTTTACAGTAGGCCATTCAATCAACCCAATTTTTAAGCACATTTTCGATTGTTTGTGATCCAATTTCATGAATGACAACTTCGATTTCGTGTTTTAAAGCATTAGTCATCTCTGGATGGCTCGCATGGCATTTGTCCTTAACGGCTCCCCACAAAAAATAGTCCAACGGTCTTAAATCACAGCTCCGAGGCGGCTAAGTGACATCGGAATTTCGGCTGATTATTCGGTTTTCAAAAACGGTAGCCAAAAGTTCGAGTGTAACTTTGGCAGTGTGACAAGTTGCACCGTCCTGTTGAAACCAAATGTCGTACATGTCATCGTCTTCAATTTTTGGCAACAACTCGTTGAGCACGTCACGTTAACGCTCGCCATTTACTGTAACCGCGGCTCCTCGCTCATTTTCGAAAAAAAATGGCCCGATGATGCCGCCAGACCAAAAATCGCACCAAACAGTGACTCGTTGTGGATGCATTTGCTTCTCTACAGTAACGTGTGGATTTTCTGAGCCCCAAATCCGACAATTTTGCTTATTGACGTAGCCACCGATGTGAAAATCAGACAAGAAGAAGAAGACTCACCACTTTGGAAATAGGTTTTCAATATTTTCCAATTTTGTTCAAGCGTATAGTGTCACATTTGTAAATGTGAAACCTTTAAGTAAATTATGAACTCATTTGACATGTCATTTGTGTTTCCATTCTGAAAAAAATAGGTGGTTCAAAAAGATCAAACGCTATATGGCCCACCCTGTATATGTATATACACGGTGCCTACGATATTTTAGCACATCCAGTTTTGTAGTTATAACTTCGCGAAACCATTGTTTTTCCTTTTAGATCAGATAATTCAGATAAGACATGGAGGACTACAAATAAACTTAAGAAATAAAGAGACGCAGAGCAAATCTCAGCGACTTAGAAATCTCTAATTTTCTTAAGTGCGCTCGTTCGTTCGTTCATAAGGTGCACCGTGAATCGGTAGCCTCGGCCGGCGATGCAGACTCTGCTGTAAAACGCAAAAACTACGAGCAACGTTCTGACACTGTCCGATCTGCAGAATTTATCGAAAAAGTGCCAGTGATCATTGACGAGGACTCTGCTAAATCACTGAATCGTTGAATTGCTTATGAAGATCTCCGGTATAAATCCTACATTGTGTGCAGTAGACAGTCTACGTCGGAATAAACACGAGAGGAACGAGTTACGCGATGAAAACGCATACTAAACAAAATTAAACACCATCTCAGGTGCATGTTATGGTTTTTTTCTGACGAAAAGTGGTGGACCAAGACCAAGAGGTCAACCGCAGAAACGACCAGAAATGGGAGATGAATATGTTCCAATACCACAGAGGTTCCTGTTGTCGTGCTCACGAAGTTTCTAGCTACTAGTATTGTGTTAGTGTTGTGATCAATAAACTTTCTTTACTCAAGGATTTCGAGTGAATTCTACTGCATATATCGAGGTTCTGAAGACTGCAGCCCATAGATGACAGCCCATACATCTTTCAGCAAGATTCTGCTCCATCACACAAAGCGATCGTGACACAAGTTTCAATGGCTGAAAATGATCATGCCCACATAACACGGAACATGTAGTCGCTCAACTAAAAATAATAAAAATTAGTCTGGTGGACGCATAGTGCCTTCACAAATGTTTTCAAATCGCTTCGGTTTGCAGCCTTTGCCTTGACTTTAGTCCACATCGCTTCAATTTCGGCGACGCTGATTTCTTCATTCAGACTGGTTCTCCATGAGCCTCGCGCGTTCCGCTTGAGGAAACGCTTCTGCTGTCGAAAAAAAATGTTGTGTTATTGTTTAATGTGCAATGTCCATACAGACTCAGCACCCACTGCCTGTTAAGCCCATTCATATTCGATTATGT
Source organism: Anastrepha ludens (assembly GCF_028408465.1). NCBI lineage: Eukaryota > Metazoa > Arthropoda > Insecta > Diptera > Tephritidae > Anastrepha > Anastrepha ludens. Next base: position 113,418,369 of record NC_071500.1, on the reverse strand, counting down.
TTCTCCGCAATCTAAAACTTATGCAAACAGATGTATAAAAAACGACAATAACAATGTGGGCGTCGATAAATTTTTGAGGTGGCCCCTAAATCACCCATTGCGCAATTATTAATATGTTTTTATTGTACCTATTTATGTATGCCTGTAGGTATACATAAAATTAAATTGACAAAATACCACACACATGAAAAAACCTAGAAAATAAACAGAAATACGTTTTTAGGCATTAACTGCTTATGAGCTTGTTTGTTTGTATGTGCATATGTAAGTATGTAAGCGCTCATTAACCGTGTGGCATGTCCAACATAAAAGTCTTTTGCTATCGCACCGACCCCCTGAGAGTACTTGGCAACACTGATTACAACGCTTTGAATTGCTTTTTCGATGTAGCTGCTGCTGTAGCCGCCATTGGAGCGTTCAAATCCTTTATTCCTTGCTTTGCTGTTTTTGTTATTTCTTAAGGTCCTGCTTTAATATCCTAATAGGTCGTTTTCTGTGCTGTGCTCGCCAATCTCCTTCCGCATTGCCACATTATACTGCAACTAACTGTTGGTATCATTTATTTTTACTTGCTGTTGTTGTTGTTGTTATTGCTATTGTTGATATTGTATATTTAGATATCTGTAGATGTCACATTTCTTAAAATTCCTGCATTTGCACGCGCATCAGACTTTCATTGAGAAATGGTTGGAAAGGACAAAATATCTAAGATGTAAGCTTTTTGTGGACTTCGAGCGATCTAAGAAGGAAAAATGCGATGTAACTGATAATAAGGAATGTGCCCAGAGGGTATCTTAAGCTTGGCCAGTGAGTTGCTATGTTACTTATCTTACAATACACACAATCTCACACACGCACACACCCTCACACCCACACACATCCATATTACTAAACGCACGCACTCATCCACTGGCTAGCAAACAAGCGCACACAAAGCAGTTGCCCCCGTATTTCGTTATATAATAACCAGATATGTATTCGGCCAGATATGCACTTTATTTAGAGCTCTCCGTATGCATTGCGACCCTTTTTCATTCACATACGCATCAGCTGCTAAATTGGCATATTTTCTGTGTAATACGCCCCTTAACCTAGAAATAAACGCCCTGTAAGGAATGGTTCCGTCTATTTCGCAAGCGATGAGTTTCTAGATAATTTGGGTACATAACTAAATACCAGAGTCTGGGTTGATGCGAAATTATCATTCAGATGTGTCCAGGTTCGAATCTCCGTGCATGAAACGATAGAAAAAGTTGATTCTAGAGCGATCGATCCTCGGCATTCCATGGCAAACCTCCAAGTGTATTTCTGTCACGAAAGCCATTCTGCCATTCGGAGTATAGATCTTCTGTTCGCAAACTGGAGTTTGAGGGTCGAGCCAAGGCAATCTTTTCAGGTAGGCAGGATTGGAATGAAAGGAAAATCTGTACCGAGGCAGATAGTTCTGTCTTCACTGACGGTTCCCAGATAGAATCGGAAGGCGGAGCAGGGGTTTTTTTAAATCAACAAATTTATCTATTTCCCTTAAACTGGCGAATACTGGTAGTGTTTTTCAGACAGAAGGCTTTGTGATCCTGCAGATATGCAAATTGCTTAGAGAATATGGAAGCGAGGGAGATATTAACATTTTTCCCGATAGTCAAGTCTCGATCAAAGCTCTGAAGACGCAATGGCACAGATCCACACTGGTCAACTCCTGTAAGGAAGAAATCAGATCCCTTGGTCATGCTGGTAGCATTGCTCTGATCTGGGTGCCAGGGCATCGGTATCCCACTGACTGTTGTTAAAATGGAATCGCACAATGGATTTCTCAGGAAAGCGCAGATCTGATGAAGTGTGCCAATTCGAAAACCCTTTGGACAGAGTGTCATAGACGCAGAGCACAGAAAGGCCGGTCATTGTTCGATCGGCACTCACACAGAAAAGCTGGGTTTACCATTTAACCCCCATTGTAAAAGTTGTGGCGACGTTTCAGAGAAGGAGACTGTTGAGTATTTTCTCTGTAAATGTCCGGGTTTGATAGTCAGACGATTAAGGTCACTGTGATTTTCTTTCTTCGACAGCCTGGGGCAGTGCTCTAATCTGAAATCCATTAATCTACTCTGTTACAGCAAGAGCTGTAGTTGGCTGTAGGTACCTGCCCGTTGGTGTCCCTTTTTCCCTGCAGGGTATGCCAAATTCGCTATTTGTATGCTGAAGAAGTCATCATCTTACGCATTCAGCGCTGCCAATGGCACACATACACACATACATGCATACACAGATACACAAACTCAATCATATGAGCACGAAAACATGTAATATCTTTTCGCAAAGCTTGCGGGCTTTCAAAGGCATTTAGTATACATGAGCAGATCCATTCGAGGAATGTAGACCCACAACCTTTTCTACAATCGTAAATACTTTGCTTGCTGCTTGCTGGAATGAATGGCTTGGCAGTAAATATCCTTTTAAACCAAAAAAGTCACAAATACAATACCAAAGTCAAATGAGGCACAAAGAACTCAGACGCAGTGCTTTGCACATCAGCATGTCGCCCATTGCAGGGATGAGCGCGTAAACAAACACACATACATGCATGCAAAGAGATATACCTATGCACGTCTGTATGCCCACATTGGCATTTGTTTATCCCTTTTCGCCTGCAACCTTCCGCTAGTTACCCAAAACATTTATTTCACTCCCTCCTCTCCCGCATATCCTTTCTTTGCTCAGTATTGGAAGTACACTTTTCAACTTTAAAATACACGTTAATTTGCTTGAGCGTTTGCAGCATTAAACTGTGTTTTGTAAACGCAATTAATTTCTTAATCAAAACTTTTACAATGCACGAGCCAAACTTTTTACATTCACACTCGCACTCAGCCACACATTCACAGGTAGCCGAGAATACGAAAGCATGTAAATGCCTGATACTTTTCAAGTGATATGGGCGTATGTATGCGTGAATGTATGTGCGAATATATCGAAAGCGGTTTGTGCATGACAACTTCTTGGGAAAAGTTGTATCAAGTTTAATTGTCTATGTAATGGAAATAGTCATTAGGACTTTAGTTGGTTGGAGAGTTTCAAAGTTATCGATAGTAAATAGTTTTCCCAGGAAAGTGTAAATTTTTAAAGATCTTAAGAAAACGAAATTTTGGTGCAGTTTTCCTGGTCCCTGAACTTTTATTTCACCCATAAAAGTGGGCCTTATTGCTAGTAGCGCTAATGGAGTAATGAAAATGGTATTAAAAAAACCTATTAAAACGACGGCATGAATCATACTAAGCAAAAAAGTTTGTTTTTATTATAGTGCAAGATATTTTATCGATTTTAATTTATAACACCAAAAAAAATGATTTACATAAAAAATAATTGCTTACATACACTCTACTTATTCATCTTATGTGGCGCTACAACCGTGTGTCTGTTTAGACCGCGCCATTTTGGGTACCAGTTGTTTTTGTCTATGGACTGCAACCAGATGTTGGTGGTAGGAAAGAAGTAAAAAATATCTCCTGCGAACCACACACACCGGAGACGTAAACTTCGTCAAAATTCACTGAGACTGCAATACACAGCCTGGTAACAGTTATTGAAAAGGCTATTGAGTCCAAACATATAGCTTTATGTGCATTTATTGACATATCAGGAGCCTTTGATAACACCTCCTATGAGGCAATCTATAATGCCCTATATCTAAAGGAGGTACCTGAACCCATCACTAGATCGATAATATTCATGCTGAAATCTAGGACGATCAGCACCGAACTAGGAGGAATAATCAAATCTATTAAAGCCACAAGAGGTTGCCCTCAAGGTGGCGTACTTTCTCCTCTTCTGTGGACTCTAGTCATAGATGAACTTCTCCACAAACTGAATAACCTAGGATTTCACACTCAGGGCTACGCTGACGACCTAGTAGTTTATGTATTAGGCTGGCATGAGGAAACCATTTCGGATCGCATGCAGCAAGCCCTTACAATAATAAACAAATGGTGCACAGAAAAAGGGCTCTCCATCAACCCATCCAAAACAACACTTGTACCGTTTACTAGGAGAAGGAACATAAATCTCAAATGTCCGACCCTTAATGGAACAATACTTGAACTCTCGACAGAAGCGAACTATCTTGGCGTCAGTCTTGACAAAACGATTACGTGGAATTCCCATATTGAGAGAGTTACTTCAAAAGCCACAAGAGCATTCTTTGCCTGTACAAGGCTTTTTGGTAAGACATGGGGACTAAACCCTAGAATGACCTTCTGGACATTCACCACAGTTGTGAAACCCATAGTCACTTATACATCCTTAGCATGGTGGCCCAAGGTCAAGCAAAGAAAGGCAGCAAACGAATTAAGCAAACTGCGTCGCCTGGTATGTGTTGGTATTACAGGGGCTATGAAAACATGTCCCACGGATTCATTGGGTGTGCTGCTGAACATACCACCGCTTCCAATTCTAATTGAAAGGGAATCTCGCTCGAGTGCTTTAAGATTAAAAGGTATATCTGAACTTAAAAGTGGGGATATGAACGGACATTTAAATACCTTAGAAGACTTCCTACATAGTCCCATTCTTCATAGGGATGATATACTATCACCCAAACCAATACTCTTCAGGAACTTCCAAGTTATAATCAATGAACGAACAGACTGGAGAACTAACTCTATCACTTTCAAACCTGGCTCCCAGCTATGGTTTACTGATGGGTCCAAATTGGAAAATGGTAGAACAGGGGCAGGAATCAATGGGCCCAAATTCAAAAAATCGATTCCGATGGGATTCTACCCAACAATATTCCAGGCAGAAATACATGCCATTGAAATATGTGTGAGAAAATGCCTTAGCAGGAAAATGAGAGGTACTCACATCTACATACTTTCAGATAGCCAAGTGGCTCTAAAATCCCTTCTATCAACAACTATCACCTCTAAATTGGTAAATGATTGCCTAAACCTTCTAAACACGTTAGGAAACCTCAACATAGTAACACTATGCTGGATTCCGGGACATGAAGGACGTGAGGGAAATGAAATGGTTGACGACCTTGCAAAACAAGGAGCAAATATGCAACTTACTGGTCCTGAGCCTTTCTGTGGACTGACAAAAGGCCACATTAATGAACTTCTTAGGAAATGGGAAGAAAGAAAACTTGCCGCACACTGTCTAAACTGTGCCGGTCAGCGTCAAGCCAAACTATTCCTAAGTCCCAACAAAGGAATATCTGACAAACTTCTCTCACTAAACAGAGTAGATCTGCGTCTTTTAACTGGATACCTTACAGGTCACTGCAGCCTGAGGTACCATCTAAATAATATTGGTCTATCCGAGACCAATGTCTGCCGCTTTTGCGAAATGGACATAGAAAGCTCAGAACATGTGCTTTGTGAATGTCCTGCGTTGGGCAGACAAAGACTTCATCATTGGTGGTATCGTAGTATCTCCATGCAATCTTTGGAACAACCAACCCAAAACTGTGCTAAAATTTCTAAAAAGCCTAAAACGCTAGGGTTACAAAATATGCCTTTCACAACAGATCAGCTCTGGTCGCAGTGCGTAATGGCCTTCTAATAATAATAATAATAATAATAATAAACTTCGTTAAAAAAAACCCCCAAGCAGTAGGGGTAGGTTTGGCTGCCGGGGGATTAAGTAAGGCTGTCTTCTAACGGAGTCCAGGTCGCCTCAGGTTTTTACGCTGCCATGGTCGACTGGTTATTTCTCCTCAATACTCCATGGTCACCACGCATGGCTACATACGCAGCTCGCTGGGTGGCGAAAATGACCATACGAGCTCTAAATAAAACAAAAATCAGCATAATGGGTAGTCTGGACAATCTGCTTTCAGATTTTCCATGAATATGCCTCTGTTAGAATTGAAATAATTTTAATTTCTGTTTCCGGGGCTTGCCTTGATTTTTCTAATTTGCGCCGGTTAACTTGCTTTCATGGACTTGGGCGAAAATCGCTTAGGCGCCCATCAAGAAGGATAAGTTGAGAACGCAACGGCCGCTGTTCAAATCTTGACTCCTGTTAATAACATTATGTTCATCTACATATTTCTACCTAGCCGCGGCTGTCACTTAGTTCGTTGTGATCCTTTATTGGCCAACACAGGTACTATACTTGTACCAAATGTCTCACTCTTTTGCTGTAGTTGTTGAATTTTTGCTCGATGGCTGTTCTCATCATCTATTTGATTGAATGTCATTTCTGTCAGTCGCCACTGTTAACGCCAACTTATGATACTTGAAATTTTAGTTTCATCACAACTAAGAACATCACGAAATAAAGAGCTGGAAATTCAGCCCTAAACCCTAGTGCCTTTTTATTTAAGTTTTTATATTGATTTTTATGTTTGCATTGCGACACTAATAACTTCTGTCGTTGCTATATTTTTAGGCCTCGGCTGCATTATTTAATTTTACTGTTAAAATATTTTTCGACTTGTCTGTTTGACGTGACCAATCAGGGTGAGGACGATGCGAATGAGAATGACGTGAACTTCTCGGCTTCGACTCATAGACATTGCGGCAGCAACTAATGTACTCACACATATGCATAGCTATATTCAAATGTTTGCGCTAGTTTGCAATAGTATTGGATATGTCGTGCCTTTCGTCAATTTCGGCCTAAAGTTTAGGTGACAAAAATACCTGAATATTTACCTAAATTTGCCTTTTTATATTTAGCATCCACTGATGGTGTGGCATGGCCATTAGGGGTGGATTTCCTTTTCATAACACGCATTAGTATGAGAAAAGCACAGTGTACTTACACGATTATACTACCATTTTATTATGAACGTATTTGTTTAGTAGGACATGCATTTCAGGTGGCCGAAATAAAACCTGGCTAATCAGCAAGCGGCGCGTAGCAGCTGTTCGTGTGTTAATTAGCAGTTAAAAAAATCAAATGGACACATACATACATGCATATATACTTATGCCTGTATCAATCGTTCCATAGTCAATTTTATAATGCCGACTGACACGTAAATATTTACTCCTTCATTTAACGACAAACATAATTTTCCTGTAATGCTCAAGGGTCTAATGAATTTTACTATACGCCTTATGCGCTCCTTTAACACCAAGCGTTTCCTGCGGTTCATACTGCAGTTGCTAACATAAGGCTTCTAGCAGTTTTAACACCTGCTTTCGCTCTTACATTTATAGGTTCCATATTAATTTTTTCTTAAAAGAGTTCACCAAAGCCCGCATACTGAGGCGAATCTTTCAATGTTCGAAATAGATTTTTCTGTTAGCACCATTCTTTTTACAGCTTCAACGGACGCAAATCTTACACCTTTAAAAATCAGTTTCACTTTTGAAAATATCTTGGAATCGCATGGCTCAAGATCTGATGAATAAGACCGAAGATCTATTATTGGCATGCCACATTTGGCTAGAAGCCTTCTTACGGCACAATGCGCCGGTATAAATGGGGCTTTAGCTAAACAGGCTTGGTTCCGGAAGCGAGATATTTTGCATTCAAATGCTGTCACATTAAGCAGCTGCACTTATTCCGATAATTTGGAAACGCCAAACTGCATTTTGCTTCCAAAACCAAGCAAGTCAGCAGAGCAGCCAATATGTCTAATCGACTCTGCGGGTAAGTTGATCGCACGAACTTTTATCCGATCAAAGGGAAGTCTCTCTGTAAATCAATTCGATAATTCGACGCTAGATGTAGTCTCTCAGCAATCCAGCTCGCAACGAATGCAATCAGCGGTAATCGTTGGCTAAATGGGACCAAAGAGTACTGCGTGATTATCACCCTAGAATATAATATAGGTACGACGGCGTTCTGCTTGTTAGGATTCCAGAGGGAACAGAGATAATTTCGTTCCCCACAACATTGCGGTTGTGGTGATGACTAAAAATTTAGGAGATATCCGCAACAAAATAACTTAGATTTAGCGCAACAAAATACGAAAGCAGTCCTTACATCCAGCTGAAAAAAGACAGAAGAGGTTACTTTTGGAATCGGAGACTTCAACATATCGACCGTTTTAATACTTGGGAATAACGATAGATAAAAGGAGAGAAGGAAAGCAGCACACCTGGAGTACGCCAACGAAAAAGCATCCACCACTACGACAGCCCTGTCGAGGCTGTTGTTAAACGTACGAGGACCAAATCAAAATCGCCGTCAGCTTCTGGCTAATGTTGTGAAAAGCCAAAAACAAAAAACACTAAGTAGCTGACGGTCGTCGGTGCTTGCTGGAAGCCTATTTCTTCCATATCAGCGTTATTATCGTTATTCTATCTATATCACCTCCTGCTCTTACAGAAATATCCGTATTTTTCCAATTCACACGCGCTTAAATTCTTTTTATTCTTCATTGGTGCAATAACTACTTAAGAAAATTTAATAGAGTTCAACAAATCACGCTGAAATTCTTGTAACTAAGTAAACAAAGTACGAAAGCTCACATCAACTCAGTAGCAAGAAACGAAATGCTGACTCAATTCAGAAATATATTTGTATGCGCATATCCAGACCAGTAACCTAATCTTGTTACATACACCAACAAATCCACATGCGGCGTGCACACATGTCCTCATGTTCATGTCCAGAGCCAATAATTACCCCAGCGCGTTAAGCCTCGGAATGTCTCAACCTAAACTTATTTCATATATCAAAAGCAGAAAGTGACAAGCCAAATGGAACAAACAGCGTGAGTTGTGGCAATATAAAAGTAACAACTTAGCACAAGACGGAAAGCTTTGTGAATGAGTAAAAAATGAGATTGCGAGGTAAGGTAAGAGGTGAATCTTGAAGTACGAAGGGACTTCGAAGAAGTTGTGTCTCAGGAATGAGGGCAAGAGATGGCGAGTAATGTTGCGAAAAAATTCGCCGATAAGAAAAAGGAGTGCACATATCCAACGGAATAAAAAATCAAATACCCAGTGGAAAATCGGTGGAAAATCATAACAACATTTTAATTCTATCTAAAAAGAATTTGGAGTTATTCAAATACCTGTAACAGTTTTGAATGCCAGCTTTTGGTAATTGTAATTGATGCACTTGAATCTACATGTAGAGATCCGGATCTACAGTTTCACGCCGCCTCCGAAAAAGGAGCTTTTTCTCGGCAGAAATACACTCTGAGGCTTGCCATTGCCTGCCGAGGGTCGACCGCTGTTAGAAAGAACTTTTGTCTTGCCCTGAGAGTCGAACCCGTGCACTATCGAATGGCAGTTACGCAACAGATCTTTCGGCTATGGGGGTCATCAACTCATTGTTAATATTTTGAGCTACACAGAAGATATAGTCGCCTTCAAACTTTCAATGATTTAGGTTAGCCAGTGCAGTATTGTTGGATAATCGAGAGCGTCTTCCTGTATTCTTTAACACATCTCGAGTTGATGCATGTTAAGACTAGTGCCTTTAGCGCTGCTTGACTTTCAACAAAAATGGTAAGGTTTGCCTGAGGTATGTCCATTAGTCTTGTCGTTTTTGCTGCTTTGTCCATAGCGTTGATCTCAGCTTGGAAGATGCTACGCCATCTGGGAGTTTAAAGGTGTAATTTAAGGATAATTGTTTCGTGAACACTCCTGGTCCGACGGCATTGCTCATCTTTGAGCAGTCATCTGATTTCACTCTGGTCTGTCAATCCTTTCAGCCGGGCATTCGTACTTTATAGTGTTTTTCATATTTATTTTGGTAGCGAGATAGTCTGCTTTCGATGGATCTTGCAAGTGTTCCACAGAAAAGAGCACTGATACATGACCGTGCGTAATTTCTTTTAACATGTCTGCTGCTTTAATCCTGGAAGCAGATTGGATTGCTATCCCTTTATCGTACATATCAATGGGTGAAATATGTCAGCTCACTTCAAGCGCCGCGCCAAGTGCTTGGACTCTTATGAAATTCTTATGTAGGATTGTGTCTGTACCGCCTCCCACCACACGAAAGCTCCATAAGTCAAAATTGGTCTGATGATCGTATTGTACGCCCAGTGGCTTATATACGACTACTGACCCTTCAATGATTTTAATTCCAACTATTGTGGCAGCGAAGATCTGCTAAAATTCATATGTAAGCTCTGAAGTACTTTTTCATCCAAAAAAAGTGAATTATTTACTAATTTTTCAGACCACATTAATCTCTAGAGGGCTACTTCGACCTACCACTTTGAACTTTTCCAGTGATTCGTGTCCATCTGCCATGCACTAGCTGGAGGTAAACTTCATCAGGCTACTAGTGAACCAACCAATCAAGCAGCCGGTGAATGCCAGCGCGCCAGCATGCCAGCCGAGCCGAGCTGTGCCGAGCCGAGCCTGTAAGAACGGGCAATTATGCAATTTGATAATATTTCATTGTTAGCAATAAATATTAATTATTTTCGAGTTGTTACTTTGAGCGGCAGGAAATTGTGCGCTTTCAAGTGAGCAACATAAAAAGGATGGGGTAGCATGGAACACTTGCTCGTGTGCAGAGGGTTGATGAAGCAGGAGGAGCGCTTGAAATAAATTTATGATATTTGCTGAGAAATAAAATGGAACGAAATGAATTTTTGCTGTGCAACAGTGATGGTGACTGCGATGTGATGATGGTGTTGATGTAGTTTGTGACTGGGGCCGTACGAGGCTATGCGATGAAGTAGCCTACTGGCAAGTGGCTTGGAGGAGCCTTAAATATGCCGGTGCGTCTTTGCCACAGGAAATCAGAGCACAAAGACGCTCACTATGTGTGTTGTATTTGCTTGTGTGCTCAAAATGCTGCGCTGTTGGTGACCATTTCCTTTGCATTATGAGCTTGAACGATAGTCCGGCTCGGTTGGCTAGTCGGATGGTCGTTGGTCGCTTGGTTGACTGCACGGCCTCGCTTGGCTGATTTGCTGGCCCGTTACTGGCTACATTCACAGTGCTGTGTTATCGCCTGCAGTCACACACGCATTTACACATTTATTTATTTCTATTGCACTGCAACATTTCCTGAGCACACAAGTGTGTGTCTCTGACATGTCGAGGCCGTGTGCGCTCATTTAGGTGTAGCTGCTATTACACAGGCAAAATACAATGTGGTCCGGCATATTTTGTATTGAGGTTAACTTCGACGGAAGTCGCTGTCATATATCATAAACATCATATAAATATTTTTCTAATATTTATGACGTACACAACTGTTACACATGTAACTCGAACACGAACACGAACACGAACACGAATATTTAAGTCTTCCATGTATTGTTCGGTTGCATGCGATCAAAATCCTAACAGGCCGCCAAGAGTACAACGAAGGTGGAATTGTTTATGATATAAATACTCGCTTATGCGTTTATATGTTGTAATTATAAAAGCACGGAAGTGGACAGAAAAATATTTCTTGCAACAAAGTTCAGCACACAAAAAAATCAAATAAATAAAGAAATAAAAGGTAAAAAATGTGAAAATTTTCTTGGCCCTTTTTCGGCCTACAAAATACAATATTGCCCCACCACTGCCGTTTGGTCAAGTTAATTAAAAAAGTTAATGCTAAAAATGCCCTAAACATGCCAAAGTGGTAGGTAAAGTTGCTTTTGAGTTTTCGGTTGAGACTCAGCGCCGTGGTTGAGTGTACTTGCCAGGTTGACGCAAACTGGGGAATTTATAATAGGTTAATTTTCGTAGTATTAAGGGCCAACATGTCAGCAAATTAATTAATGATATCGGAAAAACTTCAAAAAAATATAAGAAAATAACCAACATGAATTTGTTTGGCTGCTTTTAAGTTTTTGTGGCGTGGGCAGCAGCAGAAATTAATTTTGTTAAGCTGCATTAAGTTTTTGATATGCGTTCAGGCGATTTAGGGGCCCTAGATTACAAAACAAAAACGCAAAAAAAAAAAGAAAATACTTGTAAAGTTTTTCAAGCTGATGTAGGCAAAGTCAGCAATTTTAGTGAAACTTGCTTTCAAATAAAACCATTGAAATATTTAAATTCTATTCACGTACGAACAACTAAACTTACATATCTGCCCGACTTCATCCCTCGCTAATCGAAACACCTCACTTCGAGTACAGAAACAAAGGCAACTAAAATAAAAAAATAAAAAATATCTTTCGAAGAAATAATGAAATTGCTGCTAGTTAACCACAAACGAAGTGCAAACTTCCGTTTCACATAAAGCATCCGACGCTGACTGAAACGAGCGCGCGCAGCTATACATCACACACCATTCAGCGCTCACCTACCCGCACACACTTAGAGCAGTAAAAGAAATAGGAAAGTGCAAAAGTGCCGTTGGTAACAAATCTATCAACTCAACAACTAAATCACCAGTGCACTGCGACGCCAGCATGCTGGCAGCAAGGAAGGAAGGAAACAGGATGGCAGTAAGTTCAAGCAGGAGCATTACTTTTCGAATTACACGGAAATATACAAGTACATATAAGTACACACATACATCCGCGAAGGAATTAAAATAAATGTATGCATATGTACTGCAGGTATATGTATGCACATTAGGGTGGCTCAGTTCGTATGGAACGATGTGTCCCGACAGCGTTACCAGCAGATTCCAAGGCTGATAGAAGGTTGCGCCGTCTGAATTCACTGTGCCGGCAGGCTCCGTGAATAAACAAACAAAAGAAAGGCTAACTACTTGTTTGTGAAGGGGAAGAGGATACTTTATTATTCATAAGTGCTTTCACAATTTAAAACCCGGCACTTTGTCTTCATTAGTTTCTTTAGTTTAACCCTTAACAGCCTTAATCCACCTCCTTTTCATACGAAGCAGTGCTGTAAAACATGTTTCAATCAAGTATAGTAAAACACATTTATTTTATTTTAGTGAACATTTTTTAATATGTAACATATGTATGTTTCTCGTCTTCTCCCTAAAACCTTTCGATTCTATTTCTATGCTGCCTCTGTTAGTCCTATGAACGATGTCGGACTTACAAGCTAATCGCTGCAAACTTTGTTCAGTATTAGCGCCTTCTTGAAGTTTTTTCAACATATGAAATTCATCTACTTACTGATCAAATAATTCTTTTATAAAATCGTAATGTGCAAGTGGTTTTTCGGTATTTTCTTTTTGAAATAATTAGAAATTAGTAGCACATACTTCAAGGCCCCAGAAGAAGAGTTTTCGTAATAGTAATAAAAATAATAAAATGCTTTTTGGCGTCATAGGACCCAGTAAGTAAAAGTGTCATGCCGCCTGTATAGCGCCATTGGACCGTTAAGGGTTAAATCTCACAAACCACAATGTTGCCCAGCTATTCACTGAATTTTCACGAGCCTGACGTCAGACTTGTCAACTGTTTTGGGAAGATAACACCTTCAGTAGTCAATTCGCCTTCATCAAATTCGGATTCTGTATGAAATTCAAAGAAAAAAATGCAATTAAAGCAAAGCTCTAAAGCCAATTTCGAGCCCAAAAATTTTTAGAAGAAGTTATCTTCAACTAATACACAAAAATTTAGAGGGAGTTATTTGAAAAACATAGAGCATAATGAAGATGGAAAGTAAAAAAATATATCTCCTGTCGAAAGTCGAAAGATCTAAAGCCCAAATATATATATATACGCTGGTTATTGTAAAAAAAATTGTATGAGTGGAAAAAATTTGAAAATAATTTAATACAATAGTTTTTGGATTTTTTGCAGGTTTTAGGTTCATTTGCAAGAGCCGGTACAACGCTGGTCAAAGAATGGCCAGTCTTTGCATCTGCGGGGCCCTCAGAACCACACCCACAGATGCACTAAATATCTTGCTTAACATTTTACCAATAGAGCAGTACGGTAAGCAAACAGCTGCCAAAGCAACTCTCAGGCTAAGAGAAATCGGCCTACTCAGAACGAACCAAAGAGGACACTCCTCAATTTTAGCACAATTCCCGTGCATTCCCAACACAACGGATTTCTGTAGGACCAAGGACATCAATTTGTATAAATCCTTCGTCACAGTATTTCCTTCCAAAGAGGAATGGGATAACGGGCTCATTGTTAAGATAAATGAAGTAAACATCTACACAGATGGCTCAAAACTGGATAACAAAGTAGGGGGAGGGGTTTACTCCGACAAACTCGGAGTATGCCAATCATTCCGCTTACCTGATCATTGCAGTGTGTTTCAGGCGGAAGTCACTGCCATAAAAGAGGGGCTTAAAGAAATAAAAACGAGAGTATTATCCGCAAATGAAGTCTTCATTTACTCGGACAGTTAAGCAGCAATAAAAGCGCTGGAATCAAAGACACACTCGTCAAAAACAGTTCTAGAATGTTTTAAACTACTAGATGACGTATCTAAGTGCTACAAGGTGCCCCTTATCTGGGTACCAGGCCACAGGGACATTCCAGGAAATTGTAAGGCGGATGAACTTGCAAGAGCCGGTACAACGTTCGATCTCGAACCGGATAAGGCGCTGATACCCATGCCTATAGCCACTTGTAAACTACTTATAGAGGTAAAGTACTCAAAAAGGTAAATACAATCTGGCAAAACCTCACAACATGCGAACTAAGCAGACAGACATGGCCGAACTGGAACAGCGGTCGATCGAAGATCTTGCTAAGATTCAACAGGGAATCTATAAGAGAAATGATAGGTGTATTAACAGGTCATTGTTTAATAGGCAGCCACGCTAGAAGGTTAGGACTACCTTACTTCGATTTCTGTAGAAGCTGTCTAAATACAGAAGAAGAGGAAACAGTCAGACACCTTTTATGTGAGTGTGAAAGCCTAGCTAGGAGAAGGCTGCGCACCCTCGATACAGCATTTCTAACCGATGTAGCGGATATAGCCCATCTAAAACTAACGAAGCTCTGCTCGTTTATTAAAGCAACCGGATGGTTTGAAAGGGAACACGTAGAGTAAGGATAAGCTCCAGTGGTATCACAATGGACCTGCCGAAGGTCTAAGTGTGTCTTGCGACAACCACCCTACCTACCTACCTACCTAGGTTCATTTAAATAAAAAGATTAAATACAATTCGTAGATATTTTGACGGACCCATCATGGGGTTTTTTAAATAAAATTTATTATTAACTATAGCTACTTTTAAAGTCTGTGGACCTCGAAATTAACTTTCCAGCTATGCTGCAGCCTACTTTTTTTCTTTTAATTTTATGTGGTATTAGAATCTGCTAAGCACGATACCCGCAAATAACCGGCCTGCCCTAATGCACACATACATGCATGTGTTAGTGTGCGGCATAAAGAATGACTTTATTACAAAATGTACACATTACGAGTTATCTTCGCCTCTGAGGGGTGTGATTCGAAGAAATAATTGCATTACTTCAAAGTGTAATGACTGTTGATGTATGGATGCGTGAAAGGGTGACTCTTTGTGGTGGTGGCGGAAGTGCCTCAATGGATGCACAGGATGCACATGCAACAATTTCATTTCCTAGTTAACTTACTTTTGTTTACAAGTTTGTACATATTTTACTATTGTAAAATAAGGCGGAAAGTGATGGGCGAACATTTTCATTCAACATAGATAGAATTTATGACATGCCAATGCAGCATTTTTGTAACGAAAAATTTACTATTTAATTCTGAGAGCACAGATTAGTTTTGTAGATAAAGTTATATACCAGCAGGTTTGAATTTTTTTCCACACAGTGTCAAAATTTCTAACTTTCATTCATTTAATGTCTGCTGTCGTGCGCTGATTTTTATAGAAGTATAATTGTCGATATTCTATGGTGGAATTTCAGGAGAATTTTGTAGAGAATTTTGTAGAACATTGGAGCTTAAGAGGGCTAAAATGCTCTACGAAAATATTTTTCAGAAAATTTCGTTGCGATTTATCAAAGACGTAAAAGCTGTCAGGATCAGCATTTACTCGTAACAGACCGAAATATGCGCCTAGCCTTTTTTACAATTTTTTTTTAAATATAGTAAAAGTACTACTTAAATTTGTTCATCATCCATCAGTAAAAACTGTCAAGGCATTTTTCGAACGTACCTCATACACAGGAATCCATTGGTTTCCAGAACGATGATGAGGGCGGCTAAGTCCCCTATATATAAGTCAGCGAACGAAAGATGTCTGAACCGCAAAACTAGCATGGACGGAAAATGACGTTGTTTAGTACGAGCAGCACCGTCAGTAGAGGGAAGAACCTCTCCGAGCCGTTTAATACCAAACGAGGTTACAGACAGGATTACTCGCTGTCGTGTTACCTCTTTAACTTGATGCTGGAAAAGATCGTGCGAGCCGCATAACTTTATCGCTCAGAGGCAATTTTTTTATCGACATCATCGCCCTGAACAACCAGGTTGTTAGTTCTGCCATTTCGAAACTGGCAAAGCGAATGGGTCTGGTGGGGAATGAGGACAAAACGAAGTACCTCTTGACGTCAAACAGTCAGTCGGCAGTTTCGTGTATCCGCACTCTCGTCACTATAGACAGTTATTTTGTTGTTCGAGGTTGTGAAAGAATTCATCCCTTGGAGTGTTTGAGAGAGAGATTCTGCGGAAGGTTTTGAACCTTTGTCCGTTGGTGAAGGCGAGTATCGCAGGGAATGGAACGGTGAGCTGTATGAGCTTTACGACAACAAAGTCGTAATGCAGCGTATAAAGATCCCGCGGCTTCATTGGCTTCGTTATGTCGTCCGAAAAGATACAAAGGCTCCGGCTCTGAAAGTATTCGATGCAATACCAGCTGGTAGTAGCAAGGGAAGTTCAAGGCCTCCTCTGCGTTGGGAAGATTGGATGGAAAGGCAAGTAGCTTCACTTGGTGCATCCAACTGGCGACCGTTAGCACGAGAAGGAAACGACTGGCGCGCTTTTTTAAAGTCGGCCAAAATCGCTTAAGTATTTTGGGATATTTCATTACCTCTTCCAATGCCTTCAATATTTCTTTTTGCAGAATACTGGCAGAGCGCGTACATGTGCAGCACTCCAGAAGGAGTGGTTACTGTAAATAAATTGCACCTATTTCATCTGACGTACCACTTGAAACTTTTTTATTTCGTAAAAGATCGTATTTTCTTAGCAAACTTTTACGATGCCCCTTTCCATGCGCACCTTCGGGACTAAGAAATTAATTCAATTTTTAATCTTCTACATGAAAATAAATAAATAAATAACCGAAAGCTAGAAAAAAGTAACTTTCCAAAGAATTCATGGATTTCTCAGACGTTTTGTTGCCAACTGGGGACTAACTGCGGCCAAATAAATGGCGGTGTATTGAGAATGCACAGAAAGAAGAAAGCGGAGAGCAGCAAAAAGACAAAAAATTTAAATTACCTACAAAACCATTAGCAGAGTGACTAGGAAATGGAAATTTATGATATATTACCACATTCACAACATTTGTTGCCAATTGCGACAAAGCAACAGCAAGCAGCTCCCACTGGACTCGTTTCCACGGTTGTAAAGTATGCGCGTATGTGTGTGGCAGGCATGAGCGTGAGCCTGAGATAACTCTGGCTATGTGAATGTATATACTTGTATATGCATATTTGCATACATTTATATGAATAAGTAACAAATGCCGCTGATGGTGCTTACGTAGCCAGTCTTGTACGCCTTAAGTCCTGGTGACACCGAAAAGAGGCTGAAAGCCGAAGAAATAAAAGCAAAATCAAATAAAAAAACAGCAAGTGATGGCGGAAGCGGAGGCAAGTTCAGTAAGAAAAGCCCACAAACGCAGTGAATGAAAATTTCAACAATAAATTTGCATTTTTTTATTCTCACTTTAACTCGGTTGGCCTTTTCGCTGCCGCTCATAAAAAGAAAATGGAATTGAAAGCAGGATATATTGCTGGCTGGCTGGCTGGTTGACTGGCTGACTGGTTGGTTGGTTGGTTGGTTGGTTGTCTGTGAGCTTTAATGTGACGCTTAGTTTTTACGCCATAATGCCCCTGAAACAGCCGGTGTACTTCACACTAACACGCAGACACCCACAATCTCGCAGATTTAGTTGAAGCCTACGCCCACTTACTGGCTCGGCAACATATCCTAGCTTCCTTTAGTTATTGCACGCTATGCGTACTTCCGGTTGCAGCTGCGTCGTTAGGCCATCAACTCTTCTTCTTGCTGCTTTCTTTCTCTATGTATGTATGAGTACTTGCCACTTGAATTGTCTAAGAGTGGCACAATTGCGTAGCTGCTGCCTATTTTACTCTATTTTCTTCATACTTTTATTTCTTCACTCCACTTTTGCAGTAGCATCGTAAAAATGATAAAAGTTTTGTTGCCGCCGCCGCGCCGAAGCCGCTGGTGCCTGTCTTTCAATTTTTCCTATTTTTTCTACTCAGCCAACTTTTCGCTTTCAAGTGGCGCTTGAAATCGCCTACCGCTGCCCCCACATTTGATGTTGGCGCTCTATTCTAATTTAAATAAAAATTCTGTTAAATTTTTAAGAGAATCTCGTAAATTAGATGCAGCATTAAAATTTATACAACACAACTAGAACGTGAGGATATGCAAATTTTGCAGAAAATAGATATTTGTGTTGGATGTTGGTGGAAAAATCAAGTTGCGAACTAACGAAGTTGTGTGCGCTGTGGCGCAAATATTTGTATATGTAAGGGTGTAACAGATATCTTTAACTTCATAGATGGGTGAGCTTTTAAATGTGTGTGAAAGTTGTATGCCCTGCAGGGAGAGCTCGAAATATGAAAAATGTGTTTTCTATAAACAAAATTATCTCAAAAGCCATCTGTTAAATGAAGTCGGCATAAAAATAATTGGCTCGAACAGCATCAACCAGCATAAAACAAATTTTAACGGAAGTTTAGCCGAACGCCTTCAAAAGGTTAAATTTTTTCTGACATGCACATAAATTTATACATAAATCACTTAGTTTTCAAGGCAAAGTACAGTCATTAAAGAAAAATGCTAGAAATGGAATAAAATTGTATTTGAATGCCATTCCAATGCCTCAACCCACCGCCTATTGCAATTACGGCATCAATGCGGACTAAAGCACAAATTATTCTCTCATAGATATTCTATTTTTTCGAGTTAACTTTCAAAGAAAGGGCAGATGCACCAGTCTTGAAACATCCTCAAAGTGATGCAGAACTGATTCGATCCCCTCCATCTAGTTTTAAGTGTCGCGAAACTATCGAAAAACGCAGCGGAGAAAAATAGGGAAATGAGAAGTAACGCAACATAGCCTTGCTGTCAAGTCCATTGAAGTGCATCCGTTCAATGCTTTGAATTCCCTACTGGGTATAATTTATTTATTAAGTTATACATAGATATGCAAACGCATTAAAGAATTTCTGAAATCAATACAAAAATAGTGTCAGAGACTTAGATGGCACATATTGATTCTTAGAATTGACGGAGCATATTTCGATATCCCCTCTGCTACTCTGCTACTACCATGACAGATTTTTGGTTCCCTAGTATTCTGTGCCATTTGCCAATCCAAGTAGCATTTGATCTTAATCGAATTACTTTAATCAAAGGAGGGGAGGTAGCAGTTTTCATCTGCCACCATAATTTGTCCCTTCTCTGTCAAGTTGTTTTCTTGGAAAAATGCCAGTAAAGTAAGGTTACTTATTCATTTTGCATATCCAAATCATAATGGCTATGCTCTCCAATTCCACCACTTCTTTTTCTTAATAGGCGCTATAACCGCTTACGCGATTTTGGCCGAGTTTAACAAAGCGCGCCAGTCGTTTCTTTCTCGTGCTAACCGGCGCCAGTTGGTCACACCAAAAGAAGCCAAGTCCTTCTCCACCTGATCTTTCCAACGCAGAGGAGGCCGCCCTCTTCCTCTGCTACCACCAGCTGGTACCGCATCGAATACTTTCAAAGCCGGAGCGTTTGTATCCATTCGGACGACATGACCCAGCCAACATAGCCGCTGGGTCTTTATTCGCTGCGCTATGTCTATGTCGTCGTAAAGCTCATACAGCTCATCGTTCCATCGTCTGCGATATTCGCCGTTGCCAACGTGCAAAGGTCCAAAAATCTTACGCAGAATCTTTCTCTCGAACACTCCAAGCGTCGCTTCATCGGATGTTGTCATCGTCCAAGCTTCTGCGCCATACGTAAGGACGTGCATGATGAGAGTCTTGTAGAGTGTTAGTTTTGTTCGTCGAGAGAGGACTTTACTGCTCAGTTGCCTACTTAGTCCAAAGTAGCACTTGTTGGCAAGAGAGATTCTACGTTGGATTTCAAGGCTGACATTGTTATCGGTGTTAATGCTGGTTCCTAAATAGCCGAAGTCTTTTACAACCTCGAAATTATAACTGTCTACAGTGACGTGGGTTCCACTACACGAGTGCGCCGACTGTTTGTTTGAAGACAGGAGGTACTTCGTTTTGTCCTCGTTCACCACCCGACCCATTCGCTTTGCCTCTTTATCCAGTTTGGAGAAGGCAGAACTAACAGCGCGGTTGTTAAGGCCAATGATGTCAATATCATCGGCATACGCCAACAATTGTACGCTCTTATAAAATATTGTGCCTGAGCGATAAAGTTATGCGGCTTGCACGATCTTTTCCAGCATCAAGTTAAAGAGGTAACACGACAGCGAGTCACCCTGTCTGAAACCTCGTTTGGTATCAAACGGCTCGGAGAGGTCCTTCCCAATTCTGACGGCGCTGCTGGTGTTGAGCAACGTCATCTTACATAGCCGTATTAGTTTTGCGGGGATACCAAATTCAGACATAGCGGCATACAGGTAACTCCTTTCCGTACTGTCGAATGCAGCTTTGAAGTCGACGAAAAGATGGTGTGTGTCGATTCTCCTTTCATGGGTCTTTTCCAAGATTTGGCGTATTGAGAATATTTGGTCGATGGTGGACTTTCCAGGTCTGAAGCCACATTGATAAGGTCCAATCAGTTGGTTGACGGTGGGCTTCAGCCTTTCACACAATACGCTCGCTAGAACCTTATAGGCGATATTTATATTAGAAGACTAATCCCGCGGTAATTGGCACAAATTGCAGGATCACCCTTCTTATGGATTGGGCAGAGCACACTTAAATTCCAATCGGCAGGCATGCTTTCATCCGACCATATTTTGCATAGGAGCTGATGCATGCACCTTACCAGCTCCTCGCCGCCATGTTTGAATAGCTCAGCCGGCAGTCCGTTGGCGCCCGCGGCTTTGTTGTTCTTTAGCCGCGTTATCGCTATTCTCACCTCGTCATGATCGGGTAGCGGAACGACAATTCCGTCGTCAACGATTGGGGTATCGGGATCTTCACTTTCTCGGTGACATGCGCAGCTGTCACTGTTTAATAGGTTCGAGAAGTCTTCCCTCCATAATTTAAGATTGCTCTGTACGTCAGTCACCAGTTCGCCGTCTTTGTTCTTACAGGAAAACGCCCCGGTCTTGAAACCTTCTGTAAGCCGCCGAACTTTCTGGTAGGATTTTCGGGCGTTGTTCCTGTTGGCCAGCATCTCAAGCTCTTCGCACTCACGTATTTCGGCCTCTCGTTTCTTCTTTCGGATAATACGTCTCTCTTCCTTTTTCAGCTCTCTGTAGCGATCCCACATGGCTCGCGTTGCGCCCGATCGCAGCGTGGCTCTATAGGCGGCATCCTTTCTTTCTGCGGCAGCATGACATTCCTCGTCGTACCAATTGTTTTTTCGGGCTCGCCGGAATCCGATTTCTTCTTCGGTGACGGTACGTAGAGAACGAGAAATGTTGCTCCATTGCTCATGCATGCCGGTTTGTTGGGCAGTGCTCTCTGAGAGCAGGAGTGAGAGTCGAGTGGCGACCACTAGTCGTGATATATACCGATAAATGAAGAAATAATTACCGTGAGGTGCAAGTAAGGATGTCTCCAATGGGGTGTTCTTACTCCACTGTTGTGACGCTTCGTCACAGATTCTCTGCTAATGAAGTCTTGTTCACGAGAAAACGGAAATTGGATGGACTTAGTCTTCCAGCACTGAAAGGTGTTGCTGATGAAATTAAATGTCTAGGAGTAATCTTAGATAAGAAAGTGACTTGGAAGACTCATGTTTTGCTTAAGGTGGATCGCGCTTTAAAGATTTTTCAAAAACATAGTTTCATTTATGTCAAATGTGGATGTAGGCGATGGAACAATGAGCTGTACGAGCTAAAGATTCATAGGCTTAGTTGGTTGATTACTTTTTTCCGAAACTATCCAACGCTCCTGCTCTGAGAGTATTCGAAGCGGTACCCGCTAGCGGTTGGAGAGGAGGAAGAAGGCCTCCTTTGCGCTGGGAAGATCAGGTGGAGAAGGTCTTGGCTTCACTTGGTGTGTCCAATTGGTTAGCACGAGAAAAAAACGACAAACGCACCAACCATGAAGAAGGAGAAGGCTTTTTAGCCCGGAAGTGCGTTCGCAGGAGTTAATAATAGTAGTTGGTCAAAAATATTCTTTCAAAGCGCTAACTCAAAAGTCGTTTGATTTCTCCGAGTTTCACTCGATCATTTCATTTTATAATAATTAAAGCCAACTGACAGCACTGACAAACACTAGTAGCTAAGTGTAGCGGATAAAGTTTTTGAAAACCCTCAGATGAAAGTCTTTGTTTAAATTTGGAAAAAATCAGGCCATTAACCAAGACTTATTTGGAATCTGCATTGCAAGTAGGTTGGATCTAAGGCAGTCTAGAAGTATTTAGCGAATGAATGAAAATTTATTTCTAAAAACTATTCTAAATGTTTTCGAGTTTCTTCAGATATCGCATGCTTTATTTCATTTTCGAAGACTAAACATTTTTTGGCTGTTAGTGTTTTGCACAACCTGTTTGGACATGTGAATGGTTTATTATGACGAATGGGGTAGTTTTTCTACACATGGCTGGATCTAACACTGGAGGTCCACTTCCGCTTAAATGAGTTTTGATGAGAACTTAACTTTATTTCCTCTAATCGAGCTGAATATTTCCTACGCATAAGCAGCACTAATTCTTTTAGTAATCTATGTTTAAATCACAAACCTTTCAGCGCTTTACATGAAGTTATTTCGCCCTTAATATCGCTTCTAATAGAAAACTTCATTAGCATATGGATTAAGTCTTAAAATCATATGAGTACTTACGAGTATACACTCCGCAGCTGCATAGTAATTTGAATTGAAAACTCTTGAACTTTGAACTCTCTCAATAACTCATATTTCGAATGAAGTGCCTAATAATCTACTATGAATACCATTGGCGTATTATTACGTGCGGCATATGTGGAAACTATGTACTAGCGTGTGTATGTTTGTGCACTTTGGAGGGCGAGATTGAACTGTTGCTTATTGTTGAGTTGCGAAATAAGTACCGCTTAGGCTTGCAGGCAGGAAAAGGAGTAGCAGAGTAATTACAAGCCATGTCAAGCTGAGTCAAGACAGAGCAAGGCGCACACAACTCAGTAGAGGCAAGCAATCAACTAGCCAAGCAGTCATCTTGTGCAGTCAGTGAGTCAGTCGACAGGCGGCTGGCTTGGATGGGAAATGCAAAACCCATCATTACTGCAGTCATTCCAGCGGAAGTGATGGGAAGAGCAACGCTCAAGTAACAGCGCGCAGGAAGGGTAAGCTGAAGTAAGGAAAGCTACATTTTGTTGTAGTCAGAGTGGCGGAATAGCAATGCAATGAAAACGAGCAGAGACCATTTAACAAATACAATTCCCACTTGGGCAGCAACAGAAATCACAGCAAATGATGATTACAGCAACTGCTGACGGTAGGGGCAACACCAACGAGTACTATGAGCCAAAGCAGACGCTTTATTGCAACACTGGTGGCGAATGCGCAGTTACACACACATACATGCACGGCGCTTGTGGCCGACTATAATCAACTGAGAAATGTAATAATTTTGCGTATCGGCAGAAAAAGTGCAGAGGGCAATGACGGTAAGAGAAAGCGCCGGCTGAATGTGGGCGCGCGGATGAGCCGGAGAAAGGATTGCTGTGTGTCAGCGCAAACGCAATGTGACAACTTACTTTAGTTTAAACGGCACTACATAGAATGCCAAGCAAGGGGAATGAGTAAAGCAAGCATTGTAAGAACTTATGGAAAAAAGTGGTGCGGGGGGGGGGGAGTTCAAACCAAATGCGGCAAGAAATCAAGGAAGCGGAGTGGCAGTGCGTTGACAAGCGTAAGTCAACAATTCAGTATTTCAGCATAAATGACAGCAACAAAATTACACACTAACAGTAAGAGCTGAAAAGGAATTGCGACTTTGTAAAACTAAAGTGCGTCAATTATGAAGTAAATTACAGAAACTTTTGTACAAAAAAAAAACAAAACTAAATATAAAAGAAATCTCGTAATAAAGGGATAAAGCAGCTGTTGACAGAGGGATAGCGGGCAAAGGAGACTAAGGAGAAGCGGGTTTTAACCCAAAGGGGCGATAATCAACATGTAAGGAGGTGTGTTTAGGCAGCGTTCCAGCGACCAGCTCGACACACTGCCTGAAGTCACTCAACGCCAGCTCTCCCATTGACAATGACAAGCGGCGCAGGATTTTCGTAGATTTTTTTATTTTTATTTTTTGCTCATCGCAATATGGTAAATCCTTTGCTACTGCCGTGCCCATAGTTTTTGCTTTTGTTTTGTTTGTTTTTACGCCATCAACGTGTGTGTGCCCGTATGTTGGCAAATTGTATGCGTTGCTTTGTCCTATGTCGTTCGCACTGGCATTAAGCACGCACCATTAGACCCCTTTGCGCGTAGTTTAGCTGATAGCAGCACTGAAAAGGGGTAAATGCGCGAAGGAAAGCGTTTCGTTTTGTATTGCCTTAACTGCCATTGCTGCTATTCTTTTTCTTCGCCACGTTTCCTTCCTTATGATTTTTTTTCTTTCAATGGGTTTGCTTGTGATTATTTCTAAGCATCTTTTGTTTTTCTTGGTGATTTTTTCTCTTTTTTTTGTAGTTCCAACGCTTATTTGTTAGCATTCCATGTTGTTCACGCACTGTTCTTTATATAGCCGACCTCTGGGCTTTTCCAATGCGATTTGTTAATGCATAGAGACAGCCGTGATTTTTTTCTTGAAAGCAGAGAAATGTGGGAGCAGAAACTGCGAGAAGAAAACTTAAAAATAGTTCAGATTGAAGTTATTTCCACTGACCGGTGGATTAACTTTGAAATTATCATTTTTTCTATCAAATCAGCAAGAAAATAGGATTATCTAGGAAAGGAAATGTACTTTCCATCAACAAGCCGTTCGCAGTTTATTTCAAGTTTTACTTGAGATCCGTAAAAGTAGCTGGTGAATGGTTTTTATTCCCAAACTCAAATATTTTGATGGACACTGACACATTTTCCTGGCTTTCAGAGACTAGTTAGCTGAAGAGAAGTTTAAACAAAGGATGAGCAGATTGGATATACTTTTTATTCATTTAGTATTCATTGACATTTCATCATGGAAAGACTCATGCCACAACGACGTTGACAAATCGTAGAATTGTATTAAGAAAATCGACGCCCTGTGAAAAGTGTTGATCGCGCGCTGAGACCAACTTATGGTGTTCGGCGATGAGTACCATTTTTGGCTTAAAGGCTATGTCAATAAGCAAAATTGTCTTATTTGGACCAAATTCAGGAACAATCATTACATCCATTGAAAACAACCGTTTAGTGAGGCCTATGGGCTGGAGGAATCATCGGCCCATATTTTTTCAAAGACGAAGCTGACGGTAATGTAACAGTGAATGGCGAATGCTAGAGCTCCATCATAAACGACTTTTCGATGCCGGGTGCCGGAGATTGAAGCCCGTGATCTCCGCAACATTTGGTACTAACAAAACGGCTCAATTTGACATACAGCTCGTGAAACAATGAATTTATTGCGTTGCCGTTTCGGTGAGCAATTTATCTCTCGTCTCGCGCCAGTGGATTGGCTACCAAAATCGTGGGATGCCACACATTTCGACTTTTATTTGTGGGGGTATGTAAAGCTCTAATGTTTTGGGGATAAACCAGCTTCGATTGAGGCATTGGATGTCAACATTACTAAAGTTATTCACGAGATACCGGCCGAAGTCCTGCAGCGAGTCATTAAAAATTCAAATAAATGTCATGAATGGTTCTACACAAAAATAATAAAGATTGCCCAATCAATTTGAATTTTCGTTGTTTCATTTCAAATTAAATCCGATACCACTAAATAGATCAGCCTTTATAAACGAAATATTCAAACTTAGTACAAAATTTACAAAAATTTCCGAAATTTTCATCTAAGAACTGATCTTTAACTTTTTAATATTAATTTTTGGAAAAACTTTGAGTATGCGAAATAATTTTGTAATAATAAAGTGCATGTTCTAAAGGGCTAAGGATATTTCGCACTCGAAACAAATTATACTTAAAAATATTAAAAAAATATCTTTCTAAGTGAAATTTTCTACTGGGATATTACAAATGAAAACACATTCAGATGCTTCTTCCTATTCTTACAATATGTTTTTCGCTAATCCTTACTGATTACCTATAAGGAAACTACATGGGAAATCTATTCAAAGGAAATGTTGTGCGTGCGTGCTTATTTGACCCTAATTCTCTATCTCAGTTAGAAAAAAAATCACTCAGACCAGCACTGAGTTATACCCTTTGCCAGTTCTTCTTCATTCGTACTATTTGTGCCACAAATTGCACCCTTTCAGTTGGCGACTGGCCTGCTTATCACCTACGCCCCATACACACGCTTCTCCCTACTCCCATACTCGCTCGCATTAAGGGATCCATGGAAATTGTTGAAAATTGCAAAGCAAAACGTGCTTACTTTAGACCATTTCAGCGTCCGAAAGGATAATCAAAATGCAAATTTTGAGTCATTTAGAAACATTGGCAAATGAAGGAAGCAGTTGGAATTGTTTTCAAAAGAAAATACATACAATAAAAACAAACTAACACAAAAGTGAAAAGTGCGAGGAAAATCGGTATTCACAAATAATGGAAGAGGTGGTGAAAAGGTGCCGAGGAGAAAGTTATGTTGTTTACTTGATGGAAATCTTAACAGAACCAACTAATCCCAAGTAAGAAAAGAAAGTGTTAGAATGGATAAACATATTGATGATGTACGCTGAGATGGAGAAAAAGGCGCTGGAAGAGATGGGGCAAGTCGGTGGAATAGTTTACTAGTTTGCGCAAATAGTTTGTTGCCTCGGTGAATGACAGACTGTTAAGTATTATATAAATACTACAGTTGAATGAGTACTTCACTGCTTTGTTATTTCCTTTATCAGTTTGCTGCCTGAAAAGTCAGTAGCCTTCTGACTCTGTGCCAATTATTTAAAGGAGGTAAAAATTTATGTTTTTATTCTATATTGGGGTTGTAGGGGATATACGGACGAGTATCAGTATATCAGCAGCGACAAAGAGACTAACTAAAGAAAGAAAGGGCACTTAGTCCAAGGCATTGAAGGTTTAGTTCTGTGAAATAATATTTTTTAAAGAATTAGAATTCGAAAATAAAAGAAGCAGAAATAATTGAACTTGATAACATTTTTCATAATTTCAAAGCACGTTTTCTTTGAACAAATATTTGTTTGAAGGGAATTGAAAAAATTAGGGTTAAAAATTAGCCATTATTTCAAAAATTATTTTCTTCTATCTATACAAGGTGTTGTCGGCGGAGCAACTGATTTATTTTCGATTTTGCGATTTGGTATTTTGAATGCGTCTTTGTTGTTGCTTTGTTTGTTTGTTCACATTTTGAATAAAATTTCGATGTCCACAATACCAAATAGCAAAAATAAATTATTTTTGCTCTAGTGACGTCACCTTGCATGAATTCGCCTGGCATTTAAAAATTATTCGCTCAAAAAATTGAAAAGAAATAAAAAAGCAAGCAAATAAATTTGAATTTCATTGAAAGTAAAATAAAATAATAATTAAATAAAACAATATAAATAAATAATTGTCGCATACACTTCTGTTAGGTGTTCAGCCGAGCTCCTCTTCCTATGTGTGGCGTGCGTTTTGATGTTCTTCTGCAAATAGAGGGACCCTACAGTTTTAAGCCAACTCCGAACGGCAAATGAGCTCTTACGAGGAGCTTTTTCATGGTAGAAATACTCTCGGAGGTTTGCCATAGACTGCCGAGGGGCAACCGCAATCAGAAAAAACTTTTTCTATCATTTTGCTGTTTCATGCCTGGAGGTTCGACTCCCGAATGGTAGTCACGCACCAACCCATTCGGCTACGGCGGCCTAAAAAATGAGTTCCAAAGAATTTTTGTAAATTTAAAAATATGTAAATATTTCATGTCAACTTTTTTTGTAGTTTTTTTTCAGTAAAACCAAGGTAGATCTGTCACTTATATGTGCTCAAAATTTCAAAACATTTGAATGCAAAGAGGTAGAGTTTATGCGTCTAAAGTGGCAATACATTTGGTTTTATTTTATGTTTGATACTTGGATTATCTGGCATGGTAACATCAACTGATTTTTCCTCTAAATGTTCTAAAAATGTTTGCAACTAATAATTTTGAGTACTATGAGTTGCCTTTCGCGCTATCTAAAGGCCATGCGTGGGGAGAGGTTCCAACCACAGTCGCTTTGCATTTGTAAACCTCGCTCAATCTGATTGTTCTTTTCAGTTTCAAGTTTCTTCAGTCCAACTCGATATCTTCGCTGCAGCGTTTACATTTTCTAAGCAGTAATTTGTATGAGGAGGATCTACATTCAATCGCACACTCAGCCACTTGCATAACATACAACACTCACTGTTTGTTTGCCCATCTCTCTGTCACTGACTGACAGTCCATTTGTTGGTCCATTCGTTCATTTATTTGTTCGTCACTCAATTTTGCACTTTTGTACTTTTGTTCTACGGTCGAGGGTTAGAAACAAAAGCCGCACTTAAATTGCTCCTCACTCGAAGGCAACGGCATCGTAAATGCTTGAAAAAAAGGTTACTACCACTATGAGGAAAATAATACTCACTTACTATTCTATATTTACCCATATTATTCGTCTTCAACTTCAGCTGGGTCGGCTGCTTATACGTCTTCGTCTTCATTTACCTCTTCTTCTTCTTCTACTTCTCCTTCGCTTACGCTGCGTAGTGGCACTATTTCTTACTATTGACTATTAGTGTGCGAGTTTGCGTGTTTGTGTGCGTTTTCGATTTGGATTTTTTATGCCGCTGCTGTTGCCTTGCCGCCGTTGATAAGAACAATGGCATCCATTGTGCCCATATTGTGGAAGATCGCAGTCACTCATTCGAATGGTTGGACACTTGGTTGTAAAGTGTGAATGGAAAGCGGGTGAGGTGTGGGGAGGAGCGAGTAAGAATATCTAAATGTTTGGTTGTTTGGCTGACTTGTTTTCAACGGCAA
Source organism: Anastrepha ludens (assembly GCF_028408465.1). Classification (NCBI taxonomy): domain Eukaryota; kingdom Metazoa; phylum Arthropoda; class Insecta; order Diptera; family Tephritidae; genus Anastrepha; species Anastrepha ludens. Next base: position 113,389,213 of record NC_071500.1, on the reverse strand, counting down.
CTACGTATTTGTATGCAGAATGCTCGGAAATTTATGGGCGCACTTAAAACGATAACAACAACAACAACACCAATAAACACAACCAGCAAGCAAGTAAAAGTAACAATAGTGTCCTACTGGAACAATGGGGCAAACAAACTTAAGTTGAAGAGTCGTTCAGCCCAGTTGTTGCATTTCTACTGCTGTTGCTGTTACTTTTGCTGTTGTTTGAATGCTTCACTGACTGGAAAACCATAAAGTTCAACCAAAGTAAATGTAATGCTTTATAACACATTCTGCCCCCCTTCCACATCTTCCGCAACACTACACTACATTTCAACTGGCTTTACGGTTAGCTATTTAATCGCTTTGTGTAAGCTTTTGCTATTTAAAAAGTAATACTTCAGCGGAAATTTGTAGTTGAACTGCGCAACAGTTTCGCAATTTTCTGATGGACAATCGTCGATATGAACGCCCATCTACGCGTCAGTCATTCATGCTTTGCTTGCCACACTCGTAACAACGGCGCTATACTCACATACATATGCATGTGGCAATACAACTACAACTTCGAGGGTGCTACTGCCTCGTTTCTGCTAATGTTGCTGCTTAAGTTGGGGTTGAGTTGCTTTCAATTTGCTATGCGCCAATCAATCACAAAAGGTATGATGAACCCAGTTGTAGAGCGCATTATGCGCCAGGATAATACGGAATATCTGTATGTATGTAAGTGCGAGCTTATTTGTATGTATATATACATAGGTAATTTGTTAAAATACAACGAGAGGGTTTGAATGAAAAATTCAAACTTAGTATCCAGTGGCTTTGTTGGTTGCTCAATTTACCGAAAGATATTCAAAATTTTATTCCACTACTGTATATACATATCTATGTGCATACATACATACACACACATACATGCATACCAATCCGATTTAGCGTTTGTGCTTTATGACTTCACTGCGTAATTTAGATGGTACTGGCACACAGCTGGAGCTTTAGATGAAGACGCCAAAGTGCAATGTACCAGAATTGTTTTGTACTCTCAGTCATAAATCTTAAATTACACTTTCCGAAATACAATTAAAGGCACCTGTTTTCCCCCTTAAAATGTTGAATACTGAATTATTAAAAATATTTTGATTTTAAATGGTATAGTTATATTTATTCGAAGGCCAACAAATGAAAAAAGTTCTGTGCCCAAAAATTAACTTTAAATGCGAAATTACTTTTCTAATTCGCCGCACAGACAGAAGAGGTTTTGATTGTTTTGGAGGGCATATCGTATTGGTATTTGTTTAGAGACTTTTGTATTTAAATTTTTTTTAAATTGAGCATCTTGCTTTTGGCGGTATCCAGATAACCGGAACTGGTATTTATATGAAATATGTGCGGAAATGAGATCCTTTCATTATTCAGTGGATTAGTTCATATAGGCAGCAGCCTCATTGACTGGTTTTGAAGGCATAACTTCAGGTGTGCAAAAGCTAATAAGTTTAAGATTATTATATATGGATAACCTGAGAGTATTTACTTAGTATTTAAAGCTTCGAATCTCCGTGCATGGCACACTAATTGATATAAAGTTTAGAGGTCGTTCCACTGCAGGGAATGGCAAGACTCCAAGTGTGTTTCGGCCATGAAAAAGCTCTTAGTAAAAAACCATCTGCCATTTGGAGGCGGCATAAAACTGTAGACTCTCCATTTGTGGAAAAATATCAAGTGTCGGAGCATTAGCAACGTAACCTTGAAAAACATGAAGCACAGAGAATAGGGATAGTTTCGACCATCTGCACTCAAGCGACTTTAATCCAATTAATGACAAGCGAAAGTTAAAAGAGGGAAATGTGACAGAAAACTTTAACGATCTTGGGCATTTAGGAAATGTCTTTTGTACGCCTTCTATTATTATTTTTTCTGTCTCGTACTTTGAATTTCAGTTCACTTTGAAGCCGTAGCCGTACCGGACTGAATTTCGGTCGATTTTAACTGTTTTACTTACTTTTTAATACTAAAAAAATTTAATTTTGCAAGGTTTTTTTTATTTAAATTTAAATTTTTTTAAACTAAAAAAAAAGAGCTTTTTTAATTTTTTAGGACAAACTACGCATTCAAGAAAAAAATATGGCTGTGCTTTCCACTTCTACCACGATATATTTGCTTATAATTTCTAAGTGCGTGGACCGAATTTAAAAATTATAACACGCAAATGTAGTCACTATATGAGCCTTTTGATTTATATTACTTTTTATAAATTAAAATTAAGAATTAATGGCAATATTTAACGTTAAAAATGCATCTTTTTTGCATAAGCTTGAAAAAATGCCCTATTACAGACGCTTATTTCACTTAAATACAAACACAGAAAGTAACAAAATCACTTATAAACATTCTTTATTACATTAACATTCGATTTAAAGCTATTTTTACTAAATAATACTCCAAATTCTATTTAAATTCTATTATTACAAATGTTCTTCTAACCGTTTGTAATACCGTGCAGAATAAATTTGAGGAGCGAACTGTCAAACGAACGATGAGAGAGAGAAGAACAAAGCGAAATAAGAAAAACCCAGTGAACCAAAAGGGAACAATTCTTTTATTATTATTTTTATTATTTATAGGGGCGCTTTTTTGATTTCAAATATACATATATATATTACAAAAACAAATATTTTTACAAAAAAACAAACATTTTATAAATAGTGAAATAATGCAAAATCGAAAAATTTTTGGCCTAAATTTTCGCCATCGGCACTCATAACTTTTACGATAAAACAACGTTTTCATAAATGCTATGAATTATAAAACCTAAGTTAAATGCTTGCTGGGTTGACGACTGCTTTATACTCTTCTCTTCAACTGTATTTCAGTACAAACTGCAAATGCGGTCGGAAAAAACCTAATTTTTAAACTTCTCCTGGGGGTTCTATAGGGACACTAGGAGGTTGGGACATTCACAGTTAAAATGGTGTGACCTTGCTCTTTCTAATGGGTGTGGTGGTTGGTGCCATGCCCCCTCCAAATATATCGTGGTAGTAAAAGCTCAACATTTTTGGGAATAAATTAATTTTGCAAACAAATTTTTGTTTGAAAATTTTGAAAAGAATTTTATTTATGCTAAACATTTTTGGGAATAAATGTTCAAGGAAACAAAGCGTTTTTTTGTTTTTAATTTTTAGCTTTTTAATATTAATTTTTTTTTAATTTTTAAAGATAAATTTTGGGATGAAAATATTTAATTAAATACATTTTTTATTAATGATTTTTTAATTTTAAAACTTTTTAAATTTAATTAATTTTTTTTTTTAATTTTTAAAGATAAACTACGCCTTTTAAAAATTTGTAGGGATAAAAATATTTAATTAAATACATTTTTAAATAATTTTGTTTTAATTTTAAAACTTTTTAATATTAATTTTGTTTTTTTTTTTTTTTGTAGCATCAATTTAATTAATTTTTTTTTTAATTTTTAAAGATAAACTACGCTATTTAAAAAAATTGTTGGACACAAATATTTAATTATATAAAGCTTTTGTTCAATTTTGAAACTTTTTAATACTCAATTTTCTTATTGTTGTAAGATAAACTACGGTTTAAAAAAAAATTATTTTTATTTTTATTAAACATTTTTGGAAATAGCTATTATTTGTTTTTGTCATTTTTAAAAAACAGTCCCTCAAATTTTGTTCCTACTTTACAACGAAACTTCCTGAGCTTATTGAGCAGTGTCGCAGTTATTAATGAAAAACAAAATGAGTTGAAATTCGTTGGCGTCTTCCAAAAAACGCAAAACAAATTTTCCAAGTTTGCTCTTAAAATTATAGTTCATCCTAAAATAGTAAAAAAAACAAATTTACATGTTCACAAATTCGCAAAATATTTGTCTTTTAAGCCATTTGCCTACGATTAAATCTCGAAGAATAGCACTCGCGCAGACAACTAAATTTAGCGCAATTCGATGTACGGAATTATAGTACAATTAAACTTTAATACTTTTGTAAAAACAATTTCATTTGTTACACAATAATAAAATAATGATAGTTTTAACTAAAAATTTAAAAGCAGAAATTTTAAATATTTAAAAATAAAAATTAAGTAATAAAATTTTAATAATAAAAGTTTAAAAACAAAAACTTAAACCATAAGAAGCAATGAAATTAAGATAAAATAAACAAATATTAAAGTAAACTGCGGGCAGCGACCTTCAAATTCAAATTTAGTATAAAAATCTTTTACGGGTGCGCTCAGTCCTTTCCACTCAAGAGCTTAGAACTTTTAATATTTTGTATTCCTTATAAGCTTCTTGAGCGTTTAAAAGCGTTCGTAGGTTTTTATTTCGAATAAATAAAAGGCTTTTCCGATTTGCTAGAATCCTTTTAATAGAAGGAAAGTAATGAAGCCAGGCAATGGAGCTCGTTAAGTTCAAAATGAAGCTGTCCATCACTCAAACCATTTTTTGTTTTTTCATTTAAATAATAAAGTTAGTCATAAACAAAATTGGATGTAGAGAGAAAGCACATCTACTCACCAAACTTTCTTCCTGAATCCGTATCCCTGTTCTAATTTTCACAACGCAAATTTCGAGTTCCTTGAATTTTGGCAATTACGTTCTCATGAAATCCGATTTGGCTGCCGAAAAAAGTTGATAAAAAGTGAAGACATTTATTTTCCCTATTAGATTTGAAATCGTTAAACAATCGCAATCGCCTTCATTGAATTACGCACTACAAACCCTTTTCGGAATTTTTTATAACTGTGAAGGGGCTTAACGCTCGTAAATACCAAATCTTCGTGACTCAATTTGAAGAGAAGAAGAAAGAAAAAAGTGATAATAAAAGTAGAATAATAAAATATTTTGTATAAGAAACAGTTTGGCATTCATAAAGCGGTAAAGGATTAATTTTATTGCAGTTTTTTTCTGCCATTCCTTTGCGCTTCGTTTTTCTTTGCTTTTCTTTAAGTTAAAGCCGGTTTGGGCGTTAGACTACATATTTATTTACGCATTTATGTATGTATGTATGTATGTATGTATGTATGTATATATGTATACAAATCGCGCTCATATCCTTGCATAAGTGAATTGAACAAAAAAGTTGTAAAATATCTGGGAGAATTATGTAAAGTGAAAAGATGGAGTCGTAAAATTGTAAAAACTACAAAATAAGTGTTTTTGTGACGCTTCCAGTGGCCGTTGGGAAATCACCGGAAAATGTTTCGTTCGCTTTTAGTTATGGGGCTTTTGGTATCGTTTGTATTACGAAATGATTGTCAGCGCAATTTAATAGCTGCAGAATGAAGCTACAAGCCTACATACATACACACATATGTACATACATACTAGGCCGGGTCGATTTGTGGGGAGGCAAAAAAATCGCTCATTGCTCTGTGAAAATCATATTCTAGGGATCAAAATAATAAACTTTGCCGAAGGAACCATACCTCTAAAACGAATTCTGATGTCCCCCAAATTGGGTGGAACTTTTTAGTTTATATTCTCATGTAATTTGAATTTTGAAATGATGGGGAACCCCCAGAGGAGTTCCAGGGGGTGTGCCACTGGCATGGGTGGATCGGCCGTCCAAAGTTAGTGGGGGTCGGTCATACATTTGGACTCGATTGGAGCACTCTAAATGGGTCAAAGTGGGATTTTTCGATCGACCCAAATTGTTTCTTATTTTGATCTCTAGAATACGATTTTCACAGAGCAATGAGCGATTTTCAGATCGACCCGCCCTAATACATGTACACAATCTCACTTATGCGCATACAAATTAAGGGCGGTTGCTATCGCTCCGTATCTGTTTTTGTAAATAATAGTAATGCGCATTAAATTTCGAATGGCTATAACAAAATAATAAAAAAATACATAAAAGTCGCACTGGATTAAGAAAAATACTGAAAACATAAAAATGAAAATAAAAAAATTTTGTAATATAAATGCCACCAGTGATAAGGCATGAAAAAAAAATAAAAATAAAAAACAATAAAAGACAAATGTTTAATAGATCACCAGAGGCATGGGAAGTTTTAAATATTTAAATTAGTTTAAACGCTTGCAACAGTAACAACAAGAAATATGAAAAATACGATACACTTTAGTGGCGCAACAGCAAAAGCAACTCATACTACCATCAGTGCCTGATATACCCCCCCGCGATGTTTTTCACTCGACTTACTTAGTTCACTTTAGTTCGGAAATTTCCCTGCCGTGACACTTATGACAATAGAGTTGACAGCCAAAGCGGTTTGTAGTTGAGCGGAGGGTGAGTGTTTGCTGCGTATAGCTGCGATGTGCCTATTTCAGGTGGTTAACGTGTTAGCGAAGCGTCTCGAATAGGTTTGAAATGATTTATAAAATGGTTTTTTACGCTCGTAAAAAAGGAGTCGTAAAAGAGCGAAATGTAGTTCTAACACTCATATAAACTTACATATGTACCAGAGAACTGCAAGCGGTGGTATTTTTCTGACTTGCGATCCACTCACAAAAAAAGCGGTATCAATATGTACGACCAACGCAAACTAAGCGGTGTTTGCGCTGAGCAGAACCGCAACAGAGCAGTAATTGTTCTATGTATGTATATCGTTTGTACATCCGAGTCTTTCTTTGTTCAGTCTTTGCTTCGTTTATAACTACCGCTTGTGTGATCACTTCGGCTATGCGGTGCTGCATATGACCGCTACCGAATGACAAAAATACTGAAAACATCGCCTGCACAAATAGATCATAACACACAAGCAAAAGAGTACCGCTAAAAAATATCTATGCCATCGCGCGTTCACCCAATACATAAATGATTAGCACTCGAAAGAGTCCACTTTCTTATTTATGTTTTTTTATCTTTGTTTTCGTCGGCAGTGCATTATCACTCTACTTGCAGATATGTATATATAAATGTGCATGTGATTATATGTTTATTTTTAAAAGATTTATAATGGCGGAGAATTCAAATTTTATTGCTGAGAAAATTTCTTTATATCTTTATATATAAGTATCTTTAGAAGTAGAAGAAGAAAAATTATTATTTGTTTTTGTACGATAAGTAATTTGTAAAAGAATGAATTTGGTTTTCAATTTTTATTTTAAAGTTCATTTTATTTTCTTTCATAATTAATAGTAATATACAATAATATAATAAAATAATATCACTGCTTCAATAAAGAAAAAACTTTTCATTTAAAAATACTGCTACATATGTATGTATTTATAAAAATCCTTTTTTTCCGTGCGCTGCTATGAATTGTACTGCAGAAAATCTCACTATTTGCAAGGGATGACGACGCGGTGTTTGCGGTGTTTTCCTCATTTGACAGAATTCACACATCACACCGCTTAGCCGAAGTTGAATATATGTACGATTGCTTTCAAATCTAACACCCGAGTATACGAGATATTCATACACTCAGCAATCGCGGTAATAGCGGTATTGATCAGCACACACACCGCTCTTTTGCTTTCCGCTCAAATGCGTGAAGTTTTTCTGAAAATGTACTGTGGAGATCGAACAAAAAGAGAGCAGTTTTTGCATTTGACCGTCATGGAAATGAATGCTTCAGCTCAAATCACTTGCCGTTTGAGTATGAGTAGTGGTCTTGAAATTTTATTTGTGGAATTTTTGCGTTTCAGTTACAGAAAAACAGAGTATTGAAGCGGTGTGCAAGCAGTAGCAGTACACCGCTGCAGTTCTCTGATATGTACCTTTGAATTTTATAGCTCAATGCCTTGGACTTTACAAAGCTACTTATAGTGGTAAGGTTACTGTGCAGAAGATTATTCGAAAACTTCTCTTTGTACATACATTGAGAACTGGAGAAAGCGAAATACAACTCTATGCGAAAAATCTAATCATACATGCCTTGAATGGAACTCAGGAGAAGGTCAAATATAAAATCAGTTGAACAGACACTCCAAGGTGTCTAATAAATAACCGAGCTTACTTTCCAATTAATTAAGAGTCAAACAAATCCATTATATTTATTACCACCACCGCTTCAGTTTTGAACTAATTCGAGGGTAGAAGTAGGAGCGGCTGTCTTCTGCCCGCAGTTGGATCTCCAAAAGTCTTTCAGACGTCTTAATTGCTGTAGCATATTTCAAGCTGAGATCTATGCTGTAACCAAAGGCGCTGAATTAGCGTTGGTATAAATCCCCCGATATTCCCACAAACAACTTCATCGGTAGTCAAGTTGCTATTAAAGCAATACTGGCTGTAATGACTAACTCGGAATGCGTTAAAAACTGTAACTCCAAAATAGACGAACTCTGTGGGAATGGAACAGTCACAAGGCCCCAGATAAAAGAGAAAAATGAGAGAGCTGACAAGCTTGCTAAGGCAGGCGCCCGCTTGTCTAGAATGAGTACGTCGAACATACATCCCTCACTCTCAGTTTTGAAGACAGAACTAGACGAGGAATCAACTCTAGAAGCACAGCCTATATGGGAAGTCCCGATCTCCCACTGGATTGCCAAAATAATGCTATGAACTTGCAACACAACAACCCACTTTATTCTACCGCTCAAAAGGAAAGAATGCAAATATTGATCGAAATACTGAGGAGGCATTGTCTCACTCCATATCACGCAGCTAATATGGGATTGCACCAGAACGACGCGTGTAACTTATGCGAAGAAGAAAGGAGTACATTAGAATACCTCCTTTGCCAATGCCACAAAAATGTAGGAAAGGGTATTGGAAAATCGTCAAGTGACTGAAAGAGATTTAGTAGAAGCCCCAGGCATCTCGTTAGGCAGTGTAAGCAATATTTGGACTGAAATACTGGGTTTCAGAAAGCTGTCTTCACAATGGCTGCCGCATTCGCTAACACAAACACATTTGAGTGCGACTTTCTCAACATTTAGAGCGTTTTCGAAAGGATAAAGTGGATTTTGGAGCCCTTTCAGATCCTCACATCAGGAGTAGACTTAGATAGATTTTTATTTAAGTAGACAAAAGATGTTACATCAATAATTTTAGCAAAACTTACAGAATATGGTAACTAAACCTCAATTCTACAACATATTTTTGTTATCACGGATTTTCGTCATTTTACAGGTAAATTTCAGAGGAAAAGAGCTACTAATATATTTAAAAAACCTCCACTATGAATAAACAAGCTACTTTTCTTCCTTTTTATATGAGTAAATTACATTAATTACAAAGATTTGAGATCAATGTATTGTCTGATATACTACAACGAATTTTTCAATTTGTTCATTTACCATGTTTACGTTTGCCTCGATATGGAGCCTTCTAGTGGAAAAATCCCAGGGTAGCCCTAGCCTCATTTTGAGAACTTTGTTTTGACATACTTGCAACTTTTTAATATGAGATTTTGCAGTTATACCCCATGCTGGGCAAGCGTATAATATTATGGATAAGAAAATAGAATTGCAAATAACCAATTTATTTTCTTTGCTCAAATTGGAGTTTCTGTTAATCAGCGGGTATAGCATTTTAATAGCTATATTACAATAACTTTTTCTGTTATATATTTAACATGATCACTGTAAGTGAGTTTTTTATCAAAAATTACCCCGAGGTACTTAACAGATTTCTCCGATGATATTTGATGAGTGTCTAGTCTTAATCTGGTGCTTGGTAAATAACAACGACTTTTTTTCCTGGTAAAAAAGATGGCTTGTGTTCATCCAGCATTCAGTTTAATTTTCCAATTCTGCTTGTAGTCAGAAATACTACATAACGCACGCTCCAGTTTTGCTACAATTTCATCGCCGATTTCATGCGAGTAGAATATACCAATATCGTCAGCGTACATAGCACATTGGCAATTTTCAACTTTTGGAAAATCTGAACAGTATAGTACATATATAACAGAGGGCCAAGCACTGATCCCTGAGGAACTCCAGCGGGTAATTCAATTAAATCGGAGTATTCATTGGGCAAACATACACTGTAATAACGATTTGTCAAAAAACTTTTGATAAGCTTTACGAGATACCGCGGAAAGTTAAAGCTGTTTAATTTATGAATCAGTCCATCATGCCAAATTGAGTCAAAGGCCTTTTCAATGTCCAGTAATATCAGACCAGCAGACTTCCTGTTTTCAAAACTAGTTTTCACATAGTTTGCTATGCGTTTTATCTGATGCGTAGTACTGTGAAACTGCCTAAATCCGAATTGCTCATTTGGTATTAATTGGTTTGCGTTAATAAATTGAAATATAGGGGTTTTCAGTAAGAGCGCTTCAACTTTTGAACTTTTTTGAATAAAACACAAACGGTTTGACTTTTTTAACTAATTTTTTTTTTATTATCGAGTTTGAACATATACATTTAAGTATGAAATTCGATTTCTTTTGCATGACCACCGCGTGCACGTTTTACGAAGACCAATCGTTGAACCCAATTTTCGACCACTCTTTTGCATAAATCGGCCGAAATTCCAGCAATTTCGCGTTCAATATTGGCTCTGAGCTCACAAATCGTCGCCGGCTTGTTACTGTAGACCAATGACTTCACATACCCCCAAAACGGGACGGCTTGTTAAATGGGCCGTAAAATGGTCGTAATGCTCTTAAAGTAGCAACGATTATTTTCATAAAAAATTTGCACGATTTGCAATCGTTGCTCAAGTGTGTAGCGTTCCATGATGAAATGTATACTAATGAAGTTTACAAATGACAAGCGAAAAATAAAAAATATTGCGTCGTCCGCCCTCCCTATCGGAAAAAAGTTGAAGCGCACCTATTGAATAACCCATAATTTGTGTTTTATGACTTTTTCAAAAATTTTGCTTAGGAAACTTAAGAGGCTAATAGGTCTACCTATAACTCTCAGCAATATTGTTAGGTTTACCTGGCTTCCAGATAGGTAAAATTTTTGCTGTTTTCCAGGCTTTAGGAAAATATTGCAATTTAATGCAAGAATTTATCATGTAGGTCAAATACAACACTGCTTCACAAGGCAGATGTCTTATCATAATATCTTTGATATCATCGTGCCCGGCTGATTTCCGTAATGGCGTCTCGTATATAAGATCTCGAACATATTCATCTGTTACGTATTTGGACTCAGGGGTGTCGAAAAACTGCGAGTCAATTTTATCGATTGATTGGGCTACCAAATTTTCTATCTGTGACGTACCTAGGTGAACAGATGCTTTATGGTAATCGAGGAATTTATAAGCAGGAATATTTGCCTTTTCATCGTCGAGGAAAACGACTTTATCATCGACTTGCAATGGTGGTATTTGTGCATGCTTTTTTCGTAATAATTTGCAAATATTCCAAAAAGGCGGGCTTCTTGTTTCGATCGAGCTAAGTTTCTTTTTCCATGATTCATTTCTATATATGAACATCTCACTTCTAATTTTTGCAGAATAGTATGCTAATAGGTCGTAGTCAGACTTTTGCCTATATCGACCCCACTGTCGACGATGGTAATTTCTTACCCTGATTAGACTGAGGATGAAATATGGAAGTTTTGAAAAGTTAGTTTTTGGAACTTTAAGCGGAACAGCGATTCTGACTGCAGTGTTTATACTTTCATAGAAAACTTCTATATTTTTGTCAACATCTTCAGTCACGACAATATCATTGACATTTTTTGGCAAGATTTTCACAGTGAGAAAAATTTAAATTTAGTAAAAATTTCACAAGTAAATGGTCTGAAGTGAATTCATTCAAAACTATTGGTTGGGTCAAATGCATGGGTATATTTGAAAGTACTAAGTCTAAGTTTGAGCGGGAAAAGGTATTAGATGACGGTATATACAATGGCTGGTTTGAATGCGATATGGTTATTGGAAAGAATGTGGTAAACTCATTTAGTATATTTCCTCAGCTATTCGCTCTTACACATTCCCAATTTCGATGCTTACTATTAAAGTCGCAGCAAAAAAGGAACTTTCCACTAATATTAAAAAGTTTTCTCAAATCTTTATTATATTTGTTCTTAAGTTCTAAACTATTTGCGCCACCCGAAAAATAAGAACTAAAAACCTTAATTCTTTTATTTTCTGAAGAACATAATTTTAATTCCAATATTTTCTATTACCTCATCCTTCTATCACATCAGGAATAGAATTCATAATTTGGAATCTCGTTGGAACGAGTGTATTTGAAAACATAAAATTGTGTTTTTCTTATCAAATCGCAAAACTTATTGCACAACCTAGTATATCTCTTTCAAAAATTATATCATTCTCTCCTTTTAAAAGCATGTGGTTTTCGTTTTTTTTCGTGAAAGAAGTAAAGTTCTGCGTGAATTTTTATAAAATGTGTAAATTTTACTAGTCCTGGAAAGTTATGAAGGATAAGAACGTGGTAGATGACCTTAAAATCAAACTGGTTTTATTTTAAACTTAAAAAAATGGTTTTGACCAGAAATTTTTAAATTTTTACCAGCACTTTTTCCATGAGTCTGAAAGGGATATTGACTGCTTAGGAGTAACTGAGGCTCCACCGACACTGCAGACGTGATATCTTCGTTTTTTACCACGTGCTGCTAAAGTGACTACCCAGAATCGTGCGATACGTGAGCGCATAGGAAAGCCGTCCTAAGCACTTAAGGACTTTATTATTGATTAATGGCCTATTCTAGATATTTTGCTTTGCAGAACTTAACTGGTTTTGAGATATTCGATTTTAAAGAAAGAAATATTTTTTTTAAATAAACATTTTTTTTGCTTCTACGTCCCCTTTTTTAAATGTTAGTTCAAGTGTCCGATTTTTTTTAGTTAAATGGTAGCTCATTTCAGTTATTAACTATCAGTGAAGTTGAACCAAGTCCGGGCAGTTAAAAATGGCTGCTTTATAAAGTTTTAAAGTTACGATATTTCGTTGGAGTTTGCTACTTCACATCTTTAAAAAAGTTGTATTTAAACTATTTTGCAAATTATTTTTAGCTGCATAATAATACCCATAAATATTTAGGATGAATTTCAGGGTTGCCAGTGTAGTAAGATAACGGTAAATATGAATTTTTTAGCTTTCTTATACATTCATAAATATTTCAGGTCCTGTGTTGTCCCAATAGCAGCCCATTTGAAGCACTTTGTCATAAAATGAATCAAGAAGTATTTAAATAAGTCCTTTTTAAATATGTGAGTGAGTTTGTAATGCACTGCTCAAGCAAAAATAGTCGACCCTTGCGATAATATAAGCGTTTGACATTTTAATGTGAAAAGTTGTCTAAAAGTTGAGGTCACTATTAAAGCCAACTTCATTCATATTTTCAGAAAAACGTACTAAAACTTTTTTATTTACTTCTTTTTTTGATGCCCTTTAGTCCACAGAGACTCGCTTACATCCTTTCCCATCAATTAGTGTCAGCAATGACTTGCATATGCAAATTTGGCTGTGAACACCCATACACACATGCAACTGCCAAATCAATTTACGCCAACAGAAGTGACCAATAATTTTTATGCAAATTGAAAAGTGAGGCATATGAAGAAGAGGCAAAGCATTGGACAGCAGCCATTATGGACAACCAGCTGCCATAACGGCCAACTTGGACAATTGGTAATACAATTACATTTGCACCATAGTTGGGAGTGTAATACGAGTTGGACACCAGTCGCCAGCCGCCAGTTGCCAGTTGCCAGTCGCAGATCGCCAGTCACAAGTGGCTAGTGGAGCGGCGATATGCGCATAACCAGCACGAGAAGTTGAGAACGAAAATCCAGAAAACGCTTTTGAGGGTTTCAAATTCATGCAATTTTGTTGAGAATCACTTGCTTTCCCACAGAGTGCTGCCACATATTACAAATGTAATTGAATGTGACATAAGAAAAGTAGAAATTGCTTTCGCATATCTGCGCAGCCCACCCAACCCCCAATCATTTAGCGTCGCTACACATTTTTTTTCTCTTTTGAAATTTTCAATTTGCCTCAATTTTGCTTTTGTCTTTTTCTTTAGCTTTTCAAGCTTATTGCATTTTCATAGTTTTTCGACACTTGCTGGCGCAAAACTTGCCACTCAGGTTGGTACGACGCTCCCAATAGAGTTTATCGTAAGCAATGCTTCCGCTTTCGCCATTATTGACGTTCTTATCGTTGCGTTTTCCAACGCTATACAACATTCTATTACGAACTACATGTGCACACACATACATACAAGCATACGAGCATATTGCTTTTTTCATTCGTTGTTGCTGCTGTAGTTACATTGCCATCCAGCTACTAAATATGAAGCATTTGCCATGGGTGGGGGTAGAGAAATCGAGAGGTCGGAAAAATCGGATTTTAACTGCCAACTGTCATGCTTGTCAAGTGAGAATACTCAAGTCAGCTCAAGTGGAGCATAGTAGTGACAGCCAGGCTAGTCGCGCCGTGCTTGGGTGCACTGGTAGGACCAGGCACCATACCGCAAAGGCACAAGCCGGTATATGCATGCTTGCTTGCCTGCCTACACACTCATACATATGTACATATGTCGGTATAAGCTGGTGTACGTCCTCGCCCACGGAGGTGGTGGTGGTGGTGGTGGTGTTGGGGAGAGGCCTTCGAAGCCCAATAACTTAGCCAACTATTGCGGAAGTGAACCCAAGTCGCAATAGAACTACGTGTGATATATTGCGTACACACAAACACACACACATTTGCATGCAATCGCATATGAAGTGTATGCGCTCGTGTGCGCCCCTCTCGGTCTTTCATATCACCCAAATGTCAGCGACGATTGTTGCTGTCGTTGTCGCTATGACTTTGGTTCTGACTTCGCTGTTGCTTTCATATTTGCGTTGTCGTTGTTGGTTGCGGTGAAAATTATTTTGTTCAACTTCTATGTTTGCGTTTGACTCTAATGCGCATTGTTTCGCAGTGTGTGTGTGTGTGTGGATGTGTGCTTTGACTTATTTCGCTTCCTGTGCTCTACTGCCACATCGTTGTCCTTGTGCTGTCATTCATCGTTTTTATTTTCACTTGCTGTGTGTTGATGTTTTTGTTGTTGGCAATTTAAATTTGACACTCAAATTGACGCGAGACACGCAAATAGAATTGTTGCAATCTAAATTGGTGACAACACCAAACCAAACAATCAACCGAAGGACCTGCCGACAAGCCAACAAGCCAAGCAGCCAACTCACCAACCTCAAAACTACATAACTAGTCAAGTCATCAACTCACTTATCCACATACCGACATACATACATACATGGATACATTCATACATACATACTCGTGCATACATGGGTGCAAGCTTGTAAATATAGGAATGGCCTCTGTATACAGAAATGTAAAAATATCAACCGACGACAAATCAAGAAATGCGATTATTAAAGTGCCAGCCACACTAACAAGCAAATGCTGTTAGATACGGAAAATGTGTTAGTGGAAATGGAAAAATCCTGTAATACATACACATACATATGAGAAATAGTCGCATAATAAAAAGAATAACTTCGCTAAAGTTGTGACTTTGGTTTTAGAGGTGAAATAGGTTGAGCTCACGTTTTTCTTAGGGCTAAACTATTGGAGGTTGAATTAGTTTTAAAGGTGACACACAGATGGCGCTATTTATCACTTTATCGCGTTGGCAATACTGAATATATATTCATGACAAAGCCTCATCCCTAGGCTTTGTTTATCAGTATCTGTCATTTCGCTGAAGTATAAACAACGCAGTGTTTTCGTGCTCGGAGTATGTCAACTTTCGTGCCATCCAAACGCAATTTGCGGGAAGCTTTGCTTTTCTGCTTCAACTTGAAAAAAAATACAGCCCAAGCCCGTGAATTGCTGCAGGAGGCCTACCCAGACCATACTCCGTCGATTTCAACATGTGAGTACTGGTTTCGACGATTCAAAAGTGGTGATTTTCACACCGAAGACAAGGAGCGTCTTGGCCTGCCCAAAAAGTTCGAGGACGCGGAATTGGGGGAATTGGTAAACGGGGACTCGTGCCAAACCCAAGAAGAGCTTGCTGAATCATTGGGCGTTGATAAATCAACCGTTTGCAAGCGTCTAAAAGCGATGGGAATGATCCAAAAGCAAGGACATTGGGTCCCGTACGAGTTGAAGCTGCGCGACGTCGAACGGCGATTTTTTACATGCGAATTGCTGATCGAGCGACAAAATCGGAAGGGTTTTTTGCATCGGAATGGATCCACTACGATAACCCAAAACGCAAAAAATCATGGGGTTTGCCCGGCCACGCATCAACGTCGACGGCCAAGCAGAATATTCACGGCAAGAAAATCATGCTCTGCATTTAGAGGGATCAGGTCGGCGTCGTATATTTTGAGCTGCTCCAACCGGGCGAAACAATCACGGGGGATCGTTACCGACTGCAATTGATGCGTTTAAGCCGGGCATTGAAAGAAAAACGGCCGGAAACGGTAAAAAGGCACGACAAGGTTATTTTGCAACATGACAACGCTCGGCCGCATGTTGCTCAACCTGTCAAAAAATACCTTGGAACGCTTGGCTGGGAAATGTTACCCCACCCGCCGTATAGTCCGGACATAGCTCCCTCCGATTATCATTTGTTCCGGCATATGAGTCTCGATTTGGCGGACCATCGGTTCTCTTCGGACGAGGCTACCAAAATATGGGTTGAGTCATGGATAGCCCAGCAGCGGCCAGAATTTTGGAGAAACGGCATCCGGAAATTGCCCGAAAGATGGGCGAAAGTTGTAGCTAGCGATGGCCAATACTTCAAATAAAATATTTTGTACCGTTTTTTCACAATAAAGCCCCAAATCTTCGAAAAAAACCTTTAAAACTAATTCAAATACGATTGCTTAATTCTCTGAAATTGATATACAATTAACTGTAAATGCATATATGAAAGTACTTTTGTGTATAAATAAATGTATAAGAAGGTTTTATATATAGAGAGGTGCAGATCTTTAACAGCAACTATTTTGGATATATTAAATTATATTTTGGTTTTTCAGGCTACAGTCTCTGGAAAATTTATACATGGAGCGATACTACATTGAACGTTAAGACGCAGCGCTCGAAATTCAGATTAGTCAGATCGATCGAGAAGTAAAACGCAGCGCTAGAAGCGATAAACGGCAATGGACGGAAGTCTTAGCGCAAGAAGCTCACGTAGCCGCCGTAAGCCGTAGCAGAGACTTGCATGGAACAGCAAAGAAGATAACCTCTTCTTGCCTCTAAGAAAAGCTGGCACAGTGTTCATTACACCACAGGCAACAGCAAAAATTGGTCACCTGGACCCAATATAAGATACCTTTGTGATGCTATTGCAAGGGAAAAGAGCTGAAGGAAACCGATAGGACGAAAGGAGAGAGGAGGAGAGGGTGAGGGAAGAAGGAGGGGTTGAGTATATATGAATTACGAACGGCAACTGATTTGCGGTTGTGTTAGCCGCTTTATGCTGGTGATGAAGTTCAACAGCAGACGTAGAAAAGAAGTGAGAATCAATATGCTTAAATCTTTTTCCTACGACAGCAGAGCAGATAAGAATAAGGTGCTGGCGCAAAGAGGATTTAAGGTAATTCCAAGTCGTACGTCATACATACCTCGTGAGGATGTCTACAAAGTTTGAGAGCTGATATTTTTTCATCCTCAGAAGATCCTTCGAGCCCAATATTATGCAGACATGTTTTCTGAATCATTCGGTGATGATGGAAAAATATGCCAGTGGACAACTCATGAGGAAAGAATTGGCATTCCAATGGACCTTTCAAGTATCTCTGAGGTTGTTATAGCTGTAAAGTCTCTTAAGAACAGCGAGGCTTCTGGACAAGATAACTTCTCGACAAAAATGCTGAAAGCGGATCGCATGACCAGAGTGAGCGTGATATACCCAGAATTTTTAGAATACTGGACAACCTGTGGTTTGCTTGATGAACTGAAAGAAGGTGCGATTGCGAAGATCTTTAAGAACGGTGGCCTTACAGAATGCAAGAACTGGAGAGGCTTAGCCTCGCTCGATGTGATCAATAAAATAATCGCGCAAATAAAAAATAAAAGGCTTTCTGTGGTACTGCAACCAAAACTCAGACAGGAGCAGGCGGTGTTCTGATACGACCGTTCATACATCGACTATATCAGTAGTGTACGAGTTATTGTTGTACAGACAGTTAAGTGGAGGACTCCACCTGACCTTGTCTTCCTAGACTTTTAAGAAGCCTTTGATGCTATACACCAAGCTGCTATTTGTAAGGCTATCAAAGGCAAAGGAGTCCCTCTCAAACTGATTAAACTCGTTGAAGCCCTTTGCACAGATACAAGTTGTCGAATAATCCATGAAAAACTTCTGGGTGACAGAATTAAAGTATCAGCAGATGTAAGTCAAGGGTGTGTTCATCGAATATCCTCCCCAATGCTGAGCAATGGGCCAGGATGCAGCAGAAGCCAGTGCAACTAGAAGTTGTCGCGATTGACTGGAACCCCCAAGGAAGTTGCAGGCGAGGAATACCATCCATTCGCCTTCGCTGAAATGGAGCTAAGGAATTGGCGCAAAACATACCCGAACGGAAAAAAGTCGTTGTGGCTCTATACTCCAACTTGGAACTCTAGGAATCGATAATAACCCAAACGTGTGTGAAAAAATCTTCATGAAACATTAGGTACATTTTCACAAGCAAAACTGCTGCATTTGGGACACGGAAAATCCACATGTTATTCCAGAAAGAACAATGCATGCAATGAACAAACCTACTTTTTGAATATTCTATCTCATTGCCTTTCATTTCCTGTTTCTTCAATTTGTAGAGTGGTCACTATTTGAGCTCCTATGGGTATATTTTTCAGTCTTACCTAAATCTCTATAAAATATCTTTATGTTAGTTGTTTTGATTACAGGTCACTGTCTCCTAAGTCGATATGCTCAAAGATTGCACCTCTCATTTTGACTACTGCAGAAGCTGCAAGAATGCGGAGGATGAAGAGTCTGTTAGACATCTTCTTCGTCACTGTCCTGCGTGGTATGCCGCTAGCTTTAGATACTTTGACCTTAGGGATATAAGTGTCAGCCAAATCAATGGGTTTGTACATAAAATAGAATGATTCAACGAGAAGTAATCGGTAAACTGCTAAACACCACAAAATGGATAGGCAACGGTCCACGGGAGTTTAAGGGCCGACTGCCATTTTTACCTACCCACCTGCCTATTAATATATTTCTATGCAAAATGTACACCTACTCAATGACTAAATTAACTTTTTAAGCCCTTTCGTTAACGCGACATATATTTTTGTACACAGAAATTGCTCCTGGCTTGGAATTTCACCTTTTTTCCTTTTCTTCCTTATAAATATTTCTAAAACACACTTTCGTCACTGTTTGTAAATATTCTACTTTCGTTGACTTTTTTGTTTTATAGTTGGCGCTAATGCGCGATTTTCTTCACTCAGTGGCATTTTCGAACAAAAAAATATGCTTCAGACATTTTCGAGCACATAATTCCGACACTTTTCTAGCTTTTTTCACTTTTGCATGGAAATTCCATTCCCTCGCTGGACATTACCAAAAGTCCCGCTGCAACTGGCATTGCATGTTTGAATGCCATTTGTGGATGCTATGACGGAAGGATGTCGTCGACAAATATTTACAAAAAAAAAAAAAAACACAAAAATAAAAATAAAAAATGAAGGGAAACACAAGTGCCAAAGGAAAGCAGTAATGACGGGAATGGCAGCAAAAACAATAAACGAAAGCCACGGCACTTTTTGTTGCTCGCAACTTTAAACAAACACACATGTAGGTGTACATATCTATGTATGTGTGTACGTATCATATTTACAGTTGCTTATGTACGCTTCTAGCCATTCTATTGACTTTGAACTCAATTTGTGACCACTGAGTGGCGCTAATATCACCGTTACTCCATGCCTTTTGTTCCCTTTGCTGTTGTTGTTCTTTTTATTGCAGTTGTGTTTGTATTTTAAGTTTTAGTAATTGCTCCATAGCGCATACTTCCGTAGTTATTTATCTAAAATGTGCATGTCCACTAAATGAAGTTTCAGCGGTGACTACGAGCGATTCGTTAGCGGTCACAGAGGTGTCACCTAAGTCGATTGCGCTTACTGCTACTGCTATTTCTGATAAATGATAGAATTTTGTGGACAGCAGTGGCCAAAATTGGTGCACGTTGAGTTGGTTGTTTTCTGATTTGTTGTGTCCTTTCGTTGCTCATAATTTACACAAAATGCGCTATCTAATGAAGGTTGAGTTAACGGTATTAAGCAACGTGGACAATCAAGCAATGTCGGCATAACCACAATTTATGTGCTCTCCAAACGCTCATTGACTCATTTGAAAAGCAAACAGCATTTACAAACGCACATCTGCTCGGATATGACCGCTTAAATAACCCCACCTCAGCATTTCGTGCATCCGCATATTGTTTTTGCTATTGTACCGCTATTAAAATGATGGATACGCTATGCAATTAGCCGAGATGCAGTGGGAGGCAGGGAGGCAGAAACTGGGGAGGAAATGGATAAAATGACCAGCAAGGAAATCAATTTGTGCAAAACAAAAGGTGGCATTTAAAAAAATAATAAAAATACGATTTACATGTACACAAATCCGCATCTCACATAACAATATTTAGAAAAATTCATAAAACTTTGCAAAATCTCAACGCGAAAATATCAAAAAATTAGTTCGAGCTATAAAACGATGAGCCAATTGGTTCGGGAAAAGGACCAGGTAGAATGCGACTGGCACGAAAGCTTGTAGTGGCTATTTTGAGCTTAAATTCCGATTCAGCATAGCGAACATCTTCCTTCGGACTCATCTTTGGTTGAACATTTTTGTTGGCCTGTGTAATTTAGGATAGAGCTGGCAAAACTGCAGTCATGTGTGTATCAAAGACCTGCATGGCTCACTGTTTTCTTGAGTTGTTCATACGCTAAATTTCTTGGTCACATTCAGTCAATTGAACCAAAATATTTGGTCAAGTGCTGTCAGCTCATGCAGGCAAACGCGTAGTTCAGCTCAGTCAACACGTATGATCTAATGTCTTCGGCTCAAATCTAATCATTGAACAAAAAGCAGCATTGAATGAAACAATTCATTTGAACAAGTTCGATCGTTTGAACGCAAAGGCCTGTTTTTTTGTTCAAGCGAAGCGCATGAATGTTTTACACTCAACCGGTGCAGTTCTCTGGTGTGTATATAGGGGTCAGTTCCATCAAAAATGCTTAAAGTTAAGTTAGGTTGAGCTCGCGAGTCAAAGAATGGCTTGACATGACTTGAGAAACATCAAACCACATTACTATCCTCTTGGCGGCTCCAATTGTTCAGCTGCTCTGACAATACAAATTCACAAGATTCTCTGGCCTTAGCTTGACAGGCAACACAATATTGCATAAATGGCAAGAAATTTTTGGATCTAGTCAGAAGATCATCACTAAACCTTTGATCACCTCAGCGTTGTTCAGAAGCAAGTACATAGGAGTAAATACACAGGCTGCTCACAGCGATTTACGAATGAAGG
The DNA here is from genome assembly GCF_028408465.1 of Anastrepha ludens. NCBI lineage: Eukaryota > Metazoa > Arthropoda > Insecta > Diptera > Tephritidae > Anastrepha > Anastrepha ludens. The sequence goes on along the minus strand of NC_071500.1, from coordinate 113,367,854 downwards.
TTGGTTTCGAATTTGGAAACACCAAATGATAGAAAAAGTTGTTTCTAATAGCGATCGCCCCTCGGCAGGCAGTAGCAAACCTCCGAGTGTATTTCTACCATGAAAAAGCTACTCAAAAAAAAAAAAAATATTGTGCCCTCCACTTGTGGAACAACGCACGCCACAAATAGGAGAAGAAGCTCGGCCAAATACCTAAAAACGGGTGTAAGTGCCAATTATAGATAAGTATATACGTATATAGTATATTGCTTTTGATCACAGAAATATACCAAGGAACTATATGGTGGAATACTTGGAACCAGGAAGAACCTGCTGGCGAGCTAAAATTATAATACGGCAAAAAAATTAAAAAAAATTTTTTTTTTATCTAAAATCAAAGGTGGTTCAGAGAATATTTAACCCTTTCAATACGGATTTTTTTAAGGGGAAAAAATATTTAACCATGAAAAGTTATTACTAGTGATCTTAATGGTATGTCCTCTTGTATAAATAAAGAAATTATTTCTAGGAATTGAGAAAATGTCCTGGGAAAACATTGTCCCACCCATAATGAACACTCAGTAGATCCATAATTGTCGATTTTCCACTTACTGACCTAGCACGTGCTACGATTTAACTACGACTGCAAAACATGTGTAGAGAAAAATATAAAGTATAACGGGTCATACGGAGCATAATTGATGGTATATCTCATAAAAAACTGATGGGGAGAAAATACACAGCGATTCAAAGAAATATTTGGCATTTAGTAAAACGAAAACACTCATTGGGACGTATGTGTCCCGTTAGTATTGAAAGGGTTAAGCGAAAGTTCCACTAGCAAAATTAAATACCTTAATTGAAATATAACAACAACAATATAACAAATTTAATAGCAGCGAATGCTTATCGAAGTGTTGATTGTCTCGATGTGTGATGAAATTCGAAGTATTTAACGCAGAGCTGGCTGGTGAGCTGTGTGGCAGTGAGCTGTCGCTGTGCTATCTACTTCAAAAAACTGCAATAGTTGAGGTAGCGAAAATTTAAGAAATCCAAATCTACTGAGTGAAGAACTGCAATTTCATAACCAGCTCTTCATTAGCCCTTTTTTTGTAACGTGTGCATTCTTGCAAAGGAGGAGCTAGCAGGTGAGACTCCAACTTACATTTAAATAACTATGGACCCTTCATTACCCCTCTTTCAAGTATTGTCTATAACAATTTCTAATCTATTGAAATTTCTAATTATTTCACCATTGGCTTAGTGGTCTGCTTAAAAGCAGGAAACTCTACAGCAGGCACTTAGCTTACGAAAATGAGCTCCTCTTCTAATTACTAATAGTTCCTATTAAGTGGGCCAGCTGAATTAGAAATAGGTAAATAGAAAGAAAAAACCAGCATAGCAGTCCAGGCTGGTAGACAGCTTAAGCCTAACTCTTCACACGCCGTGTTCAGAGGCGATTAACACAAAATTGTCTATTTCCTGAAACTTTTCTTAGCTAATGGATTAAAATCTGGAGGGTAAATATTTTTTGAATTACTACGTTTACGTGAAATTTCCAGCTGAGCTCTTATTAATATACTATAGATGTAAAGGGGTTTCCAATATGAGGTGTTATTTCGATATTCAAAGACAAATGCTATTTTTTAATATAAATGATCGGATGTTTATTTCATTGTAAAGAGGAAGGTATGCCGTTAATAACATCAGGCAAATGACCCCCACGACCACGCTTACAGGGCAATATCCTTTTCATGAAATTATCCATAGCCGAATTGCCAAGTGGCTGACCTATGTCCTCGATAGCCTCACGAATTCCATCTTTGAGGTCTTGAGTAGACCCTGGACTGTTGGCGTAGACCTTCTCTTTCACCTGGCCCCAAAGAAGAAAGTCACAAGGTGTTAAATCACAAGATCTCGATGGCCAATTGTGATCGTCTCTTCGAGAGATAACACGGTCCGAAAACGTTTCCCGTAAAAGATCAATGGTTTCGTTGCTTGTGTGGTACGTAGCGCCGTCTTGTTGAAAATAAACGTTGTCCAGATCAATGCCATCCAATTCCGGCCATAAAGAATCGTTAATCATCTCTCGATAGGGCAATACTCTTCAAAATAACACTTGCTATTGGAAAACCCTTTATACTTTATCTCTTCACCCCTTTATACTTTATCTCTTCACCCCTGCTCCCCATTTTAATCAACTTCATTTAAGAACTTCATCATTCCTTCATCCACTTCAGCCAACACAATATTTCAATTATTAGTCGATGTTACATATTTTCAACCAAAATTGATGTTCATTGTATTTTGCAGTATTTAAGTACTATATTTGTTGTTGCTGTTCACTTGTACACCCAATCGGAATAACCGGATCTCACCTCTAGGGTACATTTTTCATTTTCATTTGTTAATGTTTTGTTATTGTTGTAAACTTGTTTTATTGTCCAATTGCTATACAAACTGTATGTGTGTGAGTGTAATCGGAAGTGTGTTTGTGTGTGTACGTATATATTTATTTTGTACAATAAAACTTTACCTTTTAATTAAATGTGGAAATGTGATAGTTGGCTGTAGTTGGTTGAAGTTGTTTCCCATTATTGTTCTTGCTGTTTGTGTACCCGTGTATGTGCGTGTGTGTTCGTTCAAAATCTTCTGCAGTCATGGAAAAAAGCAATTCATTTTCACTACTTCAATATTTGTGCGTAATTATGCGGAAATTTATTTATTATTCCGACCGAATGGAAGTTGATTTAATATTCCTCTCCTATTGCATGGACAAGTCGTGGCGATTCAGCAAATTGAATTTATGTTAAATAAAGTACAAATTTTACGAAGATTTGACAAATGGCTTTTAGTGCAGGCTAATTGCTGGTGAATTATGCCAAAGTCCAAAAAGCACTATTTTAAATGTGTTGAAGTATGGTAAGCAGAAGCATGAGGAGACCAGCAAATGGTAGGGGGGATGAGTCAAATTTCTGAAAGCCCCATTTATGAAGTTGGAGCGATATAACAACAGTTAAGTGAATTCAAACTAATAAGAATTTAAAAGGTTTCAAAAATATTTGTAATTTTTTTTAATTCTTTAGGGTGCTCACTTTACATTCGGTTACATGGTTTGATTTACACGACTACAGATATTTCGCTTTCCAAATGAATACCTAAAAATTCAATACGTTTTTAGTAGAAAAAAGCATATAAAACTCCTAAGCGGAATGCTTAATTTGGGTATCTCTCCCCACGGGAACTATCTGAAAACGACCAAACTTGGCTTCAAAAATTTACGACTCGGCTTCGGTCAAAAAATGAAAAATCTGTTGCTGGTAAAGAGCGTCTCACGATTTTATTTTTAATTTCCTACACTGCCACTAAGTTCTAAAGTTGCTGTGAATATAAATTTTATTATTTTTTTCTGTACTAAATTTTTAAAAAGTATGACTTAATATTCAAAGCTAAATGCGATTGAAATATATTTATGCTAGTAAAGTTAAATGATGCCATAACAAATTTATTGTTTGCTTCAACTTTCTCCATAATTACCGCTACCCATCCCAGCTGTCCCGTTACTAATTCTTCGCACACTAAAACATCTGCTGAACAATTCCATCAAAATTATAAATATTCAAATTGCACAAAAGTCGCTGAACTGTTACATAGATCAGTCAAGCAGCAGCACCCAACAGCCAGCGTAATTATAAGAAAAAACAATAACAACAACGGCAAAAGGAATAGGCAGCATCATGGCCTTGCTAGGCTATTCATACACTAAAAATGCCATCACATCAGTCATCTCCAATTAAAATATCTATTTTGCCTTGGAAAAAAATCTGCCTAAAAGTACGTCACAGAATGGCGCAAATAGGCATAGAATATGAAATGAAAAGAAAGAAGAGGGCGGTATACAAACGCGTATGTGCAAAAGTCCGTGCTTCTAGTTGTAGTAGGCCTGCTTGCCAGCACTACGCGGATTGCTTGTTTCGCTCAAGTCGAGTACACCGGGTGGTATGAGTGATGCGCAAGTGGTCGAAATGCGGGCCATTCGCGCTGATTGCAACTCATTTATCATCATAAATCTGGGGCTATGCAAAAATATTTCAGTTGGAAATTTTGTTTATCAAGCCCGAGGGCATATACGAGTACGTACATAGCGTAGCTAAGAAGCGTATTAAAATACATTCTTACGCGTAGCTTAAAAGTCACATAAAAGGCGGTGAAGATGAGAGCAAAAATCACGTTTGAGGCAAACACGACTAAGTAGTTGTGTATAGTATTGAATAAGTGAAATAAAAGATGAAAAAAAATGAAGAATGTGGCAGGTATTTTCTTGTTCGCATATACAGTAGCGGATATTGAAATCGGAGCAACTAAAAAATTATAGAATTTTGAAATTTTTTCGTTTGTTGGTTGTTTGTAATGAAATCAATAATAGTTAGTTGAGCACTAAAACACTCTAAGTGTAATAAAACACATGCCAGCCGATTTTGATTTCTCCTTTGTAGTCAGAAGTACATTTATGGCTGTTTTTAAAGTTCTTTTTTCTCTGTATTTTTTCTAGAAATGTCTTTTAAATAGCCGCGGCAATCTTGAAGCGACCCTGCAAACCGCAGCGCTCTGGTGCTCGTTCTCATCTTGGATAGGTTCTTTTGACAGGCATGTTCTTGTTGTTGTTGTTGTTGTAGCAGTATAAACAACCCCCATACATGTACGCGAAATTCGAGTAACGGCCCGTGGGCGGATATAAATTCAGTTCAGTTCAGTTAACGTAAAACCGACTGTCGTGAGAACGCTTTTGAAAAGAATCGATTTGTGCGCTAAATGACGATTTATTTGCTAGATTCAATTTTCGCTAAGTTCCTAGTTAAACAATTTTTCACTTCGCAAAATCAAATTGAATTTCAATTATTATTCCACACTTTGATAAAATTCCTTTTGAAACTTTTTGAAACTACTTGCCAAGTAAACTAAATCAGTAGGGGTAAAGAAATCGCATGCATCTGCGTTTTTGTTTTTTTTGTTGAAATTTTTAACAGCTGGTAAGTATTGGGTTATTTGAATTTCAATGTGCGCAACTGTAGTGGAATGACGCCATCGAACCTCCAAAGACGATCCACCATCGAAAGACAGTAGCGCTGCAATTTATCCAAGACTCGCGCAACTTCAGTGTCCAACTCGTCACGGGTGTGTCAACCACGCTGGGGGAATCCAACTTAGATGTGGGGTGAGGCAGAACAATCAACTTGGTGTTTCTGGGGCACAAATCGCTTGCATAAGCACGTGAATGCCATGCTACGCTCCGTCTTCTCCGTCTTCTTATTTGCTTATTATGCCATTTTGCCCTGTTTTCTGTGCTGCTATGCAATCAAGATCAGATTGAAAATTAATGAGGTCACTGAAAAAGTTAACCAAATTATGCAATAAATAGCACGAAAAAAAGAAAAGAGATAAATATGTACGCGATAGAATATTGAAAAAAATCAGTGAAGTGAATAAGTGAAGTATGCGCGCTTGTCATTGAGTCACCACGAACCAGAGCGGGTAGCTACAAAATAATTCAGAACATTTTTACCCATTTGTGGCAAAATTCCATAGAAATGCAAATACGCTAGGAATTATAAATACCTCACTCTTGGCCCTTTTGCATATTTTCCCAAGTGACCAAACAACATTGAATAGATTTGAATATGAATTGAACGATAAATGAGATTTATCGTTGAACTTGACGTTGTAGCCGAGGTTGGCGCCTAACGAAGTGGGTGTTGAAGTTTTTATGGTTCATTTGGGATTTTGAGGAAGTGTTGGTTTTTGATATATCACCAAAGGAAAGCTTAGTAATTCTTAACTTAATTAAAAAAGCTATTGTGGGTTAACAAAATGGAGATAGGGTATTTGTGAAGTTTCGAAGGGCAGGGAGGCATTGGAAAAATAATGTTTAGATAACTACGTTGTTTATGAGTATGTGTGTGTAAGGGTGAGTGTATGAGATGGATCAAATTGTGTCTGAGTGAAAGTAGAGCAAATGAGTCCCTTAAAATCGTTTAGAAAATTAAATTAATATAATTTTTCTTATAAAACAGTAATTCCATTAAGTTGGCCCTAGTCAAATGTTGATGTAAATGGCTTTTATAAATTTCTGGAGTTGAAATAATCGCATATGGTGAGTTCAATTTAACCCTAAAACCTTAAAACCCCACCCACAGTAGTCTCCTGTTAGATTAAGTTCGAGCTTTTAACCTTCTATCCCTTCTTTACCTGCTATCCTCTTTAGCATACCTCTAAAACTGCTTAGTGATGCTGTATCTTAGCTAAAGGGTGGTTAAGTTTTAAGGGCCAGTGTTAATTTTGAATTAAATACAATTTTTTTTAAGAAATTATTACCATTTCTCTTTATTATGATAATATTGGTATGTTTCAATTACGTGTGGAACAAAATGTTGACCAAATGGTCACCGCGGCCTCGGCGGCACACCTCCATGCGATGGTCCAAATTTTCGATGACGCTGAGGCATAATCGAGGTTCTATGCCGTTAATGTGCCGAATTATCTAATTATCTCATTCTTTAGCTTTTGAATTATTGCTGGCTTATCGACGTAATCAGCTCTTTTGATCAAACATATGGGCATCACTGTAAACGATTACTGGTGCCGTACCATAACGCCGCAACCATAGCCGTAGCCGTATGTGTCTACTGAATTTTGGTTTTTCCCCATAACCGTAAGCAGCTGTGAAATACTTGGCATTTGTTTCGATATTTGCGATACAAATTTGAATATATTACAAATGAACGGCGAAAAATTAATTGACTTAGTGGAAAACTATCCGTGTTTTATGACAAAATGCAAATGTTCTCTATTTCAATATCAGATGTTTATGGTTACGGTATGACTAGTCGACAAATGCTGTAATATTTCAGTTATGGGAAGCTATGCGAAAGTAGATAGTAAGCAGTCCAGAGTAGATATGCGTAAAGTAGGGGAAACTGTAATGCTAGGCAGATGAGCTGGCTAGAAAGAGAACCTGTGAACTGGTTTGCCCGTAAGAGGATTCGGGTTGCCTTGGTTACCTGTGGACTGCTCTTGGAAAGGTAGAATACGTGTCAACTCAGAGAGTGTAACCAAGAAGATTAAGTGTTTGTTAGTTCTGTCCTAAGTGCATCAGAGCCTCAGCCATCAATTGTGGTGTGTGGGTAATCAGACACGATAAGAATTAGAAATATTTTTTTATAATTTTTTTTTTTTTAATAAATATTTCAGACACAAGGAAGACATAGCCTTTTAGAATCAAATCTTTCCTCAAATTATTTAAATATAGCAGTCAATAATAATTTCAATTATTACTAGCGCTCTTAAAATTAATATGAACAGGTGAGAAGGAGTAAATAAACAAAAAAGCGAATTAGTCCATTTTGCGGCAGCTGTCTGGAGAATGAAGAGGAATCATATCAATACCTATTTTTCAGCCATCCTACTTTCGTGAGACAATGAAATCAGATGCATTCACTGTTTCACTATGCCTGCGAAGATACTTGGTTTTGGATATTAGCTATCAGTTGGAATTCATCATCAGCATGAAAGCGGCGTGCCACAACCCGAATTAGTCATCGTTCGGATAATTGGCTTACCTATCCCTCCTTTCAGCTTGATTTTTTCCATCCAAGTTACGACAACATAACCACATAACTCGAACTAATTATGGGTCAGCTTCCAGTGTTAAGACCTTGCCTTGCATATAATGTAAATTGTAACCCATTTGAATGGCTCCATAACAAAGCGTGCTGTGCCGAAGGGTAGTTTTCCAAGCATCTTTCAAGCGGACGTGTATGCCATCTCCCTAAGTCCAAAAATCAGGTTGGAAAGGAATCTCCGGAATGAGCGGATTGCCATACTGAGCTACAGTAAGGTAGCACTCAAAGAATTGTTATCCTTTGAAGTTCAGTCCCTTATGGTCCTTGAATGTATCAGGAAAATGAATTTGTTAGGAATTCACAATCGCATACGGCTCATATGGGTCCCAGAATGAAGGGGTATGACTGGGAATGAAGTAGCGGATGCATTGGCTCGAGAGGCTGTGACCTCATTACCTTGCTATGGGACAGTACACCATCAAAAAGAAGCTCAGGCGTGAACAGCTCAGGCTAAGAGATGCTAGCTGGCTCCACATTATGGGACTACGCCACGCGAAGTCTTTCTTGAGGGTATAATTAAAAGAGGCTTTGGAGCCTCATACTCCTCTCTAAGGATAAACTGAACATGCTAACAGGCATTCGCAGCCATCTGCACAGGATTGGATTCTTGTCGTTTCTACGACAAAGACCTGGAGGCCTGAATACAACTTCTCCTTGAATATCGACCAATTGCAGCCAGTATAAGGGCCCAAATGCTCAGCCCAATCCAGCTCTATCTTTAGTTTGATAAAAGAATGTAAGAAAAGCCAAATTTAAGAATGTACTGATGTTAGACTACACAAAAAACCTAGAGTAATAATAAATCGCTAAACAAAGAAAGGCCTGAAATTTAGTCGAACGCCAGCATTTATATTAAAAAGACTCTTCCGACACGATATTTAAAAATAACATTTCACAACCATGCTTTCTTTTCACAAAAAAAAAAATAATAATAATAATAAAAATAGCTCAAGTATCCCTTTGCTGAACATTTTCTTTCATTTGCCATTGAATTTATTCTTTCTCACTTAGTATTTCTTTCCCCCCTTTGCACAACGGTTAACAAATCGACTTTTGCTTCATTAACAACTTTCACAAGCACACACACACACCCATAAATATGTTCTTAAACCCATATACTTTCAACCAATCCCATATACTTTCAACTTGCTGTGTCGTCCTCATCCATTAATTGAATCGAATAATGATAAATGTGTGCGGATTTTCCATTAAAAGCATTAAGAGCAGAAAAAAAATCGGAAAATAAAATGAAAATAAAAATAAGTTGAAGAAAATCCGCTTACTTCAGCGAAATTCGCCATTCGCACTCGGCTTTGTCAGCAGCACAGTAAGCCGCATTCCTGTTGTTGTTGTTATTATTATTGCTGCTGCTGCTGTTTCGTAATATCATTGCGCTTGTGAAAAGGATTTTTGCGAATTTTTCGCAAGCTCGCTTTAGCTTTGTACCCTTAGCATTGTTGTTGCTGCTGCTGTTTTGCCGTTGCACTTTTCCAATCGGAAGCGCTTCCTGGGGCGGCTACGGCAGCATGGATTTTTTCCCAAATCATTTTGTGTGACATTCGAAACTGGCGAGATTTTCGCTTGTCACTTCCGTGCTTCGTTGGCTGGCGCTTATTTCAGCAGCGAACAGTGTGGAGGGCGCAGGGAGCAACGTGCAGCAAGGAGCGAGGAGCGTGCGTGCGAACACTATGCGCCACTATTTAATTTTATTTAACGTTTTTTGGCTTTCATGCCGTCGTGGCGCACATCCGTTTCCGGGCGCATTGTGCATTAAATCGGCTGAGTATGTGTTCGGGCATGTCTGTGCTTGTGTGCGTGTGCTCACCGGCGAAATGTAAATGGTTAATGGCGCCTTCCGTCATATGCTTTGGATAATGACAATCATTTTCGCATTTTACACTGAAAATGTATCTATCGGATGGCTATATGTGGATGCAATCTTACGCATACACAGCCAAATATGTGTGTATGTGTTCACATCCTTCCCCAAATTGCTGTTTGTGCAATCCTTTCAACACGCATCTCTATGAATTTGCCTTCATCAACGTTCAATTTTGCTCCGAGCGCTTATATCCTTTTTGATGGCAACAACAACAACAACAACACCAGCAACAACAATTTCCAAGCATAATATCCGATAATTTATTGCCTATTATTGCTGATGTTGGCAATTGTTTTTGTTGTTATTCTTGCATTGTTGCCGAGAAGCTTTCCCACACCTCAGCACCTCAAAGAGTCCCCGGTGTGTTGCTGTATATGTAGAAGTATAGTGGCGTATGTATGCTTGTGCTTGTGTGTGCAATGCTACGCGTGCAACTTAGTGTCATCGTTCACCTTTTTGCCCCTTTGGTGCTGATACGGGTTCGACTGGGCCATGCGTTTGATAATTATTTTGGGCCAGTGTTACGCATACATAATGAAATTTCGGACCCATATTCACACACACTCACATACACCTACAACTAAGTTGCGCACGTATCTGTTCATTTAAATAGACTGCCATTGCTGGAGTTGAGCTGTACTGTAAAATGGATGAAACGGAAATGCAGGCGATCGAATTGGTCGTCCAGCTTTAACAGCAACAGCTGCAGTGCCAGCAAAACAATACCAGCAACAACTGTGTCTGTAGATATCTTCAACAGTTTGCCTCCCGGCATCACCTCTACCCCTCTTCAACAAATCACCTTATCTCAGCAAGGCAACACGCTGCGCTTTGAATTCGCTCCCAACCTTTGTCGCGTCGCATCCACCGGATATTATTTCCAACCCAAATAGGTTGTCTTCAATATGCTTTTATGTACGAGTATGTGCTTGTGTGTGTGCGTGTAGGCGTGTGCTTAATTTAATATATATGGGCGAGTGTCCTGTGTGCTGCAGTTACCTTTGTTTATGTTTATGTGTCCCACTGTGCACAGGTATTAATTTCGTATTTATGATATTAATGCTGAACTTTGACTATTTGTGAATATCCATTTCGGCTCACCAATACCCATCCCCACCCACCCATGAGATAACCAAACTACCCAGTAAGTCTTGTGCTAAGTTGGCAAATGCCCTAGTTTGCAAGTGGAGAAGCTGACAGGCAGTGCTGGGGCGGGCTGGGTGGACTGTTGTCGTTCTACTCACTTTGATTGCCATAACACCGAAATAAATTGCCATTCAGTAGTGTTGGCTGGTGATAAGCGTTTAAGTCCTGCCAATGCATAATACATATATATGGTGCAAGCGTATGCGTGAATGTATGTGTGTGTTACCAGAAATTTATTCTCTGAAGAAATTTAGGCAAACCTGATTGTAGATGTGGCAGCAGTGGACGTAATTTATGACTTAATCAATACGCCGGTACTGGTAGAAATATTTCTTAAGACTGTTCTTAGAATTAATCTCTGGAGGGAAATGCTGTGCTAGAATTACATGTACAGGATATTAGAGTGTAGTATTTTTGTGTGAATCACGTCTAAATGTATGTCAATTTAAAATATATAATATATTTAGAAAAAAGAGATAGAGATAGAAATAGAGATAGCAACACAGCAAAATGTGTATGCACTTAGTTTCGAAATCTCGTCAGCGACTGTCTTATAGTAAGCGGCTTTGGGGTCAGCTTCTGAAAGCCCAATAGCGGCGATGGTGGAAACAAAGGTTTGATGAACCAATCTTCAACAAAAAAGCGCAGCTAGTATACGGTGCGCATTCAAGAGTTGTGCCAAATATAGGAGATCCTCGGGAAGAAAAACGGCAGCTGTTTTCTCTTTTCACCACCTCCTTAACAAATGCGAAAAAATCGCGTATGAAAGAAATAAGAGCCGGATCAGATGATCGCACGGTTTCAGATGATGCCTGCAGTCATATCGAGGATAATCCATATAGATCTATTGGTCAAAGAGCTGCAGAGGCTGTGTAATCTAACACGAGAAATACCGTTCGGTGCTATTAAAGAAGAAGAGATGAATTGAACTATCAGAGAGGGTTCAAGAAGCGATGAACTTTGTTGTGGATAAACGATGGAGAGGCAGATCTATATGTGTCTGCAGCGACAGCCAAGCTGCGCTTATGGCCTTAGACAGCCCTCCAACCACATCAGGGGTAGTGAAGTCCTGTAAATCCAGGCTGAACTATGTCGGTAGACATAATAGCCTGATGCTAACATGGGTCCCGGGACACGTGGGTATCGCGGGTAACGAGACCTCGGACTCCTTAGCTAAAATGGGCTCTGAGGCCAACTTCTTTGGCCCCCTCTGCGGCCATCACGGCCACGGTTAGCAAATGGGTAACTACCACCCACAAGCGAGCTTGGCAGGCTGAGAGAGGCTGCAGATGGACAAAACTGATGTTACCTGTCATGTCCGATCGGCTGTCGCAAACCCTTCTGCCATTAAGCAGAGGGGAGTGTAGACGGCTGGTTGGACTGATGACGGGCCACTTTCTGTGGGTAAAGCACATGGAAAGGTTAGGCATCTCAGACAGTGTACTCTGCCCAGCTTGTGAAGAGGAGGATGAGACGGCGGACCACTTCCTGTGTGTCTGCCCCACCTTCGCTCGAATCAGGTTTGAGGTCTTTGGCACTGATGTGTTAGGAAGCGACCATCTTGGCTCCTTGGCATCACAAGATCTACTCAGATTTCTTCGGAGATCGGGTAGATTTAGAGAAAATTAAAAGGGAATCCAATTGTAGTACAAGGGACTCAATTAATGTCTGAGTGCTGCACTTTCTAGTTGTCCCGACAAAAAAAAAAAAAAATCAGAGAGGGGCAGCAGAGCCGGGACCTTTCAAAAAATAGTGGTTAGGCACACTAACTGATACCAGACATAGTGAAATGGTATTGAAGGCAGCACGTGGAAGTTGACTTATACGTGATGCAACTGTTGAGCGGTCACGGATGTTTTAAAGAGTATCTACACCACCTTAATTTGGAAAACGACCCCTTTGGCCCGGTTGCCCTGACGGTCCAGAGAAGAGTCCAGAGGCAAACCTCAGGACGCAAATGTGCGATAAGCCTGCAAAATCACGAGCATTAAGTGGTGTAGCTGCGCATATAGTAAAAACACTACGTGATGAAGAATGGATTCGACAGGCGCACCTACGCCATTAACAGCTTGATCTGCAGGCTGATGGAAAAGCTGAAGAGTCGTTGCAAGACAGACACTGGATGGATTCTAGTGTTGACAGAGATTGACTGATTTGAGGTGACATAATACTCAATGGTCTCCCGACCACGACTAATTAATTAATAAACGGGAGGTGCAACCCTTCTGACATGAGGAGGTTTTAGTTCGGGTTAAAGTCCCACACTGACGGCCAAATTGACTATAAGCTTTCAATGCTTTCCTCCTACCAAGAAAAAAGCAAGAGGTAGAGATAGAAAGAGACAGAGATGGATATAGGTAGAGATAGAAAGAGATGGATATAGGTAGAGATAGAAAGAGACAGAGATAGAGAAAAAGATAGAGTTAGAAATCGAGCTATTTCTCTCCAATCTTGATGTAATAGCGGTTTCAAAAACAATAAACAAAATACTTCTGTTAGTCACTGTATGCATACCAAGTTCCTTTTTCGTGAATTTCTCTCAAAAATTTTCTACCGCTCAGTGGCTAAAATACCGAAGTTGAGGGATGAACTTACACATATGAAAAGCATTAACTTAGTCCCATTTCTTATGATAAAACAAATTTCATGTTTAATACTTTCGTTGTGGTGACCCTTCTTCTGCCCCCACAATTTCCTAGTCGTAATTTTCTTACGCTGGCTGCTGCTCTCCGCTTCTGCCTACCCAAATGACAGAAAATCGGGAAAGTCACAAACCTTAATGGAGCGTACACACATGCCCCATTGAGAGTGAATCAATTGCGCCCTCCCACTTCGCTAAAGACAAAGTACAACAGCCACCGTACATGCAACGGAAACTTTCTGTTGTTGTTTGAAATTTAAGTTGAGCCACTGTAATCCATATACATATGTATGTACATACCTCCTATATTTAGCTGGCCAGCGGCGCAAATTGTTGCACGAAAGTAGCAAATCAAAGGATTACTGTCCAATTATTTATTGATGGCTGAAATTTCACATTCAATTTTGGCAAAGGCGCACACACATTTCTCCACTCCACATTCAGAGGCCTACCGATGCATGGATACGTACAAGAAGTGGGAATGTTTGCTTGCCTTCGGTATGTACATACATACATACATTGACGTGTAGATATAAGACTCTGTTATTTGCAAAGGTTAACGGGAAATCGTGAGTTTATTTCAACATATGGCAACCAGAAAACACCAAAAGTACCAAACTTCCTTGGCTGCTTCTGCCTAATGCAAACAAGGGTAAGTTATTTATTTACCTTTCCTATTTGCGTATTTGGATATTTCGATATTTATTTATTTATATATTTTCTTATGCCACACATACGCAAATTTGTCGCGGTTTATCAATGTTTATGTCTTGAACAACATATGAACCCCACAGGCTGAATTTATATTAACAATCGGGAGTGTACATAACCTTTAGCACACACACACGCACACACACTCACCCACACATATGCATTCACACTGGAACATTTTCATGTAATACCAAATAAACTGCCACATAAACGTACCTTTTCCACCAAAGCTTTACGCAACCCTTTCGCCCCTGTGCCCCTTTGGTCCTACACTTTGCGCTTTGACTGCCGTTAATCATTACTTCGCCTGATATTCCGGCATTTTTTCTTTGTATTTGTGTAACATTTTCACATGTTTTATGCCACTTTTCAGTTCTTCTTATCGTTTGGAGTGTTGTTGTATAGCCAGTTACACGTTTACCCATTACAAGCGGATGCGTGGCATGAGCATCAGGTTTTCGAGGTTGCCATATTTTGCTGCTGTACGTTAGATGAGAAAAGGGGGTCGGAGTTCCAAAGCAGACAAAATTTTTAAAATGTCAAATCAATAGAATGGGTCTGGTGGTGAACGAGGACAAAACGAAGTACCTCCTGTCTTCAAACAAACAGTCGGCGCACTCGCGTATCGGCACCCACGTCAATGTTGACAGTTATAATTTTGAGATTGTAAAAGACTTCGAGTAGTTAGGAACCAGCATTAACACCCAGAACAATGTCAGCCTTGAAGTCCAACGTAGAATATCTCTTGCCAAAAAGTGATACTTTGGACTAAGTAGGCAACTGAGCAGTAAAGTCCTCTCTCGACGAACAAAACTAACACTCTACAAGGCTCTCATCATGCCCGTCCTAACGTATGGCGCAGAAGCTTGGGCGGTGACAAGATCCGATGAAGCGACGCTTGGAGTGTTCGAGAGAAAGATTCTGCGTAAGATTTTTGGACCTTTGCACGTTGGCAGCGGCGAATATCGCAGGCGATGGAACGATGAGCTGTATGAGCTTTACGACGACATAGACATAGCGCAGCGAATAAAGATCCAGCGGCTTCGTTGGCTGGGTCATGTCGTCCGAATGGATACAAACGCCCCGGCTTTGAAAGTATTCGATGCGGTACCAGCTGGTGGTAGCAGAGGAAGAGGGCGACCTCCTCTGCGTTGGAAAGATCAGATGGAGAAGGACTTCTCTTCAATTGGTGTGTCCAACTGGCGCCGGTTAGCACGAGAAAGAAACGACTGGCGCGCTTTGTTAAACTCGGCCAAAATCGCGTAAGCGGTTATAGCGCCAATTAAGAAGAAGAAGGAGAAATCAATAGAAGTGAAATTGAAGTCCGTGTTTGACATATATCAGATTCCAGTGGTCGATCCTTTTGCGCTGTACTTCCTCACGCAATTCATCAGATATCCTTGGAAATTTATTTTAATAATTATTAATCTTGCGATAGCAAAATTGTCCATTTTTTACCGAAAATCGTTTTTGGCTTCCAAAAATTTGTAAATTAAAAAAAAATTTGAATTAAAAGTTTATTTCTCCCAGTGATACATCGAAGAACCTCTTCTTAAAAATATATTTTTTTAAAAGATTTTATTGCGAGTCATGATATACTTACATATATACAAAGTTACTGAATAAACTAACACTAACTGTATCACCAACGGCGGTCGCCGTAGCCGAATGGGTGGGTATGTGACTACCATTCGATATTCAGAGAGATCTGCGGATGCAACATTCAAACTATAAGTTACAAAAAGGCTCTGCGTTATCCGTATCTTTCTAAGCGAACGAACCTGAAACTCATTGCGTTACTTAAGCTTCTCACACCTGGGAGATGCGTGAGGTGGATCAAGAAAAGCTTAGCATAGTTTGAGCAAACAAACCTAAGCCGCATACTTTGACCAGTGCGGATAGCTCACGTCAAATATCGCCTACGTTGCAACTATGAATGCCTAGCTGAGATAAACGTCTTCCAAATGAAAAACTTCGTTAAGCTTCAGCGTCTTGAGAGGGCTGGTTATGTTCTGAGGATGGTTCCAAACGAAATTGTAAAAAAGATCTACAAATGTAAGCTGTATGGAACTCATAAAAGGTGTCGCTCAAAGAAAGCCTGGATTGACACAGTTGGACTGAAAAACATGAGGACGCCTACAAGAGATCGAGATTTTTGATTGAAGTTGTCGAGGGAGGGCAAGGTTCAAACCAAACCATCACACCAACAATGATGATGCCTTTTTTAAGACAAATTTGCAATTGGAAATTTTTTGGCACAAATAGTTTACTTTTTAAATTTTTTTAGATCCTTTTTACTTTCAACAGGAGGGGTAGGTTTTTTATTATCTATCTACGTTGCCGTACTTTCTTCTTAATTTTCGTATTAACTGAAAGTAGCTTTTTATAAATTTTGGAAAGCTCGTAATTGACTTTGGGGCTATACTCTATCGGACGGTTTTTCTTAGAATTTTCTTAGAGTTATGTGTAGAATTCGAGCCTGCTGAAAATGACATCAGAAAAAATCGTTCCATACAAATTTACCCTCCCTAATGCTATTCCCCTATAGGAGGTTGGTTCCATGTGTAGAAGTCCACGCAAGTGGGGAAAGTTACTGATCGCCATTCACTTGGGAATGGCCAGGACGATTCTTCTGCATATGGTTCAAGCAGCTCACAACGGCCGGGATTAGCCCACGTATCCTCTGGGTAGCTTCCGAACACCCGTTCGGGAGTGAGCTAACGTGAGAAGGCGAAACATTCCAGGATAGCTGGTTGTGCGTTGGGTTTGGGACCCACCACTTAAAAATCCCCCCCCAATGAAAAATTTGAAAAAGCCTCGGATGAGACCTCCCTATGCTGATGACGACCCCTGCAAACGAAATAAGGAATATGATTTGAGGGCATGCACCTGGAATGTCCGGTCCCTTAATGGGGAAGGTGCCTCTGCCCGGCTGGTTGATGTCCTCGTGAGAGTAAAGGCTGACATCACTGCCATCCAAGAGATGCGATGGACGGGGCAAGGTAAGAAAACCATAGGACCTTGCGACGTCTACTACAGCTGCCATGTAAAGGAGCGCAAATTCGGTGTCGGATTTGTTGTGGGAGAGAGACTTCGTCGCCAAGTACTGTCGTTCACTCCGGTGGACGAGCGTCTCGCAACAATCCGCATCAAAGCCCGTTTTTTTAACATATCGCTAATTTGCGCCCACGCCCCGACGGAAGAGAAGGACGATGCGACCAAAGATTCTTTCTATGAGCGCCTGGAACGCTCCTATGAGCGCTGCCCCCGCCACGACATAAAAATCGTGCTTGGCGACTTCAACGCCAGGGTGGGCAAGGAGGGAATTTTTGGTCCCACAGTCGGAAAATTCAGCCTGCACAACGAAACATCCGGTAACGGACAGAGGCTGATCGACTTCGCCGGGGCCCGAAACATGGTAGTCTGCAGCACCAGATTCCAGCATAAGAAGATTCACCAAGCCACCTGGCTGTCTCCTGATTGAAAAACACGAAACCAGATCGATCATGTTGTGATAGATGGAAGACACGCTTCTAGTGTATTAGATGTACGTACGATCCGAGGACCCAACATCGACTCGGATCACTACCTTGTTGCGGCCAAACTGCGCACACGCCTCTGTGCAGCAAAAAACGTGCATCTACCTACGCAAAGAATGTTCGACATCGAAAAGCTGCAATCACAACAGACAGCCAGAAGATTCGCCACTCGACTCTCACTCCTGCTCTCAGAGAGTACTGCCCAACAAACCGGCATCCACGAACAATGGAGCAACATTTCTCGTTCTCTACGTACCGCCGCCGAAGAAGAAATCGGATTCCGGCGAGCCCGAAAAAACAATTGGTACGACGAGGAATGTCATGCTGCCGCCGAAAGAAAAGATGCCGCCTATAGAGCCACGCTGCGATCGGGCGCAACGCGAGCCATGTGGGATCGCTACAGAGAGCTGAAAAAGGAAGAGAGACGTATTATCCGAAAGAAGAAACGAGAGGCCGAAATACGTGAGTGCGAAGAGCTTGAGATGCTGGCCAACAGGAACAACGCCCGAAAATTCTACCAGAAAGTTCGGCGGCTTACAGAAGGTTTTAAGACCGGGGCGTTTTCCTGTAAGAACAAAGACGGCGAACTGGTGACTGACGTACAGAGCAATCTTAAATTATGGAGGGAACACTTCTCGAACTTATTAAACAGTGACAGCTGCGCATGTCACCGAGAAAGTGAAGATCCCGATACCCCAATCGTTGACGACGGAATTGTCGTTCCGCTGCCCGATCATGACGAGGTGAGAATAGCGATAACGCGGCTAAAGAACAACAAAGCCGCGGGCGCCGACGGACTGCCGGGTGAGCTATTCAAACATGGCGGCGGGGAGCTGGTAAGGTGCATGCATCAGCTTCTATGCAAAATATGGTCGGATGAAAGCATGCCTGCCGATTGGAATTTAAGTGTACTCTGCCCAATCCATAAGAAGGGCGATCCTGCAATTTGTGCCAATTACCGCGGGATTAGTCTTCTAAATATCGCCTATAAGGTTCTAGCGAGCGTATTGTGTGAAAGGCTGAAGCCTACCGTCAACCAACTGATTGGGCCTTATCAGTGTGGCTTCAGACCTGGAAGGTCTACCATCGACCAAATATTCTCAATACGCCAAATCTTGGAAAAGACCCATGAAAGGAGAATCGACACACACCATCTTTTCGTCGACTTCAAAGCTGCATTCGACAGTACGGAAAGGAGTTACCTGTATGCCGCGATGTCTGAATTTGGTATCCCCGCAAAACTAATACGGCTATGTAAGATGACGTTGCTCAACACCAGCAGCGCCGTCAGAATTGGGAAGGACCTCTCCGAGCCGTTTGATACCAAACGAGGTTTCAGACAGGGTGACTCGCTGTCGTGTGACTTCTTTAACCTGATGTTGGAGAGCATCGTACGAGCCGCAGAACTTAATCGCTCAGGCACAATTTTTTATAAGAGCGTACAATTGTTGGCGTATGCCGATGATATTGACATCATCGGCCTTAACAACCGCGCTGTTAGTTCTGCCTTCTCCAAACTGGACAAAGAGGCAAAGCGAATGGGTCTGGTGGTGAACGAGGACAAAACGAAGTACCTCCTGTCTTCAAACAAACAGTCGGCGCACTCGCGTATCGGCACCCACGTCACTGTAGACAGTTATAATTTCGAGGTTGTAAAAGACTTCGTCTATTTAGGAACCAGCATTAACACCGATAACAATGTCAGCCTTGAAATCCAACGTAGAATCTCTCTTGCCAACAAGTGCTACTTTGGACTAAGTAGGCAACTGAGCAGTAAAGTCCTCTCTCGACGAACAAAACTAACACTCTACAAGACTCTCATCATGCCCGTCCTAACGTATGGCGCAGAAGCGTGGACGATGACAACATCCGATGAAGCGACGCTTGGAGTGTTCGAGAGAAAGATTCTGCGTAAGATTTTTGGACCTTTGCACGTTGGCAATGGCGAATATCGCAGACGATGGAACGATGAGCTGTATGAGCTTTACGACGACATAGACATAGCGCAGCGAATAAAGATCCAGCGGCTACGTTGGCTGGGTCATGTCGTCCGAATGGATACAAACGCTCCGGCTTTGAAAGTATTCGATGCGGTACCAGCTGGTGGTAGCAGAGGAAGGGGGCGGCCTCCTCTGCGTTGGAAAGATCAGGTGGAGAAGGACTTGGCTTCACTTGGTGTGTCCAACTGGCGCCGGTTAGCACGAGAAAGAAACGACTGGCGCGCTTTGTTAAACTCGGCCAAAATCGCGTAAGCGGTTATAGCGCCAATTAAGAAGAAGAATGCTATTCCTTTTGTTTACAGGTTCCAGCCCGAGATGTTTAGCTTCTTGAAATGCGCACTCGAAACGCCTTTTATTTGCTCCCAGCCCTTCGTCGTCTCTGACATTTCTCATTTTTCAGGTTGTTTCAGGTATGTGAATGTCGCATTGTATGGCAACTCTTCCCATAACAAATACCATATATACCTTCTTATTTTTTTGTATGTGAGTCAGTTTGCACTTCCTTGTTTGTTCTGGCATAAAATCGAATTGGCAAATTATTACACCAACGCGATCCGCTATAGCGCACACAAGCGCACAAACAAATAACCCAAGTGTTGCCACACTTTTTTGTGTTTGGCAATGTTTGAATTCTTATGTGTGTATGTATGTACATGAATAAATGTACGTACATTGTTTGTGTATGATTTGCTGTCGGAAAAAATCTTTCGCAGCCTTTGAGGCCCAAGCAGGTCTTGCGAGCTCTTCTGCACTGTTTCTTGGATAAATATTTTTTTCTGTTTGTTTTTGCTTCGCCAAGTTTTTATCTAGAAAAGTTTATCTGGCGAAAAGTGCTGATGTGGCTGCTGCTCCTTGAGCGCCTACACACACACAAACACTGAGTTGCTTTTCATGCTCGCAACCATTTATTCACTCACTCGCCCAACTATTCATTCCATTCCTGAATCGCTTGCGCTTCTGCAACCTATGGATTTACTTGCCTGCATTGATTTGGTGTTCTACCCTTTTCCCGGAAGTTGGCAACAAGCGCAGCATTGGGGTGAGGAAAAATGGCGAAAAAGAAATCTACAGAAAAAGAAAAAATTAAAAAGAGCTGCCACACAGGAAATGAAATAAATCATTCAGCGCTATATGAAATTTACTTCGGTTTGCTTTCCGGTGACTTTTCTTGATTTCATTGATTTAGCGCACTTTCAGGCGTCGAGCCCACGAAGCGGGTGCTCGCTGAGCAGTTTCTTTGAAATATCACACACACACGCACACGCGTGCCATATGCGCGGAACATATTTTTGTAAGCATTCTAATGCACTGCCACATAAATATTGTTTTTGTCAAACGGGTTGCCATGGCCTTAGCGGCGTTCAAATTGATTAGAAAAATTCAATTATGTTATGGGTGTCAATTGTTTATAAGTCAGCTCCATCCACTCCATTCTCACACATCCCGTTTTCCTTTCAATATGCCGCTATGGCACCGTCGTCTGCATTTGCTCGTCTTTGTTGTTCTCAGCCCCCTCCCCGCTCTATGGTATATGCCAATATTTTACTCAATTTGTTTTGACGCTTTTACGCTTAAGTAAACAAAATTACTTGGCAACCTGCTCAGTTCATTTGTCCTAATCAAGATATTTCCGCCATCACACGCACACACACAGATGTATACGCAGGCAATTACTTATTCCTGCAAATAAAATATGAGATTACATACATACATGCGCATATACGAATGCATGCGTAAATCATGAGTTAATTGGTAGTGGGTCAGGGAGGCGCCATCCCGAGCTTGGTGGTACATAAACATAAATTATATGAGTATAGCGAATTTTGTCAATGGAAACTTTTTTTGTTATTTGGTAAAAATTATTGACCACATTCCGCTAACTGCCTTTAGTCACCTATATCTCATGACCTATAAATTGTTTCCGTTCATACCACGCGGCATATTTAAAGGCGACATTTAGACCTAAACATTTATTTATTTATTTTAAAAATAAAGGCTAAAAAAATAAAATTTGATACACTCTTCAGTATCTTTATGGCCAAGGATAAAAAATTTGCGCTATTTTTTAACCAAACTCAAATGTCGAGGCGGTGATTCTAAGGAAATTGTTCGAGTTATACAACGTTGAAGATGAGACACCCTCGTGTAGGCTAATCACCGAAATCATCGGCATGAAAATCGTGGCACTGAGCCAGCTCGCCTACTTCTTGCCTTGCCTAGAAACTGAAGATTAGTGTTGATAAATAAAGCAGCCGAATGTCTTAATGCGTGACTGCCATTCACGAGTGCTTAGGTTCAAAAAAAAAGTTGTTCCTCATAGCGGTCCCGCTGGTGGGCAATGGCAAACTTCCGAGTGAATTTCTGCCATGGAAAAGTTCCTCATAAAGATCATCTGTCGTTCTATGTGCCATAAGACTGTAGGTTTTTTCCATTTCTGGAACAACATCAAGACACGCGCCACAAATAGTTTTCCTCCTATCCACCTACCTTCGCCCAAATACCTAACAGAAGTGAAGTCTGCAATTATATATTTATTTTATTTCGTATACCAGCATATTTTAATTGAAGTGGGGAGCAATACATGTTGCATGTTTGGCGAGTTTCAGCAAATCTTTACCCATACATTTAGCGAAAATACGTAACGGAGCTGATTTGTTTTTAATTTCAATTATGTTGCTAAGTTTTGGGGCTCCCTGAATGTAGTCTTGCTAGCGCACGTGCG
Organism: Anastrepha ludens; assembly: GCF_028408465.1. NCBI lineage: Eukaryota > Metazoa > Arthropoda > Insecta > Diptera > Tephritidae > Anastrepha > Anastrepha ludens. The sequence goes on along the minus strand of NC_071500.1, from coordinate 113,345,555 downwards.
TCGCATCCCTTCATTTGCAACTACCGCTACTTTAGGGGAAACAATTTGTGTTTGAAAAATTTTTCAATTGAAAGGCCTTCACAACCATTGTGTCTACCTGCAACAAATACGTGGCAAATTATGAGCAAACATTTTTTCCTTAAGACTTATAAGGTTCAGCGTGTGAACATAGACAATTCGCTAACTTCAAATGAAGAAACCGCGGAATAGTTTTCATGGAAAAATTATCGCCTCAGGTGAGGCTCCTCTCAACTTGAACGGATACGTAAGCAAGCCTTAATACCACATTTAGGCAAAGGAAAGTCCACTAACTCAATAAATTGAGGCTGAAGTGTATCACGAGTACAAAATAGTTGCGAGTTTGCTGCGTTGAGGGACGCATGCATTAATTTTCTTTATGTTCGACCGTGCCTGTCCATGCTTCATTCGAAAATGTCGTTTATTGATACAGGCTTCTAGTAGATCTGTAAGCTGAATCGGAAGTATTATTTTAAGCTTGTAGATGAGTCCCTCGTGCAAGCCTTTGCCGAAAGCCTATGCGATATCGAGGAAAATGGCGAAGCAGAAGCATTTAAACTACAGAGCTTCTTCTATTTTATGGTTTAGTCTATGCATTTGGTCTATAGCAGAATACTAGCAAAAAGTAAGGTGAATTTATTTGTCAAACGTCGCGGGATTAAAATTTCGCTCTAGTTATTTTTTTCATGAGTTGGCAGCACTGTTAATAACATCTGGGCCAACTTTCATGTGAATGTCATTATCAGTAACATATTTACGCTTGTGTTTACCAAACGACCAAGAGTGCATTTTTCGATTTTTACAATGTCTGATTTGATTGAGCAGAGAAGTGCCATCAAATTTTGTTTGCGGAATGAAGTTTCGGCTGCGGAAACGTTTAGAATGTGGCAGAAGGCATTTGACGATTCGACCATGACGCAGAAAAATGTTTATAAGTGGTACAAAGACTTCAAAGAGGGCCGAGAACGTGTTGATGACTTGGAGCGCTCCGGTCGACCATCGACGTGAACAGATGACCAATACGTCAATAAAGTGAAAGAGTTAGTGCTCAAAAATCGTCGGTTGACTGATATGATCGGAATATCAGAAGGATCTGTGAAAACCATTTGGGCCTACGAAAAGTCAAATCTCGGCTAATTTAGACTATCAGGACAAGCTCAAATGCATCATTACGGGAGATGAGACTTGGATTTATGCTTACGACCCTGAAACAACCGACCAATCAAGCGAATATCGTGCTAAAGACGAGGCCAGACCGAAAAGAGTCGTTCAAAAATAGAGGTCCTGATGACAGTTTTTTTCGATTTTCGTGGTGTGGTGCACTATGAATTCCTTCCACCTGGCCAAACTGTTAATAAGGAATATTATTTGAGCGTTATGGGCCAACAACTCTTGGTTTTTGCATCACGATAATGCACCGTCTCACACTGCACTCGTTCTTCATGACCATTTCGCCAAAAATTCCACGCATATCGTTCCGCAACCACTGTATTCGCCTGATTTGGGTCCATGTAACTTCTGGCTATTCCCAAAACTCAAGAGACCACTCCAGGGAACGCGTTTCGAGTCGATTGAGGAGATAAAAGCTGAATCGCAAAAGGTGCTGATGGATATACTGGAAATGGACTATTTGGCATGTTTCGGGGATTGGAAAAATCGTTGGCATAAGTGTATTTCATCGAGAGGGGATTATTTTGAAGGGGATGAAATTGATTTACAAGAATAAATAAAGGTCTTTCATTTTACAACTAAATCCACCTTACATTTTGCCCACAGTAGTAATTCTCTCTAAACACAGATTGGTGAGTAGGTATGTCAAATACTTCAATACCTACGGGTGTCAAATAATTTCTCAAAAAGTTTTCCCAGCAATGGAAGTAACGAAGTAACGGGCAATAAGAGGCTGCACCATTTCGAGCCTTTTTTCCTGGTTTGGCAATCATTATAATTTCCGAGAACTTCCATTGCAAGGGTATATATATCAAAGGAAGGTATGCATTCATGATCGGTGTTAATTTATCAGACCAAAACCGGGGTATTTCTTCGTTTTCAGCTTAGAGATTTGAGAAGTTATTTCCAAGGGCGTAAATGGTTCAATTTCGCAGGATTCTTCGACAGCTGGAGGAGGGACAAAGCTTTCAATTATTTCATGGGGTTGAGATATTCTTTCAAGATGTTGCGTGAAAACTTCAGCCTTTTCGGTATCGCTTTTTGCCCAAACTTGAGGATCGTAGGCGATTGGTTTCTTTATGTTCGCAGTGCCTTTCCAAAGAGAATAATCAGATTTCTTATCAGTTGAAAGGCGTTGTAAATTTGTGTCGAGCATTTTCCTTTTGTGTTTTTGTAATTTTTCTTTGAGAAACTTGGTTAATTTATTTAGTTTTGATTAATTTATTCAGTTTTTAATGCTGAAAGTCTTGTTGTTTGTAATTTTTTTCTTATTCTTAGTTGTTTGTTGATGAGACACAGTATTTCATCTGGGCAACGTTGTGGTATATATTTTCGTTGAAATGTTGGAGTACTTAACCAAACAGATTTCTGTAACTGGATTGAGAAGTCCATTGTTTGCTTCTCGATATCATCAGGGCTATTAATTGCTTTATTTTTGCCTATAAAGGTGGCAAGCTTTTGTTTGAAGAACTGCCAATTTGTCCCCTTCTTTGATAGCTCACATTTTTTTTCATTAGTTTTTATTTTTTACTGCTGACAGTCATAAAAATGGGCGAATGGTCTGAATTTCCTTACGTCAGCAAAAAGGTAACTGCCATCCAAAATATGTATTTTTTCGACTTTGCAAAGGAGGTTGAACTTAAAGTGTGCTATAAGACTTTGTTTTGATGCTTGGATTTTTAGAAATTACCATTTTTATTTCCTCTAAGTTTTTAAAAACGCAACTTTTAAGTGTATTTACTAAAGATGTCACAAAAGGTACGCAAACTCCATAATCCAATTGGAACATTTGGCAGTTGCCTACCCAAGTATGCGACCAAAGAATTCGGAAATCCTAATTCTACCGTCCCTTTGGCGCACTATAAATTTGAACACTAATTAAAATTAAAAGCTCCTGCTTTAAGCTACCCTTTGGAAGTGAAATCCTGGGCCATCCATTCCATTTGGCATTCTTATAATCCAACATTTTGTTTTTCTAATTTCTAAACACGTTCTTATCAGCTCCTCAATTTCTCGTTTAAACGAACATATTTTTTGGAAAAAGTTTCTTAATAAGATAAAGTATTACCGATGACGACCGAAACAAAAGCACAAAAATCCTTTAGGAAAATCTCTATTGGAGTGCCGCTGCTTCGACCAGTGTGACATTTTAACTTTTTAGCTGTAACCCACCACCCTCTATCCCTCTATCCTTTAGTACCTCCAGCGGTACACAACGTTTTATGGCGTACTACCCTTTGTTTATTGTTTGCTATGCGAAAATGGATTAAAAATTTATATGAAAAGTGAAAAAGTTTGAATGGCTTTTGTGCGCTGTTGCGTTCATTGTTGGGCTGACCCCACAACGCCGGAGGGAGGGATTAGTGTATGTGGGGGGTGTGCATTGTGCTACTTTTGCCGTCGATGCCGGCCCTCACCACCAATTTCTCTACCAAAAACGCCCATGTTACGCTCGAATAATCTTGTTGTCCATTTTGTTTTAACTTTTTGTGTGCTTTTTATTTGTATTTTACTTTTTCGCCGTTTTAAGCATTTCATACAGTGCGTATTTTTCGTGTTTTAAACAGCTGTCCAGCTTTTCTGCCGGTTGCTGTGATTGTTGTCTGCTCTTTAGCCACACATACACACACATTTGCTATGCCTGGCTTTGTTACTTTGCTGTTGAGAGTTTTTGTTTTGGCTTTTTTTTTAATTTTGCTTGGCATATTTTTCCCGAGCCCTATGCCGCTGGCGTTAAAAATGGGTGAAATTAATTTGCATTTAAATGAATTTCAGTGTGTCCATTTTATGTGCTACGAGCAGTCAACAGCAACAATAACAACAACTACGCTGTCAACGCAGCCGCTTTGAGGCAAATAAAACAAATCGCGTCGAAAGTATGCAAAGTGAGAAAAAATATTGCACTGTATTACAAAGTAATTGCTTAATCAAAATGATGCGTTGACGCTCTGCCACGCTATGCTAACGAAATAAATAACTTTTTAATCGGTGAGTGGAAAATCCAGCTTTTGGGCGATAAATATACAAAATGGCACTTCAATTAATAGCCGGAGTATTTACTTTATGCCTGGAAGTGCGCGTTGCAGTGTGACAATTTTTTTTTTAATATTTCTACAATTTCTCGCAAACCTTACTTTCATGTATTCATATGTACTTAAGTCCATTCAATAGGAAAAGCTCCTTGGCATAATATCATGTAATGTATTCCGAAAGTAAGCCATCAACATGCAATTTTTAACTGTAACATCTCTTCTAAGATACTTCTTGTTGAAATGCATCTCACTGCGCGTGCAGTGCGCTCTTCTGCTCAGCATTCACTATGCTCTTGTATGTGTATGCGTACATACACATGGTAGGTACTCAACACACGGGTCGACCTATTCATGTTGTCCAAACAGTGACAAAATAATGAATTTCAAGAAAAGTGCGCACCATTCAGAAAAGAAGTTCAAGCGTGCATAATAACCAGAGCTTTGTCCTCACACACACACACACGCACTTATGAAATATTTTCATCCTCTCACAGCGAGATGCTTACAGCCGCTTAGAGAAAGCTGCTATAGCAGCTTCGTATGGCGTGGCCCGTTATTGCGAGTGTAAGGAAAAGTGAAAAAGCAGCGCTGACACACAAGTTTGTGTGTGTGCATGTGCAGAGTGTAGTCCATGCACTTCGCATACATTTTCGCTGAAGCATTAAAAATCACCTGTCAGCTTCTTACCGATTTTAAAATTTCCTAGACTTTATGCTTGTGCAGACGATGAAATACTGATGCTTACGATAAAATGCTGAAATGTTGAATGAACTTTAATGCAATATTAGAAATAGTGTATCCAATAAAGATCTAGTAGCTCCACTGGTTAGGTCATCTCGTGAGCATCTATCACATACGGACCTCTAAGTGAAGAATGCGATATCTGCTGGTTGTCGTAGAAGAAGAGAAGAGCCTCTTTTGTGTTAATGAATTTCAAAAACACTTTACTTGGTGTGCTTCCATGCAATATCCGCAGGTGTAGCAAAAAAGTGAGAACCCAAATGAGAAAACGTCACCTCATACTTCAAACAGCTTCTCCAAAATGAACTTGAAGCAGTCCCAAGTCTCACCGCATGGGCACCTAACGGAAAATGTCCTCCACATTTAACAGCTCCGGCTTTGTTTGCCTTAGAAGTTTCCTCGAGCGCTTTCGCTTCCAGAGGGACCTCGCGATTTTGCAGGTTTGCGCACTAACCCAGCGCTCGTTGAGTTGACACGAAGTGCATCTATCCAGGGGGAGATTACAGGTTCTCAAGGGGACCTCAATCATCTCATTTCGCATAGACAACGTCTTCAGCGTCCCCTCTCTAGCCAGCTCATGCCACGGCTACCAGGAGTCCAAATGAGCCTAATATCGGAGTGTTCGGATACAGTCGAGAGAGAAGTCAGGCAATATATGCCAATCAAAAGAAGAAGAAACTCTATACCTTACTGGCGAGAGCAGTTGTGGTAGGTTCCGGTATAGAAACCGATTGTAAGCAAGAAAGACCTAATGATAGCAAACGTTTTCTAATAGCAATCGCCCCTCGACAGGCAAAAGAGTATTTTATTTCATATACAAAATTGGTTTGTCGAGCATTCGTTACATGAGGAGATTGTACAAGTCTACCAGCAAAGAAACCGTCGAATGAGTGCTATTTTTGAGCTACTTGAAACTTGCACTTTCTCATATACAAATTTAAGAAGATATAAAATATCGTCTTCTTCTTGATTGGCGCAATAACAGCTTAGGCGATTTTGGCCGAGCATAACAAAGCGCGCCTTGCGTTTCTCTCTCGTGCTAATTGGCGCCAGTTGGACACACCAAATGAAGCCAAGTCCTTCTCGACCTGATCTTTCTAACGCAGAGAGGGTCTTCCTCTTCCTCTGTGAGCACCAGCTGATACCGCATCGAATAATTTCAGAGCCGGAGCGTTTGTTTCTACTCGGACTACAGGACCCAGCTAACGAAGTCGCTGGATCTTTATTCGCTGAATCTTTCTCTCAAACACTACAAGTGACGCCTCAACGGATATTGTCATCAGTCAAGCTTCTGCGCCATATGTTTGGACGCGCACGACAAGAGCTTTACAGAGTGTTTCTTTTGTTCGTCGAGAGAGGACTACTCAGTTGCCTACTTAGAGCAAAACAGCACTAGTCGACAAGAGAGATTATCCGTTGAATTTTAAGGCTGCCATTGTTATCGGTGTTAATGCTGGTTCCTAGATAAGTGGAGTCTCTAAAATTTAAAAGGAAAATTGCTGACTAAAAAGTACCGAATTCTGATGAAAATTTGATGAATTTTACTGAATTATAACAAAGTTTGAAACTTGGGTTTTATTTTCATAAGAAAGCAAAATACCTAAATTAAAAGGGAAGCAAATAGATCGCCGAAACTTGTCATTAAATTCCACGTCTATAGTTATTTTGCATAGTGCAAATACCAAATTCGTAGCCTCAAAATGAGGTAGCTTCAGAGAATAAAACTTGACGGAGAAGTCATAAAGTGCAGCAGTCTCAAAACGGTGCATATTGTTTAACTTTCTTCTTTACAAAAAATGCTCAGAAGTTTCAAGGAAAGTAGAACATTTTAGCTTCTTATTGCTTTACATATCCTGGCTGTCTGAGTATTTTTCCAACGTACTGCAAAATTCGACTCACAAATTTATATATGGTAAAATAAATTTTAAAAATTCTCTATTAAATAATTCACTTATCTTCTCTCAATAAAAAATGCACTTCCGCTACTTAAAGTGAATACTAAACTTTTTTCTCATAGTTATAGTTTTTCTTTCTCAACGAACTAATCACCATTTTATGATATCTTCATGCCTTTAATAGCATGAAAGTTGATCATAAGAAGTAATTGAGGCGCGAAATTTGCAGTTGTCTGCAAAAAGTGGCTGCCAACTAAAATCACTAGCATTTGCGCATCTATTTCGTATATGTAAATGTAAGTAAATGAATGAGTAGGATTCTGAAGCCGAGCGCCAGCAGCCAGAGTGCGCATCCAAACTGAATGTTCTTGCCAACCGGAAGTTTCATGCTGACTGACTGACTGCCATGCCGACGACTATGACGACTACGACGGCATTGGCAATAGAAGATGGCGAAGAGCCGCCAATTTGCATAGCAAAAGCAAGGAAGTGCCGCTTCAAAGGATAATGGCGAGGCGCCGGAAGCTCACTAACTGAGCCGATTGAAGTGTATCGACAGAGAAAGTACGAATTTTAGACCGCTTTCCGTCCGCTGCAGTGGCTGTTTTTCTGCTACAAAATTCTTTTATCGCATTCCTTTTCGGCACTTGGAATTGTGCCCAAAAACGCAATGCTTTGGTTTATTGGTGGCATAACGACAATGCGGCTTTCATGGTCATATTATGCGCTGTCGCTGAGCTGTTGTACGTATTGCCAAAGCCATCCGGTGTGTCGAGGAGTATATACATATATATGTGTTGGTGTGTGTGTTTGTATGAGTACAGCGTGAAAATAAGAAAATCTACAGAATGATAGGAAGGAAGCTTGAAAAAATCAGCTGACAAAATTAAAGTGGCGAGAAACCATTCGAAGGGTTTGTTGTTTTTGTGTTCCTTTTTGTATTTGAAGCTTTGCAAAAGTAATTGCTAACTGATGTAAAGCACAAACGAACGATCGGAAGCATATAAGCGCCACTTCCGCGCTTATTTTTAGCCAAATTCTTTTTTGTATGAGGATTTCGTAGAAATTTTCGTTTGTATATTTGTCTGCATATGCGCCGCGCAAACAGTGGACCAGAGTAACCAATAAGGCAGAATTCTAATTTGTTTAAGGGCGAGGGATACTCGTACGCCCATTGTGCGCCAACAACGATGTGGCCAAAGTAAAGTCATCGAGCGCCAGAGCAAAAAAACAAAACACATGCAAATTCCTTTACATGCACGTGCAATAGATACACACAGCCACGACATGCATGAGCATCCAGTGCGAGCGGGGAAAAAGTACGAGTATAATTTCACGGCATACATTTGCAATTTGCATAAATAGGCGGTAAATCTACTTTTGGCTATGGTTTTTGGCTCCGAATTTAGTTTCTTATTTTACTTTCAACTCTATTGGATGCAATAAGCTTAGCTCTTATATGTGTGTTTTTGTGTGTGTGGGTATGTGTGAGTGTATAGTGACGCTGTGCTTGCGGTGAAAATGCCAGTAATTTTTGGCAACACCAAACAAACACGCACAGAATTTCCTGTTTAATAATAAAAGGAACCAAATATAGTACGAAAGAAGTGTTAAAATGCTTTTAATGCGATAAGAGCGTGAGACAGTGGGCCGTTTTGTGAAGGACGCCGAGTGAATAAATATATTTTCTAAAATATCGATGGTATCGAGTAAAATATCGAAGTAATCTGGTTTAAAAATCAAAATTCCAATCACTTACCTTCACGGGCTTCGGCCAACATTCGTTGTTACATTGGCGCCAGCCTCGGCTTTAAAGAAATTTGGGCCGAGGGTTCATCCAGCCCATGGGTGGCACCAAACGTTTATTTTCAATAGATTTGATGACTGCTCCTGAAAGTTTTCGGGTTGCTCTTCCGCTCAAATACGAAAAATTTGTAATTTTGGGATCATTGTGCAGTTGGTTTCATAATCATAAAAGCTCTAGTCTGATTTAGTTCGAAGGTTCGTGAATAGAAAATCTGTAGCTAGTGCCATTCATGCGTGAATTCTGATTTCGCAGATATAAAACTGGTATGGAAAGACGGAAATTTTACGATAAAAGTTTACAGTATTCTCTAAAAATTCTCAATGAATCCGGTTAAGTGGACTTAATGCTTAATTTAAAAAAAATTCAAATAATTTATTAAAATTTTAAACTAAACTGCTCCTTTTCATTAAAATATTATGCACCATATACATCAAAAGCCGTATGACTGCCGGGAACATACATTTTTGGTTTCCCTGGAATATTTTTTAGGGCTTCTATATATAAAAAATGAGATAACTATGCGAGTACTTGTTTCATCGTGTATATTTTAAAAAAAGAAAACATTTAATAAAAAAAAAATTTATAAAAAAAATATCAGTAAAAAATTATTAATAAAAATACACTAATAAAATTATATTATTCAAAAAGTTAATAATAAAAAAAAAACATTACTGAAGAAATATTATTAAAAAAAAATTATATTAATAACAAAACATTAATAAAATAAAATGAATATAAAAATATCAAAATGTTGGGTATTTCGTGGTTTTTGCAGTAAAATCATTTTCTAAAATTCACAAGTCGGATTATATATAGGTTGTCAAAAAAGTCTTGCGGTATTTTCGCAAGCTTGTAGTTCTAGTTGTATTCGTCGCATCGGTTCGGGCTAGAGCTTTTTGGAAAGCTCTTTTCACGTGCTAACACGTGTTTAATTAATTGTTGTTTGCTTTTAGTCGTTCTTGAGTTATAGCGTCGCAAACATGGAGCAAAATAAAGAGAAAATACGGCATATTTTACAGTACTACTACGATAAAGGCAAAAATGCATCTCATGCTGCCAATAAAATTTGTGCAGTGTATGGACCCGATACAGTTTCCATTTCCACCGCACAACGATGGTTTCAACGTTTTCGTTCTGGTGCAGAGGTGATCGAAGATGCGCCTCGGTCCGGAAGGCCTGTCGTCGAAAATTGCGATAAAATCGCTGAATTGATCGAAAGAGACCGGCATAGTAGCAGCCGTAGCATCGGTCAAGAGCTGGGCATGAGTCATCAAACCGTTATAAACCATTTGAAGAAGCTTGGATTCAAAAAGAAGCTCGATGTATGAGTGCCACACGACTTGACGCAAAAAAAACATTTTTGCCCGTATGGATGCATGCGAATCGCTTCTGAATCGCAACAAAATCGACCCGTTTTTGAAGCGGATGGTAACTGGCGATAAAAAGTGGGTCACTTACGACAACGTGAAGCGCAAACGGTCGTGATCGAAAAGCGGTGAAGCTGCCCTGACGGTGGCCAAGCCTGGATTGACGGCCAGGAAGGTTCTTCTGTGTGTTTGGTGGGATTGGCAGGGAATCATCCACTATGAGCAGCTCCCCTACAGCCAAACGCTCAATTCGGACCTGTACTGCCAACAAATGGACCGCTTGAATGCAGCACTCATGCAGAAGAGGCCATCTTTGATCAACAGAGGCCAAATTGTCTTCCATCAGGACAACGCCAGGCCACACACATCTTTGGTGACGCGCCAGAAGCTCCGGGAGCTCGGATGGGAGGTTCTTTTGCATCCACCGTGTAGTCTGGATCTCGCACCAAGTGAATACCACCTTTTTCTGTCCATGGCGAACGAGCTCGGTAGTCGGAAGTTGTCCACAAGAGAGTCCTGTGAAAATTGGCTCTCCGAGTTTTTTGACAATAGGGAAGCGAGCTTCTATAAGAGGGGCATTATGAAGTTGGCATCTCGTTGGGAACTCGTCATCGAACAAAACGGCGGATATTTGACTTAAATCGCATTATTATAACCAATTTTATGAACAATTGAAAATTCAATAAAAATACCGCAAGACTTTTTTGACATCCTATATTAATGTCAGAAACTTCAAATTTTGTTTTCAGGACGAAATAACTACCTTTTCTCAATAACATATATGTGTTTATTTTTATTAACAATTATTTTATAATTAAATACTATGATGTTTATATTCTAGTAGTAAGAATTTCCCCATTGTTTAAAATTATGGTTTTGTTGGCAAATTGGAGGAAAAATACGATGGTTATACTAGAAATACACGAGTATTGGTTACAAATTCATTTCAAAATTTGAATAACAATTTTCATTAACCTTCCGTTGGGCAGACTTCTTCGATTTTGGACGTGAATTTAACATATTTCAATTACAGCTAAGGGCTTGAGCTTCCAGATAGCTTGCAAATTTCATTTCCTGTCGATTTAGGGATATAATCTTTTAAAAATGGTGCTCAAATGGGACGAAAACGGACAGACTCGGGTGCCCAACTGAAGGTTTTAAAAAAGGTGTCCAACGGAGGTTTAAAATCGGTTCTTTTTTTTAACTTATTTAACGTCAAATTAAAATTAAAAATAAGTTTCTAGCCCAGAAAATTAAGATACAACTTTTGAAAATTAGTAGCTTGCCAGCCACGAAATTGAAAATTGTAAAACCTGCTCAATTTTCAAAACTAAAATAAAAAAAATGCCAGATTACCTACCAGTTTTTTCTTCAGTATAAAACACGTGAACCAGGAATCAGCCACATCCAAAATGTGCCAGTCTAATTTCATCCAAATGTGCTCAATTTTTTTAGGAGTCCCTCTGATGGGCGATATGCGTCGATAATTTAGTAAATGTTAAAATTAGCATTTAAATTCTTCAGCTTATTTCAAATTATTAAATAATGAATTGTTTCCCAAAAATTTAAATTTTTGCATTCTAAGACAGCCATTGACTTGACTCCAAAGCGCGCAACTGCACTTTCATCAAAACAAGGTTTAGAGGACCCAAATTTAAAGCAACGACAGCGCTCTCCTGTGCCTCAGCTGGTTATGCGCCAAGCGATAATGTCAATGGTGCCGCATTTACTGCGATAATTCATTTGGTGTTAAAGTGTTACAGCAGAAATAGGAAATGCAGTGGCGCAGCTAGAAAAAACGACACATATCCCGTGTGCTTCTCCTACTCTCAGCAACGCTCTTACTTAGCCGCCATCTACATATATATATGCGCCGCCACTAATATCCGTCTGAATCCAATTCCCCAATACTTAGCATTCCGGGTAATTGTGGCTGTGTGATAGTTAACGCCAGTGCCAGTGCCAGCGTCGGCAAGTAAGCTGAGTTTTTTTTTGTATCAATTTTAGTTATACTCGTTCATACATATTAATATATGTAACAGCATTTCCTTTTTTGCTTGTTGGCATTTAATATGAGTTAAAATTTTCGAACGCTTGCACATTTGTGCAAAATGAAAATAAAAAATGGCAAAAATTACTTTCAATCTTCGGAACTAACTTTTCGCTGCTTCTTCCTTCCCTTTCCAATTATTGTAATTTGCATTTGCATTTCTGCCGCTCGCTACACAGCTGCCTTTTCTGTAGCTGCTACAGGCTGCCTGCTGCTTCGTCTGCACTGCATGCACCAGTATGAGCTTGCAATGGTTGATCTACCTACCCCCGACGAAGCACTTACTTTAGGCCACAGTCACTCGTTTGTTTTGTCTTTTGTGCCAAAATTTATGTCGCTACTAAATTGCCATAAAAGTTGACTAGACGGGTGTAAGAAACTTTAAACTTTGCCAGTCTTCGGCAAATGCTTTGCTGTCTCCTCAGTCTTTTCTACATTTGCATACTCACACTCCGTAGTTGGTTGCGTATACGCACTGTAGTGTGCTTGTGGAAAGTTTTGCTGCTAGTACCGCCGCCGTTTGCTCGAATTTTGCATTTTCATTAAATTTGCTAAAATGCTTATTCTTCATTTTATTTCAGGTTTTTTGTTTCATTTTCTTATTTAGTCTATTTTTTCTGTTGTGTACGCAAATTTTCTCGTCTTCCATGGCGAAAGTTAGATTTTCAAATTGCTTTAACTACTCATACAAATTCCAAAGATTGCTTCACTGAAATGCAAATGCATAGGTTTCAACTCAATGTAGTTTTTAACGAGGATTGTAGAGGAAAAAAACCAAAAACTGAAGGAAAGTAATTTTAGGGAAATTACAAAATGCCTTCAGTCGATTGAAAAACTCAATATGAATGAACAAAAAATAAATAAATTTGGAGCATTTTTCGATTTTAGCATTCCAACCACGACGAAAAGGATACTAAAGTGTAGGGAGCTACATTGGAAACGATAACCACACACCGTGCTCTCTACAGCTGGATAAAATATTATTGGGGAATAATTAGATTGGAGGGTATCGAGTTTTTATGCTGTATGTAAATGTAATTTGCGCTTACACCCTTTGCTGGATATTTGTTAGAGCTTCTCTTCCACCAAGAGAGCGCCAAGCAACATGTATTTCAAGCGACGCGCCAGAAGCAGCGAAAGCAAAGTTATGACACATCCTGCATAGAGTCTGGTTCTGGCACCGAGCGATTATCACTTCTTTAAACAGTTACAAAATTTTATCGATTATACACAATTTACCCCAACAAAGGCGGGTGAAAATGCTCTAGTCAAGTTTGTTTTTACCAGTAAAGACGAGGTTGAGGAATCCGTCAATCGTGGAATTGTGAATTGATGAAATTACGAAATTTACTTACAGGTTCGTTGTGATATTACTGAGCGACACAGAAACCTCATTTATTTTTCTTCGCCATTTTGTGGCTCTTATGAAGCGTAGAATTGGTCCCATTCACACGCTAGACAGCCACGTAAGAGAAGTGAATAAATATCTACCTAGAAAACCTGCGCTGATTTTAGCTAAGGCTGGACAATTGGAAAACAAGTGCTCAACTGTTTCTCTACAACTTCTCATCTCTACAATTTCTACAATATTCATGCCAGAAAACTCCCAGACTCAAGGAATGCCTGCCAAATAGCCAATGACCGGTTATACAAGCCACGACCTTCGAGATATCCTCTCTTGAAAAACTGAGCAGTTGCTTGGTCTTTTCCTTATTTATTTGTGACCACAGTAGTCTAGCTGTTACGGATGTGCCTTCATCTCTCCATGGCCTATTAGCCTCCTGGATAATGTTATTCTTAATCATTCATTTGCTCATGCCCTTAGGTATTCCCTTCTATCACTAAGCAGTCGAAGAGTAATGCCTTTCCTGGTTAGCTCATCTGGCTGGCTTTACAATTACCCTCAAAATCTCTGTGCCCTGGAACCCAAATAAGGCTGATCGGGATACGACGTTAATATCATTTAATGACCGCCTGGCAATACGAAAATATATTCATTGCAGTTGTTGTTATGGTATGCGTATGTAGATACGAGTAATTTGTGAGCTGTTATTTGCCAATTTAAACACTTTTCAAACGATTTTGCTTTATTTATCTAACTTTCAGTTTTCAATATTCCAAGTGGCGTGACTAGTTTTGGTTTAACTTGAGCTGGTCGAGGCTTTGAAGTGCCTTTTTGCAGCAAGTGGCTCACACAGCATTAAATAAATGAAAACTGCAAGTATTAGCTAAATAATTAATAACTTAGCGGCATATCGCATGTGAGCTTTTTAAGCTGGGTTGAGATTTGCTGACCACCTCCATTTATTTTGGAATACAATATTTCATAAACTCAGCAACACATATGTTTGCCTCCAGTTTTAATACAATTTACTCTCTGCTGGCAAACTTTGCACACAAATATTTTTAGTAGTTTTTAATAAAGCGAAAATAAAAAAAAAAATCAATTAAAATTTATGCAGTAAAATGTAAAATTTATTGCTGTTAGCCATATGGTTGCATAATTTATGGCCATTTGCATGCATTATTTTACAGATTTTTTTGTTTTCCAACTATGCGCATTTAACATTTAACGCTCAACGCATCTTGTTTCTCACTCCATGCCAGTCTAGGTGGCGCAAGCAAATTTAATTTTTCAGTTTTTATTTTTGTAATATTTTTTTCTTGTTTTTATTTTTTATTTTTTATTTTGTGCTTTGTTTTTTTTTTTTTTGTTTTTGTTTTTTGTTTTGGTTTTTTTGTTATTGTTAATATACGAGCGCTATAAAATCGTAGTTGCGTCCGATGAACAGGCAAACAGAAATGGAAAAAAATTGTGGTGGGGTCCACTGGGTGTAGCAAAGTTCATCGAGGCGCGTAAAAAATTATGTAAAAACCTATCGGCGATGCAGAATATCGGATCATTAAAAATGCTATGAAATATATTACAAAAATAATTGAATTTGAAGTTGGAATTAATTTGCGCGCCTCGTTTGGAAATAAAAAAAAAAAAAAAAAAAAAAATAAATTTTTACAGTTTTAAAATATACGCCTTGCAACCAGCGCACCCACAATGGTAATGACGCATATTTGTAGGTATGCTTTGGTATGACTTTACGCCTCTCCTTGTGCCAACGCCTACAAGTATGCCTTGCAGGCAAGCAGCGGCGCATTAATATCGCGCAGTCGGCTTTGCGTTTAATTGTTGATTGCGTGCAAAGGTTGCAGTGCAAGGTTTTCAAATACCAAATAGTTAAAAATAAATAAATAGAAAAATATATTTAATAAAAAATTACAAGCAGCAGTGCATTCGTCGTTTTATAATGTTTCAAATATTAAATGTGCAGCAACAACAAATTTTACAACGGCTTGGCGTGATATGAAAGCTTCATTTCGTATAGCTGAATAATTTGTTGTTGTTATTGTTGTAGTTGTAGCATTATTTGTGTTGCAATTTACGCGCATAATAAATGACGCATATCAACGATGTCTTTTGCTTACATTTCGTGTAACGTACACACACACACACACACATACACTATCTTATGCGTGTTTGAGTGTATGCGTGCGCATGTTAACAGCTCTACTTGTACTTATTTTCAAATCACCCCGAGGGCATAAAGTGTTGGCTAGTAAATTTTACAAAATACATTACATGCTACAGCAACAACAACAACAACGACGGCAACAAAGCAACATAAGATTAATCACTTTTCAAAGTGTGCACAAAGATTTTTTGCTGAGGCCATACAGCCCAAAGGAAGGCTTCGCATTTCAAGTCTTGGCCAACCAGTGGCTCGTTTCTGTTTCTGTTTCTGTTTTTTTTTTTCTCTTAGGAAACCTAATGTTGAGCACTCTGATTCTTGATCACTTTAACGTTTGTTGTTCCCCTCCCCGAATTTAGCTTCATTTAGCTACACATCATTTAGCACTGGTGTGCGTGCATTTGGTACTTGCGTAGATTAATTATAATAAAGAGAAATTATATAAAAAATGTTTTAGTGCCCCAAAGGCTTTTTTACAAATTGCCATTGTCTTCGGTGCTCTCTTTGCCCTTTGTGCCGTTACGGAGGCCTAAGTATGCCATTTAACAAGCTTGTCAGACAAAGCTTTTCGCCACTCATTTACAATTTTAACCCTTTAAGCCAATTGTGGTGCGCTATGATTTCTAGCAGCCGAAAAGTGATTAATTGCCGATTTATGCGTTTGTAAAAGTGGCTGTAAATTTCGTGCATAAATAATATATTTTTAACATTGCTTGAAAACTTTCATCTCTGACTGACAAGTGCTTCGAGAAAGTAATGTTGACATAGCGAAATAACTAAGAGTCGAATAGCCTAAATAGCTTTTAATTTAATTATAAATATGAAGTGAACACATGCTGTTATTCAATTTGGGGAACGCAGAATAGTCTTTCAGTCTTCTATGCTTTCAGTCATGCAGCCTTCTGCGTCTTCATAAAAAGATCACATCCACGCAACGTCTGCTTCGTACCGAGCGGCTGCCTACATTTAGCTGTTCTCGCCAGCTTTGAGATGACAATTACATTGGGAGGATTGGTGTCTTAGACCAACAACCTACTCCCTCCAAATTCGTTTTGTTATAGAAGCAAAATCAAAATTAGAAATAAACACGGTCCTCCACTTCTACATCGCCTAAATGGCAGACTATCGAACCATCGGTCTTGCATGGCAACGCTTCTTTGGATTTGTCCCAAGTTCTATCGGCTAGTGATCCGAAGACTTTGCTGCTCTTCCGAACTCTGTTAGCGATCGAGGTTGTGTAGTGCAAGCAAGCTATCAAATTTTGGCCCCAGTAACTCATTGACATTCATAATTGAAATTGGCTTATCATCGACTTTAATATGCAGCTGAATTTTACTTCGTTCATTCATTTGCTGAAAATCGCGAGCTTAGTAGGAGAGAAAGTAAGGTTTAGGTCAGTGCATAAATGAAAGGGATCGGAGAGATAACTCTACACTTCTGAAAGCAAGCCTTTACTGGCATTTTCCCAAAACCAATACCCGCCTATGACCAAAGGAACAAGTTCTGATGAATCTGATGTAGTTGGTAGAAAAACAAGGCTTTCGAAATGTAGAACTTAAACGGTAGTGCGGAAACGATGCTTGCTCAAACGCCCTTTCCTCGAAGCCATTATGTAGCTCAGAAAGTTTATTTTCCGGTAAGAAAACAAAGAAGTGTGTTTCCGGAAAAGAAGAGAAAAGTAAACTCTTTTACCTGAAAACAAAGCAGGTTATAAGGAAAAAAATAAATTTCTTTTTCTGCGGGCGCATTCTTTTTTATGACTGCTTTATCTCATAGCTTTTCTAAACTTCCTACTTGGGCTGTTTTTTAGAGAAGCAGATAAATGCTACATTTTTTTACATTCATTGACCGCCTAGAAATATGGATGCACAGCCTTTTTGTTTGCTCTTTTCGCACTCTTCTTCATACATTTTGCTTTATAGACGATTTTGCGCTCAGTTGCATTTTTCGCTACGCCTCTCCGCTTTCATTTATTTCAACGAAACTCGCCGAAAGCCATGTTGTTAAAGCCTACCTATTCGTTGTTGCTGCTTTTTTTGCCTACTTAACCATCCAAGCATTTCATGACTTATGGGCGCACACAAAAAAAGGTATTGACTAGATGGATAAATATGAGCATGTATGTGTGTGTGTGTGTACATAAGTATGTTTGTGTGTATGCAAGTATGTTTAGCAACGCAAAGTACAGAGAAGTACTATTAATAGGAAATAAGTAAAAAAGGACACCAACTAAATAAACTTTTTACCCTTTTTAGGAAATACAAAATACAAGTTGAGGCCTTTGCTGTAAACCTATTTGCTTAAGCGCGCTTAAAAAGTGCTTTTATCTACTTTTTTTGACAACTTTCCTATACAAATGTAGGAATGTAGCTTCACATAGCCAACGGCCTTTTAATTCTTTTTAAACTTTTTTTTAACTTTTTGCTCAAATTGACAACACTGGCAATGCGGTGATAAACCTTTCAGAACATGTTTTTTTTTAGTGATATTGTAATTTTTTTTGTTATTTTTCTTTGTTAATTGTGGATGTCGCTACATGCAAGCGCAGTGGTTGGAGTGAGGCCGATCAGAGTGTGTATGTCAAATGCTCTGCTGTTGTCAGTTGTGTAGAAAAAAATCTAAATTATACTTAAAAAATACAACAAAAGAAGTTAGCGCAGGTATTTTGTAAGCACGTAAATGATTTGTAAGGCGATGACTATACTTTTTTGAGGCGTCCAAGAGTTTGACATGTCGCCTGTTCGATGCTAAATGATTGATTGTGCTTTGCCCACACAGACTGGTCACATTGCAAATGTTTTTATTACATACAAACATACACATACACATACATACATACTTACATGCATACATGCACACACATACACACATCTCACATACTTTGCCTTCCTTCTTCGTTCTTTCATTTTCCCTGTTTTGTTAGTTTTATATTTTTTTGACATTTTGTTAATTTCTTAAGTGGACATAGTGATTACAGACCTTGGCCTTCCAGGCTAAAGCACCACTTTAACCCTTTTCACCTTTCAACCTTAGGTTAAGGTAACAATTTGTGCAGCCAAAGAGTTTTGCTCGAATCGCAAACCAGTTGTTCACACTTTTACGGATTTTACCAAAAACTTTTCTTTGATCTTTTTTCGATTAAATTTTTCTCACTCAACCATTTCGTCATTTTGCTCGGCCATTAATTTCGTGTTGGTTCCGTCAGCCGTCTCATTGCTTTGTGGAACTCCTCTCCCGCTCACTTCTATGCGCAAGTTATTGACTGCTGCTTTTTTATGGCCGTCTCTCTTCTTCATTTATCTCTTCTAGTCAACATAATTAATCAAAATTCGTGTATATCCCTCTAAGAGCTACCAAATCGTATAATTGCAGCAACTCGTATGTGTGTGGGTTTAGTTTACATAGTTTTTCGCCAGGAAATAAGTAGGTTTTTAAGTAAATAAAAGTTTGTTACTGGAATAGCAGCAGAATTGGCGTGGAATTCATTCCAATTTTACGATGTCCTTTTAATGGCTTGATAAAGCAGTTTGCTTATTTTTGGCATAGTAAAATTGTTGTACAACAAACTCAAAGTAAAACGATTACTCTAAATATTTAAAGAGGGCAGCGTGCGCAGTTGAAGCCCCAAATGAAAAGATTGTGCCTGCTTTTCAACACTATTTATGGAGATACATATACATTGTTGTTGCTGTTGTCAATATCTCCATATCTTTATGTAAATTTGTACATACGCAGTTCATCTTTATCAGCGCATATTCAAATGCTATAAAATGTTGTCGTAAAGTACTTTCACCCCAAGCGCTCCCTTCTCAGTGTCGATAGTCGATGTTTGCTTTTTGCGCCCGTTTTGATGATTATGCAAGTATGTGGCTATATAGTAGATACCTTAAATATGTGTTTTTAGTTCTTGTCGGTTAGTGTGTGCGTGTATCCTTCTCCTATCCATATGCCATTTGCTTTCGGTGTCTGCGTAGACATGAATATTTAAACGACTCACTTACGCCAGGTTCGTTGCCTATTTGTAGGCGCATAGCCCATAAAACTGATAGTAGGCCGCCTGCTTTTGTCCACAATCACTCACTCCTGCTCTTTGCCCGTAGCCACTCAGTATAGTTGCTGCGTTTTTTAATACAAAACGAAACAAAACGAAAATTTAATGATCTTCTAGAGGGAGACGTGTGACGTAGGGGTGTAGAGTAATTTGTAAAAGGGGAATGCAAAAGTCAAACAGTCCATCACCAGCAGGTACTCGTACATGTACATGTGCGTGCATATATTCGTGTTTGTATTTATTTCGAAAGCACTTTAATGTTGTAGTAAAATTTGGTTGGTTTTACCTCAAAAATGCCCCGCAGGAAAATCCCTTTTTCCTGCTCTGGACATTCAAATATGATTACTTTACTGTGCTCTCTTTACTCTCAGGAAACTATTAACTAGAAAAATTAAAGTGCTGTCGTTCCTTGAATTTTTAACTAACTACCGATTATCTTTTCAACTAATTGCCGGTTAATTGAATTTTCTCGGACCCGGTCCGATTTTTCTTTCACATTTAAATTTTCATTCGTTTGGCGACAAAAGAAGAAGACTTTTTCACTTAAAAATTTATATAAAAAATTCCCTACAACTGAATCATAAAATATTACATAAAATCTATTGCTTAAAATAAGTTATTAAAATTCAAAAAGAAAAACTTTTTTTGTTCAAAAATTATTGATGATCGAAGATTTACTTAATATGTTCGTTTTTACTGAAATTCGATTTTATTATTTAGTATATATTAGGGCGGGTCGATTTCAAAATCGCTCATTGTTCTGTGAAAATCGTATTCTAGGGATCAAAATAAGAAACTTTGCCGAAGGAACCATACCTCTAAAACGAATTCTGATGTCCCCCAATTTGGGTCGAACGAAAACTCCCACTTTGACCCATTTAGAGTGCTCCAATCGAGTCCAAATGTATGACCGACCCCCACTAACTTTGGACGGCCGATTCACCCATGCCAGTGGCACACCCCCTGGAACTCCCCTGGGGGTTCCCCATTATTTCAAAATTCAAATTACATGAGAATATAAACTAAAAAGTTCGACCCAATTTGGGGGACATCAGAATTCATTTTAGAGGTATGGTTCCTTCGGCAAAGTTTATTATTTTGATTCCTAGAATATGATTTTCACAGAGCAATAGGCGATTTTTTTGCCTCCCCACAAATCGACCCGGCCAAGTATATATAGTATTATGTTTGTTTTTTTAATCCTCGATTTTTAAAGTTTTCGTTTTTCAACTTGCAAGAATCGAGGATTTACTATATCTGTTTTTTCCCCCTAAAATAGGTTTTGCTGAAAAATAAAAAAATGCTGGTACTTTTCTGTTCAACTTTTTTGTAAATTTCTTGCTTTTGAATTTTTTTCCAAGAAGATTTCCTAAATCTGTTCTTTTTTATTCAAGTTGGATTAGTTTTGAAATAAAATATTCTGTGGTATTTTATATTATTATAAAATTTTACTTTCTAAATTTCACGCTTTTTAATTTTTTTTCAGCTTTCGGGGTCGAAGCTTTACTAAATCTGTTCTTTTTTTATTGCAATTGGATTTCCTATTCAATAAAATATTCGGTGGATTTTTTTTTTTTTTGTAAAATTACCGCTTTTAACATTTTTTTCAACTTTCAGGGCCCGATAATCCTTTTGGTTAGTGAATTCCTGGACGTAACTTTTTTCTTTCAACTTTCAGGGATCGAGGATTTACTCAGGATAAGTAAGGATTTCCTTTTTTATTGAAATAGCATCGCTTGTAAAAGAAAGAGTAAAGGGTGTTTTTTTTAGAGGTTAGGTTTTCAAGATGAAATAAAACGTATATAATTTAATGTTATGGCCAAAAATTTAGCTTTATTATAAAGATAAGGGTTTGCCATTATGTTTTAAAAATGATTTCGGGCAAGTGGCCGCCGCGGCTGGCTCGAATAAATTCCAGCCGAGAGGTCCAATTTTCGACCACTTTTTGCAGCAATTGGGGCCGTATGTCAGCAATAACGCGCCGAATATTCTCTTCCAAGACGTCAATCGTCTCGGGCTTATCTGCGTAGACAAGCGACTTCACATAGCCCCACAAGAAATAGTGTTATATCGCACGATCTTGGAGGCCACGCCACAGGTCCACGGCGCAAGATAATGCGCTCACCAAAAGTTTCCTTCAATAAATCGATTGTTGCGTTGGCTGTATGGCATGTAGCGCCGTCTTGTTGGAACCAAAGGTCGTCCACATCAACATCGTCCAATTCAGGCACGAAAAAGTCATTAATCATGGCTCTATAGCGCTCTCCATTGACTGTTACATTGTGGCCGGCTTCATTTTTAAAGAAATATGGACCAATGATTCCCTCTGCCCATAGAGCACACCAAACAGTGACTTTTTGAGGATGTAACGGCGTCTCAGCAATGACTTGTGGATTATGTTCACTCCAAATGCGACAATTTTGCTTATTGACATAACCATTCAACCAAAAGTGAGCTTCATCGCTGAACAAAATTTTCTCGTGATGCGTCGCGCGAACCGAACCATTATTTTCGTAATAAATTTGCACGATTTGCAAACGTTGTTCAGGTGTAAGTCTATTCATTATGAAATGGCAAACCAAACTGAGCATAAATCAAGTGACAGCTGTCAAAAAGACCATCTACGAAAAAAGTAGTGCCAACTTGAAAACCTAACCTCTAAAAAAAACACCCTTTATAATAATTAAAATACCACAAGTATTTTTTTAATTGTTTCTAAAATTTTTATTTTAGCAAAATTCTGCGCTTCAAGTTCGATTACACTAAACCAGCATAGGCTGTAATATCTTTTCTGTTCTGGCTGCTATCACTCTTTTTTACTGCTGCATTTAAAATTTATTTATATTTATATCAAATGTATTGCCTATCCAAAAAATTATGCAGTGTGGTTCATTTCCATCAATATGGCGCCAACTGGAATATTCCCAAAATTTTCCTTTTTTTTCTATTTCTCCTATTTTTACCAATCCCTTAAAATTTATATGAAATATTCCATTCTGTCTTTTAATTATTTAGAGTTACTAATTGTTTTCCTTCATCGCTATCAGGTTTTCCTATCAGAGTCTGTTTTTCTATATGCACTGCATTTGTCCACTTTTATGTTTGTTTTCATGCTATTATCGTCGCTACGCCTTTAAGTACGCCTCAAGTAGGCTTTCATTCATTTGTACCAAATTGTTTTCTGCGGTTTTGCTTTTGAGCATCATAAACTATTTTACGACCTGAAATGAAATGAAACTTTATGCTCAACAACTCAGATTGAACATTATGGGTCACTTCAATGGCGTGGAATGTCATTGATTTAACGGTATAATTGGAAAAGTTTACACTTAGTTTCAGGAAACGCTTTTGAATTTTGTTAAATTGAATTGCAAGAACTGAACAATGTTGCCTGCGGGGCTTGCTTATATTTTGCACTAATTCAAACTCGGGTATTCCATTTGGAGAAGAAGAAGCTGTCACAAGCAAACAAGTGCACGCTCTGATAATTTTTCTGACTAAGCAGAAATCGCAAGACCTGCATCACTTGGCATTTTCAGTACAAAAACTTTTACCTCGCCTAGCCTAGCATTGAATTATATACTGACTGAAAAATTTGGACACACTCCGCTGATATAAGCTTGATTACCGAGCTCAATTTTCCAGCTAAAATTAAGTTTGCCAACAACATCCAGTTCACAACATTAAAAGCTTCTGAGAACGAAGCACTTTTGAGCAGGCAGTCCAAAATCACAAAAATTCACAGAGTGTAGACTCTGTCTGGGGGATAATGAAACCACAGTGCACATCGTGTGCAGCTGTGTTGCTTTGGGAAGACAAGTGCAGTCTTGCAGAGATCAAATGGATCCGAATGAAATCAATGAATGCCACTGTTGCAGATATTCTGAAATGTGTTCGCAAGGCGAAAAAGTTACTGAAAGAATTTGGCTTTCAACCAATTCCCAGCCTACCTGATGTAGCACATTTAATGGCAGTGGTGCAAAAGGGCTGGAATTCTACTTCCAAAATATGTAGACAGGAAGAAGACAGGAAAAAGAGATTTTTTAGGTGGAAGTGTTGGCCTTTGGGCGCACTACAGATACAAAATTATTATTGCCATGAATTAAAGACCGTGGAACGGTGTTGAAAAGTTTCTACAATAGGTCTTTTTCTAAATTTTGCATAAAGTTTGAAACTTATTTTTACATGACCTTCCTCAGACAATGAGCTAATAGGTCTATTTATAAGTTCGTGCGGTTTTACAACAGATGGCGTAACTTGATTATTATTCCATCGATCCACATTTCCAAACATTCATTGGAGAGCTACTGTCGTAAGGCACAAACGTCAATATAAGTTTTTTATTTGAAGCGTAAACAACAATATTTTTACCACACTTGAAAATGTCGAATTTCGTGCCAAATAATGTGTTTTTGCGGGGAATTCTTCTTCATCATTTCAATATGAAGAAAAAAGCAGCCGAAAGTCATCGTATCTTGGTGGAAGTTTATGGTGAGCATGCTCTATCTGAGCGAACGTGCCAGAAGTGGTTTGCACGCTTTAAAAGTGGTGATTTTGGCTTGGAAGACGAAGAACGCGAGGGTGCGCCGCCAAAGTTCATGGATACCGAATTGGAGGAATTGCTCGATCAAGATCCGGCTCAAACGCAAGAAGAGGTTGCAAAAACTTTGGGAGTTGATCAATCAACCATTTCCAAACGTTTAAAAGCCATGGGAATGATCCGAAAGGTAGGCCATTGGGTGCCGTATGAATTGAAGCCAAGAGACGTTGAACGCCGTTTTATGGCATGCGAACAACTGCTTCAACGGCACAAAAGAAAGGGTTTTTTGCATCGAATTGTGACTGGCGATGAAAAGTGGGTCCATTACGACAATCCAAAACGTCGGGCAACGTATGGATACCCTGGCCATGCTTCAACATCGACGTCGGCGCAGAATATTCATGGCCTGAAGGTTATGCTGTGTATCTGGTGGGACCAGCTGGGTGTTGTGTATTATGAGCTACTGAAACCGAATGAAACGATTACGGGGGATGTCTACCGACGACAATTGATGCGTTTGAGCCGAGCACTGCGAGAAAAACGGCCGCAATACGCCGATAGACACGACAAAGTTATTTTGCTACATGACAATGCTCGGCCACATGTTGCACAAGTGGTCAAAACATACTTAGAAACGCTCAAATGGGATGTCATACCCCACCCGCCGTATAGTCCAGACCTTGCGCCATCCGATTACTATCTCTTCCGATCGATGCAACATGGCCTGGCTGACCAGCACTTCCGTAATTACGATGAAGTCAAAAAATGGATCGATTCGTGGATTGCGGCAAAACCGACCGAATTTTTCACAAAGGGAATCCGTGAATTGCCAGAAAGATGGGAAAAAGTAGTAGTAAGCGATGTACAATATTTTGAATATTAAATTTGTAACCATTTTACGTCAATAAAGTTTCAAATTTCGAAAAAAAACCGCACGAACTTATTCATAGTCCTATTATACTTTTATGAAAAAATAATAAACATTAAGAAAAGAAGAAAAAGTGTTACTCTCGTTTGAAGTGCACTTTATAAATAAATATAGCCGATCGGCGAAAAAATTTAATGTCATTCCCAATTTTTTACTTTTTACTCATTTTTCTTTTAAGTAAACGTGACTTTTATCAACGAAAAATATTTCTGTTTCAAGTATTTGGTGGTAAACGAACGGAATTAAAAAAAAAAAGAAAACAATTTTAGCTACACCTAAGTTTATTGCACTTTATGCCACAAACATTTATTATTTATGAGTGCAACAGCGCTGGAATATTAATTACTTAAGGCCGAAGGCATGCGGGTTATGCGCAAGCAACAAAATGGCAGTAAAATTTGCTCAAAGGGCGTGGAAAAATGTGAAGAAATTTACGCGCATATTGAATTTTTTATTTTCTTATTTTTTTTACCGTAAAAGGCGAGAAATTGCATTTCATCCGTGACCAAAAACAAAGAAAAAAATCACAATACAAAAAAATATTGTTGCACATCATTTACGGTTGTTACTTAGAATGCGCTTTATGCATTTGCGCATCATTGGCCGCATGTAGGTATGTGTGTGTGCATGCTTGCATATTTGGCAAAAACAGTTATAGCAACACTTTTAGTGTGACACGAAAAATGCTTGTTGATAATAACTATTAAAATTAATGTTTAATACCTGCAACAAAGCGCAAAAATTGACAACAACAACAACATCCAAATATAACAACATAACAGCACAACAACAATACAACCTTAATGAAGAAGTGCATGCTGCTGGTCATTGTAATAAAAAGTGTTGTAAGATAGTAAAAATGAAACTGAAAGTCATTAAAATTAAAATGCCAAATGACAAATAAGCCCTGCAGCCAATGGTAACGGCCTGAATGTGTTAGCGACATACCAACGCCGTACAACAAAGTGGTGAAAAACTATAAAAAAGCAAAAGTAAAAACGCCATCGTACCGAATGCATGCAACAACCAGCAAAATACCACATAGTATGCATGTATTTATGTGTGTGCGTAGCTATGTTTCCCTCAACGCTTTACGGTCTATATTTTATGGCTGCCAAGACGGCGTTGACTGCGCGCTAGCTCCGCAGCTGTGTTGCTGTGGCATGGCCTTTAGAACCTTTTGGTAGAATGCGTGTATGTGTGTGTGTGCACTGTATGCTGAGTTAGGTTGTGAGTGTGCGCGCTCATTATACACATTACCCAGCACATTAATCGGCCTAAGGAGTGCTTTCATTTAACTACTATTTAATTTGGGGGTTACGTATACGCACTGGGGCCATGGACACACGTACACACACGTACAACCAGCTTATTGCCATAGTCATGCGTATGTATGCGAAGTGAAGTTCTACAAACATATATTAGTGCTTCGACCGTAAATTTATGGCTGCATAAAAACTATAAAATGGCATTTTACTCCACTGACCGAGAGGACGCAGCACAGCTGGGCGCTGGGCACATCTTATATTGGAGGCGGAGGTGGAGGCGGAGGTGAAGAGTTTGCTGGCCATAGAAGGGAGTGCGAGTGTGTGTGTTTGTGCATTTCATGTAAAAATTCTGCCATTGAGCTGTTCTTAATGTGTACTTTGTCCAGAATATATGCAAGTTTATGAGCTTTAATGTAGACTGCAGCACACAACACCTATGCCAGCTTACACTGAAATTCAAAGACGTCAACTTTCTTTCGCTATAGAGATCGCGTTTATATACATTATTCATTTGTGACATGCTGATAGATAGATAGGTAGATAGAAAGAGAAAATATTGAACGTTGTCGGGCGCACAGGCATTTTGTAACTGTGTAAAAATTCTCTAAATCTAATTCCCCAAAGTGCCATCTTTCGGGGACATAGCGACGTAGGCGATCCTTTATACCAATAAGTAGACTAATTGCCAGAACTAAGGGGCTTCACTCTACAAAAATATTTCAATTTTAGCAAACACCAAACAGTTGTTTGGAGGCGGCATAACACTGTAGGTCTCCTTTAGTCCCCCTGATTTCTGTAGTAGCCATCTAAATAACCGCAGCCTCAGTAGCATGACCATTGCTCTCGCCTGAGTCCTGCATACGAACGACTGGGTCTCCGGAGATTTTAGAATTCTTTTTAGCCCGATACTGAAGGTCGGGCTGATTAAGCATTAGACAGTGGCAGGGGAAAGATAGGTTGCATTTAATACCTATTGCGAGGTGTGAATAAAACTCCCGCCCCAATGGGATTAGACGCAGACCAGGGAGATGCTTACTATGAGACAGGCGCTTATGGATTTACGGACGTTGATGACCTACCTGGAAGTTGCTCAACAAGTGAAACAAGTCTTCTGGTTTCAAAACACGGACGCACTTGTACCTGTATTTGTTTGGCATCTCCAAGCTAGCCAGGGTGACCATTTTGGAACAGCCCAACCTTTCGCAAATGCACGCAAACCGAACGACCACCGTCAAGATTCAGATACGAGTAAGGTAAGCTCAATATAGCATCAGGACTTACAGTACCAAGCATTATTTACAAGTTATGACAGTCTATTTGCCTTCTTTTTAATTTTAATAATTTTTTCTATGAAAATATATAATTTACTCTGCGACAAAACCTTGTGCAGATTTGAAAAAAATTCAAAAAATTTTTTCAAAAATTTCCCACATATTAATCAACATTTAAAGAAAAATGTTGGGTATGTGGCCCATTGAATTGTGAAAAAGAGCAAATTTAAATTGCTCGGAAATCGCGTTGGTTTTTTAGAATTTTTTTTTACTCGCGGTCTCGTGCATTTTATCCGCATATCAAATGGTCAACATTTTTCTTATATAGAAGGAAATATTCAACAGCGCCAGCAATATTATTTTTTTAAATCAACGCGATTTGTGAGCCATTCAAAACCTGCATTTTATTTTACCAAAGTCCAATGGGCAATACAACTGCATAACTAAAATTTGTCTAAAAGTGATAAGTGACAGTTTGAAATTTTGACGAAAATTTGCAGAATTTTTTTTATTTGCACAACATATTAAGCTTGGTTTTTCTAGTAGAATGATTGTAGTAGTATTTCCATCCAAGGAATTATTAAAATTCAAAATAAACACTAAATACTTGTGTTATAGCTATTTAACGAGGTGCTCGGGATTCTCATCATCTCCTTATAGCCAAAATCGGTTAACTGGCTCAGACGCATAGCCAAACCTGTGCATATGCAATTGTAACCAACTCTAACCGACTGAGTTATCAGCTATATAATGTCAGCTTTAGCAAAAATTTTTATATCCTTTGTGCTGTAGACATAGTAGCCAGTAGCTTCATTTGTATGGACCCAAATATTCTCCAGCACTTACTTCGCCCCCACTTCTTAACAAACTTACACTAAAATTATCTAGTTACGAAAGACCTGCTCTGCTCTTCATTACATGCATCCACTTGTAGGAACAACTTTCTCGTCTGGCAAAAATATTTCTCTCAGTGGTTTGACTTGGCTACTTTTCGTGCAAATAAACACCAAGTAAAGTAAAGTAAAAAGATGTTGTTGTGTATGTTGGTTTGTTTGTGCGTTCTAGGCAAGTACTTAATTCCATACTAAACTGGTAGTTAAAATAACGACGAATGACGGCCGTAAATGCTGCTCGTTATAGCCTTTGCAGGGGCAAACATGCACATAGTCAAAGAATGCCCAGAGTTGCATGGCCGTTGCTGTAAGAACTGAGTACTTCTTTCTTTTCGATTCCTAAAAAAAGTGTTTCGATAACGAAAAAGTGACGATATCTACTTCGCGGATATTTTATATTCACTTTCAGCGCTGTTAGTAGTAATAATTCTATAGAAAGAAAATTTCAATTAAAAAGTGGCAAGGCAAGTGGCAACTAGTCGCATTCTGCTTGAGAAAAATGTGTGTAAGTAACTAAAAAATTTTACCACAGTTGAAAGCAGGATTCATTAAATTGGAAATCGGTTATTAAATTCACAGGAGGGAACTATTACAAGACCAGATTGTATAGGAGAATATACTCATCGCCACCTTAGTTCTTACACATTGGTGTGATGCAATTACGAGTTAGTGATCTTAGATACAAAAAATATGAGTGTAAATTCAGATATAGTCACGAATAGCGGAAAGAGTTTGAGGTTACAATCTCAGTTTACAAAACTTTCCGTGGACCAAGGATATTTTTTTAAAATCGAGTTAGTGGAGCGAAGGAAGTTTTAAAACAAATAACTGAATATTGTCCTAGACCCTTAGATGTTTTTTTGCTGCTCTAAGGAACAGGGCAAGAAAAAACCGCATGCCACTTATATTTGAAGGCAGCTCAAGCGCCGTTTGGAAATAATAAGGATTCGATAAATAAATAAATGTTTGCTGCAGCCATCCCTTTACATTTCCACTGTGAACTGAAAATTATATTTCCACTAGGGGTCGCTTTTGTTCAGCTGAAACGCTTAGTACTTTGATGACTCTACTAATTGCGTGCATTGTAGAACATTGTTTTTTCAACCCTACCGGAAACATTATTCGTACAAATTACACACAATTCCTTATAAAATTTCATTTGCTGATAAGGCCAGTACATTTTATTAACAGAAAATAAAATTCTAGAGTATTTTTAGACAATTAAATATTTAGAGATAAAATAAACTTAGTAAAATGGCAGCTGAGGGCAAACAAAAGAAGAAAGAAAGGCCTTTGATCCTTTACTTTGATTCTTAACTTACCCAACCCTACGACGAATGGAGGTACATTAGGCAGCACCACACATTGCAGACGCCCCTACGAACTGTATTCGTACTTGCTGGCAGTACCGTTGAGTACGTGCAAGCAAATATACACACATACAAATATGTATGTGTGTTTTGTATGTATTTTTATTATTTTGCGTGTCATTAAAATTAAATGAGGAAAATTGATGGCAATTCAGGCACTCGGCAATTAAATTTGCTGGGTGCTTTGTTGACAGAGTTGATTACGACGTCCAACTCGGCGACACTGCTATCAATGCCATCACCAAGTATTCACCGACAGACTAGCAAACTGATTGAAATAGGCCAGCGAGGAGTAGCGAAAAGCAGCTGCCAAAAAGGGGAACCAAACCCATTTGCTTGGTAAGTCAATAGCTGTATTTTCTTATTATTCTACTGCCTTCAGGAGTAGCTGTGTTGTTGGTTAAATCATACAGCGCTGTTCCATTGTCCATGCTCGTTGTTCTTAGATGTAGGTGAAGAGTTCTAGCGAAAAGTTCTATGTGAGTTAGCGGCAGTCAGGCCGCTTCTGCTGCTATGGCGTGTAGAAAACGCCCCCTAAACGGAAGAACAACGAATGCTGTTATACTAATTAGTGTAATAAGGCACGTTTCGCGTAACGGAAGATAGAGAATAGAGTAGTGTTGAATATTTGAAAAGATGCTGGAGAATGGAAGTGGGCATAGAAGCGTGTAAAGGACGAACGATGATAGGAGGAACGAGAGTAAGAGGATCGAGCCTAAAACACCGAAAGAAAATTAGGTGAAAATTTCTTTATGTTTTATTAAAAACTCAACAGAAGCAGTATGCTGGGTTAAACTACGATTAAGCCACTGACGACGCTATGGGGCAGATCCGAGCTAGTCAGCTCCTGCAAGGAGGCGATCAAATCTCTTAGGTGCAGGCAACATTTCTCTGATCTCAGTTCCAGGACAAATACACTGAAAAATTACTGTTGAGCTTGCCAGGAAGAGGACGACTGAATTGGTTGTTATTGTTGTTGTTGTTGTAGCAGCATAAACATTCCGCATAGAATTGCGGGGAATGCAGCTGAAGTCACAGTTCTTGGCCGGAGATAATGAATGACCTGGATATTCCGGTAACATGGAACCGACTGTCGTGGGAACGAATTGGTCTCAGAGGTCTCCCACCCGGTCATCGGCATCTTCTTGACTGTTGTTCAGGGGAAATAACACAACTTATTTCTTGGGAAAGCGCAGAAGAGATGGAGCTCCTATTCTTAGTGAGCTTTTTCGAAACTCGTAGCTGTGCTTACCGATCATTGGACGTTCGGCAGAGACGCAGAAAAGCTGGATTTTCAAATTTGCAGGAGCTGTGAGGGACCTGGGTCAGTGTGTTAATCTAAATCCCATCAATATTCTCGATTAAAGTACGTCAATTGCTCTGGCTAACTGTAGGTTTCTGCCTGCTGGAAGTCTCAAATGGTATCAAAACGTCGCCTTGGTGCTACATGAGAAGTACCAGACTGTTCCTTCAACTATTTCACCTACCTACCTTGCATACTAGGCTTCTCCCTTATAGCCGACTCCGAATGGCAGATGGTTTTTTATGAGGAACTTTTTCACGGCAGACATATGATTGCCATTACCTGATGAGAGGCCACTGTTATTCACAAAAACTTTTCTGTCATTTGGTGTTTCATTGCCGAAATTTTGATCCCAGGTACTTTCGAATGGTACTCACGCACTAACTCATTCGGTTACGTCGGCTGCAATGATGTAAAGTGCATTAAATAATTATAGCACCCGAATTTATTTGCCTGTTTTGACAATTTCATCAGTTTCTTCTTCTCCTTTTAGATATTGCAACACATGCGATGCCTTCTTCTACCTCTTTCGCTATCAGGATTAGAGATAAGTTTGAAGAGTGGAGTGTTTTTATTCATTTATACGACACCTAGCCATATATTGGGTAGTCGAAAAAGTCTTTTCGTATTTTGTCAATAGATGTCGTTGAGGTCATCTATCTCCAGTGCTACCAATCACATTGTGTCATATCATAGGTGTTAGAAAGGTGACATTTTAAGCTTCATTTAACCAAAAAAAAAATAAAGTTCGGAGAAGTTAAAAAAAAGTTATAGCTGTTCAAAAATGAGTGAAAATAATGAAGAAATTCGCTATATTTTGAAAT
Source organism: Anastrepha ludens (assembly GCF_028408465.1). Taxonomy (NCBI): domain Eukaryota; kingdom Metazoa; phylum Arthropoda; class Insecta; order Diptera; family Tephritidae; genus Anastrepha; species Anastrepha ludens. The sequence goes on along the minus strand of NC_071500.1, from coordinate 113,313,503 downwards.
TTTTGTATAAAAAAGGGAAGAATGCCACGCAAGCCACCAGTGAAATGTGTGAAGTTTACGGAGACGATGTTGTATCAGTTCGTGTAGCACAACATTGGTTCGCTCGCTTCCGTTCTGGAAATTTCGATGTGAAAGATGCACCTCGCTCCGTTTGTTACTACCATTTGTTTCGGTCAATGCAGAACTCCCTTAACGGAGTCAAGTTGGCTTCAAGAGAGGCCTGTGAAAATTACTTGTCGCAGTTTTTCGCCGAGAAAGCACAAAAGTTTTACACTGACGGAATAATGTCTCTAGAAGAAAAATGGCAAAAGGTGGTCGAGCAAAATGGTACATATTTGGTTTAATAAAGTTCATTATAAATATAAAAAAAAAATTAGTTGAAGTTTGATTAGAAATACGAAAAGACTTTTTCGACTACCCAATATTAGCGGCTACACTATGTCACATAAAGCCCATCATTCCAACATTTACGGTAATCGAGCCTGCCAAGGTGTAGTATCGTATTTTCGGTCACTCCACTGGCCATCGACTCGATTATTGCCGCAGTTCCAGCCTCCGCGTGATGCAGTCACGAATGACATTCATTTTGCAATTTTCTAATTTAACATGAGCTGCTGGCAAACACTGCATAATTCGGCATGTTCGCTAGTCCCAGCTGATTTTTTCGGCCGACTGCTTCCTCGATGGAGCTCGCTCTTGCAAAGCATAACTTCCGTTTATTGGAAAAATGTAGAAAAATTACTTGAGATCTGGCTTAAAGTATTATCAAAAATCCAAAAATTTTCTCAGCCTATTTTTATTTAAAATTTCGAAGTCATGGCTGTAACGTGGAACTCTTTTTTATACATTTTTTTATAATTTTTTGTTTTACAATAACTAAATTTGTGTTCCAATTTTTCTTTGTGTAAAAACTGCCTCGACTTGCTGGCATAGGGAAAATGGCCAACTCAATTGAAGTTCTTAGATTTTCGACAGGATGCAAGTATCTACGGGCTGTGCCCTCATTTTATGACGCACATCCTTATTAGTGATGTGTGCATGTGTGTGAGTTGCCAGTGTATGCTGCTGTCAATTACGCTTTTATCAGAAGCAGGAAAATTAATTCCACGACCGTCCCTTTAACGACAGTATACACAATCACACGCGCACACACACTTGCACATACACATACCAACATACACTCGTACTCGTAATGGAGCATTCGCAACCCGTGTAACCAAATTTTTTAATAGCTAATTATTTGTTTATAAAGGCTTTGAAAGCATATGGATGCCACAGTAATTTGCTAGTGTAATCAAAGTCAGCGGACTCCATAACTCCGAGAATTTTCGATGAGTTGAACGAAGTGTATAAGCTACATAAAAATTTGAATGCCTACAGTGGAGCCTGCGGGCCCCTAGGCTGGGCGGATGACAACAAGCGGGCGACTAATAAAAGTGCGCTCTAATCACACTAAAAACTCTGGCCTAAGCATTTTTTGGCCCCGCTTTTGCATCTATGGGTACTGCCTTGAGTTTGCGTATGTACATATGTATGTCGCAGATTGCGTATGTGCGTGTGTGTCATGAACGCATTTACTTTCGGGCATCCTTTCAAATAAATGCAAAAAATCGTAAATTAAACGCTCGTGGCAATTTGCTCGCGTTGTAAATCTTTCCTAACAATTCCTGTGCACCACCGCCCTCCCGTTCGCGCGCATCAAATTGTCAGCCTTTTTTCCCAAGGAAGTTTGATTTAAAAATTATCTCTTACTGGCGCTTTAATGCTTGCTGCTTATGAGGATCGTAAAATCGTAGACTCTCGAAAGCATGCACGCTGCTCTCTCTGCTCGCCAAAAATTTGAGGCTTAGATTTGCTTTTTGCTACATCCTCCGGTTGTCCGCACTTTAATTTGTGCATTTGCCCACGAACTGCCTTGGCATCAAATAAATTAACAATGGGTTGTAAAAACTTTAATGAGTAGGATTAATAATGCAGATAAGATGGCCATGCGCGCTTGTGTGCGTGAGTGAGCTTATGGTACATGCGTAAGTGAGCATTGAGGAGTGGAAAGTGGAGTGGGGAGAGTAAAGTGGAGTGGGGCCAACAAAGGGCAACTGGTACTTACAAGCACTTAAAAAGCATAAGTAAGCTTAAAAGTCAGTTGCGGAAATTGAAGTTTTGCTAATAAGGTAAACTCAAATATTACGAAGAGGGCTAATTAATTTTAAATTAATGATGTACGCATGCTTTTACATAAAATTAAAGTATAGATGTACAAGGTGCGGCTAAATTAATCCCCCCATTTGAAGATTTATAATTTTTGAAAATGACGTCGCACGTCAATCATGGCATTTAAAACTTGAGAAGTAGACAGCTGCAGTATACAATAAGGCGGGCGAACAAAGGTGGTTAAAATGAAGATTTGCAACATTCAAAATCACGTCAATATTATGGAAAATTTTTTTAAAAAATTTAAAATATATAAAAAAAAGTAAAAAATAAAAATATTGGATGATTAATTTTGCTCCACCTGGGATATCAGTACGTGATGCCCTCGCAAAGGACAGCAAACTCCATTTGTTTAATGCTTCAAAACATTATTTACGTTTCGGGAGTAATAAAGTTGGATGTCGACGGTGATAAGAGGCAATCATCAAAAATGCGCTGCAACAACTACTTATTAGCAAAGCAAAAAAGGGTTTCAAGAAGTATCGAACGACTGCTAATAAGCGGCGCTTCAGTGCTACTTGAAGAGTGCCAGACTGGCACTTCAACCATTTCACCCTTAACCATTTTGCTAATAAACCAAATCTGAAATACATCTGGCTTGACAGAAGTCTCGAGGCTACTGAGCTTCTTTATAAGCGTCAGTAGGCTTTTCTTTCACCTACTGGGTGATTTTTTAAGAGCTATAGGGAAGTTTTTCTAAAAGACACACGTACGCGTGTTGGTGGTTTGTTGTCCAATATTTTAAATTTGGTTCTAAATTTAGTCACAACAGCTCGAATAGCCGTTTCAGTGGGTCGATTAAACTGACCATAAAATGGAAGAAGCGCGCGATAAACTTTCTTAACAGAACACCCATTTTTATAATAAAATTCAATGATTTGCAAACGTTGTTCGTTTGAAAGACGATTCATGGTTAAATTATGGACCAAACTGAAGATCTTTGACAGGGAAACAAAACACGAAACGTGCGTCAGCTGTTTAAAAAGATAATAGCTAAAAAACCACCCGTTATATTTTGCACTCTTCTTAAGGCGCTCGAGGGTGGCTAAATGAGTATTTTTGATTATGGCGCTGGGCGGTGACTAAATGAGTATTTTTGATTATTTTTTCAAGAGTAATGAAATTTCTTTTAGAAAGCTGAGTTGTTGTTCGGGTAATTGTCCACTTAAATAAAATTTAAACTGTTTTACATATTCGATTGGAAAATGACTATACCAATGCATAATTAAAGAAATTTGTTCTCTACTAAAATCGCTTTTTAGCGTTTAAGTATCGCAAAAATATATTAAAAAAAATAGAACAAAGAAAAAACTTTATTCGAATCCAATCGCGTGTATTTGAGGTGACAAGCAGAAAACACGTGCCTCAGGCTTCACTCTTTGAAGTGACCGCTTACAACAACAAGCACACCCAACACCAACCGAAATAATGGCAAAACTGTCAAATTGTCATGCCATATGCTTGACAGCTGCTTTGTTGTTATTGCTGTTGTTCGCAAGGGTGTTGAAATAATACTCAATGTTGTTGTAATTGTACTATAAGGCTATTGATGCCCCGATGATGTCAAAGTAGCGAGATTACGATACCGCTTGGCGATTTTTGCCATGAGGTGAATCTAATATTTGTTGTATACAGTTGTTTATGTTGTTCTTGTTGTTGTTATAGGTGCTACGTAGTGCCGTTGCGTGATATGGATGTTGTTGTTGCTTTCATATTGCTCGTGGCTGATTTTATGCCGCCTTGTCGTAGATGATGTGCGCTTATTGACAGCAGCAACCATTCCATCTTGGCACGGACGTGGTGATTGTTGTTATTTTTGTTGCAGATGTCGCTGACAATCAATAGCATGCGTCGCTAATTACCCAAATTTTTCTGCAATTATTTTTGTGATATTTTTTTGCATTTTTAAGAATTTCGCCTATGGCAAGTATCGAATTTTCGAATTCTACTAATATAACAGTAATTTGCATGTAATTACAGAAAATACCAATTAAAATAATAGTTTCTTATTGTTATTTTATTTTATTCTTATTTCATTTTTAAATGCCAACTAACTTTGCTTGGATATTCTCAATCTGCCAGCGCCAAATATTTCTGGAAATTGCCAGAAAAAAATCAGATGTATTTTGATATCACTCAATCGTAACGAAGCAATGGAAATATTTTAGTTTAATTTTTGCCTTCATTGATATAATTATTCAAATTAAATAAACAAAAAACGAATATTTTTAAAAGCTTTATTTACAGCAAATCATTTGATATATTTAAATGCCTTCAGTTTTCCTTTAGTAAAACAAATTATTTCCCAAATGCATATTTCATTTCAAAAACATTTACAATAAGAAATGAGAAGCACAAGAATTAGAACAGAACAGAAATGCATAAAAATTTAATTTCCATCCCCAGCTTCTTCGAAAGCCACACCGAGCTTTATATTTCACACAAAAATCTTCTTTCAATTAAAATGAGTTAGAGAAACCCCCATTTTTGTCGCTGCCATTTTCACTGCTTGTATTCACTTTCCATCGCCTTTGTGCAACCGAAAACTGAAAAGTAAACAGAAATTTTATCTTTTCAAATTTTTAATTAAACATTCTCGCCTGTAGTGGAGTGCGCAGTGTTACTAATAGCTTTGGAAGAATGCTTTTCAGCTGCACGCCTCTGAAGTTTCAAGGGAAAATTTGCAACTGAAATGCTTCCGAGGAGAAAATGAAAAAAAAAACAAGAAGACGTACTAAAAAATGCATACAATTTGTGGTAATTTTCATATTTATTTTTTATAACATTTTAAAGCTCGAAATGCTGACTTACAAATTCACTTCGAAGCGCGTACCTTATCACAATTTATTTATTTATTGAAGTTAAAATTAGTCATCAAAAGCGAATGGTTTTGCAGACTAATACAGATGTAGTGCAAACAAATTAAAAATAAACTTAATCCGTAGGAGAAAAGTATAACAAAAAACACTAAATCAAATTATTGAGAGACATAATTAAGAAGTTTAACGGATAGATTTGTAAAAAGTATTGAATTCGATCAGATCGCTAATGACGAATTGCTTGCATGCAGAGTTCTTATAAAGCCAATATGGAAAAAAATCTAAGTTACGAAGTGCTATGGATGAGGTATTAAGACAGATTTGCTCCAGAAGAGAGGGGAAATTCACAACACCTTGAATGATATCAAACACGAAACATAAAGTCAAAGTAGATCGCCGAGACTTCATATACTTCAAATCGAGGCATCTGGATAGAACGTGGGTATGGGGTCATGAAGGCGAAAGAAATGTCGAAAAAAACCAATTGAAACATTTTGGATGTGTTTAATTCGAGTTATGTGACAGGCATGATTAGATTTGCAGATGAAGGAGGCGTATTCCACTTAATCAACTAGAGAGGATAGGAAAGCGAAAAACAATTCTTAAGGGGGGCCTCTACTGTAAAACTTAAAAAAAATCGATTTTTTACTTTTTGTTGAAACATACTCAGAAACAACTCCAGAATGTTCCATGAAAATCTTAAAAAGAAATCTTGAATAGTTTTCAAGTTATAAAAGTTTTAGCAAAGCAGGTATAAACTGAGCGCTCGAGCGGTTTACGGTCATATGCTGTAAGTATGAAAAATTGTTTAAGCGTGTTTTTCTCGAAACCACGTTTTCAAAATTGCCCACATCACAGCTCCGTGAAAAATTAACATATCAAGCTCAAACTTTGATAGTATATTTTTAACAATATTTACTAGTTTTTAAAGCTATGGAGGGAAAAAATTTATTATTTATAACCCCTTTTTTAATAACAAAATTACAACAAAAAAATGTCGATTTTTTAAAAAACTTCAAAAATTTTACAAAAAAATTTTTTTTTTGCAAGTAATAGGCTTAACAACTAAAAATAATGATACATAATAAAAAAAATTTGGTTTTTTTCATTTCAGATTTTTTTTAAATGCGCGACAGTGTGGGCAGATTTCAAAAGGCGTTTCGGGGGAGCGGCTGTACAGCTGCCATTTTGAAATGAAAATAAATTTAAAAAATTTTTTTGTACACTCAAGACCTGTGTTTATGTAACCCTAAACTTGTTTTTACTAATTAAATTAATACAAGTATGAAAACAAAATCCATGAAAATTTGATTTTTACAGTAGAATCCCCCCTTAAGCAGAATAGCCGAAAGACCATCGGCATGTTTAGCAATATCTTTGACAACAACATCGGTAGATAAAAGACAAAGTCAACATACGAATTCGTTTTATTCTAAAACTCACTTACTAACAGTAGGAGGAGTAAAATGGGATTAAAAAAAATTTACGAAGAGCTCAGGCACTTCATTAGAAGAATGCACACTTTTATCAGTGATAATATGGCAGATTGAATGCTAGAGTACTTTCTTTTAGATTTTAGGAAGCTCCAAAAGTCTTTTAGATTGGTTTTTGTATTAGCTGCATAATTCAAAATGTAGTTATTATGCAAAAACTTAACTAGACAGTTATATTTTTCAGATTATTTTTTAAACTTCAAACAATGATGAAAAAGAAAATGAAAAGACTCTTTTATCTTTTTTTGAATTTACGAAAGAATTTGTTCCTCAAGCGCTTTAAGTTCGTCAAATTTTTAGTATGCCTAGGTATTTTATATTGCCTTTTTATAAATATAGTAAACCATTTAAGTGTCAGTGTATTTGGTGCCATATTGAAAACTAATTTTTTTAGTCATAACTGTAACAAATGCCAGCTAAATTTTATTAGAATTTTATTCCATTTTTAATGGCAAGGTTTACAATTTTCAATAAAAAAGTTCATTGAAAAATTGCATGTGATTTTTAAGCATTTTTAAGTACTTCATGAGATCTCAGCTCGTTAGAAATAAGGGACCTTTTAAAGTTTCTGAGCGGTCACATTGGTTTTAAGTGCGATAAGGACAAGTTGTCCACGCAGCATCGAAATGGGTTATGAGGCTAAGTGGGTCCGATAGCGGATAAGAGTTATACACTAGAATTTATGTGGTATTCTACGCTCTCTTCTTCTTCTTAATTGGCGCGATAACCGCTTATGCGATTTTTTCCGAGTTTAACAAAGCGCTCCAGTCGTTTCTTTCTCGTGCTAATCTCGCCTTCCTCTTCCTCTACCACCACCAGCTGGTACCGCATCGAGTACTTTCAGAGCCGGAGCGTTTGTATCCATTCGGACGACTTGACCCAGCCAACGTAGCCGCGTTGCCAACATGCAAAGGTCCAAAAATTTTACGCAGAATCTTTCTCTCAAACTTCATCGGATGTTGTCATCGCCACGCTTCTGCGCCATACGTTAGGACGGGCATGATGAGAGTCTTGTAGAGTGTTAGTTTAGTTCGTCGAGAGAGCACTTTACTACTCAATTGCCTACTTAGTCCAAAGTAGCACTTGTTGTCAAGAGATATTCTACGTTTGATTTCAAGGCTGACATTGTTATGAGTGTTAATGCTGGTTCCTAAGTATACGAAGTCCTTTACAACCTCGAAATTAGAACTGTCTACAGTGACGTGGGTGCCGATACAGGAGGTACTTTGTTTTGTCCTCGTTCACCACCAAACAAATTCGCTTTGCCCCTTTATCCGGTTTGGAGAAGGCAGAACTAACAGCGCGGTTGTTAAGGCCGATGAAGTCAATATCATCGGCATACGCCAACAATTGTACGCTCTTATAAAAAATTGTGCCTGAGCGATTAAGTTCTGCGGTTCGTACGATGCTCTACAACATCAGGTTAAAGAAGTCACACGACAGCGAGTCACCCTGTCTGAAACCTCGTTTGGTATCTACGCTATCTACTCTAAGATAATAAATATATTTTTTTTAGTTATTTATTTTAGAAATGTAGTTCAAGGGTTCTTAGTGACTAAACCATAGCCAAGAACTAAAGTGCAAAAATAAAGTCCACTAAAATAAAATTGAGTTCAACAATTTAGAAAACACATTTTTGGGCAAAGAAAAATCAAGTAAATACGATTCGAAATCTCGTTGAGTTCTCGAAGTAAACGTATTAATTCTTGCGGAACTCATACTGAAAGTGAATAGCTAGCAGTGATTCTCAAAGTTTGAAACTTTGTAAAATAAACTATATTTTCTGAAAAAAAAAACTACAATACTAAAATTAAATAAGGAGCAAATACATTTTCCAAATTTATCAATAGTTCCCTAAGCTCCAGTTGTGAAATGCGCTTTATAACAGTTAAGCCTACTATATTACCTCTATACGTATTGTATTACCCTTAAGCACACAAGTTACACACACACTCTCGCGCATATCCCACTACACCATCGTCGGTAAGCAACGAAATATAATATGTTTAGGATTTCGGTAAACCTTTTCGCTAAAATAATTCATTTGGCTAAGCACCCATTTAATACTAGGAAAGCGTTGCATTTTCAATATGCTCTCTAGTGCTTTCCTTTCCACGGTATTGTATCTGTGAGCGTGTGTTTGTACAGATATATACATGCAGGAATATTAGCATCTCACCGGTACTTTTAAATTGTATTTTTATTGTTATAAAATAGGCACTTACCCTATATTACCAATGCATGTGGATTCAGTTGAGTGCGATTACCCTGCAGCCAAATATGTAGCATACACTCAGGTGCTTAACCTTGTTTCAAGCCAGTTGCCACGGCATTTAGAAGACTAAATACATATATGCGTGCGTTACCGTGAGTGTTTGTCTGTGTACGTATGTTTATGCGGCTAATGCATGCGCTACTCAAGCACTCGAGTCGCTCCTTATCTGATTTGCGGTTCTTTCGCTACTCCGCCTCGCTGCTCGCCATTCGCTTAGGCTAAGCTCTCGTTTATTCCAAATTCGTTGCTTGGCATTATTACCATAGATCTCCACGTGCACTTACACACACCATCACTTCTTTTATTTAGCTCTTAATGTGGGTAAAATCGTTTTGTATTCAATTGAATTGAAATGAATTTCGGTATTGTGTCGTTGATGTTGTAGCTGTTGTTGTCATTTATATTTCATGCACCATTTGTAATTGGAAATGCGACTTATGTGAGTCGGTCTCAATCAAGCACTAAAATCCGCCACTCAAGTATTTTAATAATTTTATTTCATACGCTGCTGCCATATATTGGCTTTTCTGATTGATTACACAGTTGAAATTTATTCAATTATCTTCAACATACGCGAAAAATAAAAAATGGATTCAAAAAATATTTATTCAATTAGGAATTAATTTTAAATAGTAACTGAATCATTACCATTTTTCTTTTTTTTCAAAATTTCTTTTATATCAACCGATACTCTTTCTGTCATTTTAACGAGCACCGCTCGCGGTTTGCTTATTTTTACTCTACAAAATTCTTGAAAATATTACTTCATATTTGCCTTTCCACAACTTCATCTCTACATATACTTACATACATACATTTGCGTATATTTCCCCAACTTTTCTGAGTTTTCCGCCATTTATTTCCAAGTTCTGTCTTCTTCTTATTTACAAACGATGAGCAAATTAATTAATATGAACTTTCCCCAGCTGACTGTTCCGAGGAGAAATTTTCTCTCAGATATGCAACAAAATTTTGGTGAAAAAAGACAAGAGGGGGGCACAAAAGTTCAATATTAATGAAAGCTGTTACGAAAATTCGTTCATCGGCAGCAAATGTGGTGGAATGAAATGACGGTGTGTTAGTTGTGAAAATGTGTGGGCGAAAATGTAGTTGCAGGTTGTACTGGGTGTGTGTGTGCATGTGTCTTTTATGGCTACAAACACGGCTTGCCAGCGAGTGATCTTTTCATAAGCATAGCAATTACGTGCATATGCAGTTATTCATTTCTATCACAAGTGTGAGTGTATTCAAAAACTACAGAAATATGTGCATCTGTGAGCTTTCACGTTGGTTTTTTCTTAAAAACATATTTAAATAAAAAAATCATATTCATAACTGAGATGCTCCATCATCCAAAAGCAATACGCTCAATAAAAAGTCAATAAATCAGCTGGCTGGAGCACATCTACAGAATGCCCAAATGGAGAGCTGCCAGTGTAGCGTCCATAGTCAACTGTAATCTCCTCAAAAATAGTAAACGACTAACTGAACCTTCTCAACACATTAGGGAGCTTCAACAGAGTATTATTAAATTGGGTTTCATGGGTTGACATGAGGGATATGAGGAAAATGAAATGGCGGATAGCTAAAAAAGCGGGAAACATGCCTCCAACTGGTCTCGAGCTTTTCTGTGCACTTACAAAAGCCTACTTTAACGAATTTCTCAGAAAGTGGGAGGTGCAGCAACTCGTTGAACACTGGTGAAATTCTATCGGTCATCAACAAGCGAAATAATTCCTAACCCCGACCAGAGAAATTTCTGGTAAGCTTCATGCGCTCAGCAGAGTAGACTTCAGACTTTGAAATGGTTACTTTACGGGACACTGTAGTCTGAGATATCACTTCAATAAAATTGGTCTCTCGATTCTGTGAAAATAGATACTGAAGATTCAAAACATATTCTTTGTGAATGTCCTGCGCTAGGCAGAAAAAGCTACACCACCTTGGTGGTATTGGCGTGCCTTTCAGGGCACCAAGATGTGTTAAAATGTTGAAAAATCCTTAATATGTAGGGTACCTTAGCTGGCTTTGCGCAATAGATCTCTTTTGGTCGCAATAGCTGTATAATAATGATATGCATAATTCTGTCATAATTTTTTTTTTATGATAATGCGCAAAATGGGCAAAAATCTTCAAGGAAAATAATTATCAAAAACCACACATCTTCGAATCAAATCTTCTCGCGACCAGATAATTGTAGACCACAGCCTTGGCGAAAAATATTAGGCACTCCTCTAAAATACAAGTAAATGCGCCTACCAAAGTGACCGTCACTACTAGTCTCTTTAACCTTTGATTACAATAATAAATTGTTTTATGAAAAAGCCATGGCACCCTTGGTATTTAAAATCTAAAAAGTTGGCCTTTGTAAATATTTTGGTATTTTGAATTTGGTAGTCACTGTGTGAATTATCTTTAGTGCAAATTTGTTAAGCGGATATAATTAATTATGTAATATTATTTTTACCGAAATGCGTAAAAAAGGACACTTTGAGCTTTGAACACCACAAAGAGTGAGAATCCAAGTTTTAAGTGAGAAAGGGAAGTCCGCCAATTTGGTGGGATGTTCGCGGTGCGGATTCGAATGTGCTATTAAGCGGTTTGAGGAGAGAAAATCCCACCATAATAAATGAAAAAGGGGAAGAAAATGTCTCACTAGTGAACAGGAAGGCCTCTAGTCTCTCCTTTTCTGCCACTGCAGCTGCCCTGTCAAAAGAAATTGGCAAATCCGTTACTACTCGCACAGCTAGAAAAACGCTTCCAGAGGCAAGTTTAAAAGGATGCAAAGCCCGAAAGAAACCTACTAAATATTAATGTTCTTATCCCTAACTCCTTTCTTTTGTACTGATTCATCAGTAAAACATCATTACTTCACTTTTTAAAACGAGAAATCCAGGCATTAAAGGAGTGCTTAATACTTTTGGCCATGGCTATATTTTGCTATTTTTGGTATTTTTTAATGCTTCTGCCTGCTTTGGTCAGCCCGGGCCACAATGACTAGGAAACTTGCTTCCTTCTCTGTGCCGAATTTAGATATCTAAATTTGTCTCTCTCTAAATCTCTAAATAGCTGAAGCATTGTAGCGTGGGAATGACAATATGAAATAGAGAGGAAGCTTGGCTAAAACTCTAGTCAAGGCTGCATGCGCCATTACTAAATTGCCGTTACCAAATTTCCGTTACGTATTAAATCTACTACTTTGTTTACTTGATTCTGAGTAGCAATTTTCGCACCAATGCGTACTACCGCCTAAGGCCTTGTAACCCTTCGGAGCTCAGTAAAAAAGCGCTTCTTCAGTGAAAAAGCGCGCGGAAACTTTCTAAAGGGAGATATCAACTGAAAATCGATGCAGCATAGATGCGCTTTCATAGATTCGGATACACAAATATTCATGGAACATCACAAATTCATGCATATGTATGTATATTACATATTTTCAAAGCGGAAAAAACTACATTAAAGCGCAGTAAAATAATTAGCATTGGCACTTTTCCAATTTAAATGCCGTTCATCAGTTTCAAATTAACTGAATTTCAAATTAAATTAAAGTTTCTACGTCCCAATTGAAAATGCTTTAATAAATCTGTTGCATGCCTAAATTTAATAAAGATTTTGTTGTCGTACCAGCAGTGCAAGCAACAACATCAATATGAGTCAGAAAACATGCCAAAGACAATAACAACAACAATAAAAACAGGTGCAATCTCCATCAACAACATCACAGCTAACAATTTTATACAATAATAACAATAACAATAACTGCAGAAGCAACAACACCAATTTAAACAACTAACAGCAACAACAAAGACAACAATTGCAGTAACGAGTAAGTGTATATGTAAATTTGTATGTGGCATATGTTGCATGTAATTAAGGGCAACACCGCAACGAGTTTATCAACGGCAAATCGATTCATCACAAGAACGGGAGGTATGAGAGGGGTGATAGAGAGAGAGGAGTGGGGGGCGGGGAGAGCCTCAGTAAGCGGCAGCTGAGTGTGACAGAAAGAGATAGAAGCGAAATTTATGCAGGACGCCGTGCAGTGTGGCCGATGTAGTGGGGCTGATGGAGAAGCATTGACTACAGCATTAATTAATATGACTACAACAATAATGGCATGACAGTAGCACAAACAATAACAACAACAATGCTGATGCATAATAATAGTCGGTAACCAATATTTTGTGGTAACGCGAGCAAACATGGGCAACAAAAGCGACAACAACGACAACGGCACAGGCAACGAGAGCAGCAACAACAGCAGCAGCAACAACAAAGCAAATGCAAAAACAATGAATAGTTGATGTAATAAGGCAACAGAGCGTTGTCAGCGTTCGACTGTGTCCAACAGCATCAGCATTAAAGGCAGTAACAACAACAACACCAACACCAACAACCATCCTTTAACTATCACTGCCACGCACCAGCTTCATCAACGTCGCCAACCACAACATCAATTCATCAATTTATCAATAGCGCGCTCGGCATCCATTTGTAATTATAGCCGCTGCTGCTGCTTTTGTGGCTAATGTTGTTATTGTTGTGTTGTTATGCTTGTGTTGCCGCTGTTGTTACCATTATTCATGTTGCTGTCAAAGTTGTATGGCCATATGTGCACAAACATACATACATATGTACATATTTATCTGCATGCAAAATACTCTGCAGCGAAAACTGGAACCAGCCAAGCAGGTAACTGGTCCGACTTCGGCAATTTCGCAACCACTTCGCTACTTAAGACGTGTGTAGAGGCAACTGTCTTTAAAGCGTAAAATCGTTGAAGCCGAATTAAAAAAACAACAACACGTTTATGGCAATTTAGTGCTCTGATGCAGTAGCTGCAAGTTTGAGTCGGGTTGGAGGTAATTCTAAACTTGCAATCCGCGACCTTCTGTGTTTTATGCCAATACTCACTCCTTCTACCTTATCGACTACTAAGGTAAGCAGTGGTAGCTTATTTACATTTCTATTTTTTTTTTCTTCATGGATGCAATTTGTAAAATTTTGTACTGCTATCGAGGTATGTGATGCAGTAGGAGACAATTGGCACTGTCTAGCGCATCATCCTGAAAAATGAACCATGCAAACTACATAGTAATGGGACTAGCAGATTTCTGTGCTGGGCTGTGTGATTTCCATTACTCCAGGAACAGCTATAGAGCCTGCTTAGTTGTTGCTGGGGAGACACATACAAGTATTGCAAATTATAAAGGTGATAATAATGCTAACAACGTCTGCCTATAAGATATAGTTACAATTCTGCAGCTGATGTTTCTGCTGATCAAGTTAGCAAATATCCACACACATATGTATGTATGTCTGTGGGCACAATATAAATGTGTATGTATGGGTGTAAAGACAATCATGCAGGCCTTCTGCCACTTTAATGATGATATTTCATTTCTCATTCTCCTCTTTCAGTTGACCATCTACAGTCAACAACAGACAGGTAGGCCAGACAAGACAGTAAAGAATTGAGACAATTGTTTATGCATAACCAAAAAACAAAGCAAACAGAAACCAATATATTGGCACATATAGCAGAACGGCAAACTAGTAATAACCACAAAGCCAACAACAACATCAATTCAATACTCGTTATTTATTTTGTTTCGGCAAACAAACTATAGCTCATTGTCACTTCCTGGTACTCAGTCTGCAAATATTGTCTGGACTGTGGATAGAAGAATATTTTTCGCTTCTTTACTTACGATTTGGCCAGTTAAATAATATTTATTTTCCAATATTAATATACACTAACACTTACGAAAACATAGATAACTTGCAGTTAGTTATAGGGTTTTTATTTAAGTGTTTTAGGACTATAAATTTTTAAAATAAACACAAAGTGCTTAGGAAATGTTTGTAAGGATGTGAATAAAGATGCGGTTGGCGATCACCGGGCTACCCTTGAAGTATGAGTAAATAATTTCGCTCTGCCGCTAAGTGAAAAGGGTTAAATGCGGAAGTAAAGGATTTGAAGAAAATTCAAAAGGAAGCGACGTACCATTGCCCCTCATTCCGAAGTTTGCATTGCAATGGCGCAACTGATGGACCGCCTTCTAAACTGATCAACTTCTCAGACCATCTTGAATCAATGGCGACCACAGTAGCCGAATGGGTGAGTGCGGGACTATCATCCGAGAGTGCGTAGGTTCCAATCTCCGTCCATGAAAAAACCTAAATTATAGAAAAAGTGTTTCTAATAGGCGTCCCCCCTCAGCAGGCAATCGCAAACCTCTGAGTGAGCATACATATGTATGTGTCGTTTAGATTCGGCTTAAATCTGCAGGTCCCCTCATTTGTAGAACGACATCAAGACGCACGCCACAAATAGGAGGAGGAGTTCGGTCAATCACCCAAAAATCGTGTGAAAACCAAATATTTGTTTATTTTATAGTTGAATCAATGACTGCCTGGAATTGAGCTTTGTAACCTAACGATTACACTTTCCCCGATCTGAGGTGCTCCAAATGTAAAAAACCAAAAAAAAATCAATTCCGAGAGCCCTTATCTCTATATTAAGGGGTTTAGTCACTGCAAAAGCTGATTTTTCCCCCGAAAGATGCCGCTTTATCTTTAAGTTATATACACAAATGATTAAGATGGCAAACATTCACTTAAGATTTCTCATTCGAAAGTGTATTGTATAGAAGATTTGAAAAGCGTTTGTCTTTAAACTAAATTTTTCTAGTCGGCCAGACTCATGTCTTCAACATATCTAACAACGTGGCTCCAGTATCGAAAGAACATTCGGAAAACACACTAATGCTACACAAACTCTCATATGTTACATACCTGCAGGTTTTCCAACTAATCCACATCAATGCATTTTCAAAAACTAAACTTTCCATCAATTTAGTAAAAGGCAATGGTGAGTCATTGAAAGCGCGCTGAGTCATTCTCATGCATACACATGAGTTTATATGGCTGTGTGTGTTGAGCTGAACTTTTGACCTCAAAACATTTTTAATGCGCTTTGAAATGTACAAATCGGAATTGGAAAACATGAGCAAGTTATTACCAGTTAAACTTTACAATTCAATGAACATAAAAAACTTAAATGAGTTATTCGTTCATTTATTTCTTTTACTACTTCACTGAGATGACCTCAAAAGAGTTAAGACTATCGTTTCTTAATTTAAAAGGGCATTATCGATGACGTGTTGGTTTATGTTTTGGAAGTTACCCGGGTATGGGACACATGTTGGCCCGTTACGTTGATGCTTAGGCACCAATGACTCAAAAAATTCCTTTGAAACTAACAGAAACTTTAGCAGAGTCGCGAGTTGAGTCCTCGAAACGCTCTAGGAATTGCCATCTCATGGAGGAAGGTTATTATCTGAGTAGAGCAAAGCAATGTCATAGCAGTCTACTCGTTTGCCTGGGCTTGACAATCTCTACAAAAGTTGTTCTCTTTACGACTAGTTTTCAGGCTGGTTGTTTCATGAACACTGGAATACCGCACTGCTCACCAAGTAACTTCTGTGAATCTCCTAAATACATTTGCTCTCGCACCGCGTGCGCATTTGATCAGTGATGGACGTGGCATTCGATATGACTCAACTCTTAGCACTTTTTGCCTCCACATTTGGGATGAGGGGTTCGAACTACATATGAGGGATTCTGTATCAAGTGATCAAAGTCAATATTTTAGACATGAATTTATATTCTTCTGAAAATTGGTTTATTTTGAGGCTTGAGTATAATAAGAAAAATTTTGAAAAAAACAATTTACTATTTTGAGATTTGTTTAATGTTGTAATTTTGATATGGAGTTCTATAAACTCAAATATAAACGGTTCGTTTCAGCATTTGTACACGAGCACTATTTTTTATACTTTGTAATAAATAAATACATATACTTAAGAAACGACTAAGAAAAATGAGTTGTAAAAAAATTGTTTTTGTAAATTTTTTAATGTATATAAAATTTTTTCTGAAAAAATTTTTCTAAAAAACTACATATCACTAGCTTAGAGTGCAAAGGTGCCAACTGCACTTTTTCAAAATTTACAGGAGAGACAAAAAACTGTCTTATGAAATTAATATTGAATTTGGTACAATAATTTTTATTGAGTGCAATTTTATTTCCTTGGTTGTTGCCTAAATGTACAGTAAGTACAAAAAAAAACAAAAAAGGGATCTTTGCTTTAGAAGAGCTTTCGTCATTCAGCACCTTTTCTGCTGTTAATTTTGATTTTTACACATCACTTAGCACCTTTTCTATAAAAAAAAATATGACGCACATTTTTTTATTTAACTTAAATAATATGACTTAATTTGTGTTTTTTAATGCCGATAGCATTTAATATCTATTTAAAAGAAGATTTGCATTTTATACAGTCTTACTTCGTTGCTGTAACTTAAAATTAATTATAAGAAATGAAACCTAAGAAAACGTTTCTATCACATGAAATGTATTTTGCAGCCTTACTCCGAGGCTGCTTAAAAAAAAAGTTAAGAAAAAAGTTTTGTAAAAAAAGATTTTTGAAATTTTTTGTAAACTTGTAAATTTATGTAATTTTTTTCCAGAAAAGATTTAAAAAAAAAAATACATAATCTAAAAGCAAAAATTTTAGGAAAATATTTTGCAATAAGAAATTTTTGTAAATTAGTATAAAATTTTCCTGAAAATTTTTTTCCATAAATTTTCTAAAAAACTTTTTTTCTATAAATTTTCTAAAAAATTTTTCACATAAATTTTTTAAAAAATTTTACATAAATTACAACAAATTTTTAAATTTTTTTTCACAAAAAATTGTTCATGAATTTTGTTGAAAGTAGATGTTGTTATTTATTATCAATTTTCTAAAAAAAACAATTCAGAAAAATAAATTTACAAAAAATTTTACATAAAGTTACAAATTTACAAAAAATTTCTATATTTTCATAGATTTTTTGTAATTTTTTATAAATTTTTGTTTAAACTCTTTTCTTTCATTTGTAAAAAACTACTTGGCTCACTTACCATCAACCAATGTTCAATATTCTACCGATGTGTATAAGTAAAGCCAGTTCTAAATCTAATGTTTAGAAAAACATTTTTGGCTTTTGTTTTAAAAATTTGTGGTCAGTCTAGGCAAAAAAGAGCTCCTCAATAGACCGTTATAAGCCTGCCAGGTTTCCCAGCTTATAGAAAAAATGTTCAAACTCTCAAGGAAATTGCTATAAAATTTGTTTACTGTTTGCTTCCTTAAACTGAATTAGAGAGTAATTGGCCAACAGTTTACTGACACAAAATTTTTGTAAATTCATGATCACTTAGACACATTTTTAGCACTCATTAAAATTATTAAGAAATCATAAAAAGGTCGTCAACGACCTCCAAACGTGATTTCATAATATTCCCCTAATATAAATCTCTTCTCCGAAAGTGCTACTTGTAAGCATTCACAGATTTTTTTCAGGCTAAAGAATTATTTTCTCGAGTTACTTTTCATTTTTGTTTTAATTTGGCTTTTCCACTTAAATTAATTTGCTGCCACACCCGCCCACCTGCCGTCTTGCATGAGTCGTAGAAAATCTCAAGTACTCGCAGAAGGGCAGTCAAGTAAAAAATAAGAAGAAAATTGTAGTGCTTTTGAGGAAAATTTATATGAATTCAGGTAAGCAGCAGTAGCGGCAATAACAGAATGTCGCACAGTGGCTTTGCAATAAGGCAACAATAATAGCAACAAAATCTACATAGCAGCGCGCCTTTCATCTCTCGTCGACCATCACTTTGCATGCAACGCGTAATTACCGCTGAACAGAAGCTGGTGACGGGTAACTAACTGCCTTTCGTCGTTGTCGTCGTCGTAGTCGTCGCCTGAGAACTTTTTTGGCCGACTACTTTGGTTAGTTGCGCGCAGAGCAACGGCAAGCGACCAGCACAGCAGTCTCATTAATGAAACAGTTTACATCGTCTGCTAAACCGATAATTGCATTCAAATTAGTTCCAGCCGCGTAACTGGCCAAATTACACGTTGAATGTTGAGCAGCGGCCAAAAGCCGTAGTCGCAGCCAAAGAATTGATGGCAGCTCTAGCGGTGCGCTGTCGTGTTGCACAGATTTCCTGTTTGCTGCATGTTGACCAATTGGCAGCGGCGCGGCAGCGGAAGCCACACACACACATGTACCTGCATATTGTATAAATGTATGTGCATCCAGCGTTGTTTGGTAGTGCTACCAATTCCATGTGGCCGGCAGCTGCACGTTTCTGTTCGCCACAGCCACACGTTCGCTGGCAATGGGTTCCGCGCTTTTGCGTTTCGCTGCTACTGGCTCTGCATTCGCTACATCATTATGCATAATTACAAGTAATCTGTGATTTGAATTTTGTGAAAATTTCGCCTTCTTCCTTCCTGTCTGCCTGCTTGCTTGCCACCCGCCCGGCCTGCTGCCAGCGCGTCGCTCAACTTTTCTTCAACTTTCGCATTTTTGGTTTCTTAAGTTGACGACAACGCCTTTTTCATCTCCTCCTCCTTCTCCATTTTCGGGCTACATATTTGCCTTAGCGCTTTTGTTGCACAGATTCGCTATGCCAGGCAGCCACACCCACCTCCTATTATTTGGCCCACATTAGTTGCGGCAATTACTCACAATCAGCAACGTTTGACAAGACTTGCTCGCGAACATTGTCGCCCTCGTCGTCGTCAACGTCTCTTCTGGAAAAAAGTAAGATTTGGGCAAAAAACAACACCAACGACAACAACAAAATAGGAAAATCCGCTTTCTTTTCGCCGTTTCTTGTCAGAGTTTTAACTATCTGATTTCTTGTTTATTGTTGTTTTTGTGATATTTTCTTACTGTGCGCTTTAGCTGGTTTAAATCTGCCTTTGCTTCACTTCGTCTTGTCACTTCTTGGCTGTTTATTTGCTGCTTTGTCTGAGTCTTTTGTTTGTAATCTGACTATTGAAAAGAAATCTCGGTCAGCAACTGTGACTAGCATCTCCTATGGCAAGCCGTAATTTTGCCCATCTTGTGATTTAGCTTTATTTTCGATATTTCTACAAATTTCTGATGAACTGATTAATTTGTAAATTTTTTTATTTTTATTTTATTTATATAGCTTTTAAGCGCTTTTGAGATATCATATTTTTATTTTTATTGTCATTTCTGCCCTTCTTCATTGGCGCGATAACAGCTTATGCAATTTTGGCTGGGTGTCATAAGTTTAGGTACTATAGTTCTCATCCGAGGCCTCGTTTTCATTGGGCACAATTTTTACGTGGCGGGTCCAAAATGCAGCACACAACCAGGTATCTTTATTTACTTTGCGTACTCACATTAGCTCGCCCACTTGCGTGTCCCTCTACATATGGAACTAACCTCCTCAATGCATGATTTCTGTTTGCCCCGCTCAAGTCTCACAACAGCAAAAAGCCTTTGTTCTCTACTTCTGGTATTTAAGATAATCGAAAATATGCTTTTCTCCAATGAAGCAATGAGAATCCCACTTGTGACGAATGGAATCTCAGACGTCCATGGCCCGCCATTGAAAATGTATCATTCAAATGATACACAAAAACAAGTCAAACTGAAATGAAATAAAAAAACTAACTAAAAGTTTTTTATTTAAAATACCCGTTGATGCGTTTATGTACGGAACTATACATAATCCGCGCCTACAAAAGGTGACACGGATCTAAGAGGTCCTAATAGGAACGACGCTGCTTCATGGATCCTGCAAAATTAACGCAATAACGAGAATTACGTTGGCTTGGAGAATATCCCTCGATTGCTGCTTTCTCACAAAGAAGAGCTTAGCAGACACAAGCCTCACGATCTTGATAGCTATTTTACGCTACTTTGGCGGGGCAAAACCATACTTTTACACAAACCTCAAACCTTTGACGAATCCAATCAGCTCCTCTAGCGAGATTGTGCCTAAGCTCACCAGATTTTTGAAAAAGTTTTTCACCAGAAATCTGAAGGCGCATTTTGCGCTGTACGTTGGACTCGATCTTATCTCCCATAACTCGTACAGTAAATCATTACCCGGGACCCTGAACCTGGCAGTTATGTAGCTCATTCTTCAATCCACATGTGCCAGAGCTTTTCAATATACATATGCTTGAGCTGCTCTAGCGATGTGTGGTCAACCTCTGCCCTTACAGATATTGCTAGTTTTCATTCGGTAAAGTGCTTTCAAACGCCACATGTTTTTATTTCTTTTTCGCCTTTTCAACGCGGCGGTTATTCTGAATGCTTTCCCTCAGCACTCTTTTTGGCAGCAAAAGATGTAATAATAATTTTATTGCAATTTTTATGACAACAATAACAAGCGGTTGCCGAAACAGCAGCTCACCCATAAAGCCACTTTTCGCACCCTCATCGCGCACAGTGTGTGTGAGTTGACAAAGGAGTGGTTGGAAGAAATTATTATTGAAAAATTAAAATTTTTGCACAAATGAGAAATTCTTTTTTCAATTTTCAATTTGCCTTTATTTAATTATTTATTTACTTTTTTTTCTTAATTCTTTTTTATAACTGTGCATAGTAAGCTTAAGGGAACAATAAACTTTAATGATTTTTTCACAACAAGCTACTTTCAGACTCTCTTTTGCAATGCTGTTAGTCCTTATGTTGAAGTTTCTATACTCTAACTGACTTTAACTTCTTATTTTGATTTGTATAGAAAAATATTTAATTTTCGCATTTTAGCCACTACTTTTACTACTGTGCGTCGCCTCCTGCTGTGGGATTCGTAATGTTAATATATTAGGGTGTTCCACCAAAAAACGAGTTCCTTAATATTTATTAAGACACCCCCGGAGTTTTTTTACAATGTAAAGGAAAAAGCACGTTTTTCTTTATTTTCTGGGATCAGCTGATATTTAGTATTACCCTAAAGTACTTGAAATTTTTTAGGTACAAGTATTTTATAAAAGAAAAAGTAGCTTCTGTGGCAAATTCAATATAAAATAGTTAAAAAGTTATATTTTCCGTTTGAAAAACGATATTTTTATTTTTTAAATAAAAAAAACGAGTACATATTGTATTATAAAAAAAGTTATATTAATTATTTTCAAAAGTCCTCAGATCCGGCCTGTAAATGCAAAGGAGCTGATATTTGTTTATAAAAAAAATATTTAGCTGTATTTTATTATTTTGTTTTTTGTTTTTAATAATTAATTTTTTTTTTGTACCACCCTAATGAGCCCACTGCCTTAAGTGATTGCAAAGCGGCTGTGTATTGACGCTATTAAATTTTTGCGTATACGTCAAACGGAAATTGTCAGGAAAAGTGTTTATGTGCGAAACGCACCAACAACAACAACCAATGTTTAAGTGTAAAAATGTGTAAACATGAAACCAAAAAAGAAAATTTATCAGTAAAATCATGACAGCAAAACAGTAAACAATATCCAATGTTTTAGTTTAACATTTGCCTGCCTCTGCTGCTTAAAATCATAAAATGGCTATATCAGGCGGTTACAGGGTGGTGCGCATACAATTATCTCGCTGAGTCGTATGTTATTTTTACACTCAAAGCTTTGGAGTAGTTGCTTTTTCGGCTGAATTGTGAGTTTAATGCAAAGAAGTCTTAAGAAACCAAAGATTCTGCGGAGAATGGCGGCTTGGTGTGGATTTTGAAATGGTATTTAGTCTACTCGTATTTTGTTTAAATCGGTTCAGTTAAACTGGAGTGATCGCCAATTTTTTTGGGGTCTGTAAATGAAGATATGAAATTGAACGAATTTGTGATGTCCACGCCGAACGATTCCAAGTTACCGGAATATGCTCGGTCTTATAACCAGCCAAGGATTGTCACTTCAATTTCCCCGAACAAATTAACCACCTTGGAGTTGCTGTGCCGTCAGTCTAGAATCGTTCGAAAGCCTTAAGGCCAGTAGTTAGTGCCAGAAGCTATCACGGAAGTGAATGGTATTTTTTTTTTTTTTATGCAGTAGAATTGTTTGCCCTTTCCATTAGCATTATTCAAAATTCCAAAACTTTTGAGTTTCGTTCATTTTATTTGGCTTGATAACTATAGCACCCTGTAATTGTTGTTTTACAGCGCCTATGGCCAGCCAATGTCATTAAATTTCCCGCAGTACTGATTGATATGAAATCGTTAAGCGGCTGATAACAACTGTAGGATATCCGCTAAAATATACGAGGGTACTTGTAAAAACTAAAATACTTACATACTCATGATATAGGGTGGTGTGGAGTTGGATAAGTGAAAAGCATGGTATGTAAAATAATACAAAATTAAGTGAAATAATACAAGCAGGATTCTGTGACCTTAAAGTTAATAATTCCACTTAAACTTTAAGTTTTTTTACTGCAACATAAATAGTGGTTCCACAAACAATCTGTTAAAAATGCCTATAATTTTTCATAACCCAGTTAGTCTGGTAGTCTCAAAGAAGACCAGAGGAAGCTTTAATAGTTCAGTGATCATTTGATATATCCATAATTTAGAACGAAGACTTAATAACTAACAAATGTTAAATCTTAAGTCTATAGAATCCATAATAAAACACATGGACTGAAAAGTCCCGAGCCGACACACAAATGGCACTAGTCTTATTACATTCACCCCTTTTTTAGTTGTTATACATATATAATATATTTATAATTGGCGCTTACACCCTTTTTGGGTGTTTGGCCGAGCTCCTCCTCCTATTTGCGGTGTGCGTCTTGATGTTGTTTTCACAAGTAGAGGGACCTACAGTTTCAAGCCTATTCAGAACGGCAGTAATTTTTTATGAGAAGCTTTATCATGGCAAAGATACACTCGGAGATTTGGCTTTGCCTGCTAAGAGGCGGTGTTTCACCGAGACTCGAACCTACGTTCTCTCCGAATTGCGAATGGTAGTCACGTATCCACCCATTCGACGGCCGCTAAGTTTTTATCAGTTATTACTAACCTTAAATAGACAGCTGTTAAAAATTTAGGAGCTAAGAGAGACGCTACTTTTGTTATTTCCAAAACAGTGGATCAAAAATAATTTGGTGGCTTAACTTTACACTGCTTCTTGATGGGAAACAATACAATATGGGTACTCCGCTCCATCAGAAACAACAATAAAACGATGGTTTGCTGATTTCAAATGTGGTCGTAGAGACAGTGACGAAGCGCCACGCAGTGGATGCCCAAATGAGGCGGTAACTCAGAAAGCACCCACAAAATCGCTTTGAATGATCGAAAAGTGAAGTTGCTTGAGTTAGCTGACATTAAAAGAATCAAAAGAACGTCCCACATCCACAGTATTCATCAGATTCGGCTCCCAGTTACTATTGGCTGTTCGCAGACCTGTTCGCAAAAAAATTCTCGCCGGTAAGAAATTTCGCTCGAATGAAGAGGTTATCGATGAAAATGAGGCTTATTTGGAGGAAAAGATAAATCTTTCAACAAAAGTGGTATTGAAATTTTAATTTTGAACAGAAATGTGGGCCCGGGACATTTCAGCCTATGCGTTGTGTATTTTAATCTTATTTTCCCATTTTTTTTATTCTTATACTAGGAGGCGGCGGTTGAACTCACATTGACATATCAAACTCGTATCTATAGAACCTTTTATTTAGGAATTAACTTTGATGAATTGCTGTGCTTAAATTCCTTAAAATACTTTTATCGTTTGGAAGCGACAAGTCCAATAATAACAAAAAGTTTAGCTTGGTAAAGTTTGTGCAGATAAATTTAGATAAAATACCTTGAAACGATTATATACAGCTACATTGACTGCTAATAAAACTGACTGCTGACAGCGTAGAGCTGATAGCTGACACATGACAACTGCCTCTGGTTTGAAGATTAGTTCAGCAAATTTCTAGCGACAAATTTCCCATAGAACTCTTGGTTATTTGAAGAGATTCTGTTTGCTTTGTTTTTGTATTTATAAACTAAAGTGAACGATTTTTTTCGACTCCTGGATCAGGTCAGCTCTAAACTCCTTTCATTGCACAAACAGACAGCCAAAAGAAAAACTAATAACATTTACTACACCCATTGCATTTCAAATCCAACTTGGCAACACTTTTCAAATCAACGAGCAGCGTCTAATCGATAGCGATTTACGCCCAAAGGTACAAAATAAAATGAAAAAAAAAAAAAAAAAAAAAAATACTTTTTGCAACAAAAACCGAGCCATGAACAAATGAAGTAAAATGAAATTGACAGCTGCAACCAGCTTAAATACTGAAGCGATCTGACGCAAATGGTTTTGAGGGAGGCAAAGAGTGCGCGAAGATATTAAAAGACAGAAAGCAAGAAAACTGGAAACTGCATAACTGCCAACAAAAAGTGCGAACAAGCGCCAAATAAAAATTTAATTTCATATGCGATTTAATGGTTTTGGGTAGCGCAATTGTTATTGTAATTGTGTTGAGCGCTTGTTGTTGCCACTGTTGTTGTTGTTTAACTTTATTGCCACATTCATTGTAGTTGATTTTTATTGCCAACTTTTCATCTCTATATTTCTGCTATTGATGAGGCAACAAAACATAACACGTCAAATAAAAGCAACGACAACAACAACATCAACACTTAATACAAATACGAAAACAAGTCGGAATGAAGATGCAGAGTAGCGGAGTAGCGAGGCAGGGGACCAGCAACGCATCACGCCACGCCTGCAACAGTCAGCGCAATAACAACAACAGTTACCGTAACTGCAGCACGTTTGGTTATAGGCGCACGCAGACGGCGGCGACAACGATTGTGGTTGGCTACGTGACCAGCGTAATTTTCAATACGAATTCGAGTCAGGCCAGCAGGCCGTTTTACGTTTTGTTTCGTTGAGACTTTTTTTACTTATTTTTGATTTTAATTTAATTTTTTTTTGTCTCTCGCTTTTTTACATTTGCATCATAAAGCTTGTGCACCCACTTTATGGCGCACGGCAACAGCAACAGCATCAGCCAGAAAACAACAACAGCTTCTCGCCAAGCAACAAAGCCAACGAGCGGCACAGAAAATTACAGCTGCTTGTTGCCGACTGCGCACAAAAGCTTGCTAACTCGCTGACTCGATGGCAGCCAACTGAACATTGCGATGGAGGCGGTGGTGTGGTGGGGCACATGCATTTGGCCAAGTTGGCCCCAAGAGTCAGGCCGATGCGTTGCAATGACTCGTTTTCAAGCCGGTTTGCTACCGTTTTACTCGCTTTATGTTGCATGGCCTATCATTGTTGCTGCTATTTTGTGTCGGCTTCTTGTTGCTGGTGTTGTTGTAAGTTCGCTGGCCGTTCATGAACTACAAAAGCCACTTATTGCGGTTGTTGGCCCATTCGCTTGCCTGCTCGCGCCTACCCTCAGCCTCGGCTGCTGCAGTGCTGTCTTTCTTTACAGAAAATTGCAACAACAGCCAGCCACCCTCTGCCCGCTTGCATGCCGCTGGTTCATCTAGCTAACTAACCCGTTCCGACTGCCACAACCAGCTGACTGCTTGCTTAGCGAGCGAACTAACTCGGCTGCTTGGCTGACTGTCTGACAGGGCGGCTGACTAACTGGCTAGTTGGGACTGGGGCTAACTAGTTGTTGTTGTCGTTCACTGCGCTGCTGATTTGAGTCTCGCTGCCCGTACATAGAAGCCCGTTTATTTTAGCTGTACATCCACTAGATACTCGCGTTGCATTGTGTCTACTTCTTTGGATATGTAGTTGTAAAGTTGTTGCTGCTTTTTCTTTCAACATTTAACATTTTCACTGCGTTAAAACAAAAGCAGCCACAAAAGTGGAAAAGTTTGCATGCAAAATGAAAATTTGGCAGAATAAGAAACGGGTGAGGCAAGAAAGGGCTTGGGTTAGGGAGACTCAAAGAGAATGACCAAAAGGTCGGTGTGAGGTGGTGGCAGTGAAATTAGCAAAAACAAATGAACCTAGTTGCATACTTTAACGGTAGCGCATAATTTACAAATATAAAAACTTGAATTTCTGCCTCTTATTATCATAAATCCATTGTTGCCATGATCAAAATAATAGATGCGCGATATTTTGACCAGATTTTTACTGTTTTCTTTAATTTTATTTAAAACAAAGTTCATACTACAACAAAAATCATATAAATAAACCTTTTAAACCTTTTACCAGATTTATAAAATTTTTTTAAAATCGAAATCTAAAATTTATTGTTCAGATATAACAAAATCAAAAAAATGGATACGTAGTTTTATAAATTTTTTTTAAATGTTTATATAAAAATGCGCACGTTCGCAGGAGCTCAGAACTCTCGCTGATTTTTCATACGTTTTCCCCGTTTTGAATATTTTCTCCACATTAAGGACCTGCAACCCAAATAAGTGGAAAATCTCGGCCTATTTATTACCTTACAAAAATTATAGAAGCTGCGCTGATTAACACTTAATTTCCAGGGGTTACATTCATATGTCACAAACTGTGATTGTATAGTAAATCACTTCACAAAAAAATCAAAAATTGTTATATTAGGCGCAGTGAGTAGGATCTTAGTACCTCCGGAAAAGGTGATCTCTAGTTTTCATCTCAAAGGCAATGGAATTTAAATTAGTGATATAAGGAATTCTAAAGGGTATAGCACGTAGCTGATATCACTGGAATACTTGAAGGCAATGAATTAACAAATGAAATGGCCAGGACGGACTCGTGGTTGCAAACCAGCGAGGCAGGTACCGCTATAGTGTCCATCTATCGAGAGAGAAAAATGGACGTCCGTGCAAAGTCGAGGTCAAGTTTAGTCAATCAATTTTCAGCCAGACCGGTATATTTCTTTGAGCTTGGCATTCGTTTGAATCGAGGAAATCAAGTGATTTTCCTTTTCCCACACGACAACGCACCAGCTCACGCCTCAGCAGTTGTAGTCGCAAAATGTATGGAAATAGTGATCCAACTCGTTTCACATCCCCCTTTTTACGCTTTTTATCGAGTACTTTTGCTTTCTTGGTTTTATGTAATTCAGAAAATTATTAATTAACCCTTTGTGGGACATGATTTTAAAGAAAATAACAAACTAGACTCTGGCAGGTAGTACTCGTTGTCGTATTAGGTTTAGTAATGGTAGGTTTTAAGAAATAATGAATAAATATACAATTAAATAAGAAAGTAAGAACTAAGAATTCTGATTGCTCAGAACTTCTAAAAAACATTTTATATTTTACATTTATTATATATAAAAAATAATAGTTTTATCTATTGAAAGTCAATTATTATTGAAGATATGAAAAAAGTTATAAAATCTTTACAGGGTGGCACTTGCATGATATACAATTACATATGTTTATATAACATATAATTCTAATTAGTTGATTCTCATCTATTTATGATGAGATATATTGTTATTTAACCCTTTGAGGCACGGAGGGGCACCAAACCTAGTGGCATATGCCGATGACATAGCTATAGTAGTTACGGGAAAGTACCTGGACACCATTAGTAATGTGATGAACAACACTCTCAAAACGATACACCAATGGACATCTCGCGCAGGGCTAGGGATAAACGCGGGAAAAACGGACATGGTACTTTTTACCAGGAAGTACAAAGTTCCGGCGTGGAACCTCCCGAAGCTAGGCAACAACGAACTACTTCTCAAAGACTATGCGAGGTACCTCGGAGTAATACTGGACAGCAAATTACTGTAGAAGCACAACGTTGAGGAGAGGATGAAAAAGGCCAGTAATGCGTTGAACACATGTAAAAGAATGCTGGGCGTTACTTGGGGTCTATCACCCTCTCTGATGCATTGGTGCTACACAGCAGTAGTCAGACCGAGCCTTAGTATGGTGGACTGCGAAAAGAAAACTGCCATACTTAAGGCCACTGGAAAGGATTCAACGACTCGTTGCTCTGTGCATAACAGGAGCGATGAAGACCACTCCAACGGCGGCGCTGGAAATGACACTCAGCATGTCAACTATTGACCTCATGGCGGAAAACCTGGCAGCGAAATCCGCGAGAAGGCTAATGGCTGCGGGGTATTCACCTGCAGAACCTTCGGTCACAGCTCAATAGGAAAGTGGAGCTCAGGTGGCACGGACTACATGACTCCGTACTTTAATTGAGAGAGAAGGTTTCGCACTACAATTGAAGAGGAGGGATGGCACAAAGGCATGAAGCCTGGCCATAGAACTTTTCACATCTATACAGACGGCTCGAAAACTCCAGACGGAGTGGGAGCGGGTATTTACTGCTTAAAACTAGGAATAAGGCAGCCTATCAAGCTGCCAGACCACAGCAGTATTTTCCAGGCGGAAGTTTTTGCTGTGGGGAAGGCCGCGGAGCTAGCCTACACTAGAACAAGAAAGAACTCAACAATTAATATATACGTGGATAGTCAAGCAGCAATAAGAGAAATAAGCTCATATTGTTTTAAGTCCAAGAATGTTCGACAGAGCAGGGAGGCCATAGAAAGGCTAGCCGCAAACAGTAGGCTGCATATCTACTGGCTACCTGGTCACAAAAGCATTATGGGGAACGAAATAGTAGATGAGATAGCAAAAAGTGCTGTGAGATTACCATTTGAACAAGAGAACGACATACCGAAACCGCTAAACACAATATACAACGAAATGGACGACCACATGAAAAGGCAAGTGGAAGCTAAGTGGACTAACCTGACCACATGCAAAACAGCAAAAGTCATGTGTAGAACTAACGACAAAAAACTGACTCCATTCGTACTTACGCTATCGCGAAAGGAATGCAGAACTATCATAGGTATGCTAACAGGCCACAATCTATTGGCTGCATATGCGTACAAGATAGGGATTGCTAACTCGGACAAATGCAGAAAATGCAGAGAGGATGTTGAGGAAACTTTAGAACACCTTCTGTGCGTTTGTCCGGCACTATTAAAAACGCGTTTAAAATGCCTGGGAGGCCCATTGTTTGAGGGTCTGAAAGACGTCTCAAAAGCGGAGCTCCCAGCCCTACTTAGATTTGCCAAAAGCGCTGACATCCTACATGATGTCTACTTCAGGTATTCATAGAGGTCGGTCTCCATCTGGTATCGCTAGGGACCAAAAGGTCTATGCGTGGCTTATTGCCAACCAGGCTAACCTAACCTAACCCTTTGAGGCCCACGATTTAAGGGAAAACGAAAAATTTAAGACTCATATGGAAAAAAAATGAATTTAAATTTTTTAAAGCAAATAAATATTAGTGAAAATGAAAAAAAATTGTTATAAGATTTCTATAAGCCTTTTCTTACAGGGTGGCTCATACATTATATAATTCCAATTACTTCATTTTCACCTACTGACTCTTTGAGGGCCACGATTTTACAGAAAATAATTGTGAAGAAATGCAAAAAATTCATTTAAATTTTTTTATGTAAAAATTTTTCAAAATGAAAAAAAATATAATAAAAATTCTAAAAGCCTGTCTTGCATTTCTAATTATCTTTTTTCCTCTTACAAGGAGTAAGTACTACATATTAGTACTTAACCCTTCCAGGCCCACTATTTTAGGAAAAATAGAGAGCTGAAAACTCCATTTGATCAGATTCATTTTTCCAGTTGTGAAGGAATATAAAAGATATTCATTTAAGCTTTTAAACTGAAAATTATTTAAAATATTTACTGGTTTACAGATTATAAAACTATAAAATAGGTAAATACTGAAAAAAATATATACAGGGTGGCTGATGAATTTTGCTACATTAAGAAACTCAAATAACTTTTTTTTTAGTGTATGGAATTCATTTATTTTTTTTTTCAAGTTGAAGGTCATTAAATTTTATTAAATGTAGCTTAACTAGTTTTAAAAATAATTGGCATCCCATGCTCGTTGACACAAGTGCGGCATCTTAGTAAAAAGTTGTTCATTGCTGCTTTGAGAGTTGCGACAGGAATAGCCGCAATTGTTGCCCGAATGGATTGTTTTAGTTCATCCAAATTTGTTGGCTTTGTTTTATAAACTTCTTGTTTACATAAACCCCACAAGAAAAAGTCAGGTGCAGTAAGGTCAGGCAACCTGGGGGGCCAACGAAATTCGGAGTTTCTTGAAATCAGTTTATTGGGAAATTTTCGTCGCAACTCTGTCATAACAGTCTGGGCTATGTGAGACGTTGCCCCATCTTGTTGAAACCACACAGAGTTGAAAGGAATTCTCTTTCGGCGTAGCTCTGGATAGAAAAATTCTTTCAGCATTTTCAAATAACGGTCTCCAGTAACCGTAACGATGTGACCATTTTCTTCAAAAAAAAAAATAAGGCCCGACAATACAGCGTGAAGAAACCGCACACAACACTGTCGCGCGAAGAGGATGCAATTCCGTCTCGTGGAGTATCTGTGGGTTAGAAGTACTCCATATTCGGCAATTTTGTTTGTTCACATTGCCGTTTAAATCGAAATGGGCCTCATCAGACATGAAAAGGCAGTTTAACATGTTTTGGTCTTCTTCCACCATTTGCAGGATCTTCTGGCAAAACTCCAAGCGAATCGGCAAGTCTGCTGCATTCAGTTTGTTAACCATTTGAATTTTGTAGGGAAATAAGTCTAAATCTTTGTGCATTATTGTTTGCAAAGACTGTCGGCTGACACCAAGTTGAGCAGATAAGCTTCTTGTTGAAACCCTTGGATTGCTTTGTATAGCTGCAGCTACAGCAGCGATCGTTTCCTCCGTCCGAACTGGTGGGTTTCGATGATAAGGCCTTCTTGCGACTGTTCCTTACTCAGCAAAATTATTCACCAGTCTCATTATGGTCCATCTGCTCGGGGGATCGCCGCCAAACATCCGCCTGTACTCTCTCTGTACCAAAACTACGGACTCCAGTGCGTGATAGCGACGGACTATCCAAATTCTTGTTTGCGTGTCCCAGTTATCCATTTTAATAAATTTTAACTGCGCTCTACCTGTTTAGCAATACCCACAAAAAATAATTCATTACAACTCAAATGCGTTAGGGAACATTAATATGAATTTGATTGAGCAGATGAGGACAATCTATTGAGCCCGCACAAATATCAAAGACAAAACACATCGATAACAGAATACGCCTGGGCGCCCTAGGAGAAGAGATTTATTAGTAAGCAACGATAGCAAAGATAGGACGGAATAGAATCAACGAATTTCATCGAGCCCGAAGCAAAGCGCACAAAAGCTCTCTGAATAGACTCTAATCTATTAATATTAACTTCATGAAATGGTCTTATTAGTATTTATTTTATTCAAGAAAAGAGGGAGTATCTGTAGGCTTTTTAGTATTTTATGATGCATCACAGTTGGAAGTTGCAATTATATTAAAAAAAAAAAAAATGTTACTAATTTAATGTAACCTAAATCTAACTATTTAAAAAATAAAAAAAAAAATAAGAAACCAAAAAAGTTTAATTTCGATAGATTTTTTTTAAATAAATTCGAATTATATTATTCGCCCATATTTACTGAATTATTGTACCGCTTGCCAACTAAATGAAAATATTTAATTAAGCGAATTCTCGTATGAGTAACGAAAACTTTTCGTGGATAGATGACGAAGATCATGACAAAATTTTTAAACCAGGCAGCATCAAGGAGAAAAAATTTCACTAACTCTATTCTTCTCTCTCTAGCGAACTACACTCTCAATAATTTTCTTTGTTATCGGAACGATTTGCATTTGTACCCTGCAAATAACTACAATTACAGCAGAACTCCCAACAAGTTCCAGCCAATATTTTCCAACAAATGCTCAAAACTCGCTGCTGGCATGAAACAAAACAGAAAAGTACTTTATGCCCCGGGCAGGCCCGACGAGAGGGGGGGGGATTCGGGTACTTTTTCCCCCGGGCCCGGAGTTTTCAGAGGGGCCCGGACTCGAGGGTAATTCCAAGAAATTCCCTGCTTGAAAAAATATACTAAATGATACTTCTACCAGAGTTCCGTCACAGACTTTTTTTGGTGTCACCATATCGAATGTTATGATCACGATTACGAAGAATAAATATAATATGGTGATTTTATGCTACTGATTTATAAGGTAATTAATAATTATAGTGATGATTAGATTAAATTTAGATAGTTGTATTTTAAATGAAGACCAATTTTGACCAAAAAATTTGAAGGGGCCCGTATCTCAAGTTTCTCCCGGGGCCCGAATACTCTCTCCACGGCCCGGGCCCCGGGAAAGCATTACTAAACCTTCGAGTGCATTTGTATATAGCATCTCTGGCCTTAAATGATTTCTCTAAAACCCCATTCGAAGGTGGCATAAAACAGTTGTAAGGCAACTTGCCTGCAAAATAGGCAATACATACTAAAAGAGCCATTAAAAATAAGAAATTCAATGCTGCCACCGAAAGAACCAGAATTAAGTATTTTTTAAATATCTTCGTGTGTGTGTTTGTGTGTTTATAGTATTACATACAAATGAATGTGGAAATGTTTATTTGATATTTAAATTTTTATTGCACTTGCCTTGTTTTTCATTTATTTTTCAATGGGTTCACTTAAATTTTCGCTTCGGTAATAAAATCGCCATAAAATTAGCAAAAAAAGTAACTAAAAAATTGCTAACAACATTGACGGCCTGCGGCAAGCCAAGCGCCTAGCAAAAAGTTAACAAAAAAAAAACCGAATAAAAATCAAGTTTGCCAGCAGCAACAATTTGATACATGCAACTGCAACGGAGCCATAAAAATACTGGCTGATACCAAATTTCTTTGCAAACCTACTAAAATGGCATTAAAATTGTGGAAAAAATTGGTACAAGTGGCAATTCAACTACACCAAAAAACAAACTAAAACTAAAAAAAATTTACCTACATAAATGAATGGTAAATTTGCCAACAAATGGCAACGGATGGGCTTAAGTCAATACACAGCTTTTTGTCCTAATGCTGCGCGACCCCACTTTTATCACTGGGCCCCTCCTGCGCTCTACCTGCTTTCCGCTGCTTACAAGCCGGGCTGCAACAACTTTGCATCCGCTGCGCCGCTGTTGTAAATTTGAAACTGAATCACCGATTTGCGCTTTTAAAATGTTTTTTTTTTATGTTTTTTCACAGGCATATAGTTGCCGGGGCGAGCGGGGCAGGAAGTGGAACTGCCACTGCCATTGCAATTGCAAGCGAGTCGTTTATTTGTTGGAGGTTGCAGCAGCCTCGAACGGCTCTTGTTTCACATTTGGTGCACACTAAAAACCAAAATAAAATTGCAATTCCAACAAGAACAACAACAAAAGCCAAAAAAGTTAAGGTACACACACAAAAAGGTTGTACCACAAACAACAACAACAAAAATAACAGCACACCAAAAAGTTGCAGCAAAGAGTCGTCGAACAAGCAAACGACCGAATGCAACACCGCAATGCTTGATTTTGGTTGATATGGTGAAACCTGATTTGTGCAGCCAAAAACGAGTTTAGCATTTCGTACAGCCAAAACGTGCATATGTTTGGAAACTTAAAGCTGCACCAGTGCTAGATTGTGTGTGTGCATGTGTACGTTGCAGAAAAGTTGTGTGCAAAAGTCAAGTGTGTGTGTTTGTGTGTCCGTGAAAAAGGTGCAAAAAATACAACAACCGCACGGTAGCTGAAAGTCGCAATTGCACAAAGCATTTGGAAGTGAAAAATTAAGTGCAATTAGCTGTAAAATTTGCTGGTGATGCATGAAAGAAATCGGATTACGGTTTTTCTTTTTTCTTTTCGGGGCCAAAAGGGGTACTTTCACAAAATTCGCATTAAAAAAGAAAGCTGTGCTAAGAAAAACTTCGCCAAAACCTCTCTCTGTACATAAAATTACAGAAGATATGAATATTTCTAACTTGGTGAAAAATGAATTCGTAAAGGGTGCGACCTCACTGCAACTAGCAGGTGAAGTGTAAGGAAGTAAAGACTAATGTTGTGGAAACTTCTTACCTGTTAAGTGCACTTTTATTAGGTATGTGCTCCAGATTTTCTACCATTTTAGGCTATGCTTTTTAGTGTATTCGTGCAAGTGGAGGGACCTACAGTTTAATGCCAACTTCGAATAACAGATGGTTTTTATGAAACCCTTTCTAATGCAGAAGTACTCCCGGAGGTTTGTCAATGAATACAGAGGGGCCATCGCTATTAGGAAAACATTCTTCTTTCATTTTGTGAGATATCTTAAAAATTGGATTAAACTTTGCTTATTTCGAGTGGTAGTCATGCCAAAATCCACTTAAATAGGTTAGGTTAGGTGAAGTGGCTGTCCGTCGACGCACCTTGGCCAGTTAGAGGTCCCTTACGAAAGAACATATTTTGCACAAACTTTGAATAACTAAACAAATTGTTGGGAACAATTGTTTTTGCCCACGTTTTTCAAAAAACACGAAATAAGACGTTTTGCCACAAGCTTTGAACGAAAAGAAAATTGTTCCCAAAAAAAATGGAATAAAAAAATTTTTTCTCAACATTTTTTTTTGTGTTTTTCAAAAATTACAGAAAAAGATGTTTTGTGACAAATTTTGAAAAAAAAATTGTTTCCCAACACCAACATTTTGTTTTGTTTATGTTTTTCAAAAGTTACAAAAGAAGATGTTTTGCCACAAACTTTGAACAAAAAAAATTTGTTAGAATAATTTGTTTTTTTCTGTTTTTTTTGTCAAAAATTTCAGAAGATGTTTTGCCACTAATTTTGATTAATAAAAAATTTTCTCAACAAGAATTTTTTCAACATTTTCTTTTGTGTTTTTCAAAAAATACAGAAGATGCTAACCACAAACTTTGAATAAAAACGAATGGATAGGAAATATTTTTCTCAAAAAGAGTTTTTTTGTGTTTATCCAAAGTTACAAAAGACTATATTTTGCCAAAAATTTTCAAAAAAATTCGATTTTTCTGAAAAAAAAATATTGCTTATGTGTTTTTCAAAAATTACAAAAGATGTGTTACCACAAACTTTGAACAAAAAAATTTCTTCCCAACCAACATCTTTTCGCAATTTTTTTTTTTTTGTGTTTTTCAAGGATGTTTTGGCACTAATTTCCAATAAAAAAATGTTTC
This sequence comes from Anastrepha ludens, assembly GCF_028408465.1. Taxonomy (NCBI): domain Eukaryota; kingdom Metazoa; phylum Arthropoda; class Insecta; order Diptera; family Tephritidae; genus Anastrepha; species Anastrepha ludens. The sequence goes on along the minus strand of NC_071500.1, from coordinate 113,277,846 downwards.
TATATATTTTCCAAAAGTTACAAAATTAAATTTTTTCACACAACATTTTTTGTTTGTGATATTCAAAAGTTACAAAAGAAGATTTTTGCAACAAATTTTGAATGAAAAAAAAATTATCCCAAAATTTTTGTTAGTTTATGTTTTTCAAAAGTTACAAGAAGGCTGTTTTGACCCATATTTTGAACAAAAATAAATTCTCCCAACAACAATTCTTTTTTTTTGTAAGTGTATTTTATCCTAATTAATCATTAAAATTTATAAAAACGTTGAAGGGAGTCGAAGATATTTTATTTTAAAAAATTGCTGTGCTAAAATTTTTTGCAGTGAATAAATCTGGAAATTATTAAATTTCATTCAAGAAGTAAACGGAAGAAATACTTCTTATTAGACTCGGCCTGCAAATCAACAAAATTTCATAAATACAGTTGAGCGTCGATTATCCGAAAGTCGGTCATCCGAAACGTCGGTTAACCGAAAGGAAACATGACGCCTTTTTCGGATATAAAGAATAAAAACAAGTATGTACAAATGAAATAGAAACGTTTAACAGAAATGATTCAGAGATCGACACAAGGGAACATCATCATTTTGGCATTTTCCGTCTCTTCATCGATAGCATGTTATATTTCGAACATGATTCATAGGTATTGACAGTGTTGTACATATGCACATACTTGCTTTCTGTCACGCGCTTTATGAATTTAAGTTAGTATCGCAGTTCCTAAATATAACAGCGTCGGTTGTGTTATCGTGCCGCGAAACGAACGTGCATCGAACACGCATCCGACTTCGATAGTTTTGTGATTTTCTTGCCACCCAATGTTACCCCAGTCCTTCAACCTATGGACCAGGAGGAGATCGAAGCCTTCAAACGTTACTACAGAAAAGCGTTGCTTCGTAATGTCCTAATCGGACAAGAGGCAGATAAAACAATTCTTGAAATCTACAAAGGTATTAACTTGAAGGATGCTGTTTACATGGCAGCAGAAGCGTGGGCTAATGTCAAAGCGACTACTCTAAAGAAATCCTGGAATAAGCTTAGTCCAGCAGTTGAATCCGAAGCTAGCCCTACATCTGAAGAACCAACAAATGAAAACTTTGTTTCAGAAATGGTTGAGTTGATGAAAGAGGTTTCAGGATTTGAAGAATGTGGCCAAGAAAACGTGCATGAATGGCTAGAATTTGGCGAGGATGATCCTGGCTACGAATTGTTGACAGACGACGATATAATAGCACAGGTTCAAGTTCCTGAAGATGAGGACGATGAAGACGAATCTAGTGATGACATCGTCTCAGCTGAAAAATGGCCGCCCAATGAAGAAGCCTTTAAATGCTTTGAGACTACTATTAAATGGTTGGAACACCAAGACGAGTGCGATTCTCTGCAGTTGTTGTCCTTAGAACGCCTAAGAGATTAGGCGCCAAAAAAACGAGTTTCAAAACTTAAGCAAACAAATATGTTCGACTTTTTTTATATTAGTTTTGTACTATGTATTATCACATCTAAGCCACTTAACTACAAAAATGTTTAGACATATGTATTTATGTATCCGTATGTGCAATCCCGACTTTAATGTGTATGTGTCTATTCATAATATGTACTGTACTCTAGTGTATCATTAAAAAGCATTACATACATAATATGTATTCCTAATCCAATGACGTGTTTTATTACCCTACCCTCAACAAAGAACTGGAATTTCGCAAATGTTCGTTTATCCGAAAAATCGATTATCCGAACACCCTCTGCACCAATTGTTTCGTATAATCGACGCTCTACTTTATTTACCACAGAGTCTACTTGAATCACTTGACAATTCCATGGTTTGATATTTTCTATCAAGACAATACCATGGCGCTAATATCTTTGGTGAGTTCCTTGACGCTTCAAAACTGACCTCTACATATGCCTGCGAAAATTAGCTGGCCAGGTTTTTTACCAAAAATTCCATTTTAAAAATATTTGTAAAATATGCTAGCAAATAAATATAGCACAATTCTATATCAAGTCAACTTAGGACAAGAATTATAGACGGATTTATTTGACAGGCGTGGGTCCTACTTGCGCAGCACCCACTCATTGTGGCCAGAAATTCACGATACACTAGAACGCAAACGCTCACCCAAAAGCAGATTTAGAGTTTCTCATACGCCATTTTTTATAATCAATTTTTCTTGCAATGAGCTTCGCAGCGCTTCATTAAATTAAAATAATAACAACAATGGTTAGCAACTTGAAAATGCTAATTTCTGAGCCTTTTTTGCTTCACGTTTTGTTGTGCAAATTATATGTAAATATGCCCTCCTCTATGTGGTTACAAACACTCGCATACACTTACATGCATACGAACAAATGTTTAAAATAAAGTAACGCATAATTAATACAGCAACAAAACAGGGCAAAGTTAATTTATGTAAAGTAAAAAATTAAAATACTCTGACAAACCGCAATTTGAGGTGAGCTGAGTTGTTGGTGCATGTGGGCGTGCACCACAGCGAGGGCATGCCAAGCATGCTGATGAGTATATGTGTGTGTCCTCATGCATGTGTGTATGTACATACATACCCATAGGGTATGCTCGCTCAAGCGATCTCCTGAGGGACTCATCGATTTTGCCGCTCATGTGAAAATTTAATGGAGTAAATATGTAAACATTTATAAAAGATTTATGGTTCACTTCGGGAATAAGTAAAGACATTTCAACAAAAAGCCAATAATTTTTCTTTACATCCATACACACATATTTTTTTAACCAAAATTTCTATATTACATATTCATATTCTATATGGCCGCGAATAATGTTGCAGGCAACAAAAGTATATGTTTTGAAGCATAAAAAATATCGCTCATAAAATTTTAAGTTGAAAAGGATTTAGAAATTTCAATTATGGAAAAATGTTTTATATCCAGAAATCAATGAATGATAACACCTTTTGCCACTTAGCGTAAGAGCTTCGCTGATTATCGCCTTCAACATTTTTCGCGGTGGTGATTCATTCATGAAGACTTTGGAAGTTATGTAACAAGTGCCTCTTCTACGAAGATTTAAGTTTCTAAATAAATAAAATTCACGGCAAAAGCTTCGATATGGGCCTGGAGTACTAAGCAATTGCTGGTAGTGGAATATCATCAAAGTACACCTTCTGTTGCTATTCCCATTAGTAATATGCCTTTGCGGATGGGAATTTTATACATTTGCGCTCCACACGAGGCGTCTCTCTTGAAAATATGACCAACTTCTTATTGTGCCACTTTTCACAAAATCAACCCAGTTAGATCATGCACTGAAACCAGGTAGAAAAATAGCGTTCGTGGCCTGCATGGGATGCCTTAAAGATTCACTTCGTAGACCGAAGAGCGCTCGGAGCACGCAAATGTCCTCGGCGTTGTCCCACATCAGGTCGCCTGGTAACGCAAATACTGAACTCGAGAGAGAAATGAGAAGCCGTAAAGAAGTTTGCAACAAAAATTGTAATAAAGCTCCGTAACATGGAATGGCCGCGCAGAGTGGAAGCAAAGCAAATGCGACCGAGCTAGAGCAAACAACAGACGCGTCATCCAAAGAAGACGTTTTTAAGCAGATCTACTGTGGGGACGACTGCATATACGAACAAATGAAAAACACGAACACCTGAGGTAAGCCTCAAGACGAATCCAAAAAGACGACAAGTCGATATTCAGCAACTTTCCGATGTGCCATTGGTTACAAAGTAATGGAGGCTATTGATAGCGTATAACTCTCATATGCAAATAAGAGAAGAACCTAGACGGAGATACCTGGTGTACCTAAAAAGCACGAACACGGCTCCACATTGATGAAATGTTTTTAGCAGTCCCAGAGAAGATTCAGCCGGAAGGGAATGATTATTATAGTGCTAGTGGGAGCACGCCCCACATGCCTCGGTGTGACGACATCTTTGATGATGTTTCTGACATTTTCGATTTTAATCTCCTCTGCTACAAAAATGAAAAAAGGCCGTCTCTTCTGAAAGTTGTTCAGTAGCAGCGAGGTTACAGTAAAGGAAAATACATCAAACGATAATAAGACTCATATAAGTTTGGTTGGGTGAACAAATCTCTGGTGGTGAACTACGATAATAAAAGAAACTTTAATTTTAATTTTGTTTGGGTCCTTAGAGCATTTTTTCGCCCTTTTTTTACCTTTGCCACAATACTCGCCAGTTTGGACGGTTGATTCGGGGCCTTAAGCGTATATCAAGGCAAATAACCAACTATAACACATTTTGTGACCTCCTCTAAGCGAGAAAAGATTTCTTTATTGTTATTGATGTGTTCCCTTTTTCTAAGAAATTGAGTGTTTTTGGAATTGGAGGAGTTGAGGAAATCTGTGTCATAAATGATTTTTCAAAACCGATTTAAATAATATCTTTGGTATGCGAACATAACCAGCAGAGTCCTTAAGGGGACAGATACCTGTAAACGGCCATATTTTCCCTGATTTTCATTAAAATTATTTAAAATGAAGAAGTCAATATGTTTTTTTTCAAAATTGGCATACAGTTTATTTATACTTAGAATAATATACAATAAAAAAAAAAATATTTTAAATATTTAAAAAAAGTTTGAATACAACGTAACTATACCTCTCCCAGCGCTCGACCGCAAAGAATAGAGTCGTCACGGTTGACGATCTATAATATAAGAAATATTAAATTTACGTTCCCAAAATTTTTTGACATATTCTTAAAGGACTATATTAACGTTTTATGAAAAAAACATTTTTGACGTGATAACGCCTTATAATTCGATTTAACTTATAATTCGATTAACCTATATAACGCATATGTACATATGTATATAAATTCACGTATTTGTATTTGCATATGCCTTCTTATTGATTATTATTAATTTGATTCACTTGAAGAATTTAAAATAAAACCAAGTTTGTTAATAATACCTGTTGTTTTAATGTTATTATTATATTTTTTTTATTATATATGAAGGAAAAAATGTATGGTAATATTTACCATATCTATACTAATATTATAAAGAGGAAAACTTTGTTTGTTTGGTTGTAATGAATAGGCTCAAAAACTACTGGACCGATTTTAAAAATTCTTTCACCATTCGAAAGCTACATCACGAGTAACATGGATTATATTTTATTTTGGAAATAGGGCTCGAGATATAGGTCAAAACGTGGACCCGGGTAACCTTCGGATGTGTATGTACAATATGGGTATCAAATGAAAGCTGTTGATAAGTGCTTTAATACGGGGTAATTTTCATACCTATTGATGACTAGGGTCTGGAAATATATGCCAAAACGTGGACCCGCCGTGTCTTTGCACCGAATTAAACCAAACTTCCACACATTGTTAAGGAGGTATTGAAGATGATTTCCGTATAGTTTGGATACCTATTGGTAGACAGGGTCTCGAGATATAGGTCAAAACGTGGACCCGGGTAACCTTCGGATGTGTATGTACAATATGGGTATCAAATGGAAGCTGTTGGTGAATTCTTTAGTTCAGAGTATTTCCATCCGCTCCGTGACTAGGGTCTCGAGATAGAGACCAAAACGTGGACCCTAGAATGTGTTTATACAATATGGATATCAAATGAAAGCTGTTGATAAGTGCTTTAATACGGGGTAATTTTCATACCTATTGATGACTAGGGTCTGTAAATATATGCCAAAACGTGGACCCGCCGTGCCTTTGAACCGAATTAAACCAAACTTACACACATTGTTAAGTAGGTATTGAAGATGATTTCCGTATAGTTTGAATATCTATTGGTGGATAGGGTCTTGAGATATAGGTCAAAACGTTGACCCGGGTAACCTTCGGATGTGTATGTACAATATGGGTATCAAATGAAAGCTGTTGGTGAATGCTTTAGTACAGAGTATTTTTCATGCCGCTCCGTGACTGGGGTCTCGAGATATAAATCAAAACGTGGACCCGGGTAACCTTTGGTTGTGTATGTACAATATGGGTATCAAATGAAAGCTGTTGATAAGTGCTTTAATACGTGGTAATTTGTTATGTTATGTTATGTTATGTTATGTTATGTTATGTTATGTTATGTTATGTTATGTTATGTTATGTTATGTTATGTTATGTTATGTTATGTTATGTTATGTTATGTTATGTTATGTTATGTTATGTTATGTTGTGTTATGTTATGTTATGTTATGTTATGTTATGTTATGTTATGCTATGTTATGTTATGTTATGTTATGTTATGTTATGTTATGTTATGTTATGTTATGTTATGTTATGTTATGTTATGTTATGTTATGTTATGTTATGTTATGTTATGTTATGTTATGTTATGTTATGTTATGTTATGTTATGTTATGTTATGTTATGTTATGTTATGTTATGTTATGTTATGTTAATGTTAACTCATTCTCTATATGCATACAAAATATCTATCAAACAAATAAAATTAAAATTTTCTTTTGAAAAATGCAACCATTCAATCAGTGTTTTCTTATGACGTTATCACGTTAAACTATCGTCAGTAAACCGACTTTACAGACAACCTCTTTTTATTCGAAATTTTACAGGTATGTGTCCCCTGAATGTTCACTTCAAGATTTTCGAGCGCCAATTCTCTATATCAATTTTTCGATAAGTAAAACCAGACATTGTAAATCATCAAATTCACTTGTCGTTATTCACAAATTACCAGAGTAACTCAGAAACCAGCGGAGATAATGACATGAAGTTCACCACAGACGGCAATAAAATGTCCACCAACTTTAAGAAATAGTATTTAAAACATTTCCCGTAATATTTCTTTATCTTTCTTATTTGTTTTCATGTTGTCATAGGCACTGATACGCACTTAAGTTTTTATGCTTCTCGAAATTTTTACGCCGCGTTGTTTTGTGCCAGCTTACAAATTCAATTACCCACTGTAATCAGCCTGATTACTTATGTTTTGTTGTTGTGGCTTTTGTTGCTATTTTTTAATTAATTGCATTAATTGGCCTCACACGGTGGTAATTATGACAGCGCTGCTGCGTGCCGCCGAAGCCATTGGAACTCCCAGCAATTGTAAACTGTGGTTGGCAGGTATGAGTCACACAACAACAACAGCAATTAAAGCTAAAACAGCAACAAGAACAATAGCAATGGTAGCAAGTACAGCAATTATAATCACACTAACAATAGCCATGGAATATTAAGTCTGTATGTATGACGAGCAGTGCTAGAATAGCACAAATAGCCTTGATACCAACCAGCCTCAAATTTGCACCTACATACAAACACACGTAGATGCATTTATTTCCTTCCACAGACATACTGCACACTCATATTTGCATTTATGCGCTCAATGTTCGTAAATTGTAAGCTTATTAAGGCATTTTCATTAATTTCATTTCAATTTTCCGCTTTCTCTTGCAATCGACCACCGATAGGCAGGGACAACTACCGCAACATCGCCACATTGGATATCTGTGTATGTATTAGTTGTAAGTATATGCGTAGATAAGTAGGTACTAGGGATGGCAATACCAAGATCCCGTTGCGTTTTAAGTCCCGAAAGTCCTGAGATTAGTTTGTATTAGTCCAGCGATGCCGAAGCATTTGAAGGAATTAAAAGTTGGTGTGTTACAAAATTTTATTACAATTTTTTCAACCTCCAAGAAACTTATTTTAATTAATTTGTTTAATTTTTTGGTGTAAATTTATTTGAGTTGAAAACCTTACTTTTAAATTCTATCCTTAACAGCTACAAATAAATCTGCTCACTCAGCCGAACTGAGCAAGCTTTTGATGTTTACAAATTTTGTAAGTCCAGCTAAAAAAGCATTTACAAGTTTATATGAAATGCGTGAAATTCAAAACTTTATTTAAAATGTTTCGGATTGTGCGATTTGGTTCAAATATGCGCCATTTTGTTGCTATTTTAAAGGTTCCTTCAAAATGCCGCTCTCCCAGAAGTCTTGGTCCCTTTCGGCATAAACTCTAGTAATCGATTTTCACAATCTTCCCTTGGTACCAATTCCTTAGCACTCAGGAAGTTTTGCAATAAGAGAAGAGAATAAGGGTGGTAAGAGCTTGGTGTCAGGTCCAGACTATATGGTGGATGAATTAAAACTTCCCAGCCAAGCTGACGGAATATTTGACGCGTCACTACAGACGTGTGTGGCCCTGCGTTGTGCTGATGGAACACAACACCACTTCTGTTGGCCAATTCTGGCAGTTTCTGGTCAATCGCTAGCTTCAAACGGTCCAGTTGTTGAGAGTAGTGATCTGAATTTAATGTTCGGCCATAGGGAAGCAACTCGTAATAAATCATTCCTTTCAAGTTCCAACAAATTCACCGTGTAAAGTTCCCGGCCGTTAGTTCATATTTGGCCACCGTTTGAGCTGCGTGATGAGCTTTGACCACGATCGGTTTTGCACAGTATTGTAGTATGTGACCCATTTCTCATCCCCAGTCACCATCCGTTTCAGAAATGAGTCGATTTTATTCCGTTTGGCCAAGGCTTCGCAGATGTAAATTTGACTCAACATTTTTTTTATGTTAATTGGTGCGGCACCCAGACATCGAGCTTGATTTTGAATCCAGCTTTGCGCAAATGGTTAAGAACTGTTTTATGGTCGATCTTTAACTTCGATTATTTCTGTGATTTTATCGATATTTTCTTTAACATAAAAAATGCTTCAACGGAATCACCGCCTGGTTTGCATTTTCGCCTTTATCAAGGAAAAACTGTAAAATGTGCCGAATTTCCTCTTTGTTTACGGAAATTTCTAACTTCTGAAGGCACTTTCTTAACCTCCAACAACGACGCTGCGCACTTGGCGCGTTTCAAAGCAAAATCTAATTATTTCACACATAAAAGTCTATACACCAGAGATTGGTGATCAGCTACTTCAACAAAAACGTGAGTAGTCAACATTCAGTTTTTTTTCAATAGCTCTCACCTACGCCCATTACTCTTTTTGCTACCTTTTCATAAGCCTCCCTATGCGCAACCACTAACTTAACTAACCTCACGTCAACACTATCGAGGCATCCAGGCAGAAAGACGCTTAACCTAACTAACTCTAACCGTTTAGACCGTCTGTACTTGTCAATAATTTTTTGCCAACAACTACGCCTGAAATATTATTTTAGAATAAAAACCGTTACTCCGCACTGTTGTGAGTATGCTTTTTATGAAGTGAAGCTAACAATCTCAGTTTTCTCTCTATTTTGAGCGCACACGCTAGTGGAGTGCCGCAGGTCAGTGTGATAAGTGAAATAAATTATTTTGACAACTGGTGAAGTTTCGACTCGAAAGAAATTGCAATTTTTACTTATGCAGATGCTTTAAAATTTTATGGTAAGCTTAAAATAATATATATTTTGATAATTTATCATGTTCCTTTGAGTAAGCCGAAGGTTATATGTATTATTCTAGCATTTTCTGATGACCGTCCGTAGACGGTCATAACGGTTAATGCGAAACTTTACATATTCATACTATCATATGACTTTCATTTATATATCGGCTATTTTGTAACGTATTTTTTCAAGTAATGGACAAAATGAGAAAATGTAAGTTGTCTACGATGTTGGATGAGGAGATAGAAGCATATACGATGTCAGTTGATGAGCAACTCATCGATGATGGCTTCGATAGTGACGACGATATTTCTGACCCTGACTTTCAACCTGATGATTTCAGTGAGGAGAGTACCGAGGAGAGTACCGATAGGGCAATATTGGAGTGCTTAGATGAAATGGAGGAAGCTAACACAAGCTCTGCATTTTTGAATGCTTTGGATTTGTCTTTGAATGTCAGCTCTGTTGAACAATGTATATCTGAAAACTCTGTACTTTCCTTTACATTGAATTTCGATTTAATTTTTAAGAGAAACTAGCCCCTACCACCTCGGCAGCAACACCTTTTAAACCATCAAAGCGACCACGATCTCCACTTACTATGATTGAAATCGAGGGACCTTTGTCAATTCCATCTAACGGAGGATTTAGCTGCAAAAATGTGGGGGAAGTCGATATCAGATCGAAAGAATTTCAAAAAATTTGTTGGAAGAAAAAGTCATTACAACTTCACGTTAACGACATCGCATTTCGAGGCAATACATCTTTGCCAGCATTCATTAGTAATTTAGAAACGCCATTCCAATTCTTCAAACACTTTTTTTCTTCAGAAATTGTCGACCTAATTGTTATGGCAACAAATCGTTCTGCACATCAGGAAAATGTCAATACTTCGTTTTCAGGTACAGAAGCAGATATTCACAAATTTGTAGGAATTTTGTTGTATATGTCACTGTACCGATATCCAAACATGGAAAGCTACTGGAGCAAAAACGCATTTGAGCCAATACGAAAAGCAATGTCTTGCAGGCAGTTTGAAAATATAAAGCGTTACTTATCATTTGCTGACAAAGAGCAACGCGCTGAAATCCAAGCGATAAAATTAATCTTCCAGACTTCAGCGAGAAAATCGCTTGTGGCCTTTGTTCTTTTTCGCTTCCAAAGAAAGTAGGGAAACCATCAACAACCTCCTGTCAGCCAACTACAAGCCAGGGAAAAAGGTGCGTCAGACCTATAGATGACATCAGATTTGATAACACTGGACACATTCCCGCTATGTTTGATAAATCAGGAAAAAGGAGAAGCAAATATTGCAAACAGTCCGATACTCAAATATATTGCTCGAAATGTGAGATAAACTTGTGTTTAACGCCTAACAAAAATTGCTTCAAGGAATCCCACTCGAAATAAATTTCATTAATAATCTTTTAATATGATTTGTATTTTAAACCATAGCAATGTAGTATATTTTAACTTTAATTGAATTATTAAAATACATTGCTTACCAGTTTTCATATTTGATTTGTTTCGTCTTAAACCTTTTTTCCTTTCTAATTTCCTCATTTCGGGAATTTTATTGATCTGCAGTATTACAACATTATTCAGACTGCTAAATTCTACGGAAAATGAAATTCGTATGCATTTTAAACCGTAATTTAAAAAAAACGGTTAGAGTACAGATCATAGCTATAAATTCTGTTAGAAAAGTTTTAGTATATAAATATTTTATATTCATATCGTACTTTGACGCCCTAGAAATGAACTCTTTTCAACCAAAACTCTTCCAATGGGCCACTTTGGCATATATTCTGTTTGAAAAGGAATCTGGAAGGCGTCAATAAAACTTTAAAAATTCCAATAGGGTTTGATGTGCCGCTTTTTCAATGCAAGGCAGTCCCCATGGTAATCAATACAAGAAATCCAACGCTTCTTCAAATCTTCCACACACCCTGATAAAACCATAGGCTGATTATAGCGCCACCTTCTTGTCGTTTCTGCAACCAATACTAAAAGACTCTAATGCACCTTCTCCTTGAATGCAGCGCTATAGCGTGGAGAAAGTAGATACATCTCGACGATTTACAGCCGGCACATACGCCCAGCCCAATCCAGCTCTATCTATTTAATAAGGAAACTGGATGTGGATGAGGTATTGTGATGAGTAGAGGCCAAAAAAGACCATGAGGTCGAAGTGCAAACCTCCAATAATTCTAATCTAATCTAATAGAGCCTGCTTCAGTTGCTGTCGCGAGTTCTCGTTTGTCGCCTCAGCCGTCTCAAAATACTTGCCGCGAAGTGTTAACTTGAAACAGTTTCGTGGATCCATTTCACGGATCGTTTATGAACAGAAGTTACATGCATTTGCATGAGTTTTAATGACCTGTCAGATACTTTACACACTTTAATGGTGATTAGACTGGCGTTAAAATCAGTTTATTTTTCAGGCCAATGCAGGTGGAACGCCTTTAAAATCATACTCGTTTGTTTTGCTTGAAGTAACTGAATAAAATAAATATTAATAAAGCCACTAATCGGTAGGCATTACATTTTATGGGCGTCATAACGAGACACAATCGCGCTGAACTCTCGCAGTGTGGCAGCCATAGGCCGAGGTGTGGGGATTGACTGAAACACACACTGAAACACCACCTCCAACAACAGAAAAGCAATAACAGCAGCAACAGCAAAGCCAACAAAAGTTGCCACTGTAAAGCGCAGGTCGATCGTCCCGTCCAAGCGGCAGCAACGGCGGCAGCTGCACTGCAATTAACTTAATCTCTTTTCACCGTTTAAAGCAATAAACATGAAGCATGACAACAAAAATAATTTTTTATTCAAGTATTTATTTTCATGCATTCGAATGCGGCCGAATATAGCAGGCAGAGATACCAACAAAAAAAAATTCAATAAACAAAATACCAACCGATAATGAAACGAAAATGTGAAAATGCGAAAATTCGAAAATGCCAAAAATCATTGCCGTTAAACGCAGACTATGCCGATTTTTGGTTGCGAAATATAAAATACGAAATGAATAATAATTAACGGCCAGCAGCCGATTATTTATTTTACGATTATTGCTCACTCGTTTGTGGCTCAGAAATATTGTGAAGCGTCGCGAATTAAATGCACTGATTAACAAGCGAGTAAAAAGTATTGAAAATAAATTCAAGAAGGCACAAACAAATTCAAGCCAACATAAGAGCAAAGGGGCAAATATTTTATTCTGTAGAAGGAAGAATTTATGGCTTGTCAAACGCGACAGTGAGTTTTGCACAATTCGGTGGCTGCTCTCGATGCTTTCTTTTTTTGTTTTTGTTATTCAATAAAATACCCCAACGGCCGCACAGTTTTGGGACACACATGCGCTTGGCCTTTATTTCACAATTTATTCGCTATTTTAATTTGTAGCTCACAAGTATTATTCATTGAATTGCAAAATCCTCGCATTTACTTGCACCCTTGCGTGTGTATTTGTTGTAGTGGTTTTTTGTTTTTCATTAAATATTTCCCAATTTGCTTGCTGGTTCGATTTAAAAATTTCACCACGCTACAAATCATTGTCGAGTGCCGGCTGCCGCTGCTGCTGCTGCTGCTGCTGATGGCGTGGCGGTCAGGTCGATATGCAAGTGCGGCTCAGATAAATGCAGATAAATGGGCTCACATAATGGGACGCCTGCATAGGTTTTACTGTGCTTTAGGATGTGTGGATTCAGATATTGAATCAGATTTTAAAATATTGGAGGTTGAATTAGTTATAAAGGTTTTTTTCGAAGATTTGGGGCTTTATTGTGAAAAAACGGTACAAAATATATTATTTTATTTGAAGTATTGGCCATCGCTAGCTACAACTTTCGCCCATCTTTCGGGCAATTTCCGGATGCCGTTTCTCCAAAATTCTGGCCGCTGCTTGGCTATCCATGACTCAACCCATATTTTGGTAGCCTCGTACGAGGAGAACCGCTGGTCCGCCAAATCGAGACTCATATGCCGGAACAAATGATAATCGGAGGGAGCTATGTCTGGACTATACGGCGGGTGGGGTAACACTTCCCAGCCAAGCGTTCCAAGGTATTTTTTGACAGGTTGAGCAACATGCGGCCGAGCGTTGTCATGTTGCAAAATAACCTTTGTCGTGCCTTTTTACCGTTTCCGGCCGTTTTTCTTTCAATGCCCGACTTAAACGCATCAATTGCAGTCGGTAACGATCCCCCGTGATTGTTTCGCCCGGTTGGAACAGCTCAAAATATACGACGCCGACCTGATCCCACCAAATGCAGAGCATGATTTTCTTGCCGTGAATATTCTGCTTGGCCGTCGACGTTGATGCGTGGCCGGGCAAACCCCATGATTTTTTGCGTTTTGGGTTATCGTAGTGGATCCATTTTTCGCCGCCAGTCACCACCCGATGCAAAAACCCTTCCGATTTTGTCGCTCGATCAGCAATTCGCACGTAAAAAATCGCCGTTCGATGTCGCGCAGCTTCAACTCGTACGGGACCCAATGTCCTTGCTTTTGGATCATTCCCATCGCTTTTAGACGCTTGCAAACGGTTGATTTATCAACGCCCAATGATTCAGCAAGCTCTTCTTGGGTTTGGCACGAGTCCTCGTTTACCAATTCCCCCAATTCCGCGTCCTCGAACTTTTTGGGCTGGCCAAGACGCTCCTTGTCTTCGGTGTGAAAATCACCACTTTTGAATCGTCGAAACCAGTACTCCCATGTTGAAATCGACGGAGTATGGTCTGGGTAGGCCTCCTGCAGCAATTCACGGGCTTGGGCTGTATTTTTTTTCAAATTGAAGCAGAAAAGCAAAGCTTCCCGCAAATTGCGTTTCGACGGCACGAAAGTTGACATACTCGGAGCACGAAAACACTGCGTTGTTTATACTTCAGCGAAATGACAGATACTGATAAACAAAGCCTAGGGATGAGGCTTTGTCATGAATATATATTCAGTATTGCCAACGCGATAAAGTGATAAATAGCGCCATCTGTGTGTCACCTTTAAAACTAATTCAACCTCGAATAATTTACGAGTATTTTAATTATTCATTAGTTGTGATCACTTAGTTCCAAAGCTTGGCGGTAGGAATGGAGGGGAAGCCCATCTCTGATTCCCTTTTCTCGGTTATATGAACAGCGCAGCATCTTGCAGATAAAAACTTGAACGCTGTAAAGCAGCTGAGAGCTGAAGATTCAGGAAGACCTGACTTCACATTCATTTATGGGTCATCCTCAGAATATTTCATAAAGTCAATTCAAGATTTCCGCGTTAAATGGTTAAGCAATCAATTTCTCTTACCCAGCAAGTTTTGGAGCCTTATTATTTGGTGGTTTGTGTCACGATCGGAAATTGAATTAACGTTTTTTTGTTGTTCGACAGCTTAAATACAAGGATGTTACAGATATTATGTGTCAGAAATTTAGGGTAGATATTTACAAAAATGAACACTTCTCGTTTCGACTATTTGGACTATTTTTTGTAGTGCGCCATTAAGATTAAATGTTACGCCAACTATCAAGAGACGATGCAAGAGTTGAAGTATAAAATCGAGGTTGAGTTGACAGAATAGGCCACTGAAAATCCAGACATGAAAATAATTTGAATGCAATTGTTTTTTGCCAGTAATGGTAAGGCTTACTCTTGAGCTATTTCATGTCAACTGATCCAAGTATGTTGGATATTGTCGTAAATTTTTATGAAAATTGGTTTCTTAGTAAACTTAAAAAATTAAAAAAAGTTTAACATTCAGTGTACAAGTAAATATTAGTGAAAATTAAAATGTAGCTGCTAACTTACACAGTATGTTCAATAAATAACAGAACTTTTTATTTAAATCATGGAACACGTAGAGCTATCTATTAAACTTTGATCATATTGAAAAGGTACAAGCGTCAGCTTTCAACCGCAGCCAACTTCATGTAAATCGCTTGACAGGTTAAAAAGTTACGCGCCTTTTATTGACAGTATGTTTCGTGTTTGTGTCGTAAAAATACAATGGAGCAAAGAGCAAATATTAAATTCTGTGTTAAACTTGGACTAGGGATGTATGGGATTTAGCAATACAAGGCAACGGCCTTGACTGGGTTTAACATGGCAAACTCCAGGGACCTATCCTTGTCACTTGCTTTATTCAAGTCAACACACAGCCCCCTGGATTAGATCCTGTCTTTTCCTTGGCCATCCTGGATAGCTGCTGAGCACCCGACGGGCAGTGAACGAATGTGTGAGACGAATGTCCCCCCAGGACATTAAATTTGGGTTGTGCGCTGGGTTTGGGACCCGCCACGGAAAACAAAAACAACCAGTGAAGACCGCAATAGCCTCGGATAATGAACCCCTCAACGTTGACGACCATCGCAAACGAAAACCGGACTACGATTTACGGATATGCACCTGGAATGTCCGAACCCTAAATAGGGAAGGTGCCTCTATCCAGTTGGCGGAAGCCCTCGAAAAAATTAAGGCTGATATCACCGCAAACTGACACTTTACAAGACGCTCATCATACCCGTGTTGCTTTATGGCGCAGAAGCATGGATAGTGTCACAAAGCGATGCAGCCGCTCTTGGGGTGTTCGAGAGAAAAGTTCTTCGTAAGATCTTCGGTCCTGTGCGCGTTGGCGAAGACTACCGTTCAAGAATGAACGACGAGCTGTATGAGCTCTACGCCGACATTGACGTAGTTCAACGCATCGCCATCCAACGCCTGCGTTGGCTAGGGCATGTCGTGCGTATGGATGAAGAAGCTCCAGCAAAGAAGGTGTTCGAGGGCGAAGTCCAAGGAAGCCGACGCAGAGGAAGACCATTGCTCCGGTGGAAAGACCAGGTGGAGGAAACCCTATGCTCGCTTGGTGTACAGAATTGGAGAAGGCGCGCGCGGAGCAGAGGCGCCTGGAGAGAGCTAGTGAGGTCGGCCGTAACTCGGTAACGGGTTGTTATGGCCACCTAAGTAAGTAAGTAAGTTAAACTTGGAAAAACATTTAGTGAGACATACGAATTGATGCAAAAGGTTTATGGTGATGATTGTTTAGTTCGTTCAAATGTATATAATTGGTTTAAACAATGTAAAAATGGTCGTGAAGATTTGAATGATGATGAAAGACCTGGTCGTCCAGAAGCAAGTAATCGTGCTGAATTGGTGGAAAAAGTTCGCGAAATCATTGCTGTTGACGGAAATTTCACTGTGAGAATGTTGGCTGAAGAATTAAACTCATCTACTGGTACTATTTGCAAAATTTTAACTGACGATTTGGGTAAAAGAAAGGTTTGTGCACGCTTTGTTCCACACCAATTAAATGAAGATCAAAAAATCGCTCGTGTAGGGCATTGTAAAGACATCATTTCAACAGCTGAAAACGATCCAGATTTTCTTGATTAGATCATAACTGGTGACGAAACATGGTGCTTCAAATATGACCCTGAAACTAAGCGTCAATCTGCATAATGGAAGACGAAAGGGGAGCCAAAAGCAAAGAAATTGCGTTTTCAGAAGTCAAGAATCAAAACAATGTTGATCACCTTCTACGATTCCAAGGGTATTGTACACAAGGAATTTGTTGCAGAAGGTCAAACTATTTCAAGAATTGTTCGTGTAAGACCTGAATATCCAAAAATGTTCGTGAATTTTTGATGCAAAAACATATTTGTGTCATCGACCAACCTCCGTATTCTCCTGATCTATCACCATGCGACTATTTTCTGTTCCCTAAATTGAAAACTGCCATGAATGGTGCGTTTTATGATGATATTCCAGCCATTCAAGCAGCCGTGACACAGGTGTTAAAGAACATTCCCTTAGATGACATAAAAAAGTCCATGCAGAAATTGATTGATCGTTCTTAGCGTTGTATCGAGTTAAATGGAGACTATTTTGAATAAAAAATAACTTTCAAACACAGTATGATACGTGTTTTATTCTACATCTGAAAAGTTATTTTATTTATTCAACATACTGTGTATCCACGTGGCGACGCTGCGCTAAAGATGTATTTTACACTCATTTTTCACTGGTTCGCTGTGCGTATTTGAATATCAAAAAGTTACGGGAATCCCGCTTTAAAACTTTCAGGGTATTACAGAGCATAAACACAACTATTAATTATATGAACCGGAAAGGGCGTGTTTTTTCGCAAAATGGCAAAGTAGAAAATTTTCCCAGAAATTAAAAAAATAAAAAATAAAAAAAATTCCCAATAATTACAAAACAAAAACATCTTTCAAAGTTTCACTTTTAAAAGCACTAAATCAAGAAAATTTTGAAAATATGAAAAAGAACTAAAGACATTTAAATGTAAAAACCCCAAAGAATGGTAATTTTTCCCAAAATTCCCAAGAAAACATTTTTTTGAAAAGCTTTTTTAAAAAGTATGTTTTATCATAAATAACTTAGAAAACATGTATACACATAAAAATGTTAAAATGACTGTAGAAAATTTAAATTGTAAAAAATAAAAATAAAAAAGATTTTTAAAAAGTATTTTTATCGTAAAACAGTACAGAAAGAAAATTATAAAAATATAAAAATTAATTGAAGATGTCTTTATATAAAAATGTTAAAAAGATCTGAAAAAATTTCTCATTTGAAAACACTAAAACCCAAAAAAGAAATTTTAATAAGTAAATTTTTTTTTATTAAAATTTTTTTTTACAAACACGAACTGAATATATTTATATATGTACATAATATATATTAATGTTAAAAAGACCCGAAGAAATTTTATTTGTCCCAGCAAATTTTCTCAAAATTTTTATCATAAAGATCTTAAAAAAAGTATATATCACTACATATTATACAACAAAGTCGCTTTTTCTGTCCCTATGTCCCCGTATACGCTTAAATCTTTAAAACTACGCAACGGATTTTGATGCGGTTTTTTTTAAAGATAGATTGATTGAAGAGGAAGGTTTATATCTATATAATGTGAAGAAATATATAAAGGGGGCGTGGCAATCGGTCAAAATGTGGCAAAAAAACATAATTTTTTTGTTTTCACGGCCATAAATCATAAACGAATCAACCAATTAAAATGAAACTTTCTTGAAGTTTAACTTTGAAATATTTACTTTCGTTGTGCATCAAAAAAAATAATTGATTTATTTGTTATTTAACCAAAATTGTTTAAACAAAAGCAGCTCTTTTTCCAAAAAAAGCTGTTTGTGTGTGTGTTCGCTGTCAACCGAATGAAGCAACAGGCGTTAAGCGATAATCTCACCACACCTCATTAATGTTGAATTACATCGTATGGTGACGTATGTATGTATGTATTTACGAATCGCTCGCATTATTTCATTTCGGACATATGTACATATGTATCTATGTATGTACTGAATTCCATGTAATTAATATATATGTACATACAATTTTACAGCGAAATAAAACGCTATTTTCAGGTTCTATATTAGTAAATCGCACATAATTAAAATACAGTTTTTGAATAGTTTTTATTGATTCGGAGCACGTTTAGTTTGCTATCAATTCCATACAATAACATTTTTTGTCATTTACTTTTTACGACAACTAATAGCTTATTTTCGAAGCGATTTCAACAAATGGGTACAACATTAATCCTTATCCAATTAAATACATTGTTGTTTTCATATAGATCTATGTATATGGCTCTTTACAGCATATAATTAAAAACAATATTTTTCAAGATATTACAACAGTAATTAGTAATTGAGGTCTACCGGAAAAATTGCGTTAGCTGTTGCGTCATCCGGCATTGCCGCTACTCTTTTGGACAGAGGCCGAACCACACGCTCTACAATGAAGCACCCGCTGAAAATCGCCACCGATGATGATAACAGCGTCTGTAGTGTTTCTAGACAGAGCAATACAGGAAAATTGATGCGTGACTGCTACCATGTCAAACAAGACGTCTGTGGAAGCACTGGATAGGACAATGCGCGATTTGCGTAACAGAAATGCACCTATGGGTGGATATACAATTCTGTTCTCAGGAGATTTCCGTCAAATCCTACCAGTTGTGACTCGAGGAACACGTGCTGACGAAATAAATGCTTCGCTAAAAAGATCCCACCTTTAGTCGTATGTCAATAAATTAGAGCTTAAAACTAATATGAGGATTTCGTCATCTTCACGTGAGAACAGGCTATTTCCAGAGATGCTGCTAAAAGTTGGCAATGGAGAATTAACACAAAGTGAGGGAAGGATTAACCTAGAAAACCTTTGTGTTTTGATAGACAACATCCAAGAGTTAGTCAACAATGTCTATCCAGACATTGATAACATAAGTTATAAGACAATATCTTGGTTTAAAGAAAGAGCTATTCTGTCACCAACTAACGAACAAGTAGATAAAGTAAATAACTTGATTATTTCAAAGTTTGATGCGCCGACGAAAATATACTACTCGGTCGATACTGTTCTCGATTTGGAAGAAGCTATTCAATTTCCTACAGAATTTCTAAATTCTTTGAAACCGTCTGGACTCCCTCCTCACAAAATGGAGCTGAAAATAGGTTGTCCTGTTATTTTATTAAGAAACCTATGTCCACCTAAACTTTGCAATGGCACGCGTTTGCTGGTAAAATCACTGAAATCTTTCATAATAGAGTGCACAATACTCACAGGATGTGGTACCGGAGAAGATGTATTGATTCCCCGAATCCCTCTGATACCATCGGATCTACCATTCCAATTTAAACGCTTACAATTTCCGGTAAAGACATCTTTTGCAATGACCATTAATAAATCTCAGGGTCAAACCTTCAACGTTGCAGGCTTAGATTTGAGTGTTGACTGTTTTTCACATGGCCAACTGTATGTCGCTCTTTCAAGAGTAACCTCTAGAGAAAACATGTTTGTATTGTCTAATGACAAGAAAGCTATGAACGTTGTATATAAAGACATTCTGTAATATATTAATTGTTGTAAAAATAAAATAAATACATATGTAAAAATGCAAAAAGTAAATATGTAAAAGTGTACTGTATGAATTTAGATATTCCAAAGATAGCAGGAAATCTTCATGCTATAAAGAAAGGGGAATTGTTTTACTCCAAATTTAACGCGTGCGGGCCACGGGCAATAATGAATAAGCCAAAACTACTGGATCGATTTTAATCATTTTTTCAGTGAGTGACATAGGGTATATATTTTATACCCGTGCGAAGCTGGGCGGGTTGCTAGTAATATATAAAAATATTAAAGGAAACCGAAAAAATTTCACCTTTGAAATTACTAAAAACCAAAAAAAAAAGTTTAGAAGTATATTTGAGCGTAAAGCTTTTAAAAATGTATAAAAACATTAAAATAAACTTCAGATATTTCTTGTCAAAAAACTCTATACCGAAATTTTCTATATTAAATAAGAGTCCAAATTATTAAATTTTTGCAGTTTACTTCAGCCCCAGACGAATATATTCAAGGTGAGAACAGTAGACCGGTTGAATTGTTGTTTTTTTTTTTTCGAAAAGAAATAACGAAAAGCGCTTCCATTTGCATTATCGTCGTACTCGTATGGTTATAGCATGAAATGAATGTCCGGTGTTTAAACCCGTTCGTCCTTTACTCTTTCTTTTATATTCACTCATGTCGTGACATTCCAACGCAAAAACGTTGTTGTTGGTCTTGTGCCATCACCTTTGACGAATGCGCCTTGCTTCAGCCCACAAAGGAACCAATTTTCAGAAAAATTCACGACAATTCACTCAGATCATTTGAGCGATTCAAGTTTTCTTCCTAATGAAAAAAAGAGGTTGTCTGTAAAGTCGGTTTACTGACGATAGTTTAACGTGACAACGTCATAAGAAAATACTGATGGAATTGTTTCATTTTTCAAAACAAAACTTTAATTTTATTTGTTTGATAGATATTTTGTATGGATATAGTGGAGGAGGTAAATGGAATTGCAATGGAATAGGTCAAGTTATATTTACACAAACGTGAAAAATGACGAAACATTTATGAAATTCATGAAAGATATCTTCAATTTCGATTGTGCATCAGACGTTAATAAGTCAACAACACTATGAGGCATCATCATCGATTTGACTTTCTCAAGACACATTACACTTGAAACACTCCCTTTCATTTCCTATTTTTCCTATCATCGTTTATTCTCAACAGAGAAATGGTTCATTACCATGTACACAGGAAGAAGTCATATGCAAATACAGGTATCCCTTGTATAACGCGGTCTTATACAACGCGGTTTCGATATAACGCGATTTGGCTTTGACGATATGAACGAAGATGACTTTTATGAAATTATGAGTGAAGGTACAGACCTCACCGAAACAGACCTAATTCAATTAACAACTGAATCTCCATCCGTCTAAAATCTCGCACAAGATGACGGCACTTCGGTAGAAGATATCTGTGAATCAATTCCCAGTTTCACTCTGAAGCGCATACGAGAGGGTTTAAGTTTGGTTGAGAAAATGAAATCTTTCTTTACAACTAATGATCCTTCGCTGGAGAGATCCAGCAAAATAATAAGGGAAATAGATATTAATCTAGCACCTTATTACGAAATTGAAAAGGAGCTTAAAGAACCACCCACCAAAAACTGATAACAGATTTTGCAATTATAAAACCAGTAGAAGAACCACAAGGTCCCACAACTAGTTTCTTATCCAATAGCGAAAACTATGTTGAAGAAATATCTTCTGATGAAGCTATTGCTCCCACAAAACGCCCACGTGCAAAGATCTTTGAAGACAGTTAAACAGATTAATTACCATATGAAGTTTGAAGAATAACAATAAAGTTTTTAATAAACCTTTAATTTGTTTTAGTTTGTTTTTAAATTTTTTAATGTGCACATAATTATTTAAATTTTGTTTTTTGAATTTTGAAATATGTATGTGCATATGTATTATTATTGATACCTTGTGGTTTTAATTGTATAAGAAAGTCTGAACTTTAGTATTGAGTTGAAATATATGGGCATCTGTTATTTTGTATGTATTTTATTTAAAAAAAAACTTATTGGAACATAACCCCCAAATTTATATGAAAACTATGTTTTAGATAACGCGGAATTACATAACGCGCAATTCTTCTGGAACGTAACTATCGCGTTATACGAGGGATACCTGTAGAAGTATGTGAATTTACATATACATACATATGCTCACTCAAGTAGGAGAGAGCAAGATGTCGAACGATGCCGTTCGTTTGCTTTGTTTGCTTTGTCGTTCGTTCCGCGCTTTCGCTTGCAGTTCATTCAAGGTAACGACAATGAGCAAGGTAACGACAAATGAGCAAGGTAACGACAAATGAGCAAGGTAACGACGAATGAGCAAGGTAACGACAAATGAGCAAGGTAACGACACATTTTTTCGTGCGAACAGCCGGCTAAATCGAATTATAAGACGTTATCACGTCAAAAATGCAAAATAAATGAATTCTAAAGTCTTGTGCAGCCTTAGTTGTACAAAAAATGACCTACCCTAGTGTAGGTAAACATACCTATATGTATGTGGGTGTATTCGCTTCTGACGTGTGCATTCCTAACTAAAGTCGACGTATAAGATTTATATTGAAAAAATATTTTTAGAAGTGATGTTTGTGCCAATTCATTTAGCTGCACACTTTTGTTTGGTGATATGACTACAGGTTCGTCATAAAAACTGGTCAAAAATCAGCAGCTCGTAAAATTAACATATTCGAAAGAGATCAAAGAGTTGAGTAGTGGTTGCCTATATTCGACTATACAGTATAGGCAAGTATGAGGGGTTGAGTTAAGTAACAGATAGTTTTTCTATTTTGTGTTGTTTGAAGTTAATTATTTTCGCTCATATTTCTTCTTTTATTAATTAGGGTACATATTTTTGCGGCCGATAGGTTTAGTAGCTAATAGTTCGTAGTTCAAATGATAATTACAACACGAATAAACTTAGCATCACTGCACTTTTTCGATGAATGTAAACGACAGTAGATAGCGGCACTGGAGTTTAGTTTACCTGAAAGTTGCATTTTTAAAGTTTTTACAAGCAATGCATACCAAACTGCGCCGGCCTAAATTGCTTTCCATTTTCCAATACAAAAACAACAACAGAGGCTTATATATATATATATGTATATAATATATAAGTACACCAATTTAATTAAAAATAATAGTTTCCCAAAAATAAGATTTTCTGATCGGTTTCAGACCCGTGTTGGGGCACATGCTCGGACAAAGTCATGCACACTGCTTGCCAAGAAGTAGCAGCTGCTATTCTTCAACAATTTGTTTTAATCCATTTTTGCTAATTTTAGTATAACATTTGAAAAAAATAATAATAAATAAAAAATTGATGGCACAAAGCTGTTTGTAAATATTCTAAAACTCTTGCGTCAATTTTCTTTTTTTGACAATTTGCTGGCGCGCCACATGACACGACATTTTCGGCACAGTTTGCTAACGTCCAGCAGTCTGTCAAATTTGGCAGCGTGGGCGCATACATATGTACATACACCTACATGTACTGAATTTTCCGCTTTTACTTGCTCAGCAGCCAAAGGCGCTCCAGCTGCGTTAGTCAATACAGAAAAAAAAATAATTTTCGTGTTCGGCATTCAAAAAATATATACTTTGCTAGGCACACGCTTGGCAGTACGAGTGTTGCTTTGTTGCCAACTTAATATGTTGCTCCCCCACTTCACCCCCTGCACTTAATTAATAACATTATCTAATTTTTCAATATTCTTGCAAATTTCCACGCTGCCAATTACTTATTTTTATTAATAAATTTCTATTGCGCTACAGCTTGCCAGCTTCCGTGCTCCATATAACATGTATGTGTGTGTGTGTGTGTGTGTGTGTGTGTGTATCTGTATGTTGATCGTTTTATTAGCATCCCGCTTGGCTTTTATTAATTGCCTTTTTTATTGAAAGTTCTTTATTTTTACTATTTCTATTTTGTATTCTTTGCATTATGGCCTTTACTACTGTCGTTCCTCTTCGTCACTTTTAGATTTTATGATAAATTTTAATTAAATAAAGCTGGCTTATATGGCCCGGCGCGGCTGTGCCTTTTTATTGGTTGCTGCATTCTATTGAGCCACTCACACTGAGGCGCTTTTGTAGGTGCCACAAAAACGGATATTTTCTTGGTGTCTATGGAAGCTTTTATAGCTTACTTGTAAAGGGGCCTTTTTAAGACTTATAGAACACTTTCTTAAATAATTTGAAAAAATTACTAAAATAGCCGATATTTAGATTCCATTAAACTGTACATTTCAGTAGCAAAAGCTGAGAATGGACGAGTCGCAATCGTTCCCGACGGTTGTTTGCTTCCCATCGATAGAGAGCTCCCAATTGAATCAAATCCTTACTACTCTACAATGGCGGATTCATTAGTGGGTTGAACTTGAAACTGTGTGCTTCGATTGATCTTTTGACATAATTTATTGAATGAATACAAAAATCCACAAAGCTATATCAGGTGAATACGAGGATTGTGGTACCAGGCCAGTGTTTGTCCGCTGGCAAACCTATTTGTTTAAGTGGGAGTTGTATCTTTTCTGATGCAATCCAAATTAGGAAGGTAAAATGAAATCCAAAATACACCAATTTACTTATCAAAATTTTATGAGAGACCCTATGAAAAGTATTCGAAAAGTCAGGGTAGATAACATCTACTCAATAGCCGATACGATGAAATCGTAATAAATCCATGTCGATTCAGACTTATGAGGCTAGACAAAGCAAATGCCAGCTTTATCACATATAATTTCGAAATTGTTGTCAATTTAGTAATGGGTCTACAGTTTGTGGCGTCACATTCAGAAGTTGATTGTGCCCAAATAATAAAACTCACACAACTTTATTAATTTTCTTTGAATTTCATCCTAAGTAAAAGCTCATTCAATACGGTTGTAACTTTATTTTTCAAGCAAATTTTTGAGAGTGTTTGATGGATGATATAAACGTCGCAAAAATGTTATCGAAACCGACAAAAATTGATAACACAAAATTAGAAAATTCCGAAAGTGTATTATCACGTGTATTGTTTTCCATAAAACGAGCCGCTAAAACTTCCGAAAGGTCTACTTTACTTAAAAAAATTTTAATTGCATAATAACGTTATGGTATTTTTTTTTCTTCAATGACATCACCGGAGAGGACGGCAACACCTTATTCCAGGCATGGGGATCGCTGCATTACACGTTTTTTTAAGTTTTCTGTACGTCTTCAATTTTCCTTTGTTTTTTTCTTTTTTTTTTTGGAAATTTTTCCTCTTAGTTTTTCACAGTTTTTAATTTACTAGTCGCTAAAACTTGCTATTTGCAATTTTATTCCTGGACGAAAATATTGCTCCTAACGTCAAAATACTTAAGGGGACGGATACCAGTAAACGGCCACATACAGTTTATTTATACATTAAAAAACTGTAAACATTTTTTTTCTTATTTTAATCATTTAAAATGGCGGATGTACCTTCAATTCTTCCAGGAAGGTCGCAGCGGGGCTTTTCAATCGGCGGGCATTGTAGCATCGGCGTCAGTGACCTGAATACAAAAAACCAAAAATTATTTTCTTCATTAATGTCATAATTTCTGTACGAATTAAACAAAAATGGGAGAAAAAAATTCGCGGAATAAATTTGCTTACAAAAAAATTAATTTTGGGGCCAATTTTCCTACTATTTTTTGCTTAAAAAAATGATTTTTTCGAAGAATGTTCGAAAACTTTAAACACATAAAAAGTATATTAATATCATAAAAAAGTTGTGCGCAACATTTTAGGGAGATCGGTCAGTAACGTTTTGAGAAAAATGTTTTAAAGTTTTAATACATAACTATCTAT
This sequence comes from Anastrepha ludens, assembly GCF_028408465.1. Classification (NCBI taxonomy): domain Eukaryota; kingdom Metazoa; phylum Arthropoda; class Insecta; order Diptera; family Tephritidae; genus Anastrepha; species Anastrepha ludens. The sequence continues at coordinate 113,251,762 of NC_071500.1, read as the reverse complement.
ACCTCTTCCAGCACTCGAACGCAAAGAATAGAGTCGTCACGGTTGACGATCTGTAGTATAAGAAATAATTAAATTTACGTTTTAACAATTTTTTGACACATTCTTAAAGAATTATATTAACATTTTATGAAAAAAAAAAAACATTTTTTTTCGAAATTTTACAGGTACAGGGTGGGCCATATAGCGTTTGCTTTTTGAACCACCAATTTTTTTGAGAATGGTAACACAAATGACATCGGCCGCCGTAGCCGAATGGGTTGGTGCGTGATTACCATTCGGAATTCACCGAGAGGTCGTTAGTTCGAATCTCGGTGAAGGCAAAATTAATAAAAACATTTTTCTAATAGCGGTCGCCCCTCGGCAGGCAATGGCAAACCTCCGAGTGTATTTCTGCCATGAAAAAGCTCCTCATAAAAATATCTGCCGTTCGGAGTCGGCTTGAAACTGTAGGTCCCTCCATTTGTGGAACAACATCAAGACACACACCACAAATAGGAGGAGGAGCTCGGCCAAACACCTAACAGAAGTGTACGCGCCAATTATTTATTTATTTTATTTAACACAAATGACATGTCAAATGTGTTCATAATTTACTTAAAGGTATGACATTTACGAAATTGGACGCTATACGCTTGAACAAAATTGGGAAATATTGAAAACCTATTTACAAAGTGGTGAGTCTTCTTCTTCTTTTCTGATTTTCACATCGGTGGCTACGTCAATAAGCAAAATTGTCGGATTTGGTGCTCAGAAAATCCACACGTTACTGTAGAGAAACAAATGCATCCACAACGAGTCACTGTTTGGTGCGGTTTTTGGTCTGGCGGATTCATCGGGTCATTTTTTTTTCGAAAATGAGCGAGGAGCCGCGGTTACAGTAAATGGCGAGCGTTACCGTGACGTGCTCAATGAGTTGTTCCCAAAAATTGAAGACGATGACATGGACGACATTTGGTTTCAACAGGACGGTGCAACTTGTCACACTGCCAAAGTTACACTCGAACTTTTGGCTACCGGTTTTGAAAACCGTATAATCAGCCGAATTCCGATATCAATTGGCCGCTTCGGAGCTGTGAATTAAGCCCGTTGGACTATTTGTTGTGAGGAGCCATTAAGGACAAACGCTATGCGAACCAAAGTCGATTGATGCTTTAAAACACGAAATCGAAGTTGCCATTCATGAAATTGGAGCCCAAACAATCGAAAATGTGCTTAAAGATTGGGTTGATCGAATGGCCTACAGTAAAGCCAGTTGTGGCAGTCATTTGAACGATATTATTTTTTATTCATAAATGACAATGTTCAATTTTCAAAATAAAAAAAAAATTTTTAAAAATATTAATTAGTTTTTTGCCGAAATAGATTTCTTTATACGTAATGGCAGTGTTTAGATTTCAAAGATTTACTTTTTAGATTTGAATAGTTGATTGCTTACTGATTTCTGTTGGAATTTAATGTTGGAAAATGATGCTGGTTTTATAATTAAAATACTATCACTTTCGCATTTTCCAACTAAAATTGTGCCAGACTTATTTTTTAAGGTTTGACATGTTCACAAGAGTTGAATCCTGAGACATTCTGAACAACTGTGCCGAATAATCTTTTTCAAAAACCACAAACTGGTAAAACGTAGAAATCAGAATAAGGTATAAACTTGAAAAATTTCACTTGGAGAAAAAAGAAGTTTTTGAAAAATTATCAAAAAAATAGATTTGTTTAAAGACGTGCAGAAAACTTAAAAAAACTATTTAGTTGTTGTTGTTGTAGCAGCATAAACGATCCGCTTACGTAGAACCAAGTGTCAACCGACTGTCGTAGGAACGAAAAAACCATGTATGTAATGATGGACTTCAATTTCCCATAACCGAAATAGGGTGGAACCGCATGTATTTTCTTTGCGCCTATAATAGTGAAATTGGTGAAACTTTGAGTGATTATACAACACAACCCACTATCCATTTGTGGAACAACTTCAAGACGCATGCCAGAAACAAGAGGAGCAGCTCGGCCAAACGCTTAACGCGCCAATTATTTATTTATTTTATTCAACACAACCAATTCAAAAGTAGTTTTAGATTATATATTTTTTTGCTCTATAATGTTGGACAATATTCTCCCGGGCGCCGTAGCCGAATGGGTTGGTGCGTGACTACAATTCGGAATTCACAGAAAAAAAACACCAAAATTAAGAAAAACATTTTTCTTGTAGTGGTCGCCCCTCGGTCCGAGTGTATTTCTGCCATGAAAAAGCTCCTCATATTTTTTATTTTTATTTTTTTTTTACGGAATCTACAATTCGTGCTATAGGTCTCCATAAAAGTGCTGGATCATTGTCACACAGTGTAAATTATAGTTTGATTGTTTAGTGAATTCGAAGAAATTAGCTCATCTCTCCTTAACGACTCAAGCCACCAGAACTTTCTGCATCAGTCAATTCGTGCACGTCATGCCAAAGCAACGAGCTAAGGAACCGATATGAAAAATTTTGCATGCTAGAAAATTACGCTGAGTTTATTTCGTCAAAATGTACTTGTAGTTTCATGTATGTATGTAAATATATATGTATGTAATCACCTTTTATGTGGTTTGCTGCTAATTCGTTTTGTCGTTTCGCTCCAATGATTTTATGTAGCTAAGCTGCCTTTGAAGTTCACCGCTGTTGAAATGTATTAGCTGGAACAAAATTAATTATTTAAACGTAATTTACTTTTATGGCGATTTTTCATGAAACTTGTTGCAAATCAAGACAAATTAGTGTGACCCACCCCTTTAATATGGGATGAATAATTTGTGGGTGCATTGAAATGCCGAGCCGAGAATGACCCAGAATTGTAGATAAATTTCAATTTTATATTACACAATAAGAAAATGCAATGTGTAAATTATAATAAAAGTAAATTTTTGTCGAAAGTAGCGCTCATAACAACTACTAATTACACGACTCCACTTAAATTTCCGTTGTGTGAGCACTAGCACTCACGCTCTTACGCCTCACTCTCACCCTTATCACACTTTAGATGTATGCGAGTTGAATTTCTACCCTTTCACCACTTGTGAGTTATGTGCGCATTCGTGTTACTTAGTAAATACACGCATATGTATGTGTATGCATGTGTTGACATTTAGAGAAATTAGTTACACGTTACCTGCGGCTCATATTTGTCAGCTTGAGGGGTGCCGTGCAGTGAGGTCTCGACAATTACTACAGCTGGCTGATTACCCAAGAGTCGGTGAGTCTCCAACTTGATTTCCCCACATACCCACATTCGCTCTTACCGCCCGCCCCGCCACAACGTGTGTATGTACATTTGTACGTAGCTGACTCACTCACCTACTCATCTCATTTCATTTTACTTATCCTCTACTTCGCCGCTGTCCCATCACACCACACGTACGTATGTACCTTAACTAACCGCAACCGTCACGTTTGCCGCCACTTTACCACCTCGGTGCTATGCGCATTTGCTTGGCTGCCTCGGCAACTCATTAAGTATCGCCTGTCCCGCAACAAGCCGGGCCATGCGGTACAGCGCGTACCGACTGGCTTTGGATTTAGACAGACATTCTGGCACCAGAAAAATGAAAGCAAACGAACGAAAGAAATTACTGAGAGTCAGCGAGTGAGTGAGTGAATGAGTAGTGAATGAGCAAATGAACTGCGCGTCGAAATGTAATGACAAATGAGGAAAAAACGCAAAGCTGACAAAAATGAAAATAAAAATAAAATGCCAATAGTCACAGATTTGCCCGTAACAGCGGTAAAATGGTCACGAAAGCGTAGAAACAATTCTGATAAAAAACTTAGTATGTAATTTCAAAAATGCTCCAATTTGGGACCTACCAGAGAGGGAGCATGCGGTTACGGGTCTCGCAAGGTTTTTAGCTCTGAGACGTCAAGGATCAAAATGATTTCGAACGTAGGAATTATGGGTATATTTACTCCCTTAAAGTAAAAAAACTTTTGTTATCGATTTATTAAAAAAACGAGCAACACTTTTTCACTGAACTCTTTCCATTGTCAAAGCTTTTGAGAGATTAAATGTTCCGGAAAAACTTTACACTTGCTCTGAAGACAAGGAAGACTCAATCTGGGCCACACATCAAACTTTCCTAACACTGGTCTCCATATTTGGGGCTACTTTCAAGACCGGACTGCAATCGGTTTGACTATGACATTTGCGGCGTAGATGAGGTAAGATTAACACAAGTCAAGTTAACACAAAGTCTGGTAAGTAAGCCCTGGATAGTAAGAACCCTCCGAAGACCACACAAATGAAGCCATGACCATACTGGGAAAAGAGTGGACTCGTGGTGGGCCAGCTTATCGCAACTGACGCGTTTGTATTGAAAATGTTCAACTATTAGGAACATTTTTAATTTTAATGTTCTGTATTTACCTCGGTGACCCTGTTTATAATGAAACCATGTAGTAATTCCACACAAATCCACCCTTCCACTTGGCTACGTTTTGTAATTTCGTCTCTACATCTTTGCCATTTTACCTTGTTTAGCGCTGTTTCAAATCTGTGTGCTGCGGTGCATGCGTGGAGGTTTTGCGGGTAGCGATGGGCATGGGTAGCACTTTGTTGGATATGACGATATGACATTTGTGCAGCGAAGCGTGAAATAAACTAAAGCAATATGCTCACCAATTGCTCATACACTTTGTTGTGTCAACTTGTTGTTTTTGCCTTTTCCAACTACTGTCATTTGCGCTGGTTATGGCAATGTGTGGATCATGTGATACCTCCTTGTACTTGCATATAAATTTGAAACTATGTAGCACACTTGAAACAATCCGCTATTTACTAATCCGAAGGAAAATCAAGGGGGCTAGCAGGAAATCATTTGGTTTGGTGGGTAGTGCATTGAGTGTTGAGAGTAATAAAAGTTATGAACTTGGCGCTAAATCTCAAGCATCATAGCTGGTGGAAATTGGTGAGCTCTGCGTTCTATTCGAAGTATGCCAATTGCCTCCCTGCAGAGTAATTGAAATCCATATTTTTCTAGTCCGGTTTTCGCCTGCTGAAGCAGGACACCAACATTTTTAGTAGAAGTAAATAGTAGAATTTTAAAACACCACTCGAATTTCCGACCACTCTGGCAGTAGCTATTTGGGTCTCTCTCTCTGTATTATCGAGCTACGAAAACAGTTTTGCTATAAACTGCAGAGCTATTGTTTGAATAATTCCTTCAGTATTCTTCATTCACAGAGGATAAACTTGTTCGGTTTAAATACCTAGTATATTCGAGTTAAAATTCTATTTCAAGGCAACTTGGTTCTAGCGAGGCTTTAGGCTCTTTTGACAGATTTTTTTTTTCAACGAATTTTGTGTTTTTTGCATATTTAGAAAGATAAATGCTTTCATAGTTAGTTCTGCCTTCTCCATACTGGATGAAGAGGCAAAGCGAATGGGACTGGTGGTGAACGAGGACAAAACGAAGTACCTCCTGTCATCAAACAAACAGTCGGCGCACTCGCGTATCAGCACCCACGTCACTGTTGACTGTTATAATTTTGAGGTTGTAAAGGACTTCGTATACTTAGGAACCAGCATTAACACTCATAACAATGTCAGCCTTGAAATCCAACGTAGAATCTCTCTTGCCAACAAGTGCTACTTTGGACTAAGTAGGCAATTGAGTAGTAAAGTCCTCTCTCGACGAACAAAACTAACACTCTACAAGACTCTCATCATGCCCATCCTAACGTATGGCGCAGAAGGGTGGACGATGACAACATCCGATGATGCGACGCTTGGAGTGTTTGAGAGAAAGATTCTGCGTAACATTTTTGGACCTTTGCACGTTGGCAACGACGAATATCGCAGGCGATAGAACGATGAGCTGTATGAGCTTTACGACGACATAGCGCAGCGAATAAAGATCCAGCGGCTACGTTGGCTGGGTCATGTCTTCTGAATAGATACAAACGCTCCGGTTCTGAAAGTATTCGATGCGGTACCAGCTGGTGGTAGTAGAGGAAGAGGGCGGCCTCCTCTGCGTTGGAAAGATCAGGTGGAGAAGGACTTGGCTTTACATGGTGTGTCCAATTGGCGCCGGTTAGCACGAGAAAGAAACAACTGGCGCGCTTTGTTGAACTCTGCCAAAATGGCTTAAGCCTCATAAGCTTAATTCCTCAATGAGATTTAAATATATTCGCTTATCTTCAAAATAGCAAATAATACTCTTGGCATGAAAGTTTCCAATCCATGTTAGACTCAAAATTCCGGTGTTTCCAATTCACTGAAGACGGGCTATATAAAACTGGTTCATGATTTTCTCAGATTCACTGTTCTCCAGCGCCGAAAATGAAGCAGACTACCCTAGAGTAGTGGTTTTGACTTTGGAAACTGACACATAAAAGAAAAACCATTCAGCTTCTTGAGGAGTATCCTTTCACTAACATCAAACGACACCAATTTTAATGCTAAATTGACTCAAGAAGATAAGATCATGCTTTGATATACCAGTGTCTTTTAAAGTTTTTTAATTTTTTTTTTCAGAACTTTTGCTCAATATCAACTAATTTTGATTTTTAGAGCAAATGAAATATTCCTGCAGACCTCATTTGTGTGAAGCCATTTTCAGTTGACATCGACTGACTGGATATTGCTATTGCACTGACCTTGAATGCATGCGAAATATATTTACTATTATATATGTATGTATGTGTAAGGGTATGTGCTTGTATTTCTGAATATTTGTGGGTATAGATCCAACGGCTTAATCCCTACTACTCGTACTCATGGTCTCATCAATCGCTGACACATCTGCAATGGATATGGCTGAGTATATACATACACATTTACTTACATACACACATATGTACACTGAAATGCATATTTTTATAAAGGCATAGGTATGTGTGTGTTTGCATGTTTAGGTTGAACTTTGTAATTTGCCCGTATGATGGCATTTTCATGTTAGTTGCTTGCCTTTGCTACTTACCTACTTCTGCCACTCACTTCGTTAGCCGCCAGAAGCGAAGCAACCATTTCTTGTCACAGCAATTTATTTTTTATTTATTGTACACACATACATACACACATATATACATACATACATTTATACATATATACATACATACATGTATAGAAATTTCATTGCAAAATTAGAATGTAAGTGGACTAACCTTTTAAAAGGGAATTTATGTAGTGGAAAATAAATTGGATAAAATTGTTGGGGCACCGAGTGTCCTTTTGGATCTTTGAAAAGTAATAGTGATGAAGTACAGCGAAGAGGAATGAATGGATAGCTAGCGCGTATTGGATCAAAAAAATGGTTTTTGGAACAAATTTCGATGGCCCGAGATTTCTTTTTTCTTGGTAGTGAAGATGATATTGGCCAAGCCAGCCGATATGTGGTACACTGAGTTGGGATAAGTGCAAAAGTTATTAGAATTTGGTCACTAGAAACAATTTTGATCCTTTTTTCCTATTGAACAGAAATTAAATTTTTTTAAGTTTCCATTCCCCGCTCAATAGGTCAACAATATTCATTCATACATTTTTGCTCTTTAATAAATTACAACTTCTTTGGATAATAAAAGTACTCTTCTTTGTGATTTCTTACAATTCCTCTTCGCTAATTTAGCTTTTTCCGCAGGATCAGCAAGACTGTTCTGTGGCCTTAGCGATAATAAATTACCATTGGCGGTTTCGTGTTACCAAACCATAAATAAACTAAAAGCCGCAAAAACAACATAAAAATGCGAACGAAAAAAAAACGCAAAATGCAATAAAAAAAGGACAAGCAAATCAAGGTGCTCCCACCTCCATAAATATTAATCATAAATGCTATTGTGGACACAGGGTGCATTTTATGTTCCAGTTCGATTTGGTTTGGCTGCAAATTTTGATTTGTATGACATTTGTGAGCTGCCATATGCTTAAACATAAGTATGTATGCACGCATGATAATCGTAGAGAGTGGTAAGTACCTGTAAACCACTTTTGTGTTCAAATTTTATTATGGAGCATTGTGAAGAGAAGTTTGAAATTATACAAAGCGCATTCATTAAATGTGGTGGCACTAGACAAACAACACTGTTCTGTACGTTTAATTGTCAGAGCAAAGTATTGAGAAACTAGAAAACAAATAATGAATTCGCCTTGTTTCATTATGAGCTGACAGCCACATGTACACGGCGAAAGAAAAAAAACCACTCAACTGATTTACCTACACCACTTTTAATAGATGCGCCTTGAAATTATATGAATAAAATAAAACGACTAAGACAATCATTACTCGAGTCATGAAGAATATTAGTACACATACTAGAAAAGATTGTTGAGCGCTGTTCAAGCAGAGGTGCTTTGAGTTCTGCAGAGACTGTCAAGATAAAGAAAAGGAAGCAGCGTTCACCTTCTGCGCCACTGTTCTACTCTATCTAGATCCGAAGACTCGTCATTCTGGGTATACAATTGTCCATTGAGTTGGAAGATCTCCGTATTTTCGAAATCAGAGATCTTCTAAAGTTTGAGCAGCTTTGAAGCTATATGCTCTGATAATATGTCTACTATCTGCCTTTTTTTTTTTGTTTTTTGTATTTTCACAGTCTGTTTACTTTTCTGACACATTATCTTTTATTACAAATTTGTATTAAATATATATAACTTCTGTTCGAGGAACATTGGCCTGAAAGAGAAAACGCACCCTGTTTCTTATGACTGCAAAACAATTACCGCCGAACATAACATCAATATCAATGTTATTGCTGCAGATATGTTTGTATGTAACCACTGCACTACGAGTATTTATATGTATATTATTGCTGATGATGAAATCATATCGCGAAAACTTTTCCGCTTCAATGGAAATTTCCAGAGATCAAAAGCGTGCTGGCGAATGCAAAAAATGCTCTTGCATTGGAATTGCACAAAAAAATAGGCACACCTACTTACATAAAATTTGTACCTACATACTCACAGACATATACAAAATCGATCTGAATGAAAAGTCGTGCGCTACAAAAACAACAAATACAAATACTTCAGCGATTATGTGTGACTCCTACGTAAATTGGTTTCTAGTGCAGCGAGCAGCATGCGCATTAGGGTGGAGTTTCCATCAACATTTAAACAATTTTTAATCGGATTGTAAATAAAGTAGCCAAGTTTTTGAACCATTAAATTTCAGTAAAATAAAGTGTAAGTTTAAAAGGCTCAAAATTCTCGTTGATTTTTGATAATTTTTTCCACTGACTTTGTTGCGCATTTTCTCCTCGCCACTTTCTAATAACTGTACTGCCAGCTAATAGATATCTGGAATTCCTTCAGGAATTTATTTGATTCGCAAGAGTTACATAGCTGAGAGATCGATTTTGCCTCAGCCGTAATTTAAGCCGTAATGACGATCAAATCTTCACTACAGAAGCCAGGGAAACCCGCCAACCAAGGGGAGTCCTATCGTCCGATAACTCTCCTTTCCCCAGTAGTGAAGACGCCTGAAGCCCTTCTACTCCCACGCTACTAGATGACATTTTACAGTCGACACTCCCGCCAGGGCTGAAGAGGTGAACCGCGAACTACCGTCACTCGTCGGTGATATTTCGAGCCCAGGCATCAAAACAGAGAAAAATTTAGCAGGGAGTACCGCAGGGTGGTGTCCTTTTACCTTTGCTTTTTAATTTCGAAACTCGCCCACCCACCAGAGGGAGTCTCACTTGTCTCATACGCCGACGACTGCACGATAATGGTGTCGGGCAATGACATTGATGGCCTATGCACAAAAGTAAACGACTACCTCGCCCGTCTTTCTCGCTTCTTCACTGCGAGAAACCTAAAACTTTCTCCCACTAAATCCACGGCGACCCTTTTTACCACCTGGACAAAGAAGGTCAAGCTGCAACTTCAGGTACACGTCGATGATACCCCAATACCGACGGTAAACAACCCCAGAACATTGGGAGTCTCCTTTGACAGCTTGCTCTCCTTCTCAGCGCACACAACCGCTATTGCAACGAGAGTTCAGAATGGCAACAAAGTCCTCAAGTCGCTCTCCGGCAGCACTTGTGGCAAAGACAAAGAAATGTTGCTGTCGACTTTCAAAGCAATAGGCCGACCTTTTCTTAACTATGCTGCGCCTGTCTGGTCGCCTGGAACCAGTGATACGCAGTGGACAAAGTTCCAGACCTGCCAAAATACTGCAATAAGGACCGCGAAAGGATGTCTCCTGATGTCCCCAATACAACACCTGCATGACGAGGCTCACATGCTTCCTGTGAAGGAGCATAACAAACTGCTCAGCAAGCAGTTTCTGCTAGGGGGTCACCGTGGGCCTCACCCATGCAGACACCTGCTTGAGCCTGAGCCATCTCCCAGGCACATCAGGAGGCACTTCCTCAACTACGTGGACGTGATCAGACCACTCCAGGATCAGACAGTGTACAGACAGGCCATAAACGACATTCATCGGGAGACCCTTACCACCTTCTTAAGCTCCCGATCCCCGAATGCCATTATCGGAGACCAACCACCACCTATTGCAGACGAAGAGCTCCAACTTCCCCGAGAGTCCCGCGTAACCTTGGCACAATTACTTTCTGGATACTGTACCAGGTTAAACTTCTACTTATTCATTTTATTCATTATTTATTTACTAAACATAACCCACTCATCTAACACCTCTCTCCCTCTGGACCCAACCCGTCGAAACAGCTAGTTTCCTGGGCCTACCGTTAGATGAGCTAGACGAAGACGACCGGTGATTACACTACACTGACAGGGCGAAGATACTGCTACAACAACAACAACATCAAGTCGATTTTCCATAGAATGATGAGTTCAGAGGCAGGTTTGACGACTTGAATAAATGAAATTGCTGACAAATTGGCGCCATGGAAATCAGTTCGGCCATTACCTAAGATATGTAGTTTGCTTAAATCCAATTTGGGGAACTATGTTGACCACCCTAGCATGTATGCACATATATCTAATAGCTATCTAGCCGAGCCATAGCGTTTATTAGCTCCAAATGCAGGGTTTAGTTGGATTAAACGACTGCTGATTTATTTAATTTCTCTGCCACATTTACCAATGACAAAACAAATATAAGTAAAAATAAAGAGAAATAATAAAAAGTAAGTAATTATACTAGCATACATATTTACGTATATACAGGGATAGCTGTTCCAATTAATTTTACATCAAAGCGTACTGCCGACACAGTCCGACTGCCGACAGAGACTGACTGCCAAGTGCAAAAATGTTTGTAATTCTATGAAGAGATAAAACCGCGATTTGACATGAGGCGTTTATGCAGATTAGGGCACACAAGGAAAAGCGTTAAAAAGTATGGTTCAGAAAACAGTGGCAGGGAAACTCTGGCAAGCCAGGCAGTCCAGAACTCGATGAAAATCCTCAAGTCAAAGGTTTTATGCGACTGAATTGAGAATAGCCCGCAAGTTAGCAGACGGCAAGGTCGGCCTATGTGTACATATAAGAATACGCTTGAAAACGAGGTAATTTATAGAAATAAAAATAAATTTGAAATACAAAAAATTTAGTTAAAACATGATAATGCCTCGCTTCTGATATTTCGAGCACAGTTGTACATACATACATATTTTCGATGAACCTACTAATTTCTGTAATCTTTCATAGACCTGGCTTTCCCTTGTTCCACTCCACAGCTCAACTCAACAGACAATTACTAACCACTTTTCCGCAGGTGTATTTCGAATGCGACTACCAACATACATACAAACATGCACATATTCGCAGATTGAGTTAAATAAAATAAATAAAAAAACTGATTATATCAGCGCTGAGAAGTACAGGCCACAACAAAAATAACAGTTACATCTTTGATAATGCAGATATAGTTGTAAAAAAAAAAATAAATGTTGCATTTAACAACAGTGACAATTGCCACCATTACACTCGCAATTAGCGATGCCAACCTCCTCCAATGAAAATATTGAGCACAAAAAAATATTAAAAATATTTTCCTTTTTTTTTTGTAAAACTTTGTTGGCAGTGAAGTGCAAGTAATATAGTAGCACGCAAACTCATATTAGCCAAGAGGTATGTATGTAGATATGAGTGACACATAAATACATATACGCACACATACATAGACATGCAAAGTAAATGAGGAAGCAATGAAAAATAAAACTCATAGCAAATAAATTAGAAAAAGTTGCACTTAGTTACAGTGAGGCGAAAACGCATAAGCTCTTAAAAAAATGCATGTATGTGTATGTCTACACATATAATCGGAAATTGCAGCACAGAAAATTCCATGAGTCAGCGGCGTAAATTTCTCTGAATTTTAGTGGTAATTAACCACGGACTACTTAGTAAAATAGAATGTTATACATTCTGTCTAATAGGAGCGTGCCCGTTTAACTAACTTAGAAACAATTTGATCAATTAGCTTCTAAGTTTGCAATGTATGGGCTTTTAATATACGAAATATACGAGTATTTATGAGCTTCAGCTGATGGGCTTGCCAGACATGGGTCGACCGAGTTGGTCTCAGAGTTCTTTTACCCGGTCATCGGCATCCCCTAATTGCTGTTAAAGGGGATTCACCTACACAACTTATTTCTTAGAAAAGCGTAGAAGAGATGAAGCTTCAATTTCTCGTGAGCTGTTTCGAAAACCCTTTGGCTCCAGCGTAGTAGAAAATTCTGGGGACTTCTTATAATTCCATTTTCAAATTCGTAGCTGTTTTTACCAGTCATTGAACGTTCGACTCACACGCAGAAAAGCTAAGTTTACAATTTAATCCCCATTGCAGGAGCTGTGGGACCTTTTAGTGAAGGTTACTTTCTCTGTAAATATCCGGGTTAGGCAGGTAGACACGATTAAAGTCACTGGGTGCTAAATCAAAATTTATCAAAATTCGCATTACATGGAAATTTCCACTTTGTTAGACTATAATTCAGTGGGCTTTTTATTCATATTTTCTAACTTCGACCTGAAAACTTTGAAATTTTAATCAACATGTTTTTAAGTTTTTGTTGGATTTAATACAAAGTTTGGAAATTTGAGTTACATAGTTTTTGTTGTTCAATGAGCTATATAAAAAATAAAATAGAAATATAAAATATTAGGTGCGCAACTAAGTTCTTGCTGTTTGTCAATAGATGCCGCCAGCAGTGTGTGCTAGTCGATTCTAACATAACCTAAACGTCATAAACCAAGCTTAGACATATGGTAAACAAACTGCTTCGACACATTAGTGATTTTGTTTTGGTATCATATACTTTTGGTTTTGTGACAATGTCTGATTTTGTGCCGAATTATCGTCATTTGCGAGAAGTGGTGATATTCCTCTTTCATTCGAAAAAAATAAAAAGTTCATGGAGATGCTGCTTTAAGTGAAACAAAGTGCAGAGATTGTTTCCGCCGCTTCAAAGATGGTGATTTTAATGTTGACGACCGTCCGCGTGAAGGAAGGCCAACAACCTACGAAGACGCTGAATTGGAGGATCAATGAGGATCCATGTGAAACACAAGAAGCGCTTGCTTCAGTATTAGGAGTTACCCGCCAATCCATTTCCGCGATTGCATGCTTTGGGAATGATTCAGAATCAGGGGATTTGGACTCATAAGGAAGAGATCGGTATCGACTTCAATTCATGCGATTGAGCCGAGTACTGCGCGAGAAGCGGCCGCAACAGGCGAAGAGGCATGAAAAAGTGATTCTACAGCATAACAACACTCGGCCTCACGTTGCCAAGCCCGTTAAAACCTACCTGGAAACACTGAAATAGGGAATCCTACCCCAACCGCCATATTCTCCAGATATTGCGCCGTCCGATTATCACCTGTTCCGATCTATGTCACCTGATCTAGCTGACCAGCAGTTCCGTTCATATGAAGACATCAAAAAATGACTTGATCGGTGGATAGCCTCAAAAGATGAACAGTTTTACCGCGGCGGTATACGACATCTATCAGAAAGATGAGAAAAAGTAGTAGCCAGCGATGGGCAATACTTTCAATGATTCACTTGTGACCATTTTTTCAGAATAAAGTTGTATTTTAATCAAAAAAACCCGCGAAAACTTAGTTGCGCACCATAGTTGATACTTTGCAATATGCTTCTCTGTTAATTTTGTGAACACACTTGAAAATATTAATATGTATGTGCATGCATGTGTGGGAAGTAGCCTTGTCGGTTAACATTTATCCATTTTTCTATTAAAAGTATGTGACTCGAAAAAAATTTACGTTTCCTTTCTTTTCAATTAAATATTAACCATTTCGTTTTGTTTGTTGGCCAATTCCGCGCAGCTGTCAGCGTTGGAACCACCGCTGCCTTTTGTTATTTCAGTTTGCTGTTCAATTCTATTTCTGCTGAATCACTTACAGTCAACGTCAAAACAAAGTGTACGCCATTTATTGACAAGTTTTGACTATTTATTTATTTACTCTTTAGTTTCAATTATTCTTTTATAAAAAAACCTATTTCATACTACACGAAAAACCAAATAAAGCAAAGTTTCGAACTTTGTACAAAATTTGTAAGAATTCGGCCAACTTTCATCAAAATTTCAAACTTTTTTCTCAGAGTGTTTAGAGAAATTTAGGGTATGCAGTTTTATAGACCATTGAATTCTGATATAGAGAAATGCAAGTTTCATGTAGGTTAAAAATCACATTGATTTTTGAGAATTTTTTTCGGACGCGTTCTTGTGCATTTTCTCCTTTTAATGCACATTTTTTTATATGGAAGAAAGCACCAAACAGCGTCAGCAGAAAAATTTGTCAAAAATCAACGCGATTTTTTAACCAGTTGAAACTAGCACTTTGTTATATCAGAATTGCATACCCGAAATTTTTTTTAAAATTCTGAGTAAAAAATTTTGTACACAGTTTGAAACTTTCCTTTATATGGTTTTTGTAGTATGAGCAACATTTTTATAAAAAAATGATTGAAATTACGATATAACTTTCTTTTGGCGCTAAGAGTACATATGTAGCTGCACTAAATGTTTTTGTTTATTGTTATTTCATTCCTATTGCTGATGTTTATGGGTGAGAATTGCTCACTTGTTTCATGCAAACAATTGTTATACGTACATATGTATGTATGTAGATATTTAATATGAAATTGCAATTAAGTAATGATACTCATGTGGCATGATTTTCACTTTTTATCACTTTATTACACTATTTGCCAAGTTTCTCGCTTTTTGGAAAACAAAAAAATATTTTCCGAACATTTCTATTCTAGTCCCTTACTTTATTTCTGTTCGGCTGGTCAATATTTTGGCTTAATGAATTGCTATAATTATAGCTGTGGTCGGAGTCATTGAAGTACTTTCTATAATTTGATTATGTGATGTATTTTTAAGTGTGCCTAGAAGTGTTAAATAATGAAATGCTTTTATGAATAGTTCGGTTTATTTGCTTCTAAAAAACTATTAGCCGTAACTTTTTAGGAAGGACTCCTTATAATATTTTATACCATTACCGGAGCTCGAGTAGGGGGAGTGGAAGGGAAATCTTTCTTTATAGAGGAAGAAATTGGTATTTCAGAAAAGCTCCAATTTATTTCAGGTGGGAAAAGGAAATATAGAAAAAAGTGGAATAACCCGAACGTTTCTCTTTAACCAGAATTTTTAGAGTTTTTCTAGGTATGCAGTTTTATAGCCCATTGAATTTATAATTTTCAAGTGGCTGAAAAATATGGTTAAATTTTGACAGTTTTTTTCGCTGCGGCTAGCGACTTGAGGACCGAGAAGATGAGCCAGCTGTCGAAGTGACCTACACAATTTTGGGGTTGTTTACGGTGGGCATTGCCGCATCGTCAACTTTCACTTTTAACTCTTTGCTTTAAAATTTGGTCTCGAAAAATGGCACACGACTGTCGACGACACAAATAATTCGCTGACTACCTTTTCAGTCCCAGTGGTAGGACCAACTGTTGGATATTATCTAGTAGCGTGAAATGCCAGACTATATAGAAAGCCTTTAGTAGGTTCAATGCTACTAGGGGAGTCCTCCCGCAGGCGCAGTTTTGGGTTACATCCACGATTAACCTGTATGTTTGTGGTGATGAGTTGTATGGTGGCTTGTGGTCTCTCTTGAAAAGCGAAAGTAGGTGGACCTCAAGTGTCTTCACTATTGGTGAAAGGAGAGCTATCGGGCTGTTTTCCGCTTGTTAGGAAAAATGAAAGTGGCGAAACGCAAATTTAATACCCTTGTAGGTATTCTACTACCGCTGGCTCAAATTTTCCTACATCTACATGTTAATCCCGTCGGAGCCAAGCGGGGCACTGCTGTTTGGCAGTTGACGCTTAGATCTGTCGACCGGAGGATGCAAAATAAATTGCCGGCCGAAGTTACTCGGGCATCTCTTCAGTTTCGACGAAATGGAACCATCGAACCATCTTCTTCAAGGACATGCTCGAGTGGTTTTATATGGGAGAAAAAGTCTACTTTTGTCCACTCTATCAGGGATTTCAATGCCTCTAAACATTTATCTACACGTTGGAAAACGCTTGTAACACCACTCAGAAAGCGTGAGATTTAGACAAGGCTCGACAAAACGTCTACATAATATGATGCTACTGCCATTTTCGAAGCCGAAGAGAGAGTGGTCTTTGTTTACCCTCTTGCTCCTCCTTTACTGACATTAAAATAATAAATAATTAAAAAATAAATAATAAATAAATAGTAATAATAAATAGTAATTTAAATCAATATTTTGTGCTTACCAAAATTATTTTTGAATGTCCGTTTTGAAAACATAATTTGCTTATTATAATTAAATGAAGTACACAAAAAATATTTTTTTAATATAATTATTTAAATATCTTTAAAAAATTTAATTTTCGTTTCAGATTTTTTTATTATTTTATAGAGGGTGCAATAAATCCTCGCGACATGGCGGATCATTAATTTCCGAATTGGGAAGCCTGAAAAATATAGTTCAAAAGGGCGCTTAAAGAGAAAGGTTTCTCATGTTTGAGTGCGCCAGCGAAAGTTACAAGAATCGATAATTTATTAGAAAAAATTTATTATACATATAATTTAAAAAATTATTATTTTCAGCTAAATTTATTTCTATGTTGGCCCAGGCAGTTCAACAAATGGCATTTTTAAGAAAAAAGCCTTGAAGAATTTTTTTCTAATAACAATTATGACTTTCCAATTTTTCAAAATATTTTAGGAAGCCACATTCGAAGCTAAACAGTTCAAAAATGAAAAAAAAAATCGTATTCAAAAGTGTCTCAAGGGCTTATGCTCCATATCGAAATAAGTAAATTATTATTATTTTTATTAACAGCGATGAGTGGAAGGATTACTAAATGATGACTGATAATTTATGTCAGCGATGAAGTAAATATTTTCAACCCACATAATTTCGTTATTATTCGCTAATTCTGACTGTTTATTGTTAACCGAAATTTACATTTTTCCAATGCAATCTCAGCTGAAGCATTACGCATAACTATTTTTAAAATACTTTTAACATTTTTACTCAGTTTAACATTTACCAATTCATGGACAAAGGAAAACAAACATTGCGTTTAGTAGTAAAGGGGCAAAATAAGTTGCCAAAAATTAGTTAGCAGCCGAGTGGGAAACCTCCAGAAATGAATAAATTTTGGTTGTTTATTTAATGTGTAAAAATACGTAAATAATTAAAACAAGGCAAATAAGTCAAATTGCAAAACAGATAACAAACCTCATTTCAGGAAAATATATGCAGGTGCATTAGGGTGGTCAAAAAACAAATATATTACTCAATTATGTGAATTATTCTGCACTGAAAAGGATACTATACTTTTTTGAAAGAAGTAGATATTAACCTTTACGCCTTCTATACAAAGAGATAATGACAATTATAGAGTAAAAAATACGTAAAGATAAAAGCAACAGCTTATCCGCGCCGCGTGTTATATTCTATGAGTTTTGCCTATTTTACTAAGCGAATAGTTTTGTGTGTGTATCGAAGAAAGTATATTTTCCCTCTCACGCAGTGCTATTCACACTTCATAGTTGGATTATTTGCCGTAGTGAATATTCAATTCGCGTACCATTGCTGGCGTATGCCGATGATATCGACATCATCGCCCTTAACAACCGCACTGTTAGTTCTGCCTTCTCCAAACTGGATAAGGAGGCAAAGCGAATTGGTCTGGTGCTGAACGAGGACAAAACGAAGTACCTCCTGTCTTCAAACAAACAGTCGGCGCACTCGCGTATCGGCACCCACGTCACTGTTGACAGTTATGATTTCGAGATTGTAAAAGACTTCGTTTATTTAGGAACCAGCATTAACACCGATAACAATATCAGCCTTGAAATCCAACGTAGAATCTCTCTTGCCAACAAGTGCTACTTTGGACTAAGTAGGCAATTGAGTAGTAAAGTCCTCTCTCGACGAACAAAACTAATACTCTACAAGACTCTCATCATGCCCGTTTTAACGTATGACGCAGAAGCGTGGACGATGACAATATCCGATGAAGCGACGCTTAGAGTGTTTAAGAGAAAGATTCTGCGTAAGGTTTTTGGACCTGGACTTCGCAGGCGATGGAACGATGAGCTGTATGAACTTTACGACGACATAGACATAGCGCAGCGAATAAAGATCCAGCGGCTACGTTGGCTGGGTCATGTCGTCCGAATGGATACAAACGCTCCGACTCTGAAAGTATTCGATGCGGTACCAGCTGGTGGTAGTAGAATAAGAGGAAGGCCTGCTCTGCGTTGGAAAGATCAGGTGGAGAAGAACTTGGCTTCATTGGGTGTGTCCAATTGGCGCCGGTTAGCACGAGAAAGGAAGGACTGACGCGCTTTGTTAAATTCGGCCAAAGCGTGTAAGCGGTTATCGCGGCAATTAAGAAGGAGGAGAATATTCATTACATCGACTTTTTCGAGATACCCTAATGCACATAAATATTATATTTGCATATTTATATGTAGGTATAAAAATTATGTATGTTAATGAAAGTTTGTGCTGTTCGGTTTACGCTATTGCCGTCATATCACCTACATTTGTTTTTCGCTCCTCCTGACCGCATATCATTTTCTCGCACTCCGCTGGTGGACATCGAATGTCTGCGAGCATTGGTGCCCTTTCGGTAATCACTACCAAAATAGATTAATAGTGGGAAAGCGGTCACGAGACCGCAACGAAATCAATTTCTCATCTTCAAGTTAATGCAGAGAGTCTAGAAAATATTATCGCTTTGTGGAGTTCAGCTGTCCTATCCGCTCACGGTCGGACACTCGAGCAATTGGTTGCTGTTGCCATAACAAAGATTGGCATGATTTCGTGTGGCTACAGCATAGCAACAAAATATTTCAATTTTCCAAAAATACTCGCACAACACAAATATGTTTGCATTTACCGCAAAGGCAATTGCAATAGCAAAATAATGACAGACGAAGTTACAGATACAACACAATTGACAATTGCCTACTGACAGCTGGCAACAGTCGCAGTTCAACAGCAAATGGAAAGAGGTGGTGGCGGCGGCACCGAGCCATGCAATGAGCGAAAGCTGATAATGACCACAGCAAACATGCGGTTTGATTGCCAACAACAACCAGCTGTTTGATGGGTCAGTCAATTGAGTTTTTTTTTTGTTTGTTTTCTTTTTTATTTGCCTGTCAATCGTTTGTGTTGGCTGTGTGAAAATTCTCAGGAAAATCGATTTTTTCTTTAGTACTACAGATAACTAACACGCTTGTGGGATGAGCTGAGTGATTGACATCTCATTAAAGGGAAAAATTCGTGCTAAAGCAGCTTCAAAGACAGACGCACACATTCGTTAAGTGACTGTGATTAACTTGGAAAGAATACCTAAGAAGATCTGTGAGCTCAGCAGTTCAATTTTATATCGGTGATTATTGATTGTGATTTATATCAAGTAAATACTGATGACCTATACACAGACACCTGCATATACACTTTTATTACATTTTCGTGAAATCAATTTAGTGTGAAATCAGCTAACGAAAATAGCCTTGAAAAACTTAATTTGTGCTCTACTCACTAGTGGTTTCAAACGGGCGACAAGAGAGGGAATAGAGGGCAACCGCTTGCATTAAGAATGAATAAGGAGATGCAATATTAACTTTTTTAAAATGAAGAAGAAGTAAAATGAAAATGATGGGCTTTTTTTCGCTTCACGCGAAGGACGGTGGGCTAATTTTTTCTGATATCTATTGGCCTAAATTACGTATAATTTTTTACAGCGCTTATAGAAAGATGTTCAAAAAAAGGAAAATTCCCCTTTTTTTGATACAACAAACTGTGAAATAAAGGCTTTTCCAATAAGAGGTGTTATTTCCGTACAATATCAATGTTTTCGTTGCTTGTGTGGCACGTAGCGCCGTCTTGTTGAAATTAAATGTTGTGCAGATCAATACCATCCAATTGTTAATCATCTCTCGATAGCGCAATCCATTCACCGTAACTGTTGCTCCAGCTTCATTTTCGAAAAAATAAGGTCCAATGACTCCGCCGGACCATAAACCGCACCAAACAGTCACACGTTGAGGAGAGAGAGACTTTTCAACAAAAACTCTTGAATTTTCTGAGTCCCAGATCCGACAATTTTGCTTGTTGGCGAAGCCACCGAGGTGGAAATGGGTCTCCTCATTCAAGATGATTTTTCGATGGAATTCCGGATCATTTTCGTGCATTTCAATGACGCAATCAGCAAAGACACGACGTTGTTGATGATCGGCCGGCTTGAGTTCTTATGTTAACTGGACTTTATAAGCCTTAAGACCCAAATCTTGAAGCAAAATACGGTGTAATGAAGTTTGTGGAACGCCAAATTCCAAATAACGATGAGGAATGCACAAACCTGGGGTTTCTTCTACACTTTCGGCTACAACAGCAATATTTTCGGCTGTTCTTAAGCGACGTGCACGGGTTTCTTTCTTCACATCACTAACTTGTCCCAACAGCTCGAATTTGTTCCTCAATTTCTGTATTGCGGTTCGACAAAGTGCTTCACGATGACCCAAAAATGTTCGAGTTTTACGAACCGTCTCCGCCAAATTTTCACCATTTTTATAGTGAATTGAATCGTTCCATTTTTATTAATGGCGTAAATTCTACTTGTCAAATATCAAAAAATTACAGCTTCAAAAGTGGCATCTACCGAAATAGCGGGGTATTCAAAATAACACCTGTTATTGGAAAACCCTTTACAGTGAAAAAATATAAAATTTCACGTTACTGGGACAAAATATGACAAATAGAATGGGAAGGGCTGCGCTAAAATTCAACTATCGAAGGTGGCTTCAAAATATGAGTCCATCTATTGTAGAACAATCTGAACATACAGGCAAGAAATCGCATGTAAGTAATCGCATGCCAAAAAAGCAGTTCCCAGTTATATCTTCTTCTTTTCCTTGATTGTCACGATAACCGCTTAAGCGATTTTGGCCGAGTTTAACAAAACACGCCAGTTGTTTCTTTCTTGTGCCAACCTGCGCATTTGCGAGTTATATAAAACTCTAATATTCGCTCTATTGAAATCATCTAAGCCAATTGGCCATGACGTTCAATGAGCGTAAACAAATGTCGAGACGTTGTTTACTGCCAAAAATTACTCGAAAACATGATAACAAATAAGTACAACAAACAGTGAAAAAAATTCATAAAACTGCAGTCTAATGTTTTTGTACATGAATGGAAATTTTTATTCAAATAAAACTTAGAGTCATAATATCTATTAAAAATATGCTGATAAGCATAGGAAAGCAAAAACTGTCTAATAAATAAATAATGTTCTGGTTGCGAGTGGTGGCCGTGTGGTCTTGACGTATCAGCGCAAACATAAATAATGGTAATGGTAATATACTTACTAAGAACTGTTAGCTCGGAATACACAACAAAGCAATTAACAAATTTTGGCCCACTTGACAACAACACTTCGGTTGACAAATCCCATTACTCGCACGCATACGCAGCTTATCAACAGGCAACAGCAGAAAACTGTGAAAAATATATATGTATAAATTGAAATTGCTGGCGTATTTTCACGCATAAAGCACTCAGCGATCTTATCGGCCGTACAAAGAGAGCAAGGCAAAGACTAGAGGTGCATTTTCAGCACTCGCTTTTGCTAAATCAATGCAAGCGAAAAGCTGCTGGCCGAATGCGCTTCCAAATGCAATCCAATCCACATGCGCATGTGTGTATGTATGCATGTATGTGGATGTGGTGTGTGTTTGCTGGCCTCGCGTCCCATGCGCAAGGCGTGGTTGGCTGACCAGCTAGCAGGTGCTTAACCGGAAAATGCGTGTGGGCGTTTTATTAAATTGCCGCAGTTTTAATAATATTCTTGCTTTTTGTTTGTGCTCTTGGTTTCTTTAGCTTTTCTGCTGAGGCGAATGACCAACCAGCGCGACACGACGCGACGCACTCGTGTGCCACGGAAATAAACGCGCACGCACTCACATATGGGACTTCTTACAAAACATGCACCATTCGACTGGCCGCCACTTTGCACGCAGCGGCGACTTTGCGCGCTGTTTTTGTTCTATACTTGTTGTTGTTTTTGTTTTTTTGTTTTTCAAGCAACCAAGTGCCAGAGTATTTGTTTGTGTGTGTAATTAGGCAAATGTCGTCGTTCATGGGAGTTCATTCAACTATTAGCCACCAAGCAGAGCAGCACTGCATACACACACACACACATACATACAGCCATACAAACACGCGTATTTATACATGAATTGCGAGTTTAGTAAACTCTTTGCGGGCCTGTTGTTTGCTAGTTCATCTAGCTTTTTTTATTTCGATAGTTTTTTCTATACATTTTTTATTGTCTATTTGTTTGCTGTTGTCTCTTACGTAAAATGTGTCAAATTTTATTAAAATTCTTGCAAATCTAAATTTGTTATTGTTGTCTTTGGATAAGGCCATTTGTGCGTGGGCCTTTATGCTGCTGGCAACAAATTCGTGACACGTGCTATACTAAATTAATTTACAAATTTGTGTCAATGCGTGTGTTGTATATGTCAATATGTATGCCAAAAGTTGATAATCAAATTCACTGTCCGCTGATTGCTTTTAAATTTACTTTTTGTGACTTAGCCATAAAAATTAGTTTATCCAAAGCAATTGCACGCGTTTCAAATTAAATTTTTCATTTTATTCACCTGAAAAGCAATAAAACAATCAAATTTGTAAATAAAAAAAAATACTAAAAATTACTTCGAAGCTTCGTAATACTAAATTTGCTATAATAAAAACTTCTACAATATAATTACACAAAAACCTAAAATAGTTACAAATTCACTTTCCTAATTACCAAACAAAAATTCTATAGAAAGTCACTAATTATTAGGTAAACTTAAATAGTAATGCAAAGGGTATTTCAAAAGTGACGCCTAGATGTTAGTAGGGAATAATTTCTAGGTGGGCGTTTTTTTAAACTATTTTTTTTATTTCGCAAGTAGGCAGATGTAGAATTTTGCAGGAAAAAACTACGCGTTAAAATTATTGAAACTCAGTATGAAAACTGTCCTTTAAACACAACATATCGCAAAATTCGTAACTTTTTTGGTGAAAATAATTCAAAGGTTGGTGAAAAAAGTAAAAAAAACTGATTCTGTCGGGGATAGAAAAAAGGCAGGCGGACCTAAAACTAGGCGATCCGTTAATAATAGAAGAACCAGGTGAATTTTATTCCTGTTGCTTGAGATGACATCATTCATTAACCATCCGTTGGACACCTTTTCTAAAACCTTCGGTTGGGCACCCGGGTCTGGCAAACTCCTACGTATTTGCATGCATTTTTATGGGAATATGTGGCAAATGCACCCCAGTAGTATGTATATTCCGGAGTACAAGACAATATCAAAAATGTTAAAATTTTAACATTTATTATCATTTTAACTCAAAATTTTAACATTTTTACCATTTAACTCATTTTTTTAACTTACAGTTACTCAAAATTTTAACATTTTTTAACATTTAACTCATTTTTTTAGCTTATATTATCTCAAAAATAAACGTTTAAATTTTGATGTGGGTCGAAGAGTCCAACCCTAAATTATTGTTACTCGTAGTTAATATTTTTAAGATATTAAAGATATCTATTTTTGATGTACTAGTAATCAATATTTAGGTTGGTACAGTTAAAATTTTGTGTTGGGTCGATGTCTATTAAGTGAAAAAATGTTAAAATATTGATTACAAAATATTTAAAGTAATCTATTCAAAAAAAAAAACAAAAAAGGATACATTTATTTTTTAAAGTACCTTTCAAAAAAAACGACGAACTCCTCAAAACAAGAGTCTTTGAGTCAGATTTGAACTTGCAACAAAATTATTGTTATAATTCCAACTGCTTAACCAACTCATCTAAACATCATATTCTGAAGTAATGTAATTACAGCTGAGTAGTATGCAAAGCAAGCAATGCTGATCTTATCAACATTGCTCACAATCTATAAATAGAATAAGCATAAGCACAAACCAAAAAAAAAATGAAATACTGTTGAATACGAGTCACAAACTGCAAGATAAGCATAATATTTGATAAGCTTTTATACATCAACACATGTTTCGACTCTGTCGAAACCGTTTGACTTTGTCAAACATGGTTACAAGTGCAGTATGTATTTAGCGTTAGAAGAGGGTGGACGCAAAATAATTGAAACTTCAAATTTGAACTCTTTGAAGTTCAAATTTATAAAATTTACCCAATATTGGTTCATAACTTAAATCTCTTATTAAATATGTTATTGGATTAGATGGATAAATTTTACTAATATAAAATATTTCTCGAGTCCAATTATTTTTATATTTGTTTTCAAATTGTTTTTTATGTGATTGAATTCTTACTTTTTCTCCAATTTTAAAAACTGGTTTTTCTAAATTGTTTCTATTAATTTTAAAACAATTATCAAAAATTAATTGTTCATTTTTTTCATTTACTTCACATGGTTTCATACCAATAGTTCTATGTACATCTTTGTAATTATATTCATATAATATTTTATCAATTACATCAATCCAATTAGTATTTTTCTGAATTTCAAATCGTATTTTTAGTTTTTCATTAATGGTTCTATTAAATCTTTCTACAATTGATGATTTCTTTTCACTAAATGTTTGATACATGTTAATATTGTATTTATCTAAAACTTCTTGGAAATGTTTATTTAAAAATTCTTTACCAGAATCTGTATGAAGTAATTTTGGTGCACAACCTGCTTTTTTAATAATATTTAAAAATGCTTCAGAAGTTGTTTTTCCATCTTTCTTTTTTAATGGTTCTATATAAGCAAATTTAGAAAATGTATCAATTACATTAAGCATATATTTGTATCCTCTATTAATTCTAACATTAACTGTTGTCATAATTAGTAAATCTGCTGCCCACCATTGATGGATTATATAAATATAGAAAAATATTAGATATAGTTTTTGATGAAAAAAATGAAAAATATAAAGATTTCCAAAATAACTGGATATAATAAAAAATAAAAATCTTATTCAAACAAAAATTCAAACATTTTTTTATATTGTAAAGAAAAATTCAAACATTTTTTTATATCTACCATCATTTGTTTCTTGTTCTTTATCTATTACTAAAAATCCAAACTGTTCTTTCCAACATTGAATACACATATTTTTTAAAATATCATAATCAATATCATTACAATGATCATTAAATATGTGTTTCAGATTAGTCTTATCTTGTTTAAATAAAATTATATAGTTTGCATTATCTCTTATCAATTGTTTAGGTATTTTTGAATATGTTTGACATAAATAAAAACAAGAAATGTTATTGTGTCTACCATAAGCAAAATAATTGGCAATATTATCTTGTTGTTCTGTAGAGATATCGTCAAATATTATTACAGAATATGGTTTAATATTTTCAGGTGTTGGTAGAGATTGAATTGAGAAACATTTTATATCTTTAGATTCCAAATCATTTTTAACACACAATTTATTGAATTGAATTATCATATCTTCTAAAAATTTATATTTTTCTTGATAGCAAGTTTTTGAACAAATTATTATATCAGAATAATAAATCTTTGATAATATATTTAATAATACATTTGTTTTTCCGCAATTACTTGGTCCACAAATAATTGCTCTAATAATATTCGGAAATATTTCATTTAATCTTTTTATTGGTTTATGAGTATCAAAATTTTGAATAGTTAATTTAATTTTATTATCTAATTTAGTAACTTTTAAATGACCATCCATAATTTA
Source organism: Anastrepha ludens (assembly GCF_028408465.1). Classification (NCBI taxonomy): domain Eukaryota; kingdom Metazoa; phylum Arthropoda; class Insecta; order Diptera; family Tephritidae; genus Anastrepha; species Anastrepha ludens. The sequence continues at coordinate 113,225,584 of NC_071500.1, read as the reverse complement.
GAATTTTAGACAAATTTTTTTAATCTATTAATATAATTAATTACATATTTATTTCAATTAATTTTTAGTTAATTTTAATTTTATAAAAATTTAAAAAAACAAGTCAAACATGCATCACTTGATTTGTTAGTGGATTATATGAATAACTATCATCACTAATAATTAAACAGTGAACGACTGTATTTGATGGAAAATCTTCTGTCCATTTAAATTCAATTTTAATATCAATAGCAGCCTCTTTAATTACCTCATTCTGTTTAGATGTATCAATGCATATTATTGGATATTCTTTTAAAAATGTATCACAATTAACTATTGGTAAATTATTTATACTAGAACCATAATATGAATTTTTAAAATCTAGAAACATATTATATAATGTATCAAATTTATTTTGATTAATAGATAGTTGCATATCATAGTTTGGATATCTATTTGTATTTAATTTAACTACAACATTTTCTAAATTACAATGGTCAAATTTACTATTGTCTTCATAATTATTCTGATTTCTTGATGTTTGAAATGCAATAAGAAAATATCTAGGTTTAGCACTAGATGATGTTATATTCCAGGTATAAGTCTTTACAGCTGGAATTGCAGTAGTACAATAGTATCTCCAATTTCTAAAATACATTTGAAAGTTTGTATTATTTGAAATTTTTTTATTAATTTCATGATCAACTTCAACTGAAAATTTAACATGAGGCATTCTCCATATAATTTGATTAATATCAATAGAAAAAGTATGATCACTTAAACTATTATCAATAATTAAACAATTTGTATCATCATTTGATCTTATTAATTCTAATTTTTGATTAATTCTAAAAATGAAATTTTTGTAATCATCAAAAAACCCAATTAATATACATAATGGAATGCTAACAGAAAAATAACCTTTCTTATTACAAACACTACCTTTATTTACAATTTGCCAACCAGCATTATTTAATGATAAATCATTAGAAAATGATGCTAAGCCTTTAATTGTTGTTGTTATTCCAGGATTTTCAATTTTATCAATTTCAACTGAATTAATAAAATATGTAATTTTACTAAACAGATTTATTATACCATTATTCACAAAATTTATTTTATCAGGATTAAGTTTATCTAATATTTTACCATCTTTATCTTTAGCAATAATTTGACCTCTAATATTAAGTAAACTTTTTGATGGTAACGTTTTAATGTCTTGATTATTAATATTTATTTCTATTGGTCTTCCATATTCATTTAATAGTGTAGAATTAGATGGCAAATGTTCATAAAAGTCATAAGATTCAATACCTTTTTCTTCTTTCATTTATTTAACTAAAAAATATTATTAAAAATTTACTAATATGTTTTGACTAGGTCGAAACCTATGTTGAAAATAATTGTAGTCTTGTATTTAATTGTCTTATCAAATTATAAAAAAACATTATTAATAGAATAATAATTAGTACCATTGAAATGTATTCATTTTGCATTATTTTATCTATTCCATTTGAAATAATAAAATCTATTTTTGATAATTGATTATTTTTATCAAAATTGTTTTTACAATTATTCATTTAATGCAATAGAAAAAATCCTAAATATTTTTAATATTTTTTTTTTTGTTAATCTTTTTACATTCATTTTCAATTACCTTTTTTTGTATATCTAAATATATTGCATAAAATATAAGAATTGCAATTACAATAAAAATTACAATAGAAATTAATTTTAATAAAGACGGATCCATTATGACACATCTACATCCTCCATTATATTTATTATTAGCATCAATTATGTATAACTGTGATATACAATCATTTTGATATGGAATAATATTAACACAAGTATTCATTTATTAACAATATTTTTTTTTTTATTTCATTTTACTTACACTTTTCAATAAATCATTGAGTTTTTGTGTTGTAATTTTTTTATTTACTAGTCCAATCTTCATTGTTTTAGATTCTTCAATAGCTTTTTGTCTTTTAATAAAATTGTTCTTATATTTTTCAGCTAATGCAGCGTTTTTATTTTCAATGCTATTTATAAGGTTATTATGTTCTGATTCAAGAATATCATAATTTACTTGTAACTCATACATATCATCATTTAATTTGCCAATAATTTCTTCATAACTCATTAAACTAAATTCTAATATAGCTTTCTCATTTAATAATTCATTTACTAATATTTTATTTGATTCTGAATGTAATTCAATATTATAATCTTTAATATTTTTAACACTTTTCATAATACAAACAGCATATTCATGCCATACATGATCATTATTTTTAAGTGCATCATTTAAACATTGAACAAAACCACTTCTATTATTAAACTGAGATTTATGTTGCCTAATAAATTCTTGTGTTTGTTTAACCTCTTTTTCTATTTCTTCTTTATTTAATAGTTTTATACTAGATCCTCTTAATTTCAAGATAGGCACATCAGTATTTGTTTTAAATTCTTCAATTGTATGTATATTCGACATTTATTATAATAAAAATTTTTAATATTTTTTTATATTGAAACACTAAGAAAAATATAATTATTTTAAAAAATTTTTTCATAAATAAATTAAAATGAATAAAATGTATAAGAATATAACTAATTTATACAATCATCCAAGCCCTTCTACTAAAACTGTTTCACCACTTGTATCACTACAAGGGAAAACAAAAAGTTTTAGAAATTCAAAAAATATTCATATTCCAAAAAATGCTAATGAACTTAAACAAATTAGAGAAAGAAATTTAGCTATTAATTATTTAGAACAAGCTAGTACTTCAAAATTAACTAAAGTAAAATTTTGCGAACAAAATCATATTTCACGCGATTCTCTTAATAATGGACTTAAATTACTTGGTATTGAAATTATTGGCAAAAACACTAAAAATGAAGACAATTCTCGACAATTCTCAACAAAAGAAGACAATTCTCGACAATTCTCGACAAATGAATACAATTCTCGACAGACTAAATCAAATAGTTTAACAGAGGAACTTTTAAAGAATGTAACTAAAATAAATAAGAAAAATAAAAACGAATTGTCTAATATTAATAAAAAAGTTGATGATGATATTTCAAGTTTACCTTCAGTTCATGATTAATAATTATCCAAATAAATAAATAAATACATCACATTTTCTATTATAATAAATGGTGCGATATTATGGTAGTGGTATTATAAATAATCTTATAAATAATCTTCCATTTGAATTACATTCTCCAGGATATAATTATTTAGGACCTGGTACTAATCTTGAATTAAAACTTGAAAAAGATATACATCCAATTAATAAATTAGATGAAGCAGCTAAAGAACATGATATTGCATATTCTAAAAGTAACGATATAAAGAAAAGACATGAAGCTGATAAAATTTTAGAAGATAAAGCATGGTCAAGAGTTTCAGCAAAAGATGCTAGTTTATCAGAAAAAGTAAATGCATATTTAACTACTAATGCTATGAAATTTAAAAGAAAAATGGGTATGGGTTTAACAACTCACAATTCATTAACTGAAGAATTGATAAATGTTGACTCTGTTAACGGTTCACAAAGTGAACATAATACAAATGAAAATGAAATTAATTTTATTCCAAAATGTGGACGATATATTAAATATCCAATATCTCTAAATGAGGATCAACAAAAACAAGTTTATGATGCTATGAAAAATAAAACAGATATTACTATAAAATTAGAACCAATTCAATTACAAAGAACTAAAGAAAGTGTAATGAATGAAACATATTTACCATTAACTAGAAAACAAATTAATTCAATAAAAAAACATTTAGATAATAATAAAACTACTTTTAAAATTTTTATATTAAAATTATCTATGTCTCAGTTACAAAGTTTTAATAATGAAAAAATTGGCGGATTTTTACCAGCACTATTACCACTTATTCCAGCAATAGGAGCTGCAGTTACTGCAGGAACAACATTATATAGAGCATATAATGATAAAAAAACTAACGATAAATTATTAGAAGAAAAAATACGTCATAATAAAGCATTAGAAGAAAAAAATATAAAATCTGGTAATGGTATGTTACTTAAAAAATCTGGTAATGGTATGTTACTTAAAAAAAATTTGATTTTGAATTAATTCCAATTAAACCATTAAGTAATTATGATTTAAAAAAATATGCTAGAAAATTTAATATAGCAAATTTTAGGGGTGTATTCATGAAAGATAGATTACCAGAAAAGATAAAAGATAAAGAATGTGGAATAATAAATTTAGATAATAATGATGGTAATGGTACACACTGGGTAGCATATAAAAAATATAATAATCATATTTTTTACTATGATTCCTTTGCTATAAATAAATTACCAATATTAATAGAAAAATATTTCAAAACTAATGAAAATACTGTAATTTTTAATAATAATATTGATCAAGAAATAAATGAAATAATTTGTGGTCATCTATGTTTAAAATTTTTACTTAATTAAATAATGCCGACTATATCATTAGATGGAAATACTTCAATAATTTCATGTAATTTTGATGAACCAATAATTTTAGATAATAAACATATTTCAACAGAGTCAAATGAAGTTAAACATGATTTTGAAATGTGTTTGCTTAATTTTTCTACTTATAATTCTATACCGAACATATCTGAAAAATTAAAAAATAATATTTTACATTATGTTGACTCTGTCATTGGTTCACAAAGTGAACATATTTTCGAAGGAAATGATTCACAAGATAATTTACATACAATTAACAGTGTTAACAAAAAAATTACATTTCCAACTGGTTCATATGAAATAAATGATATAAACAATTTTATAAAAGAGAAAATAAAGGGTATTACTATTAAACCAAATATGACAACATTAAAAGTTGAAATTAAAAGTAATTATATTATTGATTTTACACAAAAAAATTCCATAGCTTCATTACTAGGATTTAGTGAACAAATTATTCAACCTAATACATTAGTATCATCTGATTTACCAGTAAATATTATGAATGTTAATTCTATTAGAATAAAATGTAATATTGTAGGAGGTAGTTATGAAAATAATAAACAAACAAATATTATTCATGAATTTTTTATTAATGATAAACCTGGTGAAAAAATAAATGAAATACCTACAAATTTAATATACTATCCAGTAAATACAAATACTATTAGAAATATAACTATTTATATAGTTGATCAGGATAATAATTTCATTGATTTTAGAAAAGAAAAAATTAGTATAAGATTAAATATTAGAAATGTAAATTGATATTTTCGAAGAAAATAGTTAACAAAGTTAACATAAATTTAAAAAAAATATTTGTTAATAAATTGGAAATAATGAGTGAAATTATGTTTTCAAAAGAAACCATTCACGAAGGAAACATACCAAAACAAAGATTATATCATAAAATAATAAATGGTGAAAAAATATGTTTATCTATTATAGATGGTAAAAAAATATGTTTTTCATGCTTAGAAGAAACAACTATTTCTAATTTGAATAAGGGGTATTGTAAAAAATGTTACAATCAAAAATTCGCATATCGTAACTCATTACCAAGTAGAACTACAAACGTAGAGTGTGAATGTGGTGTAAATTATACTCTTCCACATAAACAACGTCATTTAAAATCTCAATTTCATATTAAATATATTAATAATAAAGAAAATAATGAAAAAAATTCTGATAAAAATTAATTTCTAATTAAGTTAAATAAATTTAATTAGTATTTACATCACAATTTAAAGTATTAAAATGTTTGAGGTGCGAAGTTAAATTATTAAAAAAAATTTTTCTATATAAATAAGGAAAAATTAAGTAAAAATATCAACCAAATAAAAATGAATCCATTTAATATTAAAGAATTGAAATCTAAAAATTTAAAAAATTTAAAAAAATATATTAGAGCAAATAAACATATTTTTCAATTGCCAAAATATTGGTACAATAAAAATAAAAATAGTTTATTAAACATAATAAATGTTTTAATAGAAAAGCATAATAATGATGTTATTCAAAATATATTTCAAAATTTTGATGATTATGATTTTGATATTATTGATATTCAAGAAAAACAATTAAATGGTTCATGTTTTAACAATATGGTTGCTGATTTAGAGTTTACAAATAATGAAGAATTTAATATTAAAAGACATTTAGAATTAATAAAAAGAAATTGTTTCAAATATTTTTTCAAAGGTTTTAAAAAATATAGTAATTTTAAAGTGTCTTTAGCAACAGCGGTAAATATTGTGATTATTGATAAAAAAACTAATAAAATTAAAGAAAGTTATGAATATTGGTATAGATCAGAAATACATTATGTTAATAGATTAAACTATACAAAAGAATTTTATTTAATGATAGAGGAAATAAATAATAAATTCTCAGAAAAATGTACAAAAGGATCTACAGCTAGCTTTGTTAGAATAGTAAAAACACATATTAGTAGAGATAAGTCTCAAATTCTTGCTGGATCATATATTCCATTTACTAATAGAAATTGTGTTAATATTAAAAATACTGATAATAAATGTATTTTATATTGTATCTTATATTCTATTTATCAAGATGTGTTAAAAATTCATCCAGAAAGACCAACAAAATATAAAAAATATCTTGAAGATTTAGAAAATGATGATAAATTTAAAAATCTAAATTTAGAATTTCCATTTATAATTAATGAAGAAAATGTTAAAAAATTAGAAGATTATTTTAATATTACCATGAATTTTTATCATTATGATTCAGAAAAAAATGATGATGAATATTACCAAATTCAATTAATGTATAAAAGTAACTCTTTTCATTATTTCGTTAATGGTTTGCCAAAAAAACATGTTAATATAATATTATATATATAGAAGAAAATATTACAGAAGAAACATACAAATCTCACTTTGTACTACTTAAAAATTTATCTGGATTTTTAAGTGGTAAAATTCATCATCAGCATGAACATCTACATATTTGTAATAAATGTTTTAAACATTTTGAAAAATCTGATAAATTAGAAGAACATATAAAAACATGTTATTTATTAAAAGATGATAATAATATAATACAAAATATAAAGTTACCTAAAGAGGGTGAAAATATTTTAAAATATAAATCTAATGGTGCAGAATTATTTCATCCATATACTTTATATGCTGATTTTGAATGTACTTTGGAAAAAATTAATAAAAAAAAATCTGACAAATGTAAAAATACAATATTACTTCATGAACACATTCCAAATAGTTATGGTATTTATAACACTTATAACAAACAATATATTTCAAAGAATACTTCTAATAGAAAAGTGCTATTGAAATCATTCTTAGATAATTTAATAAAATATGCTAAAGATTATTATGAAGTAAGAAAATTGAATAATATAATTCAGGATAAAGAATCGATATTAAAGTTTGATAATACTAACAATTGTGAAATTTGTGATATTCCATTTTCTGAAGAAAATAAAAAATGTTGGGATCATGACCATACAACTGGTAAATATAGAATGGCTTTATGTAATAAATGTAATCTAAAGTTAAAGATGCCAAAATTTTTACCAATTATTATTCATAATTTAAAAGGTTATGATTCAAAATTATTTCTAAAATATTTAGATGAATTTCATCCTGAAACTGAAACTAGTGTTCTAGCAACGAGTACTGAAAAATTTAAACAAATTAAAAAACCAGTTATTGTAGGTGAAACTAAATATTTAAAATGTAAAAATGAAAAATGTAAATATCAATATAATTTAAAGACAAGAAACACTTGTCGTAATTGTAATTCAACAGATTTAGAATTATATACAGTTGTCGAAAAAATAGAATTAAGATTTATAGATTCAATGGAATTTATAAATACTTCATTAGATAAAGCTGTTAAAAATTTATTAGATGTTAATGATATATATTGTGTAACATGTAAGAAAATAAGAAAAATGGATTATGTATCTTATAAAGTTAGTAAAAATACTGAGAATAAAATATATGCTTGTAGTATTTGTTCAGTTTGTAATACTAAAAATATAAAACCTATTAATTTTGATCATTTAGAAAACTTTAATAATATTTTTAAAAATCTATCATTAAAAAATAAATGTTATTTACTTAGAAAAGGTGTATATCCATATGAATTTATTGATGATTATAAAAAATTAAGTATAACAGAATTTCCAAATCTTGAAAATTTTAATTCATCATTAAATGGAAATATTAATATTAACGATTATAAATTTGCAAATAAATTTTGGAAACATTTTAATTGTAAAACATTTAGAGACTATCATAACTGGTATTTGAAATTAGATGTTATACTTTTAAGTGATGTATTTGATAATTTTAGAAAAGAATGTTTTAAAAATTATAATTTAGATCCTATACATTATATAAGTTCACCACATTTAAGTAATTCATCTGCTTTAAAATTAACCAAACAAAAATTAGAATTATTAACAGATCAAGATATGTATGAATTTTATGAAAGTGGAACTAGAGGTGGAATATCACAAATTGCACATAACTATGCTAAAGCTAATAATTGTTATTATTACATTTCCGAAGGAAACGGTTCACAGAGTGAACATATTGACCATGTCAACGGTTACCGAAAGGAACATGCTGATATTGTAGAACAAGTTTATAAATTAAGTAAAGAGGAAGCTTCTCTTAAAGGTATATACGATTCTAAAAAATTAACAAGTTATATTTTATATTTAGATGCAAATAATTTATATGGATGGGCCATGTCACAAAAATTAAGTGTTGGTAATCATGAATGGTTAAATGAAGATGAAATTAAATATTTTTGTAATGTTGATAATATTTTAAATAAAGATTTTGATGATAATAATATTGGATATACATTAGAAGTTGATATAAGTATTCCTCCGGAATTACACAACTTTTATAATGATTATGCTCCAGCACCTCATCATTATGTTCCACAATTTGAAGATTTATCACCAAATCAAACAGACTTAATTAATAAAGGGATTGGTAGTAAACCAAATGATAAAATTAAAAAATTAATGTGTACGTTGTTACCAAAGAAAAATTATATAATTGATATAAGATTATTAAAAGAATATTTAAATAATGGTGTAATTTTAACTAAAATTCATAGAGGTATTAAATGTAGACAAGAAGCATGGTTAAAAAATTATATTGAAAAAAATACAACACTTAGAAAAGAAGCTAAAAACGATTTTGAAAAAGATTTTTTCAAACTTATGAATAATAGTGTATATGGTAAGCAAATGGAAAATGTTAGAAATAGACTTAATGTTAGAATAGTTAAAACTGAAAAAATTATGAGAAAACTAATAAGTAGAAATACATATCAATCAAGAAAAATAATAGATCATAATATGTGTGTAGTGTTTGGTAAAAATACAAATATTAAATTAAATAAACCTATCTTTGGAGGTCAAAATATTTTAGATTTATCAAAATTATTAATGTTTAAAATGTATGTTCAACTTAAAACTAAATATGGTAATAGAATGAAATTATTAGGAACAGATACTGATTCATTTATTCTTTATTTTGAAGGTAAACATATTGATGATGATTTTGATATTTATTCTGAAATGAAAGATGATCTAGATAATTATGATACCAGTGATTATATAGATAATTTTCCAATTGAAGATTTAAAATCTAATATTAATAAAAAAGTACCAGGAAAATTTAAAGATGAATATAATGGAATACCAATTAGAGAATTTTGTGGACTTAGAAGTAAAATGTATGCATTTAAGACCGATGTTTGTGATAAAAAAGTTTGTAAAGGAATAAAGAAAAATAATATTAAAAAGTTAACAATTGAAGATTATAAGAATTGTTTGATTAATTTAAAAAATAAAAATGAAACTGTTCATAATATTAGATCATATGATAATAAACTATATACTACAGAAGAGAATAAAATAGGATTGTCACCCTATGATGATAAGTTTTATTTCAATAAAAAGTTGAATAATAATGATAACGATAAGTTAAATAAGACTTACAAATTACCCTGGGGACATTATGAAATAGGAAATGTAGGTAACTAAAACGAACCCCTCCTATTTACTATACATTAAATTATTAATTATATTAGATTAAGTTTTTTTTTTTAATTTCAAATGAAATATGATGTGAACATATTTCAACGATGTTGAATATTTGAATTTTTATTTTGATTTATTATTTTTGTTTATCATTTATATATGTATGAATTTTTTAAATTATTTTTGAATTATATTTGTTTCAATTTGTAGTTTACTTTCTTCAATATCTGTTTCACTTTCTTCAATATTTAATTGTTTTATATATTCATCTACTTGAATACTTTTATCAATCTTATTATTAGTTTCATCATTTTGTTTAGTAATATTATTTTGATTAATATTGTCTTTATTTTGTAAAACTAAATCTTTAAGATAATTATCAATTAAAATTTGTTTTTCCGAATAACTATCCAATTGTTTTTCTAAACTGTTTTTAAAATTTTCAATATTTGTTTCTATAAAATCTACTTGTTTAGTTATGTTAATAATATCTTGATTTAAATTATTTTCTAATTGTTCTATTTCTTTATATACAACACCAAAAGCTACCACATTATCTTTTTCTTGTTTTTCAACTTCTTTTTGAAGTAGTTGATTTAATTCCATTAATTTACTAATAATATCTTTCATTTGATCACTATTTGAACGAATTTCTTCAACTTCATTTTCTAATGATATTATTCTATTAAGAGAATATTCATTAGATGAATTTATTTCTGAAAAAGATTTTTGTCCAAACTTATCAATTCCCATTTATTAGAAAAAAATTTTTTAATTTATTTAAATTTATATGTAATTTAATTAAACAGTTAATACGTTTCCTTCGGAGAGAGTCAACATATTTTCTTCTCTTAGTTCCTCAATAATATTCATAATTTCATTATGTATTTCTGGACTATCATTTCCTGCATTATACTCTCCTAACAACAAATTTAATCTATCTTTTAATTCATTAATATCATTCCAATAAACACGTTCACATTGTGAACGATTCGCAAAACGAACATATTCAGTAGGTAAACTAGTTTTAATTTTAAAATTTTGTAATGATTTTGAAAGATTATTTTTTGAATTTAAACCAGATCCTACTTTTTCTTTTATAATTTTATTTTTAATCAATATTGGTCTAATAAAATTCATATATTTATTTCCAACGCTAGATTTAATACGTTTAGAACTTTTGTCATTATTTTGCATGTAAGCATATGTTGATAATATAATTTCTTCATAATTTTGTAAATCATTATTTGTTACAGCTGTTGATGGTTCTTTTAAAGTTATTAATTCCCATAACCCTTTTGTTCCATTATAAGTTTTATTACTTAAAATAATATCATTATTACTAATTTTTACTTCAGTATTACCAATCCATAAATCTTTTCCATCTTCAGATCTTAGACCAAAAATATTGTCACATAATTTCATATCAGAATTATTTAAATTTAAATATTTCATTGCCATATTTCCAATTTTGTCTGAAATAAATTGTACTGGTGTAGATAACGTTTCATTTGCACTACGCAAAAGAGCGTCTTTTGATGTTGATGGAGTCAACTGTTCGCTTCGTGAACCTGTGCTAGTTGTTGGTGTACTTTCAACTAATTTTTGTTTGTTTGTTTTTCTAATTGGTGATAGTTGCTTTTCGTTAAATTCATTAGTTTGTAAATTCATATTATTGTCAAACGGTTTCGACTCCGTTGAAACATGTTCACTTTGTGAATGTCTATCTATTGTTTTTTTATATGATTGATTTGATTGATTTAAATCTACTATTAAATTTTTAAAGCTATCATTTAAATTGTGAACATTAATAACTGATTGATTTAATGGTTGAATAATTGCTTGAAGATCTTCATTAATTTTTTCTTGTTTTATTACTTTGTTTAAATTAAATTGTTGAAGTTTATTTTTTAAGTCTTTTTGTGTTTTAATATATTCTTTTAAAACTTTATCTGATATCATTGTTATTTAATTAAAATAAATTTTAAATATTTTTGAAATGGATAAAGATGAATTTATTGATACTAAAAATAATGATTTTAAAATAGCAAAAGAGTTGCATAAACCAGTAAGAAAAAATTTTGAAAGAAGAAAAATTATTACTAAAGGCATAAATGAACTATGGGCAGCAGATTTACTAATTATGACAACAGTTAATGTTAGAATTAATAGAGGATACAAATATATGCTTAATGTAATTGATACATTTTCTAAATTTGCTTATATAGAACCATTAAAAAAGAAAGATGGAAAAACAACTTCTGAAGCATTTTTAAATATTATTAAAAAAGCAGGTTGTGCACCAAAATTACTTCATACAGATTCTGGTAAAGAATTTTTAAATAAACATTTCCAAGAAGTTTTAGATAAATACAATATTAACATGTATCAAACATTTAGTGAAAAGAAATCATCAATTGTAGAAAGATTTAATAGAACCATTAATGAAAAACTAAAAATACGATTTGAAATTCAGAAAAATACTAATTGGATTGATGTAATTGATAAAATATTATATGAATATAATTACAAAGATGTACATAGAACTATTGGTATGAAACCATGTGAAGTAAATGAAAAAAATGAACAATTAATTTTTGATAATTGTTTTAAAATTAATAGAAACAATTTAGAAAAACCAGTTTTTAAAATTGGAGAAAAAGTAAGAATTCAATCACATAAAAAACAATTTGAAAACAAATATAAAAATAATTGGACTCGAGAAATATTTTATATTAGTAAAATTTATCCATCTAATCCAATAACATATTTAATAAGAGATTTAAGTTATGAACCAATATTGGGTAAATTTTATAAATTTGAACTTCAAAGAGTTCAAATTTGAAGTTTCAATTATTTTGCGTCCACCCTCTTCTAACGCTAAATACATACTGCACTTGTAACCATGTTTGACAAAGTCAAACGGTTTCGACAGAGTCGAAACATGTGTTGATGTATAAAAGCTTATCAAATATTATGCTTATCTTGCAGTTTGTGACTCGTATTCAACAGTATTTCATTTTTTTTTTGGTTTGTGCTTATGCTTATTCTATTTATAGATTGTGAGCAATGTTGATAAGATCAGCATTGCTTGCTTTGCATACTACTCAGCTGTAATTACATTACTTCAGAATATGATGTTTAGATGAGTTGGTTAAGCAGTTGGAATTATAACAATAATTTTGTTGCAAGTTCAAATCTGACTCAAAGACTCTTGTTTTGAGGAGTTCGTCGTTTTTTTTGAAAGGTACTTTAAAAAATAAATGTATCCTTTTTTGTTTTTTTTTTTGAATAGATTACTTTAAATATTTTGTAATCAATATTTTAACATTTTTTCACTTAATAGACATCGACCCAACACAAAATTTTAACTGTACCAACCTAAATATTGATTACTAGTACATCAAAAATAGATATCTTTAATATCTTAAAAATATTAACTACGAGTAACAATAATTTAGGGTTGGACTCTTCGACCCACATCAAAATTTAAACGTTTATTTTTGAGATAATATAAGCTAAAAAAATGAGTTAAATGTTAAAAAATGTTAAAATTTTGAGTAACTGTAAGTTAAAAAAATGAGTTAAATGGTAAAAATGTTAAAATTTTGAGTTAAAATGATAATAAATGTTAAAATTTTAACATTTTTGATATTGTCTTGTACTCCGGAATATACATACTACTCACCCCATTTATAATTAATTTTTAAGTATCGCAGGTATATATATTTAATTTCTTACCTTTTTCGATGGCTCTGAGAAGCATTGAGCTACCTACATAATCAAAAATAATCGCTAAAAATATTTTGGTTTTGCGAAAAAAAGAATTTTTTTTCCTTTGTTCTTTATTTTGACTCACTTCGAAGGAGGTTGATGAAAAAAAAGTTGATTACAACGAAATTTATGGTAAAATATTAAATCTTATTTATTTATGGATTCGGTGGAAGGCAAGCAAAACTTGTATAAGAGATTTTTGAGTACTGTTGACCTATTGGATGATTGCGTACAATAAAATAGAAACAAGTTTTGCGACGAAGCTTTTCGCCACCTTGTAGAAAAAGACGACAATATCTCTTTGCTGTTAGTGCATCGGCTCCGGTTGGTTTGTCGACTACTTCCCAGGGATAGTAATTGATTTTCTGAAAAATTTAATTGTAAGAAGCTACCTGCAAGCTCATACCTGTACCTGTAAAATTTCGAAAAAAAATTTTTTTTTCCATAAAATGTTAATATAATCCTTTAAAAATATGTATGTCAAAAAATTTTTAGAATGTAAATTTAAGTATTTGTCATATTATAGATCGTCAACCGTGACGACTCTATTCTTTGCGTTTGAGCGCTGGGAGAGGTAACTCGTAACGTAACAACGTAACTGTACTCAAACTTTAGACGCATTTTTTTCAAAACTTTTCTGTTCTGAATTGGCGTACACGATAACTCGAAAAGTTATTGACCGATCTCTCTGAAATTTTGAACACATCTTTTTCATGATATTACATTCTATGTGAATACAGGTTTTCGAAAAAATAATTTTTTGAAGCAAAAATAGGAAAATTCGCCCCGCAATCAATTTATTTTTAAGCATTTTATTCCGCGAATTGTTTTTTTCTATTTTTTTAATTCACATAGAAATTATGACATTAATAAACGAACCAATTTTTGTTTTTTTTTTAGTATTCAGGTCACTGATGCCGATGCTACAATGCCCGCCGATTATTTTAATGTATAAATAAACTGTATACCAATTTTGAAAAAAATATATTGACTTTTTCATTTTAAATAATTTTATGCAAATCAGGCAAAATATGGCCGTTTATAGGTATCTATCCTCTTAAATTCATAAAGTCGGGAAAGGTCTGGCCAGACCTGGGGCCCAACGGATGGTTAAATATATTAGGAAATGCGTTCATCGTTCTTTTTAAAAATAACGCAATTTATTATATACTCAGAAGGGTCTCGGAAGTGTCTTCCGGCTTTAACCATTTAAGCTAACCTAACGTCAATTCAACCTTCGAAAAAATTATTATTATTAAGTTTGTATCTATTATATTTAATATTAGTATTATTGGACCATAGCGCATTGTGACCTCTAATTTGGCATATTTTACTTGACCGATGAATTAAAGCACTTCCTCACGCTTTTTGTTCTATATAACCAATAAATTTAGAGTCCCTGCAACGAAGCGAACGAGTCTTCATCTTCCCAAAATGCCTCATTTAATATCCCGTGAGCTTACGTAAGTCCTCACTATCTAGATTTAGGAGTTTAGGCGATACTCCCGTAAACTGGAGAACGAACGGTTTTGTCTGCCTCTGTCCTGGACTTTACAACCAGAAAATCATATGAATGCCATCAATCATTTGTTGACAACTTTCTTTACTTCTATACCTAAAAAGGGTTCTGATCTATGGAATTTTCAAATAGCGCCGCATTTCGCTTTACAGTCTGCCTGTGCTTTGCCGTCTTGACTCAGCTCATAGAGACGGTGTTCCTTGCTCCCTGAGTATTGAGAGTAGTGACGCATTAGTTTAGAATTTATATGTGCATCTGAAGATACCTGGCTGTTGTACTTCTTCATAAGCATACTCTGACAGAGGTTTATGTGCCATGAATCTCCGTTTGAAAGGCTGTGGGAAAATCATCTATTAGTAAAGATTTAAAAAAAAAAAACAGTCCACCTTCGCTTTACCCCAGCGTTTGAAATCAAACCTAAATATTTATTGCGAAAGAAAATAATTAGTTAAAAAATATGATAGAAATAGATGGTTATTATAAAATTTTTAATTTAAAAATTGAGGCAAAAAACCTAAACAGAAAAATTGTAAACCTTAACACAAGCAGAAGCAGATGAGGCAAAAGCATTCAAGTGTTATTATGACATCACCAAATCAAAATAAAACACAATCCAAGGGCTTGTCAAGCTAATTATAAAAAACACTATACACAAACCAGCTCGCACCTTCACCGCAGCGTCGCGCACATCCACTTTAGCAGCAGCTGAATTTGATATTGCGGCGAAAGTAGAATGACAAACGAAGTAATAGCAAATGTAATGGAAGTAAAAGTAAAAGAAAAAACTACCGACTGACTACCTGACCTCTTTTCAAGGTTAGCCAAAAATCGATTAGGGATTATCCGTAACTACAGCAGCGCCAACAGAAGCATTGGCGTGAATGCTCCACGCCAGCTCCGGGCAGTTCAGTAGCTTGGCAATCCTTGCTGGTTGTTATTATATTAACTTCAGTATGCTGGCATTTCTCGAGGGTATGCATACAAATGTACACATGTATATGCCTCGCACATGTCTGTGACGGATGTGGCAATGTTGTGATTAAATGAAAAAAAAAAAAAAAAATTAAATTATAAACTAAGTGTTGCTACTATCGGCGCAGAGATGCTTTAAAATATTTGCGTATTACAGGTGGTGAATAAAAGGCAAGCAAGTGGAGACATATAGAAACAGGTATCCAAGGTATTTTTTAAATTAAAGGCAAGCGAGAAATTAGAGAAAGCAACCTTTGAGATGATCTTTTTATTTAATATAAAATAAATAAGTCGAAGGCAAATTTATCTCAATTTTTTCATATTCGCTATTTCGCTTTAAAGTACGATTTTATATGGAATTTTAAGCACCTCTCATAAACTCCACCTCAGACGACTATAAACTTACTGGCCTAACCGTATTGAAATGTCCAGCCTAAAATCGTTTTGAATCCCACCCTGTTACTGGCAAAGTTTGATTTGGCTTCATTGCCCTTCCCCCTCGCCTCGGCATGCGTAGAAACGAGATTCCTTTCTCATTCATTTTGAAAGTTCCTTGACTTTTTCCTGGATTCGGGACCTTTACCAGAGTAGTCTTTAAACTCTGTCAGGGTTGTCTTTATACTCAAAGAAAGCCCCATAAAACTTGTCGGTAATTGGCGCTAGTTGTTGTCGTTGTAGCGGCTGTCAGGGAAACGGAGTCGCACCGGCAAAGAGTTACTAGGAATGGTCTGTTTTATTCAGTAAAAGTAAACACTTTTCCAAGAATTGCCTGCTAGATGGCGCTGTGGTCGAGATACTTGTAAAACCTCTGTTTATTTGTTAAAAAAAGCAACGCTTTTTTTAAAGTGGGCCTACTAGTAGAGTTATTTTGAAATCCTCTGTTTTAAATTCGTTTTGGCCCAAACTCAAAAAACGAAATATAGTCAATGCGTAACTGCTTGGATACGTATTTTCATCTAAATGACGTTGGTAATAATTTTTTTGTTAACAAATCTGTAGGTACGATCTGGTTCTTCTTCTTCTTTCTTAGCATGACAGTCCTGGGTGAACCACTGCTTTCGGATCAGTCCGAGGTTGTTGTTTCGGTTTCGTGACAATTAGCTTCGGGTAGGAGGTTGTCGGCCTCGTGACCTTATTCCGTCTCCGGGCGGTGCTCACTTTGCTTCATTTGTTTCCTTACTCTCCACTGGGATTTTCCATACGATGATGGCAGACCCAGCCTCGATGCAAGTTCGAACCTCCGAGCACGAAATACCAAAGAATAGAAAGAGTTGGCTTTCGGAGTCGGCTTAAACTATAGGTCTCAACATTTGCGGAACAAAGTCAAGACGCACACTACAAATAGGACGAGCAGCTCGACCAAACACCCTTATCAATAGATATACAGGCCTCTCACAGACAGAAACTGATAGTTTTAAACCAAGAACTTTATTTTTGTTTTTGTCGCGACCTTAAAAAATCTCACATACATCTCACACAAATCTCAAATATGAAAAAAAAATCAAAATGTTTTTTTTTTTTCAATAGTAATTCCGCTCATGAATACCGATGAGTTGGTGCGCGGATAACAAGTTCTCTTAGCTTAAGTAAAAGGTCATCTGAGAATGATCGAGGTTATTTGAGAGAGAGCGTCTTGAGCTTCCGCGTAAACTCGTTTAAGGGTTTATTTATTTGAGTTTGATAGCTATAAGATTTGTTAACGGCCACTAGTGTGAGCCAGTTAAACACCTTTGAATAAACTTTGAGACTTTAAATAAAGTTAATGGACCTTGGGGCTCGGAGACACTACTTTAAAAAACTATAGCACAGGGACTTATAGACAAGTTTTGACAATTACAAATAATGATTTTTGTATGAAAATATAGTTCATTCCCCTACAAACACCATACAAGTCAAAGTTTAAACTTTGCGCAGGTTAATAGACAAAATTCAACAAATTTTCAAACTTTTTTGTAAGAGTTTTCGGGTCGAGTGTGCAGTTAAAAGCTAATTGAATTCTGTAATACTGTAGGGTAAGTTTGAAGTAGCTCAAAAAACGCAATAATTAAAAAAAAATTTTTTTCAGCGGCGTTGGTAATTTTCTCTATGTAACGAATGACGGTCTGAAAATTTTTCTAAAAATTCTATTGTAATTAAGAGTTGCGAAAAAAGCTTTGATAGAAAACTTAAAATTTTTTTTACTTATATATATGAAATCTCTTCGATTGTTGATGTTGTAGTTGGTTAGTCTTTCTAGAATTTCTTAAAGCACTAATTGTCTCTATACGCTCCCTCTGCCCTCTTCCTGTTTTATTTATTGCCTTTCTAGTCGTTATTTGCAAGTATTTTATATTTTTAACCCCATCGAGAGCAGGTGCCGTTATTTGTCATCTGTATATCTGTATGCAAATATAGCTTTATTTTCATGTGATAAAATTAAAAGCAGCAACAACTGTATAAGGCATGCGAGTATGAACAGCTAAACAGCAGCATAGCGGCACAGCAGGGGCGGCAAGTCAATGAGGTGACATCAAAAAATAGGCTGTCAGGCGCTCAGGCTGCCAGCTCAAGCAATTTGTTTCATTTTTGCGCGATCCGCATTTGATGTCATATATTCCGTAGATGTTGCCATATGCACATATACACACACACACATTATCTATTACTCTGCTGTCCTTATATTATTCCGCGCTGTTCGCCTTCGACAGAGCTCCTCTCCTTTATGTGACAAATGTGCAGCGCCGCAGCATTTCGAGGTACGTGACAAAACACCCGTACTCACTTGTTAGTAACGGTAATTTCTTCAATGCTTCCTTTTATTTTTTAATTTGTGCAGAAGACTAAAGTCTGCCATTTTTTCTATGCTCCTCCAGTTATAACAAAGCGCAGCGTAAGACCTTTGAAGTTTCTGAAAGCGGAAATTTTGTCTTCCTCGTTTTAATTTTTAATTACATCGCAATTGAAGTACTTACAAGAATAAGTTGAATAAGTACGTATGTAATACGTTGAGTTCTATGAGTTCATTTCATTTTAAGTGCTCAAGTAACATTGAGTCTGTATGTAAGTACCCGAAGCATTATTACTTCATACTTGCACAGCTGATGCCCGCAGAGCTCAAACATCCACTACCACCATCAGCATAACCAACAGTCTGCTAGACAAGCAGTCTTGCACCATATGTTTGCCACAAGTTTGGCCCATCCAAAATTCTGTCCATAGCGCTGGACATCCACTCATACGTCCATCATCGATCTCACAACACGCGCTGTGCTCGATAGTTTATGTGCTTTGGCTGGCTCGCATATCCATTTAAAGTAATTGCTTGTAATTGGTTTTATTGATTGGCATGTGAAATTTATAAGACAAGTTTTGTGCGCGCTGAACGCTTTTCATCGGTGGCACTTCGCTACATTTCAACTGAATTGGCGTTGCCTGCAGCGTTTGTATAATGTAATGGATATTGACCGAGCGGCAGGCCAGCTGGAAATGAAGGACCGAGTAAGAAAAGAACTTTAAAGAAAATGATGAGTTTTCTTAGGCGATGAAGCCACTCAGCCTTCAGAAGTGCTTCGAGTTTTTAGTGGTACTCGACACTCCGAACAGGTACCATCATTCTAATAATTTTTGAGTGTATTTTCCGGTAAATATTTAATCTAAATATAAAAATACATATGTAAATAAAACATTTAACCCAACAAATCTGACTCACATTGCGCAACTCAAAGGGCTATGCTTACCTAGATTGACATTGAGAGCTGTCAATATTGGAAAAACCCTCTCCGAGCTGATCGAAGCCAAAGGAATTTTAAGCTAAGGTCACTCACTTTTGTGCGATTTCTTCAGTTTGAGGTTCGACTAATTGCAACTGTACCAGGATACCACTTCTAACAAAAGTACGTGAATGATGTTGGCCTCACCAGCAATGCACTCCTCGCGATTGCCTTCACCTTAGAGACGCTGGTGTCGCGTGCAATGAGGTCTTATCAAAATACCTCCTGACAAAACATAAAACGTCGCTGTGCATTAGTAAGCACCTACTTCCTGGAGAATACCTCTTCAGAACTTCGAGACTGGGAACGACATTCTCTACTTAAGAACCGGCATTAAAACCTTCACAAAATCAGTTTTGAACATAAGCTCAGAATAACATTGGCCAATAGAGGCTCTTTTAGGCTCCAGAACAGCTATGCCCAAAGCCAATGTATACAATTTTTGCCAATGTCTGAGCACGGCTTAGGAAACACTACTTATAAATCTTTCCTCTTATTTGTGCTTTTCATGGTCAGAAACATGAATGATTTTGAATAAAGATTACAAAGCGCTAGAAGAACTCCAGAGGAGTGTTCTGCAAAAACTATGGCCACTTCATATCAAAGAAGATGAAATGATAGACTGTACGAGCTTTAGAAAGATTTGTATACTTAATTGGAGCCCACTTCCCTTTGCTGCAAATTTGCCTAACCTTCGCGTCTCTATGTCATCCTACAATTGGCGGACCCAGAGTTTTACGACAGCTTAGTAGGGCAAACAGTTTTAAGCAGTATTAATAGCAGTAATCCACATGGAGGCTTGCAATTGTTTGCGGAAAGGCAACCACTGTTAAGGAAAGCTTGTCCTATCATTGGATTTCTCAGAATGACGTTCCCACCAAAGTCTGCATTGAGAAAAGCATACAAATCAAATAACTGCTTTGACATGGTTGTTTTCTATCTTTAGACGATGATGATGATCATCATCATCATTCGTGGCACTACAGCTTTTTGTATGTCTTAGCTCGTTCCACTATTATTATTTATGTATCTCCTTCCATGGCTAGACTTCGATAGTTGGTTATTCCCAGGATTCATAGATCGTCCTCAACGCCGACTAACCATCGCTTGCGCCGTCGTCTTTTTCGCTTTCCTCCTAGAACTTTGCTTGAGGAACTCTTTCATCCAGCATTCTGTAAACGTATCCCAACCGCACAACGTTTCCCCTTGTAAGAATTCCTCTAGCTCGCTGTTATACTTCATTTAGACGATGATGCTCCGGTATAAAGATCCATTGGATGAAAAAGGAAATTAAATGTCGCACCGATTCGGATTCTGCAGAACCCCTCTGTGTGATATTAGTAACTGATGTAATTCTATGCGGCCGCCGTAGCTGAATGCGTTGGCGCGTCAGTACCATTCAGGAGTGCACAGGTTTGAAGAATCTCCGTGCTTGAAACACCAAATCATAAAAGAAAGAAGTTTTTCTCATAGCAGGCGCCCCTCGGTAGGCAATGCGATCCCAAGTGAATATACCGTGAAGAGCCGGGCGAGGACGCTGAACACACGTTTTTAGGTGCGGAAAGAAATGCTCTGAAGAAGCAGATTAGCGACATAATCAGCAAAATGATCGAACATGGAAACAGCTGGAACACGGTAAAGAGATACATCGGTAACGTACTACGCAAAAAAAGATAGACCTCGACACAGTGCTACAAAGCGAAACCTCACAGACAGTGACAAACGAAAACGAGCCTTTAGCATGAAAGCTGGCTACAAATACGGTGCAGTCAGAGTGGTTGAATAGAACTGGTCCTTAATGGACCCGTTCTGGGACCTCCCGAACTAATACAGAAAGTAGTTCCGGGAAGGGTGTCTCCTCAGAAGGAGAGGGGGCATTATCTTAGTGGGCACACCACTCAACGCAGTGGACGACGGTCGCTGTAAGGGCGAAGGCATTTTAAGCCATACCTCGCCCACGAAAAAATGGCAAGCCTCCAAGTATATTTCTGTCATGAAAAAACTCATAAGAAACCAAGCGTTCCAAGGTGTCGAAAAAAGTGGGACCTAGACTTTTCCATTTATGAAGCAACATCAAGACGCATTCCCTAGGCACACCACCAATAAGACCAATAACCAGTAACTATATATATGTATATAAAAAGTTTTTCAATAAGGGCGTGTAGATGTTGAAATGGAATAAAACAAGCTGTGTGTGAGTTATTGACAAAATAATTTTTTTATTTGAAAGGTGCATATATGCCATTAACTGTGGAATATGACATCATTCAAATGCCCGCCTCAGCTTCTTACGGTGGAACGGATCCGAGTGTTCCAATTTTCAATGACTCTTCCGCATAGATCCGACTGAATTTAAGCGATGGCCTCTGTTATGTTCACCTTTAGAGCATCGGTCGATTGTGGTTCATTTGCATAGACCTGAGACTTCAAGAAGCGGGGTCAAATCGCATGACCTTGGTGGCCAATTCACATCACCCCTGCGAGAGATAACCTTACCCTCAAATCGTTCAAGCAGAATGTCAATCGTGGCGTTTGCTGTGTGGCACGTGGCACGTAGCGCCGTCCTCCTGGAACCACATGTCGTCTAGGTCCATATGGTTCAATATGGGCCATAAGAAATAGGTTATCATCGTTGTGCAGCGCTCGCTGTTGACGGTGACCGCCTCACCAACGTCGTTTTCAAAAAAGTACGGACCAATGACGCCGCCGGCCCAAAATCCACACCAAACGGTAACTTTTTGAGGATGCATTATCACCTGGTGAACCTCGTGTGGATTGGTGTCGTCCCATATACGGCAATTTTGTTTGTTAACACAGCCATTCATCCAAAAATGCGCCTCGTCACTAAAGATGATTTTTCGCCCAAAAAGTCAGCAAACAAACGCCGTTGTCTATGGTCATCAACTTTGAGCACCTGGGTCAGTTGGATCTTGTACGGGTGTAGGCCCAAGTCCCGACGCAAAATTCGCCAAGTTGAAGTCTGCGAAAGGCCAAGTTCTTGTGCACGGCGAGGAATAGACTGCCTCGGGTTCTGCTGTACACTTTCACGGACCGCGGCAATGTTCTCGGCTGATCTTGCATTCCTTGAACGTACGGGTGTTGGCTGATTGTTTACTGACCCGGTCGTCTCAAATTTGGCCACCAAACGTTGAAGAGTCGACTTTGACCAACCACGTCTACCGAAAAATGGGCGCAATGCGCGAACGTTTGCGTTAATGAACACTCATTTTGATAATAAAGTTTAATCATTTGAACGTGCTGTTCAATCTTGTAACTTGCCACGATGATTTGGAATACACAACTGAATAATAAACAAAAGATTTGACAGATGTCTCTAAAACGAAATGGCTGCCACAGGGCGCCAAAATCGACCCGCGCCAATTGAAAAACCCTTTATATATAATTACATAACTTATAGAAGCGGCAGATGAAGTATTTTGCTCGCAAGTTTTCAATGTTTATAGTTGATATTTCTTTGATTCGTGCTTGGGATTTAATTTTCTCCTACACGGAGGTGAGGAACTGTTCCATGCTCCTGTTCCTTCCAAGCTAATAGGTCTATTTATAAGTTCGTGCGGTTTTACAACAGATGGCGTAACTTGATTATTATTCCATCGATCCACATTTCCAAACATTCATTGGAGAGCTACTGTCGTAAGGCACAAACGTCAGTATAAGTTTTTTATTTGAAGCGTAAACAACAATATTTTTACCACACTTGAAAATGTCGAATTTCGTGCCAAATAATGTGTTTTTGCGGGGAATTCTTCTTCATTATTTTAATATGAAGAAAAAAGCAGCCGAAAGTCATCGTATCTTGGTGGAAGTTTATGGTGAGCATGCTCTATCTGAGCGAACGTGCCAGAAGTGGTTTGCACGCTTTAAAAGTGGTGATTTTGGCTTGGAAGACGAAGAACGCGAGGGTGCGCCGCCAAAGTTCATGGATACCGAATTGGAGGAATTGCTCGATCAAGATCCGGCTCAAACGCAAGAAGAGGTTGCAAAAACTTTGGGAGTTGATCAATCAACCATTTCCAAACGTTTAAAAGCCATGGGAATGATCCGAAAGGTAGGCCATTGGGTGCCGTATGAATTGAAGCCAAGAGACGTTGAACGCCGTTTTATGGCATGCGAACAACTGCTTCAACGGCACAAAAGAAAGGGTTTTTTGCATCGAATTGTGACTGGCGATGAAAAGTGGGTCCATTACGACAATCCAAAACGTCGGGCAACGTATGGATACCCTGGCCATGCTTCAACATCGACGTCGGCGCAGAATATTCATGGCCTGAAGGTTATGCTGTGTATCTGGTGGGACCAGCTGGGTGTTGTGTATTATGAGCTACTGAAACCGAATGAAACGATTACAGGGGATGTCTACCGACGACAATTGATGCGTTTGAGCCGAGCACTGCGAGAAAAACGGCCGCAATACGCCGATAGACACGACAAAGTTATTTTGCAACATGACAATGCTCGGCCACATGTTGCACAAGTGGTCAAAACATACTTAGAAACGCTCAAATGGGATGTCCTACCCCACCCGCCGTATAGTCCAGACCTTGCGCCATCCGATTACTATCTCTTCCGATCGATGCAACATGGCCTGGCTGACCAGCACTTCCGTAATTACGATGAAGTCAAAAAATGGATCGATTCGTGGATTGCGGCAAAACCGACCGAATTTTTCACAAAGGGAATCCGTGAATTGCCAGAAAGATGGGAAAAAGTAGTAGTAAGCGATGGACAATATTTTGAATATTAAATTTGTAACCATTTTACGTCAATAAAGTTTCAAATTTCGAAAAAAAACCGCACGAACTTATTTATAGTCCTATTACTTTCGAACATAAGTTTTTGATAAGTTTTGTGGCAGAAATTCTCTCCAACACTACCTTTCTGTTTTCTCATACTTTGTCATTCCATGTCCACAGTCGACATCGAGCTACGGTGACTCTTTAGCCTAAGTCTTTATTTTTCTGCACAACCCTACTTTACTTCTTTTGCTTATAGGTCGATACGGAGCCACCTATCACTACACCAACCACTTTCAATACTATTAAATTTTTATTACATTACCAAAGCGAAGCGTTGAAAAATTACACGTTCGAGTTTCTGCCAAGAAATCGCCAATGGTATGTAATTGTTGCAAACCACTGTATCACACAGCCAACTAACTAATTTTTTAGAATAGCGCACTAGCCGTTATGACCGTCGGTTTCTGAATTAATAGCGACTTATTCATCCGCATGCGATGTTGACAGTTTTATGATTAGCCGTATCTAGCGAACCTAACCTAACATCTTCGCCTTACATATCCATAACCATGCATGCGCTCATTTATTATTTATTAAAAATTGTAAAATTGTAGTTGCAGTTGTGCAAGTATAATTTGTAATGCCAATCCATGTAAAGAGTATTAGAGTCCAAAGTTGCTTGATAAGTGTGAGAAAATTTACAGTAGACTCTAATTAGAATATTACGAGTATATAATTTATTTTACAGGAAAGTCGTGACTTGCCAGCTGGTAGAAAAACAAGCAATAGAATCACTTTTTATGACTAAGTTACAAATGGAATATTTTTGTTTGTTATTTAAACATTTTCGAAATGCTTGACTATTGACTCAACATTCGAAACGCTGACAGACAATGGGTAGTAGCTGTGACTTACTGCGAGAAATATGCCTCAAGGTCTCTAAATATTTTTTGTTAGTGCCTTAGTTAGATAAGCGAATTTCTAGCCAATCAGACGGCAGAGTACTTTAAAGTATTTGCCAAAGTAGTTAGAGAAGTAAATAATTTTGCATTAGTCACAGATGGGCTTATCAGCGAACGCCTCTGCTATCGAATAAGGAGAAGTTACGAAAGTTAAGTGAATACCGGTGTTAGCGATAAGAATATTCTGAAACAGTCGCTTTAATTAGCAAATACTGCAAAAAATTCTACTGAATACACATCTAAATAAATAAAACTAAGGCGGTTTTCAATTAAATTTAGAAATTTTTTCCAAAAAAAATTATCAGCAGAAATGTGTTAGAAATTCCTATTCAACTACAACTGACTCATCTGTTATGCCCGAGGAACTTTGCTATCCTTTGACGAACCCAAGTACCATTTGTCGCCTGCATAGGGAAAACCCCGAATAATTGATTTCTAAATATTGCACAAAAACTGTAAATGTTATTCATGGCAGATCCCCATTTCGCAAGTTCGTCTGCATTTTCATTTCCTTCAAAGCTCCGATGTCCCGGGACCCAGAGTGGCTTACACTCAAGGTGGTAAGGCTATTTTTGCTTTGTTTCACCACTTTAGAGGTTCTTGTAGCCAACTCCAATGCCTGAATTGCAGCTTGGCTATTCGATTTTCAAGATTTTTCAATTCTAAGTCCATGAGAATTTATACCAGCTCCAATACCACATTCCATTTTTGAACCATCTGTAGTATAGACTGTTGTGTCGAAGTTGTTTAATCCCTTAGCCCCTCACTACTTTCCTCCCGAGATGGAAAGAGCGTGGTAAAATTCCTATTGAAAGCCACCTTGAGGACGATGTAATGAGCCACCTCTCCGAGGTGAACTGATTTTGTCGCATTAATAGACTGGCATGACCAAACGTTTTTTCCTTCCAGCAACCCGCCTCATTTAATCTAAATGTACTCTTGCTTGCCATCTTCTTGATGTGGAGATCAATCGGAAAAACATGTGACAGTGCATTCAGAGCCTCCCTAGAACGTGATCTGATTACATCGTCTGTAATTACACAGGCTGATCTTGGTATTCAGCCAAGTAATTTTATATTGTAATCTATTGCAAGAGCTTTCACGAAACTACCGAGCCGTATAAGCGGTCGTATAACCTCCTTATAGAACCATAAAGTATAGGTGAGTTGAAGACCCTATCTTCTTTCGAGCATACGTTTGCAGGCATTTACAGCATTTTCTGGTTTCCTTAACCGCTCTTTAATATTCAATTGCTTACGCAAATGTCTTATTTAAGGACAGCAAAAAGGATGGTTAACACTTTTTGGCTTGCGTGCCAAAAATTAAAATCTTTTTATTTGCCAAATTGTCAAACTCCCGAATATGCCTGGTTATTGTGAGAGGCGCAGCGTACATAGGTTTTTAGCTTCACGAAGTGAATCTGGGAATTCTAATAAGCTAAAAAGCTTACAGCTCGGTGAGAACCTCGAATATTTCTTAACTTTTTGTTAGCTTTTCAAGAGTTCAGTATTGTGTGGCTGGTAATGACTTCAAGCGTGTCGCCTTAATTTCGCTCATTAAATTTGCTTACATAAAATATTTGTTGATTCGAACTTCTTGAATCCGAAATTTTAAAGGTTTTACTTTTAAAAATTAATAAAAAATTATTTACGAGGTGCGTTCAAAAAGTATCGCGAATTTTGAATTTTCACAGGTTACGTATATTCCAATTTCGATTTTTTGTGGCGATATATTGGTACTCATGTTTCTCACTCATGCCGACTAGTTCAGCCATTTTGAATGTTGGTCAATCGTCGAATCATCGTTAGAGAAGTTACTGAGGACCTAGACATATCGATTGGCTCATGCCATTCGATTATTTGCAATGATTTGGGCTTGAGACGGGTCGCCGCAAAATTCGTACCAAAACTGCTCAATTTCGACCAAAAGCAGCATCGCATGAACATTGCTAATGAGATGCTGGCCTCTGTCCGCAACGACCCTTTTTTGCTCCAGAGGGTCATAGGGTGACGTATCGTGGGTTTATGGTTATGACGTGGAAACCAAAGCTCAATCATCTCAATGGAAGCTGCCGCACGAACCAAGACCGAAAAAAGCGTGCCAAGTTCGGTCGAATGTAAAAGTTTTGCTTACCTTTTTCTTCGATTGCAGGGGCGTTGTGCATCATGAGTTCTTGTCACAGGGTAAGACGGTCAATAAGGAATATTACCTGCAAGTTATGCGCAATTTGCATTAAGCAATCCGCCAGAAACGCCCGGAATTGTGGAAGAACAAAAATTGGCTCATGCATCACTGTAACGCCCCTGCTCACACATCGTTGCTTGTGCGTGACTTTTTGACCAAAAACAACACACTAATGATGCCACAGCCTCCGTATTCCCCAGATCTGACCCTCATGTGACCTTTTCTTGTTCCCGAAAGTGAAGAGGTCCATGAAATGACGACGCTACGCGACGATTGACGAGATAAAGACGGCATCGAAGGAGGAGCCGAACAAGATTAAAAAAAAATGATTTTTTGAAGTGCTACGACGATTGGAAAAAACGTTGGCACAAGTGCATAATATCTCATGGGGATTACTTTGAAAGGGTAAAAATAGATATTAATGAATAAATAAATAATTTTTGAAAAAAACACAAAATTCGCGATACTTTTTGAACACACCTCGTACTATTAACTCTATAACGTTCATAAAAACGCTATCTTAAAAAAATTACTATATCAAAAAAAATGTTTATGTTTTGGTCAATGCTGCATAAATTGATTTAAGGATTTAATGTTTAACTGACCACTTCATTGCACATTCAAGATAATTACATATTTACGTAATTTTGTTTCTTATTTTATTTTTTGAATATTTTAATTTAATTGCAGAGCAGATATTTGCATATTCACTTTAATAGTGTTATCTGAGCTGAAAAAATTCTTTGTTTTCGTATAAAAAATCTAACCGAAATGCTCAACTTCCTTCCCTCGCCTTTTCCTCGCGCCATCCATGGACTTAGCGATTTTCGCTAGATTTTATAAAATTATTTTGCTGAAATTTATAAAACAATTAACGACAACAAATATTTGCCTGTTAATACCAAAACCTATGCATGCAAGTAAAAAAGTATGTAAAAATATTCTTACATAATTTCTTGTTAACTTAAATGCTGATTTTACTTAAATAATTGAGCAGGCTGTGGGATTTAGCACATCATGTGGATATAAATACTTATTCAAGCACACGTTTCTAAGACAAGGCGTTCAACTGGAACGAATTTTGAAATTAGCGCGAATTTAGATTATGAGCATCGCTCAAATTGAAGCCTTATTGATGGCTGAAGATTTATTTAATTTGTATAATAATTCTTTTTCTGCTTGCATACATAATTTCTCTTGTGCTCAGTTACGCATATTGCCATCATATATTCATATTATAGCACAAGTATCGAGGTTATTAACAATTTTCAACGCACGCTCCTTATGAAAATCCAGTTTACAAGCTTTCATCGATTTAACAAATCTTACCATTCAATAATTTATTCTAGGTCAGTGGATTCATGCATATGTATGGGTAGAGATGTGTGCCTAGTATGGATGAACGCGTGTTAGAGATGCCAATATTAGCTGTGATTGCTGATCACAGTTTCGGAATATTTTCCCGAAATTTACTTTTTTTACATTCAGTAAAAATGCAATAAATTCGCTGTCTTTTAGTGCTAAAGCCATAGGTATTTTTAAATATCATCATGATTTCGGGATCCCGATAGCCGTTCCGGGATATAAATTTCTAGAACTCGGTAAAAACTCAATAAGCCTTCTGCTTTTCTACAAAAACTTAGAATCATTGTAACACAACATCGTAGTTCCGGGATACGGAAATTCAACGCCTAATAAAAAAATTAATTTGCGCGGATACTTCTGTTAGGTGTTTGGCCGAGCTCCTCCTGATATTTGAGGCGTGTGTCTTGATGTAGTTCCACAGATAGGGGCACCTACAGTTTTTAAGCGGACTCCGAACGGCAATTGGCGCATACACTTCTGTTAGGTGCTTGGCCGAGCTCCTCCTCCTATTTGTGGTGTGCGTGTGGATGTTGTTCCCCAAATGGAGGGACCTACAGTTTCAAGCCGACTCCGAACGGCAGATATTTTTATGAGAAGCTTTTTCATGGCAGAAATACACTCGGAGGTTTGCCATTGCCTGTCTAGAGGCGTCCGCTATTGGAAAAACTGTATCTATCATTTTGCTCTTTCATGTACGGAGACTCGAATCTGCGCATTCCCGAATGGTAGTCACGACTCAACCCATTCGGTTACGCGGCCGGCGTATTATTTATTAGATATTTGTAGAAAGAGCAAAGCATCGCAATTCAAGCTTCTCACCGTTGTCTTAATTAATTGCACATAAAATCGGGCTACGACAATTTCGCTTTTCAAATGTATGTATGTTCTCGAATTGTTATACTTTTATGCTTCCCTTCAAAAAGGGAAGTTTTGTAATTTGACTTTAAACTTTAAACTAAAAAAAAAAAGAAAAACAATATATGATCCCGGCGCTCGGACTAGCTATTCTTGCATAAAATACTCTTTAAAAGACTATTGAAAAGCGCCAAGGTCGCGGGATCCCACAGTCCCGACATCGCGGGATCGACGTTCGTCATAATCATTAAATCATAACTTTATTCTGCTAGATAACAGATAAATAAATAAATCGCGGCAAACCAAGCGCTTTGCAGCACTTAAAGATGACTAAAGCAGCAGAATCAGCAGGCGAAGAAGAAGAATGAGTTGAAGTAGAAAATCGCGGCCATTAGAAGTTAAAGTTAGATTGATGTTAGTCATTTTGTAGATTTCCAAAATTAAGCGCTAAGAGAATGTCGGTGAAGTGTCAATCAACAAACTGGAAAGGCCAGAAAAAGAGTGGGAATGAGGCCTGCCGAGATCCGTATTCGATTTACAATTAAAACAACAACAGTAACTAGCAGATCACAACTTACACACTTTGTTTGTATTCGTACTTTCGGTATGACTGATAGACAGACTCGCATGTGCATACTGACTGCTGACTGCTGACCGTTGATAGCCGACTGACACAGACCACTCATTGACTTTTGACTGATCGTAAAAGTGGGCAAGTAACTGGGCGTTGTACCGATCAAGTGGCCGGTGGGCGTGTTACATTTACCCGCATACATAAACAAATGGGCGTGGCTGCACTGTCCACCTTTTTGCTCTAGGCGATCTGACACTCTTCACTCGACGGACAGCCAGTTAATAGCAGGGCGGAAACGCAATATTTGTTTGAGCTGAGAGCTCTGACGCGGATGCGACTTGCTGTTCGTTGCTAGCCCGACTTAAAAGGCTCGTAAGCTAGATGACTTGGGTGAGTTGCGTTGCTCTTTGGCACCAGCTGTTGGAAGAAAGTACACAAAGCGGTTTGTTTTACAGCTAAAAAAGTCGCTATTTACTGAAAAACTGTTACTATTTCTTGTAGTTTTAGTTTTTAAATTTTATATTGTACTTTTTTCCATAGCAACGCCACGGATTTACTGTGGCTTACTTAGGCCTCTCGCCTTTTTTGTATTTTGCTTTTCTTGCTTGGCCGCGCGCAATTTTTGTAGCAGTCATGCCATACCATGTATTGTACCTATCTGGTTGGAAACATTTTGTGGCACAGCACGTAAAGATACGATGCTGACAATACAGGCTGTTTTTTCGAGTTTCATTATTTTTTGCTGCTTGAAAACCTAAAAAAGATACAGCCAGTCAGCTCGGTTCGTAGCTTTCATGCGCTCAGGCATTGTAGAAAAAATGGAAGGTGGAAGGTGAGTTAACCGGTGCGTTGAATGCCTATGTTTTGTTGTTTGTACATGCTATGTTTGTGCTTTCTGTTATTTTTGTTGGTGCTGTTGTTTCTGGTAATGCGTCTGGCAAATAACAATGAGGGCGCTGGAACAATGGCAACACCAATAGCAGAATCAACAATGACACCATCAGCTAACGCGTTCGCTGGATAACTGCACGGGCCGCACAGGGCAGCATGGCAACAGTGTGGCACAGTAGTTTGTTATGACGTAAATTGGTGATTGAAGCATTCGTCAGTTTTTTCGCTAAAAAATTGATTTCGCTTGTACTCTGGAGTCTCAACACTTTAAGTTGAAGTTAATTTAAGTTGAGTTAAGTATTGAGAGCTGACCAGTCAAGGGACCTATGAGGTAGTTCCCCGCGTTAGGAGCGGATTGGCATCCTCTTGACCATCTGCGGTCTCCACATGGACAGATGGGCTTCGCGCCAACTCAGCGAGTGCTGGGTAAGTACACTGGATCGGAGGTGTTCGAGGTTGACAAAATCTCCGCTCTTGCATTTCGTGGGTGTCCTACAGGGCACTTTCCGCGAGGTATGAATGCAGCGAGACGAGAAATTACCTCGAATCCTTTTAGCGTCAGCTGTATGTAGAAAGAGGTGGAATCACTACTGATGCTCTGCTCTCGCAGGGCTAAGATTAAAGCAGCCAGGTTCTCACTTTTTTGCTACGCCTGCTGACAGAGCAAAAACCTGAAGGACTTCATCAGCAGCATAAAGCGGTTTCATTAAAATGGCATCTAAGTTGAACAAAATTGTATACTATGAATGACTACTTTCTCTGATGAAGAAAGGTGAGGGATTTTTTTTGAAAGTAGCGGCTGAATATAGAAGACCATTGAGAGGAATGAAATAATTAAAAACTCAATTAAGCTCACGCTCTCAGCTTGGTTAGCGAACTTCCACGTTCGGGTAAAAGGACTAAAGACTTGCCTCACAAATTACTATATACTTTAAGTAGCAGAACCAAATTATTAAATCGTGGCATAACAGAGGGTGTCAATTTTTAGGCGGCATCCACGTTCTATCCACCCAAATGTGTCGTCACAGATGCTCGTAGGCCCACTGTGCAGCGTAAAAGCGGTAAGTGCAGCAACGTTGGTTGGCTTTAACACGCAGTCATATAATACGCCAAATACTCGCATACACACACACACATACATGCACACCATTACACGGCTTGACAGCCTCCTATCCGAAGTGTCATTTGCGCCATTGTCTGCTTTTTAGGCTCATTGCGTTTTTTTTTTCGTGTATGACGGCTTTTGGTCCAACTCCATGTATCCTCCTCTGGCTCCTCTGCCGTCGTCGCTGCCGGTACACGTAGCTGCATTTGCCATTGCAACCGCTATTTAGCCATTGTAGCTGTGTATCTTTGTATCTACGCTGCCTTAACGTGTATCTTTCACCTTAATTTCGTATTTTTTTCTCATTTTTTTCATTTCATTTCGTACGCTGTGTATCATCGGGCCCGTTGCATTTGTTTGCTTGTTCGACTGTGTTTTTGTTGCTGTTGTTTTGCGAGAACTGCAACACACTGGTACTTGTTTCAATTTTTTGTCTCTATTGTTTGCTATTGTTTTTGTATTTGTATTTGTTTTTTTTTTTACCTCTTTACTTCTTTTACATGTTGGCCTCTTCAGCTCGGCTGCCCTGGCTGCTTGCGGTTTATGGCATTTGGGCGTTCAGTTTCCAATGCTTTTACCAAGAATCATTGTCGCCGTTATTGTTGTTGTTGCTGTAACTTTTTGGGCTTTAACGTGAATTTAATTGATAGCAAACACATTTTTTATTATTTGCTCGCTTTTGTTTGTTTTTGCTGTTTGCTGTTAATGTTAGTGAAAAACCAAAATCACACATACACACACATACACATGTGCATAATAATGTGCATATGTAAATGTGTGCGTGTGCATTTTGTAAGCAAGAGTTTTAGCAATTTTTATTAACTCTCTCTTAGCCTTCGTACCCCCATCCACACATACTCGGGTATATGCATAATTACTATATAAATGTACGTATGTATGCAAGAAAAAAGCTAATTTTGCTGTAAAACATTTTCTACCGGATGTATGTATGTCAAACTAGACCCTTTCTGTTTGCTTTTGCAATGCTTCGCGGATTTTTAAATTCGAAAAGGCTATTTGCAGTTCATTGTTACATATAAGACATTTGTCTCTGGGACTTATTTTTATTTTATTAGGAAATCTATTTTCTTACATTATAATGTAATGTAATTTTAATTTAATTTATTAGGTGCGCAACTAAGTTATCGCCGTTTTTTTTGATGAAAATACAACTTTATACTGAAAAAATGGTTACAAGTCATTTTTTGATGTCTTCATATGAATGGAACTGCTGATCAGCTAGACCAGGTGAGATCGATCGGAACAGGTGATAATCGGACGGCGCAATATCTGGAGAATATGGCGGGTGGGGTAGGATTTCCCATTTTAGTGTTTCCAGGTAGGTTTTAACGGGTTTGGCAACATGAAGCCGAGTGTTGTCATGCTGTAGAATCACTTTTGCATGCCTCTCCGCGTATTGCGGCTCAGTCGTATTAATTGAAGTCGGTATCGATCCCCAGTGATGGATTCGCTTGGTTTTTACAGTTCATAATAAATAACACCAACTTGGTCCACCAAATACATAGCATAACCTTCGCAGCGTCAATATTCGGCCGAGGCGACTACATAGAAGCATGACCAGACAGCCCCCATGACTTTATTTGCTTTGGATTGCTCTAATGAATCCATTTTTCATCACCCGTCACGATGCGTTGAAGAAGACCCTTCCTTTTTTGCTACTGGAGCAGTTGTTCGCCGGCGAAAAAACGACGTTCAACATCCCATGGTTTTAACTCATAAGGAACCCAAGTCCCCTGTTTCTAAATCATTCGCAAAGCATGCAATCGCTTGGACATGGATTAGAGGGTAACTCCTAATACTGAAGCAAGGTCTTCTTGCGTTTCAACCGCCGTTTTTTTTTTCGAGCGAAAAAGGAAAATCAACACTTCCCGCAAATGACGATTATTTGGCACAAAATCCAACATTTTCACAAAGTCAAAAGTATAAGACACCAAAACAAAATCACTAATACAGGGTTTGATTGAAAAGTAATAAGCCTTCCCGCGCGGAGCATCTGCCAAGCGATCA
Organism: Anastrepha ludens; assembly: GCF_028408465.1. Lineage (NCBI taxonomy): Eukaryota > Metazoa > Arthropoda > Insecta > Diptera > Tephritidae > Anastrepha > Anastrepha ludens. The sequence continues at coordinate 113,190,820 of NC_071500.1, read as the reverse complement.
AACGAATCGGCTGGTGGGGTAAAATGATCGTTGGACCTCCCCTTTCCACTAGAAACCGGTCCCAGTTCGCTGGCAACAGCGGTGCAGTCAACATAGCTCCGCGCGTGAAAGCTGTTTTAAAAAAGTGTTAGGATTTTGCAGTGGCAAAAATGCAGCGATCGTTGGAGCAACGTTACTCGATCAAATTTTGCGTAAAGCTAAACAGTTTGTACCTCCAGGAAGCACTGTAAACGCGGCATTTTACAAAGAAGTGCTCCTTCGGCTGAAAAACCGCGTCGCCCGGGTTCGACCTGACCTCGTCAACAATTGGACCCTTCATCACGACAATGCGCCGGCGCACACCGCCCTCCTCTGTACCTCTGCATTGGCCAAGATGGGGGTTCCGGTGCTTTCCCACCGTCCCTACAGCCCAGACCTGTCCGCTCTTCGCTTGAAAAGAAAGCTGAAGGGGAGGCGTTTCGACTCCATCGAGGCGATCCAAAAAACTGTAACAGCCGAATTGAACGCGATTCGGGCGGATGAGTTTAAAAAATGTTTCCTGCAGTGGTAGCAACGGTGTATATATTTTTATTCTTTTATTTTTGACTCATTTCATTTGTTTTTATTTTCTTCTATATATTTTTTTAAGTTTATTCAATTTTTTGTTTTATAACCTTTTATTTTATTTTGTTTCATTTAATTTAGCTTTGTTTAGTTTTACGTTTTTTTTGTTTGTTTTATTAAACTTAATTTTTATTTTATTAATTTAACTTAACTAAGTTAGTCCCATTGGATGGCCTTCTCCTTCCGAACCGGCCACAAAGCAATACTAAATTTCAAGACATTCTGAACACAGAAATCGATCAAATGAGCCTAAAGCCTCACTAGTACCAGGCTGCCCTTGCAAAATTTTTTCAGTCGAAGTTCTATAACTCCTTCAGTGTTCCTCTGATTCTTCATGTCATGTTCGAGGAGAACACTACCATTTTAGTTAAATGAGATAGATTAACTCTGCTTGCATATATTTGCATATTAGGTTATCTTTCTGTCCACTCCTTACTCCCTGACTGGCTTTCGAAAACTGGCAATCACTAGAAACAGAAATAATATCCGAAGAACTATGAAGGCGATCTCGTGAATTTATCGCCTAACAAGTCAGCTATTCCTTGTACGAACTCTTGGCGTGGTGTATAAGTAGTTGCTGCTGCCGATTATTATGTGCCAGACTCTTGATCTGCAGCTGGTTCGTTGCCGCTGCTACGCTTGCTGTTCTAAATTTCTCCTTTTGCACCAACTTTTTTATATAAAAATATGCACACCTACATATGCGCATACGAGATTGCAGTTACATGTTCACTTTGGTTGTTGTATTTTTTGTTTTTGTTTTTCTTATAACAACAAGAGAGCTCCGGATTGTACTTGTAGCTTGTTAAATGTTGTACGTTGTCATCTTTTCGTTTGGTTTTTGTATTCACTGCCACTGTTGCCAAGGTTTTTGGTGATGATGCTACTGTTGCTGCTGTTGTTCCTTTTTTCCTATACTTTTTTGACAGTGCCCGCAATAGGTTCAATTGAATTGCATTTAATTGCTTAAGCCTTAATTTATGCTTCGAAGTGCATGTCGTGCTATTTTTTATTTTCATGCTTTTCTGTCTTTTGCTAGCTTCTGCCACTGCTTGCCGTCATTTGCTTTGTTGTTGCTGCTGCTGCAGCTTTTGTTCTCGTTGAATGCACAACGCAATTCTTTATATTTTTTATGACTATCATAAAAAATCCGACAACAGCAACAAAAAAGCACGCAACACTCTTTCACTACAATAGAACTGACGATGACAGTGGCAGCAGCCGCGGGCACTGAATCTGTCTGCCTGACTTCTGTCGCTGCACGGCCATCAGCTTCAGCAGTGATAGCCACAACAATATGAACGAAATTGATCTCAGCAATCAAGTGAATGATGGACGAATAATTTTTTGGGTCTGCAGAGAATTGCGGTGCAAAGGAGGCGACGGGTTGTTGGTAAAGGAGAAGCCAGCACTTCTGAAGTCCACAACCCCAGCTGAGATAGTGGAGGTAAGTCTGCAGTTAAGTTGCGAATTGCGCATAGTGGAAGAAAATGGTATTCGATAGCGTTGCTTGTATTTCTGGAGAAGAGATAAAAACTCATTTAAACTTAGATTTTGGAAATTTATTATGATTAGCGTTAAGAGGTAACACTGCTAATTAAGCTAAATAATTTTCGGACAGTAGTAGGCCCCAAAGCGGTTCCATAATATTTTCAGAAATGCGGTCTTTATTTTCCTGAAATTATGCTATGAAGAAGTATATGATCCGAGTTGCGTGCTTTATTGGGAAAGTGGATATGTGAAGTTCACTGGCTTTTCGTTTCTTTGCATTCTAGCGGTTCGATATTAAGCGATCCGAGTATTTTGGACATTGCCGCCAATTTTTATTTTTAGACTTGAGAATAAAAGAAGTATCATAAGTTGAAAAAACTTTAATAATTCTAAGGTCTATTTAATGGTGAAAATTTTAGTATCAAAAGTCGTCTGCTTTTTCAACATTTAATTTTTTTGTTTTTGTTAATTTTTTAGGATAAAATATACTGAAGAAATTTTTAACAATTTTTATGCTTCAAACACTCGTGCAAGCTCTTAATCAATTTATGGTTGGAATGTAAAGCATGATACAGCATCTGATTAGAAATCAAACCATTTTAATGCAAACCCTTTTAAATAAACCATAATGTACAGAACCAAAATTTGTCATTGGAACGCAAACGGTCTCGCCAAGCACAAGCTCGAAGTCTATAATTTTCTATTATCAAATAACATTGACATTATGCTTATATCTGAAATTCATCTTAAAGATAAAAATTATTTTAGAATTCCGGAATATCTTTTCTATGATACAAAACATCCTAGAAACATGGCTCGTGGTGGCACAGCGATATTAATAAAAAAAACGTCTAAAGCACAGTATACTAGAGGAGTTTAAAGAAGAATACCTTCAGTCCACTATTATTCAACTGCAAGAATTTTCCAGTACAATGGCTATCGCAGCTGTGTACTGCCCTCCTTCTCAAATTATAACCGAACAACAATTCAAAGATTGTTTTGCCAAACTTGGGCCAAAGTTTATGGTTGCAGCGGACTTCAATGCCAAGCACCACTATTGGGGCTCTAGACTGGTCACATCTTGAGGGAGAAAACTTTTTAGTTGTATACTAAGATTAAAACTTCATGTTGTATCTACAGGACAGCCAACATATTGGCCATCTGACCGCCAGAAGATGCCTGACCTGATTGATTTTGGTATTATAAAGGGTATTGATCGCAAGATTGTAACAGCGTCCTCTCCCTCATCCGACCATTCTCCGTCTATTATAACCATGGAAGGTAGTCCTTGCACCAGAACAGCGGGTAATCAGCTCCCCCATCCCAATCTCATAAACTGGCTTAAATATAAGAAATACATTAGCACTCATATAAAAACCAATGTTTCTTTAAAGAATGATATTGATATCGATAGACAGATATGTATATACAGTGACTGAACTAATGCATGGAGCTACTAGGGCAGCAGTGGCCACAAATAATAAAAGTCGTGTTAACTCTCAGCGAAACAGTGATGAGACTGTAGAAGTTTTAGTTAAAAAGAAACGAGAGCTGAGAAGAAACGAGAATATCGTTCTCCAAAATACAAGAAACTATTGTACGAATACACAGTTAAGTTGCGTTGCGCCCTTAAAAAAGAAAAGGAGAGGCATCTTCATGATTTCCTTTCTAATCTTACTCCGACGAACCAAACAGATTACGCATTGTGGAAGTCCACAAAAAATATAAATCGGCCCATACAGTACGAATCACCAATTCGACTAGGAAATGGTAATTGGGCGCGTGCGGATTCTGAAAAAGGGTGTGTATTTGCTGAACATCTGCAATCTGTCTTCACTCCCTATCAGTCTTCTGCAACTACTTGTTTACCACTAGACATATTGCAACCACCAAAAAAGCCAATAAAGTTAAAAAAAAATAACATAAAAATAAAAGTACCGGGCTACGACAAAATCACCCCAAAAATGCTAAAAGAGCTTCCCAAAATTGCCGTTCTTCATATCAGCCACTTATTTAACGCCATTTCTTGTACTGCCTACTACCCAAGAGCTTGCAAATTATCTCAAATCACTATGATTGGTAAACCTGGGAAAGACTTAAGCCAAGCATCCTCATATCGGCCAATTAGTCTATTGTCCATACTTTCAAAGCTATTTGAAAAGTTGCTCTTGCAGAAAATAATGCTCTTAATTCAAGATAACAATATTATTCCTCAACACCAATTTGGATTTAGAGCAAAACATGGTATAACTGAGCAAGTTCATGGCATTGTGTCATTTATACGAAAGTCCTTTGAGAAAAAACAGTACTGCACTGCACTGTTCTTAGACGTACGACAAGCATTCGATAAGGTATGGCACCGCGGCCTAATTCACAAAATTACTAGTTTACTGCCTACGAATGTACACCTCTTGCTGCAAAACTATATCACTAATAAGGAATTTGTTGTAAAGCAAAAAGATTTTTTCTCTCGGCATTGTAGAATAGACGCTGGAGTTCCACAAGGCAGCGTTCTAGGCCCTATTTTATATGTATTATACATATAACATCATCATATGACATCAACATTTGCCGATGATACTGCAATACTTTGCACTCACACAGACCCAAAAGTAGCAACATCTATATTACAAAGGCATATACTTGAAACAAAAGTATGGCTTAAAAACTGGAGAATAAAGATTAATGAAACCAAATGCGTGCATATTACTTTTGCTCTAAGAAAAGAAACTTGCCCTGCAGTTACAATAAATGGTCAGAATATACCATAGCAAAACGAAATAAAATATCTTGGAATTCACTTAGATAGAAGACTCACATGGCGGAATCATATTGAAAAGAAAGTGTCGAATATCAAGCTTAAAATGAAAAGCCTATATTGGATGCTTAATTCGAAATCAGCATTACCTCTAGAGTACAAAGTGCTACTATATAAAGCCATGCTAAAACCAATATGGACATATGGTATATAAATGTGGGGAACGGCTACGCTCTCAAATATCGAAAAACTTCAGAGAGTGCAATCTAAAGCCTTGCGGATAATCACCGGAGCTCCATGGTATATAAAGAACGCTAACATTCACAGAGATATTTGCATACCTCGTGCAGCCGATGAAATAGCACGGTTGAGCAAAAAATACCTACAAAAGCTAGAAGACCATCCCAATAAACTAGCGCGAAATCTACTTTTAGATGAAGGTCACACACGATTGAAAAAAAAGAGACATCTTCAAGTCTGCACTATCTTAATTATCTCATCTCACACGAGAGTTCGTCCACAACTTCCTCCAACCACATCTATCACATTCGAAAAAAAAAAACAAAAAACAACAACATTTTCACAATCGACATGAGGGACAACGGAAGCTTTAAGGGAGACTGGAAACTAGGCCTTTCCGGCTCCCAGCTACGAAGAATCGGAGACTGGAAACCCGCCCTTTCCAGCTCCCAACTATGAAGAATTGCAGATTCACAACCGATTTAATCATATATGTAAATATATATTCATTTATCAAATAATTCGTTTCTTAGCACTGGCAAGGAAACATATTATTCTAGTATATAAGATTTGTAAACTTATTGTTAGTTTCTTATACAAGAAAGATTCAATAAATAAAGAAAAATGGAAAAAAAAAAATTTTTTGTGTTTTGTTTTATAATTTTTTAAAACCCTCCTTTGAATCATGTTTTTTCAAAAATTACACGAAATAACGTTTTTCCCAAATATTTTAAACAAGCATTATAAAGATATTTTATCGTTTACAGTTAAAAGAAAATTACTTTTTAATACCCTTAAGCCTACAAATTAGCGAATTTTCCGATAAATTTACGACATTATCCAAAATACTGGGGTCACTTGACATGTAATCGCTCACCCTCTGCTTTTAGATGCTTGTTGTCTTCATTGGATACATTCACGGTGAGCACCTTGCCATTGTGACCCTTTCTTCCTTCCTGTAACCATAGGAAAAAATAATCTCACTTGCACGTGATACAACTTTTTTTATTACTTTTTACTTTTAATTAAAAAATTTTTTTTTTATAAAATTTATATATTTTCGCTTATACGCAGGCTTCTAGAGTATAAAAAATTTCGCCATGCGCATCTTTCTAGAAACAAAAGAGGAAGAGCAATGCCAAAATGAATTCAAGAGAATAATCAGTTTCAAAATGGAAAAAAGGAGAAGAGGAGACAAATACTAAGTAATAGTCCTCATTTATCCATTTATCTATCTATAAAAAGTTATTTGTTGTTGGAGGTATAACCGTAAAGCTATACCTCGCCGCATGCAAGATGTACAGAATGCAGAGGTGTGGCCAACATCGAATCGTTAACCGGCTCTCAGAAATTTGAAAGGGATCAGCTGATTTGCTGACGTAACAAGTAATGTGATAGAAGTTTGTTTATGACAAAACTGAGATTGTGTTGGTGATATTTACAGCTGGGTCCCAAGTGACGATGTTACTCTCACAGCCGACATTACGCTCACAATTTCGCTTCGGATGGTCAATCCTTTTAACCTCTAATCCTTGGCATATGCGAGTATCTGCCAGCATTCACAAGTTACGCGATGTACCTGCGTGTCTCCGGTAGTTGTTCTTTTTTGAATTTATTAATTCCAAATATTTAATCTTCATTGCTTCGCTTCCTCTAAGTCTCTATATTTTCCGAGTATTAATTATTTGACAGCAACCCTTTTTTATCGAAATGTTACACTGTACTGCGAAATGATTCGCCGACTACAACCACAAGCATTGCCATTGGGGCCAGCTACTCTGGAGAGCCTCCGAAACCCAACAAATGCCTCACGTATTTTAGTGTTTTTGCAACATTCTGCACTGAAGTTCATTTCCTACATTTTCATTACGCCGTCCGTCAGCTCGCTAGGCCCAACTACTCGTACATCTACGCTTGGCCGCTAGCGACCTGCTGCTTCTTCCACGGATGCTGCTGTGGCTGGCAGAAAGCGCACCAATTGCCCGCAGCCACAGCGCCGCAGCAGCCATAACAGCACATAACCCAAATTATATTGCAATTTGTGAGCAGCAGCAGCAGCAGTAAGCAATTTTCTTGTCTTGCCACTCCGCAGTGCTTGGCTTTTAATTTTATATTTTTCAGCTTCACATCGAAGCCTACAATTGTTGCTGTCCCTGTTTCTGACTCTTTCGCTGTCGTCGCTGCTGCTTATTTATTGCTGCTGCTGTTGTTGACTTTTATTACTTTTTTCGTACAAATGTATGCTGCAGGCATAAAATTGTAATTGTCACAAGAAGCAGGCAGACCAGCGGACCGAGCAACATACATACAGATATATGCATGCATATGTGTGTGTATGTGCGATGCTAAATTTGTATGCGCACTTAAATAAATTGTGTTTTTGTGTTTCTGCCTGTTGTAGTTGTCATTATTATTGCTGTTGTCATTGTTGCTACTGCTGCTGTATGTACAGTAGCCATTGTGCTTATTGTTATTATAGCATATCATGCTGTTACAGCGCACTCTCTCCTCTCGCCCCACATCTTCACCCTTCACTTCGACTCCTCCACTGCTCGGGACTGTTCCATCCATATGTTGTTGCTTACTCGTTGCTTGTGAGTGCACACTGTCGCCGTGGTCGGTTTGTCTGCTGCCTGATTCGTATTGGCAATTAATTAAATTAATGACTGCGTATCAATTGGCGTTCAATTGTTTAATTGTTTTGCCCTGCATTGACACTTGAGTCACGAATCACTTGCCGGAGTCGTCGTTGCTTTCTTTCGCGTACTCTAATTTGATTGCAAAGAGGACTGCTGGGAGTTTGCGTGGTAAAAATCGATACAGTGCTGATTATCGACACAAAGACATATGCACTTATGTTTGTAATTATTCCTATGTACCAGGTTTGAATGTAAAATTACTACTAGTTAGTACACGGCTTTTGCGGATCATCAACCCACAAATCTTCCCGAATCGATCTGGAATAATATTCTGAATATTTCCTCTACAGTCAAACCTACTAGTTGGTAATAACCGTACCACCTTTCACTGAGGAAGAGCTTAAAACCGTGGGCAAAAAGTCTCAGAAGGAACTAAGGTCTTCGCCCAGATGTCGTCCCAGCTGAAGTCCTAAAGGGTGTGGCCGAAACCCGATCAGACGTAATGCTTGAAGTTTAGAATGCGTGAATTGCTCAAAGCATCTTCCCCAAGCTGTGGAAAATATAGAAACTCACGGTGATCGGTAAAGGTAAAGGTGCCCCAGCGCAATCGTCAGTCTGGCGTTCACTTTACATGCTGGGCAGCGCAGGAAAATTGCTTGAAAAACTTATACAGTACAGGCTTGCAGAGTTTGTTGAGAGTGCAAGAGAGTTGCAAGGCAATATGGTTTCCGACTCAAAAAATCAACCTTTGGCTCAATAGAGGAGGTGGTAAGCAGCACAGAGTGCGCGCAACGTAGACGGCACTATCCGAACTGCATCACATTCCTGGGAACGCTTGATGTAAGAAACGCTTTTAACAACTTACTTTGGATAGACATTATAAAGGCACTACGAGAAAGGCTTGAAATACCTACCTTAAGGATTTCCCAGAGTTACCTGAGTGAGTGTAGACTGCTGTACGTCACACCAGATGGTCAGGAAACCAAAGCGGTAACGTCTGGCGCAGCTCAAGGATCTATTCTCGGCGCCGATCTCTGGAATCTGAAATACTACGAGATCTTGAGCATAAAAGTACAGAAGGAGAAACATATCTAGTGGGATAGACAGACGATAAAGCCGCGGTCATAGTAGCTCGAGACACTGAGGACGCTAGGATCAAGCTGAAAAAAGTAAACTCTATTCTAATGTACGGTAGTAAAACATGGGGAATTGTGCTAAACTGCAAAGCCAAGCTCAAAGCACTGAAAGCTGAACAACGTCACTCAGAGTTGTCTTAGCCTGTCGTACTATTTCTGGTGCTGCAGTCTTTGTGATCAGAAGAAAGATACCCGTCGACCTCATGGTCCGAGAACGAATGAAAGTGTGGAGCTCCAAGAACAAACACATCATCACCAACGTCATGGAACGGAAACCAGGCTACGGTGGCAAAGGCAATAGGACACTGAGCCAAATGACAGATGGAGGACGGAACTTATTCCATCAATATGCAAATGGGACCAAAAGAACTTCGGGGAAATGAATTACTCTAACTCAGTTCCGCTCGGGCCACGGATACTTCGGGAGATACCTATACCGCATGAACAAGGTAAGCGATCCCAAATGCATATACTGGGATGACGCTGAACGCACGTTTTTTAGTTGTGACAGATGGCTCGCGGAAAGAGACGCTCTGAGAAAGCATATTGGCGACATGGCGCCGCGCAATATGATTAGCAAAATGATCGAACGCGAGGAAAGTTGGATCGCAGTAAAGAGATAATAGGACTATCAATAAGTTCGTGCGGTTTTTTTTCGAAATTTGAAACTTTATTGACGTAAAATGGTTACAAATTTAATATTCAAAATATTGTCCATCGCTTACTACTACTTTTTCCCATCTTTCTGGCAATTCACGGATTCCCTTTGTGAAAAATTCGGTCGGTTTTGCCGCAATCCACGAATCGATCCATTTTTTGACTTCATCGTAATTACGGAAGTGCTGGTCAGCCAGGCCATGTTGCATCGATCGGAAGAGATAGTAATCGGATGGCGCAAGGTCTGGACTATACGGCGGGTGGGGTAGGACATCCCATTTGAGCGTTTCTAAGTATGTTTTGACCACTTGTGCAACATGTGGCCGAGCATTGTCATGTTGCAAAATAACTTTGTCGTGTCTATCGGCGTATTGCGGCCGTTTTTCTCGCAGTGCTCGGCTCAAACGCATCAATTGTCGTCGGTAGACATCCCCCGTAATCGTTTCATTCGGTTTCAGTAGCTCATAATACACAACACCCAGCTGGTCCCACCAGATACACAGCATAACCTTCAGGCCATGAATATTCTGCGCCGACGTCGATGTTGAAGCATGGCCAGGGTATCCATACGTTGCCCGACGTTTTGGATTGTCGTAATGGACCCACTTTTCATCGCCAGTCACAATTCGATGCAAAAAACCCTTTCTTTTGTGCCGTTGAAGCAGTTGTTCGCATGCCATAAAACGGCGTTCAACGTCTCTTGGCTTCAATTCATACGGCACCCAATGGCCTACCTTTCGGATCATTCCCATGGCTTTTAAACGTTTGGAAATGGTTGATTGATCAACTCCCAAAGTTTTTGCAACCTCTTCTTGCGTTTGAGCCGGATCTTGATCGAGCAATTCCTCCAATTCGGTATCCATGAACTTTGGCGGCGCACCCTCGCGTTCTTCGTCTTCCAAGCCAAAATCACCACTTTTAAAGCGTGCAAACCACTTCTGGCACGTTCGCTCAGATAGAGCATGCTCACCATAAACTTCCACCAAGATACGATGACTTTCGGCTGCTTTTTTCTTCATATTAAAATAATGAAGAAGAATTCCCCGCAAAAACACATTATTTGGCACGAAATTCGACATTTTCAAGTGTGGTAAAAATATTGTTGTTTACGCTTCAAATAAAAAACTTATACTGACGTTTGTGCCTTACGACAGTAGCTCTCCAATGAATGTTTGGAAATGTGGATCGATGGAATAATAATCAAGTTACGCCATCTGTTGTAAAACCGCACGAACTTATTGATAGTGCTATTACATCGAGGACGTACTACGGTAAAAAGGATACGCCACGTCACACTACAACAAAGTGAAGCCACACAAACAGAGACACAAGAAGGCGAGCCTTTAGCATGGAGGTTGGCTACAAATACGGTGAACCCAGATGTGCGTGAATAGAATCGGCCCTTTATGGATGGCGTTCTGGACCCTCCCGAAGTAATGTAGAAAGTAGTCACAGGAAGGGTGTCTCCCCAGAAGGAAAGAAAGGATTGTTTTAGTCGCCACTCCACTTGACGCTGTAAGTGCGAAGGCATTTGTAACCCTACCTCACCCACCAAAAAAAAGTAATTTAGTATGTCTTGTTATACTTTCTTCTTGTCGACTAAATATCTTACTTTAATAAATAAGAAGAAATATTTTGAATATCATAAAAAACAGGATTTTGAATACCATGGTTTGTATAGGCAAAATACCGCATGTCATAGGATCAGATGCCGATTCGTTTTCTAGCTAACTTTCGCAGTAATTTTGATTCTAATAGCGAATTATAGCGAATTCAAGTACTTTCAGTTGTTAAAAACAACTAACTTCAATAAGCGAAAACTTTTCGAGCGCTTAACTCCCAACAATGAGTCATATGCTTGCCTTTGCTGGCCTCCTCTTAGCAATAACCTTGCCCATGAGCAACAGCTATACCACAACCACTAAAACAAAAAGGAAAAAGTTAGATAGAGTTTTAAAAAGCAAAATAATGATTGTTTCATAACTAAAAAATCGCGCTTAGCAACATAACTGAAACAGCAAAGCAGCTGTTAAGAACAACCGATTTATGAATAATGACTAAAATAATAATAAACTGGAGAAAACTGAAGGCGCATAAAAGAGGTAATGAAGAGCAAGAGTGCCTAACAGTTAAAATCTGAAAAATAAAATAAAATCAGCGCAAAAGTACAATGGCAACAGCATTTTCGTTATTATCAATAAAACAGTAAACAAAACATAAACTACAACAACTTCAAAAATCCATAAAAAAACAAAGACTGAAAAATTAGTGCGCACGGGCTCAAAGACAAAACAATGGCTAAAACGATAAGGCAAAAAAAAAAAAAATCAGAAAACTAAAAAGCAGTAAAAAACGAGAAAAAGAAAGGAGGTGAGCACAACGGCTAGCAGCGATTTCCTCTCACCGCCGCACCGTGCACAAGATACGAGAGTAGGGGCTTCAAGCTGGCCAGTACTAAAATGACAGCAGCTTTGAGGTGCTGTTCATGTAACTGAGTTTGTTGCCACTATTGGTCGCCTGGTCGGTCGGTCGGTCTGTCGGACAAATAGCGAAAAGTTGGTGAATCCATCGCTACCACCTCGACCCGCTGCAGCGTTAGTGCCGCGGCTTAAGCGGTTACTTAGTTCATGTTTTTTTGCCAACTCTTTTTTCTGTTTAGTCAACAGACATGCTTGCGTGTTGTTGTTGTTTTTGTAGCTGCTTGCTTGCAATGATTGCAAAAAACCACTTGAGACAGTCGCAACAGTCGACCAAGCGACTAAACGACCGACGGGAAGAGCTCAGGTATGATGGCGTGATTTGCCCGGTTGTTGCTCATCGTCAGTTTTTCAGTTATTTTCTGTGTTTTTTTTTGCAGTTTTTGTGCTGTTGCTCTTAGCATGAGTAAGCACTGCATTGCTGCTGGTTGTTATTGTTGCTGTTTCTTCAGCATTGCATCGCATGTCGTTGTGCATTAATGCTTGCATGTCGCTGGTTATTTGCAGTTGCTCATTTGTTGCTTTTGTTGTTGCTGTTGTTTTTCATGCGATTGTTGTTGTCATTGTAAGAAGCCACGAGCAGTTCACGTTTAGAAGGGGCATAAATTATTGATGATTGTTGATAGCTGTTAGCTGTTGGCTGTTGGCAATGATACAAATCGATGGGTCACAGCAACATACTTAGGCACACACATTCATATAAAATTATGTCACTACATCGCTACAAATCGCTGCACACAAGCCTGCAACTGGGTGTGGACTAGTCTGAAACTAGTAAGATTTTCACTAGTTAAGAGTGGACCAATACAAGAGCCTTCATATAAAGAAGATACACAAGTTTTGTTATTGGATCGATTTGGAGTAAATAGAGTATCAAATTGAACAATTTAGTTTCCCAATCAATACAAGTTTACATAAGCGTTGGTATAATCCCGGAGCACAGCCAGCTGAAGACATTTTTCTTATATCTTTCGCTCCACTGATCAGAGGCCAAATTGCCCCTCATCCTGATTGACACATTCTTTAGTTTAATAGCAGGGCCCTGTGCTGTTGCATCATTGCATATTGAATAACTGAGCGCCCGCAACGGTGAGGATCACGGTGCAGTCCTCACCCAATAGTTAAGTTGTTAGGAAATCGCCTACTGGGCACTTTTTAGCATTCAAATGAGAAACTGAAGGTCCTTAGTCAATCAGAGGTAGGAAGATGATACTGCATTACAGCTGCTACACCCAATATTGAATTTATCAATTTATTAATAAATTTTCCAAGTAATTTTTCTACTTATTATAACGAATTTTTTTGAATTTAGAACGAAGCAGTGATGCCATTTGCAAAAACACCGAAATTTCAATAATAACTTCAAATTTTCCCGAGGAGCAAAATCGATTGACGAAGGCAACGCACCTAATTTTATTTATTTATTTATTTATTTATTTATTTAAGTCTATGAATTACAATCCTTACAGACTATGATACAAAAGTTGCTTAGATTAAGCTACAAATATATTATATGTATTTAAAAACTATACTAGCTACAATTTTTTTTTTTTTTTTTAGTACATGTATTTGCAATCTATTCATAGAACAATAAGCAAATTAGTTAACTAAGTAAATTTGACTAACTATAATATAGAATTCAAAAGATTTAAAAGTGCTGTTCTTGAAAGCGAGAAATCAAGAAGAACATCATTATGAACGGCATTTAATTCCCGTAAAGCACGAGTAATGGGAGCATTACTGGCATACGTAGTTTTAAAGTTTCCCCCATAATAAGGGTAGAAGTTCCTAAGAGATCGCTGGGGAACATTAAATCGAATCCTTTCCAACAAGTAGGGACAATCAATTACTCCAGTAATAATATTATGAGTAAAAGACAGACACAGTATAGTCCTACGAATCTCTAAGGACTTGAGACTTATAAGCATGAGACGAGCAGAATATGTATTTTGAAGCTAATCTCTCCTTGATGGTATTTCTTTAATATTAATTCCCAAAATTTGTGAAAAAATGATAAAATTATTTTTCAAACAGCAAGAAATCCAAAATGCTTGAACTGCGTGGAGTAAACTTTTGCTATAAAACTACGAAATGATTTTGATTGTTTGCCAGTAATTTTCTATTACTTTTCAAATTAAAAAATTAAAAATAATTGAATAAATTAAGAAACAAAAAAAAATTTGTTAACAAATTACGAAAATTTAAAAAATACTTCCATCCATGTTTTTATACAATAAACTAATGACTTTGAAGTGCTTGTATTTCCCAATTCCGAAACATTTGAGTCAGCTGATCGCTGCGCAAGTAACCGTGCTGTGACGAAAGCGCCAACAGAGCGCAACGACACTTCGTCACGGTCAGGTAGTCAGTCACAAAGGAGCCCTAAAAACTAGTATATTCGTGTGTAGGTATGCTGGATTTACATACTTACATACAAATGCATTTACATATCACAAACCAAACCAAAACTACAGCTGACCGTAACAGCTGACGCTTGACAATGACGAGGGATGGGTAAATGAGATCTATGTGCCACTTTAGATCAGTTCCATATGTGGACACAGTGAAATGCAGCTAAGAAACTTTCGAAAAAAAAATACAAATTACAACAACTAGCGGCATTCGCTACGCTTTAATTGTGCAATAATTGTGTTGCTGCAAAGCCATTTGTGTAAATTTTGTCATTTGTATTGTGACTGCTGCTGTTGCCGATTTTCTTTTGTTATCTCCTAATGTCTCTTCATTGTTGTTGTTCGGCTAGTGTGACGAGCCGTTTTTTACATTTGTTCGTTGAGATTTTACTAAAAATTTGTTTGTTGTTCACTTTTTTATGAAAAAAAAAATAAAAATAAAAACTGGTGCTTGCGTAATTTTTCAACTATCCGCAATAAAAAAAAATATATATTATTTGTTAACATCAGTACAAATAATTATTCAGATAGGTAATTTTATGGTATCACGCATATAATCTTTTATTTTACATTTACTTACATGGATTTTTGATGTAAAAGAGGAAAATCACTTAGATATCTTTTTTATATTACACTAACTGCCTCCCTGAAAAGCGAACGCTTCAGCCTACCTGTTGGGGATTCCTGACCGTCGGTCTAAGCGAATCTAACTGTTGTGCAATTACTACCAATGCGGTTTAGTTTGAGACGTGAAGAAGGCACAGTGTAAACGAAAACTATGTTCCCATTGTGACTGACACCGGAGCAGTCACTGATGATAGGCTTTACTTGCAGAGAAAATGAGTTGAAAAATGCTAAGATATTCAAATTTACTTCCTTTAAGGGGATACCTATAAACGGCCATATTTTCTCTGATTTTCATTAAAATTATTTAAAATGAAGAAGTCAATATATCTTTTTTTTAAATTGGCATACAGTTTATTTTTACTTAGAATAATATAACTTTTTTTTTATTTTAGTAATTTAAAATGGCGGATCTACACTCAATTCTTCCAGGAAGGTCGCAGCGGGGCTTCTCAATCGGCGGGCATTGTAGCATCGGCGTCAGTGACCTGAATACAAAAAACCAAACATTTTTTGTTTATTAATGTCATAGTTTCTGTATGAATTAAACAGAAATGGAAAAAAATGGAACGGAATAAAATGCTTAAAAAAATGAATTTTGGGGCGACTTTTCCTATTATTTTTGCTTCGAAAAAATTATTTTTTCGAAAAATTGTAAATTCACATAGAAAGTAATATCATAAAAATGTGTGCAAAATTTCAGGCAGATCGGTCAATAACTTTTCGAGTTATTATGTACGCCAATTCGAAAAATATAGTTTTGAGAAAAACGCATCTAAAGTTTGAATACAATGTAACTAAACCTCTCCCAGCGCTCTAATGCAAAGAATAGAGTCGCCACGGTTGACGATCTATAATATTAGAAATACTTAAATTTACGTTTTGAAATTTTTTTGACATATTCTTAAAGGGTTATACGAGCGGCGCCTTTTATATTTCGGGATTTGGCAACCCTGGTGTTGCAATCTGGCAACTGACAGCTGTATCGCAAAGTTTGACATTTTTTGGCTTTTACGTACTCAGAACGTTTTGAAATACCAGCGCTATTTGTGTTGTTTACAGGAACTTAAAAGATTCATCTCGGTCCAAAAATGGAATTAAATCGTGAACATTTTCGTGCGATTATTTTTTACAACTTTCGACGTGGATTAACTCAGCAATTAATTAATTTTTTGGCGATGAAACTCCATCAAGGACCAGTGTTTATCGATGGTATGGTGAATTCAATCGTAGTCGTAGTTCACTCCAAGACGAATTTCGTGAAGGTCGTCCAAAATCAGTTGTTGTTCCGAACGCCATTGATGCTGTGCGCGAACTGATTTTGCAAGATCGTCATGTGACCTATCGTGAGATTGAGACAATCTTAGGTATTAGTGGGACCAGCATACATTCAATATTGCATAAACATTTGGCTGTTAAAAAAATTTGTTCGCGTTGGATCCCACACAATTTGTCAATCGCTCAAAAAAGGGCTCGTGTCGATTGGTCGAAGGAAATGCTCAAAAAATACGATCGCGGGACTTCGAAACACGTCTATGACATCGTGACAAGTGATGAATAATGGATTTACGCGTATGAGCCCGAAAGTAAACAGCAGTCGACTGTATGGGTGTTTCAAGATGAGCCAAATCTAACAAAAGTTGTTCGCGCACGAAGCACTTCCAAGCAAATGGTCGCCTGTTTTTTCGGAAAAACTGGACGTGTCGCAACCGCACCACTAGAACAACGCGGAACAGTAAATTCTGAGTGGTACACAACCATTTGTTTGCCAGTTGTCTTCCAAGAAATTCGGAAAACCATTCGCCAAAGACGGATCACTCTTCACCAGGACAATGCGAGCTCTCACACATCGGTTCAAACAACTGCATTTTTGAGCACCCAAAACATCGAATTAATGGGTCATCCGCCGTATAGTCCTGATTTGGCACCGAATGACTTCTTTTTATTCCCGTACGTAAAAAACAAACTGAGAGGTCAACGTTTTTCGACACCTGAAGAAGCGGTTGCGGCATTCAGAATGCATGTTTTGGAGGTACCTCATTCAGAGTGGCAAAAGTGCTTCGACAATTGGTTCAAACGCATGCAAAAGTGTATAGATCTTCATGGAGAATATTTTGAAAAACAATAAAGTGATTTTCGATGATTAAAATTTGTTTTTGTTCTCTAATCCCGACATATAAAGACCCCTCGTATTAACATTTTATGAAAAAAAAAAGTGGGACTTCAATAGATTCCGATCTTTAGTGGATGTTTTATGAATTACCGCAACTTTAGTCAAGGTTTTAGTACAATATAATAATGAAAACATTCGATAAACAAAAAATGTGCTTGCCCTTATGCAATTTTTTCATAGGTGTAATATTTTGGGTAACATTAATTCTAACAGAACGCAAAATTGACGCAGGAGCTACCTGTCCCGTCATTGATGTCAGCTTATTGAAATTGAAGGCTATGTAATTGCAATTGAAGGCATTAAATAGGCTGCTCTCTAAGGAAATCAATCGAATTTTGGATGGTAGATCAAAAAAATTTTATAAAAAAAAAATCGATAAAAATGTTTTAACCGATATTAAAAGTATAAATCGGCACTAAAAATAAAAAATCTATAAATGTAAAATTAATAAGAAATAAATCGATAATAAGGTAATAAGGTAATAAGTCGAAAATATTACAATATCAATCGATTTACCTTTTATGGAAGGGTTTAACACATCTGGAATGCGTACATTCCAAGAAAAATCTCGCAAATATTTGTTTTGGTAGTGACATAAAACGAGTTTTGCAATCAAATTGTAAACTACTAAAATAAATAAACATTACAAATCGATAAAAATGCGAAATCGATTAAAACATTTTTTGAGTTGGTGGTGACATATAACGATTTTTATGCTCAAATTGGAAACTGTTAAAAAACAAAAAGAATTAATTAAACGATTTTTAGCGCTGTATGAGCTGCAATCAGCAATTTATGATATCATCGTTTCTTGGAGAGCCATAAGCTAAGTTTTTTTTTTCTGATTTTCTCCCCCTCCCGAGTTGAGTTTGATATCAGCCAAGGGCACATTTGGGCAAATGGTAAAAATTCTCTTTCTGGCTCGCTTCCTATATTACCGCAGTGCTCAAGTATTGAAAACTTAACTATTTAGGATAAATAAATATTCATATGACAGAAGATTTGCATGCCAGGAAAGACCAACACGCTCAGCTCACTAAAGTGTCTGGTTTCCTTTTTCCTTATCATAGTTTATATCATCGTGGGAACGGATACTTTTTCTGGATATATTTTGGAGTTCTCAATAAAAACTAAATAAGAAAAGGGTACAGAATAGGGAAGAACAAAAATACCTGCGAATTGTCTTTACAGCTCCAAAGCTCATAAAAGCTTTGTCAAGGGAAGTTAAACGAATTGACTTAACCCACACCCACATCGAACGAATCTTTCAGCCTTGGAGCACAACTATTGAAGAATTTGTGAAATTTGCACTATCACGGCAGACGGCGGAGCAGATGAAAAAGGGACCTGCAGGCTAAACAAAGCAAGGGCGCCGTTCGGGTGATATGCAAATGTGAATACTTTGGAAAAAACTAAGTGTACTTTAGAAAGTGTCAAAAGGACTCAACCTCACACCGATCTCTTTCTTTGTCAAAGGCAAAAGTAAAGTAGGACGCACAGAGATAATTTATAATTTTTTGTTCTATATATAAAGTACATAGATATATTCTTTTTATTTTCGCACAATTTTCTTAATCTCCAATGATAGTTAAACTTCTTCAGTCCAGTTTTCGAGCACACTTTTTTCGCCCTGTAGAAATTGCTTTTATTTCTTCTTGCTGCTGATTTTATATGTATATATTTTTTTGGTGCTGTTTTTGTTTTTGTTTGCTTTTATTGCTGATCATGTTACGGCCAACAACATGTTGTTGATGATAATGATTACTGCTATGCTGCTACCTACTGCCACTGTGCGTTTTCTTTCAGACGTCATGCGAAACGGACCAAACAATTGTGGCTTTGACTGTTTGTTGTCGTCTTGCAAATACATTCATCGTTTTGAACGTGTGTTCGTATGTGTGTGTGTGTGTGTATGTGTGCAGGTATGAAAGACTGCTCACTAGTGCCGGTACATTTTCATACATTTTTGATACTTCTTCGCTCCTCATCCTCTCTCAGTGCCCTTCGCAGTTACTTCTTTTCCACATTTGAGCTCGATTTGCTGGTCTTGGCTGCATTGATTGTAATCTTTTGCCTTCACGCCGCGTACTTGTTGTTTGTTTCTTTGTTTGTGTTGCCAGAGCGCAAAAGATCATTGTTGCCATGGGCGCTGATCTTCGGCTGATCTCGGCCAACTCTAGTGGCTGGTGTCTGTCTCCACTCTGCTGTAATGAACGTTCGTGTGGCACACATTTTACCTACGGACAACAACAACAAGCAGGCAATAGTCAGCAGTCAGCAGTCAGCAGCCAACAGCAACATGGCTTAATTGTTACTGTTACAATTACTCTTATTATTGTTGTTGTTGCTTGCCATTTGCTGTATCTGCCGTGGCGTTCTGCTAGTCATTTAACCATCCGTTCGCCTATCCGTCGCTAACTTATACGTTGGGTTCATTTCACTGAACTTTTACAAAAACCCAGAACAACAAACAAAAATAATAATAAAAATAGCCAACAGCAATAACAAATGCAGTAACCGATGCGCCCGCCGCGACCGAGCAAAACGTTCTAATTTCGCTGGAAATCCATGAAAAATACATGGCAACTAAAGCAAAAACAGCAAGAACAATAGGCAAACTACAACTGCTTGCAGCAAATGGTAAACAACAAATGAGCTCAAATCACTACAACAACAATGGCGTTGCAGTGAAAGAAATAACGAGCAAAAAATACTCGTGAACAAGACAAAGCAGGCAAAATGGTTAGGTGTGCGGCGCAGAGCAGCAGCAGGGGCGGAAGATTTCTACATAAAGGTAAGGAAAACCTCAAAATGGGAAATTCAAGTGCTACGAAAATAAAAAAATGCGCTGGCACAGTGTTTCGGGTTTTCTAAAAATTTCCAGAATCCGCTGAGCTCTCAAGGCATAAATAACAAAGAAATTATCCAGGAATGTTGGAGAGTTTTACTTTCAACAATCTACGGCAACTAATTCGTAAAAAGTATTTAATTAAAAGGAACGCGAAAATAATCGAGTATAAATTGTCAGCATTGCAAAAATTGTTTGCGCCGGTAACATTATTTACAATATGGACCTGTGTATGTGGCCAGCCAGAGTTCATTTGCAAGACTCAGGTTTGCCCCGACAAAGGAGTAGTTCACGAAGACCGTTTTGTAACTGTCGAGGACAACTTGAGAGTGAAACTAATTAAATTTTATTTTTAACAAAATTTAATGAAACTTTGCGAACTTCTAACACAACATTAGCTTATTATATATCTACCGAATTGTTCAATAAGTTTTCCATTAGCTGCAATAACCTCCTCGCTCCGGGAAATGACCCAAATCAAATTCTTCTTATTCATATGGATCGTAACGGTATCTACCGCAGCCTTCAGAGAAGAAATGGTGTTATGAGGATGCTTACTAGTGTTACGCTCAACTACGTCCCATACGTAGTAATCGAAGGAATTAAGCTTTGGGGAGTTAAGTTCGGTGTTCTCAGGTGCTTCAGAGTGTTTAATTTGGTTCAGAACTCGTTTTGATCGCATAATTCGCTGTCCTCGTATTTGATCCAACATAAACTGTCTTCTACGTAGGACTTATACCGTACATCTTCATGAACAACTCAATGGATAAGACCCTCAGACACTTTAAGCTACCTAGCAAGGACCCTCATTGACTGCGATCTGCGACAGATTCTGCATCGCCGGCTTAGGCTTCCAATTCACGGCGAACCTTATGAGCGAATGAACGGGTGCACCTAAGAAAATTAAAGATTTCTAGATGGGTGTGATTTGCACAAATAGCGACGATAGCTGCATGCTTCTTTATTTCTTGAGTTAAGTTTTAGTCTTGCATATCTTATCTGAAAGAGAGCAAAAAGAAAAATAATGGGGTCGAGAAGTTATAGCCACATATATGCAAGTGCTCAAAGACCCTATATTCTCTGAAATTTACACAAAATGCCTTCGATTTGTGAAAGATCAGGTTTTCCCTGCACATCCCTACTATAATGAACCATTCATCAGATTAATAGCATCCCAGTGGGATACTCGGCTCAGAAATCGTTGTGAACTCGGTGAAAAGTGAGGAGTAAACTTGATCATCTAGCATTGAGTTGACGACTGAGCTAAAGCTCTTCTTAGGTCGTGCGTTTCCCCACGTATTGTTCTTAGAGCGCAATAGGAGCCCAGATTTTTATGTTCGTACATACATACTTCTCCTAAAAGATCATGAGGTTGAAGCGCAAACTTCCAATACATCTAATACATTTGTCCTTTTCTTCTTCTTGATTGGCGCGATAACCACTTAAGCGGTTTTGGTCGAGTTTTACCCAGTTGGACAAACCAAGTGAAGCCAAGTCCTTCTCCCCCCGGTCTTTCGCAGAGGAGGCTTTTGTTTTCCCCTGTTAATACTAGCTGATACCACGTTGAATACTTTCTGAGCGAGCGTTTGTATCCATTTGGTCGACATGACCCAGCCAACGAAGCTGCTGGATCTTTATTCGCCAACAAGTGGTACTTTGGACTATGAAGGCAATTGAGTAGTAAAGTCCTATTTCGACAAACAAGACTAACACTCTACAAGGCTCTCATCATGCGCGTCCTAGCGTATGGCGCAGAAGCTTGGACGATAACAACATCCGCTGAGATGCCCCTTGGAGTGTTTGAGAGAAAGATTCCGCGGAAGATTTTTGGACCTCCGCACCTTTGGTGACGGCGAGCATCATAGGCGATGGAACAATATACTTACGCTAATCACTCTTAATTCATACCCCAGAAATCTTTATTCTCATATACCCCCCGTAGCAAAATTGTATCCAAAAAATATAGTTTAAACCACAACAAGAACCATATAACCGAAATTTAAAGCTTTGTGCAAAATTTTAAAAAAGATGTCAGCTTTTCAATCGGAATTTTTAGAAATTTTCTGCATTCGGCTTACTAAAGGTGTTGGGCTGTCATCCATGTTAACCGCTAGTTAAGCCATCTGGGCGTCTTTGAGGTAGTTAAATTTATAGCATAATGGATAACATTCTATTAGCTCGGAGCTCTGGAGCTCTTCAATCCTCATTCATGTAAATATCATCCCAAAGCGATATAGATACGACTTCCCTACCTCGAAAACCTGCAGTGCCAGGTTTACCAGATACCTAAGTAAAAAAGTGTTTTCTAATAGCGGTTGTCCTTCGGTAGGCAATGGCAAACCTCCAAGTGTTTTCTGCTATGAAAAAGCTCCTCATCAAAAACCATTTGCCGTTCGGAGTCAGCTTAAAACTGTAGGCTCTTCCGTTTGCGGAACGACATTAAGATGCACGCCACAAGTCGGAGAAGGAGCTGGATTAAACATCTAACACAAGTACTCGTCAATTATTAATCTTTATATTTTAATTAAATTTCCTTACTTTGATTCAGTTTTGTTCTTTCGTGTTGAACTCTGCAATGTAGAAAAACTGCATGGTAGGATACGAGGGCCCCTGTCTTTTAGAGGTTTGAGAGTGCTTCGCACTATCGTATTTAGGTTAATCATTATTGAGTATACGACAAACCTTACCTGGAAACTGAAACAAATAAATAACTCAACCGTGGAAAGCTGAAGCTTGCAAGCCTCTCTGGTGGCGAAGGAAGTTGTTATATTTGGTTTTCAAAATTTCCCACTTAATATCTTTATAGCTAAAGCCATGAGGAAGGCTGTCTTTAAATTGAATTGTTTGAAAATTATATTCGGTGAAGTAAAAAGTTGTAAGCCTTTTCGCTGGATGATTTCGGTGAGCCATAGCTCTCTTCTTGAAGCGCTCAGAATTTTTTATTTCACTTAATATTTGGGAACTCACTGGAGAGGACGACATCAGTTAAAAAGCTACAGAGAGTCCAGAGGTCTGCACTCATTGGAATTAGTGGAGCGCTTCGAACTACTCCTACTCTGGCGCTTAATGTAATGTTAAATGTGGTACCTATAGACATCGCAGGCAGAATTGCCGCTGCTTGTACCGCAATCAGACTGAGGGGCTTGGGCTATAAGCTCAACCTCACATATGGGCACTCAAACATCCTCAGAAACTTTGAGCTCATCCCCTCGTCGACGGACCAGTGTGTGCCTTCGCTAAGTCCAAGTGGAACTTTCTCCACCCATATTCCACCAAGGGAGGAGTGGACCGGGGGCAACACCTGGGGACAGGGCCTCGTTAACCTGTTCACGGATGGCTCGAAGTTGGACGGTAGGGTTGGAGGAGGAGTATTCTGCAAAGAGCTCCCCATCAAACTCAAATTCAGGCTACCGGATCACTGCAGTGTGTTCCAAGCAGAGGTGGCCGCAATTAAAGAAGCAGCTGACTGGCTACTTACTTGCGTAATAACTGTTAAGAAGGTAAATATTTACTCCGATAGCCAAGCGGCCATCAGGGCCCTAGGCTCTATTATGGTGCATTCGAGCTGGTCAGGGAATGCCTGGTCTCACTCTCTATTGCATCAGAATTCTTCGACATAAAGATAATTTGGGTACCTGGTCACAGTGACATTGCAGGAAACTGCGAAGCCGACGAACTGGCCAGACAGGGGACCTGTGAGGCAATGTGCCCGCGAAAGGAGAGGATCGGGATCCCCTTGACAACCTGTGCTCTACTCCTGGAAGGATGGGCTATGCACCAACTCAGCGAACGCTGGGCAAGTACACGAACGGTCGCGAAGTCCTTCTGGCCACGTTTGGATAGGAGGCGTTCGAGGGATATCCTGGGAATGACAAAATGTCATCTCTCAAATTTCGTGGGCATCATCACGGGGCACTGTCCGCGAGGTACACATACCGTGAGATTCGGAATCACTTCGAGTCCTTTTTGCGACAGCTGCATGGAGGATGAGGTGGAATCATCTCAGCACCTACTCCTTAGCTGCCCAGCCTTCGCGGGACTAAGATTCAAGTATCTTGGTTCTCATTTCTTTTCTGCGCCTGCTGATATAGCAGGTGTTGATACCAAAAATGTGATGAACTACCTCAGCAGCATAATGAGGTTAACACAACCGCGGACTAGTCACCGTTCGTAGTCTACAAACACTCACCACTCCCCCATGCCTTCCCTTCCTCCCCCTGCTCTGTCCTTAAATGGTATCACAAAGGACGAACCAAACTATTTCGTCCAAGCGGGCCCTACTCTCTGGGCAACCATTATAACCTAACCTAACCTAACCTAATATTTGGGACCCTTTTTCCACCTTTCCTGCACAGTAGTCAGAAATTATTTACTCGATATTCCATAAATAGTTGAATTTTATGAACGACTTAGCATTTTGGAGCACGAAATTCTTCTTCTATGCATTTTCAGACCACCTCGTGAGCCGCACTTAGTTCTTATTATGCTGCTTATAGTTCGTGCGAGTGATATTTAAACACTGTGTTGCATACATTTCGCAGAAAACTGTCTCGTATTTGTCTTCTGGGCCAATCAGCCCAAGCGACCAACCAACCAACCGACCTGGGCTGGCTGGGTCGACGTAGCTGAATCGGTTGAGTTTATGCGCTGCATTTTGTCGCTTGGATTACCAACATTGACTTTACCATGTGTTGTTGTTGTTTCTGTTGTTGCCGCTATTCCGTTTCGGGGGCATGTTGGTTGTCCCATTGTCTTGCTGCCATTCCGTACAGGCTAACGGTAGTCATCATATGAAGGTACGCCCTGCCTACAAACCAAAAGCAACAAAACTAAAAATTTAAAACAAAAAAGCGAAGAAGATGTAGATAAATTGAGCAAAACAACCGTGGCCATACATGTCAAGTCATTAAGGCGACTAATTGTTGCCGCTGCTGTAACTGGTAACTGCTGCTGCCGCTGTCGCTGCCACTGCTGCAGCCATCTGATTGTAGTTGCTTTCGCATTCAGTTGCCAGCTGTTGTTGCTATGCGCCACCTTCCTTTAACGTCGCTGCGCCGTTGCCCAGTGCGCACTGTTTCAACTGAAATTGGCTTTTCACCTCGAAGGCGGTGCATGTGGCATGATGGCGTTGCCTGAGTTGGCAAACCGATGGTACAGAGATGGTGGCATGATGACTTGGCTATAAAATGCATGCAACTAATTATAGTTGCCGCATTCATCTTTTCACTGAGACTCCGCTAAGTGTATGTGTGTGAGTGTGTAAGTGTATTACCATGCCGTATACCCTCCATAGCTTGCTGTTGTTGCTATTGTTGTCTACATTTTTTATTATTATATTTTTTTTTGCAACAAAAAATACCAACAAAAATAATAACTATAATTTCTCCCTCAGCGTCGAGTCAGCAACACAGATTTTTATATATTGTTTTCTACAAATATTGTTGTTGTTGTTGTTGCGGTTGTTTGTTACGCTTGTGTTGTTGCCGTTGCGAATTTAAGTGGAAATTTTCCATTTATTGCAGCGAGTTGCTAAGCAACAACTGACTCTGCGGTGACATTCGCAATTGCGGTGAAAACATGGAGAAAAATTGCAACAACAACAAAGTAATAATAAAAAAAAATTAAAAAGAGCTCTGCGAAATTTCAGTTAGCAACTGGTGTTTGTTATTTAGTTAGTCGCTTGGTTGCTGGTTTTTTCAACTTTGTTTTGGGTAATTCCATTTATTTGCTTTTTTTTGAAATTTGTTTAATTGGAAGGTGGTTTAATTAATACAATAATTGTGCTTAATTTGACCCATCTGTTTTTATGCCATTTAATTTGAAAAGCTGAAATGCATTTTGTGGATATATTTTTGTTCACATACACATGCACACGTGTGTATGTATTGTAAGCAATTCAATTATCTGTTCTTGATTGATTCAGTTAAATTAATAAATTCGTTTTTTAGTTTTTTTTTTTAATTTCGTGGCAGAACTCAATATTCAATAGAAAAATATCAGTTACGATCAAAATGTTTTTTTGGTTTTTGTAATTTAATCATTTTTATCCATAAAGTAAAAAAATAGTTCTTATTGACTATATATAGCCAGTATAAATCTCTTGAAGTGACAGCCGCTGAAGCCTATATCACGCAGAGAGCAAAGTTAGAGGCCCTGAGTAACCATTCCACCTTGAGTTGTATCCCTCATAAATATTAGAGGCCCATATGTTCCACCTAGGAACCACAGGAATATGTATAATAAGTATCATCAGCCCCTTTAAGTCAATATCCACCAGAAGATTTAGAGTGGCCAAAATGAAGTTTGTTCTTTTACATAATTTTATCAGCTTCTGTCAATTGCTACATTTTCTTCCTCGTTCACAACAAAGAATCCTCCACCCCTCTTGAAATACATTTTTTCTGAAGCTTAATCTCCAGCAGAAATAAAAACATAATCATTCCGTTTTAGTAAGTCTCCAGTCACTTGCGTTTTTAGTGCAGGAGCAAACCCCTACTGTAACACCCAACCATCTTGTGTAAAGAAAATATTCGCCAAGCTCACCATATCTACCCAGAGGTAGTATGCTTTTGTAACAATTTTTGCTACTTTTTCGCAAAAATACTGTCAAACTTCGATAGTTGATGCAGTTCACCGATGCTATCGAATAATAACCCAATTATTTATTTTGACTCGACATGCATAAATTTCAAAGCAATACATTTCCAAATCTCATTAAAAATTTTCAGAAATATTAAGTCATCCACAATTTTAGGATTCAAGCTTAACCGCCGTTCATGTAGAATCAAACCCGCTTTGCTGAAAAGGCAGAGGACACATATTTCGCGGGATACGCGACCGATATAGCGGCGGTCATATCAGCTTGAGATACCGAGGACACCAGGAGGAAGCTGAACAAAGTCATGTTAAGGACCCAGTTTCGGCTTGAGGACCATGGTTTTGAACTCGCCAAACATAAAGCCGAAGCAATCTTGATGACACGTGGTCACAAGCCACTTGAGGTCAGAATGCAACTAGACGAAACACCTCTAGTGACTACCAAAAACAAAAAAGAACGAGCGAGTACACGCGGCAAATAAAACTTTCTTCAATCACTTAAAGTTTTTTAGCAATCGAATACTATCAAGAGCTCAATAGTTGAAAATGTACAAAGCACTAGTGAGGCCTAGATTAACGTACAACAGCAAGGTATGGATACTGAAGACAGCAGACACCGCCCAAATACTGATATTTGAAAAAAAAGGCACAACGAAAAATGGCCCCTTCCGACTGAATGACGAAAGATATCGAAGTTGATATAATGACGAATTCCATGCATTGATACATAATGAAAATCCGACACATTTCATTAAAAGATGCTAAGTGTTCAAAGAGTAAAATGGTTACAGCACACGTACAGAATGCCAAAAAGCAGAACTGCCAGCATAGCATTCCATACCTTTCATAGACTACCGATTGGACGCTGAGGTTGTGGGAGGCCAAGTAAAGGTTGTGTTGACGAGGTCACAGCTGACCTAGAAATTGCGAATCACGAATTAAAAAGGTGTAGTAGAGGAGCGATTAAAGTGGAGAGCTGCAGTTGCCGAAGCAAAGATCTACACAAGACTGTAGCGCAAATGCTGATGATGTCGCTGACGATGATGATGAATGTATACTTATTTACAGATAAATAAATTCCCATTTTCTAACATTCGAACAAGCTTTTGGTTCTTGTAGTGCCCTTGCCAACCATTTTTAGAACGTACAGTAAGCCCCAGTTAGCCGATCTTGTTAGCAAGATTAAAGCCGGGCTGGAAGCTGACGAATACACAATGGGCGTGTTAGTGGACATTGAGCGGGCTTTTGATAAAGCCACTTTCAGCTCAGTATGTTTTTCTGCCGAACGACACGGAGTTAATCAAACCATTGCAAAATGGATACATTCCATGCTCTCTGAAAGGCTGTTAACCGCTCGTGAGAACACTGACGAACTAATCACTGTCAGGGCAAGCAAGGATGTCCCCAAGGGGGTGTTCTTTCTCCGCTGCTGTGGTGCTTGGTCGTAGACTCTCTACTAGCGGAGATGCAGAATCTCGGTTTTCATGTGCAAGCATATGCGGACGATGTCTGTGCGCTAACATCGGATAAAACCCTAAGGAGGCTCTGCACGAAAGTGCCGAGGATTCTGGACAAAATCGATGACTGGTGCATGAGACAAGGTCTTTCCGTTAATCCGAACAAAACAACCATAGTCTTGTTTACGAGAAAACAGAAATTGGATGGACTCAGTTTTCCAACACTGAAAGGTGGGACACTTGGTCTTTCCGATGAAGTTAAATATCTAGGGGGTAATCTTGGATAAGAAGTTGACTTGGGATACATACGTTTCACTGAAGGTGAATCGCACATTGAGGATTTTTCAGCAATGCCGTAGAGCCTTCGGTAAAACCTGGGGTCTGAAACCTGCAGTGATCCTATGGATATACACAGCACTTATCAGACCAATCATCACTTACGCTTCTGTGGTCTGGTGGCGACGGAGCATGGTTAAGTCCACAATCCGGGAACTATACGGGCTGCAAAGAAGTGTATGTTTATGCATCACGGGTGCCATGAGTACAACCTCTGGTGATGCCCTAAATGCTATGCTTGATTTGCTCCCCCTGGATCTTAAGATACAACAGGAAGCAATAAAAGTAGTCCAGAATGCATGCAGGGAGGTTTGATGGATATTTACTTTACCGATGGGTCCAAGAATGAAGTAGGGTCTGGAGCCGGATGGTAATATACTTAAAAGATAGTAATAAGTACCACTATTCTATGGGGGAAATGGCAACTGTTTTCCAAACAGAAGATTTTGCCAACCTGAAAGTAGCCGAATGGATAATCGAGAGGCGATGGAGCGGGAAACAGATTGGAGTTTTCAGTGACAGTCGGCCCTGGAGAATGCGAAGCAAACCTCAAAGATTGTTCAAGAATGTAAGAAGAAGCTTAATTCTGTCACAAGACAAAACAGGCTTGTACTTATATGGGTTCCAGGACAATCCGGTGTTCAAGGAAACGAAATTGCCGATGAATTGGCCAACCGTGGATCAGCGGCTCTCCACACGGGCCAGATCCAATAATCGGAATCAGTTTTGCACGAATCATGAATGCGATCAGCGATTATGTATGCAATCTACATAAAGAGCGATGGTCTGGTCTAGAACGCTGCAGAACTACAAAGTGTTTTGTGACAAGTCCGAACAGAAAATTGTTAAACTTTCTACTAAAAATTGAAAGGAAAGACGTTCGTTGATGGTCGGTATCATTACAGAACAACACAACCCATGGGTTCAGCATATGACCACCATTGGAATCATTGCGGACTCAATGGGCCTGTCGTGCTTGCAGGAAGCGGATAGCACGGAGCGCTTTCTGTATGAGTGTCCGGCCTTTGCTAGAGCACGGATACGAGTTTTGGGTTCCGATGTCGTGAGAATGAGTAATATCGTTCTCTAAAACTGGAGGATATTTATAGATTTGCCAAAGAATCGGGAAAATTCTCACAGGACTAATTATCTCTATCTCTGTCTCTATTCTTTCCTATCCCTTTCTCTGATACTTTTCTCCTTCCCTCCTTGACTATCGACCCCCTTTCCAGAGCTGTAAATACAATGGGCTTTTTAGCCTGAGTGTTTTGGGAGCCATCAAATCTCCTGGTGCTCCTTGGCTCGACCTTTTCAAATATTTCACACTCACTTCGAAACGAATATTTACTGTACAATGCAGTGGCACAGGTTCTATAGTATTTACTTGCATACCAGAGGCATCTGTCACAATATTTCCTAAACGTGTGTGTAAGTGTTTACTGATAGGTGTGCGATAAATATTTTGTTTTATTAAGTGTACTATAAACAACACCTTTGCCTACGCCCCCTCGAACAAACAAATAAAATAAAATAAATATAAAAATGAAAATATTTCAAAAAACTCCACGTAAAGGTAAATATTTTTTCTTTTTAAATCTTCATATTAAAGAGTAAATATTATTGCAAACTTAAAAGCCCTTCGCATCGACATGCACACATTTTCATATGCAAGCAATATATGTGTATGCATGTAAATTTTTTGAAATTGATTGAAAATATTTACACAGCTGCGAGATTCCAAAATAGAGTAGTATTTAATGCCGATCTGTCATAAATTTCAATAAGAAACAGTCTTTGTGAAATAATTAAATTCAAATATTATTTTATTTGTATTTACTTGCTTTTGTGTGCACCTATGTGATAGTAATGACTCATTCTTATCAGCTGAAATGTTAGCATACCAGTGACTGAACGAGAAAGGCTTCGTGGTTATCAGTTAAGGTTAGGCTAGATGGCCTGCAGCTGCTCTCAGAAAGGTCTAGCGACAACCACAAAAACCTACACTACCTGCTGTGATGCACAAGAAGAAAAATGTTTACCTACACCAAACATTTATTGAACCATCCAGCTGGTCAAAAATTGCTTTCCCATTTATCGCGAAAACATCTCCAATTTCTTGCACAAACCTTCCAAACAGATGACACCTACAAATAGTCGCACTTGCATATGCCCGCCTCATAAAAGGAAATTTGTAGCGCACTCGGTGAAGTGCTCGAATAAGTACTGGAGGCACTGAATATAAGTAGACTCTGCTTTTTTCTCAATTCTATAAATCTTGCGAAAGCCATTATGTGGTTTAAAACCATGCGAGGAGAACCAGGTGAGGTTTAAAACTAAGTTTAAAGCCAAAGGTGAGGAAGGGTATTGGCCATAAATGTCACTTAAGATTGAATTATGGCGAAAAGCAGTGAATTTGTTTCTGAAGTAAATGAAAAGTTCTTCGCCTAAGTGTATTGACTAGCCTTACCACCTGGAGCGAAAACCATAAAGTTACCGTAATCTGGGTGCCGTGACATCGGAGCATTCAAAAAGCAGATGAACTGGCAAGAAGGGGATCTGCCATGAATAACGCTCTTGCAGAATCGGTACTCACACCATTAGGTGCAGTCAAGAGTGCAATTTCCCTGAAATACCTTCGAATCGCAGATTGTAGATGGAGAAACCAGACAAAATGCAAAATTAGCAGAACGTTATTGCCCACCTACAACCTTAAGCAATCGTCAACATTGATCAACATGAAACGACGGGACGCCTGGAGACTAACGGCAGTCATAACTGGCTTTTGGTCTGCGGGAAAACAAGCAGCCAAAATGGGCATACCTCACAAAACATACTGTAAACAACCGGAGAAAAAGGAAACAATCTTCCATTTCCTCTGCGAATGCCGCCCTATGGAAGGACAGAATGTTAACCATGGGTAAACCGCTGTTCGAGAGTCTGGAACAGCTGTCTGGCTTAGATGTCAACAATGAACCACACAGACTGTGTATACTCATGCTGTAAATAACTGGTAAGCATGTTGGTAACGAGGATGTGGCAACAAAATGGTGCGGAAGCGCTAGTTGGATTCTGGAAGAATCACCACTTAAACCAACCAACCCAACCAACCAAGTGTATTGTCATGCTCCTTCAAATACTTGGCGCTGAGGCTTCGACAGTGCAAACATCGATTGAAGCCATCTTCGGAGTTATCAGGAGAAAGTCTCATTTAAACTGCCGGGGCTGGCACCGATGATAGAGGCGCACTTACGTCAAGTTTACATCTGCAGAAGCTGTCTAGATGAGGAAGAGTAGGTATGCGCTGTAAGCAGAGTTGTATTTAGTTGTGTATTTAGTTCGACAGTAGTCACGCGCCCTTTTGGAAAAAGTGCCTCCAATCTGATCACCCTTTATATGCATCCCTAAATAAGAGTAAAGCCATAATGAGACGTTGTTAATAGATATCACCAGGCATTTTTACGGAATTTTTAAAATTAGCTCCCCTACATTCTTTTTTGTTTTTGTTTTTGGATTATGACACTATTGCGGTAATAGACCGAATGCAGTTGCAGACGCTGCTTCACCAATAATTGAAAAAATTTGCTTGAAAAGTATGCTCTTGTTTGAAAAAATCCTAATTTCTACTATCTGGAAGTCTACTCTTTTATTGTAGAAAAAAAATAGATATTTATCTTTTAACACTTATTTACATACAGGCATACATACAAATATATTTATGTGTCTAAGTTCCGAAAAATATACTTTGGCTTTTTTAAAGCTATCACTTTGTTGGTGCATGATTCTCCAGCTCAGCACGGCCGATTTGCTCAAGAAGCATAAAGACTGAAGCCAAATAAAACATAAAAATATAAAAAATAGTAATAAAAAAAATCAAATTAAAAAAAACATATCGAAGTTGTGTAAACTGAACCTTCAACACTTCAAAAAGAATAACAACTAAGAATCCAAACAACGATAAAAGCCATGGCGCAACCTTCGAAAAGTAATCAGAACAACAATATCAAGAATCATTCTCTTTAATTTTTTGTTGTTGGTTCGCTTTTTTTTTCAAAGTGATGAGTAATCATCAATCATACGATCTATCAGTACGATTATTTGTTGTGGTTGTTGTTGTTAATTTTGCTCTTTTTGTATTTTGCCTGTCCATTCTTTGTTTGCGTGTTCTTATTTTTGTGACGATTGACGGTTTGTCTGCCCGTATGTCTGTCAGCTCAATCAAGCATTCAATTTCTACGTCCGTTCGTACGACCGTTCATCAGCTCATTTTTCGTTGATTCGTTAATTTATTTGTTTGTTAACTCACCGTTTGGCACGATCAATCAAGCTAAACCGATATACTTATACGTGTATGCGGACGTGTGCGTGCATGTGTATGTGTGTAGTGTAGATCGCGCGATGGTGGCGACGGTGTGTGGTAGGACGTAGGGCGTATCGGTTGAGTGATCGCTTGCTCGTTCAATCGCTAGCATACACAAGCACACACACGCAACATACCTTCACGCGAAAACATATGCGCATATGTATGTGTGTATGAGTAGTATCCGCATAATAACTATCGAAACGACTATTCATTGCTTTCAAAACGAAGCGAATCGATTGATATATTTAACCATCTACAACAGCCATAGAACAACAATCAAAAGAACAGCGAGCAACTATAGTAACAACAACAGCAATTACAGCAACGACAATTTCCACGACATCACTTCGGAGCTCTACAATTGCTTTACTTCACGATAATTATACTACTTAAGTATGTGCAAACGCCCCACCTCATCCCGTACGCTCGCTCCCCTTCGCCCACCCCCCAACTCCTGCACTCGCCTGCACGTTTCGCTCGCCTATCTGTTGGCCAGGCTGTCAGCTTATCCGCCGCCTGACCGCTCCAACGCCTGTTGCTACGTTGCTGCGTGCTGATATGCCGTCAGCATGTCTGGCCTGTTTGCGTTTGGCTGCTTGGCTAGTCAGCCAGCCGACGATCCTAGAGCGTGCTGGGACCTCAGCTCTGGCTCTGTTCTGGGTGTATATGTATTCACCATTCAAGTGAGGCACACACACATATGTAGGTGTAGATGTCTGTAATAATCGCTCGTACACAATTGCTGCTTGATTACATATACCGTTCACAAAGGTTTTTATTATTCTTTTTTTTTTGCTACCACTTTTATAATTTTTTTCTTTCCCGCAACTACAACTGAGTATGATTTCATCGACACCATCGCGCCACTCGCGTCTCCCTTTAAGTGCTTGCCTTTAAGCTTTGTGAAAAATGTTTGTTTTTTATTCGTTTTTTCCTCTGATAGAATCTGCAGATATATTTCACTTTGCCGCTTGGAAGAGAAGTATAGCAAATTACTTTTGAAAATTTGCTTACTTTTCTAAATGAGACCAAAATAGTTCAGTTACTCATCGATATTTCTTTTGTTTCCTTCAAAGTAAACGCCAAAATGACAAATGCAAATATTCCAACTCTTCTTTGAATCTTCGAAACACGTTTCTTGAGTCAATTTCGGAATCAACTTTAGTTTCTGCTGCATGTTCTTTTTTAACACCTCAGTGGTCTCAAAGCGCTTTCCACAAAAGGATAACTGAAGCTCTGACATTTGAAAAAAGTCACATTCGGGTACTCAACCCGTTTCAGCTGAATACGAAGTTTGCGGTGCATTATTTGCTTAGATATTGGCCAAACACCCACCTTGTCGTGGCGAAAAAACCACTATTCTGGCTTCTTGAGACAAACATTGCCATTTAACCGTTTCAGTAAGCTCATGAGTTTCACATTGCGAGCGTGAGAGTTTTGAAATTAAAGTTATACAACCACAATAGATTTTTTCATAGGACAGTTTTGATATTTTGTGTGGAGTAAAAGTTCCAGCAAAAGAGCTTTGCGATTCCGTTGTACCTGAGATGACGCATTTTAGCAGACGATTTGTGCAATTTCATGAGGAATGCGTAGGTTACGTAAGTCTTTGGAGCAGCAAACGTCTACAATTTGCTTGCATAAACCAGAGATTTCACGTTCCTCTACAAAAAATGTTCAAGAAACGTTAATGCACACAATCTCGAAGTGCCAAAGTATGGTGCCGCCACGCGAGGTGGCTCATCCAATAAACTGAATGTTTCCCGAGGGAAACCGTGTTGAGAGAGTTCTACTATTCATCAATCTTAGACCACAAAGAGTTTTTCGTCATTGTCTTATACCCGCAAAGGTCGCCATTGACAGTAGGCGCTGTTCCTTACGCATCTTTGAAGAAATAAGAGCTGACGAAAGCCAGAACCAAAATCTGCACTAAACAGTGACTTTTTGAATTTTAGGTGCTATCAACCAGGTAATTTTGTTTGTATATGAAGCTATTTACCACGAGCCTCACCACTGCATATGATTTTTTTCACGAAGTCAGGACGCATTCATATTGATAACAAATTTCAAGAATTTGTAGGAGTTTTGGAAACGTGTAGTGTTCCATGATAGAATATCCAGACTAATGAGGGTAACTCCGGGATCATGGTGCCGCAGGATTTCGAAATTTCAAGTTTTAAATTCCCTGGTTCACCGACTTACTTGATTTTTTAAATATTTTATCATATTTTATGTATTTTACTATGTATATTTTATTATAAACAAATTTGTATTTGTGGATATCCTTGCAGTTCACTAAGCCCTGCCAGTGTAATGTAGTCACTGATAGTCATCATCTAACTCATCTAACTGTAGGATCGGGGAACTTGCTTTTTTGGCAAGTTGGGTCCAAAGGCGAGGGGTGTTAGGTGAGTGGACTGAAGAAGGCATGTGAATAGGTAGTTAGTATCGTACGCTGTACCTCCACCTGCCGGACATATGCTGATAATTTCGGAGTCGATTCTGGTTAGGTAAAAATTAAATCTGCTATAATATCCAGACCATAATTGAGCCAACGTTATACGGACCTCACGAGCCAGCTGAAACTCTTCGTATGCAATGGGTGGTGGTTGGGCACAGATAACGTCATTCGGGCGTCGGGAGTTTAGGAAGGTGGTGAGAGTCTCTCGTGTCGTTTAGCGTCTGTCAGTATACGGTCCGGCCCATTAGTTGGAGTTTTGTTTGGTCCTGAATCTTATTGGTGTAGTCGCGGAGATATCTTCTCCCCCTTCAGGTTCTATCAAATGTCTGCAAGGGTGATTTCTTCGCCCTAGTTCTCAAGCAGAAGTTGCTTGCTAAACGTTTTGCTGTGCTTCGTGACCGGGAGCATGGAAGCCTCGATTTGAAGGTGTTGTAGAGGAGTCATCTTAAAGTCTGCTAATTTTCATTTATTCCGCTTAAATGGTAGGAAATTAAAAAATATTTGAACTTCATTCAACCACAAAACAAATTTATTTATTTTTAAATTATTTTTTCATCAAACTCTTTTCCACATACCTTAACTTATTTTATCAGATGTTGACACGCTAAAGTATTATTAAAAGCGTATAAATTTACCTATTGTCTTTTGTTTTATTACTCAGGAAATACGTTTCTCTTGAAATAATAAAGTGTATTTAAAACCCATTTATTTATTTATTCTACGGCAGCAGAGCTTCTCAAACAATATTGAAGCAAATTTTCGATTATGTTGCTGCAAAATAATGAGTATCTAAATCCCAGTTTTGCAATAACGGGATCTCGAAAATCAATAAATCGTGAAAATCGTAATATCGTAAATAAGTACCCCTGCCAAATATAATATGACAGCTGCAACCATGCACCGCCAAAGCTCGACCACACCTTTTGGAAAACCTTTTTTATCTTTTTCGAGTGGTTCGGGCTTTCCGTACCAACTTTGCTTTTACAGGTCAGCACAGAATCGATTGTAACCCGTTGGCAAACCAGCGATTTTAGATCAACCATCTCAGCCTGTAAAATTTCACTCACGCTGAAGGGCAAAATAAAAAAGCAAATATTTAGAATTTTGGAATAAAATTCGATCTTTGCAACAACAGTACCTGTTGTGTAAATCGACAATGCCGCGCAAACATTTGCCAACTTGACTAACATTTCTTGTTTGGCTTAAGCAAATTTGTGCTGCATAACATAACATTAATCGTTCTGACTTGCCAATTCTGATGGGTGTGATTTTCTTGTTTCTTTGCTGCTGACTTTTTTAGCGCCTTGTTGCTGTTGTTTTTTTTTTTTTAGTTTGCTATTCGCTTGTTATTATTATTTTGCCATCGCTTGCCAAAGCATGCGAATGGGTAAGCAAGTGTGCATGTATGCATATATGTATGTATAGTACGTGTGCGTGTGTGTGCATACACCTAAATGCATATTATTAAGTACTGACACAGAGGTACTGTTTATTTTCACCAATAAACTGACAAGTGCAAGCTGGCATGTCAGTTGAGCGCGCAGTCGGTCTGTCGGTCGGTCGGTTGGTCAGACGGACGGACGGACAGTCATTTCGACATGCAGGTTTTCAGGTGAGCACATAGCCCATTATAGCTCATTGAGCGTACGCTTATGTGTGCGTGTGTGTGAGTGTGTGCCTGCATTTAGGCTTTGCTGCTGGCGCAACTTTTGCTTGGCTTAGTAGTGTTTCGTGTTCTTCTTTAATTAGCGTTTAATTTTATGTTATAAATAATGCATTACATGGTGTAACATACTCGCCATGTTGGCTTTGGCAGTTGCTGCTGCTGCTGCTGCTGGTGTTGTTGCTGCTATTGACGCTCCAAGTATTATTATTTTATTATACAAGTAGTCGCTGCACTTTACCTCACACTATGTGCTAATTGTTGTTGAAGTTATTCCTATTGCTGTTGTTGTTCTTGTTGTTGATTATTATTGTTTTATTGTATTAGTTATTGTTATTGCACTGCTGTTGACGTGGGGGTTTCACGTTGTACAGCACAGTTCAAGGTTGGTTTCTATATATTTACTCTTTAATGTTGCATGCAACTACAGCAAAGTCAACTCATGCACATACAAACATTTATCATTTATTAGTGTCGATATGTATGTGAATAAATCTTTTTTTTTTTTTTAATTACAAAAATTAAATTTTTACAGTAAATAATTGAAAATCCATAAACTGCAGTGCAGGCCATTTCCACTTAATGCAGATGACTAATGCAAAACTCGTTGAATGGACAACGAAAAGCGTTCGCCATGCAAAAATCGTCTTAGCTAATCATTTTCCTCCAAGCTGACCAACTCCGCCGTAGTCATAAGCACTTCCGCTTTCCCTGCTCGCTTGGCTTTGCATATTTCTTGCACATTTCTTGCTTCATCAAACACTACCGTTTCTAATTAGAGATTCCTTTGAAGAGTATTTTTTTGTTCTGAAATCATCGTAAATCTTTCAGCAATTGACGTACGTCAGCATGCGATAGATTAGCTGCCATCGCCGTACACGCGCTGTTGTGATTGTAGCTGCCAATTTTACCTGCCCTGCACTCTTCTCGAACAAAAACAAACAACAAAAAAATCAAAAAAAAACAACGCCGCTGTTGCAAAATTTGTCATTACCATGAAATGGGAGAAATTAATCGAAATTGTCATTGTTCGTGAAATGCTGTGAAAATTTCGCCTACCTTTAAATTGCAAATCACACGGCAACAGCGGGAAGCTGCAAGCGCAGAACCAAATGTGGATGAGCAGAGCAGCAGCCAGCAGCTAGCAGGCATTGGCAAAAGCGCTTAGAACCAAATTTAGAATTCAATGAGTGCATTTGAATGCATAGGTGCGCATAACCGCAGATGCATACATATGCATATACATAAATACGTACATACATACACATAGATATTCATAGATATGCATACATACTAACATACATGCACATATGAATGGTGCAGTTGCACTTCAAAGACTAAAAAAATTCATTTGAGTGAAAGCAAAAGCAAAACAATTAAATCTAAAAATCCTACGAGGCAAGACAGTAATCACCGAATTGATGATTATGACAGTAATCGCCTGAATTTATCGTTTTGATGATTGCTTTAGTTCAAAGAAGCAGAAAAAAGCTCAACCATTGCACAAATGCAATGCCTTCACGATTCATAAGTTGATTAAAGCGAAACAATTTGAAACACACTTTAGCCACTGTTAGTGCAGGAAAGCAAACTCAATATGATCGGAAAAAATGTAGAATATTTATTAATTTAATTTTAACAAATATTTCGTTATTTTTTAAATTTTATTTTTACAAGTAGTTCGCTGTATTTTTAATATAATTTTTAAAAATATTTCACTTTTTTTTTTTTTTTAATGTAAAAACAGCTAATATTTAGCTTTTTTTAATTTGAAATTAGCAAATATTTCATATGGCTTTTCCACTAAATCGGTTCATTAAGAATTCGTGCCACGCGGACTTGCACTTCGCACCTTCCAACTGGCGGTTGTAGGTTTTTGCGAACTCAGAATGCTTTACATTCCCGGCTTATATATGTATGTATGTATATATAATTGGCGCGTACACCATTTTCGGGTGTTTCCCCGAGCTCCTCCTCCTATTTGTGGTGTGCGTCTTGATGTTGTTGCACAAAATGGAGGGACCTACAGTTTCAAGCCGACTCCGAACGGCAGATATTTTTATGAGGGGCTTTTTCATGGCAGAAATACACTCGGAGGCTTGCTATGGCCTGCCGAGGGGCGACCGTTATTAGAAGCATTTTTTTATTAATTTTGGTGTGTTTCACCGAGATTCGAATTCGAACCTACGTTCTCTCTGTGAATTCCGAATGGGACTCATGCACCAACCTATTCGGCGGCCGCCATTCCCTGTTTACTTTTAAAATATCATAACACAGAATTATTTTACTTCAAATTTATCAAACTATTATGCTTCAAAAATATTAACACTGGCCAAAACACGGCCAAAAGTGTGATATCTTCTCAATTTTTTTATTTATAAGCCGATTTCAAAGTGGGAAGTATCACTGAGAATATATTTTTGGCCCGTTTCAATTTTCATTTTTAGTTTCTTTGTTTAAAAAAAAAAATTGCGTCATTTACTAAAATTTTTAATTCTTTGGGTATTATAATTTAGGTTTGTGATGCGGAAACCAAGATTATTGAGTTTAGCTTTCGAAGGAGGTACCTAAAGTCAACATAATCTCGCATAGTGTGCCTCCCCATAGTATCCCAAATGAAAAAAAATATACTAATTTTACAGCGGGAAGTCTACCACTTCGATCAGAAAATTCAAGCAAAGTTCATTGCTCAAAAGTTATTTTATCGCCTTCAAAGCACTCCCCATCAACGGCAACGGATTTATGCAAGTGTTTGGCCCAGCTCTCGAAACATTTCTGGAACCTTTTTTTCGGTACTTCCTTCGATTACTACCTTTCAGCTGTTTCGGTTGTTCGGCGTTCCCCGTAGTGGTTTTTTGACTCGATCAAACAGCAAAAAAAAATACAGGGTTGTGGTTTTTTGACTCGATCAAACAGAAAAAAAACACAGGGAGCCAAATCAGGTGAACTCGATTTCTGTTGGACGGTATTTGTTTCGTGCTTGGTCAAAAATTCACGTATAATGAAGGTACTGTGCGATGGTGCGTTTTCATGACGTTTCCATGATTAATTTTCTCACAAATCCCTTCGCCACATTGCTGAGTAGCTTCACGTGAACGTCTCGTAACACCCAAGTAATAGTCGGTATTGACTGTTTGTTCTTCGGCAAAAATTCGCTGTGTACAATAACTTTGTAATCCAAAAAACCGTGGGCATCGCTTTCTTTTTTGACTGAAAACGACATGGTTTTTTTATGCAGCAAAGAACATGTAGAATAATTCCGTTAATATTTATTACTAAATATTCACTACTTCGATTATTTTTGCACCACCCTAGTATACATATTGTGTAATAAATGCAATCCAATCAACAGTAAAATATAATTGTCGTTGCTCCCTTTTTAATAAAAACTGTTTGCCGTTGCAATTACAGCTACACAGGTTTTTCCGTTTCTGTTGCATTACTAACATTTTAAATAAATGATATTTTTTATCATTTACGACTAGCAGTTGCCGTTAATTTCAACAGTTGCTGGTAATTCCAAATAATCACGTTAAAGCTTTTGATGGCTTATGATTTGTTTTTGCATTAGCTTCAGAGATTACCACTTATTTATTCGCTCTTCAAGGCAAAGATTCGCAATAAATTTCTGTTTTTAAATACTTACTTTGCACTTCAATTTACAAATAGAAAAAATGGAAAAAAATGAAGGCAAATTGGTTTATCTAGCAAATATTTACTGTTAGGGAAATAATAATAAAATTTTGTGCCGAAAGAATTCAAATATTTAAAGATCTTTTTTAAACTTTTTAAGGAGATTTAGATTTAGTTATTATACGTCACATAATTTTAAAGGGTTTTCCAATAAGAGGTGGTATTTTGATATTCAAAGAAAAAAGCTATTTTTTTAAATAAATGATCGGTTGTTTATTTCGTTATAAAGAGGAAGGTATGCCGTGCATAGTGGAAAATAACATCAGGCATTTGACCACCACGACCACGTTTACGGGATAATAATCTTCTCATGAAATTTTGCATAACCGAATTGCAAAGTGGCTGCCCGATCTCCTCGATAGCCTCCCGAATGAGGTCTTGAATCTACCCTGGGCTGTTGGCGTAGACCTTCTCTTTCACGTGGCCCCAATGAAAAAAGTCACAAGGTGTTAAATCACAAGATCTCGGTGGCCAATTGTGATCGTCTCTTCGAGAGATAACACGGCCCGGAAACTTTTCCCATAAAAGGTCAATGGTTTTCTTTGCTTGTGTGGCATGTAGCGCCGTCTTGTTGAAAATAAACGTTGTCCAGATCAATACCATCCAATTCCGGCCATAAAAATCGTTATCATCTCTCGATAGCGCAATGCATTCCAAAAAAACACCCGTTATTAGAAAACCCTTTATTGCACACAAAACTGATTTTAAAATTCAAAAAAAAAAATTCGATTTGAAAAAAAAAAACAGTTATAATTTTTTGAAGGATTTTTCTCGTAATTTTAAAACGTTTTTACAGATATAATACTTTTTTTTTTATTTTTCAAAATAGGTAGAGTCCTTATAATGCACAGTTAAAAATAGATTGAATATTATGTAACAAAAAAATATTTATTTCAAAATTTAGTTTTGAAAAAAATTAGTCATATTTTATGCAACTTAAAAATTGAACCCTGTTCTTAAATCTTTGCTTCGAAAAAAATATTTTTTTTTTTTTGTTTTCACAGCAAGAAAAGTTATCTAGAAAGTACTGGTATTAAAAGATATCTTTATAGCACTTAAAACTTTATTTATTTTGTGAAAATTTTTCTATAAAAAATTATTTGTTTGAAAATTTATATATATATATATAATCGGCAGGTACACCCCTTTTTTGCGTCTTGATGTTGTTCCACAAATGAAGGGACCTACAGTTTCAAGCCGACTCCGAACGGCAGATTTTTTTTTGAGGAACTTTTTTCATGGCAGAAATACAATCGGAGGTTTGGCATTGCCTGCCAAGGGGCGACCGCTATTAGAAAAATGTTTTTATTAATTTTGGTGTGTTTCACCGAGTTTCGAATTCGAACCTACGTTCTCTCTGTGAATTTCGAATGGTAGTCACGCACGAACCCATTCGGCTACGGCGGCTGGCTACGACGGTTTGAAAATGTACTTTAGAAAAAATAAGCCTTTAACCCTTTCGATCCGAAAAGTCACTGAGCTAAAGGGACCTTGTGTTACGTGTTCAATCGCTACAATAGCGAAAATAAAAGCGTTTCATCACTTCAACATTTGAATCGGGTAAACAGGGGTGGAGCGAGGGGCTGGGACATATACAGGGTAGCTGATGAAAGCCGCTACCAAAATTGAATAACTTTTTTTCTTTTTAAGTTATCTGTTCCATTTTTGTTTTAATTTGCAGATTGATCTTTAAAATTTATTAAAATGGATAACTGGGACACGCAAACAAGAATTTGGATAGTCCGCCGCTATCACGCACTGGTGTCCGTAGTTTTGGTACAGAGAGAGTACAGGCGGATGTTTGGCGGCGATCCCCCGAGCAGATGTACCATAATGAGACTGGTGAATAATTTTGCTGAGCAAGGAACAGTCGCAATAAGGCCTTATCATCGAAACCCACCAGTTCGGATGGAGGAAACGATCGCTGCTGTAGCTGTAGCTATACAAAGCAATCCAAGGGTTTCAACAAGAAGCTTATCTGCTCAACTTGGTGTCAGCCGACAGTCTTTGCAAACAATAATGCACAAAGATTTAGACTTATTTCCCTACAAAATTCAAATGGTTAACAAACTGAATGCAGCAGACTTGCCGATTCGCTTGGAATTTTGCCAGAAGATCCTGCAAATGGTGGAAGAAGACCAAAACATGTTAAACTGCCTTTTCATGTCTGATGAGGCCCATTTCGATTTAAACGGCAATGTGAACAAACAAAATTGACGAATATGGAGTACTTCTAACCCACAGATACTCCACGAGACGGAATTGCATCCTCTTCGCGTGACAGTGTGGGGTGCGGTTTCTTCACGCTGTATTGTCGGGCCTTATTTTTTTGAAGAAAATGGTCACACCGTTACGGTTACTGGAGACCGTTATTTGAAAATGCTGAAAGAATTTTTCTATCCAGAACTACGCCGAAAGAGAATTCCTTTCAACTCTGTGTGGTTTCAACAAGATGGGGCAACGTCTCACATAGCCCAGACTGTTATGACAGAGTTGCGACGAAAATCTCCCAATAAACTGATTTCAAGAAACTCCGAATTTCGTTGGCCCTCCAGGTCGCCTGGCCTTACTGCACCTGACTTTTTCTTGTGGGGTTTATGTAAACAAGAAGTTTATAAAACAAAGCCAACAAATTTGGATGAACTAAAACAATCCATT
Source organism: Anastrepha ludens (assembly GCF_028408465.1). Classification (NCBI taxonomy): domain Eukaryota; kingdom Metazoa; phylum Arthropoda; class Insecta; order Diptera; family Tephritidae; genus Anastrepha; species Anastrepha ludens. The sequence goes on along the minus strand of NC_071500.1, from coordinate 113,147,538 downwards.
CGGGCAACAATTGCGGCTATTCCTGTCGCAACTCTCAAAGCAGCAATGAACAACTTTTTACTAAGATGCCGCACTTGTGTCAACGAGCATGGGGGGCATTTAAATTCAATTATTTTTAAAACTAATAGGACTATGAATAAGTTCGTTACGGTTTTACAACAGATGGCGTAACTTGATTATTATTCCATCGATCCACATTTCCAAACATTCATTGGAGAGCTACTGTCGTAAGGCACAAACGTCAGTATAAGTTTTTTATTTGAAGCGTAAACAACAATATTTTTACCACACTTGAAAATGTCGAATTTCGTGCCAAATAATGTGTTTTTGCGGGGAATTCTTCTTCATTATTTTAATATGAAGAAAAAAGCAGCCGAAAGTCATCGTATCTTGGTGGAAGTTTATGGTGAGCATGCTCTATCTGAGCGAACGTGCCAGAAGTGGTTTGCACGCTTTAAAAGTGGTGATTTTGGCTTGGAAGACGAAGAACGCGAGGGTGCGCCGCCAAAGTTCATGGATACCGAATTGGAGGAATTGCTCGATCAAGATCCGGCTCAAACGCAAGAAGAGGTTGCAAAAACTTTGGGAGTTGATCAATCAACCATTTCCAAACGTTTAAAAGCCATGGGAATGATCCGAAAGGTAGGCCATTGGGTGCCGTATGAATTGAAGCCAAGAGACGTTGAACGCCGTTTTATGGCATGCGAACAACTGCTTCAACGGCACAAAAGAAAGGGTTTTTTGCATCGAATTGTGACTGGCGATGAAAAGTGGGTCCATTACGACAATCCAAAACGTCGGGCAACGTATGGATACCCTGGCCATGCTTCAACATCGACGTCGGCGCAGAATATTCATGGCCTGAAGGTTATGCTGTGTATCTGGTGGGACCAGCTGGGTGTTGTGTATTATGAGCTACTGAAACCGAATGAAACGATTACGGGGGATGTCTACCGACGACAATTGATGCGTTTGAGCCGAGCACTGCGAGAAAAACGGCCGCAATACGCCGATAGACACGACAAAGTTATTTTGCAACATGACAATGCTCGGCCACATGTTGCACAAGTGGTCAAAACATACTTAGAAACGCTCAAATGGGATGTCCTACCCCACCCGCCGTATAGTCCAGACCTTGCGCCATCCGATTACTATCTCTTCCGATCGATGCAACATGGCCTGGCTGACCAGCACTTCCGTAATTACGATGAAGTCAAAAAATGGATCGATTCGTGGATTGCGGCAAAACCGACCGAATTTTTCACAAAGGGAATCCGTGAATTGCCAGAAAGATGGGAAAAAGTAGTAGTAAGCGATGGACAATATTTTGAATATTAAATTTGTAACCATTTTACGTCAATAAAGTTTCAAATTTCGAAAAAAAACCGCACGAACTTATTCATAGTCCATTAGTTAAGCTACATTTAATAAAATTTAATGACCTTCAACTTGAAAAAGAAAATAAATGAATTCCATACACTAAAAAAAAAGTTATTTGAGTTTCTTAATGTAGCAAAATTCATCAGCCACCCTGTATTATATGCCCCTTCAGTGTTTTTGAATGGGACTTATATGTCCCGATTAGTATTTTATGATCCGGTACCTCATATATAATTGCACTTTGGTTTTATATGAAACTAATTTTATTTGGAATTCGATTAATTGTTTCGGTAAAGAATATAATAGAAAATAATACAAAAGCAATATATTTAACATAAAAAAGTTTGGTCTTTATTTATGGTACGGAGCGAAGCAATTTTTGCTGAGAGGAATCTGGCATTCTTTGTAAATCGTTTTTGTTCTCCTCTCTTTTTTTTGATCTGCACAGCCTGTGCAAAGTCTTCGATTGGGAATCGGAATGGGTAGGTAACGTGCGGCTAGCTTCCTTTTACTTCCTGACGTACCACTGCGTTGAACAGCTGCTCTTTCCTTCTTTTCAGCAATCACGTGTTCCGCCAGCTCTATCATAAAGTCTGTAAGTGATTTTTGTTTCCGTGAAAGTTGCGAACTGATTATCCAACAATTTCCTACTGACATCATTAACAATCGGGAAACAACTTTTTTCCACCATTTATTAGACTTCCGATCCAACTCATATTGCCCTGCAATGTGATTAGCTCGGTCAACTCCCCCCATTATCTGTCTGCAAACTTTTATCGTTTCGGGGCAGTCCACGTTAACTTTTTGACCATTTTCTATTATGGAGATTTCAGAGGAGTGACAATTGCTTACAACTACTACTTCCTTGGTATCTTGCCATTTAGCATACAATATACCAGTGTTGCTTTCTCGGAAAACACATTGACCTCTGTTTAGCTTTGTGCTGATGACTGGTAATTTTTTGCGATTCGACGGAATAGTTCCTAACGCTGGGTAATTAATAGTCTCTAGAAGATTAATATTTGTGAAGAACCGATCAAACACAGAGTCACATCCGTTTCTCGAATTGTTGCAGCTAACTGATTTACCACGCGCTCGCCTAGAGTTCCTTCGACATTTCCATCTTCTCTCCCACAATACAATAAGTATTGTTTCATAGAGGAGCGTCCCTTGAATTTCGTCGATACTTTGGTAAGCATTTTCGTTCCTTGCACTTGCAAATCGATACTTTAGGCACTTAACCATATCTTCCCCGTAATAAAGTTTGGATGCTCCCTCAGGCTTTTCAGGTGAAGCAATGAAGTACATTTTCGATGATAGCAACTGAAATCTATCTCGCTTTATAGCCGATTTTACTGCTTCGTTTCCCATAGAATTATGTTTTGACCAATAGTGTCTTACAGATGGCAAATGGTTATATGACATAATTATCATGCAACCAATAACGATTTTAATTTCTCCAATATCTGTTAGCTTTATATTTTTTGTAATACGCATAAAAAGGCTTTCAGGGAAAACTTTCATAAATATATTGTAAAGATTGTCAGTCCTCTCAAAGCTATAAGCAATATTGGGAAGTCGATAGCAAGTTATTGTTTTTATTGGTACAAACTCCGCACGGGGAGAAGACCATATAGTGGCAATATTTGCAGAATCAGCTGTAGAACGTGTTACTGCCAAAATATTTTCTGCATCCTCCTCATTACTATCATCCATATCTCTTTCATCAGCAGATGAAACCTCACTATAAGAAGGCTCATAATTATCACTGCTACCGTTTAAAAATTCATCATCCTCATTAGATAATTCCAAAATATTAATATAGCAATGGCATCTTTATCAAGCGTTTTAGGCATTATGAGTCTGTACAAACAATGTTACAATAGTTTATAAATGAAAAATAATATCAGTACGTACATTTTTATAAATTTCGAAGAATGTTCAATACTGACTGGGACACTATGAATACAGGTGGGACACATACGTCCCAGTAAAATGAAAACGCTGAGGATTTTTAAAATAAACAAAATAACGAATATTTACTTACCTCAGTATATAACGAAACCACTAACGCAATAAATTACTATACTTTTGGGTTGGTTTTAAAACTCAAAAACCACGAATAATTGCAAAAAACAGTGTCACTTACGGAATTCGTGCAAACTTGCGATATTTTTTCAACTTATGAGCACATGTTTACCATTACATATCGAAATACTCCTAAGAATACGATAAACTACGAAATGGGATAAGCGTAACCCATTTTAGTCTCTTGATTTCCAGGCTAGGCATCCTCAAACATATACCGGGACACATATGTAGGTCCCGTTCGGATCGAAAGGGTTAAAAAGTGGGTTTTTCTGGCGAGAATTGAATTTTAGTTAAAATTTTGTGCAACTGTTGGCAAGTTGCCTTTTTAAACATTGCTTTGAAAAATATGTTTCTTAATGTTTGGGACCAAATAAAATTGTCTACGAAGTACTGCTATTTAAAGACATATTTTTACTAGAAATTCATGCGAAATAAGACTTTATTTCTTTTTTGAAAATTTTTCTTAAAAATCGTTTATAAATGTGTCATATTTTCTGCTACTAAAATAATAATTTTTTCAAACGAGTAGAAGTTTCTACAAAACACTGTTCAAAATACATAAAATTATATGCAACAAAAAAAGTTTGTTTGGAAAAAAAAGTTTTAAAATAGTTTTGAAGACAAGTGGATTTATCTTACTGAAAAGATGAGCCCATACTAAAAACCGATTTTTTTTAACTTTGCTTAATTTTTTTTCAATTTTTCGTATAAAGTAGATTAACTTACAAACTGACGTTTATTGGTAAAAGTTTAAGAAAAAGGCTGTTTTTACCTTTTTTTTATTTGAAAACAAATAGATTTTGCCTACAAATTACTGTTACTTAAAATTAATAAAAATAAAAAATTAATAATTGGCGCGTACACTTCTGTTAGGTATTTGGCCGAGCTCCTCCTCCTATTTGTGGTGTGCGTCTTTGATGTTGTTCCACAAATGGAGGGACCTACAGTTTCAAGACAACTCCGAACGGCAGATATTTTTATGAAGAGCTTTTTCATGGCAGAAATACACTCGGAGGTTTGGCATTGCCTGCCGAGGGGCGACCGCTATTAGAAAAATGTTTTTATTAATTTTGCTTTCACCGAGATTCGAACCAACGACCTCTCTCTGAATTCCGAATGGTAATCAGGCACCGACCCATTCGGCTACGGCGGCCGCCGCACTTAAAATTAATACGTTTACTAAAATTTTGAGCCTTTTTTCAATTTTGCATATACATCATCCGATCACCTTTGTTAACTTCGTATTCCATTTGTCCATTCGTTCCATTTCGTATAAATTCATCATTAATCTTTCCCGCATACCTCAAAATAAAGCAAACATTACATCAAGCGGTAGCCATAAATTCCCAATTCTATATGAGAAAAGTTCTTTGTACAAGTAAAGCTATTCTCAGATCAAAATTGGAATGTGTTTCTAAACTATAGAATGATATGAAATTTGTTTTTGTGAAGTTTGTTACAGAAGGCAACCAAAATAATTTTTCAAAATGTTTATTGCCTCGAGTAAAATTAGTATTTTCAATTCCATCATATATTTCTCGTTTTCTTTTCTTTATTTCTGTTTTCTGTTCGACTGATCAGCTTACGTACCCTGAGCAGAAAAAAGACTATTTTAAGATTCATACGAGTATTCAAACATCTGTCCACTGATAGAACATTTCTTCAGCACCTCCGAACCCTTTGCGTTCCAGGGACATCACCTCTGAACTAGAATACTTTTTCTGTATAACATCGCAATAGCAAAGAATAGGCAAATTTTTAGAATTTCATTGTTCTTAACTTACAATGAGTGAACTCTTGCCTAGTCTGTAAGCGATGGTAAGAAACCAAAGGCTGGAAATACAATAAATAAATGAATAAATACGGACATATTGATTTTCTTTACGCTATTTATTTACATATTTTGTTCACTTTTTACAGATCAATATTTTCCTTTTTAATATTACGGCATACATAGCAAAAAGTAAATAGTTAGAAGCAAATAAACAACCTATAATTATCTTACTTCATATTTATGGCCTATGGAGGTATGCACTTACAACCGTATATATGTACATATGCACATGTGTAGATATATATTAAAGTGAGTAGCTGCAGTAAAACTATTATACAGATGTATGAGTGCATCTAAGTCTGGTAGATATCAATCTGAGCCTTCGTTGCTCTTTCATTCTCTAAAAAGAAAAAAAAAGACTAACTTAGTCAAGCGTTTTGGCTCTTCTCCTGGCCACTCAAAGAGTTTACTGATCATACAGAGCGGACCTCTGTGGCCTGCGAGTAAACTCTTTTAAAAGAGTACTTTACTTAAATTAGTGATCTTAAATCTATTAAATACGCAGAGAATCTGCTGCTGCTCTTTACACTCTTTAGTTTATCAAGGTACTCTTTGATTTTGGTAAGCTCTTACGGTATGTTAAAGGGAATACAGACCGCAGAGTATTCGATAAACTAGTGGTAGCCTGCTGAGTGCCCGCAAATCAGCTGGTGTGTATTGAGAATTAGGTTTTCACTTTATTTAGTGTAAGTGATTTGTGTTTATGTGGATTTTATAATATAATTTATTTGATTTTTTTATTTATTTATTTTATAATTTATTTCAAATATTCAAGCACAAATTTCCAAATTTTTTTAGAAATTTTATAATTTTTAGTCCAATTATGAGTCTTTTATTAATGCTATATGCACATCATTAAACTGGCTAAATATTTTATCATTATCAGCTACTTTTTATACTACGCGCCTAACCTAATTTTTTGATTAAATAAAAACGCTTTTCTTCACTTTGAAGTAAAATTGCCTATTTCATATGCAAAAATGTTTTTCCTAAGAGTAAACTTTAATAAATGAGTAACAAATGGCATTTGAGCCATTACAGCTGTATAATTTTTTTCTATCTCCGCTTGCTCTAGTTAAGAGTTTTACATTTCTCTTGATCCCCTCCAATTTACTAGACTTTGGCTGCTCAGCTGATACAATTTTTTTTACTATTCTCGCTCGAAATGAGTTAGAATTTACTTAGCAGCTAAAGAGCGCATTTGAGCATATTTTGTTCTGCGTGTAGCTTTGCATTTTAGAGAACTCACTCGCATGAAGATCAGCTGCTCATACTTCAAAAATCAGCTGCTTGATAATTTAGACAGCTGCTTGCTATTGCTCTTCACACTCCGTCGCTCTTCTTTTCATTGCTTTCTAATGTTTCTACTCATCTAATTATGAACTCATTAAATACCCAGCTGCACAATTTTTTCCTAGTTATCTCTCCGTAGAGTTTACTACTTGGCTTATAATCAGTGCTCACTCAGCACTCTGCCGTCAGCTGCTTGTAAATTTAGCCAGCTGTTTGATGCTTGCGCTCTTCTCACGTAAATAGCAATTTATTATTCTCTCAACATTTCTCCCTGCCAATCTACTCGCTTGATCTTCATTTCAGCCTCTACTCAAATCTAAGTATGTATTCATGTATGCTCATATGTACACCGCTCTGGATACACATGCAGCACTCAAGAGTAAAAAAAAGTTTTTTATGATATATTTTTTCTTTTTGTTGCTCGCTTAAATTGTGTTCATGACTCTACGTTTTTCATGCTGCCCTAAGGCCGCTATAGGCCATTATTATTAAAAGAAAATAAAAGAAGTATAAAATTGGAAGAAGTATATTACATTGACTCGAAAGATTGAACGCTGGAAAATTTAAAATATACCCAAACGAAATATCGTTCTTTTTGCTATAATAAATTATATGAAAATGGTTGCAACAGATTTTTCTTATCCACATCTCCAAATTGAACTTTTCAACGATACATTTTATTGGCATCTTTAGTTAGTGCCTCATTATTTATGCCCAGGAACTCAGTTTTTGAGTTTTATTAAAGTTTCACTAAAAACAGTAAGCAGAAAGTGACATAAGCACTTTGTTACAACTCACATGCAACCGTTGGGCACCTTTTTTAAAAAATATTAAATCCATAAATCGATAGAAAATCAAAGTTTATGAAGGTATCTGGACGCGCAAGTCGTTAGCTATAATAGAAATAAATTCAATTCCGAAATATGAAAAAAAAATGAAAAAGCCCGTCTGGCCAGACCCGTGTGCCCAACGGGGGGTAATATGTTTTCAGTCACAGGAACAGTCGCTGATGATTCTACTTTTTCGTGCTGGAAATTAAAAAAAAAATTATCTCAGATAACCATTTTATGACATTTGAATTAGAATAGTTCAAAATTCTAACCATTTTGAACCATCAATTTTCATTCAGCTCGCAAAAGTACTTCAGAATCACCTCCACTGGTAACTTTTTGTAACTGGCAACTCTCACAGTCCTTTGTTTGCTGTTAAATTCAACATAGTAAATATAAGAATGTCTGCAAGGCACTGGGGCAATCGAATGCGAGTGTTTGTCTAATCGATTTTTAACCCTAGAAAACTAAACCTTTTTTTTTAACGCTTAGAACTAAAGCTCGCCTATCAGGCTACTTTTTAAAAAAACAAAATTCTTCTCTAATTTTTGTTAAGTTTTTGTATTGAAAAACATTTTATTTTTTGAGAGTTGGAGTATTTATCTATAATACAAAAAAATATTTCATCAAATTGTTTTTATAAGCCAATTATGTACTTACTAAATTAACACTTACATTTTTTTTTTTGCATGGATATCATTTAGAAAAAATTTTATAATTTTTTTTTCTTTAAAACAAAAACATAAAATTCATATTTTTTTTATAGCTATTTGTACTAAGTTTCATAAAAATAAAGAATTTCAAATATATTATTAATATTTTGTTTTGTAATATACATAAAAATTATTTCAGACCTTTTTTCTTATATCACATGTATAACAATTTGGGGATCTGTGTTCCAGGCAGTATGTTCTATTGCATTTTGCATAATAATAAACACTCATACGTTTCTTGCTTGATGGACAGTAATTGCACATTGATCTTTTCCCTTTATTTGGGTGGTTCAGAGTTTTCTTGCTGCTCTTCGGAGCTATGAATGGAGTCGGTTATTGCTTCCCGAACTCGTTTTTGCATAGATGGTCTTTCTTGAAGTCTCATTGAGAGCCAGTCACAGCACAAATCCTTACTAAGATCATTCATAAAATCCCTTCTGCTCATTGGCTTTATTTGTTTTTGGTCACAATTTGAAACATAGAGAATATAACTATTGAATACTGCCATATTTATCATACCGTAAAACATACACAATGGCCAACGCCTGGTTTTGCGGCTGCAGCTGGCATGACAAAAGTGCCAACAGCACCTTTTGTTGCATTATAGGATTCAATAATTACAGGTTTTTTTGATAGTGAGTTAAGTGTGGGTTCGTCGTGCATAGTTGATATTAAAAAAACAGTTTTATGAGGCTTTGCTTTGTTACAATAATAAGAACCTAGCGGTTTGCCAGCTACTGTATTAAAATTTTTACCCAAATATGGTGAAGCATCAAACATATATTATATTTAGTTTTGACATCGCAGACTAGCACAATTTTTATTCCGTATTTAGCTGGTTTGTTTGGTATGTCCATTCGGAATGGACATCGACCTCTAAATGCTAGTAGCTGTTCGTCTATTGTCACATATGATCCCGGTTTAAAGTTATCTCTACATTGCTGAATAAAAATCTCCCATATGTTTCTAATGGGAGCAAATTTATCGGTCTTTCTTCTATTTTCTCGTGTGTTCCGATCATCAAAATGAAGGCAATTTATAAAAAATCTGAAACGTTCCATACTCATTGTAGCAACATTTTTAGATCCGCAGAGCAAAGGATCAAAAAGCTCTTTAGTTGACAAATGGTTGTTCTTTAGCGGACCACTTAAAAACAAAATTCCAAGGAGAGCGCGAAGTTTTTCTGTTTTAGTTAAAGATGTGGTTGTGGTTTGTTTTTTGTAATTATTGGATTTAACTTTAATGTCTTCGTTGGTATAAAGAAGAATTTCTTCAATTATATTTGGTGTGAAAATTTTTTCAAAACAATCTAAAGGCTTTGTAACGTCCCTAAATTCTCTCTTTGATCCCGGTAAAATATGAACAATATTCCTCTCTGGAGTTCTACTTGAGCTTCGTTTTGTAGAAGACGGTTCAGTCGACCAAATGAAATTGTTCTTACCTCTTACAATAGCTTCGGAAGGCTTGATTATTAAAGAGTCATTAGGTTGGTCATTACTTTCTGGTACGTCTATAAGTGAAACTGCAACAGGAGTCAATTCTTGCTTGCCTACAATTATATTTTCAACTTCATCTTCAGATTCAATTTGAAAGTTGGGATCAATTAGACTATCGTCTGAATCGAAATCCTTTTCTAAATTGTCCTCTATTTCGCTTCCATTTAGCGACATCTCCTCCAGCCATTTTTCTATTTGGGAGTCAGAAGTACACATCTCTAAGCGAAAAAGCCATTAACATTATAGCTACTGTCGCAAAAAAAGGGAAATATTTACAAATAATATGTAGTCAGAAAAATACCTTTAATACTAAACCTCGCCTCTCAGACAACACGAATTAATATATCTCCGTAACAAAAAAACTTTGCGCAATGAACGTTCGCCCACAAACTCACACAAGAGACTACTATAATGGTTTGAAAGCTCGTGCTGCCACTTGCATTCAATCATAATGAAATACGTAAAAATGACAATCCTTGCGCCTCAGAGGCGGGGTTTAGTTTTCTAGGGTTAAGCAATCTGTGGCTATAGGAACTCTACCAACAAAGTAGATATTTTCAAGTAGCTTATCAAGGGAAATGTGTTTTGTAAAGTTATTTAAATTCAGCTACCGGATCTAATTGTATATAGAAAGCACAGCAATTGATTGTTCAGGTGACAAAGTGGGATGTACCATAGATTGTCCCACACATTTGGCGTAATTTATGAAAGTCGTCTGCGTATGATCGCAGCTTGCAGAAAAATTTTCCGTACAGTTATGAAATATTGTATAATTTTCATTTTCTGTAGAATTATTAAACTTTTAGACGTCCCGAATAGTGCAAAATACTTTGAGGAAAGCTGGGGCAGCCCTAGAGTTTCGAAAACCATACATAAACAAAATGAACCAGAAGAAAACATTTCATTTCAAAAAATCATATATCCATAAAATTTCTGATTTCTGGAATAATATGTTGTTTTCTAATGAAACCAAATTTTGAATATTAGGTGCGCAACTAAGTTCTCGCTTTTTTTATGAAAATACAACTTTATTCTGAAAAAATGGTTACAAGTGAATCATTGCAAGTATTGCCCATCGCTGGCTACTACTTTTTCTCATCTTTCTGATAAATTTCGTATACCGTCGCGGCAAAACTGTTCATCTTTTGAGGCTATCCACGGATCAAGCCGTTTTTTGATGTCTTCATATGAATGGAACTGCTGGTCAGCTAGACCAGGTGACATCGATCGGAACAGGTGATAATCGGACGGCGCAATATCTGAAAAATATGGTGGGTGGGGTAGGATTCCCCGTTTCAGTGTTTCCAGGTAGGTTTTAACGGATTTGGCAACGTCAAGCTCAGCGTTGTCATGCAGTAGAATCGCTTGTTCATGCCTCTCCGCTTATTGCGGCCGCTTCTCGCGCAGTGCTCGACTCAATCGCATCAATTGAAGTCGATACCGATCCCCAGTGATGGTTTCGCTTGGTTTTAACAGCTCATAATAAATAACACCAACTTGGTCCCATCAAATACATAGCATAACCTTCGCAGCGTGAATATTCGACCGAGGCGACGACATAGAAGCATGACCGGGCAGTCCGCATGACTTTACTTTCTTTGAATTGCTGTAATGAATCAATTTTTCTTCACCCGCCACGATGCGATGAAGAAACCCTTTCCTTTTTTGCCTTTTTTGTCGCTGGAGCAGTTGTTCACAGGCGAAAAAACGACGTTCAACATCCCTTGGTTTTAACTTTTCCTTATGAGTCCAAGTCCCCTGTTTTTGAATCATTCCCAAAGCATGCAATCGCTTGGAAATGGATTGGCGGGTAACTCCTGATACTGAAGCAAGCGCCTCTTGTGTTTGACATGGATCCTCATTGAGCTATGCCTCCAATTTAGCGTCTTCGCAGGTTTTTGGCCTTCCTTCACGCGGACGGTCGTCAACATTAAAATCACCATCTTTGAAGCGGCGGAAACAATCTCTGCACTTTGTTTCACTTAAAGCAGCATCTCCATGAACTTTTTATTTTTTTCGAATGCAAGAGGAAAATCAACACTTCCCGCAAATGACGATTATTCGGCACAAAATCAGACATTTTCACAAAACCAAAAGTATATGATACCAAAACAAAATCACTAATGTGTCGAAGCAGTTTGTTTACCATAAGTCTAAGCTTGGTGTGTGACGTTTAGGTTATGTTAGAATCGACTAGCACACACTGCTGGCGGCATCTATTGACAAACAGCGGGAACTTAGTTGGGCACGTAATACATATCGAAGTAATGGTCGTATTCAAGTACGTGTAAAAGAACATCCTAGCGACAGTGGCGGTGGGATTATGATACGAGGATGTATGACGGCATCCGGAATGGGAGAACTTTTATGCACCGATGGAGTAAAATACTAGTTGGTCTACTTAAATATTCTGAAGCAAAATTTACAACGCAGCGCTAAAAAGTTCGGTCTGTCCCAGGAATGTTACTTCCAACAGGAGAATGATCCGAAAAATGCAGCTTATAGTGTTAACCAGGCCCGACGAGAGGGGGGGATCGGGTACTTTTTCCCCCGGGCCCGGAGTTTTCAGAGGGGCCCGGACTCGAGGGTAATTCCAAGAAATTTTTGCTTGAAAAAATATAGTAAATAATACTTCTACCAGAGTTCCGTCACAGACTTTTTTTGGTGTCACTATATCGAATGTTATGATCACGATTACGAAGAATAAATATAATATGGTGATACAAAAGTGCATATTATTGAGCTCTTATTAAAATGGAACATTTTACGCTACTGATTTATTAGGTAATTAATAAATATAGTGATGATTAGACTAAATTTAGATAGTTGTATTTTAAATGAAGGCCAATTTTGAAACGTAGTTATTCTTTAAAGCAATTTGTCTTTACGTTGATAAAGAATTAAATGTAGAGATAGCAATACTTTTTATAGACTAGATTTTTTTGATTTTTCACTGGGTATGTTATATTAATATATTATATAAATAATTTTTTAAATTCGTTTCCCCAGTCAATTTCACACTTTTAATTTGTAAGGCTCATAAAATGAATAAAAAATTTTAACTTTTTTCAGCTGCGTTTTTTATTTCAGATCTGCTGAAGAGTTTTCTAAAATTCATTTTAATTAATATTTCATAATTAATTCTATCAAAAATTGTATCAATGGGTTTTTCAGTGTTTAAATGTTATATCACTATAACATAATACGCATTCTGATAAATAAAAAAAATTTCAAGGGGCCCGCATCTCAAGTTTCCCCCGGGGCCCGAATACTCTCTCCACGGCCCTGGTGTTAACGAATGGATTTTGTGCAATACTCCGCATTTTCTAAGTGCAGATTTACGCAGAGAAACATTTGGAAGGGAAACATTTTGTTCGTGCGAGATGGACAGACGGGAAAGAGAGAGGGGATTTTGTCTCCCGTACTGGCGTAACTTTTTTTTTTTCTTATTCGTATTTTCAATCTTAAAATTGGCTGCACACACTTTTTGACAGATGCTTCATTAGTTTTCTTCTTTTGTGTGAGAAAGTTAGAGAATGACAAACAGCAGAAAGCTGCTTGGAAAACGAATGTTGCCGAAACCAATTTTGCCCGTGTGACCACAAATGAAACATCAAAAGAGAGTTTTCCCTCTCTCCCTTCCGGATGTCTCTGGATGTAAATCGGGACTAAAGGCTTTCCCACAATCCCCAGACATCAACCCCATCGTGCATCTAGTGCTAGGAAATGCTGGAAAATCGTATACGAGACCATCATATTTCAAAATGAAATGCTTTGGATTTTGTTTGTATGTGTGACCTTATATAAGAGTGCCTTAAATATTATGTTTTTTATTTTTATAAATGCAGTCTATTGTTATACACTTTTAAATAATTGAGGCAGTACTGTGCCAATACTTTTTTCGGTGTCTGTATGTTCATACACAATTTATTCGTTTATATATATTATCCTTATGCTTACATACATACATACATACATAGATGCATATGTGTGTGCAGGAAAATATGCCTCTAAATAAATTGGTATCCCTTATTTGTTAGTTTTCTTAAAAATGAAAAACTTGCAAGATTTTGTTCGTTAGTAAAATTATACAATTCCATAAAAGGTTCCTAAAAATACGTATCAGCGCGCAAATATGAAGCACCGTCAGCGTACACAAATTTTATGTTTATGTGTGTGCGTTTTACATATGTACAATGTACATACATACATACACACATACATAAGTGTGTACCTTAGAATCCCATTAGGTACCAAGGCCAGTCGAAGAGCAGTTCTTCCACATCATAATCGACATACAGACACACATAATTGCACACGATCGTACAATCACTAGATTTTTTGTTGTTCTTTCTTGTATTTTTTTGGTTCTTTCATGTATTTTTTGTTGTTCTTTCCTGTAGTTTTTGTTATTGTTGTCGCAATGTGGCTCTGCTACCGGTCTTACCCGCCTACTTGCTTCGTACCAAGCCGTTTGCCTCGCTGCGGACACACAAAACCCGCTTTCTACTCATAGCCCCATACACACACACACACGCACGCACATATATTCATACCCATGCAAACATATCAAATCGAACTTTTTGTTTATTTTTTTGTGATTTTTGTTTATTATACTATACACTTTTGTTTTTGTGTGCAGCTCTTAAAATTTTTTCTATACATTTCTATGTCTCATCCTAGTTTTTTTTTCATACTTCTATTCCTCAGCTCTGCTGTGGTTTCTTTGATTGCTACTTGTTTTGTTGTGTTTTTGTAGTTTTTTGGTTGATTTGTGCCACTTTACCTTTTTTATTTGCTTTTATTAATTGGCGTTTCTCTCATTCTCTGGCTATTTGTTTTGATTTTTCGAACAAAATTGTTTAGCCCTTGCCGCAGTTGTTCCCACCAGTCCTTCCTCTGCAGCAACAATGCTACTTTAGCTAACAATTGGGTTTGTGTGTGTGTGTGTGTGTGCTGCTCGCCTGTGCGATCCCGAACGTTGCGTCGATCTATTTACCTCGGTGCTGTGTCACTCTTTTTAGGCATTTTTTGGGTACGGACGATGGTGGCAACGCGGGGAAGATCACTTTGGATCGTTGGGTTGCTTCGTGTTTTTGGCTTTGGCTTTGGCTTTGCCTCATGGGCACGCTTATGTACATACACACATACATATGTACGCAAATAAAAGCGATCTCGTGCACTGCCGTTGTTGTTGTTGCTTGTTATTATTCTCTACTTTTTTGACATTTTTATTGTTGCTGTTTTGCTGTCAATCGATTTGTGGTACAATGTCGGTTGTTATTGCCTGTTATTTTCTCCATTGTTTTCGATTCCCTCTTTTTTTGCCAGCGGCCGTTGATGTCAGAGTGGTTATGTTTTTGCTTTAAGTTTTAGTTTTGGCTTCTGAGGTGTGCAGAGTTCGCAAAAAGGTTTCACTCAACGATACACAAACTATAGCTGTGGAAAAGTAAGTACTCCAGCTGGCCTCCAGCGAGTAATATTTCATCTGGAAGACCAAATTGTAGTGACTTTAAGCTCCTCAGGTTACCCAGTAGATCTTTGCAATATCCTATTCCTATATCGCACTCCTAACCCTCATGGGACAGCACATCTTCAGTCTGTCTTTTTACAGTTAAAAAGCCTTTGTTAGTAATATTCATAACAGCCTTGGTAGGAGAAACTATCAATTTGCATCTAGCCCAGGCCGGACATTTACATGCAATATTTTAAAGCCCTCAAGACATTGTAGGCATTCTGTCTCAGTGGGTCCACTCATCGCGGATGTGTATGCCATCGTTTCTAGCCTGAAAGAAATTTTAAGTTGGCCTTACTCAAACGATTCACATCATTTATTAAAAAAAATATATATGTATATAAAAATTTGTGGAGAAAAATTTATAAAAATCTATAAAAAAGTATAAAAAAATGCTTACTTCTCCCAAACCCAGCAATACACGCAAGTTCTTATCACGCTCTGGGTATGCTCACTCCCTAATTTGTTTTCCAGGCATAGACTTGCTAAGATCACAAGATGGTTCTGGTTCCAAGCAAACTTCTTTTTCAAGTTGTCGACGACTTCGTTTCCCGCAATCCCTCAGTGACTCATTGGCCCAGTGTAGCATAAAAGGGAGTTATTTGGTAGGGGTTGCAGTACTCGATAGTTTTAATTGTCACCTAATTATCCTAAAAGAGGACAATAAATGCGTTTTTCAAATCTTTAGAAAAGGCTTCTGATCTGCTAATGCATGGCTGCTAGAACCTCAGCTTGAAGCACCATTGCGGTAGAAATTCGATATCCCTGTAATTTGTATAGCAACTAAGCTATAAAAGCAGATTCAGTTTCTATAAATATTTCGGTTCGGGAATTTGAAAAAAAATTCTCCACTAAAGTAGAACTTAAGTGGTATTCTTTAAGTTTAAGGATCTTGTAATTTGATCAGAAATATTTTTGCAAATTTTTTTGGTAATTGATTACACAGGCCAACAACCAAAAAACTTTTTTGATAATTTTAACTAAGGTTTTAAGGTTTTTTTATGCTGAAAACGAATATGACCTTGAAAATGCTTCAGCACGTCAGGATTTTTGGCAATTTGAGGTTAAAAAGTCAAAAAATGCAGATTTTGGCCAGTTTTTTAATTTTTTTTGGGCAAGGTAAAGTTTTTTTTTAATTTTCCACAACGGCATCGCACAGTACTAGTCTTCAGCTTTAAAATCCATTTTTTTGAATATTTTTACGATTAATATAAAAAAAGTTATTCTATTTTGAATTCGCCCTTTACAGGGGCGTTAGAGAGTTAGAAAGGTTGAATTTGCATATCTAAAAGTCTCCAATTCTTGGCTGTCGAAGAAAGAAGCACTCAGTGACCTTAATCGTCTCGCTGCCAAACCCCATTTTCCAAAGTATTCAGCCTGCAAACTAAGGATGCACGTGGGAATTGAACGGACGGTATGATGGTCCAGACGCCCTCTCAGCTAAGAGTTCTGAGTTCCAAGTGCTATCAAGATGCAAGTCTTCCTGCAAGCCGAAATGACCCGTGGGATTTTGGAGAGGTAAGGGGTAGTCCATCGAAAAGGTGTGCAGGCAGTAATGCTGCGCCGTCTGTTTTCTTATTTTGTCTATCGGCATTTTCATTCTCTGCATTTTTTTTTGCAATATTCGGGTTTGTGCCTTCCCCATATGAACTGTTTTTGTTACCCGCCGATTTCTCTGCAGGGTGCTCTTGTTTTCGCTCGCTCTTCTATCCCGTTTTTTTGTGCGCGTGTAGAGCACATACACATATGCATACGTACATATGTATGTAGGTACATTTGGGGACCTTTAACTGCCAGATTTGTTTTGCTTGGCTTCTCTATTTTAGCTTGTTTACAATTTATCTATCTCGAAAGGCAAAGGTTTCGTTATTGTGATTTTTTACATGTCGTTTTTTGTTAATTGCTTGCTAGCTAGCCGCTCCCTCTTAATATAGCCATGCATGTATGTGTGTATATATATGCATATGTATGTGTGCCCACGTATTACCTCTTTCAAGTTTTTCTTCTTATTTCAGTTTATTTACTTCACTGTAGCTTTTCAGGTTCTCAATTTTTTTTAGATGTATTTATTTTCATAGTAAATTATTTGCCTCTGTGTTGCTGTTTTCGCTGATGTTTTGCTGTTGCCCATTCGCCACGCGAGACCTCGCTGATCTCTTTACAAGTGTCTTAAGGATCAACTTAAGCTCTTTTCATCTTTCAGCTGTTCGACTGCTGCTGATTCGAGGGCTTGGCATGACGGCGTTGCAGTTTGATTGCAGGTTAGACTCCAGCGCATTCCCCTGATTTTCTGCACAAACCCATTTTAGCATGGCTTGGGCTTAGTTCGATTTAAATGGTTTTTTTGTGTTTCTTTGTTCATAATATTACTTTTTATTTCTTGTTTTTAATTTTCATATTGTACTTCTCTTTGGTATCTGTGGTGAATTGCTGTGAAATTTATTATTTCACGGATTAATGGGAATGAACGATGCAACGGATATGTATGTATATATTCATGTCTTTATGTGTGGCGCAGATAGACGACCACTATGTTGATGGAAACAATTTTAGATAGATATTTAATCAGCTGACGGTTAGCATTTTCCAGCCACTAACTAAGCATGGAAATTAAGTGATAGATAAGAGAATGAACGCTTGGAGTTGGTGTTTCACAAGTGGAATGTCCGTAACTGGGGCAGGAGTGTTTTGACCAAGACCCCGGAAAGCCTCTCAGTATATAATTTCTCAACAATTTTGCAGTTATCACCGAAAATCTTCGAAAATGAACAAATCGGATCAGAATGCATATTATTTATTTCAAACAATCAGGTTACTCTAAATGCCTTAGAGTCATAGAAAATAACAACGAAGCTTATGAATGACAGCTAAACTCTTCTTAACTATTTGGGTACCCATAAAAAGTTAACCCACTACAATGGTTTCAGGACATGAAGAGTTTGAAGGTAATGAAGTAGTTATCAGTCACATGAAATGTATAACACAAACTAGCTTGCCCTTCTGGGGAACATTCAAGGATTGCACTTCAGAGCTACCAAGGATTTTTATTCTCGATTAACGAAATATAGGTGAATAATTATAGATGTACGTAGCCAATTTTTGATATATCGATATTTGCAAAAATACAGCGTTTTTAAAGAATAAAATGGTTTTTTTTTTTTTAAAAAAAGGTCCAAAAATCGAACAAAAATGTTTCATAAAAATCTTGAACATGAAACCCATATATGGGTTGGGGAATAAGTTCGTAGCGTTTTTTTATTTTTTGTTTTTATCTTTGTTTGTTTGATGTTTAGCAAAAGTTAAGTATTGATTTGATGGAACTCTTTCTGCTCTACAAAACTATGTTAATTTTATTTTTGGGTTATTTAATTTTTAATTAGTTTTGAGGCTTAGAAATGGAATACCCAGGAGACAAAAATCAACATTTTCGACACCTGCTCTTCTTTGCTTTTCATCGAGGTCAAAAAGCTGCCGAAGCAGCCCGGAACATTTGCGATGTGTATGGAGAAGGTGTCATAGACAAGTCTGCAGCACTGAAATGGTTTAATATATATATACTATATATATATATAATTGGCGCGTACACCCAAATGGAGGGACCTACAGTTTCAAGCCGACTCCGAACGGTAGATATTTTTATGAGGAGCTTTTTCATGGCAGAAATACACTCGGAGGTGTGCCATTGCTTGCCGAGGGGCGACTACTATTAGAAAAATGTTTTTCTTAATTTCTTCAAATGGTTTGCAAAGTTCAAAAATGGCGACTTTAACGTCGATGGCACATCCCGCTGCGGAATGCCTTCTGAATTCGATGAAGAATATCTCAAATCACTTTTAAAGAAGAACTGTTGCCAAACCAGTCGCGAATTGGGAGAAAAAATGAACCGCGATCATAAAACGATTCTCAGTCACTTTTAAGCCTCAAGAGCTCCTCGGAAAGAACAAGGAAAGTCGCCTTCAAATTGCTTCGCAGCATCTCGCCCGCCACAGAGCAACACGCGATCATAAACAGCGCTTTTACTACCGAATCGCCACGGAAGATTAGAAGTGGTTTCTATATATCAATATGAAGCAAAGAACGGAGTGGGTGACTCCAGGAGATACACCAAAGCCGAGAGTCAAGCCGGACCTTCAGCCAAAGAAAATCATGATATGTGTTTGGTGAGACTGGGAGGGCATGGTGCACCGGAAAATGCGCTAAAAGAATGCCACAGTCAACAAGGAGCTCTACGTTGCCACTGCGAGATATCCTCATTCGATTGAAAAGACCAGATCGACATGGTCAAACCATACTCCTTCACGACAACGCCAGGCCTAATGTTGCACAAGTCGTCAAAGCCGCACTTCAAGAGCTCGAATTGGAGGTCCTTCAACATCCGCCGTATTTTACGGATTTTCCATCAACCGATTGCCATCTTTCCGTCCCATGTCAAACCATATGATAACAAAGAGGTCCGTAAAAACTGGCTGAACAACTTTCTTGACACCAAACCAGGCGACTTTTGGCGCAACGGCATCAACAAATTGGTCGAGTGGTGGGAAGAAGTTGTAGACAGCAACCGCGAGTATATAATTGATATAACTATTGTTTTTTGTTTAAGTAAAAGTCTCCGGTTAAAACGCTACGAACTTATTCCCCAACCTAATACTTTTCGAACAAGCCCGGCAGCATTTCGAAGCATTTAAAATATAAACCAGTTTTCACAATAAAAGCACCTGCAAAGTTGTGACTATTTATTTATTTTTTATCATTTTTTCTTTATTTTTCTATAAAAAACTAAAGCTCATACTACAACAAGAAACAAATAACTTTGAGTTTGAAATTTTTACAAAATCATTAAAGATTCCACAAAAATTCACACTTTTTAATCGGAATTTTTAGAAAAATTTCGTGTATGCAGTTCTATAGCCCATTAAATTTGGTTTAATCAAAATGTATGTATGATATATCCTTTGTGTGATTTAGAATTTGTCTTAGACAATCATTTCAATCTCAACTCTGACTCAATGTGTATACAAAACCCAGCTAAGCCCAATCATAAGAAGTCTAATAGCTGCCCTACGCTAAGCTCTGGGGAACAATGATTTGATAAAAAAATGAAATGAAGTTACGATTTCTAAAAAGTTTTGCATAAAATATTCATTAAAAGTATGCGCTCCCTATTCGCCCTAATGCAATATTTGGTTTTCATGAAAAATAAGTATTCTAAAGTACCGCAATTCAACTTTTAAATACACTCAAATAGGATTTTATGTATTTATAGGAGTATGTATGTATGTCTATAAAAATATGTCAACAACAACTACTAAAGTTGAATGAATAAAATTTACAATTTTAATACTTCGTAATTGTAATAGCAGTTAAAATATTTGTTCGCGCATAGAGCTCCGACAGCTCAAGGAGCATTAAGAGGCAGTTTGCAGCGCACACAGAAAGTGAATATCTTTCAGATGACCTCAAGTCACGTCTGGACGTCTTTGAAGTTGTTTACACATAAATATTTTAACTTACATAAAAATAAATGTTCAAGTAAATATGTATAAACTTTATTGTATACAATTCTACTATGAAGGCTGTGCATACATATGAACACACACACACACATACGTTCGGCCAGTGTGCAGAGGAAGTGGCAGTCAGTCAGCAGTTGGGCCTCTGAGCGGTGCGCTGCTGCAGAACTACAGCCATGAAATGGAAATTACATAAAATGAAAATTGAAATTGAATTTTGTTTGTTTACATCTTCCGTAGGCAAAAACTTTTGCCAGCAACAAAATTAAAAGTAATAGATGTGCACTGGATGGACAGATGTGCGGACGGCGAGCCAATGGCAAGGAGAGGCGTGGCGGTGCGGTGCCGTATGAAGCAAATGGCTCAAGGTAGGCAGGCAAACACACACACACATACATATAGGCGTCCAAATGTGTTCATGTGTGAGTGCGCCAGACTAGGCCCAGCAAGCGGCGGTAAACAAACACTCGGCTGGACGGACGCACGAACATTTAGACTTGAGAATCTAAAAATAATGCGAAATGTTTATACAAAAGTGCATTTAACTTGCAGTTGCAGTAGCTGCAGCAAATAGTATCAACAAATATGTGGAAATATATTGCGGAACCAACAACAACAGCAACTGCCTATAACGGCACTAATGAATATGCCTGCATTTGTGTAAAGAAACTAGCCTGACTGACTGGCTGACAGGCAAATAGGCAGGCAAACATCCAACCAACCGGCCAGCCACCCACAAGTAGGCGCAAACACACGGCCAGCAACGTGCCACATAGCGGTGCTACTTTATTGTGCATGCATATGTACATATGTATGTGTGTATGTGCGCTTGTGTTTGCATAGACACTTTGTAAATTTATACAAAAGTTGATTGTAATTTTTTGACACTGACAGAGCTGACAGTGTAATTACATACCTCGAGTTAGCGAGGCGATGTTCGGTCGAAAAGACGAATGCACGGAGCAGTAACAAATAAACTAAGTGCAGCGTGGCGTATATGCATACTACATACACACAGACATACATACATATGTGCATGTGTATGTTTGCAATTAAAAAGTCAGTTGTTTAAAAAAAGTGGCGAATATTTGTAACATTTGCGCTTTTATATGAAAGTTCAGCTTACACCGCATTGCCTCTAGCAAGCGAAAGCACATTTTTCGTACAAAAAATTTTACGGAGTATAATTCTAAATTCCAACTAATAGGAACTGCCTGTGTTATATTATTGAAAATGTGGTAACCTGACTTGGAACTCGATTGTAAAGGGTTTTCCAATCACCGGTGTTATCTATCGCTATCGAGAGATGATTAACGATTGTTTATGGCCGGAGTTGAATGGTATTGATCTGGACAACGTTTATTTTCAACAAGACGGCGCTACATGCCCCACAAGCAACGAAACCATTGATCTTTTATGGGAAAAGTTTCCGGGCCGTGTTATCTCTCGAAGAGGTGATCACAATTGGCCACCGAGATCTGGTGTTTTAGCACCTTGTGCCTTTTTGTTTGGGGCCACGTGAAAAGGAAGGTCTACGCCAACAGCCCAGGGTCGATTCAAGACCTCAAAGATGGAATTCGTGAGACTATCGAGGACACAGGGCAGCCACTTTACAATTCGGTTATGGAAAATTTCATGAGAAGGGCATTGTGCTGTAAACGTGGTCGTGGTGGTCATTTGTCTGACGTTATTTTCCACTATTAACGGCATACCTTCCTCTTTATAATGAAATAAACATCCGATCATTTATGTTAAAAAATAGCATTTTTCTTTGAATATCAAAATAACACCACTTATTGGAAAACCCTTTAGTCAAGCCAAATGGTCTTCCAATCGCCAATTTTTTAGTCCAAAGATCTTGGGTCAATCCAGGTTTTCCTGGAGCCTCGCCTCAACTTCTTGTTTGGAGGGATGATAAATCCAAGATATTTGAACGACGCCACCCACCCAAAAGTGTAACGGTTGATTAGCATGGAAAATTTACGTTAATTTGTAACTGTTTCAGTGCACACAAATTTAGATTTGTTCATTTATGTGGAAGCCACAGCTTCTGGCTGCATTCGAAAATTTTAGAAAATCCTTTTTCAAAGCTGCTTTACTGCTGCATATTAAATCGATGTCATCCGCGAAAGCCAGAATTTGCGAGGATATTACCACTACAGTGGCGCTCGGGCATAACCAGATATCCGCGAAATCTTCTCCGCCTCCGCAAAAGTATAAACACCAATAAAATTTTAAATACTAAAGGGGTACCCTAATGGCCAAATAAGAGCAATTTCTCAAAAGTTAGGATCACATAATTGGCTCTCTAAAAGGGTTGTTTTATCTCTATATTTTCATGAAACATAGCGCTAATTTTCGCTGTAAAACTATTCAACTGAATCATTTGAAATTTTAAAATGTTGTGTTGTGTGTTGGTTTTTGTGTTTCAGATAAATAGAAGAGCAAAAATGGATAAAACCCTTCAGGTCTAATCAGGTCGCGGGGTTTCGCGAGGGTAAGTTCAGCGCCATTTTTGAAATTATTAAAATTAAAAAAACAAAAATTCATTTTTGTATGTAGAAGAAGTTAAATAAAAAGCCAAGGAAATTTAAATTTCCTTTTCCAATTTTTTATTGTAAACAATTGTAAATAAAAAATTCCTGAAAATACCCTAAATTTTTGAGCTCTAGACCACCCCCCTTAACCGTCCGTTGTGTGATGTGGCCTACTCAGGCCATTCCGAATTTTAGAGGGGTATATCTTTTTGTTTCGTTAAGTTTTCAAAAAACGGCGAAAATATACCACACAGGTCTGTTAGATAAATCTTCTGAAAATTTTATAACCGTTTCCAGCGAAGTGATTGTGAAAAAAATACATTTTACACAAAAACTTCATATGTTAGGGTAAATGGCCTGCACAGGCCACCACTGCAATTTTAGTATAGTCATGCACCGTACTTGGTCTTCTAACTAATTAGAGTACAAGAAAGAGTGAATACGGTTCTCCCTCACTCATACAAATTTGGTGGGTCTGCGATTCTTCAACAAACTACCCTCTCAAGGGACAGATTTACACAGGAAAACGACCAAATGAAGAACGAGAAATTAACCAAGGTGAAAAAGTGGTACTGGATTTGGTAGAGAGGTATCGTAATTCCAGCCCAACCGTGTATTGCGATAACTTTTTCACATCACTCGAGTTGGACAAGTCTCTTATGCAGAAGGGATTCGCTGTCGTAGGCACAGTGCGCCCAAATAGAAAATTTGTTCCTCTATGCTTTCCGCTGAACAAAAAGACAAGGCCGTATAAAAAGTTTCGACCTATAGGTATATCAGACTTTGTTTGCTTTCCTGGATGAAAATGTATCTATGTTATCATACGTTGCCAAAGTAGACAAATATGTGCTAGTACTGCCGACACAACATTACACGCAAGCCACAGAAACTTCAAACAAATATAAACCTGCAGCTGCCTTAGACTACAATGAAAATAAGTCTGGGGTTGATACAATGGACAAAATGCTTTCTGGCTACAGTTGCAAACGCGCAACAAACCGGTGGCCATTGGCCATTTTTTTTTAATAGGCTTGACATTACTGGCTTGGCTTCTTATATTATATACAAGCATTTGCGACCAAGCAAGAAGTCAGACCAACGAAGGGATTTTATATTAGAATTGGCTGAACAACTGACAGTCCCCCTTATGGAAACACGTGCAGCAAATCACAGGGAATTAAAATAGCAACGCAAAAGTTCAATGTATTTTATGTAAGTATTTATACAAACATCCAAATTCGTACTGAAACATATAATTAATTTAAACAATGTAATTATCTCACACAGGATCCACCATCAACTTCGACGGCCCCAGCACAGAAAACTGCATCAAAGCCCGTAAGCTCACAGCACCGGCCATTGTGCAAGCTATGTACTAAACTGGATAAGTTTAAAAGAAAAACCCGATTTACTTGCCACATTTGCAAAGATGCAATGTGCTTAACTCACGGTTTAGAAACCAAAACCTACACTTGCAGCATATGTCAAGCTGCAGTAACTACGTCAACTTCATAAGCAACTTTTAAAATTTTATATTTTTATTTATTTATTTAATTAAATTTTTCAAATAATTTTTAAAAAAAAGAGGTTGTCTGTAAAGTCGGTTTACTGACGATAGTTTAACGTGATAACGTCATAAGAAAATACTGATTGAATGGTTGCATTTTTCAAAAGAAAATTTTAATTTTATTTGTTTGATAGATATTTTGTATGGATATAGAGAATAAGTTAACATTAACATAACATAATATATATTACTTTAACATAACATAACATAACATAACATAACATAACACAACATAACATTACATAACATAAAATAACATAACATAACATAACATAACATAACATAACACAACATAACATAACATAACATAACATAACATAACATAACATAACATAACATAACATAACATAACATAACATAACATAACATAACATAACATAACATAACATAACATAACATAACATAACATAACATAACATAACATAACATAACATAACATAACATAACATAACATAACATAACATAACATAACATAACATAACATAACATAACATAACATAACATAACATAACATAACATAACATAACATAACATAACATAACATAACATAACATAACATAACATAACATAACATAACTTAACATAACATAACATAACATAACATAACATAACATAACATAACATAACATAACATAACATAACATAACATAACATAACATAACATAACATAACATAACATAACATAACACAACATAACATAACACAACATAACATAACATAACATAACATAACATAACATAACATAACATTACATAACATAACATAAAATAACATAACATAACATAACATAACATAACATAACATAACATAACATAACATAACATAACATAACATAACACAACATAAAATAACATAACATAACATAACATAACATAACATAACATAACATAACATAACATAACATAACATAACATAACATAACATAACATAACATAACATAACATAACATAACATAACACAACATAAAATAACATAACATAACATAACATAACATAACATAACATAACATAACATAACATAACATAACATAACATAACAAATTACCCCGTATTAAAGCACTTATCAACAGCTTTCATTTGATACCCATATTGTACATACACGTCCGAAGGTTACCCGGGTCCACGTTTTGACCTATATCTCGAGACTCTATCTACCAATAGGTATTCAAACTATACGGAAATCATCTTCAATACCTACTTAACAATGTGTGTAAGTTTGGTTTAATTCGGTTCAAAGACACGGCGGGTCCACGTTTTGGCATATATTTCGAGACCCTAGTCATCAATAGGTATGAAAATTACCCCGTATTAAAGCACTTATCAACAGATTTCATTTGATATCCATATTGTACAAACACATTCTAGGGTCCACGTTTTGGTCTCTATCTCGAGACGCTAGTCACGGAGCGGCATGAAATATACTCTGGACTAAAGCATTCACCAACAGCTTCCATTTGATACCCATATTGTACATACACATCCGAAGGTTACCCGGGTCCACGTTTTGACCTATATCTCGAGCCCTATTTCCAAAATAAAATATAATCCATGTTACTCGTGGAGAATGTAGCTTTCGAATGGTGAAAGAATTTGCAGTTCATTTAATGCAATGAGCAAGGTAACTACATATGAGCAAGGTAACACTAATGAACAAGGTAACTACATATGAGCAAGGTAACGACACATTTTTTCGTGCGTGCAGCCTGTTAAATCGAATTATAAGACGTTATCACGTCAAAACAGTAAGAAGGATGAACCTTGATAAATAAATTTCTTTTAACACTATTCAATCTGTTTTTTTATTAATCGGTATTACACTTAAATTGATTACAGACATAATTTTCGTGCCAGCCTATAAATAAAGCACGTGTTCTCATAGGTGGCCTGGCCAGGCCATTTTAAACAACGAAAGAATATACAACTTTCACACAACGGACGGTTAAGCAAATGGGAAAAGGCAAATGAGGAAATATTAAATATGAAGTTCACAGTATATGGAAGTACTCTACCAATATTCTCGTCACATGCTCAGAAGCGATTTTAGTGTGTCTTATCTGCGAATAGGCCTAACTTGGCATCAAATTTTGTCATACACAAAGTGAAGAGTCGATACAGATGATTTGACTTGAATCACAAAAATGCTTAATATTTGCTAAAAAATCTTCTTATACCTGCGTGGAGGCGAGCAGTCATACTGTGAGAGTAGTGCCGACTGAGGTATACCATAAAAAACAGCTCCAGCTCTTCACGCTTCATGGTGGTTAGAGTAATCAAAAATAACCAAAATATCATTGAATGGCATTGAATTTCAAAATTCTTAATTTGATTTACTTAGGTATGCACGTAGATGTATCTGTTTCTTGCTTAATGAATGCTTTTCTGAAATGCGATATGAGTTTTCCTATTTCCAATTTATTTATTTTGCACAGCTTAATTGCCTTTCGGTAGCATAAATTCATTAAAGAGGATTACATAATTTTCTTGAATTTTCTACGAAATCGTTATTAAGAATTCCAAACGTATGTGTGAATGTATCTGTAGGTTTCTTAGTCAATGTTATGAAAAAAAACTCGCAAGAAAGTTGCGCAAGAGAAGAGACAAGTTGGAGCTGTATTATTTATAACTAGGCAATGCCCATGAGGCGTTTTTGGGAAAATCCATGACAAAGCCGTGAGCCACTTTGACGTGCACGCACACAAATCTGGGTATGTATGTATATGTACTCGTGTATGCGCGCGTGTGTGTGTGTATAGTTCGCTGTATGTAAATGAGACTGCATACAATTAAAAAGTTCTTGCTATGATTTGTAATGCGTAGCATGAAAGTAATTGCTGCTTGATGTTGTACTCGATGTTGTTATTGTTTTTGCTTTTCTTTTTCGCTATTTTTATGTATTCATCGTTTAATTAATTCAAAGAAGACGCAAAACGCAAAAGGCAATTCGGCATACATACGTAAGTTTGTGTGTATGTATGTGTGTGTGTGTACCTCAGTATAAACAGTACACTGTAACCGCAAAGTATAGTAGTTGTGGCAACAAGTTTTCTGTTGCGGCTTTGTGGCCCCCCACAAATATTAATTAATGGCACAGCCACTGCGAATGACTAAATGTACTTTTCCACTCCGCGTGAGCGGCGACGGCGGCAGAAAGCAGCGGTAATTTGTGCAGAAGCACACACACACATACACACATATACGAATTTACATACAAATACGCTCGCATTTACATATATATGTATATGTTCGTATGTATGTAAAAGTATGCCTTTGCATGCCCGCCTGTGCTTGCATTAATCCTGTTGCATGCAACATTGAGTGTGGCAAGAAATTAGTCATAACTACCAAGCGCGTATGCAATTTATTAATGATGTGCATAGCAGTGCGTGTATGTGTGTGCGTGCGTGTGCCTAAGTGAGCGCATGGAATAAGGATGTGCGGTTTGATTCAAATGAACGAAGACGAAACAAAGACTAAAATAGCGGGATGGCAAAGTGCAAGTGCGTTGGAAATTTCTAGAACTTAATTTCATTTCTTCACATAAATACACTCATCCATTCATGGATTCATTCGAGCGTATGTGCATACATGAAAAACTCCTAAGATTTCGAGTAGTAAACGTAGACAGGCGATGCATTTTGGCGAGCGTTTCATAATTAAAATTCTTTGCAATTAATCTTCTCGAGGTAGGCAGTTTATGTTGATGTAGACTTTTAACCCTTTAGCTATTTCATTATGTTCCGAAAAACTTTCTGATTCGTGATATCCCCAACAGTTGGTTCCAACAAAACGGCGCTACTTGGCACACAGCCCGTGAAGCAATGAATTAACTGCGTCGTCGTTTCGGTGAGCAATTTATCTGTCGTCTCGGACCAGTGGATTGGCCACCAATATCGTGTGATATCACACCTTCGAGCTTTTATTTGTGGGGGTATGTAAAGTCTGAATGTTGTGTGGATAAACCAGCTTCGATTGAGGCATTAGAAGCCAACATTACTGTAGTTATTCACGAAATACCGACCGAAGTCCTGCAGCGAGTCATTCCGAATTAGTGTTTACGGATAGCCGAATTACGGCGCAGTTGCGGTCAATACTTCTGAATTGATCACCCTTTATATCACATCTTACTGTGCATCTTCTAGGCTAGGTTAGCTTAGGTTAAATGGCTGCCCTAGCTAAGGGCTCACTTGGACAAATATTAAGAAATTCGTCCGTTGTGGTGCCATACATGGGAGAGGAGAGAGGAGATGGGAAGGAAGAAGGAGCCTTGGGATTAGATACGATGATGACCATACATTTTACGACGGCGCCGACGGGGGCTGATTTGCGCTCGTAGTTAGCCGTAACAAGCTACTAATGAACTTCACCAAATTTATGATATTTACACCGGCTAATCCGCAGGCGTAGCGAAAAAGTGAGAGCCCAGATGTCTAAGTCTTTGCCAGACGAGAGCAGGACAGCTGAGAAGAAGGTGTTGAAATGATTCCACCTCGTCCTCCAGACAGTTTCTGCAGAACGGACTTGAGGCAATCCCAAGTCTCACGGCGTGAACACCTAACGGTAAGGATGCCCACCAACTTTGAGAGCTGGGGCTTTGTTAGCCTTAGGAGTTCCCTTGAGCGTCCCCGATCTACCCGTGGCCAGAAGGATCTCGCGACCTTGCACATTTGCGTACTAGCCCAGCGCTCGCTGAGTTGACTCGAGGCCCATCTTTCCAGGAGCAGACCACAGGTTCTCAGGGGAACCCCAATTCTCTCATTTCGCGACGAAACCGTCTCCAAAGTTCCCTGTCTAGCCAGCTCATCAGCCCAGCAGTTTCCCTCTATGCCGCTGTGCCCGGGAACCCAAATGAGCCTGATGATGAAGTATGCGGATGCAATAAGCCAGACATTCCCCGACCAATCTCGAACGCACAAACAGCGAGCCAAGGCCCTAATTGCCGATTGGCTATCGGAATAAATATTTACTTCCTTAACGGTAATTACCGAATGAAGCAACCAGTCTACCGCTTCCTTAATTGCAGATACCTCCGCTTGGAAAACACTACAGTGGTCCGGGAGCCTAAATTTAAGTTTGATGGGAGGCTCCTTACAGAATACTCCCCCACCAACCCTTCCGTCCAACTTCGAGCCATCCGTGAACATGTTTGCCATGCCTTGCCGCCGAATGTTGCACCCCGCCCACTCATCCCTTGAGGAAATGTGAGTAGAAAAAGGTCCGCTCGGACCTAGCGTGAGTGTACAGTGGTCCAACACCATAGGGATGAACTCAAAGTTTTTAAGAATGCTAGAGTGCCCGTAACTTAAGTCTAGCCTATGGCCCGAACACCTTAATCTGATTGCGGCGCGTGCAGCGGTAGTTTTTCTAACAATGTCCACGGGCGCCACATTCAGCATAGCGTTAAGCGCTAGAGGAGGAGTGGTACGGATAGGCCCACTGATTCCAAAGAGGGCAGACCTTTGTACCCTCTCCAGCTTCTTAACTGATACCATCCTTTCTAGCGAGTTCCACCAGACGAGGACTCTGTATAGCAAGATTGGTGCATCTCCTAACTTGAATCTTTCTAGCGGTGAAACTGTTAACCCCACCCGATGTTGGATAGCTCGCAAGGTGGGAAATTCTAGTGGAAGGAAAGGGAACAAAAGAAGTGGCTCTGGAACGCACTGATCCTAAGGCTGATCACCTTATACCGGTACTCATTGTCACGATTCCACAGTGTGAAAGCAATGATGATGAAAACAAACTGCTTCATTTTAAAACTATCTTTTTGAATTTAGTATTTAGCAGGTCCACCACGGCTATCAATCACTGCTTGAAGGCGTCGTGGCATTGATCCAACTAGTTGGGTAATTCTTCTTGCGTTATTTGGTTTTTTGACTCCATCAACTCTTTTTTTTTTAGATTTTGCGTCAGTTAATATTTTTTCCCCTGCTCACTCCTCTCGGGAGCATAAGCCCTCGACAAGACTCAGTCTTGCGTTAGTTTCGTTGATATATTTTGATTTCTGACAGGGTTGGTGATTAGCCTGCCGCTACCAGCCCTAAGTAGTGAATATGTCCACCTGTCGTTGCTTAGGAACAACGTCTTCTCACTGCTTTGAGCGCCATCTGAGTTTCAGATTTTTCTAGAAGAAGGATCACACAGATGGTTGAGGACTTCGCTAAATTTGGTGTGTCTGCGCTATTATCACGATTGCCTGCTTCCTCTTGCTAACGCCACTGATGCATTACGCTAGACTACCGAGGCCGCGTCAGTTACTATACTTCGTCGAATTTTTCTGTCTAAAAGCTCCCAAACATACTCTATCGGGTAATTTAAGAGCCGTCCTTTGACAATAAAAGCATTATGCTTTGGATCATTGTCTTGTTGGTAAACCCAGCCAATACCCCAGCATTCTACATAAGGCCTCAGACTGTGCTTGAAAGTAGGTTTCCAATTTTTCATTCCCTTCCATATTTTAGCCCGGTCCACACTTCCACATATATTGAACCTCGATTCTTCAGTAAATAAAACTTAAGACCAGAAATCCATTCCCTTGCCAAAATGTGCCCAGACAAACTCTGAAATCAGAGGCTTTTGAGGTAGTGTCCTGCTGACATATCCGCAATTTTTTTTTTTTTTTTTTTTTGTCGGGACAACTAGCAAGTGCAGCACTCGGACATTAATTGAGTCCATTGTACTACACTTGGATTCCATTTTAATTTTCTTTAAATCTACCCGATCTCCGAAGAAATCTGAGTAGATCTTGTGGTGCCAAGGAGCCAAGATGATCGCTTCTTAACACATCAGTGCCAAAGACCTCAAACCTGATTCGAGCGAAGGTGACACAGGAAGTGGTCCGCCGTCTCATCCTCCTCTTCACAAGCTGGGCAGAGTACACTGTCTGAGATGCCCAACCTTTCCATGTGCTTTGCCCACAGAAAATGGCCCTTCATCAGTCCAACCAGCCGTCTACACTCCCCTCTACTTAATGACAGAAAGGTTTCCGACAGTCGATCGGACATGAGAGGTGACATCAGTTTTGTTCATCTGCAGCCTCTCTCAGCCTGCGAAGCTCGCTTGTGGGTGGTAGTTACCCATTTGCTAACAGTGGCCGTGATGGCCGCAGAGGGGAGTGGCAAAGCGGGCTCTGGGCCAAAGAAGTTGGCCTCAGAGCCCATCTTAGTTAAGGAGTCAGAGGTCTCGTTACCCGCGATACCCACGTGTCCCGGGACCCTTGTTAGCATCAGGCTTTTATGTCTGCCGACATAGTTCAGCCTGGATTTACAGGACTTCACTACCCCTGATGTGGTTTGAGGGCTGTCTAAGGCCATAAGCGCTGCTTGGCTGTCGCTGCAGACACATATAGATCTGCCTCTCCATCGTTTTTCCACAACAAAGTTCATCGCTTCTTGAACTGCATACACCTCCGCTTGAAACACAGATGCATGCATTCCAAGAGCAAAGTGCAGTTTTGTCCCGCTGGATTCCACGTAGACCCCAGAGCCGGAGCCATGCTCGGTCCTGGAGCCATCCGTAAAAATGCGAAAACAGTGTTTGCCGGGCTCATTTTCTGAGTCTCCCCACAACTGAGCCTCTGGTAGCACTACACTGTATCTCTTTTCAAGTACGACCCTTGATGGCATGGAGTCAAGGGGCATGGAGAGAGTCCTCGGATCGATGTCAATGCCTTCTCTGTGTTCCAATGCCGGACAAGGGCCGTACCAGTTCCCACTGTGTTTCAGTCTGCAGATGGCCTTCAAGGCCTCTCCTCGGATGAAAGCATCAAGAGGTGGTAAACAAATCAGAGCATCTAGTGCCGGGCCTGAAGTAGTCGGAAAAGCTCCGGTGCAACAGATGGCCACAGTGCGTTGTAGTCTCGATAAGGTCCTCCTGACTCCCACTAGGGAGAGTCTGCTCATCCAGACCACTGATGCATAGGTGATGATGGGTCTTATCATAGCCGTGTAGATCCATAGGACCTTGCTAGGAGAGAGACCCCACGTTTTCCCAAAGACACCTTTGCACTGCCAGAAAGCTGTCAGCGCTTTTGATGCCTTTGTTTCAACGTGTGATTTCCATAGGAAGTTGCTATCCGCTATTAGTAAGATATCTTTCAGTAGTTCTTGGGTAAACATTTGTTCCGGATATTTCGACGAAATGTTACACTAATTTCGGAGCACTAAGCCTCGAATTTTTATCGACTTCTCTTAAGACGGAGCTTACATCTATTCTGGACAGCTTCTTTGGGCGGTCTATTAGTTTTTTAGTTAGCATACGAATTATTCTCTTCGCAGTTTTTAACAATTGTTTGTACCGTTGCTCGACTTAAATTTGATATTTTAGAGATTTTGCCGTAAGATTTATTTTCTCTTCTGCGCTTAAACGCCAATTTTCTTAAATCAGAAGATATTTCTTTTCTTGGGCTCATTATTTTATCCACTTTACAGGACCAGCGACAAGCCACGAAATAAACAATCACATGAATGTAATGGCAGTGACGATTTGTCAACTGAAATTTTCGAATAACGGTACTTTTTGCACTTTTTGTAGACTTAAATCCTTCACTGTACTCACTCTGTTTCTTTCACAGATTTCACTTCACTTTTTTTTTTGACAAATATTTTCGTAGAATATTTTACTCTTCCAATGTCCTCTTTAAAATTGTATGTATTTCGGACTGTTTTTCTAAAGGTGTCAAACTGATCCGTAAAAAGAGAGGCTATAAGTTTAGAATGCTTCAGAAAAATTATCACCATCAAATCCCACTGTAGGACATTGACAGTATTACCTTTTACACAAAATATAGGAATCGCCAAGCCCAAAAGTTGGTAAAAGATGGGGACGAGCTGAGCTCTTCCTTTGTGCTATAAAAATAATCTTCTCACTGTATGCTTTTAGGATTATTTGCTGACTTTCTGTTCCACTTAAAAAAGGCTACAGGGACAGGCATGTGAAGGACGGATTTGGATTTTTGAATGTTGAATCCATTCTTTGCTTACTTAGAACTGTCGGCCGTATTTTTTTCGTGGTGAATAGAGCCTGTACAATGGATCTAAATCGCAGTATGTTAGGCGCTGGGCAAAAGTAATTCCAGTTGCAGATTTCGGCGTCGAGTTCCCTATCGATGCACAGTGGTCCGGCGGCCGGACAAAATTCAATTTTGCAACATTTTTGAAATAAAAATTTGATAATGCAGATGTTTTTTTAAATATTCAAGGCAGATTTCCTGAAAATATTACTTAATTTAAAAAAATTTTCATTGTAGTTTTTTGACTTTAAACATGAAATTGTATGCAAATCGTACTTCATACAAGAGTTTCATTTTCATGTCTGCAAATAAATATTACCATTTGATTGTTAACCAAATATTGAAAAAAAAACAAAGATAATTGAATATATTAACGGAAACAGTAATAATTCTCTTAAGTTGTGGTACAAAATCCAATTTTTTTTTTTGAAATTTCAAAATTTTTCGAAAATTTTTTTTTAAAGATCATTTCTTCGAGTGGTCCACACCGGTCTACTTGAAATCAACATGAGTGATGTAGCCACATATTTCAGCTATGATCTCAAACTGAAACCTGTTGCGCAAAGTTGCGCAAATTAAAAATAATGTAGCTTTTGTGCATTTACCCACAGGCAAAACGTTACATATGGCTTATACAATTTTGTGTAAAAGACAGAAAACGACATCACAGACCCCATCAGCTTTAAGAGACATCTAAAACAAAAGAAAAAATTTTTAATTAAAAATAAAAAAAATTAAAAATTAAAAATAAAAAACAAATTTAAAAATTAAAAAAAAAATTAAAAAAAAAAATTTAAAATTAAAAAAGTC
The DNA here is from genome assembly GCF_028408465.1 of Anastrepha ludens. NCBI lineage: Eukaryota > Metazoa > Arthropoda > Insecta > Diptera > Tephritidae > Anastrepha > Anastrepha ludens. Next base: position 113,112,956 of record NC_071500.1, on the reverse strand, counting down.
TAAAAACAAAAGAAAATGCGGAGAGAATAACCTTACCGTAAACCTCCACGTGGTACTCTCTGGGGTCGAGAAATATGTAAAAATGAACTCACCAGCTAATTACGGAAGTAAAAATGTATTTATAGTATTCAATGAATTTAAAATTTGCTAAAACTAAGGTCAGATTCGTCATCACTGATCCTTAAAACCCCTAAATATATATTTTCAGCTTAATTAAATGAGTTTTTGAATTTTGTCCGCCAACGCCTTCTGGTAGGACCACTGTGCGATGGTTCAGCGCTAGTGTTCACTGGAGCGCCAAGTCGTCTAGAACCCTGTGAACTCCATCTTGGCGTCTGCCTTACGATGTTGTGCATGGGCTTGCGTAGTATGTGACCTATCCGGAGCCACTAACGTCTACCAATCTCAATCGGTACAGTTTATATCATACTTTTATATACAAAAATTCAGCTGAGTACTCGAGGATTTTCTGGAAATTCCAAGGAAAAAGTTTTAAATGTTTATGAAAACTTTCGGAATTTTTTCTTAAATTTGCATGGAGTGTGAAATATAGATTTATAAATTTGTATTAGGAGAATGAACTATGTTTAAAAGAAAAAAGAAAAACAATTGGATTAGTTATATCCCATCGAACTAATTTTATATGGAAATATCCATGTTTGCCTAGCAGACTTGGAGCCCAGAGACTTTCGGAATCTCTAGCGTTCCTTAAAGAAAATCATTGCTTATATTACATATGCAGGTGGAGCCTGCTCACATGGTACCGCAGCGGTGATCTGCAGCTATCGTACACCGAACTAACCTAACCTAGAAATGGAATCAGATTATATTTTTCCTTCATTAGATTCAAGGAAAAACTATTAGTTGAAGTTTCTTTCAAGGGGAAACTAGACGAGAGTTAGAGTAAATGTGGGAGATTCTATTGCTATCTGCGGTGGTAGTTCCAGCATTGGCAATGGCGTAAGAGCAAGGAATGTTCTCTAAAATGCTACATGTCTTTCTTTCATTCCCAGCACCTGCTGGCATCTTTTAGTTAGAAGCTACTGCGTTAGAATGCAAAACGAATGCGTCTTTTCATATATCACCCGAAAACAGTTCAGCATCGTAACTTATTTATTTCTGATCCTTTAAGCCGTATCCTGCAACGAAAGGGTTGACGATTGCCGGAATCTTTCTTAATAATCCGAAGCTCTGAGACTGAGAATTGATTAGGAAAGTGCTACACCAGCAATGCATACGTATGGCTGAATAAAGATAGAAAAAGCAAGACTGCGAGGCAGATTTAGGCAAACTCTAGCAAGACAAAAACAGCAAGGAAATCGATAAGACATATTTTAAAAAGAGGTGCAACTGCTTGCTGCATACGCATTTTAGCATGTATATGACCTTCACTGCAATTTACTGCTCTTCTATATCTCTTCTAAAAAAAGTCCTCTCACCTTTAAACACTTCTGAATTTTGTCACTTTAACTTTTACTTTCATCGAAAATAGTTCCCATTTCAGCATAAGCTTACTTTTGGCAGAAAGGATCCACAAATCACACGCACACACAGATTGCGTAACTGTCTGTGTGTAAGTGTGTTTGCATGTCATTGCAATAAAGTACACGTATAAACACGGCAAACGAGCAAATTTGCTTGACACAATTTCGATGTGACACATACCCACACACATTCACAACCACATACACATAATGCCCAACGACGAACCTCCCACACCACCACTTGACATCAACCAATACACAAACATTCCACTAAATTCAAATATTTCCTTAGTATACTCGCACAATCTCTTGCTTATTTTTGCAAAAACTTTTCACAACATCAAGAGCATTTCATCAAAAACAGCTACAGTTACAGCCAAAGCCACGCTAACAACAACAAGCTCAAATACATAAACTTATTGCAAAAGCACCAACATTCATACAGCATCCGGCACTTGTCTAGATAGAGCGCCGTGCGTCGACAGGATGCTCAAAGGACGAATGGCTGACTGGCTGGTTGGATGGTTGGATGGATGAATGCCAACGCAATCAACATACGAAATCAGCGAAAAGTAACTGCATTTTGGGCGCGCACACCCGCATAAGCAGCGGACGTACAATTGCGCATAGCACTCATACGTTCATACATACACACATACACACTTACATGCATACATACAAATGTCAGCAACTGTGTTGAGTATGTCGTTTACAGGAGAACCATCATTTTTGTCATCATCATAAACGGCACAAAAAAAAACACCACAATAACAACAACAGTACAAACTAGCAAACGGGGTAACAAATGCCGGGCGATAAACTTATCTCAATGTTGTCATCTTTGTGCTCGGGGAATTTTTGCTATTTATAAACACTCTGCGCGCTGCTGCGACAACATTTAATATTTTCACTTCCCCATCCTTCGCTTGCCTCCCTTTCTTTAACTTTTCTCCACAAAAAATTATGTGAGTTTCCATTGATCCCTGCGCCCGTAAAAGCAACCAGCCATTAGTCAACCCTTATTTCCGTTTTGTTGGATTTCATCAACTTCAAACCGAAACCAGCCACTCAGTTAGTTGTATCAAACAAATTCAAGGAATACACCATTATTATCAACACCGACCTTTACCATCATTTCATTAACGCCCTGTAGCTGCTGCGTGCGCTCCTTATGCCCTGAATCCAGTTAGTTTCGTTGGCGTGAATAAGTTTGCAAACGACCGACCCCTTTGCTCGCTGGTTGCCCTGCACGCACGGTGAAATTTTTCTAGAAAAAAAAGTTGCAATTTCTCAACTCGTCGACAAATAATTTCTTTGACTGCTCCTTTGTCTGAATTGTATGCGCTTACCTAAGTAGCGCCCCTACATCGCTCCTAGTTGATCATCGGTTCAGAGACTACCTGAAGATATGTAGCTGTGAGCGCTAAACCCAGCTAATGCGCGCGCTTTAACTCGCCTCACTCATCTGCAGCTACATACATACACTAACTCACTCTCCATTACTCGTGGATGGTGCCCGGAATTTGATTTGCCAAACTCCAACTTCAAACAGTTGGTAAGAAACTTTCCCCATTTCAGCCACTTTGTTTACTTATTTCTTTTTTTCCTTTTTAGAAAAATTGCTTCTCAACTTCAATTCCACCAGTAAAGTTTGCCATTGCGGTGATGTCATCGCTTCATTGTGTCGTTTGTCTCACAGTGCGAGTCTGTACGTATTTTCTTGTATTTCTGCTTCAACTGCTGAATCTTCTGCTTGCGCTAAGTTGCGGAATGCTCGCCGTAAAGTTTAATCAAATTTACCTTTGAAGCGCTGTCATCGACGCAATGTTGTTGAAGTAGGGATCTCTTGAAGTAATCAGCTATTTACGGTAGACTTAGTATAATATGTTTGGTGGTAAACACAAAAGGAAAGAAAATCCTTTGGGAAACAAATTGATTATGAATCAAAACAAAAAAAAGAAAAATACACAATACGAAAAGGCACTGGGAAACATAAGAATACGCGCACCCTCCCTTTTTCACTAGGACAGAGAATGCGGACATGACTGCTAAAAGAAGAACCCTATTCTAAATATAGGACCTTAAGCTCTTAAAACACCAACTGGGGATCAAACACTTTTGTCCACGCAATAAGCCCTGCCAGTGCTTTACTTTTCATTTGGGATTAGTGCACAAGATTTTGCAGAATTGGTCAGCCAAGGGTATGCAATCGCCTGCTGCTGCATAATGTGGACTGTTATGGTCCCTTAATAATAGTGATTTCACAAAGCTTCACAGGCATGTTTGGCCATGAGTCGTCAGACCTATGGCGGATAATGGCAAATAAGATTATAACCATTTTCAGTCTCATCAACGTACGAGTACGGCAATAGTATAATGAATTCATTTATAAGCTCATGACAGGCGTGTAAAATTTTCCAGGGCGACTGTTGAAGCTGGTTATTTTGAGCACTTCGATCCACAGAATCGGCAAAAGCAACAAAAAGGAAGCGAAAATATTTGCTAAAAGCAATTTTTTATGCAGCGGGTGGAAATCTCAACTTTTCTAATGAGTTACGACTTAAAAACAAACAAAAATTAGAAACTAAATAAGCATCTATCATTCAAAGAGGGATCTTATCAGGAGGGAGATATTAACATATTTTCTGATGTTCAAGCCGCTTCAAGGCTCTGATGACGCCGTGCTGCAGATCCAAACAAGTCAACTCCTGTAAGAAGGAGATCGAATCTCTTTGGTGTGCAGGTAACATTTCTCCGATCTGGGTTCCAGAATATAGCAACATAGAGGGAAATGAAATTGCTGATGAGCTTGCCAGCAAAGGGACTGAATAGGTCTCAGAGGTCTCCCACCAGGTTATCGGCATCCCCCTGACTGTTGCTAAAGGGTAATTGCACAACTTAGCGCAGAAGGGAAAGAACTCCATTTCCTCATGTGATATTGCAAAAATCCTACCTAGAAGGTTGTGGAGACTCCACACCATTCAATTCCCAAACTTGTAGCTGTATTTATCGGTCATTGGACGATCAGCACATACGCCGGAAAGCTAGGTTCACCATAGAACCCCCCATTACAGAAGCTATGGGCACCTCTCAGAGAGAAATACTGTTGAACGCTTTACTTGTAAATGTCCGGGTTTGGCCACCACACGATGGAGGCCGCTGGGTGCGCCGTTCTTCGACAGCCTGGGGCAGTGTGCCAACCTAAATCATTCTTCTCTGTTACATCGAGAGCTCTGGCTGGCTGTAGATATCTGTTGGAGGTCTCATAATGGTATCAAAATGACGATTTTGTGCTACTTTGTGAGTGCCAGAGTATCTACTGGACCACAAAGGCAGCTATGCATTTTGCCTCGGCCCAGATTCCAGTGTTAGTTCGAAAAGAATCCCCTGTAAACAGTCTCAGTTCTCAGCCGTTATCGTAGTCTGAAAGTTATGCTTTTCATTCCAAGCCTTAATACGTTAGTTATCTGTCATGTGAACAGAGGTGATGAGGTACAATGCGATTCAGTAAAATTTTTTCTGTTGTCTGTATGAAAAACATTTAAGCCATCTACAAAGTGCATTCTCACGAGCCATTGCAGACTGTGAAGCCACCTGGACAGACTCGAAATATGACCTAAAGATTCTTGCCGATTTTACGACTTATTCCCAGAGATAGGAACAGACTTGCTGCTCAAATGCAGGGCCCTTTTTAGAATAAGAAGAAGTGATGTCGCTGTTTGTGAACTGGCTTTAAAAGAAATATTTTTAGCCGTAGGGGCTCCATAGACCTTATCGTGGATTGCATACCTCTCTTTCATACCAGTCCAGCTTACAAAAAGTAGACTATACAGTTTCTATTGTATAAAAAAATTACGAAGGATTTCATGAAAGATAGTATTAAGAATTGTGGAATAAGAAATTCCACCATGCCATGTTTTCTTGTATGAGACTTTGAGCATTCCGCGTTCATATATTTACAGCAGCGCACCTAAGGTTTGAAGCACAGCTGATGTATTGAATGATATTTGATAATTGATATTTTATAATTAAAGAGCACCAATATATCCTATTACTCTACGCCAGTAAGTTCTACGTGCATGTCCGTATTGGCGACTCGCCATAATTTAGCGCCTCACGCTCGTTTGCGCACTCCCGTAATCCCTTTTGTGTCATTGTAAATCTCATTTAGCCAGCCATTCAGGCAGATTGCTTTGCAGTACAATGCATAGACGTGACACAATCAACAGCAATACATGACTCGCGTGCTTGTGTGTGTTTGTCAGCATGTTGACATGCAACGTCAGCGTCATTATCAATGCGAAAATGAAACAGGAGCTGCCACTCCAGCAGCCACTACGGCCACGATAGCGGACACCGTTGTGCATTGTCAACTCGTTATTAGTCATCAACAAAACGCATTGAAAATACAAATGTACAAAGGCCAACATACACACATACACTCGCACTTATTGTTAGTAAGAGCGAATGTAGGGATTGACAGGCACGGAGAGCAGCAACCCCCTCAGGGCGACACGTATGCAGTTGTCATTGCTAAATGCGCTAATGGCAAAATCACACAGCAGACTCAGGCAATTGCATCCTATGCTATGTGCGAGCGTGCAGGGTGTTGTTGGATGCAATTGCTGTAAGAACAACAACAACAACTAAAACAATAATGACCCTAATGATGACTATACAAAAGACGAGCTGACAGCCGCGGTGAGTTAGCGAGTGGTGAGCGACTACTCGTCTATGGGTGGCTGTATGAATGGATGAGAGGATGAATGCGGGGAGCGATCGAGGCCAAGTGAAAGGATAGCCGTGCGTCCTGTTCGTGTGGCACAAAGTGCAAATGCAATCATTCAGCTGCCACTAGCAGTGATGTTGCAACACTTTTTGCATTTACGGCACTAATACAGCAGCAGTCACTCTACCGGCGGCTGCGAACGCCCGCTTCTCCAAACCGCAGCATCCTTTCGTCTTTTGTGCATTCACTGCACTCTACCGCTGATGTAGGATGCTGGCTGCTACCGGGTCAAATGCATCCTTTCAACATACAATGCCACAGACGATTGACGCCGGGCGCCTGCTATGCCATCCAGTGCGAACCTACCTACCTACCTACCTACTTACCTGCCTATTTACATATCACATACGCACACATTCACTTGCATTACATACACTCACAAAGCGTGCGCACACACAAAGCATTTCCTGGTTGCCTTTTAGGCGCATCATAGCCGGATTTTCGCACACATTGAAAACGTTGCTGGTGACTCACAAAATTTGCCTTTGCCCACCTCTGTGACCAGGCAGCTGACGCACTTATGCATAAGCAACCAACAAAAACACAAATACACACCACAGTCGTACTCATACAAGCACACGTGGGTATGTATGTCGGCAGTAGGAGCTAAGAATTATGACTTCCTTGTCCTTTCATTTCCGTTCAGTTCATCCTTCCGCTCGCAACCTCGCTCTGCTTATTGCACCACTCAGCGTGTTTCGAACCCATTGGGTTTGTTTAATTGTTGCTTTTGTTAAGCTATGTTTTTTGCTCTTGGCTATTTTCGCACAACGGTGACACACGCGCCAAAAGCATTATATTTACAAATAAAAATAAAAAAACGAGAATTGTATTATATTTATTATGACTTTTTCTGCTTCCCGGTCTATTTCCCACCAACCCTCTTGCTATTTCTGCGAAACTCCATTTTTCATATTTCAGTTTCCCAGCTTGTTTGCTCAAGTGTTATATGTTTGTGCCTTGGTATGCGTTAAGCCTTTCCTGTGTAAACTAACTGAGTTTTTATTTTGTGTTTTTTAAATCACTGCGTAAGGTCGACAGGCGCCATCCATTCCCATCCACACACGCATATTGATTGCCTTTCACGGAGCTGACTTGACAATGTGAGTTCTTGTGCTATTTTTCGTATTAAAAATTTAATTATTTTAACCCTCCAATTCGCAAACGATTCGGCAGTCACCCTATGATTATGATTATCACCCTATGATTATAAGAGAACACACATACATTTTTACAGAAGATAATGAAATACTGCGATAAGTTACACAAATCCTCCATTGCAATCCCCGCATTAGGAGATTTTGTAAATTGGAGTAATAACGGAATGACAAAGTTATTATGAAGAAACAACAAGCTTTTAACTATTTACTAATTCAATTTTTAATTTGAGTTATTTTTTTATAACAAAAGCTGTAATACTCCAAGCTGAAAAACACGACAAATTTTCTTGAAAACCTCTAACTTTTTAATCAAATTAAACTCTAAATTTTAGTATAATAAAATGAATGGTTTGAGTAGCTCAAAATTCTCGTTAGTTTTTTATAATTTTTCTCCTGAAAGTATTGCGAATTTTGTCCACTCTTGCAGAGGTATGCGAGAGTTGCTTTCCCGAGTGTTGGATTACGGACCACGCGCCGCATTATTCTAGATAGTCTAACTGACCGTTGCAGCTACAAGACATTCAAACATGGTGATCGAGCCCTTATTTGGATAACATAACAAGATTATTATCGTACATTAGTTTTTGTGCTGAAACCAAGTTTGGAACCCTCGAATGAGCCTTTTATCACAAAATGCTTGCTTTAGTTATGATTTTCTGTAGAATATGACATGAAGTCCTTTGTTGCGACGGACTTGCCTTGCATACGCCAACTTCCAGAGTCCAGAATGCGGAAGAGAACAAAAGCCATATACAAACTTCGATATAAGCGAAACGGATTTTGCGTTTCAGGAGATGTAAAAAACTTCCCTCGAATTTCAAGTGAGCCGAGATATCTGTGATTCTGCTGTTAGACACTGGACATGGAATGATTTTGTATTATTGAACGAGAATGGAGAGTAAAATTTCAAAGCCATGCAACGTTTTGGGCATTTTCGTTACGCGAGAGTAAAAAAGATATAACGTAGAGGAAAGAGAGAGAGAGAGAGCTGTTTGGGGCGTTTTTTTGGTCCCAATTTTTTTGGCGTTTTTTGGGTGCCTACTTTTTGTCGCTTATTTGCGTTTCCTGGCTAGTGCTTGTGCGTACTATAAAGTGCTATCCATTCCAGCGTCGGATTTATTGGTATTGCTTTGCGGTAATTTGTGCCGTTGCTGCGGTCCTGGAATCGCTGCGTTTGTGCGGGTGATAAACGCTCAGAGTAGTGCACGTTGTTGTCGCGGTTTGTGTCCGGCGTTTACCTAAACCGGTCGACCCTTCTCCGTTTTTTGTAAATTTTGTCTATTTATATTCTCTGCAGATGTAGTGAATTTATTTAGATATATATAACCTTTCTCTCTTTCTCTCTCTCTCATTTTCTCTCGTGTCTTTCCCTTTTTCTTTGTCTGCCTTGCAAGTTTCACATCTGTTATGCGTACTACGCTACACGCACTTTTTTTCTTTGTAGATTTGAGTATAATAAGAATTAAACTGCAATTATTTTGAAATAAAATTTTACAATTTTGAGATATATGCAATGTTAAAAATTTTGTTACAGAATTTCGCTAGATTTGGCTCCCAACGCCTACTGGCTGTTCACAGACTGTTCGCAAAAAAATGCTCTCCGGTAAGCAATTTCGCTCGAATGAAGAGGTTATCGCTGAAACTGAGGCCTATTTTGAGGCAAAAGATAAATCGTTCTACAAACGCGGTATTGAAATGTTGTATTTTAAACTCTGCTCGCCTGTTATGCTAAGTTGTCTTCTTTAATTTCAATATGCGTACGTGCAACAAGCAACAAATAGTGAGGACCACAGCTTTCAGCGATTTCATAACATTTCCCATCTGCAGCTTCATTTACTTAAAAGGTTATTTAGCAATTGTTGATGTGCCCACTCATTCACCAAGGCACCTTTCGCTGCTCCATTGCCTGACTGACACATCTATTGATTTCTTTTTAGAAAGGATATGTTGCACAAAGCCACGAGTCCTTTTGGGCACCCAAAAACGTTTCATAAATGGAGTGTACACTCTTACTAACCCGCATACACCTACATATATGTATGTACATATATATGTGTGTGCAGGTATGTATTTTTTCAGTTAGAGCGCCGTATCATGAGGTAGAAACCTTTTTTCTATTTATTTCGAACTTGTGTTAATCACTTGCTCGCCCACATCCATCTTTCCCCTTCCATCGCCCTTCGCATTTGGTACGCATGGTTTGTCTAGTCCAACACCCAAAAAAAGTGCCGATTGAACTTTGTCTATTTAATCAAAACCGAAACGAAGGCAGCCCCAACTCCTGCGGCCGGAGTACCTCGCTCGCTGGCTATTTTGACACGAAAAGGTCAATGCGGGCGCTGTCAGAACGACTACTGGATCTATTTGTTAGTCTGTCCCTTTGACCCGCTTTTCGAAACTCACCAATACACACGCATTCACATGCATATATACACACAAAATGGGAGAAACAACATATGCACGCTTTTGTTGGCCTTTTGGCTTAATGCCCTCTTTTTCTCTCGCTCCCTCCCCTACCAACAATTTTATTTATTCACTACAGCTATTGTTTATAGCTTCCTTTGTTTTGTTATTGTTAATGTGCTACGTGGCATAGAAAGTTTCTGATTTGATTAAACTCCTATTTTGGGTATTTTGTTTACTCGTTTATGGATACACAAGATACACACACACACATGTATTTTACCCGCTTTTCATCAATAAACCGATTAGATAATATGCCGCCATATCTTCACAGAATTTTCATCTACAGTTGGGTGTGTGTATGTGCCTGCATATGAAATGTTTTCAGATCTTCACTTTTGTTTTAATTTCATATTAAATTCGTAAAATCATAAATATTTCTACAGTCGCGATTTAAACATCGCAGATCGAGATTATAAAAATTATTTTAAATTTAATTAAAATGTCCCAATATGGGGTTCAAATGAGTAATATTTTTAAATTGTATGTGATGTTACCACATCTCAAAAGCAGCCCTCGTAACGTATAGTACTTGAGCGATTAGGCCTGGCCTAATGTCAATGCTAAAACTATTATAGCAAATTGAAATGCGCCAAAATGGGTATCACATAGGCAATATGAAAAAATGGGTGGCAACTCCATCAAAATATTTGTACGTAGTTTGTAGTTTTTGTCAAAATTATTAAACAAAATTTTGAATATCAAAATGTGGGCACCATTGTGAGTATTAAATAATCTAAGTTATAATAATAAATGGGTGGTAGCTCTATCAAAATATTTGAGAGTACTTTTGTCTAAATTATTAAAGAGAATTTGAAATTTCGTAATATAAGCACTAAATGAGCCATATTTAGAAAAATGAGCTTTGTAATATTAAAAAATATTTGCAAGTATTTAATTTAAATTTCAAAAAATTTAAATGTAGGGGTAACCTTATACGAATATTTTGATAATTCATTTAAATACTTCATTGTTTTCTGGAAATTGCTTGGCAACCTTATTCAAAAATATCACTGAATAAAAATAAGTTGTATTTGATACCCATACCCTGTGAAATTTTCCTTACTCCTCGCTTAGGCAGCCATATATCCTAACGGAAGCATCCATAGGCCTTACCTGAGCATCAATAAGATTTTGCAAGATCACCTTGTAGTAAAAGGTTGTGTTCACGCTAGTTGCCAAACAGTTTAAGAAACGTCCTGAAAACGCGATTGGTTCAAACTTGGTTCAAGCGAGTGCGAAATTGTATTGGCTTGTATTGAAAAGCAATAAAACCATTTCCAAGCACCAGTCATCATTTTCCCATTGTTAGGACATAAACATAAATAGCAACCCTCGTAAAATAAATATTATAGTATAACCGAAACATCCTTTGACAGCTGTTTAGAACGATATTTTCCTCCTAAAGTGTATTTATTGATGCGGTCTCACAAATGGAGTGACCTACTGTGCCATTCCGCTTTGGAAAGGCTGTCGATAGTTTCATGTCAGAAATACCCTCGATTGCTTGTTATTGATTACAAAAGACGAGTACTATTAGAAAAAACGTCATTATTTTACTTCTGGTCACATATAAGCCCATTCGGCTAGGCCGGCCGTTTTAAGTATAGGGTAAGGTTTGCTGATTTTAGTTAAGGTATTTCGGATTTAATCCGTGTAAGCTAACTTATAGACGTTCTAGGATCGTAATTTTTTCGGGATTTTTAAAACAATACTGGCCAAAATGTTGCGTTCGAGGCACCATTGCCTTTGAGACAATATTACGGTACATTTTTTTAATATTCTTTATGAATTTCTGCTGGCTTAATGCCAGCAAACGCTCTCTAGCCTTTCTTGTAACTACGTTTCTATGGTTAGGAGTGTCGTTTTCCTCTCTACACAAAATATGTGTACAAAATTTTATGGATCATCAAGCAACCAAAATCAATATTTGTCTCTGTAAATCGAGGCCAAGTGCATAAAAACACAATTCACACGTGAATCTATGAATATTTTACCTATGCTTAAGAATTTGCCAGATTTTTATTACATATTCTTTAATATAGCCAGGTTGACAATTTGTTCAAAAATCATTGTATCACAGCAATGCCTATCATAGTTGAGTTAATCCGTTAAACTCCGCTCGTTTTCAAATTGGTGACTAATGGTTAATCTCACATCTTACTGCTGCATCCCTAACCCAGAAACAAAAGTTTGGAAAAGTTGTGACGAAATAAGGACAACCCCCATTTGCACTGCTCTTTGTCGATTGACAATTCAAAACAAATGCGTCGTATTTTCTAAGAAATTCTACGCCTCAAAGCGCTACTTATGCTGGTATGACAGTGCCATAAGCTGCCTCATCGCTTCAATTTACAGCGGGCACCCCACTATTGACCTGCTTCACAGCAGCCGCGAACTCCTCGCCCAACAGCTGAGCCACTACATACGCAAACACATACACATATAGATATACGGATTTCGTATTCATACGCATTCATCCCCTGTTGTTTCTCCACAAAGAAAGGAAGCCTGTTAGCCACAATGAGCGGAAGGAAGTTGGGCGGCAAATCAATGAGTCACCAGGGCAGTAAGGCAATCAGACATAGCATCAGAGTGTTAGCGGAATAACTCGGTTCAGCGCATAAAAATAAGGGAAATGTGTGTGTGTATGTGCATGCTCGCCATGTTTAATATTGAAAACAACGAGTGATGCCCGCACTCACTCACCAATTACTGCCACTTAGCGGTGCGTACGTGCCTGACATGCAGCCTTAAAGGAAAGAAAACAAGAAAAAAAAATAGGCAGACAAGGAATCAGGAGTCGATAACATAAACACTAACTGTGGGGTGTAATAGCAGCTTCAGTTTTGGAATTCGTACGTCCTGATTACCAAAGGCGAGGCGAAAGCGCGGAGGACAGTGGCTTTATATTTTTATTTTTTTGACTGCCTTTACTACAAATCATAATCGGCATACGCTGCGTAGCGTTCTCTTGTGTCCATTTACCTTTCGAATGATTTGATTTTTTTCTGTTCCTGCAAATCCCGATAGTGGATTACTGGTCGCCAGAGCTCCTACTGTTTCATGCTCAAAATCAATCGCGCATCCACAAATTATAGGACAATCCCAGAATCACAGAGACAGTGTCTATGTTGGCCTATTGTTATTCCACAACACAGCGACTGCACTGCACTGCACTACGCAGCGCCATAATCCCATTTGTGCCCGTTTGTGCCTTTAAATGTTTGAGTACTTTTGCCGCCTGTCTCGGCGCTTCGGGCATAGCTAGGGTGCTCTTGCCGGCAAAGCGCCGAGTCTCACATGAGTAATTCACATAATTAGGGATTATCGAAAAGTCATGCGTGGCATGCGTAATTGTGTATGTATTATTGTAGATGTGCATGTCTGCACCAACTAGTAATATGCCACATTACATGGCCGCATGTTCGTGTGTGCATATCCAGATACAAATTTATGCTTGTGAAGATGTGTAGGTATTACGTAAATACGACCACACAGTGAGCCATCTCAACACGAAATAGAGGCCTGTAAAAAAATACTAAGTAATTGATTCGAAGGAACTATAAAAAGCAGCAATATCAAGTCAATAGTTGAAAGCGAAGCCTGAAGAACAAATGCTGCTACTGATTATGGCCTGCGATTTTGCGTGTTTAGCCAGATTATGTTTTGAAGACGCCGCGAGGGTGGTTTCTGTTTTATCAGTAAATGATATCAATTTTCAAGGACATTCGAGTTAATGCATTCCAAAGCTAAACGTAAATGGAAAAGGGAAAGAGAAGGAGATGGGGAAGTAGATGGGGAAGGAGATTTCGGAAGTATTATTTACAGCATCAGAAAGTTGATGAAGAGTTGGCAATACTAAAAATATTAAAATCATTTACTCTAATAAAGCAGTGCATACAAAAAACATAAAGAGGATAAAATTACATACATATTTACATAAACATACCTAAAATAAAAGAACTAAGCAGTTTATAAAATTGTTTATCTACTCTCTACCCATATCTCTAAAAAAGTGTAAAAAATATTTTACTTAAAGTTAAGGCCTCCTAAGCAATTTGAGTTCTCGTTCTTCTCAATGTTGGCGTTGGCTTAGACTAAAAACTAATAATAGCAAAGTGTGTGAACAGGACGGGCAACACCAAAAGGGAATTCGCCATATTGAAGCCACAAAAGATTACTTGTATGAACGCGGTCTAATAAAACTCTTTTGAAATGGAGTTGGCAACATTGAAAATAGTGAGTTTTATCAGTTTTATGGTAAACTGCTCCCTAGCGGCGATTCTTGCTCGATAACTTTTTTGTTGCTTGCAAATGCAAATCTTTCATCTAGTGAGCAGAACCCAGAGATAGCAAGCAGTGAGCTGGCAAATCGAAGACTCTTAATTTCTAATGGATGCGCGACATGTGGGAGAGCTTCAGAGCTAGACTCCTATGCCATGTTCTTGGGTCGCCTTCCTCGCAGTCATCGTGCCCGTTTTCAAACTTTTCTACGAAACTAGGCGCAGCTCTGCTACTGTCTGATGGATAAGCCATATGTGGTAGAGTTTGAGAGCTAGACTCTTACGCCATTTTCATCGGTCGATGTTATTAAAGACAATTACTCTGAGCTGCTAATTTGATTTTCCAATAGTTCAGGGAGTAAAGCGTGGTTCAGTTGGTTTATTGGTTACCGGAAATATTGACAGCACCACCTCATGACGTACAGAATGCAAAGGTGTAGTCAACATCAAACTGTTTATCGGCTATCAGCGAACTTAAAGGAATCAGGTGACTTGCTTCGTTGCCATCTGAAGAACGCCTGATTACAGAAGGGAAGGTCAGGTTCGGTTAGCCAGGTAGCTTATCCAAGGCAAGACACTCGGTAGCCCTAAGGCCCATTGTGATGCAACAATTTGCAAATTTCTCAGGTCTTCAAAGAAATAATCGCCAGGAATTTGGCATGGCTTCTCTGAAGTGCAGGATATTCACAGAGGAGGTGATGTACCGATTCAATTTCTTCTGCATTTCCTCAACTCCTGTAGAAGACATTGTGAGGTACTACCATTCTACTGGCTAGGGTGCCAATATTTCAGTGAACCATTATAACAGCTGTAGGTGACGTAAGGATAAATGGCTGCCAACACGAGGTGTCCACGTGCGCAAAGAACAAAAAAAAAATCGTCCATTGTGATACTACACAGGAAATGACAGAGTAAAAAGAACCAAACTGGAGGAAAACGGCGGAAGGGTTTTGGATTGTAGGAAGACGACCAACAGTGACTTATTCCATTTGAACTAACCGCTTCAAGCTGTTGATGAAACAAGTGAGAGCCCATATGTTTGTGGTTTACCCTGACGAGATTAGGGCAGTTGAAAAGATGTAGCTGAGATGATTCCACCTCATCCTCTCGACAGCATCTGCGAATACTTATGGACATTCGTGAGCTGCGGCTTTGTTAGCCTCAGAAGCTCCCTTGAGCAACCCCGATCTACCTGTAGCCAGAAGGATCTCGTGACTTCACACGTTTGCGCACTACCATCGTGTTTTCTAAGTTCTCAACGAAACCTCATACTCTCGTTTCGCGGTGAAACCGTCTCTTTGATTCCCAGGCACAGCAGTTTTCCGCTATGCCAGTGTGACCGGGAACCTAAATGAGCCTAATATCGAAGTATTCGGATGCAGTCGAGAGAGAAATTAGGTATTCCCTGGCTTGCTTCGAAACAACGAACTTCAATTTCCGTCTGGCTGACAGAGTAGATATTTACCTTCTTTTCAGTAATTACACTGCTTCTTTAATTGCTATCTCCGCTCAAAAAACACTACATTGGTCCGGAAGCCTAAATTTAAGCTTAATGGGGAGCTCACCCCAGAATACTCCACCACCAACCCAAGTATTATAAGCTGCTGTATTTATCCACTGGGCTGTTTTTTACCCTTAAACATATGGAGTGATTTTTCCTGATGTTTTGCTGGTGGAAATCTAAACTTTGATGTTCTTGGAAATTTCATAAATTTCTGGCTAACGGCGGACATGTAATGTACGTACGTTTTTTTTTTTATCCGAAGGGGAAATCTTTCATAGATACTGTCAGCATAGACGGCATCCACGATTCATACTGAACGCTAAAGGTGCACCTCATTCGGGACCACGCACAGCCAGTATTGCTACTAAACTGGACTTGCGAAACAGTAAACCTACTTACTAAACCCTAACTCCGACCTCTATAGCTTTAGTTTGCCCTGCGGTACCGCCGTAATGTCCGTAGGTAAATGGATTGGTGCGTGACTAAAATCCAAAAGTGCCCAGGCATGAATCTTCGTGCAAGAAACACCAAATGATAGAAAAGTTTTTTCTAATTGTGGTCGCCCCTCGGCAGGCACTAGTAAACCTCTGAATGTATTTTTCCCATAAAAAAAAGCTCCTCTTAACAAAAAACCATCTGCCGTTCGGAGCAGGCTTAAAACTGTAGGTCCCTCTCTCAAGGTGCTGGGTCAAAACCCAAGGGTATAAGCGCCAAATAAGTGGTATTCAGGCATTCCGGAATATTTTCCATGTATTTTGGTTTTGAAAAAAATAATTGTATCCCAACCTTGAAATTTTACCGAGTTACCGAATATCGAATTGTAACGTTATTGAGTCCTGATTGGGGGTATTCCTTTATTTTGTTGTAATATAATATTTGCACTGAAGAAAGAACAGATAACTTCATTTTGACTTTGAGTTCTAATTCTACGTTTTCATGGCTAAGATTCCATCCCACTAGCATTCTCTTCGACCACTCCATATTGGCTTATCAAAATTCAGTCAAATCACAATTTTTTACAAGAACTTTTTTTGTGTGCTAAAAATATATGGCAGCAATGAAAAACGGAAAAATATTCAATCAACCGGTGCAAACCAAATCAAATTGAGGAAATGCTAAAAAAAAGAAAACATGACAGAAAACTGTTGGAAAGCACAAAAGGGCGAGCAATGTGATGGCCCAGGGGCAGTTCTGAAAAGGCTGGCAGCGGTTGCGGATGTTTGGAATGCGCGTACGTAATTTCCGCATTTCAAACTCAACAATTTTTGGAATTTCTTGCATGTGAAAACGAATGGAATTTACCATTTCAAGCGTCAAACTTACACAAAAACACAATGAAAATGCAGAGAGACGAGCGTAAAGGTGAAAACGGGTACACATTGAAAATGAAAGGTGTATATGCAATATTCGATATTCACTAGCACATAACACTTACCCTGCAGGAAAATTGCACTGTTAATGCTTGGTGCGCTTCCTAAACAGTGGCAATCGTGCAACGTTGCATATTCCCTTCGGTAATTCAGAACTGAAGGTGGGCTAGATTTGTTTAGATGGGCTGCTCTAAAGAAGCAGTCACGCGCCTATAACGAATTACTTGCGGAAAGGATTTAACCTCGGAAGCCCAGTTGGAAACCCAGAGTAACTTGCATTTGTATGCTTGTACTTCTGTCTTCTGTGTACTGTGTTCTGTGTACTTCTGATTCTTCTAGTCTGTCTCAAACCATCTCCTCGAATACTCGTTAAATTCCTTTGTAGGAATCTTCGACATTCTTGAACACATTTCGAGTTTTGATCGTAGTTTTACTGTCTACAGAAGAGAAGTTTTGTAGAGTGAAGTCTTTCATGCTTAAAAACGTTGCCCCTATTCAAATAGTCTGCAAGTCCGGAAGTGGCTGGGAAAAAGACGCCCGATCCGAATGCAGTATCTACTTTCCAGCCATCTGTGAATATTGGAGCCACACAGGGATCTCAGAACGATACCACAATCTAGTAATTGGAGCTTATACTCGTATGTTCCACCCTAGTTCTATCTACATTAGAGGTACGAGTATTAGCTTTGCTCCTCATTCGCAGTCTATCCGTATCAAATTTATGTCCTGCTCAGAAGTATCTCTAGTGTCACCAGACGCGTCGAGCGCTGCTTGTAGATAATTCAAAAGAAGGCTCTGAAAATTGTTCGAAACTCTACCAGTTTGGAACCAGCAGTTTATTGCATCAGTTCAGCTACTTCCTAACGGGTATTGTTGACACATTGTGCTTGTGTGCAGGCAGTGTTTGCTCGCCTTTCAACCCTTGTGCTGTGGATGCGGCGCAAACAATCCTCCGAGTCAGGCAGTCAGAGCTGTCTGACTGACAGCTAAACGAGTGGAAAACGTTAGAGCGGCAGGCTTTCATTGTGCCGACTGCCGGCTGTCGAGTGCTGGGCCCTTGCACGCACGGTTGAACGCTTCTCGGTTGCATGAATCGTTCAGAATGGACGCAAACAAATACGACGTGCTACTATGAATATTTGCTTGTTGCTATGCAGCACATTTCGGGCGTCGAGCGCTGTATTGCAACCACCACCCAACCCAACATATAAGCCCACACATGCGTTGGCTTTGCTGAATTTGCTCTAGCTGCTGTTAAAAACGCAGTGTTCTTCAGTTCTACTCGTCTCTGCGTAACTGCGTATTTGCGTACGTGCAACATTTTGTGACAATCCTGATTCAAATGCGTAATACACCTCAGCGCAATAACACAATATCACTGACAATTCCAGTTAGTTTGCATTCGTAAATATGTGTGAGTATTTGTGGCGTGATATTGCGTATGTTGCCAACTGCCACAACGCAATTTGGTGCTCCAAACCACTAATGGTGGCCGCTTCTGTGCTGCTGTTTCCTCTAAAATCTGCTTGATGACGATAATGATGCTGGTGAGGGTGGTTAATGGAGTTGGTGATTATGAGGGAGGAGTTGGAAGTGTGAGTAACAGTTTTTGGTGGGGCGGGCTAGCTCATTTGTACTGTGGCATATTGAAATTAAAAACTGGGCTAGAGTTTCTGTATGTACGGGGGGTAGTTCAGCCGTACAAACGGTCTCTGCATGAATTTAAGGAATTTTAAAGAAATCAATTTCCTCGCTTGGTCAGACTTCAACTAGATGAAAAGATGGTTAGTATATCAAAGCGGAAGGTACGGAACCAACGGTGCAGGAAATTAATGCAGTTGTATCAGCCGCTTCAAGCTTATCGGCTGCTTAGTAGGACTCGGCAAACACGCTGAAGATAGAAATCTTTCCACCGGGTTTCTCGAACATTTCATTGAGGGTCTTGCTATAGCTGGCGGTCATATTTTCTACGAAGTGTAAAAGAAACGAAACCTTCGTCCGTGTGTGACTTTAACGCAACTAAAAACATTTCAAGTCCGACGGCTTATCCTACTGGGATACTGATTGGTAATTATGTCTCATTCGTTGACCCACTGCGACCTCTGCTCCTTAGCGGGTTCCAGTTCAGTGCCATTCTCGCAATGCTATCTGGTGGTTCTCCAAGCCTGATGCCTATCCATCCCCACTTTCTGCGTTCAATTTGCGATAGGATGGGTTCCCTTTTGTTGGTCTCCACAGCGCGTCATAGCTGATGGTGTTCGGCCAGAACATTCTACTGATGATGCGGAGGCATTTGATGGCTATATACTCTAGCCTTTGTGCGATGAGGTTAGAGAACACCGATATTGACTTCACACATGAGCTGAATCTTTGCAGTTTAGAGCGCCAGGAGATATGCGAACTCGCTCATACTGTATGCGCGCCCGAACGCCGTTCTAGCTTTATTTAGCCTGCAGTGGGCATCTTCAACTTCTCTCCCGTCTGCCGTGATAGTGCAGCTGAGATAACTTTTGACAAATTCCACCGGACACCTGGCTTTATTGTGGTTGAATCTCATAGGCTTTGTCTTGGCGATATTGAGCTCCAGTCAAACAGTGCCTGTCAGCGTAATTAGTCTGTCCGCCCTCGCTTGCATATCAGTTAATTTGTGAGAGGCAAGGCTGATGTCATCGGCGAAGTTCAGGTTCTGAAGATGCCTAGTAAAACTCCATGCGATGCCTCTTTTGTGCAGGCTCATGACGTCGTCTAGGACGCTGGGGAAGAGAAGGAACGACAGTGGACAACCTTGCCTTACGAGTGTTGGGGGGGGGAATGGGTCGCTGTTGTTGCCATTGTAAAGCCCTGCCAGCTCGGAGTTCTCATAAAAGGCTCTGATGAGGCGGATTATCTTAGCGTGAGCTCCCCTTCTACTCAACGCCAGCCATATTGTGTCTCGTTTGGTTCTGTAGTCATTTTTTATAAAATACATTAATTATTTGCAGAATTTCCCTTCAAAATATATTTTTTGTAATCTTTATTTTAGCACAAAACTTATTTAAGAAAAAAATGTTTTTAAAAATTTGCAAGCGATTTTCTAAAAAATAACTTCTAATGCTTAAAGCTCGAGAGGCCAAGTAAAAATTCGTATAGAATAGAAGTCGAATGCTTCCCTCTGCATTAGAGAGATAGACTGCAGAAGGAACTGACCTCAACTGGTGTTCCTAATTGACACCTCCTATCACGCAGTGCAGCGAAAATCAAGAAAAATGAGAACAAAAAAAATACTGAATCTTTTAATTACTTGTATGTGGAATGCATTTGATTACTTGTTCGTGAAAGTACGCTGATATTTTTGGGTTCTGTTGGTGCCTTCGTTAATTTTTTTCTTTAATTTTATTTCCTTCGCGTTATTCGTAGCACATATTTTTCCATTTCTTTCGGCAGTTTTATTGAGCTCTGATAAATTTAAAGTAATATTTTGTTTTTATTACAGTTTTTGGTTTTTGATTGCCCAAATCCCTAAAATTTTGTTTATGATTATTAGTTTGAAATACCGACAAGGCAAGACAAGACAAGGCAGGACGGTAACCAAAAATAAGAAAATACTTACACACACAGACAAATGTACTGAATTGCCGCATAATGCGTGCGTGCAACCTTCCCGAAAACAACGTAGAGCAGCACCGAATGGAGAAATACCCAAAAACCAAACACTTCATCGCACATTTATAGCCACGACAGCGCTCGTCCTCCTATTGCTGTTGCTGCGGCTGCTGCACTGTCGCCGCTTCTATGTGTGCAGGTATCTGGCTGCCATCTTCGCTTCGTGCAACTCCTTTCATATGGAGCTGCGTATGGGTATGGGCATGGGCATGGGCATTAAATCAGTGTTGACTAATTATACACCAAACGTAAAATGCACACAATTCCATATGCATACCCGTGCATAACCATATACACACACATACACACATGTGTGCTTATGCCTACATTAAATGCGTAACAATAAATTCGAGCTGCGCACAGGCATCCTTGCGTTTGCTGGCCGCCATTCACCAGCTACTCCAACATTAAATTAAAAATTTAAAAGTCACATTTTTTTCTTGCTGCCAAAAAATGCTTGTTTGCCCTTTTATTTGCTTGCTTTCTTCGTTTTTTTTGTTGATTTTGTTTTTTTTTTTTTTAATTCTCTTATTTGTAAATTTATGAGCCCTGAAAATCGCATAAAATTTGTTTTTTGATATTTTTACTTGTGTGGACCTTGAATTTCTGCCTCAACTTCATTTCAGTATTTTCCTGTTTTTAAATGAGTTTTTGTTTTCGTGTTTGTTGTTGTTTGATTATAAAATCCCAAATTAGAATTTCTTGTCGCATACAAATGCGTTTGTTGTGCATTTGTTGAAGATGGATTTTAATGCAAACCTGTTCTTTCGAGAATCTCTGCTCGCTGTTGCTAAGCACACATGCACGCATACATATGCATTTATACAAACACACCTACAATAAACACATTTAAAGTGCCTGTTGGTTTTCATGAAATCAGATTTTATAGTTTCCATAAATAAACAAATGGTTTTCCTTTGTGGATGGAACTTCAAACTGGGCTGCCATTATTAGTTGGCTAATGTTCACGAAATTCTGAAAAATGCGGCTGAATGAAGCATAAGATTAAGAGTGAAAAAAAGCATTCCATTATGAGTTTTAAGCAAAATAGCTTTAATTTATTGTTTTCTACAAATAAATACTTTTATTGAGGGTTTTTCTGACAAATATTTTTGAAGAACATTTCAGCCCTCAAAAGACTTTTTGAACTTTTCTTAAAAGAAAGAGTAAAACAAACTAATAAAAAAGAATGCTAGGGTGTTAAAATGCTTCACAAAAATGATCCTCATAGTCATCACTTTCCGAACAATTTAATTAGAAGAACTTTCTGGCAATGTTCGGCAATCTGTTTTATGGCAGAAAGTGCTCAACATCGTTTGCAAAAAAAAATTGTCAAAAATAAACCCGACTTTAGAGCGACATTAAAATTTCACTTTATTGTGCTAAAATTCAATGGACCTTAAAACTTCACACACGAAATTTTGTTTTAAGATTCTGATTAAAAAGCAGACAATTTGAAATATTTTTTAATTTATTAAATGTCTTCATACAGACCGATAAGTTTGCTGGTAACATTCTCTAAAGTATTTGAAAGAATACTTCTAAGAAGAATGCTGCCAGTACTGGACAAGCATAATATAATACCGGAACACCAGTTTGGGTTTAGAAGAGGTCATGGAACAGTAGAGCAATGCCACCGAGTCATCAATCATATTACAGAGGCACTGGAAAGTAAAAAATATTGTACAACAGTTTTTCTTGACATACAACAGGCATTTGATCGAGTTTGGCACCCGGGAATTTTATTGTATATAAAATTAAGGAAATACTTCCCGCTCCATACTACTTATTACTGAAATCATATTTAACTAACCAAAAGTATTATGTTGTAAATCAAGGCGTAACATCTAATATATACTCCATAAATGCTGGTGTGCCGCAAGGCAGTGTGCTAGGTCCGGTTCTGTATACAATATTCACTGCCGATTTGCCAGTGTTGGCAGATGTAAGCATTGCAACGTATGCTAATGACACAGCTATAATTGCAACATCTCTGACCCCAGAAGGAGCGTCGCTGAATGTACAGAAAGAGCTTTATGAAGTAGAGAAATGGATGCACAAATGGAGGATTAGAGTCAACCCCCAAAAATCTACACAGGTAACTTTCACTCTTAGAAAAGGAGACTGTCCTCCAGTTAATCTTTGTGGTACTCAAATACCACAAACTACGACTGTGAAGTATCTTGGTGTACATCTTGACAGAAGGTTGACCTGGAGATCACATATAAACTCTAAAGTGAAGCAACTTAACCAAAAAACAAAAAGGATGTATTGGCTTTTTAGTAAAAAATTGCAGCTAAGCCTGGGAAATAAAGTAAGAATCTATAATGCAATCTTAAAACCGATTTGGACTTACGCTTTACAACACTGGGGAACAGCAAGTCACTCCAATGTGGAAATAGTCCAACGTTACCAGTCAAAAACTCTGAGACTAATAACAGGTGCTCCTTGGTTTGTGAAAAATGAGAAGATACATAAAGACCTCAATATTCCATATGTTAAAGAAGAAATAAAAAAATATAGCAAAAAGTATATTAATCGACTCGACAATCATTGTAATACCCTAGCTATAAATCCGTTGGATAATAGTCAAAGTATACGACGACTAAAACGATTCCATATACTAGATTTATCAAATAAATAATATAAAATATCCCAACATAAAATGGCATATAATGGTTAGTCTCAGTGGAGACTAAACCATTTCTGTTAAGTACCTAGGTTAAGATTACAAAAATTATAACATTTGCTTATTGTCATCAAGATAGATTGCAAATAAAAGTATACATACAAAAAAAAAAAAATTATTAAATATTTTTGAAGTTTGCACAAACTTTGCAATTGTGATTTAAAAGGTTTTTGTTATTTATTGAGCAAAAAAAAAAAACAAATTTTATTGTATTTATTTATTATTTAATGCATGCACAGGGCGTAACATAAGGCGCAACAAAAACCATTGAGATCCCAATGAACAGTTAAAAATGGCAGACACTATGGAATAATTTAACAAAAGGCCAATGGTACCCATCGTCTCATCGTCAGGGTGGAAGAATGGTTAGGAAGAAAGCACGGGAAAGTACAGGGTGAACGATATGAAGTATTACCTATTCAAAACACCATAACTTTTTTGTGTGAAATTAGTTTTTATTGATTTCAAAGACAAAATTGTTCAAAAATGATTACAATTTTAACATATTATATATTCACTTTAGCTCGATATGACCACCTTTTGCCTTGGCTATAGCCATCAAACGGTAAAAAAATGAGTTGCATGCTGCACGAATGTGATCTTGAGGTATTTTGGCCCATTCTCGTATAATCGCTTTTTTCAGCGCATCCATATTGGCATATTTTTTAGTCCTCTCCTTGCTCTCCAAAGTGGATCAGATGGAATAGTCGGATTTGCGTCTGGCGAATACGAAAGCCATTGTGTGGACGAAATGAAGTGTGGAACATGATTTTTTAACCATTCTTGGTTCACACGAGCTTTATGAGACGGTGCCAAATGTTTGCGAGTCCACGGCTCTAAAGCAGCTTCTAAAACATTTTCCCGATAATAAGTCGCATTCACTTTAACACCAGGCTCGATAAAAACGATTGGAGAGCGTCCATCAGCGGTCACTGCGACCCAAACCATTACTTGCGATGGGAAATTGCTTCGAGTGGCCATACGTAGGCTCAAATTCTCGTATGAGCGTTCGGTCAAGTAAACACTGTCGTTTTGAGTGTTTATGAACTGCTCAATTGGGAAATTTTTTTCATCATAAAACACAATATTAGAAAACTCACCACGTTCGTGCAAGCGCAACAACTCCTTTGCTCTTTCGCACCGAACTTATTTTTGCTGGAGTGAAATATCCTGTGCTTTTTGGAACTTGTAAGCCTTGACCTCGAGCTCATTTTTGAATATGCTTCGTATGCTGTCTTGCGATATTTTCATCTTCGATGGATTTCGTTCAAGTCGAGTCTTCACTTTCCGAACCAGTTGTGGCGTTGTTGCGGTTTTTTTTGGTCCACCTCCATAGCGTTTTGCAATGCTACCAATATCATTGTAACGTTTTATAGTGCGATACACAAACATTTTATTCCCTTTGAGGTGACTGAGCTCACGAACAATGGCTGGCTGTGATTTTCCAGCCAAATATAACGCAATCACACTATTACGTTTCAATTCAAAAAAATTCAACAAAACTGAGACGCAAATGTTTTTGATGGCTTATAAACAATATATTGAACTGTCACTAGAACAATTTTGACGTTGATGTCATGAGCTGCTTTACAGATACAAGCAGTGTGAAGTTGGACACTTTATATCCTTCACCCAGTAGATTACTACCTTACCTAGATCCTTAGTGGTAGTGGATGTTTTAAAGCATACCTTGATCGCTTTAGGCATACTGCGAGCAGCGCGAGCCAGCAAACGACAAAGATGACAAAAAGGCGCTTTTCGTATGTCCACGTTTCAGAAAACTTAGGCAAACACTAGAAGTCAGCCTCGACTGTAGCATCACGCTCGAGAATCTATTGCTATTGATGCTGAAGACCAACGAGGCGTGGAACGACGTTTAGCATATGGCTGTGGCTACAGCAACTCCGGTACAGCGAGCAGGCAAGACGGCAAGGCGAGAAGGTAATCCAACAAACACGAAAAGGCAGACAAACTGACGATACCAGACTTAGAAACTTAACTTTCTATAGTATGGACAGCGACAGGGAGTATTGATACGACAGAGGTGACTCACTCATACTATATAATGACTGAAACAGTGGGTGGTAAGAAGCAGTTGCTACTCTCGACATATTGCATCTGGACAATGGCATACGCTAAATCTAGTGCTCAAACCACCTTTCGCCGAAATATGATACTTAACGGTAGTACAGGGGGATTAATGCTTTGACGGTAGAATATTTAGTTGGGGTTAAAATACCACACTGGCAGTGGAAGCATTGATTCCTCCTCATAAAAACAACCAATAAGGTTATCGGCAAAGTCTACCCGGATATTTAAGGATATCATTATTTGGGTAATTTCTAATTTATTTGGAGTCCAAATTATTGTGGCCTAAACTTAACCGTTTTCGACATATTCGAGTTTTAAGATTATTTGAAGATGTGTTTTTTACAGGTGTGTCTACCTTGTTTTAAATGCTAGTTGAGAGATCCAATATTCTTTTGTTTTCTGTTTGTGCAAGTCAGTTAATAAAAACTATTAATAAAATGTGAACCAAGCTAATACAGTAAAAAATGGCTGCCTGATAAAGTTTTGAATTTACAATAGGCGCTTTCGCTTCGCTACTTCTCTGCTCGCTATGTCCGGGCTCTGCTCACTTGAGGAAAAATTGGCATTAATCTGATGTATCTGAAATTTAATACTTTAGCAATTTATATTTGGCGTGCCCTTTCTGGCGTTAGAAAGCTTTTCGTAGAGAGATGATTGCCATGTTTGGGCGCACTTCCTTTATTACAACATTTTTAAACTTCCGAGCTGGACAATAATTTTTGTAAATAGGCATTTTTATTTTATTTCCATCTAGAAAGATCGAACGGGTGATGTATTGGGTAACTAGATAGTTCATAATTCAGAATTTAGGAAAGCCATGGCCTTTATTATTAGCTTTGAACTCAGCCAGTCAGTCGAAGCTGCCCAAGTCAGTGGGCAGAGTGAAGTATAATTCATTAGTTTGGTGTCCCGCTAAAGATTCAAGGAGACAATGGTGTGGATGAAACTAAGAAAAGTACCTGCAATTATCGGGAGAGTGCAGCCAAGAGGCATTCGACGCACTTTTTGAGTCGTGGTAAGCGTGCGCCACATCAACTAAAAGAGCCACCTACGGTTTCGCATTTGTACCATTTTTTTTATTGCAACCTACAATGCACAGAAAGGAGGCATGCATTATGCGTTGAACGGTGCACAATTAAAGAAAAACTTAAAAAATAAAAAAAGTATGAAAAAAAATCTGTTGCGTACTGCCATCAGCCAGTCAGTCGCACTCAAAGCGTTCAATTGAAACTTTATTAAAGCATTAATTTTCTTCCTTACTGCTGCCTCTGTCACATTTTATTAATTGTTAACCTTTTTTGCCCGTTTTTGCCACAACTTGCCTCCATATGTGGCACACAATCGTGTCCGAGCCCTTGACGGCGAATCCGAACAAAGGAAGAGCAGCAGCAAAAGCAGTGGAAGAAAATTAAAAGTGTTTGTATATTAAAAATGAAGTGAAATTGTGCCACAGCATGTTGCTACTGCAGTCAGCTCCACACATCGCCACTTCAAGCTCCCACCCATTTTGTGTGCAGAGCGTCGCTGGGGCCCCGAGCCTCGCGTGCAACGCTCCGCATGCACTTAACCGTTTAATGGCAACATTTATAATTAACGCTGGCACATATTTACAATGCACATACATGCATACATGCAAGCAAAAAACAACAACACAATTAATTATAATGAAAAAAAAACAACAACAACAACAACTACAACTACAATTGCAACAACAAGCACCTATTTATGATCAATTTTTATGCGTGCGACCCATCAGTTGCTGCGTTGGCTCATAAAAATCGCCATAAAAACGTGCCCCACAACCAAGGGAGCGAGAATATTGGATGTAAAGACAGAAAAAAAATAATAAAAAACGTAATAAAAGATGCAAAAAATCATTTAACATTGCACTTGTCGGGGCAGGCGCTCTTTAACAGAGAATACAAGTAACAAAAAAAAAAACAAAAAAACAGGAAAAAAACACTTGAAATAATCAACAAATTAATTAACATCACGTCAGCGTAGTAATGAAAGTCAAGAAAAATTATTGCATTGCTGGCGATGAAAGTTCGGACTGAAATTGAAAGCATTTATAAACCGCCACTTCCTGACTTTCTCCGCCTATTCTGCTCTAGGCAACTTAGGCATTAATTGTTGGCAATTAATTATCAACTGTAATCTGTGGATTTATAGATGACTCCCTGATTTTTTCCTCATACCAGAGAGCCGCTTATTCTTCGCGAAGAAGCTCACTTTATCAGTACTTGGCCGTCGCCTGCGGCTTTCAATGCCGGCAAAGCAGCTAAACACTTACTAGAATCTGTTTTTATTGTCGAAACTCAATAAAAAACCGTTAATAACACTTCAGAATAATCATAAAAAGTAAATTACATAGGTGTGTATGTATGTATATGTGTGCCTCCTCAAATACATATGCATGTGTGTATGTATCAAGGAAAATTGTATGTGAGTGCGCCTTCTAAAAAGTTCTTAGCGACTGCATTA
Organism: Anastrepha ludens; assembly: GCF_028408465.1. NCBI lineage: Eukaryota > Metazoa > Arthropoda > Insecta > Diptera > Tephritidae > Anastrepha > Anastrepha ludens. The sequence continues at coordinate 113,084,994 of NC_071500.1, read as the reverse complement.
TTGCATTAAAGGGGGACCCATTTTAAACTTTTTCTAAAAGGTGATCAAAATACTTATTATTTACATATATATTTAAGAACCTGTAGCCTTGCAGTCGTACCAGTTGTTCCACTGATTTTGATGGCTATGACTATGAAGTATGAGCGATTCCATGCCTGGTATTATTTTTATTATTATACGAGTGAGTTGCTATTGCGCCAACCTTGGGCGCATAGTGCCGATACGGTTTCAGTAACAATATTTACTCAGAAGCTATAGGTTGTTAGCCCAGGGTCCTCCTTATCCGCACGATGGGGCTGCCCTCTTAAACCGCACTTCATTTTCAGCCGCTTGCTACAGGACGGATAAATGCTTATTGAAAGCCGGCACTTCCTCGCCTTGTCGGTTATGAATTCGTGCTTGTAGTTTTTATCAGATTGTACGGAGCCTACTGCCCAACCTACTACGCCCGCAACCACCACTTCTACGTCCACTACGTCCACAGCTGATCTCCATATCTGAAGGTGATTCACTATCCGCAGCCTGTGACTCGTCCTGCACCTCAGCAACGGATGTCTAGGGTTCCAAGTGTTTAGGGCATTGCCGTAAATTTTTCTTTTTTACAATAGGAAGCAAACTGCAAATAAATTGAGGTTTATTCAACGTTGAAAATTTTTATGAGATATTTTCGATTTCTTTTAACATTTTTATATATTTTTTTTTCTAATATGAAAACGAAAGAAACGCAATAAATTTTTTTTAAATTTTTCCTACAAACTTCGAAAAAAAATTTTTTTTAATTGTTTTTTAAAGAATATTTTATACAAAAAATTCAAACAAAAATGCAAAAGTTTCTTATCATGCTAAAACTTACAAATAAACAAATTTTCAGAAAAATTGACAACATTGTCCAAAATATATTACTTAGAACACTTGACGTGGAATCGGCCAAACTATTCATTTGTAGGAGCTAAATAAATAAATTAAACCCATATAAATCTTTCTTTCTCTCTCTTTCCCTTGACGCTATTTGAGGTCGGCCCTCCCTGTGCTCATGTGACAGGTTCCTCTGTCCTGCGACGTCACATCATCAAGGTGCTGCTCTATTATGTCACTTTGTATCGATTCTGGTCCTCCTCTAGTTCTTGTTGGCTCAGTTATGTTCATGGTGAGTTTGACGATGTGGTCTACTCTTTTCGAGTTCGTACCATCTTAGCCTGAGATCCCTCATTCTCTCCGAAATTGGTGCACTTTTTATATCTTCTCGAACTTTGATGTTTTCACTTTGTCGCGCGTTTTTCCTGTAGTCCAGCGTAACATTTCCATTGCCCAACATTCCGACCCCTACAGCATTACTGGTCTCACGCAGGTTTAGAGCACTTTTCTCTTAATCATTAACGGCATTTTCTTGTCACATAAGACGCCTGCCAGGCTGCGCCACGTTAACCGCGCCGCATTACCTCTGGATCACTCATTGTCGCTCAGGATCGATCCTAGGTAATTGAAACTTGTTATTACTGTTATTGAAATTATTATTACATTAGTACAGGGAGCCTCTCGTTGGCCTGCGCCCTCTTCGCCAAACGGTAGGTGCTGGTATTCGGGACTCTTCACATTTAAACGCATTCCGTTGTTTGTCAATACTGCATTCTAGGTGTTCAGTTTTCTCTCCAGGCAAGTGAGGTCCTCATTAATTAAGACTATATCGTCTTCGGAAAGGATATTCCATGGCGGTTTATCTGAACTTTAGCTATCAGATGATCCACAACAATGTTGAAAATCAACGTGCTCAGTGCTGAACCTATGCACTCCAACCATCACTATGAGCTTTTGCTATAGTCCGCCAGGTGTACATACTTGTGCGGTGGTTTCGTGGTGCAAGTATTGAATCAGGTATTCGGGTATTCCTTTGGCTCTTGAGGACAGCCATACTAATTGCCTAGGTAACCTATCGAAGGCCTTCTCTAGAGCTACAAAAACATATGCAGATTTTTCTTCCTGCTGCGCTATTTCTCTGTTACTCTTCTAATTGCCTGTATCGCATCTGTTGGTAGCTTTCCGCCTACGAAGCCGCATTAGTTTGGTATTATTTCTGTCATGTCTTCAATACGATCTTTTCAAACCTTTCCCATAATTTAAGGGTGTGCGTCGTAGGCTTGTCTCCTCTATAACATTTTTGTAGATCCGTATAAATATGCAAGTTAAAAATAGCAGCGTACACACTCGTATTATAATATTCCTTACTTAATAAACGCACGAAATCACCTGAGAAGTAGCATTTGTGAGGCAGTCAGCAAATGATTTTTACGAGACTTCATCACTGTGTCTTAGCAAGGATTAGATATGGCTTTGCAGCATTACACTTGCCATTGCACAGCATTAAGAGCCAGCTTATTAAGCATCTCATATGAAGCAGCAGCGAAAGCAAACCCCCAAGGGCTTAAGATTTTTCACTTTCACAAGCTGCAAGCCGCCGGCTGGCTATCTACAAGGCTATGGCGTACATCAAGTGTTAGGAGCAAATGTGAAAGGATAAAAAGAAGAAATGTGTAATCAGAATGCGGCGTTAGATAAGCCGAAATACATGCACTCATATGAAGACCTAGCAATTCATTTTATATTTCCTGCAAATATTCTCCAGCTCATTTTAGTGAGGGATTAGCAGAGCCGTGATTCTCCGAAGGTTTTGATAGCTTTGATAACAAGAGCATTGTGACAAGGTGTGGCATGCATGCATACGCACATAGCGGATGTGGATGGTAGCGAAGCAAGGGGGAAAATCCTTTTTTAAAAGGAAATCACAAGAAAAAAAGATTTTAAGAAAAAGTTGTAAAGGAAGTAAATATGAAAACCGAAATTTATTCAGAAAGCCTTGAAAGCGATTCTCTGTCGTGAATTGATTTCGTGTTATCTGGGTATTATTGTTGTTGTTGTAGCATAACTGATGAAAATGAAACCCGGTGATAACACACACAAACACACAATTGCGGCATTAGCTTTGGAAATGTGGCAAGTTTGCATTGTTGGTTACTATGAAGGACATATCCAAATCTCGCTTTCTTTACCTACCCTCTTGCCCCCTAAAAAATATATCAAAAAATACAAAAGCAGCCTAAGTTCATGTGATTTTTGCTGTTTAATCTTTACATATCACACGCGGCAAGGTCACTATGCATATTGAACTGAATCTCTACGCACATAAAGACTTACATTCTTCATCGCCTCCCAAACTCCCAAAAAGGAAAGGACATAAAATATTGATATGAAAATTAACAAACAGATTCAATTTTTACTTGCTTTACAAAAATCGTATAATACATATATTTTACCCCTTCTCTGCTAAGCGCAACAAATCTGTGGCCTTTTCATCTCCTTCCCACTCCAAAAAATACAAAACGAAATTACAATAAAAAGAATTACAAAAAATAGAAAAATAATAATAGGACTATGAATAAGTTCGTGCGGTTTTACAACAGATGGCGTAACTTGATTATTATTCCATCGATCCACATTTCCAAACATTCATTGGAGAGCTACTGTCGTAAGGCACAAACGTCAGTATAAGTTTTTTATTTGAAGCGTAAACAACAATATTTTTACCACACTTGAAAATGTCGAATTTCGTGCCAAATAATGTGTTTTTGCGGGGAATTCTTCTTCATTATTTTAATATGAAGAAAAAAGCAGCCGAAAGTCATCGTATCTTGGTGGAAGTTTATGGTGAGCATGCTCTATCTGAGCGAACGTGCCAGAAGTGGTTTGCACGCTTTAAAAGTGGTGATTTTGGCTTGGAAGACGAAGAACGCGAGGGTGCGCCGCCAAAGTTCATGGATACCGAATTGGAGGAATTGCTCGATCAAGATCCGGCTCAAACGCAAGAAGAGGTTGCAAAAACTTTGGGAGTTGATCAATCAACCATTTCCAAACGTTTAAAAGCCATGGGAATGATCCGAAAGGTAGGCCATTGGGTGCCGTATGAATTGAAGCCAAGAGACGTTGAACGCCGTTTTATGGCATGCGAACAACTGCTTCAACGGCACAAAAGAAAGGGTTTTTTGCATCGAATTGTGACTGGCGATGAAAAGTGGGTCCATTACGACAATCCAAAACGTCGGGCAACGTATGGATACCCTGGCCATGCTTCAACATCGACGTCGGCGCAGAATATTCATGGCCTGAAGGTTATGCTGTGTATCTGGTGGGACCAGCTGGGTGTTGTGTATTATGAGCTACTGAAACCGAATGAAACGATTACGGGGGATGTCTACCGACGACAATTGATGCGTTTGAGCCGAGCACTGCGAGAAAAACGGCCGCAATACGCCGATAGACACGACAAAGTTATTTTGCAACATGACAATGCTCGGCCACATGTTGCACAAGTGGTCAAAACATACTTAGAAACGCTCAAATGGGATGTCCTACCCCACCCGCCGTATAGTCCAGACCTTGCGCCATCCGATTACTATCTCTTCCGATCGATGCAACATGGCCTGGCTGACCAGCACTTCCGTAATTACGATGAAGTCAAAAAATGGATCGATTCGTGGATTGCGGCAAAACCGACCGAATTTTTCACAAAGGGAATCCGTGAATTGCCAGAAAGATGGGAAAAAGTAGTAGTAAGCGATGGACAATATTTTGAATATTAAATTTGTAACCATTTTACGTCAATAAAGTTTCAAATTTCGAAAAAAAAACGCACGAACTTATTCATAGTCCTATTATTAAAACTTTATTTGGTCACAAAGAAAGCGAAAGCATAAAAAATATGGAATAAAAATACTTGGAATTAAGGGCTTTGTTCACTGGCGCAAATCATGCCAAAAAAGGGGGGGGGGGAAATTTTTCTCCCTGCAGTGTCAGTTTGTAATTGTAGTTAAGGCGAAAATTTAGCCCCTTTTGTCACAGGCGCACTAAATAAAGAATGTCGGGAGGGTTTAGAATGGGTAAGAAAAGCTAGGAAGAATCCAAAAAAGCAAAAAAAAGATTAAAAAAGTGTGGAAATACGACAAAAAAGGCGAAATAATTTAATTACAAAATTGCTAGCGGGTGGCAAATTGCCAAAATTTCATTTCCTGCTGACTTTACTCATACTTTTCCTGTTCAAATATGTAGCTGTTGTTACATTTGTTGTTGGTGTTGAAGGTTTTTCTTTTCCAAATAAAAGCAGCGTGATTTTTCTTCACATATACCCATTTTCATTCACACATACACACACACAGAGAGATATGTGTTTATACAGCGTTATATTTTTGGCACTGTTAACAATTTCTAGCTTGTTGTTGTTATTTTGAGTTTTTTTGTTAGTTTTTTTTTTTGTTGGTTTGTGTAACCATTACTCGCAACATGCTGTGGATATTAGGTTTGAGCCAATACTCCTTCCATTTCATATGTTTTCTTCTTTTCTGGTTTGAAAGTTGTATAATGTTTTGTTGCTTTTTTCGTCCAAAAATATTTGTATATCTGATATTCATAGGGTTGCCAAGTCATCCTTGAAGAAGTTATTCCACAAAAAGTCGATTATAGCCTGCCTTAAGTGGACACGGACAATCATAACTTTGGCCATAGGTATGACACCATTTTCCTAATGAGCCAGGGCGCGTGTGTAAAGGCGGGATGGGTATAAAGATACTCGATGGAAATAAAACACAAAAAAAAATATTTTAAACATTTACGAAGCCGGGTTTTTTGGACAATTAATTTAATATTATTTCGGCCATGTGACCGCCGCGACTGGAGCGTACATGACCAAATGTGGAGGTCCAAAGTGCATGCACTCTTCGCTGAAAATCAAGCGGCATTTCGGCAGTAACACGTCGAACGTTGAATGCCATTTACTCAACTGAACTCAAAAGAGTCAAATCACATGAACGAGGTGGCCCCAGTAATTCTATCGGCCACAAGGTGCTTTTTAGGTTGTAAAGATCTCAAACGATGAATTGCAATGCGGAATTAACCTCAAACCAGCGATTCGACAGCTTTCGGCTACGTTGACATCTATAAAAAACACCTGTTATATTATATATATAAACCTAGAATGGATAAATGTTGTAGTCCATATGAACTCATCCATTCTTTGGCTGGAATTTAAAGTCACAATTCTGTCAAAATACAGTAAAATACCCAGATTATCAAGCAGCGCAAAAAGAGTCCTTCTTTACTTCAAGTAGCTGCCAAAATAAATTAGGAGAATTCGTAACATTAAAATAAAGAAAAATCTACGCATTAGTATAAATCTAGCAGCTCTATGGCAACTCCGCACCTTCTGCTCTTGTGGTTTATTAAAATAAATATACATACGTACATACATAAATTTTCCTTCCTCCGCTACTTCGCTCATCATACCCCAAATGAGCCATAATTAGAAAAGGTCACCTGAAACTAATGTTAAGGAAAAATGTGGAAAAATGGAAAAATAACGCTGCATGACACAAACGAGCTCCATATGCCGCCTGTCGCGCCCTCACCTCTTTCTCTGGCTGTGGGTTCCCTCTGAAGCTCGCTCCAGCTAAGCTGCTGTTGTTGGCATCGCAACGTGAACCGTGGAAACCTGGGGAAAATTGAGACCTTTAGCCAAGTTTGTCACATAATTTAAGACAATAACTTCTAACTTGGGTAATTAAATACAAAATTAACATTTTTTCCATGGAAAGTATTTTTTCATGCTGCTTTTGCTACTAAAAATTTGGTTATGTCGTCGGGTGGCCAGCAGAAAAAGCTCGCTGTGCTCTGTTCTTGTTGTACTCCGCTGCGGGCCATTTAATTTAACGAATGGCCTTTGATTGCGGGACTCAGCCTAATTGTGTGTTTGTGTAAGTATTCCTCTTTGGTTGTATGCCTGTTTTATTTTGTGGTGGATTGTTTGTAATTGTAATTGCATGAATGAACAACTGCGTAAAATGACTGAAACCAAGTGCTGGCGTAAATGCTTTGAGGTGGCAGGATATCAGGTGATTTTCGTGATTAGCTGTAGTGTAGGTGACGCCTTCATATTGGATGCGTTCTTATGGAGATAGTGGAATGAGAGTTAAGTTTGCCGGTGTATATTATCAAGGCGTGTAAAGGGTTAACAATGGGCATGCAACGGTTTGTGTAACTAACGCAGTTCATATACTGGGGCGAAAGCTTATTTAATTAATTTTGAATGAAAGAATCTAGGCTTGTTTAAGTCAGGCAAGTTGCCTAGGAAATATAAGGTCTCTTCTTTTCCCCAACCCTTAGTAAGTGGGGAATAGACGAAGTAACGGGTATAAATATTCATACATATGTATATCTTTGGCGGCCGCATGGCCGAATGAGTTGGTGCGTGATTACCATTCGGAATTCACAGAGAGAATGTCGGTTCGAATCTCGGTGAAAACACCAAAATCAAGAAAAAGTTTTTTCTAATAGCGGTCGCCCCTCGGCAGGCAATGGCAAATCTCCGAGTGGATTTCTGCCATGAAAAAGCTCCTCATAAAAAATATCTGCCGTTCGGAATCGGCTTAAAATGGTAGGTCCCTCCATTTGTGGAACAACATCAAGACGCTCACAACAAATAGGAGGAGGAGCTCGGCCAAACACCCAAAAAGGGTGTACGCGCCAGTTATATATAACAGGTGGCGCTAAAGTAATCCTCCTATCAGAAAATGCTATAAATTTTGCGATTGGCCCCTAATGCCAGTTCTGTTTTGTCATTTGTGTAGTAAACACATGCGAAATACACGTTAATAAACAATGTTACGCTACACTGCTCCAGAACGCGGAATATTGCTGACTATTTATTTGACCAATAATCGGTCGGCGACTTTGGCACAACGTGAATTTCGTCGCAGATTTCCTCGCCGTCCAACGCCTACTGGCGACGTTTAGCCGCTCGCCTCGAAGAGACTGGCACAACACGAGATGCTGCCAGGCGTGGCAGACCCCGGAGTAGCCGTTCTGCAGTGAATATTGCTGCTGTAGCCGAGGATGTCATGGAAGCGCCGTCGACATCGACCAGACGACGTGCCACGCAAATGGGTATCAGTCGACGGTCTTTACAGTGAATTTTGGTACAGAATTTGAAGATGTTTCCGTACAAAGTCCAGACGGTGCATCAGCTGTTAGCTGCTGACCGCCAATCGCGTCTAACATACGCTCAAGCCATCCTTAATCACCACCAAGAGGAAGATGATTTTTCATCAAAAATAATTATGAGTGATGAGGCCCATTTCCATCTTAGCGGGTACGTAAATAAGCAAAATTTACGCTTCTGGGGCACTGAAAATCCGCGTGTAACCCACGAAGAGCCATTACACCCGCTCAAACTCACTGTATGGTGTGCTGTTTTCGCTGGAGGAGTCATCGGACCTTTTGTCTTCGAAGACGTCGCGGGCCAAACGGTTACTGTGAATGGTGAGCGATACCGAACAATGATCAACGAATTCTTTTTGCCGCAACTTAATGAATTGGGATTGGAAAACATGTGGTTCCAACAGGATGGTGCAACGGCACACACTGCACGTGCCACAACCGATATGCTGAAGGATGCATTTCCCGGGCATCGAATCTCCCGTTTTGGCGATTTGCACTGACCAGCAAGATCGCCTGATTTGACCGCTCCAGACTTTTTTTTGTGGGGCTTTTTGAAGTCGCGGGCTTATGTCAACAAGCCTCAGACTCTTGCAGCTCTTAAAGACAATATCCGTCAAGAATGTGAGAACCTATCGCCGGAAGTTTTGGACAAAGTGATAGAAAATGCCATAAAAAGGGCTCAAATGGCAATCAACTGTGGCGGCGGCCATTTACATGACATCATATTCTCGACTTGATGTAAAAAAAATTAAAAGACCACATACAAATAATCCACAAGAAGAATCAAAGTTTTTTATTTTTTTTTTTAAATTACAGCCAAAAAACATCGCAAGGTTACTTTTGCGCCACCTTGTATATATACATATATATCTTGGCAGCGCTGGAATAAGCTACCTGAAATTACAATCGATAACTTTGTCATTGCTTTCACATGCAAATGTTTCGTTAAGTGAGCCGAGCAGGAAGATAGCTAGCAGAGAAGTGGCGTATGGAGACTCGCGGAACACTCGGCATGCCACTTCGGCATGGACTCTTTTCTAAGAGGAACAAACATGCACGAATATATCAAGAAAGCTCCTACCGACATTTGATCCGCATATAAAATTGCTATTCGTATATATGTATGAATGCATATATGATGGTATGTATGTAAGTTTGAAAGCTCATTCTCAAGCCGACTATCCATAACAAAAATGTTCTATAAGAAGTGCATACTCGAAACGCGGCCGATATACAGCCTAACTGCCAAAGCAAAGAGTATCCTAACAAGTCTATTTACCACAGCCTATATTTGTATTTATGTAGATATGTATGTACGTCCGTTTATTTAAGTACACGCATATTTGTATTAAATTGAAGCATTGGCATAGGCAATGTTGTTCTTCTCACTCAAACATGTCACTTTCAATCAGCTGTCAAATGCAAATGTCAAAATATCAAGCTGAAAAAAAAAACACAATTCATGGCGACCAAATGTCGGCTGAATGTAAAGATACGCGTATATACATACAGCTGTGTTCTAAATAATAGTAGCGCGACATATTGCACAGTTTTAACTATGCATTAATTTTTGAGTACAATTTTTTTTTCATAACGTTCATATTACGATAAAAATTAAATTACTAAATTTTTCCAACTTTGTGTAAAACTCGAAAATTAAATTTTTCTTTTTTTTTAATTTTTTTAAAATTCAAGTTTTATCAACTTTTTAACTTTATACTCAGAATTTTTTGAAAATTTTTTTACAGCTCATTGTATTTTAAATTTAGCTCTTATTTCGCATTTCATATCAGTGGCTGTCAAAATCCAAATTGCATTGCCGTGAAATGTGCGTGAATTTTCTTATGTAACTCACGGCCAAGTAGTACGCGCAACACGTTTGCAGCATTTGCTCACATCTATCTAAAATGCACATGTAATTTAAAATTGCGCGAAAATTGACAGTTCATTTGCCCGTGAAGTGCCTGAGTTTGAATGATCCGAAGATGTGGTACTTTTAACGGACACGTCTTTACAAAGAGTGTAAGTAAATCTTCTTTATATTTTTTTGTGTTAGTTTATATGCGTAATTATTTTTTTAAAACCACTTTGCTGAGTGCTTCTGAGTGATTTTCAAAAATTTATCTTTTCTTCTCATTTGATAGCAACATTCTCTCTCTTGCTAGCAACATTTCGATGCTAGCCAAATAAATGTATGTTGCTGCCGAAATTTCACGGCTGTGAAGTTAGTACTAGTCTCTAGTACGATAAGTGGGCTCAAAAGTCGCGTTGTTTTTTGAATCTTTTTTTTGCTGTCAGGCTTGAGGATTTTTTTGAAAGTAAAATCTTAAGACCAATAAGGGAAGCTGATGGAACTTACAGAATAAGATACAAGATAGCAGCTGATATCAGGGCAAAGCATTGTGCGCTGCGCTAAAGCTCAGCGGCTGACATGGTTTGAACACCTACTCTGGATGGACGACAGCAGAATTACAAAAAAGCCCTTCAACTCTCTTACTATGGGCAGTAAAAAGCGTGGAAGACAGCCGAGAAAATAGGCAGACGAGTCACATGGAGCGCGATGGTGAAGGAAGCACTGGCTCACTCCGAGCTATAATTGCTATGGTGATGATGAAGAGTGCATACTCAGCATTTTTCTACAAATTCTGATTAGAAGTCTGAAACTTTGAATTATATTGTATGATTTGCGTTGTAGTACGAGCTATACTTTTATAAAAAAATTGAAAAAAAGTAAATACGAGTATATAGGCAAAACTTTGCAACATTTCGCACTGCTTTTATTGTGAACACAGCTGTATATGTGAGTAGGTGTGTATAGACATATGCAAGCATATACAAATCATATTTCATGTGGAAAGCGAAGAAAAGTAAAATAGTATACGCAAACAATAACAAAATGAGTGATCGGGAGGAAAAAAATATTTATCGAGACTAAACAAATATTAGAATAGCACAACAACTCTGCATAGCCAGCCAACAACTACCAAACAATTGCAGCTCACATACACATTTATGGGCAAGAAACCCCCCTGCAACAACAACAAACATTATTTAGCATTAGTGGCATGCAAGTGGTGCAATTGCGCGAACGTTCGAAAATTAACAGCAAAAGTGAAGGCAACAAACAATTACGAAAATAGTACTTGTACATACTTAGAATAACAACAACAATAACAGCAATAGCCGTGCAAGGCGCAGGGGGAGGAAGGAAAGGCAGAAAATAAACATTAAATGGCATACATTAGAAAAATTGCCTACGAACTCGGCTACGCTAAGTGGCGCACTGGCTTGTTAGCTGTTTGTGTTTTTCTTATTGTTGTTGCTAATCGTACTGTCTGTCTGCCTGCCTGTCTGTAGACCAATCAATCAACTAGTCAGCCCAATCGATAAAAACAACAAAACACACAAGCGTGAAAATATAAAAGATATAATAAAAACAAAATTCGAGTTGTTATAATCGAAAAGGAAACGACTGCAACAACACCAGCAACAACAACAAATATCATCGACAACAAGTACGGCAGTAACTGCATTGCAGAGTGCAATGTAATCAACACAATACAAAGTGAAAGGCTGTCAGAGATTATTCAGAAATTTTGGATTGGTTGAGGTGTCACGAGTTCACGCGCAAAAAGGGTTAGCGCACTCGTATGTGGCAAGCAATTTATGTAAATGGGAAAATGTTCACTTTCAAAGTTTTTCTGTTTTTTTTTTAGGTTTTTTCTTATTAGTTTTTTTCTAGTTAACTAGTTCAACGCTTACTTTAGTAGGTCTAGTAGTCTATGCCAATTTTAATTTACTTGCATTAACAGTGTTCTCCAAAAGCTGTGAGCTGTAAAGCCACAAGTAGAAAATCTAATTCTCAACTTAGCACAAAATCCATTAGAGGAATTAAAGTAAAGAGCCTGGCTTTTCCCTCAACTTCTTAGTACACGAATTGTTAAAACTCATTTGAATTGACAGCTAAGACGTAGGCATCCAAAATTTAATTTTTTAGTTGCGTCGTTACGTAAGCAGTTGAAAAAGTAAACCTCACTCAAAGTGTGGCTTGTCGAAACTGCGCTCAGCTGTCAGAATTTAATGAAAAATTCCCACTTCTCTTACTAGAAGAATTTTATAAGAGCTGCTGGTTAATTTGCAAAAGTGCGAATGTCTTGATCAAAAGTGAGAGAAAAACCGACTAAAAATAAGGAAAATGAAAATGTCGCGAAAACCGGCTTCAAAGGTTTCAATTTGATACATGTACATGCATGCATATAGGTATATATATATATATAATTGGCGCGTACACCCTATTTGGGTGTTTGGCCGAGCTCCTCCTCCTATTTGTGGTGTGCGTCTTGATGTTGTTCCACAAATGGAGAGACCTACAGTTTCAAGCCGACTCCGAACGGCAGAAATTTTTATGAGGTGCTTATTTTCATGGCAGAAATATACTTGGAGGCTTGCCATTGCCTGCCGAGGGGCGAGCGCTATTAGAAAAATGTTTTTTTTATTAATTTTGGTTTCAACGAGATTCGAACCAACGTTCTCTCTGTGAATTCCGAATGGAACATGCAAACCTCCCTAAATAAAATCAAATATACCATGCATGTACTTTCATCTACATATGTATGTAATAAGATACTCTCAATAGATATCTCCATAAATTTTTTTTTTTTTGCACTGCATGAAAGAAGGGATAGCGGTAATTTTTGCATATTTACCTACATAAAATTAACGATATGTTGGTATGTTGGTATCTACTTCGGATTAGTACGATTACACTGCTAATATATCCAGCAGATAAAATTGTATTAGTATGAGATTATATTTCAAGGTCTTCGCGGCTAAGGCATGCCTTATTTGGTCTAGCTTAGATAGCTTTGTTACTGGAATTTCCAATTGTCTTACTTGCGGAGCAAACATAAATGCTAAGGATTTCACATTTCCATACAAGTGGTACATATTTCTGTTTATCTTTTACTACATGCAATTTTTCAAATGATAAGTGAATCCTAAAGAAAAATGATAAAAATTCGAAGCAAGACTGGAGTAGATGGTGAATGCTGCAACTCGCGAAGAAGGTGAGATAGCTTTGCCCCTTCGCTTGGCTTAACACGTTCCCTGTCCCAATACATAAATGCAAAATTGACCGACAAGTCCAATATTTCACAACGTAAACATGTCATATAATCGGTTCTCGTCTTTATTACGTTGCTGGCACTTTGTTGATAATGAAGCCCCGAGGGATCAAAACGAACATCTATACAAAATAAAACCACTTTTGGACCTCGTCATTGACGAGTCGATGATGCCGTTTAGAGGCAGGATATCTTTCCGTCAATACAACCCATCAAAAGCTCATAAATACGGCTTGAAAATCTATAAACTGTGCACGGAAGAGGGTCTTGTCTGGAATTATGCTATTTTCATAGGGCGTGACCCCGAGATTGCTGATTTGGATAAGCCCGGGAGTGTCGTAATAAGAAATAATTTGTGATTTCTGCGTTAAATAAAAATATTTTTTCGTATGTCCCGGCGTTTTTCTTTACTTTATTATCGTACCACCACGTCCAGTGCAGAAACTGTACAGTTCCGTTACGTCCAGTCGAATAATTTGCTTTAGAAGTTTCATATACCCCCTGACGCACATATGGCTCAGGAACGTATCAGTGCTTATCAGGCGCACGTTTCCTGAACCATATGTGGCTCAGCGGACAGGGAACGTGTTAAATTACAATACGAGTACTTCCTTCCGTTGGATGACCGGCGACCTCTGATATAATAAGGATTTTCCAATAACAAGTGTTATTTTGAATAGCCCGCTATTTCGGTAGATGTTACTTTTGAAGCTGTCACCGTGATGCACCGTGAAGCACCTTGTCGGACCGCAATACAGAAATTGATGAAAAAATTCGAGTTGTTGAGACAAGTTTGTGATGTGAAGACTGAAACCCGTGCACGTCGCTCAAGAACAGCCGAAAATATTGCTGTTGTAGCCGAAAGTGTTGAAGAAAATCCTCGTCGTTATTTGGAATTAGGCATTCCACAAACGTCATTATACCGTATTTTTCATAAAGGTTTGCATCTTAAGGCTTATAAAGTCAAGTTAACACAAGAACTCAAGCCGGCCGGTCATCAACCACGTCGTGTCTGTGCTGATTGCGTCGTTGAAATGCATGAAAATGATCCGGAATTCCATCGAAACATCATCTTGAGTGATGTGGCCCATTTCCACCTCGTTGGCTTCGTCAACAAGCAAAATTGTCAGATCTGGGGCTCAGAAAATCTTAGAGTTATTGTTGAAAAGCCTCTCTATCCTCAACGTGTGATTGTTTGGAGCGGTTAATGGTCCGGCGGAGTCATTGGACCGTACCTTTTCGAAAATGAAGCTGGAGCAACAGTTACGGTGAATGGATTGCCCTATCGAGAGATGTTTAACGATTTTTTATGGCCGGAATTGGATGGTATTGATCTGGACAACGTTTATTTCCAACAAGACGGCGCTCTGTGCCACACAAGCAACGAAATATCAGCTCTAATATCAAAATAGCACCGCTTATTGGAAAACACTTTACATTCTCATTTTGAATCTCTTTTTTCGATTTTGTATTTACCTTTTCTCATTTAAAATTGACATATTCTAAATATGAATTTACATTTCCTAATCCCCACTTATATATAAGTATAGCCAATACAATTCTACACTTTCTCATTTTGGTTTATATTTTCTCAATTTCAAATTACGCATTCTCATTCTACAAAGACTTCAAAGAGGGTCGAGGACGTGTTGATGACTTGGAGCGCTCCGGACGACCATCGACCTCAACACGTCAATAAAGTGAAGGAGTTAGTGCTCAAAAATCGTCGGTTGACTGTTAAAGACCTTACTGATATGATCGGAATATCAGAAGGATCTGTGAAAACCATTTTGAAAGACCATTTGGGCCTACGAAAAGTCAAATCTCGTTTGGTACCGAAAACTCTCAATTTCTTGGAAACAAGTCGTCGCGTTGATGTGTGTGAAACAATGCTTTCAGACTATCAGGACAAGCTCAAATGCATCATTACGGGAGAGGTGACTTGGATTTATGCTTACGACCCTGAAACAACCGACCAATCAAGCGAATATCGTGCTTAAGGCGAGGCCAGATCGAAAAGAGCACGTCAAAGTCGTTCAAAAATAAAGGTCATGATGACAGTTTTTTCGATTTTCGTGGTGTGGTGCACTATGAATTCCTTCCACCTGGCCAAGCTGTTAGTAAGGAATATTATTTGAGCGTTATGAGTCGTTTACGAGAAGCTATTCGTCTAAAAAGACCAGAATTATGGGCCAACAACTCTTGGTTTTTGCATCACGATGATGCACCGTCTCACACTGCACTCGTTCTTCGTGACCATTTCGCCAAAAATTCCACGCATATCGTTCCGCAACCACCGTATTCGCCTGATTTGGCTCCGTGTGACTTCTGGCTATTCCCAAAACTCAAGAGACCACTCCGGGGAACGCGTTTCGAGTCGATTGAAGAGATAAAAGCTGAATCGAAGAAGGTGCTGATGACTATTTGGCATGTTTCGGGGATTGGAAAAATCGTTGGCATAAGTGTATTTCATCGAGAGGAGATTATTTTGAAGGGGATGAAATTGATTTACAAGAATAAATAAAGATTTTTCATTTTACAACCAAATTCACCTTACTTTTTGCCCGCAGTAGTATATACGAAAAAATCAACACAACGACACTTCGTTGCCGTCTGTACCACTTTTGATGGGGCTATTTTGGAAATTTGTGAGAAATGATCGCACAGGAATTTGGCTGGCGGATCCCCCGCGACGTGGCAGCCGAAGTTCACCTCACAATTTTGTTTTTCACAATAATTAGTGGTCGAACCTGGTAAATTTATCATCTTTGCATATAAGGTGAATGTCTGATATAGTGCCAACTGTTCTTCTTTTTCGATAGCTTGGAACTTGTACTAAAGTTGAGTCCGATCCAGTTCGAGAGATGCGCAAATCAGCAAATTTTTTATCTCTATGCCTGAGATTTAATTAATTTTCTGTCGGAAAGGCTTACAGAAAGAGCGAAGTCTTGCTCTGCCTAGACCTGGACTTTCGCATAAATAGTGGAACCGGTTCTCTTTCATCCCTCTGCCTAACAGCTTCTGCAGATGTGATTGAAAGGAAGGTTAAGTCTGGCTGCATGATCGCCTACCTTCCAATGACCTGTAAAGGTTGCAGTGATAAGTGAGATGCTTGGGCGAGAGCGGCCTAACAGGTAATTCGTCCTTTGGATATTGTATGCCGTCCATGTTTTTCTTGTTGTTGTTCTTGTAGTTCATGCTTCCACCTTCTTTCGTCTAAAGCATAGTAGCGTCAAGCAATGGCTGTTTTTATTTTGTTGAATAGGGTAGCAACTGTCACCGCCTCTGATATGTCTAATGTCGAATCGGTTCTTGCTAGCTCATCCGCTGTCTCATTACCCTCTACGTTCCTATGACCGCGAGCCCATGTCAGAGTAATTTGAAGTAAATGACTAAACAGTTCTAGTGCCAAGTAAATCAAAGAATGGTGAGCAGCGAGTATTCTGACTATGCGCACCACTCGTTAATCTTTCAAAAGGCGGTAATTAGTTTTGAAATGAGTTAGATAATTCATTTTGGAAATATTTCTCGTATATTCGCTGCTCCACTTCTCGTTCCTTCCCAGTAAGTGGTTTAACGGGATGGGTAGTCTATAGGTGGCTATTGTTATATCTTTCCAGCTTTTCTTGCATGAAGCTTAAACTCAGCTTTCTTCCATTACTTCTTAGTCTTATAAGAGGACCAGTCTTATAAGTGGAATGATTTATTGACAAGATTAAACCGAATCTCCTTCAGATTATAAAATCTCACAATCTTTGGCTACTATCCCTGAATCACTACACTGATTTGTAGTAGAATTCTTCACTTAAGTCAGTTTAGGATTTGTAAAGCAACTTAGAGGCAAGCCGAAGGCCTCTTAGACTTCACATAAATTTTTATAAAAAAAAAATAAATAAAAAGGTAAAAAGATAAGTAATATCTTTGAACTCCGTGGACTTGGTTTAAATTTCGAATTTCTAGTGGAATCCTTACAGCTGTGATGTGAAGTAGAAACTCCTTATTTGTCATGCTCCCAGGGGGAGTGAAACCACCATCAATTCCTATGCCATTCTTTATCTAACTATTAGCTCTGCATTTGGTACCCCAGATCGTATATGTATATCGGAGTAAGTTTTAAAATTACCTGGAACCAGTTTGGGAAGCCTTAAATTGTGACCTTACTTTTTCTATTTCTACCTTTTTCGTTCAATCCACTCTACGCAGCCGTCTCATAGTCGCTTATGCCCGCATGTAGCATGCAACTACCGAATCGGCAGCCCATTAAACAGAAAACACAAATAAATGAAAGTAAAAACTCGTTACAATGAAATTCGATTCGATTCAATTCGGTTTGTTCGGCGCAATTCCTATTTCTAGTTCTCGGCTCTGCTAAGTACTATTTCTCTCTCTTGTGTGTGTGCGTGTATGTATGTGCACCTTAATGCCACACGTTCGTGGTACCTGCCTTGGAGGCACCGTGTCGCGTTGCACTTTACTGCAATTGGTATATTAAGGAAAAAAATAAAATGATCGAAAACAGTATTAACAACAACAACGAATTGTTGCGATAAGAAATACAGAGAAAACTCAAACAAACGCGAATTGATTGCAGTTGACATTTGACGTTTGACGTTGTCGATGGTCGACTCGCTGTGGCAGCAATAATAACGTGCGCGCGCTATCACAAGTTTGTGGCATTGACGCTGGCACCCGCACCCTACACTGATGCACTTACACACACACACACATACATATGCACACATGAAGTTAAATTTGGATTTACTGCTGCTTCCTTACTTTGGTTGTTTGTTGTTGTTCGTATACCTGCCATGGCTGTTGCTGTCAACGTTGCCACCGTTACGCGGTGGCTGGTAGCCCGGTAGGGAAATCAATAAGCTCAGAGTTAGTGGTATTTCATACTTGTGGTAGCGGCCTGCCAATAACTAAAAGTTCCATTTTCGTTGCCTTTTACATAAATGAGATAACTGCAGATCTCTAACCTGGAGATCCCTCTGGCATTCCCTAATTTTCTCATCTCAGCATGGCTTTAGAACTTCTTTATGAACGGTTATAAAAAAACATATATTTCGGGCATAGTTCACGCTCTAGTTTCTTGGAAAACTCCACTTTCGCCTTATGTGTTAAATTTCACGATAACTTACTAGCTCGAGTTAATGACATCCAAAGTTTAGAATACAGAGTTTTTGCATAGGCGCCCCCGAAACTTGGCATAGTATAACCATTGAGCGGATATACTTATTTACTTAGCCTTATCATTTCACCATGCAAAGCTATATTGCTCCGAAACTTCTCGAAATTACTAAAATTTGAAGCTTACCCTGCTCTCCAAAAATCAGCGAAGAATAGTGCCTTTAGAGATAAGTTTCATTTGACTAAATGAACAAATTTCCAAGACTTGTGGTAAAAGAAAAAAAACGAGAGACTCATTATGTGTTTTTTCTTCTTCTTCAGCTCAATTTTAACAAAGGAAGAACCTCTGCTACCACCAACCGGTACCACATCGAATACTTTCAAAGCTGGAGAACTTGCAGAGCCTATCTCTCGAGCACTTCAAGGGCTGCCTCATCCTGTCATATGGTCCACGCTTCTGCGCTATAAATAGGACAATCGGGCTGAGAGTTATATTAAGTGTGGTTTAGTTAGAGAAGTTAAGTATTTCTGCATTCCGAAAAAGTCACTGTTTGTTGTGAATTTTGATTCAGCGGTATCATCTCTTCTTATTTCTTCGAAAATGCGCATGGAGCTGTCCTCGTAGCCAATGGCTGTATTCCAAAAATGTTCCAATTAGAGCAATCACCTACAGCGGAGCCACGGTAGACACTTACCCAACTTAAATTCAGCAAATTACGTTTTCTGGGCCATTCCTCTATAAAATTATTTTCTTTGCAAAGAAACACTTAACCAGTTGAGCAAATTTCTGACCAACCACGAGAACTTATTCGCAAATTGCACACAATCCAGTGCTCCAACAGTGCGAACTATCACTTTGCCATCCGTTGATTCCTATCGTCTCGTATGGATATAATTGTTTAAGTTTCAAGTCGGAACCAGTGAGTTTCTCTGCAGGGTACGTACTAACCTCTACATTTCATATACAAACATTTCATAGATGCAATCATCAAAATTTTGACGCCACGGCACAGTCGCACTGCGGCCACCTCAGGTACTGCCTATTATATATTTATTTATTTTCCATGAATGTATGTTACACATTGTGTGTGTATATGTGCGGTGATTGTGCATTAAATATAAAATAGAAAAAGAAAACAGTCTTTGTACTTTAAAATCTAAAAGTCAAGCAATAACAAAAACAAACAAAAAGACATTTGACGCGGATATAAAGTTTATACAAAATTGGAAAATCGACTCAAGTGTGATAGTCTATAAAGGCTGTGTAGGTGGAGGTAGCTGATGGATTGAGTGGATGCCACAGTCACGCAAGCGATATTAAAAGCGGAATATATTTTTTTGTTTTAGAAAAATATAAATGAACTTAGATTTAGTCAGAGGCAAGGATTAAGCAATGGGCGTATATTTGTGATCTAAGAGTGTTGGTGGAAACCTGTTCCCATTCCATTCCTCTTCCCACTAATAGGCCAAGCAAATTTCTGCAAAATCCGCTATAACTCACCCATATATATATACACATAGGTCAGACCCCAAACCTATAGAAAAAAATAATTTTAGTTAATCAGCGACCGAGTGGCTTAACTCTTCAAGAAAAGTACTTGAACCGAAGTGGAGATTTAAAAGGTTGTGGGTTTTGGTGGAAAACCGGAGAATTTAATGGAAGTATTTTTTGAAATTTATAGTTTGCATTGTAATTGGGAGGCATTCAAATTCATGAGAGATATGTTCAATTTCGATTGTGTATCACACGTTAATAACTCAACAACACTAAGAGGCACCATCATAGATTTGCCTTTTTCAAGACACTTTACACTCGAAACACTCCCTTTAATTTCCTATTTTTCTTATCATCGTCCTATTCTCAACAGAGAAATGGTTCATTACCAATCAATCCTATCTGTAGAAGCTGTCAAGCGGAAGGGGCGAAGGAAAGTCTTTTCTACTATTTATGTGAATGTCCGGGACTAGCCAGGGCACGACTCCGATCCTTCGGTAAGCCTTTCCTACAGCAAGTTAAGGAAATCTCAGACATTGAGATAAAGGATTTGCTGCTATACTTGGACCTCACTAAATGGATCCAAGTCAGATCCATCCATCCAGATCCAAACAAAAAAAAAAAAAAAAACTTAATCATCATCACACGAGATAGTGGTAGTAAAACGGTGCTGGTCACTAATTAGGAGCATATTCAGCTCAGAAATGCTCAACCACCTCAACAACAATAACAACAACCATGCGCACAGGAAGAAGGCATATGCAAATACAAGTATGTGAATTTATATACAAATGCGCATATAAATACATATATATGCTCACTCAAGTAGGAGAGAACCAGATGTCGAACGTTGTCGAACGCCGGGCCGATTGTGCCTCTTTGTCGTTCCGCGCTCTCGCTTGCAGTTCAAGCAAGGTAACGACGCATGAGCAAGATAACGATGCATTTTTTCGTGCGTGCAGCCGGCTAAATCGAATTATAAGGCGTTATCACGTCAAAATATCAAAATTGGAAGCGTTGATAGCAGAGCAATGAGGGATTAGCGTGAGCAGCAAAACCCGAGTATTCTTGGAAAGAAGCGTATTCAGCATCAAATGCTCGCTTTGTCAGGAAAGTATAACGGAGCTGCATGAGAAGTCGATAGCGTTCACTATGGTTTGACAGCTGAGAATCCACATATTTGGGCATTTCTGTTCAGTAAAATTAGGCAAGTCATCATACATCGTTTAACGCCAAAACAACGCTTCCAAATTGTGGAAATTTACCTTGAACAAAATAAATTTGTTTGCAAAGTTCATAGAGCGAAGTGTTGAAGAAGAGGGCGAAAAGTCGATTCCTTGTCGTTCTCAACTTGTTGGCCATTGTCCTTTGACTACGTGGATAAAAAACATAGCTCGTGGAAGAATTGAAGCTAAATGATCATCATTTGCGTTTCATTTTTGCTGATTGGTTTTAGATTTATTATTGGGAAAAGTAGTAATAATTTTCACTATGTAACTACTCGTTGTGGTGGACATATACCGGATATCATATTCAAAAAATAAAGACCGCGCCAGATTATAATAAAAACAATTCATTCCAACAAAATTTATATTTTGCATTACTGTTTTAAGTTCTCTATGTAAGTAGAAGTATGTAATAATAGTAAAGGGTGGTTAAGTTTCAAGGGCCGGTGTTGATTTTGAATAAAATACAATTTTTTAGATAATTATTGTCTTTCCTCTTTACTATGACAATATTGGTACAGTTCAATTACGCATAGAACAAAACATCGGCCAAAGGGTCGCTGCGGCCTCGGCGGCACACCTCCATCCGATGGTCCAAATTTTCGATGACGCTGAGGCATAATTGAGGTTCTATGCCATTAATATGCCAAATTATCTCATCCAAAGAAAGAAGTCGAACGGTGTCGTTGACGTTTAGGTATGGTTCACATTCAACATCGGCCCTTGTAATTTAACCACCCTTTATACACATAGGTGAGGTGCCAGTCAGAAGAAAAATTTGGATGATTTGGAACCATCTGCCAAAGTGAAAGAAATAGGAAGATTGCTTAAAAAAACGTGTTTCAGTATTTTTGTTTCATATATTTAAATGAGCGCATCCCTCAAACATTAGAGCAATTGAAAAAATCGCAACTTTTTAAATTATTTCATTTTTATCACCCCCACCCCACCGTGCACGCGCTCCACCATCACTATTAATTCCACTTGCAGTTGCTTGTCATTGCTATGCTTGGCACTTCAATTTCATACAAGTGCGGTTGCACCGCTTTGACTAGTGTTCCATGTTAGCATTTTGCCTATTCCAAAGGCGAAGGCGAGCCATAACGATGCAGCGGCAGCTGAGCATATGCGATCGCTTCAAATGTCACACACAAGGCAGAATTACTATTAGACATACACCCACCCATACACACATGGCTGATATGGTTGGAGTGGCACTAGAATGATGAAGTTCGGTTTTGGGACTGGCAGTCAGACGGTGCTGCAAATGCGGGTACACAATGAGGGCCAACCGCTGATCGCTGCGTGTACATGCAGGCCCATGTACACAGATATAAATGTGTGTGTGTGTAAGTTTATATGGTGCCTCGGGTATACATACAAACATTCGAAATGTCCCGGCGTGCATGCACTTTTGCCTTTACTACTGTTGTTCTTGTTGCAATTGATTTGGGGTTTAACGTTGTTGGTTTTCGTGTTTCTGTTTTTTTGTTTTTGGGATGTTTTTTTTTTTTTTGGCTTGGCTTGTTTTTTACTAAGTTCTCGTTGGCTCAGTTGCTTGTTTTACTGGTGTCATAGACGTCAAAATTTATGTGTTGTGCCACATTTGAATATAAAACAGCAGCAACAACAATTATGGCTCTGTAAATGAGATGATCTTTTCATTGGATTTGTTGTTTTCGTAATATTATTTTTTGCTGTTTTTTTTTAAGGTGCTGGAATATATTAAAAACGAAGTATTTATGTTGGGTCGTAAAAAAATTTAATGAAGCTCAAATTATGTGGCATGAATGCTGCACGCATACACACATATACACACATATTTAGTAAGTGAATTTATTAATTTTTGAAAATACTCTCATATTAATTTCTGGTCAAGTATTAGCGGCCTAGAATTTTTACATGTGCGTATTAGAGATGGTAGTCTCGGAATTTTCTTACCAAGCATATGAAATGGGCACAGAAAAATCCCCTTTTGTAGTAAAAAACATTATTTTCTTCAAATTCTTATTTAGCTGTAATGGATATCTTTGAAAGTTTTTGCGATTGTTTTCTTTTTAATATAAAAAATCAAGCCCCTGTTGGCGCTGTTGGCTTGAATTTTTATTTTAACAAACATTAAAATGCCCTAAGACTAACTACATTGCGCTTATTCCGTTAAAAAATATCCATCAACTTCCTTCAACCCCACAAAATAAATTAGTTTACTTGCAAGTATTTTTTGGCATCGAGTTCTTTTCTATATAACTTCAGCTACTTTTATAGCATTTTTAATGCTTTTTTTCGAGTTAAGTTCTTCCAAAATAAGGAATACACAATAGGTCTCTTCTATTCGCCATTTCCCCGCTCGCTATCTTTATGCTCGATTAACTTGACGAAAAATTTGCATGCGTAAGCAACAACAAAATTATCGACTAAGATTCGCCGCTAGCGAATATGGCTATAGCTCATTAGGCCACACTGCCTTAGATTAGATTAGATTTGTGGGGGGTTGGACAAGTCCAAGCACTCAGTCAGTAGACCATTGCACTACACCCGGATAGAAATCAGCACTGCATTACGAACACATGTAGTTTAAGGCAGCTCTATTCCCGCGTTGCCGACACATATTCCTTTGTACCAGTTGCTTCAGTTATTCCCCACTTGCTAACTCTTGACGAAAACAAGAGGCCTAATATTTCAATCCGGAGACCAATCGCGAGATTTCAGGATTGTAGTAACAAGTAACAAAAATTTGTAAAAATTTACATCCCTAGCGCTATATTTATGTAATTTTATATGTCGTGGAGAAGTTTCTCCTGATGCCACATATAAGCATTTTCCAATTTTTAAATTTCGATTAGATAAAATTTTGTAGCTTCGAAAAAATGTCTAAAAAGTTATGGGGGAAAATATGCTATAATTAGTTTGCCTAGTGATCCAGCAAAGCATTATCACTTTAAAATAAAAATGAGCCCTCTTGTATGAATATCGAGATACGGCTATACAGCAAAATAGTTATAAATGATTGAACCAACTGAGCCCATAAAATTATTGTTGTTGCATAGTTACTTTCAACTGATTGCTACAAACTTAATAAACCGGGTGAGCATAGTGAAAAATCAAACCATTGTAATTGATGTACTGGTACTTTAGAGGGGAATTTGGACTAGTTTGAGAGTAGTTACAATTGTACTAGTTACAAAATGTCCAGTTAGAGGTGTGCGAACACGTCGAATACATTGTTGAAGGCATACTAGTTTGCGAGTAACTCCAATTGTACTAGTTGCAAAATGACCCGCTAGAGGTGCATGTAAGAAACAAATATTTTTCTATTATTTAAAAAAAAGATGAATGCTTATAAAAAGAGCGCTCATATATTAAGGAGAGTAACTCCAACTGCACTAGTTCCAAAATGCCCAGTTAGAGGTGTATTCAAGAAACAAATATTCTTGTATTAAAAAAGAAAGAAGTATGCTTATAAAAAAAATGCTCAAACATTGAGAGAGCGCGAAATGAGTATCACAAGAATATAAATTTTGATCAAGCCAATAATTTCGCTTTTTGGTTAATTAAGAACTAGTCCATTAACTGGTATAAGAATGATGCAGAGGTTGACTAGCTCAATAATTGATATGGCGCTAGCACCGCTAGTATATACAATATTGTCATGTTAAAATATCCTTGCCACCATTGAAGAAGACAAACTACTTCAGCTGCCAAGTCAAGTGGTGGTAAAGTAATTCTCAACAAAGAAGCTGGTTTGACTGCGGTGACTACAGGGTATAAAAATTAAGTAGCCTGCATTACATAGGAACCCACATCTTCGCACAAACAAAGCAACAAAGCTGCTCAGCGAATTATGTGAATTATTTAAAAAATTAAAATGTTGGTTATTTTGTAAAGAGAAAAATAACAGTAAAATATGTACATAAAAAGGCGGTAAATGAGCGAACAGCAATTTTATGAGCATGAACTGCCCCTATAGGGAATAATTAAAAACAGAAAAACGTGATCAACATTTTAATTAGTGGCATTTAACGAAAAAATTGCAGCAGCGGAAGCACAAATAGCCGAGTTGTAATGAAATACAATATTGACAGCAGTAACAATGCGTAACAAAAACAAAGGCGAGGAGAAAATTAATGAAAGCAAAGAACAACAATAGTAGCAGCGAGAGCAGTACGGGCAGCTGCTGCGCTAATAAAATTGAAAAGCAAAGCCAAAGCAGAAAAAATATGTGTATGTAGAGAGGCACCAATAACAAGAAAAAAATCGATAAAAGAGCCACAGAAGTGCCTGTAGCAGTTTTCGTTTTTAAATAAAGTCAATTCGGTGAAAAGCGTACAAATTTAATGAGTTTTTTTTTTTAGTCAGACAGTTTTAAAATTTATTAAGCCACTGCCAGAAATCGCATACTCATGATTACTACGTAACCACGCTAGAGCGGAGCTTTAAGGGGTTACATGGGTTTCGTTGGTTCAAAAAATCGATTTATTTTTTTTTTAGCTTATTAATTTCTACAACATCTCAGGAATATTATCCTAAATTTTCAAGTCGACACGGTCTTTGGAAGGTGTGCGCTCCAAGCCACTTTTATTGTTACTCAAAACCTTAAACGCGTTTTTCTCGGAACCGTGTTTTCAAAGTCGGTTGTCAAATGTTCTCGAAAACTACCCAACCGATCTTGATGAAATTTTACTCCGGGCTTCAAAATACAATTTACTCATGCTTGAACGAAGGATTTTGTTTTTCTTTCAATTACAACTATTTAAAAAAAAAAAAAAAAAATGTCAAGCAAATTTCACCGAAATTTTCATTTTTTTGGAAAAATGTCTGCCAAAATTCCAATTTTTATTTTATTTTTTCTTTCCTTCGTTCAAGCACGAGTTTATGGTCTTAACTAAAACACATATTTTTGTTTTTTCATTTTTGATGAGCCTGTCAGGAGTTATGCTGACAACGCGGACGCACATTTTCTTCGAGGGGTCACCGGAAATGACGTCACAATGGAGGAGTTTTAATTTTTTTCAGAAATTATTCTTCAAATATGTATCTATAAGACAGAAAAAAGTTTGAATTAACCCTTAACCACCTAGCGTCGGTCACGGTGACTCTGAGCGATCTATTTTTTCAAATATTTCCGTTACTACGCGGGCCCCACGCCTGTGACTCTGTGTACCTTTTCTCCTCCCTCTTCAGTTTGCGCTCTGCGCTCGACCAAGCAACACGTGCGCGCAGTGAAAAGAATCAGGTAAATATATATCGTATGCGGTCCTGGTGACCGACGTTAGGTTGTTACGTTTCTTTTAGTGTTAACATTTTCTTATCGTTTTTTAGGTTCAGCATGTCTCAACGTGATCGAAATATCTGTAGATGGTTAGAAGAGAGTGACTCAGATGCTGAGGATCAAAGGGACGAGCCGGAATTGCCAAATGAAGACTGCAGTGACGTAGAAGATGTACCTTTAGACCACGTGATTGAAAGTGAGTGTCAATCAGACTCTGAAATTGATGTTGACGAGTTATATGAAAATAATGATGATGGTGATGTGCCAGTTGATGATCAATCTTCAGATGACGATGTTCCATTGGCAAGATACCGGAACTATTTCGGAAAAAATCGGTTCCGTTGGTCGAGCCAACCTCCAGTTTCGCGATCGAGGACTTTGCAACACAACATCATTCATCAACCTCCAGGATTGAAAAGGAACTTCAGAGATGTTTTGAACAGAAATACAAAACCATCCGATATTTGGCAGTTATTTTTCATTGATGATATGTTAGAAGAAATTGTTAAGTATACAAACGAAAAAATTATCAAGATAAGACCAAACTATCAAAATCAGACATGTGTTCATGACCTCGACGTAATGGAGCTAAAAGCTTTGATCGATATGTTGTACTATACCGCAATTTTCAAAGAAAACCACACACATTACACATGTTGGTACAGCACAGATGGCACAGGAAGAGAGATTTATCGTTGTATAATGAGCAAGAACAGGTTTGAAATACTGCTGAATTGCCTTCGATTTGATGATGCGAGCACCAGAGATGAACGCCGTAGCACTGACAAAGCTGCACCTATATCTCAGCTGTTTGGTAAGCTGATACAAAACTGCAAAGAAGTTTGTTCAATTGGCAGTTACGCTTGTATTGACGAGATGTTGGTGGCTTTCCGTGGGAGATGCGGCTTCAAAATGTACATGCCGAAAAAACCCAACAAATATGGATTAAAAATTATGTGCATGACTGACGCCAGAAATGGATATCTTGTTGATGGCTACATATACTTGGGAAAAGACTCAGATAGCCAAGGCTTGCCCGATGAATACCAATGACTGAACAAACCCACGCAATCAGTTTTGCGACTGATTGCATCGATTGAAGGAACCCACAGAAATGTTACGACTGATAACTGGTTTACTTCAGTAGAGCTAATGAAAATCCTGAAGCAAAAACAGCTGACACTTGTAGGGACCCTTAAAAAAAATAAAAGGGAAGTACCTCCCCAATTTCTACCTAGCCGTCACCGAGACGTTGGCTCTTCGATTTTTGGATTTACGTCAGATGCAACATTGGTGTCTTATGTACCAAAGCAAAACAAATCCGTGCTTGTTCTCTCCAGCATGCATCACATGCCAACCATTGATCCACAAAAACAAAAGCCAGAAATGATCACTTTCTATAATAGCACCAAAGGAGGCGTCGATACATTAGATCAGAAATGTGCCATTTATTCAACTTCTCGACGCACACAGCGCTGGCCAATGGCAGTGTTCTACAGAATGCTGGATGTATCTGCGGCAAATTCATACATCATCAGCAACATGAACCAAGCTCAGAGAAAGGTGCCCAGACTGAATTTCATGAAACAACTGGCTAAAGAACTTATCGAACCTCATTTGAGACGTCGAGTGAACCAGTTTGGATTGCAGAGGGATCTTCAGAATGCTATTCGCCGGGTTCTCAAAATAGATGAAGAACCAAGATCATTTTCGGCAGGCAGCTCTGATAAATTAGAAACACGCAAAACTTGCTCAACGTGTGACCCAAAAAAAAAAAGTAAAACATTCCATTTGTGTTTTCAGTGCAAAAATCCAATTTGCGTTGAATGTTCTCAAAAAATGTGTATAAGCTGCCGCGACAAATTGTAAATGTTAGGGGGCTGTAATTTTGTAATGATTGTAATTTGATTGTGCCAATGATAGTTTTATATAAGAGATTATATACTTAAGTTACTAAAATAATTAAAAAAATATTGATCTCATTGATTGTTATTGCTTAGCTCTCAGTTTAATAAAGAACCTATAATTTGTTGAAATATTTGTAAGTGAACTTTGATTAATAATAATAAAAAGAAAAAAATGTTAATTTTAAGAATTTATTAAAACAATTTGAAATAAAAACAACTAAAGAACTTAATGTGGTTTAATTTTTTGCCAATTTATGACTTTTTAACCTTGTTAATAGTACTTAAACCCAAGCGGTCACCATGACCGACGTTAGGTGGATGTGTTACTGGAATACACGTTAGGTGGCTAAGGGTTAAGTAAATAATTTTTTACACAGAAAAAAAAATATTGAAAAATAGGCCTTTTTTTACCCGACGAAACCCATGTAACTCCTTAAAGGTGGAACTGGGTACTCGGAAAGGACTGGGTACAGAGAAAAAGGAAACCTCATCTGCGTTGGAAAGATCAGGTGAAGAAGGACTTAGCTTCACTAGGCTTCACCAACTGGCATCGGTTAGCACCAGAAACAAACAATTGAACCGCTTTGTTAAACTCGGCCAAATTTACTTACGCGGTTATTGCGCCAATCAAGAAGAAAAAGTGCCCTCGTAATAGGAGCAAAGTTATACTAGTTTGATTTGACTGTTTTGACCTTAAATGGATAGTGAAATCGTAAAGCTTTATAAGGAACAACAAAGCCACTCAAGAATTTAGGGATAATCAACTGAACCACAAACAACATCAAAAACTAACATCAAGGACTGAAGGGTACGTCTATTCGAAAGGAACTCGAGATTTATTAGTATGTACCATGTGGTAGCGAAACGAATAAAATTTCGATTTATATTCGAATTAGAGACATAAATTGGATTCTAAACCAAAGAAACATATTCGAGGTTCGAGCGAACCAGAGAGTTGTATACTTGAGGTATAGGTCCTCTAATAGCGCCTCAAAAATGCTAAATTAGCAGCAAATGTAAAACCAGAGTCAAATGTCACACCTAGGCCCGAAAACTCTTTAACTTTAAAAAGAACAGCACTTGATAAAGTACAAGAGAATGGAATAACATTCAGAGATTTTGAAAAGGTTGTATGAGAATATTTCTCTATATTAAGTGAGGACTTATTTTGGGCCCTCCAAGCGACAAGATTGTTTAAATCTTGCTGCACTAAAGAAGCATGAGATTGGTTCTGTGCTGACGCGGGTCTATTTTTGGACTACCTTTGCGAAGAGCTTGAAACACTTAGTTAGTTCCGAAAAAGATCTGTAGTTTCCAACCTCGTTCATCGTGAATCGAAGGCCTGGCAGTGGAAGAAAAAATGGTTTTGCGGCGGAAACAAAAGCCAAAGAAGGGTGTCATTATTTCGAAAAAAGCTGACCTGTATTTTCGAGATGCTGTAAAACAAGCCCATATGTCGGAAAACGTCCAAGAAGTGTGCCAAAGCGAAGGCTTACGATCATGTGAAAAATTTTTGTAGGAACCAATCGAAATGATAAACCAAATAAGAGTACTAAGCCGTACGTAAAACTTATACCTACAGTCGAGACATCCTGTGGCTGTGGGGTTATGGATGATGCCACATGCGTCAAAGCAGACTTGAAGTAGATTCATGGCGCTGAGTTTTATACTACAACGAAGAGAGTAAGAGTCCCAGGTGCTTTTAAGATAGAATTATAAAATGTATTAAATGTTTGATTTGCTAAGCCATCTGTTAGTGTGGCATGAAAAGCAAAACGAACTGGTATGAAAAACACGGGGTAAATATTGTTAAAAAGGTCCACAATTCCCCAACTTGTCTACAGTTGCGAACTATTGGAAAATATTGGACAATTACTAAAATAATATTGAAAACTGAAAAAAGAAATTAAAAATGAGCGGCAGCTTAAAATCAATTGGCAGAGAGCAGTAGATACCATAACAAAAACGGATGCCCACCACCTAATGATAAAATAGAAATTGTTTTCAAAGCTTATATAAATTTGATGTTATAACGATTTTTGCCCAACCAATATTTTTCGTGTCCATTCTGTAGGGATTACTTCATGAAGGTCAGAAGATCAGTAAGCAGTAAGCTTTTGAACGAAGGTGCAGTGGCTCAAGTCGGCTATTTTAGCACAACGCTGGTCGTGGACATGTAGACTTAAACATATTCCATATAACGCGGAGCGGGCAAGTTCAGGTCCATGCCATATGCTAGATGTATAAACATTAACCAGGGCCACTGAGAACTTTAATTTTTAATTTGCTCAGGACCAAAATACATACATATAAATATATGTAAAATAGAGTAGAAGAAAAATACTAATTATAATTAATAATAACAATAATAATAGCAATAACAATAACGTGTAGTTGAGCAGCAATTCCCATTTATTTGATTCTAATTTGATCCTCATGCTAATAAGAACAAGTAGGAAGCTCCAGTTGTGCGTTCGAAATATGATGGCATGTCACCAGCGTAATCGCACGCATAAATACGTTCGACTGCACCACCGCACCGCTGTAACTACTAGACCAGTTTGGCACTGCCATATTCTCCTGCTATGCGAATTTCAACAAAGTAAAGTCTTCGCTGTCTTGCCACCCTCCGCGGCCTTTGATGATGGATTATTCCTTTACGTGTGAGAACGTTGGAAAAACAGTATCATTCATACACACACACATACATACATCTATTCGCATAACAAGCACAAATTCATGCACGCACACACGTTTGCCAGCAGAGATAAACTATACTTACGTGCTTGCATATATCTTGAATTCGTATAAAATAGTAATAATAATCACTTTGTCAAGGATAATGCCTCATAATGGAGGAGGCCACATTAAATTATATAAATTGTGGTTATTTGTTGTTATGGTGAAATAATTGGGTTTTTTTCTCTGGCAGCGTAGGCAATACAGCCTAACGCAGACGGTGATGGCTACGCGTTTGTTGTTGTTATATGTTATCCTTTTTGTATATATTATATATTATATGTATGTATGTATGCACATCCATAGCGTTGAATTTATCCCGAGTGCGAGCGCTGTTTGTAGTTGCTGCTTCGTTTTCTTATTGTTGGCTTGCCTGACTGCCGGCTATTCCGTTAGCGTTTCAACAGGAAATTAAAACATCGATTATATTCATATACCCACAAATGCAAACATGACAGCCTCTAAACTTACACATGCACACATACATACATACATGCATAACTACTTGGAGAACGGCATAAATACGTTTATTTACAGATGAATGGGTATTAACTGAAATATTTATTGTATGTACCTACATATGTACATACGTAGTTGTTGTAGAATTGTGTGTTTGATGGATATTAAGCTGATTGCTATTCGCGCTTGCTTGTAAATAAATCAATTTTCAGCTTAGCTAAATATTCAGTTCAGTTGCGAGCAGCATGCGAAGTCAGCGCTATACGGGTGCAAGTACGAGTATATAGGCTGCCATTACCTACACATGCAAACATCCTATAATACAAATATATACGTACATATGTAAATTATAATAGATTACATCCTCAATCATCAAACTAATGCCTACCCATAGAGACCCTGTGCAGGAACGAGAAATCCATTAGCACCGATATGGTTCGCTTCTACTTCGTTTGGAACCATGCCTAGTTTGCTTCCCGTCACATTTCGCCCTGAACAAGTGATCCGAATCCTTCTTATACCTCGACAAAAAAGGCTTTATACAAAACGAAAACCACACGCCAATAATATATCACATATTCAGAAGAGCGAACAATAAAGTAATCACATCAAAAACACTTAATGCAAATAATAAACATTTTGATACATATATTTCAAGCTGCGACAAAATCGAATCCACCCTTACCATTAAAAACTGCTGGTGGTTAACAAATGACACGCAACACTAACTCATACCACCTTTCTAGTCTGACTACCTTCTTTTACTACTTTTAAGGCTTTTATTATAAACAATAATCTATGCATCGTTTTTGTTCCCTTTTTCGCTGCATCAAAGTTATAAAATATATTAATAACTTCTAAATTAAAACAAAATTAATTTCAATACTAAGAAAAAGTTACTCGACATCAGATAATATACGTACTTGAGAGCTAGTCTAGAGACATTGTACGACACATCATTACTATACTAATACTATTGTTTATTGTAGTACTTAATAATATTAGTTGATAATAAATAAACAAATAAAAAAAAAAAAGTGATGAAAATTACAAAGCGTTGCCCTGAAGTAAAGTCAAATACTACTAAGTATTACTTTAGTAAGGCTCCGATACTCGCTCGAAATCCGTTCGTTGTCCAACTCTTCAAAAATTTGTTCGAAATTTTCAAGAACTTTTTATGGTGTCGTTACAGCATAAAATATTCACAGTTTTGGCCAAATATAAATTTGGGACGCTAAGAAAAATGACTTTAGTCGGCACTTGAGTATCGAAGTGGTTCGGATTTGTCGAAATCGTACTAGTTCCGAGTCAAAAATTCGCTGCACTAGTGTCAGGGCAGCCGTTCATAAGCATACATATAAATAATTATGTGACCCTCATTCACCACAAGGCATGAATCTTCTCGTTGGGTTTATATCGGGTGTTTTTTAAGAGCTTGAATGAACTTAAAATGATAATAGAAAACAGAAATATTGTTTGAATTAATTTTTTTTTATTATAATCTGGTAGATAATTTTCCAAATAAATCTGAATAACAAATCCTCCAATCAGCGGAAATTCTACGATGGCTTCAATTCTTGCGAGCGTTGTATTTAATAGCCACGCAAGTCAATATCCACGTAGTCGATGGGCAAATACCAAAGAGTTGAAAACGACGACGAACCGACTTTTCGGCGTTGTTGTTGTTGTTGTAGCAGCAAAAATATTCCCTATACATGTGCGAGAAGTGGCGCTGGAGTGGCAGTCCTTGGCCGGATACATAGTAAATCCGGGTCGTTCCGATAACGTTGAACCGACTGTCGTGGGAACTCATTTCGGCGTCTTTTTCAATACTTCGCTCTGTGAACTTATAAATTATTATTTTATTATTTTTTAAGTAAATTTCGACCATTTGGAAGCGTTGTTCTGACATTAAACGACTCATGAAGAAGAAATGTCAACACAGTTTGCCATTGTCAGCTGTCAAACCATAGTTATCACTACCGATAGTTCTCATGCAGCTAAAAAAGGACCCGATACTATATGTATATCCAACCGACTCTTGAGAATAGTAAGCGTTTACTAACTTTATCTGAAACCTTATTAATTTTAGTCTACTTGCCTAATGAGTTTCTCACTTTGTTGGATGCTGAATGAATGAATGAATGAATGGCATGAGGTTGTATGTGTGTGTGATAGTGGCGTTAATTGATCGCTCTTTGATGGTAATGTGCGGTTGTTTGTTTATGTGTTAGTATGCAGCTGTGGCTGCTGCTATTTGCTGACCAGTGGCCATTAAATTTCAGAATATTTGCAATTAAGTCACGTTACAATAAACGCAGCGGAATGGTACGTTGGAAGGAGTTGAGTAAATCCAGTTCAATTCAAGATATCAACAGCTACGGCAGAAGTAATCTCTAAACAAATTCGAACACAGAAAAACTAATTAACTTCAGAGAGAAAATTGCAATTGGATATAGAATTGTTCTTCTACCTTTTAAATAAAAAAATAAATGAAATAAGTATAAAAATAAATTAAAAATATAAAAATAAATAAATTAATAAATAAGTAAAAAAATAAATAAATATAAAAATAAATAAATTAATAAATGAAATGAAGCGATTTATATTGGCGACGGGAGCTTTGAAAAAGGAAGTGTAAGTCAGCTTTGGTAAGGTGGTTGTCTCCAAGAAGAAGCTGAGCTCACTAAACCGTAAATTTTAATTCATCCGCTCTCATACCATTCAAAGTGCAAACTGAAAGAGGGAAAGAGAGACGAGTAATGATGATATTTGAATGCCAACTAGCAACTAGTGTTAGAATGGAGTATGCGATAACTGGAGCACAAGCTAACATTCAAAGTATAATTAAAAGGTGTTTCTATACAGGAAAAGCAAATGGCATTGCAATGCACCTGAGTTTGGGACCCAACAACACAAAAAACATTCCATGAAGGCTTAAAAAGTCAACCCCAGTTTTAATGGAGGTCACGGAAATTATATTAAGGAATTAATTGAGTATAAAAAGAAAAAAAATGTTTCCTAGTAATTTTAATCTTTACAATATTTTTGGTTAGGTTAGATTGATGACGGCCAACGAATGGCGATCTCACATGAAATAGGCACCGTCATATTTACACATGAAAAGAGTGAATACAGACCCAAACTAAAGATCCTCCCTGTGATGCATTGATTTTGAAAGATTTATTGAATTTATAAAAAAGCAAAAAAAAAATTCTAAATTTGTTGTAAATTTTAGAATTTTTCTTTAAAAATTTATACTCTTTAAAATTTAGAATTTTTTTTCGCAAACAAATTTTTTAAATTTGCGGTATAAAAAAACAAAAAATATTCTAAATTTTTGAGTTTTTTTTTTAATCTATATTTATACTTAATATATATTATTTGAAATAAAACAATTGAAAACAAAAAAAATGAAAAAAGTTTTTAAATTTTATAAATTTTAATTTTTTTCCAAATATTACAAATTTTTGTTTTTATATATTATTTATTTTCTCTAAAATTAAAAAAAAATTTTTTTTTCAAAAATTTCCATTTTTTTCTTTTTATGAAGGGTGGTTAAACTTCAAAAGGCCGATATTGAATGTGAACCACACCTAAACGTCAAGTTCTTTTTTGCCATTTTTTTTCGACATTTTCCAATTTCAGACTAATTCAATTTGAACGACTAATTCGATTTGAACGTTAAAGTTATTCATTCTTATTATGAAACGGGCGTTCAATGCATATCGCGCACTTCGTGAAGAAAATCATCTTCAGTGATGAGGCACATTTTCACCTCAGTGGATTCGTCAATAAGCAGAATTGCCGCATTTGGGCGAATGATAATCCAAGAGTGATTGCCAATAAACCAATGCACCCACAAAGAGTGACTTTTTGGTGCGGTTTATGGCTCGGCGGCGTCATTGGGCCGTATGTTTTCCAAAATGAGGCCGGTCAGGCAGTTACTCTGAATAGTGTTCGCTATCGTGAGATGATAACGAACTTTTTTTATCCCGAATTGGAAGATATGGATGTGGACGATATGTGGTTTCAACAGGACGGTGCCACTTGTCACACAGCTAATGAAACAATGGCTCTTTTGCGCGAAAAATTTGATGGCCGAATAATCTCACGTCTCGGCGATGTCAATTCGCCGCCAAGCTCATGTGATTTGACACCGTTCGACTTCTTTCTTTGGGGTTATTTGAAAGAAAAGGTGTACGACGATAAGCCAGCAACAATTCCAGAGCTAAAGGATGAGATAATTCGGCACATTAACGGCATAGAACCTCAATAATGCCTCAGCGTCATCGAAAATTTGGACCAGCTGATGGAGGTGTGCCGCCGAGGCCGCGGCGACCGTTTGGCCGATGTTTTGTTCTATGCGTAATTGAACTGTACCAATATTGTCATAGTAAAGAGAAATGACAATAATTATCTAAAAAATTGTATTTTATTGAAATCAGCAGCGGCCCTTCAAACTTAACCACCTTTTATATACTTATTAACTTCTAAGACCCATTTTACACTCAAAAAGGCGTGTAAAAACACTAACACTCAAACTGAAATTAAAAATTGACAAAATGGAAATATTATTCCAAAATAAAATAAATGACTACCCTCCCATCACCACTTACGGAAACTCATGCCGTTGAGCTGCTTTTCATTAAATTGCCAATAAATTCACTTTAAACGGCGAAAATGCACCGCCACAAACAACCGAGGCAGGCTTTAAATCACTTTCCGCTGATTGAACAGGGCCAAATGTCGCCATTCTCAGCGTGTGATTAAAGGATAATAATGCAAATACGAGAGCTCGAACGTAAATCAATTCCCAAATGATGAAAATACAAATAGAGGAGCAAATACACATACAAGCACATATTTATATGTCTATAGATACGCAGCACATGCAAGTACATATAAGTAAACATGTATACAAGCAAATACCCTGCAAGAATTGGCTGATGGAAACTAATACATAAAAAATATTTTTACTTTTTTTAATATAATTTTTTTCCAGTACATTTGCTTTGGATATAACTTAGTGAGGATATAACAAAAGAGGTCATACTGTAGTTTTTACATTCGAAATATGTATGTATGTGAAAGAGTGGAACCAATATTGCCAGAACTCCAAAGCGAAAATTGTTTTGTGCCGTCTAAAACCGTGCGCGTGGCCTCAGCATTGAAAGTTTACGTAGGTACTTTGCAACCTTATGATTTTTCATTTAAAAAAAAAAGTTATTAGACACTAAACTTCTCTGGTCTCTGGAGCGTTGGAAATAACGCACAAGTACAAATTAATGTCCAATGCAAGTTGATCAAGAATGAAGCACTCAGTTTGTCGGATGACGGGTGAAATTTGTGACTTCGTAGCCTAACACCGCGTTGCAAGAGTTCGCATGATAGTAAAAATATGAGAAAGAGAACAAAAAGTTAAGAAATAATAGAATAAGAAATAAAGCCAAAAAATATAATTTTTGTTCGATATTCGGTTTTCATTTATAGGTTATGAATATTTACACCAATTTCGATTGCTTTCTTCATCGTTGGCTGCAAAGCAACATTAGAGTGAGTCGTATTTATCGACAAAATTCATAAGTTTGTGGAAGATGCAAAATCACAAGCATTTTTTTCACATTTGAATTTAGAATGAGACATAAACTTTGCTCTGCGCCTTGCCGCATATTTCCATCAACAGTGACATCCTGTGACTTCCACTGTTCTCGTGGGGATGCCTGTTGGAGTGTGCATGTGTGCGTGCACGTGCTGAAAAGCAAATTTACATGCGACAGCGACAACGCCAACGATGACACAACCATGCAAAGGGCCAAGTAATAATACGACGGATTTTTAATATCACTAGTACGTACTTATATGTATGAGTGCGTGCCGGTGTGGCGTGTGAGTGTGAGCGTGTCGCACAAGTTCATTATGTCAACAGGCAACAAACAAATTTTCATAATCAATTTTCAATTTAGGTTGCGCGTTTCGTATTTCAACAAAATGCGAGTGTAACACTTACGCACACACGCACACACACACACAGCCCAGCAGCGTAGTAGGGATATGTACGTACACAGCATGCCACCGGCAGCTGCGTTCGCTTGCCATACTCCCTTCAGCAGACGAGTATAGAAAATTTCCCTTGGGATTATTGGGAACGTCGCTGAGCGGCTAGAAAATCGAGTTGAGCATCGGAGAGAGATAATAATTAACGCTGGGAAATTGAAAGAAAATAAGCTTTGCATAACAATGAAAATGAGAAGTGCGCACAAACGCTATCGCCAACAAAAATAATAACAACAACGCCCTTATACATATTTAAAAGTACCTAACGACAACTATTTTAGCACAATGCCAGATAAGAAATTGAAAATCAATTCTCAATTTATCCAATGGCTTGCCTGCCCGCGGCAGTGGTGCTTGTGGGCGCGAGAAAAGCGGCGCACGGTGGTTTCAAGTCGATGAAAGGCGAAAAAAATTCAATATCTCGTAGATGGTTGGGACGTGCTGAAAATCGGTCCTACAGCATCTAAACCAAATTAAGAAATTAATTTAGAAAATTAAAATGGCCCAATAAATATGGTTTTAAAACTTGTCAAATAAAGCAAAGGAAATATATTACGTAAAATAAAAGGTAAGAAACTTATCTATATGCTGAAATTTTATAGTCGCCCAATTTCAACTCATTTATTGAATCCCAAATTTACGCGAAATCGTCCGCCGCAGCTTGGTGCGTCCAAACTTACAGTTGCTAAAAAACAAAGTTGACTGTATTGAGGCAATACCGCAGCTTATGCGAAAGTTTTGGCAGTGACCTCTGGTTCAAGTTCAAAATTCAATTATGAAATTTGTATTCTCCATTAAAACAAGACCGCATTTTAAAGCAAAAAATCCTAGCTTTCATGTTATCATAATTCTGGAAATTCAAAAATGTCGAAATTTAAAAAAAA
The DNA here is from genome assembly GCF_028408465.1 of Anastrepha ludens. NCBI lineage: Eukaryota > Metazoa > Arthropoda > Insecta > Diptera > Tephritidae > Anastrepha > Anastrepha ludens. Next base: position 113,046,668 of record NC_071500.1, on the reverse strand, counting down.
TGAGAAAATAATTTGAAGAAATCAGAACAAAATGGGGGAAAAATTAAAAAAGTGGAAAAAAATTGGAAAAAATTTAAAGAAATTGAAAACAAAAGTGGAAAACAGTTAAAAACAATTTAAAAACTATTAAAAAAAATTGAGGGAAATTAAAAAAAAAATTTAAAATATATTTATTAAAAAAAAAATTTTAACAAAATTTAAAGATCTTCCAAAAAATGTAAAAAAATATTGTATAATTTTGCTTATAATATTTCATTTGCAACCACGAAAAAAGCTTATAGAACACATACATGTTGTTTTCTTTAAGATCGACAATTATTTTATTTAGAATGCAAAGAAAAAAATTGTCAAGCCCTTTTTCTTGGCAGCCTCTCCATATTTCCTCCTCTCGTTTGCACAGTTCATGCTATGGTAGAGTAAATCAAATGTGATCAGAATCGATTGATCGATATATTCAGTTGTAAGGCTTGTAGCCGATGAATTGGCCAACCGTGGAACAGCGGTTCACCCACAAGGGCCAGAGCCAATAATCGGGATCAGTTCAGCAGGAATCTTGAATTGGATCAGCGATTATGCAGGCAATTTACATAAAGAGCGATGGTCCGGTCTAGAACGCTGCAGAACTGCAAAGTGTTTTGGGACAAGTCCGAACAGAAAACTGTCAAACTTTCTACTAAAACTTGGAAGAAAAGAAGTGCAGTTGATGGTCGGATTCATTACAGGACACAACCCCTGGGGTCAGCATATGACCACCATTGGAATCATTGAGGACCCAATTTGGCTGTCGTGAATGGAGGAGGCGGATAGCACTGATCACTTTCTCTGTGAGTGCCCTGCCTTTGCTAGAGCACGACTACGAGTTTTGGGTTCCGATGTCGTGAGAATGAATAATATTCGTTCTCTAAAACTGGAGGATATTTACAGATTTGCCAAAGAATCTGGAAAATTCTCGCAGGACTAACTAGCTCTATTTCTGTCTCTATTCTTTCCTTTCCTATCTCTTTCTCCGATACTTTACTCCTTCTCCTGAGTGTTTTAGGAGCCATCAAATCTCCTGGTGCCCCTTGGCTTGACCTTTTAAAATTACAAGGCTTGTAGAATTATGTAACTTTCTTTGTAGATCTACTAACCTCCGGATCACGTGAGTATCGCCGGTAACGAGACCTCTGACTCTTTAGCTAGGATGGACTCCGAGGCCAACTTCTATGAATCGGAGCCCGTTCTGCCACTCCCTTCTGCAGCTAGCAAACGATTTACTTCAACCCACAAGGGGGCTTGACAGGCTGAGAGAGGCTGCAGACGGACAAAACTGATGTCGGACCGACTGTCATGTCCGACCGAATGTTGCAGATCCTCCTGTCATTGATCAGAAGGAACTGTAGGCAGCTGGTTGGACTGATGATGGGCCACTTTCTATGGGTGAAGCACATGGAAAAGGTGGACATCTCAGACAGCGCACTCTGCCCAGCATGTGGAGAGGAGGATGATATGGTGGATCGCTTTCTATGCGTCTGCCCGGCCTTCGCTCGAATCAGGGCTGAGCTCTTTGGCACTGATGTATTAAGAAGCGACCAACTGGGCTCCTTGGACCCGCAAGATCTACTCAGATTTCTCCGGAGCTCGGGTAGATTTACAGAAAATTAAAAAGGGAACCCGAGTGCAGTACAATGGACTTAATTGTGTCTGAGTGCTGTACGTCCTAATTGCCACGACAAAAAAAAACCATTGGTTTTCATTATCAAAATTATTCACTAACAAACTAATTAAACTTACATTAAAATCATTATCCGATGGATCCTGCAGTGCAAATAGTGAACAAAGATATCAAATTAAATTTTTTTTGGAGCACGAATTTAACCAGCAAACCTATGGCTAAAGAAATTATTAAATTTCATTCTTTTGAAACTTTTTCCGCTCAGCAACCACTGTGCGACGTGGCACCACTCGGCGGGATATCACATACGTCGCGCGCTGAAGTTTGTGCGCTTCATGTAGGGCAGATACTTGTATGCATGTATGTGTGCGTGGCACTTGTGGAAGGAGAGATTTTTAAAAACAATTACGAAATATTAAATTGCTTTCTCACATAAATAAAATCCACTGTGCACTAATGGAAGGGTACCAAGGAAAGGAAAAGATGAGGAAAATCCCTCTACTTGAATGGAAAAGCGTACGAAAATCTCATATGCGCCTGCACATATGCAACACTTGGGATGCGCACATGCAATAAATAAATATTTAATTACATTTATTACGGAAATCTAACTAAAATCGCTGATTACAAGTGAATAAAATTGCTGTTTGCTTGCCCCCTCCCCTCGCCCTTTTGCTTTTCTCGATTATTGTTTTGACAGCAGCACTTGAGTGATTGTTGTTTTTGTTGTTGTTGGCAAATATACGTTATTGGCAGCATCATTACTTTTCACTGCCTTTGGGGTGTTGCCATGGGCAAGTGGTGCAGGGTTGGTGGGCCGAAACGCGAAGTTGCATGCACGCGAAAATTGCTACTGCTGCTGTTGCCGTTGGCTTGAGCGAGATGCCATTTAACCGTTTCTGCTGCTGACATTGATGTATTGCCAGCGCAAAGCGGAAGTGCGGATGTGCGGAAATACGAGCACTGCATGCGATGCATGTGTGTGCGTGCATTGATAAGCGCATAATGAGCTGCTAAAAATTTCCGCAAAAGTTAACCCCTTACGAACTTTGCTTTATCGTAAACTTTTCTTGAGTTGCAAAAACTGAATTTTGACTAGCTGATCTTCTTATAAATATCAAATAAAGCAGGATGTTAAGGGATAGATACAAAAACTTAGGTGGAGGGGTGTTATGATACGTTGCCACTCTAGACAAATAAATATTTACGTTTCTCGAGTTATCAAGCAAATTATGAATTTGAAGAAATTACTATGAATCGGCCATCCTCTCGTCATAAGAGATGAACAATAAATCTAAAGTCTTACGCCCTAAAAAGTGCAATACAAAGTAGGCAGATGCATTCAAATACCACGAAAAATTTCAAAATTTAGTTCTCGGTCAAATTATTAAGCACGGAAATGAGTGAGCTCTATTTGTAAGTTTGAGCTAATCGAGACTCTTCTAGATCAGTTTTTAGGGCATGCCAAGCGAACAGTTGTTATTCCTCCACTAGTTTTCAAATCTTGAAGGCATTCCAAAGGCGCTTAAGGGGGTAGTATGGTATTTTTTTTTTTTCATTTTTTTTTATTTTTTTTTTTAAATTATTCTATAACATCTTAAGATTATTGTGTGAAAGTTTGAAGTGCATTAGAGTAAAATTGACAAAGACACAAAGGATTAAGTATCTACCTCTCCAACCGGATTTCACGCTGCCGAAAATCTTTAAACGCGTTTTTCTCACACTTGCCTTTTTTACGGTCGGTGTCCACTGTAGATTCATATCTACTGCACCGATTCTTTTCAAATTTGGTTTTTTTGTTTCTTTACTTTATTCACTTATTCACGAGGTAATGACGTCGAGTTTTTTTTTTTTTTAAATTTTGTCATATTTTAAAACAACAAAGTTTTCAAGTTTTTTTTATGAAAAAATCGGTGTTATGACTTCAAAGCGCTTTAAAAAATTTAAAAAAAAAAAAAAAAAAAAAAAATTCGACGTTGTTACCTGCGAAACTTTATTAGCTGATGAAATCAATTTGGTTTTTTGATTTTAGTTGATCCAATAATGAGTTCTGAAGGACACCGCAATAAATCTTTTTTATGAGACGTCCGCGAAGATTCGCTGCCACCAACTCATTTCTTCATAAAAATCAATGAAAATTTCACACAATATTCTTTAAATATGACTTTATAATGAAGTAATTTTAGAATTTTGAATAAATCAACTGTGTCGACAAAAAAAATTTCGAAAAATATGCTTGTTTTACACCGAATTAACCATACTACCCCCTTAAGGCTTGGTCTCTTCAAACTATCCAAATCATAATATAATATTTTATTGATTTTCTTCATTAAACAGTTTTTTATAATTTTCTTTGTGTAATCCAAATTCTTCATTCACCTTAGTTAATTACAGTTAATGAATTAAAACATTCTAAAAAGGACCTGTTACAAATTGAGCCCTTAAATGTTTTTAAATTTCTTCATATTGGTGAAAAATCATTAAATTTCCCCTGGGAACTGAAATGCATCAAACAAAAGTAGTCTATATTTAGGCGCACCGGCGCGCATACAATGCTTCGCTTACCCCTTGCATTGTTTTGCAGTAACCATTATCGGTGATGAATGCTCTTGCAACGTCATTGTCAACAGGATATCTAATATCAAACGATTGGAATAAAAGGAATTTAGATAAACTTTAGGTGTTTTGTTAACTGCTGCTGTAACACAAAAACCAGCTATCATAAGGAAAATACCAAAAGAAAAAAGAAAAAAACAATTAAAACAATAAAATTGAAAAACAGAAAAAAGTGTGAAATCCTTACACAAATTGCTCACACGCCATTGTTAGAGGGCATTAGTGGAAAAATTCTAAAAAAGGAAAATAACAACAATAGCTTTTGCCAGCAACCCTTACGACTGGGCATTCTGCAGTGCCTCGGGCTGGGAAGCATGCACAAAAGCGCTACGTAGCGCACACAACCACTTGAGTGTCCATGGAAAATCCAGCAATTATGGAGTGGCGCGCTTTGCTTGTCCGACTTTGCTGCGTTCGGCTGCTTCGCTTTATTACGCAAATAAATTAAGTTGGCCTGGAATTTAATGTCCTTCGCAGCGACAAACATACGTATTTTAATGTGCCCACATTTGTGTATGGAAAGTTTATGAGAACGTATGTCTATGTATGTGTGTGTGTGTGCATTTGAGTGGGCTTGTGTGTGCTTTTGGACAGTTTTGTATTAATTTATTGCATTATGCGCCTCAGGCAAGCAGGACCAGCTTGTTGGCGCAAACCATAAGCCTTGAGGGCTCACCCAGCATAATAGTATCATATGTGTATGTATGTATGTATGTGTGTATGTATGTGAGTGCTTGTATTCACACTGAACCCTACTCTGAGTGTTTCGCCTTGTTAGTGGTGGCAGCGGCTCATTAAACGTACTTTAATTACCGTTGTATTTTCACATTTGTCCTTTTTGTTGTTTGCTAGTCTCTTTTGTCGTCTTTTGTGCGTTTCTGTGCCAGTGTGTAAGCAGTCACGTACTGACAACATTAATGTAAGTTGTAACAGTTTTCGGTAGGTCACTGGTTACTCCACTAACTTAGTTGATAAGTGTTAGGAAATAATTTTAAAGTTAAGTGATTTGCACATTTTTTACATCGGAGTAAAATTAAACAAAAAGAAAGAAAGAAAATTGCTACTTTTGTACGCAACACAAAATAGTCTAGAAAAACTTATGTCGGAGACTAGGGTACCTGGGATTAGATATCTTTTCTTCAAGATCCAAACTCCTATTGTGCATATATGGATTGACTCAGGGATGACATAAAATAGTGTGACACAAATTTAGAGATTCTCTTCGCTATTCAATTCCTTGGAGACTCTGCTGCGAGGGTATGGTACCCTGAAGTCGGCTCACCTGAGCTTGACATTACAAATTTGTTCACTTTGCTTGGATCGTTTTGCTTTTTGATTCTTTCCAAGATTTGCTGGATTCCTGGATAATACCTTCGAACTTCGGGCTTATAAACTGTTTTGGATGAACATTTTGGGTTCATAAAAGCTCTGCGCTAACTCGAAATGAAAGAATTGCGAACTCTCTGGACACTGTTAGTTGTTTTAGCTGAGTAAATGCAGACTAAAAGCTGTTTTATGGCTTTTATAGCGAGTTTCGCAGTAAGGCGTGATTTCTGGTGGTTTACTAATAGTTGGTGCAGGGAAACATTCGTTTTTATTTTGAGAGGCCTTTCACCCGAATTTACTCACATAGTTTTAAGCATCTGGTCAACAATATTAATTCGATTTTTGAGCTCTAATGAAACTAAAAACTTTTCTAAAGATTCTCTGCGAAAAAGTGTCAAATTTTGACGCAAATTTGTTTTTTTTTTTTTAATTGGCAAAAACCTTGAAACTTGTATGCACTTTGTAGAAGGATGAACTAAAAACTATATAAAAATAATTAAAATTAAAACAAATAAATTTTAAAACTTCTCATGATGTCCTGGTGCTAGTATTTAGCAGAGTTTTCTAGCGGCATTTCTATTAGGTTCCGGACTGGATTTCTCCATCCTCAGATTTTGTCAACGGTATACCAAAGTCCATGCGAATATTCTACAACGAACTAGACGTAAACATGATCAGAAAGTTCAGGAAAAGATGGGAGAGCTTGCCCACTTGCAGAAATACTAAGCTTACTAACACAAAGGGATTGAAAACAGTGATAGGCGTGTTGATGAGACATAAACGAGTAAAAAACCATCTTCCGTATGGAAAGGTATAAAACCGTAGGTTGCTCCATTTGTGGAAAAACATCAGCACACCATTAACAGGAGGAGGAGTTCGGCTAAATTCCCAACAAATGTGTAAGCGCCGAATCTTTTTAAAATTATAGCTTTTGTCTCATTTTGATAGAGTGAGCCTATGAATTTTTGGTGTGGTCTCAAAGCAAAAGTGCAAAGTCGCCGAATCTCATCAATTCCCTTCAATATGTTGATAGTTAGATAAAAAGGATTGCATGTTGTGCTCTCTTTAAAAATCATGTATCACTCACATATGTTGTGTCCTGGGTGGCTACCGTAACTGAGTGGGTTTGTGCGTGACTGCCATCTTGTAAAGGGTGGTTAAGTTTCAAGGGCAGGTGTTGATTTTGAATAGAATACTTTTTTTATGAAATTATTGTCATTTCTCTTTATTATGATAATATTGGTATGGCTCAATTATGTATAGAACAAAGTATCGGCCAAATAGCCTCGGCGGCACACCTCCATCCGATGGTCCAAATTTTCGATGACGCTGAGGCATAATTGTGGTTCTATGCCGTTAATGTGCCGAATTATCTCATCCTTTAGCTCTTAAATTGTTGCTAGCTCATCGACCGTTTCTTTCAAATAACCTCAAAGAAAGAAGTCCAACGGTGTCGTTGACGTTTAGGTGTGGGGCACACTCAACAGCGCCTCTTGAAATTTAACCACCCTTTACTATTTGTGATTGCTAAAAGTTAACACTATTTTTTTCATTTGAAAATTATTGTTGATACTTTTTTTATTTTTTCATTGATCGTAAATTCAAAACTCTACCGAAGAACCATTTTTAACTGTCTGTTAATTAACATACGAGGATCGTTTGAAAAGTTCATGCAAAAATAAAAACTTTTTAATTACTCAAAGTTTGTTTAATATAATGCCCACTTTATTAGAAAAATTATGCAAATAAATCTTCGTATAGTTATTTGGAACGCCAATGGACTCAATAACCACACCGAGGAAGTAAAAATGTTCCTTAATTTAAATCACATTCATATTTTATTGGTGTCAGAAACCCATTTTACTAACAAAACTTATTTTAAAATTATCGGTTACGATCTCATTTGTGCTAACACTCCAGACAACAAAGCCCATGGGGGATCTGCAATTTTGATTAAATCCGGTCTTAAATACGAAGGTTAAAGTAAAATGTGACGATCAATATCTACGAATTTACGCAGTATATTTTCCTCCACGTTTTAGTATAAAAACTGACCAATACGTTGAAATTTTTAAACGTTTCGGTTCTAAATTTTTTGTAGGCGGAGACTACAATACAAGACACCCATGGTGGGGCTCTAGGCTCATTAACCCGAAAGGAAGAGAGCTGCAAAGGTGCATCTCCCAAAAAAACTATACAATTTTGTCAACAGGCACACCGACATATTGGCCAAGCGATCCAAGAAAAGTTCCGGATCTCCTAGATTTTGTCGTATACTCTGGTATACCCATCCGAAGGCTGAGCATACAGCATAGTAACGAGCTTAGTTCCGACCACTCGCCTCTAATTGTAACGTAGAATGACAATGTCCACAATGTTTCTAAGAAGTATAAAAACTGACCTAAAATCCTTTCAATATTGGATAGATAAACATATCGATTTAAACATATCAATAGAAACAGGAGTCGAACTCGATGCAGCAATAGAAGCATTCACTAATGTTATCCATGAGGCAGCGTATTTGTCCAGCCCCTTGAGAGAGAAACTCCCTTCTAATGACCATGTACAAGTCCCTCCTGAAATACTACTTGTAGTTACAATAATAAAAAAAGAAGATTACGAAAGATCTGGCAGGAAAACAGATACCCCGCTAATAAAAGAGCACTGAATAAAGCAACGAAAGAACTCAAAACAAAACTATCTGATCTCAGAAATCAATCGTTTAATTCTTTCATCAAAACACATGAGCCTACAAAAAACGATGAACACAAAATCTGGAGGGCTACTAAATACATAAAGCGGCCAATCAAGCGTAATGTCAGCATTAGGGATTCTAATGGGGTATGGTGCAGAAGCGATGAAAGTAAAACTGAGGCTTTTGCCAAACACCTCTATCAAATTTTTCAGCCAAATCTTCCAATTGCCGCCAATGACGATGCGGAGTTCACAAATTTTCTTGAATCCCCATGTCAAATGGATTTTCCGATCAGCCGGATATCAAATAGTGAAGTATCTGAAGAAATACTTGGACTATTTAACTGCAAGGCTCCTGGATATGACTGCATTGATAGCAAAGTAGTTAAAGCTCTACCTGAGAAAGCTATCGAATTCCTTACAATAATCTACAATGCCATTCTCAATGTAAATCACTACCCAACACAATGGAAATGTGCTGTTGTTGTTATGGTGCCAAAACCAAATAAACCCGAAAACTTTCTTAAGTCTTACCGCCCCATTAGTTTGCTTGTAACGTTCTCGAAAATATTCGAACGAATATTTTTGAAGAGAATGTTACCAGTAGTTGGGGACCACAACATCATTCCCGAACATCAGTTTGGGTTCAGGGCAAGACATTCCACACCAGAACAATGCCACAGGGTTGTAAATGTAATTAGGGATGCACTAGAAAGGAAGCAACACTGTTCTGCAGCTTTTTTAGATGTTCAACAGGCATTCGACAGAGTATGGCATGTGGGACTTCTATACAAAATTAAAAAACCCTTGCCAGCACATTTCTATTTGATCCTTAAATCCTATCTGAGTGAAAGGCACTTTTATGTTAGACACCGAGATGCGTCTTCAGAAATATACAATACTACGAACCCGCCCTGCTTCGCACGGGTATAAAATATATACCCTATGTCACTCACTGAAAAAATGATTAAAATCGATCCAGTAGTTTTGGCTTATTCATTACTGCCCGTGGTCCGCACGCGTTAAATTTGGAGTAAAACAATTCCCCTTTCTTTATAGCATGAAGATTTCCCGCTATCTTTCGGATATCTAAATTCATACCCTAGATTTTTGCATATTAACTTTTTGCATTTTTACATATGTATTTATTTTATTTTTACAACAATTACTATATTACAGAATGTCTTTATATACAACGTTCATAGCCTTCTTGTCATTAGACAATACAAACATGTTTTCTCTAGAGGTTACTCTTGAAAGAGCGACATACAGTTGGCCATGTGAAAAACAGTCAACACTCAAATCTAAGCCTGCAACGTTGAAGGTTTGACCCTGAGATTTATTAATGGTCATTGCAAAAGATGTCTTTACCGGAAATTGTAAGCGTTTAAATTGGAATGGTAGATCCGATGGTATCAGAGGGATTCGGGGAATCAATACATCTTCTCCGGTACCACATCCTGTGAGTATTGTGCACTCTATTATGAAAGTTTTCAGTGATTTTACCTGCAAACGCGTGCCATTGTAAAGTTTAGGTGGACTTAGGTTTCTTAATAAAATAACAGGACAACCTATTTTCAGCTCCATTTTGTGAGGAGGGAGTCCAGACGGTTTCAAAGAATTTAGAAATTCTGTAGGAAATTGAACAGCTTCTTCCAAATCGAGAACAGTATCGACCGAGTAGTATATTTTCGTCGGCGCATCAATCTTTGAAAGAATCAAGTTATTTACTTTATCTACTTGTTCGTTAGTTGGTGACAGAATAGCTCTTTCTTTAAACCAAGATATTGTCTTATAACTTATGTTATCAATGTCTGGATAGACATTGTTGACTAACTCTTGGATGTTGTCTATCAAAACACAAAGGTTTTCTAGGTTAATCCTTCCCTCACTTTGTGTTAATTCTCCATTGCCAACTTTTAGCAGGATCTCTGGAAATAGCCTGTTCTCACGTGAAGATGACGAGACCCTCATATTAGTTTTAAGATCTAATTTATTGACATGCGACCAAAGGTGGGATCTTTTTAGTGAAGCATTTATTTCGTCAGCACGTGTTCCTCGAGTCACAACTGGTAGGATTTGATGGAAATCTCCTGAGAACAGAATTGTACATCCACCCATAGGTGAATTTTTGTTGTGCAAATCGCGTGTTGTCCTATCCAATGCTTCCACAGACGTCTTGTTTGACATGATAGCTTCGTCCCAGACTATTAATGAGCAGTCACGCATCAATTTTCCTGTATTGCTCTGTCTAGAAACACTACAGACGCTGTTATCATCATCGGTTGCGATTTTCAGCGGGAGCTTGAATGTAGAGTGTGCGGTTCGGCCTCCTTCCAAAGGAGTAGCGGCTATGCCGGATGACGCAACAGCTAACGCAATTTTTCCGGTAGATCTCAATTACTAACTACTGATGTAATATCTTGAAAAATATTGTTTTTAATTATATGCTGTAAAGAGCCATATACATAGATCTATATGAAAACAACAATGTATTTAAGGTATTTAATTCGATAAGGATTAATGTTGTACCTATTTGTTGAAATCGCTTCGAAAATAAGCTATTAGTTGTCGTAAAAAGTAAATGACAAAAAATGTTATTGTATGGAATCGATAGCAAGCTAAACGCGCTCCGAATCAATAAAAACTATTCAAAAACTGTATTTTAATTACAGTATGCAAAATTCGTATTAGTACACCCCCTAATAAATAAAACAACCACGTATATTTTCAAATTAATTTTAAAACAAATGCTTGAAACCGTTTTATTTTATAGATAATTAACTAAAATAAGGCCAAATAAAAAAACCGCTCAGAAAGTGTATTGAAATGCAAAAAAAAAAAATAAGAAAGAAAAAAATGAACACTATTCACAGAAGCAAAATTCGTATTAGTACACATGTATTTTTAATGATTTAAAGAGTAAATAAAAAATAGTTCAGAAAATTAATATTTTGTAGGATACCCTCGTTGCCTTAGAACAGCAGACAATCTCTTCGGCATAGATTCCACCAATTTTTTTGTGAGATTTGGAGAAATCTTCTTCCACTCTGATTTGAGGACTTTTTTTAAATGTTCTCGGTTCCTTATTTGATGATGTTCCAGCTGCTTTTTGAAAATCGACCATACGTTTTCTATGGGATTAATATCCGGGCTTTGTGGTGGTGTTTTGAGATAATTTGGACAGTTATAAAGCATCCATAACCTTGTATCCAACGCCGTGTGCTTAGGGTCGTTATCTTGTTGGAATATACATTTTTTTTTGCAACCCAATTTTTTGGCACCTTTGCGTAGATTCTTTTTTAAAATATCAATATATTGCCTCGCAGTCATAATTCCATCAATAAAATGCAACTTTCCTACTCCGTTTGCCCCGAACCAGCCCCATACCATCAGAGAACCACCACCGTGCTTGAAAGAAGGCTGCAGATTTCGTTTTTGAAGGCCAGTATTACACTCTCTCCAAATTTTTATGCGTCCATCGGACATTTTTATATTAAATTTACACTCGTCTGAAAAAATTACCCTGTTCCAAAACCGCACATTTTTGTTGAAATATTGCCTGGCGAATATAACACGCTTTCTTCTATTGACTGAGCTTACATACGGTTTTCTAACCGCAGTTCTGCTTCTAAATCCCAATTTTTTTACATAATTGCGCACTGTTTGCGGTGTAACTTTGATAGAAAAGTATTTTTCTAGTTCTGCAGCTAGTGAAACTCCACTGACGGTGGGGTCTTTTCTCATAAGGCGTTTCAAATAAGTCTTGTGCCTCTGCCCAAGCTTTGCCCTGTTCACATTTCGAAGCTTTTTGTCAATCCTTCCACTGTCTCTAAAAATTTTGACTAAGTTTTGTATTGTAGACACACTTTTCTGCAATGTTCTCGCAATTTCGCGTAAAGACTTTCCGTTTTTGTTCATATTTATTATTAATCTCCTAGTTTCGTTTGACTTTGGCGACATTGCAAGCTAACTCCGCGAACTTGAACAAATGGCTACTAAAACGCAACTGCCCAAGGTTAAACATTGAATCGTTTCGAAAATAAAGGTAAATACCGACAAATTGTTTACAAATTCAACGCATACTAAGTGTACTAATACGAATTTTGCCTGCAGTAGAAATAGCTACACTGCTACTAAAGCTATTTTTTTCAATTCTATGCAAAAGTTTCGGAGTTTTTGTTATTATTCTATTTTTTATGAATTTTACAATACCGCACTACGATTGAAATCAATTGCTTTAAAGTAAATTTGAAAATATACGTGGTATTTTTATTTGTAAGAGGGTGTACTAATACGAACTTTGCATACTGTATGTGCGATTTACTAATATAGAACGTGAAAATAGCGTTTTATTTCGCTGTAAAATTGTATGTGCATATAATTACATGGAATTCAACATTAATGAGGTGTGGTGAGATTTTCGCTTAACGCGGAAATCGGTTGACAGCGAACAAACACACAAACAGCTTTTTTTGGAAAAAGAGCTGCTTTTGTTTAAACAATTTTGGTTAAATAACAAATATATCAATTTTTTTTTTGAAGCAGAACGAAAGTAAATATTTCAAAGTTAAACTCTAAGAAAGTTTCATTTTAATTGGTTGATTCGTTTATGATTTATGGCCGTGAAAACAAAAAAATTATGTTTTTTTGCCACATTTTGACCGATTGCCACGCCCCCTTTATATATTTCTTCACATTATATAGATATAAACCTTCCTCTTCAATCAATCTATCTTTAAAAAAAAACCGCATCAAAATCCGTTGCGTAGTTTTAAAGATTTAAGCGTATACGGGGACATAGGGACAGAAAAAGCGACTTTGTTTTATAATATGTAGTGATTAGCGCTGGTGTGCCCCTGGGTAGTGTGTTGGGCCCCGTCCTGTACAGAATATTTACTTCCGACATGCCAATAACAGAAGAAGTGGAAGTGGCTACTTAGGCTGACGATACAGCCTTCATAGCTTCTAGCGATTCACCTGCAAGAGCATCCACTTTGCTGCAAAGCCAACTAAATATTTTAGAAATTTGGCTTGATAAATGGAGGATCAAAGTTAACTCCGACAAGTCTACCCATGTCACCTTTACGTTAAGAAAAGATAACTGCCCTTGAATATTTTTAAATAATGCTGTAATACCAACGAATACCAAGGTGACATATTTAGGAATGCATTTAGATCGACGCCTTACTTGGAAATCCCATATTAAGGCCAAACAAGAGCAGCTTAAAAATAAAACCAAGCGAATGCACTGGCTGCTTGGTCGCAAATCTCAGCTTAGTTTAGAAAACAAAATAAGACTATATAAAGCTATTTTAAAGCCTGTATGGACCTACGGTATACAGCTTTGGGGAACTGCTAGCAAATCGAATATAGAAATCCTGGAATATAGAATTTTGGACAACATCGCAGTCCTTTTGTAGCGATTTTCTTCATGTAGTCTCACATCGGCCCCTTTTGCGGTTTTCTTTGGGGTACGATACCAGTCAAAAGCTCGTCGACTGACTTCCATTGCGTCTTTTCGCAGTGTGTAGTCTATTCATCTCCACTTTCATAATTGCATATGGTTGGCCATTGGCTGCAAATTGCACTTGGGACTCTGAATTTTCTTTGATTGAGGCAAACCTTTTTTATTTTTCGACAAAGTATCCGTTAAGGCTTATAAACTTCGACCAACGCTGTCCTAGTTTGTTGATCCCTTCCGAATGATAGGATTTGTCAATGCATTCAATTTGCAATCACCTCCTCGTCTGAAATTAATCTTTTTAAAAACCGAAAAAATGGAACGAATTAACTTTTTAAATAGTTTTCCTAATCGAATATCTGGGGACTGTCAAGTTTTGGACTTAATGTCACATAACCAAATTAATCAGAAATCATCTATGAAATAATGTCTTATAAGCGCTTGGCACAACATTTCCGTGGACCCTGTATATAAGTAACAATCTGTATATGCCACACATTTCTTGATTCATACCGTCCTTTTGTCTCCTCTGCTTTACCGTTTCTCTGTTTTTGTCTTCTGGCATAAAATTTATTCCCCATCAAAATGAAAATGTATGCAAAATGCAATAAACCACAAGAAATGGTCACTTAATTTAAGTGATTGCTGCAGTTCACTCCTGAGCAATTATCGCAATACATAAACATAAATACACAAACACACCTATGCATTTACTTTCACAATGCATATCTGTCTTAGGTAAATTATCCAGCATAAAATGCTGGCTAGTTTCAGTATTCCAACTGCGCTGCAAAAGCGACTCGATTTTTGGAGAATTTATTGCATTGCTACTGCGGAAACAGCATCACAAATACAAAAGGAAGAAAGCCGCCTAATAACAGCAATACACTAAAAACAATAAAGGTGAAACTAAAAGACTGCTGACAGCAACAAAAACCGAAAATAAATTTGCAACACTTTTACCTCGAGAAAAATTGGCCAAAAATCCAGCCACTGCAATTTCGCACAGATTTATTACCAAATTGGCCAGAAATTAATAACCAAGCAGGCAGTGCCCTGAGGAAATAAATTTCAAATTGCATTTATTAAGCGAAAATCGCTTCTTTTTTAATGTGCAGCTTATGCGCTGCGAATGGCTTCTTGGAGGATAAAGGAGAAAAAGCCAAATTATTACTTTTCTCGTGGCAGCGCTGTGCATATATGTGGCAATATGTTGTTGTTGTAAGCAGATTTATTAGCGAAAAAATATATATACAAATACAATAGAATTTTTATTTTATAATGGCGTGGCTGCCTTAAATGATTTCTACTTGTATTTTTTGTCGTAAAATACGAATTTTTTGTTTAAATTTCCAGTGAATTTTCAACAAATTTTATTTTTACTAAATGAGTCATCAAGCGTTTGGCTGTTATTGCTCACTAACACACTAACGCACCTACAAAGTAGTCGATTGCCGCGGGCGGGGCACGGACACTCTGCTGTGATAACAACTTCAAAGTCACAGAAGCTTTAGAGTCAAGAGCTAACCAATCTTCACGAGATAAGCATAAAAAATGAATTAAATGAATTTCAACTACTTTGCTGTTCGCAGTCAAATCGTACATGACCACATCAACAAGCCACTACTACATACACATTTAACAGACGAAAATAATTATTAAAATAAATCAGCTTAAAAAATCCGTAAAAATACTGTAGGCCACTTTAGTGGAAATAAAAGAGGCCGCATGCAAACAGTAGCACATTTCGAAAAAAGACAGCCGAAAGAAATTGGAAAAAAAGTAATTGAAAAGGTAAAATTAAAAAAAATACAAATATAAAGCACTTAAAGGCAGCCCAGAGCTGAAGCGGATAAATGCCGTCCGTATCAAATCGAGAAAAGCAAAACGAGAAAACAAAAAATCGAAAAACAACAAAAAAGCTACTCGGTGGCTACCCTAGCACATCAAAAGCAACCGTGAGCCATACACTCGATGATCCAACCACTCGCTGCGCGCTGCTCGCAATAAGTAGGAAGCGACGGACCAACAACGAACACAAAATGCCATTAGTGGATAAGCGTGTCCGTCAGCCAAATAATGTGTAATATCTGTAACTCATTAATGACAGTAATTTAAGACACTGTCAGTCAGGCATCGTCGTCGTCGGCGCTGTTGTCGTTGGCCGTCGATATTGTGGTCCGTGGTCGTCATCAAGTCGATCCGGTTTTGTGCACTTGGAACGTTTTGGTCGCTGAAGGTACGCTGCTGTAAAGGCGGTCCAGCCAAGGCATACGAATAGACAGGCAGGCAGGCAGACAGACGGGGAGACAGACAGAGAGTCGATGGTGATACAGACAAAGTGATATGCAGTTAACAGGGACTGACTGACGCTCACCAGCTAGCGGTAGTGATGTTTCGGCCGGCTGCGATAGGCATACACACGCGCATACAGCCGTCAATAAACGTTGGTCATAAATATCGTACAAACATAAAAACAGCAACAAAGAAAAGTCAAAAAATCAGAAATAGACGCGACTTCTTACCAATCACTGCTACTGCTGTTAAACGTTGGCCTTTGCGTCTGCACTTCGCCCACTCCGTAACCATTTCCACTGGCCTCCGAACGCAACCCCTGAAGCGCTGAGTGGTTTTCGGTCTGTCCATCTGTCTGACTGCTGCCTATTTCTGTACAAAACTGGACTCCAGTGGCACGTCTGTGTTGTTCATAATTTCGTCGGTCAATCGCTTATACCCTTCGCCCTCTACCACAGCAGGCATCTTAGTACGCCTAACTCGACTGCTATGCTTATCCTTCTTCAATACTCTGCTTGTATGTATTTACGTTTGGATGTCTCCGCGGACAGATATTATCACGAATGACTGATGAATACACCATTAAACAGATACAGATACCGAGCCACTCTGAGACGAAGCCAAAGAATGAAGACAAGCAGAGTATCGCATGACAAGTAAGAGCATGAGATTCAATGTGGCTTCACTGTGGATCACGACCGTATATATTTATGATACTAAAGCACAAAGAAGGCACACATAAGAAAACGTATCAAAGGAAATGAAATGAATCTACTATGGAATGATGATATTAACGAAAACAAGGAAAAGGAGGTACTTTACTTTAGGTAGCGAGACAGGTACGAGTGCAAGCAACGTCAGGGATATGCAGAGAGATGGTAATATAATAGTACTGACCCGCCCTTTTACTCATATATGTAACTACCGATAATACGTCTCACAAACCGTGGCTATAATTATCCAAAGCTTAAAGGAATTTTTATTAACTGGCGAAGTCGAAAAATCTCTTGGCCTACGCGATCTCCAAAGCAGTTATTAGCTATCAGAAAGTCTCTTGTTTTTTTTAGTAATTTTGAGGGGATTTAAAATTGTTTTTGTTCACTAAGGTAGGTAATACGTTTGCGCCGTCCAAAATAACTACACCAATGAGGCCCAATTTCAACAAGTCCGGAACTGACGACCTGTTAAGAAAGCCACGAGCAGATATATTCAGAATTACGTCAACAATAACCAGCCACTGGCCTCTGGGAGACTATGCTAGGAAGAGGGGAAGGCCGTAAAACGATAGATGTAGAAGCTCCTATCATCCCGAAATTAGAAAGGAAGGAAACAATGTTTCACTATCTGTGTGAGTGCCTAAGTCTGGGTGCTCTACAACATAGAGTGCTGGGAGAATCATCGATGGTTAACTTTGATAAATTGCAGAAAAGAAAATAGGCAACATAGGCAGATTCGTAGTCAAATCAGGATGTTTCGACTAATAAAAAGCAGTGGTTCTACAAGTGGTGTATCAAAACGTCATCTTTTGTGCTAATTGGGTCTGGGCTGTGTCACTCAGGCAACGCCTTCACCACCACCACCACCAAGGTAGATAAGTGGAGGGAAAACGACCAAACATGTGGAAAAACGAATAAGGGCCCTTCTTTTCAGGAGTATAACACAGGTTCTTAGGAAAACGGCAATCCTCGTTCCCTCGATCTCTCGTTTTGCGATAAAACTGTCTCCAGTGCAGCCTATTTAGCCAGCTCACCATGCCGCTATGATCAAGAACCCAGTTGTGCCTAATATTGAAGTGTCGCCACGAAAAACTTAACTCCCTCTTCTTTGTCCACGTTTTGTGGCACAATTTGTTTAGTAAAAGTTTTCATTACTTTGGAGCATTTTTCCTTAGAATTTGCTCTGAAATAAAAAGTAGGCTTTCCCAGAGAACATCACGCACTTATTAAGTAGCTCAAGATGGCTGACAAAGAGTGAAAGTTAGGCACCTTACGACACCTAATTATTGCGATTGGTCGTATATGTAGAATTACTCACCTAAAAATTACAAAATTATAAATCGATTGAGAGTCGCCTTTCAATTCGATCACAGGGGCATTTGTAGCTTGCGTGTGAGTTTCGGTTTCATGGATTTACTACTGGTATGACTTTTTACTTGCTCTTACATAATATTTATTTTCCTATTTGAGTTTAAATTATTGTTTATTTTGGCTGTGCTTCCCATGCACTGAGCCATAAATATTAAACAAACGTTAATTAAAACTCATAAAAATGTTGCGTGAAAACCACATGCTTTGAGAAATATTTTGCGCAAATACAAAAACAAAGGAGGAAAAATATTAACAGCTCTCATAAATTCTAAATTCCAAAGCTTTTTAACGATAAATTCACACACCATTTGCGCTTTATTGAAAAACGAAACGAACGAAACTGTTCGAACGAAAAAGTATTCGAATAAAAGCAAACAAGTGCCGGCTACTTCCCAGGTGCACAAACAAGCACCCAAAAGGACATGCAAAAGTGTTTGAAAGGCTATGCTATCGGTACACGGTGTGCATAGAAAAATGTGTATGTATATGTGCGAGTATTGCCAGCGAGCAAATAAAAAAAAATATTGATGAAAAGCATTAGAGCAGCACTAACTAATTGCACCGAAAATTGAAATATTTTTATTTTCTTTGCGCGCGCACATACCCATACACGCATGCATGTATACACAGATATTAATATGGCACTATGTGCATGTGTGCGTACACTTTGCTGTACGGCTGTTCGCTTTCATGTTTTAATCCTCTGGGCATTTTTTTCATCATTCGCTTTGCTGAGCTTACGTATTGAAAACGCTTTGATGCAAGTCAACAGACGATTGAAAGTATATTTGTGTGTATGTGGGTATGTTTGTATGCATGTACATGAAGCAGGATTTTTGAAATATTTTAGAATTTATGACGAGCATGCATAAAGGACAGCAGCACGCACACTCGAAGGACTTGCGGAAAAGGGTATTAATAAACGCAAAAATAATAAAGGCAAAACAAAAATAAAATAAAAAACCAAAAAAATTCCTCACAACTTCTAACAAATCCACTTGAATTCAATACAATTCAGTTCAATTGGTGCGAGCCCAAAAATGAAAAGCAAAAAAATTAAAATCAAAAACGTACAACGCCCAACATAAAACGCGAATGAGGCCGTCAAAAAAAGGAATTCACCAAATCAGGCCACTGCAAAAATAACAAAAGACATTACAAAAATAAACTCTACAGCAACAAATAAAAAACACAATAGACACTCTAGCGCGCATATTAGCAAAGGGAATGAAAAAGGGAGCAGAAGGAAGTGGTCCCGAGCCGACCAGTTAGTAACTTTCAACCATAATGGAGGAATCCAAGTGCATTATGGCGTACTGACACACATTCGAATGAATCGTCCACTGGATGGCGGTGCAAAAAACAAAGTTTAGCGCTGAGGCATCGACAGTGAACGTCGAATCAAACGACCTGGCAACAGCACGCTTTGAAAATACTAACAACATGCAACTTGTATGTCAGAAAAATTCATTAGCCTGTGCCCTGCAAGAAAAGTATGATTGCACTGGCTTTTAAGCGAAAATATGTTTTACGAATAAAGCGAGTTTCATAATTCAAAGTTCAACAAATATTAGATGTAATGTTATTCTTAAATGTATCTTATTATTGTATTATACTGAGTAGACCAATGAAGACTAGATACGTGGGCATAGTGCATGGGTTTAGGAAGGACAAAGACTGTCGCTTCCACCCACACGAATCCTGAAGCTAAGAGATAGTCATCCCATTCCCACTTTCTTTCCTTTCCCTCTCCCTTTCTCCCCTAGGCTAGAGTAAGGTGCTCTACGACCCGTGCCGAGACTCAACCTGGCTGTGGCCCAGTCCTTCAAATAGGCCAGGCGTAAACGGAGGATACAGAATACCTGGCGACCATCTGTATTATTCAGTTTTGATTGTACACAGGAACCTCTGTGCGAGTAGACCTTCCCTTGCTGCACACTCGTGAGATGAAAACATGGAAATTCAAGAAAAAAAAAGACAAAAGACAAACAAAGTCCGGATATCTTAAAAAATCGGATGGAGTCCACCTTTCCAATCAAAAACGTTAAGCTTGAACATTTCCGATCGTAGGCTTAATAGTTCGACTAAAAGTTCTGCCGTTACAAAAGAAACCGGGGACGAGCGATTTGTCGAAAATTCGCGTTCTTTCAAGCTGTCCTATATAACGAAGCGGTCAACAGGTCGCATTTTACATAGATTTGTGACAGCAGACAAAGACTCCTTATAAAGGATAAGGCCTCATTGATTTGGGCAAAGGCCATCGATTCTCATAGATCTAGCATCTTTCAGGTGTTCCAGGCAAATGTCGGCGGGGGGCAGCGCTTAAACGGCAGAGGTACTCTAAGAACCAACATGCGGCGAAAAGGCATAAAGCCGCTAAGCATGTCCCAGGGCTATCATATAGCACTGTGGTTAAAGGTGGCGTCAAGGACTGTGGTCTTCCTCAGGATCAGTGGAGGTAAATTGAGGTTGAATTGGACAGCTTCCTTTTCAGCGTACCTTCTTATCGCGGTGCGGGCTGGTATCAAGGCTGCGTTAAATTAGGCGCCTATGATAACAAAAGATCCGCCAAACTAAAGGGTGGTGAGGTATATCCACGAGCAAAACTTGAGGCTGTAGACTTTGAAAGCATCCCGTCTCAGCCAAGTGTACGTGCCTGGATTCCCAGCAAGCTGGCCGCTGAAGCATACATCTTACGGATGTTTAAAATTTCCCACCGGAATCTTCTGACGGCTAATTAGAAGATAGGGAAATTTGAGAAACCAGAAGGCACCTATCTATAGGCAGTTGATGATGAGAATCAGCACTGAATCCTTGACGTCACTTGAAAAGGCAGGTGCGGTAGTAAATTAAGGCTTCACTAAGGTAAATTTGCGCGTTTATCGCAAAGATGTGACCGCCATCTCAGAGGGACTGTCTACTGTAGATGCTACTACCTCCAAAGCGGCATCAGCGAATCTCGTGCTAGAAGATTACTACTACTCTGACTTCAAGGGGCTAACAGGGGTCAAAGGTCTCTATGAAGAGCTCGACGAACTACGCTCCGATGAGGACGAGGGCGACATGACGATGGTAGAGATGGAGACTTCAAAGCCTGGTGGGCATTAAATGTTTGTAGATTGGAGATTAATCACTCTAAATCGGTCTCTGCTGGTTTACTGATCCTCTTATCGATCTGCGAAGAAGATTTTATTCTTATCGTGTCAATAGGGTTTGTGGACTGGCTATAGCTGTTGGTTATTTCCCCAGGCGTTGTTGTTTCACCAGGCTATAAGCTGTTGGTTTCTAGTTGTGATGGCGTTCCTAGCATTTTAGCAAGAGCTTCCAGCGCTTCCATTCGGATCTTACTATAGAATTGTAAATGGCTTAACTTTCTTTTTTTGCTATACATGGAAATGTCAAATAAATTGTCAAAAATTTTAATCTGCTTACTTATCATTACACTGTGGAACAAATTCAGGTTAGCAAAAATTAGGTCCATTCTGAGAGTGGCGGGTGAAAATAGAGGCGAAATTAGAAGACCAGTATCGCGCCGTTTTTTTATGTTAGTTCGAATTTTTTTTTAATCGGCCTTCGAAGTTTGCAGTCAAATGCCGATTTTCAGTATATTGTTTCATAAGTACCACAAAAATTTTCGAAATCAATTTTTCAAAAATTGTAATTGTTGCACAGGTCTCTAGCAATAATTTGGCTTTTACAGATTGAAAAAATATCAATTAGTCGACGAGTTATAGCCAAAAAACCATATAAACAATTTTGCTCCGATTTCGAACTTCGAAATTAGTTAGTTCTGAACTTTATAGTTTCTGAATAATACACGATTTGACCAATTAAATATTGATCTTGCACTTTTTGAGTGGAGGTGGATCGGGGCTGATTCATTTATTTTAGTCAAGCGCTTGCTTCTACGAATTTTTCAGTGCCATTAAAACGATTACCGCTTTCGTGTAAATCCAATCGCTACCAAACCAGGTCGGAATGGACTAGTTGTAAACTAGTTCAACAAAGTAAAGTCTTCTACAACTCCAGATTATATATTCTTTAAATAAATCAGCAGAAATAGATATTTTCAGAACCAGTTAATATTCCTGCAAGGCATGTACGTATGCATGGTGTCATGTGTGAGTGGTTAGGAAAGTGAAGCATCTAATAAAGAAGCATCAAATAAAAACGGTAATGTTGTTGTTTTTGCCGTTGTACTGGAACAATGAAAAATTTGCCTCGAGGGCAAAAACAAAAGCAATACCAGCAACTACGACAGGATCAACTGCGATACAGTGACAGTAATGAAATACAATACTACGTTGCGGCGTAGCCAGAAAGACTTTCCATCACAAATGCACACATACATGTATGCACACAGATACACACATTCATATAAAACAGCATCGTCATTTCATTCGCTTCGTTGACAACAATGGCTTGACCATCACCACCACCATTCAATACTTGGAAACCCAGCATCATCACAGGGGTAAAAAGCATCATCAACCGAAAAAGGGGTACAAAAGTGAGCTATTTGAAGGAGTAAACAGCATACTATACATACAAATATTGGAGTGGTTGTATATGTAATGGCACATACCCTGTAGGGAAATCCACCAACAGAACCTTAGTAAATTCACTTTACTTTCCTTTTCCTTTTAGGCAGCTAGCGAATTTTACTTGATCGTTTCTTGGAGGAACGAATAAATGAAAGGGAAGGTTTGCACTTTGACCTTAAGATCTTTTGTGTGCTTGTGATACTTTGGAACTGATACAAAAGTCAACAAATTAGATTTCGTACGCCCTTCATACTATTTGCACTATGGAGCTAGCAATAAAATCAAAACTAATATATAAATCTATACTAATATTATAAAGAGGAAAACTTTGTTTGTTTGTTTGTTTGTTTGTAACGAATAGGCTCAAAAACTACTAGACCGATTTTAAAAATTCTTTCACCATTAGAAAACTACATTACCCAAGAGTAACATGGATTACATTTTATTTTGGAAAAAATAGGGTTCCGTAAGATATTTGGATTTTTCGGACACAAACTGAAAAAAATCTTATATATAAAATAAAGTCAACTTTTTATGTGTGTTCGCTAACCGGCCGTGTCTGCACCGAATTAAACCAAACTTACACACATTGTTAAGAAGGTATTGAAGATGGTTTCCGTATAGTTTGGATACCTATTGGTGGATAGAGCTCGAGATATAGGTCAAAACGTGGACCCGGGTAACCTTCGGATGTGTATGTACAATATGGGTATCAAATTGAAGCTGTTGGTGAATGCTTTAGTACATAGTATTTTTCATGTCGCTCCGTGACTGGGGTCTCGAGATATAGGTCAAAACGTGGACCCGGGTAACCTTTGGTTGTGTATGTACAATATGGGTATCAAATGAAAGCTGTTGATAAGTGCTTTAATACGGGGTAATTTTCATACCTATTGATGACTAGGGTCTCGAAATATATGCCAAAACGTGGACCCGCCGTGTCTTTGCATCGAATGAAACCAAACTCACGCACATTGTTAAGTAAGTATTGAAAATGGGTTTCGTAAAGTTTGGTTGTAATTCGGAGCACTGACAACGGGTACAGCGTTCTTTTGAACCAGCCATAATGTCGCTTACTTTTTTAACGCTTGGGGCGGAACTGAACTGTCAAATTGACAGTGTGAGTTACAATGTGTCAATATTTCTTTCTGATTTGGATGCCATAAGGAAAAAACGTAAGTGCAACATGTAAAAATTGTTTGTGAATTTTTTTGGAGTGGATTTTGGAACAGTGAATAATTTCTTACGAAATTTGAGAATTTAATGTGAAATCCGAATGAAATTATGTGTTCGTGGAAAAAACAATTTTTTCGTTTTTTTTTTTTTTGAAAAATATAAATGGATAATGGTTAAAAAAGCTCCAATGCTTAATAAAACATATAAATTGAAACGAAAAATTCATGGATGATCAGGAAAAAAGACGATTGTTTATTCATATGCGTTGATTTGAAATTTAAAAACAATCTTCTTTTTTCCTGATTTTCAATTTATATTTTATATTTACTCAAAAACAAATAGAAAAACAAAAAATATTGTTTATGCCAAAGCGCTTGAATAAAGAATAAAGAAATAAATAATATGAAAACCATATATTTTCTGTTCTAAACCATATCTATTCTATTTTAGTGTGCCCAGCGAAGGGGGCCGGGTTTGCTAGTGAGAAATAAAATTGTATTAGAGAGGGTAGAGCATTTGATAACTGACTTCCCTGGATCTTTGAGCGCGACAAAAAACGAGCTATTAATTTCTTTGTTTCTAAATTGTTGTTGTTTCTAAATTTATTGTAATTTAAATTTCTTAAAATTTACATGTGAATTAGAACTGGATTTCATTACTTCAGGTTTTCTCTGCAAATCAAGAGATTCGTTCAGTTTTTCCTTGCAGGGTGTCACTTACACACACATACATACATATCCCATGTAACAATGGCCAGTCAAATTAAATGAAGAGGATAATAAAAATTCGACTCAGAACTAAATATTTTGCATTTAGGAATAGCCAGCTGCGCAGTATTCGATGCTTACATACATAAGTGTATGTGTGTGTGCGTTGGAATATTGCTACTGCAATAAAGAAGGGTTTTTCTTTGCTGCTACCAAAAATGTCAGCAAATCCAGCATTGAAATATTAACAGCTCGATGCTTGCTAAATCTTTACTTTATCCTTGCGGGTATGCTGAAGAGTCGTAGACGAGTGCCTGACACTTCGCTCAAACAAACTTTGTCACATCGTTCGTTTGCTCCTATGTGCAGATATTTACAAGGCAAAGCGGTATTCAAATGAAGGAGTAGTGCAGTGGAAAGTACATAACTGTGAAATATTGGGTGTAGCTGCCAAAAGCGAAGGTGTGAAGATGATTTTTTAAGCAGAACAATTTTTATACAACAGGTTTTCTTGGATGTTTATAAACACTTTACTACGATGTGAGCAGCCAAAGGAAGTATAATGAGCAAGAAATTGCATGCGAAAGAAATTTAAAAAAAAAATTACTAAAGTACAAATGCTTTGCAGCTGAAAAAAAAGTTTCGCAGCAAAGACAGACAAAAGCTAGATCTGGGTGCGTTCCAAAGAAAAGTGTTTTTTTCTAAATAATTTTCTAAATCTTTCTAAATTTTGGCAACAAAAGTCAACACAAATTTTCAATGAAAGAATCGAAAAGATTGTGTGCCACTCAAAACAAGAATAAAAAAATTTACGTTCATCTACAAAGACTGCTGATGAAAGTAGATATTTTGAAAATGATATCGAAATTAAGTGTCCCCAGTAGCGAGCACTTGCATCCTTTCCAATTAGTTTTAGAATTGTATATTCTTCTTCTTCTTCTTAATTGGCCCGATAATCATTGAAGCAATTTTTGCCGAGTTAATTAAGTGCGCCAGTCTTTATTTCTCGGGCTAAATGACACCAAGGCGGTCGCCGTGGCCGAATGGGTTGGTGCGTGGCTACCATTCCGAATTCACAGAGGGAACGTAGATTCGAATCTCGGTGAAACACCAAAATTAAAGAAAACTTTTTTCTAACACAAGGGGTGCCTTTTATAAGTCGGGATTTGGCAACCCTGGTGTTGCAATCTGGCAACTGACAGCTGTATCGCAAATTTTGACATTTTTTGGCTTTTACGTACTCAGAACGTTTTGAAATACCAACGCTATTTGTGTTGTTTACAGTAACTTAAAAGTTTCATTTCGGTCCTAAAATGGAATTAAATCGTGAACATTTTCGTGCGATTATTTTTTACAACTTTCGACGTGGATTAACTCAGCAACATTGCATGGATGAACTTAATTCATTTATTGGCGATGAAGCTCCATCAAGGACCAGTGTTTATCGATGGTATGGTGAATTCAATCGTGGTCGTAGTTCACTCCAAGACGAATTTCGTGAAGGTCGTCCAAAATCAGTTGTTGTTCCGAAAACCATTGATGCTGTGCGCGAACTGATATTGCAAGATCGTCATGTGACCTATCGTGAGATTGAGACAATCTTAGGCATTAGTGGGACCAGCATACATTCAATATTGCATATACATTTGACTGTCAAAAAAATTTGTTCGCGTTAGATCCCACACAATTACACAATTTGTCAATCGCTCAAAAAACGGCTCGTGTCGATTGATCGAAGGAAATGCTCAAAAAATACGATCACGGGGCTTCGAAACACGTCTATGACATCGTGACAGGTGATGAATCATGGATTTACGCGTATGAGCCCGAAAGTAAACAGCAGTCGACTGTATGGGTGTTTCAAGATGAGCCAAATCCAACAAAAGTGGTTCGCGCACGAAGCACTTCCAAGCAAATGGTCGTCTGTTTTTTCGGAAAAACTGGACATGTCGCAACCGTACCACTAGAACAACGCAGAACAGTAAATTCTGAGTGGTACACAACCATTTGTTTGCCAGTTGTCTTCCAAGAAATTAGGAAAACCAAACGCCAAAGACGGATCACTCTTCACCAGGACAATGCGAGCTCTCACACATCGTCTCAAACAACCGCATTTTTAAGCACCCAAAACATCGAATTAATGGGTCATCCGCCGTATAGTCCTGACTTGGCACCGATTGACTTCTTTTTATTCCCGTACGTAAAAAAACAAACTGAGAGGTCAACGTTTTTCGACACCTGAAGAAGCGGTTGCGGCATTCAGAATGCATGTTTTGGAGGTACCTCATTCAGAGTGGCAAAAGTGCTTCGACAATTGGTTCAAACGCATGCAAAAGTGTATAGATCTTCATGGAGAATATTTTGAAAAACCATAAAGTGATTTCCGATGATTAAAATTTGTTTTTGTTCTCTAATCCCGACATATAAAAGGCACCCCTCGTAGCGGTCGCCCCTCGGCAGGCAATGACAAACATCCGAGTGTATTTCTGCCATGAAAAAGCTCCTCATAAAAATATCTGCCTTTCGGAGTCGGCTTAAAACTGTAGGTACCTCTATTTGTGGAACAACATCAAGACGCTCGCCACAATTAGGAGGAGAAGTTCGGCGAAACACCCAAAAAGGGTGTACGCGCCAATTAAATATATATATATAAACTACACCAAGGGAAGTCAAGTCCCTTTCTCTCTGATCTTACCTACCCAGATGAGGTCTTCCTCGTGCTCTGCTACCACCTGCAAGCTGGTACCCTATTGAATACTTTAAGGAGCGTTTGTATCCATTCTAACTACATGGACCCGCCAACGAAGCCACTGAATCCTTACTCGCTGCGCTATTTCTATGTCATCGTAAAGCTCATACAGTTTATTGTTCCATCGCCTACGAGAACTCGCCCTCGCCAACGTGTAAAGGTCGAAAAATCGTCCATAGAATCTTATTCCCGAATATTCCAAGAGATGCTTTATCGGTTGTTGTCAGCGTCCAAGCGCCATACGATAGGATTTTTATTAGAGCTAATAAATAATAATAATTCAAATAAGAGTTCCAGTATGTTGAGTCGAAGCAGCCAGCCAGACCACAGAAAATCCAAACAATTTCGGAAAGTTAAAATATTGATAATTCAGCTGTAAGTTAAACGATTTAAAACAGTTCTTTGTCAGTTCAAAACCCGAGCCATTTCGCTATGTAGCTAAGCGACTGTCGTGGGAATGAGTTTAGTATACTTATATGTATATGAAAAGAGGCCCCGTTTGAGGTAAACCACCTTCGCACATGCCCACTCACTCAAGCCAACTCAATTGGCAGATCAATGACTCAGTCAAAATTAATCGTTTCTTAGACCTGCCGTTGTAAATCTAGTAGCGACCGATCTAGAAAAAGTTTACTGAAACCCAACTAGTAAAAGGTGTAAGATTACCTCGGAAAACCGTTTGTAAGGTCTACGGTGTTGATTACGAAAGCTTTGATGACATGCTTAGAAAGCAACGAGAACAGCAGTGCCATACAGCAATGTCATAAAAAAGGTTAGCGTCAGTTGAGCTGATAGGCACTTTAAAATTTACACATTTGTATTATCAGGCGAAAACAATGGCCTGTGAAAGTCATAAAGGCTTAAGAGTGTGCTAACAACAACCATAAACCAATACTTGCAAAATAGTTTGCACAAAGGTGCACAGTGAGTGAGTGAGTGGTCAGCTCGAAAGCAGGACACCATGTGCAGGTAATCGCTTGGCCAACATGGCTGAAAAGGAAGCAACCAAGGACACGTATGCCACGTACGTATTAGTGCGCTTTCAATGCCAATGGAAAAAAAGGTGAGCGCTAAAGTGGCCAATGGGGTAGAAGAAATTACACTAGAAACGAGAAGTCCGGGGAGGGGAGTTTATATTGCCTGTGTTTATATTTACATATATGCAAATACAAAAAGGATCAAATGAGTTAGAGATGTGTCGCTAGACACTAATAGATTATGAGGAGTTGGAAAGAGGAGATGGACCTGCCTGAGCATTTTAATGTTATTTGTGCGTAAGTGTGAAAGAGGTAAGCAGGCGGAAGCGTTTGAGTGGCGTGTTGACTGTGGGCCGGCGCTGACACATAACACAATCAAAGCACGTCAAAACCCAATCACAACTATGAGTACGCATATGTGTGTGTGTAGGTGTATATGACTACATACGTACAAGCGCTTTTAATGTGAATATGTCAGTTTAGAAAGAAATTTATTATACCGTACTGATATGCGCGGCTATGTTATTGTGTTGGTCTTTTGGTTGTTGTATTTACATGTTCGCGATACAGGAGCTGGAGCGCTGGCGCCCGTGACACGTCTTGGCTGGGCATTTAAATGACAAGCACGCCCCACCGACACGGCCTGTCAGGCTGCAAAGCGCCGGCCTCTGAACGTAGCGGTCGGCATCACACATGTTACATACACACACACACACACACGCAACTCAATTGCTCTCTTGGAGCGCACAAACATACAGAGGTCGTGGCCATGTCCATCGCGGGCTGACATGCCACATGACAGGCAGCCTGGACTGCCATGGAACTCTCTCCGATGACCGCGTAGTTTTATTGTTGTTGCTGCTTTTTTAACTAACAACAACGATGGCATTTATATATATAATTTTTTTTTTGTTCGCTTGCAGCGCCACTCATAGCGCACAAAACGCCACTGGGCGCTGAAACGTGGTGCATGTTGAATCAATAATGTGCCAGCTACATGCATGCAACCGAGCAACGGCGCACGCGACACTATGTGTGGCAATCCATGTACGAGTATGAACAGGCTTTGGTCGTGACTGCGTGCCGTCAGCGGTGACTGCTGCTCAACATGTCGCGTCCATGTCCGCATGTTTGTACTGAAGTCCCTGCTCTCCGCTGCTGCGCCGTTGGTGCTTACTTACATGATTCGTGGCGCCACTGCAGCATATGTAGCCTGATTGCACTACGCCAGCGCAACAACAGAACGCGTTTTAATCATGCCACTTCCTGTAAGTGTTTAACCTGGGAGCAATGCGCGTTAAACGGTACCTGTGCAATGGTCAACAACAACGAATTAAACAAGCAACCATCTTCCTTCGTTGCTGCAGCTTAACAAATGGTCTGCTGTTGTTGTAGTCACAGTGTACACTGCGACGTGTTGCATATTTTGTGGCGCATTAACTGGATAAAGTCCAGAGCTGCTGAGCTTGAGTGGTGAGGACTGGCAGTTGTGGATAAGGCGATTTCAGGCCGTTTAAGTACCGCAGAGGGCAAAGCCTTTCAGGATTAGCGGCTTCAGCTCACAACTTTTTTGTTGTTGGAATTTAAGCGCTTGTGCAAACTTTACTAACAGCTTGAAAATCTTAATTGAGCTGAATTTTGAATAACATACAAAAAGCTAAGCTCGTCGTTTGTGTGTTAATTTGGAATTGTTTTTGTACTGAATCTACTTTCCTAAGCGCCATAAGCGGCATTTTGGGCTACATACTCTTTTTCTTCACTGTTCTCCACATCTTCTGTCCTCGGATTGCTTTAGAAAACTCAAGATTTTATGCCAAATTACTCAGACCATCGGTCATAAAATCTGTGTCTTCCTAAAATCCCAAGGAATGAAGATTCCCTCTGTGGAGTGGCCTTCCTTTAGTTGCACTGACATTCGAGAAATTAGTTGTATTCCAAAGTGAGTTGCGTTCTTTATACCGATGCATTTGTATCCAAGAAAGTTTCACCAATCCTAAATCTGTTTTGCTCGATAAGATGTAGTTGTGGTCTTATGAAATGTAAATTTTCTTACACAAAGGCTTCTGCCTGAAAAACATTAGCAGTATTCGGCAGATTTTAGCAAATAAATACATTTTCTGATTAGGAAAAACCTCTGTTCCGACTTCCGATTCCATCTTGAAGCCGTCAGACAGCGGTACCCGACTCGGTACATTCCCTCGTTCCAGTCCTGCCTACTTGAAAGAAATGGTCCTCGCACGACTCTCAAACAGATCGCGGATAGCGAGATCTGTACGAAGTTTAGAGAAAAACGGCGTTAAATGCCTAAAAATGCTACGATGCCCCTTGAGAGATTGCCGCCAGATGCCAACATCCTTTAACCTGATTGCACTTTGAGCAGCGATGGAAATAATGTGAAAGTCGATGGAAAGTAAGTGCAAAACATTAAGGACAGTTCTACATTCTACGGTGATACCAATACATGCAGTCTATTGCACCCTCACCCTCCTTTTTTTATATTATACCTTCAGACCAAACCAGGCATTCGTACGTTGAAATTGGCAGAACCACTAAGTTGTGCATCCACAGAACGGCCTGTGGTTTGAGTCCCCATTTTTTGCTGAGTGTAGATTTGTAGGAGTAGAAAGCTATGCCGGACTTCTTTACCCAATCAAGTATCACACCAAGATACTGGGAAGTCTAAAGCGAGGAAGTTTATATTTTCTGGTAAATAGAATTAGCTCCGTTTTATGAGAGTTGACTCTGAGGCCTCAACTGGCAGCCCAGCGGCTGAGTACAGCCAGTGACTTTTCAAAGATCTCAGCCATGACTGATAAAAATGATCTCGATATCATAAAGGCCAAGTCCACGGCGTATGCTACTACCTTAACCCAACCTGTTTTTAACTTATTCAGAACTTCGAACTATCAACTAGCCAAAGGAGAGGTGAACGAACACCAACATGCGGAGTCCCCCTGTGCAAAAACGTACAAATGTATACATTTTTACAAAAATTGACGTATTGAAAAAAGTTCAGCTTACTTCTTCAGGCCGACAAATATATGTACACATTTTAGAAAAATTGACAAAAAAATATGTACGTGGATTACTTGAGATGAGATCGCTCTTCAGTTAACATAAATCGTTTGAATCCTAACGCAATCCCGCCGCATATCAAATGGTCTAGAATATTCAGGCAAAGGTAAAAATTAGATTTTCCCAACTCCATTACGAATGCGCCTAAAAGAGACTGGATTGCTTGGAAATGAGAAAGACAAGCCTTTCTTCAAGTTAGCAAAATCTTTAAAAGCAATTTTTGGCAATTTCTTTACTTTTATCACTGAAATTGAAGGTAGCTGCGTGCATTGAGTCTTCACTATCACTTACTGCCGGCTTCCCACTGGTATTCGCTATATGCGACTTTGCCTGGATCTAAGAGATGGGGGATGAGCGGGAAACGTAAGCCACAAAAACTCTGCTGAAGCTTGAGAGGTACGCAATGAACTTACCTGTTAAATGGGGGACCTGATTAACGTTGGATTGTAACAATTTTGTCAGCCAGACTCATAGCTAGCCACACTAATGGAAATTCGCTCTACAAGACACTACTGAGCACTGAGATATTTTGTGATTACAACAATGAGCAGTTTTTAGCCCTGCTGACTACTTACATACATACTTACAATGTAAGAAAAAATATTATTAACTGTTTTGCCTCTTTGGAGCTATGTAGATATGTTTGTACAATTATATGGACTTGCCATAAGAGGAAAAGTGCTCAGTTTTTTCCCGATGCTCCAACAAAAATTGGTAGTTTGCTAAGCACTTTTGTAAATATTCATAAGGCGCTTGCCGCAACCAAATGGGTCGGTGCGAGAGTGCCACAAGGGAGTGTGTAGGTTCGAATCTCCGAGAATGAAACAGAAAAATGATAGAATGACAAGCTTACGAATGTAAAGCTGTAGGTCTCTCTGTCTGAGGCAAAATATTAAGATGTACGCCACAAATAGGAGGAGGAGCTTGGCCAAACACTTGATAAGGTGTGTAAGCACCAATTATATACATATGTATGTATATGCATTAATTTCTTATATACTCAGCTGTCTTCCGGGGTATAATTATCATTGTACGCACTTAGTACTCAGGCTCGCTTTATCTACTCGAAGAACCTGCTCAACTAATGAGTGAAGGAAGATTTTCTATACCTTGCATCACAAATTTACAAGAAGGCCTCTGCCTCCATTAGCTCATTAATTCAAATCAAGTGTCGAAACTGTACAAAAATCCAGAGATGAAACGCAATAGATTTCAAAGAAGAAGTTGTGAGAAATTTGGGATAAGCAAAGCATTAAAACAGCGATTGAAAAGACAAAAGTAAATCAAATAAATGCTTGACGAAGTACAAAGGAAACTCAGCTGCAGGACACGAAGTAGTGACTCATCCTGAGAAGGGCGAATTATAGGTGAACACTGCAACAAACACACATTGACACATAAAAATACGGAAGCACAGTAATCCATAGGAAAGGTATTGCAAGGAATACGAATATTTATCGTGGGTTATGTATGAGGTGGTTGCCACGAAAGCTGAGGAGGGTGCAAATCAGCGCGGCATTGTGATGGTTACCAACTCCTGTTGCGCGCCGGTGTACGAGTAGCAAAGCCAGGCGGTGAACAGCCTGTTGCCAAGTGT
The DNA here is from genome assembly GCF_028408465.1 of Anastrepha ludens. Classification (NCBI taxonomy): domain Eukaryota; kingdom Metazoa; phylum Arthropoda; class Insecta; order Diptera; family Tephritidae; genus Anastrepha; species Anastrepha ludens. Next base: position 113,013,707 of record NC_071500.1, on the reverse strand, counting down.
GCTCGTCAGTAAGGACAAAAACACAAGGACGTGCGCATGAATGCAGAAACATAAAAGCTATGCGGGGTGGCAGGGTCGACAAAAAGAATACAAGTATATACAAGTATGTATGTATGTATGTAAGTATGTATGTATGTATGCATGCATGTATATGCATAACCAAGCGATGTTGCACAGAGCATTTGAAGAGGGGTGGAAAAGAGATATTAAATAGAACAACAATGCCCGAGTGTGCTTGCAGGCCTTTCAAAAGCATGTTTAAGAGTTGGATAAGTACTACTACGCAATGGAGTTGAATGCATGGATGTGTGTATGCATGTATTTGTGTGAAGCAGCAGTCAGTGAGGGATGATTTCCCGTATTTCCCGTTGGGGTGGTTGTAAGTGGTTTGTGCGAGTGGCAGTGAAGCAAAAGAAGATACGCAATAACTACAATACCAAAGTACAGTGCGGAAAAGTTGCGGAGTTGAGGAAAAGCACGCAAAAGGCGGAAGCAAAGTTGCAAGCGACTTGGAAAAATTACGACAAAGCCAATGATAGGGGAATTCAGTAAGTTGCATAGCGCACGGGCGAAGGAAAATCGTAGGGCGTTGCAGAAATTGCGTCATACTACAGGGTCTTTCAAGTAAGAGTCTATTTTTTGAGTTCATATTAAACACAAATTTTGAATGGAGCCGTACATTTTCTGCTTATTGAAGCGGGAGTATAAAATAAGTAGAGGAACTAAAATTTATGAATGTTGAATGAAGTAAAAGGCAGTTTCAGATATATGTAGTTACAAATGTCGCTTTTTTGATGAAATATTCGAATGTATTCCGGAATAATTGGCGCTTTATCTTGGCAAATTCGCACAGAATGTGACCTCTAAAAGCTTCAGTTGTCTTTCAGACGCTAGTACCAGTTTTTTCTAATAGCGGTCGCTCCTTGGCAGATACTGGCAAACCGCCGAGTATATTTCTGCCACGAAAAAACTTCTCATAAAAAAATCATCTGCCGTTCAAAGTTAGTTTAATCTGAAGACGGTCATGTGCTGGTTTTTCAGCCAAGTGGTTATTAAAGTTCCAGAATTACTCTTACAATGAACACCATTTTGTAAAAAAAAAATTTATTTCCTTGGCTGTGTGGCATGTTGCAAAGCCTCCTTGAAACCACATACCTTGAATAGCAATAGCAACAAAAATTAACCAAAAACACTTCGTCCAAAATTTCAATATCACAATTCGTTGTCAGTAAGCGCATTTCCAGTAGGATTTCAGAAGAAAAATTGCCCAACAACATCACAGGAATTCAATGCGCACCACACAGCAAGACGAGTGGAATGTAAAGGCTTCTTAACATATTTATGTGGGTTTTCCAGGGTTAACCGGATGCAAAGAGAGTTGATTTTTGTGGCGCAATTTTGCAATCACCCCTTTTCTAAGTGTACTTTAATTATTTCTACATTAACTAGGCCAGAATCGAACTTATTTGAATGAACTATAAACATTCCAATTAATATCTGTCGCAAGTGACACCATCGCACTGGAACAACTTTCAAAACAAACCGCCGCCCAAACAGGAGCTCATACCTGAGGGACCCTGTATGAGTTTTTGGCGACGTAAATCGCGATATTTTGCACAGCACAAAAGAACAAAATCGACAATGGAAAGGTGGAAAATGAAAAAGTTTTACGCAAGGATAATAACTTGTCACGAAGAGGTTATTCAACTTTCTGGCCCTCACCCAAAGAAAGGTAGCCGAGAAAGCCGATAAGCGTGAAAAATTTTATTGTACAGGTCGGAAAATCAACTGAAGTGTACGCTCGTATGCAATGCCAGCATGCCACTGTGCCCCACTGCGTGGCAACATGTCATCGACTCTTTTGTGCGAGAGCAAGTTTTTGTAGCAGGACATGCGTGTCCTGTTAATAGTTCATGTAACTTTAAACTCATAACGCTTCGGGGTGCAATTTAACTCCGGGCATAGGCGAGTGTGCCAGGGTGGGGCGTAAAGATGTCATAAATTGCGTCTTAAGCTTTCGAAAACGAGGCGGAGCTGGGTGTTGCAACGCAAAAAAAGAAATAAATAAATAAAAAAAAAACCAAAAATATAAAATATCAAATAGGCAAATAGCAAACTAGGCATTTAGCGCATGATTTATAGGCGCTGTCCATGTATGCGTCGCAAGTGCGTGTGTGTGAGCGCCTGTTGCACGTGCAAGTGACGTGTTAAATGGAAATAATAGTTTTTGCATATTTCGCCCTCCTTTCCCTCCTTGGCGCACACACTTCCTGTTTGGTGAACCCTTCACTTTTGTTTTTTGCATTTTCTCCGTTTGACTTTTTCTGCGTCATTAAAAAATTTCCCACTTTATGCGATTTACGCAGCACAAATTCTGGCTGTGGCTGTGGCAGTGCCCGGGTGCATGCCCATTTCATGCCGCAATTTGGCCGCCAACGATGCGTAATTGCGGTTTTTGTGATGCATTGCGTTGTAGCCCGCAAATATTTAATATAATACGGCACGCATGCGACCAGTTGTGCTGACTAACCCGCCCTTCCCCATCCTCAGCGGCGCTCAAAGCTGATTTACATATTGTATGTATGTGTGTGTATGTGTGAGTCCAGCTGCATGCTTGCGTTTGCATAATGTACTCACTCATACATATATACACTCACTTACGTGCCCGCCCCTTCGCCCTGAACATATGCAAATACCACCGCAAGTCGTTTGGCCATAAATTCACATCATAATTATTTTGCTATCACACTTTTTTCCACTTATTTATGCCTTTTTTACCGTCACCCATCATCCGAACCCATACGACTCGTCCAAGCCCAGCTCAGGCTGGCACATTTTTGCGCTTTTTCCGGCGCTATTTGAATTACCAGCTACGCAGCGTCCACAACTCACGCTCGCGTCGCTCAAAGGTGATGTGCGTCCACTTCCGTTTCCGGTTGTTATAAACTTGCGTCAAAGCCAGTTTGCAAAGCCAACAACAACAACAATACTGGGCCTTGCAACCAGCGCCTTGGTGTGGCGTAACAGTTTTAACGGCAATTGCTCTTGCATTTCGCCGTTTTTTGTTGTCCTCAACTCGTAGTTGGCTCGTTAGTTTGCTAGTTGCTTGACTGTCTTTTTTGTTGTTGTTCTTGTACTTTTATCCTCATATGCCACACATCTATTGTAGTCCGCATAATATGGGCCTTCACTATTAAAGCCATGGCTTGGGGATTTCCGTTCGGGGGCTTGGCATCTAACGGGTTAAGTGTGGAATGCGGCTTTTCGTATAGGTTACACGTGGGTTGGAGCATTTTTCGATTGGCGTGGCTGCCACTGGTGTATATTCAGTGAAACATTGAGGTTGTAATTATAAAATTAATTAAACCTATTTCATTTGCTATGCCACGCGCATTTAAACAAGCTAAGGAAATTAACTCTTGTTCGTAAAAGAAGCACCATTCCCAGAGTTTTTGAAGCATTAAATTTCATATCTCCAGTGTTCGAAGCTTACCAAGTATTCGACACATCAAATTGTGGAAAAAGACTTTTCTAATAGCGGTCGCCGTTTATAGCACCATTCCAGGAAAGCTAGTGGCATGAAAAAGCCTCTGTTACAATAAACGACCTGCTATACGAAGGTGGCATTGAATGACGAGTCCCTACATTTGCGCAACAAAGCAGCAAAGTACTCCTGCGGTCAGGAAGAACTGATGCGACAACCCTAGGTTCGGGGGCGTTATTTTATTACTATTCGTATTTTTTTATTTTATTCTTGCTTTTATGTACATCTTTAAAGAAAATCAGGGGAAATCTTACGTAATTAGGTTATATTTCATAACCGAAAATTGCCTAAAAATTCTGAATAAAAAATGGGAAATTTTGATGAACATGTTTTTAAACTTTTATTTCAATTTTATTTTTATACATAGAAACAAACTAAAATTACTTAAAAAAAAATCTCAAACACCAATATATGACGGCTGTAGTGGCAGGCAGTCGACATGGAAAACTGAGAAAAGTTGATCTTTAACCACAAACTAACCATCAGAGAGCTGGTATAGAACTTGAACATTGCTTATGGATTCGTTCAGGACATTGTAGTCAAGGATTTGTAGAGTTGGTCCCAAAGGACCTGAATTTCATGCAAAAAGGAAACTGCGTTGATATCGCCAGAGAAATGATTTCCAAGGCTGAATCCAATCAAATATTAATCAAACGTTTCACTACTGTAGACGAGACGTGGGTTTTTGAGTGTGACACCTAATCCGGACATCAGGCGGGTGAGAGGAGAGCTCCGAACGAATCAAAACCAAAAAAACAAACTGCCTTCAGTCCAAAAGGAAAACGATGCTGACGGTTTTGATAGATTCCAACGGCATTGTTCACCACGAAGCTTTGCCGGAAGATCAGACAGTTAATACGGACTATTATTTTGCGGTTACGAGACGTTTATATGAAGCAATACGCCAAAAAAGGAAGGATTTGTGCGAAAACAACTCGTGGATTGTGTAACACGGCAACGCCTCATCACACACTGCCTTCATTATCCGTTAATTTTTGGACCAAAAATTAAACTCAAACCACCCAACAGCCATGGAATTCATCTGATATGGTTCCCTGCAATTTTTTTCTGTTTGAGCGAGTCGAAAACCATTACGGGGCACGCATTTTAACAGCCGAAAGGAAGCAATGGAAAAATTGAAGACGGCTCTGATGGCAATTGCAAAAATAGAGTTCCAGAAATGTTTTGGGAGCTGGAGCAAACGCTGGTATTAGTGCGTTGCAGTTAATGAGGGGTACTTTTGGCGACCGCCGTAGCCGAACGGTTTGGCGCGTAACTACCATTCGGAATTCAGAGACGAAACGAATTTCGAAACTCGATGAAAGACCAAAAAGAAGAAAAAATTGTTTCTAATAGCGGTCGCAACTCGGTAGGCATTGGCAAACCTCTGAGTGTATTTCTGCCATAAGAAAGCTCCTCATTAAACATATCTGCCATTCGGAGTCGGCTTGAAACTGTAGGTCCCTCTATTTGTGGAACTACATCAAGACACACGCCTCCAATAGGAGGAGGAATATAAAGAAATGGAGAAGGCGCTAATATCACCTTTGAGGACAAAACTTGTACTTCGAATTTGCTGAATATATTCCGCGAACGTTTACGTTTTAATATTTCATACTTCTTGTTTAAGTAAAAAAGAACTAATCTTGGGAATGTCTAACCAAAATTAAATTTCTGTTGGTACGAAAAAAGCTCTAATTCCAAATGCAAGATGGACCACCATCTCACTTCTACTACTCAAGTTCAAATAACTTTTTTCTAAAATTAACTAGGCCACAAAATTCTGCCAGCCTTAAGCACAGGCCACATAATTTCATACGGTCATTACTTTTGTTACTCAATAGCTAATCTCTAATCAAGTTGATAACTCATTGCTGCCTACAAAATTTGAATTTGTATGTAAGTACGAGTGTGTTGGTTTCGTGACCGTTGCGCAGCTACATATTACAACGTCCATCATAATCAGTGGCTATCATTTACACAGTCAGCAAGCCACGCCCAGCAGTCGGTGGGCATACGAGTACATAGCGACTGTGTAAAGTAATAGCTGACATTTGCAAGTACATATGCGCGCTCACGTATGTGTGTATGTGTGTAGTTAACGGAGCACTACTCATTTTCGCGTTTCTCAGCACAACTTGAATGCTACTATCACTTTACAAACATGTCAACTTGTCTGCTAAAGCCACAGACATATCGTATCGTAGTAAAATTCATAGTAGAAAACCAGTGTGCGTGTGAATGTATGCGTAGTTTGTGAAAAATATTGCATGTGTGACAAAGGCATAGCTACTGATTTGGCAGCGAACGGGTATGCTTGCCTGCCTGCCTGCCTGCCTGGTGTACCACTCATGGCACATACACTCCATACACTTGCACATATCTGGCATGTTTTCGAAGAAAACATATCCGCATCACTCATACGCCCTGGTGGGCCACAACATAGCGACTGCACTTGCGTGTGACATGAAATGAAATCCCGTCACCTTTTTTTCCATTTATTACAGCAAAGCAAATGAAATTGATAGAGTGACTGACTGATAGCGGGTGTGTGTGTGAGTGGTTTGCTGTCTATTCGTACGCGTGTCGTGGTGCGCATATTTGTAGGCAACATAACGAGTGTCATGAAGGCAGCCACACACACACACACATGCGCATATGTATACAAGTATGTGTATACAGTTAGGCGCATTTGCTCTTCGCCAGCCATTTTTTATACATGCAAATTTAATTTGTACGCGCCGCGCAACCGTCGCTGCCATATTTTTTTCGTGCAATATGCGCACCATTACTTTCGTCATGTAATCATTTGCGTCGCAATTCATTTAATTTCGAGCTCACGTACTCCAGCCATTTGCTACATTTTTCGCGTATTTCCCATTATTCTCCTTGCCCTCCATTCCCGCAGGCATGTTGCAAATGCCTCATATGCATGCAACAACATATTCGCGCGTCAATGAATAGCGGCATTTAAAGTGTCAACTTGTAAGCGTAATTACAGGCTCAACCTCCAGTGTGACGAGCAGAAAAAAGCCATAGATTCATGCGACATGTATGCATGTGTGCGTGTGTGTGTGTGTGTGTGTGTTAAGGCAGAGTTATGATATGGCAGTGGTTACATCTCCCAGGCATCGGCAATTGTACAACACAGCAACAGGACATTTTTCATGCTTGCCGCCGCCAAGGATATGATGTGCGTGGCAAGTTCCAACATGCCAACCAATATTGTTTTGCTCATAGCTGCCACTTTGTTGCTTTTTTTATTAACCCTTTTGTTTTTATTATTTTTTTTTATTTAATTTTTTCTTTATTACTTACCTTTTTTGTTTTGTGTCACATGTTAGTTGTTGTCAGTTTAATTGTCCACTTGCGTGTAGAAATTTCCGCTTGTTGCTTGCCGGCTCGCCTGTGTCGTCGTCCACCCGTCTTTTGCCACCCTTTTTGGTGTACATTCCCCTCTGCTGCTGTTTGTCATGCGGGTCGCTTGCGTTGTCAGTTGCCAGCGGGGGACAGCTGGGCGACAACTATTGACATTCGCAATTAACACGTTCCATGTTCAACGGCTGCGTTCAATATTTCAGCGATAAACAATAAATTAAAGGTATTTGTAAGGTGGGTGCCAATTAAATAATTACATATAGACGGCGACCAAGTAAACAATGCACAGGTAAATAAGTGCAGAGCACCAGGTGAGCGCGTTCCCCTATAACCTTCGGGGCGTATGGCAAACAAGTAGGCAGACAGATGCTCGTATCAATATTGTCGATCAGTTTCATTCGCTTGATTTGTTTTTCGGTGGTTTTTCTTTTTTTTTTCAAAACTCTATGTGCTTTTTAAATTTGCTTTAATTTAACGTCGCTGGTAAATGTTAAACAGAGTTAAACTGCACGTAGGTTTTTATTTGACAAAATAATTGACGCTGCTTTAAAAACTAAATTATTTACGGTAAATATTTGCTAGTTTTTTATTTTTTTTTTGTATAAAAAGTAAAATTTAAGCGTCAAGATTTTTCTGCCATGGAAAAGTATCTCACAAAAATCACCTGGAATTTGTGAAACAACAGCAAAATGCACACTAAATTTTGGAACAGGACCTCAAAGGAACCACCTGAGGAGAGACATATGCGCTATATCACATACAAACCTATAGCGGAGGAAAGTCTATTTATACTTATGATATTATTTCAATCATTTTTATGAATATATATATTAGTTTGTGTTTTCAGAAGTGCCCCAAAAAAATATACATTTTTTTATTTTTTTATTTTTAATCTTCATAATTTATATTAATTAATATATTTATATTAATCTTTATTATTACTCATCTTCTCAATAAGTTTTTTTAATCTTTACTACTGTGGGCAAAAAGTAAGGGGAATTTATTTGTCAAACTTCGCGGGATTAAGGGGGGATTCTACTGTAAACATCAAATTTTCATGGATTTTGTTTTCATACTTCTATTAATTTAATTAGTAATATAAAAAAAAGTTTAGGGTTACATAAACACAGGTCTTGAGTGTACAAAAAAATTTTTTAAATTTATTTTCATTTCAAAATGGCAGCTGTACAGCCGCTCCCCCGAACCGCCTTTTGAAACCTGCCCACACTGTCGCGCATTTAAAAAAAATCTGAAATGAAAAAAACCAAATCTTTTTTATTATATATCATTATTTTTAGTTGTTAAGCCTATTACTTGCAAAAAAAAAACTCTTTTGTAAAATTTTTGAAGTTTTTTAAAAAATCGACATTTTTTTGTTGTCATTTTGTTATTAAAAAAGGGGTTATAAATAATAAATTTTTTCCCACCATAGCTTTAAAAACTAGTAAATATTGTTAAAAATATACTATCAAAGTTTGAGCTTGATATGTTAATTTTTCACGGAGCTGTGATGTGGGCAATTTTGAAAACGTGGTTTCGAGAAAAACACGCTTAAACAATTTTTCATACTTACAGCATATGACCGTAAACCGCTCGAGCGCTCAGTTTATACCTGCTTTGCTAAAACTTTTATAACTTGAAAACTATGCAAGATTTCTTTTTAAGATTTTCATGGAACATTCTGGAGTTGTTTCTGAGCATGTTTCAACAAAAAGTAAAAAATCGATTTTTTTTTAAGTTTTACAGTAGAGGCCCCCCTTAAAGCTCCGCTCTAATTATTTTTTTCATGAGTTGGCAGCACTGTTAATAACATCTGGGCCAACTTTCATGTGAATGTCATTATCAGTAATATATTTACGCTTGTGCTTACCAAACGACCAAGAGTGCATTTTTCGATTTTTACAATGTCTGATTTGATTGAGCAGAGAAGTGCCATCAAATTTTGTTTGCGGAATGAAATTTCGGCTGCGGAAACATTTAGCATGTTGCCGAAGGCATTTGGTGATTCGACCATGTCGCAGAAAAATGTTTATAAGTGGTACAAAGACTTCAAAGAGGGTCGAGAACGTGTTGATGACTTGGAGCGCTCCGCACGACCATCGACGTCAACCGACGACCAACACGTCAATAAAGTGAATGAGTTAGTGCTCAAAACTCATCGGTTGACTATTAGAGACCTTACTGATATGATCGGAATATCAGAAGGATCAGTGAAAACCATTTTGAAAGACCATTTGGGCCTACGAAAAGTCAAATCTCGTTTGGTACCGAAAACTCTCAATTTCTTGGAAAAAAGTCGTCGCGTTCATGTGTGTGAAACAATACTTTCAGACTATCAGGACAAACTCAAATACATCATTACGGGAGATGAGACTTGGATTTCTGCTTACGATCCTGAAACAACCGACCAATCAAGCGAATATCGTGCTAAAGGCGAGGCCAGACCGAAGAGAGCACGACAAAGTCGTTCAAAAATAAAGGTCATGATGACAGTTTTTTTCGATTTTCGTGGTGTGGTGCACTATGAATTCTTTCCACCTGGCCAAACTGTTAATAAGGAATATTATTTGAGCGTTATGAGTCGTTTACGTGAAGCAATTCGTCTGAAGAGACGAGAATTATGGGCCAACAACTCTTGGTTTTTGCATCACGATAATGCACCGTCTCACACTGCACTCGTTCTTCGTGACCATTTCGCCAAAAATTCCACGCATATCGTTCCGTAACCACCGCATTCACCTGATTTGGCTCCGTGTGACTTCTGGCTATTCCCAAAACTCAAGAGACCACTCCGGGGAACGCGTTTCGAGTCGATTGAGGAGATAAAAGCTGAATCGAAGAAGGTGCTGATGGCTATACCGGAAATGGACTATTTGGCATGTTTCGGGGATTGGAAAAATCGTTGGCATAAGTGTATTTCATCGAGAGGGGATTATTTTGAAGGGAATGAAATTGATTTACAAGAATAAATAAAGATTTTCATTTTACAACCAAATTCACCTTACTTTTTGCCCACTGTAGTAAATTCACTGTTGAAAGCAGTACTCAAAATCCGGTTATTTCAGCTTCTTAGGCTCAGTAGTAACCGCATTTAGTATCTCTTCGTTATTAACACACACTTTTCCTCTAAAATTTTTCTTGCTTTTGGAAATAACCAAAAATTACACGGCACTAAATCTGAAGAATTTGACGATAGCTGAATTTCTGCGGTGTCAAAAGGAGCAATGAAGTTACTTATCGTGGTGTAAGAAGTAGCGACGCAGTTCCTCGTTTTTCTTATTTCCGGGTAAATTTTTGAGCACTCAGTTATCCGCACTTTATTTGGCAGTTATGGTACGAGAAGAATATAACGGAATAGCAGCAACTATTTTTGCTCTGTTGAAGTTGCTGACATTTGCTGCCTGGCTTTCAAAGGTGGATTTACTCTTTTCATGCTCCATACCATTGGCCTGCTATTTAATATAGTTTCCGGGTCATACTTAAAAAACCAAGATTCATCGAATTTCCTTAAACAAAGTTACTCTAGCTTCTTTTTGGCTCTGGTTCAAAATTTGTGCAACCCATCGAGCAGATTTCTTTATGCATTGCAAATCATTATGCAATATTGGCAGTACTGTCAAAGCGTTCAAGCCCAATTTACTACATATCATTTCTTGTGTCACTCGTGGGTCCCGCGAAGTTTTGATGCACCAGCGATTCGCTCTATTCTCGAGGCTCGTCCTCCACGGAAAAGTGTACACTGTGGAATCTTGGCTACCATTTACTAATGGCCATAAGAGACGGAGTGTCAGTTTGGTATACAGCTGGGAACTCTTATACATTTTTTCACTTTCTTTTATGTTGAAGAAGATATTTGTTCATTGTTTCATACGCTGTGCGGCAAGTAGCAACGTCCTTTTGAAACCACATTTTATCCATGCCCAGTTTGTTTATTTCTGTTTACCGTAACAGCATTACCGGCATGATCATAGAAGAAGTAACGCCCAAGGAGTCCGTCGGCCCAAAAACAGTGGATGGTGAGGTGGAAATAGCCCGATTATGTTGACCCTAAAAATCACGCAACAGGCGAAATGCACTGCAAGAAGAAGAGGGACTATTTTATTGAAACGGCTGGACATTTTTACGCGTTATTGAGGTGACTATCTCTCCATGACTAACTTTACCAAATCCTGTAGTACCAGCTGCTTGGCAAAAAATAAAGTTCACATCTCATAGAGAATCGTTGTGAAAGATGTGCAACACCCTAGATTTTGCACCACCGCGTAAGCTTTAATAACTTCTGCATATTTGCTCACTACCTCACACTTACAAAGTCATTTTTTTTATTTAATTTTTGTTATTTAAATTGTTTTTTTGTTATATTTCTTTATTTGTTATTTTTTCAAGCGCCTTTTCGAAAACAAAAAACTAATTATTCACAAGTACATAGATGATCTAATTCAAAGGTAATTAGCAATTCAAATGCACTCGCTGAACGCTGAACGTTCATATAATCACAAGGGATTATGCAAGTAGACGCGCCAAAAAAAACAAAAAAGAGCAAAAAGAAAATAAAACACAGCAAATGATTATTCAGTAAACAATACAAAATATTTAATTGTACAAAGCACAAAAACAAAAAAAAAGAACTACAAGAGTCATAAATAAAACACAATAAAATTAAAATATAAATATAATCCTATTTATTGCCAGCCACACATAAGTGCATACATACATACATACGCCTTATTTGCATGTGTGTCAGAACTCACTGACTCAAAAATGACTAATGGTGCCGGGTTAAAGCGTATACCGGCTGGCGCGTGTAGAAACCAATTATTCAGCCATTAAAGCAAGTAGGTTTTTTGTCGAAATGTTTATAAATACATAATATATGTACGTATGTGTGTATGTATGCATGAGAATGGCCACTCAGGTGTTCACTTTGTCAAATTTCAATTTCAATTAAAAAAATATATAAATATGAAATAAAATATTTCAAAATAATTCACAGCATTAATCGCCTTTTGAAAGTAACACTTACACTTACACAATATTATACTCATTGCGGCAAGAGTCACTTCAATCGACGCTAAAAAGCTGTCACTCCATTTTTGTGCAAATTTCTTAATATGGCAGCTTCTACGTGGAGTGGGAGGAAGAGCTATTGCTGTTGAATGCTGGATTCTAAATTGTTTTGCTGGCATTTCACACAGCCACCGGCATGCTGTTGTTCTTAATGGTGCTATTTTTTGTTGTTGTTACTATTTTTGTTTTCTTGTTTTTTTTCGGTTTTTGCCACACTCAATTGCATTACACAGCATGCTTTTGACAATAATTAATTTCCAATCAATTAACTCGTGTCTGCTTACAAAATCTCCACTAATCTTTGCCACCGTCGACAGCTGCGCCGTGCTGCCCGCCCGCTCACTTAGCTTCCAGCTGCTTGTAAATACAACGAACGATTCAACTTAGCGCTGAGATGCTAATTTTTACCAACCATTCCTATTTAATTTTTTTCTTTTGGTTTTTTTGCATTGTTGTTTTGGTTTTTGCCTTCATTTATTATACCTTTTGTTTAGGAATATTTAATTTTTGTTTTTAAATGCTGGCGCAACTTTTTAGTTTTTGGTCAAGACAACTTAGCGAGGTTATAAAACGAAAAGTACAAAAAAATTCAAATTAATATAAAAAGTTCATAGATTTGCACAGGGTGGCTGCTAGAAACTTTCACGGCACTATTTTGTTTTGGAATTCACAACATTTGTTTATTATTTTTTAAGTATTTATTATTATTATTTAAAAGTCCTAGGGTGATGAAAACGTTTCGAACGATCAAGGCACCGTTAAACATTTTAGATAGTAGTCTGGTACTCATTTTTTATAGATATTTTTTAGGTGTTTTTTTTGAGAAAATAAATATTATACTATTGATGGCATACTATAAAATCAAAACGATAGCATTTTTTCTTTAAAAACAAATCCTAAAAAATATCTATAAAATGAGTATTTGAGATGCACTTAAAGAAACACTAAACCCGTCAAGGGTTCGGTTCTATCGCATCCTCCGTATAATGTAGACTTTGCACCGTGCAACTGTTACACTTCGAAGCATTTGGAGCATCTTTTAATTATACAAAGGAGGCCTCAAAAGTGCCTGTGAAAATTAGCTGCTACATTTTTTCACCAATCGGGACGAGAACTTCTTCATTTGCGGAAATCTAAACTTATGGGGTTGCCCTCAAAATGATCCAAATTAAATTAATTTGCTCGGGCTGGCGGCAAAACTAAAATTTTTCGTAGTACAAATGCTTTACTCAACCCTGAGAATACAGTATTAAAAAATCGTGAAACTCCTAAAACTAGTTAATATGAAGTTTAATAATATTATTTAAAAAATAATGATAAAAAAAAAATATATATTATATATAAATAAATATTAAATGATTATTTAAAAAAAAAAAACAAATATTCTAACTTTTTGTTATTACTTTCTTATAAATATTAATATATTTAAGAAAAATACTTATTTTTTATTGTTTTTTTAATATATTTTTTAATATTATTTTTATTAATATTTATTATTAAAATTCGTTTGACTAGTTTGACTAGTTTAAGGGGTTTTATGATTTTTTCAATGCTTTTATTCTTAGGGTTGATGGAAAAATGTATATTTAAAGAAAATATTATATTATATCTTATAATATATGCTCTCATATGTTCTTCTGTCGAACGACACGGAGTTAAATCAAACCATTGTAAAATGGATATATTCCATGCTCTCTGAGAGGCTGTTAACCGCTGGTGAGAACAGTGACGATCTAATCACAGTCAGGGCCAAGCAAGGATGTCCCCAAGGGCATGTTCTTTGTCCGCTGCTTTGGTGCTTAGCCGTAGACTCTCTACTAGCGGAGATGCAGGAGCTCGGTGTTCATGTGCAAGCATATGCGGACGATGTCTGTGCGCTGACATCGGATAAATCCCTAAGGAGGCTTTGCACGAAAGTGCAGAGGATTCTGGACAAAATCGATGACTGGTGCATGAGATAAGGTCTTTCCGTTAATCCGCACAAAACAACCATAGTTTTGTTTACGAGAAAACGGAAATTGGATTGACTCAGTTTTCCCGCACTGAAAGGTGGGACACTTGGTATTTTCGATGAAGTTAAATATCTAGGAGTAATCTGGGATAAGAAGTTGACTTGGGAGACACACGTTTCACTGAAGGTGAATCGCGCATTCAGGATTTTTCAGCAATGCCGCAGAGCCATTGGTACACCCTGGGGTCTGAAACCTGCTGTGGTCCTATGGATATACACGGCACTTATCAGACCAATCATCACTTACGCTTCTGTGGTCTGGTGGCGACGGAGCATGGTTAAGTCCACAATCCGGGAACTATACGAGCTGCAAAGAAGTGTATGTTTATGCATCACGGGTGCCATTAGTACAACCCCTGGTTATGCCCTAAATGCTATGCTTGATTTGCTCCCCTTGGATGTTAAGATACAACAGGAAGCAATAAAAGCAATGTGTAGACTCCATAAATATGGTTTCTGGTATGAAGACGGAACTTCGGGACACAGAGAAATCTTTAAGTTGCTATCTGAGCAGTATCTACTGTTCTTGACACCTAAGACATCAGGACCACAGTATCATTTGGAAGGAAATTTGATGTCAAATTTCCATTGCTTGAGCAATGGAGCAATCCAGAATGCATGCTGGGAGGTTTGACGGATATTTTCTTTACCGATGGGTCCAAGAATGAAATAGGGTCTGGAGCCGGATAGTACTTAAGCGATAGTAATAAGTATCACTATGCTATGGGGGAAATAGCAACTGTTTTCCAAGCGGAAGTTTTTTGCCATCCTGAAAGTAGCCGAATGGATAATCGAGAGGAGATGGAGCGGGAAACAGATTGGAATTTTCAGTGACAGTCAGGCTGCACTGAAGGCCCTGGAGAACGCTGAGTAAATCTCAAAGATTGTTCAAGAATGTATGAAGAAGCTCAATTCTGTCGTAAGACGAAACAGGCTTGTACTTATATGATTCAAGGAAACGAAAGTACCAATAATTGACCAACCGTGGAACAGCGGTTCCCCCACACGGGCCAGAGCTAATAATCGGGATCAGTTCCACAGGAATCATGAACTGGATCAGCGATTATGCAGGCAATCTACATAAAGAGCGATGGTCTGGTCTAGAACGCTGCAGAACTGCAAAGTGTTTTGTGACAAGTCCGAACAGAAAACTGTCAAACTTTCTACTAAAACTTGGAAGGAAAGATGTTCGGTTGATGGTCGGCATCATTACAGGACACAACCCATGGGTTCAGCATATGAGCACAATTGGAATCATTGAGGACTCAATGGGCCTGTCGTGCTTGAAGGAGGCGGAAAGCACTGAGCACTTTCTCTGTGAGTGCCCTGCCTTTGCTAGAGCACGGCTACGAGTTTTGGGTTCCGATGTCGTGAGAATGAGTAATGTTCGTTCTATAACTATCTCTATCTCTGCCTCTATTCTTTCCTATCTCTTTCTCTGATACTTTTCTCCTTCCCTCCTTGACTTTCCAAGCTTTTTAGCCTGAGTGTTTTAGGAGCCACCAAATCTCCTGGTGCTCCTTAGATCGACCTTTTCAAATTTCAATTTCAATTTCATATCTTAGTATAAGAAAAAAATATATATATATGTTTATTTAATATATATATTTTTGTATTCTTTTTTTTTTTGTATATTTAAGTAATATACATTTCTTTTATTTGAACAAATTTTTTTATAATTTTATTTTAATAATTTAGTCATCTTCACATATGTGTAAGTAAACCATTTTAAAAAACGCTCCAATGTACTGTTAGAAAAAAGAAAATTGTATTAGCTAAATTAGGGTGTTCAAAGCTGTTAGGGGGACAACTTTATGTAAAAGTTTCTATATATAATTTAAACCAAATTATTAGCAAAGACGAGAGCCTCAGCAGCCAGCGCTAAATAGTTGTATGCCAGTTTAAACTTCGTTAGCAGAGCTACTGTTATTCATAAATAAATAAAAAATAAATAAAAATATTCATTTAGTTGCCACCCCAACTTTTTCCATAACTCACGCCCAGCAATGGGCTATCCAGCCTCATAACAGTTCACCCGCTTCAAAAAGAATCACTGACTCCGGTGTTTTCCGGTGTACAGGTCAAATATGTGTCGGGTCCTCCCAATGATTCATTTTTATAAATTCTAAATAACCGACAGTAAATTTAAAAAAATATATAATTGATTAACAATTAAGAACAAAAAAAACGAATTTTTTGTTTGTTGGCACACGCCATTAGCCACCCTGTACTTATATGTATATTTAAATAAATTAGAAGATAAGCGGAAATTTTCAGATTGAAATCTTCAAATTATGGCAAATCCAAGTAGCTAATCTTGCTTCTTTTTTTTGTTTTGTTTCTAACAAAAGCTTGAATTTTTTCTAGCTGAAATGCCTAATATTTGGTGCTCGATGAAAAAATACGGCTTTCACAATAATTTACAGCTTTAATCGCCTTCTAAAAGTAGCACTTACACTTACATAATATTTAATTATTTCAAGCAGTAAAAAAGCTGTCAGTCCACTGAATAAAAAGTGCTGTTTTTTGACAAAAAAAGTTTTTGGTGATTTATTTTCCTAAATAAGATATATTACATATCAAATAAATACAAATTAAAAAGAAAAACAAATCCGGCTTGAGCTGTTGTGCCACTGAAGCAAATTGTTTTTATTATATTTTTTTTTTGCTTATTCTTTTTTTGACTTTTGAGTTGGTAAAGTGGCTTACAACAGGACCTCAACAATTTTGTGTTTCATTAAAAAAGCATCAAAAAGCATTGCTTGAGAATGATCAAAAAAGTACTTAAAAAAAATCTGAGTATCGATCGCCAATTTTAGAGCGCTTCTCCGTTCAAACCAGCTGAGCATTGAGCCATATTTGCATGCCGAATCCAAAAGGCCGACGGGTCTTATGGCTGAACTCATTTAATAGGTAAATATCTTAAATATTATTTGTTTCTCTTGTACAAAAAGTACACCCAAAAGTGTCTTCACCACATTGGCTTAGGTGCCATCAGTTATACTGAAAAAAATAGTTCGTGCATCCTGCATTCATAGCCCAAAACCTTGCCACACAAAATCTGTCTGCATATAAACATTGAAGCGCAGTCGGTTGCGGTATTCCAGGAAATTGGGTGTGGATTTATTCAATTACGATAATGCACCAGCATTTCGTTGTTAAGGCCAAATGAGATAGGAAAAACAGCTTAGCAAACTACCTGCGCTGCGGTACTCAGCCAGCTACATATGCACGCGCAAAGCTGTATATGTGTGTGTGTGTAAGTAAGCCAATACAAACATAAAACCGGCGAATAGATGAAAGACGACAGATAAGCACTTAAGTTGTAATAGCCAAAAATAGAAGTAAACGAATTAAAAAATATTAGCCCAATTTCAATTGCTGCCTGCCACACCCGAAAGCTACCTATAAAATTTACATACCAAGGAAAATAAACAATTTGGATACGAGTAGTTGTAGTTGTAGTTTTATAAGCGCTATCTCTGCAGCTTCTAATGCGCAAGTAACCGGGTTAGCACATACCCGGGCACACATGTTTGTGTGTTTGTAAGTAGATGCCATATCTTCGAATCTTAAACTGGGGAGCGGCTGTGGACGAGATAGCTGCCGGTTTTCGATTTGGTGGCAGTTTAATGCGGAAGACGGTCGCCAAGAGACTACAAACGGAGCTAATTAATTTTCGAGAATGCTTGTTATTGCACACACACACACACATACATACACATGTGCATATGTATATACCTGCATGTCCATATGCCTGGTAGTTATGACCGACCGCTTTACTGATTTGCGATAAGAACGTGTGGCTGGGTCTCCCACTGGCACAGCCAGCCAACCAACCAGTCGCTCACTCAGGCAGTCACGCATAGATGCAAACAACAACAAAATTCGATACGACCCAGTTGAAGCAGTGATTGCCACAACCGCAGCCTATTACAGTTCTGTGTACTTGCACGTACACATACACGTACAAAGTTGCAACTAGTTTGAAATTTCTACTTTGCATCTTGATATAAATCGAAATTTTCTACAAACTTGCATTTATGGTTAAACTGAAAACACATTTCCACAGCGGTTTTCACGAGCTCGCATTTATTATGGTTTTTCGTTGCTGTTTAAAGACATTGTCCACACGCATACATACATACATATGTATGTATATGGGCACATATGTACTCACATAAATTTCTTTTTACGCGCTGCCTGCGTAATATTTGGTTTAGGTTACCACTACAAACACCACAACTCCTACTCGAAGAACAAATCCACATTTACTCTGCGAAAGTTGTAATAAATCCCCCCATACCTATAGGTGATAAGTACATAAAGATTTCCCTCTGTATGTGTGCATATGCTGTGGTATAGGTGGATGTGTTAAATAACTTATATTATTCCATCTTTTATTGTGTTTAAATTTCTTTCGGTAGTAGTTGCTTTTCGAGGAAATTTGAAAATTTCTAATATTGCGATGTTATCGAAACTTGGACGTTATGGGCATACAAATTATACAATAAGAAAACAGAAGCACTGTGCGATTAGTAACTGAGCGCACGCATGGAATAAATAAATGGAATGGGAAACCACTAGGAAGCCCATTTTGTGCGCCACAAGTTGAGGTGCAATATGGAGATTACAAATTTTTAGGTTTATATGGAAATATTTTATACCTTACATGCAAACATTTTAGTCAAAAATATTCTTAAGTCCACCTAGCACTGAGCACTGAACTTCTTACACTTGCGAGGCAACAAAATTTTTGTGATTTGTCTGCTTAAATACAACTCTTTTCTGAAATATTTTGAGTTGTGATATGTGGACGTATCACCGAATGACTGAAGAAGACTAATCAATCCGACTGGCGACTGAAATCCGCTGAAGAAAATGTTTATGGAGCGAGGAAAACTGACGACAATATCGCAAGACAGGCGCTGCGAAAGAATCCCTTCCAACAGACAGGACGAAATGTAGACAAACCGTGAACCACTTGGCGCCATTGAACGGAGACGGAAATGAGGTATTTAAATAAGACTTGGAATGGACTTAGAACCCTGGCATAAACCCGTATTCGATGGCGAAGATGATTAGTTGACGTCCTATGCTCCAACTAGGAGTTAGAGGATCCTATATACATATGTGGACGTATTGTCCACTTAAGCTGTCCGATCCCAGCGTTTTGCAGCTAAGCCCTTAATTTTCTACAAGGGAAACAAGAGCAACTCATGCAGTATTTTTATCACCACCTACGACGTGAAAAGCCTTGCGTTGAACTCTTTAGTAAAATTTCAATATTTAGCTTTTTGGTTTTTTAACTTTTTCTACAAAAGTCATACTTTGCATTGTTTACGCGCAGCTAACTGAGAAAACTAGGCAGTGGATGGCAGACGAATAAACAATAGAATGTAGGTAGAATATGTGTATGTAGAGATATATGAATGTACATATGTACGTGTGTGTAAATTTATAAAATCAAACACGCATCCTAAATGCATTTTTAAAATTCGCTCCCAACTGTAGAAACTAAGCTACGTATGGATGTGTGCACTACGTACAGTGAGTCATAGTGAAAATCATACACCTGCATATTGGGCAAAGGACATGAAGTGTACCCCCTAAAAACTTTATAGTGGCACAAATTGTGTGAAAGCATTGGAGGGAACTTGACATGGTTACCGGGATGCCAAAAAAAAAATCACCAAATAATTTCTGGTCTGAAAGAAAACAACGTAAACAAAACACAACATTTTTTTTCTAACATGTTTTCATACATGAAAAAAAAAAGTTTTGAATGCAGAAATGCAGAATGCAAAAACAGCAGAAAAAAATTTAATTTTTTTTCATATAAAAAAAAATTAATTTTTAATTTTTCTTAATTTAAATTTTATTTCATATCAAAAATAAAAAAAAATTTTATTTAATTTCAAAAAACAAAAAAAAAATTAGCATTAATTTATATTTCAAAGAAACATTTTTTTACGTTTTTCTTAGTTTTTGCCTGTTTTTCAGAAAAAAAAAAATTTTTTTGCCTTTTTTTCATAACTTTTTTTTAACTTTTTTCGTATTTACATAATTATTTCTTTTTTCCTTTAAAAAACGCTTAACTTTTTTCACATATTTAATGAAGCAAAATTATTTTCATACTTAAAATAAAAAACTTAAACTATTTTTTATTTTCTACTTTTTCCACAAAGAAATCTCTACTGATTTGAGAAAATTGGTTGTTGAGTACAGAAGTAATAAGACATCCGTTGGCACAAACTATTTGTAAAAACTTTGAAACAACCAATTCTCTGGAGATTGATCCGCGTAGTGGCCGGCCCAAGAAGCTTAACCGGAGAGATGTATTCTTTATTCGCAAAGCAGTGAATCAGAATCCGAAAATACATGCTACTGATTTGGCCCAGGAGGTAGCCGAGAGGTATCAAATTGTTGTCCACCCACGTACAATAAGCAGGACCCTTAATAATGAAGGTAACAACTGCAGAACTCCTCGCAAGAAGCCCCTTATAAGCGAGAAAAACTAAAAGCTTCGTATGGAGTTTGCAAAAAAGCACCTTATAAGGGAATATAATTTTGGAAACTAGGTTTATTCACTGATGAGTGCAAATACAACATATTTGCATACGACGGCAAAGCCAAAGTTTGGAAAAAACCAAACACTGCCATGGATCCTAGGAATCTGATTCCGACTGTAAAGCATGGTGGTGGCAGTGTCATGGTTTGGGGAGCAGTTGCAGCCACAGGAGCTGGAAACCTCGTTTTCATTGAAGGAAATATGGATCGCTTCTAATACAAGCACATTTTGGAACAAAACCTGATGCCATCCGTGGACAAACGAAGCCTAGGCTCGAGCTGGATCTTCCAGCAAGATAATGACCAGAAACATTCTGCGCAAATCGTCAAGGACTAGCTGCTGTATTACATTTTATAATAAGTAATAAGAGGACAAAACGTTCATGGGCACACGCTTTTTTCTGTAAAATGAATTTCTGTTTAATAATATTTGACAAAAATTTTATTAGAATTATGTTTACAGACCTGTTTTCTTTCCCGGCATCCATTTCATTTAGTTTTTATTTTGATGTTTCTCCTTACATTCGTAATAATAATTATCGATAACACAGTAAACACAGGGTTGTATGCCAAAAAATAGCGTTATTATCTAGGATTATTTTATAATCTCAGATTTTGGGAGACAAATTTTGTATGGGAAATCGCGCTTTTTAATTACAGATTTTGACTTAAGCGCGAAAAAGTAGATCATCTACTTGTATGTGAACGTATTATGAGACACATTTAGTAGAAACGGTAGATGTTGGGGTTAAATACGAATAAAAGACGGATTTCATTAGAAATAAAGATTTTTCATTTTACAACCGAATTCACCTTACTTTTTGCCCACAGGTAAAAAAAGAAAATACTAATCCTGGCAATCCTAATAAGGATAATGGAAAACTTTTATCAAATTATTGCATTGTCATCGGTCTTTGATGTGCAAAATTCCAAGTCGATCAGATTTTTAGAAGCCACTGAAAATTAAGCTCAAAGATTCCGTTACATACATACAACCCGAGCTAATAAAAGTGTGTTAAAAATAAGCATAAGCATCACACAACTTCATATTATCGATACTTTTTTTCTTGGTTTTTGTACTGGGTTTTATGGTATTTTACGTGAATAGTGCCATGACTTTCATTCACGACTCTAGCAGTACCTCAATACTTTGACCAGAGTTATGAAAAGAAATTAAAAAACATTTCTTCCATAGTTTTTGGTTTTTTGAAGAAATTTTCTCGAACTTGCTAAGTGAAAGCCGACCTACAAGAACTGCTCAAATGAAAAAAAGTGCTGGGACTGCCCACAGCGGTTTTCATTTTCAAATTTATTTTCCAGAACATCTGGAGGTAATAATATATAAGTTAAATGGATCATAAAAAAAATTTGAAAAGAAAAAATATAAAAAAATATTAAAATGAACCCAATATATTTTTCTCTAAAAATTCCACACCAAAATTTTTAACATTAAATAAATCTCAAAATTATTACATTTCCTCATAATATTTCTAATATTGTCATAATATTTTCTCAAAAAATTTTCAGTTCACTTCTTATTACCTTTAAGCCTACAAATAATCAAATTTTTGATAGAATTGACGACAATGGCCAAATACTTGGATCACAAGACATGGAATCGCTTTATTGTTTCTATTCTTTCTTGTTGTTGTAGCAGAATAAACATCTCCCACACCTGAACAGCAATGCTGCTGGAGTTATAGTCCTTGGCCGGATATAAATCCGAGTCATTTCGGTAACGTAGAACCGGCTATCCTGGAAACAATATTCTGTTTCTTTCATATGGCCCTGCTCAGCCTCGGAATCACTAAAAAATATCAAGAAAATTATTTTCTAATTTTTTTTTTATTTTCTCTAATAAGACTTAAGTAGTGAAAAGTGTGATTTTGTCTGTGAGTAACGGTATTTGCCTTTACTATATTTACATATAAGTCGCTGCCAATGCATCTAGCAAGTCGGAACACTGCTTTGCTGTCAATTGCTGGGCTGTTTTGCTGACGGTTCTCTACCTCACTCCCTGCCACTCACGCACTTATGCCGTGCAAGGGTGTAAGTATATAAGTGTGTATGTATGTCTATATGTATGTATTTGTGCATATATGTATGTATGTAGGTATTTGTGTATGTATGTATGTACTTGTAAGTTTTCACTCTAGCAATTTGTCAGCTCACCTGTGACATGCCACAAAAGTGACAAAAGCAATAGCAATTGTATATGCATGTAGTAAATGTATATTTTTCTTCTTCTTTTCCTCCTTCACCTTCCTCTTCTTCTTATCGCATATTCAAAGGTAACATTGTTATCCACCAGTGAAGACCACAAAACCCATAGCAACTGATTGTCAGTGGGAACTTCCTTCGCTTTTCTGCTTGACAACGACTTTAGCAATTTTTTGTTGTTGTACCCTTTTCTTTTGTACATAAATAGTCTTGTATTATATTTGTTTGTATGTAGGTGTGTTGTTACAGCAGTTGGCACCTTTGTTTGATTTTGATTGATGTCTTTCAAATCAGGTCTTAATGATATTTAATGCTGAAATTAATTAATTTTAAATTAGCTCAGAAAACATGTACACATACATATACGAATGTATAGCATACACAGAAGCAGTTGGTTGGTTATATAAATATAAATGCCTAGAAGACCCTGCGATGAGTCAAACCAGTTGATGACTAGCGTCCGACTAGTCTTGATGATTCTGTTGGTTACTCTACTGCTAAAGTAAAGTAGCCAGTAATGAAACACGAAATGCGATGAACAACAGAACTCTCCAGAGTTCTGGGACTTGTTTGGAGCTATTTTCGCTCCAAAACTGTAGTTATGCCCGTATTGCATTAGCATTAATCCATATGAGAGTTTTACTATATCAAGTGACTCAGGACATTTTGATTTCAACCTTCTTACCAAAACAAAAAAAGAAAAAGTGGCTCAAGTATTTTGGACATTGTTTTGTATTTTTCAGAAAATTGCTTTATTTGTACACTTGAATGTGATAAGAAGTATACTGAAAATTTTGTATAATTTTGAGTTATTGAAAACTTTGATATAGTTTTTCAAAGTGAAATATCTTCCTTTCTTTGTAACGTTTCTAAACACTTTCTTTTTTAAGTTTTCAGGATACATTAAACTACAAAAAATTTTTTTTTTCAGAATTTTTGCCATTCTTGTGGGGTTGACCCTTTCTAATTACATGCATTTTGGTACCAGTTGGAGGTAATATGAGTGGTATAAAAGTTTTACTTCAAATAAACTGACTGCTCAAATTTTCGCTACAGGGAAGCTAGAAGATCTTCACAAAAACATCCACTCTATCATAAACTTGCAAAGGGTGTTTGTAGAGGTACAAAACAAATTTATTTTCAACTAAAGTACAAAAAGTCAATAGAAAATTTTATAATACTCAGTTTTTACAAATAACTTCGGGCAAAGGGTTGTGTTGGCTGAGTGATATGGAGCCTATCCGATTGGAGTACCGCTTAAGCCAATCTAGCACTGAGCACTTACCATCCTATACTTGCGAGGTAATCAAATTATACAATTTTGTTGATTTTTTGGCTTAAAGACAACTCTTTTCTGAAATATTTTAGTTGCGTTACGTGGACGTATTACCGATAGACTGAGAAAGACTAATCAATCCGACTGGCGACTGAAATTCGCAGAAGAAAATGGCAATGGAGCGAGGAAGAGTGACGACAGCATCGCCAAAAGGGCGCTGCGAAAGAATCCCTTCCAACAGACAGGACGAAATTTAGGCAGAGCACGAACCATCTGGCGCCATTCAAGGGAGGCGGAAATGAGGTCTTTGAATAAGACTTGGAATGGACTTAGAACCCTGGCATGAGCCCTTTTTCGAGTATAACCGGTACGTAGTTATTCTATATTTTATTTATGATTTGAAGAATTCTTCTTCTTATTCTTCTCCTATTAAGCTACATCCTAGTAATACGATGGATGATCTCATGTTTAGTGATGGTATGAAAAGAAGGCAGATCTGCAAATTTTTTGCTGATGGCGCTCATCCTTGACGTAAATTGGGGTCAACGTTCTCAACGCTTCAGATTTGTATGAGCTTTTTTCGATCTTCCAAGCCCCAAAGTTTCGAGGGATATGTTATACAGAACATATGGCAGTTTCATTTAAGTGCGACCACCATAAATGAACCTAATTGCTAAATATGGCTCTGTCAGTATAACTAAATTTCGACGCTTTTCCGGGTACAACATTTTTTACTATGCCTGTAGACACTCTGTATTGAAAAAAAATTATGTTTCATAGCTATTACTCTGCTGCTTTGGCAGATATGGTCCTCGAAATATCTAAACGCCAAAGAAAAACACCCTTTACCTAGCCCCAATATCTGTATTTTATTTCATTTGATATGATTTTGTTTGCATAGAATTCCACCCGCGACCGCAACATAATCTTGCACTTACATTTACAAATACCTATACATATACAATACATGCCCTTACCAAGGCACCGCACATTGTTACACAATTATTTGCCTGTGTGGCGTTCAAATATGTAAGTATCACCTTTGCTTTGAACGTTTGTGGTTTTCACTTTGCTGCGGTTTTTCTAGGCAATTTTCCATTATGGCCTTAAAGAGTTTGATTAAAAAAAAAAGAAATCGACCTTCCAATGTTTCGAAATGTGGGTGCATAATAATTTTTCCTATCGAGAAATGCATTAAACTCATAAGCGGGCATTCATGGAACAAATAAGAATAATAAAAATTTGCTTATTTCTGAGTGAAGTGGTCAGCTGCATTGCCTGAGTATCGAAAGTAATAAGATAAAGTGGCAACTGATTTGCATGCACATTTCCATTTCCATAGTAGCAGATAACCTTTCAGTCTAATCCACAGAAGAACTCCCTTGCACTTTCTTGGACAAGCAATGAGGAGGTGATCAGACAAATGTTCGAAATAGCGAGAGAAATTAGCCCTAAATACTCCGAAAGGAGACAATACATTTTTATTGAAAATTGTAACAACTTTAACGGGACATTTGCTCTTCAGGCGGCTGTACGGTTGTGCGAAAAATTTCAATCATTCCTGTGCAAATGTCTTGGCCATTTTTCAGCTAAATAAAAACAAAAAATTAAATAATTGGTGCATGCACTTCTGTTAGGTGTTTGGCCGAGCTCCTCCTTCTATTTGTGGTGTGCGTCTTGACGTTGTTCCACAAATGAAGCGCCCCACAGCTTAAAGCCGACTCGGAATGGCAAATGGTTTTTATGAGGAGTTTTTCCAGCTAAATAAACAATTTTAACTTTAAGGTAAAATGTAAGGTACCTTCTTCTTGCCAATACCCATTCTTACTCTACCAATCTTCTGATTGGCTAACGTATCCCCGGGGTCGCAACAAATATACGAAAAAAATTAAGACAGTCCACACTCATTTTGCTTCGTTGCCACCTGAACAACAACTAATTGGACGAGAGTGTGAGTACGTGTGAAATCAGCGGGCAAAATCCTGTTGCCGAGTACCCGGTGACGTAGCAGCCCAAGTTACTCGTTCAGTTTCCTGTTTCACCATAGCTGAAGGCCAAACCTAGTAATCTATCATCTTTGGGTTTGGTTTATTTACTTGAACCCTCATTGAAGCAGTGCTCCCATTGTTTGATTTTTTAAGCATAATTCACAATTCACACAATGCGCGTATATTGGTGAGCGGTTATCATTCGGTAGTGCCCAGGTGCGAGGTTCCAGGCATGAAACACCAAATAATAAAGTTGTTTTTCTAATAGCGGTAGCCTCTCGGCAAGCAAAGGGAAGAAGCCTCCGATTGTATTTCTTCCATGAAAAAGCCCGTCACAAAAAACTATCTGCCATTAGGAGATAGCACAAAATTAAAAGTCCCTCCGTTTGTGAAAGAACATCAACCAAAAATAGGAGAAGGAGCTTAGCCAAACACCCAATAAAAGTTGTAAGCGCCAAAATATATAAAGCGTGGTTAAGTTTCAAGGGCAGGTGTTGATTTTGAATAAAATACTTTTTTTTTTGGGAAATTATTGTCATTTCTCTTTATTATGATAATATTGGTATGGCTCAATTATGCGTGGAACATAATATCGGCCAAATGGCCACCGCGACCTCGGCGGCACAGCTCCATCCGATGGTCTAAATTTTAGATGACGCTGAGGCATAATTGAGGTTCTATGCCGTTAATGTGCCGAATTATCTCATCCCTTAGCTCTTGAATTGTTGCTGGCTTATCGACGTACACCTTTTCTTTCAAATAATCCCAAAGAAAGAAGTCCAACGGTGCCAAATCACATGATCTTCGCGGCCAATTGACATTGCCGAGACGTGAGATTATTCGGCCATCAAATTTTTCGCGCAAAAGAGCCATTGTTTCGTTAGCTGTGTGACATGTGCCGTCCTGTTGGAACCACATATCGTCCACATCCATATCTTCCAATTCGGGCCATAAAACGTTCGTTATCATCTCACGATAGCGAACACTATTCACAGTAACTGCCTGACCGGCCTCATTTTGGAAAAAATACGGCCCAATGATGCCGCCGGCCCATAAACCGCACCAAACAGTCACTCTTTGTGGGTGCATTGGTTTTTTCGGCAATCACTCTTGGATTATCATTCGCCCAAATGCGGCAATTCTGCTTATTGACGAATCCACTTAGGTGGAAATATGCCTCATCACTGAAGATGATTTTCTTCACGAAGTGCGCGATATGCATTTTGATTTGAACGCCCGTTTTCATAATAAGCCTGAATAACTTCAACGCGTTGCTCGATTCTGTGTCTGCCTATGATTCAAATTGAGTTGATCTGATATTGAAAAATGTCAAATGAAACGTAGTAAGAAACTAGACGTTTAGTTGTGGTTCACATTCGACATCGGCCCTTAAAATTTAACCACCCTTTATAAGCGAAGTCCCTTGGTAGATTCGCAGATGGAGTGAAGCAGACGCTTTGTCATGCTTGGAATTTATTAAGCCAAACAAGATACTTTTGTACCTTGTATCAACTTCTGGCAGTTCGTTCAAGCAACCGTCCTTAACCTGCACAAAATTAAAGCCCCTTTTCTGTGTGCATCAACGAATTGTCTTATGAGTTGGAAAACGGAAGGCTGCGATCTCTTGTGTAATTGACGATTAAGCAAGCATTAAAATACACTCCATTTCGAATGTTTGGAATATTAAAAGACGCATACCCTTACACGCATGCTTTTGCATATGTATTGTGCATGGAAGACAACACTAAATATCTCTCAATGTTTAATAACCAGCAAAACTTAATTTCTTTTCATGTTAAAGAATCCACTCTACATACGTTTTAGTAGCTGACAGCAGCTCTGCTTGCTTTGCAATTATAAGTGTACATATTCACACACACAGGTACGAGTATGTATGTATGCGTGTACCTTAATGAATTTCCTCATATATTGAAGCGTTGCCTGGCAACTGCCTTACCAGGAGCTGTTGTAAATTAATGAAGCCTTAGATAATAATTGAGCATTTCCACCGGGTTAAATGCTCCACTCCAACAACAACACTTCACCCAAATTCACCTCTTCACATTCGCCTGCCATGCATGAAAGTACCTTTGAAGCGAAACTTTAATCAACTGTTTGCATTATTAACATTTCATTAATATTTCAAAAATCTGCTACCAAAACTTTTCTGCCTTTGCGCACGCAATTTAAATTTGTTACTACATTAATGACAGCTCTTGACGAATTTCGGGGTTCGGGGTAGACTTACCGTGGTATTGTTTTGAAGCTTCTTAGCATTGCGGGCATACAGCTGACTTTATAGTACTTCCATTGAAATGTTGCTGCAAATGAGTTTTAAAGGGTTTTCAATCAACATTGCCCGGGCTGTGGATTTTCATTTAAATTGGAAATTTATGAATTACAATATTAAAATAACAGTACGCAAAGCGTGCGTTGGTATATGATAATGAATATTATTCTGAAATTTGATTGGTAAATTCTCAATCAATATTGAATGCTGACTATGCAGTTGATTTGGTGAAATGGCAATCCATCAATGGGGTGTCTTATTACAGAGCGGAAGGCAGTTTTGATTTTCTTGTATGCGGAATTTGATTGATTCCTTTGTTTGGAAGGTTCTATCAATCGATTCGGAAGTAGTGAAATATTTTGAATTTAATTTGTAACTGATTTTACAACTCTGCTTAACACATTTGAAGCACTATTCTCGGCTCGCATAAATGATAGACGAATGTAGTGCCAGGCTTAATAGAGCCTGGTAAAGCATCTTACATCTCTGCCAAAAATTAATTTACGAATTGTTTGTGTTCTTAATTTCAGTTTATAATATTCATCTAAAGGCTATTAATAGCCTTAGTAGGTTAGGTTAGGTTAGGTTAGTCTTAGTAACTAAAGCAAAAATCTGCTGCCGAGTATCCGGTGACGTGGCAGCCGAAGTTACTCGCTCAATTTCTCTTTTCACCTTAACTGAAGGACAAACCTGGTATTCTATTATCCTTGGGTTTGTCTTAGTTATTTGTAACCTCATTGGAACAGTGCTACCATTTTCTTTAATTTTAAACCCTTATTTACAATTCACAAAGGCGGCCGCCGTAGCTGAATGGTTTGGTGTCTCACTGGCATTCGGAAGTGCACAGGTTAAAGATATACAAAAACTTGATTTGCTCCGTACTTACCCATGGTTGCGAACTACTGACATTAATCAGCTAACAGTATTTTCAAGGAAAGTATTGCGAAAAATATATGCACCTGTAAAACTGCAAGAGGGTACCTATCGAATTAGACCTAACCATGAGCTGGAACTATTAGCAAAATACGAAACTGTGATAAAATTTATAAAATTTCAGAAGGTAAGATGGACATGAGTTTTTAATGCCCAAGGAGAGAACAACTCGAAAGGCAGTTGAATTATTGGAGGCCAAATAAGAGAACGCCCCAGAAAGGTATTGCTCGAAGACGTGGAAGTTGACCTTGAAAGACTAAACGTGCGGCGGTGGAAGTAGGTAGCCGTAGATAGAGACAGATGGCGTAAGGTTGGGAATGAAGCAATGGTTCACCAAGCGCTGTGATGCTAAGAAAAAGAAAAATATTGAATGTATATCGACTGCCTACATTTCAGTTGCCAAATTTGGCTTGCTTGCTTTACATTTTTGTCTAGTCTGTAAAGTCATTTGTACTGTAGATTGTTAAAATAAAATATAATAAATAAAAAATATTCAAAAAATCCTATTTCCTTCGGAAACCACCTTCCAAAACAACCAGCTGTTCAAGACCACTAACCAGCTGCCCGTCTTCACTAAAACTGTATTTAAATGCTAGCACCAAATATGGAGAAGCCAGCAAGCAAACAGTTTCAAGTCGCAATTAAGCTGCCAATCCTTGGCGAACATTTGTCGATATGTATAAATAAATATTATAGCTACATATCCAATTTGCAATGCAACATTCAGGGTGCATGCAAACAATTCCAAAATAAATCTGTGCTTCATTAAGAAATTGATTTTGATGATTGTTATGATTTTAGTAATTTTCTTTCCATTTCGCTCAACGCCCATTTGCTACAACAAAATGAAAACGAGAAAATCACAACCAGCCACACCTTTGATTGCCAATTCAGAATCGATGGCACAAACGGCAAACGGCACCCGGCAACAGCTCGATACTCCTGTACACACACACACTCTCAATACACATACACATATACATATTTACATAAATGCATGTGGTGGTGTGTATTTTCATATTGAATATGCAAATCAAATCAAATACAGCAGGTACATCTATTAGTTTTGTGGACATTTGCTGCAGAGCCAACCGCCAGCCACTCTGCACTATCCTGTCCGTTGTCCAATGCCAACCGCTACAAGGAGTGTCTGCATCCACACTTTCGGGCAATTCAGGTACTAATTAATTTACCAGTCAATTTTGTGGTTTTGAATTTTCGTTTCACTTCACCTCGCCCGGTGTTTTTGGACAGTTAGAAACATGAAAATGAAATTTTCGACAGGTGGCGACTGTCAATGGCGTTTGTGCTGCTCCTGCTGGCAGGCGAAATTCTATACAACTCAGCGCAAATTGTCTCTACGCCGTTGTTGTTGTAGTAGATCTCGGATCAGCTAAGGCACCTACTAGTCAACCACTAACAACAACAACAAACAACAACAATGGCACATCACTCATACGCTTGTTTGCATTGTTGCTTACATCAAAAAGCACTTTTGTTGAGGTTTGTGCGCACAGATCCCCACCCTGCCCGCAAAAGTAAAAAAAAACGTCTCATCTCCGTCAGTTGCCGAATTTGTGTTCTTTCGTTGGGTGCCATTTACTTGTGCATGTATTTGTATATTTGTCTGTACGGCTGTGCGGCTGTCTTCCAGCAGTTAGTCAACGTTTTGATTGTCAGTTTGTTGTTGTTGTACGAAACCACCAAACCAATGCAATTAGACAAATGTACATTCATTCATACAAACGCACACACTTACAGACAATCAAGTAAATCGGTTGGGCGCGGACCCAACCGGCCGCTGCAATTGGAACGTCGACCATTAGCATACAAAGCAACCTAACACCACCTACTTGGCACCCATCACCCGCCCACTCCCTTCTCTACCACGACTAATTACACCCTACCCCTTGGCTGATTGCTTGCCGGCTTGCTGCTACATACAATTTAACTTAATTTTGTTTATTTTCGGTTATTTCATTTATGTTCCGTCCATCCGTCAGCCCGTTTGCTTGCACATCAATCCCCTTTCCATGGCCTTTATAATTTAATTTTGTTATGTTTTTTCTTTTGCTGTTTGCTGTTCTGTGTATTTTGTCATTGGCGTACATTTGAGGTTGTTTGCTCACAACCGTTGGGCGGCGACAAGTGTTGGCTGAAGAAGTCGCGGAAAACGAAAATATTGAAAATTTGTTTGACTTTGACAAGTAAATGTCAAAAACGGAATTTATCGCATTAGCAGAATGAAGTTTGTGGTAATGAAGATAAATAAATTAAAGAGTTTGGCCAGAGCTGGTTCTAGTAGGAGTAAAATCAAGCGCAAAGAAGCTAAACGAAAATGTTGAAAGAGTAAAGAAAAATGTACGGGGGGCGGCTCCTTAATAAATTTCGATTCACCTGGGTGGCCCTATGTTCCAACTTGACACTCTACGAATTGCGTAGGTGTCTTCTATAGACATAAAATTGTCGCGGTAATCCATCGACCGGTAATGACAAGTCACCGAGGGTATTTCTGGACGAAAAAATATTTATCCACTTAGATGATATGAGTGCACACATACTATATGACAGCCGCTTGGTCGAGCTTCTCGACCAAATTGTGGTGTGAGTCTCAAAAATACCTTAAAATGTGAAGACTTTACTTTTCTGTTACTTCCAGATGGAGGAGAGCTGTTATGAATGGTCTGAGTGCTGCACTTGCTAGTTGTCCCGACAAAAAAAAAAAAAAAAAAAAAAAAAACAGTTATGAATGGTTCCTATTTTCTAATTTATCGAGTGTTAATGTTAGTAATGCAGGAAGAAGGGTAAACTTCATGAAATTTTCAGCGCACTATCCCGAAACGGACTCATTTTAAATCGTGGCATTTTCTCTTTGAAAAACTAGTTTGCTATGGAATGAAATAGTATTTTGGATGGTGGAAAATTTTTCAAGCACTCAGTCAACATTGCTTATGTTGACAGCCGCGACCAAAGCACTTACGTCAGCTCGCATCAATTCAAGATGTGTTAAAGAATGTAGGAAGGAGATCGCTCTCGCCCATCTAACAACACAACACCACACTCTGTTGGATTCCCGTCAAATCTGGTGTGGAAGGAAATAAAAGAGCGGTTGAGTGTGCACAAAATGGCTCTGAACTAAACCTTTAGCGAGTGGTAGAGGACATAATCATTCCTCTAAACAAACTGTACACTGCAATTGACCAGAGCGTGATCGCGGAAACCAATAGAAGCTGATCTCTGACTACTAAGTGCAGGATCTAGAAAACGCTCTGGGTTTCCAAAACTGAATCTTTAAAGGTCAAAATGTTTGCTTGGATTCAAATGATTAACTAACAGTTGTGGAGATGAAGAAGAATTGAGTCGGTACAAAATCTTCTCTGAGAATGATCTGCTCTTTAAAGAAGTGGGGACAAATATCTTGGCGATTATTTCTTTGAAGACCTGGGAAATTTGGAAAATATCTCACTAGTAGGAATAGTTACATTTTTTAAAAGATCTAAGCGGTCTAAGAAACTTAGTTAAGGGATGGAAATCAAGTGTGGGTATTCCAATGGAGCTTGGGGCCACCGAGTGTCTTGTATTAGACAAGCAACATAGCTAACCTAACCTATTTTTCAAAAAACGTAGCCAAGCTATGCAGCTCCTTAGATTTCATTTCGTGTAGGTCGTTAGATAGGATCTGCCTGTCTGTAGTGTAAGAAGCTAAATCATTCATCAATCCCTTTAAGTGATTTTAGTGCAAAAGGGTAGAAATTCGAGGCCTAAGCTGCTTCGAAACAGTCCATTAAAATAAAAAGCGCAGCATAAGGATGGAAACGAAGGCGGAAGTGAAGAAAAAGTCAAACAAATTTCGTTGAAACCTCAGACTGGCAGATTTATGCCAATCCAGCAGGAGATTGCAAGTCCAAATGAAACGAAAAACAATAAAATAAAAAACGAAAAACGTAATCACAAATTCGGTGTCACAATGGACCTACACCATGTCAACCTGGCTAACCTAACCTAACCTTCTCGACTCAGCTAACTATTGCAAGAGTTATAATAAGATGAATGAAATTTAGAAAAACGGGTTGACTGTGGAGAATTAAGACGAGTTAGAATTTCTTCTTTAAAACTTCTAGGATACTTTGGATTGGTTCCAATTCTGAAACCTGTTCTAGCTGATAGGCGTCCACGCTAAGCTTCAAACTGAGTGCATTGGGCCAAAAATAACTCATAAAAAAATTTACAAAAAATTTGTATCAAGGCTAAGCTAAAGGCAGCTCAATCTTCGACACTTAAAAGATACTAAAAAGTATTAAGTGTACAGAAAAGTATTTAACATCATTGATTGTACTACTTTCAACTGCACTAACGAATAAAGTTGTCAATGTCATAACTGGCATTAAATTCCCTCGTATTTCATAATTATTTGAATTTTCAACACCGGTCATAAACAAAATCTACAACACAATAAAAGTAGCAATAAACAACACGAAATTAATGATTGAATTTATTACAGCTCACGAGTATTGTAAAGGAAAATATCACTCGTATCTTGATGGACACGCTTTAAAGCTTTAAAGCCCGATGATTGGCTTGCGGTTATGTAAATTTGAAGTGCGGCGGTGATATAAATTCGATTCCTTTGAGACATTATCAAAAGCGTTATTTGTGTTGACAAACAGACAAAAGCATGCAAAACGATACTCACATATACATACACAAATGTACACACATATATAGGTATAATATTGTTATTTATGTGTGTGAGTGGGCTTCGCCTTGTTTGCTTTGAGACGCGCGTGAAAGACAATTTTGTTTACCTTTGACAGTCATTTGACACACTACGCTACACACTTGTAAGCACACATACCTCACACATGCACACACACACAGGCATATCCATTGGAATAATATTTGAATAAATTTGATGTTGTTTGAAAAAATTGCATATAATTTTCGTTAATTTTGAATGCTATAATTAAGTAAAACGCCCACATGGCACAAATCTATAGCTGCACATACACACACACATAGACAGACTTATAGCTCACGCACGTAACTCTTATTATTTGTATTTGTATTTGTATTTAACTTATTCATGCGCTAAAAGCAGTCTAATAACAATAATTATGACATTAGGCGCTTTTATGGAAAAAAGAACGCCCACACACGCATCTCGAACAAACATTTCTGTATATTTACTCGTATAAGAAACCCATTAAAGATGATTAGCTTCTTGAGAGCTGGGCTGCAACGTCAAATACGACCGGTTTGCGTGACTTTATGTCACGCTTGCCACTCACCCAAAGAGACATTGAAGAGCGAGCTGAAATAATTAAGATGGGTGAAAAAATTTATAAATTTCCGTGTGTGTACGTCCGTATGAGCTTCAAGATTAACCTTAAGTTCATTTCGCATATACTTCCTTCCTCGAACTAGGTTAGGTTAGGTTGGCCAGGTTACTTGTCTAACACAAGACACTCGGTGGTCCTAAGACACGTTGTGATACCTGCATTTGATTTCTATCACCTAACTCTTAAATCACTTAGATCTTTTTAAGAAGGTAACTAATCCTAACTTTTGCCTGCTTTTGGATAGGTAGTTGTACCCCATTAGCTCGCGGATTGTCCAGACCTGTAGTAACCATCTGAACAACCGGGGCTTCAGTAGTATGGTCATCGCTCGTGCCTGAATCCTGCATACGATTGACTGGGTCTCCGGAGATTTTAGAATTCTGTTTGGCAGGATACTGAGGGCCGGGCGTATTAGATATTAGACAGGGGGGGGCTGCTTTTTATACCTACTGCCACATGGGGATAATACTGCCACTTCACTGGGATCAGACGCAGATTAGGGAGCCGCTCATCATGAGACAGACGTTTCTGGAATTGCGGACGTAGATGACCTACAAGAAAGTTGCTTAGCAAGTGAGGCAAAGCTGCCGGTTTCAAAACACGGAAGGACTTGTACCTGTCTTTGTCTGACATCTCCAGGCTAGCTTCTCCAACATGGTGACCCTTCTCGAGTACCTAAGCACTTCGTTGGCATTGCCCAGCCTTTCACAGATGCACGGAAGCCCAACCAACACCGTTAAGGTCCAAGTACGAGGAAGGGTGTAAACTGAGGAACTACGAGGAAGGGTCGAACTATGACCCGGTCAAAAAGAAGTTCAAGTTTTCTTTGCTGAAAAATCAACTATGGATTTTTTTGTCTGAATAAAGTTAGAAGTGTCTGAGGATGTTACAGCGCTTGGAGGGACGTTTAATTGAAAGCTTCATCTACATATCAAGCGACCTATCCATCTTTCACTTATCCACCTATGCAGTGACCCGTCACTGATACTGCGAAGCTGACGTTTTCGAGAGTTTTCGGCTCTGGATTTGAGAGAAATAATTTAGTGCAACTTGTGCTAGATATTCTCTGCACTTACTTACCTTTTTCTTTAACAAACTTCGGTTCCTAGCATCGTGCATTTAAAACCGGTATTAAATGAGTATTCGTACAAACATTTATTAATAAAAGCAAGCCTGTGGCAGTACAAATAATCTATTCAAATAACCCATTTTGCAACAACGCATCTAATTTTCCACTATACCATAAAATTTCATAACATTTCTAAACAATTCAAATGAACAGGAAGGAAATTTTAGTACTCGAGAATATCAGATAATTTTCTATAATTGAATACTTTTGAGAGGATGCAATTATTTAAGAATACAAAATTCCTGCATAATTTGTGCTGTGTGTTTGTAATTGTGCCTATAAATATTTTGCCTACAGCAACCAGATAACTGCAATAACAATTTTTATGAACTAATTAAAATTCGGACAATAAATAAAACATAGATTTTTATGTACACAAAGGTGTGTTAAATATGGCTGTGCATGTTTTGTGTGTCCAGAATACAAAGCCGGCAACAATCAGTGTCAGTAGCTTATAATCCGATTAAAATGTTGCATTGTATGTTTTATTACGTTTCACTAAATATTGTATCTTGTTGAAGAATTAGCAAATGTCACTTGCGAAACAATTTAATTAAAATTTCATGTCCATTTGATGGACGAGATTACACAATAATTCACAAAAGCAGCAAACATTTATGTGAACAATACATGCGAATGTGTGCTATATGTATATGTATATGCACTACTACAGCAACACAGACATGCAAAAAATGTAAATGAAACTAATTCATAAATGTGAATGTACATTTTATGTACGTAGGTTTGAAAAATGTGTTAAAATAAAAAAAAAAAATTACTGCTTAAACGTTTTATTAAAAAAACAGTTTAAATTTTTTTTCTGTTTCTTTAAATAATATAAAAATTAAACATTTTATTTTCCACTATTTTTTTACAAAAATTCAAACTGAAAAAAAAATAGATAATAGATAACAGATAAAAAAAATGTTTTCTTGCAGATGAGAAGTTTAAAATGACTATTGCATCATTGAATCTGCAGTGGTTTATCCGGAGACATACGCTTTCGCATTACTTCAGTGTGTCGTTCCATCTTCCTCATTATAAAGGCCTGCGTGCCTGCGTCCAGGACCCACTTTTTCATCCGGAGAATTTTTTCCGTGAAACCACTGATGATCTCACACGTCTCTCCGCTGCTTTATATCTTGTCGATTACATTTTCAGTGGTTATGTGACCGACTGCATTCTCCGGCGCTCGACGTTCCTGTTCCCAAAGCTTGGAAAAAGGTGTGTTCAGCGACATCTTCAGCTGCGTCATTGTATATGCATGTGGAGTGTTCGTATTTCACTATTTTGAACATAGGGCTTTCCAATAACAGGTGTTATCTATCGCTATCGAGAGATGATTAACGATTTTTTATGGCCGGAATTGGATGGTATTGATCTGGACAACGTTTATTGTCAAGAAGACGGCGCTACGTGCCACACAAGCAACGAAACCATTGATCTTTTACGGGAAAAGTTTCCGGAACGTGTTATTTCGAGGTGATCACAGTTTAACACCTTGTGACTTTTTTCATTGGAGCCACGTGAAAGAGCAGGTCTACGCCAACAGCCCAGGGTCGACTCAAGACCTCAAAGATGGAATTCGTGAGGCTATCGAGGACATAAGGCAGCCACTTTGGAATTCGGTTATGGAAATTTTCATGAAAAGGATATTGTCCGGTAAGCGTGGTCGTGGTGGTCATTTGCCTGATGTTACTTTCCACTATTAACGGCATACCTTCCTCTTTATAATGAAATAAACAACCGATGATTTATATTTAAAAATAGCATTTTTCTTTGAATATCAAAATAACACCTCTTATTAAAGACCCCTATATTTCTCGAACTACCCATGCTTACTTACCTAATTTCCTTACTTCATTTCATTTATTGCCTAAAATCATTTTAACATAGAAGTTTGCAAAGTTGTGATAAAATTAGATTGTTTAGCGTTATCTTAACATACATTTGTATTTATCTAGGAGTTTAAAACTTATATTTCTTTTGATATATTCAATAGGTTATGATTATTATTTTGTATGTCTTTGGCATAATTTTTAAAACTTATTTATATTCTCCCAAAAAGGGCTTAAAAAGGAGATAACCTGTATCAAACTTCTATAATTTATAGACTATACATTGATTTCCCTTACTTCAGCGAAGTTCCTGCTATACCATATGGTGACGTGTTTTATTATCGTAGCCCTCCATCTGTCGCGTGTTTCGTTTCTCCAGCGGTCTTGCCATAGCCTTATCGTTTCGTTCTTTATTTCGCGCGCTGCAAGTTTGCTTACTCTTTCTTACATCCTCGATAGGATGAGCAGGATTCCATGGTGAATAGTGGAGGCACCTATGCCACGTTTATTTGACACTGGGTCGCATTCTGCAGTTCACCCAGCTGATTCTTATGCGCTACTCCTGTATTAAGGTTACGTAGACACGAACCTGTTCTCTGCTCTTCGGTGATGATAAGTTGACGCCTATCTCTTCCGTGGTTATACTAAGGGTCGTTTTTAAGGCCTCTACTACTTCTTCCTTTGTAGTAAGAGATTTTAAGTCTCGTATCTCCGTATCTCTACCCTAGTTTTCGGTTTAAGGTCTGTCATAGCAGCCGATACCTGTAAAGTGGTTTTAGCGCCTCGCATTTCGTAAGAGATTCTTCTTTGGCGGCTCTCATTTCTTGAACTTCTGTTGTGGAGAACTGTGATAGTACGGCAGTAGTCCGGTTTGTGTAGGAGCGGTGTATTGTGTTTGCTGTTTCGATGCATCGATTAAAGCATCTACTGTTGTTTTGTAGGTTTGCCTTCGGGAGCCGTTGTAATCTCCATTCCTTTTCTTGACGATTGAGACGATTCTCTCTTCTACGCTTTCTTTGTTTATATTTTGTTGTTGTTATTGTTGAGGTTGTTCCATTTTTTATTTTTTGGCTCTACACTTCAAGCCACTATCCCCGCACGATGTACAGTTGTTTAAAAAAAAAATCTTACGGTTACTTATGCAAGTGCAGGGAGGCCACGCTATTGTTGACACGTGGCCCTATGGGAGCTTATGTTCAGAGCCAGAATCAGACACTAGTCAACAGTTTGAGCCTGTACAACCAACTTAATGGTCATGTAGTATCGAACGTATTTGCAGACCTGGCAGCGTTTTAGCGACGCGTTTGTAGCATAACATGAGGTGTCATCCTCCTGTAGTGAGCTGATAGAATACTACTTTCACCAGCCTTTAGACTATTTAATACGAATCATTTTTGTAGAACACGATTGTATAATCAGGATGCCACCGGCCTCGATCCTGATGAGCTTTACAGCCCTGCCGCTGGAAAATTCGGGATGCAATAGGCCTTTTAAGCCGGGCCCCTTCCTCTACTGCCAGATTTTAGTCGCCTCTTACCGCGGGTGTATTTTCCTCGATGCGCTGGGGTGATAATAGATAATGAAAAATATATAAAAGATTATAAATAATAGATAATAGATAAAATAGCATTAAAAATTAACTAAAGTTAAAAAAATGTATGTCTTAAATCTGTTGGCTGTGACCAACGATTGTGGCTGTAGTGCGCAAAAAATTAATGTTTGAATGTATGAAAATACACACATGCATTTGTACTCCTGTTGTGATACAAAATTGCAGCCTCCAAGCCACTTTGGTGTGGACTGCAGCAAAACAATTTATAAATTGCAAAAACAATTCCAGCGAAAAAATAAAATAAACAAAAAACCACCAACCCGACAAGAACTAAAATTAGTACAACAACGAATGAAGGCAGCAAAAATGAATAAAACAAAAACACTAACCGCATCGAATAATGCTGCCCTCAAGCAACCGATTAGCCATGGATGCAACGAGAATATCAGCGTTTTGGTCTCCCGGCTGGCACAGTGAGCCAATCTGACCCCTTAGCTTCAACTTAATAGCTCTTATTCCTCAATATTTTGCTTACCTCGTACTTTGTCGTTACTCCCTCACCGTAGTGCCTATCCGCCACTAAGAGAGAACTCCTCCGGCTGTGTTCAACTGATGATTTTGTTTACACCAAAAGCAACTAGGAACAAATTAAAAAAAAAAAATCAGATATATGTAAGATAGTGTAGGTATGACCGACCGCATAAAAAATATCAAAAACAAGCAGCAAAAGTAATGAAAAATAACGAATGTGGCACGTTTTAGTACCTCAATCGCCATGAGATTCTGAAAACGTGAAAATGAGAAGCACAAAAACTATCTACCTATTTATGTACTATACACACATAAGTGTGCCTATATACTTATTATATGTATACACATACATGCCTACATACATACATATGTGCATGTATATTAATAGTTATTTTGTCCCGGTACAGCGCTGATACGACGCTCATATCGTTTCCACTGCATCTCTTTTTATAAATGCAAACACACACACATACACACACACACACAAAAACGTAAGTGCTTATAAATTTATATAAATATCGCTCCACGCCTTATTAATATAAATGAATAAAACGTGATGTATCTATAGGCGAGATATAGAGTAAGTATTTTTATGTGCGCACAAATGTACGAGTGTAGGCCACGCTGAGGCATCGTCCAAATAAAAGGCACAAAAAATCACAAACACAACACACAAAATGAGAAAAAGTGACAAAACAACAAAAAGGTTTGCAAATAAAGGCGAAACACTATCGGTCATGCATAAAATATCAGACCAGCCACAACTGCAGCGGCGGGTGCCACACTAAGCGAGCGAACTCTATAGGTAGATAAGTTCTGACTTTTTCGAAAGTATGTGCGTGTGTGTGGACGTTTGTCTGCTTTTGTATTCGATATCAGATATTCAGATGCACAGTAAAAAATTTAGTTTGCGATAAATGTGAGAAATCGTAATTCATTCCGCTATGCTGGTGTGTGTGACATTTAGCCCGATGAAGATACGTGTAGATTGAAAATTTAGTGCCCAATAAACATTTGGGTTTGAGATCAACTTGGGGTTGTGTTAGGAACTAAGGTAGATGACAGAATTGAGAATATATTGTAGTAAATAAAGGGGGATTTTTTAAGAGCTATAGGAAAGTTAAAAAAAAGAAACACACGTAAAATTCAGAAGAATGCATGAAATTTTTATTTAAATCGATAGTACAGTCCATATAATTTATTGTAATGTTTGAAGATTATTTCATGCAAATGTTGACCGCGACTGCTCTTCAAATGGTCCATCTGCTTAGTTCAATTTTGGCATACTCTTTCCAATGTTTCGGCCGGTATCTCACATATAATGTTGTCTTCCAATGCGTTAATTGAAGCAGGCTTGTCTGAATAGACATGAGCTTTTACATAGCCCCACAAAAAATAACATCTAATCTAAAGGCGTTATTTCGCACGATCTTTTCTTGATACATTGGTAGCTCTTGCAATTCTTCTGGCTGATTTTCACTTCAAAATCGACAATTCTGCTTATTTACGTACCCATTGATCCAAAAAATGAGCTTCTTCGCTATACACGATCTTAAACTTTCTTAACAGAACACGCATTTTTATA
This sequence comes from Anastrepha ludens, assembly GCF_028408465.1. Classification (NCBI taxonomy): domain Eukaryota; kingdom Metazoa; phylum Arthropoda; class Insecta; order Diptera; family Tephritidae; genus Anastrepha; species Anastrepha ludens. The sequence goes on along the minus strand of NC_071500.1, from coordinate 112,972,456 downwards.
ATAAAATTCAATGATTTGCAGGCGTTGTTCGTTTGTAAGACGATTCATCTTTAAATTATAGACCAAACTGAAGATGTTCGACGGTGAAATACAACACGAAACGTGCGTCAGCTGTTTAAGGGGTTATACGCAGTTATGACTTTCAAAAAAATCGATTTTTTTATTGCATTTTTGTAATGTACATACACATAGTAGAAAAAGTCTCCGTTCACCTATGCAAATATTCTTTGCATTACAAAAAGTTCAAAACAATAAATATTTCAGAAATTTTTTTTAATGAGTTTTATTTAGTTCACTTAAACGTAACTATCACACATATTTCGCTACCAATAACAAAATCAAATTAAAAATGAGATCACATAAAATTAAAAAGGCCATTCAAACTAAACGGAAAAGGTTTGCGTTCACTTCAATAATATTAAAATAAAAGGCTTAAGATCATAGAAATGTTTTAAAATTAATAGCTAGTTGGATATCCACGCCTTTTTATGATTTCTAGAAAGTGTCTTTTCATTGATCCAACTAGTTTGGCTGTTATTTCTGGACTTATGGCTTCCCATTCCTCTTTAAGCGCGTTCTTAAGCATTTCCTTGCTAGTTATTGTACGCTCTCGTATTTTTTTGTCTAGAACGTCCCATAAGTGCTCAATGGGGTTAAGGTGGGGTGATTGTGGGGGTGTGCGAAGTTGTTTTGGAACATTATACAACAACCACAACCTAACAATCTCTGCTGTGTGTTTCGGGTCGTTGTCCTGTTGGAACACAAATCTTTCACCGAGTCCCAGTTTGACTGCACTTTCTCTCAAATTCGTTTTTAAAATATCGAGATAATCATGTCTGTTCATTATCGACTCAATAAACTGTATACTTCCAACGCCCGAATTAGCCATACACCCCCATATCGCGGCACCTCCTCCCCCATGCTTTACCGTAGGTACCAGATTTTGCTTTCCAAGTGCCGTTCCGTTTTTCCTCCAAATAATTTTACGACCTTTCATCCCGAAAATGCAAAACTTGCTCTCATCTGAAGAAATCACACTATTCCAAAACTTGTTTACATATTCCTTGGCGAAAGCCATCCGCTTAAGTCGATTTACTCGCGATATGAAGGGTTTTTTTCGGGCCACTCTGCCGTGAAATCCGATTCTTTTTCGAATTTTTCTTACTGTATCTGGATGTACTTTCTTTTGGTATTTTACTTCTATACCTTTTGAAATTTGGCTTGCTGTTAGTCGTGGATTAGACTTCACAAGAATAGTTATGTTGCGTTCTTCTCTTTTCGTCAGGTTTTTTGGACGCCCAGAACGAGGCTTAAACTCCAAACAATTCGTTTGCTTGAAGTTGTTTATCACTCTTTGGACCGAGGAGTATTGCCTCCCAACAATTTTCGCGATTTCCCGATAGCTCTTACTATATTGCCACAAACTTACAATGATTTTCCTTTCTCCAATATCTATTTCTTTTCGCCTTTGGTCCATAGTAACAAAAAATGAATTTCTAATATCAATTTTTCCCTCTTTAGATTTGTTCTTAACCGCGTCAACTACATGAATGATTTAAAATTAAATTTAACGTAACTGCCATGCAAATAATCGTCAGTATTCGAAATGAACGCACACTTTTTCTGCTCAGCCTATTTAAGTAACTGTACTACAATCCCGTTATCTGAACACGACGCAGCTCAAACTCCAAAATATTTTGTTCATACCCTCTACGAATAATTTTCTTTGAAATAAGTGAAAAGAAATAACTGAGAGTTTTAAGATAAACACGTTAAATTATTTTAATACTTTATAACAGTGGGTGAACGCAGACTTTTTCTACCATGTGTATATTCAAAAGTATACGCACGAAATTTGAAGTAGATCTAAGCAATACTTTCGGAGTTATACCTAAATATGTAGAGATGCCTCGGCACGTTTTAAGGTACGTTCAACCGGTATTGAAACATTAAACGTGTTTTTTTCAAAACGGCATTTTTCAAGTCGATGTACACGATATCTCGAAAACGGCTTGTTTGATCGGTCAACCGTTTTAACTCAATCTTTAAAGATACATTTTCTAGTAATTAATCGTTCCTTTTGTAAATCTGATACTTATTTTCCATTTTATAATCAATTTACGGCCAAATTTTAACGTAAAAATCGAAATCATTTCTTTTAAAAGCTGCCATTTTGTGAAAATTCACTATTTTGACTAGCCGAACGATTAATTACTATACAATCTAATATATTAACAAAATTTGTTTGGTTTTTTGATTTCAGATAATCCAATCCTGAGTTCCGATGTACACCGTAAATCGTCTTTTTTTAAAGGAGGTTCCAGAAATCGCCTGCAGCGCGCTCTATAATCAACATTTTCATAAATAAAAAATTGTGTTACGTTCTTGAAGGATGCTTTTATAACCGCCAAAAATTTTCAAATTAAAATATTCTGAAGTTTCTTCAGGATAAATCCTTGACAACCCGTCTTTTATTTGCTTCATAACTGCGTATAACCCCTTAAACCAACTGTTTAAAAAGATAATAGCTAAAAAATCAGCCTTTAGTAAAAATATAGTAAATAGAATATAGTAAATTCTCAACAGTTGAGACTCATGGTATTCTCCACCAAAAGTAATTTCGTGTATAGCAAAATTTGTGGTCCTCAAATTGAGAAAAAGTTTTTTATAAGTAAACTAAATTATTTTCAAAATTCAGTAAATAATAATTACAACAATATAACAGGAACAATACTAAGTAATGGGGATTTTGTGCGTATCATTCAAAATATTTAAGCTGAAACATTTTATTGAGCATCCCACACGGACTTGATCGCCCACCCTGATATTAGTTACGAACTTTGGAGATCCGGTGGAGATCTAGTGGAGCATCATGCTAGTCATCAACTTGTAATGATAAATTTCTTAAGGAGTGATTATGCAATAGGAAAAGATGTAAGATATCATCATATATATATCGGGGAATTACAAAGTTGTCAAAGAGTACAGTGAAGTACGTTAAACATCGACATAAGAATAACAAATTACTCTAAGATTGCAGACAGAATGGAGGCGAAGATGAAGATGAAGCCGAAGACGAAACTGAAAAGAAAGACGAAAAAATGAGGCAGCAAACATATGAAAGTGGCCCCAGTGCATACGAAGACGAATACGACGAAGTAGGCATAGCGCAAGCGGTCAGCTTGAAACGACGCGGTACTGTTGTAGTGAATTATATACATTTCATCTAATTGTTTGCCAGTGTGAAATAAACGAGTGTTATTTTTGAAAATGTATTAATGACTTATTAATTAATTAGAATAAAATAACTTGGATTGAAAAAATACTGCGAACTGTCTAACTGTTTCTGTCTAATTCTCAAATAGGTACCCAGAGATCACTCAGGTAAGGTGTTACGTTTCTTTAAACTGGGATTGTGCTTTTATGTGGTTTAATGTGTTACATTACTAAGAAAGGAAGAGAGACGTATTTTCCGACAGAAGAGACGAGAGGCCGGAATACGTGAGGAGCTTGAGATGTTGGCTAATAGGAACAACGCCCGAAAATTCTACCAGAAAGTTTGGCGGCTTACAAAAGGTTTCAAGACCGGGACGTTTTCCTGTAAGAACAAAGACGGCGATCTAGTGACTGACATCCAGAGCATTTTTAAATTATGGAGGGAACACTTCTCGAACCTATTAAATAGTGACAGCTGCGCATGTCACAGAGAATGTGAAGATCCCCATCCCCGACGGAATTGGCATTCCGTTACCCGGCCATGGCGAGGTGAGAACACCGATAACACGTCTAAAGAACAACAAAGCCGAGGGTGCCGACGGACTGCCGGCTGAGCTATTCAAACATGGCGGCGAGGAGTTGGTAAGGTGCATGCATCAGCTTCTATGCAAAATATGGTCGGATGAAAGCATGCCTACCGATTGGAATTTAACTTTGCTCTGCCCAATCCATAAGAAGGGTGATCCTGCAATCTGTGCCAATTACCGTGGGATTAGTCTTCTAAATATCGCCTATAAGGTTCTAGCGAGCGTATTGTGTGAAAGGCTGAAGCCGGGCAACCAATTAAGTGCAGTTTGGTTTCGTCGATTCCGTTCAGGTATTTTTGATGTTAAAGGAAATGTCGATAAGGTCGGAAATGTCGATGAAATCACAGAAATAATCGAATTTAACCGGCATGTTAGTAGTCGTAACAGGATCTAAAAATCGGCCATAAAAGAGTTTTAAACCACTTCCGCCAAAATTTTTCGCAAAAATAAAGGATTTCTTTTCCCCCAAACTAATATTTATCAGGGAATACAAATCGGCCAACTTCTATATTACCTAATTGCCCGAGCTCCTCCTCCTATTTGTGGTGTGCGTCTTGATGTTGTTCCACAAATGGAGGGACCTACAGTTTTAAGGCGACTCCGAACGGCAGTTATTTTTATGAGGAGTTTTTTCATGGCAGAAATACACTCGGAGGTTTGCCATTGTCTGCCGAGGGGCGGCCGCTATTAAAAAAATGTTTTTTTTTTTCTTAATTTTGGTATTCCACCGAGTTTTGAACCAACGTTCACTCTGTGAATTGCGAATGGTAGTCACGCACCAACCCATTCGGCTACGGCGGCCGCCTACCTAATTACCGATAAGATAAATTATTCGCCACTTTGAAGTGCCCTTTCATTCTTTTCGTTTACTCAGCAATCCGTCATACCAAAATTTTTCGCTTACGACAACTCACGACTAATTTATGTAAACTCAGATTGACTAACAGCTTTTCCTCTTTGTAAGAAAAAAATCTAAAAAAAAAAAAACACAATGCTTCACTTCAAACCTAGCTATAAAATTTTAAAAGCAATATCAATTAGCCTATAAATATATCAGCACGAGATAGTGGCCATGAAAAAGTGGTCTGTTGGGTTCGAGATTCGGCGAGAAAATGGTTCTTAAACTAATCAAGTTTGTTCACTCTCCGATTCTCTCATAAGCTCAGTTCTTCAATCACCTGACATCTCCTCGTAAAAGTATAAACCCTGGTTAAATCATAACTCTTCCTACCCTTACTTCGAATGCGCGTACCTTTGTCTCTTTTTCACAAAACGATGCTGCTCTTCTATGCCTACAAAGATAATATTTATTGACCTATATCGCCGTCTTGTGCAGAGGATACAGTAAAAGTTATTGAGCTCATTAAAAACCATGTCTATAAGAACAAGCCCCTACTGAATTACTCTACTTAAGAATTTTAACATTTTATACGACAAAAGTTAAGGCAACTAGAGCTTCACTTGCATGAAAGTCGCTACAATCATGCATTAAACACATTTTTACTGGCTGTGAATTACCCCCACCATATGCCACACACTCGCCGCTCATTTAAGGCGCTGTCAGAAACCTTAATTTCACCCGTAACAACTTTATAGCGAAATAGCTGCCTGCTTTGACTGAATTTGATACACAGTTGTTTGTATGTTATTACATACATATATTCTTTTTTTTTCAGCTTAAAAGCTAAGCTTTTCTCCTACTCATTTTTCCTTTCTTGAGCTATTTCGAGCATTTCTTAACCGAAAGGTTTCTGACAAATGCCTCAGAGCGTTCCTCCGCATTCCGTCAATGGCCCTTCGGAGCTGATCCCCTGCTGATGCCTACTTAAGCGCAATGTTGCCCCTACCCTTGCAATTGCTTTCATCAGTGTTCTTGATAGCTGAATGACAGGCATCGTCACATCGTCAACGACATCGGAATGACGTTGAAAATGGCCCCATAGTTGGGCAACTGTAAATGAATCCTATGTGGGTGACGTGGCATAACTTGTGTGCATGTATTAGGCGGCCAGAGTAGCCCTAACTATTCGCATATTCTAATCATAATTGACGTGTTTTTCTCCATACCTACTTATAAGGCACTTAAAGCAAAAATACAAAAACAAAAAAAAAATAAAATGAAACAAAAACAAAAAAAGGAAAAATACATGCAATTCCCTTGTCAGTTTCTATTTATTCAAACGGATCGATTGCGTCTTTAAGATAATACACATATACATACATATGTATGTGTGCATGCGTGTGTTTGGCTTTATGCCGACGTGTGCATTTTCTTCGCTCGTATAAGCCAAATTAATGCATTTACGTTGGCATTTCCGCCTACATTTTGGCCCAATTGCTATTTCTGTTGTGCTGCCGGTACTCTACGTAGCACATGAATACATACATATGTACATATGTGCATGCTTATGCCACGTCAGCATGGGTTAAGGCAAATAAAATTAGAATTTTCTGACACACTTAATACTCGTAACGCCTAAGTACGTCTGCGCATACATTCGTATCAATACCGGATTACCATTGTTACAAAATATATTACTTGATAAATAAAAATAAAAAAAATTGGAAATCTTGGTAAGACAATACGGGCACTTCCGTGGGTGTACGAGTGCCGACGTAAAAGCTAAACTAAGTAATCCTTTACCAGTCAAGTTGAATTTATTTTCATTCACGACTGAATGTACCTGAGTGGCATTGCGTGCTGTCGATTTGACGAGCTGCCGGTAAAGTATAATCGATGTTTATTCCATGGAATTTTTTATACAATTACCTATAAGAATTTGATGGATTTATTACATACGTATGTGGATGCATAAGTTCATATGTATGTATGTGCTTTTGAGAGGTGGAAACGTAGAGTATTTTTAAGCCATTTCGGAAGTGAACTTCAAAACTACCATGAACAGACAAAAGTGCTTTTGGCGGACAGTTAGAATTAGGAAAGCTTTAACGAAGTCTTTTTGATTCGCACCATTGTTAAAATACACAAACAGAAGAGAATTAAAAAAATATATCATTATGTACACTTGTGCTCACCTACATAAGTCACTTCATGCGCTAAATCTATATATATAAAAATTCAACCGTTTTTCGCGTTGTGATGAACTTTACGGAGAATGGCTCAACCGATTTTAACCAAACTTTGCCACATTGAAGAGACACATGTGGAGAAGGTTTGTGTTTTGAAATTTTAAGAGTCGGATAACAGGGTCTCGAGAAATAGGCCAAAACGTGGACCCGGGTAACCCTAGGATGTGTTTGTACAATATGAGTAGCACATGGAAGCTGTTGATGATTTCTATAGTATAGAGTACTTTTCTTATCGTTCCGTGACTAGGGTCTCGAGATATAGGCCAAAACGTGGACCCGGGTAACCCTAGGATGTGTTTGTACAATATGGATATCAAATGAAAGCTGTTGATAAGTGCTTTAATACGGGGTAATTTTCATATCTATTGATTACTAGGGTCTCGAAATATATGCCAAAACGTGCACCCGCCGTGCCTTTGCACCGAATTAAACCAAACTTACACACATTGTTAAGTAAGTATTGAAAATGGGTTTTGTAAAGTTCGGTTGTAATTCGGAACACCGGCAACGCGTACAGTGTTCTTTTGAGCCAGCCATAATGTCGTTTACTTTTTTAACGCTTGGGGCGGAACTGAACTGTCAAATTGACAGTGTGAGTTACAATCTGTCAATATTTCTTTCTGATTTGGACGCCATAAGGAGAAGACGTAAGTGCAAAGTGCAAACATTTTTTGTGAATTCTTTTGGAGTGAACTTTAGAACAGTGAATAATTTCTTACGAAATTTAAGAATTTAATGTGAAATCCGAATGTTCAAATGAAATTATGATTTGTGGATTTATTTTTTCAGTTCATATGTGATAAGCTACGATACACCATGAGTGAAAAAAATGGTAAAAAAAAATGAAAAAACAAAAGGAATTGTTAAAGGATGCCAAAGAAGAGCACGAAAAATGCGTAACTTTGATGAAAAAATTAATAGTCTTATCATGCAAATTGTCAACAATTTTCAGAAGAAAAGAGATGATTTAAGAAAATCACAACAAAATAAAATAATCCTGACCATGTGGACTTGGGCTTTTAAACACATATGCATCGAAAATATAATCTGATGAAAACTGAAAAAAAAACATGGCATTGGCTTTGGCATCATCTGGAATAGCGGGAACTTTATTGGACGGCGGTCGCACTGCACATTCTGCATTAAAGTTACCATTAAATATGCAAGTAAATGAAGAACCAACTTGCAACATTTCTAAAAATTCTGGGATGGGAAAGGTTTTACAAACATGTAAAATTATTGTATGGGATGAATGTACGATGGCTCATAAAAAATCACTGGAAGACTTAAATAGAACACTGAAAGATTTTCGAAATAACACAAACATATTTGGTGGTGCACTAATTCTATTGGCCGGTGATTTTCGACAAACTTTGCCTGTTATTCCCAAATCAACAGCAGCTGATGAATTGAGAGCGTGCCTTAAATCTTCTAATCTGTGGAGCATATGTTCAAAAACTCACATTAACTACTAATGTTCGTGTGCAGTTACAGAATGATCCAACAGCTGCTGAATTTTCCGAACATTTGTTGCAAATTGGAAATGGACGAAAGCCAATTGATAAGCATACAGGCATGATCACACTTCCAACTAATTTTTGTCCCGTAACAGAATCAAGAGTACAATTAGTGCAAAATGTTTTCCCAAATATTTCACAAAACTATCGAAATCAAGATTGGCTAAGCGAGAGAGCTATATTAGCTGCCAAAAATGTCGATGTCGATGTCAATGAAATCAATGCCAGTATTTTGACTCAAATTCCAGGTGAAGTTGTCACCTATAAATCAATTGATTCAATCACTAATCCCGACGATGTTGTGAATTATCCAATTAAATTTTTGGATTCACTTAATTTGCCTGGCTTGCCACCACATCGTTTGCAATTGAAAGTCGGCGTAGTGATCATTATGTTGCGAAATATCAATCAGCCGAAACTATGCAATGGGACAAGATTAGCAGTGAAACGGACAACGAACAATGTAATTGAAGCACCAATTTTGAAAGGCAAAGTTAAAGGTGAAGATGTTTTGATTCAGCGCATTCCAATGATTTCAACAGATTTGCCTTTTGATTTTAAGCGACTTCAATTTCCCATTCGCCTTGCTTTTGCTATTACAATCTATAAGTCTCAAGGTCAAACACTTCAATTATGTGGAATTGACCTAACTTATCCATGCTTTGGACATGGGCAACTGTATGTAGGATGTTCTCGAGTAGGGAAACCATCGTTACTTTATATTTATACACCGCATGAAAATAAAACCAAAAATTTTGTGTATCAGAAGGCTTTAGAATAAGTTGTTAGTTTACAATCATTAGAGTAAGTCACTAAAATAAATAAAACATTGTTATTAGAATAAGTCACAAAATATTGGCCGAGCATGAATTAAATGATGAAACAAGAAAAAAACAAAGAATACTTTTCATTTATATTTTTCTTTCACCCGGCGAAGCGGGTGAGGGTCCGCTAGTGTTTTTATAAAATTATGGTTCATTGTACAACAAAATTGTTATTAATCGAACTTCCAAACCCTTTAAAAAATTCATAAAAATTACACAAACATATTTCAGAGGTAATAGTTCAGAAGTATTTTCTAGAGCCCCTGATTAAACAGTAGATCATTTAGATGATTTCTTTTATTTTTCTTAATTTTGTACAAGGTTTGGAACCTGCAATTTTAAGGTTTTTGTTAAATAATGAACTGCATTTTTATATAAAATTTACGAAAAAAACCTTAGAGTAAAAAATATTTCGAATATTATAAAACTACAAAGTGACTTGATCAAGTGAGCACAAGCGTAGGTTGCGCCTACGCATTATATTGAGCTAAATGGGATTGGTAAAACACAGATGGGGCCAAACTTAATAATAAAATGTTAATATTACAAAAGGTTGGCACATATGCGTTTGATAAGTATTTGGGACTGCTCGGCTGTATGGGTAAACTCGAAAACTGAGTGCAAGGTTACACATAGACCGAACGAGAATGGCAAGTTCAATACCGCTACGCTTACATGGGCACCAGAACAATCACGAGAAGTTAAGAGCAGTAAAACAGCAAAGACATTTACAAAAGTTGGTTAGGTGGAGAAGTTTATTGGTCAGCAAACGGCTGTGAAATGCAGCTGAGCCACACACAAAGCTATAATGGGACGAGTTTAGTCATGAAAGCACTGAAAGTACTGGCATAGTCTCAACACCACGTGCTGGTATTCTTAAATGCTCGCTGAGACCCCACATAGCAAGTGGACAAAGCTTCTTTTGACGAGGTTACCCCACAGCGACCAGAGCCCATAATGGGAATCAGTTATAAAGGAATCATGAAGTGAATCAGCGACTATGAATGCAATTTACATAAAGAGCAATGGACCGGTCTGGAACCCTGCAGAACTTCAAAGTGTTTGTGTCAAGCCCGAACAGAAAACTGTCGAATTTTCCTCTAAAACTTGGAAGAACAGACGTTCGATTGATGGTCAGTCGTTTTACAGGACACAACCCATAGAGTGAGCATATGACCACCATTGGAATCATTGAGGGCCCGATTTGTCTGTCTTGCTTAGAGGAGCCAGATAGCACTAAGCACTTTCTCTGTGAGTGCCCTGCCTTTGCTAAAGCAAGTCTACGATGCTTAACATAACGGTCGTGTAAATTCTCACAGGATTAGCTATCTTTGACTCTGTCTCTATTCCATCCTATCTCTTTTCTTTCTATCTATTACTTATCTACATCTCTCCTTGCCAATGGGCTTTTTAGCCAGAGTGTTTTAGGAGTTACCAATCACTCAGTGCTTCTCGGTTCGCCTTTTTAAAATTTTCAATTTCAGCTTGCTCCCTGCTTGATGTGTGGACTATTCCTGGGTTAATCATATCTTTTATTACCTTGTGCGAGTAGTTCAACTGAAGATTATCGGTTTTATATGACATGCGTCTATAAGACTCTAGACGCCTTATTCTGTGTGAGCGCATAAAGAACGTCCAGCCTTCGATTGTTTCGGCAGGATGAGCCTTTTGGATGTCTATGCCAAGAAATCTAACCTAACAGAGCTTCTTAATTTTATGAGAGCGGCGGTCCATGGGAGGCTTTGTAAAGCTTAGGGATGGCAGTTAGTCAGCACTGTGAATCTTCTGCTAACCTTGATTGCTTGTTTGATAAAAGGCGACTGTGATCCATTCTCAATCTCTAATTAAAGAAAGTAACGCAAAAACTTCTTTGCGCCGATCTCATTCCCGCTGTACGCCTTTGCGTTGTTCCAAAAATTAAAGGCCTCTACAGTTATATGAATTTTTATCACTGAAGTAGGGAAGCCCCTTTGTTGCTCAATGTCAGCAGTGAGATTTGAGTCGAGAATCTACAGTAAGTACTTCATACGTTAACAGAACGAAAAAAATTAAGCGATCTAATAAGCTACTTGTGCTCTGGAAACAGAAAATTATAGGAATAAACCAATAGAGCTACTTGCAGTTAACTTTTGGGGAGCCGAGTCCATAAGACTGCGGCTAAGGTGTGCTGAATACGCCAAATATAGGGTTGTATTGAGTTTTTTGAACTCTCGCTCTGGATTTCTTTTGTTTTTGATTAATTAGAATGAGTCATTTGGAAGTAGTTTCTACGTGGCGGTTCTCTAGTCCAGCACATAATTCTTTCAGGGTAATTATTTAAAAGATATGTATCTTTGTATAACAAGGCAGACGGAGATAGCCACACTTACTGATGAATCTTTTCAACCCAGCTGACCCAAATGTGTCATAGTAGTTGGGCCATTTGTCGCCTTTTCACTTTCGTGCGACCCCTAACACCGCGTTACACACATTCTGTCCTATGAACCAAATATACTTTTTCGGAAAGGGGATAAAAAATAAAAATACACGTGTATCGGCGATTTTCATGTAGGCGTCACAATTTTTTTGTCTTGTATTTTATAACTTTAAACGAGCAATTCTTGTATGCATATCTGTATAGCCTCACGATCTCAGGATTGGCTTAACGGATTTGAATGAAATTGGGCACACAGATAGTGTATCACATTTCTAGACTTTTCACCTAGGTGTTGCCACTGACAATGTTTCACAGGGTTGCCAGCTTTTCGAAATTTAAAAAAAAATTCCATGAGATATGCCGATGTGGGTATCAAAAGAAAGGTATTTCACTCCGCATTACAATAGAGATATAAAACCCCGAAGGTTTTTATTAATTTTATTATATTAAAATTAAAAATTGTTACATTAAAAATTTTAATGCTTTTAAAGAATATTAGGCCTTTTATTTTTGCGTTTGTAAGCATGTGGGTCAGTATTGCGACAAATAGACCAACAGTATTCGCCAAGCACATGCGTAATGTCTTATCCTTTAAAGCGCTTTTCAATAGCCGCAATGTCCTGATGGAACCTTTCGCAATGTTCGTCGCTACAAGCTCCTAAATCACCAGGGAAACAATCTAAATGATTGTGAAGCAAATGGATCTTTAGCGACATTAATATGCCCATTTCGCCATATGCCGAAATCATTTCTGCAACAATATTTTTATAATTGTCAGCTCGTTTGTTGCCAAGAAACTGCTCAATAACGGCAACTGTGCCTTTCCATGCACGTCGTTCGATAGCATTCAATTTTGATGAAAATTCATAACTTGCAACTATTGTTTTTATCTGCGGACCACTGAAAACACCTAAAATTATACACATCATTAGAAAAATAAAGTTACTAAAAGCCTTCATAAAAAATACCTGCATGAATCTTCAAAGTATACGTCTCCTAGTAGCGCAACTGTCAGGTGATCGGAACTTCCGGAACTGTAACAAACACACAAACGGCACAGAGTGAGTTGTATCAAACAATAAATTAAAGGTTAATAAGTTGTTTAAAAATTTGGAGTCCCTTCTAGTTATGCCGAAAATTTAGACAACATTTTTTTTTTAGAAAAAAAAAATTCAAGAAAATCTGAGAATTGATAAATTATTTTTTTTTTTAATTTTACATAATAAAAACATTTCCACGAGTCTGCCTGCAGAAATTCAGCGCGATTGGATCACGGAAAAAGGGTTAAAAATTGATCCAAAGTTTTTCACACAGGCGGACTACGAGCTCTATATTTTATACATAAAAAAAAAAATTCTGACGTGTACATGAAAATCGCCGATACACGTGTATTTTTATTTTTTCTCCCCTTTCCGAAAAAGTATATTTGGTTCATAGGACAGAAACAAAACTCGTTTTTGTAACGCAGTGTAATGGATGTTTAATGACTATCCAGACTTCGTCGAAGTCAAAAGTTGTGAGTGGAAAAATATTGTTTTTATCCACGCCCAGGTGAGTGATAATCAAACATTTTCCTCAACTTGCCTGAACTTCTGCAACTGGATTGATTTTTTAACATACGAAGTATTTATTTTTCTGTCCTTCGTTGACAATCAGCCAATATACGACGCTCAGGTATGCTGCTCTGTCTAACCTGTATCCTGAGAATAAAGCATATTGGGTTCGTAGCCTAATTGGACACTCTATAAATTCTGCGCGAACATTTTACTCGTTTGCCGAAATCTGCACTTATCTCCTTTTATATTCCCATAGCAAATTTTTTAAATTATTTCCTTGAAATAAATTTGATTTTTGTGAAACCCATTTTTTCATGAAATGTTGAAACTTTTTCCACTCGCTTTTGCTCACATTTCTAAGTTTTTTCTTTCTTTTGCCTTATATCTTCACATTTGTTGCAATTCAACTTTGCAACACTCCACTAAACGGGTGTTGTTGTAACCAATTTCTTCTTCGCATATCTGTATGATTTTAATTTTTTTTGCTTTTTTTGTTTGCGGTGCTTTCTGGTAGTGTTCGTTATTGTTACTTGGGTTGACTTAGTTTGTTTTAGGTTAGTTTGAAGGCGAAATTCCTTTTTCATGCTTATTTACTATTTTTATGCTTTGCTGGTTTCTGCCACTCGTCGGCGTAGTTGGAGCCGTACACTTGCGTACTCGTACAAATGGCGAGATAACAAACTTCACATTGCACTTTATTCTGCTTAAACAACTTTTGACTGGATACTCTGACTTTGGGACTTATACGTACATACCTACACACACACACACACACAGATACACTATTTTGAGAACATACACGTATGCATGGGTGTAAATATAAGTTCATATGTACATTGGTTTACGCGCTGCTACTGACATAACAGCCAACTAACTTCTATGGTCTACTTCTCCAACTAGTTTCTTTTTTCGTGTTGGTGTTGTAGTTGAACTGTTTTGAAGAAGTCGAACAATGAAAGAAAAATAAAGTAGACGCTGTAGTTGCTTTCGTTAACATATAAAACTAAATCGAGAGGTCCTTTCTATTGCAGCACTGCGCGATCTGAAATAAGTCGAGTATCTCAATTTTACTTAGTCTGGTCTGTGCGCTCCTTTCGATGACTGCCGTTTTTAGTTTGGCTGTGCACCGGCTACACAACTCATTGTTAGTTGCTCGACTTTTCTTTAGTTTCAGTCTCGGTTAGTCAGTCAGTTTGGCTGTTAACGCGTAGACAGCTACGCGCACTTCAATAAAAACGTTTGTGAATTTTCCAACATGACACAGTGGGCTCATTCGTATTGTGGATAGGAAATTTTCAGTATACTTAATTATATGAAAACTTGTTTATAGTCTTGCTAAATAATTCAATGAACTTTATAACTACATGCGCTTAACCCTTTAGCTGCCAGTATAGTTCTATGTATTTGACGCCCTTTGCTCCAATAGGAGTTAAAGGAAAAAAATAATAAATAAATGGTCCCATGTTCCTGGTTTGATAGTTCTTCGTATAAATTGCAATCATAAACGTGATGCCCAAAAACCTTCGAAAACAGCTTAATTATTGAAGAAATTTGTGAATACGCAGTAAATAATTTTTTTTATTTAAAAGAATTCCCAAGCAAAAGCGGGCCGAAATTTTTTTTTCAGTTAAGTTCCTTGCAGGAACATTAGGGACACTTTGTATGGAACCATTTTCATTCATTCTTTATAATTTGGGGCGCTCGAAATTGACTGCGTAGCTATTCTCTAATGGGCTAAATTTCTAAGAATTAAATGTCAAGCCGAATCTGCTAGAAACAATGTCGAAAAAAATTAACCTGCCCTTATTTGATGGCAAACGGTAAAAAATTAAAAAAAAATTAAATTTTGTAACTTAATTTTTTTAAGAAAAATTTTTTATAAAGAATATTTTGTTACGTAAAAGAAGAATGAAGGTAATTTTTTATTTAAATTACTTTTTATATAAAATAAAAATAAATTATTGTATTTTAAATAAAAATAATTTCACAATTTTTTTTTAATTTTTTTAAATTTTATTTAATTTTATCTGACCCACTGTGCCACTATGCTTGCATTGCTAACTCCAAATGGAATTGCATGAAAGTTTTAACTAGTTAAGTAGCTATTTCTGCGCTTTGATGGAAAGTTTTCTTTTCATTTATATGTATATAGATGAATATATACCTTGTAGGAAATTAAGAACTGATTTGGAGAAATAAATTTGAAGTGATGAGTAAGAGCCTTTTTTCAATTGATTTTCAAGAAATGAGAATGTGTCTAAACGTAGTACTGCAAATTTATTCACTGTGAATAGTACATAAATATACAAAAAAAAAATAGTAAAAGGGTTTAATAAAAAGCATTTATTTACCCATTGAAATTTCTTGAAAAAATCACGTGTTTAAAAGTTATTATTTTATAAAAATTATATTCAAATAATTTATTTTTGATTTAACACGTTGGCTGCCACGTATCACCGGTGATCACAAAAAAAAACCTCCCCCAGGTGCCAAGTATCACCGGTGATCACAAAAAAAATCTACCCCCAGGTGCCAAGCAAAAAAAGTCATGTTCCCGTTTGAATTTTAACGAGATATTTTTACCAGGAATAAAAGTCACGCTCCTGACGCGTATGAGCATGTTTTTGTGCTGTGTTCACTGGTGACCACTTGCCGTTTTTTAAAACGATTCTTATTTTTTTTTGAAATGTGATCACCGGTGATCACATTTCGAACAAGTAAATCAAAATAAATCAGTATCAAACTTGAGTTCATAGCGAGCAGTTGGTTGCAAATTACAGTGAAAAATAGTGAAGTGAAGTTGTGAAGTTATGAATTCCGAGGAAATAAGTGATGCGTTGAATTCAATGGAAAATTCCAGTGTTCAAGGGGAGGATTTTAGTCCAGATGAAGATGAGTATATCCCAGATTCAGGCAGTGATACAAGGAGTGATGACAGTATTGATGAAGACCTCGATGTTAGTGCTACAAATGTTAATAATACTGCAGATGAAGAACAGACGGAAACTACGACAGCATGGACCTCGCCTGCTACCGGAGAGACTTTGAAGAATTTCGAAGAATTTACCAATCCACCCCAGGTTTTGCAATATGATGCCGGTACGCCATTTCAATATTACAGAAAGTTTTTGACCGATGAGATATTGGATATTATTGTTGAAGAGACAAATAAGAATGCAAACTCTCAAGTAACTGGCATCGGTACTCGCAGCAGCAGTAGGATGAATATGTGGAAAGATACTGATCGCCAGGAGAGAGCTACTTCCATCCTGGCCATAGTCATGTATATGGGAATGGTGAAATACCCTGCAATAACCGACTATTGGAAACCAAGCACATTGTTCAAAAACGCATTCGTCCCACAAGTTATGGCTCGTAACCGGTTCCAGATCTTGCTCAAATTCATTCACTTCGCAGATAATGCCCAGTCCTCTGAAACAGTGTCAAAAACTTATAAAGTTGACAAGGTCTTGCAGGAATTGATTCTGGCCTTTAAACAAAATAGCGCGCTCACCTCCGCAGGGAAAACACTTTTTAATAACGTCGACAGAAGCAACAAAGGATGGTAGGCGCAAGAGACATCGTTGCGGCATGTGCTATTCAGAATTAAAGACGACAAACTCGTCGTCAGCCGCCAGGAAGAAGGCCAAACTAGTGGCAACATACTGCACCCAATGTCGAGGGTCACCATACCTATGCCTTAAACATTTTCAACAACTACATTAAAATTAAAAACAAAAAATATAGTTTTTTCTGTTTCCAGAATTAAATTGATTTTTCTCATTTTTAATTTCGTATTATTTCAAAACTTTGTATTTTACTATGAAATAAAATATTTTTTCTTTTAAAATAAACTTTCATTTTTCTCAAAACTCCTTCCGTAAGGGTCCCAGCCCCTAAAATCTAGGGGCCTAGGCGTGTATCACTGGTGATACATTGGCACCTGGGGGTAGT
Organism: Anastrepha ludens; assembly: GCF_028408465.1. Taxonomy (NCBI): domain Eukaryota; kingdom Metazoa; phylum Arthropoda; class Insecta; order Diptera; family Tephritidae; genus Anastrepha; species Anastrepha ludens. The sequence goes on along the minus strand of NC_071500.1, from coordinate 112,955,296 downwards.
TTTTTGAAATGATCACCGGTGATACATTGGCACCTGGGGGTAGGTTTTTGAAATGATCACCAGTGATACATTGGCAGCCAACGTGTTAAGAGTATTTTTTCGCATTTTCAAATTATATTTTTGTATATACGAGGGTTGCTATTTAATTTTTGAAATATGGTAATGTACCTATGTATGTAAGTATAATTGGCGCGTACACCCTTTTTGGGTGTTTGGCCGAGCTCCTCCTCCTATTTGTGGTGTGCGTCTTGATGTTGTTCCACAAATGGAGGGACCTACAGTTTCAAGCCAACTCCGAACCGGAGGTTTGCCATTGCCTGCCGAGGGGCGACCGCTATTAGAAAAATGTTTTTCTTAATTTTGGTGTTTTCACCGAGATTCGAACCGACGTTCTCTCTGTAAACTCCGAATGGTAGTTACGCACCAACCCATTCGGCTACGGCGGCCGAATGGTAATACCAGTGTAAATATTTTAAATGTAAAACTGCTATTATGAAGAATTTTTTTGATTTTTCCATATAACACTTTGTATATACGAGGGTTCCTATTTAAGTTTTGAGATATGGTAACAGAAGTATAAATATTTCTAATCTAAATTATAAAACATTTTTTGATATTTCTGATTTAAAATTTTGTTTATACACAAGGGTTGCTGAATAGTTTTATGATATGGTAATACCAGTGTTGAAATATTTCAAATCTGACACTATAATTGAAAAGCATTTTCTGATGCATCTGAATTACTTTTCTTTATATACGAGGGCTGCTATTTAATTTTGAGATATGGAAACACCAGTGTAAATATTTAAAATTTCAAACTGTTATTTTGAAACACTTTTTCATACTTCGGAATTAAATTTTTTATTTGTATACGAGGGTTGCTATTTAAGTTTTGGGATATGGTAGCACGTGCGAATTTGTCAAATTTTATATTATAATCGTAAAGCATTTTGATATTTCCAACTTCCATTTTTTCCTATATACGAGGATTGCTACTTAAGTTTTGAGACATGGCAGCACTGGTGTAGATATTTCAGTTTGGAAACTTTTTTTAATACATTTTTTGATATTTCGGAATCACATTTTTTATATACCAGGTGCGTTATTTATTTTTTGAGATATGGCAGCGCCAGTGTACTTATAGATATTTCAAAGCTAACATCTTAATCCTACATGTTTGCCATATTTAATGATAACCGAGCTGAACTCGTTCTATCTTACGAGTTTTATTGTATCTAAATATATTATTATGTGTTCGAATTCACTGGGCCATTTCCACCTTGGTTTTCCCTGCAGGGCATATGTACAAATATATGTATGTATGGATATGTAGGTAGCTATTAGAGTGTATGCATTATTTGTATGTATGTATGTATTATCAACTCTACAGTGTTCTTAGGAAGAATATTGTTTTTCTACTTTTTGGTAGTTGGTAATTTGATTTGATTTTGCAACTTTGATTGCGGTTATAATTGTGCTATATGCAATCCGCCGTTACACACCAACAAACATAGCTACACAGATATTCTTATAAATTCGTTTGTGCACTGCTTGGATGAAAAAGTTGATGAATTTTAGATTTTATCTGCCCTACATAGATATACCTACATACACACATACACACATACAAGCGAATGAGATCTTGATTGCTTTTTTAATGGCGCTACATAGCGCACACCAGACGCTTTGGCTCACTCCTCGCTTTAATTACACAAGATTTCTATGCGAAATATTTACAAGCGACACTTGTGATGATATTGAAAAGTCGTGTAGACAACAGTAAAATATGAGACTAATAAAAAATATTTTTATTGATTTAAATGAATGTTAAGTCACGTAGTATTGTCTTTGAAATGCGCTACACCTGGCAAAGGTGTGGATGTTTATTTGATTGCAAATGTTAAAGCGTTGATTTAATAGACTAGCCCCATACGCAGCGGCATTAAAAAGCGCATTACATGCGGGAAATGCGATGAACTGTGCATGGCAAAACCTATCATATATGTATGTATATGTGTGCATTTATGTGTACAGCGTGCGACAACCAGTAAAGCTGACATAAGGCGACGAATAAAGTAGTTTTATTATTTGTAGTTGAGAGAAGACTTCATTGCTTCGTCTACGGATGAGCAACGATTTAATTTCGCACTTAAGCTGCATTTCTACGCTATTTTGAAATCCGACAGAGAATGGATTGCTACGCTAATACCACTATGCAGACTTAAAACATGGGCAAAGGTTTAGATAGGTGCTCTCCCTTAATTGAGGTCTCCTAAATTCAATGACGTCCCCCATTTTATTCGATTGGCTCCGGTTTTATAGAAACCGTAATTTAAAAATAACCCTTGAGCCACTGAGAGCTCAAAAAATCGAAAATTCGAACTCAGTATATTCAGAGTATGTTGGGTTAGGTTATGGTGGTAGTCGGTATGTACGACCAATTTACTTAGACCTTACAGGTCCGTTGTGACACCACTATGCAACACGGGAACCACATTTAATTATCTGCATGAAACCATTTGGTGTCTCTAAAGAAGCGTAGGATTTGTCCAATCACCACGCCGGACAGTTCCGTAAGAAAAATTTCTACCTAGAAACCTTGCTCTGTAATACATATAATATTCATGGGGAGAACTGTTAGCCTCAAGGAATGTCTGCACAATAGCCAATTACCAGTTATACAATCCATGACCTTCGAGATATACTCTCTTGAAAAGCTAAGCAGTTTCTTTGTCTTTTTCCTATTTATTTGCGGCCGCAGTATCCTCTCTGTTGGGCATGTGTCTTCAGCTCTCCATGCCCTATTGACCTCTTGGAGAATGTTATTTTTCATTATAAATAGGCTCATGGCCATAGGTAGCCCAGGTCGACTACTGGACTAAGTTAGGGTAGCTGTCGAGAGCTACAGCTCTCTACAAGGTGTAGAGAGATTAGTAATTCCATCCCATGATAAGCTGTTCTCTAAGCCAATTTGAAAGAATCAGCTGATGGGCTGACGTTACCAGGGGCATGATGACAGCAGTTTGCTTATGAAAAAACTGAGATTATATTGGTTACGTTCGAAAAATATCAACACAGTCTTCGCTCATGTTACGTGGCAGCCGAAGTTGCACGCTCTATTTCGGTTTTCACCACAGCTGAAGGCTAAACCTGGTAATCTATCACCCTTAGTTCCATCGCTTCAATACCCCACGTAGTGTAATTTCAAGAAACATACTGTGATCAGGTCAGAGATAGTTTTTAATGCTCTCTAGCCCCCCCTCAACCCTGCTACTACGATAAAAACCCACGTGAGCCGTAAGGTAGTGTCAAGTAATATAGTAGAAGCACCACAGCATGAACGGTTATAGAAGATCAGCGATTCAGATCTTCTTTGATTGAGTGGACTGCTATTTGACCATAACTAGAATGTATCTCCGCGTGATAGGCTTAAGTATCGTAGAAGCTCCTTCAATATGATTAACAAAGCCGGCCTCGTTTTATCATAAAAACGAGCGATGCTATGCACCGCCACATAAAAAGCAAATCAGACAAAAAATGCAAAAATGACTTTTTTATTGGCAAGGATAAGGCAGATGAACCAGATCATCGAGGGAAAAGCACACCTCCATTGATTATGTAGAATCTTTTTTTACCTTGTACTGCCTACCCTGCCATTCCGAAACGAAGAAGAAAAGTCCGCGGTACAGTATGGCTAAAGGAAAAGCGGCCGCCTTACCCGAATATGTTGGTGCATGACTACCATTCGGAAGTGCGTAAGTTCGAATCTCCGGGCATGAAACATAAAAATGATAGGAAAGTGTTTTCTAATAGCGGTCGCCCCTCGGTAGACAATGCCGAAACTCTGAGTGTGTTCTGCCATAAAAAAACTATTCCTAAAAAATATCTGCAGTTCGGAGTCGGCTTAAAACTGTAGATGCTTCCACAACAACAACATCCAGAGGCATGCCACAAATAAGAGAAGCAGCTCGGCCAAACACCCAAAAAGGGTGTACGCGCCAAATATTGAGGTGAATAAAGGGCACAATAGAGGTTCTGGTTCAACTACATATCTCGCTTTCATATCTATAGGTATATTTAATAACGCACGAATTTCGTCATGCAAAGGCAAACCATCGAGACTCTCATGGGAATTATTTGCAGTTCAATCAGTAAAAAAATGGTCCCTACTTAGCCACCTTTGCAGGTAATCCAAATGCGTTTTTGGCGTGAAAAGTATTCTTTGGCAGACCTATCGTCGTTCGCAGTTGTAGTAGAACTACCAATTGGAAGTTAAGTAGAACTACAAGAAGCCTAGTTTCAGCACCTTTCTCACCCTTCTTAGATTTTAATGTTGGAGCAGCCAAACGAAGTAGTCTGTTTCAAGCCTTCGTACTTTGGTATGCCAAAGTTGGGTACAATCATCCGCTCCGTCCAATTTCAGTTCAATTCACTCAACATTGTACTGCAGCTAACTAATCCTACTTGCCGCCGCGGCTATCACCTTCATTCATAAGTTCGCTGGAAATCGCCAGTCAAAGTAAAATTTATTTATGTCCCTGTAACAATGTCACACCAATACGCTCGTAAAACCCAGCCTGAGAAGCCAATAAATCCAGCAGAGTGAGAACCTAATGCACTGCATGAGCACAGACAAGCGGGAACGGCAGCTGGTAGGCAGCTAAGCTGGCAAAGGTCACCTAAGGCCATTAATATACAAATACTTGAAATTTCTGTATTTTAAGCCATATTTGTATGCATATGTATTAGTGTATGTATGTATGTGTGCATATTCATATTTATGTACGACCATTATTGTCGGTGCATTTTGTGCCACTTCCGCATTACCATTACCAAGGTAATAGAAATTTCAGTTAAGCGTGCAATAATTCTTTTTTATAGCTCTACTCTTTATAGGTAAGTGCGACTTTTCTAAGGATATGCACGTAATCTGATTCTTCCTCTGCGTTTTTTCTTCTCTTCATCGACTGTTACGCTTCACTCCTCATCGCTCGCATGGACGGTGTGTATGTATGTATGTGTGTGTGCTGAATTTTATGATCCGGCTCAATGTAATTTTATTGTTCTGCTCTAATATCATCTCACCAACTCGTTTGCACGTCCGTTAATCTTTGTGATCGCATTATGAATCGGACATCAGTTCGACATTTGAATGGCGACAATAAATTTTTTCTTGACCTGTTTTTTTTTTTACTTTTCATGTATTTTAAAATGCTTTTGGGAGCATGCACTTGGGAGGCATAAAATGTGTGATAAAGTGTCAGTCTATATTTTCTGCAGAAATAATTTTTATTAGCAATTTGAGTAGAAGATGCATGACTGGACGGACGTGTATATGTGTGGGGGTAGTAAGAAACGAGAAAGTTGATAAAGTGGAAGAAATGTTAAAGGTTGAAACTTTGAAGCATAAAATGCGGAATGTGATATATTTGCTAAAAGTTTTCATATCCTGTGAAAAGAGTACTACAAATTAAGCATTTAAAACGCCTGCTTAAAGGAGTTTTTAAATTTCAAAAGCAAAAGAAATAAAATAAAAAATATATAAAATTTACAAAATATCTAAGAGAGTAAATTCGAAGAAAACGACCGAATTTGTGGAAATAAGTCATGGGATTTACACCACTATAATGCACCAACTCACAAGGCTCTCATAGGGAAGGACTTACTGCCCAAAAACGCAACAAATATCCACCAACCACCACCGAATTCACTTGACAAGGCTTCCGCCTAGCATTTGTTTCCTTCTAAAACTTGAATGCCCACTTCGAGATACCCATTTTAAACCGATCAAAGATATTAAAGAGAATTCCCGCCAAGAACTGAAGAAGATTCCGGAATATATGTTTGTAAAATATTTCGATTTTATTTTGGTGTAATCCTTGACATGAATATATTATTTCGCTGGTGCTCTACTGAGAAGGCGCCTCATAAATTTAAATTATTAAAAAAATATTTTGTATTTTATTGACCAATTCCCGATTACTTCTTTACAGAATTTATATTGAAATGCAGCTGCGGACTTAAAATTGAAAGATCTCTGCGTCTCCCTAATGCTTGCAGTGTCTTTCAGGCGGAAGTACTGGCAATTGGGGAAGCTTGTAGGCTACTAATCGCAGATCCCTCTTTTAAGGGCAGTAACGCTATTCTTTCGGATAGCCAAGCAGCAATCCAGGCACTGGGTTCAGCTACAACAGCCTCTAAAGTGGTGGAGCAAAGCAGGAATAGCCTCACCACCTTGAGCGAAGAGTGCAATTTCCCTGAAATACCTTCGAATCGCAGATGGTAGATGGAGAAACCAGACAAAATGCAAAATTAGCAGAACGTTATGGCCCACCTACAACCTTAAGCAATCGTCAAAATTGATCAACATGAAACGACGGGACGCCTGGAGACTAACGGCAGTCATAACTGGCTTTTGGTCTGTGGGAGAACAAGCAGCCAAAATGGGCATCCCTCACAACACATACTGTCATAGTTGTAAACAACCGGAGAAAAAGGAAACAATCTTCCATTTCCTCTGCGAGTGCCCTGCCCTATGGAAGAACAGAATGTTAACCCTGGGTAAACCGTTGTTCGAGAGTCTGGAACAGCTGTCTGGCTTAGATGTCAACAACCTGATAAGGTTCCTGAACCGCACAGACGGGATATAGTCATGCTGTAGATAACTGGCAAACAAGTTGGTAACGAGGATGTGGCAACAAAATGGTGCGGAAGCGCTAGTTAGATTCTGGAAGAATCACCACTTAAACCAACCAACCCAACCAGCAGCTGCGGACAACAAATATCATATAATTATAAGCAATAATGCTAAGTTGGCTACCCTGCCGCTGCAAAATTGTGTGCAATGATGTCGGGGCTAAGCTGTCAAGAGCTGGATTTTCTACCAATACTGGAATCGTGCAATGCGGGACTTATTGGCATTTTTTGACAACTGATTTACTTCTTATTTTATTAATATCTTTTTTTTATGAAACCCAAGTTAATTCTCCTGTATAAACCATAAAAATTCGAGTCTAAAACATAACATTTTCATACAAATTTCAAACATTTTAACCCTTCTGTTACATTCCGGTCATTTCATGACCTTTTTTTGTTGAATTTCATCATATCTGCTAATATTAACGACATTTCACAATTTCCTTTCATGACTTTGTGTATTGACATAAATCCAATAGAAAAAGCATAAAAAAAATGATTTTGATTTGATAAACAGGTGGTAACATTAAAACTTTAAAGTTTAGACCTTTTTAGTTTACATGCCAAGTAAACCAAGCATATATGGAATGAAAGCATGGGCAGCTGCGGATGTGCGTACAAAATTTTGCCTTAATTTCCAAATGTATTTAGGGAAGGAGTCAGCTTCCACTCCACCGGAACGGAACCAAGGCCAGCGCGTTGTATTGGATCTCGTTAGTGGATATGAAGGGCGGAATATTACAACCGACAACTTTTTTACTACTCGGTATTTGGCACTGGAGTTATTGAAGAAAAGAATTACTTTGGTAGACACCGTAAGGAGTAATAAACGATTTTTAACGGTTTCTGGTACTAAAGTGGAGTTAAGGTGTCTACCAGTGTTACCCTTGTGCAATACATACCCAAAAAATATAAGATGGCTGCTTTAAGTACCTTACACCATGATAAAAGCATTATGGAAAACCATCCAAAAAAGTTGCCAGATATCATCAATTTCTACAACTCTACAAAATCTGGAGTGGATACTATTGATCAACTTGTAGAAACATATATGTACATGCAAGGGACAAACTAATCGTTGGCCTGCAGCAATTTTTGCAAACATCGTAGATATCTCAGCGTTGAATGCTTTGTATTATGGACAGAAATTAATCCTTCGTGGAATGCTGCAAAAACATATAAACGTAGACTTTTCCTCGAAAATCTTGGCTTAGACCGTGTTCATGGGGAAATTGAACGCAGAAAAACGCTACCAAGAACTCAACCGTCAGCAGATATTGTACGCAATATGAGAGCGGACGCAGTTCAACCAAGCACTTCGGCAGGAACTGTTCCGAAAAAAAGAAAACCTAGTCAGCGAGCCACCTGTGCAGTTTGCCCTAACTCAATTCGTCGCAAAACGCTCGAAAGCTGCACGGTTTGCAAAAAACCTGTGTGTCCACAACATCGTTCAAGAGTTACGGTTTCAAAAACCTATTGTTTGGAGCATTCAAATTAAAAAAAATGTATCTAATGTATTTAAATATGTATATATAACAGCTTAATAGTCAAGAAAACTAATGAATTTTAAAAACTTCTATTAAAATTATAAACTTTTTTACTGATATCTAAGCGAAACACAGGTAAGGTCATTTCGTTACCCGAATATCACATGTGTAAATTTTTTTGAATGTAATAGAAGGTTAATAAGAATTTTAGGAAAAATTCCGAGTATGCAGTTTTATAGCTCCGATGTGGGGTGTTTTTTTCCATATACAAAACAGAAATCCATGCATATCTGAGTCACTTTTAGCTTGTAAAATATTATAAGAAAATTTAATGCGCTTTAAACCTGCAAGCTTAACATTTTTTCGAAAAGCGCAATAACAAATTTGAAACTTTAATTAAAATTCGTTGAATTCTTTGAACGTTGTATAAAATTTACAACTCAAAGTGAAATAGTTTTTGTTCTAGTATAAACAATAAATTAAAAGAAAAAAAACAAATTTAAAGAAAAATGAATGAATAGTCAAAACTTTGGAATATATTCGCGTTGCTATTATTGCGCCCTCGTGCACAGTAAAATTTAAGCATTTAACATTAAAGACCCACATTAGTTGTAGTTGTTATAGTAACAGCACAAACATCGCCCATAAGAGTTAGAGGAATGCTTCTGGATTGACCAGAGTTCGGGTCGTACCCGTAATGTAGAACCACCTGCCGTGGGAATGGCCAGAATTGATCAGTTGGCTCAATTTCATATTTGTCTCTCACGACCAGTGCATGAAAAAATATTTCTATACAGAATTCATATAGCTTTTTTCAATAATTTTAAAATAAATGAGTTCCTTTTAATTTGAAATAATGAATATTTTTTTAATTAAAAAATTTGCTCACTCGATTTTACAGTCCTGCCAGTCATTGGAGCAAACTGACCTCTGTCATCTTTCGAGGCATGCCAATTTTCCAGTCGTGCTAGGGTTAATATATACATAGTCGACCCCTTGACTCTGCTTAATTCGGTTAGTAAGTTTGTTTTGGTATTCACTTTAGAATTTTAGAAGCTCAGGCATCAGGCAGAGATGGGAGAGTCTCACGTTGAGACTTCCTTTTCAACGACATTCAATTTCCATTAATTTGCATGCCAGTTGTTGCAGATGTCATTTGGCTCATTTGATTTGTTGCCTTGCCCATCTATCGTATCTCGTAAAAGCCGCTGATATTAGCCTTTATCTTGAACAGAAATCAGTCAATTAGACAGAGATATGATCGTCATAAAAAGTGAGTTCTTTTCCAAGACTTTGTACCTTGCTTTTATGCACCTACTTTCAGGTCCAACACACAATCGCAACGGCTTGGTTTTTACCCTACTGTTAGTTTAATGACCTAATACCTTCCATATCTGTGAACCCTACTATTTTTTACTCACCAGAGGCGTAACACCACTCATCAGTACTGCTTTGTATTCCCCTGATACGAGCTAGCAATGAATCCAACGCTTCATCAGAAGAAGTAGTAGAGAAGGAGAAGTAGTGGGCGCCATCCGAGTGCATTTTTCTGCAATAGCTGGTCATCTGCCATTAAAAATCATAGCGTTTAAGAACAACTAAGTAATAACCGCTACTCCTAGTAGGCACACGAGATTCTAGTTAAGAATCCCTTAAGCTGCATGTGGTTGGTCTTCTCAATAAGGCGGCACTGGGTATGGGTCATTAGTGTCGCGCCCTTTAAGGTACTTGGCTAAAAGCATTTATTTAAAAATAAAAAAAGCCGAGAGTTTTTGCTATTTAAAATTTTTGCAAAAAGTGATTCTAACAAATCTCAATTTATTGCCTGCCGACTGCTTTCTTAGGTTATTTTTACGGGGTAAACCAAACCCATGTTTCCCGATTCTGCGGCACCCATATCTAAATAATAAATAATGTGAAAAGAAATATGGTTAAACTAGACTAGACCGCAGACCGAGGCTCAGTTTGAAATATTTAAAACCACTTAAAACCCTTAAAAGGTAATTTCCATAGAAAGCAGCGCCAGACGCCCATTGAAATTTTCCGCAACTTTTAATTATATAGAAGTCAATAAATCTTATGAATAAATACTCATGCAAGTAGGAAAATTTATATGCGACCTATAAGCGTATGTGTGTGTGTAAGTGTATGTCTATAGAAGCAAAATATTATATTTTCCACTCAACAGTTACACACATAAAAGTCAAAGGAGCAGCGAAACGTGATTGACAAAGGCCAGCAATAATTCTACTTTTTTATTATTTGCGCTCCTCATTCCACGTTATTTATGTATGTGGAGAGAACTTGTTTTGTTGTTTTGTCGTTGTTTTTGTATTTTTTGTATGTTTTACTAAAGGACTTGACAACATGTTGCACTAAATTTTCTTAGGGGCCTAAAGTGAAGACACCTAGAAAGTGTTGGATGAATGGTATACATACAGACATACATTCTTACATACACACACACACACACACACACCCTTTTGTGCAAACTTACATTCGTATATTCGTACAATAAAGCGGTCATAAACAACACCGTCAGCGTTTAATTAAGGAAACGACTACTTGACATGTGGCGAGCAGCCACAAAATATTGTATGCCAAAAGCACAACAACAACAAAAAATGCAATAACTTCAGCACCAAAGGAAAGGTACAAAGCACATTATAACCCAGCAGCACAGTTGGCTACTTGGTTGATTAGTGCTACAGAGCTCCTTATGATGTAGAGTAGTAAGCATTGGTGCCAAAGGCTTCATATAAAAGGTACTGGGTTTGTAGCTTGACTGAATTAACGTGGACTCTACTAAAAGACTGTTTAAGGCTTCTACCGCGTGATTGAGTACCACTGGATAGAACAGGCTTCGAAGGGCACGACAAATTTTTTTTTGTTAGCAGGTACTCGACAATTCAAAATTCAAAGTGCTTACCATTTTTCCAGGATTATTCTAACCATTTCAAGTTAGTCAAAACAATGAAACCTTCTTGGCTGGCGCACCCATTTAGGCCTTGGTGGTTTTCGATTTCTAAACCCAGAAATTCGATTGTTTCTTAATTCCTTGTGTGCCGTGGAGTGTCCAAATTTCCCCGTGAGTTATGATGGGGTGCCAGAAATTTTATTTGTTATGGTAAGACATCGTCAACACTTCATTTAAAAAGGTCCAGCGATTTCTATTCTATTCCAAAAATATTCTACAGGGACTCCCTGTCAAGTGGTACAAGTATCTTAGACACTGCCGCCAATTTTTCAGAAAATTTGTTTATTTCTAGGCTGAGTATAAAAGAAGTAAAAATGTTGGATACAATTTTTATAATTTTGAGATTTATTCAATGTTGTAAATTTTGATAAAGATTAATTTAGAGTGCAGTATTTTCGTTTCTTTTTAACATCTTAACAAGTTTTTTTCTAGTTTTTTAGGAAAAAAAATCACTCTTTAGGTAATATATTTCTTTTTTTTGGAAAAAATTTCTTTCTTCTGGAAACATTTTTTTTTTTTTTTGAAATTTTTGTTTTTCTTTTTTAACACACAAAAGGTCGGATGCTATGCCAACCACAAATTGTTGGTTCTTTGAATCCAAAATATTTTGATAACTGATTTTCGTCGATTATGCGCCAACTTCCTTTTAGGCTGGGTAAACTTGTCCCACTACACACACACACATACACGGGCTACACTTTAGAGAAGGCAAACGCTAATATTGTAGTTATTGTTGCTGCTACTTGGTGTCTACACAAAAGCCTGCAGTCACATTGCATTTATTGGAGATACAAACTAAAAGATACAACACTTTGCTGTCACATCGATGCAGCAGAGCAGACGCGCAGCGTAGAGGACGCGAGGTTGCTTGTAGAAGACTCAAACGCAGTTGGATACACTAGGCAGGAAGGAGCGATCGTGGAGTTTAGCCAGCAATAGTCACTAACAAAAGGCCAAGAAAGCGGAAGAAGTTCGCAATAGCTGTATGCGTGTGCATGTATGGGTGCATGTGTGTATTAGGTGATTGGTTGATTGAGGTGAAAATGTGCGCTGATGAAAATGTGCGAGTGTGAGGTGCTTTTTGTTGTTTGAACACACATTCAACTCACAGGCCGCTGGTAAGCCTGTTGTTCGCTCTGTTGGTTGCCGAGTTGGTGGTCAGTATTTGCTGATGACGCAGTTACTTATTCGTAAGCAGGTATATTCTTGTTAAACTTACATCCTTTGTGTTTGCTTGCTGCTGCTTGAGGTGCTTCGAAAACGAGGTTGAGTACGTGACAAAGGTACTTAGAGGGAAGTGCTTTTAATGGAGATGGGTGATCGTTTACTTACTTGCATCTGAAAGAAAATGTTTTATAACAAAGAAGTAAGTGACTGTAGGGTTTCAAGGAAACAAAGCAGATGTTTCGTGTGCGCCTTTCTAGAAACTTCCATTTTCGATAACAACTCCTTTCTCAAACAGCCCGATTATGGAAGCAGTTCCTAAAGCTTTTCAATTCCTCCTAGAAAAGTTTTCACCCTCTGCAGTTGTAGATTCTCAGCACAGAACAAAAAACGTTGTCTCAAATAAAAAACAAAAAATTTAAAAAACTAACTGAAACATCAGACTTTTGAGATGAACAGTAACGAGTAAAATCCCGGAAGAAAGAAGAAATCGTTTATTATCTGCATATGCAACTATCTTATCTTGGCTTATTTTATCAAGAGCAAATAACCGCAAGGGGATTCTCTTGAGAACCTTTCGCCCACTCTTGGAAAGATGGGCTTCGCGTAAACTCAGCAAGCGCTGGGTTAGTGCGCAGACGTGCAAAGTCGCGAGCTCCTTCTGGCCACGGGTAGATCAGGAGTGCACGAGGGAACTTCTAAGGCTAACAAAGTCGCAGCTCTCAAATTTGGTAGGTGATCTTACCGGACATTGTCCGTTAGGTGTCCATGCGGTGAGACTTGGGACTACACCAACTCCTTTCTGCAAAAACTGTCTGGAGGATAAAGTGGAATCATCTCAGCCTTACTCTCGTCAGGCAAAGATTTAGACATCTGGGCTCTCAATTTTTTATTACACCTGCGGATATAGCAGGTTTAAATATCACATACCCGGTGAATTTTATCAATAGCTTACAGCGGTTATTTCAAATTAGCCACTGTTGGTTGTCATCCTCTAATCCAAATCCCATTTTTCCTTTTTCCACCTGCTTAGTTCTTTTCGCTCTCACAACGGCCGAACTTCGATTCTTTGTCCAAGTGGGCCCCCTCAGGCGTCATTTATCACAGGCAGCCATTTATCCCATCCAATCCTATGTTATTTATAAAGCTACAAAGTTTCGAGCTTTAGTTTCACTTATCAGATTCACTTTTACTTTAGTTTGAAGCCCAAGCCGAAACCCATACAGCAAATGCGCAGACGAAACTAGCGGCCACCTTATTTTTTTTTTTCTCTCACAAATTTACTTAATTGACTCCTAATTCAATAATAGGCTTAATTTTGATTTGATTTATAGCTTTCACTTCCACCTTTATGTTGTTTCCGTGATTTTCTTCTAAGTCGTAATTTAATTAGTCCATCACTTAATTCAAACACTTCAAATGCTCCAACTGGAACTGAATATTTGCTATTCATAGCCGCAACACACTCATGCCACATTGATGTGCGCAGGCAAGGCGGTTGGAGAGATTTGATGTGTGCTCCCACCGCTGCCAGAAATTTGTGAATTTACCTGTAAAGATGCCACGTAGTCGTGCAAATTGTGCAGCAAAGAAATTGGAAGCAACTTCCCAGTTAGCGTTTTATTGAAGAGTTTATTTGCAACAGCTGCGTGGCATGTAGAAAGTGTGTCCGCAGAGATATTTGAATATGCTGCACAACTTGCGCAACACGTTGCAAAGTTTTGCCAAAAATAGCAGAGAGAGAGAGTGAGTACAAAGGAATGCGACTTGCATACAGAAACTTCGATTGCCAATCACTACCTTAGTTCTGCCTGCCGAAGGAAGTAAATTTGTTTGAGCAACTTTGAAAGATAGAGTTGCTAACTTATTTCGAGAGTCAATGTTGTATTGTCCAAATAATGAAATATACATACGTTTGCCAAAGTATAGAAAGTGAGACAGGGCCGCTGGTATACGCTCGATAACGCTCACTATCTAAGCCGTCATAGGTAATACTTCGATTCTGAAAATGTGACCGCTAAAAGAGAGAGTAGGTAACTTAGTTCCGAAGCTGCAACGCATGCAGTATCTGCACAGGTCGTTTTGAGGAACCCCGAGCCGGACAGAATTCTGAACACTTATCTCGTTAAGAGATAAGAGACAGGATCGAACCACATCTGAGTGGGTATAAGAGGAGCTGAGTGCTCGAACGGCCGCTTGACTGTCGGTGAAAAAGCAGATATCCTCTAGTGATATTCTATTTTCTAAGAGAGTTTTCGCAGCATACCAGATAGCGCATACTTCCGCTTGGAATACGCTACAGTAGTCGGGTAATCTAAATGATAGATTGATGTAAGGGGAATTGGAAAATATTCCAAATCCCACTTTGCCGTCTTGTTTTGAACCATCTGTATATATAATCTGAGGGCCATCGATTTCAGTTAGATTTGTCTTCCATTCTTCCCTTTTTGGGAGTGAACAGGAGAAAAGCAAGGGTGGTGATGGAAGACTTACATGATAGTCTATGTCGGAAGAGATAACAGTGTTCCTGTTCAGTATGGCCGAATGGCCAAGATACTCATTCCATTTCGATATAGCATTCATGCGTGTCGCTGCAATCGCTGCAATCGCTTTGCCAGCCAGATCGAAAGGGAACAAGTGAAGCAACGTATTTAGAGCCTCGGTAGGTGTTGTACTTAAGCATCCTGTTATCAGGAAGCAGGCTGTTCTTTGGACTCGATCAATTGTGGCTACTCTACACCGTTTTTCGAGTGCTGTCCACCATACAACCACACCGTAGAAGAGTATTGGTTTTATGATCGAGGTATATATCCAATAAATGATCCGAGGTGAAAAACACCAGGTTTTGCCTATAGCTTTCTTACAAGTATAGAGAGATATGAAAGCTTTTTTACATCTGTTTTCGATGTGCAATTTCCAACTCAACTTCCTATCTAGAATAACTCCTAGATATTTAGCTGAATCAGATAGAAGTAATGATTCCCCTTTTAAAGTTATTGTTTGCAGTGGAGAAAATTGTTGTTTCCTATTGAAGAGAACAAGATCTGTCTTTGCTGGATTCGCATTTAGTCCGCATTCGGTGCACCATTTTGACAGAATATTGATTGAGCGTTGCATGAGCTCAGTGAGGGTATTCAGGTGTTTGCCTGACACGCAGAGAGCAATGTCATCTGCATAGGCTACAACCTTGCAGCCTGCTTTTTCGAGATTTCGAAGCAAACTGTTTACAGCGAGATTCCAGAGAAGGGGTGAAAGTACTCCGCCTTGAGGAGTGCCTTTGACGGCGTACATTCTCATGCGGCTTAACCCAAGCTCTGAAGTGATTATTCTATTTTGGAGCATTTATTCGATCATCTTTCGGATGGAGTAATTAATACCCAATTTGGCAATTTGAGACAAAATAGCGTTGGGTTCAATATTATTAAAAGCACCTTCTATGTCCATAATTGCGACAAGAGAGTACTCCTTATTGTGAAGGGAAGTTTCCACTGTTTGCACCAGTGAATGAAGTGCCGTTTCTGTCGATTTCCCTTTAGTGTAGGCATGTTGTGTCTCAGAGATCAAGTTGGGTTTTGATTTGCTCATCTAAGACTTCCCCGTTTTCGGAATGAATACTACCTTCCATTTCTTCCAAATTGTCGGAAGGTAAGAGAGATTTAAACACTTGTTAAAGATCCTTGTTAACCAAGGCAGAATTTCCAGTCCTTCTTGAAGTTCTGCTGGAATGATGTTGTCAGGACCTGGTGATTTAAATTGTTTAAAGCTTAGTATTGCTGTAGAGATGCTATTAGAGCTGATTAGATCTGATCTATTCCCATAATTACCCCGAAAAGTGCTGGGAAGTGCAGGTAAGTTGGCAACACAGGTTTGAAAGCGAGATTCTAGAAGTATTCTAAGAGTGTGGTCAGTTGAAGTAGTCCAAGTTCCATCTTGAGTCATGATAAAATTGGGAGAGACTGGGTTTGATGCAATAATTTTGCGTAGTCTGCTTACTTCTGAAGTGTTCTCTAATTCTTGAGTGTATGATCGCCAGGATGATCGCACTTCTGACAGCTTTCTTAAAGTCTTTGAGACATTGTCGATATTCTTCCCATTCGTCTGTTATTTTGGATTGGTTAAAGGTTTCCGAGTTCGATTGCGAAGTTCTGAGATTTCTGGAGTCCACCAAAAAGGGTTATGCTTACCTCCTGTTTTTTTCAGGGGGCAAGATTGTCGTGCTGCGCTTTGACACGTCTTCGTTACCATGTTGACAGCGTTTTCGATATTGTTTTTATTTGCCATTTCAAACTGCCTGATATCAGGAAGTCCATTGGCAAGATGTTCTTTATGTTTGATCCAATTCATCCGTTTTTTGTTAAGGTACTTCATGGGCTTTGCCGTTTCGGCTTTTAAATGAATGTTATATATTGGTGGTCGGAAAAAGAGTGCTGTTTATAAACGCTCCAGTCCTGCACCAGTTGTGTACATGATTCGCTAGCAAGAGTAATATCGAGTAACTCTCTTCTAGACGAGTTAAGAAACGCAGGGACATCACCTCTATTACATATATCAAGCTTATGCGCTAGAATGTAGTCAAAGAGTTGCTCACCTCGTGTGTTGTTGTTTGTACTACCCCAAAGAATATGATGTGCATTAGCGTCTGCTCCAATAATGATGCGTTTCTGGTTCAGATGCGCCGTATTGACGAGCCTTCTCAATGCTTTAGGAGGAGACGCCTCCGCTGCGTAGTAAGTCATGTAAGCCGACACAATCCAAATCGAGCCGTGGACAGCTTCAACCTCTATGGCAGTGGTGTCAGCATTGCTAAAGGGAAGAAGAAAAGCATTAATATGTTTTCGAATGAGAATACAAGAGCGGGATCTGACGTTAGCCTCACCTTGAAACAAGGTGTAGTGCCTAACTTTCAGGCCGCATATCTTGTCGTTTCATATCCAAGGTTCTCGGAGGAGAATGATGTATTCTCTGAGGTCGAGACGAGAGACGAAGAATGAGGGCTGCTGAGGCAGCCTTAGAGTAGTGCAGATTAATCATCACGTCATCACCGCTATCTAAAAGTCTATCTTCGTCCTCGAGTTGAATGTTGAATAAGTTTCCCACTAGTTCGCTGTTTGATTCCGAGTCGGACTCAATCGTCGAAGCTTGTGAGAGAGACTTATCGACATCCATCTCGGGGGCCGCCGTACTCTCTTCGCTGGGTGCGAGGAGATTTTTCGGCTGATAGGTCCAGATGGTAGTGGTGATGAACCCGAATGCCACAATCCCCTTGCGGTTGTCCAGTGCTTTAACGCTTTCCTGGTCCAGGAGCAGCGTGACATGTCTGGAGTTTCCTGAAGGCTCTTCCACCTTAACTACCCTCCAGTTTTCTGTGGGTAGGTTCGGGTTTCCGATTTTCAGTAGCTCCAGAATGGTTTCCGGATCGGATGGCTCTACAGGTATTCTTACTCTGCCGCGTGGCTTGTCGGGAATTTTGCTCTTTTTGATGAGCTGGAGATTCGCCCCGGGCCATACCTCGCCGAGTCGGTCGAGGGCCTTGCCGTACAGGCTGACAGAGCGTTGATCTGAGCATGCGATCAACTTGACCCTTGCTTGGAACCATCCCGCGTCAGAGCAGAAAGGAGGGGGCTCTGGGTTCTGCTTCAGAACGTCCAGGTATCCCAACTGAAGTTTTCTCTCCACAATCTTCCAGTTTGATGGAGAGATGAAACCGTCAGGGTGGCTCTTATCCACCACCGCCATGACCAGACTATCTCTGGCAACTTCGCAGAACTTGCGTAATTTGACCTCAGAGGAAGCTTTATGCTTCTTGGGGTCGTTGGAGCTAGGAGGATCCTCTGAAGACCGCTGCCGCTTAGCTGCACTCGGTTTCTCTTTGAACGCCTCATACTTCCGAAGGAATTCCCGGGCCCAATCGAGAGTTGACTTTTGTTGGTCGGACAGCTCCTCCTCAGGGGTTTTGCCAAGCTTTTCCATAAGGAAAGTGGCGCGTCTTCGATCTCTGTATCGACGGAGATGAGGAGGGATGGGTTTCTGGAGACTTCTGTCCGACTTGTTTTCCCAGTTTCTGGCAAAACTGATTTGGTGATCAATTGGTTATCCGCAGCCGAGTCGGTTTTGGAGGAAGTAGAAGCAACAAGGGAATGCGGTGGTGTCTCCTTGACGGTATTACTCTTAGTGAGCACTTTAGCCACCGAAGGGGTGGTTTTTGACCCCGCCATGAGTTTGGTGGAGCCAAGAGGTCTTCCGCGTCGGGAACGAATTTGTTATTTTTGTTGTGTTGTTTGTTTTTTGTTTGTTGTTTTATTCATCATTTTGCGGTGCGGTCACTCAGCTGACGTGTCAGCAGTCGTAACCTGGGATTTAAGTAGGGAAATAATGGGGTCCGCCACGCCAGAGCCCTATACCGTCGTAAGTCGAATTGAAACTGGGGTGCGACAGGTGCCCCAGAGTCCGCATACTATCGACTTAGCTCACCCTAAGCCATGCATCCCTCGGCGTGTGCTGTTCCACCTTGGTTTGGTAGCCTTTGATATAAGGAAGTGACCTTCTCCCCGTGAGTCCATGTTTATTCCATTCGTATTAGCAGAGACATGACCTACTAATACGAGTGGCTTCTCGCCTTCCACCGAAGTGGATATGGCAGTTACGGCACGCGTGCAGTAACACTGCACAGCATGTTGTTCCCCCTACAATAGTTGTTGGTTGACGAGAACTAGGCTGGTTCGCGAGTAGGCTTTTACCAAGGCTATGACCTACTTAACCACAGAAGATAACTGTGGCGTACTCTATACACCACCTGGGACGCGCCGCAATAGGTGCCCAACCAAAGGGATTTTTGACTTAATTTATTTTAGTTAATTTTTTTTTTGGTTTTGTTTTATTTCAGTCCAATGTAAATCCTTTTTTTTAATCCAATCTAATTCATTTTGCTTTCTTTACTTTTTTATTTGAATATTCTAAACTTAGTCTTATTTTTTCTATTTCAAACTATTTTATTTAATTTCTATTGAATTTGAAATTAAATCTATTTATTTTATTTTTTATATTTTAACTTGTTTATTCTTCATTTAATTTTAATTTGCCTTCTGACGTATTGCTTTTTGGTTAGAGTTCGCCTGATGTTAATATAAATATATATTTGTTTGTTTTGATTTATTTCTTTCTCTCAAACACTCCAAGCGTCGCTTCATCGGATGTTGTCATCGTCCACGCTTCTGCGCCATACGTTAGGACGGGCATGATGAGAGTCTTGTAGAGTGTTAGTTTTGTTCGTCGAGAGAGGACTTTACTGCTCAGTTGCCTACTTAGTCCAAAGTAGCACTTGTTGGCAAGAGAGATTCTGCGTTGGATTTCAAGGCTGACATTGTTATCGGTGTTACTGCTGGTTCCTAAATAGACGAAGTCTTTTACAACCTCGAAATTGTAACTGTCAACAGTGACGTGGGTGCCGATACGCGAGTCCGATACGAGAAGTCCTTCCCAAATCTGAGGGCGCTGCTGGTGTTGATCAACGTCATCTTGCATAGCCGTATTAGTTTTGAGGGGATACCAAATTCAGACATCGCGGCATACAAGCAACTCCTTTCCGTACTGTCGAATGCAGCTTTGAAGTCGACGAAAAGATGGTGTGTGTCGATTCTCCTTTCATGGGTCTTTTCCAAGATTTGGCGTATTGTGAATATTTGGTCGATGGTAAACTTTCCAGGTCTAAAGCCACACTGATAAGGTCCAATCAGTTGGTTGACGGTGGGATTCAGCCTTTCACAGAATACGCTCGCTAGAACCTTATAGGCGATATTTAGTAGACTAATCCCGCGGTAATTGGCACAAATTGCAGG
Organism: Anastrepha ludens; assembly: GCF_028408465.1. NCBI lineage: Eukaryota > Metazoa > Arthropoda > Insecta > Diptera > Tephritidae > Anastrepha > Anastrepha ludens. The sequence continues at coordinate 112,935,137 of NC_071500.1, read as the reverse complement.
ATCGCCCTTCTTATGGATTGGGCAGAGCACACTTAAATTCCAAACGGCAGGCATGCTTTCATCCGACCATATTTTGCATAGGAGCTGATGCATGCACCTTACCAGCTCCTCCCCACCATGTTTGAATAGCTCAGCCGGCAGTCCGTCGGCGCCCGCGGCTTTATTGTTCTTTAGCCGCGTTATCGCTATTCTCACCTCGTCATGGTCGGGTAGCGGAACGTCAATTCCGTCGTCAACGATTGGGGTATCGGGATCTTCTCACTATTAAGTAGGTTCGAGAAGTGTTCCCTCCATAATTTAAGAATGGATGTCGGTCACTAGATCGCCGTCTTTGTTCTTACAGGAAAACGCCCCGGTCTTGAAACCTTCTGTAAGCCGCCGAACTTTCTGGTAGAATTTTCCGGCATTGTTCCTATTGGCCAGCATCTCAGGCTCCTCGCACTCACGTATTTCGGCCTCTTGTTTCTTCTGTCGAATAGTACGTCTCTCTTCTTTCCTTAGCTCTCCGTAGCGATCCCACATGGCTCGCGTTGCGCCCGATCGCAGAGTGGCTCTATAGGCAGCATCTTTTCTTTCGGCGACAGCATGACATTCCTCGTCGTATCAACTGTTTTTTCGGGCTCGCCGGTATCCGATTTCTTCTTCGGCGGCGGTACGTAGAGAACGAGAAATATAGCTCCATTGCCCGTGCATGCTGGTTTGTTGGGCAGTGCTCTCTGAGAGCAAGAGTGAGAGTCGAGTGGCGAATCTTCTGCTGTCTGTTGTGATTGCAGCTTTTCGATGTCGAACATTCTTTGCGTAGTTAGATAGACGTTTTTCGATGCACAGAGGCGTGTGCGCAGTTTGGCTGCAACAAGGTAATGATCCGAGTCGATGTTGGGTCCTCGGATCGTACGTACATCTAATACACTAGAAGCGTGTCTTCCATCTATCACAACATGATCGATCTGGTTTCGCGTTTTTCGATCAGGAGAAAACCAGGTAGCTTGGTGGATCTTTTTATGCCGGAATCTGGTGCTGCAGACTACCATGTTTCGGGCCCTGGCGAAGTCGATCAGCCTCTGTCCGTTATCAGATGTTTCGTTATGCAGGCTGAATTTTCCGACTGTGGGACCAAAAATGCCCTCCTTGCCCACCCTGGCGTTGAAGTTGCCAAGCACGATTTTTATGTCGTGGCGGGGGCAGCGCTCATAGGAACGTTCCAGGCGCTCATAGAAGGAATCTTTGGTAGCATCGTCCTTCTCTTCCGTCGGGGCGTGGGCGCAAATCAGCGATATGTTAAAAAAACGGGCTTTGATGCGGATTGTTGCGAGACGCTCGTCCACCGGAGTGAACGAGAGTACTTGGCAACGAAGTCTCTCTCCCACAACAAATCCGACACCGAATTTGCGCTCCTTTACATGGCAGCTGTAGTAGACGTCGCAAGGTCCTATGGTTTTCTTACCTTGCCCCGTCCATCGCATCTCTTGGATGGCAGTGATGTCAGCCTTTACTCTCACGAGGACATCAACCAGCCGGGCAGAGGCACCTTCCCCATTAAGGGACCGGACATTCCAGGTGCATGCCCTCAAATCATAGTCCTTAGTTCCTTTGCAGGGGTCGTCCTCAGTATAGGGAGGTCTCATCTGAGGCTTTTTTAAACTTTTCATTGGGAGGGATTTTTAAGTGGCGGGTCCCAAACCCAACGCACAACCAGCTTTTCTGGAATGTTTCGCCTTCTCACGTTAGCTCACTCCCGAACGGATGTTCGGAAGCTACCCAGAGGATACGTGGGCTAATCCCGGACGTTGTGAGCTGCTTGAACCATATGTAGAAGAATCCTCAAGTGAATGGCGATCAGTAACTTTCTCCACTTGCGTGGACTTCTACATATGGAACCATCCTCCGTTTAGTTTAGTTTTATTTATTTTAACTTCTTTCTTTATTATATCACTTCAGCTTATTTTACTTTATTTTAGATTTATTATAGGTTTTTTTTATTTTAGTTAATTGGATCTAAAAATTTTGTTTTAGGTCATTTATTTTATTTGATGTTACCTTATTTTATTTTATTTATTACATTTCTTATTTATTTATTTTTTATTTTATTATTATTTATTTATTTTTTTAGTTAATTTTATTTTGTTTGCCGCGTGATTGCTCGCCTCTAAATAAAGGAATGTGGGTATGAATATCCCAGCTCACCTTTCTAGAGCTGCTAATTAAAATAAAACCCTTTTTTTATTATTTTAAAGATATTTTTATTTATTTGTAATCTATGTAATCGCGTGTAAGTATGTCATTACAAAACATAACCTTGAAAATATACTTGTAGAATTTATATAATATTTAGTTACGTCTTGAAAGTAGAATTTTGTATTGCTAGTTTTTCTAAATAAAGGTGTACAAAGTTTTAAACTACTTTTAGTCATACAATTTTTCAGATTACACATACATATATTATATATGTAGATAATAAAATATCAAATTAAAAAATATCAGTACTTGTTTGACTGATATTTTTTTCAGTGTATTTCAAGTGTTTCAATAGTAATATTTTATGCAGACATTTTGTTGAATAGTTGCGTCATCTCAGTCTTGCCTCTACTAGCATTTCCTTTTGAAGGTTTCTAAATACAGTTATTATCGTTTAGGTTGATTTGATCAACTATTTTTCATTCCCTTTTATAAGACTACCAAAAGATTTAATAAAATACAAATGTGGTCACAAATACACCCAAGAAAGTCCTTCCGCATAGCAGCGGATACTCCAGTGTAGTTTCAGTTAGTCAATATTTACTTCTTATATCTCTAAAGATGATATTTTTTGTTAAAAGGCTGTTATATATGCCATAGTGTGGTATTATCAGTCGATTTCTTTGAGTAGTTGTTTTTTTAACAGATTCCTATCGATTTTTATGTAACTTCTTCCACTCATAAACTAAATCCATTCTCAAGTCAATACTCTAAGTTTGATATTCTCGGTCCCTCGAAATATGACAGAACGACGTTTTTCACAACTTTCTAGGTTACTCAAATTCGTTTTATATTCTCTGGTTGGTTCTGGCTTAATTAATTATCCTTCAAGCGACCCAGCAAAAACTTGTTTATACTCTTTATGCCTCCAAATTATTCCGCCTTATTATTTTCCTTCTATTTAATCAAAACTTTTCTTCACATCCACCTCGCTGTCACTTCAATTAGCTGCCGGTTCAGTGCCATGTACATGCAGTATCATCTCAAACGGATCCCATTCCAAGTCCGTTTCGGTCTTCACACGTCCCCCGGCACCCATCCTTCTTCCCATACCCGCGGCACCAACGCTGCCTACTACTCCGCCCGCTTGATGCAGTGGTGTCATGCCCACTACACCGCCGTCCTCATAAACGCCCGACGTAGTGCCCAACATGCTCATCGGTGGCGGCATACCCAGGCGCATATAACGCATGTGCTGTGCCGCCGCCGATTGCAATTGCTGATGTTCACTTACGATCTCTTGTATTTGCTCACGCGTTTGTTCGCGCTCGTCCACCTTCTTGATAAGTATGTCACGCATGAATTCCATGCGCTCGAAGTGCTCCCAAGTGGAGTGAAAGGATTGTTGAGTGAAGTGGGCGCGTCGTTCCTTCTGTAATTCATCCACGTAGCGCTGTTTGATGATGGACCAGCGCGTTTGCACGAGGCCTGTAGGTTACAAAGAGAAAGGAGGAGAGAGTGAGAGAGAGAGGAGAGAGATGGAAGAAAAACATATTAGTACATTTCCATTTAATCTCTTTAGCTACATCCTACAATCCAGCCTTAATCTTCTTGCTCTACTTACTTGCTGTGAGTCCCAATTGCGCCGCAACTTCTTTCCAAACTGCCGAAGTACGATTCTGCGTCTTACGCTGACCTGGTATAGTCTCCTGCTGTCGTCCAGCCCACAAAGGCGGATGCTCTTTGATTACGTCGATGATGCGTCCACGCATGCTGTTGTTCATCGAACCAGGGCGCCCCGGTTTACGCATCGGCGTTGTTGTGGCCTCCACGGTTATGGCCGCCGGTGGGACGAGCCCAGTGAAGCCAATAAAAGGGCTCGTCTCAACGCTTACCTCCGTTTGGGGTGTTAGTGGTGTCGACGTAAGCAATGGTTGTGGTAAACCACTTGGACTCAGTTGGTCATGCAATTGAGGTTGTGTTTGATTATGTGCCGCTAGTAAGGGAGTCTGCACCAACTGTTGTTGCAATTGATGTTCTTGCTGTTGTTGTGTTTGAGGCTGTGTTTGTGATTGTGGCGGCAACCATGTGAAACTACCACTTGGACGACCGCGTCCCTGCGTTTGCGGTGCTGTTGGTGTTGGCGGTGGTGTGGGCAATGAAACTGATGTTGGTGACTGCAAATGCTGTTGACTGCCATCGTTGCCACCGGCTGCACCCACTATCTTCGCCACAGTGATGTTGTACATGAAAGACATCGGTTCGAAATGCTCCCACTTCGTGGTGAAACGTTCCTTATGGAGGATCTGGCGATGCACCAGATTGTGGTAGTGGTACTTCATTTGACTCCATATCGACTGCAGTTTGACTATGGGTGAGGGGAAGAAAGATTTATGTTACAGTAGCTTTAGAAAGAATACCCAAAGGCTTCTTTTAAATCTTGAATAACCCAACCAGAACAAAAATATATAAATTGATTTTCAAGCGGAATAGAGATTACATTAAGGCAAATCGGGTTCGTAGATGGGGTTGTCAGTCACAAGCTGGTTTTTGAGCGAAAGAGTGTACGGAAGAAATTTTTAAAGCAAGCGTTTACGTCACAAATGGTAGCCTCAGGATATTAGGTATCAGTGTTCAGCAGATGGTGATATAATTCCACGCCATGATCCGCCGTATAGCTCACCTACTGTAGGAGCGACTCGAAGTTGCGTTACGTCCCACTACATGGATTCTCTTTGAGGAGTCTATAGCTAAATACCCAATATTTCAAGAAAACAAACTAATATTCAACTTTGTAGGCCGGGAAAGCTACCACGTATTTCCGCCTTCCGCTCGTAGCTAGATAATTTGGATGAAAAATGTTTATATTCCGTACAACCTAAACTAGTACTAAAAACCTTCCAGAAGAAAGTAATTTATCTGATCGACATAAGGCACAGAGAAATGGTGGCACTCAAAAGCGAGATTTGGAAAGAATGTGTAAGTTATTTTAATAGATTTCTTACTGAGTGGTAGTTACAACTCATCTACATTTCAGCAACTAAATCTGTACCCGACTTTCCCAGCCTGAAAGCTTTTTAGGATCGCATTGTAAACAAATGATAAATGTAAAGAAGTATTAGTTTTCTCTTTCTTACCTGTTGGCACGTGGCCGCCAAACTGTTCAGCTATCTCGTTCCACATGGGCGCTGTGACGCTGCGACACATGTGCAGTTTGTTGTTTGAATCCCATATCTCCGGATACTTTTTGATAGCTTTCAGCAACTGGGCGCGATTTACAAATGGATCTTCTTTTGGCATTGTGGCGGTAGGCTAACTTTAACGGCAATTCTGGTTGAGTTGAAAGCAAAGCTGAAGACAACAGTAAAGAGGGCGTTGAATGAACGAGCGCGCACGCGTATTGTTTTGCTAGTGTGTATGTTTATCGATAAAGAGGTATGAAGTCAATGCAATAACCGATAATCACAAAAAAAAAAAAAAACATGGGGAAGACCAACAAACACAAGCAAAAAAAAACAATCAAATAAATATGGCAACACTTGAAGCGGAAGGACAAGAAAAATCACTGAACCCGGAACAAATTTTGCAATAATTGGTTTATTATCGAAATCCTTGTTAATTATACGCGCCGTATGACCGACGCCGTAACGCGTCCTTTGACATCAATTATCGGCGAATAACTGAATGCAGAGAGCGCGCGAGAATATAGTACGAATATGAATGCGAAAAGGCACACTGCGATTGGGGAAAATAGAGAACACCGACAACAGACATCGTACAAAAGCGTCTCAAATGCAATAACAACAACAATAGCCAAAGCATTTTGAGCAGAAGCAAAAACACAGCAAAGCATGTGAGTAAAAATTGAAAAATGAAATAAGAAGACAAAAAAACATGCAAAAAAAGAAAAAAATAGCAAACCAAACCATAGCAAAGTGAAGCAATTCACAATCCAAACGACGACATCAGCAGCAGTGCTGGCAAGGGGAGCACAAGAGTGGGATGTTGAGGAGGGGAAGAAAAGAGGCAGCCAAAGCAAAGCGCCAAACAACGCGTAGCAATACCAGAAACAAAAGGCAGTTAAATGCATAGTTGGGGAAGAGACAGTGGCAACAGAGGCACAGAGTAAATTCCAATAGCAGCAACGACGGCGAACGCGGTTAGGTACTGTAGGCCAAAAAGCAATCAATCACCGTCACATTGATTAGATGAAGTGATAGACAAGCATGTGATGCCGAATGGACGGAATGAAATGGAAAGAAATTCAATGGAACAGCTTCTGACGCGATAGGCACGAAATGGAATAATTGGGAAAGAAGGCAGAGGAAGTTAAATGCAATAAACAGGAATGGAATGAAATAAAATGGAATGAAATAAAATGGAATGAAATAAAATGGAATGAAATGGAACGAAAAGAAATTCAATCAAATAAAAGTGAAGTGAAGTGAAAGGAAACTAAAAGGAATAAATGGAATTGGAATCAAATAAAATTAAATGGAGTGAAAGGAAATGGAAAAATCATATGTAGTGAATTAAAATAAAGTGAAATAAAACGAAATAATGTAGACTGAACTGAAAGAATTGGTTTGGAATGAAAGAAATTATGGAAAGCTAATGAAATTCAGTCAGTTTGAAAAAATTTAAATAAAATCAAACGAAGCAGGATAAAATTAAATGAAACGAATTGTATTGAAATGAAATAAAATTATTAAAATGAGTTTAATGATACGAAATAAAACATAACGAAATGTAATGGGAAGAAATGAATCAAAATTAATTTGACACGAAGTGAGAGACATAAAATTAAATGAGATTAGAAAATTTATAACAAAAGTCGGCTATGGAATTTCAACACATAAACTCAGCAGAATATTTTAGAATGAATTTTTTTTTTGTGGCACGAAGTTTCCTAGAGGAAAATTGTTTGTAAGCGGTACGTGTCAGAAACTGTACCTTCGGTCGTTTTAAGTTCTCTGGTGAAATTAAATATGAAAAAAAAATTTAAAAAAATGTTCTGCAAATGGAGGGGCCTTCAGTTTTAGGCCAACTCCGCATGGAAAATTGTCTTTTTATGAGCTTTTTCAGGGCATAAATACGCTCGGAGGCTTGCCATTGCCAGCGAAAGGGCGACCGCTATTACAAAAAACGTTTCGTATCATTTGGTATTTCATGCATGGAGATTCGAGCCAACGCACTCCCGTACTAACCCATTCGACTAAGGCTGCCGCTCCATGAATGAATAAATGTGAAAATGTGGTTGATATAATATCAGTTACGGAGGAATAAAAAGAAATGGAATTATTGAATTAAGCAAAATGAAGATAAGTAAAATGTATTCTTTACTTGAATGAGTAATATTACGAAAATACTCCTGGTTCACCTGTAATCATAACATCACATCACTACCCAAGCATCTAAGTTTTATCAGCAGTTAGAAACTATAATTTTAGTTTGTCTATGAAATCCACTGTGCGCTGCGTACTAACACACCAACACCGGCAGCCGACTACGAGTAACGACCACGAATATAACGAACGAAGCGCACATTGAGATAGAGAAGATATAGCGATACTAAGGGAGACATACGACCAAACCAGAGACCAGAGTCGGCCCAGAGTATAAGCGCATATGCAAAAACAACTAATACTAAATCTACAAATGAAGAGAACAATCGGACAGGCAACAAACTGGCAAAACTAACAAAATAGTACAACGCAACCACAGCAACAGCAACAGCAGCAATAACCAAACCTACAACGAGCAGATACAGCAGCTCCAGATCCCAACAAAGATGCAACAGTCAATGCACGGTTGGTGGGCGAGTGAGGGCGACGAGACTCTAGCTTGGACGAATGCATTATAACCAAAAGAAATAATCGAAATGCAATGAAATGAAGAAAGAATCAATTCTCTGATAGAGTAAAAACGCATACACCGATAGGAAGTAGCGCTGCTCCGCGAAAATAGCCAAAGAAGCGACAACAAATGATTGGTGCACGACCGATGCGGCAGCCGGCAAAAGTAGTCATCCAAGTACACGGCCAGCCGGCTTAACCATCAAGCCACACAACTGACTGGCCAAGTGAACAAGCGACGAACTGATACAACTGACAGAGCAACAACAGTAAAGACGACACTAAATACGTACAAACCAACAAATAAGATTACAGAACAAAGAAAATAAATAAAAGCCAACATAAACATTAAACTAAAAATAGAACAAGAAACTTTGCGAAAACATAAAATGATGGCAAAAAACAAAAGGAAAACAAAAAAGAATTTCGCGACCGGTAATTTGCGTTGAAACGAGCTGAGAAGAGCGGGCGAAAGCAAATTACGTGAGAGCAGAGAATATGCAAGCGAAAAATGTAACAAAATAAAAAGAAATAATTAATACTTACAGGGAAGCTGAAGCAAAATTGAAAAATAAAAATAAAATAAATAAAAAAGGCAAAACGCATAGTGGTAGAGATAATATAACAGAGAGAAAGGCAAAGCGTTGGATTGGAGCAAAAGGTATAGGGAAATGAGAGAAGCGAAAGATTGGATGGCAGCGCGACCGGCAACGTTGAAAAATGAGCACTGAATGCTGTTTGCTGGACACAACAACCGGTATTGGGATAGTGTGGAGAGGGAGGCAAAGTGAGGGCGCCAAATCCTCAACAGATATGCATAGAAGTGCACTAAATGGAAGCAACTAATGCGTAGCGAAGACCCAGTGAGCAATAGACCAACTGCAGATGGAGCAAGGAACGCTGGGAATACTTAATAATAACTGAGTTTACTGAGACAGTACAGATGGTGGCATGCACCTAATTAGCAACGCGATATTTTGAATACCTCTCTTTTGGTTTTTTTAATTTTCTGTCATTTTTTCTAAAAATATAGTTCATTTCATAAGAGTAGCAAATGCGGTATAAAACATAGTCTCAAACTTTGTACACGATTCATAAAAATTCTACATATTTTCATCAATATTTCAAACTTTTCAGAATCTTGTTTTGATTCTTGTACGCAGTTTTATGGCCCCTTATGTTCTACATTACATGTTCTACTACATGTTATAGTTTAAAAAAGTGCTAGTCAGTCTTGTCAAGGAGAGTTTTGATGTCTGAAGTATAGAAAAGTCTTGTCCTTAATTTTGAATAAATTTTTCCCTTGACGTTGTTACGCATTTTCTCTACCAGCGCCAACCCAATGGTCTGTTGGGCTATCAGTTCGGCATAGGAAACACCTAGGCTCGCAGCCAAAGAGTTTTTGCTAATCCAAACACAATGCCATAGCAGATACTAAATAACCCAAAGCAAGAAAGATGGGAGGTCAGGTTGGTTGAGCGTTGATAGACAGACATTACGGACTGGTGGCTGGTGGCTGTGGCTGTGGCTGGTGGGGAGAAGCTCATAGCTGCAGCGAAATGGAGCCATGGAGAGCGTCAATGTGGAAAATGCAAATGCAGAGCGAAAAACGAAATGGGCCGAGCGCAAAACAGAAATGCAGCAACTGAGAAAAGCGAAAAAGCGCACAAGCAAAAGAGAGAATAGAGAGAGAGAGAAAGAAACAAGCAGTGAAATGGCAATGTAATAAACTTACACAGTTGAAGGTGTATGGAGATAGGCCGATGGCGGAGGTGGCAACGGATGAAGTGAAAAGCAAAGATTTTGCGTTCCTCTACAAGGCACGTACGCTGTTGCAGATTAATACATAACTGCATGTTTGTGCGTGTGTGCGCGTGTGCATGTCGGTGTGCTTGTTTGCTTGCGTATAGATTTGTTTAGGCAGCTGACAACCGGCCGGTTTTTGCAACTGATTGCTGCAGCTACGAATGAGGCTGCATAAGGAAACCAATTAAAGAAAAGCAGCGCAATGGAGTAAATGTACTTTTTGACTGCACCTACAGGCAGTGCACCCTGTACCCACCGTCCCTCCAGCGCTCGCACCTACACATTTATTTGCATAGAAACGTGTACGAGTATATACCCACATACACCCATACATACATACATACATACATACAAACAATTGTGTTCTAGTGCAGCATAGTCAAATGTCGCTGTTACCAACTGCTTGCAACTAAATGTTGCAAAGCACAGAACAGCACAAAACCCAAATTGACGATTTGCGATTAGAGAAATGCTGGTAGCGCCGCACGAATGGAAGAGTGGGAGAGCGGGTGAAAAACTAGTTAGTGGGAGTGGGCTACGCTTGGCGGTGGCGCAGGCAGCAGAGACAATGTGCAACAGTCCAACCGGTTGGCAACACAATGGTGCAATACAAACAATTAGCTGCAGTGGTAAGAAAAAATATAAAAAAATTAGAGAACTAAAAATTTAGCAAAAATTGATGTGAAAGCAGAAGTTTCTACTGCTCACTGGTCAGTACTTTTCTGACTTATGGCGTGAGGGTGTTGGGGTAGCACAAGTCATCATTGCCCCTTGGGCTTTCGTCTCTTCTTGTAGATACACAGAGTAAACGAATTGGAGTCATGAGGTAAAGGCAAGAAGTGGTTGTATTTTTTGCTTTTTTACTATTTAATGAATTTATTGAGTAAAGAGGAGAATAAAATTAAAAAAAAAAAAATTGGTTAAATTAAAGAATCTAAGTATATTCAGGATGGTTTATGTAAATAAATTAGTGAGCTAGTTATTAAGATAGGAAATATTTCGCCGGAATAATTGCTCAGGTCGAATTGATATCTAAACATTTTTTTATAAAGAAATAAGACTTATGAGACTTTGTAAGAATTTTTTTTAAGTATTTTATGCTGCAATGAAGTTAAAAATTTTTTGATTTTTAATTTATTTTATATAAGTTGTTGTAATGCATGTTGTATTCATTTTAAAGCCAACTTTCAGCTCCCGCCGAACAATTTTTTCAAATTTTTGCATTATTATTTTAGAAAATTTTAAGAATATTAAATCGATAACATTTTTGATATTACTTCAAGTTTTCCGGTTGGCCAAACTATCACCGGTTCGCTATTATTTAATTTGTTTGATTTAGTGAATTTTTGATGACTTTGCTGAGAAATTTTTTAAGTTTTGGATTTTTTTTTTTAATTTAGGCTATTTGCTAAATTAGAAAAAAAAGTTCCTTATACAATACAAAATTATCTGCCGTTTAGAGTCGGCTTGAAACTGTAGGTCCTTCCATTTGTGGAACAAAAGGAAAACGCACACCGCAAATAGCAGGAGGAGCCCGGTCAAATACCTAACAGAAGTGTATGCGCTAAAAAAATTGTGAAAATTTTTTGGTTTCAGTTTTTTTTTTTTGCAATTCAAGGACATTTTTAATTTAGTTGGTTTTTAAATTTTTCGAAAAATTTTATTTTAGTTTAGAGAAATTCTATAAACACACAAATTTTTGTAAATTATGCAATATTTTGAGTTTTGAAAATTGATTAGTTTCATGTTTTTGTTTTTGCTTAATTTAGTTGATTTCTTAATTTAGTTGATTTCTAGAATTTTTCGGAATTTTTTCTAGTTTAGGGAAATTTCGCAAGTGTCAAAGTTTTGCTAAATTTTGGATTATTTTTAAAATATCGAGGCCTGATCACCAAAAAGTCAAAAACGGCAATATGTTCGATTTTCTATTTTTGATAGAAACCCACAACTTACCACCATACGCAGAATCTATTAAAAGGGGAAAGCCTTATGCAGTACCGTAACAAAGTTATGGCGACAATTGTAATAAAAAAACTGTAATTTTTATTTCTACTGAAAAATTTATTCTCTTTCAAGGTTAGGGCGCGATATTAGATATTTTATAAGTATCACAGAAATAAAGAGCTAAAGACCGTAAATTAATTTTAAAACATTTGCGCAAAATAAAAAAAAAATAAATAAAAACGCATTCCACTTTCCCCAAACTAATTTTTTATTTTTTTTTATTGGAAACTTTTTTAATTTTCAAAAATTAAGTTCAGCATCGCCAATTTATGGAAATTTCCAGTAAGTTAATACGAAAAGCGTATATGAAAAGCTTATTTAAACACGTACATATTATCAAAATTACTTAGAGCCAAAAAACACCGCAGCCTAGAGGGCCTTCTTTGAAGTTTTTAAAATATCAAAATCGATCGACCTACAATTATTATAATATCTTCTAACTGTCATATAACGGGATCCCGATTTTATTTTGATGCTTAAATTTTCGTCATCACTTTTAGTATTTTGCTCTAAAAATTGTATGCTGGTGTTGAATTAGTTCCCTTTAACTTTCATAAAGCGAGATCCTGATATTTTTAAAAGCTTTCAATTTTTGGTATGAGTCTATCTCTAGGATTTTCTGCTAAAAAATTTAAGCAAGTTTTAAAAGATTATCCCAATCTCTCAATAAATGGGATTCCGATACTTTTTAGTTGCGTCAATTTCATCAGTTTTAATTTTTTTTTTAGTTTTATGCAGGCGTAAAATACGTATCCTTCAGCTTTCATAAAACGGGATCGCGAAATTTTCAATTCCGGAATCAACCTATTCTTAACAGGCCCGACGAGAGGGGGAGGGATCGGGGACTTTTTACCCCGGGCCCGGAGTTCTCAGAGAGGCCCGGACTCGAGAGTAATTCCGAATTATATGAAGTAGACATAATTGGAAAGGGCCCGCATTTGCACTTTTCCCCCGGGGCCCGGATATGCTCTCTACGGCCCTGATTCTTAATATTCTCTCCTGAAAAATTTAGCAAGTAAAAAAAATTATCCTATAAATTAGTCCTATGCGATAGTTTTTAATTTTTTTGTTTCCGTGTTACGTTGCACTTGCAATAGAATACCCTAACAAAAAACCAATTGGTTGTACAAAAAAATGTTCACTCATTCAACCCATTTTTCTCAATTTTATAGACAGACGTTTCTGTCAATAATTTTGTACCACCGCAGCTGAAAAATTCGTGCTATGAATTTGACAAAAAAAAAAAAAATTAATGGACATTCAAGATACACTTCAGACTAGCGCGAAAACATTAGATATTACCCTGTGACAAATGCAGACATTAAAAATTTTTATTTTTAGTGAACAACGCAAAAAGTTAATAATAGAAAAAACGTTTGCTTCTATAGACAAGCGCCGAGAACGTAAACAAACGTCTGGTTAGAAATTTGCCCTCGAGCGGGCAATGAACCCAGAAATTGCATTTGATAAACAACAAAAGAGAAAATTGCAACAAAATATATTAGTTTGTGTACGTTGCAGCCGCGACACGTTTTCCCACCACATATTTTGTTGCATTTACGACTTACACGAGCTCAGAAATTAATTGCAACATTTTTGTCAAAACCAGAAAAGAAAGAAAGAAATTAGGCAAAATGTATTTAGGCGTACAAAGATTAGCAACAATTTCGCGCTCGTGCATTTGATTGCCACAATATTTATTACTATACTGCTTTAATTATTTTTATTTTTTGTAATTTTTACAAAAGTAGAATACAAGCGGCTCAACGCGCGCCGAAGCCGCTAATGTCGGTCAATGTGCGGAAACAGCGCCAACTTACACGTGGTCGTGCATAGAGAGCATCTACTATATGTATGTGTGTGCGTGTGTGAGTGTGCATATGCAAATATGCAAATACGAAAATCTGCGTGGCGCGGCTGTTGACCGCATTTTCACCGGAAAGTGTGACCGAAAAGTTAATGAACCGCAGAATACATTTCTACATACACACACACACACACACACAAACATACTAGGTGTGAATTGGTTAGATAACAACAACGTTAGCAGTAGTAGAAATACGAAAGAAAAAAGATGTGCCTACAATGAAAACAAATAGCAGCAATGCAACGACAAACAAGATCAACACACCTACGCGTTCATTGCCCGCTCCCCAATTAAAACACTTGACTGCAGTCATTCAGTAGCCGCTCAGTCCATTGCCCGCGCGCGTCATCACTCAATTGCTCAATCGACGCTCATTTGGCGCATACGTTTCTTAGTCACTACAAAGCAATCACAAATGAGTGCATTAATTGAAGAGGCGCTCGGCGCTGATGGTAACTAATAAGCGACTATGTGAATGTATGTCTTTATCATAACTTTATTATCTTCAAGGATGTGAGTCAAACTCTCGTAAATGTTAAGAAATGGGTAGACTGCGAGGCAGAACTAAAGCTAGAGCTCCATGCCAAGCGTTCTAGGAGTTATGAATCTCAGCGCTTTATTCAGCTAACAAATCTTATACTCGCAGCGCCTGGAATGCTAGACATGGAATTATAGCTTAAGGATACTGCTGTGGATTAGATTTGATTTTACGTGTGCGCCCCTTTCCAAAGGCTTTTTAGCCCTCTGAAGGGAAGACTTCAATTTGAACCATTGTTACAAAATTAGAAAAGCTCTACTCACTTGCCGACTTTACGTTTGTTAAGCTTTCAAAAAAAAAAAATTCAATAAGAAGTCTTCGAAGCCCTTTTACTCTAACTCATCATGAACGCCCGTTGTTGTGCGGACTGCGTACCTGATATCGGAGTGATCCATGACGGAAAGAATAATGAGGTGGCGCCTATCGTGGGGCCGTTACTTTGCGCTCAGCGAATCTGACAATGAGTTACGTCGTTTTAGCACCAGTATGGCCAGATTACCATGTTCGTAACTTGATTTAGCATTTTTTTTTTTTGTTATTTAGTCTCGGAGTTTTAGTTCTTTCTTCATGACATTTTCTCCAGCCAGTTCTAATTAAAATGTATTGTTTATAATTTTGTTAAATATACATTTTAAAATAATTAGTTCAATAATTCATTCAGTTTTCTTTAGCTTTACTTTTTTTTAACATCTGGTAGCTTTGCCCGCTATTGCAGTTGTTGTTGGTGTTCTTCTGCTTTCAGCAGTCAAATCTCTCTTTCGCTACTGCAGTGTTGCCTAGCCTTGGATATAAAAACGCACTAAAATGCCCATTTAAAGAAAATAAAACACCTAATTTTTATTGAATTACTTAAAGAATTTTGTATGCGAAATAAATTGTTTTTAAAATGTACGCTTTTTTAAATAAATGTGTTATGGTTATGTTCAATTTAATTTATGAGTCCTTTTTGTTAAGTGAAACTCTTTTATTAAGGCAACGACTTTTTTGCTATATTTGCGGTTGTGTAACTAGGCAAGATACTTTTTTTGTAAAAATGTTATTATGGTTTCTTTAGTATTTTCTTTTATTTTTTTTTGCTTATTTTTACTATGAAGACATCTCTTAATGCCTTATGTTCCACTAAGGATAGATTACAGGAAGAAATGATTACACCTCTAAGGTTTCAATTCGCATTCAGTTAGTTCAGACGCTTTTCAAAATGTGTAAAGAGGCTTTCAATCTTAAGAAGAGTTGAGAGAAGAAGATTTAATATTCTTGCATAACCTTAAAAGGAACAAAAAATTGAATTTGCACTTTGAAAATATCAAATTTCATAAAAATCAGCAAATTTCATTAGTACTAAAATCTTCTCAGAGTGTCCTTTTCTAACCTTCTTTTGTTTAATGATACAATGTTTTTTAACTTACAGTTTCGGTAGCTTTGAATTTAAAAAAAGAAACAAACACCAAATTTCAAAATTTTCGCATTTTGGTTATAAAAAAGCACTAAATTTATTCCGAAGAGCAAATGGTTGGCAACACTGCACTACTCGGCAAACCTGACGTTAAGCACTCTCTGATGGGCTCAATTTTGCTTCTGCTTGGGAATGATCAAGATGTTCTAGTGACTTGCAACTTTTTTCAACGATTTTAGGCCAGATTTGCCTTTTTATCGAACAGGTAAATGCCTTAGTCCATCTCATATTGCTTTTGACTGCCTCTCGAGCGAAAATCATTCTAAGCCAGAAATTATTAGTGCTATTAATAAGTGCGATGCTTCAGAGCCTTAATGCATCTAAATTTTATTCAACTTGCATTTAAAGTAACTTTTCAAATTTTTTCATACTTCAGTTGCATATAAATTCGAAATGCAGTTAAAAAGAGAATGAATTTGTTTGCTTTGAAAATAATTTAAATGCAAGCCACATATATATAACTAGTTCAATGCAGTTCAAAAATTGAGTTATCGTAAAATTTCCAATGCAAACGGCTTTGATTACATATGCGCACACACATTCGTACATCCATATTATTCCTACATACACGACACGCACTTAGGAGTGTTTCTAGAAGTGTTGTCAGTCATTGCTGAAAGCTCTATTTGCCGTATTTATGTATGTCTGTATATACATATGTGTGGTGTTTGTATGTACGTTTGGTATTTGCACTTACTAACCTCTAAAGAGTTAAAGGAATCTAGAAAAAAGAATGTAACTCAAAAGTAAGATAGCCCTTATTTGTGTATAATTTCTGTTCGCCCAGGGGCTCATAAAATGTTTCTCGCAGTTGTCGACAATTCACTGAAAAATTAATAATTAAAATAAAATAAAAAATTAAAAAGCTTTTAATAATTCGGAGACACTGGGAAAGGAAATCCATATATGAAAACTGGCGAATAAAACTGCAGCGTTTCAAAGAAGGTTGACATGGTGAAAAAGGAAAATAAAAGAAGTGCAAGGAAATACTGAATGGTTTGCTATTATAAAAGGGTTTTTTAAATAGCAAAAAACTACAGCAGTCGGAGCCAAGCTTGCAATTGATACTCGAGCAAGTTTTGTAATTCACTTCCTGGCGAATTTTTTTTCTGAATTTTCTGGCAACTGCATTCTTTCATTGAATGAAAGTGAATCGCGGGTGAATTCTGCGCGATTATTCCGAAATTCTCTATACGGAACGTATGCAGGTATACTTTCAAGAATACTAATGGGGATACCCCAAAAATGCCTCCAGATCCTGAGCTCCACAAAATAATGCCTGTAAAAGATTTAAAGTGACTAGAATACCTCGCACTTCTGGGAATGCATTTCAGATGGCTTGATGTTCATTGTCACGAGATCTTGGACAGTTAAAGCTTATTTTCGTTGGCGAGGCTAGGCCGTTTCACGAAAATATGGGGATGTTATAGGGACGTCGTGACAGAGGTATTCTGTAAAGCAGAAATGGGCAGTGCCATTCATTGACATTTAAACATTGAAAACAAACGAGAGAGCAGAAATCGATATTCTACTTTCTAAAGATTTCAGGCTGATCAATAGCAAACGTGATGTGTGAGATGAGATAGGATTGAAAAACTTTACTTATCCTAGTATAAATTTCAGAGACACTTTTTGTACACGTTCGATCCTGTCGATTAAAAATGTATGATGTGGCCTTCAAATAAAGGTGGCGTATTCCAAACTGGAGCGAACAAATACAGTACACAGCCGTTGTACAAAGCCTAACACCGAATAGGATTAGATTGAGTTCTTTAACAGATTGATATTAGATATGGATTTTGGAAAAAATTACATGACCGCATTTTTTGATATTTAAAGAAAGTTGAAATTTTTGACACCCCATAACAATTTTTTCTATATGTACCTGCTTGAAGCCTGCACACGTTACAACCTTCTAGTATTTCTATATTAACGTTTTGTGTTTATTATTACAACATTTCTATTGAAAGTTCACCATGGCGTCCAGCAAATATTTTTCGACAATAAAATTTTGAGCACAAAATTAAAAAAAGGCAAAAAACCATTTAGTTTCCACCAGACGAATCCCCCAGCATCAGTATTTTGCGTATGTCAGTCTTCTTTCAACAAATAATAATATTGAGTTATGCCATTTTACGTTCACATGCATACATTTTACGATACACAACGCGCAGCGTGGGTCCACTTGCAGTTCTCGTACAAAACGCGCTACGCAATACTAGAAAAGTTGGCATAGGTTTTCAACTATTTCGACTGTTTATTTACAATTCTAAATTCTAGTGTTTATTTGCAACTGTTTTTTGCACTTTTTTGCAAAAATTTTATTTTTATAACAAGTCATGCGTCTGGTGAGTGGGTGCGCGCTGTACGCCGCACACTCACACCCACACACACACGTATGCAAATATTTGCACACATAATAACCGAATGCTGTACTTGTAAATGGCAAAATAAAGCACAGCAAAAAAAACCAAAAAACAAATACAAAAAAGAAAAAGTGTAAAACAAAAAGTAAAACATTTGCATGATTTGAGTTGTTGGCTATAAAAAGTTTTTCGCAAGTTGTGCGAATTCACAATAAAACTGTCATCCATCCATCCATCCCTACACCCACCCCAGCGTTTGGACGCACGCCCGCTCAAACGCCGTTGACAGCATGTGACTATGTGCGTTTGTGTGAGTATGCGTACAGCGGCAGCGGGGCTCGGTGGGGGTCTGCTGGCATGTTGTGCGTGCTTGGGTGGGTTTTATAGTTTTTTAAGGTGCCTATTTGCAGTTTAGTTACCTATGATTACATCCACGTACTAAGTAAAAAGGTGCACACACACACGCACACAAACATACATGCATACATACACACTCATGCATTTGTTTTGCGCCCATTTGTAACTGCCGCTGCCAGCACACTTTTGACTTTTAGTGCAAAATAATAGAGTTTTTCGGTCGGTTTAAACAGGCAATTAGCTTGCAAAACGACTGCGATGACGATTACAGTAACAACAGCAACAACAATAACAATGGCAATCACTAGAGTAACAACATTGATGCATGCATGCATGCAACAAAAACAAAAAATTGCCATAAAAGTTGCAGCACTTGGATGGGCTTCGTAGTAACTAGTTGAACAAACTTGCAAAAACTCACATACATACGCATACATGTGCACATGTATGTATGTATGTTTATGCATGCTCTTAGAGCCATACAATAGGACAAAATACATATGGATGGATGTACGTGCGAATGTAGCCACATGCAACTGCAGCTATCGCATGGAGACGCATATGCACGTAGCTTTGTGTGTGTGTGTGTGTATGTGGATGTGTCGATATACGAGTATTGCCAGTTGCGAAATATACCTACATGCACATCTAGCAACGCCAACAGCAAGCAGCAGTAATACATAATCCCATACAGCAAAGCAATCGTTTAGGCTCTTCAACAAGCTCATATACCCGCTCGCGACCCAGTAGGAAATTTTGTCTTGGGAAACACCCGACGCAGCAAACTAAAAACGAATGGAGGCTAAAATTGCAGCAGTTAACCAATCAAAGGCCGAAAGCTCGAGGCAAACTTATAAATACTAAAGTTGATGTAGGAGTAGGGCAGGGTTGTGTGTTATCACCGCTTCTATTCAACCTAGTGCTGGACCTAATAATGCCCAAGCTTCAGCGGCTAATAGCGGTATTTTATGGGGTTTGAACGGCAACCTGTAAGACTTAGAAAACGCTAATGACATCTGTCTGTTGTCACACAAATTCACACATATACAGTCAAAGATGGATATTGTTAGTGATTGCGCTGCTAAAGCAGACCTGGGGATTAGCATTGCAAAGACAAAGATGATAACCTTCTAGATCCGCGGTAGTAACATCGAAAAAGTGGACGAATTCTGTTATCTCGGAAGCATCATTAACAGAACTGGCGGACCAGCTGCTGACATACGCAATCGAATAGCAAAAGGTCGTGCGGTAATTAACCTGTTAGACAAAGTTTGGAAATCTTCGTATATATCTAGGCGAGCGAAATTAAGAATCTTCGAATCAAACGTGAAGTCTGTCGTTCGGTATGGGTGCGCAACATGGAATACGACAATGTGCGCTGTACGAGCTCGGCAAGCACTCATCAATCGTTGCTTCCGAAGACGCATTTTCTGGCGTAATACCATCTCCAACATTGACCTCTAGAGTTTGACGAAGCAGGTTCCTGTTTATCGCGACACTCAGCGACGAAAACGGAAATGGATTGGGCATACACTTCGGAAGCCTCATGAAGATATTGCAAAAGCGGCCTGCTACCAACGAGGAAGTCGCAAGCGCGGGAGACCATCCAACACGTGGAGACGTTTAGTTGAAACAGAAACCCTTCAAGCAGGACATTCATGGTGGGAAATCAAATTTCTTGCATTGAATAAATCTGACTTTAACTTTTGTGTTGAGGCCCTATTTCTTCCTAGGAACCATGGGAAAATATATATATATCGTCCAATGACCAGTAAGCACAGCTAGGAATTTGGAAATTGAATGACATGGGCCACAAAGACTTTCTGAGTCCTACGTGTATTGTACTGGGTCCAAAGGTTTTTCGGAATAGCACATGAAGAAATGTAGCTCTGTCTTTTCTGCGCTTTCCGAGAAATAAGTTGGGCAATTTCCTTTAGCAACAGTCAGGCATGACCGAGTAGAAGGTGTCTGCGACCAATTCAGTCCCCTTCCTGGCAAACTCAAGCAATTTCATTTTCTCTATGTTTCCATGTCCAAGAAATTTGATCCCCTCTTTACAGGACTTGACTTGTTTGGGGCCCGTAGGTACTTAAATATTTATTTAAATATCCTTATTGTAAAAGTAGAACGGCTTCGTGAGGAGGCGCGATGGTCCAAATCAGATGTGCCCGGAAAGGGCTCGTCGATCAGAAAATTACTTCTTCTGGTTCCTTTGTAAGCTCTCATTTAGTGAAAAGCCCTCAAAACAAGTCTTAAAAGACCTTAGGTAGAATGAAGTGAAAGCACCTGAGGAAATAGATCTTTCATCGAGCTAAGCATATAGCCTCAAAGCATTAGCAAAACGCAGATAGAGTCGCTGAAGCTCATAAAACTACAGCTACAAGCGACAATAAGTGGAAGTCAGGTAAAATGTCTTTAAGTACTCTACTGTTAAGGAAGGACAATTCCAGCTGGGCAGTTGCACACACATATCCATATGCATACGTACATAAAGTTGTACGGCAAATGAATAGCCTAAAAATCGGTCAAATTGGCCATAAAAGCCACACAATTCAAAGCTACCTCGTTGGAGCTCCGGCATTCTCCCCTTTGCGCCAGCTGGTTAAATTGCCAAGCTTACAGCTTATGCTACGTACTTATGCGTATACACACACACATAGATATGTGCAATTGCGTACGTGTAATGATATGTGTGAGTGCATTGAGTGCCTACTTAGCACTAGTAAAATAAATGGTTGAAAATTGTGAATTATAGAATTTTCATGAATTCTTCAAAAATGATTCCACCAGGTAAATATGGCAATTGAGGGAATTATTTTGAAGTGCTTTTTTCCAGGATGGAAGAACCAGCGATAAATTTGCGCTATACATAAAATAAACGAACATATTAAATTATGCTTACTGGGGACTCTGTTGTGATTGATGGACTGACTAGGGCCCTATGTGAGCAAAGCAATACTAGATAGAGACAAAAGGCTTAGCTTGATATTGTCTGAGAGAAATCTATGCTCTTTAACCATTTCGAGTTTGGGCAAGTGAGTTGCCCGCGAGTTCAAAAATAGCTAAGATTATATATGAAAAATAAAAAAATCGATAGCAGAAGGTTAGAAGTCGTATAAAATGTGTGCTGTGTATTAGCCTAACATAGAGTATTGAACGAATCAGCAAAGCGTTAGTTGCCGCGATACTTTCTTTATTGTCGGGACAACTGGCACACACACCGCACTCTGGCAAGATTAAGTCCATTGTACTGCACTCAGGATCCCTTCTTAATTTCTAATCTAATCTACCCGACCTCCGAAGAAATCTGCCGAGTACCGAGTAGCCAAGGTGGTGGCTTCTTAACACACTAGTGTCAAAGAGCGCAACCTGATTCGAGCGAAGGCCGGGCAGGCGCATAGAAAGTGGTCCGACATCTCATCCTCCTCTCGACATGCTGGGCAGAGTGCACTGTCTGAGATGCCTACCTTTTCCATGTGCTTCGTCCATAGAAAGTGGCTCGTCATTAGTCCAACCAGCAGCCTACAGTCCCTTATGCTTAATGACAAGAGGATCTGCAACAGTTGGTCGGACATCTGCAGCCTCTCTCAGCCTGCCGAACTTGCTTGTGGGTTGAAGTAACCTGTTTCCTCACCGTGGCTTTGATGAAGGGAGTGTTGGAACTGGCGCCAAGTCAAAGAAGTTGGCCCCAGAGCCCATCCTAGTTGAAGAGTCGGAGATCTCGTTACCCGCGTGTCCCGGGACCCATCTTAGCATCAGGATATTATGTGTACCCACATAGTTCAGTATGGATTTACCAGACTCAACTACCCCGTGATTCTAATCCAGCAATATAGTCATTGGGGATAAGACCCGTCAGCGCAAATATTGATGAAATCAAGGAAATAGTCGAGTCAAATCGGCATCTGCGGACTTGTTTCATTGAAAACATATAGGTTTAGTCTTCATTAGAATAACAGGGCACAGTCTATTGTGTAATTCTCAGCTTCATAAGCCCCGATTTATACACAGAAACATCTGAAAGGAAGAATTTCCAAAGTATTATCGTTTGATGTTTTCGGCAACATTCGTTATTTTTGTATATAAGCACATATACGGGGGAAAACCCCCCTCCCTTCTCTGTCCATCCTTCTTCCACGAACAAAATGTTTCTTTTCCAAATGTTTCACTGTGTAAATCGGGACTAAGCTGCATAAGCTAGAGTGCTTCAAGTTCACTAGAAAGTAGAGAAAGAGCGAAGATTGAGCTTCCCCTGAACTTTGACTACGCTCGCGATCATAAAGAAAATAAAAAATAAAAATATATTTTTTCCTTAACTGGCAATGCATTTGAGATAACAGTACCTGGCAATATTCAATCAGAGCCTGGTTATGGTTATCTAACGATTTATAAAAATAATCTCTATTTGTTCAGTTCTAAGTTTATTGTCTTTCACTCGCAGCCTTTCTCTCGTTCCGCCATTTTTTTGTTGCTTGTTTTAGTTTACTTGTTGCAATTCAGAAACGTTGTATTTTTCCCCCATTTTTGTTGTTCGTTTCTTAGCAACAATGTAGTTCTTTTAATTTAATTTATGGGTGTGCAGTTTATATGCCGTTGTTGTTGCAATTTTTTCTTTCTTGTTTATGTCGCTATTTCTCTTACTTGTGGTTTAACTGCGTTTACGCTATTTTAGTAAGTTTTCTTCAATTATTTTCTTGTCTTGTTCTACGACATCTACACACAGCCACACAAAGCTTGTTTTTCCTTCACAGATAACTAAGTGCGATAAACTGTTGGCAGTACCAAGCAAATGCTATAGCGACAATGCAATAACAACAGCTGTAGCAACAACAATAGTTGCAGTAGTGGCTAAAAGAGATACAACAATATAAGCTTAAGAAGATAGACAGTCGGCTGGCAGCTGATAAATATTGCGAAACAACAGTTGTCCGTGCACGCCTCGTCTCGCCCACCGTGCCTACCCTACCGAGCCAGTGTTCCAGTTCAATGGTGGTTGGCGTCTGCCGTTGTGGAGTTGGTCGTGTTGTTTGTATTTACTTAAACGGTGCAACGTTTTGACAATAAATCAACTAAACAGAAAATCAGCTAGCAAGGCAATTCTACTAAGGCAACCATAGGCAATGCTACAAGCCGACTTTTTAGTTGATTGGGGTAAGTAGCTTCACGTTTGACGGCCCACCGTTGGAAACTTGTCGATACTGTTGCGTTCGCTGCTAGAAGATAAATTTACGTGCATACAGACAGCATAGGGATGCCAATATGAGCAGACGATTTGCCGCGATTTCGGGATATTTTTCGGGATTCACTTTGAGAGCTACCAGCCCAAGAATGATAGAAAGAAGATTGCGCCCATCAGAGAGTGCGTGACGTCACGTTTTTCCAAGTTGTGCAGTATTGCCAACCATTTGCTCTTCGCAATAAATTTAGTGCTTTTTTATACCGAAAATGCGAAAATTATGAAGCTTCGTATTTGTTTCTTTTTTTTTTAATTTAAAGCTACCGAAACTTTAAGTTAAAAAAAACTGTATCATTATACAAAAGAAGGTTAAAAAGGCCACTCTGCGAAGATTTTAGTGCTAATGAAAATTAGTGGGTTCTTCCAAAATTTGATATTTTGAAAGTGTGAATTTAATTTTTTGCTCCTTTTAAGGTTATGCAAGAATATTAAATGCCCCTCTTTCAACTCTTCTTGAGATTGAAAGCCTTTTTACACATTTAAAAAGGCGTTTGAATTTACTGAATGCGAATTAAAACCATAGAGGTCTAATCATTTCTTCCGGTCATCAATCATTAGTGGGACATAGGGCATTAAGAGGTGTATTCATAGAAAAAATAAGCAAAAAAATACCAGAAAATACTAAAAAAACCCTAATGACATTTTTAAAAAAAGAGTACCTTATCTAGTTAAATAAAAATAAATAATTGGCGCGTACACATCTGTTAGGTGTTTGGCCGAGCTCCTCCTCCTATTTGTGGTGTGCGTCTTGATGTTGTTCCACAAATCCCTTATCTTACAGTTACATAACCTCAAATTTAGCAAATAATTCGTTCCCTTAACAAAAAAGTCTCGCGTAACAAAAAAAAAAAAAAAAAATCATAAATCAAATTATATGTAAGCATAGCACATTTATTTAAAAAACCGCACTTTTTAAAGACAATTTGTCACGCATACAAAGTTCTTTAAGTAATTCAATAAAAATTTGATGTTTTATTTTCTTTAAATGGGCATTTTAGTGCGTTTTTATATTCAAAGCTAGGCAACACTGCAGCAGCGAGAGAGAGATTTGACTGCCGAAAGTAGAAGAATACCAACAACAACTAAAATCGCGGGCTATGCTACCAGATATTAAAAAAAAAAGTAAAGCTAAATAAAACTGTGTGAATTATTTAAATAATTATTAAAAAATGTATATTTTACAAAATTATAAACATTACATTACAGGCTAGAAAATGTCAGGAAGAAAGAACTAAAACTATGAGACTAAATAACAAAAGCAAATGCTAAATCAAGTTACGAAAAGGGTAATCTGGCCATACTGGAGCTAAAATCGCGTTACTAGTTGTCAAATTCGCTGAGCGCAAAGTAACGGTACCACGATAGGCGCCATCTCATTATTCTTTCCATCATGTACCAGCCATTAAACCAATGTTTGGCTCTCCAGCTTTATGCTCCATTGCGTTCATAATGGGCTTTGGAATCTGCAGCTTTGACTGAGAAAATTGATTTTCTCTACAATCCGAGCGCTTGAGCATATTCCAAGCGTTTTGCGGAAAGTCATAACAGATATCCTTCATTGTTGAATATTTTGTACAAAATGAAGTAATAATCAAGATTTCAATTTTCTTTCCCGTTTCACTTATGCACGTTTTTTTCACTTATTTCCCCACACATCACACAATTTTTTGGCTAAGAAAGTAATTAAAAATTCTTCGTAGAAGCGAACGTCAACTTTTCCGCTTGAAAAACAAAAACAAAGCACTATAGCAAAACACTTTATTTTCATGAAGTTTACAACGGTTCCAAATATGTAAAGCCCATATCCCACCACTGCGCATCAACACTCCTAACGTGAAATTGCCCCAGCGCCCATTGAAAGAAACTCATGATTGCGAGAATAAATGCTGCTAATACTACCAAATATGCAACAACAATTAAAAAACAACAGCAACCGCACACGCCTGTTATACTCTCGGAGGAGGGCACATCGTTGGTGGCATAATAACTTAAATCAGGCGGTGCGTATTGATGGACGGACGGTTGCGAAAACATTGAATCGGTTAGTAATGATTTGATTGAAGAAAAATCCCTTATTTTGTAGCGATTGGCGAGCGAGCTTTCAGGCGAACACATGAATTAAAACAAACTTTCATTCAGTGTATGTATGTATGCGTGTGTGTGTATAAATTTCAAAATAAATATATTTTTCTGTTTCAGTTGACTTTTTATTTAATTTTGACTTTTATTTATTTTCCTTCATTTTTATTGGAGTACAATCGCAGTAAAATTATTATGAGCCTATGGAATTAACAGGCTGTTCCTTTAGTGGTACAGAACGTTTTGACGTGATAACGTCTTATAATTCGATTTAACAGGCTGCACGCACGAAAAAATGTGTCGTTACCTTGCTCATTGCCGTTACCTTGCTCATTTGTCGTTACCTTGCTCATTGCATTGCATGAACTGCAAGCGAAAGCGCGGAACGAACGACAAAGCAAACAAAGCAAACGAACGGCAACGTTCGACATCTTGCTCTCTCCTACTTAAGTGAGCGTATATATGTATGTATATGCGCATATGTACATATATAAATTCACGTATTTGTATTTGCATATGCCTTCTTATTGATTATTATTAATTTGATTCACTTGAAGAATTTAAAATAAAACCAAGTTTGTTAATAATACCTGTTGTTTTAATGTTATTATTAATTTTTTTATTATATATGAAGGAAAAAATGTATGGTAATATTTACCATATACCTTATAAGATATGTTGTCTATACTAATATTATAAAGAGGAAAACTTTCTTTGTTTGTAATGAGTAGGCTCAAAACTACTGGACCGATTTCAAAAATTCTTTCACCATTCGAAAGCTACATCATTCACGAGTAACATGGATTATATTTTATTTTGGAAATAGGGCTCGAGATATAGGTCAAAACGTGGACTCGGGTAACCTTCGGATGTGTATGCACAATATGGGTATCAAATGGAAGCTGTTGGTGAATGCTTTAGTCCAGAGTATTTTGCATGCCGCTCCGTGACTAGGGTCTCGAGATAGAGACCAAAACGTGGACCCTAGAATGTGTTTGTACAATATGGATATCAAATTGAAGCTGTTGGTGAATGCTTTAGTACAGAGTATTTTTCATGACGCTCCGTAATTGGGGTCTCGAGATATAGGTCAAAACGTGGACCCGGCTAACCTTTGGTTGTGTATGTACAATATGGGTATCAAATGAAAGCTGTTGATAAGTGCTTTAATACGGGGTAATTTTCATACCTATTGATGACTAGGGTCTCCAAATATATGCCAAAACGTGGACCCGCCGTGTCTTTGCACCGAATTAAACCAAACTTACACACATTGTTAAGTAGGTATTGAAGATGATTTCCGTATAGTTTGAATACCTATTGGTAGATAAGGTCTCAAGATATAGGTCAAAACGTGGACCCGGGTAACCTTCGGACGTGTATGTACAATATGGGTATCAAATGAAAGCTGTTGGTGAATGCTTTAGTACAGAGTATTTTTCATGCCGCTCCGTGACTGGAGTCTCGAGATATAGGTCAAAACGTGGACCCGGGTAACCTTTGGTTGTGTGTGTACAATATGGGTATCAAATGAAAGCTGTTGATAAGTGCTTTAATGCGGGGTAATTTGTTATGTTATGTTATGTTATGTTATGTTATGTTATGTTATGTTATGTTATGTTATGTTATGTTATGTTATGTTATGTTATGTTATGTTATGTTATGTTATGTTATGTTATGTTATGTTATGTTATGTTATGTTATGTTATGTTATGTTATGTTATGTTATGTTATGTTATGTTATGTTATGTTATGTTATGTTATGTTATGTTATGTTATGTTATGTTATGTTATGTTATGTTATGTTATGTTATGTTATGTTATGTTATGTTATGTTATGTTATGTTATGTTATGTTATGTTATGTTATGTTATGTTATGTTATGTTATGTTATGTTATGTTATGTTATGTTATGTTATGTTATGTTATGTTATGTTATGTTAAAGTATATTATGTTATGTTAATGTTAACTCATTCTCTATATCCATACAAAATATCTATCAAACAACTAAAATTAAAATTTTCTTTTGAAAAGTGCAACCATTCAATCAGTATTTTCTTATGACGTTATCACGTTAAACTATCGTCAGTAAACCGACTTTACAGACAACCTCTTTTTTTTCTAATAAAGAAATTAATGAATGTAATAAACTATTGCAAAGAATGGATTATTTATATTAGAATAACAAAGCAATACAATAAAAAAAAAACTAGTCGAATATGCCGGATCGTTGAATTAGGGACATTTCGCGAATGCCGAACTGTAGGCAACCGGACGGTTCACAAACTGCGGATAGTGAAAGGCTTTTAGATATGAAGGTTAGCTATGCATAACCAATAAACAGTCCCGGACAGCGTTCGGCGGGTAGGATGGGAAATTCTCAGAGATATTTTTTGGTTGCACCGAACTCCTCATAAACCCTCTGTGCCTATGATTATTTTAGGGTCAAGGTGGGTGTTTTGGCGCCATTCAATAAACAGTTATACTAATAATCTAGTGTTTTAAGCGTAGTTAGTCCCACATGAGTCGGTAGGGTTATGTCGTAGGCAGGGTAACGGAGGAGCTCCAAGTGAGCCAGCACCAAAATCCACAGATTTCCGGGAAGTCTACTGCCAATATGTGTTTAGTCATAAAAAGACGGTAGTTATTTCTAGGCTCCCGTTTGTACTTACGAGTATACATAGCTATCGCGGGAAATATGTTCTCCACATCGAATCTTTTAACATAAACGCGAGCTCATCTATAGCAGAAACCTTGAGGTTGTATTTTTTTTAAGAGATGTAAAAGCAATCGAAAACCTTAATCCGTGTGGGGCTTTAACGCCATTACAAACACTTCTAGTCCGATGGTTTCTCCTAAAGGGATACGGATTTTGTAATTACGTCTAAAGGCCATTGTTAACAATAAGCTTAATCGTCAGTTGTGGTACATGCATTTTATCAGTACGCAGTTGTTCTTGCTGCTGCGTTTAACATTACTCCTTCGCCTGAAAATCAGTGTTGCGAAATTACATGATAATTCGTGTTGCAAAAATTTGAAGCGTCCTCCAGTTTTCATCCGACACAAGCATTTATGGGACTAGATTATTGAGCGTTAGAAGCACACCAGTTTTGATTACTACGTCGTCGCGTTCCTTAGCGAACCTGATCTCTCAGTGTACTTTTCGTCCGAGCATTCTGGGCAATAAGGAGTGCCAGCCAAGTCTAGACAATGCAGATATTTTTCGAAGCATCCGTGTCTGCTTAAAAGCTACTTCAGGAAAAAGTCAACATCTCCGTGTTTTTGACAGATCCACTCGTCAATCCATGGGATCAAGGTACCCACAGCTTCTGCAATGGGGATTATATGGCAAACCTAGGTTTACTGCGTGCATGCCGATTGTTCATTGACCGGTAAGCACAGCTATGAATGGCGTGGAATCCCCAGGGCTTCCTGTGTCCTCTGTCTACCGTACTGAGGCCAAATGGATTACAAAATAGCACATGAACAAATGGAGCTCTATATTTTCAGCGCTTTCCTCAGAAATAAGTTGTGCAATTCCCCCTTAACACAAGTCAGCGGACTGCCGATGGCCGCGTAGGAGGTCTCTGAGATCAATTCAGTTCCCTTTCAGGCAAACTCATCAGCAATTTCATTTCCCTCCATGTTCCTATGCACTAGAACCCAGATCAGAGAAATGTTAACTGCACGCCCAAGAGATTCGATCTCCTTCTTACAGGAGTTGACTAGTTTGGATCTGCACTATGGCGTCGTCAGAGCCTCGATCGCGGCTTGACTATCGGAAAACATATTAATGTCTGCCTCTCTCCCACGTTCCGTAAGCATTTTGCGTGTCTGCAGGATCGCAAAGACTTCTGCCTCAAAAACACTGGCAGTATTCAGCAGTTTTAAGGAAATAGGTAAAATGGCACATTTAGAGAAAGCCCCTGCACCGAATTCTCATTCCATCATGGAGCCGTCAGTGAAGACAGAGGTACCAGCTTCGGTACAGATTTGCCCCTCATTCCAACTCTACCTACTCGGAAAGATTGCCTTGGCACGACCCCCAAACTCCAGCTTAGGTCGGCATCGCTGCCTAAAAATTTTAGTAAACAAATCTTCAGATATCTTTGAATTATCATCCGAAGCTTGAAAGATTCTTGGAAGCCAACCCTTAGATTGCTCAAGAGTTCACTTTACCAAAATCTGAGCAGGGCAAAATATTAACAGAAAATGGGTGCATAAAACTATACATAAAATAATCTTTAAATTGTTTCCTCGCAAATCGATAAGCCCAATTAATACAAAGTGATTGAATATATTTTCTCTTCACACCCAAATTAACGTAAATACGCCTCACACATGCAAGTTATTTGTTTATAGTATTTAGAAAACCAGACGCGTTAATTTGATTTCGAATGATTCGAGATGACATCCGCACAAAAAGGCACTTACAATCATTCCTCTAAAATTAGGTGACTACTATTCCATTCTCTTCTCTGCCTGAGACACAGTTACAGCTTTCTCGCAAGTGTGAGCATCGTAAGCACCGTAAGCACTACTGATTTTATCCCGACTGTCGCTCCTTATCTACATACCCACAATTGCGTTCGTGTACTTTTCAAGCCAACCATAAGCCTCATCAGCTACTAAGTACTCGCATAAGCGTTCCCCAACGACAGATCAATGCCTTGAATTATTCTAATTGCTCTCCGGCTTCGAGTGTGTTCGCTGTGGAATTGCTGTGCAGGATTTGTTTGGGGTTTTCGGGCGCCAATGCATGCATATGTATGTGTACACATTAGCGCGGAAATAGGCTTCTTGAACAGCGACTGCGAATACGTGTGTGGGGGTGTAAGTGTCAGCCGCGTAGGGTGTGAGGTGGCACTGGGTGCTACTTAATTGCTTCAGAAAACATTATTGGAAAAGTTTCGCCATTAATCCGCACACTACAAATCGATATGTATTTATATATTTGCATAAAATTATTTGCTAGATTTGCATATAGTAATTTCTGCTGTAAAGTAGTGTGGGCGGATTTTGCTGAAGTGGCATGCAGATGTATGTGTAAGTAAGTGTAAGCTGGATTACGTGGCGTAATTTACATTAGGCAACATTAGCGCATAGCGGCCTAGAAGCGGATTTGTGGGGAAAAACTTTTTTATAAATCGATATTTGTCGAAACGGCGCAGCAGTTCAAAGTTTTTCAGGAAAAAAAATATTTCATTGAAATAAAATAAAATAATATATAAGCACGAAATACAAATTTATTAATGCAATACTCGTATAAGAGACCCTCCTCGTATTTCGTATTTAAGAAAATGAACCAGACGATGGCTAGTGGCATTAGCAAAGGTTTTATGAGATTTTAGGCCAAAGAATCAGCCCAGGACCGTGTACAAGACAAAATCTTGCGCCTTGCAATTTGGAGACGACTCCGAACGGCAGATGGTTTTTAATGATAAGAGTTTCCCCCTATAGTGTCTCTAATAGTCTGGTTACTATTTAGTGTATACTGGACCACAAACTAATTCATAAAAGTTAATGCTGCGGGGTGGAAGCCCACTATTGGTGGCATAATTCTACGTCACTCTTCCCTCAGCTATTTGGGTGCATATTTGTGTATAGGAATAACACCAAAATTAAATCTCTTAAAGGATCCACTGGCATCTAGCAGACTAGACTCATTAAGTTTCGTTTCTATCCCCAAGATCATCACCTTCGCCAATTTTGGGTTTCTCTACTCATATGCAGACGTTCTTTTACCTCAAGGTAGTGATTTTTTATATTCGTTACAACACATACACCATTTAATATGGTCGTAAATCTGAATCTGTCATTCGTTGCAAGCATTTTTTATTATTTAGTTGTTGTCCATTAGGCCGGGTCGATTTGTGGGGAGGCAAAAAAATCGCCCATTGCTCTGTGAAAATCATATTCTAGGGATCAAAATAAGAAACTTTGCCGAAGGAACCATGACACAAAAACGAATTCTGATGTCCCCCAATTTCGGTCGAACTTTTTAGTTTCTTTTCTCACGTAAAGGCCAAAAATGGTGATATTTTGAAATGATTGTATGGGGAACCCCCCAGGGGAGTTCCAAGGGGTGTGCCACTGGCATGGGTGGATCGGCCGTCCAAAGTTAGTGGGGGTCGGTCATACATTTGCACTCGATTGGAGCACTCTAAATGGGTCAAAGTGGTATTTTTCGTTCGACCCAAATTGGGGACATCAGAATTCGTTTTTGTGTCATGGTTCCTTCGGCAAAGTTTCTTATTTTGATCCCTAGAATACGATTTTCACAGAGCAATGAGCGATTTTTAAATCGACCCACTCTATTGTCCATCGGTCTCAACTGAAAACCATTAGAAATACAAATTATGAGTATTTATGGATGTTGAAAATAATTCACTTATCTGCTTAGCTTCAGAATTCAAAAAATAGCATACAATTTTGTAGATCACTTAAACTTTTTGAAGCTGCTAACAAACATACAAACACATACGTATACACATGCATGTACATACATAATATATTTGTTGCAAGCACAAAAAAATGGCTACTCAAAATGCCTCCACACCCCATTAAAAAATTAAATGAAACAGCAACAATAACAGAAAAAAAGGAAAAGATTATAATAAAGTAAGAAAAGTAACAAAATCTAAAGCAACCAAATTGAAGGCATCGACAAAAGCAACAACAAACACTAAAGCTAAGTGTTGAACTGAAAACCGGCCGCCAACTGCCAACTGTCGACCGTCCAAAGTGAGTGAGTGAGTTGCGTGAGCGGCGTCGAAGGGGCATTGAAGAGATTGCGTTTGTGGACAACGTGAATGTTGTGCCCAAAAACCGTGCAGGGAAGAGCATGGAAGGCGGTGATTGCGCTGAGTTGCGGAGCTGTTAAGTTGCGTTGAAGGCGATGCTGATGGCGATGGTGATGGCGATGAAACTGCTGCTGCTGTTGCTGTTGTTGTAGCTGATATAATAAAACTGGTGAACTCGTACGGCCTACACCCTCCTCCCAATACACACACACACACTCATCAATTTTACCTACTCCTTGACTGCTGTGAGATGAAGTGGCACAACTTTAAGCAGGCATATGTTTTTTTTTTGCTGCTGCTACTGTTTCTATTGATGTTATTTTTACTGATGCTGATATTACTGTTGCTCCTGCTGCTGCTGCTGTTGCTGGTCTTTCGTCTTCTATTGCATTGTATAAATAAATTAAGGCGAATTTATTATGCGTAGCGCACAACGATTTTGGCATAAACGATGGAATAACAAGAGCAACAACAACAAAATTGGCATGCAATACTAACAGCATTGATAGCAGCTTTTACCCATACATTCGAAATCGCATAACGACTTAAGCAATGAGAAGAAGCGACAGTAAATAGAACTGGCCGTGCAGGAAAAACGACAGGTCACCAAATTGATGTTTGTGACGGAACTCTTGTGAAATGAGTTTAGAACAATCACACACTCGCTCAATTACAAACACACATTCAATTTAATAGAAACTCTGTAGTTGCGACTTGCTGGCAGATAATTTTTTTTTAATTGCACATGAATGTTGCAAGTTCCCTCTGAAAAGGCGTCGGAAGTCCAGGAAGCAACTAAGCCTAGTTAAGTAAAGATACTTGATGTTGAAGGAGCTCTTAACTGGGTAATACTGAATGGGACTAAAAATGCGCTGGGACTCAAAATTACTTCAGGCTGCTACTATGGTGAAGGGTATGGTACTATGAAGAGCGAAGAGGTGGAGCAAGTAACGTAATGCGTGTTTTTTCAGCTGCATGAGAACTGGCGATATCGATAACTAGGGTTTTATAGCTGGGAACGTCAAACTGTGTTGATATTTCTGTGCAGTAAGGCTTGGCAAGGGCCACCGTAGCCGAATGGGTTTGTGCGTGATTACCATTCGGAATTCACAGAGAGGTCGTTGGTTCGAATCTCGGTGAAAGCAAAATTAATAAAAACATTTTTCTAATAGCGGTCGCCCCTCGGCAGGCAATGCCAAACCTCCGAGTGTATTTCTGCCATGAAAAAGCTCCTCGTAAAAATATCTGCCGTTCGGAGTCGGCTTGAAACTGTAGGTCCCTCCATTTGTGGAACAACATCAAGACGCACACCACGAATAGGAGGAGGAGCTTGGCCAAACACCTAACAGAAGTGTACGCGCCAATTATTTATTTTTATTTTAAGGCTTGGCAAGTCATCACGAATTATTTAACACCAGAACAATGCTTCCCAATTCCGAAAATTTACTTTGAAAAAAAACAAAAAATCTATATGCAAAGTCCACAGAGCACTGGCGGCGTAATCGGCCCTTATTTTTTTCGATATGAGGAAGGAACGGAAAATTGCGAGCGCTATCGAGCCATTCTAACTAAATTAATACAAATTCCGAAAATTAATCAGCTCAATTGGCTCCACAAGATGGCGCAACATGCCGCTCTAAAATCAATTTATTGAAATGTTCAAGCCACCACTGACGCCATACGGCCAGATTTATAAGAAAAAGTAGTCAAAAGTTGGTCTAATCGAATGGAGTCGTTAGCGAGCTGCAGCGGACATATGTATGCCGGATATCATCTTAAAAAAATAAAGACCATAGAATTATCTACCAGATTATAATAAAAATATTCGTGCTGTTTCAGTTTCATTCAGTTCGCAAGCTCTTAAAAAAACACCCGATATAAACGCAAGCAGGTACTAAAGGTAAGAACTACCTAAACTCCTTTAGCTTACTTCCTTAGCAAAACCCAAAGACCTAGTTCGAATAGTTCTAGAACAAATTAGCTCTTGCCTAGCGAAATAATATAGAACAAATAAATATTTTTGATGGCTACGCATCTTCTCAACAGCTCTTCTGCCTCAATACCCTCACAAAGAAAATTTAAATATACTCTATTGCAAACATCTTCTTTTCCGCAGCTTTTCCTGTCCTTTCTTTTGCGATGTTCAAATCCAAACATCTGGGCTCTCACTTCAGCAAAACTCCTGAGCGTCTGCTAGCAAATTTGTCTCATCACCACGCAGCCCTACAGTTACAATTACAAATTTTACTACTTTTTTGTTGTTATTTTTTTCTTTGTCTGCTTCTATTCGCCTATTTGTTATTCGAAGTAGCTGACAAGAAAAACTAAACTAAACACTAACGTTAAATCAGTCCTAATCTGTGGCCGTGAAGCTTGACTAGCAAACAAAATTCGAACGTTTGTGGACCGCCTTCGCCGAATTCTCCGCATCTGGTGGCCCGAGATCTGTATCTTAAATGAGGATCTACTCAATAAATGTCACCAAAGGCGGATAAATATTGAGATTCGGGAAAGAAATGAAGCTGGAGAGGGAGTATCCTGCGCAAACCAACGCACGGAGTCAGCAGAGCTGCTTTAGACTGGAGTCCACCGGGCGCACGATATAGAGGACGTAACTCATGGGACTCAAGGGACTCATGGCGACGTAACAACATAGATAACCTTGATCGTATGGACGAAAATCTGACTTGGGCACAGGTTAAGGCAAAAGCTGGATACCGAAATCGTTGCAAATCATTTTCTCTGACTCTATGGGATCAGTAATCGGCGCGTTAGCAATTAATCATCTTCATTCGCCTATTTCATATCCCGGAGTGTAGCAACTAACTAGCGTTTCTTATATGATACATATATCTGTGTATGTTCCTTGAAAGCAGCTACCTAGCCTAATAAATAAACAATTGTTAAGGGCACTTCTGTTAGGTGTTTGGCCGAGCTCCTCCTCCTATTTGTTGCGTGCATCCTTAAGTTGTTCCACAAATGGGGTCCATACAGTTGCCGACTTTGAACGCAAATGGTTTTTAAGGAGCTTTTTCAAGGCAGAAATAGCCTAATAGTCCATCTGTAAAATCCCATTATGTAAAAATTGTGTTAGTTTCCGTCCGCTAAATACTTCGAAAATTTCACCAGTCGGAGTTTGCCTATTAGAAATGGAGTCGATTTTCTATAAATTTAATGGTTAGAAGATGGTTTTAGTTTCAAGTCTTTCATATTTTTCTCCAGCTCATATTTTCACTACAGGGTCTGGAAGAAAAATCCATAATTACACATAAATATGTATGTCAGTTGGTATATGTAGGCGTGTATGTGTCTATGTGTGACTCTGTGCGTTTGCATTTACAATACAAATCCGAAAGGAGGCAATTTGAAGTCGTCAAGCATCCCAACAGCTTTGAATTTTTAGGTGAAGAGTAAATGGCAACGATGCTGCGCCGAAGAGTGAATGAGGGCACGAAAAGGCGGTCGCACGCACTGGGCATTGAAGCGTTTGAAGCATTTGATGCTGGAGCATTGTAGCGATGGAACGATGGAGTGATGGCGCTGTCCAAACGTATTGAGGTTAGCTGGGCCTGAAATGTCCGAAGTGCCATGAAATCAATAGCAACATCAACAACAGCAGCAGCAGCGTAGCAGCGGCAATGTGTAACAACAAAAACACAAAGCACAAAGAATAACCAAATAGCATCGTAAATATATCAACAGGAAATATGATACGCAATTGTGCAGTATGGGCCGCTGTTTGCTGGGGCTGGAGCTAAGTACATGCGAATGCTGAGATGCTGTGTGCACTGAGGCTAAATATTGGACGTGACGTTCTGGGTCAGTCGTCCGTCAAGCAGTTAGGCGGTGCTGAAGAGCCGTCGCTCACTAAGTACTGTTCAACTTAACTGCTTAGCTGGAATTATTGGAAGACATTATTGGGGTCGTTGGGTTGCGCTGATGATGGAGTTTATTATGCTTCACTAAAAAGAAAAGTATCCTCAATTTTTTCATTCCATTTTCTATTCGTTTTACGAGCACTTTTTCTGCCATCCAGTCAGCGAGTCAGCCAGTCAGGCAGCCAGTGCGGCAAGCGGTTAGTCAAATGGTCATGCTTAGCTAGAATTTCTGGAATAATTAAGTAAAACTGAGCTGATTGAACGCAGCATTTGCTGCAAAGCAATTTAAGTTTGCTGAAATTCGATGATTGCCGCCATGCACGGCCGATTTCTAATAAAGTGTTCGAATGTGCGCTCGTTTATGTGAGTATTTGGTGTGCATTGTATTTGCCTGTAGGAGTTTTAAAAACTTTTCAAAGATTGCCTGCCATGTGAACAATTATGCGAGTACTAACTTTGAAAATTTAATTTGAAATAAAATCAACAAACCGAAGCACAATGTCAGATTTGACCAATATAAGGCGACCAAATGCTTAAAAAGTGACTTCAATTTCAATCCTCTTTTGTTAGATGTTAGAAAAATATCGAACTTTTGCGAAAATAAACAAAAAATATGTTTTTTGTTGGAAAATAATACCATTATTGACACATTGAAGATTGAATTGCAACAAGAATTAATTTTACAACTCGCATCAGTCACATGATTTAAAATATAGTCGTTCGTCATCATTCTCCTCCAAGCATCACAGATCGGGGTGAAGAATTGCTTCCGTTACACTTCGCCAGCATATTTTTCCGGATACCGGATCATTGTAGCGTATTTCTAGCCGAAATTCTGGTTATCAGGGAAAGCCTGTTGGTCTTAATGAAGAGTGATCTCACCGCAAGAGAAATAAATACGTACTCAGATAGCCAATCATCCCTCACTTCCCTACAATCATCTAATATTAACTCGAAGGCAGTAAAAGAATGTATAGACGTTTTCAAAGAACTATCACAGTACTTTACAATAAATCTGATTTGGTTACCGCGTCACAGAGACGTAGAAGGTAACTGCAAAGCAGATGAACTCGCGAGATTGAGTACGACATTACCGATCCAACCAGATAAAACGAACATACTTATAGCTCTCGCAACTTATGAGCGACTAATAGATAAACACAACATCAAATCTGCCAACGTGCTATGGGCTCAGTCCCTGACCGGTGGAAAAAGTAGGATGACGTGGCCAGAATGGAACATGGACCGTACAAACCCACTGTTGAAACTTAACAGGAAGGACGTGAGAAATCTTTTTGGGGTTCTAACAGGGCATTGCCTTATAGGCAGGCATGCCAGTAGATGGGAGCATTCTCTAACGACTACCGCAGAAGTTGTAACGACATTCAAGAAGAAGAGAGTATAGAACACTTTTTATTCGGGTGCATGGCTTTGTGTAGAAGAAGGTTTAATATTCTAGGAAAAAGTATTTTTGAATAACTTGGCAGAAATGGCCAATTTAAATCTAACAAAGATTGTTAGATGAACTAAAGCCAGAGGTTGATTCAATGAGGACAGTGTGGAGTGAGGAGGGTGGACATCCGTGATAGTGGCACAATGGGCTTACAGCAGGTCTAAGTGTGCCAATTGGCAACCACTATTAGCTGCCTACAATTCGCCTCCACGTCACTCTAACTTCCGCTTTTCTTTAGATATCAGATATGCCCATAGTTTGTGTGCTTTCTTCTATGCAACCTCTACATCATTTAATCGCCCGACCTCTTCTTCTATCGCCTTGTGGATTTGCTTCGAAGATATTTTTAACAGTTAAAGACATCTAAGTCACGTTTTAAAATTTTTTGTATTTCTATTGCGAACTTACACAGTTTAATTACATATATGATTTGCAATAAAGTATTTAAATGCGCGCACTGGTACTATTACTTTTCTAGACTTTAACTTAGTGGTTAGGTTAGGTTAGCTTCGTTGGCAATAAGCCACGCAGAGGCCTCTTAGTCCCTAGCGTTACCAGATGGAGACCGAAAGTAGACATCATATAGGATGTCAGCGCTTTTGGAAAATCTAAGCAGAGCTGGGAGATCCGCTTTTGAGACGTCCTCCAGACCCTCAAACAATGGGGCTCCCAGGCATCTTAGTCGTGTTTTTGATAATGCCGGACAAACGCACAGAAGGTGTTCTAAAGTCTCCTCAACATCCGCTCTGCATTTCCTGCTTTGGTCCGTGTTAGCAATCCCTATCTTGTACGCATGTGCAGCCAATAGATTATGACCTGTTAGCATACCTATGATAGTTCTGCATTCCTTTCGCGAGAGCGGAAATACGAATTGAGTCAGTTTTTTGTCGTTAGTTCTACACATGAGTTTTGCTGTTTTGCATGTGGTCAGGTTAGTCCACCTAGCTTTAACTTGACTTTTCATGTGGTCGTCCATTTCATTGTATATTGTGTTTAGCGGTCTCGGTATGTCGTTCTCTTGTTCAAGTTTTAGTCTCACAGCACTTTTTGCTATCTCATCTACTATTTCGTTCCCTATAATGTCTTTGTGTTCAGGTACCCAGTAGATATGCAGCCTACTGTTTCCGGCTAGCCTTTCTATGGCTTCCCTGCTCCGTCGAACATTTTTGGACTTTATGAAATATGAGTTTATTGCTTTTATTGCTGCTTGACTGTCCACGTACATATATATTAATTCTTGAGTTCTTTCTTGTTCCAGTGTAGGCTAGCTCTGGGGCTTTGCCCACAGCAAAAACTTTAACTTAGCAGTTCTATGAGATTCCACCTGGATATTACATAGGGAATACGTCATAGATTCCAGGACCTAACTAAGGAATAAAAAAAAATGTTTTCAAATCTTGCCTAGAAGCATAATTTTTTACAATGAAGATTTATAAAAAGAACGAATTCTCACACCAGGCGCTTTCTGAAGTTTAGTTAAGAAATATGAAAGCGGCCAAGTTTAAATCAGTTTTTGATTACGTTTGAACGAAAGGTGTGGCCATTGTGGAAGTTAGGAAAGCTATGACATGACTTTGAAGTGAAGTGGATTAAATATAGACGAAGTAAACGAAGATTTTAGCATGCCAATTTTCCAAATGGCTGAAAGTAAAAATTAATGCTAGGGAGTTTTCGATTACCTGTAGTCTTCTGCTGTAACTCTAGTTTTATGGATGATTATTTCTTAGTTCGCCCACTTCATTTTGGCACTTTTATTAGACCGGAGTGCATAGTTTTTCAAGGACAAGCTCAGAGAAATAGCCTTCCTACCCTCACTTGAACGTACCTTTGCTTATCAGCTTTCCATTTTATTCTCAATTAGCGAATTTTGCAAGTTCCAGAAGCATTTTTTTTTCGAACTGGGTACATTGATGTGAAATTTGATGCCACGTAGATTTGTATGTGTGAATGTGTGCAATATGTACATATACTAATTTGCAATCTCTACACAACCAGTTAGAACTGGCCTGATGTTAACTCGAAACTCGCCGACCGGCTGGTGTAATAGTGTAATTAAGATTTTGCTGGGGATGAGATGTGATAAGAGGCAAATAATGACATTTAATTAACACATTAGCGTACATTAACGATTACATACAATAGCGAAAGCGAAAAAAGCAAACAGCAACAAAAATGAAAAGCGAAAAAGAGATCAAAACACAAAAGAAGATCGTAATGATTATTTGCATGCAATATCAGCGCAACCAAACACATACATGCGCACATATGCACATATACAGAGAGTGGAATAGTGGATAGTAGAGAATAAAGATCTTATCACAAATGAAATAAGGTATAGAAATCCAGCAGATCTTAAATTTTATGCAGCAAGCCAACACTGTTCGCCTGACGATGGCCTTCTCAATGCCAAGCTAAAGCAAACAAAAACAACAATGGGCACATCTTGTATATCTCGAAGATATATAGACACTAAAAACGCGCATTTTGAGTAAGCGCACGCTTGGCTAAAAATATTTTCATATAAATACATACAAATACGCACTAAATGGCATTTGAGATAAGCCAAGTCAAGCCAAGAAACATTTAATATGACAACAAATGCTGCTTATCGCTAAGAGGACATAAAATACTTGGACATACACATACACAAACATACATATGCACACACATACATACATATATGAGCGCAGCAAAAAAATTATTAAAGAAATAAATTTTGAAAATAGAGATAAATCATATGAAGCAACTAAAGTGGATGAGTAAATTCAGATACGAGGGTTGCTTTCAAGTTCTGAGGTGTGGTAATGCTGATGAGAATTTGTGAAATTTGATAGGTTAAGTTCCGAATCGTTAAAATAAAAGTTTAAGTGCAGCGACAGAAAATAGGCCTTCCCAGGTGCTGTGGCAGAAAATAATCAAACAAACAGAAGAGGCAGAATAAGCGCAAGTGAGTGGAATGCCAAGATTGTATCGGATGATTTTTAAGCTGCATGAGAACTATCGACATTGATAAGCATTTGGCTGAGAATGGCAAATTGTGCTGACATTTCAGTTCAGTACGATTTGTAAGTCATTTTGAATCGTTTAACGCCAAAACAGTGCTTCAAAATTGTGGAAATTTAATTTGAAAAAAAAATTTTCGCGAAGTTCCAAAAATTAGGTAGGTTATGTTAGGTTTGGCAGCCGCATCGCACATATAGACAATGATGCCACTTAGACCACGAAGTGGGTCCGCTGTGAGCCGCGGGGGCTGGGCTACATTTCCTTCTCCATATTGAACCATCCTGAGCTTTTAACAGCTACGGCAAAAATCATGCATGTAAACGCCTAATCTCCTTGCATGATTTCCTATGAGACACAATGTCCTGTGAGGGCCTCTACTAACTTCCGGATTTGTAGTCTACTCAGTTTTATGATACTCTTGGATAGGCGTAAATTTAGCCTTGGCACTGTTTTTTTTTTATATTTATTTTTAAGACAACAACTAGTCATGACTGACCAACGAGCTGTTTACATCGAGTAACATAAGATTTTAAAATCAATTCCTTCTATTGAATATTATTCGGCATGAGCTACCAGTTCAAAAGGTTTTCTACGCTTCAATCGTCTTCTTAGATTGCTAGTATTAAGCAAATTGCTAGCTTCTTGATTTGGGTGTAGGCGAAGTCTTTCCTGGTGAGGCGCCGCCAATTTGTTAATTTCTGCGGTGATGGTCGGTACTTTTAAGTCACGTTGAAGGCCACTGTTTCTTATGTACCATGGGGTGTTTACTATAGTTGGGAGTATTTTATTTTGAAAGCGCTGTATGACTTCTATATTGCTTTGATTTGCATAACTCCATAGTTGTGCACCATACGAGGGGTGCCTTTTATATATCGGGATTTGGCAATCCTGGTGTTGCAATCTGGCAACTGACAGCTGTATCGCAAAGTTTGACATTTTTTGGCTATTACGTACTCAGAACGTTTTAAAATACCAGCGCTATTTGTGTTGTTTACAGTAACTTAAAAGATTCATCTCGTTCTAAAAATGGAATTAAATCGTGAACATTTTCGTGCGATTATTTTTTACAACTTTCGACGTGGATTAACTCAGCAACTTTGCATAGATGAACTTAATTCATTTCTTGGCGATAAAGCTCCATCAAGGACCAGTGTTTATCGATGGTATGGTGAATTCAATCGTGGTCGTAGTTCACTCCAAGACGAATTTCGTGAGGGTCGTCCAAAATCGGTTGTTGTTCCGAAAACCATTGATGCTGTGCGCGAACTGATATGGCAAGATCGTCATGTGACCTATCGTGAGATTGAGACAATCTTAGGCATTAGTGGGACCAGCATACATTCAATATTGCATAAACATTTGACTGTCAAAAAAATTTGTTCGCGTTGGATCCCACACAATTTGTCAATTGCTCAAAAAAAGGCTCGTGTCGATTGGTTGAAGGAAATGCTCAAAAAATACGATCGCGGGGCTTCGAAACACGTCTATGACATCGTGACAGGTGATGAATCATGGATTTACGCGTATGAACCCGAAAGTAAACAGCAGTCGACTGTATGGGTGTTTCAAGATGTTTCAAGATGAGCCAAATCCAACAAAAGCTGTTCGCGCACGAAGCACCTCTAAGCAAATGGTCGCCTGTTTCTTCGGAAAAACTGGACATGTCGCAACCGTACCACTAGAACAACGCAGAACAGTAAATTCTGAGTGGTACACAACCATTTTTTTGACGGTTGTCTTCCAAGAAATTAGGAAAACCAATCGCCAAAGACGGATCACTCTTCACCAGGACAATGCGAGCTCTCACACATCGGCTCAAACAACTGCATTTTTGAGCACCCAAAACATCGAATTAATGGCCGTATAGTCCTGAATTGGCACCGAATGACTTCTTTTTATTCCCGTACGTAAAAAACAAACTGAGAGGTCAACGTTTCTCGACACCTGAAGAAGCGGTTGCGGCATTCAGAATGCATGTTTTGGAGGTACCTCATTCAGAGTGGCAAAAGTGCTTCGACAATTGGCTCAAATGCATGCAAAAGTGTATAGAACTTCATGGAAAATATTTTGAAAAACAATAAAGTGATTTTCGATGATTAAAATTTGTTTTTGTTCTCTAATCCCGACATATAAAAGACACCCCTCGTACATTCACACCGGCTTTAGTATTTAATTGTATATGGTCAGCTTGCAGTGAACAGACAGTTGCGAGTTTCTGCTTAGGAGCCATTGGTGGTTTCGCAATTTCATTTCTAATTCATTTTTTTTCATCTTGATGTGCTGCTTCCATTTAAGTTTCGCGTCCAGTGTCATACCGAGGTATTTTGCTTGGCCATGTTTGCCTAGCAATTTCACAGGTGCTAACGCTAATCCATCTTTGATTTGTAGAATTGATTAGAGCGTCCTTAATGAGAAGTGAGAGGTATCTCCATAAAATTACTTGTGTGTGGCATACCGGTACCTTCTCTTGCAAGTTGGTCTGCCCTACAGTTCCCCGGTATATCCCTGTGGCCTGGAACGAACCCAGCATAATATTCTACGATATTGCTTGGCAATCTCATTTAGAGATCAACGATTTTTGACGCCTGGAAAAGCGGTTGAAGATGTGAAATTACATTTTTTGGCGCAAGGTGGCTCAAAATCACTGAAAATTTTTTTTTTAACAAATTTTTTACTGAATAAAAAATAATAATATTGAGTGATAAAAATCATTATTTTGACCTTTTCGTGCTCTACTGTTTGTCTGTTTGTATACTGCAGCGGCCTAATTCACAATTGTCAATTATGGTTGACGTACGACACCATTTGCAAGAATTTTAAGTCTACCGATAGGGTGATTAATTTTGCGCCATCTTGTAGTTGCCTCAGTCGGAGTGGAAAGAATGTTTCGAAAATTGATTTAAACGCTTGCCAAGCCATTCTTTTATTAAAAATATACCCTTTTGCTTTTCAATCTCGAAACTTAAATAGCAGCCCTCGTATGCACATATGTACATATGTATATTCACGATTGTTCATATTCGGAACTCAGGTATAACTTGAGAGACTTTTGCGGCAGTCACAACAATTTGTGAAGTGAGCCAAAAACAACAAACGGAGCGTAAATAAAAACTACAACGAAAAGAAGCAGCAAAAGTATAAAAAGCCATTAAGATATGAGTGATAAGCGGATAAATATAATAACTAACTATAAATGTGTGCATGCATGTATGGATGTGTGTGTGTGTGAATCTCAATGAATCAAACATACAAAACAAGCAAAATTTGTGTAGTGCAGCAACAAAAAAAGCAAATTGAACTATAAAAATATGAACGTAGGCACTTACATATGTATGTATGTGTGTATATGTGGAAGTATATGCTGCACTCTGACCTAAGAAAGGGAGGCCACGCATTGAAACTATTAAAAAAAGTAGATTAACTAGTCAAATGTTGTTAAGTGAAAGATAAAAAGGATAGTGCCAGCCACTATCAAGAAGACAAATGGGCCCGAGGCGGATGCCTGAACATCAACGCTTGTTTTTGGCTACGTATTTGTATGGGCCCATGTCATTTGTAATAAACATAAAGTACATCTGAGGCCTGATACGCAACAAAAGGCCACTGTAAACTATCAAATTATGCACTAAGCGCAACAACAAAACAAACAGACAAAGTTAACTGCAGTTAAAAGACCATTACACATATAAAAGAAAAGAAAAAACAACAAAAGCAAAGTTGCATGAGATACAATGTTAATAACAAATGTACACCTATACATGCACAGGTACAAAGCAAACAAAAAAATCTCCGCCTAACTCTATGCAAACATACAAACATACAAGCACACAAACATACAAACACAATCAAAACTCATCCCGAATTGCATAAAACGAACGTCGGCAAATGTAG
This sequence comes from Anastrepha ludens, assembly GCF_028408465.1. Classification (NCBI taxonomy): domain Eukaryota; kingdom Metazoa; phylum Arthropoda; class Insecta; order Diptera; family Tephritidae; genus Anastrepha; species Anastrepha ludens. The sequence continues at coordinate 112,890,372 of NC_071500.1, read as the reverse complement.
CTGCAGCGCAAAGTATCTTAATATTACAATTATATAGGTACAGTGGCGGCCATAAATATTGGCGGACGAATTTTCTTAAGTTAAATTTCAAATAAATTTCGTACAATAACTCTCTGAGCTTGATCACTGGATTGTCGAATAAAACACACAAATTAATGGTAATACACTGACCTTACCTCATTTCCAACACTCTACTTGTAAAGGTACACGTTCACCTTAAGATTGACTCCCTCTATTACTTTTCGTTCATTCGCTTAAAGTACGTTCACATAGGTATGCAGTAATTAGCAATAAATCCACAAAATCAATCTCCCTGTTCACATATGGCAGATTACCTCCAAGATTTACAGTCAACTGTCAATACTGCTGTGAAAGGTTTTTCTTCATAGAAATTGGTTTGATGGAATATTTCACTGATTTTGATTTGTTTAATTATTATTACCGATATGAAGAAAAGACAAGGAGAGGGAATAGCTAATTGAGTTGCGCAATTAGCTGCTAGTAATAAACATTTGGAGGAAATCCGTAAACGACGCTTACTGAGATTTCAAAAAATTGTGGCAGCAATACGCATGCGAATTCCGATATAACATTTTATAATAAGTAATAAGGGGCAAAGCGTTTAGCGGCATCCATTTTATGTAGTTTTTACTTCGACGTTTCTCTTAACATTCTTAAAAATAATTACTCATAACACAGAAAATACAGGCTGTATGTAAAATGATTATTTCATAACCCCAGATTTCGGAGAGAAATTATTACTTGGTTGGTTGGTTGGTTTAAGGGTGACCCCGCATCGGAGTGCCGCATAGACCACATGTTGGGTCCGTTGTGTTGCCCTAGAGCTCATTATGTTATATGATTTCCCCACCTAACCGAGATTTTTATTGTAGATTTTGGTCAAAGATATTAATTCGTTTCGAGAATTTGATGAGAGATTCGATTTTCAGGTTCGAGAGTACTGAAAGATTGTCAATTGTTGGAGAGCCTAGAAGAGCGAGTCGACTTCTGGCTAGACCGGGACAACTGCACAGCAAATGCCTGCTCGATACTTCCTCATCTTCGTCCTCGTCGTCCCGAGCCGACGTGCGTGAGTGCCCAAAAGGCAGTGGCCGGTGATAAGAGATATTATATGCCTTAGTTTGTGTTTCGAAAGACTTATAAGGGTTTTTGTCTGTTTCAGATTGTAGGATGGCCAGATTTGTCTGGTCGTAATGCAAGTAGTTTCCACTCGCCACCTCCAATCAGCAATGCTGTGAAATTCTCGATCAATGAGCATTTTACACGTTCAGAGCGGAATTTGGATTGTGAGTAAGTTACTAACATTTGATTGCGCAGCTCCAGCTCTTGCGAGCTCATCAGCTTTGCATTTACTTCGAATCCACTGTGACCCGGTATCCAGAAAACTTGGTCAGAATTCTGAACACTTATTTCGTTAAGAGATAAGAGACAGGATCGAACCACATCTGAGTGGGTATAAGAGGAGCTGAGTGCTCAAACGGCCGCTTGACTGCCGGTGAAAAAACGGATATCCTCTGGTGATATTCTATTTTCTAAGAGAGTTTTCGCAGCATACCAGATAGCGCATACTTCCGCTTGGAATACGCTACAGTAGTCGGGTAATCTAATATAAATGATAGATTGATGTGAGGGGAATTGGAAAATATTCCAAATCCCACTTTGCCGTCTTGTTTTGAACCATCTGTATATATAATCAGAGGGCGATAGATTTGTCTTCCATTCTTCCCTAGTTGGGAGTGAACAGGAGAAAAGCAAGGGTGGTGATGGAAGACTTACACGATAGTCTATGTCGGAAGAGATAACAGTGTTCCTGTTCAGTATGGCCGAATGGCCAAGATACTTATTCCATTTCGATATAGCATTCATGCGTGTCGCTGCTTTCGCTGCAATGGCTTTGCCAGCCAGATCGATAGGGAACAAGTGAAGCAACGTATTTAGAGCCTCGGTAGGTGTTGTACTTAAGCATCCTGTTATCAGGAGGCAGGCTGTTCTTTGGACTCGATCAATTGTGGCTACTCTACCCCGTTTTTCGAGTGCTGTCCACCATACAACCACACCCTAGAAGAGTATCGGTTTGATGATCGAGATATATATCCAATAAATGATCCGAGGTGAAAAACCCCAGGTTTTGCCTATAGCTTTCTTACAAGTATAGAGAGATATGAAAGCTTTTTTACATCTGTTTTCGATGTTCAATTTCCAACTCAACTTCCTATCTAGAATAACTCCTAGATATTTAGCTGAATCAGATAGAAGTAATGATTCCCCTTTTAAAGTTATTGTTTGCAGTGGAGAAAATTGTTGTTTCCTATTGAAGAGAACAAGATCAGTCTTTGCTGGATTCGCATTTAGTCCGCTTTCGGTGCACCATTTTGACAGAATATTGATTGAGCGTTGCATGAGCTCAGTTACTTATTATTATTATTTACTACTGAATTCCCCATGCGCATGCACCACAGCTTATATACAAATGGCAGCTCGTATCTTCTGGCGAGTTCTGTTGTAGCAGCAGCTTACTGTCGTCTTTGTCTAACTCAGTAGACCCAGAAAGCGTGCACTGTCTCGCTGTCTGCTGTCGCCATCAAGGCTAATTCATTTTTTGGTTTGGCCTCTCGTTCGTTATTGTTGCCACTTGGATCGCGAAACTTCGTGATTGTAACAATATATTTACATACAGTCTGGGCATAATTGAAGAGCTGTAAAAGAAATAACGCTGGATTTTTGGCATGCAATAATTTTTCTAATTTTGAATTCATCCAACTCTGATCAAGTTTCTTAGAAATGCGTGTAAAAAACTCGTGTGAAATGAAAAAAAATATAAATTTTTTCCCAAAAGCTGTGCAAAGAAAGTAATAATGAAATCCATATTACACGGCAAAGTATTTATAAAACAGAAAAAAAAAATATTTTTAGTACAAAAAAAAAAATTAAAGTTGGTGTACAGTAAAAATTAATCCATAAATACAAGACATAAGAACAGTGTGAACTCTATGAAAGTTTAGCTTGCGTACCCTAGGTAGTATAATGGGCCCAATACCTTAATTGTTTTTCACACAAGATCTACCAATCTCAAAAAAAACTATTGTCAGCAGATGACACCGCCCTCGTCGCTATAGACTCTCACCTCGAAGTGGCTTTGCTCAAACACCAGAAAGGACTGAAAAATGAAAGCTAAAGAGGCAAAATCTACTTAAGTTGCCTTTACACACAAATTAAAAACTTGCCCACCGGTTTAACTCAATAATGCAGTTATTCCGCCAAATTATGTTACAAAATATCTTGACATGCACCTCGACAGCAAACTTACATGGAAAACTTACGAAAAAAAACAAAGCTATTTGCAAATGGCTGTGCTGACACTGTGTGATCTGTAGAATTTACTCAAGTACAAGAAATCATTGACGAGGACCCTTCAACGTTTCCACGACAGTCGGTTCTACGTTGCCGAAACGACCCGGATTTATATCCGGCCAAGGACTGTCACTCCAACAGCATTCACCGTATGTAAGTATGGGGAATGTTTATGCTGCTACAACAGCAACAACAACAGAACCCTTCAAAATCAATACGGGCCCTGTCGAGGGTGTTTAATGTTTCTGAGGGTCTTATCCGCCGAGTCATCCATGAAGATTTCCGGTTTAAATTAGGTTTCGCACAGAATTCAGCTTATGTTGGAGCAAACACAAGAACAGCGAAATATCCGATCAGCCGCGAGGGTTGAAACAGCTAAATTTGTCATGCTATTCTCGGCGAACAATTGCTTAAAGAACATTCGCTCTATTAAAAAGATTTTATGTGCCTTCCTTCACTAAGAATATATTTTTACTGCTTTCGCTTGAGAAGTAGTAGAAAAGCATCAAAAAATCTGATTTTTTGAGGTGTCAACACTTGTATGGCTGCCACTGTACACATGAAACTATGTACAAAAAGGCACATACATACAACCAAAAATCTTTGTATTCGTGCATATGTACATAAATGTGGTTGTAAAATGCTAATTAAAACTTTGTTAGAGATAAAATAGATTACAAAAGCACCTCGCACCAGACAACAATAACAAGCCAAGCAAATGCACTGCTGCAGTAATAATTTAAATATCAAACATATCTAAAAATATGAGTATAAAGAAAAGAGTAAAACACAAATGAAAAAAGTATTAAATATGTAGTAAGCTTTTGTAACATTATAATTATTAATTCAGGGTGGGGTAACAAACATAGGTAAATATTTGTATGTGAATACTACTGCGATGAAATAGAAATGCGACTTTGTTTATATGTACAATTGGTATTTATTCGTGAAACGCGGTTTTGCCCTCTAAAAATAGTCCCCAATCAACTGCAATGCACTTAAGCCCGCGTTTGATTCAGCTCTCAAACCATTTCTGGAACTCTACTTTCAATTTCCGATTTTTCCATTTCTTCCTTTCGGCTCTTAAAACGCGTGCCCCGGAGTGGTTTTTTGACTCGATCCAACAGCAAAAATGCCTCTTTATTTGTCTATCTCAACCTAACCAGCTAACCTTGTACCGAATTTTCTTTATTTTTTGGATGGCAGTATGAAAGCATGCCTCTTATAGGATTGGCAATACATAGATTTCATACAATGTATTCGAATTTGATTATCGGCGGACTACCTACCACAAATTCCTATTTCCTCACTTGTTCTGCTGCCTTCCCATATACACTACAATTTATTTATAAATAACTATAATTCTCGTACGACTGTTCAATGTTAACACCATCGCGTACTTATTGCTCGATGATAGTTCTTAAGCGCTCTTTCAAGGTACGATCGAATTCGTGCTGTGGCGGTAAGTGAGGTCACTAAGACAATGGGGCAGGTGCTCAAGTGCACACTTTCCGGCGCATAATAGAGTGGCGCATTGGCGTGACTTCGTAATTATTAATACTCGTATCATCAGGCAATACTTAGAATGAAAACAAATTATAAATTCACGCACTAAAACTTTTCGAAGAACGACGAAGGAGGCACTTGACAAAACGATCGTGAGTTGAACGCGTGCGAGTGAACGCGAGAAGAAGTGCGTGTAATTATGTGGAGTAAATTAGCATAAATGAAGTTGTTTAAGTGGATGAAGCAGAAACGAATATATGGATTTAAGTAAAGAAGTATTTCAAGCATAAAATTATCTCTCAGTTATCATAAGTGCTATTTTACTTATATGTACATACAAACATGCAATATCTTAAGGCGGGCTGAATGAGGTGACTAAAAATTCAATATGAAAATTATGTATTTGTAAAGGGTTTTCCAATAAGAGGTGTTATTTTGATATTCAAAGAAAAATTCTATTTTTTAATATAAATGATCGGAGGTTTATTTCATTATAAAGAGGAAGGTATGCCGTTCATAGTGGAAAGTAACATCAGGCAAATGACCACCACGCTTACAGGACAACGTCCTTCTCATGAAATTTTCCATAACCAAATTGCAAAGTGGCTGCCCTATGTCCTCTATAGGCGACAGCCTCCCGAATTCCATCTTTGAGATCTTCAATCGACCCTGGGCCGTTGGCGTAGACCTTCTCTTTCACCTGGCCCCAAAGAAGAAAGTCACAAGGTGTTAAATCACAAAATCTCGGTGGCCAATTGTGATCGTCTCTTCGAGAGACAACACGGTCCGGAAACTTTTCCCGTAAAAGATCAATGGTTTCGTTGCTTGTGTGGCACGTAGCGACGTTTTGTTGAAAATAAATATTGTCCAGATCAATAAAATCCAATTGCAGTCGTAAAAAATCGTTAATCATCTCTCGATAGCGCAATCCATTCATTCATAACACCTGTTATTGGAAAACTCTTTATATATATATATGAATATTAGGGTGTCCCGCCAAAAAAATTTACGAAACTATAAAATTTAATTAAAATTTCGCTAAAATATTTCGGGAAAATATGAAAACTTACGCGAGCCAAAATAAAGGGTTTTTCAATTGGCGCGGGTCGATTTTGGCGCCCTGTGGCAGCCATTTTGTTCTGGTGACATCTGTCAAATCTTTTGTTTATTATTCAGTTGTTTATGCCAAATCATCATGGGAAGTTACACGATTGAACAGCACGTTCAAATGATAAAACTTTATTATCAAAATGAGTGTTCATTTACGCAAACGTTGCGCGCATTGCGCCCATTTTTCGGTGGACGTGGTGGCCCTTTCAATTTCTTATGGCCCATATTGAACCATATGGACCTAGACGACATGTGGCTCCAGCAGGACGGCGCTACGTGCCACACAGCAAACACCATTTTATTCCATTTAAACATCTACCCGCCCTTATTAAAAAACCCTTTACTTACCGATTAGAAAATACTGCGAAAAGTATTTTTTCACAAAAATTGTTTAAATAAAATAATTTTTTTTTTATATAAAATAAGTTTTTTTTCAAACATTAACCTCTGACGAAGAAAAGCTTAGGCTTAAAAGCTGTGCATACAAATATTGTATTTATAAATATTCTAAAGTTGAGGACGTCGAGATATCTATGTTGATGCTTGTTCAGCAACACTTTGCGCTACAGCAGCAATATTCTCAACAGAACATCCAGTTTTTGGTTTGTCAGTACATTTTTTATTCTCGATAGAAACAGTTTGTTGACTCGTTGACATTCGGACTATTAAAAAAAAAAAAAAAAATAAAATTCAGCCACAAATTTTGCGATGGGTTGTTCTTAAAGATCGATTATTTTCATATTAAGTTTCAATAATTTTAAAGCATGTAAAATTGTACTTCTGTCCACCTGATAAATGTCAAAGATTATTCACCACTGACATCTAGGCGTAACTTTTGTCAGACGCTTTATTTTGGCGAAAGTCTTAAAAGATAAAATGCTTTGAATTACGTTGAAAAAACACTGCGAATTTCCTTTTTTTAATGGAGAGTGAAAGTAACTTTTTTCTTTGAACTATTTCTTCTATTTGCTTCCTTGTTCACAGTAACCCAATCTAACTCTTCTTTATTCCAAAAGCCTATAATTCCGCTACAATTACGTCACAGCAAAGTCACGACCATTTTTTCACTTAATCTGATCTCACCAACGAGTATTCAGAGGGAGTAAATGCCAATGATTGCCATTCTTCCACCTTACGACATCCGACCTTGTCATCATGAAATGTCTACGTTCCCTGATACAGTACGTTTCTGGCCACACTTATCGTGAATTCCATAATTACAAATCATTCGCAAGAGTTATAACGTAAGACAAAAAGAAAAAAACAAAATTGGCAAAAAATTATATATGCATTTAGTTGTGTACTGCTTTGTTATTTCAAAAATGATTTGTTCACATGGAATTCAAGATAAGACTGAAAGCATTTTTAATTTTTTCAAAGTAAAAGAAATATTAAAATTTATAAACAACAATTTTGTTCACTGTAATAACTGCATATAACACAAATAAGTTTTTTCATAACATTTAGTAATAAATTATTTACAAATAATTGTTTTTTTTTACGATTTGGTTCCGAGATGAAAAAAATTGTGCCTAAGCGGACTAACTACAGCCTCTCAGAAATATTCGAGCTAAACAAATCAAAAAATATTTTAAAACTGAAATATGTAGTTAAGCACTTCTATTTAAGAAATAAATTAAAAAAGAATAAATAGAATAATTTAAAAATCTGTTGAATACAACTTGAGTCAAATATCCGCCAAATGTGAAACAAAAAACCCCGATCTTTTTGTAGGCAGATGGGCATGGATTCGCATGGCGCGCTGATCTTTTAAGGTTGGCGCCAGCCCAAGCATGACAGGAGTTTGCTAAGTGTCGAAATCTGAAAATGTTCAACTGCAGAAAAAATTTATCAGTTGAATAAAAAGTGAGAAGTACAAGGTGGCGCAAAAGTAACCTTGCGATGTTTTTTGGCTGTAATTAAAAAAAAAAATTAAAAACTTTGATTCTTCTTGTGGATTATTTTTATTTGGTCTTTTCTTTTTTTTTCATCAAGTCGAGAATATGATGTCATGTAAATGGCCGCCGCCACAGTTGATTGCCATTTGAGCCCTTTTTATGGCATTTTCTATCACTTTGGCCAAAATTTCCGGTGATAGGTCCTCACATTCTTGACGGATATTGTCTTTAAGAGCTGCAAGAGTCTGAGGCTTGTTGACATAAAGCCGCGACTTCAAAAAGCCCCACGAAAAGAAGTCTGGAGCGGTCAAATCACGCGATCTTGCTGGCCAGTGCAAATCACCAAAACGGGAGATTCGGCGCCCGGGAAATACATCCTTCAGCATATCGGTTGTGGCACGTGCAGTGTGTGCCGTTGCACCGTCCTGTTGGAACCACATGTTTTCCAATCCCAATTCATTAAGTTGCGGCAAAAAGAATTCGTTGATCATTGCTCAGTATCGCTCACCATTCACAGTAACCGTTTGGCCCGCGACGTCTTCGAAGACAAAAGGTCCGATGACTCCTCCAGCGAAAACAGCACACCATACAGTGAGTTTGAGCGGGTGTAATGGCTCTTCGTGGGTTACACGCGGATTTTCAGTGCCCCAGAAGCGTAAATTTTGCTTATTTACGTACCCGCTAAGATGGAAATGGGTCTCATCACTCATGATTATTTTTGATGAAAAATCATCTTCCTCTTGGTGGTGATTAAGGATGGCTTGAGCGTATGTTAGACGCGATTGGCGGTCAGCAGCTAAAAGCTGATGCACCGTCTGGACTTTGTACGGAAACATCTTCAAATCTTGTATCAAAATTCGCTGTAAAAACCGTCGACTGATACCGATTTGCGTGGCACGTCGTCTGGTCGATGTCGATGGCGCTTCCATGACATCCTCGGCTACAGCAGCAATATTCACTGCACAATGGCTACTCCGGGGTCTGCCACGCCTGGCAGCATCTTGTGTTGTGCCAGTCTATTCGAGGCGAGCGGCTAAACGTCGCAGTGTTGCACCAGTAGGCGTTGGACGGCGAAGAAATCTGCGACGAAATTCACGTTGTGCCAAAGTCACCGACCGATTATTGGTCAAATAAATAATCAGCAATATTCCGCGTTCTGGAGCAGTGTAGCGTAACATTGTTTATTAACGTGTATTTTGCATGTGTTTACTACACAAATGTCAAAACAGAACTGACATTAGGGGCCAATCGCAAAATGTATTGCATTTTCTGATAGGAGGATTACTTTAGCGCCACCTGTTATATCTAATTAAGAGAGGATAGTGTTGTTTTCTTAATGGTAAAAATCGGGTCCTTTATGAAGGCTTGTCCAATAACAGGTGTTATGAATGAATGGATTGCACTATCGAGAGATGATTAACGATTTTTTATGACCGGAATTGGATGGTATTGATCTGGACAACGTTTATTTTCAACAAGACGGCGCAACGAGCAACGAAACCATTGATCATTTACGGAAAAACTTTCCGGACCGTGTTGTCTCTCGAAGAGGGGATCACAATTGGCCACCCAAATCTTGTGATTTAACACCTTGTGACTTTTTTCTTTGGGGCCACGTGAAAGAGAAGGTCTACGCCAACAGCCCAGGGTCGATTCAGGACCTCAAAGATGGAATTCGTGAGGCTATCGAGGACATCGGGCAGCCACTTTGCAATTTGGTTATGGAAAATTTCATGAAAAGGGTATTGTCCTGTAAGCGTGGCCGTGGTAGTCATTTGCCTGATGTTATTTTCCGCTATTAACGGCATAACTTCCTCTTTATAACGAAATAAACATCCCATCATTTATATTAAAAAATAGCATTTTTTGTTGAATATCAAAATAACACCTCTGTTTGGAAAACTCTTTATAATAACGCAGGTCAACAACGTTTTGTTCTAGAAAAGTGTAGGACCATTTTCGAAGTAGTTTTTTGCGTAGAATCCGAATCCGGGGTTTAAATTGCGCTATCACGTCAGGATTTTGAGATATCCTAACCTAAAAGTGCAAAAACGCCGTTTTTGCCCATTTTTGAGGTTATGTAGCTACGCAGATTTTGCTCTTCATAAAAAAGTAAACATAGTATTTTAAAGTATAAGTCTTCCTCTTTTAAATGCCGTTGAGCTTGCTTAAATATCTTTATTTTTCACTGAGATATCGCATTTTGAAGTTTCCATGTTTGTGAATTTTTCGATATTCGAAAATCCATTGAGATAACATGAGACATGATACGGTCGATTACATAGTCGCACAAAAAATAATAGCTAAGTAACCTCAAAAATGGGCAAAAACAGCGTTTTTGCACTTTTAGGTTAGGATATCTCAAAGTCCTGACGTGATAGAGCAATTTAAACCCCGGATTCGGATTCTACGCAAAAAATTACTTCGGAAATGACACTACACTTTTATAGAACATTCCGAACCCATTTTTTTGCAGACCTGTGTAATGCTTAAATAAGTGTTAAAACCGTGGCCTAACCTTTTTGGCATCATCTTAAGCGATTGTGTTAGTTCACTTGAAACAATTTCCAAAAAAATGGGCTAGAAATCGTAGCTGTGAGAGGTTCAATAGAGAATATTATTTCAAGAATTTTTTACCACTAATATAAGGAAGACATTGAGTTTTCATAAAACACAGAATTCTTCAATATTGCTGATTTACGGAGTTGAAGTAAGGAGTTCTTGAATGTTACGTCCACACTAAACCTAACAAATCTTCTTTTCTTAGCATGACAGTCCTGGTTGAACCACTGCTTCCGCAACCATCTTTCTCCACATTTCTGCTCTTCTTTGGTCTTCCCTTAGTTTGCTCATACGGTTGCTTCTTGAAGGCTGGCATTCTTTCCTTACATTTCTATTTTTTATAAATACATATGTTTCGTCAAATTCTACACTGGTTCAGAACTATCGAAAAAGGGATGCGCCGCATATAAGTTCCCATCTGTAGTATTAGTTCAGAATCATCCAGAGGTGTTTGCAGTGTGAGACAATTGACACTTCCTAGAATATCGACGCGTATATTTTAGCAGTTGTTGATGTGGAAAAGAGAAAAAGTCATGCTGCTAAATTTACTAGAAGCAAATTTATTTGAATATCCCCGCAGGCCATAAGCTGGGGAGGAGTACAACACGCTTGGCAGCAAGGCAGCTGCTGAGACCCGCATCAACTCAGCACAAGTGCTTGCTTCCTACAATGGTACCAACATCCATACATACATACACACATGCACACATATGCACATGCATATAATACTTGTATTAGTACGCAATTCAGTATGTCAGTTTCATTGTTCACAAACTGCGGTTTGCTCTGGTTACATTACTGTTGTTGCTATTTTAATTTGTGGTATCATGAAGTGTGTGCAATGCAGCGCGAAATTCCACTCATATTTTCCACTTCAGCCTCTTTTATTTGTATACCCACTTTTTGTTAAACTTTTTTCCTTTTTGTGCTTTTTTGAATTTCTTTGTAATTTACATGCAAACTTTTTACAGCCCTTTTTTCCTGCGTTCTTATGCCGGTGGCTTGACGATTGCTGTTATACTTCATGTATGGCTTGCTTTTGTTTTAGTTGTATGCTTTTGTTACAATTGCTTGTTCGCCTGCATTTTTTTTTTTTGTTCATGTTTTTTTTGTTCTTCATGGCGTACAATGTGAAGGTTAAACTTATCTACGCACACAATGAAAGAAATAAAAAAAAAAACTAACTACAACATACAACAAAGGGACTTCAAAATTAACGCAACCACTGTAGGCATACTAACCAACGGAGCGCGCAGTTGAGCAGCACTCGCCGACACTACCAGCATAGCCGGCAGCAGAGCATAATTATCATCAGCAGCAACATCATTAACACCATCGCTGTGCGCAGCGAAGCCCTCAATCGTCATTGTCATCAGCATTTTCAACATTTGCAGCCTTATCACTCGCCACTTCACTGCGCTCCGTCAACCGCAGCAGCAGTCGCAGCCGGAGCTCTTCAGCATAAGCCAGCATAGGCCTGCCCCGACTCGGAGGACTGTGCGCCATAGTCTCTATGTTCTGGTCAGCTGTTTGGCTTAAAGCTGCTGGTACTAAACATAGCAGCAACGAAAACAACTACTGCCATGATGTACCTTTCAATCAGGCAACCTTCGTCAGTGCCCCCTTCGTCAGCTACCCCCTTTCACAATATCTTTCTGCATTCCAAAAAATTTTCAGCTGTTTTATCTTCATTCCAGTCTTTTCATTTCATCTCTGCCGCTTCTACTCAGCTGTAACTATAATGCGTTTAAAAGGGTAATACCGGATACCCAACAACTGCGCACACACACACGCTCAGATGTTCTCACAATTGTTTTTTTTCTATAGCAGCTGAAGAGCAAAATAACAACAATAGAATTGCAACGAAGTCATGTTGCGGTATGCGGTTGCATGGTGTATTGTAGTAAATATCTTTAGTATCTTTTCTTTCTTGGTAAAAAGTTTCACATTTTTTGCGCTCAGTGCATATCTCACATGCCTTGGTCAGTGAGGCGAGAAATATTCTTTGCATGAAAAAAAAGAATTGGCATAGAAAAAATTGCTGTTCTGGCATAGTAACATGAACTTACGTAGAAGTGAAGTACAAGCAACTAGCAGGAAATGCTATTTTCCCTTTCACTTTGGGTTGCAGCTTTCCAAAAACAAAGACAACAAAACAAAAAAAGAAAAACAAAGAAAACTTGAAATAACAAAAAAAAAAACTACGAACATTCCTCACAAGTCAAACACTATTTCCTAGGAGAAGAAGTTAATTTTGCCACTGATTGAATGAACTCAGCTTCGACAGGTATTTTTATTACTATGCGCCGGACTCTACAGGATTCGAGAGGGCTTGTATTGTTTCTCCCAGTAAGGAAAGTAAGTCTATGTTCAAAAATATTGAATAGGTTAGGCAATTAAGCTTTAAACTGCGTCATTGAGTTTGCTATTCACAAACCGAGCATCAAAAGAAAGTGTACACCACACACTGATAAGTTTTGAAAAACCATATAAAACAAAGTTTCAAAATTTCCAAAAATTCTAAATATAATATTTTCATCAACATTTTTTGAAAGATTGTGGTTATATAAATAATTGAGTTTTGGTTTAATAAAGTGTAAGTTTGGAGTGGTTGGTTTTTGAAAATTTTTCTGCCCACGGTGTTGGGAGTTTTGTTCCATTAAAATAACTTAAAATAAGCGTTAAGTGGCGAAGGTGCACAAGGTCGCGAGCGAAAAAAATTTTCAAAACCCAGTGTAATTTTTGATCCACTGGAAACTTGTACTTTATTGCACCAAAATTCAATGGTCTATAAAACTGCATGCTGAAAATTTTTATGAAAATCTACCTAAATATTTTGTAGGTAACACTGAGCTTCCGAGCAACTTTTTTAGCCACAATCGGCATTTCGCAAGTAGCACTAAAGCGCCATTTCGAGACCTCTAACTGGCAGATGTCTACAGTGTTGATGTAATGGAAAAGATGGATGGGGTTTTAGGCTGGAACACTGCGTCAGGCTGTCGAAGAAAGGAGCACCAAGTGCTCTTAATCGTCTGGCTGGCAAAACCGGTCAATTACGGAGAAAGTGCTCAACACCTTCCTTCCCTGAAAGGTCCCCACAGATTCTGCAATGTGTATTAAATTGTAAACCTAGCTTTTCTGCTTGTACGCCTATCATACAATGACCGGTAAGCACAGCTACGAGTTTGGAAATTGAATGGCGTTGAGTCCACAGAACTTTCAGAGTGCCGTGTCTATTGTACTGGAGCCAAAATGTTTTCAAAATAGTACGCAAAGAAGTGGAGCCTCATCTAATCTTCGGTTTCCTGAGAAATAAGTTGTGCGATTCCCCTTTAGCAACTGTCACGGGGATGCCGATTACCGGGTGGACGAACTCTGAGACCAATTCAGTCAACCCCTTCCAAGCTCATCAGCAATTTTATTTTCCTATATGTTCCTATGTCTTGAAATCCAGATCAGAGAAATGTTATCTGCACACCCCAGAGATTTGATCTCTTTCTTACGGAATTAAACAGTTGGGATCTGCGTCATGGCGTCGTCAGAGGCCCAAACACACGAACAATGAGCGAAAATGAATTGCCATGATCGCCGAGATCACCACAAGTAATGCTTTGTTACTACTTGTGGCCATTAAAATGTACATATCAATTTTAGTATAATCTCTAACTCACGAATTTGATTTCTTTTCCAATTGCCCAATAGATCATTTATTGTGACATTCGTGTTGCACAAGCGAGCTCAGTTTTTTTTTTGTTTTTTTGAACTTCTATGATAGATACCTTATTCGTTTCCATTCAAAGAAAGTTTTTTATAAAGCGGTCGTGCTAGGTAGGTAATAGTGAGCCTCTAAGTAAATTTCTGTGATGAAAGAGGTTTTCATGGATCAAGAGTTAATTTTTTAACCAAGGTTAGAATAAAATGAAAGCTTCCTCTATTTAAACGGTAATTGTTAAGCTCTCTGGAGACAGAGTGCGTGCAAAACATTTCCAGGTACTTTAATATGAGGCAGCTAACGAAGCCTGTATTTATCTTGAATTCATTTAAAAAGATGCTTAAAAGATTATAAAAAAGATGTTTTTTTCAACTTTGCGATCTTAAAATAAACCCCAGCCATAAGAGTGGTGTGTCTTGGCTAAGGGGTCATATAATTAAACTATTTTCGGCATGGAAGAGTTTGGCTGCGAAGATTTTAATAGCCAAATTTGTCAAGCTGAAAGCCTATTGCCAGCAGTTTTTATCATTGGGGATTAGGGCGGATGGATTTAAAAATCGCTCATTGCTCTGTGAAAATTGTATTCTAGGGATCAAAATAAGAAACTTTGCCGAAGGAACCATACCTCTAAAACGAATTCTGATGTCCCCCAATTTGAGTCGAACGAAAAGTCCCACTTTGACCCATTTAGAGTGCTCCAATCGAGTCCAAATGTATGACCGACCCCCACTAACTTTGGACGGCCGATCCACCCATGCCAGTGGCACACCCCCTGGAACTCCCCTAGGGGGTTCCCCATACAATCATTTCAAAATATCACCATTTTTGGCCTTTACATGAGAAAAGAAACTAAAAAGTTCGACCCAAATTGGGGGACATCAGAATTCATTTTACAGGTATGGTTCCTTCGGCAAAGTTTCTTATTTTGATCCCTAGAATATGATTTTCACAGAGCAATGGACGATTTTTTTGCCTCCCCACAAATCGACCCGGCCTATTGGGGATACAAGACATCACGCCAGTTTACTGCGGCTTTCATTCATTAAAGAGTTACTACACAAACATTAATGGAATGTTGAGTTGGGTTAGGTTAGACGAAGTGCTCGTCACTTAAAAGTTCACCCGGCTACCATAAAACACACATTCAGCCATTCCTTGAAAGTGCTCAGAAGGGATGATCAAAAGTGAAAAAATGCATAAAAGGCCCCGCAATAATCCAACAAAAATGTCCCTGAAAAGTGGCAGCAAAAGAAAATTTCAAGTGGCAGTACGAGTAAATCTGCTTAATATTAGAAAATGTACTCTTTTTGTATTAATTTAAACAAATAGATGAGCACGTAAGCATTGCCATTCCATGGCGCCAATTTCCTTTGCCATTTTAATTGGAATTTTTAAAACATATCTCAATTTTAATTTTTTCAATACAACTTAAAGCAACTGGCACAGGCCTAATAAAAATAATAATACATAAATACTAATATTCATTATTATTTGTAATCCGCATAATAATAACAACAATAACCGGCGAAACAACGGCAGTCCCATGCAGCTGCACTTTAGTATCAGCACTCGATGGCCGCATGGCGGCGGCTAAATGACATTTTGCGCTCAATTTTTGACACTTTGCCAAGGCACGCAGCGTCACGCAACGCATCACATCTCATCGAATTCGCATTCGAATGAATTGCTTGCCGCGCCTTGTACTGTGCGAGAGCGAGGAATGGAGCTATTCTCTACGTTCGCGCTTTGGTCCATTAGAATTCGCTATTATTTATATTTTATTATTGTTTTTAAGCTGACAAGCGCGCAAACAAACAAGCAAACGGCCAAACAGCAAAATGAAAATATCAGGAAATCGAATGAATCCACGCCAACTACGACAACCACAGCAGAACTCATTGCTCCCAATGCCCTCCTCAAAGCGGCCGCATTGACGTGGTGGCTACGCCTGCTGGCAGAGGAGTGTGCAGAGGAGTCGAGGCGCATGGTATTAGGTGGGGCTCGTTGCAGTTTGATTTTTGTTATTGCCCACTGACGCACATATCCGCCTCATTTTTTGAGTGGCGCCGTAGTGCAATTGTTGCCTTGCGCCTGCCTCTTTGCTGCCGCCGCAGCTGCAATCGCTGTCATCGCTCCTATTGTTGCTGCCGCTGTAATGCCGCCACTAAAATGTATGGCATTTAAGATTTTCACTTGTGACAGGCGACATTACTGCTTGTGCACTTTATAAATATGTACTTGCATACTTATGCGTTTACTTAGCCACTTATGGCTTGCTGGCGAATGGCTGCACGTTGCATGCTTTCGTCGTCCTAGGAGAATATATTCCATTTCTAATTGTTGAACATTGCAATTTTGTTGTCACGGACTTTAACGGTTGACTACTGACGACTGATGGCGTCTGCAAATGGCAAATAGTAGAAATAAAATCAACAAACTACAGCAACAACAATAGTCTTAATGGCAGCAATCAGCAATTTTTTGAAGCGTTATTGCAGCTGTTGTGCGCTGGTTGTTGTTGTTGTTTTTCATTTTTCGCCTTAACTGCCACTTATTGTAATCATGGCATTTTGCTGCCTCTAAAGCCGGACGGACTGTTGATTTTAATTGTTGGCGCTTTTGTTGTTTTATTTACTTAGATTGTTGCCGTTTTGATTTTGGCTTTCCTCCAAGGTGCATTTTAAATACATTGCAAGCACTTTTGCACTCTGCTAACGGCAGTCAAATGAAGCAAGTACTTGGAAATGGAGAAACAGTGTGGAAAAACTGTGCAATGATTGCCTGAAATTTTGCGATAGGTATCCAATAGGGCCAGAATAGCAGCCACGCCGAAGTCTAAACAGGCACTCAAACTGAGACCTCGACTATGAAGCAAATAACCTCACCTGAGACTCAGACGATGGGCCAGGCCGAGATCTAAACAGGCACTCAAACTGAGACCTCGACTATGAAGCAAATTAAAACCTCACCTGAGACTCAGGCGATGGGCCAAAACTTAAATCCAAACTGAGATTCAGTTCAGGAGGCAGAAGATGTGCTGGTTATTTCACTTTAAGGCGTGAGAGACCTGCTCAGGTAATACTCCCGCTGTCCCAGGTCTCCCCACTCTTTCTTAATTAAGTTAATTATACTACCTGCAGGATAACGTGAACTATAAAGTTCGTTTGTTTATTGGTGCTTGTTTAGGTTAGGTTATAATGGTTGCCCAGAGAATATACCCACTTGGACGAAAGAAGTTTGGTTCATCCTTTGTGAATACATTGCAAGAGGGGAAAAGGCGTGAAACAAAAAACGATAGGAGGAAAGGAGAGGGGTGGGGAGGTTTGAGTATTTGTGGACTATGGACGGTGCCTAATTTGCGTTTTATGCTGTTGATGAAGTTCATCAGATTTTTGATATCAAGACCTGCAATGTCAGCAGGCGCAAAAAAAAAGTGAGAACCAAGATGCTTAACTCTTAATCCCGCGAGAGTGGGCCAGCTAAGGAACAGGTGCTGAGATGGTTCCACCTCATCCTCCATACAGCTGACGCAAAACGAACTCGAAGTAATTCCGAGTCTCACGTCATGTATACCACGCGGATAGTGCCCCGCGAGAATGCCCACAAAATTTGAGAGCTGAGATTTTGTCATCCTTGGTGCTTGTTTACCACATACTAAATACTGCAGCGAAGCTACAGACCGACATCTAATCTAAGGTTATCATTTTGATAAAAATGGTTAAGGTTAGTTGTTAAAGGCTTAAAACCCTGGATGTGAACTAAAAGTCAACTTATTTTTTTTTTTTTTTTTTTTTTTTTTTTTGTGGCGGTGAGGATGGGTTAAAAATGCCTTCGCACCATATAGTAACCGTCGCTATTACGTGTGTGATTCCACTAAAAATATCCCTCCTCTTCTCTTGGAGTTTTCCCTCCACCCCGGGACTGCTTCCGCATTGCTTCGAGGTAGAGGGCCAAGACGGTGTCCTAAGAAGGACACTCACTTACTCACCCTGCGTCCAGGGTCGCCTGTTTTGAGAAACCTATGCTCAATGCTCTTCAGCATAAAGCTTTCCATTTCGCGCTTCTTTTTTCGGATAATATTCTCCACAAAATTTGTGACGGCATTCCATTTTTCTTCGTCTATCATCATTTTGTCGATAATTTCTTCAGGTGTAAATACACCAATAGCTCGTTGCAGACCTGTTCTCTCTACGTTCCACCTCTCGCATTTAAAGAAGGTGTGCTCCGCATCATCATACTCAGTATCTCCATATATGCAGTTTGGTTGGCTCACTTTACCCATTCGCCACAAATACTTGCGAAAGGATCCATGTCCGGACAAAAACTGTGTGAGGTAATAGTTAACCTCACCGTGCTTTCTTTCTACCCACTTTTTTAGATCGGGTATTAAAGTCTGAGCGTTTGAACTCTAATATCGGAGAAACATGGTACTGGGATTCCTGTGTTTTTTGGCTCCCATCTCCGTTTGCGCTCTTGTGCTAGAATATCTATAGGGATGGTTCCGCTGATAACTAACACCGCTGCTTCAGATACTGTTCTATATGACGAAGCCACTCTGAGAGCGCAGGTGCGTTGCGCAGATTGCAAAGTTTTCCACCGGCATTGCACCCTTAGCGAATCTGCCCATATTTCGCATCCGTATAAGAGAATCGAGTTCGTCGTGTCCATTAAAAGTTTTCGCTTGTTCTGCGTTGGACCTCCAAGGTTTGCCATGAGCTTACTTGCCACTTACTTTGGCAGTTCTTGTGTCTAATTGCACTCCTAGGTACTTGACGACTCTTTTTGTCGATAAAGGGGCACCAAGTACTTGTATGTCTACTTCTAATGGGATACGTCTGTTCGTTAGAAGGACTAGCTCTGTTTTCTCTGTGGGCAGCTTTAATCCATGGTCTTTTAGCCATGCCAGAACTCGGATCATCACCTGATTTAACTTCCTTTTGGCTTCGTCAGTGTTTCGAGCGATTATTACAGCTGCAATGTCATCTGCGTATCCCACTAAATGCACATGCTCAGGCATCTCTATTCGAAGGATTTCATCGTAGCTTATATTCCAGAGTTCAGGTCCAAGTATTGATCCTTGGGCCGCACCTTCTGTTATTTGTTTGGTCTTACACCCTTCTCGCGTTTCGTATAAGAGCATGCGATTGCTTAGATAGCTGCGAATAATCTTCAATAGATTATTCGGGATCTTGAATTTTACCTTTAAGGCTTCAATTACGTCGTCCCAACTTAAACTGTTGAAAGCATTTCTAATATCCAGTGTGGCTAGTAATACTAAGCGTTTGGCAACGTATGGCTACCTGACCTAATGACTCTAAAGTATTCAACGCATAGCTCCAAACTGGAGAACAAAGTTGACGAATTTCTTTCTTCAGAACAATTATGAATAACACTTTCTCACATCCGAGCAACTCTGAAGGCGCTTAGCTCTGTCATGAATAAATTAAAAACTATAGTCGATGTTTATACGGAATGTCTGACAATTCTTCACAGCGATGGGGTTGATTACTATGGATGTATGTGGAAATGCTGAGAGCTCCCAACATATAGAAGTAGAAGCTGAAGAAACGAAAGGGAGCCGGAATTCTTCAAATGCCTGCTTTGTGACTGCCCCGAACTCGGGAGTAGGAATAGGAAATTTATGGAAATTTGTTAGCCGTGCTAAGATTTCTGCTATTCGACCGAATCCACTGCTGAATCGTCAACTAGATTCTTCTCAAGTTGTACTTTTGTATAGTCGACTTTGCAAAAAAAAATAAAATGATTAGTAAGCTATATATTTGTGACCCTTAATAAATACTAAAGCCCGAATCATATTATATATACATTGTGTAAAATAAGTACCCGGAATTTATAATTTAAACTCTCACGGGAATACCTGACACTTCAAATTTGGTTTTTTCATGTTGGTACACATGTCCTTGAATGCACAAGCCTTATTAGAACGGGATCTATTACTTAGTGTGTTTTATTCTGCAGTCAAAGTGAGTTGATCTTTTGTTTACTTGGCGAATTTTACTATGGATTTTTGCAAAAAGAGCATCGGAAGGAGGTCTCTGAAGACATGGTTTCCCGAGCTAATACGGACCCTACGTTCATGAAACGCATAATAACTGGTGATGAGACATGGGTCTACGAGTACGATATGCAAACCAGTCAGCAATCGTCTGAATGGCGCTTCGAGAACGAGCCGTATCCAAAAAAACCACGCCAAAGCCGGTCAAAAGTGAAGGTTATGCTCACGGTTTTCTTTGATTACCAAGGCGTGGTGCACTCTGAGTTCCTTCCAGAGGGCCAAACGGTTAATAAGGAATATTATTTATCCGTTTTAAGGCGTTTACGTGAAGCCATTCGCCGTAAACGGCCCGAATTGTGGAAGGATAATTCGTGGATTCTGCACGACGACAACGCGCCATCGCACCGAGCCTTGATTGTACGCGAATACAAGACCAAAAACTTAATAAATACTATCGAACAGCCACCGTATTCGCCAGATCTCGCACCCTGTGACTTTTTTCTCTTCCCAAAACTAAAATTGCCACTTCGGGGAAGGCGTTTTGAGTCGATTGAAGACATTAAAAAAAATTCGCTAAAGGAGCTGAAGGCCATCCCGGCGCCGGCCTACCAGCGGGCCATGGATGACTGGGTTGTTCGTTGGAATATTTGTATCGGCTCAAAAGGAGCCTATTTTGAAGGCGATCCAACAAATAATGACGAATAATATGAAAAAATGTGTTTTTTTTTTAAATTCCGGGTACTTATTTTACACAATGTAAGTACTAAGATTGAAATATTTCCGACAATTCCGTGTTTTACACTTGACTTTTTCTCAATTATAATCCTTTCAACTGGAAACGGTAAATGTGGTTTACAGCTGCACAAAGATTTTCGTAGTTTTTCTAAAGTGTTGCAGCTTTTTTTCTAAATTGACATGGAATTAGAGTTTTGGCTGTCAAAATTCATAAATTAATAAAACCAAAAACAAAGCAACTCAACCCACCCACAACCCACTGTGTGGTGCTCTCGACTGATGCGGAAATGTTGCGATGTTAAATGCATGTATGTGTGTGTATTTATGCAGGTAGTGGGTATTCCATTAAGACCGCCTATTTTAAATGTGGCAAAATTATTTGCGTCGGTTTTTTTCATTATTTTTTTTGCGATTAACCCTAAATGATGATTTAAGGCCTTAATTTTAAAAGCGTATTTTGTTACCGCTTTAAATATTTTTAACTTGCTGGTCGTCCTTATGAGCTAAATTTAACTACTAAATTCAACAATGCAAAGCGATGTTATTACGAGAAATTATAAAACACAGAAGAAAAAAAAAATACCAGTCTAACGGTTAGACGCGATAGAAGTGAAACCTTCCGTAAAACAAACTGAGAGAGAATGAGATCAAAAACAACAATTGACGCGGTATTTCAAAGATATGTTGACAACATCGAAACCAAAGCATTTGTATCATATTTTAGCTATGGAGGATGAATAATAATAAAATGAAGAAAATAAAATATGAATTTTATAGCAATATTATAATGAACCTATAATTATCCCGCTCCTAATGCTGCTATCGTCTCATTCTCTCTCAGTTTTTCACTTCTATCGCGTCTAACCGTTAGACTGGGTTTTTTTTTTTCTGTCGAAATTCACGACACTTTTCTGCATTATTTTTCGGCATAATTGCGGTGAATATTTAAAAATGAAAATATTGGAGGGGGCCCAGTTGTGACGCAGGCCCAGTTGTGACGCAGCTAAACATTTTTGACATGCGGTATGAAAATGACAGTTTGAGCCCTGCCAATCATGTTCGTTTGACGTTCAGCAGTTTTTGTGTAGACACCAACGTTAGTAGTCGCATTGTGTATACACGCACCAAACATCGTGTTGAAAATCGTGCGAAAAAGTTATTTTGATTTTTTTCAAAGTACCAAAATTTTGTGAAATTAACAGTGAAAAGGCGAGTGTAATGCATCAAAATATTGTATTTGCCGTATATTTTGTGATTCTATATGGATTTATGTGATTATGTGGTGTCTATAAAAAACTTGCTTGTCATACACAAAATAGCATCGTGACCCGGTTGTGACTCAGCGGGTGGCCCAGTTATGACGCACCTTTTTTTTTGCACTACGATCATATAGAACTGCCGAATTCCTACATTTTTGTTGTTGTTTAAAAAAACCAACTGTCAACTCGATCAATTGCAACGTATGCAAGCGTCCAGTTCATTTGCAGTGCGCCAACATGCAGGCAAGTTATTTCACTTGCAAACACTGCGAAAGTGACGTGGACGACGACTAGGAATATTTAGATGACGATGATGAATAAAAATCGTTGTCATTTATGGCCATTGAAGGACATTTTCTTTTGTATTTTTCATTATTTTTGCCATTGAAAGCCTTCAAAATAAATAAATCATTAAATCACAACAATTGGTGTGACATTCCTTTCATATTTTCTCATTTCCAGTAAATTTCTTGAGGTGCGTCACAACTGGGCCACTTTTTTTTTGTCCTAAAAAAAGTTATCCTGAAAAAATTTGTTCCAAAATTTTTTGAGTAACTCAAATAAACATACTTTCTTTGGAGAAAAGTTGCGTTTGGTTAATAGTTAAATGTTAAACTTCTTCATTTTTCAATTTGCGGAACTGAGGAAAAAATTTTAATTTTTTTCAAAACCCGCGTCACAACTGGGCCCCCTCCCCTACGAATATAAAAATACGGACGCAATACAGCACACGCGGTTGCTATTATGAGCGTCGTAACGCGTATAATACACAGACGTACTAACATACACGCAAACATTCGTAGGACGCTTGGTTTGAATTTTTTATACATACATATGTATGTATGCTATACTATGGCCTAGCCTATGTACGTATGTACATACATATTTGTGTTCTGAACTTCCAGCAAAACAATGCTTATTAATATACACATATGCATCTACATACAACCACACACACAGGCCACTCACTTTATTCCTGTAAATGCGTATGTCGTCCAAAGCTAAAATTCTATGCCTAGCGACTACAGGAACAAAATGCATTAATAGGCGCAGGCGTAGCGGCCATCATCCTAGTTGCCATAGCACTGAACAATCGCGGCGGCGCCGAACATTTTCAACTATTGTACTGTGCAACAAAAACTCATCATCAAAAAATTGATTTATAAATTCGAGCTCATAGTTCTAAGAGCAAGTACTTTCATTCATAAAACGAGCCGCCCATATGCTAATTTTCTCGACAATTCGAAAATAGTCAATATTGGAATATTTCGCGTAGAATTATTTGCCAATATTCAATTTTTGTCAAGTCGAGTGCCCGCGGCTCCGTAAATATGTTTGCACCCATATATGTATGTATGTAAATATATGTTTCTAAATGCTCGACAACCGCAGCTGCCTGTTCAAGGTTACTGTACATTAGGCCGGGTCGATTTGTGGGAAGGCAAAAAAATCGTCCATTGCTCTGTGAAAATCATATTCTAGGGATCAGCATAAAAAATTTTGCCGAAGGAACCATACCTCTAAAACGAACACAACTTACATTTACAGTAAATTCATCTTTCATTTTGAGAATTTACATTCGCCTTTTAATGGCACAATATTTCCTGACAGGACTTTCGCGATATTTTCATTTTGTTTCTTACACGAAAAATATAGATAAATTTATTATTTTGATGAATATGAAATGGAAATTTATTATTTTGATGAATAGCAATGAAAATGAGTCAGCAGCTACCAAGGCTTACGCCATGACAAGTCTTGAAGCGTTTTCGTTCGTAGGATCCCAAAAGTGCTTTGGAGTGCTTCAAGCCTGATACGTTGCCACGGGATAATTGTCCAAGCTTGCCTTAGTTGCTGAAGGAATCTGAATCAATGTATAAGGGGAGTTGGCGCTTTTCTCACACCCTCTCGGTACACCCTATATCTCAGTACATGAAAATCTTTAGTTTTCATACATGCAACCCGTGCCACCGCGAGTAAAACTCAAAGTTTCGGCGTCGTAGTCGTCGCCGTCGTCGTCGTCGTCTGAACGCAGGTGTGGCCGGCAATTGTAAATTTTCCAACATTTTAAATTTTTTATGAATTTCACCAACAAGCAGAAAAACGGCATATGACAGACAGACGCTAGGCAATTATGCTTACGTATAAATAAATATGAATATTTGCCAGACACGCACACACACACGCACGAGCGCTACGAAAGCGATACACTTAAGTGAGTAAAGCTGATTCGAAAAGCGTTGCATATTCAAACAAAAATGCACACACACACACACACTCATTCGTTGCAAATGCTTGCGTTTATATGCGTGTGATATTTATACTCCTAAGCCGCTGCATAGATACATTTATGAATTTATATTTGATTAGCATTTATGTATGCACACACACACACACCTGCAGTGGAGCATATGAATATGTATAAGTGCTTAGATACGAGTGCACATATCAGTGGCATGGCATTATGGCGATCTGTATCTACGCACATGTGCGTATCCAACCAAGTCAATGCACCTTTGCGGCCAATCGTTGCTGCAGTTGCCATTGCTGCTGTTTTTGGCGTAGTCAGCGCAACACACACACATTCATATTCATATTCATATCCACATTCATATTCATACTTGTAATTGACTCTATATGTAATTTCACCGTAATTAGCATTTTAAATTTGCTAAATGGAAAGCGTTATTAGCAACCGTAAGCGATTTGAGATCCCGATAGATACGAGCCGCCGCAGACAATACACCGATGCGCATAAGTAAATACGTATTTTCATATAATTACATGTGCATATGTGTTTGTGTGTTCGTAAAGTTTGCTTTGTTTGTAAGTTACATAAAATACCAATTATTGTGGGATAATTTACATAAATTGCAAAGACAAAGCTTTTCTTGCGAATTCGCTGCAAAGCAGCTCTTAATCTTCATCTGAGTAATGATTGCCAATTTTATAGCAGCTTAAAAAAGCTATTTGCTTATGAGAGTTACAAAAGATATTTTCGTACGAAACGATAAATACACTCTCCGAAAATCCTATTTTAAAAGAATTTCCCCGAAACCGATTTCCGGTACTAGGTACCACGCACCGTAGAAGTTGTCAGAAGCGTAAGATTTATGGATCTTCATTCGTAGGCAGTGGCGAGTTTGCAAAGCATAAAATGACAAGTCTTGTGAACTTCATGACAGCAACTGAAAATTCATAAGTTCTGTTGCACGAATGGCCACAAGCCCTGAAAGTGAGCGATTCCATGTCAAGTGATACATACAGAAGCTTTTATAATTCAATTATGGGCTTGAGTATAATAAGAAATAAACTGAAAATAAAGGGTGGTTAAATTTCAAGGGCCGATGCTGAATATGAACCACACCTAAACGTCAACGATACCGTTGGACTTCTTTCCTTGGGGTTATTTGAAAGAAAAGGTGTACGTCGATAAGCCAGCAACAATTCAAGAGCTAAAGGATGAGATAATTCGGCACATTAACGGCATAGAACCTGAATCATGCCTCAGCGTCATCGAAAATTTGGACCATCAAATGGAGCTGTGCCGCCGAGGTCGCGGTGGCCATTTGGGCGATATTATGTTCCACGCATAATTGAGCTATACCAATATTATCATAATAAATACAGAGTGGCTGATGAAAGCCACTACCAAAAAAAAATTGAATAACTTTTTTTCTTTTTAAGTTATCTGTTCCATTTTTGTTCTAATTTGCAGATTGATCTTTAAAATTTATTAAAATGGATAACTGAGACACTCAAACAAGAATTTGGATAGTCCGCCGCTATCACGCACTGGAGTCCGTAGTTTTGGTACAGAGAGAGTACAGGCGGATGTTTGGCGGCGATCCCCCGAGCAGATGGACCATAATGAGACTGGTGAATAATTTTGCTGAGCAAGGAACAGTCGCAAGAAGGCCTTACCATCGAAACCCACCAGTTCGGACGGAGAAAACGATCGCTGCTGTAGCTGCAGCTATACAAAGCAATCCAAGGGTTTCAACAAGAAGCTTATCTGCTCAACTTGGTCTCAGCCGACAGTCTTTGCAAACAATAATGCACAAAGATTTAGACTTATTTCCCTACAAAATTCAAATGGTTAACAGACTGAATGCAGCAGACTTGCCGATTCGCTTGGAATTTTGCCAGAAGATCCTGCAAATGGTGGAAGAAGACCAAAACATGTTAAACTGCCTTTTCATGTCTGATGAGGCCCATTTCGATTTAAACGGCAATGTGAACAAACAAAATTGCCGAATATGGAGTACTTCTAACCTACAGATACTTCACGAGGCGGAATTGCACCTCTTCGCGTGACAGTGTGGTGTGCGGTTTCTTCACGCTGTATTGTCGGGCCTTATTTTTTTGAAGAAAATGGTCACACCGTTACGGTTACTGGAGACCGTTATTTGAAAATGCTGAAAGAATTTTTCTATCCAGAACTACGCCGAAAGAGAATTCCTTTCAACTCTGTGTGGTTTCAACAAGATGGGGCAACGTCTCTCATAGCCCAGACTGTTATGACAGAGTTGCGACGAAAATTTCCCAATAAACTGATTTCAAGAAACTCCGAATTTCATTGGCCCCCCAGGTCGCCTGACCTTACTGCACCTGACTTTTTCTTGTGGGGTTTATGTAAACAAGAAGGTTATAAAACAAAGCCAACAAATTTGGATGAACTAAAACAATCCATTCGGGCAACAATTGCGGCTATTCCTGTCGCAACTCTCAAAGCAGCAATGAACAACTTTTTACTAAGATGCCGCACTTGTGTCAACGAGCATGGGGGGCATTTAAATTCAATTATTTTTAAAACTAGTTAAGCTACATTTAATAAAATTTAATGATCTTCAACTTGAAAAAAAATAAATGAATTCCATACACTAAAAAAAAGTTATTTGAGTTTCTAATAATTTCCTTAAAAAATTGTATTTTATTCAAAATCAACTTGAAACTTAACCACCCCTTATTTAAAAAAAAAATTTTAATTTTGAAATATTTTCAATGTTGAAAATTTTGGTACAAAAATTTGGAAATTGAAATATCTTCGGTTCTTTTTAACTTGTTTGTAAATGTGAAAACTGCTTCAATTATATTCAAATACGTTTTTTTATATGGAAGAAAAGTGCTACAACGTTAAAAACAACTTCCAAAACCAATGCGGCTTTTAAGGAAACTTTCTCATTTTCGTACTTACATTTTATGATCTATATTGGGTAGTCGAAAAAGTCTTTTCGTATTTCAAATCAAACTTCAATTCATTTTTTTTATATTTATAATGAACTTTATTAAACCAAATATGTACCATTTTGGTCGACCACCTTTTGCCATTTTTCTTCTAGAGACATTATTCCGTCAGTGTAAAACTTTTGTGGTTTCTCGGCGAAAAACTGGGACAAGTAATTTTCACAGGGAGTTCTGCATTGACCGAAGCAAATGGTAGTCCGATGGTGCAAGATCAGGGCTATATGGTGGATGCTACAAAACTTCCCAGACAAGCTCTCCCAGTTTTTGCCGAGCCATCAAAGATGTGTGTAGCCTAGCGTTGTCCTGATGGAAGACGACGCCCTTTCTGCTGATCAGTTGTGGCCGTTTTTTTTCGATTGCTTGCTTCAATCTCATCAGTTGTTGACAGTAAAGTGTAGAATCAATCGTTCGAGCAGGCCAATCCCACCAAACACACAGCATAACCTTTCGAGGCGTCAATCCTGGATTTGCCACCATTTGTTGAGCTTCACCACCCTTGCACCATGATCTTTTTCGCACATTATTGTCGTATTTGATCCACTTTTCGTCTCCTGTTACCATTCGCTTCAGAAATGGTTCGATTTCATTTCGTTTCAGGAAAGAATCGCAGATGTTAATTCGGTCCATTAAATTTTTCACAGACAATTCATGTGGTACCCAAACATCGAGCTTCTTTTTGTACTCAGACTTTTTTAAATGGTTCAAAACCGTTTGATAATGAATGTTTAGTGCCTTGTCGATGTCATGGCAGCTTATGTGACGGTCCTGGTCAATCTTTTCCATAATTTCATCGACTTTTTCAACGATAGGTCGACCGGAGCGAGGTGCATCTTTTACATCGAAATTTGCAGAACGGAAGCGAGCAAACTATTGTTGTGCTACACGAACTGCTACAGCATCGTCTCCGTGAACTTCACAAATTTCATTGGTGGCTTGCGTGGCATACTTCCCTTTTTTATAGAAAAATTTCAGAATATAGCGAATTTCTTCATTATTTTCAGTCATTTTTGAACAGCTATAACTTGTTTTCAACTTCTCCGTATTTATTTTTTTTTTGACTAAATGAAGCTTAAAATGTCACCTTTCTAACACCATATGATATGACACTGATCAACTCCAAAGTAGGCAGGCTCAATCATGGAAGATTTAAGAAGGGCGCCCCGAGCTTATAAATGTCCTCGACCTCGTCCCCACATAACTCGTCCCCAGATATCCTGGGCACACAAATACTGAACTCGAAAGAGAAGTGAGAAGCAGTTAAAAAGTTTGCAGCAAGAATTCTAATAAGACTCCGAAACATAGAATGGGAGCGCAAACGGAAGCAATGTGAATGCCACCGAACTAGATGCGTTATCCAAGGAAGCCGTTTTGAAGCAGATCCCCTGTGCAGGTGACTATATTTACGAACAGGCGACAAGCGTGACGTTAGCATCAAGACGATCCCAAACAGACGAACCCAAGTCTATATCGAGCAACGATATTGCAACTTCCTCATGCTCCATTGGTCACAAAGCACTGCACGCTATTGATAGTGTATAACCCCCATACGCAATTAGGAGAGGAATTTGTACGCAGGTACCTGGTGCGTCTAAACGGCGCAAACAGGGCTCCACCTCATGAAATACCTTTCGCAGTCCCAGAGTGGAATCAGCCGAGGGGGGAAGAATGTTATACGGTAAGTGGGAGCATGCCCCACATACCACTGAAGTGGCGGCATCTTTGATGATGATTCTGACAACTGTTCTGTTCAGTTCTGTTTCTGTTTCTGTGTGAACTCACATTTTTTTCCTCATTTAATTTTAATAACTTTTTTATGAAGAAATATTTCATTCTACTAAAAAAACCATATAAATTGAAATTTCAAAGTTTGCAAACATTAAACAAAAATTCAACAAAATTTGTATCTAAATTTGACACTTTTTAATCGAAATTGTAAGAAAATATTCAAATTTTTTTTGAAAAATTAAAAAAAGTGCGGCTTATAACTTATCGAATTTTCGTATAATAAGGCGCAAGTTTGAATTTTTATTTTCTGATTTTTCAAAAAGTTTCCCAAAAGCTAATAACCACTGCATCAAGTGTTCCTACTTTCAGGCAATATCTGGCATAAGGCCGTGGGTTAACCTCCTTTTTAGACTGCTATTCCATTTTCTTTGCCATTTCCGCCTTAGGAATTGTAGCGGTGTGTCTTTGCAGCTTCTCTTCTCTTTCATAATTCGTGTGGATTCTTCTGCTACAAAAATGAATGGCTTCATCTGGCATAAAACTATAGGTTTCACAACTTGTAGTACAATACAAATTAATGGAGCAGCTCGACTACTATATCCTTAATTATTTATATACATGCATACATAAACAATATTTATATTTGCCTATAATTTTTTTGCTAGACGAAATGGGAAATTGAACCAGGGAAAGGCATTCGAATCGAAATGACCACACATCTGTTTATTTTGTTTATGTGACAACTCAGGCTGTGGCATTTTGCGTGCGCCTTGAAATTTCAGCAAAATTGGTGAAAGGGGAAAGTTGCGGCTGTGACAGGCTTCACTCTACTACAACTAAACAAGTATGTCCTCCCATCGAAATATCCAAATAAATCACTTCACATTCTTCAGTTCTAATACTCATTAGAGCGCAAAATATCTGTGTGGGGAAAATTAAATATCAAAGGAATATGCCACTAAACAGCCCACCACGCGTACAATTCAGAGTCAAACATTTGCTATTAATTAAAATTTCCTAAATAGCCGAGAGTTGTGGAAAAGATTCACTTGTTGTCAATGACACCGAAGTGAAGAGCAGAGCTCATTAAAATTGATTTCAAACTACATAACCGCATACATTTTTGGTCCACCACTTTTCTTTGGAAGCGCACAACGTTATACGGTCCCTAGACATTGCGATTAGGTTGTGTGACTAGTCGTATGAAGTATTGGCAGTTAGGCATCGCACACATCGGGATTTTCTATGCAACTCGTTTTTTCTATTTCATTCATTAAAAGCTCCAGTTTAGCGTAGACAAAATGAGCGATGGAATAAATACGCTTTTGGTTGCAAACGAAATTGCAGATGGGGAAAAATGCAAAATAAAAAAAATAAAAACTAATATTATTATTTTTAATAAATTACTAAATTATATTATTCTTTTTGTATTCATACTTGTATGATACAATATTTATGAGTTTTTCACTTTTGGTGTTACAGAGTTTTAAGATTTTTTATATATCTCAATAAAATCAATCCCATTTTCATAGCCTCGCACGAGTGATTAAATACTCTCTCTTTCATGGCAAAAATGCACTCGCAGGTTTGCCATTGCCTACTGAGGGGCGAGCGCTATTAGAAAAATATTCTATTTATTGGTGTTTCACGGAGATTCAAACCTGTGGTTTTCCGTGTTCTAGTGACGTCACGGCTACGGCTTAGCGGCCGCCGTGTGTTGTATTGTATAATCAACTACAATTGAGCTTCATACTATGAGCAATTTTCGACAATATACTCGTACTCAAATTGCACAACAAATCGCAACGTCTGAGGGCTGCTCTAGATATTCATACACATACACACATACATGTGCCCTTATACTCGTATGCATACACATCCAGGGCAAGAGGCGCAACCGGCACAATGCAGTTGTAATGCATACGAAATGTAATTATTCGGCATAATAAATCAAAATGTTTGCTTTTTCCAATTCCAAATACAAATCCAAATCCCTTTTGGAGCGATGGCGAAGAACAAAAGTTTCAATTACAAATCAGAAATAATGAAGAGAAAATCAAATGTAATGCGGAAGCAAACAAACATTTCTGTGGAATAGAGTAGCACACAAAGGGGTGGGGGCGCAATTGGGCGAGTGGCAAACAAATGTGCCACGTTTGTTTTGTGGCAACATACATATGGCACCATAGCTGCTTGCTGGCCCCAACGCCGGCCATGGAGGCAATTGAGCGCAGCACAAAATGTGGCATGGCAACAGGAAAAATCAAGATGGGCAATAAATAATTTCGAGGGGGGGATATTAACATACACGCACAGCAAACTGTGGCCATGGCAAGTTCTGGAGCTGCGATTGGCGTGAAGAAAACGTTTTTTGGCAGATGATTTACGATGTGAACGACCGAGAGCCGAAATCGCTTGTGCTTGCATAAAAATGTTGCATGCATACAACGACCACAACGACGACGCACAAGTGCAACGCAACCCAAAGCGATGTTGCACATATGGCAGGGCGAGAAATTTTCAATTTCATACAATGCCAACAACAGCTATCAGAATAATGCTATGGCGAAACGCCAAGTGGACACTTTAAATTAATTTTATTTGCGGTTCGAAGTCGGGCACTCGGCAAGTGCCGGCACGTATGTTCGTTTGTGTTGCAAGCGCAACGCATGTTTCGCAACTAACATGGCATTAAAGCAACCACAGCATGAAAGAATTAAATTTTTCAAACAATCACACATAAACTATCGCATATCCATTGGTTGGCATAGCAAATATAACAGCCCACCTCCGCCCGCATGCACTTAGTGGTCCCAGCGCCTAACCCTGCACACTGCATTGCTGCTGCGCTGCTCGACTCTTTCTGTGTGGAGCTTGTCGAGTCGCATAAATCTTTCACTTTTGCCACTGGCTGCCACATAAATAAATATTTCATTTCATATCATTCCATTTTGAATTGATGTTATTATTGTTTTTGCCATGGCAACAGCTGCTGTTTTTATTGTACTTGTAATTAGACGCAGTTGTCTAGCGAGTATATTTCAACAATGGCAACAACAATGTGCGAGCTCTGGATTATAAATGCAATAATGCTTGTTTTTCTCACTCTTCACTGCGTGAGACTTTTTATTTTACACAGAATCCGAATCAGTTCTAAACATTTATGCTTGTTGTCTGCATTTTTATTGTTGTACTCTTCGAATTGAAATATGGCAATTAAAATATGTGAATAACAAGTTGAAGTCACACTGGCAGTGATTAGTTACATACACACGCATACATGCATACATACATGCACGATGAGAAGGCTAATGAGGTGCAAGATCAAATGTTTTATTTCGGTGGATAGAAAATCACATAAAACGACTGAAAATATATACACATACAGGCATGTACGAGTCCTATCTGTGGACTTTTAATAAAACGACTTAAGTGGACAAAGCACCTTTTATCTGTCGAGTAAGGCATTGCGGAGATAGAGAGCAAATTTTAAACGACAAATCATTATGTGGCTTCGAACCCCATGCGTGTGAAATTTAAATAAAAAATGCGGCTTTGGAACATCAGAATTCCCTGGTCTAAAGGCAAAACCGGCTAAAGTCAGATAAGCTGTCAAAAATGAACATATAAGGGCAGGGTGTTCCAGGTATGGGTATACTTATGTACAGGGTGAACGATATGAAGTGTTACCAACTTCACACTGCTTGTATCTGTAAAACAGCTCATGACATCAACGTCAAAATTGTTCTAGTGACAGTTCAATATTGTTTATAAGCCATCAAAAGCATTTGTGTCTCAGTTTTGTTAATTTTTGTTTTCTGTGATGGAATTCAAACGTAATATGCGTTATATTTGGCTGGAAAATCACAACCAGCCATTGTTCGTGAACTCTGTCACCACCTCAAAGTGAATAAAATGTTTGTGTATTGCACTATAAAACGTTACAATGATATTGGTAGCATTGCCAAACGCTATGGAGGTGGATAAAAAAAACCGCAACAACGCCAGAAATGGTTCGAGAAGTGAAGGCTCGACTTGAACGAAATCCACCTCGAAGTGGAAGAAAAATGACCAAAGAACTGAAAATATCGCAAGACAGCATTCGACGCATATTAAAAAATTAGCTTAAGGTCAAGGCTTACAAGTTCCAAAAAGCACACGGTCTTTCACCCCAGCAAAAGAAAGTTCGGTGCGAAAGAGCAAAGGAGTTGTTGCGCTGGCACGAACGTTGCGAATTTCCTAACATTGGGTTTTCTGATGAAAAAATTTCCCAATTGAGCAGTTTATAAACACTCAAAACGATTGTGTTTACTTGACCGAACGATTATAAGAGAATTTGAGCCTACGTATGGCCACTCGAAGCAATTTCCCGTTGCAAGTAATGGTTTGGGCCGCAGTAACCGGTGTTAAAGTGAATGCGACTTATTATCGGGAAAATGTTTTAGAAGCTGCTTAAGAGCCGTGGGCACGCAAACATTTCGGTCGTAAATGTGGACGTTCCAACAAGACTCGGCACCGTCTCATAAAACTCGTGTGAGCCAAGAATGATTAAAAAATCATGTTCCTCACTTCATTTCGTCCACACAATGGTTTCGAATTCGCCAGACGCAAATCCGATGGACTATTCCATCTGGCCTATTTTGGAGAGCAAGGTCAGGTCTAAAAAATATACCAGTATGGATGCGCTGAAAAAAGCGATTATACGAGATTGGGCCAAAATACCTCAAGATCACATTCGTGTAGCATGCAACTCATTTTTTGACCGCTTGAAGGCTATAGTCAAGGCAAAAGGTGGTCATATCGAGCGAAAGTGAATATACATATGTTAAAATTGTAAACATTCTTGAACAATTTTGTCTTTGAAATCAGTAAAAACTAATTTCACACAAAAAAGTTATGGTGTTTTGAATGGGTAACACTTCATATCGTTCATCCGTATATATGAATAAGTTCATTCATTTCGCTAAACATCAACGTCTAAAACATAATGAAAGTTTACTGTATTTAAGATTTGTCGGTGTACATGGTTCCCTTGAAGTAAGTCTGGAGCACCCGGTATTTCAACAGTGTTTGGCATCCTCTACGGGTAACTGTTCCAGGGAAACCGGCGGATGTTCTGACAACAGCAGATTTGCTCTTAACGACCCCTACGCAGTTGATGTGACCGCGAAGTCTGCTATCTTCAGAGCCCGAAGTAAAGCTCTCGCAGTTAAGCAGCTGCTAAATATCTAAAGTGTGTTTGGACCAACACGAAATGTGTATAAGTATATATCTCGGACCATAAGACATATTAAAGTTCCGTTAGGAGAGAAAGGAAAGGCAGAAGTTGTTAGATCCACTAAAAAATTCTACTTGCTTTGAGTTTACCAGATTCGCAAATCTATAAGAAGACTAGTAAAATCACTAGCAGAAAACTAGTGAACAAACTCTAATACACCTATAGAGTGTCGCATTTGAATTGAGCTGTAATTAAGATCGAGAATGTACATATGTCTATGGCTGCTAAAAGCATTACAATAGGGTTATTTGTTCGGAGCGTCGGAAATTGAAATCTGTTGGAGCTTTTAAGCTGAAAAAGAGGTAAAGTACATTCATCTTTCCTAACACCATCCTGTGAGGCATCCATAAAAATAATACTACTGGCGACATTTGAGAGGATCGAACTACCGCTTTTAAGTTTCACAGTGGGGCAACGGGACGGCAGGAACTAGTAGAAAGCACCTGCTGAAACTACGACCTGTTGCAAGAACACACGCAGGATGCTGCTATTGGACGCATGCTGTTGCACTCCGAACACCAACTATGAGTTAGGCAGAATGACATCCTTGCTCAACAAGAAGTACTTTATGATATTTTGCTTTAGGAACCACCCCATCAGGCAGCTGCTGAAAGCCAGACAATCTCTTAGGCGCGTCGAAATTCGTCTCCTCTAGAACATTTTTTTCCACATATACACATTTTCGGCCTCTGAATGTTGTCAACGAACACATATCCAGCAGTGAAGGAACTCCGCATAGCACTAACCAACTCTTCACAAGTCCGTTAAAAGCTACTCATCTAAAGCTCGTCTCTTTGCTCTCACCCCATACGCATTGCCCGTTTTTTGAACCCCTTTTTATGGCGCTTAATCCTTTTCGGGTATTTGACCACGCTCCTCCTCCTATCTGGGAAGGTTATTTTTCCACAATTGGCTCCCCCCTAACTGGCACGTACATTTTTGCGTCTTGATGGGATTCCACAAGTGGAGAGACCTACAGCTTTAAGCCGTCTCCGAACGGTTTTTTTAAGAGAAGCTTTTTCATGGCAGAAATACACTACGAGGTTTTCCTTTGCCTGTCGAGGGGCGGTCGCTATTAGATAACCCTTCTTCTGTCATTTTGGTGTTTCATGTATGGAGATTCGAATTTACGCACTTCCAAATGGTAGTCACATACCAGCATTTGCATTTGCTCGGCCAGCGCATTTTGCGTTTGAAGGCAATTATTGTGAAGATTTAAAATAAAATTTTGCTCTCTACTTGGTTTGATAGTGGTTTATTGAAGAGATTCCTGGAATTTAATTGAAAAATCTTGTTTTATACAAATCACAGACAGTTGAGGAAACGAAAATGCCTTAAAGGCGGAAACTATTCGACCGCCGCAATCCAATGGACTTACCATTCGAAAGTGCGTAGACTCGAATCTCCGGGCATGAATCGTCGAACTGATGGAACAAGTTTTTTTCTAAAAGCGGTCGCCCATCGGCAGGCAATGGCGAACCTTAAAGTGTATTTCTGCCATGAAAAAAGCTACTTTTAAAAAACCATTTGCAGTTCGGAGTCGGCTTAAAACTGTTGGTCCCTCTATTTGTGGAACAACATCATGCGCTCGGCCAGACGCAGCAGTGGAGAGCATGGCGCTAAGTGTTGTTCAAATTTTGATTTTGTTTTGTGCGAAAATTTAAGTTAGATTTTTTTTAGTTTTCCTTGGAAAGCCTTTCGGCATTTCCAATAGCTAAAAATAGCGTTGCTGGCACATCTCGCATTTGTCATTCATCACTCATTTGTGAATAAAATCTGAAAATAAATGTGCAAGGACATAAAGACCAACTGTGTGCTGAATTTGGGTAATAAAACAGCATTTCCTAAGACTAATAATATTCAAATCAAAAATTTGCATAACCACGTAATAGGATGCCAATTGAAAATATTCTCATAAGTTCAACAAAAATTTGTAATAACCATTTTGATGCCATTATAAGCGGAAACTCCTAATGCAAATTCTAAAAACGATTTCTTAGTGAAAAATTGCTAAAAAAGAAAAGGCTTTCAATAATGAGAATAATAGCCAATGCAACTCCCAATGCTTTCCCACATCAATTCTCATGCCATTCATTCGCATTCAAATGCTAAGTAGGCTGTAGAGGGATAAAACCTGTTGTTGTTGTTATTAGATGTATGCTATGCATGACAATAGAAATATGAGAATATCATTGGCAATTCGGATAATTAATTCGATACGCACAATGAACTGAGGGTATTACACGTACAAAGGCGACAGGGACTAGCTATAGGGGGAGAGTTTCTTCTTTTCATTTTTGTTGTCATACAAGCATCCAGATAAGGAAATGTAACCCTTTCGCATTACCTTTTTGCATCCAAATGCACGGACGGACGGGCGGGCATGCTTTTGAAAAGAAGTACATAAGCATTAAGTTTTTGAAAAGATTTGGCGAATTACAAAGGAAAGGCTTAAAGGCGACCTACTATCCCATACATAAATTCACATTAAAGGATACTTGAAAGTGGTGCCGTGGACTTTTCAATAGTTGAATTTTTTTTGGAATTTCTTCGTATGCGCCAAACAATGAGGAGCTTAGAAAGAATGCCTGGCAACTATTATTTATATACTTACATTTTATTATACTTTTTTGTTTGGCGTTGCTTATAAATTGGTGTGCAATGTCGGGTTGGGTTGGAAAAGCCTTGCTGCCAAGTATGCAGTTATTATCCCTGGGGAATCTGCTTTTCATGATTTTTCTTTTCATAACTTATTATTATTGTAGATATTTTCCCTGCATGCGCATGTGTGTGTGTGTGTAAGTGTATATTTTAAGACTTTACGTGCATTTCTTACGGCTTAATGGAAAAATGTAAAACTCGCTGGCAAAAACTGCGCCTCATAAATTTATTGTTAGGCAAATTTTCAAATTTCCAATCTTTTCATTTCAATTTCATTTTCTATTTTGTTTCCATCGCAGCTATGCGCACAAAAGCCGAAGCGTTTAAACAGAGAATTATTACTGAGAGAAAAATTGAGTGCTGCAAAATAAGACAATTGTTAACTTTTACCTTCGACACGGCAGATATTGTTTGTTGCAACATGGAAACAAACAAATGCAGACATCTTTTGCTCTCCTAAATTGTATCAAAGGAAAAATTGTTGATTCAACGCAATGGCAGTAAATAAATTGCAATTTTTCAATAAAGCTGTTTACACCCTTCTTGTTTTTTCACATTTCTCACCGATACAATTTTTTTTCTTTTCATTCCCATTTTTTCTGCCTGCCACTTTTTGTATTCGCCTGCGCCTTTACCTTTGCCTTTGCCTGTGGCTTGGCTTTGCTGAGTGTTGCAGTTATCGTTTCTTTCATGCTGTTGTTGGTGCTACTACTGCGGTTGTTTGTATTGTTGTTGTCAATGACGTTGCTTGTTGATGTTGATTGCATGCTTGGTTGGTTGGTTGGCTCTCGGCTCGGCTGATTATGCGTGCCCTGCTGCCGCATAGTGCGCCTGCTTTCTCGTCGTCTCAGCTATTCTATATTTTCTCCTTTATGCACTTTTTTGTTTAGCTCCTTTGCAGAGCCGTTGCTAGGCAGCATCGGCGGTGATAGTGGCAGCAAGAGATCCCTGTTACCAAGAAAAATATATTAGCATACTTTATTGTCGACACATTACACTGCTACACGCACTTCTGCAGCGCACTCGGCAAGGCTGCGACTGCATATACATAAATGTATGTGTGTATGTGTGTTTGTTTGGCCGTACAAGTGTGACGCATTGCCACTTGGCCTGAAGATGCTGTGCTGCGCGAGTGAGTGCAGGCGTGCTGTTGCCGTGAGCGATGACTGCGTGTGTTTGCAGTCCTTTGCTGCGCGAAGGCAGACACTAATACATCTACATACATATACTAGTAAATGGATAGTTACCCCGCAAGGAAATCGATTGGGTGTTTCATACACAACATGAATTCATTTCGCTTTGATCTGGAAAATAGATAGATAAAAATTATTTGAGAAAAGTTAAAATTGAACCGTTCAAGTATCTCAAAGACGGCGGGCACTCACCGGCAGTCAACTGTTATCCGCCCAAGAAAAGTGCCCCTTCAAGCGAAGGTAATTTTTCCCTTGAAGAGCGGGATTTTTCATAGAAAAAATGTTCACCTAAGAGAAATATCCCTCTAATAGAGGTGGCTGTATAGAGGTTACATAGAGATATATTATTTATGAAACGATGTACAAAGTGGCGCAAAATAAATAACCCTATGGGAAGAATAAAAAAGGATGTAACAACGAAACCGAAAAACTGATAACAGACCAAAACATTGTGCGCTTTGCTATGGCGTAGAGGCTACGTTGGTTTGGGCATCTACTCAGAATGGACGACAACAGCATTACGAAAATGACCTTCAACTCTGATGGGCAGTAGAACATGCGGAAGACCCCCAAGAAGATGGATTGATTACATCCAAGAAGACCTACGGTGAATTAATGCTAGAAGGAACCATGCAGTGAACCGACACGTATGGAGAGGTATTGTAAAGAAAGCACTGGCTCAAACGGAGCTGTAATTGCCATGATGATGGCGACGATGGGAAGATTTATAATTTTTGCAAATGTCGTCGTACGTCAATCATGTTTGGCACTTATAAACTACAGCAACTTTGATGAACAGCTACAGTAAAAAACGTCTGGTTCTCCTGCTTAAACCGGGTAAACAACCCGATCTACCTCTGTCATACAGACCCCTATGTCTGCTGGACACAGTGGGAAAGGTACTGGAACGCATTATCTGCGAACGACTCCAGGAGCATCTGGAAGGCTCGACAGGTTTTTCAGACAACCAATTCGGCTTCCGGAAAGCTAGATCTACGGTGGATGCAATAAGAACGGTGGTGGAGATAGCACACAGGGCTATAAGTTCGGGAAGATCGGCAAGAAAGTTCTGCGCTGTGATCACCCTAGATGTTAGAAATACTTTTAATTCGGCAAACAGGCCTAGCATCATCACAGCTCTCAGAGGTTTCAATGTACCAGCCTACCTTGTCCGCATTATCAGCAGTTATCTAAGTGACCGCATTCTGCGATATGAAACTGAAAAGGGACAAAAAATGTACAAGGTCTCAGGTGGTGTACCACAAGGTTCAGTGCTGGGTCCAACTTTGTGGAACATCATGTACGATGCAGTCCTGAAGGTGAAGCTCCCGCCAAACGCCGAAATTGTGGGATACGCAGATGATATTGCCCTGGTGGTAGTTGATAGGAAACTTGACCACTTGAAGGAAAAGTGCAACGATGCTGCAGCGAGAGTGCAACGATGGCTTAACGAGGCTAAGTTAGATTTAGCCGGTAACAAAACCGAGGCAGTTCTAATAAGTGCTGGAGGGCGAAAGTCCTTTGAGCTGAACATAGGTACACACCGTATAGTATCGAAAAAGGCGATCAAATATCTTGGGGTCTGGATCGACACAAGACTTTGTTTCAGGCAGCATTTAATAAATGTAAGTTCCAAGGCGGCTTCTATCAATGGTGCCCTAACGCGACTTCTCCCTAATATAGGCGGGCCCCAGGGAAATCGCAGACGGCTACTGTCATTGGTTGCTGACTCTATAATTCTGTATGCAGCACCTATCTGGGCTGGGACCAAAAAGTCTAATCTACGGGAAGTCACCCAGACCTACAGGCAAGGCGCGCTGCGTGTAGCTTGCGCGTATAGAATGGTGTCTGATGATGCAATCTTCGTAATAGCGAGAAAGATACCCCCCAACCTCTTGGCAGATGAAATGTTTCGGCTCTATAACAGACAGGGAACGCGGCCCACACCTGGAGAAAAAGCAGCGGAGCGACTGCTGACAATAGGTCGGTGGCAGCAGCGGTGGGATGAGTCACAAAGCGGACGTTGGACCTACAAACTCATACCACGTGTTGATGAGTGGTTAATGAGAAAACATGGAGACACCGACTATCACCTTTCACAGTTGCTCAGCGGACATGGCTGTTTTCAGGAATACCTGCACCATTTTAAGCTGGCAGACAGCCCTTTCTGTCCAAACTGCCCGAATACAGACGAAAACGCAGAACACGTCATGTTTTATTGCGACCGCTTTAGAGAGGAACGAGGTATACTGGAGCAAGCCCTGGGTCATCAACCGTCCTCCAGCACCCTCATACGAGATATGTGCGCAACCAGGGGTAAGTGGGAGGCAACGCAAACGTTTGCAGGTAAGATTATGACGCGACTTCGCCATATTGATTGGGAACGCAAAGCGTTTCAGCAACAGAGAAGGCGGATAGTCTCTGACGAACCGACAACAAGCACAGACGTTTGAGTGAAACACTCAATACAGTATCATACAGAAGACAAGACGGTAGTGATTTAAGATAACACTACTGCAAGCTTTCCGATACCTCCTTTACTTCGGACCACCAATAAACATAGTGGGAGTAATTGAGACTATCGACGGTGTATAGACTTCATACGCCTGCAGGAGAGGAACCTGGACGCGGGTACCTGTTGTGTCTTCGGACATAAACGCGGCTCTACCCAGAAGTTATACTTTTGTGGTCCCAGGGTAGAACTAGCCGAGGTGGAGGATTGTTATAGTGTTAGTGGGAGCGTGCCCCACATACAATTGGTGTGACGGCACCTTTGAGATGTTTCTGACATTTTGATTTCAACCTCCATAAAAAAAAAAAAAAAAAGCTACTGTAAAAAAGCAGACACGCAATAGAACGCGTAAAGGTCACAATAAATTTTTCCTTCTCTCAAAACTATTTTCCTATTTAAAAGTAGTAAAAAATTGATTCAGAAACAAAATTAATGAATTCTGCGCCAACTTGTCTATGACCTTGCAGCCTGGATAAGGTGACGCAGTGTTGAGTTGGCCAAATCTTGCGCTGTCTCATTCTTGAGCGCAAATATCTCTCGGACGACTGATAGTCGGCCCTTTGGATACTCATCCTGGTACATAAAAATGTAGAAAAGTTATCAGCGAAGCAAATGCAAGAGGTAGTTTGGAACACTTATTTTGGCAATATTCCGATCAACAGAGAGAGAGGTTGGTAAGTATTTTGGAGAGCTTGCGAGCGGTCACCTAACGCTGACATTCCTAGACAAGCAGCGCTGGCAGAAATATCCACTGGGTGATAAAAAGTCGGTGCTGATGGATATCTGAAAGATATATAAAAGGATTCTAACGAAGTTTCGATGGTTGGATAGTGGGATTGGGGAGTAGTCTGACTTGCCTTGCTGCAATAGGAAGACTGCTCTACTAAACACTAAATATCACATTTTCAGGGCATCCAACATTTTTAGAACGATTTAATGATAATTTAATGAACATTTTCTTCTTCACTTCAAGATTCTTGCCAGGTATCCACCTCGTGAGCTCCTATACACGCACATACATATGTACACATGCGTGTGCGTGTGTGTGCCTGACTTGGCATATCTTCATTCTACCCATAGAGAGATGCATTTGTTTGTAGTCATGCACGTGTGCCAAGTCTTATACTTTTGTAAACAAACACATATGTTTGCACGCACACACAAACAAGAGTACGCATGCATGCAATAGGAACCAAGCACACTGCATATCCCAAGTCTATCCTATGTTTGTACGATCGCACCTTTGTAAAAAACAAAAAAAGTATTGCATGCAAATGCAGCGTACAAATAATACCTCTTGTTACCTCCTTTTGTTTGCTTTTCTACAAATATCGTACTAACACATACATATACACCCAGTAGTAATGTAGCGAGTAACCTTAGCACTGACTCCGGCGCACACTTCTCGTGACTTTGTCCAAGCCCAGGTGCAAAGCTGATGAAGAGGGAAGTTGTCGAGCGCGGATATAATTCAAATCCCGGTATTATTGAGTCTAACTTTTTTATATTAGATGCACACAAGAAAAAGTAGTTTTAAAAATATGTTTCAAATTTTCATCACGAGATTAAATCGAATTAAATTAAATATAATCTCGAAAATCCCTGGACCCCGAAAATAATGAAAATTCACTAAAAATTCAATAAATTTTAACAAAATCAAAAACCTTTTCGGGGATCGCGGGATTAAAAAATAGGATCCTGAAAACTCGGGATCCCGAAAATTCACTAAAAGTTTAAAAAATAACTTTAAAAAAAATAGCATCACCAAAATTCTGGGATCCTGAAAAATCCCGAAAATTTACTTTCCTAATGAGAACGGAATTATCCATGTTTGGAACTCACCAGCAATGCCGTTCCCAAGGTCTCTTCAGCTTTGCCTATAGCAATTTTAATTACGACATTGTAGCTAATATGAAAAAAGCAATAATATTTTCGATGAGGATAGAAGCATTTAAATAAAATTATCACAAACATTATTTTTATATGTTTCTTTTTTCAGTGCGTGGGGCCCTAGCCGAAGTGGGTTACCTAAACCGTCTTCTTCTTCTTGATTGGCCTGATAACGGCTTACCTGATTTTTGCCGAGTTTAACGAAGCGCGCCAGTTGGTGCCAGTTGGAAACACCAAGTGAAGCCAAGTCCTTCTCCACCTGATCTTTCCAACTTACAGAAGGAGGTACCGCATCGAGTACTTTCAGAGCCGGAACGTTTGTATCCATTCGGACATTTGTTTTCTATATTCGTTGCACTATGTCCATGTCGTCGTAAAGCTCAGGCGTTTCTTGAGGTATTGAACAAAAAGATTCTGCGGAAGATTTTTAGATCTTTGCACGTTGGTGATGGAAAAATGGGTTGCATATGTACACCGCCTTATGGATAATACGTTTCTGAATTGTTGGTGGCTTCATTTATACATTTTTTAATATTATATTTATTTGTTCGCCCATCATTCATTTTCTGTGAGGCTCCTTTATTGCAATCAATTTCAACTCAATTTCCTCAGTGATTTACTTAGAATTTCTTTTATCTGCTGGAAAAACTGTTCCCTTAGCGAAGTTAATCTATGGATTGAGCTTTGGGTCAAATAGTCACAAGCAGTGAACGAAATGCGAGATGTCGCTATGTTATAGTGCAAAAATCAAGTCTCGCCACAAAACAGGCATTCCAAAATTATGCAGATATTGATAATTGTCCTCCATAAGGCATCCTATGCAAAAGTAAGCAATTGTTGGTAGTAGGATAACCAGCACCGTCGCTAAAGTAATATTTATACGCTAATTTGAAACTAGTCCGATTTACTGCTGTGCTACTTGCGCTTTGTTGTTGCTATCGCCGCGCTCTGCTACTGCTCGTAGGCACAATGATGACATTTAAAGTATCTTTGTACAAAACAAACA
This sequence comes from Anastrepha ludens, assembly GCF_028408465.1. Lineage (NCBI taxonomy): Eukaryota > Metazoa > Arthropoda > Insecta > Diptera > Tephritidae > Anastrepha > Anastrepha ludens. The sequence continues at coordinate 112,846,690 of NC_071500.1, read as the reverse complement.
AAAGATTCTTTTATTTCCTTTCATCACCGTGGCCCTACCTCAAAGCGCAGTCAACCTCAACGTTGCTCTTCTTCTGCTCCCTCCTTTCTTAGCTCCGCTCCTTAGATTTGTATCTATCTCCCATTTTATAAACACTTCCATTTGGTAGGTTTCTATTTGTACCTCAATATTTCAGTTGAATTTCTTTGTTTGTTGATTTGTTTTTTTAGATTCTTTTTTTTTGTTGTTGCTTGTTCGCCTTTACTCAACCACTTTGCGTAAAGTGTCACCGTTGCTACGTTTTCTAGCGTCCAATTACAATTTTTCCACAAAACTGCACATAGGCTTACATATGTAAACATATCAGGTATGTATGTATGTGAGTGATTTTTCAATTTTCTAGCAGTGTCTTCTGTGGTTGTGGGTTTCTAATTAAATCTATAGAAATTTGTTAAGAAGTGATGATGTTATTTAAAATTCTCTATACAAAAACATTCCAAGGCGTATTTTCTCATTCTGCAATTGTCTCCGCGCTGTGAATTTTCGTGTTAAATTCTATACAATTTTGCCCGCCCGAATCCTGTGTTAGAAATAGCGCACTAGGCATTATCACACATCTCAAGTTTTACCATTATTTTCTTACCCAATGTACACAACCAAAAAAAAAAATCCACTTGGTTCTAGTGAAGCGGGCATACTTGGATAGCAGCATATTTGGACAACTTTATTCAAGAATAAAATGCTCTAAATTTGCGCATAGTGCCTCAAAATTCTTGCTACGATGTGGCGACTTAAGTCCACAGAAGAGAATGGCGACGAAAGCATCGCCAAACAGGCGCTGCTAGCAAATTCCTTCCAAAAATCAGGACGATATGTAGGCAGACTACGAACCACCTGGCGCCGTTCAACGGAAGCGGAAATGAGGTCTTTGAATAAGAATTGGAATGAACTTAGAGCCCCTGCACAAAATCGTGTTCCATGGCGAAGAGAAGTTGTTGACGCACGTCTGCATAGACTTCACAGACTTCCTACATTTCAAACGAGCTCCGAGGAGGTACTGTTAGATTATAGGGATCTAATTACAATTTGACTGTGTGAGGAATTGGAAATAAATTTTACGAGGGCGGGTCAATAAGTCCGTGACTTTTTGTACTTCTGACCTCTTTACTGAAAAAGAAATACTGCTCTTGTCAACAGGCATCTGTCAGTTGACTTCTGTCAAAATTTGAACGTGCTGCGTCAGTTAGTTTGTGTTTTACAGCTACCTTTATCGGACTACCCAGTAATTCACAGTCGACCACAAACGCAATCGTGTAACAACTTCACAGGAAGGTTTGGCGTTGTTTAATCGCAATATGGAGGAGTTTTTGCGCCGTTTTGTAACCGTGGACGAAACATGGATCCATCACCACACACCAGAGACCAAACAACAGTTGAAACAGTGGGTTTCTAAGGGTGAATCGGCTTAATAAGTATACGAAATTCAGTTTTTTCCATTTTCTCCTCAAATTACTGGGTAGTCGATAAAGGTAGCTGTAAAACACAAACTAACTGACGCAGCACGTTCAAATTTTGACAGAAGTCAACTGACAGATTCCTGTTGACAGGAGCAGTATTTCTTTTTCAGTAAAGAGGTCAGAAATACAAAAAGTCACGGACTTATTGACCCGCCCTCGTATGATTGGGAGAAGATTTTAGAGCCGAAGGGTAGTCTCTTTCAATGCTGTCAACTCAGCCCGAAGAACTTTGCTAAGTTCCGATTCAGTCAAGGAAATATTTCGGAGGTAAATATTTTGTTCGTGGAAGAAGGACGGACGGAGAAAAAAGAGGGGTTTTTATTTCCCATATTGGCGAGAGACTTTGAGCTTCTTACTCGTATCGCCAAACTTAAAGAAATAAACGTCAAAAGCAACGAATGTTGCCGAAAACAATTTTATCCGTGTGACCGAGAATGAAACATCAAAAGAGATTTGCCAGTGCTTCCCTTCCCTCTTACATATCTGTGTGTAAATCGGGACTGTGATACGATGGTTGTCGTTGGGAAGTTTCTGTTGAATTTTAGGGACTTAATGGCGGATTTAGTACATTGTGTTAGCTGTAGCTTATAGAAGGTGATAGCCAAGCGCGGTCTCATTAATTGCTCTCAATGCGGCTTGAGTCACATTGAGGTCATATTGATCATATGGAGCCTTATGGGTCATGGTAAGAGCATTTTTGTCTTTTCGAAAAATTGGAATCATATCACAGCGAATTCATTTAAACTGAAGTTACTGGACCAACTGATTCGTCATGTTTTCTTGTACCACTGCTGCTTATGACCATCTCCTTGTCTGCATTCCCCTTGGGCTCTACTGAGCACTTAGATATTGTTGCTAAAATCCAGCCTATGGTATGTGAATATGTATGTCGGCAAAACCTCATAAATTGTAAGAGTTCTTTAATTTACTCATCTGAATATTTAATGATTAGCTTCTTCGAAAGCCTACGCGTTCTTGCATTTGTGAAGTTTGTGTGCTTGTGTGCTGCTCATCGTTCTACAAAATAATTTCTTAAAACTATTTTATCTGTAAAACAACTAAATTACATCGAATTCTGCGTCAATTTACCAAAGTCTCATCCCATTTGCTGATTACCGTACGTACGCGGCCTTACCAATACATTAAAGAGGTCATATGGCAACATCTGGAGGCTGATTCTTTCATATTTGTTATTTTCTGGTGTTGTTTGTATGCCCACATATACATAAATATATGTATGTACGCATGTATATGTATGCACTACACTGGCATAATCAAACTGAACACTAAACAAGCCAAATCAAGAAGACCAGCAGGGAGAAATCAACGAATAAAAAAAAAACTTGGAAAAAATTGAAAAAAAAAATCCAAAAAAATACTCATATCAAAGCATAATAAGAAGGCAGCAGTAATTTTCAGTATACAAAATAACGCTATAAAACACTTAAGCGCTCGCTGGCAAACCCCCAGACCCCAGGCCAGCAAACGCATTTATGTACGTATGTAATAAAAGCGGGGAGTGAAAGAGGCAGCAGCAGGAAATGTTCATCGCATACAATTAGAGCATCGCATCTGCAATTGTGTGGAAGCATGAAAACAGCCTCGATCGTAAATCGATGGTATGAAGAGCAACATATGAGCACGACTGTGTTGGGCGGCCAGCATGTGGCCACCAGGCCGCCTGAAAAATGTACGAGCATACGAGTGTTTTCATGCTCGCATTACATTATCTTTAAGCACAGGCAGTTTTTGTAATAATTTTTGCTTATTTTTTCATAAATTTCACTCACCTTTTTTGCTTATTTTATTGTATATTTTCGTAGCACTTAATCTGTTTTTTTTTCTTTTTGGTTTTTTTACGTACATCTCCATCCAATCAAATTAATGTTACATGAAGCAATAACAGCAATTTGTGTTTAGGGGCGCTTTAATATTTTTTAAATAATACTTGTTAATTTCTTTTCGTTGGCTGAAAATTGTTGTTCTGCCAGTGAAGCGTAAAACACCCCCTTGAGGGAATAATAGGTGCTTGGGGCGGCAGTCGTTTAAATCGCAGCGATTGGGATTGGCACTGAAGTTGGCTTTTCCCGGATCGATAGCCGCAAAAAGAGCAGCTATAAGAGGTACGAAACGATCCATGGCAATATTTTTGGATACGGGCTTTGCAAAAGCTTCATCTGCTACGAAGTATTTAATTGGTGGGACGCTGATAAATAATACTTTTTTTCAGTTTTTCATATTTCTTCACGCACCTTTGAAATATGTATGGGATGCTATTGGGAGTAAGGAGCTCTGCGACTTTTTTAATTAAAATTATATGAAGCTCCTTTTCCATCTCTACTTGGACTCTCTTGGCATATTGCAAGCTGTCTAAGCGGCAGGAAATTATGGCACAAAACGGCACTAAACAATAACAGCTTGGCTGGGTAGTCGGCCACTACCATTCGCTTCGACTTTCAATAAGAAATAGTGGGGTTCACTTATCTAAAAGTGGTTAGATGTCTAGAAACAGGAGTTCTTGATTGGGTTAAACCACAGTTATTGCGCCGCTTTCAAACGGCAAAGTGGTAGAAACATTTTTTTCTAATAGCGTTTGCCCATCGGCAGGCTATGGCAAATGTCTGTACATTCTGAATGAATTCCAAAACTACTTCCATGAGTAGAAGGGCCGCGGGAAACTTATGCCACAAACATAATGAAACTACTTTGGGGAACTCCACACGCCCCATGACGCAGTATAGGCCCATGAGGGAAATATGAACGAAGATCGAATACTTTTGAGGCAGACCTTGCAACTCCCATATGCAGTGGGCGTCAGTGTTCAACTCGAAGTACATATAAAGATGAGCAGGTGCAGCTCCCGATAGCTCGGGTAGTAAATTCATCACCAAAAAAAAAACTCATATCTAAACTGAATTTAATTAGTTCCACTTGGTTTTCGATTAGAATATTTCCTAGCCGACTTTTGTTAGCGGAGAAGGCCAGAAACTGCACCACCTCTCATGACAATAAATTGCTCTTGAAATCTGCTAGTGAAACGCTCGATGTCTTTTATATCGCACAGCCTCTGAAGCTTTCCCTATTCATGTTTATCTACGTTTCTTATTTGTATTTAGAATTGTTGTACTTAATTCCCGAAGGCCCTAGTAGCCAGCGCTTATCTTTAATGAATCAGTTATTTAAAATTAGTTCCCATGTAAATAATTAAATAAATAAAAGATGCTCTTTCGAAGCTCGTATTATGCGCGATTTCAGAGTGACTCTTTAGGCAGTGCCTTTTTCCCCGTTTTAATGTGTAAGCTACATTTTTTATCATACCAAATGTGTGTTTTCTGCTCGCTGACTTCTTCTATGTAAAGGACAGGACAAAAGTGTATAAATATGGCATATCAACGAATTTTTTCCACCTTTTTTGGGCTAAATTAGTGCAAACTATTCTCTTGATTTCGGTGCAGTCTCAAGAGAAAGCTACTTGCTCTGGACGTGAAACTTTTGCTAAAGCTCAACTGTCCGGATTCCGTTAGATACTTGTGCACGTTTTATCTGTTGACTATGTGTTGGTCCCTTGAAATGGCTGATTGAATGATTTTCGTCTTTCCAGTTCTTCATATTTGGCGTTATTTTCATTTCCTGCAAAATAGTCCCAGGGGACAACAAGTAACACACGCGAATATCTGTAATTGCAATAACATCAAACAAATCAAGCACACACATACATATGCACATATGTTTATGTCACGCTTGCCCATTAAAAAAAAAGAGTACTGCGTGTCACTTCATAATGAAGCAAACGCTGCTCAGGGATTGCAGTACTTCGCGTACAAAATTGCCACTTGCTGCATTCCCAGTGCTGTCGCCCTCAGTATGAAGCCTCCTGCTGTGACATGAAAAATTAAAATCAGCAGTAAGCGATAGGCAACTCAATATAACAAAGAAAAAGAAGAAAACGGTGCGAAATTGATGAAAAAAGGAACAAATAAACACGAATCAGGAAATCTGGAGAAACGGAAAAATAAAAATTTGAAATTTGAAAACAAATTTGCTGCTGTTGCTAAAGGGAAGAAAAATTACGGATCGTATGGGCAAAGCTGCGCAAGTCTGACGACACACTTGCTTAAAAAGTAACAACTAAATACACATATGTATTATAGATAAGGGAAAGAAGGGAGTTTGGACGATGACAACATCCGATGAAGCGACGCTTGGAGTGTTCGAGAGAAAGATTCTGCGTAAGATTTTTGGACCTTTGCACGTTGGCAACAGCGAATATCGCAGACGATGGAACGATGAGCTGTATGAGCTTTACGACGACATAGACATAGCGCAGCGAATAAAGATCCAGCGGCTACGTTGGCTGGGTCATGTCGTCCGAATGGATACAAACGCTCCGGCTTTGAAAGTATTCGATGCGGTACCAGCTGGTGGTAGCAGAGGAAGAGGGCGGCCTCCTCTGCGTTGGAAAGATCAGGTGGAGAAGGACTTGGCTTCACTTGGTGTGTCCAACTGGCGCCGGTTAGCACGAGAAAGAAACGACTTGCGCGCTTTGTTAAACTCGGCCAAAATCGCGTAAGCGGTTATAGCGCCAATTAAGAAGAAGAAGAGAAGAAAGAAGGGAGTTGTGACGATTGAATCTCGGTGATCCTCTTTTGCTAGGCCTCAACTGACTGATTTTAAAATTTTCCACGACGGGTAGAATTTCGAACTTCTAACATGAGATGGAATCAAGATATGACGCCTACTCACTGAGACAGCTTTATATCTCTTAAACTCGGCTTCATTATCAAAAATAAGGCAATGATTACACGTCATGCCCAGACCAACTCCAACTGAAGTATAGTAAAGGGTTTTCCAATAACAGGTGTTATTTTGAATAGCCCGCTATTTCGGTAGATGCCACTTTTGAAGCTGTAATTTTTTGATATTTGAAAAGTAGAAACTACGCCATTAATAAAAATGGAACGATACACGCTTAAACAAAGCATTGGAATTAATAAAATTCACTATAAAAATGGTGAAAATGTGGCGGAGACGGCTCGTAAAACTCAAACATTTTTGGGTCATCGTGAAGCACCTTGTCGGACCGCAATAAAGAAATTGGTGAAAAAATTCGAACTGTTGGGACAAGTTAGTGATGTGAAGAAAGAAACCCGTGAACGTTGCTCAAGAACAGCCAAAAATATTGCTTTTGTAGCCGAAAGTGCTGAACAAAACCCAGGTTTGTCCATTCCTCGTCGTTCTTTGGAATTAGGCATTCCACAAACGTCATTACTCTGTATTTTGCATAACGATTTGGGTCTTAAGGCTCATAAAGTCCAGTTAACACAAGAACTCAAGCCAGCCGATCATCAACAACGTCGTGTTGTTGATTGGGTTCTTGAAATGCATGAAAATGAGTCGGAATTCCATCGAAAAATCATCTTGAGTGATGAGACCCATTTCTACCTCGGCGGCTTCGTCAACAAGCAAAATTGTCAGATCTGGGACTCCAAGAAAATCCAAGAGTTATTGTTGAAAAGTCTCTCTCTCCTCAACGTGTGACTGTTTGCTGCGGTTCATGGTCCGGCGGAGTCATTGAACCTTACTTCTTCGAAAATGAAGCTGGAGCAACAGTTACGGTGAATAAATTGTGCTATTGAGAGCTGGTTAACAATTTTGTATGACCGGAATTGGATGGTATTGATCTGAACAACATTTATTTTCAACAAGACGGCGCCCCGTGCCACACAAACAACGAATCCATTGATCTTTTATCAAATAAACACCTCTTATTGGAAAACCCTTGATTTCGAAAATTGATGTAACAGACAAATGCTGAAGGGAACTTCTGATGTAGGGTTAGAAAATTCATATTTTTCATGTTAACTTAAATTTCTTATATTAGTAAGCTGTGTGAATAGTTGCTAAAGCTATGAATTTATAGCAACTGAACCAATTTTTCTCCAACCAATTTTTCTACGCCACACCCCAATCTGGAGTTGAGAAAGAATTAAACTAAACTTAACACCTTCTGAGACCTTTACGGTTCCATCGCATCACAAAATTATGACAGTGAAACCTGGTCACTCAGAGGTGCGGATAAATAGAAGCTGCTGATCTTTGGAAAGAGAGTTCTGCAAAAAATCTTTGGCGCGATATATGATAAAGGCGAGTGGCGAAAGCGCTACAATCATGAACTCGAAAAATTGCACGTGCAACCGTCTCTAATAATCGCAATAATTATCAAGAGACTGAGATGGGACTGACACCGATTACCAACCCCAACAAATGCTCTTTGGAAAGTGCCACAGACATAGAAGAAGCGCCGGGCAGCCCGTTCAAATGGATTGACGGTGTAGAAGACGCGTGTTTTTGGAGTTTTCGGGAATGGAGGACGCAAGCTCGAAACCTTGAAAATTGGAGCCATTTGCTGCAGCAGGAGAAGACCTAATCAGACTTGTACAGTCAACAATGATGATGTTCAGTGAATCAGCGTATTTTGAAAATGTTTTATGTTGATACATAAATATATTTATTACTCAGAGAGCTTTGAAAATATTTTGGTGCAATATACAAATAGATAAAAAAAGGCGGAGTAATTGTGACCCTGTAGTATTTGGTTGGTTTTAAATAATATAAAAAATTAAATTTTCAACTAATTTTCAATTAAAATTTCTACAAAGGCACACAAAGTAGTATGACATGTTTTAATAAAAAAAATTTAGGTTTCGACCAATTTTTGTTACTTTTTTCGTCAATAAAAAAAACGTTAAAAAAATATAAAAGTAACATAATAGGACTATGAATAAGTTCGTGCGGTTTTTTTCGAAATTTGAAACTTTATTGACGTAAAATGGTTACAAATTTAATATTCAAAATATTGTCCATCGCTTACTACTACTTTTTCCCATCTTTCTGGCAATTCACGGATTCCCTTTGTGAAAAATTCGGTCGGTTTTGCCGCAATCCACGAATCGATCCATTTTTTGACTTCATCGTAATTACGGAAGTGCTGGTCAGCCAGGCCATGTTGCATCGATCGGAAGAGATAGTAATCGGATGGCGCAAGGTCTGGACTATACGGCGGGTGGGGTAGGACATCCCATTTGAGCGTTTCTAAGTATGTTTTGACCACTTGTGCAACATGTGGCCGAGCATTGTCATGTTGCAAAATAACTTTGTCGTGTCTATCGGCGTATTGCGGCCGTTTTTCTCGCAGTGCTCGGCTCAAACGCATCAATTGTCGTCGGTAGACATCCCCCGTAATCGTTTCATTCGGTTTCAGTAGCTCATAATACACAACACCCAGCTGGTCCCACCAGATACACAGCATAACCTTCAGGCCATGAATATTCTGCGCCGACGTCGATGTTGAAGCATGGCCAGGGTATCCATACGTTGCCCGACGTTTTGGATTGTCGTAATGGACCCACTTTTCATCGCCAGTCACAATTCGATGCAAAAAACCCTTTCTTTTGTGCCGTTGAAGCAGTTGTTCGCATGCCATAAAACGGCGTTCAACGTCTCTTGGCTTCAATTCATACGGCACCCAATGGCCTACCTTTCGGATCATTCCCATGGCTTTTAAACGTTTGGAAATGGTTGATTGATCAACTCCCAAAGTTTTTGCAACCTCTTCTTGCGTTTGAGCCGGATCTTGATCGAGCAATTCCTCCAATTCGGTATCCATGAACTTTGGCGGCGCACCCTCGCGTTCTTCGTCTTCCAAGCCAAAATCACCACTTTTAAAGCGTGCAAACCACTTCTGGCACGTTCGCTCAGATAGAGCATGCTCACCATAAACTTCCACCAAGATACGATGACTTTCGGCTGCTTTTTTCTTCATATTAAAATAATGAAGAAGAACTCCCCGCAAAAACACATTATTTGGCACGAAATTCGACATTTTCAAGTGTGGTAAAAATATTGTTGTTTACGCTTCAAATAAAAAACTTATACTGACGTTTGTGCCTTACGACAGTAGCTCTCCAATGAATGTTTGGAAATGTGGATCGATGGAATAATAATCAAGTTACGCCATCTGTTGTAAAACCGTAACGAACTTATTCATAGCCCTATTACAATATATAAATTTGTACCAACTTTGAGCCTATCAGATTTATTTTATGTCATTCTTAAAAGCGAAGTTTAAGTATCCCTCGTTCAAGGTTTGTGTTAAGTTGGATCCATTCACTGGCTGCAGCTGTTACAAGATTTGGAACCTTAGATTTACAACTTTTACGAGTTCTTTTTCAAAGTATTAAATATTTATGCAGACAAAAAGTTAATTTTTCTTGATGTATTCACATTTTTTTGAGCATTTTCTGCATGTAACGAATGCCTGACATCCCTTACGTGGAAAAACCACCAGCAACGAGAGCTAAAAAAAGGTGTCAAAAATCAACCTGATTTTCAAGACACTTCTAGCTTACCTATTGTTATAAAAAAATTCAATGGGTTATAATACTGCATCCTAAAAAAAAGAAAATTTTAATTTTTGATGAATTTTTTTTTTTTTGTTTTTTTTTTCAACAAAGTTGGAATTTGAGCTAGTGCGCTTTTCGTAGAAGAATGAAAAATAATTAAAATTAAATAAGCAAAAAATAAATTGTCAAAAGTTGTTAAAAAATCCATTTTTAAGAAATTTTCGCTATAAAAATCTCTGCGCGAACACTTTTTTTTCAAATTCAAAATAGAAGGTCAAAATATGAACACAAAATGCTGTAAATGTATTGGTTTAGTAATGTAAGCAAACACTTAAGTGATTTATTCGCATTGCACAGGCCTCTCCAATGCTAGAAATCTTGTTGGCCGAAAATGAAAAATTTGTCGTTATTAAAAAGCAGGAAATGAAAATATTAAAGCTTTTCGCTCATAAATTTATATTAGAATAATTTATTTCTAATAAATAATTCAAACAGCAAATCGCAATTCAATTCTGAACTTATGTAGCTCTTAATTCGGATGAGTGCGAAATACATGCAAACATACAGGCGTTGAAAAATACTTAAGAACGATGCCAGTTCTGTAAATTTGAGACTTTTTTCTATAAAATCACTTGAATGTTTGGCATGTCAGGTTTTAATTTATAAATTTAAAATGTTTTCAATCTGTATTAGTCTCTTTTATCTATAAAAAAAAAACATGTAAAATAGTTAATAAAAAAATAAAATAAAAAAAAATAATTGGCGCGTACACTTCTGTTAGGTGTTTGGCCGAGCTCCTCCTCCTATTTGTGGTGTGCGTCTTGATGTTGCTCCACAAATGGAGGGACCCACAGTTTCAAGCCAACTCCGAACGGCAGATATTATATTTTTATGAGGAGCTTTTTCATGGCAGAAATACACTCGGTGGTTTGCCATTGCCTGCCGAGGAGCGACCGCTATTAGAAAAATGTTTTTATTAATTTTGCTTTCACCGAGATTCAAACCAACGACCTCTCTGTGAATTCCGAATGGTAATCACGCACCAACACATTCGGCTACGGCGGCCGAATAGTTAATACAATTCGAAAATTCTTCGAGAAAAGTACTCAAGAGCGAAGCAATCATAAAAAATGTAGGCGAAAGAGAAAAGCGTACATAAATGTTTTGTTGAAAATCCGTTTAATTTACTACTGCTGCACAGAGCCTTTGTATTGACATTATTGAACCTCAACAACTTTCAACGGATGGATTGCCTTGCTGCCTCTTCGAAAAACCCTTTTTGCCACACGAAAAGTGTGCTGCGGATCATAGTCTTGGTGAAATTTCCAAATCAGTGGTAAATTCTCTCCGCGTAAGGTGACATTACATTTTGAAGTATCTGGATATACTTGACCGCATTCATATAACCTTCAGTACATTGAATTGGCCGCCGCATGTACTTCCTACCAACCGGATGAACACTATTTTGTTTTCGTTTCATCGCTGCATAAAATATAACACCACTGATTTTGAGTCCATGTGTGCAACTTCTCGAGCAAACTCAATTCGGTGTTGTCGTTGCGACGCTGTTACCAATAGCTTCCTTCGTACCACTCGACCGTGAAGCCCTGCTTCGGCCAATTGAAGCACAACTGTTCTTTTCGTTATTGGCTTTTCCAGGTGAACAAAAATTTCTCGCTGGATGTCAGCAGCATTCTTCCTGGGATCCGGTTTTGACAACCTAAAGACCATCTTACTAATGTGGCTCGTGATCTTTCGCGCTTTCTTTTTTCTGAAAACATTTTCCGCTGTTTTATACTCATAAAAATATTTCAAAGCATTAAAAATCTGTAGGATAATCCGTCCTTTGCAACTCTACGATTGTTTTTCGAAGAGCTGGGGTGCAATTTTTCCCTTTCCACATTATTGTGTCGCTTCAACTAATGTAAAGTACTGTAGGTAAGTACTCTGAATACTTTTGTTTTACTTACTTACCAGTTACAATATAAAACAGAATGCACAAAATTGTGGGTGAAGATCGCATCGTTCTTAAGTATATTTCTCACAAAAATATCAGTGATCCTACTAAAACGCAATAAATCCATGCGATCTCTTCACGCATTTCAATGAATTTTATCACAACAAATGCATATTTTCCTGCGCAAAAAGTACCGTTACGGCACCGTACTCGGTAAAGCATGAGCATATAAGGTTGCTAACGCATCGTTCTTAAGTATTTTTCAGCGGCTGTACACCAAGCCGCATACCACCTTTTCACTCGTACCGAGCATCAAAGGTTTCAACATCAAAATTTCGCCGTCATGAGCCGATTGCGTCGTAAATAGTCCACTGCCATCAAAAGCAAAGAACGAAGCCTGTCAGCGTCTTCACACACACATGCACACATACCTACATACATACATACGTACCTTTTTTCCATTAGAAAGATGTTGTTGATGGTACCGATGGTGGTGATGGCAGCGCTGCCACAGAAGATGACGAAGGTGTTTACCGCTCGCTCAACGGTCATGCTGCCGTCCTCGTGCCCAGGCATCAGCGCATTTTTAATGAAGCCAGGCATATCAGACCTCAAACCAAAGGGAAGCCAAACAATGGCAGCCACTAAGAACGAAGTGGACTCGCAGCGAACTGCTATAGAAAAGGCAGTAGATGGGCGTAGCGGAGTAGGAGTGCAGGAAGATGGCAGAATGATATGCTGGTTTCGAAAATAATCACGATTTCGTACAACGAAATAACATTAGCTGTAACAATAACAAAATAATAATAACAACACAATGTGCCATAATAATGCAGTGATGCGAACAAGAAAAGCCATTGGAAAACAACTTCACTTCAATTAATGCTAATCTACAAAATTATTACTACGAGTAGCTGAGCCCGGCTATGGAGTCTGGGCTGTTGTGGGATGTGGGCTGTTGGCTGTAGGCTCTGTGGGCTCTGTTGTTTGTGAAAGTGCTGCCCGAGCAACGTAAGCAAACAAAAATCAAATACAAAAGCAAAGTGGGGGAGCAGTCGTAATACTGGATTAATGTAACTGCGCTGTTACGCTGGGCATAACGGCTGCGTTTATGGCGCCATAAACAGCCGTGGCACAGCGCAGATAAGCGACGGTTAATGCCGCGTTGCAAATAGCACTGCAGCAAAACGATGCCGTGGTTTTAAGGAGCTAATGACAATACAAGCAGGAAAATTAAAAAAAAAATGATTTTACACTAAAGTTAAAAGCTACAGCAAACAGGCGAATAGCGTAAAATTTATTTTAGCCTACGAGTACCTGCACTAAACTACAAGCACATCCATTGTTTATGCACCATTTTTTTTTATTGCATACCCAGCACTCCATTCACTCCATATCGACTTCCTTGGCAAGTCGTCGCATTCACCTTTAGACGCGCTTTGATGGATAAGACGCCAGTATTGAGAAATAAAGTGAAATAAAACCTATTTAATTAGCGCGCAAATTATTGCATTAAGGTCATGACGAACGTAAATGTGGCCATAAGTGACATGTAAAGGAATTAAACAACAAATGTTTATAGTTACAAGAATATTCCGAGTAACATGAACTACGCCACAGAGGGGACACCGTGCGGTAAAAGCAGATTTAATAATTATTGCTTGAAATATATGCAAGTTTGCTTTTAATTTACAGCCACGTATATAAAACTATGTACGAGCTACATACAAACGCCTGCACTATATACGTACCCTGCAGGAAAATTCACCAGCACTGAGCTGATGGCCTTCTCAAAACACTAACTTTGCAAGCAGGACCAGCACGCGTGGTTGCTCTTGGCCATATAAGCAACTGGCAATTTTTTATTTATATTTAAAAATTATGGGAAACATTGAGTACTTTTGAGAATCGAGTAAAGCGGTATCCATGAGCAGGGCCACTGGTTCGCCACATTCTCAAGAAAATTTCTGCAGAAAGAACTTGAAGCAATCGCAAGTCTCACCGCATGGAAACCTAACGGGCAATGCCCGGTAAGGATAAGTGGCTTTGTTAGCCTTAGAATCTCCCATCTACCCATCGCCAGAAGGATCCGGCAACTTTATTCTGAGTTGTCCCGAGACCCATATTTCTAAGAGTAGACCTGAGGTCCTCAAGCGATTCCCAATTCCATCATTTCGCAGTGAAATCCAGGGTATCCTGCGTAACCAGCTAATCAGCCGGTTTTAAAAGCGGCATATTATTTCTGTGAGAAATAAATCTATAAAATTTTTCAAAAATGGCAAAAAACCATTTTTTCCGAAAATTTTTTAATTAAAAAAATTGTTTACCGAACAATTCTTTTAAAGACTATTTATCCCAAAAAAATCATAAAAAAGTTATGAAAATGTGAAAAAAGAATTTTTTAACTTAAAAAACTCTACCAAATTTTCAATATTGAAAGATCTCAAAATTATGAATTATTTTTGCTTTTTTTTTTTCAAAACTTTTTCAATTTAATATACATTTTATTATATTACTTACAAGTGAAACAATTTTCAGAAAAGTTGACAATATTATCCGGAATACTTTGAAAGGTTCAGATACTGATTTTGTTTCTGAAATTTTCGTTAACATTCAGTCACAATGTGCGCTCTTTCTCGGTAAGTTGCGCCGAGTTGCCGAATTTAGTAAAATAATTCCAAAGTTTAGGTTAGGTTAACTCACAACTACGTAACTAGACAACTGATTTTCTGCCACTCACTGAGGAGGTGGGTTGTTGAGAGCCTGTTCGTGAAGATTTATAAATTAACTGATATTGGAGACTCACTAGGTGGCGCTAGAGTCGAGATATTTATAAAAATCGTGTTACGGTCCAATTTGGTTCCTGTTCCAAGTATTGCGGGTCTTGATTGGCTTTAGCATAAAGAACGATTCAAAATATGTAAATATAATTACATCACCCTTTAGCCCTACCCGAAACGGCTTACTCTACAGAAAGCAGAAGCTGTAGCCACCACATGATTCTTGAGCCGATGTTTGCAAAAAGGCTGTTTTTTCAACTCCGTAAAACGGTATTACTGCGTAAATGTATTCCAAATTAGCGACTCTAACTACTTGTGAAGCAGAAATTTGTTACCCAGTTCATATTTTCTCAGCTGGGCAAGTTTGTCTGTACCTTCTTGCAGTGCTATGGGTGCGGTGTGCGCTAGGTGAGACTTGCATATGTCTGAGTGTGTATTTGTAGACACTCAAGAAGCCAGAGTGCCAGAGTACCAGAGTGATGAACAAATGTAATCATAAAACTGTCAACAAAGCCAACGGCACATTAACACGCCAGCCCGTCAAGCCTCCAAGTGACTGCATCCCCCACATGGCTGTGGCCATAGCAATGGCAAGTGCCATAAAAAAGTAAACTGAAATGTTAATATTAATAATAATAATAAGCAACAATAATAATAATACGTATTAAGACAATTATTTAATGCAACGCAACGTACATTTCTTGAGACGCCATTCGAATGTGGAAACAATGGAGCACCAAAGTTGACGCGTTGTGGATGTATAGCTGTCAGTTGCTTGTACGAACGCGTATACATATGTCAGTACGTAAAAACCCTATAGAAAATTGGAGTGTCGCCAGTGCAGCAGTGGAAAGAGGACCACTTTGAAGTGGGGCTAGGCGAGGTTTGAACGGTACCAGAGCAGTGCCCCAGTCAAATATTTTGTACCAACTACTACTACGTAGACAAGGTTTTAGTAGTTATGTACATACATATGTTGTAATTGTATTTCAAATTTATTGTATTTCAGTGTTTCCTCGTTCAGCTAATAAAAACAAGCTCTCTTTCCCTTTGAAAGTTTTAGTTTAGCGAGGTGGTAGAGGAGGCTGCAACTCTCATTTTAGTATCCACTGAGAGTTTGTGGCCCATCTCTGCTTAGATTATGAAGTTTACTTTAACAACCAATATCTATCTGACCATCCCTTCATTGTTAGGTTCAGTGCAGGACTAGTCCTTTTATGAGTCGGTTACAAGTTTTACTGCAGCCCACAGCCGGCAGCCTATCCACCATATTAATGTACAACTTTATGAAATACTTTTCTTCTACATTTATGTCTTCCCGCTTACAACCAGTGGGCTCCTTCTGCCGGTCGTTGATTATAAACAATTCCGATACTGAAGCAATAAAGCACATAGCCGCCTTAAGTTCTTCAGCATAGGCTGACACATCCATACACACATACACATACATATACAAACGTAGGCCTACATGCACACATATGGTTGAGCAAAGCAGTTTAAAAATTATACTAACAATAATGGCTGAGGAAATATTCTTCCAAAGGCTTCATCAACGCACAAAACGCACATTAAATTTTCTTAAAATCTCTTTTATCGTTTTAATTCGTGTTCTGCGCCGCATTTGATGTACTTTGTTTGTCTACTTGAATGCCTTCTTGTTTGGCTTATCGATCTTGAAGACATTTTTGTGGCACACTTTTTTGTATACAGACATTTTTTTAAGAACGCTGTTTATTTATTTTTGTGTTATAAAATATTTCAATGTTACGTTGTGAGTGTATTCCGTATATTTTTAAGCACATATGTACATATACACAAAATATCAAACTTTTTAGTAAGAATTTTTAAAAAAATTCTGGGTAGCGGCTATAAACCTTGCATTTTAGTTTAACAAAGCGCAAGTCTGAAGTAGATCCAGACCGGCCTGTATTTTCTAGGTACAAAAAACTGTTGGACATTCCTTTTATGAACGAAAATTAAAACATCATTGATAAAAAAATGATAAAAAACCAACGCAAATTTTGAGTCACTTTACACCAGCACTCACAAAACTAGCCAAAATTCAATGGACTGTAGAACAGCATAACCAAAAGTTATCTAAAAGCATAGTTTTTTTATATGAAAGGTTTGAAATTTGGATGATAGTTTTCTCCATTACTTTTGAACATAATTTGTCGAAAAGACCCACTGTGCGATGGAAGTTTAAAAAGTTTTGCAAATATATATTACAATTTCTTCAAAAAAAATTTCACCCTTTTAGGGTATTTGGCCAACATTTTCCTCCTATTTGTGTGTCTTGATGTTCTTCCACAAATAGAAGGACTTACAGTTTTAAATCGACGCCAAACTGCAGATGATTTTTAAGAGAATTATACTCGGAGGTTTGTGATTGCTTACCAAGAGGCGACTGCTAACATATTGTATTAGAAGCAACTTTTTCACTTTGTTATTTTAATGCCTGGGACTTTAAATCCTGGCACTATTGAGTGTTAGTCATGCCCCAAACCATTCTTCTACAGCGGCCGTAAAGGATTGGAGGGGAAAAATACTTAAGGGGGTGTACTTATGTCTACGGGGGTAGGGAAAAAAATGAACATAGGAAAATTTGAATTTGATTTTTTTTATTTCTTTTTATTTATTTATTTTTTTTTTATTTTTTTATTTCTTAGAAATATAATTATAAATAACTATATTACATTACGAAAGGCACTAATAACTAGGACTATCGGCCTGAAATAATACTAATAGATTTTTTACTTATTTATAAAAAAAAAATATTAGAATACAAATTATTATGTGTAGGGAATTAATAAACAAAATTATAAAAGATAAACTAGATAGAACTAAATTTTCGACATATTTTCTAGAGAAATCTCTTTCAGTAACTCGGAAGGTTTGCTGCCGTTAAAGATATTGTTTCTGCCATTGTTATACTTGGTGCAGTAGTCTATTATATGAATAATGGACAGTGGACAGTTACATGCTGAGCAAATCGGGGCAGGCATTCCTTTTAGAAGGTGTTGGTGAGTAATATTTGTGTGTCCTAGTCGGAGTCGAGTAAAGATTTTTGTCTGCTGCAGTGTCGCTCCAGTTGGAATAATTGCTTTTTGTCGTTCTGGATTTATGGATTTGTAGCTGTGTTGGTATGTAAGCCATTGCTCCCTTACGGTTGAGTGATAGATACTATCGATTATCCTGAGAATGTCGGATTTAACGAAGGTTTCGATACAGAATGTAGGGATATTGCTGACATTTTTCGCTGCTTTATCAGCGTTTTCGTTGCCAAGAATTCCGCTATGTCCAGGGATCCACATAACTTTTATTTTTGCCTTTTGCTGGGACAATTTATTTCGAATATTGTCAATTAAAGGTTCTCTGCTGTTTGCGCTCGACAGAGCTACAATGGCAGATTTACTGTCTGTACATATTATATATTTTCCTTTAGTTGAGGAGGCGTAGTCAATGGCGAAGTTTATAGCAATCGCCTCGGTAGTAAATATCGAATTGTGTGGGAATAGAATACCAGTCCTAAGTATGCTTCCCTTATCAGATACCACAGCAAATGCAGTTGAGTCGGTTTCTTTAGAGCCGTCAGAGTATATAAATTTCCAGCCTTTGGCATCCCAATAGTTCTTGATTTGAAAGAATAGCATTTGATAAACATGTTTAGAGGTGTTTTGTTTTGGATACATCAGTAGGCTAGTGATGAAAATGGATGGAGGAAGTTCCCAGGGTGGGAATCTCGATTGAAAAGTTAACATGGGCTTTAGGGAAAAGTCGAATTTCGCGGTTTCATCCACCGCTCTGTATATAGCTGATTCACGCTTCAATTTTGTGGTTCTTCTGATGACATTTTTCAGGTCATTGTTTATAATTGGGTTACTGGAACAATATATCCTTGGAATTAAACGAAGTGTATTATACCTTACTCTATCACTCATTTCGGGGAGTCCAGCTTCGGCTAAAATATTTTTTGTCGGGGAGGTTGGAAAAGCTCGAAGACTTTTACGAACGGCTGAATGGTAAATTGCTGATATGTTCGCGAGGGTACCTTTTGAACACTGTCCATATATTGGTAGACCGTAATCGATGCAAGATATTATTAATGATTTTGTTAGATCTATTAAAGGATTTTGGGTAACATTACTATATTTTGAAGCGAAGTATTTAATGAGATTTAATCTCTTATTAAGTTTAAATTTAAGGTATTTACAATGTTCCTTAAAGGTAAGATTTTTATCAAAAATTATGCCTAATATTTTCAGGTTAGTAACATTTTCTATTGTCTGATTATTATAGGTCAAGCTAAAATTACAATAGGGTTTTTTCTTACATATATGCAGAGTTTTGCACTTATTATATTATATGATAGGCTAGCTCCAGAAGTAAGTGTCCAGAGAGATATATCATCTAGTAAATTATGGAATATGTTATGTATTTCGTTTAAGTTGTTTCTCTTTGAAAATATTAACACATCATCAGCATAAATAGAGTGCTTGACGTCGTATTTTTCAATAATGTTACTTATTTCATCAAAAGCAATAATAAAAAATATCACTGATAGGGGAGAACCCTGTGGAATTCCATTGTACAGAGGTACTCTATCAGAGTATTTATAGTTAACTTTAGTTCGAAAAGTGCGGTTTGTTAAAAAGCTTTTTACGAAGTTGAATATCTTTTGGCCAATGTTCCATTTTTTAAGTTGTTTCAATACAACATGTATGCCGATTCTATCAAACGCTTTTTCAAAGTCGAGACCCAGTACAGTGACATGGTTTCGGCTGGAAATAGCGGTTGACAAGAAATGATCAAAATATAATAGTACATCTGAGGTACTTTGCCCAGATTTAAATGCTACTTGATTAGGCGATAAAAGTTTTTTCCTTAGCGCAAACCACATAATGCGTTTTGCAACAATTTTTTCTAACGTTTTACTGAGGCAAGAGAGAAGAGAAATTGGTCGGTAGCTATTGGCGTCAGCTTTTGGTTTATTAGGCTTTAAAACTGGCATAATGTCGGCGTTTTTCCAGTTTTGTGGAAATATCCCATGGACGAAAATATTATTATAGAGCCTGAGCAGTCTGCTTATTAGATCAAATGAAGCGTTTTTCAATATAGTGTAACATATTCTATCATGTCCAGGTGTTTTTCCTTTAGCAGACCGTAGGGCTTCCTTAAGTTCTACAAAAGTGATCGGTTTTTCTAAGAGAACAGCTTCTTTGGAAATAGAATGGGGGAGATAATCAGATCCACTAAGAGCCATGTTTTTTTCGGTTATAAATTCTTGATCAAAGTTGGTGTCGCTAGAAAATGCAGACCAAACTGAGGAGAAGTGATTGGCAATTTCGTTACTTTCAGTAATGGTACCCCTTTCTGTATTTATAACTGAAACTTTGTTTGGTTTGTGGGAGCCGGAAATCAGCCTAATACTGTGCCAGACATCTTTTGGGCTAGTGCTGGGATTGATTGTATCAGTTAGGTTTGCAAAGCACTTTCTTTTAGCCAATTTGGAGTTGTATCTGAAGGTAGCATTTGCCTTTTTATAGACTATTAAATTATATTCGTTTTGTTGCTTTTTATATTTAGCCCAGGCGTTTTGTTTATTTTGCCTTAAGTTTGCTAACTCGTTATTCCACCACATAACCGATGGTTTGAGTAGTCTATTTTTGGTTTGAGGTATATGGAGGTAGGATGCACCACGTAGGATCTTTTTAATATTTGCTGCTTCTTTATTGATGTTGTCGGAAGTAGGAATTTTTAAACATTGATCATCGCAGGACTTTTGGAACTTTGGCCAGTTGGCCTTGTCGGTAATGAACCTAGGTGGTTTCCTTATTCTGTCGTTGTTGTGGTTAGATTCTATTGTTATAATAATTGGAATGTTTGACATCAGATTTGTAATCAGCGGCACTAAATACCTTGGGAACACTGCGCTTTTCATTATATCTTATCTTGGGTGTAGATAAGTTCCTATGTTCATTTTTTTCTCTACCCCCGTAGACATAAGTACACCCCCTACTCTAAGGATGCATGCGAACAATTTGGGTTTGGGCTTATTTCAAAGAGCAAAGTTCAACCTTCAATTACTGACAATAACGAAGATCGTAGCACATTAGGGTTCTGCTCCACAATTTTTTGAAAAATGGCCAAATACGCTATTTTTAGGGGTTTCAACCCCCTTTTTCTCGAAAACCTGACGTGATGGAAAATTTTTGAACTCGGATTCGTGCTTAGCGCGAAAATTCCCTTCGGGATCACTAGGTCCCATCTTATTCGCAAAACCGATGCAGGGCAGTGTAATGAGTTATGCTGTCCACGGCAAGAGCATTTTTTTGAGACGTCAAGGAAGATGAGGTACCAACAGCTGAGTTTTCGAAATTTTTAAATAAAAATTTCACAAAATACTGTTTATATATGTATCTTAGATATAGTGAATTGTTTAAATAAAATATATGATTTTATATACTAAAAAAAATAGTCAAAGTCTTCTTTTTTTCAACCTCTGAAACCCACCTATCCCCTTAATACTTCTATTTCAAAATTTAGCACAGCACCTTTCAATTCAATGTGAAAACATTCTTAAAAATATGCTTCTCCTTCTTCCACGGCTACTTCGGTCTAGTCCCTTCAGCAGATGCTGCAGCTCGAATTTTTGGCACTAAGCAGATGGAACTGAGCTTGGTTTTGAGCAAGCATTGCAAGTAAGTTCCGTTTGTGAAACGCCGTAAAACTTTAAGAATTTGCATTTTGCATAAATCATTAAATAGATCTCAGGTTCTCACCTTAATTGTAGATAAAATGAATTTGTTTGGCATTGGATTACTTTGCTCGTTGTTAAGCAAATTTCCTTTCACTTGCGGCTATGTTCTTCGGTTTATCTGTCAAAAAGTTATGAATTTTAATTAAATTTCTGCCCTGAAAATTTAAATTGTTTGTCTGAATGCGCCTTTTTAACCCTAATCTCTCAGCAAATGGCCCTTTGCCTCATACAAATGAACAAAATATTTCCCAACACTTCCCACACCTGTCTGCAGCAGAAGGGTCAAAGTATTTATTTTTTTTATTTACACTAATTACAAGTAATGGTCTTTAAATTTGCTTTTCAAGTAAAATTGGTAAAAAAATTTACATTATTTGGCATGTGAAAATTAACCCTCATTGCATCGTCGAAATATTATTATGCTGCCCATTGCATTACAGCGAAAATATCAAAAAGAAAAAAAGGAAAACGAACGAAAACAATTTTACCAACTGCCTAAATAATACCAAATTAATTAATACAATGCAAATTGATGGAAAAACGTAATGAAATCCAGCGAAATAAAAAAAATCGAGAGATCGCAGAGGCCAAACGAACCATGTAGTCCAATGAAATTTGTATGTATTTGTGTGTGCGTGCTCTCAAGAGAAGTGGTGAAAACAAACTACAAGCTAAAGCAAAAATTACTTATCAGGTAACCTAACTAATTTGTGTACACTTAACGCTTCACATGGCAAATTTGCCCTTCGAGCTAAATAAAGGAAATGTTAACTTCCTCATCAAAAAGTAAAAAAACGACCGAATTGAAACACTTAAAACCGACGCAGAGACAGATAATTCACTCAGTCAGCCCGTAATGCTTTTTCAGTTTTCTGTTTTTGCCATTTACATTTCGTTTTTGTGTGATTTTTTTCACTTTTTTTCCAAAGTGCCTGGTGCATGGGTGCTACTGCTGGGAGCTTGCGTTTGTATGTATGTTTCGAATACATACACTGAGAATAATAAACCACAAAATGTGTAGTAGGCAAGTTACATTAGATGAAATGGTATTTTTTAAATATCACATTTTTTAAAGACAAGTCTTCCTTATCACTAGATACAGCTCAAAATTATTGGCTATTGACAACTTAAAATAATAAAAAACAGAAATATTGGATGAATTTGGAATCATTGTTCCAGCGTTAAACGATTCATGATGGCTTGCCAAAATTTACTGAACAGAAATTTCAGCACAGTTTGCCATTCTCAGCAGTCAAAGCATAGCTATCGATATCGATAGTTCCCATGCAGTTAAAAAAATCACCGATATATATTTATTGTGTTGCTAAAGTATTTTGCATTTGATTGTGGACTCTCCTATCTACTGTTTTAGAATATGTAGCTGGCTTTAAAAAATTTAACGACTTGAATCATGAAAACTGGATATATCAAGCCGGGAAAGTCACTCATAGTGTGAGCAGAAAGTTAAAATGCGTATATATCTTCTTCTTCTTAAATAGATCTCCGCCAGTGACCGCTTAACAGATTCTGACTAAATTATATATTGCTCGCTGCTACTTAAAACAACCACTTTCAATTTGGTCGCTTTAGCGCAGACGAGCTTTTTTCTTCCCATATTTAGGTATCTTCTTCATTTTCCTGCTGTAGGTATTTCTTCTGCCTTGAAACTACAAGCACAGCAAAGTCCTTCTAACTTGCTCATCTCAAAGCAGAGGCCGACAGTAATCGGGTTCAACAAATCGGGCAGCTGTTTAATCTTCCTCCCAAAGCACATCAAGCTTGACAATTCAATTGCAGAGAAGACTTTTTTCCTCGGCCCCTACCAGTAGGTGCCGAATGAAGAATGTTCAGGTTTCGAGCTCTTTCAATTCATTCCACTGTATTTGAATAATTTAGCCAATAGTCCACCAGCTAACGCGTCTTTGCTTTCTATCCAGAATTTGGTATTTAAATATGTTTCAATGGCCTACCTTTCGCTCAGTGTATCACTAACAGCACTAACTGTGACGTTGAATCGAATTAACTACAAACGACTTAACATTATTACAAGCTTAAATTTACCAGATAGGAAAAAGAAAGCAGACGCAAATTTCGTTACTAAGAGGCACGAAATTTTAACCGGGCCGAGAGGAAACAGGATTCAAATTGTGTGCAAGTAGCATAGAATGACAGTCAGAATGCGTAGGAAAAAACAACGAACAACTGAGCAAAATTAAAACCAAAAACCGAAAGCCGAAACTGAGGTGGAATCTGTTGGACGATGGATAGTTTAGATGGCCAAATGAAGGCTTGCACCAAATGGCCGGCAAGCAGTGAGATAGTAGGTTAAAATTGAACCGTACAGGTCGGTGAGGGAACAACAAGCAGGGTGCACATGAATGTGTGCGCGTGTGTACAAACGAGTGGTGCACAAGTGGTACATAGGTTCATTGCTGACACGGATATGTGGCAACAATCTTGCCTACAACACACTCAATTAACATGGATACTTATGTTGAAGTTTTTGAAGATATCCAAAGTTGTGTGCTCCGGTGAGTGGTTGAACCTTTTACCGGTGAAACGACAACGACAACGGCAACGGCAACGCCAGCGACGACGACGAAAATTAATGGTATATACTTGAGATACATGCACCAGCTTGTGGCAACAGTACTCGTACAAGCAGAAAAATGTTGAACGCACAGTGGCGAATGACAGATACAACGGAGAGATATCTGCCATGAGCAAACGATACATCTGCAGTAGCGAATGCTTGTGAGACGCAAAAAAATACGGTAGCAATGAGTGCAATCAAGAGCAGCAGAAGCAACAATAACAACTGCAACAAAAAGAAAGTAAGCCTTAGCCAGCAAGACATCAGGAAAAGGGGAAAGGCTTAAGTTGTTGGGCTTAAACGAGAATGGACGGCTTTGCTTTAACATTCATGCTTTTCGAATGCTTCAGGGGTTCATGCTCGGAGGCGATATTTGGTTTGCAAGAAAAAAGAAAAAACAAAGCGTAGGAAGTAACAAAAGGGTGTGCAATTGAATTGGAATGGAATTTTTAAGAAATTTAAATTTTGTTCTTGGTAAAAGCACAAAGGGGATATGAAAATACCTGCTGCACTGAATGAAAAAATAGGTTTTTGACTTTTCAGCTGAAAAGCACTGGCTTCTTTCTAATAAAACAAACATAAAAGGTTGCATAGCCGCGGAGAGTAAAGGTATTTCGCAAAGGTATTTGGAAAGATAGTACGATCGTAGATTACACTAGTCTGAGCTGGTTATGCAATGTAAGGAGGAGATAGAAACACTAGTGGTGATACAGAGACTTTTAGCCTATCCAGTCATTGTTAAGAGGTATTTGGTACACGAATCTCTTACGTTTAGGGTTTCCGTTATATGCGAGTTGAATTGGTTAAAATAGCCGAAGCCAAAGTTCGACAGTAAAGTAAAATATGCTCAGACTCCTCATTCTCCAAGACGCTTCAGCTTCAGCTATCTGAGGCTTCCTATTGTTTCCCAGTACTTATTCCTCTCTGAGTGAAATTCAGTAAGTTTTGAAATAGATAAGAAAAAATAAATATTTGTAATCGAGTCAAGCCATCTTTCTCTAAATAAATGTTTACATAGAAATTAATCTACTCTTGCATGCGTTTTAACGAATTTTTTTTAATACCTCTTCCACTTGAATAAGAGCCACTCCAAAACATGTGATTTGAGTGCATCAAGCGCTTCTTCAGACGCCCAAAGACGCTGGCAGTAATACTCAAATTATAGCTTGATTTAAATAGAGTATAGTGGAAATAGACCATCGTTGACCGCGAAAAACATATCTTTGATACTTTGATACAATCAGTCATATTTCGGATTGTAATTGCAAAGCATTCAAACAAAATCGTCGAGCAAAATTGTTAGAGCTGCTAACCTTGAGTAAATACATAGGCGGAGTCTTCCACTCGGGCCCTCCTTTATTCATCTTTTCTTCAATTCCTAAGCTTTCAGTTCTTACATGAACCTTTCACATTCGTAGTTTCTGAGCTCAAGGGCCTGGTTTATGAGGTCTAAAAATTGCATCTCTTTGCGATTTTTTTTTAAGGAAAAAATTAATTTAGCGCTCCAAGGTTTTTTCTATCTTTTAATGAACATTTAAAAAGTATAAAAAATTTTTGTACTGGTTAAAATAAGTTGAAAAAAATGTTTAACATAGAAATTAGTAGAGCGCTGCAACGTTGGAGTTTCCAACTGGCGTACAAGATACACCTCGTAATTATTATCTAAAGCAAAAAATTCAAATGGATTTCTAATTATCATGATTTTTGTATTCTAGATGAACTAAGAAAACTCAGAGAAATTCCAAAATTTCAACTTTTTGGAGATTTTAAAGAAAAAAATGCCTTTCTATAAAAAAAATTCACTTCAACTTGGTATAAAAATCTTGAAAAATTTGTTTTTATCTATTTTGTTAGTTCAAATAGAAGAGAACTTAATACTGAAGAGAACAAGCTATGATTCATTTCAAAAGGTGCATTCGTTTTTTTTCATTCATGTACGCCAATTCAAAGAAATCATAAAAATGAAAAGTCGAGAAAAGAAGATAAAGTTTGTACTGTAGCTGTCCGGTCACAGCGTAACTACCTAACGCTCGCCTGCCTTTGGCTTTGTATCTACGGAAATATTGAGAATTAGGCTCTGTAACTTTGTGTGAATAGTCTGAAATATATTAGGAATCGCTTAAAACGAAAAAAATATTGATTTTTTTTACCTTATAAACCAGGCTCCCCCCTTGATTTTGTATTTGCAAATGTACTCCTAAAGTCCGTACTAAACTTTATTTTAGGTTGTCCCCTTCTTCTTTTCCTTCCTACCTCTTTCTGAGCAAGCCGCTGTGATCTTTTTGGCTTACGGACCGCACTAATGGCTGTGCTGTTGTTACGCTGCCCATTGCTTCCTTTCGATCCGCTTTCATCGGCAAATCCACTCGCGTTTCAAGTGAACCATACCAAGCTGAAATCAGGCGAGTGCCTGGCCAACCAATTCCACAGCCTTTCGGCCTAGCAGCCAGCCATGCATAGCAACTCCAGTAGTCCCAGTGCAGTTTAAGCAAAACAAAAAGCAAACAAAAAAAAAAACTCGCTCTTTCCTTATTTTTTTTTTCAGCAAGTGCTGTAGAGTTTTGCTGTAGTGCTGTGAATACGTTTATTGTTGTTGTTCTTGTTTTTTGGTTATTTAAGAGTTGTTTCTGTTTTCGCTTGTTTCTACTTATGGTGTTGTTTTGGTGCTTCAATTTTTTGCCTTTTATTACAGTTGGTTTTGCGCTCTTACTATCTCCTGCGTAATCAATGTATTTATGTGTGTAAAACATGTAACTATGCATGTGTGTATGTGCTTCAACACAGGTACATATACATATGTATGTATGTACACACATATAGTATCTTACGAAGCCAAGCGAAACACCGAAATAAATGTTCTGTGAAGGAATTTCGACATTTTTACATTCATGTTTTTTCGCTTCAATGTCTCTGCTTGTTGGCATTGAAAGCATTGATGTTGTTGCTTTAGTTGCTGGTTGCTGTTATTTTTCTTCTTTTTTTGGATTTTTGAATTTTTTTTTTTATTTCCTTACATCCTTCTGTAAATTACGATGTTATTGCCAGTAAATGGTTACACTGCGAAAACTGAAAGAAACAAGAAAATGATTCCTAAATAAAAAAATAAACTCCTTGAAACCTTTGCATATTTTTTAGAGCTTTCTTAATGATAAAATCCCCATCTATTTTTATGGTAGTAAAAGGCGCAAGGCGGCCGCCGTAGCCGAATGGGTTGGTGCGTGATTACCATTCGGAATCCACAGAGGGAACGTCGGTTCGAATCTCGGTGAAACACCAAAATTAAGAAAAACATTTTTCTAATAGCGGTCGCCCCTCGGCAGGCAATGGCAAACCTCCGAGTGTATTTCTGCCATGAAAAAGCTCCTCATAAAAAAATATCTGCCGTTCGGAGTCGGTTTAAAACTGTAGGTCCCTCCATTTGTGGAACAACATCAAGACGCACACCACTAATAGGAGGAGAAGCTCGGCCAAACACCCAAAACGGGTGTACGCGCAAATATATATATATAAAAGGCGCAAATCAAAAGTGAAGTGACAAGACAAAATTCTTTGATGATCTCTTCTATATCTCCTACCGAAAACTCACATTAACATATTTGGGGAGCATCAAAAGGAGTGTTAAATGAGTCAGGAACTTGCATCTGTCTGAGCTTTCACTAGGAGTAAATTTCTTTTGGATATTCAGTGCAATTCAGGAGAATTTTTCCTCACTTCTCTTCTCAGGATAGTCTCCTTCCGCTGTGAATCTTTCCGATTTTTAGTGCAGTGGGAAAACAATGAATACCCATATGGGGCTAATATTCGACTGAGAGGTATGATTGGCTTCGTCTAGGCTCGTAACTGACAGAAGTGGAACTTAGTAGAGGCATTTCGTGTTGCTTAACAGACTTAAAGACTATTCTCTAGTTGCCTCTTCTCTACGTAAAGATCTTGCAGTACTAATAAGAGTTGTTAGAGATTCATTTATGGCTGACCTCCGAATGTAAAGCACCTGAACACCTTCAAATAGAAAAGGTTAACGCCTCCGTAGTTTTGTGTCAAAATGTCAAGCAAATCAGAGAAAAACTGTGCGAGTTGTAGAAGTTTGACAGAAATAATTTAGCAAGGGCAACTTGGTTTTCTAACTAACTGCCTTCGACTAAATTACGCACTTTCCGTTGTTCACAGATATTTAGTGCTTTTTGGTATGCACACCAGAAAGAGGGCCGCCAAACACCCAAAAGGGTATAGGCGCCAATTATATAAATAAGTAAATCTTTAGTTTGATAGCAAAGATAGTGTAAATTTTCCAAATTAAAAATAAGGGTTCCAATGTGATGGATATGTTTTTGAAATTTCGATAGTTTTGAATAATTTTTGGATTTTTTAAGCCTGGCTTTTTTCATAATTAGCAAACTCAAAAGCTCCAAAGCGCACATTTGTGGCAAAAAATAACGAGTTAAAAAAGAAAACAATATCGTCATAATAACATAGGTCGGTCATTTTGAGTTTGTGGCCTTTGGCCAACAGGTTTGAATTCAGATTGACAGCAAACCTTAATAAATATTTTGCATTTTGTCTAACTTTTTTAGAGTATGTGGAGCCGTTAAAGGGTTAAAGTGATGCTAATCGAATTTTCAATGGAAAATCAATATTAAAAAGGAAGTTAATTGCACTTAGCCAATCCAAGGTAAGCATCCGTTTTCTCAGTGCACACCATCAAAAGATTGGCAAAAAGGGAAATGCTCGCATCAGTTGGTACACCACAGAACTTTATAGCCTTTTACTGGCACAAAACGAACTGAGCAAGCAAACCAACAACCAGTCAGCCAACCAACCAACCAACCAACCAACCAACTAAATAACCAACTAACCAGTCAACCGACAACCTACTGTGTGAGAAATGTTTCTGAGGAACGCTCAAAAGCTAGAGTTTTCCCCGAAAGCTGAAAAGAAATGGTCGGCGGTCGAAGCGGGCCGGAGTAGGCACCGGAAGGAAAAGTGCAGTGCTGACCAAACGCAATGCATTGAATGGAAAGCGATTGGTAAGCAAGTATTACATGGGAAGTGTATGTATGTATGTATGCGTATATATATGTATATCGATGTGTGCACGGGTACTTGCAACAAACGAGCGAGCTTGCCACAATGCAACAGGCATAAATTGCAAAAGGGAAACGAGCGGTTAGCGGAGCGCCGTGCGCAACATACACAATTGACAGTTTCATAAATATGCAATTTACTGGCGCGCACAGGCGCACGAACGCACACACTGATAAGCATGCACTTCACTGCACAGTAGTTGATTTTTATTCTTTTGTGTGTGGCTTTGGCTATGAATTCAGCAGTCGGCACTCGGCGTTCGGCGCTCACTCAGAATTGGCTTGAGTTGACTTGGTTTTAGCCTTTGTTTAAAATCAACAATTTTGCATTTCCTGTTTACGCTTTCTCCTTCGCTTTGTGCCATTGCCCATTGTATTTGTGCTAATGTGGTTATTGGTTTTGTTGTGCCGAAAGGAAAATGTATGCATTGATTATAAACTCGCACACACACACACATACGTATTTCTGCAAACATTAAAAAACATTCATTTCGATTTTTTTTCTTTTAAGCCGATGGCGGCTAAAGCCAATAGCCAAAAGCCAGCAATAAAAACAGTTATAAATGCGTATGTATGTGTGATTATTCAATATATTTGTTTCCAGTATAGTTGAGATGTCATGTATGTAGGTATGTATGCGTGTCTTTCATTTGTGCTTCCATAAATATGTTTATAGGACCAACGTTTTCCATTCGAATGACTTCATTAATTTTATGCCCCGCCACACAAATGCTGACATTTTATTTTGCTAACAAATATATTGTAAACTTTTATGATGGCCACGAGCTTGCAACTACATGCGAAGATGCTAACGAAAACATAAATACATAAAAAATTACTTCATAATAAAATAATAAAGAAATCTCTGCTTTCGCAGTCGCTTCATGTAGCTCTCCCACTATAAATCCAACAGCGAATTTACGCTCCTTTACATAGCAGCTGTAGTAGACGTGTCGCAAGGTCCAATACCCTTCTTGCCTTGCCCCGTCCATCGCATCTCTTGAATGGCAGTGATGTTAGCCTTTGCTCTCATGAAGGCATCAACGAGCCGAGCATGCCCTCAAATCATAGGCCTTGGTTCGTTTGCAGGGGTCGTCATCAGAGTGGGCGCATCTCTTCCGAGGCTTTGTTGTGTTTTCCTTTCGCGAAGGGTTTTTAAGTGGCAAGTCCAAACCCAACGCGCAACCCGATATCCTAGGTTAATTCGACTTCTCACATTAGCTCACTGCCAAACGGATGTTCCGGATCTATACAGCGGATACTTGGGCGAACTCGGAAGTTGTGCGCGGCTTGCACCGTATGCAGAAGACAATCCGGGCACTTCCCAACTTGCGTGGAACCAACACACAACACCATCCTCTACATATAGCAAAGTCGTCTTAGATGTTTAAGAAATTATTCAGGTGAACTCTGAGTAATTTGGTTACATGGCATGACATCACGCCGATGATATTGTAATAGCAATCCCGGGTAAACACCTTACCACATTCGTTGATATTCAGCAAAGATCTCTCACCAGACTATCACTTTGGTGTAAAAGTCAAGCACTAGAATTAAAGCCGGAAAAAACGGATCTGATGCCTGTTTAACAGCAGACCTAAAAAACCTGCTTTAAACAAATATCCGTGTGGGGAAAACCCCTTAGAGTGACGGAAAGGGCTAAATACAGGGTGGGCCATACAGCGTTTGCTTTTTGAACCACCTAGTTTTTTGAGATGGTAACACAAATGACATGTCAAATGTGTTCATAATTTACTTAAAGGTTTGACATTTACGAAATGAACAAAATTGGGAAATATTGAAAACCTATTTCCAAAGTGGTAAGCCTTCTGCTTCTTCTCTGATTTTCACATCGGTGGCTACGTCAATAAGCAAAATTGTCGGATTTGTGGCTCAGAAAATCCACAAGTTACTGTAGAGAAGCAAATGCATCCACAACGAGTCACTTTTTGGTGCGGTTTTTGGTCTGGCGGAATCATCGGGCCACTTTTTTCGAAAATGAGCGAGGAGCCGCGGTTACAGTAAATGGCGAGCGTTACCGTAACATGCTCAACGAGTTGTTTCCAAAAATTGAAGAGGATGACATGGACGACATTTAGTTTCAACAGGACGGTGCAATTTGTCACACATTCGAACTTTTGGCTACCGTTTTTGAAAACCGAATAATCAGCCGAAATTCCGATATCAATTGGCTGCCTCGGAGCTGTGATTTAAGCCCGTTGGACGCCGTTAAGGACAAATGCTATGCGAACCATCCAGAAACGATTGATGCTTTAAAACACGAAATTCATGAAATTAGAGCTCAAACAGTCGAAAATGTGCTTAAAGATTGGGTTGATCGAATGGTCTACTGTAAAGCCAGTCGTGGCAGTCATTTGAACGATATTATTTTTCATTCATAAATGACAATGTTTAATCTTCAAAATAAAAAAAAGTTTGAAAAAATATTGATCTTTTTTTTTTTTATAGCCGATTCAAAAAGCAAATTTTACATGGCGCACCCTATATTATAAGGGCCGAGAATTTTTGCCGACTCTCAATGCTAAACGCACAGAATCTCTGCGGAGCGCAATCTTTGCAAACTGATTTCCGTTATAACAGAATAACAGCAATAAGAGGCAGGCATCACCAGAGGATGGGCGTGCAAGTACACGACTTTCGTTGCTAAGTCTTCAAGTTGTCTAGATGAGAAAGAGGAAGAAACGATCTCGCAACTACTGTGCCAGTGTCCACTCTAACAAGACGTAGATTTACCATTTTGTGTAGACAAATTTTTAATGAATTGGAAGATCTCAATACTGTGGAAATCAGGAATCTTCTAAAATTGTTTGAAAAGGAAGCACTGTTTTTGATGAGAAAAGGAAGTGGACAACCGCTTCAACCCAACCTAAGCTAACAATGGCATGACATCCAAAATCTAACCTATTTCGAGATAGTCGATTAAAGATTATTCTAAAAAGACCTTTGTTTTTAGATGTACTTCTAATTTTTTTTTATTCTTGTTCAAATGTCCGAGGTTTTTGCTGTTTCCATCCATTTGTGGAACAACATCAAGACGCACACCACAAATAGGAGGAGGAGCTCGGCCAAACACCTAACGGAAGTGTACGCGCCAATTATTTTTTTTTTTTTTATAGTTAAAGCTTTTTTAATCTAGACATCAAGCCTGCCTCAAAAGGCCCATGAATTTTAAATCCCAGCCATGTTGAATCACTCCATGGTGAAAAGATGTTTATGGTGTGGCCAATAGTAGACCGTTAGATGATAGAATCAGCTGATGGTTTGGCGTAGCAGAAGCTACGAATCGGTTTCTTTACGAAAAAGCTAGTGATGTACGAAAAAACTTAACACAATGTTACTTCGTTGCCATCTGAAGAACTACTGATTGAACGTGTGAGTGAATACGTGTGAAATGATTGTGCGGGATTCGGCTGGCGAATCACTCCCGTGACGTGGCAGTCGAAGTTCCCCTCACAAGTTTGTTTTTCACCATAGGCCCAACCTAGTAATCTGTCATCCTTGGAAGCACTGGAGGTATGAAAATACGTATGTATGTATGTATATACGCATATATGTAAGTAACTACCCATCAATTTGGAAGTGCGAACACTTCCAGCTATGAGCTAAAAAAAGTCAAATGCCCGCCATAGTGCTCAATTACAGCTCAAGCTGTCCAACGAATCCACAACGAATCCATCTGAAATAAAATCTATTTGCCTAAGATATACGTTAGATATATATAAGTAATATATGTATGAATGTGGGTTACTAGACATATTCATATGTATTTATGTATAAGCGTAAGTATGTTGTATGCAACATAAGTACTCTACAGCTCATAGTTCGTGCAACAAAACACTTTTATGACATTTATGATGGCAATTTATTTGATAAATTTCATGCACGTTAACGTTGCCACAGCCACTAGCTAGCAAACAGCTCACAGCAACTATGTAGCAGCCTAGAGTCCACAAACCCGCAAACCCACAAACTTCAGGCGACGTCAAGCCGCTCATCAACTGCCATATTTTGTGGGTATTTGTGACTTTGGTCCACCACACCAAAGTCGATCTCGGCTCAGTAGTCGGCCTCAGTGTTAATGTCTGGTGCTGGCCGCCATCATCGTCATCGTTATCATTAAAGCTGGCAGCATAAAAGCGTTGAATGCCACCAACCAATTATCGGTTGCCTCTTATTCCTCATCTCTCCCGAATTGCCACAGCCATTGCTGGCTTACCGTTGCCGCTTGCTGCTTGCCGCCTGACTCACTGGCTCACTGGCTGTTGTTGGCTGCCGCTTGGATGTGGCATAATAAATAGTTATGGATTATTATGGAGAAGAGCCTCATCGAATAGCGAAAATACAAATTATACTTATAACAAAACAACAATAATAGCCATAGTAACAATGTAACACCGCAGCAATAATAGCAATAATGGCAACAATAGCAAAAACAACAATTGCTGGCCATGAAGAAAACTATTACATGGCATAAATAATCGCCAAAATGGCTTGCTGTTTATTTTCTATTATCATTTGTCTCGCTCAACGCCCCCCACCAATCAAGCCTCTCCGCTCCGTTGCTCCGTTGCTCACCGTGCTTTCTTCTCTTCGTGTATACTCGTATTTGGTTGGTTTGGCATGATTTCTTGTTGCCTTCAATTTTTGCTTCCTCTACTTTTGCATCTCCTTAATTAATATCATATTTTCAAATACCTAGCGAAGAGAAAAAGCGTGAAAAAGCGGCATTGGATTTGCTTCATTCGGTTATTGATAGCTGAAATATGGCTTTGTTCGTGTTGTTCATGGTTTTTACTGTTGTTCTTCTTATTGTTGTCTTATTGTTTATGTGTCCGACGTGAGTTTTACCTTTAGTGCTGTTCTAGCATGGAAGTTTTGGCATTTGTTGTTGTTAAACATGTATCTACTATAATTATAAATAAGAATTGAAGATAAGTGTTTGCCATTTGTCTGGCTGCTATTGATTTTGTTGGTGTTGCAAGGTTTTGTTTTTTGTTTGTAGCACTAAGTGATTTGACCCTGAAGAGTACTATAGAGATTTCATTGTAATTTCCTTCTTATTTGTACAACTTACAGCATCGATCGCTTCACAAATATTTTTCAAGTGTTTGCTTTTTATTTAGAAATATTGGCTGGACCAGAATAATTTACATACATACAAATTTCTTAGATTCAAATTTTGAGACTAGGTTATCCATCAAGTAAAATAAAAATAGAACGAACGCCTTCCAGCATCTATCTGCACTGATAGTTCTTAAATGGATTCGCTACGAAAACGCCAAATGAACAAATATTTGGTAGAGCCCATTGCAAATAAAGCGAAATAATCAAGGGAACAAAGTTATTACCTACTTATATCTGATGAGATATGAAAAATGCCGAATATTATGAGCTGCTGACAAGATCTCTAACCCACATTGGCGCTATCTGTCGGCAACTGATGTGTTCTAAGCAGAAAAGATAGAAATGTATGTGAATAGCTGATTGCTCACCAGGAAAACGTCTTACCCCATTTTCGTCTACAAGCGAAAAACTGCTTGGAAAGTGTTACAGAAGGTGCTGTATTCACCGGATATGTACTTGTATATACGCTACCGAGTACTATGTACTTCGGTGAGCTAGTCAGCTTTCTCGCAAAGCCCATTGTTTTTTTATGAAAATATCGAAAGTTTTCGATGAGGAAATGTATGGATGGGTGAGAAACTATTTTGGCAACATTTATAAATTTTTTTAAATTTCACAGGCCTGCGAAATCTCGCTTTTTTAAAGTTTCTAAAACCGCTAAGGGTGTTTCCTGAAGGTTTTTTTTAGTCTGAAAACGACCTTTACAGGGGTGTTAGAGAGTTAGAAAGGTTGAATTTGCATATCTAAGAGTATCCAATTCAAAATAGAATAACTTTTTTTATATTAATCGCAAAAATATTTTTAAAAAAGGACCTGAAAGCTAAAGAGTAGTACTTTGCGATGTCGTTGTGGAAAATTAAAAAAAAAACTTTACCTTGCCCAAAATATGACCAAAATCTGCATTTTTTGACTATTTAACCTCAAATTGCCAAAAATCCTGACGTGTTGGAGCATTTTCAGGGTCATATTCGTTTTCAGCAAAAAAAACCTTCAGGAAACACCCATAGCCGTTTTAGAAACTGTACCTCGCAGGACTGTGTTATAAAACGGCTTATTTCCTTTTAAAAAGTCATAAATCCTCTAACAATCGTTTACATAACTCTATTGTAGTTAGTTACTAATTTACGGGTATAAACAATGCGATATGGCATTCAATTACTTCAAATTATTCAGTTCACGATGCATTTCAGAATTAAGATAAAAAGAAAACCAATTGTAAAGTGGGGTTAAGTTTCAAGGGTGAATAAAATACAATTTTTTTAAGAAATTTCTCTCATTTCTCTCTATTATGACAATACTAGTATAGGTCAATTATGCGTGAAACAAAACATTGGCCAAATGGCCGCCGCAGCCTCGGCGGCACACCTCCATCCGATGGCCCAAATTTTCGACGACGCTGAGGCATAATTGAGGTTCTATGCCGTTAATGTGCCGAATTCTCTCATCCTTTAGCTCTTGAATTGTTACTGGCTTATCGACGTACATCTTTTCTTTCAAATAACCCCAAAGAAAGAAGTCCAACGGTGCCAAATCACATTATCTTGGCGGCCAATTGACATCGCCGCGACGTGAGATTATTCGGCCATCAAATTTTTCGCGCAAAAGAGCCATTGTTTCGTTAGCTGTGTGACAAGTGGAAACCACATATCGTCCACATACATTTCTTCCCAATCGGGTCATAAAAGGTTCGTTATCATCTCACGATAGCGAACATTACTCACAGTAACTCCGTGACCGGCCTCATTTTGGAAAAAATACGGCCCAATGATGCCGCCGGCCCATAAACCGCACCAAACAGTCACTCTTTGTGAGTGCTTTGGTTTTTCGGCAATCACTCTTGGATTATCATTCGCCCAAATGCGGCAAATCTGCTTATTGGCGAATCCACTGAGGTGAAAATGTGCCTCATCACTGAAGATGATTTTCTTCACGAAGTACGCGATATGCATTTTGATTTGAACGCCCGTTTTCATAATAAGCTTGAATAACTTTAACGCGTTGCTCGATTATGTATCTTTCCATGGTTAAATTGAATTAGTCTGAAATTGAGAAATATCAAATCAAATGTTGTAAGAAACCTGACGTTTAGGTGTGGTTTACATTCAACATCGGCCCTTAAAATTTAACCACCCGTTATAAGGCAAGGCTGCTCTTTGCTTTTACTAAATTTTGTGTTGTCGCAAATCTGTTGAAACTCCATAGATATGTGCACATATTGTATTTTCTATATCTTCCAGACTTTCAAAATTTGTTCCACAGACAGTTTTTGTTTTTTGTTCAAAATTTGCTTTATTCATCAACGTAATTTCCATCAAGAACAGCGCAATCATTCCAGTATCGCTCTAATAAGCATTTTTTTAGGCCTGCGAACAGCCAGTAGTGGCCGGGAGTGAAATTTGGCGATTACGGTGGATGTGGGAGCAATTCAAAGCTCAATTCATGTGGTTTTGCCATTGTTTTGATTGTCTTGTGACACTTTTAATATCTGTACGATGCCAGCTAACTCACACAACTTTACTTTTCGATCATTCAAAACGATTTTGTGGAATTTTTTTTTTTTTTCTGGTGTTACCGCCTCATTTGGAGTCCACTGCGTTGCGCATCGTCGGTGTCTCTACGACACCGTTTGAAATCAGCAAACCATCGTTTTATTGTTGTTTCTGATGGAGTGGAGTCCCCACGACACTTTTCGCGGCATTTCTTTGGTTGAAGGGCATTTTTTTCTAACAAAAAACGGTGTAAAATTAAAACACGAAATTCTTTTTCATCCACTGTTTTGAAAATATCAAAAGTAGCGTCACTCTTATCACAACAACTCACGAACTAATGAATAGAATATCATGAAATTTTAACAGCTGACTTTTTAAGGTTACTACTAACTGAAAAAGAGGTGAGTACAATAAAACTAGTGCCAGCTATGTGTTAGGCCCGGGACTTTTCAGCCCATGTAAAGCGTTTTTCAGTAAGAGCGCTTCAACTTTTTTTTTGAATAAAACACAAACGGTTTGACTTTTTTAACTATTTTTTTTTTTATTATCGAGTTTGAACATATACATTTAAGTATGAAATTCGATTTCTTTTGCCTGACCACCGCGTGCACGTTTTACGAAGTCCAATCGCTGAACCCAATTTTCGACCGCTCTTTTGCATAAATCGGCCGAAATTCCAGCAATTTAGCGTTCAATATTGGCTCTGAGCTCACAAATCGTCGCCGACTTGTTACTGTAGACCAATGACTTCACATAAGCTCAAAGAAAATAGTCTAGAGGCGTCAAATCACACGAGCGCGGTGGCCATTCGACCGGTCCATTTCTGGAAATAATGCGCTCATCGAACTTACTCTTCAACAAATCAATTGTAGCGTGTACTGTGTGGCTTGTGGCCCCGTCCTGTTGAAACCACATGTCGTCTAAGTCCATACCATTCAATTGCGGCCAAAAATAATCGTTTATCATGTCGCGGTATCGATTTCCATTCACAGTAACGTGGCGATCGTTCTCGTCAACGAAAAAATATGGGCCAATTACGCCGTCGGCATGTAAACCGCACCAAACAGTGATTTTTTCGGGATGCAACGGTGCCTCATGAATCACGTGTGGATTGCTTTCTGCCCAGTAACGCATATTTTGCTTGTTGACGAAGCCATTGAGCCAAAAGTGAGCTTTATCACTGAAGATGATTTTTTGGAAAATTTATAAATTTTCATAAAGAATGTGCACGATTATTTTCATAAAAAATTTGCACGATTTGCAATCGTTGCTCAAGTGTGTAGCGTTCCATGATGAAATATATACTAATGAAGTTTACAAATGACAAGCGAAAAATAAAAAATATTGCGTCGTTCGCCCCCCCTATCGGAAAAAAGTTGAAGCGCACCTATTGAAAAACGCCTTATTATTATTCGCTCTTACACTCTTTGTTAGGTGTTTAGCCGAGCTTCCACCTCTATTTGTTTAGCCGAGCTTCCACCTCTAATTT
The DNA here is from genome assembly GCF_028408465.1 of Anastrepha ludens. NCBI lineage: Eukaryota > Metazoa > Arthropoda > Insecta > Diptera > Tephritidae > Anastrepha > Anastrepha ludens. The sequence continues at coordinate 112,808,498 of NC_071500.1, read as the reverse complement.
TTTTCACAAATGTGGAGAGCTACGGTTTTAAACGGACTCCGAATGGCAGATATTTTTTATGAGCAGCCTTTTCATGACAGAAACACACTCGGAGGTTTGCCACTGCCGGCCGATTGACGAGTATTATTAGAAACATCTTTTTCTATCATTTGTTTTTTTTCTTTTGTCGGGGCTCCGAACACGGGCACAACCGAATTGCTAGTGACGTATCAATTTTCAAGGAAATCTGCCTATCTCATACCAACTTGACGTGAGAAATTTTAACCTGTTTGAAGTGACCTAAGATAAAAAACGAAATTTAATTGAAATTTTTTGTGTTCTTCATTTACAAACTGAGTTGTGACCTTCTCGTCGTTGATTAACTGTGATTGATTTATAACATATTATAGACACATATGTACATATGTACATATATATGTATCTATATGTAAAATAATTGAAAGAGCTCTAAAACTGCCCAGTCAACTAACTACAGCTATGATTCAAAAACTAATTATGTATGTAGTTAATGCAGCATGAATTCAATTCTAAGCCAAGTGATAATTGCATGGAAGAAAAATGAATGTCTTAGTCCAATTTATGTGCTAGGCAGTCAGATATTAAATGGATTAAGTGATTATTATGCGGATTATTTCATTAAATTCATATTCATATGCACATGTGTGCGTTTGTTTGATATGCATACAGCCATGTATTTTATTCGCTACTTCTCTAGATGTGAAACTGTGCGTGTGTATATACATACATACATACATATGTACGTAGGCCACTCAGCAGTGCCATTAGCGCTTGATTTGCATTTGATCGAAATGTTTGTGCTCATTTACTTTTCAATTAATTTCAAAGTATGCAATAAACGCACAACCGACAGCTAATCACATGCATATACGTACATACATACATACTGACATACGCAAATGCTGAATATTGACTTATGTATGCGTGCACTTATCTATGCAAGTACATATGAACAATAAACGAAAGTAAAATAGATGCAGATAAGATAAAATGCTGGCTATTTGTTTATGCGTACACAGCGACACATACGCATACATACATATGTATGTACATGCATTCCTTTCATTTGAATGATAACTGCGATTCTAACCCATTTTGATAAGGTAACAAAATGGCATAGTAAAGCATAGCATGACATGGCATGAGGTCTTGTCAATCAGCTGGTTGCAACTAAATTTCAATAAAATTTTTGTTTACCTGCCCCGCCGGTGCAAATGACAATTATAAATAAATAAATGACAGCGCGATTTCGAATTGTTTACTTTTCTGTTTTCGGTTGCTGCTTAATTTATCATAGTTTAGTTAGTTGTACAAATAAACAGGAAAAGGGTAAATAAATCAATACAGCTGGATGCGTCAGGATGATCGACTGTTAAGGTGCCATCAGACGCGTCATGCGGAGTGGTTTCAGCAAATCTCTTAGTTTCGATTATTAAAACACTTTTATTAGGACGGGTTGTATGTATGTATGTAACGGAATCTGTGAGCTTAATGGGAAGTAAGGGCAAGAGCTGCAAAGTAATTGTCTGCATACCAGAGAACTGCACCGGTTGAGTGTAAAACATTCATACGCTTCGCTTGAACAAAAAAACAGGCCTTTGCGTTCAAACGATCGAACTTGTTCAAATAAGTTATTGTCATTGTTTATTTCAGCTCAATCAAATCATGTGCTGCGTTTTAGCTCTCCGATGTTATTACCAATCGTCTTCATAGCAGGCGTTTCGGGTATTTGCTCGTTCGGCTGTACATTCATTTTTTTGAGCAAGAATAAAAGGGCTATAGAGCCAAACGAGCCGGTTTGAACACGTATGATCCCGCATGAGTTTTTGCATGTAACGATAGCAAAGTAAAAACAAAATTTTAAAGCAAAAACACTATATTTTCATATTTGTTTTTTTTTTCTTAAAACTGGATCGTTTAAAACTTATAATAAAACATATAAAATCGTTTGACATTATTTTACAACGGCTGAAACCAACTAATCCTTTCAAATACGAAACGCAATTTACAGCGTACATTGTACGCCAACGCTCGTTTGCTCGAACATGTGCTATTTACAATAATGACAATTACAGTGCACTCGCGGTAACTCGAATAGCCGCTAAGTCGAACGACGTGCTAACTCGAACACATTTTTTCCCCTATTGACTTCTTTGTAACTCGAACAATAAAAAAGCGCTATAACTCGAACAAAAAAACAAATTTATTTGTACACACATTCTTTTCAAACATGTACATTTTGTACATAGATACATATGTAATAATATAGTATATGAATATAAATTATATGTATACTAGTGTATTGTCCATATGAATATTTCGGCGTTAATATCCCGTTAGTTTTCTGGGAACAACATCTTGCATTGACCAAATTGCTTTAAATTTGTCATTTGTAGTATATCAGTGCACGTGAGTAATGGATCGTAAAAGGTTGAAGTGTTTAACATTAAAAGAGAGGGCTGAAGTCCTTAACAAAATTAAACGTGGACGTAGTGTTACTTCTCTAGCGAAGGAATATGGGGTAGCCAAGTCCACCATAAGTCTTATAAAAAAGAAAGATAAGGCAATTTATGGCTTGCACTAACGCTACCGGCAACCATAAGCTTAAACTTCTCGTTATTGACAAAGCAAGAAATCCTCGTGTTTTCAAAAATTTTAACTGTCCGGTGGAGTACAAAAATTCCAAATCAGCCTGGATGACTTCGGCGATTTTCAAAGACTGGTTTCATAATTCGTTCGTGCCGCAGGTAAATTCCAGATTCATTAAAACAATTTTTTTAACCAAGTTAAATGACTTTAATATTTAGGTAAGAAAATATTTGAAAGATGGGGGACTACCTGAGAAGGCTCTTCTTCTAATTGATAATGCCCCATCACATCCCAACGAAATCGAATTAAAGTCCGAGGATGGTTTAATTTTAACTATGTTTATGCCGCCGAATGTGACACCATTGATCCAGCCAATGGACCAAAATGTAATTCGTATAACGAAACTATACTACAGAAATTTTCTACTGGCTTCCATTTTCAACAATCGATCGAAAAATCGATATCGATGACTGTTTTTTTAACATAGCACACTCAATTGATAAGTCGAACAAATTCGATAAATCGAACAGCGCCTGTTTTAATTAGTTCGAGTTATCGCGAGTGCACTGTACTTCTTTGAACAAGTTTGATCGTTTGAACGCAAAGGCCGATGCTAATTTCATTCAATGCTGCTTTTTGTTCAATGACTAGATTTGAGCCGAAGACGTTAGACCATACGTGTTGACTGAGCTGAACTACGCGTTCGCCTGCATGAGCTGACTGCACTTGACCAAATATTTTGGTTCAATTGACTGAATGTGAGCAAGAAATTTAGCGTATGAGCAACTCAAGAAAACAGTGAGCCATGCAGGTCTCTGCTGCATACAGACCTTGCAAGTTTCCAGTTCGAAATGGATTGCCGCACGGTCGAAAATTAAGAGAAGAAAGGAATTAAAAATTACTTTCTCTCCATCGTCTGATGACACCTTAAGAGTAGCACGTAAATATGTACATAGGTATAACTGAAGACTTTTCCATATCTCTAGCATAGATGTTAGCCAAACATATTTCGGTAAGGTATTTGCCAGTTATGTTAATTATGTCAACATTAAATATTGTTGATTTATGATAAATTCATTTGCCCGCTTCGTAGCCTGCACAAAAGTTAACGCTTAATTAACATCTTTGTTGTTGGTTACTCAAATAACGCCCTGTGAGGAAAAATAAACCCAGGATTACAAATATAAAGGAAGCACACCGAAGAAAAATAAAATCAAAAATTTTACAATAGTTCTTATGCTGGTAACTTAACAATTTATACTGTACTTATTATTAGAAAAACATAACACATGTTGACTGGATAAATTCTCCTAAAACAAGTTGCCCTAGAAAAAATTACATCATACTGGGTTTGATTGAAAAGTAATGAGCCTTATTTTTTTTAAGCATTTTTGTTAAACCTTTTGGCTTATATAAGTAATATTCTTCAAAATAGGACCCTTGAGCGTCAATACACCGCTGGTAGCGGTCCTTCCACTGCAGGAAACATTTTTTAAACTCATCCGCCGGAATCGCGTTCAATTCGGCTGTCACAGTTTTTTGGATCGCCTCAGCTTTCTTTTCAGGCGCGGGAACAAGAACTAGTGCGGAGGGGATAGGTCTGGGCTGTAGGGTGGGTGGGGAAGCACCGGAACCTGCACAGAGGTGCAGAGGAAGGCGGTGTGTGCCGGCGCATTGTCGTGATGAAGGGTCCAATTGTTGGCGAGGTCGGGCCGAACCCGGGCGACGCGGTTTTTCAGCTGAAAGAGCACTTCTTTGTAAAATGCCGCATTTACAGTGCTTCCTGGAGATACAAACTCCTTGTGGACGATGCCTCGTGAGTCGAAAAAGATGATCAGCATGGTTTTGACCTTGGATTTCGACATGCGCGCCTTCTTGGGTCGTGGCGACTGGCCGGCCTTCCTTGAACGACTTGTGCCATCGTTTTACCTGGGCACTGGCCAGAGATTGGTCTCCGTAAGCCTCCTTGAGTAGCCCAATGGTTTCGGTACTCGTTTTGGTTAGCTTTACGCAAAATTTGAACGAGTAACGTTGCTCCAACGATCGCTGCATTTTCGCCACTGCAAAATCCTAACACACTTTTACAACAGCTTTCATTTTCCCCCACCAGCCGATTCGGTTGATCGCTTGGCAGACGCTCCGCGCGGGAAGGCTCATTACTTTTCAATCAAATCCTGTATTGGCATTATAGTCCGGAGTGGACCATTGTCTGCTCTACAATACGCCTCTATCATCGCTTTGGCCGGCCTTTCTTTCTTGCTCCTTCAGGATTTGCATCAAAAACTTTTTTTGGCCGCTCTTTCGCTGCTCATTCTTCGGATGTGTCCGTACCACTGTAATCTTTGCGACTTTATAAACTAAACGGTTAACACACTGAGCTCGTGGTTATAGCGCATTCGGTATGTACTGCCTTCTAATCGTATTCGGCCGAATATTTTCTGAGCACTTTTCTTTTCTTTGAAAACGCATCAGTAGTTTGGAGTCATTTACTTTAAGGATTCATATTTCACAGCACTAGGTGAGAACCGGTCTTATTATAGTTTTGTACATCTGGAGCTTTTGTTCCTTTGATATCAATAAAGACTTCATTAGTTTGATATTGCCAATGTATGCTCTGTTAGCTGCCTGAATATGGTTTTGTATTGATGAGGACGGATCCTTATTTATGCTGGGTACTACGCTTAAGTATTTAAATTCTTGCACGAGCTCAAAAATGTAACTTCAGATTCTAATGTGACTATCATGAAGAGATCGTGCCATGTATTTCGGCTTTTCTTCATTTATCTTTTGATCCGTTGGTCATAAAACTTGCCCTAGCCGCATGAAAGAGGCAGCTATGTAGTATTGTTGTTCATGTAACTATCTTATCAACAGTTCTCCGTTATATTTTATGAGCTCTGCATTCATAGAGTCTTCACCACCTGACTTGTAGGTTTTCAGCTTCTCTGTTGCTTTTTTCGTATCATTCAGACCGGGGTCTTCTAGCATATTTTCTACTGTGCATAAAGTTCAGTGTATGCGTCGATATCTTTGATGTCTTCTTAACCGAAACAATATCGTTGGATTCGTGGTAATATGATTTATGACTGATAACGGGTCACCAGCCTCAAACCAGGTTTTTCTCATCTCATTTCTTTCGTTCCCTTTCTTTCCACTAAAGGTTCTCTCTCTAGTCAGCGCAGCACTACCGCGCGCAGGCGAAATGAGGGGGTTGGAGGTGATTGGTGAGAGACATCATGTAGTAGAATCAGCCATTAAATTGCACCTCCCTTCCTTTTATGGTGCCCACCAGTAGACACCAGTACATCGTATATTTTCAAGCATTTGCGGAAGCCGCATCTTTGGTCTTTGCACCACGCCAAGCTATCAAAATCTCAGTTTCTTACGAGGGATTGCAAACTACGTTTATACCAGTCAATAATACGGCCAGCGAGCGAAAAGTGCTGCGAAGGGTGCTTGACCCACTACGACCGCAAGATGGTATCTACCGGATGCGGTATAATGAAGAATTGCTGCAGCTATTTAATGGCGAGTACATCGGGAAATACATCAAGTCCTAAAGACTGCGATGATTTGGTGGTATTAAGCGCATGAGGGGCATCCGCCCCCAGAAATAAATCATTTTAAGTTCTAATGCACCTAAGGTCTCTGGGTCTTAGAAACGAGAGAACTGTTACCGAGCATCGAGATGCATGGAAACGAATCGTGAACGAAGCTAAACTCTCTCCGAGGTGTACAGCTGCCCGATGATGCTGATGAAACCCCGGAATGTGCTAAAATTTTAAAAAGCCTTAAAATATGGGGTATCACAGCAAGCTTTGCACAACAGATCTCGCTTGGTTGCAGTGAGCAAAAGCCTAAATAAGAATAATAATAATGCATACAACAAAAACTATATCACGTACAGTTTCAAAGTGCTTACAAAATTTTTAAAAATTCGACCAAGTTTCGTTGAAACTTCAACATTATTAATCGTTTTTTTTATAAAATTTTTCCAGCCTTAAGTATCTGAAGATTTGTGTTGATAATTTTTTTTTTATTGTATTATGCATTTTCACATGCGAATTATGCATTTTCTTCCATACAACGAGTGCCCGACATTTTTGTAATGAAGAGAATTCATAAGAACGACAGCAAAAAATTAAGAATAAATATGCCAAAAATCGAAAATCATTTTTCGGTCCACTTCAAAATTAGATTTTTTATGTGACCAAATTCAATCGTTAATAAAACTGGGGTGGCTTTGTGTAGTTCGATATCGAGTAAAAACGATAGTCGAAGTATCGTTTTTGCTTTCTCTAACAAAAAATGTCGCAGCGTTATATCGAACGTTCGATAGATACAGCTCGACACCACTTTTGCTCTCGTTTTCATTTTCTCAGCTGTTTATTTCTTCAAAATGTAAGTTAAAAATTTAAATTTTTTTTTAAATCTTAAGTTTTATATAGTTACTAGCGTACCCTCGCCCGCTTCGCTAGACGATAAATTCAATGATTTGCTGAAAGAGAATAAAATTAATACGAAACAAAGCAAATTCTTTGATATAATTTCATTCGAACTTTATTGTAACACTTTTTGGTAGACAACGTTTTTGGTTTTTTCATCTTTCGCGTGAATAATGACGATGGTTTGCCAACTCGTGAGCAAGCTACATACAATTGTCCATGAGAAAAAATTGGGTATTCTAAATTAATACCGCACATTTGTAGAGACTGTCCTTGCGCCTATTAATTCTCATAGCGAAGGCAAGGCGAATAGGGAACTGCAAACGTTTGAAATCGAATGGTAAATCCGCCGGAATCAGTGGAATTCAGGGTATCAAAATGTCTTCTCCTTTGTACTTCCCTTTCAAAATTGTTGCTTCGATAATGTTACCCATTAGCTTCTTCACAGCGAGTCTGGTACCGTTGCAAAGTCGGGGCACATTACTATTGCGCAGCATAATAATCGGTGCTCCAATTTTTAATCGTAAATTATGAGGTGGTAAGCCTGGCAAATCGAGTGAGTTTAAGAATTCAGTTGGATAATTTACGACCTCATCTTGATCAGTAATAGTGTCCATTGACTTATACGCAACTATGTCACCAGGTATTTGATCTAAAATAGCTGAATTTATATCATTGACGTCCTTATTTTTCCCAGCTAAAATTGCTCTTTCGCTGAGTCAATCATGGTTTTTGTAATGTTGAACTATGTTTGGAAATACACTCTGTATCAATGCCTCTTTGCAAAAGTGCAGAAATTGTTAGGCAATGTTATCATTCCTTTTGTTTTTGAAAAAAGGTTTATTTTTTTTGGTTAAAAAGTGTTTTTTGAAGTTTTGAAAAACACTTCGCTCTAACAAATTTCTTCTCAGTTAATTGCTGTAAATTAAATATTTTGAAAAAACTATTTTTTTTTAATTTAACGTTTTTGAGAAAATTTTGTTCTTGAAAAAATTTCATACTTTTGTAAAAAGATTTTTTTCCGCTTTGAAAAACACCCCCTCGAAAAAATTTATTCTCTATTAATAGTGGAATATGAGATGCTTTGAAAACACCTTTTTTTTTAATTTTATTTGGTTTTCAGAAAATTTTGTTTTGAAAAAATTTCATACCCTTGAAAAAGTTTTATTTTATTTTATTTGTTTAAAATTTTTGAAATTTTTTTTTTGGAATTTTAGAAAAACACCTTTTCGAAGAAATTTCTTTTATCTTTTTGAGGAAAATTTGGTTTTGAAAAAATTTCATGCTTTCGAAATTTTTTTATTTTACTTTTTTCTTCAAAATTTTTGAAAACAATTTTTTTTATAATTTTCGTAAAACACCCCTTTGAAAAAATGTTTTCTATGTGTCATAGTGGTATTCCATTAACTTTTAGGATTATAGTCAAATACTTACAAATATCTACGCTTTCACAAATAGCAACAATAAACAAATTTCCTCAAAACCAAAAAATTTACTTTTTTTCTAAGAAAATTCTAAACAAACAACGTAATAAATTTAAAATATTGTGTTCACGAAAAAACAGTATTGTTTTTATTGTATTAACTAAAAACCAAAATGTTGCAAAAAATCAAAACAAAACTAAATTATTTTTTTGTGTTCATTTGGTCCATATGTTCCATAAAATGTTGATATGGTAAATAATATGCAGGGTCTGATACACGCAAATTTCCATTGACCATTATAGTGACAAAATTATCGATCACCAATTCCAACAGGATTTCAAAATCAGAGTTGGAATGAGTTGTTGTGTGGTGTACTTCTGAAAAAATGAGAAATAAACAAAATAAATCTAAAAATTCAAATTCTAACTTTATCTTGTGTATGTTCTTATTACCTTTGAATTTTTCCAATGAAGCACCATTCATTTTAAATTTTCCAAGAATTTTTTTTATCATTTCGCGTTTCTTTCCTTTTTCATTCGATTCCAACATTTGTTCATAGCCGAAAACATTGTTTGCAAACGCATTCATTTCCATATAGAATTGGTCAAAGAAAGCATTGCTCAATTGAATTGAAACATTATTTTCATAAATACTTAGGACCTTAACTAATGCACCTTGGTACATACGTAACGCATATATTCATCGCGATCTTGACATCGATACTATTGATGAAACAATACAAAGCGCTAGCAGAAGACACATAAATAGACTATTAACGCATACAAATCCTATGATGAGAAGACTACCAAATAAAGAAAAATCTACCCAAAGTCGGCTTAACCGTCAAACACCAACAGATCTTGCAAAATCCTTGTAATCAATTGTCAACTAATCGTATATGTCATTGTTTGTTAACCACTTGTTTTTAAATAATATGTATATATTTCTTCTAAATGAGCTTGGGGGCATTGGCCCTTCAATATCACTCTCATTCCATCTTTTTGTAAATCAAATTACTTATTGTCTAACGACAGGTGTAATATTTTATGGAAGAAATAAAAAAGAAAAAAAACTTTCATTCGAATCATTTGAAATTTCTGTATACAATAACGAAAACTTCAAAAAAAGTTGTACACATAAAATGAATGTCGATTCGAAACTTACTTTAATCTAAGAATCGAGCAAGTTTTGTTTTGTACAATATTTTGATTTTTTCTTTTTTTTATATGAAGAAAATATTTAAAAGAAATTTTTTTTTGCTAAAAACCTTCCCCTAGTGGATCCCTATAATATGAAAAAAGAACGAATAAAATTGGCCTCGTATCGGCCCAAAAAAATGCGTACAAACGAACATCATTTCATTTTTATATATATAGATTTGCATAGGTCTCAACAAACAAACGCTGCTCAACTAAAGATAATGGTGGAATATATGGAAAAGCACGATTCATTAGCTAAAAATAGCTTACAGAGTGCAGCTAATGGGCGTTCGAGAAGGGATAAGCTAACGGAATTGTTAAACAGTAACGGAGCTCCCATGAAGCCAACAAAAGCAGGGCTGAAAGTTTGTATTAACACTTACCATTACCTTTAATCATTTTCATTTGTGGTAATAAATTCTTGTAATACCCCTAGGTATGGACTGACTACAAATACAATCCAAAACGCAAGCTTACCCAGCGCATGAAAAGCATGACGAAAACGGGTGGTGGTCCATATGATAAGATTTCATTGAACCATATGGAGGAACTGATAGTTGCCGCAGCCAAAATAAGCGATCATATATCGGGAGTACCAGGCACAACTTCATATGGTTGCCATACAGACGGGCCCAGCTGTTCTACTGCGGCTCCTCAGGCAGACGATACTTTCGTTTGCGAATATTTGAGTAAAATCTCGAGCGCTGATAATTCTTCAAGTGACGACGAAGGCAAAACCTCAAGCAAGTCTGAGCCGCCAAAAATTAATATACGTGAGGAATTGGAAATCGACGAGGTACAACAATCTGCTAAAAGGAAAAGGTATTCAGACCCCAAAATCAAAATAATTGAAAAAGAGATTGAAAAGCAAGAAAAATTTCAAAGTGAAGTGTTGAGGCTTTTTGAAGAGAGCAATGAAATCGCAAGGAGGAAACTGCAATTAAAGGAGACTGAAGTGCAATATAAAAAAATTAAGATTCAAGTCTTAAAGCTAGACTTGGAAAAATTGAAATATGAAATCGCATTTCTAAAACGAAAAATGAATTAATAATGAGTTACTTTATGTATATGATAACGCGTATTCTCCTTCTATTTATTGCAGAGTTTTCTTCATTAAAATCTTCCAAAATTAAAAAAATAACGCCAATTGTACATATTTACTTTTAATTTTAATTGCTTTCATGCACTTTTTGACAGCTATAAACCACTTTTCAAGCACTCCCGAAAATATGAAAACGATAGTAGAAAATCGAAATACGGGAAACAAAATGGGATCGTCGCGCATTCGATATCGAATTAAAGTGTCGAGCAAACGAGCGTCGACTATCGAATTACAGAAAGTCACCCCTGTATACCCAAAAGTTTTCTAAAGACTCTAATTGAAAAGTTAAAATTTTGAAGACAATTTCGTGAAATTTGTTACCGAAATTTGTATGAATTTTTACAATTTACAATTTTGATTCATAAAGTTTTTGTTAGACGATGGGCTACATCTTTTTATAAAAAAATAACGAAAAAGACCTAGCATGAAAAATATTCATATATATATTTACGATGGTGAATAATATCGTTAATATCGGGTTTTCCAATAACAGGGGTTATGAAAGAATGGATTGCGCTATCGAGAGATGATTAAAATTTTTTTATGGGCGGAATTGGATGGTACTGATCTGGACAACGTTTATTGTCAACGAGAAGCGCTACCGGCCACACAAGCAACGGAGCCATTGATCTTTTACGGGAAAAGTTTCCGGACCGTGTTATCTCTCGAAGAGGCGATCACAATTGGCCACCGAGATCTTGTAATTTAACACCTTGTGTCTTTTTTCTTTGGGGCCACGTGAAAGAGAAAGTCTACGCCAACAGCCCATGGTCAATTCAACACCTCAAAGATGGAATTCGTGAGGCTATCGAGGACATAGGGCAGTCAGTTTGCAATCAGGCTATGGAAAATTTCATGAAAAGGTTATTGTCCTGTAAGCGTGGTCGTGGTGGTCATTTGCTTGATGTTATTTTCCACTATTAACGACATACCTTCCTCTTTATAATGAAATAAAATTCGGATCATTTGTATGTTACCTGTAATTGAGGATCAAAATATCATTCCTGAACATCAGTTTGGGTTTAGAGTTGGGCATGGCACACCAGAACAATGACACAGAATTGTGAATGTTATTACAGATGCGATTGAAAGAAAAGAATACTGTTCTGCAACCTTTCTTGACGTACAACAAGCATTCGACAGAGTTTGGCATATGGGACTACTCTTTAAAATTAAAAAAACTTTTACCAGCACATTTTTACTTAGTGCTTAAATCTTATCTAAGCGATAGGCACTTTTATGTAAAGCGCCTAGATGCGTCATCTGAAATATATAGTATTAACGCAGGTGTGCCTCGGGGTAGCGTTTTAGGCCCAGACTTGTAAGCGAAGGTAGAAGTGGCGACTTTTGCTGATGATACAGCCTTCATCGCATCTAGTGAGTCCCCTGCAGAGGCCTCCTCCCTGCTACAAAATCACTTAAACACTTTGGAAACTTGGCTCAATAAATGGAAAATTAATATTAATCATGAAAAGTCTATTCATGTTACATTTACACTAAGAAGAGAACAATGTCCTCCAGTGTATTTACATGGTCATCAAATTCCTACTAGCGACACAGTCAAGTACTTGGGAATGCATCTTGATCGACGCCTCACATGGAAAAATCATATTAAAGCTAAGCATCAACAGCTTAGAAATAAAACCAAAAGAATGTACTGGCTACTTGGTGGCAAATCTCAACTTAGTCTAGAAAACAAGGTTAGATTGTATAAAGCTATATTGAAGCCTATATGGACCTACGGTATACAGCTTTGGGGAACTGCTAGTAAGTCCAATGTGGAGATTTTGCAACGCTACCAGTCAAAGACCTTACGAACACTTGTTAATGCACCTTGGTTTATCACAAACGAAGCCATCACATGGATCTAGGTATTCCATTTGTTAAGAGAGAAATCTCAGTATATTCTAAGAGATACATTGAAAGATTGTCAAATCATGTAAACACAAATGCTATTTGCTTGTTGGACACAACCAATGAAATTAGACGATGAAAGCGTAATCATGTCTTATTGCCTCTGGACACGGTCAAGCATGCTTGACTTAGCTTTGTGTGTGTTAGTGCAGTCGGGTGTCGTCGTGACACACGTATTTGTTGTCGGCTACACGTACGATGCTTGATGAAAAATCAAAAATTTTTGATATTTTCGTTTGACGCTTACTTTTTTGATCATGTCGGAGTCTGATGGACAAAACAGCAGGGTTGTATTTAGCATTGAGGTTAGTATTTAGTGTGCGGTTGCCCAATAGTATGTTACTCGTAAATACCTACATATATTAAAAATAAGCACAACCCGTATGAAATATGTACATAAATAAGCAAAAAATTTAAAAATTTATATGTAAATGAAATTATTTAAAACTGATATACATAAGTAAAGTACATAAAAACGTAAGTTATAATTAAAAACATGACTTATTGCGATTTTTTAATATAACACAGAAAGTGGGTAACAAAAAAATTCTCAAACAACGAACAGAATAAGTTAAAGCAGATTACCTTTAATTTTTGTAAAATGTCCCAAACTCAAATTTAATTCCCTTACTTACGCTTTTCAGCCGTAGAAGATTTACGTATATACAAATTTACATAAGCCAATACACAGTTTTCAATAAAACTACATTATGTACATAAGACTAATTAAAAGTAGAAGTCGAAAAGGATATAACGATGTTTGGATTCTACAAACTCACTTCAGTTCAAATTATTACATTTCAATTGAATTAATTTTAAGACAAATAATTATAAACATTTCAACACGGCATTTCTCCATTAAGCAAAAACGAACTGTTTTCGTCAGTTATTTTCGGCGCGTTTCTTCTGGCAGTCGGCCATTTCGCCTATCAGCTGTTCAAAATCCCATAATGTGTGAGTGCTGCCAAGTTTTGAAACGTCCTCATGGACGCGCTTCACTTAAGTTTCACATCTTATTATTTATGGTATTTAGTTTGTGTTGATATTCGAAATGGACAAGTGCACCGAAGAAAAGCAATTTATATTGAAATTCATTGAAAATTATCAATGCTTGCCAGCATTATGGAATGTAAAAGTAGAAGCATACTGCAACCGCGAGGAAAAGGCGAAACAGTATGAAATTTTATTGGAAATATATAAAGAGCGGTACCCGAATGCAACAGTAGAGGATGTAAAAAAAAGAATTAATGTTTTGCGGACAAATTTTCGGCAGGAAAAACAACGTATTGCTGAAATAAGCAGAAGTGGCGCAGGTTCCGAGGAATCACTGGAGACAAATCTTTTTTACTACAATGAAATGGAATTCTTAAGCGACATGGAAACCCCATGCTCATCAAAGAGTAGCACTGGTAGCAAAGTAAGTACAGTAAACAGTCTTTTTAAATGTATACGTATGTACATATATATATATATATATATATATATATATATAGGTACATATATGTATATATATACGTTTGTATGTCCCAATTTTCTTTTCAAGTGAGTGGACATTTGCAATTGTGTTGCATGCACAATGCACATACATATATGTATGTATGTATATACACATACATAAATATAGTATACAAAAATTAATAAAGGGGGTGCGACAATTTTTTGTATTTCCCTTTTGTATTTGTAAATGCTTGCAAAAAAATCCTAGTGCATGTGTGAAATAGTTGGCCAGTTTTTGATGTTGTGTAAAAATGAAAAAATTTTTTTTTACAAAATTGAACATTATCGCCCATTCCCTCATACTTTACACTCCCCAAATGAAACATAAGCTTATTTTTACGATTTAAAAGTGTTTGTTATTTAATTATGTACAGCAATATTATTCATATTAACGTAAGAACTTTTGTTGCCACGAAACAGCTCCTTCATTTATAAAGTACTCTGCAAAATTGTTCCGAATTTCTTTCGCTTTGTTCGAAGAGTTTCTTAAATGTGTACTTTCCAATACATTAAGATGTGATTCCCTTCGCCATGCTCCTTGAGCTATACTTCCAGAGTTTACATCTTCTTGGTCAATTAAGTGGCTGAATGAATACGACTTTTTCTTACTTAAAAAATTGTGCAAATAGCAGCAAGCCAGCACTATTATTTGAGCCTTTTCTGGGGCCAACTGAATAGTCGTTTGTAGAACTCCGAATCGTGACACTAAAATTCCAAAAACATTCTCAACAATTCTGCGCGCTCTACTTAATCTATAGTTGAAAATTCTTTGTGTGTTTGTTAGGTTTGTCCCAGGATATGGTTTAATTAAATGTTCCTGCATTTGGAAAGCATTGTCAGCAACAAAAACGTACGGCAGTACTTTATCGCTTTTCGGCAACTGCGAAGGACCAGGTAGTGGTAAAGTTTTGTTGTAGATAGCTTTCCCAAATTCCGTATTTTTTATGACACCACCATCTGATACACGACCATTTGTGCCAACATCCGCTACTATGAACTCATAGTTTGCATTCACAGTAGCCATGAGAACAATGCTATAAAATTTTTTATAATTGTAGTATAGTGCGCCAGAGTTGGGTGGTCTTTTGATGGCAATATGTTTGCCATCGATCGCTCCAAGGCAATTTGGAAAGTTCCAAATTTCTCCAAATCCCTCGGCTATAGCTTTCCATTCAATTTCAGACTGCGGCACCTGAAAATATTTCAAAATCAATAAAAAAAAATATTATTGTACTTTTCATTCAAAGTATATGTTTTATTTTTATTTCAGAATCTGTTAACGGCTACAATAAAAAAAGAAGCAAAGAGGAAGCCAGATGCTGCTGAAGCCTTGGTGGAAATCGCCACAAAGCGGTTTTCATCAAAAGATAGAAATAAAACTACAATTATTACCGATTCATGGGCAGTAAAGTTAGAGCGGATGGCTCCTCATCAAAGAATTCTCTGTGAAAAATTCGTAGAGGACATATTGTTTGAGGGCCAGATGGGAACACTACATAGGAATTCCCTACAAATAAATGCAGGATACCATCCAATACCCTCGGCAATCAGCCACACGGGCGCACCAACACCAACATCCAGAAGCAATACTTCCACACCACTGGAATTCCACAGCCATAGCAGCAAGAGTGTAAACAATGACAGTGAATCGTCAGAATCGATTACACAATTCTTCTCGACATTCACCGATTCTTAAATATTATAGTAGTCATATCCTCATAAAAACAGTAATATTTTTGAATTAATTAAATATTTATAATTTGGTAAAAATGGAGTTTTTATTATATATATATATATATACATATGTATATTGGAATAAAAGTTGAATTTTTTTGAAAAAAGAAAAAAAGTAGTTAATCAATTTTTACATTCCTCTTTGCTTTTTTCAAAACTAAATTTTTTACTTGCTTAAATGTACTTACCTTAATAGCATTTGAAAGACATGAAATAATAATTAGCTTCACAAGTTTCTATAACAATCAATCCCAGGGATCGTGGAGAAATTGCAGTTAAAAACTTCAGATCTTCAAACTTTTCTCCAGTCGCCAAATACCTTAATGTTGATGATAAGCGCATGTTGGGTGTTATTGCATCTCGCATACATGTATTTTGTTTTGCTATTAATGGCGCCACCATGCCCAAAAGCTCTTCAAATGTTTCCGAGTCCATTCGCATACAATTTTTATATTCGTCTTTACATGATAATTTTAATTCACTTAAAAGATGCTCATGAGTAAATTTTTTACGTTTTGCGTACAGGCTTTTCATCCACACTTTTTTTTTATCTCTTTTCTTCTTTTTTTTTAACAAAACTGCAATAGTTGCAAGTAATAAAAATTCATCATCCGATGAAGACATATTTACTTCTAAATACAACTGTGGATTGATCGCTTTTTGTTTTGAACGTTACCGGGCAAACGACAAGCACCCGACACGCACACATATAAAGTTCTTGTCAACAATGCTTGACCGTCTCCAGAGGCCATTAGACTTGTCATTCCTTTAAATTTGTCAATTTAATAATAATAATAATAATAAACAAAAAAAAAGAGCTCAATATGAAATTGTTAAAATGCTTCAATAAATTTTAAAATTCTAATATAATATAAGTTATACAATTTTCGAGTAAAAATGAAATCTAATAACATAAAATATGCATAAGAATTGTAAAAAGAAAAAATTCTATAGTTTTCTATGTATGTAGTTCTGCACCAGAGTAAATACTATGCTGTCATTAGGTAATAAGATCTCTGAATATCTGTATTCTACGATAGATTGCAAATAAAGCATTTCCATTTAAAGAAAAAAATGTGTATTATAAAATAGCATTTTTCGTTGAATATCAAAATAACACCTCTGTTTGGAAAACTGTATAGGGTTAACATATTTATGTGAACGTATGTGTGCGTAATGCTTTGGCACAATAATTACCTCCAAGTTTGTTTTTGTTCAAACAGATTTTGTAACCTCGAAGAATTGAAACCTCGTAGCTGTACGAAAATAGGGCAATATGTTATTGAGACTCTTGACACAAATTTATCTCATAAGTACCGAACTAAAGACTACTCCAATAGCAGAATGCTTAAGTGCACAAGTATGTAATTACAAAAACTTATCATAAAAAGCTTTAATGTTCTGCGAAAGTGCTCTAAAGGCACAGACAATTAAATACTCTAAATCTCTGATACACAAACTAGTCGTGACTCAAGGTCTGTCCCATTAAAAAATAGTTGTAGGAGAGAAGTAGTGCTGGGAAGTAGCCGATAGCTGATATGTACGGATGTGTGTATGTAGGTGATATCAGCCAGCCATAAGCTTGAGAATTATAAAAGCGAGGCAAATGAAAAACAACAAACAAACAACTACAACAAACATACACAATTGCAAACGGTGGCTTAATTGGAAACTTTAATTAATTTATTTACCTAACGGTTTCGTTACTTCTGCCCTCTCATTTGCACCAGGCAAATAAACAAACGATTAGTGAGATTGCACGAAAACAACTGTTGCTGCTAAAATTACAAAAAAAGTAAAAACGAAATGCTCAGAGCACAGAAAATCGTGCTCACAATTGACACTATTTTAATTATGGACTTCAAACCATAAACAAACAAAAGTGTAATTAAATATCCAAACGAATGGGCTGAGACGTTCGCAATGCAAACTGATAAGAAATTCATATCAGCAAACAAATAGCAGACAAACAGACTGTTGGAATGGCGGAATGACGGAATGGCGGAATGTCGGAATGGTGACTGGCATTTAGCCAAATTGAAAATGAATCGTAAAAATATTAGAAAGCAAGCTGATACATATGAGTGTATGTATGTATATACAAACTGACAGTAGCGCTGAAATAAAATAATAAGCAACAAAATATGTACATACGTGCATTTTATACAAACATACATACACATACACACCCTATAAGCTACATACTTATGCAGGCACTTTGAGTGCTTCGAAGGCAGTATTGAAGGCAACAAACAGCAACAAAAAAGTGTAAATTTTGTATGCCACTCGAGTCGATCATACACATACACTTGCCTGCAATGACGAGTTAAACAATAGACATCAAGGTTAGAAGATTTTCGACAGCAGTGAAACTGAAATCTTCAAATTGAGCTGACAAGCAAAGCAGCACACACCAACACCTATGTACATACATACACACATATGATAGGTATGTATGCGTGTATGCATGCATGTAAAGGGTGATCGATATTTTTTTATTGGCTGCACGAATAGAAATCACTTTTTTCCAACTTTGAATATACGATGGGCGGTGATGGGAATCACCCGCCATTCGATTTCCAAACTCATTGCGGTGTTCGCTGGTCACTGGGTGATCGGTACTCATGCGGAGGAGCTTGTAATTCCGTACAACCCCTATTGCAGAAGCTGTGAGGATCTTGCAGAGAAAGAGACTGTGGAACACTTTCTCAGCAAATGTCTGGCCCTGGCGGCTAGGTGCTTGAGATTCCTTAGCGTGCCCCCTTGGGGACGATTTAAAGAAATTCTCTAGCCTAGATCCCTTTTCTCTCCTCCACTATATCAACAGCACTGGATGGGTTTAGATGGATTTTCTAAATCTTTCCACAGGTAGTGGTCCACAAAACGGCGCGTAAGTGCTACTTGAAGTGTACTTGGGGTACTCTTGCCATCTTACCTACATACCTACCTTGGTAAAAACACTGGGAAGTAATCTTAGTAATTCTCCGAAATTAATTCGTTGAGCAGTGCGGCTACAGCTTCCTGGCCTCCTCTACGCCACCTTGAGACCCGGCCTCCAAGTTGAGTAATGAGGTATTGGGACTACGTGTATTGGGACTGTAGCAGATTGGACGAAAAATGAGCCACCGCGTGGCGTGGTGTAAGATCCAATCGTTTTTGGCGAGTTCAAGCTTTTTTCGCAAAAGAAGTTAAAATCGAAAATGTCAGAAACATCATAAAAGAGCCAGCCCACCAGGGGTATGTGTGGTAAGCTCTTACTAGCACTACATTCTTCTCCTCTCGGCTGATTCCGCCCTGGAACTGCTAAAATCATTTCAACCCATCAGGTTTCTCTCCTAATTGCGTATGGGGCGTTTTCAATAGCCTCCATTACTGCGTGATCAATGGAGCATTGGAAAGTTGCAATGTCTTTGCTTGATATCGACTTGTCGTCTCTTTGGGTTCGTCTTGAGGCTTACGTCAAGCGTTCGTGCTTGCCGTTTATTCGCAAATATAGTCATCCCCACAGGAGATCTGCCAAAAAACTGCTTCTTTGGATTACGCGTCTGCTGGATGTTCTAGCTCGAGATATACACAGAAAATATGTAACCTCAGCTGCTCTAAAACCCTAATATAGAACTATCCACTCACTTTCTGTTCGGCAGCAAAATTTTCATGAAAAATAATATCGCAAAAAAAAGATCCGCTTTCGTTGACCGCTTTGCACCTTTTTCACGTCACGACCGTCGGAGGCATACCTAAATACTGAGGTCTCGTTTCTAGTGGATACCTTGCGTCCGCTATCTCTGCTCTCGCTCTGCATGCGGTACAACAAATTTTCCCAGATCGAGTTTCGCATGTCAGTCACTCGTTTTTTCAACAACAGCCATCAATTTGCACCCATTGGATTATCCTAAAAATTTTCAAATACAATAAATAATAATAACGTCTTTTGTGGCGTTACAACTTTTCTCATTGTTTATGGCATAAGGTTTCATTTACATACATACATATGTGGCGAGCTCGGCTTACGCTTTCCGTCGTTGGATTTATCTGACAAATGGTTTGAGCGATATTCATTTTCTAGGAGCTCTTCAAAAGTCATCAGGTTAAAATGATAGCTCCGAGATACTTAAACATAGGCAGACAAGAAAAAGATGTCATCACTTTAAAGACTAAGACGTAATATTTATCAATGCGGATTGCGATTCATTTCACACTGAGGCGTTCGGGATTTCAAGCGAAAAAGAACCTTCACTGTTATTGACTATTAATTAATAAAGAAGCTTATATTTGAAACACCCTGTATATATTATATTACGTTCTGCGAATAAGGGCACACTTGATATTTAAAACTCATTCTCTTTTGTGTGCCGTACTTTTTATTGTAGAAGGTCACAATTGGTCTACAGCTGATCAGCAATAAAGTCTACCACCCGCTAGAGCCGAGATGCCACGCACAATCGATGATCGATAAATTTCAAGATTAAAGGTAAGTAAATAAATATGTATGTATGAGTGTATATGTACGGTATATATGTACATATATACATACAAATATTTATCTGTGTGAAACTAATTGCTACTCTTATTCCGCGCAGCATTTGATTTGGTATCGCAGGCTGTCCCAAGTGGTTGATCGAGATATACAGCTATCAGTCCGATCACGTCGTGTTTGTTTACAAACAACAGCTACAATAAACGAGTATACACCTATCAAGACACATATGTATGTATGTATGTACTATATGTGTGCACGCACAGAATGGGTCATACAAGAAATAGATAAACAGAAATAAGATGAAAAACAAAATTATCATCGTCATCATCATTTACCACACAGCGGGATGCCATTGCGCATCACGACACAACTCGCAGATCCTGTCAAACAAAGACTGTCACTGAAGGATGATGGAGATACGTTAACTCGTTGTCATTGCTGAGCTATCACAGCCGATGGTGTTAGGTAGTCCAAGTGCTGTATTGTGTTGGGCAACATGCAGCTCAATCAAATCCGAATTGTGTCTGTCACTTTAGGCATTTTTTTCCTCCACTTTCCACACACTGCGCAATTGTCTGATCTACACAAGATTTACTTTTCACGATTTTGTATTGTTATGCCTTGCTTGTATGGTCCAAGTGATCCTTTTGTGCGATCCTGTCAAACGAGTTTACTTGTGGCACAATAGCGGAGAATGTGACCGTAATGATTAAATTAATTATGCTCGACAGGTATGGTAACGCCTTTTTGTTGTGCGTTCCGGTACGAAGCGGTTGAGCGAGGCACCCTTGTATCCTTGTGAGCCTCGCTATTGTTGTACCAGAAACTGCGCTGTGTTAAGGATAAATTTGACACTTTTGTGCTACTGCGTATAAAAAAAATAGAGAAAGTTGGGTTGACAAAACAATTTAACTCTGGGAAGGGTCCTACAAAGGTATGCGCTCATTGTTCGGTGAAACCGGTTGAAGTAATTTATGGTTTGAAATTAGCAAATATTCTCGAGCTATCTAACGAGAGTCTAATACAAGCATGCACACATACACATACATATATCCGTCCATGTACGCCTCAGGCAGCGAATATGAGACAATGTCACAAATGTTCTCAAGTCTTTGGCGATACGAAGGAAGTGTAGGTATGTACAAACATTTGTATGCGGAGAGTATGTATGTATGTATGTATGCGCTTTAATGCTCCGCAAAAGTCATTGCCTTTTGTTTATTTCCTCGTTAACATACTTATGTTTGTGCTGCGCAAATCTTTCGACATTTCGTAAATATTTTGATATTCTAATTTTACCTGTTGCAAAATTTCGTCCGACGCAAATTAGCCACTATAAAAACTATGAAAATACTTTGCTTTACGTAAACGTTTATTTTTTTCTAAAAATAAATGCAAACATTTTTTCGAAATAACTTTTTCTGCCTTACATTTCACAGTATATGTGAATGTGTGTGTGGGTGTATACTGACCCAAATACGACGATTGATAACTTAGAGGTTTGCTGCGTGAAAATAAAAAAATTGGGCCATTAATAGCTGCATGTACGTATGTATGTGTATGTATGTACAAATATTTATATTGAAGCGTCAAAGAAACTTTTGTGTGAAGCCAACAATTTGCGCAGTTTATTAGAAGTTCACGCATTTACTTGGATTTCATGAGTGATCAAAGCATTTCTATTTATTGTACAAAGAAATTCACAATTAAATGCAAATAGATGGGCACCAGGCATTTGGCAATAACCATGTCAGCACTACCGCCGATTTCCATGATGTCAAGTCATTTACATTTAAATAATAATTTTAAAAATATAATTAAGCAACAAGTAAAAAAAATGAAATTAAAAAATATTAATTAAAAAAAATATAATTAAAAAAATTTTTAATTCAAAAAAAGAAATAAAAACATTAAAGAAAAAATAATAGAAAAATATTTAAAAAAAAATTATAATTTGAGAAATAAAAAGTAAAGAAAAAAAATATATAATGAAAAAATATTCCATTAACAGAAAATTAAAATTAAAAAAAAGTTTCCAAAAATAAGCAAATATCTACATAATTAAAAAAATTAAAACTTAACATTAAAAATATAATATTATAAATGAACAGCCTGCCTCCTGATAACAGGATGCTTAAGTACAACACCTACTAAGGCTCTAAATACGTTGCTTCACTTGTTCCCTATCGATCTGGCAGGCAAAGCGATTGCAGCGAAAGCAGCGACACGCATGAATGCTATATCGAAATGGAATAAGTATCTTGGCCATTCGGCCATACTGAACAGGAACACTGTTATCTCTTCCGACATAGACTATCATGTAAGTCTTCCATCACCACCCTTGCTTTTCTCATGTTCACTCCCAACTAGGGAAGAATGGAAGACAAATCTAACCGAAATCAATGGCCCTCTGACTATATATACAGATGGTTCAAAACAAGACGGCAAAGTGGGATTTGGAATCTTTTCCAATTCCCCTCACATCAATCTATCATTTAGATTACCCGACTACTGTAGCGTATTCCAAGCGGAAGTATGCGCTATCTGGTATGCTGCGAAAACTCTCTTAGAAAATAGAATATCACTAGAGGATATCTGCTTTTTCACCGACAGTCAAGCGGCCGTTCGAGCACTCAGCTCCTCTTATAGCCACTCAGATGTGGTTCGATCCTGTCTCTTATCTCTTAACGAGATAAGTGTTCTGAATTCTGTCCAAGTTATCTGGATACCGGGTCACAGTGGATTCGAAGGTAACTGCAAAGCTGATGAGCTCGCAAGAGCCGGAGCTGCGCAATCAAATGTTAGTAACTTACCCACAATCCACATTCCGCTCTCAACATGTAAAATGCTCATCGATCGAGAATTTCACAGCATTGCTAATCGGAGGTGGCGAGTGGAAACTACTTGCGTTACGACCAGACAAATCTGGCCATCCTACAATCTGAAACAGACAAAAACCCTTGTAAGTCTTTCGAAACACGAACTAAGGCATATAATATCTCTTATCACCGGCCACTGCCTTTTGGGCACTCACGCACGTCGGCTCGGGGTTCCTCAAAACGACCTGTGCAGAAACTGCGAGGACGAAGATGAGGAAGTATCGAGCAGACATTTGCTGCGCAGTTGTCCCGGTCTAGCCAGAAGTCGAATCGCTCTTCTAGGCTCTCCAACAATTGACAATCTTTCAGTACTCTCGGACCTGAAAATCGAATCTCTCATCAAATTTTCAAAACGAATTAATATCTTTGACCAAAATCTCGGTTAGGTGGGGAAATCATATAACATAATGAGCTCTAGGACAACACAACGGACCCAACTTGCGGTCTATGTGGCACTCCGATGCGGGGTCACCCTTAAACCAACCAACCAACAAAAAAGAAAATAAAACTAGAAAAAAAATTACAATAAATAAAATTAAATAAAAAAAAAAAAACAAAATATAAAAATATAATTAAAGGAAAATTAAAATTAAAACAAAAATTTGCAAAAATAAACAAAAATATAATTAAAAAAATTTAAAATAAAAAAAACATAAAAAAATTAAAATAAAAAATATAATAAAAAAAGTAAATTACATAAAATAATTTGAAAAACCAGTTAAATATAATGAATTTAACTATAATTTTTAAATCAATAAAATTAACTAATATATAATTAATAAACTCATAAAAAAACTATAATTTAAAGAAAATTAAATTTAAAGAAAAAAATTACAAAAGAATAAAAAATAAAGAAATTAAAACGAAAAAAAATAAAAAAAAAAAAATTAAATTAGAAGAAATAAAATTAAAAAAGTAATTTTTTTTAATTAAAAAAATTAAACTAAGCAAAAACTAAAATTGAAAAGAAAATTGAAAAAAAATATAATTACAAGAAAACTAAAATTAAAAAATATTAAAAACAGAATTAAAAAACAATATAATTAAAAAATGTTATAAAAAAATTTAAAATAGGTAAAGTAAACATTTTAAAATATTTTTTAATTTTAGTTCTTATTTAGGCTTATGTGACAATTGTTCACTTACTGAGTATTGACAATTCTGTGCTTAAACTCTGAGAATTAATGTAACACTAAAACTATTATTTCATAATGTAGAAATGTATCGGATTCAAAATTAACGGTTAAATTGGTTTAAGAGCAGGTGGCGCCAAATTAGTTATCCAATTTTGTCTTTTCACGCATTTGCTACCAAGGGGACTTAAGCAGTCCGTCAGCACAGATCAGTTAGAAATTTATATGTTTTTGTTTAGTAAAGTGGGTTTCGTTTGTCGCTGGGTATCCTAGAAACTCAACCTCATTATAAAAGTATATTTTTTAATACTGTCACAAATTAGGTCTATAGCAGATAATTTTTGGTATAGACTAGTCTTTATTTTGGCAACTGTCGAACCTTAAAAAAAGTTGCCGTTCTTTACTTCTTCTTTTTTTTTTTGTGCACACACGTCATCTTAGGTGCTCTCCACTGTAGGTGCTCGCGCGCTCGTAGATGGCTGAGTAATCTTGCATTCTGCATCTAACGACCCGCTCTCACAGACGGCGGCTAATGGAGTTACAATTGAATTGATTGCAAATTGAATAAATATTTTAATACAGGGTGGCGCACGAATCGTGCTACAAAAACAAAATGTAATAACTTTTTTTCTGTGTGAGTAATCGGCTTTTTTTTTTTTTTTATTTTGCAGATTAGTATTTAGATTTACAAAAACTGGAGGCTTGGGATACCGAAAAGAGGATTTGGATAGTGCAGCGGTACCATGCTTTGCAGTCCATCATTTCCGTCCAAAGGGAATTTAGGCGGGAGTTTGGCGGCACTCCCCCGAACAGATGGACCATTATGAGGCTGGTGAACATGTTTGCTGAATCTGGAAGCATCGCACGCAGACCGTACCATCGAGATCCCCATGGTCGGGTCGAAGCCACAATCGCGGCTGTAGCATCGTCAATTCAGGCAAATCCAAGAGTTTCGACTCGTAACTTGTCGGCGCAAATTGGAGTTAGCAGACGGTCATTGCAGCGGATAGTTCATGATGACTTAAACTTGTTTCCGTACAAAGTTCAAATCACAAGCAAATTAAACCCTCTGGATTTGCCTATTCGCCTGGAATTTTGCCAAAAAAATATTGAAATGGCCGACGAAGACAACAACTTCATAAATTGCTTGTTTATGTCTGATGAGGCCCATTTTGATCTAAACGGCAATGTAAACAAGCAAAATTGCCGTATATGGAGTCAATCAAATCCGCAAATACTCCATGAGATGGAACTGCACCCAGAACGAGTCACAGTGTGGTGCGCAGTTTCATCAAGGTGCATTGTCGGGCCATACTTCTTCGAAGAAAACGGTGTAACAGCGACTGTAAATGGGGACCGTTATTTAAACATGTTGAAGGAGTTTTTTTATCCAGAACTGCGGCGAAGACGTATCCCTTTTAACAGCATTTGGTTCCAGCAAGATGGAGCAACTGCACATATAGCCAGACCGGTTATGGAGGAGCTCCAACGAAAATTTAGAAATAAATTGATATCCAGAAATTCCACTTTCCGCTGGCCCCCAAGGTCACCTGACCTCACTGCACCAGATTTTTTTTTATGGGGTTATCTCAAACAAGAGGTGTATAAAGCAAAACCAAGTAATTTGACTGAATTGAAGCAGTCCATCACAACAATAATTGAGGCGATCCCGACTTCAACCCTTCAGTGCGCAATGAACAATTTTCTCATCAGGTGTCGCATATGCGTGAATGAGCATGGAGGTCATTTACGTTCTATTATTTTCAAAACTAATTAGTTACATAAAATAAAATTGAATTATCTATACAATAAAAAAACAAAAAGTTCAATACATTGATTAGAAAAAAAGTTATTACGTTTTGTTTTTTAGCACGATTCGTGCGCCACCCTGTATTTCATGCACAACTTTTTCAATCTTTTAGTTCCTTGCCTTTCCTTTTTTGGTGTTTAATGGAATCCACAAAACCATCGGAGAAAAAAATTTAAAAAAATATATGTATTTATTTACCTGCCTTGACCCAATACAAAAAGTTCCAATAAATTGTAGATAAGAAGAAAGTAGTGGGGCACTGAATCGTGGATGGTTTCATGCGAAGTTTTAACAAGTCATAAATTTAATAGAAGAATTGCCCTTCTCTTTGGTAGAGCAATCATAATTAGAACCTCAGATATTACAAATGCAAAAAAGAGTTTGAATATCGATAGCATTTAAAAATGTATTTATGTATATCACCTACGGCTAACCAGCTTGCGCAGCTCCCAGCAGCTTTTTATAGCGCTTTGATACTACATTAAAGTTTCATAGATTCAATTTTTATTTTTACAAACTCTGGGCCAAATAACTACCTTATACAGATCGCTACTTGAATTCAGTTCAATAAGCCCATTTATGAAAATAATAAACCTTGAAATTAATAAACAGATTTGCCATACCTGACCGGAATACTCAACTTTAACGTCATTTTAATCATTTTCTTTTTTGTTTTGTTTTTGAATTAATAATTTCCTGCAATATTTTTAATTGCATTTTTGCATTGTCATTATAATTCACTTATTACACTGGTATAGGTAAAGACTTTATTCTCAATTTAAACTTTGCATATTTCTTTCATTCATTCACATTTTCGAGCTGTGGTAATAAAAAATTCTATTTCTAAATTGTTTTTGGCTTCGAAGTGATTGTAATTGAATATTCTGGTCGTGGTTGTTGCTATTAAATGGAAATGTGGACATTTTTCTCTGTTTTTATAAATATTTAAATGCGAGTTCGTACATATGAATGTGTGTGTGATACTTTCTGCTCTTGTTCTTCTCTACTGCCGATAGCTTCGTAATTGCCTTGCAAAATATGTGTTTGTACGTATGTATACGGGCCTTGGGATTAGGAAATATGAGTATGAGCACTTGAAGTTATTTCAGTTTAATGTTGTTTTCAGTACTTTGTTAAAAAACACGAGTATTAATGTAGTTTGTATTTGGGACTTTAATTTCTGCAAGTAAAAAATTTGAAACAATTTTACTATGAGGTTCTTAGGGTACAACAGCCATCTGCAAATTAGCTGAGGGCTTCTTGGAAATACTCGCAAAGTGGCAAGCTATTTTTTTAACTAAACAAAAAAGCGTCATAACTCTGGCTAGTACCGAGTACTGGATGCAATCTATGAGCAGCGTAGACAATTTGATTGGGATTGAGAATAGAAAAGTTACACAGCCCATCACTAGATCAAGTTTTTAGATGCATTAACCTATTAAGGGTTTTGGGACATTTAAGTCGCGTCTCTAAAATAACACTATTTTACACCCAAAAAAGGGCAAGAAGGAGTACTGCTAATTCCTAAATCCACGTATTTTTTCCTTTCATGCGATTTTCAAGATATCGCCAAATAACGGCGGATCAAAAAAATTCTATAAAGGTAAATACAAATTTCTGCGACCAAAATTGCTTAAAGGTTAACGCGACAATCAGAAAGAAGAAGAGACCAGAGAAATTTTAATAACTGGCTAATTATTGTCTTTAAAAATTTTAAATGTTATCGAAATTTCTGCAGAAGCGAAATGTGGAAAATTTTATTTTATTTTTGATTTTGCATATCATTTGTGTTGATCGGTTAACGAGTTTTACAGATAATAGAAATTTTTAGAATCTCTCTTTTTTCTTAATCCAAAAGCGCTATTTGACGAAATCTCGAAAAATACATGTCTGGTTGTGGAAACTCGAGCTTATTGACCAATTTACATAACAATTGGAAGGTCCGGGTTCTGGAGTAAAAAAAAACTATGCCTATTACTTTTTATTTTTTATTATTTACCTTCTTTTATATTTTCGTAAAAGCATGAAAAAATGGGTTTTACTATTTAATGAGAAGTCTTATGAGAATGAAGCAGTGGCAAAAAAAAAATTTCATTTGATGTGCGTAATAATTTTTTTCTTTGGAGGTATGCACTCAAATGGAGAAACTCAAAATTGCTGATCAAATGGATGCAATATTTGCATATTCATTTGAAACCCTGAAGATAATTTTGAAAATCTATTATCGATATACTTACTACGATATATCTACGAAAAATAAAAAAGGTTTACCCCAAACAATTATGTGGTTTTTATTTTTCTACGGAATTTTCCAACGAAATTT
The DNA here is from genome assembly GCF_028408465.1 of Anastrepha ludens. Taxonomy (NCBI): domain Eukaryota; kingdom Metazoa; phylum Arthropoda; class Insecta; order Diptera; family Tephritidae; genus Anastrepha; species Anastrepha ludens. Next base: position 112,779,951 of record NC_071500.1, on the reverse strand, counting down.
GTGTGGTCAGGGTTATGCCATGCCATGGCATGGTTTCTTCATACTCTGCATTCCCATTAAAATCACATCAGTTTTAAAAACCAAACAAACTTACCGGCAAGGACAGACCTTATAAGCGGGAGCCTCGTACAGCCTCACAAAGGCATTGCAAACGTGAGTGGCCGCCTATGGGAGCTTTTACTGTATAAAACTTAGTCAATACCTCTATAGAAAAGTGAAAACTCCGTGTAAAAAACATTAAGGGACTCTTAAAGAACATTCCTTATATCAAATTTTCTTACGATATCCCGAAAATCTCCTTTTTCTATTACATTTTATTTAAATTTTCATAAAAAATAGCGATGAAAGAAACTCCAATTTAACAAGGAATAAATGCACTCAATATTATTATAGCAAGAAATTTGTACGGGGATTTTTGCTGAAAAGTGTGGACCCGGCTTATGCGTAGATATTTGCTTTATTTTGATGAATTTGTTTGGCCTCAGTGTAGCCCCACTAGCACCTAGTAAAAGTGTTGGGCGAGTGCATTGAAATCTCTCAAAGCACTGCGAATGTGCAGATGTCGAGGCTGTTCCAGTCATTTATGTACATTCCCATTCGCAAAAACAGAAACGTCTCGTCATTTCAAAAGATTTTAGAATTTCTCTCAGTGCATCCATGCGTAGGTTATTGCTGCCATGGTTGCGGTTCTGCTGTGCTGCGCTGCGCGTCTTATAAGGCGCGTAAGTGTGTCAAATCAACATATTAAATGAGCCACGATATAAATATAAACAACAATAGACTGATTTTGTTTATTATTATTTTATTTTCATTTTGCGTGGCTTCTGTAATTGTTTTGTTAATTTTTATGCTGTTTACTGCGTTTTTTATTTTTCTCAGTTTTGCATTTGTGTTCATATGCCTGTCAATGGATTTGCACAAATCAACAAAACACATGCCACCATTCACATATCTACGTATGTATGTATGTATATGCACACCACAAAGAAAGTGCCCTGTAGGGAAGTGCAAAACTGGTCAACTGTGCTTCTATCGAACATAAAACAATAACTGGTATTAGATGCTGTTTGAAACTCGAAATGTTAATAGGTGTTTTTCAATGATTCGAAACTAGCATCTCCGCTCTTTAACAGCAGTATTCGCAAAAGGGCGTACAGTATTTCCACCAAAAAAATCACGAATTTTGCGATATGTTATTCTTAAAGCTCGACCATTTTCATAATAACTATCTACTGTTGCTCTAGCATGTAAGATTAAATACCTATCTGACATCTAGGCACCACTTTTGAAAGAACCTTTATATCTCCGTACTTTTCTTCCGTTGTTCTTGAAATTCTGACCCAGTATTTAGCAAGTTTTAGGCTTTAGAAGAAAGCCTAAAATCAAAGGGTTATGTTTTAAAAATACGTCCACAAAATTCGTCTGAAGCTTCCTTTGTTTCAAGTCTCTGAATAGATTACCTCAGTTTAAGCCATATACCTCCGTAAGTTTTGCTCTAATCAAATATTGTAAATTCATTAACTTCCTTATTAAGAACATGAAAGAAACTTGTTTTTTTATCTGCTGACGAGTTTTCACTATTTTTTTTTTTTTATTATTTTAATTTTTTTCTTTTGTGACAAAATATTGTATTTATTTAGGAAAACAGTTAAAAAAAGTCGCCAAAATTGAGAAAAACATTTTTCAGGCTTATGTGAAGGTACCCACTACCCTTGTCAATTTGCATTTTAGCCAGCATAGTCAGCTGAAGGTAAAGATTTGGCCATATATTTCTGCTTCGGCCTCGGATTCAGATTCCACCACTTGCAGTATGAGTAATGGTGTATTTAGTGTGTAACCCTATTAGACTTGAATTATAGATTTCCTTCAATAGTTCAAATCTTTCCTGCAGGGTTCATGCCATACAAATCTACATATACACACACATATATTTATACATAAATATGCATAGCTAAGTACGAGCACACAATTTAAATGATATTGAAATTCAAAACAACAGCGAAAACAAATTCGGATCAAGTTTTTAAAATTCAATTCAATTCACTACACTTCGTGATGAGTTCAGTTGAGTTGAGCTGCGAAGCGTTGAATGGGGCGGACCTCTAATCAGCTCGCTTTTATGGGCAAAACGAAGAAAACAAGTAATGGAATGATAAAAAAAATTGACGTGCATGTGCACAAATTTGGCATTAAAAGCATTTAATAAAATTATTATTTTTTTTAGTTTTATGGTTGCTGTAGTTTTTTGCTTCATTTTGTTGTTTTTTTGGTTTGATTTTTGCTTTTGTTACTTTTGACTCTTTAGGCTTTTAAGGAATTTTTATCACACATTTGTTTTGAGTGTTTATATTCATTTAATTTCTTTGCTCTCAAGAGGAAATCTTCATTCCAATAAATTTTGAGGATCTTCACTTTAGAGGAGCATTTTTTATAATTTTTGTTTTGAGAAACTCACATTTAAAGAATTTTAACGATAAGTCTTAGACACATTTCTCTTTTATTGCCCTGCATCCATGCACAGTGAACGTTTTTCTAAATAGCTATAGTGACGACTTGGCTTTAAGCCGAAATGTGTGGAAACCAAGACGGCTCTATTCCTTCCTTCTCCACCCTTCTTCGACAGCTGCTTTTACTTTTGAGCAAACAAATTTAGTAGACTGCCCACAAATGACTTTTGTGCAGAAATACTCGTACACCGAAAAATTTAGAAACCATAGAATACTCCTTACATTGCGTAGCTTAAAGCCCCATCGGGACTCGAACTTACTTAATTGTTTGGGGTAAACTTTTGTTTACATCTTACACACTTTGTCCAACGCTGTTCTGATTTGCTGATCCATTCCGAATAATATGTTTCGTCCATGTCTGAAAAATTCGTTTCTGCAATCACCACCTCATTTGAATAAAATCTTCGCCCAGTTATTTCTTCAAACTGGGCAAAAAATAATATTCCGAGGGACCTAAGGGAGCCACGTCTGCAAAGTAGAGGGTGGTCTGAACTGAACTGTTGAGGCGGGAGCTGGTGCCTTGTCGTGACGAAAAAGGAAAATCACTCGACTTCCTCGATTCAAACGAATGCCAAACACAAATAAATTGATCGATCTGGCTGAAATTAGGTGTGGTTCTTCCAAGAGATGCTTTTAACTAAAAACAACCTCGAGACACGTAAGTTGTGCCATCTCACTTTACATGAATTTTCCAAACGACCCTCGTACACAAATTGAGTTTTTTACCATCAGTCTTAGGGCTTTGGTCGCGCGTTTCGAAGCAAGAAAGCACAGCATGCTTAGCAGCTTTGCTATAACTTCAAGTAAACAGTTTTCTTCAAAACACTACAGCAGTGTGGAAGTGTGTAATATATAAAGAAGTCACAAACAGATGCTTCTGAACGCCAGCTAAGGAACTCGCCATCACACAGTTCGATATTGGAACTCTGTCACTTCTTGCAGCCAAGTGCATAGATGAGCTCATATCTGAGATGAAAACAAACACAAAATAGAATTATTAAAGTCCTCCTACTTCGTTCGTTTGATTGTAACTTGGAAACAGATAGTTGCACAGGTTACATCAGATAACGAACTCTTATGATACATGCATTTTTGTCAATCACATTCGTCCGCACTCTCAATTAACTGCTACGCATTTCAAGCCTTCATTTACCTATTCGAATGCATTTGGAATTAATGAAACTCTAAAGAGTTGTCTGCTTTTTTTCCGCCTCATTCGTTCATACAATTCGTTACGCGTCTCACCTCTTTTATTCTTATATTTTCACTGTTTCGGTTCTATTTATGAGTACTTACGCATGACCAATTGTCAATTGAATCATTATGGATCACGTAGAAATAGAGGCAGATCAATGTTAAGACGCATCAGCACGTCACATTCAAATCACCGTCACACTCATCCATCATAGTTGATTAAATTTGCTGCAGTAAACGAGATTGTAAGGCAAAAGCAAAGCGAGAATGTAAAGGGATGAAACTACCCGCTTATATTCCACACTTGTCTCACGGATTTATGTGAATGGAAGAAAAGAGTTTTCAGAAATATTTTGCGTTTCATTAGGCTTTTTTATATCGCACATGTACGTGTGCATGTATGGATGCATGCACTACTTTCCCAATTTGGAACATGAATGAGTAAAAAGTAAGCAATAGAAAGGGGCGGACTGAGAATAGCAAGAGACCGAAATTAAAACATGATCAGTCACTTCACAAGTTTCAAGCAACCTAACAAAATTTTACACAAACTACATATGTATGTATGTGGAAACAATTTTTAATTATATTTTTTTATAATAGGGATTATATATATACATATATATATAATTGGCGCGTACACCCTTTTTGGGTGTTGGCCGAGCTCCTCCTTCTATTTGTGGTGTGCGTCTTGATGTTGTTCCACAAATGGGATTAGTTTTTATAAATTTATTATCGACCGGGACTGAATTGAACACTTCCTTACAACCTTTCAGTTATCTTAGCTTTAGTCGTGTAAGCGATCGAACTGTTAGGAGTGACGTGCAGAATCACTGCGACGCAGTGTGCGCGAGTACACGTTGAGTTCGGTTTTACACTTTAGAAACTCAAAAACTGTTGAGTTATTCAAAAATCTATAAAAGAAAAAATAAAATTGCGTGCCTTGAAAATTTGTTTGGAAAAAGTTGAATAATAAATTTGAAAATACATCGCCGTAATTTCACATAATGACATCAGCTTGGGGCTAGCCTCCCTTTTCCCATTTGCATTTATAATTCACTAATAATGACTTCAGAGTTTACACCTCACAAGCATTTGACACAAATTAGAAAATAGAATATGTCATGACGAAATTTTTAGTTAGCCCACTGACAACGGGCTTGGAGCTATCATTTGAATGTAATTAACTTCAACTAGAGGTGGCAGCGCATAGCTGGTACTTAGAACTCGACTGCTAGTGCGGTTATTACTAAATAAATAATCCGAACAGTCACTTTTATCAAAAAATAAATAAAAAAAACTGGTTAGGAAACAGTGTTGTTAGGTTGCTTACTACCGTTACATATAGTGCATACCAGTGTCACCAAATTAAAAAAAATTGTAAATTTCCAACAAAAAACTGTTTTTTGAATAAAGAAATAACACCCACAGAAAGTAGAGATTTTTTAGAAATTTTATTTTTTTCTTTTATTTAAATTAATTTGGTGCTAACAGTTGCAATACAATTTTTTTTAAATCAAGTTATTTTAACTCAATCATTCAAGTATGAAATTCTATATTCTGAGACTATAATTTGTACTAGACGTAATTTCTGAAAATTGTAAATTGGTCTTAAAATCTATAATTTGCCGTTAAAAGTGTAAATCTGGCAGCACTGGCCAAAGTTTTTGATTTTTAAAGCACTCAAAATTATCTTAATAATTTAGGTAAATGACTTTGGAGCATTCGAATTATATATTCCGCCTCAGCTGACAGCGCAGCAGGATGTAACATATTTTTCCACTCCCGCACTGTCTAACCCTGTATTTATATATAAATAAGTATATGTTATGTATAGCACTAATTTTAAGGCAGACACCTTACACAACCCAGCACCATTACGGCCCCCCTTTGCTGTGCTGTCAGTAATTAACATATAAATTGGCACTTTGTACGCCTTTCTATTGCCCAAAATTAACATTTTTTAGCCATTAAGTAGCGTTAGTGAGCCCTTAAATTTGTAATAATCTACAATTAAGCCTCTGAAAAAGTAAAAACCCTCAATTTTCGGAATAGTTGAATATTAAAATCTATGTTTTGGATGATTGTGTATACAGTCCTGTGCAAAAACAACCGGACAGTCTGAAAACTCCATTTCTTGAAGTAGTATGGATTTTATCAAATATGTTTGAATGTGGTTATATTCCATTGTGTTTTTAATACAAAAGTATGAAATAAAATCAATAAATTTCATACGTGTTTTTAATATTTTCATACTTTATTTGTTTTAGCATAGTCAATAGCGAATGTTTTATTATTAGTTTATCCTTATTATATAATCTTACAGCTAATTAATTCAAAACAAAATTAATTATTTCATTATAAATGTTATGATTTGAAGTTTTAATACTTGGTCGCACCGCCTTTCGCCTTAATTACCGCTTTAATACGTCTCGGCATTGATGTAACCAGGGTTTGCAACAATTCCTCCGAAATATCGTTGTGCCAAGTGTCCATTATAATGTTATCCAGGTCAGTTTTGTTCTTCGGCTTTTTTTCAGCTGCCTGCTTCTTTACAATGGCCCAGAGGTTCTCAATTGGGTTTAGGTCGGGACTGTTACCCGGCCATTCCAATTGGACAATTCCGTTTTTTCCCATAAATTCTTTTACCTGCAACAAATAAGGAATAAATCATTGGTTTTGTGATTCGACATTTAAACAAAACACTTGGGAGATTTAACAAAAATCATAACTTACTTTGTGAGATCGGTGGCATGGCGCAGAATCATCCTGAAATATAACGTCCGTTCTTAGAGAATCATCCTCAATGACAGGCATTAAATGTCTATTTAAAATTGAAATATAAGCATCTCCGCTCACCCGACCATCAATAAGAGTCGTGTTTTCGTTCCGTCATAGCTGAAGCAGCCCCATACCATTCTACCAACTGACTGTCTTACAGTAGGCAGTATGCATCCAGTTTTATATCCTTCGCCAGATCTGCGCCTCACATGGTGGATACCATCCGATCCAAAGAGGTTAAACTTGGATTCATCCGAAAAAATCACATTCTTCCAGTGCTCGACAGTCCAGTTTTCATGAGTTTTGGCCCATCGGTATCGTTTTTGACGCATTTTTTCGTTCGGGATGTCTTCCTACAAAACCGGCATTTATCATTCTCCTACGCACAGTAGATGAATCTATTTCGACGCCAGTTGCATCCAAGAACTCCTTCCTGATGTCTGCCGAAGATTTGAAACGGTCCTGGATACACATCCGCTTAATCATCCGGTCTTCAGCAGGCGACGTCTTTTTTCGTCGTCCTACTTTAGCAGCAATTTGACGGTACGGACAATTTTTGCTATGATAGTGCAATAATTTGCCCCTTAACGACAGCTCCCGTTTGCTTCGATCTTGGCATATTTTTGATATTAACACTTGCCACGTATCAACTATTTCACTTATTGGTTAAATTATGATACAAATTAATTCAAAAAAAGCTACTTACCGCCAAGAAGCTTTATACTCAAGCTATAGAAATTTAAATAGGGTAAATTAGCTGTCCGGTTTTTTTTTGCACAGGACTGTATATGTGTGTGTATGTGTGTTTAGGATTTTCATAAAATAATTAGCCCCTACCTAATGTACACTTAAGTCACATAATTACAAACTGATATACTCGTAGATACATGGGCACACACATACAAATACACACACTAAGGCATACTAAGGATACTAAGGAGTTACTTCTCTGATAGAGAACTGATGTATGAGAGCAGTGCTGGAACAAAAACGTACAAAGTTACTGCTGGCGTGCCGCAGGGATCGGTCCTAGGTCCTGTACTCTGGAATATCATGTACGACAAAGTCCTTCGCTTACCGGTATCCAGAGAGGTAAGAATAATAGGCTTTGCGGATGATATAGCGATAGTGACGGTGGCTAAGCACATACAGGAAGTGGAACAGATCACGAATGGAGCGATAAAACAGGTGAAAGATTGGCTCGAACAGGCGGGACTCAAATTGACAACAAGTCGGAAAAAAGTCGAGCAGATGAGAATCAGAGTGGGAGAGCAAATTGTTCACTCACAACCGGCTCTGAAATACCTAGGAGTTATGATAGACTGTAGGTTAAATTTTAAGGCCCATATTGACTACGCGGTAGAGAAAACCGCTAGCATACAAGCGGCACTCTCAAGGATCCTACCTAACATAGGTGGTCCTAAGTCAACTAGAAGGAATTTGCTTGCAAATGTGGCCACTTCAGTCCTCCTGTATGCAGCCCCAATTTGGGCAAATGCGGCGGAACTGAAGGATAACAAAAGGAAGCTATTGTCTGTATATAGGCTAAGTGCCCTAAGGGCATGTTGCGGCTACAGAACAATATCGGATGAAGCGGCGTTTGTCATAGTTGGTATGATACCAGCGGACATTCTCGTGAGTGAAATGAAGCGAGTCTATGACAGGTGTGCAGCGGATGCCGAAACAAATAAAGAAACGGTGAGAGAAGAAGAGCGGCTTGTGTCACTAACAAGGTGGCAAGACCGATGGAATACCTCCAGTAAAGGGCGATGGACCTATAAACTGATTCCCGATTTGCGACCATGGCTAAATCGGAGTTTTGGAGATACAACCTACCATGTGACACAGTTCCTTTCTGGACATGGAGGCTTTAGGAAATATCTGCATAGGTTCGGGCAATGTAGAAGAAGACGTGGAACATGCCAGTTTCCACTGCCCACGCTTTAGAACAGGAAGAATAATTCCAAATGCAACTGACGTAGTCGAGTTCATGTTGCAATCGGAAGAAAAGTGGGAGGAGATAGCTGCATACGCTACTAGAGTTCAAAAGGAACTCAGATACACTGAGCAAATGAGACGCATTAACCGATAGACATTGACGAAGCTATATAGCTAACCAGCCCTGCGAAGTAATACGTTGAAGCAGTCCCGCAGGGAGAGTGGTGGAGGAGACGGAGTTCAAGGGTTTAGTACGTAGGTGTACTGTTTTGCAAGTCCAGACAGTATGAAAATTACTGACTGTGCGTGGTCCCGAATGAGGTGTACCCTTAGCGAGCAGTATGAATCGTGCATGCCGTCTAAGTTGACGGTATCTATGAAAGATTCCCCCTTCGATAACAAAAAAAAAAAAACACTAAGGCATATTAAGTGAGGAAGGCTTTTTAATTTTCAAAATTATTATTTAGCTTGGCTTAGTGCAAAACTTAAAGGAGTCGTATTATTTATGTGGATAGGTAAGCATTTATTTTAATTTTCATAATTTTTTTAGTTTTAGTAACCCTTTTTTTTAGTTTTCATATTTTCTTAACATTTTATAATGCTTTTTCGAAGTTGCATAAATTCTTATAGCTCCCGATAGATAGATTGCTTGACGATGCTAGACCAACTTCACCGAGGAGCTTCGCTAATTTGGCTTGTATTACTTATTCCAACAAGTTGATTCTTGATGATATTTATTTATTTCAATTTTATTTAAAAAATAACTTAACATAAAAGTAAAAAAATCTTTTGGGAATATTAATTATGTACAGGAGGCTTTTAATTTAATTCAAATTCGTCCATTGTTACGCTATAGAGGCTGACGTTAGTCTACCGTAAATAAAAACGATGGTTCGCGGTTAATGAAATAAACTGGTCGTGTGTTTTAGAAAGATTTTGGGGCATTACTTACAAAAAAAAACGGGTCCCCCGACACAGAGACAGCATTCATTGAACAGAGCTCAGCCCGTCTGCTATTAGTATGTTAGCCACGTGCTGGGCGACCAGAAAGTTCTGTCTTAGGCTCGCTGAAATACTCACTAAACCCTCTTGACCATAAGGGTTGTGTTGAGTACAATCACTGGGTACTGCATTTAGATGGTGGTGATGCACGGCAAGTGAAAGGGATTAAGAAAAGGTGGTGACCTCCGAACTCGTCCCTCTCCAGTCATCACAATGGGTCGTTTGGCTTAAGGGGTATTGTTGCACTCTCTGGAAAACGGCAGCTCCGTAGCTTAACCTGACAGAGTTCTACAAGCCTGTATTCAGCGGAAATGGCTTTATTAGACTTCTTTTTTCTTTATAAAATATAATTTACTACCTCAAGGCACGCAATTTCATTGCGAAAAATGCATTTGAAAAAAATGTTGATGATTGGATTCTTCCTCGACGGTCATGTTTACGTATATAAATATTTGCAAGAGCGTTACTTTGAAGGCAATTTAATAAATACGAATGAATAATACATTTTTTTTACCAAATCTCGGCATTCTTTTGACAGAGGGTACAAACTTCCAGTGTTTGTGTTTGCCAAAAATTCGAATTACTTTAGAAATCTTAAATTAATAGTCAAAAAATAAAAAAAAAATGTTTTTCTTGTCATCATTGCCATAAAAGAGTTAAAAAATTAAAACAAGGTTTAAAAATTACTTAAAAGTCATGCCGTGCATCAGAATGTACTCGTTGTTCCGTGTTCGCGCATGTGTCTGTGTAAATATTTACATATTTAGATAAATGCTCGTACCTATACTAAAATAATACCTTGTGGCATAAGTTAACAAGTGTATCCAATTGCTTGAGGGCAAGTTACCAAAAAAGGCACACGACCAAATCCCAATTGGAGTAGCACAGGTTGGGCTGCGCTAACAGGCGCCTTATATGGCGGAACATACAGCCTTCGTCAAAATTTTAGCAGCGCTTACATAAATATTTTTAAAAAGACTTACTAAGCCAACAATTCTTTGTTCTATTGCTAGTTCTGCTGACACTGTGCCCAAATGCGGCGCTAGGCTCACAAATGGTATGAAAATGTTTAACTTCCCCTTCGTTCGCATCTGAATATTGCGGAAGCTGGAGGCAGAAAAGGTGGGTTCAGCATGTTCTTTTTCAAAAATTTCTTTGATTTTAACTTCTAGCTTATGAGATTCTAAATTCTCATTGTTCTGGGTTTTTCTTCTTTTTGTTCTTTCAATAATGAAATAATTATATTGTACTGCAATAAATAAAAATACCACCAGGTCTACTAGCAAGCTTTTACAATTTATTTTATTTCCTACTTAATTTAGATAATTCTTTTATAAAAATACTGCCTCTTCATTCTACTACAAAACACCTTTAAGTCCACGCTTCGAATTTGTGCAAGTTAAGAAATTAATTCAACAAATTTCCATTAAAATTTTAAACTTTTCATCAGACTTCTCAGACAAATTTCCAATATGCGGTTTTATGGCACATTCAATTAAGCTGCCGGCGTAGCCGATTAATTGCTGCGTGAGTTCATAGGTTCAAATCTCCGTGTATGAAAGAGCAAAATGAAAAAATTGTTTCTAATAGCGGGCGCCCATCGGCAGGTAATGGCGAAGCACCTCTGCCATGAAAAAGCTCTTTATAAAAAAAAAACATTTCCCATTAAGAGCCGGCTTAAAACTGTATGCCCCCCAATGGTCGAACAACATCCAGATGCACGCATTGGGACGGGTTGAGTGTTATTTCCATATACAAAAATTGCGAGCATTCATTTTGAGCCACCTAAAACATTCACTTTTTTATGACAGAATTAAACTTTTTCTAAAAGTTGCTGTTTTCCACAAACTTTTCTGCTGACTTAAGGTAATATACTTGACCACCTTATAAGTTTCAAAAAATAAAATTTTTTTTTTTTACATTTTTTCAATCCTTATACTTTTAAAAATCATCACCTGAAACTGTTTTTTTAAATTCGAATTCTAACAAAGTGAAATCAGTGAAAATGTGCAGGCGCATCCTGCACTCATTACTTGCTGACTCAGCTGAAAGAAAATAGCAAGTTTTAACTTTAAACGCGTTTTTCCAGAAATTACTTTTTTTCGAATGGCGGACACTTTATCTCCGAAACTGCTTAGCCGATTTTAATGATTTTGGTCTTGTTTTATTTGTTAAGATGTTTTGTATGCCAATTTACCACATTTTGCGAAAAAAAAGTTAATAAAGTATTGCTTTTTAAGCATAACATTGTGAAAAACAGGGGTGTTTTCTTAACTTTTTTTCAAACATCCGCCATTTTTTTATTATTTTTTTTTTTGTCAGTTTGTGGTAAATTCTCACGCAAGGAACCTTCCTTTTGAAAATTTTGTTTCTCTCTTTTGTTTTAGAATTACCATTTCTAAGATTAACTGTCCGCCGCAAGACATGATTTTCTTCAGGCCTCGACTTTGGCGCCTCCTGGATATATGTTAAAAAAAGAAATTTTAATAAATCAATTTTTTTTTGTATTATATAAGCTCTAAATAAAAATTTAAAAAAAAATTTATTTTAATATATTATACAGAACATGAAAAAAAAATTATTGAATATGTTGTACTTTTTAGCTTTCCAAGGTGGTCAAGTACCTTAATTGAAATTTTGCTTAGACATTTCTAGAATAAATATTTATAATTATATAGAGTTAAGGAGTGCATAAAAATGTCAATTAAAAAAAGAAGTTGGCTGCGAAGGATTTTGTTTTTATTTAATCACTCCACTTTGAAACATAGAACTCTAACAAGTGACGGAAGTATTGTATGATCTTGAGAAAACTCTCACTCCAACTCGATACTCCATCTTGGATCCGTCGGTGAAAACAGAAGTACATATTTTCGTGCAGTCTGTCCCCTCCTTCCAATCCAGCCCGCTTGGAAAGTTGGCCTTGCACAATTCCAAAAATTCAGTTTGCTGATGGGGAAACCTGAGAGAAGGAAGAAATCTGACTCAAAATGCTACGATGTACTACAGGAGATTGCCTTCAGAAACCAACCTCATTCAACCTAATAGCGCTCTGAGCGGCAATGGTTTGAACTTGAAGTAAGTGCAGAATGACGTTAAGGGCGGAAGTAGGGCATGTTCTGCATGCACCAGTGATACCAGTGCATGCAGTCCTCTGCAATCTCTCTATTTTAGTGGTGTTATGGCCCTTTTGGTGAGCTACCCACCAAGTTAGGCAGCCATATGCCAAAGTTGGCAGAACCACTAAGTTGAGCATGCACGTGGCTTGAAAAGCGCCTTTTAATTGTAGTTTAATTATTTGCTCTAATACATGAATAAATAAATAAAAATTTACAATTAGGGGGTTTAAGTTTTGCCCACTACTGTACCTTATTGAGCAGCCTGTGTTGCAAATGCTGATAAAAAATTGTTTATGAGCATTTGAAGGTATATTTAAATATTTTTATAATTGTATTAATTGTTGTTGTTGCATAGTTCTTTACACATTTTCTGTTTTCTTGCTGCTACTCAACTGCGAAGAATAATATTATTGTTTTTATTCAAATTGCCATTTGTGGCAGCTTGCACACGCTCACACATACACCTATGCATGTATGTGAATACATTAAGTCTCACAAGTGAAGCGCAACCAAATCAAATCAAGCAGCTTAAATCAAACACATGTGCATACATACTTACATATGCACACACAAACTTACTAACAAATGTGTCGCTTTAGTCTCACATAGAAATTGAAGGGGGTTTCAGCGCAACAGCAACAAAAAAAACTTCGATTCGACTTGGGTTGAGTTGATTTGCGCTGAGTGCACACTTGAAATACAAATTAACAAATTGCGTTCACGGTATCAAAAAAAAAAACAAAAAATAAAATTAAAAAAAAATTAAATACGAAACTAAAAAAGAGACGAAGAAGCAGAAGATAAGCTACAAAAAAAAAATGTTAAAAATTCAAAAGATATGAATATAATGAAATTTATTGTCTGTTAGTTGATTGCTCGCTTGGCCGCTTGGCTGGTTGACTGTTCGGCTGATTGTTTGGTTGATGTTTGTGACATCATTTTTAGTATGCGGCCCACGTGCGCCACTGGACGGACATGGTGAGCATCTGTAATGGGTACCCAAGGGACGGACTTACAAAAAACTTAGTTACACATTCATACAAGCACACGCAAACATAGACACTTAGAGACTTTGGAAAGTGCTAATAAAAATTTGTAAATATAGCGATTGCGCTTGTAAACTAACTCAAATGTTGGCTGACTGTGGGCTCAACTGAATATTCAGTGGTTAGCTAATGCTTGCTGTTGGGGTTTCACTCGTGGCTGTGGTTGTATGAATTTGTGAGCAGGTACATTTATTTCTATCCCTTTGATGATGTAGTGAAGGCCAAGAATAACGCAAGCAAATCGACGAAACTACTGAATAAAATAGCCACTGAAATTGTGAAAAAAAAGTAATTTGCGGTAGTGTAGTGGGCGGCAAATTGCTGGTCAAAAGACCTCAGCTGTCAAATGTACAACATGTGTAAATTTATATAGAAGAACTAACGAATAATAAATTATTTCAATTAATAAAACATCACGTGCCACTGTTTTGCAGCTAATCATATGTATTTTTTATTTATTTATTTATTTTTTTTTTCTTATATATAAATATATTAAAGTTCATACCGAAACATATACCTATGAAACCGGAATTCTTTTAATAAAACAGGCACGTTTTTACTCGAAAATTTCAGATACTATTTCATTCAAAATATTTCACATTGCTAGTATTTCCCACCTCTTGAGCAGTTTGAGAAAACTCTGCTAAAAGATTGCTCGCATTTCGGGCCAAATTACTCAATGAGTAATTTTTTTCACGAAGAAGCGAAGTGCCGTTCTGCAAGTGAAATGAGCCTGACTTTATCTAGATAAAGTGTGGGAGCGTACTTAGAAGATATTATCAGAAAGCTTTTGTAAAGAAAAATTAAAAGTGAGGTTAGGTTAATGTAATGTTAAAGCTGAGGTTATGTTAATGTAATGTAAGAAGGAAGAGAATAGAGAAGATAGTAGAAAGTGAAAAGTTGTTTGCAAATAAAGAATGTAAACCGAACTCTAAATTTTATCAGCAAAGTTGCTGATTCTGTCAAATTCACTGCAAACAGAGTAGCTTCTTCTTCTTAGCTTCACATTTTGTGCCTAACCACAGCTTCATCAACAATCTTCCTCCAGTTCACTCTCTCCCTCTGTCTCTTGCTACAATTTTCCAATTACGAACGTTCATCACTTTCAATTCTGCTTCAACGTTATGAAGCCATCTCTTTCTTGGTCGACCTCTTTTTCTTCCTCCTGTTGGACTGAAAGTGAACCGCAAACCGCGTATCGCTACAGACTAGAACCATTTGAGCGATGCTGTATTCTGTATATAAAAATTTACATTACTACTCTATCCATAATTTTTTTTATTCCATTAGATGCAACCTTTTGGAACACCTTTTATAATTGTTTCAATATGGTTTTTCGATATACTTACATGTAACTTTTGATCAACTGAATCGAATTGACAGAGAAATAAAGCCCGTAATTCGACTGGATTGACGCATAAAAATTCGGTGCTGTGATAAACTTGTAATTTGTGAGAACTGAGTGTGATTAACAGAGGTAAAAATTATAAAAACGTACAACTAAAGCTCTTCGAATATATCTACATATACATTTCTGTATTTGTGTTTATATCCAGCGTTAAATCTATTTAGGTTTAAATTCCGGTTTCATAGGTATACATGTCTTATTGTATATATTGTTACAACTACTCTCTAGAGGTACTGAGCTGTGTTGTTTAAAACTTTATTCGACCTTTTAAGAATTTTTGTGTGCATAAATAAATCAAACCCTTTTCGAGTTTGTATGAAAAATTACCGATGGCGATCCGTCCTCCAGTGAAAACAGGCAGCAATCTCTCGCTACCTCAATGGTTTGGACTGATGCAGATAAGTTCGGCCTGCCTTCCGTAGTTTTTCAACACCGTCCCTTTAGATAATGAACGTTGCGTCAGCCGAAGGTATTCTCCACACCTGCTGCTCCTTAGTAAAGCAATTTTAAAAAATAAAAAGGCCTGAGCCTCTTCATTCTGAATAAATATACACACATACATACGTACCTGTGTATTTATTGCAATACCACACGAACTACAATTACGGTTTCTACATGTTCATATTTTACTGCTAATTAATAGTGACAATCAATTTTTTTTTTCTTAATTTAAGAATTTTTTGAATTTTTGTACGAAAACCTAAAAATTATCACTTCATAGAATTTTGCACAAGTCTGCATAATTAATGATACGTATGACGACTATGACAACCACAAAAGAAGCCAACAACAAGCGCTGCAGAAAAATTAAGTAGTGAATTAACAGAAATGACCACTTCGCATTTCTTGCTTTTTCCAGTAGCTATGAATTTTACACGGATATGTCTTAGGAAAAGCCATTTGCCCACCGCAGCATTTCTTTTTTGGAATTTGAGAAATGGTACTAAGAGCGATGGATGAGATCTAGTGCATCCTGCATCTATTTTTCGATATAATAAGCTTTGAACTCAAATCTCTATAAGAATTATATTCACTAACTCGCTCTGGTGTCGATAGATGTCGCAATAGTGGATCTCAGATTCGATTCTTGAGGCCAACAAAAGTGTTTTTGCCCAATTTCGTTTGTATTTTGTATTCAAGTACTTCAACCTTTTTAACTCAATAATCCATAGAGGAAAGTACATCTAGGTTTTGGAATGTATTTCATAAATGCTTTTACTTTGACAGCTAAAATAACATCTGTGGTGCGCACATTTCGCTAGAACAAAGCTAGAAAAAATGCGAAAATTTTCTAAAATCGAATAATTAGTCGAAATGGTGATATCAATCGACTGCCTAGAAGCCGCGATTTAACTTCAGTAATTCTTTTCTATGAGGCACCGTTAAGCATTGATTTTACGCCAATCATCCAGAGACGGTTCAAGAACTCAACTATTGAATGAAAGTTGCCTTTTGTGAGATAATTACCGAAAATCGAAATAATTTATGGAAAAATTGGGTGGATAGAATAGATTAGATTAAAGCCAGATTACTGTAATGCAAGTTTTGCTATTTTCAATAAAAAAAATTTCAAACTATTCAGGCACCTTTTATTTGTAGCTGAATTAGATAAAAAAAAAACAAATTTGTTACAAAAACTAACTTTTAGTAAAAAAAAAAATCTTAGAAATAAAAACCAACACATCATTTTCCAGATCGACTCAAATTACACTGTGCAACAAATCCAGGTTAGCAAAAATTAGGTCCATTCTGAGAGTGGCGGGTGAAAATAGAGTGAAATTAGAAGACCAGTATCGCGCCGTTTTTTTATGTTAGTTCGAATTTTTTTTTAATCGGCCTTCGAAGTTCGAAATCGGAGCCGATTTTCGGTATATTGTTTCATAAGTACCACAAAAATTTTCGAAATCAATTTTTTCAAAAATTGTAATTGTTGCACAGGTCTCTAGCAATAATTTGGCTTTTACAGATTGAAAAAATATCAATTAGGCGACGAGTTATAGCCAAAAAACCATATTAACAATTTTGCTCCGATTTCGAACTTCGAATGCCGATTAAAAAAAAATTCGAACTAACATAAAAAAACGGCGCGATACGGGTCTTCTAATTTCGCCTCTATTTTCACCCGCCACTCTCAGAATGAACCTAATTTGTGCTAACCTGAATTTGTTCCACAGTGTGATTATATTTTGATTTAGAAAAAGAAAATTAAAAACAAAACAAAAATAAAATAAAACTAACTTTTTACCTTTCAGCTTGGCTCAAATCATTATATAATATTTTGAATAAAAACAAAAAATTAAAAAAATTCTAAAACCACCATCTTCCACCTTGACCCAAATTACTATTTTTTTAATAAAGCGAAATTACAAAAAAATAAACCAATTCATCACCTTCCAACTTGGCTCAAATTATTATTTTTAATTTTCTTTTAAACTAAAAACAAAACATATCATCTTGCACCTCGACTCAAATTATTATTTTTTTAATAAAGATAAATAAAATAAATAAAACCAAAACGTCATCCTCGACTCAAAATTTTCAAAATCTTTTTAGTTCTAAATTAAAAAAATTGCGTTACTACAGGTTTTTCCTACAGAGCTTAAGGCCAACGCAGATGACAATAAGCAATGCAGATAAACATATATTCATACCAACTAAAAATAGTGTAAACAAAGCTAATGTGACTAAAAAGTAGCCAACGCAACGCACGAGCGACATAAGTGGAAGGTTTTGAGCAAAGATATTACGTATAAAAATGCGAGTGGATCGAGTGGTCTGTTGATTAGGTATATCGCCAGCCAGCGCGACGGGATGTCAAGCTTTCATGGCTTTTATTATTTTGTCTCAAAATGCGAGCACTCTGCTATACATACATACATACTTGCAGATATATATATGTATACGTACATACATACATATGTATGCAGTTGTACCAATTCAAGGGCCATCTGTTTACAATAATACGCAATTTTTTCAGCTCGTGCTGCTGATTTTTTTCTTCCTAAAATAATTTTTTGTCAATTTTGCGTCACTCCACTAAGACTTTTTCCAAGAAATGCTATGTTTTTCACAAATTAAATAGGTTGTGTACGAAAACGTGAATTGATTTATAACATTTTCACTATTTTTTTCGCTTGAATTAGCGGTCAGCGTTAATTATGTAGTTATAAAAATTTAGTAAACAGCTCCAACATGTTAACGTGCAGCCTTGAGAGGCGTGTTCTTCTCATCACAAGGCCGATTATTTTTCCAAATTGTGTTATGTGTCAAATAACGCAAGCATTTTGATATAATAAATTAAACGGCTAAATATATTTTTGATACAGACGCAAATGAAGATAATTTTGAACTGAACGTATTTGATGCGACATTTTTGCGTGCTGAAGAGCGAAACTAAAAAGAAGAGGAGAAGAGGAGGCCGGACTCATTATTAAAGAACTTAAAAGACCTGTGAGCGCAGTTTTTTTTGTTTTTGAAGACTACAAGCTTTATGCAAAGTTATGTTAGATTGGGTTGAGTGCCGGTCATCCGCCACATTTAGACTTGAATAGTCCCATTATGGCACCACTGGAGCTCGTCCTTGACATTGCTGAGTCTTCCCTAAGCCAACCTGTCGTTTTAATGAATTTGGTTAATTTCGGCAATCCTATTTGTGAGACCTCTTCAAAGCTGTCAAGAACGGCGAATCCAAGCGTGGAAAGCCTTTTTCTGTATAGAGTAATGAATGTTCAAAAACCAGATAAAGCAACTAACTAACTAACTAAAAATTCATTAACTAATTTTTTTAATAGGACTATGAATAAGTTCGTTACGGTTTTACAACAGATGGCGTAACTTGATTATTATTCCATCGATCCACATTTCCAAACATTCATTGGAGAGCTACTGTCGTAAGGCACAAACGTCAGTATAAGTTTTTTGTTTGAAGCGTAAACAACAATATTTTTACCACACTTGAAAATGTCGAATTTCGTGCCAAATAATGTGTTTTTGCGGGGAATTCTTCTTCATTATTTTAATATGAAGAAAAAAGCAGCCGAAAGTCATCGTATCTTGGTGGAAGTTTATGGTGAGCATGCTCTATCTGAGCGAACGTGCCAGAAGTGGTTTGCACGCTTTAAAAGTGGTGATTTTGGCTTGGAAGACGAAGAACGCGAGGGTGCGCCGCCAAAGTTCATGGATACCGAATTGGAGGAATTGCTCGATCAAGATCCAGCTCAAACGCAAGAAGAGGTTGCAAAAACTTTGGGAGTTGATCAATCAACCATTTCCAAACGTTTAAAAGCCATGGGAATGATCCGAAAGGTAGGCCATTGGGTGCCGTATGAATTGAAGCCAAGAGACGTTGAACGCCGTTTTATGGCATGCGAACAACTGCTTCAACGGCACAAAAGAAAGGGTTTTTTGCATCGAATTGTGACTGGCGATGAAAAGTGGGTCCATTACGACAATCCAAAACGTCGGGCAACGTATGGATACCCTGGCCATGCTTCAACATCGACGTCGGCGCAGAATATTCATGGCCTGAAGGTTATGCTGTGTATCTGGTGGGACCAGCTGGGTGTTGTGTATTATGAGCTACTGAAACCGAATGAAACGATTACGGGGGATGTCTACCGACGACAATTGATGCGTTTGAGCCGAGCACTGCGAGAAAAACGGCCGCAATACGCCGATAGACACGACAAAGTTATTTTGCAACATGACAATGCTCGGCCACATGTTGCACAAGTGGTCAAAACATACTTAGAAACGCTCAAATGGGATGTCCTACCCCACCCGCCGTATAGTCCAGACCTTGCGCCATCCGATTACTATCTCTTCCGATCGATGCAACATGGCCTGGCTGACCAGCACTTCCGTAATTACGATGAAGTCAAAAAATGGATCGATTCGTGGATTGCGGCAAAACCGACCGAATTTTTCACAAAGGGAATCCGTGAATTGCCAGAAAGATGGGAAAAAGTAGTAGTAAGCGATGGACAATATTTTGAATATTAAATTTGTAACCATTTTACGTCAATAAAGTTTCAAATTTCGAAAAAAAACCGCACGAACTTATTCATAGTCCTATTATGATTTTGCTATTTTTTCGTATTTTTACTACTTTATTTTTAGTTTAGTTTTCCGACATATTTTTTCTCTTTTAAACACAACGCCATTTTCTTATAGAAAAATGTTTGATGTGAATAAAATCCAAGCATTTTATTATAATAGGACTATGAATAAGTTCGTGCGGTTTTTTTCGAAATTTGAAACTTTATTGACGTAAAATGGTTACAAATTTAATATTCAAAATATTGTCCATCGCTTACTACTACTTTTTCCCATCTTTCTGGCAATTCACGGATTCCCTTTGTGAAAAATTCGGTCGGTTTTGCCGCAATCCACGAATCGATCCATTTTTTGACTTCATCGTAATTACGGAAGTGCTGGTCAGCCAGGCCATGTTGCATCGATCGGAAGAGATAGTAATCGGATGGCGCAAGATCTGGACTATACGGCGGGTGGGGTAGGACATCCCATTTGAGCGTTTCTAAGTATGTTTTGACCACTTGTGCAACATGTGGCCGAGCATTGTCATGTTGCAAAATAACTTTGTCGTGTCTATCGGCGTATTGCGGCCGTTTTTCTCGCAGTGCTCGGCTCAAACGCATCAATTGTCGTCGGTAGACATCCCCCGTAATCGTTTCATTCGGTTTCAGTAGCTCATAATACACAACACCCAGCTGGTCCCACCAGATACACAGCATAACCTTCAGGCCATGAATATTCTGCGCCGACGTCGATGTTGAAGCATGGCCAGGGTATCCATACGTTGCCCGACGTTTTGGATTGTCGTAATGGACCCACTTTTCATCGCCAGTCACAATTCGATGCAAAAAACCCTTTCTTTTGTGCCGTTGAAGCAGTTGTTCGCATGCCATAAAACGGCGTTCAACGTCTCTTGGCTTCAATTCATACGGCACCCAATGGCCTACCTTTCGGATCATTCCCATGGCTTTTAAACGTTTGGAAATGGTTGATTGATCAACTCCCAAAGTTTTTGCAACCTCTTCTTGCGTTTGAGCCGGATCTTGATCGAGCAATTCCTCCAATTCGGTATCCATGAACTTTGGCGGCGCACCCTCGCGTTCTTCGTCTTCCAAGCCAAAATCACCACTTTTAAAGCGTGCAAACCACTTCTGGCACGTTCGCTCAGATAGAGCATGCTCACCATAAACTTCCACCAAGATACGATGACTTTCGGCTGCTTTTTTCTTCATATTAAAATAATGAAGAAGAATTCCCCGCAAAAACACATTATTTGGCACGAAATTCGACATTTTCAAGTGTGGTAAAAATATTGTTGTTTACGCTTCAAATAAAAAACTTATACTGACGTTTGTGCCTTACGACAGTAGCTCTCCAATGAATGTTTGGAAATGTGGATCGATGGAATAATAATCAAGTTACGCCATCTGTTGTAAAACCGCACGAACTTATTCATATAAAGTGTAAATAAAAATTTTAGCTCTGTTTGTAGAAAAAAGTGTATGAATTGGCGTGAAACTAATCCAGTGTAACGTTTACGTCGAAAAAATAGGTGTGTTTATCGAAGGCTAACAATTTGATCTTGGCCACACCTTCTGAATTCTTTTCACCGTGAAAAATCAATCTGATGATGAATAGAAAGCTAACAAGAAAAATAGTTGCCTCTGAAGATGCCTCATAATATCGCGCAGCTCTCTAATAAAAGTACAGATATTTAACTTATTAAAGGGTCTCACCGAAGGCGTACATTTACAAGCACACATACAAACATAAAACTACATATGCAACTACATACGTATGTGCGTATGTATGTCTGCGTCCACTTACCATAAATTTGCGTATGGCTAATCGTAGAAAGGAAAGATTCCCTCCAGACACACATACATACATACATACATATCTACAAATATAAAATGCTGCTCACCTCTTGCCGCTGCCGCTGCCGCAACCACCGCTGATTTTGTCACCATTTACTGTTTTTATTTAAATTTGTGTTTTTGTTATTATTGTTTGTTTATTTTATTTGCATCGATATTGTGGAGGCGTTTGCGCGTGCGAGGCATTTTGAATAAGCAAAATCGAAACTAACAAAAAATAATCAAAAATAAATACACGCTTACAACAAACATATACTTACAACAACATAAGAAACAAATTTGGACAAAATAATAAAAATTAAATAAGCAACAAATAAATATAAATTAAAATGCAATTTGACATAGTCAACAACGACCGCGTCGTCGTTCGTTCCTTATTTGCTCACCAGTGCTTGTTTGTGTGTGCGAGTGTGTGTGTGTGAACTATGGCCTGCCAGAAAATGTTAAAAGCTTAAGAAATATAAAAAAACGTAGTAAAAATATATGTTTGTAGTGTTTTAGCCGCACGTGCAAGCGTCAACAAAAAAAAAGGTGTGTGCTGACAATAGAAAATCGCGGCTGTGGGAATTTACAACTGTGTAAAAATGTACACACACACATACATACAAATGTATGCTAAAATGGAGCATAGACTATAACGCCGGCTGTGGATTAAAACAAGTGCATAAAAAGGCTTAGAAGATTTAACAGTGTTTGAATGAAATTAGTAAAAAAATAGTTTATGAAGCCAACTCCAATTTTGGGTTGGTTAAATTACCTACGAACTAAAAAAACATTTTGTACTTTTATTGATCTCAAGTTTTTAATCTGCTGTAAAATGGAATAATAATATTTTCAAGTATTTTTTTTTTTACTCTCTGACTTTTAAGTGGCTTAACAAAAAACATTTAATATGCGCAACTCACCCCTTGTAGAGTGGCCCCTTACAGCAAAAACCAAAAGAAACATGAATACAGGCAGTCTTGCAGAATCGGTACTCACACCATAAGGTCCAGTCAAGAGTACAATTTCCCAAAAATACCTCCGAATCGCGGACTGTAGGTGGAAAGTCCAGACGAAATGCAAAATTAGCAGAACTTTATGGCCCACCTACAACCTCAAGCAATCGCCGGCATTAATAAAAATGAAACGACGGGACGCCTGGAGACTAACGGCAGTCATAACTGGCTTTTGGTCTATCGGAGAACAAGCCGCCAAAATGGGTATCCCTCACAATACATACTGTCACAGTTGCAAACAACTGGAGAAAAAGGAGACAATCTTCCATTTCCCCTGTGAATGCCCTGCCCTATGGAAGGACAGAATGTTAACCCTGGGCCAACCGCTGTTCGAGAGTCTCGAACAACTATCTGGCTTAGACGTTAACAAACCTTATCCTTATCCTTAAACGCACAGACTGGATATAGTTATGTTGTAAATAACCGTTAAACAAGTTGGTAACGAGGATGTGGCAACAAAATGGCGCGGAAGCGCTAGTTGGATTCTGGAAGAATCACCACTTTAACCAACCAACCAACCACAGGCAGTCCATTTCCGAAACAAAATACCACTTAACTTCAAAAAGCACGAAGAGCAAACTTTGGTATTCATTTACAGGAATACTTCAAGATACATAAACTTTCATGCTCTGATACAATTTTCGGAAGAAGGTATAAAATTTTGCTCTCTGTAATAATACATGCGACCCGTACTAACATTTTACATAAAGGCAAGGAGACCAAACATTTTAAGAGGTCTGCTTTTTCCTCTTCAGCCAGCAACAGGTGCTGTATTGCATACTTTTAGCGCTAGATCAAGGTTGGTGGCTCTAGTTGTCTTGGCTATTTTTCTCGCCACAAAATTGGTGCAACTGGACAGTGCTGACAGTTATCATAAAAAATCATTCGTACATAGGCAGGCTGAGAATTTCAGAGCTACATATGTGTTAGGCGAGTGAAGAGAAGCGCCATCCAAATGCAATGCTTACGCTATTAGAACAGCTTGCATTTTTATCCGATCAAAAACTATCATTATTCTGAGTTAAATTAAAGTAACTGGGCCTGGTTGAGGAACGATCGTGGGGAAAGGGTACAAAAGACCAAGAGGTTGAAGTGCAAACCTCGAAGTAATCTATCTGTCTATCACTTCAATAACTTATCGAAAAGCAGCTTTTTCAGTGCCAAGGGCCAAGTAATTTGAAAATGCGGTAGAACCTGCAAAGGCGTTGAGGGGGAAGAAGCAATCTCTCATTTTCTCTGTTACTGTTCAGCTCAGAAATAGAGCTTGTGAGATGCATTTTTAGCCTAAGCGTGTCGCTGGCTTTAACGGCCTCCGCTTCAACCTAGCCCAAGCTGTCTTCTAGGTGTATACAGTTGGCCATTAATAGAAACTCTGACAAAGTGTTTCGCTAATTTCATTTGAAAAATAATAATATTCACGTTTAGTTGACCCACTGTGCGAAACTCAAGACTCGCCATAGTATTTTTAGTAGAAAATTGTTTTTTCTTCATATTGTGCGAAAGGGCGCTAATTGTTTTCTACTTCATATACATATACATATGTATGTGTATGTATGTACATATGTATCAGAGACTGGCTTCGAATAGTCTCGAGCCGTCTCGAGCATCATACCCTAAATTTGGTACAAGTAAACACAACTGTCGCCAGCTATGCGGGCATGTAGAGTATAAACATTCTATTTTTCAATTTGTGTAGTTGGCATGATTGCTGATTTGTGTTTTTGTGTATGCATCATGGCGAATGCTCGTGAAGTTTAGCATGTTATACATGCATTGATTATGAGCGGAGCACACAATCTCGAGTGCTACTCGCGTACTTCTATTTTCTTCTATATGGCCTCTGGTGACGATACAGCATGCTTGACTGCGCTTTGTATGTGTTAGTGAAGTCGGGTGGCGTCGTGTCACACATACTTGTTGTCGGTAAAAATCAAAAATTTTAGATATTAGCGTCAAGCACCCGACACGCACACATATAAAGTTCTTGTCAAACAATGCTTGACCGTCACCAGAGGCCAATATACATATGCATATAAATAAAAGCGGTTTAGATGAGTGTAAATAAAGAAAAAGGACAAAGTTGCCCAGATGGTAATTATCACAAACAATTTGATTAGAAACAAATTCCATTGTATCTGCTATCTCCATATGTATGTACGTAAGTTTATAATACACAGCAAAAGAAGAAGAAGTTGTTCAACTAGTGCATGCAAGGACAAACAATACTCGCACATCGCGAGTGGCTCGCGCCTTGGCTGTGGTGACGCGAGCCTGTGTGATACATACAACATTTCTATACTCGTTCATGCCATCTACACTGTGGTAGAAGACACGAGCATCAATTTGTTACCGCGACCGTCGTGCGCTAACAGCTAACGGCTCATTATTTGCTACTGAAAATAAACGCCTGATCATACAATGCACTAGTAAAAGATCGCGTATACACACAATCTAAGTATCCGTCGCAGCTTCCTGGTATGTATGTTCATTACTGAATCTCGCAGTTTTTTGGGCCGCACATTTCTGCGCACCGCCTAACCCTTCACTCTGCCGCCATGGCTTGAAATTTCCTAACAAAGCGCTGATTAAACGCAAAAGTCTTCTTTCATCATCATTTCTGTGTGTGTGTATGTTTTTTGCTGGCTTATGTTTTCTTTTTTTTCTCTTTCTGCTGCTGTTGGCTTTGCGGTTCTTCAGCTGCGGCGCACAGCCACTTTGCCTACTACTATTTTGGTTTTAACACATAAATTATGTTTTGTAAACAAAACAAGCTGTGCATTATGAATTTTTGATGTGACGCTGCCAAAGGAAGCACAACGAGCGTGGCTGTAACAACAACAACAAATGCAGACACAATACACAAGCGGACATGCATACAAACGTATGCCGGCAATTTCAACAAACGCGTCGCTGCAAATGTCAATCTGCGTCTCATAAAACCGCGACATCTCTCCCCGCTCTCCCCTTTTCTCACTCTATCCACTTTTAATTCGCTATGGCTTATGGTTTTTTATTTTATTTTTTTGTTATTTTTGCTGTTGTTGTTTTTTACACACATACGATATTAATATGTGCGGTGATATGTGTATAATATCGGCTGTTCTGGTTATTGTTGCTATTGTTGTCGTTGTTTGCCACCATCGCACGCTACTTGTTCAATTTTAATTAGCTGCGGTTGCTATAAAACGAAATTAAAAATAAAATAAAATAAAATACAAATACAAATAAGAAGTGGAAAAATTATGCTAAGATTTGTAAATTGTGCGCACGAATTTTTCACTCGCATCACGCTTCATTCACGCGCTTCCTCGCACACCCAACGGGACGTATGCGCAACCTACTTGGATGTGTGCGTGCGTGTGTGTATGGCAGTGCATTGTCGCGGTTACCGCTGCTGCTGCTTTGCGGGTGGGTGTCTGCCAGTCTACGGCTATGCATTAAAACCAAATGGAAAAAAGTTTGAGAAATTGCGCATTTGCTTTTAAATATTCAACGAGTACAATAAACTACATTATTCTAGTTGATATTTGAGGCGCACCTCACTTGCACTCTGCTGGCGGGAAATATTAGACGTCAAGTGCATATCATACACATTTGTATGTATGTATGTATATGCGCACATTTGTAGACTTAATTGTTGAAAAAATCATAAATTAAGTGCAGAAATATTTAATAGCTCCCTAAGCGGATGCATTTATTGCAATGGGTGTGAGGGATTAAAAACGTACATATATACATGCATACATACATACATATCTACAGAGGGTGGCCAAATTATTATGCTCGAGCTGAAAAATCAATGCCTTAGTGGCATTTTAAGGCATTTATGGAACTTTTCTTATTCCATAGAATTTATTTATTATTTTGAACAAAAATTCACGTACTGTTGGCTCAAACGTAAAAATAATGGGCACTTGTTAGGTAGAAGTGGTAGTCGGTTTCTAAACCACCTCACTTAGACTGCTCTCTCCTTAGACTTTTTGTACTTAGCAAAACCGCCATTGACTTTAATGGTCGCTTGCATGCGGAAACAAGAACTTAGCTTTTAAAATCAAAATCAAGCAAAGAATTTTTTGGAAAATTTTCAAAATTTTGTTATATAGGAAAGAATAAGGTTTGTCAATGCATACTATATAGGTGAATATCTGTACGTTGTCCGCGTATCAGTACGAAACGACAACACTAAATGACGTAAAATTTTTTATACATTCACATTTTCACCCAATGAAGGTTGGTTATAGGCATGTTTTATGATAGAACTCCCTTCCTACAGCCCCCAGGCCGCGCCACCCCTCTCATTCGTCACTAATAATCGAATACTTGCTTAAATTTAATCTAAAACATCTTAGTTTTTCCCATTTCCCACTATTTATAGCACACTCTAGACTTCATAATCCGCATAAGCTGTTCAACTATGACCCAAATGCAAAGCTCAAAAACAGTTATAGATAGAAAATTAATAAAAATAATTTTGCTTGATATTTTTCTGATTGGTTGTTTTGATTTTATTCAACGAGGCATAGCAACGGATGCCGGGTAAAAGCATTTAAAATTACATTCGAAATTCAATTTCAGAGACAGGAAGGTGAATTATTTACTATTTCAGACTTAGCGTGCTAAAAATAAACAAATTAAAATAATACCTGAAAAAAGCATTCGTGTCAACCAAATAACCGGAATGAAAAATTATATATATATAGATATATGAATGTAATGCAGATTCAAGACCCAACTACTCACACTATTCCGTATCGTACACTCTTAAAAATGGATCGAAGATAAATGCAGATTCTTTCATGAGATCCCAATATGCCGTCAAGAAGAAAATCTACATTACCAAGACAACCCACTGGGGCAAAAAGAAAGAAAGATGCAAGACCAAACGAGAGCGAACAACAACACGAAAGCAGACTTTCATGCTTGAGAGAAAGAAGAAGAGACATGGAGAACGCGAGCGGGGCCGCGGGTTAAAGCTAGTTATCTATAAATGCATAATTATACCGGACAGATGTCCACTACACCCTCAGTTAAAAATGTCAATTCTTTCAACTGCTGTAAGGAAGGGATGCAAGCTTTTGGACGAGCAGGTAGCATTTCTCGGATCTGGGTTCCAGGATATAGAAGCATAGAAGGAAACGAAATTGCTGATGAGCTTGCCCAAAAAGGGACTAAATCTCTCAGACTATCCGGTTATCGGCATCTCCTTGACTGTTGTAGGAGGGGAATCGCACAACTTATTACTCAGGAAAACGCAAAAAAGGCGGAGTTCCATTTCTTCGTGTGCTATTTCGAGAACCTTTTGTCCCCAATACAATAGATGCAGGACGCAGAAAGTTCTAAGAACTCCACGCCATTAAATTTCGTAATTTGTAGCTGTACTTACCGGTCACTGGACGGGATTATCTTTTAATCCCCACTGCAGAATCTGTGAGGACTTTTCAGAGAAGAAGACTTTCTCTGTAAATATCTGAGCTTAACAGCTAGACGATTAAGGTCACTGGGTGATCCTTGAGTGCCATATAGAAACGCTATACTTTAATTTTTATTATATTTTTCTTATTTGTAGAACACACGCAACACCTCAGGGGAAAAAATATCAAAAATCAACAAGAATTTTGAGTCATTTTAAACTTGCAGTTTGTTTTACTGAAACTTATTGTACCGAGAACTTTATTAAAAAATATTGTTAAAAAATTCCGATTAAAAAGCATGAAGGTTTGATACAAATTTGTGAAATTTTTAAAGATCTACTAATTTGGAAATTTTGATTTATAATATATGAACTATGAAAAATTTAAAGTCCAGGCTTTTTCTTCCACATACAAAACTCGAGCCTGTACTTCGTGTGGAAGAAAAGGTGTGACTCCTTAGCGGAAAAAAATTGTCAAAAATCAAGAGTGTTTTTTAGAAACTTAAAACTTGGACCTTTTTATATTAAAATTCAATTGGCTATAAAACTGCACAATCAGAAAAATCCTCAAAAGGCTGATTAAGAAGTTGAAGGTTTTGATGGAATTTTGAAAAATTTTGAAAAATTGTGTGAAGAGCTTAAAACTTTACGTTACATGGTTTTTGTTGTTGTATATATATATATGGGGCATTCTTCGCCAACCGGACACCCCCATCTGCCCAGAACAGTTTTTATAAAAAAAATTTTTCCCTATGCCGAAATAAAAGCTTATGTCATGTACTTTAATTTGTCATGTGGCACTTTTTAAATATTCAAGATGGACGACGAATATTGACAAATATGTTGGAAGCTTAACAAAAGATTCGAGTCTGCAGCACCAGTACCTGAAATACTAAAAAGCCATTCCTTCCAAATCTCAAACAAAAAGGAAGTGATTATTAAAAGAGTTTCCAATTCTCCAGAAGAAAAAAAGTTTTACTGTGAAAAAAATCCTGTATTATGAAAAAAAAATTCCAATTTCAGCAATTTCCTTCAATATTTATATTCAGCAGTGAACCCAGAAACCCCCGAGCATCATGTCAATATTCGTCGCCAATTTTGAATATTTAAAAAGTGCCACATGACAAATTAAAGTACATGACATAAGCTTTTATTTCGGCATAGGGAAAAATTTTTTTTATAAAAACTGTTCTGGGCAAATGGGGGTGTCCGGTTGGCGAAGAATGCCCCATATATATATATATAATTGATGCCTACACCCTTTTTGGGTGTTTGGCCGAACTCCTGCTGTTATTTGTGGTGTGCGTCTTGATGTCGCACCTACAGTTTCAAGCCTACTCCGAACGGCAGATATTTTTTATGAGGAACTTTTCCATGACAGAAATACACTCGGGGGCTTGCCATTGCCTGCCGAGGGGCGACCGCTATCAGAAACAAATTTTTCTTTATTTTGGCCCTTTACCGAGATTTGAACCTAGGTTCTCTCAAAATTCCGAATGGTAGTCACGCGCCAACCCATTCGGCTACGGCGGCAAGAATACGAACAATACGAACCACAGTATTATAAAAATAGCAGGTAATTTTGCAACGGGCGTCTGTTTATGCGAAAAAATCGGATGCGTACAAGTTAATCGTGATTAGGGCAAGTAATGTGCCATATAAACGGAGTTATTCAGAAATAACGGTATTTATCAAATTGAGCTAGCTTATAATATCAAATATCCCAAAAAGTAATCACCTCGGTAGGTACCTAATACTTACTCTCAATCACAAAATAAGAAAAAGTTGCTTGAGTATAATAACTTGGCCACCCTCTGTACGTACATGTATATATGTACATACATATGTATTGTTGTGCATGCCTGCATGTTCAGATTATAATTTTTGTACTTTTTTGTCTCTTTTTTTTTTAGCTTGCCATGTTCTACTTAATTTGCAAGATTTGCTTCTTTTTCAGTCGGGTGCATGAGATAAAATTAGACAGATATTTATTTTGTTTTGAAAATTAGTGCATAAATATTTACGATGCACCGACAAATTTGTTTACCCACAAAATACTTGATATGATATAATAATAATGTGGAATCAGTGGGCTTTAATTATTTAAAAATAGAAAATGGATGAATAATTTAATTAGAAGGCGATACTTTTTTGGTGGCAAACATTTCAGTTAATAAATGATAATTTGCTGGCCGGCTATAATTTTAGATGCTCTCCAAAATCTACGGCAATAGCGCAGCTAGAGAACAAAAACATTGAGGAAGTTAACGGCCAGCCAGCTGAGCCATTCAAGTGCATACGTAAGCGAAACGGTGGGAAGGTACCTCAACAAATGTGCCAAATATGTGCAGATAAATGCGTGACAATCATTTGGAATTCGCGATTGTGTAGCGCACACTCTTCCAAAGAAAGACGATCCTGCAAACTACTCCAGTTCTAGCGGAATAAGACCTTTTGATATGGCATCGTGCCACTTCCAGATAGGCAGCAGAAATTATTAATTTTGCATCTGTTGCCTTGAGTTTTGTAAAGCAGTTTATCAGGTGATGTATTCTTTGTAGCGCATGTGAGTACTAGTCCACAACTCACCTCAAAAGTATAGGTGAAATAAAAAGTTCTGCATTTTTTCACTAGGTGTTTTTGGTGGGCCATATCTCATGATATGTGAATTGCATCAGGTCAAAGTATAAGGTGATGTAATGGCAACTATGCGCTTTAAAACAAGTTGTTTGACATATTTGTGTGTGGTGCGTACTGCGGCCTTCCATAAACGAGGTAAAAAATAAGAAAATTTGAAGAGAAATTATTCAGCATTACTACGACGTAGAACAAAGACGGTCAAAAAAGATTTTTGAGTTTATTAATTAGAAAGCGTTGATTTAAATGATTCTGTTGTCGATATTATTGAAAATTTTGATGACTGGCCTTATTTTTGATGTGTGCTGAAAAAAATAGCGCGTGAAAAAAATAGATCCTCAATATTTTGACAGCTTTTGACTGTTCGTTCATACATTTTTCAATTTAAATTTAAATTTTTTTATGAAAACTTAGTTTATTCAATTATAATCACCATGTGAATCCAAGTTCCAGACTTTTGAAAAAATTATAAAAATTCGAAAAATTTTCATCAAAATTGTTAAGCAGAATTTTCAGAAAAATTTTTAATCAATAATTTTAATTAGAATTTTTAGAAAACTTGTAAGTATGCAGTTTTATAGCCCATTCAATTTTAGAGTAATAGAATGCTGATTGTTTTGCGTCAAAAAATTGTAAATAAAAATTTTAGATTTGTTATGTGGAGAAAACGCGAAACACCGTCAAGGAAAAAGTTTTAAAAAATGTAGGAACTTTCAATTTCAATAGATCGTAAAACTGCATACTCAAAATTTTTTCAAAAATTCGGATTAAAAATTTTGAAATATTCATGAAAAATTTGTTGAATTAGAAGTTTTTCAATCAGTTGGAAATTTGGATTAATATAATATTTATCTTAAAATGAATCATGCTTTTATAAAAAAATTTTTAATTAAAAAAAAAATTAGTCTTCTTCGTGCTATTTTTCATAAGTGAGATTTTTATGTGACGGGTCCCAATCCAGCACATAACCGTGTATCCTACGTTGCTTCAGCTTTTCACATTAGCTCGTTGTAGGTAGGCCAATCGTCGAACATTTCGATAAAATCAATGAAATCTTTGAGTCACGCCGCTATGTGAGCACTTATTCAATTGCCAAGGAATTGAAGGTTAGTGGGAAAACTGTTTGGAACTATAACTCAGTCACTTCATTCTCCAAATAAAGCGAAAAAACTTAGCGAGCCTTTTTAATTTAATGGCAAAATATTTTTTGAAATATTAAAATTCGCAATAATCCGTTTGACGGTGTTAGAAACAAACCTACACCAGCCGCAGCGTAATAAAATAAACATTCTCGGAAAGCTGCATTTTACTAAGTTCGCGTAGGCTGAACTTTTTATAGGGTGGTCCTTCCAGCATTTGGTATTTGATCAGCCGGTTCTTCGTATTTTGACAGCTGAAGTAGCAACTGTGAGCCATGAAATTAGTTTTTGCTTAAACATTTATAAAATTAGTTACTTTTGCTTGAAAGAAGTTTGAAAAAATTCGAGAATCTTCAAAACTCGAACGATAAGGCGAAAGGGTCATGTAATTTGTCTTCAACAAGCTGTGACTTGACTTCGTTAGACCATTTTTTGCGGTGTGTCGTTAAGGACGAGTGTTAAGCTAACCATTCATTGACAATTCCGGACTTGAGGCATGGCATCAAAATTGCCATTGCGGCAATAAATGCCGAGACTCGCGAAAAAGCACCGAAAAATTTAATCAACAGAATTTGAATGAGCTTTTCAGTTACACGAAATGCACTTTCCAGTAGTAAATCCATAAATCCATATTTATGACGCATTAAATGCCAAACGTATTTGAGCTACCCTTTATATATGAAAATAAGTAAACAGCTGAGCAGACCCAGTTGAACAAAAACTATTGTATTTAAATTATTTAAGCAAATTTAATTTATAATTTCGTCCCCTAAACCAGCAACAAGAAATTGTAAGACACTTATTTACGCAGGAGAAAAGTTTTGCTCGAGTACAAAAAAAAGCACGAAAAATGGAAAGAAATTACATCACTTGCAGCGCTTGGACTGAGCGATGAGAAAATACTTGTTCTTGAGGGATTTCATAAAATGTTTAGTTGGCGTGTTCGTGCTGAGGCTACATTTTGACCATTTTGACATTTTCATTTAAGAGCCTTAAGTAATTTATTTCTACATTTTTTTGTGCAGGCAAAATTTTAAAAGGTACAAAGCGCCTCAGTAAGTTAAAAATGTAATTTTCTTATCTTTGTATTGCTTAGCATTCAAACTTTAAATATAGTCAGCGCAGTTGCTGCTAAAAGGACAAGCAGAAGACAAGTAGCTCGCCTCAACCTGTTAAGGCATAATGAGCGCAAAGTTTCCGGCGCACACGGACGTGGACGTGCCCAAGCTAATGGACATGGGCGAGCGAAGCACGTAGAAGATTGAAGAAATAGAAATACATTTCAGGGGCAGCTGTAGCAGGCCGTCAAATATGTAAGTAGATGTGTAGTAGATGGTCGACGCTGCTGAGAAGTGTCACTTCTGTAGCGACTTTTCGACAGCGCACAGGACAACAACTTCGAGCACAAAATAAAATGGGGAAGAAGCCACGCCACTTAACCATGCCGCAGGCAACAACGTGTGGCTCTGTGGCTCTGTGGCTATGTGCGTGTGTGTGTGTCCAGTGACTGCAAAAGACAACCCAACTTAAAAAAAGTTAAATTAATTCTTTTTCCACTTTGCTAACTTTGCTTGCCACACACACACACACACGCGCACACTGCACTGGGCTCTCGTCAATGGCTGCAGGAGCTATGAAATTTCGGACCTGCGCTATATTGCGTTAACTGCAAACTTTTCTAATGTTGTTGTTGTTTTCTTTGTTTTTTTTTTACTTTCTTCGATAATGCTTTTTCTTAATTTTCTTGCACTTACATTTGTCTACTAAGTGGAAATTAAAAAAAAGAAACGAAGTCCAACTAAAAAAGCTGACAACGTCGTGCACGCCCTCAAATTTGCTGCTACCGTTGCTGAGAAAATTGAAATTTTAAGGGCCACGCAATGGTCCTGACAATACAGAGGAAAGCGGGGCGGTGAGCTGCGGAAGCGACAACCGCAATATGCGTGCAACAGCGAAATATTGTGGAATATTTAATTGAAGAAAGGTGGTAATGTCTATGGTGGGGATGGCGGTAAGATGATTGGACTGTCAGCGAACGATGTTTGGAATTTGTATACCAGCGCGCACTAATGCGATAGGGATTCGAAACTTTAAGCACAGATTGCAGCAACCTACCGGCATCGGGGTGTAAATTAAGGCATTCGATCTCTCCTTTTTTTGGCGCATTTTCGCGCAGCCTGCGCAAATAAGCAACGAGTACGCGCACATCCGCTCGATGCGCGTTACTCGAAAATTTGCGAGCATCGAAATTTCTCGTGTAATTCGAGCAATACCTTCGATTATTTTGATTTTTTGGCAACATTTTTTGTTTCGTTTTACAAATTTTTTTTACTCAAATTTTTTATAATAATGTATTGGGAAAGCTAAAGAAATGCTGATAAATAGAATTCAACATTTTTGTTTAGCTGCTCGGATTGTACAAAACCTCAGAAGTTTCGAACAAACTTTTGAGCAGTTGAGGGAAGAACGACTACTCGCCCCTAAAAATTTATTTAAATTAAAAAATATAGAAATTATTTCTTATGCGGACTTTAGTTTTTGATTAAAAAACAAAATATTTATTTCAAGTTTACTTCGTTTGTTTTTGGCCTAGCAACTTGTTTATAGCTGAATAATGCATATTTTCGTATAATTACATTTCAATAGAAAATTTAAAAAAATGTCAAATTCGTTTAAAAAAATATTTAAGAAAAAAATGTGAAAATATGCGCCAGGTATAAAAAGTTCGATTCCGCCCGAACTTAGAAGCTTCTTTACTTGTGTTTCTTTTCTACTGCTTCCAATTTACAGTAGGTTGGAGTTCATTACGCTGACAGTATTCTAACTTTTTCTTGGCAACATTTTTCGTTACCAAAAGTGTCGAGAGCAGCGCAATGTGAGTGTGCATAGAGGAAATTTAATTAATTGAGATCTAATTTCTATTATGCAATTAACTTTTTTTCAGGAAATACTGTATTTGGTGGAATGGTAGCGATGTTGCAAAAGGGCAAGTACTCGTACGACCAAACTATCGCTTTGATAATTGATTGCGCAACTGAACTATTTTCCAACTGTTTCACTAGAACCAACGAAATCCAAGGGTGATTTTTTAGCTATTATCTTTTTAAACAGTTGGATTAAACAGCTGACGCACGTTTCGTGTTTTGTTTCACTGTCAAACATCTGCAGTTTGGTCCATAATTTAACCATGAATCGTCTTACAAACGAACAATGCTTGCAAATCATTGAATTTTATTATAAAAATGCGTGTTCTGTTAAGAAAGTTTAGATCCGCTTTTATACCGACAAATTGTGTATAGCGACGAAGCTCATTTTTAGATCAATGGGTACGTAAGTAAGCAGAATTGTCGATTTTGGAGTGAAGATCAGCCAGAAGAAATGCAAGGGTTACCAATGTATCCAGAAAAGGTCACAGTTTGGTGCGGTTTATGGGCTGGAGATATCATTGGTCCGTACTTCTTGAAAGATACTGCTAATCGTAACGTAGATGTGAATGGTGAGCGCTACCGTGAAATGATATCCAACTTTGTTTTGCCCAAAATGCAAGAGCTTGACTTGCATGACATGTGGTTTCAGCAAGCCGGTGCCACATGCCACACAGCACGCGTAACAATGGTCTTGTTGAGAGGCGAGTTCGGTGAACATTTTATTTCACGTTCGGGACCTGTCAATTGGACACCCAGATCGTGCGATATAGCGCCTTTAGATTAGATGTTATCTTTTGTGGGGCTATGTTAAAGCTCATGTCTATTCAGCCAAGGCTGCTTCAATAAACGCATTGGAAGACAACGTTAAAGCATTTATATGTGAGATACCGGCCGAAACATTGGAAAGAGTATGCCAAAATTGGACTAAGCGGATGGACCATTTGAAGCGCTGTCGCGGTCAACATTTGCATGAAATAATCTTCAAACATTAAATTATATGGATTGTACTATCGATTTAAATAAAAATTGCATGCATTTTTCTGAATTTTACGTGTGTTTTTTTGAAAAACTTTCTTATAGCTCTTAAAAAATCACCCGTTATATGACTTAAATAGAATTACATCTCCTAATTGAAACTATTTTAAAATAAATACTTGAAATTTTTTAGTGGGTAAGCATGGGTGCATGTGTGTTAGTAGCCTATATTTCCATGCTTTAAAACCGACTACGAGTTTGCTTGGCAGCTGGAGAAGTTCACTCTCTCTCTCTTTTCAATGCTATCGATGGCGCTGTCTTAAGAAATGTGCAGAGGCGACATTATACAATATTAAAAACTAAAAAACATTGCTTAGGTGTAGGACCCTTCGATTCACCAAGCGTTAGCAAGAGGCGACACAACTCGCAATGCAATCGGCAAAGTAGTCCGAAATTCGCGAACTCCAACCTTCAAGCGGAATTTTGATGCATTAGTTTTGGGCTATTTTTGCAGAACTAAACACGCACCCAAACGCATTCCGACTCAGGCCTACTGCAATGGCTTCTGCTTTAGCTGTACTTACCCATATTTACATACACTCGTCGTTCGACATCGCCCGCCATAACACAGCGAAACTACAAAATATTTGGTATGAGCCTGGCGCATTAGCCACCATAAAAGGCATTAAAACGTGCTTTTTGTTGTTTTGCTTTTTTAAAATTTTCTTGAGGACGGACATTAAGCGTGTGCGCTCTTCGCTCATTATGCGATCGTTTATATGCTAAAGTGTAGCAAAATGTATTTCACGCTTCCGCGTATGCTCCAGTACCGCCCATAACTCGTATAACTTCGCCATAGCTGTTGTTGGCGCGTTGCGCATTTTGAAGCCACGAAATTCTTTTCCGGTCGCATATCAATCCAAAAATTAAATGACAGCCAATTTGCATTTTTACGCAATGCAAAAACAAACACCGGCGGACTTGTGCGTGTACATATGAGCGCATACAAACACACTTACACGTATGATAATATAATTTTTAGAATTTTTTTCGGTGTGGTTTATGGGCGCATGGTGGTTGGTGGGTGCTGCTCAGCTGCATGCCTTGCCTCCTCCTAAGTAACCGTCCTAAGTATAAGTCACGCAGTAATTGGGTTTGGGGACCCTTATTTTTTTTTTTTTACTGCTTTCACTGGTTATTGGCTTTGATTGCAATTTGTTGTTTTTATTTTTGGTTTTGGCAACAGTAAATTTTGTTTAATGTTTTTATTTCATTGTTAGAAGTGATTTTTAAAGAGGATGATCGTAAAATTGTCGTGTGGTTGGTGGGTGGTTTGTATTGTATTGCTTTCGTATGCTAATAAAATCTGTTTAAAATCGAATTTGAGCACTTTTCTTTTAATAGCAGTACGCCTTACACTTCCCTCGGCTGTCATTTTCATTGACGCCAAGAGAGGAAATTGAACTGATTTTACATTTAAATTTAAAGCTAGCGCAAAAACGTCTGTTACATCGAATCTTGGAGATTTTTGCTAAGGAAAATGGTAAAAATTTTAAAGGCAGCCAGTTCTTTAATTAAATTTTAATCGAGCTATTATAAATATATTTTTTCTATAGCAAAGGCACAGGAAAGTGTGGATAAGTGACATTCCTATCAATGGGGCGTCACTGCTTACATTACTACGAGGGGTGCCTTTTATTTGGCAGGATTTGGCAACCCTGGTGTTGCAATCTGGCAACTAACAGCTGTATCGTAAAGTTTGACATTTTTTAGCTTTTACGTACTCTGAACGTTTTGAAATACCAGCGCTATTTGTGTTGTTTACAGTAACTTAAACGATTCATCTCGGTCCAAAAATGGAATTAAATCGTGAACATTTTCGTGCGATTATTTTTTACAACTTTCGACGTGGATTAACTCAGCAACTTTGCATGGATGAACTTAATTAATTTCTTGGCAATGAAGCTCCATCAAGGGCCAGTATTTATCGATGGTATGGTGAATTCAATCGTGGTCGTAGTTCACTCCAAGACGAATTTCGTGAAGGTCGTCCAAGTTCAGTTGTTGTTCCGAAAACCATTGATGCTGTGCGCGAACTGATATTGCAAGATCGTCATGTGACCTATCGTGAGATTGAGACAATCTTACGCATTAGTGGGGCCAGCATACATTCAATATTGCATAAACATTTGACTGTCAAAAAAATTTGTTCGCGTTGGATCCCACACAATTTGTCAATCGCTCAAAAAAAGGCTCGTGTCGATTGGTCGAAGGAAATGCTCAAAAAATACCATCGCGGGGCTTCGAAACACGTCCATGACATCGTGACAGGTGATGAATCATGGATTTACGCGTATGAACCCGAAAGTAAACAGCAGTCGACTGTATGGGTGTTTCAAGATGAGCCAAATCCAACAAAAGTTGTTCGCGTACGAAGCACCTCCAAGCAAATGGTCGCCTGTTTTTTCGGAAAAACTGGACATGTCGCAACCGCACCACTAGAACAACGCAGAACAGTAAATTCTGAGTGGTACACAACCATTTTTTTGCCAGTTGTCTTCTAAGAAATTAGGAAAACCAATCGCCAAAGACGGATCACTCTTCACCAGGACAATGCGAGCTCTCACACATCGGCTCAAACAACTGCATTTTTGAGCACCCAAAACATCGAATTAATGGGTCATCCGCTGTATAGTCCTGGCTTGGCACCGAATGACTTCTTTTTACCTCATTCAGAGTGGCAAAAGTGCTTCGAGAATTGGCTCAAACGCATGCAAAAGTGTATAGATCTTCATGGAGAATATTTTGAAAACCAATAAAGTGATTTTCGATGATTAAAATTTGTTTTTGTTCTCTAATCCCGAAATATAAAAGGCACCCCGCGTATTAGAGATACTTATCAGTCACGAGGTTGCGCTCTTTTTTAATTTTCCACCAATCGCAAAATCTTCGGGATTTGCAATTTCTTACTAAGCAACCGAAATCCCGTTTTATGGTAAAAATACAAAATTTTACGAAATTTACGTCAATCAGCTGGATTTTTTGTGTTCATTGTTCACGTTTTAAAATTAGTGAATTGCTGAAAAGCCAATCACTTCAAATATTAGTTTCTTGGAAAAATATATCCATTATTTTCGCGTACAATTTTTGCGCAAATGGTTTAAAACTGGGCGATGCTAGATAACTAACTTGCCGGTCAACTTCGATTGCTTCTGGAATTTTGTCGACATTTTCTTTAACTTCATAAATGCATCAACGGACAAGCGGACGAAACCAAAATTCTGCGCAATTAGATAATACAGCATCGGCACCATAAACACCATTCACAATTTCAGCGGTCTGGCTTGCAGTTTCGCCTTTATCAAAGAAAAACTGTAAAATGTACCGAAATTTATTTTTGTGGACTTCGATTGTTAACACCCTGTAACTCACAACTAAATTGACCCAACAAAATTAATTATTTAAGTAAAAATGTACATTTAAAAATCTTCATTTATTTATGTTATTTTTGGAGTTAAGTTATTACAAAATATTGAATATCGTCGGAAATCCCGATATCATAAAAGTGGGAAAAATTTACATCTAAATCTAGATATAAATCTTAAATCTTCAATTTTTTCATTAAAATAGTCTGAGTTCAATCCAAGCAAAGTAAAATGGATTTCTTTTTTTCGTAAGTAATTGGATGGTTAGCGATTGCCGCCAAATTAAACGGTATTAAATCGAAACCACAACAAATGATTCAAAATGTGCAGGCATATTCGTAGAAGGGATAATTTCCGAGTAATTGACCTCAATTTGGATATTTTATTTCGATATTCAGAAAGGGGAGAAATAAATATCATATTTGCTCGAATGAAGAATTGACGAAAATCTATTTTAGAACTCATCTGCATTTGAATATTAAAAATTTAAACGTGTTAAGAAATTGAAACGGATATTAAATGAAATGATATCGAGGCCATGTTTAGTGAGTACCATCTCTTGGAAGAACACACACCAAGCTTCAGCTAGATACGTAGATTTCTTTGTGTTTGGCATTCCTTTGAATCGAGGAAGTCGTTCTTTTCCATCACCTCAACGCACCAGCTCAAGCCTCAGCTGTTGCATAAACTGTGCAAAACTAATGAAGATAGGGTTCCAGCTCGTTTCATAACCCTTCTATTATCCAAACTAAGCTCCCTCGGATCGCTTGAACTATTATTTGTTACCCAATTTGAAGAAATGTGTGGTGGAAAGAAGATTCTATTTATACAAGGAGATGAATGCAGCAACGAATAGCTCTTTTCCAGACTTGGAATCGTAGAAGAGTGCTGGGTGTGCGAAAACTAGTTGTAGTTAAGAAAACATTTCGCTTATTGGAAAGCTGGAACGTCACATTTGTAGCTTGGAATAAAATAGAAAAGTCGCCTTCAAAGCTCAGATGCCATATACACGTGTGACTTAGAAAAATCCAGTAGGGATTCATACAGTTATATTCATATCACCGTCATATCCTTTTGCCCCAATGGAAAATAGCAATTCCCATCAATTCCCACGCTTGCCTCCGCCTAGTAACCTAAGCAACGATAGCTTAAGACGAGTTATCCAATCCGAATTGAAAGCATTGTCAGGGCTAATAAGAGGGAGCCCCCACTTTGACGTACACAACTTATAGGTCTCCTGAAGTTCACAGTGTATAGCTCGGTGCGAGTAGCCGGAAAAGGCGTTTGATCTTCAAGTTAATAGTGGCGTCGCGCTATTGAGTATCTGACCATCTTACCCGTGGAGCTCACCATATCTTCATTAGGCTTGTAACTTATAGATGTACTCCACGTTTTTCAAGCTACAGATATAAAAACACGATCCTAAGCCCGCGATGGATATAGTCTGTAAGTGATACCCACAGAAATGTAGAAAACCCACCTGCTACGGCAGCGTGCACTTCCGATTTGGAGGCACGGAATTTGTGTTTATATGCAAATAGTCTTACAACTAAGACCTTTAACTAATCCAAAAAAAAACAATTTTCAATAATCAACGCGATTTTCGCACTTTGTTGCATGAAAACTCAATTGGCTATAGTTCTACAACTGTACATACATACATTTGAGTTGCACAGTTTCCAGAAAAATAGTTTTAATGCGCTTATTTTTGTTCTGGCGTTCAATTAGCGAAATATTTCCGCGTTAAAATTTTGCTTTTCATATATTTGCTTAAAAATAACATTATAGAAATTTATATTTTCCAGAGAATCTGTACTTTTGCATAATCTCACTTCTTTGAACTTCTTTGGTTTTGAAGTACCCTCAAGAAATACAGCATTAACCGGGACTATCTGAATATCCAATTCATTGTGTTTTATGTTAACTCTCGCAACTACATGAAAATCTACCCGTTTTGGTTTGAGCTACGCGCATTACTTGGCACAGTTCTTTGAAAATTGTGCAAACCAACAAATACACAAATAAAAGCTCTTCAGCCCATTCCAATTCAATCGCATCGCAACTTGAAATACAACCTAAACATTTAATGCCCGGCTCTCAACAAATAACGCCAGCTTTGTGCATATGTTTGGCATTTTCCTAGTAATAAAGATGAAAGTAAGAAAACTCTGCCTTGAAGGGCAGGGCATTGCGAGTGACATAAAGTGGCACTAAACCACTTTTATTTCTGCTTAACGCGAGCGGGCTTTTATTTTATTTGATTACTTTCCGATAAGGAGATAAAAGTATATATCCATGAATATATACTGTTCATATATATTTGTCTATGTTTATGTAAAAGATGCTAAAATCTGCGGCATATATTGCTATAAGCGAACACATACACATAGACACATACACGTGCACGTAAATTAGTTTTCGAACAAATTACGCTTGCGGCAATAAAGCAACAGCTCATCGTTTCCTGGCTCAGACGCAATGAAGTGGAAGCTAATGTGTTGGAAAAGTGTGCGGAAAAGCGTAGACCAGATATTTAGCCCCACATCCAACGAGACAGCATATCAACTTTGTGAATTCAAGTAGAATTTGCATAACATTCCGCATTTTAAACTTATTTGTTCAAGCAGTGCTTCGTTTTTTCTTCAGTTCTCCTTTTTCATTGCCCTAGATGAACTTTGGGATTGATATCGACATACATACACACATGATTTTAAATTAAATTAGTTTCTTAGTTCACGCTTCACACAAAATTCCGCATGTAAAAGATGCTCAATTGAATATTGTAAATTTATTCCTGAAATTGAAAATAGCTGTCATGTTTGTATATATGTCTATATGTATGCATGCGTGTAAGTATTGCAATACAAACCCACTATATTAGGCACAGTGAACGCGTTTGCCCACTTTTCGAAGCCAATTGACTGTACAGACAAGTCGACATGCCGGTTTCTTAATTCGACTTTGGCTGCTTAAGCTTCCCGTTCCACTGTTTCAAAAGAATTTGAATGTACGAACGATTGGAGAATTGAAAAATCTTAAAAGAAACACACACACAATATTATCATAAGTCAAAGAAAATACTAAAAACACGCATAAATTCAGTTAGAAAACTAACGTCTCGGAATTCCTCAGGCTCAGTTGAACAACTGGGAAAAGCACGCATGAAAGAAGAGAGCAAATCCTTTGATGTGGCAATGGATTATTTCAACTCGAATATAATAAATGAACAAATTTGTGTTATTTTTTAACAGATGCCTGTCTCATACTGAATAGAATTATTACAAAATAAGAGTGCGAAAAATTTATTTTCAAGCCAAAAAAAAATATCAAAAATCAACGCCTTTTTGGAGCCATTTAAAACTCGCATTTTATTAAACCAAAATTCATTAAATTATAAAACTGCATACTAAAATTTTTTCTTACAATTCTGTTCGAAAATGTTGTTAACTTTTTCTGAATATTTTAACTGCAGTCGGCCGAATACAAAATAAGAGTGCGAAAAATTTATTTTCAATGTGTGGAAAAAAACACCTAACACCGTCAGCCAAAAAAAAAATATCAAAAATCAACGCCATTTTGGAGTCATTTAAAACTCGCATTTTATTTCATTAAATTATAAAACTGCATACTCAAATTTTTTCTTACAATTCTGTTCGAAAATGTTGTTAACTTTTTCTGAATATTTTAACTGCAGTCGGCCGAAGAATACCTACATATGTATGTATATCAAAAATTCGTATACATTTCGAAAAATTAACTCATGTTTCTCACTCCAGCTTCAGATAGATTTTTATCAAGTCAGTGGCCATGTCCGTAAATTTCTGCAATAAATAAATATTTCTTTGAATATATTTTTACCATATATGTTTAGATATTTCTTATCAAAAGCCGTTTAGCAATTTTTCCTGCTCCAATTTCACCACTCAAGTTATTTTTATTTTATTTATTTCTTTTAACAACACTAACAAAAAAGGCTTAGGGAAATGTGTAACTGTAACGTACGAGTGTTAAGATATATCGCTCGAAAAAAGCAACTCAGCACATCCGTGCATTCATTTTTTGCTTCCGTTTCATTTTTGTTGCAAAAACAAGAGTCTAAACTAAAAATATATTCTCCTTTCATATTTTCTATTCAAGTATTTATGCACTTGCTTGAAGGCTTGCAGGGAGCCCTGATTTCGGTGCGTGTCCTGGGGTTGCGCTGTCTTCATAAGGTAGTGGGGGTGTTGTATGCGTGTAGCTTTAGTAAATTTCTATTGCCTTTGGGGCATTTGGAGTAAATGGAGTGTGGCGACATGCATTCGTGCGTTGCAATTTTATACAGCACAAGTATTTTAGCAGAAAATTTTCAAAATACGAATTCAGTTAAGTGGAAGCCTTTGGAAGTGTATTAGCCTTTTTGAAATATTAATTTACGTATTTGATAGGGAGGGAAGTGAAGCTTTCAGCAATAAGAAGTACATAGCATATTTTTTGTTATGTGTACCAAAAGAAAGAAGTGATGGGCGGGAGCAGAGATTACACAGAAGTCGTAGTTCGGTAGATCTTAGTTGTCAACCACTTCAGTACAGAATTAAAGTAGCGAAATTGGCGACTCTATGAGCTATCAGAATAGCTAAGAGGGTTTTTACCTAAAAGTGCTATTCTGCTTTCCTTACTTTCTTGAAGTGAACATGTCTTTCTAATACGTAGATTGAGATGCAGTGAGATTTGTTAGTAGGGCAGGACTTGGTGAAGCGGAAATTGGAATTTTAGTTAGATGGTCTCTTCAAAATGTTCTGTCATATTCTTCATTACAGAGTATAGTGAAAATAATGGCATTCTCGGTATAGCTTAAAAAATTAACAAAAACCACCGCTTTGCCTACTTAGCCCATGAAGCATCTGTAGTTATGCTATGTGTAGATAAGCTATGTTGTCGCTAAGCAGAGGCCATTAAAGTCGTGAGATTCAAGAGGACTGAAATAAATATTATTTTTCTAAAGAGCGATGATCGAAATGTAATATTTTTGTTTACGACTTCAAGCACGTTGTTGCTTGGATGAGCTATAATTTCTGATATCATCCCTCAAATTGAAGTGATATTGCCTGCAGGTCGCACCGCAAAGAACTTTCAAGGTCAAATATCTGTAATCTGAGTTTATTTCTTTAAAAAATTTTATTCGAAAAATAAAATTCCCACAAAAAACCATTTGGAAGAGAAAAAATGCATACCCATTAGTAGACAATGATGATAGATTTACCAGGCTTCGCTCTTTAACTTAATTGTGGGGGGAACTTCGGCTGTCACGTCGTTTGGGAAATTCAGCCGAATTCGGCACACATTGATTCAATCAGTCGTTGTTAGCCTGCAACGAAGTGTCATTGGTTTATTTTTTCGTATAACACCAACACAATCTTAGTTTTCTTGTAAACACTTCCCAAGTGACGA
The DNA here is from genome assembly GCF_028408465.1 of Anastrepha ludens. Lineage (NCBI taxonomy): Eukaryota > Metazoa > Arthropoda > Insecta > Diptera > Tephritidae > Anastrepha > Anastrepha ludens. The sequence continues at coordinate 112,735,107 of NC_071500.1, read as the reverse complement.
CAGCCCATCAGCTGATTTGGTGAGAGCCGAATAACGATCTGCTAAATAACACACACCTCTAAAAAGCTTTTCACCATGATAAGTAGGAAAGTGGTGAAATTTTCTACTCGAGTCTTGTAAGATGAGCCCAAGGATTATAGATTACTTGGTTTTGCCATCAGCTATGGTGAAAAAGAAAACTGTGAGAATCACTTCGGCTGCCACCTTCACTTACTCGTCACATTTGTTCTTCGGATGGTAACGAAGAGACATGAGCGTAGGCTGCGTTGGTTTTTTACGTATATCACCAACACAATCTTAGTTGTTTTATTGTTTTATAGACAAACCTTTGTCATCATACATATGACGTCAGCCAATCAGCTGATTCTTATGTATTCGGTGAGAACCGGTTAACATATTGATCCTGGCCACACCTCTAAAAATGTTTTCAATGAGGATGAACATGGATTCAAGATTCTTGTTTTTAAACACATTTTTATTCTTCTGTAATTTTTTCTATGGACCATGTAAACAACTACAACTTTCTGGGTGAAATAAATATAAAAATAAGTTCTTTAGACAATTTAAACAACATTTAAAAAATATATTATGTAGTTATAAACAAAATTTTAGCCAAAAATAAAAAAAACCCCAATAAGCATTTTTTTTTATATTTTGGGTAATATTCGGGTCAATTTACGTCAAATTATTAGGTATTATTTTTCACATTTTTTTGAAAAACATTTAAAATTTGCGGAAATTTCAATTTTACTTATGGAGTTTCACCGGTCAAATATTAAAAAAAAAAACCAATTACAAATTTCGTGTCTCATGTTTTTCGACATGGGAAAAGTTAAAGTATAACATAGAACCAAGAAAAAATAGTTTTTCCTCCATCCTAGTATATACATTTAAACCCTCTTGAAATTATTTTCTGGCTTAATATAACAGGTGGCGCTAAAGTAATCCTCCTATCAGAAAATGCTAGAAATTTTGCGATTGGCCCCTAATGTCAGTTCTGTTTTGACATTTGTGTAGTAAACACATGCGAAATACACGTTGATAAACAATGTTACGCTACACTGCTCCAGAACGCGGAATATTTCTGACTATTTATTTGTCCGTCCAACGCCTACTGGTGAAACACTGCGACGTTTAGCCGCTCGCCTCGAAGAGACTGGCACAACACGAGATGCTGCCAGGCGTGGCAGACCCCGGAGTAGCCGTACTGCAGAGAATATTGCTCCTGTAGCCGAGGATGTCATGGAAGCGCCGTCGACATCGACCAGACGACGTGCCACGCAAATGAGTATCAGTCGACGGTCTTTACAGCGAATTTTGGTACAAGATTTGAAGATGTTTCCGTACAAAGTCCAGACGGTGCATCAGCTATTAGCTGCTGACCGCCAATCGCGTCTAACATACGCTCAAGCCACAACCAAGAGGAAGATGATTTTTCATCAAAAATAATCATGAGTGGTGAGGCCCATTTCCATCTTAGCGGGTACGTAAATAAGCAAAATTTACGCTTCTGGGGCACTGAAGAGCCATTACACCCGCTCAAAGTCACTGTATGGTGTGCTGTTTTCGCAGGAGGAGTCATCGGACCTTTTTTCTTCGAAGACGTCGCGGGCCAAACGGTTACTGTGAATGGTGAGCGCTACAGAGCAATGATCAACTCAACTTGATGAATTGGATTTGGAAAACATGTGGTTCCAATAGGACGGTGCAACGGCACACACTGCACGTGCCACAACCGATATGTTGAAGGATGCATTTCCTGGGCGTCTAATCTCCCGTTTTGGCGATTTGCACTGGCCAGCAAGATCGCGTGATTTGACCGCTCCAGACTTCTGTTTGTGGGGCTTTTGAAAAGTCGCGGGCTTATGTCAACAAGCCTCAGACTCTTGCAGCTCTTAAAGGCAATATCCGTCAAGAATGTGAGAACCTATCGCCGGAAGTTTTGGCCAAAGTGATGGAAAATGCCATAAAAAGGGCTCAAATGGCAATCAACTGTGGCCATTTACATGACATCATATTCTCGACTTGATGTAAAAAAAATGAAAAGACCAAATAAAAATAATCCACAAGAAGAATCAAAGTTTTTTATTTTTTTTTTAAATTACAGCCAAAAAACACCGCAAGGTTACTTTTGCGCCATCTTGTATTTTATTCCTCGAAACAATAATTATAATACTTGAATTCTGACCTACAGAAAAAAAAAACATTTTGAACAGATTCCACTATGTTGCCTTTTTTTAATGTTAAATTTTTTTGTAAAAGTTTGTCTCAAAAAAACATAGAAATAAAATTTTAAAGATTAGATATGCAAAAATTAGAAAAATTGGATAAACTTTAATCAAAATTTCACAGTTTTTGGTCGAAATTTAAAAAATTGCTGCGCAGTTTTATAGCCAGTTAAATTCTAATAGTTGATTTTTGATAATTTTTTCCTTGACGGTGTTGCGTATTTTCTGCTATTACAAATCTATGAAGTTTTTTTTTTTTTTTTTTTGTAATGGGGAAAGTACGCAATATCAGCAGGCAAAAAAATGATCAAAAATCAAGTAAAATTATGAGTCAAGGCGAATCTATTCAAGGTGGTCTCGGTAAATCAGCTGATTTGCTTTTTCTTTCGCCGTGTCCGCGTGGCTGTCAGCCCAGAATGGAACAAGGCGAATTCGTTCCTTGTTTCCTCCGTTGCCAATACTTTGCTGTGACAATCCAACTTACAAAACATTGTTGTTGGCGTAAGACCAGCAACTTTAATGAATGCGCCTTGATTTTGAGTCACTTCAAATTTGCTCTTTATTATACATACTAAAATTTAATTGGGTACAGAACTGCGCACTCAAATTTTTTTTTTGTTTTGTTTTTTTTGTAGATTCTGGTTCAAAATTGTGAAATTTTGATTGAAAATTTTTTGAATGTTTAGAAATATGGATTAACATAGTATTTGTTAAAGAATGAACAATATTTTTATTGTAAAAAAAAAAAAAAAAATTGAAAAATAAATAATTAAATAATGGAAACTTATCAAAATCTTGTGTTGCTCTTTGTTTGCGTTCCGTGTGTATGAGTGCATGCACACATATTTTTATTAGCCCAAAAGATTATCCACTAAAAAAAGCAGAAGAGATTTTCCCAGCAGTGTCTTAATTAAAATACCAAATGGGCAAGCTGGAAATTTGAACGAAATACTGAAAATGACTGACAGCTGGGGTCAACCAAGCAAAGTCAATGAAGGAATTCGCTCGCGTTGGGGTGAAAAGAAAATATCTGAGAAATGCGCTATGAGTCAAAATTGGCATTTTCTATTCAGAATGCTGCATAATAATATCGAAGTGCGCAGCAGAACACAAAATGGGAAACCGGGTGGAAAAATACCAACTCTAAGTACGAAAATAATAATGTGAAACAGCTTGGCAAATGAATGCAAGCAATAGTGCCACCGGGCGGGCGGTGTGTGTAAGCGCGCATTTGTATTTAATAAAAAGGAATCAGATTAAATTCCAAATGAGTGCAAACGAGCACAGCTTTTCTAAAGGCAATAACAAAGCACACAAATACATAGCATGGACGATGACGCGGAGGGGGAGAGACGCAGAGAACTAAATGGTGTAGCGGTTGCGCAAGTGTTGGACGGAAACGGACATTATCATGCGAATGCTACATTTCTGGTGCAGAAGGATATATTTGTGTGCATCTACATGAATTATACAAATGTTCGAATAAATACGCTTATCGCTAGCAAAGAAATGGAGAAATACGAAATATGTTTGTGTGCGTGTGAAGCTAAATCTGTGTGGGTACGGCACTGTAGGTCATCGCCATGCTTTTATATTTGACGAAATGTCAACAACCTTTCAATTGCTTACAAGTGAATGCACATAATATAATATATGTAAATACACACACATACATGCACACATACTCCCATTTAAGGCATGATAAGAATATGTGCATGTATTGCTGGCGTATCAACCCTCTTCAATATCACTGCCGCGTTCCATTTTCCGCTGCCTGCTTTGGTTCTTTTTTCACCTAAGGATATGCCACCCACCACTTGCTTAGTTGTGGTGGTAAATCAATGGCAGTTCTTGTATGTGTGTTGCAGTTGCTGTTTTTGCTGTCAATGACAATGATTTGCTTGAATACGCCAACAGTGCACAGATACTCGTTTGTGGGTTTGTAGTGCCAGAAATTACCATTCAAACTTAGCGCCAGTGGGCATAGCGATTCAACACATACACATGCGTTGACACACATATGCACATACATATAAAATAGACGGGAAACAAAGAGACGAAGCAAACACGAGGGGAAATCGCAGGCGACAGAGGCCGCCCCGTAAAGACGCGATCGTTGTGAAAAGCGTTGGCAATGTCTCATACGCTGACATTCTAAAACGTGTGAAAACAGAGCCATGTTTGCAGGAGCTTAACTCGAAAGTATATGGTGTTAAGAAAACTGCAAATGGAGACTTGCTACTGGTGCTTTAGCGATCATCTGATCCAAACACTCAGAAGATCAACGAAGCAGTTAAAGCTGCCTTAGGAGATGTAGTGGAAGTAAGGGCACTAACTGAACTACACCAAATCGAAATTCGTGATCTCGACGAAATCACGACGAAAGACGAAGTTCATGAAGCCATAACTAGCCAATTCAGGGAACTAAATGTGCCTTTGTCGTCAGTTGCTAACTTGCGAAAAGCTTATGGTGGGACGCAAACGGCGACCCTTAAAGTTACACCAGAGATCGCCACTAAGCTTACAGCAGCAGGAAAAATACGGATTGGCCTAGTTATCTGCCGTATCAGAGAAAAACTTGACCCGAAAAGGTGCTTCAAGTGCATGGAGTACGGGCATGTCGCAGCGAGATGCAAAAGTACGGACGACTTCACCAAGTCCTGCTTTAAATGCGGCAGTAAAGATCACCAGGCGAAGAGTTGTACGCAAACAGCAAGTTGCTTAATTTGCAAAAAGAAACAAATAAGCGACACCGCACACGCGATGACTAGCAACAAGTGCCCTTTATATCAAAGAGCACTCAAAGAAATGCGACATAAATGAAGTTTCTCCAACTGAATTTAAATCACTGCGAGAAGGCTCAAAGCCTGCTCGAACAGTCTGTGCGAGAGCACAAAATAGATATTGCAATACTCAGCGAACCCTATAAATACGGGAATGGGAATGATTGGGTATCCGACACAACAGGCAAATCGGCTATATGGAATTGCGGAATTACTAGGTCACGAATGACGAGTATAAACGCAACACGTGGATATGTACGAGCCCGTGTTGGTAAGCTGTTTGTTTACAGCTGCTATATTCCACCTAGCTTAACCCTAGCGGAAGCCATACACGCACTGGAAGAACTTGCACACGACATTAAAGATCATAGTCCGGTCATTGTAGCTGGCGACTTTAACGCCTGGGCAGTGAACTGGGGATGCCCTCGAACCACCCCTAGAGGTAAAGCCCTTTTAGAAGCGTTCGCTATGCTTGACATAGCGCTTATGAATACCGGGAACCAGCAAACATTCCAAAGAGCAGGGAAAGGGTCAATAATCGACCTGACATTTGTTAGCTCTAGCCTCGTGAGTAGTACGAGATGGTCCCTTAGCCAGTATTACACTGGTAGTGATCACTTCGCAATACTCTGCGCTATAGGCAAACATGATAAGCCGAAGTCATCTAACTCGCACGAGGTCAGATACCGGGTCGGAACTTTCGACCCGGAAGTGTTCGAGATAATGATGGCAAATTTTACATCTACTGGAAATGCGGCTGAAAAAACTAACCAAGTCATGAGGCAACTCACTAAAGCATGTGATGCAGCTATGAGTAAAACAAGGCCTAATAAAAACCACAGAGAGCCCGTTTACTGGTGGACGGAAGAAATCTCTGCAGCACGCGAAGAATGCAATAGAGCAAGAAGAACATATCAGCGGTCAAGAGGAATGGCCAGCTTTGAAAGGAACAGACTCTTATTTAAACAAAAACGGAAAACGCTAAAAAACGCAATTAAGAGCAGCAAACGCCAGTGCTTCCAAAAATTATGCGAGGATGCTGACAGCAATCCATGGGGATTTGCATACCAGCTGGTGATGAAAAAAACAAAAGCCTTCAAACCGCTGCCCACTACGTGCCCGGTTATTCTGCGCAACGTGGTCAAAACATTGTTCCCCCAACAGCAAGGCATCGCAGCCAACGCGGCCAGCTGTATGGAGGACGATGGAAATCGATGCCTGGCCAACGCTGACGAAATTTTGCACATTTGCAAACAGATCAGAGGCAATAAGGCACCCGGGCCCGATGCGATCCCGAATGAAGCTCTTAAGTTCGCAATCCAAAAGCATCCAGAAATCTTTGTGGATGTTTACAACTCCTGCTTAGAAGAATGCACATTCCCGAAAGAGTGGAAACTGCAAAAGCTAGTGCTAATACCAAAAGGGACTAAGCCGGCGGAAGACCCCTCAGGTTACCGCCCACTATGCTTACTGGACACGGCAGGGAAAATACTAGAGAAGCTAATTGTAAATCGCCTGGAATCTTCCATCGATAGTGCCGGAGGGTTATCGCCGCACCAATATGGCTTCCGTAAAACACGCTCTACCACAGATGCTGTTATAGCGGTTAAGCGCATTGCTCACAAAGCGATTGAAGGTTCTCGCTGGCTCTACGGAGATAAAGAGTATTGCCTAGTCACAACGTTAGATGTAAAAAATGCATTTAATACAGCAAACTGGGGCAAAATCCTAAATGCGCTGGAGAATTTCCGAGTCCCAGCCTATATTCGGAAAATTGTTGCAAGCTACTTCACTAACAGGGTGCTGCAATACAAAACCGACGAAGGAATGAAAAGGTACAGAGTAACCGGAGGAGTACCACAGGGGTCAGTGTTGGGCCCACTCCTCTGGAATGTAATGTACGATGGAGTTTTGCGTCTCCAACTACCTCCAGGATCCCAAATCATAGGGTTTGCTGATGACATTGCAATCGTAGTCGTTGCTAAATTCCTAAACCAGGCCGAAGCGATTTGCAACCAAGCGGTCGAAATCACAAAAGATTGGCTGCGCACTAGTGGTTTAAGCCTTGCAAACCATAAAACAGAGGCAGTTCTCATAAGTAGCAGGAAAATAGTAGAAACAGCAAATCTCAGAGTAGGTGACCACTCACTAGAATCTAAGCTGTACATCAAATATCTCGGAGTAATGATTGACCACAGGTTAAGCTTTAAACAGCATCTAACATACGCCAGCGATAAAGCAGCGAAGGCTGTAACCGCATTGACACGTATTATGATGAATACGAGAGGACCTAGGCAGGCTTCTAGGAAGTTGCTTAGCAGTGTGGTATCATCTATCTTGCTATATGCGGTACCAGCCTGGGTCGAAGCAACTAACTGCAGCACATACATGAAAGGCATTAAATCGGTATACCGGTTATGTGCCCTCAGGGTGTGCTGTGCATTCCGCACAGTATCGGAAGATGCTGTATTAGTCCTCGCGGGTATGCTACCAGTTAAGCTGACTGCACTAGAATTCGCCGAAATAAAAAAACATCGAGCGGATCCGGCACAGCTGACTAACCGAAGGACTGAACGGGAGCGAAGCATCCGTACTTGGCAGGAGGAATGGAGGAACTCCATGAACGGACGATGGACATATCGATTGATCCCAAATATCACAAGATGGATAAATCGAAAGCATGGTCAGATAGATTTCTACCTGACCCAAGTACTTAGTGGGCATGGATGCTTTAAGGCTTATCTGCATAGATTTAAGCACGAAGATGACCCGTACTGCACCTTTTGCGACAGTCTAGTTGAAGATGCAGAACATGTTTTCTTTGTCTGCCCTCGTTTCGAGCTGGAAAGAGTAGAATTGAGTGATAGGGTGGGGAAGCCAATAATGGTTAGCAACCTAGTAGATATCATGCTTGACTCAGAAGAACATTGGTCCGCTGTCAGTAACATGGCAAGGATAGTAATTACCCAGCTGCGTCGCAATGAACAACAGCGCAGATTGTTACGTAGAGGCAATAGGCCACACCCCCTCCCGTGAAGTAGTACCTAGTAATACTTAACGGTATTAGGAATCACCAAATTGCGTCACGCTGAACAGCAGCGCAGATTTTCAAGTAGAGGCAATAGGCCGCTCACCTCCCAGAATCAATACTTAACGATAAGTAAATACCAAACTGCGAAGTGCTGAACATCAGCGCAGATTTTCACGAAGAGGCAATAGGCCGCTCCCCCTTCCGTGAAGTATTACCTAACGGTCGTCCCGCGGGAGGGAAACGGAGCTGGGGTGGGGTTTTTAGTGGGTGAGTCGAAAGACAAGTCTCACACTTTTCGGCTTTCAATGCTTTTTGCCACCTCCAAAAAAAAAAAAAAAAAAAAAAAAAAAAAAAAAAAAAAAAACATATGCACATACATGAGTGAATATGTACAAATGTTTGGTGAGCATCCGGGAAACGCCTTAATTAAATTCCTCGCAACATTTGTGCTATACAGCAACAACAACAACAAGAGAGCGCTTAGGTTATAAGCAAAATATATTTCAAGGCTGGCCCAATGCTTTCGCAGAAACATTTATAGCGCCAGGAGCTCAAAGCACCGTGTGTTAGTTTGGCGATGAAATGGAAAAAATAAATTAATACAAAAAAAATTCTATATACAACTCAATCAGAAGTAGAATGACTTGAAAATTGCTTTCTTGCTTAAAAAATGTGTAATAGGCAATTTTTGAAAATTAAATTTTAAATACAATATATATATATATAATTGGCGCATACAGCCTTTTTGGGTATTTGGCCGAGCTGCTCCCCCTATTTGTGGTGTGCGTCTTGATGTTGTTCCACAAATGGAGGGACCTATAGTTTCAAGCCGACTCCGAACGGCAGATATTTTTATGAGGAGCTTTTTCATGGCAGAAATACACTCGGAGGTTTGCCATTGCCTGCCGAGGGGCGACCGCTATTAGAAAATTGTTTTTTTTTTTTATTAATTTTCCTTTCACCGAGATTCGAACCAACGTTCTTTCTGTGAATTCCGAATGGTAATCACGCACCAACCCATTCGGCTACGGCGGCTGATGCTTCCTCGAAAAAACAGAAAACTAATCACCGCGACATGAAACACCAAACGCTTGAAAAGGTTTCTTCCAAAAGCAGTCGCTCCTTGGCAGGCAATGGCAAATCTCTGAGTGTATTTCTAGAAGCCTCTCATAAGACCGGTTTGTCGGTCGGATGTGGTTTCAAATGGTTTTTTTCCCCCTGGATAAACATCGTGTAGAGGAAGCTTTCATGAGGGCTGCTATACTCGCATAGTAGTATGCACGACTTGTAGCGTCACAGCTAAACTTACGAATCCTAAACTCCCAGGTGCCTGTACAGTCCCATTGGAAAAGGCGATTCCGAAAACAGTTTTCCTTTAAAGTTTTGCACACAAAAAACTTAGCACGCTCGAAATAAGGTATTTGTTTTTCTCGGAAAGTTCAATGTACTACACACGGGTTCCCTTTTTCATTTTATTTAAATCTAGCCAACCTCCGAAGAAATCTGGGTAGATCTTGAGGTGCAAGGAGTCAAAGTAGTCGCTTTTTAACACATCAGTGCCAAAGACTTCAGCCTGACTCGAGCGAACCTAGGCTGACGCATAGAAAGTGGTCCGCCGCCTCATCCTCCTCTCCACATGCTGGGCAGAGTGCACTGTCTGAGATGCCTACCTTTTCCATGTGTTTCGCCCATAGAAAGTGGCCCATCATCGGTTCAACCAGCAGCCTACAGTTCCTTCTGCTTAATAACAAGAGAAGCTGCGACAGTGGGTCGAACATGGTAGGTAACATCAGTTTTGTCCATCAGAGCATACCCTCCGCAAATCTGTAGCTTTCGCAAGGTGCAGGCTCATTAACCTCAGTGGTGTGACTCTGAGTCTACTGGCGGTAGAGAACCATGAACCATGAACCATGAAGTACCTCCTCGAATTCATTAGAAGCCCCCAATTATGCACACCTAGGCCACAACACGGCTCGCCGCAAACTGTAGCCCACTGAAGACTAAATTAAGGATCGCGTTGGAAAGAATAAAAATTAGGTCTTATAGTTGCTGTTGTGGTTTCGCATAGCTTGTTTTATAAAGGGGATTTAAGCTGAGTGGCTTTTCAAGCTGCGCTACTCAGCAGCGAGTGGCCATGGAATGTTTCAAAGATTGTTTATCTATTTCTGAACACTGTGCTCTGAATCAGCAAGTACGCTCTTATGCGACAAAATTTATCTGTTTGTTTTACCACATTGCTTGATACCCTTACGTCCCCCAGTTTATCAAACGCCATTGCCTACATTTCCCTTGGCCCACAATTGTAATAAAAATTCCGAAACGTATGCGAAATTAACCAAAAAAAAGCAACACAATACAACAATAGCAGCAAAGTAAAACGATAAACTAACTACATATGTCCTTTGAAAGGACAACACACGACGGGCAGCGGAGAGCGAGCGGGCGAAAGACAACTATGGCGGACACTTTGATTGGATGCGCGCACACACAATCGCCGTTATGCAAGAATAGCTGAATGAATGAACGAATGAGTGAATAAATGAATGAAGGACCGAATGGATGAAATGGACAAAATACTGTGGAACTGCTATGCTTTTCGCCTCAATGCAATGGTACGAATAATAGAAGAAGTCGCTCGTAAATAAAAGTAGGTACCATTGTAATGATTGCTGTAGGCGTAGAAAATTATTGCTTAAATGAATCGAACAAGAGATACAAATTGGATCAAGACAAGGCGGCGGGCACAGCAGGCAGAGAACAACCAGTGGATCGTAGCGAAAGAAAAGCAGTAAAGGTGAAGTAACGCCAATTATTTTTATGGCTGCATACAGAGTTTTTGCTAGCACAGCCGCAGGACAATGCATAGCAAAGGGACACTTTCTATGCTTTTGCTGGCAAAGCAAGCAATAACTAATCTAACGCGCTAAGTAAAATAAAGTAAAGGGAGCGGGAGTGTGGCGGTGCAACAAAATGTTGCACATGAAATGGGCGTTGCGCGTTGGCATAAATACCAATTTAATTTCACCAGCAGGTAAAAGCAATACTTTTTTGAATTGTTTAAATATTTTTTTCTAGCTATAGCGTTGACAAATTTCTCGTTTTCTCTAAGACTTGTATGCTGCAAAGGCGTCAATTCATTGCCAATGTTTAAAAAAGCAGAACAAATTATTGTTACAATGGACCGCCGGCTATTAAATTATTTTATAATTATCGACCAATAAGCAGCAGAGTGGTGAGTGCCACCCACTTAAAGCTGCAGTTGAGTTTCCACAGTCACGTCAGAGCTACAAAAGTTCAACGAACTCAAAGTAACTGCAGAAGTGACAGCAAAACAAGGGATGCCATTTTTGGTGGCAACTTTGGAAAAGTGACGACGGCCAGTAGTGCTACAAAATGCTGTTACTTTAGCTGGCGGTTGCTCATGCCAATTAAGGCATTATTGTTGCTCATTTTGTTGCTTTTGTTATCGTGCTTGTGAAATTTTCCCATTTTCCGAAAATGTCCCTTTGCTCTTAGGGTGAGACAGCTGGTGTGGCTACTTCATTAATTTATATTAAAATTAAAATTACGTATACCACCCGTGCACCACAACTACTAAAAGAAAAATATCTGCTGAGGGAGAATGACAAGCGAAGAAAATATTGGGAAATTAAGTAAGCGCTTACGTGAAAGCAGACAAAAATTTGCACATAAATATGGCAAATGAAATTTTTTTTTAATAATTTCCATTTTTAATATTTTTTAAATCGTTTTTTTAATATTTTTTTATTATTTCATTAAATTATTATTTTTTTTTTCAAAAGTTTTGTTAGTAATTTTTTAGTATTTCTGTAAATAGTTTTTTTTAATATTTTTTTTTATTTCATTAAATGATTTTTTTTTTCAAAAGTTTTGTTACTAATTTTTTGCAAATTTTTTAATATTTTTTTCTAATTTTTTTTTTTTATTCACATTTATAAGTATAATTAATATCCGTAACATGACACCTAAATTAAAACTAATGAGTAATTTTCAATTAGTAGAATTCAAGTACAAATCATGCAATATTTACACCTAATTTAAGTTCGGTTAGGTGAAATGACTGTCCGTCGACGCACCTAGGCCAGTCAGAGACCCCTTGTGGTACCACGGGAACTATCCTATCCTCACTCTACTTGGTCTTCTCTAAGCCATATTGTGGCCTTTAAAAAGCTGGCTATACTAGCTAGTTTCCGATTCACAACACCCGCAAAAGCGGGACTGAGCAATCTCAACTGTCTTCTACACAGAGCCATGCACCCGTCTAGAAGATGCTCGACTATCTCTTCCACTTCTATATCCAGACAGCTTCTACAATAGCCCTCAGATGGTGCCCCTACTCTTCTGGCGCCCTTTATCGATATAGACAGTTTTGATGCAACTAAAAATATACCCGATGTAATTTTCTTCTTAATAAAATCCACGTAAACGGAGTTTGTTTGATTCAATTGCTTATTCCAATTTTCTTTATAAACTTTGCTAATATTTTTGAAGCACTTCATTTTAATACAAAATACAGTATATTTAAGGGGACAGATACCTGTAAACGGCCATATTTTCTCTGATTTTCATTAATATTATTTAAATCGAAGAAGTCAATATATTTTTTTCAAAATTGGCATACAGTTTATTTATACATTAAAATTATATAAATTCTTTTTTTTAATCATTTAAAATGGCGGATGTACACTCAATTCTTCCAGGAAAGTCACAGCGTGGACGCTCAATCGGAGGGAACTGTGGTATCGGCGTCAGTGACCTGAATACAAAAAACCAAACATTTTTTTGTTTACTAATGTCATAATTTCTATATGGATAAAAAAAATTCGTAGAAGTTAATGCTTAAAAAAATGAATTTTGGGGCTTGCTGCTATTTTTGCTTCGAACAAATTATTTTTTCGAAAAATTTTCGAAAACTTGTAAATTCACATAGAAAGTAATATCATAAGAAAGATGTTTGCAAATTCAGGAAGATCGGTCAATAACTTTTCGAGTTATCGTGTACCCAAATTCGAAAAATATAGTTTTGAGAAAAACGCGTCTAAAGTTTGAATACATGAAATATCCGCTCCCAGCACTCGAACGCAAAGAACAGAGTCGTCACGGTTAACGATCTATAATATAGGAAATACTTAAATTTAGGTTCTAACATTTTTTTTACATATTATTTAAGGATTATATTAACATTTTATGAAAAAAAAATTTTTTTTTTCGAAATTTTACTGTTTACTTGTCATATTACTTACCTCGATCAGCTTACTGATTCTCCTGATATTAGACATTCTAACGATCTACCTTTTTCTCTTAAACCCAGAACCGTAATTCGGTGAAAATCGCGTAACAAAGAAATATAATGTGGATTTTCGTACTGAGCGTCTGATTTTTACAAAAATATTCCGCCAAATCTCTCGGGCTGCGGCATTTCAGGTGTAATCACGCTTTGCTTTAAGCGCAAGCTCCTTATGCAGCTGTGACGCGTTCCATGAATGTGGCATACGTTGAAGCACGAGGCATCATGCTTTCAGAGACGTGCCAATGCTGCCGTTTATCACAAAATTAAACAAAATTTACGCACACACAGAAATCTTAGAGATTACTTAACAAAAAATATGGATATCAGGGCAGTGATTGAGTGAGTGATTACCTGCAAATTTTGCTTAAGGAATGCAGTGCAAACTTTTCAATCCAATTGGAAAAGGTAAATCTTGGAACTAATCGGCTTCAAGCCCTACATTCTGTGATGCATAATTTTTCATGGCGATGTCGTAGGAAACTCACGCAATTTCTAACCTCAAACTGTTTTTGAGATGCAATATGTCCCATTTCCTAATTGTTGTCAGTCTAGTTTCTGTTTTTTTTATTTTTTGCATCAGTGCTAAGTGCCAAGCATGCTGAAGGCTCTCTGCTGGAATCTGCAAAGAAAATCATTGTAATACTTTTTCTGCGGAGCTTTTAAATTTTAAATAAGAGTAACTTTTTGCACATTTCATTTTTTAATACTACGTTCGCCGTTGTTCTGAAGAGCTTCCACGTGCTTTATTTTCCTAGAATCGCTGTCACACTCCCGATGGCGCTACTTTCTACGTCGTCTAACTTTGCTAAATTTTTGTATTTTTGTATTTTTGATAGCTGCATATTAGCATAGCAACATTTTTGTACAGCATAAGCAACCTCTAATACGTGTGGCATGCAACACCAGCTGTGGCGCCGAGCAATACAGCCTTTGTAAGTAGTTGGCTCTATTTCTGCTGCTGCTGCTGCTGCTCGTAGTGACCACAAACTGGAAGCAGGAACGTCGTTAACGAAGTGAAAGCATTAGAAAGATGATGTATGCTCTGTATTAATACCATAATCCTTATCATCATCATTATGCGATTTTAGTGTTAGTTACTATGCTTTTCCGCTTTGCTTATGCTGTCCCAGCTGCTCGCCAACACATCAGACTTTCTAATGGCAAATGCGTCCTTTGTGAAAACACATCCTTCTTCATCCTGAGGCTGCTGCTGCTGCTATTCTCTTGCTTGTGACAAGTTACTCTTCCTTTTCTTTTAAATTCTTAAATACGTGTGTGCTTTGTGTAACATTTCCTCCCACTGCTAGCGTTTTTTTTATTTTCCTTGTAATCTTTTAATAAATATTTAATGTTCCCCATTTTCTTTCGGTTCATTTATTTTGTGCATTTTTTTCTGTTTGCTCGTTGTTCGTAAATGCTTTACATTTCCCTGAAGAACACTTGCTTGCGCTTGGAAAATATTAAAAAGCAAACCTTTGTAGGTATGTGCGTGTATTTTTAAGCGAAATAACAACCTGTGAGCGCCCCAATATTCCAAATTTGTATATTTTTGACTGTTCAAAAGCGATGAATTCCGTTCACTCTTATTAAAGAACTTGTTACTGGAGGCTGCTTGTTAACCAGAAGTTAAAAAAACTTACACATCCACCAGTTTCAGCGGTTTTAAGAATTTTACAATACTACCCTTAACTTTTGTGAACTAGAAATCAGTACTAAGGCAAATCGAGTATAAACAGTCTAATTGTTTTATATTTTCTATGTTCGTTGAAGTTGAAGAAAAGTTTCAAAATATACTGCCCTTGGTACCCACTGGGTTCACTTAGAGAAAAAAGAATAACCAGGATTGAAAATTTGGTTTATGCAAAGCTGCAGAGTTGAAAAAAGTAGAGTGTTTCTCAAAGTTTGCGGGGGTTGACTGGATAAGGGATAATAACACACCGCTTTCGACATAAAAAACGGAGGATTGGAAGAACATTTGCTTCTCGGGACTCATTGCGAGCCCTTATTATTTAGGCAGCTCACGACAGACGAAAGCACATAAATATTTTTGAAATGTGATGCAGTTATGTGAAAAAAATGCGTAGCAACGCAAAATAAAAAATTTAAACAAACAAAATTGAAAAAAAAAAATTAAACAAATTTTAAGAAATTAAGAAGAATAAACGGAATTTTTCCGCAACTTGACATTTGCTCTTTAAAAAAGTTTGAAATTTTGATGACAATTTCAATTAATCTTTAACTTTGTACGCAGTTTGAAACTTGGATTTATATGGTTTTTATAGAAGAATTAGTGATAATTATAGTTGAACTAGAGACTGATGAAGCCACAGGCAATGGCATTGGCATACCCTTACAGACTTTGTTAGCTACTTGTTTGTGAGAAATTTGTCAGAGCAGCGAATGAAGGATGAAAACATTTGCAGAATCCGCCGACAATTGTGGCCGGCTCTCAGAGCTAAACGCACAGAATCTCTGCTAAGTCTGATTTCCGATATACATAACAAGGCACACACCCAGAGGATGAGCCTATTTACATGATTTCTGCAAAGCTGCTGTCTAAATAAGAAAGATAAAGAGACGCTCTCTCATCTTGTGTGCGATTGTCCGCTCTGTCCAGGCGTAATTTCGGCACTTTAGGTAGACAATTCTTTAAGAACTTGATGATCTTAGGAATAACTTTGGAAATCACGGATCCCCTAAAATTTTTAAAAATAGCACACTGGTTTTGGGAAGATAAGGACAAGATCTCCACGCGGCGCAATCACTTACATACTAATTTTGTGATAAATAATAATTAGACTAACTTATTATTATATGGGTTTGGCGAAGGTTATGGGATTTGCAATTATTTGCAATAAGGTTAATTAAAATAAAACAAGTTTAGAATGGATAAGATATTTAATATTTATTATTTAATATAGGTAAGAAAAGACAATAATGAATTCTATTATGTTTAGAAATATTCAGCCTTCGTTCAGATAAGATACTGGTGCTTCGACAGGGCGCTTCTCACGAATACGTATCTCATTAGGGTCAACTTAACTATCTCAGCAGTTTTAAATGTCTTTTTATCCCCTGGTTGAGCTTCTTATTCAGACTGGTTTAGACTGTGGGAAGCTTAGAGAGAGAGGTTGAGCCAACTCGGACTTACCTGCTTGACAAGAGAGAGAGACACTTTGGCGAGATAAATAGGGCAAGCGTTTTGATAACTATGCTAGTCACTTCAATCTCTGGATAAAAGAGGTATTCGGTACCCTTGGAAAAGAAGAACGCTGCGACGTATAAGATATTCCCACGACAGTTGATTCAACGTTAACGCAACGACCGCATTTATATCCGGTCAAGGACTTGTTACTCCAGCAGCATTCCTAGTAAATGTATCGGGAATGTTATTGTCGCTAATACAACAACAACAACTGGTTTTATCACATCCTCTACTTCTAATGCACTGGGCAATCTGATATAATCTTATGAAGGATAAGATCGCTTGCTTTCTTAGCAGCCATGGAATCAGCTATATTTTTCTTAAAAAAGTATTAATACATATAGAAATATAGGCGAAACATGACCACAGTGTTCACACATCTCACCGTTCTTCTGACATAATGAGCATTATTTTCCACTCGACAGATCACTCCGCTGTAAACGTGAACGCAGTCAATTATGATCCGTGAGGTTACCTGAGAGCTATTTTTTACTTTGATCGAAATATTATTGATGTCTAGTTGACAGAAGATGCTTAACGTAGCGCAGCTACTAATGAATTTAAAATTACAATACAGAATATCAAAACTGAACTCGCTTGGCCTTGATTTCCTTCTAAATCTAATGATTCAGGGGCATTAATTTTTTCAGAGAAAAATATCCAGAGGAAAAATAAGTATAAACAAATTTAAGCAGATTTTCTATTAAAACCACCCCAACTCACACTGCGTGCGTGTACTTATACACTCAGGCTTCTTTAAAAGTTTACTAATCGAGAGGTGGAAAGAATACCCACTTTAAACTACTTGCAACAAGGTAAGCAGCTTAGATTTCCTTTACGAGTATATCAAATCGCTTTAAATTTAATAGACAGACATTTTTGGTCATTTGCTGATAAAAGCAGCCAAAGGTAGAGATTGCGTGGAAAGATGCTGCATACGAATATACAACATTTACGCATACAAGTCGAAGTATATATGTATGTGTACGATAGCAGGACTACGGTTAACTTACCTTGTTTTGTTGTTGTTGCTTTAGGAAGTGCTTTAAGTCACTTGCGCAAATAGCCGCGTAAATAGAAGAGCAGAAATATAAGCAAAAGCACGCGCTGCTACTTTGTGCTGGAGAGATTCAGGTGTGTAATTCAAATGTAGTGCATCTATGTACGTGTGCGTGCTTTTAAGTACGCCTTCGCTTTAAAGCTGGCATAGCTTTTGATTAATGGCATTTTGAGTAGCAGAAAATTGCTACAACAAATACATAAATAAAGTGGCCAAAGCATACGCGTGCTACAAATTAAAATTGGGGACCCGTAGTCTATCTTCTATGCGGAGTTTTTTGTTTGTTTGTGATAAGCAAATTTTAAAATTGCTTATATCAAAGTGAGTTTCCAGTATCACTTAATAATCAATAAGTCCCATGAACATTTTTAATTAAGTAACGTTATACGTTGGAGCTGTGGATGGAATACGAATAGGTATGGAAATAAAAAAAATTAGGAGTGGAAGCAGGATGCGAGGCAACGAAATAATTGAGATGGAAAATCAAAGCCAAATCTTAAGTACTCATGCACAGGAGCGCTAGTTGGGCTTAATCTTTGTAATATTCAGGTTTTGTAATATCTTTTTTCAGCAAAGGTTTTTTGACAGTAGCGGAATATACAGGTATTTTCTTCTGACACTTTTGTATCAGTGGAAAATTTAATAATCAGTTGCGATGATTGATGCGCAATAACATCAAAATTGCCATATTCGAGGTATGTAATTCACGAGCCAACAAAATTGTCCTTCTGTATTAAAAAAATTAGTTTTGGCAGACTGCACTAATATTGGTCAATAGCATACAGAATTCCGTATTCGAAGTATGAAATTCACGAGCCAAAAAAATGTAACTTGCGTGCTAAAAAATTATATACAAGAATTAATCTTGCGAGTGATCTAATAAAACTATTACAAAACTGGTTCATTTCCCCAGTTTTCACTCACAAGCAGCAAAAAAAATTATACCTTTTTCTATTCCTTCTTAACAAACTATCATGAGCATTTTTCGTATCTGAAAAAAAGGCAACAAAAGTGCAGCACTGAACCTGACAGCAATTACTTAGGATTTATATATATTATTTCCAAAAAAAACCAGCACATAAACCAGGAAATCTTGGACAACAAAATTCAAGTAGTAAATCAAATTGGGTTTGCATATTTCTCTGTCTAGCAAACAAAATCTTTGGGAAGTCTTGTTTTCCTGTTTGCCTGCCTTTGTGTCTTCGGTAACTCCCTCTGAGAAAAATCTGTGGTCCTATTCGGCTTGACAACGCACAGTGTGACTTTTTTCACTTTTAGGATGCCAAAATTAATAACAGCCAAACCAATGGAGCAATTCATTTCAAATTTTGCAGTGTGGTTGCAGACACCTAAATCTGATTTGAGAATAAAAATGGGCGTGATACGCCCACTTTTTCTCCTTGCCCACATATAAGATAAAATTTCACATAATCATATTTCCTACTTTAAAAGCATTTTCCAGTGCCAATTTAAATACAAATTGTTTAGATTTCTTAACTTTAGCTTAGAGGCTTATGACTAATATTTAAAAGATTTCATTCAGCCCCTGGGTACCTTTTTATACTACATTATACTGCTCAATGAAGGAGATAATCACAAATTGTTTCAATGATAAATATGTCACTAATCCTTATTTTATTAATAAAAAGCCAATAAACTTATTCGAAAGCAATTATTCATAATACTTCTTCCTGGACCAGCAATGCAATTACATCTTGAGGCAAAGTCCCGCGCTTGGTTTTCGATGGCTTACGTAAGCTGCAAATGTAGGGATCGGATGATATTAGAAGCCTGTGCAATAAGTCCTCATTGGTTTGAGTTCGTGAACTTTTCATTGTATACCATTCGCGATAATTTCTGACATCTTTATTTCTCGATTCTTGCGCTTCTTCGGAAAGCTGACCTATAGGAGCCATGCATGACGATATTATGTGTCTTGAATGGAACAGTATTTTATGCAGACTGACTGGCATATTGTACCACTCATATTCCCTCAAATAAAGATCGCGTGTGTATCTCACGTATACCTCAAAGGCCTCAGCATTTATCTAAAATTCACACCCTAAGCAAGACAATATGGTGAAAAGCCTTTTTAAGAGACATAAGTTAATGCCCGTAATGTCTGCAGTAACTTCTGCATTACTAAAAAAACGTCGTGCTGTGTTTCCGTCAATTGTATTGCCAGATTTCTCTTTTGGCATATCAATTAAAAGCCCAGTTTCATTTCTAAATCTGCTTTGAATGCTTTCCTTCCTCTGTTTCAGTTTTTCCTTATTTTCGGCGCCTCTTACACACCATGTCCTTAGTTCCAACCGATATGAAATGTGTAACATACACTCCATGCACCGTATCCATGAGTGAAGTGGTGAAATGCCGAATCTTAGCACGTTTGCGTCAACTTTCCGTTCCGACAAAGCGCTAAAATTATTCATATCCTTCGCTGAAGCACCACATATATAACACGCTTGAGATGAGGTATATGCTGAAAGTTACTTTACCGTCAATCATACAGAAAATTAGTGTACTAGTAACTTTAAAGTTTAAATTTTCCATCTTAATTATTGTAGCAAGAAGATTAGAAATTTGGTCTTCCACAATCTTTACTTCTCTCACAATAGCATCTCGCGTTTCTTTTTCAAACAAAAATTTAATGGGACGGCAATATCTGGTTGATGATGGTACAGGGTTCCTCCATATAACAACTCTACGTTCATTAACTAGAGTATACATTTGGAGAAGTACGAGTGAAACAAAAAACATGCTGCTATCAGATTGATTTTCTTCGCTGAACTTTTGCTTATACCGTTTTTGCTCCGAGCCATCGCAACCCCATTTGAAAGTCACGAAAACTTCTTGAATACTGGGAATCGACAGCAGTACTTCTTCTTGTGCGTTACACAACCTTTTTATACTATGATCAATAAGCGCTTGCAACTCAATTTCGGCATACGTTTCGGTTACTGTGATTTTTTCTGGGTAACATAAAGCTTTGGACTTTTTTATGCAGTTATACGACGGATATAATTTGGGATTTATTTCTGCTGTATGCTGTCTATGCATATTATAGTCATGTGTTGAATCATTTGCATCTATTATCAGCGCAAGTGCTTGGTCTGGCGATACATTTTTGTTGCGCTCTTTCGAAAGTCGAGATTTTTTCAACACAGTACCTTTTGACGGTGAAGACAAACACAGCTCTTTAAATAATATTGCGGAATTTCTCTTACCGTTTGATCTAAGTCGCATTTCTGCCGCCATTAACACTTGTTCGCTATTTGATACTGCTAAAAGACTCTTTGCTTTTCTTTTCTTTGTGCGAAGAGAAGAATCGGAAAACGCCACATGTGGTCTACCTACATTGGATCTAATAGAGGATGAAGTTGATGGCCCAACATCAAGACGGTATTTTCCAAAGTCTTCACTTTTGGAAAACCAACTATAATTACGGGCTAGAACACGGGCCTTAACTCGGCAAGACCCCTCCCACTTTGAAGAAAATTCGTAACACAGTTTTTTTATACGCTCTCCTAGCTTTTTAGTATCCACGTCTCTTCCGATCACCGCAAAAATTTTCTCTAACACCGCATCACGACGCGTTTCTTTTGAGCTCGTCAGCCAAATTTCGAAAAGTTCTTTCCGAGGAATCGCCATGAAAACTTCTTTTAAAGCTGTGGTAGCAAATTTTAGCAAAATTTTATTCCAGTATCTGAAACACAGAATCCTAAAGGTCGTTTCGCTGTTAAAGAATGGACGGAACTCGATGGACCAATATAAGTTTTTCTCAGTAAAATATCAAAAATAATATTAAGCGATGACTGTTTTAGTGATATTTTACTGAGCGGATTTGTATCGATAGTAAAAACTTTATAATCCTCTTACTTACCCCTGAAGTACAAAATTGTTGAAATTTAATCACCAAACACTCAATTTTATGAAATTGATACTTATTCGTATTATATCTTTTGACAAACTTCACAGCGATGTTCGGATAATAAATAAAAATTATTCAATTGACGCACCGGCTTGTGTTTGTAAACGGTTATCTTTCTTAAAACTATTGTTTTGATAAATTTTGAGTACACTGTCGTAAAATTTGGTCATTTTTACACAACTTTTTTTTTTTTAATTTTGGCATCCTAAAACGATAAAAAGTCACAGTGTGCAACGGTACGTACGAAATTGACACCCCTATTAGTGATGCGAATGTAATTCATTTTATTAAAACTCAGCGGAATAGATGGTTTGGCCGCTTTATGAAACAATTCAAAAAGGTGTTTAGTTTACGTCCAATAGGATGAAGAAAAAGAGGCCGCCCAAGAAAAAAATGGCTTGATGACGTGAAAGCAGACTTGAAAGTGGTGAACGTTTGTAGCTGGAAAAATTTAGCAAAATATAGAGTGAACTTGATGAAGACTGTTGATGAAGCTGTGGCCCACCACAGACTGTGAAGCTAAGAGGAAGAAGAGTTCAATGATCAAGTGGCCTATTTGTATTTTCCTAAATTACGTAACATGACTTTTTTTCTTATAACTGTTCGGCAGTAACTAATCTCATGAAATTCTATAAAAAAATATTCGCAAGAATCTTTCTATCAGGAACTGACTTCAAAACACTTTCTAAATGAAATGTACAAATTAATACTACCGAAATTTGAAACTTTGAGGACAAAAAAACTGTAAAAACATGAGACGCATGGGGCTGTAACTTTGTTCTAGAAAACAGTTTAATCAGTATGCGCGTTTTCGCAGTCCAATGAAACTGTTGAGAAACTCAAAGTGAGTCCTAAAAACAAATGAAAATAGTACAGATGAAAAACGGGGTATTTTCGTAAACTGAAAGTTAAATCTATAACAATCCCTCGTTTCTATCAACTATTGGTTCTGAGTGATCCACAAAAAGTCCATGAAAGTCCAGTTTTTGGAAATTATTTCGTTTACTGGGTCCAGAATTTGGCCATTGTAAATAATACCACTTTTTTTCGAAACTTCAACTACTATTTTATTATCGAAACAGGCTCGGCTCGGCTCGGCGTAAGGCGCACAGCAAAAAAAAAAAGAAATGTCAAATGGCTCTGAAAAGTTTTCTCAAATAAGTGTCCATGATTTTAAGAAAATGTGGCATAGAAGTGAGTGACTAGATTGACCGAACTATATTGTATATTGTCGTGAGTTTTCTATAAGGTATATATTTTTTTTGTTAACTTGAATGTAATAAGAACTAAACTGATTGAAATTTATTTTATGTTGAAAATTCTGGTATGGAGTTCTTCTACCTTAATTACAATATTTTAATTTGCTTAACATTTTTATGCATTTTCTTATAATTTTTAGGATAAATATTGTGTATATATAATATATATTGAATATATAATTGACGCGTACACCCCCTTTTTTCGGTGTTTGGCCAAGCTCCTCCTCCTATTTGTGGTGTGCGTCTTGATGTTGTTCCACAAATGGAGAAGCCTACAATTTCAGGCCGACTCCGAAAGGCAGATATTTTTATGGGGAGCTTTTAAATGACAGTAATACACTCGGAGGTTTGCCATTGCCTGCCGAGGGGCGACCGCTATTAGAAACATTTTTTTCTTAATTTTGGTGTCTCACCGAGATTCGAACCTACGTTCTCTCTGTGAACTCCGAATGGTAGTCACGCACCAACACATTCGGCTACGGCGGCCGAAAATACTGCAAAAAAATCTTCGTTCTTTGACATTTGTAAATATTTTTTTATAATATTTTATGATAAGTTATATTTACAAAAAATCTTCCATTTTTCCAAAATCTTCCATTCGTCTTATAAATGTTTGGAAAATATTTTTTTGTGGCATTTTTGAAAAACATTTTTGGATAATTTTTTTTTTTTTTTCATTAATACCTGAATATATAATATAGTATGCTTAGTAGTCCCTGAATGTTTCGTGGTGGGATTCCCATAGCTTTTCATAAAGTTGAAAATGTTGTGGGTATTTTTTGAAATTTGTTGAATTCTTGTGAATTTTTTCAAATATTGGAACTTTTATTTATAAAATCAACTTCGTTTTTAACATTTCTTTATAATTCTTTATAATGTTGTAGAATAAAATGTACTTAAAAAGGATTTATTTTTATTTTTTGTAAAAGATTTGATAATTTTATTTTGTTGTCATTTTTGAAAAACTCTCACCTTCAGATTATCTTTTTATATTTTTCGTTAATACCTGAGGATATGCTTAGTAATCCTTACAAGTTTAACAGTTTCACTTTTAACAAAGTTGAAAATTTTGAAACTTTTTTGAGAAAATTGTTTCAAATTTGTCAGAGCCAGTGCCAAATACTATTCCAGCAAAGCGCCAGCATACATTCTGAAAAATAATAGGCCTCTTCTATTCGCCATTTCCCCGCTCGTTATCTCTATGCTCGATTAGCTTGACGAAAAATTAGCATGCGAAAGCAACAACAAAATTATCGACTAAGATTCGCCGCTAGCGAGTATGGCTATAGCTCATTAGGCCGCACTGCCTTACCAACATATGTATGTAGTTTAAGGCAGCTCTCGTCCCGCATTGCCGACATACGTTCATTTGTACCAGTTGCTTCATCTGTTCGCCACTTGCTAAGTCTTGGCGAAAAGAAGAGGCCCAATATTACGGCTCTTTGCGAACCGATCAAGGCGTCGCTACGTACATTAGTGAGCCGCCACTCGGTTAGCTCTTTGACCTATTTGTGCCTTTGAGAAAGTAAGATACTTAAATCTTTATTTTCAAAGAAATTTCAAATGTTATTTTCGTGGCCAGATAGACGTCAAGAACGCCATTCGATTTTTCATCAATCTTCCAAAATTTCAATCGCTGCCCCTTTTGCTTTGATCGCATGTTTCAATTATGTTTGTATGGAAAGGTGCGAGGATGGGCGCGTATCTTCTAAATGATTACATCAATGTCAGTCGGCAAATCTTATTTTAGCATATAACAAATTTATACATCAATTTAAGGGTAAAGGCAAATAATGGTGTATACATGTGGCATATGTAGCCATATCCATGTTTGTTTGTTTGCATGTAGGTGCGTGTGGCTGGCATTGCTATGAATCGAGCATTTCATTCAACGAGTGTGAATTTTCACATACTGATGATTTTTTGATGCAAACCAAACCAAAATCAACTACACACGTCTAGCACCGGAAAGGGCAGGAAAGTCAAAGGCGAAAGCAACAATTACATATGTACATATGTGTGCTTTGTATGTAATGTGTATGCGCGGATGTGCTGGAAGGGGCTGAGATGGAAATGTTTTTTAGAAAAACAAAGGCGAAAGGAAAAGAATAAACATTAAATTTAGATTAATGGAAGAAATAGAAAATTACAGCCCCACAAAGTAAAAAACAAATCACTAGGTATATGCGCACACATACATACATACGTGCATGCTTGCTAGTGGAATTGTGTGTGTTGGCGGATGAAGCATGATGTAAGCAGGAAAATACTCATTTAAATCCAATGTTAGATGTGAACCAAAGGCAAAAACGAAAAAAGGAGCAGCACATTAATATGAAAAACAACAAACAACAACAATAGCACAAATACGAACACTGCAAAGGGAAGATAAATCGAAAGCCACGCATGCCGAGGCGAGGGTATGTGTGAAAAATAACGAAATAAAATGAAACACTTGTCGGATTTACATTTCAAATTTCAAGGCACTTCAAGGAGTCGACAGACTTCTCAGGAGTTTGGAGGAAGCTCTTGAAGCTGCCAGGAGTGCAAAATACGGATATTAAAGTGCATGTATGTAAGTACCTACTACATATACAAAAGTAAAGTATGTAAATTTATTATAAGCACACGCGTGCACATACATACATATATTCATATATTCACGCAGAGATGCGCAAAAGTAAGCAAAACCGCAAAGTAAAAGAAAATCAGTACATTTGCGGAAGTGGGTTTGATTAAAGCGCAAGCGAGAGTGAAGGAATAAACAAGAATAAATGAGAAAATAATATCCTCACAGGCATGCATGTAAGCGTACTCATATAATTTGTATCCTTTCTGGCTTGTATTCTCAACGGCATAGTATTATTTGCACTCCTTTGCCCACCAAATTCAGGCTTCAGCAGCCCCGACGCGGCCACTCGATCTACTGCTTCAGTTAGGGCATGAGATGTTAGTGCGTAAGTGAGTGCGCAGCAAACGTATAACTGAACTGGCAATAGCAAATATTATATATATAAACTAGCATTACCCAGTGGGCTTCGCACCACCATACATAAAATGTTTTTTTATATCGCAAGAAATTTTTCATATTAAGTTTTCTTTATAGAACTCGTAAAATGTTTAAACAGTTGAATTAGTTGATTTTTTTCATTCAACATACTTTCTAAAGATGTCACAATAGCCTTTTCTGTACTTTTTTAAAATTTTATTGTTGTGGTCACCTACATACATATATACAGGTAAGGTGAAAGAGCCGATAAAAACTTGTAATTAAACCTTGATTCTTTAATTTCCATTTCACTTTTTTATGCTAAATAAATTATGCTAAAATAAATAAAGTTAAAAATGTTTCTCCAGTTCTTCCGGAGCATTCAATTTTTTATTATATTTGCGTCCAAAATGACTTGCAATTCGATAAAAAATTGATGCGAAAGTTGATTGCATCGCAAAAAAAAATTGTTTTCTTGAGGGCGAATCATCAATCGATACGAATAAAAATTCATCGCACTTACGGTTTTCGTTGATTTTTGACCTGCGATGCAAAAATTAATTAGCGTATGAAAATTATTTAAAAATCATATTTAAACAAAAATAAAATGTGTATATACCAGTTGTTGGATTTACCATTGGTATGTTGATATGATAGCCATCGTCCCCTCTCCAAAACAAAATGGGGTATTGCAATGCATCATAACAGCGATGGAGTTCTGAAATACGTTGTAATTGCTCATTTCTACGATACAAAACAATATCTCGTGGCTGAAACTGTTCACCAACCACAACAATAGCTACTTCATCAATCGTTGGTACATTGAATCGTCTGTCGTGCTCCCAATTGGTGTTTTATCGGCTTTTATTATGATTTTGTGGCCATCGGTGGGCATCAGATCGAGTGCCACTTTGAACAATTTCACCAATTCATTGTGTTGATGGAACATTGTTTGCAATTCATTCACGATTGATCTTCTCGTATTCGTCGAAATTGCACAGCGCTGATCTAATTCACGATTCTCATCACCAATAAAATATATTTGCAAAAATTGATGGTCACCATCTGGGAATGGTAGCAAAGACCCAGCTCTATGGTATATTTGACCTTGAATCTGTAAAGTTCGAGAAATATATGTAGATAACGGATCTGAATTTTTAAAAACATTTTAACTGGTTGTAGTACATAAGAATGCAATCTCTTAACCTGAAGGCGAGTTCCCAATTGGTCTATATCTGGAGTCCTTAGTTACCCAGCGAAAAGAAAAGTCCTCTTTTCAGTAGCATTTATCAACAACTTACAATGGATACTCATGTAGTTCAAACACATCCTAGGGTTATCCAGGTCCACATTTTGGCCGATATCTCGAGACCCTAGTCACGGAGCGGCATCAAAAATACTCTATACTATAGAATCATCAGCAGCTTCCATTTGCTACCCATATTGTACAAACACATCCTAGGGTTACCCGGGTTCACGTTTTGGCCTATTTCTCGAGACCCTGGTATCCGATTCTTAAAATTTCAAAACACAAACCATTTACTGAATAGTCCAAACAAAGCCTAAAAATTTGGTTTGGATAGGTGAGCCCGTTCATAAGTTATAAGATTACCAAGGAAATGTAACTTCTTTTTATATATATAGATATCTATTACAAAAACAATTGCACTGCAAATGTGTGCGCCATTGCATATCTATAGGCGTTAAAGCATGCGAATACGCTTCGATTAGATATCAGCTGAGGCAGGATAGCGTCTTTGTAACTTAATATGGACAATTTCTTGTTTAAGACACTGGCTTATTTTTGCTGGAAATTTCTTACCCTAGACTCTGACTTATTTTCATTGGCCCAATTGCGTCTTTCTTCAGCCTGTAAAGGAGATCAAAGAATTTGGCATCGTGGCTGAAATTTAAAAAAGTCAACCCATTTTGGTAGGGGATAGTAACTGGCTCTGAAAAATGGGGCACATACGAAGAAGCAAAGGAGAAAACTAATACCAAATCGCAATGGGGCGAACCGAGCGATCTCTGAGCTTAGATGAATGGCCTTGCGTCGGAAATAACTCAATTGAGGAATTATAAAATTACAATCTAAATGCAAAAACGCATATAACAGCTGCTTTAGTTTCATCATCAAAATAGGGCTCCGAATACTTGCTTTATAGGTAAGAAAATTCTTAGCGTAGTGTGAAAAAATTTTTACAAATTAATGCGAATACTGAGCGCCTTCAAACGTTCACTTTGTTATGCTAAAACTTTTTTTGTTGACTTTTAATTTAATCCTTGGGGCAACTCAAAGTAATATATATATACTGTGTCTATAATTGGTGCTTAAACCCTTTTTCGGTGTATGAACGAGCTCCTCCTATTTGTAGTTCTTTCACAAATGGCTGGACCTACAGTTTTCAACCGACTCTGAACGGCAGACACTTTTTTTTGTCTTTTTTTTTCAAAGTAATATATATATATATAATTGGCGCGTACACCCTTATTGGGTATTTGGCCGAGCTCCTCCTTCTATTTGTGGCGTGCGTCTTGATATTGTTCCACAAATGGAGGGGCCTACAGTTTCAAGCCGACTCCGAACGGCAGATATTTTTGTGAGGAGCCTTTTCATGGCAGAAATACACTCTGAGGCTTGCCATTGCCTGCCAAGGGGCGACCGCTATTAGAAAAATGTTTTTCTTAATTTGGTGTTTTCACCGAGTTTCGAACCGACGTTCTCTCTGTGAATTCCGAATGGTAGTCGCGCACTAATCCATTCGGCTACGGCGGCAAAGTAATACATTCAATAATTAATTCCAATGTCTAGTTCAAAATTGGTATACAAAACTTAAAAATGTTCCGCCCTTAGTCAGAGCATAAGGTAAAGACTAGCCTCTTCCAACGTCTTTTGTCATATGCATAACTCCTTATTTGACTCCAGGAACCAAAACCTTATGGATTTCACGCGAACTCCATTTGCGCAGTATTGGTGTTGTCGTTTTAAACCGTATGACCAATCCAGCTCCATTTTCTCCTTTTGATTTCTGAGTTGATCACTGTTTTTGAGCTCATACAGGTCTTCATTTGAAATTGAGTGTAGCCAGAGAAGTCGGCAGATTATTTGTAGACATTTGATAATAGAAAAGGAACAATTTATTGCAGATCGCGTCAGTGACTTTCTATGTCCCTAAGCAATAAAGAAGGACTGATTTGATGTTTGTATTCAAGATCCTTAGTTTGGTGTTTCGGATATAATATTGGAGTTTGAGATTTTTTCAACTTGAAGAAGGCTGCGCGAGCTTTCCTAATACCTGAGTATACGTCAGCATCTGCACCGCCATCTTGCGCTATCACACGGCCCAGATAAGTGAAGCATTCAACGCCATCAATTACTATGGATTCAGTACCCAAAGGGAAGTTTAGAAGCTCTGCCTCCATGCGCATCAGTCTTGCATTTTCAACGAGCCTTTCCAATGTTTTCTTTTCTTCGTACAGTGAATGTGAGAGAAAACACATGTATGTCTTTCGCATAGTCCAGGTCTTTGCCACGCAGCCTTGGCGTACTCCACTTGCTATTTCGAGCTTCTCGCTATTCTTCTCTTTGAAACGAACACTGCGTTCGACGTCAGACATCATTTTATCTGGTACGCCACAGATTTTCAGTGCTTCCTAGACAGCATCGAAATCAACAAAAAGAAGGAATAAAAGGTAATGCCATTCTGCTGACTTCTCGACGGTGATCCAAAGCGTACTAACGTGATCTGCAAAAGATTTTTGAGGACAGAAGCTATTTTACTTAGTTTTAAGGATGGGAAATAATGAAAGCTAGAACTTACTAACACTTAATGGGCTATGAAACAGTTTGCTCAAATTTTAGATTTAAAATATTGAAAAATGTTATGGTAAATGTTTGAAATTTGTTAAGTTATTATGCATTTTCTACACAGTTTATAACTTTGATTTATAAAGTTTTTATTATACAAAATTTACAGAAAAAACTTGACATCCAAAATATGGCGAAATTCGTAAAAAATAGAGGGGTATGTTTGATGTCTTTGCTTTCATAACAATTTTCTAAAACCTTGGCGTTACTAGCAACTAAAGTTGTCCAAAATTTTGCCATATAATAATAAAGCTCAATCCGCATAACTTGCAACGCTTCTCAAGTATCAAGGCAGCTAGCAATCAAATCCGGAGCTGATCTATCCTAGAAAAAAGAACTTAAGAGTTCTCATACGCATTCTAAGGCAAATCAAAAAACTATCGTATGAAACTACCTACAAATTCTATAGAAATATTAGTGTGGATAGGTACACTTGTACACTTACACTGCTACGCCTATACGGAGTTCTTATGTGTGTACGTATGCCTGCCTGCCTGTCTTTTTGGCTAAGCGCTTATGCGCGTACCCTTTTCAAATCACAAACTTTTTTTCTGGGGTATTTTTTCTCTATTCTCTCATTTCAAATAAATTGTATTTGTGTAAGATGTTTTTTCCATATTTTCCATTGTGCCGTGTCATGGCTCACAAAGTTGTAAACAATTTTTTATCCATAGGCCAAACAGCAACAAGAATCACAACAATGGAAGCAACAGCAGCAAAAAACACACAACAAAATGCAAAGATAAAAAATCAACCGGCAAAAAGAAAAGTCTTATAGTAATTTTATGCGGCATAAAACCAATTTAAGCCGAGCTTGAAGTCGTAAATATAAAAATAAAAGGCAAACTAGTAGTAAAAAGCAAAACGAGAAGCAAAGCAAAAAAGGCAACTAGTTATAAAAAATCAAAAATAAAAATTATACACAAATAGGTAAAATCGGCAAGAGTAAAAAAAAAAAACTAAAAAAGTGGCTTAGGAGTGAAAGAGGAAAAAAATA
The DNA here is from genome assembly GCF_028408465.1 of Anastrepha ludens. NCBI lineage: Eukaryota > Metazoa > Arthropoda > Insecta > Diptera > Tephritidae > Anastrepha > Anastrepha ludens. The sequence goes on along the minus strand of NC_071500.1, from coordinate 112,704,445 downwards.
AAATATTATATATACAGGGTGCTTCAAATTCAAGTTAATTTTGTGTGTGATTTGTGTTGACAGCAGTTGCAGTTCGTTGTAAATTAAGTGAAGCAGCTACAGTTCAATAAAATAAGTTCGATTTCACTCGCGCACCGCTTACACTTAATTCGAATCGTTTACGCAAATGGGGTATTTGTGAAAATTCGCGATTTCGCAAAATGGAGTTTTTTTTTAGTGGCTGTAATCATCCAACAGAGCCCTAAATAAAAAAGTTAAACAAAAAATTGTAGCCGACTGGTTTAGCACAACACGTAAAACACCAGTGTATAGTCCATCTTCGCCGTTCGATTTAAAATATCATCCAATCGAACGGCATTCGCATTCATTAAGCCTCCTTCTGCAACCACCAGGTAGCAAAATTTAAGCTCCCCAAGCCTTACAGGAATGGTGAAACAATTCGAGCCATACTACGAGTGCCAATCTCAATGATTCCTTAATTTCATTCAACAAGACTTGGGTATCTTTGCTGAAAAAAAAATATTCGCAGATAAGCTTCATCTTCCACTTGAACGGAGGTTCGCGTCAGTTATTTGAGGGTATTTGTAAGTCCATGGCAATATTTTGATCCATTGATTTGAAAATCACAAAAGGAGCGTCACTCTTAGCACAATAACTCACGAACTAATGAATAGAATATCATGAAATTTTAACAGCTGTCTTTTTTAGGTTAGTACTTACTGAAAAAGAGGTGAATGCAATGAAACTAGTGCCATCTATGTGTTAGCCCCGGGGCTTTTCAGCCCATGTGTTATATCCGAATGTCATCGAAAATTTCCCCATAAGCATGGACACTCGAACTTGGAGGGCCCTCTATATATGTATAACTAAATACATATATACACATACATACATGCATATACATTTGTATGTATGTATATAAAATCACGGCCTAACAAACACTACATAAAAAACCAAAACACAAAGTAGTTTAACAAAATCAAAATATAAAATAAAAACAAAAACAAAAAAAAATAAAAAACATTTGCAAGCACAACTTGTTGCAAAAACAATAACTTCTTTTATTTTGATTTTCGAACTGGTTCTTGTGCAGCTGCTGCCGCGGCGACTGAAAGAAGGTGGCGCAAGCCTATGCCCAGCGGCTGTAGACGCCGCCAAGCCAGCGATGACGTGACTCAAAAGTAGACAAACCACAGCCAGAATAACTTTTTTCTTTCGAACTCATACATACATACATACAATTATTTCTTGCTATGGCTGTCTTCGACTCGATTTGTTTTTCTAGAAACTGGTTCCAAAACCAAACATGAGTATAGAAAATCAAAACAAAGTGGCGCGACAGTCTAGCAAAAAAACTAGTACATAAACGAGTACCAGAAGTGGCATAAATCGAGAAAAAAGACAATGCACACAATATTTGCTTGCTGGTTCTAGTGGAGTAGCTAACACAAACAAAAATATAATAATAAAAAGTACAACGGATCCACCTTAAATCCATTTTTATCGCTAAAGATTTCCTTATGCTCTGCGCGTGTTACTATTTCCTGATATTTATCGATACGGGTACATAAAATGTAGTATAAATTACATGCATATGTATGTATGTGTGTATGTAAAAATGTAAGTGAATGCCCATAGGCGTTGTTAACCACTTGTCGCGGGGGAAGCCAAATGCGTTAGTGTGGAAATTACAGCTATTGACTTTTAAAGTAAACAGCCGTTGAAAAATTGCCATCAAAACAGCACCAGGAAGAAAAAATTTTGTTATGGCTTTGCTGCGAAAGCAAGAATTTTTCTGAACTGCTATGCTGCGCACAGCCGAGGCTACAACGCAGTGCTAACAGTGAGCCCTATTTCAAACAGCTCAATCACAGCACAGCTCCGAACTGATTTTAATACATTGTGGATTTAGCTACAGAAGCGCGACAGCACAGCAAAACAAAAATCTTAAACAAATACATTATTGATGCTTTCCATTTCAATTCAACCGGGCTATTCGGGACATGTTCTTCGATTTCGGTGTAACTGAAATATGTTGCTCTCTGGTCACAATAATGAGACACGTATTTTTTTGTTCGCCCGAAAAATTTTTTTTTTAAGATTTATCGGCGAATTTGTTCTTCGGCTCTAAATCGATTTTTTTTCATTATATAAGAATTTTTTTTTTTTTAATGCTCATAACTTCGTCAAAAATGAACCGATTTTAATGATTCTGGGTTCAAAATGATCGTCATTACTTACACGAGCAATTTCATGTAGAAGCAGTTGCAAAAAAGTAGTTGAAAATTTTTTATTTTGCAAAAAACAAAAAGTGCGAAACAGGTTTTTTACTCAAAAATTCATTGCTCAAAAACTACTCATTTTAGCTACTGGGCATTCAGCTTAATTGAAGTTTGAGGTGTCCTCTTGATTTGGAAAAAGTTATAAAAAAAAGAAAAAATACACTTTTTCAAATATTGAATTTCGGAAAAATTTCAATTTTTTTTCTTTTTTGCTAAATAAAAAATTTTTAACTACTTTTTTGCAATTGATTCTACATGAAGTCGCTCGTGTAAGTAATGACGATTATTTTGAGAATTATTAAAATCGGTTCTTTTAAGTTATGGGCATTTAAAAAAATTTTTTTCTTATATATTATATAATATATAAAAAAAATCGATTTTGAGCCGAAAAAAAAAAATTGCCGATAACTCTCGAAAAAAAAATTTTTCGGGCGAACAAAAAATACGTGTCTCATTATTTTGACCAGATAGCAACATATTTCAGTTACATCGAAATCGAAGAACATGACCCGAATAGCCCGGTTGAATTGAAATGGAAATCATCTATTACAACCCTTTCAAAAATATGACTGCCTGCTCGGACTAAACAACATCTGTGTTAATTTTATAATACAAGAGCGAGACAATTCCAGTGATTTCAGTAAAACGACAGCAAAAACGCATTCAACTTCACATATCTCAAAAAAAGTTTCGGAGGAATGATTTATTCTTTCTACATAGAATGGGTTCGAACTGTTCATGCTTTGAAAGCACCCTCTGAGTTTAATCAGATCGAGTGGTTTGACTTTCAAATTATTACTCAATGATTTTTTTTAAATAATTGGGAAATATGTACATATAATTGTTGCTGTTAATTCTATGTTCAAGAAGTGAATTCATGATGCAAAAGAACCAGCTCATACAGGTCTACAAACTATATTTTATCTCTTCCTAGGAAAGAGTGTAAGCTTGTACTGGGGATACTGACATGGCACAAACGATGACAACGCGAAAGGAATACCCACTCTGAAACTGCCCAGTAAAACACGAATAAACTGAGAGATTCTGCAACATTTTCAACCTTAAAAAGAGTGATCGGAAAATTAGCGGTCTACTTAAACTATCTAAACTGTGAATTAAATATATAAAAAAAATATATAAAATTCTTCAACTCTCTATACAAATGCTTGGTATCACTTTGGATAAATTTCTGGTCTATCTGCGATCTACAGGATCAACCAAGTCCAACCTAACCTAACCTAGTTCTATGTACTCTGTGTCTCTGTCGATTAGTCTAAATAGGTTGACTAATTTGGCTACCGCACAATTGGTATGCATATTTTTCTCGAGAAAAGCTAATTGACATCTGAGTAGTGATTTGGAAAACTCAACAAGCAAGCAGAGCGCGATTCATATCCCTTACCCTTGATCCCTCTTTAGCCACGCTCTTGTGTATGTGAAAAGTACATATATGTAAAAAAAAGATCCCAAAACTGCTGGAAATTTCTGCTGCGCTCTATCTACATCTCAGTCTGCTTCCAGCGAAACTCCTTCGTAAATTCACTAACCCATTTACTTGTGACTAACTAACAAACACATGCATACATTATTATAATACTGCCATATATGTACCTGTGTGTGTGTGTAAATGCTTGTGTAACGCGTCCATATGAGTATACAATCTGCTCTGTCAGTTTTCCAAACACCGATCGTTGCGATAATCATTTGTGGGTTCGTTAGTTGTTTAGAAAGTTCGAAGAATAATCAAAGTATAAATTAAAAAAGAGAAAAAAGAAAATAACAAGCACCACAATCACCTAAAATCACATCACACTGCATTAGAAATGAAGACAATTGCATTGATAGTCTCGGGGGATATGAAACGCATAAACAAAACAAACTGGTATTGCCACTTAGGCGGTTGGCGGTTGTAGAACTAACCTACGACTACGTTGAAAGCGGAGATAAATAAAAAAAAAAAATGTGTATGTAATATATGTTACCACATAAATGAAGTACCAACAAAATTGGTAATGTGAAAACCAATTCAATTTTAACAGCTCATAGAATCCAAGTTGATTTCCAATTACCTGAGCTGGTTATCAGTTAAATAGTCAATTTGCTTTATATTAGAATACGCATACATTTTTATGTCTGATCAAAAAAAATTTAATTGAATTGTTGCTTGAACTTGTTGGTTCCTCGAACTTGCTTAGATGCGTGGGATTGTCAAAATAAATCGCTATAAATAAGTTTCGATGGAAAATTTAAAAACTTTTTCAAAAATAAAACTTTTCTTCCGGCTAAAGATAACGAAAGTTATAGTTAAAAAAGGTCAATTGTTTTTGTTGATGTTATAGAGTAAAATATTTGAAGTATATAAGAAAATCGACCCAAAAGTAGTCTAATAGCCTCTCAAAGGCCCTCGAAGGAATTAGTAACAATGCCCCATGTGCAATTCTTCAAGCCATTTTAAGCGAAGGTACCCAAGGTAGATGCCATCCACGAAGCACAAAATGCAGAGGTTTGGCCAACATCAGACCGTTAACGGCTCTCAGCGATTCTGAAAAAATCAGCTGATTGGCTGACGTGACCGGGTCATGACAGCGGTTTGTTTACCAAAAAGCTGAGATAGTATCGTTAATATACGAAAAAAATCAACGCAACCTTCACTTATGTTAATTCGATGCCATCTAATCAACGATCGATAGGGCAGGTGTGTGAATACGTATGGAATGAACGGGCAAAGTACTGCTACCGAATCACCGAAGTTACTCTTCCAATTTTGCTTCGGATGGCCAAACCTGACAATCAATCATACTGCGGACATTTAACTGGATATTGAATGTCCTACCTTTCACAACCAGCCGTTTGGAGGAGTAAACAGCCATATTCCCTCTTTCCACTAATATTCGACATCGAGTCGTGGAGTTATCCAATAAACTGCGTGAACTACGAGTTTTGTGTGCAAGGAATTAATATGGAGGTACTGTCCGCGCAAAGTAGTCTATTTATACATACATACACACAGATATAATAATACGATTTAAACACTGATTTATGGAATCCAATTAACTTTTAACTGATTGCTGTCATTTAATTTTGTAATATTCATCGAAATATTAATTCTATGTTTTAGTAGTATGAATAGCAAATAAACATACATATACGTAAATACATACATACGTTCATGTATGTATGTCCAAACATGCTGATATCGCCTGAAAAACACTTTTGTATTCCATTGATGCAGTCGAATGGGCAGTAGTCTCATAAAAAATCTGTCACAACAGATCTGTGAAAAATAAAAAAAAAAAAACATAAACAAGAACAACTGCTGCTACAACTTAAAAGCTAATAACTACAAATAGCCAGACACTACAAATAATAACTCTTGCCATACCAAAAAAAGCACAAAACTCAACACAAAACACAAAACGCGGCTGTGAGCGAGCAAAAGATTTTAGAGTTCGCAACACGCGCAGCAGCACTTACGAGACAAACTTAGGGACGAGGAGGTGGAAATCGGCAGATAGGTAAGCTGGACCACGACAAGGTTTGTACAGACATACTATGAAATTATGTGTCTACATACAGACATATGTTCGTACAAACATATGTACATCTGTAGTACTCGTATTTCGATACTTGTAGGCCGGCAATGTTGTTGGTAGTGGGTTGGCTAACCAAAGTGGACAGACTGAAATTAATTCTTATTTATGTTTATTCAGCCGGTATGGCATAATTAAGTTAAACATGGCCTTATAAATTCGAGACGCGTTTTTTCGTGTGAAACGTTTTATGCAATCACAAATATAGGCAATACATAAATTCATACACTAATATACATACATATTATACATATAGACACGTACAAGTAGTTTTGGGGCAATCCATGGAAAATGGCAAAATACGATTGCTGAACCAATTGTATTTGAAATCTTTCCAAGTATATAAAGCGACTAGCATTTTTTATCATTCAAGCAACTTTTATCGATAATACATTTTTATCGATTATATTTTGTTATTTGCTACCGCTTTCCATTCCTCTACAGCATGATTTGGACTAAGTTCATCCAATTGCGCACTCAACGTAGATTCGAAGCTGCTTTTAATTTATTTATCTAAATTATATTTGAGGTAGCATGTCTCCTGTCTACCAGCACATGATCTATCTGGTTAGGTTTCCGGCTTCCAGGGATTCTCCACGGGTGTTTGTGGATGCGCCTGTGTTGGAAAGAAGTACTGCTGATCCATAAGTTATTTTCAGTTGCAAAGCTTATTAAGTATTGGCCATTATCACTAGTAGAATTGTGTAGAGAGTGCATTCCAGAGACCTCTTTCACAAACTCTTCCTTGCCGAGTTTAGCGTTAAAGTCGCCCAGTAATATGTATTAACATGCTGGAGCCAGAATTTGACGAAATTATCGTGTCCCTTAAATAGCTTCGAAATGGAAAGGCAAGCGGCGAAGACCCTGAACTCTTGAAAGAAGGTGGTGAGGAGTTACATAAGTGCCTCCGCCATTTAATAATAGACGTATGGGAAAAAGAATCCATACCATCTGATTGGCTAGGATGCATAATCTTTCCAGTACACAAAAAAGATGAGAAGAGAGTATGCGATAATAATCGTGGTATCTCACTGCTTAACACGGCCTACGTGGTCTTTACAAATGTTCTCTATGAACGAATCAACGAATATGCTGAAAGAATAATTGACCAATCGACCAATGTTTTGTTCTTAGCCAAATGTTTGAAAAACACTATGAACACGGGCTATATGTTCACTGTCTATTCATTGATTTCAAGCAAGTCTTCGACAGTGTTGAAAGAGATAGGATCCAGCACATATTGCTTATTCTTGGAATACCTGCCAAACCAATAAGGCGCATTAGCGCAACGCCCACAAATACACAAGCAAAAGTGATCATTCAAGGGAAGCTCACAGAGTCGTTCCCTATTGAAACAGGTGTAAAACAAGGTGATGCCCTATCAACAGTCATATTTAATTTGATGCTGCACTTTGCGGTAAGGGTAGTCAACAAAGGTGGTACCTTGATCACTAAAACAACCCAAATATGTGCTGATGCAGATGACATCGCTATTCTCTCAAGAAATAGGAATGACTTAAAAGAAATTTTCTTAAAAATTAACAAAATTGCGAACGATATTGGCCTTTTTGTAAACGAAGGCAAAACCAAATATCTGTTGAAATCGAGGCGGCCTGTAGAGATGCCAAATTTTCATGTCGGAGCCTATACTTTTGGAGCAGTGCAGTATTTTAAGTACCTAGGAGTTATGCCCGCATGTAGTTCAAGCAACTAGTTCAAGCCCCGACTTTTGTCTAAAGCTACAAAGTTCACTATGTACAAGACCCTTATTCGACCAATCCTAACACATATGGTTGTGAGGTATGGACTCTTAAGGTTGATGATTGTGCTCAGATTGCTCGCATGGAAAGAAAATTTTTAAGAAAGATCTTTGGCCCAATAAGAATGGATGATGGTACCTATAGAATCCGATTGAACTCTGAACTGAATGATCTAACTCAGAACGAGACAGCTGTGCGTTTTGTTAAAGCGCAGTGCATAAAATGGCTAGGTCATGTGATTCGTATGCCTGTTGACTGTACCGTGAAGAAAGCCTTGACAGGAAAGCTAATGGGCGTGAAGGCCAAAGGCAGACCGAGGAACCGTTGGATAGAGGCAATGGAACACGATCTTAAGAAGCTGGGAATACGTAACTACGAGGCAACAGTTCAAGATAGACCGTGTTGGAGGAGCATTTTAAGGAAGCTTTGATGCACGCCGCGTTGTAACGCTATGAGAGAAGAAGATATTGTTATCCATTGTAATGTTTTATCGATAATAAAATTTTTATCGTTTATAATTTTTATCGATGACACATTTACATCGGTTAAATTTTTTATCGATAATAAATTTATATTGTTAGCGATTGTAATTTTTTACCGACTATACATTTTTATCGATAATACATTTTTATCGGTTATATATGTTTATATATTTTAATTTTTTATCGATTAACAATTTTTTTCATGTATATAACTTTTGTCATGAATTTATTTTTCAGTAAAATATTTTTATCGATAATACATTTTTATCCATTATGCATTTTGATCGACTATACAGTTTTATCGATGTTATATTTTTATCACTATATGTTTTTATGTATTCTAATTTTTTTATCGAGCATATACATATTTTTAGAGATTTTAATTTTTAACGAGAATACATTTTTATGGATAACACATTTTTATCGATAAAACATGTTTGTCGTTAACACATTTTCATCGATTACATATTTTTAACGTTGATGCATTTTATTGATTATAATTTTTTTTAGATTATATATTTTTATCGATTATAATTTTTCATCGATTAATATTCCTCCAAATTTTATTTTACAAAACGCTCTTTAAAGCAATAATTATATCTAAATGTCTTTACTATACTTTGCTTTTTTATTATCGATTTCTTTATATATCGACCTTTTACTATTAATTTTTTGTTATAGGCTCCTTCAAATACCCATTATTTAATCAGATGATTTTTTACGAGGAGCTTTTTCATGGCAGGAATACACTCGGAGGTTTGTCATTGCCTGCCGAGTAGCGATCGTTATTAGAAGAGCTTTTTTTATTATTTTGGTGTTTCACCCGTGGATATTCGTAGCCGGACAATTCCGTATGGTAGTCACGCACCAACGCATTCGGCTACGGCCACCGCTCTCACAAATATACAAGTATTTATTTTAGAAGCAAATAATAATTTTTGCTTTCTTCCTACTTTGCGTGATAAGATTCTGGTTTGTTTTGATTGTAACGTGGAAACTTCGAAAAATGCTTACCGTGGAAGGTCTCTATTGCCGGTACAGTATTTTTCCACGCCGCCACTGCGCTACGAAGTATAAAAATTTGCATATGTATGTTTGCAAAAACTATATAAAATCGCCAGACATGACATTTTTTTCTGCTCTTTTTTCATTAGCAATTTTTTGATTTAAAATTTGAGTGGCTAATATTTTGCTTTGCCGATTTTAGTGCGCTCCCTCCTCATCCATTTTCGTAGTCGATTAAAGTGCGCCCATAAATATTTGCTCAGCAAACCGGTAGTAAACCTGAGTGGACCAAATTCGTACAATGGTGCTTGGGCAAATACAAGTGTCTGCATTAATATTTACATACATACACGCACATACACACACGTACGTACATACATAAACTGTCGCGCATGCGTGCTAGCTAAAATGTTAGCCTAAAATGTCTATTTGTTGACAAAGAATTGTCAAGGCGCATAAAATTAGTAGATACTCGCCGTCTGCGGCATAATAACTGGCGTCAAGTAGCCGCCGTCTAGTTCTAATACCAGTTGGTACGAAGGCACTAAAGCCAAAGCGTCTGCATATATTGTAATATTTTTAAAGTCATAAATTCTCTGCTAAAAGCTTTGTTTATTTTACTTTTTTTTAAGAAATAATACTTGTATTTTAATTTAAACTCATAACTTTTTGTCTATTCCGCCTTTTCTTGCCGGTAATTCAGTAGCTTCACAAAAGAGAAATAATCTAATATTAATTAGCTTCGAAGAGTAAGTAAATTCTAACACCATTCAAAGCCGGTATTATATTTGTGCATTAAAAAGGATACGGCATCGTGTTTTTTTGTCGAACTTAGTACTTACGAATTCGCTTAAGAAAGTAAATATTTGCAGTGTTTTTGGCTGGCCAATACTGTTTTAACCCACTAACGCACAAATCTAAATCGCCGGCAATTCAGAATTCTTATTGTTTCTTTTTGTGTATAGCCTTGGCGCGAGAAACTCAAAACGAACGTCAGATTTGAGATATTTCTTCTCTAAGAAAGTAAAGAGATAATCTGTTGGATGTCTAAGTATCATAGTTAATGCAAATATTTCACTTTTTATACTAGTAACTGATGTCGTGATAACAAAATGTATGCTTCTGCCGAATAAAAGCGTTTTTTGTGCGACAAGACTACTGAAAATATAGTTTTGAGTTTCGACAGTCTGAAACTTTCGCTGAATTTTGACATTCCACTGACTTCTGGGAATAACTTAAAAGTTTTCATAATAAATAGTTAAATGTATTCCTACTCTTTTAGATTCCCAGAGAGTTGAGAGCCCTTTGCTATTTTGATTAATTTTTCTGCTACATCTGGCGGTAAAAATTCAATGCTCTAAGGCGTCCTTGCTCGTCATAGAGTTAAGATATTCAGTTTTTGATGGCGCAGACAATTTTTTTCGATTCGGTATTTGCGTCTCGAGTTTTGCATGCGAATTGACTCCAAGAATTCTTACCAAGTTATGCAACGCCTCAAATGTGCCAGCAAATATTGGAACTATTTGTAAATACTAGAAGAACAAATAGAAGAGCTAGGAAGAAAAAGAGTGCGTGTGCGTAGTACACATAACAGAAGTGAAACTTTCAAGGCAGACAGAGAAAGAGGGAGAGATCCGAGAGAAAATGAGAGAGAGAGAGAGAAAGAATATATATCTAAATAAATTCACAACATTTGCAGAGAATACAAATAGAGAAAATTTACTAAAAACGAAGAAGGGTCGGCCGGTGTAGGTAAACGCCGGACACAAGGCGTGGCAACAACGCGCACTACTCAGAGCGTTTATCACCCGCACAAACGCAGCGATTCCAGGACCACAGCAACGGCACAAATTACCGCAAGGCAATACCCATAAGTCCGACGCCGGAATGGATAGCACTTTATAGTACGCACGAACACTAGCCAGGAAACGGAAATAAGCGCCAAAAAGTGAGCACCAAAAAGAAAAAACTCTAAGAAAATTGGGACCAAAAACGCCCCAAACAGCTTTCTCTCTCCTTTTCCTCTGCGGTATATCTTTTTTCTCTATCGCGGCATGGCCTTGAAATTTTACTCTCCATTCTCGCTCGTCCATCGACGCATAAGAAGTTTCACTTCAAAAATTATAATCACAAAAATAGCTTAAATAGCAGAAGGCCACACAAATTTTGAGCCAAGAAACAAATTTATAATTTTCCGATGCTTTTTGATGCGCTGAATTCCAATCTGTACATCGAATTGTCACAGCTTGACTGGCTTCTAAGTAATAATAATACAAAATTGAGTTACTGTGAAATCATGAAATACTTTTTTCTTTAACGTAACTGTATACCGAAATGCAACTATTCACCTTCTAACCAATTTCGATATGATATTAAAAAATCTTTGTTTGTCGCCGAGGTATTAAATGGAAGACTTCGGTCAAATGTGTTATCACAGCGGACCTCCATTTTCAGCCTAAATGTGCCATGGATCTTGCAGCTCCCACTCAACCTAACCTTAACTAACTTTGGTGGTTAAGTAGAAATTTTAAAGGAAAATATTTAACATTCGCAAAATCTGCTGAGTGCAGGAAGAAAGAAATGTTTGGCTATAAAGACTTCTACCATTTTCTGAATAATATTTCGTCGCTATATCTTTTCTAGCTCCGACAAACATTTTCGTCTCACTTTCATATCTGCAAAACACGCTTACAAAACTACGAGTGTGAACTAAACGAAGCCTACGTATGCATATATGTATGTATGTGTGAATTAAAAAAGTTCAAATGGTTCTCATAAAACTTCAGTTAATTTAATCAGTCATCCATTTACAAGTTTTCGTGAAGAAAAAACATAAAAGTGGTTCAGAACAGGATTTTAACTTTGTAGAATGATCTTTTAAATTTACATTAACAAAAACAAAAAAAGCGAAAACAAAAAACAAGAAGTAGGCTGGAAAAAAGCAATGGACAATTGAAAATTAGATACAAAGTCACACGGTTTAAAAACTTGCTAAAGAAATCACTGTAGAATTGTAAATATATGAGGTGGTTATAAATGCTGTTCGTGTATAAATAGGAGAAACTACCAGCCACAATACAAGCAGCAACAAAAATAAACTGTTATTGCTGTTTATGCTCTCTATGCTGCCGATGCCACATAGCTAATAAGCCATGATTGGGTTCTTTAACGTTTAGAAGCGCCAAAGTTGTAGCGCAGCTGGTTTCATGGCCCAACTACAGCTGCTGCTGGCTGCTGCGAACATTGCCTATGCGACGAGAACAGCTAAACGGCGCTAAGGCAGCGTTGAAGTTAGAAGAGTCGAACGTCGCCGACCAAAGAAGGCAACCAATGTTAAATGATTGCAATGGGCTATTAGAAAAATAAACAAACTAGAAATAGACAGGCAGACATGTAAGCAGGCGGATAGAAAGGCTGGTCGATAGACAGATCGCCAACGGACAGAAGTCAAGCGACAAGGCGCAGCAAAGGAGGGTATCACTTGAGTCTGGGTCGCATCGATAGACAAATACATAAATGAGGCGACTAGCACAGCCGTCATGCATAAATGTGTCTGAATGTTTGGACGAGGAGCGAAGGAATAATCACTCAACACACTCGTCGAAGACTACGGTAGCAACGTACCTATCCAGCTGTTGTTGCAGCTCGTCGGTTTGCTGATGCTGATGCTTGCTTGCTTACCGGTTGTTAGCCATTGCGCCGATCGATGGAGCAGCAATTAAGTGACCTGAGCAACAAAATAAATGGGGAAATCGCTGATAAGCGAAACACAGAAAATTATGGCCAACTTAAGCAGTGACTAACTGCACGTACATATATATTGACATAGCATACAAATATATATATATACACACACACATACATGCCTCCGTATATACAGACATGCAAGTGAGACAAACATCCAGTTAGAGTTACCGATGAGAGGTAATTGAAAACGCGCACAATTCGATATCTGTCAGCGATCTTATGGGGCACACATACACACACATTGGTGCATTGCCTCATATACCAGGTTTAAGATAAGCTAAACATCTGTATGGCAGGAGTTTGTAAACAATGTGTGTATGTAAGTCAGAAGGCGCTCCTTCAGTATTGTTGATTAGGGTTTAATATTCGTACACAGACAGAGGCTGCATCTTACTGATCCGGGATCTAGCCTCAGCAACCAAAATGAACATTAGCCTTTTATTTTTATTTTATTTTATTTCATTTTATTTTATTTTATTTTATTTTAATTTAAAAAAATATTTCTAAAGCGTTAAAGGGTTTTAGGAAGACAAATTCCGCGGTATCTTAGGATCTTCAAGTTGGAAGCAAAGTATAAACAGGTTAATTTATAAGCGGGCTCTCTCGAAATACTTTTTGTGGATGAGGAGCCGCGAAGTCTGGGTAGTTTTTATTATTGCAAACTGCGCCACAAATCAATTTATAGACCTATAAAAAAGAAGAAGAAAACAAATTGGTTCCCAGCGCGTTTCATTTGATACTTTTTAATCGGAGATAAAAAGCTCTCACCTTGTACTCAATTAGGATTTGGAATGAATTTCTAGCTCCGAAAAGCCAAAGAAATAAGCCGGGTATTTTGTAGGTGATAAAGACGCGGCGAGGTGCTACATCTTATATTCCCAAAGATTCTTCAGCATGATTTTCAAGGCCACTGATAAGAAGAAAACTATGGTTCTTTCTCTGATTAAGGCAGAACGTTCACAGACGAAGGTTCACAATGAGCACACGGAACCCGCAATCAATTTTACTAAGAGATATAAGGTTATCTTCCTGTCTAGGTAAGAGTGGAACAGTAGCCCGACATGGCTACATGATGACTCGCGAAAATGCTGTGCAGACGCATCCAAAACACTCCAGAGGGTAGGAGCAGGAATAGTGCGGCCTAGCGCACAAACATCTTCCACGCTGAGTACAGGTACTAAAATTTTCCATGCGGAGCTTTTCGCTACAATAGGAACAGTGAAGATCGTATACAAAAGAGCGTTCGAAAAAGTAAAAATTAAAATATAGTGTGGGCCATGTAGAATTTGCTTTTTGAATCGGCTATAAAAAAAAACAAATCAATATTTTTTCAAACCTTTTCTTTTATTTTGAAGATTGAATATTGTCATTTATGAATAAAAAATAATATCGTTCAAATGACTGCCATAACTGGCTTTACAGTAGGCCATTCGATCAACCCAATTTTAAGCACATTTTCGATTGTTTGGGCTCCAATTTCATGAATGGCAACTTCGATTTCGTGTTTTAAAGCATCAATCGCCTCTGGATGGTTCGTATAGCATTTTTCCTTAATGGCTCCCTACAATTTTGCTTATTGACGTAGCCACCGATGTTAAAATGAGCTTCATCAGGAAAGATGATTTTTCGGTAAAAATGCTCATCTTCGGTCAAACGATTTTCTGCCCATTGAGCGAACCCAAAACGCATTGGATGGTCATTAGGCTTCAGTTCTTGCACCAATTGAACTTTGTAAGCATTCATACCTAGGTTTTCATGCCAAATTCTCCTGAAAGAAGTGCGTGAAATGTTCAATTCTTGAGAACGATGACGAGCTGAGGTTGTTGGATGTTCACGCACATTTTCGGCTACAGCAGCAATGTTTTCGGGTGTACGCACTGTAGGAGCACGTTCACGTGTCGTTTCATCCATTAACGATCCACTTTCACGAACACGATTAACAAATTGATCTACAAACTGTCTTGTTGGCAAATCTTTTTTTTGGAATTTTGTTTTCAAATTTCTCACAGTTTGAGTAGAGGACTCACCACTTTGGAAATAGGTTTTCAATATTTCCAAATTTTGTTCAAGCGTATAGAGTTCCATTTCGTAAATGTCAAACCTTTAAGTAAATTATGAACACATTTGACATGTCATTTGTGTTACCATACCCAAAAAAATAGGTGGTTCAAAAAGCAAACGATATATGGCCCACCCTGTACTTTCGTCAACCAGTCGTCAAAGTCTTAAATAGCTTTACATTCAATTCAAAAGCCCTTATAGAATGTAAAAATGCACTCAACAAAATGTCGACTCTTCAACAGATTTCCCTGATTTGGGTATACGAAGAAAACGAGAAGGCAGACTTGTATGGCAAAAAAGGGGCGGAAGGGCCATTTATATGATCAGCTCCATTTTTGGCATTAACAAAAACCTCTTTAAGCAGGAAACCAAAAATAGCTCCGAGCTCCTCCTCCTATTTGTGGTATGCGTCTTGATGTTGTTCCACCAGTGGAGAGACGTACAGTTTCACCCGATATTTTATGAGGAGCTTTTTTATGGCAGAAATACACTTGGTGGTTTTGCCATTGAATGCCGAGGGGCGACCGCTATTAGAAAAATGTTTTTCTTAATTTTGGTGTTTCACCGAGATTCGAACCTACGTTCTCTCTGTGGATTCCGAATGGTAGTCACGCACCAACCCATTCGGCTACGGCGGCCGCCCTGGAATGTCATAACGGCCTTAATCACTCCAAAAAGATCCTGAACTTTAATACTAACAGAGCAAAATCTGATCCAAACCTAGACAAAAAGAGCCTCAGATTACTCTGTGGAGCACTTGGAGGCCATTTTGCTTGCATTCGTCCTCACATGTGACCTAAGTGCGCCGTTGCCTTCAGCGGTTGCCACTTCAATCTAACCTAAACTATCGATTTTTAAATTCTTGGTGGGGTATTATTTTGGGTTCTTCGATTAGAATAAAGTTGTGCTGCATCTTAAATACTTGTTTGTGCCTTGAAACTGCATGTAAATTAATAGGTCGATCGATCTTTGGAAAATTTCTCTGCAATAAAAGTTTGGAAACCTACTTCGCAATTACTTGCCGTGGCACACACGCAAGCTGTCGATCAGATTGCAAAAGTCAAAAGCAAAATCAGGCAATAACAAAACAAAAACCAAATCAAACGTGTGGTTGTTTATTTGGATTACAGCCAACTGGGTTGTTTTTTCGACAGATTTTTTTGTTCGCATTCGACTCGTTTTTCAGTTTATTTGTGACGCTGATTTGTTGTATGCCTTTTTATTTTATCGCCAGTTCATGTTTACTGCCACTTAATGGCTCTTCACCTGTGTGGCTTTGTGTGTGCTGCGTATGCGGCGATCGAGCCTAGTTGGTCCTGCTCTTACTGGCCTTTTCGCCTTCTGCCAACACACTCTGACTGGGCTGGTGAATTGATTGCCAACAACAAACAATCAGCTGCAATAACAACAACAACAATATTTATGTATGTATGTGTATGTACTTGACTGGGTGAAAAGAGAAGAAAAGACGTAAGATGGAAGAGAGTGGTTGATGTAGGTACCAGGGCTGTCATTTTTATCTCTATTTTGTGGCTGTCGGCTGCATGCGTTCGCAATGATGCTGCGGCCGGGATCTACGAAAACTTACCGCATACATATGTATGTATGTGTAATTGCAACTGGATTTATACATTCACAGTTTTACCTTTGCCTTTTTAACGCTTTTTTCAATGGCTAGCATTTGTAGGTTTGTGTGTATGAACGCCTGGTCTAACTAAAACAAAACTGCCATACTGTTTAACTGCGCATGCGCGCACGATCTGCCGAAGAAATACGACAAACAGCTTTAATAAACATTGAAATCGGCAGCAAGCAACAACAACAACAACTAGCGAATGCATAAACAACAAATAAATGGCAAATGAAAACGGTGACGACCTAAAACCGGCAACAAGAAGTCGCTAGCAAACACAGTAAGCACTCGTATGTATGTGTGTATGTATGAGTCTATGCACGCATGCAGCGCAAGAATCAAGAGTGTGCGCTTGTGCCCCTAACAATGACGCTTGGCCCATGCTGTTTGCCATTTGTTAGTATTTTATTTTGATGGAGACGGTTTTTTAGGTGCGGCCGAACTCTTGATTTGGCATACAAAATTGCCAACTTAATGTTGTTGCTGTTCATCTGTTCGGCTGAGTGGCTTAATGTGTATTGCCCATTGTGTGTGTGTATATATGTATGTATGTATGTATGTTTATTTGTTGCGATACATGTTTGCTGCTCGTTGCCCAAATCCATTGCTGCTACCGCCTTTGGGCGTCTTAATACCCATTTTGGTTGAGACTCCGTAATCTCAGGGGACAAATTTTCCTTTTTTGACATCTGAAGATTTATTAGGTAGGTATTCAAATGTGTGAGTATGTGCTTGAGTATTCTTCTGGGATATGCGGATGACAATGCAAACTCGCATATCGGGCAAGTATATACCCGCTACCGTTTGGTACTGAATCATTGCAATTTTGTTCTAAAGTTTGGTCAATACTTGACCGCAAAAAAAAAAAAAATTGATTAGTGTGATATTTCCTATAAATTGTAACATTGAAGAAAGACCAAAGTTTGAATCCCCTGTAACCATTCATTCAGTACGTCCAAGCCTTTGAGGGGTCAAGCGAAACCCTTCAGCTTCCAGCAGCAAATAAAACAAAGGTAGGCTGTACTGCGTACCTGTGCACCGAGGGATCAAAGGCCATGTGTTTGCTGACAAGTAGGCAAGAGGTGGAGCAACAAACCTCTTTATGAAACCAATGCTATTCTGCGACCTTAGCTAGCCTCTCAAGCTCTTGATGCCTGAGTGAGTAAATTCAGTGGAGTAAGTGCTGGGGGGCCAGAAGTGCAGATATTTGATAGGAAAGAACAATAAAGAGTTAGAGGGGATGATTTTGAGGTTGCTTAATTGCTTTTTTACATGCATTGGTTCAGACTATCTATCAGTTAGTTAGACAGATTGCAAGCATTTTTTGTGAGAATGAAGGGACGTCGGAAAATATTTGACTAAACGTCCAGTCTCGCGAAGCCACACATAAACTATTAACTAAATAGTAAAACAAGCTACTGCGAGACTCTCAAAGGCCGAAGTGTCTCTCTTTAAGGGGCGCGCTCATGAGGATGATGAACCGTCTACTAGCTTGTCATGAACAAGCCTTAGATGCTGTGGGATTGTGTGGACTAGTGCCCACATACTAAGTATCTAAAACAAAAAAGCGAAAAGGTTCTCGAGGAGCAACAACTGCTGCTAAGGATCGGATTAGCGATCGACCTAACAGTTCTCAAGAGCGATCACCTTCGCCATTGCTGCCAACCATAAGAACTGATACTGGTCGGGTTAGTAACCGATCGAAGGTATCCCAGCAGGAAGATTAGGTGCCACAAACTTATAGAATGTCGGAGAGACTCTAAGCCCGGAGAATCGTCCCACTCTGGCAGGGCGATGTGAAGCAATCGTCCAACTCTAGCAGGGCGACTCTCCCGCCGCATGGTCTGCTTGGCGCTTTGGATGACCTCTGAAAGACGGGGTTGAGTAACGTGGGGGTGAAATGGTATCTGTGCCACCTAGAAGTGGGTCCAGTGGCAGCTCACCAGAAAAGTATATTCAGATTTCTCATAAAATTTCCTACCGACCTGCGCTATTTTCACCATGAAACGGCACTAAGTATTTTTTTTTGATGTGTGCTTTCGGTGTAAATGGGTAAATAATTGAAATTATACTGATTACGCATTTAGAGCACGTAATGGATGACTTCGATTGGTTGTTAAATGTCAAAATTATTCAATAATTCCATAAACCAGCGTTAATTAGGTGGCGCACCCTGTACCATTTGCCTGGGCTCTGTCTCAAATGGGCTGTAGCAGCCGTAGACCACAAAGGCTTATTACGTTAATTTGAGCATCGTGGCCCTAAATATACCACATTTGCTGCCTTCTCTACACCCTCGAACGGCACACCCACCACATGGTTTTGAGCACATTGGCTGAACATTTTCGCAGTGGAATAAAATTTCTTTTCTACGAAATTGGCTGCGCTTTCGCTATTATAAGCATCTATTGTTAGCAGATTTACTATAATTGCATTGATGATTGTAGTTGCAGTAATTTATAGCGTACATAGGTATGTATAGGTGTGTAAGTGCATGAATTTCGCTACTAAAGCTAAGGCGATTTACTATGCAATTGTTTGTGATTTTCCGCTTTCCTTCGCGCCATTTGGGACGTAGAGTGGCTTAATTTTTGAATTCTTCTATTTCTCTTATTGCAATTTGCTTTATTGTTACTGCTGAGGCAGGAACTGCACTCTGCGCACAGGAAATCAATTAAACCCCCTCTTAGCTCAATATTTCTTTAAATTTTCCATGCATTTGTGAGTATTTTTTTTTGGGGGATTTTGCTTTTTCAATAGAAATTTTGTTTATATTATTTTTGATTTGCTGCTGCCTTTCTTGGGTCTCGCTGCACTTTTTCTGCTTGTTTATGTGCATAAAAAAAAATAAGAAAAAATGGTGCAACAAACAACAAGAGGAAATCAATTCAAAAAGACCGCAGATCGCAACAAATTCAAAAGCATAATAATCATAACAATAATAACAAAAAAAAGCAACAAAAAAAACATTGCTTAGCTCAATTGCTGGCGAAATGAAAAAAAAGCAAAGCAAAATGAATCGTTGAAATGAGAAAAATGTTTATGTGTTTGTGTTTTATTTTTGTTTTTGTTTTAATTTTTTTCTCAAATTGTAAATTGCACTCAAACTTCCTTCAACCAAAAGGAAATTTATTAGTTTTCAACAATTGATTTATAGCATAATTTTGGAAATTAAAGCAGGCAACAAATAAACCTTAATGCAGCGCACCGACGAACCTATAAATATACAGACATACAGACTTAAGTATGTGTATGAGTATGTATTAAAAAACGAATACGCGTTGATACCGCATATAATGCATGCACATACTCGCATGCACCCTGCAGGAAAAAACTGAAGTAATGAAAAAAAATTCTAGATTAAAATTAGCACCTTTTCGCAAATTGTGAACCGGTTTGGGATGTTTGCTGCAAGTAGTGACATTAAAGCAGTGTCAAAACCGCAGCGTATACGTAAACAATACACTTTTCACATACGATGCCCTGACCCTATGGTTTTTAATGTCTGGTCATGATAACATTTTTTATGACAAAAGGTATCATTCCCTTAGAAACATGTGTCACTTTGGCTCATTTCGATTTGAAGCCAAGATAAAATGGTAAAATGATGATGTGTTGGTATATATCGAGTCGTCCAACAGTTGCACAATGAAAACTAAGTAGAGCGCAGTAAGTTGTTGTTCGCGACGAGTTGAAAGATAGTATGAAGACGTTCCTCTCCAAACGATAATCCTTCACCAACTGTCCTAGAAATCTTTTTTTGCTAACGAGACTCTGTCAAGGCGGCCTAACCATTCCTGCAGCGAGACAGAAATGCCTACGCCTTGCCAACTTGGTGACAAAGCCGACAGCTCCATATCCTTTTTACTCCCGACCCTGGAGTTTTCGCTACCTTCCTCTTCTCCACTGAGAATCTTCCTGGCCCACCCGAGCGTCCGGGAATACCTCAGAAAGCTGAGAAACATTTCGCGTCGCTATAGCGCTCTAGGATCTTGGTAGCTACACAAAAGTCAGAGAAGAATCACCTACTTTGCCCTCCCTGCAATTTAAGCCTATTAGAGGGTCTTCGAAGAGACACCCCAAAGCCCACGGAAAACTAGGTGAAAATCCTTAACTTGTGCTGGCTTCCACATCCAGTACCATTGAATTAGGAATCGCAGATTGTTCCGCCTGCGATCCACTACCTATCAAAAGTGGATTCCCTCTCTTAACCCCCAGATTAATGCTGGAAACCGGTTTCAACTTTTCTTCAGGGGATGACCCTGCCTTTAGCTGCCTTTCGCGTCGACTCCGATGCTTTACCTCCATTAGAGACTTCAGCCCTCGGGGCTGTTCATCAGGGCAAAAATATGAAAGCAGGCGATTCAGACTGCTCTAAGAAGGGTTTTGGGATTCGACTCCGAGCTCCCGATACCACCGGAAAATTTTTGCATGATTTTTGCTTTGTTTGTTGTGTTTGCGTTGAAATTCATATTGGTATTATTTGTGTCCCCACTCGAAGTCGCTATCCAAAGTCCGTAGAGTGTAGTCGTCCTTAAGAGGTCCCATGGTTGTCTGCGCCAAGGCAGGGAAGCCATTCGAGGATTGACGCATGTCCTTACGGGAGTCATCTCAACCGCACCTACACCGCCAACCCAATGGCGACGGTTGTGGAACATACTCCGAGTCCTGAAAGAGTTTTATCGGGACGGAGGCAGTCACGGCATTAGCCCACCAGGCATTTCTGTTGTGTTGGCAGAATGCTGCAACCCCCAGCACAAGGGTAATAGGTCAAAATAGCGTAGCAGGAGAATCAGTCAAAAGGCAAATGCAGGGGGTCGTCAGGTTTCCAGAAGGCCGTTAAGCCCGCAGATCATTTAGCGCTACCCAGACTACACCACGTCAGATTCAAAGCGTACTAAATCGCATCTGCCGAATTTAATGCTAGTTCCAGTTCTAAAAAAAGAATCTAAATACGATTTTCCAAAAATTGGTTGCAGCTGGGGGCAACTGATACTTCCTGGTACACCAGGCGAGGATCGTATAAAACTCACTCGTTTTTATATCGGAAGCAGTTGAAACGCGGACTAAGTTCGTTACTAGTGGATTTCCCTACAAGGTACGCGTGCTTGCATGTGCATGTGCATGCGGCAGACCTTTAATCGCAGAAACGTATACAGCAGCGGAAGCATTGCTCGTTCAGCGCAATATTTTTTCTCCATTTTATATGTTTTTTTCGAATGCCCCCTTCCCAGGCTGTTTATTTTCTTCGGGATTTACGACGGCTTTCACATGGATTTTTAAGGTGTAACCGGCACTGTCAATGTTGCTGTGGCACCGCTACTGCGCTCGTAGCACACACACACATACGCACACACGGCATGCCGGCTTTGGCAACACGGATACACTGATGCACGAATGCAGTGGAAGCGGCAGTAACAAAGCAATGCAACCGAGGCGGCTGGGCGGCCTCAGTAATCAGCGTTTTGGTTGATTGGCGCTGGCTCAACGGTTCACTGCTTGCGCTGCTTAATCAAAAGAATTATTATTGTAATTAACTTAGATGAAAAATGCGCTTACCGATGCAATTATCCATTCAAATGGAAGTACAAATGTGTGAGTATGTATGAGTGCAATTGCGCGCTAATAAAAGAGTATATGTACGTTTGTATGTATATGTGTATCATAATTCAAGCTCGTGGTTAGTCGGCATACGCACATCCATACCTACCTGTAAATGCACATCTAAAAGGAAGGCATGGGCAACTTGTAAACTAAATTAAAAAATGTCGCCATATCAAAATAAAAAAACCTTAACTTTTTTGCTAAAAAACTGTCCTTTAAACTTAACACACCACACCAATTTCACCCAACTTGGCGCTAAGCAAATTTCAAAAAAAAAACAACCAGCGCACCCAGTTGTTGACAAGGATTAACATAATTTTAATTTATTATTAATCAGCTTTTGCTCGCTATTAGGCTATTTCATGCTCAATGTGAACACACAATTTTAAATCATAGAATACCCCACCCGCCACCCCTTCAAAGCAAAAAGCAGGCTTCATTTCTGACAAGGACGATCGTATCACAAAATCTATTTGTCTTATGAAAGGGGCATAAAATATGATAGTAGTGTCCTAAACTTGCTAAAGAATATCAAGACGACCACCTCAAACTGGAGTTTTTTTCCGTAAAGAATGGTTATGTTTCAATTCTTCTTCTTCTTTTTGATTGATACGATATCCGCTTCAGCGATATTGGCCGAGTTTAACAAAGTGTTCCAGTTGTTTCTTCCTCATTCTAACCAGCACACTAAGTGAAGCCAAATCCTTCTCCACCTGATCGTTTAAACGCAGAGGAGGCCTTTCTCTTACTCTGCTATTACCAACTGGTATCACATCAAATACTTTGCGAGCCGGAGCGTTTGTATCCATTCGAGCGACATAACGCAGTCAATGAAACCACTGGATATTTATTCGCTGCGCTATGTCTATGTCGTCGTAAAGCTCATACAGCTCATTGTTCCACTGATACTACGAAACTCGCCGTCACCACCGTACAAAGTTACACAAATTTTCCGCAGAATCTTTCTCTCAAACACTCCAAGATACGCTTCATCGGATATTGTCAGCGACCAAGCTTCAGCGGCATAAGTTAGGACGGCCATGATGACAGTTTTAGTTTTGTTCGTGAAGAGAGGGCTTTACTCCTCAATTGCCTACTTAGTCAAAAATGCCACTTGTTGGCAAAAAAGATCTCAAGGCTGGCATTGTTATCGAAGCCCCTTATAACCACAAAATCATAATGGCGGATTTTTAGGCAATTCTCTCCACGAGCGGGAGTGAGAGTCGAGTGGCGAATCTTCTGGCTGTCTGTTGCAATTGCAGCTTTTTGATGTCATACATTCTTTATCGCTACTTCATTGATCTAGTTTTGGGGTTTTCGATCAGGAGACAATCCATTAGCTTGGTGTATTTTTTTATGTTGGAATCTGGGCTGTATGTTTTAAGCCCCGAGGAAGTCGATCTGCCTCAGTCTGTTACGGGATGTTTCGTTGTGCAGGCTGAAAATCGCGAAAAACTCCCTCCTTGCCAACCCTGGAATTGGAGTCGCCTAGCACGATTTGTGTACCCACCACCACGACGCTCATAGAAGCAATATTTGGTCGCACCGTCCTTCTGTTCCATCGGAGCGTGAGCGCAAATGAAGGCAATACCAAAGTTTCGCTCCTTTACATGGCAGCTGTAGTAAGCTTCATAAGGTCCTATGTTATACTTGTCTTGCCACGCCCATTACATCTCTAGAAGGGCTGTGATATTAGCCTTAGCGCTCACGAGAACATCAGAGAAGAGACTGAAAACTAATAGTTTTATCTTTAGCTAAGTAATTCCAAGAAGAACGTCCAACTCTCACAGTGTCAGTGTGTTGGCTATTATGTATTATATATGTATGTTAGTATAATGTATATTCGTAAAAGGTGTTGCATTTGTAATCAGCAATAGTCACTGTCACACTGGCTCTTCATCAACGAATTCAATGCTCAGCCCACAAATTCTGCGAAACCCAGAGCTAAAAGTCGGTCAATACTGGCTGCCTTTACATTTTACTTTTCCAAGTTTCTATTGAATTGTGGGCCAGCTGCTATAGGCACATAAACCCTTTTTATGGTAGTTATTGGAGTTGCCGTACTTTTCCTAATTGAATACATTTACATGTACGTGCACGTGTTTGTCTGTATGTATACAAATAGCACAGTCTGTTTTTATGTAATAGTTATGCAAATCATTAAAACGCCTTGACTCAATTTTATTGTGCGTCGTCAAATGCCAACAACTACAACACGGGCAGCGCAAGCAACAAAAGCAATAAAAAACACCACCACCAACGCCGCACCAACCTCAAAAAGGATCAAGTGTGAATTTACGACCCAAACAAACGAGCGACTGCAACAAACAACCCTTTTTTATGGGAGAGGTGAGGTAGCGGGGAGAGTAGCAAGTGCCAGTGGGAAAGTATTTTATTTATGCGTTTTTTGTATATTTTTCGTCAGCATTAAAATTCTCACACTTTTTCGTGCGACTATGAGTATAGGTATGTATGTATGGGTGTGTGAATGTAGTTAAGTATGAAAGTCCCAAAGTATATAAATACGAAAGTCCGTGCTTTTCTAGGGTAAAACTTGTCCTATTAAATTCACCGAAGCAAAAAGGAAACAAACGTTAATTGCTGAACCTGCATGCCACCAATAGCTGGCTGACTTTGCGGTACGTTTCGTCGCATAACTACGACATAAATACTTTAGAAGTTCCACTGTTTTAAATGGCATTTGTTGACCTTATGACTTGTGGAAAACATTTCGAGTAACCGGTTTTTCCAACGCTCTATAAAACGTCTCTAAATCATAAATTTTTGACATTTGTGTATTATGCATATTATGCCGTTCACGTTGCCTCCCTGATTTTGTTGCTTTTCCACTCTATTCACATTTTCTTAACAGTCTCTCCTTGGCTCGCGCAAACATATTTGTCTTAATCTTCATTTACCATTTTTAATGGCCGGAAACGGTTGATGGAAATGGTGGTGTGAGTTAAGGGCTTTAAATATGTATGTAGTAATCAAAATTAATATTCACGCTGTACTAAATGGAATTTCCATTCGCGCTTAGGGCTACGGCGCTGGCCTTGTTGGCTGTTAAGCGCAACATTGTCTGAAACATTTTGTCCTGCGAAACAGCTGTGGCCCAAATGGATTTTATTGCTGGCATAGCGAAAGGATTTCTAATTAGTTGTTACTTCCTTTGACGTAATTTCTTCTTTGGTGTTTTTCGAGCAGTTTGGTGTTCCCATGCAATTTCTGTTTTAGCACCGTCTACCATTTCACTACGTTAAACTCATAGGATGCGTTATCTAGAAACTTATCTTAGTGTAGAACCACCTTTTATCAAGTGCCCAGAGATTGAAAACTATACAAATTTACTGAGTCTAGCAATAGGGATAAAGAAGAGGCTACGAACTACCATCAACTATTGGATCTGGAGAAAACCTTAGCCTGGTGCATACAAGTTGGAATCACTGGGTACTTCGAACGACTCCCACTCTCGCTCAAGCGCTTAACGCAATGCTGAATGTAACAACCGTGAACATCGTGCTGCAAACTGCTGCTGCACGTGTCGCAAAAATTTGAGACCTGAGTTAGGCCGTCCTAAGCTATGGATACTCCAGTATCCTTTGAAGTTTTGAATTCATTCAAGTGGTGACTGACCATGCACTCCATAGCAGGGTTCGAGCGGCGCGTTTTCTATTCGTATTGTCTCAAAGAAAAATTAAGCGAGTTGCTGCATTGGGGGACCGGGTCTGGTAATCCTGTTCACGAATGGCTAGAATTTTGACCGAATAGTTGGGGAGTATTATCCCAGGAGCTCTCCATCGGACTCAAGTTCAGGCTACCGAACCACTGCAGGGTGCGCTGGTAGCCACAAAAAAGGCTAAGACACAACAGTTGACTGGTCGCTTACTTGCAAAGGGTGATCAATTTAGAAGTATTGGATTTTAAATAGAAATAAAACAACGAAAATTCAAGTTGATTGGGCGATCTTTATTATTTTTATGTATGGAGATCCATTCATAACATTTTTTTTAAAGACAATCCCTTTCAAATGCAATTGCGAAGTAATTCGGCCATCCATAAACACCAATTTTCAATGACTGGCGACTCGCTGGCAGACTTCGGTCGGTATCTCAAGAATAACTTTCGTAATGCTGGCTTCCAATACCTGAATCGAAGCTGGTTTATCCATAAAGCATTTAGACTTTACATCCCCCACAAATAAAAGCCCAAAGGTGTGATAACACACGATATTGGTGGCCAATCCACTGGTCCAAGACGATGGTTAATTCCTCTCCGAAACGACGACACAGTAAATCCATTGTGTCATGAGCTGCGGCATCTCGTTGGAGCCAATGCTGTGGAGATCACGAGCTTCAATTTCCGGCATCAAAAGATCATGGCGCGATAGCGTGCACCATTCACTGTTGCATTGGTGCCAGCCTCGTGTTTGAAGATTGATTCCTCCAGCCCACAGGCTACACCAAACGGTTGTTTTCAATGGACGTAATGGCTGTTATTGAGTAGCATCGGGTTGCTCATCAACCATAACATGGCAATTTTATTTATTGACGTAGCCATGAAGCAAAAACTGGGTCTCATCACAGAGCGTCGATTTTCGTAATACAATTTAATGTTTAGGCGTAAGTCTTTCCATTACGAAAAGTCAATGAATACTGAAAAAAAGGATGTATTTAGTTGTAGTCACTGGCTGGCACTTCAGAGATTCCCGGATTGGTGGACTATGCCATCCCGCCCACACTTGCCATTACATCGTTCACGACCCTCCTACCCTCAAAGGAAGAGTGGGAACGGGACGATGTAAGACAGGGCGAGTCTATCCATGTATACAAAGATGGCTCAAAGCTCGAGGTCAGGGTGGGCGGAGGTGTATACTCCAAGCATCTGGGGGGGATCTCCTTCAGTTTTCGCTTCCCCGACTGCTGTAGTGTCTTTCAGGCCGAACTGATGGCAATAACGAAAGCCGTGATACTGGTACAGTGTGATGCGATATCCGGAAATGACATCTACATTTTCACTGATAGCCAGGCGGCGATAAAATCCCTCACAAAGCAGTCGACAACCTCCGAGGTAGCCATGAAATGCCGCACATCTCTTAACGAGATGGCTGAGTCATTTCGCCTAAGGATAATATGGGTTCCTGGCCATCGCGACATTGAGGGTAACCGTAGAGCCGATGAACTAGCGAGATTCGGCACCAAGTTGACCGATGAGTGCATAGACAATGACATAGGCATTCCCTTACAAACATGTAAGCTACTTATCCTTGAAGAAATCGTAAGGAAAGCAAACGAAAGATGGCGCAATGAAGCCACCTGCAAAATCGCCCATCAACTGTGGCCGATTCTGTGCGCTTGCAGAATCTTTGCTAAGCCAAAATAAACACAGTCTTAGCACACTGATTTCAGTCATAACGGGACATTGCCTAATAGGTAGGCACGCCCAAAGGATGGGTGTGCAAGCACACGACTTCTATAGAAGTTGTCTTGATGAGGAAGATGAGGAGACAATCTTACACCTTCTGTGCCATTGTCCTGCTCTGTCCAGACGGAGATTTGCTATTCTAGGCAAACAATTTTTTACCGAATTGGAAGATCGCAGTTCCACAGAAATAGGAGATCTTCTAAAATTTTTGAAAAGCGCACAATGGTTTTATGAGAAATAGGGAAAGCTCCCCACGCGGCATCACAATGGGCTATGAGCCTGAGTGTGTCCCACAAGACAACCGCTTCAACCTAACCTAACCTAGTTGTACTCACGCGTGATCTCTCAAAAGACTCTATTGGAAAAAGTACCTCCAATCTGATCACCTTTTATTTTTCGTATCTTCGCTTTACCAGGCTCTCTAAATTGCACTCAAGCTCAGGTCATTCAGTACCCGGCTGTCACACCTCATACCCTACCAAAAATCATGCCGTGAAAACTTATTTTCTTTGGTGGAATGTTCAATTATTAGAAGCCTTATGTTTCATATGGAATGATTACCGATCAAAGTGAGTTAACTAACTATATGAGCCCCCATTGAGAATTTGAAGAGTCGGTTCATTAAGTGCACTTCTTCTTGCTATCAATGATGAGTCTCTTTGAAAGTAATATTCTATAATATAATAAATAATTCAAAGGCACTAATTAAACAGGTGTTAAGAGTGCGCAGGCAAAATCCTCCTTCACGCTCGTATGTTTCTTCTATTGCAGTTACAAAAGCTATTCAAATAGCTTAATTTTTAATTAAAATACATTTGCATACACATAACGGTGCAAATTTCAATGCAAACGAAAGGCTTATATACTCGTAGCCATGAAGCGCACCGACGTACTAACGCACACACAGTCACTCGTACAGTTACACTTTTAGGTATAAAGGCTGATATTACAAATTCAATGAATGTTGGCTGAACTGGTTGGTACTTGAATTTGCAGCAGGAACGGCAATTTCTACAACTTCTGACTTGCTGCAGGAAAATAAAGTCTAGCAAACGGAAGTGAACGCGGCAGTAATTATAGCCAAGTGGCAGAAATAGAAATCATAATACCCGGTTAGTTGTTCCGCCAGCCAACCTTTCCCTGCATTTGCCCCACTAATTGACGAAGGCGACATGAATTGCCCTTTTTTGATCCTCTTTCTTTTGTTTTTGTTTTTTTTCGCCTTTTTTTTTGCGAAAGTAAGTACGCTTTGCATTGTGCTTGTTGCTTTTGACTTTGTGTCGACACGAGTGGCTGTGTGTGCGTGTATGTGTGTGTGGGAGTGTGTGCTCCGCTGTGGAAAATGCGTTTAATTAGACCTTTAAATGCGCGCGTTCACGTACAAATGAAAACTTTTATAATTAAGCCATGAAGTGTGCGCACGAATTGAAAAGTCTCTCCTCCGCCTGCTCACACCTTGCATTCGCCACACTGCATAGCTCTACTTGCCACATTTGTAAGCGCCTGCCTACTTATAAGTGGAGAAAAGTGCTGGATGCATAGCAACACTGCCATATTTCAGGCAACTATGAGCACTTGCCGTGTTGTGATGTTCTTGATTTGCATAGATTATGTGTCTGTGTGCGTATATATGCATGTGTATAGGCAAGTGTGCTTCAGTAACATATAAAAGTATGTTATCATTTTTCTTCTCGAGCTGCCACCTCTCGTATTCGCCTTTCACCTCCAACATTAGAGTTTCTCAGCTCTCTAGCCATGCTGCCTCTCTGTCTTCTTCTTTTAATTGTAATAATGCACACAAACTTAAATGTCTCTACATATTTATACATATTTACCCATCCTGCATAAATCGGACCTTTATGTATACGAAAAGAACTAGCCCGTATGAGTGGGCACTAGACCACGCTTAAGGGGTTAGGGGTAGTCAGAGGCCCGAAAAAATGATGATTTTCACGAATTTTTTTTTGCTACTTAATTAATTTATTTAACAAAAATAAAAACATAGCATAAAAACATCATGTTTTAACTTGACTTCACCAAAATTTCAAAAAAAAAAAAATTAATAATTGCAAAAGTTATCGCTGTTTGTGTGAAGCCCGTTTCTCCAGAAGTCCCTTGCGGTGAACATCACAAGTCCTTGCAGATTCATCTAAAACCAATCGGATGAGAAAAATTATTTTTATTGATAGATAATCTCGAGCCTGATCGAAGCTTTTTTTTTTTTCAAAATGAACAAAATGGCGGCCTCAGGAAATATTTTTCAGATTTTCGGGAAAAAACCAACAGTTAATTGGTAAATAAAAATCGAAATTTTTGAAAAAAAAAAAAATCCTTCGATCAGGCACAAGTTTTTTATGTTTTTCAAAAGCTGTATAAATTTTATTGAAATCTACGTAGCGGTTTTTAAGTTACAGTGTTCACCAGTTTGAAAAACATAGTTTTGAGAAAAACGCATTTAAAGTTTTGCTATCGGCTCCGGAGCGGCCGAGCGCCCTTTGTTAATTGTTGAATAACTTGAAAAGTATTTGTCGGATTCACTTCAAATTTTTACACAATATTTTTAAAACATTATACTTTAAGAAAATGCAAAAAAAAAAAACTCGATTTTTTGAAAATTCTGACTACCCCTAACCCCTTAACTGCAAGAAATGCTCTCAATTGTGCACCTCACATGACTACGGCCTTTTTGCACTAAACTCTATACTGTAGGCTATCATAGGCTATGATCAGAAAGTATCGGGAATATTTAAATAAAACAAAACAGAATAAAATTTCGGCCAAATTTATTTTATCTCCTTCAAAATATGACCCGTCTGAAACAACACACATGTGTCAACGTTTAACCCAGTCCTCCATGCACCGACTAAGGAATGGCCTTCAGCTCCTTCGACGCATTCTCTTTGATCTGCTCTATCGACTGAAATCTCTTCCTCGAAGTGGTTACTTCAACTTGGGAAACAAAAATATGTCGCACCGGACCATATCAGATGAATACTGGGCTTGCCCGATGGTATCTACTTGATGTTCAGTCAAATAATCCGCGTTATCGTCATTCAAAATCCAAGAATTGCTTGCCCACATTTTCGGCTGTTAGCGACTTACAGCATCTTTCAAACCTTTCCAAACGGATAAATAGTGGCAGATGTGTGTCTTACCGTTCTACCAACATCAGAAGAAACTATGGACCGGTTCCCACGTGCGCGGTTCATTTAAATTAAACATTCCCGGGACTTTTTGATCATAGGGAATTTGTATAATTGGCTCGCAGATCCCCTATAAGGTGATTGACTGAACTACTCTTCAAGTTTTGGCGCACATCCTAATTTTTGCAAAAAATAAAGTAACCCTTAGTTTTATGTCACCATCGAACTACAAATGATTTTTTTGTGACAAACATTGCAGCACAACATGCGAAAGTTTGTCATTATCAGCCGAGTGGCGGTCCCTATTAGAAATTCGTTTTTCTTCAACTTGAGGCTTCATAAAGTCACGCGACTAGGGCGTGGCACTAAACTCTATTTACAGAAGCCAACCTTCTTCTAATTATTGGTGTATACACTTCTGTTAGGTGTTCGGCGATGTTGTTCTACAATTGGAGGGACCTACAGTTTTAAGCCGGCTCTTAACGACAAATGGTTTTTTATGGGAAGTTTTTTCATGACAGAAATACATTTGGAGGTTCGCTATTGCCTGCCACGCTTCTGAATAAGTAAATCAAAATTCGCTTCGTTTGTAGCTGCCAACCAACGAAAACATCAGTTCACGACTATCAGCTGATGCACAGATCTTTGTTGTTAATAACTTCATAAAAAAAATAAGCCACTCAGAATGCGGCTGCTGGCGCTCGATATCAAAGCTACTAACTCATCAAAAGCCAGCTTTCGCACTCTCCCTTTTTTATATCCATTTAGCGACTAGCACAAAGTAGTTAATATAGAATTACTCCTTCCTTCAGCTTAACCCAATTTGTTTCCTGCTGGGCACAAACTCGTACCTACATGAATACGTAACTAAGTTGCAAAGGTTTGTTGAAGTAGCAAAATAGCGCTCATAAAAAGGATTAATTGCGCGCAATTAAAGAAAATATATTGCCAACTGTGTACACGCCCACTTTAATGCTCGACCCGACTGCGTTCGCTAGCATTTGTTAGAGTCAACATCTATGCTACCAGCCAGCGGCAGTGGAGGTTATGTAAGAGCACATCGCCTCATCATATCTGGCATACACACGAAAGCAGTTGGCTCTTAAAGATTTAAGTGAATGCTACCAATATTAGGAAGAGGCTAAATGTTAATACCAGGGTCTTAAGTGTGAGGTTTATAATTTACGCAAAAAAAATTGTATTTGGAGCGTAATCAAATTATGAAAATATTTCGTTGCCCAATCACGCTGGTACATTTTCTTCGACTAAAGTCCTGTACATCCGTGAGTTTTTCTCCGATTTCCTTGATATTTTGGCACAGTCTTTAGGAAGCCTTACGCGTTAGAAGAAAGTAAAAAATCATGATTTGCCAATGTGACTTCTGTCTTCTATATTACAACAGTTCAAGGCTCGAAAGTTCTTTTACATTTTTGGCTCAGAGTTAGGAGTCGATCAATCCGAATTCTATCTTCCCTATTAAAATATTCTTAGACTCGCCAACTCTTTTTAATGCTTGGCCCAGGTACAAGGAATTGGCCAATGAGAGAAGTCTCATTTTAGACATTACTAGAGTTATCTTTACCTGCATACAAAGCGCGAATATACCTTAAGGGCTACAGAATTACATTACAATTTGTGAACTTTGAAACGAACTTACATTTAGGAATGTCCTTTGTTAAATTGGACTAAGTAGGCAATGGAGTAGTAAAGTCCTTTCTCGACGAACAAAACTAAAACTTTATAAGGCTCTCATCATGCCCGTCCTAACGTATGGCACAGAAGCTTCTAGGATGACAATATCCGATGAGGCGTCCCTTGGGGTGTTTGAGAGAAAGATTCCGCAGAAGATTTTTGGGCCTTTACACCTTGGTGACTGTATGAGCTTTACGACGACATAGACGTAGTACAGCGAATAAGGCTCACATGGCTTCGTTGGCTGGGCCATGTCGTCCGAATGGAGACATATGCTCCGGACCTTCGATAAAGCCACCTCTACATATGTTAGAAAGACCAGATGGGGAAGGACTTGGATTCACTTGGTGTGTCCAACTGGCACCTGTTTTCACGAGAAAGAAACAACTGGCGCGCTTTGTTAAACTCGGCCAAAATTACGTAAAATTAAGAAGAGCCCGATGGATTTCTTTGTTCAACTTTTTTCCAAGGGTAGCTTACACTTTTGTGCTTAAAGCACTAGCATCCTAGAGCAAAAAAGTAGTTTGTTTGTTAAAGTAGCATCAGGACACTCTGATCAGGCCACCCTGCAGTAATACGACATGATGCGCACGTCTTTAAAAATCCGCTCTTATTGGCAACCGTGTATGGGATTTTCATTAAGACATTCAAGAATTTGAACTTTTAAACTCAACCCATCACTCCCTTCACCATACAAATACAAAGTTAGGCGCTGAGATTCACAAATGGGGGTGCGAACGTATGGCAGCCACCAAGCAATTGGGCGCGTGCACTTAAACTCAAAGGTATAATCTATAATAATACACCCAAGAAGTACTTGAAGAAAATACTTGCATACCAAAAATGAGGAAAACGATGATGAGGAACTCAAGCGTGCGAAGTGGCGCGTAATTTTCGTTAAGATTTTCTTTTTGAGGCGGCAACTTTGACGTTAACTTTCGACTTTGTGGGTTATTTTCAACTTCAAAACGGCACAAAAACTGCGGCAACAGGAAGGCGCTAGGAAGCAAGATGGCGGCGACAAGCACAAAGATATGAAAAAGATGTTCGCGACGCATGTAAGAGGGTGGGGTGTACTTAAGAACTTAAGTGTATATATTACATTCTTATACTCACTTACCGCATTTATGCAACATACATATATGTGTGTTCTAATGCACATGTGCCGCACAAACTTTTTTGTGATATTCAAAACGTTTAAGCAACAAAAAGTTTTTCATAACTGCTACCCGCTTTGTAAATGTTAAATACGCCGCGCAGGGATAAAAATAGAGGAAGTGGAAGGGTTGTCGATTGAGGTTGTTGAAGTGCTGTGGTTATGCGCTTACGGCAACCATTAACGAAATAGTAGTACACATAAGGGCGTTAGATGTCATAGCTGCACGCACACGTCCACATACGCGACATATGTACGTCGGTACACTAATATTTGCACACATATGCACCTACACGGTTGCAATTATGGACCTGCTTACGTGCTGCAGAATGTCCATAAATACAAACATGTATGTGTATGTATGTGTGCGTAATAGTAGAGGTTAAGCAAGAATGCGTGCCTGTGCTGCCAAAAATGTAGCGAAGCGTTAACCTTCACATCCTCTGCGGCCGCTATCTGCCCATCGTGAGTCATCAGCCTTCAGTGGCAGCACAAAGAATGCTCCGTATGTGTCCATGTGCGTCCATGATTGGATTTTGGGTTAATATGCAATTTATGTACGATGCACATATGTCTAGATATCAAAGTACGCATGTGTGTGTTTGTGTTGGATTAAGAGGTCAAATATCAGATGTAAATATTTTTCGGTTAACGGTAATGGCTGCTTATTTACAGTTGGCCGCACAATTCCGACAACTTCATAATTTGCAATTTTCCAGCTACATGCAATTTTTGTGGTGGTTTTGATGCTATCTATCAACATGGCTCGATTCTAGGCAAACGCAGAAAGCCACTCAAATATGTAGGGTATTTACTGACGATAGAAAACTTTGAAACTTTTAATAAAGTTCAATAGAAGACCAAGTTTTGAAGTGATGTTACACTTGCACTCGGGTGGAAAACAAACCCGAAATGGATGAATGATGGTTCACAAAAATGGTACACTGATGGATCAAAAACACCTTATGGTGTAGGAGCAGGTGTAGTGGGGCCCAGAATCCACAAATCATACACTCTCACCAGGGACACCACTATCTTCCAAGCGGAACTATACGCAATAATGGAAGCAGTAAACATCATGCAACGCAGAAACCACAAGAGAGTAAAGATTAAAATACTCTCGGACAGCCAATCAGTTCTAAAAGCTTTAGATAGCTATACATACAACTCAAAGACCCTCTTAGAATGCCACAAGGCACTCAATAATCTGGCATCTAAAAACAATGTTTCATTAATTTGGGTACCGGGACATGAGGGATATGACGGCAACGAAAAGGCAGACTTTCAAGCCAAAAAAGGGGCAGGTGAAAACTTCATCGGACCTAGTCCTATGTTCGGATTCAACAAAAACAACCCAAAACAAAAAGTAAAATACTGGGCCAAAACTCTATTAAATCAGCATTGGAACAATGTAGAGGGTCTTAGAGACTCCAAAAAGTTCCTAAGTTTCAACGCTAAAAGAGCCAACATGGCCCTCACGTTAAACAAAAAGAGCATTCGCACTCTCACAGGCGCCCTCACGGGTCACTTCACCTGCAACAAACACTTACATAAAATAAGCATAACTAACACCAGCACCTGCAGATTCTGCTGCGAAGATGAGGAGTCTATAGAACATCTCATTATCGAATGTCCGGGGTTGACGCATAGAAGGAAAAGGTTTTTAAACAAGTTCATGCTTACAGATGAAGACCTTCAATGACTCCCTCAGAAGGAGCTGGTACAATTCATAAGCATACTTAACAGTCAATAGACAGCATAGGGTGCACAATAGATCAATATGGTCGCAGTGCTAAAGGGCCAAACCTTAACCCTTTACAACCATTAACCATTAACCGTTACTCTTGCAACGGTAATGTACTGCGTTCCTTCAAATACAGCGGCTATTTTTCTAGGATGTGATCAAAATTATATAATAAGAATCGAAAACACCGCACTCAGACAATTTTCTGGATAGTAATCCATTGTAATTTTTTGGAGAAAAAATGTTTTGAATTCTTATTAAACAGCAACAAAGTCATCTATGCTATAGCAGGACATTAAGGTAAAATTTTTATTTTTTCAAAAAATCGGTTATAGGCTATGAATAATATAAGAGGAAGGTCGTATTTAAGAACTTGATGTGTTTGTAATTGCTTATATTCAAAATGTATAAGCCGAATTTGACGAAACCTCCATTGATAGATGGAGATATTTTCTGAGCAGGTTATAGGCTATTTTTTATTCTGTAACTATACTCCAAGTGCCGCTTGCATCGAAATATTTCCAAGCCTCCAATATTTATGTAATTTATCTCAATAGGCAGGAGTTATAGGGCTTATAACGGAGTGAAGAGATTCCCAACAACAGTAGAAGAAAAAGAAAGGATAAGAAGCCTGAAACCTAGGTCCAATAAGCTTCATATATTTACTGATGGCTCGAAAATGTTGCACGGAGTAGGTGCAGGTATTAATGCGCTGAACAAGGCATCAAGCGGCCATTTATGCTCCCTGACCACTGCAGCATCTTTAAGCAGCAGTCTTTACTGTAGAACTGGCTTCAGAAATTGTATTCGCAAAGAAATCGAGCTACTCGAAAATAAACATTTCGGTTCATAGTCAAGTGACGATAAAGACACTAAACTCATATGAAGATACTGCGGCGGGTGCAAAGGACTGCATGTATTGGCATCACTGGAGTATGTAAAACTTGCCCCAGTGCTGCCCTGAATGTCGTCTTTCACTTACTTTTCATCGACTTTTACGTAATTTCCATTGCAGCTCAATGTGCAACAAGGTGAAAGGACGCTGGCCTTTGGAGGCAATCTCTCAAGAAACATGGTAGCACTTTTGGGCAGTTAACACCGTATTTTACCGAACTTCGGACATATCTCTCTATCCGCAAACTGGAGTTTGAGGGTCCTGCTGGGGCAATCTTTCCGAATAGGCAGGATTGGATCGAGGGGAAATCTGCACCGAAGACTGCACCTCTGTCTTCTCTGACGGCTTCACGATGGAATCGGGAGTGGAAGCAGAGCCGATTTGTCTATTTCCCCAAATCTACCGCATACTGCTAGTATTTTTCAGGTAGGAGCCTTTCCGATCCTGCAGGCATACAGAATGCTGTGACGATGCCGTGGTGCAGATCCAAATTGTAAGCTCTTGTAAGGAGGACTTAAACGATAGCAATAAGTATCACTATGCTTTGGGGGGAATGGCAACTGTTTTCCAAACAGAAGTTTTTGCCATCCTAAAAGTAGCCGAATGGATAATCGAGAGGAGATGGAGCGGGAAACAGATTGGAGTCTTCAGTGACAGTCAGGCTGTATTGAAGGCCCTGGAGAACGCGAAGCAAACCTCAAAGATTGTTCAAGAATGTAAGAAGAGGCTTAATTCTGTCGCAAGGCGAAACAGGCTTGTACTTATATGGGTTCCGGGACACTCCGGTGTTCAAGGAAACGAAATTGCCGACGAATTGGCCAACCGTGGATCAGCGGTGCCCCCACAGGGGCCAGACCCAATAAACGGAATCTGTCCCTCAGGAATCAAGAATTGGATCAGCGATTATGTAGGCAATCTACATAAAGAGCGATGGTCCGGTCTGGAACGCTGCAGAACTGCAAAGTGTTTTGTGACAAGTCCGAACAGAAAACTGTCAAACTTTCTACTAAAACTTAGAAGAAAAGATATTCGGTTGATGGTCGGCATCATTACAGGACACAACCCATGGGGTCAGCATATGACCACCATTGGAATTATCGAGAACCCGGTATGCCTGTCATGCTTGGAGGAGGCGGATAGCACTGAGCCCTTTCTCTGTGAGTGTCCTGCCTTTGCTAGAGCAAGGCTCGAGTATTGGTTTCCGATGTCATGGGAATGAGTAATATTCGTTCTCTAAAACTGGAGGATATTTACAGATTTGCCAAAGAATATGGAAAATTCTCAAAGGACTAACTATCTCTATCTCTGTCTCTATTCTTTCCTATCTCTTTCTCTCATACTTTTCTCCTTCCCTCCTTGACTATCTACCCCCTTTCAAGAGCTTTAAATACAGTGGGCTCTTTAGCCTGAGCGTTTTAGGAGCCACCAAATCTCCTGGTGCTCCTTGGCTCGACCTTTTCAAATTCAAATTCAAGGAGGAGATCTAACATCTTGGATGTGCAGGTAACATTTCTCTGAACTGGGTTTCAAGACGCAGGAAAATAAAGGGAAATCAAATTGCTGATGAGCTTGCCAAAAATCGAGCTGGATTGACTCAGAGACCTCCTGCTTAGTCATCGGCCCCCCTTACTGTTGTTAAAGGGGAATAGCACAACTTGTTTCTCAGGAAAGCGCAGAAAAGATGGAGCTCCAGTTCTTCATGTGCTATTTCGAAACCCCTCTGGCTACTGTACAATTGACGGAGGACTCAGAAAGTTCTGAGGATTGAATGAGCAATTCCACACATTTTAGTGAATGTGCAAGCAAAAATGACTTCCAAAACTCAATATAAAATTTCCTACTATATTACTATGGCAACACCATAAAAAATATATGAAAAAGTTTGTGATGTATTTATTTTAAAATTTGTGATTAAATTCTTTAATGCAATTATATTAGACTGATTTAGGTGATTTTCTGGCTTAGTATTTCTGCTAGACAATACTGCATTTTTTGATACCCGCGAATGTAATCGTTTGTATGTATGTACTATAAACACCACAATTTTTGTTACCAAAGTTGCCATGTTTTACATTATCTTAAAAACTTTATATTTTGATCGCGTTACCTGGTCGACAAACTGATGTTAAACTCTCTTAAATATTTCCCAAGCAAAATCGCTAGAAACCATTCATATGACGTAGCCTAGCCAGCTGAGCTGCATCTCACCTTCTATTTGCTACAATTCCTGAATGCAGTGCATGCAAATATGTATATGTATATTTGTATGTGTAAATATGAAGGAAAATCTAAGAATACCAGACGATATTAAAGAACATTAATCCAAGTTTACCAACTTTGCTCCGGTAATTAGAGTCACATAAAAATTACTCACTTCTTTGCCATTTAAATATTTGCTCCTCTCAAAATTGTTACGCACACATACATACACACGAGTATGTATGTACATTTGTGTACCGTAATGTTTGCAATAATGCAGCTGGCAGCACGGAGCGTAAATATAAAATCTCACATACATGCGTACATTAATTCATACGAATTCATATACTTAAGCCAGTGTTGCAAAAAGTGTTGCACGAATGAATAACGTTGATACTTGACGTTGTCGCAGTCGTAAATTAGAAAAGCTGTTACTCGCCTGCCACTCGCACATGATTCCTTCTCCAACAACAACAGCACCACGCCACCCACATATGATCGCACACCACAGCCTTGCATCTCCGCATCTCCACACTCCTGCATTGAATTCACTGATTTTGATGTGTTGGAAAAAACGAGCTCGTAAATTTCAGAAAATATGCACAAAACTGCTGTTACAAAAGCTACTGTTGCTTAACACAATTTTTTGTTGTTATTGTTGTTCCTAACAGTTCACTCCTGCAGCTATTCGAGGACCAGAGTGTAGGTGTTGGCATTTTTCGCTGTCTACGTTGGCTGCTTGTCTGTCTCGCTTTGATTAATTTGACGCAATTGTGTTTTATGATACGAAAATCTTTTAAATGTGTTTTGCGAGCATCAAACGGTATTATTTTAGAAAAAAAATTATCATAACATATAAAATTGTGATCTAAAAAATGAATAGCAAAAATTTTAATGTAGTCAATAAGGCGTATTCGTGTGAATTTTATGCGTATTCTGATAAGAGATTTATGTGATTCGAACTTTGTTCTCTCGGCTATCGAATGTGTGGCAAATGAAGCGTGTGAATCGAGTGATATGCAGGAGATTCCATTTTATTACGAAAAACATTCTCATTTTGCATATGTGGCACTTTAGCAGCTACGAAATCATAGCCGAGTATTTGTATCTACGGATAGCTTTTCCACAAAGAAAGCAAGAACGAACGAAAAGTGAAAGAACGCATGGAAATTTATCAAAATAAATGGGAAATAAAAATTACTTTTTACATGCGATATTTGAGCTGTCAGTTGGATGTTTGTGAGCGCCAGCCCTACATCCTGAAAATTCGAAATGTAACATCAAAATGAATTTCCGGGATGTAGGGCTGGAAATCACAAAAAAGGAAAAGTTGTCAGAGATAAGAGTTTAAGTTCTGGGGAATCATATTTTGCTAATCAGTTGATAATTTCATTACTCAAATCTTCAACGATTTTAGGCGTATGACTATCACGAGAGTTTGCACCGACTGCCCACTCCAAGCAACTCTACAAAAATAGTTTGAATTAATCTCAAGTTATATGATCTTGCAAGCTCTTATGTAGGCCCATTCCAGAAGCTTATCTCATCATCCATCACTTTCATCAATGAAATGATAACTAATAAACTCTACTTGCGCTCGACTGATGTCGATCTCTGCTGAAGATAGCTAAAAAGAGCAGACTCCAGCTCACATAAGCCGCAGATTATAAGATCTTACACCAAGTCTGAAAACCTGAAAGGCAAGGAACGACCAAACAAATCCCTCCCTGACTGATTAGTGCGCCGCATGCCTCTCGCAAACCTTTTTGCGGTACGCCAAAGCGAGCTTGTTTTTCTTTTTTCTTTAGAGTGAAGGATAAAAATGTCAAAAACATTTCAATTGGTACCATCGCACCAATGATATGTGGGGCACCCTCACACTAAAACAAACCTTCCCTCTTCGGCTGACTTTCCCCCGGGACTGCATATTTCCATAACATCGAGGTGGAGTCATGATTGTGTTTATTGACCACGATAAGAACCTGCGTCAGGCTCCTCTGCCTGGAACGTATGAATGTAATGCGTCGAAGATCATCTCCAATTGCTTTCAAT
The DNA here is from genome assembly GCF_028408465.1 of Anastrepha ludens. Lineage (NCBI taxonomy): Eukaryota > Metazoa > Arthropoda > Insecta > Diptera > Tephritidae > Anastrepha > Anastrepha ludens. Next base: position 112,663,976 of record NC_071500.1, on the reverse strand, counting down.
GTAAGCTAATCAAAAGGGGCATCGAAAATGCGTTAATAATGTTAGTCGTAAGTGATAAACTCAGGCGTCTGTGATTGTTATTAGTTCGTCTCTAGTCGACCTCTACTGGGACTCTGCTTTTAAATGAATACCAGCTGAGGCGTCAAAGCTCCAGCTGCTGCTGTTGATTGAGTTCCCCTCTTCGCCTTTCTTCATCGAGCTCACTCAGCGACCGCATCACCAGCTTAGCAAACTTGCACGCCGCCGCATCAAAACAGCTGCTCATGATGCTTATAAGATCAGTCTACAACTGCAACAACGCCCATTTCGCTTTCTACAAATTAGTGAAAATTTAGTCACTTCCAAACTAGTTCACATTTGTCGAACTAACACCAGTTTGTAACTCGCACTTTACGGCTTCAGATTTGCCCTACACATGTCTCACCTGTATGTACGGATGGCTGTGCATGAGTGTGCGCGTTTTGATCTGATGCTGCATATGGCTTTGTTGCTGAAACAGTTCATTTCGTTGATGACTATGGAGACAAGCGAAGTTGACGTAGATCATAATTACAGCTTCAGTGACAAGGATGGTGATGATGAAGCTCACTTCAATGAATACTACAGTGATAATGCAGTTAGCGTTGGTGTCGATGCAGCTAAGTAAGTTTTACTGGCTTGGTTGGTTGGTTACTGGCTTACTGCGCAGACACATCACACGCTTGCACCTCCATGCGTGTCACTTTGTTTTATCCACACGGCTGGTTATGTAGTAGTAGCAGAAGTATTAGGGTGGTAGATGATTGATTAAAAACAAAACGTTTTTTGCTTGGAACACAATCACACTTTCCCTTAGGCTCATCTGGATACACTTTTTCCGATAGTAGAAACCAATCTACTATCACAGCGCCCTAAATATATAATTTTCGCTTGTACCACTTTGTTGGGTGTTTGGCCGAGCTCCACTTCCTCTGAGTGGCAGATGGCTTTTTATGTGAAGCTTTTCCATGGGAGAAATACACTGGGAAGTGTGCCATTGCTCGCCGAATAAGAGCCGTAAACAGGAGTTTATAGGCATATGGATCAGAAAATTCGAATGTATTGCGAGGAGTGAAGCCTAGAACCGAATACGATTTTGAAAGAATAAAATTAATGAGTAGTAAAATTTCGTATCGAATGAAACTCCAAAATCTTAAAACTCTATTACTCTTTGTAGTGCATTATTAGAAATTGTGTAGGATATGTCAGAAAAGTCAGCTTAATGTTGAATGAAAATATTTTTCAACATTCACACGGGCGTGACCTCCTGCACCATCGAGGCAGATTGTTTAAGTTGAGTTGAAGCTTTTGAGTATCCACTAAGTCCTAACAGATGAGAATATTTAAAAAAAATCCGCGAAGAGCAGGTAAAAAGCATTTACTTCTGCTAGATCAATTTTTATATTCGAGTTAGCTTTAGAAAAAGAAAGCTCTTAAACTTCTGTGGAATAATTCTTAAAAATCGGTAAAAATAGCATACCGATCAACCTAATAAATGCTGACACTATTTGGTTCACATGTGCATGCATTGCTTGCTTCCAGCCGAGCAGCAACAAAATGTTGCAAATGGCTGTGGCTCAAACCACAGAGCAACTGCTGTGCTCGTGGTCGCGCCGTGCAAAACCAAAAGTCATAAAAATAATGGAGATCTCAGCGTTGAGTGCAAGTAAGAGAAAAAGTACGCTGACAGAGGGGAAGAAAGAGTAGGCAAACGCAATCAGGTGACTTAGTTTAGGCGGCGTGGGCGATGTACGGCTATGGATGTCGAAATTTGCGCGCTTTCGCTCGATAATGACAGAGATTAAAAATCTATTCAAAGGCGAATGGCAAAACAGAAGCCACATGCCACATGCCACATGCCACATGCCATATGCGACTGACTGCCACTTAGATATGTTTATGTGTGTGTGTACACAAAAACTTGCTATCGTGCAACGCAAGCCATTAGCAGTCGTTCAAAGGCAAACAAAGGTAACGGATCTTCGTTGAAGCAATGCAGATTAACAAGGTAAGGAATATTAGAGAGGGAAAAGGGGCGGCGGGCGGCATATATGAAATGGTGCAAGGAAACAATTAAAAAATGCTTTGTAGGCACTCGAAGCGCTATAAAAAGCCAGTGAACAGCTGTGGGTGAAGGATGAAGGGCGAGCAACTTCATGGCAAGCAACTCTATCTGCGACATGCGTCTAAACACCGTGGGTTAGCAAACTGTAATGGCTACGAGCAACGGCAACGGCGAGCATTTTTAATGCCACAAAATCGTTCGCCACCCAAACCTAAAGAGCCTTCGCCGCACTAAAATCTAAGTGTGCAGAGGAGCTACACATAAGAGGCGACGAACGGTGTGGGGGTGACAACATATCCGCCGTCACGTTGCATTAACAAACAACACATCGGGTGCTGAAAAGAAAGAAAACATAAGCGATGGCAAAAGTAGATGGCGAAAATTACGAATCATAGGACAAACACACACAGCAAAAAAAAAAAAAAATTCAAAACCAAATATGTGTATAAAAACACAAAAAAAAAACAACAAACAAACAACAAAAAATGTTATGAAAATGTTAATGGAAATGGGAACGTTTATGGTTATGTCATCGCAGCACAGGTGGGGATTACGTTTTTTTTCGCAATGTCGCTCAATAACAATGCTTCAAAGAAAAGCAAAGCAGCGGAAAGCTAAAAATGTTTCCGCAATGCATGTACGAACAGAGGCGTGGCGTTTTCCATTGGGGGGGGGTGAGGTGTTGAGCGGCCAAGTGCGTGCAGTGCCAGTTAGGCAAATGCAGCTCAAGTAATAAATGCCGCCAATATGAAAAATGTTTACTCAGTTCGTTTTGCAATTTCGTGAAAATCAAAGACAGGCTTTCTTCTTTGCCCCTTGACCCTTTCTTCTTTGCGCTTGTGCTGCCCCTCATGCCAACGCCTCTGGTCGACTGTCGCGCATTTGCAGATTCAAAAGCGTGTACACAAGTGCTGGTTTGTACTCTTTTTAAGGACTTACGCCGCAGCAGGTACTCAAACAGAAGCTCAAAATGCACAAACACATACATACATACATATATACATGTGGACATGTATACATACGAATGAATATTCACACTCACGAGCGAAGTACGCGGACACTTGACGATGCACTTTCCACTAATGCATTCTCTTGCCTTCGCCTACAAATACACTCTCAAGCAGGCAAACATGCATACATATATACACTTACATACACGCGTGCACTCGGAAGCAATGCTGTATTGGGAGTGATGCTTTTAACCTCCATTAGGGATTTGGCATCAAACAACAGATTTCTTTTTTCAAGATTTAGGAAAATCGTAATAGCTGCTGGTTCCTGCTGTAGAGGAGTGCAAGCTTTTGAAATACGATTTTTGTCATTTATGGTATTTCCATATTAAGTAGAAGTCCAGTCCAACTTTTGTTGCACTTTTGTATGAAGGCAAACACTGCCGCTGAGACTGCGCGAAAGCCAGAGCGTCTGACCGCCTAAGTTGAAGAATAAAGGCGCGCCGTAATCTGAAATCGCTGAGAAGGAGAACATGAAAGCTGATGCTCTGATTATAGGGGCGACCTTGGTTGAAACTTCACCCCCATAGAAGTGATTAGAAACGTGATATCAAGAGACGGGGATCTATATAGACGGATCGAAGCGGAAGATTGTAGGGAAGCATGGACTATTCTCCCAGCATCTCTCATTGACATAAGCTATGGATTAGCGAAACACTGCAGTATTTGCCTGCATTTGACGTGACAGCAAAATCTGTGGAGTTCTTTCTTATAAAACTCATCTTCGTTATAGTTTGGGCGACTTTGATCGAGCGCTTACGTCAGTAGCGGCTAACTCCAAGCGCGTTAAAGTAGGCGATGAAAATCGATTATACATATACAAACTCTTCCGCAGCATAACGTGAGCACGAACTATGTACTGTGACAAAGCTTCGGGAAATCGGAAAGCACTCAAGTGCGCGGATATTGAATCTGAGCTGGGAGTAGAGGAATAAAGTTTTTTTTTTTTTGGAACACCCTTCAATTACCTTTGAGTTTCCTGTAAACGTAAGTCGCAGTAAAGCCCAGATTAGCTACTGGATCACTGCCAAAAAGGCGCCATGTTTAGAATTGATGGGGATATTTACTATAACAACTGCGGTGGTGAGGAAAACCAGAACTCATTTAACACTTTCTTTCAGAGTCCCGTTTATTTTCAAAAATTTGCTTCAGATCTTTGAAAAGCCGCTCAACCACAAAAAATCTTTGTACATTCAGCTGACTTTCCAAATATCTTTTAACAGAAGGTCCCCTTACCCTCATCTCCTTTCTTTGAAAGACATATTATCTTTTTACGCCATATGGAATGGTACCTGCTTTAGCAAAGTTGGGATATGAAATGAAGTTATTCAATTTGACGATAAGGGCATTTGGGCCCAGTGAAATCAGACTTTTTTTAGTCTTTTGGTATTACCTATTTTTGAGAATGGAGTACGAATAAGAAAACGAGAGCAAACTAAAAAAGAACTGCCAGCTGTGCAAATTTTCTTCTCCCGTCATATTTATATATCTCCTTTATTCCTGTTTTATATTCCGCATATTTTCGATTGTCGCATGAGAGCGCAGCGACAGCGCTTTGGAAAATGTGTTTCATATAATTTTCTTCCTCAAAAACTTTCTAATAACTTTTGACTTTAATGCTGCTCAACTGCGCGCCCGCTTTTTTGTTTTTTATAATAGGACTATGAATAAGTTCGTGCGGTTTTTTCCGAAATTTGAAACTTTATTGACGTAAAATGGTTACAAATTTAATATTCAAAATATTGTCCATCGCTTACTACTACTTTTTCCCATCTTTCTGGCAATTCACGGATTCCCTTTGTGAAAAATTCGGTCGGTTTTGCCGCAATCCACGAATCGATCCATTTTTTGACTTCATCGTAATTACGGAAGTGCTGGTCAGCCAGGCCATGTTGCATCGATCGGAAGAGATAGTAATCGGATGGCGCAAGGTCTGGACTATACGGCGGGTGGGGTAGGACATCCCATTTGAGCGTTTCTAAGTATGTTTTGACCACTTGTGCAACATGTGGCCGAGCATTGTCATGTTGCAAAATAACTTTGTCGTGTCTATCGGCGTATTGCGGCCGTTTTTCTCGCAGTGCTCGGCTCAAACGCATCAATTGTCGTCGGTAGACATCCCCCGTAATCGTTTCATTCGGTTTCAGTAGCTCATAATAAACAACACCCAGCTGGTCCCACCAGATACACAGCATAACCTTCAGGCCATGAATATTCTGCGCCGACGTCGATGTTGAAGCATGGCCAGGGTATCCATACGTTGCCCGACGTTTTGGATTGTCGTAATGGACCCACTTTTCATCGCCAGTCACAATTCGATGCAAAAAACCCTTTCTTTTGTGCCGTTGAAGCAGTTGTTCGCATGCCATAAAACGGCGTTCAACGTCTCTTGGCTTCAATTCATACGGCACCCAATGGCCTACCTTTCGGATCATTCCCATGGCTTTTAAACGTTTGGAAATGGTTGATTGATCAACTCCCAAAGTTTTTGCAACCTCTTCTTGCGTTTGAGCCGGATCTTGATCGAGCAATTCCTCCAATTCGGTATCCATGAACTTTGGCGGCGCACCCTCGCGTTCTTCGTCTTCCAAGCCAAAATCACCACTTTTAAAGCGTGCAAACCACTTCTGGCACGTTCGCTCAGATAGAGCATGCTCACCATAAACTTCCACCAAGATACGATGACTTTCGGCTGCTTTTTTCTTCATATTAAAATAATGAAGAAGAATTCCCCGCAAAAACACATTATTTGGCACGAAATTCGACATTTTCAAGTGTGGTAAAAATATTGTTGTTTACGCTTCAAATAAAAAACTTATACTGACGTTTGTGCCTTACGACAGTAGCTCTCCAATGAATGTTTGGAAATGTGGATCGATGGAATAATAATCAAGTTACGCCATCTGTTGTAAAACCGCACGAACTTATAAATAGACCTATTATACTTAAGCTTATCACCTTTTTAAGCCGCCTGCCTCTCTCTCTCTTTGTCGCTGACTGCCTTGGCTTAAAGAATAAAAAATATGTATGTATTTAAGTTGCTTTGCCTTTGCTTTGCAGCAGCAGACAATTTTATTGCAAGTATTTACCGGAAATCCGAGAATCTAAATCTACGCTACTCGCCTGTTTACTTTGTATGCTTTAACGGTACACATGTACACAACTACGCACATACCTATACAAATGTAACCTCCTAAGCTTCTCATCTCCCACAGCTGCAGCATGGCAATGGAGATAAGAAAATGCACAACTATGCGCCAGTTATTGCAGATTATTAAGGATTTGCGGAAGAACACAGAGCCACACACGTCTCCACGCACACTTATGCACGCAGAGAGACAGGTAGCAAAACACAAACAATCACGTATACGAGCGCAAAGAACATACAGACTTCTAAGTCCCAAGAACTTGTAAACTTGTACGCGTGTGTGTGTGTGTTGTTAGATTGTGACTCTGTTAATAATGCGAGAGTGAAGAGGAAGAGCGAAAATTACAACCGGATATTAATATGTACACATGTGCGCATAATTACACATACTTAAATCCATATGCAGAGCTGTGTAAATAATTCGCGAGCATGTTGCATGCAACACGGAAGTGCGTAGTCAAGATATGCTGGCAAGAATTTTTGTGTGAGAAAGAAAGTATACCCTCTGTGTATGTAATTAGATTTACCTACAAATATTCATGTATACAAATGTACGTACCTGGCAAAAGTATTGGTTGGAGTTTGTGCGCGTGTTTGTGCCCAAAAGGTAAAGTAATCGGCTTACAACGCACGCACACAAATTGCCGGATCTAAACGGAATCTATGATGAAGACTTTTGACCGCCTTTTGAAAGCTCTAAGAATAATTTTCCTAAAAGAAATAATCCTAGCTTTCATGAATGTAGGCTGATTAGTCTGCCGTTGTGTGCTCACACTAACCGAAACTCAAAGCGCCTTGTTTAAGTGAACTGAAATTTGTTTGCACTAAATATTAAAATATTTGCTGAATTTGTATCAACCGATTTATGACTTTGAGAGGAAATAAAAGAAAATTATTTATAGTTTGATTTCAGTTTATTTTTTTTTATAAAACTATAGTTTCTACTACAACAAAAACCATGTAACGCAAAGTTTCAAACTTTGTACAAAATTTATAAAAATTGTATATGGGAAAAATCGCAACACAGTCAGATGAAAATATTATCAAAAATTCATGAGAATTAGGCACCACTTACCTTGAACTTCATTGTATTAAAATTTAATGGGTAACAAAACTGGACACTCGACATTTTTTGCAGAAAGTTTTTTACAAAATGTTTAATGGTTTTTGCTGTAGTGTAAACTATAGTTTTATAAAAAAATTATTTCATTTAATAAATAAATAAAAAGTCAAAACTTGTAAATAAGTGTTGTGCACTTTATTTTGACGCTTACTGTATTTACTTTTTTCGCCTAACCTCTGTTTATGCAGTGCCGGATTTACACAAAATGCGGCCCTGTGCACCATGAAGAACGCCGCCTTAATTTTTTAAATTTGTGTGTGCGTGTTTGTATTATAGTACAGAAAATAGTCGTTACACAATTAACAGAAAATGAACGTTCTGCGCTGCAGTTTGTTGACGCTAATGTGTTAAGGTAGTAGTCGGGTAACTTATTTTGAAAATTTCGAATTTCGCTTTTTTAGATATTTTGAAAGTGCGATATATTGGTAATATACTGTACAAATTTTAGACCGAAATTCGAAATATTGACGAAATTATAGCTCATACATGAGAGCGGCTCGTACTTGCACGCGCTAAGCCGCTAAAACTTTAAACGCGTTTTTCTCAAAACAACGTTTTTCCGGATGGCCGTCGTGAAAACAAATTTTCTATCTAACGGATTGAGCTGAAATTTAGATATGTTTTTCTACACATCAATAGTTCTGGCGGGTAGTAGATTTAATTTATTTCGTCCCTAACTTTCCATTTTTTAGTCCGATTTCCACTTAAAAAAAAAGGCAATTTTCTTACGAAGTAAGAATTGTTATTATGTTATTGTTAATATGTTATTTTTTGCCAAAATCATTTGATCTTACTACCCGCCAGAACGACAAGCACACTGATTAATAAGCAATTTGTTTTTTCTGTTTCAGATGACCACAAGTGACGAAATCACGCCGGCCAGCCACTATACCTCTTTTTTTTGCCGCTTGCTGCAGTGTACAAAAATAGTATCAAAACATTAAAAAAAAAAAAAAAAAATTGTTTGTACACCTTCTGATACCTTTAATAACATATCAGAAAATCAAACCGATTGAATTTTATTTTCCCTTCCCAAACATGCCCTTAAAAAACGTGTAAGTTACCAGACTACTATTCGATATGCTATCTCCACATTTGGAAACTCAGTGTATAACACGTTCGTCCGCAGAAGTTTCAGAAGGTCGGATGGCGAGTTACGTTCTATTTTTCGTTCAGAACATTACGCGTGAAAATGAATCATTTCGTCAGTGAATGAAATCTCAAGGTCTGAAGTATAAGCTTTTCTCAAATATTCCGATCTTTCACGAAGCTCTTTGAAATTCAAACCTCAGTAATCACTGAAAATTTCTCGTATAACCTTTCATATGCTTCGCTTCTCTTTCTCAATTCTGAATCAACGTTGTCTAGTATGATATTGAAGGTATTTACTCGAAAATTATCACTTCCTGTCAACTGAACTTCCCCATCTCTTGATTCGTCAGCTTGTAACTTTCTTCTTCTTTTTCTCGAAACAGTCGTCTGATATTCTTGACTCCCTGACATGTTCAACGCTTCTTTTCCATAAACTTCAAATTGCATTCGTGTATCTGCTACTACTTTTATTAGTCCACGATAGTCATTAACTACATCAGTAATGTTGATTTAAACTTTCTGTAATCTTTTACTAACCGCGAGGAATCGTGATAGTAAAAAATGCCAAAGAATGTGCATGAATATTATCTCAAGTCTCTCTAGTTGAATCCTCAGTACTCTAGCTTCTTGTCGCGTTATAGCATTCTCACTTACATCTTCCTTGAATAAGATCGGAGTTTGAATGATTTTGCCATAGTAGTCATAGATAGTAGACAAAATATTTTGTTACATCAATACGGTTATCTATGTATTATTAAGAACATATGTTAATAAAAAAGCATTTGAATGCTTTTACTGTATGCACCTGCTTTCTAACCTTGTTTTAGAAGGGCTGTCGGTTTTTAACAATTTAATATACAAAATCGAATGAGTGATCAATTTTTTCCTGCGCCACATTTGCGCTAACCGAACTCTCTCCAACTTCGAAATATTTTTGTTATTGCGAATAAAATCAATTTTTATGCCCTAGAGAAGTCAATGAATAAAATCGCTCTGGCGGGTATTGTGGGCCACGTATTATATAACCATAGATAACGATTATTTCTGCGTGCACGAAGGTTTCTGAAGACGGAATTGCAAACAAACTACTAATTACAACAATTATCATGAATCAACATTGTTTGATAAGTAATTCTCAAAATAACAGTTTTTGTCACTCGAATCATATTTATTTATAATATATGAAAAGAAATACTTCATTTTTTCATACACACTAATGCATTCAAGAGATTTTACGTAATTTAAGTAAAAATGTTATTTTATACATTAAAACCATGACGTTTTTCAATAAAAGGTTTGGTTTCCCACAATTCCGACACTGTCGGGTAATGTGGGCCAAAACACTTTTTTTAGGAACGTATAATTAATGTTCAGAAATTAACTTTGCTATTCTTACAATTATTTCTCGCATAGATGAATGATTACACTTTCACTAACTATTAGAAACTAATTCGAGATGAGCTTCTTATTTTCTCCATACGCGTTTTCCCTAATGTGGCCCCTAATACCCGCCGCTCCTCGAGTATACATACTTTTTTTTTCAATTTTCTTCTCCAAGTTTTGCCGCCCTTCTAGAATCTGTCGCCCTGTGCGCAGGCACCGTTGGCACTTAGTGTAAATCCGCCACTGTGTTTATGTTCCAATATTAGGTACTCAGTACAATATAACTTATAGAAATATTAAATATAATACATAAACAATTAGCACATAGCATCTAAAATGTATTAAATTGTTCGAGAAGTCAATGATTGTGGGGAAAAAAGAAATATGCAGAAATTTTGCGAAGTAAAGTTTAGATGAGTGACGCGAGTAAAGCAGTCACAACTAAGGTAAAGCGGTTTTAAAGTGCTATGCGACTTTAGTAGTCCTCAGTATAAGTGGTAGCGATCATTTAAGCGTGAATGTAGATCACGAGTAGGCTACAGTTTTTAGAAAACAGCTATAGTTAACTAAGCCTTTATTTTTGTCATAATGGATCAAGCCTCCCTATTTTGGTCATTGAAATATTTATGTTATATTATACAATATTATAGCCTTAAATTGGCTAAAGATTAAAAGAATATCATCAACGGATATCTGCATTCTATCAGACAGCCAAGCTGCCCTACGATCCCTGGATGCATTCCAAGCAACTTCAAGGAGTGTCTTACGTTGTCGCCAATCTCTAAATGAGATGGCCAAACAATATCGTATAACCTTATGCTGGGTTCCAGGCCACAGAGATATACCAGAGAACTGTAGGGCAGACCAACTTGCAAGAGAAGGTGCCTGTATGCCAGACATAAGTAATTTTATGGAGATACCTCACGCAACTTGTAAGCTTCTTATTAAGGACGCACTAATCAGTTCTACAAATCAAAGATGGATTAACGTTAACACCTGTGAAATTGCTAGGCAAACATGGCCAAGGCTAAATTTACGTCTGTCCAAGGGTATTATAGAACTGAGTAGACTTCAAATCAGGACCTTAGTAGGGGCCCCCACAGGACATTGTCTCATAGGAAATCATGCAAAGAGATTAGGCGTTTACACGCATGATTTCTGTCGTAGCTGCAGAAATGAGGAGGAGTTGAAAACAATTCAACACCTTTTTTGCACATGTCCAGCTCTAGCCAGAAGCAGCAACCGATTTTTAAAATCCTACTTCGTAACGAATATAGATAATCTATACATTTTAGGTATCAACAACCTTTTACGCTTTGTCAACAGCTCAGGATGGTTTAATATGGAGAGGGAAATGTAGCTCAGCCACCGCGGTTCACAACGGACCCATTTCGTGGTCTAAGTGGCATCGTTGTCTCTATGTGCGATGCGGCTGCCAAACCTAACCTAACCTATATTATATATTTTATATTTATATATATTATTTATATAACATTTTACTATGAACGAAAGTTATAAGTCGTTTCTCAGTAAGCATTTCCCGGGTATCTTTTTGGTGGTGCATTTCATCCCTTTAGCTTTCATTTTTTTGAGGTCAATTTGACCTCATTTTCGAGAAAAGTGCACAAAGTCATTTTAAAAAGGACATCTCGAACTTAAATGTTCCTGGAAAATATTTGCCTGAAAATTTCCGTAGGGGTTGCCGTAGACACAAAAGCCGTGGAAATAAGCATTTGCGCGTAAATGACTAATGAGTTAATCAAATACGAAATCTCATGAAGATTTGGCATTACAACGCAGGTTGCAGCTAAAACTAAGTGAAATTAATAAACGGAGTACGCAAGTGCAATAAACGAGAGTGGGGCATGCGTGACGTTACGTTATGCCTGAAAATGCGAGGAAAGTGCTCGCATGCTAATAGGCCGATAGTCTCAGCTGCTAGTACCTTTCGTAATGTAAAATAATTATTCACAATATAAATGTAATAAATGAAAGAAAATTTAAATAAATAAAGAAAATAAATTAATAACAGAAAAAATTCAGCCATGTTATTAAAGTCACTCATACGCCCCGTCTGCACTGTGGTGTGATGTGAATATCTTATTCTTATTAGCTCAATGAAAGGGTTCGAAGCGTTATTTCGCTTTATTTCCTCAATGAAACTAACATAAAGTAATGTACTTTCGATACTGTAAAGAATCCATAAACAGCAAACATTTTTTTTTTGCCGCCTGCTCCCACTTGTCAGCTTCGTTATAGTGATACTGAAGAATGCATCGAGTTTTCGCTTCTTTTAACACCATCTACAAATGCTGTAACAAACAACTAGCTTCATAATGTGCAAAATTGTTAAAAGGCTTGCCTCTGAAATATATTTTTACCTTAAAATCGCTGAATATAAATACATTGCGAAATAGTTAAAACTCAGTGGCTGTTACCACATGAACGAGTCCAGTAGGCTCCCGCTTCCCCGATAGTGATCCCTTTTAATACGTTGACGCGATCTATAAATACACTATCCATCACACACTCATCCCAACGAAATATCGACATGGCCCCGGAAATATTCATTGAGAGTCTATGCCCAGCTTTACCAACTCGTGTCCTCTGAATGCCTTAACTACTACCAATTGCCATCGCAAAACTTCAGCTGCCTCTGAGACCCGCGCTACACCAATACTAATACGTTCTCTATATTGAAGCACGTGAAACTCTTATCTTCTTAGAGTAGACCTCGATAAGTCCAACAAATAACCGGCCGTTGTTCCCAGGCATGGTATTACCTGCTCTCTCAAACTAGCTAATTTAACATTCCTTTCGCGTTGGTCCAAATCCTTTGAAGCATAGGGAATGGAGTAGCCAGTTTTCCTGCACTATCTGACCAGTTTGCTGCTTTTTATATAGAAATTTAAGTGGCTGTGTTTATTATAGTCACATTTTTGTTAAAGAAATTGGACAATGTGAGCTGTGAGTCCGACTAGACTAACGTGGACTTGGTATACGCTCTGTGCAATTACTGTGCTATCGCTGATCTCTGCCAGATATGTCCGATCTGGGACACAAAATTCAAAGGTAATTCCATAAGCCATCGGGAAAGTTAAGTGAAAGATGTAACGAAAATTTGTTTGTGCACATAAAAATCAAGTTAAATTTTGTCTACGAAAACCTGAATTGGTGCAGCAATTCTGGATAGAAAGTGCCCCGTCACCAACCCGTAAAACTGCCCTTTTTTTAGTTCAACTCAAAAGCCTCACTTTTTGCTCTTTGGAATATAAATTGTGAAGACAAATAAGTGTAATTTTATTCCCTCTTTTCTAAAATTAAAATTAAACCACTTTTTGATTTCACCCTTTAATCTTTTTAGAGCAGCAATAATATTTCACTTTTAATATCAAAACTTTCAGTGAAACTTATTTCTCGAACTTTTATGAAATTACATAGCTGACGTAAAAAAATACCAGCAAAACATTTTTTTTTTAATAATTTTGTTACATTAATTTTACAACAAAAGTGTGCTTCAAACTATAATTATTTGTACTACTTCTCTTTCTATTTGCTTCACTAACTTTCCGAAAGCTTTAAAGAGTTACGAATTATTTTTGTGCAGTATTTCTGTTTGCGTGAGTGCGTGCACAACCCTACACAACTACTTTCGTGCTATAATAACAAAATATAAACTTCTGTACAACAACCTGTATTAAATCCTCCTTTGAAGCCTAGCACAAATTCATTTTCACTGCGTGTCGAAGCATAAATAAGCAGCCTTGCGGCAGCCTTACTCACTCATTCTCGCACATGAAGCCGATTTACGCCCCCTTTTCCCGCATGCACACACACACACACTAACACCAACATATATGCAGAAACTTTTCGAACTTTCCGAAGGGGAATGGTTTTTAAACTTTTAAACCACTGCAGTAATTTCTGTTTCAAGTTACTTTAGCAGCTGCAATGGCAGATATATTACAATGTTTCGCCCCTTTTGGCTCCAGCCCATCCCACAGGTTGCACATCAACCGCACCAGCATCACCACTGTTGCGTGGTTTCGACTTCTGTTTTTCTTTAATAGCGAAATTATGTAATCACAATGCCACACATGTAGACTGGTGAACAAAAGTGAATGATTGTTGTTGGGCACATTTGTGTTTGTGCGTGTGTGCGTGTGGCATATTATTCACTCATTCTTATGTGCTTATATGAATTATAAATATATGAACGCATTTATATTGCATGCATTGGGTTGCTAGGAAACTCGAATTTAAGGTAAAATGTCTATGGAACTCGTTTTCTATCCTTCGGGATGTGGAAGGATCTTAATTTCTTTGGGTTTTTCTTTCGTGAGCGTTGCCACTTTGTAACCACATCACGTTTGGGTACATGAGCCGCAGCTATTTATTCATTCATTTCGATTTTAATATGCTTCCTATGCCACTACATGGACGCTGGTGGAGTGAAGAAGTTGACTGTTATTCTTAATGCGCGATGTGTGTAAATTTTTAATTGCATTAAAATTCCTCAACTTTCGTTGGAAGTTAAAACGAAGAAAAAGCTGAGTAGAAATCGATATTTTTCTTAAGAGATATTTTTCTTAAGCTATTAAAAAGGGGTTTTATATTCAAATTTAACCTTTGGGTGCATTCTGCCATGAAAAAGCTTCTTGTAAAAAATCATTTGCCTTTCGGAGTCGGCCTAAAATTGTAGGTCCCTCTATTTGTGGAATAACACCAAGATGCACAACACAAATAAGACGAGGAGCTCGGTGAAACACCCAAATAGGGTGAAATCCTTGGGGGAATATTTTTGTCAAACACATAACAGAAGTTTACACATCAATTAAAAAACACAAAAATAAAACGGCACAAAAAAAATGTTTCTTCTTCATGCTTTTTGCTATTACCAAAAACGTCACCTATATTAATTATTTTTTTTCTTAATGTTTACCAATAGAGTAACTGCGGGTATTGTGTATACCCATTTTATTATCGTCTATAAAATCGTTAAATTTTATTTGATTTGAATGAAAATTTATCAATAATATGCTACCATTATTAAGTTCAAATAAACCTAGCTTCAAAAGCCTTAGAGCCACGCGTTTCAGAAATATTTAAGAAAGTACTGCAAAAGACGGAAACAAGCCCTCTAAGAAATCGGTGGGTAATGTGGTATACCTTATTCTTGTAATGTGATACAGTACACCACATTACCCGCATATGATGCCTTTAATAATAAGTCAGTTACTTTTGATTGATAACTAAAATTTTATTGCGAACCATTTAAAAAAGGATTATGAACTGAATTAAAACATATTGAACACAAATATTTTAAACTTCAAATGACAAAAACGCAACAATAAAATTCATAACACTTGTAAGAGTATTACTTACAAGAATCGCAAAGAAAAATAGCACTTCGATTGGGAATACCCTTTTCGTGGGCCCAAATTTGTTCGCATTGCAGAGAAGAGGTCCAAGGCTTCATTATTATATCCTCCCCATAAATTTTGCCACAGTAGTTGCAAGAGGATTCTTTTGTTGGTGGAACATCTGGAAACTCCCCTTCACTGTCACTTGAATGCGAGTCAACAAAGGATTTGGTAGAAATATTTTTTTTATTAGAGGGTTTTGGGGATGAATTAACCGGAGCATTGCGTTTTCTGTTAATGCTTTCAATGATCTGTAACAAATTACACTTATAAGGCGAAGTTGTTAAAACAGTTGCCTTTGTTTTCCGGCCTTTCCGATTAGGTGGAGGATCTCGTAGCTTTGGTGGTGATATTTCCCAGGGATTAACGAGCCCTCGGCTTGTGCTTGCTTCAATAAACAAATTAAATAGCGTTCCTAAAATTTCCATAGATTTTATTGCGAAACTTACGAATTTCTGGCTCAATTTCCATGGTTGATGCGCCTGGGGTTTCTTCTGTCGTTGAATTTATGGTTTCAACTGGATCCTCTGAGAAGACAATATATCTAGCAAGATTTTTTATATTTAAAACTGAATTGTACCTGATGATGATGAGTTCCCAGTTATAAAATCTGCATCTGTGAAAATATGTTTGTCAAACGGATATATCCCCGTGGCTTTAAAACCATTTATTGCAATTTGTCCAGTTTGAACCCTCAAATAAGCCTTAGTAAATAGTCCTGCGATATCAAAATGTGTAACTTGTGTGCCCTGTTCACGCATAAATCGTCTTATTTCGTCATTATAGTACTTCTTAAAAGGTCCCATAAAAGCCTTATCCAACGGGTGAAGTTTGTGTGTTGAATGGGGTGGCAAAGAAAGTATAGTCACATTGTGTTCGCGAGCTAGATCAATAACTTCTATATTGCGTGTGTGGCTATAATGCCCATCTAATATAAGAGCAGAGGTTCAGACGGAGATGGTTTCGTTACGCTTAAAAAATGCCTGAACCATTTCGTGAAGATGGGAATCTGAACCCATCCAGACAAATGTCACGCCGAGTTTGAGCCAGGGGAGCGTCTTCCATTAGAAGAGGGTTATGGTTTTTTCGTGGAAAGATGAAAAATGGTGGTACGAAACCACCTCCTGCGCTCATGCAAGTGATGACTGTAACAAGCGATCCTCGCTCAGTTGAAGTCATTGTTCCAATCTGTTTTTTTTTTTCCTTTCCGAGCGATTATTTTTGCCTGCTGCGAAGGAATTACTGATATTCCGGTTTCATCAACGTTCCAGATACGAGTAGGCGGAAAATTATGTTTTGCGTTTTCTTCTTCCAGCAATTTGAAAAATATATCAACATTTTCTCGAGAAAAACCACGTGCACGGTCGACGCTTGTTCCAGTTGGCTTTCGAAATCTCAGAACATTTCGGTGTCGGTTACAGAAGCCTTTTAACCAATCCTTGCCAGCGCACTCTTTAATAACGGAGAACTTATTGGGAATGTTGTTTCTTGTGGCAATTTGATAACACAATGACCGCACGTCTGCGCGTGTTAGTCCCCAGTACCTTGACTCCATTTCTAGTAAATATTTATCTAAGTCATTCTCAATTTCCGCTGTTAAAATCGGACCCCGGCCAAGTTTAGTTGTCAACAGCTCCTCGCCTCCTCACCTTTCTTCGGCATTTTTTTGATCGAGAGGGTAATATGGTACACTATGCCACTTTAGCCGCCTTTACCTATACCACAATAGCCGCATTAGAGTTTGAACAAATTAATTTTGAATAATTAAATATCGACCAAATATACAAAAATATTGCGTATATGCTTCACTAGTATTAAACTCACTTATTACTTCCCGATGAATAAATGCAGTTTAAAGCACAGGATTTTAATTTGCCAAAAATTTTCCACTGAGCACAAAAAAATGCCAACCACACGACCACGCTATTTTTTTACAACTGACTCACTGTATGCCTTGCAAAACACAAATCACATCACGCTTTCTTAAGATTCTGGGAATGCCGAAATATCTAACTTGGTCCCGTTATTTCCACGTCTTTAGTTTTCGAATAAAGCTGGTATACCACATTACCCGCCTATACCACAATACCCTCTACCAAAATAAATTAAAATGGACAAAAAATTAAAAAACAAAAGTTTTAAAAAAATTTACGATTCCAAGCTTTGTGTATAATCAAAATTCCTGAATTTGAAAAAAATTTAACAAAAAATTATAATACAAAAAAAATAAAAAAAAAATAAAAAAAACAAAAATTAATAAAAATCATGTAAAAAGTTGGACAGTACAGCTTTTTTCTAATTACAAGAAAAAAAATTGCAAAAAAGTTTAAAACAATTTGAATTTCAAGCTCTCATTTGAGTATAAATAAAATGCCTGAATTAAAAAAAAAAAAATTAACAAATAATTAAGAAAAAAAAGGGTTTGAAAAACAAAATTAAAACAATAAAAGAAGTTCGACAAAGGATTTAAAAATAAATTTAATAACAAAAAAAGTTTTGAAAAAGGTTCAAAATAACGTTCAACAAAAAAGTTTTGGAAAAAAATTAATTAAAAAAATTGTTGAAACAATGGAAAAAATTGGCCAAAAAAGTTTTTGAATTGGTCAAAAAAAAAAAATAAAAAATTTAAATTAACAAAAGTTAAAAAAATATTTGAATATAAATATAAATATAAAATTTAGAATATAAAAAAGTTGAAAAAAATGTTCAACAAAAAAAATTCAAAAAATTGGACAAACGTTTTTAAAAAAATTTTGATAAGAACCTTTTTATTTAAAAAATAAATTTAATAACAAAAAAATTTTGAAAAAAGGTTAGAAATAACGTTCAACAAAAAAGTTTTGGAAAAAAATTTATGAAAAAAAAATTTTTCAAACAATGGAAAAAATTGGCCAAAAAAGTTTTTGAATTGGTCAAAAAAAAAAAATAAAAAATAAAAATTTTAAGTAACAAAAGTTTAAAAAATATTTGAACAAAAAAATTTTGAATATAAAAAAGTTGAAAAAAATGTTCAACAAAAAAAATTGAAAAAATTGGACAAACGTTTTTAAAAAAATTTTGATAAGAACCTTTTTACCCAAAAATATTTCCATTTTTTTGCGTTTCTTATCGGAAAGCATGTAAAAATTCCACTAAAAATATGTCTTTTGTTTTCCCTTCGTCCGACAATTATTTGAATTATTCAAAGAAAAAGGACTTGCACGAAAACATCTAAATTTTTAATCCCGGTAATTATTCGATATTTCCTCATTCCTTTTGCATAACTTGTGTTACTCTTTAGAGGAGCGTCTCTGCTCCAGATCTTAAGGACGAATGCAAACCTCCATTTTATTTCATCAAAATCGAAGTGATATAGGCGGGTACCCACACTTAACGTGGTTTGCCTCATATGTAAGTGAGCCACAGATCAAACTATGTAGGCTGCTAAATCCTTAATTGTCACAAACATAATTTCACTCAAACGTGAACTTTATTTTCAATGCCCAAATTTTCCACACATATGCACATACGTGCAAATATTGACAAAACATAAAAAGTTTTAATTAATTCCCTACAAACTTTTGTTCATAATAATACTTTCTAGTTTGTTAACATTTTGAATTCTCACTCGTGCGAACATAAATTAACGACAGACCGAAATAAATTTCCAAAGTCTTGCATAAACAAGACACTAGATCAACAAATGCTTAGTACTCCAGAGGCGATCAGTAGCGCAAACTTGTTCGGCGACTTTTGCCAATTGGCGAATAAATCACTCTGGCGCCAGCGACTAACAAAACTTATTAATAATTCACAAATCTTAAGTGTGAGCGAAGACGTGTAGCCGAAATACATCCGTCTAAATTTGCGCGAAAATACACAAAGGCAAAGATACCTATATATTCGTGCATATGCAGTGGCGAGAAGTGCGCGAAATTATTATGTTGATGAGGTCGTGTTTTATCAAATCATGCCAAGCTGCTGGGGCGTGCGAGGCGCTTACAAATATTTGGACAGTTAGAAGATATTTTAGAGGCGCCAAATACGACAAACGACAGCAAAGACAAAAGCTAAATAAGACGAAGCTAATACCTATCAGCACTTATGTTGTTGTTGCAGGGCATGATATGCTATTGGCGACCAAAAGTGGCAATAGAAAATTTATTGGCCGGGTAAATAATATTCCAAATTCGCCAAGCATAACTGAATTAGTCAAAACCAACATAAGATTAGCATAAATATTAATATTGTACATATCCACATAATTTGTTTCAGAAAAAGCCGAACATTTTGTATTTAGGCCACCGAAGTATTGTGTCTAAGCATAGGGCCAACCGAGAATGGCGTTGTGTTACAGATATCTTTCAAAATCGAATTTTTTCATGAAGCATTTAGTTTGAAACTTCTTTCCAGTGTAACTTCTTCTGCCTTGGCGCGATAATCACTCAAGCGATTTTAGTCCAGTTTGACAAAAACGTCAGTCATTTCTTGCTCGCGCTCACCGGCACCAGTTGAACAGACCAAGCGAAGCTGAGCCCCCTTTCAGGTCTTCCTCTTGCTCTGCTATTATCAGCAGGCATCGCATCAAATATCTGGTATTTTTTAGCTGCATGAGAATTATCGATATCGGTAACTATGGTTCGACAGCTGAGTATGGCGAACTGTGTTGACATTTCTGTTCAGTAAGGTTTAGCAAGTCATCATGAATCGATTAACGTCCCAACAACTGGATATTTTTTGATTACATTTTTATTATAACTAAAATCATAAAAAATTACTAAAAGTATGTACTTATTGTTATAGGCTCTTTATTAATCTGTTGTCTTTATAAAAAATTTTAAGATTTTTCGAAATAATTTTAAAACGGTTCAGCTCACAAGTAATCCGTTGTTGAGTAAAAATATGTGGTTGCCAGTCATAAAATAAAATAAATTTTAGAATTCGCTTGGAAAATCAGTACAATTTTTTTATGAAATATCTAGTGCGCTCAGGGTGTTCCAAAAAAATTCATAAAAAAAATACCCGTCTCCTATTTTTCGATATCTTCTTCTTAATTGGCGCGATAACCGCTTACGCGATTTTGGCCGAGTTCAACAAAGTGCGCCAGTCGTTTCTTTCTCGTGCTAACCGGCGCCAGTTGGACACACCAAGTGAAGCCAAGTCCTTCTCCACCTGATCTTTCCAACGCAGAGGAGGCCGCCCTCTTCCTCTGCTACCACCAGCTGGTACCGCATCGAATACTTTCAAAGCCGGAGCGTTTGTATCCATTCGGACGACATGACCCAGCCAACGTAGCCGCTGGATCTTTATTCGCTGCGCTATGTCTATGTCGTCGTAAAGCTCTTACAGCTCATCGTTCCATCGAATGCGATATTCGCCGTTGCCAACGTGCAAAGGTCCAAAAATCTTACTCAGAATCTCAAAGGTCCAAAAATCTTACGCAGAATCTGCAAAGGTCCAAAAATCTTACGCAGAAGGTGGAGAAAATTTCTGAAACCAAGAGAAGGCATCCTAGCAAATATCCATTACTTGGCTTTTTATGGACCACCCTTACCTGCCCACAGTATCTACTATGTATGAACAGCAAGTCAAGTGTATCAATCGTCGTTTCTCATTTATTATTGCGGACAAATTATTGTATCAACAAACATGAAGTGATGAAGTGATGACAAAGTGTCGTCGAGGGAGTGTTTCACAAAAAACAAACACAAAAATGAATTGAAAAACCGACGCAGAAAAGTGTGAACTGCTTAATAAAAATGGAATAACACAAAGCGGCAACTAAGTTGCGCCAAAGTTCAACTAAACAAGTGAATGGAAGAAAATTAATGAATACTTAAACTGATTCAACTTTCCCCCAAAAATTAGCTGAACCGAACAAAAACACAAAAGGCATTGGCCACAAAAACTTGCCAACAACACAAACAAATTTGGTCCATTCAAAGTATGTACGTATTTACGTATGTCTGTACAAATCATCGCATACAATGGGAAGTTGTTGGCAAAGCTTTAACGGACTGTGCACCCCAGCACCGGCGAAGGCTAAAGCGAACGCAAACGAGTATTGCACGAAAAAAGTTCTGACACAACAAAGTGTTACAAAAAGCACGCATAAATCTAATCATGTACCAGAGCTGTCAATCCCGCTGACGGTTGTTAATGTTGCTGTTGTTGGTGGCTATGCAACAAATAAGCTCTTACAAATCCAGCTACTTGTAGTTGTAATAAACATGCTTAAACTAATGTGGCTCACACGCATGTAAATGTACGAAATAATGCGTGTGTGGTTGTGTGTGCTTTTGCGGAAATGTGACCGCTGCCCCCCACTGAGCAACACCTAAACATCAGCCATTAATCATAACGATAAAGCATCAGTGGTGGTAGTTCATATAAACTGTGTACTTACTTATGTATGCATGTATTTATGTATGTATGAATGTATGTATGTATATATGTGTGCGCAAATCCAATGCAAATGTTGTAGATACTTGGGCGTGTACTCAGCGCTGAGTTGAAGTGAATATCTTGTTGCCCTGAGGCGTTATTCTTCTTTGGTGCCTATGAAAATATTTCATTAAAAATGAAGCACAATTTTATAGTAGTTTCACACTGCAACAAATGCAAACAGTTACATGCATATAGTTAGAAGTAGATGCAAATTAAAAACCCGTATCTTTTATACCAACCATTAAGCACCTGTTATTTGCCATAGAATATATCCAGACAAGCAGATGCAGTCCCGTCCCACTGCTACCCAAACTCACCTCGTCTGCTTAACCACATAGAACCAAATAGAAAAATTTAATTGAAAAAAAAAAAATTATAACTAACCAAAATAGAAAATCACTTGAATATTTTTAGCACCACTTGGTCCCAAGTTTATTGGTTTTGATATTGACATTGTACACATTCATCAATATTTAGGCACTAACTAAGTGTTTCCACCTCCCTTCAAAGGACGTAGTGGCCAGCAGTGAAATCATATATTGCCAAACACAATCCACGGAGACAACATACGACCATCATAGGCATCGCAGACGAACAATGAAATGAAACGAAATGCGACTGCACACCCAGAAGTTATAAATAAATAATTGGCCCATTCACTCCTCTTAGCTGTTTGGCCGAGCTCCTGCTTATATTTGTGGTGTGCGCCTTGATGTTTTTCCACAAATGGAGAGGCCTATAATTTTTCAAGGCAGAAATACACTCGGAGGCTTGCCATTGCATACCGAGGGATGAAAATTAAATCGAAATCCAACTGAATATTCGTCGGCCATATGAAAGTAAAAGGTGATGCGATTCCATTATTCATACAAAGCTTTAAAGCAAACAGCTCTCTGATTCAAGTGTTTGACACTTTTCTACATAATTTTGCCCACCTTTTCAAGTTATTGAAAGATCTAAGTATGCGAGAAATAGCACTTCAATATCTTAGTTTGGACATCCTTTCTTTGTTTTTTTTTTTTCTTTATAAAGGCACAGCTCATTTTCCCACGAAATCCATATAAATCCAAATCTAAAATTGTCCATAAATCGGCATAAGGATAATAAAAAGCCAATTTCCCCTTTGACTTTTCACGCTGGATTTTTTGCATTCTTTTTTATAGAAATCTTCAAACAATTTTTAAATTCACAATGACTTTTTGTTTACGGCTTTCCTTGTGTGTTTTTGCCGTTTACGCGCACAATTTTCGTTGGTCATTCGTTTGTTGAGTGGGAAAAGTCACCACGTAATGAAATCTTCATCTTCTTCCGCGATTTTGCTCGAGTTTAACAAAGCGCCAATCGTTGCTTTATGGTAAAGAATTCCCTTCTGCTAAAGAGGCACCTGTTGGCGTTGGCAAGCGCTTCCTTAGGAGGAAATATTTCAATCCACATAATTTGATGCAGTCCTCTTAAGCCTCACTTTTTCCTAGTCTTGCTCTGAAACCTGCACAAAACAGTTCCTGATAACATTCAAGAATTCATAGCCTTTCGCTCACAAATTTGTAAGCCGCTTGGTAACCACCAAAATGAAATAAAGTTTCCCACATTCAGCCTAAAAGTTTCCATTCATACAAAAATAAGTTCACAGCCAGCAAATAAACTACGCATTCCTTCATTTAGTCACCAGCTCAGTAGTTGGGAAACAGAGAAATTCAATTACAAATACGCTAATTAATAGCTGCATCCGGCAATAGCTGCATGTTTGTCTGTGTGCCCTCACGTGAACGCATCTCTACACTTCCTAGTTTGCATATTTCATTAAAACAATACATTTTTATGGGCCCGCAGCTTGGCAAAAGGAATTGACCATAAGTGAACCGACTATCCCACAAACGAAACTAGAACTTTGGCAGCTGCTTGAGCTGTCTCATATGCACACAAAAGTGTATTTGTTGGTGTATGTGTGTGTATGGGAGCTACATACATATGCGGTATGACTGGCCCGTTGACTGTTGCTTGTACGCTTTTGCATATCACTCAACTATCCAGTCATCTACGCATAAATTGGCCGTCCCATGCGTTGGCATTTACATAAATGCGGGAAGTGGCTTATATTATAATTTCCATTTTCATATTTTTCCAGGTAGTTTGCCATTTGACTAAGTACCAGTATTTACTGTTTTACTTCTCTTTTGTCTATTTAATGCTAACCACAAAGGTGCTGGCTTGTTTTTATGTGGTCACACCAAAGTGATAGCGATCAGCAGCTGAGTTTGGCGGTGAAGGCGACGACGCGTCGT
Organism: Anastrepha ludens; assembly: GCF_028408465.1. NCBI lineage: Eukaryota > Metazoa > Arthropoda > Insecta > Diptera > Tephritidae > Anastrepha > Anastrepha ludens. The sequence continues at coordinate 112,640,006 of NC_071500.1, read as the reverse complement.
GGAAATAGTCTGATTAGCGGCCGGCCAACGGTTGGTGGATTGACCAGTTTGCCTGCTTTGCAAGCGTTTATGGTCTACACCACTGCCTGTTTGAATGCCGTATGCGTACGGAAAGCTCACGCGCCCGGCTTTATCGCATCGAGCCGCGGTGTGAGTGCTGGCAAAGTGCTAATTTTGCATATCAGCTGCTACTCTACGCGGCTGTCATTTCATGATCGCCTTTCGGTTTTTCACAAGTCTCCGACATTCACAAATATGTATGTGGTTCGGTAGAATAGAGCAGCGGCTGTTGCACGCACGTACGTACCACTCACGCACTGGCGCGTGCATTTTTTACACGCATCGTTGGTTGTAGCCGCTTTGGTTGGTTGGCCGGCTTGTAGCAGCGGGCGTTTGGTGGACGTCGCGGCGGCTGTTTATGCGTGACCATGTTTCCAACTTACGGTGCGTCATAAAACACAGCCAAGCCATTTATATAAATATTGCTTTGCTCTCAATCGAAATTTTCAAATTTTCTTTCGCTTCACGCCATTACAAATTATTCGGATTAGTTGTATGTGGCTGACGCGCACTTAAATCTGCGCAACATAAACAAAAGCGAAAAAAAAGCTATTCAATTGTTACTAATGAGCGCAGCAAATAAATTTCGGCTGTTGGTTCCGGCCAGTGTTGCCATTTTGGTGATTTTGGAGCTAGATTTAGCTCTTTTTTTTTAAATTGCTCCAAAAATTTGGATTTAGCTCCTAGCTCTTTTTAAAATGAAATAGTTCTTTTTAGCTACAAATATTTTAAATATTTAAACAAAATAATTTACTACTCTTTGTACTTAAATTAATTCGACGTGTTTTTTTTGTTGCCGTGTGGTAACTCCTGTAGCCATGAACGATTTCTATGTTCTATAATCGATTAGTTTCAAAAGTATCATACCTAATACTATTGGCGCATTTTCACTTAAAAACGCGCAATGGAGAGGTAAGCCTTTTTTTTATTTTTCTAATTAATAATACTTTAAGATCACTTTTTACTTATGCAGATTTATAAGCAAAAGACTGCCGACTGCAGCCAATGAGGGTTCTGACCATGAATGTTTGGCAAAGCAAATAAGGTAAAATTTTTGTTATTTTGTTTAATATAAAAATAACCTCTTTAATGCTTATAGGAAGTACGAGCAAAAACCGCGATCTATATGGCTTCAAGACAAAAGATTCAGGAAGTGGTTGATCGAGACTGGAAAAGGTTTGCAATGTAAGTACTGCCACTGCAGCTTGAAATCCAAATTACACGGCCTTATTCGTCACGCTGCCACAAGCAAGCACATAAATGCAGCTTCGCCATTTATGTCGGGCTCTCAGCCGACAGTTTCATTTATAAAAAAGCAAGAAATGGAAGTACACAGAGCGGAATTGGCCAATGCGTTATTCATCGGAGTACACACTTCAATTAGAGTGGTTGACCACCTAACCATTTTGCAAAGCGGGATATTTTCGGATAGCAAAGCTGCACCCAATTTGAAGCTACGAAGATCAAAGTGTAGCGCTATACTTAAAAATGTGCTAAGTCCCTATTTTAAAAGTTTGCTAATGGCTGATCTCAAAGATAATAAATTTAGTCTAATTATCGACGAAGCAACAGACATAACTACAAAAAAATATGTGGGCATTGTAGTCAGATACTACAGTAACTCATCGAAAGTTTTCGTTAATACTTTTTTAAAACTCGCGGAGTTGGAAAAGTGCACGGCGGATGGCATTGTGTTAGCCATTTCCAATACACTAAAGGAATTTAATTTAAGTTTTGAAAACATGGTGGGTGTAGGAACAGATAATGCTAGCGTTATGGTTGGGGTTAATAACGGAGTCATTACTCGACTGAAGGAATTCAATGCCAATATCAAACTCGTTCCTTGCATTTGTCACTCAATACAACTAGCTGTTTGTGCGGCTTCGAAATGTATGCCAAATGAAATCGAATTTATAATTTCCGAAACCTACAACTGGTTTTCAAAATCTTCGCTGCGACAAGCACAATACGAGTCTCTATACTCTATCATTAACGATGGTATGTGTCCATTAAAAATTACTCGAGCGTGTGAAACACGGTCAATCGAACCAGCAGTCAAAAGAATTGTAGATCAGTGGTTGGAACTTAAAACTCATTTTGGCATAGCCGCTTTGAATGAATCATGTCACAAAGCCCAACTTCTTTCAAAAATGTACACTGATGAAAATTTGGCATATTTCCAGTTTTTAAAACCAATTTTAAGTGAAGTGCAAAAAGTGAACAAACTTTTTGAAAATAACATAGCTGACCCTATGAAATTGTTTTCCGAAGTTGTATATTTAATTTCAAGCTTGTGCATCAGTATAGTGTCACCTTCTGAAGATTTCAACCTTTTAACGTCTGAATTAGACAATTTTTTTACTCCTATTCCTTACTTTCATTATAATTTTGAACAATTTATTCGACAAAAAAAAGAAGAAAACACCATAAATGAGAGCACAGAAAACGAAATTCGTAATATTTGTCGAAAATTTATAATGAAATTAATTGAACAGTTGAGGCAACGTTTGCCACATAACATAAATACTTTAAAAAAATTGATTTTTTTCCACTGAAAATACTCTAAAAACAATAAAGCCTCAAATTTTTGATTACTTTGAAAACGAAAAAAATAATTTCAATATAGATGAAATTACATGCTTGGAAATGCAGTGGCGCAACATACATTTATATGATTGGAAAAATGTGAACAATACTTTAGATTTTTGGATCGAGGTTAAGGAATATAAAAATTCTGTAAATGATAATCCGTTTAATGAACTGGCAAATTTTGTATTTTCTCTTCTTGTGCTACCACTTAGCAACGCTGAAGTTGAAAGAACTTTTTCGATGATGAATTGCATTAAAAATAAACATCGCAATAAAATTAATTTGGTTATGTTAAACACTTTGTTAACAATAAGATGTGGGCTTAAGAGACTTAATAAGTGTTGCCATGATTTTGTCATAAAAGATGATCTCTTATATACGACTGCAACAATAATGATGATATTGTAGAAGATTTTTGTGGTGATGAAGAATTTGATATATTTTGATATATTTAAATTGATATGTTATATGGTTACACTTTATTTAAAAAAAAAGTAAGAAATGTATTTTTTTCATTGTTTTCCATACATAAATGTGTTCCTAATGAATTCTTTAAAGTACAAGATTTATTTAATGTGATGTTTAATAGACTATTTTTTTTTTGTTTCTGCTTTTGCAAATAAATGAATATATGAACTTTTTCATATATTGTTATTACTGAATTGTTTAAAAATAATTTTAATTTTTGTAAAAAAATAAAATATGTGAATATATAAATGTGAAATATAATAAAAGTCACTGAAAAAATTTTAGCTCTTTTATTAGCTCCAAAAAAAATTTTTGGCTCTTTTTAGCTCTTTTTTTTTACAAATTTAGCTCCAACAGCAAATTTTTTCTGGCAACACTGGTTCCGGCCCATACCCGCAAAGCGACCACCACCACGGCTGCCGCCGCCGCCGCTACGGCCGCTGATTTGGTTCCATCAGATTGTAACGCGCCTGCTGGCTTACACCTATTATGTTGGGGCATACAGTAAGCCTTGTTGCCACCAACGCCGCCAACTCACTGCGATAGTAAAAGGCCAGTAAGTCAACAAAGCTCCGAAAATAATGAAATTTACATAATTGCAAATTAGCATAATGAATTTTTTTCTGTTTTTGGCTTTTATGTTACACGTCTCTTGTTTTAGTTTGGACTTGTTCTTTTTATTGTAGTTTCAATTTAAATAATAAATTTCGTAAATTTTCATTTAGAGGTCAGATAATAGACACGCGTGCATAATGCGGTACAAGCATAATTAAAGGGTTATACTTAGGTATACGCACGTTTGTATGTGTGTGTGAGTAAGTTTTTTATGTTTGTAGATTCTAGGCAAACGGTGGCCAACTGTATCGCTGAATAGCGGCGTGGCTATAAAATCTCAAATGGAAATAATTATAGTGATCTGGGTATGTAATCGCTGGGCGAGATAATTGGTGTGAGGCAACAGCGTGGAATAGTAATTAGGGAAAGACACACAATTCCACTTAAGGTAGTTAAGTAAGTGCCCACGTATTTGTTGGTATTAAGGGTGCCAATATGTGCGGCAAAATTAGCGGTCAATGTTAGCGGGATTTCTGGATATTTTTTTATGTAGTCCCGAAATGTCGGGATCCAAGCCTGGCCATCGCTTTATTAAATTCAGGAAAAATGTTGTGTGTACCACCTTTTTATAAAAACTAGAAGCAGCTAACATGACTTGTTTCGATTTCGGGATATTTTTTATGTACGCCCGAAATTTCGAAATTCGTGGATGCTCATTATTTTCTTAAATTTAGGAAAAAATTATTACGTACTTAACTTTTTATAAAAAGTAGAAACACCTAACATGAGTTGTTTTGATTTCGGGATATTTAAAAAAAAAACAAAAAGTCTCTAACATATAATGTTGTGATTTCTGGATACTTCAAATGCCGTTATCCCGATATTCGTGCCTGATTTTATGTCTCTTATATCCAGTAAAAAATTTTTGTAACGTACAATGCTAGAATTTCGAGATACCTTTAATATAGTCCCGAAATCCCGAAAATCAACTTTCCCAAATTCAATGAAAATTCAATAAAACTTTTTGTTTTCTACGAAAACTACTCCCGATTTAAATATCTTGTTTTGAAATTAAGAGAAATTGTGCTAAATATTCAAAATAACTTTAAGTCTGGAACCAGTTTATGGACTAGTTTATGGCAGATATTGTGTTGAAAATAGCTTTTATATAATAAATACTCGGTAAAATTGTATAATGCTTCTACAAAAATAAGAATCGTTAATAAAAAAATAAAAAACAACTCAAAAAATAAAAAATTAAAAATATACACAAAATATATCCTTTTTACATAATTTTATCTAGGCACGTGAGTCATCTGGAAACACTATCTTTTATTTCTTGAAAACGATTTTTTTCGGCAAAAAAAAACCAATATCAGCTTAAAAACTTTACCACTTTTTAGCTATTTTAGGGAAAATATAATGTGGTCACAAGCATAGCAAAGCGTTTAAGGACAAGTGTTCAAGTTTTAATCTACATTTATTGCACATAAAACCTGTCGACAAAAGCAACACTTAAAAGTTTTCGGTCCCTTGTCCGGTTTTTTCTATGCTGAAAGGTGAAAACTTTGCTATTTTGAGTGCAAACTTTTTTCCGCAAAATTTTAATAATTAATAAGCTATTCCGGTACTTAGTTAGGCCATCTACGCTTTAACTTGAAAAACTGAATAGTTTTTTCCGGGATTCATAGCACTGAGTTCTCCCAAAACCGGAATTGACATCACTAATATGCACACAAAGGCTGAATCGAAGTATTTAAAAATACCATTAGGCTGAAAGTATCTTTTGTTAGTTCTTCCCCTGCGTTTCGTCATCAAGAGTGCGGAGCTACCGTCTTACAAGACGGAGGCAAGAATTATAAAAGTATAAAATTATTAGTATTCAATAGCAATTTTTTTTCTCTTCTCTCGACTCATTGCAAATCGACGCTTTATTGCTACGTGGGGAGTGCCAGGCTGGCACTTCAACTACTGACTGGTACTCTCCCTTTACAAGTCGGTTTGTTATGTGGTTGAATAGTTAAAGGCTCCTTAAAGACATTCGAATCCCAGGGATCAGGGTAGAATCCATGTGAAATTCGAGTTCTATAAGACAGAGATGGTCAGAAATCTTAGTAGTTACACCAAGGTTTATAGAGGTATGCATAGTGTAAGGATGAGCTCCAGTGGTATCGCAAGGGTTCTACGACAGGTCTAAGTGTGCCATTACGACCCTACTTACCACTACTAAGTTAAGAGCAAAGTACTCAAAACCATTGCCAACATTTAACGCTAGTCAAGTCACAATCCTTTATCAGCTTATATTCCATATGCAATTCACATTTCTTTATACACAAAACGATTACCAATACTAACTTTCCTGTCCAGTCAGTAGTGCACATAGTAATTCTCCTATTATAGTCAGATGACTTTTTGGAATGCGGCAAAAAGTTAAAATATGATTTCATTATAAATATTTCAGCCACTTCGACTGTAACTATGGCAACGGCTTTTTAAGTGGCCTAACTATCTTCAACCGCTCTATCATTCCCTTCAATATATCTACATATGTGCGACTACAAAGCCAAGAGTGTCATTGACATTGCCTAGCGTCATTAGAGATTCACTGCATCTCTTTATACTTCTTAATTTTACTACAGGGAGGCTGATGAATTTTGCTACATTAAGAAACTCAAATAACTTTTTTTTTAGTGTATGGAATTTATTTATTTTTTTTCCAAGTCATTAAATTTCATTAAATGTAGCTTAACTAGTTTTAAAAATAATTGAATTTAAATGCCCCCCATGCTCGTTGACACAAGTGCGGCATCTTAGTAAAAAGTTGTTCATTGCTGCTTTGAGAGTTGCGACAGGAATAGCCACAATTGTTGCCCGAATGGATTGTTTTAGTTCATCCAAATTTGTTGGCTTTGTTTTATAAACTTCTTGTTTACATAAACCCCACAAGAAAAAGTCAGGTGCAGTAAGGTCAGGCGACCTGGGGGGCCAACGAAATTCGGAGTTTCTTGAAATCAGTTTATTGGGAAATTTTCGTCGCAACTCTGTCATAACAGTCTGGGCTATGTGAGACGGTGCCCCATCTTGTTGAAACCACACAGAGTTGAAAGGAATTCTCTTTCGGCGTAGTTCTGGATAAAAAAATTCTTTCAGCATTTTCAAATAACGGTCTCCAGTAACCGTAACGGTGTGACCATTTTCTTCAAAAAAATAAGGCCCGACAATACAGCGTGAAGAAACCGCACACCACACTGTCACGCGAAGAGGATGCAATTCCGTCTCGTGGAGTATCTGTGGGTTAGAAGTACTCCATATTCGACAATTTTGTTTGTTCACATTGCCGTTTAAATCGAAATGGGCCTCATCAGACATGAAAAAGTAGTTTAACATGTTTTGGTCTTCTTCCACCATTTGCAGGATCTTCTGGCAAAATTCCAAGCGAATCGGCAAGTCTGCTGCATTCAGTTTGTTAACCATTTGAATTTTGTAGGGAAATAAGTCTAAATCTTTGTGCATTATTGTTTGCAAAGACTGTCGGCTGACACCAAGCTGAGCAGATAAGCTTCTTGTTGAAACCCTTGGATTGCTTTGTATAGCTGCAGCTACAGCAACGATCGTTTCCTCCGTCCGAACTGGTGGGTTTCGATGATAAGGCCTTCTTGGGACTGTTCCTTGCTCTGCAAAATTATTCACCAGTCCCATTAGGGCTCATCTGCTCGGGGGATCGCCGCCAAACATCCGCCTGTACTCTCTCTGTACCAAAACTACGGACTCCAGTGCGTGATAGCGGCGGACTATCCAAATTCTTGTTTGCGTGCCCCAGTTATCCATTTTAATAAATTTTAAAGATCAATCTGCAAATTAAAACAAAAATGGAACAGATAACTTAAAAAGAAAAAAAGTTATTCAATTTTTTTTTGGTAGCGGCTTTCATCAGCTACCCTGTACTTGGAACGCCATCACCTTCAGTGCAGTTGGCTGAACGAAACCAATGACATATTCGGCCCGAATGACATTTTCGCTTGTGTCTCCATTTATCCATTATTACGCACCCTGCTAATCAAAAAAATCTAGTAGGTGTAGTTATAAGATGACCACAAATAAGCTGCCCTAGTTTCTGCGCTACTTCCTCTTAAATGCCGCTTGTGAATGCAAACCGCTGATAACAATCAAAAATGAGTAATGCCTGCCTGACTTTGGAAAGGCAGTCAAAGTAGGCGTATATGCATAAACAGATCTGCAAAATATAATTGGAACTCGCAATGGTCGGACTAATGTTATTATTATTACTTATCTCACGTCTATCTATCCGCACCTGGCGCCATTTGAAGCGCATAAAGCCCCCTACCGATCATAATTCTGTAACATTTGACTCTTTACCTTTTTTGACACCCACGTCTCTCTTTTTGCTTGTAACCGTATCTGGAACCCAGCAGACACATTTAATGCTAAAGATTTCCTTATCGTTGCCCCCATGTTCGCGCCGCTCCCCGCCCGGCGCATTTTACACGTGCAGGCCGTAAGCTGATAGCATTAGCCGTCGCTGCAGTCGCTGACATTTAAAACCTTCTCAATATTTTACGTTTTACTTTATATAAAACATTCTACCTTTTTATTTTATTTTTTCATTTATTATTGTTTTTATTCTCATAATGTATGCATTATTTATTGACGAGTTAAGCGTCTAGCAGTGCGACATCTGGCATCTGGCGTCTGTCTGATAAGCGCAAACGACTGCCGACATGCTTACCTACATACATGTGGATGTATGTGCAGGCACGTCTATGCGCTAAGCTTCCGCAATTTCCTGACGCAATCCAAATACGTTGGCGAGTCATTCAATCTGGCGATAAATAATAGCCGGCTAGCTGACTGCTGGGGGGTGCGCCAGGAGGTAGAGCTCAAAGGCAAAATCAATAAAAACAGAAATAAAAATGTTCACTTTTCCCGTGTATGAATATTTATATTATTATGAGCTTATATTTATTTTTTATTTTTCATATTTTTTACTCAGTGCTAAAAGGGCGTAATTTGAAAAGTTCAGGTTGATGCCATCCTCTACAAATATCAAGGTAATGCTGATTTATAAAATTATCTCGATCAAAAGATGTGTCCATTTCATGTAGAAAGTTTAATTTCTCGAAAATGTTTGCTTCTAAAATATATTTTTTGCACGTTTTGTGTTATGACTTGGTGCATAAATTTTGATTATTAATTTTTCATATAGTTTGATTACTAATTATAAAACAATACCTTAATTTATTAAAGTTTTATACTAACGATCAGTGAAGGTTCACTTAACGTCTGTTTCGTAAATAGTTCGTTAGTGTGATGACTCACCTCACCGCAGGTATATTATGCAATTGTTGAAATAAACTAAGGAAGCGTATATGTCAACACATATCCCTGCAGGAAAGTTCTAAACTACAAAGTAAAAAAAATTCTGGTTCAAAATTAGTACGATTTCACCAACTTTCAACCATTTCCCTGTTCATATTGCAAGTAGCGACATCTGAGCTCAGGGTATAACAGAGCTCAGAGTTTACGTTAACAATCACACCTCGCTCTTCTTGTGGTGACTATAGTGACCGACATATGGTAGAAAGTTGCTGGTTCAAGTCGAGCTGAAGGGTAGTGTGGTGCTTAAATATAATGCAAGGCAGTATTTTTAATAAAATATATATATTTTTTTACTTTATAAAGGATATATTTTTTATAAATTTATAAATAATAAATTTTGTACGTCACACATACAGCTTGAAAACGAAAAGAAAATTTGTTTGATCAGTCCCAATTAACGCGTCTAGCATACCACCTGAAGGCCGGCGGGCCAATTAAAAGGTCAAAAAATCGATTTTTTTTTTTTCCTGAAATCAATAGCTTAGATATTCAAGAACATGAGACACAAATTTTCAGAGTTAAATTCCAAGTATTTGCAGAGCTACAGAGCCGAGCGTAGTGCGGCGTCGAGCAACCGTGCGCTTATTGTTGTAGTTTGAAGCGCGTTTTCTCGGCTTTTCATTTTCACGATTTTACCTAATTTATGTACACGATTGCAAAAAAACTAAACGAGCTATCCATTTCATTCAAAATGCGTTATCTTCAGTATTGTTTTCTCTTCTATGTGAACTAAAAAAAACATCCAAAAACTTTTTTAAGCGACTTTTTTACCCAGTTGAAGAGTTTTTTTTTCCTTGAAAAACCACTTTTTTTTTACCTTCCCCAAAAATTCGAATTTTACGTGTTTCTCCCAATTTTCTTAGTTCACATCGAAGATAATTACATCAAAATTAATAATCTTTTTGTTTTTTGTTTTCAGATGAAAATTGCAAGTTGTATCTTGTACAGAAGTTGGATACTTCAGTGGCAAGGCGCTCTGGGAATCTATTGATAACTCGGCTTACAATACATTGTTGGAGATTGTAAAAATTTTTTTTTTTAGTTCAAATATATATTAAACTATCCCCAAAACTTCATTTGGCTAATTGTTTTTTTTCTCATCCTACAACGCTTCGCGAAAACTACTGAATTTAGGACATCTAATTGGCCCGCCGGCCTGAATGACGCACCACTTCGCTACCTTTAACACTATTGTGTCTCTAGTCGGAGCGCGTGCTAGTTTACTTAGTACCAGGCCCAAGCTATCGAGAAAGGAATGCCGCGTGGGTTAATTGACATTTCCTACGATCTTGTTGTATAAAATTCTGCAAGCGCTTATACGGAAAAGGGAAGGAAGACGAAGTAGTCATGGAGTGATTTCATGTCCAATGATTCATGATTTTTTGGCATGGTCTAAAATTTTTCTCAAAATTGGTTTATTTGTAGGTCTGGAGGTAGTAAGAAGTAAACTGAAACAAATTTGAAAATAATTTAATAGCTTTGAGATTTATTCAATGCTCAATTGTTTTATATGGCTTTTTTTCAAGAAAATTGTCTTCGGTTATTTTAAACATTTTTATAATTTTTTGTATGTTTTATCCTAAAAAAAAAAAATTTTATTTTCAAGATTTCTGAGAAAAAATGTTTATCAAGAACGCCCCCTCAGATATTGTTTAAATTTTTTTCATTAATACCTAAGACTATGCTCAGTAACCCCTGAAAATTTCATGGTGGAATTACATTAAGTTTTCGAGTTATTTTCAAGTCTTTACAGCGAACCAATGAAAAATAACTTGCGCCTCCAACGGTAGTCGTTTCTACGTTACCGGAACGACCCGGATTTATATCCGGCCAATGACTGCCACTCATCAGCATTACCCGTGCATGTATGTAATATTTATGTAAAATCAGGGTGCTGATTTATATTCAGTTCATTAGCGATGGCCCAAACTTATACATAGTTTTTATTCACCTTTGACGGATCTAATATGAGACGGCATTTTGTTGTCGAACTCTGCAGACAACCCAATATTCTAGAGATAATAATTTTATTTATACTTTAACCGGTTTACTCAAGAATTCAGTCATCTCTAACGACCTAAAACAGGTTTGCCCGGCGTCAGAATTCATATATTTATTTAGCATTAATTATATAAAATTATTTTTATTTATTTGCCATTTTGACGCGCTCTAATGTAGCTATTAATGTAGGCACACACACGCACACTTCAGTGTTAATTTATATAAGAAAACACCCATAAATATGTCGGTCAAGAAAAGTTATAATATAAATTCTTAAAAATACTGAACAAATAAAAGTTGGCACCATTACCAGTTTATATAAAAAACGAAATTTTCAAAACAAACAGTGACATTCGTATTGTGAATTTGTTCAGAATATTAGCTAAAGCTTAAAATTAATATAACCAGATATATTAAAGAAATATGAACATATAATGCAAATGCATGAGTGCCGATTTGCAATAACAAAAATAAGAAGTAAATTTTGAAAAATATATGGTAAATCTATAAATTTTATAAGTAAATGCCTGAAGGTGTAAATGAATATATGATAATAACAAATATACAATATAATAAGTTGAGTATTAAATAAGTGAATCATTTGTCCAAAACAAGAACAAGAAAACCGAATGATTTGCATAATTTTTTTTTTAATAAGAGATAGCGAAATTGTCGCAATTAATAGAATGCTGTTATTGAGCTTTCCTCTTATGAGAAATTTGGGTTTACTGGCGAAGGCATATACGGGTACACAGTTGGTGGCGCTAAGCAGTTGTCACTTATATATAAAAGGTTTTCCAATAAGAGGTGTTATTTTGATATTCAAAGAAAAATTCTATTTTTTAATATAAATGATCGGAGGTTTATTTCATTATAAAGAAGAAGGTATGCCGTTCATAGTGGAAAGTTACATCACTCAAATGCCCACCACGACCACGCTTACAGGACAATATCCTTTTCATGGACTTTGCCATAACCGAATTGCAAAGTGGCTGCCCTATGTCCTCGGTAGCCTTACGAGTTTCATCTTTGAGGTCTTGAATCGACCCTGGGCTGTTGGCGTAGACCTTCTCTTTCACGTGGCACCAAAGAAAAAAGTCACAAGGTGTAAAATCACCTCTTCGAGAGATAACACAGTCCGGAAACTTTTCCCGTAAAAGATCGAATTGGTTCGTTGCTTGTGTGGCACGTAGCGCTGACTTGTTGAAAATAAACGTTGTCCAGATCAATACCATCCAATTCCGGCCATAAAAAATCGTTAATCTCGCTCGATAGTCTTTATATAAAAATATATTTAAATAACACCTGTTATTGGAAAGCCCTTTATTTAATTGCAAAAGCTTGCATCGCGTTTGCTTGGTTGGACAAGATATGGAATTCTACATCGATTTCCACACATACAAAGCTGCATATTTTCAACTCAAATGTGGAATCGGTCCTTTTGTATGGCTGTGAGACCTGGCTCATGACAAAAAAATCAACAACAGAAAGTTTTGGGCGAATTGTAAGCAGTTACCCATTCAGACTGAAATAAAGTAGAGGGAGAGGAAGTGGATTTGCCATACTCTTCGAAAGGATCTCACAGAAATATGCTGACAAACACTTGATGGGAACCCGGAAGGCAGTAGAAAAAAGGACGCCGTAGGTGCACTTGGAAGGGAATTCTCGAAAAAAAATTGAGGCTGCAGGGGAATCGTTCAAAGGAGTCAAAGTCATCGCGAAAGATCCTGACCGTTGGAGGGATTTTGTAGAGGCCCTATATCTCATTAGAGAAGACAGAAATTAGGAGATTCGTGTGAGTGTCAGAAATAAGAAAAATAGGAATTAACAGCAAATTTTTCTATCCGATCGTTGTTCTCATATTTGAACTTAAGGAAGTACGATTAAAATAAATGAATTGTTCTATAAGCAGTAAGCTTTGAGAAATGTTTCTTTAAACTTTTTTAATTAAATAAATAATACTCAATACCTGTTTGCATCTAAATATATAAAAAAAAAATAAAAAAAGGGTGCTTAAAGTTTTACGTATACAATGGAAGAGTGTTGTTCAGGCCTATGCTTCCCAGCGGAGTGAACAAGGAAAACAAAAACAAAAATTTAATAGCAAAAAAATAGTGCATATTGATACTAGTTCCGAAACGTCGGGATCCCGAAATCGCATTTATTAAAAAATGTCAAAAACCATTAAGAATACTGATTTCCGTATTCCGAGACTACATTAACACGTTGGCTGCCAAAGCATTTTTAGAATTTTGATCGTTCAGTAGCAGTGTCATTTAACAATTTTGGTCACCTGAGGCCAACAACTTATTTATGTTCTTTTTTGTTTCTTAGTGCCTAAAAATAAGTTTTGTCTACTAGCGACTTTATTTTGGTCGCTAATTTTGCAGTTATAATGGTTTTTTTGTGTCGCACATTTTCGTGCGACATGGCCTGGGAGATCATAAAACATGTTGTGGGGCCACGTCGCACGAAAATGTGCGACAGTAATTTTTTGTAGTTTTTGAGTTGTATTTGATATTTTTGGTTTATTTTACTTAGTTTTCCACCAGGAAGCGAAGGCAACGAGCTTTTGAAAAGCCTCTTGCTGTTATTGATTACAACAAAGCTAAATTAGGTGTTGATATGTATATCCGATCAAATGACCGCCTACGCCACCACTCTCAGAAAAGGTGTTAAGTGGCTTTTGAACTGTTACTAGGAATGTCTGTCGTAAATGCCTTTATGATATATAAAAAGGCTACAAACAAACAAATTTCAATAACCAAGTTCCGGCAGGAGACTTCAAATGCTTTGTTGGACTTCATGTCTCCAGAACCCATAACAAAAGGAAAACATTTTATAGAAAAAAGAAAGGACGGCAGCGGAAAAACAATAAGGCGCGCTTGTGTATTGTGTTATGCCATGTCAAAAAAATCTGTTGATAGAGTAACAGCCAGAAAGAGCTTGAAAAGGACCACCATCTACTGCCCAATAAACCGCAACTATGTGTAGAATGTTTTCCTAAATATTCCCACCAGAAAAATTAATTTTTGCACTGATCTCCATTAAAAAATTGAATTTTTAATTTTAAGTTTATTGTTTTTCTACTGATTTCCATTTGAATTTACATACATATATATTTTTATACAATATTATATTTGTTTTGTTCATAAATGAATTAATTTTTAAAAGAATTAATAAAAAGACAAATTTTAATTTACAACTTTTTTATTATCCAAAAAAATACCATTAAAAATACACAACGGCCATGGGAAATACACCAAAATGTTCACCACAGGCCAGAGAATCCAAATTCTATGTAAAATTCCATATTAAAATGTACAAAAATGTGTGGCCTCAGGGTAACATTTACGTGTCGCATGAAATTGTGCGACGTGGCCTCAGGGTAACATTTAGGTGTCGCACGCAAATGTGCGTCGTGGCCTCAGGGTAACATTTAGGTGTCGCATGAAAACGTGCGACGTGGCAGCCAACGTGTTAAAGCAATCCCGAAAAACCGGGTATATAAATGAAGGTATTTTAAAAGAGGCGCATAGATGTTGTTTTAAAATAACATAAACAATAACATGCAAAAGTTTAAATTCCTTTCACTATTTTTATATTTTTATTCAAAATATGGCTCTTAATATTTTTATATGAAAAATTGCATCCTTTAAATACCCACCATGAACACCACAAGTAAAATGCGCCAAAGAGTCAATTCACGAATGCCCAATTTTTGAGCACGTCCAGATTTCGATGTTGAAGGTTGTTCAGCCACACTTTGCGCTACAGCAGCAAGCTTCTCAACAGAAAGTCTAGCTTTTGGTCTGCCAGTCGTTTTTCTGTGCTCGACAGAATCAGTTTCTTCAAATTTTTCAACAGCCTTTGAAATCATAAAATCAACCAAAAAAATTGCATAGTAAGTTTCAATAATTTTAACGCGTTGTTCTATCTTATAAAATTGTATGATAAGGTAAAATCTAGGAATTAGTCACTACTGACAGCGAGGCGCTCCGCTAATGCATATAATAAGGAATCTAAAATCGTGCTATACTACAAAGTGGCTTCAAAGTAATCATCCAATTTTGGTTTTGAAAAATTTTTTACTAAATAAAAGCAAATGATTTTGTGCAATCATCATCATCACTTTTTGGCGCTACAGCTCCATGTGAGCTTTGTACCTGCTGACCAAAATTTCTCCATTTGCCCCGATCCTTGGTTGATTCCTTCCAGTTGTTGACTTTGAGTTTCCCCATGTCGTCTTCTAGTTCGTCAATCCATCTTGGTCTTGGTCTGCTTCTTGCCTTCGTTGCAAATGTTTTAGCGGCAATTATTTTTCGTTGAGCTCCCGGGGTCCATTCTTATGGCCTGGCCGAGCTATCTTAGTCTTTGGGCTTTGATGAACCGCACAACATTTTCCCTTCTTATAAGTTGTTTCAGTTCATGACTCCATCTTGTTTGCCACTCGCTGTTGTCTTTGAAGATTTGGATTTGGTGTTTTTCTTTTTCACTTATTGTGAAAGACTCCGATCGGTAGCAAAGACGTGGTCGGACTATAGATTTATACAGCGACATTTTGCGAGGTCTGCTCAGCAGCTTCGATTCAAAAAGTGTAATAAGTGAGTAGAATGCTCTATATGCTGCTTGTTTCTCTCGTCGATGGTGATGCTCATTGCGTTGTCGTGACTTAGTTTAAACCCCAAACACGTGAAAGTTTTCACTGCTTGAAATTCATATGCCCCGACTTTGATTGTACCACGTACAGCATCATTCTTTCTGAACATCAAAACATGTATTGTATTTTCCTCGTTAATCCTCAATCCAATTTTACCGGTTGTGTTTTCTATATCACAGAAAATATTTAATAATGCATTCAAGTTTTTGCTGATTATCGCAATATCATCCGCAAGCTTGAACGATGGAAATCTTTGCTTTGAACTTTTATCAAATCGAGGTTCGATTGCTTCTTAATTATTCTTAAATATTACATTTTTCTTCACTTACTCTAAATTTCATATTTTCCCCATAGATAGGCAAATATAGACCCAAATATATCCATATTCCTCCATATCCACATTCGTCTTTTCTATTTTCAGAAGTTATTTTTAAAGCCAAAAAATTGCGCTATATCCAGAACAGCCGGTGGCGCTGAATGGCTAAACATCATTAATTCGATTGCATAATAATTTTTTCAAAGAAATACTAGACTTTTATTACAAATATTCTGAGTTTGTCATACTTTAAATTTGTATTATGATTTTATGCGATATAAACAAAAATTTAATGCCCTGAGTTTTATGGCTTCTTACGAAAACTCTTAATTAATTCCGTAATGAGATGTTGATATTAACAAATTATATGGATGTTTGAGTGTATTTGCTCACAAAAATTCAAAAACCAGTTTCATTTAATTTTTTCTGTTCCGTTTGGTAAACGAATATTAAAAATAATCAATTTTGCAATCTTCAAAACTCTCAGTTCAAGGAGTGTTGGAAAAATACGCTAATTAGTGGGTTAATGGAAATACTTTTTAGCATTTATATTTTATATTTTTATATTAGCAACTACTTTAAAAATATAGTTAATTTTTAGTGCCAAACAAAGGTGTGGAAATATACAAAAAATTGTGGGAGTTGGTTGGAATAAATGTGTGCAAAAAATACTTATTTAAATAAGTAAGTAAAAAAGCTGTAAATACAAGTAATAAAATATACCACACAAGGCCGCATGCAGGCGTACTTTCGTAAATTTTTAATAGTTTTATAATTATGCACCTGTATTGAAAATTGTGTTAAATTACTTCATGGAAACTTATTTTTTTTTTTTTTTAATTTTAAATAAATTTATTATTCATATATTTATATTAAAAATTTAGAATGTGTTGGTTAAGCGCTGGAGTTTTAATCAAACATTCGATAGATTTCAGGTTGGCAATCAAGGAAACTTAGTTTGATTACTTAGAGTATATAAGAAATATGTGTGAGAGAATGCCTTAGCAGGAAAATGAGAGGTACTCACATCTATGTGATTTCAGATAACCAAGCGGCTCTAAAAGCCCTTCTTTCAACAACTATCACCTCTAAATTGGTAAATGATTGCCTAAACCTCCTAAACACGTTAGGAAACCTCAACATAGTAACATAGGACATGAGGGAAATGAAATGGCAGATGACCTTGCAAAACAAGGAGCAAATATGCAACTTACTGGTCCTGAGCCTTTCTGTGGACTGACAAAAGGCCACATTAATGAATTCCTTAGAAAATGGGAAGAAAGAAACCTTGCCGCACACTGGCTAAACTGTGCCGGTCAGCGTCAAGCCAAACTATTCCTAAGTCCCAACAAGGGAATATCTGACAAACTTCTCCCACTAAACAGAGTAGATCTGCGTCTTTTAACAGGATACCTTACAGGTCACTGCAGCCTGAAGTACCATCTAAATAATATTGGTCTATCCGAGACCAATGTCTGCCGCTTTTGCGAAATGGACATAGAAAGCTCAGAACATGTGCTTTGTGAACGTCCTGCGTTGGGCAGACAAAGACTTCACCACCTTGATGGTATCGTAGTATCTCCATGCAATCTTTGGAACAACAAACCCAAAACTGTGCTAAAATTTCTAAAAAGCCTAAAACTCTAGGGTTACAAAATAGGCCTTTCACAATAGATCAGCTCTGGTCGCAGTGCGTAATGGCCTTCTAATAATAATAATAGAGTATATAAATGGAAGATTACTTAAGCAATTCAGAGCAGGACTTTTTACCGAAACAATCGAATTTTCTTGCAATTTTCCATACTCAAAAGTCAATTGGAATAAATATAATTTCTCAAGAGAATACGAACATGTCACAGGTTTATGTAAATATACTCGTACATATAAAAGTTCCTATCGCTCCGTTTAAGAGCAAAGGGTCGTAAGTTCCGGTTTCAGTAATCGATTGTCATTTAATATGAGGAACTGGTTGGATTCGATTCTGGTACTGGGGACGCCAGATACCTTCTACTAACCGAAGGCCGGTCAAGATTGATGAGGACGTAGGTGTGTCTAGCTATCTCACAAGTAAGCTCCATGCGTCATCTACTGTTTGCCAGCATGATGCAGACCAACTCGATCCAGAGCTTGCTTGAGCAAGAAGGGACGGTGACATACTAGACTGAGCTGACTCCTTCCTAGCTCATTCGCGATATAATTTCTAGGTATGACTTTGTGATTGGACTGGAACTGATACAACGTTCACGGTGCACCGTTAAGGCAACTCATTTGAGTGAATGAAAATGGGTATGCACTCCGACCTCACGTCTTTGGTGCCCTCTACTCATTACAGGACCTCTTTCAAACCCAGCTCTCTGAATAAACATGAATTTGACTGAGCGTATGCGCCTTTCTTTCGGCCGCTTCCAGCCGAAATATCTAATCCAATAGTTCTACGTTCAACTGTTAAACTGGAGGAAGTATTTTTGCAGTAGATATTTTATGGCAGAATGACTATTAGAGTAGATAGTGAATGGTTGTGCCGCAATGGATGACGAAGGACCTTTGTTCACAATCGAACTGAAATATATTAAAACAATATACAAATTTATATTCAACAATGTCGAAAATATCTACAAACTCTTCGCCAGCGCAGTGGGATCCCGCAAGGGATTGGGTTTTGCGGAAGGTGAAATCAGAAGAGTGTCGGAAGATAGATTTTGAAAACGAACGTGGAGAAACGATTTAGAACTTACGATCTCCTTTGGGATGCTTGTTTTCATTAAATGGAAATAAGACTGGAAAAGATTCTAAAAGCAGGTTCTTTAGTTTGGAGTGTCGAGAGCACTAAATCTTCTTAACGCGACGAAATATTATCTACGCAATCGCTAAGTTCACAGTTCTACAGGTTTTAACTGTATAGATAAGAAGGAGGTAAGTTCCTATCAGCACTTCCGGCGCATAAGCTCTGCGCTCTAAAGTATGCACTTCAATATCTTGGACAATTTGAAAAACAAAAGCTTGAGTAAATCTGGTAGGATGGGCGATTTGGATACGCCAAGGAACGAGATGGTTCAAGAACAATCAGAAATAGGGCTGCAGAAATCTTGACTCGGTATCTCAGTGGGTCTCTCCGTAGGGACTTTCTCTAAGATTAGCTCATCTGTTTTGGTCCAATGCCAAGAAAGTTAATAAATGCTTTTCGGAAATCTAATTAACCAATTCAACGAGAAATAAGCCAACTCATGTACCGATGCGGTGCAGTTCTGCCCACAATTTGGAGGCCATTTCCTAAAAACTTATACACCTACACTTCAGCTGACATAGAGAAACGGATCCCATTTTATATTGTGAGTTCAGAAATGCGATATTGAGCATAGTTGGTTAGGAGTTTTCACTGTCTGAGATCTAAAAGTGCGGAAGCTACAAGAAAAATATGTAAATCGCTTGGTAGGTGTGCTGTTAGTTTACGAGCAGCTAGAAACTGGATTCAGAATTTATCGATTAGTGATGAAACATCGATCTTTTCTTTTGCTGTTGAATCGAAGGATTTTTTTTTTGGTAACCTGGGAATTCGGTTCGCAAAACAAAAGCGCGGAAAGCAAATGTGAAAACTTTGATAAATAATATACCTAATGTGCCCTCAACCTTCTCCCAAACACAATAAAAAAAATTGTCCAGATATGTATATAAGAAATAGCAAACGTTTCCAGATGAATTAATGTCTGGAAACGACAAATAAAAATCAACATCGAAACAAAACAATTTCAAATAGGGAACCATTCGCTCTGCCTCCACGACAGCAAATCCAAACTTAAATTTTAATTAAAAATAAACATTTTCCGCCCCGCCACTCTCAAAATTGCGCCATTCGCTGAGTGGCTGGGCGTTTTTTGAAGATATTTTAGCGAAAAGTGCAATTGAAAATATTTCATCAAAGGCCATAAACGTGGCCACAAAGTCGAAACAAATCCGCGCCCAAGGTGGGTAGTCATGTTCTTCATTTATGCGTAAGTATGTGTGCACTTGTGTGCAAGTATGTGTGTGCTATGTATGGAAGTAAGTAGTTTGCACAAATCAAAACCATAAAATACGCCCATTGACCTGGCAACCTGCGTAATTGCACTCAAAGACATTTCTAATGAAATGGGGATTTTTTGGGCTCAACTTAAGGTGGGATAGCTAAAATGTATTGCTGCTACTAACTACGCCCATAACACACATGCGCTGGCAATAATGCTAACAACAACAACCGTAACATAATGGCAAATAGCAAATTAAGCCAACAAACACACACAGAAACAACAATTAAGAAAAATCTATTAAGCGCACTATATGGGAACATGTGTATGTGTAGGTGTATGTGCATTTGAAGTAGTGTGGCAAACAACAAAAAAAGCTGGAATTTATTGGGGCAGCATACAGCAGTTGTGGTGAGACATTTGGGTATGGCGAGGAAAACTTGTGGCATATATTTTGTAATTGTTGCAACCCACCAAAGAAAAACTCATTACGTAAGTGAGCATTTATTGCGGCGCACAGAAACTTCATAAATATACGACTATTACGAATGTGAATAGAGCGAACTGGTAGGAATTTTCGATTGAAATAATGTCAAGCTTCTTTGAACATCAGTTAATTGGCTTTATTTACTTGTAATATATAGAGAAGAGCTTCTCCCTTAGTAGGCAGTACTACTTGAATTCCTAGGAGGTATTCGGCATTAAAATCCATTTGAGTTCACGAAACAGGAATAACTCTACGGCACTCTCTCGCTTCTCGATTTAATAGCAGTACATTTGAATAATTCATACAATTTCGATATCTGGATTTTACGTATTTCTTACCTATGCCCAGAATTGCACAACTGAACTATCGATCTCTGGCTTGAAAACTATAGTGCTTTATAAAAAATTTACTCATCGTCTGCCAAGTTTCCCCCACTGACTCTGTGGCAAGGAAAGAGAAGTGATTTTTAATACTAAAAATATTCAGACCATAAATAAGTTTGAAGGTTTGAAAAAAATGCTTCAAATACAAAACACTACTGTAACATACAAAATACTACAGTGAAGCAAAATAGTTCGAAAAAATCTACAAAATCAATAATTCAATCTAATTTAAAAACTCATAAAATCATAACTCTAAGAATTCCAAATAAGTTCAGCATTCTTGACTTCAAAAGAGCTTGACCTCTTTGGAGCACTGCGAGTCCGCACTAAGTACCAGGTATATAAATATGAAATGAAACTTTTATCTATTAGTCCATAGATGTCGCTAGGAGTCTTTTTAAACCTTCCCAAATGACTTGTTTTTTTTTCGTCTGTCATCTTTCAAAAATATTCAGTTCATTGTTTGTTACATTTCATACAACAATGCATTTTTGTCGCTCTTAAAAATGTCGAATTTCGTGCCTTCAAACTACGATTTGCGGACATCGAAAAACCACTTTTGGAATGCTGCTCTCCCCGATCAAAAGCAAGTCTTTTGTGCATCGAATCGTTGCGGGTGATGAAAAATGGGTGTATTTCTCCAATCCCAAGCATAAAAGACCACAAGCCAAAAATAACGTCCAAACTAAATCGCTTCGGCCGCAAGGCAATGCTGTTTGTTTTCTGGGATCAGCGTGGTATGATTTGGTACGAGCTATTTTATTTAAACCAGGTGAAACAGTTGACGGTGCACGCTACCAACGACAATTGACCGATTTGAATAGAGCACCGAAAACGCCCAAAATATGCCGATCGGTGTCACAAAGTAATTTTTCTTCATGACAATCCACCGCCACATCGAACAAGAGCGACTCGCGAATTGGTGGAGACGTACGATTGGGAACCGCTGGTGCATGCGGCTTACCCACCAGACTTGGCGCCTTCCGATTACCATTTGTTTGTATCGATGAACCACGCGCTTTCCAAGCAGCGCTTCAGTTCTCACGAATAAGCCGAAAAATGGCTCCGATGATTGGTTTGCGGCCAAAGACAGCCAATTTTTTTGGCGCGGCATCCACAAATTGCCTGAGAGATTCGAAAAATGTGTCGCTAGCGATGGCTGTTATTTTGAAGATTAAATTTGTACAAGCAATTCTTAGAAACTTGACACTGCGTACTTTGAATCCCTCATCATCATGGCAATTACAGCTTGTTTTGAGCCAGTGCTTCCTTTACAAAATCTCTCCATACGTGTCGGTTCAGTGCATGGCTCCTTCTTGCTGTTATGCACCGTAGGTCCTCTTGGATATCTCCAATACATCTTCTTGGGGGCCTTCTACGTTTTCTACTGCTCACAAGAGTTGAAGTCCTTTCAGAGATACCCTAACAATTGTAACCTCAGCGACGTAGCAAAGCGCACAATGTTTTGGTTGCCAATCTGATTTTTTGTTAACAAGCGGTGAAAGTAGTAGAAGCAAGTAGAAAGCGGACTTGTTCTTTAATTTTGATTTAGTAACGGAAATTATTGGGTGTCATACAAAAATTCGGGCCATGACACTCAATAGGCTTATGGGTTAATACTAAATATTTCATTGTTTTCTGAAGTTTTTTTTTTCTTCTAAAATTTCTTTTGCTGATACAGCATTTTGAACATAAATACTGACATAAACATTTTACAAAAAAAAACAATTATATGACAAATCGGCCTGAAGTTACCCGACATGATGCTACAAGAATGGAGAGACACAAAGAAATAATGTTATAAATAAAGAGAAGACTTTTCAAAATTTAAATGGCGACCTTATAAATTTAACATCTTTTAATCAACTATAAATTAAAGTTAAATATTAATTAGTAACTATGATGGCCAGCCGCCGTAGCCGAATGGGTTGGTGCGTGTCTATTATTCGGGAGAACGTAGGCTCGAGTCTCAGTGCATGAGCATCAAATAATAGAAAACTGTTCTTCTAATAGCGGTTGCCCCACGCCAGGCAATGGTAAGCCTCGCAGTGTATTTCTGCCACAAAAAAGCTCATCATAAAAACCATTTGACGTTCGTAGTCGGCTTAAAACTGTAGGTCCCTCAATTTGTGGAACAACATCGCACGCCATAAATAGGAGGAGTAGCTCGGCTAAACATTTAAATTATTTATTTTTTTATTTAGAAAATCGATTTTTTTTAATTTCCTCCTTCTAATCCTTTAATACATTCTGTGGATCATTGAATTCAACCACTCCCATAACTGCCAACTGCAACTCTTATACATTTTTTACAACTTGCCAACCATCTGCTCAAAAACAATGTTCCTACTGGGTATTTTCAAGTACATGAGTAAAAACATGCGAGTCTTTACTTTTAATCCGTCTGCATGCTGAGGTGAGTCTATTAAGAAACCCATCATGCGAGCATGTGAGGAATACTTGCATGGTATCCTGTATGCCAATACAAAGCACCGTTTAAGCTGAACAAAACCCAAACCTTGTTTCGTTTTTATTTTGTGGCATAACAATACGCAAGTGTGAGTTGGTAGCCTGCTGGGCTGCTTATGAAATAAATTTTCTGATCTCTAGTGCGTATTTAGTATGTTGCCACATAAAATGGTGTATTACACACATACACCTACATATATACATTAACAAGTTAGCATAAAAGTGCGCTTGGCTGGATATGTGTGCATCAAATATCTGTGTGAGTGTGTATGTGTAGGTATTAAACGAGCATAATAGTCGACGCCGTAACTATATTTTCAGGGTTGCATAAAACCCGCACACAGCCGCAAATAGATTGATATGAATATGCGCACTAGCACATGCACACATTCAATGCCAAATGGCGTTGCCAACACAATGCATAAATGCCTACTCCGGCTGCTGCTCCTGCTCCTGCCACTAGCAATTCCACCGCTGCGACTGCTGCTAATGTCGTCGTTGTCGGCAATAGTGAATTTCATTAAGCCCAAAGTATGTAAGTACAAGTGCGAGTAGTGAGCGCGCGGTGTGCAGCGCGGCCTGGTGGCAGGGCAATTCAAATGATTTCATGCGTAACAAATAAATTCATTAAGCGACATACCGCCGACTGCGGTGTACACACCATCCCGCTCGTTCGCTCATTTACGACTGCAGATATTGCTGATGATTATCTGCGATTTTACAATACCAACCTACACACACACACGCACTTGTGCACCAGGCAGTCAACTAAACACCAGCCGTCGGCGAATTAAAACAGGCCCAAGTAAATTCAGCGATAAGGCGCAGTATGCGAAGTGCGTCAAAGGAGATAAAAGTGAAAGTGTAAGGGGGAAGGAGATCAGCGCATATATGCATAGGCGCTTTAATACACGTAATGGCACAAGGAAAAGGAAGCACCAAAGCAATTGAAAGAAATAAGTAAAAAGAAAAGAAAAACCAAATTTACGAGTACCCTTGGCATCCCGCTGACATTTGACCAGCAAAGCAAATGAAAAGCCATTACTGTCACAAAACACGTAGCAAGAAGGTACGCGCAACCAACAAAGGCGCCACCGATGCCAGTGGTGAGCGCTAAGACTTCCGGTTACGGATGCGCTGATTTGAATGTTTATGATTATTGCCAAACCTGTTTTCACGCTTCCACAATTCCTGTGATGAAAATATTTATTTACTTTCGAGCAAAAAACCAAATCTTCTACGACCGTACGTAGCTAGGCTGGTATGCTGGTCGTGTAAGTCAGGATTAGGCAGTAGGACAAAAGCGGCAGAACAATGGATGTAATATACCAGTGCTATGGAGGGGAAGTAATAACGCAACCCCTTTTGAACCCCCCGTGGCGTACATATATATTTGTATAATCACATAAAGTAATCATACATGTCTTTGAGTTGTAGCGTAATTAGCAAAAATCAGTTTACAGTTTTTGCTTCTCTGGACGGTAATTGGATTACGTAAAATACGTGAATGGTGGGAATAGATGAAAATTTAGTCGGACTTACATAGCAAATAATGTTATAGTTGTGTTGTTGTATAGAAAACTTGAACAAGATACTAATATAGACGAAGGAAGAAAATGTACAAAGAAAACGAGGAGCGAAGGGTGAGCGAATTTGAAACAACTAGCCAATTAAGCCATCTGCGCACTTACCGAAGGAGTTGTAAAATTAAATTATTTAACTTTAATGCAAAATTTGGATAACCAGCCGACGAGGTTACAATGAAGTTATGGCAATGATGGTTAAATGACACCCTAGCGTGAGTAGAGTTAGACTGCTAATTGCGGTACGTAAAGTCTATAATTCTGAAAGTAAACTATTCCCTAAATGCTATGCTTGATTTCCTCCCCCTGGATCTTAAGATACAACAGGAAGCAATAAAACCAATGTGTAGACTCCATAAATATGGTTTCTGGCAAGAAGATGGAACTTCGGGACACAGAGAAATCTTTAAGTTGCTGTCGGAGCAGTATCCACTGTTTTTGGCACCTAAAGATGACCTGATACCCACAGTTTCATTTGGAAGGAAATTTGATGTTAGATTTTCATTGCGTGAGCAATGGAGCAATCCAGAATGCATTCAGGGAGGTTTGACGAATATTTTCTTTACCGATGGGTCCAAGAACGAAATAGGGTCTGGAGCCGGACGGTACTTAAACGATAGTAATAAGTATCACTATGCTATGGGGGAATGGCAACTGTTTTCCAAACAGAAGTTTTTGCCATCCTAAAAGTAGCCGAATGGATAATCGAGAGGAGATGGAGCGGGAAACAGATTGGAGTCTTCAGTGATAGTCAGGCTGCATTGAAGGCCCTGGAGAACGCGAAGCAAACCTCAAAGATTGTTCAAGAATGTAAGAAGAAGATTAATTCTGTGGCAAGACAGAAGACGCTTGCACTTATACGGATTCCAGGACACTGCGGTGTTCAAGGAAACGAAATTGCCGACGAATTGGCCAACCGTTGATCAGCGGTGCCCCCACAGGGGCCAGAGCCAATAATCGGAATCAGTCCTGCAGGAATCAAGAATTGGATCAGCGATTATGTATGCAATCTACATAAAGATCGATGGTCCGGTCTAGAACGCTGCAGAACTGCAAAGTGTTTTGTGACAAGTCCGGACAGAAAACTGTCAAACTTTCTACTAAAACTTAGAAGGAAAGATATTCGGTTGATGGTCGGCATCATTACAGGACACAACCCATGGGGTCAGCATATGACCACCATTGGCATCATCGAGGACCCGGTATGCCTGTCATGCTTGGAGGAGGCGGATAGCACTGAGCCCTTTCTCTGTGAGTGTCCTGCCTTTGCTAGACCACGACTACGAGTATTGGGTTGCGATGTCATGAGAATTAGTAATATTCGTTCTCTAAAACTGGAGGATATTTACAGATTTGCCAAAGAATCGGGAAAATTTTCACAGGACTAACTATCTCTATCTCTGTCTCCATTCTATCCTATATCTTTCTCTGATACTTTTCTCCTTCCCTCCTTGACTATCTACCCCCCTTTCCAGCGCTATAAATACAATGGGCTCTTTAGCCTGAGTGTTTTAGGAGCCACCAAATCTCCTGGTGCTCCTTGGCTCGACCTTTTCAAATTCAAATTCAAACTATTCCAGGAACGTTCCAGTCCTCAGCTGCTAGATACTAAAAAAACAAAACGAATAAACTAAATTCGTCACCCTTCCAAGCACTGATATTTGAGAATAGATTTTCGTAGATCATCAAAAGCAGATAATAAGTTAAACTCAGGGTTCAAATAATAATTACACCATATTTCGACCCATTTCGACCACTTTTTCCTTTTTTACTTTTCACGATTTTTTATAAAAATAGAGTTCATTCCACAAGAAATAAATACCCTATGAATCAAAGTTTGAAACTCTGAACAATGTTTATAAAAATTCGATAAATTTTCATCAAAATATCAAACTCTTTTATCAGAATTAAAAAAAAATTTGGTAAGTGGTTTAGTACAATAAAGTTCAAGTTTAAATAGGAGCAAAACTTTCATTAATTTTTGAAAATTTTATTCACCAACCATGTCGCGATTTTTTCCATATAAAAAAATGTTGCTTTGGTTATCAAAAAATTGTTTAAAATTAACGAGAATTTTGGGTCACTTTTAAATTGCAGTTTATTATACACTAAATTCAGTGTGCTATAAAACTGCTTACCCAATTTTTTTTTTCTTTTTGAATGCTACTTAAAAAGGTTTGCAATGTTGATGCATATTCTATGAATTCTTATAAACCTTGTAAAGAGTTTTAAAGTTTTCAAAACATAAAACTGCACACAACCTATTGTAATCTACAAAAGTGTTGTATACGAACTTGAATGAAGGACTAGCATTACGTCCGATGTTCAGTTCTATCAAATGCTTCAAGACTGAACTGAGCGTTGAAAAGACTTGCAAAGGGTTATCTAAAACTACAAGGTACATTAGAACATGGTACACAGACGAGTTCATAACCGAGGAAGGATCAGAGGCAGGTATCGCGCAAAGAGATACTTGTAAGAAATAGACGAGAAAACAAGTATATTTGATGCGGAATCCTACACCATAGAAATATGCGCTGAACGCAACTATAACAACCCACCCATAACTGCATTACTAGGTAGCAATCAAGGTTCTCAGCTTTTTCTGGGTTACATCAAAATTGGTGTTCGACTGCCTTAATAAACTGAATTTCTTAGGCCAGAATAATCAGGTACGCACACAGACCGGGTCACTTGATTAGAGGCAATAATTTTTATGGAATAAAATAGTTATTAAAGCAAGCGATCTAGTATTTCAATGTTTTCTGATAATTCAAGTGAATACTGCACTTTGCTCGAAAAATAAACATCCTTCAAAATATTATGCCATCTAACGATATTTCGTAGTAGCTGTGCAACTGTGCTTGATTTATTGGTTCACTTGAATAGAGGCACTCAGTTTGACCACATTATTTGAGCATTAAAGCTATAAAAAGTGATCGTTTTTTAGGCATTCATTGTGGTTGGGCGAAAACAGAAAGGTTTAAGGTCGGCGGGCCAATTAGATGTCCTAAATTCAGTAGTTTTCGCGAAGCGTTGTAGGATGAGAAAAAAAACAATTAGCCAAATGAAGTTTTGGGGATAGTTTAATATATATTTGAACTAAAAAAAAAAAATTTGTACAATCTCCAACAATATATTGTAAGCCGAGTTATCAATAGATTCCCAGAGCGCCTTGCCACTGAAGTATCCAACTTCTGTACAAGATACAACTTGCAATTTTCATCTGAAAACAAAAAACAAAAAGATTATTAATTTTGATGTAATTATCTTCACTGTGAACTAAAAAAATTGGGAGAAACACGTAAAATTCGAATTTTTGGGGAAGGTAGAAAAAAAAAGTGGTTTTTCAAGGAAAAAAAAACTCTTCAACTGGGTAAAAAAGTCCCTTAAAAAGTTTTTTGATGTTTTTTTTAGTTCACATAGAAGAGAAAACAATACAGAAGATAACGCATTTTGAATGAAATGGATAGCTCGTTTAGTTTTTTTGCAATCGTGTACATAAATTAGGTAAAATCGTGAAAATGAAAAGCCGAGAAAACGCGCTTCAAACTACAACAATAAGCGCACGTTTGCTCGACGCCGCACTACGCTCGGCTCTGTAGCTCTGCAAATACTTGGAATTTAACTCTGAAAATTTGTGTCTCATGTTCTTGAATATCTAAGCTATTGATTTCAGGAAAAAAAAATCGATTTTTTTGACCTTTTAATTGGCCCGCCGGCCTTAACAAATCGCGACAAAGAACAAATCGATATCTCGGCCTCGGAAGGACTTTGAAATCGCAAAATTGCCAAACGGATTGCTCGAAGTCCAAATCTTGTGGATTCGCCTGCTATGGTAAGGGCTACATAGACAAATCTGCGATGACTTTAACACCGACTCAAGCCCGCAGAGGCCTTAGGTTTGCAATAAATTCCGCCCTTTCAACAGAAAAAATTAGAGAAATAGCAAATGTTGCTGCCAGAAAATCCACTGTTCGAGGTTATTCGCACTATTCTAAAAGCGCTACATCTGAAGCATAAAAAATTCCAAAAAAAAAAGCACACCCCTGAATAAATTTCACAAAGAACGCCGCCTCTATTTTGCAAGGAACCACACGGCTTGGAGTTATGTTACAAATGACCTCGGTGGATAGAAAAAAGTAGTATTTAGTGACGAAAATAAGTTCAATTTGCATTGGCCGCATGGATACAATTGCTGTTTCCATGTCTTAAGAAAGGAGGAAAGGTACTTCAGTGGAGCTATTTAATTTTATTTCCGCTACCTTTCGAAAAGGAAAGATCTCTTTGATTGATAAAGCGTTGACTTGACAACTTGAAAGTTCTCCCCATTTTATGGCTCCAACTTCATCACTTTTACCTCTTATGCAATCTCCGGATGACTAGTTGCCTTCAAAACATATGAAC
The DNA here is from genome assembly GCF_028408465.1 of Anastrepha ludens. Classification (NCBI taxonomy): domain Eukaryota; kingdom Metazoa; phylum Arthropoda; class Insecta; order Diptera; family Tephritidae; genus Anastrepha; species Anastrepha ludens. The sequence continues at coordinate 112,610,630 of NC_071500.1, read as the reverse complement.
TATAATCAGAACTGGTTTTCTTATAAGGAGATTTCTCCTGGATCAGAAATACACTCGGAGGCTTGCCGTTGCGGGCTGAGGCGCGACCGCATTTCTATCACTTTAATGTTTCGTGCGCATAGCGAACTCGGGCACTAATCCATTCGGTCAGCTTAATAATGGGAATACTCCACTACTCTACGGTGCAATATTTTTGGTAGTAATATTTAAAATTGTCGCTTTACTAATTTTAATCGGTTGCCGTAGTAGAATGAAAGCGAAAAAAACTTGCATTTTCAAATAGTGAACGGAAAGTTAAAAAGCTGAACTACGCTGTTGTGTACGCACAACTTTCTGGACCTTACCTAACAATTTTCGAGTGCCTTTTATACAGAATTATCAATCAGTGCTCGTAATTGAGACATGCTCCGTCAACGTGCTCCCATATGTACATATGTATGTGTGAGTGTACGTTCGCCAACTGACTACAGATAGAATTCAAATATTCCAGACCCATAAACAAATTTCTTCAAATCGCGTCTATCATTACCCATGCAATCAATCATCGTTACTTGCGCGGCAACAGCGGAAACTTAGCTCGTAGCCATTCATGTCGACTGCACCCAAACCCCCACTTACATCTAAAGGCATTCCTGACAGTAGCGTCCCAAGTTATATGTATAAACAGTCATACGTAGCTATAAAAAAGTAAGATATGCAAATTAAAATGCGCACATTTCCACGCCACACAGTGGATAACAAGGGAGAGTATGCGCTGGTGAGCTGAAAGGTAAGGGTAGGAGGCGGAAGTTGGAATAGACACTTAATTGAACGTTAAGCAACAAATTTTCATATTCATTTTTTATTGCGTCTGCGCCTCGTCGTCTGCTTACGAGATTATATAACCCCTGTAGAAAATTTAGTATCTTATCACAAATCAGAAAACTTAAATTAAACAAATAGGAAGTATGATTTAATTTGTATGGGACACTCATATCTAACAAGAAGAAGTAGTGACTTTTGTTATATTTATCGCTTTGTCGAGTCGTAGGCCAAGACTCGTAATCATGAACAAATAATTTAGATAAGCTGTGGTGTTGCTTTAGTTCCTATGAGTTCTAGAAACCAACGGATCAAAGAGACGTAGTAAAGAGACAGATGCTAAAAGTATTCAGGGAGTTTAGACGATACTTAAAATTCAATTACAAAATCTGCTGCTCTACTTAAACAGTTACTTCCTGTAGATCCGCAGGTAAAATCTATTGCTGCTCAGAGCGCTATTAGGTTGAAGGAGATTGGCCTCTGGAGACTATTTCCTGTAGGACATAGTAGCATCTTGGAGCACATCTCCCCTTCCTTCTATGTTCTTCGCACTGATCTCTCCATCCGCAAACTGGGATTTGAGGGTTGTACTAGGGCTATCTTTCCGAACAGGCAAGACTGGAGGGAGGGGAGAGTCGGCACGGATATAGGTACCTCTATTTTCACTGACGGACCCAAGATGGAATTTGGAGTGGGAGCGGGGTTTTCTCTAAATCAGTCAGCATTTCGGTCTCCTTTAAGCTGCCGGAAACGAGCAGCGTTTTTCAAGCAGAGGTCTTCGCGATGCTGCAAGCATGCAAAATGCTTCGGGATCGCTGTTGGGAGGGAGACATTAATATTTTTTCCAATAGTGAACTCCTGTAAGGGAGAACTCAAACATCTCGAACGAGCTGGAAACATGTCTCTTATCTGGGTTCGTGGGCAAAGGAATATAGAGGGAAATGATATTGCTGACCAGCTTGCCAGGAAGGAGTCGACAGAACCGGTTTCAGCTGTCTCCCTCAGATATCGGTGTCCCTTTGTCCGTTGTTAAAGAGAAACTACACAAAAGCTCAAGGCAGATGGAGGTCTGGCTCATCGTGTGCTATTTCGAAAACACTATGGCCCCAATACGATAGAAACAGAACACTTAAGGGGATGGGAATCCCCGCCATTCAATTTCCACACTCATTGCGGTGTTCACTAGTCACTGGATGATCGGTACTCATGTGGAGAAGCTTGGAATTCCGTATAACCCCTATTGCAGAAGCTGTGGTGATCCTGCAGAGAAAGAGACTGATGAACACTTTCTCTGTAAATGCCCGGCTCTGGCGGCTAGGCGTTTGAGATTCCTTAGCGTGCCCTTTGGGGATGACTTGAAGAAATTCTCCAGCCTAGATCCCTTTTCTCTCCTCCACTACATCAACAGCACTGGATGGGTGTAGATGGGTTTTTTCAAATTTTTTCGCGTTTAGTCCTCCACATTATGGTATCAAAACGGCACGTAAGTGCTACTTGAGGTGTGCCTGTGGTACTCTTGTCATTTTACCAACCTACCTACCTACTTCCACAGTTGGTATTGTTTGGAGGAAATTGAAAAAGTTACCTGGCACGAGAAAGTGTGTAAAAAATATGAACGCTTGTCCTTGTATTTTTTTGTGTTTTATAAAACCGGTTTAAATGAAACTTAGCTATTACATATATACCTTCACACCAGTAATATTCGATCAATACTTTGAGCAACTCAGGCCAATACAATTCTTAGTGTTTGATGAACCGTGAGAGGTTTCAAACATTACAACCTGTCTTTGAGAAATCGTGCAGACAGTAGCTCTGCATTCCTTCTCTACCTTTCTCTCTTTGGATCATTATCTCTCTCCTTATAAGGTTTACGACACGTTTGCTGAAAGTGCAATAAAAAGGTCGTGGGACAAACCAGTGTATTTCATGCACTTGTTCCATGAAATAATCAACACTTTTGTCTGTGCGCCTGAGAAACTGTAGAGAACACTTGCCTTTGCTAGGATATGCTAGCAAAAAAAATTGCTTTTCGCCTTGAAATCTGACGTGTTATGCGTATGTCAAAAAGTGATTTGATCACTCAAAACTAGTTCAAAATTAGCCGGAACTAGTCCCGAAGTAGTTGTAAGATAGTCCTGAAGTTGTTGTAAACTAGTCCTGAAGTAGTTGTAAATTAGTCCCGAAGTGGTTGGAAACTAGTTTGAAGTAGTTGTAAACTAGTCCTGAAGTAGTTGTAAACTAGTCCTGAAGTAGTTGTAAGCTAGTCCTGAAGTAGTTGTAAGCTAGTCCTGAAGTAGTTGTAAGCTAGTCCTGAAGTAGTTGCAAACTAGTCCTGAAGTAGTTGTAAATTAGTTCCGAAGTTGTTGGAAACTAGTTTGAAGTAGTTGTAAACTAGTCCGAAAGTTGTTCAAAACTAGTACTGAAGAGTTGTATACTAGGCCTAAAGTAGTTGTATACTAGGCCTGAAGCTCTTGTAAAATAGTTCTAAAGTAGTTAGAAACTAGTCCTGAAGTAGTTGTATACTAGGGCTGAATTAGTTGTAAACTAGTCCTAAGATATTTGTAAACTAGTTCTGAAGTAGTTGTAAATTAGTCTTAAGGTAATTATAAACTAGTGGTAAAGTTGTTTGGAACTAACTCTAAACGATTGAAATAAAAGCATACCTTAATTACTAGAATGTGAACTTTTCTTCATCTTTTGTGAAATTTCCTACCTGCAGCTTTTTAGTGCAGCAATAACAAATCGTAAAAAACTAAGTAGATTTCCTTACATTTTTCATTCGATATGCCTTGCACACTTTTGCATTAATAATTTCTAATTCTATGGCAAACAAAACAAAAACAAATCACACAGCCACCGTCCTCCACCCACCATCTGCCTTGCAACTAAGTACTGCCTGACAGACATACTGAAAAACTCCTCACTTTGCTGCCGCTCTGGACGAACTTTGCTATTCTTACAGACGTGAAATCTTGAAATCAATTCAGTTCGTTCATTTCGTTACGCCACGCTCTTGCAATTCAATTGCAGTCGACGTGATTTGTATGTCGTACGGGAATATTAAATATATATGTATGTATGTATATACTAATCAACTTGTATATGTATATAAGTAATTGTACACAAATTGTAAAAAAGCCACCAGACGCGCTATCAATAAAATTTATAGCAGTCAGTGAAGCAGTTTTTTTATTCTGAAAATTTGCATATTCAAATGGATATTACGTATGTGAGCAGTTGTTTTCTTGAACTATTATTTTATTTCATTTAATAACTATCAGATTTTATCCAAGAAATAATTATCACTTTTATCTATAGGTTCGTTTAATTCCGGGCAGAGGGCACCCAATGTATCACAGCTGATGATTCATTAGCAAGCCAAATATCTTCAAGTCGATTGCTAGCCTTCCTGCCCTATCTTGGTGACAGAATTCTATCAGCGCCTCCAAGTAAGTGTTTAGCTGGTTTTGGTCTGCGAATGGCAGTATATTTCACACCTATCCTACATATGTATCTGCCGGGTATTTTACGATCCGCCTCCTGAGAAGCGTCCGATGAGAGCCGGAAAAAAATGTGAAGTACGCAGCCGTTCACATTTCTCAGCTTGGATTCTTTTGCTCGAGAAATTTACAGTAGATTTTTGGTTTCAATTTTGTTATTTTCTAATTCGACATAAAGTGTAAAACTTCCATTTATGTGACTTTTGTAAGAGAGCGAAATTAATTAATACTTTTCAATAAATTCCTGTGTTGTGTTATTAAACAAGAGCTAGAGGGACTTTATAATATGATTATTTTGATATATGCGCAGATTTAAATCATTTTTTTTCACAAAAAAGGGAAGTTGTTTGCATTAAAAATTTGAAAGTGTTCAAAATATTGTACAAACTATCTTGCTCCACTTCGATTTCTTTTAGGTTCCATTTCTTTTAGATGCAAAGCAAACTTTAAAGGAAAGAGTTTACTTCGAGGTTTTTAACAAAAAATAACTTAAGCACAGCAGGCCGTGTATGGCGAAAACTAAATATTATTATTTTCATGACGTAGTTTCTTCTGCATACTTTGAAATTCTTTCTATTATATCACAACGAATACCAGAATATTTGCATGTCGCTTGCAAGTTTTGCTTGTATGATAAAGCAGTTTTCATTTTCACAACAAATGTTTTATTTGCGCGATCACACAATGGAACGAGTGAAGCGAAAACAATCAATGAAAGCATTTGTTCACAGCTAATTAACATACCAAGACAAACAATATATTATAATATTTTGTATTTTTTTTCGTATATTTTTCCACCTTTAATTGTATAAACTTGCATATATTCACATGTTCATTGACATGTTGTTGCAAATAAGTAATAATTTGATTTTTAATATTAGTTTTTAAATGCAAATAACAAATGCTCAGATATTTCACATTGGCATACGGCAATTAACCACCGATAAACAACTGCTCACACAGGACAAACACACAACACATTTTTTTTTTTTTTTTGACAACAATGGCTCACATTCACTCATAAACCTATAAGTGCAAGTACAAATGTACATATTTGCCAGTGGGTACTGATATGTTTGTTTGCGACATCTTCCACTGCTGCCTCACCTTCCATGTCGTTTTATGACTTTTCATTGGTTTGCGATATTTGTGCGAAGTAATAACATTTATGCGTCTCTGAGCACGCGCGTGCTTTAAACTCAACACGGGCATACAGACAAACAATACCTAAATATGTACGAAGCGATCTATAATTATTGTACGTCGTAATGAGCCAAGCCCGCACAGATAACCGCCAGCGCGGCCTGCTTAACTATGGCCGTTTGCGGCGCTACAGGTGAGCAGCCCCACCTTGTTTGGAGTGCCCTTGCCGCTGCTGCCGCCACTAATTAGCACATCTTTGCCAATTTTCCTTATGTATTGATAATATTTTATTTTGACTACATATTTGCACTTTTTATTGTTGTAATGAAACACACCTACAAAGCAAACACTGGTAGATGCAAAGAAATACATACATGTACACGCATACATAGGCGTGTGAATAATGGCATTAAGGCTATAAAGTTATTTATATACCCGTTCGTACCTATTTATGGCGGGTGGGCGCTGCTCAAGGAAATGGGTCGTAAAAAATCTATTAAAAGTAATTATTTTTATTTTGTTTTAAATTATTATTTAGAGGCAGTAATTGCAGTGATAAATTCTAGTTTGCGCAAATTGCGTAAAAATAATTTCATTACTTCGTGCACCACTCCACGGATTGCGAAAAAAATTAGTATATTTAAAAACATTTATATTTAACGATTAGACGCTGCTTTAGCGAACTGCTTTGCCAAAGCGAAGCACTTTTATGATAAAAGTTGTGCGTAAATCTTTTTTTATTTTTTGTTATTCAGACGATTAATTGAGGGCATGGAATTAAAAATAATGCACAAATAACTGCACTCAAATTCATTTTTCATAAGAGGCGGCGGGTGTTCGAGTGCATTTCTGCCATGGAAAATCTCTTCAAAAAAACTATTTGTGGTTCGGAGTCAGCTTAAAACTGTAGGTCCCTTCATTTGCGGAAAAACATTAAAACGCACGCCACAGATAGGAGGAGGAACTCGGCCAAAGACCCTACGTAAGTACATAACTTGAAAAGTTATGGGGATCCCATTATAAAACTTGCAGTAACTACTAAACGTAGTCTCAACCATTGATAAAATAAAACGGAGTGATTAATTAAAATTATTAAACTTTTTTCAAAAAATGGAAATACAACAATTCGCCCAAAATTCTTTACATTAAGTGTATATTTTAATCTAAAAACCAAAAAAAAAACAAAATTTAAGAAGAACCGAAACTATTTGACTTTAAAAACTCCGTTAAAAAATTTTAAAAATTTTATAAATCTCAAAATTATTCAACTTTTTTCACAAATGGCAAAAAAAATTGTTCAACAAAATTCCTTTTTTAAAATATATATTTTAACCTAAAATATTTAAAAAAATGTAAGAATGTTAAGATGCACTAAAAGTATTTTACCTTAAAACTCTATTCCAAAATTGAATAATTCTCAAAATCATTAAACTTTTTTTAAATATGGCAAATAAATTTTTTCCAGAATATTATAAAGCAAATACTGTTTGATGTCATCATTTTTCATGCAGTAAATATTTTTGGATATGCTGTCAAAGTTCCATCCAGTCAATCGGTAAAAATTTGATTCGAGTTAAAAAACAGATCAACTTTAAAAATGCAGTTTCGAGAAGAACGCTTTTAAAATGTTGGGTGTCGGCGCACTCGCATCCCATACATGTACTTATGAACATTCAAACATTCAGACTTAGATACAGGCATGCTCGAAGCTTTTGCTTACTCCTTTTAGCAGCGTCTTCTAAAATCAACTAGCAATGCATTTTTTGGGCTCACTGCTTCTGCTCTGTCCGCCTAATTTACTTGGCTTTCATGCATCGAATTGGCAAGAGTTTTACAGCTCAATATAACATTTTTATGTTCGGTACGTTTTCTATACAAAACTCTACTTAAAATTCCGCAAAGCAAGAGAAGTTTTAGTAACAAAAAACCTATTGGGTAAAGGAGAAATAAAAGATGTAAGTAATTTTCGGAAAAAGTGTTAAACAAGGCGAGTTCATTTGTGGTGAAATTTTAAGCCTAGAAAATGTTGCACCATATATACATATAGTTTAAACGAATTTTAGGGATTAATTTCCAATCCTTGAATTTTGAGTTTTCGCTTTCCTCCAACGCATAATGCTTCCTAAACACTGCGCCGAAATTTCAAGAAAATTGGAGAAAAGCTTACGCAGCTACTCGACCTTAACCGAAGTAGGAAAGATTAGAAGAAAAAGTAATTTGTTAAATTTTTATTAAAACTAAATTAAATTCGAAATTAAAGCTAATTTTCAAAATTAGAAAATTAACAAAAAAAAAAAATAAGTCTCCAGCTCTTCTCCTTCTTAATTGGCGCGGTAACCGCTTACGCGACTTCGTTTTGTCCTCGTTCACCGCCAGTCCCATTCGCTTTGCCTCTTTATCCAGTTTGGATAAGGCAGAACTAACAGCGCGGTTGTTAAGGCCGATGATGTCAATATACGCTAACAATTGTACGCTCTTACAAAATATTGCATGAGCAACTAAGTTCTGCGGCTCTTACGATGCTCTCCAACATCAGGTTAAAGAAGTCACACGACAGCGAGTCACCCTGTCTGAAGCCTTGTTTGGTAGCAAACGGCTCGGAGAGGTCCTTCCAAATTCTGATGGCGCTGCTGGTGTTGAGCAACGTCATCTTGCAAAGCCCTATTAGTTGTGTGGGGATACCAAATTCAGGCAAAGCGGCATACATTAAGTGAGGGCTCCCAAACCCAGCGCCCAACCAGCTATACTGGAATGCTTTGCCTTCTCATATTAGCTCACTTCGGAAGCTACCCAGAGGATACGTGGGCTAATCCCGGACGTTGTGAGCTACTTGCACCATATGCAGAAGAATCGTCCTGGCCACTCCCAAGTGAATGGCGATCAGTAGCTTTCCCCACTTGCGCGGACTTCTACACATTAAACCACATAAAAAATTATGATATTTTCAAAATGAAATATTGATCCCTTTTGGTTTTTGATTGGAATTTTCCAAAACATAAAAATATAAAAAAAAAATTAATTTCTAATTCCACTAAAATCGTAGTACGAAAACTTGGAATAACGAGTATCGAAATAAAAAATTACAAAATAATCAGAATTTGGTCCCTCGATTTTCCAGAATACAAAAAATAAAAAAATAAGTTTCCAGCTTCACAAAAATCGTAGTTTTACAATTTTGAACAATGAATATCGAAATCAAAAATCACGAATTTTTCAAAATCTCACCCCTCGATTTTTCAACTTTGAAAATGAGTATCGAAATCAAATTTTACGAAATTTTCAAAATTTTACTCCCGCGATTTTCCAAAATAATAAAATCAAGTCCCAAATACAAAAAAATTTGAAATAAATTTTTTACTCCACGAAAACCGCAGTTCCAAAATTTTGAAAATGAGTAGACAAATCAAAAATTAAGAAATTTTTAAAATATTACCTCCCCCATTTTGCAAAATTCAGGAAATTGAGAAAATAAATTCCTAATTCCAGTAAAATCTTAGTTCTAAGCTTTTGAAGACTGAGTATCGAAGTAAAAAATTATGTATTTTTCAAAATTTTACCCCTCAATTTTCCCAAATACAAAAAATTAAAATATACATTTCACACTCCACTAAAACCGTAGTTCTGAGCGTTTAAACGAGTAGTCAAATGAAAAAAATTTGAAATATTTGAGAAAATAATGAAGGCAATCCATTTCCTTTTCTTCCTTTAAATGCAGAACGCATAACAAATATTTTAGCTATATCCGAAATGTGTTGGCCAGAAAGCTGTTTGATTTGTAAAAGAAGCTCATACAACTCATTTTTCCGCTCGCTCTTTCGAACTCGCAAAAGTTAGAAAGTTAATCTTTTGCAGAATCTTTCTCTCGAACACACCAAAGAACCTCGTAAATAAATCCAGTGAAAAATATTGTATGTTAATATTTAGAAGAAGTTTTCGGTCAACAATAATGCATGCAACGGCACATACGAAAAAAACATCGTATTAAAATCACTATAAAATTGATCACCAAATGTTAAAAAGTACAAGCAAAAAAATTTTAAAAGCTTATATGGACACAATTCGTACATTCCGCCCCACACCATTCGACAAGTAAAAAAATAAAAAATAAATAATTGGCGCGTACACTTCTGTTAGGTGTTTGGCCGAGCTCCTCCTCCTATTTGTGGTGTGCGTCTTCATGTTGTTCCACAAATGGAGGGACCTACAGTTTCAAGCCGACTCCGAACGGCAGATATTTTTATGAGGAGCTTTTTCATGGCAGAAATACACTCGGAGGCTTGCCATTGCCTGCCGAGGGGCGACCGCTATTAGAAAAATGTTTTTATTAATTTTGCCTTCACCGAGATTCGAACTAACGACCTCTCGGTGAATTCCGAATGGTAATCACGCACCAACCCATTCGGCTACGGCGGCCGCCATTCGACAAGTAATTGGCTTAAATTCAAAGCTCATACACATATTTACATACATACACACATGCTTGTAAATTTCGTTGGAAAACTGATTGCGGCAGTCGGAAGCCCACTTTGATACCTCCAATAAGCCAAATAGGCTGGTTATTCGCCTCACAATGGCTATTGAGATGCTGCCGTTGACCAACCGGCGCTAGTTGTATGTGTATGCATATACATAGATGCATGTATGTGTGAGCAATTGTTGTTTTTATTGTCGTTGCAATTCACGCATACATACCTATACATTTGCCTGCACTAAACGGCCAAGCATTTGTAGAATTTTCGTATTTATTATTTGGTGTGCTCGTCAAGTGCGAAATTTTCTTTCCGCAATTTTATTTAATGTTGTTTCCAAATACGTGATCAGCATGGAAAAATACTAATGTACAATTTTCCCGAAGAGACCATTGCAAATAGACATTACGGAAAGTATGCAAAAATCAGGCATTTTGAAAATTTTCAAATCTGCCGATAGGCTTTTGCGGCCCACATACACACAAACATGCTAAGTACACAAGTATGTGGCAGTCAGTGTTGCAATGCTTTGCGGTGTGGTGGAAGGAAGGAGGGAGGGCCGTCCAATGCATTTTAATTTCATTCAACAATCGGGACAGTCGTTAGTTTTTCCGATTGCTTTGCGCTTGCAGATCTGTGCGTGCCTCCTGCAAATGCTGATGCTCAACAAACGACTATATAACAGCAACAACAACAGCAGCATTGGTTAGCAATAGTGAAATAAACAATTCTGCAGTCATATAAAAAGAAAACAACAACAACAATAACTAATGCAAAAACATAACAACAAATATCATAAATGCCTAGACATGCCAGGCCACAAAATATTTTGTACAAAAACAAAAAAATGCAATAACTACAAAACCATAAATCAATACGAAAACGGCGCCAGGGGGGTCCAACACTGATTGGAGGTGCACTGTGTACACACGTACGTAGTTTTTGTTTTTGCTTTTGTTTTTTTCTTACTGTACAGTTTATTAAACGGGCAAGTGTTTGTGCTGTAATGCCATTTGTCTGGCTGATAACACGTACGAATAGCCAAAGCAAGCAGGCAGACAGACGAACAGTTGCATTTTGTATGCATTTGCATTACCAGCAAACCGCTTGAGTGGCTATAATGTGCATGCGGCTGTATGTATGTGTGTATGTATATGCAACTACAACATAAGTGGATACATAAGTACATATTCAGGATATTCTATCTGTATATGTACATATATTCCAGAGCAAATATTCGAAAATCCAAACGCTATAGTTATCTGGTTGCTTCACGTTTTGTGGAGTTTGTCGCCAATTCTTCTAAAATTTGGTTTAATCGTAGGCTTGGGTATAATAAGAAGTAAACTGATAAAAACTGAATAGTTTAAAAAAAATTTAGTAATTTAAAGTGCATTAAAAGTGAAATATTTTCGATTCATTTTAAGATTTTTTATAAATTTTTAAAATAAAATATTCTTTAAAAAAAATTTTTGCAATAAAAATTGGTTTTTGTGCTTAAAATTGTTAGAACAATTTTTTTTGCCATTTCATTACATAGTTTTTTAAAGTGAAATATTTTCGGTTCCGCTTAATATTTTTATAAATATATTTTTTTTTTTAATAAAATATAATTTTAAAAAGCTTTTTTGCAAAAAAAATATTTTTGTGTTGAAAGTTAAAAAAACAAAATTCTTTTTGACGGTATATAGTTTTTTGGTATACAGTTTTTTAAAGCGAAATATTTACGTTCTATTTAATTTTTTTTTTTAAATAAAATGTTTAAAAAAAATTTGTTTGCGAAAAAATTATATTTTTGTGTTAAAATTTTTTAGAAAACACTTTGTTTTGTCATTTTTGTAAGCAACTCTCAATTTTTGTTTCATTATTAGCTGGAACTGTATTGAAATAAAGGGTGGTTAAGTTTCAAGGGCCGATGTCAATTTTGAATAAAATACAATTTTTTTAGGAAAATATTGCCATTTATTTTTATTGTAATAACACTTAATTTAATTACGCACAAGATAAAATATTGGCCAAATGGCTGCCGCAGTCTCGGCGGCACACCTCCAAAAACCTTGAAATGCAAATAGTTCCTTATCTAAAGGGTGGTTAAGTTTTAAGGGCCGGTATTGGTTTTGAATAAAATACATTTTTATTAGAAAATTATTGTCATTTCTCTTTATTGTGGTATCACTAGTATAGTTCAACTACGTATAGAACAAAATATTGGCCAAATGACTGCCCCGGCTTCGGCGGCACACCTCCATCCGATGAACCAAATTTTCGATGACGCTGAGGCATAATTGAGGTTCTATTCCGTTAATGTGCCGAATTCTCTCATCCTTTAGCGCTTGAATTGTTTCTGGCTTACTGACGTATACCTTTTCTTTCAAATAACCCCAAAGAAAGAAGTCCAACGGTGTCGCTGACGTTTAGGTGTGGTTCAAATTCAACATCGGCCCTTGAAATTTAACCACCCTTTATATTCATGTTTTTTTCAAGATATCATTAATACAGGTTTCATTAAGGCTTTGGCGGCGGATTCTCCATGATCTTAGATGTATTTGTGGTCACTTTTTTTGTTAGAAAATAAATATTCGCAATTTAAATTTATTACGCTTCCAAAAAAGTTGTTTGACAACTTTGTGCTCTGTGTGACGGTTGAGTAATAAAGCTTTCCTATACTTAAGTAAAATTACAGAAATTTCGACAAATTCTTCAACTACGGACAATGTAAAAAATATCGGACTAGATGCCCAAATATTTTGCGTTTTTTATGGGCACAGCAAAGTATCGAAATGAATAACAAAGCGGTGGTTCAAATGACTCTATTCTGGTAATATGAATGTCGATGATGAGGCACACTCTAATGGGATGGGCCAATCATAAAAAATGTCGATTAAGCCATATATACGCAAAGATTGGAGTTGAAGCACACATGGTGAAAAAAGTTCAGGTAGTGTGGCTAATATCAAACCGTTAGCCGGCTTTCAACGAATTTGAGAAGATCTGCTGATTGGCTGACTTAACCAGAGCCATCACAGCGGTTTGTGTACGAAAATACGGAGATTGTGTTGGCGATATACAAAAAAAAATCAACACAGCTCCCAACTGATGGGACGAGTGTGTGCATACGTGTGAAGTGAGCGAACAGAGTTCGGCTATCGAGTACTCGGTGACCGAAGTTGCTCGCTCAATTCCATTTTTCACCACAGCTGAAGCCCAAAGCTCGTAATCTATCACCCTTGAGATACTTCATTATCCAGGAAATCAAAATTAAATAAAAAATGCAGGAAGAAGCTCGTTGATCTATGCTCATGGATGCCTCATGAAAAGTGGATACCTTTTGGAACAATTTGGCGTCAACAATTCTTTGCCGAAACAAAACGAAGCTGAACCATTCCTAAAGCGAATATTAGGCGATGATGAAAAATTAGTCATATGCAAAAACTGCAGCCGAAAAATATAGATCAAGGAGCATTCAGCCGGTTTAAATGAACGCTTAGTCCGGATTAGCCACGAAGGAAGTGAGTTGCCCTGAGTTTAGTGAGGAAGCATCATACACTATGTATGAAATGCGTCCATCGGGCCAAATACTGCGTCACTAGTTAAAAACTAATCGAAGCAGAAGTTCCGGAAATTAGGCTAGAAATTTATTTTACATCCTCTGTATAGTCCAGTACTGGCACCAAGCGATTATCACCTTTTAAACTTTCTCCAGAATTGTGATCCATAAGCAGAACTTTTTCAACCGCAAAGTTATGAAATTGTCTGCAAAATGTGCAAAAATTATAAATCAAAACGGCCCGTTGCATGCATAATTACGCCTCTTAGAAGTAACTGAGCTTGGCGAATGTAGAACATTTAATATTCTGATCTTTCTAAGCTTCTCATTAACTTTATTTAACATTTAAAAAGGCATCTCGCTTTCTTGTGGTAGGTCAGTTGCTTCACTATTTTACCGAAGTCATAAAAAATCTTAACCTAAAGAACTTAAAAAGATTATAGAACAAGCCCTCTTAGACGCCTGAAAGGGCTACTACCACAATTACCAACAAACATATCATATTAGCTATCATATTAGCTACACAAGCCACCTGCTCCAAAGCGATCCATACGCCAAGCGCTCAAGTGCTGAGTTGAAATCAACACCCGGCGCTCTAATCGCCTACCCCGCCGCATATTTCACAAATTCCCTAATGAGCAGCATTTCAATGCCGCATTTCGTAGTTGGTGAAAGAAAGACGCGAAAAAGAACTAAAAAATAGATAAAATAACTAAAATAAATATCAAAATACCAAACGCACTTTTCGCAAGCCATCACGCATCTTATGCGTGGCCTGGCCTGGTGCGGATGAGAAGGGCGTGAGTCTGCTCGAGTTATGCGAATGATAAAAGATAAAATTATTTATGTCTATATTTACAAATTTTATTATAACTTTTATGTTAATAGTACTTCGTACTTTTTTTGTAGTTTTTTTTTTTGGAAGTAGTATTAAATAAAACGGACTTATATAAATCGCCTAGTGAGCTGGTGGACGCGTGAATTTTTTAACACAACAGCCACATTGGCGCGCCTTATGTTCATGCATGCCCACATGTGTGTATGTAAGCAATTGTATATGTGTGTGTGTAGGTACAACACATTGCAAATATATATTTTTTATAAATATCAGTAATTTTTTGCAGAATTAAAGTTTATTTTTTCGCACGTGCGCTAAAAAATTTCGTCGGCTTTGATTAGCCGACAGACAGCCCATACACAACATCTACTATACACAGGCATATATGTATGAATGTATGTACATATGTACGTAATTATCAAAACCACCGCTATAAATATCGCAGTATATTTTATTTTGTTCAATATTTGCACACGTTTGAAATACTTCATTTATTTATTTACATTTCACTCAATTTATTTACTTTGCTCTCTATCCAAGAATGGAAACTCCAAAACACCAACAGCTGTGAACACGTTCCAATAATTAAAAACGCGCATTTTAGGTTTTATAATTTGCTTTTCTGCAAAAAATTCTAAGTAAAAAGTGGCCCTTGGTATGAACTATTTATTTGAAGAAGTGGGTTGAACAAAGTCAACAGCTGCGCGGAAATTCCAGACTTCATAAAATACTACAATATATCCAGTTTCGCCTAAACCCAGTTCATTCAACCTCATTAAAATCGTCTATTTGAATATGACATACAATATTTAAGTTATCGCTTTAATAGTTTAAATTTTGCATACAATTTCCATATGCAAATAGGTGTCAAGGTTTATTAAAGAGATCATACAGTTTGCTAGAGGTTTTAAGCAGAATAGAAAGAACGAGATACATATGTTTAGGCAAATCCATTAAATATGATATCATTCGAATTTCAATACATCGTTTTATTGGCACATTCACCTTATAATTCACTACCCAGGCCACTTTATTAAGACCACACCCACGTACAGAGGAATATTTCCCTGTATGAGAATGAAATGAGAATTTTTTTCACTATGCATCATTTTATAGCTTAGATTGAGTTATTTTGAAGGGTAGAATATCAAGTAATATTAAAAAATAGTAGACCTGCAAGTTAAACGGCTGAATATCGTATAGCGCAAAACAAGCTTCTAGTGTTTTAGCTGTGCGTACGATCCGAGGACCAAAAATCGAAAGTATGATATTCTATGCGGTACTAGCTGCTGGTAGCAGAGAAAGAGGAAGGCCTTCTCTTCTTTTGAAAGATCAGGTGGAAAAGGACTTGGCTTCACTTGTTGTGTCCAACTGGCGTCGGTTAGAAGGATAAAAAACGACTTGCGCGTTTTGTTGAACGCGGCCTAAATTGCTTAAGGCGTTATCACGCTAATCTAGAAGAAGAAGATCCATGATGAATTCATTTACGGTGGTGGCACTAGACCAATAACAACGTATTTTGTATTACAAATGTCACGACACAAGGAAGCAGAATGAAAAGGATGAACTATGTTGTATAGCCAACATGAAGCTGGAGCGAGAAGCATGCGACGATAGAGCGAATGGAAGAGCTTTCCAACATTTCCTAATATAATATAATAATAATCCTTTCTTTTCGAAGGTAGCTTTATTAATGATTCCAAGGCTACATAATTCTTACAACTAAGTTTCCAAATATGAGCTTAAAATGTAAATTGTTGTTGCTATGTAACAAAGAAAAATAGTTTGGTGTAGATAATGTCATTAAAGAAAAGATCAGTTTTTTTTTGTCCGGACAGACTAGCAAGTGCAGCATTCAAGCACAATTAAATCCATTGTACTGCACTCGGGTTCCCTTTTTAATTTTCTTTAAATCTACTCGGGCTTCGGAGAAATCTGAGTAGATCTTTGGTGCCAAGGAGCCAAGGTGCTGGCTTCTTAACACATCAGTGCCAAAGACCTCAGCCTGATTCGAGCGAAGACGGGGCAGACGCACAGAAAGTGGTCCGGCGCCTCATCCGTCTCTCCACATGCTGGGCAAAGTGCACTGTCTGACATGCCCACCTTTTCCATGTGCTTTGCCCATAGAAAGTAGCCCGTCATCAGTCCAACCAGCCTTCTACAGTCTCCTTTGCTTAGTGACAGGAGGAACTGCAACAGTCGGTCGGAAATGACAGGTAACATCAGCTTTGTCCATCTGCAGCCTCTCTCAGCCTGCCAAGCTCGTTTGTGGGTTAGAGTAACCCATTTGCTAACCGTGGCTTTGAATCATGACGAAGGGAGTGGCAGAACGGACTCCGAGCAGTTAGTAAGCGAGCAAATTGCAAGACGTAAATACATATGAGTAGGAGAGGTAAGGAGCGAATAAATATGTATGTTGTAGGTAGTAGGAGCCTAGTTATGTGACAATACTCGTATATAAAAATGGAAAAAAGTTCAAAATCACTAAATATTGGCGTGCGCCACCATAACAGTACAAATATAGATTTCTATTGGCCGTCTGTACTTTCATGTCTTATCTTGTACATTTCTACTATTAAAAGGAAAACTCGCAATATTTTTTCACAGTTGCTAGTTAACGTAAAGTGTAAAAATGTTTAATGTATTATTGAATGTGATTAACATCTCTGCTTTATTTTTCCTTTTACGAATCATCTGTTCGATATAACAGCCCTCAAAGCGCCCATTTGCCCTTACAATTGCACTGCCGAGCAAAAAAAGTACGGCAAGCAAAGCCAGTCTGCATTCGCCCAGCACCTTTCATTTGCATTCCGCTACCCAAAAATACTCCAAAGGGGAAGATTCATATTTTGTTGGTTCAACCGTTAAACTTAGTTCCCCAACATGTGTACATACAACTGTTATAGTGTATGTTATTTCCCGACTAACATACGTATTTAAATTATTTGAGTATTGCTTTGCTTTAACATTAACATTGCGATTAACATCAGTATCCCATCGCAGTAACATAGCTGATTTTACATATTCATTTACATACATTCATACTTCTGCTCAAATATGAACGAGACTGATTTAATAAAACACAAACGGTTAATTATTGTTCAATTTTTATTTTATCTCCTTCAAAGTAATCACCATTGGAGGCGATACACAAATGCCAACGTTTTTTCCAATCACCATAGCATTTCTGGAAGGCCGATTTCGGTATGGATTTCAGTTCCTTCTTCGAATTCTCTTTTATGACTTCAATTGTCTCAAAATGTTTTCCACGGAGCGGCAACTTGAGCTTGGGAAACAGAAAAAAGTCACATGGAGCCATATCAGGCGAATACGGTGCTTGCGGAACGATATTAACATTATTTTTGTTCAAATAATCCCGAACAAGACGTGATGTGTGAGCTGGTGCATTATCGTGATGCAAGAACCATGACTTGTTGTCCCACAATTCCTTCCTTTTAAGACGAATGTTCTCGCGCAAACGCTTTAAAACGTCTAAATAATATTCAGCGTTAACCGATCGGCCTTGCGGAAGGAACTCCGAGTGCACCACACCTTCGTAATCGAAAAAAACAGTCAGCATAACCTTAATTTTTGAGCGACTTTGGCTCCTCCGGGGAACGCCATTCCGATGATTGTTGGGCTGTTTCGACGTCATACTCATAAACCCAAGTCTCTTCACCAGTTATGATGTGCCGGATGTCCGTATCAGTCATGGCGAGCATTTCCTTAGCGACAGTTTTGCGTTGTTCTTTTTGAAGAAAATTCAACAATTTTGGAACAAGACGCGCGGACATTTGTCTCATGCCCAAGGCATCATGAATAATAGTATGAACGGATCAATTTGATATATATGCTCAGCTCACTAGCTATCTCTCTTTCGGTCACACGGCGACTTTCGAGCACCATTTCCTTTACTTTTCCGATGTTTTCGTCGTTTACTGATGTTGCTGGACGACGTTCATGAGGCAAGTTTCAACCGATGTACGGCCCTCTTTGAACGATTTGTATCAATGGAAAACACGTGCACGCGATAGAGCAGAGTCCCCATAGGTTGTCTGCAACATTTTTAAGGCGTCTGAAGCCGAAATTATGTTGGAATAACAAAATTTCAAACAAATTCTTTGTTCAACTTGAATTTCCATCGTTAAATTCGTAAAACACACTCGAGCTTGACTTGTTTACAGTAGCACAGAAAACAAACTATATGACATATCACGCTGAAATTTGCCATGTAAGCTTATAACAGTCCTACCAAAAAAGTAAAAATTGGCTTTTGCCATATGTCATCTGCGGACCGTTTTATTGATAAAGTATCGTTCATATTTGAGCAGAAGTACATATGTATGCACTTATATCATACATAACTTGTGCGACATTTTTTATGTGAAAGTAAGCTTCCAACACCATCACCAAAAAAAAAGCAAAAATCAATGCAATTTCTGAGCTACTTGAAAATTATATTTTATAAGTCAAAATTCAATGTACTATAAAACTGCATGCCCGAAAGTTTTCTAAAATTTCCGGTTAAAAAAGTGTGAAATTTCTATGAAAATTAACTGAACTTTTGTTTTTAAATTTTGCACAAAGTTTTGAGTGCTTGGAAAATTTCAAGGAGAATGAACTAAATAAAAAAACAAAAATTAGTAAACTGAATTTTTATAAAAAAAATTTAGTAAACTAAAAAAAAATTTAGTAAACAAAATTTTTATAAAAAATGTTTTTAATTAAATTAAATTAAACTTGTCCGAACTAAGTCCCTTTGTGATAGTTATTTCACTCAGCATACATCTCGGCAACCACGCAATATTTCCCATTCATCAAAAACGGAGCGAAGTACACTTGACGTGTTTTGCCGCTGATTGATACTCTAATTTTTTGAGTGATTTGGGCTTAAGGATTCCTTAAATTGCTTAAACCCTATTCAAAATATATAGCTACTAAGGATATAGCTAATGAAAATTCATATAGAAACCAGTTCTATACTTCTTCTCTGACGGTTCTCAATCTCTCGTGGGACATAGGGCGTCATGTATGTATGTCTGCGCATCATCTCTTACGATTCTTGGCAATGTACTTTAGTTCACTCCAGCTCTTCTCGTTGCTTCTAGCTTCCCTTGGGGAGTATATATCCTACTCTCTTCCTCCCATAAGCGCTTAGAGACGCAGCGCGGGCACACCCTGGCCAATGCAGCGGGCGATGAACAGGACCGCAGTAGGAGGCTACGTTGTAGCTGAAGACAGAGGCGCATGATCGCTGTGACGATGCTGCTGAACCCAACGGGAGACTAACGTTTGCTCAGAAGACGAAAACGGTAGTTGGAAGCGGATAAGGACCAGTTTTCTTTTCTTTTGTTCTGTGCTTCTTTAACATATTTGAAGTCGAGGTTAGGATAGGTACTAAGGGCTACACCAGGGTCTTTGTTCATATTAAGACTGGCAATTTGATCATCCGTTGCTGCCTGAAAGCTATAAGGAGGACAAGTTGCGCCACCAGAATAGAGGAAAATAGGGTGGCGTCTTGTTTTCCTCAAAATGTTTGCCCCCAAGAAACATCAATTAAGCCTAGGATAATATCAGTTATTTACTACTAAGGTTATTTGGACAAAAAACCCATTGTTAACACTGAAATGAAGATAATAGAAGAAAGTTTTTCAGCCTTCTGAGTAGTCTGTTGAGCCAGACTCTACTGATTCATTTACACTCGCTCGCAGGCCATTTGCAAAATGTCACGACTTTTATGCATTCCTAACAAAGTTAATTAAAATTCCTTTGGTATTTAAATGGCCAGACAATAGAAGGCGACATCGGTAATGGGTTTGTTTTACAACTCCATAACATTTGGTGTAACTCTCTGGCCTTGGGAAATATTTTATTGTCATACCTATTTTTAAAAACTGTAAACAACAATAAAAAAACGAAAACTCGCTTTGGAAAATACATATTTACAAACAATTAAACCGTAAAAGTGTTTTAGCAAAATATGTTCCGTAAAATGAAAACAATAAGGCTAAATAATTTAACTGAGTACTTAAAGAAAAGAACGCGCACTACTAAACAATTGGCAACAGCTGAAAAAGCAAAATATACACTAAAAGTAGGGTGTTCTTTTAAGAGAAATGGAACTACTTGAGAACTTAAAATGATAATATAAAACAGAAATATTGTTACTCGATTTTTTTCAATTCTATTTTGGTGATTTGACTTCAATTCTTGCACGAGCTCTTTTTTATAGACCCCTAAGTTGAGATAATTACGTAAAGTTCCCCATGTAGTTGAAATACAAAGATCAAAAAATTGAAAGCCACAACGAATCAACATTTCAGCGCCTTCTTCAACACTTCGCACTCTAAACTACGCAAACAGATTTATTTGTTTTTCTTCAAGTAAATGTCCTCAATTTGGTACCATTGCTCTGGCATTAAACGATTTACGATGACTCGCCAAACCTGCATCATCATCATTATAACAATTACAACTAGGGTGAGCTTCATTCACAATCGCGCGCAATACGTCTTGATTCATTGCGTCGCTTCGTTTAGCATTCATAAGGCGTAAATCTGCATCAAAGTCATATACCCCTCCTCTTGGCGGTCTTCCACTCGTTTTACTGTCCGTTATAAGAGGGTTAAAGGTCTTTTTCGTAATCCTGCCGCTGAGCTTTAACGAAACGCACAATGATTTGGCCTGATATCAGCTGTGCGATCTCTGAATCTGTAAGATCAATCAGCTACCCTTATTGGCCCAAATATCCTTCTTAGCATTTTACGCTCAAAGTGGAGAAGGCAGCTTTTTAAGTTAGTGGCCAAACCTTACAGAACAGAAATGTCAATAAAGTTTGCCATTCTCAGCTGTAAAACCATAGGTTTTTTATGGTTTTTTTTTTGGTGGCCGAGGTAGGGTTCAAAATGCCTTCGCACTTACAGCGGCCAACGTCTACTGCGTCGTGTGGTGTAGCCACTAAAACGATCCCTCCTCTCCTTCTGGGGAGACACCCTTCCCGGAACTGCGTCTATATTACTTCGGGAAAGCCCAGAACGGCTTCCATAAAAGGTCAATTCTATTCACCCACGTCTGGGTCCACCATATTTGAGGCCAGCTTTCATGCTATAGGCTCGTCTTCTTGTGTCTCTATCTGTGCGGTTTCGCTTTGTTGCTCTGTGTCGAGGCCAATGTTTTTCTTTTACATACATAGTTATCAATATCGGTAGTTCTCATGCAGCTAAAAGGAACACCCGATATGTGTATATGTATGTAGTCAGCAGAGCTCGGAAATGAAGGCGACGAATGGGGCTGAAAAATCCAATTGCGGAATTTCTGAAAATATAATAAATATTTACAAGTCTCGCTGAGTTGCTGAGTTCCAGTGCTCGGTTTTGGAAATTCCTACCTATTAGAGGCAGGTGCATTTATTTGGTATAACTTTATTGTTGTTGCTTTTAGTACATAATCAAAATGTTTTCTTTTCAATAACTGTTTATTTAATATGTTTTCAGGCACGCTTTGTCGTTCACTCGAAGAACAGCGCAAAAATGAACTACGCAATTGAGTCAGCGAATACTCAAGCAACACGAATAGCCAAATACATATAATATTTTCAAATGCCGGTAAATTCGTTTTTTACATATAAAATAAATAAGTGAATATTAAACAACAACAACAACAAAAAACCTGGGTCAAGCCATGAAATAGCAATTTCCGAAGCCCTCGCCAAGCGAGGAAAGCGTGCGCTTGAATGTGGCACTTCAATTAAGCCATACACACTCCCATACATTCATACACACATATGCCCACATGCACATGCACACACATACATAAGTATATACAAATATCGCTATCTAAATCAGATTAAGTATACCCACCTCTGCATGCGCGGAAAGGCATTTAGAACCACAAAGTCGCTCGCTGCCCTATGGTCGCCAGACAGATGTCGCCGTTGGCGTTTGTGTGCAATTACGGCGAGAGATAAAGTGATCGCGCTGATAAAAAGCCGCTGCCTTGACAAGTAATCAAATAGCAAACTATTTTTAACTACTTAACTACAATTTAACTCACACTTTTTGCAATAAAATCAATTGAATTTTATTATGTCTGCCACCATCAGTCCAGCGGAGGGTTTGCGTTTGCATATACATACATATTTAAATGTGTGTGTGTGTGTTTTTATTTAGCAGCCATGATCTTGCATGCTCATAACTCGATTGGTAGGGGTGATTCTATAGGCATGTAAAACATATGCATATGTAAGTACACACGTACTTGTGCTCACTTATGTCCATATGTGCATGTGTATGTGTATATGGAATATTAAGTGTTTGAATGCTCGATGCCGTATTGACATTAATTGATGTTGTTTATAGAGACGTTGAGTGTAAAAATAAAATTGTGCAAAAAGTAGGCAACTGTCCCTCTATTAAGTAGTCAAATAGAGATAAGTGCCCAGACATAACAACAATTCCAAAGGACTGATTGTAGTGAATAGTTGGTAAATTGACTCAATTTAATTGAGGCACAGACTGAACACTTATGCATATACACACATGTACATGCACACATACACACATACATTTCTGTTGATCTTTTTCTCACTTTCCGCGGTAATATGCCTAAGGAACAGTACCAATCACCTTTTCACCCGATAAATTCCCCCATGTAAAGTTCAGGACGCCGCTGCACCCTTGATTTTGCCACTGCTTAAAATTCTATTTCAACGCAGGTTCACCGTCATGAACGCAAGTTGCGCCTTCAGTTGGGTTAGGTTAGGCTGTCCGAAGCCATACAGCGACTATCTTGGCTCAGAGTCCAATTTTTAGCGAAAATATACATCGCTCAGGATGTGCGTACTGTTCGCGAATTTTAAGAGTCGCTTAAGCCCCAGTTCAGGGATACATTCTAGTCATTTAGAACTGAGAGAAGCCAAGTAGCTTGGTCTAGTTTTCGAGAGAGCCAGACAACAGCTTTGGAGATGCTCCTTTTGTACCCGGCTCATTACATTTCCTGCAAGCATCGTTAAGAGTTAGACTTAGTTTGTGAGCACGCGCTGCAACTAGGCAGTGCCCCGTTAGTACACCAACTAAACTTCTATAGTTCCTTCTATCGAACGATATAACCTATTCTGTATACCTACGATCGTATGTGCGCTTACACGCCTGCAGTTGATCGATCATTCCTGTTGTCAGCGCTCCAGTGTCTTCAAAGCGCATGCCAATGCAAAGTTTCTGAGGTTTCTGGAATGATGAGTGAGCATTCATGGCACACATTTTGACCTATCCTTACCTAGCTATCCTTGCCTACCAAGCTTATCATGAACGATGCTCCAAAAAGGCGTAGCTGATATTTCAACCATTGTGCGATTGGTTTTTTTGCTACTTCCAAAGCAAATTTTTGCAGTAATATCTTATGAATTCACCTTAAATGGTCAATCAGAGCATTCATCGTCTTCAATAGCCTCTCAACTTTGTTTGAATGAACTAGGACACTTTTGAATCAGTGTTTTTCATGGACAAGATTGCCTGTAGGCAAGCAATGCTCTGATTTTTGTCCCCAACTCTTCTCGCTACGCTAATATCCCGATTAACAAGTTGCTCTGAGTTGCTAAGCTAAGAAAAATCTTTAATGAGTAAAGTCTGTTAAATTACTCAAAAGCAGTCATTCTTTGTTAACTTTTTTTTTGTAATATCAAATTTGTTAAATATTTTCGAAATTTCCTTGTTTTATAAAATAAAAATTAAAAAAATAAAAATAAAATAAATTAAATTAGGAAAATAAAAAATAAAAATATCATCAGCAATTGAAGCAAAAATACTCAAACATTTCATTTTTGTATTATTAACTTTTTCGAAATTAAATGAAATAGATAAAAACAAGTTAAATTAAAAACAAATAAATAAACAATTAAAAAAGGATAAAAAATAAAGAAAGTAAGAGAAAAAGTATACAGATAAAAATTAAAAAATAGGGTAAGATCGGGTATTGTGGGCTATTCGGGGAATGTGGTCAAAGTCTGTATTTTTCATCATAACGAACATGCACTAGAAAGATTGCTTATGAACTTCAAAATTCATATAACGGATGTTTTACGCTGCTCGTCTTTTGAGTCGGATTCTTTATTGATGAGCAGTTGATCGAAATATTTGGTGAAGTGCAGTCAATTTGTTTTTCAGTGGCGTGTAATATTAATGGTATTTTTTAGCAAGTGATTATTTTTAGAGTGTGAAAGTTCAAATAGAATTACTAAAATATTCTGCATTTTCTAATGCGGTAAAAAACTTTTTTTAAAGAATGGCAAGGAGTAATGCATCCCCTAGCCTGCTTTTAAAAAACCCCACTTGGACTTATGCCAATATAGGACGAAGCCACAGAAAAAGACCTTGTGAAATCTACATTAGAAATGGAATCAACACTTTGCGGCCTCACAGGACACGATACTCGTTTCCTGGCGTTTCAATTGGCGGAAAAAAATAAAGTGCCAAACAAATTTTCGGTTCTTAAACAAAGTGCAGGGAAAGGTTGGCTGCGTAGATTCCTGCGCAGGCTCAAAAAATTAGTTTAGTTTTCGCGCACCAACGGACACGTCTTTTAATAGAGCAAAGGGGTTTCACAAAACAAAATGTTAAAATGTTTTTCGATTTACTTGAGCAAGAGTATGAGAAACACAAATTTCCACTATCTGCTATACAGGAGGTGGATTTTACTTATTTATTTTTAAAAGCTTACATGATAATAAAATTATTAGTAAACTCAAGCAAACGCAGCGCTAGCAGCAGCGGCTTTCGGCCGGCTGGTGATGTGTGTTGGAACAGATACGCCGGAGTAGGTCCTTCAGAAATGTGTAAATTTTTGTTATGTTATCTTCAGTGGCATATTTTAAAATTTGAAGAGCATCTATGTTGCTGAAGTGGTGATGCCTTTGAGAAGCAAGTTCTGGGCAGGATACCAGTAGGTGATGCACACTGGTTGTGGCTTGGCAGAAGGGGCAGGTGTTGGATATACTACCCTGTAATAGGTGTGCGCTAGTTATTATGGTGTGCCCAATAAGGAGCCGTGTATATGGGGTAATGTGGTTGGTGGGTACCAATGATAGATATACAGGGGTGTACCCCAATCGTTTGGTGTTAATGTTCGAAAAATGGTTTTTGTAATACGACCATTCACGAAGTTACTTTGTTTGGCTCTGTTCATGAATAAGTCCGTATATGTCATTGGGTAGGATGACTTCGGATGTGATTATCCTTCATGTGCCCGGCTTACTACATTTGTAGTAAATTGTGAAAAAAAGTGAGATAAAAAAAAATTTTCCGAAACAACAATGCCCGAATTTTTTAGTAGCTTCCTGATTATCAAATCAAAGTCAATTAAGAGTATAATAACACTCGAACTATTATTTGCCTGACCTCTAGACCCTGCTTGAAAAAAACATCATCTTGCGGCCGGCTTACTGCATTTGTAGTAACCATATAAAATGTATGCAAAATAGTATTTTATAGTTGACTTCAGCTTGTCGCAACACGATTTTTTATAACTGTCGCTTCGCTTAGTTACCGAAGTACGTTTGTGTGTGTGTATGTTTAGATGCATGTATATTTCCTTTGCCAAAAATGCTAAAAGGAACAGTTAACTATCAGTCTAAGGTACGAAGAACTTCAGGATCAGGTGCAAAACATATTGCGCGAGCTTGATGAGGAGGAAGAGCATTTCGACTTGGAGGATGATAGCAATGCCGGCAATGATGAGAGTTCAAGCCCGAACGATATTGGCGCTGGTGTTTTGATTGGTATCAATACAGAAGAATCCGACGCAGAAAGTGAATTAATTATTGAAGAGGACGACATTCGCAATGATGAGCAAGAGGAGGGTGCAATATTCGAAGCAGATTTCGAGGATGATTTTGATTCAGGCGAACCGCCCATTACCCAACGACATGATGCGTTGATTGCTAAAGATCATACTGCATGTCTTAAGAACTTTCCTAGCCAAGCTGTTCGCGTAAGTAGCCATAATGTATTTCGGAGCACTGTTGTGGGTCCAACTCGGATGGACTTGATATTCACTCCATCAATGCTTCAACAAATTCTAGTAGATACGAATGAAAAAGCACGAAAAGCCTATGAGACTTGGAACGAGAAAAACTGCACTGGAGATAAAAGAATCTGGGAGAAATTAACCTGAATTGAACTAAGAGCATTTATAAGTCTTGTGTTACTAGCAGGTGTAAATAAATCAAATGCCGAAGATGTGGATATGCTATGGAGCCAAGAATGCATTTGCTTTTATCGAGCAGTAATGCCTATGTCACGCTTCAAAGAAATTGTTCGATTCATTAGATTTGACAGCGAGCGTACAAGAGCAGTTCGGCTAGAAGCCGATAAGGCTGCTCCAATATCTGAATTGTGGACACAAATGAACGCA
This sequence comes from Anastrepha ludens, assembly GCF_028408465.1. Taxonomy (NCBI): domain Eukaryota; kingdom Metazoa; phylum Arthropoda; class Insecta; order Diptera; family Tephritidae; genus Anastrepha; species Anastrepha ludens. The sequence continues at coordinate 112,583,927 of NC_071500.1, read as the reverse complement.
AATCTGCGCAAATATTAAAAATCATCTAGAGAAATTACTGTGGATGAACAATTATTTGCTTATCGCGGTCGAACTAGGTTAACTCAGTACATACCCTCTAAGCCTGCCAAGTATGGGATAAAGGTTTGGTTTGCATGCGATGCTAAGTCGTTCTATCCACTCAAAAGTGATATATACTGGAAAAAACTCAAATGCTGGTCGAGCAAATAACGTAGGTGAAGGTGTTGTGCAAAGGTTAGTATGCCATTGGGAGAACACCGGAAGGACTATTATTTGTGACAATTTTTTTACATCGCTAAACTTAGGCAAGCATTTAATGTCCAAAGGTCTTGCTATTCTTGGTACTGTTCGTCAAAATAAAACGTTTGTACCATATGAAATGAAGGCTGACCGCAATCGTGCTGAAGAATCTTCCATTTTCGGGTTTCTCGATGGAAAGTTTAATCGAAATGGCACTGGATCGATCCCTTTCTGCTACATCTAATGTTGATTCATCTATTTTACCTGATATTTCCAACGATAAACAACCAAAATATCCTGTACCTTGTCAATACTGTGAAATAGGAAGTCGTAACAACACACGAAAAATCTGTAGTTGGTGCAAAACAGCAGTGTGTAATGCACATGCCGAAACATATATTTTAGGAAAATGCTGTTCAACTCCTGAAAATTAACACATTTTTTGTATTAAAATTATCACCTGAATTCAATATTTTTAAATAAAATGGTTATTACACACGTACAAGTAAAAAAAAAACACCATACAAGTATTTTTTTCTTAACATTACATTGGTTTTGCATGCAATTACGTAGTTACTACAAATGTAGTAAGCCGACCGGGCACGTAAGATTTATATCCCGGGCACATGAAAGTTATTGGTGTAACGGAAATGTAATTGACAATTGTATCTGCCAGTGTGTTACCCTGACTGCCGGAGTGCCCTGGATTTGTATATACCTAAGTTTAATAATTTTTTTTCAAGTAGTCAATCAAGAAGGTCCTTAATTAAAATAAAAAAATACATGAATAAATTCATTGACTTATTATTAACTCCGCGACGGCCGCCGTAGCCGAATGGGTTGTTGCGTGATTACCATTCGGAATTCACAGAGAGGTCGTTGGTTCGAATCTCGGTGAAACACCAAAATTAAGAAAAACATTTTTCTAATAGCGGTCGCTCCTCGGCAGGCAATGGCAAACCTCCGAGTGTATTTCTGCCATGAAAAAGCTCCTCATAAAAATATCTGCCGTTCGGAGTCGGCTTGAAACTGTAGGTCCCTCCATTTGTGGAACAACATCAAGACGCACACCACAAATAAGAGGAGTAGCTCGGCCAAACACCTAACAGAAGTGTACGCGCCAGTTATTATTTTTTATTTTATTTATTATTAACTCTTACACTAGTTTTTTGGTGATTTTATATAATAGTCCACTTTACCCGGATACCCTGGGTCACATTATCCACCATCTTTCTTTTCATCAACATTTAAGGTGGTTTCAGTTTTTCTATATTATCAGACGAAAACGATTGTATTAGGTAAAATGATGCCCACAATATTCGACTTTACTCTAATAATAATAAAAAATATGAGTTATTATTACTTTTCGTGTCATCAGCATAAATTTCTAGAGCTCCAGTGTGGAGCATAGGGCCACATTTGTTGTGGATTTGTTAACTAAAAAAATTTAAGGTGAATAATACCTACCCTAATACCAGCAGCGTCTTCCAAGCGGAAGTACTAGCAATTGGGGAAGCCTGTAGGTTACTAATCGCAGATTTCTCTTTTAAGGGCAATATCGCTATTCTTTCGGATAGCCAAGCCGCAATCCAGGCGCTGGACACGACTATAACAACCTCTAAAGTGGTGGAGCAAAGTAGGAATAGCCTCACCAACTTGAGTCAAAACCATAGAGTAACCTTGATTTGGGTCCCGGGACACCGGAACATAGAAGGTAACGAAAAAACGGATGAACTGGCAAGAGGGGGATTTGCCATGAATAGCGCTCTTGCAGTACCAGTATTCACTCCACTAGGTGCGGCCAAGAATGCAATTTCCCTAAAATACCTTCGAATTGCAGATTGTAGATGGAGAGACCAGACGAAATGCAAAATCAGCAGAACGTTATGGCCCACCTACAACCTCAAGCAATCGTTGACATTAATAAACATGAAACGACGGGACACCTGTAGACTTACGGCAGTCATAACTGGCTTCTGGTCTATAGGAGAACAAGCCGCCAAAATGGGCATCCCTCACAAACACATACTGTCATAGTTGTAAACAACCGGAGGAAAAAGAAACAATCTTCCATTTCCTCTGTGAATGCCCTGCCCTATGGAAGGACAGAATGTTAACCCTGGGCAAACCGCTGTTCGAGAGTCTCGAGCAACTGTCTGGCGTAGACGTCAACAACCTAATAAGGTTCCTAAACCGCACAGACTGGATATAGTCCTGCTGCAAATAACTGTTAAACAATTTGGTAACGAGGATGTGGCAACAAAATGGAGCGGAAGCGCTAGTTGGATTCTGGATGAATCACCACTCTAACCAACCAACCAACCCAAGTGATTGGCCTACCACACCCAGTTCTGGTGCTGGGGCTGCCAGCTGATCCTCCACACAGGTACCCAGTTATACAGGACAGCATTTTCTTTATGTAGGGTGTTCAGGTTATACCGCTTGTGCTCGGTCGTCGGAGCCTCGTTTTTTTTTTTGTAGAGTCCTTATTTCTCTCCCCTAAAAGGGGACTATGTTGATGAATAAAAACGAATTTTGGCAAAAAAATGTGTTTTAATTAATTAGTCACACCCATTATTGAACGAAGTGTTAGCTTGAATCAAAAAAATATTTAATTATGACTAAAAATAATACTAAAAACCAACAAAAAGAGAAAAAATATTACAAAAATAAAATAAAAATAAAAATATTTAGAAAACCAAAACGAAAACCAAAACACCCATCAGAAGTTTAAGCAAAAATACTTAAAGACTCTTTTTCTGCTTTGTATTATTCACATTTTGTAACATAATTTGAAAATAAAAAAACTTTACAGAAACAAATAAAAAGAGAAGCAAATATTTAAAAAATAAAAATATGTTAAGAAAATCAAAACAAAAAGACAAAAAAATTGCATCCCAAATTGAAGCAATTATACTCAAAAACTTTTTTTGTAGTATTAATAAAAACATTATAAAAAAAGTAAACGATAAAATAAAATATATAACAAAAATAAAATAATAAAAATAAAAAAAATATTTTTCTTGTATTATTATTATTTTGTAATTCAAGCTTAAGTATTTTTTTTTTATTTGAGAGAATAAATAAGTTTAAAAAATATGTATAAAAAAACCAAAAAAATATAAATCCCATCTGCAAATGAAGCAATAATTCTCAAATATTTTTTCTTGTACTATTAATTAATATTTTGTAAACCAAGTAAAAAAAAAATTTCTACAAATTTGAACATAAAATAAAATTAGAAAAAGAGAGAAAAAACTAACAAAATATAGAAAAAAATATTAATAAAAGAAAAAAAAATAGAAAATAGAAATAGAAATAGAAAAAAAAGACAAAAAAATAAAGATCAAATCCCATCAGCAAATGAACCAATACCAGCTTTAGACATTTTTTCCTTTATTGCTAATATTTTATTTCGTAATCCAAGCTTAAATAGAAACTCAATAGCAAATAAATATTCGACAAAAAAGGAAAGGAATAAATGAAATTTGATTTATGATATAAAAATATAAATAAATTTGAAAGCTCAAATGGACTTGAAAGCGTTTCTTATTTAATGCAATTGAACACAAAATTATCAGTGCTAAACTTAACAAATTCCCATACGTGCTTCAGCGAGCAAAACAAAAATAATGGAATAGCAAATTTTATGATGAAATTTCTTGCAAATATTGCAAATGCAGTAAATTGTAACTACTAGAATGGCTTGCAAATGGGAAATCGCATTGAGTTTATTAAAATTGCTAATTCAGGCCTTTCTTCGTAAAGAATGAATGAATAACAGAATGAGTTCCGATTGTGCATATCAAATATCAGCCGACGAACAGTGCGAGATTTTGCAATGCGGCTGAGTGTGAAGTTCAGCACTGGACAACAGCAGAGTATCCGTCCTGGGCAAGTGCTCGGGTATGTAAGCAAGCACTTACTATCAAGTTCCGTTAGGTCTGGCGTAGAAAGTGATAAGCGCTGGTATTTAGTAATGTTTGCAACAACACAAATAAATCAGCACTCGCAACCAAATTTGCTTTAACTAGTTTGAGTTTGTGACTAAATCAGCCTTAAAGATTTGCAAACCTGTATGTCAAAAGCTTTTAGGCAAGATTAGCATCTACATACACATATACATACATACATACATACGTGTGTACATATTGAAGTACGAGTGCAGTATAAATTGCAAGTATTGGCATGAGCACCTGCTCTTGATGTTATTGCTACCATCTTTCAGCCATTCATAGTTTGCACAAGCAATCGTGTTGAGCAATGGACTCGATAGCGTCTGAGTGGCTGTGCAGCCGAGTGCGAGTGGAAGTGGCGCAGAGTGGCGGGTGCGCAGTACTTGCAATTATACACTTTTTCACCTAGCGCTTGACAACAGTAATTGCCAGCTGGCTGACGGGCTTGGCAGGCCGTTTGTTTTCTGCAATTTTTTCTTGCTTTTTTGTTTGTGTTTTTTTTTATCTCTTCTTTCTGCCTTTCCTGTCGTCACTTGGTTGCGCTCTACTCAATTTGCAGCGATTTTTTATGTTTTCACATTTCACTTATTTTTATTTGATTTTTACTTCTGTAACTCTATCTGTCAAGTGGAACTTTTTTCTTCTTGTTTTTGTTTTTGCTTTTGTTATTTTTCATCTTTAACACTTTTCATATACTTTTGTGTATGGTTTTGTTGTAGCTGGCATTGCAACCGCAAAGTTGCTGTCGCAGCGTTAGAGAGCTGCTGAAGTGCATACAGTGGGCAAAATTTGATTTACTTGGTAGAGAAAACGAGGAAACGCGATTGCGTGTTTCTAAAAACATGTATATATGTGCTATATGCCGAGAAAGTTATCCTAGATAGTTAAAACATTATTATTTAATGATGTACGAAACGAAGCCTTCTTTGTTGTTGTTGTAGCACAAACATTTCCAGATATGTCCTTGAGAATGATGCTGGAGTGAAAGTCCTTAACTGGGTATAAGTCGGAGTCGTTCCGGTAACGTAGAGCCGCCTGTGGAAACGACAAAGTCTTTTTCGAGATGTCAAATTTTTAAAATTATTAAAAAAAAAAGATTTTAATTTTTTTCTAAGTTTACAATTTTTTTTTTTTGGTTTATTTGCTTGTACATTTTCAAGGTTAGTTCAAGAATCTTATTATTTTTAGTTTTTAGTTAAGGCGTATTTTAATTAATGCAAGGCATAAATTGACAGTTTGACAGTTCAAAAAGGCTGCTTTATAAACTTTTGAATTAACGATTTTTCCCATAAGTGTTTCCCTAAGTCTAAGGTAAGTGTGAAGCAGAACATCGTTAAAAAATTGTAGAGAAACTATTCTGCAGATTTATTTAAAAACTAGTATCAGAGTCTAATCGAATACTGTCTGCTGGAAATTCCTGCGGTCAATCTCAACATAACTCTCCGCAAAACCTCAGTCCTTTCATGGAAGCTTTCCGTTTTGAGTAAAATTAAATAAATAAATAATTGGCGCGTACACTTCCGTAAGGTGTTTGGCTGAGCTCTCCCTCCTATTAGTGGTGTGCGTCTGGATGTTGTTCCACAAATTGAGGAGCCTACAGTTTTAAGACGACTCTGAACAGCAAATGGTTTTTTCTGAGGAGCTCGGCGGTTTGCTATTGCCTACCGGGTGTTAAATTTTGAGTGCTATGGTCTTATTAGGAAAATATAGACAACTTTTTTCATTCCTTACGATAGCAAAAATAGGAAAGAATAGAACATTTCACTACATAAAAATAAAAATCAAAAACCAATACAAAATAAAATAAAAAAAATCAAATTATGAAAATTTCGACTATCGGAACCCGTGAAATAAAAAAAAAAAACATTTAACTAACCTCGTAAGAATATTATATGTATGCCCCTGTTATATAAAAAAGGGAAGCACAGCATCACAGAATTTTTCACAGTCACTTGAACTGATTCTGCCATGGGTCCTTCTTTGTTCTTTTTTCATTCAATTTTTTTCGCCAACCTCAAATGCAAGCATTTCTGTTTTGAAAATTAATTTCTACTCTTTTTCATTATTCTCACATCTTCATATTATTTTTTACTCTTTTATTGAGATTCTTAGCGATTTTCAGCTTTGTCACACTGTGCACTGCAAAGTCTTTGAAGTGAGTCATTCGTCATAATTAAACAGCAACTAACGTTGGCAACAAAGATATTAAAATGTCGACAGAAATTAAAATAAAGCAAAAACAAAAATCAAATGTAATAAAAGAAAACAGAAGCAAAAACAAAAACAAAAACAAAAATATAAGCTGGCAAGCAACACAACACCGACAAAAAAATGAAAAAATCAAAATGCCGAAGCGGCAAGAAGCAATTACGAAAGCAGAAAAAAAAGAAGTAAAAAAAATATGTATTTCCTCTTTTCTGAAAAAAAAATGTAGAAGTAATAAGCACAAAATTAAAAAAAATGTTATTATAAAAGCAAAAATCCAAATTATAATAAAAGAGCTGAAAACCAAGAGAAAAACTCAGCAGCCAGCCAAGAAGCGGCGAGTAAACACTTCATTAGGAAATATTAAAAAACCTTAATGTAAATTCGAGAGTGGCCCTAACGGTGTCATAATGAAAGACGCCAAAAGAGCTTCAGAGTTGTCGATTTACTGCATGTTGGTGGCTCCCGAAATAAAACCAGAACATATGGGCGGGTCTTGTAATTTACTTCCGAGTGAATTTCAATGCAATGAACAGAAAATCTCAGAGGCTGCTATCACCCTGAATTTATTTCACAGCATAAGTCAACTTTGATAAAACGGATCTGATGCTATTTACCAGAAAATACAAACCTACAAAGATCAGCCACGTTCCCACGACAGTCGGTGCTGCGTAACCGGAACGATCCGGATTTATATCCGGCCAAGGGCTGTCACTTCAGCAGCATTCCCCGTATGTGTATGGGAAATGTTTATGCTGATACAACAACAACAACCAGTAAATACAAACCTCCGCACCTTCTCCCGCTTTCATCGGAAGTTAGGTATCTTGGAATGATACTTGACTGCAAACTCCATTGGAAGCTGCACATCGAAAATCGAGTAAATAAGGCCAGCATAGCTACTACTCCTGCAAATCTAGGTTAGGCAAAAAGTGGGGACTCAAGCCACAAGTCGTTCTGCCAATTTTAACTTATAGATCCCGCGATTGGTCAGAAGCTCTTCGAAAGAGCTATAATATCATCACCAGAGCTTCTCCTCGACTTGTGCAGTGTCTAACAGACCGTTTTTCGGCTCTGAGCGAATTTGACAACATTAGCTGATGGGCTGACGTCACTTGAGGTGTGTGGACAAAAACTGAGAATGTGTTGGTGGTATGCCAAAGAAAATCAACCAATGAAACTTCGTAGTCATCTGAGCAACGACTGATTGGACGAGAGTGTGAACACCTGTGAAATGCTCGTGCAGAATTCGGCTGTCGAATCGCCAAGTGACGTGGTAGCGAAAGTCCCTCTCACAATTGTCTTTTTCACCATAGCTAAATAGCAAACCAGGCAATCATCTATCATCCTTGGCTATATTGTATTGCGCAACCACTCTTTATAAATATCGGGTGTTTTTTAAAAGCTTCAGAACTCTAAATGATGTTGATGTTGTTCCACAAATGGAGGAGCCTACAGCTTCAAGCCGACCCCGAACGGCAGATATTTTTAGGAGCAACTTTTTCATGGCAGAAATACAATCGGAGGTTTTAAGAAAAATGTAAAATGATAATACGAAAGAGAAATATTGTTGTAATGAATTTTTTTATTATAAACTGGTCGGTAATTTCATGGCGTTTATTTTCTAAATATGATAACCGACATAAGTCTAACGCGGCTACGAATTACGTGGTCCATTCGATGAGTCCAATTTTAGACTACTTTTTCCAATGAATCCCGACTTATGATGGCCTGCCAAACTCAGCTGTGAAACCATAGTTATCGATATATATATATATAATTGGCGCGTACACCCTCTTTTTCGGGTGTTTGGCCGAGCTCCTCCTCCTATTTGTGGTGTGCGTCTTGATGTTGTTTCACAAATGGAGGGACCTACAGTTTCAAGCCGACTCCGAATGGCAGATATTTTATGAGGAGCTTTTTCATGGCGGAAATACTCTCGGAGGCTTGCCATTGCCTGCCGAGGGGCAATGAAAAATGTTTTTCTTAATTTTGGTGTTTCAGCGAGATTCGAACCCTCTGTGGATTCCGAGTGGTAGTAACGCACCAACCCATTCGGCTACGGCGGTCGATATGCAGCCAAAAAACGCCATATAATTTACCCTAATATATGTGCAGCGCATGTCCAATATTTTTTTTATTAATTTTTTTTTTTATAAATTTTTTTTTATTAATTTTTTTTTATAAATTTTTTTTTTATTATTTTTTTTTTTATTAATTTTTTTATATTTTTAATTTATTCACTTTTTTTCTTTATTTTTTGTATTTTTTATAAATAAGTGGTGCATGAAATATGCGCCAAACGCACCACCTGCTTTCTGAAAAACAACCAATCAACCAGTTGGTGACTCAAGTCCGATCTGCAAAATAGGAATTGGCATCTTTTTGCAAGTTCCATTGCATTTTTGCCCACCAAAGAAAAATCGATCAAGAGCAAGAAAATTCCAAACACCCAGGCATAGAAAACTTCCCAGCGCAGAAAGAGACAAATTCCCTCGACAGACGGTGCTACATAAGCGAAACGATCCGGATTTATATCCGGCCAAGAACTGTCACCTCAGCAGCATTCCCCGCTTATGTATGGGGTGTGTGCTGTTACAACAAGAAGCGGAATGCCATAATATCCATTCTTCCAGAGCTGATCCCAAAACTCCCAAGCATTCCCGGTTGATTTCCCACTGCAACCCCCCTTCTGTGCCCCTTAAGTCGTGAAAATTGAAAACTCAGCAAATTTATTTTTACAAAAAAATGTTTTTTCACTTTATTTGTGGATTTTTGATGTATTTGTTGGTTTTTTTTACTTTTAATCTGGCAACATTAGCTGCATTCAGTTCTTTTTTGTTTTTTTAGCGTTTTTGTTTTTTTGAAAAAATTTATCGCACTGAGCGCGCGTAAAAATGTAGTGTGTTGGATTATACGATTTGTTTTTGTTGTAGTTTAAATACATATATGCGCTTTGTTGTAATGCATAATTTGTAATTAGAAAAAACTTAACATTAATACAATCATTCTTTGTAATAGTAATAATAATAATAATGGTAATAGTAGTAATAATAAAAAATTAATACATGCACAAGGTTTGTATTTGTTTTTGTTGTTTTTTTTCTTTCTCTTTTGTTTTTTTGCTTGCAATTATTCATTTGCTGCTTTAGTTGTAATAAATAGTTACTGCCAAATAAGATCTTACTGTCGCTGTTGCTACTGTTGTTGTTGTTGGTGTTGTTCTTTGCACACTTACCAGCCACATACCTAACAGCTACAATATTTAGACTGGCTATTTGCTTTTTAATTTGTTTTTTTTTTGATTTTGAAGCTACTTTGTTTTTGTTGCTATTGTGTTTGCTTTTGTTTCTGGCTAAAATGTTAATGTTCTGCTTTTGCTGTTTTGTGCCACATATTTATGTTTATTTTTTCCTTTTTGGTTTCTTACTGTTTACTGAAATTTGAATATGTCCGTTATTGCTAGTTGCTATTGCGAAATATTTTTAGTTTGGATTTTTGAAAGGGCTATTTCATGTTTTCTGCTTTTCGCTTTTCCTCTTTAGGTATGTATGCGTATGTATGTGTGTGAGCTATTTAAATTATTAGATACTAATATTTTTTGGAATTGAATTTATTGAGAAATCTTAAGTTTTTATTTAATTACTAGAAAGTGTTGTTTTTTATGTTTTTTTTTTGTGTTTTTTTATTTTCTGTAAATTTATATATTCATTGAATTTGTTAATACTAATTTCTTGCTTCAAATTTATGCTTCAAAAATGTTGTTTTTAGTTTCGAATTTTAGTCAGCAACGCAAATGTTGCTCTCTTCACACTAAATTATTTACGGTTTTACAATTTTTTTCACAAAATGTACGCCAAAAACGTTTTGGTTTTTAAAGTAATTACTTTTTTCTGCATTCGCTTGCTGCTCGATTTCTTTTCAAAAATTTAGCTTTCTGCTCACAAACTACATCAACCTTAATTTTTTTGTGTTTTTTGTTTTGTTTTTGCTTTTTTCGTCTTCTTGCTTAATTGCGATTCGCAATTCGCCTTTTAACTGCCACTCTTCTTCTTCTTCTTCCTCCTATTATACTTCTTCGTAATCTTAATTTAAAAAAATCTTAGCATCTTAAAGTGTTATCACATTTTCATGAGTTTGAGATTTTGGTCGCGCAGAGGCAGCAGCGCACGTCAGTCGCTCGACCAGCCATGCCCCTTTGCACACACTCACACATGCACACATATACACTGTGGAAGAGTATCGGCATATGTAGGCATGTGTGCGTGGCATTGGGGGTGGTGGTAGTCGTGGTGTTGATGCTGGGGTTGGCAACTGTGCGCGTGTGCTGCCTCTTTGGCCGTAGAAATCTTAAAATTTCATGCATTTTCTCCTACTGCTCTTCTACTTCTCGCATTAACTGCAATTTTTTGAATTTCAAAAAATTAATCAATCATCAGGACAATTGACTTAAACGCTATGAAACGTTCACTGCATTCACAGAAATTTGTTAAAATTAAAAATAAACATAAACATATAATTTTAAAATTTTTAGTAATTATTATTAATATTAATTTTTTCTTGTTTTAAATATGCAGATCATTCGTGGGCGCGTAATGCGCGTTTCTAAAATCTAACGAGTTCATTTTTGTTTAAATTGAAAGATACTTTATACGTCATTACATGAGATAAACCTACATACTTATGTATGTATGTATGAATGTGTGTGTGTATGTATATACGGTTATATGTATGCGTCCAGGTTGTGTTTCTGTGTGTGTTTTATGAGAATGTAAGCTGAACAGGAAAGTGAAAGCGAAAAATGTCGTGGAAGGAGGCCGTGGAAAGCCTCGCGTATACTGTAAGTAAATTGTTTCAAGTGTATTTGCATCTGTGGGTGTACGTGTCGGTGTGTTTAGAAACTATTCGGTTTTCAAATGGTTTTTACTTGACTTGTACGTATGTTTGTATGCTTGTATGTATGTATGTTTTTTGTATGTATGCATGTATGTATGTTTGTTTGTATGTATGTATGCTTGTATGTAGGTGGGGTTGCTTCGAATACATTCCTTGCATTATGCAATAATAAAAAAAAATCCTTAACTCAATAACACGTCTTCAACATCTTACACGATTTCAATTTCGATCTTCATCGTTTCGAGGTCATCTCGTCTCGAGCAGCAGTCATACTTAAAGCAAGTCGTTCGTTAAATCGGCTCGTTCTACTCTCTCCTTCTCTCTCTACCACCACTTCCTTCATGATCGTGCTCCTCGATCGTTGACGATCGTCGTTAACTGGAACATCTATTACGCACAGTTTACACTAAACGCTGATAAAGCCAACAGCCATCAGCCCTTAGCGTCCACATTCATACTTCACACACCTTCTTCGCCTTCGCACACCTTTAGTCATTATTATCGCCGATGTTGCAAACGACTCATTGAACTGAGCCATTACACAGATCGCACGTCTCTTCACCCAGTCTTGTTTGTCTACGATTCACGATGTTGGTGTTGAGATCGCTCCGGACGCACCATTGCTGCAGCTGGTGAAACTGTAGCTGGTGCGATCGGGAGAGTAGAGTTTGTGTTTTGTGATTGTGAATGTTGGGCTGATGGTAATTGTGCGTGCCAGACTCTTCATGAATTGTGGCAGCAATGAGGTCCAGCCGCGATGATCCTGGCGCAAAGTCAAGTATATCTCGAAAGTGGATACCATTTCGGGATCCAATTTGAGTTCGGCAATGCGTCGCGAATTGTTTGGTTCATCCTCGAATTCGATGTAGATGGTACAGCCGCGTATACCGCATGGCTCCTTCTCGGAAACGCGTATGATTTCCGCGGCAATGCGCAGCGTGAGATCACAGGGTAGGGAGACTTCGGTGCAAGAGAGATGGCGCTGCTTGGCTGCACGCAACTCGTCCAACAGGCGCAATGAAAGATCATCCACTGCTGCTGCATCGATATCATCACAGTTGAAGAGATTTGCTGAAGGATGCTGGGAAGGTGTATGCTGGGTGGTGAGGTAGCTGCCGCCCACAGTCGGAGTTGCAGTGTTTGTATTTGGAGTGGTGATGAAGGGAGTGGGTGCCGATGTTGCACGGCTGGCTGGCATCTTCTTCACTTCTTTTGACGACGGTGGGGCAATCATCACCTCAGGCACCGCCAGCAATTCTTCAGTGCTCGCTGTGCGTTTGGTTTTCTTATTATTATGATGCATAATACTGTTTTTCACATTTTTATTGTTAACTGTGTTGTTGCTATTGTTTCTGTTATACTTATTATTATCATTCTGGTTGCTAATATGATAGTTTTGTTGATTTTGCAGATATGGTATGGGTATGCTGGCGGTCGGTTGCGGAGCTGCAGCCATCTCCGGCTCTGTGTCCATGCAGACACATGACGAGAGCGGTAAGAGTGGTGATAATGTGCTGGTCCAATCTATTGAAAGCGCAAAAGAAAAGCAACAAAAATGCGAAATTAGTTAAATGTCAATAGAGATGAGCAAAAAATTTCAATGAGCGTTTTTATACCCTCAATCTTATTTTCTTTTGCAACTAACGATTTTAAGTCAAAATAAGAGAAGATAAAAGATAGATTGGAAAAGTAAATAAATAAAATAAAAGCTAAATAAACACTAAAGCCATAGGCAAGTGAATAGATTTCTAGAATATTCGTGCGCTGTGGCAGCAAGCACAAGCACACGAAAGCTTTATCTGCTGCACCAACAACAACAGGCACAAAGCATATTTTTATGAACACAAGTAAAGTGGGTGAACGCACACATCCACACACACAACCACACACACACACAACATGGCAATAGCAAGTAGCAAACGCAGTGGCAGCAACGTTACCGTTACCACCACCAACGCCATCTACATACATCACCATCATCGCTGTGACTGTCGCTCGTCCGCTCATTCGCTCACTCACCATAATTGTCTATTACCCCGCTCTCCACCACCACCACTAACAGCAAACTAACAGCATACAGCACTAGCAGTGCTGACCTAACGAACATGTGCTTGCTCTGCTACGCCGCTTGGTAACAACAAGCGTTGGGAAAATAAAAATTGTAAAAATTAAAAATACGTTGATTATTATTATGTGCACTTTATTGTTGTTGTAGCTTGTTTACTTGTACAATGGTACGTTTCAACATACATACACACTAGCTGAGGCTAGGCGAGCCAGCAGCAGGCGACACGAGTGAAAGGGGTGAATGGCTGATTGGCGGCGAACTGTTGTGCACCCACTTGAGGCGATTGTATGTATCTATTAGATACTTTTTTATGCTGCGTTTGTGATTTTTGTTATAATTGTTCGCTGTTTTTTTTTGTTTTTTGCCTTTTTGGTTTTTTGGTTCAAAAGCGAAAGATTGTGTAAATTGTTTACGAAAGCATAATTGCAAGGGTTAGATATTAATTAGTTTAATGGGAAAAGTGTCAACGGTGTGGATTTTGAACGTTTGCTATACCCTGTTGTCAAATTTCAAATGGCAAAGGTGAAATATTCAAACATTGAATGAAGAAATATCAAGTGTGCCTTCATAACTAAAAAATAGTAGTACATATTAGAATATATCGGGAAAAATTTAATTTTTTTTTATTTTTATTAAATTAATAATTTAAAAAATAACTTCCTTATTTTGGCTTTAATTGTTATGCATTTTTTGTTCCAGAAAATTCATTTTAATCTAGAAATTTCACGTTTAAAATATTTAATAATTTCTCCCAGCTGAATTTTCTCGAACAAGTTAATGTTACATATAAAAGAAATAAAGCATCGTTTTTTCACAACTTACCTCTTACTTTACTGGACCCGTATATATTGTATTTAGACTGATATTGTTGTTGCACCGCAAGTACTTCCATTTTCATTTAAAATATATTTAAAAAACTGATTTGCTTTGCAGAATTATATTTTATACAAAATTGCTTTCGGTGGTAGCGCTGCTTTACACTTCACACGCAGGCTTCTTCTTCCAATATTTCGACTGGCGACTGTTGTTGCTTTTGAGGAGGAAACTTTCAGTCGAAATCACACTGGTTGTTGTATATATCACTTTTTTGAACGATTTCGTTCAGTTCTTGAATTTTCAAAATTCTCGCTTTTTTCTCAAAAAGTTATTTTCTCCGCTTTAACTTCGCTCTGCCTTTGCTATATCACAATTTGCTGAATTTCCGTTTTGTGTTAAGTTGTTGAATTGCTTGCTGCTGCATTGAAAGATTAGTGTATACCTTCCAATGCCGTTATTTAAAAAATTTATTAAATTAACTTTTTGTAGTTTGAAATCACAGCACTTGATTCTGCTTTCTATTTTAACTCTATATTGTTAAATTATCACTTAAATGGCGTTGGTCCGTTTCAGCTTGTTTTAAAAAAAATTTATGTTTCTTTTTCTTAAGATGGCAATTTTTTTCTTGTTAAAATTACAGAGTTCTTTCTGCTTTTCTAAAAAATAAGTACTAGAACGTAACTTATTCGCATAGATAGAATTCTTCTTGAAACAATTTTGTTGTATCTGCTTTCTAAACTTTACTGCTTGCTTGTATATCTACCATTGAATGAAACTCGCGTTCTTCACACTTTCTACAAGTAAATATTTGACTCGCTTCTTCTTTTCAGTTACTATTCCGTTTCAGATGTGTACCTTTGCAGTGTTTCGAAGCTACTATGCCAAACCGGCTGCACGAGCCGCTTATTTATACGATAGCTGTGCGCTCCTGAGTTGATTTTTTCACATTTTGCCTACACTCACCGCTCACCGCTTGCCTGCTGTTGCTTGCGCTACTAGCGGCCGGCCACGGCTGCTGAGTATATACTCGTACGTATGTATAATTGGAGGCACGTACACACTAAGCATGAGTGTTTTCATATGAGCAAGTATCGATATGTACGTGTGTATATCATTTTGTAACACGGAGCAACTCATTCGCCTCACTCGCACCTTTTGCCGAACGAACGCTCTTCTTTTGTTGCCTTCCCAGTGCATATAGTACATACACAAACACATGCATGCAAACAAAGGTTTTCTAACCCCCCTGAATGAGTATTTGTGGGGTGGGATTGATTGCTTTTTTTGCTCTTCACTTTTCATGCGAACAATGTGGTTAAAAAGAGAGCTCACTAAATTCTAGTGTGAAGCCAGTTTTTGTATTGAGTATCTTCTCTACTTCATCGCTCACCGCTCACCGTGCATTTGTTAATTTGTGTCGAGTTTTAGGTTTGCTGTTGTTGCTGTTGCGATAGCTGTTACTTTTCGTGAGCACTCGCATATAGAATTTGCATAAAAGAATCAGTGCTATTGCTTGTAAATCGTTTTAATGCTTACATGCACACTCGTATATACATACATGCCTAACACACCTCCATACATCTGTATGTGATTTTACATATGTATTGCCATGTACAATGTACAAGTACATGCAATTCGAGTGCGCTCTTCCAACAGCTGAGCGTCGAAAAGGGAAGAAAACCAGGTAGACTCTATCTATTTATGCGGCCGTTGGTGATCAAATGCATTTGTTGATGCAATTAATGTTGGCAACGTGTATTATTGTTGCTGTTCTTCGTTTCGGCTGACGTTGGGGCCCAAGCAATTGTCATAGTTGCTGTTGTTGGTTTTGTTGGCTGCTGATGCAAGGATGATGAAAGTACAATTTAATTTTACAATAGCCGAATGCTCAGCGATCGTATGTGAACGCTCGGGCGATGAAGTGGGGCAGGCGAGGGTGCTGAGCATTATTAGTTAGTTTATATTTGAAGGCAGGAGTGTGAGAGAGAGCATGCAAATAGCAAATAGTTTTGAGTGTGAAATGACAAATGAGTGGCCATTTACATTGAAGAAACGTTTCTCAGGTGTTGCTAGCTGATAATGGGAGGTGGGATGATTGGTGAAGGGGGCTACTGCTTTTACTACCCCCAACTCTGCTTTTTAGCGCATAATCCAGCTATTTCATGGTAAACCTGGATCCAAGCCTACATGCACATATATTACACAGTTTTCCACCAACTCCTACTCTCCGCACCGCGCTCTCATTCGTTATAGATTGCTACTACTCATACCACCGACCGGCCGCACTTCAACAGCTCTTTATCCTCACTTACAGCTCGGGAAACCTGGTGGCTCTCTATACTTTACAACCTTTTTACTTTTCTTTTTCAATATACTTTTTTCATTACAACATTTTTTTTTTCAATCACATTGTTGTTCTTGCATACGCTCTCTTGCTAGCTCAGCTGGGGGTTACCTGTCATGGCACTCTCCGCTCGACTCTCGCCGTATATACGACTGCATATGCTTTCTTCCAGTCATGCGTTCTGTGTTCTTGCCTGGCTTCTGTAATCTTCTCCTGCTGTTGTTGACGTGGTCTACGTGACTCTTCGCAGAGCGCAGATGGCCTACAATTAGCGAGAGTTGTTTTCAACTTTTCCACTGTTGTTCTCATATGTACTTTTCATTATTATGTACCTACCATATTTACAGCCGGAAAGAGTGTCATCTTTTTAGACGTTTTGTAGCCGCGCAATGGATGAGTGCAAACGGACGAACGAACGACGCACGGCTGGTGTGCTAGCCGAACGACGATACGACTAACTAGCAAACGGGGAATCGAACGCATGGACTGGCGGACGGACAAATATACATATGTACGCTTGTGACTGCCGATGTAAAGCTGAAAAAGTTGCGAAAAATTGGAAAAATTATTTACAAAAATATTTTAATAAAATAAAAATTCAGCGCTTGTTGGTGTTGTAGTTCGATATTCTCACTTTGCCGTGCGCCATTGTAAACTCATACAGTTTCTGCTGTTTTTTGCTTGTGGCTATATATTCCTCATTTTGCATTTTGTTTGCTGTTGAAAGTTAATACAAACAGGATGCGAAACCAATATATCAAGATCAAGCCGTTGTGGAAACGGGTTCGCAGGCAAAGTGCGGGTGAAAGCGAAAAACTGAAACTACAACTATGAAAAATGAAAAAGACATAACACTAAAGTAATTGTGATAATCACAGTAATCTTTGCAAGTGCGATTAATTTATTTTGCTCCATTACCTGGCAGACTAAATAAAAATTTAACGCTGAAGATTTCTTGCAACCAAATTCTGCTGAGCTGCTTTTAAAGTTCATAAGCGATTTGAGTACGATTGCAAGAAATTTTGAGCTGTTCAAAATATTTAGTTGCAAAAAAATATGAGTGGTCACGTGCTATAACCGCCAAGAGAAGAGTTAGGTTTGCAGTGCTAGTTGAACTATGTTTTCCAGTTAAACTAAGTTTTAACGCCCGATTTCGCAAAACTGCCCACTAGCACGGAAAAACGAACCCAAGTGGGAATAATTAAAGAATTGGAGAATTTTTTTTATTTCATTTTTTTCTTTTTATTTTTTTGTATTTCTTTGTATAGGTGCTTGTTTAACTAGGTTTTCCAGTTAAAGTTGAAAAACGAACCCAAATGAGAATAATCAAAGAATTAGAGAATTTTTTTTCTTTATTAATTATTTTTTTCTTGTTTTTTCGAGAAACTGTGAATATTTAATAAATTTGTGAATTTTGCAATATATTGCAAGGAAGCACCTACTTAATTTAGTTTCGTAAAAATGATTTGTTTAGTTGTGCATTTCTCGTGCATCACTCGTTTGTCGATAACAGAGTAAACTTTTTATGAAATGAAATTAATGAAATTTTAACTAAACATCGAGTTTGTGCGGTTTCTGGACAAAAAGTATTCTGGTGTTCTTAATTAACATAGAGTTTTTTATTCTTTTTTTTTTTTAATAAATAAAAGGTTTACGTTGTAAATATACTTTTTTGCCAATAAACATTAAGAAAGAAAAAGTATGTTATTTTAGCTTAGCACAAAGGAGTGAATGTTTTTTCGCATAAATGAATAAAATTGTTTTGTGGCTCAACCAGAACTGTCGTGCTAAGAAAGAAGAAGAATAAACAAGCAAATTTTGATTTTAAATTTTAATTTTTTCATATTTGAGAATATGCGAAAAACTGGAATTTCGTCATGTGGGTTATACTCGACATAAGCAGTTAAAGTGTTAAAGTTCTTTTCTCAAAATATTATTTGAGGAGTAAAAATCGTAAAAAAGAAATATAAACACAACTGACTTTGTTTCTAAAATATAATAAATAATAAAGTAAAATGTATGCACGTGCGTTTATTTAACTGAATTTTTGCTTAGGTCGCCTCAGGTACATATTTGCTGCTTGGGACATATACAAATATAAATACATACATACATACCTACCTAAATAATAACACAGACTTTCTAAAAGCAGTTGTGCAAATCTGAAATCTAAAATTTGCTGTTTTATTGTGATTGTTTTACTAACTAATAAAGTAAATAAACTTTTCTAAGGTATGAAAAGATATACAATTTTAATTCTCGATTTTTTTAATTTTTTAATACTCGTTTTTTTTAATTTTCTGCGTCACTTTTCAAGTCAGTAGGAGAGTCACTATAAATTAGATGCAAATTTTAGCAAATTAGTTTCAGTTACTATGAAATAGGAGCACTAAACATTCGTCTAATAGCCTAAGCACGCCTGCAACTTTGCGAACTCGACGTATTCCTGTCACACCACTTCACTAACAGAACTTTCATAAATGATTAAAGAGAAATAATGCAATATTTCCCTTAATTTACACTCAATTGTTTGAAATAGAAAAAAGCAAGAAAAAAGCAAATATAAAACTACTCAAATACTTGTTTTCAATTTGTAGTATGTGAAACGCGTGATTAGGCAGAGTAACACTGACTTAAGTGTAAGGTTAAATAGCCGCTTGCAATTTATTCATAGTTCAAAAGAAAGGGTTTGGTGTAAGAGAAACTTTGAAAACTTTTTACTACATCTAATATTTTGCACTAGAGTAATATTTTTCTTACCACTTTTACACTCTTACCACCTTTCTTGTACTGACTGATGCGAATTTTCGAAGCCTAGTTTTCGCAGTCAATTATCTTCTAATCGCTTTTTTTATAAATTAATACCTCGATAGTATCCATTTTACGAAAGTGAGCAACACTCGGCACGAGTTCAAAAATAAAATCACAGAAACAATCGAAGTTGGCCGGCTTGCTAGTAGTCGTAGCAGCGCCCAGGAGCTGAAGTTTGGCCACAAAATAGTTTTAAGCCATTTGCGCAAAAATTTTACGCAAATGGCTTTCTTTTTCTCCAAGCCAATATTTAATCGACCAATCCGTAAAGCCTGCAACAAATAACATCAGCAACTGAAAACCTACTTTAGAATATTCTGCTATGTACAGCGCGCGACAAATGATAGCCACTTGACGACTTTTGACTACTTTTCTTGCTTTTTTTAAAACTTCATTATTTTTTTAATGTTCATTTTTTTTAATGTTAATTAATTTTATTTAATCTTCATATTTTTTTTATTTTTTTTTTTATAAAAGTAAAGCTCATTCTCCTATAAAAAGTATGAATCCAAATTTCAAACTTTATACAAAAATTAGAAAAATTCCACAATTTTTTTTCGCACTATTTTTTTTAAATTAGAATTGCTAGAAAAAAATTGGTATTCAATTTTATAGCTTCTTAAATTTTAGTGTAATAAGGGCCAAGTTTGAAGTTGATTTCCTATAATTTTTTCCCCTGGCGGTATTTCGAATTTTCTGCATGTAATATAACAAATTCACGAATTTGTTTCTTTGTTTTTGATTACTTTTCCCATTTTTTTTTAATCTTCATATTTTTTCTAATTAAGGACTCGTTGTCCAACTAAAGTGGAAAAATGCAAATTTCAAACTTTATTCAAAAAATAGAAAATTCGCCAAACTTTTTCTCTCTCCCAATTCCACGGTTTTCAATTAGAATTTCTAGAAAAATATTTAGGTACGCAGTTTTTTAGCTTATTATAAGCTCAATTTTAGTATATGGTGGTTAAATTTCAAGGGCCGATGTTGAATATGAACCACACCTAAACGTCAACGATACCGTTGGACTTCTTTCCTTGGGGTTATTTGAAAGAAAAGCTGTACGTCGATAAGCCAGCAACAATTCAAGAGCTAAAGGATGAGATAATTCGGCATATAACCTCAATTATGCCTCAGCGTAATCGAAAATTTGGACCATCGGATGGAGGTATGCCGCCGAGGCCGCGGCGGCTATTTGACGGATATTTAATTCTATACGTAATTCAGCCATACCAGTTTTATCATAATAAAGAGAAATGACAATAATTTCCTAAAAAAATTGTATTTTATTCAAAACCAACACCGGCCCTTGAAACTTAACCACTCTTTATAAAAAGATATAAGCATAAGTTACTGGATAATCCCGCTGTCTCTTGAGAATTATTTAGCCTGACGGTGTTACAAAATGTATGCATGTAACAAATGCACTAATATTTTTTTGTTTTTTCGTGACTACATTTCTGGTTTTTTTTTATCTTCATAACTTTTTCCTATAAAATCTCATTGTTCAAGAAAAGCCGTATAAATCCAAATTTGAAATCAGATAAATTCCACAAACCCTTTTTTCTCTCTATTAACGGTTTTTAAATAGAATTTCTAGAAAAAAATTTGGTATAAAGTTTTATAGCTTCTTCAATTTTAGTATAATAAGGGGCAAGTTTGAAGTTGCTGAAGAATCCCGCTGATTTTGTATATTATTTTCCCCTAGAGGTATTGTGAATTTTCTCCATGCAGCAAATGGATGATATTTTTTAGCTCTTCGTTGTATCTATTTGCAGTCTGCACTATTCGATTCAAAATGATTTATTACCATTTATTATCCTATAAAGGTTGTGCAAGATTATTCACGAATCAGGAATTGGGATACAAATTTTTCAAAAATAGTTTAGAAGACTTTTTCAGGTTAAAGGAATTATTCCTATCAACACAGCAAATCACTTAATCAAAGTCTGCTATTTTCTAAAAGTACTTCCTTACAGTATACAAAATATATATAATTCGCTTTCAAATCATATTGGCCTAGATTTTTCTTCAACAAAGAACCACTTCAAATTGTTGCTAAATGAATTGTTGAATTAAATTCTTAGTATTACGGCGGCCGCCGTAGCCGAATGGTTTGGTGCGTGATTACCATTCGGAATTCACAGAGAGGACGTTGGTTCGAATCTCGGTGAAAGCAAAATTAATAAAAACATTTTTCTAATAGCGGTCGCTCCTCGGCAGGCAATGGCAAACCTCCGAGTGTATTTCTGCCATGAAAAAGCTCTTCATAAAAATATCTGCCGTTCGGAGTCGGCTTGAAACTGTAGTTCCCTCCATTTGTGGAACAACATCAAGACGCACACCACAAATAGGAGGAGGAGCTCGGCCAAACACCTAACAGAAGTGTACGCGCCAATTATTTATTTATTTTTATCTAATATTCCTTCTCTGTAAGTTATAGAAATGTCACCTTCTCTTTCATTCATTAGAATGGAACTAGTAAATTATAAATTTAATTTATTTTTGTTTAAGTTATTTAGCATTAATCTGTTTTTCATAATCTGTAAGA
Organism: Anastrepha ludens; assembly: GCF_028408465.1. Taxonomy (NCBI): domain Eukaryota; kingdom Metazoa; phylum Arthropoda; class Insecta; order Diptera; family Tephritidae; genus Anastrepha; species Anastrepha ludens. The sequence goes on along the minus strand of NC_071500.1, from coordinate 112,562,043 downwards.
AATATTGAACTTTTTAAACTAGTAAATGAATAAATAAATAAAGAAATATTTTTTTTTAATTTTTTATATCTATTAATTAATTATTTTATTTATTAATTTCTTATTTATTTGCTTCAAAAAAGTCAATAAACCACAAGGGTTTTTACTGATTAAAACGATAACTTTGGACTAAAGTGCGGCAAGCAAAAAAATAAAATTGAATTTAGTACTCGAGAAAAAACATTCTTGGACAGAAAAAAGTGCAGCAAAATAACATTCGAAATCTTATTGAGTTCCGAAAGTAAACGCACTAATGGGGCATTTCTTACGAAATTTATGCTGAGGCTCTTGAGGTTAAAAGGAAAATTAAAACGATTTCCCATGAAGTAATCTCAGGCATACAAGACAGATTACCACCAGCAGGCATAGGAGAGGAGCACAGGCAGCACTGATTTGGTAAATTCTAGAAAAAAATTGCAAATGAAGACTTGGTGTTTCTCAGTTTCCCATTTTTAGTAAAATATTTCCTGCAATTCCTATTATTGATGCAATTAAATTCACCAAACGTAGAAGTAAATTTCACCAATTTTAGGAGGAGGTATTAATTGGAAAACTTTTTTTCCTTAGTAAACACTTTTTAAAGAAATGTAATGAATTCGTCTTTTATACGGATTTTGTGACACACAGGGACACACATACATACGTATATGTATACCTAACTTTTTTTTTAACGAACACAAGGTTCAAAAATCGTGCTTTCTAGAATATTGGCACATCCAAATGCAAGCGCAAGAATCACATAAACACTGACGTATGTATGTATGAATGTGTGCGTGCAAACGCATGCCAGCGGCAAGTCCATGCAACACGGCGCACCGAAGTGAAGTGAAACGGTCTCTGCTAGATGGATAGGTAAGACCGGTGCGCCATATGTATGTAGCTTTGCACATAAGTACCCCTTATATATGCGCATACACACATATGTATGTAGAATATGCTGTAGAACCGGCAAACAGTTGACGCTCACAGGCAATGAAATTTTCTGAAAATTTTCCGTTGCCACAAAGCAACAAATAAAAGAAATAAAATAGAAGTAAATAACAAATGTAGGGGGGCACAACAAGAGGGTTGAAGTGGCAGAACCGGAGTCAATCAGGGAGTTAGAGTCAGCGTAAACAAACACACACACACATGCATATGTACAAACATACGTACGAGTATTAAAGAGAATTAAGGTACATTTTAATATCAGATGGTCACAAATGGAAAAACAAAGTAGCTGGCAATGGAGTTCGAAGAGGTGAAGAGCGGAAGATTTGGAAGTTGAGTGAAGTTTTGGGCGAAGATGGGTGGGAAAAGGGAAATAAAGCTAAAGTAAACATGGAAAAATGCTGAAAATGGGTTAAGAAATAGAGTTCGGCTTAAAATAACAGCAAAGGAAGTGCTGCCAAAGTTTTTGAGTCACATTTGCATGAAGCTGTAGTGCCGTCTTGCAGAACCTCTGATGTGTTTTTTGTTTTGCTTATAGGCGTTATTGTAGTGCGCTAGCCTCAAGTGGCCTTCTGAAAGAAGGCTAAGCCTGTTTATTTCCATCACCTCTCGACGCGGGACTACCGTCCAGTATTACATTGCGTAGAGGAAAGGCCGATTATCTTAAACCGAGAAGCGATTAGCCGCCGCTACTGTCTCTCAGTTGTTGTTATTGTATCAGCATAAATATTTCCCACTCATGCATGGAGTGAAAGATCTCGGTCGGATATAAATTCGGCTCGTTCCGGTGACTTAGAACCTACTGTCGCGGGAACGCTAAGTCTCAGTCGTTCGAGATGACTCATCTCTTTCGTAGTCTCGACCGCTAATTTGCATGCCACATTCCTCCTTTTCCTGCGATCGTAGCATATGTTGCACGGAAATTTCCAGCGAGGGAGGTTCTTAAATGGCTCTATGGATTATTTTTTTCACAGAACAGAAGCGCGACCAGGTGTAAAATATATGGTGAACCTCCTCCATAACATTTTCGACGCAGTAATTGCAATAAGAATTGTCGTCGTGGTTATACCTGTGTAAATATGCTCTGAATCAGCAATATCCACTCAAGAACTGGGTCAGGTAAAAGTCCAAAAGTCCATTTCTCCATACGACCTCGTTAGCCAAAGATTTTGATTGGGAATTCGATTTTTTGGAAGCTTGCACTTCGATCTGATGGCCTTTTGTGCCCATTTCGGGAATGCATTTGTATGTCCAATGGCCCTTTGTTGAGTTATTCCACCTTGTTTGCCACTCATCGATGCAGTTTTCTCGTAACGCCGCACGAGTAGGCGTGCTTATAGACCTCTGTGTTTGAGCAGCTTCATATGCGTAGTGCGCGGAGTCGGTAAGCAGGCTGTAGTCTTCGAAAGTATGATATATGTATATTGCGTTTTGTTCGCCCAAAAAGGTGCACCATATATAATACATTTGGCTTTTTACGACCTTAGCCATGAGCTTCTGGCGATTTTTTGTTGCTCCCCGTAGGTTTAACCTCAGTCTAGGCAGCACTGCCACAGTGGTGGATGCTTTTTTGTGCACGTGCTCGAGGTACTTTTTAATTATCATTATTGCCAGGTATTTGATTGCGAAAACGGTCAATGCATTGAAGTTCCCAATTCCAAAAGTGACCTCTTCCGATTTATTTCGGCTTTGGTCTTCTGTTGCGCTAATTCTAAGTTATTTTGCGCTAGCCAAGATTGCACGCTCAGGACTGTAGTGATCGCGGTGTTGCAAATATCGCCTCAATTTCTAGCCGTCACCACAACCGCAATGTTTTTGGCGAAGCCAATTATCTCTGTTCCCCCTGGAATCCTAACCACGTAGCGCATTATAGTACATTCCACAGCAATGGTCCGAGAACCAAGCCCTGCGGTATCCCACCCGTTATTTCGATCTGCTTGCGCCCTCTAAAGCAGTACTGCAATTTGACAGGTCTGTTTGTAAGTTTGTACAAATTCATTAATTAAGTAGCTTTGACTAAACAAATTGTGTTTGGCATATATGTGTATGTATGTGTGTGTAGGCACATGTAATACTATAAATTTACATGACGTGATGATATTTATAAAAACTTGCATATAACACGTAAAATGCACACACAAACCCACACACACACACATAAGTTTCGTATGTACGGGCAACTGCACTGCAACCGGCTTCTTGGGGCAGTTTTATTTCATTTAATTTTTTTATCGGCCAGATACAAAACAAGTCGCGGCAGTCACTTTCTGCACTCGTTCATTCAGCCGGTTGGGTTTTTGTTGTTGCCTAAACATATGCTTGGCTGTATATATGCATGTGTATGCATACATACACATACAAACGATCAGCTGCAAAAGTGCAACGAGAGCTAAGAGCAAAAATGGTCCAGAAAAGTGCAGCTACGAGCGCTCACTGCTGAAAAAAGACCCCGTAGAGTCTTAAACGTAAGAAAAATCTAGAAATTCTAGTGCTATGCTAATGCTAAAATACTTCAAACATTAAATTCACTATACAATTTTTATGAATTCCACGAAAATTGTGAATAATTTATCAAACCAAGAGTGCTGACAATAAAACAATTTTCGTACGCAATTTTTTGTCACACAAAGCAGCTGCATTTACAGCTGAACAACCAAGAATTGCATTGCAGCGCCGTTTAGAATGTGTAAATAAAATATTTGTACAATAATTTTGCACACAAACCACTGAAATTATGCCGAAACTATATTTATTCAAAAAATTGCGGATTTTCCTCTTCCATTAAAAATTCGGTGTGCACGGCTGAGTATTGAATTGCCGTTTTCTGCCTTCTCTCTTCGTAACACTCCATTACTGCAAGCACTCAATGAAAATATACTCAACTGCACAGGGCATATAACCGTTCAATACGCTCCTCAATGAATATGCGGCAAGAAGTTACTCAGCTGCTCATTACTGAAACTGAAGAGATTTCCGGCTCGACAGTGTTGGAGTCGCTCAAAGGCTTCTCTTAAATGTGTGAAATAAAACTTACACTCGCACTCAATGCTTACTCATGCCAACTCTCTTTATCGTGCTCTCTTTCTTTCGCTCTCTCTCTGCCTCTGCCTCTCTATCTGTAGCTCATTTAAGCAACGTTGCCATCATTTGGGCTCCGAAAATAGTACCTGCATATTTATATGCTTAGTTGTTGTTGAATATTTTACTCCGTCTCTAGAAATTACACTCAATTACCGTGCACTCTATATTTATCACAATTTTTACTGCCTTGCTCAGCTGTTTTTGCCTTCAATATATGCCTACCCGCTGTCCACCCGTCCACCCGTCCGCCTCTTGCGCGTTTTCACAGCATTCATCGATTCAGCAAGCGCAGCGAAATTCGTATTCAGTTTTTAAGATTTCAAACGCCTCCCGCATAACTTGATTTCTTATACTATGTATGTATGTATGTATGTACCTATGTTTGTATGCTTGTAGCCTAATTTATTGAAGAAAGCCTGTGTAGATGTGTGTGTATACGCACATGAAACGCTTGATAACCGTAAGGGGCTCATTTCAGGCTTAACTTAAGATATTCTAAAGGCAGAAAATCGGAAAGAGCAGAAGAAATGGAGACGAAAAGGAAACTAGTTCCGAAATAAGGCTCAATATAAGCCGATATTCTTAGCTGCTAAAGCCTTTCACAATGTTATATAATTATTCTTAATTGAATTTCTGATAAATGAATGAATAAATGAAAAATAAATGAATTAAAGTCAACTGCAATAAGTGGTGCCATACCTCAGCCATAACCGTAATTAGAGCAATCAGCTGTTATGGGAATCATTGTAAACGATTATAGGAGCCGCACCAGAACACCGCTGCCGTAGTCGTATGTATCACTTGAATTTTGGTGTTTCCCCGTTACTGTAAGCTGCAGGGAAATACTTGACATTTTTTTTGATTTCTTTGTTTTTCTATACAAAAAATTTAAAAATTGGGCAAATTTTCACCAAAATTTTTATTCTTCTAATCAGAAAGCTTTTTCAGACTTGGGTGCACATTTACGCCTGTCCTTCATATAACAAATCAACGATATTTTTTGTTATATGCCGAAAAGATGCAACGACGTCTAGAAAACAAATGATCAATTGTACGGAAATTTAATGGGCTCTGAAACTGCGTACCCACTTTTTTAATTTTGATTAAAAATTTTGAAAATTTTTCAAGTTTTTATAAATTTTTTACACTTTTAATGCCTAATTCTATGCAATCAAATACTTTTAATCATTGAATTGTGCCTAGTAGTTAAATCTCTTAATTCCAGTCTTCACAGTGTCTCGTAATGAGGTCCACACTCCCACAGCGTTAGGGAAAAATAATCCAGTTGATGTTAGATAAATAAATTTTGGAACAATGCAACTGTGGTGTCTCCGAGACCTTATTGGTATCAACTTCTCTAACAGATAGGCAGTTAACTTGATTATTTTAAGATTGCACATATGTAAATATGCAATTCCTAGCAGACAGATAATTTTCAAGACTGCAGCCCAGTATTTTTGTTCGCCAGGCAGAGATATGCTCATATCTACCAAGCCCATAAACATAACGCGTGGAGCTTGCGATACAAATTTGAATATTAGAGAAGAACGATGACAAAATGCAAGGGTGGTCGCTAATTCTACTGCAATATCAGCTGGTCATGGCTACGGCATGACCAATCGACAAATACTAAATGTTGCGGTAACCATAGCCGTGGTTACGACTACGGCACCCCGAAGGCTGAATAAGTTTCCCAAAATGATCCTTTTCGCTATTCTATATATGAACGCGAGCAACTTTGACGTTTGACATTTCCAAATGACGTCAGTTTCTTCCAGAATGATCGTGCAATGATAATTGATGTTGTTGTTGTTGTTATAGCAGCAAAAACATTTCCCATACTTGCACAGAGAGTGCTGCTGGAGTGACAGTCACTGGCCGAATATAATATAAATCCTTATCGCTCCGGTTACGTAGAGCCGACTGCCGCGGGAACGATATATTTTTTAGTATCTTCCATAGACAACCTTTGTACGATATCGAGGAACACAAAGTTGTTTTCTTAAGTCTTCTATTGACTGCCTCTACTGACTAAACGGGTGCCTCGTAGTATTCACTTGAGTTTTGGAGAAGGAAAAGAGTTAACTTGACATATTAGGTGAATGCGGTTGTTATCTAACACATTGAGCGCGGCGCCGATATTTCTGACTTTCTTTGCTCTCTAAGTATGCGATAATGTAATATTATCAGCGATCAACTCCCTGCTTCTCTTTCAAGAAGTAACTGGACAAAAACTATCAGTTAGGGCATTGTGGAGAAATCTGGTAAATGGACTGGCACAGCGAGTAGATGAACAACTTTCACTTCGGGAAGGAAAAATTGCTCATAAATTACAGAAGAAATGGAGACGTTCATAAAATTCGTCCTTTATGATGGAAAGTTAAGATTTTTCAGGACTAAGAAAGCCGAAAATTTTACAAACAAGTTGTTACATGTTGCTCCTTTTGTAAATCCTAGACTTTTGCTTAGAATACTTCATTAAAACTCATGAAAAGTATATTTGACTACATTCATTATAGTTGCATTTCTCTTTTAATTTTAATATTGTCGGTTCCACAAAAAGTGTAACGACGGTCCCCAAGCACCGGAGCCGGCCACAGGGAATGACCAGCGCCTAGGGATCTGAACCGTGTTCAACGTGTTAATGATATTTATTGAATTCTTGGACGGAAATTCGTTCTCATGATAGGCATTGACATCATCGGCCTTAACAACCGCGCTGTTAGTTCTGCCTTATCTAAACTAGATAAAGAGGCAAAGTGAATGGGACTGACGGTGAACGAGGACAAAACGAAGTACCTTTTGTCTTCAAACAAACAGTTGGCGCACTCGCGTATCGGCGAGTCACGTCACTGTTGACAGTTATAATTTTGAGGTTGTAAAAGACTTCGTATACTTAGGAACCAGCATTAACACCGATAACAATGTCAGCCTAGAAATCCAACGTAGAATCTCTCTTGCCAACAAGTGCTACTTTGGGCTAAGTAGGCAACTGAACAGTAAAGTCCTCTCTCGACGAACTAAACTAACACTCTACAAGGCTCTCATCACGCCCGTCCTAACGTATGGCGCAGAAGCTTGGACGATGACAACATCCGATGAAGCGACGCTTGGAGTGTTTGAGAGAAAGATTCTGCGCAAGATTTCTAGACCTTTGCACGTTGGCAACGACGATTGAACGATGAACTGTATGAGCTTCATGACGACATAGACATAGCGCAGCGAATAAAGATCCAGCGGCTACGTTGGCTGGGTCATGTCGTCCGAATGGATACAAACGCTCCGGCTTTGAAAGTATTCGATGTGGTACCAGCTGGTGGTAGCAGAGAAAGACGAAGGCCACCACTGCGTTGGAAAGATCAGGTGGAGAAGGACTTAGCTTCACTTGGTGTGTCCAATTGGCGCCGGTTAGCACGAGAAAGAAACGACTGGCGCGCTTTGTTAAACTCGGCCAAAATCGCGTAAGCGGTTATAGCGTCAATTAAGAAGAAGAAGAAGCCAGTGCATGATCTGCTGATTTAGTTGTTTTTTTCTCTTATAATTATTTATAATAAATATTTTTTTTGCAGTTTTAAAACCTCTTTTTAAATTGAATTTTTCAAGGCTCAGTGCCGGGCATAGGCTTAGCAGAATTTCCGATTCGAGATTTATTAAACGAATTTGGCCAATTGCACTGAGGCAAGAAGTGCATTATGTGGTGCATGCCGCTATGTAGATACATATTTGCTTCAGTAATTGTCGATATATGTGAATGTATGTGTGTACACATATGTTTTCTTCAGACGAGTATCTTCACGATTGATGCCTTGTGAGTTTTCCTTTTTCAAAGAATTGTGAAATTTCAACGAGATGATCTACTGATACAGGCATTTCGTGTTTAGGTTATTTATAAATTTAGTACAAACATACATACATAATAGTGCATAAATATATATTACACACATACATAGATATATGTAGATATCTAGGTAGGTATGCAGTGAGGATCCTCAATATATGTATGTAAATAGTGCAAACTACTACCACTACTGACGACTCTAAACGCATTTGTATGCATGTAAATAGCTGACATTTTCCATATACATAGAAACACACAAACTTAGATACATACATAAGTACATACATATGTTATTTTTATTCGCCCATAAAGCTATAGAGCTGAGGAAGAAGGGCTTGTGCCACCACGGCTTCTTCTGCACTGCCCTCTATTACACTCTACTCTTTAACTTGGTTTCCTTTTTCAACATTTTATTATCACTAAAGATTGTTGTTTTACAATTCTGTTTTTTCTTTCTCTTTTGTTGGCACCCTGTAACCTGACTCCGACTGCAGAGGGACGCTTGGAACCGAGCGCGGCGTAACTCAGCTTGTGGTAATCATATGTTTTTCATATGACCAACAAAAGCGGACATACATACATACGTACGTACATATACGCATAGAGGCAAAGTGACATACAAATATACTTCCATATGGTTTTTACGAGTATTTGGAGAATATGAGTATCTTTAGGTCGATATGGCTCAGTGCTACAAGCATACATACATATGTACATATGTATGTATGTATGAAGCTATGTAGAAATTCATATACATGCATACATGACATATGTACTACGTAGCAATGAAAGTATATAATCAAGTGTGCGCCTGTTCAAATTTCTGCCTGCACTTCAGCACTACTTCTTACGTTTTTTTGCTTTTTTATTTTTACTTTTATTACTATTGCCAGTCTTGTAGTTGTTGTTAGTGCTTTGTGTCTCGGCTCATATTTATTTGTTCACGACTTTTTCTGCTGCTCATACCTCTTGGTTGCCCTCCTACAACGTCTTCACCTTCGTCTTTGCATACAGCCATAAGCACAAACATATGTACATTTGTATGGGTGTACATATGTACATATGTATGTAGGTACATGTGTATCTACATAAGTATGTCTTCAAGTAAGTAAGTGTAGAGTATGAAACCAGTTCCAGCTGAGCTAAGCAGGATGACAATGAAGAATACAAATGTCTCCCTCATTCGACCCCTCGCCAGCTCAGCTTGGTGGCGGAGAATGCTGAAATTATGGCCACCAAACCGCACTGACTGACTCGCAAGTGATGTAGGGACGTAGCAAGCAACCCCTCTGAAAAAAATGGTGCATGTTTGTGCATGACTTGCGTCGGATTTCTGGCACAGGTTCCTGTTCGTGTTCTTTTCTTTCTTTTCCCCTTTCCTTTTGTCGTTTGTCGTTTGTTTTGCTTTTGCACTTGCAACATAGCCTCATTTGTACATATATACATACATACATACATACACTTGATACCTACAAATTCATGTACTGAATTACCACCGCTGATCGCACACTTATCAATCCAGAAATCAATCTCTTTGTTGGGTCTGCTGTCATGGCTTGACGCGATATTTCGCATTTTGATTATCGAATTATACGATTTCATCAGATCAGCAGGGAATATTCTAGAGTAAGCTGCATGTGCAACACCGCACTACACAACACAACACAACACAGCTCAGCTCAGCTCTTTTTGCGGTGCTGCTGTTGCTAGGTCGCACAGTGTTTATCCAGGCAGGCAGACACGATCGATTGCCTGAACGGGCCAACTTAAAAGCTGACTGGCGGTCAAATTGATACTCAAAGTGCTTGCCTACCCGTGTGTGTACGTGCAAATGTATGCGCACATGAGTGTGTGTGTGTGCTTTCTACCTGACTTGCATTGTGTAGGTACGTATATATGTATATGTGTATGTAGCAGCTATCGATCGCCTGAGTTTTTGCTCTTTTTTGCTGTTTTTCTTTTTATTTCCCCTTAGTTCTTGTTGGACTCTAATATTTGCCCGTTGCTCAGCAAGATTTAATATGCTGACGAAATACGATCTGATTATTGGTTTCATTTTTGTGTTTTGTTTTCTTGAAGGTTTTTGTATTTTTTTAGCACAACAATCGCATGAAGATTTGAGTGACGTGTCGCCAGTAGGTCGACTTCGTTGTCGCAAAGAAAGAAGAGTATCCAGTCGTTTTACGAAGTCTATGTTAGTTTAGATTGCAAGAGTTTTCTAATTGCTTTGTAGATACGAGTATATGTATGTACATAGACACATCCATAGCACTGGCCTGTAATATGGGCTTACTTTCAATTAGTTGTGAAATGCATGAATTTCGTCAGATTTCATAAAACAGTGCCATAAATGATGTTGACTGTTCAGTGATTTCATCATCTCCACCAAGCACCAAGACTTTTTTCATAAATTTTGCTTGCGTAGCTGAGCTTTACTGCGCTGTTAAAGATTTTGTAGGGATTTTCGACACGCATTGAAGGCATTCATTCCTGGTTTTTGACATTCATGAAAGAATGTCGAAGATCGAAATATCTCTTTTTTCCCTTAGAAGTAGGGTCTTGGCCTGCAAAACCTGACTGCCTGAAAAGGCGATGAATTTTGAAGGAGAGAAGCACATCACGAATCCCACTCGCGTCGTTACGTCAGTTGCACAAGCTCTCGGCTTGGAAAACTGTAGCTTGGAAGTGTTGGTGAGATCCATCAATACCCCTCATTGCAAATGTCCTTGAACACCACCATCAGCAACAAAATGCGAATCGGCTATTAAAATCATATGTTTGTAACTATTGAGTAAAAATCTTTATGTATTAATATCTAATTTCGAATCTTCTCATTCCTCTCATTTTTGAACATTGCTGTTGTAGCCTTTTGCCTTTTCGTGAAGCTTCGAAAGATTCGTAGCTTACCAAGCGCTAGAAGAAACATCAAATTTTTAACCACAACTGTAAGTTCAGTTACGAATAAAGTTGCAAATTGAACGTCTTGTATTGTAATTTACAGAAAGTATTAAGAGCTTTGAGAGAAATAAAGAATTGCATGGGATAATCAGGTGTCTAATAAGTAATTTTAGATGTTTGAATGCAAAAACTGGTGGAACTTAGCTTAGGATGGTGTTTTTTAGTATAAAACCACTACTTTTCTTTATATGGATGTCGAGTACTCCTTGATTCGATATTAATTATGTATTAATAAATAAAGGTTATTTGCATACACAGAAGATAAACGAGCTGCCTCCATCAGTATACTCGAATAAACGTGGTAATTCATCTCAGCGAACAAGTCAATAAATAAATATTTGCAATCTACAAAATTTCTCATCGAGTGACATCTCGCAATCGTGTCCTGCCCAACCAATTAAAGAATATGTGCCACAGTGGAAATTTCAAAGATTCTCTTATAGCTTAAAAATTACATACCCGATGGATTAATACAAAATAAATTTGAAAACATTTATATTACAATATGAATTCTGGTGCAAACCTTCTCAATTTGATCCGCAATCAACCTCAATATCATTCTTTATATTGCAATCAGACTCACTGAGGGGACGTCACCAGCACTGCCAGCCTCCGACGTGACGTAGTCTATCTCCATGTCCACAGAAGCTTCCTCAACTGTTGGCAGCACCTCCAGATGTGCAGAGGCATCAGCTCTGGCATCGCTTTGGTAGACCTTAAGGGCTGCCTTTTCGAAACCATAGTTTGTAACCCCCTTTGTTTCAGCGAGAGGACCAAAAGACTCCGCATTCAGCAGAATCAGCGCTTGCCGATAAGATCCCTCAGTCCTCTCCACCTTAACCACCTTACAATTGCGTGCGGGAAGTTTCGGGTTGCAGTATCGGAGGATTTCCTCCATTTCCTCTGAAGTAGAGGGTAGATCCTTTCTGTCCACCGCCTTCAGCTTAGCTCCCTTCCATACCTCTCCCATCTGACCGTTCGTCAGTGCAAATGATTCTTTTAAAGGTCCCAAAGTGCCATCCGACACACTCACAGCATGGGGTGGTCCAGGGTTTTCGCTTGCTACCCTCAAGAAAATGGCGGAGCTGGTGGACGCTACTCTCTCCCTTTCCTCCCTGGAAATGGCGCCGTACTCCCTACCGCTGTCTATGACTCCAACAGTGATGTAGCTTGCCTGTTTAGCGACTTAGCTACATGATTCGGGCAGACCACCATCAGTCCTGAGTCTCTTCTCGAGGGAAACGTTCTCCTCCTGGGATCGCTGTCACTTTACCCCCGAATCCACATCTGGCGCACTTACTCCCTTTCCTCTGCCTTTTTCCGCCCCGCGTAGAACCTTCCTGGCCCACTCAAGCGTCTGAGAATGTTTCTCAGAAAGCTGAGAGATTTTTTGCTCACCATAGCGCTCCAAGATTTTGATAGCAAGACGAAGGTCAGAGAAGGACTGTTTGCTTTGCCCTGCCTGCCATTTAAGCTTAACAGGGCGTCCCCGAAGAGGCAACCCCGAAGCCCCCGGAAAACTTAGGGAGGACCCCTTACTGGTACTGGCCACCCCATCCAGTGCCGCTAAGTAAGGAAACGCAGACGGTTCCGCCTGCAATCCCCTACCTACCCTAAGCTTGTGACCCCAAGTTCTTGCTGGAAGTCGGTTCCGACTTGACTATTTCACTTACAATTCAAAGAAAAAATACTTACACAGAAAAATCTAAATTTTTAACCAGGAAAAAAGGAAGAGCTCTACTGTTTCTTCCTCTCCCTCATCTCTCCAACTTCTAAAATATTAATGGGAGAAAACTACTAACCCCAAGGAATGCTTGCCAATTAGCCAATGACCAGTTACACAATCCACGACTTCCGATATATCCTCTCTTGAAAGGCTAAGTAGTTCCTTTGTCTTTTTTTTATTTAATTGCAGCCATAGTAACCATGCGAGTTTAGATGCGAAGCCACTTCTTTCGTAGCTTGAAATTCTGCCTGACCGAGGACGATAATTGGCTGCTGTGAACGTTGGTCTACCGCAAGGCTCAGTATTGGCTCCGATATTGTTTATAAGCTACATAAATAATAATAAAAAATGCTTGCTAGAAGTAGCCGAAGATGAGACTGCCTGGAGTAAGAAGGGCGTTTGAAAAAAGTCTTTAGAATGCGTAGGCTGTCAAATGTATCATATAAAAAATGTACTGAGAAAAAAATTAAAATGTCGATTTTAAAGAAAAACTATTTTTATGCTGTGAAACATAGAAATGTAAAATTTATGTTGCATTAAACTTACTTTGAGTTAGGTCTTAAAGGCTATAATAATAAAAAAAATAATAATAATAAAAATATTAAAAAAACTAGAATGCAGTTTCATTACTTCAAAGAGTTTTTAAAATGTCCTTTAAACTACGAAAAAGTGGTGAAATCTGCTCTGAAATGCTGCTTTCTAACTTATTTTACTAGTATAAATTCTGTAATAAAAATAACAATAAAAAAAAAAAAAAAAAATAATGAAAATTACAAAGCGGCTTCATTCCTTCAAAGCATTCTTATGTAGCGAAATCTGCTGTGAAATTCTTCTTCCTAACTTATTTTATTAACCTAAATTCTATTGCTGTTTTAAGTAATTGAGTTAATTTTCAGTAATTGCTTAGATCATAACGCTAAATCAAAGAAAAAGTAAAAAGATAGCCGTTAATTTTTCCATAACCTTCGCAAAACCAGTCTCGCTGTTACCAAAGAATTTCACAATTCCAAGAAATTCATATTTGCATAGTAAAACAGCGTCGGTGCTGCAGAAGTCAAATATTTTTAACCGCAAAAATTTCACCATTAATGAAGCGATTTCCAAGCGATTCGTCACGCCTTCAGAGAGCGACATTTGAAGTAATTTCTTGCTGTTGCTAATTCAAAATATCCCTTAGATGCGTATGAACAAATGTATAGGTACATGTGTATGTATGTATATATGAACGTATGTATGAGTGCATGTGTATGTATGTATGTATGAACGTACGTATGAGTGCATGTGCGTTTGCACACAATTTGTGCACGTTCTCTCTCCTTCCACTTGTACATATTTGCAATAGAATTTGCTTTGAGTCACACGGACTCAGAATTATGCGTTGAATGAAGCTGACAATAGGCGGCGGCTTTAACAGCAAACTTCAAGGTCTCGCATACTCACCCTTACTCATCGCAGCAAGGTGATAGCTTAGTCATTAACATTTTCATTATACAAAATTATAGACTAGTAAATATTCGCATATATGTATATGTATGTATGTACATTCCGGAGGCTAGACAAATGGAAAGCTATTGTGTGCCCAACAACATCTAAATATAATTTTTTTGTTTTTGAAATACCCAAAGCGCACAGCTGATTAAACAAATGTTAATTATGAGTATTGCACAAGTAAGTTTGTATGTGTGTATGTGTATGCATGCAAGACTTTATAATACTAAACGCATTGTTGGGACAGGCCTGCAGGAACACACCTCCATTTTAGTCAAAGCTTTATCAGTGAGTATATATTCATGTGCGCGTAACCTGCCGTACAATGCGGGAGGTGACAGTTTTCTACTACCCAGTTCGAGGCGTTAAACAAACTGGTGCAAAGTGGTTGCAGACTATTGACAAAGAACTCGATCTCAGAGCTCAGTTAGTTTGGACTTAATATTTATTTAATATTTTAATCGACCTCGGGGATTTGGCAATTGAAAATACGCCATAGAAAAGTAATAAGAAAGAAATAATTGAAGGCTTATTAAAGCGCTGCTAAGTCTACGTCAACTTTGTGGCAGTCCAATTTACTGTTGGGTATTGAGTTAATAATTGAAAACGTATGTATGTATGTATATATATATGTGAGTATATTGAGCTAATATATGCAGCGCATTCTGTTCAATGCGAAAAGGCCACATCCCTTGCAAATGCAGAGGACCTTGCAAAGTTATTAGAAATTTTACGGCTTGTATTTATATTATATGAACAGGTGGTGGAAGTTTTTTTGCGATCATGCGATTAATCAGACCTATAGAAATCAACAAAGGTTATTAGATACGATAGTTACATGCGATTGTGAAAATGCGCTGTTGATAAAATTTAATTTAAGTGTGAAGATGATGACGCCAATGATGACTTCGCCTACGTTACAACGATGAATGGCTCGTTAGCTGAGCAAAACTAATTCCAAAACACCAACTACATCGAGCTTCAGTGTCTGAAGTGGGCTGAACATGTTCCGGGGATGGATCCAAACGATGGTGCAACAAAGTTCGACAATAGCGAACTGCATGTGACTTATAAAAGGGTTCGCTCAAGGAAAACCTGAACTGACACAGTTAATGACGACGCCAAGATCTTTGGGCTGGAAAACTGGAGGTTGTTTGCAATGGTTTGAGATTCTTGGTCAAAGTTATTGAAGGAGACTTGAAATGGAATAAAATGGCGTTTGCTGTGTGGCAGATAGCGCCGTCCTGCTGGAACCACATGTCGTCTAGGTCCATATGGTTCAATATGGGACATAAGAAATTGGAAGGGTCACCACGTCTACCGAAAAATGGGCGCAATGCGCGCAACGTTTGCGTTAATGAACACTCATTTTGATAATAAAGTTTTATCATTTGAACGCTCTGTTCAATCGTGTAACTTGCCATGATGATTTGGCATAAACAACTGAATAATAAACAAAAGATTTGACAGATGTCACCAAAACAAAATGGCTGCCACAGGGCACCAAAATCGACCCGCGCCAATTGAAAAACCCTATAGAACATCGACTGAAAGAATTTAGCATGGGCTATAATGACACTTGGTCTGGGTCCAACTAATCCTGTTGATTATTGCTTGCATGAACCACATTTTAATAGATGATTTAGTACTACAATCGGAAAAACTGCTTACGAGTCTTTATTGATGGCTCAAAGCTTGTCCCATACGCTATTTTTGTGGGTTGCGAACCAGTTTGTAGTCTTTGAATAGCCAGAGACAAAAAATGGGATTATAGGAGTATTTCAGATAGTGTTGTTGTAGTGGTTGTAGTAATGGAATGAATTTTTTTCCATGGAAGAAAAGGCGTAACACCGTCAACAAAAAGAAAATGTATAAAAAATCGATGCAAATTTTGAGCCAATTTGTCACTTGTCCAGTAATTTTTGCTAAAATCGAATGGCATACCCCAATTTTTAAAAAAAATGCTGACTTGAAGGATTGCAATTTTGTTGAAAATTGTTGAATTTTTAAATTTTGTACAAAGCGTGAAACTATGAGTCAAGTCTATAGTTTATGTGTATATTATATTTATATAAGCAAACAAGCTTTCCTCTAAACTCAAATTGATTTCACAGTACAACCGCCCAAATTTAAAAAAATAATAATTTTGGAATATTTTGTTAAATTTTGAATTGAGCAGTTTTATCGTCGAAATATTTTCAAACCAAATTTTAAGCCCATTCTTACTAACTGTTCTACCTAACTCGACCAATTGAACTTCCCAAGAATCTTTCCATCTCATAACCCTTTCCCTACCCTTTGAAAACTGCAGAGAGAACTCGGACAAACTTCCGAGAACTTCTTCAAAAAGTCAATATTGTTGCCAAAGTAGGGCGCTTCTGGTTTATTATTTACGCACATATGTACACATGTGTGACGGTTTCCCATTCATGCGTGCATTTGCCGCATTTGTGTTCAAGAATCCGCACTTGAGATGTGCGTGAGATATGCACACATGGAAGTATACAGGGTGTGTCCTGAGATTGCGCGGCTGAAAATGTTCATGACCAGATAACACCGAGGTTATGATCGCCTGTAACCCCAGATCTTAGTCCCCTGGATTACTGTGTTTGGGGCGTAGTTGAGTGTCAAACCAAAAAGCAACCTCCTAACACCATTTCTTATATGGAAATTTTATTGAATGGTTTTATAGATATAAAATAAGTTAATGTTGCCTAAAAAATTTGTGAAGTTTCATTAAATTTTGTTCAAAATAAAAGTCAATTAATTGTTCTTAAATAGCGTGCACACCCTGTATACATGCCTGCACATATGTAAGTGCGATTTCATGCTTCACAACTTAATGCCGTCACTAATCCGATTAAAATTACCGGTAAACTCGTAGTTACCTATTCCACGCAGGGAAGACAAATCGAAAATTCCGGTAGCAAAGTAAACACGGCGAGGCAAGAAAATGGTCACGTACTTGACTGCATATGTACATACTTACATACACATGGATATGGGTATGCACATATTTACATGCAAGAATAAATACGAGTATGACAAGGTACTGTGTCTGCACGTCATATGCATATCTGTGCACCGCGTGTCACGTACAATATACAGACATATGTACATACATACATACGTACATATTTACGAGTACAAGTCCTGCACGCTGCCACTACAGGCTGCCTGACAAAGCTAAACACTTTAGTAATTTCAGAATTTTTTTTAATAGAATTATGAAATGAGCAGCCAGTTGAGTGTGAACACACAGAACAAAAAAAAAAAAAATAGAAAAAATAAAACAACTTCACCTTTGATTATGTAATGCTTTTGGAGTGGAAATTAATGAAGGATGTTGCCACATTATCCCTCAGTCGCAACGAGCCAGCTACGCATCCATTAACAACAGCCGCTGATGAACCGCAAATGGCCGCATAGCAACACGGACCTGACGAAAATTGTACTCTAGTTGGAACTACTTGAGTGCATGCAGCAGATCCTGCACAGGCTTTATCACGAGCATTGAGACGGCGACTGTGCTGGCCTCACCTCCTCCAAGCCTGCTGGTTTCTTAGTTCCAGATGTTATGCCTGGCAGACGTCTAGCCGGTGTGAAAATCTGAAAAGTCACATTTAAATACTGTCAGTCCGCCTCGCCTAAATAGACAAATTCATACATATTTATGTACATATGTATGTGTGTAGGTGTGTTGCACGAAGGTACGGGTAATTAAAGAACAATTAGTCCCAAGCAATCCGCTCGCCGAAATCTCTTTTTGGCTACGGTTAACTGTGTCGACACTGTGAGTGGTATTTGCTAACAATAATCGATTGGGAAAAATGTATGCCAATAAACTCTATTGTCAGGTAAAGTGTCTGTAGTAATTGTTCGGAACAAAAGACGTTTAGTGGCAGCTACACTCAGCAAAATCCAGTCTTGTGTTGCTAGGCGTGTCTGCACTTCACCTTCATTGCACTACTAGTCGCCATTCCCTAATTCGGATTCATTATTTATTAGTTAATCTCCTTAACTAAACAGCAGAATAGTGCGTTTAGGTATGTATGTGCGTATATGGCGCCCAGTGTGGCCATTAAAGGAATATTAAATGTTATGGTACCCCTGAAACGCGTATTCTGGCTGCAGTCTTGTCACTGGATTATACAATTTTTAATGAGCAGCGGCACTGCCAACTACTTAGTGCTGATTAATAGGATGCCAGGTAGTGCACTACTGAATTATGCAGCTGCTAAGAAGGCGGGTTAAGCAATTACTTATTGTAGATATGTATTAGCGAGCAAGAGACTTCACTGCAGTTGTGGGTATGTATGCGTGCACTATGGCCTTGAGCACATTTAAGAAAAGTTAAAGTTGAAAGGAGTGTAGCATCATTTCGCGGTGTCAATGCTTAAAGATCTACTCTTATTTAAACAGTAGAACCAACTTCATCTCTGGTGTGAGCAAGCACTGGCTCACCGTAAGTGTCTGTCCAACCCGACGAGGCAAAACGACAGGATGGCAAACACCTTCAAGTGATACTTCAACGGATCCGAAGAGATGCGCGAGCTTCTTTAGTCGGCAATTCATTTTGCATCCTCCAGTTGATAGATCCACGTGTTGTGTCACCAGACGGCTGCACAAACTGCCAAGCAATTGCGAAAGCTTCAAATGTCATGTTGATGCCGAAATCCTTTGTCTATTGATCTCATAAAAGTTCCCAATCTGTCTCTGGCCAGTCTCATAATTTCTGACAAGTGGAGTAGTATCACTTTTGAAACCTTTAAAATGCCCCACCCAAAATGAGTTTTCTCGTCCGATAACTCTCTTTTCCCCAATAGTGAAGACACTTCAAGCCCTCCAACTCCCATTCTACACGAAACACCTGGCCCCAGATACACATGGCTTCGGTAGAGTGCAGAGTTCAACCACAGTCCAATAGTCGACTCTCCCGCCGGGACTGAAGAGGTGGTCCGCGAACTATTTGTTTGGTTGGCGATCGTCGTCATTTTTCGAAACCACAGCTCAAAACAAAGAGAATAAAGCAACGTGTACCGCACAATACTGCCCTTTCACCCTTGCTTTTCAACTTCTATATCTCGAAGCTCCCCCAACCACCAGAGGAGTTTCACTGGTATCCTCTGCTGACAATTGTTCGATAATGGCATCCGGCAATGACATCAATGACTTATATTCCAAAGTGAACGCTTATCTCAATCGTCTTTATCGCTTTTCCACTGCGAGAAATTCCCAGCGTCTCCCCACTAAATCCTGCAAGTAGGAGGTTTAACTGCAGTTAAAGGTAAAAGTCGATGACACACCAATACCGACCGTTAATAGACCCAAAATTTTGGGTGTCACCTTCGACAGTTTGTTCTCTTTCTCGGCGCATACAACCACAATTGCCACAAGGGTTCGAGACCGCAACAAGGTATTCAAATCGCTAGCCGGCAATACTAGCGGCAAAGGCAACGAAATGTTGTTGGCGATATTTAAAGTAATTCGCTGATCGGTACTAAATTACACTGCGCTCGTTTGATCGCCTGGTACTAGTGATTCGTAGTGAACAAAGCTGCACATCTGTCAAAGACAGCCGCGGTATGCTTTCTGATGTCTAGTCTTCGACTACACCGACGTGATCAAAGACCAAACAAGACTGCAACTACTGGGCCGGACAGTATATAGAAAGACATTAAATGCGTAACTTTGGCTAAACTCCTACCTATCCGGAAACGGCTCCGACATTCTCAATATGTGTCCGGTATGTGAAGGTATCCCGCACGACACTAACCACTAATTCACATGCCTTCTTAAGCTACAAAAAATTATGCAAAAATATCCTAATAGCGAACGACCAGCCAAGTTTCTAGATTAAACTTTTCAAGAAAAAGCTTTTTCTAAAGCTCGCACGCTATTAGGTGACGTTACTAATTTTCAGGAACCCCAATATCACATCACCTATCGAAGTGAGGGCACGACGACAGCTTCAACTATTGCACGTAAAGACCCTCTTCAAAATAACTGCTGGGTTGCTTTCAGACATTTTTTCGGACAAAAAGTGTCAACCCTTATGAGTAGGTACTATCTGCTAACGCAAAGAGATAAACAAATAAAAATATGAGCATCCATAACAATAACGATTACTACCGAGCTCGACAGATTACCTTATCAGGATCGCATTTGCTTGTTCGGACCTCTTGACCTCAAATATTGGAATGTATGTATGTATGTACGTACATATCGATACTTTCGTGGAAGCATCACACAGCAGATTGATATTTTTGAAAATATTATGGATGAATGCATTTGTGTGTGTGTATAGACAATACTGTTATCAGTTAAATAGTGCGAACGATAGGCTCAAGGCTCCATAATAAAAATCCAAGCATCCAACATGTTTGAGAGAGGATATATGTACATACATATGTATGTATTATATGTGCACATACATACATACATATGCTCATGCACAATTTGAAATCATTTTAATCTATTGTAGTTCGATCGGTTTGAAGAAATTTCCAAGTATGAGCAATTTTTGTGGAATGTGTGGAAAAATATTATATTAAATTAAAAACAAAAAATCAATGTGGCCTGATGGATAGTGGAATGAAGTGGAATTGTGTGGTTTCGAAATTTTTCAACTTTTTAGGGAACAAAAATATATTTGGATATTTTAAAGTTCAACTTTTTAAGCAACAAAAATATATTTGGATGTTTTGTAAAATGAATAAAAATTCAATAAAAAAACCTTCCCATACCGGGAATCGAACCCGGGCCTTCTGGGTGAAAGCCAGATATCCTAGCCACTAGACCATATGGGATATGCAGAAACTACCTTATTTTCGTGTATTAGATAAAAAAAACAATCGAATATTTGCGCAAATATTTTTGCAAATATTCAAGGCACACCTTGAAAGGGGGAAAAATAAAATAAATCCCATTTGGAAAAAATGAATCATGCGGCTACAAATAAAAATTGAGGTAATAAAATAACAACAGAAAGCATTACACTATGAAAAGTGTTAACAAATTTAGCAACAGAAATTTTTATAAATATCACCAAGAATAAAAATAAAAATTTTCAAAAACTGTCACATAAAAAAAAACAAAATTCAAGAAAACACAAATTTACGCATACTATTTTTGGATAAAGGCAAATACTTAAAAAGAAAAAGGAGTAAAAAGTATTTTAGGAAAGCATTATTTCGACTTTCAGTAGAAAAACTATGTTTCAATTTATTTTTAGTCTTCTTAACTAATAAAAAAATATTTCAGGAAATTATGTTTTAATATATTTTCATATTTTTTAAACATATTTTATGTAAAATTTTTTATTAATATTAAATTAAAACATATTGTATATAACATTTTTTATTAATATTTGCTATAAATATTTTTTATTAATTTTTCTGATTGAACTTTTTTTAATATTGTTTGTAATAATTTTTATATATTTATTGTAAAACATTTCGTTTAAGTATCATCAAGATATCATTCATTAATATAAATTTTTTTTAAATATAAAAACGAAAATAATTTTTATTAATCTTTTGATTCCTCTTTGTTAACATTTTTTTAATAATGTTTGAACATTTTTTATAAAGCGTTATTTGAAGTAGGAAATATTATTCATTAATATAAAAATAAAAGTAAAACTTTTTTTATAAATTATTACTAATTTTTTAATATTTGCTTAATACATTTTTATTAATTCCTAACCTTATTTTTAAATATTTTTTTTATTAATATTTGCCAAAAAGTTTTTTTTTTTAATTTTTCCAATTTATCCTTTTTAATAATTTTTATAAAACATAGTTTTTAATATCAAAAAAAAATTTAAAATTTGAAAATAATAATTTTGCTAAATATATTTTTTATTAATCTTTTCAACAAATTCTTTTGTTAATACTCATTTTCAGAAAACAATATTTTTAATATAATAAAAAACGTACAAAAACTTTTTTTAGACAAGTACATCAGCAAGTAGCAGCTTACTCTTCCTTCCCCTCAGCCGTCACATTTGAATGAATAATTTTTTCTTATCACAAAATACTCATCAGGTGGCAACGCCAATGGCGATGTTCGCTGAGCATGTCATCAAACGTGTCTGACAACTTGTAGCACGTCTTATCACAGGCTTTAGTACAAGTTTTACGGTCCGAGTGTAAAGATAAGCTTAAACCAATTGAACGGAATATGTCCGAACTGCAAAGTGTTTCATGTCTCGGTGGCGGCGTGCATTTCTGGAAGGAATTCATAAAAATCTATGAGAATTCGCCAGCTCTTTGGGATACGAGAAGTATGGCTTACAAAAAGCCTTACCTCAAGCGTGAAGCCTACGTTAAGCTGCGTGATAAGCTACGCGAAATAGATCCAGACGTGCAAGTGGACTATGTGAAACGGCGCATTAACGGCTTGAGATCCTGCTACAGGCGTGAATTGCGGCGCATACAGGATAGCAAAATGAAAGGTGACGACTTGTATAGGCCAACTTTGTTCTACTTCAAAGAGATGCAATTTCTTGATAATGTGCTCGACATTGATCTGGAACGTGATGCGCGCGAGGGCAAAGTAAGTCAAGCTAATTTTAATACATACGCGGCAGTTTTTACACACAATGAAAATAATACAGAGGTGACGCCATCCGCAAACCGCTAATTTGTGCTCGGCGACATCTGGCAATTGTGCGAGGTCAGTGCGGAAAATTAACAAACCTTTGTGTGCAAATATAGGGTGGGCCATGTAAAATTTGCTTTTTTAATCGGCTATAAACCAAAACTAATCAATACTTTTTCAAACTTTTTTTTTATTTTGAAGATTGAACATTATCATTTACGAATTTTTTTTTTTTTTTTTTATTACAAACATTTAACTATATATAGGTATACAATGTTTGTTGACACTACAACTAGTTTAAGGGAAACTAACAAGCAGTATGAATTTAACAATTATGTGGGGTTTTTATGAAGAGAATTTTAAAAACTCTTCTTTCCATTAACTACCGATAAGATCATATGGTTTTTTTCGCTGGAGTCGTCGGGTTAGGCCTGCGGTGTTGAGAAGTTTGCTGGCTTCCTCGTTAATGTGCCTCTGGAGCCTCATAGAGTGGGCTGCTGCTTGTATTTTATGAATAAAAATAATTTCGTTCAAATAACTGCCACGACTGGCTTTACAGTAGGCCATTCGATCAACCCGATTTTTAAGCACAGTTTTGATTGTTTGGGCTCCAATTTCATGAATGGTAACTCCGATTTCGTGTTTTAAAGCATCAACCAGTGACTCGTTGTGGACGCATTTGCTTCTTTACAGTAACATGTGGATTTCCTGAGCCCAAATCTGACAATTTTGCTTATTGACGTAGCCACCGGTGCGAAAATCAGAAAAGAAGAAGAAGACTCACCACTTTGGAAATAGGTTTTCAATATTTCCCAATTTTGTTCAAGCGTATAGCGTCCCATTTCGTAAATGTCAAACCTTTAAGTAAATTATGAACACATTTGACATGTCATTCTCAAAAAAATAGGTAGTTCAAGAAGCAAACGCTATATGACCCACCCTCTATTTCTTCTTCTTCTGTTTTCGTTTGTTTATTTCCTGTGCTGACGTCACGCCTATTGTACGGCGCAATCTTGTATTCTATTATTCTTAGCTCTTATTGGAATTGAATATTTTTGAACTCTCCAACAGGTGGAAAGACGGGGCCGTAAACCAAATTCGATTAATAAACTTTCGAAGAAAGTCGTCCGAAGAGATTCATCGACTACCTCGGACTCTGAAGAAGACAGCAGTGACAAGTCCTCAACATCATCAACAGCGGCACAACAACAACAAAACCAGCAACCCACTGCACTACCAACAACATTGTACGCCAATGCCAACGTCACGCGGTCGCAAGATGCCAGTCCTGAAACACAGTTTGCCACGACATCCGGCACCTCATACACAACACTCGCCTCCACGCCTTGGGCACTATCGCTGGAAGCACAAACTTTGGGCGCTAGTTGGGTTGCGCTCTATCATCGTTTAGACCGCAATCAACAGCTGTACGCCAATAAGGCCATAATGGAAGTGTTGTACCAAGGCGCATTGGGCCGTTTACATGCCGACTCATACAAAGCTCTGGAGCGTGAAATGAGCCACAATTTCCTGGATGATCATCGTATAATGGAAGCGATCAATGAGGAGTTGGCGACCGATTTTATAACCAAAGTGGATGGGGGAGGTCTTTACTGAGAGAAATTAAATGATTTAATTTTATAGTTGTACTTTGTGTTTTTGTTTTGTCTTATATTTGGTATTCTGTAAAAGGACATCGAAGCTTACTTTAATTAATTCAGAATACCTAGAAATAAATATCATTAGGAAATATAATATTTTATATGAGAATTTCAGATGCGCATAACTCAACAGTTTAGTTGTTAAGTGAATAGATTTAGAAATACGAGAACACATACATATGTACGTACATAAGTAGGTATGTATGAACGAGTAATACTCGCACTGTTCGTTGTGCCCTTTTTCGTTATAAGCCAATATAAATTTATTTTATTAATATTTTTTTACTTTATTATTCTTTCTGGTGAGTTTTAAAATAAAATTAAGTCTTCATTAAAAATGTAAAAATAATTTTTATTAAATTTTCTTATTCTTCTTTTAAAATATTTTTTATGATAATTTCCTATAAATGTTAGTTATTAATTTTTGTTAGTGATCTTTTTTTATTATTTAATATTTGTTTAAAAATTTTCTATTCGTCTATTTAAATATTTTTTTATTAATATTTGCCAAAAATATTTTTTAATAAATTTCCTTATTCATACGTTCTTCCTCTGTTATTCTTTCTGGTGGTTGTCAGATTTGTCAGATGAGCAGATAAAGAAAGGAAAATAAAAGTTGTAGGTAAAAATAGTGAGTATTTGCATACACGCATACATATGCACATTAGACTGGCCGCAGCTTGTATGGAGAAAAATAAAAATTGAAAATCCAAAAGTTTTCGGGTCGTAAAACATGAGGTTAGATGCAATAAAGAACGGTATATTTTTTCAGCCCGATCCGATGATGCCTAACCGTGCCCATTTGATCCCAAAGTATGGAAAATTTGAAAAAATCACAATTTTTACTAATTTTTTTTCGTTTCCAATTTTTTTGTTCGAATCTTATATTTATTGATGTGATGCGATTTTAATTAATGATCTTGTTTACTTTATTGCGGAATGGTCCAATTTATATCGCGAAAGCCAACTGACAAAAGGCGCTTTCTGCACACATAACTGATTAGTGATACGTGGAAAATATGTCAATGTCAGTTGAGTAAAAGAAAATGTGTTTTATGAACGGTGTGTTGAGCCAGCTGCTAAATGAAATAATTATTTTTAAATTTTATGCAAAGGTAATTTTTAAATTATTTTTCACTCTTCACTATAATAATAAAAATAAAAATTTGTTTCATAATCAACACTTTGGTGATCACTAAACAATTCATCAACTGTTGTGTTCGCTGAATACGCTAAAAGTTTTGAATTTTTACTCGACATTTGAATTAGTAGGCTTTGACATTGCATTTTTATTCAGTTTCAGTTGTCTTATGCGTTTAATAGTACAAAAGTAATTAGTTAGTGAAAAAATGAGTTCAAAATCATTATCAGGCATTCCGGAAAAAAGATTACGTTCTGAGCAAAAAATATTTCTTGTGGGTGAAAGTGAAAGTGTTATTTTGGGGGCCAAGTTGCCATCAATGAAACAGGTGCTTCAATTATTGTTTTACAAAGTAAGGCACGAAAACTTGACTTTGGAAAGCAGTATGAAATACCCGATTGGTGCCACGATTGAATTTTGGAAAAAAGCTAAAATTCCCTAACGAGAAGTGTCGTAAAAGTGAAGCAGAGTTTAGGATAAAATTGAAAACTTCATATTTGACATTGCAGAAATAGATGCCCTAGGTATAATGAAAATTCAGGAAGATAAAGACTTTCTTTTGCTCCAAAGAAATGGAGAATGTCCAGGTAGTATGTATGGTGCCGATACTGTACTCACAAGAAAAGAAAAACGCAAAGAGCAATGAATGGAAGAAGAAAGAAAGCGCGTTGAAAAGCATTTAGTTCATAGTAAGTTTATTAAAGTTAAGCTTTACTGGTTCTTTTTTTTTAATATTTGATCCCATTTGAAGCTAATTATGCTCTTGAAGTCTCTGGTACCGAGGATGCTGAAAAGGATATTTCAGGTAAAGAAGAAAATGCAGCAAAAGATATGAATGAAGGCAAAGATACAGACGGAAGTAACATTAATTTACTACCGAAAAAGGCAAATCGAAAAAATTAATTTTATTGATGATAGAATGCTTGCATGCATGGACAAATGTAACCTCCCAGCAAGAGATGCCATGCATTTGGTGAGTTCAACGGTTGCTGCCTTCATAAATACCATGCAAAATGTTAATGGAACGCCGTCAATAAAAATGGAAGATTTAATTCTTAATCGAACAACATTACATTCGATGAGGAGAGATTATCGTCACAGACAAGCTCAAGAGATTATTAATGGATTCAATGTAATGGTTTTACTGAATATGTTTATAAGATTTTGGATTCTTGACCTTTCTTTTTACTTGTTTGTAGACTCCCGACGTTTTTGTCCTTCACTGGGATGGCAAGCTGCTTGCAGAAATCCGAGGCACAGAAAAGAAAGATAGATTGTCTCTCGTTGTCACAGGAGAAAATATGTAAAAACTGCTGGGGATACCAAAAATTGAAAGTTCGACGAGAAATGCAATAGCTGCAGAAATACATAATGTTTTGTGCAAGTAGAAGCTCGATGATTTAGTGGAAATTGTATCATTTGATACAACAGCTGCTAATACGGGAGTTAATAATGGAGCAGCGTTCTTGCTTGAAAAAAGGTTGGGCCGAAATCTACTTTTCTTTCCCTGTCGTCACCATGTTAGTGTGTTGCTAGTCAAAGCACTGTTCGAACTAAATTTTGGCAAATCATCAGCACCGGAAATTCCCTTATTCAATCGTTTCTCTAACAGCTGGAAAAACATTAATTCTAAGTCATTCAAAAGTGGAATGTCGGAAAATGAAGTTCGGAAAGTCTTTACAATAGCTGAAGTGGAAATATTTAAGAATTTTTGTCTAACTGCATTAAATAGTCACCACACTCGTGCCGATTATAAAGAATTACTACAACTATCGTTGCTCTTTGTTGGGGAAGACGTACCAAATTTTTCACAAGTACGGTCACCTGGTGCAACATTATACGCAAGGTTTATGTCGAAGTGCCTATATTGCTACAAAATGTTTCTGTTTCGCGAGCAATTCGTGTTAACGATTTCAGAGATAAAGAGTCTAAGAAGCGTTTGTATTTTTTAACCTGCATCTACGTTCCATATTGCTTTCGTTGTGTGGATCCAATAGCTGCTCCACAAAATGACCTTAAGCTCATTCAAGATGTGATTGTATGTTTCGATAAGAATGTATCCAATGCGTTGTTACATAAAATTAAAAATCATTTATGGTATTTGTCGGAAGAGGCGGTTGGCCTTTCATTTTTTGATGATCAAATTCCTTCACATATTAAGCGAAAAATGGTGGAAGCAATTACTAGCGATAACCAGAAGGAAGATGCTGTTCCAAAGAGATTTGTTGCAACAATGTCAGAGATAACGCTTTACGGCAGAAAGAATATAAATGATTTTATTTCATCAAGAACTAAAACATTCTTTACCCGCTTAGGAATTGAAACAAGTTTTTTGGAATCAGATCCTTCAACATGGCAAGAAAGCGGGAAAGCGAATTTGTCTGTAGTTAATGACGCTGCAGAGAGAGCATTGAAATTGATCACAGACTACAACAGATCGCTTACTTATAATGAAGAAGATAAACAGTACTTACTGCAAGTTGTTGAGCACTACAGGCAATTGTATCCGTCTTACACCAAAACATCTCTCATTAAATAGACACTCTAATTCTTTAATTAAAATGTTATTAAATTAAAATAAATTATATAAATAAAGTTAAATTATATATAATATATATTAAGTATATACATATTAAATTAAATTAAATTATATAAATTGGAAACAAAACAAAGTTTGTAAAAATTGTGATTTTTCGAAATTGTCCATACTTTGGGATCAAATGGGCACGGTTAGGCATCATCGGATCGGGTTAAAAAATTACACCGTTTTTCATTATTCCTAACCTCATGTTTTAAGACCCGAAAATTTATGGATTTCCACAAAAAAAAAGTTACGGCCAGTCTAATGCACATATGTATTAACTTATTTATGCATGCAGTGCACATACGACATGCATATTTAAGCCGTCAGTAAGTCCCCATTTACACCCAGAGACATCTGGAAGGCAGACGCTGGAAATTCTTGCTTGATGTTTCATTCGCAGTCACACGAGCATAATTGTTTTTGGCAAATTTCCAAATACAAGTTTTCCAATACAAATAGAACCACAAAACGTATCGCCAGTACCGGTAACAAAAACCTTTCTCTCTTCCCCGTCCGTTCTTCTCCGACGGGAAATATTGTTCCCTTCCAATTGTTTCACTGTGTAAATCGGAACTAAATTGAAATATATTTAATTATTATTATTGTTTTGTGAGTGAACATTTTCATTATCCTGACGTACTCTGGAGCCAGATAAATCGTTCTCCCCTCACTGTGATTTGTTATTGCATAACTGGCTATGGTATCTGTACGAGCAGACTTGATTGCTTGTCCGGCGACAATGCTGCCGCAGATGCGACAATTTGGTTTTGATAAATATGTAAACAGATATTTCCACATTTACCAATTTGCACGAACCAGTAGTCAATAAATAAGATATCATCGGTAAATACACTGTTGGAAAATAAAATGGCAATAAATACTTTCATGCAACTTTCGCACTTTTTTTTTTTTTAATTTTTAAAACTCCGCATATTTACGCCTAATAAGTTCAAACAATTATTGCAAATTAAGCAAATAAAAGGCGTATTTTCAAGTGATCCACAGTATAAAAAATATTCAACGAGTTTTAGAGCCAACGAGTTTTACGCGATGCCTTCTCACCCTGGGTGGAGCTTAGTGGCAAAAAGTGTGGAGAAGTCAACGAGGTAGGCCAGCACGCACGGTCAGCGAATTCGAGGGGCTTTTTGACGTTTCGCTTTCAAAGCTTTGCCACAAAAAATTAGTCTTTCAAATTAAAGATGCTTGCATATGGAGCATAAATTTAGTATTTTGTAGCACGTCCTGCTTATTTTATGACTGCTTCACTTATTTGATGCATTGAATTTGCTAAATTTGCATATTTATCCGCAGAAACAGAGTACCATGACTTTGGATTTGATTCCGCATTTCCTCCCTATTTGTGGCTTCGAGAGGCCCGATTACCTTTTTCAGTTCTGCCCAAAAAGAGAACAGACATTAAGGCATTCACTTTTTGTTTTAAAACTTTGCTAATTTTGATGAATCGTCATCCTGCATAAACTCTCATCTTAGGGGGTATTTCCTCTTTTGAATAGGGAAGCGTAAAAGTAACCAATATTCTCACATAGTCCATCCCCCACATTTCATATTTTATCCAAAATATGGGATCTACTCCTTCCTCCGAATTGCATCATTATTGATTCTTTACCGTGAATTAATGTTTTTTTTTCGCTTATACGGGATCAAATGCTGTATATGTATGTGGGTCGTCGAAAATATTGTCCTTCGCCAGATGCAAACATATCCTTGACCGAGTTCAATAAAGTGCGCCAGTCATTTCTTTCTCGTGCTAGCCGACGCCAGTTGGAAACACCAAGGAAAGTGTAGTTCTTCTCCACCCGCTCTTTCCAACGCAGAGGAGGCCTTCCTCTCCCTTTGCAAAAATCAGCTGGTACCTCGTCGAATTCTTTCAGAGCCCGAGCGTTTGTATTCATTTGGATGACATGACGCAGCCAACGTAGCCGCTGGATCTTTGTTCGCTGCGCTATGTCTATTGCGTCGTAAGTGCAAGCAACTCATTGTTCCATAGCCTGCGATTCTCGCCTCGTACGTTACGACGGGCATGGTGATAACCTTACAGAGTGTTAGTTTTATTCGTCGAGAGAGGACTTTACCACTCAGCTACCTACTAAGTCGACAGTAGCAGTTGCTGGTAAGAGAGGTTCTCTGTCGAACTTCAAGGCTGACATTTTTGTCGGTGTCTGTGCTGGTTCCTAGTTAAACGAAATCCCTTTACCTTTTAATATCACGTGATTACACTGCCACACGACTCAAAAGATTAGAATTCAGAACATGGAAGGTTCCATTCCATCCGAAATAGAAAGCCAGTTTCTATGGGAGATTTCTTAACCTTATACCCTAAAGGCGCGGCCGCTGTAGCCGAGTGGCTTGGTGTATGACTTCCACTCGATAGTACAAATGTTCGAAGCCGCGGGCATGTAACAACAAATTATAGAAAAATCGTTTTCTAGTAGCGGCAATGGTAAATTGCCGAGTGTATTTCTGCCATGGAAAAACTTCTCATAAAAACCCGTCTGCCGTTCGGAAGCGACATAGAACTTGTAAGTCCCTGCATTTGTTGAAAAAAAAAAAATGATGAGGAACACCGCAAATATGCCTTATCTAGGCCGAGTTTTAGCACAGGAATCTACATATGTACCTTCAGACTACTATTTAAGATCGATCTTTATTAACGCCGTCGAGGGCACCAACTCCATAGCACATTGACAATGCTCTGGTGCTTGAATAAAACACTTGTCGTGCTGTAGGAATTTTTGATCTTGTACCAAATGAATCTTTACAAAATATTATTTATATTATAGCACCAAACAAAAACTCACCAAAAATGGACTTATCCCATTCATATCTGACACCACAGATGCTAGCGAATAAATGCCGAAAAGCCGCTACTTAGCAACTTTTTAAGGCTAAACCAAATTTTATAAGTATAGTGGAATAAAATGTAACCTAATTTAAGAAAAGATTGAAAAATCAATGCCGTGAACCGTTTTCTTCCTCACACTTTTCTCCATTCAGCCCAGCTGTTCGGTGTGTACTTGTTCGTAGGTCCCTCGCTAGTCAATAGACATAAAAGTGAGAGCAAATCAATTGAAAAACACGCATGCGCTATACCTAAGCTGCTGCAAAAAAGGAGCAGTGCTTACCGGCTGATACCAGCTAAGGGGAAAACCAGCTGACTTTGTTGCCGGAAAATGGTTATGTATGTACATATGTGTATACGCAAGTGCTTAGGTGGGTCTTTATGTGCATGTGTGAGTCCGATGCTACAGCTGAGCTCTGCAAAGTGCCAAAAATAAATAGGCAGACACCCACATACACACATGTATTTACAATTAGATGCGCATACATATAGGGATGAACAAGGAAAGTGTGGGTGTAGAGGCGCAAAGACGCCCTGATTTGAGAAATTGGTATTGCAAGCGAAGCTAAGTAGAGAAATTATCCCAAGCGCGTCTATAAATACTTTTAATCCGTTCCAAATATAAATATATAAATTTGTATGCATTTCTTTATCCCTTTCGAAACTTTTGCTTCATTTGGAATCGTAACACGATATCAAAAATTAAAAATAAAGAGAAATGTTTTTTATTTGTTTCTTAATTAAAAAAAAAACTAGACATTTTTAATTTTTTTGCAGTTGTTTAAATTTTGGGAGTATCTTTGCAAGCAAGCAACTCTTCCGTTAAAACTGGAAAAATGAGCTATGAATTAAACAAAAATAAACATCTTTTGATGACAGAGACATAGCGCAGCCGAATGGATACAAATGCCTCAGCTCTGAAAGTATTCATTACGGTGCCAGCTGGTTGTAGCCAAGGAAGAGGAAGGCGTTCTCTGCGTTGGAAAGATCGGGGGGAGAAGGGCTTGACTTCACTTGGTGTTACCAACAAGCGCGGGTTAGCACTAGGTAGGTAGGCAGGGTGGTTGTCGTGAGACACACTTAGACCTTCGGCAGGTCCATTGTGATACCACTGGAGCTTATCCTTACTCTACGTGTTCCTTTTCAAACCATCCGGTTGCTTTAATAAACGAGCAGAGCTTCGTTAGTTTTAGCTGGGCTATGCCCGCTACATCGGTTAGAAATGCTGTATCGAGAGTGCGCAGCCTTCTCATAGCTAGGCTTTCACACTCACATAAAAGGTGTCTGACTGTTTCCTCTTCTTCTGTATTAAGACAGCTTCTACAGAAATCGAAGTAAGGGAGTCCTAACCTTCTAGCGTGGCTGCCTATTAAACAATGACCAGTTAATACACCTATCATTTTTCTTATAGATTCTCTGTTGAATCTTAGCAAGATCTTCGATCGACCGCTGTTCCAGTTCGGCCATGTCTGTCTGCTTAGTTCGCATGTTCTGAGGTTTTGCCAGATTGTATTTACCTTTTTGATGGTTTCCCAGTCTATAAGTAATTTACAAGTGGCTATGGGCATGGGTATCAGCACCTTATCCGGTTCGAGATCGAGCTTTGTACCGGTTCTTGCAAGTTCATCCGCCTTGCAGTTTCATGCAATGTTCCTGTGGCCTGGTACCCAGATAAGGTGCACCTTGTAGCGCTTAGATACGTAATGTAGTAGTTTAAAACATTCTAGAACTGTTTTTGACGAGTGTGTTTTTGATTCCAGCGCTTTTATTGCTGCTTGACTGTCCGAGTAAATGAAGACTTCATTTGCGGATAATACTCTCGTTTTTATTTCTTTAAGTCCCTCTTTTATGACAGTGACTTCCGCCTGAAATACACTGCAATGATCGGGTAAGCGAAATGATTGGCATACTCCGAGTTTGTCGGAGTAGACCCCTCCACCTACTTGGTTGTCCAGTTTTGAGCCATCTGTGTAGATGTTTAAGTCATTTATCTTATCAATGAGCCCGTTATCCCATTCCTCTTTGGAAGGAAATACTGTGGCAAAGGATTTATCGAAATTGATGTCTTTGGTCCTACAGAAATCCGTTGTGCTGGGAATGCAGGGGAATTGTTCTAAAATTGAGGAGTGCGCTCTTTGGTACGTTCAGAGTAGGCCGATTTCTCTTAGTCTGAGAGTTGCTTTGGCAGCTGTTTGCTTACCGTACTGCTCTATTGGTAAAATGTTAAGCATAATATTTAGTGCATCTGTGGGTGTGGTTCTGAGGGCCCCGCAGATGCAAAGACTGGCCATTCTTTGTACGTGTGCCATGGTTCTTTTGATGTACAATTTATCTAAAGCTGGCCACCATACTAATATGCCGTATGTTAGGATTGGTCTGACAATTGCCGTGTAAAGCCAGTATACGATAGATGGGGAGAGACCCCAACTTAGTCTTATCAGCTGTTTACAAAAGTATAGTGCTATTGTCGCCCTTTTTTACTCTAGCTTCGACATTTGCCTTCCAAGTTAGCTTTCGGTCTAGTATTAGACCTAAGTAGCGGGCCTCATCACTAAATGACAATGCCGTGCCACCTAGAGTCGGAGGAGCTATATTTGGAATTTTATGTTCCTGGTAAATAGGATGAGTTCAGTTTTATTGGGGTTGACGCTTAGCCCATTTGCTTTTGACCAGTTTTCAACCATGTTTAGTAAATCTTGCATGACTTCTCTAAGTGTATTGGGGAATTTTCCTCTTACTACCATTGCAATGTCGTCCGCATATGCTACGACGCGTTGTCCTCTCTCCTCTAGGCTCTTTAGCAATGAATTTAGTGCCAGCACCCATAGGAGGGGGGACAGCACACCGCCTTGAGGTGTTCCTCTGCTAACTTTTTTCTTGATCTCTGAGGCCCCTAGGGTTGCGATCACAAATCAGCTCAAGAGCATGTTTTTGATGAACTCAACCAGAGCGCCAGAGATCCCGAAATCCGTCAGTGCCTTTATTATGATATCCGGTAGGATGTTGTTGAACGCGCCCTCGATATCTAGAAAGGCTACCAGTGTGAATTCTTTATTATTGACTTCTCGATTTCTGTAACAAGTGAGTTAGGTGCTGTTTCAGTAGATTTCCCTTTACAATACGCATGTTGTGAGATACTGAGCTTATTAGGGCTGATGTTAACCCTAATATGCTCTTCTAAAATTCTTTCTAATGTTTTTAGCAGAAAGGAGGATAGGCTAATTGGCCTGAAATCCTTAGGTGTTGTGTGTGAACTTTTTCCCGCTTTAGGGATAAAGACCACTTTTACCTCTTTCCATACTGATGGGGCACTTTTAAGTTTCAGAGCAGCCTTAAATATGGCGCTCAACCACTCCATGATGTAGTTGAGGGAATGTTGTATTTGGGCCGGGAATAATCCATCTGGACCCGGTGATTTAAATGGTTTGAACGTGTTCACTGCCCAGGTTATCCTAGTTTCAGTGATTATTTCTTCAATGTCAGTGTTTGGTCTTACTGTACTATTGTTGATTAATACG
The DNA here is from genome assembly GCF_028408465.1 of Anastrepha ludens. Lineage (NCBI taxonomy): Eukaryota > Metazoa > Arthropoda > Insecta > Diptera > Tephritidae > Anastrepha > Anastrepha ludens. Next base: position 112,527,615 of record NC_071500.1, on the reverse strand, counting down.
TTAGATGATTCGTTGCTGGGAAAGTGCGTGTCCACTAGCAACTTCAGAGTTTCGTCACTCGAAGTAGTCCAACTCCTGTCCGGTTTTTGGAGGTATCCAGTGGAATAATGTTTTTTTGAAAGGATTTTACGCTTTCTGGAAGCCTCTGTGGTTCCTTCGATTTCTCCACAGAACGTTCTCCAACCAGATCTTTTCGCTTTCCTAACTTCTTTTTTGTAAATTTTTTGCTTACTGTAGTAGCAGTCCCAGTCTTTACTCTCTCGTGTCGCTTTCGCTCTATTAAACTGTCTTCTGCTGTCGTTACTTAATGTAGACAGGTCTTCTGACCGGCTTTTTCTTCCCCTTATACTTAATTAAAGGGCAAGCCTTGTTTAGCGCAGTTCTACAGACCTCCTTAAGGATTTGTACGTGTTCGTTCAATGATTCTCTGTCTTCAATAGTAATATTTTGGGAATTTGGAAGTCTTTCCTTAAGTTCCCGTTTATATATATGCCAGTTGGTCTTTTTCAAGTTCCTGCTGGCGGGCGGGGCCCGTGAGTTGTTTCCCTCAAATTTTATTTCTATGTAGCGATGATCGGAGTAAGAGTGTTCATTCAGAACCCTCCACTGCGTCATCTTTCCGTAGAGGGTTTGACATGCTAGCGTCATATCAAGAACTTCTTGTCTATTGCTCGTATTGTTAATTGAGTATTAATGGAGGTCTCACATAGGAGATTGGGCTCCATTACAGCCTTGTTTGCACAAATTTCTTAATTGCGCAATTAGATGCAAGTCTGAACAGAGAGTCACATCGTTGCACGATATTTTTTTTTATATTTACATTTAACCTTTATGTCAATAACCGAGTACCCGGGTACCCTTTTCCATCTTTGAGATAGTATAATTCAAACACTGCTTGATAAAAATTTGTTTCCGCCCGGATCCTCGTTATTTGGTAAATTTTACATCGATCTATGCTTTCAACCTTTTTTTTAATGAAAATAGCATTTGATTCCTGGGGGTTAAACTAATTAACGCGCTTGTTCAATAACCAAGGTACCCGGGAACCCACTTGATTCCAGTGAATTGTTCGTGCTGTAATTGTAATAAAATCAATATTGCAAGTGTTAAATTGAAGAAAGGGTATCTAGAATTACATACAAATCATTATTATTGATAAAACAAATTTATGAAAAATATTTATTTATCATTAAAACATTCAAGCCATTTACAAATAGATTTTGAATGCTCGTCACAAACAGGCTTTTTACATTCTGAGCATGATTTTCGTGTTTTCCTCCTCTTTCTAAATTCACCTTTATAACATATGGTGATGTTCCTATTGGACCCTCTGTAAGCGACGGCTAAGTCCTTCACTATTCGTTCGCCTTGATTCGTCTCACGACCCTCTGCTGATTTCCGCGTATAAATCTGTCCATGAAGTGGATATGAAATATCGAAGTCGCAAATCCACCAAATCTTTATTCCATATTTGGCGGGTTTCGATGGAAGGTAGTGCGTAAATCTTTTCCTTCCTTGGTATGGATATAATTGCTCGTCGCTCGTCAAACACTCAGATGGTCTGTAGAGTTGTGATCAATTTGCGTTTAGCATCGTTCAAATGTCACGTATTGGTGCAACTTTGTCATGACTTATCCGGGCTTCTCTAGTGTTAGCGTCATCAAAACGAATGAATCGTAAAATATTCCAAAAACCATTGAATCCCATTGTTGCTATATATAGTGGATAAGCACTTACTTTCCACATGTCCGTGGTATGGTCTACGTTTGAATTATTTGCACCACTCATGAGGAGAATTCCTAAGAATGCGTACATCTCTGTAGGCGTCAAATCTTTCCACATGTACTGTCTTTTTTTTCAGGATTTGCTTCATTATACTTCTGGTACTCCATGTTTGCTTTCCTGTTAGTGTGTTGTGTAATGATATCAACCATTTCATTCGTGAGAATCAATTCGAAAGTGGCCAAGATTGACAATGTCTCTGTGCTTCGATGAGGACACCATCTCTGGCGAATAATATTTCGAGCAGCAGTTTGACGTTGAAGGGAAGTTGGTGTTTTATTCCATCTTGTACCATCCTTGGCCACAAGAAAATCAGGCTCCGATTCAGGTGATGTGTCCACTTCAATAGGCTCGTCGTCATCTTCCTCTTGCTCGCCTTCGCTATCACGGTCACCTGGTATCTCTTCACTGTCAGAAATTTCAGTCTGACGTTGTGACTGTTCTCTCGCTAACGGAAGCTACTCTTCATCCTCATTATCTGTCGCAGAACTCTCTGGGCCTAACTCATCTCCCAGTAACGCGGCTAAATACGCTGACCTCTCTACAGCAGTCCATCTAATAATGAAATACATAACAGATCATTTTTTTTTTTAACTTTCATCAAAATCGGAAATTTATACCGAAATACTAATTTTATATAAGTTTACCTTGCGAATTCTTGTTTAGTTCTTCCAGTTCTTCCATTTCGTTCTCAATTAGGTTTTTTCTTGAATCACACTGAAATCGTTTACACTTCTCAACTACTCAGCGAATACTAAATGAAATAGACGCCAAAGACGCGGTCACATTACAACCCAGGTACCTTATGACGTCAGTTCTTGACGTCATAGGGCTCGGGTAGTCGAACATCTGCCTACCATTTGAAGGGGAGCGTGCGACTACCTGAAAAGCCGCTACGTTATAAGAATAGACCTGAGAAATCCAAAAAAAAAAATATCTGAAAAATACTGAACTTGTTCAAACAGCTACAGATCTTTCAATTATACATATATTAACAATAAAAAAATCCGTGGGTACCACTAAATACGCATATCCGCATTTTATATAAGGTGGGTACCCCGGTTATAGAACAATGTCGAAAAAGTTGGTTATAGACAAGGGGGTTAAAGTCACCCCTCCTGTCGCTATCATTTTACTAGCTCAACAGACACGATTTCCTTTTCGGTACAAAAATGAATGCAAAAAACAGAAACATAATAAAATGGTAAATAAAACTGTTTCAGCGTGTAAACAACAAAATTTTACTTATAATAAAGCACGAGAGACCTTCAACTATTCACGTTTGCAGAATTGAAGTTGAATGAAATGAAAAAAATGTTTGCTATTTTCATAAATACGCCAACAGTCACATAATCTGAACTCAAATATGAATTTGCTGTAATATTCGTCCATCCACCCATTCGTCCGTCCATCAAACTATTTCTCGGTTTCTCCATTTTTCTTGTCATTCTCATATTAGTTTTCGCCATTATCGCCAGCGTTAGTGCGATAATTAAATCTGCATATACTCGTAAGCATACATCTGTATGCACACACACACACCCACATGCAAGCCTGCCCGATTTTCGCATGCGTCCCACTAAGTTATAATACAATTTATGTTCAACTACTTGGACGCAGCACGCATTTGACGTCGGACGTTGTTACGAGTAAACTCAGGCGGCACGGATCCATTTTGGGTAGCGTCTGTATGCTCGCAAAGTTGGCGATTGAATTCTAAGGCACAACTGCGTTTCAACAGCACGTTTGCCAAACGTTCATCTGTATGTGTGCATGTGTGAAAAGACCCTGTATGTTTCATGTGGAGCACAATAGTCCCAGACAGTAATCAAATAAAATAGTTCACACATTTAATTGTTTTCTTTTTCTTTTTAATTTTCATTTTTTTCTTTTGGTATTTTTTATTTTTATTTTACTTTTTATTATCTTTTTACTATATTTTTCGCTTCGCTTGTTTTCATTCCTTCTTCGCCAACTATTCCGGGTGTGATGCTTATTATCAGCAGCTCCATGTGGAACGCTTGCTTTATTGCTCCAACCACCAGCAACATTTCGCATTCAAGTGGTTAATCGTCCGCTGCCACCCAGTCCTTCGTCGTCGCCGCCATCTGTCTACCATTCTCCGCCATTGTGAGTACTCATTCGCGTTGGCTGATAAGCGCATAGTAAATACGCATACATATGTGTGTATTTTTAAATGTCTACATACATATACACACACACATCCATACATATGTACGTTGTATACTAATTATTTCTGCATATAGAAAAATGTAAATAAAAGTTTAGTATGCCGCAGAATGGTCTTAACGGCGACGCAAAGGCAAAGCTGTGGGGGTAGCGTCTGAATATTGGCGACATTTGTGCGATTTACTCAGTCTCAGTTGGACGGTAGATGTTGTTTGTTTGCTGTTGTAGTGCTTCTTAGGTAGCCTTTCAGGAATCAATTAGCGCCTGAGGGTGAGATTTTGGTAAAATGCTTGTAACGACAGCCTACTTAAGTGCCTAACAACTTCGACCCGCAAGCTTTCTAACCTCAAACTAGTTTAGCTCATACCTGATGTATGCGAAACTCCGTTATTATTTTAAGAGTTTTTCACTCGCAGCCAAGTTGAATTTCAATGGACTATTTCCCTTTGTAGAAGAGCTGCAGTTGCAATAGCTTCAACTTCTTCCTCAATTTATTTTAAATTGTAATCTTAAATACTTTCATAAAATTACTATAGCTGATTCGAAAAGGTGATGTATTCATCTCAGAATATTCCGTACAATCAATAGAGGTTCAGACAACTCATAACCCTCTAAAATAAGCTGAGAATACGCAAGGGTATTCTCTCAGAAATACAGCATTTAAGGGGTCCACTGACTCTTGCCGTTACTGCGCCCAAGCCCCGGAGATTACAATATGCGAAGAACCCGACTAGAATTACAGTGAGGCATGCCGAAGAATCAGTTGGGCCCGAATAGGCAGGGCATGCCTCACTATTACCTTACCAGGCCCATGTTAGGCAAGGCAAAGATTGGCATGCCAGAAAAATACCAAATTTGGTTGTGGTCACGAAAATCTGTGGCAGTGTCTCACTTAGGCATAAATTGGAATCCCTAACTGATTTATATATTAGAAGGGCATCCGGAGTATTACCGAAGTTCGGTTTTTCGAACCTGCGCCTAATGAGGCAGATGTGTGGCGATACCTTTCGGGACTTGGGCCTAGTTTGCCTACCTTATGAGGCGCAAATTTGGAATGCGGTCTGCCTTATTTGCGCCTAATCACCGCCTTACCAAAATTTCTAGTCGGGAAGGTTGAGACATCTCGGACGGTTGGAGCTGGAAGGAAAGCACATACGCTCAGCTCTATCCCGCTCAAACTGAGATTTATTAAATGAACTGGGTCTGCATGAGGTACAGTGCTGAGTAGCGAGTACAAAGGACCATGAGGGCGAATTGCAAATACCAAATCTCACTGCATATCTCTCCATCTAGTGCCTCATCTATCTAGCAAAACGAAATCAGTATCGGAGCTCTGTAGCTTCCACGTTTATTCTCGGTTGGTTGTGGTATACTGCTCTTTTTTTTTGTTTAAAAAATTTTTCTTATCGATTTTGAAAGCACTCGAATCCTTCGATATCTATGAACTTAATATTGCTGTTACGGTCAATCGCACAACGATTTCTGTGTCACGACAATATTGTGAAATTAAACCTATCCCGGCAGCCGACGTAGCCGAATGGGTTGGTGCGTGACTACCATTCGGAATTCACAGAGTGAACGTAGGTTCGAATCTCGGTGAAACACCAAAATTAAGAAGACGTTTTTCTAATAGCGGTCGCCCCTCGGCAGGCAATGGCAAACCTGCGAGTGTATTTCTACCATGAAAACGCTCCTCATAAAAATATCTGCCGTTCGGAGTCGGGTTGAAACGTTGCCTCTTAAGTTTTTTTCACTACTATCCATTCATACATCAAATAATTATGTTTATGAATCTCTCACAAGTAAGGGATTACGCTCGTATGCTCTTTTTTCAATACCATTCGCTCGTGAGTACTTAAGCTTTTTTTTTTCATTATTACTCACTCGCGATTACTTTTATTTATTCATTTATTTTTTTCAGTACTATTCGCTCGGGAGTAATTTTATTTTTTTTTTTCCAATACTATTCGCTCGCGAGTAATTTTGTTTATTTTATATTTTTCAATACTATTCGCTGACGAGTACTTTACTCATTTTTCTCCATACTATTCGCTCGGGGGTACTTTTATTCGTTTTTTTTTTAATACTATCCGTACGCGATCTTTTGTTTTTGCTAAGTAGTTCATGACAGATTTTTTAAATGTTTTCACTTAAAAAGAAAGCGAATGAAACGGCTTTCACAACAATAATTTTTGTTTATTCGTTTGATTTACTCGTTCATACTAAATGAAGCGTTTTAGGAAACCTATTTTTTTACATCGAAAGCCCACAGCCGTCTGAGTGGCACTTGCATCGGAATTAAACTTCCTACCGCCACAGCACTGATGGCCCTGGTATTGCTATCAAGTATTTCGTGGTTAAGTTGTTTGAGCACTTGACTCAACGTCAATTACTGTCCTGATGCAATATATCAGAAGTCGCATCTAATACTGGTTGCCACCAACTGGCAAAACCTGTTCTTCCCCTGTCATATCTATGCGCCCCACCCTACCAAGTCTCAGTTTTTAACATACAAAAGTTTGTTTCTAAGTCTGGTATCGTCAGTTTACCTACATTTCAACTTCTGCATAATTTTGCCGATTTATTCGCTCTTATAAAAAATTTAGTTCAATGAATCTGGACCTTGGGTATTAAAAAAGAGATTACTAGATAAACAGCGTTTAAACTAGTGCCTACAAGTAGTAGCATCACTCCATCCATTTTTGGCCGTTCATTTATTTTTTGTGTGTTTCAGTTTATCTCGTGTAAAACGAACTTTTTAAAAAAAGACCCTATACAAACTCTGAATGCGGAATCAAACACTTTCTCACACCCCGCACTGTGCACACTTCAGCCACTTCCACTTTAAGTAAGAAATTTACTTAATTTTTACGGCTTTATTATTAGCTTCATCTGCTCTCTTTATATTCCGCCTGTTTTCTCCAGGATCAGCGCCCTCATTCTTCCAGCGCTTCATCTTTAATGCCAATACTTTTTTTACCACTTCTGCGCCAGCCTGACCACACTCAATGCACCAAGTGCTCCATCTACGAAAAACATTTATTCTTTATCCCCTTCTTTCAATTACTCTTATGCCAATTTAAGTCCGTAAGCAAGTTTATAAGTAATTCTATTTTTATCTTCCACGAAATTAAACTTTCCAGCAAAGCGGTCACAACAGTTGGACCGTTTAATTAAAAGCCAGCGCTGGCTGAGTGCAAAATAAGAGCTAAAATGATTGAAAAATCTGCGAGGTAAGAGAGAGTGCAATGAAGAAAAGATAACAAAAACAAATTAGAGAAAACGAGCAAAAAATACGAAACGCCACTTTAAAGCACTTTTGGTTTTTTATAAGTTGTCACATCAATTCGACTCTAAATGCGTCTGCATGTGGCAGGCAACTTATACATACATGCATATGTGTGTATGTATGTGTGCTTGCCCATCTATGTGTGCTGTCAATTAGAAATGGACGTTAATTTATTAAATCAACGGACAACTGTTCTCGTTACTTGCAGCGACTAGGGACACGCATACACATACTTATGCATATACGAGTATGTATGCATGTGTACTTACGTATGCATACGAACAAGCATATCAAACGAAGCTTGGCCTACACGCATAATTTTGTTATTGAGTAGGCGCTGGTTCTGGGAACATACAAATATAATTGAGGCAAATTTTAAACTAAAATATGGCTTTGGACTGATTTTCAAAAAAAATGTTATATTAAATAAAATATACTAAAATCCACCGTCCATCAACTGACTTAAGATCTCATTGTCTATCTGTAGAAATATTCGTAAATATTTTCAAACTTTATTATTATTTATTGCATGCAAATATACAGTGGCGGCTATAAATGTGTGTACGTAGAGTTATTGGACTTGCTCAGTCGATCGAGTCATGCGGTATAACCTTTCCATTAGCGAGCAAGAAATTCCAATGCCTTGCAAGCCTGGTGGATGCAGAAAACTAGTCCACTACTCATCTTAAACGTATGGATTACTGAAACCGTTGAGGGCCTGTGGAGCACAGTAACCACGGGACAATATATCTATTGTATATTTAAAGATTAAAAAGTTTATCAATTCATTTATCAGAAGAAGGACTACTTTTTTAATATTATATATATACGAAATTTTTAAGACACAAAGTAATTTCGAATTTTAAGCAAATTATCGAAATTGATGGTCCCATTGTAGGAGCTGATCTGGTGGAGCCAGTTATATATATAATAATTTTATGAAAATATTTGGCTCAGTCACAAATGGCTCCTCGATAAGAAGGTCGCATAAGCCTATCGAGTAAAATTGAAATATACTATTGTACAATAAAAGTGTAAATATGTCTACCGCAGTAAGGGCACAAACAACAGAAGCTACTGGCCTATGCCCCAAGGTAAACGACTATCTCGCCTGCCTTTCTCGCTCCTTCACTGCGTGGAACAACTTTCCCCCACTAAATCCACGGCGACTCTTTTCACCACCAGGACAAAGGAGGTCAAGCTGCCACTCAAGGCAGAAGCCCATGACACACCAATTCCGACGGCTAACAACCCCAAAATATTGGGAGTTACCTTCGACAGCTTGCTCTCCTTCTCAGCACATACAACCGCTGTTGCAACTAAAGTACAGAATCGCAAGGTCCTCAAGTCGCTTGCTGGCAGCACTTGGGGCAATGAGAAGGAAATGTGGCTGTCGACTTTCAAAGCAATAGGCCGGCCGGTGCTAAACTATGCTGCGCCTGTCTGGACGCCTGGAACCAGTAATTCGCAGTGGACAAAGCTTCAGACCTGCCACAACACTGCAATAAGAACCGCGACAGGATGTTCCTTGATGTCCCCAATACAACACTTACACTACGAGGTCCACATGCTGCCTGTGAAGGAGCATAACAAACTGCTAAGCAAGCAGTTTTTGCTAGGGTGTTACCGCAGGCCTCACCCATGCAGACGTCTGCTTGAGCCTGAGCCACCTCTTAGGCACGTCAGGAGGCATTTCCTCATTTACGCGAACGAGATCCAAGACAAAACAGATAGACAGCTACTGGATCGGACAGTGTACAGACAGACTATAAACGACATTCATCAGGATACCATTGTCACCTTCCTAAGCTCCCGACACCCGAATGCCGTTATCGGAGTCCAACCACCACCAGTCGCAGACGAAGAGCTCCAACTTCCCCGAGAGTCCCGCGTAACCTTGGCACAATTACGTTCTTGATACTGTAGCAGGTTAAACTTCTACATATCCAAAATCGACCCCGACATACTAAACATATGCCCGGCATGTGAAGGCACCCCGTACGACACCTACCACCTTTTCACATGCCCCCATCAAACCCACTCATCTAACACCTTTCTCCCTCTGGACCCAACCTGTCGAAACAACTAGTTTCCTGGGCCTACCGTTAGATGAGCTAGGCGAGGAGACCGGTAATTACACTACACTGACAGGGCAAAGTTACTGCTACAACAACAACAGCAAAAGCTACCGTAATAACATTAATGCTACTGCAATTTTTGCATCCACAACTGTACGCGTTGTGAATATATTTTTAATTCTATTCAAATAAAACTTAATTCACAAACAACTGTGTAAGTAGTGTTTCCAGTCTGAACTGGACTTGATAGTTTCTATTAGAGGTGTTATCACTATACAAAAAAAAAAAGAAAAACAATAGAAAAAAACGTGGCCGGCTTAGCTGATGCAACTGCCGCAGCTTTGTTATTGATTCTGTCGCTGATAACACAAATATTTTATGTTATGCTGTATTATATTTAAATATTTGATTTATACTTTCTTTGAACTCAAATGTCTCTCACTTCGATTGCTTTTCGCGCGCTGTTATTTGACTTGATTTTCTCTGCGCCCAGCTATGATAATCACTATGCCCGAGAGTAGTGGCGGCGACAAGCAGAAGCAAAAAAATATATACATACAATGTATATATTTAGAAAAATAAACATGGTTTTAATGATAAGAATAAGTTGAGCGCTGGTTACTAAAAATAGCCTAGTATTGCTTCTGCTGAACATGAAAACGTCATAGAAATGAAACACTTCGCATTTGATTGGAAAATACAAACAGGAGCGTACATAAATATGGAAGTGTTATTCGATCCGAGCTAAATAAAGCGAAATTATGAAATGAAATGAAATGAAATAAAACTTAAGAAAACTTTTTATTATTATAATCCATTCGATCAATCTCATTTTTTCCTAATTAATCTGACCGCATGGCGTTAATGGTGGCTTGAATATTGAAATAAATCGATTGTTGAGCGCGCTGTATGGCAAGCTGTGACGTCTTGTTGGAACCAAATGTCGTCGATGTTTCGCTGATTACTTTTTGGAAACAAGTATTCAGGCAGCATAGCTCTATAGGGCTCGCCATTCACTGTAACGGCAGCTCCTTTCTCATTCCGCTAAAATAAGGGCCGATTATGGTGCCAGTGCTCTATGAACTTCGTGGACAGATTTATTTTGGAAGCATTGTTATGGCGTTAAACAGTTGATGATGACTTGGCAAACCTTAGAGAACGGATATGTCAACACAGTTGACCATTCTCAGCTATCAAAACAATCGATATCGATAGTTCAATATCATTCACCTAAAAAACACCCGATGTATGGATATGTGTATGTATATGTACATATATGTATATTAGAGCTTATACATATGTATGTGTGTATAAGAAGGTTCTAAAAAATATAAGAGTATCTTAGAAAACTATTTATGAGGCAGATATACCTACTACACAGTTCACAGTCGATATATTCTCTCAAGAGCGCTACTTTTACTACTAATTGTACATTAATTGTGAGGTGTATAGAATGCAAATTTACAGTTAATCCCTGCCTATAACTAATAACCAACAGCCCATTGTGACTGCTTTCTCCACTTCCAAGTAAATATCTGATCTGTCAGTGCGTCTAAGCCTTATCAACTGCAGCTCAAAACATAAAAACGTAAATTTCCTCTATGCCTGACCTCAAGGGCTATACAATTAATGTGTCGGCTTTGACTTATCCCTAGGTGACCTGTATGTATGTATGTATATTTGCATTCCATTTCAGTCAGTTATCAATCAGTTCACAGTATACCCATTAGTCAACACAGCTGCAAAACTTGGTATTTTCAAAGCAATATTTTAATTAAATAAACGCAACGCTTTGACGTATTCAAAAAAACCAAACAATAAAATAAAAGAATTGTATTTTGTTTTGAATCAATACGAGTTGATATTCATACAAACATATTATATTTTTAAAGTTAATAGGGATAGACTCAATTTAATTGGCTCGGCTTGACCGTTCAAAACTGTCTACTCATTCAAATCCATCCAAAGTCACGTACGGAACGTGACCATAAAAATGTTAAGAGTCACTTTTTATCACATGTGAAGTGGGATTATTTTTAAAATGTTTACTGAGAAGCAACTGATAAGGTCATAAGAAACCGAAGACGTGGGGACCTAATTCTTACTCATATTTTTTAGACATCAAAGTTGCAGTAATGATGAGACTACAAAGCACTGCTGACCAAAAACTATAAAAAACTGCAAATCTACCGGCCTAAGTGACACAAACAAGAGACTCTCCTTCGCCCTGCCTGCACTCAAGAGTGGTAGAAGTGCTCTTTAAGGGGGGAGTGTGGTTTATAACGTCAAAAAATTCATTTTTTTAATTTTTTTTCCATTTTAAGCGATTCCTAATATATTTCAGAATATTCACACAAAGTTACAGAGCCTAATTCTCAATATTTCCGTAGATACAAAGGCGAGCGTTAGGTAGTTACGCTGTGACCGGACAGCTACAGTACAAACTTTATCTTCTTTTCTCGACTTTTCATTTTTATGATTTCTTTGAATTGGCGTACATGAATGAAAAAGAACTAATGAACCTTTTGAAATAAATCACAGCTTGTTCCCTTCAGTATTAAATTCTCTTCTATTTGAACTAACAAAATTGATAAAAACAAATTTTTCAAGATTTTTATACCAAGTTGAAGTGAATTTTGTTTTTTATAGAAAGGCATTTTTTTCTTTAAAACCTCCAAAAAGTTGAAATTTTGGAATTTCTCTCAGTTTTCTTAGTTCATCTAGAATAAAAAATCATGGTAATTAGAAATTCATTTGAATTTTTTGCTTTAGATAATAATTACGAGCTGTATCTTGTACGCCAGTTGAAAGCTCCAGCGTTGCAGCGCGCTACTAATTTCTATGTTAAACATTTTTTCAACTTATTTTAACCAGTACAAAAAATTTTTTATACTTTTTAAATGTTCAGTAAAAGATAGAAAAACTTTGCAGTGCTAAACTAATTTTTTCCTTAAAAAAAAATCGCAAAGAGATGCAATGTGTAGACCTCATAAACCAGGCTCCCCCCTTAAACGATTTTCTCAGTATTTAGAATTTGTGAGTTTAAAAAATTATTGTTTTCTCCATAAATATGATGCTAAGACCAGTCAACCAAGCTGATGCATTTCAGACTCTTCTAATGTCATACATTTGGAGTTGAACCTGAGCTGTAGTTCACGTATAAAACAAAATTTTTGGAGAAATTGTAAAAAAAAAACACAACGTCAAGAGAAAGTGGTTAAAGGGAGATTTGACTTGGATTGATGGTTGGTGATGGCAAATTTTGTTATCAAATACAACTATATTTAATAATAAGTATAATATTTTTATGACCGAATATTTTAATATTTGAAAGACTCACGAAAATATCAAGTTTCAGCGACTAATTTTATTTATTATTATTTATAATTGGCGCGTACACCCTTTTTGGGTGTTTGGCCGAGCTCCTCCTCCTATTTGTGGCGTGCGTCTTGATGTTGTTCCACATATGGAGGGACCTACAGTTTCAAGCCGACTCCGAACGGCAGATATTGTTTTTCTATGAGGAGCCTTTTCATGGCAGAAATACACTCGAAGGTTTGCCATTGCCTGTCGAGGGGCGACCGCTATTAGAAAAATGTTTTTCTTAATTTGTGGTGTTTCACCGAGACTCGAACCAACGTTCTCTCTGTGAATTCCGAATCGTAGTCACGCACCAACCCATTCGGCTACGGCGGCCGCCATCAGTGTCTAATATGACGCCTTAATTGGACTCATTGTGGAGTGGATTTATAAGAAGGAAAATACACACTTTTCTGACTGTTTTTTGAGCGCCTAATGGGGACCGAATGTCAGAATTTTTGTACTTCTCTGGCTCGAGAGAGTATGGATGTGTAGAAAAATGAAATTTTGTAGGCAAAAATTAAAAGTTGGGTTAATGTAAATAAAGAAGATGAAAGAAAAGTGAACAGAAAGAAGTAAACAATGAACAGAAAATTATAAAATTGCGCGAACTCAACTGATTTGTTGAAATGCACTTAAATGTTACTGCGATATTTTACTGCAACATTTTGTATTATGTCAAGAATGGATTGCATTGAGGAGAGTGAATGGTAGTATATATATTTGCATCTGACTTGTTTTGCTAGCGTTAAGTATGGCATTTTTGAAAACAAGCAAATTTAAGCGTTTTAATATCCACTTTGATTCATACTTAATTGGGCAAAGTGTCATTTTTAGTTTAGTTTCGAATAAGGATAAATTCTATATGAATTAGCAAAAGATTTCATATACAGGGTGGACCAAATAAGACCTACTGATGCTACTACTACTACTACAAGCAGTATGCGCAGTTGCTACATCTTGTTGAAACCACAAATTAGGATACGCTCCGCCATTGGCCGCAAAAAGTTTTCAATCAACGTTCTGTAAGAAGCTCCTGAAATCGATTCCGGCGATTCCTCATTTTCGAAGAAATATGGACCGATAACTCTAGTGGCCATAACACCGCACCAAACAGTACATTTAGATAGGTGCTACTGATGTTGGTGTGTTGCCCTTGGATTTTCAGAGCCCCACAATTTACAGTTTTGTTTGTTGACATAACCATTTAAATGGAAATGCGCTTCATCCGACATCAAAACATTATTTAAAAAATCAATTTGTGGGGCTAATTGTGTAAGAGTAGAAAAACTTGATAATTTTAACGCGCTGTGTTGTACTGTAGGGTTGCATAATAAATTTCCAACAATTCAATTATAACCTACAAAAAGAGAAAAATAAATATGTCAAAAAATAAAAAAAGTTATTTCTGCCTAACATTAGTAGGTCTTATTTGGCCCACCCGGTACTTATGTATATAGATACATACTTAGGTGTATTTTTAAAACTAAATAAAGCAAAAACATACATTACCTCAGTCTCGCCAGCTTTCTTTCTCCTCGTATTCCTCTTTCTAATTGGCGTCTAATCTCTCGCTTATCGCCAATTATACGTTCGCCTTATGCTAACCTGCAACTGGCAATCATAGTTATCTATAATAACATACATATGTACACATGTATGTATATGTATATAGTATGAATTACGTAAATTGTAGTGTCTAACAACAGTCTATGAAAATAAAATCTATGAAAATTATGAAGCATTGAAATACAATAATTTTTTTTTCTTATTTCTATTTCTTATGCTATTATTATCAGAAAAAAGATGGAATATAATAGGACTATGAATAAGTTCGTGCGGTTTTTTTTCGAAATTTGAAACTTTATTGACGTAAAATGGTTACAAATTTAATATTCAAAATATTGTCCATCGCTTACTACTACTTTTTCCCATCTTTCTGGCAATTCACGGATTCCCTTTGTGAAAAATTCGGTCGGTTTTGCCGCAATCCACGAATCGATCCATTTTTTGACTTCATCGTAATTACGGAAGTGCTGGTCAGCCAGGCCATGTTGCATCGATCGGAAGAGATAGTAATCGGATGGCGCAAGGTCTGGACTATACGGCGGGTGGGGTAGGACATCCCATTTGAGCGTTTCTAAGTATGTTTTGACCACTTGTGCAACATGTGGCCGAGCATTGTCATGTTGCAAAATAACTTTGTCGTGTCTATCGGCGTATTGCGGCCGTTTTTCTCGCAGTGCTCGGCTCAAACGCATCAATTGTCGTCGGTAGACATCCCCCGTAATCGTTTCATTCGGTTTCAGTAGCTCATAATACACAACACCCAGCTGGTCCCACCAGATACACAGCATAACCTTCAGGCCATGAATATTCTGCGCCGACGTCGATGTTGAAGCATGGCCAGGGTATCCATACGTTGCCCGACGTTTTGGATTGTCGTAATGGACCCACTTTTCATCGCCAGTCACAATTCGATGCAAAAAACCCTTTCTTTTGTGCCGTTGAAGCAGTTGTTCGCATGCCATAAAACGGCGTTCAACGTCTCTTGGCTTCAATTCATACGGCACCCAATGGCCTACCTTTCGGATCATTCCCATGGCTTTTAAACGTTTGGAAATGGTTGATTGATCAACTCCCAAAGTTTTTGCAACCTCTTCTTGCGTTTGAGCCGGATCTTGATCGAGCAATTCCTCCAATTCGGTATCCATGAACTTTGGCGGCGCACCCTCGCGTTCTTCGTCTTCCAAGCCAAAATCACCACTTTTAAAGCGTGCAAACCACTTCTGGCACGTTCGCTCAGATAGAGCATGCTCACCATAAACTTCCACCAAGATACGATGACTTTCGGCTGCTTTTTTCTTCATATTAAAATAATGAAGAAGAATTCCCCGCAAAAACACATTATTTGGCACGAAATTCGACATTTTCAAGTGTGGTAAAAATATTGTTGTTTACGCTTCAAATAAAAAACTTATACTGACGTTTGTGCCTTACGACAGTAGCTCTCCAATGAATGTTTGGAAACGTGGATCGATGGAATAATAATCAAGTTACGCCATCTGTTGTAAAACCGTACGAACTTATAAATAGACCTATTAAATAAACATACATACCTACATATGCGTAGTATAAAGCAATGCAAATTCCGCTCGATATTGATATAAATCCTAGGATAATTAAAAACATTTTGTTTTTGGAACTGAAATTTTATGAATGTTTTTAAATAAGGTTTCATGAAAGAAAACTTTCTATCAAAAACAAATTCTCGTTTTTGTGACGTTCGAAGCAAACCAATACTCGTTTAAGTGCCTGAAAATATAATTATGCCACTTTTACGTGCAAATGATGTCTTTTTTATTTGGATTAAATTCAGCTAAGAGTCTGAAGAGTTAGTTATAAATCCTTTGCATATCTTCACTAACCAATTTTTATTTAATCATTTGCATTTTATTTATTTATATTTTTTTTCATATTTTTTCACTATTTATTTTTATTATAAATTTATTATATTAATATATTTTTATTTAACTTTTTCCTTCTTTTTATTTTATTTATTTTTATTATAACTTTATTTATATATGTATTTTTATTTAATGTTTTCATTACTCATTTTTATTATAAATTTATTAATATATTTTTATTTAAATTTTTATTATTATTGTGTTTGATTTATTTTTTATTAATTTATTTATCAATAATATGTAACCGATTTTTACCACTCATATTTGTGTATTAGTTCAAAAGGAAATTTTAAGATGCAAGACACATCTTACCGATGTTCCTAAATTTAAACTCACGTCAAAGCAAAAAACAAAACAATGAAAATATATAAATCAAGTTATTGAATAATCTAGTTCCAGCGTTTTATTAATTCTTTTTCGATTATTTCAGTTAATAGTAGGTATTTCAAATTTTCTGCGCAAGTTTTTATGGCATAATGTCATAGGAGTTTAAATTTGTATATGTATTTAAACAAATGAAACAAAATTCAAGGAAATAATAACTCGGAATGAATTTCGGGATTCGGGAATTACATTAAAAATTCCGGAATCCTGAAATAAAAATGACTGGTAATATTAGCATTCGCAGTCGTAAAGTCTTGTGTTTTTTCTAGTTTTTATACTTTTTTTTCGTCACTTGTTTAAATATTGAAGCGTACTATCAGTTGGAGTATTTGTATGAAAGCAAGCCGATTTTGGAATTAACCCGTCGTTTGGCAGATACATATTTCAATAGTCACATTCGCATTCCAAATTTCTGGTTTATGAAAAAGAGAAGCGACTTTATCATTCAAACTTTGAGATTGCAACGATTGAAAGACATATTTTTTCTAACCATAACAGAATATTTCTAACAAATAAAAAACCCCAAAGGTGTGCAAGAAGTTCCAAAAGTTTGAGTTGGCAATTAAAGATTGAAAATCTATGTATAGCTTTCAATCGCCCGCAGTATGTCCTATGCGAAAACATGTGCCGATAAATTTTTTTGTGAAGTAGTTCTTTAGTTCTTCCTAAAAATGGCATCTAAAATTGCATATTAACAAGAAAAAATAAGAAGAAAAAAAGCAAAAAAAGAATCACCCGAAAATATCAACTGTTGACCGATAGGCCAGTGGCATTAGAGGTTTGTTGTTCACACTCCGTCCCGTAAAAATTTGTTAAGGGGACAGATACCTGTAAACGGCCATATTTTCCCTGATTTTCATTAAAATTATTTAAAATGAAGAAGTCAATATATTTTTTTCAAAATTGGCATACAGTTTATACATTAAAATAATATAATTTTTTTTTTTAATCATTTAAAATAGCGGATGTACACTCAATTCTTCCAGCAAGGTCGCAGCGGGGCTTCCCAATCGGCGGGCAGTGTAGCATCGGCGTCAGTGACCTGAATACAAAAAAACAAAAATTTGTTTGTTTATTAATGTCACAATTTCTATATGAATTACACAAAAATGAAAAAAAAACATTCGCGGAATAAAATGCTTCAAAAAAAAAAAATGAATTTTGGGGCGAATTTTCCTACTATTTTTGCTTCGAAAAAATTATTTGTAAATTGTAAATTGTAAATTCATATAGAAAGCAATATCATAAAAAAGGTGTGTGCAAAATTTCAGGGAGATCGGCCAATAACTTTTCAAGCTATCGTGTACGCCAATTCAAAAAATATAGTTTTGAGAAAAACGCGTCTAAAGTTTGAATACATGAAAATTCCGCTCCCAGCGCTCGAACACAAAGAATAAAGTCGTCACGGTTGACGATCTATAACATAAGAAATACTTAAATCTAAAATAAATCTCAACTTATTTTGACATATTCGTAAATGATTATATTAACATTTTATGAAAAAATAAAATTTTTTTTTCCAAATTTTACAGGTATATGTCCCCTTAATGTAAACTAAATTTCAAACCTCTTCTTTCATAAGTTCAGCGAATGTTTGAGAAATAGCTAAAGAGTTCACGATTTGTTTTAAAAAACGTATATGAAGAGCTCAATATGTGAAATGTGCTCAGTAAATTAATTGATCGCAAACGTTCTTGAAATAAATTAATTTTAGTTTATTATTTCATTCCCCTGGCACAATTGCTGTAATTCCCAGCAGGCTGATGAAATGATTTGAAAACATTTATGGAGACGCCGAATCCTTTAAAAACAGTATCGAAAGACTTTTCGCACCCAGAGCACTTGAGCCAGAGCTCAAATAAAACAGTGAGCGAGCTCACTTCAAAATTCAAATTAACCCCGAGCATTTCTCTTTCCCAGAGCTGAGCAATTAAAAAAAGGTAAAATAAAAAAGGTACGACCAAGCCCATCGGCCAAGCCGAGGGTTAATAGACATATGCAGGCACGATGTCTGGAAGCCTGTTTTTTATTTACTTCTGAACATACGAGTATACTCCTGCATATACATACATACATACATACTATAGGTATGCATGTCAAAACTGTGAAATTTATCTATGTAAGCAAAAGCGTAAGTTTTATCTAATATGTACAACGCGCATTACTAGTGATTTGTCAAATAAATAAGTTTGCTGGCTAGAGTTTATCATAATCTTTCGTACATACCTACATACATATGCGCATACATTCATACATACCATACATTGAAATTTGGGACACACGTTTAAAAAAACATTTTCTAATGCGTAATTTAATTTTCTATTATGATAATTGATGATCGCTGTCGACTTTTAGACATACTTACATACTCGTATGTATGTACTTATGTTTGTATATGGGTACGAATGTATGGCGAATTTCTATTGCGAGCAATGGAGTAAGGCAGAGTACTTTCAAAGAGTGAAATTGTTCTGGAGCCGATGATACTTAAATGACCATTACGCTATGGGATGAATGGCAACTGTTTTTCAAACGGAAATTTTTTTCCATTCTTGAAGTAGCAGAATCGATAATTGAGAAGAGATGGAGCGGAAAACAGATTGGCGTATTTAATAACACTTAGGTTGTGGAGAACGCAAAGCAAACCTCAAAGATGGTTCAAGAATGTAAGAGGAAGCTTAAATACTGTTGCAAGACAGAATAAGTTTGTAAAGTTTGTACTTATACTATGGGTTCCAAGACACTGCGGCGTTCAAGGGAATAGCAATGCCGATGAATTGGCCAACAGGAACCAGAACCAATAATTTGAATCAGTTCTGCAAGGATCAGAAATTGGATCAGCGATTATGTATGCAATTTACATAAAATGCGATAGCCTAGAGGCTAGAGGCTGCAGAGCTGCAAAATGTTTTGTGATAACGCCGAGCAGAAAACTGGCGAGATTTCTTTTAAAACATGGTAGAAAAGGCGTTCGGTTGATGGTCGGTATTATGAGAGACGCAACCCATATGACCTCAATTGGAATCATTGAGTATCCAATTTGCCTGTCTTGCTTAATTGAGACAGATTGAGGCATTTTTCTGTGAGTGCTCTGCATTTGCTAAAGCAAGGCAGCGAATTTCGGCTTCCGATGTTATGAGAATTCGTTTCCTCAAACTGGAGGAAGTTTTCAGATTTACCAATGAATCTGGAAAAACCTCACGGCACTAGATATCTCTGTCTCTGTCTCTATACTATCTACTATTTTTCTTTCTGCTACTATTCTCCTTTCCTCCTTGTCTATACCCTTTTACTTTCCACAACTTCGAAGAAAATGGGCTTTTTAGCCTGAGTGGTTTTCATTTCAAGCTGAAGGCAGAATCATACATTTCCAATCTGGATATAGGCAGCTTTTATACCTTTCAACATACGCGAAGAGGGCGAAGCTAATAACTTACAGAACTAAATATATTTCGTTCAGATCTGAATTCAATCGGAATTGAGATCACTGCACTCAACCACAACCCACTGACTGGCAAAGGTCACACTTAGGAAGCCCTGTCTAAGGAACTAAAGTCCGGCTAGGATGGCTAAAGCAATCTCTAGGGTTATTGGGAAAGTCGTTCTAGGTATTTAAGCACATTATTATTTTGTATACTTGGTTGTACAACAAGTTTTCTGATTCGATAAGAAAAACACATATTTATGGTTTAGAATACATTTATTATTCAGACTCTCATCATGCCCGTCCTAACGTATAGCGCAGAAGCTTGAACGATGACAACATCCGATGAAGCGACGCTTTGCACGTTGGCAACGGCGAATATCGTAGACGATGGAACGATGAGCTGTAAGAGCTTTACGACGACATAGACATAGCGCAGCGAATAAAGATCCAGCGGCTACGTTGGCTGGGTCATGTCGTCCGAATGGATACAAACGCTCCGGCTTTGAAAGTATTCGATGCGGTACCAGCTGGTGGTAGCAGAGGAAGAGGAAGGCCTCCTCTGCGTTGGAAAGATCAGGTGGAGAAGGACTTGGCTTCACTTGGTGTGTCCAATTGGCGCCGGTTAGCATGAGAAAGAAACGACTGGCGCGCTTTGTTAAACTCAGCCAAAATCGCATAAGGGGTTATCGCGCCAGTTAAGAAGAAGAAGAGGTTGTACAATAAGTTTTGTGATTCGATAAGAAAAACACATATTTATGGTTTAGAATACATTTATTATTCAGCATTGTCTCTCTGAACTTGAACATATTTGTTCTAACGAGATTCAAATTTATAAATTCCATCCCTGAAGTGACACTCTGGAAGGGCTGCACAGTACGCTTCCATAGCGTTATGAAAAGCACTTTCCACGCATTCATTGTTTTTAGATCTGGAAACAGATGGAAGCTGTTACGGGCCAAACCTGGTGAATACGGTGGATGCTTCAACAATTTCAACTTTAATTCATAGATTTTAGCCATTGACAAAATGCTCTTGTGAGCCGGTGTATTGTCTTGATGGAAAAGCATTTTTTTTTTGCAAACTGGGCCTCTTTTCACGAAGTTTTTCTTTCAGCTGATCTAAACGGCTAAAATAATACTCAGAATTTATTGCTTTACCATTTTATAGGTAATCCAAAAACGAAATTTCTTTCACCACCGGAGAAACTGATGCCAAAACCGTCTTGGCCGATTTCCGAAAACGAACTTGGAGCCTATCCTCCTATTTTGATTTAAGCTAAATTTTTTCAACGATTTCCGGTGTTGCTGCTCTTTTTGGACTCCTTGACGTGAATCGCCTTCAAGGCTTGCGCGGTGTGTTTAAATTCAGCAACCCATCTTTCTACTGTACTAATTGATGATAAAAAATTGTACACTTTCACCATTCGTTCATAGATTTCCTGTGTTTTTAAACCTTTCAAACGTAGAAATTCAATCACTGCACGATACATACATACATACATATACACATAGACAAGTGCATACATACATAAATACATCCATATATAAACTCTTAACAAAACCATTTAATTCGTCTTAGCAATTTCTACCTGTTAAGCGCGAAATCGGTTATTGGTGTTGTATTTCTCCATATCACTAATAGTTCACAACCTTTGCCTTAGAGTCCATTTTATTGAAATTTTAAGAAAATATGAAGATTTTCATTCTAGAGACAAAATCTGTTAAAGCTCTATTAAAATCGCACATACCTATGTACATTAATTCAATGGATTCCCCAGCACTTTTTGAGATTCCACAGCCTTAATAAATTTAAAGCTAACTGGCACTACAAAATTTAATTCCCATTAAATTTCGAACCATATAATTTTGCCTGTAATCCAGCCAGCGGTACGAAGTATGAGACCAAATAGATGGTGTCATGTTTTCTACACGAAACATAAGCAAAATTGCTATATAAACAACATAGCTGACAACAAAATTGCTGGAACCCTAACATGCTCATATTTACATTCTATGGTTGCATGTATGTGTGTGCGGTACATGAGACTCTATTGCACACATACATATACATATACATAGAACGCGCCAATACTTGTGCAGAACAAAAATAGGGAATGAGAAAAAATGTGAACTAAAAGAATTTTTTAGAATTAACTGGAAAAACGAAATAAAAACACGTCAAGTGAATAACAAGAGCAGCAACAACAACAACAACAACAATAGCAGAACTAATAACAACTACAAAGCTACGAAGGACAACAACTTGTAATAAATACGCCAAGCAACATGACTTGACATGTGTAAATCCCAAAGCAACGAGCATCACATCCAACAACCTACAGCGCACCCACACACACACACACACACAGCCACTCACATCCCCTCTGCAATTGCATGAAAGCTGTGTACGAAGGTATGTTCATATGTATAAGTAGCTGTTTATGTAGAGGACAATGGGCCACATCGCTTTGTGCAAAATAACAACAGTAGCAACAGCAGCAACACATATACACACATACATACAAACATATGTACATACACGAGCCCAATATAGAATAGCTCATGTTGTGGCCGAAGTTGGAGATCGGAGCGGGAAGCAGAAGCGGCGGTGGAAGGGCGCGAATATGAAAGTGGAGCGTCCGAGAGTAAAATAGACAGGCTAGTAGCTGTCAAGTCAAGGCGATGGCGTAAACAGTACAACAACAGCAATAAATGCAAACACTTTTGCAATAAGGCATCGGCGGAGCAGATTACTAGCCGGACAATTGTTGGATAGTGGCAAAACGGCACTCTTGCTTGTTTTGCGTTGTTTTTCTTAGCTTTTTTATGTTTTTGTATTTTTTATTTTGTCGCTCCTCTATACTTTGCACCCAATCCGGTATGCCTGTTGGCATTGGCCAGTACTCAAACACTTAAAACTTCAGCTTTACAAACTTGCATGCTCCTTCAGTGTTGCTGGCGTCGTTGACGCTGTTGGCTCAGGCGGATGAGGAACTGAGCAACAAGGAAGTGGCAGTTAGGCGCTGTCTGGCAGACAGACAGCCAACACATGATAACATTACAAACAGACTGTTCGGTGGTAGACATTTTGAATTAAGATGAATTGTTATTCGAGCGCTGCATAAAGCAAAAATAAAATAGATGAAGAAAAATGAAGGCAAATAGAAGGAAATGGAAGCGAAAATTGTTGAAAAAGTGGAAAAAATGTTAATATGTTTACAGCTATAGGACATTTGCTCGAAGTATGCAACAAAGGTTTGTATGCAAGTGTAAGCAGACTCACAAGTAAACCTCTACTTTTCAAGGACTATGCGATTTTTTAAATAAAATTGAAAATGGTATTGAATTAAAGTGTGAATTGATTGTTATTTCTTAAGAGTTACTGAAAATGTAATAGGACTATGAATAAGTTCGTGCGGCTTTTTTTCGAAATTTGAAACTTTATTGACGTAAAATGGTTACAAATTTAATATTCAAAATATTGTCCATCGCTTACTACTACTTTTTCCCATCTTTCTGGCAATTCACGGATTCCCTTTGTGAAAAATTCGGTCGGTTTTGCCGCAATCCACGAATCGATCCATTTTTTGACTTCATCGTAATTACGGAAGTGCTGGTCAGCCAGGCCATGTTGCATCGATCGGAAGAGATAGTAATCGGATGGCGCAAGGTCTGGACTATACAGCGGGTGGGGTAGGACATCCCATTTGAGCGTTTCTAAGTATGTTTTGACCACTTGTGCAACATGTGGCCGAGCATTGTCATGTTGCAAAATAACTTTGTCGTGTCTATCGGCGTATTGCGGCCGTTTTTCTCGCAGTGCTCGGCTCAAACGCATCAATTGTCGTCGGTAGACATCCCCCGTAATCGTTTCATTCGGTTTCAGTAGCTCATAATACACAACACCCAGCTGGTCCCACCAGATACACAGCATAACCTTCAGGCCATGAATATTCTGCGCCGAC
This sequence comes from Anastrepha ludens, assembly GCF_028408465.1. Classification (NCBI taxonomy): domain Eukaryota; kingdom Metazoa; phylum Arthropoda; class Insecta; order Diptera; family Tephritidae; genus Anastrepha; species Anastrepha ludens. The sequence continues at coordinate 112,503,674 of NC_071500.1, read as the reverse complement.
GTCGATGTTGAAGCATGGCCAGGGTATCCATACGTTGCCCGACGTTTTGGATTGTCGTAATGGACCCACTTTTCATCGCCAGTCACAATTCGATGCAAAAAACCCTTTCTTTTGTGCCGTTGAAGCAGTTGTTCGCATGCCATAAAACGGCGTTCAACGTCTCTTGGCTTCAATTCATACGGCACCCAATGGCCTACCTTTCGGATCATTCCCATGGCTTTTAAACGTTTGGAAATGGTTGATTGATCAACTCCCAAAGTTTTTGCAACCTCTTCTTGCGTTTGAGCCGGATCTTGATCGAGCAATTCCTCCAATTCGGTATCCATGAACTTTGGCGGCGCACCCTCGCGTTCTTCGTCTTCCAAGCCAAAATCACCACTTTTAAAGCGTGCAAACCACTTCTGGCACGTTCGCTCAGATAGAGCATGCTCACCATAAACTTCCACCAAGATACGATGACTTTCGGCTGCTTTTTTCTTCATATTAAAATAATGAAGAAGAATTCCCCGCAAAAACACATTATTTGGCACGAAATTCGACATTTTCAAGTGTGGTAAAAATATTGTTGTTTACGCTTCAAATAAAAAACTTATACTGACGTTTGTGCCTTACGACAGTAGCTCTCCAATGAATGTTTGGAAATGTGGATCGATGGAATAATAATCAAGTTACGCCATCTGTTGTAAAACCGCACGAACTTATAAATAGACCTATTAATAATACACGGAGGTAGAAATGCGGTAATTTCATATCAAGTAGGTTACATGAAGCCAACTCTACTATTTTTGCGCTGCATTTCCTTGAACTGAATTCAATGCTGCTGCCTTGAATTTGCAAAATATTTATTATGCCTGCTTACTTACTTACAACTCTTCAGCATTTTGACAGGCATGCATTCTAACACATAAATAATTGCCCTAAAAACTTCAAGTTATTAATAGCCATCTAAAGTCTCTTTCCACTTCCGCCCATATAATGCAAGCTGACTCTTCGGAGTGCAATAAATTATGAATGTAATAAATATAATTAAAACTGTCATGTGGTTGTGCCTTCATAAGCAGATGTTGCAATAGCGTACATTATTATGTATGTACTTAAGTGTTTACAAATACACAAATTTTATAATTTATATAAATTTCTACAAGTGTCACACTTGAGCACAATTCTAGAGGGCAAACTAAATTAGCTGTCAACAGCATTTGTAGCTATTTATGCATTTATAAACATACATACCAGAGGGGAATCTTAGCAACAACCACACGGGAGAGTACTGTAGCCATTGTACGTAGTCAGTTCTCTCACCTACGCCAGTAGCACACGTGAAAAATGTTTGAATGCACTGAGATTATTTATTATAATTTGGTACAACGGTGCGTATGAGTGACATTGAGCAGAAGGGCTGTTGGTACTGTGTGTGCTAAGGTAAGAGATAAAATTGAATTTCGTTGGAGACTTTTTCGGAATTTTTTTTTTTTTTGATTGAAAATAATGAAAGAAATTACTCAAATTGCATGCCATATATAACTCTGTATTTTGGGATGCGGTGAAATTTGTACCAAATTTTCAGGTTATGTGCTTCAATATTTTTCGTTATTGAAGGAACATCTCCAAAAATATTTGCATTTGTAAAGATTGTATTATACATGGGAAGGAAAATGCAAAATTTTTGTTTAACCCATTCGATCCCATTGTACTCGCTTGAGTACAGAAAAATCATCTTTTTCGAAACGACGTCAAAAGCCAACGCTTACAAATTTTTAAATGTACTCGCCACTTTATAATACAGAGCAATGTCGAAAAGGAATACACATGTTTCTCCTTCTTTTTTTTGAGGCCCGTTATCCGTTATTCACTTGTCTTTGCGTGCACCTTTGCTATTTTTCTTCTTTTCATGGTTTAGTTTGCAATAAGCTCTCTGTTTGACAAAATCTAAGTTATCACGGAAAAAGTTCAGTGTTGTAATACTCATAATACATATAATTTGTATACTTTATACCAAAAAAACGAAAAAAGTTGTGGAAAAGTGCATTTCGGTAGGTTTAAATTCTAGTGTACTCGCATGGGTACAGTGGGAACATTCATATATATTTTGTGTGCATATTTCATGTAGATTTGGTAATGGATGTAAACAAATTTTACGGAAAGAGGTTTCATAACCTTTCTGCGGCCACCGACTATATTGAATCAAGCGACCGTAGTCACTTCGACTTCGCTATTATACCGCCAAATACCCACTGTGACACAGACGAGGAGGACATTGAAGAGGATAATATATTGCGTGATGATATTCCAACCTTGGAATCGTATTTTTCGATTCTTCTTTACGTCATATGACCTTCTTAGAATTTTGAAAGAACAAGGATTTAAGGCTACTGGGACTGTTCGTGAACGGCGGACCAAAAAATGTCCTCTGAAAACGAACAAAGAACTACAAAAGAAGCAACGGTCTCCCCGTTTGATTTTATGTAAGTTTATCATAATGATTTATTTGAATAGTTGTTTTGTATAAAATTTTGTAGGTTTTCTGACTCAGGAATACTTTTTGTGACGTGGAATGACAATAGCGTTGTGACAGTGGGAACAAACTTTGATAGAATTGCACCTTTACATACCGTCAAACGATGGTCAAGACAAGAGAGGCGCAAGGTGAATGCCCAGCAGCCGAAGTTGATAGCGGAATACAACTCAGGAATGGGAGGAGTTGACCTCCACGACCAAGCTTTAAATACTTACAATATATAGAGTTTAGAGGAAAGAAATGGTGGTGGCCTCTTTTCACCACAATGATAAGCTCGTGCGTAGTAAACGCATGGAAGCTTTATAAAATGGCAAGTAAGAGTCAATGCGACTTGTTGCAATACCAACGTGAAATTGTGCGATTTTATTTACGCAATTATAATATCCGGGACATATCTTCAAAACGATCGACAACGGCATCAATAGCTGGTTCCTCATATAACCATTTTCCCAAAAGGATATCGAATCAGCTGAGGTGCAGGGAGTGTCACCAAAGAATTCGATGGATTTGCGAGTTATGCAATGTAGCCCTTTGCGTAGAGAGAGAATGTTTCAAAAACTTCCATACTGTTAACCGAACTAATAACCAAGGAAGTCTTTGAAAGTGTCTTTTTATTTAATACTCCATATTTTCATATACAGGCAATGTATATACATATTATCCCATTGTACTCGATTGGGTACAGCCCAAAAAATGCATTTCTTTGATTTTTTTTTCGAGTTTTTTTTTTTTAAGGAGCTTAATTACACTATTTCAATAAACGTTTTATAAACGCATTTAAAAAAAATTGTTTTATATAAGGTTGGGATTTAATGGGTTAATAAGTCTTCAAAATTTTTTATAATAATTTTTCGAATTTTCTGAAGGTACTTTTTTGGCGTTCCTCCAACACTGGCAAAAGTCAAGTACCCCATGTCTATTGAGAATCAAAGGACCAACATTGCATGGCACACATGCAGAAAAGCGGTTGGAACTAGATAAAGCGGTCGAGGTGCTAATCAACTTGCCTGCTCTAAATCTGGTGGAGGTGAAAAACACGTGACCGCCGCTCAACGCTTAGACTTAATAATATGGCGCTATGGAAGACCCGGCGGTTTTTATAGTACATAACATAAGTAGTTATAAACAAGAAATCGAGTACTCTTTCTGTAAACTGGCAGGTTCTTCAAGACTGGCATACCATCAAGAAGACAGTGACAAACTAAACGACCATGGAGAAGAGAGGAAATAAATTTTTACACGGAGCTAGAAAATAAAGTAGGCGAGAAAATTATGATTATAATTCTCTGTCCGACTTGAGTTTGTTGAAGGAAATAGTTACAAGGTGCAAGTGCTTTCATTAAGATTTTATACTTGTTGTGGCAATTGCGCGATATTTTATTCAAGAGGAGCGTAGCTATCTACCAAGAAGCGCGCTAATAAAATTGCTTATAGTAAATCGGCAGTCTCAGTTCGCAAAATAGCGCTAAAAGCTAAACGAAATAACAATACCATTCACAACTTTTTGAAAAGTTCTGATGGATATGAAAAAATTAAAGGAGTCCAGAGTCCAAGTTTGATGACAGGTGTAACAGAGGGGTAAGGCGATTCGTTGTGAACTTCCACTCAATGTTACGAAGAGAAAAAAATAGTAAAATTTGGGTGAATATTCAAATTTAAAATATCAAAATAGACTGGTAGTACGCCACAACGCGAATTTGCTCATAATCATAAGTTCTGGGATGATGAATGGCAATCCGTTGTTTTTAGCGATGCTAAAAAATTTTATCCCGATGGGCTTGAGGGTTTTCTGAAGTATAGAAGAAATATTCGCGAGCCACGACAAACGCCTCGCTACAGAAACTTGCACGGTCCCTTGACTCTCTCTCTTATGATCCGGAGTGCTTTTAAATACCGTGGCAAGACCCAACTTTGTTTTATTTCGCATAAGATGAACGCAGAAAATTATGTTGAAATCTTGAATAATGTTTTATTGCACTTTGCGGAAGAATTTCACGATGAGTCTTGGACGTATCAGCAGGACAATGCTCCAATCTACAGCGGCAAGAGTACAAAGAAGACCTAAATCCAATGGAGAACCTTTGGATCTTGGCAAGAAAGTTTATAAACGTGAACGCAACTTTAAAAAAGATATTCAAAGCCCATCTCGAAATACTAAGCTTTGTGAAAAAAAAAAAAACTTTTGTGTTCTTTGTCTAATAATATATTTTTAAGTAATAATAATAAATTGAGCTGTGAAGAATCAGCATCATCATTATCATCGTCATCATCACCATCAAAATCATCATAAGCATTACAGTTTTGTGCAGGCCATTTCTTCTGCCCCTACAGCTCTCCACTTCGATCGATCTTCCACGAAGTCTTTCCAGTTTGTGATTCCCAATTGCCGCAGACCAGCTGTGCCCTCATCAATCTCGCGTTTACTTGGCCTCTCTCGTTCTCTGCGTCCATTCGGTAGTCTAGGGAACGCTTTACTGGCAGCTCTGTACATATGCATGTATGCCGTAGTCATCTTATTCTTTCACTTTTGATGAAACGTCTTGCATATTTTCATGTTGTATCAATGCATCGAGCTCGTCATTATATCTGATTCAATGTGTTCCGTCATCCAATCGCAAGGAGCCATTTATTTTTCCTAGCGCCTTTCTTTCAAGTCTCATGTACATATTTGAGCGGTGCCTGCTGCTTTAAGTATCCATACCTCGCAGCTGTATGTTAATGTAGGCCTCACAAGCGCTTTATACATTTTAATTTTTGGAGTTCTTGATAGTGGGATAGTAAGATAAGACAGTAAGTATAGAACGGCCGAAAGTATTAACAAATTGATGATATGTAGCACTCTGAGTTCCAGTGGATTTTAATTACATTTACTCAGTTTTCGAGCAGAATCGAAGTCATTTCAGTGAAATGTAGATTTTCCTCTCACATAAAACGTACAGCGAACTGTGTGATCTGTGGCTGCTAAAAACCAAAGTCGAAAGTGAAAGACCCTGCGTGAAGGGATGTGGGCACTCACTAGTCTCATCAGCCAAAGACAAAATATTTGTACAACTATGATATACATACATATGTCTGTAAGTAAGTAAGTATGTAATATATGTACATATGTAAATATTCTATTATTCTGTACATTCAGTGTTGGTAAGCTGCTCAACGCAAATCTATAGTAATTTTTCTTAAAACGAAAATTGCTTGTTATTTACAAGTTTTTTGATTTATTACTATTTATTTAAGCATTTGCAGTTAAGTGAGTAGCGTGAACCCTCATGCCCAATGGCATTGTTGTTGTATAAATCTCATTTACACGACACTAATTCTTTCATAGCTCGGCAATTTTTTCGCATTGGCATTATGTTGCTTTTAGATTTACGACGCTGTGTATAAATAGCAATAACAAAAAGAAAATAAATAAGTATGTGTATGCACACACAAATACAAACAAGTAAACAAAGTGCTGCTAAGAACTACATCCAAGTAGGAGGAAAGCATATAATAAAGTCATTTTTCATGGGGTATATGGCATGTGCATGTATGTGTGTGTATGCCAGTGAATGATGTATTATGAATCTGTAGAAATATAGATAGTTGCATAATAATAAACGCCTGTCATAAATTCTTAACACTTGATTGACCCATAAAAGGCAGCCAAAGGCAGCAAAGCAAAGTTGGCAGTGGTGTTAATATAAATACGTACATACACACATACATGCATACACACATTTGTATACCTTTTATGCATATTTATGAACTTGTAAATATGAGGCTATCTATAAATTTCTTACATACACACACATGTGTGTGCGTTCGTGTGCATGAGTTATGGCTGTACCGAGCAGCCACTAAACATGCAACTAAGTAGATTATGAAGCGGTTATGTGATCATATTTACACGTACGGGGATGCATTTGCTCCTTTTTGTGCAACGCATATATGTATGTATGTATGTACATATGAACTTACCGATGGTGCATACAAACTAGCTTATGTATTTGTATGTATGTGTAGTGAGTGCGCTGGTATGCTTCTGTCAACATTATTTATTGATACATACGCGCACATACGTACTTAAGCATGTAGATGTGGCTGTCCGAGCACAGAGCGCGCCACTGTTTGGTGTTGTTGTTTATTTAAGCATTACATACATATCTGCAAACATACTTACACACATACATACATAGCTGAATTCGCAAGTATGCTCCGTTCTGCTCTGCTCTGTTCTGCTCTGAGCTGCATTGCACTATTTTTCAACTCAGCAGCACTTCCACACATCCCTATACATACATACCTATGTACGTATGCATGTATGTATGCTCCATAGAGGAGTAAGTACATAAAACTAACTCGATTATCATCAGCTCAGTGGCTGCATTGCTGTCATTGAACATTTGGTATGGACAGCTGGGCATGTGCAGCGCCAAGCGGGCAGACTTGAAATGGAGAGCGACAAATGAACGCATAATAATCGCTCAGCTGCAGCGACTTGCCACTTTGGCTCTAATGAAAGCAGTCATTCCAGAGGAGAGATGTTTTACTGATAGGGGTAATGGTGGCGGTGGGCAGCGCTGTGGCGAAGCTGAGTTCATTTGCATGCAGAAATCTACACGTGCCTCTTGCTGGGCGCACACCACTTACACGCATACATACATACATGCACACCTACTTATTAAGTTCAAATATATGCAAAAAAAAACATTTTATAAAAAAAATTAAAATAAAGTAGACATGTAAGTATGTATGCAGGTATATGTAAATATGTACACACTAATTATAAGTATTTATAAAAATAATTTATGTCTACACATATTTTTTATAGCTTTTCTTTCAATAAGTATTTATTTTGCTTCGCCTCATAATACATTCCACACTATTTGATACGCTCAAACATACATACTTAGATACATTTGTATATATTGCGCAATAGCTTTAAATGCAATACACAATAACTTGCATTCATTAAAGCGTCTGGCCCAGCGCAAAATATTGGCAAAGCCTTATAGGCAGCGCTAGACTGATTGAACAACTACAACTGAATAGAATTTAAAACAACGCAATACATTTTTAATGTAAAAAAAATCAACTGCAAAAGAACTAAACGTGTAGTGAAAATGTCTAGAAAAAATAATAAAATTACAAAAAAAAAAAAATGAATGAAAAAAATAAAAAAATAAATAAATAAATATAAAGAGTTACACAAACTGATAACATTCGGCTCAGTCCGACTTGGGTTGTGTATGTATGTGTTCTTGTGTATCCCCCAAGGCAGCTATACAACACAGGCATCTGGCTGTCAAACTGATTGCACATGCATACTTTCATACACACATACATGCACACAAACATACTTGGTATGGTATGTATGTTTGTAACCGCAGCGCGCGCTTAATGAAAGCTGACTTATTCTAAATTTAGATGCTAGCGAGCAAGTAATTTGCGCTTAATTTCAAAGGCAGAATTTACAAATATACATACATAAATACGACTACATACACGCATACATATGTAGATATACCCACATTTGCATATACATACATATGTACATATGTGTGTAGATACGAGCACTATTAATCAAGGTTTGCATTCAAGTAAAGCAAATTCAGATTAAAAGAATTTTTTTTTTCATTCTCGGTTTGTATTTTCTTTTCTTCTGCTGCCAAACTAATTTTATGAGGATGCCCAATACTTTTGCATTTTTAATGGCTTCAAAATACTCCCAGAGGGAGTTAATGCAATTTTTTGAAAATTATTCGCTCAAGGCGAATAAGCCAAAGGCGAAATTGGAGAAAAATGTAATGTAAAAAAACGATTGAAAGAAAATCTTCAACATAAAGTCCCAAATGTCGTTTCTAATATCATCGCTGTAAGGGCATATCGAATATAAAACCACCCTGTTAAAAAAGTTCCCGAGATATATTCAGAATAATCAAAATACTAATTTATTCCTCAACGCCATATTATCACATTCAAAGTATTCCCCATCAATTGCAACGCACCCATGCCAGCTTTTGATCCAGCTCTCGAAGCATTTCTGGAATTCTATTTTCCGTCCGGCCTTCAGAGCCGTCTTCGATTTATCCATTACTTCCGTTCGGCTACTAAAATGTGTTCCTTATAGTGGTTTTTTGATTCACTCAAACAGAAAATAATCGCAGAGAGCCAACCCAGCTGCACGCGATGGCTACTGGTTCGTATTCCTTTCGCTCTTGGTCAAACATTTACGGATGATGATGGTCCTGTGCGGCAGTGCGTTATGATGGTGCAAAATCAATGAGTTTTCAATGAGAAATTCATTCTTTTTTGGCGAATTGCTTTACATAAACTTCTCATAACGCCCAATTGATTGCACTTATCTGACCTTCTTGCAAAAATTCGTGGTGTACAATAATCTAAAAAAACACTGAGCATCGCTTTCCTTTTTAACTGAAGGCGACATGGTTTTTTAGGTATTGGTTCATTCGGAGCTCAACACTAACTCGCCTGATGTCTGTATTTCCCGCCGTACTCATAAGCCCACGTCTCGTCTTCAGTAATGAATAATTTGATGCATGTTGTGTCAGATTTATGCTTGGAAATCATGTACTTGGCGATATCAATGCGGTCGCATATCTGCATAAAATTCAGGTCCTTTGAGACCAACTTTGCAGCAACATGGCACAAATCCAGTTAATTAACTATAATATAATGTCCTGAACGGATCCTTAAGCTATGTTCAAGTCCTCTAAAGGTTCTCTGATGGTTTATTTGCGGTTATTGATCACCTTTACGTATTTTCATTTTATTGACGCTTTTATCAGTTTTTGACGTCGACGCCCTACCACTACGTTCCTCATCCTCGATTGCCTCACAATTCTTTCTGCAGCATTCATGTCATTCGTAAACGGTTGTTTTCTTTAGAGTGTCATTATCGAAACAGTTTCCCTATATTTATAGAATTTATTGCGAATTCGTTGCTGCTCCATTTTTAAAACTGTAAAAAAACGAAAATGTGTGCGGAGGGTGGTGCACTGACGACGGCGTAACTTCTACAAATGTTAAGAAATGCCAATAAAATTTTGGTAGGAATGTTAATGACTGATGTGGCAATCTAACTAAAAAAAACAGAACTTAAATCGGTTGACTTAGAACGTCAACTGGCAATTTTTCCGGAAACTGTTTGATCAAGGTTAAGCCCTGGGTTAGTCGAGCCTAAAAAGTTGAATAATTTTCGGTCGATCGATGATTGAACGCCGATAATTTGCTTAGACTGAGATTTGCTTATTTGAACAATTCGTGCCATACCAGATATGCCACTTACGTTACTAAGCCTATCCAAATAAAAAATAATGTCAAGTGCGCATCTGTACTTAGATAAGTAAATTGGTGGTAAAAATAATAGATAGGCGGCAATTGCTAAGTTTTAACTATTGATTAATTTTTTTCCAAATTTTCTTTTTAATTTCTTGTTTATTGGTTATCAAAACATGGTTCATTCTGAAACAAAAGTTTTGTAAGTTTTCATAAATATATGTACATTAACATTTCCGACCTTTTCCACAAAAGTAATGCTCGAAAGAAATGTAAAAAATTAACGCGAGCTTCGAGCGACTTTGCACTTTGTCGGCCTAAAATTGAATGAACTGTGAAACTGCGTATCCAAAATTGTTCTACTAATTTCGAGTAAAAAGCAGCGAATTTTGATGTATTTTTGCATTCATCGCACGATAATTTGTACAAGAGCTCATAAATAGTATCGCACCAGGTTCTCGTAACCGTCTTAACCCTAGAATCGTAATATACGTAAATTTTACGTGTATGTCGCAGAAAAAAGTCAGTTACACTTTACCGTTCGGCGCTATCGCTACGACCTCTTGGCAGTGCTTCCTTTATTTTATTGTTGCATTAACAAGTGAATCATAAATCAGTTGTTACTTCGCGTTTAGCTTTAATCGTTCTTTAAAAAAAAGTGTGCACGTAAATTTTACGTAGTTTTAGCATTAACGTATAAATTTTTGTACGTAAGTTTTACGTGGTCTTGTTATTAGCGTATAAATATTTGTAAATGAAATTTATGTTCCGTGCGGTTTTCAGGAGAAATAAAAGAAAATAATGGAAAACTCAAGTCGTTGCCTTGCGGATGCAGAAATAGAAGGCCTCCTGGACAGTATTGACAGCGATGTAAGCTTTAATGAGGACAACCTTGAAGAGGAAGTTGATTTTGACAGTGACGATAGTTTGGAGGATCCAGACTACTCTCCTGAATTCCAGGAAAATACTTTTGAAGAGGAACTGATGAAAGCCGCGGAGTCCGCTCAAAATATGGCATCTGAAAAAAAATAAAGGTCCCTCGGCAAAAAAACAAAAGTCAGCATCAACTGTGCAGCTACAAGGGAAGGAATGGTCATGTTTGGAGTAGCAATCCAGTGCATCGTAGTAGCGGAAGAGCAATGGCTATGAATGTTGTTTAGATTCGACCAGGTAAATATTATTAAAAGCGGACGTTTTTAAACACTGTTATTAAAATAAAACATAAACTAGGTCCATATCCAGGAGCCATGGATGCTATCGAACCCATTGATGCGCTTGGCTTAATTTTTAACGACGAAATACTAGACGAAGTGCTTTTGAGAACGAACGAAAAAATTGCACAACTACGAGAAAAGTATAAAATCAAAGACTGCACTGTTTCAGATACAAATCTTTGTGAACTGAAGGCCTTGCTTGGACTTATATTTCTCTCCGCAACTTTAAAAAATAACCACGGATGTACTGTTTGACCCAAAATACTCGGGCGACAGGTACAAAGCAACCATGAGCCGTAACAGGTTTAACTTTTCGATAAACGCCCTAAGGTTCGATAATCAATTGACAAGAGAAGAACGCATGAAGGAAACGGTTTTTGCTCCAATATCCATGATATGGGACATCTTCATTTACAACTGCACAAAGTCTTACAAGCCAGGATCATATGTTACAATTGATGAACAACTTGTAGGTTTCCGGGGAAGGTGGCAATTCCGTATGTATATGCCAAACAAGCCAAACAAATATGGTGTAAAGATTGTAATGCTATGTGATGTAGCGACAAAATATGTAATAAATGCAAGTCCTTATCTTGGTAAATCCACTGAAACCAATGGTGCTCCATTAGCCAATTACTTCGTTGAACATTTGACCAACCCATTACATGGAAGTCATCGAAACGTTACAATGGATAACTGGTTTACCAGTATTCCCTTAGCACAAAAATTACTGGCTAATCCATACAAATTGACTATCGTGGGAACCTTACGCAAAAATAAAGCAGAAGTACCGGCAGAGCTATTGGAAACAAAATCTCTCCCAAATGGATCATCAATGCTTGCGTTTGAGAAGGAAATAACAATGGTGTCTTACAAGCCTAAGCAAAACAAGAACGTGATGTTACTATCCACAATGCACATTACTGGCGCTTTGAACGAAGTTACATCAAAGCCAGAAATTATACACTCTTACAATTCCACTAAAGGTGCCGTAGATACCTTTGACCAAATGGCCCAAAATATTTCATGCAACAGGAAAACCAGGCGTTGGCTACTTTGCATATTTTACAACATGTTAAATATAGCCTCAGTGAACTCTTACGTTATCTACACTCATAACGTAATGGGAAAGGGATTGAAACCATTAAATAGAACAAAGTATATGTTAAAACTACACGAACAATTAACAGGACCTAGAGAACTGAAGAACAGTATCCGTAATATACTCAATATAAAGGAAACTGGAACAGTGAGCGAAGCTTCTTCATCAAAAGGCAAACGGGCATACTGGAAATTTTGTCACTATTCCAAAAAACGGATGACAACTACCTATTGCTCGATATGCGATGAAGCGGCCTTATGCGGTGAGCACCAAATAAAAATATGCCAGGAATGTAAGCAGAATTTCGCTTAAATTTTTTTATAATTCACTTTAAGAAACATAAAACTTTGTATTTTCAATAAATAAAACCAAAACAGAAGTTATACAAGTTTTTGTTGAACATTTATTTTAAATTTTTGTGTTGTACGTATAAATTACGTGTATTAGCATTAACGTAGGGTAAAACTATCTTACGATTCTAGGGTTAAATATCTCAGCCGGCTATCCATTAACTCCCGCGGCTTTATTGCTCATCAGCTGCGCTCTTGCTGTTCTTACTTTGGCACGATCGGATAACGGCAGGGGTGTAGCAACAAAAGTAATAAGAATGTAACATTTTTTGCAGACTTAACCGGCAACTTATTATCTATAAAGATGTTCTACCCTGGCACCAGCATCAAGCGAAATGCCTTATGGTTTATGGCAATTTGTAACTCAACTGAAATCATTTGAGACAAAGTCAAATGCTGCTAAAGACGCTTGGCTGCCTGAGCATATGCGGTTATTATTATCTGCGAGCCTAGGCAACTTCCTCTATTGCTGACTATTGATTACTGACTCCGCTTTAATGATAAATGAAAAAGGTCTGGCCGATAGATCGACCCTAACCAAAGGCCTCTGTCTAGTCTACCTTATAGAGTAAAGTCAGTCAGCCGTCTATTAGGTTTGCGAATCCATTTCACGCATTATGCCCCTTATATTATTGTCATTTAAAGCAGCACTGATTCAAGTAGAAATGGATTTTAAAAATTATTATAATGTAATTTTTTTCGCTTTCAGGATTCTGAGATTTTCGTGAGTTCGTTATTGGAACAACGGAATGCCAGGACTTAGATGTTCAATACTTAGCGAGAACTTAGCTTGAAAAAATATTTAGCTTGAAAACATAATAGTTATTTGATGAAGTAGCTTGAAGTATGTCAGAAAAATTCAATGCAAAAAAAAATTTTAAATAAAAAACTTTATTTTTGGGTAGAAAAAAATGTATTCGCTTTTTGGTCTCGTACAATGTAAGCGGAATAAGCGAACAGTAGTATACTTTAATGCGTACTCACTTAAATTCTGGAGGTTAAATTTTAAGAGTGATGTTGAATGTGAACCCCACCTAAACTTCAAGTTTTTTTCTGCATTTCATTTCAATTTCAATTTCAGACTAACTCAATTTGAACCATGGAAATATACACAATCGAGCAACGCGCTAAAGTTATTCAGGCTTATAATGAAAACAGGAGTTCAAATCAAAATGCATATCGCGCACTTCGTGAAGAAAATCATCTTCAGTGATGAGGCACTTTTTCACCTCAGTAGATTCGTCAATAAGCAGAATTGCCGCATTTGGGCGAATGATAATCCAAGAGTGATTGCCGAAAAACCAAGATAACGAAAACGTTTACATGTATTCATATTTGCTGAAGAGTTAAAGTCAATATGGCTTGTTACAAAAACGGATTTTTCGGTCTCCATTTTACATGTTGCGCAGGAAATTACAAATTCCGAAAAGCCTGGCATCGTTGGCAAATAATCCCTTAAATTCGTGGGACTTAAAACAGAGTGGGCTCCAGGGACTGGCACCCCTAGTGCATATGTATGCACATACTTTACTTAGCCATGCAAATTCCGATAACGTCAATGGCTCGCGCACACTCTTTTTTCTACATAATATACATTTTAAAAAAAGATAGAAAAACATATGAACGGCATTGCCCTTTTGCTTTTTGTTCTATATTTTATATTGATTTTTATTCATTATAAGTTTTATTATAGTTCACGCCACCCAGACGTCATGTCAATAATTGTAATTTTACTTTATCGCCACTTGGAACAGCAACACGTCTAGGTTTTTCTGGTCTGTTATTAGTTGATTGGCTGTTAGTCGCGAGTATCTACTGTTTATCGTTGTAGTATTTACGCCACATATTAATTATAAGTACTCAGCTGTATTTATGAGTGTAAATTTAAATAAACGTAATTGCAATTTATTCACGCGCTCATTCGTATTAAGATTAATTTCAAATATTAATAAAAAAGTGTAATTCTGCAAGTGGTTATTAAGAAAAATTATCTTTGATTTAAATGGCGCAAATCGCCGATTAATTGATGAGGTAAAGAAAATCGATATAATCGCGTGACAAACGTACACTTTGTATGCGAAAAAAACCCAATATTTTTATAAATGGGAATAGCTTAGGCGGAATGTAAAGTTTGAGAAAGTTTTTTTTTCGCATTCTGTAAGAAATTTAAAAAATTTGGTTGTAAATGACGTAGTTATTTTACCATCATTGTTCGTGAAGGGTCTTTCAAAAATGACGTCTAGATGTCAGTAGTGAACAACTCCCATCTTTGATACTTGAAAAGTGGGCAGAAATACAAATTTAGACGATCAAATAACGCGTTTAAATTATTAAAACTTTTAATGAAAGTTAAAAGGGAATTTATTATGAACAACATACCACAAAATTCGCAAGTTTTTTGATGGAAACAAACGCCCGAATGAGTCGACAATTCAAAGGTTGGTGAAAAAATTTCAAAAACTGGTCAATCGATGATAGAAAAAGCAGTGGCTGACCAAAACATGGACGTTCTTTTCTGAAATCTGAAAGAATCTAAATTTGTATATAAACTACAAGATTAAGTGAATTGGACTAAAACTATTCTTGCCTTAACTGTCAGGGAAATGATTTTGTCTTACCTTTGCTGGTTGGACCAAAACAAGTCTTGCCTTAACTGTCTGGACCTTAGCTATCCAAATTGGATCCGCCATTTTGAATTTTTAAAAACCAACATCAGATTTGTAATCAGTGACTCCACAAACCCCTGAGTAACGGGTTTCATGCGAATTCATGAGTTTTTTCAAAAATCCGACCGCCATATTGGATCCGCCATTTTGAAATTTGGAAATCTAACACCAGATTTGTAATCAGCGACCCAAAAAACCCCCGAGTAATAAATTTTAAGTGGATTTGAGTAGTTTTAAAAAATTAGCCGCCATGTTGTGGCCGCCATCTTGGATTTTAAAATTTTTCATTTTGTATTTTAAAGTAAACTTTATTAGCTAAATTTTGAGACCTCGTACAACTCTTTCCGTTGAAATGAATTTTTTTGGCATAGGTTATTAGAATGAATTTAATGAATTTTGATTACATTTTTAGCCATATTAAATGAGCCATCTTGAATTTCGTTTTTGGCCACTCTGCATTGAAAAGTAGATAAAAAGAGCTAAATTTTAAGCCCTATTAGAACTCTCTAGGTGAAAAACATTTTTGGATGGATAGGGGTCACCCGTTGAGAAAAAATGCCCCATATACATATATATTTTTTAACAACATCTACAGCAAAGACTTGCAACTGACTTTCGTCTAAACCCTTTGTAAATATTTTTTTTAAACGCACCAAATGCTAAACAAAAAATATGTTGTAATAATTTTCGATCTCATGGCACAACCGATTTCAATCAGATGCGAAAACGCTGAATGGTGACAATGGAAAACCAGGTCAACTAAAAAGTGAAATATCCGCAGAAAAATATGGAACAAGTGAGAGTAAGATATAACAAAAAGCTCGATATACTTGATGAAGTAGAAAATGCAGTAAGATTTATAAAGAGGCAATGAATAAGATGGCAGGGTCATATTAGTAGAACGTCAAAAAATAGAGCTACTAACATAGCGCACCTCAGAATACCGGTGAGGAAAAGAAGCAGGGAAAGACCGCGGAAATGTGGTTGGATTCTATCGTAAATTATCCAATGGCAAAGAGCAATGCCAATTGGAAAGAGCTAACTAATGATCGAGTTAAATAGAGGAATGTGGCTGCGGAAGATATGGTCTGCCAAAGACGGTGAAGATAATGCTGATGATGGTGATTTAATTCAAAATAATATGAAATTGCCTGTGAGAATGATGTAGGGTATTCGAGAGGCAACTGTGTATCGTAGGTTGTCATAAACTCAAATCAAGATTTATGCCGCACGAGCTAAAAGGCGACCAAAAAATCAATGAATCTATCGAACATGGTGAATGAGCTTATGATAAAGAGAAAGTTATTTCCTTGCACTTCACTTTATTCCCTGATTTCGCACGTTGAATTTATGATTTTTTCACAAAATTGCATTTGGCTTTGGAAGAGCAGCGGCATGAAACGGTTGAAGCCATTCAAGCCGCCGCAGCCACCACACTAAGCAAGATTTATAAAAAGAACTTAGGTAGATAACTCATTTGATAATACTGTGCGACAAAATACAACTTTTTCCAAAAACAAGCTAAAGAAAAATATTCGTGCATCTACAATTTTAAAGATTTTATTTTAGGACTAGGCGGGTAAAAGTTTTCTGTTGCACATTCTTATGGCAAATAGGCATAGGAAATTATGTAAAGCTTGCACTTTAGATATTTGATGTGTTTAGCAGATCTATGTGGAAGACTACGTAAAACATTTTTTTGCAACACTTTAACCTTATAGCTCCTCAATAGTTGGGTCTTTTCTGTCCCTTTTTCGGGAGTGGCCAAAAAATACACATAACAGAGGGTTCAAATGTTCTACAAAAATATTTGCCATACAATTCTACTACATGTCTTCTAATACATCAAATCTCATAACTCAACCTGAACGCCAGAAATAAGTTAAAACAGAAAATGAGTGAGGATTCATTTCAGTAGAGTGTACTGGAAAAAAATTGTTTGGTCAGATTGCAATATGAATGTGATAAAAAATGCTTATTACAAACGATACACTGCATGTTCATATTAGCATTTTTTTTAAATAGAGGGTATACAATACGAGTACTTATATGAACAGCTTAGAGTTATGCAATGGGATTTCATATTCATAATTACGAATTCAAATTTATTACCACTAAAGCCATTAAACTTCAGCCTTTTCACCCGTGCATTTATTGGCGTAATTATTGTGATTAATAGGGTATTAAGTGCCTCCAGATACAGGCTACCCAAGAGAGGTGATCCCAAATTTCGAAACCATGTATTGCATTAAAAGGTGTGAGTTAAGAGGCATATGAGCGAAGAGCATCGAATTTATTTGAAAAGGTGTTATGGCTTTTTTTATATTCGGTAGCTAGTTTCAGGGCATTAATGATGGTGTACAAATTTTCCACAATTCTTCAATATTTTGAGGCCGTGTATCACTAAAAGTTCATCGGATATACCCACTAATGGGCAATGAAATAAGTGTGCGATACTTTCAAGTAAAAATCGCACATATGCAGATTTCCAGAGCAGCATTTGTTGTTAGCTCCAGTGGCATCAAATTACATATATATATATATATAATTGGCGCTACACCTCTTTTGGGTGTTTGTCCGAGCTCCTCCTCCTATTTGTGGTGTGCGTCTTGATGTTGTTTCACAAATGGAGGGACCTACAGTTTCAAGCCGACTCCGAACGGCAGATATTTTTATGAGAAGCTTTTTCATGGCAGAAATACACTCGGAGGTTTGCCATTGCCTGCCGAGGGTCGACCGCTATTTGAAAAACGTTTTTCTTAATTTGGTGTTTCACCGAGATTCGAACCTACGTTCTACCGAATGGTAGTCACGCACCAATCCATTCGGCTACGGCGGCCTCCAAATTACATAACCTTAGATAATATAGTGCAATTCCAATTCCAGATAAATTCTCATCACCAAAGACGTTCTTGAATGAAGCGATTTTCCCCCCAAGGTACCAAAATGGAGCGTGAAGTTGGCGTATCCCCTTCAACAATTAGATTTCCCACTGATTTTGATGTAGAAGTGTTTGCTATTACCGGAGTTTGTCTTCTTTTTGTGCTTATTAAACTTCACTGCCTTCAAGACGAGCGGGTCGGTTTTCTCTGGCCTCCCTTTTTGACTCTGGCGTTTTTTACAACCCAAACGAAACCGATTGAATCATGTCTGCACTCGTACCGACCTCTTAGTAGACTTAACTAAAGTTCTGACCTTCAGCACATTCATGAAGGCAATACATATTAGCGATGAGGTAAGTAGAGAGCTGTGTTTGATTGCAATAAACGAGTTTTAAATTAGTTTCCATAATCAACAGACTTTCAATCGATTCATGGATGGCGTCAGCGTTCACAATAGCCAACTCGCGCTGCCCAATATGATCTTAGGAGAGCATGCAATCGTCTAGCGAAGATCAGTAGCGTTAGGATCGTCGTTATTCTTACGGTCTTGACAATCCAGGCGAATGACTGCGTATTGAGTAAGAGAATTACTGTACAGCGTCGTGGAGGTAATTTCATGTTATAGTTGGAGATTCTTCAATAAAACCTCCAACAGTTGCAATAACCTGCTTAAGGTGGAATCTGAGACACTACAAACACGAGCCAACTCTTCTTTGCTCATTGTAATCATCACTGCCGTAAAAGTCGTCTTGAGGGGTTCCTTGGTGTTACAAGATTTGGCTTCACGTTTCCTCAACTATGTGCCACACTTAATAATAAAGAGGATTGCCAGTAGGGCTTGAGAGTGTCTGCAAATTTGTGGTTAGTGGCAGATAAGGTTGCTATGGAGCCTTTCTTGTCTTGCGAGCACATGCGGTGTTCTGCTGAAATACGCACTTTCCACAGATACTTCAGTAATATCATAAACTTTTCCAGTTGCTAAGTCATGTAATTATCTCCTGAGAAGCTTTTCTGGATTGGAGCTGTTACATAGTCGCTGCTTGTCGGTCCTGCACTCGACTACCATTACACCACAGCAAACAAATCTCTTTTTCAACAGGTTTAGTCCCAACATCACTGTTCCAAGCCTCCTTAAATATTTACCGGTTTCACCTCGATGGCTCAGTGGAAGCTTGGAGGATCCCAATCAGACAGACGGTATACAGATCAGCACCTTCTGTAGAGATCTCCAGCTTTAATGAAGAAGCTAAGAACCAAGCTGAAAAGATCTAAACATATATATGCACATATGCACACTGCCCACTGCGATCACTAAAAAATAATTGTTCTATGTCTTCAAAAATATCTTAGAAAAAGCCTAGAGAAATTTATTTTCAAATTTGTAGTTCTAAAAAAAATCACCTGCGAATACAATTATATCCGTTTGCTTACTTTTTGCTACATTCGCGCATAATTTTCGCCAATCGTTTGAGTTACGCAGATCGCAGCTACCAACGGCCACATTGAAGCCTGTGAATTCACATAGCATTCGCTGTCATTTGCTTTGTGCTGCCATTGCGGCTGCTGCCAAAATTGCTCGATTTTTTCCTTGTCTTGGCACATCAATAATATCAACAGCAAAACTCCATCTCCAAATCGCCAAAGTTTTTGACGTTTTGACATTATAAATAATGCATTATCGATGGCACTGCCGAGCGTCTGTGGCGGCAGTGGCAGCGGTAGCGACATCAGCGTCAACAGCGCCAACAACTTAAACGCGGTACTTCAACGCTATAACGCGCTGGGGCATTCCACAAGAGGGTGGCCTCTCCAATCACCCAGAATCACACCTATACCAGCAGCTCCCATAATCGGGTCACAAAGGCGTTTGAGTTAGTATTCAGCCACGCTTCCGTAACAACTTGTCAACTGTCGAATGGCAGAAGTGTTTGCCTGATTGCAGGCAGTCAAACGGGCTGCAGATTACACGGCTTTGCGGGTACGAAGATTGTTAGCCTGCCAACGGTACTTACTGTGCCAGCAGGAAGGAAGCATACCTAATAGACCGAATTCGAGAAAGTAATTTGCATTGGCACAACATCTGCATCAAATGCTTCGCCAACAGTCATCACAACTTGGAAGCAAAAGCACAAACTTTAGCTCTGTGAGTATATAAATACATATGTATGTATGCATGTTTGTATGTATGCATGTATATATCTATGGCTTGGCACTGCTTTTTTGTTACACTCACAATCATATTCAAAACATGAACGCCAGTTGATTTCAATTTGTTTACACACGTACACAGCGTACCACTACATACACACATACAAATACTCAACTGAGAAAACAGCAATAAAAAAACTAAACTTGTGATTGATTAATTTTCTGCCGGCGTTGATGTTATTACCATATTTTCAGCAGATAACTTAATCGCCGGAGCAGTTTTTGAGAAATATTTTCATTTTCATGGAATTTCGGTAAATCTTATAACTGGCGAAGGGGGGTTTTAGAGAATAAGAGTTTAGACATCAGCGCTTTGATTAATGATTATGTCGGCGTTATGAGACAAACATGGAAGCGTCGCTATTTTTCGGTGGCAAATATTTAAGATTATCAAGGAATAGATTTCGATCAAAGAACTTTTTTCATGGACAATAAACAGAAGAACAGTAAGTAGGTACTAAAAGTTGTTGGACCAAAAAACTGAAAACTGAAGGTGAAGTTTTTACAGATTTAATTTCCAAAAACGCATCTGCAATTATTTTAATTTATTTAATTTATAAAAGTAATAAAACCAATTTTTATACCACAAACAGCTTAAGGATGCAGGACAGAGGCAATCACTATTAAAAGAAGCAACCTGCTTATTCAATGTGGTGGTGTTGGAGGTGTTGTCTGGGTGACACAACCCAGACCCAATTAGCGCAAAAGATGCCATTTTGATACGCCACTACTTTTTATTCAATTTATTTTATCAATCTGCCTATTTTGCTTATTTTCTTTTCTGCGATTTCTTTCAAACTAGCCATCGAGAATTCCCCCGTCCACTCTATGTCGTAGAGCACATAGACTTGCGCACTCACACAGATAGTGAAAAACTGTTTCCTTAGATTCTTATTGATTGCAGCTTCTACATCTATCGGTGTAAGGCCACCCCATCTTCCTGGCATGGTCTCCTAAAGCGGTGACCGGTTATTTTTGACGTAATTCTTAATTTCTCTGCTCGTGGATTTCTTGTTGAAATTGGACCATGTTTGTTTAGTTAATTTGCAGGTATCCGTGTTAGTGTAGCTGTCAACGGCCTGCTTCTGGAATAGCGAGAAGATCTCTATTTTGAGCATTTCTTGGGACAGCTTATTCTTACCACTTCGGATTCGTTATAGAATGGCCCATGTATGATACTGTCATCAGCTTTCTCATTTACTTTCTATGTTCCTATGGCCGGGTACCCAGATGAGAGTGATTTTTGGCATTGTCTGACAATTCTTGAATTGTTTATAGGTGACTTTAAAGCTAAGATGGTTGTCTGAAAAAATACATATGGGCATTTCCACAGAAATGTCAACCGAAGCCAAAAAATTTAAAGTCTATAAAATTATGTTGTTTTAACATATTTTTTATAGGGAATCTATCAAATGTAACTAATGTAAACAAATTTTACATTTGTACAAACCACATTTTGAAATATTCGAATGCAAAGTCGAACCAGTGCAAAAGTTAAATTTTAAACATTTCTGTTGCATGTTTTGTTTTGATTAATGATCTTGATAAGATATATTATGCCGTGACATTTACTTTTCTAAATCTCGGCTTATATGTAAAGAATGTAAGAAAAATGTAAAAGGAACGATGCGATTGCCAATTATGGTAAATTTTTTCTTTGATTTACCGTATAACTCGATGTCGCGTGCGACATTGAAAAAGAACATTTGTTATCAGTGAGTCGAAGGTAGTTGTACAATTTGCATCAAATATTAGTAGCAAATAGATATTTTTATTGCTAATTAAATAAACAAAACTTTGCTGGAAAATAATCAGCCCTTTGCTCTTTTAACTTATTTAAAACTTGTAGCGTGCGACATCGTAAGTGTAAAATGTACAGATTCAAAATAAATTTTCGTTCGAAAATATCTTTATTATATTAGTATATGTAAATACAAAATATAAAATTTTTGAATGTAGATGAGTAAAAACGGTGGCGAGAAAAATAAGGCGAACTGTAAGCGGTGGAGAGAAAGGTTAAAGGATGATGAAACAAAATTACAAAACTATAAATTAAGAAACAAGGAAAGAATGCGGAAAGCTAGACAAACGTGGAGAGCACTGGCTGAAAGCAAAGAAGATATAATTCAAGAAAAACGGAAATATAATCGCATACGACAACGAGAGAGGCGCCAAAAGCTCTTAGAAAATGGAATGCCATATGCACGTCAAAGCCGAAACACATCTAACGAATGTAGACAAATATTGGCGAAAGCTGTTAAAAAAGTGGAGAAAGCGATGCCAAAAGACATGCACAGAAGGCTAAAAGTTCTTGAAGTCCTGGTAAAAAAATATAAGCAGTTTGAAGAAAAGAAAAACGTTAACCAATCCAACAGAACCGTACCAGAAAGCCTAATTAATGCCATCAATGCTTTTTATCAGAATGATAATATTAGTGTGCAAGCTTCAGGAAAGAAAGACGCCATTATAATTGAAGGCAAATTAGTAGCTAAGCGCTTTATGTTAATGACTAGTAATGCCAGTTCTCACGGAAAGGGAGCCGCTGATGGAGTTGGAGCCGTCATTAAAAGAAAAGTGTGGCAAATAACAAAATCTAAAAACGTTGTTTTACCAGATGCACTATCGTTTTATCAATGTGCACAAAACAACACAAATGGAATTAAAATGTATTTGTAAATTGAAAATTTGTCTCTTCATTATAAGTTGGACGAAAAATGGAAGGAAGTGAAAAATATTCCAGGTATATCCTAGTTGCATTCGTTTTGTTGCGATGGCCAACAGTTAGAAGCAGCTAGGACTGCATATTCCATTAAAAGAACTTTATTTGACATTAGTAATACTATTCTCAGTTAAGTTAGTTTCCGTTCTTTGCTTTTACATAGTATATAAGATTAATATACTTATTTTTGTTTTTCTTTATTGAAGATATTTTGTTAAGTTTATAATTTTGGTTATTAAAATAAATATATTGAATGTATTAAAATCATTTATAATCATCTTTTGCATGTCTAATTACATAAAAAGTAAAAAAATAAACATAAAAAGTATGATGGAACAAAATGTCGCATGCGACATGTCACGTGCGACAGTGATTAAAATTAAATAAAAAATAAACTACTTAATATTTTTGAATAAAATAAAAAGCATTATTAAGATACATCAATGCATAACATTTAAAAATTAGTCGCATTAATATATTTCTTCAGGTTTCGCTGAAAAAAGTGTTTGATTTTTTTTGCTTTGAAAGCGACTTCTGTTTTTGTCGCATGCGAATGGCTTGATTTTTAGTAATTATCTTGAAAACGAACAATTTCCCAAAATCAACCTTGGCACCAATCATAGTGCTAATCAAGTGCTATAGCTTTCGCCTTTTGTCAAAATAAAATAATGTATTGGTATATGTTTTTTTTCAGTTTGAATGCGTACGAATGTCGCATTCGACATTGGAGAAATGCCCATATTTAGTTCTGATAGTTGTTGTGGATGATTTCTAACTATCCCGTAAGCTTCCCTCTCCACGGGAACTTCAGTTTGAAAAATTCATTTCTAATTATCTAGGCGATAAGACGTGGAAGTTTCAATGTCTTTCGAATATACACCGGCATCGTAAAGTGCAGTTGTATTTTCTTTGAATACAGAATCCAAATCCCATTCTTTTTGCCTGGGAACTTTTCTTCTAACTCTATTCAAAAGCCTAGATTAGCGGTAGTAAAATCAGATGAGTTGCTAGTAAGCCTTTGGCTCTCTAAAATTACACATTCCAAAAATCACTTTTTTTTATTCTACATCAGCGTACACCACTACATGAGCAGGAATGCCAAGATTCTCATACCATACGGACATTTCTTGCATTGTACTGCGTTTAATAAATACAGCCCTAAACGTATTGACAAGTTTTGTAAATTTATTTCTTTTCTATTTAACTTTATTTTCCATTTTTATAAAAATGTAGTTCATTTTCCCACAAAAACCATATAAATCCAGGTTTGAAACGTGTGGAAATTAAAAGAAAAAAATGCATCAAATTTCTATCAAAATATCACATTTTTAATTCGGAGTTCTACAGAAAATTTTCGGGTACGCAGTTTTATAGCCCATTAAATTCCAGTTCTGGTATGTCAAAAATAGCTTTGGCTGTTTTCTTGCATGTAAAAAAAACTTCGTTATATGCAAAAAACGCTCAAGATCGTCAGGAAATTAAAGTGAAGACTCCGTAGTTTCGTAACAAAAAGCAGTTTCAGTCGCTACCTCTGATATTTTCTTGTTCACATTCAATTTTTGAATGGATCTTTATGAAGTGGGGCTCAAGATCGTCAGGAAATTAAAGTGAAGACTCCGTAGTTACGTAACAAAAAGCAGTTTCAATCGCTACCTCTGATATTTTCTTGCTCACATTCAATTTTTGAATGGATCTTTATGAAGTGGGGTTACATTTTCTGAGACATAACTTCTTGCACCAACTGCAGCCCCGCCTCTGCTCTTCCCCAACAACAATTCTCATAAAATATTTTTTAAAATAATTTCTATTTTGGATAAGGAAATACTTTTGAAATTTTTTCTTACAGAAGGTGACGAAAAAAGCATTTTCGGTTGTTTTGTTGATATGTCTGCTGACACACTTTCGTCATACATAAAAAATGAAGCGGAGCACCAAAATTTAGCTGGAATTCCTCAAATGTGTCACAAATAAACCTGATTTTATGAAAGTCAGCATTAATTTCCAGAAAAAAAGTAGGTCATCTGGTCAGATTTTGAATAAAGGAATGTTTTTTAGAAGCAGTTGTTCATTCCATGTTTTTTTCGAACTAATTCAAACTTCCTTTATGGATTTCTTAACACAAAAAATTTCCTTTGAATAGCAAAAAAATCTTTTATTCGATATTTGAGAACCATGCGAGCATGCAAACCCAATGCCACACACACACGCACACATACACTCCACTCGAAGGCAGCTGTTGGCAATGGCAACATAAAATTTCACTTATGTGTTTGTGTTTTTAACAAACACTCGAGCGATAATACATTTTTTGTACCAGTAGATTTTTTCAAAACTACATTTCGAGTGTATTGCGCATGAGTGCGTGTGTGTGTGTGCAAAAAGCTCACATAGTGCGGCATGTGCTTCAACGCAACAAGGCCAACTCCTTTTCATGCACGCGCTCGTATATCCTTGTCCTTGTCCTTGGATAGCAGCGGCAGCAAAAATTTCCATCAGCTGATTGACGCTTCACAGCTGAGGCCTGAAATATGTGTGCATGTATGTATGTATGTATGTATGCATAAATGTAATGAAAGAAATAGGGTGTAAAGCAATTAATGAAGCATTGCATTAAATTTTTGCTGCTACTAGCTATTGCTATAACAGCGACAAAAACAACAACAACAGCCATGTTTTATTATTACTTCTGCCATTTGAGCGCGGCACGTTGCACATGTCGATGGTTCGCTGCCGACAGTCGAAAGGACCTCATGGCACATAAACACAATTTATTTTTATGAATGCATACATTTTACTTACATATACATGTGCATGCATACATATCCATGCATACATGTGTATATGTGTGAGTTCGTAAGTTATAGTCTGCCTACGATAAGCATAAAATATATGACTGCCTTGATGGGAGGATAAATTTTTAGGCAAAAATGTAGGGTACTAATGCCTATAAACACATACATCCTCACACGCATGCATACATTTGTATCTACTTATCAGCATAAATAAAATGCGTATGGGAAAAATAAAAAAGTGGTTTATGATAGCATCGCATGTACGTACATATGTATGTATGTGTGTTGATATGGACGTGTAGTGGCCGCAGCAGTGACTGCATGGATTAAGTAATAAAAGTACACCGGCAAGAGCCGCATTCGTATGCATGTATGTGTGCACACATGGATCCCTTTTTAGCCGCTGCTCGAGCATAACACAATACATGTGCACATATGTGTGTATGTACATGCACCCAAACAAATTGAATGCGTCATGCAGCATGCGGCATTTGTTCAATGTCACGGCAGGCGTTCCCACTCACATAAACTGCGGCACAGAAACTCCCTTCGGCTGTTTAGCAATAAATATGTTTCCAGATGCAAATGCGCGCACCTACCCACACACACACATACATAAATTCGTATATAGCTACTTGTATGTGTAAGTGTACAAGTATTTGTAGTTTAAATAAATATTCGAGTACCTCGATTTGAATGGAATTGGGTTAGAAATACCAAAAATTCTTGCACCGCTTTGTGTGCATGGTACGCCACCCACCCTCGCGTAAGCAGACCATTTGACATGCCGAGCTCGCCCCTATACTATCTTCCCTTCCCGATGTTTTTAGTGCGACTGAGCGTTCCCACATGCCGTGTGAACAGCTGAAGAATTTCTTTCTAGAGCGGAACTAGTTAGCGGCGGCAGCTAAAAATACAAATGCATATCTGTGTATGTATGAGTGTAGGTGCAAAAATCCGGAACTAAGCGCAACTGGAGTGGCATGTTTTTGTCGAATTCAGCATACAAGTGACGATGGAAGTGGAGGCGCCTGAACGGATATCCGCATGTTTTGTGGCAAAGGCTAAGGTACACGAAAATAAAGAGAAAAGTAAAACAAAAAAAAAAAAATTCATGTATGTCAAGCTGAAAATTCTTCGAACAAGCAGACGAGCTTATCAATTGATCGCTACGCATGCGTCTTTAAGCCACAATGGGACAGATATGTAGAAAACGTAAACTAATTGCTGAGTAAAGGTAGCGTTCGGGGCATGTAGCTAAATTCAGCAGAGCACAGATTTGTAAAAAATGTCAGTGACTTATACAGGGCCCGCCATCTATCGTTACGGATTTGAACTAGGTATTATTTGAAGAATGGTAACACTTAGCTGTCATCTGATTTGACAGAAAATCAGTTTTATTCTTCCGCTCAAAGAACGCTGGGAAATATTGCGACATCACTTTGAAAATCATGACAATGTTGCAGAATGTGTACGAAAATTACGTACGGCAATGGGAAGAAGAAAAGCACCGAATGAAGTGTATGTGCGTTACTTTGAGAAAAAAGTAAGAGAAACTGGGTTGCTTATTGACAAACCAAGGCGTGACCGACCAAAAACCGTGCGTACACCCGAAAATCTTGCTGCTGTGGCCGAGAGTGCTCGTGAATCACCAGGAACATCAGTTCACCGTCGTTCTCAACAATACAATCGAAAATGTGTTGAAAAATTGGACTGATCGTATGGGATGGTGCATGGTTAGCCGAGGCAGCCATATGAATGAAGTTGTGTTCCATCATTAACCGGAAGGATTGTACTTCAAAATAAAAAAAAAATATTGAGTAGTTTCTTTTTTATAGCATTTTTAATTCCGTAAAGTTATATGGCGGACCCTTTATAAGGTCTCAACTTTTCGATGAAGAAGTTCCAGGTCGCGTTGCCCAAGTATGTATTTGGTACGTTAAATATTAATGTTGCGTGCTAGAAAAGGAATGGCGGAATGGTTGGTATTCTATGCAAAATTAGGCAAATTCTATGAAAGCAGTGAGACTAAATTCTTCCACATTGGATCCTTCAACCTTTCCTAGGATGATGATCACAGACTACAAAAAGATGCAGTTTTTATTAATATTATTATTATCTAAGTTTAGTTTGAACTAAAGCTACTTTTCCTTGATTTTGACTGCGATAAACCTGGTAGATTGTCCCAATAGGATCTTCTCTGCCTTGTCTCTACCTCCTACAGAAGAGAGGAAAAGTTGCCCCTTTCGAGGCCACAAAATGGCTCTTGGCCTATAAATGGTACAAGGTACGAGAAATCGGAAGATTTGCCTCACTTGCTGAGCAACTTCCCGGTACATCACACACGTCTGTAAATCCAGAAGCGTCTGTCTAATAATGAGCGGCTCCCTGGTCTGCATCTGATCCCAATGGGGCGGGCAGTAGGTATAAAATGCAACCTTTGTCTACTGGGTCCGGCCCTCTATATCCGGCAAAAGAGGGTTCTAAAATCTCCGGAGACCCAGTCATTCGTGTGCAGAACTGAGGCACGAGCAATGGTCATACTACTGAAGCCGGTTACTACAGATCTGGACAATCGGCAAGCTACTGGAGAAGAACAACCTGTTTTAAGGCAGTCAAAAATTAGGAGTGATTCCGAAAGTAGTCTATCGGTTCGAACAGTGATCGGCAACGCTGTATATACCACGGATCATGAGGATATCCGAGGTGTCCAAGGACCAAATGGCAAAGCTTCCTGCTAATCTAAAGACCAAATCGATACTCCATCAAAGAGACTTGCGATGGACGAAACTCGGCAACAAAGAAGGAAATCGCCTTACAAAAGCTCACTCAAGTTTCTTGCGAAACTGAGTAAATTCTATTTCCACACGGGATAAGGCGCTAAGAAAAAAGCACGCATACAACTTTCGATAATGCTTCGTAGGTGGATACTGCCGTTTACTTGGCACCTTCAACTTCAAAGCACAGCTTTGGCAAGGGAAACGACAGCCACATCCTCAAAAAGACAGGGATCAATTGACAACTCGGCGTCTGAGAACAAGCGGATGAAGCCATCTTCAAGTTTAAACTCACCGCCGGAGCTACAAGGAAGGTAAAATCACAAATGAAAGTGGCTACTGGTAGAAGAGAAATTAATGGAAATTTATTCTGAATAGGTCACCAGGTGACCATTTTCTGGTCAAGCTGACCTTCTCAGTTGGCTTAAGCGCAAAGTAAAAAGCAATTATTTTTTAACTCATCGAATGCTCTTTAGGTGAATTATTTAGATGAGCAGAACACGATTACTGTCCACTGTATTTCCTTCTGCCGGCTCTTGTGCTCTACTCGACCACCACTAAGGCAATTTATGTGAGCACTTTTGGTTCAGTACCAGACAGCCTTTTGCATGCGATCGTGCTAATCCAGCAAATGCAAGCAATTAGAGAATTAAACAAAGAAAAATACTAAAATTTATCCTTGCATTGAACTTTCCAGCGCAATTCAACCGACATTGCTTTTCATTCATAATTCCACGTAGTTTTTGGCGCTTTGTTTGTGCAAAAAAAGGAAATATTCCCCCTTTTGCACTTTGGCATTCTTCCATTCACCTATTCATTCAGGCATACCGGCCGTTGTGTTGCGGTAAGTATGCCTTTATAGGTGCGCACATATGGTTGTGTGTAGATGTGTGTTCATTCACATACATATGTATGTATATACATATATCGAACATGCGTCCTTGCGAGTTGAAGTGCGGCTGTTGCCAGGCGAAATTTCGGTTTTGCCCCATGTTGTTTTTGTTGCCTTTCGCAATGAAGTTTTGCTGCTATGCGAGCATGCAAATAACAGCAGATAGGCACCGCAATCTATGGTGGTGTTGGTGATGGAGGCTTTGCACACTAAGCACGGCACGACCGCCTGACAGGATAATTGCCAAGCTGACGCTGCCAGCCGCAGAGGGATGATATGCGACGACGGTTGGTAGTGCTTGTGGTGGTGAATGCAGTTTAGCCTGAATACAAGGATATGCTGGTAGTGTATTTTGCCCATACTGGCACATGCATACACACACACAAACACATACATTCAGGGGATATACACACATATCTACGCACATCATACAGAAGGTGCTTGAAATCAATGGAAATTAAATGCAGGACCGGCAGGGTGAGCTGCTGTACGGCACCACACTGTTGCCAACGGCGCTTTTGTGCAGTGCTCGGCGCTCTGGCGAATTGAGTTATTTATAATTCTATGCACACATGCATTCATATATATATGTAAGTATGTGTGTTTGTGCGTGTTTTTGTGAAGCCTTGATGATCATTTTCATGATGTTTATGCCGATGATAATTTCCAGGAAGGACACCACCAACGTTGGTATTCTGTGTTGTCAGCTGTCGATTGCCGCAAGCATCAATAAGTGCAACACCAGCAGCAAGTATAATAATAACAACAATTTTATGCATTGCATTAATGTATGCAACCAATACGCACACACTCATACAACGTGCAGAGAGCCGGTGCCAAAAACAGGAACTACTCTCACGACGGGCACAAGCTGCTTTGACTCAAAAAAACAGAAACCAGGAAAGGCAGCAATCAACAGCCAGCAGCATTTGCTGTTTCTCATTTGATGCTTGCCACTGTTGTTGCTGGTTTGCTAAGCTGTCGTTGCTATTATTATCATCACAGCAAGTCATTCATTATCCTGCTGGTGTCGTATTTCATAATTCGATTTCGATTTGAACAGATCGATTTGTTGCGTAACGTTGCGGAAATTTAATTATCAGCTGACAGTTATTTCTGATACAGCCTCAGGGTGTACGAATATGCAACGGACTCTCTATGTTTCGTCTCTACGTTATGCAATTCGGGCTTAACTTAACTGTAAAGGGGTGTGTTACAGAAAGGAGACCCCCAAGTGGCACACAAGAGACATACATATGTTGCTACATATTTCAAAGAAGATTAACTGACTAACAAATTACATAAAAAAAAAAAAACTGGAGGTTGAATTAGTTTTAAAGGTTTTTTTCGAAGATTTGGGGCTTTATTGTGAAAAAACGGTACAAAATATTTTATTCGAAGTATTGGCCATCGCTAGCTACAACTTTCGCCCATCTTTCGGCCAATTTCCGGATGCCGTTTCTCCAAAATTCTGGCCGCTGCTTGGCTATCCATGACTCAACCCATATTTTGGTAGCCTCGTACGAGGAGAACCGCTGGTCCGCCAAATCGAGACTCATATGCCGGAACAAATGATAATCGGAGGGAGCTATGTCTGGACTATACGGCGGGTGGGGTAACACTTCCCAGCCAAGCGTTCCAAGGTATTTTTTGACAGGTTGAGCAACATGCCGCCGAGCGTTGTCATGTTGCAAAATAACCTTGTCGTGCCTTTTTACCGTTTCCGGCCGTTTTTCTTTCAATGCCCGGCTTAAACGTATCAATTGCAGTCGGTAACGATCCCCCGTGATTGTTTCGCCCGGTTGGAGCAGCTCAAAATATACGACGCCGACCTGATCCCACCAAATGCAGAGCATGATTTTCTTGCCGTGAATATTCTGCTTGGCCGTCGACGTTGATGCGTGGCCGGGCAAACCCCATGATTTTTTGCGTTTTGGGTTATCGTAGTGGATCCATTCCGATGCAAAAAACCCTTCCGATTTTGTCGCTCGATCAGCAATTCGCACGTAAAAAATCGCCGTTCGACGTCGCGCAGCTTCAACTCGTACGGGACCCAATGTCCTTGCTTTTGGATCATTCCCATCGCTTTTAGACGCTTGCAAACGGTTGATTTATCAACGCCCAATGATTCAGCAAGCTCTTCTTGGGTTTGGCACGAGTCCTCGTTTACCAATTCCCCCAATTCCGCGTCCTCGAACTTTTTGGGCTGGCCAAGATGCTCCTTGTCTTCGGTGTGAAAATCACCACTTTTGAATCGTCGAAACCAGTACTCACATGTTGAAATCGACGGAGTATGGTCTGGGTAGGCCTCCTGCAGCAATTCGCGGGCTTGGGCTGTATTTTTTTTCAAATTGAAGCAGAAAAGCAAAGCTTCCCGCAAATTGCGTTTCGACGGCACGAAAGTTGACATACTCGGAGCACGAAAACACTGTGTTGTTTATACTTCAGCGAAATGACAGATACTGATAAACAAAGCCTAGGGATGAGGCTTTGTCATGAATATATATTCAGTATTGCCAACGCGATAAAGTGATAAATAACGCCATCTGTGTGTCACCTTTAAAACTAATTCAACCTCCAATAATAATAAGATTTAGTAGCGAGATGATGGAAGACAACGACAATTAATAACAATAGAGCGCAACTCCTGGTCTTCAGACTCGGGCGCGTGAATTCCAGGAATTATACACAGAAGGTTGCTCATATTGCAATAACTCTGCACGACTCTTAGTGAATTCGCCAGCACCAACTTTTCTCTGCTATTATTTTCCTTTTTCACATTAACTTAACTTTTCGTTTTTCTTTCCAAAAGTTTACTATTTGACATTCTCTTATATGCGCTCTCTTTAAGCTCATCTAGAATGACGTCACACAAAGTTAAGCTCATTTTTTATCTTTGATCTCTATTCTACCGTTCTTTCGAAACACCTATGGTAAGTTCCTGGTAAGGCATTCAGTTTCTATTTCGCTCTTCCAAAGCAACGATGACATCTAATTCAGGCGGTACCAAAACCAGCACATACCTCGTCTAATACCTTCAGTTCTCACACCATTACCAAAATACGGTGTCGGTGGGTATTTCACTGATACCCAAATACATCGCTGTAAAGCTTTAACAGCGCAACGCCTACGCTTCGCTTTTACTAATACTTTAAAGGCCATGAAACTTCGGTATAACTTTTTTCTCGATCCCTCCTAGTGCTACCTGGTCGCACAATAAGACGGATATAGAGTTGTCTCTAAAATAATAGCAGTGACTTCAACATAAAACAAAAAGTTATACGAGTATATACTGGAAAAAAATTAAATTTTATTCAGTAATTTATTTACCACAAATTGTGCATTTCATAGAGTCCATTAGTCATACGGTAATATTAATGGGATTGTAACTCTAGACTCCATACATCAAATAGAAAAATAATGTTTAACTAATTATGAATAGTTATTGGCGTAAGTTTTCCAAATATTTTGTTGAATAACCACGATTTTTTATTACTGATGCACATCTGCATGGCATGGAATCGATGAGATCACGACACCCTTTCACTTCAATGCCTCCTGGACTGTGTTATATAAATCTGCAACATTTTTTTTATTTCCTTTCAAATATTTTCTATAGAGTTGAGGTCAGACAACTGAGCAGGCCACGACATGACCTCAACTCCCTTGTCCCAAAACCACTCCTTGGCAAATTTACTTGTGTGTTTTGGGTCGTTATTTTGATGGAACAACCACTTCAATGTCATATTCAGTGTATGGCAACATTGCATTTCAAAAATTCCCACATACACCAGCTGATCCATTGCTTCTTTTATCAAGTAGATTGGTCCCACGCCACTATAAGAACAACTTTCCCATACCACCACTTTCCCACCATCATGTATGACTGTCTTCACCGTGTATAGAGGAATATATTAAGCATTTCGCGGAGTACCAATACACTGCCTAGACCCTTCCTTCCTTCAAATTTTACCACTTTAGTTTGATCCATCCACAAAACATTTCTTCATTCTTCTTTAGCTAATATAATTTACTAGTTCTTTGGCAAATTTTAAGAGCGCCTTTTTTGTCAACAAAGGAACTTTTTGTGGACTTTGCGCACATAACTTCTGATCCAACAACCATCTACGATCTGTGACGTCACTTACATTAAGTTCTAAACTTTTTTATTTCTGCAGATGACGCTGTAGATATTTTTTAGAGACTCGAAGTATACATATGTCGATTATCTTCTCTGATTGTTTTGCGTTTGCGACCACGTTTTTCGGGTGTATTTTTATACGACAGGGCTTTTGCTATTATTTGATTAGAACACCCGAGTAGGTATTTCCTTTATTACTCTG
The DNA here is from genome assembly GCF_028408465.1 of Anastrepha ludens. Lineage (NCBI taxonomy): Eukaryota > Metazoa > Arthropoda > Insecta > Diptera > Tephritidae > Anastrepha > Anastrepha ludens. Next base: position 112,469,930 of record NC_071500.1, on the reverse strand, counting down.
TACCTCCAACCTTTTTTTCGAAGATTCTTAGATAGTTGATGCTCTTCTTCGCTCCAGTGTTTTCCCCGACCCACTGTTAGAAATTAAAAGCAAAGCGAAGTGCTACTCGTTACTCGTTCTTATCTAATTTGTTCTTTTATACTTACTTTTCAGTAAGTTTTTCGTTTATGAAACTTTTCGTTGGTAGCTACAAAGTATCCTAGCCAGCCTTCCTAACTGAGTCAAAAAAGAGAGAGCAGGGCATCGGGGATATGAAGAACATCTTCTAAAGGGTCCAGAATTCTTGTAGTCTGCATTGCTCTGAAGGCCATACTTTTGTCAAAAATTTCACTGCGAGGAGCCGATCCATCAGAACCTGGTGTGCCTGCACTGCTTTTCAAAAGTACTTTGTTGAGAAGCTCACAAAGCTCATATATGTAATTACAAATTTTCACTTGACTGTCAGTGAGCGATTCCTATAAACAAATTTTGCAAAATTTGCATGCATGCGGATCGTCCAATAACCAGTAAAGCTACGAGTTTGGAAACGGAATGGCGTGGAGTCCCCAAAACTTTCTGAATCCTCCGTCTGTTGTGGCTGAGCAAAATTGTTTTCGAAATAGCACATGAAGAAATGTAACTCCATCTTTTTTGTCATATTTCATTATTATATTCCATTTTTTATTATTAAATACTTGCTCTAGCCTGCAAATTATCACTTGAAAACAAAATATACAAAACATTATGTACACAACAACAACAAAAATAAGAACATAAATCAGTTATCACTTTCGAATTGTCTGAGTCAGTTGAGTACCATTCAAGATGTCCCTCACAAAAGCAATCATCTAAGTTTGGCAACTGCCACTCGAGTTTATGTAAATTCTCGAAAGATCGCCATTTTCGAATTACTTGCACGCTGTAAGTTATATTTCCTATGCCGCCCTCATATCCATTCATCCTTTGCCTCCATCCATCTCCATTGAGGAAAAAGGCGTCTTTTTGTCATCATTCAAATATTATCGAATTTATCTGGTGTGACAACAGTTGGCACTTTTCTTACCTTGCTATTTATTGTTTCCTTATTTTGCTATTCATTTGTTCATTCTACTTAACGAATTCGTGAAATTTGCATAATACATTGTGAAATAAAAGCAACAACAAAACAAATAATAAATATTCTGCTAAAGTGGCAACATTTGCAATGACAGGCTGATTGACTGTATGACCGACCAGGCGGCGAGCAGGGGTCTGGTCAGTCACGCAGTCACTCAGTCCCCCAGTCTCTCAGTCACAGTTGCAAGTGTATTTCGACGGTCCTCCCTTGCCTGAGTTCTTACTATAACTGTTGTTGTTGCTTCACTAGAATTATCATCACGTAATCAACACTGCTCGCTTACCTCATATTCCACTTCCAACGCGTACTTGCCTCATCAACATCTCTTGATACCTCTTGCCTCACCCCTATAAGCTACTTAAAATCCTATCCGCATTTCATATTTTATTTATCTTTAGAAAATTTTCTTCAAAATTGCCTGCAGTCAATTGATATTTGTGTATCCTTTTGTTAGCGCTCATCGCTGCTCCGCCTTGCTTTTGTTGGTACATCACACACACCATTGTCTTCATGTCGAAAATTGCATTTACGTCAAAGTATCAATTTGTGTGTCATTAAAATAATTTGATTTCTTTGTTATGTTTTTTTGTGTTGTATAACAAAATCTCTTGAAGTTTTCGTGAATATTTTCTTGAATGTAAGTAATACTTGTTTCATAGTTACTTAAATCGAACGAGAGCGTGGCGCGCTGTGTGAGTTGCCTTTGCCCAAGGCTAGCAAATAATAAGGGGTATGAGTAGGGGAGATTTCCACTGCTGTCGTACTACATATTTATGTATGTACGTTAACCTTAAACGGATGGCATGACACGGTCGAGAGATACAATTTTGAGTTTTAATGATGGGTGATTACTTACTTGCTTTAGTATACACACCTATGCACACATACATATGCATATATGAGGATATAAATATTCCACGCGTGTTGTACTCGGTAAAAGGGCATAAGTCAGATAGTTCCTTGTAAGACCCAGTTTGCTTAGTATTTGAAGGGGATTTAATTGGTGTGTATTTCTCGATTTGCATATAGAAACATACGCACTTACATTTTCTTGTATATCCTTGTTCACTCCGCTCGGGAGCATAGGGCCTCGACAAGACTATTCCATCGTACATGGTTCGGGCTGTTGTTTTTGCGCCGTCCCATGTGATGTCAGCATCTGCTAGTTCGCGCAAAATCGACCTTCGCCAAGTGATCTTTGACCGACCATGACCTCTGCTCCCATACGGGTTTCAGTCCAATGCCATTTTCGTGAATGAAGTGAAAGACCCAGAGACTCAGAGCCCATTGTGATGCTGCGTGGGGAACTTGACCTTATCTCTCATAAAACCTTATCTCTCTTAAACATTTTTAGGAGATCCTTGATCTCCACAGTACGGATATCTTCCACTTCATTAATGGATTGTCTACCTAAAATAGTAAATCGGAGCCTTGCTAGAGCAAGACAATGGCACAGAAGGTGCGAGATCGTCTTTTACTCTTCCTCATGTAGGCAGCTGCCGCAGAAATCATGAGTTTACACACCCATCTACCAGTCACAAATAGAACGATTGTGATGCCCAGGAAGAATCATGCAAATAGATAAATAAATTCTAGCTCTTTTTTCATTCTACACCTTTTCCAGAAAACTTAATGTGGCACTCCGAGCCTGGTGACCTGCGAGAACTCCACACTATCTAACTTGTTTTTGTTTTTGTCGGTACAACTAGCTAGTACAGCACCCAAACACAATTAAGTCCATTGTACTACACTCGGGTTCCCTTTTTAACTTTCTTTAAATCTACTCGTCCTCCGAAGAAATCTGAGTAGATCTTGTGGTGCCAAGGAGCCACGATGGTCACTTCTTAGCACATCAGTACCAAAAGCCTCAATCGTGATTCGAGCGGAAGCCGGGCAGATGCACAGAAGTAAGTAAGTAAGTAACCCGTTTGCTAACCGGCTTTGATGATTGCAGAACGGAGTGACTCTAACTTACAAGAGCAGGAATCTTAGAGGAGAGTGCATGCTTGGACCGTCACTGTGTTTTGAGGTTTAGTATAGATTGCAAATATATGGATCTTCGACAATCATAAATACATATAGAGCTAGTCGTTGCCGATCTAAAGACCTCGTGACTGGCTGCAATAGGGGCCAGTAAAGTTTAATCGTGCGCGCAATTCACTCAGCATACGAATTCTTTAAGGTGGTCAGGTTATAATCGAAAAAAGGTATTTATCATTTTTTTTTGCGACAGAGGTGGGATTAGTTTATTCAATTAATTTCCCTACAATAATGCAACATTTGGGCAACATTTTTCTAAATTTTCAATGGAAAATATTGATAACTGAGAGTGTCTGCCAATGAATCTCTAGAGGCGTTCCGAAAAAAGTTATTTTGGAGTGTACATCTTAACTCAACAGAATCATCTGAAGAACCATCTTAGTGTTGAGATGTTGCTGGACGTATTCCTGGATAGATTTTTTTTTTTCATTTTTAAATTTTTTGCTGTACGTGGAAGCTAAAAAAAAAAATTGATTTGCGGTAAGTTGATTGGTTATTAAAAGTTATTGATTATTAAGAAAGCAGAGACACCTGGAGTATTGTGTGAAGAAATACTGCGCAAAATTTCAAAATGATTGGTCTGGTCGAAGTTAAGTTGAGGCGCACACAGACTTAAAAAACTCGCATAAAAACTCGGCCGGCAGCAATGGACACCTTGCAAATTTTGCTTTGATCGACTTGCAATTTTGAAAAATGCTGCTGAGATATTATCCATTTATTTAAGAAATAAAATAAAGCAGATTTAAAAAAAATGTAAGTACCTTTGTGCATATGGCCATAAAAACCGGCAGACAAGAATTCTCATTGCCCCTGTGAAATACAGCCAATGTATTTTTTGGTTTATTGCCAAATTATTTACATGCATATCCACACGTTCATATATCTATGTATTCATTTATCCACATCATATCAATGGGTCCATATGCACCGTACGCCTCATCCATAAACCATTTTAATTCCTGCGCATTGGGCAGAAATATTACAAATGCTCGTCCATTAGCTGCGAAATCAGATTAAAACTAAGTAAATATCGTAAATTATTTCCAAATAATTTCGTTTACTTAATTTCAGTGAATGTAAACATAAATTGCACTTATTTGTTTATACTTTTGTAGTTACATACTTACACATACTTATACATGCTTATGCATACATACATACGCACATACATATTAGGACTCTTGAAATAACCCGACCAATTCGATATTCGGTTCGTGGGTCCGAATAGTTGCTTTCCTTCAACTACCGGATTGTCACAGTTCGAATTTCACTAACCCAACCTTCTTTGAATATCGTGGCTTTGAAATTTCTAGAAAAAAATGTGTGCTTATTATACTTTTATTGAATAATTCAACAAAACCGGACGTAAAGAAAACTGGCTTTCGGATTTTTTCGATAGATCCGATGATGTGAAACTGGACGTACTCCAAATGTGATAGAAAGTTGTGTTTTAACTTCTGCACATCAGGCTTAATAACCATCTTATAATTCCTAGTCAAACATTTATGCATATATCGAGCATTTCTAAGAGCTGGAGAGCTTAAAATGTTAAAACAAACCATAAATATTGTTGGAATAATTTTTTTTCATTTTAATCTGATAGATAATTTAATGGTATTTATTTTTTTAAGATGATATCCGGCATATGTTCGCTGCGGCTACGAGTTGCATGATCCATTCGATCAGTCCAATAAATCGATTACTGAGCGCGTTGAATGACGAGTTGGAACCAAAATGTCATCGGTTTTGGAAACAAACATTTTGTCTGCATGGCTCGATAGCGATCGCCATTCACGGCTCCCTCTCCTCAATTCATAAGAAATAAGGACCAATGATGCTGCCAGCCTGTGAACCGCAGTTAAAGTGGACGCAGTTAAAGTGGACGCACTTAAAATGGATTTATTATTTTTTGCAAAGTAAATTTCTACAACTTGGAAGCGGGTTTCTGCCGTTAAACGATTCGTGATGACTTTTCAAGCCTTAGTGAATAGAAATGTCAACACAGTTTGCCATTCTCAGCAGTCAAGCCAAAGTAATCGATATCGATAGTTCCCATGCAGCTAAAAAAATATCCGATATAAGTATGTACATACATACATAATGTAATTGGCGCAAAATTAACCATCGATTTTTTTAATAACATTTTTACAAAATAAATAAAATGAAATTTATTTTGAGCGATGGAAATATTATATTTATTTTGACTTAACCGGTCTCCATTGCTTGCCTGTTTGTATGCTGTCACAAGTGTCAAATATTATATGTTTGTCGTATGACGCCACTTGCAAAAATTATGCATCTTCCGATAGGGTGATGAATTTTGCGCCACCTCGCCACCTTGCATAACAAGCGTTCATGGGAATCGATTAACCGAAAATCAACAGCTAAACGAATAGCCCAAAAAGGAAAATTATTCGAATGGTCGAAAGCTTTTAACTACTCGAATATCTACAGTCGACTAATCTCGCATTCGAATAACTCGGCTAGTCGATTAACCGAATATCAAGAGCCCTACTAAATTTAGCTTGTAGGTTTGTATAGATGCCCTTGTAGTGGTGTACACGATTCGTTTTAATGTCAAATGCATGCCTCAATGCATTTACTAATTACTTGGCTACCCCTTCATGTCTAAAAGTAAATAGTCCTACATACACGCACACAAAATCACACGCACGCACGCAAATGTGTGCTCCCGTTTTATTGCACGAGTATGCGTTGTACCGAGAATAGCCACTCAACAACAGGAATACGCCATAAATAACAGCTTTTATTTACACAAATTGACAGCAGCCAATTTAATCTTGATGGCCAGTTGGCACACATACACAATTGTAGAAGTAAATAACAGCAGGCATCCACAGGAAAGGATAAAAGGGAGAAAGGATAAATGCTGATGGCAAATTCTAAGTGATGTGCAATGTACGCATGTGTGTGTTTGGGTGTGGGCTTGTGTGCAAATATTTAGTTTGCTGTTTTTGCTGACGCTGTGACTGTTGGTGACGCTGACAAGCGGTCCAATATTCCTATATTGCCCCCAGACAATTGATAATTTATTTTAGTACTTAATACTTTATTTTTGCGATAACTATTCAGAAAGTTTGGCCATTAGTCGTGACGCCAGCTCGGTGTAAGAAAACTATTATTGTATATCTCTGATCAAGGCTCGTGTGTGAAAACTGCGTCATATATAATGCCACATTTTATATTTACCACTTCATTACGAAAATGAGCGCTGTTTTGATAGGATTATTCCGAAAAAAACTGCTTTTGGTGGCACACGTTTGAATCGGTGTAAATGCCATGTAAGAAAAAAATATGCGAGAACCAATTTGGAAGATGAACTGTTGTCGTTGTAGCAGCATAAACATTCTCCATGCATATACGGGGAATGCAGCTGAAATGACAGACGGATAAAAAGACTTTTTATTCTTAAAGTCTATATAAAATTTAATACAAATTACATTTTTCTATAACCAAATTCTTAAGAAAGTGCGAAATTTTCCAAAACTTCGAGAAGCATAAAAATCAAGCTCATATTTCACACTACTACGACAGTCGGTTCTACGTAACCGGAACTACCCGGGGTTTTGTTTTTTCTTCATTTATTATATTTTTTTTTTTTCAATTTCAAATCAAACTAATTTGGCACCTGGGTTACCGACTCTACCCTGATTTACATCCAGTCAAAGGCAGTCATTGCTGAAATATTGCTCTCAACTTTTGAGTGTATGTTTTATGCTGGAAGAACAACAATAAACCTTCTTATTTATAAGAATATCAAATTGTATGCCCTTTAACCATTCATGCTAAAGGTAAATAGGTACAACTCAAAATTTCACAAATGGCTAAACGGCACTTACAAGAAGAGCAGAATAATCACTCCTTGAGTTATTTTAATTTTACTACCGACTTTTTTATTTTTGTACTGACGAACAGACTAACTAATGAATATCCAAACAGATATGGCAAAGTCCATTATTCTCCTAGTTTTCAATATTTTGCTCCAAGAAAACAAATATATCAGAACGTAGTAAAAGATAGAAGTGCCAGATTCGACAATTTGTTTTTTAAGAATCCCCAAAAGTGGGCGGCCACCGTGCGTAACTATCATTAGGAAGTGCAAAGGTTCGAAATCCCGGTCGTGAAATTCTAATCGAGAAAAAAAGAGTTTTCTAGTAGCGGTCGTTTCCCAGCAGACATTGGCAAATATCCGGGTGTATTTCTTCAATGAAAAGCTCCTCTCAAAAATCATCTGACATTCGGAGTCGGCTTAAAACTGTAGGTCCCTCCATTTGTGGACCAACATCAAGGCGCACACCACAAATAGGAAGAGGAACTCGGCCTAACACCTAACTAACAGAATTGTGCGCGCCAATTACCATATTTATTTTCTTTATTTAATATCTATAAAATTTTTGAGTACGCAGTGACATGGTAACAGGGGCCATGGAATTTAAGTAAAAAAGTGGAAGTCCTATGCGGCTAAAAATTTCAGCTAAGATTTCAAACTATAATTTTTTTGTTTTGGCGGTTCATGCAGTTTTCTTCATATTAGAGTACAATTTATAAAAACACGCTTTGATTTTATTTTTAATTTCTTTAGAAAACAGCCTTGTGCATTTTTTGTCACAATTAATTTTTATATGGAATAAAGTCAAAAGGTCCTCAGCAAATACGGATTGTTGAACAGAAATCGCTTAAAACTTGCGCTCCTTTTACCAAAGTTTCATGGGTCATGTAAGTACATACACAAAAACTATGTAAAAATTCAGATTAAATAGTTTGTAGATTTAAATGAAAATTTGTTAAAATCTGGTAAATTTTGTATTAAGTTCGAAAGATTCCTGTACAATTATTTCATTAAAGCATGAAAAAAGTTAAGAACATAACAAAAAAATTGTAACTCGAAAAATATAATAAATATAAAAAGAATGAATATATTGTAATAATCATTTATCCAATTATGCTTTTCAGTGTTTATCCTGAATACTCCAAACGGACCTTAAATATGATTTTTCAGTATATTTCGCCAAAGCACCATCTAGCGCGTTCTTTTTCTTCCAAGTGCAAATTTTTTAGGTAGTTGATTTGTGTGTACATAACTATGGCGAGTATGAACCAAATTGGGCATTGATTGGGATTTTAAGAAATATCACAATTCCAACACGACCTACTGGGTATAGTTTTTCCCAAAAAATTTCTTTTGAGATAGTTAAGATGCATCCGAATATCAAACGAATTGGACTATAACTAAGATTTTTATCAGTATATCGATTCCTACCGGTTAATTAAACAATACAATTAATATTCACATTTATATCCTGATTAACATCTTTTAATATAAACTTCGAGTATGCGGCAGATTTGATGACAAGTAAGGTTTTTATAAATATCTCCACCCCAGCGCCAGTTAAAGGACCCAAAAAAAAACATAAATCTTCATAGGGATTCCCTCAACTACTCACTTAAGTTTAGTAGCCTACAAACAAAAAACTTAACCTTTATACATACATATGAAGATTTCAAGAATTAAAGCCATTCCCACACGAATATGCTGGCAGTCAAATATTGTTCCATAAACTGGTCGGTCACATATTGGCCCAAAAGTGAATTTATAACAAGTTACCTCCTCTGTCAGCCAGTCAGTGGCGCTTTGGCAGAGATCGATAAGTTGTCAGAAGAAAAAGTTCTTGCGAAAATGTCACCATTGCAAAAACAAATATTTGACTAGGATGTGCAGCTACTCGCTATTGGGTAAGTGTATCTTTTTATAGGTGTGGCAGTATGCAAAGCTTAGCTCTCATCTCAACCGGTCCCTTGGTTTATTGTACAAAATCCTTTTTTCTTCGCCTAATGTCTGTTAAGGACATTTTTACAATAAGTATTACTTTTACGGTCCACATTTTTCTACAACCATTACAATCGCGCACATGTGTATGCAATATACACACATACATCTACACACAGTTTTTATTTCCGCTTTAATATGCCATTTGCACATAACAACTAATGGCCCAAAATATTGTCGCACAGCTCGCACTTGCACATATCCTTCGATATGCTGATGTGGGTTCCTGCCATGTTTTATATATCCATTACAGATATTAACACTATTAACCATCTAGTAAATAATGTCATCAGTAACATTTATATAACCCATCAGAGTTCGCATCCTTAATGTGCTTATCCTTGAGCGCTTCATTGTCGTTTCATCAATGGCAGCCAAAAAAAAAACCAAAAAATACAAAAAAAAGGAAAGAAGACGAAGTAAAAAACATCAGCACGCGAAGCCAGTGGAAGGCGTATACTTATACGTATGTGGCGCAAACCTTTGTGGAAACGCTTAAGCTCTGCTTTTGGCTGCTATTAAAAAGCACCCGCAAACACACACGCACACACACAACCAAACGGAGATTTACTCTGCATATCCTTAACTCGCATTTTTTGGCTTTTCCTTTGCCATTTCGGCGTTCGTTCCACCTTCTGCGCTTGCCATCAGCGTCGCGCTCTTTCATCAAATATTGTACTTACTCATGTGAGTATGTATGTACGCATATACTCGAGCAATTTTGTCAGCTTCCGGCTCAAGTGGCTCACGCTATTTTATTTATCTTAAGCCTATTGCTAGCGTTCACTTACCCCTCCCGAGTGCTGTAACTTCAATTCAGCCTTGACTTACAGTACTGCATTGTTGTTTATGCTTCCTCTCCATACTCATATAACTCATTCCCATACTCATACCCATACCCATACCCATACTTCCTCTCAGTCCAGAGCCTTTGCTTTGAGTATTTACTTTCGCTTTCCTTTTCTCAACTTGAACTATTTCTCGTTGCTGCTATTAAAAGTTCATTTTGTACGTTGCGCCTGCCGGAAAAGGAAGTGAAAACAATTATCTGCAGGAAGGTGTAACATAAAATCGCAGGCCATCAACTCTAGGCAAAAAAGCAGCAACAACAACTAAGAGGCATCTCAAACGATTTGCAAATTTTTTTGGCAAACCTCTGCTGCGGCTCTCAGTTCTTATACGTTTTGCGCTGACAATCGTGCGCGCAAAGCGGTCCACTTCCTTAGCGTATTATTAGGCCAGAGATCTGTTTAACTGGCGTGAGTACCTTTTGCCATAAGGAGTTACACTTGAGTAGGTACAAATGTATTCATCTTCTTACCCACTTAACCACAGCTCCATATATTTGCCAAAAACTAATGACTGGCTAATAGCATTTCTCTTATCTGAGTTCTGTATAATATTGGGTGTTCCCTAAAGGACATCTATGTTGAGTTAACTAACATTGTTTTTGTGTCGTGTGTGAATGTTGAGGTTTATTCAAAGAGACTTGTGTGAAACCCAAATCTAAGAATATTAGGGCTCGTTTGATGCGTTTGGTGAGTTTGAGTGGGTTGAAATCATGTGTTTGGCGAAATTAAAGCGTTCAGGTCCTTTAGGACCAAATTTGCAATAACGCGGCGCAAACCCAAATCAATGTTTTGAACGGATTCATAAGCAATGATCAAGTCCCCTGCTCTCTAATGATTAATTTGCGGTTATCGATCAACATTTCCTTCACTTTATAGTATTGTTGTTTTCAACAGTTTTCGATGTCGACGGGCTACCACTACGTTCATCATCATTATCTGGCGCTGATACTCCTGACTAAGATCTACTACCGAACATAATCACCGGGAATTCCATACCCATATTCGTTTACCTTATGGGATAAGTTTGAGAGGGTAGTTTGTCACAAAATGAAATGGGTGACCCAATAATCCAAGCTCAATAACTGATTTAAAATACGCTGATGAAATTGAATCGAGACCATGTCAGGTTAGGTGGTCCTGGCTGATCTGTAAAAATATCTCACTTAGACCTCTAAGGACCATTGTGTTACCAGGGCTATGTTACTATTTGGAGTCCTGTTATTATTTTATGTAAATCTTAATGCATGTCTTCGCGAGTTTTAACAAGCCGTTCAGCATTTGGTCAGCAATATCCTTCACGAATAAGAAACATGTTTATCCTAGACGTAGTAGGCACTCCAAAGTACCCCTAGTATTCGCTTCGTTGCATGTTTTTAAAACATACACAGACATCGCTTTGGACTAATCAAATTTTGGCTGCGTGATGTGGGGTGAGACAGTGTCCCATCAGTACCCCAACCAATATTTTGCAGTCTTGCCTAGAGAGTGATAAAATTTTTTTTTTTTTTTTTTTTTTTTTTTTTTTTTTTTTTTTTTTTTGCCTCCTTTATTAATTACACCTGTCGTATGACACTAAGTAATTCTTTCTGCAGCTTGGATTTTATAACATTAATCATTATCAATATTACATTTGGGTTAAGTTTTTGTGTGAGTTTACAAGTGTAGGTATGTGCATAGCTTTAAATTATTCTAGTTATCAGCTGAGTTGGGGTTGGTCGTTTGAGCCGCCTAGAGTTTGCCCTTTCTGCTGTTGGGAGTTGTCGCATGTCATTATTGGAATGGTTCATTAAACGGACAATATGATTTGTGCTGCGTTTGCGGATGATTTCTGCTACTGTTTCGATGTTGAGATCGCGATGAATGTCTTCGTTTGGGATGTACCAAGGTGCATTGGTTATAGTTCTGAGTATTTTTGATTGTAGTCGTTGAATAATGTTAATGTTACTTTTGCTTGCAGTACCCCAGATTTCTATGCCGTATGCCCAGATTGGCACAATCACAGTTTTGTATATAAGTATTTTATTCAGCAATGAGAGTTTCGAGCGCCTGCCAAGTAGCCAATATAGTTGTCGGAATCTGTTTTTTACCTCATTTCTTTTCATCGTAATATGTTCTTTCCAGAGAAGTTTGGAGTCAATAGTCATTCCAAGGTATCTTGCTTTGGTGTCTATTGGGATTTGTGAGTGGTTTATTGTCAGATTCTTGTGTCTTACTTTCTTGTTGGAATAAACTACATGAATTGTTTTGCCACTATTGATTTGTATACCCCAAGCATTAAACCATGTTAGTGTTTTGTTCAAAATTTGTTGTAACTTGTTTGTTGCTGCTTCTAAGGTTTTATGAGTTGCCAATAGGACAGTGTCATCTGCAAAAGTTGCTATCATGTCGATACTTGCAGGCAGGGGAATATCAGCTGTGTACAGCACATATAGTATAGGCCCTAGTACACTGCCCTGAGGTACACCGGCTTCCATGAGTTGAATATTAGAGTATTTGTCTCTATATTTCACATAAAAGAATCTGTTTGCTAAATAGCTTTTCATTAACAAATAGTAGTCGAGTGGAAGATACTGTTTAAGTTTAAATATTAAACCCTTGTGCCACACGCTGTCGAAAGCTTTCGCTACATCAAGATACACAGCAACACATGTATTTCTTTTGTCAATTTCTGATAATATTTTATTTGTTACTCTATGTACCTGTTCTATTGTTGAGTGTTTTCTACGAAATCCAAATTGGTGTGAGGGAAATAAGTTTCGCGCCTGTAGTATGGGGTCAAGGCGGTCAAGTATAAGCTTCTCAAAAAGTTTAGATAATGATGGTAATAAACTAATTGGGCTGTATGAAGAAGCTTCAGAGGCATCTTTATTAGGTTTGGGTATTGCGATGATTTCAGCAACCTTCCAGGGCAGTGGAAAATACTTCATTCGTAATGCTGAGTTAAATACATTTCTTAAGTACAGAGTTGCTTTGTCAGGTAACTCCTTTAGAATCCTTCCTGTGATTCCGTCATATCCTGGGGATTTATTTACGTCAATTTTTGTCTCAATTGCTATACGAATTTCTTTTGAAGTTATTTTCTTGATTGGTATATTTATGTTATTTGTGAGGTGGGCATGAAATTCAGAATTGTCAATGTCTTGGTTGTTATGTTGATTTGTAAATGTTTTTTTAAAATGATCAGCGAGTATTTTAGCTTTTTCTTTTGGTGTTTTCGCCCAAGAATTTGTACTTGACCTTAGAGGGGGTTGGTGCATAACTGCGTTTTCGATTTTTTTGCAGGCCTTCCATAGTGTATAGTTTGTAGCTCTAGTAGCTCCCAGTGATGCGATATATTTTTCAAATTTTTCGTCCTTGTCCACTTTTAATATATCTTTAATTTCTTTTGCTGCTATATTCAGCCTTTTTTTGATATCTGGTGAGCGTGTAGATTGCCATTGTTGCCTTAGTTTTCGTTTTTCTCTGATTTTTTCCAAGATTTTATGGGGTAATTTGTGTTTGTTGTTACTCATCTTGATTATAGGTGTGGAAGTTGTTGTTGCATACACTATACTGTCATTGAAGTATGCGATTGCGGAGTCTATTTCTTTTTCGCTCTTTAGGGGGACTTTTATGTTAAGGCTTTGCTCCATAATTTCACGAAAATAGTTCCAGTTCGTATAATTATTGTAAAATTTATGTGTCTTGTAGTTTAGGATAGGACTGGTTTCATAGCTTAAGAATATTGGAGAATGGTCAGATGAGAGGTCAAAGCTTGGATTTATTTCCAGTTGCTCACTTTTAATATCTTTCGTAATATAAAAGTCAATTAAATCAGGTCGCTTCCGCATATCAGTTGGCCAATAAGTTGGTTCTCCAGAGCTTAAAAAGTCACTTTTATTTTCTATTATTGCATCGTAAAAATTTTTTCCTTTCGTGTTTGTTATTCTGGATCCCCATAAGGTATTCTTTGCATTGAAATCTCCGCCTGCAATAAAACGGCCTTCAAGAGTTTTAAGAAAGTCAAAGTATAGTGTCTTAGAATTTTTATGTTTAGGGCGGCAGTATATGGCAGAAAGGGTTAAATGACCACTAAAGTCCTCAATTTGTATAGATGTCGCTTGCAAGTAGTCCTGTCTATAGTGGTTCACATCAATGCATTTAATGTCTTTGTTTATAATTACTGCCGTTCCACCATGTGCCTTGTCATCAGGGTGATTGGTGTGATAAATAGTATAGTTAGGAATGTTTAAATAATTTCTATCTGTGAAATGTGTTTCAGATATTAGAGCTGCGTCTATGTTATTGTTTTTTAGGAATGTTTTTAATTCCAGTGCATGTTGGCTTAGACCGTTAGCGTTCCAAAGGACAATTCTTAATTTATCTTGTTCGTTCATTAAATTTAGCGCAAAGTAACGTGATCATGTTTATCATTGCAGACATTTGTGAGATTAATTGTTTCATCATATCTTTCAATTCTGAAATTTCTTTGTTTTCCGTTATAGTTGCTGCAATAGATTGACCATCATTTTTAGTGTTTATGGCTGTTACTTGAGCGTAAGATAAATTTGGTGTTGTAGTACTGTGTTGGGTTGTCACATTGTCTAGTGTAGTTTGTGATGCAACTTTTTCTTGTGTGTTTGTAATTGTGGTGGGATTTTTGTGTCTGAGACTTGGAAATTGCTGTATTTTTAATGATTTATAAATCATGCATCCCTTGTAATTAGCTGTGTGGTTTTTACCACAGAGAGCACATTTTATTTCGTTAATGTCCTTGACTGGGCATTCTATGGCTTTATGACTTCCAGCACATTTGACACACACAGGTGTTTTAAAACAAAAATTTTTTGTATGACCGTATTTTTGGCAGTTTGTGCATTGAGGCAAAGTGCGTTTTTGGTGTGGAGGCTCAAATTTAATTTTGCAATGTAATATAGTAGATGTGTAATAGTGTATATATCTTTGTTGTTGGGCTTGGTTTTTAATTCTAGTATAAACAGTGGCAAAGGTGATTTGGTAGTAGCGTGTAAGATGTTATGAATATTTGTAACCTCAGGCCCAAGTTCACCTAATTCTTTTGCAATTTCTCCTTTATCTGTGGAGTTGTGCAAGTTCCTCAGTATCACTTTAAATCCCCTTTGCACTTTGGGCTTATATGTATAATACTGAGTATTTTTTTCTTTTAATAATTTAGAGATTTGTGTATAGTGGTATGACTCTTTGGGTTGAATTTTTACTTCATTGTTTTGCAGGACTTTCATTTCAAAAACGCAATTCGGAAGTTTGTTTAGCGCGTCGGTTAAATATTTGATGTATTCAACATTCTGTACAAATATAGGTGGTGGTTTTGGAGTTTTAGATTTTTGCTGCTCATTAGTGTTGTTTGTCCCACTGTCTTGCGTTACTTTTTCTTTTTCATCATCAATAGAGAGTATATCAAATCTGTTTGATGTCAGAGTATGCGGGATTGATTTGTTATTTGTTGGTTTACTTAACCAGTAGGTTGTAATTGTTTTTTGGTTTGCTAATGCTTTATGTTTTTTGGTGGTTTTTGTTGTTTCTGTATTCTTATCTGGAGAATTACGTGTTCTCTTTGGAAGAGAAAGCTCTTTGTTGTTCTCACCTGCTTTTGCCTGCATAACTATGTTTGGGCATGTAGACATGATTGGCGAGTATGAGAAAATTGAAGAGTTTGTAGTAGCGGTTCTGCTTGTCGATGCTGATGTTGTAACTGTTGTGATTGTTGTTGCGCTTGTGAGAGCTACCAGACAAGTGGTGGGATGAGAAATGCTGATTAGTTGAATTGGAGTTTGGCATTGCTCATGCCATGAGTGAGGAGTTGTGGGTTTAGAGTTAAAATTAAGTTCGTAGTTTTCGTATTCCATAGCATAGTTTTTGCAGATTTGTACGAGGTTGAGTGTTCCCATATCGACTGCGTTTCCAGAGCTAGTTCGTCATTTAGTTCCGTTCACAGAAAGTAAAGCGATAGGTATATTTCTGACGAGCTCAATCTCCGCAAGCGAATATGTGCCTTAACGAGCTCATCGGCTCTCTCATTTCCTTGTATTCCTTTGCATTCTGGTATCCAGTAAATAGTGAACTGGCCGTTTCTGTAGAGTACATCCATTTTGTATTTGCATTGTTGAATGCATTTCGAGTTAATCCAAGGAGCCATAATAATCACTTGGCTTTCAATTTCAACAATTTCGCCACAAGTACCTTTTTTTAATTTTTTCTTCTACAAATTGGCATATTTTCACTGTTTATTCCAATAAAAAATCAAAATATTTCCATAAACATTGCGTTTTTCTAAAAATTTGCACTTAGGCGGACGTATTGATACACCCTGTATCGAGAGTGCAGCAATAAGTCGGCACTCGAGGAGAAGCTTTGCTGTTGACTTTTGAGCACCGATTTACTTATTAAATGGACTTCCTCTAATTCAATTACTTTCATTAAATACTGACAAAAAAGGTACGAAGGGCAGAAAGGGGCAGATGACCAAATGAAGTCGAAGTGCGAACCTCCTCCGGCACTTCGAGTGCCGGACCCTGTAACAAAAGATATAATGAATTTATTTATTTATGATTTTTGTTTTCTAATTTTTTTTTTTCAACAAAAACGGATGAAAAAAAAAGTTCTGAGAATAAAAAAACCAATACTCTTATTTCTTTCTCATTTAATGATCAATATTTTTTGTTTTTTACACGTAAGAATATAATCAGTTTTTTATTTAGAGATGAGGTTTGTCCCACACTTGTACTTACATGCGTGTCTATTGTACCTCGACAAAGTGTCGCCCTCTTGTCAGGCAAGCATTCACAAGCTCCTAAGCTTCACACAGAGGCTCAGATGAAGCGCCGCTTTGGTAAAGCGAATAACGATCTTTAACTTAAGCTCCATGCGGTCGGTATCCTTCGTTATCATCCTGCTCGAAGCAAATATAACTTATCTGACCGAAGACTAGACATTTGCCCATGTAGTGCAACACTGCCTAATCCCCTTCTGAACGTTTTTCATTAAAAGCCAAGTCTCTTACGCCAATTGTGTGGAGGTACTCCTTCAAGTGAATAAATTCCATGATTAGGTCAGCAATAGCCAGCAGGTCGCGTTCGGCCAACGGCAGTGGAAATTTAGTCCTGCTATAAGCTGCTTACTGGCTTCCGTATGTCTGAGCTGCATGCGACAGTGAGTTGTAAACCAATGAATTTCTCTACCGAACCAGTTCCAGCAAATGTGTCAGCCCTTTCGTTGACCTAGACGGCAGCAACTTCTAGCACCTACTGTATTTGCCAAGCTTGTTCAGTCCCTTTACTTTCAAAGAACTTCGTTATGAGCAATGAGAGGACAAAATCAGCAAAAATCAATGAGAATTTTGATCAACTTCAAACTTTATAAACTAAAACTTATTGCGCTAAAAAACTAAGCACCCAATTAATTAATTTTTAATTTTTTTCTTTTTTAATTTGAAATCGTATTCAAAATTTTTCGAATTTTTATTAATTTTGTACTAAGTTTGAAACTTTGATTAATATTACATTTGTTAGAGAATGAGAGAATGGTTTTTTTTTTACATTAAATTAAAATGAAACAATTTTCTTAAATTAAATCAAAATTAAAATGAATTTAGAAAATATATAAAAAGTCAAAACTTGTAAATATGTGGAGGTTTCATAATTTTGTAGCGAAGTTTCCGCCCATTTCTTCAGCAAAGTTGCATTGTTATATCTCGTACTGTGTAGATATATTTATGTACGCATAAATTTGTATTTATTGGTGAAATTTAAAATAATTTAGCTTACACAAATTAGTGTACAAATCTCTTTCTGAATTTTATAATTAAATTTTAAGCAACTCATTTGCTCCTCCATAATATTTCTGATTCCTTTATTTATGAGCTCATTCGGTCGAGACTCGACCATCTTTTTTTTTGCTTTGCTAACTCTTTATTTCTAAATTTTTTGTAATTCTAATAAAAAAATTTTATTCAGAAATTTTTTTGAGTGCATAATTTGTTTATTAAACATCAATAATTTTATTAAATAGCCGCATAAAACTTCCGCATATCCTTCTACTCGAATGTGAGCTGCGCATCTTGATGATTTTTGATTGATTTTTGCAAAATGATTTGTTATGGTAGAAATGCACTCCAAGTTTTGTCAGTAACTACTACATAAAAGAAGCTTATTTTCAATCATTTCTTGTTTCATAGAGCCCGGCAATCAGCTTTGAATGCAGCACCTGCTGCCACGAGTCCGCTAATACTCATATCGTGGTTACATAAACTTAGAGCTTTGCATACAAAAATGTTCGGTAAGTATGCGCAAGTAGATATATTTACAGGTTCCCTTCATTAATGCTTTGCGTGTTCAATTTCCAAACAAGGAATTTGTTACATGAGGCTGCTGGCTATTTAATTCAAATTTCAACAAATACGATACTCCGTACATGCAACTTGAGCGGATGTTACAATGGTATAAGGTGCCACAAAAAGTGTATTCCGATTTTATATTGCTGCAATGCCATGCATAATTTGAGGCAGTAAATTGATTTTTTCCGTATATGGAAAATGATATTCTATAGATGGCCACCATCAAAGTTGAACGAAAATGCTGTCAAAAGACTGAACGGCTTGTTAAAACTCACGAAGACGGGCATTAAGAATGGCAAACACAATACATAGCACTGGTAACGCAATGGACCCTAGAGGTCTAAGTGAGGTTTTTTAAGAGATCAGCCAGCACTACCTAACCTAACCTTATAAATTTCTGGGCGAGTCCGAAGTACCTGCGGTTTATTTATATGGGTAAATTTCTTCGAGTAACCCCACAGAAAGTAGTCTGGGACCCTCAGATCGAGCGAACTCGCTTTTCATTTGTTACCTCCCGCCTACTCTTGTCTTCAAAAAATATGTCAAGGCCAGACGTTTCTTACTTATTACTTTCATGCGTCAGTTAACCAGCCGCTGTCTGATGTACGGTGAGCTGGCGCCAGCTGTTAAACCATCCGAATATTACATGAAAACAACTTAAGGTTAAGTTAGTCTAGTCTGGTTGGCATTCAGCCACGTACATACTTTGTGATCCCTAGCGATACCAGATGAAGACCGACCTTTACGGAAAATGAAAGTAGACATCATGTAGGATGTCAACGCAAAAGGCTTTAAATATTTTTCAACATTTTTTTTTGTTGAAGAATCTGAAGAAAAACTACAAATGATGTTGCGCATTTTCGCTTCGCTTTTGACGATTTCTCCTCAACATTTTCACAGCTCGAATGTTTTCGAGTG
Source organism: Anastrepha ludens (assembly GCF_028408465.1). Classification (NCBI taxonomy): domain Eukaryota; kingdom Metazoa; phylum Arthropoda; class Insecta; order Diptera; family Tephritidae; genus Anastrepha; species Anastrepha ludens. The sequence goes on along the minus strand of NC_071500.1, from coordinate 112,450,827 downwards.
ACTAGTCCTGACTCTTTAACTTGAGGCACCAGGCATCGAACTTGTTGAGCAATTGGTGCCACGCAGTTCGCATATTTATTCCGAAATTCTCGACGAACGAACTGAACAAACTTTTTTACATTCTGGTGGCAAGACCTCTTCACTGCCATATTCGTCATCTGCCAAATGTGGAAGAAAAACGTAATTAAATATTTTTAGCCTCTTCAAAGAGGATAAACTTTTTGCACCACCTTTTACCTATACTCATACACTCATACAGAACATACTTCTACACCATTCTGAAAATAATACATTTACTTTCGGCATTATATCTCATACGCTTGCGGTTCATTGCAAAATTCTCTGGTACAACTTTTTTATGTTCAGCTAATTTTAGCTGCCAGCCACAAGCTCACTTGTATGATTTTTGATTTTTTTCTCATTTCTGCATGGAATTATGTAACTTAAACCATGCAAAAAAACTACGCTTTTGATAGCTGTCGCTTCATCCTGCATTTCCTGTGATTAAAATTACCTACACCTGGGCTCATAATAATAAAAGCGCTGACTATTTACTTAAATTTTTCTTTTATTTTTTATTTTTTTTTTTATAAAAAACATAGTTTAATATAAAAAAATGTATAAATGATATAGTTGATTCTCGTACAGAAACCATATAAATCCAATTTTCAAACTTTCTCCAAATTAAAAAAAAAAATTCAACAAATTAAAACTTCAAACATTTTAATTAGTATTTTTCTAAAAATTCTGGGTATGCAGTTGTATAGCCTATTCAATTTGGTATAATAAAGTGCAACTTTGAAGCGGCTCAAAAATTTCGTTTAGTTTTACAATTTATTCTTTCCTGGATGTCTTGGGCATTTTCTCTATATAAAAAAATATGCAGCAACAAAAACCAATTTGTTGAAATTCAAATCGAACTTCGACCCACTTTAACACAATTTTATTCAAATATTGAACGGAATACAAAAGTGCGTACCCAGAATTTTTCTAGAATGTCAGACCAAAAAGTTAAACAAAAATGTGTTGAAAAGTGGTTGAATTTTTGAAAATTCTCGTGAAGTTTGAAAATTTTAGTTAGACAGATTTTACTGGTATACGGTTATTGGTTACGGTATAAACTATATTCTTAAGAAAAACTAAAATAAATTAAAGAAAAAATAAATGAATAGTCAAAACTTGCGAATGTCGCGCCGCTATTATTGTGAACACCGTTGTATATGTGTATGTATGTATGTGGTATGATGTACCAGTCTTCCCCGCGGTGTTCGGCAGTGTACGGGTATGTAACATAAAGTATTATGCAACTGTAAATTGTGGCAAATTAGCTTTTAATAGAAATTTGCATACATGTTTTCCAGAATGTGTATATGTACTCATGCATGCATTGTATGTATGTATTTACATTTGTGAAAGTTTTTGGAAATTGCGAAATTTAAATGCGCCTGTCAGCTAATGAAAAGACAAACTTTAATTGGGAAAAAATGTTAAAAAACAAAAATTGTGATTGAACAAAAAAAAGTTTACAACTGTCAAAAATTAAAAAGTTAAAATTTTGACTGTGAAACTACTAATTGAATAACTGAAATTTGATGCTCTGGCTTGTGTATTTGTACATCTCCGCCGCAAACTTCACTGGCGTTGACCGGCACTTGATAGTTGGAGTAATGGAAATTAGTATCTGAAAAAGCAAATAAATAACGAATTAGCGTTAATAGTGGAACTAAATTTAATCAAATATTGCAATTAAAGAATTATATGCTAAAAGAGAAATTGTATACACATACATACATACATATTTACATATGAACATACAACTCACAGCCAGCATAGCCTTAAGATAAAAAAGTAGAGTCTCACAAAAAGCGATGTCTCTTTTCTTAGCATGAAATACCAAATGATAAAAGAAATTATCACTATTATTTTCTCTACTTGTTTAATTTTTACAGCTTTTACAAAACCTTTTTAGAACTTACAAGCCAAATTGAAAAAAAACAGCTCCAGGAACATTGGCCCTCAGTTGGAAAGAAAATAAAGGGTGGTTAAATTTTAAGGGCCGGTGTTGATTTTGATTAAAATAGAATTTTTTTAAGAAGTTATTACCATTTTTCTTTATTATGATAATACTAGTACGGCTCAATTACGCATAGAATAAAATATTGGCCAAATAGCTACCCCGCCCTCGGCGGCACCCCTCCATCCGATGGCCCAAATTTTCGATGACGCTGAGGCATAATTGAGGTTCTATGCCGTTAATGTGCCGAATTATCTCATCCTTTAGCTCTCAAATTGTTGTTGGCTTATCGACGTTCACCTTTTCTTTCAAATAACCCCAAAGAAAGAAGTCCAACGGGGTCAAATCATATGATCTTGGCGGCCAATTGACATCGCCGCGACGTGAGATTATATGGCCATCAAATTTTTCGTGCAAAAGAGCCTTTGTTTCGTTAGCTGTGCGACAAGTGGCACCGTCCTGTTGAAACCACACATCGTCCACATCCATATCTTCCAATTCGGGTCATAAAAAGTTAGTTATCATCTCACGCTAGCGAATACTATTCACAGTAACTGCCTGATTTTGGAAAAAATACGGCCCAATGATGCCGCCGGCCCATAAACCGCACTAAACAGTCACTCTTTGTGGGTACATTGGTGTTTCGGCAATCAATCTTGGGTTATCATTCGCCCAAATGCGAATTGGCGAATTCACTGAAGTGAAAATGTGCCTCATCACTGAAATCACGAAGTGCGCGATATGCATTTTGATTTGAACGCCCGTTTTCATAATAAGCCCGAATAACTTTAACGCGTTGCTCGATTATGTATCTTTCCTTGGTTCCGATTGAGTTAGTCTGAAATTGAAAAATGTCAAATAAAATGCAGAAAAAAACTTGACGCTTAGGCGTGGCTCACAATAAACAGCGGCCCTTGAAACCACCCTTTATATTTGGTAACAATCGCTTCTCTTCGTAGGCAATGGCAAATCTTGCACTGCTTTGACATGGAATTTGATTTTAAAAAATCTCTTTGCGATTTAATGGTGGCGCAAAACTCTAAGGCTCCACATTTCGTAACTCAGCATCAGCATCTGTGTCATCTCTCTTTATTTGTGCATTTTCTGCCTAAACAGAAATACTTGGGGGTGACGTATATTAGTAAACCCACCTGTGATTAGCAATCGAACGAAGTACAACCAAAAAAATTCTCTGCACATTCAACAATTAGAGTTCTAATTAAAACGGAATGGACTAAAGTTGATACTGAAAAAAACAAAAACAAAATATTTGACTCAAAACACTGATTGATGTTTTTTGTAATGAAGATTTCAAAAGCAAATTGTGAGCAATTCTTCAAAAGCAAAGGACGACCGACCGAGTAATGAAGAAATTCATCATAATTGGATGCGCAGATGGTCGATACGATAGATGACTTCAATACAAAAAGCTACAATGAAGAGATGCACCTAAAAGGCCAAAATCGAAAACGGCTGAAGGATGAAGGCTGACTTCGGCTGACTGAAGATGATTGAAAGCAGGCAAAAACACGTAAAGGCAGGCAGCGGCAGCAGCAGGCATACAAAAGCATTGACAAAGGTGCGCACTTTCGCTGGAGAAGAACAATAATAATACACATAAAAATGGACAAGGAAAGAGTTGCAATTTGTTATTTGTAGCGACGGTTTGATGGATGAGTCGTCGTAGGACTCAAATGGGCGAGTAACCACCTTGAATGCGACGAGCGACAAATGTTAGATTAAAGGGGTTGCTGCTGGATGTAGATGCGGAATATGAAAGAATGTAATATACGTTGTATGTGGATACCTTCCAACTTCTTAGGAATGAACAGTAGAAAAAGTTGAAAAATGGAAATTGAAAGTATTGTGCGTGCACAAAAATGTGTATGGATGAAAAATGAAGCAGGTTGAGGTAGACACAACGCGGTAATCTATATGAAAAATGAAATATGGCGACAATGTGTCATGGAAGGGATTTTTTCATTTTTATTTTGAATAGAGTAGCAACCACAATCATGAAAAAGAAGAGGAAGTGGGAAGTACAATTTCAAAGTAAAATTATTTCTAAAGGATTGAAGGCGAGAAAAATTACAAAAATTATAAAAAGTTCGCTGTCACAAAAAAGAGTGGACAAATGATAATTTATTAAAAGCGCAAACTCATTCACATCAAAATGAAAGAATATAATTAGTATGAAAGTAGGTAGACAGTACTTACATATAACTTGTATGCAGCTAAACCCTCTGTCAACAGCCCTGTTTGAGCTAAACAATGATCCTACTCTTGATATGGCACGGCCCTTCGCAAGAGCTCGCAGCTTCTTTCTAAATTTTTAAACTGGACTCTAAGCCTACTTGTCCAATAGTCAGTTAGAATCTATTGCATGATTATTCATATATTTGACTAAATAAAATATTAATAAATACTCAAAAATGCTACTAGAAATATCGAAAAAAGAGAGACACCCTCCGCGTGCCAACTGCTTCTTGCCATTATTTTTGATTACCAGTCGAAAGTTCTTGATGTGCACAGAATAACTCCAGCATGTGAAACGATCGATATTCGACGAAATATTAAGTCTTAAAAGTAAAACAAAGACAAACGTTTGCTTTATTTGGGTTATGCAAAACATTAAATATTATTCTAAAGGTCGTAACATTAACTGAAAATTCAACTCGTGCCCTTTTGAACTCATTTTCAAGCGTACAAAATCTTTACTTGGCTTCGATTTGAGAGGTCGTCAGTTGAGCTTACATTATTAATGTAGTTATTGCACTTTCTTTTATGAAGGTTTTTTTAAGGGTCATTCTATACGAAGCTAACGCGAAAAAAACAGCTGTGTTCACATTAATACCAGCACGACATATCGTTTTATCTATCATATTTAATTATAATATTTTTTTTAATTTTCTATTTTCGTGTAAAAACATAGTTTATACTACAGCAAAAATTGTATAACTCGAAGTTTTAAACTTTGTATAATTAAAAAAAAAAGTTCGACAAATTTCCATAAAAAATTCAAAATTTTTAGTAAGAATTTTAAAAAAATTCAAAGTTCGCGATTTCGTAGCCAATTAAATTTTGGACAATATTGGGGCAGTTTAAAGTTACTCAAAAATTGCATTGGTTTTCGAGCATTTTTTTTGTTGACATTTCTTGTGCGTTTTCTCAAAAAAAGTATAAACAAAGTTTCGAGCATTCGTTAGTCCCGATTTACACAGGGAAACATTTTGTTCATGGGAGAAGGATGGACGGAGAAGACAGAGGGGTTTTAGTGTCCCATACAGGCGACACGCTTTGTGCTTCTTATTCGTATTTTCAATCTTAAAGTCGGCTGCAGAACAATATTTGTTGCTGCATTCATTTTCTCCTTTTATGTGATAAAGTTCTGCGTTGATTCCAAATGGAAGAAATCGCCCATGACTAATAGCAAAACGGTGCTTAAGAAATACAGGAAGATTTTTCCTAGTAAAGGAGGTGTGATTTAAAAAACTTTTGGGGCACGCTTATGTTGATTCCAAATTTTTTTTCCTTTATAAATACTCAAGTTAAATGTAAGTTAAGTATTTATATTTTATATATTTATTATAGAAGTGTTTTTTTTTATTCAAGTAAAAAAGTTTACCAGCTAACAAAGGCAATCGTCTCCAAATAAGCCTTGATGACTAACCTTCTATGTTACGCTACCCATCCACCAACTATTCAAGAGTTAAGGCATAGAATCGAAGGCGCGTTAGTTGAAGTTGGCAAAAGTGTACTAAAAAATGTGATTGGCAGAATGAGGTACTGTAGAGGCGGCCATGCATATCACTTGAATGAAATTGCGTTTCAGGTATGATATAAAAGTTTACTCTTTTTAAGAAAAAAAATAAATAACTTTAAAATAATCTGGCGTGTTTTATTTATAACCGAAACAAATTCTATGTATTTATAATTGGCGCTAAAGCTATTAGAAAAAACTTTTTCTTAATTTTGATGTTCTACCGAGATAGATTCGAACCTGCGTTCTCTCTGAATTCCGAATGGTAGTCACGCATCCAACCATTCGTCTACCGCGGCCGCCCAGAAGCAATGCAAATTCTATACAAAGCGCTAAACAAACCACCTCGTGTTACACAAATTTGACTTATGAGTGCACAAATGCAGATATCTTCATATTTACAAAACAAACATGTTGAAAAATAAAATTTAGGACACCCGTTATGCATAGTAAATAAACACTAACAAAGCAATAAAACCCAGAAAAATTAAATCGAATTAAAAACTAAAAATTTTCAGCGTATAAAATCCACAAACTACCAAAAAATTGCGCTGATTGTAAGAATTTATATTTTTTATATTTTATAGTTATAATTTATATTATACAATAGTACATACATATTTTCAGCCACACACAAGCCATAAGAATGATAGAAAGGCAAAACATAGAAATAAAAAATAAAAAAATATTAGACATTTTGGGCATTCATTTTCATATGCATAGAAAATCATAAAATTTGCAAGCACAATTTCGTAAATTTTATTACCATCACTCACAATTATATTCAAGAGCAGTTTTTAGTTAGTTCATTGGATCGAAACGCACATATTTTTTCAAATATATATGTACATAGGCATTGAAAAAAGTTAATAAAAATAATAAAAAATGATTTAAAGTATTTTTATTTTTTTTTTTTTTGTTATTTTTTGCATGCATCTATAGGTATGCGTTCACATTGACAGCTGTCAGCTAAATGGCATAGCTTAATGTGTCGCAGATGTGTCAAAATGTGCGCACAAAAAGGAGTTTCCCCATTAAACCGTCCATCCGTTCGGTGACTGCCAGTGACGCTTATGGTGAGAAAATGTCAGTGCAATTGTCTGGCTGGTCGGTGCATTTATTTTTATTACCGCTTTGAATGATTAATTTTTTCAGAAATGTCTGCTGTGCGAGCATGCCATCACATAGATTGCATACAAATACATACATATATGTACATATGTATGCATAACACTGCATAGCTACACAAGCGGAAGGTCATAAAAAGTGGCTCGTAAAATGCAGCATTTTTCACACATTTCTGTAATGCAAGCAATTTTTTTCGACGTGTCACATTTTTTCGTTTATTTACACTTTGCACTTCGTACATTGAATGCCGGATAAGTGTGAATCCTTAAAAGGCATTCAATTCATAAAGCGGTAAGTGAAGTTTTCATTACATATTTAAAAAAATTTTTGTATGAGATTTTTATAAACACCTGCAATTAATAGAATTCCAAAAGTTTTTGAAAAGAATCAATGCTTATGGCTATTAACCCTCGTCTTGGACTTAGCTATGGAGTTGACAGCTCTTCTATTTTATAAGCACATTTAGAGACTCATGGGTTATGTGCTGAAGACCGATATGCATCCTCGTGAACAAGCGCGCTTTCAAAATATTTTTTTTGTGGTGGTTGCTTATGTCCTTTTTACCTGGTCATCATCAAAAACAAAACATTTTTTGATATTCTTCTTTTTCAAATATACACACTTGGGCAATGGACCAAAAATATACGCCAAGCAAGGCCGCTTTATTACATAAACCAATGTTCACAGCGCAATACATTACAAAGTTTTGAATGTTTATTTATTTCCTATTTAATTTATATTATTTTTTAATAAAAAATATGGTTGATTTCCCTACAAAAACTATAAAAATACAAATTTCAAGCTTGGCCCAAATTAAAAGCAGATCTCTACAAATTTTCATAAAATTTTACTCCTTTTAAGCAGAATATTTAAAATATTTCGGGTATAGTTTTATAGTCTAATTATAAATATTATGGCCTTATTATATAGTGCTAAGTTGCCCAAGTTGTGTTGATTTTTAATTTTTTTTCCAGCTGTTTTTCATCTGACCCAAGCCGGATATCAAGAATCTCTGGAACAAGATAGACATGCAGGGCTGACCCAACAAGCCGTGAAAATTTGCATTTTCGAAACTAGCAGCGCTGTGAACTGTTTCTAGCTTTCTTTTAGTACGCTCCTTATAATTTCTAAAATCTGAGCACAGTGACATCACCAGCACCCACCTGAAGCTTTTTTGTTTTGTTAAAAACACAAATTGCCAAATCGAAGGATCTAAGTATCTGTGATATAGAAGACCTGTAAGATCAGAATTTGTTTTTCTTCTTTTCTCTAGACGCTAGTATGTATTTTTTTGCTTTTAATTAATTGAAATACAGTAAACAACCAAATAAAAAATATTAAAAAAAGCAGATTATAAAAATTATACACTAAGCGAATTGCTATATGGGGCACTGAAAAAAAAATCTTTTTGTAATTAGAAAATAACACATAACGGCATAAGGAAACAAAACAAAAGTAAGAAATAACTCATTTTAAACGATTTATTTCAACCTTTTATCTTAAAAATTTAATTTTCGAGGGCGTAGAAGGAAGTAGATGGGACAAAGCTAATATTAAACTTAAGAAAATAATAAATATTAATAAAATAATTTAAAATAATATTCAATAGCTTGTATGATCTCCGCTATTTATTCTAACTGATACTATTCGTCGTGGCATTGAGTTTGCGAGTGGCTGAAGGGCACTAAAGTCTATTTTTGCACATTGGCTAATAAACTTACTTTCTAAGAATGCTCAAAAGGTTCTCCATTGGATTTAGATCTGGAATCACCGCGTGGTTCTTCAGCGCAGAAATATTTTTCAACTCGAAAAACTCCTTTGTACGCTAGGCGCTGTGGATTGGAGCACTGTCCTGTTGATATGTCCAAGATTCACCGTGAAGTTCTTCGGCAAAATTAAATGAAACATTTTCCAAGACCCTTACGTAAATGTCTGCCTTCATCTTTTGCGATCACAACTTAGCTAGAAAACAAGGTTAGATTGTATAAAGCTATATTGAAGCCTATATGGACCTACGGTATACAGCTTTGGGGAACTGCTAGTAAGGCCAATGTGGAGATTTTGCAACGCTACCAGTCAAAGACCTTACGAACACTTATTAATGCACCTTGGTTTATCACAAACGAAGCCATACACATGGATCTAGGTATTCCATTTGTTAAGAGAGAAATCTCAGTATATTCTAACAGATACATTGAAAGACTGTCAAATCATGTAAACACAAATGCTATTTGCTTGTTGGACACAACCAATGAAATTAGACGATGAAAGCGTAATCATGTCTTAGACTTGTCATTCCTTTAAATTTGTCAATTTAATAATAATATATTAATAAAAAAACAAAAAAAAAAAGAGCTAAATATGAAATTGCTAAAATGCTCCAATAAATTTTAAAATTCTAATATTAGTTATACATGAAGTAAGTTATACAATTTTCGAGTAAAAATTAAATCTAATAACATAAAAGATGCATAAGAATTATAAAAAGAAAAAATTCTATAGTTTTCTATGTAGTTTTGCACCAGTGTAAATACTATGCTGTCATTAGGTGATAAGATCTCTTTTGCTGAATATCTGTATTCTAAGATAGATTGCAAATACAGTATTTCTATTAAAAAAAAAAAAATCTTATGCGAAATTATAAAAATTAGGGTAATTTTACGGTAGCTAAAACACCCCCAAGTCATGTGAGAGTCACCGTGAAAATTTCGGGAGCGACGCGTTTGTAGCTACTTTATAAAGGACAAACCAACTTCATAATTTTCCTCTAAAGTAGCTACTAACACGGCGCTTCTGAAATTTCCTTTAATGTAGATAAAATTAATTGAAGTCAAGTGTTGATCAAATGGCAGACAAGAGAATTACTAGCGAGAAATTAAGCCAATTCTGGAAAATTCGTTTGAATTAGTGTCTGTGATTATATTATTCAATGTCACAAGTAAGAAGCCTCATTTAAAGGTGTTTTAAAAGATTTGTTGGCTTGGGTTTATACTTCGTTTCATTAACCACTTTCCGGTACTTTCATGGCAGTATGCACAGTTAAGCCCCAGCGGTCTTAGTTGTTTAGAAAAAGAGCTGGAATTATTGATCAATATGTAATTTACATTTGTATGAACTGATGCCTTTTAATTCAGTGAACCATCGTCGCATAAAACTCACATTAAATATCAGCCGAACAATGCACGACTTTTAAATATGAGTATACGATTACTTTATTGTCTATACATACATATGTACCCACATAAAATATGCATAATTTTAACACAATCAAGCGTCCATAAAGTTAGTACTTTGGAAGTGTCGTATAAACCGCACAAGCTGGCGTTATTTACCATAAATATCAGTTGAAACGGCTACATAATTTAGTTGTTGAAAGTTGGTCAGCATGTTCTACAATACTTATGCGAATACACAGACACACACATATATACATACACACCTTCATATTTGAAAGCGCCGATGCTACAAAGTCTGCGGCGGGTTGATGTCGTGACGATGGCACGTAAATTTCCAAACCTCTTTTCATTTTTGTGAACTCACCAACAAAATTTACAACATCAAATCACGTTAAAAAGAGTTTGTAAAATATACATACATACATACATGCACACATACATATAATATAATAGTAGCGTGCTAACGGTAATAGAGTTAGTCATAATAGCAAATAGTGATGTGTCGGAGTGACTGTTGGAGTCAAATTTGCAGTGGGACACGAAGGCTTAAACTAAAAAGAAAAAAGTTGTATATTAGTAGTATAGTAAAATTATATTATAAGGGCTTAGTCATTGGAAGTAGCAAAGTAGCCACAAACTATTACCTAAAATTGATGAGCTGAAAGCAGCAACAATTTAGTACCCAGAATAGCGCTTTCAACACATTACGCTCATGAGCTCATACTAAAAGCGCTAAAAATAGGCTGGCTAGAAGTTTTGGTAGTAAAATCAGATTTAAGTTAATTTGACACGCAGGTCTTCTAATTTCAACTGAATGGGGACTTACAAAAATATAAAAAAAAAATTAAAAACATATAGATAAAAAACTATACGAAATTATGAGAGCAATAATTTAAAAACGAAAATCACTACAAATGCATTCTCATGATTAAGCGTATTTCTGTTCTGTTCTTCAACTAATTTAATATATTCCGCCTCAGTTACGCACTTAAATGACATGACAAGTTTTTACTTTCCCTTACAACAAACCAAATGAAAAATTAAAAAGGGATAAAAGTTAAAAATGAAATTGCTTTGAATTTAAGAAGAGCTAAAAACTAGAAATTCTTGCGTGGCACTTAAAATAAGTGGATGACGTGCATTTCAGCAGGTCCAACCGGAGATAATCGTTAGCCAAGACATGCAGAGACATGCAATCCGTGTAGCAGATGAAGTAGTAGACGAGAGACGAGGGGCACCCCAAAATAATGCACGAAAAAGCAAAAGCAGAACACAGCAAAGCCATAAAAAAGTAGCCCAACAATTTAATAAAATGCACAAAAAAAAAACCATTCTATCCCTGGCTAAAAGGTAACCTATACAAATACATATATCTTTTTTATTCCCTCTTTTTCCTTTCCCTTTTTTTACCTCATTTTGTATTATAGCCAAACACCAAAAATGCTGAGCTGCTAATTTATTTGGAGTCATGCCGTCATTGACGTAGCCCTTGCCTTTGCCTGTGTCGTCATCTAAATGATTGGTCGCCATGTCATTATCGCACAATTGTGTATGTGTGTATGCATGTAGCTCTGTCGAAACGCCTTGTCCAGTCGGTGTTTTGGTCATTTGTAAGCAGCGTGACGCAGCCAGAAAAAGACCTAACAGATGAGAGGATGCCCAAGCAGGGGCTGATACCTTTTGCTAAATTAGACGATATTGTTGGTTGTGTAAATGCACTGCCTTGAATTTGAGTTAAAGCGTATGTGTGTGCATGTATGTTTGTATGTACGTATATGTAGCTGGATATTGGTGACGATGGATCAACCAAACGAAATTGGTTGAAAGATGAGATTAGCTGTTGTAAAAAGGAAAGTAGAAGTGGGAATTAAAATTTTGCGGTTGCTGCATTCTGCGACTTTCAAAATGTAATAAAGTTACTCTAACGCCAAAACACCAGAAACGGAGAAACCATTTAATCGGTCGTATATGGCTTTTTGTATTTTTTCATATATGTACATATAATTGTTCCTAAAACGCAAAATATTCACACTACGTGACATTTCAGAAGGAAAACTATTACCTGTGCCACTATTCACTTGCCCGAAAATCGTCTATACTGGGCAATGTGGAATATATTTGTTTCATTTCAAATAAAGGGTATTTCAAAAGTGACGCTTAGATGTCAGAGGTGAATAATTCCTAGACGGTACGTGCTTTTTATGTCATCTTTGACATTTGTCAAGTAGACAAAAGTGCAATTTTGGACGAATTATTGTAATTCACTAAGGAAATTGTTCAATGGTCAACCTGTAATAACAATATATCGGAAAATTCGTGATTATTTTGAGTGAAATAATCGCCTGAATGAGTCGACGACTCGAAGGTTGGTAAAAAAAAATTTAAAAAACCGATTCTTTCGTGGATAGAAAAAAGACTGCTAGACCAAACACCGGCTCTGATTCAAAATTCGTGACGCATATCAAGCAGATTTCTTTGTGTATTGCAAACCATTATGAAATATTAGCAATACTTGCATAACAGTCAAGCCCAATTGATTACGTATCATTTCGAATACATGTCATTAATGGGCCTCCGTCAATTTTCCTCTGCACCCGAGAAACATTTATTTCGTCGGTCGACGATTTTGGCCGTTCTTCTCGAGGCTCGTCGCACTGAGAAATATCCAATATGGAATCTTTGGTACCTCTTAAAAATAGTCTCCCGTTTTATATGCAGTTTTAAGCTTATTCAAAATCTCTACAAGCTTGAGTTGACGTCAAAGGCCATGAAGTATTGGGTAACAAATTTCCTGCTGTTTCGGTGGCAGAATTTTTACTGATATGCATCACTTATTTTAGGTTTGCTTGTCTCTATTCAAAAATGAAGCATCGAATTAAAATTAAATGGCATTTTAACCCTTTCGCGCCTACTGGAACAATATGTCCCAGGCTCGTACAAAGTTATTTATTAGTTTTGTTATTCAATAAAACTTCCATCTTAACTGTCCCAATAAAAGTTCTTGGTTTCATTTATAAGAAAAATCCCAAAAAATTCGTAATTATAATACACGTGGCACCACTGATCCAGTTAACAAGCACGTGTTGAGAAATTTTGACGATATGGCAAGACAAACGATGTCAAAAACATATGTTCCGCGTTCGTCATTGCGTTAGCATCGAATCAGTAAATAGTGCACTTAGAATTCTCCCTACATTGCATTTAATACATTCTTAGAATATCAGTAAAGGTGAATAGCATATAATTTTGTATGTCTTGGGATCTATTGACCCAGTTTGCATTTTACATGGGACTTATTTGTACCAATATGGTTTTTCCCAGATGTCGAAGAAAAAGTACACTTTGGAAGAGGTTGCAGATATTTTATATGAAAGCTCTGAAGAGGAAGATTTTAGCCCATCTGAGAGTAGCTACAAACCATCGTCAAACTCTGGGAACAGCAAAGCAGATGGAGATAATACTTATGAAGGTGAGAGTGATGCTTTCTATTCCGAATCAGACGAAGAATATGCTGCCGATGACATAAATTCGAGTGTGGAGGAGGAAGAAGAATTATGCGAGAATGAGGTGAGTGAAGCACCTGCCATTGCCACCTGGACTAACATCATAGAAGATGGATGTTTCGAACCCAAATTTCGAATGCCATTAGAAGGAGATTCTCAAGTTCTTGTAGATTTTCCCAGAGGGTGTACCGAGTTCCGTGTATTTAGAGAATTTTTTCCAAAAAGTTTGTGTATTTTTATTGCACAGTGCACAAATCAGCGACTAAAAAACTTAATAAAGAGAAGAAAACTAATAGAGCATTAACCGATAAACATGAAATAATGGTGTTTTTAGGCGTGGCTATGATTATGCACTACAACCATTTGCCATCATTACATGATTATTGGAGCAAACACGCATCAATGGGAAACGAAATGATAAAGCAAAGTATTTCTCTATATTTAAATGATTGTGACAAACCTGATAATGCTCCAAAAGAGTACCATATATCCGAAGTCGTTTCATGTATGAAACGAAAATTCATGCGAATACGAAGTGATAGTCCTTTTCAATCAATCGATGAATGTATGGCAAAGTTCAAAGGTAGCTCCAGTCTAAAGCAGTACAAGCCTATGAAACCAATCAAACGCGGTGTTAAAATTTGATTGCGATGTGATGCAAAAACAGGATATACATACAATTTGAATGTATACACTGGTAAAGATGTCACCACTAATCTTTCTGGAACTCTTGGAGAAAGAGTGGTTTTGAAATTAGCAGGTACTATCCGTGATTATGATGTGGCTGTTGCATTCGATCGATTTTTCGCATCAATAACATTGATGAAATCGATTCCATTTCCTGCTATTGGTACATATATGAGAAATCGAAAAGAAACACCGGAGTTCGGGTCGCGACTAGAACGTGGGCAAAACCAGTTCCAAATAAACTGCGATGGTCTACTATCTACTCGTTGGATGGACTCGAAAGAAGTACTTGTTGTCTTCAACTGTCACAAGCCGAGCATAGGAGAAGTAGATAGGAAGCAAAAGGACGGTAAGAAGAAAAAAGTTGCCTGCCCCTTGCTATTGTGGACTATAATCATTTGGTGGGGGGCGTAGATCTAATAGGACTATGAATAAGTTCGTGCGGTTTTACAACAGATGGCGTAACTTGATTATTATTCCATCGATCCACATTTCCAAACATTCATTGGAGAGCTACTGTCGTAAGGCACAAACGTCAGTATAAGTTTTTTATTTGAAGCGTAAACAACAATATTTTTACCACACTTGAAAATGTCGAATTTCGTGCCAAATAATGTGTTTTTGCGGGGAATTCTTCTTCATTATTTTAATATGAAGAAAAAAGCAGCCGAAAGTCATCGTATCTTGGTGGAAGTTTATGGTGAGCATGCTCTATCTGAGCGAACGTGCCAGAAGTGGTTTGCACGCTTTAAAAGTGGTGATTTTGGCTTGGAAGACGAAGAACGCGAGGGTGCGCCGCCAAAGTTCATGGATACCGAATTGGAGGAATTGCTCGATCAAGATCCGGCTCAAACGCAAGAAGAGGTTGCAAAAACTTTGGGAGTTGATCAATCAACCATTTCCAAACGTTTAAAAGCCATGGGAATGATCCGAAAGGTAGGCCATTGGGTGCCGTATGAATTGAAGCCAAGAGACGTTGAACGCCGTTTTATGGCATGCGAACAACTGCTTCAACGGCACAAAAGAAAGGGTTTTTTGCATCGAATTGTGACTGGCGATGAAAAGTGGGTCCATTACGACAATCCAAAACGTCGGGCAACGTATGGATACCCTGGCCATGCTTCAACATCGACGTCGGCGCAGAATATTCATGGCCTGAAGGTTATGCTGTGTATCTGGTGGGACCAGCTGGGTGTTGTGTATTATGAGCTACTGAAACCGAATGAAACGATTACGGGGGATGTCTACCGACGACAATTGATGCGTTTGAGCCGAGCACTGCGAGAAAAACGGCCGCAATACGCCGATAGACACGACAAAGTTATTTTGCAACATGACAATGCTCGGCCACATGTTGCACAAGTGGTCAAAACATACTTAGAAACGCTCAAATGGGATGTCCTACCCCACCCGCCGTATAGTCCAGACCTTGCGCCATCCGATTACTATCTCTTCCGATCGATGCAACATGGCCTGGCTGACCAGCACTTCCGTAATTACGATGAAGTCAAAAAATGGATCGATTCGTGGATTGCGGCAAAACCGACCGAATTTTTCACAAAGGGAATCCGTGAATTGCCAGAAAGATGGGAAAAAGTAGTAGTAAGCGATGGACAATATTTTGAATATTAAATTTGTAACCATTTTACGTCAATAAAGTTTCAAATTTCGAAAAAAACCGCACGAACTTATTCATAGTCCATTAGCTGATCAGAAAGCAGCGGTATACGATATCAACCGGAAATCCCAAAAGTGGTGGAAAAAGGTTTTTTCAAGATTCTGATGCTTTCAACTGTTAATGCTTGGATTGTGCCCGACCTGAACCGTAAGAAATCAACACTGATACAGTTCATAATCCCATTAGCAGAGTCCCTTATTGCGGAAGGAACCAAGCACAAGGAGTTAAAAATTCGGCGAACTGGTGGAACACCATTTAAACGCCCACGTACCGAGCTCTTAAATATAGGTGATCATTTACCATTAAAAGGTAGTTCTCGACGTCATTGCGTACGATGCACTTCCCTGCAAAAAGAAACGAGAACAAATTACGTTTGCTCTAAATGCAACAATGCACTTGTTTCAAATGTCTTGCCTCATACCATAAGTAAATACTTTTTCTGTAATAAAACACAAAAATACTAAATTTTTCAAATAAATTTTTTAAAACTAAATTCTACGGTTTATTAAATTGTCCAAATATAAATCCTTATTGGGGACAATATTTCCCAGGATAATGCAAGGAATTAAGGACTTTTTAAGTATGCAGAACATATTTTTTCTATCATGTTTTTCGTCTTTTTTGAGTATGCGTGCAAGAAGTATTCCGGTAGCGAAAATAAAACTCCGGCGCGAAAAAAAAAATTTTTCAAAAAAATAAAAAATACCATCAATTTAAGGCACCTTTAATAGTCACCACGTATGATGGAACTGGCATCGTAAAAATCATCATAGTGCAATGAAAATTCTACCAAAAATTATTGCAAAGATCAGCCTATCCTAAAAATATAAAAAATAATTATGCAGTGCTGCATGAAAGAGCAGGAGTGGCTCTAATATTAGGTGTTGTATAAAAACGTGCGTCGTGGCACTCTAATGCCGCTTATTTGATATAAATCCGATAGTCCTAACTATGTTACTCTCGTTCTCGAAATACAGCATTAAAATTATAAGAAATGTTTGCTCATATTTTTCGAAATCGCCTTGTAGATCAGTAATGTGTGTAGAAAGCGATAATTTCTTGAACGAATTATACAAAAATTAATCAGTGGCATTTCCAGGCGCAAATGTCTTTGCTTGTGCAGTTGAGTAGGTATACACAGACATACACACATCAGGCATATATACCAGCCTTTACTGGCAGCGTACAAAAAAAAAACTCTCAAGCCAATCCCTCAATGCTATAGAACTTAAGTAATAATAATAAGCACAATAGTAGGCTTGTTTTTTGGTTTGACAATCTGATAATTTTCCTAACAACACAAAAGAGTCTCAAATTCACCAGCTTACCCACATCACTAAGTTCCCAACAAACAGCGGAATAAATTTTAAAAGGATCATAAATCATCAGAGATCAGATATAAAAAACAAAAAGGAAGCAAACAACTCATAAACATAAAGAAGATATGATTTTGTATTGAAAAAGAGGCTGAAAGTGATAGCAAAAAATGGTATAAGCAACTCACGCAAAATTCAAGAAACAGGTAGCGCAGGGAGGCAGGATAGCGGCTCATTCGTAATAGCCGGCAGCGACATGTTTCAACACATCCAGGAGCGTATTATAAAAGCAGAGATCAGTTTGAAAAGAGAAACCCAAAAGTAAAAAATAGACGCGGAAGGTAAATATAAAATAAATGAAAGCTAATGAATTTAATAAAAAAAAATGTCTTCACTTCCATCATTTCAAGTAAAGGGGATGTGGTATGAAACGAGAATAATAATAAGTGTCTGAGTAAAAAAGGAGAAGAAAAATCACGGGGAGGCTAGAGATTACAAGTGCATAACATAAAATCAAATATAGGCTGAACACAATTTACTAAAAAGGGGAATGAAGTACTCCGATCATAGAAAATTATGAAAAAAAAAAAATAAGTAAATCGCTAAGGCGGTAACCTTCACGCATCGTTGCCTAATTGGACACAGAATAAAGAGCAGAGGTCTGGTATCCATATGTGCACATGTGTAGAAATATATCCATGTATAACTATGTATGTATATATGTATGCATATGTTGTAGATACACAAATATGTCGCACGCAATGAAAGATTTACAAGGTTTGCTCTTTAACTATGGTGAAAAAGAAAATTATGAGGAGAGCTTCGGTTGCCACGTCACATGGGAGGCTCGGCAGCCGAATTCTCCACGGTCATTTCGCATGCATTTACACACTCGTCCAATCAGTCGTTGTTCAGATAGCAAAGAAGTGTCATTGGTTGATTTTTTTCGTATATCACCAACACAATCCCAATTTTTTTGTAAACACATCCCAAGTGACGTCAGCCCATCAAATGATGCTGTCAAAATCCTTCAGAGCCGAATAACGGTCTGTTATTGAGCACACCTCTAAGAATCGTTTCACCATTTGTCGCACGTATTAGCAAATTACATACCCAATAGGGATATCCAATATTAACCAACTACAGTGGCTCACAGCTTATTTCTGTGCCCGTTTATCAAAATAAAAAAGTTTAATATTTTTGTATAAACTTTATTTAGAAAAAAAACTTAAACGTACATTCAAAGATAAATTATTTCTTGTTACAAACATACATAAATAAACTTAAATTATTTCTTCTTAAGTAATATATTTACAGCAAAATCAAAATTATAAGTAAATCCACGTCACACCTTATTTCGTGTGCTTAACCAAACTAGAAAAAACATGATTTTTTTAAGTTTTTACTAATCTAATATTTTGTAAGGTAGCCTTTTTGTTTTAATACAGCTTTTAACCGGGATTGCATGGAGCTAACAAGTCTTCCAGTGTATTCAGGAGATATTTTCTCCCACTCCACTTGCAATGCTGTTTTTAGATCTTGTTTGTTGCTTATGTTATGTTTTCTAATTTTTTGATCCAGAATATTCCATAAATTCTCAATTACATAGAGATCAGGTGATTGTGCTGGCGTTTTTACCACATGAGGGCAATTCAATAAACGCCACCGTTGCACTAATTCCGACTTATGCTTCGGATCATTATCCTGATAGAACCTGAACCTGTCCCGAATGCCTAATTTTTCAGCACTTTGTAGTAAATTATTTTTTAATAAATTCAAATAAAAAGTTATATACATAATTTCGTTGATAAAAACCAAGTTTCCGACACCAGCTGTTGACATGCAGCCCCACCGTGTTTTACTGTACCACGCAGATTCTTCGGATCCAGCTCCGCGTTGGACTTACGCCAAACGAAAGACTTTCCATCGGAACCAAAGAGGTTGAATTTGCTTTCGTCGGCGAAAATAACGTCATTCCAAAATGTTTGGTCTTTATTAACATGGTTTTCGGCAAACTCCACCCTTAATCTTCTGTTACGCTCATTAACAAACGGTTTGTTTCGAGCTGTACGACCATGGAAATCAGCTTTGCGCAGAATTTTTCTTATTGTTTCAGGACTACATGACTTACCAAGTACTTTTTCAACCTCTTTTGTCAAAGCTGGCGCACTAATTCGTGGGTCTTTTTTAATTTTTCTTAATATCCACCTTTCATCAGCTTCTGTAAAAATTTTGTTTGGAGCTTGGCGGCCTTTGTCAACCACTCTTTTTTCACGAGAAAAGCGTTGAATAATGTAATGTACTGTGGAAGTAATATACTTAAATTTACAATTTCAGCAATTTTTTTCTACGACTTTCCATTTTTGTAATGCGTAATCACTAATTCGCGCCTTTCAATCGACGTACCCATCACGGTATTTTTAAATTAAGCTGAACAACTGACTACTTTCAATGTGTAAACTAAATAAGGATATAATCTAGTATACTATGCAAAATAAATTTCCTATAATTGCTAACCGGTTTACTGGCGCCGATAACGGTAAAAGTGAACACACGAAATAAGCTGTGACGTCAATTTATCTAGTATTCTGTTTTTGTTGTAAATATTCTACTAAAGCAGAAAAAATTTGAATGCATTTATACATGTTTGTGATTAGAAATAATTTATCTTTGATTGTGCATTTAAATTTTTTTTAAAGTAAATCAAATAAAAATAATTTTACAATTCTTAATTTAACATACAGCCACACGAAATAAGCTGTGAGCCACTGTACCTTTTATAAAGTTTGAACTACAATGAGCCATGGCTTCATAAATTTTTATAAAAAAAAAAAATACCAGTCTAACGGTTAGACGCGATAGAAGTGAAACCTTCCGTAAAACAAACCGAGAGAGAATGAGACGAAAGCAGCATTAGGAGCGGGATAATTATAGGTTCATTATAATACTGATATAAAGTTCATATTTTATTTTCTTCATTTTATTATTATTCATCCTCAATGTTTTCAATTTCAACAAATGATACGAGTGGCTTATGATAGCTAAAATACATATGATACAAATGCTTTGGTTGTCATGTTGTCAACATATCTTTGAAATACCGCGTCAATTGTTGTTTTTGATCGTGTTGTCGATTCAGTGCGATTGTTACACATTTTTAAATTGAATGTTGTATTGAGAAAGTCAATTAAAGGAACCGCTGTGTCCAATGCAAAATTTACGTTAAAATCGCCACTTGAAATCATTGGAACTTTATCGTAATCTTTTCTAAGTATCCGCGATACTTCTGGTGTATACTTTATTAAATTTTCGTGAATGAATTCCGTGATGCTATTTATTGATTTTTTTTGGTGTCGATATTCACGACACTTTTCTGCATTATTTTTCGGCATAATTGCGGTAAATATTTAAAAATGAAAATATTTACGAAAATAAAAATACGGACGCAATACAGCCACGCGGTTGCTATTATGAGCGTCGTAACGCGTATGTTACACAGACGTACTAACATACACACAAACATTCGTAGGGCGCTTGGTCTAAGCAAGTATTAGGTAGTGTAGAATAGGTATACATAATGCCTTCTCCCTCATCGTGGCTCCGTAATACGCAGGCGCGCACACATACGTACTAGCATACATACAAACATACATACGTATGACGCTTGAACTAAACACCAAAGCAAGTAATAGGCAGTGTAGTATACATACTACAATACTCACTATACTAGCGTGGCTCAGCAGTATGCAGCCACACACATATACGTATATCAATATATAACGCTTCGTAGCCAAGAGTGTCGCTTTTTCGTTTCATCGAGTCTCAAATCACTCCCAACGATTCTAAAGAAGTTTTCACTTCAAAAAATGATTCAAAGATTCAAAATCGAACATACTCATAAACTTTTGTTTACCGCTCTTGTTCGTTCTCAGATAGGCGATAGCCTGAGGTCTTGAATCGACCCTGGGCTGTTGGCGTAGACCTTCTCTTTCACATGGCACCAAAGAAAAAAGTCACAAGTTGTTAAATCACAAGATCTCGGTGGCCAATTGTGATCACATTTTCGAGAGATAACACGGTCCGGAAACTTTTCCCATAAAATATCAATGGTTTCGTTACTTGCACGTAGCATCACGAGCTTGTTGAAAATAAACGTTCTCCAAATCAATACCATCCAATTCCGACCATAAAAAATCGTTAATAATCTCTCCTATTTAACACCAAACACCTGTTATTGGAAAACCCTATAGAATTGAGTGCGTTCAAAAAATATATCCTAAATAGGCATACAATTTCCTACGATTTGAGGCCCCTGTTCCATCTTATAAGTCTCGACTAAAGCTAATTAATCTAGAATCTCTAGAAAAGAGAAAGAGAAGGAAAGTCATTTCACTACCGTGTATTTTCAGTGTTGTTAATGACAGATTCGACTGCCCAGTTCTACTTGAGCGGGTAAGCTTTAATGGTCCACCAAGAAGTCTTTGCGATTTTCAACCTTTTTATGGGGAAAACTTAAAAACTATGAATAATGAATTATCCCCAATTCTCCAGACCTGACTCTCTCGCATACCTCGATCAAGTATTTGTTCCCCAAATGGTGGACGGGACAAAAATTATATTTAAACGAGGAAGTGATTGCAGAAATGAATGAATATTTCTCAGAGTTGGACAAATTCTATTCTTCGGAAGGATTCCATAAACAAGATCAAGGCTGCACAAAGTGTATAAGCCTAAGAACAGACTATGTTGAAAAATAAAAAATATTTCAGTAGTTTTTATTTTTGCACTTTTCAAACGACCCCCGTATAACTAGTTCAAACTTTCTCTACAGGGAAGCTACTCATATTTACACACATATAACTGCATTCTTTATAACCTACTAATTGTGCACCTGTGTCTTTGCCACAGACAAATCTAACAAAGCCCATTAAATATGAAGCAGTCGAGCATACAAACTATTTTGAGGGTACCTCGAGGCAGCCAACACACACGCACATACATACATACACAATGTGTGTCCCTAAATTATAAGTGATCCTCAGCGCAGAGTGCGTAAACAACAAGTAGCAACAAGAAAAAAAATGGTTTGTAATCAAATGACAGACGGCATCCCTGTGCAGCAGATGAGACGGGGCAAATCAATGCGAGCGGCAATGTCTGTAAATGTTAAGTGCAATTTGAAATGCTTGTAGACCGTCGTCAGTGACTTGACATGTTTGCCACGCACAATGTGATCTGATCCTTTTCGATTTGGCAATGCACTTTTTCCGCATGCTCTGGTCGATCCTTTTTCTGCGCGCCAACTCCAGTTCGAATTGCCTTTGTGGCACACTTGCTGTTGCCAGGTCCATGTCTGCAGTTGCACTACAAATACAACATACTAGAGTGCAATGATGTTGTTGTTGCTACTGCTGGCAGCTTGTCGGCGCAGGCATGTGACTCACCGACTCAATGCCCAGCCTCATTCGCACACAATTATACTGATTTCCTAGGGGCAAATGTTTGGGCTGTCGCTGCTGGTGCTCAATGTCTCATTTTCTTTGGTTCATAGCATACCATTTTTTTTTTCTTAAAATTGCTATTTTTTCAACATAGTTTTGCGCCCTCTTTTTGTTACTAGTTTTGTTAGAAAAAAAATTTTTAGCTGTTATTTCTTCTCTGCACTTTTGTGACGGCATTGTCCTGGCAGAACACTCAATCCCCTACTGGACTAGGCTCCTCACAAAGGCACTAGCAATCCGTATTTACCACTAACACTACTTGCTACTACTGCTGCTTCTTCGCCTTTATGTCCCTCATTGTGTTCTTCTGCTTATTGCTCGAATGCGTGCATTGTCAGCACTATGATGGATTTTCCGCATATGGCATTGTTTGTGACTCGTCTATGGAACACCCCTCTTGGTGCAAATAATCCCCATAATTCCATGGAAGAGCATTCCCACGCTCGCAGAATCGTGCGTTCTTCTCTTTTCCTTTTTTTTCTGCTCCATTGCAATCGAACATTTCTTTTATTCTCTAATAGTTGTTGTTTCGTGCCTGGCGCGCTTCAGCAACTTCACCTGTATCGAGGCAGTATCTTTACATTCCTATTTGGCGTAGCCTCATCCTCTGCTCACAATTTCTTTTATATGTACGTATGTGTGAGTCTCCTATTTCGCTCTTCAATGCGTATTAACGGCATAGTGCATATCTGTATACACATGTGTATGTGTGTATGTGTGCATGTATGTCGTGCTTGTATAGTGCCATTATATAGCCAGTTGCACCAAAAAGCGACCTAAACACCTGAAACTGTTCTGCAAGGTGTCCTTTTTTTGTTTTTTTTTCTACAAAACATCAATAGAGTTTTTTTCATCCGCTTCTATGTAAAGTGTATATTTTTCCAGCGGGCATAAATTTGCAATTCCTGAGTCCCTATTTTATGCCGTGTTTAGTGGGCAGCCCTAATTATGTGATGGGATGAGTAGGGACATGGTACTTGTTGTTGTCAAAAACAATTATGACACTTATTGTTAAGTGAGGATTTGTATGGAATGGTATGAATATAAAAAAATGCCAAAGTTATTGGTAAGTGCACACATGCAAGTTCGTAGATACACATGTGCACACACACATAGGAATTTGTTAGTATGCGTGTATGATTTCGTAGTAGGTTTTTGCATAAACCATTTCACTCTCGCCTGAGTTCCGTCGACAAATCGGATAACTAAAATGCATATAATACAGTGCAACAAAATCGAAAAAATTATCCCTGAGGACACATGATACTTTTCTGATAGACTATGGAAAATAATAAGGCAGGTATTTTAATTTAATTTAAAGAAACTGCATGGATTCCTAGAAAGCTCATACATTGAAATTATTTTATAAGCTGATGAGAAAAAAAACTATTAAATAAAACCATTTTCACTGATAAAAAAAAACTCAAACTACAGTAACCCTTCGCCATTCCTGTCGGGATTTTCATTAAGTAAGCTTCAAAATCAAAAATGCTATTAAAAATATGACATCAAATAGGTACTGATCAAGTTTCACCTGAAAATCTGAAACTTATAGATTACCGGAATTTACAATAGTAAAACCTTTCAATCATTTGTATGATACAGGCCAATATCCTTCGGAAATCCACATTCGTCACCCTCCCTCGGGAATCCAATGCTAAGCACTGCAGTGAATGTAGATTGATAAGTTTAATGAGTTACGCCCTTAAAATAATTCTTAAAGTTCTACACAAGAGTTTACAGCAAATGAAAGGAAGCAAGAAGAAGAAGCAAACGCAATTTGGCTTCCGCGGAGGAATGAGTAGAGTAGAATGGGGTAAGATAGGTATGGGGGCACAATAGGTAGGTGGGGTTTTCGTCGCACTGTTTTTGCAGAGGTCACTCGTCTTATGTGAATTGAATACGTGGTGGGGAACAACGTTCGCGACTGTCATTTCGGCCGTCACCATTGATTAGTTATCCTAGTTCTGGCGTCGTTTAGTTTTTTGTGAGCTTTTCTCCGACATAGCATTTTTTTTTATTCTACGGTGCACTGCATTTAATGTACGTAAATATTTGTCAGGTGAGTTTTATTTTACGTAGAAAATAATGCTGAACACGAATAATGTGTTAGTTTTTTGATAGTTTTGTTTTTAAAAAAAATATCGACACTAACATAAAACATGTGCTTGGGGGCACTATAGGTCAGCCGTCTGGGGGCATTATAGGTCACTACTTTTAATTGAATAAAATAAATTTTAATTGTTTTTGCCGCAAAATGGTGCGTAATTATGTGCGAAAAACGCCGAAACGAAGTGAAGAGGACGTAAAAAACGCAATCGCGGCAGTCCGGGTTGGCGCTAGTGTTCGATCAGCCTCTAAACAATTTAAAATTCCGTTCGAAACATTACGTGCTCGCGTGATAGCAAAGTGCTAGACATCAATAGAAGCGTGTCAGAAATTACGAATAATAAGAATAATAATATTGAAGTATTAACTCTACCTCCGCACACCAGCCATCGTTTGCAGCTTCTCAATAGAGGAGTATTTGGGCCGCTCAAAACTTATTTTGTCCATTCCTGTAAGGCGTGAATGTTAAATCATTCCAGCATTCCTATTACCATCGACCGAATAGCTGAACTGGTAGCTGAACTCTTGTTGAAAGGTGCTTCCAGCATGAATATCATCGCTGGATTCAGATCAACTGGCATTTGGCCATTTAATCGCGACATTTTTTCGGAAGATGATTTCACGCCAGCATTCGTAACTGATCGTCCGTACGAGGACGAACCAGATCAAGAGGCTCGTCCATCGATTGTCCTCAAGAGACTGGTCCATCGAATGCCCATGAAAAGGCTGTTTTATCGAATGCCGATCAAGAGCCAGATCGATCGAATCTCGACCTATTAATTCCAATTGAGGACATTCGGCCGTTTCCTAAAGCTCCACTGCGCAAACTATTAAATCGAGGCCGGAAGCGACGTAAAGCTGCACTTCTCACAGATGCAGTGATGCTAGAGTCATTACGCGCTGAGCAAGCAGCTGCAGCTCAGAAGAAATAGGACGCGAAGCCAAAAAAAACAATTTGCCGCCGAAAGAAAAAAAGAAAGAGAGGCTGCAAAGAGGCAGAAGCTCATACAAAAACGCCGAAATGAATTAAAGAAAAATTCCTAACTTTTATAACATGTGCAGTGTTCATACTCTATAAATAAAAGTTAAAACGTTAATTTCCAAGCCATGTACATTGTTCTTTTCCCCTCACATATAGTGACCTATCGTGCCCCCCGATTTTGAAAATATCGAAAAAAGTACCTTTGTCGTATTGAATGCGGCTTCAGTATAACCAAAATGTTAGCAGAGAAATAACCTTTCAAAATCTTGCTTATTTTTCAAAATCAATGCAAAAACACCGTAGCAAGAGCTCTCCAAAAAAAAATGACCTATCTTACCCCATTATACTCTACTCGAGAAAGCTTATTCTGTGTCCAGATGCTTGTTGAAAACTCTAAAAATGTACAAAAATATATATTTTAATGCATCATAGACGTCGAAAAACATTTGGCGCTGTGCAACCTGACAAGTATTTATTCCAGTATAACAAATAATTATATTCAATATTCTAAGATCTTCGGGTGCCTATGAAAACGATATTCACGCAATTCAGAATTTATGATATATTGTCACCAAGCAGCGCTCACTATAATTGATGGTGACAGCACTGAAGACATTACGATATCAAAAGGCTGACGACAAAACCCTGCTCTTTACAGCTCTTTAATGTATACTCCGACAGAATATTTTAGGAAGCGCTAGAAAGTATCAAAGGAAATGGCGTCATTGTAAACAACATCAGGCACGCCGGCGCCACAACTTTATTATGTGACTGTATGGAGGGCCTTCAGAAACTGGTCAACAATGCCGTAATGCACAGTCAACTATACGGTCTCAAACTCAACATCAACACAACTAAATAAATGGTTGTTAGCCAAAGAATCAATAATCAACAATACTCCTGTAAAAAGAGTAAGTAAATTTAGATACCTTGATTACCTGCTCAACGAAAACTAGGATGTCTCAACAGAAATGTGATGTCGCATTGAAATGGAAAGTCCGCATTTCTTAGATATGATTAGGTCTTAAAATGTCGCGACTTCAATCCGCAGCTACAGGGTGGCTGATGAAAGCCGCTACCAAAAAAAATTTAATAACTTTATTTCTTTTTAAGTTATCTGTTCCATTTTTGTTTTAATTTGCAGATTGATCTTTAAAATTTATTAAAATGGATAACTGGGACACGCAAACAAGAATTTGGATAGTCCGCCGCTATCACGCACTGGAGTCCGTAGTTTTGGTACAGAGAGAGTACAGGCGGATGTTTGGCGGCGATCCCCCGAGCAGATGGACCATAATGAGACTGGTGAATAATTTTGCAGAGCAAGGAACAGTCGCAAGAAGGCCCTATCATCGAAACCCACCAGTTCGGACGGAGGAAACGATCGCTGCTGTAGCTGCAGCTATAAAAAGCAATCCAAGGGTTTCAACAAGAAGCTTATCTGCTCAACTTGGTGTCAGCCGACAGTCTTTGCAAACAATAATGCACAAAGATTTAGACTTATTTCCCTACAAAATTCAAATGGTTAACAAACTGAATGCAGCAGACTTGCCGATTCGCTTGGAATTTTGCCAGAAGATCCTGCAAATGGTGGAAGAAGACCAAAACATGTTAAACTGCCTTTTCATGTCTGATGAGGCCCATTTCGATTTAAACGGCAATGTGAACAAACAAAATTGTCGAATATGGAGTACTTCTAACCCACAGATACTCCACGAGACGGAATTGCATCCTCTTCGCGTGACAGTGTGGTATGCGGTTTCTTCACGCTGTATTGTCGGGCCTTATTTTTTTGAAGAAAATGGTCACACCGTTACGGTTACTGGAAACCGTTATTTGAAAATGCTGAAAGAATTTTCCTATCCAGAACTACGCCGAAACTCTGTGTTGTTTCAACAAGATGGGGCAACGTCTCACATAGCCCAGACTGTTATGACAGAGTTGCGACGAAAATTTCCCAATAAACTGATTTCAAGAAACTCCGAATTTCGTTGGCCCCCCAGGTCGCCTGACTTTACTGCACCTGACTTTTTCTTGTGGGGTTTATGTAAACAAGAAGTTTATAAAACAAAGCCAACAAATTTGGATGAACTAAAACAATCCATTCGGGCAACAATTGCGGCTATTCCTGTCGCAACTCTCAAAGCAGCAATGAACAACTTTTTACTAAGATGCCGCACTTGTGTCAACGAGCATGGGGGGCATTTAAATTCAATTATTTTTAAAACTAGTTAAGCTACATTTAATAAAATTTAATGACCTTCAACTTGAAAAAAAAATAAATGAATTCCATACACTAAAAAAAAGTTATTTGAGTTTCTTAATGTAGCAAAATTCATCAGCCACCCTGTAAATGGCATGGAAATATGAACCAAAAATCTGTCAGGCATGAACCGACTGGAAGCATTTGCAATGTGGCTACTCCGTAGATTACTTTAAATAGCCTGGGTTGAAAACGTTTCTAATAAAGAAGTGCTGCGAAGAGTTCATAGTGACAAACCACTGCTCAGGTGTTGAAAAACAACGTATCTGGGTACTATTCTGCGAAATTCGAAATATGAGCTACTACAACTAATATTGCAGGGCAAGCTCTATTGAAGAAGAGGAATCAGGCGTAAGCAGTTTTCTTTTTTGAAGAACATAAGACGGTGTACAACGCGTGGGTCACCTCTTGGAAGCAGCTAGAGGCCGCGCATTATTTTCAAATATAGTTCAAAATTTGCTTTAAAAAATAAAAAAATTAACAATATATTATTTTTAAATGTAGTATAAAGGTTCCATTCGAACACGAATAGCAAATAAAAAAGACGATTTTACCGTACATTTGTGTCAGTTATTTGTTTTCATTTCATGACACAGCAAAGTTTATAATACCAATTTTTTATGAAATTTTTGGATAATATAGCAAACCCTTTTCTTAAATCATCCCAAACTCATTGAAATATTTATAAATCTTATTTTGAAATGCTACTTATGTTAGTAGCCCGGTGTGACCGGTTCAAAAAATCAATTTTTTTTTACATTTTTCGGAAGAAAAACATCTTAAAAATATACTATACAAACTTCAGACAGAAATTTTAATTATTTTTTAAGTTATAGCTAAAATAAGAGAGCGCGCCGTAGTGTGTATGGAGGCGTGTGACACGCCAGCAGCAACTGCTCTGACCGTCTTTAAACGCGTTTTTCTCAAAACCATGTTTTCGAAATTTCGGGGAATCACTGACTCAAAACTGTTCAACCGATTTGACTAGAAATTTAACCCGTTATTCTAGATACACATATCTAGATCCCGGACCTTTAAAACATTTAATTTTTTAATAGTAAACTATTTAATTTAAACAATTTATGAAGAAAAAAAATTAGATTTTGAGAACTTTTTTCACAAGTCCGCCATTTTGTTTTTGTTGATTTATTTTTATGTATATTTTAGGTTCGGGATCTAAAATAAAGTCTACAGAAGAATACTCTCTTTGAATTTTTATTTCCGATGACTTTGGAAGAACGTGTGTTTCCCCGAACCAACTCATCTTTTTTTTAAGGACTCCACTTTGACGTCAAAAATTGTAAACAAATTAATATAAAACAACTTAAAAAAAAAATGTTTATGTACTACCAATAAAAACATGTAACAACTTCAAAACAATCGCATTTTATATTCTTTTTATAAGACATTGATGAAAAAACGTCGAACGTCGCCTTATGTCCTTGCCTTTAATTTGTGCTATCTCCCTCTTAATTGGCGCGATAACCGCTTACGCGATTTTGCAAAGTTTTAACAAAGCGCGCCAGTCGTTTTTTTCTCGTGCTAACCGGCGCCAGTTGGACACACCAAGTGAAGCTAAGTCCTTCTCCACCTGATCTTTCCAACGCAGTCCTTCCTCTTCCTCTGCTCCCACCAGCTGGTACCGCATCGATTACTTTCAGAGCCGGAGCGTTTGTATCCATTCGGATGACATGACCCACCCACGTAGCCGCTGGATCTTTATTCGCTGCGCTATGCCTATGCCGTCGTAAAGTTCATACAGCTATTTATGTTATAGAACTTAAAAATCTGCTTTGATAAGCAGAAGAATTTGCTAAGCAAATGTAAGATCCGGCTTTTCTATGAGGCTTACCCCCCCATCAACATCAGAAAAATACTATAAGACTCCTGGGTTTAAAACTTTTTTTCGTTTTGTTGCACTGTGTAACAGGTGTGGTATTGTGTGAGTGGATTTGCATTTTCTTTACATATCCGCATAGTTTTCTCTTTTATTACAGCGCGTCTCGATAAACAGTTTAAGGGCAGAACTGTTAGAGATTAGAATTCGCAAATCTTTTTGTTTTGCAATTGCGTGCCTGGCTTTATTTTCGTGATTGTAGGTAATGAATGGAAATTTCTACAAATCTATTAAATATTTGTGTAAAAAATGTGGGCTTGGAAAGGTTATAATTTCCTCTTTTTCTTATTTCTTAATTTGCTTGTTGCTTTTAATAAATTTGAAGGACTGAATTTAATTGATAACTAATGGCTTTATTTCACCTTTAAGTATTAAACATTTATATTTCTATTTATGTATATCCTGCAAAAGTCGAAGCAAAAAACAAAAGAAAAGGATCAGAAATCGATTGAAATCTTTCGGTATGCTTGCTGCTGAGTATTTTTTGAAGTATTGTATGTTTTTGTTTTTGGAAATTTTCGCCGAACCCTTCATACCATTCATTTTTAAGGAATGCACACAAATAACTATTCTATGCCAGGCTTCTTGTGGAATCGCTAAAAAGTACAAAATAATGCTTCTGCGTTTATTCTCTTGTCGTTGTTAGCTACAATTTTGTATTGCGACAATTTCATTTTGCATGTTTCCTGACAATTTTGCTGTTACACAAATTAAACTGAATAAATAAAATCCGCCTTTGCTCGTATTATTACATTTTTATTTTTCATTTTTTTTTTTCCTTTTTTCAAATATCTTAGTTTGTATTATTACTACATGCAAACTCTCTTGTACGTGCGCCTCTGCGTGTGTGTGTGTGCACTGGTAATACAAGCCTCCACCTATACATAGATAAAGTTGTATAAACATAACAAAACGTAAAGCCAAAATAACTATGTGCAAATAGTTTTGATAACAATCACAACAACAAACAATACAGCATGCAAAGGCGCTATAGTTGGTGACAATACGAAACAAAAACCAGAAAAAAGAGTGAAAAAATTAAAGTTTCACAGAAAAAGTTGTTAGGAAAAATTCCGCACAGGCGGCGTTCATAAAACTCTGACAAATTCACGAGAATTTCGTTTATGCATGTCGCTGCTTGTAGTTGGAATAAAAATGTAAATGCAATACAACTCAGTACCAGCAGCAATTATTGTTGACATTTCAGCGTTGGCATGAACACGCAGCATTTTAAATGCATACTTTCGCGTACAAATACACACACCTCCATAAACATGTACATACATATATGTATGTGTGTATGAATATTTGCATGGAAAATATAAAATACAAAGAAAATTTTTATCAAAGCAAAACCTTTAGGCTGATTTAAGCCAGATGCGACAGACACGCAATGGATGATACATGAAACTATAAACATTTACTTTTAATGACATAAAAAAAGCTGTGACGAGGAAAAATATTGGGTAGAGATTTAAATGCAGTAATTAAAGTTTCGCGCTTTTTTTTTTGTAAAGCAGTCGCTGAAAGGCGTATATTTCAGCTGAAAAGCTTCCCATCAAGGTCTTTTTTGCAATTTAAATGCGGGATAAAGACTTTTAAAATGTTAAAACTTTAATCGAAATGCATCAAAATGACGAGTTGACGGCTAGACCGCAATCAAAATTGGCACAAAAGGATTTTTAAATATTTGAATAATAAAGGGTGGTTAAGTTTCAAGGCCCCCTGTTGATTTTGAATAAATAACAATTTTTGAGGAAATTATTATCATTTCTCTTTATTATGATAATAATGAAATGGAAGAAAATATCGGCCAAATCGCCGCTACGGCCTCGGCGGACACCTCTATCCGATGGTCCAAATTTTCGATGACGCTGAGGCATAAATGAGGTTCTATGCCGTTAATGTGCCGAATTATCTCATCCTTTAGCTCTAAAATTGTTGCTGGCTTATCGACGTACACCTTTTCTTTCAAATAACCCCAAAGAAAGAAGTCCAACAGTGCCAAATCACTTGATCTTGGTGGCCTATTGACATCGCCGCGACGTGCGATTATTCGGCCATCAAATTTTTCGCGCAAAAGAGCCATTTCTTCGTTAGCTGTGTGACAAGTGGCCCCGTCCAGTTGAAACCACATCTCGTCCACATCCATATCTTCCAGTGCAGGCCATAAAAAGTTCGTTATCATCTCACGATAGCGAACAATATTCACAGTAACTGCCTGACCGATCTCATTTTGGAAAAAATACGGCCCAATGATGCCGCCGGCCCATAAACCGCACCAAACAGTCACTATTTGTGGGTGCATTGGGTTTTCGGCAATCAATCTGGGTTTATAATTCACCTAAATGCGGCAAATCTGCTTATTGGCGAATCCACTGAGGTGAAAATGTGCCTCATCACTGAAGATGATTTTCTGCACGAAGTGCGCGATATGCATTTTAACTGAATAACTTTAACGCGTTGCTCGATTGTGTATCTTTGCATGGTTCAAATTGTGTTAGTCTGAAATTGAAAAATGTCAAATAAAATGCAGAAAAAGCTTGACGTTTAGGTGTGGCTTATATTCAACATGGGCCCTTAAAATTTAACCACCCTTTATAAAGCCGACAACGAAAGTTCCTACATCCAGCATTTGAATGAATCGCGCTGAAGGTTATCCAGCATATTTCAACTAAGGGATTACGCCAATGTATCAGTTTTTTAAGATACTCTTAAAAACGGCTTACCTACTGAAAGGACTAAGATGCAAAATCTGTAAATAAAGGCGCCTAGATGTGAGTTGTGTTGAATTCACACGCATTTTTTCTACATGGGTAGAAACCTTAACTTGGGTTGAGATTTGAAATAAACTATTTTCGAGAACTCAACGTTCAGCCTCAAATCGGCTCTACAAAGTACAAATAAAGTAAAATCAAATACTAACAGAGATTGATAAAACAATTAGTAAAATAATAGAAGGTCAATATTACCTAGATATTGAATCGAGCTAATCTTTTTGTTCAACCCGTATGGAATACAATTGAAATTGGCTTTGTTGTTGTAACAGTCATTGGACGGTTATAAATCGGGTCGTTTGGGTAACGTACAAAACCACTATAGCAGTTTAAATAAAGAAAGTAGAAATGTAGTAGTTTATTACTATTTGTTCTTAATTTATCAAAAAAAAACTTAAAAAAAAAGATTAAATTTGAGGGGGTGAAGCTAAATTTTATTATGGAGGAAAATTGCAAATTTGTTCTGAAGAAAACTTGTATTTGTAAGAATATGCAGAATAGGCAGCAAATACTATACACCTGACCGCCAGTAGCTTATTATATTTATAATAGTTTAGATAAATAATAAAATCCCATATAAGTTTAAAAAATTTGACGAGGAGAATAAGTAAATCAAAGGTGCTTAAATTGAGTAAAATTGCTTCTCGTCAAATTTCTTAAAAAATTGCATGCAATCACAGCAAGATTCTTACAACAAAACTTTAATTACATCATCCGGAGTATCAAAAAAGGCTACACAAAAGTTTGTTCGCTAATAAAATGAACCGTCCCACCGAGCAAAGTCTGCCAACGAAATCATAGAGATAAGCATAGCTATTTATTTTATTATTTTTTTTATAAAATATATTTTTCTAAATTTTGCTAGTTTTTGTTTTTATAATTGCGAAAACTATAATACTAAATTATTTCTAATACATTTTTTCTAATTTTTTATAGTTACATATATTTTAAGTGCCAAAGCAGAAATATTGAATTACTTTGAAAATTTGTTTTTCAACTTTTTAGTATGTGGTTTTAATAACTTTTACACGAGAAACACTGAATTTTTATGAATAAAATATGTTTTAAAAACTAGAATATTAAGGTTCGGAAATTAATATTATGTATTACCTATATATATAAAAATGAAATGATGTTCGTTTGTACGCATTTTTTTGGGCCGATACGAGGCCAATTTTATTCGTTCTTTTTTCATATTATAGGGATCCACTAGGGGAAGGTTTTTAGCAAAAAAAAAAATTTTTTTTAATATTTTCTTCATATAAAAAAAAGAAAAAATCAAAATATTGTACAAATTGTGTTTTTAGTGAAAATTGCCGCAGAACTTGCTCGATTCTTAGATTAAGTTTCGAATTAGCATTCGTTTTATAGGTATATACAACTTTTTTTGAATAAATATGCGAATTTTTCTTTATTGTGAAACGATTTGTGTCGTGTTGCGAAGTTGCAAATTTTTTTCGACGGAGAGTAAACATAAACAACAACATGTTTATGATACAATCATGAATAATGTTAGCCATGGAACTGGTGGATTGTATTTCTTGGATGCTCCTGGGGGAACAGGAAATACCTTTTTGATTTCATTGATATTAGCAACAATTCGATCAGATAATAACGTTGCATTGGCACTCGCTTCTTTCGGAATAGCGGCTACATTACTGGAAGGAGGTCGCACAGCACATTCTGCATTAAAGTTACCTTTGAATATGCAGGTAAATGAAACACCAACATGTAATATTTCGAAAACATCTGGAATGGCAAAAGTCCTTAAAGTATGTAAGCTCATCGTATGGGACGAGTGTACTATGGCACACAAGAAAGCATTGGAAGCACTTGATAGAACTTTGAAAGATCTACAAGGAAGCCAAACAGTCTTTGGAGGTGCCATGATTTTATTGGCTGGAGATTTCAGGCAAACATTACCTGTGATCCCAAAATCTACGGCTACAGATGAAATCAATGCATGCTTAAAATCATTGTATTTATTGAGACATGTAAACACGCTTACACTTGCTACAAACGTACGTGTTCAACTACAGAACGATCCGTCAACAGCTGAATTTTCACACCAATTACTGAAAATCGAAAATGGCCAAATGTCTGTCGATCCAACAGGAATGATTACATTGCCTAAAAATTTTTGAACTTTTGCACAGTCTAAAGAGGCATTGATACAGAGTGTATTTCCAAACAAAGTTCAACATTACAAAAACCATGATTGGCTCAGCGAAAGAGCAATTTTAGCTGGGGGAAAATAAGGACATCAATGATATAAAAGAAGCTAATGGGTAACGTTGTCGAAGCAACAATTTTGAAAGGGAAGTACAAAGGAGAAGACGTTTTGATACCCAGAATTCCACTGATTCCGACGGATTTACCATTCGATTTCAAACGTTTGCAGTTCCCTATTCGCCTTGCCGTCGCTATTACAATTAATAAGGCGCAAGGACAGTCTCTACAAATGTGCGGTATTAATTTAGAATACCCAATTTTTTCTCATGGACAAACGTATGTAGCTTGCTCACGAGTAGGCAAACCATCGTCATTATTCATTTACGCGAAAGATGGAAAAACCAAAAACGTTGTCTACCAAAAAGTGTTACAATAAAGTTCGAATGAAATTCTATCAAAGAATTTGCTTTGTTTTGTATTAATTTTATTCTCTTTCAGCAAATCATTGAATTTATCGCCTAGCGAAGCGGGCGAGGGTGCGCTAGTTTATTACAAATTAATTTGATTATCAAAGCAGAAATATAATTATATAGTAGTTTCAATAATATTTTTCTTTAATTTTTCATAAGTTATAATAATTGCAGTAACGGGGATGCCCAATTGTTGAGAACAAAATATTTTTTTATTACTTTTAAAAAATTTCATTAAAAGTCAAGGCAAAAAATAGAGTTATTTTGAACAAAAAGATATTTTATTTTTTTATAATTTGTTTTGAGATCAAAAAACAAATATTGAATATTTTGATTATTTTTATTTATAACTTATGACAATTACAAAACAGGGAATGGTCAATTCTTGGAAAACATTTTTTTTTTATTAGTTTTAAAAAATTACATTTAGTGTCATTTTATTATTATTTGTAAAAAATGAATTATCAAAGCAAAAATTTTGAATTATTTTGAATATTTCTTTACATTTTTATAAATTTTAATAATTGTTAAAGCAGAAATATTGAATTATTTTGAATAAATTAATTTTTTAATATTTTTATAATTTGAATTAAGGCCAAAGCAAATATTGAATATTTGTATACCTTTTCTCAATTTTATTTTTTATAATTTATAATAATTCGTAATGTCCAAACATAGAATGGGGCAGCATGTGCCTGTAAAATTTTCCAATTTTTTCTCAAACCTTTCTCTTTTCTTCTCCCCATTTTCTTTCATCCACCTTATGTGCATTTACTTGTTTTGTTTTTTTGTAATTTGTTTCCAGTAAACACATTTTAAAAAGCTGTTTGACACACCCAGAAAACGCTTTTGTAAAATAAGGCGGAAAATCTACGATAGTCATTTATATTCAAGTATTTTTCAAACATTTAGCGTCAAGTGGCAGCGACTAACGAATTGGTATTCGCTGCTCCTAACATCAAGATTACCCGCCTGTAAGCAAAATGCAAAATATACTTGTGCATGTGTATGTGTGCCCACCCAGACGCTATTCAAAACGCAATTTTACTTTCTAAAGCAGCCCAGTCCTGCTCATTTCTTGTATAGCTTATCTCTGCAAGCTCATCGGTCAAGAAAAGCAATCACTTGAGGTTCCAAATGTTGTTGTTATATTTTTGTACTTATATATTTTTTCTGCGCCTTGCTATCACTTCACTGCGCCTTGACAAGTCAACTTGACTTTGACTGTGAAGTTAGGCGTTAGACGCTCCTCGCTGCCATGCGTTTAAGTTGGAATGCCCTCATTAATTTTCAATCTGACCGCTGTGATTTCGTTGTAAAAAATTCCCAACACCATTGTCACGCCTACATGCCCACTCGCTCAATCACCACATCCACACCCACGCTTGCTCGATAGTTGTTGTTAGTTATTTATATTTACGATGGTGTACAGACACTGCAGGGCATGCAAAATTTGAGGGACAGCAACAAAAACCAGTAAACAGGATGCGTCTCCTGCAAGTTACTCACTCGGCCATCGTGGTATTCAATGATGAATTGTTTGTCAGTTCCGTGGCAGTCCATCTCATTTTGCCGCAGTGATAGTTGTTGCAATTGTTGTTTTTGCTTTTGTTAAATTGTTGCGTATATCCATGTTGTGCTGTGGTAGAAATTTGCGTACAATTTTTCCATATCTAAGATTTATGATGATAAATGAGTTGCAATTGTGAAATGCCATGCGGCAGCCAGCAATTGCTCATTACTCATACCACGCGGTGGCCATTGGAATGTCGCTTCAAGCTCAACTGATTGCAATTACTTGCCTTAGGTATGCGAGTTGTTTGTGCGAGTGCGAGTGTGCGTGTGCGTGAGTGCAGCACGACGAAAGGGGGGAAATGTATTCGTGCTGTCGCTTAAGTTCACCAACCGGCGGCTCTAATTGGATTTGACGGATGCTGCGGCATCTTCATGCTCGGTTATTTATTTACTACTGCTGCTGCCACACTTCTGCTGGCCTTCTTGGCCTCCCTGGCATTATTCTGCCAGTCATACACAGGAAAGCTCAACCGGCGTAGGCGCCATGGCTACATTAGAAGATTGAGTGGCCGTTAACGGAAATCATTTGCCAACAAATTGGTTTTTCTTGAAATATTTAATAATTTGGCAATTTTATGAATGCTTCAGTGATTTATTGATTCAAGTAGGCGATATTAAGCTATTTAGTATGAAACAGCGAAAATTTGGGAAGGTGAATTAGGAAGTAAGTAATAAAAGTTTCACGAAAGTTGATTGGATTGCATTGTCCTTTAAAAAGAAGGACTTTCGAAAACTCAAAAGTGCGTTATTATTCAGAATTTAATTTAATTTTCTTGAATTTGGTACTCTATTCATATTAAGAGGCATTTCACAAAAGCACTAAGTATTCCTGTGGCGCGCAGATCATGAAATTGAATTGACTATTTACCTCTTCAGGCTAAGAGGCATTCCAAGTGAGAAGAAATAAACTGAAACTAATGCATTTGACCGGTTTTCTGGCACAGCGGATAATTAAATCCAGACTAGTGAAGCAAGGCACTACTCCACGGAATAGAGTTTGCAACCAACACTTGGCGGTCTTAATTCGGAATCTTAGACATCAAAATAGTCCCTTTAATGAGACTGCCGATGAGTTAGCCATAGAGAGCTCCCTAATAACTTCAAGCGAGGAAACCATGCAAGCTCCAAAATGGGTTTTAAAATAAAAGCATTTATATCCACTGTTCTTAGACGTCCGCTCATTGATGGCGAACAGTTCCAGGTTGCAGATCCAGCAAACTCATACGGTTTGAGTACAAACTTATTCATTTATTCTGCAAGCGAAGTGCAGGACTGACACCACCCATTCTCACTGAGTATTGGCTTAGTACTACCTATACCAGAAGACTGGGTATAGTTTACAACCCCCACTGCAGTAACTGAGATGATGAGCTGAAAATGAACCAGACGTCATTGAACCGGATCTTGCGAAGACGTTTAGCTTCACTTAACTTAACTTTTTCGACTTAATAGTATCGTTCGACAGGCTTACTAACCTTAACGACATTTTGAGTTCTCCTACTAATTTTCACCAAAAGTATTTTTGAAACTAAACTAAACTGAAAGACCAGTCCAGACTATCGCTTGGCATTAAAATTCTATCGCTGGCATTAAAATTCTATCGCTGCACACGTGGCAAATGCCACTGGGGGAAAGCGAATTTTTGTATCTCTATCGAAGTCGCCGTCAATGAATTCGCCTTGCACAGGACTTACAAGTTCGAATACGATTATTTGAAACGTTCCCACGTCAATCGGTTTTGTGATAACCGAAGCCGCCCAACAAATTCTGGATTGATTTAAGTAACTTTAGTGGGAAAGCACTTTTCAGAATAACAATTATGTAGCTTTACCTAAACCACGCTACTGAAGCTGCCTTGAAGACTATGACGTCATAATGTCACCATTCCTCTGAATTTGCTCAACTGAAGTATAATCATCTTAGCAAGAGCCCCTCAGCACGGCAAAGGAACTTTCAGAACTAGCCAGCCGCGAAGATCACTGACAGTATTTTTCTTATTAGAAAGTTTTTTTTTTAATCATTTATGCCTTCATGTGAGTTCACTGTAACATCTGTTGTTCACTGTAACACGAACGAAACTAAATACTCAATAACCTCCACAAAATATATAAAGTTTTGATAAAAAAAATGAAAATATGGAAAAGCACAATTGCTTTCTGGAGAAAAAGGTTTGATTTATAACTTTAAATTCTGCAATTTTTATTCAAAATTTTCCACCAGTAATATGTAGCTATACCATCTCTACTTATGTGTTCAAGAGATCGCTAAAAACTTTACAACTACTTAAAAGTTACAATCTTTCTCGGTTTTCAAAATTTTTGGTAAACTAATTAGGAAAACCACAAATATGGTAAATAAAAGCTTTTTCAACAGGGAAGTTCTCGCAAATATTTTTTTATTTTTATTAGTTTGTGTCAAAAGTTTAAAGCACAAAAGCAGACTACGCATAAATTAACATTTAAAGCGGATTTTATTTTTTCTGCCAATATCTCTCTCATCTATGTGTACCACAATAACCACCACCACAAGGCCCCCAACACCCGCATCGTTAGCAGTCACTTGTTGAAGAATTACAATTAATATGCTTGTCTTTTTCAATGCTCTGATAATAAAACTTTCACTACATAAATCCTACCAACGACATGTCCGTAAAAACTTTTACTTCAACAAAGGTCTAAAAAAAAGAATCGGAAATAAAATATTGAATAAAAAAGAGAAATAAAATAAGCGCTTTGTCTGTCTTTAAAAGTTTTTCAATATTATGACAGCTGCTTATGCCACTTTCATCGCTATGGCCACACTCTCAAAATATCACCTGCGCCGCTTGCCGACCTGCAAGCACACGAACTTACGTACATGAATGAGTACCAGCGTAAGTAAATGAGTGAGTGTGGGAGTGTGTCGGATACGCCCAGTCGGCAATAGAAGAAGCAAAGTAGACCTTTCTTTTTACTTTTGGAGGCGATAGGCTTTGCGCGCTCCATTCGTTACTTGGATGAAGTGTTCCGATTATCAAGGAATTTTGTTGCAGTCCTTTCTTTAAAAGGACTTCTACCTCGATTTCGACCATAGACCGTCTAAGCAGAATTTGAGATAGAGTCTTCATAAATGATATTTCAAACCAAGGTCTTTTAGAAGGACTGCCAATGACATCCCTCGAAACCGATATCCTTCGATTTTATTTCTCCTACTTTCCTCAAGCATGTCTACAATGTTTTTTTTTTAGGCTCCACTGGGTGTCAAGAGTATGAGCTTTTATTTCAGCAAAATGCTCCAGATTTTAATCACTGTTCTCATATAGACCTAACTCTCCGTAGGGCTCCTTTTTTTAAACCTTCGGTTGGGCACTCGGGCTTTGACTTTTTTCGCCCCTTTGGAGGAACCTTTTTAAAAGGTTATATCCATAAATCGATAGCAAATTTAATTTTAGGTTGCTGCTTGGAAGCTCAAGTCCCTAGCTGTAATAGAAATATGTTACATTTACGTCCAAAGTGGAAAAACTCTGGTCAGTAAAGTCTTGCCAGTCACGGGTACCCAACGGAGGGTTAAATAGATTTAAATTTTTTTTTCGAAGTAACTTCATCTGGCTAGTATAACACAAATTTATATATTTAAAATATGAGAAAAAATAAATTCGCCAACTTTATTGATTAATTACTAGAAAATCCCGTCGAATTCGGTTCTTCCAGTTCAGAGATAAGTGAGTTCAAACAAGCCAATAGATGGATGATTTGTTTTTTTAATTTTAAAAATGGTATTGTTGCGCATAATCTCTTACACTCCCTTTACCATCCACATCCAATTCTTCTTCAATATATAAAAAAAATGGTCCTAAATATCTTATTCTCACCGCACGAATTTAACTATCACCTGACACGCACCGATTTTGTTTCCCTCTTTTTCGGTTTCACCTACAAAAACAAACCTGAAGGTATTTCTAAAAATGCGCTTTTTTTTCTTGATTTCTGCCTTCGTTTACGCAGAAGCAACATCATTCACATATCAGTACCATTCGGAGATATTCTAATGAAGCTTTCAAAGCGAAGCTCTCACTTAAAAAAGTCGTGCCTTCAAATTCCCAACTGGGTTAGAGCGAGTGCACATACTTTTAATAAGAGTTGACTTTGAAAACTTTTGCTCAAATATTGAATATTGAAGTTTTAACTTAACTTCAGCTTCTCGTCCTCCGTCATGCACTGCTTTGTGCCTGCTTCTTATAAAAGTGAACGAGAAACGTGACACGTATTGTTGCCTCTGTTGTTGACGTACAAGTAGCGGCATCCAGCGCCAAAACTACGCACGACCAGCTTACAGGACACTGTGTGCTGCACTTACAAAACTTGCGCAGGTGAGTTTTTTTTTTTTTGAATTTTTTATATTTGTATATCAGCTTGTGCGCTCTTAAGTAGTCCCCAAAATGACAGTTTTCAGTCACGTAAAATGTTAGAAGAAAATTAAATATAAATGCTTTGTCCATTTTGCAGCTAAAAATAGAGAAAAGTGCAACCAGTTGGCTTGAAGGGAAAAATATAAGGGAACCAATGCTGCTGCCGGTCCAGTTGGGGAAACAATCAATGACACAAGTGGCAAATGATAAAAGTGCTAATGGATAGAACGCGCAAAGTAATTTCAATGCAATTTGTGCTAGATTTTTTTATTACTATTTTTTTTATTTCAAAGAAATGTTTCCTTTGAAAACTGAATTTAAAATAATTGGAGCTGGGTCACTTTCATATTTAGATGCATATAAAAATATGCAAATTACAAAGAATGAAAGACAAATTTAATAAGAATTACTTTGATGGGGTGGCTTCAAAAAAAGCGCTAAATTTTTTTACAGCACGCAGCTACGCATACAGGGCGCCACGCATTCTACAGGCGATTAAGGGAATGTACAAAAAAATACTTTTATTATATCGGATTTACTTTTTCTGTACAAGCAAATGGGGTATAGTAAATAAAAACAATATGCCAACAACGGACAGGAAACAATGAATTTAAAACCCTCTGCATTTTACAAAATTTAAAATATTCTCAACAGTTTTATTACATTGAAAGTAAAAAGTATCACAGGTGCCAAGTCAAAGAAGCTAAAGTGAAAGAATTTTTTTAACTAAGTCTCGTTCGCCTTTCGTTACAGTTATGGCGAGAAATATTTACGAAAGTGGAAAAATTTAAATCAACACTACTTTTTGCCTAAATAGCCTAATTACCAATAGACCAACAGCTAGCTTTTTTGGTTAACTAAGCC
The DNA here is from genome assembly GCF_028408465.1 of Anastrepha ludens. NCBI lineage: Eukaryota > Metazoa > Arthropoda > Insecta > Diptera > Tephritidae > Anastrepha > Anastrepha ludens. Next base: position 112,408,568 of record NC_071500.1, on the reverse strand, counting down.
ACTTGGTACTGTTAAAAAAAAACTCTTGGCACACTTTTTCTTCGACCGGTACTCAAAACAACACCTAAAATAATAATAAAGGAACTATCCCGAGGACTGCGATGCCATGACTGCTGTCTAACAGAAAACTTTTGCCTTTCAGGTTCTTTTCATGCTAGGAAGGCAGAAATATTCACTGGGGTTTGCCATTTGAAACTTTGCGCAGATGCATGGTTTAATTTCTTAAGTTACTGTAGGAGTATGAAAAGAAGGAAGTTTTGTTTGAAGCACAGCGAACAGCATCATATCCTTATGTTCAGGATCAGCTCAGTAGCGTTGAAATGCGTGCTAGTGAATGATAGTTTAAGCAGACAGTGCGAAAACTGGCAAAACTACGCATTGAAGTTTTTTGTATTTAAAATGCATTCGATTGCTTGTTACCGCTGTCAAAGGCAGGCCGCTAGAACGCGTTTTTGAGTTACATTAAAGCTGAATCGTTTCTGCCAATATCCAGCTACCTCAAATTTCCATTTTCTCAATATGGAATCTCTACTGAAAACAGTTTACCTGCGTCATTTGCATGCTGATTAGGCTTTTACGTGCTTTTGAGGCTTTTATGTTGCACTAAATTTTATAAAACCTTTCCTCTAAAAATACCAGGATCATAACACTTCAAAACATTTTATCTGCATGGCTTTGCACTCCACAAACTGATACACAACGTCATCACAAACTCAATTTACTATTTATAGCAAATTATTTTACTTGCAGTGCGGCATGCAATTTCACACCTTTCTACATTTTTATACAGTTTCGCAACACTGGGAATTCAAGGAGACAAGTTCGATGTACAAATTCCTCTACGCACGTGCTGGTCATAAATATAATTTCGAACACCTTTTTTGCACAACCCATTGGAGAATCCAAAATAGGAACTGAAAATGTTATACTCAAATATTCACACACTCACACACACAAAGAGGCAGCACTTAAAATTGAGCTTTGGAAACGCCCTGAGACCCTTTGGTGTTGACCGAGTGAAATGGAGTTGTGCACATAGCGGCGGCATAAACCTTTTGAAATAATGCACAAACAGCAAAAGGAAAACAAAAACAAAAATAACAAAAAACAATAGCAGGATGAACATTCATACGGCAAAGAGACCAACAGAGAACTGTCAAGGAAATACAATAAATGAAATTAATATTGTTGAGTGCGTGCCGATGGGCAGCTACCATTTAGAGTTGTTGTTGTTATTGTACTTGTTCTTGTTATTGTTGGAATTGTCTCTATAGCTTTTATTGTTATTTAAGTTCTTGTCATCGATGCTTTGACGGTCACTTTGAAGAGGTGTTCAATTGTGGTCACCAGCACTCAACAAAAACAAAGGCAACAGCAACAAGAACAACTAAAAGCACAAGGCACAGCAATACTCGTAGCAACAACAGCAGCGCAAAGTATATACAAAGGCAGGGTACGAGCAGCACTTAAAGAGCGGTCAGCAAAAAGCCATTTACGCCTTTTAAGCCGCAAGGGGCCAAGCCACACGTATGGATGTATGTATGTATGTGTGCATATGCGCTCGCACATTTTCCATGCATACACATACATATATGCGTATGTAACACATACATATACGTCAAACCATTTATCTATGCATGTGCGCTTGTATTTGAGGCAAATTTATTTACGCTTATAAAAAAATGGTTCATGAAACCTAAACCATAAATACCAAAATTTAGCAAAACAAAAAAAACACGAAAACAAAGTATTTCCTATAAGTCACCATAAAGTGCGAACGTTGACAAAAGGTTTTACTACTCCACTTTGCACAATAAGTTTTATCATTTCAATGCGAAATGCGTACGAAGGCAATAAATTAACAACCCGTAATCCTTTGATTTGCTATTATTGCAACATCCTAATTTGGCAATGCGATTGTGTGTAACATGAAACAATAAGGCGATTTCTTGCATACAACACATACATACGTATACTCACACATATTTACTTGGATATGTTCACTCAGGCATGACGAATAAGGGAAGAAAATCATTTAGCAAATATTGGAAACTTTGACTGTCTACTCAAAGTACAGCTACTATAAATCGCCATCACTCAACTCTTTAAGTATTCATGCTCAGAAAAGTAGGATGTAAAATACGTGGCTCGTGTGAAAAGTCCGTGCAAAAATCAAAAAAAAAACCGCTTAATTGTTTGGGGTAAACTTTCTTATTTTTGAAGTGAAAACTTCTTTAGAATCGTTGGGAGACTCGATGAAACGAAAAAGCGACACTCTTGGCTACGAAGCGTTATATGTTGATATACGTGTATGTGTGTGGCTGCGTACTGCTGAGCTACGCTAGTATAGTGAGTATTGTAGTATGTATACTATACTGCCTATTACTTGCTTTGGTGTTTAGTTCAAGCGTCATACGTATGTATGTTTGTATGTATGCTAGTACGTATGTGTGCGCGCCTGCGTATTACGGAGCCACGGTGAGCGAGAAGGCATTATGTATACCTATACTACACTACCTAATACTTGCTTAGACCAAGCGTCCTACGAATGTTTGTGTGTATGTTAGTACGTCTGTGTAATATACGCGTTACGACGCTCATAATAGCAACCGAGTGTGCTGTATTGCGTCCGTTTTTTTATATTCGTAAATATTTTCATTTTTAAATATTTACCGCAATTATGCCGAAAAATAATGCAGAAAAGTGTCGTGAATATCGACAGAAAAAAAAATCAATAAATAGCATCACGGAATTCATTCTCGAAAATTTAATAAAGTATACACCTGAAGTATCGCGGATACTTAGAAAAGATTACGATAAAGTTCCAATGATTTTAAGTGGCGATTTTAACGTAAATTTTGCATTGGACACAGCGGTTCCTTTAATTGACTTTCTCAATACAACATTCAACAACAATTGACGCGGTATTTCAAAGATATGTTGACAACATCGAAACCAAAGCATTTGTATCATATTTTAGCTATCATAAGCCACTCGTATCATTTGCTGAAACTGAAAACATTGAGGATGAATAATAATAAAATGAAGAAAATAAAATATGAATTTTATAGCAATATTATAATGAACCTTTAATTATCCACCTCCTAATGCTGCTTTCGTCTCATTCTCTCTCAGTTTGTTTTACGGAAGGTTCCACTTCTATCGCGTCTAACCGTTAGACTGGTATTTTTTTGTTACTCTCCTTTTAGGCTTATGCATTTCGTCAAATGCTGTTCTACTTTGTTGATACCTTCCGAATAATAGAATCACATGCCCAGTTCTGAAAAATAACCATTCGTTTCTGCAAATACCTCCTCGTGCAAATAAATTCTTTTTTTACGCCAGCCATTTCTTCAAATTGGGAAACAAAAAGTGGGCCGAGGGATACAAGTCTGGAGAAAAGGGGGGCATTTCTTTCCATTAATTTTGGTACCACAACAGCTAAGGTGTGAACTGGTGTGTTGTACGGGAAAAGGACTTCCATTTATATACATAAATAGTTTTTGAAAATCCCTCTGCACGACTCTCTCGATTGAACGAGTGCCAATCAGAGAGAAATAAATCGATCTAGCTGAAACTTGGTATGTGTTCTTCCAAGAGACTCTACTAACTAAGCATAACCTCGATACGCGCCAGTAGGGCCATGCCTCTGACTTTGCACGGACTTTTCAAACGACCCTTGTACGTGTAATAATTTAATCAGGATGTGGCGCGTAAAAATTGCTCAGAAGTTTGTAAAAGAGATTTGTTTTATCTTGTTTTTTAGACTATGACAAGTACGTATGAAGCACAATATCCGTTAAATGCAGTCCTTTGGCAACGCACGGCTGCATATAACTTTTAACGCGTATGTAATTCTTTCTTCAGCTCTGGAATCTTGCCGAGTTTATTAACACAGACTATACATTTCATGTAGCCTCAGAGGAAAAAAATCCAATGGTGGCATTATTTTCTAAGAAGTACCATCCGATGACCTTGTCAGCCCAAAAACCACACCAAACAGTGACTCAATGTGAGTGCATATTTTTTCTTGACTGATAAGTTGATTTTTAGAATCCCAAATGTGGCAGTTTTTCTTGTTAGCGTATCTGTTAGGGTATGCTTTCTTAAAAGATTGGATCATTTTTATGCGTATTTCAGCTGAGTATCTCTCCGTGACTAACTTTGCAAAAGTCTGTACTACAAATAGATTACAAAATACGTAATAACATTAACATGTCGCTTGAATCACTTATATATATTACATATATACAACATAGCTACTATGCTAGCCTTAGTAAGGTGGCAGACTTCTAGGGTATCAGAATCTGTTTGGAAAAGAAATAGAAACTCACTAACACTTAGGATCAGTTAATTGCTGCATTTGAGAAAAAAACTTCATTACTCACATGAAACGAGTTTAAAGGCACTCAGCAGAGGCTCTGATATATTTTCCATGGGCCTCGAGCAGGCGATGATATATAATTACTCTCTGTGTCCCACATACCTATTTCAGAGGCTATACAAATATTTGCAAATCTGGAAATTATTTCGAATAGATGTTGAGATCAACTCAGCAAGTGCTGTTTTTGAGAAGGGTTTCTTATGAATAGGTTATACTTTTAGTCCTGCTGGCATGAGGATCCTACATCCATGAAAGGAACTTTCTGTATTTGGCATGAGTTATGCAATGAGAAAGCGGCTAATTTTTGTATGGATATTCTATGCTCTAATGTGGCCTCGCCTAGATGGTATACTGAGAATAGGGGTCTTTGTATAAACCCCTTAAAAACTGAAATAGGAAATTTTTTTTACAAAAAAACATAAGTTTCCTATAATCTGCTCGCTAGCTTTTAAGGGTGTGGAGATTCGTTTGAGAGAGAATACCAACTTCTTAGGACTTATATCAGATAGGAAACTCACGTGGAAACCTATTATTGAGAAAAGAAGGCCAACGTTGCATTATATACTTGCAAAAAAGCAGTCGGTATTAAATGAGGGTCAACACCTCGTTGGGTATATACTTCTGTAGTTAGGCTATTCTTAATAAATATATGGATTACTCTTATGATAGCAATCTACTCAAAAGGCGAGTTACACAAAAATCACGAGTAAGGTCCAAAAAACAGTTTTTTTATGTATCTCTGGTGCTGTCAAGACTACCCCAAATAAAACGATGGAAGTATGATACTAATCAATTTGCCTGCACTAGGTAGGTAGCTTGGTGAAATGGTTGAAGTGTCGGTCTGGCACTCCTCAAGTTGCATTAAAGCGATGTTTTGATACCACTATGAGACCTCCAACAGTCAGATATCTACAGCGAGCCAGAGCTGTTGATATAAAGGAGGAGATTGATTGGATTTAAGCTGGCGCACTACCCCAGGCTGTCGAAGGAAGGAGCTCCCAGTGACCTTAGTCATCTAGCTTCCAAGCCCGGACATTGCAGAGAAAGTGCTCTACAGTCTCCTTCTCTGAAAGGAAGCTTCTGCAATGGGGTTAAATGGTAACGCTAGCTTTTCCGCGGGTGTGCCAACCGGTAAACACAGCTAGGTGTTTGGAAATTGAAGCGAAGAGTCCATAGGACTTTCTGAGTCCTTCGAATATCGTATTGGGGCCAAAGGGTTTTCGAAACGGCACATGAGGAAATGGAGCTCCATCTTTTCTGCCCTTTCCTTAGAAATAATATGTGCAGTTCCCTCTAACAACAGTCAGGGGATGTCGATGACCAGATAGGAGGTCTCTCTGGCCAATTCAGTTGCCTTCCTGGCAAGCTGATCAGAAATTTCATTTCCCCCTATGTTTCTATGTCCTGGAAACCAGATCAGAGAAATGTTACCTGCACACCCAAGAGATTTGATCTCCTCTTTATACTGTTTATTAATTTAGTTCTGCACCATGACGTCGTCAGAACCTTAATCGTGGCTTGCAGGATCGCAAAGATTTCAGAAAGATAGATAAATTGGCTGATTTAGAGAAAACCCCTGCTCCGACTCCCGATTCCTTCTTGGAACCGGCAGTGAAGGCAGAGGTGCAAGCTTCGGTGCAGATTTTCCCCTCGATACATTAGTGCCTATTTGGAAAGATTGCCCTAGCACGACCCTCAAGCTATAGTTTGCGGATAGAGAGATCTGTTTGAAGTTCGGGAAAATACGGTGTTAACTGCCCGAAAATGCTACCATGTCCCTTGAGAGATTACCTCCAGAGGCCAAACTCCTTTAACCTGATTGCACTTTCAGCTGCGATGGAAATGACGGAGAAGTCGATGGGAAGTAAAAGCAAAAGGACATTCAGTGTGCACTGGGGAAGTTTTACATGCTCCGGTGATGCCAATGCATGCAGTCCTTTGCACATTCCCCAGTTTAGTGGTATTATAGCCCTTCCGCCAAACCGGGCATCCATACGTTAAAATTGGCAAAACCACTGCGTTGCCTACACTAAATCGCTTGGACTTTAAAGTATGACGCTATAAAAAGAACCGTGGTTGGGACACGTCTCTATTTTACACACTCCGAGTAGTCACCAACAAGAAATATACTACTCTACTCCTAGACTCACCTTCGACAGACTCTTCATGGCGAGCATACAGTCCAGAAGAGAGTGGCAGACTCTAAAGTCATGGAGCAGGGGGAATTGAATTTCCATACAGATGATTCCAAGCTAGAAGATAAAGTTGGCTATGGAGTATTTTCGAAGGAATTAGTACTGGAACTAGCAGTTCAACTACTAGATTACTGCAGCGTCTATCAGGCAGAAGTTCTAGCTATAAAAGAAGTGGCTATGTATCTATGTAAATACGCATGCCGTAACAAAAACTACAATAAATATATTCTCGGATAGCTAGGCTGCAGCTTAATTAATGAACGCGGCTCCACAGAAATCAAATTTTGCACAGGAATGTCGGTCTGCCCCAAATAATATACGTGTCGTATTCAGGGTCAGCCTTATTTGCGTTCCGGAGCATTGCTACTATTCAACTGCTAAGTGATAGAAGTACCATTGGGATACCTATGATCACGAGCAAACTAATAATTACGAACAACATATTCCAAGAGGCCAATAGATAATGGAGATATTGAGGCCACATGCGTAACAGCTAGGCTACTATGGGCGCAAATAAAAAAGAAAAAGACAAAGGAGCTGATTTGATATTCCGAAGGTCCGCTTGTATAACCCGTCATTGGCTATTTGGCAGGCATTCCTTGAGATTAGCAGTTTTCTCCCATGAATATTTTAGAAGTTCTAGAGATGAGGAAGAGGAAGAAACAGTTGAGTACTTCCTTTGCTATTTTTCAGCCTTAGGTAAAATCCGAGCAGGTTTTTTAAGTAAATACTTTTTCAATTCCCTTACGGAACTGACAGGCTTGGGTATGGGACCAATTCTGCGCTTCATAAGAGTTACGAAATGGTTCCAAGAAGGAAAATAAATATGGATCCCGCGTCGTACAGTGATTATCACCAAACCCTAACAGAACCTAATAAACTTTTCAGACCAACTACAAAATATGATGCACTTTTTATTTTTTCTTTATAGACTATTGTTGGCGTTTCGTTGGTTAAATAGGTACTTTCCTAACCTTTAAATTTCTATATTTTCTAACGTGGGATTTAAAAAATTTTGATTTGAAATTTTCACTGTACATTCATAAAGCAATTTGCACATAAAAATCCCTGTCATTAGCTTGTATTTATCTACCCATTTTATTCACGATATACATAAGTATATCTACCTAGTATGTACGTGTGTGCGATTTTTTTAATAACACCATAACTGACCATTTCGACTGATTTAATCCATCCACCAATAATTTTCTTCTTTTCTGCTTTTGGTCGCCACACGCATCGTGCCACACATATAAATGATGCTCAATCACACAGTAATCCTCAATATATCAAATAAATCGTGATAAATGACGGATTTTCCACATATTCGGAATTAAAATTTCACAAAATTTGAAACATAAAATGCTTGAGTGCGCATATTAAAATTTTATGGGCAATCTGACAGCGCGCATGTGTAATTAAGCCATTTAAATGCAAGCGTGTTGGTATAACAAAACAAACAAAAAACTTACAAAAATATTAGCATGAAAAGTAATTCATAAAAATGCTTATTTTTTATTTGCGTACATACACACATACTAATACATACATATGTAAGCATGTGGTGTGCTACTGTGGCACTGACAAGTCACGAAATTACAAAAAAAAATTAATTTTGATGTATGTTAAAAAATTTATTGATTTGGCAAAGTTGTCACAATTTGATTTTTTATTGCCCGAAAATATTTTTATAACTTCAAACAAAAACTATCATATACTGCCTTGAGTCGTTCAATTAACTTTATCCAAAGGAATAGTAAAAAATCCAGCTAAAAATGTAATAGAGTCCAAAGCAAATAAAAACCAAAAACTAACGGTTATGTTTCATGTACAATTTTGTGGATATAAAAGGAATAAATTGAGCAAATTCTTTTCTAACAATTACTTATCTGGTTAGAATACGCCCAATTGCATAAATAGCATACTTTACTGCTCCACCAATTTATTGCATATTTAAGATAATTGCGCTAATCTTTATGTTAATTGCAAAAATTTTGAAATTTTGTATTGAATATTCCTAATTAATTGTACGGATACATGTAACAGGAATTCGCATATTCAGCTAAAGTATCTAATTTGCTTAATTGCCTTACCTTGGATATTCGAGTTCTTTGTTTTTGTATGTAAAAAAATAGCTGAACTTCTGTTTAGAACTGCTCGGAATTTTTGACGTGATAACGTCTTATAATTCGATTTAACAGGCTGCACGCACGAAAATATGTGTCGTTACCTTGCTCTTTAGTGTTACCTTGCTCATATGTCGTTACCTTGCTCATTAGTGTTACCTTGCTCATATGTCGTTACCTTGCTCATTGCCGTTACCTTGCTCATTTGTCGTTACCTTCCTCATTGCATTGAATGAACTGCAAGCGAAAGCGCGGAACGAACGACAAAGCAAACAAAGCAAACGAACGGCAACGTTCGACATCTTGCTCTCACCTACTTAAGTGAGCGTATATATGTATGTATATGCGCATATGTAATTACATATATAAATTCACGTATTTGTATTTGCATATGCCTTCTTATTGATTATTATTAATTTGATTCACTTGAAGAATTTAAAATAAAACCAAGTTTGTTAATAATACCTGTTGTTTTAATGTTATTATTATTTTTTGACGTGATAACGTCTTATAATTCTATGTAGCCGGCTGCACGCACCAAAAAATGCGTCGTTACCTTGCTTGAACAGCATGTTATGTTATGTTATGGTATGTTATGTTATGTTATGTTATGTTATGTTATGTTATGTTATGTTATGTTATGTTATATTGTGTTATGTTATGTTATGTTATGTTATGTTATGTTATGTTATGTTATGTTATGTTGTGTTATGTTATGTTATGTTATGTTATGTTATGTTATGTTATGTTATGTTATGTTATGTTATGTTATGTTATGTTATGTTATGTTATGTTATGTTATGTTATGTTATGTTATGTTATGTTATGTTATGTTATGTTATGTTATGTTATGTTATGTTATGTTATGTTATGTTATGTTATGTTATGTTATGTCATGTTATGTTATGTTATGTTATGTTATGTTATGTTATGTTATGTTATGTTATGTTATGTTATGTTATGTTATATTATGTTATGTTATGTTAGTGTTACCTCATTCTCTATATCCATACAAAATATCTATCAAACAAATAAAATTAAAATTTTCTTTTGAAAAATGCAACCATTCATCAGTATTTTCTTATGACGTTATCACGTTAAACTATCGTCAGTAAACCGACTTTACAGACAACCTCTTTTTATTTAAATGGTGAGATCAGCCTGATTTTTTTGTTTTTTTTTTTAATTTTATTTTTAATTTTTTTTAATTTGTAAAAAATACACAGGCCGACAAAATTTAACCAACATTCAGACCTAGAAACCAGACTATATATTTCCTAAGGTTTATGATGCGCTGAATCCAAATCTGGCCTCAGAATTGCTCTAACAGCTCTGGTTTTCGAGATATCCTAACCTAAAAGTGCAAAAAACACCGTTTTGCCCATATTAGAGGTTATGTAGCCTTGCAGATGTTTTCTTTCACCAAAATTGAAGGATGGCATCTTTAAATACAAGCCGTCTTTTTTCAAATGGCGTTGAGTTTGCTCAAATATCATTTTTTTTTTCGCTGAGATATCGCATTTTGAAATTTTCATGTTTCTAAATTTTCCAACACCTGAAAATCGATTGAGATAACATAGACATGATATAGTCGATTACTAATTTTCTTGAATTGAGTCTTATTTTTCTTAAAATTTTGTCTCACACCATAAGTGTGCTGACTCACCACACCCCTACACTATCTAACCTTTGGGTACCGAGTCACTCACAGCCCTAACCCCTAGAAACCACCCCTATCATACCGCAAGCAGCCTAACTCACTTAACCCTGGGGGCAGCGTTTACTCGCATATTTTTTTTAAAATAGGTCTTATTTATCTAGATATCTCACAACCCATGTGGGCTAACCAACTTAACTGTTAACCTATCAACTCCCGTATCCCCTAACCCCTAGAAACCACCCCTACCACACAACATGAAAATTTCAAAATGCGATATCTCAGCGAAAATATATTTGAGCAAACTCAACGTCATTTGAAAAAAGACGGCTTGTATTTAAAGATGCCATCCTTTAATTTTGGTGAAAGAAAACATCTGCAAGGCTACATAACCTCAAATATGGGCAAAAACGGTGTTTTTTGCACTTTTAGGTTAGGATATCTCGAAAACCAGAGCTGATAGAGCAATTCTGAGGCCAGATTTGGATTAAGCGTATAAAAATCCTTCGAAAATATATAGTCCGGTTTCTGGGTCTGAGTTGCTGTCGGCCTGTGTTATTCCAATTGTTCCTGAGAAGCTCAAAAATTATATCGCAAAATATTATGTTCAAGAAAAATTTCTTAGTAAATGATTTCCGAGTTTTTGCGTAAGGTGCTTTTCTCACTTTAGAAGCATTTATCTCTTAACTGCATTTCCCAAGTTGCCTACTTTTTTTTTTTTTTTTTTTTGACAACAATAGAACGTCGAAAACTTTCGCACAAATATGCGCGTGGAAAAAAAGTATATACTGTGGCTGACAATTTGCTCTGCTGGTTCGTCCACCCCAGTGAGGAAAATATCTACAAAACTAAGGAAATTATACTTAAAAAAACGATTAATTTCATTTAAAGGAATACCAACGCATTAACATTTACTTTTGGTGTCATTTCAGCGCTTAAAACTAAGTTTTTCCTGCATATTTCAAGACATTGTAAAAGTAATGCTTTACTAAACCGAACAGCGGTAGAAAAATAATCAAAAAATTTCAAAACTGTATTTGCATCAAATCACCCTGTACCACTAAAAATGTTTCACGCACTCTGTTGCGCTGCCTTTTTTGCGCTTCGTCAGAGCACTGCCGTTCGCCGCTCTACCTATGAGTACATTCCCCATCGTTCTACCTACATATATTCTCCTTCGTTCCATCTATATTCCCCTTCGCTGTCACACAATTCATTTCTGTAACTGTTCAACCATTGAAAATTTCCTATATAACAAATAAAGTCGATCTTAGTCGCACAGCATAATAAGTGCAACCTGAAATGGTCTAAATACATATTTTATGAAACTCGATGAGACCTGAACGAACTGCTAATTGGGTGACAACCGGTGTTTGAGCAACAGTCAATGCTTTAAATCTCTAGCTAATCAGTAAAATGCTTAAAAATGGACTAGAAGGTTCTCCTGAATTTCGAATAAAGCGAGTTGAGGTAAATGTGGTCAAAAATAAGGCTCGTTTTTATGAGATCAAAAATTCGTTCAAACGCATGCAAAACTGAATTGACCTTCATGGGCAAACACAATAAGCCATTTATAAAATAAAACTTACTATTTTCGCTTACAGCAACTCAAAACTGCAATATGTAGCTACCCTCGCATCAGACAGTCTACGCATATTTACAGCTTGAATAATTTAGGTATATCCGTATTTATGTATTTCCATTTGAAGCAAATTTCAAAAAGTTGTGGACTTGATGAAGCATCTTGATTACTTATTGGAAAGAGGACGCTAAGATTGGAGATAAATTGCGGATTACAGCAAATGCCCTAAAACTTAACGCAACGTATCTGAAAGGTAAACTTTTCTCAACAAGAATGCAAGAAGTTTGGGGAGAAAAAATTAACTAATAAAAAATATAAACGCGAATAGAAACGTGAATAGTTCCATAGATCAGGCAGGTGGTTGGGCGTCTAAGAAAAGTCTACACTTTGAATACTACATAGATATATTCGCCAAATAATCCGATAATAACAAACGAAGATTTCTTTGCACGCACCAGCTGATCCAGGCATCTTCGGTTCCCACAGTCAGTTACTTACTTGAAAAAAAAAAAAAACTGCGACTCCTGGCAATCTTCATTATCTCACATTTGCAGGCTTTAAATTTGCATCATGAAAATAAAAACTTTAAATACGCTACAAGGCGTTTTCAGCTATTATCTAGAGCCGGATTTAAAGGCAGTGGCCAGCAGCAACGAAGCGGAAAAATACAATAATGATGTCCTGCGAACGGTGAAGCTAAACAAATGAGCAAATGAAAATGAGAAAAAAAATGGAAACATAAAATTTGAACGCATTGAAAAAGTGGAAGTTAAAAGGGACGTGGAAATACAAAAACGCTGAAAAGTATGCAGCCACACAATGATAGCAGCTCATAGGTTTAAGGGAAGGGGCAGTGCCATGTTTGTGTTGTTGTGTTTATTTGTTGTTCAGATTCGTATACCCTTTTCTTTCTAAAATTTGTTTGCTATGTATTTACCATAAATGTTTCCAATGATTTTTTTAACCTTTCCGTATAAGCCACATTTTGGTAGTAAACTTCAATTCTCAAACCTTTTTAACTTGGCTTTCATATTTAACTCTCAACTAAATCGTCTGTTTCTCCGATTCCCTTTTCACGAACGCCAACATTTTGTCTATCTCTTTTTAGTTTTTTTACTTTCATTTTTTGTTGTTTTCTGTTTTCGCTTACTGCTTGTACTTTGTGTTCAGTTGCTGTTGTTGTTCTTCGCATTTGAAAATGGATTAAAAATTTACTAGAAGAGTGAAAAACTTTTAGCCCCACTTCAACGGTGGAGCCTGGCGTACGCTGTGCAGGTGCACCTCCCTCTGTTTGTGTGCAAAAAGCAAACATAGAAAAGGTGGATAAGCACGTTTAAGCTGCAGTAGAATGGGTTATGACGAAATGCGCGGGGAATGAACTAAGAGGTGAGGAAAAGCGCAGAAAAAATTAGGCGAAAAAATAAGGCTGGCAATGGAGTTGCTGTAAAAGCGCGACAAAAGCTGTGCAAGCACATACAAAAGACCGGGTCGAACTGGACTGAGCGCGAGTTAAAATACCAGCGACACTTTTTTGTTTTTTTGTTTTTTAGCAACCACGATAGATATATTATGTACCTTCATTACGGCTTTTGCCGGCCCTAGGCGCGACTAATTTTTTCGCGTATTTTTTATTTTTCTGGACAATTTTTTGTTAATTGTTTTTGAACTTTATGCTGCGGCTTTTCCGCATATTTTTATTTTTTAAATTTTTGTTCGTTTGTTGAGAGCCATTTGTTGTTGCTTTTGTGTTCGTTTAGCTGCATCTATATATGTATGTGTATCCGCAAGTGCTTGAATTTATTTTAGGTGTTTTTCTTGTTTGTGCTCACATTTTAGTTGTTGCTCTTGCCCTTTCTTTCCCTGCTGCTGACATTGGCCACCTAAACCGAAAGAAATTAATTTGCATTTAAATGAAATTCAAACTGTCCACTTTTTTGGCACCAAATGGGAAGAGTATGAAAACTTATAAAAAGGAGCAAACACAGCGTTTGTTTGTGTGTATGTGTATGTCTCTGTTTAAAAAAGCGTTGACACATAAAATGCGTTGACTTGTTTGCGTTAATGAATTAATTCTCGAGCTGATAAAGTTATGAAATATCTCTTTACGACAAAAGACCAAAAAAAACTAAAAAACCAGCAAAACTGAAAAATTCGTATGAAAAAATTAAGGAAATGGCGTTTAAATAAGCCGTGAATTGTACGCTTATTGAAGAGCACGTAGACCCTGAATAATAAAATTTAGCTCTGCTTCATGAGAATAGCAAGAAATTAAATGAAAAAGATAAATGTCGAACCAGCTTAGATTTTCAAGCAGCTGGATTTGCCTAGCCAAAATCACTTGTTTTTAAATAGTTCATAAGCAACTATAAACGCAGCTTTGATTTGGTTTCACTTGAGCTAATACAGAGCTTGAATACCCTGTTGAGATAAAATACCAAAGCACTCAAGAGGAGGGAGATTCGACTGGTATTTCTAGCTGGACAATATCCTACATAAAGCTGCAAAGATTGAGGCAGCCTAAAGGGGCTCTTTGGTGTGTCTAAACTCAAAGTTAATAGAGTGGCATGGCATTCTGTCACGAACAGTCTGGCAGCACGGTCAGGATAGATCCCACTGTGGCTCAAAAGCAACACTGAAATACGTATCGATCAGTGATTGGTCGATGAAAAAGGAAGAAATCGGGAGAAACATAGGAAATTCAAAGCCATGTAGGAAAAAAGGCAGTACGCGAACAGACAGCAGGGCAGACAGAGCAACCAAATTTTTTAATTCATTTTGTACACCTTATTTAAATAAAGTTCTTGAATTGTTAATAAAGTTATTGAATTGCAAAAAATTTTACCAGCACATTCCTTTTCACAAGGTAAGAAGTTTGTGTCTTTCGCCCAAGTGACCGTTAGCATAGGCAACCATATAAGCTTTTTTTCATCAGGAAGAAGCATCGAAAGCCTTACCCCGTCAGTGTGCGACTTTAACTAAACCTCCTACCGATCCCCCCGATACTACCGTCCAGAAATGCACATGTTCCGCGTCCTCCTCAACTGCTGGTGTGCATTGCTCGCAGTATGGACTTTCTTCGTGCCCAAAGCGGTGAAGGTACGCTTTAAAGCAGCCATGACCACTTAGGATTTAGCAGAGATAGTAGTCTACTTCCCTGTGCTTTCTCTAGACCAAGCTTCAAGGGTCCACCTGCCTTTGTTTGCACTGTCCCATCGCGTCTGCCACTGGTACACGCAGTTGATCCCAATGGGCTTGATTGTTTCTCATACTTCTCATTTTGTACATCTCCTGCGTTATCAAGTCGAGTGGGCATTGACCAGCTATGATGAGCGCCACATCTTCTGAGACTGTCCTGAAGGCAAAGCAAACTCTAAGAGCACACGTGGAGTTACTACTTCGTACGCATCCCTCCAAACTGTCGCGCCATATAAAAGGATAGACCTCACTACTCCAGTTAGAACCTTTTTTTTCGAACTCCATTTATTCCATACAATCTGTCATAACAATAACAATAAGTACTATTTTTACCTACAATTTAAATAAGAATAGCTTAGAGTAAGAATTCCCAGTGGAATTCGTTACTTAATAATGGACAACATATAACATATACATATATTATACAATTTTACAACTTTTGCATTTACGTATATTACGGTTTAAATCTTTGCATTAAATCGTTAGGCGGACATTTTTTTAATCTTGAGGAGTAGCTTATCTTGGAAAGGTTATTTGCTCGATTATTCGGATGAGTGGCAAGTCGGTTATTGTATCTCTGGCTGAGGTTGTTTATTTCTTCGAAAACTGTCGTAACTTTTAGGTCACGGTGCAATATCTCGTTTCGTACAAACCATGGCGCATTGGCACACATGCGGAGCACCTTTGACTGAAATCTTTGCATGATTTCTAGATTTGATTTTGCTGCTGAGCCCCATAATTGAACACCATATCGGTTTCAGAATAGATTTGTAGATAAGCACCTTATTGTCTAGTGTAAGTGCTGAATTGTAGCCGATTAACCAGTGTAGTGATCGCAATTTCAGTCCAAGTTGCTTTCGCTTTAAAAATATATGCGATCGCCAAGTAAGACGCCGGTCTAATAGAATACCTAAATATTTGGCATTATCTGTTTGTGGTATTGGAACGCTGTTAAGAGATACGGCAGGACATGAGCCATTTCGAAGAGTGAATGTTATTTCCGCCGATTTGTTTTCGTTAGCTTTTATGCGCCATTTTTTCATCCAGCCGCTAACACTGTTAAGCTGTTCTTGTAGGTAATCAGAAGCAATTGAGGGAAGGGTACTCCTGGCCATGACGTCAGTATCATCTGCATACGTGGCTGTATATGTGTTCTTTGATAGTGGAAGATCTGCCGTGAACAAAGTGTACAAGACGGGGCCTAGAAAACTTCCTTGTAGTACACCTGCTCTGATTGCGTGAAGGTTAGTGGTTTCGTTGTTTACTTTAACAAGAAAATGTCTATTTTGCAAATATGATTTTATGAGCATATAACAGTTGTGCGGTAAGCCCTGCTTAAGCTTGTATAGCAGGCCTTCATGCCAGACTTTATCGAAGGCTTGCGTTATATCTAAAAATGCCGCTGTACAGAATTGCCGCCTCTCAAGTGCTTGTCCAGCGAAATCATACACACAATTAACTTGCTCTATGGTGGAGTGATACTTACGAAAACCAAATTGGTGGGCTGGAATGAGATTTCTTTGCGCAATTATTTGATTTATCCTTTTTAAAAGCAGCTTTTCGAAGAGCTTGGAGGCAACAGGCAATAGACTTATTGGCCTGTAATTGGATACCATGCTCGGGGTCTTCCCTGGTTTTTGTATAAGGATGATTTCAGCAACTTTCCACTGAGTTGGGAAATACTCTTGTTTGATCATCGCGTTAAATATAATGGTGAGGAATTTGTATCCACATTTGGGCAGTTCTTTTAAAACCTTACTAGTTATTAGATCGTAACCTGGCGCCTTTTTGGTTTAAAGAGTTTTGGTTGCTGCGTATCTAACTTCTTTCCAGGTAAATCGTACAGTCGGAAAATCCATTTGAAACGGAGCTGAGAGAAATTCGTTAACTTCTGAGTCTACCTCCGCACTTTGACTCGGAAATGGTTGGAAAACATTTGATAGATGTTTGGCAAACTCTATTGCTTTTTGTTTATCAGTTTTTGCCCAATCTCCATTACACGTTTTTATCGCTGCGTTGTGAGGTTAGAATCTGTCTTATCTTCTGTGTTGGTCCTCCAATGTTCACCATTATTCTAGACAGGGCTACCGTCGCAGTCGCAGCTTTGTTGCTAGTGTATTCCAAGTGATCTCGGAAGCTAAGTCGGTGGTCTACCAAGACACCTAAGTATTTTACATATGGCTTTGACTCGATAATGCTATCCCCAACTCTAATCTTGACCTTTTCAACTCTCTTTCGGCTGCTGATGAGTACGGCTTCTGTTTTATGCGTACCTCCTGAGCCGCTTCTAAAGCTTGTTGCGCGATATTTGCAATTTCCGCGATCGTTTTCGCGGTTGCAACTCTCTTGTGTACCTTTAGCCGCAAAATGCCATCGTACATAATGTTCCCCAGGCTCTCAAATGTTCCAGAGGCTCTAGTACGGATCCTTGTGACACGCCAGCTGTCTCTTTGTGGTGAACGATTCCGGCGTCGCCGTCGTAACGTAACACTCTATCAGACAGAAAGCTGGATATAATATGCTGTAGAAAGGTTGGCACTTGCATCGCGCGGAGGGCGAGTAGTATCACAGACATCTAATGTTACTACAGGCAATATTCTTTTGCACCACCTAACCATCGCTTGCCTTCGATTGCCTTTTCCGCAATTACTTTTACGGCCTCTATCGGGTCTGTGGTAGATCGCTCCTCCTAAAGACAAACTGGTAGCTTGACAGCTGTACATCTACATATGTTTCCAGCCGGTTTTTAATCACAAGCTCAAACAACTTAACAATGGAGTCCAGCATGAACAGTGGACGGTATTCATTTGGAGAGCAAGCAGCTGGCTTTCTTGGTACAAGTACCAATTGTTGTAATTTCCAGATATTTGGAAAGACGCCTTCTTGCAGGTACACATGGGAATTATAACTGATTTTTAAAAGTGTGGAATTACAGAGTACAAGTGCACATATATAGTTAATATACTTACGAAAATGTATTTGGTAAAACGTAAGAATTCTCGATCGAGTAAAAAAGAATAAGAAAAAAAATTAAGAAAAAATCTGAACGGGATTTTTTAGAAAAGTAATATACAATTTCACAATAATTTTCCAAAAATAAACTAAAATTGTCTCAAAAAAATTTTTTTTAAATGTATATTTTACTCTAAAAATGAAAAAAAGGATTTTTAAATAAAACACAGAACCGCAAATATTTCACTGTAAAGAACTTTATACCAAATTTTAAACATAGAATAAAACTCAAAATTATATATTTTTTTAGTTTTTTCTCCTTACAATTAATCAAAGTTTCAATCTAATTTACGACAACATTTGAAATACTTGGACCACTTGGCATGGAATCGCTTACGTGTCTATCTCTACACTGTCTCAATTCGTATGGCATGAATATGCCTTCATTTTCCTTACTAATGCGAACAACTTTCCTATTTCTTCTTATTTCCATGTGTGTAACTATGTAGAAGAAGTATTTATTTGCAAAGTACGTGCAACACAAATAACAAAGTAGTTACGTAAAATGTGGAAGCTTGTAAGAACCCAACGAAAAACCGCAGCCACATGCAGCGCCCTGAACTCAATATTTAAATAATTTTTCCAATATTCTGGCAATTGGGAAATGCGAACATAAATAACTTTGCGAAAAACCACTTAACCGCACATACATTTACACACACAAACATTTGCACTCACCCAAACTTCCATTCGCATACTTTGCACAACTTCCGCCTGCTGTGCCGAAAATGTCAATTTTATAAACCAAGAAATTTTCTGAAATGCCTACAAACAAACAATCTCCTAAGTACTGAGTTGTAGAAAACCTACCAAAAAAAAGCAAAGAATAAAAAATAAAAGTTATTGAAAATACCAAAAACTTTGGAGTTAACCAAATTTCGCCAAAGCGAAAATTACGACCAAACGACGCGACGAGACGCGTTGACATTGCCGCAGTGTCACAGTGTCAATGCAAATTTGTAACGCAAAAATTTCCTGCCGTCGACGCCACTTGACTTTCGATGGAGCACGACTTGTGGCGGTTTTAGGCGGCAGTTAAGTGAACAAGAGGCAGAAGAAAAATGAAGCGCCGCACACAGTATGGTTAAGCATTTTAAGTGCGGTAAAATGGCAACATTTTGCGGTTATTGGCTGCAACACTTAATACTTTTCCATGTATGAGTATATGAATGTAGCTATGGCTGTGTGCACACAGGGTAATCCAAATAGAGGCGCGTACTTTGTATTGACACTGATAGCTTATCCCGCCAGAATATTCACTCACAAATGGGCCCACCCACAATTGTAGGTCACCTTCCATAGTAGAAATTTTTTATGAGGAGCTTTTTATGATAGAAATTAATACAGAGATTTGCGATTGCCTACTGAGGTGCAAAAGCTATTAGAAAAACTTTTGTTCTCTTATTCGATATTTTAATGCCTGCTGCGCGTTTCAAGCCCGAGACAGCTAAATGGCAGTCGCATACAAGCCTTTCGACTATGGCGGCTGCAGCAGCAGATGCAGTAAAGGTACTGAGCGTTCTTGACTTGAGGTCTTTAGCGAGCCATACCCTCTCCATGTGTAAATATAAGTGGATCATAATCTACGGTAACTTAGAGTTGGTTTTACACTTCAAAAATAATTCTTGGGTGGTTTTGGGATTGATGCAGTTAGTTGGGTGTTCGAACGATCCTAAATGGACGACCACGGGGAAAAGTTGGAGCAGGAAGCTAAAGAAATTTGTGAGGCTTATGAATTCCATACAGTGACGAAGGTACTACTAAAGCGGGAGTTCTAACGATTCTGTTCTAGTTAAATAGATATAAAGATGAAACGTGCTCAGATAGGACAATCGTCGAAAATGTCTATAAAATCAAGGAAGTCTGACCGGCGTTACAGCACCTATTCCATTACAGAATAAATGAAGAATAGCCAAAAAACCATTTGAAACTATTTCTTTGAGTCTGATCTAAGAAAGAGCTGGATGTAGCTTGATCAGCCCAGTTATTGGGGAGATAAATTCTTCAAAGCAACCGCAAGAACAGAGTCGTGTACAATAAATACTCAAAATGTTCGTTCTCTCCAAACACACCGATAGGGAACTAGTTTTTATAAACTTTGTCTAATTTTTTAAGCAGAAATTTTCATTTGTGCCACCCTGTATATGTGCTAGTTAATACACAGTCGCATAGTAGTTAAATCTCTTGGCTTGAACATGCAATGCTCAAAAACGTAAAAGGATGAATTGACGCTCTCAAAGGCAGGAGCGCGTGGTTGGGGAGGAAGCATTAAACAATTGAGTAAGTGTAAGAAAATTCAAAGTTGGAGCTTTTCAAGTATGCGACAGAATTTTGCGAAGCTTGGCAAAGCGCCCAATAATGCCATTCAATTGGTTTATTGTTGCATTAAAAGCGCGATTATGCTATTTGTGCATGAGTGAGTATGTGTGTGTTTGTATGTGCGCGCACGTAGTGGATAAACTGAAGTGAGTAGGCTACTTGAATGTCGCAAGTGCTTGTGAATTGGTTCGGAAATTGTCACCAAGTACAGTACGCGGCTGTGAAGTTTGAAGTGCTACGTGCAATAAAGAGATTATGAATTAAACAATTTTTTTGGGCTTTCTTATTCTCGAAAATATACAATTTACTATTCACTTTAAGTACCACTATTCACTATTTTTTTACTATATATTTCCCAATCGCATTCTTTGAGTCTATGACCGACCAAATGATTCAATTTTTCTGCCAGTCCGATTTTGTGGTAATAATTGATGGGGAGTTCATCTGCGTAAAGCCTTGCCTATCAGATATAGGTTAGGTTAGGAGTCTAAAGTCTCCTCAACATCCTCTCTGCATTTTCTGCATTTGCCGTGTTAGCAATCCCTATCTTGTACGCATGTGCAGCCAATAGATTGTGACCTGTTAGCATACCTATGATAGTTCTGCATTCCTTTCGCGAGAGCGTAAGTACGCATTGAGTAAGTTTTTTGTCGTTAGTTCTACACATGAGTTTTGCTGTTTTGCATGTGATCAGGTTAGTCCACCTAGCTTTAACTTGACTTTTCATGTGGTCGTCCATTTCATTGTATATTGTGTTTAGCGGTCTCGGTATGTCGTTCTCTTGTTCAAGTTTTAGTCTCACAGCACTTTTTGCTATCTC
This sequence comes from Anastrepha ludens, assembly GCF_028408465.1. Classification (NCBI taxonomy): domain Eukaryota; kingdom Metazoa; phylum Arthropoda; class Insecta; order Diptera; family Tephritidae; genus Anastrepha; species Anastrepha ludens. The sequence continues at coordinate 112,387,278 of NC_071500.1, read as the reverse complement.
ATCTACTATTTCGTTCCCTATAATGCCTTTGTGTCCAGGTACCCAGTAGATATGCAGCCTACTGTTTCCGGCTAGCCTTTCTATGGCCTCCCTGCTCCGTCGAACATTTTTGGACTTAATACAATATGAGCTTATTGCTCTTATTGCTGCTTGACTATCCACGTATATATTAATTGTTGAGTTCTTTCTTGTTCTAGTGTAGGCTAGCTCCGCGGCCTTCCCCACAGCAAAAACTTCCGCTTGGAAAATACTGCTGTGGTCTGGCAGCTTGATAGACTGCCTTATTCCTAGTTTTGAGCAGTAGATACCCGCTCCCACTCCGTCTGGAGTTTTCGAGCCGTCTGTATAGATGTGAAAGGTTCTATGGCCAGGCTTCATGCCTTTGTGCCATCCCTCCTCTTCAATTGTAGTGCGGAGCGTTCTTTCCCAATTAAAGTACGGAGTCATGTAGTCTGTGCCACCTGAGCTCCACTTTCCTATTGTGCTGTGACCGAAGGTTCTGCAGATGAATACCCCCGCAGCCATTAGTCTCCTCGCGGATTTCGCTGCCAGGTTTTCTGCCATGAGGTCAATAGGTGGCATGCTGAGTATCATTTCCAGCTCCGCCGTTGGAGTGATCTTCATCGCTCCTGTTATGCACAGGGCAGCGAGTCGTTGAATCCTTTCCAGCGACATTAAGTATGTCAGTTTTTTTGTCGCAGTCCACCATACTAAGGTTCCGTACAGCAATATCGGTCTGACTACTGCTGTGTAGCACCAATGCATCAGGGAGGGTGATAGACCCCAAGTAACGCCCAGCATTCTTTTACATGCGTACAACGCATTACTGGCCTTTTTCACCCTCTCCTCAACGTTGCGCTTCCACAGCAATTTGCTGTCTAAAATTACTCCGAGGTACCTTACATAATCTTTGAGAATTAGTTCGTTGTTGCCTAGCTTCGGGAGGTTCCACGCCGGAACTTTGTACTTCCTGGTAAAAAGTACCATGTCCGTTTTTCCCGCGTTTATCCCTAGCCCTGCGCGAGATGCCCATTGATGTATCGTTTTGAGAGTGCTGTTCATCACATTACTGATGGTGTCCAGGTACTTTCCCGTAACTACTATAGCTATGTCATCGGCATATGCCACTAGTTTAGGTGCCCCTCTGTCAAGTTTCTTAAGAATTTCATTTGCTACTAGTAGCTATAAGAGCGGCGATAGTACCCCACCTTGCGGAGTACCTCTGCATGCATATTTGGTGACGCTCGCATCGTTCCACTCCGCTCTTATCTTTCTGCTATCTAATATAACCCATCAGATATAAACCCATACTAATGCGACTCCTCATAAAAAATATCTGCCGTTCGGAGTCGGCTTAAATTTGAAGGTCCCTCTATTTATGGGACAATGTCAAGACACACAACACAAATTGGAGGAGAAGCTCGGTCAAACACCTAACAGAAGTGTACGCGCCAATTATTATTATTTTTTTAGTACGACTCTATTAGTTCAACGACTTTAAAATTGTTTACTCTTTCACAAAGTATGCTAGCAAACACCTCATTGACCTATTTTGCAGAGAACCCATAAGGGGCTTAAATAAAGGGAGATATGGACCGTCCATGAACCGGAATACAATATTTCCACCAGTTTCAATTATTTTAGGTATTTTTCTCCCTTTTAAGAGTTCACTACTTTTTTTATTTCTAATTATTTTTTAATAAAACCATATAAATCCAAACTTCAAATGTACACAAAAAATATAAATTAGAGTAAGATCATCACAATTTCATGATTTTTAATTAGAGTTTGCAGACAAATTTGTGGCATGCTGTTTTATGGCCTCTAAATTTTAATAAAGAAAAGTTTGAAGTTTCTACAGATCGTGTTAGATTAGGTTAGGTGGAAATGGTTGCCAGCGAAAGCTGAGTAGGTAAGGAGAAGGTGCTGAGATCATTCCAACTCATCATCCATGCAACTGATGCAAAAAGGACTCAAAGTAAGGCCGAGTCTCACAGCATGCATACCTCTCGGCCAATGTAAGGACATTTACGATTTCACAACCTTACAACTTGTGCACATTGCCAGCTCTTACTGAGTTAACGCGGAGCAAGCCGTAGGTAGTCAACGAGATCCGAATCCTTTTCCGCGGTAAAATTATCGCGCAGGGCCCCCGTCTGCCCAGCTCGTCCGCCTCGCAGTTTCCAATGACCTATGTCGGTTTTCTACGAAATGGTACGTAGATGAGCCTTGTATCACAGAATTCGAATGCGTTCGAAAGTAAGGTCAGGCATTCCCCAACCAGTTCCGAGATCACCATCATCGAGCCCAGGGCCCTGATTGCCGCTTGGCGGTCGAAGTAGATCTTAATATCCGTGACAGTTACTACACAAATAATTATTAAATTATAATTTATCCTTCTTTAATTGCCACTACCTCCACTTGGAATATATTGCAGTGGTCCGGTAACTTAAACCTTGAGTTAAATCCGACACCATCAAGTAACAGACGTTAATCCTCAATGCAAAGTGAAATATTGACAACAAATTTAATGCTAAGAGCAGCCCAGAGCACCTTCCATGGAACTGCCCTGCATTTTGCAGATTACGAGCTCTTAATGCCGCATTTTTCATAATATATTGAAGAGAGAAGATGAATCATGCACTACAGCTCGCAGGACAATATATCAGGATTAGAATCCAGGGCACACACTTTCATACAATATCTTGTCACACCTTGTGGTCCAGTTTTCAGTTTGGAATGTTATATCAGTTTTAATTAGTCAAGTTAACTTAGCCTAGCCTCATCATGCAAGCAATGCTCGTCCCGGGTTTTGTAGATGGTGATGCATCTCCTGGCAAGCCAGAGTCTCGCGTTAGCAAACACTATTCATCAACTCAAAGAGTTCAAATTTCTTCGTTGATGCTAACCGAGAGTTATTTGTCGGTTAAACTAAATGCAAAAACGTTGCTGTTGGTCACTTGGATTCGTACTAGCATAGACGCTTACACCCTTTTTGGGTGTTTGGCCGAGCTCCTCCTCTTATTTGTCGTGTGCGGCTTGATGTTTTTATGCAAATGGAAGGACCTACCGTTTTTTAAGAGGAGCTTTTTCATGGCAGAAATACACTCGGTGGTTTGCCATTGCCTGCCGAGGTACGACCCATATTATATTAGAAAAAACTTGGAGTTTTACGGAATTGGGAACCCATGTTCTCTCCGAATTCCGAATGGTAATCACGCACCAACCCATTTGGCTACGGCGGCCGCATAGAATTGCTCATTAAAAAAAATTACTGTGCTTTTTTAGACTTATACGCTTTTATCGTGAATTCTGTGCGAACAAATCATGCACGTAATTTTTTGAACTTTTTATTTTCATAATGTTTTTTCTTGCAAGCCATTTACAATAAAAGCAGATGGGATCTGTTAGAATAAAAAATAACAACACGACAAGAAATATGTAAAATGTAATGTGAATATTTTTTTAGCTTCATATAAATATTTTTTTTTTTATTTTACCATAATTAAATTAATATTCTTTTAATATGCTTTGTAATCCCAATTTTAATGAAAATTTCTACACTTTTGCCGCAGCTAAAATTTTTTTATACTTGCATGTAAAAATGCGAAAATAAATTACGTTTAATCAAACCAAATATGAAAACATGTTGAGAGTTTTTTGCCAACTCAGTTTTTACATTTTGTTAATCAAAATATGAATAAGCGCTAAACAAAAGAACAATGAAATTTTAGCCATAAATAACTTCAATAACAGTATACACTTTTTATGCAATCAGCTATTACAGAGTTTTTCCAACTTTCGGCGTAAGAGAAAAAAATTAGAGAAACTAGTTTCCTGCTTTATGCTCTGAATATTGGCAATTTTTTTAAAAAAATTTTCTGCAAATATTAAATTTAATATTACCATGCAACCAGCATAAATCACAAAATAAACGCGTCAGCATATTTAGCCAATCTAAAAATGTATTAAAAAATGCAGTTGCTGAGAAAACTTTTATGAATATTTTTTTGTTTCACTCTTAAGCGGAAAATGCATAATACTGACTAAATCTGACGTTGATTTGCTGAATTTGCGCACATTTTAATGCTGTTATTTTCATACAACAACAAAAACATGCACAACAATGTTGCCTGCATATGGGGCAAATAAAGCTGATATTTTTGCATTAGTTGGCGCCTGAATGGCAAATTATGTAGATGTATGCTGAATGAGTGATTTCATAGGAGTAGATGCAAAAAAGACAATGTACTCGTATTCAATATGTGAAAAAAAATGTTAATTAATAGTGTTGAATAGGCAAATTTATATGAATTAAATAATACAAATAAAATGGATTATGATTTGCTGAAATATCATTTTCGTATGACTCAGCCATTGCATTAGAGCCAGCTAAGCTGAATACAAAATATAATTGGAAAACCGAAACGCTTCGGTGGCAAATTTGAGCAAAATGAAAAAAAAAAATTAATTAACTTGATTAAAGTAAATACCAGAAGCGTCGATTTAGCAAACCGGGTAATAACAAAATATTCTGTAAAAATTATATTTATATCACTTTTCTACCTATTACCATTTTATTAAGAAAATATTATACGAGAAATTTGGAACATAAAGTTCTTTTTAAACGAGGTGTGTTCAAAACATAAGGTGAATTTTCATTTTTCTAAAAAATTGGTTATTTATTTATCAATTTCTAATTTACCTCCTTCAAAGTAGTCCCCCTCAGATACAATACACTTACGCTGGCGCGTGTTTTCTAATCCTCGAAGCAGTTCTTATTTACACTCTTCGGTATGTCCTTGAGCTCTCTCAGCGATTCAATTTTCATCTCCTCAATGGTCACAAAACGCCATCCTTGCATGGGTCTCTTCAATCTTGGGAACAGAAAAAAGTTGCAGAGAGCCAAATCTGGTGCATACGGTGACGGAGGCATGATAACGGTATTGCTTTTGACCAAATAATCTCTCACAAGCAAAGATGAATGAGCAGGTGCATTATCATGATTCAAAAAGCCATGCATTTTTTTCCACAATTCGGGGCGTTTTTTCGTATTGCGTCACGCAAACGGCGCATAATTTTAAGGTAATACTACCTTTGTACCGTACGACCTTTTAGTAAGAACTCCTGATGCGCTACGCCGTGGTAATCGAAGAAAACAGTGAGCAAAACCTTGACATTGGATTGAACTTGGCGTGCTTTTCTTGGTCTTGACTCTCCTGGACTCTTCCATTGGGGCGATTGGGCTTTGATTTCGATGTCATAACTAAACGCCAGGATTCGTGACCAGTTATGACTCTTTTAAGCAAAACTGGATCGTCGTTGACATCATTCACCAACTCCTAAGCAATGCATATGTGAGGTAGGTTTTGGTCAAAATTCGGCAATTTTGAAACGAACTTCGCTGCCCAACGCTTCATGCCCAAAATTGCCTAAAAAATTGCATGGCATGAGCCAACCGATGTGCCGACGTCCTCAGCAACTTCTTTAATTATGATTCGACGAATCTCGTCAACAATTTTCTTCCCTTTATCAACATTTTCATCGGTTTTTGATGTGCTGGGGCGTCCAGAGCGAGCGTCGTCATTCACATCTTCTCGACCTTCTGTGAAAACTTGTAACACTTGTAAACATTTTTTTGACTCAGAGTACTCTCACAGTATGCCACTGTCAACATTTCAAATATTATAGAGAACTTAATTCCGTTTTTTCAACAAAAATTGATGCAACTTCTTTGATCCATTTTTTTCGACAGCAGAAAAAAACCGACCACGCAAATCACTAACCCGCGAAATTTGAAAATTCACCTAATTTTTTGAACACACCCGGTGCAGGGAGTGCATCCGGACTTCCAAGAAAAGGTATTTCGATTAACATCTGATTACGAGATAGGTATAGGGTGGGCCATGTAAAATTTGCGTTTTGAATCGGCTATAAAAAAAAACTAATCAATATTTTTTCAAACTTTTTTTTTTATATTTTTTTAAATCAGAGCTCCGAGGCGGCGAATTGATGTCGGAATTTCGGCCGAATAGGTTTTCAAAAACGATATCCAAAAGTTCGAGGGTAACTTTGGCAGTGTGACAAGTTGCACCGTCCTATTGAAATCAAATGTCGTCCATGTCATCCTCTTCAATTTTTGGAAACAACTCGTTGAGCATGTCACGGTTACGCTCGCCATTTACTGTAACCGCGGCTCCTCGCTCATTTTCGAAAAAAAATGGCCCGATGATGCCGCCAGACCAAAAAACGCACCAAACAGTGACTCGTCGTGGATGCATTTGCTTCTCTAGAGTAACGTGTGGATTTTCTGAGCCCCAAATCCGACAATTTTGCTTATTGACATAGCCACCGATGTGCAAATCAGAAAAGAAGAAGAAGACTCACCACTTTGGAAATAGGTTTTCAATATTTCCCAATTTTGCTCAGCGTCCCATTTCGTAAATGCCAAACCTTTAAGTAAATTATAAACACATATGACATGTCATTTGTGTTATCATTCTCAAAAAAATAGGTGGTTCCAAAATCAAACGCTATATGGCCCACCCCGTAGTATACAAGTATAGTCTGGAATTACCTAGATGGAACACGTGGAGCTTTCAGTTGATCAACTTTGATCATTTAGATTTAGTTACTTGATTCAAAGTCACCCTCACTATTCCTTTCGAATACCAAATACACACAGAAAATTACCACTCCCAGCCAATATATTTTCAAATATTTTTATTGAGCAAATTATCATATTAATCCTATGCAATCCGCTTTAAATTTGATAATATATTCACATCAAATACATTATAAATTTAAAAAATATCATTAAGTTAAATGCCATTCAATGGAATGAAAACATCCTTTTCTCGCTAATCCCGCTCAATTATCGGCAACATTTGCGTGGAAATCCACTTTCAAAATGGCATCATTAACATATTTCCCATTTGGATGATCAAACAAAAAACGAAAGTTGCAGTTGGAAATTGCACACAATAATCGAAAGGAAACGCATTAAAATCGATGAGCGTCCGCTGTCTATGCAACTTTCCCGCACCAGCACCGCGCAAGAAAATGGATTTTGTTGCTTAAGCGTAGCGAAAAAGTTGTTTTTGCTAAATAAATAGTTGCCTTGCACTTTTTCGTTGCGCGTTAAAGAAACAACAAAGTATGAAAAGTTCCTTGTTTTTACTTTTACCAATCCCTGCTTTACTCCTTCTCAGCCACGCTCAGCTCCACTAAGTTAGCTTGCAATTATTCCCCCCCTCCTCCTTCTCTTTTCTCGCTGAAGATGTATTCAAGTTCCGAACTGTAAACAGTTTTAATGACGCAAACAATAAGGCGGCGGCATCATCAACAAAGTCCAGATTTTATTTTACCCCTGCCAACCTTTGTTGTGCTCGCTTAATGTCCTACTACACTTTTCGCTAAACTTATGCTTTTTCTGTTTACTCTACTTGTTACTGTTATAACTGTGCTACCCTGAACTTGTTCGCTGATTTTACTGTTGTTTTTGTTGTTGCTTGATTTCTTATTTGTTTTGGATGCGATTGCTCAATACACTCGCTCCGCAGTGCGCGCTTTGTGCGACTCTCGAGGAGATGGTGCACTGGCAGCAGCTGAGACAGTCATGGCTACAGATAGGCAAAAGTGCAAAAAAGCAAGCTTAAGTACCATTAAGTTAGTGCTCCGGCAAGGCGAGCGGTGTGGGCGTGTGGTAATGAGTTCGTAATGCGTGTGTCGAAACAGAATCATATACTACATACATAAATGTGTTAGTGAGTAGTTTGATAAAATTTTCCAAAACTCGTCGCCTGTGTCTATGAAAAATGAATGGCAAACGCTTAAGTGAAGTGAAAATCTGAAATTTGAAAACTTTTGACTTTGTTGACTATTAAATTGCTTCCTTGTTTTTGTGCGGCCGAGTGAACTAAAGCAAATGTCTGCGTGTATGGGTGAGTTCATATTCTTATGCGTGCATTTGACTGTGTTTATTTCTATATTTACTACGTTGCTAGTTGTTGTTACACGTAACGGTACACAATTCGAAGTACACTTTAAAGACGAGAGTGCATATTATTAGTAATTATAAATTTTTAGTAATGCAAAATATTTATAAATTTGATATCAGACTAAGTAAATTTTACTCTAAATATAATTGAATGGGTCTTTTTCGAACCGCGATATTCTCCGAACTTATTAACGGATATCTCACCGAGCTTAGTTCAAACAGTAGAAGAAGACAAATTTTGACAGAAACTCATCTCTAGTGATAAATTCAGGTTTTGAGTTTATTGCATTGTATTTTATACAAAGGTAGACATCAAAGTGAAGCAATTGATTTGCTGCTTACCAGTAAAATATATTTTAAAGGAGTATAAAATTATTATGCCAGAAAATGATACTCAGAGAGCTGACAGTAGGAGGAACAGCTTGGCCAAACATGTAAAAAGGGAGTACGCGCTATGCATATATTGTATATATATAAAAGTGTTTCACATTCAACTTCAGCCCATTCGAATTAATTACATTTTATCTCCTCCCCTCTCATTTAATTTCTCTTCTTATAAAAAAATATTATTCATTCAAATTTTCTACTACCCTCATCATTTCTCAAAGTGTAATGGATTTAAGTTCACTTTGCTGGTAGCAAACACCACAGCGTATACTTAACATTTTTCTTTGAGCTCTTTGCACAAATTCACTTCGACTCACTTTGGTTCGGTTCACTGTTTGTTGAGTAGTTTCGCTGCCTTTTGGTCAAATTGAAAAGTTTACGCATTTCCAACTACTCAAAAACAGTAGCAGTAGCAGTACCAGTACCAGCAGCAAAAGCAACAACAACAATAGTAGAAGCCGAGACAATAGCTGAGCACAGATAAACTTTCGCAGCACCAATAACAACAACAGCGCAAACTATATGTACATGTGTAGTACAACCAACAACATCTGCTGACTACCAACTTACAAATTACAAATACACAAACAAGCAAGGAATAGTGAAAGGAACAGCGGCTTATATGTAGCACTGCCGCTGGCTAGGCAACTGATAGCAGAGGTGGTGGTATTGGTAGCATTAGCGATAGTGGCAGTGGCGGTGGCGGTGGCTTTCCCATCACCATATTTCCATGGCCATGTGGCAAACAAATGGAAACAAGCAGTTTCAACCATAAAATGTTAGATTTATTGAGTGGAGCTTGTGGCTGCAATGGGGGTGCACGTCTCCGTTTCAAGCTCCCATAGAACTTTAAGCACTTTATCGTCTTAGTACTACAACAACCAATACAACAATAGCAAAGTAGCAGCTACATGAAAAAGTAGTAAGATGTATGCGGAAATAAAATAAAGTGAAATAAAAATTGTGAAATGTGAAGGAAAAACTTTTGAATTGCACAAAAGCACAAACACACACACACATACATATGTGCATGTACACTTATACAAGCAGACTATATTGCAAGTTGCAAGTCACTTGGATATAAACTGCAAAGAAAACTAAATCTGCTCAATATAATGTGGCGTACAAAATTGTTGGACTTTAGTGGCTAAAAGAGTAAACTGTCTATCTTGATAAGTGTGTGTAAAGCTGGCGTGCAAGTGTTTGCATTTGTAAGTGTGTTTGCGCTTTTATTCCCTGCTTCTGTTTCGTATTTGTCTTTAAAATATGAACTGCTAAAACGCAGCTGATCAATATTAATCTTTGCTTGTATAGAATTTTGTAGGATATGAGGGTCGTACAACAATGTCAACAATAATTTCTATGCCGCCATTTGCTGCGGAGAAAACTCGGTATGCGAAGAAATATAAAAATCGTCGGCACCAGCAACTGTGTACATAAGTTGTAGATTGCCAGTCGATCAAACTGATAGTAAAAAAATAAGAAAAGCTTTGTAAAGTGGTAGCAAAAGGTAAGGTTTGAAAGTAAAACTTCGTTAAATCTCTGTATTGAAATTTACAATTCTTGAAACTTACCTATACTGTCCGCCTATGGAACAAACTAGCCCTTAAGCTTAAAGCTACTAAATTCACATTGCACTTTAAAATAGGATTACTAAAATGCCCTTGCTGAATAATGTAAGATAGTTTACTTTTAATGTAATTTTAAATATTAAGGGGAAATTTCAAAAAATCGATTTATTGTTTTTTCAATATTTCGAAAGTGTAGTATCTTAAGAATATACTGTGAAACTTTCATGCGGAAATTCCCAATATTATAGCTTCCACAGCCCATTTACTAGGTAGAGAGGGGTTCGCGCGCTCCTGTACCTCAAACTTTAAACTAATTTATCTCGAAACGTGCTTTTTTAGGTCTGGTGTTGTCAAAAAAAAAAACTATTCAATCGAATCGTCTGAAAATTCAACATGTTGTTTAGAACGTCAATGGATATCGCCCATACTAGAATCATATTGTTATTTCAATTATTTCGTATTTTTTTGATTGAAAAAATGAAAAAAAATCCGAGCAATTAAATCGGTCGCATTTCACCATTGTAATAAATAATCGTAATCACCAAAGAAATTCAAATTCTGTATTAGTTGTGCAGATAATAAACCGTTTAAAACCACTGCTGGTAATTACGCATGCAAACAGAGGTTGCTCATACGCAGTGTTGCTCCAGCAGTTGTTAAATGAATTAAACTTTTGCTATACGCTTTCAAAACACATATTCCCGCATATATGTTTATGTTAGTATGCCAGCTTCATATTAGGGCTTTCAGGCTGTTATACTGAGTTTTAATGATGGTTGAAAATCTTCCTTATGCATGCTTCTTAAGGAGACGCGATGATCCAAAACGTGAATTCAAAAAATTTTAATAAATATAATTATTAAAAATATAAAAAAATGCAAACAAGAAAAAAATAAAACAAAATTAATTGATAAAATGGAGAGTTTTGAGCCTTTGAATAATTCTTTGATACATTTTTTAATAAAAAATAATCGTCAGGCATACAAAAGCATGTCCGACCCTCATACATTTAACCGAAAAAGGAAAAGGACCATTAATGCCAACATACAATACGTTGGAGATATACCTTATGTAAAAACATCTTAATATAAGAAATAATAAATTCTTGAAGAAACTTTGCTTAGTCTTGAAAGAAATGAAAGCTTTAATTGTGTAATTATATTGATTGTCCGGGTTATGCTAAGACTTTCATGTATTGCGACCAGATTGATCTATAGTGCGCCCTGTGCTTAATTTTAACTATTTAGTATTGCGAGGAATCGAACCAGCTTCTTAGCAGGCAGCATTTGTAGGTCTTCATCCTCTAGGTAGGTACGAGCCAACGATTCTGTGTCACTGTGACCTAATGCTTCACAGTTGGTAATTACGAGTTCCATGGACTCCTCTTCATCACAGCAGAACTGGCATAAACTAGGGCTAGATAGTCGTATTGTATTGAAATGTTTATTGCAGGCAAAGTGGCCTGCGAATGCTGCACAGGCCTTTTTTGTCTAGGGTTAGAGTTAATTATGTAAATTTTCGAACCATTAGCTATCTGAGCTACGAGTATTCCATCTCAGCTGATTCAAATATTTTGGACATGGTCTGCTATTTTTCTAAAAATTAGTTTATGTGTAGACTTTGGTATAAATAGTATTAAACTGAATAAATTTTTAAAAATAAATTTAATAATTTTGACAATTATTCAATGTACCAAAAAGTGGTACGCGATTTTTTAAAGCCAAATATCTGCGATTCTTTTTAACATTTTTATTAAGCAAACTTCTTAAAAAGTTTTTTTTGGAAGAAAATTAATTTTCGTTTTTAATTTAATGCTAAAGAAATTTTTATTTTTTTCTTCAAAATTTTTGGGAAAATATATTAATTTTTTTCAAAATTTTTGGCAAAAAATTTTTTTCGGAAAAAAATTTAAATTTTGTAAAAATTTTATGTTATTGAGAAAGTCAAATATCTGCATTCCCCTATAACATTTTTATAATTTTTATTTTTAGTTTTTAGGACAAAATATACACACGTCTTAAAAAATTGTTGGAAGAAAACTTATTTTTTTGTTTTTAATTTCATGCTATAGAAAATTTAATATTTTTTAAAACTTTTGCCCAAAAAAATTTTACATTTTTCTTAAAAATTTTTGCGAAGAAATTTTTTCAGAAGAAAATATTATTTTTTGAAAAATTTAACGCTATTGACAATTTTTTTTTAATTTAACGTTTTTGAGAATTTTTTTTTTTTCAAAATTTTTAGAAAAAATAATTATTTACATAAAATTTTTTTAAAAAACTTTCTTTTGTTGTTACGAAAAATATCCCCTGCACATTCTTTCTCTTCTTTCATCCAAAGCTGAAACTAAGCCCATTAATCCGTGAAAGTTTCATAGTGAGATTCCACTAACTTTTCGAGTTATGTTCAAATACTTACCGCGAAAAGCTTTTCAATCTTTCTGCTGAAGGCTACAAATAAACCAATTTTCAGAAAAGTTCAAAATACTTGGATCACTTGGAATCGCTCATCTGCTGAAGAAGTTGAACCTGAAATACTTCCAATACCGTTAAGAAGCACTTTGTATACCAGCACTTTATATACCCAAAAAACGATTACTTCGAAAGAATTTAAACAAAATGGGTTTCTTAGATTCGAGGTGAGCCTAGCAGCGGCGGAAATATTTTTAAATACCATTTAATTTCATATGAATTGCAAATTTTGTGCCGAAAATGTTTCGACTTGAATTGACAGTGTTCATTAGTCATGGGGCTTATTTTCAGCGTGGTTGAAGAGTCTTTCACATGAGCTTTTTTTATAATTTCATTTACAATACTTTTCGCTTGTAACTCTGGCACCCGCATGTCAAATTATATATAAGCATAAATACATATGCACTTCCAAGTATTAAAATACACATTTTCTTTATTTACTTCATTCATTTTCTGTGCTTTTGTGTTTATTATTTATTCCTGTTTTTCAGTGAACAATAAAATTATGAAATCTAAATGAAGTTGGCATGTGAAATGTGCACAAATGTGGTTTTTGCGCATCAAAATGACGAAGCACAAGGGTGGCATTTGGGTGGAATTTAAAATCCACAAATACGCATATTCATACCCACACATATATGTATGTGTACTTGCATATGTATACACTCATTTACGCAAACACAAGTATGCCTGCTCCAGTTGAATTGGCATATTAGTAGCTTTGGCAAGTGGCGCTTAAGCGATGAAAAATTCACTCGGCATACAAACGACGCAATTTTCGTAAAAGTACTTAGTGAAAGTGGGGAGAGCGAAGAGAGAGAGAGGGGGAGAACGCGGAAATGAGCGATGCTGTAAGTGGCTTTTGTGCTTTCATTAACCTCTTGAACTCGCACACGCACGCACACACACACACTAGCGCAATTACAATCATTTGTTTTACAAAGTTTCCCCAATTTGAAGTTGAATTTTAGGTTTCATAAAATATTTATACCAAAGTATACTCGTACACGATGGAAATTATAATAATTAACATGCACAAAGGCTGTTGCAAACTATGCCTGCCTGCCTACTAACGAAAACTCCTAAGTGGGTTGCTGTTACTGATACAAGCACGCGAAGGATTTTTTAATGTAGATACGTACAATTATACGTTGGAGGTTACTGGCAGGCGAGAAACGTAGTGCGATTGGGTTATGCGAGTAAGCCGTCGAGCGGTGTATTTGAGGCTCCTTCGCGATGTAAAGAGGAGTGGAATTTTCCCAAAATCCAATGCGTAACTGTCAATAAGTCCACACAAAAAAAAAACCAGTGAGTGCAATAATTTGATGGTACTTGTCTGGGGGTGGAATAATTCCAACTCTGGATGAAAGATCTAGACCCATATAGCAAAACCTTAAGGGGTTACATGGGTTTCGTTAGTTCAAAAAATCGATTTATTTTTTTTTTGCTTATTAATTTGTACAACATCTCAGAAATATTATCCTAAATTTTCAAGTCGATCCGAATAATAAATTCGGAGATACAGCCTTTGGAATGTATGCGCTCCAAGCCACTTTTATTGTTACTCAAAACTTTAAACGCGTTTTTGTCGGAACCGTGTTTTCAAAGACGGTTGTCAAATGTTCTCGAAAACTACTCAACCGATCTTGATGAAATTTTACACAGGTGTTCGAAATACAATTTACTCGTGCTTGAACGAAGTATTTTGTTTTTTTTTCAATTAAAATTATTTAAAAAAACAAAATGTCAAGTAAATTTGACCGAAATTTCCATTTTTTTGGAAAAATGTCTGCCGAATTCCAATTTTTATTGTACTTTTTTTTCTTTCCTTCGTTCAAGCACGAGCTTATGGTCTTAACTAAAACACTTATTTTTGTTTTCTCATTTTTGATGAGTCTGTCAGGAGTTATGCTGACAACGCGGACGCACCTTTCTTTCGAGGGGTCACCGAAAATGACGTCACAATGGAGGAGTTTTAATTTTTATTTTTTTTTTAATTTCAGTAATTATTCTTTAAATATGTTATTATATATTATACAATAATATTATTATATAAAAATTTTGAATTAAATAAATACATAGAAAAAAAAATATTGAAAATAGGCCTTTTTTACCCGACGAATTTTTTTTTTTGAAAATTTCAGAAATTATTCTTCAAATATGCATCTATAAGACATAAAAAAGTGTGAACTAAACAAATAATTTTTTACATAGAAAAAAAAAATATTGAAAATAGGCCTTTTTTTACCCGACGAAAACCATGTAACCCCTTAAAATCGCTTTGCACCCTTCGGTAAAATTTTTTGCTATGGCCATTTTAAATTTGCAGTATTTTGCTAAGCGTTTTTAGAAAAATGGGGAAAAAAGAATTAAAAAACATATCGCAGAAAAATATATTGTTAAGGGGCATATAGTATATATTACAAGGCATAATTTTTTAGAGCATTTTGACCTATTAGTTCTCTCACGAAAGCTTCGTTTTTGGCCCCTTTGTTAGATAGTCCTAATAAAATGGCACTTTAAAGATCGCTGGAGGGTTAACATGTTCTAGAGAATTATTTGTCATAAAATTTCACTATGGGTATCCTCAGACAAAATCTCTGTAGAAATAATTTGTAAGTCCACAGAAAAATAAAAACAAGATAAATCTTCATACCTCCTTCTTTCTTAACATCTAAGAAAACAGAGAGCGTTCCGAAATACGGATCCGAAAGTAATTTTGATTTTGAGGTTTTTAGGGAGTTCTTTCGTAAACTGCAAAAAATTTACCTTTTCCAGAAAGCCTTTGGTTTATTGAACGTCAATCCGTCAATTCTCATTTATGGGAGCATTTAAGAGTATTTTTCGCCTTCATCTAATGACACCTAAAAAAGATCCTGCCAAGTCGATTTTATATGCACAAATTCAAGTTCATCTGTGAGCCGTCATTCCTAAAAGAGTATTTTACATAGAATACTTTTGCTCAGTCCGGGAAGTATTAACCTTGAAAGTAATAGAAGAATCTTTATTTTACATAGACCTCCCGATTGGTTTTTTCTAATAGGCACAATTCTGGTCCCACTTGAAGTAGTGCAAAAGAGTGCGTGCTAAGTAATGCAGTTTTTCACTACATAGAGAGAAATTGACCGCCACAAAGAAATAGGTTTTTGCATGACTACCATCGAAAAACCCACAGTGGGCATGAAACAGCAAAGGAGGAAAAGTTTCTTCTCCCAATAATGGTCGCCTCTCGGCAGCCAATGGAAAGCTTCTCATAAAAAAAATTCTTAGCACTGATTGTGGTTTATGTTGATATTGTTGTTGTTGTTGAGGTGGTTGAACATTTCCATTGAAATACTCCTAATTAGTGACCAACACCGTTTTACTACCACTATCTCGTGTCGTGCCTTGGCTAGTCCCGGACATTCACATAAATAGTGGAAAAGACTTTCCTTCGCCCCTTCCGCTTGACAGCTTCTGCAGATAGGATTGAAGGGTAGATTGAGTCTAGCTGCATGATTCCCTACTTTCCAATGAACTGTAAGCGTTCCAGTGATGCGTGAAATGTTTGGCCGAGAACATCCTAGCAGGTCATTCGTCCTTTGGAATTTGTATGACGGCCATGTGTTTTTTGTTGTAATACATGTAAGTATTTGCTTCCATCTTCTTTCGGCTAAAGCATGATAGTGTGAAGCAATGGTTGCTTTTAATGTGTTCAGTGGGATGGAGACTGCCACCGCCTCAGCTATGCTCTTCCGCTCATCCGCTATATCATTGCCCCGTATGTTCCTGTGACCGGGAACCCATATCAGAGTAATTGCAAGCCAATGGCTGAGCAGTTACAGCTCCTCTCTACACTGTAAGACCAGCTTGGATGATATGTAGTTGGAGTCTAGGGCCTTAATAGCTGCTTGACTGTGTGAGAAGATAGCTACTCTTGCACCAACTTCCTTGTAGAGCTCTAGGGACTTGCATGCTTCTTTGATCGTTAAAATTTCTGCCTGGAACCCGGTGGCATAATAAGGAAGTGTGGTTTATAAGAAATAGCTTTATTAAAATCTCCCGAAGGCTTTTAACTCAATTATTGGAGTTTGAGGAATTTAAACTGGATATTGCGGCGGCCGCCGTTACCGAATGGGCTGGTGTGTGACTACTTTTCGGAATTCAGAGAGAACGTAGGTTCAAATCTCGGTGAAACACCAAAATGAAGGAACAGTTTTTTCTAATAGCGGTCACCCCTAGGCAGGCAATGACAAACCTCCGAGTGTATTTCTGCCGTGAAAAAGCTCCTCATAAAAAATATCTGCCGTTCGGAGTCGGCTTAAAACTGTAGGTCCCTCCATTTGTGGAACAACATCAAGCCGCACACCACAAATAGGAGGAGGAGCTTGGCGAAACACCCAAAACGGGTGTACGCGCCAATTATATATAGACAAGTATAAATATATATATATATATAGACAAGTATATATATATATATATGTATATATATATACGTCATTATTTTCGTTGGATATATATATATAAAGCAAAACACTAATAAAACAAGCAAATTCAAGCATCAAAGAGATAACAAATTTTAATTTAATATTTTTTTCTACTTAATCAATAAAACATAAAAAGACAAAAAAATTTTAGGCCAAAGAAAAGTCAAAATATCAAAGTGGAAATATGCAAATAATGTCAAAATAATTTGCTTACTTTGTGTTAGTCTTGCATTAATGAAAAGTTTAATCTGCAACCAAAAGCAAAAAACAAAAGTTTAAGCAAAATTAGTCAAACGGTTCCATGTAATATTTAAAATATTTTCATTTGCTGTGTCATCGCTGAGAATTTAAGTACAATTTATTTATTTTCTATCTACATACAATGGGATGTGAGTAAATAATATTAACAATGGTAAAGTGATTTCCATAGAAATTGCACCCCTTAATGCCAAATACGCTTTTCAGGAAAAATTAGTTCTGACTTGCTTTGCGAGTTCTTTTATCTTTTACAAATATTTTTTTTTTAATTTTATTTTTATTTTTTTGTTGTTTTGCAAAGTTGCATTTATTGTTATATTTTTATAACTTTTTTGTTAAAAATGCGCATTCCTTGCTTCCGGGAACCACTTTGCCATGTTGTTTCGAAATAAACTTTTATGATTTGCAGCTGAGCTGTGAGCGCCAAGGCAACCAGAATGGATGGGAAAACGAAAATATGAAAGCAGGCGGGCTGTTAAAGAATTTCCCAGAAAATGTACGTATGTATGTATTTATGAAATGTATTTGTGAAAATGCTGCGTACTTTGATATTAAAATATGTGAGCGTATAATATGTGGAGTTAAAAGTGCTTGCAGAAAAGCGAAAATAAAACAAGTATTCGCATGCCTGTGCTAAATAAATACATACACGCATACATGTGCAGCTACACACATACATACATACATCTAGGCAAGAGAAATATTTATATTTACATTTTTGCTTAAAGTTATAAGTGAAGACAAATAAGTGTAAATATTGCACATGCGTGTATTTGTATGTGTGTTGTACAAGTATATATGCATATGTATTGGTTATGAGCATACAAAAGTACTTCCTCTTCCGAAAGCAAACATGAACGTGGGTGCGCTTTCATTCTAAGATAAAAACTTAAAAAACATATTTATGCCAATATGTTTGTATGTATGTGCATGTGTGCATGTCTTTATTTGTATACACTGCTTACTCTAGTATCTGTTGGCACTTCTTTGTTTGCATATTTGTAATGGCTAAGTGCCGTTTTAACTTAATTTCCTCGACACTTTTCTCAACAATCGCTGTCAACATATCGCAATAATGTTAAAAGTGTCAACATATTTGAAGTTAAAACAAAAAGCAACAATGACATTTACAAATAAAAACCAACTTAAGTACATTGAAGTTTTAAGCAAAAAAAAACAGAAAGAAAATACTTCATACGAAGCATTTGGGCTGCTCTGGAATACTTTCGCGTCCTCCAGCACAAAATTTTATTTGCGGTACTTGAAAGTATTTGTTCATACAAAATTTGTTACGCAATTTATTTGCATAACAGTGCTTTTACCATGAGCTTTAAGCTAGAAATAATGCCTAAAGTCACTGCGAAGTATTCTGTAAAGCGAGCTTTTTATACGCCGCCACAAGAGATGATAAAAACAAAGCAAGGTGGAGCAAGACACCGGCATAAACAGAGTCAGTTGCATACATATTTACGTACTTGTTCTTGTAAGAACTCTTATCTTCATTTTATTATTAGGTTTTTTTCTTCAGAGCACTTCAGACGCGCTACAATGTAAACAATTATTTTTGTCACCAAGCACCCATTTCAAAGTAAAAAATGGCAAAAAGCAAAAAAAGTAACTTAAAGATATATTTATTTATTTATTTATTAAAAGAGTAACAATTATAAATAACTATTCCACTTAAACAGCTAAAGCACTGGCTACTATGGCCTTCGGCTATTAATATTATATAATAAAAATGACACCGTGTCTTATAGCCTTAACTTACATCTAGATACAAATCTTATTTCAATTGCATACCGTTGTCTGTTTGAGGAGTTCCGATGGTTTGATGCTTGAGAAAAAGGATGTTCTGATATTTTGTCGGGAAGGACAAGTATCTATCAGATGAAGTGTAGTAAATTCGTTGGAGCCACAAAAAGGGCATCTAGGCTTCGGTGAACCGCTGAGCAGGTGGGCATGTGTCATGAGTGTGTGACCGATTCTCAGTCGAGTGAAGATTTTTGCTTGGTGACATAATGCAGATGAAGGGTAGATATTGTTTTCCCCAAAGGGGTTACAGTTTTTATAAGGATGCTGATACATGTTCCATTTAGTTGCTGCGTTATCTGCGGCAAGTTCTTTCGCTAGTATCTTTATGTCATTGCAAGTGATATAGTCAAATGTGTGTAGAGGTTCTTTATTCGCCTCTTTCGCTCTCTTGTCAGCTTTTTCGTTACTATTTATCCCAGAGTGCCCAGGAATCCACATAATTTTGATTGCACCTATATGTATTGAAATTATATTGCGGATTTTTGTTATCATCGGGGTGTCATTTGTGGGGTTTAAGATAGCTTCGATTGAGGATTTGCTATCGGTGCAAATTAAGTGCTTGCTACATTTCTGGGAGGAAAAGATTACTGCTTCAAGTAACGCAGCTGCTTCAGCTGTAAATATTGAAGTGAATCTTGGCAAAATTCCGGCATAGATGGTAACACCTTCTGCGTTTGTCACTGCAAACGATGTGCAGGTGTCGGTTTTTGATCCGTCGGTAAAAATGATCTCCCAATATTTCTTTAGTGGGGAAATGGTTTCGAGAAAAATCTGGTTGTATTCGTTTGTGTTAGTGGAATCTTTTAAATGTTTGGACAGATTGTTCAATATCATGGAGTTGGGAACGACCCACGGTGGATGTATTGCAGGTTCTACAAGTACTGGCTAAGCAATGATATCCAGTTTTTCGGCTTCTTTTAGAATGATGGAGATTGTTGATTCCCGGCTCTTTCTGTTTAATTTTTGAGTACTCGAGTTGATGTGTTTAAACAAAAGTCTGTTTCTACATTGAATTATCTTCGAAATACTTGTCCTTGTATTGTTGGCCACCCTTTCCGAGATGGTGGGAAGTCCAGCTTCCGCTAAGGTAACGTTTATGAGGGAAGTGGGGAAGGCTCTGATGCTTCTCCTGACTGCGGCGTGGTAAGGTGCTTCTAGGCGCTTTAGATGAGTTTTAGCGCAGTGTCCGTATATAACCAGTCCGAAGTCAATTTTAGATAAGTTTAGAGATCTAGTGATACTTAATAATAATCTTGTATGTATCAAACAGTGTTAACGTATTCACAATGTTGCTTATAAGTTAGTCGCTTATCAAAGACAATGCCTAATATTTTAAGTGTGTTGGTGTGGGGGATTATGGTATTGGAGAAGGATATAGGTGGGAATATGCATTTATGCTTGCGACATATATGGAATGTAGAACTTTTATTCATAGAAATACTGACTCCCGAAGCTTGTGACCAAACTTCGAGGTCCGCAAGGATACCGCTAAACGTACTTTTAACTCCTGATAAATTTTTGGTATTTGAAAAAATTACTACATCATGTGCGTAAATGAAGTGTTCGACATGCAGATGTTTGGATATTACAGAGTTAACTTCATTAAAAGCTTTGATGAACAAAATGACAGATAGAGGGGATCCTTGAGGAATACCATTAAAGAGGGGAAGGATTTGGGATTCATGGTTGTTAGCACGAACATAAAATTTGCGATTGCATAAGTACGATTTGATAGTATTATACATTTTTCCCTCAATCTTCCAGCGATTTAACTAAAGATATAATAAAAATATATATAAAAGGACTTAAGTCACATGCCAATATTTTGATTCAGAATTTTTAGAAAAATTTTGAATGCGCAGTTTTATACCTCACTCAATTTTGTTGTAATAAAGAGCATGTTTAATATGGCTAAAAATTATAGTTAGTTTTTGAATATATTTTTCTCCGACAGAGTTATGAATTTTTTCTGGAAAAAAAAAAAAATGAAGCGAATATTTCAAATATTAATAAGCATAAGTTGAATTGAGTTTCTTTTTTGAAACTAAGCGATGACCTCTTGAAAATATGATCTCAAGTTCAGTTCAGCAGACAATCAACATATTTCATACAAAATATAGGGTGTTCCAATAACAGGTGTTAGGTGTTAAACAGGAGAGCTGATTAACCATTTTTTATGTCCGCAATTGGATGGTATTTTCAACAAAGCGGCGCCACTTGCCGCACAAGCAACGAAACCTTTGATCTTTTACGAGAAAAGTTTCCGGACTGTGTTATCTCTCGAAGAGGTGCTCACAATTGGACACCGAGATCTTGCGATTTAACACCTTGTCACTTTTTTCTTTGAGGCCACGTAAAAGAGAAGGTCCACGCCAACAGCCCAGGATCTATACAAGACCTCTAAGATGGAATTCGTGAGGCTATCGAGGACATAGGGCAGCTACTTTGCAATTCGGTTATGGAAAATTTAATGAAAAGGATATTGTCCCGTAAGCGTGGTCGTGGTGGTCATTTACCAATCATTGGACTGGCACCCGCAATGCGCTCGTCGTAGAGAACAACCAAAAAGAACATCGAGGCGAAGCCTATTTAAGGAAATCACAACTGTTGACGATTCGCACAACATGGCCACAGATAAAGTTGGAAGTTGCAAATCGACCCCGGTGAAATGCATTTGTTTCTACACTTTCCGCCACCGGCTGAAGCTTTAGCAAATAATAATAATTTTTACAAGTTTTAACTACTTTTCTTCCTCCTTTTTTTTGCAGGTTCATAATTTTTTTAGCATTTTTTAATTTTAAAAGCAATGCCTTTTGTCTAATCACGTCGAAAGAAGAAGTGTGCGCTCAATAGATAACTATTTTGAAGAACTTGTGAAACGATACCTTTTCAAAGGCTTAGAAAAGTCGGAGATGCACTTGGAAAAGGGTAAAGATTATGTTAAACAAAACGCGATTATATTAAAAATTAAAATCTAATGGGACCTTTTCTATAGACATATCTAGTACATCCTTGTAAAATAAAGCAATTTATCAGACAAGTTCAGATTAGTTCTGAAAACCAAAACTCAAAAATACTAAAAAAATTAATATACATTTTCATAAATAAAGTGAATAATTCCACTGTTAGGTGCCCCCAACGTGGAGTCACGTGCGAATATTCTGTTTAATTTTGCAAACAATTGTGAATAATCGCATGAATGAAGCCCTCTTTCAAATTCACTACAAGCATAGCAATACTAATACTACCACGGCGCTTGCTGATTATGCGAAAGCAGAAAACTAAGTACAAGACTTTCCAGATTTGCTTTTACAGTTATCTCAAACTGATTCACGTCTCAGTGAACCTTTCGATGCTGATACAATTTTAGTGCAATATCTTTTTATTGCATTCACTCGATTCCAGAAATATACAGTTATGCATTTTGAATGGTCTTTCGCATTAAACTCAATACAAACCAAAAAATAAAGCGAAATGATTTCCATAAATTAAATAAATATCGATTTTAAATTGAATAGGAAAAAAGTTTGAAAGTAAAATTGTCAATAAAATAACTCTTCTCTAACTCACAAAACTCAATTGCAACATTAAAGTTAACTGAATCATACGTCACAAAAAAGAAGCAGCTCAACAAAACGAAGCTCAAAAAATCGAAACAGTCAGCTCACAAACGCATTTCAAAGTGGAACAACTGTTTTTATTGATGAGCTTATAAAATTTTATGTGTGCCATTTATGGCTGAACAGCGCAGAGAGAAAAAGTATTAAAAAATGGCAGAGAAGAAAATCCTGCAGATGCGCTGAAAGGCAAAACGAAAGCTGTCGTATAAATAGATAGTCAAGCAGAAAATATCAGCAAGGAAATTGAATAAAATATTTTTGAGGAAAAATGCGCCCAACTACGCGCTAGCGAAGCAGCATCAGCTGGACGCACACAGAGCAATAGAGGTAACAGTGGCCATAGCCATAGTTGAGAAAAGCAGCTGCAACATTTAATGGCAGCAAACATCAAAAGCAGCAGCAGCAGCAACAGAAACAGAAAGAAAGACGATGGCGGTGGTTCCATTATTACAGTAGGGCAAAAATAATAAACAGTAGCGCAATATTGGCGCACACTATGGCACAGCCAGCCCACTCTCAACCGGCCACACACACACACGGTTGCACTCTCCATCAGCGGCGCAATTGTCAGCATTGCAATAATAATTTTTATTGCAAGTTTTTATGATTCGGAAGCCAACAACGTTTGAGCGCTCGACAACAGATGTTTCCGGCACCGTGCTAAACCCAGATGGGGGATTTCGCAAACAAGAAATGTAAAAGTGTTCCATCTGGACATGATTTAGAAGCAATAGCTGATATGCTCTTGATTTTGTACTGCATTACTACTCGTTCTGGGGACACAAAGTAGGTAAGCGGAAGGAGCTGTTTTTAGTTGAAAAATTTTAGAAATTTCGATTTCTGATAAAACTGAAATTGACCTACAAGCAAAATGTGTTGTAAAGGCAAATACTGAAGGCAGAGCCGAAGAAAGTGGAGTTCAAGATATTTGCTTCGAAATCTATCGCAGACATCGATAGTAAGAGCAAGAGCTTTGATAAAACTGTGAGAATTATTTGCAAATTAAATATTATGTAAGTCTTAGTGTCTTATGTCTAAGTGTTATTAGTCCTTCATTATTCAATGAACAGTTTTCTGGGTGCATAACCATTACTCACTCAAGAACAAGAATGGCAGAATAGAAGATTACTCGAACTAAAGTTGAGAAATTTGCTTTTGGAGTATCAAAATAGTCTCATTTTTTAAGCAAAAAATTAAAAATTAGTTTATTGTAATGTAAGAAAATTGGCAAAATAATAGAAAAGTGGTTCAACAAAAAAACGTTGTTAAATACAATATAAACGAAATTACGCCAATTCCATAGCTTATTCTGTCAAATTTACTGAAAGCCGTGCAGCAGTACCCCAATGTGCGCAACCTCTCAACCATGGTTTAGAAGGATGTCCGTTGACTATACTTCAAGTAATATTTAATTTATGGTTAAGGTGGGTTGGTGGATGATTAATCTAAAAGTACACCAATGCTAGTTTGTCGAGATTTCCATGAGAATGTAAATAAAGAAGTACTCGAGACACAAAGTCACGAAATCAGCTGCTCTAATTCCATCACCCTGCAAGAAATTGAAATTTGAAAGGCGAGCCAAGAATCCCCGACAGATTAGTAACTCCTCAAACACTCAGTTTTTAGCCTGCTTGCCCATTGTATTTAAAGACCTGGAAAGTAAAAGTGTAGATAGTCAAAGAGACATAGATAGCTAATAAATCACAGATAAAACGCTTAGTGCTATCCGCCTCCTCTAAGCAAGATAGGAAAATGGGTTCTGAATAATTCCAATGGTTGTCATATGCTGACCCCATGGGCTTGGTCCTGTAATTATACCGGCAAACGTCTTTTCTTCCAAGTTTTAGAAGAAAGTTCGCCAGTTTTCTATTCGGGCTCATCACAAAACATTTTGCAGTTCTGCAGCGTTCTAGACCGGACCATCACTCCTTATGTAGATTACATTCACAATCGCTGATCCCATTCATGACTACTTATTTCGATTATTGGGTCCCTGAGAGGGAACCGCTGATCGGCAGTTAGCCAATTTATCCTCAACTTCATTTCCCTCTGCGTAAATTTGACATGAAAAATAACAAATTGATTATAGAGAAGTAGAAATGTTATCCAAAACTTTGTACAGAAATAGCTCCGGCATACTCAAATGATGGGCCGAAATTCTACTGGGATGGGGCACTGCTATACCTATGTCTGCTGTATGCTTGTGTATGTGCGAGACAGGAAATCGGATGTAAACTCATGCACATTCATGTGTACAAATGTACAACAGTGGCAAAGAGTCTATGTTACAACAACAATAAAGCCCACGCAACATTTCCGCACAACAATAACAACAGCAACAATGTTTAGTACAAATACAATAATACACTGTACCTACAAATGTGTTGCACATGGCACTTGTGCTGCCTTTGCTGTTGCCGCCTGGATGCTGGCGAATATTACAAATTATCGGTAGATGTTGCTTGGCTCGGCAATCAAAATTGCACCTAAAACTAATAAAAATCATCAAATGTTATGACAATGAACGGTGTAGCGAAATGAAAATAAAAATGTTAATGCGAATGCGAGTGAACATCACGAAACTGATAACACTGATTGATACGCGAACGAGTAGCGAAAGCAACAGCAGCAAGGGAGGCCACGAACGTTGCTATGGCACTGATGTTGGCTATAGAAAATACAAAATACAAATTTATACACTGCGGAGAAAGGTAAAAAAGGGTGGGACGTAATTTTTTCAGTAATTTCTTTTAAGGTCTGAAAAAAACTTTGAATGCAGCTCACGCTGTTTGTGCCAGTAAAAATTGGAAGTCTGCTTGATAGCTTCAACCAGCTATTTAAGAAACTTAAAGGAAACCCATCACCTTCATTTATACTGAAAAATCTGTGATAAATATTTTGCCATCGTTTACTTTTTTGAACAGAGCAAAACTCTTGTAGCGGAAAATAAAATACGTGTATAAGCACATACCGCACATAAAAATGATAAGCATCGCTTTATTTTTTGACTGAAACCAACGTAGATGTTTTGCTCTAGGTTTATTTGAAGCTCTCTAATCACTCGTCACTAATGTCTGGATTGCCTGTCGTACTCATACACCCACGACTCGTCTCCAGTAATAATGCGCTTGGTGAATGTTCCTTAAGATTTGGCCTAGGAAATTATGACTTTTTGGATATGAACATCGTCTCTGTTTTGCATGAAAAAACTCAACCAACTGGGACCAACATTGAGTAGGGCAAGGGCACGTCACAAGCCCAAATTATTAACCATAATGTCCTGAGCGGATCCATAAGCAATGTTCAAGTCCTCTGTCAGTTCTTTGATGGTTAATTTACGGTTACTGATAAACTTTTCTTTCACTTAATAGGTGTTTTCAACAGTGTGCGACATCGATGGCGAGCTAACGCTGAAGCCTTCATGCCACTCGTGATCGGCTCTTTTCTTTAGAGTATCACTAACGAAACAGTTTCCCAACATTTCTAAGGTTTTCGTACCATTCAATCCAATTTTAACACAAAATTTAATAAAAATTCGTTGTTGCAAATTTATATCCAATTTTAAAACGATAAAAAATAGGAAACCGTGAAGAGATAGATTTCAAGACTGCGTAAATTGTACAATGGCGGTAAAATAAAAAATAACCACATGCGTGGCAACCAAACAAACAAAAAAAAAAACAAATGGAACTCAAATCAGTTGCCTTAGAGCATCAGCGGTCGTTTCGAGAACTTTTTGGTCAAGGTAGCATATCCGCTGCGGCAGAAGAGTGATTCGGTTTTGGTCTACAGCTATGACGAAATCTATAAAAAACTTAGTTGTAGGCACTTCAGTCGTCCGAAATTTGTCTAGCAAAGATTTTAGGTGAATGCAAGCAATTAATTTTATTTGATTGAGACAAATTAAAAGGTATATAAATTGTAAAGTTCGGAACTATGCATGAAAATGTTTTATATTAAGAACCACAAAACAGTTTTTTGATGCATCATCTGATTTTTTCTGAAATAAGTTTGCTCCAACAACGGAAGTATGACTAATTTTTATCTTTTTACGTTTGTGCATATCTATAGCTTAGCTCGAATTCGGACTTCTACCTTTATTTTTAAATGGGTAAACTTACTCATTAATATGTAACAAAAACCATATGCAACTCATAACAGTAAATTAAATATAAGTATGACACGCAAATTCGTGAGTTAATAAAGTGGTTCCACCTTTTTTATAAATACACAAAAATTGTAATAAAATAATTTTTATGGAAGTTACGCATTAATATCTAAAACACACTTCTTATCAGGGGAACATAGTTCGATTAGTTATCATATCCCATATGGTCTAGTGGCTAGGATATCTGGCTTTCACCCAGAAGGCCCGGGTTCGATTCCCGGTATGGGAAGTAATATTTTAAAACATATTCTTAGTTTGGACCTTTTTTTTTTGTGTGCAATATTTTCAATTCTAAGCGAATGAGTTCTCTTCAGCCATCGACATGAAACTAACTATCGGTTTTATTTAATGTAGCAAAATTGTAGAGGCTTTAAGTATGTACTTCAATGACAACTTAATGCTTATAATTTATATTTTCATTTCAAAACATAGCAGCTAATTTGGAAAACCGTGTCAAAAAGTCATTTCAGTTTGGCCAAATATTCCACCAATATTATTCAGTTTGGCGCATGAAGAAGAACTGGTGGTCCAGTATGCGTAAATTTAATAAACCATTAAAGCAATAAACAACTTTATTTAGACTTTGTAGATATGTATGCATATTTAAATATGTATGCCTGGTTTTCATTATGACATTTTTTATTGCAAAGACGGCGAATCCAGCTAACATGGATAATTTATGATAATTTCAATTTGTAGTGCGGGCAAAATGTGAAAAAAAAACGTACCATGTCAAATAATGCCGTCAAAAAATAGCACTATAAAAACCAGAAAAGCATCTTTATAATAAAACAATATTGACTTATTTAAAAAATGGCGTAGAAGAATGCCCCCTCAAAAAATTGGACTAATCTGAAAACGAAAAACAAAAAAGCTTATGAACTTTATGAGTGTAGCTTAAGCCGGAACTAGAATAATTAATTTATTTGGCAAGATAGAACATTTTGAATGATCATTACCCAAAAGCTTTTTTGTAAAAAAACCGAGTTTTAATCAAAAATGTTTTTTGATCGCGCCCATAGCCATTGATGCATTGAAAAAAATTTTAAAATTTCATCTGACTCGATTAAATAATTCTTTCCACACGCTATGCAGAAATAATTAGAATTGGGTATCTTCAATTGTATCTTCACGGTAAAGCGGCATCAACAGAAATTTGACTGATGTTTGAACCGAAAAAAAATCTTTTTTTTCATCGAACTGTTCAACTCGCTATCAGAAAATGTGACCCGCCTAGCTATCCTATGTAGTTCAAAGGCGTCAAATATAAATGCATCTGACATAAAAAATGATCTACATAAACTGCAATCACCATAGAAGGCGAGGTATAACAGAACAGTGACCGCCCGAGCCCACTAGTATTTACTCACGCCTACTATTGTCAGCGTATCCCATATGGTCTAGTGGCTAGGATATCTGGCTTTCACCCAGAAGGCCCGGGTTCGATTCCCGGTATGGGAAATTTTTTCCTTCACATTTTTAATTTCTAAAATTTTCGTATAATTATTTTTGGCTGTCAATTTAGTTGTGGTATTTTATATCTACTTTATAACAGAACTCTCTATATTTTCGCATATTAACATTAGTTCACTGGCTGCTGGCTACTGGCTGCTGGCTACTAAAAGGCAATACACAACAAAAATATTTTTACTCTCAACTTACAAGATAATTTTTATCCACACGAAGGATATCAATATTTGCAAGAGTTGATGTAAGTTTACAAGCGAAAAGTATTTAAAATAATCTAAGAATTACAAAGCGAGAAAATATTTCTGGAAATTTTTACTCCCGAATGTCCCAATGGCCTAGTGGCTAGGATATCGAACTTTCACCCAGAAGGCGCGGGATCGTTTCCCGGTGTGGCAAGTAACTCTAAACTTGACACTTTAATTATTATCCTTAAAATGAATTTTCTATTGATATTTTACAATATTCAAAAGTATGTTTTTCTCACTCTTAACTTACGCTTAAGATTTCTGTTAAGTTTCACACTTCCAATAAAAAAGTAAGGCTGAATTCTTAACTTATCAAAATAAGTTTCTTTCTCTGAGCTTATTGATGGTCACTCATTCCATACACACTTATGCAGCTGTTTGAAATTCCGATTTCTGGCAAACAAAAACAAAACAATTCCAATCAAAACAATAATTTGGGAATTGCTGTAATAAATTCTGTCAATAAAAAAAACCTTATTTCGGAAAACTAATATTTGACTTAGTAAATCTTATTAAATTCATGTTAAAAATTAAAAATTTATAATTCAAAATTTTCAGCATAAAATTCAAAATGCTGTATTACATCAAAATGAGCACAAATGTACATTTTTCATACATACCCGGATACATACCAAAATCACTACACACCCGGCAGGCAAATTTTAGGCTGGTGCTGCAAATTTCTGGTTCGTAATTTATACTACTTCGCCAATTACCAAGTAGTTGGTTTCTCATGTTGAGAGTCATGGCATCTGCTTTCGAAATGAGTATACGAGTATAAAATAAAACAAATGAGAATATAAATAAAAAACGCGGTACATATTGCGCTCGTGCGTGCATTAGAGCTTTGAATTAGATGAGTTGCTAATTTACAATGGGTAGAGAACAGGGGTGTTGCAGTTCGTTTGAGTACGAGAAATATTAGTTTTTGGATACCACTTCAATTTTATTAACATTTTAATTATGACATGTATAAAGAAAAGTTCATTCATATTAAAAAAATGGTTTTGCTTTCCTTAAAAGTCGTTAAGCCAACGCTGCCCACTCCTATCGAATATGACAACAGTAGTAATAAATTGCACTTTTGCCGCTCACAGCTGTATTTGTATGATTTTCCGAATCTAACCCTGGTTCATAATTATCGAAAAAGTGAGTTGAAACGAACTAGGCCCCAACTGTATCATTTGGTACTAGTCCCGAGCTATGGAAAAAGTAATGCAAGAGGTTGCAATGCAAATATATTTGCATAAAATTCCAAATTTAGCACTGGTTCATAATTATCGAAGAAGTGACTTAAAACGAACTAGTCTCCAACTACCTTATTTGGTACTAGTTGCAAACTAACCCAAAAGTAATGAAAGGGAATGCAATTAACACTATCCAACACATACTCAATAAAATTCGCCAGTTGCTCATATGGAGCAAGGAAGGACCACACCCTAGTTGTGATTTTGTGGTATTGGTAGATTTTCTTGCAGGGACTCTCTCTCACCTTTGCTGAGTGTGTAGGCTTGTAGTGTCTCAGCGTGTTTATTTAACATAAATTTAATGAAAACAGTAGCGAATGTTGCGCATACGACCCTGGTTGCTAGCGGCTAATAAAGCCAAGTAAATAAGTAGTTATAATAATAACAACAACAGCTGCGAAAAGGTTCAATAGTCTTCAATGCGTTTAAGCAAAGTTGAAGATGTAGCAGGAAATAAATACAACAGCAATGACCAGAAAATTAATGCAAAGCTTAAAAGTGGGCCAAAGAAAGTATACAAAACATACATATTTACATGGATGTGTGAGTTTTTTTATTTTTCGTATAGTATAGAAGAAGTGCGCAACACTAAACCAATACACAGCATACCGGCGGCTGGTTCGTGGTATATGAGCTCGATCCCCCATTTTCGCAAATGAAGACACAAATTTGCTAAAACTAAAAATTTTCTTATAGCATTAGCCCGTTGGCAAGCAATGGGTAAGAATTGAGTGGATAATCGTCTCATAAAACCGAAGGAGATATAAAATTGTAGATCGCCATATTTGCAGCAAACATTTTCATATTTTGAATTTATTTTTGTTTTTTTCCAAGTGTACCTGCAAATGTACATATGCACATTCAAACATACAAATAAATGTTTACTCTTAGAGTATAAGCACACATATATATGTATATATGTATGAGTGAGCCGAGCGGGACGCATAGCCGTGGGTGCAACGCACAGCCGGCACGCAGTCAACTCCAACGGCTACGCTGCGAGGGCACGCAAACAAGTTATGCAAACGCATAAAAGCAATAAACTAAAAACAACAAAAATCCATAAGCTGCCTTAAGTTAACAGAAAGGCAGAGAAACAACAAACTATCGAAAAATAAATAAATGCATTAAAGCTAAGAAAATGTGAGCGAAAAGACAAAAAAGGCAGTTTAGAGACGAAAAGGCAGAGATAAGTTTTATGGGCACGCTGGCAGAGGTTTAATGATATTTAATAATAAACTATACGTATGCATGCCTGTAGAGCAGTGTGTGTGTGAATGCATGTGTGGATGTTTGTATGCATAGTAGAAATCCATAAATGTAAGTCAATGGCCGCAGAATTGGAAATTGGTTGTTTATCTTTCGTTCGAAATTACACCTATATTGAATTTAACTTGAAATAGAAAGACACTCACATCGCGTCGCATTCACCTCAAATTGCTTAAGCTCTTAATAGGTTTAACTGTTTTTTAAATTAAATTGATTTAGTGGGTGAAATTGGTTAATTTCCTCTGTTTTTTTTTTGTTAGCCTAGTATCTATGGCTTTGATGACAAAATTTTGAAGATGTATTGCTTTTTATATTAGTAAACCTTGCCTAGCAAATATCACAAAAAAAATATCGGGTGTTTTTATAGCAGCATTGGAACTATCGATATTGATAACTATGGTTAGACAGCTGAGAATGGCAATGACTGCTGACATTTTTGTTCTATTCAGTAAAATTTAGCAAGCCATCATGAATCGTTTAACGTCAGAACAAATTCAAAAAATTAATTAAAACGAACTTGAAATCTACCAGATTATAAAAGAAAAAATTAATTACTTTAATTTTTTTGTTTTGTATTACGATTTTAAGTTTACAAGCTCGTAAAAAAACATACAATATTTATTCAACATTTTAAAACTTTTTTAATTTTTGAATTTAAATCAACAATCATTATTTAATTCATACCAATCCACTGAAAAATGCTGAATTCCCAAGTTGATATCTGAAATAACTCACCACTCGATCTCAAGCCTTTGAGAAATTCATAATTCTCAAACTGATTTGCAATAAAATTTTTCAATTGATATTCAACTTTTTCGAAGTAATTAAAAGCATTATTTTTTATAAAAATCTGTACCTACAAAAACTTCAATAAACCACCTTTTTGCGTTTTGTCGACCTAACACATGACTTTGACAGGGTGAAACCGCACGATATGCTTAATGAACTGTGAAAAAGAAATTTAGATGAACGAATCATTGCGGTGGTAGAAGTTAAAAACACAGACAAATCAACTTTTATTAGGCAAATAAAAGTATGTCAACCAAAACGAAACTTGTCTTCAGGTGCGAGGTAAGAGGATAGTCTGAGTCCGAGACTTTCCAACTTAATTATGGATGGAATAATAACAAATGTGAAAAATACAAGCGCAAATGGTCATAAGTGATTAAATACAGAATTTTTTAATTCAGCAGTGTTGCCAGCTGAAAACGAAGATAAATTACAACGAATACTTTTCAGTCCAGAGAAATCGAAAGGAAAATTTTAGTTTGGGGAAAAAGAAATCCACGAAATGGTTCAAAACTGAGCTTGAGCTACTGGGCAAGCCGGTAAATATTGTATATTTCTGTGTTTTTATTGATATTTTCTTCAACATCAAAAATACCTTACCGGAATCAAAGAAACCAAATTTGTACATAATAAGGTGTTGCAGTAACGGCACTATAACTACCATCCACAACTCCAGCGACCTGGTTTGCATTTTCGCCTGCATCAAAGAAAAACTGTAAATAAATGCTCCGATTTTTCTCTTTGCTAACTTCCATTGTTAACACGCTGTAACTCCAAACTGAATACAACAAACAAAAAATAGCAAAATAATTGTTTAGTGTGAAATATCAGCTTGACAACGGCAATAAACTTTAAATTGTTCGATCGATACTTTACGAGATATCAATCACTACAGTCATCTATCAAGAAAATTTTGGATTTAAATGTTCCCAAGTGAATATAAATGTGAATGCTACGAAACTGTGACAGATTTTAGAGATTTTAGGAATTCCTTAAACCTTAACTTGTCCTCAAGTTAAACACAGATGTTTATTGAATATAACCATGTTGGTTTCGCATGGAGGATAAACATATTTTTGCAAATACGAATATTTTATAATCTGAAAACCTGCTGAACTGGAAAAGTAAGGCAAAAGAGAGCAACTGGAAATTATTGTCCCATACTGTCATCTGTAGTTTAAATAAATTTATGAGAATTGTGGAAATATTTTTGCGCTTTCTGGCGTCCCTATTTTATACATTTTCTGCGTATATTTCTGTAAGCCAGTTATCTACTAAAAGCCAGTTACTAAATGTTTCCTAAAATGTATTAAATTTTACTCCATATGCGTATTACATGCGTTCTACATCTCGGAAACCTTTTAGGTTAGGCAAATAAAAAATAAGTTAGCTTCTGCTAATTTCAATGTTGTTGCCAAATTTCATTTATAAATTTTCAGCGCAATTCAAACTAAACAAAAGTGGGCTTCGCGTGTTCAAAGACACATACAAACTGTCGAAGAAAAATTTCCGTTTTTTACAAAAAAGAAAATATAATATATACACACACACACACGTGCCATGTAAGCATAAATACTCGAACCATTCACTCTTCGCATGGGCTTTTTTTGTCCAAACAAACTTAACATTCATCACTATCAGCTCTTCAACACAGGCCTCTTTATTAATTTCACTTGCCATACTTCGCCATTGTCACATCTGGGCGTGATCCATTGTAGCAGATATGAGGCAAGTCCGGCACGTGGATCTGCTTAAATAGCTACATACGCCCACACATTGTGCTACATAAATAACACTAGCCAACAAAATGGTTGCTCAACAATAAATGCCAGTTACTCTTAGAGAACTGTTCGCGTAGATTACGACGACATAATTAGAGCTGCTGATGGACAGCTTTTAATTTAGGAAAACTCGAATTAAAGATGTCAAAAAACGCCTCTTTGACATATTTTAAAATTACTATAAAAATTATGACAGCTCAAGCGAAAGTTAGAGTCTCAAATTTCAATGTTTAGGTGCTAAGAAACTAGCAAAATATGGGACAATAAAAAACGCTATAGCTCAATAGTGTTTTTACCAACGAACAACTTTTCTTGCCTTATTTTATTTATTTTTATTTTTTTTTTTTTGAAATATTTCTGTTTTTTTGTAATGAAGAAATTTCACTTCGGATTAGTAACACAAGCGAAACCCGCTATAAGTACTAGCAGCTCTGACTCTACTGACAAAAAATGCTTCATTTTGTCGACCAGTGTAATTCGACTATCTGCTGAGGCAACGCATACCATTTTGACATCCGCGAAAAATTGGCTTATTAAAAAAAACATTAATCTTGCTTGACATACGCTCCAATAAAGTATATGCAAAATCTTTGCGTGTTGATGGAAATCTACAGTAGCCTCATGAACTTGGCTCATGGTCTTAGAATTGAAAACACGTGGCAAATTCACTTTTAAAAAGTGTAGTAATGGAAAAGTGCTTAGCAAAAAAACAAAAAACTCGAAATAATGAATGGGAAATCTGAAATAGTGCAAAAAAGTGCGGTTCGACAACTGCGAATCACTTCGCTACTTACGTGCATATGTATGTATGTGTGCCGATGTTCTCATCTCAAAGGTAATGACGCTGGAAAGCCACTCGCGCGTGGTTACTATGTCCTCATGATTTAATCTGGAATGTTCACGCAATTGCTTGTTAGTGCGAATTGGCCTTCAATTATGCGTTTAGAAACTTAAAAATTAGACTTTGAATAGCGCGAACAGTATTTTAATAGAAATCTCATCAACAAGCCCAACAGAATCTGAGCCCTTTTTGGCAGCACTAAAAAAAAAACACGAGATAGTGACGGGCAACGCGGCTACGTAACTTAGACACCATAATCTTGGGCCACTGCAAATTTTCTTGCTTCCAAACCGAGAAGGCAAAAAAATGGATGAAGATTTTCCGCGCTTGAAAAGACAAGGACTGCATCGCTGGGGAGGAGCACAATACCATGTCAAAAACTAAATGTCGGAAGTGCTTCGAGGATCGCAAACAGCACTGGCATAAGTTTATTAAAAATATATCTGAGTGGACTACTTTAAAGGGTCCAAAATAGATATTGATGAGCAAATACATATTTTTCGAGAAAAATAAAAAATTGCCTTTCCTAAGGTCCTGTACATTCGACGTACGATCGAATGACTTATGTCGCTCGTGAGACATGAACTTAGAGTATGTCTTACCTAGAACACTACGGGCTTACAAACCCTTCAGATAAACGGCACTGAAGTAGTAGATGAGTTCTGCTATCTTGGAGGCGTCATAAACAAACATGGCAGCTCAGCAGCCGGAATTCGCAGTCGAATATTGAATGGTCGCGCTATGTTTCGTCTTTTGGACAAAGAGTGGAGATCATAACATATATTCAGGTGCACCAAATTGAGGATCTTTGAATCAAATTTAAGATCTGTTGTTCTGTATGGGAGTGAGATTCAGAAAACAGCAATGCGTGCTATATACCATAAACACCCTAGGTATTCATCAATCGCAGTCTTCGAAAAAATGTGCAGCCCTAGACTGGAACACTCAGAGTCGTGGTAGGCCATCTAACATATGGAGGTGGTGGAGGTGAATGCAGAAGCGCTACAAGCAGGTCACACTTGGCGACAAATCAAATTCTTAGTTTTAAATAAATATAGTTTTAACTAGTTTATTATATTATGTATATTTTATCAAGGAAACTGGAGAAGTACAGTCAAGTACCAAAGTGTATATACAGAACATGCAGTACGCTTAATAAGTAAAAGGGTTTCCAATTGGCGCGGGTCGATTTTGGCGGCCTGTGGCAGCCAATTTGTTTTGGTGACATCTGTCAAATCTTTTGTTTATGGCCAAATTTGAGACGATCGTGTCAGTAAACAATCAGCCAACACCCGTACGTTCAAGGAACGCAAGATCAGCCGAGAACATTGCCGTGGTCCGTGAAAGTGTACGGCAGAGCCCGAGGCAGTCTATTCCTCGCCGTGTACAAGAACTTGGCCTTTCGCAGACTTCAACTTGGCGAATTTTGCGTCGGGACTTGGGCCTACACCCGTACAAGATCCAACTGATCCAGGAGCTCAAAGTTGATGACCATAGACAACGCCGTTTGTTCGCTGACTGGGCTTCGAATCGTTTGGAAGAGAACCCCAGTTTTGGGTGAAAAATCATCTTTAGTGACGAGGCGCATTTTTGGATTAATGGCTGTGTTAACAAACAAAATTGCCGTATATGGGTCGACACCAATCCACACGAGGATCACCAGGAGATAATGCATCCTCAAAAAGTTACCGTTTGGTGTAGATTTTGGGCCGGCGGCGTCATTGGTCCGTACTTTTTTGAAAACAACGTTGGTGAGGCGGTCATCGTCAACAGGGAGCGCTACACAACGATGATAACCAATTTCTTATGGCCCATATTGAACTATATGGACCTAGACGACAAATGGTTCCAGCAGGACGGCGCTACGTGCCACACAGCAAACGCCACGATTGACGTTCTCTACATCTACCCACCCTTATTGAAAAACCTTTTATATCACAGGGACGTATTTAGTTTTTATAATTTCTTATCAAAATATAGTTACATTTCTACAAAAATCATATAAAGTATCAGACGAAATTTCGGCAAATTAAAAAGAAAAATTCCAAAAATGTTCATCAAATCTTCAAACTTTTGAATTTTAAACAATTTCGGCAAAACAGTTTTATAGCTCATTGAATTTGATATAACAAGTGAAAATTTGAAGACGCTCAATCATCGCGTTGATTTTAACAATTTTTTTTTTTTTTTGCTGGCTGTCTAGTATATTTGCCCATATAACGAATTATCGAATTTCCTTTGTTTTTTATATGGAAGAGAATATCCACCAGCACAGCGAAAACATTTTCCAAAAACCAACGTGGTTTTTGAGCCAATTCAAGCACCCACTTTATTACATCAAAATCCAATGGGCTAAAAAACTGCTTACTCAAAATTTATCTATGAATTCTGATTAAAAGGTTCGAAAATTAAAGAAAATTTCTTGTTTTGTTTTTTTGGTTTAATTCGCACAAATTTTGAAACTTGGACTTATATGATTTTTGTAGAAGCATAAGCTTTACTTTCATTAGAAACTACTGTTAAATATATAAGTCCCTATGCTACTCTTATTAAACAAACTGTATGCGCTGTACTTTAACTTTGGTCCTTGACTATTTGTATGATCGCTATGACCGAACCTCGTTCTACATCTAACAAAGCGCCTAAGTCTAGGTGATAGTTCTAGTTCTAAATGGGCTCTCTTATTCTTGAGGCAGGCTTGTAACCTAACCTAATCTAACCCAGATTTTGATTAGTCTAAGTGCGCAACTAAGGTTATTGCTCTTTTTTTTGATGAAAATACAACTTTATTCTCAAAAAATGGTTACAAGTGAATCATTGAAAGTATTGCCCATCGCTGGCTACTACTTTTCCCCATCTTTCTGGTAGATCTCGTATACTGTCGCGGTTCATCTTTTAAGGCTATCTACGGATCAAGCCATGTTTTGATGTCTTCATGTGAATGGAACTGGCTAGACCATGTGCCATTGATCGGAACAGGTGATAATCAGACGGCGCAATATCTGGAGAATAAGGCGGGTGGGGTAGGATTTCCCATTTCAGTGTTTCCAGGTATGTTTTAACGGGTTTGGCAACGTGAGGACGAGCGTTGACATGCTGTAGAATCACTTTTGCCTCTCCCCGTATTGCGGCCGTTTCTCGCGCAGTGGTCGGCTCAATCGCATCAATAGAAGTCGATACCGATCCCCAGTGATGGTTTCGCTTGGTTTTAACAGTTCATAATAAATAACGCCAACTTGATCCCACCAAATACATAGCATAACCTTCGCAGCGTGAATATTCGGCCGAGGCGACGCCGTACAATCATGACCGGGCTGTCCCTGTGACTTGCCTTTCTTTGGATTGCTGTAATGAATTCATTTTTCCTCACCCGTCACGATGCGATGAAGAAAACCCTTCCTTTTTAACCGCTGGAGCAGTTGTTGACAGGCGAAAAAACGACGTTCAACATGCCTTGGTTTTTATGCATAAGGAACCCAAATCCCTTGTTTCTGAGTCATTTCCAAAGCATGCAATCGCTTGGAAATGGATTGGCGGGTAACTCCTAATACTGAAGCAAGCTCTTCTCTCGTTTGACACGGATCCTCATTGAGCAATGCCTCCAATTCAGCGCCTTCCCCTTCTTTCACGCTGACGGTCGTCAACATTAAAACCACCGTCTTTGAAGCGACGGAACCAATCTCGTTGAATCACTTAAAGCAGCATCTTCATAAACTTTTCGTAGCTCTCGATCCGTTTCAGCCGCCTTTTTTTCGAATGAAAGAGGAAAATCAACACTTCCCGCAAATGACGATTATTCGTCACAATAATAGACATTTTCACAAAACCAAAAGAAAATCACTAATGTGTCGAAGCAGTTTGTTTACCATATGTCTAAGCTTGGTTTATGACGTTCAGATTATGTTAGAATCGACTAGTATACACTGCTGGCGGCATCTATTGACAAACACCGGGAACTTAGAGCAGAGCGTAAAGAGTACAGTGCAGATATTAGCCCTACTTTGATAAACCTGTTGAAAGTTGTTGAGAAAATAGCCTTACGCCCGTGAAACGTATCATAATTTATGGTTTACTATAAAATATAAATAAAATTTGCTACATATTTTTGTACTCAAATTCTTTATATAAATATTTTCGCACTGTTTAAATGCATTTATCAAGATATTTTGCTTTATTAAAATCAAAAACTTAATTAACAGTTATTATAAAACGCCAACGAGCTTGAGGGGAATAAATCTAAAAACTCACTTGGCTCGCGGACGTAGGTAACCAAAGCAGGGTTAAGAGAGCAGAACACATAAAAGCAAACATCTGTCCACCCGTCTAAAATCATGTAACGCCCTGAGCTTAGTTTTTTTATGAAGTGCGAAACGCAATTTGCATATCACTGCCTTCGCAAGAACTGTTCATAGGAGGAGCCTGATCACATCATTTAATATTCGTGGAATTACAAATTTTCCCATAGCATTTGCAGGCTCGCAGTTTTTTAACGAGCTTTAAATTTGCTAGATGACGAATATTTTCGAAACAACTTTTTATTGATTTCTTTCTCAGCCTTGTGTCGAAGCAGGTGCAGCTGAAACCGCTTAAAACAAGCTGATATTTAAACGAGCTAGATTAGTCAGTTGATTAGCGATGAAAAAAATCGATAACTCGTTCGCCAACTAATCGCTAATGGACAATAACAAATAGCGTATGCGTGAGCAAAATGAAAATTCACACGCTTTTCAGATGCTTGTTGTGTTTGCTATTTTTTTAATGTTTAATTTTTTTATTTGTATGATTTTGCCTGCGGGAGGATCGTAAAAAATGCTTGTAATTCTGTGAAGTCAACAGTCGGCAGAACCAGCGACGGCTATAATGGCAACAGCAATAATAACAAAAACAACAATGCTTGTAGCATAATATCAAAAGTAAGAAGTGTGGCAGCAGCTGTTGCATTCAAACCGCAACAAACAAATCTTCAACAACTATAAAGTAAATACTAACACTAAACATACAACAACAACAGGTAAGTATGGATTTATACTCACATAGGTTGCGCTAAAAACTGCTAAAGCAACAATAACAACAACAATAACAGCTATTTTTAATTTAGATGCATAATAAACAACAACTCGCCGCTACTTGTCCAACTTGGCTAAGATGCAGCGAACTCACAATCAGAGTAGAAGTGGCAGAAGAGGCCGTAGCATTAGCAGCAGAGTCAAAGGCAACAGACAGACAACAAACAAGCCAACCAAATAGACAACTATACAGACAGTCGCACATTAACTTTTCATTGTAGAAAATCAACTAGAAACTCAGGCTAACATTTGTGCCCGTACAATCTATGTGGCAGGTAGCATTTGTTGCAGCTGCGCCACTCTGTGTTCTGTATGTATGCACTAATGTGGTATGTTGCAACTAATACCTTGGTTGTGAATGTCGTTGTTGTTGTTGTTGGTGTTGTTGTTACTGATGATGTTGTTATTGTGGCATTGGCAAATAGTCACGGAAAACTCGTAAACAAGTTAAGTTTTTATGCTTTGTCGCCATGCAACAACAACAGCAACAAAAATAATGGCAACAGCGGCAGCAGCAACAACAACCTACCAACACTTGCTAATCTCTTTGGCAAGTAGAAAATGTGGGAAAACTTCTATGCCGCTTGTGGCAAGTGCTTGGCAATTCTCAGTGGCGGATGTGAGGTCTGCGATTAGAGTAGCTGGTAAAACTGTTAACTGTTAAACGCATACATAAATAAATGCTTATGGGTAAATGTGTCTGCTGTTGACGCATAAATAGTATGAACAGATATATATTAACAAATGAAGTGTTGTTGTTTTGGCTTTTTTTTTGGTTTTTTAATACACGCGTTATAGAAAATCAAGGAGTGCCTCTATTAAAAATTAGCCAGAATCGAGTTCAATGATATAAAACACATACTTTTTGATAGGTTATTCGTCCGTACAGCCCGCGTCAAAAAATACCACATCAACATTTTGAAAAGTTTTGACTATTACTCTTTTTTTCCAACACTTATTACCTCCTTAAAGCAAAGAGAGATATGAGATGTCCATTGCCTATAAAAAGGAGTATACATTTTATATTCAAAATTTATAGGAAATTAGAAAAATCTCACAAAATGTCTATACTAATTCCACGGTTTTTAGTTGGAGTTCCTAGAAAGTTGATTGGCACGCAGTTTTACAGATCCGTAAATTCAAATATAATAATTTTTCTCCTTGATGCACTGCGCATATTCTCCATTTATTTTATAAAAACAAGCGCGTGACCGTATCCTCTATGAAGCGTGAAGGGAGATAAAACTAATGACGTGCATGTCAACTGATGCTGTATAACTTTTTCTGGTCAACAGCAAAATAAAGGATGTCCATGACATGTCCATGAATGTATACAAATTCTCACCTCCACGCAGAAGAGAAAACTTCCAAAATGACATCCCTACTCAGTAGACTAAAGACAAAAAAGGGAGACCAACCCAAAGTAAGCGAGAAATAATGATGGCCACCAAGCTCTCCATTCTCTTATAAGGGGCTGAAGTGTGGGCAAATGTGGTAAAGGCAAATCACCGATGTAAACTCCTAGCATCGGGACAACGAACGGCAGCTCTGAGGGTTGTGTATGCCTACCGCACAATATCAGAGCCAGCTGTTCAGGTGATAAGCAGTCAAATACCAATAGATTTACTAGCCTTTGAGAGGAAAAAAATTGGAGGCATTAAAGAACGAGATAGACTAATAAAAGGCTTCGCTACATGGTACAGCGAGAGCTTCGGTCAATTTTTATACAACCCAAATACTTTCAGGCGGGCGCCGCACAGTGCGGCCGATTCCGAAAATGCTGGCCAAAAGTCGAAAAAAAAAGTTTCTAGATAGAGTTTTTTTGTCTTTGGGTTGGCTACAGTAATGCCTTGAGTAGTGAAAACCGTTCATAGCAACGTCCTGTACCCTAAGTATCCTCTGTATTTTCAGTCGCAACCTGGCCTTCGTTTGACCATCGTATTACTGTCGATGAATAGTGAAAGTTGTACACATTTGAAAGATTTTGTAATGGAGTAAATTGAACAAAACCAAATGGAATCATCTTCGGAAGGTTAGTAAAATACGAGAAATCTTTAGTACATATCAATACCTCGACACAAAATTTTTAGCTGCAGCAATACGTAGATACATTTTTTGCAATTTTTTTTTTATAAAATTTGAGTTTTCAAACTGTATAGTAATACAACGCCGTCATATGCTGCTTTGAAACCTATTAAAGGTTACTCAAAAAAGTAATGGCTACTGAATAAAACAAGATTCAGCTGCTACCACTTGCTAATCAGCGACCCCGAAAACATATAAATTTAAATGCATCTTGATTATGTTCTTGAATATACGCTATTTCACGTGAGGGGGTGGCCAATAGGGGTGGAAGGGGGTGGATTTTCAAAATTTAAAGATCAAATTCGTAATCAGCGACCCCGACAACCCCCGAGTAAGAAATTTTGAATCAATTACTTAATTTTTTGAGTTTTGGCCAGCTTTTCGGGAATCGGCCGCACTGTGCGCCGTAGCCGAGGGTTGGTGCGTGACTACCATACGGAGTTCACAGAGAGAACGTCGGTTCGAATCTCGGTGAAACACCAAATTTAAGAAAAACATTTTTCTAATAGTGGTCGCCCCTCGGCAGACAATGGCAAGCCTCCGAGTGTATTTCTGCCATGAAAAAGCTCCTCAAAAAATATCTGCCGTTCGGAGTCGGCTTAAAACTGTAGGTCCCTCCATTTGTGGAACAACATCAAGACGCACACCACAAATAGGAGGAGGAGCTCGGCCAAACACCCAAAAAGGGTTTACGCGCCAATTATATATATATAATCCGGGTAGCCTATTCAGTTTGATAGCGAGCTTATAGGCTTTTGGAAAATTAGCTTGAAACGATAAATTTTGAGCAGAGCAAAAAAATAAATAAATCAATAATTGGCGCGTACACTTCTGCTAGATGTTTGGCCGGGTTCCTCCTCCTTTTTATGGTGTGCTTCTTGATGTTATTCCACAAATAGAGGACCGTCCTACAGTTTTAATCCAACACCGAACGGAAAATGGTTTTTATGAGGAGTTTTTCATGACAGAAATACACTCATGCACGGAGATTCGAACTTACGCACTCCCGAATGGTAGTCTCGGTCTTAAAAGAAAAAAATTCGGTAATAAAAACCACTAATTTTCTGTAACTCTTTATATTATTTTTTAACTGGTATCCAAATTGGTAGGCTTTTATTTTAATATTTTTCACAACAAAACATTTCAATTTACAATAATAAAACAGGTTCCTGACCCGCCTGCATTGCAATGGACTATTTATAGGCACAACTCAGTTTACAAACATGTAATTATTTTATTTTTGCCATTAAGTTTTTAATGCAATGCCATGTAATGTTTATTATAATGGTTCTCATTTTTTATTTTTATTTTTCTACTTTTTTATTTTTATTTTGTAATCAAAACCGTTGTGTGTGCGTGTTTTCTTTCGTTTAATTCACATGAAGCTGAAGTCAAAAAGGCCAAACCATGCGATACGGGTTAAATTTTACGATTTCAAGACACGCGCTTACAATGCGTTTAAAACCCGCCCGCCTTGCTTGCTGGGCTTGGCTCGGTGCGCTGTGGTCCGGTCTGGGTCGTTGCGGTGCGGTTTATTGGGCAAGCTGTTTGTCTAGTTGGCTGTTAATTTGTTCGTTGACTCCATGACTACAACTACAAAAGAAAAAAAAAATATTTTTAGTATTGCTGTTTTGTAGCTGCAGTTGTATTTGGTGTTGTTGTTGTAGCTGTTTTTTTGATGCAAGATGCACGCAAATGCGCAGAGTTTCCGTTTTTAGTAGCAGTTACCAGCCGGAAGGCGTTGAAAATGTCGCGTTTTAATGGTCCTACTGCACAGGCAAAGGTAAGATGCATATTGAAATTTTAAATACTTAATTATTTTATGGAAATGTTTAGTGAAAAATGAATGGCTTAATTCTCGAAGTTGCATTAAAACTTTCACAACAGTGAACAAAAAATGTTTGAATAACTTTAATTTTCGGCTTATTTTTAGACAACTTTGCTGTTGCCCAGGCCATTGGCTTTATTATCCGCATATTCAGATACTTCAATGCGCTAACCAAAATCTCATTCGTGAGAACCCATAAATTTCTCTTGTGCTAATATTAGTCATTCAACCTAACTGAGTGGCTTGCAAGCGTAAAGAGATTTTTCCGTATCGATGTATTAGGCTTTTGACCGAGCTCAACTTCTTGAGCCCAATTTGGATACCAGTTTTGATTCCAGAGTAATTCCGTTTAGATAGTCAGAAGGCCGCCGTGGCCGAATGGATTGGTGCGTGACTACCATTCGGTATTCACAGAGAGAACGTAGGTTCGAATCTCGGTGAAATATCAAAAAATTAAGAGAAAGTGTTTTCTAATATCGGTCGCCCCTCGGCAGGCATTGGCAAACCTCCGAGTGTATTTCTGCCATGAAAAAGCTCCTCATAAAAAATATCTGCCGTTCGGAGTCGGCTGGAAACTGTAGGTCCCTCCATTTGTGAAACAACATCAAGACGCACACCAGAAATAGGAGAAGGAGCTCGGCCAAACACCCAAAAAAAAGGGTGTACGCGCCAATTATATATGTATATATAGTCAGAAGGTTGATTTCGAACTGAACCGTCAGCCTTGTAGATAAAATATTATAAGCCAAGTTTTAAATTAATATTCCTAGTTAAAGCATATTCGGTTTTAAATTACTGACTTACTTTCAATTAAAAATCGTAAATATCAAATTAGTCAGTATATAGTAGCTTTAACAACATTTTCGATACCTAAGGTACAGTTTTAAATAAAAAAGCTAACGCCATTTTGTTGGTCTTCCAAAGCCAGGTCGGGTGAGTAACAACTGTAAGATTGTGTCTTTCTGTCATTGCTGCGGTTGGTGTTCTGGTTTTGGTAAACATTTTTTTCGTCAGACTAAAATCATAACTTTTGAGGCGCTTCAGGGTGTTTAATTTTGTTTAGAAGCCGCTTTGACCAGGTGACTGACTCGCTGTTCTCATGTTTGCTCCCACATAAACCGTCCTTTGCGCATAACGTAGGATGTATACCGGCGGTCTTTATGGACAACTTAACCCTTAGAAGCATTAAGCTTTCTCACACGATCCTTCATTGATTTTGAAGGATCCTCGTCAATGATCGAGTGAAGAAAGGTCTCAATTTATGACCTCA
The DNA here is from genome assembly GCF_028408465.1 of Anastrepha ludens. Lineage (NCBI taxonomy): Eukaryota > Metazoa > Arthropoda > Insecta > Diptera > Tephritidae > Anastrepha > Anastrepha ludens. Next base: position 112,342,635 of record NC_071500.1, on the reverse strand, counting down.
TAACTTACTCAATGCTTAAAGAAAGGCCTCACTGAAATTCAATAGAAATTACAAACAAGAATATTTATTTATTTGTGTCATCCACCATGGTGGCTTTTTGCTTGGCACCAATATGGTCCAGTAACTTATATACGAACTTAGGCTTTGAGTTCGATGCTGGCTGCAGAAATTAAATATCAAAAAGTGCGTCCTAAGAAAGGTCAACTTCCAACAGTCTATTGAAAAAGTCCGAATATATTTTTCAGCACTCAAGCAAGTTGCGACTTGGAGAGGAGAAGAGATGATCGAATCTCTGAGTGTTGAAATTACATTTAGAAAAATTCATGCCGTTCTTTCTGAATATTTGACCAGTAAAACCCACACAATTATGTCGATAATAATATCACAGTGATTACTACAGAAGCTGAAAAATGAGAAGGAATCAGAGACTATGGTGCGCGTTTTTAACATTTTATTCGGTTTTATTTAGGAGCGGAAAAACCAGCATGGAAAAATTGGAATGCAAATTTTCGCAAGATATATGAGATCATAGCCTCTGTAGCATCGTCAACTAGCCTGGTGGATCTCAATATAGTCACCTGAGGTCTATAGCGTATCAAACCGGTAGTTAGCTGCTATTTACGCTTTGCATTCCTTCGCTGCTCTAAGAACCACGCTAAGGCACTTTTTAGCTCAAGCTGACTTTCAACCAAGTATGTGGCTCTTCCTACGTGTTCATGTAGCTTCTAGAGGATAAAATGCAGCTTTTTTCTCATTCAAGCCTTAGAGCTCGCACACATGATTTTACCAAATATTATAGCGGTTCTTAGGGCATGCCCATGGAAGTTCAATGGTTGCTGAAAATTCTCCCTTTATCCATGATTTCTTTTCAAAATTTTTGACACCAATAAAGAGATGTAACTGCTAAATAACAAATGCTAATTAACATATACTCATTATTACAAATTTACTTGTTCACATCGGAAGTATTTTTTTTTTTTTTCTGTATTCAAACACCACCCGCAGATGAAGAGAAAATTATGCACATTTAAATTTAAATTTTACAAATACACAACTCAACCACAATGGACTCTTAATGAGTAAAAGTTTTTGTAGTGGTCCTACATTGTTATTGATATGCGCATGTATGTGTGGGTATAATGATTAGGTATACAACAGAAACAATGCAAAACCCATGCATGTAAATAGTTGCGTTGTTAAAAGCAGTAAAACCACTAGCACAGTGCCTACTTCCTCGAACATTTCCGCAATTTCCACTGGTCCAACAATGTAATTAGTCTGGCTAACTGTTATTTACATGGAATATAATAACAAAACATATCATAATTCTCACAAAACCTGTAGTGCGCCGCAAATTACATTGAATTGGATTGTTCAAAAGCACAGTGCCTCGCACAATTGCTCGCATGCGTGTGTGTTATTGAAAATCGGCTTTAGATTTATTTACTCAAATGCCGCCGAAAGGAATGATTTTGCAACTAGATTCTTATTTGAAACAATTGGTTTTAAGCAGAGGGAATGTCGTTTTCGAATTTGAGGTCAGCGAATTCTGATTTATCACAGAAAAATTAGGTATTTTATTGAAGTTTTATTGACATGAACGACTTTCGAAATGGTTTTCACAGATCCATCTGATATTCCGATCATATCAGTAAGGCCTTTAACAGTCAACCGACGATTTTTGAGCACTAACTCCTTCACTTTATTGACGTGTTAGTCATCTGTTGACGTCGATGGTCGTCCGGAGCGCTCCAAGTCATCAACACGTTCTCGACCCTCTTTGAAGTCTTTGCACCACTTATAAACATTTGTCTGCGACATGGTCGAATAACCAAATGCCTTCGGCAACATGCTAAATGTTTCCGCAGCCGAAATTTCATTCCGCAAACAAAATTTGATGGCACTTCTCTGCTCAATCAAATCAGACATTGTAAAAATCGAAAAATGCACTCTTGGTCGTTTGGTAAACACAAGCGTAAATATATTACTGATAATGACATTCACATGAAAGTTGGCCCAGATGTTATTAACAGTGCTGCCAACTCATGAAAAAAATAACTAGAGCGAAATTTTAATCCCGCGAAGTTTGACAAATAAATTCCCCTTACTTTTTGCCCACAGTAGTAAATGATTAGTTTATTAAATATTTCGAGAAACGCATGCAATATAGTGGCTGGTAGAAAAAAAATACTAAGTTGTCTTTAGTTCCCTCATCGAAAATTCACAAAAATGCCTGCATTGACTGAATTTCAGTAAAAGCTCTCAATGAATGAAATTTTGTATTTATAGAAAGTGTTTTACTTTGTGAGTTAAACTGAGTATATTTTATTTCTCAATTTATTCGTAAAAGGTTGCCTCCTAATTTATGTACATTAATTCAAGCCTAAGTAAAATATCGAAATAGTTGGTATGAAATGGATGGTGTTTTAGCAGCTCTAATTCAGAAATATTTTTGCATTGAGGTTCCACCTAATTTTCAATAAAATACTTTAATTAAAATTTAAACAAATTTAAAAATAATATAGCGATGTATTTATATGTAGGCCGCGAACAATGTGATTTATCTCTGAGCATTTACTTATAAAATATTTTTTTTTTTAATTTTAATGCGCGTTTTTAATTAACCTTTAATTTTTTTCAATTATTTTAACCTGGGCTCGAATCATCACATCAGTGAACGTACCATTTGTTTCTTAAAAACTCATATATCGTACGGTGATATGTGTGAACGAGTCCTGAACGTAGTCATGATTTGATCGAACTGCAAATCGAACACTGACAGCCGCCCGTAAACGATCGAATTAAACCAAGGAATGTATTGTAAGTAAATTGTAAAAATATATAATATAATTGAATATGATTTTTGCACTGGAGGCAGCGCTTTGGCGTCTGATTCCGCTAAATTTATTTCCTGTCAAATAAATTCAAAGGTCTCATTGGTCAGGCGGAATCATTTCAAGAATCTGCAAGGAGAAGTTTGTAAATGAGAGGAATTAATCATTTACATATTTAGAAGAGCCAAAGGTTTGCTCTCTTAGCTGCCTCCGCACTATTTTTTCATCTCCGTTACTTTCAGTAGAACTCATATATAAAAACAAACAAAACATTTTATTTCTATTTATTAAATTTTACAACAGTTTTGACAGTTCTACATCATTGTGACCTAAAAATATGATCCAAAGCATTGTGGAACTTGAAAACTATTGTGACTTGAAAATAAGTTTCGATCCGTTGGTTTAAATGCGATTCAGCTTATCGTGTGGTTGTTGATCGGTGCACGGATGATTCGACCAATTTTGCAAAATACATTGACCACAGCGCCTCCTAGCGGGTAAATTTTAGCACATTTGTTCCATGCAAAGGACGAGTAATAAAATTTTTCGAAATATTTCCAGCGGAGAGTCACCTAGTAAACCAATTTTTTAGGATAGCATTTTTTCATCACCTACTTAACCACCAAGTATTGTTCATTTTTTGTCATGAATCAAGTGTTAATTAGTTTTTTTTTTTTTGTTTTTTGTACAACCTTACTGTGACATCTGCCAGCTTAAAGAAACGTTAATATAAAAAGCTCCTATTTGATTTTCACGTTGACTATGATTTCAAATCATATTTCAACACCAGCGTCACTTGTATATACAGCGTCAGACTATTAATTTCCAAGGGTAGCTCATAACTTGCTTAGAAAGTTCCACTAGCCAACAGTCGAAATCCCGCTCAAATCGATTCATCTGTTCTGGAATTTAGGGCTTCCAAGCAGACACGCAGTAAGGCAATGTTTTTGGAAATGGGCCTATTATTTTCTGTTACTCTTTTTCAGCATCCACAAATATTTTTTTAATATTACACTAAAGAGATGAGGCTATAGATTCTCTTTATTTTTAAAATAATAAGTAAACGCCGACAAATCTCGGTCAATCAAGTGCTTTTAAAAAATAGAATAGTAATTATTTCATACATATGTAGGTATGTGTGGATATATTTATGGTCAAATTTCATCTTGAAGCATAGAAATTTATAATTTTTTAGTAGCATTGGAAAACTAAAGAAGCATAGCATTTGAAATCTCGCAGATCTGTCAACTTAGTGTCAAGCTCTAATACTTCTGAGGCATTGTTTGGCTATTATATGTACGTATATGGATATGTGAATGTGTATGTGCGCATGTACGCTTTTTAAATGTGCATTTATGCTATTTCACTGGAAATTGTTGTGAAAAAGTATCTTTTTACACATTTCACGCTCATTTCAAATAAGAGAAAAAAATGCATATCGTAGAAAACAAAGAGAAAAGGGCAAACACAAACAAAAATTAAACAAAAATCGATGCACCTACAACAAAGATAAGCACTGGGAGAAAATGAAGAGAAAAACTTAATACAATAAATAAATAAAAAAAATTAAAAAGTAAGCAATCCAAAAACAAATCAGCCTTTTCTTTACAATTTCGCCCTTATAATGGTGTACTCTTTTTTTGTCTTTTTTTTGTTTCTTTTGCTTTTTATCAGTTTGTTGCCATGTATGTGCGCGCCTTTTTCTCTTTTTTGTGGCTATTTTACATCGCATTTGAATGCATCGCAACGCTGCGGCTCTGCGGTTAAGCTGTCATTATAGTTGCATGCACACGTAAAACACACACACACACATGCTAACAGCCATGCTACAAAGTAAATCTATGCACACACAATCTTTCTTACGTGTGTGCAAACGCACTATTGTTGCATAGTTGCAAAAGTATCTGCCGCTAAGCCGCCCAGTTGGAGCTCTGGCGAATTTGAGCCCAACAGCGGGGCGGCCTGAGCCCAGCGCATACAACATGACGCAGCGAAGCCAACAACCGCAACTTAACGAGCCAGCGGCTTTTGTAGTTCATGAACGGCCAGCGAACTTAAAACATAGCAACAATAAAAGCTGCAACAACGGCGGCGCAACGACTACTACTTGCAAAAGTGTAGAACAACAAAAATGAAATAAAATAAAATAGAAGCAAGAAAGTCGCAGCAAACAGCCAGGTGACTAGGCTTGCCAACTTTTTTCCATTCGACCGCTTCATAGCTTCGGCGAATGCATTTCTTTGCTATTTTGTTGCCGCTAATATTGAAGTTTTTCGAGAGTGTGTTTGTTCCACGTTGCAAGCATTAAGCGTGGCAGCAACAAAAGATATGCGTGTAAGTGACTGTTTCGGTTGTAGAATTTTCTTCCTAGATTTTTTTCATTTTATTGTTATTGCTTAAAATTTGATACGTTCCATGCCCAAATGTTTTGAGAATACGGCGAGAATTTTCAATGGCTTACAGTTAGTTTTGTAATGAGAATGCAACATTTGGCTTTTGAGGTGGCGATTATTTTGCCTAGAAACATTTTCCACTCGTACGCGGCTTACTATGAGTAGTTGACAGTGCAATTGTTCTTGAAAATTACAGCTTTGACGTGAATGGGTAAATTTAAATTTCAATACCCATAACCATTGGATATTCCTGTAGAAACCACAATTAGTTTGCAAATATATTTCCTATCCGCGGTAAGCGAAGGACTAGCGGCGTAATAAGGTATTGCTTATTTTGGTGGAGTATTAATTATGATAAATATTATATAAGACTCTTTCCAGAATTTAGTCACTTTGGTCACGCAAAAAATGTTGAATATGTTCATTTGCACATACATTCGGATGGCCCAACAAAAATTGTTTTCTTGATCCCCATAAATTTGTTCCGTGATCAAAAAAATTAGTCATATGAAATAATCAGATTTACAAATAAGATTTTTTCCTGGGTTACCAAACCTTTTCTTCCATACAAAGTACGTAATTGTACCAAAAATCTTGTGACAACTTTTACAGTAACAGAACTTATGGCAGTACTAAAGACATGCTCGAATTTTCTTTATATGGATGAGAAGAAGCCTTCAACAAAAAAATTCAAAATAAGCTGTATTTTGTAGTCACTGAAGATTTGCAAAGTGTGATACTAAAATTCAACAGGCACTAAAACTGCATACTTGGAAAAATTCTAACAATTCTGATTTAAAAGTTGAAAGTTTCTTGGAATTTAGAAAAATTGTGTACAAGGTTTGAAACTTTGCATTATGTGGTTTTTATTGTATATTAGTATTAACTATATTTTTATAACAAAAAAATTATGATGTTTTTATAATTTTGCAACAGGGTCTATGTAAGAAGAAATCGTATTAATCCCATATACCCAATACCCACAGTGGTTTGCACTGTCACGCAATGCCATATACCATTTATATCCTCCATTTATAGACCTTTTCGAAAAGTTTTCATACTGAAAAATGTTGGTACTCAAATCAGTTGTTGTATTCGTATAGAAATTTATTTCTTGATTAGCAAACCCGGCCCGCTTCGCTGGGCACACTAAAATAGAAGAGATTTGGTTTAGAACAGAAAAGATATGGTTTTCATATTATTTATTTCTTTATTCAATAGCTTTCGTTTTTCTATTTGTTTTTGAGTAAATAATATATATAATGTTGTTGGCTTCCGAACACGTGAACAGTCAACGTATAGTTGACCATGGGTGAATACTGGTTCTTTTAAATTCATCCCGCATATTTCTAAAGTTTGCCCTTGTGATTTATTGATAGTTATTGCAAATGCTAAACGAATGGGCAGTTGCAAACGCTTGAATTCAAATGGCAATTCAAGTGGAATCATTGGAGTTCTTGGTATTAGAACGTCTTCATTCTTGAATTTGCCAATTAAAATAGTTGCTTGGATAACATTATTCATCAATCGTTTGACTACTTCATTTTGTTCTTGACGTTCTTCTGATGTCGCGTTATTCCGAGCATTTCTCATGCGCCTATTATTATTTGTCGAACGACCAATATGATTACGTGGTTGTCTTGGCATTTGTACTGTAATAAACATGATTGTAATTATGGTATTCTGAGATTTTAAAACATGTTTTTTTTCAATTTTGTGGATTATATTTTCGATGCATATGTGTTTACCATAAAAGCCCAAGTCCACATGATCAGGATTATTTTATTTTGTTGTGATTTTCTTAAATCATCTCTTTTCTTCTGAAAATTGTTGACAATTTGCATGATAAGACTATTAATTTTTCCATCAAGTTACGCATTTTTCGTGCTCTTCTTTTGCATCCTTTAACAATATCTTTTGTGTTTTCATTTTTTTTACCATTTTTTTCAAACAGCTTTCATTTGATATCCATATTGTACAAACACATCCTAGGGTTACCCGGGTCCACGTTTTGGCCTATATCTCGAGACCCTAGTCACGGAACGGTATGAAAAATACTCTATACTATAGAAATCATCAACAGCTTCCATTTGCTACCCATATTGTACAAACACATCCTAGGGTTACCCGGGTCCACGTTTTGACCTATTTCTCAAGACCCTGGTATGCGATTCTTAAAGTTTCAAAACAAAAACCTTCTCCACATGTGTCTCTTCAATGTGGCAAAGTTTGGTTAAAATCGGTTGAGCCATTCTCCGTAAAGTTCATCACAACGCGAAAAACGGCTGAATTTTTATAGATTAGGCAGTAGATTTAAACAATAAAATTTTTTTTTTTTCAAAATGTGTTGCAGTAACCCTTACACTTACAATTACTCAAACTTTATCTGGTAGTGGAATTCAGTAACGTCTTTTAACTATATTCGCATTAATACCTTTCCTTAACCACAATTTTAACCATTTCATAACGAAAATCGATTTGTCAAGATCAGCTGTTTGGGTTAGGAAATTGATTATCTCAAACTAGACGACAACAATTTTGGAGTGGTTAAATTAAACGGAAAAATAAAAATTAGTAATTCAAACGGTGAAATTGCATCAGGTTATTATATTACAACGATTTTTAAATATTTGGCTTTACATTTATCGCGTGGAAAGCAGGCAGTGAGCCCCCGAACAGTAAATTGACGTTCTCCCTGAGGTGTGGGCAATCCTTTCCATTTGACTACAGGAGAATTACAAAAATTATTCGAACTAACTGCAAACTTGGCTGAGCAATGCCTTTCTCTATCAGTTTGAATAAACAGAAGACAGATAACACTGTGCGACAGTGATTTTATACTTTTATGGAGACCTAGTACAACTTGTAGGTATAGTAAAACTAAGAAAAATGGTATAGGAGAAATTTCCAATACACCCCCAAAATCTCATTTTATGGCCATAAAACCGTTTTTCAGTAGGTTGATGGGAAGAATCACTCCTAACTTCGCCAATTTCCATCCAATTTCGAATTTGTTTTTTTAGTTCGAAAGAACAAAAACAAGCCTTTTTGACAGTGTATTGACAATTTTTCTGAAATGACAACTGACGAGACTGTAGGCGGAAGTATTTGGAATTTTTTTATTTTTTCTCTATTTTTTCAACTTTGACATAATTTTTACGATATTATCCGATATTGAGGATTTTTTTTAGTACACTACTGTTATAGTAAATTAAATTTTGCGTCGAATGAGCTATATTTGACTGTAATTGAATTAAAATTAATAGAGTTGTGTGAGTTTTAAGATACATTTTTTTTTTTTACTAATTTGGTATGTAGGCATCGAAGCATGAAAATGATAACAAGTGTCATTATAAACACATAATATTTATTGGAGTATTGTGCAGTGCAGCATTGTACGGTATGGTACGGTGCAGTACACAACGGAACTGGTTCCAAACTTAAAAATGCATTGGAAACGGCCCTTTGGAGTTTAGTATGGTACGGTACATTCTCTTCATCAGTTTTGAATAATGAGATTTTTTTTTTGTCACACAGTGTAATTTAGTGTTAGTTAACATAAGTTTGTGAACAATGCAATCGTTAGTGCAAACTACAAATACATATTGTCCGCAAAAATAACAATTTTTGAATCTTTTAAAGGTAATGAATTGCACTACAGGTACACAACTTTTAATAAGAACAGAAGAAAATGTTAAGCAACGTTTCTCGCCTACCCATTAACTATGCTTTCAAAAATCAAACCCCGAAATTTAGAAACTCAATTCATGGTTTTTCAAATGAGGAACACTGAGATATCAGAATGAAAGAAATAATGATGAGCTTGGCCAAATTACTAAATTAAAATAAGTACTCCGGCCGAACCACGTAGAGATTACAAAAACATAATAAAAATGTGTACAAAATTATGTCACGAGCAAATTTTGGAACGGACTCAAGAGTAGGCTTATATGAACTTTTGCCAAAATAAATTAGGCGTTTTAGCGCTTTTCGTCTGACAAATGCAACCTTGCAGAGTTTCAGTATAAAATGTATGATATTAATCATCCGTGGCCTTGGTTCAAGCATTTTGGTTAATAAAAATTTGATTAAAACACTAAATTTTTCAGTGTAAGGTCATCATTTGTTCATTCAAAGGCAAAACCTATTCAAGTCGGCTAAGTTTTTTTGTCAAAAATCCACAAATTCGTTCAGGTTTCTCCCATTTTTCAATAGCCTGAAATGAATCGGAGATTGAACGTAATATCATTTCAAGAACTATATAGGCCTGCCGAAAACAAAAGGCCACTTGCTATATATACATACATTATTACAAATAAGACGTTCTGTGTGAAAAGAAAAATAAAAAATGTATAACTTTTTTCTTAACTTTTTCTTCATGGTTTTTCCTTCTTTCGAGAATAGCTCAAATGCAAATGAGCATTTTCAGTTCAACCACAATTTGTCTGCGTTGCATTACGCTCTTGCACATAATACGCCTATACATACAGACATTCATATGGCAAGAATTCTTGTAGAAAGAATAACAAATGAACTTATAAATGTAATAACATTTATTCATATGTATGTATGCGCGTGTGTGCGTGTGTAGATAAGTTTTTGTTTTCTTGGTGCATTACACTGCACTGCATTTGCCTTTTGAATTACGAGTTAGTTACGAAAAATTATTGTAAAATTATGCCATTCACGTCGCAGTCAATGGGCCTGGCTGCCAGCGACTCAGCGAGTCAAGCAGCAGCCAAAAGCCATTAGGCTACCAAACAACGAGCACAACGCATACAAAGCAACTCATTATGCAGTTGTTGTTGATGCCGTTGGTGGTCACTCATAAGCGCACCAACACCAACACACTTGGCACCTCAACCAGCAAGCAGTGCAACAACAAAATGATCAACACCAAATTTAAATACGTACATGTAAATATATATAAATTACTTTATGAGTTCTTTGACAGCTAAACAGTTTGTAATAATTTGCGTTTGCCCATATGCGTATGTGAGTATTTACCCTATAAGTACACCTATGTATGTATGTGTAAAATTCATAGTTGAGCAGCTTTCAGTATTACAGTAGAAAAGTTGATTTTTAAATTTTCGTTAAAAGATTTTTTTCAGCATTCAATAGAGATATTCTAGTATATTTTTTAAGTTTTTTCAAGGTAAAGTGCTGCATGAATGGCTTCATACAATCACTAAAGTTTCTTGAAAGGTGCCTCACCAGCCTACACTAGCACACATTTTCCGCCTTTCTCCAGCAGAGACTTTTCTCAGATTTTCGTACTCCATTTTCTTTTCTTGGTGAATTGCAGTTTCTTAAGAATTAGGGAGCTAAAAATCATTAAAAAAAAAACAAATGGAAGAGAAGGCTCTATGCAAATTGAAAAAAAAAATCCTTAACAATTTTTCATTTGCAAAAAGGGCACCAAGGTAAAATTTTAAATATTTTATTTGGGGTTTTTTGAAGAAATTCGATTTTTATTTTTTAACACTCGAATTTGAACTTCTATAATTATACGTGCAATTAAAAATATGTATATTATATTAAAAAATCAAACAAAAGAGGAAAAACAAAAAAATCTTTCATACAGCCGAATAGTTCAGGCTGAAGGTATTCACGGTGGCCATCTCCCACTGCTGTTCATTCCGCTCAGAGCTTTAATAATTGATTCAGCTATCATTTCCCTTAAGAATTCTGGTGCTCATGTTCAGGCTCATGCAGCCAATGGGGTCTGTCTATTTTATAAGGAGACTTTCATCTCTTTTTGCGGTTTGTAGGAAAAGGGTAGGTATACTAACATTTATTAGAATAATAAATAATATATTAAAAAATTTGATAAAAAATTAATATACTATAGAGCGATCGAATATCTAATCGTACAAGGACATTGCCTTAATTTTTTGCGGAAATTAGTTTCTTTGTAGACTTGAGTATAATAAGAAGTAAACTGAAAACTTTTGAATTTTGGTTTTAATAATAATGTTAAACTTAATAATTTTGATGTGCAAGTATATTAAATGTTGACAATTTTTGTATAATTTTTACTTTCAATGAAATATCTTTCTCTTTAACATTTCTTAGTTCTTTAGAACATTTAAAATTTTTTAAAACAAAACATAATTTAAAAAAATTTTAACAGAATTAAATTTTTTCAATGGTTCGCTGTACGTATTTGAATATAACTCAAAAGTTATAGGGATCTAATTATAAAACTTTTAGGGATTACTCAGCTATTAATGAAATCGCAAACAAAAAAACTGTAGGGATGATTTTCAAATGTTACAAAAACGTTATATTCTCAAAACATTTTCAAAATTTTCAAAAAAATTTTAACAAAAAAGTAAAAACTTTCCCTAAAAACTGACTTAAAGAAGTATTAAAAAAAAAAAAAAATAAACTGAAAAATTTCAAAAATAACCAAAAATATTTCTTTTGAGTTATTAATGAAAAAATAAAAACAGCTATAGAGATGAAATGAATAAAAACATAATATTTTCAAAACATTTTCGAAATCTTTAAACAAATTTTAACAAAAAGATAAACTATTTTCCAAAAAATTGATTTAAAGAAGTATTTAAAAAAATGTTTTAATGAAGAAATAAAAAGATCTGTAGGGATGTTTTTAAAAAAATTCCATAAATAATGTTCTCAAAGTATTTTCAAAATTTTCCAAAATATTTTAACAAAAGAATAAAATCTCTTTCGGAAAAATGTTTTTAAAAATTGTCCTAAAAAATTAAAGAAAAAAAAAAACAAATATTTCATTATAGCTATTAATGATGAAATAAAAAAGTATGTAGAGCTGTTTTTCAAAAATGTTAAAAAACTTATATTCTCAAAAGATTTTCAAAATTTTCAAAAAAAAAAGATTTTGATAAAAGAATACATTTTTTTTTAATGTTTTTAAAAAGTATGTTTTATCCGTAAAAATTAAAGCAGAAAATTAAAAATTTTGAAAAGAACCGTAAATATTTCACTTTAAACAAAATTCTCACTCTATATCAAAATTTCCAACATTGAATAAAACACGAAATTTTTCATTTTCTTTCCAAATTCTTTCACTTTAAGTCTATTATGCTCCAGCCTACAAATCGACTAATTTTCAAAAAATGTACTGCAATCTTCAAATTACTTGGATCACTTGACATTTGTGGAGCAACAGCAAGACGCACACCACAAATAGGACAAGGAGGTCGGCCAAACACGCAAAAAGGGTGTACGCGCCAATTATATATATATATATATATATATATATATACTTGACATGGAATCACTTCAAAAAATACAGAAATTGGATCAAAACTAGGCTTCTTGTTTTCTAGTTGCTTCACGAGGCTCCGTATTGACTTATAGATACATTCAGAAATGTTTCTTCATAACATCAAAACTGACCTGTGTAAGCATCTTCAACCCTTGTATCTCGAACGTAATGAGTGTAGACTTGACTTTGATGCGGTCTTTCAACCGAGAAACTGTAGATTTATATATACATAATAGACATACTTTGTTTGGTAGGAGGCTCTGTTCGAATGTAATACACAATATGATCCTGCAAAAAGAGGGATTTCTATGTTTTATGGTGCCTCCAAGTAGATTGTTTTTAGAACATCTTTTTATCGTCGCCAAAAAACACTAAGAGTTTTGACGTGGCCCGTCGATAGATAGCCGCTATCAGCAACAAAGTTTTTCTACCATTTGATGTTTCATGTTTATGGTAAGTATCGAATCTCGGACCCACCGAAGTTTAGTTACGCACAAACTCACTCCACTATGGCGGCAGGAATACTGGCTACTTTTACCCATTTGAAATACATATACACATAATGAATACATAGTACTATACATAGCCAGCAAATTAAAAATCTCAGTAAAAAAATTTAAAAAACAAAGAGCCTCACATCATTTATTATACATATAGACATCTACAGACAACAACTTAAGCCGATTGAGCACTTAAGTCGACTTAGCACTTTCTACATATTAAGCAGTAAATTTCTTAGTTCAACTGAGATATTTCAGCAATTAATCATTCACGTTTGAGGCTTAAGAATAAACTACTAATTAAAGAATATTATTAATAATTAATAAAGTAACAGCGAATAAAATAATTCATAAAAGTTTAATGAAAATATTCATAAAACTTTAATGAAAACAAAAACCAAAAAAAGAATTTACGCTCTCAAAATCAAAACCTGTTAAAGTCACAAAAAAGTTATTGAAAGTTAGAAATGATGTGAAGCTGTTGATTTTATGAAAGTCAACCACTTCTCTGTGCTTGTTGGGCCAGTTAGAGTGATAATGACTCAGCAACTATTATACAAAATATAATAATTAATTTTCAATTGCATTTAGAGCCAAGTAGTACCCAAAACAGGTGGCTTTGCGCTACAAACACGAATGCAAACGTATGCGTGCATATACATAACACACACACACACACTCACATATGTACATATCAAAAGTGACACTCAATTGATGCTCAAGATAAAAGACTAAAAAGTTGGAAATAATAACAATAATAAATCAGTAATAGCACAAAAGCAATTTGAAGCCAGAATTAGTTGTGAGTAATGACTTTCGAAAAATGCTGCGGCTCGAGGCAGCACAAACAGGCATATCACAGGTCACATATCATTGCGCTTACAATTAATAATACTTAGCAGAACTGGTGACAGCTGGAGAAATGTTGTATCGAAATAAAAATTAAAAAATGGAAAATAGATACTTTTTTATGATTTTCGCATATCACTCTCGAGCCTTTTTAACACGCAGTGGACAATATTATCAATAATAACAATTTTTAATTTGTGTAAAACGAATGACATTTAATATTCATTTTTATTGCTAATATATGAAGGGTACTATTTGAAAAATAAAAATGAAAATAATAACGGCAATAATGCTTGTCATGCTCCATTAGCTTGCCACCCGGTGAGTCGTGGAACTTTACAGCATAATTTATTCAGCTTTGCAGCACTTACATGACAATGGACCCCTGGGAGGAGAGGATGACAGTTGGAATGGTATGAAAAGTGAAAAACCGAAACAAAAGTGTAATAAAAAAAACATTAATCTCCTCGAAGTAACTGTCAAACTGACATACTGTCAAATGGCACTGCTTGGGGTTTTGTTGTTTTGGTTTTTCGACATTCTGCCATTTAGGTAATTACAGGCAAAAATAAAAACCAAACAAAAACAAAAACCAAACAGAAAACAATAAACAATAAACATAACTGAACATATACATAAATGCATACATGTATACATGTACATATGTATGTGTATGTGGTATGTGTAGCCATATAATTTTGAGTATAACGAAAAAGTGGTAATTTAACCTAAAACGAAATTGCTTGCCTAAAAATGAAATGAAGACAAATTCACTCAAGACAAAAAACAAAAGCAAAAAGAAACATAATAGGAAATAAAATAAAAGTTTTAAATATTTGAAGTCATTACAAAACCAAAAACAACAATGGCACATCGGCATAAACAACTGTTTAAAAGTTTGAAAAAAACACACAAGACCTGCCACTTCTCTATAATTATGACTCTTCAGCAGCCTCAGCCGCTCAGTCCCTCAGCCACTCACCACCTATTCTCATCTCTTTTATACCCCTACGTCCCTTTCCAAAGGCACAATGGCTCTTGGCTGGCACAATTAAGTATTACATATTTTATTTTTTCCTTCAAATTTCAAAGCTGCTAAGTGCTTTTCTTGCTAGCAATTCGTGTTGTTGTTTTAATGGCAAATATTTTGAATACCCAGCATGTGCTGGTGCGCGCACACTGAGGTATTACAATTTTGTCCACATAACGGTTATTTGCAATAGCTGAATGCAATCGAGACAGATCTATGGAATCAGTACAGCTTAGTACAGCTCGCGATAAATGACAGCACATCAGTATATAGACCAATTTTCAATATTTTTCTGCTCTTTTGTTTTTTGAATAATAATTATTTTTTTTTTATAAAAGTGTAGGAGCATTCCATGGAAAATGGTAAATTTCGACCGCCGAACAAATTGCATTTCCGGATGATTATATTAGTGTTAATCTGTTTAAAATATATCAATCTTCATTATAAACATCGACCTCAGTTTGAAGTATCTTTTTTTACAACAAAAACAACTCATACAAATTTTATTTTCTTCTAACGAAATTTGGTCAAGTTTAAGCGCTTACTTCTCATTATGTGTGACATACAGCTTGAAACTGATAATTGGTGTTAAAAGAACAAACTTTTACGTTTTGAAACGTAATATTAAAAAAAAAGTTTATTTATGAACAACGCAGATATGCTCTTTTAAAAAAATGGTTCGATGATGTCCAGTACGAACGCACTTAACACTGTACAGTTATTTTTGTTCTCATCCGAGTAACTTATTTGTTTCGATTACTTTACATTTAAAGCAAACTACTGGTGCTCTTTTTACTTGTAAAGCATTGATTTCAGTTTGCATCGCAAATAAGTTCAATATTCAGTAATTAAATTTTGTCCCGTACGAACACGGCATATAAGTTTTTCTTTTATCTAAAAAATTGAGAAAATTAGTGAAAATAATAACAACCATAGCGTGTCACGTTATAAAAAATGGAGAGACGAGAAACGAAAAAAAGGTCCAGATTTCAAAAACAACGAAAAAGAAAGAGTAAAACAGTGGAGGAAAAGAAAAACTGAAGCCATGACCCAGGAAGAAATACAGAAGAGGAAGAAGTACGAAAAAGAAAAAAAGAGAGTCCAAAGAGCCAAAAAGTTTATCCAAACCCAAGACAGAGAGGCTGGTTCAAATATTGTTGGTGATTGCGAATCTGAATGTTTTCCATACAAATGTAAGCAAACATATGCTAAGGCTGTACATAAATGTATGCGAAGTCTAAGGCTGTTGTAGCGGGTGTGGCAAAAAAACTTGGACTTAGTATTGATAACGTTAGGAATAAATCTATAAATGAACCAATGAACCACCAAAATGGTGAAAGATTTACTTTCGTCCAGACATTGTTTATACATGCCCGGGCATGAACGACACACTGGTCTATTGGACTAACGGTAAACAACTTACATTACAAAAGCACTACTTCACCTTATTTTTAAAAGAAGCTTTTTATATATTTAAGGTGCACTACGACCGAAAAATGTTTTGTTATTAAAAGACACGCCATCAGGACAGTGCAAATGTATCATTCACGAGAATTTTATTCTAAAATTGAAGTGTTTGAAAATAAGTTACAATAGTTCCTACTGGAGCAACATTCTCTGTAATACGGCCCTTGATTCAAGCTCTTGGAGAAATACGTGCGATACATGTAAAAATGGAAGGAAAATAGTAATACCTTATGATCCAGGAAAAAATATAATTTATAAGCAATGGAAAAAAGGAGGCGATCAACGAGTAAAACTGAAGACAGAAGAAATCAGTTGTGGAGAGTTACACGAAAACCTTATATCCGACTTACCATATGTCATGTACCACATAAATATAAAAAGAGTACAAGCACAAGCATTCCAAAGCGATAAAAAGAATGCACATGCATGAATACTTCGAATTGATTTTGCTATGTCTTATTCTTGCGCATATCAAAACGAGGTGCAGTCAGCTTTATAGGGAAAGTGTTACTCTTTTCAATGTGAAACTTTTCTGATATGCTCTGATACAAAGCAAAAAGACAAAGACAGTATATTCGCCTTCGTGACATATTTGTATGATAAAATTTTTGCAGCAGATCATGGCGAAAGAATTAAAGAAGTTATATGGAGTGATGGTCCCTCTTCTGAATTCAAATATCGTTATATGGTCTCGTTATTGGTATATCTCTCTGAAAGATATAGCAAACAATTTGAATGGAAGTATTTTGCCACTTCCCATGGTAAGGGAGTTGTAGACGGAGTCGGTGGCAATATAAAAAGACTTGTCAATCAAAAAGCCCGTAGCCAAGGAAGCAATACTGTAATCCAAAACGCGAATGATTTCGCAAAAGTTGCTGCCACGTTAGTTCCTTCAACATCCATTTTTTATATTTCTGCATCCGAAATAGCTGACAAAATTCGAGATGTTGGTGCCTGGAAATAGGCCAAGCCTATACCCGGAATATCCAAACTTCATGAAATATTAGCAAATGAGCGCGAAGTTACATGTGAAAGCCATGCTCAAGATAACAACAGCATCAAATTTTCCCTTTAGAGAACGTTAAAATCAAAATTTAAGAGCTGAATTTCGTACGCGTCCCATACGAACATTTTCATTTTTACACTATAAGTCATTTAAACTAAATATGTTTAAATGTTTTTGTTGTGTTAATAAACTCTAATACAATCACAATCAAATGTCATTTTCGTTTTCTTGTTAATATTATTAGTTTCGCTGAAATTTCACTTAATTCACTATAACTCAGAGTAGTGGTAGACTGGAGCTGTCCCGTACGAACATATAATTTTTTTTTGATTTTGCAAAGATATGCGAATATTTTAAAGCACGTTTATAGGTTTCGTTTAGAAAACTACCACACAGTATTAGTGCACTAATTAACTCGTTTTAAAAAGTTATGGTTTGTCTATAATTAAGGTTGTAAACTGTAAAAATTCGTACGATCTGTCCCGTACGAACCATGGAATGCTCCTGTAGCTCATTGTCTGCCGGTGTTATGCATTTCTTCCATATAACAAATAAAACGCAATTTTTTTCAGGAATTTTTTTATATAAGTACAAAGTTGCAAATGGATCAAAGAAGAGTATTAACGGGATTTTTTGAACGATTTCAACCTTTGTTTTTACTAAATTAGCATATAAAAAACTATAAAACTGCGTACCGAAAATCTTTTTAGAAGTTCGAATGAAAAACCCGGTAATTGAGGTGAAAAGCTCGTAGATTTGTTTTCATTTATTTGTTAAATTTGCATCTTAGATTTATGTGGTTTTTGCTAGGCAATGAACTATACTTTCATACAAAAAAAATAAACACTCACAACAAGTGAAAATTGGTGTAATTACTATCGTTTTGTCGCAAGTGTATGTCTGCCAGCTCATCTGTCCATCCGTACGTGCGTTCGTGCGAAAGATCGAGTGAAAGTGTTGATATCTCACCGAATCAGAGAAAATATGTTAATCATGGCAAGGGCGAAATCGCACAATAATCCCTGTCACCTTATCATAATTTTCACATACGTCCGTTTGACTGTTCCAGCCATGAATAACGCATGCAGGAATATAGATATCTAAACGAAGCTGGAAATTTACTGCTGGTATAAAATTAATTCCTATCTGAATTGGCGAAATCAGACAATTAACACGCAATGCTACCTTCCGGTATGGAAAAAATGCAATATCTCCTTGAGAGATAAAAAAAAATTACAAAACTTTATTTAAAGAATATGCTTAAGAAAGAAATTGGAATTCTGCAATTTTTTTTAATGAAATACGATTTTTTTCTTCAAAAAACATAGGAAATATTGTACACTAAGTGCTATTGGCTCTTTAAATTGCCAAGAATTAGAAGTATTTTTCAAGCAGAGGGCTTCGGGATCTTTCAAGCACGCAAAATGATTAGGGATCGTTGTTGGGAGGGAGACATAAATATCTTTTCTGATAGTCAAGCTGGTCAAGTTCTTCTGGTCACCTCAGTACGACAGAAGCCGGATGCTGAAAGTGCTGGTGATCCTTTACAATACAATTTCCAAACTCATATCAGTGTTCATAGGTCACTGAGCGATCGAAACTCATGTAGAGAAGCTTGTATGATACTTCCGTAGAACCCCCATTGCAGAAGCCGATTTTTTCTGGCGGAAGTTAAGCCTAATAGAGTATCAAGGCACTTTAAGCGAGTTTTTGCAAAAATTATAAATCTTCTGGTAGGGTGATTATTTTTGAGCTACCCTGTACTATGCTAGCATAAGTGAATATTTAAGTCATAACTAACTACACACCTGGGAACTGTATGAAATCATACACTGGGTATAACAATTTCGGTGCCGCTCGAACTACCAATACTTTTTTACAAGTTTTTTACTACTTTTGGTGGTAATTACAATGTCAAATTAATTTTTGAAATTTTTTCCACATAAAATTATTTTGTTTAACATTTCCATACAATAGCATAGGAAGTGACATGAAAAGTAAAGAAAACCCAAAGCATTTTAACAAAGAGCAATAAAATATTTATAGTCACATAACCGCTTGTCTGGCTGCATGAAATTTTATATAACCAAAACGAATTTGTTTAATTTATGCTAATCTCAGCTAATAAGTTTTTGGTTTAAAAATTGTATAAATGAAAGGATTTGGTTGATTATGAACAAAAAGTTTCTCTACTTTTAGTTGATTTTATGGCAGAAATAAAAAGAAAACTGAAGTTCCTGCGGCAAAGTTTTTACTGCTATATTACGCCAGTACGAAATTGGTGGTAAAAAAAACGAACCACTCTGACGCCGTGGTGGCCAAACAGTTAATAGGCAATATTTTATTTTTACTGTTAAGCGCAATAAATGTAAAACAGAATAATTTATCAGTGAAATTTGCCACATACATTCATACATAAATAAAAATTTGCTGTGTGTATATGTGCCTTTTGCGATCATCTGCAAACGAAAAAATTCTTAATTGGGGGATAACCGCTTACGCGATTTTGGCAAAAGAAAAAATTGCTTTCATTAAAAAAATAATTAAAACAATTATTGCCCAAAATAAACATTATTATTACCACACGTTCTGGCTAATCTCTCAAAGAATATTCCATTAATTCGCTTTTACTGCACACTCGCAAGTCCGCAGCCCATCAACCAAGATGACTTTTTTCGAAGTATTCTACGCTGTTTTTTTTTTTTGGCTAGCTTATTAATTCTCACTTTGAGCCGCTTATTGTCTCTAGTTTTCTTGTTTATGTTTTTGTAAACCTTTCTTCGTTTGATATCATCTTTTCGGCTGTTATTTTTCTATTTTTAGGTTGAGGTGAGGATGAGGTTTTTAAAAAGTAATTTCGAAAACAAATCTCACAGCCAGAGTCATTAGCGGCAAAGGTGTAAAAGAGTGTTTACTAGAGAACAAAAGAAAAGACGAACTAAGTAAAAAATTCTTACGGTCGGAGCAAATATATGGGAGATAAATTTCTAACCCTTTTATTTGTATTCTTTCTATAGTGGTAGATCTCGAGCTTTCGCAATTACGGTGTCTGTGTATAGAATCCAGATATAAATGCAAAGAAAGATTAATTGTTGGTTTAATATTTTCAGCCGTTTCACGAAATGCCTTCTCGCCTTTCTTAGCTATTAGCTGGGTGATGTCTTCAGACTCGTATGTGCTGCTTTATTTTACTAATTTCGTCTTGGTGATTTCGAAAAAGCAAAACATGAAATTTTGACTGCAGACTGACTGCTGTTAGTCTTAAAAAAGGTTGTGAATTATACTAAAAAAACAGTGCCTTATTATGAAATCGTGTGTAGATTTAAGGGAAATTCATTTTCCGAAAGTCAGTGCGGCTTCAGAAAAGCGTGATCTGCTGCGGATGCTAACGAAGCGGTCGTGAGTTTTGCGTGCAAAGCCACAAGCAGAAAAACCTGGAGATCCGGCACTAGATGTTAAAACGCATTCAATGCGGCAAACTGGATCCAGATTATGAGTGCTCTTAGAAGTTTCGCGATACCAATATACCTACAGCGAATCATTGCAAATTATTTCAATAGCAGGACACTTTTTCACGATGCGGACATTGCCTTAGAGTCATACAACGTAACTGAAGGTGTCCCACAAGGGTCGGTGTAGGGTCCGATACTATGGAACGCGAAGTATGATGGCATACTTAAGCTTGATCTCCCAGAAGGAACAACGCTTATAGCATACGCACATGGTGTAGCTCTGGTGGCAGTAGCAAAACACCTAGATACGCTGCAACCATTGTGCAACGATGCTATCTCAAGATTGCAACGATGGCTGAGAGAGGCAAAGCTCGAGATGGCGCAACATAAAACCTTGGTCCTTCTGAGCACACGACGGATGGGTGAGGAATTAACTATTACGACTGGTGACCACAACATCACGTCTCAGCCGCATATAAAGTATCATACTTGGGACTGCTAATCGAATCGCGCATGACTTTCAAGCAGCATCTACAATCAGTAAGTGACAAAGCCACAGGTAGAAATGATGCGCTGTGGAAGCTAAAGCCCAACGTCAGTGACAAGCATGTGATCCTGTACGCAGCGCCGATTTGGGCTCATACAAAGAAAACTTTTCTGAAAGATGTTCAATCAACATACAGAATCGGTGCCTTGAGAGCGGCTAATGCATACCGAACTGTATCGAATGGCGCGATATGTGTGATTGCGAGAAAGGTACCTACTGATATTCTAACGAATGAAATGGCATGGTTGTACAGCGACAGTGCGCATAGGTCATCGAATGCAGCAACACAGGAAGAAAAAGCAAAAACAATCCGAGATGGGTAGCTGGATTTTCAAACTTATTCCTGAGGTTGTGACGTGGATAAAGCGAAAGCACGTTAAAGTTGGTTACGATACAACGCAGTTTTCTACTGGTCATGGATGCTTCAAGGAATACCTGCACGGGCTTAAAATCGAAGATGATCCTTACTGTTCACACTGCCTAGAAGAAAGAGAAAGTGCGTCATAAATATATTCTTTTTCATTGCATGAGGTTCGAAAATAACGACAAACGCTTCGAGCTGATTTCAATCAAAATCCGAAGGAGAATAAGTCACGCAACAAGGCCTCCTCTAAAAAAAACAAAAATCGCTTAGCGTAGCTTATGGAAGACCCTTTATTTAAGGATGAAGTTCACCAATCAATCAACTCATCGCAATAGTCAACCAATTGGCAGGACCATCCGCGGCAAAGGATTTCAGAACTTTATAAGGAGAAGAAGAAGAAAAACAAAATGCGCAACAAGAAGAATAAGAAAAAAAGAAGAAAAAAGAAAAAAATGAAGAGGCAGAAAAAACAAATAATAATAAGAAGAAGAAGTATACAAAGATTAAGTACAGGGTGGGCCAAATACGACCTACTAATGTTAAGCATAAACAACTTTTTTATTTTTAGACATGTTAATTTTTCTCTTTCTGTAGGTTATAATTGAATTGTTGGAAATCTATTATGCAATCCTACAGTGCAACACAACGCGTTAAAATTATCGTTTTTCTATTCTTACACTGTTAGCCACACAAATTGATTTTTTAAATAATGTTTTGATGTCGGATGAAGCGCATTTCCATTTAACTGTAGATTGTGGGAGTCTGAAAATCCGAGGGCAAAACACCAACATCAGTTGCACCCATCTAAATGTACTGTTTGGTGCGGTGTTATGGCCACTAGAGTTATCGGTCCATATTTCTTTGAAAATGAGAATGAAGCGCCGGAATCGCTTTCAGGAGCTTCTTGCAGAACATTGATTGAAAACTTTTTGCGGCCAGTGGTGGAGCAGTATCCTAATTTGTGGTTTCAACAAGATGGAGCAACTGCGCATACTGTTAGGCAAGCTTTTGGCGAACGTCTGATTTCCAAAAATTCAGATTTCCCTTGGACACCTCGTTCGCCAGATTTGACTGCGCCCGACTTCTTTCTATGGGGATATTTAAAAGCCAAAGTGTATCTTAATAAACCAGAGACTATTAGACAGCTGAAGCAAAATATTCGTGACGAAATACTGAGCCTTCAACCAGAAACATTATGTGGTGTAATGGAAAGCGGATTAAAGAGAGCCAATCTTTGTATCGAGAAAAATGGTGGACATTTGTCTGATGTAATATTTCATGCTTAATTTCCGTAAAATATATTCAATGTATAAAAACAATTAACCAAAGTAAATGATTATTGCAAAAGTAGTAGGTCTTATTTGGCCCACCCTGTAGCAGTTGAGGAGGAGAAGAAGAAGAAAGAAAAAGGGAGAAGAAACATTTTTTCGATTTATATTCCAACTTTTATATTTTCCATCTTTTAAAAAAGCACCAAATTCAGATCCAGTTCCGGATCCTAAATCTAAGATATAATCAATAAAAAATCACTATAAAAACTATTAAAAAATTACTTTTACCAACGTATTTGCATATTAATTCCCTATCTACCAATTTTTTTTCAACTTTCATTTCTCCTTAACAGCCACAACGAAGCTAAATGCAAATATAAAAAATTAAGTACTAAAAGGCGTTAAAAGTTGAAAATTGAGATTTATCTGCACCAAATCGGCGATGTGAATATTCATAAGTCTGTTTAAGTGCATTGAAAACTAAAGTGGGCTGAAATTAATTTGTGTACGCACAGACATATGCACACATACACGCATATACAATTTATATTGCCGATTTAAACAAATTAACTACCAACTTGTAAAAATATAATTAATTACGTATGTATGGGTGTATGTACATATGTATATGCATACAATTTAAACTAATTCAGAGACACACTTAAAGTATTATCTACCACAACGGGCAGTTAATAATAGTAAAACATAGAAAACTAATATAATTTGTTTATTTCATTTACAAATAAGAGTATATCTTTTTCTAATATATTTTATGCGCACATACATACATACATATATATTTTTAATTCGCGCAGCTAAGCGCGGAGACTGATGAGCCCTGTAATTTATTAATTTATTCTTTAACATTGGTTTTGCTGTTGTTTTTTGTTATTGTAACTATTTTTTCTTTTACAAAATTTACCTCGCACTCTTTGTCAGCCTGCAGCAGCGTTATTTGCCTGATTTAATTATTTATTAATTCCGCTGTAAATTCGTGTTTCGCAATCGACTATTAATTTGTTTATAAAATTTGTTTATTCCGTGAGTTGTTGTTCTTTAACTTGCATTAATGAGGGCCTAACTGTGCTATAATTAGCAAAACGCGCCACACTGTTAAGCGGCTAAGGTTTAAATTAGTATGCTTATTTTTTATATATTTTTTTCTACTTTTTCTACCCATTTCTTATGCACATTTGCTGCCGCTGCTTTAGCTCTGGGGGCCTGACCATAACGCCAGTGACTCATCGCAAATTGTTTTGATTAACAAACGACGCTCTGCCACTTTGTATTTTTTTATTTCATTTTTTTATATTTTTTTATATTTTATATTATTTTCTGTGTTTTTCGAATTTATAAACCACAAAGGTTGCTTGGGCTGTTGAGCAGCAGAAAGCAAAGCAAACGTGAGGCAGCAACAAAAAATAGACAAATGCATTAAGCGTATGAAGTGGGAAAAAGAAATAAAATAAACACCGTAAAAATAAAAGTGCTGAATTAATTTCTGCTTCCTGTTTTTCGCCCTATGCCCAGCACACTCGAGCAGCCGTCTCACCTGAGCCGCGCTTCACCGGTCCTTGAACAAGTAAACAAGCGGTCTCGCTCACCCCTACTTACGCTGTTGTTGCATTTGCTGTTCAAATTACAACGTCAAAGAATAAGAAGAAGAAGAACAACTAGAAATTTCATGCAAATGTTGTTTATTTGCCAGTGAGATTTGACGTTAAATTTGCTCCATATTTCATTTCAAAGATTTTTCTGTAATTTTTTTATTGCCACTTCAATTCAGCTGAGCTGCTCTAGTGTGTTTGTGTTTAGGAATATATTATACATACACACGTACAATTTGTAAGCCTTTGGTGCACCTTTTTTATGTTTACCTCCAATGACTTTTTTCCTTTTTCCACTGCTGCTTTGCTTATATGTATGTGTATGTGTGAGTGCTTGTAGGCCAGTGTCTATAATTGCGTGGTGAGACCTCCTTTACAAACGCATCCGCGTTTTGAGGTGTTTTTTCCACTTCACTGCCTCACCTCGAATACTCCAATCTTTTGAAGATCTTTGAGTGCCTTTAAAAGCGCAATACAGTGATGGAAGTATTAATGATGCCTTTCAACAGAATTCGGCAAATGATTTTTTAGAGTGGCAAATTAGAGCTACATATAAGAGAAACTTGTCTCCATAAGCCTATGCGAGTTGAAATTATCATTGATAGCAAGAATACAAGAACTTTAGACAGTGGTGAAGTTCCTACTTTACTTGATACCTCTACATATGTTGAAAAAGAAAATTCTGAAAGGAACTTCGGCTGCCACGTCACATGGGGCTCGCTTATTTCTCATGTATTCACACACATGACCAATCAATCGTTGTTCAGCCGGCAACGAAGTAACAACACAATCTCAGGTTTTTCTTAAATAACCCGCGGTTATGACCCACGTGACGTCAGCCAATCAGCTAATTCTTTCATATTCGCTGAGCGCCGGTTAACAGTCTGATCTTGAACACACCTCTAAGATCTTTTCCCCATGGCTGATGGCTCGCAAGCGCTTTAAAGCTACACAAAATAGTTATCTATTCTCCGTGTTGGATTTATTTGATTCAGACCTTCATATAAATTTTTTGAATGTAACAAAAATAGTCGTGTGTCTCCTTTGCACTAGTTTATATCCCAAGCAAAAATATTGCAAGCATTTGCATTTGTACAAGGTGGTGCAAAACTAATGATCGTATCGGAAGATTTATAATTTTTGCAAATAATGTCGTGCCACAATCATATTTGTCATTTGTGAAGTAGACAGCGGCAGTATACATACAAACAACAAGCATTGAAGCGCGTGAGGGTCAAAATACAGATTTCCATCACTCTATATTTTTTTAGTGAGTAAAAAGTTATTCATAAACAAAATTCGATGATTGTTATGAGTAAACTAAATTCGAATGCTTATTAATTTCCACCATCGAATTTTTATTATGTTGTTAGTTAATAGACACCCCTCGTGCAATGCAAGTGCCTTAACCTTCCTACGGTCTTCAAATTAACAGACGCGGACGGACTTCGGGTCAAATTTGACTCAATACTATATTTTCAAGGTTTATACTTGGTTTTTGATTATTTTTACTGTTAGGTGTTTTCCCATTAAATGGGTATCTTAAATAAAAATGAAAATCCAAATATATTTATTCCATTTTTATGTGAATAATACAAACTTTAACAAAAACGTTATATCAAAAAGATATTCATGAATAACGAAAGCTTTAAATAAAAAGTGTATTTAATAATGAAAGAAAAAATAAATAAATTATTTCAGACAGTTTGTACACAAAGTAATAGTTTTAGAATGTTGTTTACATATATATTTATTACAAATGTCGCAAACTAGTCCTGTTTTGTTATCAGTTTTTGGGCATAGTTGACATCGACTTCTTTTAGTTATTTTCTTTTCCGGCGTGTTTCCAAATTGACCTGATGATGATGGTTGTGCATCCAGTTGAGAATCCTTTCGTATTTTTTTGGCAATTTCAAGTGAAAAATGTGCTCGTGGTAAAGTTTGTCGCTTTTTTATATAGGGTGTTACGAGCTGCATACCAAGGTTTTCCAAGTAAAAACGGCGCTTTGTAAGACAGCCCTCTTTCCAGGCGTGGTTGGCGAATTTGAATAAAACAAAAGTGTTATAAGCTGAAATGTTGATTATGTTACTAAACACTACTTGAGGCCACCGTTTTGTCATTCGTTTGCAAGTGTAACCGCTTACAGCTTTGTCCAATGTGTCTACACCACCTTTACATTTATTGTAGTCCAGTATTATTTCTGGCTTTTTATCCCGACGATTACTAATTTTTGAATCATGGTGTAGAGTGCTAAGTAGAACCCAGCTCTATTCTTCTTAGGTATGGACGAAACGAGCGTTGTTTGTTCGGTAAAAGCGAAGATTGATGAATTTAGTGGTCTTCTTTTTATGTTCACTAAGTCTGGTGGTAGTTCGGGCTTGTTTTTGCGTAGTGTTCCTACTATCGTAATACGTTTCTCCAATAATTTTTGTGCCAATTGATAAGACGTGAAAAAATTGTCGGTTGTGAGGTTATGTCCTTTTAGCCCTTCAATCAAATCAAGAACAACATGCATGCCTTGATTTTTTTCGGGGGTTCTTCCGATTGCCTTGCCAGTGTAAGGTTGAATGTTCCAAACATAGTTGAATCACAAAGTACCCAAAATTTGATTCCATACTTTGCAGGCTTTGCTGGCATGTACTAGCGGAATGGACATCTTCCTCTGAAAGCTACTAATTGTTCATTGATGGTCACGTTTTCCGTTGGATTACAAAGCTTAGGTAATATCTCAACCCATTGATTCCACAAATCACGTATAGGAGCAAATTTATCCAACGATCTTCGTTCACTTCGAGTTTCCCTGTTGTCGAACCTAATCACTCTCGATATTTTTTTTAAAGTCTTCAAAGGCATAGTTGCAGCGAATATTGGTCTTCCGCTTTCAGGGTTCCAAAGACTTTCACAGCTTTCGTTATTTGATCGAAAAACGCCAGCTAATATTAGCAATCCGATAAATGCAAATAGTTCGATGTTTTCAATATCCAGCCATTCTTCACCGTATATTCGTTTTCCCTCAATGTTTGTGTAGCTCAATATCGTACGTATCAAAGGAGGTGAAAAAAATAGTTCAAAGCTTGAAATTTCTTTTTCGGTAATTCGTGAGCACGAGTAAAGCGTTAGTCCAGGAATCAAGCTGATAATATTTTCTCTTGAAGCTGTTCCGGCACTTGTTACAAGAGGGGTTTTTGAAAAGTTTATTTGACCATTTTTTGACGACATCATTTCAGAAGCCTCAAGAGAATTTTCGTCATCACTAAAATCACTGTCGGAAGAATCTGCAACATGATTCCTCATCATCCGAAAACGCGGCCAAAGAGAATTCACTTTCACTATCACTCATCGTTACGAAATAAATAGTCGAATAACCAAACAAAGCACGTGCTTTTAAATTTATGTTTACTGTGAACTCAATAAAAGCAGATTAAATAATACAATGCAACCGCTGAGCCGAAAATTTGCAATTAGCAAATAAATTTATCAAATAACGTCTGATTTATACGTTCGGTCAAATTTGACCCGAGGGTCGTAGATGTATAAAAATTTCTACGCGACAGAGCCTAAATTATTTTTTTTAAATTTTACGCTTATTATATAATATAAAATATAATAAATTAGAAAAAGTCACGAAACATTAAGTCCTGAAAAAATTTGGTTCTTGAAAAAACTTAATTTTTTTCCTGAAATGGGTCAAAAATGACCCGAAGACCGTAGGAAGGTTAAAAAGTGCTCAATCGCCCGCTTCCAGTCTTAGTCCCACCACTGTAGTTATTCAGCGTTCGATGTTATAAAGCAAACAGCAGCTCATTTTAGCCGCTAATGAAGTTTAATTGTTCTTATTTTACAAAACGAAAAAAGAAAGAAGAAAAAAAAGCAATACAAAAACAATATTTTCTTCTTTGTAGGCCCATTTGTACGCATTTCGTTTCGTTCTTACATTTGTTAACTCGTTTGTGGTCTGCGCTGACCTTTTTTTAATTATGCAAATTTATTTTTATGTTAGTCGCTTGCTTTATATCTCCCATATAATTCAATATATGTATGTATGTAGGTGTATGTTCTTGGTGCTGATAAACAAGCACGCTTGTGTGCGTGTGTGTGTGCGTATATGGATGTCAGTAAGTAGTTATTAATTTCTACAACGCTTTGTGGTCACGATTTTCTTGCGGTCAACAAATGACACAATACATTTTCATTTTTAAAAATTTCTTTCAATAACTAAATGTGCATGTATGTATGTACATATAAATATATAATATATGTGTGTACTGTAATGTATTTATTTTTTGTTTTTTTTCTGTTAAAGGAAAAACTAAATAAATATCATGAAATTGTGTGATCCCGCCGCATTTTAGCTGAATTAGCGCGGGCCTTAACATTTGTTGTTTTTTTTTTGTTGGTCACGTAGGCTGTAAAAATTTTCCGCTCAACTGGATCGAATTTCCATAGTTCTACGACATTTTTACTTGACAAATTTTCTTTGCGCTGTCATTGCATTTTCTCGTTTGAAAAATTAAATCTGCTGACACAACAAAGAAAGTACCGCGCATACGTACTTACATAGTATATGTATGTATGTGTATATTATTTTCTAATAACAACCAGTAACACATTTTTCTGCCTAAAATATTTAAAAATGGCTTGAAAAATATTATATTCGAAAACTAAATAAAAACATGACAGCAGCAGGCAAAATTTTCGGCCACAATTTTTTTTGGCCAACTTTTTGCGGCACTGTCAATTTGTGTTAAAAACTGGTCGAATGTAATGAAAATATAAATATAATGCAAAATTCATTACTTTCCATCGGTATGATGCTGAACGTTCTTGGCAGTGACAACCGCCAAGCAGCAACTCGCTGTTGAAATCAACAATCAGCCAAGTCATGATGACAGCTGACAAAGTCGCGCGACCGGCGCGAATACGACTCGCAGTCTCGCAGGTCTTTGGCGGTGGCGGCAGCACGCCCATGTCCAATACAATTTCTTGTGAGTTTCGCTGATGTAGAGTTAAATATATACGTACTAGGGTGGTCGTTAAAAATTAAAATCTTTACCGCGCCGGAAAAAATCCTTCCTTTTGATGAGAAACTACGTGAAAAATTTTGCTTTTTGGATTTAAACAAAAAGCACACGTGCCAACGGCCAATTATAGTTACACTGCAGCAATCACATTTTACACTGTATTCATTATGATAGATATTAACTTCAATTGGCCGTCGGCATGTGTGCTTTTTGTTTCTCATCAAAAGGAAGGATGTTTTCGGGCGCCGCAAAGATTTTAATTTTTAACGCCCACCCTAACACATACGTATGTGTGTGAGGCTGTATGTGTATATGTAGAGCTGTGCATTGGTGTTTTTCTTCTCGCTGCTTAGATTTACATAGTATTTGCATATAATATTTATGCCATATACCAACACATCTGCACATTACATACTTTCTTTTTGCTTATAAAAAAATTTGGCTGCTCGCACTCATTTCTTATGCCACTGCAAATTTCTTTAGCAAATGACAGACAATTAATGTGTGTACCCCCCACGTGGTTTCCTAAAATATTTGACATCTTCGATGCTATATACTTACACAAAAATTTGGCAGCAAAATAAAAGATTTGCTTCGTTGCACTAATTCTGAAATAATGATATCATTTGTGCAGTCTTAACAGCCACGTATAAACCAGCGCTACATTGAAAGTGGGGGGTCTTCAGTGGATACTAAAACCGCATAGGACCACGCGCTGCCACTTAAAATTCTAAGTGAATGAAATGAAATATTAATTTTTTAAATTTAAGCATTTATTAACTAAATTCTTTAATTTAGGTGCTTAGCAGATATATTGATTTCTAGACTACTGACCCCACAAAGTACTAGAGTACAACAAATATTATATTACAAGACGCTTGAATCTCGATATCCATAATCCATCCAGAAATTACGCGTAAAT
This sequence comes from Anastrepha ludens, assembly GCF_028408465.1. Classification (NCBI taxonomy): domain Eukaryota; kingdom Metazoa; phylum Arthropoda; class Insecta; order Diptera; family Tephritidae; genus Anastrepha; species Anastrepha ludens. The sequence continues at coordinate 112,312,113 of NC_071500.1, read as the reverse complement.
TTTGCGCAAAGCCAAGTTGTGAGAAAAAGCACCAGCCTAAGCTCAACAACTCTATGTAAGGGTTTTACCAGTGATGGCGTACTGGCCTCAAGCGTTATTTCAAAAAGTCCAACGGCCTCTCAATTAGGAATGCCAGCAGCCAATCGCAACTAAGCTGTCATAACATATCTAAAGCCGACCCAAGCTAAACTCGCATATCACTTTATGAAAAATATTAATTATTTTTAAATTTTCATCAGCTGCCTTTTTGCTTCATAAATCGTTCAATATGCTAAATCGTGCTGTGAGTGTACTAAATTTCTTTGCACTCTGCTCAATATGGTAAACAAATTATGTAAATTTCAACATTTTGCTTGTAATCAACATTTGTAGGTATACATTTAAATGTTAACCCGCTAAGGCACAAAATTGCCGCGAAGCATTCATTTTCAAAGTCAAACAGCGGGTCTTCGAACTTCAGTAATTCGCAATGGTTGTACTTTTTATGACATGAAATGGCATTTTAAATGAAAATTGTGGAAATATTGGCAACACCTTGCACACAAAAGGCAAAATTTTAACTGGAGCTAACAATCTGTCATTTCTATATTAGCAACAAAAATTCTGAGATAGAAGGCGAAAAGTAGGTAAAATGTATTATAAAAGCTTTTTTTAACAAAAACTTATATTAAATTTTTTTATCTAACTCATCTTAGCCCCACTCAGCTGCACCGAAGCAACTTAAAACTTACAACAAATTTTTTTTATAATATGAATATTAAATATATATTTATAAGACATGAGAATTTGTCGTCTTTCATTGCCCTTATATAAATATAAATAAAACAATCAATTCGTTAAACTCGCTACCAAATAATTTCTTTAGCGTAAAGCTGAATACAAATAACCATTTTCAACATTTAATGCGCTTATAATTTCTTTTCTAGTAAGTAAATATTTCTAAACTCAGCTACAGGACATCTTTCAATAAAACTCTTCCCATTTTCTTCTTCGTTTAGATTGGAGAGGCTGCAAATTTTTTCCACGTTTCCGAATTTATTGGCATTTAACATAAGCAGCCAGTGACATATCTGGAAACGAGCTGACCAGACAAGGGACCTGTGCGGTGGTGTGCCCGCGAAAGGAGAGGATCGGGATCCCCTTGACAACCTGCGCTCTATTCCTGGAAGGATGGGCTTTGCACCAACTTAGCGTGCGCTGGGCAAGTACACGAACGTGTAAGGTAGCAAAGTCCTTCTGGCCACGTTTGGATAGGAGGCGTTCGAGGGATTTTCTGAGGATGACAAAATCTCATCTCTCAAATTTCGTGGGCATCCTCTCGGGGCACTACCCGCGGGCTATACATGCCGTGAGACTCGGAATTACTTCGAGTCCTTTTTGCGTCAGCCGGAGGATGATGTGGAATCATCTCAGCACCTGCTCCTTAGCTGCCCAGCTATCGCGGGACTAAGATTCAAGCATCTTGGTTCTCTCTTCTTTTCTGCGCCTGCTGATATAGCTGGCGCTGACATTAAAAATCAGATGAATTTCATCAGCAGCATAAGGAGGCTAACATAACCGCATACTAGTCACCGTTCATGGTCCACAAACACTCAACCCTCCCGTCCTATCGTCTATTTTCCTTCACCTCTTTTTACTCTCTTGAAATGGTATCACAAAAAATGAACCAAACTTTTTTCGACCAAGTGGGCCCACTCTCTGGGCAAACATTACAACCTAACCTAACATAAGCAGCCACATCGTGCTTTGAAAATCATTGAGAAGTCTTCAATCCGCATTCTTTCTTTTATGTGGATTGAACCCTTTGTTTGGTCTAAGTATTTGTATATGCGCGATGCACTTGCAAGTGCCCTTTGCTATGTTCTCTGGTATGCTTGGCCTTGAATTCTGTCAGCAACTGTGTGTAAAAGCTGTGTCACTCCATACTATTGATTGAATTTTGAAAGTTGAAAGTTACTCCGAATTCTGAGTCTATTTAATTCAGATGTTTATACCAGAAAAGGTTTTTTCGTTTCACATAGTGGGACAACTTATGCGGAAGTCTGCTTTCTTTATATTCACATAAAGTTTTAAAAAAAATATTTCATGACCAATTGTAAAAAAATGGCTTTCACCAGCTGTTATTTCCAGCAAAGTTTCATAGTTTGGCGTGAAGTCTGTCGACCCTTGATGTATAACCCAACACTTGGACAACCTTGTATGGGTCTACAGACAGCTTGGAAAAGTTTCCACTAATTATTTAGCTAATTAAAAAAACTACATTCAATATAATATACTAAAATGGTATACAAAATTAATTAAAGGAGGTAAGCATACCCCCAATATTCTCATCTGGCGTCTGACTTGTGAATTACATCTTAAAATGTGCTCCAACTTCATGCATCTCATGCCAAAATTATCGCGTAAAACTATTATGAACTCCCAATTTTCACCTATTTTCGTTTAGGACATTAGAGGGTTAAACAATTTATTGCCAAACGGTGGCTTTGCGAATTTGTTGTTAAACGGTTTTACAATTCAATATTGTTTGTGACACTTTCGCATCACATTTATAAATGGCAACATGCACACATGCACACACACTTATAAAAAAAATAATTAATGTGCGCAATCATGCTTTGTTGCACATTGAAATTTGCATTTAATTGTAAAAAAATAAAAAAATAAAAATAAACAAATCAAAACTGAAAAAGAAACAAAAAATAAGCAACCAGAAATACATAAAATGTAATAATTTAGTTTCAGTTGCCAAGTCCAATATTTTTGTGTGAAGAAATAAATGCAAAAACAAGGGAGATACAAACAAATGCGCAAATTTAAAAATATATTTATTTGTGCAATGATTTTATTAAATCCATTAAAATATATATATGCATTGTGGTTTTATCTTAACCGAGCTACATACTCATATAATTATATTTTTCCACAGCTATAAAAATCAGACCAAATCCCAATAAATGCACTAATTTGAGTCTGTATATGTATGTAGATAAGCAACCACCGCAGATACAAAGGCCATTACTTCACAGCAGCATATAAGTTAGTGAACCATCGAGGACGAACTTGCAAGAAAGGCACTTCTGTTCCACTTTAGCCAGCCTGTTAATTATCTGTTCACCACCATCCAGCGCTTTACACAGCAAATTTTTCACAAATATGAAGGCTGAAGGTAGGTTGCCAAGGATTCTCTTGCATTGTGCCCAGTGTGGAACAAGAAATGCGCGCTATCCTCTCATTTTAGGCAAAATTATCCAAAGTCAAGAGGCTTCTAATAAACCACATCAAAGAAGAGCCAAATACCTTAAAACTCTTGGTTTGTAAACGTCTCGCATTCATGAGGAAAATATAGAAACTAATAGATTCAGATTTTTTGAATATCTGAATAGTGGGGGCGAGGTTCACCGCATCAGATAGAGCTAGTAGAATACTGCCATCAGACAGCCACGGGATGTCTCCTGATGTCCTCCCCTACAACGCCTACACAACGAGGCTTCCGTGCGCCCGGTTAAGGAGCACTGGAGAATGATCATCAAGACGCACGCCACTAATAGGAGGAAAGCTTGAATAAAAGAATATCTTATAAAGGGTGGTTAAGTTTTAAGGTGTTGATTTTGAATAAAATTCAATTTTTTTTTTTTAATTATTGTCATTTCTCTTTATTACGATAATATTGGTATGGTCCATTACGCATAAAACAAAATATTGGCCAAATGGCCGCTGCGGCCTCGGCGGCACACCTCCATCCGATGGTCCAAATTTTCGATGACACTGAGGCATAATTGAGGGTCTATGTCGTTAATGTGCCGAATTATCTCATCCTTTAGCTCTTGAATTGTTGTGGGCTTATCCACGTACACCTTTTCTTTCAAATAACTCCAAAGAAAGAAGTCCAACGGTGTCAAATCATATGATCTTGGCGGCCAATTGACATCGCCGCGACGTGAGATTATTCGGCCATCAAATTTTTCGCGCAAAAGAGCCATTGTGTCGTTAGCTGTGTGACAAGTGGCACCGTCCTGTTCAAACCACATATCGTACACATCCACATCTTCCAATTCGGGCCATAAACAGTTCGTTATCATCTCACGATAGCGAACACTATTCACAGTAACTGCCTGACCTGCCTCATTTTGGAAAAAATACGGCCCAATGATGCCGCAGTCACTTTTTGTGGGTACATTTGTTTTTCGGCAATCAGTCTTGGATTATCATTCGCCCAAATGCGGCAATTCTGCTTATTGACGAATCCACTGAAGATGATTTTCTTCGAAAATTGATCATTCACTGTTGCCATTTCCTGCCACCACTCTGACCATTGGCTCGATTGTGGTTCAAATTGAGTTAGTCTGAAATTGAAAAATGTTAAATGAAATGCAGAAAGAAACTTGACGTTTAGGTGTGGTTCCCATTCAACATCGGCCCTTGAAATGTATACCACCCTTTATAAGTACAGTTTATGTCATATAAAATAAAGGAATTGCATTCGAAGTTGCATTCGAGTTTTATTTCATTGTCTAATGCTTCGGTGCTCTAACCGCTTAAGTTTGTGAACTAAACTCGCTTTCCTATGAAAAGTTGTATGTGACATGATGGCGATTCGGAAATTTTTCTGGTTGAACCGTTTACGCACTTCACACAAAAACTGAGAATATTGTTTATCCAAAAGTGCTTAAATATACCTACTTAAATACGAGGTCAGTTTAAAAAATGAGATTTAACGAATTTTTTTTGCTTTTGTTTTTTTATATTAATTTCAAGATATAATGACATTTCGCATTTTCTTGATATCGAAAAAAAATTATGAAACTTTTTTATTTTTAGCTAAAATAGCACCGTACCAAATTATGCTTTAGTTACCATATACACCTTCATTTGGTCTCCTACAATTTTTTGCAGTTCCTGAAAAAAACCTGATGAACCCATGACGGAGATTAACCACTTTTCAGGATCTGGAATAATAAATATGTTTCGGGAAAAATAATCAATTGCCTGTTAGTGGCCAAACCTACATTTTGTTATTTATTTTTTTGGTTTGTTAAAAACAACATCTGATGTGAATAAGTTAATCTGGTTTGCCTACCTAGCACAGCCGCCAAAGAAACTCAAATTTATATACTCATAAGGCTTGAAAGTTCTATGAGACTTTTATTTTTAAATACTAAAATATCTGACACAGAAGAATTGTTTTGAAAGCTTTCTCATTCAAACACTTTGCGACACCATTTTTGAAGGTTTTTCGCGTGAATCCCCATATTGAAATTTTGCAAGGAATATACTTGAAGATCCTCTTAACACTTAACTTTGTATTTGACGGGACATTGCGGATAACTGAAAAATAAATCATCAACAAGACTATGCAATATAATCAAGGACTAAAATATGTTACGAAAAAATTGTATCTCTTATATCACTCAGCACTATATTAAGCTTAAGTTGATAATTTAAACCGTGTTTCTAATTTTCCGAGCAACCTACGTGACATATATAAAAAATTAATTGACAACTCCAAAAAAATGTGTACGAGGGGTGCCTTTTATATCTCGGGATTAGAGAACAAAAACAAATTTTAATCATCGAAAATCACTTTATTCTTTTTCGAAATACTCTCCATGAAGATCTATATACTTTTGCATGCGCTTGAACCAACTGTCGAAGCACTTTTGCCACTCTGAATGAGGTACCTCCAAACAATGCATTCTGAATGCCGCAACCGCTTCTTCAGGTGTCGAAAAACGTTGATCTCTCAGTTTGTTTTTTACGTACGGGAATAAAAAGAAGTCATTCGGTGTCAAGTCAGGACTATACGGCGGATAACCCATTAATTCGATATTTTGGGTGCTCAAAAATGCAGTTGTTTGAGCCGATGTGTAAGAGCTCGCATTGTCCTGCTGAAGAGTGATCCGTCTTTGGCGATTGGTTTTCCTAATTTCTTGGAAGACAACTGGCAAACAAATGGTTGTGTACCACTCAGAATTTATTGTTCTGCGTTGTTCTAGTGGTACGGTTGCGACATGTCCAGTTTTTCCGAAAAAACAGGCGACCATTTGCTTGGAAGTGCTTCGTGCGCGAACAACTTTTGTTGGATTTGGCTCATCTTGAAACACCCATACAGTCGACTGCTGTTTACTTTCGGACTCATACGCGTAAATCCATAATTCATCACCTGTCACGATGTCATAGACGTGTTTCGAAGCCCCGCGATCGCATTTTTTGAGCTTTTCCTTCGACCAATCGACACGAGCCTTTTTTTTGAGCGATTGACAAATTGTGTGGGATCCAACGCGAACAAATTTTTTTGACAGTCAAATGTTTATGCAATATTGAATGTATGCTGGTCCCACTAATGCCTAAGATTGTCCTAATCTCACGATAGGTCACATGACGATCTTGCAATATCAGTTCGCGCACAGCATCAATGGTTTTCGAAACAACAACTGATTTTGGACGACCTTGACGAAACTCGTCTTGGAGTGAACTACGACCACGATTCAATTCACCATACCATCGATAAACACTGGTCCTTGATGGAGCTTCATCGCCAAAAAATGAATTAAGTTCATCCATGCAATGTTGCTAAGTTAATCCACGTCGAAAGTTGTAAAAAATAATCGCACGAAAATGTTCACGATTTAATTCCATTTTTGGACCGACATGAATATTTTAAGTTACTGTAAAGAACACAACACAGCGCTGGTATTTCAAAACGTTCTGAGTACGTAAAAGCCAAAAAATGTCAAACTTTGCGGCACAGCTGTCAGTTGCCAGATCGCAATACCAGGGTTGCCAAATCCCGACATATACAAGGCACCCCTCGTACCTCCATGGGTTGAATCCTTTGGTGGGTTTAATATACTCACCCAATGCCATCGTTTTGCACAGGAATTTGCTACCCCCCAACAACTTTGCCTACAATTTGTCGTACAGTGTAATTTATAAATAAAACATTAAAATGTAAATTCGAATGTCACACCGTGGAACGAGCCTTATGAATTATTGAGGCAAATATTTTTAGCACAAAGCAATAAAATTGCATACTTCATTCAATGCTGATCTGTATATAAAAATGTAGTTCAGTTTAGCATTTAATATGGCACTTAAAGTATTAAAACTATATTGGCTCAATCGGTACAGATGAATCGGACTAAGTGGATAATCTCAGTGCTTGAGATAATAACTTTATTTTCCCCTATTTATATGCATATGCACACACACATACATGCACATATATATTTTTTATGATATCAATTATTTTTTACAGGAAGGTATTAATTTAAAACATCAATGCTTAATCGCTGTACTTGCACAGTAAAAACGAAACAAAAAAGCAGCAACAAAAAATACTAATTAAACAGCAAAACAATCAATTGAAATTCATTATTGGCAAATATGTAGGTACAAAAAGTTCATTAAAATAAACCGTATTAATGCCAACAATAGCAAATTTATGCCACACGAGTCACATCATTGAACAATAAAAATAGCAACAAATTTGCATTACAGCAACACAACATAAAAAATAGCTAACACAGTGCAGTAGGCAAGATGTTCGTAGAAAAAATGCAATAACAACAACAACATTTATAATTGCACTTTGAGGCCAATTAATGCAATTAATTATAAGCGTACAACATCAGCCATTGCTGCTACGTACAGCCAACGCGTTGACAATAACAGTCATAACAACAGCAGCAGCAGCCGCAGCAAGCCAAATGAGTTCGTGCATAGTTGAAAACAATAGCTTAGAAAAAGCTATAGCTAAAACAGAAAAACAAACAACAACAAAAAATCACAATACAAATGTGATAACAACAGGCTGTGTGAATTTACATTTTCGCATAAATTTTGAATAATAAAAACTTGTTGACCAACTTACAACAACATTGCGTTAAGGTATTGTAGAATTTCAAAATTGAAGTAATAATAGGATTTGCTGCAGTTAAAATATATAAAGCACATAAAAATGTTATATGAAGCATGCTTTATGGATTTATTTTTAATAGCCTGCGCACATGTACACGTAAGTGTATGTGATTATGTAAAAACAAAAACAAAAAAATGCACTTACTAAGGGTAGCGTTATTCCTTAAAAATTTAAGTTTCATTGTTGCAAAAATTGCATTTCAAGCAAGATTGCAAGATTTTCCATTTTCCAGATTTTGTCTGTTATGACGAAAGCACTTAACTGATCGATCGCAATAAGCGGCTTTCGCACCACAAGCAAAGCAGCAATGACATCTGAAGCTAATAAAAGGTCTTTCAAAAGTGAGGCCTCCTCCACAAGTTTTCTCCATGCATCTCGGTCCACAGCCACACTACAGTAGTTGGTCACTCCTATGCTTCTTAGATCGTTCTCAACGTCGTTTAACCATCTTTTCCGCAATCACCCTATTCGCTTTTCACCACCTTCCGCATCTCATCGCTTTTCATTTGGCATTCGACAAACGTGTCCTGGCCAACGGATGCGCTGCGATTTAACAAACCGCACGACGTTTTCACCTTGTAGGAATTCCTCTAGCTCTAGTCTCAGGACTATTTTCTTCTCGTACTGGACCCAGATTCTTCTCAGTAATCTTCTTGCCAATACGCTTAATTGTGTAATTGTATCTGTTTTCCATCCAAATCTTAGACACCACCTTTTTTATGACATCTTTGAGATTTTGCAAGAAGACAGATGCGGAATTTCAAACGAGAGAACAACGCGTTAAAATTATTGAAATTCATTATGAAAATTGTCCATCTTTAAGAACCACATATCGCAAAATTCGTGATTATTTTGATTGAAATAATCCTTCGAATGAGTCGAAAATTCAAAGGTTGGTGGAAAAATTTGAAGAAAGAAAGAAAACCTGAAACTGTCAAGGATAGAAAAAGGAGTGGCAGACCAAAAACTGGACGTACTGTTCAGAATATTGCTGCTGTAGCGCAAAGTGCTGCTGAGCAACCTTCCACATCGACATCTCGACGTTCTGAACAATTAGACCTGTAGTGCTCAAGGTGGACATTTAAATGACATGATTTTTCACAAATAATTGTTAAGAGCCGTACGTTGAAAAAAAATTGTGAGCAAATTTCACATTTTTTAATTGGATTTTTGCTAAAAATTTTGAGCGTGCAGCTTTATAGGCTTTGAATTTTGGTAGTGTAACTTTGATCTGGTTCAAAAATCGTGTTATTTTTTTAGATCTTTTGTTTTATTGCTGATGGTGTTGGATGTATAAAGGAATGGTCGACCATGAATTATATTGAAAATATGCAGCATAAGCACTACATCATCAAAAAATATTGATATTTTAGAGGCCTTACAAGTTGCACTTACTCAATGAACACCAAAGTTAATTTAAAAATTCAGCTCTTCCTATTCAAAGATTATAAGAACTCCCTAATTAAAAAAAGAGGTTGTCTGTAAAGTCGGTTTACTGACGATAGTTTAACGTGACAACGTCATAAGAAAATATTGATGGAATGGTTGCATTTTTCAAAAGAAAATTTTAATTTTATTTGTTTGATAGATATTTTGTATGGATATAGAGAAGGAGGTAAATGGAATCGCAATGGAATAGGTCAAGTTACATTTACACAAACGTGAAAAATTGCGAAACATTTATCAAATTCATCAAAGATGTGTTCAATTTCGATTGTGCATCAGACGGTTATAAGTCAACAACACTAAGAGGCAGCGCCATCATCGATTTGCCTTTTCAAGACACATTACACTCGAAACCCCACCTTTCATTTCCTACTTTTCCTATCATCATCCTATTCTCTTCTATATATATTCTATGTTCTATTACCATGCACACAGGAAGAAGGCATATGCAAATACAAATATGTGAATTTATATACATATGCGCATATACATACATATATATGCTCACTCGAGTAGGAGAGAGCCAGATGTCGAACGTTGCCGAACGCGGGGGCCGATTCTGCCTCTTTGTCGTTCATTCCGCGCTCTCGCATGCAGTTCAAGCAAGGTAACGCCGCATTTTTTGGTGCGTGCAGCCGGCTACATCGAATTATAAGACGTTATCACGTCAAAAAATATTGAAATGCACAAATTATTCACATATTTTTATTAGATATGCGTTTGATAAAATAATAGCTCCTATTGAAGGTTACGTTAAAGTTATCTGACTACTAATGTATAGAATTTTATGTTTGGGCATCTGCTACCAACATAACCTCCTTCTCGTGCAGGCGACTCTACTCATTTTTTGTCTGCAAAAATATAAAGTTTTGTTCCAAATTTAAGCCATTTGCGTGAACTGGTGATTTACTTCTTTAATCTCTTTTTTTTTTAATTTTTATATTTTTACACTGAATTACTGAAAAAAGCGCTCCTTCCTACTTCAGATACGAAAAAATGATGTCAGTAAATTTATCTGTCACCTTCCTACAGTCCACGGGTCGAAAAACTTTCCTAGATGCAGGTGGAATGAAAAATTGGGTACTCGGTGATGATACTTTAAGTGCAATTTTAGTTTCTTCAAACTTAAATATCAGCAATTTATTCAGTAAGATTTGGTTTGCTTTCTTATGTGATTTTTAACTAATAATTTTTTATTAATATACCTCCCATAATATTCAACTGTCTGGAGAAACTAAGTTAGAGAGTGGAATTTTATATTATGCGCCCAATAATGAAAACACAGCAAAATATTAAGGAAAAGGGCTTTGTTGTTTTTCAAACTATTCTGCTTGGAAATCTTAACAGTTCTGTATTCGTTTGAACCAATTTTAAAAGCGCTTTTGCCATTAAAAACTGGATAACCCAAAACGAGCGATTTTTAGGCTTCAAAAGATAGCAAGGCTCCACCGCCAAAAATTTATTTGTACGATATCTCCTAAGGTATCGATGAAACAATTTAAAGTGTATGCTCGTTGTCAAGGTGACATTTTACACTTTAAAATTTGTTTGCTGTTTTTTGTTATCTCCATTCAGTTGTGAGTTACAGGGGGTTAACAATGGAAGTCAACCAAGAAAAATTTCGGTACATTTTATAGTTTTTCTTTGATGAAGGCGAAAATGCAAGCCAGGCCGCTGAAATTGTTAATGGCGCTTATGGTGCCATTACTGTAACAGGTTTTACGTGCAAATTTGGTGTCGTCGATTCCATTCAGGCCTTAAAGGAAATGTCGATACTGTCGAAAATGTCGTTAAAATCACAGAAATAATCGAAGTTGACTGGCGTATTAGTAGTTGTAGCATCGCCCAGAAGCTAAAGATCGACCACAAACTAGGTTTAAACCATATGTTTAAACCATATCTTTTTCCCCAAACAATTTGGAAAATTTCATTATTTTGAACCAGCATTCCTCTGCACATACGCTAAAATAGTTATTAATTGATACACTTAAGGGTAAAATTGTTTAATTAATGTATAAGTAAGTTTTGATTGCCGTAATTAAGTGCTCTGGATTATCTACTCCCGAAAGGCCCGCACGTATTCCCAACTATACAGAATGTGTACCAGCAATACAGCTTTTTTGAACGAACCCACTTTAAGCACATACTCACATCAAAGTATTCACTTATTAATCAAAAATTCAATATTTTGTTATCTGCCGCCAACAACTATTGCCATTAACCCTTACTCCCGCAAGCAGCGAGCAATCTTAAATTTTAACGCCCTCCCTGATTAGATCATCCTTTTGTTTTCTTTCCTTTTGTTTTGTTTTTGCCTCTAATGTTGTTCTGTTCTGAGAGCTTGTTGCGGCTTTCCTGTACAGCAATTGCAATTACAGCGCTACCATACACTCACACACACACACACACATGTACGTATATATTATATTATCCACATGTAAAGAGTTGTGTCGGCTCGCGCTTTTCAACCCACATCTGTAACAAATCAGCGGCTACGAAAAATATACAAAAAACGAGCAAAAAAAATCATGCAACAGAATGAGTACACACAGCTCCACACCCCTTTGGCGTGTTTTCCTTCGCTTCACTATTTGTTGATTTCGCTTTTGTTGTTCGACGTTGTTCGTATTCATTATAGTGATAAATTTTAATTAAATAAAGCAATACATGGCTAACTGGCTGCCCGACAACTTGCCTGCCGGCTGCCTGGTTGCCCGGCTGTCTCATTTGACTGACTGCCTAATTGCCCGACTGTTGCGACTGCCTAGCGAACTTGGGGACTGTCATGTTGCCACTGCAAAGAGGCTGACTTGCAAAGTGTTCTCCACTTGTTAGTTTGGGTCTGGGCTGCTGCCGGTCTTTTCGGCCTGTTGGTGGTTGCCGAGCTTTGTCAGTTGCCGCTGCCGCTGCTACTGCCACTATCACAATCTGGTGGTATTGTTGATTTAGCAAGCCCTTGCGCCTGCCAGCCACCGACCGCTTCGTCCATTAAAGCAGCGTTGCTGGCACCCCACCAGTCATTTATTTGCGCTGGCTGTCATCACACTTGACACTAAATAAATTAAGCAACATTTTCTATGCGCGAATTATTTTATAGTTACGTATATATATGTATATAGCCACGATTTCCTATAAATATTATATATGTATGCCTTGCCATATCAATCTTGGAGATCTTTTTGAAAGAACAAAAAATAAATAAAATAGAAAACACGAATTAATTTCTGTACAGTTTGCGCCTCGTATGCATGAATGTATGTACGTATGTATGCATGTACAATATGTATATATGTATGTATCCATGGTGATTTGTTGGATCGTGCAAGTTGGCTTTTGCAGGTGCAATTCGAATGAAGTCAAGTGGTATTTTAGGTTGCTCTTAATTACCAGGGGCCCCTGTGTGTGGGATAAACGTGAATTTATTGAGATTGTGTAAGATATTTGCCGTAAGATTAATTATAATGCACGGTTGTGTAAATTTCCTGATACCTATGATGTCACTCATACTTAGCTAAGTACTTAAAACAGTATAATTTTATCTTTGAGTGGTTTATTATATTAGGAACTATAAATATAAATTTCAACATTATTAGAGATTATTGAATTAAAACCGAGGCTCATTTATTTATGATATGAAATATCGCATTACATATTAACACAAATAGGGTGTCCTAGAGCAAATCTATGAATTTGTATGTGGGGTAGGTAAGAACTTTGTATGCTTCATTAAAAGTGTATGATAGTCCACGAATTTCGGATTCTGTCATTAGACCCACATCTTGGGCCTTTAATAAGGCTTAGGTAGAAAAAGTGACAGTCAGTCTCTAGACCAACTCACTTAAACCCTTGCTCATACATTTTAGCATGGCTTACTTCAGGAAACAAAAGTAATTAGGCTAGCGGGGAGCGAGGACAAAAGAGAATATATTGTGGCAATGTGCAAGAAACATGATCGATCTGGTTTCGCGGAGACAGGCACGTAGCTTGCTGTATCTTCTTGTGATGGAATCTGGTGTTGCAGACCACCATGTTTTGAGCCCCGGCGAAGTCGATCAGCCTCAGTCCGTTACCGGATGTTTCGTTGTGCAGGCTGCATTTTTCGACTGTGGGACCCTCCTGCCTACCATAGAATTTAAGTCGCCAAGCACGATTTTTGTATCGTGGAGGGGGCAGCGCTCATAAGAACGTTCTAGGCGCTCATAGAGGAAATCTTTGGTCACATCAACCTTCTCTTCCGTCGCGGCGTGGGCGCAAATGAGCGCGATGTTGAAAAATCTAGCTTTGATGCGCAGATCGGAGTGTACGGGTCAATACTTGACGAGGAAGTCTCTCTCCCTTTATAAATCCAACACCGAATTTGTGCTCCTTTAGATATTGTAGACGTTCTTGCTTTGTCCCGTTCATTGTATATCTTATTGATGGCAGCCTTCTCTCTCACGAGGACATCAATCAGGCGAGCAGAGGCACTTTCTCCATTAAGGGACCGGATATTCCAGGTGCATGCCCTCTAATCACAGTCTTTTGTACGTTTGCAGTGGTCGTCATCAGAGTGGGGAGTTCTCATACGAGACTTTGCTTTGTTTTCCGTTGGAAGAGGATTTTTACGTGGCGTGCCCCAAACCCAGCGCACAACCAGCTATCCTGGGATGCTTCGCCTTCTCACATTAGCTCGTTTTCAAATCGGTGTTCGACAGCTGCCCAGAGGATACTTGCGCAAGGTCCGGAAATTGTGAGCTGATTGGCCCATATGCAGAAGAATCGTCCTCACCCCTCCTTTGTGAATAGCAATCAGGTGCTTTCCCAAATTGCGTGGACTTCTACACAGTACAGAGAATAAAGATCCAGCGGCTTCGTTGACTCGGCGACGTCGTCCGAATGGATACAAACGGTCCGACTCTGAAAGGCAGAGGAGGCCGCGTTAGAAAGATCAGGTGAAATGTTTGGTGGGAGAGTATTCTGCGAGGAGCTCTCCATCAAACTCAAATTTAGGCGTCCGGACTAATTTACCGTCCCGACCTTTCATTTCAGCAGGTTTTGTCAAGACATGTGGATATCACAGAAATTATCGAAATTTCGAAATATGAAACGAGGTATTTCGTGTTAAAATTATAACCAGAAAATTGTTGGTACTGACCCTTCAGGCCGGGTGGTTTGACACCTCTGGGCCGTTTTTTACGTGATTACTTGTATACACTGGTCTTCTTGAACCATTGCATTTTTTTTGTTTAAACAATCCAATCCAATATATGTATAAAACATGCTTTAGCTTAAATCCTACTTTAGAACACCTTAAGAATGAATAGTTATGCGACAGATGTCATGCCATCATACACCTAGTAGGATTACTCAATAGCATCGCACATGGCAACTTATAGGTAGGACTGCATTAAAATATTAATTTAAATTTATTTTTATTTTTTTTGCAATTTCTCACATTGTTCGCTACATTTGGTGTATTTCTAGATTGCCATGCAATTTGTTTTGAGCTCGAATGTGTTTTTGTTGGCGCTTCAAGCATCTACTGGCACCAACAACTGAAGTATCGGTTTGGGCGGCATGCAACACATGCAACACAACTGTCGGCAATCAACCGCAGCGGCAGCGACAATATTGCAATTGCAGTGCAAACGTCAAAACATGTGGCGGGCGAAATGACAAACATACAACAAAAACAAATTGCACTACAGCTAAAACCTCGCGACCGTCAACTGACAGACACAAAGATAAACTGTAATAATATTTCAAATTTTTTTTTACTGCTAATATTTTTTCAACACTTTTTTCCTCTGTCACAAACTTTTAAATTTTTCCATTTTTTATTCAAGTTGTTTTTAGCTTGCGATTTTCTCAAACACCAGCTTCGCGCTTAATCGAGACCAACACACAGCCTCATCTCTGCCGCCCACCCACTTGTGCTTCTACGACACGGCAATCGCTTGCCAGCGCAAGTGATGCTCGTGCCGCAACAGCAGCTTTTATTTTGTACGATTATATGCAAGTAAGTATGTGTATGTGTGTATTTATGTGTTCATTTGTAAGTGTAATTTTATATTTTTTATAACATTTTAACATAGCAATTAATTTAATTGCACGCCAATTTTTCTTATTTGTATTATTGTTGCCTCTGTTGCTGTTGTTGGCGCTGCTGCTTTTATTGTCGCCCGCAATGAGATGCAAAATAATACCTACTCGCGTCGCTGTTGGCAGCGCGTTACGATAAACGCAAATATCCAGATACGGCTGTACGACAATAACGACGGCAACAATAGCAACAATGGTAAGCCAGCAACAACAATGCCCACTTAATACTGGTATTTATTTACTTACATCATTGCCAGCGACTATAGCAACAACAGCAAACACAATCAACAACAAGAACCAGAGCTTGCAAATGATATTATTATTATTGTTGTTGTTGTTGTTGTTGGCGTTACTACTGCCAGCGTGCCTGCTATTGTTGCTGGTATTATTGTAACTTTTGTTGCTGTTGTTGTTCGTTTTGTGCACTCGGTTTATTTTTGCTGTTTTGTTATTTTGCTGTTTGCCCCATGTGCTGATTTAAATTTAAATTTCAATAAATTGCAAAGTAAATTGAACAATGAACAAATAAAAGTGAACCGAATTACTCGACTCGAAAATGAAAAGCGCTACAATCGGCAAAATCCCAGTCAACTATTTTGAAAATTTATAACAAAATTTGATTCAGTAGAGTGTAAGGAAAAAATTATTCTATTTTAGGTCTGACATCCTCAAAGCTACACAGCTGCATATCTTCAGGGACCGGAACTGTTAAGACTTTTTTCTAAATAAAAATTATTACTTTTTCACCGATATGTTTTAGGTAAAAAAAATCAAAAATTTCAAACATTATTTTTATTTTTTCGACCAAATATTATTATTAGTTTTTATTATTATTAAATTAGTTTTGCGTAAAATTTTTGTCACCTTGACAACGAGCTTAACCTTTACATTGTTTGATCGATACTTTAAGAGATATCAATCACAGCCGTCTACCGAGAAAATAATATATTTTTCCCCAAACTAAAATATAAATTCTTTTTATTGTTTATTTTTATTTATTTTCTTTAAACTTTAAAAATTGTACTTATTTTTTTAGTCAAAAATAAAAGACAAATTTTCTCCGTTTTTCGAACAGAAATAGAAATTAAAAGGCCGATGCGTAAAATCGGTCAAATTTAGCGCAAAATGCGATGGTAACACCAGAGTAGTTTTTAATAATTTTTCAATTAAAATATGATGTAATGGTATGGAAATGTAAACTGATGCTTTTGATCGCAATAGCTGTTATTTAACTGTTATTTTTGACTGGAAATATAAAGTTTCCAGCCGACTCTTGAAAAAGTCCAAACATTTTAAATCAAATAGATTAATATTCCTTAGCCAACAAGAATCACATTGCTATATATGGGGTGGTTTTAAGAGCTTGAGAACTCAAAATGATTACATCGGGTGTTTTTGAAGAGCATGAAAACTTAAATGATAATACAAACCAGAAATATTACTGAAATGAATTTTTCTTTATTATAACCTGGTATATAATTCTATGGCATTTATTTTTTAAGGGGACAGATATCTACCTGTAAAATTTCGAAAAAAAAAACAAAATTTCATAAAATGTTAATATATTCCTTTAGGAATATGTCAACAAAATTTTAGAACGTAAATTTAAGTATTTCTTATATTATAGATCGTCAGCCCTGACGACTCTATTCTTTGCGTTCGAGCGCTGGGAGAGGCATAGTTACGTTGTATTCAAACTTTAGACGCGTTTTTCTCAAAACTATATTTTTCGGATTGGTGTACACGATAACTCGAAAAGTTACTGACCGATCTCCTTGAAATTTTGCACACATCTTTTTTATGATATTACTTTCTATGTGTTTCAAGTTTTCGAAAATTTTTCGAAAAATAATTTTTTCGAACAAAAATCGTAGGAAAATTCGCCCTAAAATAATTTTTTTTTTTTGTGAAGCATTTTATTCCGCGAATTTTTTTTTAATTCACATCGAAATTATGACATTAATAAACAAAAAAGTTTTTGGTTTTTTGTATTCAGGTCACTGACGCCGATGCTACAATGCCCGCCGATTGAGAAGCCCCGCTGCGACCTGCCTGCACGAATTGAGTGTACATCCGCCATTTTAAATGATTAAAATAAAAAAATAAAATTTTATATAATTTTAATGTATAAACTGTATGCCAATTTTGAAAAAAATATATTTACTTCTTCATTTTAAATAATTTTAATGAAAATCAGCGAAACTATGGCCGTTTACAGGTATCTGTCCCCTTAAACATAATATCCGGCATATGCGTCCCTCTATTTTTTGACTAAGTCTGCTCGCATGGGGTCAATGGTGGCTTGAATATCGCAATAAATCATTTGATAAGCTCCTTCTCGTTGGAATCAACCGTCGTCGATGTGTAGCTGATTAATTTCTGGAAAGAAGAACTCAGTCTGCGTGGCTGGAAAGCATTCGTCATACACCATAACGGCAGCTCCTTCCTCATTTCGAAAGAAATAAGGACCGTCCGTGCTCTGATTCATGTTAATTTTCAAGCCTTACTGAACAGATATGTTAACAAAGTTTGTCATTCTCAGCAGTCAAACCATAGTAATCAATATCGATAGCTCTCATGCAGCTAAAAAAACACTCAAAACAAATGTTAAATAGCTAAATTTTTTCGACAGATTTTGTGCATTGAAATTAAATATATAACTATTATTTTTAGGGAACTACGATAACAATTATTTTCAAAGCTAGAATTCAAAATCACATAATTCGCGAATATATCGCTATAAGATAAATTGAATATAACTAAAAAATGTATCGCAATCCCACTATGCGACTTTCAGAGATGAATGGGTATTGCATCAGTTAATAACACCAGATATAAGAAAAAAAATCTGAGTTGGGTGTTTTCCAAAAATTACAAAGAGATTTTTTTTTAGAAAAATTAAAATCTTTTTTTTTTTTCAAAAATGTTTAAACAAAATTAAATTGTTTTGAACGATTACTTTTAGTGCCGGAACGTTTGTATCTATTCGGACGACATGACTCAGCCAAGGAAGCCGCTGGATCTTTATTCGCTGCGCTATGTCTATGTCATCGTAAAGCTCATACAGCTCGCCGTCGCTAACATGCAAAGGTCCAAAAATCTTCCGCAGTAGCTGTCTTTGTAGACAACTGAAATTAGAAGATAAAAAGTATGTAGGATACTTTAAAAGACAAAGTCCAAAGAATACAGCGATCAAGAAACAATGAATACGTCTGTCTCCGAAAGAATTCGCCTCTCGTAGGCTTTGTGCAAGATGTTAATGCAAGTATTGAGATAAGTGAAAGCTTACACGGAAGCAAAGCAGATTCTGAGGTCTTGCAAGGTATAAACTAAGGCGTTCATGCCTCTGAAACGGGATTGTCTACGCGGTCCGTGAAAAACAAACAATATTGTACGCGCAAGCCATATGCCAATTGCAAATAGCAAAAAATTTAAGAGAAAAAAATATTTATTTTTTTAAATTACAAATACACGAATGAGCGCCAAACATGAATAGCAACCAGTTCGTCTGCAAATGAGCCATGTACGACTAACAACCTCAATGTATTGTAGAAAAAGCTGTGGTTGTGGCAGCTGGTTGGGGATTTAAGTACAAGTTCACATGTGACAGGGGCCGCTTTAATGCCATTACCCAAGCCAAGCGAGCGCATACGTGCACACACACACACATGCACATAGGGATGAATATACAAGTACATACATGTTTATGTAAATTTGTGCTGCATTAAAAGCTGTTATTGCGGCCACATCCATACTCGCTTGTAAATGATTACTGCTGTTGTCGTTGTTCTCTGCACATTGTTATTGGCCCCCAGATGAGCAAAATAAAATAAAAAGTAGAATAAAACAAATGGAAAAACAACAAACTGGCAGCGTGAAAAGTATGGAAATGTGAGAAAAAACAAAAACTTGTATAATGTGACGATATGTAAAGTATATTGTTGTTGACAATAACACACAAATTGCATACATACACAAATATTCTACTTATTTTTTGCTTTTTTGCCAAATGGATGGATACATGACAAGCCCGGCGGAATGGGTTGGTTGCCCAAATCGGGATGGTCGCTCAAAGCGCGATAAATGAAAACAAGCAAATAAAGGCAGAATGCTGGATATAAATAACAGTGTGTGACAAAAGTAAGCAAATAACTATGAAAAGGTAATTGGTAAGTAAATAGCTCAGCGTGGTTAGATGTTGGCATAAAATAAATGGGAAAAACTTAAAAACAAGATGCCCGTAGACTAAAGAAGAAAGCAACGAAAAGGAACATACATACACACATACATACATATGCAAAAGTTAAACTACTCAGCAAACATTATAACGCATGAACGGGTATTTGAAGAAAATCAGACTAGTTCGAGTAGAACTAGAATTGTACTAGTTGCAAAACGGCCAACAAGAGGTGTATGTATGCAAAATAGTCCTACAACTATCTTAATCAATGCGCCTTCCAGGCAAAGTCAGCGTATTCACATAGAATTGGTAGTAATCAGAGAAGCCTGCAAAGTCACCTCTTCGGCATCAATCAAGTTGGAACCAAGTTAGCTATCTTCACTGCTATAAATTCGCTAAACTCAAGCTTTATAACATCCAAACTTGTAATGCAGTATATAAAGCAACTCCACACGCACAGTCAATGGCTCGGTATCACTCTGGTATGGCTTCCGGGCCATCGATGGAACATCGTAGGTAACGAGAAGGCGGATGAGCCTGCTAAACTAGGCTCTTCCTTGTGCTCTGCCGAAGCGGAATTGGTAGAAATTCCCTTCAGCCGGATTAAGGCGAAACTAGAGTCTCACCAATACAGAGGAAGCAGAGAAAGAGGAAGGCCTGCTCGGCATTGGAAAGACCAGTCGATCAATCGTTTTGCCAAAACATGTGAAATAACAGACAGAAAAGAAATGGTCGTCCTTGCGTGGTTTGAACCAGTGCAGACATAAAAGCCGTTCGAGAAAGAATTCGCAGAAATCTCCTTAGAAAGAAGAAACTCAGCGAAATGAATGTATCGACCAGATGTCAAAATAATTGAAGAAGACCTCCACAGGAAAGCCTTCCGTCGCTCAATTGGACAACGCGCTTGAAGAAAATTAGACTCGACGGATGCAAGCAAATTCTTTGGTGGCACGCGGTCAACGGCCCTGAAAATATACCTATATATAAAATACAGATGAGAAAATTTTCATTGTTGAAGAAGTTTTTAATAAGCAAAACGAAAAATCTATACTAAAACTTCTGGTCCAAGGGTTCAACCTTCGAATGGTTGGGTGGGAAGTGTCTTGCAGAGGCGTTACATCTCTTCATTTCTGCGAAAAAGGAGTTAAGGCCGGCGGGCCAATTAAAAGGTCAAAAAAATCGATTTTTTTTTCCTGAAATCAATAGCTTAGATATTCAAGAACATGAGACACAAATTTTCAGAGTTAAATTCCAAGTATTTGCAGAGCTACAGAGCCGAGCGTAGTGCGGCGTCGAGCAACCGTGCGCTTATTGTTGTAGTGTATTGTTTCTGTGTACGTCTCTGTAAGTGTTTGTTTCTCGGCTTTTCATTTTCACGATTTTACCTAATTTATGTTCATGATTGCAAAAAAACTAAACGAGCTATCCATTTCATTCAGTATTGTTTTCTCTTCTATGTGAACTAAAAAAACATCAAAAAACTTTTTTTAAGCGACTTTTTTACCCAGTTGAAGAGTTTTTTTTCCTTGAAAAACCACTTTTCTTTTCTACCTTCCCCAAAAATTAGAATTTTACGTGTTTCTCCCAATTTTCTTAGTTCACATCGAAGATAATTACATCAAAATTAATAATCTTTTTTTTTTTGTTTTCATATGAAAATTGCAAGTTGTATCTTGTACAGGCGCTCTGGGAATCTATTGATAACTCGGCTTACAATATATTGTTGGAGATTGTACAATTTTTTTTTTTTAGTTCAAATATATATTAAACTATCCCCAAAACTTCATTTGGCTAATTGTTTTTTTTTCTCATCCTACAACGCTTCGCGAAAACTACTGAATTTAGGACATCTAATTGGCCCGCCGGCCTTAAGATTGGCGCAAAAGTGTACCAGAAGGATATCACAAAAGGCGTGGTGCCGCAGTCGAGCAGTACTCTATTCAATGGAGATTCAGCAAGATTCAGCTCCAGCTCATAAGGCAAATACCACCCAACGGCTAAAAAACCAATATTCCTGGGTTCATAGCCGCAGAAGATTAGCCTTCTGGAAGTCCAGATCTAAATCCATTAGATCAAAGATTGTAGTCAGAATTGGAGAACATTCTCTATTGCAGACCTCACAGAAATTTGGAGGGTCTCAAGCAATCTGTGGTTCGAGCAGCGATGTCAATACCCGTAGAAACCGTGCGTGCTGCAATTGCTAACTTTATTAAAAATGTATTATAAATCATAAATGTAACGGTTTTAATTTGTACCGAACTTTTGGCAGGACCAAGTACAATAGACCTTCCTAGGACGTCTGCCATTGTCTACCAAGGAGCGAACGCCATTAGAAACAACTTTTTCTATCAAGTCGGGTCCCCAACAAGTGCACTTCCGAATGGATGTCTCGCACCAACTCATGCAGCTGCGGCGGCCGAAGTTTAGATATATACAAAAGCTGATGGAGTCAATAATCTGCTCTATTAGTCCACTATGAACTGGTTAATTAACTGGAATATATACGACCCAGGTTTGAGACCCTATTCTCCTATGGGAGATAAAAGAAATGATGATGATTGTGACAACACTGATGCATACACTGACAATTGACCTTTTGTTTGGGCATTGCCATGTTAAAGGTACCAGTTACTAGCATTGAGGAAGGATGAAAGGCCGGCAACTACAACTGCAAAGCAAACTGTCAGCAGTGAAAGAAGTTCAGAACCAGTAGGTTCGACTGCAGGGTGCACAAGAGCATATTATCTCAATACTTTGTTTTGCCGAAAAATGAGGTGGGGCCCAGCAAAACACTCACCTTTCTGATTACAACACAACAAAATAGTTATGGGGGGTAATATATAACTTTGTAGGCAAAGCAAAATAACAACAGCAGCAGCAGTGACAGTTTGTCTAGTCTTTACACCACTAAGCGGCATCGACCGATATGACTAACATTTTGAGCACTTTAGTAGGGGTTGTTGTTGTAAGGTTGCTGAGTAAAAGGGTGAAGAAAGTGGACGTTTAGGTGCGATATGGGTGTGTCAGCGCTAGCGTTAATAAAACTGGCACAGTCTTCTCGTTAACTTGTGCTCATATTTTTCAAATGCTGCTATTTTTGCTTAGTTGTTGCTTTTTCTATACACCTTTAGGTAACTACTCATAAATGTGTATTAAGCGCAGAAATTGTATTAACCACACACGCACACATGCATACATACGCATGAGTTATTACACAAATATTATTCGCTTGGTTATTTGTGTAACCTCCGTAATAATAGCTTTAGCTGAATCTGCTGTTGTGGCGGTAATTTGTTATTGCTAATGTGTTTTTTACAGCTATTCACAGCGTTCTTTATTTTTTTCTGTTTTTTGTGCTCGAGCCTGGAATTTCCTATGGAAGTTCATAGAGTCACTCTGCCTTTAACGAATTTTAAAGCAGTTTAGGGTTTGATTTCAGAAAAGCCATTTTTCATATCAACCGCTTTTGCCATGCGGCTGTTCACTGGCTGCCTTGCTTGACGCGTGCAATTGCGTTCCCACCTGCAACAGATAGGTCTGTCAACTGAGACAAAATACCTTTTAAGTGCATATCCAGCTAGGATGAGTTAAAGGTTGACAACCATCGAATCGCAGATTTAAACTAGGATGAGTTTAAAGGTAACCCTATATACATTAGGGAACCCTCACTAAAACAGGTCTTTCTTTTCCAGTATCAGGTGAAAGAAGTCACACTGTCGCAGAGAGTCGACCCTGTATGAAACCTCGTTTGGTATCAAATCATTAGCAACAATACTCAAGTTCTCTGTCAGTTCCTTGATGGTTAATTTGCGGTTATTGATCAACTTTTCTTTAACTTAATGGAAGTTTTCAACAGTTTTCGATATAGATGGCATGCCATCGCTGAAGCGTTTATGCCACTCGCAAACGATTGTTTTCTTTAGGGTATCATTAGGGAAACAGTTTCTCAACATTTCTCAAATTTAAATCAATTTTTAAGACTGTAGAAAATCAAATCACGTGCAGCGGCGTAACATTTGCAAATGTCAAGCAATAACGATAAATTTTTGGTAGAAATATTAATCACAGACGGTGCAACCTAACAAAAACAGAACTCAATTCTGTTGACTTCGAGCGTCACCTGGCGGTTGTTTTGGAGCCACTTTGATCAAGGCGGTATATTTAGGCATTTTAGCAACTTCAACTCAACTTCTCAACTTCATGCTTCAGCAGGCCACTTTAAAAGTAGCCGGACATCTGTTCAGCAACAAAATCGATTGTTTGAAAGTTTTATTCTTTCAGAGTGCTGTCAAAAATTTGATGTGCCCAGCTCATACTTCTTCCTTACAAGCATTTCCCATTACCTTAATGCAAGTGTTAATAAATCAGTTCCGAAATATTTAAAAGAAGTTATTTTTGATCTCCACAAATGTATGTTTAAGACTTCTTATCCGTCGATTCTCTTTGTAGGCAGTAATATGTTGGTTTTTTTAACGAAACAACAAAAAGTTGTTTCTTTGCTGTTGTTGCTGTTAGGGTTGTTAAGCACTTTTCATTGATTTGTTGTTGTTGTTTTCATTCTTGCATCATAACTTGCAGGCTTCTTTGTCATATTGCCGTTAACAAGCAATGTCAACATGGCGGCAAACCATAAAAGAATTTTTGCTTTTCTTTTCGTATATGAAGCGGCATATCTGGTGAAACAAAACGACACCGATGGGCAAATACTGATGTAATTACATAAAAAGTAAAAGAATGAAAATGCACAAAGCAGGCAAATGATAGTGGCGGAAGAGAGACAAGCGGGAGAATGCCGTTTTACATGCATATATTAACGGAGATAAGATTTTGTTCAGAAATTCAGCTCTATAAGCAGAGCCGATCTGACTAATACACTTAAGTATCCTACGTACGATCGGATTCAGTCTACACATCATGAGATATGGCTCCCTTAATATAGCTGGTGGAAAACGTTCCGAACTTTTCACTTCACCTAATACCAATTCATGCAAAACATGTCAATTAGCAAAATGGCCTTTAAGACTTTGCATATATTTTTAATTTCTTTGTACCTGAATTTGTTTACTACTTTAATTTTTTATTGTTGCTTTTTTGCTTTATAACATCAGACAAGTCCATTAAATGGATCATAACCCACCTGACAAGCCAAACAGTTTATCGCATTAACACTAAGCACACATAAAGAGCTTAAGCAAAAAACGAATGGAAATATAGAATAGAATAGTAGCGAAAACAACACAAAAAAGGAAATAAATAAATTCATAAAGAGTAAATGCAAATATTAAGAACCTGTAATTCATTATTTTATTCGCATGACTCATTCGGCCGTAAAGTCGGCAGCGAGATTAATAGTCTTGCTGACATAAGTGCACAGCTGAGCGACACTAAGTATTTGCTGATCTGATAAGAAACTTGCTTAAATATGTGAATAAAAGATTGTTTTGTACACTTTTGTGCAACAAATTAAGAACATGTGTAGAACACTACAGAAATATTTCCTTATTAATTTGTTTAAACTACACAGATACCGACTTTTTTCATACCAGTATAAGAACCAGTTTTTTCAGGTACTTGCCGGGATTATGTCAGTAATTGCTGAGAACAAGTAGTCCATATGGAACCTATAAGCTAAACAAAAAACAAAACTTTTTTTAATAAAACTTTGCCTTTTTTAACAAGCAGCAATTTGAGGCATGAGTTTCACATGTCGCGTACGTGTCTCTGACGTGTGCAAAATATATCAAAGCAAAAAAGTGCGCATAAATGGTGAATGCTCAATACATTTGGATTGGAAAAGCAAATAAACGTAAATGCCTAATTTGCGATTTTATTATTGTCTTATTATTTGCCTTTTTCTTTTTTGTGCTCCCTGTTCCCCTAGTACCTATTCTTGTTTACATTATTTCGCGTTTACTCAATAGTTAATACCCTTAACCGCCCGATAATGATGCTAATGATTTTTTTGTTGTTTGCAGAAACTTTTATCTAAATCGCTGTGCCACTCCAATTAACCAAATGGCCGACGGACGGTCTGCGTTGTTGACTATGCGATTAGCCAACACTTTGGCAGCGCACCCCTGCCATCACCGCCCACCAATTTGTAGTTGTAGCGGTCAATATTATTATTATTATTATTTTTTTTTTTTTTTTTAATGTTGACTTTGTTATTTTTTTTTTTTTTTTGTTATATCCATTTGCATTTGCGTTTCGCTGTACGTAAAAAATAGTTGCAAAAAGCATCAACTATTGATAAAATGATTGATAGACTGAGCGATTATTGCGACGAAGGGCAGTTTAATTGGCAGTTTGATGTGTGGGGCGTGAAGTTTGTGCTGGTGCAATGACACACGTACACCTAGTCCCAAAAGTGTGCAGATGTGGGTTGAATCGAAGGAAAGGCAGGCTAAAAGAATAAAGAAAAAAGTGCACAAGGCGCGTCAAATTTGAAAAAAAGACATAACTCATTTTTTGTTTGCCATAAAAACGTAAAAGAAAAACTTTAACACAGAGGCATAATTATTTTGGTGGAAATTAAAGCAAAGCCGAACTGATATATTTTGATTACTTGGTACCAAAAAAGAGCAGTATGAATAGTAAGAATATAAAAATGGATTTTGAGTTGTGTCACTATAGAGGAATACTGAAAAAATCGTCAACGGACATGTCGATCATCCAAAAATTCGTAAAATGTTTCATTTAAGTCTTTTACCAAGAACATTTTTGCTTAGATGGCGTGCACGTAATTGGCAAAGTGACCTTTTGACCTGTTTGACTATATTTCTTTTTTTATTTTAATTTTGAATAGCCGTTGATAATCAAAAGTACAGACAACTGGTGGTTTTGTTGTAGCAGCAAAAACATCCCCCTCCGCAGAGCTGCTGGAGTGTCAGTCCTCGGCCAATTAAAAGTTCGGATCGTTCCAGTAACGTAGAACCGACTGTCGGGTCGAACGACCACTGGTCCTCTGAGTCGGTTACCAACGTCGCTATACAAAAATTGCTAGACAACCTGACCAATTAAGGGGTATAAATATTTAGGTGAGCCATTATATTTATCTTCCTCTTTCCGCTTATTTATTCTCCTACCGCCGCAATATGAAACTTGCTTTTCGCAGCAGCAGAAATAGACCGCTCCCTAAAATAAAATAGAAACAGTAACCCGGCGAATTTATTACAGGTGACAGCAAACACATATAAGTAAAACCCTACATGTATTTGTTGTTGCGTTTGGTGCAAGCATCATGTCAAAATCAGCAAGCAAATGTAAACATACGAATGTAAACATACCAATACATACAAACAAAGCGTATCATTTTGACGTAAGCCATACCTACGGCGAAAAATTCAGCTGGGTGAATGCTGTCACCTTATTAAATCCACCCATGGTGAAAATAATTGAGAAGGTATGGTAAGCAACTCTCAGCTAATTTGAGAAATAGCAGCTGATTGGGAGACGTCACCGGGGTCATATCAGTGGTTTTTTTACTACAAAACTGTGATTGTGTTGGTAATATACGAAAAAAATTAACACAGTCATCGATCATGTTACTTCAATGCCATTTGAACAACGACTGAATGAACGAGTGTATGAATGCGTGTGAAACGATCGTCACATGGGGATTCGGCAGCCAAAGTTCCCCTCACACTTTTCTCTTTCACCATAGTTCACCAAAGAGCAAACCTGGTAAATCTACCATCCTTGGTGTGAATACGTGTGAAATGAGTGGACAGAGTTCTGCTTACGAGTACCCAGTTGCTCGCTCAATTTAGTTTTCCACCATAGCAGGTTGGCCAAACTTGGTAATTTAACCTCCGTGAGGTGATCCTGCTTTGCTCAGGTGATCAGCTTACCTCACATTCTTCAATAGCGACAGCTCAAGCTAAATAAGGTATTTGAGTAGTACAAACTGACCGAGTAAGCTGACTAATTGGTGTAGATATTTCACTCGCCTAAGGTGGACGCTGTAACTCTCAGCAAGTTTATGAAATATTTTATAAATAATATTGTGATGAAAAGACTTTTAGAGGTATGCTCCTTAACAGACCGTTGACAGAATCAAGTGATGGCTGGCGTCACTTGGGATGTGTTTACAAAGCCACAAAGATTGTATTCGTGATATACGAAAACAACTAACCAATGAATCTTTGTTGCTATCTGCACAACGACTGATTGGACGAGTGTGTGTGAAATGAAACATGTAAAAGGACCTTTTAGAGTTGGGCTGCCGAACCTCCTAAGTGACGTGGCAACCGAAGTTCCTCACACAATTTTCGTTTTGAGCACAGTTAAAGAGCAAACCTTGTAAGTCCATTATCCTCGAATAATGTCATGTGCATGGACACGAGTTCAGTCGAAAACTCAGCTGAATTCCACGCACTCGGCAATGCCGGCTGTCCTCTCTCTCACATAACAATACTTTCAGTTTTACGGTAAATGTTAAGCTCAGTGAGGCAGTCACAAGATTGAGTTAGTATATTTGAAAATTTCACATTATAAAAACTGGCAATGTATGAGCTTTCTAAATAAGCCACAATATAATGTAAGAAAAAACTGTTCGCCGTTTGTTTATTTTTAATTATTTTTTATTTTTAAACTCTAATGCATTTTTGCCCAATTGAGTTTATTTGTAAAAGCAAACTCGAAAGCTGTGCCAATTTGGGTCCTTAGCTTTTAACCACTGCTATTTCTTGCCAAATTCAAATTTCTTAATACATTTATGACATTTTCAACAGTCGACGCCTTAACACAATTCACTTGTGCATGTTTTTGCGTTTCTTCAAACCATACGATAACCATTAGTGGATTTTTTTTTTTCAGGTTTCTGTTTTGCATTTTGCAATTTACTTGCCGCTTTGTGAAATGCCGCGTTAACTCGCGTCAGTGGCCAGAATTAGAATTCATGTATTCTGTCATAGCCGTGAGTACAATGTGAGTGGTAATTTGTTTTAATGGATTTCATGTATACGAGCTGTATGTGTGTATGTATGAGTGTATGTACATAGTATATCTCAGTGGGGGCTGGGCCGTAACAAACGAGCAAACTAATGTCAAACAAACAAAGCAACTTGAGACAACTCATAGAAAATATAAAGAAATAAAAAAACAGAAAAAAACCAAAAAAAAAAATCAAAAAAAAAAGGAAAAAACAGAAAAAAAAAAAACAAAAAACAAAAAAAAACAAAAAGAAATTAGCGTCCAACAAGGCAGAACTCAAAAAACAAAAACGAACCCTGAATAACAGCAAAAAAGTCAATACACGCGCCAGAGATTGCAACACATCGAGGGGACCCAGCCCCTGGCAGCCAAAGTTACCAACCTAATATACCTACCCTATTAGGCTACCTAGTATTTATCCAACCATCTCTTTAAGTACACTTACAAGCATGAATGCATACATACATATGTTTCTACACAAACATATGTACGTGCTAGTTGTTGATGTGTTGTGCTGAGTCTTGGCTTTTCAAAATTTAATTTGCTTGAATAATGTAGCGGTGACACAACATGAAACATCAGCTGATTTGCGGCAAATACCTACAATCACCTCCCATCTACAAGCATACAGCCATACATACACACATCCATATAGTGTTTTACGTTTATAGGTATGCAATTTTGAGTATGTGTGAGTGTGTGTGTAAGCTTTTGCCTGCCTGCCTGCTTGCCTGCCAGTTCGCCGGTTGTTCGCCTGACTGGCTGTTGAAGCGTTTCGCGACAGACTTGCTGGCACCAGAATCAAACGAACTAAAAATAACAACAACACTTAAACTAATATACACCTATATACGTATGCAAGCATGAGTGTGTATTGTGCATTGTGTATGTGCATACTCGTATGCTTACAATTTCGTAATGTAGTTTACTCGCTTGTATGGACGTCGAATTGCGCAACGAAGCGTAAAATAAACCAAAGCTAAGCAAATGAAAGCAAGAAAATATCAGTTGCTGTTATGTACATACAAATATAGATCCATATATATATATATTATATATATATATATAATATACACACGCATACATATGCATCCTGATGAAAGCAGCGCAAAACTACCTTTTCTTCGAATTTCACTCAGCTGACAGCCAGCCCCGCCACTTGACATTTGAGCATTTTGCATAGCCTCAGTACCACGGATGCGCAAAATGATACATAAAGCAAATTGTGCATATGGATGCATGTATGTGTACACATAAATGCGTGTGTGTGTGTGCGTATTTTTACTTTCCAGTGCATGTCATATTTTTATTTATTCATGCACCTTCCATTACTTCTGCTTGGCTGCACCTAACCCGATACCTTTGTGTGCCATTTGATTTTGTAGAATTCTGTTGCATCCACTTCAATCCAGTTAAATCTTGCGTTTCATATTAAAATGCAGCATATGGATTCTTAAATTGCAAAATGATACTTTTGTATTTTTATAATTGGTATGAACGTAATTTTCCAGCAGAAGTGTTGGCGATAAGTAGTTTGAACTAGTTTTGGCTGTTGCATATTTTTCTAACTAATAGAAATATTGACAGCTGGATTTGATCAAATGTGAAGCCGGAATAGTTTAAAATTTATTCATTTCTATTAGCCGCTTTATTCTGAGTGCGTTCCTACTGGAGACATTAAGAAGTAGGAGGATAAAAAAGCGTTTATAATAGAGACGACCACCAGCAGTTAACTTGCTGATGCCATTATCGGCCGCTGTAAACGAGATGTCACAGCTGCGTTTTCTGCTATCGAGAAGGAATCATCACGAGTGGGTCTGGCGGTGAACGAGGGTAAAACGAAGTATATGCTGTCTACAACGCGGAACACACGGCGTGTAGGAACGCACGTCATTGCGGACAACCGTACTTTCGAAGTTGTGCCAGAATTTATTTATCTTGGCACCGCCGTTAACAGCAACAACGATATCAGCCTGGAGATCAAACTTAGAATCACTCTTGCTAATAGGTGTTACTATGGGCTAAGTAAGCAATTGAGTAGTCGAGCTCTCTCTCGCATGACCAAACTGACACTTTACAAGACGCTCATCATACCCGTGTTGCTTTATGGCGCAGAGGCATGGGTAGTGTCACAAAGCGATGCAGCCGCTCTTAGGGTGTTCGAGAGAAAAGTTCTTCGTAAGATCTTCGGTCCTGTGCGCGTTGGCGAAGACTACCGTTCAAGAATGAACCACGAGCTGTATAAGCT
The DNA here is from genome assembly GCF_028408465.1 of Anastrepha ludens. NCBI lineage: Eukaryota > Metazoa > Arthropoda > Insecta > Diptera > Tephritidae > Anastrepha > Anastrepha ludens. The sequence goes on along the minus strand of NC_071500.1, from coordinate 112,281,303 downwards.
CTACGCCGACATTGACGTAGTTCAACGCATCGCCATCCAACGCCTGCGTTGGCTAGGGCATGTCGTGCGTATGGATGAAGAAGCTCCAGCAAAGGAGGTGTTCGAGGGCGAAGTCCAAGAGAGCCGACGCAGAGGAAGACCATTGCTCCGGTGGAAAGACCAGGTGGAGGAAACCCCATGCTCGCTTGGTGTACAGAATTGGAGAAGGCGCGCGTGGAGCAGAGGCGCCTGGAGAGAGTTAGTGAGGTCGGCCGTAACTCGGTAACGGGTTGTTATGGCCACCTAAGTAAGTACACTTGCTGATGCTGTTAGTATTTCACTTGAAACGCGGCAAACTATTTTAAATTGAGTTTTGGCTTAAAAAAAGTAATTTCTCATTGGCAACCAAAGCACTATGTGATATTTGTTTTTAATTTCACTAATATCGCTCCACAATAACTTCTAATTATGCCCTAAGATTCAGAGGTTGCACCCATAACAACATTTCGATACAACTTAGGAGGCATAAACCTAAGACCATTCCGAAAATCGCCTTGGGCTGTTGTTCCCAAAATTGGGTGAAAAAATCGATATCTCGTAAAGTATCGATCAAGTAATTTAAAGTTTATGCTCATTGTCAATATGACATTTCACACTAGAAAACTGTTTTGCTTTTTTTTTTGTTTGTTCCATTCAGTTTTGAGTTACAGGGTAATCGGCATCCACCTGACAGTTTATAAAAGGGAACTGCATAAATTATTTCTCAGGAAAACGCAGAAAAGATGGAGCTTCATTTTTTTCATGTGGTATTTCGAAAACTCCTTGATCCCAATACGATATTCGAAGGACTCAGAAAGTCCTTTGGACTCCTCGCCATTAAATTTCCAAAGTCGTAGCTGTGTTTACTGGTCACTGGACGATCGGCACACACGCGGAAAAGCTAGGGTTACCATTTAACTACCATTGCAGAAGCTGTGGAGACGTTTCAGGGAAGGAGATTGTAGAGCATTTTTTCTGTAAATGTCCGGATTTGCCAGCTAGGCGACTAAGGACACTGGGAGCTTCTTTCTTCGACAGCCTGGGGCAGTGCGCCAAACTAAATCCAATCAATCTCCTCCTTTATATCAACAGCTCTGGCTGGCTGTAGATATCTGGCTGTTGGAGGTCACAACGGTGTAGTCACAAGGTATCAAAACGGCGCTTTAGTGCTACTTGAGGAGTGCCAGACCGGCACTTCAACCATTTCCCCTACCTACCTACAGGGTGTTAACAGTGGAAGTTAGCAAAGAGAAAAGTCGATACATTTCACAGTTGTTCTTTGATAAAGGCGAAAATGCAAACCAGGCCGCTGAAAGTGTGAGTGGTGTTTATGCTGCCGATACTGTAATAGTTAAGTGCGTGCAATTTTGGTTTCATCAATTACCTACTATATAAAATTGCTTTCTAGGATTTACGTAAAAAATTATCCTAATCAACCACATCTACTATGGAACATGATGAAGGTGATGATGATTAATTGCTATTGCGCCGATCATTGGACGTGCCAGGTTGGTTTCAGTAACGATGTGATTTCGGAGTGATAGGCTCAGCACTCCTATCGTCGTGGTGGAGTTGCCACCTTAGGTATAGCTTGCGAGGAATAGCATTTCCAAGAGGCACCTGCTTGCAACGGGACAGACGTTGTTTCAGCCGCAACTCACATAAAGGCAGACGCTGCAATGCAGAATCGTGGCAGAATGCTTATCTGAAGGTGGCATTTGTTCGGCTTGTCAGTAGGTATTATAGGGCATTGTGGATTGCTTGGAGAGCTTGCCATAACTCAAGGCATGATCGGCCACACTTATTATTCCTGCCGCTGCTTGTCAGCGACTGATTATAATAATAAACACGCAGCCTTTCATATCTGAAGGCAGTATCACTATTCGCCATCACTGACACGTCCAGTAGCCTGCAGCTCGGCTTCCGCGGAACTATCGGATACTGTAGAATATAGACAGCAATATTTCTATTAGAGAACGTCTTATACAACTTTTTACAGGTAATATTATTATAAAATTTGGCAACTTCGACTCTCTATAAAAGGCAACTAAAAGGTGTACTTCTACTTTCAGAATTATATGGTTGCTTTTCTATTTTAATCAAAAATTTAATGGTGTTGTACGATGTTATTGTATTTATTTCTTTCAAAGTATAATTTTCTTTCTAACTTTTCCAAGAATTTCCCACTTTCTTTCTATTTTATGCCGATAATAAAACAAGAAATTTAGTTCATTCAACTTCCGTCACTAACAGACTATTTTTGCAACGTCCTCATCTCACACTCACGCACACAAGCACATCGTAAATATTGTAAATGATATTTTGACATTTTTAATTTTCACCAAAAGACGTGCAATGCTCCCAATTACGCACACACACATCCATGCATGCACATGTGCACATGTTTTTGAGTGCTCATACATTTTTAGTATTTTCAATTGCATTTAAAGGAAATGTCTCCCACACGTTACAACAGCGCTGACGTAGACAAAGTGCCCCAAGGTGATGCTAATAAATTTTGAATTAAATAAATTCTGAAAAGGAAAGGAAGAAATGCCAAGTGTAGGAGTTAATACATATAAAAAGCTATAAATACATTTAGCCTTTGTGCACATCAGCGACTATAAAGCACAACAGAAGAAGAAGAAGATGCTATGAATGAAATGTAATAAAAAGTTGAATAGCAAAATAATTGTCAGGTGTGACATACAGGGAAATATTGCATTTGCTTAAATTAAATTTATTTTGCTTTAATAGTCCAGTACGAGTGAAAGGAAATCGAACGGCGTTTACAGTAGAAACCTGCTGCTGGTTTTAGTAAAGGTTGGTTGTAGAAAATATCTAACTACATAGGCATAGGATTATTATTATTGAGCCATATGTAAGTCACTGCGACCTCTGATGCGGTTCATGATGCTTAACGACAAGCCTAAATGAATTTGAGTACCTGCTCAAGCTTTTTGTTCCATGTCACTAATGGAATTAGAGTCGACCACCGAGATGGGCACACACGCTTTCACAAATTTATTAATTACTTTAAATTCTGTATATTTAGTTTGATTGTTCAAAATTCACTCCTTCTGCACATCAAATCTAATATTCAAAAAATCGGTGTTGTGAAAATTTTAAGCACTAAACATTTTTTCTTTTAATTTCTAAATGAAGCTTTTTCCATCAAAACTGTTGAACGTCCAATTCAATCAGTTGAAATGATTTCAAATACTATAAGCAACTATGAACAAGGCTAAATCAGTAATATTTCTAGCATAGCAAAACATGGGGGAGTTGCTTGGAATTTTAAAAATCTTCATTTATTCTTCAAAATGTAAAGTTCTTCTTCCCTCCACCCCGCTTCCTACACGTAGAAAAAAGTTATTCTATGAACTAAAAGTCAGCTGAAATTTTATATAACTTTTATAAAAGAGGGACTTATAGAAATAAAAACGAGAGTATTATCCACAAATGAAGTCTTCATTTACTCGGAAAGTCAAGCAGCAATAAAAGCGCTTGAATCAAAAACGCACTCGTCAAAAACAGTTCTAGAATGTTTTAAACTACTAAATGACGTATCTAAGTACTACAAGGTGCACCTTATCTGGATACCAGGCCACAGGAATATTGCAGGAAACTGTAAGACGGATGAACTTGCACGAACCGGTACAACGCTCGATCTCGAACCGGATAAGACGCTGATACCCATGCCTATAGCCACTTGAAAATTACTTATAGACAGGGAAACCATCAAAAAGGTAAATACAAGCTGGCAAAACCTCACAACATGCGAACTAAGTAGAGAGACATGGCCGAACTGGAACAGCGGTCGATCGAAGATCTTGCTAAGATTCAACAGAGAAAAATGATAGGTGTATTAACTGGTCATTGTTTAATAAGCAGCCACGCTAGAAGGTCAGGACTCCCGTACTTCGATTTCTGTAGAAGCTGTCTTAATACAGAAGAAGAGGGAACAGTCAGACACCGTTTATGTGAGTGTGAAAGCCTAGCTATGAGAAGGCTGCACACTCTTGATGCAGCATTTCTAACCGATGTAGCGGATATAGCCCATCTAAAACTAACGAAGCTCTGCTCCTTTATTAAAGCAACCGGATGGTTTGAAAAGGAACACGTAGAGTAAGGATAAGCTCCAGTGGTATCACAATGGACCTGCGGAAGGTCTAAGTGTGTCTCTATGACAACCACCCTACCTACCTACCTACCTACCTACTTTTATAATCTTCAATTATTCTTTTATAGTCTTAATTTATTCTTCAATATTTCATCACCTTAAGACACCTTATCTTACATGCCTTAGACCAAGGCTGGCTTGCATTATCGCCTTTGTCAAAGAAAAACTGTAAACTGTAACCGAATTTTCTCTTTGTTGACTTCCATTATTGACACTCTGTTGCTCACAACTGAATGCAATAAACAAAAAACAGCAAACGAAGTTTTTTAGTGTGAAATGTCACCTTGACAATGAGCATAAACTTTAAATTGTTTGATCGATACTTGACGAGATATCGATCGCTACAGCCATCTACCGAAAAAATAATGGATTTCCTTTTCCCCAAACTAATATTTACCATATTTATTGAGGCCCTTGCGCAAGGGGCAGTAGTATAAGTCTTTACCCGTAATTGTCGAAAAATGCTATTGAATAGTGTAATGGATAAAATTTATGTAAAATTGTGTTTAAATTTGGCGCATGTTAAATAATTTTCAATTTATACACGAAGTAATTTCAAGCTATTTTATTTTATATTAAGTTTAGTAAGTACCACACACAGAAACCCCCTTCAATTGTCGGAAAAGTGAAATTTTATATTATAAACAAAAAATCTTTTTTCTCAAACATATTACGCGCGCTAGTTTCACGCCTACTGCTTTACGCCCTCGCAGAATTTCATTCAAAGTCCAAAAAGGCTGACTTTCGTTTCATTTCAAAGGAAAATTAAATTTAATAAATGTTTCAGTTTATTACTTCACAAAAAATTTCTAATATAGTAATATTTTTTTTGATATTTTTTTAAATTTTTTGTGTTGTAGTTTTTGTTTTTCGCCAATAAGGTAATAAATAAAAATCTTGCTGTTACTAGTTCTAATAGACTGATTACGAGAAACTCCACACACAAAAAAAAAAAAATTTGGACGATAATGTTGTTTACAGTTTCAACGGTACTTAAATTTATCTGTATTTTTCTTTGATAACGCATTAAAATGATAACCGACAAGGCGTCAATGATTAGCAAATGAAGACAGACAAAAACAAAGTTGCACCTAATGGGCAAAAGCAGAAAAAACTGGCTAAATATTTACTTAGTATACTGCCTTCAATCGATTGAGGTCATCGAATTGCTAATTTAATCTTTTTGTTGTTCTTCAGAATTTCTTCTTCTGCAACCGTCATTTGTTTACCATCGAAATGGTCAACACCGCGCTTTGCAGTCTTATCAGTTGATTTATGGCCAAAGCGGCTCTTCGAAAATGAGAAATTGAAATGAAAAAACTAAAAAAAAAAATTATATTAGAAAAAATAAACACAAACCAATAAACGCTTCTCTAAAGACTGTTACCATTTTACGCTTGGCTCTACATAGCCACCAGTTATCATAATATACAAACACACGTAAATACTTTTTTTTTCGTGTTTTCACCCAATTCTACCACCAATCTACCGCTTTTCACACCTCCACGCCGCCAAGAGCAAAATATCCATTCAGAAAATTTCATTCATTGAAGCAACAAACTGGCGCTGTACCACTTTTTTCTCATTCCAATAATTTAATTTACTGAAAGAAATTCACCTTTGATAAACAATTTTCGCAAATTTGTTTACGCCAATGCGTGTAGCAGCCAGCAAGTCCATTCATTCGTACGTCCGTACGTCCGTCCGTTCATTTGTTCAAACCCAAATATTTGGCGTGCTGGTGTGAAAGTGAAAAATGTTCTTGTTTATCTGACTAAGAGCAATTGCAATCGCATTCTTGTGAAAATCTGGAATATAACAAAAAAAAAAAAAACAACAACATCTATTTCTAACAGCTGAAGATATATTTACGTAAGCGCTTATATGTACGTATGTACATGTTTATTAGGATGGCCCAGAAAAAAAAATTGTCTCCAAAGCTAATTCCGCTAAATTGGTTCTAAGGCGAAAAAACTATTTTTATCTACCAGTTTAATATTTACCCGTGCAGTCAACGCTTTAAAATCTTTAATTTTCATAGGAAAGAATGCACTTTCTTGATATTTTTTCCTTCACAATTCGCTTAACTTTTAACTTCTTTTCACAAACAGCCAACAAATTTTACTTATTGATTTAAAAAAAAAAATGTTATATATTTTTGTAGTGACGCTGACACGCCCAAAAAAACATAAATAAAAATAATTAAAAAACCGAAATATTACTTTCGTTTTTATTTACTTTTGCTAAATATAAAATAAAGATAAACTAAAAATATAGCTGACTCATTTCTTTGGCCACGGAACACTTTTGGGCGCGTCATCTAGAAAAACAAGTTTTGGGCCCATCCTAATATTGTATTTATATGAGGATATAAATATATACAAATGCTATAAATACTCCAATGTATATTATTTCATAAATCTAGCGAAAATATTCAATATCCACCTGCTCGTTTCGGCAAAAGGAAAACAAATGCCAGCTCAACCAACAGCTAATAAGAAAATAAGCAGATAATCACTTGCGAAATCAGATTCCTATATTTTCAAAAATTCAAAATTAAATTCAAAAATGTTCAATTTAATTTTTAGTGATGTGTATTTTTTATAATTATATAAAACAGTAAGTCTTGCAGGAGTATAGAATTTGAACTATTACTAACGGCTGATTTTTTAGCTATTATCTTTTTAAACAGTTGGTTTAAACAGCTGACGCACGTTTCGTGTTTTGTTTCACTGTCAAACATCTTCAGTTTGGTCTATAATTTAACCATGAATAGTCTTACAAACGTACAACGCTGGCAAAACATTGAATATTATTATAAAAATGCGCGTTCTGTTAAGAAAGTTTATCGCGCGCTTCTTCCATTTTACGGTCAGTTTAATCGACCCACTAAAGCGGCTATTCGAGCTATTGTAACTAAATTTAAAACCAAATTTACATTATTGGACATCAAACCACCAACACGCTTACGTAGAGTGCGAACTGAATAAAATATCGCAGCTGTATCGGCCAGTGTTAATGAAGACCATCAATTATCGATTCGTCGCCGTTCGCAGCAATTGGGCCTCTGTTACTCAACAACGTGGAAAATTTTGCGAAAGCATTTAGGTGAAATACAGCTGGTGGAAGAATTGTAGCCGAACGACCGCAACGCAGTATTTTTGGTGAATGGGCTCTTGGAAAGTTGGCCGAAGATCCACTTTTTATCGAAAAATTGTGTTCAGCGACGAAGCTCATTTTTGAATCAATGGGTACGTAAATAAGCAGAATTGCCGATTTTGGAGTGAAGATCAGCCAGAAGAATTGCAAGAGCTACCAATGTATCCAGAAAAGGTCACAGTTTGGTGCGGTTTATGGGCTGGAGGTATCTTTGGACTGTACTTCTTCAAAGATGCTGCGAATCGTAACGTAACTGCGAATGGTGGGTGAGCGCTACCGTGAAATTATATCCAACTTTTTTTTGCCGAAAATGCAAGAGCTTGACTTGCATGACATGTGGTTTCAGAAAGACGATGCCACATGCCACACAACACGCGTAACAATGGACTTGTTGAGAGGCGAGTTCGGTGAACATTTTATTTCACTTTCGGGGCCTGTCAATTGGCCACCCAGACCGTGCGATTTAACGCCTTTAGATTAGATGTTATTTTTTGTGGGGCTATGTTAAAGCTCATGTCTATTCAGACAAGCCTGCTTCAATAAACGCATTGGAAGACAACGTTAAAGCATTTATATGTGAGATACCGGCCGAAACATTGGAAAGAGTATGCCAAAATTGAACTAAGCGGATGTACCATTTGAAGCGCAGTCGCGGTCAACATTTGCATGAAATAATCTTCAAACATTAAATTATATGGACTATACTATCGATTTAAATTAAAATTTCATGCATTTTTCTGAATTTTACGTGTGTTTTTTTTTAAAACTTTCCTATAGCTCCTAAAACATCACCCTTTACAACTTAGCGCCTGAGTATGAAATACCCTGCTTTCGGACTTACAAAATTATACTAAAACAAAAAATCTTTTAGAGGCGAAAACGTATGCAGGCACTCACAAACTACTAAGCTTGGCACGTGTTTTTTGTTTTTTTTTCACTAAGGTTGAAGGCAAAGTGAAATCAAAGACGAGACGAAGATGAAGACGTTGAGCAAGCGGATTGAACCTGTGCGGTACTGTTTTTGAGGGCGAAACGCTTGCTTTAGTGAATTGTGCACATATCATCTAATTGTTTGCAACTGTAAAATAAATGTGAGCTATTTTGAAAAATGTTAATGGCAATTTGATTAATTAAAATAAATTATCTTGGACTTAAAAACTACTGTGAATGGTTTTCTGTCTCATTTTCGAATGGGTCGCATTGGGGAAGGGTTACTTTTCTTAAAATTTGGATTGTGCTTTTATGTGCTTCAATGTGCTACACCTCTTCTCCCTCCACTAACTAACTCAGAAGCTGTGGGTAAATATGTAAACATTTCCCATTTGAATTTTTACCTTAAAGTCACAAATAATCTTCCAGCGGAGTTTTATTACAATTTTTCCTTTGTTTTTCAATAAAGAGCTCAATTTTTGACAAAATGTAACCAAACGTATTAATTGACATTCTTGAATACTCGAAACATTTCTGTTCGTCTCGCCGTAACTCACAAGTGGTGAAACTCTCTACACAAATTTCTTTCGCGAATTGCTTTTTTTCTATTATCGTATTACCTATTTTTATATGGGTCTTCATTCTATCTAAAGCAGTGAACGCTTGAATTTGTTTAGATCTGGAAACAGACGGAAGTTGCTAGGAGCCAAACCTGGTGGATGCTCTAACAATTCGAACTTTAATTCATGGATTGAGGCTATTGGCAAAATTCTCTTGCATCACAGTGAAAAATAATTTTTTTCTTTTGCAAACTGGGTCTTTTTGCACGAATTTCGATTTTTTTCCTTCACTGCACACGAACTCAACTCGTTTCAAAGTCGAAGAACCGGGTTAACACCTCTCTTCTGCCTCTTTTTTTGATTTAGGATCGTGGTGATGGACTCAAGTCTCATCCACAGTGATGAATCAATGCACGAAATTTACTTTATCCTTTCGAAAACGCTCTAAATGTTGCTGAGAAGGTCGCATCCGAGTGTGTTTCTGTTCCATTGCTAGCGAATGCCCCACCCATTGTGCAGACAGTTTTTTCCAACCCAATACTTAGGTCAAGATATTGCTCACACTGCTCCATGAGATGCCTAGGATTTCTGCTAAATCTAGAATTGACAGAATGAAAGGGAACTTCACATACGTTCATGTGATATGTGGTACACCCACCATAACAAAAATAATTTCGCTAACAGCAACGCCCTCTCTTATCGAACGCAAAATTGTTGAACAACCTAGTACCCACATATAGGGTAGGCCATGTAAAATTTGCTTTTTGAATCGGCTATAAAAAAAAAACCAATCAATATTTTTTCAAACTTTTTCTTTTATTTTGAGGATTAAACATTGTCATTTATGAATGAAAAATAATATCGTTCAAATGATTGCCACGACTGGCTTTACACTAGGCCATTCGATCAACCCAATTTTTAAGCACATTTTCAATTGTTTGGGCTCCAATTTCATGAATGGCAACTTCGATTTCGTGTTTTAAAGCATCAATCGTCTCTGGATGGTTTGCATAGCATTTGTCCTTAACGGCTCCCCACAAAAAAAGTCAAACAGTGACTCGTTGTGGATGCATTTGCTTCTCTACAGTAACGTGTGGATTTTCTGAGCCCCAAATCCGACAATTTTGCTTATTGGCATAGCCACCGATGTGCAAATCAGAAAAGAAGAAGAAGACTCACCACTTTGGAAATAGGTTTTCAATATTTCCCAATTTTGCTCAGCGTCCCATTTCGTAAATGCCAAACCTTCAAGTAAATTATGAACACATTTGACATGGCATTTGTGTTACCATTCTCAAAAAAATAGGTGGTTCAAAAAGCAAACGCTATATGGCCTACCCTGTACACTTGTTTGCACTTACCACCTATCACTGCCTGTAGTTCCTTCGGCGATTGTCACTTGTTGTCATGAGGCTAACACTTTATGTTTCCTGAAGGTCGTCTATTCCAGCAATCGTATCGAAAATCTCGCCGAAATTAGCTGACGGCCTTATCAGTGGTATTTTTATTTTTTTATTAACATTTTTTTGGATTTGTTGTTTTACTTATCATAAGAAAAGTATATGGATTTTTTTTAAACTCAAAATTAAATTTATAAATTATAAAAATTAATTTTTTCGTCTGATTAAGGCTTTTCCCACTGGTACTTATGTAAAATTTGTATTTTTTAATGGTATTTATGGTCCGCAAAACTTTTGAAACTCTTATCTAATAGAAATACAAACACAATTTTTGGTTTCACGAGAGATGTTAAGCAATCAGCATTTGATTTAGTGGGAAAGTGCTTTTTCCTGAAACTCCTGCATCACAACCAGCGTTGATAGTCACGTAGCACAGTGAAGAGGTTTTTCTTCTTATAATTCCATTTTCACAAAATAAGTTTTCATGAAAAATATTATTTAATACTTGATTATAGTGTGAAAAATTTCTGTGTAGTTCGGTGAAGCAACACAACCGGGCGGGCATCTGCAATATGTGTGTGTGTGTGTGTGTGTGTGTACTTTGAATTACATAAACAGTTGTAAAGCATTTATCACTTTCACCATAAATGAGTTTGGCCAAAAACAAAAAAAACAAACAACAAATATATATGTGTGTATGAGTTCTAGGTCCAAATATCTTATACCGAAAATTTAATCAAACATTTCTTGCTTTGGCGCACGCAGTAAAACAAACCCAAGGTCGATATCATCTGAGGAAATTTAGGTTTATTATTGCGTTTCTGGTGTTTAGTTTGCATGCTTCTTAGTATTGAGAAATTATGCCTATCTGCCTATAGAATATCATGCTGCGCACAATTTGGGAATTTTCCAAAACTTAAAGGTCAGAATAAATACAACACCGCAATTAATTTAAATGGCAAATAGGCAGAGAGTGTTTTCTTTTCATCTTCGTGCCCAGTTTACGCCAAAGCTCATACAAATAAAATAGATTATTTTTCCTTAAATATACATACATACATACATACATACATATGTACACATGTACGTGCGCAAGTGTTTGGTAAAGAATTACGAAGAAGTGTTTATCTTATTAATTAGCAAAGAATTTAGTGAGGCGGCAAAGTAAGAAGAAACTAATATGGAAGGTTAATACAGAGAATCCTTGTGCCTTTGGCGCCACTTTTGGCAGGCATTAGTTCAAGTTGATGCTTTTAATAGACAACAGCAAGCAAGAGAAAGCATAGGTAGCCAATCAAGAATAGGGAAAATAAGAAGAATTTAATTTGTTAGGGGTTTGATTTTGGTTAAAACTTTTAATTTTTTGAGCAGACTCACCAAATTTTTAGAACTTTAGTATCCGCAGCGTGAATCGAATATAGGGACTGCTTCTCAAGTTTTCAGCTAAAAATTTCACCGGTTGAGATTTAACATTTTTAAGTGACAAGTCTAATTTATGTACCGTAATTATTTTTCTGTCAGTAACTTCAAAGGTATTCAAAGAAATCGTTTGTGAAATATAATTTTTTTGTATATTTTCGTCATATGACAGACGATATAATTATAGAGGAATTTCGCCTTCTTTCCTTCCTTCCTTCCTTCTATTTGGCTTAGAGAACAAATGCGCACCTATACACATGCATGCATATAATTTACAATTGCTTATATGAGTATATAGATTTTCTTTTACTGTACTAATTAATGTTTTAATTTTATATTGTTTATTTTTTTGGTTTTGTTTTCAATGGAACTTTGTCATTTTTCATAAGTGAAATTTTGTTTTTTAAATTAAATTTAAATTTGGAATCGTTTATTAATGCCGTTCAGACATTTTTGATGTTAACCCTCTAGTGCATAGAAAAGATTTTTTATAATAAAATTATGTTTTGTACTAATTAGAGGCCATAAAACATAAATATAATATTATTTTTATTTGTACGACCCGAATTCGCTCTGTGGCCCTGGAAATTAGCACCCCGCCTCTGGACGGTCTTATGCAGGTAGCTTAAAAAAAATTACTAAAAATACAATACCACTTAAACAAGTAAACAGAAAACGTTTATTTATAAAAATTTAAGTAATATATAAAATAGTACACAAATTGTTAAGTTTGGTTCAAAGTCTAAGAAGAACGAATATATGTACATAATATACATTTACTTAGAAATAACTTCCCACCATATCTTCAAAAATGTCCTTTATTCAGCATAAAATTCCTTAAAACATGATTTTTTGACAGACATGCAAAGTGGTATGTTGCATTTTTCGCAATAAACTTGAGTCTCCGATTTACATGGCTTGTTACAACATTGACGTTTACTACTTTTATCGCAGAAATTTGGCCAATGATTGAGACAATCATACCTTATATTGGGTGGTGGTAGGTACAGTAACTTGCTTCCTTTTGGTACTTCTTCGGCTTGTTTTTCTGCAGTAGTGGGGCGACCAAATTTTTTCGTTTCCGATATGAGCAGGAGAGTTTCGGCGATTTCTTCCCGAAATCGTGGAAGCTCGACACGCTGACGTTTTTCACGATTGATGCGATGGTATAAAACGTAAGCATTCACTATTGCCAAGTCGATAACATGGTGAAATATACGAGATGGCCATTTACGAGTCTTCATGCGAATTTTGTAGCGACCAATTAGACTGTTCATCAAGTCCACTCCGCCCATGTGCCGGTTGTATTCTTTGACAATGTTTGGACAGCTCACATATTCATACTGTTTTCTATTGCGGTTATAGCGACGGGACAATGTGTTTCGGTCGCTCGGATTATTCGAGTTAAATGGCTGCACACCTGCATACGTTGACGCTAAACGAACTGGTTTGCTGTCCTTCCAAACAACAGTAGAAATATCTACTCCAAATGCGGTGGCAACGAAATCCCCCGAATATCCACGAGGAGCTTTTTTCACCACTAGCTGTTCATCGGCAGATAGTATACAGTTTTTCACACGGTTGGCTCGAAAAGTTCCAAGCGAATAAATTCCACGGGAAAGAGAAAGATCAGATACAGAAATGTTGTTTGCTGTTTCTTGTAGAAAGGAATCATTTTGATTGGGGACCACAAAATCTGGGTCATTCACGTCGTTGTCACTATCGAAATCATCGCCTTCAATTTCCTCATCACTGTTTTCGCAAAAGTCCATAAAGTCGTTGAACTCCTCATCTGACATCTTCGACAAGTCGTATTTGCGTTTGCTTCCCCACCGCGACATTTTTCTAGTGATAAAAAATATAAATCAGCATAATATGTGAACTTGAAGTTCAAAATAACTGAACATTTTTTTGAACGCACTGCATACGGCCTCCTGTAGACGGTTGCAGCGTGAAGCACACAGTGGCACAATGTACATAAAAAAAAACTTGGAGAGCACTTTATCTCACTCTACACTTCTCAATCTACTTACCAAATATTTTTTTAACTCAATATTCCAATAGGGCACTTCTTAGGAAGTCTCACAAAAATACCTTCTCAAAAAAATACTTTTTTCGGTTATTTGATCACTTCTTTTAATTCCACTTGCAAAATTTTTGTAATAGAGCACATGCAGCTTTCACGATCAAGGGTAAACTGAAGAACATGAATCGTGTAAGCTGCATGGCAAACAAAAAAGCACTTCGTGTTTTTAGTTTATTTTTTTTTTTGCTTTTAAGTGTTGCCCGCCTGTAGGCGGTTATATGCACTAGAGGGTTAAAGATGCACCTCGCACAGGCAGGCCCTTAGTCGAAGATGTCGATAAAATCACAGAACTAATCTAAATTGAGTGGCATTTTAGTAGTTGTAGCATCGGCAAGGAGCTAAAGATCGTCCATTAAAAAATGTTCGCAAAATAAAAGTAAAATTTTTGAGTTTCTTTTCCCTCAAACTAATACAATATTTTAATTTAATTTTAATTCTTATTTTTCCAATAGAGCTTCATGATTTTTCGTAAATGAAATTTTGAATTAATTTTTGTCGGCAAATTTTTGTTTCAACTTTTTTAGTATGAAAAATGGCTAGACCGTTGTTTCTGTATATTAAAAATGTTATCAAAAACAAATAAAGCGGATGATGTACGATAATGTAATCAGACAATTTGCTTGATATTTTTTTTTTCACTTTGAGGAGAGGATATGAACATATTGGAAAATTATTGAAATACTGTGTGTGCAAAAAGTAAGGTGAATTTAGTTGTAAAATAAAAAATTTTCATTTATTCTTGGAAATCAATTTCATCCCCTTCAAAATAATCCCCTCTCGATGAAATACACTTATGCCAACGATTTTTCCAATCCCCGAAACATGCCAAATAGTCCATTTCCGGTAGAGCCATCAGCACCTTCTTCGATTCAGCTTTCATCTCCTCAATCGACTCGAAACGCGTTCTCCGGAGTGGTCTCTTGAGTTTTGGGAATAGCCAGAAGTCACACGGAGCCAAATCAGGCGAATACGGCGATTGCGGAACGATATGCGTGGAATTTTTGGCGAAATGGTCACGAAGAACGAGTGCAGTGTGAGACGGTGCATCATCGTGATGCAAAAACCAAGAGTTGTTGGCCCATATTTCTGGTCTTTTTAGACGAATTGCTTCACGTAAACGACGCATAACGCTCAAATAATATTTCTTATTAACAGTTTGGTCAGGTGGAAGGAGTTCATAGTGCATCACACCACGAAAATCGAAAAAACTGTCATCATGACCTTTATTTTTGAACGACTTTGACGTGCTCTTTTCGGTCTGGCCTCGCCTTTAGCACGATATTCGTTTGATTGGTCGGTTGTTTCAGGGTCGTAAACATAAATCCAAGTCTCATCTCCCGTAATGATGCATTTGAGCTTGTCCTGATAGTCTGAAAGTATTGTTTCACACACATCAACGCGATGACTTTTTTCCAAGAAATTGAGAGTTTTCGGTACCAAACGAGATTTGACTTTTCGTAGGCCCAAATGGTCTTTCAAAATGGTTTTCACAGATCCTTCTGATATTCCGATCATATCAGTAAGGTCTTTAACAGTCAACCGACGATTTTTGAGCATTAACTCCTTCACTTTATTGACGTGTTGACGTCGATGGTCGTCCGGAGCGCTCCAAGTCATCAACACGTTCTCGACCCTCTTTGAAGTCTTTGTACTACTTATAAACATTTTTTTGCAATATGGTCGAATCACCAAATGCCTTCTGCAACATGCTGAACTTTTCCGCAGCCGAAATTTCATTCCGCAAACAAAATTTGATAGCACTTCTCTGCTCAATAAAATCAGACATTGTAAAAATCGAAAAATGCACTCTTGGTCGTTTGGTAAACACAAACGTAAATATATTACTGATAATGACATTCACATGAAAGTTGGCCCAGATGTTATTAACAGTGCTGCCAACTCATGAAAAAAATAACTAGAGCGAAATTTTAAGCCCGCGAAGTTTGACAAATAAATTCACCTTACTTTTGCCCACAGAGTTAATTCTTAATGGAGATTATAAATAATTTATTTATTATAGTATGTTATATAATATACAATATTAACAATATGTAATTTTTGTACAATTAGGGTCTTATGTTTTTTTACCAATGTAAGAAGAATCTGTTATTATTTTTTTGTTTTTGTTTTTTTGTAATTACCCTTTAAATCTTATAGGTAGTTAGATCAGTCGGTGTGAGTCGCTCTAATCTTCGTTTGATATTTTCTGGTATTTTACGCATTTCTTCGTTTTGGTGGACTGACAGTCGCTGGAATTGCTTAGTGCTACATTTTGTGATTGTTTCTTGGATTGTGACTACGTTTAAGCCACGATGTATGGCTTCATTGGAAATAAACCGACCAGCTTTTGTTATATTTCGTAATATTTTGGATTTTGTTCGCTGTATGAGCTGAATATTTGTGTTTTTAGCCGTTCCCATATTTCTATTCCGTATTTCCAGATAGGATTAATAATTGTTTTGTATATAGTCACCTTATTATAAAGTGATAGTTTTGATGCTCCTCCGATTAGCTAACTTAATTGCCGGTACTTATTCTTGATTTGATTTCTTTTGTTAATGATATGCTGCTTCCATGTTAGTTTTTCGTCAATAGTTATTCCAAGATATTTTGCTGCTGGGCAGATTTTTATTTTGTTGTTTTTTTAAGGTAAGCTTTTATTTTGATGCCTTTTTTTTATATATATAACTTGTATAGTTTTGTCTTTATTAACTTCTATACCCCATTCGTCAAACCAATTAACTGTATTGTTTATTAATTTTTGAAGTGTAAAGGTCGCAATTTTTCGCCATTGTTTGATGCCATTAATACAGTATCATCCGCGAACGTTGTTATCATTGCATTATCTGTTGTCGGAGTTGGCACATCAGCGGTGTATATTAAATATAAAAGAAGACCTAATACAGTGCCTTGGGCTACTCCAGCCTTCATTGGTAAAATATTGGAATATTCGTAAAATTTTCGATCAAGTATGTAGCTCTTCTTTCTTTTAATTGGCGCTTACATCCTTTGTGGGTGTTTGGCCCAGACTCCAACTTCTATTTAGGGCGTTCGTCTCGATGTTGTTCTACTAATGGAAGTTCTATATCTCATTGAATTTTGATAAAATAAAATGTAAGTGGTTTCAAAATCGCTCTGATTTTAAAAAACATATTTTTCTTCCACATAAAAAACGATGGAGCATTCGTTACATGGTAAACAAAATACTCAAGACCGTCGCAAAAAAAATTTAAAAAATCAACGCGATTTTTGTGCCACTTGAAACTTGAACTTTATTAGACAAAAATTCAAGTGGCTAAAAAGTGCGTACCAGAAACTTTGTTAAAAATTCTATATAAAAATTGTGAAAGATTGATAAAAATTTGTTGGTTTTTTTTTAGTTATGTTTATTTTTTTTAATTTGGCAAAGTTTGAAACTCTTGGAAGGGAATAAACTATATTTTCATAAAAAAATATTAAAATAAAGTAAATTGTCAAACTTGGTCAACGAGTCCTAGTGCTCTACAGGGTTGCCAATATTTGACGGACCCATGTGTTTTTTTTTTTAAATCACAGAAAAACACAATTTTTTTGATGCTGACGATAATAATCATTTTATTTGGTTCAAGTAGATTGGTTGACATCACTTTTTGAATATGATATCTCCCAAATGGCCGCCTTGAGCCTGTACGGCGTATTGTGCCCATTTTGCAGCATTTTCCATAGTTTTAGCTACCATTTCGGCTGGAATAGCGGCGGATGTTGTTCTTGAGCTCTTCTATGGTCTTTGGCTTTTATTAATATAAACCTTTGATTTTAAATATCCCCACAAAAAGAAGTCAGGTGGCGTTAAATCGGGCGAACGCGGTGGCCAGTCAAAATCGCCATTTTTCGACATCAAACGACGAGGAAACAATTTCTTCAAAAAATCGATTGTGGTGCGAGCTGTGTGTGGTTGAGCGCTGTCTTGTTGAAACCAGAACTGCCTCATACGCTTTCGACGAATAATTGGCATCTCAAAAGTGGTCATCATATCGCGATAACGCTCTTTCTTCTTCTTCTTCTTCTTTTTCTGACTTCTTTTGTTGAATGTAAATTTCAACAATTTGGGAGCGCTCGCGTGGCGTGTACTGTTCCATGGTAAAAATCTGTTTGGACTGACGCTTCCAACGCGGTATGTCATTAAGCGATTTGACGTCTCTGTCAAAAGAAACAGGGTTCCCAGATGCGTCCGTCGAATATGGGCAACCCTGTAGTTATTTAATAGCCTAGACTGATGGTAGCGTTTATCGGGCTTATCGGCGCAGTTAATTCAGATTTAAATTGTAGTGCAGCAGACGGATTAGTGAACAGCTGATTTGCTTATTGGATAGTTTTATCAGTAAAAGATGGGCCGAAGGCAACAAATACGGATATAAGCTGCACTGATAGTTATTATTAAAAAAAAAATTTGATATTTGTAAAAAAAAATAAAATAAGAATTTGCAATTTCTCAAACTGCTCCGATATATCAAAGCAATTAATGTCATTTCGAACGTGTTAGTGCAAACTACCATTGCACCCAGCCTTCCTTGTTTTTCTCTTTAAAAGTTTCAGTCTTTATTCTTCAAAATAGAAATTAACAGCTTTTTTTCGGCAATTTTGCCATCGAATATTCCCCAAATCTGCTTAAATTATGAGAATTAGGTCTATTTGTCAATCCGAATTAGTTGCACTTAATTCCTGAGATAATTTCGAGTTAAGTCGTTAATCCCGATTAACGCCATCGTCTGTCTAGGCCATACTGCATGTGGCGAAGGTTATCAAATTGAAAACAAATAATATTGTAACTGTAAATTTAGGTATGTCCGTATGCACTTCGCCGCGCTTTCCATTAATACTGCCATAAACACTGCTGCATTTATGTGTTAACACAACAACAAACAACCAAATTCAATTACAACAACAAAAATATCTTACAATCATTTTAAGTACTTAATACAATTCAAAACAAAGTGCTTTTATAAAACCTTCGTTTGTCAACTTTCAACAAAAATGCTTTTCATGCATTTCAAGAAAATGTGACAAAACAACAACTACATAAATCCAGAGCTTAATAGCTCCAAAGCTAATGCATATCTACAGTAACTACGCCATCACAACAATTCCATTGCTATCTTCGGGTAAACAAGCCAATAAATGCTAACAAAGAATTTAATTATATTGACGACAAATAACAACATTACATAGACAGCAGCAGCGGCGGAAGAAGCAGAGGCAGCACCGGCAGCGGCAGCGGCAGCATTAGTTATTTATGCAGTTAAAAGCGAAAATACAAAAACACTTTTTGCAGAGAATACAAAATATGCAAGTACACCGCCACTAGGCGAGTCGGCGAGTCAAACGGCAGCTTCTACGAGAAACAATAATAGCAACAACAATAGCCATGTTGAGAGCGTGGACGGAATGACGTCAAATTACATTGTCACTTCCGCAATGCGGACAACATTAGCAAACAGCAAAGATCAGCGGCAGCAGCAGCAGCAACAGGAGCGGCGACAGCAAGAAGAAGCGTCGGCAAAAGCAACAACTAATGAAATAGCATTAAAAATCGCTACATTAGCAACAGGAAGAACAACAGCAGTGCTATGTAATGCGAACAAGAAAAACAAAAACAAAAAACAACAGCAACAAGAATAAAATCAGCAACAGCAAAAGCAGTGGGAAACTCAACAAACAAACAGTAGCGGCTGCCATTGCCAGCGTCGGGGCACTGGTGCGATGAATAAGTGCGACCGCGTGAGTTGACGACACTCGAGCAACGACAAATCTGTCATGCAAATCTCAGCAAGGCGACGACAAAATGTAAAATGCAGGCAATTTGTTTGGGGCGAGTGAGCAAAATATGCATAAGCACAAGGGTGTATGCATGCACACATAAAGGGTGTCTTTTTTGGTGGCCGAGTACCTCGAATTGTGAACACGTTTTACTGTGACGGTTCGAATATCCTGGCATGAAACACCAAAAGACCCAATTTTTTTTTTGTCAAAGGGGTCGCCCCTCGGCAAACAATGGCAATTATCGGAGTGTATTTCTGAGTGTGAAGAAGCTCCTCATAGCAAAATAAAACAAGCAGCTGTCGTACGGAGGCGACATAAAACTGTTCCTCTACTCGTGGAAAACATCAAGACGTACAACACAAATAGGAGGAAGACCTCGCCCAAACGCTATATAAAGGGTATATGCGCGATTATAAAGAGTTGTCAGATTGGAGCTACTTTTTCGAATAGGGTTTTTTGACAGATCACTAGGGACTACTATCAAACTAAATACATCATTTTTTTCGGCTTAATTGACATTTCATCATGAAAAGACTTACGCCTCAGCAACGTTTACAAGTCGTGCAATTGTATTACGAAAATCGAAGCTCTGTGATAACTGTTCAACGCGCGCTCAGTCCAACTTGTAATGATGACGCGATGAGTGGTGATCTCCACAATATTTGGTTCCAACACTACGGTGCTACTTGCCACAGTAACTTCGAGCCAACATTCGAGGCGTTCCTGCCGAAATACACCCTGTTGTACCCTGATGAAGAATGTGTGGAAATTGGATATCATGTCCGAAATAATATTTTAACACTAAATAAATGTGTTTTATTTCCACTTGCGCTTTTGCGCCGCTACAAGAAACACCCTTTATATGCACATACATATGTATAGATATGTGGGCTGCCGCATTTTTGCAAAAATCTCTCACTCATGCATATTTCAGCAGCGCTCAGCAATAATGTTGGCATCTTAAATTATATGTATATATAAATATATATAGTGCATACATATGTCGTAGATTCATACACACTTATACTCATTTTAAATACCCCGGCAGCAAAGCAGAGGGGAGTGCCAAAAACTACTTTCATACTTCTTATTTCAGATCTGTCTTCAAACTAGTGAAAAAGGATAAAGATTAGCGCCGACTGCAGCTCAGTGACTTTTTTTCGACCGCCATTCGCTTAGTCCCGGATTTGATGTCCTTTGTGGACATGAAAAATCTGATGGTAAGCTATGGTAGGCATGAAACAGGAATAGAACTGAAATAAATAAGTGTAAATCTTCTCTAAACGCGATCGTCCCTTGGCGGGTAATAGCGAATCTCTGATTGGGTTTTTATTATCATTAAAGCTACTTCGAGAAAACCCACTTGCCATTCGCAATATCAGGATGTGCACCACGAAATTGAGTAGAAGATGCACCAAATGCCTAACAAAGGATGGACGCGCTAAGGGTTGATATGTGCGAGGAAAAATTAAGGTCACTTTTTTTAAGGACGAAAACAAATTGATGGAACATTCTAACATTTTCTCGTCCCTTAGAATAGATTTACAAATCAATAAGAACGCAGGAACTACAAAAAATGAGTATGTTTATTAATGCTTTCGATTTCCAAAACAATCGCTCAAGGGACTTGGTAGCACTTTTGGGCAGTTAACATTGTATTTATCTGAACTACGGACAGATCTCTCTATCCCCAAACTGGAGTTTAAGGGTCGCGCCAGCGTAACCTTTCGAAGTAGGCAAGATTGGAAGGGGAAAATATGCAGCGAAGCTGGTGCTTCTGTCTTAACTGACGGCGCCAAGATGGAATCGGGAGTCGGAGAGGGGTTTTCTCTAACTCAGCAAATTTATTTATTTCCTTAAAATTGCCGTGTACTGCTAGTGTTTTTCAGGCAGAAATCTTTGCGATCCTGCAGGCATGCAAAATGCTTAGGAAACGTGGGAGCGAGGGAGATATTAACATCCTTTCTGATAATGAAGCCGCGTTCAAGGCTCTGACGACGCCCTGCTGCAGATCCAGACTAGTCAACTCCTGTAAGGAGGAGATCAAATCTCTTTGATGAGTAGGTAGCATTTCTCTGATCTGGGTTCCAAGATATAGGAAATGAAATTGCTGATGAGCTTGCCAGGAAAGGGACTGAATTAGCCGATCATCGGCATTCCGCTGTCTGTTGTTAAAGTGGAATTGCACAACTTTTTTCTCAGGAAAGCGTAGAAGAATTGGAACTCCTTTTTTTGATGTGCTATTTAGAAAACTCTTTGGCTACTGTACAATAGTCAGCGGACTCAGAAAGTCCTGAGACTCCATACCCTTCAATTTCTAAACTCGTAACTGGGTTTACCGTTCGTTGAATGATCAGCTCTCATGCGGAAAATCTAGGTTTACCATTTAATTCCCATTGCAGAAGCTGTGAAGACCGTTCAGAGAAGGAGACTGTTGAGCAACTTCTATGTAAATGACCGGGATTGGCAGCTAGACGACTAAGGTCACTGGGTGCTCCATTTTTCGACAGCAGTGCGCCGACCTAAACCCCATCAATCTTCTCCATTACTTCAAGAGCTCTGGCTGGCTTTAGATATCTGCGTCTTGGAGGTCTCATAGTGGTATCAAAATGGCGCTTTAATGCTACGTGAAGTGGTATTTTAACAATTTCACCTACCTAACTACCTACCAATTCAAATGCAACTTTTGCGCTTCTTGAAGCTGCTTATCTTCTTTTCTTTTTTCCATAAAAGCTTTTGCGCTCATCAGGTCTCTTCCTCTAAAATCAGAAACAAAAACCTTTCTACTATTACAATAATATTTTTTTATTTTTATTTTTTTTGAGAAATCTCTAACAACTATGTGAAATAATGGTTTGCAAAAATGTCAAACAATGCAATCATCAATAAAAACAGATCAATTCAACAGCATCACTAACCCACACCATCGCGCCATGGTTGCACTGTAGCAGTGTAAGTAAGTGAGGAAATCGAAAAGAATTTACATTGCTGACGCAATTTATTGCTTGTTATTGTTGTACATATTATATAGCAAATATATACCATGTTGCGTTGCCTGCTTATGTTGTTCGGCGTTGTTTTTTCCCTGTCTTTGATTTGGCTTGCTGGCTTTAGATGCAATCTTCGTTTCCTTTACATTGACGTATTTTCTTATTTTTTAAATTTCTGTTTTTGTTTTCAAGTTGATTGTACTATTTCGCTATTTTCTCGATTTTGGTTATTTTCCTTTTAAAAAATTGGCGCATTTATTTTTTTAAATTTATTTTGTTTTCTTGGGAAATTGCTGCCAAAATAGATTAGTGCGGCATCACGCCAACCGGGCTATAGCTGCGGTCAACAGACAATTGCGCAAACCTACAAATGCATGCATACATATTTACATGTATATAGTATGCACATACATACTTAGACTCTGCGTAAGCAGCCCGAGACGCATTGTGAAACCAATCGTTGTGGGTAGACAAATTAATAGACTTGTTACCGAAATGACTCGGTCGATTGTTTGCCAGTTTGCTTAGCTTGCAAAATGTTAGAGTTATTAAAGGAATATTTCGAGCCAACGATTCATCAAAGCTAGGTTCGTTGTAGTATATAACCTGCTAAAAACCCAAAACAGACACGCTGCTTTCTTTAAAGCTTTGAAATGAAAATGCATGTGAAGGACGGCAATATTGGCAGATCTCATAAAAGGGATCGTTCAGCTAAATCCCTGATCAATGTAAGGTGTTATATAAAGCTTAGTAAAAAGATAAAAGAAATCTCCTTAATGCCGGGTATAATTTCAAAATATTACGTAAGCCTAGAGCGAAATTTGAATCCGCTTACTTTAACTTTTCCCACCACAAAAACCACCGATCAGGCCTTTCTTCACAATAATTGTACGACCTTTACGTCTACTCTGTAGCAAAGAGCGATGCCTAGAATTGGTTGTGTGTTTAAATATATATAATAATATTGATTGGCGCTTATACCCTTTGTTGGGAGTTTGAATAAGCTCTTCCGATGGATCTGCAGACTTATGCCGCTTCCGATAAATAGTTTTTCCATGGGAAGCTTCTTCTTGGCAGATATGTATTCCGATGCTCGGAGGGGTGACCGCTATTTAAACAACTTTTTCATTGATCATTTGACGGGGCACAGCCTTAGGTTTGGAACCCAGTCACTACCGAATGGTACTCCCAGCCAATTCATTCCTATACGTAAATATAACTGATGTGCTTCAAACAGCATTCTTCTTAACAGAAAACTGGCCAATGCAAGCAGTGAAATTCCACACCGTTTGACTACTTTCTAGAACCGTAACTAGTCATTTTTTAACAAATAGAACATGCATACATACATATACATATACATATAACTCCGTTGTAGAAACAACGTTCTCCAGATTCTACGAAAAGTCGCATTGTTCCATCGCCTACGATACTCGCCGTCGCCAAAGGTCCAAAAACCTTCCGCAGAATCTTTCTCTCAAACATTCCGAGGGGTGCAACAGAAGTGGGAGCAGTAGCGGTAGTGGGAGTACATATGGTTAATTTCGCAAGTACTACTACGGGCAATTCCAAGTTTTTTGCTACTACTTCAACTACAGAGAGCACTGAAAATTTATTTTGACTGTTATTCTCAGCTACCAGCGAAACGTAGCTAGGAGAGGAGCAAAACATTTGATACCGCGTTTTGTACTACCTGTTCCACTACTCATCTGTTCAAGTTCAGAGTAGTAGAGATAGCAAAAATGAAAACTAGGAAGTTGCGGAGCAGTTTCAATCCCTGGCAAAAACCAAATAAATCGAATGGGCAAATTTGTGCAAAGTCAAGAAAAAATATTTATATTGGAGGTTGAATTAGTTTTAAAGGTGTTTTTCGAAGATTTGGGGCTTTATTGTGAAAAAACGGTACAAAATATTTTATTCGAAATATTGGCCATCGCTAGCTACAACTTTTGCCCATCTTTCGGGCAATTTCCGGATGCCGTTTCTCCAAAATTCTGGCCGCTGCTTGGCTATCCATGACTCAACCCATATTTTGGTAGCCTCGTACGAGGAGAACCGCTGGTCCGCCAAATCGAGACTCATATGCCGGAACAAATGATAATCGGAGGGAGCTATGTCTGGACTATACGGCGGGTGGGGTAACACTTCCCAGCCAAGCGTTCCAAGGTATTTTTTGACAGGTTGAGCAACATGCGGCCGAGCGTTGTCATGTTGCAAAATAACCTTGTCGTGCCTTTTTACCATTTCCGGCCGTTTGTCTTTCAATGCCCGGCTTAAACGCATCAATTGCAGTCGGTAACGATCCCCCGTGATTGTTTCGCCCGGTTGGAGCAGCTCAAAATATACGACGCCGACCTGATCCCGCCAAATGCAGAGCATGATTTTCTTGCCGTGAATATTCTGCTTGGCCGTCGACGTTGATGCGTGGCCGGGCAAACCCCATGATTTTTTGCGTTTTGGGTTATCGTAGTGGATCCATTTTTCGTCGCCAGTCACCACCCGATGCAAAAAACCCTTCCGATTTTGTCGCTCGATCAGCAATTCGCACGTAAAAAATCGCCGTTCGACGTCGCGCAGCTTCAACTCGTACGGGACCCAAAGTCCTTGCTTTTGGATCATTCCCATTGCTTTTAGACGCTTGCAAACGGTTGATTTATCAACGCCCAATGATTCAGCAAGCTCTTCTTGGGTTTGGCACGAGTCCTCGTTTACCAATTCCACCAATTCCGCGTCCTCGAACTTTTTGGGCTGGCCAAGACGCTCCTTGTCTTCGGTGTGAAAATCACCACTTTTGAATCGTCGAAACCAGTACTCACATGTTGAAATCGACGGAGTATGGTCTGGGTAGGCCTCCTGCAGCAATTCACGGGCTTGGGCTGTATTTTTTTTTCAAATTGAAGCAGAAAAGCAAAGCTTCCCGCAAATTGCGTTTCGACGGCACGAAAGTTGACATACTCGGAGCACGAAAACACTGCGTTGTTTATACTTCAGCGAAATGACAGATACTGATAAACAAAGCCTAGGGATGAGGCTTTGTCATGAATATATATTCAGTATTGCCAACGCGATAAAGTGATAAATAGCGCCATCTGTGTGTCACCTTTAAAACTAATTCAACCTCCAATAAATTTTCATCGAAATTGCACACTTTTTATTCAAAATCTTTTGAAAAGAGTATGCAGTTTTATATATTAGCTCATTGAATTCTGGTTTGCGTTCATTTGTGATATTTTTTTGGCTTCGCTTTTATTAAAAAAAGTCGAGAAAATGCACAGGCAACAACAAATTGATAAAATCAACACCCTGTTTGAGCCACTTCAAACTTGCACTCGGGCGGTATATAGTAGGTGAATGGAAAGACGAATGGAAAAAACGCAGCTTTCATTAGATATAATTTTAAGAAATTCCGAATACTTACTCTATCTGCAAAACTTATCTTATTTTATCCCTGATTGTTGTCTGCAATCGGCCGGTGAAATATTGAACTTAGGAATAATTTTCGAAACGGAGGCGCAACAGTACAGAGTTTACAAGTCCGTATATTCTTAAATTGCTCTACACATCATTTGTTTGTTCCCAAATGGATTATGCATTCTTCACCTTCAAGCTTCTTAATCAGGCCTGTCACATAACTCGAATGGAACGCATCCAAAAAGTCTTCATTGGGTTTTCTCTACGTTCCCTTTGCTTTCGTATCCAAATGCTTTCATATTATTCTAGATGCCTGCTTGTCAATTTGATATCTATGCAGTCTCGCCGATTTTGTCTATATTCTTCGTCTTTGATATTATTCAAGGTGCTGTGGATTGCCCCTCCCTTCTGGAGCGAATCAGTCTTAATATTCGATCTAGAGCACTCGTATATTAGATTTTTTTATATTGGCTTTATGAGAACTCTGTATGCAAGAAATTCACCTATCATGAAAGCTCTGCTCGAAGTCAATGTTGTTGACAACACTCTTTCCATAAATTCCTTAATTATGCCTATAAATAATTTGATTTAGTATGGTTCGTTATATTTTGCTCACGGACGAATTTTTACGAGAAAAAAAACCTAAAACAAGTGTTCCCTGAATACTGCTGACACTAAGTCAAATCTTTCCAAGTTGAAGCCTAACAATAATCGATACATTAACTGCTGGTAGCAGCGCTCCCTCAGCATTTAATGAATAAATGGAAAAGAGTTCTATCACTAGGGTTTCTAAGGTTTACTAATTAGCTAAAACTTCTCCAAGTTGGACTATTCACCGCAATTTAGTGCGAGAAGTTATAGATCATAGTCGCGCTTGGTTCAGCTCGATCAAAATTTCGAAAATATACATATTTTTAGCGTAATATTTTTTTTATGATTATAATTTTTTTTGTTTAATAAGAAATAGATTAAATTTTAAAATAAATTAAATTTTTTTATTTATAATTTTTTTTTAATAAAACTCGAGCTTAATTCAAATATTCTATTTCGTTTTGTTGTTATTTTGAAATTTAAATATTCATACATATGTACAGACACACATACATTCGTTTTTCACGAAATCATTTGGCATTTGCGCTAAAACTTTATTAATTCTTTTATCTCTTTTTCCCCCTTTTTTCTTTTTTTCTTCAACACCAAAAACTGGGCGTGTTGCCACTTGGCAACGCTTATGATTATGAGTTATGGCCACCGCTGTTGTTGCTATTTCGGTAGCACTGAGCTTGCTTTGTCGATAATTTATTTATTTCTTGTTTCTCTATTCTACTTTTAAGCACAGCTGTAAAATTTCAGAAATTCTGAATTTTCAATCAGAAGAGCTCGCGCACCAGCAACAGTTGTTCTTGACAAATTGTTTGACATGTTTTCGTAAAATATTGCATTTACACGCATCAATATGTCAGAAGGCAGCAGGCAGCAGGCAGCAACGCTAATGAATGGTGGACGTGTACTTTGCTTCGAGCCGGCCGATCCAACCAACAGACCCACTGAAACCGGCATTATTTATATGCCTATACACACATACATACAAACATACAGATATTTATTGTATGCGAGTGTTCGACTTTTAACAAATTCAAGGCCAAGCGAAAAGAAAATTAAACAAATCGATAATTTAAAAACATTTTTTGTGTTGGAAATTGAAATTACAAGCAACAAATATTTTCAATACATTTGGATTTTCGATTTTCAATTTCCATTTTCAATATTTCTTGACTACGCTGCTGACCGCTCGACCTATACGACGTAATAGGGTTTTGGCTTGACGTCAATGCGCGCTCGCTGATTTGTTTTTGTGGTGTTTTGTTTTCCGTGCTTAATTATTATTATAATTTAATTTTTAATTTTTTTTTACTTTCCTTTTCCTCTTGTTTTTATGTTTAACATTTCAGTGTTGTTTTTAAATTTCGTTTTCTTTCGCCTTGCAACCGCCACTTATCGCCATTGGTGGAAGATGTCGTGTCCGCTGACATGTTTTTACAAAATCGTATGATTTTTGTTGTCGAAAAATTTTGTGAAAGTCAAAGGTGTCAACAATAAGCATTAAGAAAGAAAGAAATAATACACATGCATTCACACTCACACACACATGCACACAATTAAATAAATATATTATTATATTATTTGTACGAAAAGCATTGATTTGTGCAGTCGAATTTCAAAAACACGAAAAAAATTAAATTTCATAACCGAAAATAGATTCGTGCTAAATGCTGGGTAGGTCAGTTTTGCCTCTCACTTCTAGGCTTTATTTTGTTTCAATGCTTTTGTGATTTGATGCTATTTGCCCGACATATGGCATTTCAAGTTATTAGTGATTTACAGCTGCGTACAAAGAAATATGGCCAACTAAAACTTGTAGTTACCGCCGTAAATGAGATTTTTCCAGCATTCTCCGTTTCATCTAAGGGAGCATCCATTCACCTATTACGGACATAGAAAACTACTAAGATGCTTAGTGATTCTCACGCTGAGATATTATACTAAATACAGTAGTACCTCGATTCTTGCACATAATGAAAACAGGGCTCGGTGCAAGAATTGAGGTTATCGCAAGTAGCGAGTATTTTTTTTTTTTGTAAGAAATAAAAGGCAATTTTATGAAAGAATTTGGTTGGAAAACAAGTTTATTATTTTTAATATGTAGGGGAAAATGGGGAGTTGTGAGACACAGGGAGTTGTGAGACATTGTTACCTTTCGGCATTATTCATTTGTTTACATTCGATTTTAAGTGTCAACAAGTGTTCTCGATACGATCTCACTTTTCAGCTAGCATTGGTCATATTTACACGCATTCGACGCGTCTCTCCAGTTACTGTGTTTTGGAATTTCTCGATAAGTTTTTTTCATCATTTGTTTTGCGATACATTCGATCAGTTGTTGAAGCAAATTGCAAATGTTAATATATACAAATTATTAATTGTCCTATTAGCTTTGAATTTACACATTCACTTGGGCATGAACGTTCGATGTGTTTATGACTACGCGGCCATTTATAAAAAAAAACGATTTGGGGAGTTGTAAGACAACAAATGTGGGGAGTTGTGAGACACCGTTTTTTTCGACGTTTTAACGCATCTTTCATAGGTACCTCGCAATATTCATGCATTGTTTGTATATATATCATCTGCAAAGGTGCAATGCCGAAAAAGTTAATCAGAAACAACTCCATTCATTGCAATGTATGCGATCGAGCTGTGCACCTAAAGTGTGCCAATTTACGAACTGGTTATTATACATGTTCTCACTGCGAATCATCAGATTGATGGCATTGCATTTTTTATACACTTTTTTATAACAACTGTCTTTTTTTTTTTTTCATCTTAATAAAGAACTAACAACTAAAATAAGTCATTTTTATTGATTTAAACCATGGTGTCTCACAACTCCCCAAATTTTTGTATTTTGTATTATATTTTATATTATTATATACAATTTTAATTTTAAGGAAAATTGTAGTTTTGTTAAATAGGCCATACCAATAGCTTCCAGTATTCATTGACTAAAGATTCCATCGTTGACATATGCAGAATATTAAGATTTTGAGTAATACGGGTCCAAAAACAAAACCCGTCTCACAACTCCCCATTCTCCCTTATTTTAATTCAATACGCTTAAGTTTAATCCGTTCATATACATAAATATAGAAAGACTCACATACTTTATGGTGAACTAAAAAAATTTGAAATTTTTGTTTGTTCTGTGCAAGCTCGGTTGTTCAATACCACGCTGCTTCTAAGTCTCTGGAGCGTCATAATATCGTCTAAAGAGGCATTATTTTGATCAGCCCATTCTAAGCAAATATTGTATGCTGATATAGTCTCCTTCTGTGTAACTTTCTTCGTATTTACTACCATGTTGTTTGTTTTTTCACCATCAGTAAGGTCTCAATTGATACAGGGATCTTCATTTTGTTCAAAAGACTCCAAAATAGGTTCAGCAATCCATTGCTCAATTTCAGAATCGGATATTTGCTGCAATGGTTCTATTTCTTGAAGCAAATTTGAAATTACTTGAATATTGGATGTATCTTCAACAAGCTGTAAGCGTAACTCTGAAAGAGGGATGACATCTTCACTATCCCATTCGGATGTTTGTTTGAAGTTTTTGAAATGATGACTGAATCGAGGTCGAATTAA
This sequence comes from Anastrepha ludens, assembly GCF_028408465.1. Taxonomy (NCBI): domain Eukaryota; kingdom Metazoa; phylum Arthropoda; class Insecta; order Diptera; family Tephritidae; genus Anastrepha; species Anastrepha ludens. The sequence goes on along the minus strand of NC_071500.1, from coordinate 112,251,148 downwards.
CAGCATTCCAGGCATAAAAGGCTTGTTTTGTAGTTCAATTTCGTAAGTCTTATAACATTCTGGTCCATGGGCTGTATAAGTGCAGTACAGTTTGGAGGAAGACACATTACAGATATTTGACTATCACTACTCATTAACTAGCCGTCTTTGGGATGGCATGGAGCATTATCAATAAGCAATAGAGCCTTTTAGGGAAGATTTTGGGCACGAGGGAACCCTTTTACCTGCAATTTTAGGAATTTTAAATTAATAAAATAAAATTTGTTTAAGCATATCAGATGTGATTGGTAAATTCTTGGCTCGTTGATTTTCAAACCATTTCATCAATGCTCTTTCCATTTTAAGAAGCTCTGCAGGTTTAAACGTTTTTCTCTTCCCAGGACCAGATTCAGCATGCGCCAGGAACTTCCTTATGGTGTTCTTCTTATTCTTAATGCGGTTTATTGTTGACCCGTGCACGTGAAAACTTTTGGCTAAGGCATCGATAGAAAATCCTTCACTTAGCTTCCTTAAAATTTCAGCTTTTTGCTTTATTGTAAGCAACATAAATTTTTTCCCTGCCATTGTGAGACCGCACTCAATGAAACGTCCGTTAAAACTGATTCAAATGTCCCAAAATACACATTCGTAAGAGAATTAGCCAATCACAGCAATTCATTTCCGAAATAAATCGGGACTTCCCCGAATTTTATTGAATCTAAGGAACCGTTGCCAAAAGCAACAAGGCAATGTCGCAAGTATCGAGTTCAAATTTTTTGGATGTCGCAAGGGCTTAGTACGTAATGGAAAAATTTTTTATGTTGCAAGAATCGAGGTGTGCAAGTACCGAGTATGTGCAAGAATCGAGGTACTACTGTAACAACATCATGCCCATAAAAAAACTGTTAAGTTCGACTACTCTACTTGATTGTCTCGTCTATTTAGCCATAGCACGCAATTTTTTTGCAGTAAAAGAAGATTTAATTTATCTTCAATTATATTTTTTTTTATTGAAGAGGTCAAAAAACCATGACTTCAAACTGACTACTAAAACTAAATAATAATATAAAAACATATATATTACGCATCCTGGTAAATAAAAGAAGAAGAAGACAGAATTTAAAATAAAGTTTAAACATAAAATAATAATAATTTATTGGCTTCTTCGATGCTCAGTTTTGATGGTTCTCTTCGTACCATTTCTACGAACTTCCTTCTAGTGCCTTCGGCAGTTCTGAAGCGATTATGCAAGCCTATGTACTCTCTTAACCGATCTTTGCTTAATGTGGAGAGTCCATAGATTCTGGATTTCTTTTTTCTTTTAAGAGCCTTGGTTCTTAAAGGATTTTGAATAAGCCGCACTAATCTCGCAGGCATTCAATTTCTCTGTTCGCCAAAGGCCGACACGTCGATTTTTGGCATTTTAGTCCTCGTTTTTACAACCTGCATCTTAAACATCATTAAACTTCAAACACTTCAATACTAAAATGCAAAAACATTTTTTACATATTTTTTTTTTTTTTTTTTTTTGAGAGTAAAATTGCCTAATAAGGAGGTAGGAATCATTTATTATGTAGCGACCCCAATTTGCTCTAAATGCTTGCTGACAAGCTGTTCATATTTCAATGCCCACAACTGTATTTGTATTTCTGAAACAACTCAGTAGCCTTTCAATTTTACGAGTATTTTGTTCTGAATGCGTCAAAATAATGCAAAGACGAGCCTTTTTAATTTCACTAACTTTTGCACACAAATCTACGTGCATAAGTATGTGTGCATGTACAAATCTTTTGCGATTAAACGACCGGATAGGTCAGGCACCATGCGGTTACGCTGTCTATGCGGCGCATTTATTTGGCGAGATTTAATCACGGATGCATTAATGTTGTTTTATTTACTTTCTTATACAACATTTATATCTATAAGTATGTGTGTGTGAGTGTATGGACTTGTGCGCTGTTTTATTGCTTGTAAGCTGGATGAAATTAATTTTGATTAAGTAGGCAAAATATTAAATCATTATAAACCGCTTCCTTTGAAGGTATTATCGACACTCAAGAATGTTATTCGTGGAACATACAGTGAGCCAGAAAAGTGTACGTATTTCGAATCACTTTATACTAATTTGCTGGTCTACTTGAAAGAGGTGACAGGCACTCATTATTGAATGAAATGTTACTCACATTTGAACAAGAGTAAAAACTTGAAAAAATTTTCAACTAAAAATTAAAAAAAATTGTTAATTAAAAATTATGATGTAATAAAACTCGTTACAAAAAGTTTAGTTATCTAATTTTTTTATAAAAATTGAAAATGTAATATCAAATTGTTAAAGACGTTTTTGGGCAAACAAAGTTAAACTCGAATTGACTTATGACAATTATTTTACGGTGGTTGTCACCCTCCTTAAGGTGTAGAAAGGACCCACTGAAACTTGGAGGCCCATTGTGCAACGGACAATCAAAGGCAGTAGCTTTCCATTATTAGGATGTAGCGTCAGGACGCCAAGGTGCTTATACTGGTGAGTAAAAAGTCTTAGTGAAAAGTTTGCTCCGACCTCTGCCCTCTTTATTTTGCACTCTGTAAGATATGTAAGTTTATTACCGATCCATACCTACACTATTTATTTGTGTCTTTTCACTATAGTCAAATTCAGCCGAACAGCTGACATCATTTTCTCGTATCGAAACTTTACTTATGATTTTTATATTCCAATACCAAACGATATTCCATGAGGTTACTGACCAACCGCAGATATATTGTAATATTTCCAAACCTTACAAATATTGAGATTTATCATAAAATTATTAAAATCAGTTTTTTCTTCTTTTTGCAAATATGTAAATATAAAATGTATGTAGGTATGCGTGTGTATGTAATTGCTTGGTAGCTTTGGAATCAGAAAAAATTACCCATTTCATTAAATGCTTTCGCATACATTTTTGCTGTCGCTGCTGCTGGCATTCCATTTTTTTAATCAAATATATGTAGATATGTATACAAAATATTTATAAAATATAAAATATAGGTAGATATACTTCGAATTTTTGTTTTAATGCCCTTTCAACGCGCTTGGCGTACGTGCCTTTGTCCGCGTACTTAGTGGCATACAAACATAGGTAGACATGGATGGAGGTGCTTATGGATGTAAGCCCTGCAGAAAAAGCTTTAAGTAGTGAAACCCATATCTGAGGCAGAACTTATGCGATTTCGCCAATTGAGAACCATTCCGCTACTCATGTCGCTAATAGCGGCATCTGTCTTCAGAGTTTAGCAGATTCAAAGCAAAGAACTCCTGAATATATCATATTTATAAGTAAATATTCACCCAGACGTTGTGTGGTGGCTACTATTTCTATCGCAGTTTGTTATAGGCTCAACGAAAATGACGACTTAATGTAGTGCCGACCAGGCGGCCATCAAATCAATGGAGGTTTCTCAGGAATGCCTGGCAGCACCGTCTTCAAGGTCAGCTTTATATGGGTTCCGAGAGATAGAGATATTTAAGGCAATCGCAAGGCCGATGAGCTAACCAAAAATAGTACTAATATTCCACTGATTAAAAACCGAGTCTATGAATATGAAAACAGAATTCCTATGGCAACTTGAAATTTAAGGATACAAATTAATATTCTCCAAGAGGCCAATAGGTCACGGAGAGAAAAGAATACTTGTGTTACAACCAGGCTATTTTACCCCCAAATAGATAAGAAAGGGTCAGGATAATTGCTCAACCTCACAAGAGAGAATATCTCGAAGGTCTTGGCTTGTGTCACCGCTCATTGGCTGTTAAGTAGGCACTCTTCCAGGGTGGGAATATTTTACTTGCATGAATACTATAGAAGTTGTAGAGACGAGAAAGAGGAAGAAAGAGTAGAGCACTTTGTTTGTAATTGTCTAGGCTTAGCTAGAAGTACGGAACCATCCGGTGTCGGCATAAAACGATTTCCTACGCTTCATAAATCTAACTGCTTCCATGAAAAATGTACAGTAAAGTTCCAGTGATACATAGTGGTACCACAACGGACCTAATTTGTCTAAGTGAGTTGGCTACTCGAAACCAGCTGCCACAAAAACCTAATGTAACCCAATTTAATACCTCCAGATCCGAAAAAACGTAAGTAATTTCTGTTACATTTGAATTTTTAATGAATAATGAATATTATAATAAACTGAAGTGCAATATCTCAAAAATCTAGAAGAAGACTGCAACTTTGTTGTCAGTTGAACATAGGAACACCTACATCAGTGTGCAGAATTTAGTGCTAGTTTAGTACTATAGAAAATCGGATGCAGATAATCTAGTGCTCACTTATCGAATTTAGTACTAGTTACTCCCTGTAGAAAAAAAAGCAGAGGATCTAGATCTCATCTGTCGAGTTTGGTATCAGTTTAGTACTAAGTTCAGAGACATGCAGTTTACTGGATCGAATTTAGTACTAGTTTCTTATCGAATTTACAATAGTACTAGGTCCTACCTATATAAATAGATATATAGAGGATCTATATCTCATCTGTTGAGTTTAGTACTATAGAAAAAAGGGTGCAACAAATACTAGATCACATTTATCGAATTTAGTACTAGTTTTCCCTATAGAAAAATAGATGCAGAGGATCTAGATCTTATCTGTAGAGTTTAGTATCGTACTATCTTAGAACTATAGAAAAAGGGATGTAGAAGATCTAGATCTAGTCCGTCGAATTTATTACTAGTTAATTACTATAGAAAAATAGATGCAGAGGATCTAGATCTCATCTGTAGAGTTTAGTACTAGTTTAGTACTATAGAGAAAGGAATGCAGGAGATCCAGATCTCATCTGTCGAGTTAAGTACTACTTGCATATTAAAAACAAGAGATATACGCTCTGTATCTCTCATCTGTCGGCCCACTTCGGTAATAGTAGATTTCCCTACAGGGCATGTATGCATGTAAGCATAGGTATGTGAGCGGGTGTGTGAGAGAGATGTTGCTTCTCCCCTTTGCTGCCATCCAGACGCAAACTTAACTCAATAAATACAACAAAAATGCTTTGCATTACTTACAAAACTATTTATTTGTACTCTTCGTAGCGATTACATACAAAAATGATTGTTCACAAGATCTTTGCAATTATTATAGTTATTTTATTTGAAAGTTTTTTGTTATTAACTTTTTATAGTGACGCACGCCATAATGACAGTACTTATGGATTGTGGTGGAAACAATATTGGGAAAGGCACTTACATGCATGTGTGTGTATGGATGTGTCTACATACAGCTGTCGTGGACATACAGTTCTGCTGACGTGCTTGCATGCACTCAATATATAGGAGGATATACGCGCCCACATATGGAATCACCTTACTCTGCATACATACCTACATATATACGTGCATATTCATTTATACTAGCTTTTGTGCAATATTAAATGTTTGATAACAGTGAATTCATGTATCCATGTCCATATGTATCAAATTCAATTGTATGTTTGTGCTGTTTGTAGGACATGCCGCAAGTGGCATCTGTACGTGCTGCAAGCGCATACACGTGACCGACCAACGCTAGCGCGATTCTTACATGATGCAAATGCACATACATACATATGTGTATATGTATAGGTGTTTGTATGCATACCTGTGTATGCATTTATGATTTACCCACAACTAACGAGTAGTTACTTTCTCACTGCTCACTCCCATGAAAGTTTTGGTTGGCTTCGCTTGTTGCCATACCCGAATTGGTCCAACACCCAACCACATAAATATTGTCATTTCTCTGCACATCCCATTAGAGGTCGTCCAACCCATCAGTTCGCTATAATCACCATCATTTGTTATTCCACTCGATTGCTTCACTTGTATCCAATTATTTGTAATTATTGGTAATTGATTTTATTGATTGCTATGCAGAAATACTTGCCGGATTCTTTTTTGTTTTACCATATAACATCCATGTATGTGTATTTAACTGTATTTACCATCTGCTAGCACTCACCAGCAATTCCAGGTAAGCAATTTATTTAAATGTAACCACTTTCTGTATATTTACTTAGTTAATAAGTACCGCCTAAGCAAATACGGGCTGGATATAAAATTTTCCCTTTGTGCTTTTCCAAATTATTCAATAAATATGGTAAATTATAGAGTTCTGCTTGGGTATTTGCAGGAAGAAATAATTTAAAGTGTTTTACTAAACAAATATTCAATTTGTAGCAACACTTAAAACCAAGTCATGCACTTAGTAACATGATGCGACTAGTACTGGTCTATCTGAGCCACTATTGGGTTAATCAAGTTATCCTGACCTAACCTAACCTGACCTATCCTAACCTAGGTACAACCGCACAAACAAATTTATACAAGTACAAACATTTCTTTTTGTTTTTAATATTTACAAAAACTTCATATATGTAGCAAAGGATGTCAACATTAATAGAGTTCAATTTGAGGTTAACTTGAGAACAAGTGTTCCCCTCACATTTCCGGTTGCGCTGATTCTCAATCGCACCTACAATTGAAAATAAAAGCTTTTTCCACTAAAAGGGCATTCGTTATAGAGCAATAATTATATTTCCCCAGTTGAGCAATAATTCGCAATCAACTCGAATTCAAAAAGAATAGTCCATTTGGTATCAAGTATATATGTAAGTACATACTCGAACTCTAACATGCAGCACTCCCTTGGATTTCGCATATTTTTTCTATGTACTTATATACACGTGACACTTTTTCGAAGTCTACTTTTTTGAACGGCTCACTCCAATCAGGAGTGCACCGATACACTGCACTCTTAGAACTCCTTCTCGGCTCCCAGGAGTATAAGAATGCATTAAATTATCCAACGATCTGCTTCGAGAATCCATTCAAAAAATATCGGGGATACTATAATCTCTTTCCAGCAACAATAAGAGTTAAAATTAGTGTACCACGGGCAGTTACAGAATCTTTTCACACAAAAATAACCAATTGAAGATATAGATGTAATCATGACAGTTACGAAATCTCAATGCAATCTAATACAATACAAGTAAATGTATCTAATATATTTACACTTTACTATACAATTTTGGTAATATAACGATCTTGGGTGAAACTAAAAGATAAGAGAGCTGTTAGAACATAATAATTTATTACTCTGTATTACAAATCAACTACACAACAACTTTTCAAATGTTCTCTCTAAATACTCGTGTTGTATATCGTCATTTAAAATATTCCGTTCTCTCAATAAAATTTACTTGAACGACACGATATGGTGACGCCATTAAAAACAGTTACTTTACTTTTCGCGATTTTTACAAGTTGGACGTCACCTCAGTTCGCAATACAAAACAAACGAACAAAAGAAATAAAAGTAGGAAAAATTACGTGTTTGTGAAAACTCAGTGAATGGTTTGGTAATTTTGTGATTTGTGAGATTTAAACTAATCAAACTAATGAAAACGAAGCGCACACAAATTAATATAAAGCCTCCAAATGTAGTTTGTTTGCGTTTTTATACGGAAGGCGTCGTGCCAGGAAAGTGTGTGTGTGTGTATAATTTCTTGTGTTTAGTTGTTTTCATTGCTTTCGCCTACTCTTCTACTTCACAAACAAGTAAATCCCCTTCCTTTTGCTTGTTTATTCATCCGCTCTTACGACACGGCGAATTCGGAAGGCGTAATCTGTTTTTCTATCATTCTTGATGCATTTTGCATGTGGAAAGAGGGGTCATGAGCGAGCTCAATGCAGAAATACAGCGAATTCTGAAGACGTGTTTGGTTCGTATGATGGTGGGTTAGCAAACAACAACAAACAGGTGTATTTCGGACAGTGGGACATCGACGCATATCTGCCACAACAAAACTGTATTCACTTCATACATAGCATAGAGCATAGGCAAAAGCTAGTAGGTGAAAGCATTGTAGCGAAAGGGATAAGTAATGTGGAGGTGGGCCTATAGCCAGTATTAGCGGGGTAGAGTGTCCAACGAAGAAAACATACGACCGTCTCGTTCAAGCAAATAAAATTTATTTTCGAAGCAAAGTAGAGTAGTCCATCAAACGTCAGTAGCTTACGCGCCTCAACAAAATGGAATTGCTGAAAGGGTATATAGGACATTGGGAGGTGTTCTTCAAACTTTATATGCCAAATTTACAAAAAAGCGCATTATTACATGGAAAATTCAAATTTTTAAATATTGAAAAAAAAAATAATTACCTAATTTTTTGATATGAAAAAAATTTACGCTATACATACAAGTACAATATACATATGTATATTCTTATTTATATTTCCATGCTTTCTTCTCTGATTTTCGATGCCAAATTCAAAGTATGGAACTAAAATTTCGAAATTTTATCACTCGCCTGACTTATTTCTAAACAAAATCCCCATCTAATTTGTAAACTCTTGTAACAAGATTTTAGAAATGAAATTAATTTTCACCAGCAACCATAAATTTTGCCGCACCCAACTTGGCCAAATTAATTGCTGCAAAACAAGAAAAAATACAAGCACACACACAAACACATACAGTTAAAGACTTGCGATTTTTAGCTTGCCCTGCAGGGAAAATCTCAACTATTGACTTCTCATTTCGCCAGTAAATCGGTAAATTAAAATTTTCATATTGATAAGTGAGAATTTCAGCGAATAGCTTTTGATTACATTCTTTGGCTATGCAGATTTTTTGACAAATCAAATCATTGCTATTTAGAATTCTTATGATACTTTCGCAGCATTAGTTGTAATAAATTAGAAATATGTTTGCCAGAGTTGGATAAATTGTTTTTCGAGCAGGTCAACTAGTGTTGAACCCTATTTTCTAGCCAGTTTCGTTAATTAGCTCTCGTTTTCGAGATATTTGAGATCCAAGTGTATAGGCTTGAACACACCAGGAATGTTCTAATTTTTATAGTATCGTTAAATACCTATATATGGAAATAAGCTATATGAAAAGAAATTAAGTCGATGTGGTAAATTTTATAGTGATTTTCCATCATTTTTTCGCAAAATAAAGGTTTGTAGTTTTATACTTTCTTGTTCGAAATGAGGAAAAACTATAGGAGTTATAAATTAATTTACAAAAATTTTAGTTAGTTGTTGGCTCGAACCACAAAGTAAGGTGCTTTTTTCAGATAAGGTAAATTCAAATCCATTTGCGGGTCAACATCAAGACGCACATCACAAATAGGGGAAGGGGCTCGGCAAAACATTAAAAAAGGGTGTAAGCACCTATTGAAATAAATATAATTGAAATATTATATAATACTGAACGACAAAAACATAAACCACTTAAAATTTGTTTACTTCTCCAAAGAATCGAAGTTGGAATTTCCTGAGTGCTATCTTTTACTCTACTCCATCGAATTTCGTGGCAGCAGTAGCAGAATAGATTTGTTTCTCATCTATATGTTATATATAATTTGGTAGTAGCTCTCAACTGACTAATACTATCTCTGAACTGTCAAAAAAGTTATGCAACATCTGCAACTCCCACTTTCTAGTACACCACAATGTAAAATTCAGCAGTTGCGTTAGTAGTAGTTGCGAAGTAATTTCTAAAGTCACTAGAAGTGAACCAGTTCGGAACTAATGCGTTTCCCTACAGGGTGTGAGTATTCCCGAGAGTGTGGAAATATATGCAAATATAATTTTCGTAATCTACTAAAATCAATACACATAAAAGCAAAAAAGAAAAACTAAAAGACAAATCAGCGAATATAAATCGCTGAAAATAAATCGAAACAACTGACAGTTTAAAACCACAAAAAAATCAATAAATTACATTAAATTGGTCAGACTTTAAATGGGCCGATCGTGGCCAAAGCTAAAGCTATACAAATTAAAATAAATGAATTAAAATTTCAGGCAATTTGGAAATTAACAACAAATAAAGTTTAGTACCCTAAAAACGCAAATAGGAACAAGTAAATTACAGAAAAAACAAAAAATAAACGGAAAAAGCAAATTCAAACGAAGTGAAGCAGATAATCACAGTTAATCGCTGTTTTTGTAGTTCCAAGCAACAAAAAATTAAACGGAAACAAGAATAAAAGAAAATCAAGGCAAAGCAACAACTGAGTGGAGATAAAATTTTGCTTAGCAACCAAATGTAATCGGAATAAAATGATCGACAGGTAAAATACAAATAAGAAATTGAAACCATTTCCTATTTTGTAAAAACGTAGCTGAACAAATTTATACAAAACAAAAAACCTTACCATAGATCATGACCGCAATCGTTGTTGCCATGGCAGGCAGTAAGCGAAGTGAAATACGAAGAAGATAAATAACTTCCAAGCTTGTAAATGTTCGCGTACGTATGTACGTACGTATGTATGTATGTATAGATCACTACAGTTGGATAGGCATAAATGTGTATAGGTGTGCATGTGCGCGTGTGTGTTGGCCATCGATATTGCTGATCACCATTGGACAATGGCTCATGGCAACAGCGAACATTGATTGATGCCAACATCTAGAGCTGCTGCTGCAGCAGTAAGGAAGACAACAATAGCAACAGCCATTAAAAGAACGACAGCAGTCATAAAAATCAACTGTAGTAACAATAATGGCAACAACATCAACAGCAACAGCAACAGCTGATCTTTCTACTATACAACTCTCGACCTCGCCATCGTCATCGGCAACGTACACGGCGCCCGCCGCCAACAACCACGTCTCAATTTATTACATTTTAATTACTTTCAAGTGTTGCTTTTGCTTTTACTGCTGCCGCTATTGTTATTGCTATTGTAATTGCTGTTTTTATTGCTGTCTTCACCTATGCGATTTCTGCTGTTAAAAAAGCAAAGAATTGCTGTTGCTGATCATTATTGCTGATGTTATGGTCGCCGGCCACTGGTGCCGCTGCTGTGATTACATGTTTTTTTGCCTAGTTTTGCGCCATTGGCACCACGATGCGGAAAACATTGATGAGATATCGAGAAGCTGTCTATATGGGGTCTACGCTTTTAGCTACTAATGACTAAATATATGAGTATTTCTCCGCCATAATGGGGCGATGGTGTTGCTTTTTAACTTTGTATTCATGCGGATGTCATCGGTGCCACAATAAATGTATTTTTTCTCAGAATGTTTTAAACGCACATACAGTTTTGTGCTTAGCCACGTGGGAACAAACACTTTCCAAGGTAGTCAAATGCATTGTAATCTCATATGTTTCCCTATTGCCGCTTGCCATCTCAAATTGCATTCCAGAAAACTGAAATCAAGTTCTTTGTTTAATTGCACTATAAAATACGGACCATAATGCACTACGATCTCTGATGTGGTTTACTGTGCTTGACCGCAAACGCATAATTGGCGGTTTCTGTTGAGTTTGAGTGCATTCTCAAGCTCTTTATTTCATATAGCTAATGGATTTAGAGTCGCGTCGCTTAGGCGAACGAGTCTTCGCCTTGCGAGAGCTGCATATTTGCAGAGAATTTCCTCCGAAGTTTCATCAACCAGTTCGCAAAAACGGCAGAAGCTTGTTCCTGCTAATTCTAGTTTCCGGAAATTATAACTAAGGCTAAAATGCCCCGTAATTCATCCAATGAGTGTTCGCAAATTCTCTCTAACTGCGTTCAGGAACCTACTTGATGCCATTCTTGAGATAAGGATAAACTATTTAGTTCGCCCTCTAGTGTCGTGTGAGTCTTCTGCCTTCCCAGTCAAGTATAATAATATAGTGGAAACAAAAATTCAGTCAGCATCGCTCGGTAGTGCTCGCTACTCGGAGAAACGGCGGCTCCTTTCTCATTCCGAAAAAAATAAGGGCCGATGTATAAGAGTGCTATATAAATTTGGCGAACAGAGATATTTTTTTCCAAGTAAAATTCTAGAATTTGGAGCTTTATTCTGGTGTTAAACGATTCATGATGACTTGCCAAGCCTCAGTTGATTGGGGGGTTCTGCTAGAGGGAGATCTGTCATTCGGTCGGAGTCGGTATCTACTCCACTGGATGTAATCAAGAATGCAATTTTCTTAAAATACTTTCGAGTGGCGTATTATCGATGGGAAGATAAAACGGCATGCAAAGTTAGCAGAACTTTATGGTCCACTCACAACCGAAAGCAAACGTCAATACTGGCGAATATGGATTGAATGGAGGCCTGCAGACTCTTGGCAGTGTTAACCGACTTCTGGCACATAGGAGAGTAACCAGCCAAAATGAATATCCCTTACACTGTATACGCTCACAGTTGTAAGCAACCGAAGAAAAAGGAATCTATGTTCCACTTGCTCTGTGTGTGCGCTATAGAAGACAAGGATGTTAATTCTCAGAAGGCAAGGATGTCAATACTTGGCAAACCGTTTTTTGAAATCCTCGAATACCTGGCTGATATAAACGCAAGCAAACTCATAAAGTTTCTCAATCGTACAGACTGGATATAGTCGTGAAGGAATAACCCGTGTAACTTGTTTGTAACGAGGATGTGGCAATAAAATAGTGCGGAAGCGCTAATTGGGTTCTTGGAGAGTTACCAGTTCCGCCAACCTACACTAGTCAAACCATCTTCGCCTTTATTTCCCCGATAACTGCTTAAGCGACTTTGGCCGATTTTAACAAAGCGCGCCAGTCGTTCCTTTCTCGTGCTAACCCGCGCCAGTGGAAACACCAAATGATGCCAAGTCTTTCTCCACCTGATCAGCAGAGGTCTTCCTCAGCCAACCCTTTTTGAACAGAAATGTCAAACACAGTTCGTCATTATCAGCTGTCAAGTCTTAGTTATCGATATTGATAGTTCTCATGTAGCTAAAAAAACACCCGATGTAACCAAATTTAATGTAACACTTTCATCCAAAAAAGTGTATTCATTAAATAAAAATAATTATTACTTAAGCGCAATGGAAATTTTCCTAACAAAGCAAAGAAATAATAAGAGAAGATTAACGGTGCAGAATGGCTCAGCATATTTAAAAAAAAAAGCACACAAATCGCCAATATGAGTACGTAAGTAATTTTATGAAGTGAATAATTGGTTTCGCTTTAATAAGCGGATTATTTCATTTTCACCGAAAGATAAATGTTCGCAAAATTATTCAATACTGCTTATACGCACACGTGTGTGTGTTGGTAAGTATGCATAGTTGTATGTAGATGCAGGCTCGTACCTATAAATACTCGCATTCATTTGTGCAGTAAATGGTAAATAATCACATAAGCAGTTTTAAAAAATAATTATGGATGATGCCGCAGCTTTTGTTGTCTCATTGCTGTCGTTGTTGTCATTTGTAGCATCATTGTTGTCGGTGCTTTGTTGTTGCATTTCCATCAAGCCCATACACCTATGTACTTATCCTTACACACACACACACACATGCATACATCACACGTAAAGTGAATAAATAAAAAAATTTAATACAAGTAATCATTAAATGCGAAAATAATTCCTGCTCGTCCAGCCGTTCGTGCGTGTCATTGTCGTCATTTCACATACGGCATGCACCGACACATACTCGTACATACATGCGCACAAAGGCAGTGAGTATATGTATATATGTATGTGTGGAGTATATTAACGAATGCACGTCATTAGCGGTGTCCACAGTGGCATGGCAACATAGCAGCAGCGGCAGCAGCAACAACAGCAAACCGTAGCTGTGTGCCTAGGCAGTCAGGATTGCTGAAAGCAACAACATCCAACAATCAAACGCAGCTACTGAAAAGCTTCAAGCACGTAGCGTTAGCAATAGCAGCGGCAACAACAACAACAACAGCAGCAACAGTAAACGACATAGGTGATCATACAAACTGACAGACAGACACGTCATGGTTTAGTGCACACAAAAGACACAACAACAATAGCGTAAGTTGTTGTAGCTATGGCAAAAAAACGACTGCTTAGTAACAATGTTGTGCACTTGACAACAGCAAGTTGAGAGTGACAACAACAATAACAGCAATTGGCTTCAACTACGGCTTCATACGATCACATAACGAATAGTGCATACAAACATACAAGCACACAAACATGCATACACAAATGAGATGAAATAACACGGCAAAACGCATAGTAACTTAAAATCGACTAATATTTATACCCCATACGTGATTTTGTGTTAAAAAAAAACTAGTGGCTGATGGCTCGTGCTTTGCCTCTCCTACGGGGTGTGACGCACCTAATTTGTTTAGCCTTTCTATGCACTTAAAGACTATTGAGAGCTTGATATCAAAGGATGACACGGCCTTGAGCGCAGCCTGGGTATCACTGATAATGCAGACTGAGGAGAATGACTGTCTGAGGACAGTTTCTCATGCTGTTGGTTTCTTTTATTGATCTCTGCGCTTAAACCGACGGCATACACTTTCTCTTGAAAGCAAAGTATTTGGAAACTGGATACTTTTTGCTTGTACTAGAAAGATCCTTTTTTCCATCAACCTAACCCAACTTTTAAATATTGTCCATAAAACATCAACTATTTTCTTTGTGCTTGCATTCTCAATAGAATTCTTGTGGTCAGTGACAAAAAGCTGTTTAACACTTATCCTGTATAAGTGGATCAAAATTGCCCAAACGACTTTAAAAGTTGCATATCTTTTTTTATGCTTCATATAATCTGGTGAAACTTCTCGACTTTTATTATTTAATAAAATTAAATTTGAAAAAAGTTTTCGTTTAAATCTGTCATATACAGGATAGGCTGGGCAGAAATACAATAGTTACATATATTGTACAAGTGGGTTGAAATTGCCCAATAGTAAAAGCAGTATGTGTACTCATATGTTTGTAAGTACATATGCCCGTGCACAATGCGGACAATATCAATGAACCTCGCGGCTGATTGACATATATGTATGTATGTATGTACATATGTATGTATGTGAATAGAAGTGTGAAAGTTCATGCTTATCTTGGAGCAATTTACCGCTAACTTGTTCGTGCTTGATGATGCGATGTTTACAATCTTTTGATCAGTCGTAAAAAATTCTTGAATCGTCAGGTTGTTTTTCTCAAGGAATAAAGTAAGTGTAAAAAAATGAAATCAATATTATTTTGTGAATTAGTAAGAAGTGTTTTTAGTGCGGTTGTGTTTTATTTATGTTTCAGTATAAATAGAGAAGAAATTGAAGCCCTTCTAGAGAACTCCGATTTGGATGATGAAGCACCAAACGATACCGAAAGTGATGATGAATAAGACCAGATATCAGAAGTGGAATCCCTTTACGCTCCCAATTTATCAGATGAAACAGACGAAGAGGACAATTCTGTCCTTCAGCATAATGTTTCAGGAGCTCTTCCGTCTAAGGATGGAAAATATATGTGGTATAACCAATCAGTTGCAAGCGGAGCTGGCAGGCGGGCTGCAGAAAATGTTATTACCACCGCACCCGGTACTACACGGTATGCCATTGCTCGTAATATCACGTGCGATAATTTTTTTACATCTCACGAGTTGGGGATTGAACTTTTGAAACGTAAGATAACCCTAGTTGGTACGGTTCGAAAGAATAAAACGTTTTTGCCTGTGGAAATTACAAAATTAAAAAATAAACCAGAAAATTATTCGCACTTCTTTTTTGATAACAAGAAAAAAACCACAATAGTTAGATATGTGCCTAAAAAGAATCGAGCTGTATATCTACTCAGTACTCTCCACAATAATGTTGAAATCAATCTCAACACTGAAAAGCCAGAAATCAAAGATTTTTACAACAAAACTAAATCCGGGGTCGATATACTAGACCAAGTTATTAGGACATACACCTGCAAGCGAAGGACAAATCGTTGGCCACAGTCCTTGTTTTACAATATGTTGGATATAAGTGCATACAATGCTTTTGTAATTCTTAAAGAAATAAACACTGATTGGAACAAGAACAAAAAAATTAAGGGGCGTTTGTTCCTAGAAGAGCTCGGAAATTAACTTATTTTACAGGAAGTTTCGCGCAGATCTGTACTCCCTCGAAGCAGTGCAGCAAAAATGATCGTAATAAACACTCAAAAAACAGCAGAAACTACTGAAAAGACTCCGAAACCTACAAATCTAAAACGTGGGCGTTCCTTTATATGTCCAAGGCGATCAAATAGTACGAAATATAGCAGTAGATGTGGAAGCTGCGAAAACTTTATTTGTAAGACTCATTCTGAAACATCTATCTTATGTACTAGTTGCTTAAAATCGTCATAAGAACAACTTTTTTGTACTTACTTAACTGAATTTTTTAATTTTTTAAATAAAAAATGTTGAATTCTATAATTTATTAAATAAAAAATACTTTAAACCTTGAAATAAAATCAAAATCTATTCATTCGTCCATTGGGCAAAATTGACCCACTTATGTCGCGTACGTTACTTTTTTTTAATACAGGATAAGTGTTAAGTAACACCTGTAGGGTATTATTTTTGAATTATTTTTTTTAAGCGCCAACACTGCCGCGAATGTTAGTGAAGCGACAGCAACATTATTAACAACAAAATGATCGTTTCTCTGTGCATGCAATTTTTTTTATAAGTTTTTTGTATAATTTTTTATTTTTTGTTTTTTATATTGCCATTGCCCAAACAACACACTTTTACACAGTCGGTTTCTTTTCTACTGTTTTTCAATGATTTTTGTACTACTTGTTTTTATGTAGCTGCTGCCTTTTCTCCTTTTCTGCCTTTCAACGCGCCTAGCAACAACAGCTCAGCCCAGTCGCAAGTTGGTAAATGCGTTCGCTTGTATGAATGTGTGCGTGTGTATGTTTGTGTGTTTGTACGTCTGTTTGTTTGCGCCCGTTCCGTCAGTCAATCACGTTTATTGTTGCTGCTTTCTGTGTTGCACGTAAGCTGGCTGGCTCGCTAGCTATTGTTGCTTATTGCTTTGCTATATCTAACAGTTGTTGTTGCCTTTGTATCTGTTGTTATTTGCACAATTGCTACCTTTGTTGTGTGTGAGCTACACTGCACTCCACTACACTGCACTGCACTTTGCAATTGCAGATTGCAGTAATCATTGTTGCTTGAGCTCACTTTTATTTCATGTTTGCATTGTTGTTGGTACGCAACACTTGTAAATTGTTGTTGCTATTGTTGGTGTTGCTGACGCTATTTGTTTGTTTGCTTGTGTTTGTGTTGTTTTTTTCGTTTGCTAACTGTTTGCATTTGTTGCTTCAGCAATCATTGTTGTACTTAGTTGGTGATTTTGCAATTTGTGTTGCGATTTCCTATTTTCTTTTTTTTATTCTTGTTTTTGTTTTTGTATCGTACTGTTTCTCTCGCTTTTTTCAGACCCTGTTTATACGTGCGCAATTTTATGTAGTTTCAAGCCTCCTTCCGCTTCGCTATTACACCCCTTCCTGTAGGCTCACGGCGACTGCCTATCAGAGTTGCCCGTTTATTGCTGCCACCGGTATTGTGACTGTTGCTGCTGACATTTGATTGTTGCTCGTTGCTCGTTGCCCATTGCTTTTTGTTGGCCGTGTTGTTGTTGTAGTTGCTATTACTATTGTTATTGTTGTTGTTATATGCATTGTACTCTGCACTCTCGTAAACTGCTTCCTGCTCCAAATTACCTTTCGCACTTGTTGTTGATGGCTACTGCGGCAAATGTTGATTGCAACGCGTCATTTGCAATGAAATACAGCAGTTACAACAACAGCATATATGCACACATGGCACACAACTTGAGCGTGGACGGACAGAAAACTAAATAAATAATTCGACTGACAGCAATGAAATTATGGAGAAAGCCGCATAGGGTGTTGAAGAGAGTGAAAAGTTCGCAAAAAAAAATTTGTCAAAGCGATTTTCTTAATTTTTTTAAATTTTGGACTCAAACTATTTAGTTTCGTTATAGATTTCATTACAAGTATAATTTATATGGGACCAAGTAATGAAAAACAAATGAACGCCTTTTTCACAAACGATTTATTATCGCCTAGTGGTTGCAATCGCCCAAGCAATGAAGTTATCAAATCGATATGGGGGTTTTCATAAAAGGAACTCAACATTTTTTCCTGATACCTATTTATAGATACATATTTCTGCTAAGTAAAATGAAGGCATTATTATAAACAATGTCATCGAAAATTGAAGAGAAACATCTCCTCTTGCTATTGCACTCGTGTGAACTCGGGTATTTCAAAAGACGCGCCAAGTATCTCAACTAACTGGTAACTGGTTTTCCCAAATTTATTGCTTTTTATAAATGCCTCGAAT
Organism: Anastrepha ludens; assembly: GCF_028408465.1. Classification (NCBI taxonomy): domain Eukaryota; kingdom Metazoa; phylum Arthropoda; class Insecta; order Diptera; family Tephritidae; genus Anastrepha; species Anastrepha ludens. The sequence continues at coordinate 112,233,053 of NC_071500.1, read as the reverse complement.
ATGAAACAAATCTCACCACAATTCTGGTTTTTTATCTCAACTCCGGAGCCACCTAACTGTTTTTATATGTGTACAAAAATATTTATTCTCGTTTTGTGAATTCCGAATAAACAAATTTGTGGGCCATAAATAAAATTTTCAAAATATCTGGATATCAGCGCCACCTATCGGGAAAGCAAGGGCCCCTGATGGGTGTTTATGTATGTATTGTATGTAAGTAATTAATTAGCTTGCGACTATTTACCTGTTATGGCTACTTATTACGATGCGTCACTCCACAGAAAAGAAAATGTGTACGCCTTTCCCTAGGCATTATGAGATTTACTATGAAGGGTGGTTAAATTTTAAGGGCCGATGTTGAGTGTGAACTACACCTAAGCGTGAAGCTTTTTCTGCATTTCATTTAACTTTTTTAATTCCAGGCTAATTCAATTTGAACCATGGAAAGACACAGAGTCGAACAACACGTTAGAGTTATTCAGGCTTATTATGAAAACGGGCCTTCAAATTAAAATGCATATCGCGCGCTTCGTGATTTTTTCGGTCAATTTAATCGTCCAAATGTGCGTACAATCGGAAAAATTGTGTAAAAGTTTGAGCAAACCGGGTCTGTAGGAGATGTGAAAACACCAGTGCATGCTCGTACAGCTCCTACTGGAGAAACTATTGCTGCTGTTCGCGATAGTGTGGTTGAAGAGCCGCCTACCGCAACTCGTCGTCGTGCCCAACAATTGCACCTCTCACGCTCGTCGTTGATGAACATTATGCATAAAGACTTGCATTAACACGCTTACAAGGTGCAATTGACTCAAGAACTAAGGCCTCTTGACCATTTCAAGCGTCGTCAATGGTCAGAATGGTGGCAGGAAATGGCAACAGTGAATGAGCAATTTTCGAAGAAAATCATCTCCAGTGATGAGGCACATTTTCACCTCAGTGGATTCGTCAATAAGCAGAATTACCGCATTTGGGCGAATGATAATCCAAGAGTGATTGCCGAGAAACCTATGCACCCACAAAGAGTGACTGTTTGGTGCGGTTTATGGGCCGGCGGCATCATTGGGCCGTATTTTTTCCAAAATGAGGCCGGTGAGGCAGTTACTGTGAATAGTGTTCACTATCGTGAAATGATAACGAACTTTTCATGGCCCGAATTGGAAGATATGGATGTGGACAACAGGACTTTTCACCACTTGTCACACAGCTTTCGAAACAATGGCTCTTTTGCGCGAAAAATTTGATGGCCGAATAATCTCACGTCGCGGCGATGTCAATTGGAGCCCAAGATTATGTGATTTGACACCGTTGGACTTATTTCTTTGGAGTTATTTGAAAGAAAAGGTGTACGTCGATAAGGCAGTAACAATTCAAGCTATGGGATGAGATAATTCGGCACATCAACGGCATAGAACCTCAATTATGCCTCAGCGTCATCGAAAATTTGTACCATCGGATGGAGGTGTGCCGCCGAGGTCGCGACAACCATTTGGCCAATATTTTATTCCATGTGTAATTGAGCCATACCAATATTATCATAATAAAGAAAAGTGACAATAATTTCTTAAGAAAATTATATTTTATTCAAAATCAATACCGGCCCTTGAAACTTAACCGCCCTTTAGATAAGGAACTACATATTTGCATTTTCTGGTTTTGGAGGTGTGCCGCCGAGACCGCGGCGGTATTTGGCCAATATTTTGTTTCATTCGTCATTGAACTCTACCAATATTATCATAATAAAGAGAAATGATAATAATTTCTTAAAAAAGTTGTATTTGGTTTAAAATCAACACCGGCCCTTGAAACTTAACCACCCTTTATTTTCGAAAGTGCTACTGGAAAAGTGGCAGTGCTGTACATTACTTGGGTTAAATGATTTGTGCAGACTTTTAAGTTCCACATAAACTTTAAATCATCTGCGCTGCCTTTTTCTCATAAATTGAGCTCTCGCCCACTACTAATCACTCAAATTACTAAGCAGGAACTACTTGTTGCATTTCTTTCACCAACTACTGAGCTGAGGTGCTGCAATTACAATTTTAATTTAATTTGGATTAACTTAATTTGATTTCGTTTCAAAAGTTGTTGATTGATTGCTGCTTTCTTGCCGTTATTATTATCTTACCATATAACAGCACAGAGTAAATGTAAAAGCGAAGAAGAAAAGCTGTTGTTGTTGGTGTTACTTTGTTGCATTTTGTTTTGTTTTTTGAAGTGCTTGGCGTTCGCCGCACCAACAGCCAGCCGCCAACGTACGCGCTGCTTTGAATACACATTTTAGATTTCATTTGCTGCTCCAACTCAGCTCCAAACTCGAAATGGTGTACCACTTTTCGCATTCGTCATCGAGAGCAATAGTTGTGTTGTACATAATTTTTTATTTTTTATAATTTTTTTTTTTTTTTTGAGTTTGTTGTTTGTTGTTTGCGTTCAATTTTTTCGGCTCTATGTTGGTAATTTTCCATTCGTTTTTTTCTTCTTCTTCTTTTACCTTGGTTTAGTTTTTTGTTTCGTTTATTTGTTTAACTGTTTTGATATTTCTAATTTTATTGGTGCGTGGCTACAGGCAACAACAAATAAGCCGAGCAACAAGCAACCAAACTGTCAGCAAGCCAAGCGTAGTCAAATGAATTCATTGACCTCAGCCGTTCGTCCGTCCGTTCGTCGATTGAAAATCGGTGCGCTGCCTAGCGAAATCGAATTTGCACACTTCAGCTGTTTTATTTATATATGTATGTACCTATGTATGTGCATATGTACGAGTATATGGTATATGTTTTTCAATATTGTAATTTCTACTTTTTATTTACTTTTTTCGCATCTGTCTGCCGCACTCGTACGTATCATCAGCTTCCTCAAAATAAGAGCAAAAATAAATAAATAATTATGCTTAATGATATTTTCAACGCTTTATGGCATCTGCGCTAGTATGGCCCAATTTTTTTATATTTTTATTTGATTTTTGCCCAAATTTAATCTAACTGTCGTTTTTTTGCTTTTTGTAATCCATATTCGTTTCTCAATTTACTTGAAACTCGCTTTTGCCTTTTGTGTCGGCGTGAATTATTATCCAAAATGGCCATATTTGCTTAGTCCATTAAAAATTAAATTTTTTAATATAATTTAATTATTTGCTATTTTGAAAGCGCCGACAGTACCGTTAGTCGGTCGATTAGTTGGTTGCTTGCTTGGCTGGTTATTGCTGAGGTGTGGAAATGGGTGTGTTAAGCGCCGTTTCAAGTCATTTCACGCTTTCATGCCACTACTCCGAAAAAAAATGGAAAAAGCGACTGAGTTGTCATTCGGTGTTTATTTCCAGCGTTCAAACACTGCGCATAAGTTCGATATAATGAAATTGGCTGTTACTAATTTGACACCGGCGTCGCAAAGCGAGTAAAGTGCAACTTAACGGTGGCTGTCATATAAATCTTATGCTTGGAACTCAGGCGGGCCTCACTCTAATCCCAATTGATTCTTCTTTGGATCGCATAAATTCTTTAGTTTCCCTAGTTACCTATTCACTTAGATTTCTTCGTGAGCTTGAGGCTGTGGCGTACTAGTTGCGAGGGACGTGCTAAAGAAACTGGCAGATCTGTAGAAATTTCCAATCACTTCTCTGTTAAGTTAGTTCTAGGAACAATTTAGAAAACCCTGAACAGTTTAGTGTCAAAGTGGCGTGATTGATTGATCTAAGGCAACATCAATGCGTGCAGTTTTTGCGAATCTTAAAAGCTCATTCGTATGTCTGGATGGTATATTGGCACTTCTTGTCGTTGCAAGAGCAGTTTCACACATTTCATGAGTTTTAAGAGAGCATTAGTTCACCGATATTTGTTTAAATTTCGTGTATTCCTGAAACGGCACGAATGCTATTTTTATTCACGAGCCCAATAACTCGGCATGCCTGAACTTAAGTGAACTGATTTCGTTCCACCTGTCAGTTGATTCTACGCAACTGAACCGTAGAAGAATTTTCACTATAGCAGCGATCCCAAAAAGTTTACTAGGAATGCTTTATTTTGTTAAAACAACAAGAATAACAGCACACAGATTTCCAATTAAATATCGCTTTTCTTGGGCTCGAGCGAAGGCTCTTCCACTTAAAAGTCATACTTCCGGAGTTCTGAAGCCGCTTAAGGTGTCTTAGCGGGAAGTAAGACTTTAAGAACCCCAGCACAAGCAAAATAGCAAGTTCGTTGAAAGCGACAACTCTATTTGATTAAAGGAATTGACGCATTCAAAGAAGAACCTGACATACTGGGATAAGTGGAATGGGTCAAGAAATAGCTGAAAAAACTGGCTTCGGGCAGACTGGATACACAGAATCACATCAGCCTTATACAAATAGCAGGAGTATTACTTCGAAGGAGTAACCGAGTGGTTTGAGCGAGACTACTAGTTGATGAGTCAAGGTTCGAGGCCCGCTGTAACCACGAAGCATCGCATTTTAGAACAGTGAATTAGAGAAAAATTAATAGTAGAAGATCCTCGACAGACAATGGCAATGGTCTCCATTGAATGAACTTCTATAATGAAAAACCTTCTCATAAAAACCGACTGCTGTTCGGAGGCGGCATAAATTTGTATGTCGCTCCATTTGTAGGACAGTTTTATATAAATAAATAAAATAAATGAGGGCGTACACTTCTGTTAGGTGTTTAGACGAGCTCCTCTTCCTGTTTGTGGTGTTCGTACTGATGTTATTGCACAAATGGAAGGACCTACAGTTCCAAGCCGACTCCGAAAAACAGGTGGTTTTTATATGAACATTTTTTTTGGCAGAAAAACACTCGGAGTTTTGTCATTGTCTGCCGAGAGGACACCGAAATTAGAAAAAAAAATTTTTTTTTTAATTTGGTGTTTCATGCAGGAAGTCTTGAACCTACGCAATTCCGAATGGTAGTAACGCACCAACTCATTCGGCTACGGCGGCCGCACTTGAAGGCTCTGTATTAAAGAAACGCGATGTGGTTCCGTAGCACAAATGACGCATAGAATGCCTAAAATGCGGCTAAAAGAGACTGATTATTTGTTTCCAAGAAACTTTTTGTGAAACATCCGTCTACACATAGGAAAAACTGATAATAATCTACAAAAGGTAGACTAAGTTTAGATGCAATGACTAAACACCCGGAGACCAATGACGAATAGTGAAGATAGCATTGACAAGTCTCACTTTTAGTTGCGTGTCCGAAAGTTTTCGAACTTGTACATGGATGCTGATAACAGGTTGAGTAATGAATAATACAATGATGAATCACTGGTGACTCATAGAAGCATCACAATCGAACAAAATGCCATCAAGTGATAAGAGATCTGTCTATCAGCAAGAGAGATAGAATAGCGAACTCAAATCAACCGACTTTTGGCAGCACAACCTTTCCCATTTATGCTACTTTCACATTCAGAGCAATAATGAATAGTGAGACATGAAAATGCTTACTTCTCGAGCAACTTTTGCTGAGAAGAATCCTTAAATTTGAACTAAAATTTATAGAAAAATTAAAAGCTGTTTTAAAACTCTATAGTTGACAACTTCCTAAGCAAAAAGTGCAACACGAAATAGCCGATTTTGTCAAATTAACCACACAAATTATTACTATTATTATTTAATGCTCTCCGCTTCACCGAGGAACTGCGGGAAAATCTGTATGTAGTGTTCGAGAATAGACACCACTAAATTTTATAAAAATTTTCGGTATCTTACAAATGAATAATAGATCGATATTATCACAAACATTCATCAACTAAGTGAGCGCATGACTGTCAACCACAAATGACGAAGCAAATACCTGCAAAGAGATAAACTATGATAGCAAAATACAGTTAGTTCACAACACTGCAGCTGTGCATGAGTCAATAATATCGGAAGCAGATGAGTATAGCTCCAAATAGAAAGGCCCACATGTGGGATATTTTTCCTAGAAAATATGGTAATTCCACTGTTTTTTATAATTTCTTTTTACGTAAAAGTTTTCAAACAATTGGCTGGACTGTATCGCTCAATGGCTAAATGAAAATTTTCAATTGAAAAGAGCAGCCACATAAAAAACTAGGAGAAAGTTTAGCTGAGTTGATTAGTCTCCAATCCCAGTACTTGTGATAAAAATACATTTACTGCCAGCGTAGTTTGACCGAACGGTGTTGCCATCGTACAAATGAAGGTGCCCACAGTCAGCCTGTAAAGGGGAAGTTTCATTTCCGAGGCTGTTACTTTACGAACTTAAAAAATTGCTTGCAAGCTCCAAAAAGTGCTAAGATCTCTCAAGACAAAGCTGGTACTTTACCTTAGGAGATACAGTTTTTCAGTTCCCTTTGACGTCCTATGCTCCAAATCGGGGCTAAAGGATTACATTTGTATATGTATTGTCTAGTTTGATACAAACTTCTATTTCTGTATTTCAGTTTCAATTTAAAACTCAATCTCTTTCTCAGTTTCTGTCTCTAGAAAAAGGAAAAAAACCAGACAGTTGGAAAAAGAAAGAAGAGGCTTTGGATTAGAGCATGAAAACCAACAGCGGCTAATTACTTACGTATTAACCACTTCAAGCTACAAGCCAATGCCTACAGGTGTAGCAAAAAATTGAGAGCTCCGTTGTTATCCTCACGAGAGCAGGGCAACAGCAGACAGCTTCTGAGAGAGCTGTGGCTTTGTTAGCCCTGGAAGTTTTCTTGAGCGCTTCCGAACTACCCATAAGACCCATCTTCACAAGTGTAGACCCCGAGTTCTCAAAGGAACCCTAATCTTCTCATTTTGCGATGAACCCGTCTCCAGGATCCTCTGTCTAGCCAGCTCATCAGCCCAGCAGTTTCTCGCTATGCCAGTTTGACCCAGAACACAAATGAGTCTAATATCGAAGTAATCGCATGCAGATGAAAGAGAAATTAGGCATTCCCCGATTAATTTCGAACACACAAACAACGACCTCAGGGCTCTAATTGCTGCCTAGCTACACGTCTTTTGCAGTAATTACAGAAGTAAGCAACCACTCCACTGCTTCCTTAATTGGAGCTACCTCCGCTTGCAAAACACTAGATATAGTGATCCGGAAGCCTAAATTTGAGCTTGATGGGGAACTCCTCGCAGAATACTCGCCGAACTCAACTTCTGTCCAGCTTCGAGCCATCTGTAAACATGTCTGTCTCCAAATGTTGCACAATTTCTCCCTCGAGGAAATATAAATGGAAAAAGTAACTCTCAGGCCCAATGAAGCAGCACCATTGCGATCCATCCCTACAAAAGCTCTTGTTGCCTCTCACGCTGGGCCCGAGCATCTTTCATCTCCCTTATCGTTCAACTTTCGCATTGATGATCAATGCTAAGACGGGATGTCGATGAATAGGGATGATATTTTCTTCTTTTAAATTCATATCTGCTTGAAGTGAGAAATTTGTATCTCCAAAATTTTAGCGTTGGCTATTGCGCATATGTATTTATGTATATATATGTAGATATCACTGCCTGTAAAAATATTTGACGAATCAATGTTAGTAAAGCGAAAATTCAACTGACTGTGGAACGGGAACCCATTAGCAACAATTGCTACGTAAGTGCAGTGAACTATGTAATTCAAATGGGGACAATTTTCTTACTGAAATATAACAAGAAAATTGATGGGTCTGCCTATTTACTTATGTGCTTATACACATACTTATGAACATGTCAGGGCTACGCTCAGCAAAGAGCCCAGCAAATGAAGCCGATCTTTACATGGATAATTTATGAAGTAAGTGTCACGTACTTATGTATGTGTATTAGTGTGCCCTAGCATCAAGTGTCTCCTCCAACTGCAATGCTCCGCAAAACAGTAGCCTCGATTACACTTAAGAGAAAAAATAACAAGATCTGCAACAAAGTAAAATCGTGCAGCAACTACAGCGGCAATATTTAACCAGAACAATAACCGCAAATTAACTTAAATGCAACTTTAAACGAACGAGGCGCGTAAATTACAGTTGTACAAACAAGCACGTCAAAAAATCGAGAAAAAAAGGCACCAACAACAAACACTATAATGAGTATTGCGAGCAACTGTTGCAGCGCATAAGTAGTCATGGCCAAGCAGCTCGGCAAGTACGCTATGCATTTAAGTAGCTGGCAATGGCTGAGTGGTGATTAGCGAGTAAGCGATTTAATTTATGTTCTGTATATTAAGTTCAATTATATTGTCTGCCAGTCTGACCAGTTAACCTGCCTAAGCGACTGTCCATCTGTTGGCTTCTATCTCGGCGATTTTGTATAATTGTTGAGCATCTCGTGAAAAAACTTGATCGAAAGCGACTTTTTGTTGCAATCGCTCTGTATGGGGCAACTACGAATGTATGTATGTAAGTGACTTTTAGGCTCCGTGTGCAACTAGTTTGGAAGTTTTATTAGGTTCTACATAATCCCGCTACCGCTACTACGTGTTTTAGAAAGCTGCATTTAATTGTCGCCAGCTATGGAATTTATGTTCCTGCTCCGTCTCTGTGCTGAGATGCGGCTAAGTTCAATTTGCTTTGGAAAGCATTTGCTTGCAAAAAAAGCGGAAAAGTGTTCACGCAACACTTGCTCAAGTGATAACAGCAATTACCCCAGCGGCGGCAGCTAGAATCCAGAAATAATTGGCGTCTGACGATTAGAACTATTGATGATGTGGCTGCTGGGAATGAGACTGATGTGAATCGGTTTTAATTTGCAGAGCGCTAGGGTGATTATATTGTTCACCGACTTGCTTGATTGATGTTCTAGGTAAGGTATTGTAATTCGTGTTTAAGGGGGCAGATACCTGTAAAATTTTGGAAAAAAAATTTTTTTTTTTCATAAAATGTTAATATAATCCTTTAAGAATGTGTCAAAAAAAATTTAGAACATCAATTTAAGTATTTCTTATATTATAGATTGTCAACCGTGACGACTCTATTCTTTGCTTTCGAGCGCTGGGAGAGGTATAGTTACGGGGGCGGGTCAATAAGTCCGTGACTTTTTGTATTTCTGACCTCTTTACTGAAAAAGAAATACTGCTCCTGTCAACAGGCATCTGTTAGTTGACTCCTGACAAAATTTGAACGTGCTGCATCAGTTAGTTTGTGTTTTACAGCTTCCTTTATCAGACTACCCAGTAATTTGAGGAGAAAATGGAAAAAACTGAATTTCGTGTGCTTATAAAGCCGATTCACCCTTCGAAACCCACTGTTTCGACTGTTGTTTGGTCTCTGGTGTGTGGTGATGGATCCATGTTTCGTCCACGGTTACAAAACGGCGCAAAAACTCCTCCATATTGCGATTAAACAACGCCAAACCTTCCTGTGAAGTTGTTACACGATTGCTTTTGTGGTCGACTGTGAATTACTGGGTAGTCTGATAAAGGTAGCTGTAAAGCACAAACTAACTGACGCAGCACGTTCAAATTTAGACAGGAGTCAACTGCCAGATGCCTGTTGACAGGAGCAGTATTTCTTTTTCAGTAAAGAGGTCAGAAATACAAAAAGTCACGGATTTATTGACCCGCCCTCGTACGTTGCCGATTTTAGATGCGTTTTTCTCAAAAATATATTTTTAGGATTGGCGTACACGATAACTCGAAAAGTTATTGACCGATCTCCCTGAAATTTTGCACACATCTTTCTGATGATATTACTTTCAATGCGAATTTACAATTCGAAAATTTTTCGAAAAAATAATTTTTTTGGAACAAAAATAGTCGGAAAATTCGCCCCAAAATTAATTTTTGTTTTTGAAGCATTTTATTCCGCGAATTTTTTCCATTTTTGTTTAATTCAAATAGAAATTATCACATTAATAAAAAAAAATGTTTGGTTTTTTGAAGCTCCGCTGCGACCTTCCTGGAAGAAGTGAGTGTACATCCGCCATTTTAAATGATTAAAATAAAACAAAATTTATATTATTTTAATGTATAAATAAACTGTATGCCAATATTGATAAAAATAAATTGACTTCTTCATTTCAAATATTTTAATGAAAATCAGTGAAAATATGGCCGTTTACAGGTATCTGTCCCCTTAACTTGATTATTTCTCTATGAAAATATATTAAGGGGGAGCCTGGTTTATGAGGTCTAAAAATTGCATCTCTTTGCGACTGTTTTTTTAAGGAAAAAAATAATTTAGCACTGCAAAATTTTTTCTATCTTTTAATGAACATTTAAAAAGTATAAAAAATTTTTGTACTGGTTAAAATAAGTTGAAAAAAATGTTTAACATAAAAATTACTAGAGCGCTGCAACGCTGGAGCTTCCAACTGGCGTACAAGATACAGCTCATAATTATTATCTAAAGCAAAAAATTCAAATGAATTTCTAATTATCATGATTTTTTATTGTAGATGAACTAAGAAAACTGAGAGAAATTCCAAAATTTCAACTTTTTGGAGGTTTTAAAGAAAAAACTGCCTTTCTATAAAAAAAAAATTCACTTCAACTTGGTATAAAAATCTTGAACAAATTTTTTTTATCTAGTTTGTTAGTTCAAATAGAATAGAATTTAATGCTGAAGGGAACAAGCTATGATTTGCTTCAAAAGGTTTATTAGTTTTTTTCATTCATGTACGCCAATTCAAAGAAATCATAAAAATGAAAAGCCGAGAAAAGAAGATAAAGTTTGTACTATAGCTGTCCGGTCACAGCGTAACTACCTAATGAATATTATGAAATATATTAGGAAAAGCTTAAAACGAAAAAAAAAAATGATTTTTTTGACCTTATAAACCAGGCTCCCCCCTTAAATAACGAAGTTTTATTAAAGCTTTGATACTTTTTTGCGATGGAACTTCTGGTGGAAAGTCCCAACTACATTCTAAAAAAAAACAATAAAAAAAAATGGCGAGAGCTTAACTGTGTATTATTTTAATTAATAATACTTTATTTCAAATTACTATAGTTAGTTTTCTCAGTTGTTTTTTATTTATTTTTTCTTTCGTTTTAGTTATTTATTATTATTACATTTTTTATTATTTTTATAGTAGTCGAGTACTGTTTTATTGCTTAATTGTTTAATTTTCCTGTGCTTTTTTATTTTTTATATTTATCTTTTTTCTATATAGGGTTTTTTAATAAGAGGTGTTATTTTGATATTCAAAGAAAAATGCTATTTTTTAATAACGGGTTTTTCAATTGGTGCGGGTCGATTTTGGCGCCCTGTGGCAGCCATTTTGTTTTAGTGACATCTGTCAAATCTTTTGTTTATTATTCAGTTGTTTATGCCAAATCATCATGGCAAGTTACAAGATTGAACAGCACGTTCGAATGATAAAACTTTATTATCAAAATGAGTGTTCATTAACGCAAACGTTGCGCGCATTGCGCCCATTTTTCGGTAGACGTGGTGGCCCTTCAAAGTCGACTCTTCACTTTGGTGGCCAAATTTGAGACGACCGGGTCAGTAAATAATCAGCCAACACCCGTACGTTCAAGGAACGCAAGATCAGCCGAGAACATTGCCGCGGTCCGTGAAAGTGTACAGCAGAACCCGAGGCAGTCTATTCCTCGCCGTGCACAAGAACTTGGCCTTTCGCAGACTTCAACTTGGCGAATTTTGCGTCGGGACTTGGGCCTACACCCGTACAAGATCCAACTGACCCAGGAGCTCAAAGTTGATGACCATAGACAACGCCGTTTGTTCGCTGACTGGGCTTCGAATCGTTTGGAAGAGAACCCCAGTTTTGGGTGAAAAATCATCTTTAGTGACGAGGCGCATTTTTGGATGAATGGCTGTGTTAACAAACAAAATTGCCGTATATGGGACGACACCAATCCACACGAGGTTCACCAGGTGATAATGCATCCTCAAAAAGTTACCGTTTGGTGTGGATTTTGGGCCGGCGGCGTCATTGGTCCGTACTTTTTTGAAAACGACGTTGGTGAGGCGGTCACCGTCAACAGCGAGCGCTGCACAACGATGATAACCTATTTCTAATGGCCCATATTGAACCATATGGACCTAGACGACATGTGGTTCCAGCAGGACGGCGCTACGTGCCACACAGCAAACGCCACGATTGACATTCTGCACATCTACCCGCCCTTATTGAAAAACCCTTTATAAATGATTGGATGTTGATTTCATTATAAAGAGGAAAGTATGCCGTTAATAGTGGAAAATAACATTAGGCAAATCACCACCACGACCACGCTCACTGGACAATATCCTTTTCATGAAATTTTCCATAACCGAATTGCAAAGTGGCTGCCCTATGTCCTCGATAACCTCACGAAATCCATCTTTGAGGTTTTGAATCGACCCTGGGCCGTTGGCGTAGACCTTCTCTTTCACGTGGCCCCAAAGAAAAAATTTGAAAATTGTTTGTGTGGCACGTAGCGCCGTCTTGTTGAAAATAAATGTTGTCCAGATCAATACCATCCAATTCCGGCCATAAAAATCGTTAATCATCTCTCGATAGCGCAATCCATTCACCTGTAACACCTGTTAGTGGAAAACCCTTTATTATATTAATTATATATATTAATTTTATTAATAATATTATATTAATTATTTCATTTTTTATTATATTAATTAATATATTATATTAATTTATTTCATTTTATTTTAGTTCGATTTTATTTCCTTTTTGTGATATTAATATTATATTTTTCATTTTATTTCTTTTTGTTACTTTTATTTTGCTAACGGCATACAGTTTCTCAGGGTAACAGCGCTTATCAATTATTTATGCCTGTATAACTGAGAAGAAGTGTCCACATAAATATGTATTTAAACTGGCAATGAGTCGTTTATTGCTCACTTACAGTACTCAAATTCCAGTGCTAATAATGACGACAAAATAAATACCATATTTTTATTTTATTTCCGCTAATATCATTTGAGAAATTATACAGTTGGCAACAGCAAAAATATAACGCTGTTGACTCACAAAAAAAAACTAGTACATTCAAAACTTTTTCTGTGAAATTGTACGCACATTGTTGATTCTCTTTCCAATATGACTAAAAATGTCCGCATAGCAACTGTGGCAATGCTACATACCTTTGGGACCAACAACAATACATAGGAATTAAATAAACTTATTGGGGGTTTTATGAAATATGTTTTAATAGCTGATAAGAAATGCTAATTAGTCATGCATACACACACATACATATACGAACACATTTTGTGAGAATAGTTCTTTTTAGAGCCTACAACGCAGACACGTCTCGAAATTTCTTATTCGCAAGTATTTGTGTTGATGAAATATTTTACGACTCTTTACATTAATTTATGATGAATATTAGTGAAATTAGATTAGTTATTGGACAAATTAGTGAAATTTTAAGTAATGGTATTAATAATCCGCATAATCAGCTTATGATTAAAAATTAATGACTTTATGAGTTAAGTTTTAATGGGCCGGCAAGTCTATACAGACAGCTATGAGTGGATTTGATTTGAAAAATTGTATGCAATTGAAAACATAATTGATTTGAAGCGGTTGCAAAGTTTAGTCATCTGCTTTTGTCTCCCAAATAAGAGGAGTGTGCCGAATTGCCAAGTTTTAACTATTTTTTTTTGTATTTAATATTTTTTTATATACTGAAAAACGTCTAATTCATTCTGCAATGAAGCCCATATAACACAAGGCTTTAAGTTTTGGAAAAGATTCACAAAAAATTAGCATTAAAATGTATATTTATATACCAAAATTTCAAACTTTTCATTCCGCATTTCTATAAAAATTCGTAGCTCACTGAATGTTAGTATGAAAAAGTGCAAGTTTCAAGTAACTCAAGTGTTGTGTTGAGCTGAAGTGCTCAGAATTTTTGTCAATGCAAAAGACTTCCGATTATGTGTTTTAAGGGGGGAAGCTGGTCTAGAATTTTGAAAAAATCGAAAATTTTTTTTTTGTCTTAAAAGGTGCTTTAGGGTCTTAGAAATAATATACCAAATGAGGGACGCCAGCAAAAATGTCTAAATGCCCAAATTTTTCATTCGACGGCAGTGCCTCGCAGGTATGCCCCGAACGCTACTTACAACTTTAAACGCGTTTTTCTCGAAATCACTTTTTTTAAACTGGCCGAATACATAACTCGAACAAATCTTTACCGATTCTTACGAAATTTTGACAATACATTCGAAATACCTTTCTCCGGAGACGTACGTAGGATTTTTTATTTATATTACATAGTTTTTTTTTTAATCAACAATTTTATGTCGTTCTTTATAGTGAAAATTGTAACTTTTTGTTCAAACGTGCACCATTTCGCGAAAAAACAAAATATCGAAAAAATCCTACGTACGTCTCTTTCTGTTGTTATATAGAAACTAAAAAAATTTTATTTTTTGATCCAGGACAAAAATTAAGGAGTTTACGTTTTCGGCAATGGACCCACTAGAAAAAAAGGCGCCTTAGGAGAACTGCTGGACAGCGGCCATTTTGAAATTAATTCAGACGAAAAATTTTGTATTTGTACCATGAAAGCTATATTATTAAACCTATTTCACAGATTTTCGATTGATTCCTTTGTTGAGTCAAAATAAATTCATAAAATATGCCCATTTTTTGCGCTCTATACCAGCTTCCCCCCTTAAGTGAAAAAAGGCTGATGATGTTATGCAAAAAAAACGGCAAAAGTCAATTCTGATTAAAAACTTAAAAATTTGTAAAATAAATTTTCAAATGTAAACCATAGAACTTTTTCAATTCTCAAGCAATTTCTGAATAAGTCGCCCCAAAAAATGTTCTGAACATAAATTAAACATCAATAAGCAGATTTTGCGGCTTTTTGAAACAAAATCAGGAAATATCAATAAAAGCAGCAAAGTTTAAAGGGATCCAAAAGAAAACGAGATACGTGCAAACACCATCCGCGACCGATTGCCCCAAGCAAACATAAAAAACCTGAACACGAATTAGCAAACCATAAACTTCTGCTGACAGAAGGTCAGGAAAGAAGAACAATAGTCGCCCTGGATGCAGAAAAATACTTGCTACAATCAGGATTGGGCGGATCCAGGCGATATTTGCAGAAGAATATACATTTATCATCACTAATTGGCCTAAAAGAGATGGGAAAAAGCTGTTCAACTGATTAAGGGGGGGGCGGGGGGGGGGGGGGGGTAGGGTCACAAAATCGAAATTTTTTTCTGCACTCATCTTATAGTAAATCATTTCAAGAATGTTGTGTCAAAATTTTAAGTGGATCGGAGCAGAACTCTCAAAGTTATAGCCTTTGTAGGCACTCTACCTCGAATGCGGAGCATCGATAATTTCTCAGAGTCATTTTTTCAAACGCGTTTTTCCCGAAACGACTTCTTAAAAGTCGGTGCCAATCACAACTCCGAAACTATTCAACCGATTCTTTTCAAATTTGGCACACGTTTTCTAAATCAAAAATACCTCCCCCCTACACTGTTTTTTTTTTTTTTTTTTAAGGTTGTTTTTCACTTACAAATATGGCGAAATTTTTCGCCAAAAATGCTCGTTTTACGTTTTTTTGCCACCAAAACTACAAAAATGAAAAAAAAAAATTTTATTAATGTAGGGGGGAGCATTACGTCATACTTTAACTGGAAAATTCGACTTTTTTAGTTTCAGATGATTCTACGACGAATGCCGATTGGCACCGCAGAGCACCTCTCGAAAAACATATCTCCAAAAAAACTCTGTCATGGGCTTATTTGTCAATATTTTATTATTAATATTTTTTAAAAACTTATTGAAAAGATGTACAATAACATGCAACTGATTTTATTAAAGTATGTAAGCCATATTTCTGTAAAAAATTAAAAAAACAAGTGTTTTTTTTTAGCGCTAAACCCTACCCCCCCCCTTTAATAGAATTATGAAGGCGCAAAGTTGCTTCACTGCCCAGCCATTTGAAAGTTTGATAGCTTTCACCCAAGCCCTCGTCTAATAATTCACACCAAAATTTTATGAAAGGGAATAAAGGAATTGCTAAAGAATGGTAATGATTGTGTATAACAAAAAATATAGGAACCAAAAACCTAGAGCCATTGTTTTCAGAAAGGGAAAATTTTCATATCCGGAATAGATTGGCCATTACAAAGCCCAAATGTAAATAGAATTGAAAATCTTTTTTCTATATGACACCGTCAGCAAAAAAAAAAAAATTTTTAAATTCTGATAAAGGATGTGAAATTTTGATGAAAATTTTTGAATGTTTAAATTTATGGGGCTTTTTAGTAGATTGAACTATATTTTCTTTAAAAAAAGTTATCAAAATTAAATGAGAAGCAAGTAAATACCCTTTTCTATAGGTATGTACTTAACGCTGTCTATATGTACTTATAAAGGGTGATCAGATTGGCGGTACTATTTCCAATGTGGATTTTGAACAGATCACACGTGATTACTATCAAATTAAAAACTTTTTTTTAGTATTCATTGACATTGGAAATACTTACGCCTCAAGAACGTTTATGGTACAAATCGTACAATTTTTTTACGAAAATCGACGCCCTGTGAAAAGTTTTCATTACGCGCTCAAGTCAACTTATGGTGTTCAGCGATGAGGCCCATTTTCGGCTTAATGGCTACGTCAATAAACGAAACTGTCATATTTGGGCTGAAGAGCGACCCAAAGACATTCAAGAATAGCCATTATATCCACAAACAGCCAACGTTTGGTACGGCCTATGGGCTGGAGGAATCATCGGCCCATATTTCTTCAAAGACGTGGCTGGCGCTAATTTAACAGTGAATGGCGAACGTTATCGCGCCATGATAAACTACCTTTTGATGCTGAGAATGGAAGCCCGTTATCTCCACAACATTTGGTTCGAACAAGACGGCGCTACTTGCTATACAACTCGTGAAGCAATGGATTTGCTGTGTCGTCGTTTCGGAGAGCAATTTATCTCTCGTCTCACATTTGGGCTTTTATTTGTGGGGGTATGTAAAGTCTTAATGCTTTGTGGATGAACCAGCTTCAGTTGAGGCATTGCAAGCCAACATTACTAAAGTTATTCCCGAGATACCGACCGAAGTTCTCAAACGAGTCATTCAAAATTAGTGTTGGCCGAATAACGACGTAGTGACGGCCAACATTAGAAAGATTATCTTTAAGAAATAAATATCATTCATGGTTCTATACAAAAATAATAAAGATTGCCCAATCAATTAAAATTTTTGTTTGTTTTATTTCAATTTAAAATCCGATACCTCTGAATTGATCACCCTTTTTGAAAGCAATTCACAATTAAATGCAAATAACCTGTCAGTAAGGCATTAACAAATACCCAATGCAAAGCAGCAATAAAATGGGGGTACAGTGAGCCTCTCTTAGGAGGACACGCACCGAGAGTCAATTTTTGCCCGCTTAAGGTAGGTGTTCGGTCAAGAGAGGGGAGTTTATTTCGATACTTAAGACTTGTTATAGGAAAAAATATCCGCCCAAGGGAAGTGTTCGTCTAATAGAGGTGTCCGTTAGGAGAAATTACAGATTTATTTTATTACTGTACATATTTTCCATCATAATGTCAGGTCATTCGCACTTAATTGTGAATTTTCTGATACCTTTATTTAAATCCAATTTTACAACACAGTTATATCTGTATGTTTACTGCCCAGTAGACCGCAGGTTTCTCTTTAACGGATTGTAGGTATAAAACTTAGCTCAGTTAAGGGTGTACTAAAAATCCTTAAATTTTAATTAAAAACCACACGTACGTACAAAGTTAGACGTTTACCGTTTTTTGAGTTCAAATACACATACGTTAATATGCACACACACACATGCACATACACCAAAGTTTGCCGGACTTCTGTGAGGTTGTAAATTCATACACAATAAAAATGCATACACAGCGAAATTCATGGAAAATTGCCACAAAACATTGTTTTTACCAGCTCTTGAAATCACTAAATAGACGTGAGATGTAATGCACATACATACACACATACATACATACTTGCAATGTTACTCATTAAGAAGACGTGGCCAGACATTTGCGAATTTCATCAGCGATTTTCAGCTAATCATAGCGGGAAATGTTGAAATATGCATTTCTATTTTTTATTGCCTCACTAAAATTTGATAATAAAGGTATGTACGCAGATAGGTACTGATTCAACCGTTTCAGTTGTCAAGCGCACGTTCGTAAATTATTTCCGCAAACAGCAACAATTCAACTTAATTCCATTCGATGCGGTTTCCTGTACGGATTAGTGTGGTTGTTGTTTCTGCATTAGCATTCGAACCGAATTTGAATCATCGACAACGCATCGATGACAACGATTTGCGAGGCAAAGTACACAACGCGCAAAGGTCCAACAACAAGCAGCTTGATACTCGCATGTAGTTAACCGCAGTCTCATCAGCGCAACTGAAAAAAGCACAAACACACACACATACACACGCGAAGACTAGAATAACTTATACGACGTGTGCCAACCGCGAAAATGTGTATTTATTTATGCAGGCCGCCAGCAAGCAACAATCAGCAGCAAAAAAAATTATCTACACTTTGTTGCTACACTTCTAGAGATTTCTCTGTTTAACGGCCAATGACCAAAAGTCAAATGCTGAGCAATGAGAAAAAAGTGAAATAAAAAATAAATACAAATAAATAAAAGGAAATGAAAACATATCGGCTGGCTGTTTGCTTGTTTAAGTTTGTTGCTGTTGCGTGCGCTTGTGGTTTTTGCAAATCGTGTTGCCACCAACAACAACACAGACAAAGTAGTGTAACCGAAAATTCGCTAGCCGCCCGCCCAGCAACAGCGTCAAAGGTAGCCCGCAAGACGAGCAACGAGCGGCAGTGTCAGAAAAGTAGTCAACAAAAGCCAAATGGCACAAGCCACCTCCAGTGCATAGTTGTTGTTTAGTTGTTTAATTGTTTATTGCTATACCTTTCATTGCTATTGTTGTTGTTATTTTTGCTGAGTTGACTCATAATCGACTTTTCAACTCTTTGATAGCCTCTCACGCGATCGCTCTGTCTAAGCAGCTGCCATTTGTTGTTGTTACACCAAAGATTTGTTGCTTTTTCTGCTTACCAACTTTTATTGTTTTTGCATTGTAGTTGTACATGCATGCATATGTAGCATGAATAGCATGTTTGTAGTGTATTAGTATTGTTGTTGTTGTCAAAAAATTTTCCATTGCTTTTTATGAAATCTATTTGCGGTTGGCAACAAAAAAGACACGATCGCTACTTGGCTTATTGCTCATATAAGCACAGCTACAGACATAAGTTTATATATGTACGAAAGTACATATGTATGTATGTATGTGTGTATGTATGTACATGCTTATACTTGCTATTGGCTATCTTCTGCTGTTGCTTATTGCCGCTATTGCATATATCGCATGGTTGTTGTTGCAATCTACATCATCAATTGCATTCGGTCAATTTTGGTACGTTGACTTTTCGACTTAGCTGTCATTGTCACATATTTATTGCTTATTTTTTCTTTCCCTCTTTCTAGTATTTTCTGTCAGCTACTTTTTTTGGCTGCTTATTGGTGTTACCAGGTGCTGTGTAATGCTCAGTAAAGACAGATGATTGTGCAACAACAACGCAACATTAATAAGTGGCATTAAATGTGTGTGCATGTATGTATGTATGTTGCTACGAATACTTTGATTACTTGCATTGTACTTATTGTTGTAAGCGTTTCGTTTATTATTATTGTAGATAGGAGTCGTCGATAGGCAGTACTACGTCAGCGTGCGAAGCCACTTAAGTTTTACATGAATATGTGTTTATGTGTATGCGTATGTGTGTATGTACGTAGTTATATTGCATACACCAAATATGCGCCAAGCAAAAAAGCTACTTTGGGTTAAGCTATGGTGCTTCTGCGCTCCGTACAGTGTTTTACGGCTGAGCAAATGGAGCTCAGAAGAATGCGGCGAGCAAAATTTTACCTGCCACAAGACTGCGGTCTACAATTTTCAGTTGTGTTACTTTGTACTAATCATTCACTACATTGTAGTTCGGGCAAAAGTATTTCTTATTAGAAAATCGGGTACAGATATAGTTTAAAAAAGATTAACAAATAGTATGAATAGCTTTAGTGCATCATTTGGACTTTGAGCTAATGCATTTAATTAAAAAAAATATTAAAAAAATAAAAAAACAAGTTCAAAAAATATTAAAAAACCTTTAAATTTTTGTTTAACCCATTATTGAATAAAATAATAAAAAATTCATTAGATTTTTACATACTTGTTTAAGCCTTTATATCATAGAATAAAATAATAAAAAGGTAACAATAAAATATTAAATATGAATGAAATTAAATATTTATAAAAAAA
This sequence comes from Anastrepha ludens, assembly GCF_028408465.1. Taxonomy (NCBI): domain Eukaryota; kingdom Metazoa; phylum Arthropoda; class Insecta; order Diptera; family Tephritidae; genus Anastrepha; species Anastrepha ludens. The sequence goes on along the minus strand of NC_071500.1, from coordinate 112,212,837 downwards.
TGTTAAAGCATTTTGTGCGCCAAAATTTCTAAAAAAACCTTATCAAACCGAAAATAAGAAAAAAGTTGAGATACCAATGAACTCATAAAAAGGCGCATCGAAACTTCCCTATCGGATCCTGTATATAGAAAATTATTTTTTTCGTAATAAAATTTACGCGCCCCATTGCTTATAGGTTTGTCTACTGCCGCTGTCTAGTTCACAAGAGTCAAATATGCTTAACGTAGGCCACTATTTGTCGTAAATCTTCGGAGAGGGTGATTAATGTCGCACCACCACCTACCCGACTAGAAATTTTGGTAAGGCGGAGATAAGGCGCAAATAAGGCAGACCGCATTCCAAATTTGCGCCTCATAAGGCAGCCAAACTAGGCCCAAGTCCCGAAAGGTATCGCCACACATCTGCCTCATTAGGTGCAGGTTCGAAAAACCGAACTTCGGTAATACTCCGGCTGCCCTTCTACAAATCAGTTAGGGATTCCAATTTATGCCTAAGTGAGACACTGCCACAGATTTTCGTGACCACAACCAAATGTGGTATTGTTCTGGCATGCCGATCTTTGCCTTGCCCAACGTGGTCCTGGTAAGGTAATAGTGAGGCGTGCCTCAGTAAGGCCTGCCTAATTCGGGCCTAACTGAATCTTCGGCATGCCTCACTCTAATTCTAGTCGGGTATTTCCCCTTTGAACGAATCAATAATGGCAGGCAATGAAAAATGTCGAGGCAGTTCATGCAAAAATGAGTATAAGCCTCTTAAGAATTTCTGAAATATCCTTAATCACTAATTAAATATTCTTCAAAAGCACTTGCATTTAGTTAAATTTTATTTTAGAAAATATTGAAAACGACACACTGTGCAACGGTGTTAATACCAGCCACATATTCGTTGACCTAAACAATCAGTTGCGCGGCACGCTGCCTCAGTAACAGCAGATGAGTTAAATCGGCAGCGCATTCGGTTAGCAACAGCAGTAAACCGTTTTAAAGCGACGCAAAAGTAACAACGAAGAACAGCAACTACAATACCAATAACAACAACATTGCTGCAAAAAGCATTAACCCAAAAGAGCGTTCAAACGGCTGTAAAGAAACAGCCAAAACTGGTGTCAAGACGACAACAACAACAACAACAAACGCTACAACGGAAAACCGCTCTCAACCAAATTTGGCGAAACTTCGACAATCAAAAGTTGTGAGCTGCAGCTGATCCAGCGATAATAATTGCACTAATGACGTTGATCCAGCGACAAAAAGAAAAATGACGACTCGCTGAATATCATTAAGATACTGCAGATGATGATGAGTAACATAATCGCTTTTGCGAGCGGCAGCAACAGCAACAGCAGCGGTAGCAACAACATAGATAATTCTACATATACATACACATCCATACATGCATATATTCTCGTACATTTACCCGCAAAGCACAAAGCACAAATTCGCGTTGGTCGACTGCAATCGCTCGTGTTGAACACGTTTTTCGTAGCCTGATTATTGTTGCTGTTGTTACTGCTGATCGCTGATATTTTATGTATCTGTGTATGTGCATATGTGTGCATATATTTTCTGGCTGCTGCTGCCGTGTTGATGAGTAATCTTTATTGCTTCCCCTTTTGTGGTGCCGATTTGCGGTTTTTTGTTGCCAATCAAGCGTAGAAAGTCACGTTATTTGGCTGGTGATGACTTACAGTCTCTGGCAAAAAGCAGAAATCAGGCGATTATCAGCAGAAGCTTGCCGGGCGTAAATGCGCTGCTCACCTTTTTAATTTAGCTCACTAAAATAGGAGTTTCCCTTCAATGCATTCATTGACCTGTTAATTAATTTTTAAATTTTATTTACATACATATGTAAGTGCATAACAGTAGTTATCAGCACACTAACAGGATCTTAAATTTAAGCGGTAATAAATTTCGTGATTATAAACGAAAGTACACTAAAGATTTTTATCAAACACAAATTAAAAAAATAATAATTTTTTTAAGTCTCCTTACCCTTTAATGGAATGAAAGAGTCAGAGAACAAGCTCTCTTTGCCCTCTTGACCAAAGCGACACAGATAAGCGAAAAATTATATCATTCGCGTGACATTTAGGCGCACATAACTGACCCCTCTACACCTTTGCATAGGCTACAAATTACAGCAATAAGGGCATAATAGATATATCGGCATCTACTCATTTCTGCAATCCTAGCAGGCACGTAATTATATAGGAAGCCCCTATTAGACACCCGTCCAGGCTGTGGGTTCTAGCAGATAGTGGGTTCAGCTTGACTACTATGCGGTTGGTCTGCGCTCGAAACCCACTGTGGGTTTGAAAAATCAACTGTTAGAGAACGTTTTTGAATACTGGTCACTGCTGGGCAAGCCATTGGAAACCTCTGAGTGAATTTCTACCATCAAAAAACAAAAATAAAAACCATATACCACTTGGAAGATGTATAAAAAAATTGAGGCAGAAGCTCGGACGGTTAGAGAGTTGATAAAATTTTGCAAATGTTAGGTACTTAGCTACTCAGGTAGACTAGGAATTAAATAAGAGTAACTTTAAGATATTCAGAAATAAATCATATTTCCAATCCAGAACCTATTGGTTTCTGAACTGCTCAAGTGTCTTAATGAATTCCGGCAACCCCAAGGTTATTAGAGCTCAGCTTTTCAGGTCCTCGAAGAAAAATAGAGGTAAAGTGCCAGAGATATCTAAAACGCATTCATCAGCCACTCGCTCATGAACATAGCTTCTCATATTCTTTGTGAGGGTCTTGGGAAGGTATGTCCGTATTTATTTTATTTTTCGACGAGGTGTAAAATCAATCAAATGTCTTAGTCAGTGTGGGACTTTAACGCCACTAAAAATACCTGTTCATCCTCCAGGGGTGCCGGTTTCGTAATTACGTCTGCAGGCCGTCGTGGGGAATAATTTCATTCAGATGTTACATTCCTCTGCTGTTGTTCTAGCACCATTCCTTCGCCTCCAACCAGTGTTACGAAGTTCCACGATAATTCGCATTGCAAAAGCTTGCTTGAAGAATTATATCTATATTAGTCCATAGTGCCTTAGAGCTCTGAACTCCAATCCTCGAATACCGAATAGCAAATCACATTAACGTGTTCGTAAAACATCTTTTTTTCCTTATTCAACGCACTCGGGAATGGATACACGCTGATGTGTTTGCGCCGTCCCATGTGATGTCCGCATCTGCTAACTCACTCAACATCGACCTTCTCCAAGTATTCTTTGGCCGACCGCGACCTCTGCTCCCTTGTAGGTTCACGCCTAGTGTCATTCTCGTGATGCTATATGGCGTGTGACCTATGCATTGCCACTTTCTGCGTTTGATTTGCCTAAGGATGGTGTTACAACGCGGTGTAATTGCGTTGTAATTAATAATTACCTTTGTTTGGTGCTTAAAAATGCATACTTGCGCTGCACTTCACGAGCTCGGTTCAAAGTAAAGCGAACGAAGAAAGCTCGTTCTTTTACTTTGGAGCCATCGCCGCGTGCAGACAAGTGCGCTGAAGCACAAATGTAAGTACCTATATATATATATATATATATATAATATAAGCATATATCTATATGTAAATATGAACTGTAAAATTAAACAAATTGTAAACTAATTTTCTAAATAAAATTATAGATTTTCGCAGACGAAGCGCAAAATATTGAAACAGCCGACGTTTCAACAGCAACGAAAATATTTTGTGGTTATTTCCGAAATTTATCAGTTTGGAAATATTTTCTTTTAATTAATTGCGTCAGTATTTTCGGAAACGTGCACAAAACGGCGATGTCCTCACCAGAGATGGATATCAGGGCAGATGACGAGCTGATGGCAAATGTGTGCAGCTAACGACTAATTCGAGGTTAGAGACGATATCACCGGTTCTGCAATCAACCAATCCAACGGTGCATCGGGTACAAGCTTCTGAACCTTATACGTCTGCTGATGGGTACGCACAACTAGGGGCATGCATGAGGCATCACGTTGATGGTTTGGCGCATCAAGGCGCGGCTCACGCATTATGTGCCACATCAGAGGACGGGTACGCACTACCGTGTATAAATTCGGGCAGCATGGCCTCAACTTGGGTTGGCGGCTTACCTCGTGCTAGCGGAAACCATGGACGATCGCAGTCCAATCTGACTTCTGTTTACGGAATGGAGGCACCATCTCGTAATAGATCTAGCATTACAACGTGGACAGGTCATCCAATCAACACGCACTGCACTGCTGCAAAAACGGCTGTACCTTTTTACCCTCCAGCACCATTTACTTGCAACAGACATTTTACACCAGGGCTTAACAATCTTCCATCTACAGTACTTGGTCGGTTAGAAGCAGAACAATCCCCACGGGCACAGCTGCACTCAACCTCTTGGCATGCTTTGCCCTCTTATGTGAATATGCATACAGTTTATGGTGATGCTGCACCGGGTGTGGGTAGCATTCCACCAGTCAATTCGGTTTTGACTAGTGCCCAAGAAGCACCAGCCAGGGTGCCTAATAGCTACGACGCTCACCGACAGTGGCCACAGATATCTATCGGTTATACTCCTACCGCGCCAGCTGCGATATCTGAAATGGGGTTATCCTCTACGCAAATAGCATCAAGACAAGTCATAAATAAAGATCTTCCGACGTTCTCCGGCAAGCCAGAAGAGTGGCCGCTTTTTATCACCAGCTTCGAACAATCAACTGAGCAGTGCGGTTTCACAGATTCCGAGAATCTTATTCGGTTACAGCGATGCTTGAAAGGGGTGGCACTAGAGGCAGTAAGGGGTAAATTAATGGCGCCTGCAACCGTATGGCAGGCCATTGAAACTTTACGTATGCTATATGGGCGTCCAGACGTCATATGTCATTCACTGCAACGCAAGCTACGTCAGGAGCCATTGGTAAGGTATGACAAGCTGGAAACCCTAATTCAGTTTGCACTTGCGGTACAAAATTACTGTTGTACTCTGAAAGCCATTGGCCTCTCTTCTTATTTGAATGATCCGATGCTACTTTCTGAGCTACTTTGCAAATTACCAAGCGACTTGAAATTAGAGTGGGGTAGATATAGGGTTTCACTGCTCCATGCTGACATAAGTGAGTTCGACTATTGGCTTTTCAAATTGGCGACGTGCGCTAGTCAAGTCGTATCTGTAAATAGTTCCGGCGATGACGTCAAAGTTAACAATAATCCATTTAAGAAAAGGTTGCTCGTGCACGACGTAGTTCACACCAACAGTGCTACAAGCTCTCAACCTTATTGCCTTCAGTGCAGTGGTGATCATCGACTCGAGAAATGCAAACAGTTTTGCGATTTGTCTACCAACGATAGGTGGTGCTTTGTTCGCGACAATAAGCTATGCATCAGATGCTTCCGCAAACATTTCCTGAAGAACTGCCCATTGCATAGCCGTTGTGGTATTGATGATTGCACAAAGCCACACCATGTTCTGCTCCATTCAAATCATTCGGTCAATCCAAACCATAAAGCAGCTGTGATGTTACATAAGGAAGAGCTCGCGACAAAGACATTGTTGCGTTACGTTCCAGTAGTACTCTATGGAAAATCCAAGTGCATAAAGACGTATGCGTTAATAGACGAGGGATCCACATGTACTATCTTGGAGAAACACATTGCTGAAGAGCTTGGTTTGGATGGCCCATCAGATGAGCTGTGTCTCAGGTGGACGGGTGATATAACACAGGTAGAGCCTAAATCAAAATGTGTTACCATCGGGCTCTCTTCTACACATGAAACGTCGCCTCGGTTTAATCTTCGGAACATACGCACAGTAGCTAATCTTGATCTTCCAAAGCAGTCGTTGTTACAAGAAGTACTCTCGTCGCACAGCCATTTGCACAATTTGCCTATTGAACCGTATGCTGGGGTGCGCGCTACACTGCTTCTTGGCGTCGACAATGCAAAGCTCGGTGTCCCCCTCAAAGTAAAGGAAATAGAAGGAGATCAGCTCATCGCAACTAAATGTCGACTTGGTTGGTCAGTATATGGCCGTGGAGAGGAAGCTAATGCCCTTTCGAATAGGGTGATGCACATCTGCTCCTGTGTGTCAACTGAACGCATGGATGAAATGTTAAAGGCTAATTACGCGTTAGAGGCAGTTGGTATTAGCATGAAAGATGAACCACTGAAATCCAAAGCAGATGAACGGGATCTCGCCATTATGAAATCGACTACAAAGTACTTGGAAAATGAAAAGCGTTGGGAAACGGGTTTATTGTGGAAATTCGATAAAATCGATTTACCAAATTCGTATTCCATGGCATTGCAACGCCTCAGTTGTTTGGAAAAACGCATGACCCGGGACCCACTCTTACGGAATTTTCTCAACAAACAAATTCGTGAGTATGAAGATAAAGGATATATTCGGAAATTGACAAAAGATGAGATATCTCATGGGAAAAGATCATGGTTCATTCCAATTTTCACCGTAACGAATAAAAATAAAAACAAGACAAGGCTCGTTTGGGATGCCGCTGCCACCGTCGACGGTATCGCTCTCAACACCTATTTAATGAAAGGGCCCGACCTTCTGGCGTCTCTGGTTGGAATACTTATACGATTTCGTGAGCGAGCTTTTGTAATCACAGGAGACATTCGCGAGATGTTCCATCAAATTCGAGTGCGCAGCAAAGACCAAACCGCACAGCAGTTTTTGTGGCGACATGGGAATAGCTCTAGAGATCCTGATACTTACGTAATGACGGTGATGACTTTTGGTGCTGCTTGTTCTCCATCATTGGCAAATTTCATCAAAAACAAAAATGCTTCGCGTTTCATCAACGAAAACGCTAGTGCGGTTGGGGCAATTCATCGGAACATGTACGTGGACGATTGGCTGCAGAGCGTAGATACGGAGAAAGAATTGATCGATTTGGCGTTGCAAGTCAAGCATATACACGGTGAAGGTGGCTTCGAGATGCGCAACTGGCTGTCAAACTCTACCAATGCACTGCATGCAATTTCCAGGACGGCAAAGCAATCGGGTAAGCTCCTCCAAGATCCTTCTATGACATACGAAAAGGTTCTGGGCATATGGTGGCTGCCTTGGTCGGACGAGCTAACTTTCTTCGCAAAATTTGATGCATTCGTTTGCGGTAACAACTCATCTGTAACAAAAGGGAGCGTTCTTCGGGTAATTATGTCTGTTTATGATCCCCTTGGCTTAATTGGGTTTTTTATGATTCAAGCAAAAATCATAATGCAAAATATTTGGCGATCTGGTGTCACCTGGGATGCACCTGTGCAAAAAGACGAGCACGAAGCATGGCAGTCATGGGTTCGATTGTTACCACGAATACACGACGTACGTATACCACGCTGTTACCCCTTAGCCAGCTTTACTCACGACGTTCAGCTCCATATATTCTGCGACGCGAGTAGTGTAGCGTATGCGGCAGCTGCTTATCTAAGAGCCACCGTCAGTGGTAAGGTGAAATGTTGTTTAGTGGCCTCGAAGTCGCGAGTAGCGCCACTGAAACCAGTTTCTATACCGCGGTTAGAACTGATGGGTGCCATTTTGGGCTTGCGACTCGCAAAATTTATTAGAAATGAATTAACCTTGCCTATCAGCGAGGAGGTGTACTGGACCGATTCAAAGAACGTTCTTCACTGGATCCGATCAGACAGTCGAAAGTTCAGTCAATTTGTTGGCGTAAGAATCGGAGAAATTTTGGAGTCATCTAGCATCAATAACTGGAGGTGGGTGCCTTCAGCCGACAACGTTGCAGACGACGCCACAAAGTTGAAGCAGTGGTCGAAGTTGGATGGAGAATTGCGTTGGTTCCAAGGTCCTCAATTCTTGACTTTGTCTTCCTGGGAGTGGCCAGAGACGATTTTAGTGAACTCTGCAGAACATGAGTTAGTTCATCACATCGAGCTTAATACAACACTTAGCTTCACATCTTTTACGGAAGTTGTACCTCATGTGTCGAGGTTCAGTAAGTGGGAGAAGCTGCGTGGTGCAACAAGATACGCTTTGCGGTTCCTTCGGTTAGTAAGCAGGAGACCAGCTAAATCAGAGTTCGTTCAGATGATGTTGCAGGACACCACAGTAAACAGCGCCGAAATTTTAATTGTTCTTATGTGCCAGAGTGAGACCAACTGGTAAGTCGAAGGCCAACTGGTAAGTCGAAAAAGTTCCATTTTCAAATGCTCGGCTTTCATAGATGAGTTTGGAATGCTCAGAATCAAAGGTCGAATCGATTCGATAGAGGGAGTCCCTGTTAGCGTGAAAAGACCCATAATTCTGCCCTCACGCCATCCAGTGACACTTCTAATAATCGATTTTTTCCATCGTAAATATCACCATCATCACAACGAAGTCGTAGTCAACGAAATCCGTCAAAAATACTGGGTGAGTGGATTAAGAGCGTTGGTAGGTAGCGTCGGAAGGAAGTGTCAAGTTTGCCGAAACCGCAAGGCAGTACCACAGCCTCCTCAAATGGGTTCTCTGCCACCTGAACGACTCGCATTGAATATGCGCCCATTTACATACACTGGGGTAGATTTCTTCGGACCAATAGACGTCGTTGTTGGTAGACATCATGAGAAACGCTGGGGTGTATTATTCACTTGCCTCACTGTTCGCGCAGTGCATATTGAAATTACCCACTCTCTATCCACAGATGCATTTTTACTTATTCTGAAGCAGTTTATCTGCCGTCGTGGTGCGCCTAGGCGAATTATTTCAGACAATGCCACAAATTTTAGAGGCGCAAGTCGTATTCTACAAGCCGAGATAGAGAGAATTTCGTCTGACGAGCTACAGCGAAAGTACCCGGAGGTGGAGTGGCGTTTTATACCCCCGGCCGCACCGCATATGGGCGGAGCATGGGAGAGGATGATCCGCTCCGTCAAATCTATTTTATCGGACATACTTCGCGCGAACATTATACACGAGCACATACTTCGAGCAGCACTAGCAGATGTCGAAAACGTCCTAAATTCCAGACCACTGACATACATTCCTCTGGATACAGCAAATGACGAGGCACTCACTCCGAATCATTTCTTGCTTGGTGGGTCAAGCGGACTACGAGAACGAAGCATTGAAGACAGCAGCGGTGCCACACTCCGAAAAAACTTTAGGGTCGCGTCACAGCTGGCTGACCAGTTTTGGCGACGGTGGGTGAGGGAATATCTGCCTAACCTCACTCGCCGCGCAAAATGGTATGAACCTCCTCCTGAACCTGTCGACAACGGTGACGTGGTAATCATCGTAGATGAAACAACACCTGGATCAAAGGAATTGTAGTTGAAGTTTTGCGAGCAAAGGATGGCCAAGCCCGGAGCGCTATCGTGAAAACCATACATGGATTGATAACCCGGCCTGTTGTTAAGTTAGCAAAATTGGACTTATCTGGGTAAACTTTGACGCCAGGCATCAAGTTTACGAGGGGGGGAATGTTACAACGCGGTGTAATTGCGTTGTAATTAATAATTTCCTTTGTTTGGTGCTTAAAAATGCATACTTGCGCTGCACTTCACGAGCTCGGTTCAAAGTAAAGCGAACGAAGAAAGCTCGTTCTTTTACTTTGGAGCCATCGCCGCGTGCAGACAAGTGCGCTGAAGCACAAATGTAAGTACCTATATATATATATATATATATATAATATAAGCATATATCTATATGTAAATATGAACTGTAAAATTAAACAAATTGTAAACTAATTTTCTAAATAAAATTATAGATTTTCGCAGACGAAGCGCAAAATATTGAAACAGCCGACGTTTCAACAGATGGGTTCCTCATTCGTTAATCTCCACAGTGCGTTGTTGCTGATGGTGTTCGCCCAGAATAGTCTACAGATAATACAGAGGCATTTGTTGACGAAAGATTCACTCCTTCAAAAAATCATACATGTACAACGTTTCATTTCATTTACTGCAAATTAAAACAAAGACCTTGTTTGAGTGATTAAAGCGCCGCCAAAGTGCTTAAAAAAGTTGTTGCTGGACACGAATTACTGCTCTCTACCAATATTTTGGACTTATCTCAGAATGTATTTGCATGCATCAGTCATAGAACAGCCATAGAACTCACTTTGTGTGACGGAACTGGATACTCAGAAGCCTGCGGCAGATTTGTACGTTCTTCGAGACTGGATCGCAAGAACGACTTTTCTTGCACTTCGGCGCAAGCTCCTATGTTCCGTAGGGCTATAAGTCTGATGCAAATCTAAAATTAAGTACTTTTATTTAAAAAGCTTTAAATGCAGCTCCACTTTTGTATAACCCATTTCTTCTTCTGCTGCAATTGACGCTTCCTTCAATGAGTATAATGAGCTATTCAGCGACTCAGCTGGCACTTACTGCTTAGTACGCTGCAGGCCCTTTTATTTCCTGGCAAATTTCTCTTTCCACAGCTTGGCCGTGCCCAGCTAAATGGACTAACATATTAAAGTTTACTATCAAAAAACGAAGTAAAAGCAACTTTTCTGCACCACATACAATCTCTTTTAGGTGATTCATTTAATTGCAACATCATCTATCTAAACTACCTGTTCACCTCAATGTCAATCAGCTTTTCAGGGTAATTGGACACGAAAGACATTAAACTAAGCCAAGAGCCAACGAAGGCAACAGAATGAAACCAAAACAATACTTGAGTTGAGAAGCAACAGTAACGATTTTAGTACTTACTTAAGTAGGTATGTATGTGCGTAGCGACCCTGTAGAGAAAATCTGAAGTGAAGCGGCACATGTTTTATGTTAAATTGTAATTCATACGGAGACAAGCTGGTGAGAAGACAAAAAGAAAAGAAAATATGCAATTCAAATTAAACGGGGCTGAAAAGCAAGTAGTCTTGAGAGGAAAGTGTCACTATTTTGGAAAGCAAACTATTTATTTCCCAACAAAACTTCTATTTTACCGCAAAAAATTAAATAGTAATTGATGCTTAACTGGTTTGTTGAGTATTTGGCCGAGCTGCTCCTTCGTTTTGTTGTATGCGCCTTGATATTTTTCCACAAAAAGAGGGATCTACAGTTTTATGCCGTATACGAATGGGCGGATGGATTTTTAATGAGGAGCTTTTGAGCTTTTTCGTGGCAGAAATACACACGGAAGCTTGCTATTACCTGTCGGCCGAGGAGCGACCGGTACTACAAAAAACTTTTTCTATAATTTGGTAGACTGATTATTACAATTTTTGGTAGTTACTCGCAATATTTTGTACAAAGGTCCAAAAAGGTACAAAGACGGTGTATTAATTTGTTTCATATCTGTTTCCATAACAATTTTTTAGTCACTTGTGACTAAAGTCGAGCTCAAATCGTTCCAAAAGCGGCGAAAATATTTTTTTTAGTGTTTGTTCTATAATCTCAAGATAAACGATATGAACTACTTCTATTATAGGCAACCTGAAAACGCCTTTTTGCTTTCCGACTGACCGCCCCAATTTGGCACTCTTTTAGAAAAATTCATTGCTTCGAAGGCTTCTTAGCCGCTGCTGTGTTATAGGGAGTTTTTTTTTTTTGACTGGCAACTGGATACCGACAACAAAAATGTATTTATTTTTTATATAAGAAGTTTTTATAGCCCATAATTCCCAACGAACGCGATAGCTCCGAACCAGTGTAATATTTTCCTGCAGGGCATGCACTTCTACATTTATACACATCTCATGATGCCCGTTACTAGCGTTGTTAATAATAAAGTTGGAAATGGATTTGCTGATTATGATGATTGTGGTGGTGGTAGTGTGGATGTTGAACGTGATGTTGGTATAAAAATTGCTACTGGCAACTTTGATGCTTGCAAAAAAAGCTGATGATTAGCCCAAAAAAATTAAATCAAAAGCTAAAACTACAATACCAGCAACAAATTATGGCATTCGCGCAGTTGTAGTGGCAATGCTGCTGCTACTGTTGGCTCCAACTTTGGGTGCAAATAACAGCACTCCATGAGGGAAAATAAGCAGAGGTGGCGGCTGAGAATTTTCAAAGCAGCTAACTGAGATATTATAAGGAAATAAGGCATAGAGCCTCTTTAGTTTCAAATAATATGTGCATATGTATATGATTTGGACCTATTTTTTTTTTTTTTTTTTTTTGTCGGGACAACTAGCAAGTGCAGCACTCAGACATTAATTGAGTCCATTGTACTACACTTGGATTCCCTTTTAATTTTCTTTAAATCTACCCGATCTCCGAAGAAATCTGAGTAGATCTTGTGGTGTCAAGGAGCCAAGATGGTCGCTTCTTAACACATCAGTGTCAAAGACCTCAAACCTGATTCGAGCGAAGGCGGAGCAGACACACAGGAAGTGGTCCGCCGTCTCATCCTCCTCTTCACAAGCTGGGCAGAGTACACTGTCTGAGATGCCCAACCTTTCCATGTGCTTTGCCCACAGAAAGTGGCCCGTCATCAGTCCAACCAGCCGTCTGCACTCCCCTCTGCTTAATGACGGAAGGGTTTGCGACAGTCGATCGAACATGACAGTTAACATCAGTTTTGTCCATCTGCAGCCTCTCTCAGCCTGCCAAGCTCGATTGTGGGTAGTAGTTACCCATTTGCTAACCGTGGCCGTGATGGCCGCAGAGGGAAGTGGCAAAGCGGGCTCTGGGCCAAAGAAGTTGGCCTCAGAGCCCATCTTAGCTAAGGAGTCAGAGGTCTCGTTACCCGCGATATCCACGTGTCCCGGGACCCATGTTAGCATCAGGCTATTATGTCTGCCGACATAGTTCAGCCTGGATTTACAGGACTTCACTACCCCTGATGTGGTTGGAGGGCTGTCTAAGGTCATAAGCGCTGCTTGGCTGTCGCTGCAGACACATATAGATCTGCCTCTCCATCGTTTTTCCACAACAAAGTTCATCGCTTCTTGAACTGCATACACCTCCGTTTGAAACACAGATGCATGCATTCCAAGAGCAAAGTGCAGTTTTGTCCCGCTGGATTCCACGTAGACCCCAGAGCCGGAGCCATGCTCGGTCCTGGAGCCATCCGTAAAAATGCGAAAACAGTGTTTGCCGGGCTCATTTTCTGAGTCTCCCCACAACTGAGCCTCTGGTAGCACTACACTGTATCTCTTTTCAAGTACGACCCTTGATGGCATGGAGTCAAGGGGCATGGAGAGAATCGTTGAATGTCCATGCCTTCTCTGTGTTCCAATGCCGGACAAGGGCCGTACCAGTTCCCACTGTGTTTCAGTCTGCAGATGGCCTTCAAGGCCTCTCCTCGGATGAAAGCATCAAGTGGTGGTAAACCAATCAGAGCATCTAGTGCCGGGCCTGAAGTAGTCGGAAAAGCTCCGGTGCAACAGATGGCCACAGTGCGTTGTAGTCTCGATAAGGTCCTCCTGACTCCCACTAGGGAGAGTCTGCTCATCCAGACCACTGATGCATAGGTGATAATGGGTCTTATCATAGCCGTGTAGATCCATAGGACCTTGCTAGGAGAGAGACCCCACGTTTTCCCAAAGACACCTTTGCACTGCCAGAAAGCTGTCAGCGCTTTGGATGCCTTTGTTTCAACGTGTGATTTCCATAGGAGCTTGCTATCGAGGATTACTCCAAGATATTTGATTTCCTTGGATAGCTGGATTGTGACTCCTTTTAGCTTTGGCAGAACGAGTCCATCAAGCTTCCTCCTTCTGGTAAAGAGGACAATACCAGTCTTGGCGGGATTTGCCGACAGCCCGTTCGCACAGCACCAAGTGTCAATCCGATCCAGAGTTTTCTGCACTTTCCTGCAGATGTTCATAAGCGAAGAGCCTGTTACCAAACAAGCAACATCGAACATTTGGACCCATACTATGGCAGCATTTCAATGATATAATTTTTTATTTTTTTATTTTTGCGTTGAAATTAAAGACTACTTCCTTAGATTATGATTTTTCTTACTCCTCATACAACTCTTGTTAAGAGGCTTTGTTTGAATATATCTGTCATTAGTTTGTATACATCCTGTTTGTTATTTAATAAATGTGACCTGGTCTATGAAAAGGTACCTTACGTGTCAAAAAATCATTTTTCACTTTTTTGTTGATTCGAATAGTGTGTGAAAGGCTCTTTAAAATGGTGAAAACCAGAAAGTCATAATTTGTTGAAAAGTTTGTTAAAAGTAAAAAAAAGAAAAGTACAAATACGAAAAAGACTAATTTTTTTGTCATGATGCAAATTAGAATAACGAAGACATTAATTTGTGCAAATTAAAAACTAAACCATTCCTGGACAGTCTGAGGTGTAATGAATACGATACTCAAGTCTGTTTTTAGGAAAATATTTACTGTAAACGGCACTAAGCTCCTCGTCAACACTCATTTTTTACTATTTTGTGAACAAAAGACTAACAGAAATGATTACATAAACGTAGTAACAGAAAAGCCACGAAGTAGAATAAGGAGACGTAACGCAGCTGTCAACTGTAAAATTGTCAATTTGACATCATATTCGTAGTCAGTGGCTTTAAAAACCTTTACAAACATGTGTCACTTATTTATTGTTATTGTTGCTATTTGGAAATCTTAAATTATTTTTTCTATGTTTGGAGCGCCATCTTGGATATGCCGTTTAAAATTTTTCAAATTTGACACCAGAATCGTATTCAGTACTTCGAAAAGTTTTTGTCACCGGGTCTTATAAGTTTTTTTTGGCATGGGTCGGTACCAAAGCTAACTTATTTTTTAAAACGATTTCTGCGATTTGCATTAACTTTTTCTTATTTACTTATATATAAAAAAACGTTTTTCACTGCTTCTGTGATTTTATTGATACTGTGATCTATGCTGAAGAAAATAAGCCAAACCGGATTGAAAAATATTAACATTTAAAAAAGTTACAAGGGTTTTTAGAAATTTTAACTTTAATTGCTGTTTTCTCGAAAACTTGTTTTCGCACGTAAGGTACCATTTCGTAGACCAGGTCACAAATAAATAAAAAGTCACTTTTTCCAATTGTGCCGGAAATTTAAAGTCGCCACGCTAAACCATTAAGCAGCTATTGAAAGTTATTTTTAAGCAAATTCGGCAATTATATTATTGAATTGGGCCCAAATAATCTTGTTTAGAATAAATATTTACTTAACTTAGCTTTTGCTGAAGTCTACTCCTCCTACATTTTCATCATTTTCATGACATAAAAAAAATGGATATAATATTGCCTACTTGAATTAAAAAAAAACATCATCAACATTGCTGCTCTCTTGGAAAGTAGCTAAATGGCGCACTCGCCATTCCCCGTATCGGCAGCTCTTTCCTCATTTTGAACGGAGTAAGTGCCGATGATGCCGCAAGGGTGTAAACCGCTCGTAAAATGGACGAATCTCTATGAAAAAGCATAAAATTTATTGTAATTTATTGGAATTATGTTTGCTCGTTGGCCATTCCATCTCAAGGGAATTTCCCGCACTTCCTCATATACTAAAAACGGAGATATTGTTCAAGGTTCATACCCCTTCCAGATCAAATATCCCAATTATTTTCCTCCGCCACTGTCTGTTGTTGCTTTTTCTGCCTTTACTTGCCATTTGTTACTTTTTATCGCGTCTTTTTGTTGCCTTAGGCGCTTTGATCTTGATGAACTTGATCGCGTGGCATACATTCTGTTTGTTGCTCTTGTTGGTACTGACACCACAATGAAAATATGAACATTACCATCGCCGCAACAACTACATGGACGCATTGCCGAAAGCCATAAAACAACATTAGCTTTTTTGTTTGTTTTCTGATTTCTGTGCTTTGTGTTTTTTGTTTTTGTTGGTAGAAGTATAACATTATCTTTTTCATGGCGACTATTCTAATTTCGTTGTCGGAAGGCATCCAATTGGCAACGAATGTCTATGAAGGCAACACCAACAGCAAAGTTTTTGAGTGCATAATTGCAGTGGCGTGTTGGCCAACTCACTCTCCGGTGTCTTTGGGAGCAGCCAGCGCGCATGCGCAGCCGCCAACTAAAACGACGCAGGCCCACTTTTGTGGCCAACTACAACTTTTTACCGATTTCCCTTGCGGATTTATGACTTCTCGCTCAGCCTCCCGCCTTGGTACTTTCTAATAGGTTTTGTCAGTTCGTGGCTGCGGTCAGCGTTGATATGTCTGATCTATTGTCTGCACTAACGGTTCTGTCTACTGCTCGTTGTTTTTGCTCAACTTTTCAACTGTGCATTGTTGCCAACACTGCTGACGATGCTGTGTGCTTGGCTGTGTCGATTGGCTGTGCATCAAATTCGTTGACTCTTGTGGCTTTTTTTATGACATTGCTCTATTCGGGAAAAACCTTCTTTCTCTCTTATTTTGGTTTTTGCTAGGTAGCTTGTATTGTTAGCTGCTTCACTGCCTTGTCAAGCTATTAAGCGTCTAATTGTTGCCAGCTCACGGCTATTGGCTGCCGGTGGCTGCTGTTGTTTTGGGCTGTTGGTTTTATGTTTTGGTTTCTGTTCACTTTTTTTTGCTTTTTATGATTTGTCATTATTTTGGGGCTTCGTTGTGGCTGTTGGCGCACTCCCAGGCCTGACTGTTATTGCCACTAGGTTGTCAGTCTTAATTTGGCTTTTCACCTTTTGCTGTCAGTTACTGCTCTGACATGACTAACTTAACATTAAAAGGCAATAAAAATTATCGTTGCAATTTTTGCGAACTTCACCTATTACATTTTTCTCGAAATTTAAGATGTGATAAAAATTACAATAATACCCCGGAATGAGCAGTGAATGGTGCAAAGAAAGTCGGCACAATTACTTTTAACTTTTGTGTCTAATTGTATTTTATTGTTGTTGCTTTTTTTTGGTTTTGATAATTTTCTGGATAGTTCTAGTGCCAACAAGAAACACCGTAGTAGGTCTAAGCCTTAAAGAGAGTACAAAGGGGAAAGTAATAAGGGGAGATAATTGATTGAGCCGTTAACGGCTCTGCATACCCTAAAAAAAGATTATACAAAAATATATTAATTATCTTTTATGCAAGCATTTTTCGTTCTCGCGAAAGACAGTTTGAAGCATTTCTTAATGTTCGAAGCGAGATGAGATTTTGTAAATCATAAATTAAGAACCTAAATGTCACTTTCAAGTTGATCAACATCGCACTGATACTTGGCAATTGCAAACAATTCCAGATCATCCGCTTACAGTACGAAGTCGATATGAGAAAAACAGTCACTTATATCATTAATGAGGAGCACACGAAGCAGTGGAGCTAAAACGCTACCTTGAGAGACCCCCAACGAAGCGAAAAAGCGCTCAGAAGATGCATTATCTGATGTGACCACACAAGTTTATTAGCGAGCGATGACTCAATCCAATCCAAAAATACGAGTGAAACCCGAATGAAGCTTTGGCTATCGGTTCGCACCCATACGACTACTATGACGCTTGCAATTTAGTGAGTACTCCCTAATTGGGCTACAGCTGCACAAACAACTCGAATTACACAAATGAATATAATTTGTTAAAGTGCACGTATGTATGAAAAAAAATCATACCGACGGGCAGATGTACATACATGCATTCACATGTAAATTGGTAAAAACTATAAATACGTATAAAACAACAACTTAAGTGCTGTTTGTGCTTTAAAATCGCTTTAGCTTTTTATTCAGCTTAAATTAAAAAAATAAACATACAAATACGTTTTGTGTGTATGTAAATATGTGCAAATCATATTCTTAGAGGACACCAGAAAAAGTAAACATCTAAATCGTGCCAGTTGATTATGACCACGTGTACTTTTATATGAGACTATCTACGCCTGCCGGAACACGTACTCGATTAGCCTGTATGACGAATATCATTTGTATAGGGTGTTCTTTTTGCTGTATAGAACCCGCGATAGGAATAATTGGCGTCCAAGTGAAAAAACGTTTTCGAAATTTCTATTCAGCTTAAATATGCAGGAACGATAACAGGCGAAACAGCACCATTCTGCTTCTTCTTTCGTTGCAATTCATTACCGAATTTAGCGATTGTGTGAAAAATAAAAAGTATAAAATCCAATGCGTAAAAATAAAATGTATAAAAAAGAATGTTTACGATAAAACGCGTAAAAACAAATTTAGAAATTTTTATAATATTTTAAAAAGTATCTCTGCTTCTGGCTAACTCCAAAAGTTGACCAATATTTTCAGCCCTATCGATTGAGATATGCATACATATATTTCGCAGCCGTGATAATTTCTTTCTTCTGATGCTGAGTTCTGTAATTGATGTTAGTTCCATTAATTTTTTGTAATTAAATTGAAAAATAAAAGTTATATACCTCAAAAAAATCAGCCGTTATATGGCCATATATGAAAATACTCATAAGAATTAAAAGTCATAAAATAAGAAAGCCAATACAGCTGAAGTTTTTGTAATTCTATTAACTTTTTCTTAAATAAAAGTTCCATAACTCTAAAAAAATACCCATTATATACAATACAAAAAATAAAAATTATATGTCATAAAAAATAAGAAAGCCAATAAAGCTGAAATGTTTGAAATCTCTTTAATTTTTTCTATACTTCTAAAACAAACACCCGTTACAATATTAAACACAAAAAATACAAATTATATGTCATAAAAAATAAGAAAGCCAATAAAGCTGGAATGTTTGAAATCCAATTAATGTTTTCTATACTTCTAAAACAAACACCCGTTACACGGCCAAAAAAAACATATGCATCAATTTGTATACAAAATAATATTTTGTTCGCTGATATGCAACATTTTATAATATATTTTTATATGTATGTATGTATGTTCGTATATTCTAAAATTCAGCAGTATTGACGTATTGTTCGCTTGGCTTACATACCGACATTCACACATAAATATATGTGCATGCATACAAATGTATCATAAACAAGCACTGATAGGCAGGGACCTCGCCTTGCCGACTGTCTCTACTACAACTCACTTGTTGCTGATTATTTACTTTTATTCTGATATAGTTGATATTTTTTTAAATGTCTTGTTGTTGTGAAATTCAAGATCATGGCGTTCTGAGACTTTGGGGCGTCTACGTGCCCAACGGAAGGCAAGCACTTGCCAAAAGGCGCGTAGTCAGCAGTGCAAAATGTTTCTGGGGGTTGGTTGTTGTTGCTTTCAGAGGGTTGTGCGAATAGTTTTTGTTTTTGTAAATGAAATAATATTCATATATAAGTTCATATATTCTGCGCTTGCATACATACATACATACATATAAATATCTATAGAAAAAGCGCAATATAACGAAAAACCTTGAACACCTAGTCCCATAAGCGTTAAGCTTCATAAAAAGCGCAATCTGTTAAAATGCATAAGAACAAAGGAAATGTTTTGCACTTACAGGCATACATACACATACAGCCATTAAAATAGGTACCCCCAGGTAATAATAACCAATATTCAATTGTAAAGATGAGCAATTTAGAGGTATCGGATTTTAGATTAAAATAAAACAACGAAAATTCAAATGGACTGGGCAATTTTTATTATTTTTATGCAGAACCATTCAAAGCATGTAACTTTTCAAATGTTGCCCGCAACAGCGCAGTAATTCGTTCATCTATAAACACCAATTTTGAATGACTCGCTGGAAGACTTTGGTCGGTATCTCGTTAATAACTTTAGTAATATTGGCTCCCGATACCTCAATCGAAGCTGGTTTATCCACAAAGCATTTAGGCTTTTCACACCCCCACAAATAAAAGTCCAAAGCTGTGATATCACACGATCTTGGTGGTCGATTTCCTGGTCCGAGACGAGAGATAAATTGCTCAGCGAAACGACCCTATTGTTTTACGGGTCTTATTGGAACCAAATGTTGTGGAGATCACTAGCTTTAATTTCTGGCACCAAAAAGTCGTGTTGTGGCATAAGTCTTTCCACGATGAATGTGAATGAATACTGAAAAAAATTATGTATTTAGTTTGACAGGAGTTCCGAGTGATCTGTCAAAAACCCCCTATTTGGAAAAGTACCTTCAATTGGATGACCATTTATATGGCTTTAGATGACATAGATTACTATAACAAATATCAAGAGTCTTTTAAAACTTAAACTAGTGACAATAGGAGCAAAAAGGACACACACATGTGTTCATTCAAATAGGTAAAAACTAGAAATGGAAACGATACAAAAAGAACTTAGTGATTTTATTAAAAATGATGTTCAAATTATCGAAATTTAATCGATAGCCCTTGTGTGCACCATGGTTGTCAAAGACTTTTTCTATTAATATAGATTTGGCATGGAGTTGGAAATCGTACGGCAGGTGTCTGTGGGAGTGAAATGCCTTAGCTCTGTGTTTTTTTTTTCAAATGCTTCCTATTCTTCAAAGTTTTCTTCCCGATTCGCTCCTTTAAATCTCGCCAAAGTTTTCAATGGGACCTAGGTCGGGACGGGTGGCTGACTTGACCAATCCATAACTTTAACATTATTTTGTAAAAACCATTAACGTAATAACATTGGGAAGTGTTTTTGGTCATTATAGCTTAAAATCGACCTAAGTGGCGAATTTTTTTCACCAATTGATAGCATCGCTTCTTGAAGTTTGTGCTTCTAAATAAATTTGCCCACTTTATTGGCTATGAGGTGCACAGCAACTCCAAATCAGTGTCCTATTCAAGGTCAGCCTTATTACGGTTCCGGGGCACAGAAGGGCGATGAGCTAGCCAGGAAAGGTACTACTCTTCAACAGTGCAGTGATAGAAGTACCATTGGGTTACATATGGCAACTTGCAAACTAAGGATAAAAAAAATATTCTTCAAGAGACCAATAGTGCTTGGTAAGATGAAGGGACATGCGTAACAGTTAGGTTACTGTGCACGCAAATAAACAAGAAAGAGGCAAAGGAACTGCTAAGCCTTTCAAGAGAGGATATCTTCAAGACCGTGGCTTGAATAGCCGGTCATTGGTTATTTGGCAGGCATTCCTTGAGATTAAGAGTTTTCTCCCATGAATATTATAGAAGTTGAGAAGAGATGAAGAAGAGGAAGAAACAGTTGAGCACTTCCTTTGCATTAGTCCAGCCTTAGCTAGAATCAGAGCATGTTTTCTGGGTAAATATGTTTTTCAATTCTCTTACGGAACTCTCTGGCATGGGAATGGGATCAACCCTGCGCTTCATAACAGAAACAAAAGGGTTCCACGAAGAAAAATAAAGGTTGCACAATGGTATTGCAAGGGATCTGCAAGGTCTAAGTCAATTGGTCGTACAGACCGACTACCACCATAAGATAACCTAAACTAAAGGGTGATTTTTTAGCTTTTATCTTTTCAAACAGTTGGTTTAAACAGCTGACGCACGTTTCGTGATTTGTTTCACTGTCAAACATCTTCAGTTTGGTCTATAATTTAACCATGAATCGTCTTACAAACGAACAACGCTTGCAAATCATTGAATTTTATTATAAAAATGCGTGTTCTGTTAAGAAAGTTTAAAGTCGAAAAATTGTGTTCAGCGACGAAGCTAATTTTTGGATCAATGGGTACGTAAATAAGCAGAATTGTCGATTTTGGAGTGAAGATCAGCCAGAAGAATTGTAAGAGCTACCAATGTATCCAGAAAAGGTCACAGTTTGGTGCGGTTTATGGACTGGAGTTATCATTGGACCGTACTTCTTCAAAGATGCTGCGAATCGTAACGTAACTGTGAATGGTGAGCGCTACCGTGAAATGATATCAAACTTTTTTTTGCCCAAAATGCAAGAGCTTGACTTGCATGACATGTGGTTTCAGCAAGACGGTGCCACATGCCACACAGCACGCGCAACAATGAACTTGTTGAGAGCCGAGTTCGGTGAACATTTTATTTCACTTTCGGGACCTGTCAATTGGCCACCCAGACCGTGCGATATAACGCCTTTAGATGCTATTTTTTGTGGGGCTATGTTAAAGCTCATGTCTATTCAGACAAGCCTGCTTCAATTAACGCATTGGAAGACAACATTAAAGCATTTATATGTGAGATACCGGCCGAAACAAAGAAATTTGAACTAAGCGGATGGACCATTTGAAGCGCAGTCGCGGTCAATATTTGCATGAAACATTAAATTATATGGACTATACTATCGATTTAAATAAAAATTTCATGCATTTTTCTGAATTTTACGAGTGTTTTTTTTGAAAAACTTTCCTATAGCTCTTAAAAAATCACCCTTTAGTTCAAGCTACAACAAATACCACATAAATCAGAGTCTCAAACTTTATAAAAAATTGACAAATTGTCATCAAATATTCATCACATATTGATATTTCAAATAAAAAATTGAGTACCTAGTTCTTTAGCACATAAAATTTTAGTGTAATAAACTGCAAGTTGGCTGCTTTCTGATAGTTTTGGTCCAGATGTTGTTGTACGTTTTCCCTGCCCCATACAGCGAATGCACGACACTTTTTTTGCATGGTGAAAATATCGCGTTTCTAATTAGCTGTCAACGGGTGTAAATATGTGCACTTTGTATTTTGTATATCTATTGTACGATATTGTCTGCGTATTTATGTTCTTATAAATAATTAATTTATTTTTTATCTACATTAATTCGCAAAACAATTATTTCACTTACCGTGCGCCCTTACGCTGCAATTTTAGACGTTCGATGACTGTTGAGTCATTTCATAAAGTTCCGTTTATACGTGCATATGTATGTATGTATGCATGCATGTATTTGGCACATATGTAAGCCTTTCCTATATTGTCATCCATCAATCGTACGATATTAGTGCAACAACATTACCAACACTACCAGATAACAGGTGCTGCAATCGGTCTTGCTTGCTTTTTTCATAGTTACTTAGCGAACTTCTTTGTTCCACGCAACCTTATCGCGCGAACTTAGTCATACAAGCCTACAAATGCATACGAGAACAGGCGCACGCACGTACACTGCTTAGGTAAGGCCTGCAGTCATATATACATACATTCATATTTATGTATATAGGTATATGTGTATGTATGTATATATGTGCATGTGTGTATATAATTGATCGTCGATTGTCTTTGCTCCCGTTAACTTTATCGCATTCAGCACTACTACTTAAGTACTAAATCAGCAATTGTGCTAATTTTAATGCCAATAAAAATTCGAAGAACAAAAAGAGCAATAAAACGACAATTTGATTGCTTTGCGAGCTTTGCTTTGTAGAACAATAAACACACTTGCATACATACACACACATATGTATACTTATCTTTATGAACAGCTCAATTTTGTCAGTTAATGGGCCACATTATAGAATATTCTACATAGATGATGACTGTATTTAAGTTAGCACCACACTACTGATCGCCATCGCCCTCGCCCCCGTCCCCTGTTTGCGCTACCAGTTCTGCTACAGCCATGGTTTGGCGACCACTCACCTCCACCCAACGAAATTACTAATCATTTGTTATACCAGATACCCATTCCGCTTACGTGTAATTGCGGTTAGAGCACCTCAATACATTGACAACACGTTGCCTTTGTATCTACATATGTATGTGGGTATGTATGTATGTGTGCATTGCTCGAAGTCGCTTAGTCGCCAATGTGTCTGGGCTGTTCGAGCGACGCTGATTATCTCGGGAAGTCATTTAATAATTTAGTTAGTACGAGCAAAATACAAGCACACCAATGATGCAGTGGTATGTGTGCATTGAAAGTACAAAATATAGGTATGTACATATGTGTGTGGGTATATTGCTCGCCTCTTTGTCTCGCTATTTGTTCTACTTAGATTAAATTTAGCCTTGATTTTTTGCTTTCTTGCTAAGAGTATTTATACAGTTACGAGCTGGTGAAGCAATCCTTCTTTCCACAGCCAAAGAAGTACCTCTGTATGTATTCATGTGCATACACATATGTATATGTACATATGTCTTTATTTATTTAGGTAAAATATATTTATTTAAATATATGTAATTCCAACACTCATCCTTTAGTGCTTGTGTGGCCAAGATTCTCTCCGAATTCGTTACTTGCATCTTGATGTAGTCCTTCGCAAAATGAAAAGACCTACAACTTTGTGCCACCCTCCAACGGTAGCGAGTTTTCCAACGAAGTCTTTTCATGCCAAAAATGCACTCGAAGGCTTGCTTGTAGCTGCCGAGAGGCAACTGCTATTAGATGATTAGGAAAAAAATTCTATTATTTCATGCTTAAAGTAGATATCGAACCCGCGATCAAGCGCATGATAGTCATACACAGTGTATTGCATCAGTATTTATAGCTGTGCAGTTCTTTTGTCATCACATGCATGCATACATACATCAATGGGTTTGCGCACACAAATGCACCCTTGAATGAATGCAAACATTTGCAGATTCAATATGAATTAACGTCTATATGCAAGCCATCAATAAACAAAGTGCACGTCTGATTGCTTGTAGCAAATCACATATTGATTAGTGGATGATTTCATCATTCATTTTAAAAATGAACAGCGCTGATTACTATTGATTGCATTAATGATGTGGTTTAGTCTGGGCGAGTAACGGGAATATGAATGTGCACAAATGCAGCGGTACATGAACATACATACACATATACAAGAGTGCAGTTGCTCGTTGAAACTTACCGGAATTCTTTTCAAAAACTTGTATCACATAAATTTTTTCAATATGTAAAGTGTAAACTCGCTCTAATTCAAGCGGGTTTGGTAATGCTCATAAAATGCAGCCATATTTTTTATAGTCGTCGAAAAATTAAAAAAAAACTTGAATTACTTTAAGCGCTATTCTAACTTTTTAGTGCACTAAAAACACGTTTCAAAACTTTTTTTTCAATTATAATTGAAGGAATTTCAGAAGTTGAATATTTGGACTTCTGAATATTGCACTCCAAGCGTGTAGCTCAAACCTTAATCTGTAGTGCATAACCGGCTTAAGGAATAGCTACTTGTAGTGTGCATATAAGTACATACATACATGCATACTTACATACATACTTACACACATACTTACATGGTATTGTACCGAAAACCCCAGTAGTTTGTATTCTATGTACTCGGCAATATTGTGAAGTAGATTTTGCTTGCAGCTGAGAGAATACTCAGCTCTCGGTGAATTTGACAGAATCAGCAATTGAGCTGACGTAATTGTATTATAGATTTTCGTTAGCATATTTTTGTTTGCAAACTATACATTTTTTAACAGAAAAATACTTATGTTCTTCTTATACTCCACTCTAACATCTTCCTTGTTTTAACCTATCCGAACTTTTCAACATTTACAAAAATTGGATGGCGGAGTATTTCCTGAGTAGGTCTAGCTTTCGACCTAAAATTCGTACTAACGAGACTTGGGCCGCTTGGTGTGCATGCTCTGCCGTACCACACTCGGTGCTGTAGCAGTCAGCTTAGGGGCAGCAAGGAAACTATTCTTCACCATTTCTGCAAGTGTTTTGTGCCGTTAGCGCTATACCCTCAGCTCCACCGCAGACTGCAGGTAGACAATGAGATCCCAATCCTATTCGCTCGCGGATAAACTACGTCACAGGTCCCTTATCTGGCCGCTCATCCACCTCGCAATTTACCGCAATGTCGCTATGATCTTGGCGTGCAATAGGCACCAGAAACTAAGTAGCTGCTCAAAGCAATGCGTGTTCCTTGCCCAACATGAATGGATTCGTCGGCAAATGTAATGGGTTTTAAAATTCTTTAAAAAGAATTGTGACAATAGAAGAATTGCAGGCTCCAAGAAAAGCGCATGCAAATGACGCTAATTGGGTCTCGGACAAGATGCTTAGACGACGCTAGTATCAATCAACCATAACAGATCGGTTCTCGGATTTAACATTAAAAAAATTTTAACTCGCTCAGCATTGGCAAACCCTAACATACTTTAAAGTGCTTTTATTTTCGAGATCAGTCGTTCGCAAGTTGTACAACCGCTGTATAGAAAAGGATTAGAATCTGAACTTGATTTTAAAACTATCAGTGGCATGGAACAAAAAACCTGAGGAAGTACTTAAATTCATTAAAAGTCTACGATGTTACCAATGCTCTTCTTCTTCGTCATTGCCATGGTCCATTAGTTGGGGTCGGCCGTCCTCGTACGCAATCTCCAGGTTACTCAGTCCTGCGTTGTCACTTCGTTGACTTCGCTTCGCTGCATATGGTTTTTCATAGTGTTTACCTTGGGTTTAAGGGGTCGGCTACGTCCCATTCATGATAGCGGCTGTGTTACCAATATCTTTGGTGCACGCTGCTGCGGTCTTCTCGTAACGTATCCATAGCAGCGCAAGCGATTTTCTCCCAATTTCTCAATTATTTGAGCCCCTTGACAGCTACTTCTGATGTGTTTTTTGCTTATCTTATCCAGTTTTGTTACACCCGATGCCCATCGCAGCATTCTCATCTCCGCCGCATGGATTATTTGTTCCTGTTTAGCAGACAGCGGCCAGCATTCTGAAGCATACGCCATAGCAGGTCTAATGAGTATTCGTAAGTCCGCGTTCATACAGGAAAACATTTGTTGCTTCAACTCGTTACTTGTGATGCTCGTGCTCTGTCAACCCTCTTCGCATTCACGGCCTTCTCAATGTTGTTGTTGACTATAGACTAAAAACTACCAATTGCAAGGCATGTTGAAACGTTGTTGTTGCTTTCACACACAAATTTTTCGTCAACTGAGCCCTGAGATAGTGAGTAGAGAAGTCGCAAATCGAAGGCGCCTATAAATGCAGATTGAAAAACAATGTTGTTAAAATTTTAAATCAATTTGCAAGTGCAAAATAAATAATATATGGAAAACAAAAAAAATTAAAATTTCATTTATGTGGAAAAGCCTGGCACAATTGATATCAGTGTTCATACTTGAATTATAGGCGTTTAGCCCACACTTGATCCCAATTCCTCACTTCATAGCGATTAAACACAGCAGTCAGCTGAGAATGGCAAACCCTCGAAAGTAATTCGCTTATGAATATGAACAAAAACTATACTGAAACCCTTTTGCTTATTTTCTTCGCAAGGGTCTACCCGAAAATCGTATATTATATATAATCAGCTTTGCGCATGGCCAAAGAAAAGGCTTATTTTTTCATCCATTTTCCTGATTGTATTAAACTACCGGCGACTTGCTTTCGGAGGCAGACGAAATTTTCTGAAAAATAATAGAGTTACAACCAACTGAAAGTGATTAATAGTATTCCATTTTTCTCTCAAAGCACACACAATCTGCTGTGTATCTCAAGGGATGCAGCGCGCTAGCAAAATATTACTAAATGAAGCAATAAATAATCAAACTGTGAGCAATTAAAGTAGGAAAAGCAGGCGTTCATGTAGTCATTTGCAGCAATTTCGATTTCCTCTAATTAAAATTGAAAAGAAAACTGAAAATGATTTCACATCATCTTTTATTCGCTACACACAAACACATACATACGCACTTGAGTGTGGCAGTGTGCAGCAACCTTGAGAAATCTTAGGTAATCAATTTTCTTGTCTATTTACATGACCTTCATACTTTCATTTGATAAAAATAAATGTTGAAAATGAGAAGAAAATAATGGCAAATATACACTCCTACGTTCATATGTGTGTGTGTGTGTGTGCATATAAGTACACATGTGCATGCATATATTACACAAACAACTGAGAATGTAATTTGCATGTTAAACATCTTGAATTCTACAGCAGGGTAATGCGAAAAGTTCGGTAACGAAGAGCCGTTAGTTGGCTTTAAATTTGAGCACCTCCTGGAATCAGCCAAGACTGCCGCAGTCGAATGGGTTAGTACGTCACTACCATTCGGGAGATGAATGAAGAGCAAGTTTTTTCTACTAACGGTCGTCACTCGGCAGGCAATGGCCAATGTCCGAAAATGTCAAGGTCTGCCAATGTCTGCCATGAAAAAGCTCCTCATAAAAACCATTTACCGTTCAGAGTTGGCTTAAAACTGTAGGTCCCGCCACAAATAGGAGGAGGAGCTCAGCCAAATATCTAACAGAAGTGCACGAGCCAATTATTTATTCATTTTATTTATGTCATGAAGCAGTACCGGTTACCTAGCGCGCTTAAAAATTTGAGGTTCAACAGATTTAAATTAAAAAGGGGAGTTCTTGTAAAAAATTAATTGCTTAATGGCATCAAAATGGAGTGACAAAATTTTCGGTGTGCGAATCGTCTTCCTCGGCAGTGGAAATCGAAATTTATTTAGTATTTATTCAAAGTTAATATTGGCATATATTTTTGCCATTTGACTCATACAATTTAATTTCGTACACATAATTTCGATAAATAAGTCGTAAAGATAAGGCTATATAGCTGACAAAGTCTCGTAAGTGTCGTATTGCCTTATGTCATCGAGTTTTTAACAGTTACATCATTTTAGTTTTCTTTGGTCACTCCACTCGGAAGCATAAGGCCTCGACAAGACTCTTCCATTGCACTCTTCCATGTCCGCATCCGCTAGCTGGTGTCACATCGATCTTCTCCAAGTATTCTTTGGCCGACCGCGACACCTGTAATAACAACAATTTTTAAAAAGTGTATTTTATTCCAAAACTCTAAAGAAAACTACTAAAAAGGACGGAAAAATTAAAATTTTTCCCCAAAAAAGTGTTTCTTGTTCCAAAATTCTAAAAAACATATTCCAAAGGGCGGTGCAAGTTAAGATTTTTATCAAAAATAATTGAATTAAATTGTAGGTGTCAAATTAAAAAAAAAAAATAATAATTTTTTAAATTTATTTTATTCCGAATTTCCAAAATAAATATTAAAAAGGATGAAGGATATTTCCCTTTAAAAAAGTTCATACCTTAATTTTCGATACTGAATAAATTTCTAAATTATGTGTCAAATATTCTTCAAAAATTTTTCAGTCTACTTCTTATTATAGCCAATCCTACGAACAAACTAATTTTCTGCAAAATACCTGGAACACATAATAAGGAATCGCTCTGTAATGGACCGATTTGTTACCTCTAAAGTATCGCTCGGAGGGAAAAGTAAACATTGAAAAGCACAACAAAACTAGTGATGAAAAGAGAGAAATGAACCTTCTCAGACTTTATCAAACTAGGGAAGTGCAAGGGAGGTGCTATTAAAATGGCACTGAACATTATGAACTTTCAACGACGGGCCTAAACTGCTGATTCTGGTATCTACAATTGAAAGCATTAAGGCAAGAAATTCATTTGGAGCGCCCAAAACTCATTAATCGTACATCGTTCATGACGCGGCAGAAGCTAAGGCTGGAAAGTTTCAGAGCATTCACCAGACACTCCTTCTTTGTATACTCTCTCAAACTATTACTTGTTTCGTTTCCCACAACATTGCCGATGCATTGGCCAACTGCGAATCAACGGTTACCCATAGAGGCCAAAGCCAATAATCGGAATCACTTCTACAAGAATCATGCATTGGATCAGCGATTTTGTATGCAAATTACATAAAGAGCGATGGTCCAGTCTAGAACGCTGTAGAACTGCAAAGTGTTTTGTGCCAAGCCCGAATAGAAAACTGTCGAACTTTCTTCTAAAACTTGGAAGAAAAGACATACGTTTGATAGTCGGTATCATTACAAGGCGCAACCCATGAGGTCAGCATATGCCCACCATTGGATTCATTGAGGATCCGATTTGCCTGTCTTACTTAGAGGAGGCGGATAGCGCTGAGCATTTTCTCTGGGAGAGTCGTGCCTTTGCTGGAGATTTTAGCTATGGAGATTTCAGCTATCTCTTCTCTGTCTCTATTCTATCCTATCGCTTTCTTTCTCTTACTTCGCTCCTTTGCTCGCCCCTTTCGACGCTCTACCCTTTTACTTCCCAGTGCTTTGAATGCAATGTGCTTTTTAGCCTGAGCGTTTTAGGAGTTACCAATCTCTCGGTGCTTCTTGAGTTGCCCTTTTTTGAATTTCCATTTCCCCACAAAACCCATTCAATGAAGTAAAAAGTTTGGCTTCAATGCCATTACCAAACTTTCTAGACTACCCAATAAGTGGGAATTGTAAATAAATTCGTATGTGGATGTGTATGCGCGTACGTTAATACGTGAGTTATTGTAAATCGTGTAATTAACATGCCTTTGACTAGCATACACACACAACCTCCCGTAAAGGTATTCGTTACTTCACTTTTTCATTTCCTTTTGTAAACAAACATTTTTCACATTTCCTTTCTCTTCTGCCTTTCGGTTGATTTCATCCTTTTTAAATTCTTATTTTATTATAAACAAATCATTTTCAACGAAAATTGCAATCACAAAACATGTGCCCACCTTTTACACAACGACCATAAGCGCTAAGTTGGCCAAATTAGTTTAAGAAAAAAATTTAATTTTAGTAGAATATTTCAAACATTCAACGGGCTTAATTTTGATGTGTTGAGTTTTCATTGTAATTTATTGATGTAAAATATTTCTGCCCAAAATTTACTCAAGTTCTAAATTTTGCTATAAATTTCTGTTTAAGTTGTATTTTCACTACTAATAAATCAATTTAGCTAAAATGTTCGGCCAACGAAACTCATTAAATTGATTGCCCATTAATTTATGCAATTTTTTCTTAATTTTTAAAAGAAAAATAAACAGAAAATTTTAAGGTTAAGAGAAAATCTCGTTGAGCTGCGCTGCAAAGCGTGGCAAATATTTCAGAAAGTGGCAGTCAAAAATGGCACCCTGTATGTGCATACAGCTCGAACGACATACATGCAACTTGTGTGCACCGCGTGCCATATGCTCGCCTATACAAACATACCTATATGGGCACTTACATACATACATTCAAACCTTTAATAGATCTGTGAGTACGTCAAAGACACGGCGGTGCGCTGCCAAGATTCGACAAAATACAAATTTAACAAAAGTTGCATTCGCAATAAATACTAGAAGACAACAACTACTATGTGTGTATGCATGTACGTATTTAGAAGTGTCCGTCGGGGCACAATCATATTTTAAGCAACATGGATTACCTACCACGAGCGCACAAAAGCAACAACATTGACTGCAGAAACGCAAATAAAAAGTAACATATTTTCAAAATGTAAACAAAGATCAAAGCGAATGCACTTTTCTTGGCATTTTTTCGCTTTCTTCTGCTTCTTCTTTTTCTGATATTTTGCCTGAATAGCCGAGAAGAATGAATTAGCGCGAAAAAAAATGTAAAAGCTTTTGGCAACACTGCCTTTTTTCGTTTTTTTTTTTTTAATTTTTTTTATTTGATTTTTTTTTTGTTTCAATTTTTTTGTTGGTTCGTAATTTATTTTATTTTCAATCAAGTACTAATTTTTTCTTCACAACATTTTTTCTTCGCATTTATTTTTATACAATTTTGTTTTTTTTTTTGCGTCTAATTTTCACTTCACTTTGGCTGTGACGTCAATAACAGCGAGACTGACAGCAGACGTTCGAAATGATTAGTTGTGAAAATTCACAAGTTACACACACACACACACATATACATATGTACATAAAAGTACTGACTGTATTTAATGAAAAGGCCTAAGATGGCCCTTCGTCCGTTGCTTCAACACTTGCACCCATAAACTTCCTATGCTTATCCACTCATTTGCTTCATTTTTTTTTTAAATAAATACTTTTTGTATTCTGCTTTTTTCAAATGCTTACGAGTATTTTTTATTTCGTAGTTTGCCTTTCTGATTTTTTAAACCTTGCTATTTTTCACCTGCTATTTGCTTTTATAGAAATCTGTGTTGAATTTTGCGCATACAAACACACACGTACATACATACATACATAAGGCATACCACTTTGAGCCCACAAATTCCTTCGCATTAATTTTCGCTTCGATTTGATTGCTCATCTAATTTGAAACTTGTTAATATTTTAGCATGCCATTCAAGCATAAACTTAAAATTAGTTCTATTCATTGAGGTCGAAACTATTTTTGAGGTGTTAAGAGTTTTCTGAGCACAAAAATACCAAATTTTCGCCCATAAGCAAATATTGTAAGCTGTCATACCGCCGTGAGCGCAAACAATTCAATGGTGTTAAGGTGTTATGAGTTGTCAGGATTTTCGAAAAGCGATTGGTTTTACATTCATAATATATGCACACATACTTATATTCACACACTCATATTTACATATACTTTATACACGAAACATTTCACGTCAATCTGCTGAATTTTCTCAATGTTTACTTGTACGCTTGCTTGTTAAGATCGCCCAACTGGACCAGGTGCGAAGTGCTTTTGAAACTTTAAACGACAAAAATACCAAAACTTTTTTCTCTTAAGGAAGATTTCCCACAAATAGTCTGTCTTTTATAAACTCTTTTTATTAATATAGTTTTTAATTTAATTAATAAACAGATTTTTCTTACAGATAAGTATTTCCTGTTTTATTGAAAAATGTAAGAGAAAAATGTTCACCATAAATCAAAATGGTTTGAGAAGCCGGCATTTTTTATAGCGATATTTTAAGTATCCCTTGATTAATTACTACTAAATGCAATAATTCCTATTTTTCAACTTAGACGTTCCTCATCTGAGGAAAAAAATTTAACTCAATGTTTCGTGAAGCTGGCATTTTTTTTGCCAATTATATTTTACTTATCCCTTGATTAACTTTTACGTTAAAGAAATGCAATTATTTAAATTTTTTATTTTTTCATTTCCAATTCTGAGATATGGTGGTCACTTCAAACATCCTTTTCTTAAAAGACACTCGGATATCAGCTGCAAAGAAGCTATTAAAATCATTTTTTGTTAAAAAAAATTAAAAGATGCCTTTGAAAAAATTGTTACGGTCAAAGTTGTGAAAGTCACTGAAAGAGACATGTGCCTGCTGAACGGCTGAGACTTGTAACTGAGGCATGCTAAGATTAATTTTTCTCACTAGTTCAAACACAAAATAGGAAGAGAATTTCGCCACGAAGGGTTGCTTTCAATGAGAAATGGATCCTTTGCGATGGCTTAATATAGAAAAGGCGTATCTACATTTTTTTCGAAATCGCGTTTTTAATGTATTCTGGTAGACCACTGTCAAATACACCTCCCCTTAAAAAATTAGTGGGCTATGATCGCAAATAACGGATTTATAGTGTATATAAAAAAAAGCCCTACCTTATTCGAAGTTTTTTTTTGAAAGAAAAAAGCCCTAAGTAATTTAAAGTTGAATTTAAAATAGACACACAATCAAAGCCACAACAGAAATTGGTTTTTGCTTGGCGAATTTTTTTGTTGCCTTAATTGTGTGTCTATTCTTATTGTTTTGCTTTTGTATTTACTTTAAAAGAAAAAGGGATTTCCCCGAGTTTATCTAGCACAAGAATATTTGATGTGCTACGTTGCGTTCTTTGGTGCGTTTTTGTTTTTTGTGTCAGTTCAATTATCGTTTTTGTGTTG
This sequence comes from Anastrepha ludens, assembly GCF_028408465.1. Lineage (NCBI taxonomy): Eukaryota > Metazoa > Arthropoda > Insecta > Diptera > Tephritidae > Anastrepha > Anastrepha ludens. The sequence goes on along the minus strand of NC_071500.1, from coordinate 112,179,633 downwards.
GAAACAGTTTTTTTATTGAAAGTTTTAATAACATGAATTGTGCAAAAGAAAATTCTGATTCAGATGGTGTTCCAAAAAGGAAAAATACTGCTAACAAAGCCTTATGGAAACAAAATGTAAATAAAAAAAAAGAATGGAAGGCGTGGAATATTTGGAGATATCAAAAAAAGAACTTTATCAAAAACCTTCTAGGCAATTAGGGGAGCCATGTTCATCACGATTTTGTGTAAAAAGTGCGGTGAGAAAGTGTTCGACGTTTAATAAGTCCACGCGAAAAGAAAATTTTAGTTTGTTTTGGGAGATGTCCTGGGAGCAAAAGAGGCAGTATGTTGCAGGTCTTACAAGCTTTTCTGAAACAAAACGGAAAACGTCTGAGAATTCGCGGCAGAATCAGTCCATATCATATTTCTTGAGTCATAATTCAAAGCGATTACAAGTGTGCCGTGAAATGTTTTATTTAACACTAGGAGTAAAGCAAAAGATGGTTCGAGATTGGATTAGCAGTGGCGGTAAACACGGTACTCAATGCAGTCCAGATAAAGCTTTAATTTTGCGCAAAAATGCTAAGCGATCATCAGTTATAGGTCAGCGCAACAAAAACCGACGTGACTTTCTAAAAAAATGTTTAGAGGAGTTGGCAAAAATGGAGTCACATTATTGTCGAAAAGATAGCAAAAAGTTTTACTTCGAATCGGATTTTTCCTCATATCAGGAGATTTACAACCTTTATGTCAACGAGTGTGAATCCGAAAAAGAAAATGGAGGCCTAAAATTGTCGTACCCAATATTTACGCAATTAAGAAAGGAATTAAATTATTCTATTTTTAAGCCAAGAAAAGATCAGTGCAATTTTTGCATATCACATGAAGCTAATAATGTTTCCAATGAACAATACGAAAAACATAGAGAAGAAATCGGAAAAATGCGTGTAGAAAAGCAAAACGATATCAAAAATGCTGAATCCGGGCTATGTGCAGTATTCTGTATGGATGTGCAGGCAGTTAAATTAGTGCCTCAACTAAACGCGAGTGCTGCATATTATAAAATGAAGCTTCAACTACATAACTTTACTGTCTATAATATTGTAACGCATGAATCAGATAATTATGTGTGGGACGAAACAGATGGAAATTTAGTCTCTTCCGTTCTTGCTACATGTATTATTAAGCACTTAAGGAATTTCCATGCTCGATCACCTGAAACCCATCACATTATTATTTACTCGGATGGTTGCTTTCACCAAATCCGTAATACTGTTTTGTCTAACGCCTTGTTGAATTTTTCAAAGGAAACCGAAATATCAATTGAACAGAAGTTTTTAATAAGTGGTCATACGCAAATGGAATGTGATACAACGCATTCCCTTATAGAGAGAAAAATAAATAAAAACAAATAAACTTGCCGTCTCAATTTGTTCAACTCATTAAAGGAGCTAGAAAAGTTCCAGCACCTCTACAAGCGCACCATTTGCGTTATGATAATTTTTGAAATTTCGAAAATATTTCAAAGATATACACATCAATACGACCAGGTGAATATTGCAACAACTCTTTAAATATATATACTTAAGCTTTTCTTAAATTACAGGCAGGGGCATTGGAGATCAGTAAGCATGCTTCGAGCCTTGGCGTATGACTCGTCAGGATCAATTTATTTTAAAACAAATGTAACAGATGAATATCAGTTACTCCCACAGAGATCGAAGTTTCCGATTAAAAATGTGTCCCCCGACCCTGTATCCCTTTATAAAGAGAAAATAGCCATATCTAAATAAAAGTGGGACCATTTGCAAGACCTAAAAAAATTTCTTTCAGCAGATTGCCACCATTGTTATGATAATTTACCTTATAAAACCTAATTTGTTTTCAGTATAATAGTATCTGCCTTGAAATATGTATTTTAGTTTAAATTATTTATTTATTTTACTTCAAACATGAATTATTATAATAGTTTAACCGAATTTTAACTTACAATAAAAATCCCTAACTTAAATTTATTTTCAAGAAAAATAATAACAAAAAACCCTATCCCAAATAACTTCAAAGAAATTAAAAATAATAACAAAATTATACCAGAATTGAATTTGTTACCTGTTTTGAATAAAAATTGCAATAGAAATGTTTTTTGCATCTTAAGTTTTTAAGGTTTTATTCAGTTTTTTCCTTCTCCTGAAAAGTAACGAAAAGTGTAGATACGCCTTTTCTATATTAAGCCATCGATATGTAGATATGTGCTTATAATTAAGAAAGTGGTCTAAGTCAAGATTAAAAAAAGGGTTTACCAGTTAGCTAAATTTATTCTATGGAATTTTTGGGGCATTCTCAAAAATGAGTTGTTATATGGATTTTTCAAAACAATCGATTTTTTTTGCAATTGCTTAAAGTAGATATATTCAAAAATATGTAAAAAAAATGTCAACTTAAAATCTTGAAAATTGACGAAGTTATACCCAATACAATAAGTGCAGGCAGTGAGTTACAACGGCCAATGAAAACTTTAAACGCGTTTTTCTCAAAACGACTTTTCTGAGCACGGTGGCCTCGATTTCTCGAAGACTTATGAATCGATTTTAACTTTTTTTTTTAATTTTTGTACATGTATTGGCTACAGTCGTACATAGCTGTTTTTAACAATTCCCAAAATTAATATTTTTTCAAGCCTTTCGAAAACAAAAAAGTGTAAAAACACAAACTCATTTTTCAAACCTGCACCATTTTCTAAAAAAAAAAATAAAAACAACACCGCCACGTATGACGATAGCCATTGATGTATAGATTAAGAATTTTTTTGGTTTCTTGGTTTCAGATGATTTTTCACCGCTGTATCGTGGCCAGCAGGGTGCATCAGTTTTTTATGATGTCATTGCATTAATATGTATTAATAACTATTGTAATTTTTAATATTTTCTAATAAAAATTTGTGTCAGTATAGTTGAGTATATGTTAAATAAATTATAATTTGTCCGATCCTCAAATAATCATCCCTACTTATAACAAAAACATCATGACAATCACTTAATTTTCACGTGTTCACAGTGGAGTTCCCCCTTAACGCATATCTATACTAATATTATAAACAGGAAAACTTTGTTTGTTTGTTTGTTTGATTGTAATGAATAGGCTCAAAAACTACTGGACCGATTTTAAAAATTCTTTCACCATTCGAAAGCTACATCATCCACGAGTAACATGGATTATATTTTATTTTGGAAATAGGGCTCGAGATATAGGTCAAAACGTGGACCCGGGTAACCTTCGGATGTGTATGTACAATATGGGTATCAAATGGAAGCTGTTGGTGAATGCTTTAGTCCAGAGTATTTTTCATGCAGCTCCGTGACTAGGGTCTCGAGATAGAGACCAAAACGAGGACCCTAGAATGTGTTTGTACAATATGGATATCAAATTGAAGCTGTTGGTGAATGCTTTAGTACAGAGTATTTTTCATGCCGCTCCGTGACTGGGATCTCGAGATATAGGTGAAAACGTGGACCCGGGTAACCTTTGGTTGTGTATGTTCAATATGGGTATCAAATGAAAGCTGTTGATAAGTGCTTTAATACGGGGTAATTTTCATACCTATTGATGACTAGGGTCTCGAAATATATGCCAAAACGTGGACCCGCCGTGTCTTTGCACCGAATTAAACCAAACTTATGCACATTGTTAAGTAAGTATTGGAAATGGGTTTCGTAAAGTTTGGTTGTAATTCGGAGCAGTGGCAACGGGTACAGCGTTATTTTGAGCCAGCCATAATGTCGCTTACTTTTTTAACGCTTGGGGCGGAACTGAACTGTCAAATTGACAGTGTGAGTTACAATGTGTCAATATTTCTTTCTGATTTGGATGCCATACGGAAAAAACGTAAGTGCAACATGTAAAAATTGTTTGTGAATTTTTTTGGAGTGGATTTTGGAACAGTGAATAATTTCTTACGAAATTTGAGAATTTAATGTGAAATCCGAATGAAATTATGTGTTCGTGGAAAAAATTTTTTTTTTCGTTTTTTTTTTTTGAAAAATATAAATGGATAATGGTTAAGAAAGCTCCAATGCTTAATAAAACCTATAAATTGAAACGAAAAATTCATGGATGATCAGGTAAAAAGACAATTGTTTATTCATATGCGTTGATTTGAAATTTAAAAACAATCTTCTTTTTTCCTGATTTTCAATTTATATTTTATATTTACTCAAAAACAAATAGAAAAACAAAAAATATTGTTTATGCCAAAGCGCTTGAATAAAGAATAAAGAAATAAATAATATGAAAACCATATATTTTCTGTTCTAAACCATATCTATTCTATTTTAGTGTGCCCTGCGAAGGGGGCCGGGTTTGCTAGTTAAAGTATAAACAGAATAACGTTTAGAAATTACAACTAGTACAACTAAATAAAGATACTAACGAGCAATTTTTATTGCACATATATATATTAAAAAAGGAAAAACTAAGATACCTCAATATTTATAAATTCATTACGAATTTATAAATATATAAAATACAGCTGCTACTGGGTGCCCATCTGGTCTAAAACTGCTTTACGCTTGAACCGCCTACGATGAGTATTTGGCTGGAGCAAAGCCAATGTTTCACCGTCGACATGTGTACTTAAACGTTATCTGTGAGCCATGACATACTTCACGGTGGAGTTCGAGATTTCTCACATAGTATGGAGCATTGAGGACACTTTATTTTGGAATCGTTGAATAATAGTCATGCAAGATTCGCTTGAGCATCCCCATAGCTGAAAGGCATACGTCAAGACCGGTTTAAGAATTTGATTATATAACACTAGTTTGTTGTTCGTTGACAGAATAGAGTGTCTGATAAATAAGGTTTTTTATTTTTAATTCCAGCTCTTCACGCTTTTTCTTGACATGCGCCTTCCAACGCCTTGCCTCGTTGACGTTCGGTATATTTACGCTGTTTATGTAGACTGGCTTCTAAATTGTTTTTTTTTTAGGCCGAATACAATGTGCACTGATTTTGAATTATTTAGTTTGATACACCATTTGTTTGCCCATGTTGCAATAGAATTCAACGCTTATTGCAATTTCGTCGTTGTAGTCTCGATTAATTCTCCAACTGCTAGGATAGCCGTGTCATCTGCAAAGGTTGCGGTAACGTGTTGCTTGTGAACCGGTAAGTCATGCGTATACAAGAGGTATAGGAGAGCGCTTAGGATGCTTCTTTGAGGTACCCCCGCGCTTGCTTCTTGTAATGAAGAATAGGCGTTGTCAAGTACGAAAGTACACGAAAGTATCGGTCATCAAGGTAGGAAGAAAGGAGTTCGCAATAATTCCTGGGCAAAATCAGCTTTAGTTTGTGGGGTAAGCCCGTATACCAAACTTTATCAAACGCCTGCGAGACGTCAAGGAACAACGCTGCGCAAACTTTATTTTCCTCTATCGCTCACTCTATGGTTCTAACAACCCTGTGAACTTGGTCGATTGTAGAGTGATTTTTTTCGAAAGCCAAATTGGTGCGTTGGAATAACTCTCTTGTTTTCTATAATCGGCAACATTCGAGTCAGTAACAGTCGTTCAAACAGTTTGGACAGCATTGGTAGCAGAGAAATAGATCGGTATGAAGACACATCATTTCCGGCTTTCAGAATCATAATTACTTCTGCTGTCTTCCAGCACATAGGAACATATTTTAACAAAAAACACAAATTGATCAATTGAGACAGATAAGTAGCACAATTACTGGGCAATCTCTGAAGAATTTCTGCAGTTAAGAGGACGAAAGCAGGCGTGTTTTTGGTTTTCATTTTGAAAATTTCGCTCATTACTTCTTCGCTACTAACAGGCTCAATGTTAGCATTACTTTCAATTGACGCGATGTCAATATAAAATTCTATGAAATTATGAATACATTTTTTACTATATAGTAAAAAAATTTACTATATAAAAAATATTTTGAGTGATGAAAATATATTATATTTTGAGCACAATCATAAGAAAAATTTAAATCTGATAAAATGGTAGACTTATATTACATAAAATGTTTAAAGTACGCACAGCAATTTGCCATTTATTTGTGAAATCAACAAAGTCAGGGTTGATTGTGTGAGGAAAATCGTGTTTGTTGTTTTTGCAAAACAAGCTGGAAAAATATTCAAACCGATTGAATGATTTTTACGTCATATTAAATAAAAGCAATAACATATATGTATCTGTGTGTATGTATACATAATATATGTAGATATATGTACATAAATATAATAACTTCAGCTGCAGCAAATTAGAAAAAAATCGTTTTGGGTTAAAAGCGCGTATAAATTCAAAATTATTGATTTATTTACTTTAAACCATTTATGTAAAGCTTAACAGGAATAAACGATATAAGATTTCTAAAGCCAAAATCATTTTTTCCACTAGTTGTGCCCCTTAAATAATATAAATGCAATCCTTTACTAAAAACCAACGAATTTTCTACTGCATATTTGCACATACATTTGCGCTGCTTAAAAAACATTCTATAACAATTATTTTAAATAAATTACGAGTAACCTTTTAATCTCGTTCATTTAGTCGTGAGTCAATATTACCTTCACAATCTTTTAGTGAGTACAAGAACTGAGCAGCAAACTCTGTTGACCATTTACAAAAGCAGAGCGTACACGAAAATAAACTCAAGAGTAGAAAAGATCTCAAGATTTAAAAATGCTCACTAATTTTAGAGAAACTGAGGAAGAAGAAGAAAAGTACTTAAGTGAGTGAAAGAGTTGGAAAGAGCAGGAGTGGATAATAAAAACTCTTTAATTAGGCGGTAGTGGGGAAAAAAACTTAGCAAAGAGTATCGAATCGATCGAGCGGGTAAACTGATCATGCTCTTCATTGGCGAAAAGAGTAAAAATGGCTGTTTATGAGCGATAAATGCTTTGGAGAAAAGAATGTAGGAACTGTGAAAATATACGATTATATATACTCGTGTATGTACATAGGTATGAATGTGTGTGCATGTTTTTGTATATATGTATGTTATTTTAAACTCTCTCTGGAAGCGTTTTATTGTTTAAACTTGATTGAATTCTTTATAAAAAATATTACAGCTTATGTGTTTAAAACATCAAAAAATTTCATTTATACCCAAACCTTGAATTACTTATTGTTCTGACATGCTCAGCTGTTCAACTTTTTTATATACGCCATGTCAGCTGTGCGTCTCTTTAACTTCTTTTCGCATGCACAAGCGATTTTCTGTTGCACTATGCCCGCAGTTTGCTGCTCTTTACATTGCACTTACAGTGCGCTTAGAACTCACATTTCTCTCAGCAGAAGCAAAAACTTCATTAGTGTCAGTAAGAGCTTAATATGTAATCTACATCATCTCTGTAATGAGTAACTTTTAAGTTTGAGTGCTAATTTCATATTGTTCAGTTAGAATAAGAGCATTTATTCCATTCTGTAGCGAAAGATCATCTCTGCATATGGCATTCGCGCATTTACAAAGAGCACTCTCTTTCGTGCACAACGATAACACACTCGCCCCAGCACTCCCGTTCAGATACAATCGTTTCCACACACATTTACGCTCTCGCGCACTGCCTTGCCGAAATTTTGTTAATAAGTACATGCATATGTACATGTGTATGTATATTTGTAATTAAGTTCTCCTTCTCCACTAGTTGTCTACTCAATTTATTTAATAGGTAATGGAAACGTGACCACCACATTGTGCAGAGAACGATCAAGACTCCCACACCAAAACATACATATGTATGTATGTAGGTGCCTGTTCAGATGTGGGTACAAGTAAATAAGCACTCGTTCACTCACAGGCATAGGCCTATTTGGAACGGCTTGAAATGTGGAAAAAAATGAACATAAAAAGATTTAAAAGCAAGAAAATGATAAAAAAACGAGCTGGCTACATAAACAGATAAAAAGGCAGACAAAAAATAAATTTGTATAGAGGAAAAAACTTGTTTATCTTACTGTCATTTCGTATGTACAAAATAATGATATATGGGTATATATAGCATGTATGAGCATATACAATATGTGTGCATTTCTGTACAGCTACATGCAAGTAAAATTGACTGTGTTGAATAAATAGGCCTCTGATGGCTCTTCTGTTGCTCCAGCACTTGCGCCCATGTCGGCTTGTTTATGTATCTATTTGCATGGATCTTTTTTAATTTAAAAGTTTACTTTTCATTTGTTTTTTAACCCTCCCCAATCACCCCTCTTCTCACATTATTTAGTTTGCTTTTCTGATTTTTTCAGTTTGCTGTTGTCTGTTTTTTCATCGGTTATTTGCTTGTTTTTTGTATTTGTTTGCTTTTCTACTTTTAGGTCTCTTATAGGCCTTTCAAGGTGTATGGTACCGTTTATCTTTCTTGTTATTTAGTGTTTTTTCTTCTATTTGTGTTTTCGTGCTCCATACATTATGATTTTTGTATTTCTTTTTTAAAGAGTTTATTTTTTTTTTTTTAACTTTTTTCTCTTACTTGCTTACTTTGTTTGTTTCACAGCTGGTTTGACTGGTTTCCTCAACCTCTTCGAGTGTTTTCTTCGTCACCCGATTACAAACAAACCAACACACACATAGGTACGTGCATGTGTGTATGTATAACACGAATGTATTATAAGATGCTCAAAAAAGCATCATGCAAGCAAACAGACATCAAAGGTTCATATAAATACTACTTCCCCACCACTTTCCCCCGGTAGCTTGACGATCAGTCAACTGATCTTTTGGCTTCTCTACTTTGTTTGCTGTGTCTTACTCAGCGCTTTGTATTTTTTGTTGGTTTGTCGCTTTACATACATACATACGTATACGCAAACTACAAACATTCGTACATACACACACACATAAGTGGTTCGATACCGGCCTGCCTCACTCACTCGTTCACTCAGCGGCTACTGTATTACCCACAACCGGCTCTTCAGTAAGTAAAAACTGCCTATAAACATACTTATTTACATATCGAAATAAAAGTACCGCGTAGGACACACAAAACAAGAAGTAAAATAGTCCTTCAATTATTATCTGCATCTGAAAACAATCTGAATTTTAAATTTTAGAAAATCACATAACACTTCTCATTTATGAAGCAGTAGACTACGGTGTGTCGGGTGCAGAGCTGCTATGGTGAAGTCCTTGCGATAATCAGTGCTGCCGGAGGTAAGATTTTGTTTATAAAAATTATAGATATGCAACAAAAAAATATAAATCAAAGCAAGTGGAGACCGCCGTAGTCGAATGGTTTGTGCGTGACTGCTATCCGGTAACGCCCGCGTTCGAAACCCGCTATGGAACGATATAAAATGTTTTTTTTTTAATAGCGGTCGCCACGCGGCAGCCAATGGCTAGTCTCCGCGTGTATTTCTGGCATGAAAAGGATCCTCAGAAAAAATCATTAGCTATTCGGAAACGGCATAAAGTCGTAGGTCCATCCATTTTGGGGAAAACATCATGACGCATACTACAAATAAGAGAAAAACTCGGCCCTATAAAGGGTGTTAATGCAATTTTTTATATAAATATCTTAGCTGCTCTGGGTTCAAATATGAAAATATATATCAGCTGGTCACCTTATTACAATGCTTAAATTTCTTGCTATATTAATTCTTACATATCTTGTAAGAGCTGGTATTAATATGCCAATTAAGAACTTAAGGGGTTATACGCAGTTATGAAGCAAATAAAAGACGGGTTGTCAAGGATTTATCCTGAAGAAACTTCAGAATATTTTAATTTGAAAATTTTTGGCGGTTATAAAAGCATCCTTCAAGAACGTAACAAAATTTTTTATTTATGAAAATGTTGATTATAGAGCGCGCTGCAGGCGATTTCTGGAACCTCCTTTAAAAAAAGACGATTTACGGTGTACATTGTAACTCAGCATTGGATTATCTGAAATCAAAAAACCAAACAAATTTTGTTAATATATTAGATTATCTAGTAATTAATCGTTCGACTAATCAAAATAGTGAATTTTCACAAAATGGCAGCTTTTAAAAGAAATGATTTCGATTTTTACGTTAAAATTTGGCCGTAAATTGTTTATAACATGGAAAATAAGTATCAGATTTACAAAAGGAACGATTAATTACTAGAAAATGTATCTTTAAAGATTGAGTTAAAACGGTTGACCGATCAAACAAGCCGTTTTCGAAATATCGTGTACACCGACTTGAAAAATGCCGTTTTGAAAAAAACACGTTTAAAGTTTCAATACCTACCTTAAAACGTGCCGAGGCATCTCTACATATTTAGGTATAACTCCGAAAGTATTGCTTAGATCTACTTCAAATTTCGTGCGAATACTTTTGAATATATGTACATTACAAAAATGCAATAAAAAAAAATCGATTTTTTTGAAAGTCATAACTGCGTATAACCCCTTAAATATATACATACATATGTATGTATACATAAAATATACTTAAAAGGAGTTTTACCTGTAATTCATGCCTGTAACTATGAGTCATTAGTTTCAAGTTTGTTTGATTTCCTGCAGGGCAGTGAGAGCATACATTTTTTCACTGCTTTTATTTCATGTGCTTTGTTTTCCTTGGCTTCACATACGTACGTACGCACATATTTCTTGCTCTATGTTTATTTTTTCATGATTCTCGCTCAATTTGGTCTTTACGTTTTTGTTCGATTTTTTTGGTTGTTTGCCTCTTTTGATTTTTCATTCCTCTATGTTTAATTTTTCAATTCTCTTTGCATTTTTTTGTTTGATTTTAGCGAAAGTTTTCTCATTTTCCGCTGGTTTGTTTTTCAGAAACTTTCACACCCCTGCCGCACACACTCGTTCACCCCCTACGGATCTTGTGCACGCACATACAATATTCATATCTACTACGTGCGCGTGTGTGTGTGCATTGTAGATCGTCTAGGCTAGGTCTCGGCTATTTGGTGAGCAGTGATTTCGTTCGCTGCGTGCGTTTGTACCGGTGTGACAAATGAACCAAGCTTATTGCTGTTGCTGGTAGTTTTTTGTGCCTTTTATAAGTATATGCAAGTATACACATTCATACATACATACATATGCACTATGTGTCAACCAATGATTTTGCGTACGTGAATTTGTTTTTTGTCTCGCTACCGAGAGTGGCTTCGCAAGCACTCTCTATGTTGCTCAACTGTTAATGATAATTTTGTGGATGCGTTTAAGTATGAATTTGTAGTTATTGCTGGATCACATCCCATTAGTCCTTCTTGCTTTGACTGCTCTTGGAATTGTTTTTGCTGCCCGAACGTACGAGTACACAAATGTAATACTGCACTTTTTGTTATTCTCATTTCACAATTTTGCTGTTGCTCAGTTTTTTGTTATTTATGTTTTTTTTTTTATAATATGTATGTATACATACATATATATACAAAATTATTGTTAGTTCCTCGAAAACCTATTTCTCCTTTTTTCAAAACTTTTTTCCATCCTTGGTTTGACGTCAATTTCGTGATTACCTTCAGACATTCAGATCGCTGTTGTTGATTACTTGGCACATCTCAACGAAATATTTATATATGTGCACATGTGCATACATATCTACGCTTTTGGGGTACAAAACATGCCACAAATAAGAAAACTCCTTATATATGTACACCTATGTTCTCAAAAATAGCAGTGTGCCTTATTGTAAAGTATTGATTACTTATTAAATTCTTTATGTATTTTAATGTTTTTTTCAATTTTTTAAAGCTCACACGAAATTAAAAAAAACTCAGCAATTTTCCAACACAATTTCAGTTTTTTAATCAGATTTTTAGAAAAATTCTTAGAGCCCATTAAATTTTGGTACAATAAAGAAAATTCTTTATACATATATGTACACCTCTGCTCACAATAATAGCAGTGCAAAGTTTTGATTATTTTTAAATTTTTTTATAACTTTTGAATTTTTTTCTTGTTATATTTTTATAGCTCATACTACAACAAAAACCACATAACCTTGAAACCTTCTACAAAATTTTCAAAAATGCAACGAATCTCCTCATTTCAAAATTTTGTAACAGAATTTTTAGAAAAATTCTGGGTATGCACTCCCTTGCGCCTGGTTTAAGAAATTAACAATTCGCTTTGATTTTCGCCATTTTTTTTCTTGACGGTATTATGCGTTTTCTTCCATATAACGAAGCTGAACATTCCTTTGTATGGACAAAATGCACAATTCGCCAGCATAAAAAATTGTATGCAACTACAGACTCAAAATTTTTCTGAAGATTCTGATTAAAAAACTTGAGGTTTTGATTAAAATTGTTAGAATTTTTAAAAATATTGTGCAAAGTTGGAAGCTTCAACTTGTACACCCACATCTCACCACTATGCGGCCGGTCGAAGCTTTTTAATATGCGACCTAAAATATTTGATTTTACGATCAATAACTTGGTAAGCCAGAGAACCTCTTTCAAACGGCGAGATGATGCAAGCGAACGAATGCTTGGTGAGGAGTCAGAGCCTTTTTTATCAGCCAACCAAAAACAAGTTGGCAGACGCGCTTTATATTTCGAAAAGGCAATAAACATCCGTCTTCAAAATGATCCGGTCGAAGAACGCAGCAATAAGGTACCTTGGAGTAGTAAACCCAGTGCTTAGCTGCAACAAAACATTGCAGAAAAAAGGAGAAAAGAGTTGCCCTCTTTCAGACAAAGTTTGACGAATATTTTAAGTCAAATCAATCAATAAAAACGAAAATTGAGGATGACAGTATTTTATTAGATTATAACAGCTTCCAACCCTTTTATAATTTTTTTTTTAAACTGTGAAATTTAATTTTTTGTATTGTTGTTTGGGGTGATAAAAATGATTTTTTTAATAAGCATTCAACAGCCTTTTACGCTTTATCCAAAGCTCAGGATGGTTCAATCTGAAAGGAGAAATGTAGCCTAGCACCTGCGGCTCACAACGGACTCATTTCCTGGTATAAGTGGCGTTGCTGTTCCTATGTGCATTCTTCTCCCTCTATACTACCTAAGTAGTCACATAGAAAATAAAAAGAATAAAATTTCTGATGAACTTAACACTTTACATATTGTGTTTTTTTTTTTTAATTTTTAATCTAATTTATTTTGTATGAAAGCAATTGATTCGCTTTACGGTTTTCCGAACCCTATCTAGGCCGCTAAACGGAGCATGAATATGAATTATATTTTTATAAAAAAATAATTAAATAAATAAATAAAAAACAAAAACTAAATAGTCAAAACTTTGCCAAATGTCGCGTTGCTATTATTTTGAACTTACCTGTATATGCATACTCACTTACATATCTGCACATGTACAGAGGTGCATGCACACGAAGAGATGTACCCAAGAACCTGCATGCTTACTACTGTATCATTCATATAACCTTAGTGATCTTTGCTGTTTTTCTCTCTTCGTCGGATATTCTTCAACGTTCTGCCTTTGTTGCTTACGAGCTGTGTTGCCTGTAGCGTTATAGGCTTGGCGTAACTAATGTCGCCTTTCAACCTCTAGTCGTTTTTCATCATTAGTTTTGTTTTAACAATTTTTTTCCACCTTTATTCTTTCTGATTTTTTGATAATACTATCCCTTGGAGGATTGCCTCTCTCGTCAGCCACTTTACATTGGTTGTTGTTAATATTGCGGTCTAACTATTGGGCTATTATTTCGCATAAAATGTGTGATGAATTGCCGTAAAATATATCATTTCACGGATTATTGAGTTTATAACAAAAAAGTGCCCACATATGTACATATCCATGTATGTGTGTATGAATTGGTGCATCTGTGCCCACTTAGTAAGCCGAGAACTTTAAAAATCGATTTGATTTGCCATATTGATTTGATTTTATTATAACGATTTGTGAAAGTTGAAGTTTACTTGGTTATTAGAAGTTATTTAGATTGGACTCTACGCTAGTTGCCAATCAGTGAACTGGCTTTAAATTTTTTAATAAGTAAAATACAGTAAAAGGAATTAGATGACTCACCGAATTCTCTGAGAAGGACGTTTTTGCTATTAGTTAATTTATTTAACGAACTTCAAATCAAACTATCAAATAGTATTACTAAAATTAGGCTATAATTAGATTCAAACCAATTTAAATTAATGTGTGAACTGACCATAGTGAGATTACCCAATCCGGAAAATCAAACCACTTAAACTGAGGATTACACATGTACGCCTATACGCTTAACGCAAGAATTTTCCATGATTCCCAAAATATTCTCATAAAAAATATCTGCCGTTCGCAGTCGGCTTAAAACTGTAGGTCCCTTCGTTTGTGGAACAACATAGGAACTTCGCCTTACACCCAAAAAGGGTTTAAGGGCCAATATTATACATACCTTCTGCTCAAATATGAACGAGACGTTATCAATAAAACGGTCCGCGGATGGCATATGGCAAAAATAAATTTTTGTTTTTTGGTAGGACTGTTATAAGCTTACATGGCAAATTTCAGCGTGATATGCCACATAGTTTGTTTTCTGTGCTACTGTAAACAAGTCAAGCTCGAGTGTGTTCTTCGAATTTAACGATGGAAATTCAAGTTGAACAAAGAATTTGTTTAAAATTTTGTTATTCCAACAAAATTGCGGCTTCAGACGCCTTAAAAATGTTGCAGGCAACCTATGGGGACTCTGTTAAGTTATATGGGAACATAGGTTTTGAATTTTTGAATGCATAGTTAGTTTAAGTTGATAAATAGAAACTAAAAACCCCTTTACAAGTGCCCACTTGTTTCTATAGTAAAGATTCTTAAATACAAAACAAGAAGATTTTGAAAATTATTTCCACTGAAAGAAAAAAAATTAAGAATAGGAATATTGATTTTTTTATTCAGATATTCAGATATCATTTCCTTGACAACGCCATTTTTATTAATTCCAATGCATTTTTATTGAGTTGACGTCATATGGAAGTTATAAAGGGTGGTTAAATTTCAAAAGCCGATGTTGAAAGTGAACCACACCTAAACGTTAAGGTTTTTCTGCATTTTATTTCACATTTTTCAATTTCAGACTAACTCAATTTGAACCATGGAAAGATACACAATCAAGCAATGCGTTAAAGTTATTCAATCTTATTATGAAAACGGACGTTCAAATCAAAATCCATAGGCACATTTTCACCTCAGTGGATTCGTCAATAAGCAGAATTGCCGCATCTGGGCGAATAGTAATCCAAGAGTGATTGCCGAAAAACCAATGCACCCACAAAGAGTGACGATTTGGTGCGGTTTATGGGCACCTATAGCTTGCCGCAAGGATTTTCCATAATTCCCAAAAGCTTCTCATAAAAAAATATCAGCCATTCGGAGTCGGCTTAAAATTGTAGGTCCCTTCATTTGTGGTACAACATCAAGACGCACGCCACAAATAGGAAAAGGAACTCGGCCAAACACAAGTTTTAGGAAAGTTTATTTTATTTTATTGAGTTGACGTCATATGGACGTTATACTATAAGGATGAGAACTTGCCAGCAGTCAAATGGGGGAAATTCTATCATACTTCCACGAAACCATCAGCCTCTAGTCGCAAGTATGCACATAATTTTTTAGCGAATCGATAGAAAGTGTACCGGTCTTTCATTTTTCTATGTATAGCTAGAAGACGGAGAAATACCGAGAGAGCAAAGTTTTTATACATCAAAAGTGTCAAAGTCGGGATACTCATATAGAGTTTCATTTTTGTTTGCGTATATTTATTAAAATGAGAGATCGCTTGCATTGATTTTTTCTTTATTTTGTATAGTAAATGCAGCAGGTAGGTAGCTGAAATGTTTGAAGTGTCACTCTGCCACTCCCTAAGTAGTACTAAAGGGCCGTTTTGATACCATTATGAGACCTCCAACAGGCAGATATCTACAGCGCTCAACATTCATGGCAAGCTCAGCAGCAATTTGATCTTGATCAAGAGATTTGATATTCTCCTTACCGGAGTTGCCTAGTTTGGATCTGCACCACGGCATAAATAAGCAAATAGATAAATTGGCTGATTCAAAGAAAACCTCTGCTCCGACTATCGATTCCTTGTTAGAGCCGTCAGTGAAGACAGAGGTACCAACTTCGGTGGAGATTTTCCCCTCATTCCGTCTTGCCTACTTGGAAAGATTACCCTGTCACGACCCGCAAACTCCCTAAAATTTTACTATTTCCTACCAAGTTATAATGAATTTTTCTCATTCAAATATAAAAGTTGAATATTCAATAGACTTTGTTTTTTCTGCTCAAAACCCCACAGTGCGGTGTACAGTTTCGGAATATATTTTTATTCTTATTTATTTCGATGTGATCTACAAGCTTTCATTTTAATATACAGTACAATATTAGTTTAGTCGAATACAACGTGCTTCCGATTCCCATTAGACACTTGAGAATTTGACCATTTCTGCAACGCCACTCAAATTACATTAAATTCATTATGTATGCCTTGGCATCTTTTGTTTTTCTATAATTGCTACTATTTTAGCATAAATTACGCATTCGCATAAATTATTTGCATTTCCGCTGCGGGCCACACAGTGACTTTTTATCGTTTTAGGATGCCAAAATTAAAAAAAAAAAAAAGTTCTGCGAAAATGATTTTCTTTTGGTATGTTGTGTAAAAATGACCAAATTTTACGACAGTGTACTCAAAATTTATCAAAACAATAGTTTTAAGAAAGATAACCGTTTACAAACTCAAGCCGGTGCGTCAATTGAATAATTTTTATTTATTATCCGAACATCGCTGTGAAGTTTGTCAAAAGATATAATACGAATAAGTATCAATTTCATAAAATTGAGTATTTGCTGATTAAATTTAAACAATTTTGTACTTCATGGGTAAGTAAGAGGATTATAAAGTTTTTACTATCGATACAAATCCGCTCAGTAAAATATCACTAAAACAGCCATAGCCTAATATTATTTTTGATATTTTACTGAGAAAAACTTATATTGGTCCATCGAGTTCCGTCCACTCTTTAACAGCAAAACGACCTTTAGGATTCTATGTTTCAGATACTGGAATAAAATTTTGCTACAATTTGCTACCACAGCTTTAAAAGAAGTGTTCATGGCGATTCCTCGGAAAGAACTTTTTGAAATTTGGCTGACGAGCTCAAAAGAAACGCGTCGTGATGCGGTGTTAGAGAAAATTTTTGCGGTGATCGGAAGAGACGTGGATACTAAAAAGCTAGAAGAGCGTATAAAAAAACTGTGTTACCAATTTTCTTCAAAGTGGGAGGGGTCTTGCCGAGTTAAGGCCCGTGTTCTAGCCCGTAATTATAGTTGTTTTTCCAAGAGTGAAGACTTTGGAAAATACAGTCTTGATGTTGGGCCATCAACTTCATCCTCTATTAGATCCAATGTAGGTAGGCCACATGTGGCATTTTCCGATTCTTCTCTTCGCACAAAGAAAAGAAAAGCAAAGAGTCTTTTAGCAGTATCAAATAGCGAACAAGTGTTAATGGCGGCAGAAATGGGACTTAGATCAAACGGTAAGAGAAATTCCGCAACATTATTTAAAGAGCTGTGTTTGTCTCTACCGTCAAGAGGTACTGTGTTGAAAAAATCTCGACTTTCGAAAGAGCACAACAAAAGTTTATCGCCAGACCAAGCACTTGCGCTGATAATAGATGCAAATGATTCAACACATGACCATAATATGCATAGACAGCATACAGCAGAAATAAATCCCAAATTATATCCGTCGTATAACTGCATAAAAAAGTCCAAAGCTTTGTGTTACCCAGAAAAAATCACAGTAACCGAAACGTATGCCGAAATTGAGTTGCAAGCGCTTATTGATCATAGTATAAGAAGGCAATATACAAGGCAGATGGTATACAATGAAAAGTTCACGAACTCAAACCAATGAGGATTTATTGCACAGGCTTCTAATATCATCCGATCCCTACATTTGCAGCTTACGTAAGCCATCGAAAACCAAGCGCGGGACTTTGCCTCAAGATGTAATTGCATTGCTGGCCCAGGAAGAAGTATTATGAATAATTGCTTTCGAATAAGTGTTTATGTTTTGTTATGTTTAATCTTTAGAAACTGTTTATTGGCTTGTTATTAATAAAATAAAGATTAGTGACATATTTATCATTGAAACAATTTGTGATTATCTCTTTCATTGAGCAGTATAATGTAGTATAAAAAGGTACCCAGGGGCTGAATGAAATCTTTTAAATATTAGTCATAAGCCTCTAAGCTAAAGTTAAGAAATCTAAACAATTTGTATTTAAATTGGCACTGGAAAATGCTTTTAAAGTAGAAAATATGATTATGTGAAATTTTACCTTATATGTGGGCAAGGAGAAAAAGTGGGCATATCACGCCCATTTTTATTCTCAAATCAGATTTAGGTATCTGCAACCACACTGCAAAATTTGAAATGAATTGCTCCATTGGTTTAGCTGTTATTAATTTTGGCATCCTAAAAGTGAAAAAAGTCACACTGTGCGGGCTGTCCAACTGAGGGTACACCCCAACTTCAGCACAACTTCTTGTACTTGTCGCTGGTATACGAGTAGGTACTTAGGGACCCTTAGATATGGCAACTGTCGGTAACTGCGTCCGTGTGCGTGTGCCACTGATAGCCGGACGGACGCCTGTTGCCCGCATCTTCAGTTCCACATTTTCACACACATAATTGCGTTGCTTGATTTTAACTCTGTTTAAGTAAACACTATCCATTGCCATACTTTTGCCAACGCCTTCGCTCGTCTTTTCGTCAACTGGGTGTTGTACGACAAATTTTACACTTTTGCATGCAAATGAATAGTTGGAGCTGGGGTATAGAACAGCAAATGAACAGAAGTGGATGTGTGTATGTATGTGAGCTGTTGTAATGCGTTTATGTGTATATATAAATATGTATGTTGGTATGTGCGGTAACTAGTTACGAATTAGTACGCAGCTAACGTTCGCAGTTCATAGCTGCTGGCTGGCAGTTGAAGTCTTCCCTCTTTTCGCATACATTCATACATATTTGTGCGCCTTTGAATGGTGCGGACGCCCGCATCCCGGGTATTCTCCCGCTGTGTATCTAAGTAATAGGACTATGAATAAGTTCGTGCGGTTTTTTTTCGAAATTTGAAACTTTATTGACGTAAAATGGTTACAAATTTAATATTCAAAATATTGTCCATCGCTTACTACTACTTTTTCCCATCTTTCTGGCAATTCACGGATTCCCTTTGTGAAAAATTCGGTCGGTTTTGCCGCAATCCACGAATCGATCCATTTTTTGACTTCATCGTAATTACGGAAGTGCTGGTCAGCCAGGCCATGTTGCATCGATCGGAAGAGATAGTAATCGGATGGCGCAAGGTCTGGACTATACGGCGGGTGGGGTAGGACATCCCATTTGAGCGTTTCTAAGTATGTTTTGACCACTTGTGCAACATGTGGCCGAGCATTGTCATGTTGCAAAATAACTTTGTCGTGTCTATCGGCGTATTGCGGCCGTTTTTCTCGCAGTGCTCGGCTCAAACGCATCAATTGTCGTCGGTAGACATCCCCCGTAATCGTTTCATTCGGTTTCAGTAGCTCATAATACACAACACCCAGCTGGTCCCACCAGATACACAGCATAACCTTCAGGCCATGAATATTCTGCGCCGACGTCGATGTTGAAGCATGGCCAGGGTATC
The DNA here is from genome assembly GCF_028408465.1 of Anastrepha ludens. NCBI lineage: Eukaryota > Metazoa > Arthropoda > Insecta > Diptera > Tephritidae > Anastrepha > Anastrepha ludens. The sequence continues at coordinate 112,160,050 of NC_071500.1, read as the reverse complement.
CATACGTTGCCCGACGTTTTGGATTGTCGTAATGGACCCACTTTTCATCGCCAGTCACAATTCGATGCAAAAAACCCTTTCTTTTGTGCCGTTGAAGCAGTTGTTCGCATGCCATAAAACGGCGTTCAACGTCTCTTGGCTTCAATTCATACGGCACCCAATGGCCTACCTTTCGGATCATTCCCATGGCTTTTAAACGTTTGGAAATGGTTGATTGATCAACTCCCAAAGTTTTTGCAACCTCTTCTTGCGTTTGAGCCGGATCTTGATCGAGCAATTCCTCCAATTCGGTATCCATGAACTTTGGCGGCGCACCCTCGCGTTCTTCGTCTTCCAAGCCAAAATCACCACTTTTAAAGCGTGCAAACCACTTCTGGCACGTTCGCTCAGATAGAGCATGCTCACCATAAACTTCCACCAAGATACGATGACTTTCGGCTGCTTTTTTCTTCATATTAAAATAATGAAGAAGAATTCCCCGCAAAAACACATTATTTGGCACGAAATTCGACATTTTCAAGTGTGGTAAAAATATTGTTGTTTACGCTTCAAATAAAAAACTTATACTGACGTTTGTGCCTTACGACAGTAGCTCTCCAATGAATGTTTGGAAATGTGGATCGATGGAATAATAATCAAGTTACGCCATCTGTTGTAAAACCGCACGAACTTATAAATAGACCTATTATGTAAGTGTGTGTTATACATTCTTGTATTTGTTGTCATCTAATTTTCTTCAATTTAGCACATTTATGTCGAATTATTTGTTTCTGACGTAAATTAGCAGCAACAACAGTCAATAAACCTACAAACTTGAGCGCTGCTAATGAAATTCATTTCGAAGCTTTTCCACTATTTACCCATTGCTTTATGAGTACTCTGGAACTTAAGGAACTTTCTTGCCAAAGCATCCATGTACTACGCCACATATACATGCAAACATAAACACACACAAATATAATTTGCCAAAAGTATCCTACTCTGGTTGCATAAGTAAACAATTTCCTTCTATTTCGGCCGAGTGTTTGTTGAGGCGTGTTAATTATCCACTTTGTTTGTTTGCTTAAATTATTGTGGAATTAATTAGATTTTCTCCTGTGGTCCTTTGACATCCGACCGGACATTATTGCCCACTAATCCCCCACACCTTCTTACACACACATCTGCAAATAAATGCTCGTTATTGTGTTTTATTAATTAGTTGGTTGGGACGAATCCGCAATTCTCAGAGCTTTTTGGGAGAGACAAAATATTTGACGTCACTGTGCAAAGTTCATCAAAGGCGTCCCCAGACCTAAGTCGAAATATGGAAGAAAACATGAATTTTTATTTAATTTGACAATCTAAAGTAAGTCTATTTTTATCAGACTTCTTCTTGTTCTTCTTAATTGGCGCGATAACCGCTTACGCGATTTTGGCCGAGTTTAACAAAGCGCGCCAGTCGTTTCTTTCTCGTGCTAACCGGCGCCAGTTGGACACACCAAGTGAAGTCAAGTCCTTCTCCACCTGATCTTTCCAACGCAGAGGAGGCCTTCCTCTTCCTCTACTACCACCAGCTGGTACCGCATCGAATACTTTCAGAGCCGGAGCGTTTGTTTCCATTCGGACGACATGACCCAGCCAACGTATTCGCTGCGCTATGTCTATTTCGTCGGAAAGCTCATACAGCTCATCGTTTCAACGCCTGCGATATTCGCCGTTGCCAAAGTACAAGGTCCAAAGTGCTTCCGCAGAATCTTTCAAACACTCCAAGCGTCGCTTCATCGGATGTTGTCATACGAGGGGTGCCTTTTATATTTCGGGATTTTGTAATCTGGCAACTGACAGCTGTATCGCAAAGTTTGACATTTTTGGCTTTTACATACTCAGAACGTTTTGAAATACCAGCGCTATTTGTGTTGTTTACAGTAACTTAAAACATTCATCTCGGTCCAAAAATGGAATTAAATCGTGAACATTTTCGTGCGATTATTTTTTACAACTTTCGACGTGGATTAACTTAGCAACATTGCATGGATGAACTTAATTCATTTTTTGGCGATGAAGCTCCATCAAGGAGCAGTGTTTATCGATGGTATGGTGAATTCAATCGTGGTCGTAGTTCACTCCAAGACGAATTTTGTGAAGATCGTCCAAAATTAGTAGTTGTTCCGAACACCATTGATGCTGTGCGCGAACTGATATTGCAAGATCGTCATGTGACCTATCGTGAGATTGAGACAATCTTAGGCATTAGTGGGACCAGCATACATTCAATATTGCATAAACATTTGACTGTCAAAAAAATTTGTTCGCGTTGGATCCCACACAATTTGTCAATCGCTCAAAAAAAGGCTCGTGTCGATTGGTCGAAGAAACTGCTCAAAAAATACGATCGCGGGGCTTCGAAACACGTCTATGACATCGTGACAGGTGATGAATCATGGATTTACGCGTATGAGCCCGAAAGTAAACAGCAGTCGACTGTATGGGTGTTTCAAGATGAGCCGAATCCAATAAAAGTTGTTCACGCACGAAGCACTTCCAAGCAAATGGTCGCCTGTTTTTTCGGAAAATCTGGACATGTCGCACCGTACCACCAGAACAACGCAGAACAGTAAATTCTGAGTAGTACACAACCATTTGTTTGCCAGTTGTCTTCCAAGAAATTAGGAAAACCAATCGGCAAAGACGGAGCACTCTTCACCAGGACAATGCGAGCTCTCACACATCGGCTCAAACAACTGGATTTTTGAGCACCCAAAACATCGAATTAATGGGTCATCCGCCGTATAGTCCTGACTTGACACCGAATGACTTCTTTTTATTCCCGTACGTAAAAAACAAACTGAGAGGTCAACGTTTTTCGACACCTGAAGAAGCGGTTGCGGCATTCAGAATGCATGTTTTGGAGGTATCTCATTCAGAGTGACAAAAGTGCTTCGACAATTGGTTCAAACGCATCAATCTATACACTTATATAGATCTTCATGGAGAATATTTTGAAAAACAATAAAGTGATTTTCGATGATTAAAATTTGTTTTTGTTCTCTAATCCCGACATATTCGTGTTCCATCCATTTTTATAAGAAATCAGCGACCATAAAAAGCCCCTAGTAAAAAGAATTGGGTCGGCTATTTTGAAAATTCGATGTGGTTTTTGATACAAAAAATCGGAACACGCTTGAAGTGTTCGGAGTTCATTTTGTTAGGCTTCTGTCTTCTGCTAATTATATAAAACGCAGCTCTAAAAAACGTATGTATGTATGCTAATAACTATGCACAGAAAGCTCCGACTTGCACAAAGTTTTTTGCATTTTGAAACTGATCTCTCCTGAAAGATCCTTTCATAACATAAATTGCAGGAACTTATAAAGAGGCACGTCTATAAGCAAAAATGTTTTAAAAAATCATAAAATTAAATTTCAAACAGCAAGAAATTGAAATTTGCTCAACCAATTTTTATACTGTTTTATACTATACAACTTCTTAATGTTTACTTAGTCCCGATTCACACAGAGAAATATTTTTTCGTGGGAGAAGGACGCACGGGATAGAGAGAGGGGTTTTTGTTTCCCACAAAGACAATATGATTTTTATGCTCTTTATTCGTATTGCCAAACTTAAAGAAGTTAACGTCAAAAGCAACGAATGTTGCTGAAAACAATTTTACCCATGTGACCGCGCATGAAACATCAAACGTGAACTTCCAGTGCCTCCCTTCTAGCCGTCTCTATGTGTAAATCGGGACACACAAACGAATTGCGCAGATAATTCGAAGAGTAATTAGGAAGCGAATTACGAATGAGAGAGTGAAGCTGCAATTAGTGATGCCATGCCGTAACTATAACCGTAGCTATAGCAATCAGCTTTTCTGATCAAACATATGGGCATCACTGAAAGCGATTATAGGTGTCGCACCATAACGCCACAACCATAACTGTAGCCGTATGTATCTATTGATTTTTCATTTTTTCCTTAAGCAGCTGTGAAATACTTTGTTTTGATATTTGCGAAAAAAATTTGAATATTAGAAATTAACGACGAAAAATGAGTTGACTTAGTTGAAAATTATCCATGTTTTTAAGACGAAATGCAAATGTGGTCACCAATTCTACTACAGTATCAGCTGTTTATGATTACGGCATGACTAATCGACAAATGCTCAATGTTGCGGCTATGGTTATGGTTACGGCTGTGGCGTTATGGTTACGGCACCACTAATTGCAGAATTACATGCCGTGGGAATCACATTAGTTTTAGTTTCCTTCTGAAGAGAGCGTTCCATGGATGCATGGTTTTAGTGCCTTCCATCCTCCACAACAATATTTTCTTTTCCGATACAAACAAAATATATAAAATGGATTTTTTTTTTTCAAACAATATCGCTTGCATTTCTCGCCCGCCTCTTTTCCCCCATTTCAAGCAATAGAATTTATGAGCACTTACTTGACTTCCTGCGGTTTTCAGAATTAATAAATTTCTATTTGACAAAAATGCTTACCGCAAATGTACCATTTCCGCATCACAGTAGCAGCAAATAATTAACTGCCGCTGACTTGGTTGTTTCGTAGAATAGAAAAAGATAGACAACTCGGAACTGCGTTTGCTTGCAAGGCATTTTTTCCACATTGCCACAAATCTCACGGCAAATAAAAACGCACGCATAGGCACATAAGAATGTACGCGTGTGCGTGTGTACATGTGTGTGTGTGTATTTTCAATTACTTCGATGACAATGCATTCCAGTTCCCATTGCAAACGGCTCGACTCAGCGCTAGCATGCAATCGCTCTCAAAGGTGAGCCATTCCGACCCATTTGCTGCGGATGCACAGCTTGGCATGCGTGCGTCCCGGGCGCTTTGATTTAATTACTTACATCCGGAGCGGAGTGTGCGCTTCTTTGGCTTTTACTCAATGCCTTCATTCGCGTTTTGCCTTTTGTTTGTTTTTCCACAAACGACAGCACCAGGAGCATAGTGTGCAAAAAAAGAAAGAAAAAAACGGCACTCATAAATACACACACACACACGCTGTTGCCTTGCCACCCCTTCTTTGTTGGAATTTTTTTCTTGCATATTGTTTATTATGAATTTTTGCATCGTCAACGCCTCTCCTTCCCTTCAACAACCCTCTCGCCTGTCAATATTTCAATATTTTTCAATAAACCACACAACAAAAGTTGATTTCGCACAACCCCCCGCAGTACTTCACATCCATCCATCCGTCCAACCAAATCTGGCCCACCATTGTGTGCTTCAATTATTGTTTGCATATTTTTCCGTCACACAGGCCAGAGCATTGTTTAGTTTTTGTCCTTTTACAATTATCCTTTTTGCCGATTGAAAACTCTGTGTTGTGTTATTTGTTGGCGCTGGAAAAAATTCAAATAATTTAGTCCCTCTACAGTTTGCGCAAAATGTATGAGATTTTTTTCCAACTCAGCACTGAAATTTTTATTGACAAAATCTGCATACACACCCATACACACATAGGCATTCATATATGTACATACGTGGTGGCACGAGTGCGATAGGACCTCTCCACAAGGCCGATATTATCCTGCTGGCCTATCTCCTATCGTTGCCATCTCCATTTAGCTTTGTGCGTATAAGCCATGCTGCCTTCAATAGATAAGAAATTTTTTTTTGTATTTTTGCAACGAATTCCTTCCTCTGCCTTTGTGCACAACACGTTAGTTTCGTGCATTCTTTTTTCATACTTTGCACATCGGCATAATACATAATACTTGCAGATCCTTGCTTTTGCTTTGCTGCGGCTTTGGCAATATTATCAGCATTCAATCAACTTCACAAGCACCACAATTTCACCGTATTTGGTTTGCAACATAGTCAAAGAAATTGAGTTTTTATTGCAGTACTTGAATGTTTGAGCTCAAAGGATTCCTTTCACCTTCTCCATACGCTTTGTGTGGTTAATAGGCTTTTGCAATTCGATTCTTTGAGCGCGTAATGGGGAAAAATACCAACAAAAATCGAAATACGTATTTGCTGAAATTGGCTTTATTTGTATTTAAATAAGATAAAATTCATTTGTGTAATATGGGAGAAAGTAGCTCAGCCAACCAATCGTCCGCATCATCCTCACAATCCCGTCGTAAGCTCCGACCAAACTTTATTGCTTATAAATAAATAAATAAAAACATAAATAATTGGCGGGTACACTTCTGTTAGGTATTTAGCCGTGTTTGCTTATACTTATTAAAAATAAATGTAAATTTAATGTTTCTTGTTGTTGCAGTTATAGCAGCAACATAAACATTTCCCACCATTTACGGGGAATGTGAATAGAGTGACAGTCCATGGCCGGATATAAATCCGGGTAGTTCCGGTAACATAAAATTGGCTGCCTGGGAAACGAACTAATGATTATTCTTCACATGTCGCTCAGAGGAAATCAAACAACTTTAGCAGTTCACCTCTCCCTAGTGAAATTGCGCCTATTGTTCATACTAAAAGCAGATAGTCGTTCGCAAACTGTGTCTTAGAACTAAAAGGAGTTTTGCACTTCGACCTAGAGGCCTTTTGAGTGCTGTGTTTACATTTTCTCTAACTACATTTACCACTAGGTGGGTACCTTATTGAAGCATCATCATTCATTCACAACTGCGGAATTTCCAAGCCAATGCAGTGTGTTTTTAAACCTCTTCCAATAGATAATTTATCTGCTTCGATCTAAGTCGTCCACGCATATAGGTCCTTAGAATAGCTCCCTCGAAAGCGCTTAGTATTCTTCATCGTTGTGCGACATAGTTATTTCTTCTTTCTCATGCAAAAAGATGGGCTTGTAGGTAGATTTGTAGTTTGAGTATTGTTGCACCGAGTGAAAGCTCTGCTGTTCCACTGCCTATAGAGCCCAATACTTATTCGTGAGAGTTTTGCGCTTTAATGCAAAGTTTAGCTGGTTAATAGGGCTTACATTGGTTTCTAAAAAGGCAAAGTCTATCACAGCTAAGAATTTATATTTGACAACAATGGCCTGGTGTCTCAAAATGCGAGGAATCCTTCTATTTTATTTATGTATCCTTATAGTTATATTAAGTTAAGTAATATTTTACCAAACACTTAAAGGCAATCTTCGAGTGCAGTGTAGAGTGCTGCAATGCATCAACCTTGTTCGAGCTCGGTGGTTCCTAGGCATCATGGCAAAATAATGTTTACTCGAAAGCTAGAAAAAGCTTTGCAGAAATTCACATCAGCTGCAGCCGAATACGTTTGTACGTGACTGGCATTTGGTAGAGCAGGGACCCAAAACCCACTTAAGCCACGAAACAGCAATTGGGAGAAAAGGTTTTTTTCTAAACCTTTTCTCCCAATTGCTGTTGCCCCAGGAAATGGTAAACTTTCGAGGGTATTTCTGAAGAGAAACAGATCTTTATTAAACCCCATCTACCTTCTGTAGGTGTCTAAAGTTAAAAAAAAAATGTTTTCTTCTTATTTTTTGTAAATTTGTGTAAATTTTCGAAAGATATTGTACTCAATTCTTAAACCTAACATATCTAGAAAGAATTGGGATAATGAAGAAAATCTTTAATAATTATAAAATTGTAAAACTGTCATGGTTTTAGGGGTTGTGAGCAACAAAGGACATGTCGACCACCACACTACTTTACTCAAGGGTTTCGAGTGAATTCTGTTGTATATATCGAGGCTCAATAGACAGTAGTGAAACCCTAGATTGATAGAATGCATGCGGTGACAGCCCATGCGTCTTTCAGCAAGAGTCTACTCCTTCACACAAAGATTGGATCACGACACAAGATTGTATACCTGAAAATGTTCATGACCAAATAACATCGAACTTTTTTCCGTCAAATTCCACAGACCTTAATCCCCTAGATTTCTACGTATTGGATGTAGTTGAGCGTGAAACCAGTAAGCATCCTCGTAACATGATTTCTTCTCTGAGCACTGCAATTACTACCGTTATGGCCAATATGAATAAGGAGTATTTGATGTGGGCATGCAATGTTTCCCGATCCGGATCGAGCAGGTTATTCCAGCTCATGGAAACTGTATTGAATGAATTTATAGAAATAGTTAGAATAAGATAAAGTTTTGTTAAAAATACGTTTCATTCAATTTTGATCGAAATAAAAGCTATGATACTTAGTTTTAATCTCAAGTTGTCCTCCACTACCATGGGCGCCTGATAGGTCTTCAAAAAGTTTAGGCATTGCTTTAATGCTTTCTTTATTAAATATACGACTTGTATAACTTTAAATGTGGCCCATTTTGAGGAATTATTAAGCGACATTTTATGCTTGCAATAGCCTCCCTCCCACGGAATTAAAGCAATACAGCGTATGCGGAAACGATAAAAGGATCATAAAACAGAAGTTATGGTCGTATTAGAAGGTCGTCCATTAGTAGCAATTAAATATACGCAATCGTTATGTAAAGACAAAGGCACAGACAATCTTTGACGGTTTGGCTTTTTTTTTTCTTTTTTGTTTTATAGAGCAGTTAATTTCATTTTCGCTAAGCCGCTTATAATCAAATCATTCCTATTTTTCTATGACTGTAATATAATCAATACGATTTTATTGTGATGCCCATTTCGTTATTGGTGAGCATCAGTTGGCGGCATAATCAACTGGGTCCATTGAATGGCTGTCCATTTTTATGGGCGAAAGCACATAGTATAACGCAAACTAATAAGAATTGGTAATTAGTAATTGTGAGCCAGTCAACCGGCAGCAAGGCAGGCAGGCAGGCAGTTAATGTGCGGCAGGCAGCCCAAGAGCACCAGAGACATTACTATTTCGATTCAATGAAGTGGCAATTAAAATGTTTTCAATGCAACAGCCAACACATGCGACCAAATGTGGTGGACAATAGCGTAAATATGTATGTGTGTATGCATGTATGGATATATGCTAGCAACAAATGCGCCAGCATGGAGTGAGCTGATGGAGCTACTGATGAGCAGATGGAGCCAAGGGTGGCCGGTGGGTCAGCTCTATACATAGTAGGCAGCGGCAATTGAAGTAGCGGAGCAGAACAGCCGATTTTAAATCCAATCATTGACAATGCCGCAAATTACAAAATGTGGTTATGGATTCGAATTGCATTGCCACAGCAGGCTGCTGCAGTACGCACTTGCAATTGAAGTGCAGACACACACACAATCACACAGTATTAGGCTTAATAGGCCAAAATTTATAATTCTCAGCGTCAGCAGAGCAGTTCTATAGATGCACTTGGGAACTACGCACAAACACACGTAAGTATGTTGCCAAATGATGAATTACATTGTTAGATACAACAAGAAGGAACATGCAATTTCAATTTTTACCTGCTTTCCACCAACTGTGTGAGCCACTTGTAAGTTGCGTTATGGCCACTCTGATTGTTCCTTTTATTTGCTGCAAATTTCATTCTTATAATTAAAGGCACAACTCTCACTTCACTTTTTATTTAGTCGCATGCACGAATTCTTTAAACCAAAATAGAGTCGAAAAATTTGTAAATACTTGCACGCGATTTGGCTGCTTACCACCCGCTGAGCGCACTTAGTAGTAGTTGCCACTTTTACTTTCGCTATTCCACTTCACTCCACTCCACTTGAGCTGTTTACGAACACCTCCCACATCGCTGGGCATTTTCATACATTCTCCTCTTTTTTGCCATATTTTACCGAAATCGTAAAATTTTTCTACACGCTCGTAAACGCAGTGCGTCAACAGCAGCAGCAGCAGCAGCAGCAGCAGCAGCAGCAGCAGCAGCAGCAGCGCAGCTATGAAAGCCACAAGCACTTAAAAGAATTTCTATGCGCTCAAGAACACAATTACAAGTACACCTACCAAGGGCACTTGCAAGTATTCGCTCGGTTGAAATTGATGGCACAATGGCTCAATAAAATACTTGATAAACGGCTCCACGGTTTTCGACTAACAGCAGCTGGTGAGAATAATATTCACCCCTACACACAAACGAAAACCAAATTTTCAGTGTTAGAAGTGTGCGTACGAATGTGTGCTTGTTATTGTTACTACATAAAAATCCACTGAAATAGTGAAAACATAAAAGTGAATGCGTCGATTGTACAATATATGTAAAGTATGTATCTATCTATGTATGTGTGTGTGTGTGTAATACCAAAAGAACGAAAAGATGTCAAACTGTCAGCAGAAGGCGATAATGATAATATTTTATGTGGCTCTATAAAAAGATATGTCCGTACACGCAAGCACATAATTCTGTTTCGGAAATCCGAGATATGAAATGAAAATTATCTAAAATTCAAATAGAAAATTTAAGGGCACGAAGCAAGATGAATTAAGCATGAGGATCGTTTAATAGGCCACGCCTTCAGTGTATTTTCTGAGTAAGAATGCGCAGCAAAGTATCAGCCTCGAGCGCCCCTTACCGCTCGCCGTTGAAGCAAGAGAATTCTTAAAATTAAACCACAAGAAGGCGAATCGGCGAATCTACCTGCTGTAACACCGCAAAGAAACTTCTATGAACAAACGAGTAAAAGATTGAATTACTGAACAAGAAGTTAATTTTAGCCTTATAATGTAACCTCAAAACTCACAGAGCAACAACTGGAAGAATGGCGCCAAAAGAGGTTGTCTTTTATTGGTGCAAGAGGACAAAACAAAGTACTTCTTGGTAACATACGAAGCGATCACGCACGTCGTACAGCGACGCACGACACTGTTGCCTGTTGTCAGTTGTAAAGTTAATGCGCTTTGTCCTTTGTGTATTTAGGGCAAGTTTTGAAAACCAGCATAGAACCACAAAACTTGCCCTTGCATGCTACGTAATTAGTCCCGACCCCAAAACACAGAGACATCTGAAAGAGAAATACTGGGTAACATTTGGGCAACATTCGTTGCATTTGACGTTAACTTCTTTATGTTTGGCAATACGAATAAGGAGCATAAAGCGCATCGCCAGTATGGGAAACAAAAACCCCTCTTTCTTCCCGGTACGTCCGTCTCTCAAGAACAAAATGTTTCCTTCCAAATGTTTTCTGTGTAAATCGGGACTTATCGGTAAGCAACTGAAAAGCGGGGCCTACTTCATTGCTTTTTCATTGAAAAAAATTTAAAAAAAACTTAGAAGTTCAAGAATTATTTGAGAAAAACATTCTGTGTAGAATCCATGGTCCAGTGCATAGCGAAGAACTACAATACTACAACGAATGCGCTAATTGTATTCCAACGTTCGCTTCGACATTTAAATGTGTGCTATGAAAACAACAGCTATGGCGAAATTAAATCTTAAGACCAGGCTTGAAGGCACCTGCTTGCATTTGGCATGAATGTCTGGCGCAACTTCGCGCAGGGCAGGGCCAGAGGAAGTGTTCTAACATGCCCCTTTCTCCTTCGCATAAACTACTTTTACACGCGTCGTTCTGAACCAATCCCATTTTAGCTGCGTGATATCGAGTGTGACAATGTACCGTTACTACTCCAACCAATATTTTGCATTCTTTCCTTGGGAGTAATAGAATAAAGTTGGTTGTTTTCATGTTGCAAGTTCGTAGCATTATTTTGGGAATCCTGTGGGAAATCGAGGCTTTCCATATAGACTGGCTGCCAGAGATCCAGACCCAAACTGAAAAACAATTTTATTGCCTCTCTGGTACAAAACTACAAAACTTCTAATATTTAAAGAGCTGCTAAGCGGCGTCAAAAGCGCTAAGTCATTGCAGACTGGATTATACGGCGGATGCGTTAGAACCTCCTACCGCTCGAAGCTTCTGTCACGTCGTTAGAGATGTGTACATCAAGGCATTATCTTGATTGAGCAAAACACTTTTCCTTTTCTTCAGTTTTGAGTGACCTTATCCAGCTGTCCAACTTGAATGTTTGGTCTGATGGAAGCAGTTTATAATGAATGATTCCTTTCTAATCCCACCAAACATCCCGTCTCGACGCTTTTATAGGCTGGCTTATATCGCGCTTCCAACACGGCTGTTTCTGACCATTATCCTCCTATGTGAGCGATTTTTCAAAACTAGTTACCGTCCGCTGAGAAAGTAGACTGAATGCGTCGATTTTCTGAAAAAAATCGCGAGCGACAATTCTCTACAAAAGGCTATTTTAGGTCAACTCATACTGAGACCAAGTTTCAAGAGACTAACCGTATTCAAATGGTTCCAAATAGTTTCCGGACAAGCCCTCAATTACTGGGCAATGGAATACCGGCTCGCATGCTTACTCGTGTCCACGTTTCTCATTATTTCATCAAATTTTTCTATGATTGTGCTATCGGGGCGTGCCACATCCTCCGTCGGCAATATTAGTAGAGCAGAATCGTGGAACTAACGCTTAGATGATATATCCAATCCATTGCACTTTTTTTTTTGCCGCCTACTCCAACTTTTCTCCTGGATAGACAGTATCGAAATGCATCGAAATTTCTCATTTTTCATCACCAATTGGAAACATTTATTGTAACACACAACTGGCTTCACATTTTCACATTCAGCCGGTTTTTGCACGGCAAAAAGAAAGAATTGGAAAATATGGATTAATAATCACTTTTTTTCAATTAAATATTATCCGACATCTTTACCACACTTTGGCCTAAAAAAAGAAAACTAAATAAGCCCGTGACTCATATCAACTAACCTCGGTATTTTCGGTACTTAAAAACCCGACATTTCGGTATTTCGGGATTGTCATCCCTACTAAAGCATTTCTGAATTTTAACTGGTCGCACCAAAATTCTTTGGGGCGTAATTAAAGCGTAGAAAGCGTGAGCAAATTCTAAATTAGAAACATTTGCAAGAAATTTACTGCTTCCATAAATGAAGGAATGGACAAAATCGTGGTAGATCGTAAAAATAAAAAATGTAAAAATGTGGCTAGAGGGTTTCAGAAAAATACGAACAATAAAAAAAAATAAAAAAAAGAGAGGCGACTTCCAGCATAGAATTTTCTAACAAAATTAAATCAACAGCTGACCACTTCCGGGCGGTGCACCCTTCGCGCGGGCTCGAGCGCACCCTGAGGAGTGGGCGGTTGCACGAAACAATATTTTGCTGATAAATATGCGCAGTCGAGAAAGCATTTAAATTTGCAGACTGCCATGAAATCAGCGTCAAAAAATTCAAATAAAATTTTATGATGTAATTTTTCAAGTGTTGCAAATGAAGTAATGAACTGGTTGAATGTTTGAATAGTTGAATGGATAAGTGGATGAATGTTGGAGTGGTTAACTGTGCTCAACAATACAGACTTTAAGCACAAAAACATTCACATATTTAGTTGACATACGAGCACTGCCATTAAATGGTTTGCTGGACGTAGGACAACGAAGAACTTTTATTGCACGCTCGCCGCTCTTTAAACTTTTTTGCCCAGATTTTTATTATCTTCTGTTCATATTTATGCTACTTTGTAAACGATTTGGTTATTTTTTTGTTTTTGTGGAGTGAGTTTAAATTGAATTTTTTATGCTTTATTCTAAATTATGCCAATTTCATTATGCATTTTTTTTATCACACTAACAAATGCTTAAATTTATGAGCGATTTTATTTTTATTTTTTGCTGACTGTTTATCTTTTTATTTATTTCTTATTTGTTGTAAATATGTTGAAGCGAATACTTTCTAACTAAGTAATAATAAAGTGATTTCGAAACTAGGGCTATAAAGGCTAGGGCCACGGATATAAGGAAAAGCTCTTTCAAGGAATTTGCACTGAAGTTTTTACGGATCCAAAACTAAGTGAAACTGAAGCGCGTTTGCTTTGCTTTTTTGGGATACCTGGAATTTCATTTCATTAAAGTTTAAGTTCCTTACTATTTTTTCGAGAAACGATATATGCTTGGGGCTCCCATTGAGATGCATCAAAGTACAGAAACAATGGAAGATGTTTTATTAAGTAAAAATAGCAAGAAATAGTACATTTGGCATGGAAAATCTGCAAAATCTGATTTGAGATCAAGACTGCATTGTAAAAAGGGAAAGTGATTTGTTTATTGAAACCAGATGGGACAATCCGAGTGGATCAGCCATTTTAGGGCGTCAGCCAGACCAATTCCAAATATTAGTATTCATGCGTAGTAGTCAATTCCGCCACATCGAAATATAACCAAAATTATTAAAAATATTTCCACAGAACTCCATTTTAAGAAAGGGCACTAAATCCGATTTTCAACATTCCTGCAAACTCTTACAATTTGCACTTCGTTTTCTATCCGTAGCAGTTTTTGAGCTAAGGTTACTTCTAAGCGCTGATACCTGGATGTTACCAAGGAATCAGCCAACAATTTGCTGTGTGAATATCTGGCCCTAGCAAAGAATACTCAGGAGGTATGCGTTATGAAAAATTACAAAATAATTTAGTGTCTTTAGTAAATTTAACTGCCTCTAATTGACTCCTAAATAGTCGCTTTGGAAACATTGCAACTAATCAAACAAACCTGGGGTTCCCTCGGTACGACTCGGATTTACCTGTGGGCAAAAAGTAAGGGGAATTTGGTTGTAAAATGAAAAATCTTTATTTATTCTTGTAAATCAATTTCACCCCATTCGAAATAATCCCCTCTCGATGAAATACACTTATGCCAACGATTTTTCCAATCCCCGAAACATGCCAAATAGTCCATTTCCGGTATAGCCATCAGCACCTTCTTCGATTCAGCTTTCATCTCCTCAATCGGCTCGAAACGCGTTCCCCAGAGTGGTCTCTTGAGTTTTGGGAATAGCCAGAAGTCACACGGAGCCAAATCAGGCGAATACGGTGGTTGCGGAACGATATGCGTAGAATTTTTGGCAAAATGGTCACGAAGAACGAGTGCAGTGTGAGACGGTGCATTATCGTGATGCAAAAACCGAGAGTTGTTGGCCCATAATTCTGGTCTTTTTAGACGAATTGCTTCACGTAAACGATGCATAACGCTCAAATAATATTCCTTATTAACAGTTTGGCCAGGTGGAAGGAATTCATAGTGTACCACACCACGAAAATCGAAAGAAACTGTCATCATGACCTTTATTTTTGAACGACTTTGACGTGCTCTTTTCGGTCTGGCCTCGCCTTTAGCACGATATTCGCTTGATTGGTCGGTTGTTTCAGGGTCGTAAGCATAAATCCAAGTCTCATCTCCCGTAATGATGCATTTGAGCTTGTCCTGATAGTCTGAAAGCATTGTTTCACACACATCAACGCGATGACTTTTTTCCAAGAAATTGAGAGTTTTCGGTACCAAACGAGATTTGGTTTTTCGTAGGCCCAAATGGTCTTTCAAAATGGTTTTCACAGATCCTTCTGATATTCCGATCATATCAGTAAGGTCTTTAACAGTCAACCGACGATTTTTGAGCACTAACTCCTTCACTTTATTGACGTGTTGGTCATCTGTTGACGTCGATGGTCGTCCGGAGCGCTCCAAGTCATCAACACGTCCTCGACCCTCTTTGAAGTCTTTGTACCACTTATAAACATTTTTCTGCGACATGGTCGAATCACCAAATGCCTTCTGCAACATGCTAAATGTTTCCGCAGCCGAAATTTCAAAACAACAAACAAAATTTGATGGCACTTCTCTGCTCAATCAAATCAGACATTGTAAAAATCGAAAAATGCACTCTTGGTCGTTTGGTAAACACAAGCGTAAATATATTACTGATAATGACATTCACATGAAAGTTGGCCCAGATATTATTAACAGTGCTGCCAACTCATGAAAAAAATAACTAGAGCGAAATTTTAATCCCGCGAAGTTTGACAAATAAATTCACCTTACTTTTTGCCCACAGCCAAGAACTATCACAGCAGCAGCAGCAGCAGGTGGCGGTATGCTTCTACAACAACAAAAATATCAAGCAAGCCTTTGTCTAAAAAAAATTTTATTCAACCACTTTGAGTTTCTCAGCAAAACTTGAGCGAAAATGCCAAGAATCACCTTTGTCTTCAAACAAGTCGTATTTTCGTAAACAGAACTCATTAGAAGTGGTGCAGGCCAATGTTGTGCTCAAAACATTTCTTCATGGACTGTTTGAGAAAAAAATTTGGTCTATTGTTGAGCTTCCAGGTCGGAAACCGCATTGATACCCCGAATGAACACTTTCTGCGTGGCCTGCAAGTCTTTTGTTTACGATCCATCCGCGATAGTTTTTGTAGTTTGTTTTATGACCTTTCTTCACTCCAAAAAGTTTTTGAACTTCAATGTCAACAGAGCAAAATCTGCTCTAACCCTAATTAAAAAGGGCCTCAGATTACTTTGTCACTTTACCTGTAATAAGCACTTTAACACAATAGGGTTTTCTAGTACAAGGATATGCAGGTCCTGCTGTAATGAAGAAGAGTCTATGGAACACTTAACTGTGAGGCATTAGGTCACAGGAGACACAGCATCATGGGCTCATACCTACTAGAGGAGGAAAGCCTACAATTGCTACCTCCTAAGGAGCTGGTTCGGTTTCTCGGTATACTAAATAATTATAATTAAATAATTAAGGGCGCACAATAGATCAATCTAGTCGCAGTGCATAAAGGCCTTAGCCTAACCTGTACAACCATTACCATTACTTTCTTGGGAATGATGGGTATTCTAAGTTCGATCAGTTGGACTAAAGTCCAGAAATTTACACAGCTGTGTTAACTTTTCACCACTCGGATTGAAAAAATTACGAAAACCTGTTTCTGTAATAGTCAAATACAGAAATATTAAAAGAATATTTAACATTGTAGGCATTCTTTTTATAATTGACGGTTGTTTCTTCAAATCTAAACGCTTCTACATCTACATGCATACACGCATACGTACTACCTTAACAAACTCCGACCTCAAACAAGCCGTCCCGCACTTACGTCCACACACACAAGAACTCACATGAATTTGTGTATGTAATTAAAACCTTCTGTGCATACATATTTTATTCTCCCCACCCCTAAAATTTCAAATTAATGCCCTTGAAAAGCAAACAACTTTTAATGCAGAGACCTACCGATTCCGGCATAGAATTAAACAGCAAGTGTGGACAAAATACAAGCATTTCTCCCCCTGCATGTGGTGCTGATGCTTTTTTCCAAATATTGGCCTTGAAAATCAATGGGTAAATTAAATTCAATGCCAAGGGCTAGCTTGTATGTACACAAGTGCTATATATGCATATATATATATATATTTATTTATTTTACGGGTATATATGTACGGAGTTTTGTGTATGCTTTTAGGCGGAACACCCTTTGTGGAAGCACTTTTACTTTCCAACTGCGTGTGAACAACGACAAAATCTTGCAGTTGCTGGCAGCAATCAATACGTGCACTCATACGCTGACGTGTAAATACATACATTCATGCATAACTAACTATATTTACACATTGCGTATGTATGTATGTGTTGATGTATTTTCACATGCACTTATACATGTGTAAATGACGAAACCGAGCCGGCACAGTGGCGGTGAAGGCCAATCCAGGCTAAAACCGAAGTATATGAATTAGTGATGTGAGACGCCTTCAGTGGATGAGAAGTAGAATTTTCGGTCATGGGGTAGGTTGACTCTATACACAGTATACCTATATACGAATATATACTAACCAGCTACAAACTACATACTTGTGCGTACATGTACTTATAGTGTTATTAGAAACGCCTGCATATAGCAGCTATAGCTTCATTAAAGATTATACATAAATGCATACATTCTTACATACATATTGTATATGTGTATGGACATATATATGGGTGTAGCTCGGTATAATTTTGGGAAGCCCTCAGATGCGACACTTCCTTTTATTAAGTTTTTCGTGTTATATACACTCTAGGGATGCCCCTAATAAGGTCGTTTGCTGATCCCGAAGTCTCGGGATGTTTCTTTGTAATCCACCAGGATTAGCAGTGAGATATTCATTTCATTAATTCTTTAAAATTTCAAAACATTTTTCTAACGCCACTAAACCAGCCAGCGCAGCCGAACGATGGCACTGGAAAATCTGGTTCAGCATTCATTTTGGGATCATGCTGTCGAGTAGTTTCATCTCTACCTCCTTTCAATTGTCTTGCGTCATTTGTCCAAGAAATTTGCTGTGGTCGACAAGTGCCACGATCAAGTGTCGTTTAGCCAACATCTCTGCCATAGCTGCCAAAGACGTGGACGCTCCGGCTCTGTAGCATTATATATATTATTATTTCAGTATATTACCAGAAGGACCTTCGCATTGCGTTGACCGTTGCTGTTTGCTTGCTAGCTCTTCCTCGATGCGATTTGCAAACTTCATGTCAGAGTTTTCGTAGCATTTTTTGTCGTTAAAGTACGCACGACCTCTCTCGAACTTCTCTATTGCCCAGACCAACCTATTCTTCTCCTCTTCGAAAGATCGGGGCGGTTCTCTGATTGCTGCTTTATGGTGCTGACTTTGGCGTCCTCACCAGGAGAACATAGAAAAGCCTCCTCATCGGCGGTGTTGATGCTCGAAACGCTTTCATGAGCGGTTGCAAAGTTGTATCGCTTTTATGGGGATTCCATGGCAATAACTGCTAAAAACAGACCCACAAAATAGATTTTTTTGCCTACATATCGAAAACACAATTTTCAAAAAATATATCAAACTCATTTTCACGTTCAATTGCGAGAAATTAATTTAACAAATAATTTTTTAACGAAGTAATTTTAATTTTTTTTTAAGCGGGAACTAGCCGATAGATAAACTGATTTTACAATTGCATTTACTAAAATTAAATTTAGTAATCTAAGTTTGATGGAAAAAAATTTCTCTCATTTCTTAAAACTACTCTTTAGGCAAAAATCACGCAAAAAATAAAAAGTCTTTTCAGTAAGAATAGCAGATTATGTAAAGTTGTGTCTTACCCCCATATCTAAATTTATTGCACATAAAGCCTGCCAAAGAAAATCCCACTGTGCAAGTAGTAGTTCCGTATATTCTCAAATTGGAAATTTCGCACATTTATAATGATTTTGTGCACGCCAAAGCGGAAAGACTTTTTAATATGAGAATTTATTTAATATATTTCAATTTTGTTAATCTATTCCAAGTGTTGTTAATTTATTCCAACTTTTGTCTCTCAACTAGCAACTTAAAAACTAAACACTATGCCGATTTTCCTATTAAAAAATTTCGTGATTTTCGGTACTTGAAATACTTACACACCGGCGTAGCGGCACTTCGAGATTGGCATCCCTAATATCCACATATCAAACTTAATTTGTTGGATTCACCTACACACACTCACGCTCGTAAAATTCCCATCGATAATCATGGCAATAAATTTTTGGTTTCATATTTTTGAAAGTAGCTGCATGTGATCCCCTGCAACAAGAATCTGCCACGAATACTCCATGTTCGCACTCACACACTCGTTCACACTTGGCTGTAACCTGAGAACTTATTTGCAATTATCTGTAGACACATAGAAAATTATAAAACGGAAGAGAATGGAGTGGTTAAAGAGCCTGAAGCTGGGTATAAGAGCTTTATGTTCTGGTAATCCGATATTTGCAGTTCCAATAATGGATTATTGCGACATTATATGAGCACACGGAGCCAACTGCAACATAAATTTGTTTAAATTGGGTATCTTACAGGCGTATGTGCATTGTTGGTGTTGCTCGTCGGTTTGATCGTTTTGATATAATATAATTTTTGAAAATGAATTAAGGTAAAAGAATCACTGAAATTCATTTAATAAAAAAGTTATTTCAATCAGGTACACTTCTCATTTGGAGACTGAGATATTACTGGAAAATGGAAGGAAAGTTATCGAATACTCGTGTAAGAATTCTTAATTCGTCAGTAGAAATGATTTTTCATTTATGGTTTAAAAGGTATTCTAGTAATTTTCTTAACTAGTAATTTTTTTTACTATTTACTAATTTATTTATTACATATTTATTTGTTTATTTCATAATCTTGAAATTTTTACCCCATACTACCTAGAGCAGAGCAAGAGCTTGACGCTAACACCAGCAGTTTCTCTGCTGCCATAGTACGGAGTATTTTTCTTTTTTCTGCAATTAAATTTAAATTTGTATGAAGGCACCTTTGACATTTCACCAGTTCCTCTAAGAACCTCGTATCCATGTTCAGCACCGGCATTTCTTCTTACCGAGCCCCAACTAATATTCTCTTCATCATAAATAACCTTTATCAAGCCACTAATGGCATTTTAATAAGAATAACAAAATCTCCACTGCTATGTTTCGAAATCAGCGAATTTTTTTAAGTTTTTGGCTAATTTAATTTTAACCCTATGGAGAATCGTTCCACGTGGAGAAGTGCTAATTTAGTTTTTTTTTTTTTTTTTGAATTTCTATAGAATGTTCTGAAACGACTATATTGCAAACGGCACAAACAGCTCCAAATTTTCTATTTGTTTCATTAGTGGAGCCAGAAGCCTTTGGTTGGCAAACGCGCGAGCGCGCTTTTGTGAAAAGGCACACATTGAAAAAAGAACACCAAAGCATATTCAGCTCCACGAGCTACCAGGATCCGCAGTATCTGCTCATCAGTAAGTGCAGATGCAAGCAGGAAAACAACTCGCTTTGTAAAAATTTATAGTCATACGAATATTACGAGAACTCAACTGGGTTCTTCGCAGGACATGGAACTCAATTAAAATACTCGATTGACGATCACCGCAACTGAATTTTACTATAAGTTATTCCAGTTCTGGTAGTCAAAAATCTACAATTATTTGATGCAACTTTAGATGGGAATCCTACATCCGAAAACTTACTGCTGTGCTGATCTCCTAGTGGAGCATAGAGCCTGAAACTTCGGGGATGGATGTAGCCGGTTGAGGGCATGTCAACATATGACGGATAGCAATGGGTTCCCAGAGATGGGCGGTAGGAGGGAAATGAATTATCTAGCGTGAACCAAACAAAACCGAAGAAGGAAAAATTCGTTAAAAAAGACATTCAAAATTTCCGCGTCTGGTTCGTCATGTTAGCGCCATTACAATGGAAACGATGTTTTCTTTCATTTGGTATTTCGTTGCCGAATTACATATATACAGGGTGAACGGTATGAAGTGTTACCTATTCATCATAACTTTTTTGTGTGAAATTACAATAGTTTTTATTGATTTCAAAGACAAAATTGTTCAAAAATGATTACAATTTTAACATATATTCACTTTAGCTCGATATGACCACCTTTTGCCTTGACTATAGCCTTCAAACGGTCAAAAAATGAGTTGCACGCTGTACGAATGTGATCTTGAGATATTTTGGCCCATTCTCGTATAATCGCTTTTTTCAGCGCATCCATACTGGATTTTTTTAATCCTCACCTTGCTCTCCAAAATGGACCAGATGGATTGGTCCATCGGATTTGCGTCTGGCGAATTCGAAAGCCATTGAGAGGACGAAATGAAGTGTGGAACATGTTTTTTTAACCATTCTTGGTTCACACGAGCCGTCCCATGCCGAGTCCTGGTCTACGACCGAAATTCTTGCGGCACGGCACTAAAGCAGCTTCTAAAACATTTTCCCGAAAATAAGCCGCATTCATTTTGACACCAGGCTCGATAAAAACGATTGGACAGCGTCCATCAGCGGTCACTGAGGCCCAAACCATTCCTTGCGATGGGAAATTGCTTCAAGTGGCCATACGTTGGCCCAAATGCTCGTATGAGCGTTCGGTCAAGTAAACACGATCGTTTTGAGTGTTTATGAACTGCTCAATTGAGAAATTTTTTTCATCAGAAAACAGAATGTTAGGAAATTCGCCACGTTCGTACACGCGCAACAACTCCTTTGCTCTTTCGCACCGAACTTTTTTTTGCTGGGGTGAAAGATCGTGTGCTTTTTGGAACTTGCTCATTTTTCAATATGCGTCAAATGCTGTCTTGCGATATTTTCAGTTGTTTGGTCATTTTCTTCCACTTCGACGTGGATTTCGTTCAAGTCGAGCCTTCACTTTCCGAACCATTTCTGGCGTTGCCGCGGAGGTTTTTTAGGTCCACCTCCATAGCGTTTTGCCATGCTACCAGTATCATTGTAACGTTTTATAGTGCGATACACAAACATTTTATTCACTTTGAGGTGACTGAGCTCACGAGCAATGGCTCTTGAGGTGATTGAGCTCACGAGCAATGGCAAAAAAAAATTCAGCAAAACTGAGACGCAAATGCTTTTGATGGCTTGTAAACAATAAATTGAACTGTCCTTAGAACAATTTTGACGTTGATGTCTTGCGCTGTTTTACAGATACAATCAGTGTGAAGTTGGTAACACTTCATATCGTTTACCCTGTATATAATTCGAACCAACGTTCTCTCTGTGAATTCCGAATGGTAATCACGCAGCAACCCGTTCGGCTACGGCGACCGCTATGCTAATATAATACGAGTATTTGAAGTCGTCGAGAAATGTTTTTCTCCTAGTAAATTTTGATAGAAAATTTCTCTCAATGTATGCTCGAAAGCGAAAGTATATATATGTTTGTGTGCAGATGGCTAGAGGCTCCAAATGAATAAGAACCAAAGCGCATTTTCGCAAGTCAAGCGTATGCCTAAATCATAAAATCCATCTGATTGCTGACAACCGTTTCGGGCTGAAGTTGTTTAATCTCTGATGCGTCAAGTTAACCGAGACAACTCCGGAGGGCAAAAGTAAGATGCCAACAACAAAAGTAAATAGCTGCATAAATGTGTAATTAAATCTACAATAAGGGTTGATAGCAACAATGCAATCAACACCCCCGAATGATAAGCAGAACAGGGTGTCTAAAGTCGATTTGCGCAGAATAACTGATATTTATGGCTGTGCAAAAGTAGCGTATATGTGCCAGCTCTATTGTTGTTATTGCTTCCATGTCACTCTTTACCAACGTACATTGTAGGTAATGATGATGATGTTGAAGAGCGTTGCATGCCACTTCCTGCAATGACGACTTATAAGCAATGGCGATATATATATTACATACATACAAACATCCATGTCTACTCAGTTACCACCCTTTAGCTGCAGCCGAAAAATTGACATTTGTAAGCTCCTTGAAAGCAACAATAAAAATGAGCATACACGGGAGATATTTGTATGTATGTGTGTGTATATGCTCTGTGTGATTGTGCGCCATCAAATCAGCAATTCGCTACGTCATCGTTCATAAAGCAGCGCCGACAATAACGATGACAAGGACTTTGTACATACACACATACATACACACATGCAGAGGGAGAAGACGATGTGCAATTTGAACACATGCAATTTACTGCCTGCCACACGGGCATTTCCGCCGCAATGCCACATGATGCACGTACAACCCAGTCCATACATGCATACATACATAGATTTTTACAGTGCATTTGTGTGTGTATTTGTATGTGTATTCACATGTATTTAGATAGGCATGACTGCATTTGCACAGGCGGCATAGCAACTGTCAAAGCAAGCCAGCCAGCGAGCGAGCAGGTAATCAAACAAACAAACTCGTAGTGTACGCCGACACACGCGATAAATCATAACAAAGCGGCATCATTGAAACGACCCAAGCGGCTGATGTGGCAATGGGAAGCAAAGGGAAAATTCCTGCTACGATTCAAGCGAACGTCTTTCCAAGCAGTTGGCAACAAGATTGCTTTCCCAACAACTGATTGACTGTATGAATGAATAAATGACTAGATGGTTGACTGAGTGAGCGAGTGAGTGAGTGACTGAATCATTCAGTTACACATTTGCTCAGCAGCAAGTCAGCTAGACCATTCATTCTAAGCGCGTAATTTTGCATTTTCACCAATGCAAATGGCTTAGAGCACCAACATTTGGTACATACATAAACATGTTCACTTGTATATATGCACTTCCACACATATTTACATATGCAGTTGCATGTGCATTTAAGGCGCTATCTATTCGCCCATCACACATCACTTTCAGCTGTAACATTTAGCGCAACATGCAACACGCATCTGTTCCCAATGACTTTGCTTGTGCATGCATACATACATACATACATATGTGCATATGTAAACACAACTAGCATATACTAGGGATACCAACATTAGCTGGAAGTTTCGATACCGAGATTTCGGGATATTTTCAAGGTACACTGCGGCCTGGGAAAAGTTAGATGCATGTGGAATACCTTTATGTATCACGAAATTGGATATAAAAAATGTAAAAAGAGTAGGCATCACTTTGGGCATAAATACACAAGGTCTTCCAAGTTCGAGTTTCTTTTTTAGCATTGCTTTCTTTCCGACAGCTGCCACAGATTTTAAGTAAACAACTTAATGAATTCGATTTAAAGTAATTAAAATCCACTTAAAAACCTTCAGTGAAAAAATTGTATTCTAAACACACGCGAAATCCAGAAAAATGCATGAAATTTTAATTTAAATCGATGGTGCAGTCCATATAATTCAATGTTTGAAGATTATTTCATGCAAATTTGACCGCGACTGCGCTTCAGATGATTCATTCGCTTAGTTCAAGTTTCTTTGTTTCGGCCGGTATCTCACATATAAATGCGTTAATGTTGTCTTCCAATGCGTTAATTGAAGCAGGCTTGTCTGAATAGACATGAGCTTTAACATAGCCCCACAAAAAAAATCTATAACGCCTTTAGACGCACAATCTGGGTGGCCAATTGACAGGTCCCGAAAGTGAAATAAAATGTTCACCGAACTCGCCTCTCAACAATCCATTGTTACGCGTGCTGTGTGGCATGTGGCACCGTCTTGCTGAAACCACATGTCATGCAAGTCAAGCTCTTGCATTTTGGGCAAAAAAAAATTGGATATCATTTCACGGTAGCGCTCGCCATTCGCAGTTACATTACGATTGGCAGAATCTTTGAAGCAGTACGGTCCAATGATACCTCCAGCCCATAAATCGCACCAAACTTTGACCTTTTCTGGATACATTGGTAGCTCTTGCAATTCTTCTGGCTGATCTTCTCTCCAAAACCGACAATTCTGCTTATTTACGTACCCATTGATCCAAAAATGAACTTCGTCGCTGAACACAATTTTTCGATAAAAAAGTGGATCTTCGGCCAACATTTCTAGAGCCCATTCACCAAAAATTCTGCGTTGCGGTAGGTCGTTCGGCTTCAATTCTTGCACCAGCTGTATTTATTCATTTAATTCATTTAATTCAATTAATAGTCTAAAAATACAGTATTTCTAACAGACTATGAAAACAGATTAATGCTAAATTAATTAATCAAAGTAAAATGAAACTTATAGTTAACTAGCTTCAATTGTAATGAGAAAAAAGAAAAAGATAAAATTTCTTATAACTTACAGAGAGGATTAATTTTGAAAGGCTTCACACCTAAATCCTTTCGCAAAATTTTGCACGTTGTTGAGTAACAGAGGCCCAATTGCTGCGAACGGCGGCGAATCGATAATTGATGGTCATCATTAACACTGGCCAATACAGCTGCGATATTTTCTTCAGTTCGCACTCTAAACGTGTTGGTGGTTTGATGTCCAATAATGTAAATTTGGTTCTAAAGTTAGTCACAATAGCTCGAATAGCCGCTTCAGTGGGTCGATTAAACTGACCATAAAATGGAAGAAGCGCGCGATAAACTTTCTTAACAGAACGCGCATTTTTATAATAAAATTCAATGTTTTGCCAGCCTTGTTCGTTTGTAAGACTATTCAGGTTAAATTATAGACCAAACTGAAGATGTTTGACAGTGAAACAAAACACGAAACGTGCGCCAGCTGTTTAAACCAACTGTTTAAAAAGATAATAGCTAAAAAATCACCTGTTATAATAAAGCTTTTTTCCATTTCACGTACCGCTTACAAAATGACCATAGAAAACCTTCGGAAATATGACGAGAAGTATTTGATTCTTATCGTGTTACTATTTGGTAAACGTAGTGGTCTGGTATTTGCTTTGGGCTCATTTTTCTTTTAAAGCGTAGATCGTACGCACTATTAACAGATTGCGGTATGGAGAAGTATTAAGAACTTGTTTGGTCTATGGTGAATGGGGTAAATATAAATGACAAGTGATATCAGCAGGACAATACGACATGCCTTGAAAAATAGTTTCCCAGTATTCAACTGTAACTTAAGCTTCATAAAAGGGCAATTCGATGCCTTCGAACTATTCTCTGTATCTCCAAATTGTATGGAAAGTGGATAATAATTTTGCGCCACCTTGTATGTATCATAGTTCATGTAAGCAAATCAGAAACATTCCAAGCTTCGAAGGGCAAAAATCCAAGAATTATGACCAAAAGTAATTGCGAATTTCACCAAAAGAATCGTCACCACAAGTAATTTTGATGCCTGAGACCCACTTCTTTTTTTAGTCTAACCATCTTAAAATCTATTCTAAAGTCTAGGGTAGCGGTAGTAAAACCTGAGTTGCTAGTAAGCCCTTATTTGTCTGATCAAACATCCTAGCATTCAAAAAACTATCTTCTTTTTTTCTGAAGGTGGTACTCGTTGCTGCGAGTCATAGTTGTAAGTCTATTTGTAACAGGTAGAGCCCGGCATTAAGTAGTAAGTAATTATAAAATATTATTTATTTTATTTATAAATTGAAGACCCTTCCTACTAGCCGTGCCAGTAACCAGATAATAAAATCCTATTGAAAAAATTACTTTGATTTAAATTCAGAAAACAAGTTCGTATTTGGAAGACCCTGTATGCATTTGAGAACACATTTTGATTGCACATCTGTACAAAAATCTTTTATCAAGACAAAAAAAACAAATTGAAATTTACCCTTCTTAGTCCACCGTCGTGCGCGTTCGAGCCATATCTGCGCGCTTTTCACTTATTTTAATTTCTTTACACTTTTTCCAGTAATTTTTATGGGCCATAAAAACGTTGCAGCAATCGTTAAAATACAACTCAAAACATGAAAACTTATTAAAAAACAACAACAATAAAAGCAAAAAAAAAGGCTGCAGCAATAAAATATTTCAAAAGAACATCAACAAACAGCCAACAAACAATCAACGAAACGTCAGTCATAAAATTGTTTTGTTGTTGTTGACGTTACCAAAGCGAGGCTGTGAAATTGTCCCCTGGCAACAGCAGTCAAAAACCGACAACCCAACCAGCAGAAAAACGAAACAGAGAAGCAACAAACGAAAACTTTAGCTGTGAAAATGATTCCACGCAAGTGTGGGTTCCACTGGCGGCAACAGCGCCATAGGGCGCTAGAACGCCAACAAAAACGTAACAGCTTGCAATGCCGGCGGTGCAACATTATTTACATGCACATCTAAAACACATACATACATACACACATACGTACTCAAGCACCAGTATGGACACGCATGTTGCTGCGTGCAATATGAGCTTGCAACGTCATACATCAATGTCAGAAAAACAGCAGCAGTGGCAGCAAGAACAACAGCAACACAATTGTAAGTGTTGTGCCGTGGCAACAACAACAGCCGCCTGTCACCGCTAAAGAGTCCCCAGGCGCTACTGTCGCGCTTTGACGCTTGCAACAACAGCATTGTTGTCTACCAGAGCACACTCTGCGCCGCTTCCACTCACTGCCTTGGCCGTAATTTCGTTGCTTCGCGATTCTTCCTCCTCCGCGCTGTTTTGGCAACCTGCCTGCTGGCTGTGCGCTCGTGCATGTGTCAGTGTGTTGCCCTGCCGTTGGCATTGTCGCCGCTAAAGTGCTGCTCAAGTGGTGTATTAAATATAATTTACGCTTTGCAACAACGACAACAACACAAACAAGTTTATGTATGTACTTGCAACACTTGCAACTCTCGTTCACTGCCGCACTAACTGTAATAATTTTACGCGTTCGTTCGGCCTTAACGTATGCGGCAACTTGCAGGCACACACACTCACTCACTCACACACGCAAAGGCGCGCACATGTGTTTGCTCATATTCGCGCTGCAATTACGCTAAAGTAACGCAACAGCAGCAACACAAAAATACGAGTTCTCGCCATTTGATGTTTCGTTAATTTCGCTTGTAATAAATAAAATTAAATATTTATGTGCAACAATGTCGTATTACGTATGCAACACTTCTCCTGCCATTCGCCATGCACAACTCTCCGCAAAGCCCGCCTGCGTTTCCATTCTCCTTCGCGTATCCTTCAAGTTGTCGCACTAAAGTGCACGCATTGTTTCGCTGTCACACTTCTGTTGTTTTTGTTGTGGTTTTTGTTTGTTTGTTGTGTAGTTTGAGCGGCGTGTTGCAAATTATTTTCGCTAAGTGTCAATTTGGCTGAAGAAAATGCGCTGATTCGGGCGGAGCTCACCATGAATTACGAGTAAGCACGTTGGTGCGCCTGAACGTATGCAACGGCGGTGCCATAAATTGAGGTTGGTTCAAGAAACACAGAAAAAATGAGGCAATAAGAAAATTAGTGGTGCACGTGAAATATTTATGTGAGTACCTGGAGCGTAGCAAGAGTAATGTTTTTGTTGTAACAGATTGCATTTTTAGGCTCATTCGGGTTCCCGGTCACAGTGGCATAAAGGGAAACTACTATGAGCTGGTTAGACAAGGGACCCAGTAGACGGTTTAATACCGAAATGAGAGGATTGGGGCTTCCTTAAAACCTGAGGTCTACTCCTTTAAATATGGGCCTCGCGTCAACTCAGCGAGCGCTCGGTTAGTCGCGAGTTCCTTCTGGTCACTTGTAGATCGGGCGCGCTTGAGGGAGCTTCTAAGGCTAACAAAGCCAAAGTTCTTGAATTTGTTAGGTATCCTTTCCCGACATTGTCTGTTAGGTGTCCATATGGTGAGACTTGAGATTACCTCAAGTCCTTTCTGCAGAAGCTGTCTGGAGGATGAAATGGAATCATCTAAGCTCTTTCTTCGCAGCTTTCCTTCTCTCGTCGGGCAAATATTAAAACTCAGACTTTTTTGCTACACCTGCGGATATGCGGGTGTAATTATCATACATCTGGTGAAATTCATCAGTAACTTGAAGCGGTTAATACGAACGTAATTAGCGGTGGTCATCGTCTAACCCAAGGCCATTCTTCCCTTTTCCCTTATTTGGTTCTTTGCTTTATTTTTTGGATTATGACACTATTGAAGTAATGACCGATATGTATGTTTATGTATTAGGCTACGAAAACGGTTTTGTGCATTTTTCGATTTTGTCAATTTTGTCATAAATTCCTTTAAGCCAACTTTCTGCGATTAACCACAACCCTTTTCGGTAGTTGTTTTCTTATGTGATTCAGAGCTCATCTTTAGTGGGTCTTCACTTTAAAAGTGAGTTGATTTCATTACGCTTCTGCAAAGAATCGCTGGCATCAATTGGATTCAAAAGATTCTTTTCTCCCAATTCGTGTGACACCAATATATCGATATTCTTCTTGAATCAAGCCTTATATAGGGTTTTTCAGTAAGAGCGCTTCAACTTTTGAACTTTTATGAATAAAACACAAACGGTTTGACTTTTTTAACTAATTTTTTTTTATTATCGAGTTTGAACATATACATTTAAGTATGAAATTCGATTTCTTTTGCATGACCACCGCGTGCACGTTTTACGAAGTCCTATCGTTGAACCTAATTTTCGACCACTCTTTTGCATAAATCGGCCGAAATTCCAGCAATTTCGCGTTCAATATTGGCTCTGAGCTCACAAATCTTCGCCGGCTTGTTACTGTAGACCAATGACTTCACATAACCCCAAAACGGGACGGCTTGTTAAATGGACCGTAAAATGGCCGTAATGCTCTTAAAGTAGCAGCAACAGAAGGATTATTTTCATAAAAAATTTCCACGATTTGCAATCGTTGCTCAAGTGTGTAGCGTTCCATGATGAAATGTATACTAATGAAGTTTACAAATGACAAGGGAAAAATAAAAAATATTGCGTCGTTCGCCCTCCCTATCGGAAAAAAGTTGAAGCGCACCTATTGAATAACCCATTATATAGTAAATGGTTCCTAACAGTATTTTGACTAATTTTAAATTATTTTCTAATGAAGTAAGTGCCCACCTTCTAGAAGTGCCTAAGGCTTAGGAAAACTGCTTAAAAATCCTTAAACCTCAAGCATTTGTAATGAATTTAGCAAAAGTTGTGCGTACAGAAACGTTCTAAGACTCAGGCAAACTTTTTTTATCAAAATCGTTTTTCAATTCAATCAATTAATTCTTTTTCAATACTGAACTTCAAAGTCTCTAAACGACTCAGTCCAGTACCAGCTGCTTTTAAATTTTTAGCATTCAAATCTCTCATTGCACTCAATCTCAAAGCTACCGGATATTTTGATTGGAATCATTTCATTTTCAATAATAGATTCACAACAAGCAATCTGAGTGCCGGCAAGCGCAGATTTATTGAAAGATGGCAATGGTGCACAGAGAGTGTGAGATTTGTTGGTAGAGCAACCCCAATGAATGAACAAAACACCAACTACTTAACACAATATAATCACTAAGGACAAACGAAGCAGCCTAGTATGCCGTGGCAGTGAAAGATATACAGTTGTACCTCGGTTAACCGGGCCTCTACTAACCGGGTACATCTGTTAACCGGCATGCTGTGTGTTTGATTTTATATCTCTATTAACCGTGCTTTACCTCTATTATCCGTGCGGCGTATAATAACTTTTTTCAATTTAAGTGAATGTGCAAAGAAATAAAATTCGGGGATTCCCATTTTTTGTTTTTATGTAATAAATTTGTATCAAATTTCACTTTCGTTCAGTCTGTAAGTGAAATTTGATCTCTTAACAGGTGCTTTTGTGAAAATGGCTCCATCAATAAGTAAACTGACAAAAAGAGCAAGAAAAGTTCTTTCAATTAAAGAGAAAATAGAACTGATTAACGAATATCGCAAGAACCCATCCGTTCATTTTTTATCTGAAAAATATGGTGTTGGCAAACAAACTGTACGAGACTTAATAAAAAACAAAGAACAAATTTTGAAATATGAATCGGAAAGTGATTCAATTCACGGTTTAAAAAATAGACATACTCTGAAAAAATCCGAAAATCCAAAGGTTGATTTTGCAACATATGAATGGTTTCGACAAGAAAGATTTAAGGGATGTCCCATTACAGGTAATATTACTCAAATCCAGACATCCACATAAACTGAAAATTTCCTGCAATTTCTAGGCGAAATGATTACTGAGAAGGCAAAATATTTTCATGGTAAATTAAACATAAATTCCGAGTGTAAGTATTCATCTGGTTGGCTGGAAAAATTCAAAAATCGGCATGGAATTCGTAGGCTGAAATCCACAGGAGAAAAGGAGTGTGCTGATTATGTGTCTGCAACGATGTTTGTGGAAGACTTAAACGAATACATTAAAAATGAACAACTTACAACTGAACAAATTTATAATGCAGACGAAACCGGTCTATTTTGGAAGTGTTTGCCCCAAAATTCGTTGGCGAGTGGTGATGAATATTCTATTGAGGGGTACAAAGAGTCCAAGGAAAGAATCACAGCTTTACTTTGTGCAAATGCAGCTGGGATTCACAAGTGTAAATTGATGATAATAGGAAAAAGTGCTAATCCAAGATGTTTAAAAAATGTTAAATACATTCCTGTAGTTTATAAGTCTAATAAGAGAGCTTGGGTAACACAAGAGCTATTTCTGGAGTGGTTTAACAACAATTTTGTACCAGAGGTAAGAGAACATTTACAACGCATTGGTCTCGAAAATAATTGCAAAGTTCTTTTGCTATTAGACAACTGTCCAGCACACCCGGATGTAAATGCAATGATATCTGATAATGTTACAGTAAAATATCTACCACCGAATTGTACATCTTTGATTCAGCCTATGGATCAAGGAGCCATTCGGAGTTTCAAATGCCAGTACCGTAAATTTATCGTGCAAAAACTTGTGGATTCTAATAGTTGACACGAATTTGTTAAATCTTTGAACATTAAGTCAGCTTTATGGACAGCAGCGACTTCGTGGGATTCTGTAACCCCACGTGTTTTAAATAAAGTTTGGAATAACTTACTATCTCAAGATGATGAAAATGATTCAACTTGTAGTATTGAGATACAATCAGATGTATTAATACCACCTGGTTTTACAGCTGATGCTATCTCAAAGTGGATGGAGTGCGATATTGATGTCGCACCGTTTGCTATTGTATCTGATGATGAAATCGTTAACATGGTCAATCAAACAGAAGAATATGAGCTTGAGTCAAATTCAGAGGAATCAGATGGAGGTAATACGGTAGAAACCCCCACATTAGCTCAAGCAATAGAGGCTAGTAGTGTTTTGTTAAAGTTCTTAGAAAACTATACTGGTACAGGTATTTCAGAACCAGACAAAATACAAGTGTATCGCATACAAAGTCATTTACTTAAGGAACAAATGAATTCTAAAAGACAAACTACTTTAAACGAATATTTTAAATTAATATAAATATGCATTTATGTACCTATATGTATGTATATGAAAGTATATTATAAAAACAGTAATAAGATATGTAGCTGTATTCATAAGTATGTTAATAGATGCAAATTTACATGTTCTTTTTAAAAATAAATAAAAATATTAAAATTTTTGAATATGTATTTCAAAAAACCTATTTCAACCGTGTTTTCGATTATCCGTGCTGAGCCCGGTCCCGAGCAACCCGGTTAATCGAGGTACAACTGTAACATAAGGAAGCCAAACATTGAACGGTGTCCGAAAGGAGGAGAAGAAATCAAATAAATAAAAAATACCAAATTAAATGAATAACTGAAAGAAAAAGCATGAAAGCGTGATGTTGAACATTATGGCAAAGCAACAACAGGATACGCGCACAATCCATGCATTGATCAAATGGAGCAAAGAATGGCAAGGAGCAAAATTGGAAGCACCTCAGTTATGCTGCCGAAAGCAAACTAAAAATGACAGCCATAGTGGTGAAGTATTATAATAAAGGAGGACACGACGAGGCAGCGTACAAGCAGAGGCAAGTGTGTATTTAAGTAGAGGGAGAGTAAATGCGGAAATCAACTCCTGTTGAGTGCGCCGTACTGCCATTACGATGCGGCGTGTCGATTAAACAACACAAGGACATATAGCAATAATAACAGCAGCGACATCAGCAGCAAAACATAATATAAATAGTATGCCAATAACAACAAACTATTGCTATTGTACTGTGCTAGAATAGCGAAAAGCTGAGTATACAGTTGTAGTCATAAAAGCAAGTGCACGTGAAGAGTGCAGAGTGCTAAGTGTTTGGATATAAGTTTTCGCGGTTAGGATACTCTCTTGGTAACAATAAATGTACCTTTTAAAATCAGCAAATGGATTTGGTGCTCCTGAATTTTACTAGAACTTCTAGAAAGATATTTGGTATGCAGTTTTATAGTCCGTTAAATTTTAGTATGACAAAGTGCAAATTTGAAAATGCTGACAAATCCCGCTGGTTTGTTAGAATGTTTTCCTTGAAAGTGTTGCTTGTTTTCTCCATATAAAAAAATGTTCGTGCATTCCGTAGGATTGGGGTGAAAAGTTCGTGCAAATTTTCTGAATTTTTCTTATAAGGATGGAAGATTTGAAACTTGGATTAGAATGGTTTTTGTTAGACAATAAGCAATATTTTATAAAAAAAAAAATTATTACCTTCTGCTCAAATATGAACGAGACGTTTTCAATAAAACGGTCCGCGGATGACATATGGTAAAAATAAATTTTTTGTTTTTGGGTAGGACTGTTATAAGCTTACATGGCAAATTTCAGCGTGATATGTCATATAGTTTGTTTTCTGTGCTACTGTAAACAAGTCAAGCTCGAGTGTGTTCTTCGAATTTAACGATGGAAATTCAAGTTGAACAAAGAATTTGTTTGAAATTTAGTTATTCCAACAAAATTTCGGCTGCAGACGCCTTAAAAATGTTGCAGACAACCTATGGGGACTCTGCTCTATTGCACGTATTTTCCAGTAGTACAAATCGTTCAAAGAGGGCCGTACATCGGTTGAAAACTTGTCTCATGAACGTCGTCCAGCAACATCAGTAAACGACGAAAACATCGGAAAAGTAAAGGAAATTGTGCTTGAAAATCGCACAATCGGTTAACGCTGAATATTATTTAGACGTTTTAAAGCGTTGGCGCGAAAACATTTGTTTTAAAAGGAAGGAATTGTGGGACAACAAGTCATGGTTCTTGCATCACGATAATGCACCAGCTCACACATCACGTCTTGTTCGCGATTATTTGAACAAAAATAATGTTAATATCGTTCCGCAAGCACCGTATTCGCCTGATATGGCTCCATGTGACTTTTTCCTGTTTCCCAAGCTCAAGTTGCTGCTCCGTGGAAAACATTTTGAGACAATTGAAGTCATAAACGAGAATTCGAAGAACACACTCGAGCTTGACTTGCTTACAGTAGCACAGAAAACAAACTATGTGACATATCACGCTGAAATTTGCCATGTAAGCTTATAACAGTCTTACAAAAAACAAAAAAAATTTATTTTTGCCATATGTCATCCGCGGCCCGTTTATTGATAACGTCTCGTTCATATTTGAGCAGAAGGTATGTACGTTAAAAAAACGAGAAAAATAGTCAACACTGATGCAAATTTTGAGGTACTATAATTTTTTTAATTTTATTATATTTTTTCAATTTATTTAATTAATTTCATGGACATTGTGGTTGTGCGCTACCCTCAAGTGGTTCTTTGAAACCAGGACAAGCCTGTTACTTCGTCTTGCCCCTCACCCTACGGGACTGCCACTAAGCATTAAATCATGGAGGGAAAAGCGAACTAGTCGCCACTCCTACGCCGTAGGCTTTCAACGGAACTTAGTTTCTTCATCGTCTCTGCTATTATATCGCAAGCTTTCGTTTATTTTCCACTGCTTTGTTTCATGAATTGTACGCATGACTCAGGATTGTGAATTATGCCAAATATGCTCGCCGTTGCTTTAGCCCACGCGCGTTTAGCATTGCTGATACGGCTGCTGATGCCTTTTCCGTCGCATTCTTAAAGTGCATTTTGAATGACAGCCTCCTGTTTATCATGAAATGCTTTATCATGACAGGCTTTAGAAACAATATCTAGCTCGTTGATGTGTCGCTGCCCGGAGCTCATGAGTTTGTCAAACACAAAGTCACCAAAGGCATTAGGAGATCAGTCATAGAAGATGAGGTCACCAAAGCATTATGTGATAGCAGTTCAATTCAGTCTCTAGCATGCTGACCCTACTAGTCTCACAGCTCGAATGTGAAAAGTAATGAAATTAAAATTTGTTTGGTGTTCATATTTTTGTGCTCACAACTGTATTGAAATCCATTTGACCATGAAGCCAGCCAGGCAGCGTACGCTAGGGCACGACAAAAGCGGTCCTGCGGCAAGCGGCAGAAACAAGGAAAATAATGGAATTGTTTAGTTGAGTGGTTGCGCGACTTGAGAACTTTTCGGTTGCCTGACTGTGTTGCACGAACTTCTGTTACAACTTAGATATCTACTTGTACTTCTTTCTCTGCTTGTCTATATAAAATAAATGAATTGAAAATGATACGAATACTTCAAAGAAAGGCAAGCTGGGCAAGAAATGCTGGGTTCAGCCTGCATGTAACGGTACACCAGTTGCTTGAAAACACTAAACACCAGCACCGGCAAGCAAGTAAATGACTATTTGGGGTAGTAGAAACGGAAGAGAGGTTGCAAGAAAAAATAGCAGCCTAAATTTCATTGCTCGAACGAGGAGGGTGACATATTAGAAGTTTTCGCAATAAGGTTGCTTGGTTCAAAGGTGCTGTGACCGGAAAGAGTTTAATCGGAAATCACGAATGCTAACTTTAATAACGAGTACAAGTTAGGACAGAACTTTATGAATCACAAGTTTTGTCGAAGGGGCTGTGGTGTGCCTAGCATTCTTCTACCCAGATAGGTAAGCTACGCGATTTTGTCAGTCATGATGATAGTCATTCTTCATATCTTCTTTATTGTACAAAGTAAAAGCAATGGAGTCTGCCCGCTGGTAGTAATTCTCATTCTATATATACTTGTAAAACGGCGGGGACCTCTGACTGATTTTTAAAACTGTATCGAAAACACGTGCAGAGGTAAATTTACTCAAATCGGCATAACTTTTACAAATGACAAACAATGGCCATACAATTTTATCAGGAATATTAATCACAGATGAGCCAACCTTGCAAAAAAAGGCAGAACTCGATTCTGTTGACTTGGAGCGTCACCTGGCGTTTGTTCCAGGAACTTTTTGATCAAAGTGGAATTGTCTCAGTAGACAGACGCATACAGTGTAGCTAGGAACGCAGTCAGTTTTGAACGGTGAAGTCAGCTGTGCTAAATAAATTGAAGTCAATCCTGCTTAAGAAAGGGATTTTCAAAAATATAATAAAGGGTGACTTTTAAGAGCTATAGGAAAGCTTTTCAAAAAAACACACGTTAAATTCCGAAAAATGCATGAAACTTTTATTTTTTGGCATACTCTTTCCAATGTTTCGGCCGGTATCTCACATATTAATGATTTAATGTTGTCTTCCAATGCGTTAATTGATCAGGCTTGTCTGAATAGACATGAGCTTTAACATAGCCCCACAAAAAATAATCTGAAGGCGTTATATCACACAGTCTGAGTGGCCAATTGACAGGTCCCGAACGTGATATAAAATGTTCACCGAAATCGCCTCTCAACAAGTCCATTGTTACGCGTGCTGTGTGGCATGTGGCACCGTCTTGCTGAAACCACATGTCATGCAAGTCAAGCTCTTGCATTTTGGGCAAAAAAAAGTTTGACATCATTTCACGGTAGCGCTCACCATTCACAGTTACATTACGACTCGCAGCATCTTTGAAGAAGTACGGTCCAATGATACCTCCAGCCCATAAACCGCACCAAACTATGACCTTTTCTGGATACATTGGTAGCTCTTGCAATTCTTCTGGCTGATCTTCACTCCAAAATCGACAATTCTGCTTATTTACGTACCCATTGATCCAAAAATGAGCTTCGTCGCTGAACACAATTTTTCGATAAAAAGTGGATCTTCGGCCAACTTTCCAAGAGCCCATTCACCAAAAATACTGCGTTGCGTTCGTTCGGCTTCAATTCTTGCACCAGCTGTATTTTGAAAGGCTTCACACCTAAATGCTTTCGCAAAATTTTCCACGCTGTTGAGTAACAGAGGCCCAATTGCTGCGAACGGCGACGAATCGATAATTGATAGTCTTCATTAACACTGGCCGATACAGTTGCGATATTTTCTTCAGTTCGCACTCTACGTAAGCGGGTTGGTTGTTTGATGTCCAATAATGTAAATTTGGTTTTAAATTTAGTTACAATAGCTCGAATAGCCACTTCAGAGGGTCGATTAAACTGACCATAAAATGGAAGAAGCGCGCGATAAACTTTCTTAACAGAACACGCGTTTTTATAATAAAATTCAATGATTTGCAAGCGTTGTTCGTTTATAAGACGATTCATGGTTAAATTATAGGCCAAACTGAAGATGTTTGACAGTGAAACAAAACACGAAACGTGCATCAGCTGTTTAAACCAACTGTTTAAAAAGATAATAGCTAAAAAATCACCCGTTACATTTTTTTCCTAATATACACCAATCTTATTCTCAGTATACACACTTCTTAAAATCCTCGTAGCCGTGGACCAACTAAGATCACTAAATATTTCGTTGCACTGCTAAACAGCATATGAATCTACTCTTGTCGGCTAGTCGACGCCCTCTTTTCCTTATTGGGAAAGCATTATTGTGTTCTTCACTACCAGAAACTAAAGGCGCCCACAGCCTAGCTTCGCTAATCCGATCAGGTAAAGTCTCAAAGCCATCTACCTTAAAAAGCTAGGAAAAGTAATAACAGGTACACCTTCCATATCGGAAAGTTGTGGATGGCGCAAACTGAGTTTACCACCCACTTTACTACCTATAAATGGCCACATTTTTAGTACTTTACTCTTCCAACTCTCCGCCCGCTGCAGTGATGAGTTTGCCAACATTTTCGACATTTCAATTTATTTATTTTTTAATTTCATTTACAGATAAAAGTAATAATAGTTTCAAACAGCAAATGACGGTCAGCAAAAGCCTAGAAGTAATTTAAACTGTTTCTGCTATACTCACTCGGGCAGGGTACCGCAATGCATGAGTGTGCATGTTTATGTGTGTGTATAAGGGCGCCTATCTAAGCTTAAAAACTCAAAACGCTTTCGCATGCAACATTCGCATAACTTTTAATTTACTTTTGCCACCAACATAAAACTCATATCGACCTACACACGTTTGCCCTCAAGCAGGCATACTTGCGCATACATTCATGCATGTGTATGTGTGTGTGTGTAGCTCTGTGCCTCACTCATCTGAACGCAGAAAAACCATAAACAAAATTTCAAAATATGCCAAACTAAAAGTTATGATGCGCTTTATTATTACATTATTTTTGTTGTTGTTTTTGTTTCAGTTTTTACTGCTGCCGCTATAAGCACATGAGTCGGTTGTTAAAACTTACAATTTTACAGCAAGGACTAATTTTAATTGTTATTCATGACTCGAGTTTTTTTACGTTTTTTTTTTGTTGTTATTAAATTCCCATTCATTCGCCTGTATAGTGGATTTTTTCGGTACGCCATACTTTTAATGAAGGACGCTGCAGGTTACTTTGTTTACAATAAAGGGCATATGGCAGGCTGCATGTTATATGTTGCATGTTGCACGTAGCATGTGGCATATTGCGTGCAGCAGGAGGTGATTTCAATCATAACTGTGATTTACGTAAATTCATATGTAAGAGTATTTTTTGTTATGTATAATTTAGCGTTTGGTGTTTGGGCAACGGAAACAGGTTTTGAAATGTACACAAATATTAAATTAATAGGTGCCTGGGAGGCAGAACAAACGGAATGCGAAAGTATTTGTGTAAATTGTTTTAATTAAAAAACTCCTATGTATGAGTGTATCGGTGTAAGACATACCTATTTTAGTAGCTTGTCGATAAAAAATGCTCGATAGACACCTGCGAATGCTTAGTTGAATTACAGAATTATTTAGGCCTTATGCAATATTAGCATCTAAGAGTTATTAATATACGAAAGGAGTACACTTAGCGATTGAATTGTGAAGAAAAACATGTTTACTATGCTGACTTAAGTTTTTGAAGCAATTCCTGAAAGAGCAAAAAGGAGAGGTCGGCCAGTTCGTCGATGGCTGCAAGGCGTAGAAGACGATATACGAAAGATGAGAATTCCACAACTTAGAGCGAAAGCGGGCTGTCGAGAAGAATGGAG
Source organism: Anastrepha ludens (assembly GCF_028408465.1). Taxonomy (NCBI): domain Eukaryota; kingdom Metazoa; phylum Arthropoda; class Insecta; order Diptera; family Tephritidae; genus Anastrepha; species Anastrepha ludens. Next base: position 112,120,947 of record NC_071500.1, on the reverse strand, counting down.
GCGTATTGTGGTCGAGGCCGTGGTCCACCCCGCACTGTAATGCCAGTGATGACGTTGCGACTAAAGTAGGCTCTTCAAAAATCTTAAAAAAATATTTGCTGTTACTACAAAAATGTATTTCCGGGTCACTTCAAAATTTTTGAAATTTTTGTCACTCAGAAAAGACGAAGAAATTTATGACGGCACCGAAAAGCACTGAGGTGCCTAAAATTACTAATTAAAGCTTTGTGCTCGACCGATTTTGATGATTTCGGGGTACATTTTGCTACCGCCTGATAGTCTAATCGAGCAAATCGCAGGAGACCTACTGAATTCGAGCTCAATTGGGGTGATCCACATACACTCACAATTACGGCTACCTCTCATTTTTTCATATATATGTATATATATATTTTTTTTTTTCAAAAAAATTATGGTTTTTGTGTCAGCGATTCTCTATGACGAACCTTGCTCTCAAATGAGTAGAGCATAATAAAATTAGAATGATTATAGGTAGTAAGCACGCATAACAATTTTTGGGTTGGGTACAATATGATTTTGGTTCAAAATTCTGTATTTAAAATATTGTATTCAATATTCTGTATTCAAAAATCTGTAAGGCAAAATTCTGTAATGTTAAAATTCTGTATTGCGGAACACTGTAATTTTAAATTTTGTAAATCAAAATTATGTATTGTCAAAATTCTGCATTGCAAAATTCTGTATTGAAAAATCGGAAGAGCATATGGATAAATAAAAAAAGTGCGCACTTTTTTATTTTTCCATATGCTCTTCCGATTTTTCAATATAGAGTTTTGCAAAACAAAATACTGCGAATACAAGACTTGTCTTGACCCATATGGTTTCCTATATTATCAAAACAGATTTACATAAAGCAAATATACATATGTTTGTATGTATTTATAGCTTCAGACAAAATATATTGTAGAATAATTGCAATATTTTCTGTATACTTCGTTCAAATACCTAACTGTTTTAATCAATTCCCATTCTTTCATTGTATACCAAAATACCCACCAAAATTTTGGTCAGTGCACGATGAGTCCAATATCGCTTTCCCCAGAACGCAAAACAGTATTGAGGCTTGGCATCGACGGCTAAAAGTTATTGTTCGGAAATGAAACTCAGGGTTGTACAAACTAATTAATGATCTAAAAGGCGAGCTGGTTTGTGCGAAAGCACAACTAGCTAAAATTCAAAATGGTCACAAAATTAGTCGAACGAAGAAGGCTGTAAAAGCAAACAACAGAATTAAAAGAATAACAAAAAAGGCTTATATTAAGGCATGTTTCTTTTATAAAGCGAATTGCTAAAAATTTAATAATATAATAATTGTTTCGCCATTATAATGTAATAACTTTCGTTTTGACTGAATTTTTGAATTTTTGTTTCTATAAAATCAGAATTCCATTATTCATAAAATAAATGTGCTATTCAGGTAAGCGTGCTTATCAGGTTATCTGCTTATTTGGTTATATTTTTACAGCATTTTGATCGAAAATAATTTTGATTCCAGAATTTTAATATACAGAATTTCAGTTCTCCATCATTTTGATCATACAGAATTTTAAATACAGAATATTGAACCAAAAGAATTTAGGCTGGACAGATTTTTTTTTTTTTTGATTTTTACAGAATTTTCATGCAAAAGAATTTTGAAAAGCAGAATTTAGTACCTCTCCCACGATTTTTTTAAATTATATATTCTATCTTATCGGCCGGTTGAGAGGCGCAGCCATGTTCTAAGTGATCCAAATGATAAGCAATCAGCGCATTTTACATTTAAAAATTGCATACCTTGAGGCGTTGTACAGAATAATCATACTCGTTTTAGGGGTTATACCACTACCGAAATTTAGAATATTTGATTTTATTATTTCTTAAAATATCCTCTCATGAACACCCAAAAGATCAGGGTGGACAGATTCTCTAAATAATTTAATTTGGAATTTTGACGTTGCCTCTCTCAATTCACTGCGAAAACTTTATACTCTGTCTGTCTCGTAACTATATTTTTCAAACTGACCAGAGTCATAAATTGAATGAATTATGACAGATGAGCTTGAAATTTTAACTACATATAATATTTGTAATTGCGTTCTGCTTGAAAGTATGGATACATTTTCTGATATAAAATATTTTATTGCAATTTTTTTCGAATATTTTTTGGAGTTACTTTTTATTTTGAAAATTTTCAAGAATTTTTGTTTTTAGATGCCGCTATTCTTTAAAAAAATATATACCTGTAACTATACAAAATGAACTTATTTTTTAAAACTATATATTTCTACGAAAACGATATAAAACCCCGTTTTAGCAAAACCGAAAAAAAAATTATGCACAGGGTATAGTTGCCTGGCCGCGCGCACTTCAACAAACAGGCTCTACAGCCACCTCTTTTATATTACAGTTACTTGGAAAAAAAGGCTTACACCTTATGACGTGCAGAATAAAACCCCTTTTTCAGAATTTTTATTTCATTCATTGTCTCGTTGAAAGAAATTCCCATAATATGCTTATTTTTTTGCCTCCACTGGTCTTACTTCGTAAGGTTACTCATACGACCTGGCATACTTTTTTACTTAATTATATACATTACCTATACAAGGTGGCGTATAATCAATCACCGTATCGGAAGATTTATGGCTTTCGCAATCACCTAAAGAGCCGTCTTCTAGACAGGAGAACGAGTATTTCTCTGTACCGCTCAATTATTATGCCAACTCTGCAAAGAGAAACCTTCTCACTCAAGTATGCGGATATTTGAGAGGAGAGTTTTGCGAAAAATCGTTGGCGCAATATATGATAAAGGCGAGAAGGGAAAGCGCTATAATGATGAACTCGAAAAACTGTAGGTGCAGCTTTCTATAATAACCACAATAATGATCAACACACTGAGAGCAGGAAAGGTCACTTTTTACGGGCTAATACCGATTACCCCAACAGATACTCTTTGGAAAGTGCCGCAGACATAGAAAAAGGGTCCACCGCCGCTCAGATAGATTAACGATATCCTCAGATAGATAGATGAGGACGCAGTTTTTGTTTGAAATTCCGGGACTGCAGGACGCAGGCACGAAACCGTGACAATTGGAGGCATATGCTACAGCAGGCGAAGACCTGGTCAGGGTTGTCCAGCCAACAAAGTTGATGATGATAATTTTGGCAAATGGCGTCTTACATCATTCATATATGAAACTTGTGTTACAGATGGTTCCAGTAAACAAACAGGCAAGCAGTGGAGGGCGTGAGGATCAAAATAAAGATTTCCATCACTCAAATATTTATTTGACAAAATTTATCTTTTAGGACAAAATTTCTTCAAAACCAAAATTGTATGATTAATTTCGTACCACCTTGCATGCATTTAATATTATTCATGTGCAATTTACTAAAGTAATCCTTACCTTCATCACTCATCATTGCATACGTACAAATATGGAATATTATTATTTCGGATATTTTTCAAGCTACGCTACCACTTTTGACTTATTTTCAGTTTGCTCAACAACCGCAATGACAGAATTGTCAGTGCACAGTTGTGGTTGTGACCTCAAAGGCATTGTCATGGCAATGGAAACCAATAAAGCCACAAGCACACATAACACAGTTCGATAAATAAAACAACAAACATTTGCCATTGATTGATGTTATTCGGGTTTTCGGCTAATGCATGCAGTGCAATATAAAATTAATTAATACTAAATTGGGATAGCCTGTGGTGTCTTTAAAAGGAAATGATTAATTTATAGGCAAAACTTAATATTGAGATTTAATTAAAAGCAGTTCTGCAAAGCTCACATTATTCATTTATCAAAAAACAAAAAAAAAATCAGTCAAAGCTAGGATCCTAACTCCGAAGTTATTTATCTTTTTCTAAATTCATTGCAACCACTGCATTTCAGGCTTTCACTAAATTCTAAAATTTGAAACTAAGCCCCATACGAAAAGTTTTGCTTGTTTTTATCCCCTACAATTCACCAACTCGTCTTCAACAATGTCAGCTTAGTGCGCGCCTGAGCGCCTAATAAGTTCTTGCTGCCTATTTAGCATTTCCAGCCTCACAGCTGCTGGCTGCGCGTTATGCCTGCCCTAACGTGTTACTGCATTAATGCCCAGCACTCTAGTGAGGCACATCATTGAAGTCTATTTTTGTCAAGCAAGTGAACTTGTTTGAGTTCTTTTACGCCGCACTCACTTCCTCTTTGCAAACAAATAGGCAATCTAAGCTATCAACACCTTCGAGTATTCGTGCTCTCCTGTGGAAAGGCTGGCTGTAGTAAGCGGACATGAGCGTTCGCGTGAAATCCAATTAGGCGGTAGCCACTTGAGTCTAGCGCATTGTGCTCACACACACACAAAAGTGTATGGTGTACGGATACCTTTTGTGTCGTCACGTATTTACTTACAGCGCAGCGCGGCTAGTGGTGGTACGAGGGCTTTTACTAGGCTTGCCTATCAAACTTGTTTAGATGCCCTAAGCCATTGTAGCGATAGTGAACGTGCTTGTGCAAAAGCGATTCGAAAATAGGAAATGCCTGTTTCTGGCATTCCCACTCAGGAATGCTAACTGGTTTGGTGTTTTAAAAGCTTTTACGCACCTAATGTATTTCACTGCTACTGATTTTAATACATATATACTTGTATATAAGTCGCATATATATTATTTATATCATTATATATATATATACGTATTATATATAGTACACAAAGCAAAAGAAACATCCTAATTCCTTATTTGCATAAACTGAAACCTCTACCAGATGGTAATGCAATATTTTGGACCACAAAAACTGTACTCAGCCTCGCTTTTATCTAGGCCTAGGGTAGATTAGCAGTTCAGTGGGCCAAATGTTTCAGCCTTGGTGCCATTTTCTACCATTCAACCATCACTAAATAATGGGATTTGCACTTTGATACATCTTTCCAAATACTTTTTTGTTTTCATGTCGTTCATTCAGTGAGTCTGAAAAGATTGGCGTGCATGCCTACAGGCACATGGGCATGCCGCATATAAAATGTTTCTTCTTTCTTTAGCTCATCCTGATACAGATAATCTAAAATTGCTTTCATTATTGAGAAAATATCTTCCAACAAGACCATTCATTTGAAATTGACTTTGAAATCTTTGAAATGGTGAAAATTGGGGGTGGCTTATAACGAAGTGACCAGGGATCATATCCAAGTTGCCCTCGTGAAGGCACACTCCAATAGTGTGAGAGAGGTGATGCCTCTTTCGGGAGCTACTGAGGGAAGACTATCAGGCATGGTCACCAGACACTTTATAGCCAATAAACAACCAACACCTCTCTTCGACTCGGGTAAAATATGTGAAGGTTGTCGCGTTATAAAATGTGCCGACAAGTTTCCAAAAGAGTTTCTGGTGACGAGCCTTGCCACGGTTAGCAAAGCCTGGGAGAAACTTTCTCTAAAGCTCATCCCTGCTTCAGAGAATCCAGTGTGAACACGAACCCGAATTTAGTTGCCGAAAATGAAGCTGGACAGTTCAGATATTGTCCAGTGTCTTAAATTGAAAATCCGGGAGGTTCCGATGGATGACTGGTCTCTAATCAAGGTAGAGGAACCTTAGCACCGCATCTCAATCGTTCTGCTGCTGAACAGTAAAGGATCCCTGGGGGCACTTGAAAAGCATCAGTTTAAGCTCCGCTTCGGCCCCAGGTTCTATTGTCCCAGACGACGGCTTTAAGGAAATGGGAGACGACACGAAAAAGCAGCTCGACGATCTCTGGTTGTCTAGGATACACGCAGAATCCGAACAAATGGAGCAGTCTTGCAGGTAGGTAACCCTTAAACCAGTATGTTAAGACTATTCCAAATTAGCTTTCGTACGAGGGGTGCCTTTTATATTTCGGGATTTGGCAACCCTGGTGTTGCAATCTGGCAATTGACAGCTGTATCGCAAAGTTTGACATTTTTTGGCTTTTACATACTCAGAACGTTTTGAAATACCAGCGCTATTTGTATTGTTTACAGTAACTTAAAAGATTCATCTCGGTCCAAAAATGGAATTAAATCGTGAACATTTTCGTGCGATTATTTTTTACAACTTTCGACGTGGATTAACTTAGCAACATTGCATGGATGAACTTAATTCATTTTTTGGCGATGAAGCTCCATCAAGGACCAGTGTTTATCGATGGTATGGTGAATTCAATCGTGGTCGTAGTTCACTCCAAGACGAATTTCGTGAATGTCGTCCAAAATCTGTTGTTGTTCCGAAAACCATTGATGCTGTGCACGAACTGATATTACAACATCGTAATGTGACCTATCGTGAGATTGAGACAATCTTACGCATTAGTGGGACCAGCATACATTCAATATTGCATAAACATTTGACTGTCAAAAAAATTTGTTCGCGTTGGATTGCACACAATTTGTCAATCGCTCAAAAAAAGGCTCGTGTCGATTGGTTGAAGGAAATGCTCAAAAAATACGATCGCGGGGCTTCGAAACACGTCTATGACATCGTGACAGGTGATGAATCATGGACTTACGCGTATGAGCCCGAAAGTAAACAGCAGTCGATTGTATGGTTGTTTCAAGATGAGCCAGATCCAACAAAAGTTGTTCGCGCACGAAGCACTTCCAAGCAAATGGTCGCCTGTTTCTTCGGAAAAACTGGACATATCGCAACCGTACCACTAGAACAACGCAGAACAGTAAATTCTGAGTAGTACACAACCATTTGTTTGCCAGTTGTCTTCCAAGAAATTAGGAAAACCAATCGTCAAAGACGGATCACTCTTCACCAGGACAATGCGAACTCTCACACATCGGCTCAAACAACTGCATTTTTGAGCACCCAAAATATCGAATTAATGGGTCATCCGCCGTATAGTCCTGACTTGGCACCGAATGACTTCTTTTTATTCCCGTACGTAAAAAACAAACTGAGAGGCCAACGTTTTTCGACACCTGAAGAAGCGGTAGCGGTATTCAGAATGCATGTTTTGGAGGTACCTCATTCAGAGTGGCAAAAGTGCTTCGACAATTGGTTCAAACGCATGCAAAAGTGTATAGATCTTCATGGAGAATATTTTGAAAAACAATAAAGTGATTTTCGATGATTAAAATTTGTTTTTGTTCTTTAATTCCGACATATAAAAGGCACCTCTCGTAATTCTAAACTAGCCATCGATAACTTACTTGTCATCCTGATTCAAGAGTCTTTGGTTTGGCAGTTAGCCGAAGGTTACTGGGTGCTCTTTTCTTCGGCAGGCCAACCTAAAACCCATCAATCTTCTCCATTGCATCAACAACTCTGGCTGGCTGTAGATATCAGCCCATTGAAGGTCTCATAATGGCATCAAAACGGCGCTTTAGTGCTGCTTGGGGGTGCCAGAGTGGTACTCCAACCATTTCATCTACCTGCCTATATAAGTAATATACATTTTTTTATTTTCTTGATTTTATGCTATTATGATAACGCTATTTATGATAAAAGGAATTCGGTGAAGTTTTATTAGTCTGTAAAAATTATTTAGTTGAAAAATAACTAGAAAAAATTATTCAGCAATATAACGACATTTTCAGAAAAAAGGTTATTAGTTGACATAACTAATTCAAGAAATGCTTAGTATTGGCCAAAAGAGTATACACCCACATACATTTATAATTTTTAATTTCCTCCAATTACAACCAAGTTTCGCTTCACTAAATTTAAAATATGCGCATCGACCGCTGCAGAGCGCATGCCTTTGTAAGCTAAACAATATTATGTGTATGCATAGCCGTAATATGGCACATACATATATACATACCATCAATAATACATGGCTCATTTGTATGTATGTATGAGTGGGTCCACAAAAATAATCGATAATTGATTATTCATTTGTTTACACAAGCAGTTAAGCATGAAAATATTTGGAGAGTTCATTGACATTCCAGTGTTGTTTGTTTTTTAGATGCAAGTATAATCCAATCGACTTTTGCTATATTTTTCATATAAAGTACATACATACGTACATATATGCATATATACTTAAATGCAAGTGTAATTACAGGTTATGACCGATTCTAAAGCTTAGCTATTTGTACACTTGTATGCACATTTATTTATATCCGATAAATTTACAACAGCTAAATATACATGAAACCCATACGCTTGCATATTTATATCTACAAACACAAACACACACATATTTATTTATTAATTTTTTTTTTTTTTTTGTTTTCTTGACATTTTCTATTTTCAGTTCACTGCACTTCTTTATGCAGCGAGAGCACAATTCCGCTGACACATAACGGTGCTAATCAACAATAAAAATCGAAAGAGTATTTAATTGACTTTGTTTAATCAGTTGACAGTTATTTACTTAAGAAATTATGACTTGCGAATCAACGACCGATATCATTGACAGCTGGCGACACCCGGCCACAAAAGATCGATGAACTAAATCAACGACAGGTAGTGATAATCAGGGGAGTGCTGTGAATATTGGGCTTTAAATTTTTCAATTCTTATAAGTAAATGTAACACCAGTTGTCAAACAAATATTACAAAGATCAACTTTTGAACAACTACAATCAAGCGCTCAAAGCGCAGGTAGTGGCTCACAAAACTCGAGCATTTCATCTAAGGAGATATTAATACTTGTATGTCTACATGTACAAATTTGTTTAAATTTTTTTTTAATTTATATTCTGCTGTAAATTCGTAATATCCACACTAATCATAAGTCACATGCGTCTACCAATGTTTGAAGGTGCAACGATGTGGCTTACGGGATTAGTTGGAGAAAGTCAGAAGAGGTATGAACAAATGAATAGTTATATTTTGATTTTTTTTTTCTTTTATTGAAACTCATTTAATTCACTTTGCGAATTTTTCAATACAGAGCTATCACATCTATCGAAGCTTAGCTTTACTTCAATAAATTAAGAACAACATATTTTGGACGAACTCATAGTTATATTCGTTGGACTCCCTAATACCAGGAGTGCATTGCGATGACCATTACAACTTTGGCTCATCTAAAATCAGCAAAACAAAGAAACTGTTTGCGTTTTATAGTAAATCTAGTAGTTAAATCAATTTTTTATGGAAAACTAACAAAATGGCGGCTTGTAATATAGGGAGAAAATTTTCGAAGCATTAAACTGCAAGAAACTGTAAAATTGTTTGAATTTTTTCTTTTCAAAATTCTAATTACTTCTAGCCCTATATATCGAGCTATGGATCGCATTTGTGTGCTCACAAACATAATACAATGTGGCGCAAAATCAATCACTCCATCGGAAGATTTATACTTTTTGCAAATGGAGTCGTACGTCAATCATATTTGATAATTGTAATTGTAAAAGTAAAAACAAAAATTTCTATCACTCAAACTCACTTTTTTGTGCTTAGTAAAAAAGTTACTCAATAACCAAACGGATGATTAGTTTTGCGCCACCTTTTACTTACTACACATGTTAAATTATTCAAAAGGCAATCAAGAGCAAAGCTATTCCATGTCGAGTGATTCCATTGCTTTAGACATTAGCGTGAATTCTTCTGAAAATAAGTTTATTCGGTCAAGCATTTAAATATACTGTTGAAAACTTTGATATAGAATTTTATAAAATCAAATATTTTACAACTTCAGAATTGTTCGTTCTCAATTTTATGGATGCGAGGTGTGTTCAAAAAGTATCTCACTCATGCCGACGAATTCGGCCATTTTGAATGTTCAGTTAATTGTTGACAGCTGCTTTACTTGCACGTGTGTCGGCTCGTCTGCGATTTTTACCTTTTCAAAAAGATGAATCAAAGAACCTGTATCAAATTTTGTGTGAAAAACGAAATTCAGTGCGCGGATGCATTCCGAATGTTGACTGTGTCATACGGAGAAGCTACTTTGGACCAAAGCAACGTTTATCGGCGATACAAAATGTTCTCAGAAGGCCGAGAAGTTGTGAACGACGTAAAGTGTGCCGAACGCCCGAGCACTTCAACAACAGACGAAAAAATTGATAAAGTGAAGAAAATTTGTATTGCCCAATCGTCGAATCACCGTTAGAGAAGTTGCTGGGGGCCTAGACATATCGATTGGCTTGTGCCATTCGATTTTTATAATGATTTGGGCATGATTCGGGTCGCCGCAAAATTCCTACCAAAACTGCGCAATTTCGACCAAAAGCAGCATCGCATGAACATTGCTAATGAGATTTTGGACTCTGTCCGCGACGAACCAAATTTGCTCCTGAGGGTCATAACTGCTGACGAATCGTGGGTTTATGGTTATGACGTGGAAACCAAAGCTCAATCGTCACAATGGAAGCTGCCGCACGAACCATGACCGAAGCAATCCGCCAGAAACGCCCGGATTTGCAAAAAAACAAAAATTGGTTCTTACATCTCGAAAACTTTCCTGCTCATCGTTGCTTGTGCGTGACTTTTTGGCCACAAAAAACACACTAGTGATGCCACAGCCACCGTATTCCCCAGATCTGGCCCCCTGTGACTTTTTCTTGTTCCCGAAACTGAAGAGGGCCACGAAAGGACGACGCTACGCTACGATGGACGAAATAAAGTCGGCATCGAAGGAGGAGCTGAACAAGATAAAAAAAAATTATTTTTTGAAGTGCTTCGAAGATTCGGAAAAAACGTTGGCACAAGTGCATAATATCTCATGGGGATTACCTTGAAGGGAACAAAATAGATATTAAGGGGTTATACGCAGTTAAGACTTTCAAAAAAATCGATTTTTTTTTATTGCATTTTTGTAATGTACATATCGCACATGTTACGTTAAAGCCTAACAACTCAAAATCTGAACATTTTCAGTAGAGACGAAAAACTGATTCCGTAAATATTAATAATATATTACAAGGAAAAAAATATGTATATTAATTGCACGAAAATATCATTAAAATCAATATAACGGTTGTTTCATTCTTATTTGTTTAGTAGTTGCGCTAAAATAACAAATTTTTGAGTTGTTACTCTTTTCCTGAAATTTTTTTATACACTTGGTGGTATATTTTAAACAAACCGTTTGGTTGTAAACAGGCACAATTCAAAATGTTACACTTTATGTGAAACAAATTTGTTCAAACCCTTGGAGACAACTAAAAATGTAACTCTTTAGTTGAGACAAAAGAAGTCATTCTAAAAACAAAGAGAGGGTCATAACGGTTTTTTTAACGAAAGACTAGACAAACCACTGAACGATTTTTACAGTGGCTAGAGATGACCACTGTACATTGTTTTCTTGCAAAAAACTAAAATTTGGAAATTTTGAGTTGTTACGCTTTAACATAACAAGTGCGATATCTTCAAAAGTATACGCACGAAATTTGAAGTAGATCTAAGCAATACTTTCGGAGTTATACCTAAATATGCCTCGGCACGTTTTAAGGTAGGTATTGAAACTTTAAACGTGTTTTTTTCAAAACGGCATTTTTCAAGTCGGTGTACACGATATCTCGAAAACGGCTTGTTTGATCGGTCAACCGTTTTAACTCAATCTTTAAAGATACATTTTCTAGTAATTAATCGTTCCTTTTGTAAATCTGATACTTATTTTCCATTTTATAATCAATTTACGGCCAAATTTTAACGTAAAAATCGAAATCATTTCTTTTAAAAGCTGCTATTTTGTGAAAATTCACTATTTTGATTAGCCGAACGATTAATTACTAGATAATCTAATATATTAAGAAAATTTGTTTGGTTTTTTCATTTCAGATAATCCAATCCTGAGTTACGATGTACACTGTAAATCGTCTTTTTTTATAGGAGGTTCCAGAAATCGCCTGCAGCGCGCTCTATAATCAACATTTTCATAAATAAAAAATTTTGTTACATTCTTGAAGGATGCTTTTATAACCGCCAAAAATTTTCAAATTAAAATATTCTGAAGTTTCTTCAGGATAAATCCTTGACAACCCGTCTTTTATTTGCTTCATAACTGCGTATAACCCTTTAATGAATAAATAAATAATTTTTGAAAAACACAAAATTCGCGATACTTTGTGAACACACCTCGTATAACATAAAATTTTGTTGGGAAAAAATTATAGTTGTTTGTCCAAATTTTTTGGGAAAAAATTTTTCCTTTTGTCCACTTTGAAAAGCACCATATTTAAGTTTAAAATGCTACGAAAAAAAATCGCAAAAATTTGTAACAAAATTTAATAAATCTGCAAACAGAACTTTACCAAAAGAATTTTTAAAAGACATATTTTGTTCTAAAAAGTAAAATCAAGAAAGTTATAAATATATTGAAAAGACGCCAAGGTATTTTCACATTAAAAAATTTTAACATTTTTAATAAATTAAAAAAAAAAAAAAAAATTCAAGTATATTTTAATCTAAAAAATTATAAAAAATGTAATAGAATAATAAGTTTTTTTTTTAATTATATATTAATCTAAAAAATTAAAAACAACTTTATATATAAAATTTTGAATAGAAACGAAAAAATTTCGCACTTTCAATAAATCTGAAAAAAAATGTGATAAAAAAAAAATTTTTTTTAAGCATATTTTAACCTCGAACCTTAAAAACACACATTATAAAAGTTTCACTTCAAAAAATTCTCACACATTGAGCAAATCTCCTAAAACCACAAAACAGTTATTCGAAAACATATTTTTAACAGGTATATTTCATTCTAAAAAGTAAATAAAAAAATTATAAAAATGTTAATAAGAAACGATGATACCCCATTTTAACATACGTTCACCTATTGAGTAATCTCAAAATTAATAAATTATCAATTTTTTCTCAATTTATTTCTGATTGTACTCAAGCCAACAAGTAAACTAATTTTTAGAAGAATTGACGGCAGTTTCGAAAATACTTGAATCACGTGACATGAAATCGCCCCACAACGTACTCAAATAATAATTAAAAAAATAATTTTTTTCTAGCTCACTTTAATGAGTAAAATATATAGTACGCAAAGGAGTAGAAAAAAGGGTAAATGAAAAACCAAATCGGGATTAGTGTAATAGCTAACTAAAATGTTGGGAACACTGAATTTCAGAATGTTCGTAAGCCTTTTCTGGTATTTCTCACATCAAAAAGGTGGTCATCCGGTCTTCGGAGGTGACATCCACTTATAGGGAATGCTCGAGGTGCCAACTAAGGCTGCTTTAGTACTCTGAAGAAATTTTATTATCATTAATTTTTAAATATTGTAAATATTAATTGTTCCGTTATGTTGTTCAAATCTTCACTTAAGTGTTAGCAATGCTCATCTCCATTCACATTTGGTGGAGAAGTTTTATTATTTCAAAACTAAATTGTTATGCTTACATACAAATATTTTGCAGTGCAAAGCTGACAATTGAAACAAAAACTCTCAAAATTGCCAACACGCACTGAAGTAATAATTTCCTTTCCCTCCGCAATCTCCAAGCAGTTGCGCGCTTTATGCTTCGCATTGATTTATGCTAAACTGTTTACGCAAACATTTGCGGCTTAGGCAAATTTATTCTAACACCAAATGTTCGTTTGTCATTTGCGCGAACGTGCAACAATCGCAGCAGCAGCAGCAATGATTTCTCGTGCAAAATTTTCCGATTCTTAAACAAGCAACATGCGGCGCAAATGTCGCACAATTGTTGGCGCTGTGGTTGTTTTTGTTGTTATTCTCGCTGTCACTAGTAAAATGTGGAAAAACTTGCAAACTAAACCTCTGCACATTTGGGATTTCAAGCACAGCTACAACAACAGCAACAGCAGAGAAGGAGAATTCGGGAAGCGGCAAAGTGACAAAAGATTTGGCATTAGCGCACAAATGAACACATACACATACATATGTACATACACATATAGGTGCGCACATTTAAGCACAAGATAGATTGAATGGCAGAGTAGAATGGGAGTAGTCAGGATACTCTGGAGCGGTGGTTGAGCAGCAATCGAAATCCTTTCGACATGCAACATGCGCATCCTGTTCCACTGTTCGACATTATCTTTTATCCTAATAGGTTTTCAGCTTTGCATTCCACGCTACCAAACCCATTCGTTCGCTTCAAATGGCGCCCGCGTGCGAGCAGAAGCACCGCAGCAGCGGGTGTCAGATTTATAAGCCTTTCGCATTTTGCCTGATTCCGCTGTGGTGCGCATGTGACAAAACTTTTGGCGACGTGACGCGCATGTTGTGAATTTCACATTTTCCATAAGCTTGGTATTAGTTGTTTTTGCTTTACCGTATTAGTATTGGTATTGTTTTTTATTTTTGATTTTTTTTGTTTTTGTTTCGCTTGTTACCGCTGTTATTGCAAATAATTTTGTTCGCATGAACGACACACGTGCTTGTGTAGCCTTTTACATACACGCATAAGTATTAGTATAAGCTTGCGGTACGTGTCACTGCATTGCCGCAATTACCAACTGGCTCGCATAAACTCCAACACAACACAACACAGCACCATTCAGTGGCGTATAACCTCTAGAAGGATCTCACTCACGCAAGTACCTGTAGAGAAATTACACCAGGTCATAACTCTTGGAGCGCTGAACTGCCCTAAAACGCTACTTGGAAGAGTGCAAATGACGGCTGGCAGCGGCAAGCATGAAAAAACATGTAAGCTCACAAATTTCTACGAGTTTCGTGAATAGAAGCCATGTAGGGGAAACAACTCGGTTTAAAGTCACGTCCGCGTCTAGTCTTCTGCAAAGTAGTGCGGATTCGATCTCGATTGGTTTGGCCAAGATATAGCTTTATCCGCATGTATATATTTACAACTAGTTTAAGAACTTGTAAAGAAAAAGTGAATTAAAAGGTAGATTTCCAACAACTAATTTTATTATTAATTTAATTTATTAAACTTATTTTAAAAGTAGCAAGAAAAGCAGCCAGCAGTTCTTTTCTAAAAATATTTAATAAATATTTACCAAAAATGTTAAAAGCTAGCTAGCGCGAAACTGTTTTGCTAAAAGTTAATTTGTAACTAATCGCTTTGAAAGTAGTTTCGAAACTAGTTTATTTTCTTACAACCTGAACCAATACCAAAAATGTTAGAGCCAGCTAAACAAAGGTACTACAAAAACTGGTTTGCTAAAATTTCATTTACAACTACTCACTTTGAAAGTAGTATCGAAACTAGTTCACCTTCATACAACACTAAACCAGTTATATTATATAAGATTTCAGAGCTGGGCTGCATGTAGACAAGTCTTCCCAACAAGAGCGTTGGCAGCGATGGCGGCAGTGGCAGCAGCAGTAGCACTAATCGTATATTGCACGTTGGCATGCGGCACAAATCAAAAAATCACACAAAATTTGTCACCGTCAAATGGTGGAATGTTTGTGGAAATTGGCTTCAGCGACTAGAGTGCTGTAATTCACGTGCTAATATAGACTTCTGCACACACACAAGTGAATATGCGATTTGGTGTTGTGCTTTTTGGCGAAGTTGCGCCGTGATGGAGCAACCAAGTTGCACAAAAAGTTAAATTAGCAGCTTTGAAGCAGCAAGGAGACGAGTAGTGAATGGCTAATTGACGACGAAATGCAATTTGTGCAAATATGTAAATGGGCATGCACACATGCATACATATGTGTATGTGCAAAAGTTATTCATGGTTAGCTTTGTAGTAGAATCGTAAATTTTTTGTTCATTTTTAAAATGCAGAAACAAAACTAAAAAATCTGATATTTTAATTATCATAAAACAAAAAATAAGTGAATTACTTGATGGTGTTCTTCATCTAACAGCATGAAAATTCGTCATAAATATATATTTGGGGACTGCTGCTGAAGCGTCAGTCTATAGCCGAATAGCAATCCGGTCGATTCGAGAACGTAGGGGCTACTATTTTGAGAGTTACTAAAGAAGTGTCTCTGTAAAGAAGTGTCAAAACCGTTGAACATCTTTAATGAAGTTATGATATCTAATATACTTCAACGAACAAATGGACTGACAGAAAACTAAATTTTCGTTATGCAATACAATTTTCATACTCACTCTTAGCGAGCGCTAAGCTATTGTGCGCACAAAATTTGGTAAAGATGGGAGAGTAGCTTCTGAGATATACTCGTTTACTTAAGTGCAGCCTTGGACCATGCCCTTTTTCATTTATCTGTTTTGCTTATCTGTCAGCATTTCCCAAATTTTATATAGAAACAAAACTTTAATTAAAGTTTCTTCATTATCAAATATTCTTCACTCTCAAATGTTCTTGCGACGTAGATCAATTGGCAATATATCATTCGTCAATTGTCAAAAAGAAACACCCTATATAAAAATTACTTCAACAGTATCCATTTTTCAAATCAAAAATCAAATCATGTCATGCAAATTCGATACAAATATGAATATTTTCGCACAACCCCCACAACACAAGAAATTTAAGTATCCACTCGCAAAAGCAGTCAGCCATGCAAGCATCTACAATTTCTTGGAAATCTCAACGCTCGCTATTTTGCCACTTGCAATATGATTGATTCTAGCATTTCCACACCTCAATCATATCACTGATTCAAGTAGGTATTGGTAGAGTTGTTTGAAAGCAGAGCTTTACAGAAATACATTTCATATCTTCTTAGTGATATGCTTGGATTTGGCTTGAACGCATGATTATGTATGTATATACTGTACAAAAAGTCTGGGAAATTGATAATTTAAAAAGGGATATAAAAAGGATTACTAAAATTCCAACATCAAAAGGTCTGGCTGTAAATAAATGATCATATCTGGGCGTTATGTGGTGTGTGAGAGAGCAAATTAGTCTAATACGGCCTGATTTGTGGAAAAGGCAACTCTTGTTTTCTCCTGTTTTCTTTCTGTTTAAGAACTCAAAAAAAATATGTCAAACAACCGCCCTATTCGCCTGATATAACTCGTACCAATTTTTTTTTTTCTCTTTCCAAAGCTCAATTACCACTTCTAAACACCAGTTTTCAGTTGATGGAAGGCATAGAAAAGAATACACGGCGGGAACTAAAGTCGATTGCGAAAAATACGTTTGCAAAATGTTTTGATGGTGAAGTTAGACAGGCTGACGAAATTTTATGGGCTTTTGTTATTTGTATAAAGCTATAGATAAAAATAAAATAATAATTGGCGCCAAACTTCTTAGAGTGTTTGGGCAAGCTCCTCCATTGCTATTAGAAACAACTTTTTCTAACATTTTGCTATTTCATGCATGGGGGCTTGAACCTACGTGCTCCCGAAAAGTAGATAGTCACGCACCAACCAATTTTGTCATTCCCATCGCAGCCGTTACCGGAATAACTCGGGTTTTTTCCCGAACAAGGGATGCCGCCCCAGTAAACTAGGCCTGTCTCACGGCGGCCGTCAGTATAAAGTTGTACTGTCAAATAAATATGTCATGGAATATCTCGAAATTCTCATTGCTAGAATTATTATTCTAAATCCAGCTTTGGATTTCGTACTCGTTCTTCATTCAAAATTTGTTGCACAACTGCATCATTTAGGAAGTGGTCAACTTTAAAGGTGATCAAATAAATTTAAATGAATAATAAATAGTTTGAGTTTGACCAACTCCCGTTACTATTGTAACAGAGTGTATGTGTATGAGTGTAAATATGGTGGTAATACATCCAACTACATGCATTCACATGGTATCATACATTAACATAGCATAAGTGCTCATAAATGCATATCCCTTTTTTCTGGCATCTGCCAGGTTGTCAGTTCGTCGTCTCGTACGCTAATCATAGCTCCCGTGATTTGCCTTCGAAATTGCTTTTTTTATTTTATACTTTTACTCGGTACGCTACACGTTTTATCATCCAAAACAAAGCGGTGATGAACACAACGAATATAATGGATATGTTTTCCACAATAATTCGCTGTCAAATTTGGCAATCCATGCCTAAACGGCCTAGGCAGAAAGGACGAAGTAAATAGGCTTTCGAGGAAAAAGCCTAAGTGTTTAGCGCACGAAAGATGCATTTCTTTACGCCTTTTGCAAATACAATTGACGTCGGTAAGTAGAGACACGTGCAAGCTGAAAAATGCTTTGTGGCGTGAAATTTAACATTTTTCCAGACTTAAATGAAGCAGATGAACGGTTAATGAGAAAAAAGTTCCATGGATATTATCAGTGTTTTATTGTATTCTTTCAGTACTTATTATATAAAATATATTACGTTAATATATAAGTATGATATATACAAGGTGGCTGAAAATTAGTCACCCTATCGGAAGATTTATACTTTTTGCAAATGGCGTCATACGTCAATCATATGGAGCGCATATAGGTCAAAATAAATAATTCCATCACTCAAAATCATTTAATCTTTATTTTTGACCATTGTGCTGCACTCGGGATCTATTTTGAATATTCTTTAAATCAACCGATCTCCGAAGGAATATGTGTAGATCTTGCGGTGCCAAGCAGCCAAGGTGGACGATTCTTAACACAACAGTGCCAAAGGTCTCAAGCCTGATTCGAGCGAAGGCCGGGCAGTTTATTTATTTAGTAAAAAAGCTCTACAAAACAAAATTGGATAATTAATTTTACGCCAACTTGTGGGAAAATGCGTTTAATTGCCTAACCTACTACCGGGCAGTTTATTTATTTAGTAAAAAAGTTCTACAAAACAAAATTGGATAATTAATTTTGCGCCACCTTGTGGGAAAATGCGTTTAATTGCCTAACCTACTGAAGTCAGTAAAAATTCCGCAGTTGTCGCGCATGAACACTAGGTAGGTAGCTAGAAGTGACAGTCGGTCTCTAACTCATTCACTTAAACCGTTACTGATCCATTCTACTCACAACTCACTTAAACCGTTGCCGATCCATTGTGATACCACGGCAACAGTTTATCTGATACTCCTCTTTGAAGCATTTCGTTTTAAGTGCAAGCCCATTGATCTGGCTGCCACTCATATCACTAAAGCCATCAGTATCATTTTAGAACGATGAGCCAAAGTATCTAAGCCTAGTGTCAGTCCACACGGGTCAGTAACAGAGAGGTAATCTGCCAGACTCTTCCTTCTTCTCATTCTTGCAGCCTCTGCAATAGTCGAAATGAGGTACATTCAATCTTTGAGCATTTTGACCTAGCAAATTAAATAGCGCCTTTGAGCGAACTTGACCATTTTGGCCAAATTCTTTTCGTAGCATTACATGTCACACTACCAACCCATCCTGTGTTGGCTGAAGTGGCAATACTACTTGCACCACATGTTTCAATAGCCGTATAATTTTATAAAGGTAATTAAAATTATTCAATAATAACAAAAATTTTAATTACCTTTATATAGGTATATGAAGGGTAGTTTTTTAAGAGCTATAGGAAAGTTTTTCAAAAAAACACACGTAAAATACAGAAAAATGCATGCAATTTTTATTTAAATTGATAGTACAGCCCATAAAATTTAATCTTTGAAGATTATTTCATGCAAATGTTGACCGCGACTGCGCTTCAGATGATCCATCCGCTTAGACCAATTTTGCATACTCTTTCCAATGTTTCGACCGGTATCTCACATATAAATGCTATAATGTTGTCTTCCAATGCGTTAATTGAAACAGGCTTGTCTGAATAGACATGAGCTTTAACATAGCCCCACAAAAAATAACATCTAATCTAAAGGCGTTATATCGCACGGTCTGGGTGGCCAATTGACAGGTCCCGAAAGTGAAATAAAATGTTCACCGAACTCGCCTCTCAACAAGTCCATTGTTATGCGTGCTGTGTGGCATGTGGCATCGTCTTTCTGAAACCACATGTCATGCAAGTCAAGCTCTTGCATTTTCGGCAAAAAAAAGTTGGATATAATTTCACGGTAGCGCTCACCATTCACAGTTACGTTAAGATTAGCAGCATCTATGAAGAAGTAGGGTTCAATGATACCTCCAACCCATAAATCGCACCAAACTGTGACCTTTTCTGGATACATTGGTAGCTCTTGCAATTCTTCTGGCTGATTTTCACTCCAAAATGGACAATTCTGCTTAGTCACAATAGCTCGAATAGCCGCTTCAGTGGGTCGATTAAACTGACCATAAAATGGAAGAAGCGCGCGATAAACTTTCTTAACAGAACACGCATTTTTATAATAAAATTCAATGATTTCCAAGCGTTGTTCGTTTGTAAGACGATTCATGGTTAAATTATAGACCAAACTGAAAATGTTTGACAGTGAAACAAAACACGAAACGTGCGTCAGATGATTAAACCAACTGTTCAAAAAGATAATAGCTAAAAAATCACCCGTTATATTTCTTTGTTATTATTTTTTGTTATTTATTATTACGCTATTTGTTATTTCATTATTTTCCAATACGATCCGATAAAAATACATATGTACCTGTATTGACATTGAAAACCTGGTTTCATTAGAAATATATTAAATTTTTTTTATTTGCATTCCAAAAATATTTTCTCAGTCGTATTGCTAAGCAATTAACTTAAAAGACACAATTTTTTTCTGTTTCTGCATTAAATAGGATAAACCACTCTAGAATTTTGTTAACTTCAAAGCAAATTTTAGTATGAAATCGAAGCATAGTAACAAATTAAGTAGAGGTATCGGCCTAATATTCTTGGCATTTGCACGCCGGTCTATGTTACCGGAACGCGGCTCTTATCGAAACGATAGCAGCATACCACATGAATTGATGGTACAGGCTCTACACTATCACAACAACAAAAACTAATATGCTTATGCTCAAAAAGTCTGACTCAAGTTAAAAGATATTAGCCCACTTTTAGAAATATCAGTAAATATTATTCATGGAACATTTTTTTTGTTTTTGGGAGACTTGACGTGCATCACGCAAATGAAATAACAACTTTAGCATTTGAATTTTTTAGTGGCTTCTAGAGTTAGAAGGAAATCCTAAGCCCCAATTGGCACTCCACCTCTAGTTAAACAAAACTTTGCCGCTCGAAACTTTTACTTCCTTTGCTGCAAAATGTACGCAGTATTCAACAATCGAATCCAATTTCCTTGGCGTTAGTGAAAGCACTCAACGTCATCACTACTCAGCTCCCACTCCAGCCCCCATTTAGCCATTTAATGAAGTTTATCAAGTCTAACGTTGTAGGTAAATGTGGCTGCTGATTTGTTTGTCACGCAGCCCAATTCCCAGACCACGTAAGAAATATTAATATTGATTTCTTGAGAAGCTAATTAAATATGCTGAGCGGTAGCAACCAACGCACAAGCGAAAACAACAACACACGATGGGGTATTGTGAGAAAACTTGGACTGCAAACAAACAACTAAACCAACAATGCACGTAGGCACCTGTCTGCCATTTCTTGAGCGCTGCCTGGTTGGTTGGTTGACTACCATCAAAGTTAGAAGACGTTTAGGCGACGACCCATTCGTGGCCTGTCAAGTTTTACGCCTAGTCACACGCAAGTTGCAGACATTCGAAGTAGTGTTAGAGTTGTAGCCGACAACTTTTATGTGTGCACCTTTCTGCTGCATTGGAAACTTGTTAAAAAAAATTAAAAAAAAACCAATAAAATCAAGTAAACGTCAAGCAACAACTTTCTATATTTTCTAAACATAATAGAATGCGCGGTGAGGCTTCATTTGTTAGAGAGGTTGTGAAGTGGCAACTAGAATAGATTTGGCTATGAAAGGAGCGCTTAGCATTGTAGTAAAGAGCACAAATCCTGCTTAGGGTAGGCTTACCCGGAAAATTTTCTTTATGTTGTTCCATGCAGAGTTTGCCAGAGATCAAGACTAATATGAATACCTGTTCTCCATATTTCTCATTGCACAAATGATACTCTGTATTTCCAGACAGGCATATCTTTTGGAAATGGCAACATGAGCGATGGTAATCAATAAAATTTGAAAAATAAATTAACTTCATTTCCACTAGTACTTACAACCATGTCGAAAAGGAACTACAGAATATTTCGAATTATTAAAGGAATTTTGCAGAACCTTTTGTATTTTTCTGTATCTCTTGAAATAATCAGCACTAACTAATATTGATAAATAAGAAGCCTAGAAACCGCGCTGTAGTCTTTAGCCCTTTCATAAACTACGGCTATGCACCTAGGTAGGGAGGTGAAATGGTTAAAGCGCCCGCCTGGCACTCCTCAGGTAGCACTAAAGCCCCGTTTTGATATCATTATGAGGCCTTTAACAGGCAGATATCTGCAGCCAGCCAGTGCTTTTGAGGTAATGGAGAAGATTGACGGTATTAAGGTTGGCGCACTGCCGTAGACTGAAAAGAGCACCCAGTGACCTTAATCTTCTAGCTGTCAAACCCGAACGTTTACAGAGAAAGTGCTCAATTGTCAAACTTTCAAATTACTGCAGCTTCTTGCAGTACTTCACATGCTGATGTCTCCAGCTGACGTCACAGATTTCTAGTGCCTGGATTATACTCAGCTCATTATGTTTGTCCATATGAAACAAAGCGTTCCATTGCAGAAACCCACACATTGACAGCTACTTAAATTTAGCCACAAGCACTATTCCACCAAGCAACCGATTGCAGGCAATTTTCGCATACAAGAACGCCTCCAAACGACCAGAGCGAACGACCTGAAATCTAAATAAATATCGATTTGTGCAGCTTAATGCGGAAACTTTTCCAATAATGTTTTTTACCAAAACAATTAAAAGTGTAGGTTGTCATTGGCAGCATACCAACACACTCCTCTCACGCCTCTCCCCAATAGCGCCTAGTTCACGTAGTTGGCACATATATCAATGCTGGTGGCATAGTCAATTGGGTGGCAGCGCTGACGAAGTGGCAATGACAACACCATTAGCTGCAATAAAAATAATTCATGGTACTCGGCACACCAATTGGCGTTGCGGCAGCGGTGGTATGTGGTATGCGGCCTAGGATATGAGGCATGAGGCATGAGACAGGAAACAATTGGTGACGCTACCAACCAAAACTCGAGTACTTGAAAAACTTGAACAACTTGAAATACTTTCAATAAAACTCAGTCGTCTCGGAACAAAAGTTTGTGCCAGCAGCGCTGTATGGGAAGGAGGCAAGAAGAAAGGCGCACACAATTAAGGCCGTTAAGGGGGCCACACTTTAAAAACAAATTGTAAATTGTAATTAGGCTAATATAGCCCGAAAGTAAATGAATTTGCTGAGTTGAGCTGCGGCTCATACATTCATACATACATACGTACACATTCTGACAAAGTGGGAAGGAGTGATGGAGAAATACTCATTTGTTTACAAGGCAACTGCAACTGCAATTACGGTAATTAAAGATTAATTGAAGTAGCACAAAATACGCAGCGACATTGCCAGGAGCTGCTATGGCGCTGGGGGAGAAATGAGTGAGTGGGGTCGATTTAGAAATAATATTATGTACAATATGAAAATTTGTTAGCAACGTGAGAATGTGATTACGGTACATTCTTTGAATATATTAAGCAACAAAGGCAGTGAGTGGCATGGAATTTCGACACAATTGACTATAAATTTAAATGTACATAGGTATGTACATATGTATGTTTATATTTAAATATACAGCACAATTTCAAGGGAGAGGTCTGGCAATTTCTCCACTTTTTATGCCGCACACGTTCCAAGGGTTAATGTTTGTTTGGCAATAAGCGAAAATTATTTCACCTTTTGCCAAATTATATTTTACTGAAAAATACAAAAAAGAAGCGCAAACAAGCAAGACTTCTATTTGCAAAACGTGCTTGCGATATTTTAGTTGTTTCGAAATATCAAAACAAAATAAGTAAAATCATCTAGAAATGTGAATAATATAAACATGTGCGCATACATACTTACATAACAGTGCCTGATGTGAGTAAACTTTACAAAGCATGTGGGATTTGATAAACAGGAAGCTGACAAAGTCGAAAAGCAAATATTAATAAGAGCCCGCGGGTGCGGGTTTTATACGAAGGTCGTTTGGAGAGTCCGTGCAAAAATAAAAACTACTCAATTATTTAGGGTTAACCTTTTTTATTTTTCGGCACAGTCTCCATTTATGCTGTTCTACTTTGTTGAGCCCTTACGAATAATAGGATTTATCCAAGCCCGAAAAATAGCCATTCGTCTCTGCACTCACCTACTCGTTTGAATACAACCTTTTCCCCACCAGCCATTTCACCAAATTGGGGAACAAATAGTAGTTCGAGGAATCCAAGGGAGCCAAGCCTTTAGAATACGGAGGATGTCAAAGGAGCTGAAACTCTATTTCCATTAATTTTGCGACCACAACTGCTGAGGCGTGAGCTGGTGCGTTGTCGTGATGCAAAAGAATTTTTTTTACAATCACAGGAATTCCTCGATTCATACGAATGCGAAACCCAAAGAAATACACCGATCTGGCTGAAACGGTGTGTGTTTTTCCAGGTGGTGATTCTAACTAACCATAACTTCGATAGACTCCAATAGTGCCCTCTCTCTCTGACTTTGCACGGACTTTTCAAACGATCCTCGTATTCGGTATTTCCACGAGGTTTAAGAAGAAGAAAGCGAACTATTTGTTTCCTAATTTTACTTGGGGGCTCGACCACGAACTGGCTTAGCGATAGTTGTTGACTTCTTGGTAAAAAGAAAAATATTATTATCTGGCATAACAGCACAGCAATAGAAATAACGTAAATATAATCATGATAAGAAGAAGAAGGAACTTTCATTGCCATTTCTCGACGTCATATTACCCAGTTGGTATTTAGGCAATTTAAAATATTCAGATGGCAAAAAATTAATCAGCCAACTTTGTTTGTGAATAACTTTTTTACTAAAAAACAATATTTTAAATGACGTAAATCTTTATTTTGGCTGTTTGTATACTGCAGCTACTTAGTTCACAAGTGGCAAACATGAGTGACTTGACTACCATTGCAAAAATTATAAATTTTACGATAAAGTGATTAATTTTGCGCCACTTTATATAACAGCTATGCAAAAAACTCGTTACACACTTTACTCAAAAAATTGTATTTTTGTTTCGAAAAGATGTGGAAAACAAGATGCAAGAGCTACTTACCTTCACAGGCGATATATTTTTGTTATTAAACTGTTTGCCCGAGGTCTTTCTCGAATTGGTGGCCAGCACCTTGTTAAAAAAACTAAAGAAAAAAATTAACACAGCTAAATGTGGCTAATTTCCAGTTTCTAGACAATACAATAAACGTCGACTTGCCGTTCCGACTCAACAATTTTCATGATTTCATCGACGTTTGCTACGACCGGCTTACCAGAATGTAATCGTTTGTACCACCGCTATACTATTGCACCCGATACAGTATTGAGTCCATACCGAGCACCAATATTTTGGCCGAATACTTCGACTTTTTACCAAAGGTGTAGCGGTACTGAATAATGTTTCGAACTTTACGCTGGAACACTCGAACACGGACTTCGCAAAGCACAAAACTGTCAAAGAACTCTTCATTTAAGGAGTCAGCTTTAAATCGGTGCAGACGCTTGGACGATGACGACAACTGATGAGAGAGCAATGGGGTCGTTCGAGAGAAAAACTCGCCTCTTCCCATAGGCGAGAATGAGTTCCGTATCCGATGGAACAGCGAGCTGTATGAGCCATGCCGAAATGTGGACATAGTGAAATGCTGAAAACAGTGAACACCTCACGGAATCCCTTACCGCAGTCCCTTACCGTGCACAGAAACTCACCCCCGACAACAACTGCGTTCTTTTAATTACATATTTACACAATACATCGGTTTGTGTGTGTATGTGTTTGGTTGTATCTACACAATGTTGCCATTGATATTTTTGCTTACACATTTCTTCACACATCCGCGTTATCAGTTACAATTTTTCATTGTTTAATAAACCAACGCCCAAAACCAACAAATGCAAATAGTTCATTTATCTATAATTAACATTATTCAACAGTATTTTTAAGCTATTTTAACAAAAATTATCATTTTTCTAAGTTTATTTTGTAATATAAATAATTTCGAAATGTACTGCTTGGAAACACTGTGTGGTGAGAGAGCAATCAGCTGAGTCGGTATTACGGGATTTTTTTAACAATCGTGTAATAAAATCTAAGGTACTACGATACGGAAGGAAGGAACTTTTCATTTACATAGGGTTCTCATTAGTTTGATCGGAACAGCTGAGTCGGGATTGCGCTTACGGTGTTCACTGCTTTCAGCAAAACGTATAAAATTACAGCAGCTACATTGGCTTAGCCACTTCTCGAGGAGAGGGAATCCACTAGTGTTCGACGAGGAAGATCAAGGGGAGACCAACTGACACATAACCTTAATATAACATAACCTCAAAAAATAAATGCCATGAAATTAATTACCAAATTATAAATAAAAAAAGTTATTCCAACAATATTTCTGTTTTGCGGCCACCGTGGCCGAATGGGTTGGTGCGTGACTACCATTCGGAATTCACAGAGAGAACGTAGGTTCGAATCTCGGTGAAATATTAAAAAATTAAGAGAAAGTTTTTTCTAATAGCGGTCGCCCCTCGGCAGGCAATGGCAAACCTCCCAGTGTATTTCTGCCATGAAAAAGAGTCGGAGTTCGGAGTCGGCTTGAAACTTTAGGTCCATCCATTTGTGGAACAACATCAAGACGCACACCACAAATATGAGGAGGACCTCGTCCAGACACCCAAAAAGGGTGTACGCGCCAACTATATATATATATATATATCTGATAATTTTAAGCTCTCAAGCTCTTAAAAAACGCCTAATAGTAAAACTCAATGGGTTGTAAAACTGCGCACTCAAAATCTTTCTGAAAATTCTGATTAAACAGTTTTGAAATTTTGAAGAAAATTTGTTGATTTTTTTTTTTAATTTTGTACAGAGTCAGAAACTTTAAGTTTTACTCGTACATGGTTTTTGTCGTAGACTTAACTATATTTTTATATAAAATTTAATAAAAAATAAACAAATATCAAAACTTTGCAATATGTCGCGCTGCTATTATTGTGAGCACAAGTGTATGCGCCAGTATATTTCACTATTTTAGGCCTCTATTATTCATGAATTGTTTTTTTTACAGCTACTAATTTACTTCCGAAAATAAGTTAAGCACTTCACAAATTGGGCCATTTTTAGTTCACCAGCATAGGAAGCTTGACGATCTTTCTCGCTCTGCAATTCGCAACTTACTTTACCGCTTCTTTTCATTTAATACACGACTTGCATAAATAAACTGCGCTGCTAACCAAATGTGCCCATCTCGCCAATATTACAGCCATATTTTGCCTTATTAGTATAATAGAGTCGCCCGAATTTGGGACAAAACGAGCATAAAGGCAGTCCATAGGGACATATCTACGCGCAGTTTGCTCGTATTCAAGTGGTTAATAAATAAATTGTGTGACCTAAATAAAGCAGTAACAAGCGAGAAAGGCAGGAAAATTAAGAAAAACAAAACACTAAAGAGTAACAAGAAAAATTTAGCATCAAATAACAAGGCAGCGAAGGAAATGTCAAAAAGTAGTGCCACACACTTGCAACAACACAAACGCGCATAGGCACAAATGACGACCAATAACCAGCCAAGCATAGCAATCACTTGGCGCTGGGCTGAATTTATGCGCAACAATAAAAACAGCAGAGCTTGCGTTCTACATACAGATACATATATTACAGTTAAAACTAACAATACGAATGCAGCTTAGCTTTTGGGCTGGATTATTTGCGGCGATTTAGTTACCAGCGCACACACACGCAAAGATACAAATAAATAGAAGCAATCACTAACCGCCCAGTTGATAATCGGCACAATAAGAACAACAGCAACAATAGCAACAACAACCAGGGATATGGCTACACAATTTATGCTATTCCTTGCGCTTATCCTGCTCAGACGCAGCTGTTCCATAGCTCAGCGCTGAGTAATTGCTTGGCCGGCGGGTTTTGGGCGCATCGACGCTAGCCAGTATCATCACATCTATCCAACTGCTGTCCCTAAAATAATCATTTGTCGTCGCAAATATTGCTTTATTTTTTACACTTCTACGAACGTATTTCTCTTTCTTTGAAGTGCGCTGTTGGAATTCATATTTTCGTCTGCCTCGATTGACTTTATTATTGCACGTGCTGCCTTAATTTGGCCAATTCCAGCAATTCCCGTAATTCGTGGTATTCATCGACCCCAACTATGGCAACCTAAATAAATGTTGGAATGCTTGCTATTTATTTATGAAGCGGTCTGCTTCTTTTTACACATTTATTAGTAGATATGTACGTCAGGCAGGTTTTGTTGGCTTTTCATAGATTCAATAAATTCATCGAGCTGCTGACACATGAGCTGGATGGAAACCAAAAAATACAACAAAAAACGATTTATAATAATATCGTAATATTGGTAATGTTTCAGATGACAAGCATTATTACGACGACGAACACTAGTTCCACCGGGTGCCACAAAAATCCTAGGCTCATTAAAATTAAATAGCTTAGTTATTTATGCAATTTAAATATTTATTCAATTTATTCAAAATTCATTTTTTTTTTTTCAATTAATAATCTAGAAATACAGTATTTCTTATAAAGAGCTCACTGCTAAATCATTCAAAAAATTAAAACTAAAATTTACTTGTTTCATTTTCTTATAGTTTACAGAGAAAGAAAATTAAAGAATACTCTATATACAGGTGGAATCTACTATAGTTAAATAACCCATTTAGTAACATTTTGAAGGGGTGTTTTGTGGAAGAAAAATCTAGACCACATTATATTAAATTCTCTAGGAACTCTAGAAATCGGAGCTTTGGAAGCATAATTCGCTCTGACCATCACTAACCAGAAAATATCATGATTTCGTAAGCTTCGTTGAGTTGGGGAATCAATCGCCCCACTTATCAAATCGAAAACGAAAGTGAGAGAGAGAGCAGTTAGTCCTTCCTTTGGATCATTGAAATTGAAAGAACGCATAGCATAATGCCCAAAGACTTTCTGGACACGTTCAAACCTACTAATATAATATAATTTGGTCTCAAAATAAAGACGGCGTATTCCAGTTTCGAATGCACCTCAAAGGTATATGTACAAGTATAACAGTTTCAGAGTATATGGATGAAGAAAGTCTTTAGTTCGGACTTTCTTGCCACGTGGAACTTGTGGCATCAGCTACAAGGGTTATTTTTCTGAGAATAGCTTATTTACAGAAGTTTTCAATTACAGCGTTCAAGCTTTCCAATAAAATAAAACAAATAGATAGTTTAGGTAACATTTCGTCAATAGTTTTTAATTATTTATTTATTTTCATAGGCACTTGATGACATTACTGAATGTGGAGTTTAAGTTTCGGAAAATAAATGCCGTAGGTGGCTCTTCTTAGTAAACCACTTTGAAATGGCATCTTCACAGAAACGCGGCTCAATTCCATAAAGAGCACAAGTGATGTTGATCTTCACTACCGCAATCACTTGCGGTTTACCAACCTCGGCCAGAGATTGTCTCACAGTGAGCGCAATTCCTTGCGCAATTTCGAAGAAATAAAGCCAGATCTAAACCTAAAGCTCCCGTGGATTACCATCACTCCATACCTGGTGAAATTGCTTATTTAGATTAAATATAGATTTATTGGAGGTGTTCACTTCGAACTACGGTATTTTGTGCCCTCTACTCTTGTCAGTACCTCATCCAGACCCAGCACCCTTATTAAACTTAAGAAAGAGCTGGGTTGAGCTGAGTGTAAGTCGCCGTGAGCATTCTCAGTTTCTCTTTCAGAAGATTTATGAGTTTTTTGAACCTCTTTTGGTTGTAAATTTGAAAAATGCATTATTAAAATATTTGTGACAATTAGGTAGGGAAGCAATCCGCGATTTCTCTTAGGAAAAGCGAAATCTGCCGCTACTTATGGCACTTTTAGCCACTACGTATTTCTGTCGCCTTCCAGAATTTTTACACAGCACGCACAGTCCGCACTCATTTAGAAGTGGAATGCGGCTCATGGGCAGTCAACTAACTAAAGGAGAAGGAGATGAACTTTAGTTTGACCACTAACTTACTCACCGCCCACTATGAGGCACAAAAATAGCCCATTGGAAAGACTGCTTTAAATATAATAAAAGTGTGTGTGTGTGTAATAAGGTAAAATCATCACAACACACCAACTTTCGTTGCCCCAACTATGTTACTTCCACTTAATCTTCCTAATCTAGTGCAAACACCCCACAGAGTCATCTACCGTATGTTAGTAATTTACTGGTATGCAATAAAGTAGCAACATATGGTCCTGGAATTTGTGGCAAAGGTACCCACAATATCAACGGCACAAAGTAAGCAATAACAGGTAATATAAAGTTTAAACTGATAAGAAGCGCATTGTTATCTCATCGCCATAATTTCTGTGACAACCAGACAATTCTGTGAAAACTTGATAACATTTCAACCAGCTTATCTAAGATTTTAAATTGGAATATGACACAGGCTTGGTAAACACAAAAACAAAACAAAAGCTGAACATTTTTAAGAAAATAAAATACCAAAAAAATGAACAAAGGAATAAAGAGAAAATATTTATTGTGGAAGAAAGATCTGAAAAAGCGATAAGTTCGTTTGAGGAAGTTGAAATGTACACGCGCTTAAATAGATTATAAAAAAATGTTAATATTTAAATAAAAAGTTGAAACGTGCTGAGCAAGTTTGACAACAATAGAAATGTAAATAATAACATAGTTGGGAATGTAGCTATGAAATCATTGATAAATTTAAATTGCTGGGTAAGTACCCGTATTTTTCAGCTTGCGGAGACTAGGGTGTCGAAAAAGAAGAAGAACTAGTGAAAGGAGGTAACCTTAGCTCAAAAAATGAGCACAAATGTATCTGCTAAATCTTCTACATTATTTAGAAAGGTCACATTTTTATAGCAAAAGGATGCGCATTTTGCAAAGAAGTTGCAGGTGCAGAGTTGCTGACAAATTCTCTTAAGGGTGAAGCTACTCTAAGCACCGAAAAACAATTTGCTTTTGTGATTTGCTTCTGCACAGTTGCAAAAACAATTGAGATTAGAAAAATTGCGATTATTATAAAAAAAAGTGATTTATTCTTAAAGTTCATAGTGGAAGCAGCTGTCATTACGGTGAATGGCTAGCGCTATCGAGCAAGGTAGACTGAATTTTTGGCCACGTTGTTTCGTTAGGAGGTTAGGATAATAGGTCTATTTATAAGTTCGTGCGGTTTTACAACAGATGGCGTAACTTGATTATTATTCCATCGATCCACATTTCCAAACATTCATTGGAGAGCTACTGTCGTAAGGCACAAACGTCAGTATAAGTTTTTTATTTGAAGCGTAAACAACAATATTTTTACCACACTTGAAAATGTCGAATTTCGTGCCAAATAATGTGTTTTTGCGGGGAATTCTTCTTCATTATTTTAATATGAAGAAAAAAGCAGCCGAAAGTCATCGTATCTTGGTGGAAGTTTATGGTGAGCATGCTCTATCTGAGCGAACGTGCCAGAAGTGGTTTGCACGCTTTAAAAGTGGTGATTTTGGCTTGGAAGACGAAGAACGCGAGGGTGCGCCGCCAAAGTTCATGGATACCGAATTGGAGGAATTGCTCGATCAAGATCCGGCTCAAACGCAAGAAGAGGTTGCAAAAACTTTGGGAGTTGATCAATCAACCATTTCCAAACGTTTAAAAGCCATGGGAATGATCCGAAAGGTAGGCCATTGGGTGCCGTATGAATTGAAGCCAAGAGACGTTGAACGCCGTTTTATGGCATGCGAACAACTGCTTCAACGGCACAAAAGAAAGGGTTTTTTGCATCGAATTGTGACTGGCGATGAAAAGTGGGTCCATTACGACAATCCAAAACGTCGGGCAACGTATGGATACCCTGGCCATGCTTCAACATCGACGTCGGCGCAGAATATTCATGGCCTGAAGGTTATGCTGTGTATCTGGTGGGACCAGCTGGGTGTTGTGTATTATGAGCTACTGAAACCGAATGAAACGATTACGGGGGATGTCTACCGACGACAATTGATGCGTTTGAGCCGAGCACTGCGAGAAAAACGGCCGCAATACGCCGATAGACACGACAAAGTTATTTTGCAACATGACAATGCTCGGCCACATGTTGCACAAGTGGTCAAAACATACTTAGAAACGCTCAAATGGGATGTCCTACCCCACCCGCTGTATAGTCCAGACCTTGCGCCATCCGATTACTATCTCTTCCGATCGATGCAACATGGCCTGGCTGACCAGCACTTCCGTAATTACGATGAAGTCAAAAAATGGATCGATTCGTGGATTGCGGCAAAACCGACCGAATTTTTCACAAAGGCAATCCGTGAATTGCCAGAAAGATGGGAAAAAGTAGTAGTAAGCGATGGACAATATTTTGAATATTAAATTTGTAACCATTTTACGTCAATAAAGTTTCAAATTTCGAAAAAAACCGCACGAACTTATTCATAGTCCTATTAAATGGCTGCCCTTGCGAGGGGCCCACTTAGACGAATACTCAAAATTTGTGCGTTGTGATACCATACAAGGGGAGGGGAGGAGAAAGAACCGGAAGAATGAAGAAGGAACCGGACAGTAAGAAGGGGCTTTGTATTAGCGGATAACGATCAATGGTGGTGATTTACGTTCGTATTAACCGCTTCATGCTACCGCTGAATTTCACCAGGTGTATGATATTAACACCCGCAATATCCGCAGGTGTAACGAAAAAGCGATGCCCAGATGTCTAAACTTTTGCCCGACGAGAGTAGGGCAGCTGAGAAGAAGGTGCTGAGATGATTCCGGAGAAAAGACTTGAAGCAATCCCAAGCCTCATCGCATGGCCGGTAAGGATACCTGTCAATTTCGAGAGCTGCAACTTTGTTAGCCTTAAAAGTTCCTTCTAGCGCTCCCGGTCTACCCGTGACCAGAAGGGACTCGCGACTTTGCACGTTTGCACACTATCCCAGTGCTCTTTCCAGGAGCTGTGGTCTGCTCTCTCAAGAAAACTCCAATCCTCTCATTGTGCAAATGAAACTGTCTCCAAAATTCAGCCAGCTCATCAGCCCCGCTATGCCACTGTGATCGGACACCCAATTGAGCCTAAAATCGAAGTACTTGGATCCAGTCGAGAGAGAAGCCAGCCATTCCCCGACTAATTCCGAATGCACAAACAACGATCCCAAAACCCTAATTATCGCTTGGCTATCGGAGTAGATATTTAAGTTCTTTACAGTAATTACAGAAGTAAGCAACCAATCCACTGCTCTACTAATCCGCTTGGAAAACATTACAGTTGTCCAAAAGCCTAAACGTTGTTTCATACTTGATAACATTTTGCATGACTGAAAACTAACCGTTAACGGCATCATTGTGAGAAACGGCCCTTAGTATTTCATCACTTAAATGTGGTTAGGGTTGGCGAATTTTCTGATTTTATAGGAGCTGCTTTAAAAGTATGTAAAGGGTTTTTCAATTGGCGCGGGTCGATTTTGGCGCCCTGTGTCAGCCATTTGTTTTGGTGACATCTGTCAAATCTTTTGTTTATTATTCAGTTGTTTATGCCAAATCTTCATGGCAAGTTACACGATTGAACAGCACGTTCAAATGATAAAACTTTATTATCAAAATGAGTGTTCATTAACGCAAACGTTGCGCGCATTGCGCCCATTTTTCGGTGGACGTGGTGGCCCTTCCAATTTCTTATGGCCCATATTGAACCATATGGACCTAGACGACATGGACGGCGCTACGTGCCACACAGCAAACGCCATTTTATTCCATTCAACATCTACCCGCCCTTATTGAAAAACCCTTTAGTTCTTCCGTTGAATATTCACCTTTAAAACTTTAAAGCATTCAAGTCTAAATAAAAATCGCTACCAATAAAGAAGAAGTATAAGTCAAGAATAAAAAAAAGCGCAGAGCACTTTATTTTTATCGAAAATCTCATTCGTTTGTTCTCTTCCCTTCTACAAACTTTTATCATTTCAATGCATCCAATCAAACAGTTTTGAAGGAAAACGCAGAGCAAACCGCAAAAAGCAAATAAACCCGTGGAAACTCGCACATTGACTCTACCAAGCGCCGATAAGGAAGGAAAAAAGTGCTGCGACGCGAAACTGAAGCAAATTAAAGGAGGTACTCTCAGGTAAATACGCATACATACTTACATACATATGTAGATTTGAGGAAGAGTGTGCGTTGCACGTACAACGATTTGCTGCACGTTTTTGGGCAACTAAAATAAATAAATAACCAAGGAAAAGGCGAAAAAAGCGAACGACAACAGCAAATAAGCGCGGCAACAAAAGGGTAGGACAAAAATAAATACAAGTAGGTACAATAAAAATATATTTTTTCTGCTGTTTTGCTGCTCAATGTTGACTTGGTGATCTCTAGCTTTGACTGGCGGTTTACTTGAAAGCGTTTTTGAGTATTCACTTGATTGTCTGTTTGCTTGGTTGGCTGCTTGGTTGGTTGCGCCCACTTTCCCGACTGTTTTGCATTTACAAAAGTGACTTTCTGCCTGGCTTTCATTGTCAGTCTTTACTTTCATTTGCATTACATTTTTTTCGGAGATTTTTTTTATCTGTTCAAGAAAATTTTCGTTTTTTCGTTCGTGTCCCCACTGCATTTGCCTGCTGACTTATTTTCGTTCATCAAATTTTTATTTATTTATTGTTTTTTTTCTGAGGCAATACAAGTAATTGTTACTCGGTTGGTTGGTTAGTGCAAGGGATTGTGGGTTGAATGGTTAGTTGTTGAGTTATTTGTTTTCTTTTTCGCTTTTTCCGTTCGGTTGATTGTGCAGTTGTTTACTTGGCATTGTTGAAAAAACACAGAAGACCTCTAAAAAATGCTACTGTAGCAACTCTGTGGTTTCTTGTTGTTATTATTGCATTTCAGCTGGGGTCTTAAAGATGTGGATGCTGATATGTTTCTTAATATTAAATCTTTTACAGCTTTTGTGCATAGTAGCTGCTTTTTTCTTGATTTAACGTCTCTTTATTATTTTCAATCGGATGTCTGCTCATCCCACGAAGATTAAATTATTATCTTCAGAAATGTTAAATACTTAAGCTAAATAATATTTTGTATGTACAGGTAGGAAATATTTTACTATTTAATATAAATTTGTGTATCGAAATACTCGTACAAGGAGGCACTCAAATAATCATCCCTTCGGAACATTTCCATAGTAGCTGCTTTTTTCTTGATTTAACGTCTCTTTATTATTTTTAATCGGATGTCTGCTCATCCCACGAAGATTAAATTATTATCTTCAGAAATGTTAAATACTTAAGCTAAATAATATTTTTTATGTACAGGTAGGAAATATTTTACTAATATAAATTTGTGTATCGAAATACTCGTACAAGGAGGCACACAAATAATCATCCCTTCGGAACATTTCCAATTTTTGCAAATGGCGTCGTACGTCAATCACATTTGGCAATAAGACAGCTGCAGTATACAAACAGCCAAGAGATGGAGCGCGTTAAGGCCAAAATGAAGATTTTCAGCACTCAAAATTACTTTTTTTTATTGAGTAAAAAACTCAGTGAGAGTTATTCTAAAACAAAATTGGATGATTAATTTTGTGCCATCTTATACATACACATTTCTTTAAGACTATATTTTTATATGGACTGTTTTTGAATCAAGTAATCCAAAGGGGCATCTGTCGCAGAAGCTTGGACGATGACATTAGCCGATGAGGCGTGGATCCATTTCGGTTTTTCGACCACCAAATGTGAAAATTTTGATTGCTTGTATAGTCGTTGAGGTGATGAAATGAGCTTCATCTGAAATGTCTATTTTTCGCTAAAAATATTTACCTGCAACCAAGCATTCTGCAGGCCTTTGAGTGAATCGAACTAGCATTGGATGGTCAAATGTCTAGCCATAAATTTAATGTCGGGCTCATTTACTTACTTAATTGGCCGTAACAACCCGTTACCTAGTTACAGCCTGCCGAATAATGTCTCGCCAGACGTCTCGGTTTTCCGCACATCGCTTTCAGTTTCTTAAGTCAAGAGACGCCATGTCATCTTCAATTTGGTTTTTTCACCGAGGACGTCCTCTTCCCCATCGAGCGCCAATTAGCGTTTCAAACACCTTCTTTGCCAAAGCAGTTCCTTCCATACGGACGACATAACCCAGCCACCTTAGTCGCTGAAGGGTGACTCGTTTGACTAATACCTCCGTAAAGCTCGTACAGTTCGTGGTTCATTCGAATGCGGAAACCGTTATCTACGCGAGCAGGACCAAAGTTTTTGCGAAGTATTTTCCTCTCGAATAATCCAAAAGCTGCTTTTTGATTGTCCAAGCTTCAGCGCCGTAGAGAATCACCGGGATTATGAGCGTCTAGTAGAGTATTTTTTCGTTCGCCGAGAGAGCGTTTTACTACTCAATTGCGCCCTAAGTAGCACCTGTTGACAAGAGTTATCCTTCGCTGTGGAAGTAAAAAAATTCAATATTTCGAATTCCAAGTGCTAAATGGACCGGCCGGTATGAACTTCAGAATAAGTTGCACTAAGATAGCCACGGACGCACTAATCAGTTCTGCAAATCAAAGATGGATTAGCGTTAATACCAGTGAAATTGCTAGGCAAACATGGCCAAGGCTAAATCTGTCCAAGAGTATTATAAAATTGAGTAGACTTCAAATTAGGACCTTAGTAGGTGCCCTCACAGGACATAGTCTCATAGGAAATCGTGCTTGGAGATTAGGCGTTTACACGAATAATTTCTGTCGTAGCTCAGAAGCAGGAACCGATATTTAAGATCCTACTTTTTAATGAATATAGATAATCTATACACTTTAGGTATCAACAACCTTTTACGCTTTGTCAAAAGCTCAGGATGGTTCAACGGACCAATTTCGTGGTCTAAGTGGCGTCGTTGTCTCTATGTGCGATGCGGCTGCCAAACCTAACCTAACTTAACCTAAGGTAGCCACGAGTTGAATAACGAAATAAATACCCCTGAGCACAAACAAGTTTCGCTCGACTTTTGCAACGAACTTGCCTCATCACAGTAGCATAATGGCCTCGCCCAGCAATAAATGCATTATAACGGAATTTTTCAAGCACCCTTGTATAGTGAAAATGAATGTAATATTAAAAACACCAAAAAGCAATAAGAACGGAATTCGTTAAAATTGCATAGCATTAAAATATTTGACGTTTGCTCCTCAACGCTGTTGCATATTTATGTGTTGCATGCAGCAAAAGCATACATTGGCTAGTAATTTAACAATTTCACGAGAGCCAGTAATTCAAGCTAATTAAGTGCAAAATGAAACGAACAAAAGCAATAAAACAATGCCAGCTAATATTGCAAAGGTAGCAGCAACAAAGTGAGTCAACAGAATCAAATAAAAAATGCGAAACATAATAGCAAAAATAACAACCATAACCGATGTTT
The DNA here is from genome assembly GCF_028408465.1 of Anastrepha ludens. NCBI lineage: Eukaryota > Metazoa > Arthropoda > Insecta > Diptera > Tephritidae > Anastrepha > Anastrepha ludens. Next base: position 112,083,701 of record NC_071500.1, on the reverse strand, counting down.
TTTTTTGTTGATTGTTTTTGCTGCTGCTGCTGCTGCTGTATGATTGTACATTTCTTGCAATTATTGCAAATTCTTGCGCTTTTTTATTTTAAAATAGGAAATGGGAAAAAGAACTACTTTTGCCATAATTACATTTCACTGGTATTTCATTGTTGTAAGTTGCAGGTATGCAAACAATAACAAAAACGGGCCAACACTGGGAGACAAGTTGGCGGCCACCAGGGCAGCGGTCGACCCCAGTTTGTTTATTCTCCACTGAACGCTCCACCTCAGTGGGTTTTTTACGTTGTGCGATTCGAATTCCACATTGCTGCAGTTGCAATTGCCGTTGTTGTTGCTGCTGCTGGCGGGTTTCCGGTGTGTTACTCTTTTGAAATATTCTAAGGTTACAACACAAAGAAAATGTGGCATATATGTATGTACGTGTGTGTGTGTGTGTATGCATATGTAAATACTGCCGCATAGAACAATGCACTGCCGCTTAAGCTGATACTGTGCTATTCGTTGCTGTTGTTGTTGCGCTGCTGGTGGCAAACAGCGCGCACAAACCGCAGCAACATTTAATATGTCGCAGCGATTGCTTGCTTTTTGTTTGGTGGCATTTGGAATTCCAGCAAATCACTCACTCACTTCTTGCCACTTGCCGCAACAGCTCCCAATAGCAGTGATGCCACTCCCCTAACCCATTTCATTCCTTGCGCCGCAGTGCAGAGCAATTTTTTTTCGCTTCGTTGCAGTTAAATTCAGATAAATAGCAAAACAGCTGATTACTTATTGTACTTGGGTGTGCTCTCGTTCAGCAGCAGCAGCAACAGCAAAAACAACTATAGAAAGTTGCTGTCACCAGTATTCGAGCTGCATTTGTTGCACGGTGTGTTGCCTTCTCATTGTTGCCGTACCGCAGATTGCTACGGTTTGCGGCTGATGTGGTACAGTGTAACGTTTTTATGAAAAACTTGTATTGAAGATGAAGTTTTTTGAGGCTGTTCAACATTTTGTATGCCTTAAACTGAATTAAACCTTTAGTAGGCCACTCCTATCAGTTTTTTATTTAGTTTGGAATTCTGCAGAAGCTGTCTGGAGGATGAGGCGGAATCATCTCAACATCTCATTATCTTCTTTTCAGCTATCCTGCTCTCATTGCGCTAAGATTCAGGCATCTGGGCTCTCACTTTTTTGCTACACCTGTAGATATAGCAGGTTTAAGTATCAAACACCTGGTGAATTTCATCAATAACTTGAAGCGATTGATACAAATGTAATTAGCAAGCGTTGTTCATTATCCCTCCTTTTCTTCTTCCTTCTTTTTTCCTTTTTTTCGCCTGGTTGGTTCTTTTCCCTCTGCTTTTCCTCTGTATGGCAACACAATTAACGAACTTTGATTATTTTTCCAAGTGGGTCACTCACGTAGGCGGCCATTTATCCTATCCTATCTTATGCTAGTTTAAAATTCCACTAACCTTTAATCATTCCACTAATCAGGCCAGGAAGATCTATTCAAGGGCAGTCGCGCTGGCGTCTGCCTTTGATCAACTCCGTCCTTTACGAATGATTGGAAATACGTACCTCCAAAAAACGGCTTTTTCTATGTACATGAATGCATGCCTTGGTTGAGAAAAGTCATTTCAAAGAAGAGTATTTTTAGTAAAATTTCTGGTAGCACGTGGATGAGCGACTCACTTCAATCTATATCTATGCATACCAGCGCAGAATCCTACTGCCAAATCCCCGACGACGTGACAGCCAAAGTTATCTGACTATTTTGCTTCGGATGGCCAAACTTTGTAATCCATTACCTTGACATGCCTGCGAGGAAAGCGACAACGTAAAAGGCTAAAGTAGTCATCAAAACATACGCCAAATGGGAAGCCTATGGCGAAGTGTGACCTAAAGGGATGCAAGGCCCCAGAAGTCGACTGAGTGCCAGCTGAACATGGAAAAACACTCCAAAACAAAGTAAAATGTTTCAGATACATGGATATTTTTGAAGAATTGAAGACTACTTGTGAGAAACTCATTACACCAGCTCAATCTAGCTTCAGAGCGGTTGAACATTAGGGTGGCTCACAACAAGTCGAAATACAGAATTTTTATCACGACGCCGCTCTCAATTGTGGTATATTGAAATGAAAGGGCATGTTTTATTTAATTTTTTTAATGGTGTCGCAAAGCCTATAAAACTCTCACTGTACTTATATTTTATACGAGAAAAAAGCCCTTTTTTATCGCATATTTTGAAGTAGAAGGTAGTACATTACTTGTCTGTTTCTTTTTTCTTCCCCTCAGAGAGTCAAAATAAAGTAAAAAATACCAGAAAAGTGGGTTTGGCAAATTAAAAGTTCATTTTTGCCGATCAGTGTCCTTAAAATATGAAATTCTAATTTTGAAGCCGCATATAAAAACTAACAAATAAGACCTTGCGGCGCTGTAAAAATAGTTAATTTAAGTAATTGTAGCCGAATGCGTTGGCACGTGACTACCATTCAGAAGTTCGCAGATTCGAAACCCCGAGCACAAAACACAAGTATATCGAAACAGTTTTTTTCAATAGCAGCCGCCCCTCAGCAGGCAATGGCAAACCTCCGAGTTTATTTCTCCCATCTGTCCTCATAAAAAGCCAACAACAGTTCGGAGGCGACATAAAACTGTTGGTCCCTCCATTTGTGGAAAACATCAAGACGCACACGAAAAATAAGAGAAGGCCAGATACACAAAACCGAGTGTAAGAGTTATATACTTATATATATGTACATATAATTTTTCCTGTGATCGTTTGCACATTTCTGAAGTTAAATTAAAGTGAAAAATAAATAATATTTTAGCGATTAAACAGGGTGACCGATGGGAATCTGACGTTTTTGAAATGAACAGTACACAGTTATTTTAAATGAAATATTTTATTTTAATACACAAAATTCTTTGTCATGACATGCCATTTGAAGATGAATATTATTTGTGGAAAATTACGTCGGGTAAGTGGTGCCCATCCTCCTGAATGCAGTTTTCCAGCCTTCTCCAAAAATCGGCCATCACACGAGTCATCTAATTCGGACCTGGTGGCTTCTTTTTCACAATAGATCCTGTTGTTCGTAGATTATGAACCCAACTGAGAATCGTGTTGCGGCTTGGAACGGTTCCACGACGCCCACGATTGAAACGCACACGAAAAAGTCGCTGCATGGTAATAACAGACCCGCCATTCTGCACAAATGCGTCATACGCAAACATGCGATGTTCAACCGTCCACCGCTCCATAGCTACTGAAACGGCATCGAATGGCGAGATTACTGGCTTGTAATTCGCCTCCCTACTCCACTCACCGGCAGAGTACTAGCCATCCCAAAAACGTCAGATTCCCGTCGGTCACCCTGTATATCAAATTTGCAAAAGCTCGAAATTTTCCTAATAAAACGCTTGGGAAAATTTTGGGAATTCGCATAAAATATCAACATATTTCAATATAAAAAAATCTTGTATTACCTTTTTTAACATTCAGTGGTTTGACTTTTGTGTACCACCCTAGTGGAAATTAATATTAATACGTAGTTCAAACCGCGATGCCAATGTTGCATATTTTCGGGAGCATTGTTAACTAACTTAGAACCTTTTTTTTGCACTTTATGCAAAATGGGTTCAAACAAAATTCTTTATGCATTTATTTTTATTATTATTTTATTATTCATTATGCAACAAAACTAAAGACCCGTTTTGAATAAATTAAGGATCACATATTTTCTATTTAGAAAATAGAAAATCAACTCCTGTATCTCTTTTTCAAAAAAGCCTCGCCATCTCGGTACTCTATTCAGGTGCCGGATATCTATTAAGTGAGCTGATGAGACTCATCAGCGACACTGGATGGCTCAATTAAGAACAGTTTAGTGAAATGTGGTATCAAGGTAACAGACCGCCATCTTTGACCTGAAATTGTCGCTGGATTTAGCGGAAGCCACCACCGCCTACCCTAACCAGCACAAACAACAGAGGTAACTGAAGGTAGAAAATCTCTAAAACGGAGAAGGTGCAGTCACAGTCTGCGCACGTTCCGCCACTTAAACTCAGCCACCTTACGAAAAAAAAAACTTTTGTTGCAAAAGGCCGTCAAATCGCACCACTTAGTTTCTTGTTTTTTAGAGGTTAAATTAGAAAATCAATTAGAATTTCGAACATCGAAACGAATGTTAAGGATGCGAGAACTTTTATTTGCCCGCAGTAAAGCAGACCTGTGAGTTTAAAATTGCTACCAGAAAGTGATTATACCTACCTCCACGCTGGGCAAAACAATTAATGAATACTACAATAAAAATAATGACCAGCAAATTAATCTATTTAATTGTGAAATTCTTTCAGTTCGTACACTGCGCTGCTCACACTGTGCCCCGCCTGAGTCACTGGCAATGGTGTCGATGGCTTTAGCGACGGTGATGTTGATGGCGTTGCCTTTGCCTTTGGCTCTGGTGATCGTTGGTTGCCCTCGCAGCGTTTAACCTTCAGCAAGTACAAATGTAACCGCATACCCATATTTAACCACACTTTTATGTAAGTATATGTATGTTCCTATGTAGGTGTGCTCGCACAAATTACAATGTATGCTCTCAAATATAATATTCATGCAATACTCTTCTTATAATCGGTATGCAAAGTTTTAAGAACCTCAAACAATAGCAATAAATAGCAGCGCGTTGAAGTGTTCTCAAGTCGGGTGTTTGTTGCTGAAAGTTATGAGTGGAATTTCGCGCTGCACTGCACACACAAGCACACACATACGCGCTCATATGCACGGTTCTCCACTTCAAGAAGAAGCAGCCAACCACAAGTGTGACAATTACATACTCATACAATTACATACACACTCGTAAATAAAAGTGCACTTATGCACATACAAATGTAGTTAGAAGAGTGTATGTGTGTGCTACATACATACATACACATGAGGATGTGCCTACGCTTGCAGAAGTAAACACTTGGATGGGCAAAGTGTAAAAAGTTGGTATGCAATTGTTTTTATTGTTATAAGTAAAATTTATGTATGTATGTTTAAATAAATTTAAATAAAATAAGTACTAATGCTTACTTGAGAGGCCATGCAAACAAACCTAACCCCCGATTACCAATTCTCATGCCCATATACTCGTATTTACATATATAAAAAGTGATCAGATTAGAGGTACTTTTTCCAATAGGGTTTTTTGACAGATCACGTGTGACTACTGTCAAACTGAATACATAATTTTTTTCAGTATTTATTGAGATTTCATCTTGAAAAGACTTACGTCTCAACAACGCTTGCAAATCGCTTCATCGCAAGCTCAGGCCACCATATGGTGTCCAGCGATGAGGCCCATTTTTAGCTTAATGGCTACGACAATAAGCCTAATTGCCATATTTGAGCAGAAGAGCATCCCGAAGGCATTCAAGAACACCCATTACATCCATTGAAAACAACCGTTTGATGCCGCCTATGGGCTGAACGAATCATCGGCCTATATTTCTTCATGGCGCCCTTGTAAGAGTGAATGGCGAACGCTATCGCGCGATAGTAAATGACTTTTGATATCTGAAATTGAAGCCCCTGATCTCCACAACATTTGGTTACAACAAGACGGTGCTACTTTCCATACAGCCCGTGCAGGAATGGGTTGCTTTGAAATTGGAAGGAATTGGGTAAATGCTTTGTGAAGTATTGGAAGCCAACATTACTAATGTTATGCACGAGATACCGGCCGAGGTGCTTCAGCGAAATCTAAGTAGATCTTATGGTGCCAAGGAGCCAAAGTGATCGCTTCTTAACACATTAGTGCCAAAGATCACAAGCCTGATTCGAGCGAAGGCCGAGCAGGCATACAGAAAGTGGTACGCCGTCTCATCTCCTCTCCATCTCCTGGTCAGAGTGCACTGTCTAAAATGCTTACCTTTTCCATGTGCTTCGCCCATAGAAAGTGGCCCGTCATCAGTACAACCAGCTGCCTGTAGTCATTTCTGCTTAATGACAGGAGGATCTGTTTGCAGTTGCTCGTACATAACAGGTAACATCAGTTTTGTCCATCTGCAGCCTCTCTCAGTCTGCCAAGCTTGCTTGTGGGTTGAAGTAACCCGTTGGTTGAAGTAACCCGTCGTAACTGTGGCTTTTATGGCTGTGAGATTAAAATTGCTAAAGAAGTTGGCCTCAGGGTCCATCCTAGCTAAATAGTCAGAGATTTCGTTACCAGCGATACCAACGAGTCCCGGCACTCATGTTAGCATCAGGATGTTATGTCTAACGACATAGTTCAGCCTGGATTTACAGGACTCAACTACCCTTGAAGAGGTTGGAAGTATGTCTAAGGCTGTGAGCGTAACTTTTCTGTCGCTGCAGACACATACAGATCTGTCTCTCCATCTGTTCTCCAGATTTTGTCCCGCTGGATTCCACGTAGACACCAGAGCCGGAACCGTGCTCTGTCTTGGAGTCATGTATTAAAATGAGAAAACAGTGTTTGCCGGGCTCATTTTCAGAGTTTGACTACACTAGAGGCTATAGCAGCTCGACACTGTATCTCTTTTCAAGTACGACTCCTGATGGCATGGAGAGAATGGGTGGATCTTTTTTGTAGTCTTTATTGCCGGGCAGGGGCCGTACCCATTTCTATTGTGTTTCAGCCTGTACATGTCCTTCAAGGCTTCTCCTTGGATGAAACCATCAAGTGTTGGTAGACTAACCAGAGCATCTAATGCTGGGGTTAAAGGAGTCGAAAAAGCTGCGGTTCAACAGATGTCCACAGTGCGTTGTAGTCTCGCTAAGATTGCATACATTGTTGTTATGTCGTATTGTACTCACTTAACCTGTCAGTCACTTAAATTGCCGTACGTAGCTATCAAAAGGTATTGCGCCATTTCAATAGAATTTTCTTATTCATAAATTAAATTCTTTGTGCATATTTTATATTATCTGCCTTTAAATCAAAAGAGGGCGCGTTAAATAAACTCAACCCTAAAAATTTATTTTTAAAAGTTGAACATAAAAAAAACAATTTTTCACGTCTAAATTTTTGCCATAGCCTTGAATAGATATAATAGCAAATGTCAATAAAAGTTATCATAAATTTAATATAAATATTTATTGTGTGCTTTTTACTGTTCTTGCGGCAAATATATGTGTGTATGTGTGTATAATTATTGCATACATATCTACATATCTATGTTTATCACGATAATTAGGACGTTCTAAGTGCCTATAAATAGTGGAATCTGCATCCCAGCTGAGACAACAATCGAACGAAGGTCCAAAACTAGTAAAAAATAAAACAACAATGATAACTATAAAAAGCGAATAAACAGATATTGCAACAACACAAACTATAACTTATAGCGAATGTAATAAAAAGTGTTTTATCTACAAATAACCTATTTTCAATGTTTTTATGCCGATTTATACGCATACATATGCATGTATGTACGTATGTGCGTATGCATGTCTGCTATATATTTACGAGCGTGTATGAATTATTTCAAAAGCTTAGAAAATTATATGGCAAATAGGAAATAATAAAACTTGTTTGTAAGTATGCTTGTGTGCATGTACATATGTATGTATGTAGTGGTGTTTGTAAGTGGGTGGGGCACCCGAGTGTGGCACATAAAATGATAACAACTATAGACAGATATCGAATACGCGTAAATACATACCCACTTACATACATTCATACATATGTAAGAAGATAGCGAAATGTGTAGAAGGGAGAGCACGTACGAATATACATACACGCATACAGACATACACTCACTCGCATATAAATAGAAATAAGGGCATTTGTAAGTCAGCGTTTATTATTGTAATTTAATAGCTATGTTTACAGCAAACTTTGATTATTTATGAATTTAACAATTTTTTTATAGTACACAAATCCTCCATACATATATGTGTAAATGTCTGTGTGTATGTATTTATTACAAGTTCACAAGCAAACGTTAAGCTTAAATGGCAGCTGGCTTTATGGGAAGCTGTTTAAGACAGAAATACACTCGGAGGCTTGACATGACCGGTCGACAATCTTCTTCTTCATTATTCTTAATTGGCGAGATAACCGCTTACGCGATTTTGGTCGAGTTTAGCAAAACGCGCCAGGCATTTCTTTCTCGGGCTAACCGGCGCCAATTGGAAACACCAAGTGAAGCCAAGTCCTTCTCCACCGCAGAGGAGGCCTTCCTCTTCCTCTACTACCACCAGCTGGTACCGCATCGAATACTTTCAGAGCCGACGCGTTTGTATCCATTCGGACGACATGACCCAGCCAACGTAGCCACTGGATCTTTATTCGCTGCGCTATGTCTATGTCGTCGTAAAGCTCATACAGCTCATTGTCTCAACGCCTGCGATATTCGCCGTTGCCAACGTGCAAGGGTCCAAAAATCTTACGCAGAATCTTTCTCTCAAACACTCCAAGCGTCGCTTCATCGGATATTGCCATCGTCAAAACTTCTGCGCCATACGTTAGGACGAGCATGATGAGAGCCTTGTAGAGTATTAGTTTTGTTCGTCGGGAGAGGACTTTACTACTCAATTACCTACTTAGTCCAAAGTAGCACTTCTTGGCAAGAGAGATTCTACGTTGGATTTCAAAGCTGACATTGTTATCGGTGTTAATGCTGGTTCCTGTCGACAATCGCCGTTAGAAATTTTCGTTTTGTATGGAAATGCATAAAGCAGCCCTAAAGAGAATTTTATTTCATGCAGAGAGATCCAGTAGCCCCAAAATTGTTTCTAGTGATCTTGGAGTTACTACGAAGTCGCTCACGTTTCTTCTCTTTGTATATGAATAACATGGCAAATGTGCTCCTAGGATACCATAAACGACAGAAAGATTAAAGCTTCCGAAATTTTGTGTAAAAATTTCAAGCAAATCAAAGGAAAACTGAGGGAGGTGTATAAGTTTGACTTGGTACCAGCGAGGCTTTAGGCTCATTTGACCGATTTATTTTTAAGGAAGGTAAAACAATTATCAGTTTTTCTTTTTAATAATTATGTTAGTTGAATTTTTCAGTTCATTATTTATAAATTCGGCTGCGCACATTTTATGAAAACTCATATTCGACAAAAAATTAGCAATGTTTAAATTTTTTTGAAAGGTTGAGAAATCAGTACAGGTATGTACATATATAAAGGGTGATTTTTTAAGATCTATAGAAAAGTTTTTCAAAAAAACCAACGTAAAATTCAGAAAAATGCATGAAATTTTTATTTAAATCGATAGTACGGTCCATAATATTTAATGTTTGAAGATTATTTCATGCAAATGTTGACCGCGACTGCGCTTCAAATGGTCCATCCGCTTAGTTCAAATTTCTTTGTTTCGGCCGGTACCTCACATATAAATGCTTTAATGTTGTCTTCCAATGCGTTAATTGAAGCAGGCTTGTCTGAATAGACATGAGCTTTAACATAGTCCCACAAAAAATAATCTAAAGTATTTATATCGCACGATCTGGGTGGCCAATTGACAGGTCCCGAACGTGAAAGAAAATGTTCACCGAACTCGCCTCTCAACAAGTCCATTGTTACGCGTGCTGTGTGGCATGTGGCACCGCCTTGCTGAAACCAAATGTCATGCAAGTCAAGCTCTTGCATTTTGGGCAAAAAAAAGTTTGATATCATTTCACGGTAGCGTTCACCATTCACAGTTACGTTACGATTCGCAGCATCTATGAAGAAGTAGGGTTCAATGATACCTCCAACCCATAAACCGCTCCGAACTGTGACCTTTTCTGGATACATTGGTAGCTCTTGCAATTCTTCTGGCTGATCTTCACTCCAAAATGAACAATTCTGCTTAGTCACAATAGCTCGAATAGCCGCTTCAGTGGGTCGATTAAACTGACCATAAAATGGAAGAAGGGCGCAATAAATTTTCTTAACAGAACGCGCATTTTTATAATAAAATTCAATGATTTGCAAGCGTTGTTCGTTTGTAGGACGATTCATGGTTAAATTATAGACGAAACTGAAGGTGTTTGACAGTGAAACAAAACACGAAACGTGCGTCAGCTGTTTAAGCCAACTGTTTAAAAAGATAATAGCTAAAAAATCACCCTTTACTTGTAGATATTGTGACACTAATGGCTTGTTGTCGATAAGCGATTCCCAGCCAAAGCGTCATCTAATACCGTTAAATGCCAACAAATTGCTTTTTACTGTACCTAATGTGGCACCCTTAGAACGACTGGCGATAGCTGATGGGCGATGTACAGTACAGCTAATAAATACATTAACAAAGCAACAATAACTGTATTAAAAGCAGCATTAACTAAGACAAGGCGTATGAAATTTATCAAATAAATGACAATCATAAATGTCAAAATGCTGAATTGAAGAGTAGCTGCATACGCATAAGTGTTAGAAATTTATGGATTAATCATAATAGTATATGTAGGTAGGTATGTATGTTTACATACATTTCACACACCCACACATAAATATATCATATTCAGTGAAATTTAGCAACAACAATATACCATGGAATATTTTTCTTACTTCTCTCGAGCAGCCGACAGTGGCAGCCCCGCAGCAAAACATGACGTTTAATGCTTGAAAAATCTGTAGCTGACATTTCCGAGAGCGCCAAAAAGAAGTATAGTAAAATAGTTAAATAATATTTATTATACTTGTATATTTTCGCTTCACACAATTTCAGCCAACTTCGTAATCAGTTTTTTTTTTTGTGCGCATATATATTCATACAGGGTGGTCCAAAAGCAATAGAAAGACGGGTAAGTCTTTGCTGACAGTCAGCTTCATAAACCCGCGGGAACAAACCAATCACTTCGCACTTCAATTCCAGTTCGACGATAGCCCCTGCTGTTAGTTTACTTAATTTTATAATAAGTCTGTTTATAATTATTAGGTTTGGTAATAAGTACGTACCTTTTTTTAACAGTAATTATATTAATAAGTAAATCAATTGCTGTTCACAACCTCTTTCCACCTCTCGCCCAATTGCTTGATGACGTTCCGACAAAAATGGCCTGGTCTGGTGTCAAAGAAGTTGTTGAGCCAGTTTTTAAGGACATCTTTCTTATCGGCGTTACCCTTTATATCGTTTAAGAGAAAGCGGAAAAGATGGTTGTCGGTCGATGCAAGTTCCGGAGAATGCGGCGGATGCTGAAGGTCCTCCCATTCAAGCTCTTGGAGCGCGGCAACATTTGACCATGTCGATCAGGTCTTTTTCAGTCGATGTAGCTGGGCAATGTAGAGCTCCTTGTTGACCGTGGCATTATTTTCAAACGTTTCCCAGTGCACCATGCCCTCCCAGTCCTACCAAACACATATCATGATCTTCTTTGGATGTAGATTCGGCATAAATCTCGGCTTCGGCGTATCTCCTGGAGCCACTCAGTCCTCTCTTTGCTTCATATTGATGTGTAGCTGCCATTTCTCATTTCCTGTGAGAATTCGTTACAAAGGCCGTATGCTCGATAGCGGGCGAGATGCTGAGCAGCAATTTGAAGGCGACTTTCTTTGTTTTTATCGTTGAGCTCGTGAGGCACCCAGGCTCCCAATATTTCGGTAAATCCCACTGAATGAAAGTAACTGAGAATCGCTTTAGGATCGCAGCTTTTTTTGCCGCCAATTCACGACTGGTTCAGCGACCGTTCTCCTTCAAAAAAGATTTGAGGCGTTCTTCATCGAATTCAGAAGGCCTTTCGCTGCGGGACGTGTCATCGACGTCAAAGTCGCCATTTTTGAAGTTTGTAAACAATTTCCGTGCTGTAGACTCGTCTATGACACCTTCTCCAAACATATCGCAAATGCCCCGGGCTGTTTCGGCAGCTTTTTGGCCTTGATGACAAGAAGAAACGCTATGGACTTATTCGCCAACTCAATATATTTCAAGTAAATAAATAAATAAGGCAAATTGAAAACTTGTTTCAAACTGCGCATTTATCAAAAAGAACTTTAGACAAGACTTATTTTTATCTCGATACTTATTACAGCTAGCGAAATTTCCGCATCTGGATATCGAATAGGGCACCCACAAGCGATTGTCGAGAAGTCAATTCATTTGCAAGGAGTGGCATTTCGATGTGGATTTTTATGTCCACGTCATTCGCGCGTATTTACTATACTTCAAAAACCCTCTTGGAAATAACGCATCTCCATTATAGAGGCAGGATCATCAGAATTTTATATATACCAAAATTGAAAATATGACATTGAAGGTTCTATGATTTCGTCAGCTCATAGAACAATCCACTTTTGGGACAACAAGTGCGTCAATCGCTTTAGCGATGCCAATTGAACGCTTTGGAGCTACGATTAGTCACCATTAGACTTTTTCTGTGAGGCCCCAGTGTAGACTGATGTGCAGTGAACAAAGTGAAGAACTCAGTCCGTTTATGCTGAGTTTTGCACAACCATTCGTAGGATAGCGCCAGAAACAGTTAATGAGGTGTTGAAAAAATTGCTTTCTACGCGAGGTAGCCACATAATCTAAACAGCAAAGTATGCCGTAAGCAATAGAAATACTTGTGCTTTCCAAAAAGGCTAATTTAAGGCAAATAATAAGGCCTCATATCAAAAGGAGTTGGATTTTGTTTTTATTTTCTTTTACTTTTGCAAAGATACGACTATTCGCCTTTTGAACTACCCTGTACACATAGTGCACTTATCCGCATAAATATTTTGGTGTACGTTTATCTTTCTATTGAGCCTGATTTATGTAGTTTTTAAGCCTAAGTAAAAATCTCAAATATTTATAAATTCAATTTGCACAAAAGCTTACGCGCATTTTCATTCAATTTATTTTTTCCCCTTTTTTATAAAATTAAATTTTATTGCATACAATTTTTTTGTGAAATTGAATTTGAAAATTGTTTGCAGTATTTTTCTATTATTTTTCCGCCATTGTAGGAGGGCACACTTTGTTCAATTTTATTAGCATAACCAGGAAATGCAAATAAATAAAATAACAGTCATTTGCACAACAGCAAATGTGGAATAGGTGATAACAATGGACATGGGAAATCATGCAATGAGGGGAGCATGCAAATACTTTGGACGCACTGACAATTTTTTACGCCAGTTGCAATTTCCAGCGTATGATTTAAAAGCTCATACAAATAAAAGTATGTAAGCCTTTTCGCATTGAAACTGAAAATTATGGGTTCTGCATTAAAAATAAAAAACAAAATTCACACGCCCAGATCCGCATTGATTTCACGTAGTAATGAGGATAGGATATGCCGAGTCTAATGCAATTATTCTCTAAAGGTGTAGTGGTGCCCACACAACAATTGGCGGTGATAATTTTGAAGTTAACTGGAATACCAGGCTTAGCAGTCTAGAAAATGGAAAAGTAGTATTTTGCCCTGAGTAGGAAAATGAAAAGTACTCGCAAAATCCTCTTTCGATGAACTAAAAATCGGTCTCCCATCATGAAGTCTCTCAATTAGACTGTCACAATCCTGTCCTGGTTCGATAATAATAACTTTCGATAAATCGTCCCTTGGAGCCTTAGAGCGAAGGTCTCTTTAGCAGCATTCTGATCACCACTTTTTATGATCGGTTTCTTTAATGCACGAAAGCCCTTGAAGTGATGCCAAGCTAAAATTGGAAAAAATAGGAAGCCCTTTAATAATCATAAAAAGCATATTCTGAATTTCAAACTCGCATTCAACCACGGCATAAGCGTTTTGTAACTTTTTTTAAGGCCAGTGAAAATAAAATTTGCTTGACCGAATAAAGTTTTTGCCGATAATTTTTTATTGCCATTATTTTTTCACATTTATGTCTATCCGCCTGTTATAGCAATGGTCGCTGTGTACTTTTGCTTTGTTGCAGCAACTTCAGCTGTGTACTGGCTGCTGCGGTAGATAGTTACTGGTACAGCTTTTGTTGTCAATGCTTTTGTTATTATTGCATTCATTACTGTCGTTTGTGCTCATTGTTGCTTACTGACTGTGTTGAATTATTTTGCTGCCACATAGTGGCACCAACGCGTTATTTCAATGCGCCACAGCTTGCCTTTTGGTCATAACAGAGTTGGCTTTCATTACACCGTGCAACAGTGCTGCTCACACAGGTGAGAGTATCGACTTGCTTCCGATGCTGGCGTATGGTCTTATTTAGTTTTTGTTACCAGTTTTCCACTTGGACGTCAGAAAATTTATTTAAAAGAACTTCAACTTGAACTACAATTCTCCTTTTTGAAACATACCCAGAATGTCCTTTGAAATTATTATCCTTCTGAGTCCTAGAAGACTTTAATGAAAACTTAAACTGCTGAAAAGTGGTACATTCACACCTACCTTCATATGTATGTATGTATAAGTATGTTAAGTAAGGTTAAACTTTTTCTCTACTTTGTTTCGACGACTAAACTGGATTTTGATTGCGTTGTGGTACGTAGGGTTTTGACAAAAACAAATAAACATCAAGCATTCAATTTCTTATACGCAAAAACGACATTCTACATTTTCTTTCAAAAAGACATTAAGCCAAAAAAAAAATTGTTTGGGAATTAATAATTAAAATTAAAAATAAGGAGGCTCGAAATCTATTTTACAGCAATGCTTGCAGGAACTTTTTTTATTTAACAGAATGTAGAATACTTTAGTCGCCAAACTCGATTACATTTTTACAGAACGAATTGAGCCGCCCTAATGCATACTTTTTTTTCAATTTCAAATGATTATTAACAAAAAATGGTTACAAATTTAATCTTCAAAATAATAGCCATCTCTAGCGACACATTTTTCCCATCTCTCAGGCAATTTGTGGATGCCACGCCAAAAAAATTGGCCGTCTTTGGCCGCAAACCAATCATCGAGCCATTTTTTGGCTTCTTCGTGAGAATTGAAGCGCTGCTCGGAAAGTGCGGGGCCCATCGACGAGTAAGCCGCATGTACCAGCGGTTCCCAATAGTACGGCTCCACCAATTCCCGGGCCGCTCTTGTTCGATATGGCGGTGCATTGACACATTGTCAGTTCATGCGGCACCCATCTTCCGACCTTTAAAATCATGTCCATGTCTTTCAAACGTTTGGAAATGGCTTTTTGGGTCACTCCCAACTGCTCTGTCATCATTTCTCGCATTTGACCATCACCTTCATCCAACAATGCTTGCAATTTGGCGTCCTCAAACTTTTTCGGTGGCCGGCCACGGTCCTCGTTCTCCACGCTAGAATCACCATTTCGGAATTTTTCAAACCACCTGAAGCACTGTGCTCCATTTAGAGCATGCCCACCATAAGCTTCTACCACATACAGTCAGAAAAAAATTTTGGTACAGTGATTTTTTACAATATACGCATGAAATATATTATGCTAAATTTTTTCCTTTTATTTTATGCAACACTAATGGCTTTAGTATAATAAAAGTCACATAAATCGAAGTTTCGAACTTTCATCAAATTCCAAAAACTCGTGAAATATCTTTGGGAATATTGAGTTTTCCATACAGAACTTTTAAATTTTTTTTTGGTACGCCCTTTTATTCTCCATTCAATCCGTTAATTTTTAATAAGTTTTCTGCTGCATTGTCTTACCTTCAAGCACTCAAGCTTTGTATGACGAAAATTTAATAAATCTTTTTTTTTTTTAATTTGATCAAAATTTGAAGCTTGGATTTATATAGCTTTTATTACAAACAAAAGAATTAAATAATTAGCGCGTATACTTCTGTTCCACAAATGGGAGGACCTACAGCGGCATATAGTTTTATGAGGAATTTTTTCATGGCAGAAATACACTCGGAGATTTGCATTGCAGACCAAGCGGCGACCACTATTAGAAACAGCTTTTCTATCATATCTAAAACACAAATTTTCATAAAAAATTAGCGAAACGTTTAACATGAAAAACTATGTGAATATTTAAAAACAAACTCATTGTGCCGAAACCTTTTTGACTCACTGCACGTCTTCCGGTATATAATAGGACTATGAATAAGTTCGTTACGGTTTTACAACAGATGGCGTAACTTGATTATTATTCCATCGATCCACATTTCCAAACATTCATTGGAGAGCTACTGTCGTAAGGCACAAACGTCAGTATAAGTTTTTTATTTGAAGCGTAAACAACAATATTTTTACCACACTTGAAAATGTCGAATTTCGTGCCAAATAATGTGTTTTTGCGGGGAATTCTTCTTCATTATTTTAATATGAAGAAAAAAGCAGCCGAAAGTCATCGTATCTTGGTGGAAGTTTATGGTGAGCATGCTCTATCTGAGCGAACGTGCCAGAAGTGGTTTGCACGCTTTAAAAGTGGTGATTTTGGCTTGGAAGACGAAGAACGCGAGGGTGCGCCGCCAAAGTTCATGGATACCGAATTGGAGGAATTGCTCGATCAAGATCCGGCTCAAACGCAAGAAGAGGTTGCAAAAACTTTGGGAGTTGATCAATCAACCATTTCCAAACGTTTAAAAGCCATGGGAATGATCCGAAAGGTAGGCCATTGGGTGCCGTATTAATTGAAGCCAAGAGACGTTGAACGCCGTTTTATGGCATGCGAACAACTGCTTCAACGGCACAAAAGAAAGGGTTTTTTGCATCGAATTGTGACTGGCGATGAAAAGTGGGTCCATTACGACAATCCAAAACGTCGGGCAACGTATGGATACCCTGGCCATGCTTCAACATCGACGTCGGCGCAGAATATTCATGGCCTGAAGGTTATGCTGTGTATCTGGTGGGACCAGCTGGGTGTTGTGTATTATGAGCTACTGAAACCGAATGAAACGATTACGGGGGATGTCTACCGACGACAATTGATGCGTTTGAGCCGAGCACTGCGAGAAAAACGGCCGCAATACGCCGATAGACACGACAAAGTTATTTTGCAACATGACAATGCTCGGCCACATGTTGCACAAGTGGTCAAAACATACTTAGAAACGCTCAAATGGGATGTCCTACCCCACCCGCCGTATAGTCCAGACCTTGCGCCATCCGATTACTATCTCTTCCGATCGATGCAACATGGCCTGGCTGACCAGCACTTCCGTAATTACGATGAAGTCAAATTGCGGCAAAACCGACCGAATTTTTCACAAAGGGAATCCGTGAATTGCCAGAAAGATGGGAAAAAGTAGTAGTAAGCGATGGACAATATTTTGAATATTAAATTTGTAACCATTTTACGTCAATAAAGTTTCAAATTTCGAAAAAAAACCGCACGAACTTATTCATAGTCCTATTACGTTCCACATAAGTCTAAGCATATAGCCCTTTGCACCGAGAAATAAACGCTTTGTGCCAGGTTTTAGTAAAAAAGTGGCATTTATACTTTTTTGAACAATTCGAAAAATTTTAAAGAATTTCCCTGAATGAAAATTTCGAAGGAAATTTTTTACGCATAATTGCAAAGAATTTTCAAAGCATATTTGCAAGGAAACTCTTTTTTAAATTTTCTTCGTAATCCTCTTGCATATGATACCCCTATGTTCATATCAAATACCGGCTTTTCGAATCCTCCATCCAGAGGAAAATTTTAAGTCGCCTTAAAAAAATCCTGACGTGTTAGTGAGAAGTGAGAAATGCAAATTCTAGTAACGCACTCATGTGGACTCTCTCGTGTATGATACAAAAAAAGTTAAAATTTGCAGCACTGTGCTAAAAGTAGCAAAAACAAAAAACAAAACCACTGACAGTATCTGTTGTCCGTTGAACCACTTGTCACTCGCTTCGAGCTGCCACAACTTGGTCTTTTGTTGTAGGTATTATATATTTTGCATGTGTATAAACGCATACACATACACATACACTTATATGCATACTAACATATAAGCACTTCCCGTTGGCCTTTTGTAAAAACTTTGCAATTTTTTTCGACTTTTCGTAATTTTTGGGTTGGTGGACATTTATGTTAATTTGGCACATTACATATACATATACATATTTATTTATACACATTTATACACCATACATATCATACATACATACATGCATACATGCCTACATATGTGTGCCACAATATTACTGTACATTCAACGCTATTACCAAGTTTGTGCCATCTCAACGTGGCCAGTTCGAATGGTTAGAAAAGCAGACGCTATCGCGATCCACTGGCCTGGCCTTTATGCCACATTCGATCGGCGCCGCTTTCTGCACCCTTCCGTCACTTTGCGTTTCACTAATTTGCTCATTCACTACGTCTTTCAACTTGTAGCTTCCGCACTTGCTTGTATTCTTGCATTCACTCCCTTCCCCGCCCCCTTGAGACATTTTCTTCAATTTTCCTCTTCCGCTTGCTCTTCATACATTATCAACCAATTTGCCGTTTTTGCTTGACTCTTATCTGACTGAATTTAAGTTGCTATTAATGTTAAGTCGCTCGTAGTTAATTCGTTCTGTGCGTTGAATGACGTTCATTATGAGTGGGTACTTTTTTTTTGTGAAAAAATAGGCAAATGGCAGTGAAATGAGTACAAAGTAAAATTCCAAAAAAAAAAAAAAAAAAAAAAAACCGAAAAAGCAACAACATATAAAGTTGAAAAAATAGATCTCGAGATATTACGGGCGCATACGAAATTTCCCAAATTAAGTCCAGCGGAAAACGAATATTTCAGCAGCAGCGCGGTGTGGGGTAGAAATGTTAATAATAGAAATAAAAATGCAAATGACCAGAAAATGTAGAAACTGTTTTACGCTCTGCACATTTCTGTAGCCGAATTATTTCTGTGTGTGTCTTCCTTTTCCGGGCACAAATAGCCGGCCAGCTGCGACACAACGCTTTTACCGCAGCACTAACTGCCTTCGAGCAATGGCAATTTTTTTTTATAATTTTTAGGTTATTTTTTCTGTTCACAGTGTGACGAAGCGTCAAGTGTACACAAATTAGTGGAGATCTGCACCTTAGCAGATATGCCGAAAGATGTGCAAACAGAAAACACAAACAGAGAAGCCTTTGCGGATGCCATGCGTATGCCCCGCCTAGACCATCCACCGACATGAAGG
Organism: Anastrepha ludens; assembly: GCF_028408465.1. Classification (NCBI taxonomy): domain Eukaryota; kingdom Metazoa; phylum Arthropoda; class Insecta; order Diptera; family Tephritidae; genus Anastrepha; species Anastrepha ludens. The sequence continues at coordinate 112,064,768 of NC_071500.1, read as the reverse complement.
TAGGCAACAACATTCTGCTCATTACATTTTACTCAAATTAACTCAACTTCAAGTAATTTCCTTTTCGTGGTTCCTTCCACTGCGTCGAACTTTCTTTTTCTTTCATCTACCTTTATTTGTTTTTTCTTTTTTCTGTCATTTTTTTCTTTTGATGACCTTATCGTCGTTAATTAATTTCGAAAATGTTTTAATGGGTCTTTTGCCATCAAATTGTGTGTAAGTAAATAATTAGGCCCGCCACTTTTTTCTCACCTTCACTGTTAGCTTTACAGACCATTTCCTGGCATCCACATTATGTGACGTTTATTATTTATTTATTTTAATTTAAAACAATTTCATCTCTTTGTTTAGACTATGAAAATGGAATTTTACGACGGATATGACTACATAAAAGAGGTGTAGGACTTTGAAAATTAATCAAATTCATAGCCTTCACACGGGAAGTGGCAATTAAGTATGGATAAAGTGTCAATAAAGCACAAGTAAGTAGAGAGAGTAGGTTCGAGACTCCATGCATGAAACACCAAAATGAAGAGAACGTTTTTTTTCTAATAGCGGTCGCCCCTCAGCAGGCAATGGCAAGCTCCGAGAGTATTTCTGCCATGAAAAAGCTCCTCATAGAAACCAGCTGACATTCGGAATCGGCTGAAAACTGTAGGTCCCTCTAGGTCTGTAGAACAACGTCAAAACGCACGCCACAAATAGAAGAAGGAGCTTGGCCAAACCCCCAAAAAAGGTGTAAGCGCCAATTATTACTATTTTTTTATTTATTTAAGTAGAGTCTATTCGAAAGCGGCCGCCCTAGCCGAATGGATTGGTGCGTGATTGCCATTCGGAATTCACAGAGAGGTCGTTGGTTCGAATCTCGGTGAAAGCAAAATTAATAAAAACATTTTTCTAATAGCGGTCGCCCCTCGGCAGGCAATGGCAAACCTCCGAGTGTATTTCTGCCATGAAAAAGCTCCTCATAAAAATATCTGCCGTTCGGAGTCGGCTTGAAACTGTAGGTCCCTCCATTTGTGGAACAACATGAAGACGCACACCACACATCAAGACGCACACCACAAATAGGAGGAGGAGCTCAGCCAAACACCTAACAGAAGTGTACGCGCCAATTATTTATTTTATTTTTTTATTCGAAAGCTATATCGACCTACAAAGCAGTCACCCTCTAAATCAACGCAATAACTCCAACGGTGCTCCTACGTTTGGAAACAACACGGGTAATCCTTTGAAATTATGCCGTTCAGCATCGCAGTTATAGCTTCCTTGAGTTCCAGTACGCCGCCTCGAGAAGATCGTTTGAGGAGTTACTTCATCATTAAGAATAGAAAACCGCAGAAGTTTAAGTAGATATCGGTGCTGTAGCATGAGTGCCGCAACTTCCGAATGCCCCTTTTTCGTCATAAGCTCTTACACATTGAACGGGAAATAAACCGGCGCATTGCTATTTTGCAAGCTCCAGTCGTTCCCGTCGAGTTCTTAGAAAATGCGTTTCTGCAGCCACATCAGTACGCCAACATACAACTTTCTAGTCATCGGGAATATATTCTGATGAGTGCTGTCATGCATTCCGAGAGGACTGGGGATCCCTTGAGAACCTCCGGTCTGCGAGAAGGCTTTCTCATGCCACTGCCTCTGACCTTCCGATTCTTCGCGCAGTCGCTTGATATGAAAAGTTCTACTTATGCTACAGAATGATTTCGACCTTTTCAGAAGCAGTAAGATTTTTTCCTTTTGGCATTTTGAGAAAAATCTTAAAACGCATATTAATAAAATAATTTTGCATTTGAATTGTTAAAAAAAACTCACATTAATTTAACGCAAAATAGAGTTCTTCAAAGTTGAATGTTTTCAGCTTCCTTATTCAGGTGCATGCAATCTAAATTTCCGTTAGTTTGGCAAAGAATATGAGTTAGAAGGTGTTATGAGCAATGCATCGAAAAAAGAGGGAGAAGGTAGCAAACTAAAATTAAGAACGCGTAGTAGTAGTCCGGTGTAACGACCGAAATTTCGACGTTTTTTCATGAATCTTTTTTAAAAATGCGATCGTTTTAAAGTTTTTACATGTTTTTATTGGTGTTTTGAAGTATATAAAAAGATTTTTTTAAAGTTAATTTAATTTTTTTTTTAATTACAATAATTTTTATATTAATTTGTTAAAAAATTTTGACGTCAAAGTGGAGTCCTTAAAAAAAAGATCAGTTGGTTCGGGGAAACACACAGCCTCCCAAAGTCATCAGAAATAAAAAACAAAAGAGACTATCATTAGGTCCCGAGCCTAAAATATATATAAAAATAAAAAAAAATAGTTTAAAAAAACTAAAACTAAGCAAAATGCATCCCACGCTTTTAACTCTAATTTGAATTACTCTGTTTGTATCTTAATTTTTGTTATAATTCTGTTCTGAGGTAGTTGACTATGACTGATCGTTCGATTTGCTATTACTTCATTATAGGTCCCTTTGTCATTAAAATTTATTTTCTACTTTTTAGTTCGATTAGCAATAAAAGCGTGTTTTTTAGTTTTTTTAAACTATTTTTTATTTTCTACTTCTTAGTTCGATTAGCAAAACAGCGTGTTTTTAGTTTCGTTGAACTATTTTTTTTTTATTATGAATGAAAATTATTGTTATCATTGCAGTCAGTGAATAAATGATTCGATATATTCGTGTTATATTTAATTCCTTTCTTATCGACTGTGAGTCTAAAGTTATGCAGTTATCGGCAGTGATAAAGAAGTAATTGGGATGAAGAACTTATTTCATGGAGGGAGCCAGAGAAACTGATTTACAAGAATAAATAGAGATTTTTCATTTTACAACCAAATTCACCTTACTTTTTGCCCACAGTAAAAAAAAGAATCCTAATAAGGATAATGGAAAACTTTTATCAAATTATTGCATTGTCATCGGTCCTTGATAGGTGTGCAAAATTTCAAGTCGATCAGATTTTTAGAAGCCAGTGAAAATAATAAAAGTGTGTTAAAAATGGCGGACTTGTGAAAAAAGTTCTCAAAATCTAATTTTTTTTCTTCATAAATTGTTTAAATTAAATAGTTCATTATTAAAAAATTAAATATTTTAAAGGTCGGGGATCTAGATATGTGTGTCTAGAATAACGGGTTAAGTTTTTAGCAAAATCGGTTGAACAGTTTTGAGTCAGTGATTCCCCGAAATTTCGAAAACATGCTTTTGAGAAAAACGCGTTTAAAGTTTCGACAACAGATGTCTATGTAAGTCCAATTCGCTTTCATACACACTACGGCGTGCTCTCTTATTTTAGCTATAACTTTAAAAATATTGAAAATTTCTGTCCGAAATTTTTATAGTATATTTTTAAGATGTTTTTCTTCCGAAAAATGAAAAAAAATAAATTTTTTGAACCCGTCACACCGGGTTACTACCTTATGCGAATAAACTGGTATTTGGTACTGGATTATAAAATAAATTAAAAATAAAAATAAAAATTTTGCGACTTAGGCGTAGGCAGGCCCTAATCAACCACGGCAACCGATATTAACATAGAAAAAGCAATTACTTACTACTACTAAGAAGCCGATTTCGGACAGTTTTAATGAAGTTACAAATCACTCAGCAAGTCAGTTCTACGATTTCTTCTAATCATTTGCATTTCGCTCAAATTTCGCTTTAACATTATTACTTTTTTCCCATAAAACCAATTTCTGAATTTGATCCGCTATTTTAAGTGGAATGCTTCCACAAAATGTGGCAATATCCCCAATTTATGGGTAGACAAGCACCAGAGTCAACCAACGGGCACTCATCAGTACGTCACTTGCAGATGCTCGCCAGCATGTGGTTTTTATCAATATGCCTCATTTACATACATATATATGCGCACACATGCATACATACAATACATATATATGTACATATACAAGCGCATTTAGTTAGAAGCAATTTAATTTTCATGCCCTGCGGGAGGGCCTGTAGCTCTTCCTATGTGGCAGTTCGCGGAGCTGACATGCAAAAAAGCAATTGACAGCAGCATTATAAAGCAGTTAATATGCGATACCACGCATGAACACATTTTAGATAGACACACACAAGCATATGTACATACATATACATACACACATACAAACAGTGCTTGAATGATAAGTTTTTTTTTCATTATTTCTACGCCCTGAAATGTGCGTACTTTTGTGAAAATTTAGAACTTTTTTGGAGCACTCCAATCCGACCCTACTGATTAATTCGCTTTTCAACTTACAGCAAAGTGATTTACATAAAAGAATATGTATTCCAACATAATTTTCGAAAACAAGTAATAATTTAAGCATTCACTTCAATAATTCTTATTGCTAAATGAGCTGGAAGATGGTTGTTAATCTTTTTCTAATACCAACAAAATACAAAAAAAAAGCAACAACTGGCTATGCAAACGAGCTGCACTCTGAACCATTGTTTGTTACACTTTTGTTAAGTTGTTCCATTTAAACTTTTTTTTTTGCTTCGGTGATTTATTGCCACCGCTGGTTGTTAGCAATAATGCAACAAATTAAACAGAAAAAGCGATTATATCCGCAGCACCCTGTAGGGAAAACCAAACCAGTAAATTCGGTTTGTATTGAGATAATTCATAGTTATTATGCCGCAGCTGAGAGTGGAATAAAACTAAGAACTGAGTGTAACAGGAAAGATAGTGCCCTCATTTTGCAGAAAAGGGTAATCGAACAAAGGGAATGTGACTATAAGATCTCGAGCCATAATTTAGAAATGAACTTTGAAAAGATTTTACTTGATATGGGATTATAGGCGGCGAACCCCTAAACAAAGTAGGGTAGAGTAAAGTAGATTTAAAAACAAAACATGGATGTGTAGAATATTAGTTGTCAGTTTCCTAAGTTTAGTTAAGTTAAGTGAAGACTGAGTGATCAGAGTTTTCAGTTAGACGAGAAATTATAAAAAATCAGACTCCAAACCTCCCTCTCACTAGCTATTTCTGAGTGAGGCTTACAAGCTAGGGTGATAAATTACCAGGTTTGGCCTTCATTTAAGAGAATCAGAAATGTGTGCGTATCACGCAAGGATGATAGATTTACCAGGTTTACTCTTTGATTATGGTGAAAAAGAAAATTGTGATGGGTACTTTGGCTGCCACATCACTTGGATTCGGCAGCCAAATTCTACACGATCATTTCACACTCGCCCAATCAGTCGTTGTTCAGCTGGAAACGAAGCAACATAAGTGGAGATTGTATTGGTTTTTTTCGTATATCACTAACACAATCTTGCCGCCAGCCGAATGAGTCGTTGTTCAGACGGCCACGAAGTATTATTGGTCGATTTTTTCACATACATCACCAACACAATGCCAGTGTTTTTGTAAGCACGTAACAAGTGACGTCAGCCCATTATATCCGCTGAGAACCGCATAACGATCTGTTAAATAGCACACCTCAAAAAATCTTTTCACAGTGCAAATCGCGGTACCCTTACTCAACTGTCATGCAATTTGAGAGAATCAGGTGTTGAGCTTATGTAATTGTTGATTTTGTTCACAGGTCTTATCTTTGAAACTCTGCTGCCAATTCCCTCACACAACTCATCTACAATTTCGTCACACAAAACTTGAGGCGCAGAACTTCCACTTCAATCTACGAATTCTTGTTTCTAACAGTTTTAGAATTCAGCTCCGATAAACAAAACTTGAAATTAAAACCAATGGATTTCCCTACAGGGCAACAAAAGCAATCACATCGCGAAGCACAACAAAAACCGCTTTTACTTTAACTTTTCCTCTCCGCTCTCTCCCTCTCTCATCCTGTTTCTGTTTCTTAAGAAGCTCAATCCCAATTACATTTGCGCGATTTCTCTTATTCGCATCTGACCCCGACGAAATTATTTATTAGAATAGATACGAGAGCAACCAGCTGCATTACCCACAGTCACTGGGGGATGCTTTACGCTTCAATGGCTTACATGTTGCATTGCCGTGATGTTTATATAAATGCGAGTATACGAACAAGTGTTACATGTTGTACTTTTGTACAAAAAAAAAAAAATTACCGAAAAAAAGCAGAGAGACAAGACCATACAAGCGCTCCCCGATATCCGTTCCCTTTGGTGGTTTGTAACTTGAAAATTAATTTGATTGGGAAATGTGCGTGCATACATTTAAACAAACATCAAATACGTTTACACAAGCACATACATATTTATGTTGTAAGTAAAGTGCAATTGTTGTAATTTATATGCGATCATATCTTCAACAAAACGAATAAAAGCACTTACATATATTGTATTTGGTATCTGTATCTGCTTGCATTTATGTTTGCTCGAATTGGTTCGGTGGCCATGTTTCAGTGCCACACCACCATTCCCGTGCTCGATCTCATTCCTCTGCTATGCGCCGCGAATTATATGCTAATTGCTCATTTGTTTGTATCTTTTCTTGCCGTATAAATTACACTTATCGTATATTTGTTCATTTCACTCGTTTTGTATTTCTTCTATTTTTTTGTTCTAGGGCCGCATATGGCAAAGTGGTTTAGGTTTGGTGGTTGTTGGTGACTTTAATGGTTGTGGGTTATGGCAGCATATGAGTTCTTTATGACGCAATTTTGTACACTGTTTAATGGATTTCCGTCTAAAATAATGTTTTTCATAGCAGAATATTGCGCTCTAATGCTTTATGCTGGTGATAAGTGATGATCAACATACATAGCCTCGATTGAGTGGGGAAAGATCCCATGCACATAAGTACATATGAAATTTTATATAAAATATTTGTAAATAGAATTGTGCAGATGGTGGAGGAATTTTACATTTTAATCACTTTATTGAAGGTGGGAAATTTTCTAAAGCACTAGTGAACTCACGCAACTTTTAGGCCTTCTGTGAATTAATTTGAATTGGCCAATTTTCGTGCTGGTAGTGATTATCGGCCGGCTAAGAACTGTGAGAAAAAACATAATTTTTGTCTATAACAATATTTTGTTCTCGACCTTTTTATTTTTATAAAATGTGATATATGCCCAGGTTCTAAGTTGGGTCACAACAAGATTTCTCTATTCGGATCGGTTGTACGCCAAAGCTGTCAATTCACGCCAGCTCAGATGCGGATTTTCAGTTCAAGAAGTATTCTTCATGTATTTGCTGATCTGCTACATCTACGGCTACCAAAAGTGTTCCAGTCCATGGCAGTTCTTGTAAGGTCGCCGCTTCCTCTGCGCAGGACATGGCCAATCCAGCCCCATTTTCGTGTTCGTATGTCAAAGAATACGGGCGTTTGTTGAGTTTTGCGCCATAAGGAAATCCGAATGAGTCAACAATTGAAAGGTTGGTTAAAAAATTTCAAGAAATTGGTTTAGGTTAGACCACGAAACGGGTGCGTTGTGAGCCGCAGGGGCTGGGCTACTTTTTCCTTCCCATACTAAGCCATTCTGTGCCTTTAAAAAAGTGTAAAAGGTTGTTGATACCTAAAGTGTATAGATTATCCATATTCGTTAAGAAATAGGATCTTAAATATCGGCTCCTGCTTCCCGCCAGAGCCGGGCATGTGCAAAAACGGTGTTGAATTGTTTCCAACTCCTCCTCATTCCAGCAGCTACGACAGAAGTCATGCATGTAAATGCCTAATCTCCTTGCACGATTTCCTATGAGGCTATGTCCTGTGAGGGCCCCTACTAAGGTCCTAATTTGCAGTCTACTCAATTTTATAATATTCTTGGACAGACGCAGATTTAGCCTTGGCCATATTTGCCTAGCAACTTCACAGGTATTGGCACTAGTCTATCTTTGATTTACAGAACTGATTAGTGCGTCCTTAATAAGAAGCTTAAAAGTTACGAGTGAGAGAAACTGGTTTTGCCGAGGATAGAATATAGATACAGATAGACTGGCAGACCAGAAACTGGACGTTGTAGCGCAAAGTGTTGCTGAAAAACAGTTCGATATGTGTAGATGTGCTCGTTGATATGGAGGGGCATGGTGGGCAATTAAATGATCTAATATTAATATTAATTGTTAAGAACCATATTTTGAATAAAATCGTGAAACCAGTAAGAACAACGTCTAGGCGTATCTTTTGTAAAATCCTTTATAATTTTGGTCCTCTAATGCTCACTCAAAAGTGAGTTTCTTTAGATTGGAAGGCTTTCTTTCAACAGTTGGCAGTAATTCGTTAATGCTCGCTGTGTTGATGACGCTTCTAATGCAACAAAATCTTTCCTGATTTTTCAATTTCACCAAATGTAACGCACCTAATTCGGAATTTTTTTTTCACTCCAACCTCAGCTCTCTGCAAATTTCAATATGCCAAAATTACTAAAAATATGTTTCTTGTCTTTAAAAATTTGCTTTCTAAACCTATTTGAATGAAATGTTAATGTTAAATGGCTATTGAAGTCGTCGTTGGCTACGAACAGAGTCCCTAGGTGGCGGTGGAGTCGCGCTAATTAAAAGTAACCATATTTAGAGTCCAATTTGATTTATACTCAGAGTATACCTATATTAGTTGCATGATAAGAAATATGAGACCAAAAACTGGATACGCTAGGTTCTATTTCAAAAAAATATATAGTACAATATATTTCCTTTAATCATATAATATGTGGCTGACACAAATCCAGCAAGTGCTAAAGTCCACGTAAGCCTCTAATTACTACATGCAGTTGCCACTTAATCACGATAAGTTCTTCAAAGTAAACTCAAATCCAACGGCTTTGTGAAATTACAGCCATCAACCAGAGAAATTGCAGGCAATTTGATCAAATTGCCCTGAGAATTTTCCACAAGGTGCGTGACATGACAATAAGCCAAACACCAAGAAGCATTCACGCTACAAAAGAACTATATATAAAGAAAACACAATATAATAAAAGAAAACACAAGAATATCTATTTGAGAACCTGCTGGTGCACAGGAAATTTATGGAAATTGGCGCTAATAATGTGAATTCGCACCAACTGTTGCACTCATTTATTTGATCATTACATGTTTTGATTGCCTGTGCATTCGACACTTGATTGGATAATTAAAAATTGAAATTAATAGTTTACATACACCTATATTCGCATAAGTGTGTGGTTATAATGCATGTGGCGGATACAAAAAGAAGCACTACTGACAAGAAATGATTTGTTACAAATGGCAGTTAGTTCTAATTTCACATAATTGCCACAAGAACAAAACGTCCCTTTATGGCACAAATACAACACGTAAATGTAATCGTTTGGGCAGGAACTCTCAAGTTTGAGACTCTTTTTTAAATTCACTAAGCGCATATTTTAAATGGAAACTCATTATCTGTTTACTGGAAGAAGAAGAAAACTTATAACGGGTGATTTTTTAGCTATTATCTTTTTAAACAGTTGGTTTAAGCAGCTGACGCACGTTTCGTGTTTTGTTTCACTGTCAAACATCTTCAGTTTGGTCTATAATTTAACCACGAATCGTCTTACAAACGAACAACGCTTGCAAATCTTTGAATTTTATTATAAAAATGCGTGTTCTGTTAAGAAAGTTTATCGCGCGCTTCTTCCATTTTATGGTCAGTTTAATCGGCCCACTGAAGCGGCTATTCCAGCTATTGTGACTAACTTAAGAACCAAATTTACATTATTGGACATCAAACCGCCAACACGTTTAGAGTGCGAACTGAAGAAAATATCGCAGCTGTATCGGCCAGTGTTAATGATGACCATCAATTATCGATTCGTCGCCGTTCGCAGCAATTGGGCCTCTGTTACTCAACAAAATACAGCTGATGCAAGAATTATAGCCGAACGACCTACCGCAACGCAGAATTTTTGGTGAATGGGCTCTTGGAAAGTTGGCCGAAGATCCACTTTTTTATCGAAAAATTGTGTTCTGCGACGAAGCTCATTTTTGGATCAATGGGTACGTAATATAATTAAGCTGAATTGTCGATTTTGGAGTGAAGATCAGCCAGAAGAATTGCAAAAGCTAGCAATGTATCCAGAAAAGGTCACAGGATGGTGCGGTTTATGGGCTGGGTGTATCATTGGACCTTACTTCTTCAAAGATTCTGCGAATCGTAATGTAACTGTGAATGGTGAGCGCTACAGTGAAATGATATCCAACTGTTTTTTGCCCAAAATGCAAGAGCTTGACTTGCATGACATTTGGTTTCAGCAAGACGGTGCCACATGCCACACAGCACGCGTAACAATGGACTTGTTGAGAGGCGAGTTCGGTGAGCATTTTATTTCACGTTCGGGACCTGACAATTGGCCACCCAGATCGTGCGATATAACGCCTTTAGATTATTTTTTGTGGAGCTATGTTAAAACTCGTGTCTATTCAGACAAGCCTGCTTCAGTTAACGCATTGGAAGACAACATTAAAGCATTTATATGTGAGATACCGGCCGAAACATTGTAAAGAGTATGCCAAAATTGGACTAAGCGGATGGACCATTTGAAGCGCTATCGCGGTCACCATTTGCATGAAATAATCTTTAAACAATTAATTATATGGACTGCACTATCGATTTAAATAAAAATTTCATGCATTTAGTATAGTCGTTTAGCTTACGAGTAGTTTGATTTGGTCTGAGGTCCTATACAACTAAATGCTCGATTTTTTTGTAAGAAGGAAAAGGTCTAATACCATCTGAAAAAATGCCATCATAAAAACTGCCAAAAATCAAGGGTTTTGTAGTTATATGAAACTTGCGCTTTGTTATGCTAAAATTCAATGGGCTTTAAACTGTCCTAAATTTAGAAATTCTTTTTTAAATTGTGTACAAAGTTTGAATCTTTGAGTTATATGGTTTTTGTTGTTAGTCATGTCCTTATTAATTCGTATATATGAAAAGAAATTGCAGGGATACAAGTCAAGACTTCATCAACTTTCTCCAGCATTCAGCTTTCAACTGGCATTCATTCCTCACACAGTTGCCGATCAGGATAAGTTTTATGTACCAAATTCGCGCTGATTTTAGCCATTTTAATAGGTTCATGCAGATTTCTATTCTATTGTTGAAGTGGCATTTTCGCATAGCTGAATTCTATCTGGGCATTTTTGGGTCTACTGTTATATCTTTCAAAGCTTCCATTGTTTCTGGTTCATTGATATAGATTCTATCTTTGAGAAGGTTTATAAAAAATAGTCCAAAAGCGTTAAGTCGGACGATCTTGGCGATCAATTTGCTGCAGAATCTCGTGAAATGGTTCTTTCCGCAAATTAGCTCATTAGCGCTATTGACAAACCGCCAATTCATACAGTCAATCACAGGCTGATTACATTTCTTGATGTCGCAATCTGTTGACTTTAAGCGAACTATCAACAACATTTTCAAACAAAAACTGCTTAGCAATGGCATCACCATGCCACAATGTGCTAAAAACTCACACGAAAGGAAGGTATAGGTGGATCAACATATTTCCGTAAAATTTCCCATAGCCAAATATTGAAGAAAGCTTTGTCTCAGAAGAAGTTTCGTTTTTGCTAAACCGACCTTAAGGAATTTGAATTATTTTTATCCATTTACGAGCAAAATCGAACTCAAAACAGAACACCGCCAAAAAAGAAACTCAATCTTGAACGACCCTTTAGTGTATGAAATATTATTTGTATACTTTGTATGCATTAAATATGCGCTGATGACCGCCAAGCAATTTAGAATAGAAAGTACGATTGAAGCGTGTAAAGTAATTAGTACTTGACTAGTGACCGGGAAGAGCGGGCATGGCGAGAGAAATTGGAAAAGGCCGGTAATGGAGTTATTGGTATGAATATTTGATTACATTGTAAGCGCGTAATTTCAGTTAAGTACATAACTATATATACATACATACATTGTAAATATTTCATATAAAAAGGTGTGCTTCACTTTAGGCTGGGTAATCGTTGGGGCATTTTGTGCTATTTATATCACTACGTAGATTTGAACCATGCAACCGTGGGCTGTGCTAATGTGTCATGTGGTCCCATGTGGCCCGATGCGCGTAGATAATGAAACTATTAAAACAATTAACAGTTAAGCCTTTACAAGCAATTTTTTACTAAATACGTATTATTGCTTATGCCACTCATGCAACGTCCACACTGCGTTAAATAACTAAATATAGCACAGATTTTGTCGATTTATTTGACTTTTACTAAGTTTTAATATTTTTTATTTTTATTTATAGTCTCATCCTCCTACAAAAACCATATAAATCCAAGAAAATAAGGTTGAAACTTTGTGCGAATAAAAAAAATTCAACACCTTGTAACAATACAATTCCCCATTTTTTAACCAGAATCTTTAGAAATATGTGGTGTATGAATTTTATATCCCAATGAATTTCTGTGCAATGAAATGCAAGATTGAAGTGGCTCAAAAATCGGATTAATTTTTGACAATTTTTTTTCTAACAGTGTTGAATGTTTTCTATATAAAAAGCTGGCCCAACACCGCAAAAGAACTACGATAAGAGCGAAGCATAGCAAAATTTTGCAAAAGATTCTGATTAAAAAGGTATCTCAGGGCATCGCAGATAAAACCGCATGCGCCGCAATCAGATTGAGGTGTTCAGGTCACAAGCTACGGACTCTCTAGTATTCTTAGGAACTTAGAATTCATTCCCATGTTGCTTGATCAATTTACTTTTATACTCTCACTTGGTCCGTATGCTACTCTTTTTATTGATATCTTCCCAAGTAAGGAGTGGGCATGTCGCAACATTTGGAAACAGGACATGGCAAACATGTTTATGGATACTCTAAACTGGACGAAAAGGCTGGTGGTGGAATATTCTGCGAGGGGCTCCCGATGAGGCCCAAGCTTAGACTACCGGACCACTGTAGTGTTTTCCAAGCGGAGGTAGCCGCAATTGAAGAAGCAGTGGATTGATTGCTCACTCCTGTAATTACTGTAAAGAAGGTAAATATCCACTCCGACAACCAGGTAGTAACTAAAGCCCTGCGCTCGTTGTTTGCGCGCTCGAAATTTATCGGGGAATACGTGATTTCTCTATCCACTGCATCCGAGTACTTCGATATTAAGTTCATTCGGGTTGCCGTTCACAGAAGCATTGCGCGATACTACTGGGCTGATAAGTTGGCTATATAGGGGACCCTGAAGATGCTTTCTCCGCGAAATTAGATGTTTAGAGTTCCCTTGACGAGTGACTTCATCTTTAAGAATAAAACAACCACAGAAGTAGCAATCGGTTCTATAGCGTGGTTGCCGCAACTTTCTTGTTTGGTCAAAAGCTCTTCCACACTGAACGGAGAATGGGCCGACACGTTGCTGTATTGCAAGATCCAGCCGTTCTCGGCGAGTTCATAGAAAATGCATTTCTACAGCCCCTTCAGAGCGGCAGCACAAAACTTTTTAGTCACCGTCTGGCTGGCCGGAATATAATCCGATGAATTCTGTCATGGATGTCGAGAGGATTGTGATTCCCTTGAGAACCTCTGGTCTGCTCCTGGAAGCATGGGCCTTGCGTCAACTCAGCAAGGGCTGGGCTACAGCGCAAACGTGCAAAGTTGCGAGATCCTTCTAGCCACTGGTAAATGCGGCTAACAAAACCGCACTCTCGAATTTGGTAGGTGTTCTTACCGGGCATTGTCCGTTAGATATCCATGCGGTAAGGCTTGGGTTTGGGTTTTGCAAAAGCTGTGTGAAGGACGAGCTGGAATCCTCTCTCTCGTAGGGCAAAGGTTAAACATGTGTGATCTCACTTTTTCGTTACACTGCGGATACTGCCGGTTCAAATATCATACATCTGGTAAAATTCATCAGTAACATGAAGTGATTAATACAAAATTAGCTACCGTTTGATCATCGTCCTTCAATAGAAACGCCCGCCTTACTTTTTACTCCTGCTTGGTTCTACTCTCTCTGTTTTTCCACTGTAAGAAATCACAATGGACGAATTTGATTCTTTGTCCAAGTAGGGCCGCCGCGTGGGCAACCTTTTGTCCTAACATAGGTGAATTGGTTAATCAGTGAACCATCGGTTGAATGCTGCCTAAGAACAAGAAACATCAAATGTTGAAAAAAAACTCCTTAAAAATGCGGCTACTTGGAAAGCAACTTGTAAGTTCTCCAAAACGATTTTTAAACAGTTCTGTTTACCGATTCCTCTGCCAGAATCAATTGTTCAATATCAGATTAGACACCCCCAACAAAAAAAAAAAAAACAAAAAACATTTTTCTTACGTCATTCTACCATTCGGCCAACCTACGTAATTTTCTCGGGCTCAAATTAGTTTGAGAGAGTAGGCTCCCGGAAAGCCAGCCGTGGCAGTCATTTGTATGGTATTGCGTTCCATGCTTAATACCAAAGTTTGCTCTTTTCAGTAAGTAAAATTCAATGGAAAATTTTCATATAATTATTATTTATAGCTGCATCAAATTTAATTCTCAACACTAGCGCCCACTACAAATTGATTCACCAGTTCAATATTTTCAACCCTTTTAGTCGGAATTTTTTTTTACTTTGAATCATGTAGGGCATTTAGTTTTTCCTAAAGCTTTATGCTTGCATTATTAACTAGTTATTTATTAAAATGGAATACATGGTAAATGTATATGTATACTTTACATACATACACACTTTTCCTCTATAGTTAGATTTGCTTGTACATGGAACAAACGTAATTGCTTTTTGTAAGCAGCTTAACATTTAATTATTCATAACCCATAATTAGCATTTCATTAAAAGGCAATTTAAAATCTTTTTAGTATTATAATTAAAAAGCTGGAATATTAAAAAATATTGTAAAATTAATAGGTGAAAGAAAAACCTTCCCGCTGAAAAAATTGCGCCGAGCTGGAAAAAATTTAAGAGATTTTAAAATTATGGGTTTTTTCACAAAAACTATATACATGCACCTGTATATTTCTATGTATTTTTATTATATCGTTCATTTAGTTCAAAAGTGTCATAATCCAAGAACATATTTTTTGGGAAAAGTATGCAGAAATTACCACAAGCTCTTCTTTATACTGTGTAAGAAATTCATGGCGATGTCTTTTAATTGTACTTCTTTAGATGAAAAAATGTCTTTACTTTTACTTAGGAAGGCAGAGTAACTGCAAGCTTTGACATCGTTTTTCTCAATATTTTGGGTTTTTAAGTTATGGCACTAATAAAGTAATTGAAGAAAGAAAAATCCATTATTTTCGCGAGAGATGGCTGTAGTGATCGATATCTCGTAAAGTATCGATCGAACAATTTAAAGTTTTAGATAGTTGTCAAGATGACATTTCATATTAAAAAAACTTGTTTGCAGTTTGTGTTTGTTCCATTCAGCTGTACGTTACAGGATGTTAACAATGGAAGTCAACAAGTAGAAAATTCTGTACATTTTACAGTTTTTCTTTGATTAAGGCGAAAATGCCAGACGAAAGCCACGACGCTGAAATTGTGATCACTGCGAGGTCAATAAAACAAAGGTTTTCTTATAATATTAGGTCAGTCCATAAGTTCGTGCGTTTTTTAAAGGTGGTTTTAAAATTAATAAAAAAGATGTTGAAAGTATTAATTAATTAATAATATATTTTCCTTCATTATTTACAATGTCTTCCCAATGTTTAGGCAAGTTTTTAATTCCCTACTTAAAAAATTGTTTGTCCTTAGAGCCAAACTACGCTTCGATATCCCTTTTTATAGCTTCTTTTGAGGAGTAGTTTTGTTACTCATCTGGGATTGAAGTCCACGGAAGAGGTGATAATCACAAGGTGCAATATCCGAAGAGTATGGTGGATGCGGCATTAGCTCGCACCCGAGCTCGTTCAGCTTGCCTAATGTTTGCCTTGCGGTATGAGGTCTTTCGTTGTCGTGGTGAAACAATACTTTGCGTCTATTCAAAGACGGTCGATTTCTGTTAAGTGCTTCATCCAAGGTTGATAACTGATGCGAATAATAATCAGCAGCTATCGTCTGGTTTGGTTCCAGAAGTTTATAATAAACAATACCGACCATATCCCACCAAATAGACAGGAGAATCTTCATGGGGTGAAGGCCATATCTAGGGGTCATTTCTGATGTTTCATCTTTATCTAACCATTGGCGTTTGCAAACAGGATTATTGTAAACGATGCGGTTCAAAAAACTTTCATTTTCAGCCGTTACAGCACATATTCACTCTCTGCTGAAGGTTGGCGACGGAAAGTCTATGCGGAACCCATTTTCCCAGCTTTGAAACCTTTCCCAACTGAACTTGGTGCATGTAAACTGTTCCATGCGATGAATTTAACCTCTGCGCTATCAAATTTGGCTCAGCTGGCACGAGTTCGAGCAAGGCGTCGGAGTTGAAGACTTCAGGACGATCACGTCGCAGTTACCACTTCGGAATTTTGAAAACCACTTTTGCGCAGTCCTTATTCTCACGGTATCCTCTCCGTGAACAGTTTTTATTTCTGCAGCAGCAGTTGTTGCATTTTCACTACTTTTATAAAAAAAATACAAAATATGCCTCTTATACGCGTTCGAAGATTCCATTTTTTTTTTATGAAAGAAAATACAGGTATCCCTCGTATAACGCGATAGTTACGTTCCAGAAGAATTGCGCGTTATGTAATTCCGCGTTATCTAAAACATAGTTTTCATATAAATTTGGGGGTTATGTTCCAATAGGTTTTTTTTTTAAATAAAATACATACAAAATAACAGATGCACATATATTTCAACTCAATACTAAAGTTCAGACTTTATAATACAATTAAAAACACAAAACAAAAAATTTGAAAACAAACTAAAACAAATTAAAGGTTTATTAAAAACTTTATTGTTATTCTTCAAACTTCATATGGTAATTAATCTGTTTCACTGTCTTCAAAGATATTTGCACGTGGGCGTTTTGGGGGAGCAATAGCTTCATCAGAAGATATTTCTTCAACATAGTTTTCGCTATTGGATAAGGAACTCGTTCTGGGACCTTGTGGTTCTATAATTGCAAAATCTGTTATCAGTTTTTGGTGGGTGGTTTTTTTAAGCTCCTTTTCAATTTCGTAATAAGGTGCTAGATTAATATCTATTCTATCTATCTAAGGCAAAAAAGGGTAATTCCCGGTTTACATTAAAAATACATTACATATTATAAATATGTGGTACGCAAATTAGTGTTACCAGATTTTATAATTATGTATTTTCCCCTTCGCATTATATAAGCCTAAATTTCCCGTTGTACTGAAACCTAATTTTTCCAAATCGCGTTATATCGAAACCGCGTTGTATAAGACCGCGTTATACAAGGGATACCTGTATAAATAGTTCCGTTATATTCCGCGAATAATTTTCTGTATGCAAAAATCGTACAAAAGTGAAATTATTGGTGAAATACGCACGAACTTATGGACTGACCTGATGCCAACTGCTTTAGCGCGACTTCAAAAGCTATAGAGGTACTCAAACTTTCAGTGCTGTATGTGTAGGTCTTTCATTATTATTATTATTCTTTATTGTTATTATCATTATTATTTTATTTTTTCTTTGCAAATGTTAAATCATTCGAATGGCATTGTTGTCAGCCACCCGAATTGAGTACCTCCTCCTTTTGCACGAATCACTTCAAAACTGTTACAAAGTGCATTGACTTTCTACAAAGTTGCTGCAACAACAGCCTCGCCCATACAAGTGCGTGTGTTTTTGCTGTCACGCATTGTTAATAGTTTTTGTTTGCCGCGTTGTGACCACATGTCGCTCCAACAACAAAAATAACAACAAGCTGCCAGCGCCATGCATATGAAATGGCATATCAAAAAAATTACGCTTAGCAAAATGTAGAAAATTTGCAATCACGCCACATATGCGACGTTCCAAGTTGCAAGTTGCAATTGCAGCTGCCACACCAGTGTGACTAGCTAGAAAATTTTCCACGCAACGTTGCAATGGAGACTTCATATTTTATTTACGCATACATTTTTCCTATGCGTTAAGTGCCAGGGGAGTGGAGTGTACGGAATGGAAGTGCGCCAAGGAAACTCAAAGTATGCGACGAGCGGAAAACCGGCAAGGAAGAACAGTTGCATGAACAAAAAGTCGGCTGCAGGTGAGGTCATGGAAAGTAATAAGAAATTACAGCAAAGCCATGTCATTAAAATTTCTTTTTGTTGCGAAAAAAGTTTGAAGGCGGTGGTGCATTTTATATTTAGAAGGAAAAAAAGTAGTCTAACATTATCCTTGTAATTTTAGCATAAAGTAGTGGCATTAAAAATTCATAATCACACTGGTATTTCGCAACTTGGCTGCGATAGCAAAAAGTCATGCGAACCACTAAACTGCATATGGGTAAGTACGTATATGATTAAGCTGCATGTGATGTTAGTTGTGTCGTATTTTCATATCGGTGGCAGACGTGGAAAATTTTTCTGTAGCCGCCGCTTGATGCCAGTGCTGCCGCCGTCACTTAAGTTGCAGTTTTTCACTTCGTTTTGGAAGCTGTCACACTATCACTTAATTTCTTTTTTAATTTGCTTGCAATTTTTTATAGGAAATAACTTTACAATGTTTACAATTTTTACAATATTTTTTGGAACATAAACATTTTTCCCCCGTTTTTTTTGTTATTTTTATTATTGTAAAAATTTATTTTTAAGATTTTTTAACAATATTTTTTTTTAAGTATTGTACAATATTTATAATACGAGTATTTTTTACAATTCTGTAAAATTATCAATTTATTTTTTTACCACAGGCTTTTTTAACCATAGGATTCTTGTTTAAAATTTTTTTAAATACATTTTTAATACTTTTTTTATTTTTTACAAATCGTTTTTGAAATTTTAAATTTTTTTCAATATTGTCGGCGAAAAATTACCCAATTCAATAGATTTTTTTTTTTTTAATTTTTTATAAGAAATTTTTTGAAATCTTTTATAAAATTTTTTTTACAATTTTTGTTTTATACAAAATTTGCTTACGTATTTTTTTTTTAAATAGACTTTGCAAATTTGTCTTTACAAATTTTTTACTAAAATTTTCTAAAAATTTGTCTATAACATTTTTTATAATACTGTAAAATTATTATTTTTTTGACAAAGTTTTAAGAAGTTTGTTACTTCATTGTTTTTAAGTTATTTTTGAATTTATTGCATAATTTTTGTCAAATTTTTAAATTAATTTTTTTATTTTTTTCAGGGTTTTTATATAAGAATATTTTATAACATTTATTATAGTTTTAACATTTTTTCAACGGATTGTGCCCCAAAAGTTTTTGTTGAATATTGTATACGGCCCTTACGTTTAAAATGACTGCCCTGCTTTTGGAAAATTGGCACTCTTTGCTTGAAACCAGCTACGCAAAAATTTTGGAATCATATAAAAAATTTTACAATTTTTTTATAATGTCCAAATCATGCCAACCTTTTATTTTTGCATTCTTACTTCACGCGTAAATTCAGATATGGCAACACTGCCTCGTACGCTTAAACACACAGGCGAAACTCTCAACGCTTTTGCAAGAAATAACGTACTGTAATAACTCAAGCAACCTAAGGCCCAAAGCTTGTTTGTTGCATTTGATAATCGCCTGCACGCGTGCAACAAATCACTGCAAATGTTTGTTAGTGGAAATGAAAAAAAGTTTTTGTTTTTACTATATTTATATTTATTATTTTCTACGCCGTCATATTAAACATATTTCCCCAGATTACTTACTTATTATGTCGGTATACACGAGTGTGAATGTGCCTAAGTGGAGCTGCAGTGCATTTTAATCTTCGTAACTTATGACATGCATGCTAATGCAATCCCATATGCATTTAATTACTTACAACACGCACCGATACATGCGTGCCACACACGCATTTATTATGTGGCAAACGCACTGACTAAAAAGGCATTAGTCATTCGCGCTGTAAAAAGCGAAAAAATTAAATGCAAATAAAAGTATTAAGCACGTAAGTGCATACATATATACATACGCATTTATGAAAGTTTAAATAAATAAATAGGCGCATGTCATGTTCTCAAAGAATACAACATTTCGCGATAGCAAATTTCGTATGGAGCCATAAAGTAATTATGGTGAATAATTTGAAAGATCGCAAGAGGACTTTTGGGCCTACACATGGCCACATACGTACATAGGCCGTATTCCACATTAAAGGAATTGCGTGGTGCCTACTGATCAAATAATTCAACTTCTGATGGCACGACTTCGAGAGACTCAGTCAACCGAGGGCGAAAAGCAGCTGTAGGATTTCTCTATGAAAAATCCAAACGCAAGGAAAAGCGATCAAAATCGACGCAAGCACACGAAAATTGCGTGTACGCCGCATAGTCGGCTGCTAAATAACAAAATGCTGATTTTTTACTATAAATTGATGATGAGTGACGAGACGTATTTCCCCTTTTATTTCCTTGTAAGCAAATATATTAAGTACCCGGTCAACGGACAACCTTCGAGTTATCCCCGAAATCCCACTCCACATCCGTGAAATGGCCGTCTAAGTATGAGTAGTAGGTACTTGCCATGCTTAACAAGCCATCGAGAGCAACGTAAAGATGGCATAATAATTATATGTATATAAGCGTTTTTCAATAGGTGCGCTTCAACTTTTTTCCGATAGGGAGGGCGAACGACGCAATATTTTTTATTTTTCGCTTGTCATTTGTAAACTTCATTAGTATACATTTCATCATGGAACGCTACACACTTGAGCAACGATTGCAAATTGTACAAATTTTTTATGAAAATAATCGTTCTGTTGCTGCTACTTTAAGAGCATTACGGCCATTTTACGGTCCATTTAACAAGCCATCCCGTTCGACAATCGACCGTCTAGTGAAAAAATTTGTATCTACGTTTTCGCTACATAATGTTCCAGTGCCAGGGAGAGCAAGAAGTGCACGAAGTGTTGAAAATATTGCTGCCGCCAGGGCTTCAGTTCAAGAAGACGCAAATGTGTCGCTCACACGACGTTCTCAACAATTGGGCCTTTCTGTGTCGCCATTGTTGCGAATTTTGCGAAAAGATCTTGGCCTACATCCGTACAAGATCAAGCTGACACAAGAACTGAAGCCGTTTGACCATTTGAAGCGACGTCGATTCGTAAATTGGGCTGAAGATCAACTCGAAAATGATCCAGATTTTTTCCAAAAAATCATCTTCAGTGATGAAGCTCACTTTTGGCTCAATGGCTTTGTCAACAAGCAAAATATGCGTTACTGGGCAGAAAGCAATCCACACGTGATTCATGAGGCACCGTTGCATCCCGAAAAAATCACTGTTTGGTGCGGTTTACATGCCGGCGGCGTAATTGGCCCATATTTTTTCGTTGACGAGAACGATCGCCACGTTACTGTGAATGGAAATCGACATGATAAACGATTATTTTTGGCCGCAATTAAATGGTATGGACTTAGACGACATGTGGTATCAACAGGACGGGGTCACAAGCCACACAGCACACGCTACAATTGAGTTGTTGAAGAGTAAGTTCGATGAGCGCATTATTTCCGGAAATGGACCGGTCGAATGGCCGCCGCGCTCGTGTGATTTGACGCCTCTAGACTATTTTCTTTGGGGTTATGTGAAGTCATTGGTCTACAGTAACAAGCCAGCGACGATTTGTGAGCTCAGAGCCAATATTGAACGCGAAATTGCTGGAATTTCCGCCGATTTATGCAAAAGAGTGGTCGAAAATTGGGTTCAACGATTGGACTTCGTAAAACGTGCACGCGGTGGTCATGCAAAAGAAATCGAATTTCATACTTAAATGTATATCTTCAAACTCGATAATAAAAAAAAAATTAGTTAAAAAAGTCAAACCGTTTGTGTTTTATTCAAAAAAAAAGTTGAAGCGCTCTTACTGAAAAACGCTTAATAAATGCATAGTTCGCGCGAACCGAACACTTCTGTTAGGTGTTTGGCTTGGCTCTTCTTCCTGTTTATGATGCGCGTCTTGAAGTTGTTCAGCAAATGAAGTTACGTACAGTTTTTTGCCGATTCCGAACGGCAGTTAATTTTTATAATGAGCTTTTCCATGCCAGCAATACGCTCGGAGGTTTAGATTAGATTAGATTTGTGGGGAGCTGGACAAGTCCAAGCACTCAGTCAGTAGACCATTGTACTACACCCGGATAGATATCAGCAGAAATAATAGAGATAGGAAAGATAAAAAAATGGATCGTAAAAACGGATAAATTAGTTTGAGGTCACTCTTCCACAAATCTCTTGGATTCATTGATGAATTTTAAAAGATCTGGAAGAGGAAGAGTATGAAATTTGTCCATACTCAGTATATCGTAACCCAATATCCTAAGTCTGATTCTGGAAAATGCAGGACAGCTACAGAGAAAATGAACTGCAGTGTCGTCATTCTCAAGATAGGATAGGCATATCGGGCTGTCCACGACCCCCATGGTAGCCATATGCTGACCACAGACGTTGTGCCCTGTGATCACATCCACCAGTATTCTCAGGTCCTTCCTGCTGAGTTTTAGGAGAGAGGTCGCTGTTTTCCTGTTTGGTTCTTTCACAAAGCACTTGGCTATTCCGCACGAGCTCAACTCAGACCAACGACCTCGGAGGTTTACGATTGCCTGCCGTGGCACGACGAATATTACAAAAGGCTTTTTCTATCATTTGGTGTTTCATGCACGGAGATTCGTCAGAAGGTTGAATCTAAAGAAGAAAACTGTTCGCAACCAGCTAAGGATGCATGACATGATAGGTAACGTGTCAAGGATCTAAAATTATGCCTTAAAAACGCACCAATTGCTTGAAGAAAACATTAATGTCTCTTTGAGAGAGTCAAAGGAACATCAGCAACGATTTTCCTTGCCAGTTATTAGTACTCCACTGAGTTCACCAGCAAAGGCACTTACAGTTAGATGAAATGCCCTTATGTTTAGTGAAATCGACTATGCAACAAAGGTAAAATTCCCATAATCTGCCGGGCGTTTTTAAGAGCTTGAGAACTTAAAATTATAATCTTATACAAAGCAGAAATACAAATACAAATACAATCATGGCATTTATTTTTTGCTATTCAGCATATGTCCACCATGGCGACGAGTGACATGGTCCATTCGTTCATTCGAATAAATAGATTGCTTAGACCGCCGTCAAGTTGCGCCGTCTTTGTTGGAACCAAATGTCGTCAATGCTTAGCTGATTCATTTTTGGAAACCAATGAACTTCCCGAAAAAAATTGTTTTCCAAGTAAATTTCCACAATTTGGAGACTTAGTTCTGGCGTTAAACGATTCATGATGATTTACCAAACCTTCTCTTCTTCCTAATTGGCGCAATAACCGCTTACGCGATTTTGGCCGAGTTTAACAAAGCGCGCCAGTCGTTTCTTTCTCGTGCTAACCGGCGCCAGTTGGACACACCAAGTCCAAGGCCTTCCTCTTCCTCTGCTACCATCAGCTGGTACCGCATCGGATTCTTTCAAAGCCGGAGCGTTTGTATCTATTCGGACGACATGACCCAGCCAACGTAGCCGCTGGATCTTTATTCGCTGCGCTATGTCTATGTCGTCGTAAAGCTCATACAGCTCATCGTTCCATCGTTTGCGATATTCGCCGTTGCCAACGTGCAAAGGTCCAAAAATCTTACGCAGAATCATTCTCTCGAACACTCCAAGCGTCGCTTCATCGGATGTTGGATCGGATCGGATCGTCCAAGCTTCTGCGCCATACGTTAGGACGGGCATGATGAGAGTCTTGTAGAGTGTTAGTTTAGTTCGTCGAGAGAGGACTTTACTGCTCAGTTGTCTACTTAGTCCAAAGTAGCACTTGTTGGCAAGAGAGATTCTACGTTGACGTACGTTTACCAAACCCTACTAAACAGAAATATCAACTCAGTTTGCCATTCTCGGCTGTCAAACCATAGTTCTCCATATCGATAGTTCTCATGCAGGTAAGGAAACGTTACGGATCACAACTCTTAGTACACCACCAAGCAGCTTATTATATAGACGTATACATATCTACACGTTCTCCTGTGATTAAATACCAATCATTGAAGTATTGTATGTTGCTGGTCAAGTCAAAGTAACGCTTTGCTAAATTCTTCCTAATTAACTTGAGTATTTACGAGATACTGGCAAAACGAATTCGCAATGATTAACTAGACAAAATTGCAGCCAGATGTGCCCGTAAATAAAAAACAAATATTTTTTTCATAAAGTAAAATTTATAAATACCAATTCGAAAATCAGTTTGCTCCATTTAATTTAAACAAAGCGGTTGATTAATGTGTCTAAACACACTCGTACCAAAAATGTCGCTTTAATCTGACAGCGGGGTACACGTGCCGCTAAAAGGCCACGAGGACGTTTTATTTGACTGCGCAAAATCTATTTTTCGAGAAATATGCAAAAACGTTTCTAAATTTAATCAAGTACCGATTACTTTGAAATGATGCAAAATAAACAACAAATTAACTCAAACTGCTGCTGCTGCTGTCATCAACAAAAACAATGTAGTAAAAATAGCGTAGATTGCCGCAAGCAGCGCAAGAAAATGTTTATCAACACTTGCGAACTATTAAAAAATCTGCTCGAGCAGGCGCACTCACACGAGCAGATAAATAAATAGCTGTAAATACTAATATAGCAAGGCTAATGTTGGCACTACAGAATGTTGACCCAATTTTTTTAGCCCATAATTTCAAAAGCAACAAGGAAAACCCAATTTTATTTCCTTGCCTTATTGTTGTTATTTTATATATAATTTTTTTTGCTTTAAATACGTCAGCACCGCTCTTGGCCGAACTCAATGTGTATGTATGTATGTGTGTATGTATGTGCATTTGTGTTTGCTGCCAACATGTGCACGTCGCAATAAGGTGGCGCTAACGCCTACCCTTTGACCACTTCGGCCACCTCTGGGCTCACAGGCATTGCCAATTCGATGAATGCTGCTGTTTATTGGCTTAAATACGCCGTGACTTTTTATTCATTTTATTTGGTGCACTTATTTTTTTAAGTTCAGCAGCAATGAATGGTTAAAAAAACATGAATAGACACCTACGCCGGCAGGCTTTGGCACCTTTGCAACTTAGTAGCCGCTCGTGTCTGTATGATAACAATTTTTACCAACTGTTGCTAAATTTTTTCTTCATTTGCCAACGTAATTAAGCAAACTCGCGCATTAATAAAAAAAAACAACGAATGCTTGGGTTAAGTAAATTTTAAAAGAGGGAACGGTTACGTTTTGCCAATAGCTCTTCAAACCAGCAAAAGGCACTTGAATATTCAATAAGTAATGGAAAATAAAAAAAGATAAGCCGAAACTATTTAATCTGCTTGTGCATTGTTTTTGCGAAACGTGATTTTTAAAATCGATTTATTATTTATTGAGTATATGTTGTATTTGACTGCATGTCCCATATGGTCTAGTGGCTAGGATATCTGGCTTTCACCCAGAAGGCCCGGGTTCGATTCCCGGTATGGGAAATTTCTTTTATTACCTTTTTTTCAAGTTTTTCATTTAATAATTTTAATCAAATATTTTTATAAATAATCATAAAATAATTTTTGTATTTCTGGGTATAAGATGATGTTTCTACCTATGAAAGTATGATGCAAAAGCCTGCCGACCAAAATATTTTAGGAGTGTTTTGGGTATGTTTCTGAATGCATTTAACGCCAATGCAGAAAAGGAGAAAGCCACATACTTTTGTGCCGTTTTCAATTTTTAGTATTTAAAACGCAAAACTTTAACTTACACTTAATGCACATATTGTAATAATAAAATATATATCTTTTCATACATATTTTTTTAAATTTAATTTACTTTTTTATAAAGGGTTTTCCAATAACAGGTGTTACAGGTGAATGGATTGCGCTATCGAGAGATGATTAACGATTTTTTATGGCCAGAATTGAATGGTATTGATCTGGACAACGTTTATTGTCAACAAGACGCCGCTACGTGCCGCACAAGCCACGAAACGATAGATCTTTTACGGGAAAAATTTCCGGACCGTGTTATCTCTCGAAGAGGTGATCACAATTGGCCACCGAGATCTTGCAATTTAACACCTTGTGACTTTTTTCTTTGGGGTCACGTGAAAGTGAAGGTCAACGCCAACAGCCCAGGGTCGATTCAAGACCTCAAAGATGGAATTCGTGAGGCTATCGGGGACATAGGGCAGCCACTTTGCATTTCGGTTATGAAAAATTTCATGAAAAGGATATTGTCCAGTGAGCGTGGTCGTGCTGCTGATTTGCCTAATGTTATTTTCCACTATTAACGGCATACTTTCCTCTTTATAATGAAATAAACACCCGATCATTTATATTAAAAAATAGAATTCTTCTTTCATTACCAAATAAACCCTTTATTGGAAAACCGTATATGCATTTTTTTCTATTTTATTTTACTTTAATTTACTTCTATTTTATTTTGTCTTATTTTGTTTCACTCTATTTGATTTTATTTTACCTTAAATATTATTTTACTTCTTTTGATTCTGCGTCCTTTTATTAATTTTATTTTATTATATTTTATTTTTATTCATATTAAATATTTTTTATATATTTTTCAAATTTGGTTTTTAGTAAAATTATTTAAATGTTTATGGCTAAATAATTTTTTTTTTGCATGTTTGGTATTATACAATATATTATTTTTTTTGTAATTTTGTTTTATCTTTTTTTATTTTAAAATGGTTTTTATTTTCATTTTGATTTATTTTTATTTTATTTATATACATTTCTTTTATTTGAATTTATTTATTTAAGAAAGGAAACAATCTTTATAATTCAATTTTAGTTTTAATTTCTACTTCCTTTTTATTTTCTTTTAATTATGTTTTCTTATGTATACATTGGACTTTTTTAGTATATTTTTTAATTTTCATTAAATTTATTTTATATGGAATGCATTAATTTTTTTTAGTTCGTTTATTTCTAATTACATTTTTGTTTTTCGGATTTTTTTATTTTTTTTTGTTTTGCCTTTTAGTTTACAATATTTTCTAAATTTTTATTTGGCAGTACTTTCTAAATTCAATATTATTTTATTTTTTTGGAATTCGACAATCACAGTTAATTGCTCGAATTCACGCCCCCGGGCCCATAAACCAAGGGTCTGTTGGTATAAGTAGTCGTTGTTCTGCATCATCTAGCCATTAAGTACTATCATACAGTCCCACGTATGATCGATGCTGCTTTTATGAGGAATGCTTTCTGCATCTGCGTGAATATTTTATGTTCTAGGTTTAGTTCAGTCATAGCTTCCACTGTGTGCTTGGTTACTGTTTCGGTTGAGACTATTACAACTGGTATTATTTTAGCACCCTTTAAACTGAGTATTGCTTTAAAGAATTGAGCTGGCGGCGCATTTTTTGCTTTCTTCATGTTGAGTGTTTCGATCAACTATTTGTGCTTTTTATCAAACTTGTCTATAATTGTCATGTCTGGTCTATTTGGTACGAGTATCATTGTGTTTGATAAGTGGGAATTATTATGGATCTATCCTAGTATAATTTTTATTCAGTAAGTTCAATGATTTGCTCAGGCTAGTTCAAACATTGCTCAACGGTCTCTCTTACTTTCACGTGTTTTAGTATTTTGATGTAAACGATTTTCCAACTTCTTCGTGTCCCTTTTTATAGTGGTGTGCAACTATTAAGAAGAGGTTGTAGGGTTTCAGATGCATTTCCAACTTTTATCTCATTTTATTTACATTATATTTTCTGATTACTTTCTGTTTTTTTTCTAATTTAATTTTAGTTTTAATTTCTACTTCATTTTTTTATATTTCATTTTACTTGCATATACAATTCTATTTATTTGTTTTTTTTTTTAAATAGTAATTATTTAATTAATAGTAATTATTTAAATTATTTATCTCTAGTCATAGATGAGCTTCTCCACAAACTGAATAACCTAGGATTTCACACTCAGGGTTACGCTGATGACCTAGTAGTTAATGTATTAGGCTGGCATGAGGAAACCACTTCGGATCGCATGCAGGAAGCCCTTACAATAATAAACAAATGGTGCACGGAAAAAGGGCTCTCCATCAACCCAACCAAAACAACACTTGTACCGTTTACTAGGAGAAGGAACATAAATCTCAAATGTCCGACCCTTAATGAAACAACAATTCAACTCTCGACAGAAGCGAACTATCTTGGCATCAGTCTTGACAAAACGCTTACGTGGAATTCCCATATTGAGAGAGTTACTTCAAAAGCCACAAGGGCATTCTTTGCCTGTACAAGGCTTTTTGGTAAGACATGGGGACTAAACCCTAGAATGACCTTCTAGACATTCACCACAGTTGTGAAACCCATAGTCACTTATGCATCCTTAGCATGGTGGCCCAAGGTCAAGCAAAGAAAGGCAGCAAACGAATTAAGCAAACTGTATCGCCTGATATGTGTTGGTATTACAGGGGCTATGAAAACATGTCCCACGAATGCATTGGGTGTGCTCCTGAACATACCACCGCTTCCAATTCTAATTGAAAGGGAAGCTCGCTCGAGTGCCTTAAGATTAAAAGGTATATCTGAACTTAAAAGTGGGGATATGAAAGGACATTTAAAGATCTTGGAAGACTTCCTACATAGTCTCATTCTTCATAGGGATGATATACTATCACCCAAACCAATACTCTTCAGGAACTTCCAAGTTATAATTAATGAACGAACAGACTGGAGAACTAACTTTCAAACCTGGCTCCCAGCTATGGTTTACTGATGGGTCCAAATTGGAAAATGGTAGAACAGGGGCAGGATTCAATGGGCCCAAATTCAAAATAATTGATTCCGATGGGATCCTACCCAACAATATTCCAGGCAAAAATACATGCCATTGAAATATGTGTGAGAGAATGCCTTAGCAGGAAAATGAGAGGTACTCACATCTACATACTTTCAGATAGCCAAGCGGCTCTAAAAGCCCTTCTATCAACAACTATCACCTCTAAATTGGTAAATGATTGTCTAAACCTTCTAAATACGTTAGGAAACCTCAACATAGTAACACTATGTTGGATTCCGGGACATGAAGGGCATGAGGGAAATTAAATGGCTGATGATCTTGCAAAACAAGGAGCAAATATGCAACTTACTGGTCCTGAGCCTTTCTGTGGACTGACAAAAGGCCACATTAATGAATTCCTTAGGAAATTGGAAGAAAGAAAACTTGCCGCACACTGGCTAAACTATGCCGGTCAGCGTCAAGCCAAACTATTCCTAAGTCCCAACAAAGGAATATCTGACAAACTTCTCTCACTAAACAGAGTAGATCTGCGTCTTTTAACTGGATACCTTACAGGTCACTGCAGCCTGAGGTACCATCTAAATAATATTGGTCTATCCGAGACCAATGTCCGCCGCTTTTGCGAAATGGACATAGAAAGCTCAGAACATGTGCTTTGTGAATGTCCTGCGTTGGGCAGACAGAGACTTCACCACCTTGGTGGTATCGTAGTATCTCCATGCAATCTTTGGAACAACAAACCCACAATTGTGCTCAAATTTTTAAAAAGCCTAAAACTCTATGGTTACAAAATAGGCCTTTCACAATAGATCAGCTCTGGTCGCAGTGCGTAATGGCCTTCTAATAATAATAATAATAATATTTTATTTTTTATGTTTTGAACTACGAATTATAATTCGTTTCATTCATTTTATCTGTGTATACTTTTTTCCCCCGCTTTTGGTACTTATTTGATTTTATTTAATTTTGAATTAATACATTAATTTTTCTTTATTTCTTTTTTTCTCTAAATTTGTTTCTTTTTTTATTTTACTTTTTATTTTTATTTTATTTCAGAATTAGTTTTTAATTATTTTTAGTTTTATTGCAGTTTTTTGTTTCACAACATTTTTTATATTTAATCTTTATTATTTTTTAATTTCACCAAATGCGCACTGACTTCACTTTTTTTGGTGCACGTGAATGTGTGTGCGTATAAATAAACGCGAATTAAACCACTTTTATGTTTTATTTGTAATAAAACTTTTACAGCCAATTAATTTTTCTTCGCATTAATATTTATCGTAAATATTCTCGAGCGCTTACTTACATATATACACATATGTGTACCGTTATTTTGCTGCTAAATGAATTGAAGCGAACTTTTTAATTAATTTAATGCATCAGGACACACCCGACATATTCTGTCTTCATTTTTTTCTTCCCGCCATTTTGCGGCAACGCACATACACACATACATACATACATACATATTGCATAAGTATAGAAACTTTTGAAGTGTAATTAAATATGTCACAACGTAATAATCACAGACAGTTGCTCGCAACTATGGCTGATGATAAGGACGACGATGATACTGCGGCTATTCAACTATACGCGCAGTGCATTTACTCTAAAGTACACCTGCCCTCGGTTATTTCATGGCAAGTTTAACAAGCAAACTTTTCATTTACTATCTCTCCGAAGTTACTTTCGTACTTTGGTACTTTGGCACTGACAAAAAACTGGTATAACTTTTGCATTGAGTCAAATTTCCGCTTAAACAAAGAGATGGATGATCCGCAGGGCCGTAGGCTGGGAGGGAGTGCTTGCAGGCGGGGATAAGCTGTGTAAAGTTAGCAAAGGGTTAAAGTTAAAACTTTGATTTGCCATTACGTTGCTTTTAGCAAGAATATCCAGTGAATGGTGATATCCTGCGTGTTGTTCATTAGTTGGGAAAAGCAAATCGGTGTGATAGGCTATCTCAAACGCAAACTTTGTACGGTCTCTGGCTTGCTTGTTTTTTCTCAATAGATTTTTTTGCAGATAAGTATAATTAATGAAATCAAATGCTGACATTTTATTTAAGCCTTGTAAATAAATTAATGAGTTATTCGTGTAAAATAAGCAACCTTTTTAGGATTGATGACGGATTCGGTTGAATGGATTTTTTTACTTTGGGAAGAAAGCTGTGTATGTACATATTTTTTCTTTTTTTTTTTTGCGTCAAGAAAAGAAAAATGATGTTCATGATACTTTTTTTTGTTAAGTTTCGCAATGGCAGCTTTTATTCACATTTAATTGTATCGCTTTTTGACCTGAATGATTCGACTTCAACAGCAGAACACTCAAACAAACTCAACTCATTGACAATACATCGCTCTTAACTTACTTTCATGCCCACTTGCACTAATACATTAATTACTTGTGATTAACTGATATATTGAAGTTTCAAATAAATGGCTAAATAAAGTTAATGACTAAAATAGAAATACATTTCGTAACACATTGACACCTCTTTAATCATAGCTGCCTACGATACTTTCAAATTCTTTATTGTAGGCGAAAATTTACTCCGCACTCGAACTCTTCACTTTCAGAAAATTAACTATGGCAGACTTAAAATACTTTAGTAATGCTTTACCTAAGGCTGGGAATGCACAAATTCAAACACCTCAAAGCTTTCAAGAGAGCGCCTGAATGATGGCGAAAGACAAAAAAGAACGCAGTTAACTGTGGTCGACTAACCAGCTAATGAGCAACCTCTACTGAGCCCGACCTGGATAGCTGGATATTATTTCCGAGGGAAAGAGATAAACAAAAATAATAATAAGTCATTAATTTTAAGATCATGCAAGACCACGAAGTAATTTTGGATCATCAGATCAGCTGTTATACATTCTCTTGCCAATTGGTTCATGACCGCTATCGCAGCCTATAATTCGCTTCTGTCAAGGTATTCAATAGAGATTATTATAATTTTGATATTAGACTTAAACTTTGCAAAGGATCGTAAACCTGCAGTGAATATTTAAACAGCCTCATAAAGAACTATTATCCTATAATCATTTCGTGACTATCTCCGTATTAGTACAAAAGACAGAGTGCAACAGTTGGTGATCGGCTTTACGTCAGCTGCATCCTTTTCTCTACTATGTCGATAGAAGCCTAGTAAGCTGTGCACGACATCTAAAGCAGTAACTTGATAATTCGTGTCACAACAGAATTCCATAAATATCATTTTCCTGATTCTTGAATTTTATTAAATAATAAATTACTAAGTTTACACTTTTTGGTACTAAGAATTTAGTGCTACAAAAATATTCAAATTCGGATGCATTTGTTGTAAAAGTAAAAAAAAAGATATTAAAAAGCAAAAAATAAAAAAAAATAAAAAGAAAAAAAATGAGAGCAATGAGTTCTGAATTTTTCGAAGAATCGACCTAACACCTTCTGAACTAAAATCCCTACAAGAATCTGACCTTTAAGGTATTACCGAATTTATTTTGAAGAACTGCCCTAAACTGTACCAGTTCAGCAGTTTCTACAGAGGGGGATAATTGTCATTTCGTAGCCATGTGAAACTCAAAGCCTTGTATGGAGATACAGCAACTACAAATATCACTTCATAAGTGTTCCTAGGCGTAGAATCGAACCGAAATCACGCATCAATACGGAAAAGTATTTATACTGTTACAACAACAACAGCATAATTCCATAAGGAGCTGGATGAACGCTCAATTAACCTCAATGTATAGTAACATAGGAAGATTTCTTCAACTAACCGAGTTATAGATAAACATTCCAATAAACAAAAAAAATGTATTTTTAGCTTTTTCAAACGCATATTATGATTGGCAAAATTTTAGTCCTGAGCACGGTAAGCTATTAAGCCACATTTACAGTGGGCTTCAGGTTAATACGCAAATATCCTAGCCTTGTTTTATCGTTCACTTTACCCCGAAGTCCGAATTTGGCATCACTTTTTTGTGAAGGGTTTCGATCAAGAATTTTGCAAATAGTAAATTTCTTCTTCATTATTTATTTGTCGACGGGGGAGCCTACCTACTGGCCGAGTGATCCATCGAAAATTCCGGATTTATTAGATTTTGCTGTATACAATGGTATCCCAGCCCAATTACTGGAAGTTGTCAGTTCTGAAGAACTCAGCTCAGATCACTCTCCAGTCATTATCAGTTACGACACTCTAACTAGCCTACGGCAACAGAAATACAAAACATTAACTAGTAAGAGTCAAATAAAAATTTTTCAAGATTGGCTAACCCAAAATTTGGAACTTAATATTTCAATTAAAACAACAATTGAGCTAGATAATGCAGTCGAATATTTCCCAAATAAAATCCATGAAGCGGCCTTTTTTTCTACTCCCCAAAAAGGTAATGAGATCAAATATCGTAGCCGTATACATGTATGTGGAGAGATAAGAGCATTAATTAAGCATAAGAGAAGCCTTCGAAAAAAATGGCAAACTACTAGGAATCCAAGAGACAAAACTGCTCTAAATAAAGCAACAACTGAAGTCAAAGAAAAACTAAACGAATTTAGAAATAAATCAGTATCAGATTATATACACAGCCTAAACGATAGAAATGTTGATGATCATAAGATTTGGAATGCTACAAAATATCTCAAACATCCCAAAAAGAGAAATGCGCCTATAAAAGATTGTGGCAACGTTTGGTGTAGGACAGACAAGAGTAAGGCTTATGCATATGCTAGATATTTAGAGGCAATGTTTTCTCCGTTTATAAACCAAAGCAACAACGATGATGATGTGTTAGCATTTCTCGATACCCCATGTCAACTATCTCTACCGATCAAACATATTACACCGAATGAAATTCGCTCTGAAATTAAAAACCTGTGTAACAACAAATCTCCTGGATATGATAAAATTGACGCCAAAGTAGCAAAGTGTTTGCCGAAAAAAGGAGTTATGTTCTTAACTCTGTTATATAACTCAATATTAAGATTAAACTATTTTCCTACACAGTGGAAGTGCGCCGAAATAGTTATGGTCCTTAAACCGGCAAAACCTGAAAATCAAATATCCTCTTACAGACCAATCAGCTTATTGACAATATTCTCCAAAATATTCGAAAGACTATTTTTGCGCAGAGTATTCCCAATACTGAAAGAAAATAAGGTCATACCCGAACATCAATTTGGTTTTCGCCGATACCATGGTACACCTGAATAATGTCACCGTGTTGTTAATTTCATAACCGACTCCTTTGAACGAAGGGAATATTGTTCAGCCGTATTTTTGGATGTACAAAAGGCATTCGACAAAGTATGGCATCAAGGCCTGTTATATAAATAAAAAAAAATACTTCCTGCACCATTTTATCTAACACTAAAGTCTTACCTCACCGAAAGATCATTTTACGTTAAGGTAAATGAAGAAATAACTGATATTAGATACATAAAAGCTGGAGTACCACAGGGTAGCGTACTCGGTCCTATACTTTATACGATTTTTACATCTGACATACCCGAAACCGAAAATGTCCTAATGGATACATACGCTGATGACACCGCTATACTAGCTTCAAGTCCGTCCCCAATTGATGCAACGAATCTAGTTCAGATAGAACTAAACGAGATACAGATGTGGCTGGACCGATGGAAATTAAAAGTTAACACAAACAAATCTGTGCATTTTTTGTTTTTATTGAGACGGAAAGAATGCCCTTCACTCTATCTAAATGGTAATATAATTCCCAAACATGATACGGTCAAATACCTTGGCATACATTTGGACAAACGGCTAACCTGGAAATGCCATATTCAAGCAAAAAAAACCCAGTTAAAGATAAAAACAAACAAACTTTACTGGCTACTAGGACCAAAATCAACACTTAATCTAAATAACAAAATATTAATATATAAGGCTATACTAAAGCCAGTATGGACCTACGCAGTACAACTGTGGGGAACTGCTTGCAATTCTAACATAGAAACTCTGCAAAGATATCGGTCAAAAACTTTAAGGCTTATCACAAGTGCACCCTGGTTCGTCACAAATAAAACCATACATACTGATCTAAAAATTCCCTTTATAAAAGATGAAATTAAAAAAATTACCACAAAATATTTACAGAGATTAAGTTATCACGATAACCCGCTAGCAATTGCATTACTTGATGAAACTAATGAAATTAATAGACTTTAAAGACATCATGTATTAGACATTCCATTCAGAACCTAATAGATAAATCTAATATTAAAATGTATTAAAATCTAACACATAAGTCTGAATATAAGTGTACATTAATCGTAGTATACATATATATCATTATTGACCTCAATGGAGCTCAATAATATAAGTCAAATTGTTAATAGTTAGATAATTTGCTTATTATTTAAAAATAGATTGCAAATAAACGACAAAAAAAAAAAAAAAAAAAAATTATTTAACCAGCCAAGTGCTTTTTTCATATTTTTATAGAGAAAAATCTCGAAATTGTCGAGACTGCTGCTGCCTTTTTAAAATGGATAGCGTGGTAAAATCTAAGACTGTGAATGAAATATAGTTCAACTTCCAGTGTCTTTTGGTATATAAATACATCAGGCAGGATTTTTTATGCTTTAAAATCATCCTATTACTTATAGGTTCACCCTCCTACCCAAACGTAGTTGTAGTTCAGTTTGATATGATCAATCAGGTTAATTGATTAATGGTCAATTACAGAGGCCGATCAAATGTAATTGACTCTTGAAATCAAAACCAGACAGCAAATTTACAAAAAATTTCTCCACATACTGAATACGAACCTTACCTCATAATAGCCCGGGCATATTACGTTTTCGAGATATTCCAACTTCATTGTGCAAAAAAAGGAATTGGTAGCTATTTTTAAGGGTATGTAAACAAATCTTTATTTGAGCCTGTGGAATTTGCACTGGAAATTGATAGTTTCTGGTTCGCTCACATTTTTGGTATAACCACTAATTTAACTTTAATAATTTTTGCTTTTGGTAAATAAAATAAGATTAAAAAAATTAAGAGAAAAAGAAAATTAAGAAAAAGTTTTTTCTAATAGCGGTCGCCCCTCGGCAGGCAATGGCAAACCTCCGAGTGTATTTCTGCCATGAAAAAGCTCCTCATAAAAACAATCTGCCGTTCAGAGTCGTCTTGAAACTGTAGGTCCCTCCATTTGTGGAACAACATCCAACACGCACACCACAGATAGGAGGAGGAGCTTGGCCAAACATCCAAAAAGGGTGTACGCGCCAATTATATATATATAAATAAATAGTAAATATACGAGGATCGTTTGAAAACTCCTTGCAAAAATAAAAACTACTTAATTGTTTGAAGTAAACCTTTTTGCTTTTCGACATAGTCTCTTTTTAGGCTTATACACTTCGTCTAATGCTGTTCTAATTTTTTGATCACTTCCAATTAATAGGATTTGCTCAAGTCTGAAAAATAGCCATTCGTTTCTGCAACCACCTCCTCGTTAAATTAATTTCTTTTCCGCCTGCTATTTCTTCAAATTGTGGAAAAAATAGTAGTCCGTGGGATCTGAGACAACCAAGTCTAGAGTGGGGAATAGAGGGATGTGAAATAAGATGGAACTCTGTATCCACTGCTTTTGCGAACACAACTGCTGAGGTGTAGGCTGTTACATTGCCATGATGGAAAAGGAAAATCATTTCGCTTCCTCGATTCAAATGAATGCCACCTTGAACTGAATATACCCTTGATACGCGCCAGTAGTGCCATCTCTCTGTCTCTCGTTTTTTTAGTGAAAATACTATTATTTTTATTCGACTGATGTTCAGGGTTTTCCAATAACAGGTGTTTTTTTGGAATGGATTGCGCTATCGAGAGATGATTAACGATTTTTTATGGACGGAATTGGATGGTATTAATTTGGACAACGTTTATTTTCAATAAGACGGCGGTACGTGCCATACACGAAACGATGGACCTTTTACGGGAAAAGTTTTCGGTTATCTCTCGAAGAGGTAATTACAACTGGCCACCGAGATGTTGTGATTTAACACCTTGAGACTTTTTTCTTTGGGGTCGCGTGAAAGAGAAGGTCTACAACAACAGCCCAGGGTCAATTCGAGACCTCAGAGATGGAATTTGTGAGGCTATCGAGGACATAGGGCAGCCACTTTGCAAATCGGTTATGGAAAATTTCTTCAAAAGCATATTGTCCTGTAAGCGTGGTCGTGGTGGTCATTTGCCTAATGTTTTTTTCCACTATTAACGGCTTACCTTCCTCTTTATAATAAAATAAACATCCGATCATTTATATTAAAAAATAGCATTTTTCTTTGAATATCAAAATAACACCTCTTATTGGAAAAACCTTTAGTTTAATATATCCCAAACATAGAGAAATTTAATGATTGACAGATGAAAAATGCTAAATTGACTTAAGTTATTGTCAAATCGTTTTATAAATATAAGCGCACATATTTGCTTAGAATTTAAGATATGTCAGCGAAACTAAATAGCAAAGCAAAGTCCAGAAAAAACTTTCAGTAAACTAGAATATTAACTTATTAAATGTGCGGGTTTGGCAGCTAGACGATTAAGATCACTGGGTGCTCCTTTCTTCGACAGCCTGAGGCAGTGCGCCAACTTAAATCTCATCAACCTTCTCCATTACATCAGCAGCTCTGGCTGGCTGTAGATATCTTCCCGTTGGAAGTCTCATAACGGTATCAAAACGCTAATTTAGTGCTACTTGAGGAGTGCCAGATTGGCACTTCAACAATTTCACCTACCTAGAATATTCCATGATTCAATACATATACTATATTTCGAAAAAAGAAATTTTTAACTGAATTTTCTAATTTCATAAATTCATCCAAATTGTTGCAAATCTCATTAGCGCTGCAAAAACGCGCTACTTATATTTCCATAATTTGTTCATAGTAATTTTCCTCACGAAAACCGCTGTGCACACCATTCGCATGGCAATTAGAAAAACTCATAAGCACACACACATACACATAAGATATTCACATATACTGCGTTAACGTTTACGCTTATCACGTACGAAATGTATGGCCAGTTGACGCGATTGGCGTTGGTTGACTATTAACATGGCTAAGCACCATTACTGGCCGAAGACAAACAAGAACAACGAACAGCAATTAAAGAAATTAAGAGAAACACAACACACATAAAACATACATAAATTATTGTAATTCAATGTATTTTCAATTACAAAAAGAAATAATAGTAATAACTTTGAAACTGACAGCTCATCACCTAGGGGCGGAATCCAACTTCAATTGGAGTTAAAGCAGAACGCTCCAAACGCAAAAGCTACGAGTTCAAAACGATTTACTTCGAAGCCCTCCACCACACGAGTAATTACAAGTTTTTGTAAGTTTGTGTGGTAATTTCGGTGCAACATTTAATATGCCACGGTTGATTTTAAGTACGTCAGTCGCACGTCACCGACTTAAATGTTTAATCGCTTAGACAGGCAATCAAGTCGCATCGATTATTTCGGCGCCCCGTACTTCAAATGCTTCGTACGCGCATTTCGAGCTTTATTTTACGTGAATTGCATACGAAACGAGCAAAGGCGCGCTAGTTTAACGTCAGTCGACAGCAATTTGCAGTATAATGAAAGCATTCGTTTGCTTTTGAAATTTTAATTTGCCAAAAAATTGGGAACTAAATATTCTAAAAACAATTTATTTAGATTTTTTCTGGTTTGCTTAGAAACACCTGTGGAGAGTGACGCAAATCGCTAAAATCTAGTAGCGGCGGGCGGTTAGGTGGCCGTACGAGCAGCTTAAGATATTGGAAAAAGTGCATTCGATTCAATTACAAGATCTTTTGAGCTTGGTAATCTAAGATAGACTTTGAATTTCCACAATTATTGAGACTCGACCCCAATCTATTTAACTGATTATCATTTATTTGCTAGTGGGTAAATTCGAATATTTATTTATATCCATTCTTGCTGCATGGCATACATATATACATACATGTATTTCATATACATATGCACATATGTACATATGTACATAAAAAAACTTATTTTACGCTAATGGCTTGAAAAAACCATTCTTGGCGTCAAGAATATCTAATTAGGAATTAGAAATGCCTATCATGAATTTTCAACAAAATTAAATGCCAAACACAGTTCATGCACCAGCGACAAAGTTTACTGTTCTAACTATGCATATCAAGGCAGGCGTAAATGGCTTAATGGCAAAATGTCCTCGAAAAAAGTTTAAAATGCATTACAAATAAACTTTCGCAAAACTATTTGAACTTAAAATACAAATACAACGAACGTGCATGGCATAAAAACGTGTCACCGGAAGATGTCACGTGTGACAACATATGCTTATATCAATACATACATATGTACATGCATACATACGAGTATGCTTATGTGTATGTGAATGCTTCAAAACGCCATATAATACAGAGCTCAACATTTGATAAGGCAGAACTACAAAATTGATTGGGCAAAAAAATTGTTTACAATTTTTGTGTATGTTTTCGCGTTTAAAATTCAGACCACAATTTTGTTGAAAATGAATATGGACATCTCAATATTTTTTCAATTAATTTGTAACTATTAAAACAAGCAAATGAAAAATAGAGGAAAATTTTATAGAAATGAAGCAAATAAGGTAAACCGCACGCCATTTGAATGAGCGACAAAATTGTTATTTGGCACACAAACAAAGGCCACAATTGGTTACAAAATCAAAACAGTGCTAAAATTTGTATATATTGTTGTTGTTGTCAAATAATTACAAATGCATAACGCATCGCATTGCATACATGTGCGCAACCCAGTAGCAGAATAGATGGGTGTATTCCTCAGCCGATAAGATCTGCCAGCTTGGTGCTAAGATTTTTTTGCACAAGTGGCGGAAAGTGCAATCCAGTTGCACTGGTGATGTATTGTTCAGCACTCAAAATTAAAAAAAAAAAAAAAACAAAAAAAAAAAAAAATTCCAAAGTCCTGGTATTGATCAGCCGATAAGATCTGCCAGCTGCGTAGAAGTTCCTGGTCTGGCCAATAGATAGATGACCAGAAGATAGATCACAGAAGGGCCGAAAGCTATCTCCATTGAGGAGTATAGGAGAAAAAATAACCTAATAAAGAAACCAGCCGAAATAGTCATCCCAATCGTAAAGAAGCCAAAGCGCAGAGGTGGCTATACCCAGCGCATTAAACGAGAGATTGGATATCTATTACGAGAAGTCAACACTCAGCCACCACCACCTTGGAACCAGGCTTGCTCCATTTGGGAACGCATTTCAAAATTGGAATTCCTGCTGCAACAGCGTAAGCAGATTAAATAAGTTACAAATACATACAAAACAAAAAACTGTACGTGCTTCACGCAGACAGTATAGGCTGACAAGCGTTAACCGCTCGCAGAAAAAAAAAAAAAAAATTTTAAATTTTCATTTAATACAAAAAAAATTTTTTCAAAATGTTTATGCACACATTGTCGTTTAAAAAACAAAAATACAAACACAAAATTTATAAATTATTTGATTTACGGTATAAGGTTCCCAATAGCTAATTTTTCAGTAATGGGAAAAACTTTATCGAAAGTTGATAAACCCAATGCCAACGTAGTAAACGAAGTAGTCATTGATACTGGCTTAAATTTAATGAATATCGAAATTTGTTTAATTATAATCACGGTAATAACCTTATTGATATTAGCATTAAAATTATATGCTATGCATAATAAAAAATTGAAGAAAAGGTATATGAGTAGATCTAATGAGTTAGACAAAATATAATGAACAAATGGTCCGAAATTCATAAAACTTTACTTATAAAAAAATAAAATTTTAAAAAATCGTTTAAATGCATTAATAAAAATATACAAATAAAGCAGGAAACAGTTAAAAAACATTTAGAAAATTTAGTGTTAGCATTAGAATCAATTAGAAATTTAACTCACATAAATTTCGAGCGACTTACAAAGGATCATCAAAAAGAAGCTCTTGACATATTTTGGCAACTACGAGATCAATTAGTAAAAGTATTAGCCAAATACAACATTCAACAAGAAGTCTCTCATTGGATTAATGAGAAAATTTCAATAAATATTATTGAAAACCTACCAGCTAATCTAAGAACAAAGCTTGAAACAGTTTCTGAGGAAACAGATTGTCCAATTATTAATTCAGAAATAGAATCAGAAGAAGAAGGCGAAATGACACAAACAGTTGTGGAGTTTCTCAGCACGGCTGCAAAGCTAGTGACTGAATTCGATGGTAAGCCGGAAAATTTACGGTCATTTTTAGATTCCTTAAAATTAGTTGAAGTGATCAAGGGTGAGCACGAAACTGCCAGAAATCTCATAGACACAGAAAAAACAATTTCTGAAATAATTACAAAACTTAACAGGTCGGTTAAAGGAGAATCGGTAGAAGTATTAGCTGCAAAAATAATGAGTATCAGACAGAACAACAAACCAGCTAATAGTTATTGTAATGAGATAGAAGCTCTTACAAAAACCTTATCACAGATGGGTTGTCGGCAGAACTTGCAAGCAGATACTCGACACAAACTGCAGTAAAAGCATTGACCAAGAACTGCAGCATTGAAAAGGTCAAATTAATAATGGAAGCTGGCCATTTTACAAATATGAACGACGCGATAAGCAAATTCATTGGTAGCTGTACTGAAGCTACAGGACAACAAAACACAATACTACATTTTGGTCAACGACCATTCAATGGACGATTTGCAAGAAATGGAAGGTTCCAAAGAAGAAACAACTTCCCCAGAAATCAAAATCGTTCAAATTTTGATAATTTAGGGAATAATAATCAAAATAGAAATCGTTACCGACAAGGCAGACCAAATTTCAACCGGAACATGACACACAATGTACGAGTTGCCCAATCGGACGAAAACAACTCGGAAAACTAATCAACGCCTCTAAGATACATACGCTCAAACTTAACTTTAGCATTTTTGTACAACTTAAAATAGCATATTTAAATACAAACATTACACTACTTGTAGATACTGGTGCAGATATATCACTCTTAAAATTCAATAAATCCACTTTTCAAAAAATAAACACAAAACACATTACAGCATTAAGCGGTATAGGGCAAGGCAAAATCAGTTCTATTGGTACAATATTTTTTGATTTAAAATTTACGAACTTTTTAATTCCACATAAATTTCACGTTATCCCAGATAACTTTCCAATCCCATGTGATGGTATAATAGGCATGGATTTCATGAAAAAATTCAATTGTGTATTAGACTTTACTCAAAATTACGATGCTCTAATTCTGAGACCAGACAATTTAACACAAATTATAGAAATACCAATAACAACAACATGTAACGACGAAATAACTATTCCCGCAAGGTCAGAAGTTATACGAAAAATAAACTTACCTAATACCTCGGATGAAGCACTGATTCCAAATCAAGAACCACACCCTGGAATATTTATAGCCAATACCTTGGTAAAATCTGACAACGCCTATATCCGCATTTTAAATACAAATTATAATACAGTATCTTTAAAGCAAAGCAACATTTTAACTGAAAATGTTTCTGATTACGACATAATAAACAATGACACAGGTAATGCACAAAGAAAAACGGATATTCTCAACAAATTGAGAAAAAATTTTCCTAAAACATATGAAAAACGATTGACAAACCTATGTTCCGAATACAGTGACATATTTGGGTTAGAAACAGAAACAATAACAACAAATAATTTTTATAAGCAAAAGTTAATGGTTAAAGACAAACAGCCGGTATACATAAAGAACTACCGTATAGCCCACACACATAAGGATGAAATTGAGAGACAAGTAAACAAACTTATAGAAGACAAAAAAGTCGAACCATCATTTTCAGAATACAATAGTCCAATACTATTGGTACCAAAAAAGTCTCTACCGAACTCAGTTGAAAAAAGATGGAGATTAGTAGTCGACTACAGACAAATCAACAAAAAATTAATTGCAGATAAATTCCCGTTACCGAGAATAGATGACATTTTAGACCAACTCGGAAGGGCAAAGTATTTTTCATGTCTCGATCTAATGACTGGATTTCA
This sequence comes from Anastrepha ludens, assembly GCF_028408465.1. Classification (NCBI taxonomy): domain Eukaryota; kingdom Metazoa; phylum Arthropoda; class Insecta; order Diptera; family Tephritidae; genus Anastrepha; species Anastrepha ludens. Next base: position 112,022,085 of record NC_071500.1, on the reverse strand, counting down.
TCAAATAGAACTTGATAAAAATTCAAGAAATTTAACATATTTTTCAACCAACAACGGTTCATACAGATTTACTAGACTACCATATGGCTTAAAGGTGGCACCTAATTCATTCCAAAGAATGATGACAATTGCTTTCAGTGGTTTAAAACCAGAGCAAGCTTTCTTATATATGGATGACTTAGTAGTACTTGGTTGCTCTGAAAAACATATGCTTTCAAACTTGAAAAATGTTTTCGATTTATGTAGAACACATAATCTAAAATTACACCCTGAAAAATGTTCATTTTTTATGCATGAAGTAACCTACCTCGGACATAAATGTACAAACAAGGGGATACTTCCAGACGACTCGGTAATAAAAAATTATCCTACACCCACAGACGGAGATAGTGCAAATTCGTCGCCTTTTGCAACTACTACCGCAGGTTTATTAAAAACTTCGCTGAATATTCAAGACACCTAACAAGGTTATCAAAAAAGGGAGTTGCTTTCGAATGGACAAAAGAATGCAATGATGCATTTGTGTACCTCAAAAGGGCATTAATGAGTCCTACATTGTTACAATATCCCGACTTTAAAAACAATTTTGCTTAACAACAGACGCAAGCAAATACGCGTGTGGTGCAGTACTTACTCAGGTTTATGAAAGAAAACATTTACCAGTAGCATATGCCTCCAAAAGTTTCACAAAAGGAGAAAGCAACAAGTCGACAATTGAACAAGAGTTAGCTGCCATACACTGGGCAATAACTCATTTCAGACCTTATATCTATGGTACAAAGTTTTTAGTTAGAACCGATCACAGACCCCTGTCTTACCTGTTCTCAATGAAGAATCCAAGTTCAAAACTAACACGAATGAGACTTGATTTAGAAGAGTATGATTTCGTAGTAGAATATCTTAGAGGAAAAGATAATCACGTTGCGGACGCTTTGTCTCGCATTACAATCAATGACTTAAAAGGAATAAATGAAAAAAATCAAAATATATACAAAATAGTGACTAGATCAATGACGAAAAATAACAGCAGTCCAACTACACAGCAGCACAGTAAAACATATGATAAGCCCAAAATATATGTCCCAATTAATAACACTGACGTCAGGAAATACAATAAATTAAAGATTACACCCGCACGATGTTACATCAAACGAACAAAATCCATAATGGCATATATAAAAATTGATGACTTATATGTTAATGGGAAAATTAACTTAGGACAATTCTTCTCTAGGCTCGACGAAGTGGCCGACAAATATGGCATTAATAATTTACAAGTGGCACCTAGCGAGAAAATTTTCGAATTTGTCTCGATTAATGATTTTAAAAATAAGGGCAATATGATATTAAATAAAGTAAAAGTAGCGCTACCGAATGAGGTGACCCACATTAATGATGCTAAAACTGTAATGGACATTCTAAAAAGATACCTCGATGACCCTATAGAAGGCGGTCATTGCGGAATTTTCAGAACACTTATGAAAATTAAAAGACATTACTTCTGGAATGAAATGTTAAAAGATGTTGCTAAATACGTAAAAACTTGCGAAAAATGCCAAAAAACCAAAATAACAAAGCATTTAAAAAGCCCAATGACTATAACACCAACACCTACAGGTACATTTGATACAGTTTTTGTAGACACAATAGGCCCACTACCTACAACAATTAATGGCAATACTTATGCAGTCACAATAATATGCGACATGACAAAATATTTAGTCACGATACCCATCCAAGACAAAAATGCCAAGACAGTTGCGAAAGCAATATTTGAAAAGTTTATTCTTACCTACGGTCCAATGAAGACGTTCATTTCGGACATGGGTACAGAATACAAAAATTCAATACTAACAGAGCTATGTGAATTGCTAAAAATAGAGAAACTTAATTCAACTGCCTACCACCACCAATACGTAAGATCTTACATATCGATTGACAAAAACGACTGGGATGAGTGGCTACAATACTTCACATACTGTTTTAACACCACTCCTTCTACAGTACATGACTATTGTCCGTATGAATTAGTTTTTGGAAAAACACCAAACCTGTTGCAGCAGTGAAGTAAGATTTAGGCTAGAAGTAGCACATAAAAGAGCTCGCAATATGATAGATATAGCTAAAATTAAGCAAAAAACATTTTATGATAAAAATAGTTTAGATTACAGTTTTAGCATAGGCAATTTAGTTTTACTTAGGAATGAAGTGGCCCATAAACTGGAACCCCAATATTGGGGGCCTTATACCATTAAAGCAATAGATAATAAAAATAATGTTACTATAGTCGATAAGTTATCTTTAAAAGAACAAATAGTTCACAAAAATAGGCTAATATCATATTTCTTAAAAAAGGTTCATTACACTTGAAATTAAATGCAAACATAGCTAACGTAATTCTTTTGTGTTCGGCGTGTAAATGCTAGAATCATATTACATAAGTAAACACCGAAAAATTATTATTGATTTGCATTGACTAAAATTCCTATAAAAACGCTTGTACGTAGTATGTAAGAGATCAGAAATAAAACAATTGCTTTACAAGCTAGATGCCCAGCTTGAAGTAAAAATAAATTCAATGTAAAAGAATTCTTATAAATTATTTGATTACAGGCGTCCGGATTTAGCAGTGGAATTGAGCACCTCTGCGGTGAATTTTTTTTTGTCTTGGTTTCATTTATTTTATGAAGTTTAACATACCACCTCAAGCAAAAAGTTCCTACAATATATACAGAAAATTCAAGCTAGAAGTTTATTCCGCAAAAGCGGTAATATCGCTTTAAAAATAACAACTGCGACGCACTTATGCCAGCGTTTAATCCAGCTCTCGAAACATTTCTTACACTCTATTTTCGGCGTTTTCGATTTTTCCATTACTTTCTTCCAGTAACCCATAGTGTTTTTTCTCCATTAAACAAAAAAAAATCGAAGAAAACCATATCAGGTGAACTCCATGGCAGTTGGATGGTTTTCGTTTCGTTCTTGGCTAAAAATACACGGATAAAGACGGCTATTTGGACGGTGTGTTATCATGGCGCAACATCCGCGAGTTGTTTTCTTACGAATCCTTTCTTTTCTGGCGAATTGCTTCAAGTAAACGTCTCGTAAGGCCCAAATAATAGTTCGTATTAACTGTCTCACTTTCTAGCAAAAATTCGTGAGGTACAATGGCGTTGTAATCCATAAAAATCGTGAACTTCGCTTTCTTTTTTGATTGAAAACGACGTGGTTTTTTTGTCTTGGTTCATTCGGAGCTCTCCACTCACTCGCCTGATATCTGGATTGCGTGCCGTGCTTATAAACCCACGTCTTATATGAAAATATATTTTTGCTAAATTATGAAATGCAAAAACTTTAATTGGCTACGCAGAAAATTGTTATAATTTGAATATGCTCGTTTTTATTCTGAAAATTTCAATGTTAGAGGTAAACCTCGCAAAAGTCGACCAATTACTAAAAATTCAACGAAATCATGAAATCAGTTGGGGAACACTGGCACGTTAATAGCCAAGACAGGAAACTAAATATTCATAACTCAATAGTTTTGCATCGTTTGAAAAACGGTTCATGGTGAAAAGGAGCTGAAGCTTCTTGGACGACAGCAAAGCTGAGATAGACGAATGGAGAACGTTTTACATTGTCTAAAAAATAGATGCTTGGAAAGCATTTTTCATGAAATGATGAGGCCGTTTTTTGCAGCCCTCCGAGATTCTCACTTCAGGGATGGAATCTCGTTGGAACAAGTGTATTGATGCTCAGGTAGGCTATACTATTGTAAATAATAAAGTGTATTCCAAACCATAAGATTGTGTTTTCCTCATCAAACAGCAAAACTTATTCAACCTCCTAGTATGAAACAATCAAATTAAAAAATATAAAATATTAAGATTTAAAAGTCGTTCAACTGTTCGTTCAAACTTTCAATTGGTAATACTAAAATCTTTCAATTGGCAATACTAAAATCTTTCAATTGGAAAGTACACAGAAATATAATCACCGGCACTGCACTCGTTTTTCTCTCAATCTCGCATTACTCGTATTTACTTCAAGAGTGCTTTATTTTGATTATTCCTGCGCTGTGCTGCCACTGCCGCTGACATCAAGTACCCACTTTATTACTGCTCCAACGTTCTTCAACAAACACGTTTCCTCTTTTTTTACTGTGCCATTCACTTATTTAGTATATCCTTTGCCATAGTAATGACATTAGATGCGGCATATACAGCCCATACCTACATACACACATCAACACGCGTACATGAATTTTCAAACAAATTTCGCTGCGAGCATAATCAATAGATAGACAAATGTGAATGTGAATGGCTTACGGCAATCCAAGGAACTGAAAGTTTTCAGCATCCGATTGTATTTGCTGCACACTTTTACGACCTAAAGACTCTTTCGTTTATATTTTTCCAAATACGCTTACTTGCATATGTATGTATGTATGCATAAGTAAGTATGAAGTATGAAGGAGTACTCATACGTACAATTTCGGCTACTTAAATAATTTTGTGAGGAAGTGTTTGCTGAAGTTTAGCTATTGGGGCACCACAAAAGCAATAAACTGGTGTATTGTGCGGCATTTTCATTCGGCATAGGCAAGCGAGTGTGCTTGTGTACACACACGCGCACATGTAAAACGTAAGGAAACCCATTTCGAATCGGATCGTTAAAACTTGTAGTTCAGTTGAAAAAGAAAAATATATATAAAACACGATGGATTTCACGCAACCTGGAGCCATTCATGCTTCGACAAGTACACATGAACTTCACTTACAGTAGCAGGGCAAGTCAAGAAAGTTTGGTAGACAAGGCAGCCAACAAAATACTAACCCATCCAACTGTTTGCATGAAGCCACATACATACATAAGCAGGCGCATATCTTTTCCTTATCTGCCATTCATTGTTTTTATTCAGTCAGCCTGTCAGCCCATCAACTGTCCAGCGCCATGAGCGCCAGCAACAGCGGCAGCAGCAGAAGCAGCATCTGAAGCGTATTCCCATCGGCAAAGAAAATAGAAAAATAATAAAATCGTGAATTAGTAGTTGCGAGAACTTTGAAGTGGCATTAAAGCGCTTTTAACGCGTATTTTATAGCCCATTGCGAGAGTTGAGCATTAGCAAGGCGAATTACGTATGAGTTTGCATAAGTACACACACACATACGCATGTACGTATTTATACGCATGTGTGCATGTGCGTACGGAACTCAATTTATACATAACTATTTCCTAATGTCTTTATAGTCTCATACATAGTATTTTATGTGTTTGTTTTAGGCCTAAACAATCATAAAATTCCATGTGTGATTTGCTCAAGTTCCGACTGCAGGTTGTTTGATTTTTTGGACTTTTTTATTTGTATTTTTTTTTATTTTTATAGATTTAAACGGCTGCAAAAATAGTTCAAATTGCTTCACTACTAATTATATTTCTGTTTTTATTATAGTTTGTGTATGCAATTAGTGAAACGCCTATCAAAGCGAATTCATAGCAAAAAAACTTAAGTAGTAATTTTAAAAACGTTTGATTGTTTCCTATTGCCCACTAAATCGAATAATTAGTTCAAATATTGCTAGCAAACAAAAATTCTAATTCTTTTATAAAAGCATTAATAAATACTGAATTATTTGCTCATTTTACCCAGCTGCGTAACGGGTGCTACTTTGTCCAAGAAAAATTTGAAAGGTCGCCATACTTCAGAAGGTATGCTTCATGTCATACATTCAAATCCACTCTCAAATTCACCCCGACCCAAGATACAAACACCAGGCTGAAAGTCTAACACAAGTTTTGATTCAAAAAAGTAGTAACTTCCACCTGAAAATTTTTGAGTACAAGAAGTTAGCGGAACCGGTCCAGAGATATTACGATATATTCTTATAACACATAATACTTCCTTAATACTGTACCAAAATTTCAAGGAAATCGTAGCAAAACCTACGAAGATACATGACTTCAAATGGTCTAGGTTAGTTGGGGAGACTTGAAGCACAGCAAACTGTAAACAAATTTTAAAGATTTAAAGTTTCCGTTTTTGCTTTCTTCTAACGCATAATACTACAATAGATAAATGCCTTTTCCATAAGTTACGAAACCCCCCGAGATTAGCTTCTATGGATGCCGGGATAATTTATTTCAAAGCACAGAAAAAGTCCACATTTATTAACAAATCCTCATAGCCACCGCAGACAGTATTTTTAAGGGCATAGCAAATGTGTGCAAAGGCTGAATTTAAGCTTCGTTGGTGCGTGACTACCATTCGGAATTCAGAGAGAGAACGTTGGTTCGAATCCCTGTGAAACACCAAAATTAAGAAAACGTTTTTCTAATAGCGGTCGCCCCTCGGCAGGCAATGGCAAACCTCCGAGTGTATTTCTGCCATGAAAAAGCTCCTCATAAAAATATCTGCCGTTCGGAGTCGGCTTGAAACTGTAGGCCCCTCCATTTGTGGAACAAAATCAAGACGGACGCCACAAATAGAAGGAAGAGCTCGGACAGGCACCCAAAAAGGGTGTACGTGCCAATTATATATAATATGTATATATTATATAAAGTCCAGTGAGAAAGGTAGCGCCTTAATTGAGTGAGTTTGTTGTAACTATCATTCGGTTCTTATTAGCGAACTCTTTTTTTTAAACAACATCAAGGCATACGCTTTGAATTCCAAGGCAAGCTCGCCCAAACATCTGCTAAACGATTTCCATATACCAAAATTTCAAATTCAACTCTAAGGGCTTTGTAACTCCTTTCCCAATCTGCAATTATCCATTGCCCTATGCATCTGAAGTGAGAACAAATATGTTTGTCCGTGTATCCAGTACTTCTTCATGTAGCCATTTAGTTGCCTCTGTTGTCGAAACAAATTAACGAGAACATATTTGCAGCATAAAAAAACACTGTGACCTGAGCCAAATTTCAATGAAAAGCAAAGCTGGCCTTAAAAGGCAAATGTACCCATAATGAATCTAGAAATGCCCATGGAAGGTTAGGTGCTCTTGACTTTCGCGGATATAAAAGCAAGTTGGGACGATTTGCATAATCAGGGAGATTTGTATAAGCCAACGTGAGACACGCCAACTGCACTGCACAGTTGTCAGTCGTAGCAGCTGATGACCCAGTCGGAAACCATATATACGCTGGCTTGGAGTTTCTGCTATTATGGGCAATAACTGTCATTATTTCCTATGGTTTCATAGAGGAACGAAGGGCCACTATGATAAGCCGTTATTCCATGTACTGAACTAAAAAACTGGTTAAATGTTCTTTTGTGTCTTCTTTTCACTCGTAAGCGATTTCAGCGAACTCTATCATAGTAACTATAGTAGATTCCTTTTAATTTTACGTAACATTTCAAAGCCAATCGCCATGGGCACAACCCTCTCTCTATTTTATCCTTCAAACTTATGTTAGCTTCTGTTCGCTTAAAAATGTAGCGTTTTTTCTTTTCTTTTTAAATATTCAAGCAATGAAGTCTTATTTCATTTATAAACTGACATGTGAAGCTGGAGCTGCCACTGGAGATGAAACTTAGCGCGAAGCAGAAGCGGATGCACACGTGCGTACCGTAATCAGTAACAGGGCTCGGATGCTCATTACATGCAAATCAGCATATGTGTATACATAAATATATATGTGTATGTAATAAATGTAGGTACTGATATGTGTGATTTGCACTTATCAGTAAATACATTTATTTGTCTACTTCGCTTAGTTTCGCATTTCGAATTGTCAGTTGTCAGTTTCAGCGTTGCTCCATAGAAGAAAAAAGGAGTGAAAGGAATAATTCGAAGTCAACGAACTGACAGATTTTAAACTGAATATTTACATACATGCGAATGCACAGTTTTTTTTATTTTTTATTACAAACATTTAACTATATATAGGTATACAATGTTTGTTGACACTACAACTCGTTTAAGGGAAACTAACAAGCAGTATGATTTTAACAATTTTGTTGGGTTTTTATGAAGAGATTTTTAAAATTTCTTCTTTACATTAACTACCGATAAGATCATATGGTTTTTTTCGCTGGAGTCGTCGGGTTAGGCCTGCGGTGTTGAGAAGTTTGCTGGCTTCCTCGTTAATGTGCCTCTGGAGCCTCATAGAGTGGGCTTCTGCTTGTATTTTAATAACTTCAGCGACCGTAGGAATGCAGAGGTCACGATGAATATCTGCATTGCGAACCTACCAAGGTGCGTTGACAATATTTTTGATAATTTTATTTTGAAATCGTTGAATTATGTTAATATTATTTTAAGACCACACGGGCTTGATAATTTGATTGTATATCATTATTTTGTTATATATGGAGAGTTTTGAGCCAGTTCATTTTTAATATTTTCAAATTAAGTTCGCTTCGTTTTATTTTTATATGCTCCTTCCAACGTAGCTCGATGCTAAGGGTTATACCAAGATACTTGGCAGTATTTGCGTATGGAATTGGAGCGCCTAGTAGCATTATTGGGTGATGATTTACTTTTTTATTGGTAAAGGTCACATGAATTGATTTGTTACTATTTAATTTTATTCGCCAAATTTTCGTCCATTTTTCTACTGCGTCTATAGCGATTTGAAGTTTAGTTGCAGCTACTTCCGCGGTTTTTCCTGTTGCGAGGATTGCTGTGTCGTCAGCAAAGGTGGCGATCATAGTGCTTGGAGGTATTGGTATATCTTTCGTATATATAATATAAGGTAAAGAAGGGGTCCAAGGATACTTCCTTGCGGCACGCCAGCGTTTATTTTCTGCAATTTGGAATACTCATTCCCTTGTTTTACGCGAAAATACCGTTCAGTTATATACGATTTCATAAATGCACTGTATTGAAGTGGCAGGCATGAGTTCAATTTGTTGATAAGGCCTTCATGCCAAACCTTGTCAAATGCTTGCGCGACGTCCAGGAAGACTGCTGAGCATATGTTTTTCTCTTCGAACGATTTTTCTATTTCAGCTGTAATTCTGTGCACCTGATCTATGGTGGAGTGTTTACAACGGAATCCAAACTGGTGTGAAGGTATCAGATTGCGAAATTCAATTATTGGTTTTAAGCGATTTAGAATGAGATTTTCTAGTAGTTTTGAAATTTGTGGCAACAAGGAGATTGGGCGGTATGGAGAAGCAATATGTGGATCCTTTCCTGGTTTGGCAATCATAATCATCAATGCAACTTTCCACAGGCTTGGAACATACTGGAGTCGGATCGACGAATTGAATAGATTGGCTAATTTTACTACATTTTTGTTGGGTAGTTGCTTTAATACTTCCGCTGTGATTAAATCAAATCCAGGTGCCTTGTTGTCTTTTAGTTGCTTGATTTCTCTTTTCAGTTCGCTCACAGTTATATGTGGGATTAGAGTTGTTTCTTGATCTAAGGAGGGATATAAGTCATCGGATTGGCTCTCGTTCGGTTGAAAGGTGTTGGATAGATGATTTGCAAATGTTATAGCTTTATCTTTATCACTTCTCGTCCAGGTGTCATTTGCATTTTTTACTGGCGGAACGTGACATTTTGGTCTTTTTAAATATTTTGTGCATTTCCAAAGAGAGTAGTCATTTCTTTTATTAGCTGTCAACTCAGATAAATATTGAATCATTGACTCATTTTTTAAATTATTTATTTCTCGTCTTAGTTCCTGAGAAGCTTTGTTAAGAGTGGCCTTATCTCCAGGGAATCGTGTGTGTTGCCATTTTCGCCGGAGTTGTCTTTTCCTTGCTATGAGTTGCTTTATTTCTTTGGGATAGTTGGATCCCATGACTTTCTTTTTTAAAAAAGGTATGCTACTCCACGCTGCTGTTGGATATCTTGTGTAAACTTGAAAACTTTTACTTCTAGTTGTTCCTCTGTTGTGATCGAGGAATTATTGCATGTATTGCCTTGGATGACCTTTTTAAAGAGTTTCCAATTTGTGTGTTTATTGTACAGAGTTGGTGGTTGGTCTTTTTCGACAATTGCTTCGCTGATTGTTAGATATATTGGGGAATGATCTGAGTTAAGATCAGTTCCCTCACTGATTTGAACATAGTTGTGTGATATTTTTTTTACTATGAAGAAGTCGATCAAGTCTGGGGTTTTGTTGACATCTGTTGGACAGTAAGTTGGTTTAGCTGTTGATAGAAACTCACAGTTCGTTTCTTGTGCTGCTTTATATAGTTCCCGTCCTTTTGTCGTAGTTAAGCGCGACCCCCAGATGGTATTTTTCGCGTTGAAGTCTCCACCCATTATAAACATAAATTTATGCATATTTATAATATAAGTTCTTTAAATTTGCCTGAGGAGATAGAGTATCTCGGTGGGCAGTATATAGCCGTTATTGAGAGAGGCGGGTTTTTTGTTTTAATTGTGATAGTGGTAGTTTGAAAAATATCAGCACTTATATTGGGTTCTTCGTATTGATCAATGTTTTTCTTTACAATTATGGCACAATTACTCGGGTGGACGGTATGATAAACGTTGTAGTGTTTAAATTCTATATGGGATTGTCTAGTAAAGTGTGTCTCAGATATTAGACAAATGTCAATTTTTTGTAACTCGAATAGTACTTGTAGCTCATTTTGGTGTTTTTTTAAACCGTTCTCATTCCATGTCATAATTCTTAACACGTCAACCATTATTTAATACTGAGATTTGATTTGTTGTTCAAGTTCACTCAGCCGTTTTTGAAGGTTTTTGTTGAATTCTTGCTGCTTATTTAATTTACTAAGTATCTGAGCTAGAATTTCATCATTACTTGCTTTGACATTTGGTTTTTTGCTTTTTATAGTTTCTTTTGTTACTTCAGCGAAAGATAGTTTCTTTGCCTTCAAAGTATTGGCTCCATTGCTTTGGGTAACACCATTTGTAGTGCCAGTACTTTCAGCACGGTTATTTTGTATTGTTGCTTTAAAGTTCTTCTTATCGCGAATTTTTTGCAGTTCTTTAGCAACAACACATCCCCGATAATTTGCAAAGTGGTCTTGACCGCAATTGCAACATTTTGGTTTTTGGTCTGACAGTTTCTTGCAGTCTATTGTACAATGCTTTCCACTACATTTTACACATCTTGGTTCTTTATCGCAATAGTTTTTCGTATGCCCAAATGCTTGACAAATTTTACACTGTGGGATTAGGTTTGACAGTTTGACTGGCTCAACCTTAACAATTGAATGGAGGATATGCTTAATGTTGTATATTTTTTTGACGTCTTCTTTTGGATCAAATGTAACCAGAAACATATTCAATGGCTCCTTAGTTTTCCATTTCAATTTGTTACACTCGTTTATGGCGTCAAGACCTTGATTTTTTAAATCAGCGATGATTGATTTGGGGTCACACGAATAGTGTAAGTTCTTTACCATTACTTTGATTGGTCGAGTTTGTTTGTTTTCATAAGAATACCAAGGTGTTCCGGATTCGGTTAACATTTTTGTTATTGACCTATAGTCATCAATTTGAATTACGTTAATTTTGTAAATGTCATTATTTAATAATTTAATAGTAAATTGATTTTTTGCCAGCTCTTTGATTGCGCCGCTTAGCTTTTGATAATTTTTAGCATTCGATATCATAATTGGCGGAGGACGAGGCTCATATTTCTGGGTATTATTATCTGATGCTGATTTTCCCTGATTGAGCAATTTTTTAGCGCGCAGTTCAACTATAACCGGCTCAGGTGAACCGTCAGCTTTTCGTTTTTTGCTGGGTCGTGCGAATGCACAGTGCTGTGCAAAACAAAAGCAGCTTATCGAGTTCCATTTTAGTTGTGTTAAAAGATCAGAACAAGGGTCCTACAAAAATGTGGTGAGTAGGAATTGAATACTTTACGAGATATCGATCACTACAGCCATCTACCGCGAAAATAATGGATTTATTTTTCCCCAAATAACATTTTGCCCCTAACATGACCTGAATGTACCGAATTTTATGGTTTTTACTTTTATTAATATATGAAAACGTCTTGAAGCTTTGAAAGTTGTCATTTTGGGATTTGATTGCTTTTCTTGACACTGTTGCGCATTTTCTCCACATGACAAATGCAAAGCATTTGCTATTATTTGTTGCGGGCTGTATTTGTAACTGGCGTACTGCTGCTTTCGCTTTGCAGCGTGCGACAGAACGAGATAGACATACTTGCACCGTTGGCTGAATCGCCAATAAGTTTTGCACTCTAATCTTATTTATTACCAGGGTTTTGCTTAATAAACTTTTGGAAGAAATGTGAAGTGCCAAAGAAGTTAAGCACTTCAAATCAATCATATCGATTTTAAAGCAGGTTAAAGTTCGAAAAAATGCACCACCACTTCGCTCCATTCGCCATTAAGTTCTACAGCCCTAAGCACTTCTTTGAGCATTTATTTGCAAATCGATTTATCAAATGGCCACCAATGTGACACAAACGCTATTAACCTATGGACTAAGCAAAAGCAACAATAGACGTGCATAACTACTCGTTGTTGGTGTTGTACTGTTCTTTCTTTGATTTTAATAAATCGAGGTCAAAATGAATCGCGACAAAAAATCGCCAAAGGGTCAAAACTATGTTAACGCAGTTTATAACGCAAACAAAAATCAAAAAAAGAAAGAAAGAAAACAGGAAAAAAGAAGAAGCCTGCCAAAGATGAATGCCATAAAAGCGTGTAAACGACGAATAGTGATGCATGGGCTGTCGGGAGTAAGGCGGTGAAAGTAATACTTTGCAGTGCTAATGCTATTGTTGCTGTTGCTATTGCTATTGCTGTTGCAGCCGCTTTTACCATAACCATTTGCTCTTTTCCGTTACTCGCATTTGATTGTAGCGCAAAAGTGCTAGGCACAAAGCGCTCACCGCACGCTTGCGAAGTTGATGTTGATGAATTACCGGATGTGGTCGGGTACGAGTACCTAGTAGATGTGGTCGTTGGCATGCTCACTTGGCTGCAATAAATATGCTGCCCTGCAACACACACACCGACCCCCCTCCACCCTTGTAGTCTAAGGCGTAAATGGCTTGGCATACACTCGGCGCGCAACATTTGAATGCTGTTAGTTTCTATACGAATGTGTGAGTGCATGTATGTGTGCAAGTAGTTGTGTAGCCGTTGTTTCGGTTTGCTTGTTATTATGGCTTGTGGTCATAATGGAAAATGGCATAACTGATGAATGAGTTGCGCGATGTGCTGGTTCTTTGTGGGTTTGTTTGCTCTTATCTTTATGGATTTAGCGAATTACATGCAGCACGAGTTCATTTCTTTGGCATAACAAAAACCAAAAAACTAAAACAAAAGCATTTGCAACAACAAACCTAACAGCAAATGTAACAGTTGCGAAAAAGTTGGAGGTAGGCCTCAGGATTTTGTTTGCTGCGCCACATTCATATTTAACCAGTTGACAGCTGCATTTGGTGGTGGTGGCTGTATGCCTGTGCATGTGTGCATGTGTGTGTGTGTGTAATTGGCCTAAAACTCTCACCTACATAGCTGCTAATGTATGAATATACTCGGCCACTTATGAAATATTAGTTAATAAACAGCAAAGTTTTCCACGCTAAAACTTACTCACTCATTACACTCATCAGCATACATACACACATATAAACATATGATATAAACATAAATAATTAAATATGCATGCATCACACACACATGTGTACAGTTAAGCGCTGCCGCATGTGTGTTGTGCGAAAATAATGAACTCTGTCAGAAATGTGAAAATGATGTCCATGATGATGAGCACTTTGGCCACTTTGACAAGTGATGAAATTTATATCAGAAAATTTCTTCTTACTTTGATGAGATGAAAAGCTACTGTCATTAGCAGCTAAGCATTTTGGCGAAAATTTATCAAACTTTGAAAGGCTCTTAAGTAGCTGAGCAATAAACACTCGTACATATGAAATTATTTATGATAAACACATTTTGGATCTTATCAAAGCAGCAAAAGAAGAAGAAACGTTGAGTGGCTGAATTTTACTACTTATAAATTTTGGGAGTCGTTTCTGACAAAGACGGACACATTCATAGAGAACCTAGTAATTAAATATTACACTTTATCACCTTAATTCAATATTAACATGAGTAAGCACTCAAAAGATATTTACAGAGGTAATGCGTGTGGAGGCTGAAAGGGGTTAATATATCATTTGAGGCGCTAATAGTTTGCTTACGCTAATGACTGCTTACGAATTCAATTACAGTGAAATCTCCCCTTGCGGACACCTCCAATAAGCGGACACTCCCCATAACCGGACAAAAACTGAGGAACCAAGCTTTATGTTGTGTTTTTAGAACGAATTCTACTCTAATAACCGGACACTCTAATAACCGGACGTGGACACTTTTTCTCATTTTTTTTGTTCTAATCACCTCTCGAAAGCGGACGCGGACCTCTCGGTAACGGACAAGCAAAATATATCACTGAACAAATGTGTAAAGAAAACAATAAAAACCTCTCATAAGCGGACGCGATACTCTAATCCACGGACAACAAAGATAGTAGATAGACAATAGTTGAAATAAAAGATATTAACAGAATATGGATGGGCGGTGATAACGTCAACAAAAAGTTCTTAAACGCGGATGGCTCAAAAATTGACCATTTGAGTTTCGAATGGTTCGTTAAGGCCAGAAGCCAAAATACACCAATATCGGGTATTATTATAAAGGAAAAAGTAAAAGAAATCGCTGGCCGCTTAGGTATTCAAAATTTTTCTGCGTCAAATGGGTGGTTGGAGAAATGGCGTAGGCGTCATAATGTGACTTTCAAAAGAATATGTGGGGAATCTTCGGCGGTTAATTTCGAGGATGTGCAGCAATTTAAACAAAAACTACCAAATATTTTATTAGGCTACAGCCCAAAAGATATTTACAACGCGGTTGAAACTGAACTATTTTTCAGTGCTTTGCCCAATAAAACTCTTGCTCTGAAGAATGAAAAATGCGTGGGCGGTAAGTTATCAAAAGAAAGATTAACTGTGCTATTGTGTGCCAATATGGTTGGAGATAAAGAAAAGCCATTGGTTATCGGAAAAGCAGCATGCCCACGCGCCTTTAAAATAGGCAATATAGGAAGTTTGCCAGTGGAATGGAAGTCAAACCGGAAAGCTTGGATGTCTCGTGCAATTATGTGTGAGTGACTAGAAATGCTTGATAAAAATATGGAGAAGAGAAAAATTGTATTATTTTTGGACAATGCTACAACTCACCCTCGAGATATTAAACTAGATAACATAAAGTTGATCTTTTTACCTGCTAGTACAACATGTCAGCCCCTCGATCAGGGTATAATACAAAATTTTAAGTGTCACTACAGATGCCATATAATCAAACATACTTTGACAAAATTGGGAGACATTCCAATGGACAGGCTTTCAAAGACTTTTGACATTTTGGAGGCTGTTTTTTTATTAAGTCTTCATGGGACAACGTAACGGCAGAAACAATTAAGAATTGTTTTTCGAAAGCCGGGTTTCAAAAAGCTCCGCTTGAATGTTCTGACTTCGAGGCAGAGGATGATATTCCCATATCGACACTAGCGGCTTTGATAAAGATTTTAAATGAAAATCAGCTAGGTCACTATACAGAAGAGTTTTTGTTAATCGACGAAGTTGTTAATACAGAAGACAATAATATTGACGTTGTCATTGACGAAATTAATACTGAGGAATTATCTGACGGAGAAAGCGAAGACTCAAATCATGTATGTGTCCAGGATGAATGTCAGATCAAGTCTTAGAACAACTGCGTCGCATTAATCAATTTCTAAGAGACGATATTACTGGATTCCAATACGCCAAGACTTTAGAATGTCATCTTGAAAACCTTTTTCTGAAACATAAACAGGAAAATCTACGACAGACTAAGGTATATGAATTTTTGAAGCCTAAAATATAAATATGTTCAATCAAATATGTATATTCAAATGTGTAAATATATTCTATAAAAATGTACATACATACATATATTATATAATTATTTTTCAATAAATATGAAAAAAACTGAACGTACCATAGAAAAACATAAAAAAATTTTTTAAAGAGGTGGGATAGTAATTTTAACTTAGAGTTTTTTTTCAACCCCATAAGCGGACACTCCCCATAAGCGGACGAAAATTGTGGAACCGTGAGTGTCCGTTTATGGGAGGTTTCACTGTATTTTATTACCTGGCGGCTTTGATATCTCTGCATTTACAAACTCGACGAAATCTAGGGAATGTTTGTGCTACAACAACAATCATAACTAGTACTAGTCCTGCTGTTGTTGTAGCAGCTTAGTAGTTGTAGTTCTCTTCACTACATAGAGAAAGAAAACTACAAGAATCCGTTGCTCCATTCCAAAGGGTGCCACAATTCCTGTTTACTGCATAGCAATACATCGCAGACATAAGGAGTCATATGGATTTGACAAACTAAAGAATTGGTAGTGTCAGTTCCTCCATAATTAGTATATTAACAATTTTTAATAGCTCGAAAGTTCACCTTGTTGAATAATATTTTTTTTTAGTAGAATAACTTTTTTTTTTGAACGAAATAAAATGAAAATTTGACGTTATATTTTTCAAATGCAGTACAAATCCACATTCTTGCACATACTCGATCCTACGACACAGTGTTTTTTTTTCGTTGAGTACTCAGTATTTGCGACATTAGAAAATTTTTACCTCGGTACTTGCAGCATTTTTTGTTGTGTCAAAGTCAAAGTCAAAGTCTCTTTTTGCCCATTTACGTTGAATTTTTGAGAATGAAGCTCAGGGAAGTGCCGTCGATGTCGTTCTGGTAATGACCTTTATTGAATTGAATCAGCTGAATGGATTTAGGGGAAGTACCGTCTAATTAATTTGCTGACCAAATGTCAGTTTTGCGTTAAATTTTGCATTGTGTGGTCTCCTAATGGCGAAAAGAAAATTTACGCTGCTTACAACGAAAGAAAAAGCTGATATTCTGAAAAAATTAAATGCGGGAATTTTCATTGAAGCATAAGTTAAAAATTTTCACGTGCATAGAGCAACAATAACTCGTATTAAAGAATAAACCGGCCATAATGAAGTTTGTTACGCGATCTGAATCCGGTTCAGGTAAAAGGAGAACTGTTAAGATTTCTGAGTTTCCAAAAATGGAAAAAGCGTTGGTCAATTAGATTGCGTATCATTTTTGAACAAATTATGGGATTATGGATTTAAGCTTGACAAAGGAGCAGATATACAATGCCGATGTGTCTGGCTTATTTTGGAAGCTCTTACCCGATAAAAATCTTGTGTTCGGTATAAGATCTGTAAGGAGGGAATAACATCCCTTACTTGTGCAAATGCTGGTGGAAATCATAAAGTAAAAATATTTTAGCTATTAGGAAATCGGCGAATCCGCGTTCATTACATTTTTTTTTTTTTTTGCTAAAATGCATGTTGTCTGCAAAGCAAATAAAAGTGCTTGGATCACCTTAGCTTTGTTTGAAGCGGATTTGTTCCAGAGATATGCTCATTTTTTGCCAAAATAAAGAATTCTTCGTGTGCCAAATCTTCCGCAAAAAGCACTTCTTCGTATTGATGAAGGCGACGACGGCTAAATATCGGTAATGGGCTTTCCTCCAAACTGTACGTCTCTAATACAGCTCATGGAACAAAACGGCAAATTGAACTACAATAAATTCCTCTTTAGTCAAATGGTTGCTGGTGGAGAAACTATCGATAATTCACTGTGAAATATTGAACTGAAAAATGCAATGTGCTTTTTAGCTAGTGCATGGGATGCTCTTACTGCGACTTCAATTCAATCATCGTTTCAACAATTGTTTGAAAAAGCGTCTGACTGGGACTGTGACCATATCACTCCTCTTTCGGAGTGACGAATACAAATTGTCTGAAATCGAGCAATGGATTGTCGAACCTCACTTGAAACGCACAGCTTTAAATGAAGAATAGCGTAATGAAAACGATAAAACACTCGAGAAGGATGTAACGACGTGATGCTAAATGCGAATAAAATGACATCGGAGAAAACAATATCAGCATTCAATATATGATTGGATTGGGCAGAGTAAAATAATGCCTGCCTAAACGATGTTATGACGCCGCAGAGGCTCAGAAACAGTGGTACACCTCGAAACTTGCACTGAACCCGGTTTTTATTACCTGCAAGAATCGAGTTTCTTTTGTATTTCTATTTGCTTTGCTGAAAAATGTTAATAAACACTTAAGTTCATTTTAATAGAAATAATTTAGAGGAAATATGTTATTGAGCCATCGAAATTCACGCCTTTCACGCCTCAATTCAAATTCGAAATAGTTTTCGATAAAATTAAAAGTCAGTGGCTCAGAGTGATTTTATAAATATATAAAAAAAAAATTATTTTTGTTCTTTTTTAAGACCTTAAAATGGTAATACAAAAGCAGAAATAATGTTTTAAAGTTTTGTAAATATTATTGAAATTGAAATTTGAATAGGTCGAGTCACGGAGCACCTAGAGATTTGGTCACTCCTAAAACACTCAGGCTAAAAAGCCCATTGCATTAGAGCTCTGGAAAAAGGGTAGATAGTCAAGGAGGAAAGGAGAAAAGTATCAGGGAATAGAGACAGAGACAAAGTTAGTTAGACCTGTGAGATTTTTTCCTGATTCTTTGGCAAATCTGTACATATCCTCCAGTTTTAAACAACGCTATTACTCATTCTCACGACATCAGAGCCCAAAATTCGTAGCCTTACTTTAGCAAAGGCAGGACACTCAAAGGGAAAGTGCTCAGTGCTTTCCACCTTCTCTAAGTAAGACAGGCAAATCGGGTTCTAAATTAATCCAATAGTAGATATATGCTGACCCTATGGATAACCCATAATAATACCGACCATCAACCGTACGTCTTTCCTTTCAAGTTTTAGTAGAAAGTTTGACAATTTTCTGTTTGGACTTGTCACAAAACACTTTGCTGCTCTGTAACGTTCTAGACCGGACCTTCGCTCGTTATGTAGATTGCGTACATAATCGCTGATCCAATTCATGATTCCTGCGAAACTGATTCCGATTATTGGCTCTGGTCTCTGTGGGGGAACCGCTGATCAACGGTTGGCCAATTCATCAGCAATTTCGTTTCCTTGAAAACCGGAGTGTCCTGGAACCCATTTAAGTACAAGCGTCTTCTGTCTTGCGACAGAATTAAGCTTTTCTTACATTCTTGAACAATCTCCGAGGTTTGCTTCGCGTTGTCCAGGGCCGTCAGTAAAGCCTGACTGTCACTGAATACTCTAATCTGCTACTAACTCTAATTCGGCTACTTTCAGTATGGCAAAAATTTCCGTTTCCCCCTTAGCATAGTGATACTTATTTTTATCATTTAAGTACTATCCCGCTCCAGACCCTATTCCATTCTTGGACCCATCGGTAAAGAAAATATCCGTCAAACTGCCCTAAATGAATTCTAGATTGATCTATTGCTCACGCATAAACTTTCCTTCCAAATGAGACTATGGATATCAAGATACCACAATTCCACTCAATTCTTCCAATCCAATCCAAGAACCTTTCTTAAAATATTTTCTCCTAGTCGAAGGTCGAAAACCAACAACTTGAGAACGACGACGCATCGACATTTCGAAGTCTTCTTCAACACTTCGCCCTATGAATTTCGCGAACAGATAATTTTTGTTTCAAGTAAATTTCCACAGTTTAAAAACGCTGTTCTGGCGTTAAAGGATTTATGACGACTTGCCGAACCTTACTGAACAGAAATTTCTGCACAGTTTGTCATTCTCAACTGTTAAATAATTAGTTGTCATATCGATTCTCATGCAGCTAAAAAAACACCCTATAAAAGACAAGTTTCTGCTGAGAGGGTCAGATAAAGAGATCCAAGAAATAATATCTCTCACAAAACGTCGCTAATGCTTACGTCTGAGTTTTGTTTTCTTTGAGAAGTTAAATTTTACTTTATCTTAGGGTATAAAACCACATGAAATCATAACTTCCTTACATCTGTAATAAATTTCCAAAAATTGTATGTAGAGTACCGCGATTATTTGGTATAAAAATAAGTCTGAGACACTTCAGTCTTTTTCACTAGACTTAAACAAAATAATAATTCTTTCATAATTAGGTACCAAAGCAATTCGCCTTTCACAAGTGTGATTGCCGTACTATATTTGTATGGAAGAAAAGGCCTAGCACCGTCAATGAAAAAAATTGCTAAATTCAACGATATTTTGTATTCACTTGAAACTTGCACTAAAACTCAATGGGCTGTAAAACTGCATACCCAGAAAATTAATATACTGAAAATTTTCGTTAGAAAGTTGGAAGTTTTGATGGAATTGTAATGAAATAACAATGTAAAAAATTCAAAAGAACCTTATTTTTATTGGCTCAATCCCTCATATGCAAAAGCAGGTTTATATTTAGTCTCGTAAAATTTGTAGTTATTTTCAATGCTGGTAGAGAAAAAATAGATTTTGAACCATTAAATTTACTTTACTGTACCGTAAGAAATAAATAACAAATAAGAAAGAGAAAAGAGAAAATAAAGAAATCAAAAATAAGCGAGAAAATAACAAATAGAAATGAAGCATGCATTTAAATTCCGAACACGATTTCTAAATTTGCGTAAATGTACTTGTCAAAAGGTCATAATTTCACTTGCGTTTTTTTCTACTATTTTATTAAATATTTGCAAACCATCCACTTACGTTGTGGAAGGCCATTCAAGCCGCAAACGCATTGTAAATGTCAAAAAACGCAGAAGGCTACGTTCCATTTGCCTCGAAAATAAAATTACACGTAATGGTGAAAAAGCGAAGAAAAATTGCTCGTTTGATTGCGCAGGGCCACACCTTCAACAATAAAGAAATAACAAATCATAAAAGAAAATAATACAGGACAATGCAAAAAAAGGTGCAAATTAAAAAAGGACGAAAATAAATATGGCTAAGGTGCGTGCCGCAAGCCACGTAACAACATCTCACACTTGCCTACATACATACACACATACACATACTCGTATATACGAGTATTTCCAGTTTAATGTGATTGCGTGTTAAAAATCACAAATAATCACATCAGCGATACCTACAATAAAAATTGGAAAATACACTAAAAACAAAAACAACGACAACAAGCGCCGTTCGTTAATAATATATAATACGTGGAACAAAAAAAAAACTTTTCCAGCAATTTATTGCACGAAAAAAGCTGTATATAAAATGAATTACACTCAAAGGACGAGTCGTGTGCGAACTGTGACGAAAAGTGCGTTTAAATGTGGAAACATACATAGAAAACTCATAAAAAGCAAGAAATTCAGTTTAGCTACTGCCAATCCGCACTTCGTCTTTGGCTCTACGCTTTGCTGTTGTGTCAAAGTTCAGAAGTACTCATTTGTGTTGATTACGTATGTGGCAAGTTAGTACTGTTGGGTAATTTCCGTTAAATATTTTGTATGCATGTTGCTATTTATTGGCTACACCCTTTTCTTGTCAGCTCATTTCGTGCATGCAATAAAAAATATTCTTTTCTTCCTACGCTAGTTTCTCATATGCTTCCATTTTATTAGTGTTCTTTATATGTAATTTGAAGTATATTTTCAGGCACTTAAATCAAAGATTTTCGTGCTGATAAACAAGCCACTTCAGCGCAACTAAAGCGAGTGTTACATTTAATTAGTTTAACTTGAATGTTATTTGGAAAAATTTGGTTTGTATACTGGAAAAGTTCTACCAACAAACACCAAGGGTTTTAATAGCAGCCAGATTAAAAAAGTAGGAGCAAAGTACCAAGAAAAATTACTCTCAGCAACAATTAGTTTTGATCCAAATTCTATGTTTTTAATCAACTTCAACCTATGAGCATGATTGATAGTTTTTTTTTTTAGTTTTTGTTTTTGTAGTGTGGTAGTGAACTGGTGGCAAAACAAAGCAACAAATAAAACTTAAGTAAGAAGTATGAGCCCTATGATCCGACTAGGAGGGATATTATGAGCAGACATTTTTTGTTTTTAAAGTAGTCATGGAAGTTAGTATATTATCAAAAACAATAGTATCAATAAATAAAAATATATGTATATATGAATGAAACACGCAACTTATAATACCAATCCTTACAAAAGGCGACAAAACAAAGTGTAAAAACTACCGCGGAATATCGCTTCTCAATTTTTTTTTCTTGTTCACTCCTCTCGGGAGCATAGGACCTCGACAAGACTCAGCCTTGCGTTGGTTTCGTTAATCTATTTTGATTTCTGACAGGGTAGGCGGTTAGACTGCCGCTACCAGTCGTAAGTAGTGGGAATTCCCACCTGTCGTTGCTTAGCAGCATTGCCTTCTTTCTGCTTTGAGCGCCATCTGTGTTTCAGATTTTTCTGGCAGAAGGATCACACAGATGGTTGAGGACTTCGCTAAATTTGGTGTGTCTGCGCTATTCCACTTCCTCTTGTTGGCGCCACTGATGCATTATGTAATGGGTGTTTTTTCTTTGTTTTTGCTTGTTTTAGCAGCCACAACACAAATAATGTGGGAGTAAGGATGAGAAATATTAGTTTTTTAGGGTTGCGGAATGGGATTTTTTTTTTACTTTTATTTTTTTTTTCTGTTTCTCAATACAACATATATATTACTAGGAAAAATCTCCAACAAAAAGCTTATTAGTTATGCCGAAGTTTTACCGGAATACCAATGAGGTTTCAGACCCGGAATAGCGACGGCAGATCAAATTGTCTACTCCAAAACAGTATATGGAAAAGTGCTATGAGTACAAGACCTACCTCCACCTGCTGTTCATTGAATTTAAGCAAGCATTTGACAGCATTAACTGCGAGGAAAAGCGGTGAACACTTTCACGTATTTGGGGTTTAAACTAAGCCATGACAACTCAATGGGCATCACAATCGACGAGGAAATACAAGCAGCATATAGATCATTACACTCATTTATTAAACTTTTTAAGGGGGTAGTATGGTTAATTCGGTGTAAAACAAGCATATTTTTCGAAATTTTTTTTGTCGACACAGTTGATTTATTCAAAATTTTAAAATTACTTCATTATAAAGTCATATTTAAAGAATATTGTGTGAAATTTTCATTGATTTTTATGAAGAAATGAGTTGGTGGCAGCGAATCTTCGCGGACGTCTCATAAAAAAGTTTGTCCCTCAGAACTCATTACTGGATCAACTAAAATCAAAAAACCAAATTGATTTCATCAGCTAATAAAGTTTCGCAGGTAACAACGTCGAATTTTTTTTTTTTTTTTTTTTAATTTTTTAAAGCGCTTTGAAGTCAAAACACCGATTTTTCATAAAAAAAACTTGAAAACTTTGTTGTTTTAAAATATGACAAAATTAAAAAAAAAAAAAACTCGACGTCATTACCTCGTGAATAAAGTAAAGAAACAAAAAAACCAAATTTGAAAAGAATCGGTGCAGTAGATATGAATCTACAGTGGACACCGACCGTAAAAAAGCAAGTGTGAGAAAAACGCGTTTAAAGATTTTCGGCAGCGTGAAATCCGGTTGGAGAGGTAGATACTTAATCCTTTGTGTCTTTGTCAATTTTACTCTAATGCACTTCAAACTTTCACACAATAATCTTAAGATGTTATAGAATAATTTAAAAAAAAAAAAAAAAAAAAATGAAAAAAAAAAAAATACCATACTACCCCCTTAAATCGAAGCTGCTGAACAGACCTTGCAAAATTTCGCTGTATAAGTCTATAATCCGAGCAGTCCTTTGCTACGAATCAAAGTCTTGGACAATAAGTGAAAAAGACAGAAACAAACTCCAAGTATTCGAGAGAGAAATCTTGAGACTAATCTTCGGTGCACTCAAAGACAACGGCAAGTGGCGTATAAGATGGAACCAGCAACTGGAACAACTTATAAGAGGAGAAATGGTGTGCGCTTAATCGAAGCTCAAAAACTAAGATGGCTAGTCCATGCCATAAGAATGGACCCCACGGGAGCTCAACGAAAAATAATTGACGCTAAAGCATTTCCAACGAAAGCAAGAAGAATTTATTTTATTTGCTAAATAAAAAATTTTTAACTACTTTTTTGCAATTGTTTCTACATGAAGTCGTTCGTGTAAGTAATGACAATCATTTTGAACCCAGAATTATTAAAATCGGTTCATTTTTGACTAAGTTATGAGCATTTAAAAAAAAAAATTCTTATATAATGAAAAAAAATCGATTTTGAGCCGAAAAACAAAATTGCCGATAAATCTTGAAAAAAATTTTTCGGGCGAACAAAAAAATACGTAACTCATTATTTTGACCAGAGAGCAACATATTTGAGTTACATCGAAATCGAAGAACATGACCCGAATAGCCCGGTTGAGTTGAAATGGAAAGCATCAACAGTAACAATCCTCTGGGACATGCTGCGTACAAGCTTCGCACATTCGGCTCTAATTATGGCGCTCCACTCGGCTGTTTGCGATTTTATGAATGATATTTATTTTTCTCAATTAAGCGAGTTGAAGGTGCTTCTCTATTGCTCTTAATCATGCTGGTGCTGTAACTTTTCTGTACCGCCCCTGGCAGGTTCCACATTACACGCTTTCAGGCCCGGAAATTTCGCGCTTGGTGTTTCCTTTTGTCGCCTTCACCTGTTTATTTAATTGATTCATTCTTGCTGTAATTTAAATATGCTCCCAAAATCCCATGTTTTTGATTGGAAAATCAATTTGATATATTAGAATTATTACTGGTATGAGTAACTGGTATTCGTCGTGGCCGAATGAGTTGGTGTGTGGCTACCATTCGATATTCAGAGAGAGAGCGTCGGTTCGAATCTCGGTGAAAGATCAAAATTAAGAAAAAGTGTTTTATAATAGCGGTCGCCCCTTGGCAAGCAATGGCAAGCTTCCGAGTGTATTTCTGCCATGAAAAAAGCTTCTCACAAAAAATATCTGCCGTTCGTAGTCGGCTTGAAACTGTAGGTCCCCCCATTTGTGGAACCACGTCAAGACGCACACCACAAATAGGAGGAGGAGCTCGGCCAAACACCCACAAAGGGCATATTATAATTATATATATTGCAATATTTTTTTTTTGTTTTGGTTAGTTGATCTTTTTTGTCATTAAATCTTTTCATTGAAATTTTATATTTTTCAACAAAATTTTTCTAATTCCCGAATTTATCATACTTTTTTATGGTTATGTTTAATATATTTATTTCTCTTATAATTTAATATTTTTGTAATATTACAAAGGTTACTGATCCTTTTATTGCAACAGTCATCCGATAATCTTGCTCGTACACCAACCCCCCTGCGACTACTTCATCGTCTGGCTCAAAAGCCCAATTCGTGTTTGCATTTAATAAAAAGAAATCAGATTAAATTCCAAAGAGTTTTTAACGAAATGCCAAAGGCGAGGCAAGCAACCAAATTGACACACAAAACGAGAATAAATGGCCAGTTCAAAGGAAAACATTGTGAATGAACTACAAAGGACACCAATTTGTGAAAAAAGAATAAATTTCTCAACAAATAAAAAATAAAATAGTTTCTATGGCAAATGGCTACAATGGCGCTGATGCGGTTGGCGCAGAGGCCGAGAATGTATGCAGCAAAGGTGTGGGTAGTTGTGAGTTTTGCTAGTTTGGTGTGGTGCATGGATTAGTTGATGGTTTCAATGGCATTGATGGAATGTCAACAAACTTTCAAATGCCGCAAGCCATATACGAAATGGAATGAGGCTACCACCAAAGGTACTCGGATTGTGGTGCAAAGGCATGTGCAAAAGTATCTACATATACTTGTGTGTGCGTGTGTTTGACAAACGACAAATATCCTCCTTCAAATAGCTTTTGTATAAGGAAATGTTACCTTAAGGCTGGGTGGTTAGGTCTCAAAGGTTTGTTGCACACACTTTCACGCATACATACGTATATGGGTTATACCCGCAAGCCATTTGTTAGGAAAATATGTGCATACGTAGTCCGAATAAGACGGCTCATACGTGCATACATATGCATATATGTTGAGTGGCGTGTGCAAATTGAACACACACATGCATACATGTGTGTGTCGTTCATACATTTACAAAATTGCACATCACAACGGTAGGCAAGACGCAATCAGCCAAGTCCTTAATTAAATTCCTGCGAACATTTGTTTCTTACAACCTGGCTATTATGCGGAAAAATGCAAATACTCCTACCTCATTTATCACTCCCACTCTATACTCAACATTGCATTCTCCCACTCTTAACCACAGGGTGTCGTATGAATTTTGGCACTCACTATTTTACTTATAATGTGAGTTTCTATGTTTCTAGTTGTTATTGCTGTTGTTGTTGTTACTACAAAGCGAGTACATACATATAATGAAAGTAACTGGACATTTGTAATAAAGATTCCAAAACGAACAAGAAATTAAGCTCTCATGTAACGCATCACATACATACTCGTACATACCTGAAGGTATACCATATCTATGCACGGTCCAACAATAATATGCTCACATACACTCTGTATGTGTACTCTCGTATATAATCGTAGGCGCTCAAGGGAAAAGGATTACAAAAAGTATGTGTTTAATTTTTGTAGTGCATGCAGTATTTGTGCGTATTTTCAAGGCAAATTTATTTCCAATCAGTTTTTTCTGAAAACTGTGATTCTTAAGCCAGTGAGCCACATTTCTCGGATACAATTCAAATCAAATAGTATGAAATTTTTACCCAAGCTGCTAAAAGATATTTTTTTATAATTATAATCAATATTTTTCTTTCCGATAAATATTTTAATTTTCTACGTTTTGAGTTTTAATCAAAAATCGAAATTTTGTTTAGAAATCGATATTTAGTTATTAAGCACGACTAACATCCAACGAACCCGGGCTTAAAACCAACTGTGGACATAAAAGCATAAATTATAGAAAATTGTTTACTAATAGCGGTAGCGCACGGCAGCAAAGGCAAATCTCCGAATAACTTCTCTCATCACAAACTTAAAAAACTGTTTGCTATTTGGAGCCTGTATAAAAATGTAGAGGTCCCTTCATTTGTAGGATAATACTCGTATCAGGACGCACACCTCAAATTGGAAGAGCAGCTCGACCGCACACCAAATAAATGCGCCAATAATAATACAAAAACAATAAAAATAATAAAATATAGATAGAAAATGCAGTGCAGTGAGCATAACTGACGATGATTTGTTTTAATTATATTTACAATTTCTACAAGATAACATTTTTTTGTTATTTTCTTTTTTTAATATTATTCATACTTTGACCAAAACCAAAATAAACATCCGAGCTTCATACAAAATTTAGAGAAATATGTTTTTTTTTTTTAATTTTGTACTTTTTAACCTGAATCTTTCGAGTACGCAGTTACATAACTCTTGGTTTTTTTTTTTTGTTGGTAAAATAAGTGCAAATTTTAAGCGGCTAAAAATCGCTGAAATTTGTATGATTTGTTTATAAGAGCTGTTTGTTTTTTATTATACAAAAAAATAAATTTATTCGAGAAGAAAATCCACTAAATGCAAAATAATTTTTAAAAAGAATCGACTCCAGTTTTTATAAATTGTATTTGCAACAAGACATTTTTTTTAAATCCACACAATTCTTAAGCCGCCTAAAGCTTACACTACTACAACATTTTTGAGGATGTAAATTTTTACAGACGAAGTAAAAATAAAATTTTTTGCACCAAATGGCAGGCCAATTATATGGCGCGAAGCCAATACGAAACTCAATTTGCGAGGTACAATAAAACATGACAGTGGCAACCTTTGATATATTTTTTTCTTACGATTGAAAATTATTATTTTATTTCTGGTTAAACCTCGGTGTTAGCCTGCAAGGCAATTTGTTTTTGTTGACTATTTTTTATCATACTTCAATAAATAATATAAATAAATGAATAAATAATTGATTCCGACTGGTGCTTCAGAACAATTTTTCTATTATTTCGGATTACCAGAATTTCATTTCAGAAATTCATTACTTGCCCTGAAATTCAAATCTCGACTTTTCTGTAAATAAATATTTGTGTGAACTGATTCAAAGCTCCTTGAATGTTGCTTACTTAAGCTTTGCCCTATTTCATTCTTCCTTACAGCTGACTTCCCTCTCCACATAAACTCAAAACATTTGTTGGCTTTCATTTCATATTCTCGGAATTTCAAAGTGAAGTTTATTCCAGTCCCAAGTCTATTCAAAAATTCATGTATGGCAACTAATTTATTTTTCACTTTTAATATTTTAGCCGCCCACAACCCCTACTGGCTGGGAATAATAATTCATCACTTTGTTTTTGCCTTGCTGCACGCACACATATGCATATGCGTGAGTGTTGGTTCAGCATATGAAGTACAACTTTCGTAGCGCCTAAAAATATACAACAGCGCTCGCACTAAGCTTCTACATGTGCGCACACATTCACAAAGCCTTTCCTAATTGTGAAAAAAGAGGGTTTGTAAGGAAAAAGAGAAATTTTTAGATTTGTGGACATGTGTGTGTGTGCATTTTTCAGAAGATTATCAAGGCATCTGTATGAAAATATGTACATTTCTACAAATGTTTCTTTGCCTGAAAAAATACGCGGTTGAAATGAAAAATCACTTATGTGCGTCTGCGTTTTATTTCATTTTTTATAGCTGAATTATATTTTTATTTATTTGTCAACAATTCTTCTTATTTGACTCAGCAGCTTGGCTTTTGTGTCGTCAGTCATAGGAAAACATATTTGCCTTTTTCTAATCACGAACACACATGTGTGCGTGTGTGTGTTCGTGCATATTTTACTGAGGCTGCAGCGCTTTCACAAGTTTTCACTTCCTACTTTCCTCAAATATATACATACATACATTCATATAGACGAGAAAGTGTTGACTCACACATTCGTACGGTTTCTGAGCCAGTTTTTCAGTTGCATCTTCCTTGTGTTGTTGTTAACATTGTACAAACTTATTTACATGCATTTATAAAACATTGTTGGCAGCCTATTTGTATGCCTTAAAATCTGAAATGTAAATTTAACAAGTATTACATTTGCACATAGCTGGATACATACTGACGTCTTTCGTTTCATATTTCATCGTGCACACTTTTGTGGCACACTGTATGTATGTCTTTTGCTTTAACTTTTAGTTTGCTTTCACTTTTGACGTTTTCTAAGTTTTTTTTGTACAATTTTACTTTCGCCTTTTGCACAATTTTTGCTTTGCCGCAGTTAAGCCATCAATTTCTTTGTAATTCCTTATTTTTCAATTAATTTTAATGCTTAAAAATCTTTTATTTTTCTAACTTTTTCTGCAACACCTTTATAGCTTCTAATATTTCTTTTTTTAATAATAAAAAATTGAGTTCACATCTAGAACAAAATTTGTTCAAAAATATATTTTGCAATAAACAAAAAAAATGTATGTCGTGACATTTCTCAAGCGCATTGCAACAGAAAGCTTCTGCGGCAAATGGAGTGAAGAGACAGATTTTATATTTCCAAATTTATTTCTTTTAACTCTTTCAGAAGCATTTCTGCGTAATTTAAATATTTCCTTAACGCCTCTATTACTGAAGTTTATAGCGCAGCTAAGCTCAGATCTAAGATTCGAATGTCAAAAATCCAAATTAAAAGCCATTCAAAAGAAATGTAAATAAAAAAGTTCAAAGAGATTTCCGTGTAATATCCAAATATTTACTAACGACGTGCAGCCATATGTAGATGAAAAGATACACGATATTGTAAGTAAAGGGTTTTCCAATAAGATGTGTTATTCCCGTAAAAGATCAATGGTTTCGTTGCTTGTGTGGCACGTAGCGCCATCTTGTTGAAAATAAACGATATCTGCAGATCAATACCATCCAATGCCGGCCATAAAAAATCGTTAATCATCTCTCGATAGCGCAATCCATTCACCATAACTGTTGACCCAGCTTCATTTTCG
The DNA here is from genome assembly GCF_028408465.1 of Anastrepha ludens. Classification (NCBI taxonomy): domain Eukaryota; kingdom Metazoa; phylum Arthropoda; class Insecta; order Diptera; family Tephritidae; genus Anastrepha; species Anastrepha ludens. Next base: position 111,992,260 of record NC_071500.1, on the reverse strand, counting down.
AAGAAGTAACGTCCAATGACTCCGCCGGACCATAAACCGCACCAAACAGTCAGAGGCTTTTCAATAACAACTCTTGGATTTTCTGAGCCCCAGATCCGACAATTTGGCTGGTTGACGAAACCACCGAGGTGGAATTGTGGAAATGGGCCTCATCACTGAAGATGATTTTTCGATGGAATTCCGGATCATTTTTATGTATTTCAACGACCCAATCAGCAGAGACATGACTTGTTGATGATCGGCCGGCTTGAGTTCTTGTGTTAACTGGACTTTATAAGCCTTAAAACTCAAATCTTTATGCAAAAACGGTGTAATGACGTTTGTGGAATGCCTAATTTCAAAGAACGACGAGGAATGGACAAACCTGGGTTTTCTTCAGCTACAACAGCTGTTCTTGAGCGACGTGCACAGGTTTTATTCTTCACATCACTAACTTGTCCCAACAGCTCGAATTTTTTCACCAATTTCTGTATTGCGGTCCGACAAGGTGCTTCACGATGACCCAAAAATGTTCGAGTTTTACCACCCGTCTGTGCGAGTGTTCACCATTTTTATAGTGAATTTTAATAACTTCAATGTGTTGTTTAAGCGTGTACCGTTCCATTTCCAGTTTCTACTTGTCAAATATCAAAAAATAACAGCTTTAAAAGTGGCATCTACCGAAATAGCGGGCTATTCAAAATAACACCTGTTATTGGAAAACTCTTTATATATTCTATACCCTTTTGTAAGTATATTTTCCACAGAAAAGTTAATATTTCATTCACAATATTACGCATTTGTATAATACTTCGATATCCGATACCTTCGGTTCTCGAAAATACTACGCAAAGACAGGCAGTTCGGTATGTGTCGCGTGCTCACAGCAAAAGTTTAAGTCAAGCACCTGCTCCTGAAAGGCATCCAGATATTCTGATAAAAAGATAAAAATAAAATACTTAGGGTGAGACAAAGTGATATGCAATACTTCTTTTCGTTGTGTCTGGAGCATCTCCAGCATTAAAAATTTAATTAAAAACTTGGATTTTTTCATTATAATTTTCCGTAATTTTCCAAAAATTCGTTTTTGGCGCTCGCCCAAAAACTTGAGGCAATGCCGTAATAACTGTATAAATACTATGAATTTCAAATATATGCTGCTTAAATAGAAATAAATCAAGCTGTATAAAGTAAATGGTCTCGCAAAAGTGGCGCGTCTAAGCGTGTCTTTTAGAAGAACTTTTATAAAGCGGTTGGGCTCTGAAAAATGCATAGTTGAGAAAAACAACTTCATGATAGAAATGTTAGCCTAAAATAAAGACTTGACATTGCCATCTTATAAAACTGGCTTAAGGCTGTGTAATGTTTTTTGAAAATTTCAGTTTTTATTTTGACTTTTTTCTTTGCAATATTTTTTACTTGCCTACTATGATTCGCTTGCTGATGACCTTGAGAGGAAGGGGACTTATTTGGCATCCCCCGTGGCTGCTATTACAGCAGAAAAGATGGATTCCATTTCTTCATGTGGTATTTCAAACTCCCTGTGACTCCTGTTCAATAGACAGAGGACTCAGAAGCTCCAGAGTTCTGGAAACTCCACGCCATTCAAATTTCAAACTAGTAGTCGCGTTTACCGGTCATTTGACGATCGGAATATACGCGGAAAAACTAGGGTTACCATTTAACCCCCATGGCAGAAGCAGTGGTATCCTTTCATAGAAGGAGACTGTTGGGCACTTTCTCTGTAAATGCCCGGGCTTGGCAGCTAAACGCTTAAGGTCACTGGGCGCGCCTTTCTTCGACAACCTGGGGTAGTGCAGCAACCTAAATCCCATGAATCTTCTTCATTGCCTCAAAAGCTGTAGCTGGCTGTGGATATCGGCCTGTTGGAGATCTCAAAGTGGTATCAACACGACGCTTTGTGCTACTTGTGAAGGGCCAGAGTAAAACCTCAACTATTTCACCCACCTACCTACCTCTACTATGAAATCTTTTTACAATTTCGTCTCTCTTTTACTAATTTTGTTTCTGATTAGAGCCTTTGTAGGCGCGTTACCGCTTAAGTAGTTATTGTTGTATTAGAGCGCTTGAAACATTACGCACAACCATAAATACACAGGAGTTCGAGTATATCTCTTGAAGGCTTACCAAATTTAAGTAGAGAAAATGGAGGCTCAATGGTCGAGTTCTATGACTAAGTCCATTGCAATGAAATTTAGTATCCTCTCTTGCAGAGCTCTGCAATAAGGCTCCGGGAACTCTGATGAGCTGTACTCTGTTGTTCTCAAATTAGGCGGTCGCATGGAAGTTTAACTTCTTCCAATTTCGTATCACAAACGCCCGTTTTGTGGCTTAGTGTTTCTACTCCTGGCATTGGCCCCATTTGGTCTAGTATAAAAATCTGATAAATGTCCGGAATGTGGAAAAAAGCGTCGCTGCGTGGCATCACCTGTTTAGCAAATTCTACACCATATCTCGACTTTTCAAAATTTCCAAATCGCATGTGACTGCATGGCTTTTATTAAGCGAAATCACACAAACGCTGGGGAAATTTCGCAAAAATTGACAAATAAGCAATCTGACAGAACTCCAATAAGAAATAAAAACTGCAAGGATTGTTGAAGCACATCTGCGATCCACACCCTCATTCATTCGCCGCCGACAATTCAATTGAGTATTCACACGAAACTATTCGCTATATTTACAAAGCGCAGCAGTTTCAATGGATTTTTTCTGTTTTCATTTATCTGTTCAGGTTTTCATTGCACAGGTTTTCAGTTTTCCAATTCGCGTAATGTTGCGGCCCAAGTCGAGCGCAAAGAGCACAAGCAGCAATGCGCTGGCAGCACAAGTGGCACAGTATTGGCGAAGTAGCGGCGAAGTGTTGGCAAGCAAGGGCAGTGCGCCGGTACGTGACTGGCATAAAAATGCACGGCGCCAAATAGGAAGATATTGAAATTGAACGACAACGAAAAATGGTGCGGAATTTTAAATCAGCGCAACGAATCAAAACAGAAGCAACAACAACAAACAGCAAACACTTTAGCTACCTATAATAACAACAACAACAACAACATCAGCAACAACAATGAGCAATAAGTAAATAAACACAGCGCAAAAAAAATCGAATAATAAAAACAAAAATTGAGTTTGCCCATACACGTGCACACACACACATACACCCGTACATAGCATTGCAAAAGGAATAAGCGAGAATTTTAATTTTCAACACTTACCACTTGCTGCCTTACCGCTTGCTGCCTATGGCATGCCGCATGCCACATACCGCACGCCGCAGCCGTTTGCCACTTGTCGCTGGTGCTGGGGGTTGGGCGCAGCACAATTGGCTATCAGAAATTTCGAAATTACCATATTGACAGCGGCTGTGCAGGTGGATTGTGGCGATTGCCATGTGCATACGAGGCGATAAGCGGGTGGTGGCAGTCGCAGGTGAATGTTTTGTGGCGCGGAGAGGCGTTGGTTTGGCTATCAATTGAAATTGTAATGAACGCCGGAGAGACAACATAAATCAACGAATAATGAATAACATATTTGATTAATTTTTCGCCGCACGTCATTTGATGCGTGCCTTTATTCGATTTATTCGAAAATTTATTTTGAAAATGCTCGGAAACAATATTTTCAATTTATGACTTCGATACGCATTTGTATATAAAATAATCTACATAAATAAAATTAAAGCAATTTTCGATGTTACTAAATAGCTCAAAAACCACTGAATCGATTTCAATAAATTTTGTTGCACTTTATTTGTTAGACAACTGGTATGGACATAGGCTACAAGCTGGCCCGCTAGGTAACGCGGCAGTCAAGATATTTAGAAAAATGTTATGTATGATACATTTTGGGGAACTATTGTGCCCTGTTCTTCAGAGTTCAACTTCCTCAAGAAATTTTAGTGGTTAACTTATTTTATGCGGTTTATTTCCTCCTCTGGTATATGTATATATAGGGTGGGCCATGTAAAATTTCCTTTTTGAATCGGCTATTAAAAAAAAAACTAATTAATATTTTTTTAAACTTTTTATTTTTATTTTGAAGATTGAACATTGTCATTTTTGAATGAAAAATAATATCGTTCAAATGACTGCCAATTTTTAAGCACATTTTCGATTGTTTGGGCTCCAATTTCACAAATGGCATCTTCGGTTTCGTGTTTTAAAGCACCAGTCGTCTCTGGATGGTTCGCATAGCATTTGTCCTTAACGGCTCTCCACAAAAAACAATCCAACGTGCTTAAATCACAGCTCCGAGGCGGCTAATTGATATCGGAATTTCGGCTGATTATTCGGTTTTCAAAAACGGTAGCCAAAAGTTCGAGTGTAACTTTGGCAGTGTGACAAGTTGCACCGTCCTGTTGAAACCAAATGTCGTCCATGTCATCCTCTTCAATTTTTGAAAACAACTCGTTGAGCATGTCACGGTAACGCTCGCCATTTACTGTAACCGCGGCTCCTCGCTCATTTTCGAATAAAATGGCCCGATGATGCCGCCAGACCAAAAACCGTACCAAACAGTGACTCGTTGCGGATGCATTTGCTTCTCTACAGTAACGTGTGGATTTTCTGAGTCCCAAATCCGACAATTTTGCTTATTGACGCAGCCCCCGATGTGAAAATCAGAAAAAAAGAAGAAGACTCACCACTTTGGAAATAGGTTTTCAATATTTCCCAATTTTGTTCAAGAGTATACCGTCCCATTTCGTAAATGTCAAGCCTTTAAGCAAATTATGAACACATTTGACATGTCATTTGTGTTACCATTCTCACAAAAATAGGTGGTTCAAAAAGAAAACGCTATATGGCCCACCCATTTTTTGTGAGGAGCTTTTTGGCGGCAGAAGTACACAGGCAGTATGCCATTTCCTGCCAAGGGACGGCCGCTATTAGAAAAACGTTTTTCTTCATTTTGGTGTTTCACCGAGATTCGAACCTACATTCTCTCTGAATTCCGAATGGGAGTCACGCACAAATCAATTCGAATACGGCGGGCGCCTGGACACAATGCCAGCAGATATTTGGCGGCTTCATACTCCTACTTACAGAACCTGTATAGTAGTTACGTAATAAGAAATGTTTTTGCGAAAAAAAATGGTGAAATAGCTCAATCCCAGTGCAGCCTAGCGAGTCAACAAGGAGAAAAAGAAGATTCACTTATGCCATTGATGTCGATCTAACGACTAGCAGTTTCTCGGAATATAAGTCCATTGCCCTTGAATTACTAGTCTTAATCATTTAGATATTTTAGATACAGATGGTTATGTTAAGTTAAAATCGTCATAGACCATTTGTCTACATACTTGGACGAAATCAAATTCCTCCTTTGTAATGCCATTGCGAAGGAAGTGAGATGGAGGAAGATCGATCCGACGAAGGGAGAGAGAGAGAATGGGGGTGACGAAATGAGAACCAAGGTGCCTAAATTTTAGCACCACGAGAGCAGGGCTGCTAAGGAGGAGGTACTCAGATGATTCCACCTGCAGCCTGACACCAAAAGTACTCGAAGAAATTCCAAGTCTCACAGCACACATACCTCGCAGATAGCGTGCGGTGAGAACACCCACGAAATTCGAGAGCTGAAATATTGTCAACCTCAGGCAATCCATGTTTGTGTATCATACTTTCCCAGCGCTCGCTGAGTGGACAAGAAACCCATCTTTCCCCATTCCCCTCTCCTTTCGCGGAGAAATTGCGTCACAGGTTCCTTGTCTAGCCAACTCATCCCCCTCGCAGCTTCCCACAATGTCGCTATGACCAGGAAACCAGATGCGCCTTATGTCAAAGAGTTCGAATGCTATCAAAAGTGAAGCCGGGCACTCCTCCATAGCCACACGCCTACTCCTGCCTTGATGTAATGTGAGTGGAGAATCTTCCGCTTGGACTAAGCGAGGGTGCACATTGATCCGTCGACAGGGGAATGAATCTTTTTAAGGGTACTTTAATGTCCGTAAGTGACAAGAGTCTGCAGCTCGAACATGTCAATCTGATTGCCGTACGTGCAGCGGCCTCTTTGCCTGCAATGTCTACAGGTACCACATTTAACATAGCATTAAGCGCTAGATAGGACTACTTCGACTACGCCCACTGATCACAATGAGCGCAGTCCTTTGAACCCTCTCCAGCTTTTTCACCGATGTCGTTCTCTCTAGTGAGTTCCACCAGGCTATGACTCCATATAACAAATTTGGATTTATGATAGTATTATGAAGCCAAAATACAACTCTAGGCGAGAAGCCGCATATTTAGCCAATAGCTTCCTTGCATCCATACAAGGCGATTGTTGCCTTCCTTTTCCTCTCTTCGATGTAAGCCTTCCACGTTAGCTTACTGTCAATGTACAGATGGAAAAACATCAAATACTGTTGGAAAGCTGCTGTGAATAAACTTTTTTTGCTTTCAAAGTTTTCTAAAGTTCTTTCAGCTCTAACCTTCTCTCTACATCGAGACACTGACTCTCTACTATACTAATAAAAAAATAAAAAATATGACAACATAACTTTATTCTCTATTAAAAGACACGTTGACCTTTAGTACTACAAAAACAGAATCTCTGTTACTCGTTCATTTCCTTATCGTCTATTTATTTAAGCTTTGTAATACACAAACATTCGTAGCAATAGTTAATTTTTCTAATAACTGTAACGACCAAATGAAATATAGAATTTAATTTATATGTAATTATTAGCTAACTGATGAATGACAAGATAATAAAATTTTTATACTTGAATAGCGCATTAAAATTACAAAGATTACAAATAGAAATATTTTTATGCATTTGCGTATACTCGCTAATAAAGTTGCGGTCAATATGAAGGGGCGAGTGCTTGCCTAAAGCCAGTACGATTGAAGAATTTGGTTAATTAGAAATTGCAGCAGCCATAGTATGTACTTAAAGCACTTTTCGAAAGTTGCTTTTTAGAAACAACTTTTTATTTCCAAATAGTGATTTGCTATTCACACTGTGATTGCTAACTCCTTAGCCACACGCGCAAGTGCAAGCCCAAAACTCTTAGCGGACTCACAATTTTTTTGGAAAATTTTCGAGCTTTCTAAGCAACTGGCAAGCAACTTTTTTTTACAATTGCACATCGAATATATAAGGGGATACTTATAAGCAATATTCATTTGATAATTTAACTTATTTTAACCCTTTACTGCATTAACTAATAAAGTGTTAACAAAAAAAATGTTTCACACAGGAAATAGTTTTATTTAATTATTAATAAGACAAATAATGAATCAGTTGCATATTTTCTCTTTTGCGGAATCATATACAAAAACTAGTTATAAAGTAAAGAAAACAGCTGAAAAGCGGAAAAATTATTATCCGTAGAGAAAGATGAGTATATCGACTCCATGATGGAAAGAATAATGAGATTGCGCCAATCGTGGTACCGATACTTTGTGCTCAGCGAATTTGACAATGATTACGTGACTTTAGCACCAGCATGGCTCGATTACCATTTTCTTAACTTGATTTAGCATATTTTTTTCTGTTATTTAGTCTCGGAGTTTTAGTTCTTTCTACATTACATTTTTCTAGCCTGTTCTAATTAAAATTAATGTTTATAATTTTGTAGAATATACATTTTTTAAAATTAGTTCAGTAATTCACTCAGTTTTATTTAGCTTTACTTTATTTAATATCTGGTCGCATTGCCCGCTATTGCAATTATTGTTGGTGCTTTTCTGCTTTCAGCAGTAAAATCTCTCTCTCGCTCTTGCAGTGGTGCCTAGCTTTGGATATAAAAACGCACTAAAATGCCCATTTAAAGAAAATAAGATATCAAATTTTTATTGAATTACTTAAAGAACTTTGAATGCGTGACAAATTGTCTCTAAAATTGTCTCTAAATGTGTCTAAATAAATGTGTTATGGTTACGTAAAATTTAATTTAAGTTTTTTTGTTAAGAGAAACTCTTTTGTTAAGGGAACGACTTTTTTGCTATATTTGAGGTTACGTAAAATTTAATCTAAGTTTTTTTGTTAAAAGAAATTCTTTTGTTAAGGGAACGACTTTTTTGCTATATTATGTAACGAGATAAGGTACTCTCATTGTAAAAAATTCGCTATGGTTTCTTTAGTATTTTCTGATATTTTGTTGTTTACTTTTACTATAAATACACCCCTTGATGCCCTATGTCCCACTAAGGATTGAGGACCGGAAGAAACGATTACACCTCTATGGTTTTAATTCGCATTCAATAATTTCAAACGCTTTTTAAAATGTGTAAAAAAGCTTTCAATCTTAAAAAGAGTTCAGAGAAGAATATTTAATATTCTTGCATAACCTTAAATGGAGCCAAAAATTTAATTTGCACTTTCAAATTATCAAATTTTATAAGAGCCAAAAAATTTTCATGAGCACTAAAATCTTCTCAGAGTGACCTTTTTAACATTGTTTTTGTTTAATAATATAGTTTTTTTTATCTTAAAGTTTCGTTAGCTTTAAATTAAAAAAAAAGAAACAAACACGAAAATTCAAAACTTTCGCATTTTGGGTATAAAAAAGCACTAAATTTATTGTGAAGAGCAAAGGGTTGGCAACACTGCACAACTCGGAAAAACGTGACGTCACGCACTCTTGATGGGCGCAATCTTCTTTCTATCGAAGTCAGGTTCTTTCGAAATGTCATAAAATCAGAAACAATTTTTTGTGTTTTATCATTGGCAAATATATATTTGATGTATTAAAAGAAGTTGAATTATTTTTTTAAACTTAATTTGGAAATAAATCTGAATCAAAACTTCAATACGATATATGGGCTCATTGGCGGTAAAGGGTTAAGAAGCATTTTACAATATAATCGCTACTCGCTCTTCATAAGATCTACTACCGTCGTGTCTTTGAGAAGAATTTAGCCGAAGTAAGCTGGATGCTGATGGTGCCTCGTTACTTCAGTCACAGTTGATAAGCCACGACCACGATGGAGGTCGCTTTTTCTTACATAGAATGGCGCATTTACTATGCTCCATAAGTTGGGGTTTCGCAGACGTTGGATAGAGGTGTTGTATGTACCTTCGTAGCGCAATCTCAGAGTTGTACTTATATTTCGTAAGTCCAAACTGGCAAGGCTACTGGAAACGAAATTTCAAAGCCTATAACTTTTAGCACAGTCTTTAACACAGGTGTAGGATGTTTGCTTCCATATAAATCCTTGAAATATACTTATATGTAGAAAATACCGCCACCAAAGATTTGCAAAAAAAATTGATAAAAATCAAAGCGATTTTCAAGCTACTTTAAACTTGCTTTTTGTCATACCAAAATTTAATGGGTTATAAATCTGCATACATGAAGTTTTTTTTTAAATTCTGAATAAAAAATATGTCATTTCGATGGAAATTTTTTACATTTTTTTTTATTTTCGCAAATTCTGAAACTTGGATCTGATGCTTTTGGTAGAGGAATAAACTATATTTCCATTAAAAAAAATTATTAAAATTAAATAAAAAACAATTAAATTATCAAAACTTGTAAATAAATGCTAGTGCTATAATTATTTAAGGCAGTGTATGTAAGGTAGGTAGGTAGGTAAGATGGCAAGAGTACCTCAGGTACGCTACAAGTAGCACTTACGTGCCGTTTTGATACCATAAAGTGGACCACTACCTGCGAAAGGATTAAGGGAGGAGATAAAACCGTCTACAGCCATCCAGTGCTGTTGATGTAGCGGAGGAGAGAAAAGGGATCTAGGCTGGAGAATTTCATCAAGTCATCCCCAAAGAGAACGCTGAGGAATCTCAAGCGCCTAGCCGCCAAAGCCGGACATCTGCAGAGAAAGTGTTCCACAGTCTCTTTCTCTGTAGGATCCCCACAGCTTCTGCAATAGAGGTTGTACGGAATTCCAAGCTTCTCCGCGTGAGTGCCGATCACCCAGTGGCCAGTGATCACCGCAATGAGTTTGGAAATTGAATGGCGGGGGGTTCCCATCACCTTAAGCGTTCTGTTTATATCGTATTGAGGCCATAGTGCTTTTGAAATGGCACACGATGAGACAGACCTCCATCTGTCTTGCGCTTTTCTTAGAAAGAAGTTGTGTAGTTTCCCTTTAACGACGGCCAAGGGGATACCGATGTCTGAGAAAAGGGCAGCGTATGTAAGACTCGCGTGGGGAATTGTAGAGATAGAGGCGTGGTGTACATATAAGTATATGAAATCAAAATAATATGTTTAATGTTTTTAACGTTTTAAACGTTTTAATGTTTTCTCACAAAGAGAAAAATGTAGAAAAATCTAGCAGTAGCGTGAAAAACCTGTCAAGTAATATAACAATAAAAAAATCTATGTTCACGGTTTTTCTTGTCCAAATTTCTCAAAAAAATTACGAAAAATACCATTTACTTACTTTTAGCTAATTTTTTGACTTTTAACATTAATCATGGCGGTGTGTCCTAAATTCTCGCAAAGAAGGGAGAGTTAAGAAAAAAAAGTTACTACAAAGGGACGCAAAATTATTCATTACCTTTAGAAATGTGAAATATTTGATGTTAAATAATATTTTTTATATAATTTATTATAAATTTTCATCTTCATATAGTTTTGTGCGTTGAAATGCTCATATAAGGTGGCACAAAATTAATCATCTCCTCAGAAGATTTATAGTTTTGGCAAATGGAGTCTTACGTCAATCATATTTGACGCTTGGGAACTAGGCAGCTGCAGTAGAGAAACAGACAAGCATTGAAGCGCGTAAAGGTCAAAATGAGGATTTGCATCACTCAAAATTTATTTTTTTAGTTAGTAAAAATGTAATTCACAACAAAATTGGATGATTAATTTCGCGCCACCTTGTATTTCCTATGAGTCGATGCTAATAATTTTCTTTTGATAAATTTGCAAGCGGTGGACTAGACAGCTGCATTAGACAAACAGACAAGCATTGAAGCGCGTAAAGGTCAAAAAGTCAAAGGAAATCTTTGCATTACTCAAAATATTTCTTTTATTTAGTAAAAACGTTATTCAAAAACAAATTGGATGATTAACTTTGCGCCATCTTGTATTTTCTATCAGTAAATGTTGCTAATTTGCCGTTGATAAATCAGCAATCAGCGGATTGAAGTTTTTACTAATGAGAAATTTTCTTGTGATTTTTTTTGTAACTAAATTAATAAAAATATTCTAGCTGAATCCACGGCTCGTCGGCAAATCGGCTATGCTCCAAGACTTTTTATAAAGCTGTTGTGCGCTTATACAGGAACTGCAATGCTCCCCTGCCTCTGAAAGAGCCAGTACGAACTCAGAAACTCGCCCGTCTTCCACACAACAAGCGAAGTGGTTTCTATGTAGAAGCACACAAGCAATAAAATATATGAATGTATATATGTATGTATGTATGCATGTAGCTAAAGCTCTGTTTTTTTTATAACATAAAAGTAATATAACATTTCCGCCGCAGTCAGTTGTAGAATTCTTAAATACAAATTCATATCTACTAAATAATTTGCATAATGCGTAAACATGAACAAGACGCTGGGGCAGAAGTAATGAATATAGAATTTATCAACAAGTTATGTAAGTCGTCTGGGGCTTATGAATGCCATTTGCGTTTTGCATTAATGTTTCAGCTCACCCCCGCAACACGATCAGCCCTAGACGCATTCAACACAGAACACCTCCCGACGCTGTCTAATGAGAGCCACATTTGCAAATGCAAATATTTCACAACATGTGGAATGCAAAATTTATTGCAACCAAGCAAATCTAAATACGCACATACATACATGCATACGTACATATGTATGTGTATTTGTGTAAAGAAAATGAGCTGGAAAGCAGCAGCGTAGTAAAGGGGACGTGGGAGCGCAAAAAAAAAAAACAAAAAACCAAATAAAATATAAACAGACTCAAAAAAAATGAATGACTTCAAAATTTGAAATTTTGTCAAAAAATGTATATTTGTTTCAATGTTTATAAGCATTTAGGGCTCAGAAGCCCCCTGAATGAATATTTCAGCAGTTTCTGGCACGATATTTGTGCAAAGTCGTACTACATTGATTTTCCGCAGAATTTATTGAATATAAATATTTATACATACCTACACTTTAAATATCCTCCAATGAAAATCGTACGCCCACACCCCTGTTTCCACGCTCGTTGCCCCCACTGGTGGTGCTGGTGTTGCTGCTACTCTTGGAGGCGTCTGTGTTGTTCAATTTAATTGCATGTTAAGTAACAAGTTTCCTATAAATTTGTACGTAGATATGGATATGTGCGTGTGTGTGTAAGAACGCACATGTGTGATGTTTTCAATTCATTAGGCATTTCACTTGTCGGAGCTGATACGCGTTAATGCCGTACAAAGCTTTGCGGTTGCATGCAAAACATCTTTTGCGATTTAATTCAATTTCGTTATTTATCATTAGAGGCGAGATTGGGGGCCGACTTTGATTAAACATGAAAATATGAGTGGAAATTCTTAAGTGAATTACTTTAAGTTTTAGTGTGCACTTAAAATTTAATCCAAATTGGGTAAGTAAAGGGTAAGTAAATCTACAATATATATAAAGCGTTTTTCAGTAAGAGCGCTTCAACTTTTGAACTTTTTTGAATAAATCACAAACGGTTTGACTTTTTTAACTAATTTTTTTTTATTATCGAGTTTGAACATATACATTTAAGTATGAAATTCGATTTCTTTTGCATGACCACCGCGTGCACGTTTTACGAAGTCCAATCATTGAACCCAATTTTCGACCACTCTTTTGCATAAATCGGCCGAAATTCCAGCAATTTCGCGTTCAATATTGGCTCTGAGCTCACAAATCGTCACCGGCTTGTTACTGTAGACCAATGACTTCACATAACCCCAAAGAAAATAGTCTAGAGGCCAAACAGTGATTTTTTCGAGATGCAGCGGTGCCTCATGAATCACGTGTGGATTGCTTTCTGCCCAGTAACGCATATTTTGCTCGTTGACAAAGCCATTGAGCCAAAAGTGAGCTTCATCACTGAAGATGATTTTTCGACTTTAAACTTTCTTAACAGAACACGCATTTTTATAATAAAATTCAATGATTTGCAAGCGTTGCTCAAGTATGTAGCGTTCCATGATGAAATGTATACTAATGAAGTTTACAAATGACAAGCGAAAAATAAAAAATATTGCGTCGTTCGCCCTCCCTATCGGAAAAAAGTTGAAGCGCATCTATTGAAAAACGCTGTATAAAAGAAAGTCATGTTAGTTACACTATTTATAACTGGAGAACGGCTGAACCGATTTGGCTGAAAATTGGTGCAGAGGTAGCTTAGAACCAGGAGACGGACATAGGATACTTTTTATCCCATTCGAACGCGTTTCCCTGAAGTCACTATAAAATGTGGTATAACAAAAACTCATCTGATATGAAATAACAAAACAATAACAAATGACAGCTAAACGTGAAGACGATCGAATCTTTCCCGACAAATCCGTAATGCAAGAAGAATACGGAGCATTGCGAATGAAACAACTGAAGAAGCACAAGGAATTGCCCATGAAGAGCGCCGCGTTAGTATGGCTCGACTTCGTGCTTCTCAATCACAAGAGCAAAGCGAGGCAGCCCGCGAAACGGCTCGGTTGGCAATGCGAAAACGTCGAGCGAATAACAGAGACCAACAAGTAGATCATTTTCGACGCACAAGAAGAGAATTATCAAGTGCAGATTTGAATCGAGCAGCGTTTCGATATGATTGCAACACTGGTTACTGCTTGCATCCTAGCGTTTGCATTGGGCCAATGAACATTGTTTGCGAGTATTGTGGCGCATTGAAGTTTTCCGCCCGGATTGTGCTGCCTTAGTGGAAGAGTGAAATTGCCATTATAGACTTTTTGGAGGCGCAATGATTTTACTGTCCGGCGACTTCCGCCAAACACTGCCAGTAATTCCAAGATCAACGGCTGCTGACGAAATAAACACTTGCCTCAAATCATCGAATCTATGCCGCTATGTGGAGAAACTTCAGCTGACAACAAACATCATAGTCTAACTTTAATTTGATCAAATTTTTAATCGGGAGTAAATGACAAAAAATATTTTTTTTTTACGTGCGTGGGCGGCTACTACTGGTCAACCCACCCTCGGAGCCGCAGCCGTTTACAACGCTGCATAATGCAACTATCTGAGGCATTTTACGAATTATCGACTGAGAGGAAATAACTGACAAAAATTAGCGCCTGGCTCACGGACTATAAGAGTTGCTTTACTTAATGAAACATCTACTGAAGATTTCTCTGAGCAATTACTGACTATCGGTAATGGTCGAGTACCTGTCGATGAATCGAGCGGATTGATTTCATTTTCTCAGAATTTCTGTAACTTTGTCTCATCAAAAGACGAACTTATCAATAGAGTATTCCCAAACATCATTAATAACTACAAAAATAATGAATGGTTGAGTGAGCGAGCAACTTTAGCGGCTAAGAATAAAGATGTAGATGACCTAAACTACATAATTAAAAATGATATCATTGGAACAATGCATTCATTCAAATCCATTGACTGTGTAACAAATGAAGATGAAGCCACCAACTATCCAATTGAATTTTTAAACTCCTTGGATGTGCCTGGCTACTACCGCACAATTTACGCCTAAAAGTTGGCTTCGTAGTAATCATGCTTCGAAATATAAGTCCACCAAAACTTTGCAACGGTACGCGTTTGGTGGTAAATAAATTGACGAACAATGTGATTTACGCGACGATACTCAAAGGAAAATTCGAAGGTGAAGAAGTTCTCATTCCGAGGATCCCGATGATCCCAACCGATCTTCCGTTTGAGTTTAAAATACTTAAATTTCCGATCCGTCTTGCATTCGCCATGACCATTAACAAATCACAAGGCCAATCCTTGAAAGTTTGTGGTCTGAATCTAGAAAATCGTTATTTATTCTTGCACCTCATAATAAAACAAAAATATTGTGTATCACAAGGTGCTCAACTGAAGAGTGCAATCTATTAAAGCTTCATTGAAATACTTGATTAATAAAAAAATTAACTTAATAAAATCAAAAATCTGATTTTTTATTGCCTCTAGGGCGGAACAAAGTTCGCCGGGTCAGCTAGTTATAAATAAAAATCGAAAGTTTTGTTTTTTACTTAAAGGAGCCCAAGTCCTGGACTATATTTTGTTTAAGCATAGGTTTCAAAAACAAGTCGCTTCTTTCACGAAGGATGTAGGCTTGCAGACGCAACCCTTGGGGAGTGGCAAAACTGTTTACTTCAATGTGCCACACCAGAGCTGGACTTGAAAGAGATGTTGCTAAACGAATGGTGTACCTCATGATGCATACATACATAAATGGGGCACAGGCTACTTTACTAGAGTTATATTCAACCAAAGCATGGAAAAATTCGAACTTGGATCTTTCAATAAAAATTACTAAGCCCTCAAATGGATGTAAAAAAAATGCTTCGAAATTATTGGATTGAGGAATAAGTTCATAGCGTTTTTATAGTTTCTTTTATTTTACAACGATTTCTTTGCTATTCAACAAATGGTAAGTATTAATTCGATGGAACTCTTTCTGCTCTACAAAACTATGTTAATTGTATTTTTGAATTATTTAATTTTTTACTAGTTTTGCGGCTTAGCAAGGGAATACCTAAGCCAAAAATTAACATTTTCGACACTTGCTTTTCTTTGCTTTCCAACGAGGTCAATAACCTGCCGAAGCCGCCCGGGACATTTGCGACGAGTATGGAGAAGGCGTCATAGATGAGTATACAGCACGGAAATGGTTTACAAAGTTCAAAAATGGTGACTTTAACACTTAAAGACACGTCCCGCCGTGAAAGCCCTTCTGAATTGAATGAAGAACGTCTCAAATCACTTTTAAAGGAGAACGGTCACCAAACCAGTCGAGAATTGGCGGAAAAAATGAACTTCGATCATAAAATGATTCGCCATCACCTTCATTTAAAGGAATTTACCGAAAAATTTTAAGCCTGTGTGCATCACGAGCTCAACGAAAAAAACAAAGAAAGTGGCCTTCAAATTGCTTCTCAGCATCTCGCCCGCCATCGAGCAACACGCAACACGTCATAAGCAGCGCTTTTTGTAACGAATCGTCACGGGAGATGAGAAATGATGGCTATACATCAATATGAAGCAAAGAAATGAGTGGGTGGCCCCAGGAGATACGCCAAAGCCGAGAGTCAAGCCGCATCTTTATCCAAAGAAGATCATGATACATATATGTTTGGTGGGACTGGGAGGGCATGGTGTACTGTGAAATGCTGAAAAAAATGCACAGTCAACAAAGAGCTCTACGTTGCCCAGCTACACGTGAATGCGGCTATTCGACTGAAAATACCTGATCGATATGGTCAAACCATACTCCTTCCCGACAACGCCGGGCCCCATGTTGCACAAGTCGTCAAAACCGCACTCCAATAGCTCGAATTGGAGGTTCTTCAGCACCCGCCATATTCTCTGGAACTTGCACCGACCGATTACCATCTTTTCCGCTCCCTGCCAAACCATATGAAGGGCGTTACCTTCGATGAAAAAGAGATCCTTAAAAACTGGCTCAATAACTTCTTTGACACCAGACCAGGCGATCTTTGGTCGAATGGAATCAACAAATTGGTCGAGAGGTGAGAAGAGGTTGTAAACAGCAACGGTGAATATATAACTAATTAACTTATTAATATAATTATTGGTTTTTGCTTAAATAAAAGTCTTCGGTAAAAACGCTATGAACTTAATCTCAAGCCTAATAGTAGAAAAATTGGGCTGATCGGCTGAACCTTGTAACTCGTGGATGTATACCGTAATAAAAAAATATTTTTATTATCGTTTTAAGTTCGCAAGCTCTAAAAAACACCCGATAGTAGAGCCCATAAAAATTGATTTTGTTTTTTTTTTCAAATCTGTGTCCTATGCGTAAGTTCAATATTGTCAGCATAGTCTACATTCTACTTAACCACCCATTGGGAATCCAGAATATAAACACAAGTTCGAGTTAGATGTGGCATCATAAGAAAGTCTAAAGCACTGTTATACTACTCGAATATCAAAGAATTTTCAAAGGCCTATTCAAACTTCTGGCCTTTGTATGTCGAAGGAGGTTGGATCGACCTATTTACAACCTCTTAAAGTATGACATTTCACTTCACTTACATGGAATGGCACTTAAAAATAACTGTTCAAATGCGAGGAACCTCATTTCGCTATGGAAACTGGGTCTCATTGTTGAAGCTTGTGCTTGCGAAAACCTGTTTTCTACCGTTATGTAATACTCAAATGGCATATTCAAATATGTGCAAATCGAGTCGAAAATCAGTTCGCTCATTAAAGCGTAACATTTCGCATGAGGTAAAAGCCTTTGCCCAAATCCGAACAATTACTTTTTACATTTCCACATTTCTTTCGTTTCATTTGACATGTCACAAAATAAAATCCTTTCAAAATCAAGCATCACTTGTGCGCGTGTTCCCATTTCCCTTTGAAGCGGAAAGAAATTAAAAATTAAATATGCGTACGATGTATTACCAACAGCATTTTTATATTTCTGCTTTCAAGCGCCAGGCCATAAGTACTTGCTACTCCTATTTGCCATGCATTCTCCCCCTCCAGCGCTCGCTCGGCCAAACAAAGGCGCTCTAAAAGTGCTGCAGCACTTAACCGCAATGAAAAAAATTGCAAACCGTTGAACAGGTGTATGAGCTGGCTGGCAACTGAAATCTTGGCGAGATTTGTGTGCTTTATGTGCTTTGTTTGCGTGTATGCGTAGTTTGTGTGTATGTGTGTGCACTTTTTGTGCGCATTGGTAACACTCAGCGTTGGCACAAACACAAACGGCAGTGCATTAGTGGCGCAAGTGCCTGCACAAGTACCTGTGTACCTGCACTTGCTACTTGCCACACGTCCTTAGTGTAATTTTTTTTTTTTGGGTTGTTATAAACGGAAGCGTTTCCACTTTTTTCTTTTTTCATTGCAATTTCTTCCTTCTTTCAACTGCTGCATTTACATTTTTTCGTTACTTTTTTTACACTCGTATTTCCTTTGCTAACCACCCCTACACCCACCGTTAAGTGCCGAGTCACAGTTGTTACTTTTAAATGCCACGGCGCACATTACTAAGTAGTAGCCATATTTAAAGAGCGTGGGTGAGCGGGGGAGAGAGGGTTAAATATGTTGCCAAGTGCGGTTTGTCATAGCACCATTTCATTTCATTTTAATTTTGGTGCGCTATTTTTTCGCACACTTACCTCAACGTTTATTTACTTTGCCTCGCGTTTTTTAAATGGGCTTCCGAACTCAACCTCAACTCGCCAGAATTTTACTTAACTCAACACATTGTTTGTTCACTTGAACGCTTCTGCTGTGAGTTGGTGGAAAATAGGTAAAATAAAGCGTACAACTGGACATGTGAAACATTTGGGACACACCCGTCATACAAGTGTGAGGGGCAAGTGAGATGAACGTGGAGTTTTCACAGTTCCAATTTAAAAGTTTAACGAAGCTGAGCTATGGAAAATAGTGGTCGGCGACTAAAATGGAGGAAGGAAATAGAGAAGAGCATATCTGCATTCGCAGTGAATAACTGAAAAACTTTTATCTGTAATATAAAAAGAGATTAGGTTATGACCTTGTCACGCCTAGTAGCAGACTGTGCAATTGTTTTGTTTTCATAAACTTCATTGGAGAAAAAGTATCAAATCACACTGGTACACGAATCTAATTCTGCTTTATGGGTGTATAATTGGAACATACCCGCGCTTTAGGCATTTTATTATTATTATTATTATTATTTTAATAATCTGCAGTACAAATCACGTTACAGACTTGACAAAAATGTATGTAAAGCAGAACAACCCAAATTTGGCTACTGAAGTAGTTGCTCAGATTAGAGGTACTTTTCCATTAGGGTGGTTTTGACAGATCACGCGTGACTACTGTCAAACTAAATACATAATTTTGTTCAGTTTTTATTGGGATTTCATCATGGAAAGACTTACGCCTCAACAACGTTTACAAATCCTACAATTTTATTGCGAAAATCGACGCTCTGTGAAAAGTGCTGCTCAGCGATGAGGCCCATTTTTGGCTTAATGGCTACGTCGATAAGAAGAATTGCCGTATTTGAGCTACAGAGCAACCCGAAGCCATTTAATAGCAGCCATTACATCTACAGACAGCTAGCGTTTGAGGGTATTTAAAGTCTTCTAAGTCCAGTTTCTATTAAGGCATTGGAAGCCAACGTATTAAAGTTATTCACGAGTTGCGGCCAACATTTGAAAGGTAATCTCTTTAAAAAATAAAGGTCATGAATGGTTTCAGACAAAAATAACAAAGATTATTCCTTTATTTCAATTCAAAATCCAATACCTCTAAATTGATCACCCTATACAAAGCGTAACAGAGTTGAAGGATCTTGGAGTTATATTCGATACGAAATTTTCCTTCAGTATTTACGTTAATTTTATTCTTTCAACAGAGAAGAACAGTCTTTCACTTGCGTTTATTTACAGTGTTACCAATGGCATCATCGACTGTCCAGTTCTACTTGACCGGTAAGCCTTAATTTCCCACAAAGAAGTCTTCGCAATTTTGACCCAGCCAGCTTGATTTCACTGTACTAAGATCTATTTTTTTGTAATTAAATTTAGTTAATTAATACTGAATTTATTTTGATTTCTTATAAAGGGTGATTAATTTAGAGGTATCGGCTCACCTTTTAGTTGAATATTAGAAATGGTGAGGGATGTGTTACAAATATACTGACGCCTCGAATATGGTCAATGAAAACATATCTTACTATTCAAATCCTGACACGGCTTCATGCACCATCGGTGAGGATTGCTCAAGTCGAGTTGAGTCCTTAGCAGATAAGATAAGCGCCTTAATATGGCTCCGCAAATGAAGAAACCTACACTTTTATGCTGTTTAGCAGCTGCTTCTTATAGAAGATTTTTGATAACAAAAGTCCACTCGGAGCTCTCAAATGGCCTGCCAAGGTTCGATCGCTATTAGAAAAAACTTTTTCTTTTGATACTTCAAGTCCACAACGAACACTGAATCAATCCAATGGCAACCACGCTTATAGTCAAGCACTTTCCTATTACTTTTAAATAAAAGTCTCATACTCTGGCCCCCCAATACAGCGCCCACTTCAGAAACCAGGTTTCGTACCAATCTTAAAGAGTTCAGAAGAAGAACTGTAAGGAAAGTAAATGCAGGAGTACCAGAAATATCTAGTGAACAGAAGTGTATGTATGTATGTACCTTAATCAATTTCCATTGATCGTTTTCTTTATCGCCCATTACAGATACGAGTATCAAGGAAGTAACTTGTCATCTCGGATTTCAAACATTCAAAGATTTAGTAGACGGTCATTAAAATTATTGTACACACTTTAGTGCCACTGCAACAACTGTAAAGAAAGAAAAACCTTACAAACTTTTTGACTACATTTTTAGCCGATCATCTAGCTGCCAGAGCCACTTCACGCGGAATCGCTGTAAATAGATATTTAATGTCTGCCATTATCAAGAAACCAGCCAAATCTAGCAACTTTTTTATGTTTTATTTTTATGACTAGTCCCTCTTACCAGCCAGGTTGTCTCGCTGCCACACAAGCAACTCAACCATATCAAACTAGGGAAGTAGCACAGCAAAGTGACAAAACCGCTGCGAAAGTTTTGGGTAAGGATAAAGCGGGAGGGAGAGAGGAATAGGAAGAGGAAGAAAGGAAGTAATAGACTGGTGTATTGCGAGGATTAGGTTGATGAAGTTTTGTAACGCTGACAAGTTAGCGCTGTAGAGTTTGCGGCAACTTAGATATAAATAATTTGACTTATGAGACATCAAACAGGAAACACCAGCCAACTAAAAGAGCTACATATATCAAAAGCAATAACAACAAAACGCATCACAACGCGTAACATCAAAAGCATTTAAGCCGCATGAAATTTTTATGCAATTCAGCGTTAAATTTGAAAGCTAATGCGAGGGAGTCGAGGCCGCAAGCGCTTGCCAAGGATATGTTGCTCGAAAAGCTTAACTGCAGATAATGAAAATGCAAAGAACGAGTACACAAGTCACCTCTAAGCCAAGTTGTCGTACTATGCTCGTAAATTTTCGGTGATATTAGAGGGAAACGTTAAAAACGAAAAGCGCGAAATGAGTTTCGAGCCTTGCCAAACCGCCAAACCGTCACTTGCTGCCAGCGGTGTTGCTGCTGCTGCGCTCTGATTAATTTGACGCGATTGTATTTTACGAGATGAAAATCCTTTTCAATGTGCGCCAAAATCTAATTTACTCGATAAGCTGTGCGATGCTTGTAATTTTATGGTTTATAAAATATTGAAACTTCTAGTAATTTGTGTGTGCGTATTTGCTTGCTCACTGATGGCACAATTTGCCGTAATAACTTTGAGGTTTTGCGTGTACGTAATAAATTAGGAGAGCAACACATTTGGTTAAGCTGCCAAGCTGCGGCGCTTTATTAATAAAATCAAAAGAAGGTGAATGCTAGAAACGAAAAATTACATATGTATATTTTGAATATTTGACTCTTTACCAAAAATTATTACTTAACTTATTCGAGTTTGTGAAATTATTTCAATATGCTTTCAAATTTTATTGTAACTAAAATGGAAAAGTGCCATAAGAATTCGGCCGCCTTAGCCGAATGAGTTGGTGCGTGACTACCATTCGCAGTTCGGAGTACATTGGTTCGAAGCTCCGTGAATCAACAAAATGAAGAAAAAGTTTTTTCTAACAGCTGTCACCCCTCGGTAGGCAATGGCACACCTCCGAGTGTATTTCTGCCATGAAAAAGCTCCTCATAAAAACCATTTGGAAAAATATCAAGACACTCGCCACAAATAGGAGAAGGGTCCCGGCCAAACACCCAAAAAGGGTGTAAGCACTAAATTGTGGAAATTTACTTTGGATCCGTTTATGGAAAAATATCAAAACGTCGGCACAAATAGGAGGAGGATCTCGGTCAAACACCCAAAACGTGTTAAGCGCCAAATTGTGGAAATTTACTTTGGGGAAAACAAATTTTCACGAAGCTCATAAAGCAAAGTGTGGAAGAGGGTCCCCAAATGTCGATTTGTCGTCGTTCTCAATTGTTGGGTTTTCTCTTTCGACTACGTGGTAAACTTTACGTAAGGATCTTGGCTGATATCTCTATAAAATACAGTTCGGCAAGAATTAAAGCCAAATGACCATCGTTTCCGTCGCATTTATGATTATTATTCAGATTTATTAGAAAAAGTAGTCAACAATTGGGCTGATCGAATGAACCAGATAACTCGTAGCCGCAGCGGGTATATGCCGGTAATCATATTTAAAAAATAAATGCCGTGAAGTTATCTACATTCCAACAATATATCTGTTTTGTATTATCATTTTAAGTTTTCAAGTTCTTAAGAAACACCCTTTGTTTATTCTTGGTAAGCCAATACCTAATATACTTTAGCAGTTTTTGCGGTGGTTAGTAGCTTACACCACAACTTTCGCCCTCATTAACCAGTCCTGTAACAAAAATTTCAAACTAGGCCGGCCTAATTCCTTCGAAAGAGCATCTTGCGTAGGTCAATTGCTAGACGGGCTCGACAACCTCACTTTACAGGACGAACAATGCCACTGCAATAACAACAACCGCCCCTCCACTTGAGTTCAAAGTTATATATTTTGCTTCACAAATGAAAAAAGTATTCATGTCGGCAGAACTGTAAAACCAACTCGACTTATTCGAAAAAATCCGAGGCTGGTAATCTTTAGAATTAAAAAATAAAATCAGGGTGGCATAGATCTTCATTGCAAACATATCTGTAAAGGTGGATTGGTAGTAGATTAATGAAAATTATTTTATTATTAGACTGGGTATCTTTTTAACTTGGCTCGCTTCCTCCCACATTTTTCGTATGCCTTGATGCTCTCAAAATAATATGATTTCTCGTGGCTCAAAATAAAAGGGTGGTTTTTTGTCGA
Organism: Anastrepha ludens; assembly: GCF_028408465.1. Taxonomy (NCBI): domain Eukaryota; kingdom Metazoa; phylum Arthropoda; class Insecta; order Diptera; family Tephritidae; genus Anastrepha; species Anastrepha ludens. The sequence goes on along the minus strand of NC_071500.1, from coordinate 111,969,327 downwards.
TGAAGTTTTCATGCGACACATAACTCTTATCACCAAGCCAATCTTTTGAAACTTCGAAATGGAAAACAATCGCAGAGGATTAAATCTAAAGGATATTTTAGATGAGCGAGTTATTCGTATCCTAGCTCAAGCAGTTGTGCCAATGCGGCTGCGGACTTGTTGGCATTGTTCTGGAAACTTTTTCCTCGCCAAATGCATGCGTTTGTACTTCAAACCGACGACGAATGGATTCAACAGTTCGAAAAATTAGAGCTGGTACTAATTCTTTTCATAATTGCGATTTAATGCAGCAAGAAAAACTGTCGCCATATCTTTATTGGCCAACAGACCCATCTTGGCTTTGATCGACTTTGATTCACCAGTAGAATTGCATTGCCTTTCGACTGTTTCTTGGACTTTAGTGTGTTGCGATGAATCCGAAACTGTTTTAGATTGCTGATCATTGATCTATAGTATTTGAAAGCCCCTAGCACGGTGAAAAATAAATCAGAAGGTGTGGCCAATGTCAAACCGTTAAGCGGCTCTCAGCGAATTTGAAAGAATCAGCGGATTGGTTGACGTAACCCGGGTCCAGCGATTTGTTTACGAAAAAACTGCGATTCTATTGGTGATGTACGAAAAAAAATCAACACAATGTCCCTTCATTGCCATCTGAACAATAACTGATTGGATGAGTGTGTGAATAATATATATGTGAAATGATGGTGCAGATTTCGGTTGCCATATAACGTGGCAGCTGAAGTTCCCCTCACAATTTTCTTTTACACCATAGTACAATTCTTCTGCCAAATACCCAGTGAAGTGGCAGTCGAAGTTACTCTTATTCTTCTTAATTGGCGCGATAACCGCTTGCGCGATTTTGGCCCAGTTTAACAAAGCGCGCCAGTCGTTCCTTTCTCGTGCTAACCGGCGCCAATTGGACACTCCAAGTGGAGTCAAGTCCTTCTCCACCTGATCTTTCCAACGCAAAGGAGGCCTTCCTCTTCCTCTGTTACCACCAGCTGGTATCGTATCGAATACTTTCAGAGCCGGAGCGCTTGTATCCATTCGGATGGCATGACCCAGTCAACGTAGTTACTCTTAGAATTTTGTTTTTCACCGTAGCTGAAGGTCAAACGTGGTAATCTATAATTTTTGGCCTCTAGTACCTTCAAGTTCTCACACCTTCATCCACGAATCGTCTAAATTTAAACCGTGGGTTTTAGCGGCAACCAGACTTTCCATGACATCGAATACTTTTGAAGGTTTTTTTTTTATTTAAGGGTTGTGCTTTTCGCACAAAAAACGGAACTCTTTTTTCCACTTTCATAAAAATTCTCGAAGGTATCTGTTTTAAATGCCTATTAAACTAAATTTTTTTGGCAGATCAGTTAGAGAATTAGAGTGCTTGAAGGACGCTTCTTAACAACCAAAATACTCGATTTGAGTTTGACACGCCATTTGCTCTAATTTTAAGAGGCTTACTGAACCAGTCTTGTGTCTATGCACGTAAAAGTGATAAGGGTAACTTTATTAAACTGCAAAACCTCACTCCGTCCACAGAGGCAAATGCAGCAAATACACAGGGCAAATGTTTTAATGCGGGAGAGAGGTTTGGGCAGGCGATTGTTGAAACATACTCGTATACACACACACATAACATATTTACGCACTCGTCAGACTGGTTCTTTCAACCAAACTATTGCCAAAACCTTGTCGAGCCCACAAATGAGTCGATTTTGCGGCGAAAGCATTGGGAAAGAGTATAGGTTAGCTGGTAAACACACATTGATTGTAAAAGGCAGCAACTCAGATGGAAGGCAGCCGGTAGGCCTCCATGATACGCGCACATAAGTCAAACAATCTAAGTAAACTAGAAAACATAAGGCCATGCAGAGTGTAATGAAGCAGCTGAAAATAGTCAACTAGGCGTGCAAGACTGCTTATTTATGCTTCGACACGCGCGGAAAATTAATTTCGCAACCTTGAAAGAACATAACTACGATGCCGAGGTGGAAAAGCTAGGCAATAAATGGCGAACAGCAGGTAAGAAACGGGAAAAAGTACAACACGCAGCAGTGGTTGGTGCAGTAGTCCAACTTTGATTGTACAAGCGCTTAAGCTTGATGGGCGTATCTGGCGAGACAGGTTGGATTTCTAGGGAATCGCGGCCTCGCTTAAATTTGATTTATTCATTAGCATCTGTATTGCTTCGCACAAAGTGTTGCTCACTTGAAAAGTAAGAGTGAGTATTTGTTGGTGCAGAAAACATACCTACGAGCGAGCAATTGCGGCTGCTGCCACCTGCATACGCGCGCGCTCCCATTGCAAACTCCCCACAGTAGTGTTGAATCGAGTGTAGCTTTTTCTGCACATGTAGCTGTACGCAAATACACGTGACAAGCAAACACAGCAGGCAAACAGATCTGCAGCAAGCAGTATTATGCCACTAATATACTTAATATCCTTGGTGGCGCTCATATGCGTTGTTGTGGAAAAAAATTTATATAATTTGTCGATTTGATGTCACGTGGACTTGCGGTAAGCTTATTATATTTCCATTTCCCGTTCAACTGTGCGCCAGAATTCATATGCACTGCCTACAACTATACTTGATGAATTTGTGGCTGACGTGTTTGCTCTGGATATCCTTGTAGCGCACACATGCACATGGCTGGGTGTGTTGGTAGGTGTATGTATCGAGCAATCTCGCCATGTCTGCATTGGTTGTCTGCATAAATGGTTGCACAATTATGTTTCGGGTGAAATGGTAATTGTGTAATATCATCTACCGACTACTGTGCACGAGGATGCCATCGTTTTCGACGTTAGCTGTTGAACTGTAAAAACCTTATTTCGGTTTACGTAAATTATTGCAATTTTAAAAAAAATATTCTTTATGGTTTTTAAGGGGGTAGTATGGTATTTTTTTTTTTTCATTTTTTTTTTTTTTTTTTTTTTAAATTATTCTATAACATCTTAAGATTATTGTGTGAAAGTTTGAAGTGCATTAGAGTAAAATTGACAAAGACACAAAGGATTAAGTATCTACCTCTCCAACCGGATTTCCCGCTGTAAAAATCTTCAGAAATCTTTAAACGCGTTTTTCTCACACTTGCCTTTTTTACGGTCGGTGTCCACTGTAGATTCATATCTACTGCACCGATTCTTTTCAAATTTGGTTTTTTTGTTTCTTTACTTTATTCACGAGGTAATGACGTCGAGTTTTTTTTTTTTTTAATTTTGTCATATTTTAAAACAACAAAGTTTTCAAGTTTTTTTTATGAAAAATCGGTGTTTTGACTTCAAAGCGCTTTAAAAAATTAAAAAAAAAAAAAAAAAAAAAAAAAAAATTCGACGTTGTTACCTGCGAAACTTTAATAGCTGATGAAATCAATTTGGTTTTTTGACTTTAGTTGATCCAGTAATGAGTTCTGAGGGACACCGCAATAAAACTTTTTTATGAGACGTCCGCGAAGATTCGCTGCCACCAACTCATTTCTTCATAAAAATCAATGAAAATTTCACACAATATTTTTTAAATATGACTTTATAATGAAGTAATTTTAAAATTTTGAACAAATCAACTGTGTCGACAAAAAAAATTTCGAAAAATATGCTTGTTTTACACCGAATTAACCATACTACCCCCTTAATATAGTTTTATTGGTTTAATTGTTTAAGTTTTTTAATTATATTTTTATTTATTAGACATTTTTTTATTTTTGAGAAACTTTTATAAAAAGCAAATTCCTATTTTCTTATTACTTTAATTTTATGCAATTATGTTCTCTCCATTATTTTTTATTTTGAAAATTTTGTATGTAACGTAAAATTTTTTTTTTTTTTTTTGGACGTCAATTGTTTGAAAATCACTCGACTTCTTCGATTCAAACGAATGACAAGCACAAAGAAATAAGCCGATCTGGCTGAAACTTAGTGTGTGTTCTTCCAAATGATGCTACGAACTTACCTCTATATGCACCAGTAGTGCCACCTCTCTGACGCACGATTTACGTGTTTTGTCGTTAAGTTGCGTAAAAAAAAACTAATTCTGTTTTTGATTATTAAAATTTATTTATTTAATTCAACAAACTACTCCGATGAAAGGGAGGAACCAGACTAACTTTATTATTTTACTTCAGGTAAAATCAAAGCTTACATATGTATATATATTTGCTTACTCGGTACATTACAGTTTTGTTTTCTTACTTGCTAATTACATTGGTTTATGAAAAATACTTATTAATATTACATTTTCGTGTGGGAACGGAAATGCTGATTTGACAATATTTATTGTAAGCAGACAGTGAAGTTAGTTAATTTTGGGACGGTTGCAATTCTTGGAATTGCGACCGAAAAATAATTTTGATTTATAAATTTAATCGTAATTTCTGTAAACAAAACGGAAGTAGGTTTAGTATTACACTTTGTCTTTAATTATACTTGCAATGAATTCATCTATAGTGTTAGTGCTTGGTTTTATATATGTAACTTCTCCCTCCCTTAGATTAGAATTCTCCTGAATTCTTTTATTTAATTTTATTTTTATCTGTTTATGTTTAGTTAGAATTAACACAATTAAAATAAGTACTACAATTATTATAAAAAAATTACATCCATATGTTAATTTTGTATGATTATCTAACGCTTTAATATTCTTTACATTATTTTTTTGTTGTAATTCAATTTCTTGAAAGGATAATTTATGTGTAAAATTCTGATCTCTATTTGGATTTTCGATAATTTGTTTTTCTTTCATATTTTCGATAGTGTTTGAAAAATAATAGTCTTTAATTCTTATTGAACAGTTACTGAAATTTATTACATAATTTCCGTTTAACATAACTTTTTCGGAATTACAAGTTTCATTAACACTGACATTCATCGCATTCTTAATTATAATTGTGTCTATATCTAGTTGTATAATTTCAAAATCTTTGTTACTTACTAGTTGACAGTTATTTTTTATTATACAATGAGTGCTTAATTTTAAGTCTTTTAAATGCTTATTTTCTTCAAATCTATATGTTTTATTTTCAAACTCGAAGTTTTTTTCTACAATATAATAGCATCTATTTCGTTATTGTGAATATTGGGTAGTGGAACAATAGTTCTTAATTTAACAATTATGAAATTTTTAGGTATTTTTACTCCTAAAACTAAGTATGTCCCATTAACAAATGTTGTACCACACTGTATATATTTCAACTTATTATAATCGATATTGTATTTTTTAATTTCGTTACTGGTTAGAATACTTGGATGTACCAAATCATGTTTTGCAGAAATTACATTATCTTGCAAATGCTCTATTCTACTCTTTATTAGTTGTATATTACTTAATTGCTCCAAATATCTACTTTTATTATTTTCTATTTCTACAAACTTACTTATAGAATTTAGTTCTTCTTGCATTTTTTGTCTGTCATTTGTAATTACCATTTTTAAATGATTTATAGTTATATTAAAATAGTCATTAATTATATTATAATTTGTTGATTATTGTTGTTAACAATTTCATCAATATTGAACAACTGTTTTTGTATGTTTTGTCTGTCTTCGTCGTCCATAGTCCCAAATAATAATTTTTGTATGCTTCCCATTCCATTAATTAGTCCTCGTCTTTGCCTATTTTGTCTTGGCAATAATGTCAATAATTTATTTTTAGCGTCACTTAGTTCTAAATTAAGCATTTCTTTATTATCAATCCTCATTAATTTTATATTTTCTGTCATGTTGTCCAAAATGGTTTTGATATCATGCAAATTTATGATATGTAATATTATATCCGTCTCCTGAACTATTTCCTGACTATTGATATAAATGTCTACAAATACTTTTTGTTCTGTAATTCGTTTGGTATTCATTATTCCTTCAATCGGTTGTGTCCATAAGAGTATCGTCAGTATTGTCCATAGCTGTAAATTTAAGAGGCCGTTTGATGTTGCAATGATGCACTCTCTCTAATTTGGATTTTTTATATTTAGGTTGTTCTTTATGCCTAACTGCCTTGTAGTTCTTAATGAATCCTTCTTCCCTACTTTCGTTGTAATCTTCCCTAGATCTGTTTAATTTTTCAATTATTTTTCTTTTATTTTCCTCTAAATTCCTTTTCACTGTACCATTTTCAATTTTTCCCAAATGTACGTCACTAGGTGTGCATTTAATGCTTAAGTGGTGGGGCTCATTATAACTTCTAATTGCTTTTTGAATCAATTGTTTTATTGGAATATTTTTCTCTAATTTATATAATATCCTGAATTTTTCGGCTATTGTGTTATGCAAACGCTCTATGTCTGCATTACCCGTGTGACTGTTGGGTTTAGTTAGATGTAGTTCAATGTTCTCTTTTTCTAAAAATTCTTTTATTCGGATTGTGTTAAATTCATTGTCTGCCACTATTTTCTTTGGTTTTCCTATTTTGGCAAAATGATCTTCTAATTGCTCGATAAGAGTAACGTGGTTTCTATCGTTTAACGGGTATGCCGCCCCAAATTTAGAAAATTTGTCTATTACTGTTAGAAAATAATTCCTTTTCATTACATACGTGTCTATATGAACGATCTCATTTTTGTCTGAGGGTGTTTCTGTGACTAAAAATTTAGGTTTTATTGGTTTTCTATCGTACTTGACTTCTTGGCATATCTCGCATTGATTAATCACCAATTGAATTACCTCCATGAGTTTTGGATAGTAAATTTTATTCTTAAGTTGGTTATATGTTTCGATTATCCCTGAATGCATGCTTTCCCTAACGTGATACAATGATACTTGCTTGACTGCTTCTACTTCTGTTTCTATATCTCTAGCCCTTGTAGTACACTTAGTGAAATTAATTTGTTTGTCATTCGAATACATACTAATCAGTTTTTGTACTATGTTATAGCTTTGGTCGGTTAGTTCCGAAAATATTCCAATTTTTCCTTTTAAAATATATCTTCTGAAAATTTCTCCCATTTGTTCAAAATCACACTCTGCAATAAAAAGTATCCTTTTTCCGTGTATCTCTCTAAACTCTTCTGTTTTATTATTTGTAAGTATAATCTGAGTTCTATACTTGTTCACTATCTCTTCCTTAATTGCAAATATATCCTTGGCGATATATCCTTTCTTTGTATTTTGTGCATAAAAATTTCTTGAATCTATTCAATATGTCCCTTACTTCTCTATATTCCTGTGTATTCAAATGGTTCAATTGAATTCTGTCCCAGTCAAAGTCTGATCCTTCCAGTGTGTAAACTTGGATGTTTTTATATGGGTTTACTGTAAAATTTGTTATTCTATTATTGAAGGATATGGGACCATCCTCTAGATTTATTACTGTTTTAAAGCAGTTCATTAAATCAATGCCTATGATAAATTTGCATTTTCGTCCTTTCAATTTCGTCGCTTTCCACCTGACTTTCGCATTTTCATTTACGTTAAATTCTTTAGGTGCGTCTGTTAACACTTCATATCTTATTATATCCTTTCCATTTATTGTACTGATTTCAATTGGTTTTGTAAGTAATATTTTCTTGAATTCTTCCATATCATTGTCTATTAAACTTATGTTTGCACCGGTATCTATTAATGCATTATATTCTTTATTATTAATTGTTAACTTTACGAGGGGTAAGTAGCCTGAGGTTGTTCCCAAAAAAAATGGTTTTGATTATTAGGGGTTTGTTTAAATTGACCTCCGTCGCATTTACATTCTTTTAGTTGAGAATTTTCTATTACTTCATTTAACTTATAGTTTTGTACATCATTTCTGGATTCTATGGGTGCGTTTAGGTTTTGCCTAGGTTGTTCCAAGCGATTTTGGCTGAAACATGGCCTAGGGTGTCCTACCTGCCCGACCCTCTGGATATTGTGTATACCATAACGTTCTATATTATCAACGTCCATGGGTTCGTTTAGGTTTTGCCTAGGTTGATTCCATCTATTTTGATTGAAATTTGGCCTAGGGTGTCCTACCTGCCCGAAACGCTGGAAGTTGCCTGATGGGTTATTATCCCTATTATTTTGAATTCTAAATCGTCCTGAATTATTATAATTATCATTATTATTATTATTATTTCGTGCCTGTTCAGTATTCTGTCTAAAATAACTTTGTCCTACATAATTTCGTTGATAGTGTCCCTGGTTGTTATTGTTATTCTTGTTTTGAGGACGATTTTGCCTAAATATCCTGTCGTCATTAGTCTTAAATTTCCTGTATTCTGGCCTAATGCATGTATTTTCAAATCTCCTTTTGGTCAATATTTTTAATATGTCATTAATGTTTCGTTCTTCGTAGATTTTATCTAATAGAGTCCCTTGTGTCATTTCTTTAATTGTGTTTACAAGTAAACTATCTATATTCGACAAATCAATATAGTGATCATTCTGTACTTCAATTAGTAACTCACTCACCGAATTCACCTTTAAGTTTGCTATCATTCTGTATAGTTGATGTGGTTCTACGCTTGGCCTATACCTCAGTTTTAACGTCTCCTTGATCTGTTGCCAGTTGTCCGGGTTGGGGATGTTTATGATGGTATCTTTCGCCTGCCCCTGGATTATTTTGTAAAATATGGTTCGGACCGCTTCTTTTTTTAGATTTTCATCTTGTATGGTTGATAGCAGGTATTCGATGCTGCTGAAGAAGCTGTTGACCGTCACTTCTCCTGTACCGGTAAAAGTTGGCATGTGGTTTATCATCTTAAAAATGTTGTCTCTTTTGCCGTTGTCCTGTATTTGGTGTTGTTCCAGATTGTGCTGTTGTTGCTGTAACTGGTGTGTTTGCTGTTGTAGGTCTAGGTATGCTTGGCGTAAGCTTTCCAATTGCTGATCCTTTCTGGCCAGTTCTTCGGCCACGCTGACGGATGCAATGTGAGCCTGTTCTTCCATCCTTCTCCGTTTGTCGAATGTTTGTTGCCTCTTAGAATACAGTTTTAGAAAAAAAAATTATAGTGGTGTCTATTGTAAATATTCACTGCACTATAACAATTATTTTTTTTTATTTTTTTTTTATTTTAGTGGTGTATAAGTTGCAAAAATGTTCACTGCACTATTTTCTCGGTTTAGTGGTGTTCAAGTTGCCTAAATGTTCACTGCACTATTTTTTTTTTTTCTTTTTAGTGGTGTTCAAGTTGCCTAAATGTTCACTGCACTATTTTTTTTTTTCTTTTTAGTTTTAGTTAACGTTTAGTTATACCCTGGAGGGTCCGGTCAACTCCTGAGTTGGCTACGGATTCGCAGGATTAGGTTGGGTGTTTATAAAAAAAATTTTTTTTTTTTTATTTCCCGTATTTCGTTTCACTGGATCCTTTTTTTACTGTTTAAAGGATCCTACCGACTGCGCCATTTACGTGTTTTGCCGTTAAGTTGCGTAAAAAAAACTAATTCTGTTTTTGATTATTAAAATTTATTTATTTAATTCAACAAACTACTCCGATGAAAGGGAGGAACCAGACTAACTTTATTATTTTACTTCAGGTAAAATCAAAGCTTACATATGTATATATATTTGCTTACTCGGTACATTACAGTTTTGTTTTCTTACTTGCTAATTACATTGGTTTATGAAAAATACTTATTAATATTACATTTTCGTGTGGGAACGGAAATGCTGATTTGACAATATTTATTGTAATCTTGGAATTGCGACCGAAAAATAATTTTGATTTATTAATTTAATCGTAATTTCTGTAAACAAAACGGAAGTAGGTTTAGTATTACACTTTGTCTTTAATTATACTTGCAATGAATTCATCTATAGTGTTAGTGCTTGGTTTTATATATGTAACTCACGCACTTTTCATACAATCCTCATATTTTGGAGTTATCGTAAAAGCAATAAATTTCGCTAAATTTCAATTAATTGCAATAATTTTTTTGTATGAAAAGAAATTGAAAATTTATTATTTCTTAATCTTCTCAGTTCTAACATCGTTTAACAGCCTCTCTCTTTGTACCCGCATCATTTCCATTTTGACGCATTTCCAACAGCAATGAAAAATAAGTTAAAATTATAAAATAAACCCAGTACCTCTTTCTTGGCACAGTGTCAGCCTATGCGATAATATCAACATAACAACAATGCAACAAAAACAAGAAATGTAATGTGAATAAGTAATAGCTTACAATGCGCCAACAACTAAAGGCGCCAAGAAAGAATAACAAAAACTACAGCCAGTAGAAAAGCAGTCTTTGTTAAACCAACGATGTGAATTAGCAATCGAAGTGATTTAACTTTCGCCTAACAAACCTAAGCAGCAACAACGAAAAAATTGCCCGCCTGCCAATTTCGTTGCTGTCATCGGGCAACAAGCATAAATACATGCACACGTACAAGCATACACACACACATACATACATGCATCCATACGTACATTTAAGAGCCAAGAGTAGGCGGCAAGACTACATAACGAATCAAAAAATTAAAAAGCAAACAAATATACACAGGCGGTTGACAACAAGTTTACGAAACAGCAAAATGTTACAAAAATAGCTTGCATACATTCAGGCGTTATGGCAAACGGTACTATCCTCTGACCTACTGCTCGTTCGTCTTGGTCAAGTGCGACACCTACGCCCATTAATCATAAGATTCAGTGCACAACGCGGGGGAGGGCTCGATTTGCCGCCACCCTTATAGCAACAGCAATACAACAACAATAAAAATATGAATAGCAGAAAGAAAGAAAACACAAAAAAATATAAATCATAGCAACAGTAACTCCAACTAACTAACAGTAACTATAAAGGTGCCTCAAAGGAAATGAAGCGAACTACGTAGAGCGAAAAATCTTGACATTTGTCGCTTTTCACAGGATAAGTGCGTGCGTGCATGCGTGTGTGTATGTTTGTATGTGTAAATACGTGTGTATGTGTAGTATATCATAATGTGCTTCGTTGAATTTATCATTAGGCCGACAATTGGTGGACAATACAAAACCAAAACGAAAAAATTTAAAAGACAAATAGACGCAACAAAGCGTAAACCCACAAAAAGAGAAATAGCCCTGAAAGTAATAAATGCGTTGCGGACGATAAAGTATAAAGAAAGGTGAAAAGAAAACGTTAGTGAAATATGTGCAACTGGAATGGGCAGGTATTAAAATGTATTCGTGTATGTGACGAGGTTATAAGCCCGATTTGTGCGACGGGCAGCATAAAAGCGGCTCGCTCAGGGCAACCACACATCCGCCCCCAGCAGTTAATTCTTTTGTGGAAATGTGGAATACAAAAAATGCAGATATGCCTGTAACCATTACCGTTATTAATGACTATTTAGTGGGCCATGAGGTTATCTGATCGTTACCGCTAGGGGAGTTGTATCGATTTTGTAAAATGATTGCTTAATCTCTTTGGGGGTGGGTGAGATATCATTCGCAGATAAAATAAATTATGTTTAATAATGGAACATTTTCCGTGGTACGATTTTGATTGATGAAAATCTTTTAGAGGGAAATACTAACACTATTATTGTTTAGTTGAAACAAATTTCCAAAACAAAAGTATTTATGTGTGTAAAAATATGCGCGGATCGTTGGAATTTTGAACAACATAGCGGTTGCAGTTCTTAGTAGATTTTGGCTATGAATACTAACTTGTCGGTCAACTTCGATTATTTCTGTGCTATTACCGACATTTTCTTTAACATCAAAAGTGCCTGAACGGAATCGACGACGCGAAAATTACACGAAATTAGCTCTTACAGTATCCGCATCATAAACACCATTCACAATTCCAGCTGCCTGGCTTGCATTTCCACCTTTGGTAAAGAAAAACTGTAAAATATATCGAATTTTCTGGTTGTTGACTTCCATCATTAACACCCTGTAACCCACAACTCACTGGAAGAAGCAAAAAACAGCAAACGAATTTTTTTAGTGTCAAATATCAACGAGTATAAACTTTAAATTGTTTGATCGATACTTTACGAGATATCGATTACTACAACCATCCACCGAGAAAATAATTGAATGGGGAAAAAACACTTGCCATGGGCTGTATAGTTGGTCAATCCACAGATATTTCAAACTTACCCAAATCTTAGCTTCGCGAAAGCAGGTCAGCTGATCAAATTTTGCTGAAATAATTTCACACATCCTTCTTATGCCTAATCGGATCTCAACTCAGCGACGACTTGATTCGTGGTGAAAAGATTTCAAAGGTGAGCTCTTTAACAGACCATTATTTGGCTCTGAGCAGATTTGACAAAATCAGCTGATTGGCTGACGTCACTTGAGGTGTGTTTACAAAAAAACTGAGATTGTGTTGGTGATGAAAAACCCAACGAATGACACTTCGTTGCTATCTTAACCAATAGGTACTAATTGGAAATGATCGAGGAGAATAAGGCTGTCGAGCCTCCAAGTAACGTGGCAGCCAAAGCTCCCCTCGCAATTTTCTTTTTCAACTTAGCCAAATAGGAAAATTTATAATCTGTCATTCTTAAACTTGATTTTAACGTTGAGTCTCGCAGCTTGAATTTCCATCGGGCAGTGCATAATTGAGACCCATGGTGAAAAATTTTCAGAGGGGTAGCCAAGATCAGACTGTTAGCCGGCTCTCAAAATTCTGCCTGCTCATTTCACACGCATTCACACACTCATGAAATCAGACGTTGCCCAGACGACAACACAGCAATATGAGTGAAGGCTGTGCCAATTTTGTGTATCACCAACAGAATCTCAGTTGTAAACAAACCGCTGTCATGACTCCTATTACGTCAACCAATCAGCAGAAGTGAGTGACAGTACTTGACTGGATATAAAGCCAGGTCGATCCGGTAAGGTTGAACCGACTGTCGTGTAAATGCAGATCAGAGAGCTTATGGTTTTATCTAATTTGCGGTAGTAAAAACAGCGATAGTATAAAAGTATTTGAAGTCTACGCCTTCACAAATTCTCTTAACAGTGCTAGCGCCCAGTACTGGTTAATTCGCGATCACTTTCAATCGACAAAATTAACAAAATCTCACATAAATCCATGGCTTGCGCCATAAAAACACAATTTCTAATGGCTTCGAACTTCTAAGCTTAAACTACAAATATTTCCGCTTCAGACAGCTCAATTTCGTCTTATTTAAGTTGGCATAACTGAGGCAATATAGGTTACATAACACGAACGAAAACCCTATCTTCATCCCGGAACATTTTTATGTAGGAAAAATCTTAATAAAATAATGTTGTAAGCCAACAACAAAAATAGCGTAAATCAGCAATAAACACCTAAACTAAGCTAATAAAAAAACGTGCCTGACGTGTAACGTATAAATATTAGGTCAAACACACATACTCCACATACACACACACACACACATACTCACAACGTACATATATATCTCGATTTTATTATGTTAATTCATCGCACTAACCAACTGCGTCTATGCAACGTGCAGCGATGTGAGGCACAGTTCTGCGTTGTTGCGCTTTTATAATAGACCTGTTTTTTTCCATTTCTTATTTTCAAATTTTTCAATTCCTCAAGCGAAATATGGCCGCAGCAAATTGACGAAATTTATTTACTGCATTCATTAACGTCAATTCAGCTACTTTCCGCCTTCCCCGTGCCCTAACACACACCAACAACTCAACAACATTCGACAAACCAAAAAAAAAACAAAAACGACAGCTAAAAATAAAAACTGAAAATAAAAAATAAAAAGCAAAAAACAACCGCCACCTGTACGACAAGTGGAAAGTGCTGAGCGCTGACGCTTTTTTGTTGTATTCATAGCCGTTGTTGCTTGCTTTGTGTGGCAGCAACGAAGCGAATTATCGTAAAAGCCATGAAATTCATGCAAGCGGACGCACTTGTCCAAAAATTTAGTAGCCCAAAACATATATCAATCGAGGCAAAAATGGTCAAAGCAGAAACTGTTAACTAATTTCAACGCGCTTGCGGCAGTATGACGATATTGAAAAAACAAATGCAGTGCGAAAAACGGCGTCAAACAACGAAGAAGATATTTTTAAAATTTCTATTTCGAAATAGTGAAAATGTCGAAAAAGCAGGCGTGCCACAAAAATTCACGACGACGAGGCGATGATGACATTGACGCCACGAAATGCAGATAAAGCAGGTAGTGAGTTAAGCCGTTCATTAGGTGACGACTGCAGTGAGGCTAGGCAGACGTGAGAGAAGATGTAGCCAGCGGCCTGAGGGGCGGACGATATGCCTAGCCGGATATGTGTGTATGTATCTATGTACAAGGTGTGTTCAAAAAGTATCGCGATTTTTTTTTTTTTTTCAAAAATCATTTATTTATTCATCAATATCTATTTTGTCCCCTTCAAAGTAATCCCCATGAGATATTATGCACTTGCGTAAACGTTTTTTCCAATCTTCGAAGCACTTCAAAAAATCATTTTTTTTAATCTTGTTCGGCTCCTCCTTCGATGCTGTCTTTATCTCGTCAATCGTAGCGTAGCGTCGTCTTTTCAGTTTCGGGAACAAGAAAAAATCACAGTGGGTCAAATCTGGGGAATACGGTGGTGTGTTGTTTTTGGCCAAAAAGTCGCGCACATGCAACGATGTGTCAGCAGGGGCGTTATCGTGATGCAAGAGCCCATTTTTGTTCTTCCACAAATCCGGGCATTTTGGCGGATTGCTTAGCGCAAATTACGCATAACTTGCAGGTAATATTCCTTATTGGCCGTTTTACCCTGTGGCTAGAACTCATGACGCACAACGCCCCTGCAATCGAAGAAAACGGTAAACAAAACTTTTAAATTCGGCCGAACTTGGCGCGCTGTTTTCGGTCTTGGTTCGTGTGGCAGCCTCCCTTGAGATGATTGAGCTTTGGTTTCCACGTCATAACAATAAACCCACTATTCGTCACCAGTTATGACCCTCTGGAGCAAATTTGGGTCGTCGCGGACAGAGTCCAACATCTCATTAGCAATGTTCATGCGATGCTGCTTTTGGTCGAAATTGCGCAGTTTTGGTAGGAATTTTGCGGCGACCCGAATCATGCCCAAATCATTATAAAAATCGAATGGCACAAGCCAATCGATATGTCTAGGCCCTCAGCAACTTCTCTAACGGTGATTCGACCATTGGGCAATACAAATTTTCTTCACGTTATCAATTTTTTCGTCTGTTGTTGAAGTGCTCGGGCGTTCGGCACACTTTACGTCGTTCACAACTTCTCGGCCTTCTGAGAACATTTTGTACCACCGATAAACGTTGCTTTGGTCCAAAGTAGCTTCTCCGTATGACACAGTCAACATTCGGAATGCATCCGGCGCACTGAATTTCGTTTTTCACACAAAATTTGATACAGGTTCTTTGAACCATCTTTTTGAATAGGTAAAAATCGAAGACAGGCCGAAACACGTGCGAGCAAAGCAGCTGTCAACAATTAACTGAACATTCAAAATGGCCGAACTCATCGGCATGAGTGAGAGACATGTCGCCACAAAAAAATCGAAATTCGAATATACGTAACCTGCAAAAATTCAAAGTTCGCGATACTTTTTGGACACACCTCGTATGCATGTATCTATCTAAAATTGGTTAGTGGAAGGCGAGAAATTAACTTTTAATAAACGGGCATTCAAAAGTGGCGCCTAGATGTCAGTAGTGAATAATTCCTAGACGGTACCCTTTTTATGTCATCTTTGAAATTTGTCAAGTAGACAGATGTACAATTTTACACGATAGAATGTGAACAAGATTTAAAATGAATAAATCATTGAAACTTATTATGAAAATGGTCGATCTTCAAGAGCGCCGTATCGCAAAATTCGTAATTTTTGATAGTGGAAATAATGCTCCGAATGAGCCGACAATTCAAAGATTGCTGAAAAAAAATCGAGAAACTGGTTCTGTCGAGGACAGAAAATGGACTGACAGACCAAAAACTAGACGTTCTATTGAGAATATTGCTGATGTAGCGCAAAGTGTTGCTCAACAACATTCAACCTCGATACCTCAACGTTCTCAGCAATAAGGCGTTCATGAATCCACTGTTTGGCGGAATTTACCTGCAGACCTGACGCTCATGGTGGACATTTTTCAGTTATAACTGTTAAGAGCCGTAAAAAATCTAAATGTGTACATGTTTCATTGTAAAACATCATCTAGGCGCGTCTTTCGAAAGACCCTTTATTAACACAACCCATTATAAAGAATCATCTAAAGGCAAAAAAAATTGAAAGTCAATGAAGTTTTACAATAAAAGTCTCTTTTTCCATTACATTTTCACACTTGATGCCCCTGGATAAGCAGAATTGCAACAGGCGTCGGAAGAAAGGACAGCAGGACTCTCAAGCTTTTTTTAATGCGCTTCTTGATTTGATAGAAAATCCTTTCATAGGTTTGACCATCTCCACGAAGCAGAAAAAAGATATTGATCAGGTCTTGTTCCAATGCCCACGTTATGCTTCCGAAACCTTCAAAATTGTAAACGAAAAAAATATTAGGCATTTTATGCTGAAATCAGCTAATAACTGAAGGAGAATCTGCGTGCATGCAAGACACATTCAAAACGATCAAAGACGCGCGGAGTTTCGTAAGCGTCAGCAATAACTTGGAGCCTTTGAGCTAACCAGCCCCATGAAGTAATAACTTTTTGGCAGTTCCACGGGGCGAATGGTAGATAGTGGAGAGTTGTTCGGAATGTAGGTGTTAATGGTTGTAAAGGGTTAAGGTATGGCCCTTTAGCACTGCGACCATATTGATCTATTGTGCACCCTATGCTGTCTATTAACTGTTAAGTATGCTTATGAATTGTACCAGCTCCTTCTGAGGGAGTGATTGAAGGTCTTCATCTGTAAGCATGAACTTGTTTAAAAACCTTTTCCTTCTATGCGTCAACCCCGGACATTCGATAATGAGATGTTCTATAGACTCCTCATCTTCGCAGCAGAATCTGCAGGTGCTGGTGTTAGTTATGCCTAATTTCTGTAAGTGTTTGTTGCAGGTGAAGTGACCCGTGAGGGCGCCTGTGAGAGTGCGAATGCTCTTTTTGTTTAACGTGAGGGCCATGTTAGCTCTTTTAGCGTTGAAACTTAGGAACTTTTTGGAGTGTCTAAGACCCTCTACGTTGTTCCAATGCTGATTTAATATACAATAGTTTTGGCTCAGTGTTTTACTTTTTGTTTCAGGTTGTTTTTATTGAATCCGAACATAGGACTAGGTCCGATGAAGTTTTCATCTGCCCCTTTTTTGGCTTGAAAGTCTGCCTTTTCGTTGGCGTCATATCCCTCATGTCCCGGTACATTAATGAAACATTGTTTTTGGATGCCAGGTCATTGAGTGCCTTGTGGCATTCTAAGAGGGTTTTTGAGTTGTAGGTATTGCTATCTAAAGCTTTTAGAACTGATTGGCTGTCCGAGAGTATTTTGATCTTTACTCTCTTGTGGTTTCTACGTTGCATAATGTTTACTGCTTCCATTATTGCGTATAGTTCCGCTTGGAAGATAGTGGTGTCCCTGGTGAGAGTGTATGATTTGTGGATTCTGGACCCCACTACTCCTGTTCCTACACCATAAGGTGTTTTTGATCCATCAGTGTACCATTTTTGTGAATCATCATTCATCCATTTCGGGTTTGTTTTCCACTCGATCCTCTCAGGAAAGGTAACTGTGTATCCTTTTGTGAAACAGAGGGTTGGGTCAATGTGATCTGAAACTTGAGCCATGCTTATGGTGTTTTTGATTTTGTTTAGGATATTTAGGTGACCGGTGAGGTTGCCCAATTTGAAATTCTCTTTGATGTGTTGCATGAGTGCTTGCGTAGCTGCTTCCTCTTGGATTGCTATATGAAGTGGTGGGAGATTGAGGAGTGCTTCCATGCCAGCTGTTGGGGTAGTTCTCATAGCCCCTGTGATGCATAGGGAAGCAAGCCTTTGTACGTACGTGTAACAGTGAGACTGATGATGTGAGATGATGTTTGACAAATTTTATTGTATATTTCGATGCTGATTTTACTCGACAAGACTTACAAGACAAATAGCGTCACTTTCTAAGTATTTTTACCCCATTCTTTTTTGTAGCCTGTGTAACGTTTCCACTCCTCTGCTTAAACTAATCAGAAGCCGATGGTTTTCGGATTTAATTAGTTTAGCATTCCTTTGTGACAACAGAATTTAATAAACAAAATTTTCACAACATATTTTACTAAATTTCAACAATCCAAATATTATGCTTATTTAGGTCACCGAAGAACTTTATTGGCCCCCTATGAACTTTAATATTGTAAATGCTCCTATGCCGTTGCTGTCACACACAAATATCAAACACGAACTTCGAGTACCGCAAAGGCGCAAAATATTTGTAACTTCATAATTTTCCATTAACACCGAAATGCCATCATCACATAAGCCGGAGAAACAACACAATCCCAATAAAATGGAAAACAACACCAAACTCAAATTTGGTAATCAGGAAGAAAGGCCGACAAACATACACACATACATGGGTATGTGTGCAAGGGTGTTTGTGCATGTGTGTGCGCGCGTTTTGCGTAAAGAATGTAATACTTGTACCACAATTACTTACATGCCCCAACGGAAAACTCATTAACTAAGTGAGCATTTATTGCCGACTCAACGCCATAAACACGCGCGCCATGTCTGCTTGCCAGTGCCAAGGACTAAAGGATTTGCAGCGACTACGAGGAGACCTATATCCACAATTCTAGCTTATAATACGGAAGTAAACATCTTTACAAAGGTGCATTCAGCAATGCACTAAATATCATTTAAGTTTAATACCACACATGTGGCATTTTAAGGTAGCCGTATTACTTGGGGCTTGACCAAGAGAAAGAAAGAATGTTTTTGGTATTAAAACTGGTCTGTCACAGGGCAGCTTGTTCGATAAGCTTCGAATTTTCCCCCAGATTCGTGTAAGTGCTGATGGCAATGGTATTGGCTTAGTAGTTGGCTTAGGAGTAGTTGGCCTTACCCATAGCAACTGAACGTACGGTAGTTACTGTAATACCAGTGACTAATTTGGAAGACTTTCAACTGAATGCGAACTGTATAACTAGTAAAATGTTTTTGCTTACTCCCTCTGCTTCTTCGCAGATGTGATAATAATGGATTTCATTAAGCTATGACGTTAACTAAGCAACAATAATCACAATTAATGTGCTCGGAGCCGCAACATTATTTTCCAAAGAACTCACCAACGGCCTTTTAATGTGGAGGAGGGCAAGCGCTGAGGCTGCTTAGTAGCCTCAGTTACATTAAAAATAGCAAACAATAGAACCTCGAATTACAACCCCCAAAAGACTTCAATCAGCATCCAAACAAACGCAGGTTTCAAACCAGAAATAAATTCTAGCGAAATAAAGTGGAACAGAAGGAAAAAAATGTGCGCACACAAATTAAAGAAAATTACCAACAGCTCACACCACTCAACGATAAGAGAACGTCAGTAGGCGCTGGCGTACAGTGGGTTGCTTGGACTAACGTAGTGGTAGAAAAAACGAAGTTTACGGTCCAATCAAAGCTCGTGTTTAAGACATGATGACCTGCTTATCGGAGACTATGCATTCGAGAGTGTACACGAATTTACCCATCCGGCTATCAAAATATCGGCCCTTGCCAAAAAATGATAGAGTTTTAGTAGCAAATAAGTCTTGCTTTTCTGATTTAAAGCTGCTTAAGTCTAAATTATTATCACGCAACCAAAAATGAAAGATACACAAAGCCTTGATCCGCCCCGTTCTTACCTATGGTTGCGAACTATGGACGCTAAAAACTACTGCCATTAATCGGATACTGGTATTTGACAGAAAAATATTGCGAAAAATATATGGACCTGTAAAACTGGAAGACGGTACCTATCGAATTCGATATAATCGTGAGCTGAAATTGTGATAAGATTTATAAAATCTCAGAGGATAAGATGGCACGGACGCGTGTTGAGAATGCCCAAGGAGAGAAGAACTCGGAGGGCACTTGAACTACGCCCTGTTGGAGGCCGAAACAGAGGAGGCTAGAATAAGATGGCTCGAAGACGTGGAAGTTGACCTTGAAAAGCTAAACGTGCGACGGTGGAAGGAGACAGCCTTAGATAGAGACAGATGGCACAATGCTGTGATTGTTGTTGTTGTTGTTGTTTTAGCAGCATAGGTAGCCCTGTCTGTGTAGGCATATCATCGGTCGTCTTCGTCTAGCTCATCTAGGGGTAGGCCCAGGAAATATGCTGTTTCGACAGGTTGGGTGCAGAGGGAGAGGGGAGTTAGATGAGTCGGTTTGAGGGGGCATGTGAAGAAGTGGTTAGTGTCGTGCGGGGTACCTTCAAATGCCGAACATGTGTTTGGTATGTCGGGGTCGATTCTGGATATGTAGGAGTTTAACCTGCCACAGTATCCAGAACGTAATTGTGCCAGTGTTACACGAGTCTCACGGGGAAGCTGGAGCTCTTCATCTGCGATAGGTGGTGGTTGGACTCCGATTACGGCATTCACAGGACGGGAGTTCATGAAGGTGGTAACGGTCTCCCGGTGAATGTCGTTTATTGACTGTCTAAATACTGTCCGGTCCAGTAGGTTTCGGTCAGTTTTGTCCTGGATTTCGTCAGCGTAGTCTAGGAGGTGTCTCCTGACGGGCCTGGGAGGCGGCTCAGGCTCAAGCAGGTGTCTGCAGGGGTGAAACCTGCGGTAACATCCCAGCAGGAACTGCTTGCTGAGCAGTTTGTTGTGCTCCACTACTGGGAGCATTTGTGCCTCGTTATGGAGATGTTGAATCGGAGACATCAGGGGGCACCCGGTCGCTGTCCGAATGGCGGTATTTTGACATGTCTGTAGCGTTGTCCACTGCGAATCACTAGTTCCAGGCGACCAGACAGGCGCAGCATAGTTTAGAACCGGCCGACCAATTGCCTTAAATGTCGAAAGCAACAGTTCTTTGTCTTTGCCCCAAGTGCTGCCGGCCAGCGATTTGAGGACCTTGTTGCGATTTTGGACTTTAGTGGCAATTGCGGTTGTGTGCGCAGAGAAGGAGAGCAAGCTGTCAAAGGTTACACCCAAAATTTTGGGGTTATTTACCGTAGGAATTGGTGTGTCATCGACTTTAAGGGACAGCTTGACCTCCTTTGTCCAGGTGGTAAAGAGGGTCGCCGTGGACTTGGTGGGGGAAAGTTGGAGATTCCTCGCAGTGAAAAAGCGAGAAAGGTCGGTGAGGTAGTTGTTCACTTTGGAACACAGGCCATCGATGTCATTGCCCGACGCCATTATCGTGCAATCGTCAGCGTATGAGATCAGTGAAACTCCCGCTGGTGGTTGGGGGAGCTTCGAGATGTAGAAGTTGAACAGCAAGGGAGAAAGGACATCACCTTGCGGTACACCTTGATTAATCTTTCTCTGCTTTGAAGTCTGATCTCGAAATATCACTGACGAGTGACGACCGCTCAAATAGTTTGCGGACCACCTCTTCAGCCCTAGCGGGAGTGTCGACTGATAAATATTATATCATCTAGTAGCGTGGAATGGCTGCCGGTTCTACGTTACCAGAATGACTCGGGTTTTTCCCGACCAAGGGCTGCCGCCCCAGTATACTAGCCCTGTCTAGTGTACCGCATATATCGCGCAACGCTGTGAATGAAGCAATGATTCTCCAAGGACTGAGATACTAAAAAGAAGAAGAAGAAAAATAAAAAAAATACCAATTTTAAATTAAAATTAAAAAGAAAATATGAATATTCTGCTGGGAATTAGATGTGGCTTTTAAGCATTTATCGGTTTGAGCGGAGTATGGTTTCATGTGCAAATATTTACTCAGGTGGAGAAAGTTTTTAAATGGCATTCACTTGGAAATGCGAGACGCAATTTTTTGTTATATTTTTCAAGCAGCTAATAGAACGTCAGATAAGGTGGGAAGGCTATCCCTGGTAGAGGCACTCCAACATATTCCTCTTAAGAGATATCCAGGATCTGCAGTATCTGTTCAACGGCGACGATAACTTATGAATCAGTTCATTCAACCTATCAGTTTTTCTATGATATTTTATGTGAAATATGGACTTATATATTAGGGATCTGCAGGAAGCGTTGAAATACAAAAGGGATGATAATTCAGGTGACTACACTTTTTTATCCATAATGCCTGTAAACTCAAGTAAATTCGACAACGCAGATTATATGTTGACATAGAATCATGAAAACATATTCGGCGCAAAGCAATTTTATCCGAAAAACGTCGAAAATCACCCACAGTACGCTTGTAGTTGAAATCGAATAATCAAAAATAGCAACAAAACACCAGCACCAAATCTACTTTGCCCGGTGCTTAAAATACATTTGAATATTTATGTTTATTGCCTGACCTGTTTCCCCTGCATCCCGCCACATTTCGCAAATAAGCGCAAGTGGAGCAGCAGCGAATTGTAAAGCTGTGCAGCAGATCAGCTTGTAAATAAGGATTAAGGTATCGTATCAAAAGAAATCCTGCCTCACCGCCACCACCACCAGCATCGTAATCACCTTAACCATCATTACCAATGCCAACAGCAAAACGGCTGTGCCAAAGTGTTTCCCGAGCAGTGTAATTAGAGAAAAAATCAGCGCATTTCCACACCAAAGTGAAGCGTAACTTAATTGGATTCAAACAGAAAAAGCCGTGAATTTTGTAGAATGGTTGGTTTTGTACGGCATAGCAAAGAAATAATGAGTGAAATAATCCATAACGAACTATCAAAGTGAAAGGAAAACGGTAAGGGAATGCAATTTTAATCACCTTAGTAAAATATTCTAAGCACGTGCCGCATTGAAGCAAGTAACCATTGGTGCATAGTTTTTTAAATCCTTTTTTCAAATTTCCTAAGCAACTTATCGAACATTTGAATGCGCAATTGTTGAATGTGGCACGAGGGCTTTCGAACAAAATTTCAAAATAATAGTCATAGGTGAATATTTTTTGCAAAATATATTTACAAAGCTGCAGGTGCGGCAATTTGACAAGCTTTTGAGCTACACTGAAGGGTGTAAAATGAATTTCGCTTTTATTACTTTTGTTTTCTGCTTGCCAAAGTTTTTCAAGGGCATATTGCAGGGGGACAAAGGCTTCTAGGAATTTTTTTTTTTTTTATTTAAACATAAAGTCTATGAACAACAAATTCTTACAGACTAGTAACACAAATTAATTAAGATTTTATACAAGATTTCAGAAGGTTAATGAAAACAATATTAGACATAGAAGCTCGTTAAATTCATTAAGAGCGTGAGCAATTGACGCTTTTCGGGCAAATTTGTTTTGTTATTACCTCCATAAAAGGGGTAGAAATTTCAAAGTTATCTTCTTGGAACATTAAAGTTTATTTTTTGCTGGAAAGAGTTTATTATTATTTTTTTATTATCCTCAAATCGGTATTAGAGTTTTTGTTTGGACAGAAGATTTCCAGGATTTTGCGAAGACATCGACTTATGAAAACTTGCAGTGCGTTCATAGACTAGCACAGAGTAAATTTGATTTAACATTAGAATTACAGATCCCCAGCTTTGCTCGTTGCGAAATATGCGATGCTTTCCAGATTGAACATGGGGAGCCAAATATTGCTAGAGTTTTCCTAATGCGGTTTTTGATATCTTCGCTCGAGGCAACTAACACCGAGATGACACTGCCCAGATAGCAAAAACATTTCACATGTAACAGTTTATTTTGAGTGTTAGTACGCATTTTGGTTTTGGAGATGTTGAAAACCAGCCCAGCATTAGCGGCGCTTTCCTGTTCTGATTGTAGTTGCATTGCTATGTCAGGAAAAATGTGTTAGTAGGCAAATATCGTTCTCGTAGTCGAGGTCAGCAAGCTTACCCTGCAGGCTCCAGGTAATCCAACTTTCAGATATTGTGGCATTCCTCATAACGGTGTCCAAGACGACGTTAAAAAGAGCAATGGTGACAATAGACACCCTTGACGTACGCCTGCTAAGACCTTTATCCCATCACCAAGGAGCTAATCATGCATTATCCGGCATCCTGCCCTGGCGTAAAGTGCTTCAACACGCTGGATCATCGAGATGCAATATGTCGAACACTTTTTGAAAGTCGATAAAAACGAAGTAGAGTGGGGCTCTCCATTCAACGGATTGTTCGGCAATGACTCGGAGGCTGCTTATGTGATGAATGCCAAATTGGTTAGGACGAAAGCCTGCCTGCTTTGATCTGAACTCTGATTGAAATGCTGCTGAAAGGGAAGAAATTGGCTGGTTAAGGAATTTCCAACTGTTAAATAACAAATATAAGTATAAAATTATACTTTACTTTTTTTAAAAGATTGCTATTGATAGTGTAAATGAGAACCAATTATATTCCCAAATGTTTTTTTCTTTTTGTATTTTTGAAAATTTTAAACTTTTTTTTAAGTACCCTTTTTTAGAATTCGATATGCTCTTCTATAGCTATTAAAATATGTACCTTCGATATAGGTATAGATAAAATAGATAAAGGTGCTGACGCAGTCGCATTTGCTCAAAGAAAAATACTTCGTCGGAAACAGGCTGTGCAGCCAAATAAATGTAATTAATACTATTTATGAATTAAAAAAAACTATTTATACAGTTTATAATATATATAACAGAGGACTTTACTAGAATTCGGATTTATTTCATTGTCCCCTTAAAAAATCCCAAAATGTGTGAATTTTTACCACCCTGTGTTAAACGAGTTTTCTCATGTAAAACTGAGTTTGGGATCATGATAAGTTTAAAACACCTACATACCTACAGATTGACGAAGTTTTCTAATCGTATAATTTATAAGTATGAGCTCAGTGGTAGGTTACAATCCACACTACCTACAAAGCTTCCAGAATCATTAAATACCCCAAAAAGGGGCAAAGCGTACTCATACAGCAAAGCCAAAATCTCTCTCCCTCTCTCACTTTACTTCTTGTTTTACCAATAACTCACTCTCTAATACTTCAAAGCATTCCCAGATTGGCGAGTTAATATTCAGCGAGTGAAAATCTACTAATTTACCTATCAACCTTAATTCGCTGCAAATAGTAACTCCTTTGAAAGGGAAGAAATTAATGTTTTCTACCCAAATGTATTAATGGATGAGTTCTGGTATTGTTGTATTGCATCTCCACAGAGAGCACTAAACTCTTTTCTAAACCCTCAGTGTTGGAAAGACTTTATATTGCTACAACTCTTCCCTGTATAAAATTCGTACAAACATTGCCTCTAAATAGTATTATCTTCTCGATTAACCTTTAGTCCATACAGACACTCTCTCTGTATTTAATGTCTCGAACTTAACACCCATTCGAAAAAAGACCAGTTAGTATATTAAGATATTTTCAAATGTTTTCCTTGTAATTCTCTCTTATCAGCAAATTTGTTTACTCGCCCAAATGAGATAAAAATGAAAGTGAGTTGAAATTCACCTACTTTGCTCCCACTTCCATTCCACGCCTCTTACCTGCCTACAGCGCCTTAAGTGCTCGTTTAGTGCAGAAAAAATATTTCTGTATAAGCACACGAAAAAACTATGGAATTGCTCAATAGATAAGCGGAGAAGAAACAGCAAAGAGATGATCGAGTAGCCAGGCAACAATAATGGCAGCGACGACACAAACGAACCAACAGCATGGGCTGCGAAAACGAAAACGAAAATGAAAACAACGAAAGTAGATGAATAGGAGACAAAGTAGCATTACTAAAAGACTAGCATCTAGCTATATATGTACATACATACATATGTAGGTAAAGACGGGTGAGGTGAAAATTAGGTGAGGACTAACTTGCCTATTGCCTCTTGCCCATCAGCCTTAATATCGCTGCCAACGCCAATAACACAATCAATGTGACAAACTTGAACGCCTAACATTGAGCAAAGTGATTTTATTTTTGTTTTTGCGCTTTGTTTGGAGCCGATTGAACATACCCGAATGACTGTCGCACCGTCGGTGACACCTAAAAATATCGTATCGAATGTCTCTCTAATGCGTCAGAGCAACTCACAATGCAATATTTGGCTGCTAAAAAATAGCATTCGCCACTAACAACGACACAAACCTGAACAGCCGAAACTAATTTGCTGGAGCACCAACGGTAGTAAGACGTTGAAAGAGTAAAACCAATCATGAAGCAGTAGCACTCCACCACACTCGAAAGTGGTAGCATTTGAAGGCACCAATAACAACAATAGCAACCTCAACAGAAAACCATAGCAAAAACGAAATGAAAAAACAACGGTTTCGCACATCAAATGTTGAGTTTTGTCAACACGCCGAATGACGGCGACAACGAAAAAATATTTAACAACTGTGTGCTGACCCCTTACACCACTTCTCCCGCCTGCGCCCACACAAACACATATGTATGTATGTATGTACATGCATATATATGCATACTTTATGCGTTGTTGGATCTACATTGACGACAACCAGATCCAGTGGCAAGTCAATATGACAAACTGGCTGGCTAGCAGGCAAGCGAGCCGCTGAGTGCCAAGCACTCTAAGCTTGTCAGTGTAGATTGTGGGTAAACAATGAAAGGGGGGAGACGTGGCGTAAGGTGGCACAGGCGGCTATTTTTGATAACCGCTGCGCTTAACACAAGAAACCAATAGCTGCGCAGTGGCAGTGACTGCGACCGCAACGGCGACGGCGTCCGCAACGTCGCTAGCAATAGCAGAGCAGCCGAAATGACAGTGGCAAATGGTCATATTTTGAGTACAAAAATGATAATACTTACTCACATTTGCGTTGCTACCAAACGCTACGAATACTCTTCCGCAACAGCTGAGCAGAGAGCAAAGTTATAGCAACAGCAACAAACGGCAGTAAAGTGTTGTATGTAGTAGCGGCATTGCCAATGGAAGACCCTGAGAGTAGTGTATTAAAATGTTTGTTTCATGTTTGAGCGCAAAGGGGTATCAATTTTGTGCTGCGGGAAATGTAGTATTGGCCTTTCATTTCTAATGAAATTATTGTTCGACTGTATATCGAGCTTAATGCTGGGAGAGTTGACCAATGCTGATATAAATCCGGACGAATATAAATCGGAGTCATTTCGGTAACGGTAACGGAGAACCGACTTCCTCATAATGAATGCTTTAAAATTTGGTTATACCTATGAAGAAAAAATATAAGATCGCCGTAAAACAAAAATTGTCAAAAGTCAACGTGAATGTATCGCCACTTCAAGTTTTCACTTTCTTACACCAAAATTCCATGTGCTATATAGCCACGCTCACAAGATTTTTCTAAAAACTCTGGTTAAAGAGTTTAAAATTTTTGAGGATATTTTTTTACAATTTTTAAAAAGTTGTACCAAGATTGAAGTTAACCAAGTTATATGGTTTTTGTTGTGGTATAAACTATATTTTTATGGAATAAAAAAATTTATAAAATATACATAAATAGTCAAAAATTTGCACCATGTCGCCTTGCTATTTTTACATACACAGATGTACATATAAGCATTGTTGGCTCCTCAAAAATAATTTTCTTAAACGGATATTGCATAAGTCTAATCATAAACGAAAAAATCCTATGGAAAAAGACATGCTTATATTTTTTTATTATTTCGAGCGACAAATTAAATGACCCTTTATTTATTATGATACATTCTGAGTTACAGTGTTCAATTCTGGCATAGTTTCCGTTACATTATTTAAGCAAGCATTTATCTCAAAGCTGATTAAAGTTTTTACATAGAACTTTTCTGAAATTATTTACCCTGTAGTATAAAACACTTTCAGAATTCAACAAACTGAAGTATTAGAAAAATGGTGGGCTCTGAAATTCTTGCCAATTTGGACATTACTCAAATAATATATCTAAAATAAATATGTAGATTAACTTGAAGGACTTTAATCTTGTCCTTTGAAAAATATATAACATTTGAAATGCCTAAATTTAGGCATATGATCGTCAAGTAATATGAATTCGAATACAATGTTTTGCACCTAGTCCAAAAATGTACCATTCAATAATAAGAAAGTAATTTTTCCCCCTCAAAGAATTTTGATTTCGTTAATTTATATATTTTTTCTATTTCATTAATTTCCATGAAAATGTAAACTAAATTTCGTTAACACCAGCTGAAAGCCAGTAGACAAGCCTTTTATGAAACTAGTTTTTTAATTTTTGAAATCAAAAATTCTCCAGCTTCTTTCTTTTCTAAAGTAAATTTCCACACTGGCCTCAAACGATTCACGATGACTTATTAATACTGAAATAGATTAGGATAAAATATTATACAATTTTTACGCACCCCAAGGAAGAGTCATTTACATACAACACATTTACCACTTCCGATTACTTTCAACTGACGTTGCCCTTTTTTGGATCGATTTGTCCCACTGCACCAATTCAAAAGTGATTTTCGTGTGTAGGTATGTGTGTGCGTGTGAAGGTGATGCAAAAGCGTCGGGAAGGTGAAATTGAGGTAATGTGTTGCGCTGTATTTGCTTTGGTTGGAGCCGCAACTGGTGGCGATGGTGCTAGAGCTTGTGGTGGTCGCTTATTATGGCGAGGTGAGAATGCGACGGGAGACATACATATACATACGCATACAAAACGAAAATAAAAGAAACGATTCGAAGCAAGTGTGATAGGCGATTTGCGTTCGCTCGCTCCATGTGCGTGTGAATGGATGTGGGTATATTTGTTCCAAAGCTGCTACAAGCAAATAAAATGTCCGAGTTGTCGCTGTTTGGTTTTTTTGTTGTTGGTTGGCATTGCTAATGCTGTATTTTCGAAAAATTTACTGTTTTGTATTTTTGTTGTTGCCGCAAATGATCGCGCTCGCGAGTAAACACACAACACAGGCACATGCACACTTGAGAAGCAATAAATATGGCAGCAAATACTCATACGAAAGCATAGTTCGACAAAGGAGGAGGAAGAGGGGTAGCAAACACGAAAACATTTACAATAACAAAAACAAGCTCACCAACGCCGCCACATGCCAATGTAAAGAGTAGAAAAAAAGCGAACGCGCAACAAAAACAAACAAAAACGCCATACACACATACACTTACATAAATGTATAGGGCATACATTTAACAACCACAAAGATAACAACAGCAATAAAAGCTGCGGCAAGAAACCTTAACAATAATAATAATAATAACAACAACAACAAGTGCATATACAAATGAGTAACTCAAACATTAACGGCAACACACCAAAAAAAATATTGCAGTTTGTCGTATTTTCCGATTTTTGACGATCCAAGTAGCCAGCAATTGCAACAAATACAATAATATACTCGTATTAATAGCGGTGGAGACCCCGAAAAAGCTGACACAATCGTACATACGAGTACAGCGCGCATGCTAGCAGGCTTGCATGTGGAGCCACCGAAGGCACACACATATACACACTTAAATGCATGTTAACACAAATATACGAACGTCGGAATAACTACGTACTCATGCAAGGCAGCACTGCTGGTAACAGTTGCCACACCACAAAAAGCACCACGAGCCATGCCATGACAAAGCGCTACAAAGGGGAGGCGGCAACAGAAAAGCACAGCTGAGTTGCGGTTGCTGTTTTTGTTGCTACTGTTGTCTGTGCGATTGCCGTAATTGTTGTTGTTGTTTCACCAGCAGTCGTTGTTGCTGCTTGACTTATTCAAATTTTTTAGTTGTTTTTGTTGTGTCCGCTACACTGCGCTACTCCAATGCAATTGCGCCTGCTAGCTGCCGCGAGCTAACATAAAATTCCCCCTGCATGTTGTTTTTGTAGTCTTGGCTGCTACTCAACTTTGTTACTGTAGCTGTTTTTTTGAGTTGTTAATGCCAGTGCCGTTGTTATTCCAAAGCTCCAACATACAAACGGAAAAACAAAAACTGATATGAGCAAAGCAAAGCCCAGCGAGCGAACGGAAAGAAGCAAGCAAGTAAAGCAGGAGCGCGGAGAGCCAGTTTATAGCTTATTACGCAGCGGGCAGCAAAGGGGTCAGCGGCGAGTGCTTTTGAATGTGGAAAGTGGTGAATGGTGGGGAATAGTACGGTGCAGCAGCAACAACAGCCCAGGCAAAGTGCAGAGAGGAGGGAAAACGTGGAGTTAAGGTAACAGTAGTAAGAGTTGTTGAGTATAAAGTGGGAGAGAGTGAGGTGCGTTAAAGGTGACCGAGGAGGCTACAGTACGGTTATGGCACTGGCAGTGGCGTTGACAATTCGATGTGACACAGTGAGGCAGACGAAGCGGTCGCGGTAGCAGTAGGAAAAACGCATAATAGTGATATCAAAGTATAAGTATAAATATTTATGTGCGAGTATTTATTAGCTAAAATAAAACGGAAAACTTAAAAATCTAAACAAAGCAAAAACAAACGTGCGCTTATTTGTATAACAACAACAATGAGTTAGATTGTCAGTCAGAAAGTCAGTTGGTAAGGCAGTTAGTCAGTGGCAAAGTGAGCAAGCGATCAGTCTTCCAACCGTCGGTAGCAGCAACAGCAACGGAAAAAAGCAACTCTAAGTGCGGTCACGACAAGCTGAACACACAGCTAGAGCAACAACAACGATATCAACAGCAGCAGCAGCAGCAGCACCACCACCACGCCGAGTGGAGCAAGCACAACGAGAAGTGGCCAGCAGTATAACGCGACCGCAGCCGCGACGACAGCGACGGAGACGGAGACGACGGAGCATGCCACACACAGTTTAAATATGTGAAATTAGTACAAATCGTGATTTCAACGGTGAACGACGAATGTACGGCGGGCTGCACATAGCACAACACGTTGTTGCGGAACGGACGCGCAGGCAACACACAACAGAGAAACAACAATACCAAAAGCAAGCGAGCAAGTCAGCTATCAGGCGAGTAAGCAAACAAACAAGCAAAAAGGCAGGCAAGCAAGCAGCCGAGCGTACGAGCCAGTAACCACAAGCGGTGGAGGAGAAACAGCAACAACAACAACACAAGCAAGTATATCAGCAACAATAATAATAAGAACAAGAGTAGAAGTGTAGCCAACACGAAAGCTAAGTAGAAGCAAGAGGAATACAAATAACAACAAAACAGGCATTGCTCCGCGCCACAGTAGAAAAAACTGCAAACACCTCCAAAAGCGCCAGTGTGCCAGTGCATGCCAGGCAAGCAGATATTCGGACAATAAAAACAAGAGTGAAAATACAGCTGACGGCTGCACGACACGACGTACGAGTCCAACATCGCACACACACGTCATAAACAACACACGAGCGTACAGGCTAATAGAACGACGACGCTGACGCGAGGCGAGTTGGATTGATAGGCAAAGAGGAAAAAGAGGCCGACGTCATTCAGAATAAGGCGAAGGCAACTCCACCGCCACGAAGGTGACTCGATAGCGCTGCTAGACGCAGGTTAACGCAGCAGCAACACGGCCACGCAGGACTCAGTGCTAACGTCCCCCATTCCTACCCCCAATCCCGAACTCCCACAGGCACAGCACCATCCCACCGCTCCTAACGGGAAAGCAGTAGTAGTAACAATTAAAAGGCAATCGTCCGTCCCTTACCCATTTATAGCTTCAACGAATCGCCCTCTGCGACGACGCCAAACGCGGCAGCAGCAAGAGAACGCGTTACCGAAAAAATTGCAGGCATCAGCGGAAAAAGATACGCACAACTACGGCAACACCAATTACACCACCACCACAACCAACAGCAACAACGTAGGTACCACTATAAGCAACGGTAGTACGAATAACAGTACAACACGTGAAGGAGACAATAAGCGTCCCTTTGCTGCTGTAGCAGTCGTTAGTGTGGTATCAGCGCTGGCGAAAACGAAAAGACAACGCGGTAGAAGGCGGCACGTAGCGACTACGCGCAAAGTACTCGCTTATAACTTTGGCAAAAAGAAAACAGGCAGTGTTTTAGGAAAAATTATCACCTGTTCCGCCGATAAAAATACCGTAAGTAATAGTAAGTACCACGAGTTAGGCAGCAGCAATACGGAAGTATCTAACACAAATACAGCAACTAACTCTATATCTTCATCTGAAGTGACTCAGAAATCATTGACGACGTCGCCCGCAACGGAGCCGGAGACATTAACGGAACGGGGCAGAGACCCTAAGGCCGAAGGTGATACTGAGGCGACGACGACGACGACGACCGATTCGGCTGTGTGCCCGCTAGAACCAGAAAAAGCCAACAACATTCCCCCGCCACAGCTCCGCCGCCGTCGCAAAGCGCGCCTTACATACAAGCGGGCGCCACCGACACCATCGCCGTCCTCCATGTCCTTGTCGGTGGCGCTGCCTGCGCTGCATGCAGCTGCCTTAGCGACAGGTGGGGGGGCGGCGACCAACGGTGGCAGTGGTGGTGGCACATCTGCACTCTCACCCACCTTCGGCGTGGGCGGGGAATCGCTGCCTAGCCCTACAAGTGAACGCGTTGAATGGTCACGTTCCACCATACTTGATTTCATCGAAGATTACCGCATGCATCGCGTACTATGGGATCCCAACACAAAAGGTTACCACATCAAGCAAACTAAATATGAGGCACTCAAACTGTTAGGCAGCAAATATGGCACAGAGATACGCTCGATACGCAGTAAAATTAAAAGCTTACGCTCATCATTTCATCGCGAACATGGCAAGGTGATGATCGGCAGGCAAAAAGGTGTCCACTACCAGCCCATGTGGTTTGCATACGACGCCATACGTTTCATACTTGACGGTGAAGGCGGCAACGGGGGCGTCGGTGGTGGCACTGTAGCAGCAGTGCGCGGCCAACACGCGCAAGCAACAGCAGGCGGCGCGGAGGGAGAGGCTGACGAAGTGGAAGAGAAACTCACATTATTACGCGATGATAGCGTGGATGGTGGTGGTGGTGGTGGTGATGATGACGGTGACGGTGTTGGGGAGAGCGGTGAACTAGATGATAAATACGCAGCCGCTGTACGCGCCATACAAGCAGCGGCACTCGCTGGTGCGCGAGAGAGCGTCGCCGGTGGCGCAGTAACGACTGGAGCAAACGGTGCGGCGGTGGCGGAAACCACAGTTGACGAGTTGAAAGTCGAACCACAAGCCACAAGTGTGACGGCAGCCTCAGCAATAGTAAGCGCTGCAAAAACAGCAGCAGCAACGGGTACGGGCCAACTACCATCACAACTGCCAACTACGGTTGTATATGGCATGAAACCAGCCGCTGCGGCGGCAATAGTCGCCAATAGTAAGCTATTTAATGCAGCGTGTGCAGCACCAGTGACAACGACAACTACAACAAATGTAACCACCACAGCGACCGAATCGCTGCCCACTGTGGCGGCCACTACACATAGTGCATTATCAACGGCGGCGACGGTGACAACAACAACTACGGCTACATTATTGCCACATTGCGGCACCAGTAATGGCAACATGCATGCCAACAGCAATAATGGCAGTGGCAGTAATATGAACGTCAACAATGCAATGGCCATGATGACAATGACGACGCCAGCGTTGACAATTATCGGCAGCGCTGGACTGGCAATGGGCCTTGGTGGACTGGCGACAATGACAACAGCAGGCGGCGCAGGTAGTCTTGGCGGTTGTGGCGTAGGTGTGCTTGGTAATGGCGCAACAGTTGGTGGCACAACAATGTCCCATGCATTCGGCTCTACCACACCACTCCACCAGACCGTCGCCACTGCCAATGGTGACGATTCGACGGCCGCAAGCAATAGTTTGGTGGCGCGTGTAGCCGCAGCTGTAGCGGCAGCAGCAGCCGCTAATGCCGCCGCCGTAGCCAATGCAAATCGGAATGTCGCTGGGACTATTGACGAACAGCAAAAGCAACAACAACTAACTGCGGTAAGTAGACGAGCATTTAGTATTTATGTACACATGTATGTATATATGAACATATGTATGTATGTGTATGCATTTGTCAATATTTGTGCTGTTGTGAGTACATTTTTGCGGGCGGTGAGAGGTGGTAAGAGCAGTAAATTTTTACTGCTGCTGTCATTAGCTGCTGCCACTTTTTTAATATTCGTACTGTTGCTTTGTAGGGTTTTGTTAAGGCTGTCGATATTCCATTCTGTTTGTTTATTTCATTTTCATTTTATTATATATTATATGCGTCTCTGTACTCTCCACTAATGCTCGCTTGCGCTTACTTTCGTCAGCATGTCTGTCTATCTATGTATGTGCATATATGCTTTTGTTGTTGCTATTGTATTAGTGGTTTGACTTGTTCACATTATGCTGATGAGCTGTACAACCGAAGGTGTGAGCTGTCTGGTAACGTTGACTGTGCGTTCGTAGTATGTGTCCGTGTGTATGTGTGCCTGTTTCGTGCTCCGTTGCCGTCGTGTATTGAGCGTGCCGAGTGTTGTGTGTACCTTATTGCGCTGCAATGTTGGAGCTTGAAGCTCTGTCACCACAGCTGCTGCTGCTTTTCAGTGCCATATGATTTGTTCATTGTTTTTGTTGTAGTGTTAACTTTAGTCGTAGAATGCATGATCGACGCCCCGCAACTTTGCGACACATTACTAACCCAGTAAGAAATGGATTAGATTACTTGCCATGACTCACCTGCAAGTACTGCTAGAGCGAGAACAGGAAGCAAATGCCCAAAATTAGTAAATTTGATGTTAAGTTGTTTGTGTTAAATTAGAAAAACAGTTACATGTAAGCTAGCGAGCAACTTCAGTTCTTCAGAGGATACTCGAAATATGAATAAATAGTATTTCTCGGTCGCCAATAAAAAAACGAAAACAAATACTTAATTGAGACCAAAATTTTGTATCTAATAATACACCTAAGAACTTCTCAACGCATGGCAATAAATGAGCGTCCAAAAATAACAAAACTGGCGTTGAGTTACATATTGAACTTAAATATGAGTAGCACACAACTGAGGAACTTTTAGATCCAGTCTCTCGTGTATTCTTGCAAAGCGTACTAGCATCACTTTTTCTCCTCAATCTCCATTAGACAATGTAAACCTTCCCATTCCCGGCGTGGCATAATATTTTAAGTTCCTGCATTTCTCAGACAACTTCAAGCAATTCAGCTCACGTTTTATAAGAAACTCAGCCAAACCAGCATTTAGGAATCCAATTTTGTGGGTATCGGGCTGAAATTTATTTCTCCTGCATTTCTCAGACAGGATCAAGCTGTTCAGCTCAAATTTTACGAAAAGCTTAGGAAGGTAATTTTGTGTTTGAATAAAAAACAGAACATCGGACAGAAATTTATTCCACAGGTGTTTATCTTGCGAGCGTGTAAATCGAGATTTTTTCGCAAAACTGCCCACGATGTAGGCTGATATACTAAAGGGTGATTTTTTAAGAGCTATAGAAAAGTTTTTCAAAAAAAAACACACTTAAAATTCGGAAAAATGCACGAA
This sequence comes from Anastrepha ludens, assembly GCF_028408465.1. Classification (NCBI taxonomy): domain Eukaryota; kingdom Metazoa; phylum Arthropoda; class Insecta; order Diptera; family Tephritidae; genus Anastrepha; species Anastrepha ludens. The sequence goes on along the minus strand of NC_071500.1, from coordinate 111,934,113 downwards.
ATTTTTATTTAAGTTTATATTTATTCTTCACTTATATTAAAAATACATAAATTGAACGCATAAGCACTTTTTTAGATCGAGTTAATAAGTCCACTCGACTTGTATGTAAACATTTTGTCTACATCGTTAGAAATTGTAACTCGAGCAAAAATTTCTACATAAACGTTTTTAAAATTGAGTTAAACCTCAGGTCAGCTCTTTGAAGTAAAGTTAAAATAAAGGGTGTTTTCTAAAAAGTAATGCAAATACAAGTATGTGATTCTGAATTTAAATCGCTTTAGTTTTCAATATGAGTTAGCCATTCATGCTTATTGCTTTTTATGTGCTAAATATACAATAAATAATCAAAAGATAATAAAGATGCGACCACTAACGCAGAATTCTGGTAGTAAGTTTTAATTTTTTATTTCTTGTTTTTAAACTTCACCATGAGAAAAATATAACCCATGAATAATGTTTTGACGTTTTCAGATCATTAAAAACTTGAGCAACTTTGTATACAAGTATACAATTATTATGCCTCTATTGAAGCCTCCCTTCTTACAGTTATCCCATGTCTTCGATCTTTTCAAGCTTCAAATGATTACCCACAAAAGCAGTTGACGAAAATACAAAATCAACTAAAAACTTAACCCCACATTAATACTTTCGACAATCTGATAAAGAAACGGCTTTCCGCCGAATAAATTCATTTCAAATCTGCACATCAAAATTTGATTTCACTGCTGCACCGAAATTGCGCATGCTACTACATATTTCCAGCCAGGCATTTGCTGTGTGATTTTCAACGGAATGCGCGCTTTGCGGCTTTCGCTGCCGACAAAAACGTCTGCGCTGGCAGCGCTGGCACAACTTGGCCTGCAGTTGCTGATAAGCTCACGGCAACAAATTCGCTTGGCTGTGTGCGTGCGTGTATCGATGCATGTGCTTAAGTTATGCTGTGTGTATGCGTGCGTTTAATTCTCAGTACGAAATCACACTAAAGCTGATGCAACAACAGCTACAAAAAAGAATGCAAAAACAGCAATAACCAAAGCCAAAGCATTGGCATGCGGGTACTACGCTGTTGAACTTGTAGTCACAATCAGTGCTGTGGCTGGTTTTTTTGTATTTTTTAATATTTTTTTTGGTTTCTTTTTATTTTTTTTTTTTTTTTCATTTTATAAAATTTCTATATTAATATGCATGACATTGTGTCTGGTGCTGTTGTTGTTGCAACAACTAACGTTGTGTTTTTATTTTATTTTTGTTTTTTTGTTGTTGTTGTTGCTGCCCCTGTGCAACAAAGCAACAAAAGCTTATTTACATTTGCTTTTTGATTTTCTGTTAGAGCGAGAGCTTGACATGTTCAACTGGTTTTCACTTGCAGGCGCGGTCCACAGCAGCAGCGGGCGCGGCAGGTATCCACGGAGCTGGCGCTGCCAACTCTGTCACAGCCACTGCCACCGATTACGATGCCGATATACAAAGCTTTTGTTGCAACATCAGCGCGGACGATGTGAAAACTGAAATTGTAAGTTGTGTGACCGTACCGATTTCTCTCAGCTTCATCCGGCAACCGAATGACTAATTCCATACATTTCACTGCTGCCCTTTTCTTCTTCTTTCTTCTCCCACATGCAGATCGAAGGTGACACTGGTGAACTAGTCATGCTCGAACAACAACAACAACAGCAACTACAACAGCAGCAGCAACAACACCATCAGCAGCAACACCCACGTCCGTGCAGCGTCACTCCACTTACAGCCTCAGCAGTGAACTACTACAAACTGCCACCAATGGCTGAATTGCCAATGTCTTCCAGTGTAGGTGGACGCAAACGTAAACTGCTTGGCCTGCACGTTGATACTGCCTCGCCATCCAAGCAGCCCGTATTGGGGCTGCAACAACACTTACAGCAACACCTACAATTGCAACAGCAACAGCAACACCAGCACCAACAACAGCAGCACACGCAGACGCAACATTCCAACGCACAAGCGAGCTCCAAGTCGCGCGAGCGTGAGCTGATGTCCGCTGGGGTTGGCGGCGCGCTAGCTTTCGCCGCCGCAGGCAATAATCATAGTCAAAATAGCAACAACAACAACGGCAATAATCTTAACAGTAATGGCAGCAACAGCAATTTGCACAATCAAAGTTCCAATCAAAATCCAAAAGCTAACACCAACAATCAAAGCAATGCTGGCAGCAGCAGCAGCAGCAGCAACAACAACAACAACAACAACACACAAACCCCAAACGATGAGTATGGTGTTTTCGGCGAATACGTAGCCATCACCATACGCAAGCTGAAGACCCCGAAGGCAAAGATTGTCATAAAGCATCTCATCAACAATCTGTTGTATGAGGCTGAACTGGGCAAGTACGACCACGGCATGCCATCGTCCAAAGAACCACCGCAATTGTATAAGATGTGATGCAAGGACGCCAGGTTGAACGCGACGACGCAGTTGCCCCGCACAGTTGTTCCGCCATGGTTCAACTCATCTAACACAACTGCTTTCGCAATTGACTGCAATAAAGTAAAGATGGAAACAGTTGACGCCAATGAAGATGAGGTTGAAGGCAGGACGGAATTGTAAAAAGAGTAGCTGCAGGGGCCACTGCTGTGGTTGGCCAACACCTGGACACTAGTCATAGTTGAAGCGAAACAATGTAAAGCAGAATAAACTACAGTAGAGCAAAGTATAGTAAAGTGAAAGAAGGTGAAGTGAAGTCGAAGTGAAACGCAGTGCAGGAAGTAATGAAATATGAAAAGTTAAGCAAATCGTAGCAGAGCAGCAAATGAATGCGTTCTATTCAGGGAATTAAAGGAAATAATGTGAATTTGAAAAGAAAAACAAAAGCAAACATAAAAAACATAACATAAACCTAGAATTGTAGAACAAAGAAGTACATAAAAATATAGCAAATGCTTTTAGTGAATGGGAAATGCGAAATGGAAAGCGTTAGATAATGGAAAACGTTCGGGAATCGCAGAAGCGGGAAAGATGAGAGAATAAAAAGAAACACACACACAGCAACATACCATACAATTTTACTACTTTATATACATTAAACTCAGGTGCCTTTTTGATAGTCAAATAAGTTGTTATTAAATATATACTTTATTGTATTTATCTTTATATATATATATATACTTACTATGTGTATATGTAAATATGTTCATATGTATTGACATACCTGCATATAGAAATAAAAAACAAAAAAAAAAAAAAACGTTGCAAGGAAATGTGCAAATAAAGCAAAGCAAAGCAAAATATTTACTAAATGAATTGATAAAAAACTACTTAATTTTAATTTTATATTTTATTTTATTTTACTTACAATATTTGTACAGAATGTACCTTTTAAATTGAAATGTTGAAAATTGCTAAATAAAGTAACAAGGAATTAAAGCAAATTCGTTGTTTATGGTTATCACTGGATTCATACGTATGTGTGTGAGTATATACTTGCATTATATAAGGAAAATGTTCCGGACCGCTGCGCAACAGAATGTTCTTTGCATTTTTTGCGAACAGCGTCGAGTTTTGGGTAAGCAATGGAAACACTATGAGAGGTACGAGGCGTGCTCCTCAAATAACGGCACTGACGCTGCGCCAAAGGAATACCGAATACCATATCGAATGATCCTAATATTTTGGACATGGTTTTCAATCTTTCTGAAAATTGGTTTCTTTGTAGGCTTCAAGTAAAGAGAAAATTAAAAAAAAAGTTTAATAAAATTCAGATTTATTTAATGCTAAAAATTTTGGTATGCGTTTTTTTAAATCAAATATCTTCGGTTTTTTAACACTAATTTAATGTTTTTTTTTTAGATTTATTTAATGCTACAAATTTTGGTACGACGTTTTTTAAAGTTGAATATTTTTGGTTTTTTAACATTAATATGCATTTTAATTTAATTTTTTAGGATTAAATGCATATGGAAAAATAAGAGCTTTAAGTAAAGATTAAATTAAGCTGAAACAAGCAAACATTAAGAGGGCAGATACATTCCCATGGCAGCCGGTTCTACGTTACCGGAATGACTCGGGTTTTTCCCGACCAAGGGCTGCCGCCCCAGTACACTAGCCCTGTCTAGTGTATCATATATCACCCCACCCCGTACGTCACAGGAGCAAACTCTCGCAGCAAACCTGCTCCAAATGCTTCTCCTCAGGGCTGGAGTCGAATCCAACCCTGGGCCAGAAGTATTCTACTGCTGCGTCTGCCATCAACGGCTCCACCCGAACTCCACCTCGGTTAGGTGCAATAAGTGCAACGGGTGGAGCCACCTTAAGACCTGCTCAGGCCTGAAGTCGCACAGGGAGTGGTCTACACGGTATGTGGCCACGTGTTGCTCCCGCCAACAGGCGTCTGATGCCTCCACGGCTACCACACCCCCTGATAGGTCGGCACTACCAACCGCCACCACAACCCACACCTCCACGGTGAGGAGCCTATCGGAGCAACACAACTCCCCTTCAACCCCTCCTATCCCTTCCTGCTCCAACCCCAGTGCGGGGACAAACCAGCAGCTCCTGGTCCCCCGTACAGTCTGTTCCGTGTGTCAGACCGTAATACCTCGGAATCTGGTATCAGTCCAATGCAATTCCTGCAGTGGCTGGTGCCATTTTCGGAGATGTTCCGGCCTGCGCACCACCCGTGAGTGGACAACTGCCTGCGTTGCCCCCTGCTGCAGAGCTCTGCACCCACTACCTCCCCCGGAGGCGCGGCCGCCCACCACCATCAGGCCGCAACAACCACAGTGGATTGCACAGCAGGTCCAACGTAGACAACCCCACGCGTCCCTCGCCCCCCGGATTACACTGACCTCACCGAGAAGCTTCAAGCTTCTCCAGTTTAACTGCAACGGACTTACGAGTACTTTATGAGCCGGCACAGTATCAAAATAGCTGCGGTCCAAGAAACAAAGTTGCACGCTAGGTCATCTCTGATCACCAGGGATGGCTATAACGTGCACAGACACGATCGCGAGCGAGACAACGGTGGTGGCCTAGCGTTTATAGTCCACCACACTGTGCAGTATCGTCTTATCGATGAAGAAATCGACCCCAGGGACAGCACCTTAGAATGTCAAGGCATAGCTGTCCGGTCAGGCGATTCCGAGCTCGAAATTTTTAACATATACATACCCCCTGTCACCTGCTGCCCGGCAGGATATCACCCTGATATAGGTGCGCTTATCAGAGGTGAAAACCGATTGGTTGTAGGTGACTTTAATGCGCATCACGATCTTTGGCATTCAAGCCTGCCAAATTATCGTAGGGGACAGCAATTGGCAGAGCAGATAGACGACTCGACATTCAGCACAGTGAACGACGACGCCCCCACCAGGGTAGTGAGCAATTATAGCAGCTCACCTTACCTAACAATTGCTAGCGCGGGTCTGATAAATAGCATAACGTGGCGACCTATGCTATCGCTTGCATCAGACCACTTGCCCATTATCGTCTCGATTGAGAGACCTGCCGACTTCGTTTCCGCGAACCACCGGTCCTATTTTAACTTTAAAAAAGCTAATTGGGCCGGCTTCACGGAATTCACCGAGGACACCTTCGCCGCTCTTCCCATCCCCACTGATGTGCGCGTTGGCGAACGCGCATTCCGCAAGGTGCTCACAGCTGCTGCGGCTCGCTTCATCCCAGCTGGATGCTATAAGGACATCCGTCCTCATTTCCCAGCAGAAGCAGCCAGTTTAGCAAACGAGCGTGACCACCTACGCCAGGCCGATCCCGGGGATCCCCGCATAAGGGATCTCAATTTGGAGATCCGGCAACTGGTAAACCAACACAAGCGGACTAAATGGGTTGAGCACCTGAAGACTTGTAACCTCACCTCCGGAGTGAGTAAGCTCTGGTCCACCGTTAGGTCCCTGTCGAACCCGACGAAACACAATGACAAGGTGGCTATCACCTTCAACGGTTGTACTTCGTCGGACCCGAAGAGATGCGCGAGCTACTTTAGCCGGCTGTTTACACTGCATCCTCCGGGCGACAGAACCAAACGTCGTGTTACCAGAAGGCTGCACAAACTGACGAACGACAGTGCGCCACTTACTTTCTCCGGTGATGAGGTTCAGGGGGCCATCAACAAGTCGAAATCATCGAAAGCCATTGGCCCTGACGGACTGAACGCGCTGATGCTGAAGCATCTGGGACCTCTGGGAGTAGGATACCTCACAAGGGTCTTCAATTTGTCTCTGGCCACTCTCATCATCCCTGACAAGTGGAAAGCAGGGAGAGTGGTCCCACTATTGAAACCTGAGAAACCCGCCAACCAAGGGGAGTCTTATCGGCCGATAACTCTCCTTTCCCCAGGAGTGAAGACACTTGAAGCCCTCCTACTCCCACTCTACACGACACACCTGGCCCCAGCCCCACATCAGCACGGATTCCGACGAGTGCACAGCACCACCACGGCACTCACCGCCATAAACGCCCAGATAAATCGCGGGCTTAACCAAAACCGGCCCTGCGAGAGGACTGTCCTAGTAGCGTTGGACCTAAAGAAGGCTTTCGATACAGTCAACCATTCCACGCTACTAGATGATATTTATCAGTCGACACTCCCGCCAGGGCTGAAGAGGTGGTCCGCGAACTACCTGAGCGGTCGGCACTCGTCAGTGATTTTTCGAGATCAAATGTCAAAGCAGAGGAAGATTAAGCAAGGCGGTCGGCACTCGTCAGTGATTTTTCGAGATCAAATGTCAAAGCAGAGGAAGATTAAGCAAGGCGTACCGCAGGGTGGTGTACTTTCACCCTTGCTTTTTAACTTCTACATCTCAAAGCTCCCCCAACCACCAGCGGGAGTTTCCCTGGTCTCATACGCTGACGATTGCACGATAATGGCGTCGGGCAATGACATCGATGGCCTGTGTTCCAAAGTGAACAACTACCTCACCGACCTTTCTCGCTTTTTCACTGCGAGGAATCTCCAACTTTCCCCCACCAAGTCCACGGCGACCCTTTTCACCACCTGGACAAAGGAGGTCAAGCTGTCCCTTAAGGTAAAAGTCGACGACACACCAATACCGACTGTGAATAACCCCAAAATTTTGGGTGTAACCTTTGACAGCTTGCTCTTCTTCTCTGCGCATGCAACCGCAATTGCCACTAAAGTCCAAAATCGCAACAAGGTCCTCAAATCGCTGGCCGGCAGCACTTGGGGCAAAGACAAAGAACTGTTGCTTTCGACATTTAAGGCAATTGGTCGGCCGGTTCTAAACTATGCTGCGCCTGTCTGGTCGCCTGGTACTAGTGATTCGCAGTGGACAAAGCTTCAGACATGTCAGAATACCGCCATTCGGACAGCGACCGGTGCCTCCTGATGTCACCTATACAACACCTGCACAACGAGGCACAAATGCTCCCAGTCGCGGAGCACAACAAATTGCTCAGCAAGCAGTTCCTGCTGGGGTGTTACCGCAGGTTTCACCCCTGCAGACACCTGCTTGAGCCTGAGCCGCCTCCCAGGCACGTCAGGAGACACCTCCTCGACTACGCTGACGAACTCCAGGACAAAACTGACCGAAACCTACTGGACCGGACAGTATTTAGACAGTCAATAAACGACATTCACCGGGAGACCGTTACCACCTTCATGAACTCCCGTCCTGTGAATGCCGTAATCGGAGTCCAACCACCACCTATTGCAGATGAAGAGCTCCAGCTTCCCCGTGAGACTCGTGTAACATTGGCACAATTACGTTCTGGATTAAACTCCTACTTATCCAGAATTGACCCCGACATACCAAACACATGTCCGGCAAGTGAAGGTACCCCGCACGACACTAACCACCTCTTCACATGCCCCCTTAATCAGACTCATCTAACCCCCTCTCCCTCTGGACCCAACCCGTCGAAACAGCATGTTTCCTAGGCCTACCCCTAGATAAGCTAGACGAAGACGACCGATGATATACCTACACTGACAGGGCTAACTATGCTGTTAAAACAACAACAACAAGGGCAGATACTTGTAAACGGCCATATTTTCCCTGATTTTCATTAAAATTATTTAAAATGAAGAAGTCAATATATTTTTTTCAAAATTGGGGTAATAGTTTATTTATACATTAAAATAATATAAAATTTTTTTTTTAATAATTTAAAACGGCGGATGTACACTCAATTCTTCCAGGAAGGCCGCAGCGGGTCTTCTCAATCGGCGGACATTGTAGCATCGGCGTCAGTGACCTGAATACAAAAAACCAAACATTTTTGTGTTTATTAATATCATAATTTCTATATGAATTAAAAAAAAATAGAAAAAAAAATTGCGGAATACAATGCTTCAAAAACAAAAATGTATTTTGGAGCGAATTTTCCTACGATTTTTACTTCGAAAAAATTATTTTTCGAAAAACTTTCGAAAACTTGTAATTCACAAAGAAAGTAATATCATAAAAAAGATATGTACAAAATTTCAGGGAGATCGGTCAATAGCTTTTCGAGTTATCGCGTACGCCAATTCGAAAAATATAGTTTTGAGAAAAACTCGTCTAAAGTTTGAATACAACGTAACTATACCTCTCCCAGCGCTCGAACGCAAAGAATAGAGTTGTCACGGTTGACGATCTATAATACAAGGTGGCTGATGAAAGCCGCTACCAAAAAAAAATTGAATAACTTTTTTTCTTTTTAAGTTATCTGTTCCATTTTTGTTTTAATTTGCAGATTGATCTTTAAAATTTATTAAAATGGATAACTGGGACACGCAAACAAGAATTTGGATAGTCCGCCGCTTTCACGCACTGGAGTCCGTAGTTTTGGTACAGAGAGAGTACAGGCGGATGTTTGGCGGCGATCCCCCGAGCAGATGGACCATAATGAGACTGGTGAATAATTTTGCTGAGCAAGGAACAGTCGCAAGAAGGCCTTATCATCGAAACCCACCAGTTCGGACGGAGGAAACGATCGCTGCTGTAGCTGCAGCTATGCAAAGCAATCCAAGAGTTTCAACAAGAAGCTTATCTGCTCAACTTGGTGTCAGTCGACAGTCTTTGCAAACAATAATGCACAAAGATTTAGACTTATTTCCCTACAAAATTCAAATGGTTAACAAACTGAATGCAGCAGACTTGCCGATTCGCTTGGAATTTTGCCAGAAGATCCTGCAAATGGTGGAAGAAGACCAAAACATGTTAAACTGCCTTTTCATGTCTGATGAGGCCCATTTCGATTTAAACGGCAATGTGAACAAACAAAATTGTCGAATATGGAGTACTTCTAACCCACAGATACTCCACGAGATGGAATTGCATCCTCTTCGCGTGACAGTGTGGTGTGCGGTTTCTTCACGCTGTATTGTCGGGCCTTATTTTTTTGAAGAAAATGGTCACACCGTTACGGTTACTGGAGACCGTTATTTGAAAATGCTGAAAGAATTTTTCTATCCAGAACTACGCCGAACGAGAATTCCTTTCAACTCTGTGTGGTTTCAACAAGATGGGGCAACGTCTCACATAGCCCAGACTGTTATGACAGAGTTGCGACGAAAATTTCCCAATAAACTGATTTCAAGAAACTCCGAATTTCGTTGGCCCCCCAGGTCGCCTGACCTTACTGCACCTGACTTTTTCTTGTGGGGTTTATGTAAACAAGAAGTTTATAAAACAAAGCCAACAAATTTGGATGAACTAAAACAATCCATTCGGGCAACAATTGCGGCTATTCCTTTCGCAACTCTCAAAGCAGCAATGAACAACTTTTTACTAAGATGCCGCACTTGTGTCAACGAGCATGGGGGGCATTTAAATTCAATTATTTTTAAAACTAGTTAAGCTACATTTAATAAAATTTAATGACCTTCAACTAGAAAAAAAAAAAATAAATGAATTCCATACACTCAAAAAAAAGTTATTTGAGTTTCTTAATGTAGCAAAATTCATCAGCCACCCTGTATAAGAAATACTTAAATTCACGTTCTAAAAATTGTTTGGCATATTCTTAAATGATTATATTAACATTTTGTAAAAAAATAATTTTTTTCGAAATTATACAGGTATCTGTCCCCTTAAAATAGATTGCAGGCGACTCCCATCAAATTCGAATTCAGTATAGAGAATTAATACTTTATCAAGGTTAAGTACTACCGGCACTACCTACTCAGCATCCACACGAACAAAACTCACATAGCTGCTGATATCACTGAAACACAGACAGAGACACGGAGGCTTCTGAAATCATGAATAGTTTTTGTTTTGCCTGTCTGAATAGTTGAAATATAACTCGGTCAGGATTTATGAATTACACGCACTAAAAAAATGATCTTGTTATTATAAATATATTCCAATTCTCAACGGAACATCTGTTTTCTAACACACATACACACAACACGGCAATGATCACAGGGCGAAAGTGCAAAAAAATTACGTAAAATAACTTTCAGATTATATGACCATATTTTACACAGACAGTTGCAGAAGGGAAACAGAGCGTCATTAGCGAAACAGTAACCTAAACGTGGCAACTTCATCAGTCTAAACTCCAATCAAAATCCAAAATACAGCAACAGCAGCACTAATCACAATTCTAGCAGAAGCGGCAGCACAACAAAAACTCATCAGCTTAGTTTGCTAAAGAACTCTCCTGAACACTTTGAAGTTCTCACTAAAAAGTTTTTGAGACGTGTCTATTCTTAGATGATTTTCCTTCATTCAACGCGAGAAACTGGGTATCGCAGAAATCTTACTTGAGTCGCTCTTACTGTGAAGTTATTATTGTCAATGAAGCATAAACCTTCCCCATACATATGCGGAGAATGCTGCTGAAGTCAGATATAAGTCCGGGTCGTTCCGATAACGTAAAACCGACTGTCGTGGGAAGTATTTTATTGTACTTTGCAGTATTTTACTTAACTATTTTTAGCGATACCGAATTCCGACAAGGATTATAATCGCCTGTATTCCAATATTCGTTCAGCACAATGCTACCAATGCGGCTTTTAATGTGACTCTGGAACCTCTAACCACTTTCTTATCTATAGCGCAGAACAGCAGTCGACTCTACTTTACCGGAACGACCAGGATTTCCCAAGACAGTCGGTTCTTCCTAACCGGAACGACCCGGAATTATATCCAGCCAAGGGCTGTTACCTCAGCAGCATTGACCGTATATGTATGAGCAATGTTTATGCTGTTTCAACAACAACAACAATCAGGATTTGTACCAAGCCAAGTCCTGTCACACTATGGAGAATGTTTATGCAACTACAATGACGAAAACTAAATGACTCTTCATCTACTCTGACAAGATCCAGGACAAAGCTCTTTTAAAACTGCTGGACCGGACAATATGCAGACAAGCACTAAACGACATTCATCGGCAGGTTCTTACCACCTTCCTAAACTCCCAACCTCTGAATGCCGTTATCGGAGTCCTACCACCAACTGAAGACGAAGAGCTCCAGCTACCCCGCTAAACCCGCGTTACTTTGGCTCAATTTCGTTCTGGACACTGTAGCAGGTCAAACCCCTACTTATCCAGAATCGATCCCGACATACCCAATATATGTACATACGTCCAGCATGTGAAGGTACCCCTCACGATACTAACCACCTATTCACCCTCTTCGGAGAGTTTATCGTAAAGGCTAACTTTTTTGGAAGCTAAATAAAATAAAATTTCATAACCCATTTTATCTTTAAGCCAAGAATCTAAAAACACCAAATTCCGCAACTTGGCTTCTCTTAATCCTTCCAGTCCACCGGTGCGCGCGTTAGATCAGTCTGATATACATATTGACATTTAGCCCTGATGTAGAAAGTTACTAGTCTTTTACGAGTTTGATTGAGTGAAAAGGCGTGAGTGGGGGTAAGATATTCTCTGAACAACAAAAATCTTTCATTAAAGTTTGTTCACCGTCTCAAGGAAACTATGGGGAGGAATCGCATGCTATGCACGTATTTCGTGCAACCATTTCCTGTGAGTTTCCAAAATCTTAGGCAGCTCAAGTTTTAATGAATTTAAATAGCATTTCTGCTTCCAAAACAATTCAGCTTTTAATTTTACTGCCAACAAGTAGTCATCAAATTGCCGCATTTTCATACGCCTGGGCGTACACGAAGAAAATTAAAAACTTTTTCATGTCTTTAGTCAACAATGGAATGCCCATTGACCCAAGTCAGTGCAATTTAGGTTATTATGCACTTAGATAGGCACATACATATATATATATATATATATAATATATAAGCATTTGCTCAAGCACTTGGCTAAGGGCAACATTTTTATGTGTGTAATGAAAATTAATTACAAAACAGGAAATTCCTATGAAGGATGTGGAAATGAGTACAAGAAACGGCAGCAATAGTAGCGAATAATGACCGTAATATTTGCAACCCTTCTTCAATGCACGGCACGAAAGCAATTACATATGTACATACATACATACATACACTCATACATGCATACGTAATAAAAACAATATGTGAAGCAAACCATCAGTGCACCAAAACAATTTCAAATTGAAATGGCAAATGTAAATGAAGTAAATAAAAAAGTTGGAGGGTGCCAATGGCAGCGAAAGGGGGGGAGGAGAGCTTAGGAAGCTACAAAGAATAATAATTTTTATGCGTGTCTGCGTATACCCTTCCCAGTCGGTTGCACGTGTGTGAGGATGTCGTTACAGCCGCGATTTCCTGTGAATGTGTGTATGTATGTATTAACATCCGTTTCCGGCCATTAAAGTAAAGTAAAATTAGGAATTGTGTTACGGTTTTTTGAATATAAATAAACATGTTGCAGGAAGCAACACACATACATATGCATATCTCCAAATATTAAAATACGAGGTGATGTATGTATGACATACAATATATGTATATGTGTGTGGGTACATACCGGCGCCTTTATTTATAGCAAATTCTGACAATAAGCATCTACTAGGCTTAAGTGGGTGCATACTCACCCATAGATGCCGATATGAGTCCCATGTGTGAGGTGATCAAAATACCAGCATTAACTGGAAGTTATAAAATAAAATAAAAAAAAACCATGGAGATTTGACAATAAAATTGAAATAATTTCAGAAATGCTCAAATATTGAAATGCTCGCCCCTGACAACATTTCAACTCCCCATGGGAAGGGCTATAATTGACCCAACTCTAGCGCAAAAATGTGCCTAGAAAGAATGTATAAATATAAGCACCCTCCATGCAAAAAAAACTCAACTTGTAACCAACTCTTTGCACTTCGCCATAAATTTAGTGCTTTTTTATACCCAAAATGCGAAATCATTTGAGTTTGGTGTGTGTTTCTACTTTCAATTTGAAGCTACCAAAACTGTAAGTTAAAAATTAGTGAATTATTGAACCAATTTTTTTTTTAATTAATATTTGACATAATTATAAATATCACATTCTAATTAGAAGAGGCTAGAAAATTACAGCAAGAAAAAACTAAAACTCCGAGGCTAGAGAACAAAAAAATGCTAACTCAAGTTACGAAAATGGTACTCTGCTCACACTGATCACCAATTGCGCTAATGTGACGTCCCGAAAATCAGCTGATATTGTCAAATTCGCGTAAGAGCAAAATAACGGGCACGTTAGGCACCACCTATTTTTCTCTCCATCGTTTTGTCGTACTACTAGATAACTGCAGTTATTGTACTGTGCTCATAAATTTCCACAGATTTTATCTCAGAGACAAATAATTTTTTGTGGGGGGATGTACTTTGAGACACAAAGTTAAAACAGAAATGTCGAGTTATAATCATCATCTTTTGGCTCTACAGCTCTTTGTGAGCTTTGGCCTGCTGCACGTGGGACCTCCATACGTCTCGAACGCTTGCGACTTTTTTCCAGTTCGTTATCCTAAGTTTCTTGATGTCGTCCTCTAGTTCGGCGGTCCATCTTGTTCTCGGCCTTCCTCTTAATCTAGTGTTGGGTGTTTGGCCGAGCTCCTCGTCCTATTTGTGGAGTCTGTCTTGATGCTGTTCCACAAATGTCGAGTTACATAACCTATATTAAGACCTAAAATCGTAATTGTGGAACTTTTAAGCCGGAATGTCTCGAAACTCTGACTTGGCGGAGATAAACTGGTTCAGTTTTAATTAACCAAAAGCCTACAGAAAAGTTTTATTGTTATTTTTGTAGTTGTAGCACTTCGCTAATAGCCGGAAACGTGTTGTTTTGACGGATTGGGTCCAAACCGCGATGGGTGTTAGGTGAGTGGGCTTGAGAGGGCACGTGAATAGGTGGTTAGTATCGTGCGAGGTATCTTCGCATGCCGGACACACTTATAAATTGGGTGTGTCGGTGTCGTTTCTGGATAGATAAGAGTTTAACCTGCTGCACTATCCAGAACGTAATTGGGTCAAAGTTACGCGGGTCTCGCGGCGTAGCTGAAGCGCTTCGTCTACAATAGGTGGTGGGTGAACTGCGATGACGGCATTCAGAGGTTTTGAGTTCAGGAATTCTTGAGTAAGTATCTCCCATGTCTGATTGTCGCTTAGTGCATGCCTTAATACTGTCCGATCCAATAGTTGCAGTCGTTTTGGTCCTGAATCTTGTCGGTATTATCAAAGAGATGCCTCCTGCCTCACTTGGGAAGTGGTTAAGGCTCTAGCACGTGTTACAAAGGTGATTCCTGCGGTAACCCCCATATAGAAATTGCTTGCTGAGCATTTGACTGTGCTCCTTGACCGGGCTCATGTAAGCCGCGTTGTGTAGGTGTTGCTAGGGAGACATCAGGAAGTATCCCATGACTATCCTGATAGCAGTATTTTGATAGGTATCTTTGTCCACTGCGAAGCACTAGCACCAGGCGTCCAGACGCGCGCAGCGTTGCTTAGAACCGACCGCCCAATTGCTTTAAATGTCGTCAGCAACGTTTCTTTATCTTTGCAATATTTTTTTGGCTAATTTTCTAAGAAATATTCCTAAAAATTTTGATATATGTCCTAAATAACATTCTAAAATGGAAAAAATCTCGTTTGACAACTTTTTTTTTGTCGGGACAGACTAGCAAGTACAGCACTCAGACACAATCAAATCCATTGCACTGCACTCGGATTCCCTTTGACAACTGTGCAAAAGCATTTAAAATTACGATGCGAAGAAAAATTCGAATTTAATGATAAAAAAAATATGTATCACAAAATATGAACGATTGTTTGTTCGGTTTTTTTAGCAATCAAGGGTGTACTTTCATATAAATATATGTATTAGTATGTGTGTGAACGTATTTATATGCTTATATTACACACACACATATGTGCATATAAGACACACCTTCAAATATTCATTAATTCACAAAAAAGTGAAATATTTAACTTTGCAACAATAAAAGTTCGCATTTTAGTGCTTTTCCCAGCTGCCAATTAACTTTTCAATCATAAAAATTGCGCAAAAATCCGTATAAAAGGTAATTTTACAACTCGTATGTATGCACATAGAGATAGAATTTTGTGCGGTTAGCATTGGTGTGCCAGGCAGATGTACGTGTGTATGTGTGTATTATAATATTATAAATGTGAAGGTATGAATGCATTTCCATGTGTTGACGTTGGCAACTGGAAAATTGATGTTCTGAAAGGGATTACTGAACATCATAAAAGTCTCGTAAATTCTCACTTAAATTTGGAAACTTTTTAGGCACAATTTGACGTTTGTTAAATAAATGCGCCATTAATTCTTGAAATGTTATTTCATTTTTATTGTCACGAAATACAAGGATATTAAGGCCGGCGACGATTTTTAGTGTGAGTTATTTATAAATTTATGTAAATAGATATTCTTTTTGTCAAAAATTGCAAAATATTTTTATTTGCAAAAGGAAAAGTGAATTAAAATCTGTCAATGGCCTGTCGATGTAGTAAGCAACGTTGTGGGATATGCTGTCTATTTTTCCATATATTAATTTCAGCCATTTTTAGGGTAGAAAAGACATATCGCACAAATCGAAAAAAGGTATCAGTCTGAACATTTGAGGATCAAGAGGGGACAGATACCTGTAAAATTTCGAAAAAAACTTTTTTTTTTAATAAAACGTTAATATAATCATTTAAGAATATGTCAAACAATTTTTAGAAAGTGAATTTAAGTATTTCTTATATTATAGATCGTCAACCGTGACGACTCTATTCTTTGCGTTCGAGCGCTGGGAGAGATATAATTACGTTGCATTCAAACCTTAGGCGCGTTTTTCTCAAAACTATATTTTTCGAATACGTACACGATAACTCCAAAAGTTATTGACTGATCTCGCTGAAATTTTGTACACATTTTTTTATGATATTACTTTCAATTTGTTTTAAGTTTCCTAAAATTAATTTTTTTTTTTTGTGAAGCATTTTATTCCGCGAATTTTTTTTTCATTTTTGCTTAATTCATATCGAAATTATGACATTAATAAACAAAAAATTGTTGGTCTTTTGTATTCAGGTAATTTTGAAAAAAATATATTGACTTCTTCGTTTTAAATAATTTCAATGAAAATCAGGGAAAATATGGCCGTTTACAAGTATCTGCCCCCTTAATATCAGTCGAATTTTCAAAATAAAAATTATTTCAAATCCCAGCCTAATAAGTACTTGCAGAAGCTCAAATATTTATTTATAGCATAAGAATGAATAATCAAGAAAGTTGTTTTTCTAATAACCATCGCTCCAATAATAACCAGACAACGTTAGTTCGAATCTCGGTGAAACGCCAAAATTAAGAAAAACATTTTTCTAATACCGGTCGCTCCTCGGCAGGCAATGGCAAACCTCCGAGTGTATTTCTGCCATGAAAAAGCTCCTCATAAAATATCTGCCGTTCGGAGTCAGCTTGAAACTGTAGGTCCCTCCATTTGTGGAACAACATAAAGGCGCACACCACCAATAGGAGGAGGAGCTCGGCCAAACACCCAAAAAGGGTGTACGCGCCAATTATATATATATATATATCGCTCCTACATAAGAATAAAAAAATCTCTGTCTCCAGTTAGTTAGAACTCGATTTTATGGGGCGTTGTCAGTGAAACTGGTACGGAAAAATCCTTTAGAAAATTTTTCTTTCTCTTACACCAACAATTATTTGGCTCACAACTCAAAGAAAAAAACTTCGCAGCATAATTTCATAGTAAAAATTCCATGCTTTTCTTAAAATAAATTAAAAAAAAATCAAAAATGTCAAAATTTTAAGTACTAAAAAAAATTAAGAACTTCAAATATATTTAACAAAAAAAAACAAAAACCACCGTTAAAATTAATTTATGTTTTTTATCAAGAAGTATGGAAAAATGTTTGTTTTTAGTTTTCCCTTGGACAGACGACAATGACTTTAATGTCAAAGAAAAAAATTTGCGGGAGCAAAAAAATTAGAAAAAAATTGAAAAAAAAATTCATTAAAAATTTGGTAAACAATTTTGAAAAAAAATTCATCAAAAATTTGGAAAAAAATTTGAAAACAAAATTTCGACAAAAATTAAATTTTTTTTTTAATATAAAATATATGTATATATTTCTTTTGTATTTTCTTTTAGAACGACAATTATTTTATTTATAATTCAAGGAAAAAATTTCACAAAATTTTTAGAAATTTGAATCACTATATCTCGACCGCCGTAGCCGAATGGAATTCGGGGAGAACGTAGTTTCGAATCTCCGTGAAACACCAAAATAAAAAGACAATTTTTTTCTGATAGCGATCGCCCCTCGGCTGCAATGACATGGCAACAGGAGAGATGATTAACGATTTTTTATGGCCGGAATTGGATGGTATTGATCTGGACAACCTTTATTTTCAAGAAGACGGCGCTACGTGCCACACAAGCAACGAAACGATTGATCTGTTACGGGAGAAGTTTCCGGACAGTGTTTTCTCTCGAAGAGGAGATCACAATTGGATCTTGTGATTTAACACCACGTGAAAGAGAAGGTCTGCGCCAACAGCCCAGGGTCGATTCAAGACCTCAGAGATGGAATTCGTGAGGCTATCGAGGACATAGGGGAGCCACTTTGCAATTCGGTTATGGAAAATTTCATGAAAAGGATATTGTCCTGCAAGCGTGGTCGTGGTGGTTGGTCATTTGCCTGATGTTATTTTCCACTATTAACGGCATATCTTCCTCTTTATAATGAAATAAACATCCGATCATTTGTATTAAAAAATAGTATTTTTCTTTGAACATCAAAATAACACCTCATATTGGAAAACGCTTTATCTCGGCTCCACTAAACATTTCCAACTCTTCCCTTTTACTCATTAGCGCCATAATAACACATTTTCACCTTCTTTTACCAATATTCTAATGAATACTCCTCTTAACAAAGTGAATTTCTTTGGAGGAGGATGCCGAAAAATATAATAAATTTTTCAAAGCATTTTTCTAAGATTCTAACCTCTTAAAATGTGTCTTAATTAAAAAGTATTGGACGTGGTTTGCCAAGTGTATAAACGCAGTAGAAAACCAAATGGCGGATATCCAGCATTCTTTAGAGGCATCTTTCTTTCAAACCACAAATAACAACAATTTCAATAATAAAATAATGAACCAAAATTTTTTCGATGAAATATAATAACAGTTGGACATTTTTTTTATTGAATTTCAAAAAAATGGTGCGGTTTTGAGAAAAAATTGAAAGAACGGGAAAAACAGCCCATGAAGATTGATAAAATTTCTATTTAAAATCCTACATAGTTTCCATAAGAAGTCAGTTTTCAATATATAGTTCCAATTTGAAGTCAGTCGAACAGAATTTATTCGAAATATCAATTGATACATTTTTTATCAATGGAAGAAAAGTTAAAACATGTTAATGTATTATGGGAATGTTGTCGGCTCAATAGAAAACATTTTTTTTTTGAAATCTTAAGAATTTGTGTACTGAAAATAATGTCCGCTTATGGGAGTTGTCTGTGAGGCGAGAGTACACTGTATATGAGAACAAATCATAAGGGCACAAATTAATAGTGGTTAGGGCAAGTCGTACAGGAGCTGAGTCCGAAAATCCGTGAAATCAGTTGCGATTGGTAGATAATCGAAATGGCTAAAGACTAAAGGGAAAGTATACAGAGTCTTAGTAGCCTACTTCTAAGTTTCTCTGCGTATACCAGGCTATTAAAAACGTGTATTATTTTCAACATATTTCAAATCTTTTGAAAGGACTTATCAGCCAAATTTTCACTGCACTTGAAGAGCTCAATTATTATTTTTTATTTATTACTCAAGTATTAGCAAGCATCGAAAGCCAACTATATTAAAGCCAACTTTATTATGTGAATATATGTAAATATACAAATGGATTTTCAAGGTAAACTTTAGTTTCCAGTCAAAAATTGTATGACCTTGTGTGACATTTCAAAGCTTTAAAAATCTGATAATAATTGGTTTAACTTTAATTTAGCATTAAGTAAGTTTCTTGATTTATTTCACTCGGTATTTGTTTTTACGATTTTTACCTACGTATGCATATTTTCCTTTTTCCTCAATGCTAAATAAAAATGTGCACGTGTATGTTGTTATTGCAATCACCTTCAATCACTTTCAAAAACAAACCTGCGGTTTAACTGAGTGCAGTTGGGCATAAATTCTCATAAAACTTGGGCAATTAACCCAGACTCTGATAACCGATACACTAACAAACTCTTATTTTTTTATGTGAACCACAACAAACTCGTGATTGCAAACAAATGACTGTACTTATAAGCATACATACATAAATACATATTTATGGATGCACGCGTGTATGTATGTGAGAGTGAAAGCAACAAAAGTCAATTTACCTCAGCCAACGAAGTGTAAAAATTCTCCATACAACTGCCTATAAAATACGAGTAAAGTTTCAAAACACTCTGTAAGACTTTCGATCTCCATTCCGCCCTTTTAGCGGAACACTCACACATACGTGCATATGTACTTCCTTCTACAATCATAGGAAAATAGATTTCCCTCTGCAAACAAAGTGAGAGTAGAAGACTTGAGAAAGAATAGGCATAAAGGGATTAATTGCGCAAAATTAAAGGTAATATATTGTTAAGCAGGTACACCAGAAGAAGAGAGAAAATGTCAAATATGTAAAAGGCGAGAGCATAGGAAAATTCGAATATCCTACTTAGACACTTATTTTGTTATTTGGTTTGTTGAAAATATTCACATATACCTATATCTTGTTCTGTTAGCGAAGTGAAAATGGTACTATAGAATTGTGAACCCTTCTGAGCCATTTCTTTCACATGGAGAAACTCTGCCATTATGACAGTTAATTTGGGAAGTCATATGCGGAGTGCGCAGCCTGTCAAATTCTATTCAAAAATGAGGCTCACTACTGACTAGTACGTAGGTAACTCAACAACTAGAAGGTGAAGAAAATGCACTGCTTGATGAAGCTTATGCGTTTGGGGGATGTGGGTGTACTTCTTCAAAATGAAGGCATTTGCTTTCAGCAAGGTTGCGCCTCGTGCCATGCTAGCCGTGTGACCATTGATTTATAGTGGGAAGTGTTTTTTATCTTCAGTAATGGATATGTATTAATATTGGCATATAAAATCATGTCAGTTGACTACAAGGAAATTCCCATGGCAACCGGACCTACCTACCGGAGTAACACGGGTTTTTCTCGACCAAGGACTGCCACCATTGTAACGAAAAAAATATTTTCAGTTTAAATCCTAGGCTTACAGATTTCTACTCGCATATGCTCCTTTAGATCCAGGAATAAGTGTAAATTTTGATAATTTAATTAAGGGAGTTATTTTTCTTTTTAGGTAAAAGTTTTCAACGTCAAAGTTTTGTGCAGATTTATTCAATTTTAAGACTTTAAAAGTTGTAAGAAGACATAAAAGGTTTCTGAGTCTAAAGTACAATGTGTGTATGTATGCGTGTATTTACATATGTAAGCGCACAAACATAAATAGTGGTACACTCCCTTGTATGACACACACACACACACACGCAGCTGAGGAAGCTGTAAACGTGTATTTTATGTTGATTATTTCGTATATTTATTATGTTGCCAACCGATTCGCCAGCACCATTCGCCTTAGCTGGTAATATAGAATACACGTGCAGACATATATATATACATACATTCATATGTATATGAAATACGGATATTGCGATTTTTTATGTGTAAGGATAGGCTTATAAATTTCTACTTTTACTCAGACATAACCTAGAATTTATGTATTCTCGGCGCACTTTTATATTTTACCAACGCATCTTATCATTCCACCCTTTTTTTGGCTTGTCAAAAATCTGCAACCCAGTAGATAAAAGTGTGGTTGAGAGCAGACACGTAAGCTATAATAGACTCGCAGTTAATTGAACTACCTCCAGTCTAGGAAGGAAGTAATTCACTCTAGGACAGTACAAATCTGGGCTCAGTAATTTGCGAACACCCGCTGTAGCCTACTTTTCATTCCCTTTACGGATATTCAGAATTAAAAAAAAATTGGATTTTTTTTTTGCACTTTCTTAAAGTACAATATCTCAAAAAATATTGGTTGAAAATTTGAAGTGAGTCCGACAAATACTTTTCGAGTTATTCAACAATTAACAAAGGGCGCTCGGACGCTCAGGAGCAGATAACAAAGCTTTAATTGCGTTTTTGAACTGGTAATCACTGTAACTTAAAAACCATTTGGTAGATTTCAATCAAATTTATACAGCTTTTGAAAAACATAAAACACTCGTGCCTAATCGAAGGATTTTTTCCCCAAAATTTCGAATTTTTTAAACAATTAATTGTCGGTTTTTTTTCTAGAAAATCTGAAAAATATTTCCTGATGCCGCCATATTGTTAATTTAGAAAAAAAGCTTCGATCAGGCACAAGATTATCTATTAATAAAACTAATTTGTCTTGTCTGATTAATTTTAGATCACTCTCCAAGGACTTGTAATGATCAACGCAAGAGACTTCTGGAGAAACGAGCTCCACACAAATAGCGAAAACTTTTACAATTATTAATTTTCTTTTTTTGAAATTTTGCTATAGTCAAGCCGTAACATGGTGTATTAATGCTATATAAAATAAATCAATTGACTTGCAACAAAAATTATTGAAAATCATAATTTTTTCGGGCCTCTGACTACCCCTAACCCCTTAACAATCAGCTAGCACTGCTTCCATAAAACCGAGCTTCAGCTGCCCTACACACCAGTGCGAAATGAGTTTTGAGGCACTAGTACCGTTAAATGACTATCCCCAATCTTAAACTAGCATACATATAGGTTTATGGAGTCTGCGTTGGCATTTCTAAAATGTTTATTTTCAGCCAAAAAAAGAGAAAATTAATTTTGCGCCCGGCACATCATTCCTGATATTTGCCACACCTAATGGCCTTTAAAGCGCTTGTTGCAAGTTATACGTCTATTTATATACATATATACTATACATATGTATATGTACTTATATATACACTTCGTGGCACATTAGGGTGCGTGTGCGGTGTACAGGGGTAGCCAAAAACCTTCAAGTCATACAAACTTTTGTATTTGCGGTTTAGGTAGTGAAGTTTAGGCTCAAAAATTACGATGCAACGTTAAAGAACATATATATATATATGAATGCATATGTGTACATGTATATATGCATGTTATTTACGAGTACATGTGGCATTTAGGTGTGTATTTGGAAAAGTTCACTGTGGTTGCATATAAAGTTTACCCATTTCTGGCAGATTTCAATGTTTCTTACCGTTTGCCCCAGTCGCTCTTGCCTTCAGTCCGTTCAATTTCTCGTAGTTGTATTTGCCTGACTGCTTGCCAGTTTCAATGTTGTTGGAAATTTGTGTATGCCACTAGCAGTATTCACAATCAGCAGTAAGCCAAGTAGCTGATTTGCATGGTGCCGCTGCCTCCGAATGTGCGCACATATTTATTTGTATAAAAGTACACACACATACAGGTACATATGCAGATAATCGGTCAAATTTGTGGGCTTCATATTTTAGCGTTTTGCGCTTCGATGCTTTTGACATTGTCGTACAATACCTTAATAAATATAAATATGTGCTGGTGTATGTATGTAAATGTATATAAATATGTAAATGCTTTATTTATACATACCTGAATACATATTTTCGTACATGGTTTTAAGCTTTCATGCATAGTTTTTGACCAGCTATAAAAATATTTAAATATATTTTTCATCAGACAGAATAATCGGGTTTTTTCTTCCAGAACTAGGTTTCTGAACTAATTTGCAGAATTTATTTAAATCTTTCAGATTGAATAATACAGGAAATTTTATTTGATTTAAAATATTCAAACGAAAGTCAGGCAAAACTTTTTTCAAGGCAAGCACTTTTTCGGTGCACTGACTTCCCTATGTATGTGTATGCATAGTTGTTTTTGTATTTGAATCAAGCCACTGCACACAAGCTTCCTTTCATTAATGTTCTTATGAGTCAACCGTAAAATTTGGTTATTCACAAAGCAACTGAACCTTAACGAAATCTCATCGCTGAGCAAAATTTGGTGTAATTGAGTATTTCTTACCGGATAGACTTTGGCAATCAAATTCTAAAATTCGTTAATTGTAATTTGTTTAAAACACTCTTCTACCAAACTTTGCCAGTTGCTTCTGGAACGATGCTCATAAATTCGGTGTTTCTTCTCATTTGACAATAAATGTCGCTGGCGAAATTTCACGGCTGTGAGGTTAATACAAGCCTTAAGAGGGTAAAAAAAGTTAAAAAACTGTAGTACAGCTTGCCGAAATGGAGTAGATTTGTGCGTGACTATAATTTTGTGGACCCGCTTCTCATAAAAAATTAAAAAGCCCCATTTGCCGTTCGAAGACGGCATACAATTTTTCTACCCTCCAATCATGGAATAAAATCAAGACGCACACCACAATTTGGAGGAAAAGCTCCGCCAAATAACTAACAAACTGTACTGGCGTTTATGAGACGAATTAAGAAGCATTTGGCGAAAGCCTGCGGTACTTATGGTTTCGAAGTAGTAAAGGAATTTAAGTACTTAGGAGTGAGTACACATTACGTAATCATGACAATAAAATTTCTGCAGAAATTGGTCACAGAATCCTTATACAATCATCTAAAGAGCTGCCTTCTTGAACGAAGAGAATGAAAATTTCACTGTTTCGCTCTATTATTACCGCACCCACTTTGCTATACGATAGTGAAACCTGGTGACTCAATAATGCATATAAACAGAAGCTGCTGATATTTGAGAGGAGAGTTCTGCGAAATATGTGACAAGGCGCGATATGTGACAAAGACGAAAGGCGTAAGCGCTACAATTACGAACTCGAAAACCTGTACGCGCACCCGTCTGTAATAACTGCAATAATGACCAACAGAATGAGATGGGCAGGTCGCATAGTACGGGCTAATACCGATTATCCACAACAATAAATACTCTTTGGAAAGTACCACAGACAGCGATGAAAGGGCCGCCTGCCATTTAGATGGATTGATGCTGTAGCTGAGGATGCAGTTTTTGTTTTTTTTTGGATTTCGGTCATGGAGACATCTACTGCAGCAAGCGAAGACCGGATCAGGGTTGTCCAACCAACAATGATGAGTATGCTTGAAGGGAATTGGGCATCGGGCGTTGAATGTAATATCCAATGATAAGGAAAATCTGCAATTCTCATTATTCACATTTCCAATTCCAATTTTATAACACAGTACAGTCCGGATATAGTGAATTAATGCGTGCAGGGCCTGTTCACTGAACTAAGATTGTTCATGGAACTCAAATCAGAAATTTGAAGGCCCTGAAAAATTTTATTTAAAATATCATTCGCCGTAGCCGTATGGATGGAACACCAAAATGGTAGAAAAAGTCTTTGCAATACCGGTTGCCCCTCGGCAGGCAATGACAAACCACACCGAGTGTATTTCTGCTGTGAAAAAGTCCGTCAAAAAAAAAATCTGCCTTTCGGAGTCGGCTTAAAATCGTAGGTCCCTCCATTTTGTGGGACGAGCTCGGCCAAACCCCCAAAAAGGGTGTAAGAGTCAATATTTATTTATTTTTATGCAATTCAAACAATTAAAAATTTCAAATAATTTTTTTTTCACATTAATTTTTTTCATATTATAAATTCATCTCTAAAAGTTTGAAGGGCAAGATTATTATAAGGAGAGAATTTGTGTTAACTTCGGCGCGCTCATTATCCGGCTTCTGAGGCCACTACATATATATATATATAATTGGCGCGTACACCCTTTTTGGGTGTTTGGCCGAGCTCCTCTTCCTATTTGTGGTGTGCGTCTTGATATTGTTCCACAAATGGAGGGGCCTACAGTTTCAAGCCGACTCCGAACGGCAGATATTTTTTTATGAGGAGCTTTTTTCATGGCAAGTACACTCGGAGGTTTGCCATTGCCTGCCGAGGGGCGACCGCTATTAGAAACATGTTTTTTTTTTATTAATTTTGCTTTCACCGAGATTCGAACCAATGTTCTCTCTGTGTATTCCGAATGGTAATCACGCACCAACCCATTCGGCTACGGCGGCCCCTATAACTTGGTCTAAATTCAATTATCAACATTTATTCGTTCCATTGTCTATCTGTTTGATACTGCAGATGTCTAGTTCAGAAGTGTCAATTCTTCCGATAGGGTGATTAATTTTGCGCCGCCTTATAGTTGCTTGATATGCAAAATTAAAATGGCTTACATTCAAAATTATATACTGTTACCTGCATTTTCAGTCTAATCGCGGAACCGTATTTTTTCAAGATTTTTTTTTTTTGATGTTCTTGCATTTTGTGCTTTTAACCCATTACACGACCTGATGAATTCTAATGGAATGACACTCGTAAATTCTACGTTAAGTGCCCGTATTTATAGATTCATATCATTAGATGATTAACTAAATTGCAGCTGCCGCAGCGACAGCAGCGACTTTTTAAATAGAACATTGCAATTAACGCAAACAGCTATTTCTCTCCCCCGCACTCGCTACCGAAGCGGCGAACCACTTTTTAGTGTCTTATTTTCGGTGTTGTTGTTGCTGTTGTTTTTTATTATTGCTCATTCTATTGCATTGTGTACAAGCAATAACGCGATTACTGCGATTACTGTGATTACTGCGCGCGCTTGTCTTACTGCCAAGCGCTGAAAAAGTTTAAAGTAGCAATTACTGCTTTCATGACGGTCTTACAGCTACGAGTATTTTTTTTTTTATTTTATTTCTATTGTATTAACATTTATGGCTAATTTTGATGGAGGAAATCAAAGTGGGCAGCGCAGCGTGGAACTGGAAATGTGCGAGACTGCAATTTAATTTCAATTCCATATGAATATTTCAAGACACTTCAACGACGGCCAACGTTCTACGGCATAGCCGAAAAGCCAAGCGGCAAAGAAGTCGCGTGTAAGGAACAATAGGATCGGTCAGAAAGGCCATAGCTGGCGTTGTTTGCAATTAAGACTATAGTAAAGCTAAAAGTATTAACTTCTGCGCCAAAAAAATTATTAGCTTAAAAAGCGACATACATGCACACATATGTATATACGCAATTGAAAATCATTTAAAAAACTATTATGAATAGTCATGCAAATTGACGACTCAAAAAAAGTAGTTATTAATAGTGACAATCAAAAAAAGCTGCTTGAACAGCAGCATATTTGTGCCTGCATAAATACATACATACATACGTACATACATACATATATACATATGTGTGTGTGTACCTATATGTTGTGCAGCAAATCTTTTATGACAGCTCAAAGTAAAATTTGCTAATAAGTTGTGCGCTTTCTCATTTCAGAACTTAATTTTTTTGACATTAATTTGTTAAGCGCTTTTTTGATTTTGCAAAGTATTTTATTTTTTGTTTTTGCCACTAATTAGTGCATTTTTTCCTTCTTTTTTTCAAAAAACCAGATATTGCTTAAGACTTCATTATTATACTTATAATTATAAGTAAAAGCATCACCTGCAAATATATTTACAAAAAAAGCTAAAGACTTATTAGGCAGCAAAATAATGGAATGTTAATTCAGAACTCAAAATAGTTATGAAAAATTAAATGAATTGTTGGTTTAAGTTGATCTGGTGCACCAAGAGATGCCCTCACATATACCTAATACATCCATAGTGCTAGCCGGAGCATTCACAATCGTCGGGCCTTACTTTCATTAAACGAAAGCAAAGACAAGCAGCGTTACTGTCTCTTTAGCAAACTGGAGTAGCCTTTCTAGTCCTTTGCAAATGGCCGACGCCAAATCCTGTAGCTGTGAAGTAGTCGCCTTCAAGTCGCCTATCGAATGCTCAATACACACATCTTACTTGCTTTACGGTTTACAGATTTATATGCTATTTGTGGGCAAATAAACTATATTTTAATAAAAATATTTAAAACTAAATGAGAAACACAAAAATTTTGAAATTTTCAGTTTTCCCTTTTCCAAACTGGATAACGAAGCAAAGCGAATGGGTCTGGAAAACAGTCGGCGCACTCGCGCATCGGTACCCACGTCACTGTTAACAGTTGTGATTTCGAGGTAGTAAGAGACTTCGTTTATCTAGTAAACAGCATTTACATCGATAATAAATGTCAGCCTTGAAATCCAACGAAGAGTCTCTTGCCAACAAATGCTACTTTGGACTAAGTAGGCAACTGAGTTAAAGTCCTCTCTCGACGAGCAAAACTAACACTCTAACGTATGACACAGAAGTGTGGACGATGACAACATCCGATGAACCGACGCTGGGAGTGTTTGAGAGAAAGATTCTGCGTAAGATTTTTGGACCTTTGCTCGTTGGCGACGACGAGCATCGTAGGCGATGGAACGATGAGCTGCATGAGCTTTACGACGACTCCGACATAACACAGCGAATAAAGATCCTGCAGCTTCGTTAGTTGGGTCATGTCGTCCGAATAGATACAAACTCTGCAGCTCTAAAAGTATTCGATGTGGTACAAGCTGGTGGTAGCAGAGAAAGAGGAAGGTCTTCCCTGTGTTGGAAAGATCAAGTGGAGAAGGACTTGGCTTCGCTTGGTGTGTCCAACTGGCGCCGGTTAGCACGAAAAAGGAACGACTGGCGTGTTTTGTTAAACTCGGTCGAAAGCGAGAAAAAAGTTATCACGCCAATCAAGAAAAAGAAGAAGTGTATGTACCGAGTACGTATTTGAGTAGTAAAGTCCTCACTTGACGGAGCTTTCATTTCTATCCTGTCCTATTCATTAACACAGGAGCTCAGCTGATGGCAATGTCATTGGAGTTGACCCGACCCGACTCAAAATATGGAAGAACGAGCTGCTTCACAGCTTAGATTATACCTATATATATTTTTTTTTTATTTCGGCTTTAGCAATCCATAAGTTTAAGATGAGTAGGGGGTTAGTCTTCTGCATCCGAGGCTGCTTAGGCAGTGTAAGAATTCCTTCCTCGCTGATGGGAAGGTTATACCGCCTTGACTCCGTCGACAGAGTCGATGATGTAGAAGATATTTACATGGTGGAAATGTATACACATATGCATATGAGTAAATAGAGATTTAAAATGCATAAAAGTAACTTTGCCGAAATATAATTAATTCTTTTAGTTTATAAAAAAATATGTTTTTTATTTGATTTGTTAGAGATAAATAAGCATTAGACTCCGCGAAAAAACTCCTGTCAAATAAAACCAGACTTCATTATATGTGCATATGTATGTACATATGTATTACCCAAATTGTGTTCTACTCAAAAAAAGTCTGCGAAACCTAAATAAGCATTAGCCTCCGCGAAAAAACTCATGTCAAATAAAACCAGACTTCATTATATGTGCATATGTATGTACATATGTATTACCCAAATTGTGTTCTACTCAAAAAAAGTCTGCGAAACCTGTCCTAACAACATTTGCGAGACAAATCCACCAGACGCCGCGGAAATAAACAAATAAACAACCTGGCAGGTGGACGTTAATAAAAACACAAACAAAAAACACACATTCTACTGAAAATATAAATAAACAAAATGTCAAGTAATAAAGCAAGGCAAAGCTAAAGCTGCTATTGATAAATGGCCAAAGCCGTGAATTAGCGCATAGAGACACTGCAAGTCAACAGGCAGAGTCAGCAGAGCCAGCTGATTGGTAATTGTGTTGCACGCGAAGCAGATTAGCAACAACGAAACAAAATAAGAAACCAGCGCTCTGGGGCATTGGTAAAATCAGTTTCTACATAAGCAAACGCAAAAAAAAACAAAAAGTTATCCATATAACTGTGGCCAAAGTACAAAAGTTGTGTAGAAAAAGACAATAAAGACTGAACAGAAAGAAAAAATCTTAAAAGCTATAAAAATCATAAAAACCAAAGGAAAATAAACAGAAAACTCGTCAAACTAGTTGTGGCATGTTGCGGGCTGCGGCTGCGCAGCAGAATTTGATGATTGTTGCCAAACCGCGCATGCAGCGACTAACTACGAGTACTTATGTGTGTATATATGTAGATGTATAAGTATATTCCATGTATGCATATTCGAGCCATACTCTCATTATTCGGCGCATTATTACAATACCTAAACTCAGTAATCTACCAAGTTGTGAAGTGAGCACAAAAAAAATTAAAATGTTTGGTGACATTTTAAAGCTTGAAAATCGGCAACATGGCATATAACAGCTGCACCCACACAGCGCCTGAGTGCGGCTACATTGGAGCTCCACTCAAAGGCTGAACTCGAATTACTAAAAGGTAGGACTTCGCCGTAAAATCAAAGTATATTTTTTTATTAAAAATTTAACAAGCCATACTAATTGAAAGCGCCGAAAAATCATCGCTTACTAAAAGCACTCAACCGTCTGCTTCCAGCAAGCATTTCGACACATAAATAAAAGCAAATTATACATTTAAATTTTTAATTAACACAACACCAATTTGAATCGAATCGCACTTTGCATGCCCAACCGCTGCAGCCCCCTCCCGTCTAACGTCGCAAATTAAGTTCGAGTCTCGGACAAGTAATTTCTTTTACTTGTTTATAAAACAATAAGCGCGATAGCAATCAGATAAATTATTTGCACACTTCAAATTTTCATTAAAATAAATGTTTGGCTTTCGTTTCCCCTCGGTCTTTCTCTTTCTGTTTCATTTTGGTTAAAATGCTTATAAGCGAATACGCATGGCAAACGACCTTGAACTTACAAACATACGGGCATTTATACAAATACATATGTACATAATGTTAACTGGATCACTTCCCAGTGAAAATAGTAAAATTAAAAAAGTATTTTTGGTTTTTCTAAAATTGGCTCCAGCCGCAAAAAATTATTCAGGGATTCCATCCGCTGCCAAAACAAACACTACGCTGAAAGGTTCATTAAACTTTTAAATACAATAAATAAATTTAGCTGAAAATTGGTAGGCTTGGTGTAGGTGTTTCTGAACTAAGACAACGGAATTCGTAAATTCATTGAAAGGCGTGAAACAAAACATCGAAGTGAAATGTAATGCAATACACTAACAGGCATCCTTTTTGCTGGAAAGATTTTTCTGGTTTTTTCTGGTACGCACTTTAAGGAAATGTGGCTGCAAACTGCCCTGCACTCACGGTGACCTGTGCATTAAAATCTATTGTTTCCGTATTCACCAACCTGTAGTAAATTTAGAGGAACTACTAGTTCGCGTATTTCTTCATCTTCATAATGAGATTTTAGAAAATTTAAATTTTCTAGGCTAGATATATTCTTTATATCGTGTGTTTTTTGAGAGCTTGAGATTTAAAATAATAATAAAAAACAGAAATATTATGGGTTTAATTTTTTTTATTATAATCTGGTTTTCTACTAGAAACAGCAGGCTTCCTCATTTTGAAATAAATAAGGATCGATCATGCTGCAAGTGCTCTATGAACTTCACAGATGAAGTGCGCTATGAACTTCACTCTATGAACTAATAGATTTTTTTTTTTGTTTCAAAGTAAATTTCCTCAATCTTGAAGCGTTGTACTGCCGTTGAACGATTAATGATGTCTTGCAAAACCTTACTGAACAAAAATCACAGTTGCCAGCTGAACACAGTTTGCCATGGTTAGAGATATCGATAGTTCTCATTTAGTTAAATAAACACACGATACTTTCATAAAATATTTTAAACTATCAACCTCTACAAAGTTTATATAAATTTTTGATGATTTTGAATGAATTTTGAAGCTACAGCAATTAAAAGTGGACGCGGCAGAGCGTTGACAGCATCATTTGCTATCAAGATTTTTCGAAATTACTTTTCTCGAATCCGTTTACAAACCCAGGTTCTACATATTTGAAAAATTTTGTAAAAATTATATCAAATGTTTTTGTTTTCCATTTTTTTGTATTATCGACCTTATTGGGAGGACAGGAGATACATCCAAGATCGACTTGTTGCAGCAAACAGAGCTGTCTACTAAAATCCAGACTTCTCTCGCGCAGTTGCAAACACAGTATTTCTTCTTCTTCTTTCTTAGATCGACAGTCGTCCACTAAATATAGTATTTACAAAACAATAAAAATACCATTTTTGACGTATGACTGTGAATCATGGGTAATGTCAATCAAAGATAAACAAAATCTCGAAATTTTCGAGAGAAGAGTCTTACGAAAACTGTATGATCCAATCCGGGTTGAGGATGGTTGTTATAGAATCAGAAACTGCTGCGGATTTGCAAAGATGAAGATGTCGTTAAGTTCATCAAATCGCACCGACTCCAATGGTTAGGTATGCCATGTGCATGAGTAAGGAAAGTCCCCAAAAATCCTTCTTAAACTGCAATACAATAGCCACCAGATGTAAACGAAGACCTTGGAAACGCTAGAAACGGAAAATACATAACCGGTGGTTTACTTCCTTTAATCGTGTAACTAGGAGAAGGCTAGTTGATGAAGCTAAAGCTTGAGGATGATTGGAAACACAAATTTAAAGTGTGTATGTTTTTCTTTCAACTCTGTGCATTTGCTAAATCAAAGTCTAAACAATTCATTTATTCAATGTATTGTTCATAGCCAACCACTACTTTCGTCCAGTTCTCAATCAATTTTTCGGGCTATTAGCTGGTCTCTTAACATGACATGAAATGAGCCAATTTTCAATCTCTTAGAAAGGCCTAAGGCCGTGGCCAGTCAAATCACCCAACATCAACATTCGGTAGAACTAGTAATCCGAAGGTGCAACGTCTGGTGAATAGGGTGGGTGGGGGTAAAACTTTCCGTTTGGTTGGTTTCAAGTATGTGTTAACACACTTGCCTACTGGCATAAGACGCAAATTTGTTTTGCCCCAGTTTTTGTTTTTACTTTTTTCTTTCATTTCTCGATTCAAGACAATCAATTATAGCTCGCCCCATCGCCAGTTAAGATAAAAAGAAGCCTACAATATGCTCAGAAAAATACTATGCCTATCAGTGAAAGTCTTGTCGAATTCGATTTATGTTTTCTGAGATTAACACGCTCAAAAAGGCAGACAAAATTAAGAAAAATTACCCAAACCCAGCTCATGCAGAATACAGGGTGAAGAAAGCTAATATAGCACTTTACACGTATAAGAAAATGTTGGGTAAAAAATGGGGTTTTCAACCAAAGCTATCCAATTGGTCCTACACAGCTATTGTAAGACCGATACTAACATATGCGGCACTAGTCTGGTGGCCCGCAATAGAAAATAAATACAACCAAACCAAGCTGAGCAAGAAACATATCTCAGCATGTATCCTAACTATAGGAGCGCTTAGCACCAGTCCTACTGAAGCACTTAACGTACTAACACATCCATTACCATTAGATTTACACATAAAAACAATCGTTACATGCGGTGCCGTGAGACTCAAAGACATAGGAAGCTGGACAACAAGTCCGTACGTTCACAGCAAGATCCTTCTGAAGAGACCCTCACTGCTCAAAAACAAATCAGACTTCACAATTTCCGACCTTAACTTCCAGAAAGATTTTTCGGCACGTTTTATACCAAGAGCCAAATGGAGGAAAAGGAAGGCGATTGGCAGATTTGACATTGAAATCTACACTAACGGTTTTAAGATGAACTGTGGTGTGAGAGCTGGCCTCTATTCAATGCCCCTGAAATTATCCAAATCAATTATACTACCTAAGTTTGCCAGTGTATTTCAAGAAGAACTATTAGCAATCAGAGCTATCAAGGCATTAAATTCCAACTCCAGTTCATTCAATCTAGTCTTAAAATGCAGAGAGGAACTATAATTGGCTTCAAATTACGCTGACATGGGCTCGCAGTCATAGGAATATCGAGGGTAATGAGAAAGCAGATGAATTAGCAAGAAAAGGATCGGCACTAGATATAGCAGAGGCGGTGGCAGTTGCTACCCCATTCAATGTTATAAAAACCTCCTTTGCTTCACTCTAGTATGCTTTAGCCGAAAGAAGGTGGAAGCAGTCAACTATATACACTACAACAAAAAAAACGTGGCCGTCCCACAACATCCAGAGGACGAAGTACCTGTTAGGATGCTCTCGGATGGATCTCACAAAATGGATTTGAAAAAAAAAAATTAAGTAAAAAAAAGACATCACACGGCAACAGTGGTAGTAAAACGGCGCTAGTAGCTAATTAGTATACTCAGAATAGAAATACTCAACCACTTCGGCAACAACAACAATAACAAGAAAAAAAATGTTCTTTTAAAATCTGTTGCACTCCCTGCATTATTCACAATATTATTTTGGATACCATTTTCAATATACAGACGCGATGGTCCTACAAATTTATTATGGTAAAGAAATGCTCTTCTTTCTGAATATTTTTGTTTTTTTCTCAGAAGCTTATAACTTGCAAAAATTTAGTCAACTGCTTCGAATTTACCAAAGCGTACGAACTAGAAAATTATCTCTATTCCTTCAAATTGTCTCTGCAGGGAACGTAAAAACTTCACTTTATGAATATTTATTTGCATATTTTTTAATGCATGCATAATGCGGAAATTCCAGAATTTCTATGATAACAGCAATAGAAAGAGCAAATATTTTTGTGCTTTTCACATGCCTTAAATTATTTGTTCAATATTGTGCACGAAATAGTTGTTATGGCATATGGACGTATGTTCATATATAATATATATTCATATGTACATAAGTATATATACTAAATATACTCACATGTGGTATGTATATGTTTAAGTATGAAAGAACTTGTGAAAAGTTTAGTAAAACAATTAAAGCTTTTTACCTGGAAATTACATACGAGCAAGTAGATTTTAAGTTGTTTGTTTCAGTGAAGAGGGATGTAAAATTAGTCATAGAACCAACCTATGAGTACAGCAATAATGGGTGGGATCAAGACAATCAATTCTAAGATTTTTTTCTGTACGTGTTGCCAAGTTTCCTGCCGAAAAAAAACCAAAGCCGGCTTTAGACCAGATTTATACTTATTCCATGTATGTGTGTATGCATGTCGGCAAGTTATTTTTCGTGGACTAGCCAGCTGAATCTAATAGGGCCTTGAAAACTCATTTGACCTGCCTGCCTCGTCGGATATTAGTAAACGCAAATTTATAGTGCCTTTGCCACGCATTCACTAGAATTAGTTACGTGAGTATAGCTTAAATATTAAAATTAAATAAATAATAAATAAAATAAATTAATTAATTAAGAATTTCTTAGTTATGCAAGACGAGAAGTTTATTTGTAATTTATTTATTCCTAATTGTTAAAGCAATAACTGGAAGCATTGCTGCGTTGCTTAAAAGCGATTTCAAAACAAAATCTTTCGAAACTGACACATCAGCAAATAATTTAAAACATTTAACTTGAAATGTTGGAGCTTCAGTGGCACATAGGGAGCGCTTTTCTTTGATGGCACTAAGAGAATTTCCGGCCATCAACAAAATATATTGTAGACCAAGCAAATGTATTTACATATATATGTACGTATGTAAGTATGTACATACAGTTTGCGTCATATTTTCAAAATATTCGATAAATTTAACTTAGTCATATTTTATGGAGAGCTCATTGAGGTATTTTCTCACCGAAATTCATGTTGATAGTCTCTAGCTGAAATTATTGAAGTAATGACCCTCTTAAGTGTTTTGGTAGTATAAAAATGTAAAATGAAATACTTAAAATATGCAAATTTTATTGACTGGAAATTCTAAAGCATCTACTTAAATATTTCCTCATATAAATAAAAACACGGAGTTTCGGTTTTAGTGTAAGTGCTTTTATTTAATTTTTTTTTCTATTTTCTTTATTTTTCTCTTTTTTTCTTCTTTTGTAGTTTTATACAAAAAAATGAACACAAAATATATCACAGTTTCTTATCACAATTTATCATAAATCTAAATTTACGGAGCCTGCCAAAAATGTGCGAAGTAATGTGAAATATACTGCACCTACCCATTTTCGCCATTTTCCGGTTTTTAGATTTACGATAAATACACATAAAATATCACAGTCAACCCGATGCTTACAAATATTTTAAAAATAAAATGCAATTATAGCAAATGGGTGTTTTGTGTATTTGTGTGGCCAAAGGTCACCACAATCACTTTATTAGAATATCACTGTTGGACCTGAGTGACTACCAGCAGAGTATCGATATTGGTGAATGTGAGGCGACCTGCGAATAGAAAAATGAAAATAAATAATGTGTTGATTGTGCTAAATATATTTTTAAATTTAAAATATTTTTTGTGTAATTGTTATTCATTTTATGAGCAAATAAAGTTTAGGTGGAGATAGAAAAAAATTTGTATAGTTAAAAAAAAATGCTTTCTTGCGATTTATGTATATTAGTTTAATGCAATTGAATTCAATTTATTTTAATTTATGTAATAGTTTAATTAATCTAATTAAATTATAATTTATTTTACTTCCATTAAATTTTCTAGACTATGAATTTTTTTTTTTTTTTGTTCTTTTTTTAATCAACCTAATTTAATCTAATTCAATTTTAATTTATTTTACTTGAATTCAATTTGTAATTTATTATTTTTCAATTAATTTAATTTAATTTATTTTACTTGAATTCAATTTTTAATTTATTATTTTTCAATTAATTTAATTTCATTTCATTTAGCTTTAATATATTTAATATTTTATTTTATTTTGTTTTGTATTTTTACTTTATTTAGTTTACCTTACTTTAACTTATTTTATTTTACTTAATTTTATTTCCCTCATCTTTACTTTAATTTATTTTGCTCAACTTATTTTTACTTTATTTAAATTTATTTTTTTTACTTTGTTTTCTTTTTAGTTTATTTTACTTTATATTTTATTTACTTTACTTTAATTTAATTTATTTTTTTAGTTAATTTTACCTCACGTTTTTTTTATATTTTATTTTATTTTTGGTTTATTTTTTTACTTAAATTTACTTTATTTTATTTTGTTGTATTTTATTTGTGTTTATTTTATTTTTTGTTCATTTTGCTTACCTTATCTTTACTATGATTATTTTATTTTATTTTATTTCATTTTATTTTATTTTATATTATGTTTTTAGTTAATTGTACTTCACTTTACCCTTTTTTATTTAATTTAAATTTATATGATTTTATTATTTTAATTATAATATTTTATTTTATTTTATTTCGTTTTTTTCGTTTTTTTTTTTATTTTGTTTTATTTTATTTTATTTTATTTTATTTTATTTTATTTTATTTTACTTTATTCTTTTATATCATTTGTTTCATTACTTTCCTATCCAAATTTTTTTTAACTTCAACAAAATATACCTTGCATCGATTAAACTTACACTCACACACACACGGAAGTTGAAATTCACTTTATGCTTACCAACATTGTGACTTGGCTGTTGCCTAACTGTCCCCATTACCAACTCCGTTACTGCGCTGCTGTGCAATTTTCCATACGCAGCTCAGCTCTTCCGCTATCGGCTTTCCACAGGACACAACTTGTGCTTAGCGACATAAATCATTGAAAATTTTAGGAAAATTTCTTCCAACCGTATAAGTTAGATATTTAAAAAAAAAATATCACAGCTATTTCGTAAAGTTATCAACAAATTATCGCGATAACTTTTAGAAAATTTCGATCGACTTTTATTAATTAATTTGTTCGTATTTCGTTCGCTGTAGAACTTTAATAAGAATTTACGCAATTTTCTTAGCTGTTCTGCAAAATTTTACGTAAATTTTTCCACCCAACTGAATTGTTCATTGCTGAACAACTCAGCATTTCCTACTTTTCCCATTTTCGTTGTACACTGTTACGGTGCTTTATATCGACTAAACCAAAAGTGTACAAAATTTTCACAGCTACTCATAAATATTGTATTTTTATAGCGGAGGTTCCTATCTGCATACTTGTGCTTGTACGTACATCTACATACGTATATCTGTATTGACTTCATTTGCTTTCAGCTGTTCACTCATGCTCACGTCAGCCAATTTTCTTTCACTCAATGTGCAAAAAGTAGACTCATAATAATTGTGGCACTTACAAAAAAGTGTTTATCGAATATGAGCAAAGCACAACGAATGCAAAATATAAGGCAAGTATACTCGTATGTTCTCTACATTGAGTAGGCAACCAAAGGAACAAAGAGCAACAGAATCAGGCATTTGCGCTCTTTACCAATGTGCAGCAACATTAATTTTGAGCACTGCAATCACTTCTCGTTCCCTCTGTGGATGTGTGCGCACGCATAGAGCGAAGTGTCATGGAACGAGTTTTAATGCAGTGTCAATTTATTTACTCCTTATATACCTTTGTGCTTATACTTACATATATATGTGCCTCGATAGATATAAAAAGCTACTGGTTAGAGCCGGTTTGTGAGCGCTGAACAGCTGTTTAATGCACATTGAACACAACGCAACGGGCCCCTTTTCTGCACACCGAAGCAAAGGAGTGTGTGCAGAGAGCACACAAAAAGGCGTTCAACACAAGTAGCGAAATATTTCTGAACTCTCTCTACATGGGTAAAAATAAATTCATTTTCCACTTTTTCAAGCAAAGTCTCTATTACTTATATATATATACATATATATCTACATATTTATGGATGCTTGCATGATTTCCTCAGGTTTTTCCGATTTTTTGCGTACATTTCATTTGCTGTTTATACACTTTAACCCTTTCGAATACATGTGAAATAATGTACAATTTCGTCTCTTCCTGCTCTTCCTCCGGCAGTTCAGCCAGCTTCGCGCCCACCATTCGATAGAAAGCCTCATTTTTATTAGCTTCAGCTGGAGTTGTATGGCGTTGTTTCAGAAGTTCTTCTACATTTTTCATAAAAGTTGAGAGGCTTTCTTGTATTTCACTAAGTTGTGTAGATGCTTCAGGGATGCGTGCTCGTGTTTGATGCAAGGATTCAACTGTGGCGATTTCAATGGGTAAAGTATTCTCGCAATCCATGTCAGGCATTGACATGAGAGAATCTTCAGTTTCTTCGTTAGACTCAGATTTTTTAAGCTTAGTTTTATGTCTAGAAAATAATTCATAAATTATAACAATGCTTTCTCAACAGTTATGTAATTATTTATTTAAGTATTACGTTCTGGATTGAATGTGGGCTCTCAGAAAACCCAGGTGTGGGTAAAGCTCCCAATTACTTTCAATATCGGTCAGTTTTTTGTTTGCAGTTTTTTTGGCAATCAATTTGACATAACGATCTCTAATTACACGCCAGCGTGAGCAGCATTCGTCTCCTATGAATGTTGAATCGTGTACGAATTAATGAATTCAATTCACGAAGTATAAGGAGCTATGAATATTTTACCAGAGGATTTCAAAATAGCGCCGATCTCTGTCCAGCCCTTGTTGCGAAGCTTGGAATTCCGATAGCCCGCTTGACATTTTGTATAAAAAAATGGGCGCTTATGTACTTCGCGTATCAATTTGAAATCATCCATTATCTAAAATGTTATGTAACAATACCATTTCGTGTTACAAATTTATTTTTTTAGATACTTACTATTTTTATAAATTAATACGCACTTGTGGAGTTCTCAACCAAACTTTTGTATGTTCTAACACAGCAACGCTTAAAAAACAACTAGCATTTTTTATGTTTTCATGCGTTTAGTTTGCTCTCAACGCGCATAAACGGAGAGAAAATTAAAGACCGCAAAGTCGGTGCCGCATCAAAACGCACTCAAACGTGCTTTCATCGTAGGCTCTCACTACTACGCAGAGAAAATGGACTTTGCATGATTTTGTTTTATGCTTCGCAATGTTGCTTTTTCTGTCACTTCGTGGGGGTTGAAGTCAATCTCTTTTCGAGAGTGCGATTCGTATGCATTTAAAACTTGTATGTGTGTATTTCAACATGGGCAGCCTGGTAATCTGGTTTGCTTTTGTACAAAGTATGCACATCTGATCGCTCACTTGGGTATGCACACATGCACACACATACAGATGGATGTAAAAGCATGGGCTAGATTTATGTATGGAATGGCATCTACTCGCATATGTGTCGGTTTGTATCTTTGTAAATGCACAGCTGATTAAGCATTTCTGCACTTTTATTCCTTATTGAGCTACTTTTAACCTTTGTATACACCAGATAGATAGCTTCTTTGATGGCTATGTAGAAACAAAATTATATGTTGGATATATAAACCCATGTAATAGTGTAAAAATATGTATCTACGAGGCAATAAAACATACGTGTATGTATGCTACACCATGTCTGTATTTTTTTTACTTTAAAAACGCAAATATTAGTTTATTCATGTAAAATATTTTCCCATATTTTTTAATGCGCAGAAATTTCACTCCCTCCTTGCCTCAAACATATTGACTTTCAACCTCAGCGTTCTCTCGCCATTTATTAATAGATTTTCTATTAATATAGGCCAACCTTAATTTTTTGTTCCTTTTCCTCAGGCTATATATTCATTTTTTCAATCGTAGCTGTGCAAATATGGGTTGCAACCTGCAAGTAAACAAACTACAGTCAACAAGTATTTTTTAGTAAAAAATATTTTTACTAAGTAAAACCAGCGCTAATGTTCAGCACTGCAGTAAAATAAACCAAGGTAGTTTTTTTGTACCAGTCGTAATAAAACTCTGACTAGGTCTTTGTTCCGATAAGTGAGCGATTCCATATCATGTGATGCAAGTTTTTAAACATAGTTGTAAATTTATCCGAAAACTGTTTTATTTATAGGCAAAGTAAAAGAAATTTTTGAAAAATTTCACTAATTTTGGAATTTATTCAATGTTGAAAATTTTGGTATACAGTTTTTTAAAGTAAAATATTTTCGGTTCTTTTCAATGTTTTTATAATTTTTCACGATAAAATATATTTTAAACAAATTTTTTTTTTGTGGAAAAAAATTTTACATTTTTGAAACAAATTCAAGAATAAATTATATTATTGTTAAGAATTTTTTTAAAAACGCCCACTTCCAATTTTTTCCTTATTTTTGTCATTAACTATACTCAGTATTCCCTGCATAGTTTCATAGTATGATTCCCTTAGCTTGAATAAAAAGTAAACACAAACAGTTTTGAGGAAATTTAATCATTTTGAAATTTATTCATTGTTGAAAATGTTGATATGAAGTTTTGAAAAAGCTTGGGTTCTTTTCAATATTTTTATAATTTTTTTTTAATGTTGATTTTAATTTAATATTTTTTCTAAGAACTTTTGGAAAAAAATGTGATGTCATTTTTTGAAAAACCTCCCGATTTTTTCCTTGTTTTTGCCCTTAACTATACTCAGTACTCCCTGCATAGTTTCATGGTTGGATTCTCTTAAATTTTCGAGTTAGCGGACGTAATAAGCGATAATGAAGCTCGCTGCATGAATTTTAATATAACTCGAAAAGTTATGCGAATAAAACGTGAAACTTTCAGGAATTGCTCAGCATAGTATCAGCTAATATTAAAAATAATAAGCAAAAAATAGAAAGGGGGCGGTTTTTCAAAAATTACAAAAATATTTTTTTTTTCTAAAAATTTTAAATAAAAAAAAAATAAAATTGTTTTCCAAAAAAAATTTTTTTTTGAAAAGTCGATATATTTTATACTAAAAAATTTAAAAATCTTAAAAACAACGGAATCTATTCCACGTGTAAGTAACTCTATACCAATTTTCGGCATTGAATAAATATTATACAGTCGAACTTCCATATAGTGAATTCGCACGGGACCTGAAAATCACTTCACTATATAGAAACTTCATTATAAAGAAACATTGATTTTTTATGTAATTTTATTTAAAATAATCAGTGAGTTTGGTTTGAATTACAGTCTTCCATTTTTCATTTTCAATAAAAGCTTCCAAATCATGTGGAGAGTTGAAAACATTAATCGGCACGTCATTCCTCATTTCCACAAAGGCTCTAATTACGCTAATGGATCAACGTAGGTAATGCCTCCTCAGTTTCTGCCAATTCTTCAACGGTCAAATCGTGTTCATCGTTATCTGAAATAATATTTATATATTAAATTTTTGTTTGACTATAAAAAGATAAATGCTTACCAGGTTCAGCTGGAACTCCGCGACTTTCAAAAATGCTGTTGAGAATATCTTCTTCGGATGGTTTGTCCCAAGTCTGCACACCATTATCAACATTTACGTAGTCATCAAACGATGCTTCGATATTTGCTACTTTTTTAAATGAAGACTGTAAAGCGGCCTAATCCGATATTAAAAGAAGGTCCTCTTCATCCCAATGTTCAAATGGAATCTGCATAACATCTTTTGAAAATCCAGCCTTTTTAAAACAGTTGGCAACTGTTTCTGGTTTAACATAGACATTCCATATATTGCTAAGATTTCGAACTGCTTGCAGCAAGTCTATGGCCATAACAGAATTTCCCTCATCCACTTGAGTCAATATATTCGTTAAAATTCGTTTTCTGTAATGTTGTTTCATGTTGTAGATAATGCCTTGGTCCATTGGTTGCAGTAACGAAGTCATGTTGGGAGGAAAATAAGCGAGATGAATGTTTCTCAACTTGTCTCTTACATCTTTAGGGTGGGCAGTGCAGTTATCAACAAAAAACAACACCTTTCTGTTTTGATCACAAAATTTTTTGTCGAGTTTTACAATCCATTTCGTAAAAATCTCACTGGTCATCCATGCTTTTTTGTTAAACTCATAATCGACACCTAAAGATTTTATTCCCTTGAAGTACCTCGGATTTTTGGCCTTTCCGATTACTAGCAATTTTAGCTTTTCTGATCCAGTCATATTGCTTCCCACCAGGACAGTTATTCTCTCCTTGCTTTGCTTCCCACCAAAGCATTTTTCATTTTTGAATGCCAGTGTTTTAGTTGGCAAGCATTTGAAAAACAAAGCAGTCTCGTCGGCATTAAAAATGTCGTTAATGTTGTAATTTTCAATTAATTTCGGTAAGACGTTCGTCACCCATTCATCACGGTTTTCTATGTTGGTGTCAGCACTTTCCCCACATAATGTCTTTTGAATAACGCCATGCCGACTTTTGAACTTGTCTAACCAACCTGTACTTGCCTCAAATTCGTGGTGTCCTAGTGCTTCCGCAAAATCTTTGGCCTTTTGCTTCAATAATGGTCCAGATAAAGGGAGATTCTTACCACGTGCAACGAGTAACCATTTCAGCATTGCTTCGTCAATATCCTCAAAATGACAAGGTCGAAGTCTTTTGCGTTTGGTATTTACTGCCACATCCTCCGCATTTTTTAAAATCACTTCCTTATTTTTTAAAATATTTGATAAAGTGCTGGGAAGAACTCCGAATTCATTGGCAATATCTTTTTTTTTTCTTTCCTTCATTAACTTTGTTAATCATTAATAACTTTTTTTCAAGCGAAATGCTGCTTCGATGCATCATTTTAACTTCAATCACGGAATAAAACTGTAATAGCTCAGCTCTCTCTGTTTTAATTTCCACATCTAACTGTAATTTTTTGCAACAGAAAACTTTTGAAAAAATTCACTATATGGAGACAAAAACTTAGGACGCTTGAATTTCCAGCTGTAAAATTTGTTCATTATATAGAAAACTTCACTATATAGAAATTCATTATAAGGAGACAAAAATACACCGAAAGTAGAACGAAAAAGCAGTGTCTTCGAAACCAGTTCATTATAAGGAGAGCTTCATTATATGGAAGTTCACTGTAGAGAAGTTCGACTGTATTAAAATTATTAAATTTTTTTTTAAACTTTTTCGGTTATTTCTTATTACACTCGTACACCCATGTGCAATAAACGTTTGCCTTGCCGAAGAGAGATAAAAAACGTTTGTGTTATTTTGATGATACATATGAATGTATGTATGTATGTATGCACCCAGGAATTGCACCCATAACCGTTCATATAGAAAAAAAACGACGAACAATGATTCTATGCAGCTTGCAATTCATTGCACAGTGTAACAAATTTGCCTCCTGCCTGGTATAATATTAATACTTAATTCTTGCTTTGAATAATTGGCTTGAAATTTTATGTTGAACTATTCAAAACTGTCAGATGTTTGCGTAGTGATAACTCAACCCTATTTTACTAACAATTTGTCCAAAACTTTATCTTCGGTCATCTGCGACTAAGAACTCGGTTATTCATCGCCTCTGCTATATTGTTGCCTTCGTGGTATGAATGGTACGCAATTTGTTTTTTATCGCATCAAGTGGACTGACATCCAGTGAATTTCTTTACTATGACATGAAATGAATGAAAAGGTTGAATACCTGCTTAGAGTCCCTATATGCAGCTTCTTTGGGTGGGACGATTAGCGAATTTTTACTACAGGAGTTTCCTATTACGTCGAGTTGAAATGGAGTAAAATAAACTGTGCGAGTATTAAAGAAATTCATTATTTTATTTGAGAGATCAATTATATGAGAAATATGTTGTTCAAATGTCTGCCGCGGCGCTTAGCATGATGGCACGGATCCGAGAGGTTTAATGTTCAATAAATCTGCTACAAACATTCGGCCGAATTTGAAAAATAGTCTGAGTCGCTTTGACTTTAAGGTAATCAGTCGATTGCGGCTTGTTGGCATATACCTCCGACTTAACAAAAAGTTCTATAGGGAAAATTGCCGCAATGTTAGGACGCTCACGGCACTTCACCTCCACAACAGGTAACCACACAAAATAATGCATAAGAAAGTTTTATCATTTCTACTTCTACTCAATTTTGTAATTTGCCTTGTTGATTTGGCAACAGTAACTTTTAATTCAGTTTTACAGATGTCATAAAAAATATGACCGCCACAGGTAGTTAACTTCGAACCTTCTCTATCCTATCCCTGTACAATAAGGTACTGTTACAAGAGGATTTTAGCGTTGGGAAAACTGATCTGGATATTAATTGTAATAAATCCTCAAGAGCCGAAACAAAGTCTGGTCAAACGAATTACCGGTATTCATATACACTCTTGAATACCTCATCTTTTTCTTCAATCCCGGTTCAAGCCGGTTGGGCAATTTGTGACTATCATTCTGTAGGGTCTGAATTTTGAACTCATTGAGTTTTTTCTAATAGCCATCGCTCCTGTGCAGGCAATGACAAACCTTCCGGGTGTGTTTCTGGCATGAAAATGTCCGCCGGTCGGAGGCGGCATAAAACTATAGGTA
Organism: Anastrepha ludens; assembly: GCF_028408465.1. Lineage (NCBI taxonomy): Eukaryota > Metazoa > Arthropoda > Insecta > Diptera > Tephritidae > Anastrepha > Anastrepha ludens. Next base: position 111,889,712 of record NC_071500.1, on the reverse strand, counting down.
CTATTCATGGAACAACATCAAGACGCACAGCGTAATAGAATCCGAAGGGCGTCAAAAAAATGAAAAACTGACAACATTTACTTCGCTCCGGTTAATAAAATGCACACTGTACAGTCTCAGCGCACTGTTCTCCTCACTGCAGTCGTGTTGTTTGTGTGATGTAACAGTGCGATAAGCCGATGGCAGTCGATTTATCAATTCAAGTGCACCGTGCGGGTTCGTAAAGTTGGGAGAATCGTACAATTGCACCTCACACATGAATATCTTGACTTGTACATACATACATGTGCACGTTAGCACATTCGTACCATTGAAATGACAGAAAGTAATGAGAAATATTAAACCCAAATGAATGCATACGATCTTACATGCACACACACACGCATGAGCATAGGAGTTTACGATTATCACATGTTGTACACTTTTTATGCCTCATACATACACACATACATGCGCATTCAGCCAAGTGAGTTTACACGATTCTTTTGCACTTTTAACTGCTGCGCTGCTCTTACAAGGCACCTGTGTAGCTGTGTTTGTGCACCTACTCGACTGCTCAGTAATTGCTATGAGATGCGTGCAACAAAGGTCATGAATAAATTGCCGTTTCGAAATGAGATTTGTTTCCTTGATTTTACGTCAGCATTCGTAATGGCTCGCCTCACCGTGTCTCAGCGCTCCCTGCAGTGGCGTTTCATGCGCCTGTATGTCCGTGTGTGCGACGTTGGAGCGCCTCCTTTTCGGAATTGCTATTTTTGTGCAACTGCAAAAGGGCGGAGACATAAGCCGGCAATCTGTGTGCAACTATAATTTACTTGTTTTTTTGTTTTGTTTCTTTTTGTAAATTATTGTAGGCGATATTTAAATTTTTGTGTTTTTTTTTTTTGTCCCAACACTTGAAAAATACTTGCCGCTGCGCCAGGGTGGCTTGTGAAATATTTCATATTTTCAACGAACATTTACGCTGCTAATGATGAATCGCATGCGATTGCACTTGTCTCTAATGTACTTGAGGTTTGAAAGTATTTCACACTCAGCGAACTTTGTGCACATTTTTGGTAGCAAATTATTTGCTATATGGACGCTATGAGTTAGTGACATTGGTATTGAAAAACTCAACAAACTGAAAATAGAAAAAGTAATTTACAATGAAAACCACATTTTCATGAAATTTTTGAATATTTTTATTTTTCACAATTAAATTTATTTGATAACGATATCGTTGTTTGTAGATATTACCCAAAATGATATTCAGTTTACGATCAGTTACTTGATTTTGAATATGCGTACTTTTCTTTGTAATGGTTATCTGCTTGTATGTCATATGTTTTGATTAGTTAATGCTTAAATTCTGCCAATACTCAAGTTTCATTAATAAAAAACACAAATCTAATATTAATGCTTTGAAAAAGTGTCTCTGATTCATTCCATTAAAAATTTTCAAATTCAAGAATAAAAACAACTGATTCGCCTTAGAATCTTGTTTACTAATTTCAAAAACATTTTAAAAAACTTTTCTCATCTATAATTTTTTTTATTAATTTTGGATTTTTTTTTTAATACTATTTTTTCTTCTAGGTAAATGTTTATGATGATGTAATACACATTTTGATCTTTGAATTATTTTAAGTGCTTAGGAATTTATGTATATATGGCAAACTTACTGGGAAATTCCGAATTCTTGCGGTCATATTTGTCATAGAAATTTGTTACTAACCATATGAGATAGAAGTTCCAAAAACAAAACCAAAAACAGATTACAAAACGGAATCAAAGCAAATAATGTGGCTATTCTATCAAAATTGAGTATCAAAACAAAATACTTTCAGGCTTTCTAATGCATTGAATCGGTTCGATAATAGTTGGCGAATATTTTTTTATTATTTTAACTATTTTTTTATCATATCAAATATTTTTTCTATAACTTTCATTTTTTTTTTTTTCAATATTAAATATTTTTTTATATGATCACAAATATGCGCGGTCTAACATGTAGTTACCATTATCATACCCTAGGACACTCGAGCATAATACAAATATTTTATAAAAATTCCAAGCAAGGAAGATTGAAGCGCACCGCTTACTCCTTTATTTTCGATTACCCAATCTCTTACAGCGTTTTCCGAGCTGAAGTCAAAAACAGGCTCCGATCTTTGTCATTTCCACTTCTAACCTCTCTGCAGGGGATGAACAAACCAACAGACTCGGCCTAACTTGGCGCCTGAGTTCTACCGAGAAAAAAATTATACGGCAGATGAGCTCATTATTCCTGTATTGGAATACAATGACATCGGCTTCGAAAGACTTTGACTTTGAAAGATCGACACTCGAACGGAAGCGAACTCGAGGTGTGTGCTCTCGGAAAAGAGGGCATATTGTACTGCTAACTATGCAGGATGAGACGGAAAAGACGGTCTCTCTATTACGCCCAGCACTCAGAACTCCATTTTCGCCAAATCTAAATCAGGTGACGGATATTGACTTTAATCCTTCGTTAATAGTCCGGGTCTAGCGAAGTCTGGCCAGACTGGCTTTTTCGACTTTGAACGTGAATTTAACATATTTCTATTATAGCAATCGACTTGAGCTTCCAGGTAGCTTACTAAAATTTAATTTTCTATCGATTTATGGATATAACCTTTTAAGAAGGATCCTCGAATAGGACAAAAAAGGGAAGACACGCGTGCCCAACCGAAGGTTTTAAAAAAAGGAGTCCAATGAGGAGTTAAGGGACTGATGAGAATTGTTAGCCTGTACAACCTAATCCACTATTACATTCCAATCAAGATTTTAATTCAAACAGTTGATTCTAAAGTTATGTATCTCTTTTAGGCAAATTAATTAAAACCAATAGCCCATCAACAATAAAATATTTTGCAGAAAATAGTAAATTATATTAGAAATACTATAAAAGGTACAAATTTTGCCTAAAAGAAGGATAGATCAAGTATATTAGAGCAAACCACAAAATATTGAAAAATTATTAAAAAAAAAGGAAAATAACACATGGGCTAAAAAGACTCGTGCCCAACACATAGATCCCTATAGTTTTATTGTATTCACCTCTTTTTCAGTTAGTACTAACCTTAAGAATACAGCTGTTAAAATTTCATGATATTCTATTTATTAATTCGTGAGTTATTGTGCTAAGAGTGACACTACTTTTATTATTTCAAAATAATCGATGAAAAAGAATTTCGTGTTTTAATTTTGCACTGCCTCTTGATGGGGAAAAATACCGTTTAAGCGAAGCAACGGCTTGAGAAGTATTATGGGAACTCCGCACCATCAGATACAACAATTAAATGATGGTTTGCTGACTTCAAACGGAGTTGTAGAGTCGCCGATGGTGCACAACGCAGTGGACATTCAAATGAGGCGGTAACACCAGAAAACATCAAAAAAATCCACAAAATCGTTTTGATTGATCGAAAAGTGATATTGCGTGAGTTTGCTGACATCGTAAAGATGTCCAAAGAAGGTATTGGCTTTATATTGCATGAGATGCTTTCCATTTCAATTCAACCGGGCTATTCGGGACATGTTCTTCGATTTCGAAGTAACTCAAATATGTTGCTCTCTGGTCAAAATAATGAGACACGTAGTTTTTTGTTCGCCCGAATTTTTTTTTTTTTTAAGATTTATCGGCAATTTTATTTTTTGCCTCAAAATCGATTTTTTTAATTATATAAGAAAATTTTTTGTTTAAATGCTCATAACTTAGTCAAAAATGAACCGATTTTAATGATTCTGGGTTCAAAATGATCGTAATTACTTGCACGAGCGACTTCATGTAGAAACAATTGCAAAAAAGTAGTTGAACATATTTGAGTTACATCGAAATCGAAGAACTTGTCCCGAATAGCCCGGTTGAATTGAAATGGAAAGCATCATGAGCGTTTGACTATGAGAAAGCTCTGTTCAAAGTGGGTGCCACGTCTGCTCACTCCTGACCAAAAACAAGAACGTGTTGATGATTCTGAGCAGAGTTTGGCCGTGTAAAAACAGAATTTTTGCATCAATATGTGACAATGGATGAAACATGGATCCATCACTTCACGCCGGAGTCAAAACGATCGTCATCTGACGTCACAGCAACTGGTGAACCTCGTCCAAAGCGCCCGAAAGCACAACACTCGGCTGGAAAGGTTATGGGCTCAGTATTTTGGGATGTGCGTGGTTTGATATTCATCGACTGTCTTGTGAAGGGAAATACCATCAGCAGTGAATGTTATATAGCGTTACTGCAGCGTTCGAGGGCCGAAATTGCAAAGAAACGTCCGCATACGGCAAAGAAAAAAATTTGCTTCATCAAGACAACGCACGAATGGAGAGGTTCGCGCTGAAACTAAGGCCTATTTTGAGGCAAAGGATAAATCGTTCTGCAAAAGTGGTATTGAAATGTTAGAGCGACGCTGGATTGATTGCATTGCTCTTGGTGGAAATTACGCTAATGAATAAAGCTAATTTTGAACGAAAAAAAAAACGTTTTTTCTTTGTTAGGCCCGGGGCTTTTCAGCCCATGTGTTATGTAGTTTAAATTTCAATGTCAATCACTTGCATTTTTCGGCTCATTTCCCTTATACAAAAAGATATTTGTTTATCTACTGTTTGTATGGGTTTGTGGTGATAAAATTCTAACAGCAAAAACTGATTTAGCGTTTTCTTTATTTCACTTTTGCAATTTCTTTTCACAATAATTCATTAGTTCATTTGGCATTTTACAATTCATGTACATATTTCATAGGTTTTGTATGTAACAGCTAAAATTGTTATAAACATTATGAGTTTTTCTTTATTTCTTGTTTGATTTCATTTAAATAAAGTTTAGTGTCCCCACTAACACAGTGTTGGCTTATTCCAGCATTTCTTAGAATACTTTCGAGATATTTATCATATTTTTCATAATTTTTTGTTTTTTGTTTTCCTAAGTATGTATGTTTGTATGTATATATCTCTTTCGTTCCTAGACTTAATTAGTTTTGCTTGTGGTTTAGTCGCGTTGTAAAGAACTTAAAAAGTACGCAAATCAAAAAAATGTTCATCTATAAAATTTTAAAACTAGATTTTTATGACTTAAACTGTGACTTGCACGGCAAATTTGTATGGATGTTGTTGTGTTTTCATTTAAATATTTTTTTTCTCAGACGGTTTTTGAAAATCTTGCATTTTGCATTTATGTCAGTATTTTCGAGTGGTCGGCAGTTAAGCAAATCATTTTACAGTCATTTCAACTAACTACATACAAACATTCTAATATTTAATAGTAATTGTAAAAATGATAAATAACAGAGCGTTGAGTGTGCAGCTGCAGTGGGGCGGACCAATGCAGTCAGTCAGCAGCAAGAGATCAACGTCTGGATTAGCAAAATAGTAGACTTTTCATTTTTATTTTTAGTTTAAGTTTTTTTTTTGTTTGCTGCATGACACGAGAGGACGAACGAGTGCATTATGCGGCAGAAATGAATGCAGTTGCATGCCACATATCAACGCTTTACCAACACCATAAATTCTCATTTTCAAATATTGTAGTTCTTTTCTTTATTTTAATTATTTTAAAGCTGCTTGCATGGACTTAAATTTAAATGCTATACTGTTGTTGTATAGTTTGCATTGTATAATAAATTCAAAATTAAAATGACTTTCTTTCAAAGAAGCTACCAAAGTGTACAGAATGTTTGTGGGAGGAGTGTGAATGGAAAAGTGGTTTCTAACAACGAACATATTTATAAAAAGGCACAAAAACTAATTCGAGATTGTTTAGAAGAAAGACTTTCATATAATCAGCAATAAATTTAATTGCAGTAAATTTAATTTTTCTCAATTTATATAACTATTTTTGTTTTTAGAAAAATGTGCAAATTGTATATTATACAATACTTTTTTCGAATGAAAATTAGAAAAACTTGAATTTTTTTAAATCGCAAATTCCTAAAAATATACATCTTTCAAAGGAGAGAAAAAAATATATTGGTGCTCAAAAATTAATTGAAAAGTATTTTGCGAGTACAAACTTTAAGCAACTTTTCACCCGCTGTTTTTTTTTTTGGTTTTTTTTTTTTGCAATAGCAGCAACAAAAAGTAATCGCCATGATTGCCATGACAGCCGTTTCTACGTGACCAGAATTACTCGAGTTTTGCCCGACCAAGGGCTTTCGCCGCAGTAAACTAGTCCTGTCTAGAGCACCGTACCTTAGAGAACGCCATGAGCCTTTTAGATATACTCCTGGAGCGTGAGTGACAGTCCTGGCGATTAAAAGTGTCGCTACAGTAACATCAACCCAACTCTATGGAGAATAAAAAAATACCATAACGGTATTTTTGGTTTAGCACATTTACGGACCACAAAAAATATATACATATTTTTTTCATTTATTTGGTAGTGCTACTCGTACTTTAAAAGTTACACAAGTGAAAGCAAAAAACTAATTTAAAAAATAAAACAAAAAAACGAATATTTGTAAAAAATTATTTTACTGTTTGTGTTGAAAGAATAAAGATTAAATGAATATTTGTTTTTCCCTCTCTCCCTATGGTTTATTTAATATTGGTTTCAAATATTTAAAAATACAAACAATTTATAATTTTTTTTTTAATTTTATTATTTGATTTTAAATTTTATATTATTTTTATGTGTCAAAAAACAATTATAATTATAATTATTTATATAATTATAATATATAATTTGTTTTGTTTTTTGTTGTTTTTTTAAACAAATATTATATATTTTTTTATTTTAAATTTTAAAATTTTTTTATTCGGAAAACATAAAATTTTTTTATTTTATTTAATTATCATCAGCACCTTCCCTAGTTCGAGTAATTTGCAAAAAAAACTTTCGAATTTTTATTGAAGTGCCTTAAGATTGAGTACCAATATTGAGTTATTCAAAACTTAAGGGGGGAGCCTTTAATGAACATTTAAAAAGTATAAAAAATGTTGGTACTGGTTAAAATAAGTTGAAAAAAATGTTTAACATACAAATTAGTAGTGCGCTGCAACGCTGGAGTTTCCAACTGGTGTACAAGATACAACTCGTAATTATTATCTAAAGCAAAAAATTCAAATGGATTTCTAATTATCATGATTTTTTATTCTAGATGAACTAAAAGAACTGAGAGAAATTCCAAAATTTCAAATTTTTGGAGATTTTAAAGAAAAAAATGCCTTTCTATAAAAAAAAATTCACTTCAACTTGGTATAAAAATCTTGAAAAATTTGTTTTTATCTATTTTGTTAGTTCAAATAGAAGAGAATTAAATACTGGAGGGAACAAGCTATGATTCATTTCAAAAGGGGCATTAGTTTTTTTTTCATTCATGTACACCAATTCAAAGAAATCATAAAAATGAAAAGTGGAGAAAAGAAGATAAAGTTTGTGCTATAGCTGTCCGGTCACAGCGTAACTACCTAACGCTCGCCTACCTTTGGCTTTGTATCTACGGAAATATTGAGAATTAGGCTCTGTAACTTTGTGTGAATATTCTGAAATATATTAGGAATCGCTTAAAACAAACAAAAAATTAATTTTTTGACCTTATAAACCAGGCTCCCCCCTTAACGTGCCAATTATTTGCGTTTATTTTTATATTGAAGAAAATTTATTGAAGTAATTCGCAAAAAACTTCCTTCGAATTTTATCGAAGTGTCTTGAGGCTGGAAACTAATTTTGAGATATTTTATACTTCATCTGCCAACTATTTCCATTTTTTTTATAGTAAAAAGGCTTAGACGAGTAGTTCGAAAATTTTTAAATTTTTTAGAAAAATTTTAATCATTACCCGCAATTGATCAGTAATAACTTTTTTATTTTTGCTAATTATATGCTTGCAAGATATCAAAGATCAATTTTTTTTAATTGTTATATAATATTAATTTGGTATATATTTTTTCCTTGATTATATGACTTTCAAATATATATTTTTTCCATTTTTTTAGCCTTATTTCGCCTTTCACCATCCAAAATTTGTTTATTTTAAAGGGGTGAAGAATTTTATCGATTTATTTATTTTATCGATTTATGTATTTTTATTGCCCCGCTACTCTCTCAGCTAAATGTTGAATGTAATATTAGATTTTGCATTAGCCATTCAATTGCTATTTCGCACGCGCTTTCACTAAACCTTTAAAGTCATTTTTTTTTTCGAAGACTTTCCTAATTTAGACATATTCCATTTAAACCCCGCAAACACTCTGTACACATGAATTAGAAAACCTACTACAAATTCTTCATTTTTTAAACGCTTCATGTTTACATGTATTTTCGTTCATTTATTTTTAAAATACTAAAGCAACGACTTATAAAAATTATATTACAGCGCTTTTACAATAAAGTAAAAAATACATAGTTTGTTTATTTATATTTATACTTGCACACATATGCAATACATTTAGACAATACATGCACATATCTGCGTAATACATATCGTATCTATGTGATAATTATATTTCAGTGTATTTAAAAAAAAATCGCTACTCATGCTCATTCATGACTATTTCTTGTATAATTATTTGTATATAATTAATAGCAGCGTAACTTAATATAAAACCAAAAATTTAGTCGAGTATTTTCATAGAGTTTTACTTCATTCCTTTTGCACACATCTTCTATACTTCGTTTTGGAAAAGAAATACATTGCATCGATATTTGTAACCTTCTGTAGGTTAGTTAAAAACAATTTTTTTTACTCGTTTGTGAGTTTAGGTTACTATCACGCATACCCACTCATCAAGTGTACGCTTTTAACAAAATAGTTGCGTATGTATGTGTATAATTTTAGATAATATATAATTATTATTTTTCATTTATAGTATGATAACTACAGTTACTCTATTTTCCCACGTTTCAATTCATTAACTCAATATATCGCAGTTTGCCAATACAGCAGCTCGCCAGACAATCTTAGTCGCTTCACAGTTCACTCATTTAGCTTTATCAATTCGCATAATTACCGTTTATAGTTCTTCTTCTTCCTCTTTTTAAACAATATTTAATAATATTTTTTCTTTTTCATTTCTATTTTATAGTAGATTCTATATATCACTTTTCAAAGCTTTTTTTGCGTATTGGTTCGTATTCGAACCGTCAAAATTTAGCTGCCGCTAGTTTGGTCGCCGGCTTTTCCCTTTTCCTTTTTTTTTTGATGAAATTAGCTCAAAATAATTTTTTTACTGGAAATGTTTCAATTTTGTTTTAGACGCAGTCTTCTTCACCGTATTCGGTCCACTGCTCATCCAGCGATAGTTGTTGTTTGAATGGCGGCGGCGGCGTACGTGTTGCACTGTGGAATAAAGTCAAAAACCAATATTAGTGAAATGTGTAGATATGTTTCTGTGATTCCTCGAGATATTATTTTTGCAAATTGCAAATGCTTTCGAAAAAATGCAAATAAAATGCAGTAAAATGCAATTCAAAAGTGAAAATAATAATAAGTTGTCTAATAATGCTATTTGTTTTTGTATTTTGAGTTAGTTCGAATTCTAAATATTATGTAGATGTTTTAGTATGTGTGAATGTGCTTTCATTTTTATACCCAATGCATAAAGGCATACCGTTTATGAAAACTTTGTCTAATCGACGATTATTTGACTAAAAAAGACTAAAAATTCCTATGACGTGTCGTGCCGACAACGATGAACGGACTGCAGAATGTGGGAATGTCTCACTAGAGCTTAACCTCTAGAGTACAAACAAAAAATTAAATTTTTACCTTGAAGTAAAAAACAATTAAAATTAAAAAAATTAAAATAAAAAAAAATTAAATTTAAAAAACAATTAAGAAATGAAAAATAAAAAATTTTAAAAACATAAACAAAAAAAAATTTTTAAATAAATAAGAATAAAATAATTGAAAAAATTAAAAAATAAAAAACAAAAAAAACTGAATAACTAAAAAACTGTTTAAAAAAAAAACAAAAAACCAAATCAAAATAAAAATTAAACAAAGAAAAAAATACTAAAATGATGGAACAAATAAAATAAAATATAGCAAGGAAAAGAAATAAAAAAAGAAAATTGTAATAGTTTTTTTTTTTGTTTTTTGGGGCAAATTAAAACAAATTATATACAAAAAAAAATAACAAAAAAAAAATAATTGAAACACAAAAACATATTAAAAACGAAAGGTTAAAAAAAATAAAATATGTATACATATATTTTTTATTTATATATATACTATATATTTTATATACAATAATATATTTTATTTATTATACACATATACATATATATTAGGGCGGGTCGATTTAAAAATCACTCATTGCTCTGTGAAAATCGTATTGTAGGGATCAAAATAAGAAACTTTGCCGAAGGAACCATACCTCTAAAACGAGTTCTGATGTCCCCCAATTTGGGTCGAACTTTTTAGTTTCTTTTCTATAACTCACTTAAATTAATTTTTTCATTTACATATCGCACCCTAAATACCAAAGGGTCACAATATATAAAAGAATCGGCCATTGCTCTGTGAAAATATATATATGTATATACATATATATACATATGTATATATATATCTTTTTTCTTTGTAGTATTTCTTTCGTTAATTTTTTTTTTAATTTCTTTATTTATTTATATTTTTAAAATTTTTATTTTATTTTATACATATATATATTAAATTAAATTAAGTTTAAAAAACTTAACAAAAAAAATAAATAAATAAATGGTATTTAAAAAAATAAAACAATTAAAATAAAAAAATACTAAAACGATCCAAAAACTTAAATAAAGCAAATTAAAATAAATATGTATACAAAACACAAATAAGAGCATTGAAATAAAAAATATTAAGCACTAGAAAACAACAAAAATTTATTAAAAAATAAATTAATTAAAATTAAGAAACCGAAAAAAATTAATTAAAATTAAGAAACTAAAAAAATTAATAAATAAAAAAATTTAACAAAACATAGAAAAAAAACAAATAAAAATCAATAAATAGAAAAATGGGTTTTAAATAAAATAAAAATAAAAATAAAACAAATAAAATAAAATAAAAAAATACTAAAAGGATGCAAAAAATAAAATAATATAACAAGTAAATCAACAAAGTAAATAAAAAAACTAATACAAAACAGTTGTTTTTTTAATTTCCTTTTTCCCCCCTTTTTCTATATGCCACAGTCTTTATATTACACCCTAAAACCGGGTGTAGAATATTATAGCAAACTCTATCAGCACTCTTCATCATATAATCGGCCAAATGGGCTTTTTCTACTAACGCAATTTACTTTCATATAAATAAATTTAAAGTAAACGAATAAAAATAAAAATTAGCGAAAATTTGACAAAATCACACCAAGTTGAATTCAGAGCCCCTAAATATATGCACTGGGTATAAAAAACTGCTTTCCATTTTCCTTTTACAATTTAATACTTTTATGTTTTTATCTACATATGAAAATATGCAAAATGTGATAAAACAAAGCTGGCAAATCAATGAAAGTGAATGAAATTAGAATTGAAAATGTGTTTGTTAGTCAAATGTGAACGTATGTATGTATAGGTGCATCGATTCATTTCAAATTGTATGAGTTGTCTATTAGTAAATGTAATTTATGTTCAGTTTGATTAAAAGCGCGATTTCTCAAGCAGAGTTAATAAATTATTTTATTAATATAGAAATTTTCAAAAAGTCACGAAATGTTTCCAACAAACTTCTACAAGACAAACGACTAATAACGGTTAAAATGAACAAAGAAAGAAAATTAAGAAGGTACTAACTACATCAAATAAGTACGAATTGAGCGAGTGGATGAAGTACGCGCGGCCACAGCACAAAGCGCAGCAACTACTACGCTGGCACAGCAGGGAAGAGCGCGACACAGTGGCATTATTTTTATTATTTGTTTTTTTTTTTTCTTTTGTTGTAATGAATTGCAAAATTGTAGTATGAAATTGGTTTTTCACAAAATTTTACTGCGAGCGTTAGTTAATGCAAATGACAACAATAAATGCAGCAACAACAAGAAACACAGCAAACAGTAAACGCTGAGAATAACGCTGACGCCGTTGACTGTGCGCTAAGCACTGACGCCTGGCGCCACAGCAGCAACAATGCAACAATGCGACAATGCAAATTATTGCTAATGCAACATACAAAAGTGAACAACAACAATTAGTGAGTGAAAGAACTAACTCATTTCGTTGCTTTAATTTGTAGTCTTTGGATTGCTCGTTCAGTGGCGTATACAACAGTTCGATTGGCAAGTATGTAACGCCTAAAAGTATGCATGCACGTTTATTTTGGCTGCGGCTGCTGCTCTCGTTGGCTGCCCTTTTCTTTCCACTTAATTTCATTGACGTTCTTAGTTTTCGAATTCGCTTTTTCGACCGTTTCGCTTACTTGTTAAATTATTAGTAGTTTTTATTTTTGTTTTAATATTTTGCTTCATTTTCTTTTCGTATTGTCTCGTTTGTTTATTTTTGTTGCTTCGCACTTAAAGATTTTTTTTTTTTTTTGTTTTTTCGCATAGCTTTCCCGACGCCTTACTGCCGTGTTATACCCCGTGGGCTTGCTTCGTTTGCGTTTTGCTTTCACTGTATTCAAGACACACTGAGCTCCTTGCATTTAGCGCCTCACAATCAGTAGCTGACTGGTTTAATTAGCATTGCTAATTGGTAAATCAATAAGTATAACCAACCAGCGATAATCACACAGAGCGACTTCTGTTTTTAAGCGTTTAACGCGACGCCATTAATGCGCAAGGAGCAGGTGACTAATTATTTACTTATATTTTTTAATTTGCGCTCGGTGTTAATGCTGACGTAGTGGATGGACTTTATAGTGGTGACAATAGCAAATAGGAATATTAAATTTGTCAGTTGTAGTAGTTACGCTTAGAGATCAGTTATAAGCAACCCTTCCGGTCATAATTGCCCACGGCGGTAGGGAGATCTGGATGGTCTGGAGGTAAAAGTCGTACATTGTGGTGTTGGTGATAGTTCATACGGTGGAAGTAGTGAGGTTGATTGTTGGTTTGAAAACATTTTTTTTTTTTTTTTTTAATATTGTTTGGTGTTCATATTTCGTGGTGGTTGGTGAAGTAAATAAATTAGAAAAAATCATATCGTAAGTATAGTAGATAAATAAACAAAAGCAAAATAGTTGAATTACACTGCGGTAAGCGTTTGTAGTAAAAAATACGGCATAGAAAATTGTATAAAATTAGGTATAAATATAAGTTATAAAGTGTATGGAGGTAAATGACATTCCGAAACCAAATTTAATTTCATGGGAGGCGGACTTTACAATTTCATATTTTGTTAAGAAATAGAACGCAAACTGCAACCAATGTGCACTTAATTTCAATGATATAAATTAATAGTGGCAGTGGCATTGGATTAAATAATTATTTCTGTTTACGAATTTGTGTTAAATTTGTGTGGCCTTTAAGGGGTTATACGCAGTTATGGCTTTCTAAAAAATCGATTTTTTTTTATTGCATTTTTGTAATGTACATATATTCAAAAGTATACGCACGAAATTCGAAGTAGATCTAAGCAATACTTTCGGAGTTATACCTAAATATGTAGAGATGCCTGGGCACGTTTTAAGGTAGGTATTGAAACTTTAAACGTGTTTTTTTCAAAACGGCATTTTTCAAGTCGGTGTACACGATATTTCGAAAACGGCTTGTTTGATCGGTCAACCGTTTTAACTCAATCTTTAAAGATACATTTTCTAGTAATTAATCGTTCCTTTTGTAAATCTGATACTTATTTTCCATTTTATAATCAATTTACGGCCAAATTTTAACGTAAAAATCGAAATCATTTCTTTTAAAAGCTGCCATTTTGTGAAAATTCACTATTTTGATTAGCCGAACGATTAATTACTAGATAATCTAATATATTAACAAAATTTGTTTGGTTTTTTGATTTCAGATAATCCAATCCTGAGTTACGATGTACGCCGTAAATCGTCTTTTTTTAAAGGAGGTTCCAGAAATCGCCTGCAGCGCGCTCTATAATCAACATTTTCATAAATAAAAAATTTTGTTACGTTCTTGAAGGATGCTTTTATAACCGCCAAAAATTTTCAAATTAAAATATTCTGAAGTTTCTTCAGGATAAATCCTTGACAACCCGTCTTTTATTTGCTTCATAACTGCGTATAACCCCTTAAGCAAACCTCGCCTCCTTAAGCCATATTTAGCCACATCATAACAACAAAACTTCAACTCAATATGGATTTTATATGCAGATGAATTTTATATATATAAATTTTTTTGCAGATTTTTATCATTCACCTGGTCTAAGCTAAATTATTATTTGATATTCAAATAAAAATTTCAATTAAGAGAAATTATAAAATATTATTTACATTTTGATATAGGCAAGTGACAGTTTTCAAATAGTTTTATAACAAATATTTCCTTATAATTTGAGCTCGTTTTTGCAGTACTACTTGTTGGCTTATAAAATTGTTTAACTATTGGTGCGTGTGTGTACTCGTGTAGTGTGTAAAACTGTATTAAATTCTAAAGTGTAAAATATTAAATGCGCAGGCTTACCAAAATTGGCTTTCGATATTTTATTTGTTTAACGCCATTTCTCATTTATATATGCACATACACAAACATTTGGACTTTTGACAAAACAACTTAAGTCGACTTAGCATTTTTTAGATGTTAATGTAATATCTAAAGTATAATCTTAGTTTGGGAATTCATTTTAATAAAATTCTAATAAATAATCGAATTTCTCCGTTTTCATAGTTTATTGATCTGAAAGCAAATTCTAGCGAAGTCAGGTAAAGTGTTTTGTCAGCAGTCCACTGATTTGTATGTTCAAATCATTCAAAATAAAAGGTTATATGAGCAAGTTTTAGCAGAGCCGATTTTGAGATTTTTTCCAAATTATTTTAGATACATTTTTCAATCGCTGTGCAGTAGTTGTGTGTGTGTTTTTAACGCATTTCTAGACTACTTTACTTTACTATGTATATACTACTTTTCTCAGTTCAATATTAAATTTTTTGGGTTTTTTTTTGTGTTAAATTATTTCCTTTTACGCTTCTAATTGTGCTTATTTATTTATTTTAGTTTATTTTTTCCGTTACGCTATACCTGACGGCCGTGATACGACTAATATTCCAAACGTACATATTTACGCACACACGCATGTTGCTTCTACCTACAATAACTGCTAAGTATTATCATAAACGTACATTTATTATACAAAAAACACAATTCAATAAAAATTAATTGATACTTTCAAATTAAAAATTACCTTAATAACCTGGCCTTAAGTACTCTAAATCTTGTGTCGACATAATACAACATACAACATATGGACTTTAGTATCGATACCTTTTGCTCATACAGTTAGCAATAAAAGTATAAACAAGAAAAATGCCATTTAACTGCCTTACCTCTCGCACGGCATTTCGCCTATATTCTTTGTGATCGCCATGCGTTTGGCTTCTTCCTTCTTGCGGCGATCTTCAGCTGCGGCCTTCATTGGATCGTACGTGGAACGTCGTTTCCACATGGCCATTTCTGCCTCCTTTTGTTTAGTGACTGTGAATGCATTGAAATTTAATTAAAAAGAAAGAAATGCCGCTCACGTTTCAAAAAAAAAGGAGAGAAATACATGCAAATGCAGTAAAGCGTAATGACACTCACCCGACTGGTCTCTACGCACCGCTGATGAGGCTCGACCAACACCAACACCACTACCACCACCACCGCCAAGCGTAGTGCCGCTCGTGGTCATGCACGAGGCCACCGAGCGTACACTGCGATTGCTGGTGCGTGTCGGATCCGCACGACTCAGCCCCATCGATGAGCTACTCGGACTGCGCTTCATTACATCGCCCGCCAATGTTGACGTCTTTAATGTGCTTTTCGATTCGTTCTTGCGTAAAAAATTATTACCCTGCACCGGCTTGTACTTTGAAATGTCCAAATACTTGGGCTGTACGCGTTGGTTTGTCAATTTCGTTGTCGATGGCACGGCGGCGGCGGTTTGCAGTAACTGCTTCTTTGCCGAGGCCAAAGAATTCGGTACCTGCGATGCTAAGCGACTGAGACTGGTGTCACGCGGCACTGATTGACGCGCCGTAGCGGCACCGCCGCCAGACCGTGGTGCACTACGTATGCCACGTCGTGGCAATTCAGGCGTGTTGGGGCATGCCATTACGCCACATGAACCACCTTGTTGCTGTTGCAACTTCGACACAGGCGCTGAAGATGGTTTGCTCGCACCGGAACTGACGCCGCCGCTTACGCGTTGCTTGCTACGCTCGATACGCATCAGTAGCGCCTTGTTGAGACGAGTATTCGACAGTGGTACAGCTGATGTAATCCCCACTTCCGCTTGCACATCGTCCTCGTGTTGATAGTAATGCTCATTGTCTTCCTCTTCCTCTTCGACTTCCTCAGCACCACTTGAATAATATTCTTCACCTATGTCATCCTCATCGTTGATGTAATATTGGAAATTTTCATCGTAGTCACCGATTGCTTGTCGGAAATTATTGCTGCTTGCCGATTTTTTGATGATGCTACTGTTGCTGCCCGCCACCGCCACCGCCGCTGCGGACTGCCCATCGCCGCCGCCAACCAGCGAATAATTATGTCGTGCCGCCGGTGGTGTGTAGATATTCGAAAATTGTGGACGCGCCGCGCGCTGCGTTGTCGCTATTTTCGCCGAAAACGAACTGGAACGACGCAATGGCGACTCCTGACCGCTTTGCCCAGCTTGCGCTTGTGCCTGCGCATTTGCCGCTGCCACTGCGGCCGCGCGACGTGCTGGCGAATTGCCAATATTGCCATCGAAGGAGTTCTTGCGCGCACGCATTTGCCTTGACAAGTATTCACCGCTGGTGAGCAACTTCAATTGCTGCTCATTGAAGCTGCTCGTCATCAGTTGCAAATGTTGTGCATTGCGGCCGTATGGATCATTCGCAGCGACGCGCCGATGCAGCGGCGAGTGATGGTAAGCGCTTCCGCTGGCCGCGGAGGTGGGCGAACCCAGACCATGCTGTGGACTACCGCAGTCGTCTGGCGGCGAGTACAGCGCTGAGGAATGGGCGTGCGAGCGTGCCGAGTGCGCACGTGGTGACGCTGAAGAATGTGTAGTTGGCGGCGATTTAAGCGAATTCTTACGAGACAACGATTGCTGCAAATTATTTATAGCAGCCGCTGTCTTCTGCAAATATATATCCGATTCTTCATCGCCTATGCCACCATGTAATAGCACATTCTGTAGCGGCGCACGCGTACGACTTGCACTGCGCGTCCGCCCAATTGAATGCAGTGGTGAGGGTATTTTCGAAGGACTCTTTGGTGGCTTGCAAATGCCCTCGGCCAGCTGACCGCTGCTGCTGTACGCGCCGCTCGACAACGTCGGATCGCTCGAATAGTCACACTCGCCCGACAAACGGTAACGCTCGGCAAGACTGCGATTCAGCTTGGCAGCACTGATGCACTGCTTATTATTGTAAATGCTATCGTCGGTGAGCGAATCAGCAGCTGCTGTATCGGAAGCGCATGTGTAGCTGCGCGTCATCAACGCCGCTTGAGACGCGTCCGAATGTATACGCGTCTTTGACGTTTCTGAAGCGAGGCTGCGTGCACGCGCATTACGTGCCCACTCCTGTATCCAATCGTTTTTCGTTTGCGCCGTCTTCAACACCGCTGCATCGGATAATTTATGATGTGGGGGTGTCTCCGGCGGCGACTCGATATAGCTACGTGTTGCGGCAAATTTCGCCTGTGTGTTGTCCTTTTGATTTGTAAACAAATTCAAACGATACTCGGCCTTCTGATGATCAGTGAAGCCACCTCCAGAATAAGCGCTCGCCGTATTCGCCTTCAATTTCATCTCATTGCTCACATATTCCGACGAGTCGATTTGCGAGGTAGATAAGCCGGATTTTCGCGTTAGTCGCGGACGGGGATCGAGCGCTCCCTGCTTGGCCAATACGCCACTAGTTGTCACACTAGTGAAGCAGCCCAAATCGCCATCATCTTCCGTTGGAGTTTTCTGCCCGATGTCACCATGGGCCGGTACCGTGGACCTCGTCGCCGAAGCATTGCGCAACACACGTGACTTGATCTTTTCCAAATATGCACCTGCTGACTCATGCGAGCCCAATATAAGATCGCGCTCGGTGTAAGCGCGTGGCGATTGCGGCCCTTGATCCATTTCTGTATCGTGGTAGTAGTTCACCTCGAGAACATTGGAGCGACTATTAGCATGAACTGGTATCTTCGTGTTGCTCAGCTGAGGTCCCGCGTCGCTCACACTAGCGTTGAGCTGCAAATTCTTTGGACGCTGTTGTGCTTTCAATGCCTGTTTCGCGCTCTTGTCGATGTTCATGAGATCTTTTTGCTCCTCCGTATAGTTATCGCCATCCAGGGTATAAGTGCCCGTTTCGCTGATATTATCCGCCTCCAAGTTATAGTTTTTCAGTTCGGCAAGCGGTGGTTGAGCGCACAAGAAATCAACCTTTTGCAGTGCCAATTGCATAGCAGTAGAACGGGGAGTAAATTGCGTGCGATTCGCTACCAGGTTGGCAGTACCTTTAGGCAGCTGCAGCGGCGGCGGCTTTTGCTTACTGACGTTTTTACGCGTTGGCGGCAGCGGCTTCTGTATAGCACTCGAACGTTCATTCGCGCGCGTTGCCGATGGCGTCTGCGCGATCGCATGCTGGTCGTGCCCTTGTAACTGTGACTCCTGTGTACTGGAACGCGGCGACCAACTATGGCGCTTACTGGCGTCGCGTACGCGAGACGTACTGCGATCGCGCACACGCAGCTTCACCTTCGGTGGTGCATCTCCGGCGCCACCACTATCGAATGAGTTTTCAGCTACGCCGCCACTGTTGCGTCCATGACGTGCACTGGCGCTGGCATTGCCACTGAGCGGTGTGGCAGATACCGAGCTAGTCATTGTGGTGCCTTTGTTGGTAGCATCACCAGCTTCCAGCTTTGACATAGAGGCGCCACGCCGATGACGACTTTGAAAACGCTCCATCATGCTTTTGTAACGCGCTTTAGCAGCTTCCGGATCACAGCCACTATCATTGAAATTATCGATTGTAAAAGCATACGACTGCTTATTGGTTGTTGCTGTTGTCGTGGTATTAGTTGCATTCGAAGCTGATGAATCATCGTCGTGTGGCAACGATTCGCTATTGTCTGCACCGCCAGCGATCAACGCCGCTGTATTCATGTCCGACATAGTGGACGGCGTAACGCAACCACTGTCACTGCCGTTACCGTCCGCACTGAGTTTACTTTTGCCCAAATCGACAGTCGAACTATCGATGCTGCGGCCATGGCTTTCTATGCGTTCGCTTTTGCTTAACATATCTGCGAAAATGTAGAAATTGAGAGAAAAAACACAATTATTTGAAGCGCATATTACAATTATTAAGTGAAACGAAAATGAAAACGGAAAAAATAAATTAAATAAAATGAAAATGTGCGCAAGTTGTTGCGATTTGTGCAGCTTAGTGTGCCGAGGCAGCCGTCGCCGAGCAGCTGAGTGGCTGAGTAACAGAGCTGGTGGGTTAGCGGGTGAGGCAAAGTAAAGCAAGTGTAAAAATTTGTTCCATATGCTTTAGTGATTGTTTCTGATTGCTTTCAAGCAACGGTTGCACACGCATGTTGTTATTTTTATTGTAACACACTGGACAGGCAATTACGGTTGCTGTTATGACACAGTGGAGCAATAAGATAGGGCTGCCAATCGCATTAATTAATTCACCTCCATTTCACTTTCAAGGAAGGTTTGTTTTTTTCTTTTTCATCTTCTTCTTGGTTTATAATTTTTACAACGCGTCTACAACTCATTTGTCTATCTGCTCATCCAAAGGTTCCCCAATTGATCAGCTACACATGAACATTATTTTTAATTTTTCAACCTTAACTTTTCCCATTTGCTCCACTGGAGCTGGAGTTTCATACTTTTTTACTCAGCTTCCAACTATGATCTGTTGCACAACAACGTCGCGTAGCCAATCTATGCACACGTCTATGCACACGTATATGCGGCAAGTGAAGGCCAGAGTTCGAACGAAACTTACATTTACATGAATTTTCTACCGAACTTTGCTCTACGCAAGCGCCGATGCTCTACTTTAACTCATCAATAAAAGAAAATGGCAACGGTGAATTTGTTTCAGCATTTTGCGTTGAAACTCTGCATTTCACTTTGCCTTTTCACTTTTTAACGTGTTTCTCTTTTTGCTAATAATAGCAGCAAAGCCGCTGGCAGATAACATTTTCTTATTTACTATTACTACGCGCAATCTATAAAACCGTATAATAAACAACGCGAAAAGCCCACGCACATACATACATATATACGTAAATAAATGTTTTTTATTTTATAAATATTGTATATGAATACAAGCACGCCAGAGAATAAGTACCAATCTTGGCGTTTTTGCGATTTGCGATCGGTGTTCTCGTTTAGAACGTAGCCACTTAAGTGGAATGCCAAGTAGCGGCAATTATGTATACATTTTAATTAACCCTTTCGGTACATCTTTTTATTGCGCCATCCAAGAAATCCAAATTTTTGTCTGAGTATTTATTTTAGGACCAATAACAATACAAATAATTTTTTTTTTTTTTTTTTTTGTTAAGTGATTTTTTTTTTAATGTTGCCATATGGCAACAAATGTTGTGTATTCGTTTCAATCGCAAATAATCTTCTTCTGCAATCTAATGCAAGTTAACACCTTACGAAAAATTTGTTGCCATATGGCAACAAGCTTAGTTTTAAAAATTAGTACAGCTTTTAAAGCTGCTAGCAAAAAAATATTTATATGCCAAATGACAGATTGAACATTTTTCTATATACTTTATTCAAAAATTGTTGAAAACATTTGCCCAAAATGCCTCAAAAATCTAAAAATGCAAAATACAAATTTCAGAGTGAAGTGCTATATGCCAGAAGGCTTTCTTTAAAAATGTTGTATTACCGATATATAATGGGCGGTTATTATTTATTTTATTTCTGTTTAACCATTAAACTTCAATTTTTGAAAATATGTAACAAAAAGTTGATATTTTTTACAAGAGAGTGTTGACGGCCTTTTAAAGTTTACTGTTGCCATATGGCAACAATATCGCGAAAGGGTTAAGCAGCAGGGAAGAACCCACAACTATTCGCAAGTAAATAATAATAATAATATTTGTACATACAAACACACGTCCATATATGGGTATAAATCAATGATTTCAGACAATCGATGATAAGGTAATACGTGGAAGAATTACCAGCCGCCATTTGGCGGATGATTGGAAAAGCATTATTTTCAATAAGATTTTTACTTCAAAGCATAACAACAAGATAACCGAACAAAATTTGTATTGAATGCCAATCGTCAAAACGACGAATCCACTACTCTTTTAGAAAACCGAGAGACGACCGTTGACTCGAAGTGTATCAGAAAACTAAATTAAATGCTACAATGTCTACAAAAACTTAGACATACAATTTGTTTTTCTTCATATAAGGAGATAAATTCATGACGCTTCGAGAATGACGTTTCAGCTGTGCCGCAAGTCTATCAAAAACAAAACAACTGATAACTTTTTCTGTAAAGATAAGCGTCTGAAATATTTAAGGTAAGGTAGACAAGTTCATACAAAAAGTACGAAAAAATGTAAGTGCAAGCGCTAAACTGATTATTTGTGAACTACAAATTAATTGATAAAAAAACAACTCTTCGGGTTGAAGCACCACCGTAAACGCCGTAATCGGATAAAGTTGCCTGCCAAGTCTCGAGAGAAAATAACACGTAAGGGAGCGGATAAATGTCAAAATGAAGATTTCCACCACTCAAAAGTTATTCAAAACAGAATTGGATTGAATAGACGGCAATGTATGAATTTGTTCGACATGAACAAAACGCGATGGTTTATTTCACAATTAAAAGAGCGCCGCACAGATAATATTTTTCATTTTTTTTATTTCATTTTATTTCTATTTTAAACTGGTTTGGATTCAACTTATTTCTGTTTTTTATCTGTCTTTTCAATTTGTTTTCTTTTTTTTTCTTTTTTAATTTGTTCTTTATTAATTTTTATTATTTATTTTTTATTAATATTTATTTATTTTTTATTATTTATCTTTTTATCTTTTTTTATTTCTTTATATTTTTTTTAATGTTTTTCATTTCTTATTTATTCTTTATTAATTTTTTTTATTTTTTTTTTTTTAATAATTTATTAATTTTTTTTATTTTTTTTTTTTATTAATTTATTATTTTTTTTATTTCTTTATATTTTGTGTATTATTTTTTAGTTATTATTATTTTTTTATTATTTTTTAATTATTATTATTTTTATGGACTTATTTTTTAATTTTTTTTCTTTTCTTTTTCTTTTTTTATTGCATCCCAAAAAAGGAGTGTTTTACATTAATTGGCGACAGCTTAGCTGCAAGCCAATAATTTATAACAGGTACAAAATATTATATACAATTAAATATATATATAAATATTATACAAAATAGTTAACAAATTTACTAACAAGAAAAACGTTTACTGTAAAAAGACAAGAATTGAGTAAAGCTGCTTTCTGCATGTCGAAAATTAAATATTCTGGGAGTTGAAGAGTTTTGACGTTGTCTGCTAAGTTTTTATGCACAAGTTTCTATTTCTTTATATATATTTTTTTATTTATTTAGTTTTTTATTTATTTACATTTTTAGCTTATTTATCTTCTTAATTTGTTTATTTTGTATTATTTTTTCAATGCTTCCATATTTGTGTATGTAGGTATTTTAATTTAATTTTAGTTCAGTTCAATTTATTTAATTTTATTTATTTGTTTTTATTTGATTTTTTTATGTATAGGTATATACTTTGTTTTTGTTTGTTTTATTTTATCTATTCTATTTTATTTTTTGTTATATTTTAAATGTTGGATTTGATATTAACAAAACAATTGCGGTTTATTTCATATTCAAATGTGCGCCGCATAGATATGTTGAAGTTGGTTTTAATTTAATTTTTATATTTTTAAATTGATTTTTGAATGCATACTTTTTTTAATTGTTTTCTCTTACTTTTTTATCTATTTTTTTCTCTTTTTTAACTTTTTTCAATATTTCCGTTGGTTGGTTGGTTGGTTAGAGTGGTGATTCATCCAGAATCCAACTAGCGCTTCCGCACCATTTTGTTGCCACATCCTCGTTACCAAATTGTTTAACAGTTATTTGCAGCAGGACTATATCCAGTCTGTGCGGTTTAGGATCCTTATTAGGTTGTTGACGTCTAAGCCAGACAGTTGTTCGAGACTCTCGAACAGCGGTTTGCCCAGGGTTAACATTCTGTCCTTCCATAGGGCAGGGCATTCACAGAGGAAATGGAAGATTGTTTCTTTTTTCTCCGGTTGTTTACAACTATGACAGTATGTGTTGTGAGGGATGCCCATTTTGGCGGCTTGTTCTCCGATAGACCAGAAGCCAGTTATGACTGCCGTAAGTCTACAGGTGTCCCGTCGTTTCATGTTTATTAATGTCGACGATTGCTTGAGGTTGTAGGTGGGCCATAACGTTCTGCTGATTTTGCATTTCGTCTGGTCTCTCCATCTACAATCTGCAATTCGAAAGTATTTTATGGCAATTGCATTCTTGACCGAATCTAGTGGAGTGAATACTGGTACTGCAAGAGCGCTATTCATGGCAGATCCCCCTCTTGCCAGTTCATCAGCTTTTTCGTTACCTTCTATGTTCCGGTGTCCCGGGACCCAAATTAAGGTTACTCTATGGTTTTCACTCAAATTATTTCCGTATGGTGGTATAAGTGTTTTAATTTTATTTTATTCCAATTTATTTAGTTTTATTTATTTGTACTTATTTGAATTTTGTTGTTTTTATTTTAACTCATCTATTTTATTTTATTCTACATATCAATTTTATTTTATTTTTTGTAACATTTTTAAATATTTTAATTTGATACAATCACACTTAGCTAGGCCTTGCAAACTAAAAAATTAGCGAAGATTGCCAAAGGATTAATAATTAGAACTGACAGTTTGACACATAATTAAGCCAATGGCCAATGTGCGAAATCGCATAATTGACATACAAGCACTGAAAATAGCAAAACTGTGTTAAAAAAAAAATTAAAAAAAAATAGCTTATGAGCTCCTGAGAATACTGCGTTAATGAAACCGCATGCCGTTGAAGAAATTAGAGAAAGATTATATGTACATATGTATGTGCTTACATACATATGTGCATACATACATATCTTGACACGCACGTAAAATATTCAAAAAGGGAAGTGAAATGATCGTGGGTTGCAAGCTAAAATATTATATTATTAAAATTATAGAATTCATATGCAGATGAGCGCTCAGGTTGGTGGCAACCAAATTTGGTTAAAGATGTTCTTTATATGTATTAATAAATGACTTTTAAATTTTGTAAAAAAACAAAAAACATCAAAGCAAAGGTAGGAAAGAATTAGTCATAAGTCAGGGTGCGACAAACCGCAGCCAGAAATGGCTGTCGGAAAATTACGTTAAATGTTGTTGTAGTAGATAAAACCAGATACAGATTAGCTCACCTGAAATACAAATATTGCCAAAAAAAAACCACATAGCCCTGCGCTATTGTGTTGTACAACTCTACTTTTCTGTAGGTGATTCATGGCTTAAGCACTTTGCGCATTGAAACCCATATACGCTGAAATGCACACATACATACACATGCATGTAAAAGTGGAGGTAAGTAAACAGAAGTTACAAAAAGTAAACAGACAACGTGTAAATGGAGAAATTATAGGCAGTAAGAAACTTCTTGCCTCAGGTTTTTGCACGCATACGCAAAGTAAGTATTTTTTCATACATTTTGCATAAACACACATTTTTAGAAGACTCCAGGTGCTGAGTACATTTTCAGTTAATTCAGGTCTATCGGTCAACTTATACCCAACCGCGCAATAGAGCCAATAAAACTTTTATATACACACATATGTTGATATAGAACACATACATACATATGTGCATACAGAGTTGCGATTTGCAAAGCGGTGAGTCAGTCAACCAGTCACTTACAAAACAACGTTTCAATTTGGTGTATTTCAAAACGCACAAAACTCCAACGACAATAGCATCAACACGAAAAAAATACTTTTATTAAAATAACAATGTATGGATATGGAAAAAGTGAGTAAACCAAATTAGATAATACGCGAATTTGAACGTAAATGTGTGTGCGTATGCGTATGCGAATGTGCTGCCTGGAGCGAGCGTCAAGCTCGGCGTGAACACAATCTGAATGACAATTAACATTTTTAGCAAAAAGCAATGCAACCAGTCAGCGCACAGCCGCCACAAAGGCATAAGCCACAACAAGCGCAACAACAATGCAGTTAACAATGATCGCAAGCTTTAAATGTTGAAAATGCATGGAAATTAAAGCAAATAAAAGCAAATATGTACATACGAGTACGAGTAAGACGCTAATAAAAAAACAAAATTACGACTAATAAAAAAGCATTTTAACAAAATAAATTTGTTCGAGTGAATGATGTGAGACTGCCGCGCTGGTCGTAGTGAGTGTAATAACACTTATTCAGTGATTTTGTATAATAATTTTACTTAATTATAGTGTTTCAAGACGAAAAAATAGAGGTAAGCGGAGGGCTCTCATTAATAGAAGCAAATATGAAAAATTTTCTATTTTTAAAGAAATTTATACTCGAAGAAAAAAGGGATAGAAACACGCTGCCAGCCAAATCAAGTATTTCATCAATAAATCTGCCTTTCAATAAAGCGATCGTTACTTTTAACCAGGACCAACGAAATGGAACGTAGCATTTTCAACGCAGAGTTATTGCTACTTCTAAAACCTGCTTTATTTTTGTTTCAGCATTGCCGAACTTTGGTAGACTTTGAAAACCCACAAATGAATTGGGATCGATCAGTAGCTGAAACACCTGCATAGATTTTCGCCATATTTCAGGTTTACGCAATGTCAGGTGTAAGACCATGAATCAATAATGTAAAGTTCGCTCAGTAAGCAGCATTCTCATGCCCTCCCTTAGCAAGACACTGGGTTTCTAAATCTAGATATTTTGAGTAAAAGTGTAGAAAAAGTAAAATTTATATGTAAAACATTTCTTTTTCTAAATTGGGTGCCTATGAGCAGCAATGCGTTCGGGGATTTGTATCGGTATATCCAGTACCAAAACAACAAGGAAAGCATCCCGACATACCGCTAAAATAAGGGCATTGTAGAAAATTTTTTTGAGGCAATGCATGCGGCGAAAGGTGAACTTTTTGATAATCCGATGCCCGATGCATTTCATATACATATAGTTAATATGAAATAAATATGATAAAACCGAGTGGTTTCGCATAAGTGACACATCAATGGAGAATTTAAAAAACTTTCTTTCTGATGATGAGATGATTTTGAAGTCACGTTTTTGAACAAGCTAGCATTTAACAAAGAGCTAAAATAGAGCGAAGAGTGGGATAGTATCCGCGAGGACGCGATAGAATACATTGCAGTCTTCAATATAAGAAATCTGGGATTGGCGGGACACGTCTCGAATAAGTCTACCTTAAAATGTGAGGCTGAAGTGTCCAGAGGATGCTGAGCAAAACCCAACACAAGCTACGCCGACAATCGGTTCTACGTTACCGGGACGATCCGGATTTACTACCGAACATATATGGGAAGTGCTTTTGCTGCTACAACAACAACAACTCGTTTTATTAAAAGGGATTTAATTTTTGCCCCTTTCTTAAATGCAATCTTTTTTAAGGAAGTGTCATAAGCCGAATGTCACAAGTGAGCAAACTTTTAATAATTCAAGCTCTGTGTAAATCTTGATCAACCTACAACAATAACCAAAACAATGTTCTGCCAAAGTAAAACAGGTTTCATAAGGCAATTGGAGCTCTTAACCTAATCTCTTACTAAGAGGAAAGATATTGAACATTCAAGAGTGAATATACCTCAATGGCTAGGCATTACATCTTGAGCTCAGGAAGCAACAAACAAGAAGTTGATATTTGCAGTGTAGATTATTAAATAAGTGGTCCTGAGGACCTTATTTGATACACAGCGTTATGTATGCATCCTGTAGCTATCCTTAGTTATGTATACTTGGAGATCAGAAAAGTTTCGTACACCGCTCATAATCCAATGACTAGGAAACTGCTTGGGTTCGAAATTTATGTACAAAATGTCACCATACACTGACGTTCATATCCGGTTGAATAGGTTTCGGTGAATAGATATCAAATTTTCTTGTAATTAAGAAGCAACAAATTCGGAGGCAGTTATACATCTATGTAAGTATTGTATATGTATACCTTCTTCTTTCAGCTGTCCGAATATGCTGAAATTGGTTCTCTTTATTTCTAGATTCGCCTACTAATATTAGCTTTTATTTAATTTAAATTTTCTTTAAATTCAAAGCAGCGTGATTGTCTACACTCGACTTGAATCGATGTACTGCTCTTCAATCCCATACCTCTACTTGCTTGCAATCGCTGATCGACAAAGTTTATTCTTCAGTGTTTCTTTTTGCCTGTCAATAATTTTTTTTACTCACCTTTTTCACTGCAAAGCGGTTTGCCAAAGCAAATTTTTGCATTTGAGTCATCAACTGCCACGGCGAGCCCAACTCCATAACCAGCACTGCCAGCACCAACAATGTCTCTATCGCAATCGGTAGCGCTGGATGCCATTGCTTGCGAATTGCTAAGATAATGCGAGGATGAGCGGTTTTTTAACTGTTGCTGATACTGCCGCTGTTCAATGACATCATCAATCTTCTTCAGATTTTCCGGTGTTGTATCGGTCTTCTCGTGCCCGTCCGAAAACGAATCACAATCATAGTCAGTGCAACAATTGCTCGTTGGTGTATCTAACGCTAGCTGATCTTGCTGTGGCTGTTGTTGCTGCAGCGTTGTCTCGCCTAATTTGAGCGGCACATCACAGTCATACGTTGTTGGTGTTGTTGGACTTTCATATAATGAACGTTCAATAGTTGTGTGAAAGTTGCGCGTACCATCGACATTCTCCGCACCTGCGCTTGTATTCGCGACTGAAGCAGTTGACGGTTGGCTCGCTATTGTTGTGCTAGCGTTCGCCACATTTGCGTTTTCCATTGTTGCTGTTGTTGCTACTGTGGTGTTAGAATCATTTGCGGTAGCATATGATGTCATATCGTTGGTTAAATATTCATAGGCAAACACACAGAAACACGCAGGAAATTTGCCTTTTTGTTTTTTAATATTTTTGGCAAGCTGAGAGAAAACGGGCAGGTATCTTGGTAAATACTACGTGTAGCACAGTGCTGAACAAATTTTCACGCTTACTTAAAATGTTATAATAAATAAATTAATTAACTAGGTGCGATACGCTTCCCTGTGTTTTCCTTGATTTATTTTACTACTCGCTCTCTACTGACTCTTTCTGCAACGTTGGCTACCTTGCTTCGTTCCTCCTTTGCTCTGTATATTCTACTTTGTGCGTTCGTTCTTATCACTAGGAGTTACAACAACAAAATATAGGTGCTGCCTTTAGGATGCAAATATGTGTGTGTGCCAATGTGAAAGGTGGGTGGACGTGAATCTTGATGTCGCTGGGTGATGTATAACGATGCCTTTGTGACTATTCGCTCGCTTATGGATTTGTAAGTGCGTTAGTTTGCGTGTGTGCTCGTGGGTGGTAGCTCTCCGTGTTTTATATAGTATTTATTTTGTTTTGCTCTGCTACAAGCAAATTTTTTGTTCCTACTGTCGCTGTTGTTGTCGGTGATATCACAAAGTTCGTTAGCTTTTCGCGCGTCAGGCTCAGAGATATTTTTTGCCAGACGAGTTCGCCGTGTATGAATTTTATTTGATTTACATTTCAAAAACGGCACGTTTAACGACAGCTGATACCCGTTTTTTCTTCAGCAACATTTTTGAAACATTTTTAAAAAACTCATACGGCGACTTTTGAGGAATTGATTGGAGTACTGCAGGAGAGCTTTGCGAACATTGGATGTCGTGCAGTGCAGTTGAGTGATGTTGGACTGTTCTTTGGTGCTATCCGGTTCGGTAAGTTCTCTGGTTAGTTGATCGGTTGGTTGATTAGCCACAAATCAGCAACTGTATAGAAAATATAGAAAAATTAATTAAAATATACAAACAAAAATAAAACAAACAACACAATTACAAGGCAGGCGCGTGTGTTCTCGTTTATCG
This sequence comes from Anastrepha ludens, assembly GCF_028408465.1. Lineage (NCBI taxonomy): Eukaryota > Metazoa > Arthropoda > Insecta > Diptera > Tephritidae > Anastrepha > Anastrepha ludens. The sequence continues at coordinate 111,860,525 of NC_071500.1, read as the reverse complement.
CTTGAGTTTCGTGTGTGCCCAATTTACTACAAACATAAATACACACATGTGTACTACATACATACATACATAGATGGATACACTAATGTTTAGTTTCCAATTTTAGCAATTTTTCACACAAAACACTTCTCAAAAACTATTGGCGTTCAATGAAAATAGAAAGCCGAATTTATATTGAAAAAATTTCAAGGTTTTCTTTTCCCGCACTGGGCACTTCAACATATCGTACGAAGATTTCGGTGTTTTCGATTTTGTTCAAGTACCTTTTACACTTGTGCACAATATTATTTTTATTGGGCTTTTTGGAACGTCCCTGCAAGCACGAGTGCGTCAATGGCATTGAAAAACTAAAAACAAGACGCAAATGTGTAAAAAAAAAACAATTACAGCTACCGCAACTTTAGTGTCAGCTGTGTCAGATACTTGTACGTCCACTTTGCCCGTCCACATGCATAAATGTTCAACGACGAAGGGCGACAATTCACTGCCTCGGTCTATTTGTGTTACACAAATCTCTAACAAATAGCAACAACATAAAATTTCGAAACTTCATCGGTCTGTGAGCTGCAAAGATTGTAGCCACTTTTTTTCACTTTTTGTTTTTGGTTTTTGGTATTCAGATTTTTGCATCACGGTTTACAGTTTTATTATTTTAATTTTATTCCACTGATCAAGCTAATGAATCGATTCTAAAAGCTATTTTTGTCTCTATTACTTCTTAATTCCGCGAAATTTTGCTATTTTTTCTTTAGTTTTGAGTGTCAAACTCTTGTTTTTTTTAGTTAATAGTAGTTTGCGGTAAATATGCGAAGACTATCCGTGCACTCCGATTTTGTGATGTATAATCGTCTCTATTAGCAAAAGCACTGAATCCAATTTGGATACATTAGCAATACACTAGTGGCCGTAACCACTTCAAATGTTTTGGCCAAGAGAGTGCCAACAATAAGGCACTGAATGTCAGTAATTAAAAGAGTAGTAGTGATGTAGCGAGGCATGTTAGGCAAAGTAATCGGTTTCATGAAACAACTCAGTCGTTGAGTACATAGTATTGATTAACTACAAAGACCTCTAGCCATCTCTGTTTTGCTGCCTCAGGCTATTCTTTATTTTCCTTGATTACTTTACGATATATTGTTACGTATATGTGTGGTGCTAGGGTTACCGGTTTATCAATCAAGATTTTACTCAAGGTGCCTATTTTGCCTAATACAATCCAATATATTTTTGTTGAATTAATCTCTGATATATTCCAAATTCTTGAATTTTATCCAACATTATTCAAAAGCTTTCCTAATTATGTTTACGGTGCGTTTATCTGACTGCTTTAAGATATTCATATGTATGCGTAGGATCTTGGTAATTCCTCACGGTCGATTATCGAAATCGTATTAGGAGTAACCGGGTCGTTCCGGTAAGGTAGAACCGACTGTCGTGGGAACGTTCCGGTCGGGTATAGTGTAATGCCGCATGAGCAAACGTAAGCAGAGTATAATGAAAGAAAAATCGACTTGTTTAGTATTACAAGCTCCAGAAAGTATGTTCGGCACCTACCCAACATGCAATATGATCTCCGATTCTCCAGAAAAATGGGCAAATATGGCAGCGCTGAAGTATGGTGTGCGGTAGGGTAGCTTTTCATATAGCGGAGTAGTCCAATTTATTTGATTGACAGACATCATGGATCAAAGATCATCTGTCAAAATATTAGATGGAACCTTCGGCTGCCATAACCGAATGGGTTGGTGCGTGACTACCATTCGGAATCCAAGGAGAACGTAGGTTCGAATTTCGGTGAAACACCAAAATGAAGAAGAAGTTATTTCTAATAGCGGTCGCTGCTCGGCAGGCATGGCAAACCTTCGAGAGTATTTGTGCCAAGAAAAATCTCCTCATAAAAAATATCTGCCGCTCGGAGTCGGCTTAAAATTGTAGGTGCTTCCATTTGTGGAACAACATAAAGACGCACTCCACAAATAGGAAGAGAAGCCCGGCCAAACACCCAAAACGGGTGCACGCGCCAATTATATTTATATATATATTCAGTGGGATAGAAATGGGTATATCAGTAGGATAATGATACCCAACAAGCCGCAAGGCCGCAAAAGAGTGGTTGAAGGTCCACGGAGTTCATGTTATGCGTCGGCCTGCTCAGAACCGACATCAAAAAACGTGTTGCCGAACATAAACCAACCAATTCAAGAGAATTCTTCTGAAGGTAACAAAAGAGACATGGAAAGGAATCCCATTTAAGCCGATCAGAATTTCATAGAAAAACCGAGGGTATTCTACGAAATATTAAGAGCTTTTTCGTTTTATAAAGCTTTGAAGACATTTTATGCTAACAGTTAAAAATAATCCTGAATTATGGAAATTAATCCTATTTTTATGCCGAACTAATTTTATTTTTTTTCTTACGAAAAAATAAATATGACTTTTTTCAAACGTGTGGATTTTAAATAACTTCTATAGCGAAGCCAGAGTTGGACTAATGAGAGTTATATTTTTGATTTTTCTAGGAAAAAATTATACAAATTTGCAAGCATCCTTCTGGAAAATTCTACCTACACGTTGACCTGCATTCGAACTTCGTTCTGTTTTGAGCTATCTGGCAACACTAACCTTTCGCTAAATTACACACAAGGCGAATTTATTACAGGTGACAGCAAACACATATAAGTAAAACCCTACATGTATTTGTTGTTGCGTTTGGTGCAAGCATCATGTCAAAATCAGCAAGCGCTGTCACTTTATTAAATCCACCTTGATTACACAATTCTAACAATCAATTTTTTAAAAACAATGCGTGCAGCATTATACATACTTAATATTCCCCGAATGGTCTTCAAAACCGCTTAATTCCGAAAGTAACGAGTAGTTACCTGAGAGTCTATTAGTTCACTAAAATTCCATCACCAAATTGAGTCACTTTGGCTCTCCCAAACACATTTTCTCATTTTAGCCAATTTCAATCAGAGCGAGAAAGTCCAACAAATTTGCCGTCGCCTTCAGCTAATTACCAAATTGACAATTACATATGTTGCGATGAATGAGGGTAAAAAAAATGAATGGATGTGGAAACAAAACGTAGCAAACATTTACTACTTTCCACCGTGATTGCACATAATGAACCGTTTTTTTTATTTTTTGACAAAGTATTGCACTTTATTTTAGAACAGCAGAACGCATGAACAGGTGGGTGCCACTTTTGAAGAACGTAGGTTTTAGCGCATTGACTGCAGGTGCATTTTACACACCAGTGAGCACTTAAAACGGAAGTCAATTTGCGGTCACACCCTGACGAACAGTAAGGCCAATTCTGCTCTCCTCCGAATAGAATTTTTGTACGAACGGCACTTAACTATAAAGGCGCACAGAACTTATTAGTTTTCTCAATTTGAAGGCATTCAGTGCCGATTAGGCAAAAGTTTTGTATAAAATTTGGTGTATACTTGGCCAGTAAAATGTTAATAGTTTGGCTATTCTTTGTACAGAATTCACTTTTCACAGTAACAACAAACAAAACACGTTCACGGGCGCTCATTCGGCGCTCCGCCTTTGCGACGGGTGGTGTATTGGCATTTTGCCTTCGAACATCCAAATTTTCTTGACTTTTTCACTCAAATTTCGACATGCACTTTTCCTGCGTTTATTCATACTCATGTAAACAAAAAGTTTGTTTGCATATCAATGTAAATTTTTTGCATATTTTTGTTGATTATTTATGAAATATTAACACAAAAAACCTACCGTGAGGTAAACGAATGTTGCTTATCGTTGTTCACAAAAAACTTTTCACTCTTCCAATTCTTAAACTCATCTGACATTTCAAAGAGAGTAGAGAGTGTGTGGTGTGTGTCATTCACGTATCTAATGCGCAGGGTTGCATGTGAATCAGGTAAAAGAGATTTTATTTTAAGCGAACCAAGGTACACAGCCGACAGAATATTAAAAGGAATTATATTTAATTTTTATTTTTTAGGAACAGGATCATATTCTTATGTCAATGTAATAGAAAAAAGTAGATTGAACTAACAACATACTTACATACACAAATATTATATGTACATACTTAGCATAGTAACAAAATTCCTGATATCATTGAATAATTAGTAAAACCGCTGTTATTTATTCAGCGAAGATTCTGTGAAAATGTTGAAAAAGTATGCTTTAGAAATTAAAAAAGGTAAAACAAAAAATTATTTGAACCTGACGTGATTCGAGAACGCAACCTTCTGACCTGGAGCCAGACGCGCCACGGAGGCTTGTAGATATTTATACGTACTGTATGCCTACACATATTATATATTTAATTATATTAGTGGATTTGTTTATGTACCTCAATGAAGTGGTACAAGTTAAGATATATAAGATATATATCCTTTGCTATTCTTATCTGAAGCCCCAACTTTAATTTTTCTTGGTCTAACTTTTTGAGATTTTATGTATTTTCGTCCTGTTATCACTTGAAATAACCAATATTCTATACCATTATTTTTGTAATTCATCGCAATTCGGAGTAGATGCATAGTTAATTATAATCACTTTTAATGAAGATAAGATATGAAATTCAAAGGTGTTTATTCGCATTTTTCTTGAGAGATAAGAACAGTAAATTGATAAGCGCAATTTTTTGGGTTAATCGATGATGTGAACAAATTACGTAAATGATTTGAAAAATGTATTACACCCGCGCCCACTTTTAGACATGGGCATTATAACTTTATATAAATAAAAACAGTGTACGAGCGCACGACAATTCAAAGAAAAATTAATATATATTAATGAAATTATGTCCAAGGTAGGTTGATTACAAATTTACCCACGTTTAGTACAACAATGAACCCAAAACAAAATAAAAAACAAACGCCGCAACTAAAATTAAGAAAAAATTGCGGGGTACATGCACTCAATAGTGATTAATCTTGTAGACTTGTTGCTCCCTGCCTTATTTAAATCCGACTTGAATATTATTGATATAGCAAAAAACCACACCCATTTTTTATATGATAGGACTAAATTTCCGTCCGTTCGTCTAATGTTACAAGCTATAGCTCTTATTGTCTATTTTTTTTTTTTATTCCAAATGTAATATTAAAAGAAGGACCAGTCCGGTGTGAACCGAATTTACCACTTCCTTAATTGATTTCTTTTATTTTTATATTTCTTATATGTACTCTTATATATACCCAATGTAGCAGATCTTTGTTTCTGTAACTGTTGAAAATAAAAAAAACAAGCATCATATTAAATGCGAATAAGTTATAGAATAAGAAATCCAATGCATGCTGTGCATGCTGTAGTGCATCTATCAGCTGACTTTATTAATTTCCCACAGCTGAGATCAGCTGACTTTAAACACAGAGTGCCCAAGAGTGGCAATAGAGTTGAGTGTTCAATAAAACATCTTTGGAATATAACTCGTTAAAAAAGGTAAAAAATACGCCAAATACTATATGAATGTATCAAATTAAGTATTAAAATTGTCCATTTTCAAATCAAAGCTTATATTTTCGAAGGTATTCGCCAATCATACATATTATTGGGAATATACAATTGCTTTATTAGTTAAAGTATTGTGCCATCTGACGGTAAGTAGTACATCATTATCCAACGGTCACAGTTTCGAAGCCATTTATTACTCTGACTTCTAACATTTGCGCTACTACAAATTTTAAGTCTTCAAAATCAGCTGCCCCAGCTGCTGATTATTTAATTCTGACGTATGTTTTTGGAAAATATAGGACACAGTTCAGATTTATAAAGCGAAAATTCATAGCAATATGCTGCGACAGTGCGTTCCTAAATCGCCGGTGCGTGTGGTGAGTGTTGTGAAAGAAACAAATTTATTAGCTGATTCCATTTTCCAATCACACAGCATAGCAGCGCTTGTGGTGCACTGCGAAAGGCGTCAACTAACGCAACAGCTCCAGCAGCTAACGAAAAACTCGAAGAAATACGTGAACGCCTGGTAAAAGGACCACATTTCCAGGATTTCGTGCAAAATCCAGAGTTTACGCGGGAGGAGTGGACAGCCTACGAGGGCAAACTGCGTCGGGAAAAGGGCGAAAATGAGCGATTGCGACTGCCCCCTTGGCTGAAAACCACTATACCAATGGGAAAGAATTTTGCTAAAATAAAAACACAACTACGTGAATTGAAATTGGCTACAGTGTGTGAGGAAGCACGTTGCCCCAATATTGGCGAGTGTTGGGGTGGTGGTGAACATGGCACACAAACAGCCACTATTATGGTAAGGAAAAGTAACAGAAACAACAATTAAGAAAGTAAATGGTTTAGTTGTATTACTTGGTATATTCATGTTGTGTTTGCTTTTGTGAACTTTGCTGATAACCTTTTACTTTATTCACTAGCTGTACTCGTTCTTATTGTTTACATTCTCATCTTATCTCAATTTTTTTACAGTTGATGGGCGATACTTGCACGCGTGGTTGCCGCTTCTGTTCTGTCAAAACTGCCCGCAAGCCACCACCGCTTGATCCCGCTGAGCCGGTGAATACAGCCAAGGCTATTGCCTCCTGGGGCTTAGATTATATTGTGCTGACTTCAGTTGACCGAGATGGTACAAATTATTTCTAAACCGAGAATTTTTACGACTTTGTTGTTTTTAATTTTAGATCTACCCGATGGCGGCTCAAAACACATCGCAGAAACTGTGCGTGAAATCAAAGAACGGTAAGGTTTTTTTTTATTTTAACTAAATAACTACTTATATTCCTATTCTTCGTTTTATAGAAACCCTAACATTTTCGTTGAGTGCTTGGTGCCTGATTTTCGCGGAGACTTAAAATGTGTGGAAACAATAGCCAACAGCGGTCTTGACGTATATGCGCACAATATTGAAACTGTTGAAAAGTTGACGCCATTTGTGCGTGATCGACGCGCGCACTATCGTCAGACGTTGGCCGTATTGCGCGAAGCAAAGCAGTTTAATCCCAAACTCGTTACAAAGAGTTCCATCATGCTTGGCTTGGGTGAAACAGATACTGAGATTGAACAAACCATGCAAGACTTACGCGAAGCAGGAGTGGAGTGCTTAACCTTGGGTCAATATATGCAACCGACAAATAGACATTTAAAAGTCATTGAATATGTGACACCTGAGAAGTTCAAGCATTGGGAGACGCGTGGCAATGAATTGGGTTTCCTGTATACCGCTAGTGGTCCGCTGGTGCGTAGTTCATACAAGGCGGGTGAATTTTTCATAACGAGTATCTTAAAGAAACGACAAGAGCAAACAGCAAAGGCAGAAGGAGCGCAAGAGACGCCGGGAAATTAAGTAGGATTGGTGTCAGCAGTTCTTATTTAGAGAGAATTAGGCGCATTTAAAAAGCCATTTAAATTATAATTCACTTTTGTAAGGCAATGCAAATAATAGTTGAAGCTACAAGCGCTCGAAACGTGTCGAAGGAAAGTTATGCAAAAATAATACGCAGCTTAATTTAGTGAAAAGTACGCATATACTAATTTATGTATAAGGCGAAAATTTTAGTTGAGACATCGCTTATTATCCGTTTAGTACCTAACTGATATTAGTAAAATTTGTTGTTTATTGGAAAAATCGTATTCAATTATTTCAATATAACCGCGCTTCAGGTCCATCCTGCGGCTAATGCTGTAAATAACGAAAAGGCAAAGTTGAATATATAAAACTAATAATTTTTATATTTTCATCAGGCGCCGCAACTAAATTATGGTTGCAATTTACTTAGCTCTCCTGTGTGTGTGCGTTAGTTCTACTGTTGCAGGAAAAATATGCATTTATATATCACACCGCATAATCAGATTAAAGCAAGGGCGGCTACAACCACCTGCATACGGGAAAACTACTTCTGGATCTGGCTGAACTAAGTTTGCGGTTACCAACTTGCCAGCAAGCGGTGAGTAAAATGCGTCGTGTAAATGCATTTAGGAAGTTCAAGTTCATGCACCAACAACGTCTACAAAAATAGCAATCACAAAAGCCATTACAAGGAAGTTTCATTTCCGCTCTTCTCAAAGAACGTGTGGGTAAGTATTGGTGTGAGTGATGGTGGTGGCGTTGCCAAGGTAGCTAACTGTGCGCTCGGTCCAGCTGTGCCTCCTCAACAAGTGGCCGACATTACAGCAACAATCAACAGTTCTCGGCGTCTTGCCAACATACGCGAAAGTAAACAAAGTTTCAGTTTACATAAACACCGCCCCTTCCTCCCCCAACCGCTTTCAAAATACTACAGTTGCACCTGATAATGGATTTCGCGCACATGCGCCGTAACTAAAATATTTAATCGCATTTTCCTTCGATACAAATTTTCCCACAACGGCATTGACGTCTGTGAGTCAATTGTCAGTTGAGAAAATTGCAACAGCAACTGCGGCATTGCAATAAGAACTTGAAATAGTTTATTAATTGCGTGGAATATAAAACGAGTATTAAATATAAATTGTGAACACGTTTTTCCAAGTGAAAGTTGTATATTATTTTTGAAAACCAGCAGAAAGTCCACAACAGCCTAAAAATATGTAACATTTCCGTGACATATGCTGAGTAGTGACGTCGCACTTTTGCATAACCGTAGGCGTCGCGTTTCTGGTGCAGAAGCACTCAATTAATTGGGATTTTTCGTAATCACAAAATTGGTTTGTAAAGTTCTGTAAATTTCCGTGAAAAAAATTAAATTGTAGTATTCGGGCTTCCTAATACCTTCCTGGTGCCTTTCACGTCAATATGCCCAGTACGCGTCGCATTATACTCGGCCACGTTATGTCTGGCCTGTGCTCGAAGATGAATCGCACGAAGCCGGTGCCCTTGGACGTCATGGAGACGCCACTGAAGCGTTGCCTCAACACTGTCGACATCACTTTGTTGGGTGAGTTAAAATAAATGCCGCAGGTTGCTTACCGGAAATTCATGAACAGTATTGTTAATATTATCGGTAATTATCTATGTAGTTGACGGTGCGACGGTTCCATATGTGAAGAAACGGAAAACGTCGACCACTCGTAATCAATGATTGGTGCCCCTATCCACTTTTTTCCGACTAATTTTGGATGTCGCACCGCCAATATTAATTTTTTTTAAACATAAATAAGCACATACATACAGTCACTAACACCTTATTTGATACAGATACATTTTTTTTTTGCAAAGTGTTCTATATTTTACAATATTTTGCGAAAATGGAAAACAGAGTATGCAGATATTTAATTAATTTTGGTTTATTTCACGTAAAATAGCAGAAATTTTCCATTTAAGTTCGTCAACAGGCTTCAAATAAAACTTTCACCACGAAAGAGTGTCAGTGGTTAGTCCGTCAAGTGCAGAAAACTCCAGCAACAAGCGCTCCAAAGTTAACTGAAATAGACAAAAAGGATTTAGGTAAGACTCACCATCCAGAAACTATTCGAATAGTACTGAGGGAAGCAATTTTAAATGGCAGGTCGCAAAGCCTATGGGATACTGAACCGAGTGACTAATGGACGGAGAGGGTTATTCCATAAAGAGGCAAATGGGTTCAAATGAACTTCGGGGAAGTGAATAGTGCCGATTTACACACGAAGACACCTGGAAGAGAGACCCTGTAAATTCTCTTTTAATGTTTTATTCGCGGTCACATGGGCAAAATTGTTTTCGGCAACATTTTGGCGTTTACTACTTTAGCATCTTCTGGTTCGGATATATTCTGCAACCCGCTAAAATGTAAAGCGGAGAGATTTAAGATTGGGAATACCAATAAGAAGCGCAAAGCGTGTCGCCAGTGCGTGAGACAAAATTCCCTCTCTCTTCCGCGGCCGTCCTTCTCCCACGAACAAATATTTCCCTGCGGAAATTGGCACATAGAGACACAAGAAGACGAGCCTATAGCATGAAAGCTGGCTACAAATATGGTGGACCCGGACGTGGGTTAATAGAATTGGTCCTTTATGGATGCCGTGCGTGACCCTCTCGAAGAAATGCAGAAAGTAGTTTCGGGAAGGGAGTAACCCGGAGGTAAAAATTGAAGATGACGTACATAATCGAAAATTTGTGGTCGGTTTTGAAGACAAATATAAGAAAAGATGTCATCCATAACAAATCTGATCTTAAAATGACAATACTTGAAGAGTGGAACCAAATTAGCCCAGAATACAGAAAAAAAATAGTTGACTCCATGCCACTTAGACTTCAAGCTGTAATTGAGAATAAAGGATACCTAACAAAGTACTAATTACCTCAAAAATTGGAAATAATAAGATGCTCTATCATTTAAGCTGAATTCTCTCTTCAAAATATTATGAAATATAGAACACTTTACAAAAAAAATTGTTGTATCAAATACGTCGTGAATGACTATATGCTCATACATATGTACATAATTACCAATTTCAATTATTTAATATTAATCATAAATCAAATTTCTTGTGAACTCCTTTCCGAATCATCTTTCAGGCATTGGCCACATGGTTGGCGCTGGCATTTACGTCCTCACCGGCACGGTGGCCAAGGACATGGCAGGCCCTGGCATAATACTCTCTTTCATCTTGGCCAGTTTTGTTTCAATGTTGGCCGCTCTCTGTTATGCGGAATTCGGTACACGCGTCCCTAAAGCAGGCTCCGCCTATGTCTACACCTACATTTCGATTGGCGAATTTTGGGCATTTGTCATCGGCTGGAATATACTCTTGGAGCATATGTTGGGCGCAGCTTCGGTGGCACGTGCCTGGAGCGGTTACGTGGATTCGATGCTTGGCGGTTGGATAGGCAATACGACACTTTCCATAACTGGTGAGCTCCATGAGCAGCTGTTCGCGCGTTATCCTGATGTGTTGGCATTTTTGGTGTGTCTGGTGTATGCCGCCGCGTTGGGCATTGGAGTGAAGGCCACAGCTGTTTTCAATGGCTTGCTGACTTTGGTGAACATTGCCGTTATGATTTTAGTAATCTCTGTGGGCTTCTGGTATGCCGACGCAAAGAATTGGTCAGAAGCGGAAGGTGGTTTCTTGCCTTACGGATTTGGTGGTGTTATTGCCGGTGCAGCAACTTGTTTCTACGCATTTGTTGGCTTCGATTCCATTGCCACATCCTCGGAGGAGGCAAAGAACCCTACTATCTCCATACCGATAGCTACGCTCCTCTCGCTCAGCGCAGTTACAGTGGGTTACATATTAGTCTCGGCTGCACTTACGCTAATGATACCGATACGGGAAATCAATCCGGCCGCATCCTTACCAGAAGCTTTCGGACAGATGGATCTACCTTGGGCTAAATACATAATATCGATTGGTGCACTCTGCGGCATGACCACGACACTCTTGGGCTCGTTGTTTGCTTTGCCGCGCTGCATGTACGCCATGGCCTCAGACGGTTTACTCTTCAGTTGCTTTGGCCGGATCAACACCACAACGCAAGTGCCGGTGCTGAATCTAGTAATTTCTGGCTTACTAAGCGCGACACTCGCTCTGCTCTTTGATTTGGAGAAACTGGTCGAATTCATGTCGATTGGCACACTACTTGCCTACACAATCGTATCCGCAAGTGTTATTATACTGCGCTACCGACCGCTGGCCAGTCAAGAGAATGCCATCTATGCGCCTGATACTTCCGACGAGGATGGCGACGACAATACTTCCCAATCGAGCATCGACACCGCCTCACCCACCAGCGACTTGATCGAAGGCGCACTCGCTGGACGTCTGAAACCGCAATTTCGTTGGCTCGAACCACTACTGGGCCGTTTTGAACCCGGCGCGGCAGTATCTGCTTCGGTGCTGCTCTTCTCGGTGCTTAGCTTTGCCATTTGCTTTCAACTCGAAGTCTCGTGGACTGAACTCTATACGGGCACATGGTGGGCGCTACTCCTATATGGTTTTATGATTTTCATAGCAGGCGCTTGTGTGGCAGTGATTGCAGTGCATCATCAGAATACGCGTGGACTTAATTTCAAAGTGCCGCTCGTGCCATTCGTGCCGACGCTAAGCATCTTCTGCAACATTGTGCTGATGGTGCATTTGAGTGCACTCACCTGGCTTCGTTTCTTCATTTGGGTGGCTATCGGTATGTTGATCTACTTTCTATACGGCATACATCACAGCAAGGAGGGTGAGGTGTGCTCATCCTATTCGATGTTGATGACGTCTACAGAGGCGGGCAAATCACACTGGGGTGCCACAGGCGGTGGCTTTACCATTAGTTTGGGCGGCACTGTTGGAGCAGGTGTTATTAAGAAGACAGTAATGCAACGCTTCATTGGCAGGAAACTGGAGGATAAGAAACCGATTGTAGAGGAGGAGGTCGATATCGATGGGGATGAAATGGACGATGAGGGGCAGACTTAAGTTGCTGGAATGGGGGGGAGGACCTTACATTTCCGTTACCATATAGTATGACCTTTGAACTCTATACAGAATTTACTTTTATGCATTTACGGTTGAGCACAAATACTTAGGTATATTTTCGATGTATTGATTTTTTTTAGACCAAAGACTTGTAAAATATTTTTTTATAGCTGTACTTTTATCAAATCAACTTACATACATACATACATACTGATTTATTGTACTTATAGCGACTGCCTGTGGGACACTAAATTGATAAATTTTTAAGAATGTTTATACATACACGTACATATATGTATGTATGTATCAGTATGTGACTTTTTCTTGAGTCACTTCATTAGGAGCGCTCACGTGCTCAGTCTATTGTTGAGAGTGGCATGAGTAATCTTTCCATGCAAGTTCAAACTTGTTCAGTTTTTGTTGTGATTGCTTCTATGTTTCATTTCCACACGAGTTAACGAGAAGGGAATCACACGCATACATACGTACATACATATGTATGAATATACAGGTCTCGACATGATTTGTGCGAAATTTGCATTTATTTACGTAACTCCTGTTTCAACTGATATGAATTTGTGGTCTACGTAAAGTGAACGATTTTGTGACCTAATCATTTAAAAAGCCATTCAAAGTCCACGGATAATCCTAAAATTCTAGTGACCAGCCAATTAGAATTTTATGTATTATACACACATATACATACATGCATACATACATACATAGTATATATGCATAATAATCAAAGTGTAATGATTGATTAGTGCACTACTTTATTGAGGTTTCTTGCTATTTATAAGTTTAACTGGTTAATTATTTAGACACAAAGACAAGATAAGGGAAAGTAGAGGGAAAGAGGGTTAGAAATTAAAAAGACAAAAATATCAAGCTAATACTGAAATAAATTTAAATGTTTTGCTTTCTTTTTTTTGTTTAAAATATAAATAAAAATTGTTTGTATAATATTTTCCATTACGCTGGTCAATGTAGTAGTTGTCTTTTGACAAAGCCACTTGATTCGGCTTAGCGCTTTCCACCTGTTGAGCCTTTACATATTTACAGGCCTTTAAAGAATTATTATTTTTTACCTAAGTAAAGTTTCTAAATGTATAAATACTTAAAATAAATTTAAAATATTTTATAAATCTAAAATAGGTGTGGCGTTATGTACAAAACATTTTTTCATTTAAACTTGATACACAATATTAACTTTTTCTATCAAACATCTAAAGGCTAAAAATTATTCAAGTCGAAAAAGTGGTTTTGTCAAAAATTCGCCGATATCTACATATGTACATACATACATACAATAAATACTTAAATACTTGTAAATCATCAGTTCCAAGCACAAAAAGCACAAGTACCTTAATTTGATATTAGTAAGAGAGAAAAGAGAGGAGTGGTAAGTGACTACGGTTTTTACAATTTCTCGGTTGGAAATTTCGTGAAAATTTGATTTTTTTTTTAATTTTTAAGTTACATATGGTCATTTGTTGTTTTTATTATAGTATAAATTATATTTAAAAAAAAGAATAATTATAAAAAATAAAAGCCTAAATTTAATGTAAAAATAAATATGATATAAAAATACAAATAAAATACAAATAAATATAATATAAAAATAAATAAAATATAAAAATAGATATAATATAAAAATAAATATATTCTGAAAAAAAAGTGTCGGGGTTTCTTCAATAAACTACATAATATTTATTATTCACTTAAATTATTTAACGTATAACTACCAAAGAAGGCACCTTCTAAATTAATTGACTTATGCTAAAGAATCAAATTTATCCACCAACACCATTTCAAGCGGATCTTCCGGAATTTAAAAGCTATTGCTTCTTCAACAGATAAAAAGGAAGTAGACGGAAGAAATGTTTGAGACAATTTCGCGCATTCGTTATATGGAAGAAAATGCCAAAGACTTAAATTCATCCCTCAAAAAACTGTTCAAAATCTTTTACCGGAAACGAACTCTCTCTTATGTTCTCTAACGACTGAAAACGGAAGTGCTTCGAAGTGGCAATTTGGATTTTGGAGTGAAAAGGCAGTCGAAACTATAGTGAGAAGATTTTTATGGTGTTACCAATATCAGACCGTTAGCCGGCTCTCCGTGAATTTGACAGAATCGGTCGTTGGGCTGACGTAGCAGGAGCTACAAATCGGTTTGTTTACGAAAAATTTAAGAATGTGTTAATGATTTACGAAAACAATCAACACAATGTCACTTCGTTGCCATCTCAACAACGACTGATTGGACGAGTGTATGAATGTATGTGAAATGTTCGTGCAGAATTCGGCTGGCGAATCACTCCCGCGACGTGGCAGCCGAAGTTCTCTCTCCTCACAATTTTGTTTTTCACCATAGTTATTGACCAAACCACATCAGGTGTTTTTGTTTTTTTGATTGGTGGGTGAGGTAGGGTTCAAAATGCCTTCGCACTTACAGCGACCGTCGTCTACTGCGCCGTGTGGTGTGGCCACTAAAACAGTCCCTCCTCCTCTCCTGGGGAGACTCCCCTCCCGGAACTGCTTTGTGCATTACTTCGGGAGGGCCCAGAATGGTGTCCATGAAAAGGACCAATTTTAATTCACCCACGTCTGGGTCCACCATATTTGTAGGTGTGAATTCTGATTAGATGGCATTTATTTCACTCTTAGCCTGAAAAAAATGTGTTAAAAAAGTTTGGTCTTGACAGGTGGTCTGTTATCATGGGGCACGATCCAAGAGACTTTTTTCAAAAATCTGATCTCTTCAACGAATTTGCTCTACCAAACGCCCCAGATTCCTTATTTATCATTTGATTTTTTGTTTGGGAAATTTGACGATCCCTTTAAACGGACTTTTAAATAATAAATTTCCAGCACATCTTTGACAGAATGTAGGCACATTTTTTTTACTTTTATTTTTTTTACGTTTTTTTTATATTTGTATTTGTTTTTGTTTTTTTTTTTGCTTTTATTTTTAGCTTTTTTTATCTATATTTTTGGTTTCTGTCTTAAAATTGTAAAAGGCGTGGTCAAAGCGATTAAAATATCTGCTATACGCATACATACAAAGATTTGAAAAAGAAATTAAATTATTTCATGTCTATATATAAAATATGTATAACACATACACAAATATAAATATATTTTCCCATATACATACACTACATACAAATACATACACAGTATTACTGTCTATTAGAAAATATATCATTTAAAATAAAAAATAAGATTCAAAACTAAAAAAAAATTAATTAAATAAATTAAAAATAAACACTCTATGGCTAAGAGAAAAATATTTGTGATATGCTGACGCAACTTTGGGGAGCATAATAATTATGAGGGAAAAATATGATAAAATTTTTTTTTGTAAAAATCTAGAAACTTCACAATCAATAGTGATCATAATTGATAAATAATATCAGCAGAAAAAAAGAAACAAAATTAAAAGATAAAACAATAATTAGTGTTAAATTTTTATTATTATTATGTCGCTCCTCATATGAGCTCCAGTACTAAGAGATTTATTTGAGCTTTAGCTGACTTCGGCGCAGCTCTAAATTTTTAATAAAGCATACTTTAGGGCGATTTAACACATATTTCTCTTTTTACTTTCCAGCATGAAATTTTTCCCCAAAGCAAATTGCGGATATTTTTCTCTTTGCTTGAAAAAAAAGTTATGCAAATGCAGGAAAAAACTTTAAAATTATATAAACTCTTAAACACAGATTGTATTCATGTACATACCGTCAAACTTGTACTTGTAATACATGAGTGTATGTGTTAATTAAAGTATTAAATACTACAATATATTGTACACAATTATCTAAATGTGTATTTGTTAGAAATTATTTATTGGTTTCTTGTTTGGAATTTAAGAACAAACGTAACCAGCAGCAATTATTAAAATTATGTAACAAACAAATAAACGAAAGACATACAAAAATTAAATACGTATTATATATACAAACATGCAAGCATACATATGTACAATGATGGAATAAAAATGAAGTGAAACGTAAATGGGCTGTTCTTTATTTAAAACTCTTTGAACGAAATCGCAAAAGTGAAAGAATACCAAGGAGATCGCGAAAGGGATTTTCCCCTGTGTGGTTCTGTATTTAATTGGAATTTCATGAAATCGTAATTTGGTTAAAAATAAGTGCAACAAAATTTAAAAACAACAACTTAATGTGAATAAGTACTAAGGCTCTGGGCATAGCAATACTCCAGATAAACCGCAAGTAGACAAATGTGTGAGAGAAGTGTCTGGGACAATTTAATGCCTAGCCGTGTCAACAAAAAACTGATCATCTTGACATCTGTAAAAGTTACGCCGGCTTGAGTAAATCTACCTTTGCACTTTCTTTCGATTTTTTAAACCGAAACCTTAGATCTGTTAGGAACCTTTTTACGAGTGGCATGAACGCTTCAGAAGATATGGTGGGTAGTCATAGGCCATCGACTGATTAAAAAATAATAAAGTGAAAGAAAAGTTGATCAAGAATTTTTGACCAAGAACGAAACGAATATCATCCAACAGCCATCGGATTCACCTGAAATGGCTCCCTGCTATTTTTTTCTGTTTGATCGAGTCAAAAAACCAATACGGGGAACGCGTTTTAACAGCCGAAAGGAAGTAATGAAAACATCGAAAACGGTTCTGATGGTTATACAGAAAATAGAGTTCCAGAAATGTTCGAGAGCTGGATCAAACGCTGGCGGAAGTGCGCTGCAGTTGATGGGGAGTACTTTGAAAGCGATAATATTACTTTTGAGTAATAAACTTGTATATATATTTTGAATTTTCTGAATATATTCCGGTAACTTTTTGATGGAGGTGGTGTTTATAATAAATAACAACGGGTTAGAATTGGTTTGTGTTAACAATTAGATTAGAGCTTCTTATGATAGAACTTAGTTCTACAGATCTGTAGATTAGTAATTTTTTTTAGCTCATGACGTTGAAAACTCCATACATGACTTTCTCTTCGTGGCAACGTCCTTGCCGGTATGAATGTTTCGAAAGTCCGTAGAAACTATTTTTGGTTTCCTTCTCCTTTCTCCTTTATCGATGTTTGAGAGCAGATGGAAGAATTTTTGTCGTATAAAAAGCCATGAATTGAAGGTAGTTTCTCTTTCGCGCTAAAATACCAACAGCGAAAATGGTTAAAACTCAGTAATGAGGAGGCGTTTTGAGGTTGCTCTACCAGTACTACAAATCAATGCTGAGCAGTGATAAATTTAGTGTTTGACTGATGTTGTCAAAACCGAAGAATTTTCTACAAAGAAAACTAGTCTACAATGTATAGGATTTTTTTTTTATTTTTGCAAAAACTCAAGCTGTGCCATTTAACGTTAACGATGTGGCCGTTTTTCTAAGAAATTGTTAGCTTCAAAAGAAGTTCTGTTTACAAAAAAAAAAAAAATAAGTGAATGAGTGGAGTTATCAACTCGTCCCTTAAAACGAAAACGACATTTTTTAACAAACGTTTTACAAAATCCTTTATTACTTTATTTACATTTTTCATTTCAATGAATGATGCATTCATAGGCTACAACTAAATGTTGCACACTATTCAGGTGCACCATTAATTTATTTCTTTTTTTTTTTTGTTTCTGTTGCTTTTGCAAATTTTCACAATATCGTTGTTAGTTTTCGCAATTGAATATTGCCATTAGCACACGCGTTCAAAGGAAGAAAGAAATCTGCCCAGATGTATCTGATCATGGCCTGCATTAGATGTTTGTGGTGAAAGGACATTTCGCTTTGCTCGAATAACACAGCAGGATCAAAAGGCTGTTGTAAGGTTTTCTCATGAAATTTGCACATTTTGTGCAAAAATTACAACAGAGAAAGGGACAATCGACCGGTTGCTTGGAGTACAGTGATTGCAAAAATTTTATTGACTGCAAAGTGAGGAGAGGGAATTTGTGTAATCAAAAAGGGAAACTACAACTTCTCCGCTACCATTAGATGTTTAATTAGTAGCAACCCTAATGACGGTAAAATCGTTGCGTTTGCATTGAACAGATGTAGGAATTTCTTTAGACAAATCTCAACATCAAAGTCGAACACACTGGTTTGTACGAGTATGCATGAGTGTCACGCCTGGTGTGGCAAGGCCATGGTCACCCGGTTCCATGCCGACACCGGCATTGACACTTTGCTGTTTTGCGACACTGACGCGTACAAATTACTTAGTTGGTTGCTGCTATTACATACTGAATACTTAGCATTTGCTTTTGTGACTAACTACACCCCGTGACAAGTGATAGCTCATCAACATTTTGACCAGTTTTGACTGTTTTCCGTTTTTCGTTTTTAAATATTCATTATTTCTTATAAATGTATAGTACATTGCCTAACAAAAACTATATAAATCCAAATTTCAAATTTTATGCAGAATAAGACAAATTTATAAAAATTCCAAAAAATTCACAATTAAACAATTTTTAATTGGAATTTCTAGAAAAATGCTGGTATGCAGTTTTATGGCTTATTCAAGTTTTTTAGTTTCTTTTTCGTTCTAAGCCATCATCAAAATCATTTTTGTATACTTATTCTATTACAACTATGTATATTCCAAAACAAAATCCGTTTCCATTTACATGTTCGCGTCTACTCGCCCGACAAATTAGTTTACTTATGCCGCTCGTGGTTGGGGGCTGCTTATTTGGGTATTCGCAGCTGACTAAAAAGTTGACGGTGTCCGCTAGTTGGCCATTTCACGATTCACTACCTGTAAACCCTCCGATAGCCTGAGCCTAGTCTCGGAATTAAATTTTAGTTTAATTAAATATAAGTTTAAAGCTGTCAAAAAATTCCGTTGATTTTTTATAATTTTTTCCCCTGACGATGTCTTGCATTTTCTCTATATACAAAATTTCCCTGGAGAAAGTGTTGATGTGCTATTGTTTTGTCGAGTGGTGTATGTACTCGTGTGCTCAGTTTTGTAGCGAGATTTATTGCTTTTACTAATACACTTGTAAATGCATGTAAGCATCAAATACCCGCACTTGAGTTGTGTCCAATAGTTGACTGCTTAGGGCAACTAACTGCAGAAACATCAACAGGAAGCTGTTAGTTCCTGTGTCCTGGTGCACAGCCACATTCAAAGGATCCCTCACTCAAACAAAACACAAAAATAACAACAAAATAGCGGAATATAAAGCCAAGGAAGAAACAAGTCATAAATGAAAGCAATAAAGTCGTATTTACGTTGAGTATACACACACGCCCTTGCTTACCGGTCCACTATTCCCTACAACAACCACAACGGCATAATGGAAATCAAATTGAAATCTAATTTTTATAGCAACCGGTGTTGCCGTGTAAGGCGAGTCGCTCTGCTTGACTGCTTGACACAGTGAGCCATGGCGCTCGCTGAGTTGGTTTCGAAGAAACGAAAAGGACACTGGCAGCTGTTTTTCTAGAATTCTAACCAAAAAAGAGCAAAACGCAGAAAACCAATCGTTTAGGATATGGTGAACAAACAAAGGATATAACTGGGCGGCTAGCGGCGAGCAAAGTGAAAATAAGAGTGGAGTATACTTGAAGTCAACATTTGCCTTTGCACGGCATGGCTGGCAATGTGGTTAATGATTTGTTTATTGGCTTAAGGGCTATACATTTTATATATATAATAGAAGTTATTTTTTGGGCATTTTAAGCGTTTACCGAGTATAATAGTTTGGTTTTGCAGTTATCAATATAATGGCGTTTTATAGGTTTTAGAGCAAGTCGTTGCTCGAAGTAGATCAAAATTAGGGTGCAGGAATTGAGGGGGAACCTCACATAACATCAAATGAAACACCAAATGATAGAAATGGTTTTTTCTCACAGCGGTCATCGCCGGCTGGTAATGGCAAACATCTGAGCGCTTCTCTGCCATTAAATAAACTTTTCATTAAAACCATCTACCTCTCGGAGTCGACATTGAACTGTAGGTTTCTAGCTTTAAAGGGCAACACCACAAATTGGCGGAGAGGCTCGGACCAGCACTTGATAAAGAATCTACGAGCGGCGTATCAAAAGGCGCTAAGCAATTGAAACATTCACAAATAACTTTAAACTAATAAAGGGTAGAGGTATCAGATTTTAAATTGAAATAAATCAACGAAAATTCAAATTGATTGGACAATTTTTATTATTTTTGCCTAGATCCATTCATGATATTTATTTTTCAAAGATAGTCTCTTTCAAATGTTGGCCGCAACTGCGGCCAATTTTGAATGATTCGCTGGAGGACTTCGGTCGATATCTCGTGAATAACTGTAATAATTTTGTCTTCCAATATTTCAATCAAAGCTGGTTTATCTACAAAGCATTTAGACTTTACATATATATATACATATATATATAATTGGCGCGTACACCCTTTTTGGGTGTTTGCCCGAGCTCCTCCTCCTATTTGTGGTGTGCGTCTTGATGTTATTCCATAAATGGAGGGATCTACAGTTTCAAGCCGACTCCGAACGGCAAATATTTTTTATGAGGAGCTTTTTCATGGCAGAAATACACTCGGAGGTGTGCCATTGCCTGCCGAGGGGCGACCGCTATTAGAAAAATGTTTTTCTTTAATTTTGGTGATTCACCGAGATTTGAACTTACGTTCTCTCTGTGAATTCCGAATGGTAATCACGCACCAACCCATTCGGCTACGGCGGCCGACTTTTACAGGCAGATCAGGGGCTTCAATTTCAGACATCAAAAAGTCGTTTATTATGGCGTTATAGCGTTCGCGATTCATTGTTACATTGGCGCCAGCCTCGTCTTTGAAGAAATATGGGTTGATGGTTCTTCCAACCCATAGGCCGCACCAAACGGTTGTTTTCAATAGATGTAATGGATGTTCTTGAATGGATTCGGGTTGCTCTTCAGCCCAAATATGACAATTGTGTGTATTGACGTAGCCATTAGACCAAAAAGTTGACCTGAGCGCACGATTAAAAATTGGACGATTTGTAAATGTAAGTATTTCCATGATGAAATGTCAATGGATACTGAAACAAATTTTATATTTAGTTTAACAGTAGGCACGCGTGTTCTGTCAAAAACCCCTATTGGAAAAAGTACCTCCAATCTGATCACCCTTTATTTATGTATTTATAACAAGGGTATATTCTTGGATCGATAGGACCTAATCGCGGCCATCAAGTACACTTGCCAACAGAAATTCGATTTCAAATTAAAAATTCGTTTTCCAAAAACAGTGATATGTTGGTCTCTCGTGAATTATGATGTCATAAATATGCTCTTAACCGGCGTTACGCTACTTTTTCCGGCCCTATGTATTTAATATATAGCCCACATCCTTATGTCGATCACAGCGCAGTCAAGACTAAAATCATCATTCGCCCCTCCAGTACCTCAGAAGACTAAAGCAAACAATTCTATTTCCCCTGCTTATTCATGCGATTCATAGCGATTTTCAGGCTGAGCTGATAGTTGTTTCAAAGGTCGCATCACAGACATCGAGCTATTAAATCAACATTTTCATTCACAGCCAGGCCCCTATTAAAACCACGAAAAAAAGGTTCCTACAAGTAAATATAAAATGCGGTCCATGCCTTCGCGAGATAGATGAGACTTTTCGACCGGATTGGAGATCACTAACCGGTAGAGATAAGCTGGACGATGTGCTAAAACATTTCGTGCTAGGGCGGTAGGTCGAGAGACAAGAATTAATCCAGTTTATCGCGATGGATGTAATACATACTTCGTGTCCATCTTGAGGTTAAGGAAAACAAGACAAATATTGGCATCAGAAGAGACGGCAATTTTCTTTTTACATACTATTGTGTTTCAATATTTGATATTTTTCTCTTATTTTAATGAATTTTTACTGAATCATTTCCTTAAACCACAAGGAAGTTCATAAATAAATAAACACAATAAATTAAAATAATAAGCCATAAGTGGAACCTAAGTTTGCAAAAAAAGGAAGCAAATAAATAGCGTTGCACTACTGGAAAGTGTGACAAAAGGTGAATACTTCAGAAATACTGCACTCATATAAATATTTTGCATGACGAGCATATTTCTTAGAGCATTGCAAAGAGGAGGAAATAATATATTAAACAGGGTCACCATCAACTAACAAACAACACTTGAATGTGAAATATGAGGAAGCAGTCTTACCCCTGTATGGAATTTGAGAGCAATTGGGGTAATGTGAAGTGCTGCAAGTAAAAATCAGCATATTGTGTGCACTGAGCGAGTAAGTGTAGGAGTAATTGTTGTTGACATCTGCCTGCTGCTAAACGAGTACTCGAATGCGCCTGAACATGAGAAGTGTGCGCTTGAAGCGACCGAAGGGCATACGTGCTGATTGACGATAGCGAACCCGGCGGCTGGTTGCACTTTGCAACAATTGCCAAAATGGACTTAAGAACGACAAAGGTCATAAAGCAAGCGGAGAGCACTTGAGCAGTTCAAGTGCGGTGGAGACTGCATAAGTAGTTATGTTTATGCTATGTATGTATGTATATGTGTGTTTGGGTGTTGCTAAGCACGTGTGCCCTAGGGGCGTGTATGTATATATTAGTTTACTCAGGACAGACTAACCCCCGAAATCTGCTTAAAACGAGTAAAATGCATATTTGCCTACTTAATGCGTATATTTGTATGGTTATTTAAAGAGGTGACAATGGATGGCGCATATGCGAGAGAAAATAAGAAAATCTTAAAAAAAATTATGAATTTATGAACTGCTAAGGAGATGAGCTGAACAGACGGACGGCCGGTTTAGGATTACCCAACGACATGCAAATGCTTTGGACACGCGCTCAAAAGTCACCACAGCCAATGTGTTACCGATCAGGTTCCCACTTCTTCTTCCATGCCAAAAAATATGATGACCAACCAACACAATGGACGCGTGGCAGTAAACACACAACAAATAAGTCTCTGATATCAAATTTACTCACACGTGAATTTAAAATTTCGGTTGCAGCACTCGTACAATTCAAAATGCTACGGAATCGCAAAGAGAAGCGAAAAAAATTAACAAAAAATTGAAATCTTCCAAAAATTTACCATAAAAAAATTGCTGCATTTATCAAAATAAAAAACCATAAAATTTTGAGCCAAAAAACATAAATAAATTATAAGAAGGGAGGGAGCAGAAAAATTGTGAAAAAGAGCAGATGCAACTTTGCACAACACAGCACAAATGCACACGCATTTTAAGCTAAAGAATACTCATACACACATACACACACACACGATACTCGTATACAAAGTAATTGTCGCACAGATGCAGCCAAAAGATGCCAAAAGGTATTCATCTAAAGGTTGTTCGTCCTTCCAAACTGATGCGCCTGCTGGTAGCCTCGTATATACTTTGTGTTTTCGGCGTTTATTGCTCGGCTTCGGCTTCTTGGTTGATGCTGTTGCAATACATACGCGTACTCGTATGTAATTGAGCAGATTACGGGGCAGCAGGCACCTTTCTTTCTCCAACTGTTGTTTAATGTATGTTAAGTCTTTAAGGTGCATCCCTTTTTGGTTGATTGCAGGTAAGTTGTTGGTGTATGAGGTGTATTGGCTTTGTTGTAGTTGTTGTGCCTGTAGGAGCTACTGTGCTACAAAGCATGATAGTGTGGAACAGCGGAGGGGAATATCATTGGTACAAGTTACTCATAATGCGAAATCCAACGAAAATTTACAACAACAACACACCCGAAACTTTGTTACTTGTGCCAAATTAATTTTGCTAATATAAAAATAATTAAAACACTTACTACAGAGTGTTCAAAAATACTATATTCAATCACAAAATTGCTATGTATTTTTGAGAAAATCACAAAAATAAGAGTTTAACAATTCTGCTTCTTTTTCCAAACAATCGAGAATTCTAATAGTTCAAGGAGTGATTTAATTAAAAGCACAAAATATCCTAAACATTTTTTAAGGTATTGTTCGATATGCTAAACTCGATACTTTTCTTTCGATGCTTTTTTGGTACTGTCTACCGCCGTAGCTGAGAGGTTTTATGAGTGACTAATTATTCAGTTCGTGTTGAGATCGATCCTAACTGCTAAAAATATAGTAAAAAAAATGTTTCGAGTGGTCGAGGAGCTCGGCCTGAAAGTGAAGTATGTTTTTGTCAATTATAAATATTTAAGTATACTCACATACCTTTATGAACCTATCGCCGTATAAGCGTGGATTTATTTCCATCATGTCGGTTAATTATTCCCCATTTCAAAATTTATCGCAATCTTGAAATATCAAAAGTGATAGAAAAAAGCTTTTCGCTCATCGGTAGCTCATGGATGAATACTTTTTTGACTCACTGTATTTTGGATGTATTAGTCTAATATAAGCTAATTACTGCAACAATTAAAAAAATAGCACAATTGCATTTACTTCCAATTGAAGTAATAGTGGCCAACAATTTTCGCCACTACTGTACAACAAAACACAACAGTTCTTCGATCAGCGCGATTGCAGCTTGCAAGCCCTGCAGTCAAACGTCTGTCAGCTAAACCGACAGACAGCGACTCAGAGTTGCTTGTCACTGTCCACAGAAGCACCAAAATATAAATTAAAATAACATCACCAGCAGCAGTAATTACAACAAAAACCGAAGATGATGATTTCAAAAAGGCAGAAAAAGCAGAAGGCGGCGTGTAGCGGAATATGTATGCACGTATGTATGTATTTTCAGAAACCCTGAAAAAAAAAATCAAATAAAATAAAGCAAAACAAGAGCAAGAAAAAAAATGACAAGCAACCTTCCACCACTATCAAAAATACAACAATACAAAATAAAAAAATCCAAAAAGGTATCTACACAACAACAACTGCAAGAATACTATATAGCGATTGCGAGTTGTTGCAGCAGATGCAATTTTTTGAAAGACGTTCGCGCGAAGCACCAGAGGAAGAGGTTGACGGTAGTAGTAGTGGTGGTGAATGGTGACGGTGTCGTTGTCGGTGCTGCCCGTACCTTGTCGCGCCACAATCAAGGTGCAATCCACCTTGATATGATTTTATTGTTTGTTGCATGAACGCTGATATTGTTTTTGGTTTTTGTTTTGCTTGCGTGGTTGGGGTTCGCGCATGCGCAACACGGTACCGCAATGGGCTGCGTTTTTATTACCTCCGTTGGTGGAATTTGTGATAATTCTCTTTATTCGATTTGCTGCAAGGATTGCCGCAGCAAGTCAAGGCTGATTGTGTTGGAGCAGTCGTGTTGCAACTGCCATTAGAAGAGATAAACATTTTGGAGCAGACGTCCGAACGATTAACGATTAACAACCAAAAAACCGCCAGGTGCAAGTCGTTTGGTATACGTTTTTATATTCACCTAACTTTCAGAGTGTTGTTGTTGTTGTTTTCGGATTTTCATGAAAAAAATATATATAAATTGTGGCCCTTACTATTTATTTGAAGTATTTCGAAAGGACCGAGTGGTTCAGGAAAAGGCGGACGTTGTTTTTTCACAGATAGAGTAAAATTTTAAATTAATAATTCAGAAATATGAAATAAAAAAAAAATTAGTTTAGTTTTAGAAGCGAAGTTAAACTGTCAGGCAAATCCCGAAACGGAAATTAATTAGGTGGCATGGTCAACGTCGGCTGAAGTTGCAGCTTCACCTAAAGTGGGAGAATTTCCGATAGTTAGGATAGGAGAAGTTTTGATGTTAAAATATCTCTTCATAGTCAATAACAGCGAGGCTGTTTAATTCAAAAGTTGTGCTTGTGAACTATTGATGTTCTCTGCAGGAGATAAGAAAGCTAGCCAGGAGCGCTCGAATTGCATGGCATAGGATAAAACAGAAGAATCTTCAGGGCATGAGTGTCGACCTTAGAGTTTGAAATGCTTCTACATGGTATATGATTCTGACTTAACGATTTTTTTTTTTAATCTAATGAATAGATATTTTAGCTTTAATCAAGAGCTTGAATATTTTATGGTATTTCATGTTAATAAATAATTTCGGACTCTTAGTGAGTCGATCTAATTTGATAGTATTTTTCCCAATCGTAACTGATCCCGTGTCGCTAATAATGGGCTGAATTTTATTTTCTAAGCCATCAATCTTGAGTTGATTTATCAATGTATATACATATGTATATATGTTATGTTAAGTAGACCAATGACATGATGCACCCTCATAAAAAGTAGCCCAGAGAAGTTAAAATAGTTTGATTTTTGCGATGAATTTTTCTTAATTTTTTTTAATGGTTTGTGAAGTTTTTTTAATACTCTATACTTTTTTAATTGTCGTAACTTTTTTTTATTTTCATAATTTTTATAATTTTTTTTAACTTATCAAAACTTTTTTTTTAAGGAATCAAGTGTTTTTTCACTGTAAATTTTTTTATATAGGTATATATTTTTTTAATTTTCATAATGATGTTTTTATTTTCTTGGTTTTTATAATTGTTTTTAACTTATCATAATTTTTTAAATATTCTGTATTTTTTTCATATTATAGGTATAACTTTTTTTAAAGGAATCAGGTCCCTCCATTTGTGGAACAACATTAAGGCGCACGCCACAAATAGGAGGAGGAGCTCGGGCAAACACCCAAAAAGGGTGTACGCGCCAATTATATATGGGGCATTCTTCGCCAACCGGACACCCCCATCTGCCCAGAACAGTTTTTATAAAAAAAATTTTTCCCTATGCCGAAATAAAAGCTTATGTCATGCACTTTAATTTGTCATGTGGCACTTTTTAAATATTCAAGATGGACGACGAATATTGACATGATGCTCGGGGGTTTCTGGGTTCGCTGCTGAATATAAATATTGAAGGAAATTGCTGAAATTGGAATTTTTTTTCATAATACAGGATTTTTTTCACAGTAAAACTTTTTTTTCTTCTGGAGAATTGGAAAATCTTTTAATAATCACTTCCTTTTTGTTTGAGATGGCTTTTTAGTATTTCTGGTACTGGTGCTGCAGACTCGAATCTTTTGTTAAGCTTCCAACATATTTGTCAATATTCGTCGTCCATCTTGAATATTTAAAAAGTGCCACATGACAAATTAAAGTACATGACATAAGCTTTTATTTCGGCATAGGGAAAAATTTTTTTTATAAAAACTTTTCTGGGCAGATGCTGGTGTCCGGTTGGCGAAGAATGCCCCATATATATATTTTTTTTTCTTTAATTACTTTAGTGTTTGCAAGTTTTTATTAAATTTTTATTTTTTATTTTAAAAGCTTACATGATAATCAAATTATTAATATTCTACAAAAACCGCAGCGCTAGCAGCTGGATATTTTTTACAATATCATTTTTTTAATAATTTATATTTTTCAAATTTTTTATCATTTTTGGTTCAATTTAATAGTTTTATTAGTTTTTTTTTATTTTTATAATTTTTTTAATTTTTTATAATATTGTTATAATATATTTTTATGATTTTTTAGTAATTTTTTATATATTTTAAATTTCGTGTTATTTTTGTTTTTGTAATTTTTAAGTTTTTGTAAAACTGTCTTTTATTTTAAATATATTATTTAATATCTTAATTGCGTTGCAATTTGAAGTATTTTTAAACAGGCATTGCTGGCTACGCAGATATTCGACGAACTACTTAAAATACTCAAGAAGAAATCAAGAAAATCGATTGAACGCAAACGAAGGGAAATGATCGGCAGTTGCATAAATGATGAATATGTCCTGCGCCAACTGGCGGTCACCGATGTCTGAGCATAACAAAAACTATACAATAATATAAAAATATTAAAGAAAGAAAAAACAAGTCAAGAAACAAAAACACATCAACGGTTGGAGCAGATGTTTATTCCAACAGCGACCAGCGAAGGCAAAGAAAGATCATTTTCAAGACATATTGAACGATGCACAGCACGAAATGCTAAGAAAAAAATAAGAAATCTTCTAATATACAAATGTATATGTAAGTGTGTGTTTCAACATACAAAGCATAAATAAAAAAAATCGTTAAAACACACACATACACGCATAAATATGAGCCAAGTGAAAGAAAAAGATGCGAGTAACGAAAGGATACGCGTATCTCGAAATGGGGGTCCCATAAAGGTACACGCGTACGTGAAGCAAACATGCAAAGCAAACGAAAAGGATACAGACAGCAACGTGAACATTGCGGTCCCCGCAACGCTAAAGTACAGTCGCCCATTCCGACAATGCAATTTGAATGTCCTATGCGGAGCCGCAGTTGTGCCTATTGCAGTTGCTTGCAACGCGCATGCGTGCAGCACGCTGTGGCTAGCCTTGCTGTTGATACTGCATTTCGTATAGCTTCTTCTTCCTTATTTTGTTTTGCTTCTGCTTCTTTAAATTTATTTTTATTTACTTTTTTCAAACAGGTTTTCGGCGTTGGCGTTACTCCTGTGCATCGGGTAAAGGTAGAATGAACTCTGGTGGTTGAGTGTCGTTTTTATTATTGTTTTTGTTTCGCTCTCTAGAAGGATCAAGGATATGCATGGTGTGCACTGTACATCAGCGCTGATGGTGGTTGCACTTATACCATTTTCATTTTCCTGATTTTGGTTTCTCCATCTTCGCCAACGTCTTCTGCCTTATATTTTTTTTTAGGTTTTTTTTGTTTCATCACTATTTGTTGTGTTTTTTTCATTCAACATCCTGCGACAGATGTACACGCACATCAAATTCATTGGAGCAACAGCAGCCGGCATAGCATCACACATACATACATATCTACACGCATATGGAATCCAATGACGAACCGAATGTATGATCTCAAATGGCTTAGCAATGGCATACTTTAATTGGATTCTTTGGATTTCGGAAAAGTATAGGAAACACAAAAAACAGTTACCCAAAAAATGTCTAATATCGCTCCAAATTCGCCAGGCTGCACTTTGTCACTTTTAAGTGGTTATCCCTCCAACGAAAGTAGACACTGTTGACCTGGGCCTGGCGGCAGTACTTACACGTGCTCGCAATCGTCACGGCTTAGAACACACGAATATATGAAAGTAAGTATAAATCATGGTTCAAACATAAGCCTTCTTTTATCAAATAAGTTGAGTAAAAATCAATTCTTTATTAAAAAGAGCAAACATTCCCTTCAAAGTTTATTGACGGGATCTGGCTGTATCTAAAGAAATACTTCTTCTTAGAAGCCTGGTTACTAAATTTATGAATCGTTCACAAAGCATGATTGATGCCTGAAACCCCCTCAAAACCCTTCAAACCATGACAGAGTCTAAATAAACTTTCGTGAGGGCCATTGATGACGTCAAACCGCTGTTAACACAATTGTTAAAGTTAGCTCACGAAGTATCGTTTTTTGTCTGGCTAAAATCAAAAATAATCCAGTCCCATATTTTTAGATTTGATCCCCGAAAGATCAGCAATTGATAATGGACTATGAATAAGTTCGTGCGGTTTTTTTTTCGAAATTTGAAACTTTATTGACGTAAAATGGTTACAAATTTAATATTCAAAATATTGTCCATCGCTTACTACTACTTTTTCCCATCTTTCTGGCAATTCACGGATTCCCTTTGTGAAAAATTCGGTCGGTTTTGCCGCAATCCACGAATCGATCCATTTTTTGACTTCATCGTAATTACGGAAGTGCTGGTCAGCCAGGCCATGTTGCATCGATCGGAAGAGATAGTAATCGGATGGCGCAAGGTCTGGACTATACGGCGGGTGGGGTAGGACATCCCATTTGAGCGTTTCTAAGTATGTTTTGACCACTTGTGCAACATGTGGCCGAGCATTGTCATGTTGCAAAATAACTTTGTCGTGTCTATCGGCGTATTGCGGCCGTTTTTCTCGCAGTGCTCGGCTCAAACGCATCAATTGTCGTCGGTAGACATCCCCCGTAATCGTTTCATTCGGTTTCAGTAGCTCATAATACACAACACCCAGCTGGTCCCACCAGATACACAGCATAACCTTCAGGCCATGAATATTCTGCGCCGACGTCGATGTTGAAGCATGGCCAGGGTATCCATACGTTGCCCGACGTTTTGGATTGTCGTAATGGACCCACTTTTCATCGCCAGTCACAATTCGATGCAAAAAACCCTTTCTTTTGTGCCGTTGAAGCAGTTGTTCGCATGCCATAAAACGGCGTTCAACGTCTCTTGGCTTCAATTCATACGGCACCCAATGGCCTACCTTTCGGATCATTCCCATGGCTTTTAAACGTTTGGAAATGGTTGATTGATCAACTCCCAAAGTTTTTGCAACCTCTTCTTGCGTTTGAGCCGGATCTTGATCGAGCAATTCCTCCAATTCGGTATCCATGAACTTTGGCGGCGCACCCTCGCGTTCTTCGTCTTCCAAGCCAAAATCACCACTTTTAAAGCGTGCAAACCACTTCTGGCACGTTCGCTCAGATAGAGCATGCTCACCATAAACTTCCACCAAGATACGATGACTTTCGGCTGCTTTTTTCTTCATATTAAAATAATGAAGAAGAATTCCCCGCAAAAACACATTATTTGGCACGAAATTCGACATTTTCAAGTGTGGTAAAAATATTGTTGTTTACGCTTCAAATAAAAAACTTATACTGACGTTTGTGCCTTACGACAGTAGCTCTCCAATGAATGTTTGGAAATGTGGATCGATCGTATTAAAAAAATAACTAATGTCATTGCGCCAAAATCCGGATACAACTTTACCCTCCGCGAATGCATACAGCAACTCAACATTTTGGCCGGCTTTTACTCTTGTTCTTTTTTATATTCACTGTTTTTTTTTATAAAAGTATAGTTCATTTTCTAGCAAAACATCAAATAAATCCAAATTTCACACTTTATACAAAAATTTATACAAAATTTTCTTAAATCTTTTTCAAAGTTTGAAACTTTAATTAATTTTGCCTTTATTATAGAATGAAATATATTTCTATAAAAAAATAGTTTAAATAAATAAATGAGTGGTCAAAACTTGTCAAAATGCTAAGCTGCTATATTTTTTCACGGGTTGTAGATAAATTGTAGATATAGATTTGTCTTTGTATTTGCACTCAGTCAGGTTCTACTAGGTTGTACTACACCCGGATAGATAACAGTATGACAGTAAAACTGAAAAATTTAGTTTGAGGTCACTCTTCCGCGAATCTTTTGGAATCATTGATGAATCTTAAGAGATCCGGAAGAGGGAGAGTATGAACTTTATCCATCCCTAGAACACCGCACCCCAACAGAAAAAATGAGAGAAAATGCTCTGTAGTGTCCTCGTCTTCCCGACAGCGTAGGATCGGGCATTAGGTCCTAAATGATGCCCATGGTAGCCATATGCTGACTGCAGGCGCTGTGCATTGTGATTACACCCCCGGTACTCTCAGGTCCTCCCTACTAAGTTTTAGGAGAAAAGTCGCTAGTCTCTTTCACAAAGCACTTGGCTATTCTGCAGGAGCCCAACTCAAACCAATGACTTTTTTGAGTAAACCTCGTGAAGTCGTCAATCCATAGGTGAATCGATGCAGAATTGACACCCAAAAATTAGTAGTTAATAGTTCTCAAATCTTTAAACATAAAGCGATTCAACCCTGCGACAAACAATTATACAAGGTGGAGCAAAATTAATCACCTAGTCGGCTGCAGTATACAAACCAAGCAATGGAGCGTGTGAATTAAATGAAAATAACGATTTCCATCACTCAAGATCATTTTTTTATTTAGTAAAAAAGTTATTCAAACACTTTCAAAGTAAGAAACTTTGCCGAAGGAACCATAACTCTAAATCGAATTCTGATGTCCTCAATTTGGGTCGAACTTTTTAGTTTCTTTTCTATAACTCACTTAAATTAATTTTTTCATTTACATATGTTCTGTCTAAATAAATTTCTTAAGAGAAAAAATAGATATTATTATAAATAAATAAAGAAAAAACATAGACATTTAGCTGATTTTTTCATGTAAGGGCCAAAAATGGTGATATTTTGAAATGGGGGACATCAATGATCGATTTTTAGATCGGCCCGCCCTAATGCACACGCGTGTAAGTACATACATACACACATAAGTGCGAATACATGAAATTGTTGCGCAAGTTGATAATTGCGCCATGATCGACAGGGTAAGAAAAAATTACCACCTTTACAATTTCCTTCAACCATTTCACTGCTTTCTTTAACTTTACTTTGTATACGAGTCGGTTCGTCCTGCACTCTGCTGCCCATGCGCATTGTTTAGTTTGTTTTGTTCTGCTTATTTGGTGGGTGGTTACGCCACCGCTCGATCTTCTGCTTTGTCCATTAGCAACGTTTCTATTGTTCTTGGCGCAGGTGGTGGTGCAGTATTTGTTGTTGCATTTTCTTTTTTTTTACTCAGTGCATTTGATTTTAGAGCGTTACAAATGGGACAATGACTAAATTCGTTTTGTCAACTGCCAATTCCTTTATTTTGTTTTTTGCATTGTTTCCATACTTTTGATTCACTTCCATAATTGCCATGCATTTTTTTCTTTTAACGACCCGTAGAAAGTTTTATTATTTAATTTTTTCTGTGCTAATTGGTATGTGTGTATATGTATATGTATGCGTAAAGTAATAGTAGATTTGTAGTGTTTAAAATTTGTTAACGGATGTTTATGGTGTTGGTGGCGTGGGTTGACTTAATCCATGCAGGTGGCAAAAATATTTTGAAATTCCTCGAAAACTGACCTGTTAGCGGTAGTTGGTTACTATGATGATAAAAAGCTAGAAATACATGAACTTCATGAAAAATTTACATATGTGTATATATACGACGAATCGATATTTCGGCGCTCTATGAACTTCGCGAACCGATTTATTATTATTTTTTTCCAAATGAATTTCCACAATTTGGAAACGTTGTTCTGGCATTGAACGATTCATGATGACTTGCCAAACATTACTGAACAGAAACGTCAACACAGTTTGCCATTCTCAATTGTCAAACCATAGTTATCGACTTCGATAGTTCTCATCCAGCTAAAAAAACACCCATTACTCTTAATAATCCGAGCTTTAGTTTTTTAAATATTTAAAATTTTGTGTAGTTTGTTTGTCATTACTTAATACAAATTTTACTATTACTTTATAAGAAGTAAATTATTTTAGTAGTTAAATAAAGGGTTTTCCAATAACAGGTATTATCTATCGCTATCGAGAGATGATTAACGATTTTTTATGGCCGGAATCAGATGGTATTCATCTGGACAACGTTTATTTTCAACAAGACAGCGCTACGTGTCACACAAACAACGAAACCTTTGATCTTTTACGGGAAAAGTTTCCGTATTATCTCTCGAAGAGGTGATCACAATTGGCCACCGAGATCTTGTGACTTTTTTTCTTTGGGGCCACGTGAAAGAGAAGGTCTACGGCAACAGCTCAGGGTCGATTGAAAACCTCAAAGATGGAATTCGTGAGGCTATTGAGGACATAGAGCAGCCACTTTGCAATTCGGTTTTGGAAAATTTCATGAAAAGGATATTGTCCTGTAAGCGTGGTCGTGGTGGTCATTTGCCTGATGTTATTTTCCACTACTAACGACATACTTTGCTTTTTATAATGAAATAAACATCCGATCATTTATATTAAAAAATAGAATTTTTCTTTAAATATCAAGATAGCACCTCTTGTTGGAAACCCTTATGTTTTTTAGTATTTTAATACTAAGTTACAAATTCATAAATAAATTTATAAACTGTTCCACTATAACTTTGAGCCACTGTATTTGCTTGCCACATTGGGTCCTTTTTTTCATTCTAGTTAAGGTTTATTATTATTAAAAGTAGTGTGGCAAACTTTTATGATATATTTTTCATAAAAAATTGCAAATAAAAAGAACTACGCCGATACGATGAATACTACCTTTAAAATATGTAAAATAGCCTTACCCCTTAAGGGCTAATTTTACAATTTTACCGCCATTGAAATAAACCATTACCCACTGTGCCTGAAAGTTAAATTATTTATGTGTGTGTAAGTACTCACTCATACGCAAGTACTCATACTTACATTTTTGTCTAGTCTGTAAGGTAATTTGTATGGAAAAAAAATAATAATACCAACAGAAGTCACTGAAATCTCTTCAAATATATGATAAGCACATTTAACATCCTTCAACATTAAAACTCACGCAGCGAGGCATTTAATAAGTACCAAAAAGTGGCTTACACTTGATGACAAATAAGCAAAATTAGAAAAAATTTTCGTTCAAAAATAAGTAGGCCAAAAATGCAAGATCACTCCGTTTAAAGAAAAAAGTATATCAAATAAAATAGGAATTAAGAACGCGAGAGAAATCACTTCCTGCTTGACATCAGAGAAAATGAATAACCAAATTTCCATTAGGAACTGTTTACTTTCTGGTAGCCGTTGCATGTAATTTATAAAAGCGTATGTTTTTTATTTGAAAAGTATAGAAACCGCGAGTTGGCAGCACAAAGGATCACTGAAGAATATAAACAAACAGGATGCGTCATGGTATGTAGCGGCATATGTAAATAGGAAAACAATATCCACCAACAACGATGGTGGTAAATTTAATCAATCACCATTAGAATAAATAGCAGTTTCCTGTTCACAGAAATGTTCCTTACTGGTCATAAGGGACAAAGGGTATTCAAAGTGAGAGGAAAGGATAGTTTTGAACTTCCACCACCCCGCTGACTGCGTATTTTTCGTGGATTTATTGAAATTTCTTTACAGAGCAGCGTACCATGAATATTCATTGAATCAAAACGGGGAATAAAAGGAGCGCACCATCGCACAATTGGATGCGTAGGAATGGTGAGTAAAGGGGAATATGTGGTGTGTAATTATGGGTGAGGATGTGACTTGTCAATTATCATCATGGACAAAAGCGTACCAGGTGACTTTTACTACGCATGCGTATTCTTCCATTTTACATATAATATTAGCGTTTAATTGAATGTCCGTGCATTTCGGCATGAAAGTGAAAATTTCCTTACACAGTCATTTGCTACTCTTATCTAACATACGTATGTACATACATTCGTATATATGTACGCACACTTTTATAAAGGCGTTATTATTTGTATTATGTAGAGACATTTTTGTATGCATCATTGTGTGAGGCATGTGCGTTGAAAAAGGATTGCAGCCGCAGGATGCCGCGCAGTGTAAAAGCGATATTTGTGTAATAATTGCTGTGTACTCTTACAATGCACAAATATGTAGTTACACCTTTGCAACACACAAAACCAACTGCCAATGGTCCGAGTGATCGACACATAGAGTATAGTAAATATGAATTTTCCACTGATTTTATTTAGGTGTATAAAAGATAAGCATAAATCCATCGGGCAGCTGCTTTCACTGCTGATATTGATTGACCAAACCTACGCTTGTTCTAGGTGCGTACATATGTACTCGTACGTATTAATTTTCCCTTAAAATACCCTGCAGGGAAGTTCACTACTGTGGACCCGATTCATTAATCAAATCATAACCACGTTTGCGTTCCTTTTCTTTTCCATTTAAGCAGTTGGTGGATTTTGTATGACGATGTCCTTCGAAGTGTGTGTTACCAACACTGCATCTCTGTTTCGTTAGTTTGGTACTAGTTCTAAAATCCACAGATGAGCACTCCATAGTACATTCTGACTACCTTATTTGCTAGTTTCGAACTAATGCAAAATTCGACAAAATAGCTGCTTTCGATTCTTCTCTTCTCTGCTCACAAAGCGAAAAATTGTATGTGAAATCAAATATTGTTAAGCGTTGTTCAAGCGACTTTGCGTTTAACCGCTTAGCTGACAAGCGACATACTTAGTTGAGTGCTGCCAAATACAAATAGGCATATTATTTTTTCTTATATTTGGCATACTTTCGGGCGGAATGCTTTGAAAAGCAATGGAATTACATAACAGTTCGTCAAAACGAAAAAAATGCAGTGCTGCCAAATTAAATGCAGCGTTGGATTCAAAGGAAAGTTTTTGTTTTATTCACTACTCGGTAGGTGGTTGGTGAATCAAAAGTGGCTATTATGTATTGGGTGTTTTTTAAGAGCTTCAGAACTTAAAACGATTATACAAAACCGAAATATTGTTGGAATGAATTTTTTTTATTTTAATATCTGCCAAATTATTCAATTTCATGGCATTTATTGAATAATATATGAATATCTTATCCGGCATATGTATGTCCACCACGACTACGAATTACATGATTTATTCCATTCCTTCGAGTCCATTTCCAATCTCTGATTACTTTTTCTAATAAATCTGGTCATATGGTTTCAATGGTGGCTTGAATATTGCAATAAATCGCGCTGTGTGCCAAGTTGCGCCATCTTGTTGGAATTATATGTCGCCGATGCTTAGCTGATTCATTTTTGCAAACAATCAGCATGGTTCGATAGCGCTGGTCATTCACCGTAACGGCAAATCCTTCCTCATTTGAAAGTAAATTTAAACAATTTGGAAGCGGTCTTCTGGCGCTAAAGGATTCCTGATGACTTGCCAAACCTTACTGAACAAAAACATAGTTATCGATATTGATAGTTTATATTTATTAAAAAATTGTGGGTTTATGTGAGGTTTCGAAAAGGTTGAAACAGAAACTGAAAATTGAATACTTTCTCTTTTAAAACCAGTTTCAAACGAAGAAAAAAACTTTTTTTATCGCTGAAGCATCCTCTGTTGAGCTTACAGATTTTACTTATTTACTGTTATTAAGGTTTTCTTGTGGTTCGCTTTACGAGCTTAAATTTAGGGATCGACATTTTAGTCACAACATTTTTTACGTATTAAAATCGGCTTAACAGTGAAAGAGTTGTACTTTGAGATACTAATACGTCATTAAAAATAGATAAAAAAGCAGTTTTCGCGTGTAGTCTGATTTTTGATTCAAAACTTGTGTCGAAACCTGACTGACTGAGTCTATTCTGATTTAGATTCAGTTAGTCGAAATTTTTCAAGCAAGTGTAATCTGATTCTTGGTTCAAAACTTGCGTCATCCTATGTAATTTACGTTTTATTTTCTTTGTGCTTGTAAATATTTGAATAGGTCATATTATCTTCAAGCCCAATCCGATCCAGCAGCAACTTATTGCATCAAAAATCGTATTATTACCTCACTAGCGAGAAAACGGGGGTAATGTGCGACAAAGGCGGTTCATTGAGTATAATTTTCTACTATGCTGCCGTTCTACTCTTAAGGCGGAATTTGATGAAAACGAAATAGTTCCAAAACATAAATTTAAATCACTAATACAATTTCTCCCTGCAGGGTATGAACGAGCTACTGTATTTGTTCGAGAGTATTTTCTACTACACTACATACATATACATATGCACATTTGTATATTTGTATTGGCATTAGCACAGTAGCTGACTGCTTGCAAAAGATTGATTATTTGACTTGGATTTTCGGCAAAAAAGAGCTAAGGGTACAGCAACTCCCGTTTCAGCAGCGTCAATGTTCAAGTTATTGGCCCTTATTATGAGCAACATTCGATCTTCGACTATAGTCGAAAGTGCTGATCGAACGAATTTTCATTTGGTATTATGGTGCTCATTCGTTGAAGAATAGGACTATTGTGAATTTCGATCGCTCGATGCATTTACAATAGATAATTTTTCGCAGCTGATACAGCAAATCAAAATAAAAGAAAAACCGATTGTGTTGAAATTCAATTTTAAAAGTTAAAAAAAAGTATTTTTTGTGAAAATGGAGTACAACGGAGTTGTGGTTCGACGATTCAACGCTCGATGAAAGATTAGTGGAACTAGCTAGATGTAGAAAACAGCTGAGGGGCGCATCCAACCCCCTTGAAATGGTTTCCACTGAGTAAGTTTAGTATTTTCAAAATGTGTTGACGTACATAATATTACAGAAATTTCCTTACAGTTTTTTAAAGAACTTTAGATTATCTAAAGAGCCGTTTATGAACCTACTGTCCAGTACAAAAAACCAGTTGCAGCAGTGCACCCGAGCCAAGAGCTCTTCACTATTCTCCAAAAAAAGCAAAACAAATTATTAATGTGTGTGCAGCTTTGCACAACATTTGCTTGTTTTATAATGTTCAACTTCCGGATGAAGAGTTATCCGATGAGACCCTCAACGATGATGCTGAAGATATTGAAGTGGAGCCAAATAACGGAGAAGCAGAAAACATAAGAAATGAAATTCTTAGAATATTATAGAAAAATCTAAAAAGTATTAAATAGAAACCTTTACGCCACAGTTTCTGTTTTATTTTTGTTATAAATTTTCTTTATTCAATTATTCGTCATTCGAAAAAAATATGTATTTCAGTTCCTCTACGTATTTCAGCCCATACCTGCCAAGGGAAAATAAAAATGTATTTCTATAAACATCACAAAAAAAAACATTATTAACCTTAATCCATTTTGCTGCCGTTCTAACTGGTGGTCCCAAGCAATTCAGCTCCGTTGTAAATTCCTCCCAAAATATTAACATATATTAACATATTCCTGCATAATATTAACAAAATTAGTATATATTTATTATTTGGTTACTATAAAACAACAAATAATCGCAAACAACTTACATTTTAACAAGTTTTCCCACAATACGCTACACAATCGAAAGCAAAATTGCATTCGACTCTAAATTCGGTATACAACGAAAATTTCGACAGCGTTGCACCGTTCATAATACCAAATTGACATTCGATTTTCGATCTTCGACAACCAACGAATATCGAAGATCGAATGCAACTCATAATAGGGGCCATTGAATGTCAATAAATTTGTACTCAAATTAATCTTTTTGTAATCGTATGCATGTATGGATTCATATCTTAACTGCTAAATCTAGGAATTCTTATATATTAAATGAGCGGAATGCCCAACTAAAAGAGTTGGCACACAAATAACCATTAATTTCCGGTTT
Source organism: Anastrepha ludens (assembly GCF_028408465.1). Taxonomy (NCBI): domain Eukaryota; kingdom Metazoa; phylum Arthropoda; class Insecta; order Diptera; family Tephritidae; genus Anastrepha; species Anastrepha ludens. The sequence continues at coordinate 111,821,421 of NC_071500.1, read as the reverse complement.
AGTTAGTTAGAAAGAAAGTTTGAGAAAAGTAAACTTTCAAAATGATTGCAAGTGTGTGCACTTTCAAATTAAAAATAAAAAAAATTAATAATTGAACAAAATTCAAAAAATTGATCGACCTGGGCCCAAGGAATCTGAACTATATTAATTCTTTATGAATTCACCAATTTAGCTACAAACAAATTTTCCAACATTTGGACGCTCAGCTAAGTTCAAGTTTCACAAGTACAAAATTTTTTTGTAGGTTTTGTAGGTAAAGGTTATTACTAACTTCACAGCCATGAAATTTCGCCAGCAACCCGTATTTGGCTTGCCGTGTAATGTTGCTAGCAACATTTACTGAGCAATGAGAATAAAAAAAAAATAAATAATTGGCGCGTACACTTCTGTTAGGTGTTTGGCCGAGCTCCTCCTCCTATTTGTGGTGTGCGTGTTGATGTTGTTCCACAAATGGAGGGACCTACAGTTTCAAGCCGACTCCGAACGACAAATATTTTTATGAGGAGCTTTTTCATGGCAGAAATACACTCGGAGGTTTGCCATTGCCTGCCGAGGGGCGACCGCTATTAGAAAAATGTTTTTCATTAATTTTGCTTTCACCGAGATTCGAACCAACGACCTCTCTGTGAATTCCGAATGGTGATCACGCACCAACCCACTCGGCTACGGCGGCCGCAATGAGAATAAACGTCGAATTTATAAGAATCAATTGGCAAATTTTGGTAAGAAAAGTGATTTTAAACATATATCAATATTGACAAAAAAAATATTATACCTATATTTAAGAAAATTCACTTACACTCTTTGCGAAGACGTTTCGCTTAAAAATGCCATATCTTCGGAGTATTCGTTAGTTTTCGCTCAATTTTAAATGTCCTGCATTTTAAATTGGTGTGAAAAAAAGTGGGTGGGATCATGTTGCTGTAATGTTGCGGGGCGTTTTCTTGGCGTGAGGTACATTCGAAATTTCACGCATATTTCACGGCAATGCAATTTGTATGGAATTTGGCAGCCATTTCGCGTGAAACGCAAACTTAGTACTATGCTAATACTTAGGAGCAGCTGAGCGATGAGATTAACGGTGATTCTAGGATTTTTCTCATCTCACAGCATAAAGACTACTTTACAAAAACTACAAAGGTCTGCGCGGTGTGAGTTAAGTTAGCCAGGTGACAGCGTTCCCACGGTAGACGGGTCAACGGTGCGACGATACGGTCAGCAGCTTTTCTCAGCATTTTTGAGAAATAATTTATTTTGTTACACCAACTACAGAAATTGACTACTGCAGTAGAATAAGAATCCTAAACACAAACCTCACTTTTTATGACCTGCACGTTTAGGTCGGTTAGAAATGTGCGGGCAAGAATTATTTCTGGTTTCTACGTTGGCCTTGCCCAATAAATAAATAAAAACAAATAATTGGCGAGTACACTCCTATTTGTATTACGTCTTGATGATTTTCCACAAACGGAGGGACCTACAGTTTTAAGCCGACTTTGAACGGCAAATAGCTTTTCATGAGAAGCTTTTCCATAGCAGAAGGGGCGACTGCTTTTTCCATCATAGCTGTTTCATGCACGGAGATTCAAACCTACGCACTCCCGAATGATAGGTATTCACCAACCCACACCGCTACGGCGGCCGATATTGACGTTAGAGAGAAAAAAATTCGCATGGTACCTTTTGAGAAAATAAATTCGAAATGATTATTAAAATATTATAGAACAATTTAATTGTTCCGCATGTGGTTTGAAATCTCAAAAACACAAACGGGAAGCTAGGCTTAAATTTTTAATCAAAACAATCTCAAAATTTAGGTGATAAATACTACTGTAGAAGAAATTTAAATATTTCAAAGTTGCGTCAGTTGAATTTCCACATTTTGATAGCAACATGTGACAAATTGCAATTGATTTAAGGCCTCGTTGAACCCAACTGTTCCCAGAGGAGTACTTTCATGCTTACATATGCAAGCAAATCAACATCGCCACAATCAACAAAGGAGCCAATTAAATTTTAAAGCAAAAAAAATTCGTTGAAATTACAAGAAATACGAAGCATTACAATTCCAAAAAGAAATTTTCTAAATTAACATTTCTTCCAACTAATTGCAACTGATAAGAAATCTCGCAACGAACGACGTCCCAACAAGTGGGGGGCACTTCACGTACGAGTATGTATGTATGCATGTGAGCAACTAGCAGAACTTTTGACAGCAGGACACATAAATTTCCCACAGACATTCACACGATATTTCGGCAGACTGAGAAAATGCTTCCAATTATGGCGAGAAAATCTAAACAAAGAAAGGAAAAGTAAAGTAAAAGTCAATTGGCAATTAACTACAGGAAGCCTGCAACGCATTTCGTTCGATTTTTCTTTAATTGCCAGCGGAAGCGAAACCTATGAAAATTCATCGTCAGCGCATTAGTGGAAATTGTTGCGATTTCGAAAATGATTAAGCGGCATATTATTAAGAGTAAGTACTTCAACAGCACACCCAATTTGAGGTTTTCTTGTGCTTAATTTTTTGATTTTTCACACGCGTGACAGCGAACCGTCTAAAGTAATTAGGGGCACTAATGCATTATTTTGTTCTACTTGGTTTTGCTTTGCCTATGCCACTGTTTGGTCGTCGTGCTGGGCACTCATCCATGAAATGAAAATGAAAATCGCAGCCAACATACTCAGTATTCAGCACCCATTCACTCAGTCATTGCCATCCCCTGGGTGACCGTCGAGGCGTTTGCTAGCTAGCCAATGACCATGGCCGTGTTGTTGGTGTTGCTGGCCAACAAACTGCCACGCGTTCCGTTTCATGGACTTTTGGATGGCATGCGGTAACTCAGCTGTTTAGTTGTAGTTGGTAAAAAATGTGTTCAACATTTTTTTTAATTGGTTGGTTGGTTGCACCTTTTTTTAGAATGCTTTGCGGAAGCTGCTGCTGATTTACATCAGACTTGCACTATTGTTTCAAACACAATAATTTCCGTGCACTCGTTGATATTCAAATTTCCTAAGGGAAGCCCGTAATGAGAGCACATAATTAATTTTTTTTTGTGTGTATGTATGTACACATGCATTTATGTTGCGGGACTTCTGGAATGTATGGTTAATTGGTCAGTGGAAGCTGCGTACCAACGCGGAATGTTTATCGAAGCATATTTCCTGTAACAATATCGCATCCGGTAAATATAAAGTTTTTTTTAGGCGTTTGAAACTCATGCTTATGGAAAATTTAAATTTTTTGTAAAATATGCAAATGGTGGAGAAAAACTAAAAAAAAAACACAAGAGTCATTATTTTCACTTCCATATTTTTTCGATTGTCATTTGTTGTCTTTTGATATGCAGCGGAATTTCATCAGCAAGTGTTCCATTTTATTCATCAGTCAATAAAAAATGTCTTAAAACTGTTTGTTTTGCAAGCCTGGTAATTATAAACTGACTCTTCCATACTTGAATGGTGTTTAGATCAAGCTTCAACTTTGACCAAGATATTGATGCTGGAGTCCCAAGATATATTCCAACACTTTAGAACGGAATAGTTTTTTATACAAAATTTTTTAGAGATTTATGTCGAATGGCCAGTTGCCCACTGGCTGTTGAAAGAAGAATTCTTTTAGAAAAACCCTTGGACTCCAAATAAATCTTGGAAGTTTCAGAGAGATGTTATTTTGACTAGAAAGTTAGAAAAATGGTCCGTCCAATGAAAGTCTTAATGTATTTTATAAGATCTGAAAAAACCTTGAGGCACTTACGGCGAATTGACATCCATCGATCTGCAAGCTCCGCGACGAATGAAATACAAGTTCAAAGATGGGAGCTGTGACGCTAGAGTATTTGGGCTAAGTTTCAAAAAATTACTACCAATAAAAAGCTGCACCACCATTTTCCAAGTAGCTCTGATAGCTCTACTATCTCACACAATGAACGGACGAATGATTGCGTCTCTGTCCTAAACCCGCTGGGAGCTAAATAGGTTGGGTTGAAGTGGTAGCCACTAAATCAATCGTCACATTTGAGGCAGAGTATCACATAGCAGACCGGGTACCATATATTTAGTGCCAGGATGTCGACGAAAAGACAGACTGGCTTCTACGTACATACCTTCTAAAGCATACACCGGGGAGGCTACAGGCAACAATAGTGATTTAATAGGCGACTGATAGAATATCCATCATAGAAGCAGACTAAAGTGTTAGTCTCCCAACAAAGACGATAAAAAATAGTGGCTTTAACTTTGGCAGAGAGGACCTGCGGAGTCTTAGTAAACTAAGCTGGGATCTGCAGCGACAGCCAAGCTGCGCTCATGGCCTTAGGCAACCCCCCAACCACATCAGGGGTAGTCGAGTCCAGTAAATCCATGCTGAACTATGTCGGTAGACAAAATAGCCTGATGCTACCCACCCCACGTGGGTATCGTGGGTAACGAGACCTCTGACTCCATAGCTGGGATGTCAAAGAAGTTGGCCTCAGAGCCCGTTTTGTCACTCCCTGCAGCCATCAAAGCTACGGTTAGCAAATGGCGAGCTTGGCAGACTGAGAGAGGCTGCAGATGGACTAAACTGATGTTAACTGTCGCAAATCCTCCTGTCATTAAGCAGAATGGAGTGCAGACAGCTGGTTGGCCTGATGACGGGCCACTTTCTGTGAGCGAAGCACATGGAAAAGGTAGGCATCTAAGACAGTGTGCCCTGCCCAGCTTGTGAGGAGGAGGATGAGACGGTGAACCCCCGCCTACAGATGCCGCGATACTTAACTCATTCGAAATTTGGAAAAAGACCCAGAAAAATATTTCAATTTATCAATAGCGCTCACATACATATATGTATATGTACATATGTATGTAGGGGAGACCGGGGATGGTTGGCTATAGGGGCAGGTAGACTAAGTAACAATAACTCGTCATCATCTCGTGATTTTCATCAACCAATCATGAATATCGATGCCTCCCCATGACCCGCGAACTTGTGCGAAGTGAGCCGCGGCAGTCGCAAGGCGTTCGTGAGTGAGATCACATGTTGTGTTTTTGTTCTTGGTAAGTAATTTTTTTAGCTCGTACTTTTTTTGTTATTGTGCCTATGTATCTGTTAGAAACAATTTTGTTCTTATGCCAAATAAAAACATAATAGTTCTATTATATATAACGCAGTATTGCTCCTATGTTAGTGCCGGAGTTTGCATATTATGAGCAATTAAAATGCAAAATGGCGTCAGGGGCTGGTTGACAAATTTTGTTCGGGGCCGCTTGACTAATTAGTCAACCAACCCCAGTCGCTCCTACTTTCATGATCATCTCTCATGGAATTGCTCTATAGTCTTCTGTCTGATATTTATTATAGATTGACACCGTATGAGACACGCAAGTTTGCATTTGAATACGCAAAAAAGAATAATAAAACTATGCCTGAATCTTGGAAAACAAAATTAATGGCTGGCGAAGATTGGTTTGGTAATTTTTTAAAACGTCATCCCTCATTATCAATAAGATCACCTCAAGCTACGAGCCTGAGATTTAAAGTGAGAGAATTAAAGATTGTTTGTTAGATTTATCAAAGTTCTTTGTGACCTGAAAAAGGATCTTGAATTTAAGTCTGTTCATTTTAATTAAAAAATTTCTAACATTTAGTAAACTTTTGTGTTTTATTTTATTCCAATCCATCCTCTTAATTTATACTAATTACTGCCTAAGTCAACCTGCCCCGGACATGGGGTAGGTTGACCAAGCGTCAGGGGTTTATAAAATCAGCAAAATAAGTATTATAATAGTGAATATATATGTAGGTCATATTATAGTATTTTAGGTACCTGAACAGTTCTTTGACCAGTAGCAATTGTTGTTTTTGTTATATTAAATTAAACATCAGAGATATACGAGCTTAAGTCAAAAGTTAGTCAACCATCCCCGGTATCCCCTATGTATGGGCAACCATATGCAGTGCAAAAATCCAATTGTTACAGAGTACTATTGACCTACAAGAGTGATATTATTATTTGAATATATACGTACATACATATATTCATATGTATGTAGATGTAAAGATAACCCATTAATGGTAAATAATTAAATTTCAAAATAACGTTTCTTTCATACGCATGCGTCACTCACTTCCTTTTTACTATCCTCTACTCGGGCCAAACTGTACGTTTTTATTTCAGCAGCATCTATGAGTAATAATAATAAAAAGCTAAAACAAAACAAATTGGCATCAAAAGGAATGAAAAGCATGCAAAACAACTTTACGAAATTTTCTACTAAAAGAACGTAAAAACAACCACTTTATTTCACATTTCGTTTAAATGAAATACAAACAATCGTAGATTCAGTAGCAGCCTGCATCCTTTAGGCATATTTTATATTTTATGTGCGTGTGTGTGCGTTTTTAATTTCGTTCATCGTAGGTAAGCTATGTATGTATGTATGTATGATGGCATCTGAAATCAAAAACCAACGCACAACCCGTTTAGCAAAAACAACAAGGGGCACCACCACCACCACCATCATCGTCCGTACGATCATTATTATAGCCTTCATTATCTGCTGTGCCATAAAGGAAATACCAATGCCAGTGTACGCATTCTCCAGAGCCAATGCTTGCAGAAATTACAGAAGTTCACTGGCCAATAAATGGAATCTTCAATGTGGACAGACACTACTACACTGAATACATACATATAAAAAAATACATATTTGTCTGAATTGTTTGTAGTATTGCGCAAATAAACATTCAAGGAAAGGACGCAGTGAGCAACATTCATACAAGCGATCACATTTCGTACTTTGATACTTTACCCCTTTGCCAAGCAACAGCCCAGAGTATGCGTGCGCCTCAAAAACAAGGGAATTCCTTATATCAACATGTCGCCAGCAACATTTATGTGTATTCTCTTAGTCTATAAGCACGCATGTTGCTTTGTTGGAAAGCGTGTTGCTATGCGCACAAGTTTATATTTTTTAGTTTGAAATTATCGGTCAACTAGCACTGGTTTTTTTTTTTATTTCGGCTCATCGATCTCTCTCTCGCTCTCTCTCTCTCTCTCTATCTATCTAGCTCTCTACCCCTCTATGTGTGTTGAGCGTTGGCACCCCCGCGCTCTCCTGTGAAATCGGATCGCACTATGGTTTCTTCATGGTCATGGTCATGCAATTTCTAAATATGTATGTATGCGTGTATGTACATACACGCGTAGCTGTTGTGCTCTTCGATTGTCAGCTGGACGGATGTTGGCGTCTATTTGCAGCCACGAGTGTGTGCCACATTCGGCATTAATCAAAAATTACACCACCATAAGCACAAATAGTGTTAGCGTCCACTGCATACATACAAACTAGCAAACGAACGAAAACGGCAAGCAACCAAATCACCACTCCACAGCAATGTTAGGAAAATAGAGAATGTTGATGAACATTGATCGCATGATCGCCAGCAACATTTCTTAGCAATAGCGGCGGCAGCAGCAGCAGCAGCATCAAGTTAAAGGCTTTCATGTGTGAAGCACGCTGTACATATGTACATACATACGTCTATATTTATATGCACTTATATTATATTTCCCATGGCCATTCCCACATCATTGCCGATTGGTTGGTTGTTTGTTTATTTTCTGGTTGCTTGGCTATTTTCGATTGGATTTTGCTTAGGAATTTCACTGCATTTCCTTGCTGCTGCTATTGCCTTGATTTTCGCCATGCAATGAGATAAAAGTCTACAAGCCGCCGAGGCTGTGACAATTTTATCGATTTAAAATTTGTGTTATTTGCGTATGCTGTGGTTTACTGATTATTTGTGAAATGCTAGCAGTGGGAAATGTGTACACACATACATATGTACGTACAATTGCTTGAGTGCCGAGTGTGAGAAAACTCAAGTATGAATACTTGTTTAAGTATTGCTTTGAGATCAAAGGCGAAAGGATAACTGAGGAATGGCCGAAGTGTGGGTACAGTTGCGACCAATTAAGAAATGATCGATAGGTTCGTTCACTCCATTCTACTGCATAGTTTGAGGATCGTTTTATCGTTGAAACCGAAATAAATTGACAAAATTTATATGCTATAAATTAAAGCTGGTTTTCGTGTGTTAACTACAGATATATTTACATATTTGTACTCTTACACATATACATACATACATACATATGTATATAACATCCCTATAAACATTTGACTATCAAATATCAATTTCGATGTACATATGTATGTTTGTATAACTCATATTGCATTAAATAGCTATAGCACAGGGACTATTTTTAAATTTCGTATTTATTTTTTTTTTAATTTTAGTAATATGAAAATAGTTTTATGAAAATAAATGTAGCTCATTCTTCTACAAAAACCATATGAACCCAAGATTCAAACTTTGTGCAAATGAAAAATAAATTTAAAAAAATTGTTTCCAAAATTTCACACTTTAGTAATAGAATTTATAGAAAAATTTCGAGTATGCAGTTTATAGCCCATACAGTTTTGGCATAATAAAGTGCAAGTTTTAAGTGAGTTGAAATTACGTTGATTTTTGATAATTTTTTTATTGTGTGTTGGACATTTTTTCAATATAAAAAAATTTTGGGCATTACGTGGTTCATTTGAAAAGTACGCAAAAATAATAAGTATTTGATTGTTTGGCGTAGTTTTTTTTTTTATTTTTCGACGTAGTCTCCTTTTAGGTTATACACTTCGTCCAACGCTTTTCTAGTTCTCTTCCGAATAATAGGATTTGTCCAAGTCTTAAAAATAGCGATTCCCTTCTGCAATCACCTTCTCGTTTGAATAAAATATTTTTCACGCCAGCCATTTCAAACTGGGCCAAGTCTGGAGAATAGGAAGATGTGAAAAGAGTTGGAACTCTATTACCATTGATTGTGCGACTACAACTGCTGGTGCGTTGTCGTGATGGGAAGGAAAATCACTCGACATCCTCGATTCAAACAAATGCTAAACACAAAGAAATATACCGATTTTGCTGAAACTTGATGTGTGTTGCACCCAGAGATGCTAATAACTAAACCAAACCTCGATATGTAGCAGTAGTGCCATCTCTGCGGCTTTGCACGGACTTTTGATATTGAGAAAATGCACAAGATCGCCAGCAAAACAAAAATGTTCCAAAGTCAACGCACAAGTTTTTATAGGCCTCTCGCAGTAGACAGTCCTTTTACCAACATTAGTTTGTTATTAGTAGATGGTTACACCTTTTCCACTTGCCCATTTCTCATATTTATATATTATAAATTCACTCAAATTCTAAGCTTATAATTTGCATGCATTTTGTTCTGTTCTACTGGTACCTTAGAGAGGACCTTGAATTGATATCTCTGATATTCAGGCTTCCTTTCGTTACTGCTGTAGATGATTGCAGAAGCTTGTGCTGAGGTGCGCGCATAAACATATTGTTTTTTGTTTTGGCCATACACCTACAACTACATACATACTAGGGTGGTCCAAAAAAAATTTGTATGCTGCCGCCCCCCAAAATAGTAAAGAATGAAAAATAAAAAGACCCGTATTTTTTTTTTTTTTAATCAGACCATATTTAATGGTGCCGCCGGGGCTTTGAAATATCCCATGTATTTTGCATGGGGAAAAAATACTTTTTCGTAGATTTCATGTAAAAACCTGGAAAATGAATATATTTTAACCGGATAACTCAGTTTCTCTTCATAATTGGTCAGGGAATAACAACCAATTATGAAATAATTAATTTTTTTTGTATTAACTATTTTTTATAGAACCCCAAAAAGCCCCCATAAAACGAAAATCTAAGAAAAAATCGAAAAACAATATTTTATATTACTTTTATGATATTTTTTTGTGAGATTGGTTGTTATTCCCTGACCAATTATGAAGAGAAACTGAGGTATCCGGTTAAAATATATTCATTTTCCAGGTTTTTACATGAAATCTACGAAAAAGTATTTTTTTCCCATGCAAAATACATGGGATATTTCAAAGCCCCGGCGGCACCATTAAATATGGTCTGATTAAAAAAAAAAAAATACGGGTCTTTTTATTTTTCATTCTTTACCATTAGGGGGGGCGGCAGCATAAAAATTTTAATATAAATTTTTTCCCATGCATTTTTGGACCACCCTAATACATACATACATATTTATATATTATATTTAGATTCCACTGTTGATTGTTTCATTTTAAAATATTTAATTTTTTGAATGTAAACTCAAAACCTCATACATCTGAATGCTTAAAGATTTAATTGGCAAAATACCTATACTCCTGTATAGGTTTGGCGCAGGACGTGATTGACACAAAAAAGTTTTCTTTACGCCCATTAGTTCTTTTTTCTTTAATATTTTAATTAATTTTTCTGCTTTCCCAATCCACTTCGGAAACTATGCATGCATACATACATACAAACTGTGCATTCTAAGGAAATCCAATGCTGTTCTTTCTAATCTCCGCTGCAAATGTTTGTGAGCGTTTGCGTAGAATTTGAATAGATATGCACCATTCAAATCCACAATAAAGCGCGCATCAACACATATCGTAGACGCTATAGACGACAATGAAATATATGTATGTATATATGTATGTATGTGTGCACATGCATGCATACATAGGTGGAACTACTTGTATTCACACACGGCGCTGCATTGCATCCTGATCATCCTCGCCAAAGGTGTTCTTACACATGAATCAGTTACAACATATCCATATTTGTTACGCTAAGTAATCGACGCGTATGTGAGGCATTGAATATAATCAAAGGAAAAGCAAAAACAACACTATATGTGAAGCACTGCTTTATCCATACAACAACATGGCGTATTCAAGGGTGTAGGAGGGCTGCAGTAAAGGAAGATAGTTAGGCATTGCATTGTTGCCAGGATGTTAAGGTGCATTTTGAAGAGAGTAACTGACAGTGGCGGCATTTGCGATGGTGGTGTTGGTGTTGGTGCAGCAGATGCCCCCGCCAAAACGGTCGTTCATCATAAAATTTGATATGCAATCTGCTGTTTTTTGAATTGAATTGTTTTTTCTTCTAGATTTTTTTTGTTCAGAAATTTTTACATATGTATGTGCATATGCATGAATGTATGCGCATTTCCAGATGTATGTTTGTTCGTATAACATACGTTCAATCTCTCCGCCTGTGTAAAATCTATGGGAAATGCATACTCCTGAATAGAATAAATTTTTAAATGGCACATACATACATATGTACGTGCCTATGCATGTCTGTATGTGTTTGCTTCTTATTGATGACGTTGATGAAACGTTTCGCCTGTTTGTATGCATTTCTCATGTAAATACATAAGTGTATGCATATTTTGGTTAGAGTTGTTATATTTCAAGATTTATAGCAATTTTTGCATCGCAAGACTTTTTCTCACGCTATGAATAGCAAGCATTTCTGCGCCTGCTCTTCGCCAAGCCATGTGGAGGGATAAATAAAGGATATTTGCGTAATGCGGGTGCAATTTACTCAAGTGTGTGGTTGTATGCTTTTCTGCAGCGCATTTCTAAGGGATAATAGGATTTGTGCAGAACAATTTGCACGTTTGGAATTTCATGAAAATAGATTTTTGTTCGGAGACAGATTTTTCGTTTTGTTTTATGAAGAATTGTGAAAAAATGCATACTTATTGCAGGTGTTTTTGAATTTAAAAGCAAAATGTTGAGCCTTTCATAGCATTTGATAATACATATGTATGTAAGTATGTAAGTGTTGATATGTAAGGCGATTTTTGCAACTAAATTTGTATAATTGCAGTTCAAATAAATTCGTCTATCATTTTACAATTTAAGCGATTCCATGTCAAGTGGTCCAAGTATCGGGGGTTTTTAAGAGCTTGAAAATTAAAATGATAATACAAAACAGAAATATTGTTGGAATGAATTTTTTTTTATAATTCAGTGCTTTTTGAACTGGCATAATACCAAAATTTGATGGCCTACACAATTGTTTACCATACTTTTTGTTTTAATTCTTTTTAAAGAGTATAAAATTTTCTTCAAATTCTTTAGAATTTCTCAAAATGTTGTACAACATTTGAAATTGTGAGTTAAATGAAGACTATAACGTCTTTTTATTAAAAAAATATAAAAAAAATTAAATAAAAAATAAATAAACACTCAAAAATTTGCAATATGCGGCGCTGCTATTATTGTGAACACAGATGTACTTCTATAGCTATTCACATGCTTCATCTAAACAAATTTGAATTCACAGCAAATTAAAAATTGTCTGTCCAGTTAACCAAAATAATAAAAACTTTTTCGAAGAAAAGCTTTGCAGCCGCCATTTTTTTATTACTTTAAAAAATAATTTATAAAGTTAATAAATATCCAATGAAATTAAAAAAAAAAAGTTTTTTTATTACTTAAAAAAAATAAAATTATGAAGTTAAGAAATATCCAATAAAATTAAAACAAAATGAATTTTTTTCCTCACCGCAAATTAAAAATTGCCTGTGTAACTGATAAAAAAATAAAAATAGCTTCACCAAGGATAAACTATGCAGCCGCCATTTTTTTATTGCTTTAAAAAAATAAAACTAATAAAAAGTAATAGGAAATATCCAATAATTAAAAAAAAAAAATTTTTTTATTTAAAAATTAAAAATTGCCTGTGGAGTTGATCAAAAAACAAAAACAAAAAAATACTTAGTCGAAGAAAAGCTATGCGGCCGCCATTTTTGTTTTTTTTTTTTTGTAACATATTGTACTTAAAAGAAAATAGTTTACAAAGTTAAATACATTAAAATTACAAACCAACCAAATCTTCGATTTATTTCACTGTCCCACTCAAAATAATTTCCAAAATATGCTTATTTCTCCACCGCTATAGTGGCTTTACTACTCGAAATATTGCAACAGAAGAACAACTTACAATTTGTAGCTTACTGAAGTTGTAAATTCACAAGTTACTTTGCCGGTGAATAGCAGCACCTTCGTTTGTTTATAGTTCACCAAGATCACCACCAGTAGTTGCGCATCAGGGAATTGAATTACACTTTTGTAGCAGTTGCTGCAATTGAAACAGACAGCCAAACAAAAAGTTAACATAGTTGCATGCTCCCCAAGGCCGCATTTAACAGTTAATCGTACAAGAAGACACTACACAATTTTTCAAAAATCCGTGCCAATCGCAGCGATATAAAAAATTTTACAGCCTTATTGAAAATTGTTTTACCAAAGTTGTAGGCAATGTTGCAAACATTCACGTCAATGAGATGTGCAAAGAGATTTAAATTGAATGGCTAATAAATCAGCTACACAAGTAGGCAGCAATGGAGAGTGCAAGATGACCATAAACGTAACCCCCAATTAACCTTCACATTAAACACAAATTAAAAGAGAGAAAAACTAAAAAAAAATCGAATTAACAACTCACGAAAACTTGTACGTACGCACCCACATTGGCCAACAAGCAACCAAAGAGTCGAACAACCAGTAAAACGAAAGAGACTTGCAAACAAGCTTACGAATGTAAAACAAGCCAATAATTTTGGAGGACCTGAATGTGTATTGTTAGTTTGACTGTTGGTTGGATTGTAGGTAAGCACTCAGATTCAATGTAAAAGTGCAGTTATTCACGAACGCAAAATTTGTACGTAAGAATTTATTCGATTGTACAGATTTAGAAAAATGAAACCTGTGCTAACTCTTCCTTCTAGAATAGGCGGGGAGTGTTAAAGTAATACAAATAATAATGATTGTTTTCCCGCCACTGGGTTTTACACAACAAGAATGATTTTTAAACTGTTACAGCAACAATGATCCCTGTAAACCCTCCGTTGGGCACCCGAGTCTGGCGAGAAAAGTCTTCTTTGACTTTGGACGTAAATTTAACATATTTCTACTATAGTTAACGACTTGAGCTTCCAAGTAAAATTTAATTTTCTATCGATTTATGCACATAACCTTTTTAAAAGGATTCTCCAACAGAATAAAAAAACGCCAGACCAGGGTGCCCAATCGAAGGCTTTAAAAAAAGTGTCCAACGGAGAGCTAAAATAATAATGAGCAAAAATTGCATCTTATTTGATAACGGCAGATGAAACCACATTTTCCGTAATCTCTATTTCTCAAAGAGGTATGCGTTTAAAAGTTTTGTACAAGTAGCAAAAAAATGTTTGCCAAACAGAATATCGTCTCTTAAAGTGCAAAGCCCCATAACTAACATTTGTGCCAAAAATGAGATTCAAAACCCGAAGAAGTGTAAGCGTCCCTAAATGATCCCAATGTTATATATGACAAGACAAGGAGGTCATAAGGCATGCGCTCAGAGCCAGACTGGACGCAAAAACTGCACCTACAGCACCAACCCAATGGCGACGGGTTTGGAATGTACTCCGAGGCTTGCCACGGTTTTAACGGTACGAGAGGAATCACGACAGTAGCTCACCAGCTTTTTCAGTTGAGGCGCCAGATAAGGCTACCCAGGTGGTAGAATACCGCAATCGCCAACGCATAGATCAAAGATCAAGCTCTGGGTAAGGAAAAGGGTAGTCCAAACAGAAAGCAGTACCATCACCATTCAGGTTTCGAAGGCTGTTAAAACCGCAAATCATTTAGCGTTACCCAGGATGCACGATTTGCGCTACAGCTTCGGGGCTTTAATAACAATAAAATTACACAGGCCAACAAAATCTCGCTTTTTTACAGCTTTTAAAACGGCTATGGGTGTTTCTTGAAGGTTTTTTTTATGCTGACAACGAATATGACCTTGAAAATGCTCCAGCACGTCAGGTTTTTTTGCAATTTGAGGTTAAAAAGTCTAAAAATGCAGATTTTGGCCATTTTTTTAATTTTTTTTTGGGCAAGGTAAAGTTTTTTTTTAATTTTCCACAACGGCATCGCAAAGTACTGTATATATTTTTGCGATTAATATAAAAAAAGTTATATTATTTTGAATTCGCCCTTTACAGGGGCGTTAGAGAGTTAGAAAGGTTGAATTTGCATATCTAAAAGTCTCCAATTCAAAATAGAATAACTTTTTTTATATCACTCGTAAAAATATTTAAAAAAATGCATTTTAAAGCTGAAGACTAGTACTTTGCGATGCCGTTGTGGAAAATTAAAAAAAAACTTTACCTTGCCCAAAAAAAAATTTGCATTTTTTGACTTTTTAACCTCAAATTGCCAAAAATCCTGACGTGCTGGAGCATTTTCAAGGTCATATTCGTTTTCAGCATAAAAAAACCTTAAAACCTTAGTTAAAATTATCGAAAAAGTTTTTTGGTTGTTGGCCTGTGTTATTAAATAAACTAGAAAGAAAACTGTGAATTTTGGTTTCGCAGTGAAATCATAACACAGATTTGCAGAGGAAGTAAATTATATTATGCAAACGATGTTTTATTAAAGTATAAAAATACACAATTAAATATTTATCAAAATTGTAAATTTAGTAGTGCGGATGAATTAGTTTTCACTTACCTAACGCTTACCAGAACGTAGTACCAACGGCTACATATTTACGTCAGAGACTAACTGCACCATAAATCGCGCATTGCCAAATAAAACCCAACAAACCATTTTTTACTAAAAAAAAACTAAAAGCAGAAGAAGCAGACGAAGCAGCAGTAGCACCAACAGAAGCTAAACGGCCTCAAATTCAAATTGTGTAAAAACTGGAAAATGATCTGTTAATGTCCAATGCATACTTTTGTATGCGTACACACACACACATACATACATATATGCATACATATTTTGTCATTGCAATAACGCCAGCAAAAAATGAAAATAAAAAATTTGAGAAAAAAATTGAAAAGTAAGCCGCGTTTGGTTGCGTTGAGACGCGCCTGCGCAACACCGGCAATGGGCCTATGAATTCTTTTATTCACATTTATATGCATATGTATGTTTGTATCAACGCATGGCAACAAACACATTACATACATGTGTACATCCATAATTACATTTGAACACACAGAGTATGCGCCTGCTCTTCAAGTTTGAAGCTTAGCTCAGTTGTTTGCTTAGCTTTTTGGGCCTGGCTGCTCAACAAATACAAATTTTGTTTAACAATTTTGATATAGTATTGTATTGTAAATTGTGAAAAAGTGGAAGAAGTAGGTAATAAAAAAATAACAAAAATAAATAAATGCAACCTTGAGCGAGACCTTCGCCTTAAAACCTTTGATGAATGTTAAACAGCAGAAAAATGTTTTGGGCGAGCTATTTTTTTTTTTTCTTTTTGTAAATATGTTTTTAGGTAACTATATAAATTATTAAATAATATACAAATGAGTTTACATACTTACGAATTAATTTGAAGCTGCATATCGAAAATAAATACAACAATTAATACAAAGTTTATGCGCAGGTGAAAAAGTTGTATTGCTAAGTTCATAAATTCATGTAATCTTTATTTTTTATATTAAAATGTTTATTGCTTATTCATATTGTTATTATTTATTATCTATTATTATTATTTAAGTATTAATTATTATTTTATTTACTATTGAAATATAAAAATAATAAAAACAAAAACTTTAATGATGCGGCGGTTCACCGGAAGGGAAAGAGTCCTCAAATCCACATAACTCCTTCTGCTGTGACGAAGGTTCCGAGTTATCACCAAATAACGTTTATGGATTAGGATATTATTGTGATGATGCTAAAACTACTATAACAAAATTGCTTCAGCGAACTAGACATGGGTTTTAATACCGCGGATCGAAAAAAAACCAACTCGATAACAGCGCGTCAGTCTCCTTTAAACAAGCAGAGGTCTTCGCGATCCTGCAGGCATGCAAAATGGTTAGGATTCGCAGTTGGGAGGGTAACATAAATATTTTTTCAAATAGTCAAGCTGCGATCCAGGCTCTGTCCGCGCCATTTTGCAGCTCTCGTTTTGGGCAATTCCTGTAAGAAGCAGATCAAACGTCTCGAATGTGCAGGAAACATTTATCTTATCTGGGTTTCAAGGCATAGAAACATAGAGAAAATTTAATTGCCTATAAGCTTGCCAGGGAGGGGTCTAGAGAACTGGTTTCAATTGTTTCTCAGGCATCGGTGTGCCTTGACCGATGTTAAAGGGAAGCAGCACATTTTCTTTTTTAAAAAAGGGGTAGACAGTTGGAATTCTATCTCATCGCTTGCTACCTGAAAATTACTTTGACTACAGAACGCTTAAAGTACTGGGGATTCCATTCAATTTACAAACTCATAGCCACTTCACCAGCCACTGGGTGTTCGGAACTCTTGCGGAGAAGCTCGGACTTCCGTACAACCCCAATCGCAGAAGCTGTGGAGATCCTGCAGAGAAAGAGACTGTTATAGACTTCATTCGTAAATGTCCGGGTCTGGCAGTTAAGCGGTTCAGGAATAGCCTAAGGCAGTGGTCCAGCCAAGATCCTTTTTCATTCCTCCTCTACATCAACAGCACTGAATGGCTGTAGGTGGTTTTTCTTCCCTTAAGTTTTGTATGTTTTCGCAGGTAGTGGCCTACATCGTGGTATCAAAATGGCGTTCTGGTGCTATTTGTAGTGTACTCGTGGTACTCTTGCTATCAAATCTACCTACCTAACAGAAAGGGTCTTCGAAATGTCATCAGCTCAGCAGAGAAAAAACGTCTATATATCAAAACCCAACTTAGAGTAGAACCTAACACTTCTAAGTAAAAATCCATTTGTTTGTCTAATTCATTTAAATTCCACTTGAAATACTCATCCAAGTGCTGCTCAGAGTTCAAAACACCGATTTGTTATATTCATACACATAAAGAATTATAAGCATAAAGTTCTAAGTTCAATTGCGCGCCACTGAGGAGTTGAAAGATCATACGAATTTTTCGATGATAAGCGATAGTCAGTAGAAAATATCCTTTGCATTCGGGCTCACAGTAGACATTTCGTCACTCTTGTGTATGATTAATGTTTTCCGTTGCTGTTGTTCTTTGCTACTTTCTTTATGCGCAAGTCGTCGATTTTGAATTGTGTAAAAGTATTTCCTTTGGAACTCAAATAAAACGCACTTTTTTGATGAGATATACAACAAATGGAAAACTAAATACTCACATACCCAGCCAAACGCATTTAGTTATGAAAAAAGGAACTCCTTTGACTGAGCCTTGTGCTGTTCAACACTCATACACCTCCTTAGGCACCAAGCGGGGAGAGCAGCCACTTGAAAGGGTTACTTCGCTATGGCTACCCACTGTGTCGCAGACATTTTTCCACCTCGAAATGCATACCCTTCAACGGGTTATCAAACAATAAAGAGTAAGAAAATGAAAACAATAAAACTTAGCAACTTCCGCTGAACAATACGATGCGCCCGCGGAAACGAAATGTTGTTAAAAGTGCATTTTCACAATAAATTCTACGATTTTCATTCAAAAGAAAAACCGGGAAAAGTGCAAAGTTCAAACAAGGAAGCGGCAATTGCTATTGCGATAATAAAAAAGGTGAGCCAGCATTGTGCACGCAAAACGAGTTCAAAGTGTTTTCCCCATTTAGCGTTCTTTATGAGATAACGAAAAAATGAAAAATTGAATTGACGCAAAATAATGATAATTTTTACAAAAAAAAAAGAAAAGAAAGCAAACAAGTTGCATGAAATAGGGAGGCGCATTCACCCTAATGATTGCTTTCACAAGGGCAATTGAGGCGCACTGATGACAGCAGCGATGGCAGCAATGCACGACGAGTTCAAAGCTGGACGCGCCGTTGGGTTGGCAGGACTCCGGTACAAGGACGCGTCACACATGTCAATTGTTTTCCACCTTTTCCTTTGCGCATTTCAACTGAACAATCAAATGCTTTTCGCTTTGTAATTTCCTATTTCAGGCGCTTATGTCAGAAAAAAGAAAGATTTTTTGCTTTAATCTATTTAAAAGGGGAACATGTTTTGTATTTTTTCATTCTGAAACCACCGCTAAATAGTTTTATTGGAAAATTGTCGCTTACGTGTAGGCTAAGCGGAAGGGCGCGCTACGTAACTACGCACTTTCCGTACTTCATCCGTCCTTTTTGTGTTTTTTAAGGCATATTTTTGTTTATGATGAGTTTATCTTTTATTTGCAGCTAAACAATCACTTCACTTTGCTGTGGAAATGCGTGAAATCTCTTCCATTCAATGTCCCGTCGTGGCACTTTGAGAAATCCTTTGAGAATTCCGTCAATTAGTTGTGTCGAGTGCCCGCTTAGGAGTTCGGAACTGGTTGGTGCAGTAAACAAATCATAAAAAGGCAAATTAGTATTATGCGCCAGGAGGTTTGTTTATTTTTCTTAAAAGTATTCTAATTTTTAATTTTGTAACTATTCAAATATTTGTTTATCCTTCTTGTATTTACAACAACATCTAAACGAAGTCAATTCTCTTATTGGAGAAATGCTAATGGTAATAAACTCAAGCGCCCAAAGGGAAAACGGGTAATTAATTAGATGGTTATTTAGCTTTGTATAAATATTAGGGTGCATCATTCCCCATACACTCGAATTTTCATTTATTTTAAGACTCTCTAGAATGTTTTAGAAAAATATTAAAACTTGCGGGAGCTAGACTGATTTGGAAATATCTCCAAAAATCGAGTTTTTTTATAAATAAAAGTAGTTTTTAACAATATTTCTCCCAAAAAATCATCTCAGTTAATGCAAAAGCTTAAGCTTAAAAGGTCTTAAAAAAGTCGTCCTACATGCGAAGAG
This sequence comes from Anastrepha ludens, assembly GCF_028408465.1. Lineage (NCBI taxonomy): Eukaryota > Metazoa > Arthropoda > Insecta > Diptera > Tephritidae > Anastrepha > Anastrepha ludens. Next base: position 111,801,802 of record NC_071500.1, on the reverse strand, counting down.
CCATGACCTAACATAACCCAAACCAACTCTAACTAAACATTCCTCGTCCATTCCAATCGCTTCAAATTGTCTAAGGGCTAGTAAATCGATTCATCTTTACGTAAACGGATCGCGCACAACTCGTAAGTTCATTAGCACTTCGAGTAAATTATTCTTAAATAATCAATATAAATTCTTTTCAAAACAAGCAGACGCTTTAGCCAAATATATTCGCAACATCGTCTTTGGTAAATGTACATTTTAACGAACAGCTTCAGAATTTATGCAAATAACTCCAAAAACATGATGTTATACAATGTCTGTGGCGGAAATTTTGTTTTCTATGTTTTTCTCACGTTTTCTGAAATTGTCTTCTCAAATATTTTAATCCAGTTTATGCTGTCTTTTTTATTTCATTGTTTGGTTTCTTAGGACATTTGCAATTTTAATGTGCACATCTTTAGCTTAAAATTCAGAAAAATCGAGCATCGCGTAAATAAAATTGATTTAATTGCGTCGATGATGAGTCAGTACGACTGACTGAATTGCGGACACAGAGTTTCGTTATGCACGCCGAATTGAATTTAGAATTTTGAGTGGAAGTTACAGCATGCTCGGAAGACTGCTACTGAATGGAATGAATAGAATTAGTTTCTGTTAAGAAAATACAATACTTACACACATTTCACTTGAATATTCCCTTCTTAGAAAAAAGTTAGAAAAAGCGAAATGATTTCGTACAAATTTCTGTGGGAAGAATTTTCGCTTACTTCGAAAGCCGAGTTGGTAACGAGGTCTTGACGTTATCGATTGGGGTATGCATTTTTCTTACTTCAGACCGAATATCAGCTTCATCGCCTTTAGCTTTTTTGATGATGGCTCGAAGTTTGTTGTTACATTCGCAAAAAATTCTGAGGAAACGAGACGACCCGATAGTGAAGACCTAAGCTGCAGGTTGAACTATCATGGAGACTGTAAGGAATCGAACGTTTAGGAAGGAATACCTTTGATGAGGTTGTAATTAGAGTGATGGGCGCCTTCTAATTTATTTCTAAACTTGCGCTGTACTGCTGTCAATTTTTACACTAGATGACTCAACAGAACAGACTGAGTCTGATATCATAGGGCATTGGGAGAAAAACGTATGGCAGATGAGATAGATCAAAAATGAGGTATTTAAATCTACTTATATTTATAACCAGAGTTTTTATTTATTTATTTATTTGTAGGGAAGCATAAAACGATTGAATGCACAAAGCTTGAACAACAACAACCAAAATGCTGCAATTGTGGTGAGTCCCATCCTGCGAACTACAGGGGATGTGTTGTTGCCAAAGAACTACAAAAGATACGTGATCAACGAGCTGGCTCAAAAATAAAAAATAATATAAATAGTACTCAAGGCAAAAATATAAATAAGAATATTATAGGTAGCTACCCAAATAACCTTAGCAGCAAACCAATTTTGCAAAACAATACTACACCACTTAAAAGACCCACATTCTCACAGGTAGTAAAAGGAAACAATCACTCGGAAAACGCTAACATACTACAACAAATATTGGAAAAAATAACGACACAAAACGAGTATATGACTGCACTAGAAAAGAGATTGCAGAAGATCGAAAAAACACTACACCTAGTTGAATAAAAATGACTAAATTTTTAAAAATAATGCTATGGAATGCAAACGGCTTGTTTAAACATCAAAGCGAGCTGGAAATGATTTTAGAAACCGAAAAAATCGACATCTGCCTAATATCTGAGACGCACTTTACCAAGCAGTCATATATCAAATTCAAAAACTACAATACATACCATTCAATTCACCCAAACAACGCCGCACGAGGAGGCGCTGCTATTATTATAAGAAACAATATAAAGCATCACGAAGAAGGCAGCATCTCTATACCTGAATTTCAAGCAATAACCATAACAGTGGAGAGTGATAGGAATTTATCAGTCACTGCAGTCTATAGTCCCCCAAAACATCAGATCAAATGCGACCAATAGATAGAGCTAATTAATAGTCACGACAACCGATTTTTAATGGGCGGTGACTTCAATGCGAAGCACACACACTGGGGCTCGAGATTAACCACTACAAAAGGTAGAGAATTATGCAAAGCTCTTCAACAGACTGGATGTATAACATTCTACTGGGACTCCAACATACTGGCCAACGGATTCACAAAAAATACCCGACCTAATCGATTTTTTCATTGCCAAAAAAGTATCAGCTAATTATATCAGCATAGAAAGCGGGTTGGATATGAACTCGGATCATTCTCCAATTTTATTAACATTATATGAAAATGCGCTTATCAAGAAATTGCCATTTACGCTAACAAATAAATATACGGATTGGGAATATTTTAGGAACGTTTTAACCGCGGATAATCACAATGCAGAAATTACCAACACTTCCGATTTAGATGATGAAATATTAAGATTATCTAACCTTATACAACTGGCAGCCTGGAGGAGCACTTCGGAAAAAAAAGTTTGTCACATCAGGTCATAAATATACCAAAGATATTAAAGATATGGTCGCAGAAAAACTCAAAATACGAAGACGATGGCAGCAAACAAGATCTCCCTCCGACAAAAAACGACTAAATAAAATTACGAAAGAAATTTCCAGGAAAATAAAAGATTTTAAAAACAGATCTCTGAGTACGTATCTAAAGAGCTTATCGAACGAACGCAGCACTGATTACTCGCTCTGGAAATGTACAAAAAACTTTTCACAGCCAGTAACACAGTACCCACCAATCAAAAAAGAAGACAGTTTTTGGGCCAAAAGCAGTAAGGAAAAAGCTAATGTTTTTGCTGAGTACCTCGAGGGCATCTTTAAGCCATATGACACGTCGAGGATAGCCGGAATGCAGCCACTTACCTATGGAACTGATGCCGAAATTCCCCTTGTTACGGATTCCGAATTGCTTGGTGAAATAAATAAACTAAAATCAAAAAAAGCGCCTGGGTATGATCTTATTACTGCTGAAATTTTAAAACAACTTCCTCAATGCACGATATCTAGGTTTACTGAAATAATGAACGCCACATTCAAATTGCACCATATCTCAATATATTGGAAAACTGCTGAAATAATTATGTTTAATAAACCAGGGAAGCCAGCGCATGATGTCACATCTTATCGGCCTATCTCGCTCCTACCAATTATATCAAAACTGATGGAAAAGCTTTTAGCCAAACGTCTCAACATAATTATTAAGCAAAGAAATATAATACCAGTGCATCAATTTGGTTTTCGCACAAAACATTCTACCATCGATCAAGTGCACAGAATTACTCGCATCATTGAAAACACCTTTGAGGAAAAAAAGGTGTGCTCTGCTGTCTTTCTCGACGTGTCTAAAGCCTTTGACAAAGTTTGCCACATTGGGCTCCTCAACAAAATAAATGCGCTTCTACCAATACAATATTTTAATGTTCTAAAATCGTACTTATCCGATCGTTTTTTCCGAATAAAATACGAAGACACATATTCCGAACTTAAGGAAATTAAAGCTGGCGCCCCACAGGGCAGCGTGCTGGGGCCCATTCTTTATATTCTTTTTACGTGTGATCTACCTATTGACATAAATTGCTCCACAGCAACTTTTGCTGACGACACAGCCATCTTATCGGTAGGAGAAACTCAGATTGACTCAATCAAAAACCTTCAAATTTATCTAAATAAAATCTCCGAGTGGACCATTAAATGGCGCATAAAACTAAACGAAACAAAATCGGTTCATTTAGACTTCACACAGAAGAAAATCAAATATCTGCCACTACATATAAACGGCGTACAAATCCCGCATCACAACACCGCCAAATACTTAGGTATGACACTAGATACCTAGCTTAGATGGAATGCTCACGTTAAAAAGAAAAGAGAGGAGTTAGATATCACATTTAGAAATATGTACTGGCTTATGGGCAACCAATCAGCCTTATCCCTATACAATAAAATTCTTTTATATAAGCAGGTGCTTAAACCAATTTGGACATATGGGATCCAGCTATGGGGCTGCTCAAGCTCAACCAACATAAAATCCATACAAAGATTCCAAAATAAGGTATACGATGCGCTGTTAATGCACCTTGGTACGTCCGTAACACCGATATCGAACGCGACCTTGGCATCGAATCAGTTGCCACTTCGATCAACATCAACGCTAAGTCTCATATGGAAAGACTACGCCACCATGTAAATAGCGAAGCCTCAGCCCTAATTGACCCCGTTAAATGGAAAGAAAGGCTGAAACGAAAAAAACCGCACCAACTCCCTGCAAGCCTGATGCAGAGTATTTTTAAATTTAGTTGTATTGTACAAAATTAAATCCAAATTGTTCGTTAGTTTATAATTTATTAACTAGTTACAATGTAAATACTAATAAAAAAAAAAAAAAATTTGTAGTATTTCTAGAAATGCATAATTTCTTGCAGACTAACTTATTTATATTAATCTTTCAGTGACAATTTAAAAGTTTGCTTAGAAGATGAAGAGAAAAAAGCCAGATTTAGCGTATATGTACCGGTAGAGTCTGAACCGAGGCGTTTACAAATCGATCGAAGCGTCGCTAAGTACATCAGCAAGCAGATTCAAGAGATTTGTGACTGGTTCGCGGTACGTCGAAAAGTTATGAAAATCCCACTAGGCAACTTGAAGGCATTTCTGAGCATAGTTCAAGCTATTAATAAAAAAGAAAAAATTTGAAGGGTCGCGTTTTTGCAAAATGACGAAATTTTTTATTTTTTTTAATTGTTAACAAATAAAATTGTTTTCGAAAAATTACCCCATAATAACGGTTTTAACAAAAAACACAACTTTTTTCAAAAAAATTTCAGAATTTTGTTTTTAAACTTTTCACAAAAAAATGTTTTTTATTTTATTAACAAAAAATAAATTCTGTTTTACAAAAGACTTTTATTCAAAAAACTTATCAAAAAATAAAAGTTCTAACAATATATAAAATATTTTTTCAAACCACTTTTTTCCAATTTTAACAAAAAATAATTGTTCGGAAAAAATTGTATATTTTGTTAAAACCGTTGGTTTTTGCTAAATTTTTTAAAAAAGTAGTGATCTGTAAAATCTTTCGTGTTTTGTGTTCTTTAATGTTCCATATTTCCATATATTTTTTTATATATAAATAAAATAAAAATGCTTAAAATTAAAAAAAATTATATTATATCAAAATGTTCAAAATAAATGAAATTCCATACAAAAATTTTCTACATTGAATAAATCTGAACATTATAACTTTTTTTAAATTTTTGCAGTTTGCTTATTAATATACGGCCGCCGTAGCCGAATGGGTTGGTGCGCGATTACCATTCGGAACTCACAGAGAGATCGTTGGTTCAAATCTCCGTGAAACACCAAAATTAAAGAAAAACATTCTTCTAACAGCGGTCGCCTCTCGGCAGGCAATGGCAAACCTCCGAGTGTATTTCTGCCATGAAAAAGCTCCTCATAAAAATATCTGCCGTTCGGAGTCGGCTTGAAACTGTAGGTCCCCTCCATTTGTGGAACAACATCAAGACGCACACCACAAATAGGAGGAGGAGCTCGGCCCAACACCTAACAGAAGTGTACGCGCCAATTATTTATTTATTTATTTTTTATTAATATACTCAAGTTGTAGGTTAAAACAGTTTTTGACCTGGAATCGCTCCTGTATAAAATTTTGCACTACGTAAAATAAAATTTTCCAATATGAGATACCAACATAATTTAACGAAAATCGATCCAAAATATCTAATTGACCTGCTACAACAACCACTACGCAACCTAATTTAGTGCATTAAATACGCGCCAATTATTTTTTTTTTTTATTTCCTGGCCTAAGTTTGTGACAACGTTTAGCGACAGCCGTTTCTACCTACAACGAACCATCTGACAAAAAATGTGTATTTCATTTTAAAATTCAATTCATAAGAAATATCAAAACCTAAACAACTCAGCAAATACTCCTAAGTATTTCTTTCATCTGATCAGTGTTTCATCAACAGTTAGCGTATTTTGTAATATAATAGAGCACGAAATTCCGCTGTTTCAGCAACACCTGCACAAAAAGCTCATTGCATGCTGGATATCACTCACTCACAAATGCAGGCCATACATTTGCTCACACCGTCACTCTATCAACCATCACTCAGCGACATTCAAAACAATAGCTCCAAATTATTTCACCAGCACCTCCACCAACTTCCTCAGCGCCATTGAAGTCACTTAAATACTTCCAATTACACTTCCCAAATGACGCCACAGTCGCGCATGCACACATTCATACTCGTAAGACTTGAAATGATGCAAACACATGTGAAACTTAAGGTCAAGTCAAGTGGGGCTAGCGTCGTCTGTCCATTTACTCGCACAAGTTTGGCTATATGCTTGGCTATCGCGTTGAAGAATTGTCAATTTTGCATTGGTGCTGTGTAGTTGGTTTGCATCTTGTTTTGTATCCGATCGAAAAAAACTAGTTTTTTTTGTAGCTTTTTGTTTGTCAGCTCCTAACGCGCTCTTAAAGACGCTTGGACCTTTGTTAATGACTGAATTGCACCATCAACACAGCTGCGCCAACTTTGTACATGCTTACATACAGACGCACATGCATACCTGGTTAGTTGTAATTTGCTGCTTCAGCACCCGCTCCGCCTACCTCAACAATCGCAGCAGTTTGGCTTCAATTTGTTTGATTCAGTTTTTTGATTTTAGTTTCTGATCTCAAATCACATCTCATCTCAACTCTACGACGAAATCTTAATTTTTCTTACATTTGCGTGTTTCATAGTATTACTTGTATGCTATAGTAACTTTTCATCTTGTTTCGTGCGATGTCTGTTTGCTGTTGTTTTTGTAGTTTAGCATTGAACTGCGGCTGCGCCAACGACTACATCGTAATTTCATCTCATTGCATTGCATTAATTTTGAGGTTTTTAGCGCAATGTTGCACCCAAAGAGGTTTGTCTTGCTTTCGGTCTTGGTTATGGCTTTGATTCAATTTCGAATATGTTTTTCAAGACTTTGCCCAACATCTCAAATGCGTGGTATTAGCGTTAGAGTGGCTGAGTGGCTGAGTTGCTGGCAGCAGTCGTCGCTTCGGTTGAGGCCGTCAGCCACCTCAATTCGTCAGTATCAATTTCTTACAAATTGTTTTCTTGCAGCCGTTTGTGGAATTCATTGCTGAGGTTGTTGCTTGCTGTTGGCTGCAAGCTGCTTATTAAAGGCAATGTTGTTGTGTTCGTTGTAGTTGGCCATGACAAGTAACAGCAATTATGCCAATTCTTGAAATACCTTTTTTATTAAGTTTACTCGGTTTTTGTTTATTGCCACAGATTTTATCACTAACATAAGAATCAAAGTGCATAAATTGCTGGCGCATACAAGCAAAAAACACATTTTGTTTACAAGCCATTTTATGATGTAAATTAGAAATATTTTGAAATATCTTTAACCCTCCAAAGCACACGATGCCTAACCTCCTTTACTATAAAAATCAATTATTTTGACTCTACTAGTTTTAGATTGTACCACTTTGCGTTCGTGCCCTCAAGTACAAGTTGGCCAACAAAAGTACAATAATTTTAATTAATTACGATGAGAAATTGTAAATTTAATTTGCCAGCTATTGGAAATACAACCAAAGTTAATTAAATAAGTTTTTTATTCCTTTTTTTTTTTGCGCGTTATGTCTATGATCTCAGAAGTATATGGTACCTTTGTGCGAAAACAAAATTTTAGGTGCAGCATTTTTGATTATCCGGCAGCTAGAAACTGCATATTTAAATATAAGCTAATTGAATTGATTACTCCCAATTACCTTTGCGAGACTGTCCCTAAATATTTCTAATTGTCCCCATCAAAGCAATTCTCCATTAATGCTGTCAGGCCCTGGAATTCAACTTCTGCCTCTGTCAAGGCTGTGATTAGTGGGAGTAACTACAAATGAAGTAATGCACGATTACTTTAATTCTATTTAATGAATGTGGTTGTGATCAAACTATCAATCAAGAAGAAGATGAACTGTCTCTTTAATTTCTGCTATTAATCCTAATCTTACACGTTTCTGACTATTTCTACATTTTTCTCTAAGTTTATTTTAATTTCAGACATATTACATTTTCTAAATTGTTAGTTTTAAGTTTGCATTGTAGAAAAATAATTGATTTCGAAATTTGTAACTTCCAACAGCGTTGCATTATAAAAGACTTAAAAGACTTACAGATACAGCCTCATTTCTTAAATGAATAAAATACTTTATAAAAATATTATCCAAAAAAATCAAAGACCTATGTTGCTTGCTAAATTGTTATTGCTGTTTATTAGTTGACTTGAGTATATTAAGAAATAAACTGAAAAAGTTAAATTAATTAAAGTTAATTTCTAATTTTGAGATTTTTCAATGTTAAAGTGAATTATCTTCAGATATTTTTAATACTTTTATAAAAAAATGTATTCTTTGAGAAAAAATATACTTAAAAAAAATTACTAATAAAAAAAATAAAAATTCTTATTAAACATACAAATTTGTATAATAAAAATAAATTTAAAAAAAGTAGTTTTATTTTTTGTTAAAGCATTTTTGTTAAAATTGTATTAAATGTAGTAAAAAAAAATTTTATTTCAAAAACTAATTTATAAAAAACTTCATAACAAAATTTTCAAAGTTGAAAAAGTCTCAAAATTATAACCAATTTCTTTTAATTTTTCAGTTTTCTTCCTAATATACTCAAGCCAACCAGTAAACCAATTTTCAGAAAAATTTAAGAACATAAAATAGTTTTCCCAAAAATGAACAAAACAATAAAATTGTTTTCGAAAAAATTCGAAAATTAAAAAACTAAAGTCTTAAATCTACAGGGAAAAATTCTAAATTTATTGATACGTCTTCTTTCGACTGTGATTTTTATAGTTCCCGGCTGTGTAGATGAAGTAAAGAAGAACTTTAGAACAGTTGGAGATCAATAATTGGACATAGACATCTGAATTTTCAAGAACCAACGCAAATTTGCGTTCTTTTCATGAAGAAATAGTCCTGACTCATTTAAAAGGCGTTAGTGGAACCGTTATTTAAAAAAAATATCAAAAATATGCACTTTAAAATTGAGCGAGTTGTTCAGCCTTAGCCGCCAAAATTAGATTGCCAATAAATTTAGACGGAGTTCACAATCTATAGCTGCAGCACGGTGGAGCGAATTCAGAAGGTATGATCAACATCAGGCCGTTAACTGGCTCTCAGCAGTATTAAAGAAATCAGCTGATTTGCTGACGTACTATAACAGGGGATGTGAAAGAGGGTTGTGTACGGCAAAACTGAGATTGTATTGGTGATATAAGAAAAAGTATACGCAGCCAATGCTCATATGACTTCGTTGCCGTTTGAACAACGACTGATCAGAAGAGCTTAAAAATACATGTGAAATGAGCGAGCACAATTTTGCTGCCGAATCTCTTATGACGTAGCAGTCAAAGTTACTTTCACAATTTCGCCTCGGGTGAACAAATCTTGTAACCTATCATCCTTGTAGCTGCAGTACTTATTCAAGAAATATTATACCATTCCTCTAAACTATGCAGGGTCTACACTCGTATCTTTAACTCGTACAAATGTTTACGCCCTTTTTCAATTTATTTTTTGTTTTACTTATTTTTACCCTCGAGGCCGAGAGTTCAAACTAGTTCCTGTATATCAAATCGCTAGAAATCCAAGCTTACTTGGTTTTAAAACAAAAAAAAAACTTTTTTTTCGCGATATTTCTTGGAAATAAGGAAATCTGCATGTTTTCTGCACCATTTACATAAAATTACCTACAGTACGTAGGTAAAAGTATATGCAAGCAAATTCGGATGCGCAAACTTCCCAGAAGGAGATGACAAATAGCTTACATAAACTGCTGAAGTTTGCCGCATGTCTGTCTAGTTGAAAAACATGAATTCAAGTCACATTGTCAAGCCGCGTGTTACGAGCCTTCCATTATGTCCGCTCCTTGTAAAACTCTTTTCAAACATCTTACGCTGTACTCTGACATATGTACATACATGCATACAAATCTATGTATATGCTATGTAAGTTGCTGCGAAAAAATTAGTTAACTAAAATTTCTCTGAAATTTCATTTAGATCTTTTTTATTGACCGCTTGTTGCCATTCGCAGCGCTAAGTTTACTGCCCTATTACGAGAGTCGAGTAAACAACTATAAAAAACGTAAACAGCCATACGAATATCTCATATGTAAATTGATGTGTGTATGTGCACATTTACTTATGTATGTGTGTGTATGTCTGCATTCAATTGGCGTAATAGCGGTAGGAGCGATTGCTACTCCGTAGCTTCCGCAGTAAAACGCAATGCTCCCAATTACAGCAATAGACATTGCACTCGATGCAATGGAACAACAATAACGGGCAATGTTAAAATGCAATCAATGAAATTGTAAAGCTGTCTACAGACTTCGCAAGAGACATAATCAAATTACATACTTAAGTGCATACAAATGAGCGATTGCATATCAAGTGATCGAAGTATTTTGGACATTGTCGACGTTTTTCTGAAAATTTGTTTAGTTGTTGGCTTGAGTGACAAGAAGTAAAATGAAAAAATTAATAATTGTGCGATTTATCTAATGTTGAAAATGTTGGTATAGATTTTTTTAAAGTGAAATATCTTCGCATCTCTTTAACATTTTTTAAACTTGTTTCTGTGTTTTGTAAATTTATATATAAGTAGCAAACCCGGCCCCCTTCGCTGGGCACACTAAAATAGAATAGATATGGTTTAGAACAGAAAATATATGATTTTCATATTATTTATTTCTTTATTCTTTATTCAAGCGCTTTGGCATAAACAATATTTTTTGTTTTTCTATTTGTTTTTGAGTAAATATAAAATATAAATTAAAAATCAGGAGAAAAGAAGATTGTTTTTAAATTTCAAATCAACGCATATGAATAACTAAAAAACAATCGTCTTTTTTCCTGATCATCCATGAATTTTTCGTTTCAATTTATATGTTTTATTAAGCATTGGAGCTTTTTTAACCATTATCCATTTATATTTTTCAAAAAAAAAAACACCAAAAAAAATTTTTTTTCCGCGAACACATAATTTCATTCGGATTTCACATTAAATTCTCAAATTTCGTAAGAAATTATTCACTGTTCCAAAATCCACTCCAAAAAAATTCACAAACAATTTTTACATGTTGCACTTACGTTTTTTCCTTATGGCATCCAAATCAGAAAGAAATATTGACACATTGTAACTCACACTGTCAATTTGACAGTTCAGTTCCGCCCCAAGCGTTAAAAAAGTAAGCGACATTATGGCTGGTTCAAAAGAACGCTGTACCCGTTGCCAGTGCTCCGAATTACAACCAAACTTTACGAAACCTATTTTCAATACTTACTTAACAATGTGCGTAAGTTTGGTTTAATTCGGTGCAAAGACACGGCGGGTCCACGTTTTGGCATATATTTCGAGACCCTAGTCATCAATAGGTATGAAAATTACCCCGTATTAAAGCAATTATCAACAGCTTTCATTTGATACCCATATTGTACATGCACATCCGAAGGTTACCCGGGTCCACGTTTTGACCTATATCTCGAGACCCCAGTCACGGAGCGGCATGAAAAATACTCTGTACTAAAGCATTCACCAACAGCTTCAATTTGATATCCATATTGTACAAACACATTCTAGGGTCCACGTTTTGGTCCCTATCTCGAGACCCTAGTCACGGAGCGGCATGAAAAATACTCTGTACTAAAGCATTCACCAACAGCTTTCATTTGATACCCATATTGTACATACACATCCGAAGGTTACCCGGGTCCACGTTTTGACCTATATCTCGAGCCCTATTTCCAAAATAAAATAAAATCCATGCTACTCGTGGATGATGTAGCTTTCGAAGGGTGAAAGAATTTTTATAATCGGTCCAGTAGTTTTTGAGCCTATTCATTACAACCACACAAACAAACAAAGTTTTCCTCTTTATAATATTAGTGTAGATTAGATAAAATATAAAGGTTAAATTTTAAGGGCCGGTGTTGAATGTGAACCACACCTAAACGTCAAATTTCTTTCTGCATTTCATTTGACATTTTTGAATTTCAAACTAACTCAATTTGAACACAATCAAGCAACGCGTTAAAGTTATTCAGGCTTATTCTGAAAATGGGCGTTCAAATCAAAATGCATATCGCACACTTCCAAATCGTCCAAATGTGCGTACAATCGGAAAAATTGTGCAAGTTTGAGCAAACCGGGTCTGTAGGAGATGTGAAAACGCCAGGGCATTCTCGTACAGCTCGTACTGCAGAAAATATTGCTGCTGTTCGCGATGGTGTGGTTGAAGAGCCGCCTACCGCAACTCGTCGTCGTGGCCAACAATTGCACCTCTCACGCTCGTCGTTGATGAACATTATGCATAAAGACTTGCATTTACACGCTTACAAAGTGCAATTGACTCAAGAACTAAAGCCACTTGACCATTTCAAGCGTCGTCAATGGTCAGAATGGTGGCAGGAAATGGCAACAGTGAATGGCCAATTTTCGAAAAAAATCATCTTCAGTGATGAGGCACATTTTCACCTCAGTGGATTCGTCAATAAGCAGAATTGCCGCATTTGGGCGAATGATAATCCAGGAGTGATTGCCGAAAAACCAATGCACTCAGAAAGAGTGACTATTTGGTTTTTCCAAAATGAGGCCGGTCGGGCAGTTACTATGAATAGTGTTCGCTATCGTGAGATGATAACGAACTTTTTATGGCCCGAATTGGAAGATATGGGTGTGGACGATGTGTGATTTCAACAGGACGGTGCCACTTGTCACACAGCTAACGAAACAATGGCTCTTTTGCGCGAAAAATTTGATGGCCGAATAATCTCACGTCACGCCGATGTCAATTGGCCGCCAAGATCATGTGATTTGACACCGTTGGACTTCTTTCTTTGAGATTATTTGCAAGAAAAGGTGTACGTCGATAAGCCAGCAACAATTCAAGAGCTAAAGGATGCGATAATTCGACACATTAATGGCATAGAACCTCAATTATGCCTCAGCGTCATCGTAAATTTGGACCATCGAATGGAGGTGTGCCGCAGAGGCGGCTGCCATTTGGCCAATATTTTGTTCCATACGTAATTGAGCCATATCAGTAGTATTCTAATAAAGAGGAATGACAATAATTTCCTAAAAAACTGTATTTTATTCAAAATCAACACCGGCCTTTGAAACTTAACCACCCTTTATTTCAAAACAAAAAAAAAGTATGTATTTTTGTTCAGAATTTTTGTCCTATTTGAAAAGAGCGCTCTCCCTCCGATTTGTTTCATTAATAGCTGAGATTATGCCCAATGAAAGTTCCTGAAAGTTTAATAGTGGGGTTCCTATTACCATTATGGTCAATTTTCTTCATTGTACTTGTTGTTTTAATAGCATAAAGCACTCTTCATACATTTGTTATGAATATGGCGGATTTGTACAGTACTTGACCGGTTATACTCATAAGTCTGGGTTGTTCTGGTAATGTGAGTATTTTAGTATTTCTCATGTTCAGTGTTGTTGTTGTTGTAGCAGCATAAACATTGTCTGTTGGAGTAACATAAGCATTGAATCGGAGTGACAGTACTTGGCCGGATATAAATCCTAGTAGCTCCGGTAACATAGAGCCGTCTGTCGTCCGTGACTTACCTGCTGCTGTCAGTAGGAGGAAAAAGTATTATTTTCAAAACATAAAAATACCTAAACATTTTTTTTTCAATAAAAATATATATTATATTTAGTTTAGTATTGATAAAAAATTGTTTATAAAAGTATATACTATTTTATAAAATACAGGTTTACGACAACCGAATTTATTAATTCAAAGTTTCACATTTGTACGAAACTTACAAAATTCAACAAACTTCCATCAAGTTTTATAGCCTATTCCATTTTAATATCATATTCCACAAGTTTTGAACTTTTTTTGCTGACGGTGCTACACATTTTCAGTCATCTAACGAATGCTCGACATTTTTCCTCTGAAGAAAATTTGTTGAATTTTCGTAAATATTACATAAAGTGTGAATCTTTAACTATATTAAAAAAAAAAAAACAAATTTACGAAATAAAAAAACTTAAAACTGGTTAAAACTTTTAAAACTGAAATAGAAGCGTAATTTTCAATATATGTATGTAAGTTGTATTGCAAATACATATGTACCTATATTATATTATATAAAGTGGTTGAAATAGTAACGAAATCATTATCATGTTGAGTATTGGTTCATCGAAGTAACCGCAACTAACGTCATTTTATTCTTATCTATGGGTACTTACATACGTACATACATATGTAGGTATGTAGATACATATATGTAGATGTAGGTATCACTCATAACAGCATATTTACATGTATGCATACGAGCATACATACATACGTATATACTTACATACATGAAAGACATACATACATATGTATGTCTGTAGCTGTGCCCCCAACACACAGCAGTTGTACTGAGGCGAACAAAGAAAGCGTGCGAAGAAAGTTGCATTTAGTTGCTTGCAAGTAGTCAACTGAGGTATGTATGCATGTATTTGTATATCCAAACATATAAACATTTCAACGAGGAAAAGCTAAACGTAAAACGTAATGCACCGCAATAAGCTGAAATAATTGGCTAAGCAATGTGGTGGGTAGCAGTTGTAGTTGGTATTACACAAAACCCGGTAGCGAGCAATCAAAGCGAGTTGGGTCGCCGGTGCAATGTGGTGAAAGAGAAACAATGGAAAAGTGTGTATAATTTCACTTTCATGCGGCGAATTTCTCTCTATTTCGATGCTATGAATTGCAAAATTTATTTAATCATCAACTATCTTCAACGATAAGCGTTGGTGTTGTCTACATAGCGCTACTTTATAGTGTGACTAGGCTAAATTACTGTACGCATTTATTTGTGTGTATGTGCTTATATGTATGTATGTGTGTAGAAATGCCCGTATGTATTTCTTTACCCGCAGTCAAATCTCTGTGTGTAAATAAATATATAACGTAAATACATATAAATATGCGTATATGAATTGCACGCACTTTAGGGTGGTCCATCTTAGTGTAGAATTTTTTTTCTTTCACGGAACTTTAGGTTAATTTAATAACTTTAACATATGCATATATGCATATATATAAGTATCTACTTTGGATTTTTCATTTTTAATTTTAATAATGTTAAATAATAGTTTAATAATTTGAATGCTTGCTTATTTAATTTAATGCGAGATTAAATCAAAAAAATTAAATGATTAATTTTAAATATATTTTATTTTTTAGTTCATATCTTCACAATATTCTTGGATAAACGAGTAGAGTCACGCACTTCATGCACAATATTTTGTCCGTATCTATGAGGCCTTGCCTTTTTGCGTCGACCACTTATGACGGATTTTTTCACATAATATAGTTTTCGAAAATGTGATTATATTAGATCGTCCACGCAAAATATTCAACGGGATATCGTTTTCGTCTGGAAAACAGTCTGCAGAAGATTTTCGTCTACACGTAGCTCCCCCAAGTCATACCAAAGTTCGTCAATCGCACCATCATCCTCATCCGATCCAATGGTGTCATCGACCCCAGCCAGATATTTTTCAACTTCCACATCATTTAATGAATATTGGTTTGGGGTATTAAACTAAATATGTATAGTATAAGTATGTATGTATAAGGCAGATGAAAATAAATCCTAAAAAAATACTTTGTTAGCAAAAGTCACACAAAGAACATTGCTCGTCGTTTCGATGAATGCAATTAATTTGAGTAATATTGAAATACCCTTATCATTGTTATTTTTAGTAGTTACTATTCTACAGAACCCTTGTGTTGGAAAAGGCGAAATTTGGATAAAAAATTTTGGTTGGAGTAACACGAAATTAAAATCGCATTTACTATGATAATTTATATATGTAAGTATATGTGTATGTATCTTATTTTCTAAGTAACTTTGCAAACTATGGACTACATAAGAAATGTCCAAGTATGTATGCAAGCGTTGTTCCTTATTTCATAAAGAAAAATGTGACCCACCCTAATATTTTATATTGCTCACTGGCTTTTGTGACGATTTATTCATCGCTTGGTGAAATACCGAATAATTAAATATGTAACAAATATAACTTATATACATATGTATAACTTAAATATGTATATACACATGTATATATACATATATGTATGTATGTACGTAAATTGAAAAGGCTTTTATATCTCTAACATGACTTTGAAATTCTCAGCCGTTGCAATCAAGCTCAACCCAGTATTTTCTGAACAGCTTTTGAATACCACATATTTTCAATTTTACAATATTGTGAAATGCATTAACTAGGAACAATAACACCTATCTATGGATTCACATAGTATACACACACACATGTATACTTAAACAAAGGATTTCGTAATCTCAAGCAGAGTATTTCAAAATAATTGTATCATTGTATTGAAGAAGTTAAATTATAAAATAAAACTTCCTTTTTAGTATCATTTTCTGTATAGTAGGGGGAATTGTACAACGCTTCTACAAAATTAATAAGAAACGTCAATAAAAAATAAATTAAATTAAATTTACTAAAGCATTAAATTAAATTAAAAAGAAAATTTAAAATTTTAAGTATAAAAAATATTATATAAAAAATTTTAAAAAAATTTATTTTTGGGTGCCAGCTTTTCAATCGAACCAAAGCTTTTCACTTTAATCATCAGACCTCTAGAATGATAGATGAAAAAAGCGAAACGATTATTAAAGGTTAAAAAAGCTTAAGCTTAAGAGATCTGCAATCAAGTTTTTCAAAAATCAGCCAATAAGTAAATAAATAAGAATTTTAGAGGTACCTTCGACGCTGTCCAGCAAGCACATAACCCAAAATAAACCCAAACTATTAACCCAAACTATTCTGTAGAAGCCGAAAAATATAGAAAATTTTATGTTTTGGTCCATATATACATATATACATACACACACATATAAAGGAAAAAATCCTTTTTTTGTAGTGAAATTTTAAACCGTCACTTTAATAAATGTAGTTTTTTATTATATCAAGAAATTGTGGCAAGTCCATTCATTCCATTGGCTAGCTGAATATTTTTAATTTCAAATTTTTTATTGTAATTTTTTTTTGACAAAAATCGCACACAATTAATTTCCGAATCATATTTTTTACCGTTGCACATGTTTATATTAGTATATTCTTCACAAAATATTCTTCTTTGGAATACCCCAAATATTGTTTTTCATCGTTGAGGTTAATGAAGGAATGCTTGCCACAATTGCAAAGACAAACATATACAAACTATTCTGCAGTAGGTAGTAAATATAACAAGAAATGCCTTTTGCATAGCAAAATAGACAGAAAATGTACCTTCTGCTCAAATATGAACGAGACGTTATCAATAAAACGGTCCGCGGATGACATATGGCAAAAATAAATTTTTTGTTTTTTGGTAGGACTGTTATAAGCTTACATGGCAAATTTCAGCGTGATATGTCATATAGTTTGTTTTCTGTGCTACTGTAAACAAGTCAAGCTCGAGTGTGTTCTTCGAATTTAACGATGGAAATTCAAGTTGAACAAAGAATTTGTTTGAAATTTTATTATTCCAACAAAATTTCGGCTTCAGACGCCTTAAAAATGCTGCAGACAACCTATGGGGACTCTGCTCTATCGCACGTGCACGCATTTTCCAGTGGTACAAATCGTTCAAAGAGGGCCGTTCATCGGTTGAAAACTTGCCTCATGAACGTCGTCCAGCAACATCAGTAAACGACGGAAACATCGGAAAAGTAAAGGAAATTCTGCTTGAAAATCGCACAAATCGCAAAATCGGGTAACGCTGAATATTATTTAGACGTTTTAAAGCGTTTGCGCGAGAACATTCGTCTTAAAAGGAAGGAATTGTGGGACAACGAGTCATGGTTCTTGCATCACGATAATGCACCAGCTCACACATCACGTCTTGTCGCGATTATTTGAACAAAAATAATGTTAATATCGTTTCGCAAGCACCGTTTTCGCCTGATATGGCTCCGTGTGACTTTTTCCTGTTTCCCAAGCTCAAGTTGCCGCTCCGTGGAAAACATTTTGAGACAATTGAAGTCATAAAAGCGAATTCGAAGAACACACTCGAGCTTGACTTGTTTACAGTAGCACAGAAAACAAACTATGTGACATATCAAGCTGAAATTTGACATGTAAGCTTATAACAGTCCTACCAAAAAACAAAAAATTTATGTTTACCATATGTCATCCGCGGACCGTTTTATTGATAACGTCTCGTTCATATTTGAGCAGAAGGTATGCGACTTATGCTAAGCAAAACAAAGAAAAAAACATTTCATCATAACTTTCAATGCCTTTTGTACTGAACGGAACAACATCCTCAACAACCTCAAAACATTTACTGTCTCGCCACTACTAAATGTAATACTGTTAATTTTTTCCTGCTTCACAAGTTTTACTCATTAGAACTGATTTTTTAGGTATATCTTGCAGAAATACTGCCACGCAAGGCTACGCAATGTCAAGAAACTCGATACTACAAGCACTAAAAAAAGTAAATGCAAAATTTTATTTATTTATTATTGCATTTATTTGTTTAAAATGCAAACAATTAAATAATAAAATTTTAACTGCAATTGTGCTGTTGATGAAGATCATCGAAATTACCTGTGAATGAAAATAGTAAAATAGTGGTAAAAAATTCACCTGTGAATTGAGCACTTACACTTCACCCATGAATTCGCTCCTATTAGAATTGCTAAGAATCATGCCTGAGCATCCCACTACTTTTTGTTATTTCCTATTGTTTTAGGGAGAAACAGCGGGAGGTTTCTACTACTTGCCTGCGTTGAATTCATTAAGAAATTAAGTCGCGCGCGGAAAGTTCTTGCACTGAAAATGCAAAATTGAGGGAGTTACAGCACTTTTACTGAAAGTATTTTGACTGTTGTGCTGTTTTACATGCGATTTTCATGATTTTTGTATATTTAGAGAGGCTGGCGCTTTTGTAATTACCTGTCAAAGTTTCAGGCCAATCAGAGCAAATTGAGGAAGTTATGGCACTTTTACAATGAGTTCATCTGTGATTTAGTTGTAGACACATAAACGATAAAAATGTATAAAGTGGTTAAAACTATTGATTACATAACACTTTATTAAACTCTGACAAAGCGATAGTTTTATTACCATCCGCAGACCATGAAACACCGACAGTGCTGTCACTTCTGCAGCAGCGCAGGTCAGCAATCACTCAGGTGATTCACCTCGAATTCACGGTAATGCCTTAAGTATGTATGTATGTACAATTCATAGCTAGGCTTTCCCCCTGGCTACATACATATTTATGAAGCTACCATAGTGGTATTACGGGCCCTCCTGCCACAGCAACAGACTAAATGTGTGTAGATGTATTTTTATGTGCAGCTGAATGCATAACATTTTCCGAAAATTATTTCACTTTCGCCATTGCATTGCAGTAATAAAAGCAACTACTACATAATTCGTTGGCAGCAATTGCTGTCTTTGTGGAAGGCTTTTTAGCGACAGCAAGCGCAGCAACGCCAAACGTGAACGCAGCGAACGTGGAAAACTCTTCCGCAAAGCTCTACGACTTTGCTGGATTTTATAGTACATACAAACATATTTTAATTTCTTTGATTTTCACTTTGTGTGCATGTGGATATGTGTGAAAAGTATTACCTGTGGTATGTGTGTATGTGTGTCTGTCGTACAATTAAAGTTGGTTTGTCGATTACTTGGCTAGTTAGTTGGCTGGTGTGTCGGTTGGTTAGTTGGCTCTTTGCCGATCGCCGAGGTCTTTGAACTATGTTGGTTATGTGACGTTACCACATTGTTGTTGTACACATACGCACCGGCCACATTGTAAGCGTCACCGCATTTATGTTGACTCTTTCACAGCGGAAATGTTGTAATCAAAAGAAATGTGAAAGTTTTTATTTTTTCACTTTGCTATTTGGTTGTTTGTTTGTAATGCTTCGATACGCAAAAACCCGTCAATACAAAAATTTATTGACATTATGAAATCACATTGAACCAATACCGTTTGGTGTGGTTGTAATAGCATCAGCGAACTTTCTAACGATCGATGCATGAAATTAGAATTGAACGCAATTTTTTTATGAAAGGCGAATTAGATGGATTCGCTTGTGTAAATGAAATGGTGGAGCTACCCACAAATAGAGAAAGTGGCTTTGAGGTAAACGCAAAACAAAAAAATCTTGACAAGGTTCGGAAATCAAATAAAAATTTAGCATCAAGAAATATTTAAAGCAAGTATTTGCGGGGCGGGGGTGTGTATTCCGAGCATCTGGGGATTTCCTTCAGTTTTCGGCTCCCCAACTACTGTAGTGTCTTTCAGGCTGAACTGATGGCAATAATGAAAGCCGTGACACTGGTACAGTGTGATGCGATATCTGGTGATGATATCTACATTTTCACTGATAGCCAGGCGGCGATAAAATCCCTCACTAAACAGTCGACAACCTCTAAGGTAGCCATGAAATGCCGCAAATCTCTTAACGAGATGGCTGAGTCATTTCACCTAACGATAGCATGGGTTCCTGGCCATTGCGACATAGAGGGGAACTGCAGAGCTGATGAACTCGCGAAAATCGGCACCAAACTGACTAATGAGCACATAGACACTGATATAGGTATACCCTTACAAACATATAGACTACATATCCATGAGGAAATTGTAAGAATAGCGAATGAAAGATGGCGAAACGAAGCCACTTGCAATATAGCCCGACAGATGTGGCCGACTCTCAATGCTAAACGCACAGAACTTCTACTAAGGAGAGACAAACATAGTCTCAACATACTGACTTCAGTCATAACGGGGCACTGCCTAATTGGTAGGCACGCCCAGAGAATGGGTGTGCAAACACATGACTTCTGCAGAAGTTGTCTAGACGAGGAAGAGGAAGAGACGATTCCGCACCTTCTGTGCCATTGTCCTGCTCTATCCAGACGTAGACTCGCCAATTTGGGCAAACATTTCTTTAATGAATTAGAAGATCTCGGCTCTGTCGAAATTAAGGATCTAGCAAAATTTTTGAATAGTACACTGTGGTTTCAGGAGGGATAAGGGCTAGTTTCCCCATGCGGCATCACAATGGGCTACGAGCCTGAGTGTGTCCACAATGGACAACCGCTTCAACCTAACCTAACCTAAGTATTTGCCCAAAACTTCTTAACCGTTTACGAGCTTTAAAAAAATAAACATTTTTAAAATTAAAAAAAAATGTTACCCAAAAACACTAAAAAAAACTAGTTTAATTAGTTTCTCATCTGTTGGGCAATTGTATCATATTTGCACTGTTAAGACCTTTAAAAAATAAAAAGGTTTCAAAATTCTGGTAATATTTTACCATGAAACAATAACGAAAATTTTTGAAATTAGTTGCTCATCTGTGGTTACTCGTTGTGACATTTTAATGAATCTATATCGTATTTACAGGGTTTTCGACTGTTTATGACCTTTAAAAAAAGTTTTAAAATGTACACAAAATTTTACGCAAAAACACTAAAGAAATTTTTGAAATAAGTTTCTCATCTATTTGGCTCACTCTTTGGGACATTTGAATGGACTTGTCATATGCCATATTTGCACCATTTTCATACCGTTTAAGATCTTTTAAGTACAAATAAACAGTTTTAAAATTTTCTAAAAATGTTAACCAAAAACACTAAAGAAATTTTTGAAATTATTTTTTAATCTGTTTGGCGACTCGTTATGACATTTGATTGAGCTTATGTCATATTCGCACAGTTTTGGGACGGTTTAAAACTTAAAAAAATATAAACAGCTTCAATTTTATCTAGAAAACTAAAGACATTTTTGAAATTAGTTTCTCATTTATTTGACCCACTCAAACATAAAAAAATATATACATATATAGAGGATATAAAACTTCCAGAGATACAGAATATTTAGTTGAACGTGCGTGATTATGTAGACGGAATGAAATACCTTCAAGTGTAAAAGCCAAGCTGAGCAAATCTACCGTTTTGAAAGGCAATCTGAGTAGATTTGTATGAAGTGTCATATTTGCATAAGTACAACGTGACCAAAGTAGCTAGAAATTTTGCTTATTTAAAAGTTATTTATTCAATATTTATTAACACATACTGAAAAACAACCGTTTGCAACTAGAAGTAAATTCAATACCGTTCTATTATTTCGTACATACATATGTGCACACATTATCATATATAAATACATGGCGTGTATACACGTCTTTAAAAATATGTAGCTGCACAAAAATAACTTCTATACAGTCAATCGCAAATAATTCATACAAAAATTAGACAAGAAAAAAACTTAAACTTTCTTATTATTTAAGTTCATCAAGATAGCTCTCTTTTCGTTTAATAAATTTCCAAAGTCTATTTCATATCTCCTTGCCGTTTAATTAGTTAACGATAATTGTTCAATTGTTATTGCTGTAGTCTGATGATAATTCGTGTGAAATAATTTCGCCGCAAAAACGCAGACTTCATGGCGTAATGAACATTTTCTCCACTCTGGCGCTCATTTGTTTACTTTACATAGTGGCGCCCATACGTGCACAAGTGTATGTGTATGCATGTAGATGTGTCATCTTTTGTTGTTTAATGTTTGGCCTGGGGGTCGTGATTATTGTTTGTTGACGTACACACAACAAGTTGCCAATAATAGGAATTGTTGCGCTGCCCGGCTAAATGCTGATGGAATTTTATAACAGATAGCCAATTGCGGTCTTCGATAGCGTTTTGCTACAATGTGGTATATACATATGTGCATATGCATGCATGCAGGTATGATGCGCGGTTACAGTTAATCTCTGACATGTTACCATTAACAGACGTATTTATTTGCGGCGATATAGGCGTTCAAAGATGCAATGGTGATGACTATTTCTGTCAATTACAAATTTAGTACTTAGTCTACGAAAATACAAGTTTCGTATAGACTATAGCAAATAAAATGTTTATTACTAAAAGCACTAAAAATTAATTACAAAGCCTATTGAAAGTCAGAAAAAAATATCCATTTTAAGCCTATGCAGAAAAGGAAAAAGTAATAAAAAAAAAGGTTGTCTGTAAAGTCGGTTTACTGACGATAGTTTAACGTGACAACGGCATAAGAAAATACTGATGTAATGGTTGCAATTTTCAAAACAAAATTTTAATTTTATTTGTTTGATAGATATTTTGTATGGATATAGAGATGGAGGTAAATGGAATCGCAATGGAATAGGTCAAGTTACATTGACACAAACATGAAAAATGATGAAACATTTATCAAATTCATGAAAGATACGTTCAATTTCGATTGTGCATCAGACGTTAATAAGTCAACAACACTAAGAGGCAACATCATCGATTTGACTTTTTCAAGCAACATTACACTCGAAACACTTCCTTTCACTTCCTATTTTTCCTATCATCGTCCTATTCTCAACAGAGAAATGGTTAATTACCATGCACACAGGAAGAAGGCATATGCAAATACAAATATTGGAATTTATATACATATGCGCATATACATACATATATATGCTCACTCAAGTGGGAGAGAGCCAGATGTCGAACGTTGCCGAACGCGGGGCCGATTGTGCTCTTTGTCGTTCGTTCTGCGCTCTCGCTTGCAGTTCAAGCAAGGTAACGACGATTGAGCAAGATAACGACACATTTTTTCGTGCGTGCAGCCGGCTAAATCGAATTATAAGACGTTATTACGTCAATATTTGAAATATAAAATAAATTAAAAAAATACATTAAGTAAAAAAAATAAAAAAATATCTCCGCTAATTTTCATACTTTGATTTATATTTTGCTGTTACGTTTTCCATTTTTTGTAGACTGGCTTAAAGCTGTAGAATGTAAGGGGTTCAAACCACCAATATGGCAATGCTCTTTCTATAAATAATTTTTAATTATATTTTATTTTCAAAGTCTTCTTTTGTTGTGACTGAAAAAATTTTTGTTTTTATTTAAAATAAAAGCCCAATTCTATAAATAATTTTTTATAAAAAAAATTGTATTTTACTTTTAATTTTTGTTTTGTTGCAATTCAAAAATTCTTTTTTTATTTAAAATAAAAATCTAATTCAATAAATAAACCAATTCAATAAATCCGCCAATGCTTATTCCATAAATAATTTTTTTTCCAACTTTTTTTTTGTAATCAAAAAATATTTTTTAATTTAAAATAAACATCTCTTTTTGGCAACCTTTTGAAACCACTTTAAACCCACTGCTCGCCACAATGTACACCAAGCGATGCCACTAACAATCATAAAAGTACAAACATCTACATACACACATACATACATACATTCGCTTTGCCCTATTCCGCTCAAGTATTTATCAATTCACCAAAAACTTTAAATTGCAGAAGTTCATTGATCTCACAAAAGAAAGTTTCTTTCTCCAGCAGAAATTTTTCACGCAAAGTAACCAAAACACTCATACACATACATATACGATTTGTTACCACTTTGCTGTTGGCGTAATAAATTTCTTTTTTCGGCCATTTACCGCCAATTGTTTTTGTTTGTTGTCGGTTCAGCTGTTTTCTGTTTACAGTTGTGCATTGAGCGCTGCGCTTTTTGGGGCCACAACGTGGACGGACAAAAAGATAGCTGCGAAATGATTCGGCCTATATGTACGTCGACAGCAACAATCAGCAGCCGGCAGTTGACGTGGAAGTTGCGTGCGCCGTCACGGCTTATCACCGTCATTGGGTCAATGCACCTGTTGCTGTGTTGCTCCTATTAATTGCCGCACGGTTAATAAAAAATATGCCCACACAAGCAAACATACACACATTAAAACGTACATATTTGTGTTTTGCTATTGCAACGTCGCATGCGGGTTGCTCGTGAGATATTGGAATATTTACGCCAGTCGTGCGCTTTGGAAATACTTTCTCCAACGCAACGCAACCGTTGTCGCCACTTGGGCAAGCGATTATTCGTGAAGTTGCGGCAATTCGCTGAATTGTGTGTAAAATCGTGTCATTCAAGCAAATGAATCAAAGCGTATGTATGTATGTGCATACATATATACATATGTGTGTATGTAATTTCAGGTGAAAAGTTGCCACACAAAATGCGGGGGAATTTGAATTTGTTGTGTGAAATTATGTAAGTCTTATATGTACATATGTATGTATGTTTGTGTCCATGATGCTTAAAATCTATGCTGCGAAATCAGTGAATCATTTTAATAATTTTATGCCAGATTTTGATTTATTTTGTCATTATTTTTGCGGCAAGCGGAATCACGGCGATCGCAGTATACGAATAGATTTGTTGTGAACACTTTTATGTTGCTACTGATTTCGATGCTCACTATGAGCATTAAACATGAAACGATGAAAAATTTATTTCAACAACAAGCGGCCCAATGGTGATGTTCGGAAATAATGGTAATATTCTCGTACGCCATTAGATTTAGATTTATAGAGGTTTACATTTAGACCTCTTTTTCTTTTGTGCCCTCTACTCATCAAAACACCTCATCCAGACCCAGTTCCCTTATTAAGCTTAAGATAGACCTGAGCGTATGTGTTCCGGTACGTCATAGTTTGCAGCAAATTTTACTAACTATCCCGTTTTGCCGGCCTTGCCCAAGCAACTTGCAACGAAGGAGAAATTCAGAGCGCAAAGTGGCATTTCATTTTGAGGAGAATTTATAAGTTTATACTGGATACATTCTATGTCGCCTGTTAACTTGGGCCCTATCTTAATATCTTTGTGTGATGTTGCCAAAAGTTTAACTAAGGCTAAACTAAAGAACTTTTACAGGCAGGTGCTGATGATGTTTCGGCTGTTTTGCTTAAAAATTGTGTTTCCTATCCTCTCCAGTTGATCTTCAACAGTTCATTACCTACAGGTAATTTTATTGATGAGTAGAATTTGGCTTTTATTACACCAATTTTTTAAAGCGAAAACAAGAATGATGTAAGTAATTGTGGACCTACATATTTCCAAGCTTGCGATTACCTCTAAGTTATTTGAATGTATTGCAAAAGATATGATGTTTTCTGCAGTCAAAAGCTTAATTTTCCCCAATCAGCACTGTTTCATTCCAAGTAGATCTACTGGTTCAAACTTGGCTGTTTTCTCAGAATATTGAATATCAGCTTTTCAAAAAGGTTTCCAGGTCGATGTTGCATACGGGTTTCTCTAAGGCTTTTGACAGAGTTTCGCATTCAATTCTTGTTAAGAAATCAGCATGCCTTGGCTTCCATTCCCTATTTCTTCATTGGTTGGAGTTCTAACTCTTGAATCGTAGGAGTGTGACAACAGAGAAAACAAGAATTCAGAAACATCACAAATTAAAGTGGTCACAAGTCAATTGAAATTCCATTATCTCCTTCTCCTGTGTGGGGGGCTGGGACACATTTTAAGAAGATATCCGAACGACATCACCCGTAATGCGATTGATTGGAACCCGCAAGGTAGCCGACGCAGAGGCAGAGCATCACTAACCTGGAAAAAACCTTACAAACGGAAAAAGTAAGGACAAACAAAAGTTGGTACGAACTAAGCTGGCTGGCGTTCAACAGAAGCGAATGGAAGAAGCTTGTTGTGGCCCTTCGTGCCCTCGCGGAACCAATAGAACCTATATATCTCCTTCTCCTGACTTGGAAAGTTGAAAGCTCATTGTCCCACGACGCATCCTCGAATCCACTTATAATTTACTTTTGACATTTTCCTCCTAAGACACAGCATTAAAATAAAATTTATTCGGTTAAATTATAAACTTTGCACTTTAATATTTACCGTCTTAATTTATATTTTTTCCTTTTATTTGAATATAAATTCCTGCAAAATATTTACGTACGACATTACCGTAAAAAGAAAGAAACCGTTGACTTTTCATTTCCCGCATCTTGCCATTTCGTCTATCAGCTGTTGGTTTTTTTTTTTTTGTTTTTTGCGGATGAGAGGGTTTAAAATGCCTAATGCATCATCAACGCTGCCAGACTAAAACTCGCTCTCGTTTGGAACCGTCGCCCACTCTGGAACCGCTTTCGTATTACTTTAAAGTGGCGTTCCATCTTCCTCATTACAAGATCTATGCACATGTGCCTGCGTCCAGGTCTCGCTCTTTCATCCGGAGAATTTTTTCGGCGAAACCGCTAATGATCTTCCACGTTTATTCGCAGTGGTTATGTGACCGGCTGTATTCCTTAACGTTCAACGTTCTTGTTCCCAGCTTCTTCAAGGTTTCGTGCTGTGAAAACTACTGCGATATCGTCTGCGTATCCGATTAGAAAGGTAGTATCGGGTATTTCTATATTGGATATCTCGTCATAACTAATGTTCCACAGGTCGGCTTCGGATGTGACGTCTATACATTTAAAACCCTCTAAGGTTTAATAGACGAGTTTGCGGTCTCGTAAGTATGTATTTCCTCATTATGCACAGAAGGTATGCCGGAATTTTGAACCTTAGCTCTAAGGCGGCCAACCATGGCAAGGACAACTATGCTTCTGGATTGTATACTGCTCCGATTCGCTGCTCCTCCGCTGTTTATGACAGTTTCGATTGTCCCTATTGTAGATTTTCCACGACTAAAGCCGTGCTGTCTTGCTGATGGTCCTCCGGCGCCCATAGATTGGTTCGATTAGCAGATTTATATGGTTATGGTTACGGCCCCTGTAACTGGATCTTTACTCTCACAATCTTGCGCCTTCAATATGCACAATTAGAATTCTATCATTCTCGATATCGTCGTGGATGCTTATAACATTCATAGTTAGTATAATCCATGTCTGGTCATACAATCGCATTAAATTAAGTCTCGTGATTTTTAGCAGTAAAATAATATTAGAATTTTCAATTGACTTGCACCATTCATATATCAGAACTGTTCTGCAACGTTTTAATTTTGCTCAAAGATGTGTAGTAAAAGACATGACATTCCGTTTTTTTATAAGTAAAATGCCAGCAAAACATTCAGCTCCTTTCACTGTCAATTGCCCCAGAGATCAGCGTGCACCGCTTCACACCACAAATTAATTAAAACGACCTCAACACTTAAAAACCTGAAAGATGAACGAACACTGGTTGGTCGGGAGTATAAGTAAATGCGTGTTTACCTTTGTTGTTGCATACCTACATATGTACGTCGCAAAAGCGAATGATCTGTATAGTTATTTATGAATTGAACCTTCACTTACCGGACAGTTCAATGGCACACAACGAGACCGAAAAACATCGCCACAACTGAGTAGCATTAAAATAAATGAAAAGAAAAATTGCTATGGGTACGATAACCCAACTCAAGAACTATTAGTGATGTATGGAAAGAGACGCACGTGCACACGTGCCAAATCACATGAATAATGAGGAATAAAAACGGGTAAAATTGAATTATGTTTACAAAAATTATAGCAAGACAGCTTTGTATTTATGACCAGAGGCTTTCGTGCTTATCATTTTGTGCATTAAGCACCAAAATGAGTGCAATGTTGCCAAAAAGAGGTGGAGCGAATATTCATACATCTATACATACATCTGTACATACGCATGCGTGTATTTATTTAGCTCCTAAATTTTGCCTGAATTTGGAAATGAAGTAACAAAGTTCGATACAAAGGCACATAAATTAATTATTTAAAAATAACCATGATGGGAATAAAGCCAACCAACAACAACTGTGCGATTAATTCAAAGGCAATGCATTCCTTCACAGGCGCGCAAATGATCATCGTCGTGGAGTACAGACAATCCAAAAGCAGTGAAATGGCACATGACAGACACAATCTGATTTATTTATAAAGCATTCGCTCGTTCATTTGTGCTTTCATTCATTTTGCAGCCAACAATTGGCATCGTATGACCAACGAAGTGGGAATAAAAAATTAAGAATTTCCTGACACTCCATTTGGCTGGCTGACTAACTCGAACGATTGGAATTCTAGAAATTCGAGCATGTGCCGCAGGCGAATACGAGCTGGCCGCCTATCGCAGCACTCGTCTCTCATGCCAGGCGGCGGTACAGTAATGTACTAAATGTGCGAAATATGGTCATGCTGGAGTCATCATGCTTGAGTAGCTTTAATTTCATCACTACTTAAAACAGACGTGAGCACAAAAGTACACACCTCCCAGACGCTTGATGACGAAGTCTCCCCAGTTTTACGACGTAGCAAGTATGACGCATACAACAACCAATGACGATATTTGCAGCCGGTTTGTATGTGCATACATGTGTATGTATGAATGTAGATATTTACGCTCGGTCTGTTTGTGCTGGCAGTCACTCATTAAATTTCCAGAATCAACTGACCAATACAAAAGTGATATACTGAAAGCCTTAAAAAATAAAATAGTAAAAAGTAGTATCAGCAACGCATGCGTCAACCATAAACGTACAGTTTGAGACGTTTGAGAACTTAGCAACAACTAACCAGCTAGTTGCTCACTAATTGAACAACAGTCGACTGCTGTACCTGGTTTGCTCCCAACACGCTCCAACTTTTATAACAAGCCAATACTCGTAAGAAATAAAAACAAAGAGAACGCGTCTAAAGGAAGAAAACCATTCGCGAAATCATTAAGATGTGTGTAGAAAAACAAAAAACTTGTGATCTTATGGAATATTTCATTTACTTCCTAGTGCGCATTTTCTCCGCCCGTTTCTTATTCGTTCCCAACCGCCATAAACACACATACATATGTATGTATGTATCATTTTGTTGTGACCGCTCTCACTCATGGGCAGAGTAATTGGAGAACAACGATCGCGTGTTGCGAGGGGAGAGAGCTACAATATCAACAAGTTTCTGTAATAGTATGCGCACTTTGCTGCTCACTGTAAAAAAGTGTACTATGTGTGCCCATTTACCTTTGCACTTGGGTTACTCTATTACTCAGCCGTTCGCCAAATGTTGCTAAAGTAACACATCGCTGTGATTTCTCCATCGTTGGAGCTTCGGAGCGCGCTCTTTTTTACACATTCAGTGCGATTCAATGGCGTCAGTTAAATTTAACGTTGCTTACGCGAATTTAAAATTTTGAAAATTTTCGTTACAAATGCAAAATTCGAATACTCTCGACAGCATAGCCAGCTGCCAAGGCAACGTCAAGCTTTTTGTATGGCACGTTGTTTGTTGATCGTTGTGGAGCATGAGTAAGTGTGTGTGGCGTGTGTATGAATGTTGTTAAAGTAGCAGAGACTGTTAAGTTAGGTAGTGCGCGCCTTTTGTTGCTGGGACAGTAGACGTTGGATTTTGAATTGAATTTTTGCGCGCAGCGATCAAGCGGCAGTTACTTTTTAAATAAACTCACGTCTTTTGGCTTGGGAGTTTCTGAATATAAACATGCATAGATGGATATATATATTTATACAGTTAGGGACATAACTGTTCGTACATCCCATGAATTTCGAATATTTTGTTCAATTAAATATTTACAAATCTTAAACACAGCTTAATTAAAAAAAAAAATTCGGTTTAGTTGAACTATTGGCTGAGAAAAGAAACATTTTACGATAGCTCGTCTTTGAACCATACAGAGATCTCTTGATAGGCTATGAAGGAATTTGTGAGTAAACTAAGTTGTATTAGAACAAAAGAAATCTGAATATTCCCAGTTACTTTCCCTAAATGTTAATTTCTGTGCATATTTTAGTACGTATGTATGAATATCATTTTTATCCTCAGCATTGCTGTTAATTATCGCAAACAAAAATTATTTATAACTCTCCCTTATCCACCAATCAATCCATTTAAATAACTCCATTTAAATTGAATTTCAATACCGAAACTATTTAAAAAGCAAGAAAACTGCAGTGTTTTTTAAGAACTTGAGGTCTTAAAACTATAATTTTTTATTTGAATAATTTTGTTTTTTATTATATTCTGGTAGATAATTTCATGGCATTCGATTTTGAAAGTGAAATCCTGCATACATAAGTACGCAGGGGCTCGCATTACTCCATTTGTTCAGGCTGTATGACGTCAACAGGGGCTGGAATATTGCAATAAATCGATTGTTAAGCGCGTTGTATGGCAAGTTGCGTAGTCCTTTCGTCGATGTTTAGCTGATAAATTTTTAGAAACATAAATTCGGTCAGTATGTCCCGATCGCGCCCGCCATTCACCGTAACGGCAGCTCTTTTGTCATTTCAAAAGAAATAAGAGTCAGTGATCCGCGAATGGATTTATTACTATTTTTGTCCAAAGTAAATTTTCAAAATTTTCAAAGTCAATTTGCCAAACCCTACTGAACAGAAAGGCCAACACAGTTTGCCATTCTCAACTGTCGATAATTTTCATGCAGCTAAAAGAAAAGCGATATTTTAGGAAAATCAGAATTTTATAAATTTTCTTGTTTAACTAAAACTATTCTAATATTGGTTCGTCATAAAAGTTCTTGGACATATGACCAAAACTCGAGACGTTATAAAACACAACAACATCTAATTCAACCTCAACCGACACCGCCAGCATGCCAATACATTTTTTATTATCAACCAGCGAAAATCACTTAACACAGCGCAAGATAACAGCTGGCTTAAGTTTGTATAAATTAGAGGGTTGACGGTGTCAGGATGGCATCGCATCTGTATAATGGGCATGGGCATCTGCGAGGTGGTTTAACAACTACCTGTGCAACAAGCAACTTGCAACCCTTAATTTAAGTTATGTGCACGAATATTTATATAGCAAAAGGATCTGTGCACTGGTATCCCTGGTTACCCGCATGGTGGTCCACATGAGCCCGTATGATGGGCGCAGTAATTCCAATTTGCCTGTCAGGGGTGTGTATTAACGAATTTTATTTGTAAATTAGTATCAAGGAGGAATTTTGTAACTATTGAATTATGCACACACACATGCACACATGTAAAATGTAAAATAATTCAATTCATAAATAAAGGAACGCAAGGCTAGTAAATCCTATCACATGCATATGGGTGCTTTGCGTTGTGTACTGTTAGACGAATACTCATTTTCATTGTATGTAGAATAAAAGATTTGTTGCTGAATCACTTCCTCAGCAACATTGTGTCTAATGACGTGTATGTTTAATAGCTCTCCCGACAGTCGGTTATACGCGACCGGAACGAACCGAATTCATATCTGCCCAAGAACTTTCACTCCAGGGGCATTCCCCAAATATTTATGGAAAATATTTTTACTGTTACAACAACTCTTCAACAGCTTATAATCTATTTTCTAGCGTAATTTCTAAACAATTTTTTTCATAGCTCGCATTTCATTAGCGCAATGATTTCGTCAGCTTTTGTTTATTGAAAATGAAAATGCGATCTTTGTTTATCATTGTTATTGCTATTGTTGGCTTGACGCTGTTCAACTTCTACACCTATTACGAAAACTTTAACAGCCACTTATCAGCTATTGTTCTCAATGAGTGTGAGAGAGAATGTTCTCAGAGCTTCGCGATAGAAGACTAGGGATGCCAGTTGTAGCACATAATATGAATTTGGAAATTTTTTTTGGACAAATATGTATGTACATACATATGTCAAGTGTTTACGATAATAACAGGCTGATCTTAAAAAAACTGTTTATTAAATGATTCACTCAATTATTTATGATTCAATTTGTTTCTGCTGAATTTTCAGGAATCTGTTTACTACTTCTACCATAGATAACACTGTTCTCTACTTTTTTTCTCTTTTCAGCATTAGAGTATTACATACTTTTTTAACCAACCGGAATACTACACGTTTGCGAAAATATCTAAATGAATACCATTAACCATAAAAAAAGCTGATGTGGAACCAGAACGATTGTCTGCTCGCGAATTCGGAGAATATTGTGAAATAATTCAACCCAAATTTCACTTAAAAAGGTAACCCCTTCTGCTCTAATATAAAAAGAAAAGTTGTGAAATGGTTCGATGGGAAGTCCGCAATGCAATGGAACATCTACTTAGTAGTCGTTCGCTTTTATGGTACTCCATTCGCAGTGCTATTTACATGCATACATACATACATTTTTTATTGGTTCGGTTCATTGTTCTGCTTACTCGCTTTCTGATGAGAAGATACCTCTTGAATTTCATCATATTTCGAAAAGATTTTCACATTTCAAGGGCAAAGATATTGTACGGTGCTGGTGCAAATTTGCACGTAATACATGCAGTGTTGCCAACTTTTGAATTTCAAAAAGTAACAAAACTTGAAACTTGCATTCTTACTAAAAGCACTAAACTTTTCAAAAAACGGACGAATACTTTTTTCATAACATTTTGTATTTAACAAAAGCAAAAATTAAGCCTGATGCATTAGCCTGATGATATGTAACTCAATAATATAAAATTTACGATTCTGCAAAAAATTGGACATGGCATTTAAAATGTTCAAATTATATCACAAATTACATAGTTTTAAGATCTATGTATTTCCTCATCATTATCAACTTGTGCCCAATAAATTGACTTTGAGTCATATTTTGAATTTCGATAACTGTATTTATTCTCGAGGTAACAATTTATATCATCTGGTGTATAATAACTATCACAACAACAATTTCATTCCAAACCATTTTTAATGGAACAATACTTTTACTGAAAGAACTGGTAAATGAATACTAATTTTGATTTCAAACCTTTTCAAGAGCCGAACTGTTGAATTTACCATATTTTCAAATGGATTCAGACCGACTGAGGCTTTATACGTTTTAACTTGAAATCATTTTAGTGCATTTAATTTTGTGGACTCCCGCAAATTCAGTGCTCGTACAGCTTTAAATATTTCGAATTATTTCATATTTTTAACCATCTAGCAGAAATACCTGTCGATTGCACTTCAGTTCAACAAAAAAAAAGACTGGGCACTACGCACTAAACCATTTGTTGGCGCTTTAATTTTCAAAAAACACTAAATTTAGTGTTTAAAACAGAAGGTTGGCAACTACGACTACTTCGCTCTACTTGAGAATTAAAGGGCCTTGCAAAAGACGCGCCTAGATGTTTTTTTTTTTTCAATAAAACGTGTACATAGATTAGATTCCGGTTTCAGTATATTTATTCAAAATATGTATCTTTATAATTACACCCAATTCTCTTTTTACATGAATTGTTTTGTTTTAAACGATTTTCAATATTATATGAATTTTTCTGGAACCTTGCTCTATGAGGTGAGATTTTTTTCAAAGTATAATTTATTTCTTATAATATATTTCATGAAATAAAATGTGTAAGCACGAAATAAATTCTTAAGAGATCTCTGAAAAGAATTTTTTAATATTGTTGTCATCTAATTTTCTTTTTACACGATTTTTTTGGGAACGTATCTATCATGTAAAACGAGAATTAGGTGTGCATGAAAAAACTGACCTTATTTAAATGCTCACCATGAGCACTTCTGTATGTAAAAATTGTCAAACAGTCAATCCATGAATGCTTAAGTGTTGAGAACGTCAAGGTATCGACGTTGACGGTTGTTCAGCAACACTTTACGCTACAACAGCAGTATTCCCAATAGAATGTCCAGCTTTTGGTCGCCTAGTCCTTTTGCTATCCACAACAGTACCAGTTTCTTGACATTTTTTGACGAACCTATGAATTGACGGCTAATTCGGATGATTATTTCCATCACAAAAAATCACGAATTTTGCGATATGTTGTCTAAAAGATCGATCATTTTCATAATAATTTTCAATAATTTATTTATTTATATATTATCAAATCCTATTGTGCTAAATTTCACATTGACAAATGTCAAGGATGACATAAAAAAAGTTACCGTCTAGGAGTTATTCATTACTGACATTTAGGTGTCACTTTTGAAAGACCCTTTACAAAAATTGCTGCCCTGGCGCAATGGATGACCATCATGATGCAAAGAATAATGAGATGGCGCCCATCGTGGTCCCGTTACTTTGCGCTCAGCGAATTTGACAACTAGTTACGTGATTTTAGCTCCAGTATGGCCAGATTACCATTTTCGTAACTTGATTTATGATTTTTTTTTTGTTATTTTTATTATTTTGTGTCTCGGAGTTTTAGTTCTTTCTTCATGACATTTTTCTAGTTGTTCTAATTAAAATGTCATGTTTATAATTTTGTAAAATATGCATTTTTTAATAATTATTTAAATAATTCACTCAGTTTTATTTAGCTTTACTTTTTTTTAACATCTGGTGGCATTGCCCGCGAGTGCAGGTGTTGTTGGTGTTCTTCTGCTTTCGGCAGTCAAATCTCTCTCTCGCTACTGCAGTGTTGCCTAGCTTTGGATATAAAAACGCATTAAAATGCCCATTCAAAGAAAATAACCCAACAAATTTTTATTGAATCACTTAAAGAACTTTGTATGCGTGACAAATTGTCTTTAAAATGTGCGTTTTTTTAAATAAATATGTCATGCTTATGTACAATTTAATTTATGAGGTTTTTCTTAAACGAGACTCTTTTGTTAAGGGAACGGCTTTTTTGCTATATTTGAAGTTATGTAACTAGATAAGGTACTCTTTTTGTAAAAATGTCAGTATGGTTTCTTTAGTATTTTCTGGTAGTTTGTGGCTTATTTTTACAATGAATACAACTCTTAATGTCCTATGTCTCACTAAAGATTTATGACCCGAAGAAACAATTACACCTCTAAGGTTTTAATTCGCATTCAATAAATTCAAAGGCTTTTTAAAATGTGTAAAAAGGTTTTCAATCTTAAGAAGAGTTAGGAGCGGGGCAAATAATATTTTTGCATAACCTTAAATGGAGCCAAAAATTAAATTTGCACTTTCAAATTATCAAATTTTATAAGAGTAAAAAAATTTTCATTAGCACTAAAATCTTCTCAGAGATCTGGTCACATTGCCCATGATTGCGGTTATTGTTGATGTTTATGAATATTCGTTTCTTATTTGAAATGTGCGTTAATAAGAACAAACGGTAACAAACGTTTTAGTGAATATTTACGCAAAAATAAGATATTTCGTGAAAGTGTACTCGTATAAGTGAAAAATAAGAAAACATGAAATGTGCAGTGAAAAATTGTGCTAGTAAGAACCTCAATAAAGCGTGTGATATAAGCTTTTTTATATTATATTTCCAAAGGATGAGGCGCTCTGCAAACAGTGGATGCATTTCTGCCGGCGAGGAAATACCTTCAATCGAAAAACGAGCTTTATATGTATGAAGCATTTTACTAGTGATAGCATTGAAGCATTCGGTAGCTTTAAATTAAACGCAAAAAGAAACAAACACGAAACTTCAAAATTTTCGCATTTTCGGTATAAAAAAGCACTAAATTTATTGCGAAGAGCAAATGGTTGGCAATACTGCACAACTCAGCAAACGTGACGACACGTACGCTCTGATGGGCGCAATCTTGTTTATATCATTCTTGGATGACCATGACTTTATTTAGAGGATATATGATAAGTGGTCATGAAGTATGCATAAATATTTTATATTGAAATTAATGCGTTCACAACCTTCAAGAGGTAATTAGTCAAGGATGATAGATTAAACACCTCGTGGCAATTAGTCTGGTTAAAATCGTTTCATATTTCACGGTATTATAAATAATTCACGAATTATCACACCTATTTATGGATCGTATTCATTTTTGCTTTCATTTTACTATCACCTGATAAACCTATCAACTATCAGTTTGTGTTCATAGAACAAATTTAGTTACATTTTAAATATTCTTAAGAATTTTCTATGAAAGAACATATTACTGTAGAACTTTTTCGCTCGCTCCTCTCGTCGCAATTTCAAGAATACAATATTTTATTAACATAACAACAATGTAAGTAAATTTCCAATTTCTTAGTTACATATAATTATTTTTTGTTTCCTCATTTGACCTGGGTTAATATTTCGTATCATCGACGTACACCACAAACTGTTTTATAAAAATGAAGAGTAGACTTTATTTCTATAAAATTTCGCTTTTTAAAGTTTCTAAACAACCAAAAACATTTACCCTTTTTTTTAATAAAATCTAATTAATGTAGAAATACTATGTTTTTATATAATATTTATTCCTTTCCATACCAGTTTCAAATAAGTAGTTCTAACTTACAAAACCTTACCTTCCTGACATAAAAAGCATATTAAAAACAAATACAATATTAGAAAACAAACCATGAAGGCATTTCATTCTTTTAAGTTTTAAATAATTAAATTTTATTATTATATAATACCAATAAATTGTTTTTATTCTTATAATTTTATAATATAATATTTATCTAATGCTAAAGAAAATACTAAAGTTTACGCTAACATTATTAATTGAGATTTTTAACTAACATTACATACAACGTTTAGGTGTCAGCATTAAAAAAAATTGATGCATCCTGCCTTTTAAAAATAAATTTTCGGTCTTAACTTAATGAGTGCTAAACAATGTTAGACAATGTTGCTGCAACAAAATCTCTTCTAAACATTAAATTCTTCTCAACATGCCTAAAGAAATGCATAAATGTACATACTTATGTACATAGATACACTTTGAACTACAAAAATGCACGCATACAACTTTACGAAATGCTCGAAATTAGCACGAGCAGAACGAATGCCCACAAATTAGATCTTAATCTTCACTTTTAAGCTAGGTTTATTTAAAATCAAAGCATAATATGTCAGAATGCCTCCACTTAAAAAACAGTTGTACATAGGAAATTTTCACTAGATTTAATATTATTTATTTATCACTAGAAGGATTATTTAAGATTACTAGATTATCCTATCGGACGATGGGGTCAGCAATTACCGCTTATACTAGCATATCTAGTACATTCCCCAGTGTACGAGTATTAACAAATTTAAAAGTAACGCATTGATATTGATAATGTTACCAGCGCCTGTGTTGCGAGACGCTTCCTTCGAATCAGTTGCATGTTGACAAAGGAAAAAGATTTTTTCAAAGGCATACCTTCACAAGCATAGTTCGAAGGACAGTATACTCGTAGCGTCAACTGTACTCATAAATTTGGACTTCGAAGACAATAAGAATACAATCGCGTGTACAGATGTATGTAACGAGGGTTGAAAACATGCGGCATGCAGAATTGAGAGGAGAGCGTAGCAAACTGTATGGAAATGTGAAATATAGATATTTGTTTTGAAATTTCGTGTAAATGTGCCAGATGAGAGGGGATGCATTTCAACTGTATTATTTTTCTTATGAAAGGTGTTTTAATAATTTGTTTTTTAATTTACTTTGAGAATTAGCGAGTGTTGCGAGAAAATTTCGAGGAATGATAAATAAATTTTATGAAGTTTAGTAAATTTTATAAATTTATGAATTTTTTTTATTTCAAAATGTAGGCAAAAGCTATTCGCTATTGTTATTCATTCAATTTAAAAATTATAAAAAGAAATATGTATTTGTCTATTTTTGCAATACGAAAAAATTAACGAGAATTGACAATATGAAAAACTTCTAAAAAAATATGAAAATATATACATGTATATATGTATATTAAGATAATTTTAAGCAATAATATAATTTGAATGCTCATAATCTCTTAAAAAGTATAATGAGTATCCAATTTAGATCAAATATGCTCCGTTTTTTCAATAACTTTTGCCCATTTCGAAAACAATTTCATAATTCTACGAATGAAAAAATACTTATCGTTCCGTCCCTATTGGTAAAATAAATACTTGACCAACTCATTTTAAATTTTTTTTTAAGTAAATTTTCAAAAGCTTGAGAGGGTCATAATCGCTATTCGTTAATTCTGACCGCTTCTGGATGATCGCCTGCTCCAAACTGGTCAATTGCTGATAGTAGAAGCCCGAAAAATGCATGAACGATTTTCACTCGTATTTCATAATATTTTATTCAAAAATTGATAAATAATGCTATATAATCATCAGCGCTAGGCGAATCCATACAAGGTGGTAGCAGTAGTACAACAACAAAAACATCATGTATTTTTCTTTACCAATTTGGCGATGTGAATGCCAAAGTTTTAATCAGAATGTAAACAAGCAAGCGAAACATCCACAAAGAAACATATCACTTTAACATTTAAACCACCATATCTCAAGAAAAAACAAATCAGCTGCTCTACTGCTATCACCTTGTATGAATGCCGTTTGCATTTGCGCTTATCTTTTATCAGTATCTGTTTTGTGATAATTTCATAACTTTTCGCAGGAATGCACTCGAGGTAGAGAGTATTGTAGTTGTTGTAGCAGCTTTTTGTAGTATTTGCATTTAGTTTTGAAATTCTGACAAAAGCGTTAGGCTAAATAGGCAAGCAACTTTTGTTTTTGTATTTTTATAATTACTCACAAACTTTTATAGAAACAAGTTTTATAGTACTTGTTGCTGTATTTTGTAGGCTTCTAGCAACATACTTTCATTGACGAATTTTCTTTGAATGATTTTCGTATTTTGCAAATCGACTAAAGCAAAATACATAGTCCATCTACCAAAAGTTACAAATATCAATCATTTGTAGGATTCTATAGCAACGGCATTGCTTAAACTCTTTTTTTTTTTTAATTTCAACTTCACTTGAGAGATTTTCGACAAAATTTGTCTGGCAACATTGATGGAGTGTTGCGAGAATAGCACACTGGTCGAGAGAAGTGCCTACACACACATATACACACAAGCTCTCTGCCACGAATGCACGCTGAACGCAATATGAAAAGAGCTCGTTGAGAGCGCACGAATGAGAAGGCAAAACAATAAAGCTGCAGAGAAAGAGATGTAGAAAAGAAGCATTAAATTGAAACAAACATGTCGTCGGTGGTCGTCGTTGTTGCCGAAAAAATGTTTTCAAATATGCGCTGCTGATAGCTAAATGTTTCAGTCGATTTCCAGCAAAGAAACGTGTTAGTTATTTCGTTCTAAAGCCAGGGCTGGCAAATGAGTGACGGCAGCATAATTTTGTTTTCAAACGAAGTGTATTATTCTTTACGTGGAAGTCGAAAATAAATTTGAGAGTTGTAAAATGAATTATCTCTGGCTGCTCAAATAATTAATGAAATACGTTTGCTAAATAAATTGAATTTGTTAAAAAGTAGTTTTTTTTTGTAAGCTGGTAACTTATACCTAACAGTAAATAGTGAAACAGACAGCAAAAATGGTGTTTATTTAAAAAGTTGACGAAGAGTGTAAGGTGAAGCGTAAAAGAAAAAAAAAGTAGTAAATCAAAAATACAAAAAGCGATAAAACGCAAATTTATATACATACATATATACAAAAGTAAATATATGCCAGGGGCTGTGTTAAGAACATTTAAAAACTAAAACAAATATACAAATTAAAACCAATATAAAATATAAAATGGATACCACCAGTAATGCTAAAAAACAACGCCTATCCATGTCTTCATCACCCAGCAGAGAAAGGCACACGAGGATAAGTTATTCACCACCATCGCCCGCCTGTTCTCTTAGCTCTGAATCGATGGATGTTGTCATAACGGCATCTGGTCCTTGCTCTCCTACATCACCATCTACAACAGGTCTGCTTAACCAGAATGACAGCGATTATAACTTTTGTACGCCAAAGAAATCGCTGGCTGATTCTGGAGTGCTGGAGCGCATACGCAGAAAGCGAAG
The DNA here is from genome assembly GCF_028408465.1 of Anastrepha ludens. NCBI lineage: Eukaryota > Metazoa > Arthropoda > Insecta > Diptera > Tephritidae > Anastrepha > Anastrepha ludens. The sequence continues at coordinate 111,761,235 of NC_071500.1, read as the reverse complement.
CACTCCGAGAGGGGCTTGTGAGATGCATGCACTGCGCTGGGAACAAGGTGGAGAGCAAGAGACTTGCAAAATAATTAAAAATCGTTTCCTGATAACCGCACAGGTGTGCCAAATACCACCAATAATAGCTGCCAATACGCCCGCCTCCTATCGTCACCTCGTCAATTTCGCTGTGCCTAGCCTTACATGCACCGATGTCGTAACGGACGAAGATTTAATTTGTAAGGTTATTAACCAACCTTGTGATAAAGTGCAGCGTGCCTACTATGAAATAAAGGTAGCTGGCGATATAGCGAGATGCTCAATTTTTGGACATAAACTGATACGGGATGTACACGATGTCGTGCCAATAGATAAGCAGCATTCATATTTGTTAATTCCAATGCCAAAAGGAAAGGATGGTAAAAAAGCCGTGTATGAGGACTTGCATACATACATAAGGAATAAACGGCGGCTGTGCGAGGAGGAGGCGCGAATGCTGTTCCATCAAATCGCCGAAACTGTGCAACTGTGCCATCGCAAAGGAGTCATCTTGCGGGACCTGAAGCTGAAACGGTTCTATTTCATAGATGAAGCACGGTAAGTTTAAAAAATACGCCCTAATAAAATTTATAATAATAAGAGGTTACTTAGACTAGTTTTCTTCTAAAGTTTTTTCTTAATTTGAGTAAAATTGCGTAATAAAATAGATCAAATTGAATATGCAAATAAAATATTGCTTGGTTTTACAGGTCATGTACATACATACATCAAGCTCTACATAAATTCGAATACTTTATAGTCAGGTTAGAGTTTTTAATATTTGCAGTACGTACCTACTTACTACATTTGTATTTCTTTAACAAAACGATTTTTAATATAAATCACGATCCCTCAAAATTATTTTCTATATGACTGTAGGTAAATTGTCGCAGTATATGTAAGTATATTGCCTATCTAACGCACTTTAAACTGTAATGTCAACATAAGTGTTAACAAACCAGTATCACAAAAAAAATCAACAATATGCTACATATTAAAAACGCGGCAAAAAATTGCAAAAAGTATATATTTTACACCGCAGTATTTAGCAAAGTCCAAAAGAAGTAGTTGTCAAATTCTTGCAAAATCTCAATTTAGGATTATGTACTTCTCATCACCCCTTTTCCACCCGCCACCTTCTTCTCTTCCGTGGGTATTTTTGCATATTTTGATTACTTGATTTATTTTTCAAGTATTCTTAATAAATTTCATATTTGATTGCAATTAGGGACAGCAAGCAATGATACACAATTAAATTGTCTGTTCGTTATGATCGCTACAGAAATTGAGCTATGCACTATAGCTTACAGTTATGGTGAGAAGTTTGCGGGGCTTTGCTCTCGCCAAATAGCTATACACGTAAACTGTCGGCCTTAAAAACACACATATGTACATACATACATACATGCGCACGTATTAGCAAAATCGAAAAACCACACAGAGTAGTGAAATGAGAGCTGCTAAAACTCGTATTGCCATTAACGGGAGCAAACTTGACTCGATAGTTACCGAAACTTAGCTCACTGCTCCAATCATTATTGCGATTACACTCCCAAAAACTCGGCACGCATTCGCAATAACATTGAATGGCAAGGCAGCAGCGGCAGCAGCATCGGCAGAGGTAATGGCTGTGGTGGTGGGCGCAGCGCATGTGAGCCAACATTTAGTGGACGGGGAGCGAGCGGAACACACTCAATGCAGTTGTATGGTGCAACGCGCTGTCATTATTGCAGCAACAACAGCTTGAGGCACTACAATGCTTGGTTTTGTATGGAGGCCATTTATTAACTTGTCTGCAGCGAGCGGCAGCTGATAATCAATGTTGGCGATTTATTGTGCCGATGGTTTATTGAGGCAGACTGACGCGCACGTGTACATATTGTGCGTATACGCATGCTGTAACAAGAACAACAAAAATACCATTGTTTTTTACTGAGAGCGCCAAATTGTGCAAGAACTCAAAATTCGTGCTCAATAAATGTTTTTTTCTGATATTATGTACGTACATATGTACGCCCTCATTTATCATTGAAAGCAATTCTCTAGACATGACCGACAATCGAAAATATTTCCAAACACATCTGTCTGTTCGTAATTGCAGCATTTATGTATATGTTAAATGTGTGCAGTCCAGTCAGAGAAACGAGGTGCGCCCTCAACAGTGCTGAAAGCAAATCTCATAAGTAACACGAAGCTACGCCACTTTTTTATTGTAGACATACACTCAGTGCCGACATTATGCGTACTGTTATCAGGTTACTCTTTTTGATTAAAAATAAATAAAAATATAGAAAGTATTAACTTATTTCAAACATTAAAAATTACCTGTTTTAGAATTGTGCGTGTTATTCTATTAATACATAATCATCTTGCTGTCGCATTAATTCGTTTGTGAACCACATCTTATGAATGTTATGTGTAAATAAACTACAGATTTGCTCAAAATACTAATGTTATGAAAATAGTTTTTAAGTACAAAATGTTAATAAAAAGTACATATTTATCTAAGCCATTCAAATGTTTTATGTAAATTCTAGGCAGCTGTTCATAGCCAAAAACAGCAAAATACAAAATATTTTTAAAATTACGATATGATTTATACTAGCAATATGTGCATGTAAACTGACCAAACAGAAATATAATATTATTGGAAAACAGAAGTATTAAATATTTCTTTATGTGCTTTGTCTCTGAATTATAAAATTTTGGTTTATGGGTTCTGGCAACTTTAGTTGTGCATTGAATTTCTTTATTGAGTGTATACATTTTGCTATTTTTTTTTAAGACGCCAGTGGCATTTCTATTGGGTCTTTAATTATGCCGCAATTATGATGAGAAATAGCAGGTACATATATTTGTAGTTATTGAAATCATTCAATAACAAGCCTCAGGATATGAGTTTTTGAGATTATGGAGAGCGTTACAGAGCAAGAGAAGAGCATTTTAAAACTATTTTGAGATATTAGTCAGCTCATTGAAGCATTTTAAATATGTAAAGAACTTCAAATAATTAAGACAATTTTTGAATTAAAATGAAATACTTCGAGGCATAATATTTAAGAATTTCATTGCAATTTAACGATTTATGCGTTCTGGCAATCAAGCTTCTCCTGCAGTAGTCCAGTTATATCTCCATACATAATACAATATATAAATAAAAACAACTGCAGCTGGTACACTCTAAATAATTCTAAACAAATGAATTGCCTTCAGATTATAAGGAATTATACACCAATTTTATTGTATTTCACATATTAACGTTTTTCATTGAGAGCTAGCTCTTCATGACTGTTTAAATAAAAAATCGGCAACACAGCATTTCGGGATTGCCGCAATCGCTCTGGTGATTTCCCAGCAAATGATTTGTGCAATGTGATGTGTGCACACTGTAATACAATACCCACACTATCATTGCCTATCCGGTAATTAATACAATACAACCACCCACCCATTTACACACTCTCGTACACGTACACACACACAAGTGGGCTAAAAGCACCCAAAAAACCGGTCAAACAAAAGTCTGCTCGCCGTTCATTTTAAGTCGGACATTTTAACACTCGTCCAGCGGAGTTGAGTCAGCAAACTTCACATGATCGTTGTACTGTGGTAATATTGTGCATTTTTCTGTGTTGGCACTTGGCTCTCTGGTGATTTTACGAATTGGTTAAGCAAAAGGTAACAACAAAAAACTATGCGCTCTTAACTAATTGTTTACGTTTGCTTAATGTTGTAATGAATTGAGCTGTGCTGGCGCGTTTTTAATATTAAATAAAAATATTATAAACGATTAATACAAAATAATGCTAACCACTAACATTTTGACTTTTCCAATAATAAAGCCACTTTGTATTTTTTGTTTTTTTTTTTTTTTGCAACAATGAACGCTCATTTTTTCTCTTTTATGATTTCTTCACACACATCTCGCTCACAATCTGTCGCTACACTCAACAGAAATAGAAAAAATAAAAACAACATACATAAATACATTTGTAATGCAAAATGTTGCTAACATTACAGCAGCATTCTTGTTGGTGGGCACACTATCCCATCGCTGTTGCTATGCCGTGTTTAAGCAACATACTGCCGCAGCTGCTATTGCGGCAAGAATTTTTGCGATTGCGAATGCTGCAATTCATGTTCTAGTTATTAACGCTTGGTTGTTGTTGCTGTCTAGCATCAATAACGCAATCAGCTTGACTTGTTGCCAGCAATTTAAATTTTTTTTGTAGCATTTTTTCCGCCTTGCGCTTGTATTTACTGTATTGTTATTCAGTTTGTTTTTGCTGATTTTTTTTTTTCATATTTGTAAATTACGTTTTTTTATTGTTTGCTGTTTTGGTTTTGCGTTTACGAGCTTTATACTTTTGGTGCCATTGCCATTGCAATTTGTAAATTGCTGGCTCTTTCCGCTCTTTTGGTCGCTGTTGCTACATACAATGTTGTGTATGTTGTAGTTGTTTTTGTTGTTGTTGATGTTGATGTTGGCGTTTTGTGTGGTTGCCACTGTCAGTGCTGCCAGCTAATAATGATGACCATCACTGTTGCCATTGCGCATTTAGAGCTTTTGTTATTGCTGTTGTTGGCATGTGGCAATAGGCGCAAACGCAACAATTGTTGACGGTTGCGCTGTTGGTTGTCGATCGCGATTTTGTTTCATTTATTTATTGCTTTTTATTTTTTTGTTTTGTTTTTATTTATTATTTTTAAATTTTTTGTTTTTGTTATTATTTGTATTTTGTTTCGGTGACGTAGGCGTTATTGAGGTCACAGCAGCAGCGTCAACAAGATTGTTCTACTGATTGGCAAGAACTAAGGCAATGAAATCAATTAAATTCTCGGCGTTTGCGACACGAAAAAAATTGGAATGAAACAAAAAAAAAATTAAAAATTATTTATGAAATAAACATTTGCACTTATTAAGTCACATAAATTGTTAATTGTTAATTGTTGGTTTTGCAATCGATTCGCTATTTACATTCTCTAACAACCCAATATCTGACATGATAAAATAATTTCAATTTAAGTTTTGCAACTGTTGACAAGGCCACAATAGGGCAGCAGCATTACTTCATCACTTTAGAAGTTGCATTGAAAAGCTGACACTTGGAAAAAATAATTCATTTTAATGGTATCAAAAATGTAGTGCATACTTTGAGGGGCTCAAGCACCCTTTCTTGATGCGTTATAAGTGCATATCAATTAAAAATATCAATGATATCATTTAAATATATTAAATTTTTCTATATGTAAAAATAAAATGTGCGCTCCATATTTGCATATCTGAAAACATTGAAAGCGGGTTCGCTTCATTTAGCATTAAGGTAAACGTTACCATTTTGTGAGTTGCAACCAAATATGAATTAATCCTCGCACTAATTACCATAATTTCCGTTGTTGAGGCTTCCCCAGCAGTCAGTCAATTTTAATAAATATGTATGCACCGCTGTAATGTTCTACTAACTGCAGCTTTCAACTCGCTTTTCACTATTCATTATTCATTTCGCCGCACTATGTTTTCATGCTTCATTGGCTGCTTAATCCAGCGCTGCTGTAACCACATACCAGCACATACTCATTACCTGCAGCACACCGCCATCACACTTTGTCATTGTCACTTGTCAGACAATTGTTGCTTCACATGCAATTCACAATTTGCGAAAATTTTGTGCCGCAACGCGCTTTTGTCTTTGTTGCCTCTCCGCCACATTGCAATTGTTGCGTTCTTTTGCCAATCGGCTTGTGAGGAGTAACGTGTCGCTCAACTCGATTACTTTAATCTCAAAGGAATATATATACAAAAAAAACACGAAAGTGAAAACACTCAAGCATGCATTTTTGCCTTTTGTCCTTGTTCTTTGTTCAGCTGTTACATTAGAAGTCACGCGAGGCTAAAAGGAGTCACCGTCTCGAAGGGTTGTTTTCCTTACTTTCGTATTTCTTCCTGCTTGCTTCGTGTAAGCATGTAATTTGCTTCCAACTTGTTATCCTTGTTCGCTTAGTCAAACTCCCGAATTTACATATCTGCGCAATTTCTGAATTCATTTTTTTTTTTTTTAATTTATGTTTCTTTTATATGTCGCTTGTGTATGCAGCTTAGTTTTTCTCTTTTGTATTTGATTTTTTTGATCCTTTATCAGCTGTTGTGTGTTGCTTTTCTTTTGTGTTGGCACTGCTTGCTAGCTTTTCATTTTCCACTTTCATTTTTTTCCACTGGCTTTGATATGTAAATTATGGGATTTCTAAATCGCCACATTTCTTCTATAGTCCAACTTTATTATTCAGCGTTAAAACCAGCTATTGCGTGTTTGCCTTATCGAACTTTTGGTGGCCTCGCGAGCGGTAAGGCTTTCATAGTAGATGTTTGTGCTTAGATATCTTGGTGATCGCACTAGGCGATCGGAAGATTTTGTTCTCCTGATCGTATCACCTTCCTTAAATTTTCCACAAAAGAGTAAATGTTCATTCATTACGCTAATCAATCAGCATAAATCACAAATTATTGATAAACTGTTGGATTGATCGCTTCAGCTTTCATGCACTAATCTTGCTGACTTGGGAAAGCCGAATACATGCATTTTTGTTTTTAATTTTTTGATTTTAATTTAATTTTTTTTTAAGTTTTTTAAAATTTTTTTATTTCTATTTATTTTTTTACATTTTTTATTTCTATTTATATACTTTTTTAATTTTTTTTAAACTTATTTTTTTTTTTTTTAATTTTTAAATAAAATATTTTTTACTGTTTTTAAGACCTAAACTTGTATCAAGTTTTCCGTTTTAATGGGCATACACCTGATATGTACCGCAAAAGCTTTTTATAATTTAATTTTTTATATTTTTTTCAAAGTCTCCCTTTGGCTCTTAAATACAGTTATTTTATTTATTTTCACAACCTGTTGCTTCTATCATTATTATTTCAAGTTTACATCAAACTTTCGACGTTTCTAATTTCAAGTTCATTTTTATTAGCACGACCGTCATCGGCATTGTCTTGTTGCAAGCTTTTAATATTTTTGTCTCATGTACGCATTAAAAATTGCATGTCTGTGGTGATTTTCATGCAAGGTTCATTCGAAATTTATGCATTTACATTTGCATTGCCATTTGTTGGCTCGCTAGGTGTTTTTTGTTTTGTTTTACTTTTGCTACTTTGTTATTGTTTTTATTGTTACTAAAATGCCCTTGTTCTTTTAAATTAGCTTAAGTCTGAGTTTTGAACACATTTTTCTATTTGTTTTTTCAACTTAGATTTTGAATAATTTTTTTATTTTTTTATTTAATTATTATTGTTACATTTTTAACCTTAGACCCACAACAATATCTGTCCCTGACTCTGATCTACATCTTGCAATTTGTTCCCATCTCTATTTTCGCCGCATTATTTTAACTCATTTAAATAAATTAAAAATCGAGACTTTTAGCCGCAAAATTTAAATGTGTGAAAATGTAGTCAATCGCGTCTCTGCTGCGCCCGCGCAAGCACAAACATTACCAAAAAGTCCTTCAAATTAATTATTGTCTCGCATATGTATGTATGCAGGTTTGCTGCATGGCTGTTAAACTGCTTGCCATTTTCCGCACGCCATTAATGTTAAACTGCTTGCTTTGAAAAAATCAGAATTGTAAAATAATGTAAACATTATACACTCATTGGCTCTCGACACGTGTCTCTTGCACCATAGTCACTCTCTGCTGCCAACTGCGAGCCACCAAAAGTTACAACATCGATTCTTATGAGCTCGAAGCATGTGGCCACCGTGCCTCCTCAAAGTTATTCATATTTTAGTTGAATAAAATTGGTATTACATTGCTAATGTTTTAAGAAAAGAGCCGCTCTCACTTTTCCATATTTCTTTGCGCTCTCTAGCTATTTTTCACAACGCATTATAGCGAGGTCAGATGGTGAAGATCGCTTCACTCTTCGCTGCGCCGTTTCTCTAGTGAGATTGTATGCTTTTATATCGTCTTGTGTTAGCTTTTCGTGCCTTTAGTAGTTATATGTATATGTGTATGTGCTGTTGTTGTAATTTTATTGCATTAACCGCTTGTAGCTGTGACTATCACTGTTGGTATATAGTGGTAGTATCAGGGTCAGCACGAGGTTTTTCGTTGTTGTTTGACTGCGGTGTTTGCTTCACATGTGTGCGGGTATATATATTTTTGTTTTTGTTTGCATTTACATTTATTTTTGCTTTTATAATGGACGACGAAATCCAACTCATTCAGTGTATTGCTAAAGTACGGTTTTGTTGCTATATCGCGTACATTACCAATTATTGCGCTGGTGAGGAGTACACTTGTACGCGAGGTGCTCTTCTATTTCGCTCACCCTGCTCATTTATGACACTCTTTTTTTCAGTAACATTTGATTGCCAATACTGCGGTTTCACTATGAACATTATTATTAAATAAAATGTAGGAGGCGTTATTTTTAAAGGAAAGGAAGTTTAAACGAAAATAAAGCGGAGCAAAATTCGTTAAATATTAACGAAATTGGTTCTACATATTTGGCAGATATTTTGATTTGAAATATGTTTGAATATGATTTCGCGCAATTTTAACACGCTCTTCAGTAAATCTAGTTGTATTATTCCGCCTCTAACAATACACCCTTTACATACTACATAAGCCATGATGCAAAGAATAATGAGATGGCGCCCATCGTGGTCCCGTTACTTTGCGCTCAGCGAATTTGACAACTAGTTACGTGATTTTAGCTCCAGTATGGCCAGATTACCATTTTCGTAACTTGATTTAGAATTTTTTTTTTGTTATTTTTATTATTTTTTGTCTCGGAGTTTTAGTTCATTCCACATGACATTTTTCTAGCCTATTCTAATTAAAAGTAATGTTTATAATTTTGTAAAATATAAATTTTTTAATAATTATTTAAATAATTCACTCAGTTTTATTTAGCTTCACTTTTTTTTAACATCTGGTGGCATTGCCCGCGATTGCCGGTGTTGTTGGTGTTCTTCTGCTTTCGGCAGTCAAATCTCTCTCTCGCTACTGCAGAGTTGCCTAGCTTTGGATATAAAAACGCACTAAATGCCCATTTAAAGAAAATAAAACACGAAATTTTTATTGTGTTACTTAAAGAACTTTGTATGCGTGACAAATTGTCTGTAGAATATGCGTTTTTTTTAAATAAATGTGTTATGCTTATTTATGTACAATTTAATTTATGAGTTTTGTTTGTTAAGCGAGACTCTTTTATTAAGGGAACGACTTTTTTGCTATATTTGAAGTTATGTAACTAGATAAGGTACTCTTTTTGTAAAAATGTCAGTATGGTTTCTTTAGTATTTTCTGGTATTTTGTTGCTTATTTTTACTATGAATACACCTCTTGATGCTCTATGTCTCACTAAGGATTGATGACCGGAAGAAACGATTACACCTCTATGGTTTTAATTCGCATTGAATAAATTCAAAGGCTTTTTAAAATGTGTAAAAAGGTTTTCAATCTTAAGAAGAGTTGAGAGCGGGGCATTTAATATTTTTGCATAGCCTTAAATGGAGCCAAAAATGAAATTTGCACTTTCAAATTATCAAATTTTATAGGAGTAAAAAAATTTTCATTAGCACTAAAATCTTTTCAGAGTGGCCTTTTTTAAACTTCTTTTGTATAATAATACAGTTTTTTTTTAACCTAAAGTTTCGCTAGCCTTAAATTAAAAACAAAAAGAAACAAACACCAAACTTAAAAATTGTCGCATTTTCGGTATAAAAAAGCACTAAATTTATTGCGAAGAGCAAATGGTTGGCAATACTGCCCAACTCAGCAAACGTGACGTCACGTACGCTCTGATGGGCGCAACGAAGAGCAAATGGTTGGCAATACTGCCCAACTCAGCAAACGTGACGTCACGTACGCTCTGATGGGCGCAATCTTGTTTCTATCATTCTTGACATAAGCAGTCATGGTGGTCTTATACGCTTATTCCTTGTCACACACCTCTCTTTCAGGTCATTGTGTCATTGCAGATATTCTCTCTCATACAAAGCCATCCAAGGCGCAGCACTTGGTCACTCTGGCGAACGCCTACTTGTCACCGGCCCGTAGTTTACGTCATCAACACTCGCTGATCGCCACTTGCCTTCACATATACATATGTACTTCGTTGATATTTCATAGCCATGAACGTCATCGCTGTGGATTGGCTAATTTCAATCAAGATTGATTTGCTTTTGCTCAATAATTGTTTCAATAGCACATTCAGCCCATGGCAGTCCTAGGCATTAGTAGCGTACATATGCACATATATAGGCGCCTGTATACGTAATACTCTGCGGATTAGTTTCGGTCGCTCCAGTCGCATTTTCACAATATTCATTGCTCACCACTCATTACTTTGGCGTTTTTGACTCAATCAATCGTCATGTTTGCTGCAATTATTTCACAGTTTCGAACAAATATACATACATACATTTTATTGGCAATTCAATGTGTGATTGCTGTTGCTGTTGCTGCTGCGGTTGATCGGCAATGGCGGTTGCGGTGGCTGTCGTCATCATCCACATGTGCCCTTACCGCCACCACCTCCGCCGTTCGCGCGCTGTTGTGCGATGACCAAATAAAGCCAAACCCTTCACACATTCGCTTTATTTAATTCCACATGTATTCGACTTTTGGCGATCAGTTGAAAGATCAGTGAACGTAATAGCGCTGATCTGTTGCTCCATATCTGCTACAAACAAAACGAGTAAAGAGGCCTACTCGAATTGGAGCTTTGCGGTGGCCCGCTCTTAACATGGAATTGAATAATTGATTTTAATTCGTTTGCGCTGTTGTTGGTTGTGTTGTAGCTTACACAATTATGTACGATTGAGCGATCGATGCCGACATTGAATTATGCATTCAAAACTTTCAAAAATAGACCTTTGCACAAAATTTTTTTCATTATATGAACATAAATAATTTTTCTATAACATTAAAAAGAATACTTTTTGCGATTACTTCTTTTATTTGTGGTGTATAGTAAATTGAAATTTTAATAATTAAATTAATAAATTTTCTCTTTTCTTCTTTTCTTTTTGTAGAACGCAAATCCAATACGAATCGCTGGAAGGTTCTATGATTCTCGACAATGCTATGGATGACACGTTGAGTGACAAAATCGGGTGTCCGCTCTATACCGCTCCCGAATTGCTCTGCCCCAATCCCACATACCAAGGCAAGCCAGCCGATATGTGGTCGCTGGGCGTGATTCTCTACACTATGCTTGTCGGGCAGTACCCCTTCTACGAGACGGCCAATTGCAATCTCATAACTATCATCCGCCATTGTCAGGTGCAAATACCAGTTTTCGTCTCCAAACAATTGCGTTGGCTGATCTTAATACTGCTATCGAAAAATTACGATGAACGCTTAACTGCCGAAGAAGTATTTCTTACGCCCTGGCTTAAGAGTCAGCAACCGAACGGTAACGTGTTCCTCCACGTCGGTACGAATTTAGATGATTTAGAAATGGAAGATGATGAGACTGATGTTAGCGAGCAAGCACCATCGAGCGCGAAGACGGAGCAGCAAAAGAATTTCGAGGAAGACTGCCAAGGTAATGTTAATAGCGACATTTCTGCAAGCCACTTTATTGAAGACTGCCAAGATTCCGACGACTGTGATTACAACAATACTGTGGAACCTCTCAACTACTCCCGACATACGTTGCATACCCACACAGTGGCCGCCGCTAACCGAGCCATACATTTAAGCGACGACGTCGACACGAGATGATTACACACGCGTGTGTATTTTTTGATGCAGCATAACTTATGGTGATACTAGTCAGTAAGACGTCAGGGTGGTCGTTGTTGTGGTGGTCGGATGTGGCAGGATATGCAAGCGCTGGCGCTGTATTCATTCTCGCTCCACCAGCTCCTCAGCAGTTGCACACACACACTAGCATAGATGTGTACATTATAGTATTGTTGTTTGCCTTTCGGTTGCCAGCTGGAAGGTGGCTCACTCTCAACGTCATGGCGTTCTACTCAGCTGGCTGCAGCAGCAACGGAATTATTCGTGCGCGGATACGGTCTCGTTGAGACGCCAAAGATTTTTCGCTGCTTTACTAGCAATCATAGTTTTAGCCAAAAGTAACAGCGCTGAGTTTTTAAAACGATTAAGTTTTTAGTTATAGTGTAACAAATTGTTCCTCACATCACTCCCCTTCCATTATTTCAAAATAAATGTTTAGTATTTCTTTTTTAAAGTAATTTTATATGTGAAAATTTGTGAACAGTTTTTGTATGTTCGAACTGTAGTTAATATTTGCTTCAAATTTGAATTGAAAATTTGTTTAGAATTGATTGATTATTTAAATCGTTTACAAATAATTGATATATACAATGAAAAAAGGCAAAAAAGTTAACCTCAAACTATCAGGAATTTAAAAGAAAAACAAATGAAGCCATGGAAAGAAATTAAAAAAGAGTTGCAAAATACAATATGAAATTTGATCTCATTTGAACTAAAACTATATGCATTTTTATTTACTTACACTTGGGGGGAAAAAAAGCACCTAGTGAGTGCTGCGACAAGAGTAATTTGAGTTGGAGCGCAAAAGGAACACCTGCATGGCGTCTAATGGGTTTCATAGTGCACGGTTTCAGCACAGACACGGGGTTTTGCGAAAAATGGTTGCTGTTAACGAAGTTGATAATTTTTTTATTTTTAATTCTTTTTTAATTTTCTTATTATTAATGTAATAGCACACGGCTCTTAAATTTAAACAGAAAGAAGAGGAAAACACTAAAAATTATAAAAACAATGTATAAACAATTATCTGAACGATTTAGTTTAGTGTGTTTAGTTTGTCGTCTGCCATTAGTTTGTGATTTGAATGTCATTTTATGTTCGCTGTTTGTTTTCCTTAAACCTTTTACGTATTTTTTTGGAAAGTTCTAGAAACACGCAACAAATATTTATCTTTATTTATTAATTTAAACTTTTAAATATTTCAGCCTTGCAAAAATTGTTCGAATAGTTACAAGTCCCAAGAGAATGAAGCAGGTTCAAAAACAAATTTCTTAATTTGTTGTTATACCAGCATAAACATTGCCCATTTGTATGAGTGACAGTCCTTGGTCCGATCATGGCATCAATTTTTCAAAATGTTTTTAGTTTCATTTGAAAGTCTGGTGGTATTTTTGCGATTTTTTTCTCGCCATTTAGCATTTTTAGAATCGTAATCAACAACCTCCGTTGGACATCTTTTTTAAAATCTTCGGTTGGGCGCCAGGGTCTGACCTTTTTTCGTCCTCTTCGAGGATCCTTTTTAAAAGGTTACATCCATAAATCGGTAGAAAATTAAATTTTAGGAAGCTATCTGGAAGCTCAAGTCGTTAACTATAATAGAAATATTTTAAATTCACGTCCAAAGTCGAAAAGCCAGATCCAGGTGCCCAACGGACGGTTAAGAATTTGCCGCCATATTGGGTCAGCCAGTTGGTATTCGTAAACTTAAAGCACAGATTTGAATTTTGGATAATAAATAGTAAATATAAAATAAATTAATACATATTTTACATTTTTTATAGATTCTTGTTCTTCAATTGTATATGAATTTGAGGAATAAATTGCCGACTTCAGTCGGACATAGAGAAAAAATATTGAATATAAAAAATATTAACCAAAACTCCATATCAAAATGCATATCAATCATGCGCAAGTAAGTTCAGTTTGAGTTTTGAATAGGCCATTTTTACAGGTTGGCTAAAAAGTAAGAAAGCAAAAATAAAAGAATGAGTTTCAAATTTTTTTTTCGTTTTTCAATATAATCTCCTCCAACTTCAATGCAGTTACTCCAATGACCCTCCAATAATAACGTTCTCGTAATAAAGCATTTGGGGAATAGCTTTCCCACAATAATTTAATAATTTTAGTAATCCTGTAACATTCTTTTTCATTAGAACAAACAAAGTCTTGCCGACGCAGGTTTTTTGAGTACATCGCGCATTTCGAGCGGTGATGCAAAAGGGTTAGGTCAACTTTTTCAGAGCCAATTTAATTCTGCTTTCCAGCCAAACTAAGAGTGAAGGCTCCATTTTGTCGAATTAAATTTAATTTAAAAATTCTGCAAAGTCAAACTAGCACTGAAAAACTGGGTCTAAGTTTCCGAAAGGCTTTTTCATATGCTATTCTTCATGTAAAAGGGAGTAATCGTTCATCTGAGTCTCTATGGTATCATTAGTTGCACGCTTAGTCAAACTTGTATATTCACAAAGAATATTGTACACTTGCTCGATAATTTCTGTTGCTGTTTAACTTCTTAGACGACCTTGTACGACCACGTATAAAGCCTGCATATTCAAGTTGAAGCGTTGAAGTTGGAGTTGAAGCGGCAGATTTCCGTAATGAATTTCTAATGCTGATAATGCTTCCAAAACAAAGAATCGTATCACTGCACGATATTCGCTTCCTTCCATTGAAAAAAAAACACTGAATTCAACTTCAATTGCCTTGTAAACGAAGAATGAATTAATAGATCGAAATAAAATTTTTTGTGTTCAAATGAAAAATTAAAAAGCATATAAATTTTGATTCATCCACTGGTTAATAAGTGCAGCTTTCCATACTTTTCAACCAACCTGTATTTTGCTTTTCAAATTCTTTCCAACAAACCTTGACTTTTAATACAAATTTTTCTATTTCATCTCCCGTACGTGTACTTTTGCCTGTAGAATTGGCTAAATAAACCGGTAGTCAAAATTTCAAAGGGGCCACCAAATACACCATCTACATGTATTCTGCCGAGTATATCAACAAAACGGCCCTTTTCAGGGCCCCACAATAAGTCAACAAAGAGGTTAAAATCCTATAGCCTAATTTGACACTGGTTTCTTGGTTCTCTTAACACAGGTCATCTACATTTACGTCACGGTAAGGTTAAAGCCTGTTGGAATTGCACAGTCGCAGCCGCCGTGCTGCACAATTTTTTCAAGCTTCACATTCGTTGTGAAGTTCTGGCAACTTTGGCAAAAGTACAGCGTTCTAGTTGTCGAAAATTCGGCCGCTGTTGCAAGTTTTTATTACGTGCCTCAAAGAAGCCCTTCGCTCATATTCGACTTCAATCAACTCATTCTTATATTCTATCATTCTTGTATTATATTTACTGCCAAGGATGACGAATCGAAGATCTCAATGGGTGCGAGTCTGTTGGTCACACGGTGCAACAACACTTTTGCGGCCGTAATAGTGAAAGACGCAGGATGAAAGGCCCACACCGACTTTAGACTTACAGATTTTTTGTACAACAATTTTGTCTGAAATTTTGTGAAATTTTATGACAAACTAGCAAACCCGGCCCGCTTCGCTGGGCACACTAAAATAGAATAGATATGGTTTAGAACAGAAAAGATATGGTTTTCATATTATTTATTTCTTTATTCTTTATTCAAGCGCTTTGGCATAAACAATATTTTTTGTTTTTCTATTTGCTTTTGAGTAAATATATAATGTTGTTGGCTTCCCAACACGTGAACAGCCAACGTATAGTTGACCATGAGTGAATACTGGTTCTTGTAAATTCATCCCGCATATTTCTAAAGTTCACCCTTGTGATTTATTGATAGTTATTGCAAATGCTAAACGAATAGGCAGTTGCAAACGCTTGAATTCAAATGGCAATTCAGGTGGAATCATAGGAATTCTGGGTATTAGAACGTCTTCATTCTTGAATTTGCCAATTAAAATAGTTGCTTGGATAGCATTATTCATCAATCGTTTGACTACTTCATTTTGTTCTTGACGTTCTTCTGATGTCGCGTTATTCCGGGCATTTCTCATGCGCCTATTATTATTTGTCGAACGACCAATATGATTACGTGATTGTCTTGGCATTTGTACTGTAATAAACATGATTGTAATTATGGTATTCTGAGATTTTAAAACATGTTTTTTTTTCAATTTTGTGGATTATATTTTCGATGCATATTAGTTTAAAAGCCCAAGTCCAAAAATAAATCCACAAAACATAATTTCATTTGAACATTCGGATTTCACATTAAACTCTCAAATTTCGTAAGAAATTACTCACTGTTCGAAAATCCACTCCAAAAAAATTCACAAAAAATGTTTACACTTTGCACTTACGTCTTCTCCTTATGGCGTCCAAATCTGAAAGAAATATTGACACATTGTAACTCACACTGTCAATTTGACAGTTCAGTTCCGCCCCAAGCGTTAAAAAAGTAAACGACATTATGGCTGGTTCAAAGAACGCTGTACGCGTTGCCGGTGTTCCGAATTACAACCAAACTTTACGAAACCCATTTTCAATACTTATTTAACAATGTGTGTAAGTTTGGTTTAATTCGGTGCAAAGACACGGCGGGTCCACGTTTTGGCATATATTTCGAGACCTTAGTGATCAATAGGTATGAAAATGACCCCGTATTAAAGTACTTATCAACAGCTTTCATTTGATACCCATATTGTACATACACAACCAAAGGTTACCCGGGTCCACGTTTTGAGCTATATCTCGAGACCCCAGTCACGGAGCGACATGAAAAATACTCTGTACTAAAGCATTCACCAACAGCTTCCATTTGATATCCATATTGTACATACACGTCCGAAGGTTACCCGGGTCCACGTTTTGAGCTATATCTCGAGACCCCAGTCACGGAGCGACATGAAAAATACTCTGTACTAAAGCATTCACCAACAGCTTCCATTTGATATCCATATTGTACATACATATCCTAGGGTTACCCGGGTCCACGTTTTGGCCTATATCCCGAGACCCTAGTCACGGAACGGTATTAAAAATACTCTATACTATAGAAATCATCAACAGCTTCCATTTGCTACCCATATTGTACATACACGTCCGAAGGTTACCCGGGTCCACGTTTTGACCTATATCTCGAGACCCTATCTACCAATAGGTATTCAAACTATACGGAAACCATCTTCAATACCTACTTAACAATGTGTGTAAGTTCGGTTTAATTCGGTTTAAAGACACGGCGGGTCCACGTTTTGGCATATATTTCGAGACCCTAGTCATCAATAGGTATGAAAATTACCCCGTATTAAAGTACTTATCAACAGCTTTCATTTGATATCCATATTGTACAAACACATTCTAGGGTCCACGTTTTGGTCTCTATCTCGAGACCCTAGTCACGGAGCGGATGGAAATACTCTGAACTAAAGCATTCACCAACAGCTTCCATTTGATACCCATATTGTACATACACATCCCCAGGTTACCCGGGTCCACGTTTTGACCTATATCTCGAGACCGTATCTACCAATAGGTATCCAAACTATACGGAAACCATCTTCAATACCTCCTTAACAATGTGTGTAAGTTTGGTTTAATTCGGTTTAAAGACACGACGGGTCCACGTTTTGGCATATATTTCGAGACCCTAGTCATCAATAGGTATGAAAATTACCCCGTATCAAAGCACTTATCAACAGCTTTCATTTGATACCCATATTGTACATACACAACCAAAGGTTACCCGGGTCCACGTTTTGACCATTTTCCCGGCAATTATTCGAATTTTTCTCACCTTTTAAACCTTCCCTAGACCTCCACGAATAATTCAAGACCAAGATAAGATAAATCCGTTCAGCCGTTCTCGAGTTTTAAGCGAATATAGGGACAGATTTTCACATTTATATATATAGATAACTAGAACAATTTAACCCTCTAGCGACCTTCAAAATGACGCTTTATGCGGGGCCATAATGAAATGAGAGAGCTAAAGGATTAAAATGTTCAAAAAATATTCCTTGTAAAGTTTTACTACAGGCTCTCTCCGATATGTATTTTAACTCTTTATTTTATTAATTTATTCTATTGTAAAGGGTTTTCCAATAACAGGTGTTATCTATCGCTATCGAGAGATGATTAACGAATTTTTATGGCCGGAATTGGATGATATTGATCTGGACAACGTTTATTTTCAACAAGACGGCGCTGCGTGCCACACAAGCAACGAAACAATTGATCTTTTACGGAAAAAGTTTCCGGACCGTGTTATCTCTCGAAGAAGTGATCACAATTTGCCACCGAGATCATGTGATTTAACACCTTGTGACTTTTTTCTTTGGGGCCACGTGAAAGAGGAGGTCTACGCCAACATGGAATTCGTGAGGCTATCGAGGACATAGGGCAGCCACTTTGCAATTCGGTTATGGAAAATTTCATGAAAAGGATGTTGTCCTGTAAGCGTGGTCGTGGTGGTCATTTGTCTGATGTTATTCTCCACTTTTAACGGCATATCTTCCTCTTTATAATGAAATAAGCATTTTTCTTTGAATATCAAAATAACACCTCTTATTGGAAAACCCTTTATTATAAAAACCCGTAGGCAAAATATTGAAAATTTAAACTGGCCATAGCAAAGAAATTTCGCCAAAGCATGCAAATTAATTTTACTATATGGGTCTGGGTCTTTCATCCGGAGTTGGAATCATTCCACACCCAGATAATGACCCTCAAATTCTTGCACAGTGTTATAAATAATTGTGAGGTTGTCATGTGTGGCAGGCCGCGACAAACGATAGCACATCAACATTTTTAACAGATTTAACAGTTTTTCTTTATTATTATTTTTTTCTTTTTATATTATATATTATTTTATATTAAATTATAGCTCATTTCCTAGCAAAAACCATGTAAATCCAATTTTAAAATTTTATAAAAAATAAAAGAAAAAAAATCCACAAACTTTTCATTCCCAATACCACAGTTTTGAATTAGAACTTCAAGAAACAATTTTACAGTTTATAGCTTCGTAAATTTTAGCTCAATAAAGTGCAAGTTTGAAGACGCTAAAAAAAAAAAATTCTCCCCAGACGGTGTTCATATTTTCTCCACATAACGAATGCATAACATTTTTCGAACGGGTTTATCGTAGGCAAAAATTCTGGTTTTACTTTTTAATGAGCTTAAGTGGCATTGCTTTAAAGTAAGTAATTTATTCAATAAGACGTTATTAAATAACACAGGCCAACAACCAAACAACTTTTTCGATAATTTTAACTAATTACTTTGTAATTTGGTGTCCTGATTACGAAAAAAATTATTAAAAAGTTATATCACCCATCAATTTTTCACATTTTACAATTAAGTAAAAATAAAGTTTATGTACCAAAATGTATCGGATATATTTCACAGTCCTGCGAGGTACAGTTTCTAAAACGGCTATGGGTGTTTCTTGAAGGTTTTTTTATGCTGAAAACGAATATGACCTTGAAAATGCTCCAGCACGTCAGGATTTTTGGCAATTTGAGGTTAAATAGTCAAAAAATGCAGATTTTGGCCATTTTTTAAATTTTTTTTTTTGAGCAAGGTAAAGTTTTTTTTTTAATTTTCCACAACGGCATCGCAAAGTACTACTCTTTAGCTTTAAAATCCATTTTTAAAAATATTTTTGTGATTAATATAAACAAAGTTATACTATTTTGAATTCGCCCTTTACAGGGGCGTTAGAGAGTTAGAAAGGTTGAATTTGCATATCTAAAAGTCTCCAATTCATAATAGAATAATTTTTTTTGTATTAATTATAAAAGTATTTTTAAAAAAGGACCTTAAAGCTAAAGAGTAGTACTTTGCGATGCCGTTGTGGAAAATAAAAAAAAACTTTACTTGCTCAAAAAAAATTAAAAAAATGGACAAAATCTGCATTTTTTACTATTTAACCACAAATTGCCAAAAATCCTGACGTGCTGGAGCATTTTCAAGGTCATATTCGTTTTCAGCATAAAACAACCTTCAGGAAACACCCATAGCGGTTTTAGAAGCTGTAAAAAAGCGAGATTTTGCAGGCCTGTGTAATTTATTTCTTATGAAAGTATTGGAAGTCAATTCAATTTTTACAATGACTGTAATTACCATATATACATTCTGTCAAAAAAATATCGGGAATTGTTCATTTAGGGTACTTGACCACCTTATAAGTTTCAAAAAATAAAATTTTTTTTTTTACATTTTTTCAATCCTTATACTTTTAAAAATCATCACCTGAAACTGTTTTTTTAAATTCGAATTCTAACAAAGTGAAATCAGTGAAAATGTGCAGGCGCATCCTGCACTCATTACTTGCTGACTCAGCTGAAAGAAAATAGCAAGTTTTAACTTTAAACGCGTTTTTCCAGAAATTACTTTTTTTCGAATGGCGGACACTTTATCTCCGAAACTGCTTAGCCGATTTTAATGATTTTGGTCTTGTTTTATTTGTTAAGATGTTTTGTATGCCAATTTACCACATTTTGCAAAAAAAAAGTTAATAAAGTATTGCTTTTTAAGCATAACATTGTGAAAAACAGGGTGTTTTCTTAACTTTTTTTCAAACATCCGCCATTTTTTTATTTATTTTTTTTTTGTCAGTTTGTGGTAAATTCTCACGCAAGGAACCTTCCTTTTGAAAATTTTGTTTCTCTCTTTTGTTTTAGAATTACCATTTCTAAGATTAACTGTCCGCTGCAAGACATGATTTTCTTCAGGCCTCGACTTTGGCGCCTCCTGGATATATGTTAAAAAAAGAAATTTTAATAAATCAATTTTTTTTTGTATTATATAAGCTCTAAATAAAAATTAAAAAAAAAATTTATTTTAATATATTATACAGAACATGAAAAAAAAATTATTGAATATGTTGTACTTTTTAGCTTTCCAAGGTGGTCAAGTACCTTAAAAAGCGCGCGTTACACATATGTCTAAATTTTTTTGCTGGAATGTTGGTACAACTGCCCTCTATAGTGTCGCAGAGTTTGAGCGTGATCTGTAAATTAGCAAAAACACGGGTCTACGAGTGGTATAAGGCGTTTGCAGAGGGCCGAGAAGTCGTGGAAGATGACGGATGATAGTGCTGGAAATCATCATTTAAATTTGAGGGGGGAAACTAGTGACCTTAGCATATCTCACGAATCAATTACACCATCAATTTGGCATGAGATGGGTGGTTGCTCGACTCGTTCCAAGAGAGTTGAATTTCTTTCAAAAAATTCATCGGAAGAAGGTGACTAAAGACATGCTTGAGCAAGTGAACTCGGACACAAAGTTTATCCAGCTCATCACACAGGTGATGAGACGTGGCGAATTTGACACGCAAACCATTCAACAGGCGGCTAAATGAGGCTATCCATATGAGTCGAAACCCAGAAAACCACATCAAAGTCGGTCAAAAGTGAAAGTTATGCTACTCGTTTTCTTTGATTATCATGGTGTTGTGCACTCGGAATTCGTTCTATTCTACGGTAAATAAAGAATATTATTTGGAAGTTATGCGACGTTTGAGAGAGAATGTGCATAGGAAACGGCACAATTTGTGAAAAGAAAACTCATGGATCTTGCACCATGATAACGCACCGTCTCAGAAAGCTCATATTGTGAACACTTTTTTGACCAAAAACTCGACAAATAGCATCGAACAAACACCGTATTCACCGAATTTAGCCCCCTGTGTCTTTTTCCTTTTCCTAAAACTTAAATTGCCACTCCGGGGACGCCGCTTTGAGTCGATAGAGACCATTAAGGAGAATTCGCTGAAGGAGCTGAAGAAGATCTCTTCAAACGTGTTTAAAAGGGTCTTTGATTACTGGTCTTATCGTTGACATATGTGTATTGCTTTGAATGGAGCCTTTATTTTTTGTTTTATTGAACAATTCCCGGTACTTTTTTTTACAGAATGTACATAAATAATACCTGCACACACACTCAATTACATTTCAATAATCAGAAACAAGTGGAAAGTAAGTGTCTACTAATCTGAAATTAATTATTTTAATTGAATTAATTTGCATTGAGTACCTTTAAAAATCGCTTAGCATGAAGTACCTTTTCCGAAAAATCATATTTAGTAGAAATTGTCTAGTTTTCGCATATTAAGATACCCATGCAGATATTCAATTTCGCAATACGCTAGCGCAATGTAGTAAGCTGGCACAGTGCTTGGCGTTCGTGCTCGCTGGCACTCATTCACTAAAAAGCTGTTGCTCGTTGACGCTGGCGCGAAGGGCACAAGCTGTTTGCTAGGCTAGTTGAGCTGAGCTGGTGAGTCGCAATGTTTTTAAGCTGCAAAGAGCACGAGTTTCAATCTATAAGCTTACCCCGATAATTTACTGAAGATACGCAAAAACGGGAGGTGCCAAACAACAAAGCGTGTTTAATGAAAGCACACGTAACTCCACGATATATCCAAA
The DNA here is from genome assembly GCF_028408465.1 of Anastrepha ludens. Classification (NCBI taxonomy): domain Eukaryota; kingdom Metazoa; phylum Arthropoda; class Insecta; order Diptera; family Tephritidae; genus Anastrepha; species Anastrepha ludens. Next base: position 111,739,044 of record NC_071500.1, on the reverse strand, counting down.
AAAGCGGCAGCGAGTGTAGTAAAATGTATGTGCTGACGCTTTTCAGTACAATAAGTCACGTTCACACCAACATTTTTGCGACTACACGAGCGCTTTTTGTCACTTCGACGCACTTCGCACTGGAAGCAATAGGTGCGAATGACGGAGCGGGGAGAAAACTGGGAAATGGGGAACGCTAAACGAGCTCGTCAAAAGCGTTGGAGTTTAGCGTGTGAGCAAATGAGCGCGTGAACTATATCACAAGTTGTAGATATTTTTTTTTGGTTTTTTTTTGTGCTTATAAGCAAGTGCTTCGGATTCGGCGATGTTAGGCCATAAAAGTTCTATTCGGTTTCGGTTCGACTTCGACCAAAAAAGACGCAAACCTTAACCCAACATTTCTTTAAAAAACTTTGTTCAAATATTCTAACAACTTATAGATTTTGTAACATTTTTCGAATAAAAATAAATAAATAATTGGTGGTCTGTTAGGTGTTAGTAGTCACGCACCGGCTACGTCGGCCGAATACTAATATTAAATCCATTTTTTTTTAATTGCTTTGAAATATCATCTCTTTTTTGTTGTAGCAGCATAAACATTCCCAATACATGAACGGGAAATGGTGCTGTATAACCGACTGACATGGGAACTGCTCCTTCACGAGTGTGGCGAATTTCCGATAAGCAATTTTTTTACAGTACAATATACAATTTTTTTTAATCAATGCGATTGAGATTTATGTACCCTTTTATTAATAAAAATACTGCACTTTAAAAAGGCATGATTGTCTATTACTTGGACCCTTTAAAGCGTTCGCTTCGGTTTCAGTTCGTCTTCAGCTGGAATTGGCCGAAGTTTGGTTCGGCTTTAAAAGTCTATGTTCGGTCGCTCTCTAGTAAAATGATAAACTTAAATGGCAAGTAAACACAACGCAAATACGTGAAATACTTACTACATACTAATACATACTTGTACTCTACACATACTATAAGTGCATGGATGTGTGCATGTACTACACGTGTAATAAAATTTCGCAACCTGACTTTGAAAACGTACAACAAAGAGAACGACTACACGAGGGCCGAAGTACGAATACTCGTACATGCATTTACCTATGTATGTATGAATGTATGTTCATTTGTATACAGTATACAATATTTAAAGACCACTAGGAACTTATTTCAACTGCTGCGCTCCACATAAAATAAATTAAATTAAATTTAAAAGAAAAATGGAATAAAATTTGTTAAAGTACTTAAAAAATACAAAAATAAGAAAAATAAAAATAATTTATAAAATAAGAATATAAAGGAGTGCAAGAAAATAGTATAGTGATATATTTATATAAAATAGTATTTGTAAAGGGTTTTCCAATAAGAGGTGTTATTTTGATATTCAAAGAAATATGCTATTTTTTAATATAAATGATCGGATGTTTATTTCATTATAAAAAGGAAGGTATGCCATTAATAGTGGAAAATAACATCAGGCAAATGACCACCACGACCACGCTTACAGGACAATATCCTTTTCATGAAATTTTCCATAACCGAATTGCAAAGTGGCTGCCCTATGTCCTCGATAGCCTCACGAATTCCATCTTTGAGGTCTTGAATCGATCTTGGGCTGTTGGCGTAGACCTCCTCTTTCACGTGGCCCCAAAGAAAAAAGTAACAAGATGTTAAATCACAAGATCTCGGTGGCCAATTGTGATCACCTCTTCGAGAGATAACACGGTCCGGAAACTTTTCCCGTAAAAGACCAATGGTTTCGTTGCTTGTATGGCATGTAGCGCCGTCTTGATGAAAATAAACGTTGCCCAGATCAATACCATTCATTTCCAGCCATAAAAAATCGTTAATCATCTCTCGATAGCGCAATCCATTCACCTGTAACACCTGTTGTTGGAAAACCCTTTACTAGGGCTGTGCGTTTATTCGTATATTCGAGTAAGTTGAGTAGACTATTGCTCAGTTATTGAATTATTCGGTTGAGACAAAAGTTTTGATTATTTAAAACGAACACTACTTGAATAATTTTAAAAATGCTTATTCAAAAAACTGTTCATTTCGTTCGTATACCTACATGAACAAGCTTAAAAATCAAATAGCTATAGAAAACTAACTGAAGCGAAAGGGCTTTCAGCCTTAAGCACTATTAATTCGCACCCGTACGATTTCTTCTCGAATTCGAGCAAGTACTTGTATGAAAAAGGTGCGACATCTCAGCAAAAAAAATTTCAAAATTCAACAGCGTTTTGTAGTCTCTTGCACTACAAGACTTGCAGTCTCTAGAAACTTGCACTTTGTTATACTAAAATTCAATGAGCTATAAACTGCATACCCAGAAAATTTCTAAAAATTCTTTTTAAAGATTTAAAAGTTTTGATGAAATTTGGTAAAAAAATTTAAACTTTGCGTTATATGAATTTTGTTGTAATAAAACTTACATTTTTAAAGAAAAATAAATTTTTTAAAATTTAATCGACGTTCCAATGGGAGCAAAAGGGAAAACAGAATAATAATATTAATGGAAAATTAGAATTAATGAATTAATTGCGTAACTTGAATTATGATCAACTAAAATTTTAAAGTAATCAATTAACAGTGCAACCCTAATTTCAACTATATTAAATAAAAATAAAAAAATAGAAATAAAAATAAAACAAAACAAACAAATAAAAAATAAAATAAAATATAGTGCCTTTGAAAATATAAGTATAAGTAATTCTATCCAATAAATAAATTATTAAAATAAATTTTAATGAAATTAAATTGAATACAATCAAATAAAATAGAATTGAATAAATAAAAAAAGTAAATTAAATAAAAATAAAATACACTAAAATAAAAAAATTAAAAACAAATTAATTTTCGTACAATAGGGAGGAAAACATAAAATAAAACAAATGGAAACAAAAATACAAGTAAGCAAATTATTAAAATAAAATATAATGAAATACTATTAGCTATAATATAATTAAATTGAATGAAATTAAATTAAATCAAACCAAATAAAATAAAATTGAATAAAATCAAGTTGAATAAAATCAAATTATTTAAAATTAATTAAATAAAACCAAATAAAATAAAATTGAATAAAATCAAATTAAATTTAATTATATTCAATAAAATGCAAATATAAAATACACTCAATAAATAATAATAAAATATACTAAAATAAAACAAAATAAAATCAAAAATCATTTTATTTTTTGTAAGATAAATATAAAATAAAAAATAATAATGAAAAAAAAAATTAAACAAAACTAATTGAAATTAAATTCCAAATAAAAATATGAATCAAAATAAAATAAAGCTCCTTGTAGATACATATATTATATGTAATTTCTTATCATAGGAATTTTATCGAATAAGTAAATTAATGAAATTAAATATAAAAAAATGCATAAAATCAAATAAAATGAAGTTAAACAATATTAAATAAAATTCTATAAATAAATAAATTTAAAAACAAGTCAAGTTATAGTAGAGTCTAAAGTAAAATAAAACAAAATAAAATAAAGTGCAATAAAAAATTATTATCTAGTGTCGAAAGTCTAATTACCAAGTGCCTTTTCGCAGTACATGTAACGTTTTATAACTGTATTTCTACCATTATTTATAACTGTATTTCTATTAATAAAAAATAATAAAATAAATTAGTAACATAAAGAAATAAAAAATTAAATTCCCTTCAATTAAATTAAATCAAATAAAGTAAGACAAAAATTTAAGAGCTATAAAATCTAATGGAATATTTCGTCACATCGCATTGTGCTTTTACAACACTCTGTTCTGTTAAATTGAACAAAATTTCCCAAACATTTCACTCGTATGTAATAAGAAAAAAAAAACTTTGTCACCTTCATTTATTATCAGCTCACACGCCTAATTTTTTATGGTCTGCGCCTACAGGCCTGATAACGAAAATGCATGATGTACACATGCCAAAAATGACGTAAGCTCGATTTGCACACACACATACACATCTACATCATTTTCAAGTTCATTGAACAATTCAAAAAGATTGAAATGCACCGAATAGCTGCAATTAAAGTACTCGTACTCGCAGCCACTCATGAGTGCGTATTACAACACCCGCACAGTGGGTGTTAATTATTAATTATCTGTGAATGAACTGACCTCAAAATGAGATTTTTAATTAAAAAATTGGAATGTTTCTGAGTCATATTATGTCTAAACCCGTTAAAAAAAGTTCACACAAAAACCTGCATTGAAATTAGTTAATCGTTTCGGATTTGTGGAGCAATGGGTTAGGGAGTCTCATGAGTGGATGTGATAAGTATATTTGTATTTCATGTTTTAGTGTCACGCTTATTCGCGTAATTGGGTATGACAAGGCGCATTTGGCGTAATTTTCACCCACTCATTGTTGTTCTCTTTAATTTTTTATACTCGTATATTCACAATTTTTTATTTCATGAATGGGAATGCATAGTTTTGAAATCCAAACATTCGAACAATTATCATTTCACCATTAAGTGTTGTTGGCACGATGCATACTACGTAGATACCCACACATAGATATGTACAAGTGTTTGTATGTTTGTAGGATTGTTAAGATTGTGAGAAATTTTGTAAAATTCAATGTCAACCTTACACAACCGTTCAACAATTGAGGCACGAAATAATTTTGCAATCTATTTACAAGAAAATTATCTCAAAGCATCGAGTGACACGAAAAAAAGTGTTCAAGTTCACGCAAGTAAATGCGATTTAATGTACATACATACATACATATGTACAAGTACATGCATTGTTTTTGATATTGTTGTACTTTTTCACGGTGATTGCAATACTCCTAATGCAATGAAATAGGCCCACAGATAAGTATAGCTAAATTATCTGAGCCGATTTAGCTAAGTTGAACCTCAAAAGTGTATTGTTTTGCTAAATACCGAGAAATTAACTACTCTTTTAATCGGTGAAGCGAATAAGGGAAAATGTTTTCAGGTATATAGCCACCACGCAAGCGTCAGACAGGCAGGCAGGTTATCTTGGAGCACCAATTTCGTGCATTTGAGCTCCTGAAATCAGTTCAGAGATGTCAAAACACATTATCTTATACCGATTCTCATGGCACCACCGTCTCACACTGAGGGCATATAAATGGTATGCAAACTCTCCTTTCATACAGAAGTGTTAATCCTCCGTGCCTGCGTCTACATGCCTATACTAGAAGTCGTCCGTAAAGTCGTCCAACCAAGGTTGCTTCTTGTGGAATTAAAAAAGAATTGGTCGATATAACAAGGCATAGGTAAATTTTTAACAATAGGTTAAAGTTGTTTATTTACTCAATTAAGACTATCATTTCGTGATTGAATTAAAATTGTGACTAAAACCTGCACGCAACGATATAGAAATAATAACACTTTTTAACTGTTCCACAATATTTGATTTAATTGAAATTGAGAGGCGACTTACAATCTCATGTTAGGTGTTTCGCCGAGCTCCTCCTCCTATTTGTGGTGTGTGACGTCATGTTGTTCCAAATGGAGGAACCTAAAGTTTTAAGCCGACTCCGAACGGCAAATGGTTTTTTATGAGGAGCTTTTTCATGGCAGAAATACACTCAGAAGTTTGCCATTGCCTGCCGAGGGGCGACCGCTATTCGAAAAAAAAATTTTCTATTATTTTGTTCTTTCATGCACCGAGATTCGAACTTAGGCACTGCCGAATGGTAGTCACCCACCAATCCATTCGACTACCGCTGAGCGATTCCATGCCACACGATCCAAGTATTTTGGATATTGTCGTCGGATTTTCTGAAAATGTGTCTATTTGTAGACAATAAATTTTTTGTCTTAAAAATTATTAAGAGATTTTTTTGTCATTTTTGATTTATGATTTGTCCATCCTGGAACGAGTTGGAACAGTTTATGCCCCTTATGCTGCTGTACTTAGAACTTTGAGAAAATTTAATCAAGCTTCAAATTCCTAGGCTTTCGATTTTTCGTTATGGAATTACCGCTTAATGAATTATTCAAATAAATATTAATTATGCACAAACTACAAGATTTCCGTTTTTTTGTGGTCTGTAAGAAATCAGGTATTTCTAAATTTACTAAATAAATATTTAAATAAATAAATAGAAATATGCGGAAAAGACCTGTCAGTGAAAGATATTCTTATTTCTAAAATTTATATGCCCCGCTGCACGTTTCTCTTAAATTATTTATTTGCCCGAGATAATTGCTGATAATTATAAATAAAATAGGTGTGCACGCTCTCACGTAGCAGTAGGAAATGCTAGCATGCGACAACACTCGTTTACAAATATTGGGTTAGTCGAGTGCAACTGCATGAAAAAGGGAAGAAATCGAAGCGGATGTATTTGTTTTTTTCCAGATCAGGATGTTGTGTTGAAGTATAGAGTTTATAAATTGCTTGCATAATGCATGGGCCGGAACGTATAATGCTTTTCGTGGCGTTGGGGATATTTAGTTTTTTAATGATCACTCGATTTATAAAAACTACTGCTGCACTGCGCGCTTATAAACTATTTCAGCTCCCAAAGATTTGGGTGGTCCATCCAGGGTTTACAAATTCAGCTATCGATTGTTCTAACTTTTACAGCTAGGTAACATCCGCTATGTGTCTGAAATTTAGTTTGTAGTTAGACATTTAAAAAATGGGTCACTTTAGGCCTAAACGAAATTTGTAAATATTAAAGATAAAGGGCTGAAGAAAGCTTGGTTGAGGGTGAGCGTTTTTACACTGTGAGACTAATTTTCCCCATTTTCCGCTTTAATAAAAAAAATATTCTCGCATTGGAGGTCGGAAAATCTACAACATTTGTTGCAAATTTTGGTCGGGCGGCGTAACTGTATAAATTTTTTTTTTTTTGAAAATGAATATGAAGCCGCCTTTATAGTCAATAGTGAGTCTTACCATGCCAGATTAACCGATTTTTTATTTCCTCATATTGGAGAGGGTGGCATAGGCGACATTTGGTTTCAACAGGATGGCACGGCGTGTAAGCCAACAATAAAGCAGTGATGCTATTTATAGAAAAAGCTAGGTCTCAATAATGGTCTTAAACTTTTCCAGGCTGTCGGGCGCAAGGATGTCGATTCATAAAGGCCGGGCACCTATTTCAATGACCATTTGTGTATATCCAAATAATAATAATGCACCGCAAAGTAAAATGGTAGAAGATAACTTTGTATATATGTATATATAACATAAATGACTCAATCAAGAAATGAGTGCACGGTCAAGGCCATGGATGAATGTGCGTAGGTATGTACATGCATATGTAGTACAGGCACAGTGTAACGCAACTGACCAAAATGGGGATTTTCTGCGAAACAATAGAAACGTTGATGCAGACTATTTGAAATGTACTATCTTGTGTATTAACTGTAATTTTGTATTTGTTACTAGTAATTTTTTTCTTCTTTCTTCTTTCCATTTCTTCTTTCTTCTTTTCCATTTTCGAACTGAAGCCTTAAACAAAGCGAATAGATCAGGGCATCACAACAATTGGAAAGCGATATGAATGGGCTTGAGAAGAAGGCCAGATAGGTGACTGCTGCTAGATGCGATTGCGGAAAGACTCAACGCAGTACAAACTAAGAAATTTAATTAAAAACTCTTATCTTAGACCGAAAGCGATTTTACATGGAATGCAAAAATTAATATAAAATTGCATGATGTATAAATATTTTTAAAATTTGCGCATATGACGTCAACTCCCACAAAAAATATATTATTTATATATCTATCAAAGAGTTTGTGTGAAGGTTGGAAACTTGTTATGAAAAAACATGTGTATTTACATTTTCTTGTTTATATATACGAGTATATATATATAATTGGTGTGTACACCCTTTTCTTGGTGATTGGCCGAGCTCCTCCTCCTATTTGTGGCGTGCGTCTTGATGTTTTTCAACAAATAGAGGGACTTAAAGTTTTAAGCCGACTCCGAAGGGCAGATATTTTTTATGGAGAGTTTTTTCATAGCAGAAACACACTCGGAAGGGTTGTCATTGCCTGCCGAGGGGCGGCCGCTATAAGAAAAAAGCGAACCAAAATTGCACTAGAAATCACTTTTTCATCTAGGTTCATTTCTCTTGTGGACTAGTGTAATAGTAGTATGATTACTAGTAATTCACAGTTACTAAAGTTTTTCCATATAATAATTGTAGCTTCTCACAAGTTCATACATACATACTTATTATACCCAATGCATTGAAGCTTAGAAGTTGTATGCACCTAATTTGTGTTGGTAAAGGTGGGCTACAACTCATAAAAGGTAGTGTTACCCAACAGATGGATTACAGATTGACTAGAATAAAAATAGTTTTACATTTACGCCCAAAATAATTTGTATCGTACAATTTCGTGTATCTTTTTGTTAATTTAGATTAAAGATAATATTCTGCAATGGGTAATCATTGTCTGTTTATTGGCATATGGAGTAGAAGAGCGTAGGTGTTGATTCTTTTGGTAAAATTGTCTATGACATTTGGCGTAGAAGAAATTAAGTTCTTGATAACTTCCCACTACTAACTACTTAACTACTTTAACAGCATCAAACAGAGCTTCCTTTGTTGTATGATTTTCTCTCTAAATTTTCAAAATTACAATCCCTCATAAGTTCTCAATCTGATTGATATCGGCAAATTGAGCTGGGATTTAATCGTTGCTGTTTTGACCTTCTTACTCGCCTTACACCGTCTGAATCTTTTATATTATTTGAATTCATCAGCAAGCAAGCAACACTGTTTTCCATTTCTGAACTGTCCAGTTAAGATGGAATTTGGCAAATTTAAGTCTTGCTTTCGTGTTTTTGGGCGAAATAAATGGCTTTCTCGTTGATCATCGACTGAACAGTCTGGCCGTCACTGCTCGACTTCCAATGGTCTTAGCACTACCTGGTAAATTGAATTCACTTTTTAGTTGTTAAGGGGACAGATTCCTGTAAACGGCCGTAGTTTCACTGATTTTCATTAAAATTATTTGAAATGAAGAAGTCAATATATATTTTTCAAAATTGGCATACAGTTTATTTATACATTAAAATAATATAAAAAAATGTTTTTAATTATTTAAAATGGCGGATGTACACTCAACTCTTCCAGAAAGGTCGCAGCGGGGCTTCTCAATCGGCGGGCATTGTAGCATCGGCGTCCGTGACCTGAGTACAAAAAACTAAAAATTTGCTTATTCATTAATGTCATAATTTCTACATGAATTAAACAAAAATGGAAAAAAAATCCTGGAGAAAATGCTTAAAAAAATGAATTTTGGGGCGAATTTTCCTACTACTTTTGCTTGGAAAATTTTTCGAAAACTTGTATTCACATTGAAAGTAGTATCATAAAAAAGATATGTGCAAAATTTCAGGGAGATCGGTCAATAACTTTTCGAGTTATCGTGTGCGCGTCTAAAGTTTGAATACGAGTACAACGTAACTATACCCAGCGCTCGAACGCAAAGAATAGAGTCGTCACGGTTGACGATCTATAATAAAGGCTGGTTAAATTTTAAGGGCCGATGTTGAATGTGAACCACACCTAAACGTCAAATTTTTTTCTGCATTTCATTCAACATTTTTCAATTCCAGATTAACTCAATTTGAACCATGGAAAGATACACAATCGAGCAACGCGTTAAAGTTATTCTGGCTTATTATGAAAACGGGCGTTCATGTCAAAATCAAAATCATTTTCAGTGATGAAGCACATTTTCACCTCAGTGGATTCGTCAATAAGCAGAATTGCCGCATTTGGGCGAATGATAATCCAAGAGTGATTGCCGAAAACCCAATGCACCCACAAAGAGTGACTATTTGGTGCGGTTTATGGGCCGGCGGCATCATTGGGCCGTATTTTTTCCAAAATGAGGCAGTTACTGTGAATATTGTTCGCTATCGTGAGATGATAACGAACTTTTTATGGCCCGAATTGGAAGATATGGGTGTGGACGATGTGTGATTTCAACAGGACGGAGACACTTGTCACACAGCTAACGAAACAATGGCTCTTTTGCGCGAAAAATTTGGCCGATATTTTGTTTCATGCGTAATTGAGCCATGCCAGTATTATCATAATGAAGAGAAATTAATCAAAATCAATACCGGCCCTTGAAACTTAACCGCCCTTTATAAGAAATACTTAAATTTACGTTCTAAAATTTTTTTTACATATTCTTAAAGGATTATATTAACATTTTATGAAAACAAAAAATATTTTTTTGTTTGAATTTTTGCATTTTTTTTTTTCAAATTAAAAAGCTTTTTTGAATATAGGTTAAGTCTACCCATCTTAAAGATATGCGTGTAGAGTGTCACGTAAACATAGTAATACTCACTGTTAACTAAATGCAGTGGGTACAAAAAGTTCAAGTTCCCCGTTAACTGGAATGCTTTATTTGTTTACATATGCAAGTGTTCGCCAAAGAAAGCTATCAAATTCCTAAGTCATATCTAATATATGTACACTTTGCAAACTGTATGTATGTATGCACTTGAACTCCCAGTTTGCATTCATTGCGAAATATGCAAGCACACGCTCGGCCCCCAGTGGCGCTTTACCATCTGATAAGCGATAAGCTAATTTGTCACGTAGACTCCACTTTCTGAGTTGTTATAAAAGTGTGTTTTATTTTTTCAGCGAATGCAAAACTTTTCCAGCAAGTGTTTATACTTTTATTAATTTGTACTACTTCCACTTGAATGGTGAAATTATCTTGAATTTCAGGAACCCCTCGAAATGCACAAGTCTATGGAGAATAGTCTTACAAGGTAATTGAGGCTGAATTACTTAAAATTAGGTAATTCGCTCTAAAAATTTTGTTTGGCGAATTACGTAATTCGAAGGGTAATTGGGAAGTGAATTACGAACGGGGGAACGAATTACGAATGGAAGAGCAAATTACGTGCCGTAGAACACAGCATTAGGCAGCATTAGTATGGGGGGAGGCGGGGGGCGTCATGTGCTAAAATTTATTACAGGTAACAATTTATTCCAGGTAAGAGAATTTTGTAAATGCTTGAAAAGGTGATAACCGCCTAGTACCAGGTCTGGATTATAAGGCTGATGTGTTAGAATTTCCCATGTCAGCGCGCATAGCTTCTAGAGCATTATGAGCGATGTATGCGGTCTGGCGTTGTATTGGTGGAACACAACACTCTTCATTTTCGTCATTTCTAGCCGCTTTCGGGCACTCGCCTGCTTCAACCTCATTAGTTGTTGACAGTATTGACAGTAGATATCCGTATTAAGTATCCGATGCGAGCAGTTCATAGTGGATAACTTTCTCGCAATCCCACAAGCAATTCGCAACAAAACCTTTTTGGCCATTAATGTGGGCTTCGTTTGAGCCGACTCACCGCCATTTTATCACCATGCTTTTCGGCTTTAGATCTCGTACTTTTTTTTTTTTTTTTTGTTTTTTTTTTTATATCTCCCCTTTATTTATTACAGTCTGTTATATATTACCAATATGCAATTTTTTGTACAATTAGGGTCTATTACGTTCTTTTACCAATGTAAGAAGAATCTGTTATTACAATATTATTATTGTTTTTTGTGATTACACTGTAAATCTTATAGTTAGATCAGTCGGTGTGAGTCGCTTTAATCTTCGTTTGATATTTTCTGCTATTTTACGCATTTCTTCGTATATGCTTAGTGCTACATTTTGTAATTGTTGCTCGGATAGGGTCTACGTTTAAGAATCGATGTATGGCTTCATTGGAAATAAACCATCCAGCATTTGTTATATTTCGTAATATTTTGAATTGTGTTCGCTGTATGAGCTGAATATTTGTGTTTTTAGCCGTTCCCCATATTTCTATTCCGTATTTCCAGACAGGAGTAATAATTGTTTTGTATATAGTCACCTTATTATAAAGTGATAGTTTTGATGCTCGTCCGATTAGCCAACTTAATTGCCGGTACTTATCCTTGATTTTATTTCTTTTGTTAATGATATGCTGCTTCCATGTTAGTTTTTCGTCAATAGTTATTCCAAGATATTTTGCTGCTGGGCAGATTTTTATTTTGTTGTTTTTTAAGGTAAGATTATATTTTTATGTCTTTTTGTTTGTATATATAACTTGTATAGTTTTGTCTTTATTAACTTCTATACCCCATTCGTCAAACCAATTTACTGTATTGTTTATTAATTTTTGAAGTGTAAAGGTCACCAGTTTTTCGTCATTGTTTGAGGCCATTAATACAGTATCATCCGCGAACGTTGCTATCATTGTATTATCGGTTGTCGGAGTTGGCACATCTGCGGTGTATATTAAATATAAAAGAGGACCTAATACATTGCCTTGCGGTACTCCAGCTGTCATTGGTAGAATATCGGAATATTCGTCTTCATATCTTATATAAAATTTTCGATCAGTTATGTAGCTCTTCAAAAGTTCAAAGTAGTTTTGTGGAAAGATTCGTTTTAGCTTATGCAAAAGTCCTTTATGCCAAACTTTATCAAAGGTTTTTGCAATGTCTAGGTATATATATATTGCATAGTCTGTGGATTTGTTGGACTGTTAAGTGTTGCCGTCTAAATCCGAATTGATGGCTTGGTATCACTTTTTTTTGCTGTCAAAATTGGTTCTAGTCGGTCGAACAATATTTTTTCAAACACTTTTGAAAGAATTGGCAATAGGCTGATGGGTCGATATGAGGCAGTTTTGGTGGCATCTTTTCCTGGTTTGGGTATGGCGGTAATTTGAGCAATTTTCCATAGTCGTGAGAAGTATTTAGTCTCTAACATGCAATTAAGATCTCGTACGTAATATGTAATTTTTCATCATCAGTTACCATCCTCTTAAAAAATCGACTTCTTTACGTTTCAGCAAATACGTCAATATAGTCCGAAAAGTATTTTGCACTCAAACATTCCGCTTCGTTTGGAGACCTCATCTTCGAGGTTTATATTACTAGAAACGAAATCACGAATCACCGCTTTGCTGTTGCTTTCGACATTATATTGGGCTCATAAATGGCACACTTTTTTTGGCCATCTGCGCCGATTTTTCATCTCGGTCGTTGTGGTATTGAAGTTTTGAAGAGTTTTCTCTTTTAAATACTAAACTGTTGAAGAAATTTTTTGGGGTATATAGTAATCATCATCAAATTGGCGTGACGCTCCGGGTTGAACCTTGACCTGTCTCTTTGTAGCGCAATATTACCTTTAAACGCTCATATTGTGTGGACAAATGCAATGGCTCATGAGGCACATATCTAACGGAAATTGGTCAGCACTTTTTACTCCATAATATTATGTATGAATTCGTGAATTTCCGACTATAGGTCATAACTAATAACGGGTGGGCCATATAGCGTTTGCTTTTTGAACCACCTATTTTTTTGAGAATGGTAACACAAATGACATGTCAAATGTGTTCATAATTTAATTAAAGGTTTGACATTTACGAAATGGGACGCTATACGCTTGAACAAAATTGGGAAATATTGAAAACCTATTTCCAAAGTGGTGAGTCTTCTTCTTCTTCTACGGTTACAGTAAATGGCGGGCTTTACCGTGACATGCTCAACGAGTTTTTGTTTCCAAAAATTGAAGAGGATGACATGGACGACATTTGGTTTCAACAGGACGGTGCAACTTGTCACACTGCCAAAGTTACACTCGAACTTTTGGCTACCGTTTTTGAAAACCGAATAATCAGCCGAAATTCCGATATCAATTAGCCGCCTCGGAGCTGTGATTTAAGCCCGTTGGACTATTTTTTGTGAGGAGCCGTTAAGGACAAATGGTATGCGAACCATCCAGAGACGATTGGTGATTTAAAACACATTCATGAAATTGGAGCCCAAACAATCGAAAATGTGCTTAAAAGTTGGATTGATCGATTGGCCTACTGTAAAGCCAGTCGTGGCAGTCATTTGAACGATATTATTTTTTATTCATAAATGACAATGTTCAATCTTCAAAATAAAAAGAAAGTTTGAAAAAATATTGATTCGTTTTTTTTATAGGCGATTCAAAAAGCAAATTTTACATGGCCCACCCTATACTTAGTGATCAGAGAGTAGGGTGGATTGTAAAAACTACCGCACTATATTTCGCTATCGCTTACATTTCAGTTCATCCGATTTGTTCAATTTGGCGTAGCGGCTTTGCTTTTATTGCGGTCTTACGACATTATTTTATTGCTATTGTTAGGTTCTATTATCGCTTATCAAATGTTTATATTTTGATTCGCGCCGACTGAAGTGTAGGCAGAGAAATTATAAAGTACTCGAGATTTCTAGACGTGCCGTAGGCCTCGTTAATTTTGCAACTGTTTTAAATATGTATATACATATGTATAAGTGCGAGTATATGTATAAGTCCAAACCTATGGCTTTTAACTACACGTACTGTGTGCTAGATGGCGCAAAATTAATCATAAATTTTTGTTTTTGAATAACTTTTTTACTAAAAGAAAAAAATTGATTCTGAATCGCTGTGTGTATATTGCAGCTGTTTAGTTCGATGAACAGCTGTTTAGTTTTTGATTGATTGATTGATTGATTGAATGTTAAATAGCGAATGTTATTTAAACAGCGATGAAAACATGTTGCCGGCAACATGTTGCGAGATTTTTCAAAGGCACATGTCACGGCCAAGAATTTTATCAGGAGTTTGACGGTTATTTCATGTCAAATGGGTATGCTTTACATGCCAAGCGCTGCACTTGAATCAAGTCATTAAAAAGATATCCAGTGCCAAAACAGAGCACCTGTTTAATTCTGCAGATATTTGTTTATTAAAATAAATATATCCAAGACTTGTCTTGTACTTTTTGCAAATACACCAACCAAAAGAGCTTGGCATTCCTTTTTCCCGAGTAGATAAGATTAAATAGTTTGTAATTTAGACAGTACACTGAATGAGATGTTGATAATGCCGTGTTCTAAAGCACACATACAAATGCATAGCGAGAAATTGTTTGAGAAAGGTTTTCGCAAATCCATACTTGGATGCTAACGAAATTGACGCTTTAATGGGGAATTTCTAATGGCAGTTCTACGTTTTTCTCGTCCAAATGAATGTATTACCATACTAAAAAATGAAACTAAAAGCCTCGTTAACCACAAAGAGATATTTTTTTGCTTCTTTGATTCTTCTGAAAAATAAAATCGCTGCCGGCAATTGTGATAGTCAGAAAGAGCAATTTCTAACCTGTGGGTTTGAGGCACTCCAGTTCAGTGTTTCAAAATGTTGATTGACCGGTTGCGAAAAATATTGTAAAGTAACCTTCTCGTGTCCCACATCGTCCACTTTTAATGAAACTATGCGGAAAACACATTTCCGTTTTTGGTTGAAGCAATTTTTGCAATTTGGAAACACACACCGTTGTAAAATTATAAAAGCACCAAGTAAAAATGCAGTTCATACTACAACAAAAACCACCATAAATTCCGCAAATTATCAATGAAATTTAGCGCTTTAGAATTTTTAGAATTAAAAAAAAAACTGAGTACGCAGCTTCATAGCGCATTAAATTTTAGTCAATATTATAAAATTCAAATTCAAATAATAAAAAACTAATAAAAGAAAACTATTAAAAAACTAATTTGAAAAAAATGTGAGGGTGAGGAGTTTTGCAAAGTTTTAAATTGTCAAACAATAATAAAAATCTAAGAAAAAGATTTATTCAAAAATTAAAAAAACAAAAGTTTAAAAACAAAATTTGAATTTAAAAAAAATTGTAAGCCAAAATTTTCAATACTGAATAAATCTGAAAATTATAAACTAATTATGCGAATGCCGTTATGAAAGCTGACGGAATTATTTAGCTTAGTCAAATTAATATTAATAAATGTGTCATTAATACCAAATAAATCTGACGAAAGAGGTGTTTTTGGAAATTTTATATAGTCAAAACTATTAATAAAAGATAAGAAAAAATCTATTCAAAAATTTAAAAATAAATCATTTTTTGGGAAAAAAAATTATTTTTGAAGGCATATTTCGACTTAAAAAATTAAAAATTAAAAAAAAATGTAAAAATGAAAAAATAAATAAAAATAAAAAAATCTAAGGTTCCTCTCTTTAAAAAAAAATCTAACCAAAATTTTCACTTCTGAATAAATCTGAAAATTAGTAAAAAAATTTCAATCGTTTTTCATTTTATTCCTATAAATAAAGCAAATTTTAGAAGAATTGACGACAAATGTCCAAAATACTTAAATCGATATAGATTTTTTTTCAAATAACACTTACCTTCGATTCGGCACTGTGAAACTTTTTTGGCTCTCAAAGTCAAATTCTGTGCTCCATCGCTAGACGTTTCTTATCATTTCTCGCGGGCTAGAAGCGATGGCGTATACCTAAGTGTCGAATAGAAACAGTAAAGCAAAGTATTCAAATGATTTTCCTATGACACAATCATTGAAATACTTTTAACAATGAAAAACACCTGCTGTAAATCTTACCCGACTATTTGGAATTTCCTTACAAACGGATATAACCGCTTTAACAATTTAAATGCCATTTCCGGCCCTTTCTGCATCGTCTAATTATCAAATTTCCCAAAAATTCTACTCAGCCATAAAATGAAAAGCAAAAATTTACTACACAAAAGTCGCAGATTAAAGTCGCAATTTTAAATCGTTCAAATAGATTGTGAATTTATTCGCAATTCCTAAGTTAACTAGCCTGGAATAAGTAAAGGGGTTTTCAATAGGTGCGCTCACAAATTGTGCGAGATATAGGTGATCGCTATACTGAGTCTTGTTATTTATCTAATGGGTGCTTCGTAATTTAACAACGTATCGAAATTGTTAAAGTTTATTATTAAAATCAGTCATCTGTTCGCCAAATGTTCGGGAAAAAAATTGTCTCCAGTGTTGAGACTCATTTCTGGTTAAAAGGCTTCGTAAACAAGGAAATTTTCCAGGTTCGAATAGATGAATCTTCTTGTAATAAATTTGTACTAATTTTTGGCTTTAATTTTAGTTCTTGAATAATTAATACTTACATTGGAAAATTATTCTAGAATTGTATTAAAACTGTCTCCATCGTACTTATGCACTTTTGCTATTGTTCAAAGAAGTGCCATTGTATCGAAAAATCCAGCTCTCTATATAATATAATAATATAACAACTGTAGCTATCGCGCAGACTGTTTACATGATTTAATTTCAAAGTTCAAGCGCTCTCAATGAAAACCCCTGTATTAGAGCTGACTGCAAATTTTAAACAGAGATAATGTTATCTCATAAATGTTTAAAATAAATTTTGTTAGGATTCTTTTTTTTTTGTTTTTTTTTGAAATTCACTCGTGATATCACATGATATTTAACACGTAGAATGAATAATACTTTTACTAAAAATTTTATAAAAAAAGTTAAGACTCAGATACACATCAAATTTCCACGCGTGGATGATTTGAACCTTGATGCTTGAGTTAAGGCTGCACAATTCGGCACTGAGCAAGTATAATGCAGGGGGATGGATAGCTCAGTAAATTTTCATGAGTTGGTTCAGGCACTCCAATTCATTTTAAGGAGTCATGCCAATCACCTATGTCATTTTACTCTTTGAATCTTAGACTCATTTGTATCGTAGACTCTGCTTATTTGCCATTTCAGGTGGCTGGATGGCTGTTGAATGGTATTCGTTTCGTTCTTGGTAAAAAAATCACGGATAATTAGGGCACAGTGTGACGGCGTGTGTTGCAAAATCCAGGAGTTGTTTTCACACATATCCTTTCCTGTTTTGGCGAATTACTTCATGTAAACGCCTAATAACGCACAAATTGTAGTCCTCATTAACCGCCTGAGCTGCTGGCAATAAATCATTGTGTACAATAGCTTTGCAATCCATAGAAACCAAGAGCATCGCTTTCTCTTTTTTGGTCTTGGTTCATTCGCAGCTCTCCACTCACTCACCTGATGTCTGGATTGCGCGTCGTACTCTCGTGCCCACTAATGATGCGCTTCATGAATGTTGGGTGGGATTCTGCCTTGGAAATCAGGTTTTTGGCGATATCAGCGCGGTCCGTTTAATTCAGGACTAACTTTGCAGCAACACGGCGTAAACTCAAATCATTAACTACAATGTCTTGAACGCAGCCATAAGCAATATTCAAGACCTCTGCCAGCCCTTTGATGGTTAATTTATTGATATTTTCTTCAGTTTTCGACGTCGACGGCCCGCAACTACGTTTATCATCCTCGATGTACTTACGATCTCTTCTGAAACATTCATGCTACTCTTAAAGAGCCGTATTTTTTTAGAGTCTCATTACTGAAACAGTTTCCCAACATTTCTAAAGTGATCGCACCATTTTTAACGCAAAATTTACAATACAAACCCGTTATTGCAAATTCAAATCAATTTTTAGAACTGTAAAATATCGAAAGCACCTGCAGAAGTAAATTTACTCAAGGCGGCGTAACTTTTACTAATGTCAAGTAATGGCGATACAATTTTGGTAGGCCTGTTGATCACAAGTGGCAAGTGGCAACCTAACACAAAAAAAACAGAACTCAAATCAGCTGACTTAGAGCGTCATGGTGCTAAAATATCCTTTAACTCCGGATAGAGCGTAGGACCAATATGTATAAGAAATTAACATCTAACACATTTTTTTATTTTTGACAACCCTAAGGCAGAGTTTGACAGTTGCTCGCTTATGCGGGAACATAAATGCTTTTGGTGGGGAAAAAAGTGTGTGAGTTCGGGTATGAGAGGGTATACGCTTAAAAGAGAAACATTTAAAAATCTCACAAAACCCCTTATGTGGTACTGAGAAAAATGACCGCTTAAGAGAAAATATATGTACTGTAAATGTTTACATGCAAGTATGAAATGTTTTTATCTCGAAAGCATGATTTTCTACTTAAACGCTTATTGCTTTTGACCACAGATTTTATTAGTTTTACGCGCCACAGGTACGAATGCTGCGTTGTTGCAAAATACACCACCTTGATACAGAAGCGCCCGTAAATCGGCCCAATATGTAAATGTGCTAAAAAAAAAACTATTTACGAATATATTAAGCGACAAAATGTCGGCATAAAAAAATCACCCACATTTAAATGACCTAAATATCAAATATTCCAAATTTCAACACCTACAAATTGTCAAAGAAACCCAATGAAAATTGCAATGGAGCAACAACATAAATTTACCGTGAGCTTGGCGCCAATTCACCAGAAATGAGAAATCAGAATACAAGTACCTACTTACATATGAGTACACACACAAGCATGCACAACAGTTCTCTGAATAAATAGAAAATAGAACAGAAATGCACCGCAAGAATTTTAAAACACCAAACCAAATTCAATAGCAAAAAGACTAAATTATTCATATATCTACGAGTCTATGCAATGTATTTTTGTATGTGCATGTGCATGTATGGGTGTGTGTACAGCGTAGTTTCGCAATTTGAATAGCGCGATTTTTCGTTGTGGTGCAAAATTGCAAATGCAAGCAACAGTTGATGTGGCAGCATGCGTGCAACATGTGGCTCTGACTGTAATGTACGCGCAGCGAATCAAATTTTATTTATGTATTTATACAAACATGAAACGTAGTGAAATTGAATTTAAGGTATTTTGAATGTGCAATCGTGACTGACTAACGGTTGGCATAAGAGATGAAGGGCAAGCAAGTGGTGCGGAATAGTGGCAGTGCAGTAAAACGAGCTGTCGTCGAGTAAAGCAATTGCTTACACACACGCACGCACACACACACATGTGCCCCTAAATTTGCATACTGTACCAGATGCAGTGCACACACGCGCCATAAAATCAACAGCAACTACAGCAAACAACAAAATTATTGCAAAAACAAAAACCAGTATGCCACTGCCATTTTTGAATAGATAATTCGAATTGTAATGCATTTTGAGGTGGGTGGTGGTTGCATGGCAGTATGGCGTGGCTGCTAACTGTCCGCTGTTGGGCGGGCATTTGAGGTGAGGCAGGTAGGAAATTGATTGTCGCTCGCACCCGGCGATGCAGCCGACAGCTTTGCCGCATACGCCCTGGCTGCTTAAGGCGAACTGAGTGGCACGTGTGCGCAAGCATTTGATTTGTATGCTAATATGTACACATGTATGTGTGTGGGTGCATAGTTAGAGTAAATTATGCATTTAATAAAGCATTGGGTAGCTAAACACCGCTGAGTGCTTTTTGTATTATTGGCTATTGAACTGCACACCGAAATTGTTAATAAACATTTTTTTGGTGATATTAAATTTATTTTATTTTATTATTTAAGTGCTTAGAGTGACTTTTTTGTATAGTTCATTGTTTACTGTTACATTTATATATTTGTTTACATTTTCAGTTATTTCTTTAGGTACTCCGTCGTTAATAGTGCAGCGACGGCAAAGCCGGTGGGGCACTGAATCGAGAGGCAGATGGACGACAAAACTCATTCTAACAATAAGCAAATGTGCTCAGGGGAGTGAACTATTTCATGCCTCATATCCACTCGGTCCACGTACACTTCCGGAAATACATATACGGCATGGGTGAGGTAAGCGATCACAGGTGCACTTTTTTTACTTAGCGACAGGCGGCTCGTGGAAAGAGGTGCTCTGACGGAGTAGATGGGCGACATCGCCAATATAATCAGCAAAATACTTAAAGAGGAGGACAGCCGGAATGCGGTTAAAAGATGCATTGAAAACGTATGGCGGAGAAAAGATAGACCTCGGCATAGAGACGTAAGAAAACGAGCCAATAGCATGAAACTGAAGAGGAGGAGGGACAGTTTTGGTGGCCGCACCAATAAACGCAGTAGACGACGGGCGCTGTAACTGCGAAGACAAAACAAAAATGTCGGAAAAAGTAAGGGAAAGTTGGGGAAGTGTGCTGGTATCTGCATGTATCAGAGAGACGTTATATGTATGGACAGTGGCGACAGTTGCTTTTGTATGGAATCGCCCACCGACCTTATTATTCATTATATATTTATACTTATTTTTTATTATATATTTTATGTCGGATGTTTTTTCTGTTTAAAAAAATAATAAGCTTTCGTTATTTCAAAAAAATGCACCAGACCGCCAGGAAATCAGAATCAACGCGATTTTTTAGCCATTTCAAACTTGCACTTGGAGAAGATGATAGCAGTAAATAAGTAAGTAAACTTGCACTTCAATGCTATAAATCTACAAATTCGAAATTCTTCCAAAAATTCTGATTAAAAATTTAGAAAATTTGATGAAAATTTGTGAATTTTTTTTTTATTTGTTAGTTTTTTTATAATTTTCACAATGTTTGAAACTTGACTTCATATTGTTTTTTAGGAGAAATTTTAAAATTAAAATCAAATCCAAATAAGAAATACGAAATAAATAGTCAAAACATTTCAAAAAGTCTCTGTGCTATGGCTTCTTAACGCACTGTAATTATATCAGTACATATATTTAAAAAAAAAAGTTTCTCCTTCTCATAAATAAGATTATTTTACTTATCACCACAAAAATATCCACCCAAATTAATATTCCCTATATTTACACATAAATGCCTATGCACGTTTGTTCGTACCAGCAAAAAATGCTGTGACTTCACTTAGTGGTTACTCGTCACAATGCATATTGTATTAAGTCTTGACAGTGAGTGTCCGCTTGCATCGATTACATCATTCACATGCGCTCAGCTTTTCGCTACCGATTAGTTAAACAACAGCGAAGTGCAGGAAGATCATTCTGACACTTTTGCTAATAAATATTACATCAGCTTGAACGCAATTAGACTCTATTGACAGCCTGCTTTAACTAGAAACATTCCGCGACCACGTGTCGAAGTGCTTAGTAAAATTTACTGGCATATTTAATGTACCAGGTAGGAAAGTGATGAGATAATAAACAAAAATTTAAATACGAAGCCATAAGTTAAGGTTAAGTGTTATCAGTTCTAGCAACCTAAAATCTGATAATAAGAAATAAATTTTCTAAATACATATGTGCGAATATATATCTCTACTGAGCTCAAAAAGTAAAGTGAGTTTTAAATTTAAGTTGGCAATACTGATTTTAATTAACAATTGTGCCAAACTTTATGCTTTTTGAAAAATAAAAATCGCTTTGAGTGATTTTCATAGTATCCGATTTTCCTCAGTAAAGAAGTTGCATTCAATTTTGCTTGTCTTGCAGTGTCTTTCATTGAGAATGTTGCGAAAAGCCTGCGGTGACTAGCCTGAGTCACAAAACCAAAAAGGAAAACGTGCAAACAAGTCACAGAAAGTAAAGAAAGTGTGGAAGATGAATAAGCTCGTCCAGTACGCACAGCAGTCACAACTGATGAATAACAGGTCAAGGAAATCAAATATTTAGAGCTCAAAAATATTCGTTTAACAATTAGAGACCTCGCTGATACTATTCAAATAATTAATTTGGACCATGCCAAACCAGGGTTGCAATTCGGATCACAAATTAACGGAAATGTGAAAGTGTTTTAAAGAACTCATCCATATTGTATTGGCAAATTGATTATAGGAGCAGAAGCAAAAACGTAAAATGGCGACTCTGCGTCCAAAAGATTTCAATTGCAAACAAATCCATACGCAACCTTTTGAGCCGCATCAATAATAAGCACCCCACGAAAAGAATTGACACTGGAACCGAACGATAATAATAACAATACACAAGTGTAAGGTGAGGCGAAGTAGAGAAACTCTTTCTCAACAAATATCGTTCCATAACCATTGTATTCAGCTGGCTCATGAAGCCGCTTTGGGGACAACGTTTCGATACGATTGAAGATATAAAAATCGCTAAGCGTTTTGAAGACCATTTCGGAAATTAGCAATTGGCTCGAGAATTGGAACATTATTTTGTATCCAAGAATACTTTGAAAGTGACGAAATAGATTTAGAATATTAAAAAGAGGTTTTTTTGAAACCAGAAGAAATTTCGCCATTGAATTTATGCCTATCAAAAATATTTTAATATTCTATAACAAATTTATTGTTTATAATTGGTGACATTAAACCTCCTCTCCGCTATAGTAAGGAAGATGAAGGTGCCGAATACTCTGAAGGCAACCGAAATAAACCGATTTACCTGCGGGGTACGACTCACTTACATATAAATGGATGTATCACAGATAGATGAACTGTATTTATGTATCGAATTAGTGTCTAGTTTATCAGCGTTGATTGATAGGATATAAATCTGCTACTATATAACAGAATACGAGTGTATGTGTTCGAACATATTTATTTATATATTTTCAAATAATTTTATGAACATTAAGACCTTAGTTATACATTCGGGCATACATTTACAAAAAAGTTAAAAAGTTGTGAAGAAAGCAGGATTGGAGTAGCACACTGATACAATTCAGCACAGGTGGAACAGTGGGTGTCAGTTAGTCATAGAGTAAAGAAAACTAACATGAGAAGGTCGATGAACGATCTATAAATAATAACGATTTTAAGAGAAGCACATAAGAAGTTAATGTCATGGTTTAAAAACGTCTTATGGTGTTCTAGCAGCATCCGGTTAGAGAAGAGTAACAGGCGCATCTGGCTACGCTTTTACATAGATGGCTTTACCATTCATATCGATAACTCGAAAGTAGGCCATTGAATGTAACCGGCTCCTATTTGTTGCGAATTAGACAACTATGCAGTTTGCCCTACAACTTCACCAGTGCAACTGTCAATGATTCGCATCACTTATCTGTGGAGACTTGGCGAAAATATTCAAATGAGTTGAAGATTTATAACTTTCAGGAATCGTATACTAAATACTTTTTTTAGAAACTTTAAGTTGTAAATTGCAATTTAATTGTAATGAAACTTGAATTTTACGATCACTTACTTCCGAAAACGAACATGCAAATAAAGATGAAGACATATATGTACTTATACGAGTACAAACAAATACCCAGCATGCGCTGCTCCCCGCTAAGGGGCTAATTATATACTAAATAGTAGAGAGCAACCCAATAACCAATCCAAGGACGTTAGATTACAATGTTTGGTCATCCGAAGCAAAATTGTGAGAGTAACTTCGGATGTCACGAGGCATTCGGCAACAGAATTCTGCCCGCTTCTTTCACACGTATTAACACACTCAGCGATGCTGCGTTGATTTTTTTTCGCATATCACCAATACAGCTTTTCCATAAGAAAACCGCCGTCATATCCCCAATCAGCTTCGTTCAATTGCTGAGAGCCGGTTAACGCTCTGATATTGCCAACACTTTTGCATACTGCGCATAGTGTAACCAATCAGCTGGTTTAGAAATCAGAGAGCGTACATCATTCAGTTTTGTTTTGTGGAGAGTAACAAACTTCGAGCTGTTTTTTTTTGGAATATTTGTACCTATACAATAAATACAAGGTGGCGCAAGAAGTACCTACTAATTTCCTTTTGTTCTAATTCTCAAAATAATTTTAAAAAATTTAGTTTTTAATGTTCACTTTTCTTTTTTTATATTTCAAAAATGATGCCTGAAAAGTTTTACCACTTTTTATGCCATTTTGCGACACGTATTTCAAGATATCCATAGTGGTCTACCATCTTTAGCGAACGCATTTCCAAACCACTCAATTATTAATTTCTAAAGATATGTATATACATATGTACGAAACATACATGCATACACACATAAGTTCAAAGCTAAGTTGTTGTAGTTTAATCAAATTATAGCTCATAAATTGGAATAGGAGGTCAATTCCGTAGGCGTGGCTGGACGCATGAAAGCATACTTGAACTAAAAATGATCGCAGACACTGTGCGAATGCTAGAATGAGCGAATATTAATATGCCACAAACACACACACACACATGCCACTAATTAGTGACCATAGCTTGGCTGCAAGCGGAAAGCGGTAATTAAATGGGGGTCAAATTAATTTCAATTTAAAATGGAACAGAAAAGTAGCGTAAAGTGGCGTAAGAATATGGCAGAGAACCGGTTGAATGGCATGGCATAGATTCCAAATGAAAAGAAAATGCTAAACTTGCGCTTGCACTGAATTAAAACACTCGCTATGAATGTCAGAATCGCTCTAGTAGTTTTACATAAATATGGTACGATGAATTATGGCAGACATCAAGTGGGCGAAAGTTAAAATATGACTGAATTTGTTATTGTTATACTACGAACATACATGCATTTGCATGCTTTTAACTATGTATGTGTGGTTACATAGGTGACATACATATATGAATTACAAAAAATGCAGAACGAACGTGAAAACCAGAATTTAATTGCCGTCAAGAAAACAGAAAGCTCATAGCACAAATTTTGGGAAAGTGAAATTCTAAAACTTTCTAAAAAGGCAATTTTGGCTTAAATTCTCAAAATGCGCAACAAAAACGGGTCGTAATTGGTTTTCATAAACTGCAATACAATTACAACTTCATAAATCACAATTAATTCGTACTCCTAAGATTTCTACTAATATACGAGTACGAGTGAGAATCATGGAAGGCTGAAAAATACGTTATGACTTCACAGCTGTTATGACCTCATCATTTGATGAAAAACGCTTTCCACGCATGATTTTTTTTGTCTGGAAACAGATAGAAGTCGCCAAGGGTCAAATCCGGCGAAGACAGTGGAGGCTCCAATAATTTCAGCTTTAATGAATGGAGTTTGTCAGCCAGCTCTCGTGACACGGCGAATTATTCTGATAAAAAACATTTTTTTTCTCTTGTCAACTGGATATGTTTCCTTCAGCTGTTCTAAAAGATTACAATAATATTCAGAAGTCATGATTTTACTGTATTATTTTATTTAATCCATAAACGAAATTCCTTTCCCATCCCAAAAAGCCAATGCGAACACCTTCTGGCCCAGGTTCACATTACTCTTTAGGCTCTTGTTTCGATTTAGGCTTGGTTTCAAGTCTCATCCATAGTGATGAATAGCCAGTTAATCCTTTCGAAAATGCCAGAAAGTCGCAATCGAATGTGTTTTTCTTCAATTGTTAGCGAAAGCGGCACCCATTGGGAACACAGCTCTCTGAAACCCAATCCTTCAATCGAAATATAGCTTACAGTGCCCAATGAGATGCCTAGAGCTTCCACTAAATCTCTTTCAGTCACTTGACGATTTTGTAATACGATTTCCGGTATGTTTTCTGCAATTTCTGGTGATGTTGCTGTTTTTGGACGTCCTTAACGTGGATCATCTTCAAGGCTTGTACGACCAACCCATCTTTCTACTGCATTTAGGCATGGCGAAAAGCCCTTACACACTTTCAACATTCATTCATAAATTTTCTTTGCTTTTAAACCTTCCAAAAATAAAAATTCAATCACTGCACGATACTTGATTTTGTCCATTGTCAAAATACTGTGACACGTCGACGCTAAGTGGATTTAAACAAAGAATGAATTGACAGATTGAAATGAAATTTCACATTCGTTCATATGAAGAGTGTACCAACAAAGAAAAAAAATGTAGGCTGGTAGCGACCCCCTCTCTGATCGAACCGGAATACTTATTGATCAACCTAGTATATTCGAATATAAGGCAAATTGAGGAGTGAGAACGATTTTAAGAGTGTCTCTACGCCAGCGCCACCTACCAGATTTTTATATGAAAATACTCTCGCGAATATTTCCTATAAGCTGATGGCCTAGCCGCTAATGCTTTAAAATAATTGTGATTTTAATTCATTTTCCAATTTTAAATAAAAAAAAATATTTCCTACACATTTGAATTCAATTGGTCAGCTCGTTTTCGATTTTTTGATCTTTGCACATACAAGCGGACAGATATTCATTTTCATATACGCATGCAGAAGAAGAAGCATACAAATCAAAGCCTTTTGTAAACACCTCGTAAATTCCACATTCGCCCTGGTTTACTTTTTACATCAACTGTGACAAAGCTTATCAACGCCACGCATAAATCAAACACACTTCACTTCAAATGGATTGCGTTAAAAGCAAAATTTGTGCAAACTACATACACGCATACATACATACATACAAACGCAAAATGCTCGACCAAAGAAAGAAAGAACGCATTAAAATGAAAAATTGCAAATGTTGAAGCTATGAGCATTTTCGCTTTGATATGTAAACCAATAAAAAAGTGAGGCAAGGAGGCAAAGCTGTCATGCATTTTGGCAGTAAATTGGCGGAAGCACACATTTCGTGGCTCATCCCCATGCGTGCAAGTACATAAACAGCAACTTGCAGCATGCCACATGCCGCTCGTTAATGACGGTTGTTGCATTCTTCTACTTTTTTTGTTGTTGTTTTTTTTTTTGTGTTTTTGACTGACAAATGGACTTATAGAACACTTCACACGCATAGGTAATGAGCCGAGAAATGGCCAAACTTAGTACAAATAAAACATAAATATGCAAATGGAAAATATTGTGAAAGTATGCGTAACAAATTTTGCGCCAGTTTGCAGAAAATTAGAAAGCAAAAAATAAGTAGAAAAAGCTAGCGTACGAAATTTCATTCATATGAAGAGAAGTAATGGTGCAGTTAGTGGGGAACGAGGAACTCATACGCAAAAGCAGCATCTGCCCATAGGTATTTTGCAGTAGTGTACCTACAGAAATCAGCTGCTTTTGTGTATTTTTTTTTTTTTTTTTTTGGAAATATTTGTTTATTGTTTGCTTACTTAAAGACCGCCATTGACAGTAGTTGCACGCAATTCCACTAATGCACCTTATCACTTACGATTTTACAGAGTACTAATAAACGAATCTAAGTGGAACCAAGCATGAGTAGTTCCTTTTCCTTTTCTTTTTCCTTTAAGTAACTGAGTTCTATAATTTTTTTCCTCGTGTTTCGTAGCCCTGTCCTAGTAATGATATTAAATTTTTAATATAGTTAGTATAAGTTTAATAACGGCCGCCATAGCCGAATTGGTTGGTACGTGACTACCAATCGGGAGTGCCTAGTTTTCGTAATGAAACAGTAAAATGATAGAAACAGTCGCCCGTTGGCGGGCAATGGCAAACCTCCGAGAGTATTTTTACCATGAAAAAAAAAAATTGGCGGCCGCCGTAGCCGAATAGGTTGGTGCGTGACTACCATTCGCAATTCACAGAGAGAACGTCGGTTCCAATCTCGGTGAAACACCAAAATTAAGAAAAACATTTTTCTAATAGCGGTCACCCCTCGGCAGGCAATGGCAAACCTCCGAGTGTATTTCTGCTATGAAAAAGCTCCTCATAAAAATATCTGCTGTTCGGAGTCGGCTTGAAACTGTAGGTCCCTCCATTTGTGGAACAATATCAGGACGCACACCACAAATAGGAGGAGGAACTCGGAGAATAAATAGTTATTTAGAAAAAAGTGCCCAATTTTCTAAATTTGTTTCAAGTGCAAGCAGGCATAGTTTTACGCAAAAATCAACTTCAGATTTTCAGATTTCTGCGTTTTTAACTAATAAGCGACATTTTAGCCATTTCAAATCTTAGTAAAATTATGGAATTTTATTTTTTTATACTCACTCCCCATACAAAAAAATTGGTACTGTTTCGTGGCTATAAAATATATTATATTATTTTTTGAGACCAAAATATTTTGGAAAAATATTAAGATTTACGTCAACTGGACCGATGTATATAAAAACTCGAATTTTGGAAGTATTTTCAACTCGGCCCAGATCACGTAAATCTTTGCATTTTTCTGAAATATTTTTGCAGATGCCTTAGGTTAGTTTAGGTTAAAGCCGCATTCCACTATAAGGCACACTCAGGCTCATAGCCCATTGCAATGTCACACGGCGAATTTCTAACTAACATATTTTAACTACATTCGCATTGTTATTTTCCTTTAACTACAATTTTAACGATTTTGCTATTCGGTAACCCGTTTCGTAACTAAAATCGATAAGGCAAAATCAGCTGTTTTAGTCAGCAAATCGATTATCGCAAACGAAACGACAACAATTTTCGTGTATGTATTTGTATTGTATATGTATATATTTTTATACTTAAAAACTTGTGGAAAAATTGACACTATATTTTTTATGCAGATTTAGTAAATATGGATATGTTGAGAAAAAATTTGTAGCTATGGCTGAGCAAAAGAAGTTGCTTACATTTTGCCGGATACTGTGTGTATGACGTATACATTTGTATGTACGTATGTTATTTAGGTATGTATGCTGTTGATCGCTTATATTTGGATGATGCAATCAAGTTGTCAGCTGTTCTGAGCACACTTTCGCGTAAACACTTCGCTTCAGCCACAAGTTCCGTACTACGTGCAAATGGGAACGCCGCCACTACTTCTGCAAGCCACCGGAGCTGCTAATGTTAATAGTACAAGTATACATACATACGTAGAAATTATGATAATGTGAAAATAGTTGATAATGAAGCTAAAACTTTGCTAACAGACACACATAAATATTTATTACTTTTTTACGTTTTTTTTTAAGCCATAAATTCTTCTTTTCGTAAAAAAAATTGTATGTCCACATTCTGCTAAGATGTGACTTTGGTCAATGAAACCGTTGGCCAAACAAATTATCTTTATGTGTGCCAAAAATAAATTTAGACTTAGTTAAAAATAGTTTTGCAAAAGCAACAATCAAACGGCCTGAGTAAAAGGTTCATCATCACCGAAATTAAAAGCCAAGAATTTTTAGTTAATAAACAAATGACGCTAAAACGTTTTTTTTTTCACAAATCAAAATCAAATAAACAAATCACAAGCACGTAGCTTAATCTTGTTGACATTTCAAAGGGGGCTGGTTAATTCCTTCACTGGAAAGTATGCAGATATCGCACAGATGTTGATAGAAATTTATTGCTGGCACTTTTAAAATTACATATTTGAGTATTTATATATTTGTTTATTTAGTTCTTTTTATTGAAAACGGTGTGACACAGCTTGCACGTACGAGCACATTTTACAGGGGCCGCATCGGCAGATAAAGGAATGTATTGGCAATTATAGACAAACTGCCTGCATTACGGCATACTTCTGTCGTGATTTCGTTATTTATTTTAAGTCACAATAAGCTTTACTTAAGATTTCTTTAAACGATAGTCAGTAAAAATATAATTAGAAAATTTTTAAATATGAAAACTAAAGTAGTAAAAATGGTTTAAGTGAGCTATTATTCAAAGTCAACTTCCATATTTTATTTTATTTAATTTTTTATGCATATTTGAGAAGGTTAACACTGCCGTAATTTTGAGTCTAAGCTTCAAGCAAATCAGAGAAAAACTGGGGAAGTTATACAACTTTGACTGAAAGAATTTAGCAAGGGCAACTTGGTATTAGTGAAGCTTACGGCTATGCAAAATGACGCTGCTCAGAGTTGGGATGGACTTCTCTGAACCTTTTGATACCAAGGGAGGTTTGAGACGGCGTGACTCACTGTCGTGTGACTTCTTTAACCTGATGCTGGAAAAGATCGTGCCAGCCGCAGTACTTTCTGGCTACGTTCAAATAAAATTATGTGTAGAGCAAATTAATGTATGTAACATAATATGTAACATTATATGTAATTATGTATAAGGACTTGTAGTTCTGTGCTGTTCCGCATTAAAAAGATTTCGAAATTATATAATTGATATGACTAGTAAAAGTCAAAAGAAGCTTCTAAGTCCAATATTTCACTCACCGATCTCAGACAACAATAAGAGATAAAGTAAAATGTCTTCAAAGGAGGAAAACACTTGGCGAAAGTAACGTGGTAGTATTTTGAAATATTTAAAAACATTTGATTACTAATATACCATGAAAGAACTTTATCAAGCTCATTTTGGAGCATTAGTGAATCGAATGAGTTTCTTACAATAGAATGGATTTTAAGGTCATCAGCATAAAGTGAAAACTTGGCATTTGAAAAACAGTCTTTTTATTGTCATTGATAAGCAAGAAAAATAGCAGAGCACTCAAAATACTACCTTGTGAGACTCCAGATGACACAATAAGAAAATATGGCCGATGATAGTCACACAACTACGATTCAAGACATAGAACTTAAACCAACGCAGAAATTTAGGATGGAAGCCAAGGTATGACTTATGTACTCAGTTCTTCAGAATTGAAGGCGAAACTCTGTCACAAGCCTTGGAGAAACCCGTATATTGACAGCAGCGACCTGGAAACGCATTCTTACACTCGTGCAATCAGACGTTGTTCAGACGGAAACGAATATAAGCATTGGTCGCGTTGATTTTTTCTTACATCACCAACACAAACTCAGTTTTGTCATAAGCAAATCCCTCTCCCATCCCCTGTTATGTCAGCAAATCAACTGATTGCTTCAAACTGAGAATTGGTTGAGAACTGGTTAACGGTCTGATTTTGGTCACACCTTTTGAATTCTCTCCACCGTCTTCTTATTTCACAGCAATGTAGCGTCATTTGGTTTTGTTTTTGAATAGCCTGCTTTATAAGTAGACAAGTTTTATAAATAAAAGGTTTGCAAAAGTAGTTATTTGTAAATTAAATAAGAAGCAAATTATTTTGAAAATGACTTCTCTGGAAACATTTCAACGAATAAACGCCAAAATTCTTTCGAGGTATTTTATATGGTTTGAGAATATTTTAAAGTGCTGAATATTAGACTAATGTTTTTATTACCGTCGGTATGTAAACTATGCATATACATATATTCGTTTACATATTTACATATATACATACACACATGCACACCTTCTTTATTAGCTCTATTAAGTCATTGTTTACTTGATTACAAAACTTTTCTAACGAATGAAGTCAACTGTTTACTTTAATTCAGAACTCAAACTAAATAATATCAACAAACTTTTCGAAAAAATTCACATACTTTGCCAATATTTATTTAATAATTTAAGAAATACATTTTTTTGTAGATATCATAAATGCTTGCAAGTGAAAATGAGAACTTTATTAGTAAAGCAAATACTTATCAAAACAGCTCAAAAATGTAAGCAAAGTAGAAGCTTTGCAATAAACACGAAAGGAGCATAGCAAATGCGTAAGCTAAAAAAGTAAATAAAATAATAATAATAAAAAATAATAAATGTGGAATCGACACTTGTATCACCCCATTGACATTGAAAAAAGTGTTGCCAGGTGTCGGAATGTGCTGCGATAACAAACACCAATCAGCATGAGTTACAACAAATAAGAATACACTAAATTTGTTTTATATGCACACATGTATATATGTAGGTGTGTGTATGTTTGTTTGTTTATTTGAAAATAAAAAAATCCTTAGTGAATTCTAAAACAAAAAAACAACCTGCCTTCTGGGCATCTGCCAATTTGTGGGAGGTCAAATAAGCATTAATATGTATGAAGATCTGTTTGCCTGCTACATTGTGCTATATGATTTCGTAAAGTTCGAGGAACTTAATATATAAAACCGTGAATGTATGTAAAGTGATTGCTGCTACAGCAAAAGGTGGTTTTGAAATAAAAATTCATTTGTTTAGTAAATATATGTATATATATATGTATTTATATGTATATTGGAATACTTTATACCCTGTAGAGGTCGATCCATATTTGACGCATGAGAACAGCGTTTGAAATTGCTTTCACTCTTTCATTTCATTTGCTTCGGTTGAACTTGGGCTTCGAAATTTGAAGCTGCCATAGCGAAAGCAAAGCAATACCAAAAATACAAAACCGAAGCTGTGCTGTCACTTTGCTGCGTAGATTTTTACAGCACAGCGACATCGATTTAGAAAAAGCCGGGGTTACAAAATTTCAGGTAGCGTGTGTTTTTTGATTTTCAGAAGTTCAACAGTCTTTTCAAATTTTTTCATTAAAATATATGTCATATTATGCCTGGTACAATCATTTTGCCAAGGTTCCTCGAGGTGCCTCGGTGCCCAAAAAAAATTTTATTTTAGTATAGTATAGCTTCTAGTTAAACCAAGAAAATTAAAACCAAGAAAAAAAAGTGAGAAATTCAACAATTTTTCGCTAATTAAAAAAAAAAATCATTTTTTTGGAAAACAAATTCACTTTAGATTGTTTAAAAAGTGGGTTAATCATAACTTTCTTACAGTTTTTTAGGTTCAACTAGAAGAGAATTTAATTCCGAATACAATCAATGTTATCTCGTTTCGATAGGACGTTTAACTTTTTCCCTATCTTTCCCGCCAATTAA
Source organism: Anastrepha ludens (assembly GCF_028408465.1). Classification (NCBI taxonomy): domain Eukaryota; kingdom Metazoa; phylum Arthropoda; class Insecta; order Diptera; family Tephritidae; genus Anastrepha; species Anastrepha ludens. Next base: position 111,706,048 of record NC_071500.1, on the reverse strand, counting down.
GAAAAATCGTCAAAATAAAAACCGAGAAATCGCACTTCGAGCGATCTGGTCGCTGGTACGAGTATACCTGCTCGACGCTTGCTCACAATTTCTTCGTATTAACTCCGAAAATATTTTGAATTTGCTTCTGAAATTTTGAGGACACATTCTTGGATAGTTTGGGGAGACATTTTTGTAAAAAAAAAATCGATTTTTTGAAGCCTCTAAAGCAGGCTCCCCCCTTAACGAAAAACTTTTTGTGCTGTGCTTTAGCTTTTGTGCTATTGAAATGTGCGCAGCATGTCAAAGCCGAAATTGTATTCAGAAAAAATTTCGCAGCACAGACAGAGCATATTTCTTATTGCTATTACTATTTTGCTGAAATTTTTCGAAACGATGCATAGAAACTATGAATAGCTAAGTGAAAAGTGAAAGTGAAACTTCGATATTCGCTGACCAAGATTTTATTTGATATAATGCAATTGATTGGGCGGCCGCCGTAGCCGAATGGTGCGTGACTACTCGAACCTAGGTTCGAATCTCGGTGAAACACCAAAATGAAGAAAGGTTTTTTTCCAAAAGTGTTCGCCTCTCGGCAGGCAATGGCCAGGATCCGGGTGTATTTCTGCCATGAAAAAGCTACTCATAAAAATATCTGGCCTTCGGAGTCGACTTGAAACTGTAGGTCCCTCAACCCAGAAAGGGTGTTTGCGCCATTTATGATATATATATATATATATATAATTGATTAGGTTAATGACCGTAAACAATATCTAGGAGATGGATGCCGCTTTCAATGCCACACTTTTGAACTTTTTTTTCTGAATTTTTCGCAACAGTTTGGAGCGGTTCTGGGGTATTGACTTTCAAAGAGTCGAGTATTCGAAGTTTATTAGTGCACATCTTTCAAATTAAGTACCTAACAAGGAAGTCAGGCGCGATCAAATCGGCGGAAGAAGCAGATTAGTCACACTTTGTGGGCTTGTGTTATTTAATGAGTGCATTTTTGCACCCATTTCTCAGGGTGTAATAATTCAATGTATGACTAGTTTTCTTATAACTAGTACATTTGCTTATAACTAGTTCATTTACAACTAGTTTGTTAATAACTAGTCCATTTACACCTGTTGTGTGTATAACTAGCCCACTTACAACTGGTCTGTGTATAACTAGCCCATTTACAACTAGTTGGCTCATGACTAGTTCATTAACAAGCCGTTTTTTATAACTATGTCATTTGCAACTAGTCGATTAACAACTAGTTTGTTTATAACTAGTCCATTTATAACTAGTTTGTTCATAATTAGTCTATTTACAACTAGCTTATGTATAACTAGTTTAAATTTGTTTTTAAAATAAATTTTTAAATTATTTAAAAGTAAACTTGAAGAAAACGCGCGTGCTTTCCTCCTTGTAATTGAATTTTAATAACTAGTGAAACAGTAAGAGGTATATGATGTTAACATTTAAACATTCATAGATACTGATCTACAATTCGACATTGAACATTGTATGTATGTATACATATATTTATATATGCATGTGGGTATGTAAATATTGCTGAGCACTTAATTGAGAAATTCACATAAAAATCGCTTAGTTTTGCCAAATTTTACAAAATATCGTAAACATTTTTACTCAATTTCTTCTGTTTTTCGAATAGTATTTCGAAATATAATGCATGCACGCTGAAAGCAAAACAAAATTGTTCATACACTTATTCATACATATACACATACATAAACAGATGCATGCAGACTTATTATTTTCTTATTCCCATTCTATAAAGATCGCAATTTTTCTCGTTATTTTATTTCGCAAATTTTGCCATTAAATCCTTATTCACAGCTTATATATATATTTTTCGCTTTTTGTAGATTTTTTCTACTCAAATTTTGGTCAATTAAAAAATCATTCATTTTTTTCTACTTGTACATACTGCATTCCGTTGAAAAATTCGATGATCCTCTCTTTCATCTAATTTTAGCATTTGTCCAATTTTTAAAATTCCGTAGTATTTTCGTTTTCACGTCTCATTTGTGATATTTGTTTGTTCAGTAAACGCGTAATTCAAACAATAACTTGAAAATGTTGATGATTAATTTAATAAGTATGTTGAGGAGAAATTGTTATATCGTGAAAAGATATATTTCTTTAGACTTTTTGTTAAATGGCGCTATGACGGCTAAGTGGTTTTGGCGCTCGTTCAAAATTAGCGCTATTCGTTGTTCTGATGCTAGAAATATCTTGAGGAGGCCTCCAATTCAACAGTACATAGATAACGCATTAGGGCAGAGCTTTCGAATGAATTCAGGCGAGGCTTTGATTCACCACTACATCTTTATAAAGCCAATAAAGCTAAAAATACATATTATGCTCGGTACTCGATACTCATCGAATGCTCAGAATTTTTTTGTTTTTATCGTTCAAAGTTTGATACACTCGATGTGTCATCTATGCTCGAAGTAGTCAAAGTGAAAGCAGCTTAACGATAAAATAGGGCTCTCATAATGAGAAGCTCATAGATTTTGAATGTGTTTGCTGAGTCGATAATGCAGCAATCTACAGATACATATATCATACATTTCAGCATGCGATTAACAGTTTTCTTTCTACGGTGAATATGAAACTTCGAAAATGGATAAGACACGTAAAAAACATTTTTAAAGCACCATTGAGATCTCATGCGCAAACTAAATATAAATGATGGAAGGCTCGTGCAAACAATAACTTTCATAGCCACTTTGAGCGGGTTTCATGCTTAAGGCTTTGAAAACCACATTTACTCGCCTGAGGTTATTGCGAGGCGAATAAAAATAAATTAACATGCCATGACAACTAAACGAGTAAATTAGTAGCTGCAGTTTGCATGCACCTAGAAGAGCAAAGACTGCAAATGCACCGTAGCGGAAATTTTTTCGAATGCATTTCAATTGCGCTGAGCACACAACGCACAGTGGTCCGACCAGAAGGCGTTGGCGGACAAAATTCAAAAACTCATTTAATTAAGCTGAAAATATATATTTAGGGGTTTTAAGGATCAGTGATGACGAATCTGACCTTAGTTTTAGCAAATTTTAATTTCATAGAATACTATAAATACATTTTTACTTCCGTAATTAGCTGGTGAGTTCATTTTTACATTTTTCACGACCCCAGAGAGTACCACGTGGAGGTTTACGGTAAGGCTATTCTCTCCTCATTTTTTTTTGTTTTTAGATCATTGAATGTTTTTACGGGGCAACCAACATTAGTACAGCTACCAGAGCCAGATGAAGAGGATTTAAAGTTGTCGATTAAGGGAAAATCAATTTTTTCAGCTAACCAAGATACATTCTCATTTAATACGCGATCCCAATGTCTGTTAGATCGTTCTAATTTTCTATTAATATCTTTACAAAAATTACTAACAATCTTCAAAACCTGATCTTTCAATTCTTTCACACTATCATCATGGTATTGAAGCTTCGCAAGAACGTAATTTTGTAATTCTAACTTCTTTGACTCAAAACATTTTTTTTCTGAAGAACGCAAAAAAATAAATAACTGCTTTTTTCAAAACTATACGTCATTTTGATTTTATTATAACAAGCAATTCTCAGATGTTCGTTAATATTCTAATCGGCTTATGCCCGTTCCTCCAGTGACAGATAAAAATGTTATATTATTATATATAATTTTATTGTATTGTATATAGTGCTATATATACATATATCATAATAATATTGTAATAATATTAAAAAAAAATTTTGTTTTTTTAATAAAATTTTTTTTTTTAGTTGTCTCTTAATGCTGATGGGGTCTGTGATGTCTTTTTCTGTCTTTTACACAAAATTGCATAAGCCATATGTAACGTTTTGCCTGTGGGTAAATGCACAAAAGCTACATTATTTTTAATTTGCGCAACTTTGCGCAACAGGTTTCAGTTTGAGATCATAGCTGAAATATGTGGCTACATCACTCATGTTGATTTCAAGTGGACCGGTGTGGACCACTCGAAAAAATGATCTTAAAAAAAAAATCCGAAAATTTTTAAATTTCAAAAAAAAAAAATTGGATTTTGTACCACAACTTAAGAGAATTATTACTGTTTCCGTTAATATATTCAATTATCTGTTTTTCCAATATTTGGTTAACAATCAAATGGTAATATTTATTTGCAGACATGAAAATGAAACTCTTGTATGAAGTACTATTTGCATACAATTTCATGTTAAAAGTCAAAAAACTACAATGAAAAATTTTTTAAATAAAGTAATATTTTCAGGAAATCTACCTTGAATATTTAGGAAAACATCTGCATTATCAAATTTTTATTTCAAAAATGTTGAAAAATTGAATTTTGTCCGGCCCACGGACCACTGTGCAACGGATTGAACTTTAAGATGAGCAATAAAATGAAAATACGGAGAAATTTTAATATACCAAGAAACATATATTATTTGCAGTTAGTTAATGAATAATATTTTAAATGCATATGTATGTATGTGTATAATGAGGCCCTATACTCCGGTGGGCGAAACAGGAACCGATGATGATGATGTGTACAATAATAATATGGGTGAGAATTGGCTCATACATCATCTATTAGATTTTTGGCCGGGCTTATCGACTTTGCGTTGAACATCTTGGCGTTGTAAGAAACGTAAGGTCATGTGTCTAACCTAAACCTAACCTAACCTAGGGCCCCATGTCATGCCTTGGGTAACGTCAAAACGTGCGGTAATATATTTGGTTCTGTGTCCTGAAGTTATTCCGAAAAAAATTCAATGTTTAATTTTTTTTTAATAAATTTCTTTTTCATAAATTTTAAGACTGTTAATAAATAAATTTTAACACTGCCATAAAAATGCGGAAAATAAGAAAAAAATGTTGTAAGAATACAGTTTACGAGTGTTTTCGAAAATTCGATCGAATGAAACAGAAAGCGGCTAGATGGATGAAATCGGAACTTGGTAGAGCTTTTTTAGATTAATTGAGCTATAAAACGCATACGGATACTCGTCATGAAATGAGGATACTCGACATTAAGAGAAAGAAATTCGCATTGTTATTTATTTTAATATTTAAGTAAAAAAACTATATTTTTATAATTAAGATACTTTTTGCATTTTGCAATGCATTATTCAATCATTCAATTAAATTCTTTATAAATTGGAATACGCATTTTAAGCAATTTAAAGCACCTTCAACCGAATCACCCCCAACAGACACATCATCAACATACGCATTATCAACTGACCCATCACCAGGCGCATCTTCAATTGATGCACCTTCAACCGGGACATCCTAATACCATGGAAAACTTGCAAGATTCGCTGCAACCCATATCGCCGCAAGCCCACCGGCATGTTGAGGACATGAGATATGTACCTCTGTTTAATGCTACTATGTACATGAACTTGATCAGCGTACTTGGCTTAATGCTGGGTACTCACCACTCATCCCAGGTAGACCTGCAATTGGCAGCCAAAAGAGCTACGAAACACTCTTACGTGCTGCTGAAGATGGTCAGAGTTTAACTGTTGTGCTGTTCACATAGTTAAGCAGACATAAAAACATCAGCACTAAACTAAATTGACTTACTATTAATTATAACTATAAAGAATTTTTAAATAAAATCAATATTTCAGCATCATATTGGAGTGGTAAGATTTACTTATGTATGCGTCTTTATTCGCTGATATTTTGATACCCAGCTGCTAGAATTGAACGAATCCAGAAAGTTTTCTTACATTTCGCGTTGCATAATTTACGCTTTCCGGATCCTATTCCTACCTGTTTATTCCTACGATATTTATTGATTAACTTAAAATTATTGCAAAATAGGAGAATTATCTACACTTTGGCTTTCATTTTTGATTTGCTCTGTGGTGCTGTTGATAGTCCGGTGCTTCTTGAGAGGATTTTCTTTAAGATTTCGGTCAGAACTCTTCGTAGTTCGGAGTTCTTTTATGCTCCTATCACTAGAGCCTTAATTGAGTTTAATAAAATCTCTAAATTTGTTGAGATAGATTTTTCATTTCCAAAGATCGCCTTTTGAAATTTTTGAATATTTATTATAAACAGTCTAATTGTACTTTCTTTTTTTTAGCGCCTATTAAACTTAAAATAAGCACTTTTATATTCATTGGCTTAATAAATAAATAAAAGTTCTTGTATAAGCCCAAAAATGTATTATCCGATAAGAAGCTTAGCTTTATGCATAGAACCGAAGCTAAATCGAACCAACTATTTCGTTTTCTCCATGCTAATTCTTAGCCGAAGTTTTTCAAATATATACTATTAAAATTAATTAATTATTTACTATTTAAATTAAATAAAAATCTGATTAGTTACAAAAACAAAAACAATGTATATTTGTAAGAAAAATTATATTAAAATTTTCGAATTAATTCAACAACACATCATTTGGGGTATATAGGCATCCTAAGTTGGCTAAAAGGATGAGTCAGATGTTGTATTGAGAAACTGTCGGTGTAATAACAATTTTACAACACACAGGCACGTTGACAAATGACAGACAGCTCACACATCTGGCTGCCGTGTAAACATTAGTATGTATGTTTGTGTGTAAAAATATATTTTTGGCTGCAAGCGCTTTGTACTTGAATTTTATTTTATAAAATATTTCTCTTACACAGTCATAAATTTATTTCGACTTCAGCTTTTCTGACAAATTTTGAATCTACTGTGTATACACACATTCGCACACATATTATACAGTATATTTAATGTACCACAAAACTATGTAACGCTGAATTGGTATTTAAGTGGCAATGAAAACTGATAGCCATGAAATGTTCTATAAATTACACTGTGAAAATTATTAGAGATTTTAGCTGGCAATAAAAGTTTAGCATTGAAAGTTTTTAACAGACCATGAAATAATATTTGTGTTCATTTGTGAAATTTGGAAATTAGTGTTTTTCATAGAAAAATTGTTAATTACTTTAAAACGAAATGAATGTGATTTAGCATGCAATTACACTGTGCGACAGTGATTTTATACTTTTATGGAGACCTAGTACAACTTGTAGGTATGTATAGTAAAACTAAGAAAAATGGTATAGGAGAAATTTCCAATACACCCCCAAAATCTCGTTTTATGGTCTTAAAACCGTTTTTCAGTAGGTTGATGTGAAGAATCACTCCTAACTTCGCCAATTTCCATCCGATTTCGAATTTGTCTTTTTAGTTCGAAAGAACAATAACAAGCCTTTTTGACAGTGTGTTGACAATTTTTCTGAAATGACAACTGACGAGACTGTAGACGGAAGTATTTGGAATTTTTTTATTTTTTCTCTATTTTTTCAACTTTGCATTAATTTTTACGATATTATCCGATATTGAGGATTTTTTTTAGTACACTACTGTTATAGTAAATTTAATTTTGCGTCGAATGAGCTATATTTGTAATTGAATTTTAAGATTTTTTTTTTTTTTTTTTACTAATTTGGTATGTAGGTATAACTTACGCTAAATGGGAATAAGGACGTGTTTTGATGCGTTATTATAGATACGTAATATTTATTGGAGTACATATGTACTGTACTGCATACAGCAGAACTGGTTAGAACTTTCAAAATATCTGACATATTATCATACTTTTTTTTTTGTCAATAGAAATATGAAAAAGCTCCCAAGTGTACCAAAGTTCACACTGTACTTTGATTAACAAAAGAAGTTTGTTATTATAATTTAACCTTATTAAAACGTCAAAGTTTTATTGTTTGTTTCATTGAAAGTCAAGAGATATAAATCAAAACGTTGCCAGAAAAGTCGAATTTATCAATATTCCCCGATGATGTGGCATCATCAGCCTTATCATAAACCAGATGATTGTTATTTTTATAAAACGGATGTAAACGGTCATCATTATAAAGCTCGAAAGCGCATAAAGTAAGCCATAAAATGAGATTTTGGGGGTATATTGGAAATTTCTCCTATACCATTTTTTTAGTTTTTCTATAGCCACAAGTTGTGCTAGGTCTCAATAAAAGTATATTTAATTTTTTTGTTTTTGTCACACAGTGTTATCAGTTAGTTTTTATTGCCCACAACTCGACGTAGAATTCCACAAATTCCTAAGTTCCGCCAGCTGATTTTAAATTTTTTTAGAGCTGAGACCAGTTTATTTAAAGACCCTATTGCAGCAACCAAAATTTAATCTCCGCTTCCCTTTATCCGCTGAGAAATTTTCATATCCTTAACTTACACTTACGTCACCGGCCTTGCGTTGAAAACCCTTTCAAGCCGGGCAGTGCACTATGGGGTTTTTGGCATTTTTTTTGGCATATATTAAAAAAATAACGTATCCTGTATTTTAAAATAAGCTTTATTTTTGTTTTTACCATACCCTAATTAGTTGAGAAATTAGTCGTTAAAATTTTTTACGGTCACACTGATTGAACGGTACGCCTTCAAAGTCAGCTGATTATCGTGTTCGCTTTGTGCACAGTTTGGTGGAATACATTGAAAAAAGTTTGATTGCTCGAGTTATCCAAATAAAACAAAGAATCCAAATTTAAATGATGGAGGGTCATAGTCCAAGTATATAAGATTATAGTTTAGTAACATTTTTCAATTATGTGTGGTTTAGATTTTGTATATCGTGTTTTATTCATATGTATTATTTAAATTAGTCTTAACAAGTATAAGTGCGTTTCGTATAATAGAACTTCCAAGGCGCACAGAAGTGCACAGAGTTTTAAATGTAGAGTTACTTACTAAAACGTCCACAATAATATGTAACTAACTTTGTTTGCACAAATTTGCCCCTTTTTGATAAAATCGCCTTTTACAGAGGGATATACGTTCGGAAATGTAGCGCTGCTAGATATTTATATCAAAAACATATATTAAAAAAAATTGGTGAAAGTCTGAATGAATCTAAGGTAGATTCGAAATCTGAAATCATATATGTACGTGAATAATGGTAAAAAGACATTTGTGGAATATTTAGGACAAATGACCCTAATTGATGGGAAAGTTTTAAATATAATATAAATATAATGTCGGGATGCAACTCATGCCAGTCTTGCCCCATCTGCGGAGCAAAGCCAACACAATTACTTAATATTAAAGATATTAATTCAGAAGTTTTCAAGGCCAAAACACATGCCCTTCAATATGGAATCAGCCCTTTGCATGTTTGGATCCGCTTTTTCGAGTTTGTGTTGAAACTTTCATTTAGAGTCGAGATGAAAAAGTGGCACGATAAAGATTGCGATAAACCTCAATTAATAGCTCGAAAACAATTAATACAAAGGACACTTTTAAAGGAAATGGGCCTCAATGTAGACAAGCCTATTCCAAACGGCAGCGAACACTCCAATGACGGCAACACAGCAAGGAGGGCATTTTCTGACGTAGCCTTATTAGCCTCAATTTTAAATGTTGAAGAACAATTACTGAAAAACTTCTATATAATTTTATGAGCATGAAATTAGCTCAAGCAAGTTTGAAACCTTTTGTGGAAAGGTTTTTGAACTGTACCATTATAATTATCCTTGGTATCCTATGTCTCCTACTGTTCACAAGGTACTAGGACATGGTCATTAAATAATAAAAAACTCCTTGGTTTCTGTTGGCTGTCTTGGGGAACATGCATCCGAATCCCGAAATAAGTTTTATAAGAGCGATAGAAGGGGGCATGCAAGAAAATGCAGTCGGCTGGATAATATGACAAATGTTATTAACAGAGCGATACTTCGGACCCATTTTTGTCCACTATCTTTTTAAAAGAACGACAAAACAAAAATAAAAAGAAAGACATACCAAAAGAAGTTTTCGCGCTGCTTCAATCGCCATCTTTAAATATTTTAACAAATAATGACAAAGATTATCAGGAAGAAAATGAAGATTATGACGAAGGTATTGAACTTGATGTGATTACTTCTGACGAAGAATATATTAAAATAGAAGAAAACTAACTTCATATTGGTAGTAAGTAGTCTCAATAAACTGTTTGTAAGTTACGTAATATTTTTCTTTCTTCTTAGAACACATATATGCAGTTTAAAAATGGACCTAAGCCATTTTGGAAGGGAATTATCCACCTAGACAAATTTAATATAAAAACAAAGAAATAATTTAATTAATTTTAAATAAATACTTATTGTTTAAGAATGCACAAATTCGCGAAATAAATAAAATATATGGAAACACAAATTTACTATAAATTGTCACATTATTTTAAAGATCATGTTCAAGGCGGAGGTGTAGGCATAATCGAATGAAAAAATAAACAAAAACCGAAATTCTACTTTAATCTACGTGATTAACCTGCAAAAATTTAAGTCATTATCTTTAAATTTGTGATTTATGCCAAAAAAATTAAAAAAAAAAACCCATAGTACAGTGGCTGGGCTACGTACCATCTGAAGACGCTCAACAGAAGCTGAAATAAACTCTCTTGGTCTTACTGGGATGCATAGCTCAATACCGTGTCCTTTAACGAGGAGGCATATTTGAGAAATTAAAAGAAAAACACATATGATAATATAAATAACTTACGTACGAACACACATCAAGCTGATCATCAAAAACTTCTGAGCTCAAGTATTTCCATCTATTCCACCAGAGAGCGAGGAATGTGCAGGGTGAAAAGCTTTCAAAGGTGAGCTCTTTAACAGACCGTTATTTGGCTTTGAGAGATGGCAGTACTGGCCTATATCGAGATTATGTTTATTTAGTACTTACCATCCCTTGAAAGAACACACATCTAATTTCAGCCAGATCAGCCTATTTCTTTGTGTTTGGCATTCGTTTGAATCGACGAAGTCGAATGATTTTCCTTTTGTGTTGTGGACGTAAAATTTAAGGAAATAGGGTGCCAACTCGTTTTACATCCCCCTTATTCTTCAGACTTGGTTCCCTCGGATCAATCGGATTGCTACTTGTTCCCCAATTTGAAATGGCTGGCGGGAAAAAGATTTTATTCAAACGAGAAGGTGATTGAGAAACTAATGGTTATATTTCAGACTTGGACAAATCCTATTATTCGGAAGTGACTAACAAACTAGAACAGCCACCCTCGTATAAGCTATAATACATTATATGTATTGTTTATATGTAGGAAGCGTAAAATTAAAGCAAATACAGGAAATTACATTGCCGACGTTAAGTTGTCGAAGGCGAGACATTAAACATTTCGCCCACAACAATGCTAAAAATGCGAGAAATGCCGCGTTTTGCAATACATCAGCAACACTTTGGGCCAACACAACACTTATAGTGTGAATATTATGTGTGTATGTATGTGAAATGTATTAGTTGTGCTGATTTGCCGTGTCAAAACAAACACTCACCCCCACCCCAACTATCCAGCAGTTAGACACTGCCAAACACTCGCGCACTTCCTAGACCCAAGTGTGTATGTGTGTATGTGTATAATCTATTTATTTATAAAACAATGCTGCCATTTATTTAGTGCAATTTTTATTTAGATTTTCCTCAATGCATTGAGTGCATTCCACGCGTTTAATTTGTGATGTTGCATGCCACAAGTTGTGAGCTAATTGTGCCAAATTGTTGTCGGCACTTGACGGTGAGCAGGCGCGGGATGGAGGTACGCAGCTTCCCTGCAGATTTGCATATCCATGCGCCATTCTACCATGTACGAGTATATCCGCTACTCTCGGTCTAGTGGAGGAAACTCCATTAGTCCCTCTAGCCGCCTTGGTTCATCTTACCGCCCGTAGAATTTATTTCTCGTTTTCTTTCAATTATTATTAGCGCACTCAAGTCAACGACAATATTTCGCAATGTAATTGTATTTAAAATCTCAACGTCAGTGTGTGGTATTTAGAACAGGTGGTACTAAAATAAATACACTTTGTCTCAATGCGGCGGCGCTCGTTAGGCGAAGAGACAGCGCGAGGGGAAGGAGAGTTTTGTAAGAAATGCAAAAATTTTATTCAATTCAATATGAATGCTACCTGGCGCGCGATTTCTCGCTTAACGGTCAGTTGTTTATACTATTTACTGTTGCACTGGGAATATAGCAACTGTAAAATTTAAGTTTGTTTATTAGCTGCATGATTTCCGCATTCTGAGTGGCAGAAGTCGTTACAAATATTGATTTTTCATTTAATTGAGCATCAATAAACAAAATTAAAAATTTTTGGAATTCTAAAATAATCGGTTACTCGGTTAACACAATCCAAGTTCTCGAAGAAGTCGCGCTCCAAAAAAGTTTAAACGCATTCTTTGATTGGTAAAGGATGCGCTGAATTTATGCTAAGTATCATTCTTTGATTCCTACTGTTGCTACAGAAAATGTTATGCTTAGCTCCGAACTTCTTAGTGATAAAATTTATGGTCCAGTGAGGAAGCCTTTTTTCGATAGAAACCTTTAGTTCGTTTTTGAGCGCCTCATGTGTTAGTAAATGGTGATCAGAGTGGAGATATTTCTTCATGTGGCTTTTTTTTTTTTTTTTGACAGATCACGCATTAACAACTGTCAAACAAAATAAATGTTTCAATATTCATTGATATTTCATCATTTCATCACGCCTCAACAACGATTACAAATCGTACAATTTTATTACGAAAATCGACACTCTGTGAAAAGTGTTCATCGCGCGCTCGGCCAACTTATGGCCATCAACGATGAAGCTCATTTTCGGCATAATGGCTACGTCATTAGCCAAATTCCCATATTTGGGCTTAAGAGCAACCCGAAGCCATTAAAGAGCAGTCATTATGTCCATTTCAAACAACTGTTTAGTATGGTCTATGGGCTGGAGGAACTATCGGCTCATATTTCTTCAAAGAGGAGGGTGGCGCCAATGTAACAGTGAATGGCGAACGGTATCGCGCCATGATAAATGACCTTTGGATATACCAGGGTTCTGGATTCTGCACAAAAATAATAAAGATTGCCCAATCAAATTGATTTTTCATTGTTTTATTTCAATTTAAAATCCGATACCTCTAAATTGATCACTCTTTATGTGGCTACTATCGCCTTCTAATGAAAAGAGTAGACACTACTGCTACTGCTACTGGAACTGTTTCCGGACAGAATGACGACAGACATAGACACTTGAGTCAATCACTCACAATAATATCAGCCAGAAGGCAAGACGATAGTTCGTAAATACTGCGCTATCGCAAATTTTCCGATATTCCATTTCCTCCAGAACCACGTATGAAAACAGTGGGGGGAGTGGATACCATCGCTGACGTAAGATCTCCATACGTCCACAAGAGAAGGACCTGCACGCAGGTACCTGGTTGTGTCAATAGACATAAACGCGGCTCCACCTTGATGAAAAGTTTACAGCGGTCCCAGGGTGGAAATCAGCCGAGAAGGAGGAATGTTATAGTGTTAGTGGGAGCATGCCCCACATACCACTGGTGCGACGGCGCCTTTGATGATGTTTCTGATATTTTGATTTTAACCTCCTACCCAAAAAAAAAAACAAAAACCTCCAGATAATAAATAAACAATTCACGCGTACACTTCTGTTAGGTGTTCGTCCGAGCTCCTCCTCCTATTTGTGGTGTGCGTCTCAATGTTGTTCCAAATCCTGTCTTTTACTTTCCAGACTTCCGCTATGTACAGAAACCCAATACAGATTAAATCTGTGCTGCGGAAAAGATTGTAGGCGTCTTCGATATTCTTGAACACCTTTTTAGTTAATCATCACCGATCTCAGCCTTGATCGCACACGGGCTCGAACGCTAAAACGTTCTTTCGCTTTATTTCGTCCACGAAATTGGCATAATTACTTTTATAAATATCCTTTTGTAAATGGATCCAAACAGTTTCCTGACTAATCTTCAGTTCCTGTGCAATGGAATAATTACTCTAATGTTGGTTGAACTCGACGATTTCCATGACTTTCTTTCGAGACTTTCGGCGATAGTCCTAAACGAATGGATTTTTTTAAATCACTGTTCGTTACTGCATTGGATCCATAAATAGCATACATTTGTTTAGCCGCCTACTCCGATTTTTCCCTTAATCGTCACCTTACTGATGAATGTATCGAATTTTCCCTTTTTTACGTAAACTATCCAATGCTGCAACACACAAATGGTCGCCTGATCAAATACAAAACATGCAAAGAACTTTTTTTTGAAGAAACATTTAGAACTTTTTACTTTACCTAAACCTCCGAATGTATTTCTGTTCGGAGTCGACTTGAAAAATGTAGGTCTGTGGAACAATATAAAGACACACACCTCAAATAGGAGGAGAAGTTCAGCCAAACACCTAACAGAAATGTACGCCAATTAATATATTTATTTTTTTTTTAATCCAAGCGCAAAAGAAATTTCACTTCAGTCAGCCCTGAGCAAAAGGCAGCCCTTAAAACAATAGAGAAACTCGATTAATCCAGGTAGGCCTGAAAAAGAAGAATTTATCTATACTAATATTATAAAGAGGAAAACTTTCTTTGTTTGTTTGTTTGTAACGAATAGGCTCAAAAACTACTGGACCGATTTTAAAAATTTTTTCACCATTCGAAAACTACATTATCCAAGAGTAACATGGATTACATTTTATTTTGGAAAAAAATAGGGTTCCGTAAGATATTTGGATTTTTCGGACACAAACTGAAAAAAATCATATATATATAAAATAAAGTCAACTTTTTGTGTGTGTTCGCTAACCGGCCGTGTCTGCACCGAATTAAACCAAACTTACACACAACGTTAAGAAGGTATTGAAGATGGTTTCCGTATAGTTTGGATATAGGGCTCGAGGGTTTGGTGGATAGGGCTCGAGATATAGGTCAAAACGTGGACCCGGGTAACCTTCGGATGTGTATGTACAATATGGGTATCAAATGGAAGCTGTTGGTGAATGCTTTAGTTCAGAGTATTTTTCATGCCACTCCGTGACTAGGGTCTCGAGATAGAGACCAAAACGTGGACCCTAGAATGTGTTTGTACAATATGGATATCAAATTGAAGCTGTTGGTGAATGCTTTAGTACAGAGTATTTTTCATGCCACTCCGTGACTGGAGTCTCGAGATATAGGTCAAAACGTGGATCCGGGTAACCTTTGGTTGTGTATGTACAATATGGGTATCAAATGAAAGCTGTTGATAAGTGCTTTGATACGGGGTAATTTTCATACCTATTGATGACTAGGGTCTGGAAATATATGCCAAAACGTGGACCCGCCGTGTCTTTGCACCGAATTAAACCAAACTTACGCACATTGTTAAGTAAGTATTGAAAATGGGTTTCGTAAAGTTTGATTGTAATTCGGAGCACTGGCAACGGGTACAGCGTTCTTTTGAACCAGCCATAATGTCGCTTACTTTTTTAACGCTTGGGGCGGAACTGAACTGTCAAATTGACAGTGTGAGTTACAATGTGTCAATATTTCTTTCTGATTTGGATGCCATAAGGAAAAAACGTAAGTGCAACATGTAAAAATTGTTTGTGAATTTTTTTGGAGTGGATTTTGGAACAGTGAATAATTTCTTACGAAATTTGAGAATTTAATGTGAAATCCGAATGAAATTATGTGTTCGTGGAAAAAAATTTTTTTTCGTTTTTCTTTTGAAAAATATAAATGGATAATGGTTAAAAAAGCTCCAATGCTTAATAAAACATATAAATTGAAACGAAAAATTCATGAATGATCAGGAAAAAAGACGATTGTTTATTCATATGCGTTGATTTGAAATTTAAAAACAATCTTCTTTTTTCCTGAATTTCAATTTATATTTTATATTTACTCAAAAACAAATAGAAAAACAAAAAATATTGTTTATGCCAAAGCGCTTGAATAAAGAATAAAGAAATAAATAATATGAAAACCATATATTTTCTGTTCTAAACCATATCTATTCTATTTTAGTGTGCCCAGCGAAGGGGGCCGGGTTTGCTAGTATAACATAAAACTCAAGTAACTGCGAGTAAATCTTTAAAATCTCCCCATAACGAATTCATAATAACATAAAATTTGTGGAAAGGGAAGTGAATTCCCCAAAGCGGATGTGTGTAGGCATTTTTTGTTGGTTTAATTGCCTTTGCAACGCCTGCAAATCCTTTAATAACACCTTTAGCCGATCATAATCCTGTGTCCGTGCGGCAGCACTTGACATTCACTTTTTCAATTTTAGACTATCGATTCGCTTTACTTACACAAACTGCTTCAGCGTAATTTCTGTAAATCGGAAAATAAAAATACATATGCATATACATATGTATGTATGTATGTGTAGTGGTGCGAGAGGAAGAGTAGAGACCCAGTAGAAAAAAGAAGGAGTGAAAAGCGATTACAGAAGCTCTTCTTTGGAATCGGGAGGGCCTTACCATCTCCATGATTTCCTTAATTATTTTTTATATGAAATGAGCCAAAACGCAAGGCATTGCATTTTCGCTTGCGACGGAACATCTTATAGAAGGTGTTATTGCAAGTCATTATGCCACCGCTTGTACGAGAATGCTTTTGAGAAGGAGCTGTCTTCAAGCGCTTCACAAACGCCTGGCAGTATGCCCTTCTTGCTCGCTTACTTTGTAAGGGCTTCAGGAAGCCGTCTTTGTCATGTGATATTATCTTACTTCCAAACAGCAACGATAATTTCAAAAAATTATTTTAATTTTAATAATTATAAGTATTTTAATAGATGATTTATTTATTTTTTATAAATATGAATTTTAAACAAAAAAGATAAATAAATGTATAGGACTATGAATAAGTTCGTGCGGTTTTTTTCGAAATTTGAAACTTTATTGACGTAAAATGGTTACAAATTTAATATTCAAAATATTGTCCATCGCTTACTACTACTTTTTCCCATCTTTCTGGCAATTCACGGATTCCCTTTGTGAAAAATTCGGTCGGTTTTGCCGCAATCCACGAATCGATCCATTTTTTGACTTCATCGTAATTACGGAAGTGCTGGTCAGCCAGGCCATGTTGCATCGATCGGAAGAGATAGTAATCGGATGGCGCAAGGTCTGGACTATACGGCGGGTGGGGTAGGACATCCCATTTGAGCGTTTCTAAGTATGTTTTGACCACTTGTGCAACATGTGGCCGAGCATTGTCATGTTGCAAAATAACTTTGTCGTGTCTATCGGCGTATTGCGGCCGTTTTTCTCGCAGTGCTCGGCTCAAACGCATCAATTGTCGTCGGTAGACATCCCCCGTAATCGTTTCATTCGGTTTCAGTAGCTCATAATACACAACACCCAGCTGGTCCCACCAGATACACAGCATAACCTTCAGGCCATGAATATTCTGCGCCGACGTCGATGTTGAAGCATGGCCAGGGTATCCATACGTTGCCCGACGTTTTGGATTGTCGTAATGGACCCACTTTCCATCGCCAGTCACAATTCGATGCAAAAAACCCTTTCTTTTGTGCCGTTGAAGCAGTTGTTCGCATGCCATAAAACGGCGTTCAACGTCTCTTGGCTTCAATTCATACGGCACCCAATGGCCTACCTTTCGGATCATTCCCATGGCTTTTAAACGTTTGGAAATGGTTGATTGATCAACTCCCAAAGTTTTTGCAACCTCTTCTTGCGTTTGAGCCGGATCTTGATCGAGCAATTCCTCCAATTCGGTATCCATGAACTTTGGCGGCGCACCCTCGCGTTCTTCGTCTTCCAAGCCAAAATCACCACTTTTAAAGCGTGCAAACCACTTCTGGCACGTTCGCTCAGATAGAGCATGCTCACCATAAACTTCCACCAAGATACGATGACTTTCGGCTGCTTTTTTCTTCATATTAAAATAATGAAGAAGAATTCCCCGCAAAAACACATTATTTGGCACGAAATTCGACATTTTCAAGTGTGGTAAAAATATTGTTGTTTACGCTTCAAATAAAAAACTTATACTGACGTTTGTGCCTTACGACAGTAGCTCTCCAATGAATGTTTGGAAATGTGGATCGATGGAATAATAATCAAGTTACGCCATCTGTTGTAAAACCGCACGAACTTATTCATAGTCCTATTAATTATAATTTTTATAACATTTAAATGATTCTTTTCCTTGTATTCCGTCGTAATTGAAATTAAGGAATACGTCTTTTCTGTGTAGTAGAGGAATAAGCACGTGAGTATTTTCATATGGTAAGCACATTATTTTGCAAACAATTTCATTGACATTACATCACTTTCTTGTAAAACTATACTTCTGATTTTTTCTGCATTACACTTTTTTTTTGGGGTTTCTACTTTTTCACTCTTTCTTTCACATAGCTTAAGTTTGCGTATTAAATTATTTCATTCCTTTAAAATTTTTCTTTTTATAGAACTCACGCTCATTCCTCTTCTACCCATCTTTTTATTTATTTAATTTACACTCACTCTTTTTATTATAAATTTTACTTTCCGAAGCACGTATTTTCATCACAAAAATACACTTTTAATAAATTTACAGAAATGAATGCGTCACTTTTTTTTGTTTGTACCGCCTACTGTAAATTTCGACAATTGTGTATAGGTACAAACGTTAGCTCGACAGTTTATTTTGTAACACCTTGCCTACTCACTTCTCGAGAAGGAGCACTGGAAGCGCTCTGTGAGCAGTGCTGTTGACATAAGCATTTCACTTGCTTAGAAGCTGTTCTGTAATAGCTTATGAAGGCAAGATATTGCACCATTTCCTTCTGGGGAGACGTTATCGGCCAGCAACAGCTGTCAGGTAGAAAAAAACGACTATTCAAATCTGGTTCCTAGCAGGTTTGCCTGATTCCGTTGGTGGCATCATTTATGAATACCGCAACGCAACTGTACCGATGCACCGTGATGCAATCCTGGCAGCACACACACAATCACATGAAAGCAAATTTTTTTGTATGCGTCAACAAGGGCCAGCAACTGGTGGGTGCTGTTTGGCATGGATGAATGACACCGCGTGGCGTATACACATTTGGAGTGTGGCGCATTTTAAGTCTCAAACAATGACCGCATGTTTGTTGTTTTCTTCAATGTAAAATGTTTGTGTACACTCTCTGTGTGGCCGTTATAGTGAACAACTCTATTAAAAATTTGAAGTTAGAGTAGAAGTAAAGTAAGGAAATATAATAAATAATTAAATATAAGTACAATAAAAAATCATTGCTCTTTGTGTGTGATTGACTTTTATGAACGGTAAAATACTTGCAGTTGCAGATTTTTCCCCCTTTTGTTTGATGCAAAACCGTAGGCCTCGAGCCGTTATTGTTTACACTTTTGCAAATCACTGTATTGACAAGAATACCGTTATTTTGAGAGAACACTATGCGAGTCCTTCACTTGTACAACTCAATCTTGTTAAGGAGCACGCAAAATTTTGAAAAATAATTAATTATCAGAAATTGACCACCAGCAGTGACGAAGTGTAAAAGTAAATAAAACAAGGACCACCTTGGCAAAAATAAAACTTGTGGAAATTAGTTAGATGGAGGTTCTAAGAAATATATAAATTGATTTAGTAGAAATAGAAGACGAAAAAACTGAATTCAAATGAAATTAATTTTTTAAATTACTGTAAATCTAAATGTAAAAATATGCTGGTTCCAAAACGCTCCAAGGAGTAGGAACAGAAATAGAGAGGCCTAGAGCACACAAAACCCTAACACTAAGTACAGATACCACGATTTTTCTAACAGGCCACTCATAATCAGGTCTCATTGATTTGGGTACCAGGACATGAGCGACACGAAAGAAACGAGAAGGCAGACTTGTATGCCAAAAAATGGGCAGGAGCGCTATTTATTGGACCAACCTCATTTTTCGGCTTTAACAAAAATAATATAAAGCAGGAAACTATAAAATGGATCCAAACAAAAATCAGGGAACACTGGAACGGCACAAGCGGCCTTACTCACTTCAAAAAGTTCTTGAACTTCAATGCCAACAGAGCAAAATTTGCTCTAACCCTAGATAAAAAGAGCCTCAGATTACTCTGTGGAGCGCTTACAGGTCACTTTGCCTGAAATAAACTTTAACACAATAGGGTTATCTAGTATAAGATGATGCAGGTTCTGCTGTGATGAAGAGTATTCTATGGATCCCTTAATCACCAACTGTGAGGCATTAGGCCACAGGAGACCCTAAATCCTGGGATCGTACCTACTAGAGACCTGCAATTGTTCCCTTCTAAGGAGCTAGTCCGATTCCTCGGTATACTAAATAATTATAATTAAGTAATTAGCCTTAGCCTAACTCGTACAGTATGTTACAAGTTAAGTCCGTTATAGGTATGAAGTTATAATAATTTTTTTAATGAAGTTAATACTATTTAAAAAAAAATTAAATTTTCATTCGAAATGGTCACCATTTTTCTCTGCACAGGCCTTCAAACCATTAGGTCACTCAGCTATTGCCGCAGGCACGGTTTCCATTCCATTGACGTCGCTGCTCGAACCAAAGACTCTGTGAGGTCTTCGACAAGCGATGTTCTACAATTCAGACCACAAACTGTGGTCCAATGGATTCAGATCTTGACTTCCAATCGGCCAATCCTCTGCGGCTATTAACCCAGGAATATATTTTCTTTAGCCACTGCCGGGTGGTTTTTGTCTTATAGGCTGGAGCGGAATCTTGCTGGAAGATCCAACGCTCTCAATTGAAGAGAGTACTGCTCAACTGCTTCACCACACCTCTAAGACATCCTCTGGTACACTTTTGCCCCGATCTTAACTTTTTTTCGCAGAAATTTAGAGATGTTACGACTTTGCAAGACACTCCCCACCAAACCATTGCGTAGACTGGATGGTGGCCACGCTGATCCCTTGGAACAACATTTTTTGCGTAAGTGAGTTTCAAATACTCCAAATCGTCAGCAGTAAGAAACTAAGACATAAAAGAGATGCTCGAATCCACTTCATCTGAATTGCAACATTGAGCTCATCGTTAGCATTAGAGCCCATGAAACGTAAACCGTCTTTCTTTCTACTTTTCAAAAACCTTCCGAGAAGGTTCTTGGTTCTTGCTTCAATAATTGTGATAATCCATGTTTTCTTTCAATGCTCGGTTTGAATGCAACTTCAATAGTTCGTATACCCTGATCTTGAATACTTATCAAATATACAGAACTTCCTCCAAAACATGAATGTTCGGCTTCGGAACGAATTTTACTATTATAGTTGATCAGATTTTACATATAGCCTTTAGAAACAAAGGTCGTCAGGTCGAAAAAACATTCTCAATCATAAACAAGGCAGTGAATACCATTTCGTACGTCTACCTTTCTAAGAAGGTGGAAATCGTTAAAGCCGCCTAGACGAATGCCCGCTTAATTTGTTCTTATTTTCCCTTATACATTTTTCGCTAAGCGGATATTAAAAGCTGCGAGTCGAAATCGTCTATTATACAGAATGTTTAGTATCATGGCATTTATAAAATTTGGTGGCAATGCGCAGATGCTGAGCTATTTGCATTTTATTTTTCTATGACAACGACCTTTCCTAGATAAATGTTTGTATGTAGGTAGGTGCCATACGTCAACTTGTTCTTTTCTATTGGAAGATGCGTGAAGATCTATGGAAGTGCGTCAGGCAGAGATATAGGCCCCTATTATGAGTTAAAATCGATCTTCGATATTCGTTGGTTGTCGAAGATCGAAAATCGAATGTCAATTTGGTATTATGAGCGGTGCAGCCCTGTCGAAATTTTCGTTGAATACCGAATTTAGAGTCGAATGCAATTTTGCTTTCGATTGCGTTGCGTATTGTTGGTAAACTTGTTAAAATGTAAGTTGTTTGCGATTATTTATGGTTTTAGAGTAACCAAATAATAAATATATACTAATGTTGTTAATTTTATGCAGGCCGAAAATCGTGAGTACCAAACAGCAATTAGAAAGGCTAGTTGCATTAATGAAAGAGAATCCACAATTCGCAAAAGGGATTTGCACCAAAGTTCAAGCAGCAAAAAAATGGGAGGAATTTACAACGGAGCTGAATTGCTTGGGACCACCAGTTAGAACGGCAGCAAAATGGATTAAGGTTAATAATGGTTTTTTTTGTGATGTTTATAGAAATACATTTTTATTTTCCCTTGGCAGGTATGGGCTGAAATACGTAGAGGAACTGAAATATGTACATATTTTTTTCTAATGACGAATAATTGAATAAAGAAAATTTATAACAAAAATAAAACAGAAACTGTGGCGTAAAGGTTTCTATTTAATACTTTTTAGATTTTTCTATAATATTCTAAGAACTTCATTTCTTATGCTGTATTTGCTATAAAAATGTGCTTTTCTTTGTTGAAGATCAGCCTCTGTACTACTAAATTGTATCCAGCTTTGGCAAATATAATTTTCCAGGACATCTATTTTTTCCGATAGCACAACAGACACAGTGGGTTGAGCAAGTCCTAGCATACCTTCATTACCAATACCCAATTGGTACGATCCCTGAGCATAAAATCGCAGAACTGTGACTGCCTTTAAAATATTTGGAAGATTTGGCTCGGGTGCACTGCTGCAAGTGGTTTTCTGTACTGGACGGTAGGTCCATAAACGCCTCTTTAGATGATCTAAAGTTCTTTAAAAATCTGTAAGGAAATGTATGTCATATTAAGTACGTCAACACATTTTGAAAATTCTAAACGTACTCAGTGGAAGCCATTTCTAAGGGGTTGGATGCGCCCCTCAACTGTTTTCTACTTCTAGCTAGTTCCGCTAATCTTTTATCGTCTGATAAATCGTCGAACCACAACTCCGTTGTACTCATTTTCACAAAAAATACTTTTTTTAACTTTTAAAAATGTTGTTAGCAAATTTCAGCTAATTTCAATACAATACAAGCGAATTTCAATACAATCGGTTTTTTCCTTTATTTTGATTTGCTGTATCACCTGAGAAAAAATTATCTATTGTAAATGCGTCGTGCGATCGAAATTCACAATAGTCCTATTTTTCAACGAATGAGCACCATAATACCAAATGAAAATTCGTTCGATCAGCATTTTCGACTATAGTCGAAGATCGAATGTTGCTCATAATAAGGGCCATAGTCATTTATAGAGATATACAATAGTAGCATTTTTGTTTACAGTTTTTCGTACCTATTTTGTCAAAATAATTACAGTGGCAACAAAATGGCATTAAGCGTGGCGACAAAGTAGTTACGACACGCTGACAGATAATGCAAAAATGTGTGCACTTATCTACTTATAAATAGTTATTCCTCTTAAACAGTCAGACATAATAAAGGGTCTTTCAAAAGACGCGCCTAATTAATGTTTGAAAATAAAACATGTAAAAATGTATATTCTTTCAGGTTTCACTATTTTAACTAACCTCACTAACTCTTAACAATTATATGCGAAAAATTACATAATTTAATTGTCCACCCTGAGAGCGTCTATAGGTAAAAACCGCCAAACAGTCGATTCACGGATGCCTAATTGTTGAGAACGTCGAAATATCGATGTTGAAGATTGTTCCGCAACACTTTGTGCTACAGCAGCAATATTCTCAACAGTAGGTACGTCCAGTCCTTTATCTATCTTTGGCAGAACCAGTTTCTTGAAATTTTTTCACTAACCTTTGAATTCTCTACTCATTCGACCGATTAATATTTACACCACAAAAATCACGAATTTTGCGATCTTTTGTTTTTAATGTATACACGCTCCAACAGTTGTATCCACATGGGGGTGTTGGATAAACGATTGTACCATCTATAGAATGGTTGTACAATCGACTTCCATGTTGGTCCAACGGTAGCATGAAAATCAAAATGTTTTGATTTTTCGCGGGCGGAGTTAGTGCCCACTTACACAGGGAAAGATTTGAAAGGGAAACATTTTGTTCATGGGAGAAGGACGGGCGGGGAAAAGAGAGGAGACTTTCTTTCTCCTCCTGGCGACACGCTTTGTGCTTTTTATTCGTATTGTTAAACTAAAAGTTGGCTGCAAAAAAACTTTTGACAGGTACTTCATTCGCTTTCTTCTTTTTTGGGAGAGAGTTCTATGTTGCTTTTCAATCAACTGGAAGAAATCAACGATGGTGAACATCAGAATGCTACATGGGAATGCAGGATGATTTTTGCTGGTAAAGCAGGTATAACTTAAAAAACTTATGGTACATGTTTCTTTAAATTCTAGTTTTTTTTTCTTTTTGCATTTCTAGATACTCAAGTTAAATAGTTATATAGTATATGAAGTATTTTGAATTTAATTTTTTTTATTCAAGTACAAAAATGTATAATATATGTAATAAAAAAATATATATTGTATTATTTAACACCCAGCTTGCCCTCTTCATTGAAATATTTAACAAACTGTAGACGAGCATTCTCCGCTTTACATTTTCATGGATTGTAGAATGTATCCAAACCAGAAGATGCTAAAGAAGTAAACGTCAAAAGCAACGAATGTTGCCGCCAACTATTGTGCCCGTGTGACCGCAAAAGAAACATCAGAAACATCAATTAAAATTAGAATATACACAGTAAATAAATTTAAACAAAATAGAAAAAATAAATAAAAAAAATAAATATAAAAAAATTGCAAACTGAAAAAAAAATTCATTAAAAGCAAAAATTAAAAAAAAATGAATTAAATTATAAATAATAAAATGATAAATAAAAGAAAATTTATTATAGAACAAATTTCACTTGATTCCTGCATTTTGCGAAATGTTCAACACCACGAGTATGAGAATAATAAAGTTGGACAGCGCATTGAATATCGTGTTGGAAAGTGGATACTAAACAGCCGTCCAACTCATTGTGCAACGTATTTTTTTTTTTTTTTTTTGTCGGGACAACTAGCAAGTGCAGCACTCAGACATTAATTGAGTCCATTGTACTACACTTGGATTCCCTTTTAATTTTCTTTAAATCTACCCGATCTCCGAAGAAATCTGAGTAGATCTTGTGGTGCCAAGGAGCCAAGATGGTCGCTTCTTAACACATCAGTGCCAAAGACCTCAAACCTGATTCGAGCGAAGGCGGGGCAGACACACAGGAAGTGGTCCGCCGTCTCATCCTCCTCTTCACGAGCTGGGCAGAGTACACTGTCTGAGATGCCCAACCTTTCCATGTGCTTTGCCTACAGAAAGTGGCCCGTCATCAGTCCAACCAGCCGTCTGCACTCCCCTCTGCTTAATGACAGGAGGATTTGCGACAGTCGATCGGACATGACAGGTAACATCAGTTTTGTCCATCTGCAGCCTCTCTCAGCCTGCCAAGCTCGCTTGTGGGTAGTAGTTACCCATTTGCAAACCGTGGCCGTGATGGCCGCAGAGGGGAGTGGCAAAGCGGGCTCTGGGCCAAAGAAGTTGGCCTCAGAGCCCATCTTAGCTAAGGAGTCAGCGGTCTCGTTACCCGCGATACCCACGTGTCCCGGGACCCATGTTAGCATCAGGCTATTATGTCTGCCGACTTCACTGCCCCTGATGTGGTTCGAGGGCTGTCTAAGGCCATAAGCGCTGCTTGGCTGTCGCTGCAGACACATATAGATCTGCCTCTCCATCGTTTTTCCACAACAAAGTTCATCGCTTCTTGAACTGCATACACCTCCGCTTGAAACACAGATGCATGCATTCCAAGAGCAAAGTGCAGTTTTGTCCCGCTGGATTCCACGTAGACCCCAGAGCCGGAGCCATGCTCGGTTCTGGAGCCATCCGTAAAAATGCGAAAACAGTGTTTGCCGGGCTCATTTTCTGAGTCTCCCCACAACTGAGCCTCTAGTAGCACTACACTGTATCTCTTTTCAAGTACGACCCTTGATGGCATGGAGTCAAGGGGCATGGAGAGAATCGTTGGATCGATGTCCATGCCTTCTCTGTGTTCCAATGCCGGACAAGGGCCTTATCAGTTCCCACTGTGTTTCAGTCTGCAGATGGCCTTCAAGGCCTCTCCTCGGATGAAAGCATCAAGTGGTGGTAAACCAATCAGAGCATCTAGTGCCGGGCCTGAAGTAGTCGGAAAAGCTCCGGTGCAACAGATGGCCACAGTGCGTTGTAGTCTCGATAAGGTCCTCTTGACTCCCACTAGGGATAGTCTGCTCATCCAGACCACTGATGCATAGGTGATAATGGGTCTTATCATAGCCGTGTAGATCCATAGGACCTTGCTAGGAGAGAGACCCCACGTTTTCCCAAAGACACCTTTGCACTGCCAGAAGGCTGTCAGCGCTTTTGATGCCTTTGTTTCAACGTGTGATTTCCATTAGGAGCTTGCTATCGAGGATTACTCCAAGATATTTGATTTCCTTGGATAGCTGGATTGTGACTCCTTTTAGCTTTGGCAGAACGAGTCCATCAAGCTTCCTCCTTCTGGTAAAGAGGACAATACCAGTCTTGGCGGGATTTGCCGACAGCCCGTTCGCACAGCACCAAGTGTCAATCCGATCCAGAGTTTTCTGCACTTTCCTGCAGATGTTCATAAGCGAAGAGCCTGTTACCAAACAAGCAACATCGTCCGTATATGCTTGTGCGTAGACTCCCGAATCATTTAAGGTGGTGAGTAGAGGATCGATTACCATGCACCAGAGCAACGGAGACAGCACACCGCCTTGGGGGCAGCCTCTGTTAACCCCAGATGACACCAGCAGATCTTCCTCTGCTCGCACCGAAATGATTCTTTGGGCCAGCATCGAACGAATCCAATTTACTAGCACCCGGTCTACGCCGTGCCTACTAGCAGAGTTACACTTACTATCAAAAGTGGCATTATCAAACGCCCCCTCTATGTCTAAAAAGATACCCATAGCGTAGTCCCTCCTGTCGATGGCCAGCTCTACCCTAGCAACAAGGTTTTGCAGTGCCGACTCGCAGGATTTTCCACTCTGATAGGCATGCTGAAATAGAGACAGAGGGTGAGCCTTCAGCGACTTCTGACGTATGCGCAGTTCCACCAGTCGTTCGAGACTTTTCAGCATGAAAGAGGTCATGCTGATGGGTCTAAAGCTTTTGGGGCTGGTGTAGTCGTCTTTTTCAACCTTTGGGATGAAAGCGACCCTCACCATCCTCCAAGAGCGTGGTATGTAAGCCAGTGCCAGGCATGCCGAGAAGATTTTCTTCAGGGCTGCTGTCACGAACTCTGCACCCTCCTTCAGCATGGCAGGATATATGCCATCTGGTCCGGGCGACTTGTAGTCGCCAAAAGATTTGATGGCAAATCGAATGGCGGCCTCATTCACCCCAGACCTGGCAACGAACCAGTCATGCCGAGAAGGTGTAGCAGCTCTGACAACTGCCTCTATCAATAAGGGCTGTTGCCGGCTGATGCTTATCTGATTACCAGGAAAGTGAGACTCCATCAGCAAGCTGAGTATACTCCACGTATACTCCACATAAAGATCGACCATTTCCATAATAAATTTCAATAATTTTAACGCGTTGTGCTATCGTGTAAAATCTGTTCACTTGACAAATGTCACAGATGACATAAAAAGCTACCATTTAGGATTATTCATTACTGACATTTAAACGTCACTTTTCAAAGACCCTATATAAAAGTATGCAGGTATGCTTATCAATGAACCGAAATATAGTAGATGGAATTAACGTCAAGGTCAACCAGTAGCATTAACAGCCATGAGGCAAAATTTAACTACAAGTAGGTGTATGGGAAGATCGGATCAATATTTTGAACCGTTTTTAAACTGAAACTGGTACATTTACATGCATACTCGTACACAAGTCTCATACTAAATAAACATGTATTTGTATTCATCTATTGTATTCAGCTGTCAACACATGTCACTCGCTCTTTAGTACATATATACATACACACATACATATGTAAATATAATACAAGAAACCATATTTGAAAAATAATATACCTTACAAAAATATGAAAAACAAAACAAAATTTTTTTGTTTGAGAATAAATCAATAACATTTATATGTATAAAGTTTCCCTAGATGAAATTTCCCTAGCTAGACTTCTGCGGTTAAAGCCGTAGGTCCCCGTAAATTTTTCTCTGATTTTCCTGAAATTTAGACATTTAAGAAAGTTTTTTTAATATAAAAACCAAAAAAATATTTTTTGAAAATAATTCAATCACACTTGTTTGGGTACTTAACCATAACTTGATAAAGTGAGGGCGTTCCGAGATTCTAGAAACTCGGAAAATTTGCTTAAATGGATATTATTTATTGAATATAATTTTGAGAATAGTTATGTATATATACATACATATGTACATACATACATATCCATATGTACATATATAAAATTGGCTCGTACACGCTTTTTGGGTGTTTGGCCAAGCTCCTCCACCTATTTGTGGCGTGCGTCTTGATGTTGTTCCACAAATAGAGGGACCTACAGTTTTACCCCGACGACGAACGGCAGATAGTTTATAGGAGTTATGGGAGAAATTCAGAGCCGAAATACACTCGGAGGTTTGCCATTGCCTGCCGAGGGTAACTGCTGTTAGAAAAAACTTTTTTCATTTTGGTGTTTCACCGAGATTCCGAATGGTAGTCACCCACCAACCCATTCGGCAAGGACGGCCGCCGTTGAGATTAGTTGTAAACATAAAAAATGCACGTCTGAGGGGAATGAAAGATTTGCAAACACAAATTTATTTTAAGATATCAGATGGAACAATTTTTATTTTATTTAATATTTCCAGTTGAAAATGTGAAAACATTTAGGTGTTTTCGAAGTCGCTGTCTATTTGCATATGTATGCGTGGTCATTAAAAAATTAAAAATGAAAAATGCGGTAAATACTTTTTAAATGATTGCTAATACCCAGTAATCCTTCATATACAAATATAAATAATTTCGAAAAAGGTCTGGTGTTCTGAAAAATTCAGCATGGTCGCTCCGAGGAAAGGGTAATAAATATAATAATGCATGGAACACAAAATTTGGCCACTGACGGTGCAGTCCGATTCTGACTCCCAATACCTTTTTCCGATTTCAAATTTTAAAAAGGAGCTAGGGGGGCGAAAATAATTGGATGACAATGAGATAAAGGCGGCTGTAGAAATTCATTTTTAAGCAAAATCTAAAGAATAGTATTTCAGTAACATATGTAAATGTAAATTTACCTTGAGAGGAACTACATTAAAAAAAATATATAAAATCAACCTTTTCATTAATTAAGTGCCTTAAATCTCATACTTATTAGCAGCCCCACGTATAAGTAAACGAAGAACTAAAATATTTTTAATTACATGCTTGAGAAATTGAGGGAGTCCGAGAATTCATTGTAAGAACTCAAAAAAACCCCCAGCAACGGATTCTAAGCGAATTTGATGGATTTTTCAAATTGTGGTGCACCTTTTTATTTGTTAGATTTACGGAGAAAGAATGTTCTCCTAAGATTCAAGATATCAACAGTAGGCGTACCATTCTCATATTCTTACATGTTCTCTTTGTAGAAATTATCAAAGTAAGGAAGAAGGAAGAGGTAATTTTCCAACAATGGAAACGCCAGTAAGATTATTATTACGCACAAGATCAGTAGTTATGAGAACTCATATTTTGGTGGCACCCGTTGTAGTCCGGTGGGCTCATGCGTGTCGAATAGTACGGGTCGAAACTCACCGTAAACATGAAGCATTAAAAGTAGAAAAAGTGTTTTCCAAGAGCGGCAGTAAAATTTATATTTTACGTAGCCGTAAATATGACATTTTAATAAAAATGAATCAAAAATATCAAGAAGAAAGAACTAAAACTCCGAGGCTAGAGAACAAAAAATGCTAAATAAAATTACGAAAATGTTAATCTGGTCACACTGATCACCAAATGCACCAGTATGACGTCACGAAAATCAACTGATATTGTCAAATTCGCTGAGAGCAAAGTAACAGTACCACTACAGATGCTAGCATAGTGGAAAGATGTGAAATAATCGTGCAGGTTTCGTGCTGGCGAATACTCCCATGACGTGGCAGCCGAAGTTCCCCTCACAATTTTGTTTTTCACCTAGTTATTGGCCAAACCTAGTAATCTATCATTCTTGAGATGCTACCCTATTATTCTCTCCATTGTGGGAGGATTGTGTGCTCCAACTTTATATCAATCATTTTTGCAGTATTTCTAAAAAAAAATAACATGTAAAAATATTAAGAATTTTATTGACGAAAACGAAGCATAGGACACGAAACTAAATCCGACGTGCCAAAATATCGATTGTTAAACGAAATGTTCCTGGAAGGTTTGCAGAAACGTGTGAAAAGATTTATCAATGGCGAAGGATACGCTTCAGGACAATATTTAGTTGTGTACGGTGTAGCTCATAATTCATTCGCCATGGAAAATCATGTTTTTATTTGGTGTTTAGTTTTGTCAAACGTATCCTTCGTGAGAATGCAAAGCATATAACTCATAGATAATTATTCAGTCATATCTCTTTTCTAAGCCATACCTACCTACATAAATACATATGTACATACATGCATACATATATGCACTCGCAAAAAGCCAGTTATTTCGAGCCAGACACTTTAGTCGACCACGAATTTCATTTACTTGCTTTCATCGACGATGCATTTATTGTTGGTTTCCCGTTACTGCCTTAGTTTTCATAACGTTACCTGGGGTAATGTAGCGAAGCTGTTCTCTATTCATTCCAAAACCCATTAGCGAGGACAAGCAAGATACTTTATCAGGCAGGCTATATGACCGCCAGACTGTCTTTATTAAGTCCGTTTGGTATGACTTATCTACTGACTTACCTATGTTTGTATGTATGTAGCGCTATTAAGGAGAATTTATAACCTTTTAATAACTCACTATTCCTATATATTTCATTGGAATAGTGAATTAAGTAGGAATGGCTGGGAGCAATGGCCAGGACGATTTTTCTGCATATCGTCCAAGCAGCTAACAACTTCCGGGCTTAGCGCAAGTATCCTCTGGGTAGATTCCGAACACTCGTTCGAGAGCGAGCTAATGTGAGAAGGCGAAGCAATCCTGGATATCTGGTTGTGCGCTGGGTATGGAATCCGCCACGTAAAAATCCTTCCCCAATGAAAAACAATACAAACCCTCGGATGAGAACAATAAATAAATTATGGATGATTAATTTTGCGCAATTCTTATTATCAAGCTACACTTGACCTAAAGATTACGTTCAAATTCAGTGGATTCGTTGGTTGGGTCAAGTCGTCCAAATGGATACAAACGCTCCGGTTCTAAAAGTCTTCAATGTGGTACAAATTGGTAGTAGTAGAGGAAGAGGAAGGCCCCTACTGCGTTGGAAAGATCGGATGGAGAAGGATTTGGCTTCACTTGGTGTGTCCAACTGGCGCCGCGTAGCACAACAAAGAAACAGCTGGCGCGCTTTGTTAAACTCGGCCAAGAAGAAGGCTGGGAGCAATAACCATATCTGTGCTAAAGTAATTCTTAAGCTGCTTATTTACACGTCAATCAAAGCAGGCCGTCCTGCTATATCCTGGTTTGCCCTTTAGGCCTGATAGAAGGCTCCTACAGAGTCGCCACCAAAGTACCAGATAAACTAGGGAAGAACGCCTGGCTAGTACTGGCTACTCCAGCCAGCTGCCTTACAGATTCTCAACTATATTCCGTGGAAGTATTTTGAAAATCAGTACTGGCATGCGACGCAAAGACAAGAATCACTCATTCCCACGGCAATCGATTTTGCATTACCAGAACGACCCGAATTTATATCCGACCAGGAACTGTCACTCCAGCAGCATTCCCCGTACATACATGGGGAATGTTTATACTTTACAACAACAACGGGAACCATAGCACCTACACCATTAACTCTATGGCGACGGAGTTGGAATGTAACTCGAGACCTGCAACGGTTTTAAGGAGCCGGGGGCGGTTACAATATTAGTCCTCCAATCAGTGTTGATAGAAAAATTTTAAAAATTACATCAAGACCGCAGACCACTTAGCATTACCCAGTATGCATCTATCGTCCACCTTTGACTCTATATCTCTATGCGGGATGACGTGCTTTCAAGATCTGTTGACGGATGCCGCAGAGGCATACAATGGAACTTCAGCTAACTCCTTGAAGACCTAGATTACGCCGATGACATCTGCCTATTGTCAACAGAGAACTGCGACATGCAGAAGAAGCTCGACGTTTTGGTGGTAGAATCAAAGAAAGTCGAGCTGAAGATTAATGGGGAAAAAACTAAATTAAAGTAAATGTCGGCCCACAACAATCAACAACAGAGATCTTTGGGTGAATTGTCAAAAGTAACCCATCCAGACTGAAATAAAACAGAGGAAGTGGAGATGGATTGGCCACACACTTCCAAAGGATCCCTATGCAGACAAGCACTCGATTGGAGCCCGCAATGCAGTAGAAAAAAACGACATCCCTGGATGAAAACTCTCGAAAAAGAACTTGAGGCTGCAGGGAAGGCATTCAAAGAAGTCAAAGTCATCGCAAAGGACCGTGACCGTTGGAAGCATTTTGTAGAGACCGTACGCCCCATCAGGAAGGACAGGAATTAAGAGGGAGTGTGCACCACACAGAGGCGATCTGCTTTGTACCTACTTTTCGTATTGGGTTAATAAACAAAACACATTTTTTCCACGCCTTATCCGATGTTTCGCCTTGGCCGTGATGATACTGAAAAGTGTGTCGAAAGGTCCATTTTTTATCATCATTTTGGATCTCGACTACCAGGCTCAGGAGTCAACAGGCCCCACTAAACTGTTAAAGAATTTGTTAGACTCAACCACCCCATTGACCACCCTTGGTGTTTCCATTTAGTGCCATTTAGTTTGTCGATCGGAATTCTTTAGTTAGGTTAGCCAGGTTGCTTGTCTAAGCCAAGACATTAGGTGGCCCTGAGGCCCATTGTGATGCCTGCATTTGATCTCTATCCCCTTACTAAGTTGCTTAAACCACTTTGATCTTTTTAAGAAAGTAACTTGTACCTCCAGTGAGACATTTTGCAAATTTCCCAGGTCTTCAATCGCCAAGATATTTGGCACGGCTTCTTTGAAGTACAGGCCCTCCACAGAGGAGTTATTGTACCGACTCAATTTTTTCCTCATCTCCACAGCTCCTGCAGAAGTCATAGCCATTCTACTGGCTAGATTACCAGTGTCCCGTTAAAACACCTGTGAGGACGGAGGTTGTTGATCTGTTGAATCCAAGCAGACATTTTGTCCTTTTAAGATACAGTTCTGACCAGAGACCCTGCAGTTAGCCGTCAGAGGCCACCATCTATTGGTTTCCGCACTTTAGTTGGTTACGGTGTCATTTTAAAAGAAGTTGAATGAAGTCGGTTATGAAAAAAATGAACAGTTTTCAATTCTATTCGCATTGAAATTCAGATATTACTTGGACGAAATAGCTTCCCACACGTTACGATAAGCTAATTTTTGAACATTGCAAAGGTTTATTAACGAAAATCAATCACATATTTCACCAGCACCCCACAGAGTTCCATGTCATTTGTTACCAATCAAATTCGCACTTGTGGAAATTACTCAATGCTCATTCCTTATCGTGGCAGGGCATCCCGCTTTGCGCTTCCCATGCGAACAGTTGAATCATACGAAAGGAATTCCAAGTTGTTTCTAAGTAGAGCAGACAAATATTGCAATGTTTGAAATTTCCTTATGAGAACAAAACATTTTGTGTCCACTGCATAAATGCAGCATTGATTTCGTATATCTAAGTAATTGGTCTGCCGCCGCATTGTTTGTCGCTAAGGTTGTAAAGCAATTTACAAGGGGCATAACCATTACATATACTAAGCCGAGCGATAAAGAGCAATTGACATTGAAAGATAACACAAGCAAAAATTGTTGAGTGTTGGTAGTGCTGCCCCGGCCACTGTAATGTCATGCCCGAAAAAAATATAAACAAATAATAAATGATACCGGAAATATACTGGCTGTGTTGGCGCAGTAGGTGTGCGCGCTGTTGGTGTGGTTGTGGTTGGGGTTGATGGGAAATATAGTGCATGCAGATGTACATAAACAAAAAGTTATTATCTACTTTAATTGTATTCCTTGATTGCTGTTATTGATTTTATACACATATCCGTGTAGTTTATGCATACATGATGAAGCGTAGCCTTTTAAACCTTACCCATAAAGCAACAAATCAGAATTATTGATCACATCTAATTTTGCAAAGTACGCTTAAATCTATGCAATACACATACATATTTTATATATTAATGAGTGGAAAATGCTCTGCACAATGTGAATAGTTTATAGCCTAAATGCATGCTACATTTTTCTACTTTTGCTACAGGTAAATCACTTCCTTCTACACTTTTCAGCATAGCGCGAAACCTAACGGTGTGTTTTCTGAGCATTGCACATTTTACATTTTATACCGATAGGTAGCGCCTCCGGCAGAAAAAGAACTTCGCTTATGGCGAAATTATTTTTGTCAGGAAGCCGCAAAATAAATTTAATTATAAAGAAACACAAAAAAAGTCACTAATAAAAATAAAAATGTAGGTATGGAAAATAAAAACTTCCATCACTCAAAATTATTTTGTTTTTTTAGTAAAAGAGTTATTAAAGAAAAAAATTAGATAACACCGCGACAAAAATAGGCCACATCAATATTTTGACCTTTTTTTACGTTTTAATTTTTCATTGTTTGTTTTTTATAGAATCATAGCTCATTGTTGAACAAAAACTATTTTAAATTATTAGTTAAGTACAAATAAATATAATTTCCATTTTCTATATAATGGCATTCAAACTCTATATGAAATTTTTGTACTGGAAATATTACAATAAAAGAAATTAGTCACAAAATTTACACAATTATTAATTCAAAATTACTAACTAAACATAAATAAAATTTTATAAGTTGTTTTTTACTTAATAATTCTTACTGTAAAATAGATAAACGACTCGGAGTGTATAAAATTATTAATTTTTATTCCTTATGTTTTCTGTTTAATGCTGCGCATAGTGGTGTCGTACCTTAGCCATAGCCGTAATAATCACAGCGGATTTCTAATCAAACGTATGGTGATCACTATAAACAATTATAGGTGCCAGAGCCTAAACGCCGTAGCCCAAATCGTAGCCGTATGTATTTATTTATTTTGGTTTTACCCCGCAACAGTAAGCAGCCGTGCAAAACTTTACATTTGGTTTGATATTTAAGATACAAATTTGAATATTAGAAATTAACGACGAAAAATTAATTGACTTAATGGAATATTCTCCGTTCTTATAATTATAATTCTACTTCAATACTTCTACTATATTCAAACAATATGTCGCCTGTCTAAGTGCGCTTACTTACTATCTATTGTTCTTTTGAAAATTTTACAAAATATTAAATATCGTTTTAGTTTAATAATAAAAGTGTGAAAAAAATAAATATAAAATATGTCAATGTCCGCCGGAAATTTTTTTAATTTTTCATCATGCAACTCTGTACTAGACACCCTTTTGCATTCACAATTCGCCTTGGATTGAGACCAAAAAGCAAATCAGTAAAATTTGAAAAGTCGTCGCGAGTGGTTGTTTGGTTATTTTCCTTAGTAAATAATTGTGTGTTTTGAAAATATTTTTTCGGTTGAGAAAAAACGTGGGAAAGGTAAGAGAAACGTGTAAAAAAAATTGCGGGGAGCATGACAACACCAACTAGCGCGTCACTTTGCCGGCCGCTTCCCGCAACCGTATTTGTGCTTTGTTCGTGTGCTTGTATGTCAGCGCGCGCAACGGCGCAACGTGTATAAAGAAGACGCTTACAAAGAAAACAGCAAAAAAATAAATAAAGGATTTTTTTTGCTTCCAACTTTGATTGAACGCTATTCGGGTTATTTTGTATTGATATTTATTTTTAACGGTTGCCGTCAGTATAAACGTGTTTTACTTGTGAAATGTTTTAATAATGTAATTAGGAATTGGCAGAATAGTCAGCTGGACGAATATATATTTGTATGTATAGGTATGCATGTGTTACTGTAATATCTGTGACTGCGTTGGTGGCAATTTACCGTGTTCTGGTGGGATTTTCGCTGCCGCCGCTAACTTCAGATAGCGTTGACATTAATTAATTGAAAAAGTAGCCGAATAGGAATAACAACAAAATTGTAAGAGAAATAAAAAAAAACAAAGACAACATCCAAAAATAAGTGAATTAATTTGTTGGTGTTTTCTGATTGCATTCTTTTTATTGTTCCGAGTACCTAGTATACGGTGTTTTTTAATGATCTTATTTCTTTTAATATAGCATTCGACGAGGCGAGCCGTTAACTTAGTCTAGCACACGTTGGAAGCCAAGATATCGAGGTGTACAGTAACAATACACTCAGCAAAGCGGATTTGGAGGGAAGAGGAAATTCATAAATTTTTGGAAATTTTCCACCAATTCGCTAGCATATTGTTGGTCGCGGGCAAGCGCTTTGTCGTGCTGCAGCTGCTTCGATTCGTAATACATAATATTTAGCTGATTTCACTTTATATACTATCATACTTGCGTGCGCGTACATACATTTACGCGTCGTGGGAAAATCGAAAATGGTGTTGACGAACTTTGAGTGTTGGGCACATGGTGGCTCAGTTGTTGGCAACAATGGATTGCCAGTAAATTCACGTCACGTGGATATGTTCAATCCACTTATGGTACAGCACAGATTGGACACCGCTACGGGAGCATCGGCCGTGTCGCACATCTCGTCTAATGGCTATTACGGATTTTCCTATGTGAATGCGGCCCATGAGCCTACTGACAACAACAGCGATGTAACTGCAGCACACGCAAGACAAAACATTAACAATACGAATATTAATACCGACAGATGTGTGCCAAATGCAAATGATGTCAATGGCATGGACTTTGGTGATGGCGCTGCTGCTGCTGCTGCCGCATTTGGTAATCGTTTAGGTGCCACACAACGCTGCAAGAAGCGCTACTTTGTAAGCGATGATGACTACGCCAACTGCGAGCTACTTAACAACTGCGACAAGGGCATCGCAGCCGGCGTCGCTGTAGCCGGTGGTGATGTGTGCGCTGCCAAGCGCTGCCGCTTTGACGATGACTATGATGCCGCGCAGTATTGTAATGGTAATTTCATTCTCCTTATTTTTAATTTAAATTTTTTATTTTGTTTTGTTCTCTGTATTCGTGCATGTTGTTATTTTTATTGCATTTTCATTTGATTGCCTCGGGGTGTGTTTATATTAGCTTTCCAAGTGTGTGAGTGTATATTTATTCTATATTCTAGTGGCGGATCTTGTGGGGGTTTGGAAGGAAAGTGTATTTTGGTAATAAATTTGGAGGTCAAGTGTGTAGACACTTATATACATATGCACATATTTATGTTTGTCGCTAATTAAGTGTAGTGATGTGCTTAATAATATGACTCCGAACATAAGTAAGTTATTATTATTTTTTTTTTTTGAAACGGTGAAAGGTTATTTTAAAATGTTGGAGACTTTGAAGTTCGATTAAATCTAATTTAATTAATTTATAATGTAAGGATCAACAGGATTTTTTTTTATTCTGACTCATTTTTCAAGATTTTTTTTTCCAAAAATAAAAATAAAGAAATGCCATATTTGCGTAAATCAAATTGTCTGATACTCTTTGTAATATTACATCATAATTTTTTTCCTTCCACGATGTACAGAATACTATATATTCTATTCTATCAGTCTATTCAAGGCACATTGCAAAGGTAGTAGCAGTAGAACTAAACACAACAAGAGCAATGTTTTTTTTTCCTTAGAATGCCAAAATCTATAAATAAAGTTTGACCCTTTAAACAAAAATTGGACAATTCAGGATCCAAATAAATAGGGGGGAAAAATCAAAATTGCAACCGTGCTGCTATTATTTGCTTAATGTGTCTTGAGTCTAAGATATTGCAATCTTATGGACTGGAGTTCAGTATTTTACGGATATACTTGATAACAAAATGTGTATAATAGAAAATACAATAGAAATCAAACAACGATAAAAACTCCAGACCCCTATAAATTTTGTAGACTTTTTTATGCTGCCACAACTTACAGACATGTATAAAACATTTTAATGAAATTATTTGCCCAACCGATTT
Source organism: Anastrepha ludens (assembly GCF_028408465.1). Classification (NCBI taxonomy): domain Eukaryota; kingdom Metazoa; phylum Arthropoda; class Insecta; order Diptera; family Tephritidae; genus Anastrepha; species Anastrepha ludens. The sequence goes on along the minus strand of NC_071500.1, from coordinate 111,668,190 downwards.
TCTTCGCCTACTTACCTTGGCTTATCTCTTCACTTCGCGTATGCTTTTATAGAGGAAAATTACTAGCATTACACTATTGTGAGTGAGTGTCTGTGTTACAACAATATAATGCTTTCCTAGCCACTCGCAGAAAATGAAAACACGAATAGTGTTTCGAAATTCAGTACTGTTACAATTCAAAGACAATAAAATATCACCCAGCACACCATAAAAGCAAGAAATCAAAGAGACTGCTTGGTACGCAGTCAGTGGTTCGTAATCCTGATCGTTCCCTCTATTGGGATTATTATGAATTGATTGTATTGTAATTGTAATTATGTATTGACTTTGAAGGAACCGAAGTTGTTTCAGTTTATAGCGTTGCTCTTTCAATATTTATAACCATCATAAAATGCCGCAATAAAACTTAAAAATAGCCGTTTTTAATAATATATATTACAGATTATTAGAAAATGTTTTCTTGTTGACTGTCTCCAAATTTGTAATAGACGACTGAACATACATACACATAAACATACAATTCTCGATATTAGTATTTTTGCTGGATCCCACGCATTTAAAAGCATATCCCGTTTGGTTTTTTTTGTTTTTTGTTTTTTCCGAGCACATGGTTGTCATTGCAATAACAATGTTTCGACTGAAATGGCATGGCACATCACGTTAATGCAGTATTTAAAATAGTGTATTGATGCCTTATTAAATTGGTAGTTGTTTTTTTATATTAAAAATTTTATCTGTGGTACTTGAGTTCTTTGATGTATTATCGATTCGTAGTATATTGGTATCTTATAGCATCAGAAAATGTTTTTTCTATACACTATGTGTATAGAAGACTTAATTTAGTCTCAACGACTTCACAAAAAAATTATTTCTAGTATGAAACTCTTGTTAGCGCTTATCTTGGAATGTCTACATACAGATACATATCATATGTATACACAAATGTTCGTTATATGCCTGGAGAAGTTAAAAAATTATAAAATCAACAAATTGTTTGCTGAGATTATTTGATAAATTTAGTGTTTTTTTTTTTTGTTTTTAATTTTTATTTTATTTATTGCTTTACAAGCTGACTAACCAAAGATCTTAATAAGTACAAAAAATGAGCTGAAAAACATGTATACATACATATGCATGCGTTCGTGTATGTATTATTACTTTTTTGAAAAAAATAAAAAAAACGCATATTTGCTTATAAAGTAAATATACGGTAGCCTTGAACTCAGCCGCATTTGTCGTATTGTCATAATTAGAACTTCCCACTGAAACCACCCCCGGCATCGGCTCTCTTTTGTTGTCTGTATTAACTGATTGTCACATCGTAAATTGACATCGCACAAGCAATTTAGATTTCCCCCTATAAGATTGACGTTTGATAAGTTTTGCATTTTTGTTTTCGTAATTTTACTGCACATTTCATTACATATGGATGGATGTATGTTTTTGCTTACCTCAGTTGGTCACTCATTAATTAAGTATGTGCTGCACATTCTTAATGTGACCGGTATTTGAAGAGCAAAAGTGCGCTGCGACGTTAAAGTAAACAAACGCTGTTAATTTTAATTTGCAAAAAACCCGTTGCGTTTTTTTGTTTGTTTTTGTTTTGTGTTTTGCGTTTACACCACATTTATTTTTATACATTTGGGTCATGCGGTTGGCAGTGATATCGATGAGAGCAGAGCAGAGCAGTGAGTCAACGTCACCTTTCAGCAGCGCAGCGCAGAGCGAGCTGAGAGTCAAAATTCTCCTCGGCGCAACATTTTTACACTTAATTTTTACCTAAAGGGATTAAAACAATTTCTTTCCAACATTTATTTAATTGAAATGGTATTAGTGCCCATTAATCTCCTGGCATTAACCGTCGAATGCACAATAATCCGTTAGGTTATTCATTTTGAAAATGTAATGGTAGTCCTCAAGTACATATCTGTTAGTAAAATGAGCCTAATTTGAACTGATTATGATGAAAAAATGTGAAATTATTCGCAGTAGAATATCAAAAGTCATCGAAATTAGAATTAAAATTACTAAGTTAAACAATTCGAGTACATATTTCTTTATAGCTCACTTGCTATTAGTTATAAACCGAAAATAAAATGTATGATTTGACTAGAACTCCGGCTTCTTAAGTCGATATCGCAATACGACTTCAACTTCCTGTTTTTCAAACATATTACAAACTTATGGGCGCCGAATTTGCATCAGCAGCCCTTAACTTTCCTTATATTATATAATTTTTCTATTTATTTTACACGTTTTTCATATTTTTTAATGTTAAGGTTTTCTTGTTTTGTGATTTTTTTATTTAATTTTTTTGTTTTTCTTTTTCTTTTAAATTATAGTTTTTTTTACTGTTTTGTTTTTCTTTTTTTTTAATACAATTTTTTTTATAACTATTTTTTTTATTATTTTTTATTTTCTTAAATATTTTTTAATGATTTTTTTATTATTTTAAATTATTTGTTTTTTTTTCTTCTTTATTTTTTTACATTTTAAATTGAATTTTTTTTTTACATTTTCTTTTTTATATATGTATTTTATTTATCGTATATAAATTTTGTCTGTGGTGTCCAATATTTGTATCTTGTATCTTTTTTTTAATTATTTTTAATTTTTTTTTATGATTTTTTTTATTATTATTGTTTATTACTGTTTCCTTTATTTTTTTTTTTGTATTTTAAATTAAAAAAAAAAACTTATTTATTTAAATTTAAAATTTTTTTATTGTAATATTTTCTTTTATATTTTTTTTATATTTCTTATTTATTTTTTGTATATAAATTTTGCCTGTGGTGTCTCATATTTGTATCTTGTATCCTTGGCGTCCTTCCAGATTTCTTCTCACTCCCCTCTACACAAATTGGCACCCAATCTTGTCTGATGGATACTGAGGACGCACCATATAACCAACAACAACAGCAACAGCAACCACAGGTAGATGTCAATATGGGCGTCGCAAATCTCAGCAATCAAACAGGCAATACAACAAGTAATATACACTATATCACAACAAAACAGCACGCTCAGCAGCTGCAACCACAACAAAAACAACAGCAACAGCAAGTAATAAATGCTTCACAAGCACCTCCAGTAGTTGTATATCAGCAACAACATAATTATCAAGGGCACTTGCATCGCGCCAATCGGGATGTTAGTCGTTGCTTGTTGTCGCACATGATTTAAATTGAAAAAAGTCGTCCAGCGAAAGTGAAATTTAAAAGCATTAAGCTAAGACAAAAAGTACCGAATGATAAAAAATTCAAAACAATAACTCTCATTATTTTAGGCTTTCTAATTAGTTATATTTTTGCAATACAAGCTAATTTTCGATTTTTTCTCTTTCAAATTCACAACGAATCGTTATACATATTATTCTTAACTATATACTTAATGCAATTAAATAATTATTAAAGCAATTTCGAGTACCTTAGCTTAGCATAAATGTATTACAAATTAAATTATTATAATTTTTTTGATAATTTTATATACCATATATTAATAATTCGTTATGAAAAAAGAAATAACCATGCCACCTCAAATGCAATACTTACACAATTACATACCTGATATCATAAAAAGTGCATACATGTGTACGATGTATTTATGTATGGAAGATAAATAGTTTTTATTTAGTTGCAAATAATATTTTTTTTAATACATAACTATGAATTTATGTATGTACATATATTATATGCACCAAATGTACTTAAATCAATTGGAGTGAAATGGCTTATGAAATTAAAACGTAAAACACACATTCATGCAATTTTTATATGTATTCAGAATTGTGTAGTTTTATGTATGCAGCACAAAATTTGTCACTTGGCGATATGTATAAGTATATATGTGTGTATATAAATGTTGCATCACTACTTATTTAACATGAATATATATTTTGCGCCAAACAGCGAATGCGTACGTAATATACCTGCCTTGGCATACTTCATTGGTTTGGTTGGTAAGCATTGGATTTGTATGACTGTATGTATATATTTACGAGCAATATTACAAATAAGCTGTGAAAGGATTAATTCTTTGCGCGTGTATTTTGCAAAGTGAGAGTAAAGAAGCGTAGAAAAATATTTAAATATTATTTATTGGCGTGAAATATAAAATAATATATCCAACTACTTCAATACATATACTATTTTTATATAAATTGAATCATGCAGAATGCTGATTTCAATATATGGAGCAATATTTTTTAGTAAACTAAAACTTAGCAAAACTTAGCCAAATGCAATTAAATGTATTGAATGAAATATATAAATAAAGCAAAATAGTGAAAATTATTATTGATTTCAAAAATAGCGTATATTACTTTATTATTTTTGTTATTAATTATTATTCGTTAATATATTATTTTGCATAATAAGCTTACTCTCGTTAATGCAGATTGGAAATTCTCCTATAGAATGCATTGAACTGCTGCTTTTACAATTTGCTTGCGACAACAAGTGACTAACATACCGATTGGATTACGTTTTCCATAATCCACATGAAATACTAAAAATACTTGAGCTCATAGGTCAAAAGTTGACAAGTGTACATACAATTGTATGTACTTTACATAGCTCACACAAGTAATAGTCAACCAGGTGTGAAATAATGACTGTCCCAGAAAAGAATATAGTATTATTCCTGTCTTTTTTGCTGAAGCTATCGCTCACTAGTGGCTCACGATAGGTAATAAGAACTGAGTTCAATGCAAAGATGCAAAGTAGTTAGCGAATCACGAGTCAACTAAATATGCACAATAAATGTTCATGCCTTGCATTAAATCGCACTCAAAACAGCTCAGAATCTTTCCATTTTAATATCAGTTTAATAATATTCCACGTTTGATTTTTAAAAGCGATTTTCTGACGAATGACGATTCGTTAATCAATGTAATGTGAAAGAGTTGAGTTGAGAGTAGCTGCTAGACTGTATGAAATGTGATGCAACCTCGGATTGTTGATCGTCAACTTCAACTTGTAGTAAAATGTAGGGTGGCAGCGCTTGGTCGAGAATAATCCGAATCATTTCGATACGTAGAACCGGCTGTCATGGAAATGCTGCCATTAGGACAGTCACGGACTATCTCCTTTACAACATCTTCACAACTCCCAACTAAATAGCATAGTAGAATGATCAATAAGCAATTCCTGTTGGGTTGCTACAGCTACGGGCTCTCTCTGGAGACTGAACCACCTCCCAGGCACTTTAAGGGGCAACTATTTAACTATACTTATGAGGTCTAGAACTATACATAACAATTGCTGGACCCAACAGTTTATGCGAAGATCTTCAGCTCCCTGGTGAGACCCGCGTCATCTTGGCATAATTGCGTTAAGGGTATTATAGTAGGTTAAACTCCTACCTCTCCAGAATCGACTCCCACCTACTCAACCAATATCCACCATGTGGTGGTACTCCCTTCGACACTAACAACCTATTCACGTGCCGCCTCAAGCCCACTCACCAGTCGAAACAGCATGTTTTTTTTTTTTTTTACCTTTTTTAGACGGTGACGATCGGCAGGGCTTAACGAACTGCTACAACAACATCGTCTCTAAAAAGATCGACAGCTCAGCAAAATAAGAATAAGCCGTGCCAAGACATTATTGATGGTCTGTTATAAACTTTTTTTTATTTGCCTAACATACTTTTGTAGTTGAATGCTTTCAATTTTCCATTTTTCCTACTGCTATGTGGTGATGCTCTAAATTATGCCACGACAAAATGGATTTTCCTTGTATCCATTTTTCACCAGCGTTTCTTTGGATTTTAAATTTTTGTACTTCCCAACTATTTCTTTATAGTCTCCTCAAAAATATTTGTTTAATTATCCCTCAGATTTATGACTCATATTCCGCGCCTGTTTTGTAATCAATTCGTAATTATTTTGCTAAAAATTGGCAAAAATCAAAAGTATTAAAACTTTCAGTATCACCATACAGAAATTACCGCATAATCCAAATACAATTGCAGTATCCATCAGCCACATCTTAAGTCCATATGCAACATGCACACGTGGGCAGCTAATTAGAAATGCGATATTTTTGGCTACTTTTCTTTTGTTTTTTAATTTTCATCTATTTTTTATAAAATAATAGTTCATTCTACAACAAATATTAGAGAAATCAAATGTGTGTCAAACTTTGTACAAGATTTATAAAAAATCGACAAGTTCTTATTAAAATATCAAACTTGTTAATCAGACACCCCATGCTCCAAATAGGAGTTAAAGCAGTATATAAATATATATGTATATAATATAAATTTTGGAGCCACTTCAAACTTACACTTTATTGTACTAAAAACTAATGGGTATGTACCCAATTTTTTTTAATTCTGCATCTACGATTCGGTCATATTGGAGATTCATTTTGCTATTGTTATTGTTGTTTTTTGTAATTCTGCACATATACCAAAAGTAAACCGCATAGTACAAATCAAAATTTAACATACATGCATATGCACGAAACACGAAACCTCATAAGACCTTTCGAATAATTTTTTCTTCCCTTGGATTCATTGCAGTTTTATTTTTTCTCATACAATACATTTTTTCCCACTCCTATTACAGCAAAAAGATGTCGGCAAGCCATAAATTACGACGCCAAGCGTAGCAACAGTTTTGTAAACGTTTATCATGATAACATTAATACAGCTAACCAAAACAATAATAACAAGGCACTCTTTTACAACAACCATGAAATCAAGTGTTTGTCCAGCAGTGCTGCGGCGTACATCCCACCGGATGGTGCGAAGAAGAAAAGAAATGGTGGTGATGACAATAAATGTGAGATTGCTGAAGGTGATCAGAGCGTTCGTGCTGATATTGGCAATACATATCTAATGAAACAATCAAAATTTCCGGCATTTGGTGCTATTGCTAAGATTTCGCAACCCGCTGATATAGCAACTAGCAATGAAGATACCACTGGAGTGGCGGCATTGTATGCCAAAACACATGGCGGCGCTTTCTACCAGTTTACAGCGGCCAATGGTGGTAATCAGCCGTACATTGAGGATATTTGAGAAAGAAGTCGAAGTCAAATCGGTGCAGGGAGGTAGCTCAAACACAACTAAACAGCTCTTGCTGCAAAATCGAGATTAACTAAATAAATGAAAAAATGGTTATTTTCCTTGATACATTAGAAAAAATGAATAGACGAATTTACTAGTTTATAAATCTAAGCTCCACAAACATAGCATTAAATCGAAGAATTATTGTGATGTGTTTTTTGGCTCGCTAACATCTAAAGCGTCGTAACACAAAATATTTTTTAATTTTATTTTAGATTATAACACAAAAATTTACTTTTGTAACAACGAAAAATGGGTTGCGTCCTTCGAATATTGTAGATTTTGAGTTATGATACTTGAGGGGTTAGCGTGCGATTAATGAATATGCACTTACGTATCTACATATAAACGTATAGACAAATTTGCATATGCGAGTTTGTGGCGTGATAATAGGTTAATGAAGCGTTTTGTGTACCCACAAAATGATATGAAAAAAAATTAGAGACAATGCGAATAATCGTAAATATACGTCGAGGGAAGCGTATTTTTGTATTCTCGACCACTCATCTGTGCAACTGAACTTTGCAGATAATGAAAAATATAGAGTAGTATGTAAGCAGACACATTGTAAATGTATGTACTATATATAAGGTACGTGCATTAAATGAAAACTGAAACTAATATAGATATGTACATATATATGTACACATTTACTTAACCCCACCAAATATTGTGTGTGCACACGAATTATGAACTCGCAAGCAATCATATCACAAAAGAGACACAATGTTAAATATTATTATTATATTTAAATAACTCAAAACGACAGGAAATAACTAAACCAATACTTAACGAACTATTGTGCCCAATTTTTAAACACACAATCCTATATATTGTATTTATATGTATAAAAAATAGTCAAATCAAAGTTGTTACAAGCGAAACAGTTGCATTTTGTGTTAAATCTCAGCTTAGCATTGCTAAACGAAAAAAGCAGATTTCTCCTATATGCATTTTGAAGGTGTTTATTTCCGTTTGTTGTACAATTTAAACAAAATATCACCTAAAGAATTGTACATGTAAGTAATTAAACAGATTTATGAATTGTATCAAAAATAATGAGTTAATGCATACTGAATAAAGCAGACGCATGTGTGTATGTACATATTTAAGCATACACTTGAAGCAATTAGATTTTGGCTATTTATGTCTCAAATATCCAGAAAGGTGTTTTTGCAATATTTTTCACAAAATTTGGATTTTCCATTCGATTTACGGGAAACGACGTGAACGCGAACGAATAGCGGTTAAGTGCGGCGGAAATTTGTCAAAAGAGCAGAGTTGCATTTATGTAGAAAAGGGTGTTAATGACAGTATTCACCAGCCGTAAGGAAAACTTCTGCAAATTAATTGAGTTGCAATGGGCTTACTGACAAAGAAAACTGAAAAAGTTGCTTGATTTAACGAAAAGTAATGTTAATACCAGTAACCCGAAACCCTCATTTACGTGATCACTTTAATGGCCTCTGGTGACGCTCCAGCATGCTTGTCCAGCAGGCTTATATGTGTGCGTGTCGGGTGCTTGACGCTAATATCTAAAATTTTTGATTTTCATCATTCAAAAGCCGACAACAAGTATGTGTGACACGAAGCAAGTACGAGTGTCACCCGACACGCACACATATAAGCATGCTGGAGCGTCACCAGAGGCCATAAGAAACGAATTGAATGCAGAAAAAAAGTTTCTCAAACTGTCACCTTATTAAATCCACCTTGGTGTTAATGACAGTATTCACCAGCCGTAAGGAAAACAGTAACCCGAAACCCTCATTTACGTGATCAATTTAAGAAACGAATTGAATAAATGCAGAAAAAAATAGTTAATTTCTCAAACTGAAGCGCATTATAAAATTTAAAACGAATTCATCCATTTATTGGTTCGCCTTGATAAAATGTTTGTATCGGAGAATCCAAGGCGAATTCATTGCAGGTGATGGCATCTGCATATAAGTAAAAACATACATGTATTTTGTTTTGCTTTCTTCAATTCCATCATGTCAAAATCAATATGCTCCGATCCACAGTTGCCGTTTCTGTTTCCACCAGGAATGCCAGAAAAGGATCCTTTATCCCACTTAACTTTTCTCAAATCTAATACAGACCTTTTTCATATATTTTTTGTCATATCTATTGGCGAAAAATACAGCTGGGCGATTGCCATTATTTCATTAGTGGCATAATAACGCCAGCGCCATCTGTAGTTTCAGCGCACAAGCGATGAGATGTGCTCGTCGCTTATTAATTCAAAGTAGCCATTGGTAGTAACGCAATTTTTGTTGCGCAAAGGCATAATGGGAGTTACAATGTATATGTTAAAAAATGGGGGGTTTCATCATATTTGTCTTAGTCATTAAACATTTCTAATCTTATTCGTAAAACATTAAATTTACTGCAAATATTTTGAATTTCTTTATTTGTATTCGTTTTACAACTCGCTGTCTTCCTTAATTTTTTTCGATATATTCTTGTATAACTGCATTTTTCCTCCACTCTCTTATAATACGTTCACATATGCATTAATCACCCATAAATCCACCAAATTAATCTACCCGTTCATATATGGCAGATTACCTGCAAAATCTACAATCAGCTGTCAGTACTGCTTTGAAAGGTTTTTCTTCATAGAAATTATGTTGGTGGAATGTTTCGGTGTTTTTGGTTTCTTTAATTATTACTAACGATATGAAGAAAATACAAGGAGAAGGAATAGCTAATTTAATTGCGCAATTGGCTACTAATAATAAACAGTTGGAGGAAATCCGTATGCGACGTTTACTGAGGTTGCATAAAATTATGGCAGTAATACACATTCGAAATTCGTTTATTACTTTTTACAGTAAGTAATAAGAGGACAAAACGTTTATGGGCACACGTTTTTTTCTGTAAAATGAATCCCTAATTAATAATATTTAACAAAAATTTGATTAGAAATTTGTTTGCAGACTTGTTTGGTGGCCGGCATTCATTTCATTTAGTTTTTAGTTTGATGTTTCTCTTTACATCCATAATAATTATTATCGATAACACAGAAAACACAGGATTGTATGTCAATAAGTATCGTTATTATCTAGGATTATTTTATAATCTCAGATTTTGGGAGAGACATTTTGTATGGGAAATCGCGCTTTTCAATTACGGATTCTGAGGTAAGCGCGAAAAAGTAGATCATCTACTTATATGTGAACGTATTATTACACTGCTTGCGTTTGAAAAAATTGTAGGACAAACACTCCATAGGATCCGAAAGAGTGTGCAGCTTCAGCGGATCGCAGAGCAGCTTCAAAACCAAAAACTTTAAATACATTTGCTTTTGTTCATGAACAAAAATGTAGTTCTGTGCATTTATTTAAAATTTTTTTAAGTTTTTTTTATTCAAGTTTTGTATGATCTTAAAACAAATAAAAGTATTGTTAAATTCTTTCTTAAGTATAAAGATTGCTGATTTCCATTGTATTTTACCATTTTAAAAATGTAGAAGGTTTACCTAAGTTTTTTTATAAAGTATTGATATTGTCTGCTTTTTATTTTTTATTTTGATGTTTCAATCTGTCCTTATAAAATAATTCAAAGTTGATATAACTTTTTACTGCAAAACAAAAAACGTTTTAAATATGGGCGGGAAAATGATGTCCACGTGATCACGCACATTTCATGAAAACGTGTAACTACTTTATGTTTAAGATACTCATTTAGGAAAAGTTATATGTTTTCACGCAAGGCGAGTCGATTCAAGGTGGTTACTTTAGGGTTACTTTTTGGTTTACAATGATAGTTTACCATATAATAAATATTCTGTGACTTTTCTTTACTTCAAGCGACTCGCTTTATTAGAACTCTTTTCCCTTTTAACATACACTCACACCATATTCCAATTCATTTTAACAACGTTCTCTCTATATCCTATATTGCTTAAGTTTATTGTTTAAAACCCCTTATAAACGTATACATATGTACATACATACAAAATCTAATTTGAAATTTATATTTTTGATCTTCAGAAATGACAAATGCGATATAAAAAATTAAGTATTTAATAGAAGATTTTTCATACAGAGGCTAGAACTTTTGCATTTTCCACATTAATATAATTCTCTTGGACCTCTTTCACCATAAAATCTACTAAATTGTCCAGATCGTGCTTATGCTGCCAGCCCCAATCTCTACGAGCCTCAGAATCATCGAAAACTTGCGGCCAAGAATCCGCGATCGCTTGCCGACCGTCTGGCTTATAGGTAACATGCAAATTTGGAATATAACGACTTAATTTCTCTACCAGTTGCTCAGGTGTGAAGGACATGGCTGTGACGTTGTAGACGCGACGTTTCAAACGTTCTGGCGGTGCACACATAAAAGAATGCAAGGCGCTGTAAGAAAAAGCATGTAAATAAATGAAAATTAAAGCATTACTTATATTTCTCTAAATACATAATTAATTAATATTAAATAAAGAAAAAAAAACACGTTAGATCTATTTGAGTATTAATGTATATTCTGACAAAAATCTGCATTATGTAAAACTAAAAGAATTAATTTTTAATTTAACCTTGTAATGGAATAAGAAAAACAGAATGACTTAGGACATTCAGTTTTAAAATTTATAATTTTAATTAACTTCTTTCATACCGCTTGCTATTGCTTGACCTCAAATAGATTTATATCAGCAAAACGAGACCAAATTGTTTAATTAAATTGAAGAATTGCCAACTTATTGTTAGTGGAGTATCGAAATTATTCCATAACTCAAGTAAAATATTTCGCAAAAGTAAAGAAATATTTATTAATTTATTTCATTTTTAAAAGCTTACATGATAATAAAACTATTCGTAAACTCATGCAAACGCAGCGCTAGCAGCAAAGGCTTTCGGCTAGAACTATTTTTCTAATAGTCGAGTAGAGTTTATGCATTGTAACTTCAATAAAGGTAAACATAAATTGATAGTCATAACAGATAACGAAAATTCATATTCAGATTCGAGTTTAAAAAAACCAAAAACATAATGATTTTGAAGAATCTCATATTTTTAGGTTAAGGGGGGAAGTACCTTTAGACGTTTCAAAAAATCGCAGTGCTCGTAGGGAGGCACAACTCGATGAGCCTGGTGGTGCTGATTAGCGTCCAACTTCGGTAAGTTTCTTTTTCCTTGACCGCGAACTTTAAACGGCGTTTTCTCGAAACCATGCTTTTCAAATTGGCGTAAGTGATTACGGAAAAAGTATTGAACCAATTTTCTTCATCAAGGTTTCATTTTAAAGGGCATAAAAAGCTACTCTAGGTAGACTACGGACGAAAAGAAAAAATCATTTTTAGATACTTTTTAACACAAAAACGTTTGAAAATTTTTGCAAAAAAAACCAAAAGTTTTTTTTGAAGCCTCATTTTAATGGTTAATCTTCGAATTTGCTAGAGATTGTAGTCTATCTAGGATAAAAAACCCTCCTGAGTAAAATAATGTTTGATTTTATGATTTCAGATGAAAGTTGCGGTCAGGATCGCTTTCGCCGAATTCGATGTCAGCGGCGACACGATTTACGTGAACCGCCATAACTCAATTAATTGCTTATTTATAATAATAATATCACGAACAACTGGTTTTTTTCGGCCCTCTAAAGGTACTTCCCCCCTTAAAAAATATTCAAAATATTTAAATAGAAAACTCATTATTTTAAGACCCATTTTCTATTTATGGATATTGCAAACAGTTCCAACTTACCGGAGACAATCCTCAATGTACATCATGGGCAAGCACGTGTCAGGACGCAAATAGCAGGTGTATTTGCCGGTGCGCAAGGCTTCATGAAAAATGGCAACAGCGTAATCTTTAAAAAGGAATAAGAAAAGTAAAAAATTTAATTATTACATACTTATAATCATTGCATTCCTTAATTTATTTTATTTTCTTTTGCTTCATTTAATTTAATTTCATTTTGTATTATTTTATTTTACTTTGTTTGCTTTAGTTATTTTCAGATTCATTTATTTTATTTTTCAATTAGAAGTCAACTACAGAAACTCTTGGCTGTGCTTGAGCTCAAAAAAATAAAAATACGAAAAAAATTAATTTTGTTTTATTTAATTTTTTTTTTATTTATTTAAATTTACTTTCATTTAATTTTAAATTATTTCGAATAATTTATTTTGTTTTACATTATATATTTATCTGGCGATTGTTATCTTGTAGGATACGCGGATGATATTGCAGCAGTTGTTACTGCACGTGATGAAGATGCGGCAATGGTGGGTGATAAAAATCAAGACATGGTTCGACTCGCACTACTTTATCTTGGCTCACGAAAAAAAGAACTCATCCCACTTATGTATGAGGGTGCGCGTACCTCTACCGGTTTACACAGAGAACATAACGACTTCAATGGTGTGGAAATATCTGGGCATCATACTCAACAATAAGCTGACTTATTGGGCACAAATCCAATATGCTGCTGAAAAATCTGCCAAAACCATCTCAGAGATATCAAGATTAATGGCTAACGTCGGAGGCCCAATCGCAAGTAGGCGGAAGCTGCTCATGGACACGACGGTATCTATTATACGGATGTGAAGTATGGGCTGAGTGTCGCCGCAAGTTTTTCTTAAATTTATTTTATTATTAACTTTAGTTATTGTAAATGTATTATATTTAAGTTTATTTTATTTTATATTTAATTTAGTTTATTCTTATTTTATTTTATTTATTTTTATTTAATATTTAATTTTATTTTATTGCATAATTTTAGTTAAATTTACATATTTTATTTAATTTTTTTTATTTCAAATATAACAAAAATAAATTAAATAAATAAAATCAAATACAAAAAATTAAAAAAATATTTAAATTTACTTAAAATTATACAATAAAATAAAATTAAATATAAAATATGTTTTTGTTATATTTTTTTTTATTAGAAATCATTTCATTTATTGTTAATTTAGTATTGTTTTTTTTATTTTGGGTTTTTTTGGGACATTTGTTTATTATTCATTCAACAAAGAGTATCTACGTAAAATACATTTTCCCTTTCTTATTGCGCGTCTTTTCATATTTCTTCTTGCTGTAAATAGCTTAATATTCCCTTAATTGAACTGGGTTAAACTCATCATGCGCTAAATTGCCACACTGCTCGATACACCACATACAATCGCATACAACCGCCAGTATTCTCTGGCCTTTATGCAGTTACTCAATTATTGAAAATTGCTACGTTTTTCCTTCTTGTAAATTGCACATTTAATAAAGTGAAAATAATCGCAAAAATTCCACTTTCTTTATTGTATTCAATAATCGAGCTTTCGTAAGTAATTGAATTTAATTGTTTTAATCGGCAAAAAATTTTTATTCGAAATCGCATTAAAATCTTGAAGTGGAAAATTCAAAAGCGTTAAATTACAGTTACAATTAATTACATAGCTTGTGCATATGCAAGTAGAAAATATTTGAGATTAGGAATTTGTGATTAGCAGTCAATTCACTAAATGTTATTCTTTACTCACCAGTAGTGCCACCGCCTGGGGGATCGCTTGAAATGACACCTGGGAAACGCAGGCATCTAAAGTCTAAACCAAATTTATGGAAATAATACTCGCCCATCAGCTCGGCATGCACTTTGGAAACGCCATACATTGTGCGGGGACGTTGAATCTGCGAATTGCAGGATAAGCCGAGTCAAGCAAGACGTAAAAATTAAACAAAAAATATTATTAAACTATTTCACATAGGAAAAATATAAACAAAAACTTAGGAATTATATTTACGTAGACTCACCGTCACATTGGGAGTGGGATTACGTGGACTGTCTGGACCGAATGCACCGATGGTGCTCGGAACAAAAATGCGTAAATTGTACTGTTTGGCAAGTTCGATGACATTATGGACGCCTTCAATGTTGACGCTGAAATATTTTAGTCAATTAATTAATTTCTTGTGATCATAGCATGCATATATATGTATGTATGTATGTGCTTGCGAGCATAAAGCAATGCAACTTATTTAGGAAAACCCAAGAAAATCCAATCAAAACTCAAAATGGCAAGCATTCGTGTGAGTGCCACCCATACATATGTCCGTATTTATGTTGATGACGAAAGTATACATATGTACATATATTATATGTACTAATGGGTAGGCTTAATAAAATTGGTGGCGACACGCGATTACTTTTACAAGTATTCGGTAATAACTTTGCGTGACTAAGTGAAAGTCTTCCTAAATTATGACAGAAAATCAACTTACAGCCGGTTAAAATGGAAGACTTTATGTTCACAAAGTATAAACAGCGCATTTGTAGACCAATTAATCCAGAAACACTGTAGATTGATGGCTAACTCTGCAGTTGGTTAGGTTGCTGACAAACAAACATACATACATACATACGTAAATGTATTTGTAATGCTTAGTGGTAGAACCACTAGTTACAGTTTTCACTTACCGCACCGCCAGCGGCACATTTTGTTCCCCAATCGCGCTCAGCAACGCCGAAAAGTGTATCAGCCAATCTACGCGATGATCCACCACGATCTTCTGCAGTCCTTTGAAATCTAAAATATCTGCGAATATGTAGGGGCCACTTTCTGCCACCTCCTTGCTGGGTTTTACAATGTCTGAGAGTACGACACTGTCATCGCCGTATTGGGAGCGTAGAAGTTTGGCGCATTCGGTACCAAGCTGGCCCAGACCACCTAGGGAAGGCAAGAGAATTCACTAATTAAACAAAAAAGATTTGAGAATAATTTTGGGACTTTAATCAGTTTTTTATACATCTTACTATATGAAGAGAGTAAAGTTAGTAAAACTGCAAAGTTTCATTCGCAGAATGTCGCATTTTCGCTCCAAAACCTATTTTTCTATATCTACTGTGTGAAAAATTCTGCAAATTTCTAGTATGTATGCAAATATTTTCTTGAAAAGTGATGCCTCGTTAATATGGGTTTTTTAGATTCATTTTGCTGTCTAAAAAACACATATTTAACGAATTTTCGTGTAAACTAGTGTAACTAGAGGGCGCATGCAGTAGTTGAGGGCATGCATATATATAGTATAGCTATAACTTCCCGAAATTATTACTTTGCTTTTTGCTCTTTTTCAGATAATATATGGAGAAGTACAACTTAACTCAAGAAATGAGAAAACATGAAAATCACACCGATTTAGAAGTCTCTAATTTGCTTACGTGCGCCCTTTCATTCGTTCATAAGATTTATGCTTATGAAAGAAATAAAAAACCAAAATTCAATGTTTTGAAAATAAATTCAGAAAATTCGTCTAAAGTCTCCCTAACTAGTTTTCTTCAGTTAAAGTGTATATCTCCATAGGTTTTCCTCTGATTGCAAGCATCAGGCGACGAATCTGTTGCGAGACGGAAAAAATACGAGGATCATTGACGAGCACTCTTCAAAATCAATAAGGGTCCTTGCGAGGGAGCTTAATGTTTCGGAGCGTCTTATGTGTCCGGTTGTTCATGAAGATCTCCGGTTTATGTCGGAGCAAACACGAGAACAGGGAATTATCCAACCAAAACGCCTTCTAAACAAAATGTAACACCCTGAAGCATTTGAGATGTTATGGTTTTGACGAAGAAATTTTTTACCAAGGCTATATTTTAAGCGTCGCAGAAATGGTAGATGACTATAGTATGTTCCAATTCTACAGAGATTCATGTTGTCATGCACGCGAAGCTTTCTGCCACTGTTATGGTTTTAGGGGTTGTGAAAAACAAATACTCAAGGATTTCGAGTGACTCCTGTTGCAAATATCGAGGTTCTAGAGACAGTAGTGAAACCCTGGGTTCATAGTGTATGCGGTGGCAGCTCATACATCTTGCAACAAAACTCTGCACCTTCACACTAAGCGATGGGGATACAAAATTGGATGACTGAAAATTTCCATGACCACATAACACAGAACTCGCTAGACCTTAACCCTCTGGATTACTACGTACAGTGCGTAGTGGAACGTGAAACCAATAAGCTTCCGCATAACAGCATTTCTTCTTTGAAGTCTACAATTAATACCGTTATGATCAATATGAATATGGAGTATTTGAATCGAGCAGGTTACGGCAGCCAATGGAAATTATTATCATTAAATGATTTTACAGATATGTATATAATAAGTTAGTGTTGTGTAAAAAATTTGTGATATTTCATTAAATTGTGTTCAACATAAAAGCTAATTAGTTTTATTAAAGGATTTTGTATCCTAATTGAAGAAAGTTTTCTTTGAATTTCATTATATTTAACAAATATATTAAATAAAACACATATTTTCGTAAGATGATTGAGGTAGCAAGTTCTTCAATAGATTTTTTCTATGGGCTAACCTAAATTTAGCCGGAATTCTGACCGTCACGTGGACGTTAATTTTTTTTTGTTTTTTTCTGAAAATTCTTATTTAACGAATGTTTTGGTTCCACTGAAACGTACCGGGACTTTAACATGTACTTTGTGTTATGTAACAAATCATCCCATGAGATATGTGCCGAGACTCGCGAAAATGTACTGAAAAATTTTATGAAATGGTTGCAGCAAAAAAAAACTACAAAAATGAGAGAACTGAATCTAAAATACTCACAAAAGATGGTTTTGTCAGTGAAAAATCAATATCGATAGCATTAGAGATTCAGTTGAATTCATTAATAGCCTCTGGAAAGGCTATGTCGCTATGAAATGTACAGGAAAATCGGAGAACCCTTTGCAAAATATTAAAATTAATACGTTCCGAGAGGAAGGACAATCAGCAATGAAATTTCAACAATCAGCACAAATTTCGTACAAAAAATTGGAAATTCCGAATACTTCTTAGACAGAAGATAATGCGTAACTTTTTAGCCCCTGATCACAAAGCGTATTTTGAATACTATGCTTTTATTTTTAAAATATTAGGTCATTTATATGTAGGAGTACATATGCATACAAGAAGGTCCCCATGGCCGAATGATTTATACGTGACTACCACTCGTTTGGGAATGCGTTCGATGCCCACTGTGGATGCATATTAGACGTTAAACGATAGAAACGTTTTTTTCTAATAGCTCAAGGCACTCGACAAGCAATGGTTAACTGCTTCTGATAAAAAACAACTGTCATTTAAAGGTGATATAAAAATGTAGGGCCCTCCAACTGTATTGTACAACAATATCAAGGCGCGCGCCACAAATTGGAGCAGAAGCTGGGCCAAACATCTAACAGATATGGTATAGAGTGCAAATGGTCAGAGCTAAAAAAATGGCCACGTGTTAAAACAAAAGCATAAAAATGCTCAGGCACACGAATTACACGCTTTTATTTGTTGTTCCTTTCAATTTTTTGGCAACAAAACAGCTTTTCGTCACGAAAGTCACGGAACTGAAACATTTGTTATTGTAAAAAATGTATTAGTACAGTTTTCGAATTTTGGTGATTTTTTAGTATAGATTTCTGTGCTGGCGTTTGGCTTAAGAAATATAAATTACTTTAGGGTGGGGGTTCAAAAGTAAATAGAGTTACATAAATTGGAATACGTTTTGCTTCTGTGATGCCAAATTAATCATCCCATCTTCGCAAATGGCGTCGTATGCCAATCACAGCTGACACTTGTGAACTGAATAGCTGCAGACAATGGAGCGCGTAAAGTTCATTTTAAAAATGTCTATCACTCAAAGTAATTTTTTTTATTTAGTAAAAAATTATTGAAAAACAGAATTGAATGATTAATTTTGCGCCATCTAGTATAAACCGTCATAGGGGACTAGGCAACGGTAGCGGTCGAAAAAATAATAATATTTTGGGTAATTTTTTCCGGCGAAACATTAAAATAAATCAAAATTCTGAAAGAGGATCATCAATGTACTGAATAGAAGCAGCTAAGAATGGCAAACTGTGTGAACATTTCGGCTCAGTAAGGTTTGACAAGTCATCATGAATCGTTTAACGCCAGAAAAACGCTCCCAAATCATGGAAATTTACTTAAAAAAAAAAAAAAATCTGCGGAAGGGAAGTTCACAGAGCGAAGTGTTGAAGAAGGCGCCGAAATGTCGATTTGTAGTCGGGCTCAATTTTTTGGCCTTCGACTACGTGAAAGTTTTTACGTAAGGCTCTAAGCCTACGTGCCTATAAAATACAGCTCATCCAAGAATTGAGGCCAAATTCCATGGTTTGCGTCACATTTAGATTTATTATTCAGATTTTTTGGAAAAAATAATCAAAAATTGGTAAGTTCAAATTTTAAAAAATGTTTGTAGAAAAAACCATGGAACATATCGAAAAAACCTTCAATATTGTGAGTATTGTGAGTATAAGTTAAAATTTCAAGTGTATCGGTCAAGAGTTGTGAGTGTGGCCGACTTGAAAAATGTAATTTCGAGAGAAACGCGTTTAAAGTTTTCGGACTAAGATGGGCCTAAATTCAAAGTAGAAACATTTAGACATATTTCCTTAGTAAAATGAGAAATCTATTGCTTAGACAATTTTTAAAGTATTAGGTCCTCTTTTGAGCCAAAATATAAGTTTTTTTTTGAATTGCTACAGTGGCATATTATTATTAAGAGGGGATTTACCACTGCGACCTGAAAAATCTATTGTGCCCCTTTCATGGATTGAGAGTATTTTGCTGACTCCAACGTCCTCAATAAATTTTAGTACAATGACGGTAGCAGTAGACCAGTGGTTTTTTCTTTCGCCGTAAATTACGAAACGTATTTTTTACATTCAAATTCTAGTCGCACCAACTTTAATGAATTCGCCCGGGGCTGAGGGTTTGGTTTCAGACAGCATCTGTTGCCGCGGATAAATTCTTGCCCCATAACCTCCTTTTTATTTCAAAACGAAAATGGTTCACATACATATTTGAGTATTTTAAGTTTTTTTAATAATATAAATAAAATATAAAAAAATATTTATTAAACGCCTAGGTAAGGGTAATTTTTTTATTTATTTGCTCTTTATGTTTACTCAACACCAAAGTAATATTTCTTAAAAACCCATGTAGCGCTGGCTTACAACTTTTTTATTAGAACTCGGCGTTGAGTTCTCGTTTTTGACTCACCGGTGATCAAAATTTTCGGCGGACGACTACTGGCTTTGGTATGCTGAGCGCGTTTGTTCAATGCGTGGCCAGTGATTGGGGCTAAAGATCCCGTAGTGCTGGCGATTTTATTTTGCACCAAGGTCGTTACACATTTTCTAAACATTTTTTCTTTTTAATGTGAAAATTTGGTAAAACGCATAAAATTTAAGATTCGATTTCGCTTAGTATTTGTTAAATTATAAAATATTTAATAAAATAATAATTTTCATATGATTTTTGAACTTTTTCCACTTTTTTAAGACTTTCTTTTTTAATTTTCGCAATGCATAATTTCAAGTTTTTTTTTCATATTTCTATTCTTTAATTTTTCATATATTTGAATTATACGATTCTTTTAGTCCTTTCAAAACATCTTTTTTTGCGTACTACCGGGCTCTCGAAAATTTCACCGGTCAACACAGCCCGATGTGCGATTTTCAACTGAATTCTGTTTGCTATTCTACGACGCGGCTATCGCCTTGGTTTTGCTTTGCTTGCAAAAATCTGTTTCTTCAAATAAAAAAATGCTGAAATACTGAAATAAATGAAATACTGAATAAAAGTTTTGTGTTGTTGCCGCTATTGTATGGAAGATTTTACAAAATTGTTACTTTATGGCACAGACGGGACGCATACATCAATACATGCATATATGCTGCATGTATGTATATATGTATGGACGTTTATGTGGTACGTTTAAATTAATAAGGAAGAATTCTACACATATGTACATATGTATGTGCATATATACGTAAATAGAATTATGTTCACACTGTGAAAGCATCAATCGTACATAAGTATGCATGAATCTGATGTTGGCGATTGACATCGCTTTGTTAAATTTTTATACGAGTATGTCAATTTTCTTTTTTTGGAGGAGCCAATAAACCATGTTTTTTCCTGTAGGTAATTCTGATTTGATAGAGCACTTTTTTTCTTATAGTGATCGCTTTGGCGGATCCTTGCCAAACCACCGGTGACTTTCTGATATCAGAAGGCTCCAAAAGATCCAATAAAGAACGTAAGCGGCAATTCAGAAAAAGAAATCCATTATTTTTGCGTAAAATATGTGTTTTTAAATTAAAGGTTTCCAAACCAAATAAGTCATTTTAACTTTGAAATATCTCTGGCGCGACATAACCGCAGTGATCGATACACTCGTAAAGTATCGTTCAAACAATTTAAAGTTTATGCTTGTTGTCAAGGTGACATTTCGCACTAAAAAGATTCTTTTGCTGTTTTTTGTTTGCTCCATTCAGTTGTGAGTTACAGGGTGTGTTTTCTTTGATAAAGGCGAAAATGTGAATGGTGTTTATGGCGCCGATACTGCAACAGCTAATTACGTGCAATTTTGGTTTCGTCGACTCCGTTCATGCGCAAGCATTTTACGCAAAAATAATGGATTTCTTTTTCCCCGAACTAATATTTGTATATTAGTTAGTCTATGATATATGTATGTATGTATATTATTTTTAAATCAACGTAATTTTTGCCAACATTCTTCGAAAACGTGCGGCATGCGATTCAACGACTTTCTTCCAAGGTTCCTATAACTAAGTCCATACATACATACGAGGTGTGTTCAAAAAGTATCGCGAATTTTGAATTTTCGCAGGTTACGTATATTTGAATTTCGATTTTTTTGTGGCGATATGTTGGTACTCATGCCGACGAGTTCGGCCATTTTGAATGTTCAGTTAATTGTTGACAGCTGCTTTGCTTGTACGTGTTTCGGCTCGTCTTCGATTTTTACCTTTTCAAAAAGATGAATCAAAGAACCTGTATCAAATTGTGTGTGAAACACTGAAGCGCGGATGCATTCCGAATGTTGACTGTGTCATACGGAGAAGCTACTTTGGACCAAAGCAACGTTTATCGGTGGTACAAAATGTTCTCAGAAGACCGAGAAGATGTGAATGACGAAAAGCGTGCCGGACGCCCGAGCACTTCGACAACAGATGAAAAAATTGATGAAGTGAAGAAAATGGTATTGGCCAATCGTGGAATCACCATTAAAAAAGTTGCTGAGGACCTAGACATATCGATTAGCTCGTGCCATTCGATTTTTTCAATGATTTCAAAACTGCTCAATTTCGACCAAAAGCAGCATCGGATGAGCCGCGACGACCCAAATTTGATCCAGAGGGTCATAACTAGTGGCGAATCGTGAATTTATGGTTATGACGTGGAAACCAAAACTCAATCATCTCAATGAAAGCTGCCGCACGAGCCAATACCGAAAAAAGCGTGCCAAGTTCGGTCGAATGTAAAAGTTTTGCTTATCGTTTTCTTCGATTGCAGGGGTGTTGTGCATCATGAGTTGTAGCCACAGGGTAAAACGGTCAATAAGGAATATTACCTGCAAGTTACGCGCAATTTGCGCGAAGCAATCCGCCAGAAACGCCCGGATTTGTGGAAGAACAAAATTGGCTCTTGCATCGCGATAACGCACCTGCTCACACATCGTTGCTTTTGCGCGACATTTTGGCCAACAACAGTACAGTAATGATGCCACATCCACTGTATTCCCCAGATCTGGCCCTTTGTGAGTTTTTCTTAATCCCGAAACTGGAGACGCCCATGAAAGGACGACGCTACGTTACGATTGACGAGATAGAGACGACATCGAAGGAGGAGCTGAATAAGATAAAAAAATGATTTTTGAAGTGCTTCGAAGATTGGAAAAAACGTTGGCGCAAGTGCATAATATCTCATGGTGATTACTTTGAAGGGGACAAAATAGATATTAATGAATAAATAAGTAACTTTTGAAAAAACACAAAATTCGCGATACTTTTTGAACACACCTCGTATACATGCAAATGCTTACATACATACATGCAGACTCGTGATAGGTTGTGGGAAATATAATTTTCACAAATATACTGTAAAAACCAATTCCTTAGAGATCAGTACATGTTTGTATATGTATCAATGGTAGTGTCTCTATAAATATAAATATAGTATTTTCAGTTAAAGTGTATCCCACCCTGCGAATATTCCATGTGTACGTGTGCAAAAAAATCCCAACTGACATTTGTTAGAATCTTCATATATTATACATATATTTGGAGGTAAAGTGTAGGAATTTTAGCACAACAAAGTGAAAGTTTCAAGTCAATACAAAATAGCGTTGATTGCGACAAGTGCGATTTCGCTGAAGTGTCACGGCTTTCATTCCATACAAAGTACGGGCTCGAAATTTTTTATATGGCGGAAAACTCCTAACACCGTCAACAAAAAATCGGAAAAAATCAAAGATTTTTTGTAGTCTTTTGAAATTTGTACTTTGTTACACGGCCGAAACGGACTGATGGTTTTATGTCTTCAACCGAGTTCTGTTATCATCTCGGGCTCGATTATATGATTATAACGCACGGAAATTTAAAAAAATTGCTAATTTTCATAAAATCACCATTTTGGTAGTGGATTTCAATAAGTTCTATACGGCTCTCGAATGACTCCGAGCTGTTAATTTTATACTTAACATCTATCAAAAGAAAGGCTATCGAACTGTGACAGCTGACAAAACCAAACTCTGCGAAAAAGTAAACTCAAACCTTGAAGGCGCTGGACAAATGTGTACAAGTTAAAAAGCGTCTTAAAAATTTGCTCATCCACATACACAAAGCTTCTTCTCTTTTGTCACAAAATAGATTTTATTTTATGTTCGACGAGAAATTCAGAATTTTGGCAAATTGCCTCCATTGGTTTGCTGGGTGATTGCATTTTAGATCCCCTGACATTCTTACAAACATACATTTGTATGTACATACAAAAATTTAATAGCTAAATGAAACTGACCTTCATAATCAAACAACTGGGTTCAATAAATTGTCCTCGCAATTGAAATTCTTAGCTTAAGTTCAAACACGTGACAATAAACGTCACAGGTCGTTAGATAAAATCGTTTATTAAATAGGCAGATGGTCAATAAATATTTTTAGATTCTCCTTCAAGAAACATACATATTTTCATTGGCCATCGCTACTCAATAATTAACAGTATTTCCATGCAAGAAAATAATAAATGATGATGAAAGTAGCTTCAAAGGGTTGAATGATAAAAATTATAATAATAAGCCTTAGTAGCAGCTAAAAGATCGCATATAAAATGATAATTATGATTTTGCATTTTTTCAAAATTTTCTTCTTCGACTTGCGACAGCCGAAAAACGCAGTTTTTTCTAAGGAAAACAGTATTTACTTATCTAAAACGCGAAAACAAAAATATTTTTGTTTTTTTAATTAAGTGATTTTCTCGCCAACACGAATTTACGCAGCGTCACGTCGCGACGTGCCCCCAAATTTTTGAAGTAAATGTGTATTGGTTATTTACATATGGCATAGCATCTGCACATAAATAAATTTATTTTTATTGTCTTTCAAAAATGAAAAGGTATTTATAGTATTTATGAGTTATTTTCGTTGTCAAAATATTTTTTAAAGTTTAGCTTTAGTTTTGACGTCAAATTTAACCATTCAGATATCCAGAGAAGAATGTCCCATCCGCCTATCCGAATTTGCCATCAGCATTTACGGTGGTTCGCTTACAAATAAGCGAGTTTATAAAGAAAGTTTTAAAATCTAAACTTTGTGCTACAAGGTGCAAAAAATTTATCACCTTATAGACGGAGAGCTGGTAGGTGGGAGCATATGCCGATGACTTGGTCCTGATGGTCTCAGGTCCCTTCCCATCAGTAATGGCTGAAATTCTGGAAGGTGCACTGGCTACACTCAGCAGATGGGCCGCCAGTTGCGGTCTCAGAGTCAACTCTGACAAAACGGAGTTGATGCTATTCACCAGAAAATACAAGCCTCCACCTTTTAAGCTTCCTAGACTTAACAACCAGTGCCTTACACTTTCATCGGAAGTCAAAAAATGGGGCCTCAAGCCACGTGTCGTACTTTGGATGTACAACTTAGTGGTTCTGCCAATTTTGACATACGGTTGCCTAGTTTGGTGGTTAGCTCTTCAGAAGGGCTACAACTTCACTAAATTAGAGAGAGTGCAGAGAACTGCATGTGTAGGCATCACTGGTGCCTGTAGGACATGTCCCACCGCTGCGCTCAACGTTATTCTCCACTTAATTCCTGTGGATCTGCAGGTTAAATCCATTGCTGCTCAGAGTGCTATTAGACTGAAGGAGTTTGGCCTTTGGAGACAACTCCCTGTAGGGCATAGCAGCATCTTGAAGCAGATCTCCCCTTCCTTCTCTGATATTCGCACCGACCTCTCCATCCGCAAACTGTGCTTTGAGGGTTGTGCTAGGGCTATCTTTCCGAGCAGGCAAGATTGGAAAGAGGGGAGAGTTGTTGCGGATATAGATGCCTCTGTTTTCACTGACGGATCCAAAATGGAGTCTGGAGTGGGAGCGGGGGTCTACTCCAAATCAGCCAGCATTTCGGTCTCCTATAAACTGCCGGGGACAAGCAGCGTCTTTCAAGCAGAGGTCTTCGCGATCCTGCAGGCATGCAAAATGCTTCGGGATCGCTGTTGGGAGGGAGACATTAAAATTTTTTCCGATAGCCAAGCTGCAATCAAGGCACTGTCGTCGCCATATTGCAGCTCTCTTCTCGTGAACTCCTGCAAGGAGGAACTTAAACGCCTCGAACGTGCAGGAAACATTTCCCTCATCTGGGTTTCTGGGAACAGGAATATAGAGGGAAATGAAATTGCCGATGAGCTTGCCAGGAAGGGGGCGGCAGAACCGAATCCAGCTGCCCTCTTCTCAGACATCGGTATCCCCTTGGCCGTCGTTAAAGGGAAACTACACAACTTCTTTCTAAGAAAAGCGCAAGACAGATCGAGGTCTGTCTCATCATGTGCCATTTCAAAAGCACTATGGCCTCAATACGCTATAAACAGAACGGTTAAGGTAATGGGAACCCCCCCGCCATTCAATTTCCAAACTCATTGCGGTGATCACTGGCCACTGGGTGATCGGCACTCACGCGGAGAAGCTTGGAATTCCGTACAACCCCCATTGCAGAAGCTGTGGGGATCCCACAGAGAAAGAGACTGTGGAACACTTTCTCTGCAGATGTCCGGCTTTGGCGGCTAGGCGCTTGAGATTCCTCAGCGTCCCCTTTGGGGATGACTTGATGAAATTCTCCAGCCTAGATCCCTTTTCTCTCCTCCGCTACATCAACAGCACTGGATGGCTGTAGACGGTCTTATCTCCTCCCTTAATCCTTTCACAGGTAGTGGTCCACTTTATGGTATCAAAACGGCACGTAAGTGCTACTTGTAGTGTACCTGGGCTACTCTTGCCATTTACCTACCTACTTACCTAGACGGAGAGCTGGCTACATAGATAGTGCCCGCATCAGGTGCATGGCTAATTTATATTGAAAATAATAGTATTAGTGTAGACGAATATAAAAATGAATGTCTGCCATTGCAAAACTGGGGCGCAAAGGGGGGATACGCAGTGAAAGGGGTGAATTTTGGGTGGGAAAAAATTCATAAGGTACAGGGATTCTATGTACGGGAAAAGTTTGGTTATATATTTGAGAAAGTGTAAAAAATTGGCAGACATTCTGCGAGGGGCTAACTCGCCGGCAAACTGCGCTGAAGATTGCAAAAATTAATTAAAAAAAATAATAAGGTACATGAATTCCAATTATTGTATTTTAAAGTTTAAACATTCCAAAAGTCATTTACAAAATGGCAGACAAAAAAGTGAGGGCTAAGGCCGCGGCAGACGACGTTAAAAAGTGCGCTACACATCAACATTTTTAGTCACATTCGCAATCCGAATCTGATTCGGACGTGATATCTCCTTCGCTATCGCTATATTCATCTTCATTTGATTCGCTTTCTGCATTAACGTCTTCATCGCCTGTAACAGAACACAAAGCAAAATGATTTTTAGACATTTAATAGAATGGAATAGTTATATGATCTGTGGATAAATATATTACCTTCGTTTGTTCCAGGATCAATAATATCTTGTATTGTACTAGGCAGCTGTGGTCCGTCGAACCATTTAAATGTATACTTTCCCTCTAATAATATCCATCCGCAAGTTTTTGGTCGTAAATATGATGGAATTTTCTTATGAGCGTTTTTCCATATTGTAGCAATATATTTGGTCCTCATTTGGCTAGGAGGCAAAGTGGATGAGTCAAAATTCTGCAATTTTTTTTTTTTTGGAAAGGTTCCTCCAAATCGTTGACCTTATAGGTTTTTAAAAATAAGGGGAATGGAGCATCATTTACGGAGCTCAACAACGGAAAGTTGTACAAATTACAGATAAACTTTTCAAGAATCGGGAAAACAGCGGTTTCATCACAGTCTTCATGTCCAATTTGACCGAATGCTTTTTGTAAGTCTTCATTTTTCTTTAAAATCTGTAAAGGACGTTGCTTTCCCTTGCGAAATAATGCGGGATTAAAATCGCAACCAGTTAAAGCATGAAATCCTGGCAGACATTGACACATTATCTCGCCTAACTTTTCATGCAACGTCGATACGTCAATTATTCGTTGCTTATTCCAAACCCCTGCTTGAATATAAACTTTGCTATTGTGTTGTACGTAAATCATATTAGCCAACATAATAATTAAAATATCCGTATCTGAGCATTTTATTAGAATGTTCGCTGTTGACTCGATATTCCACGCATGATATACTATTTTTGAATCCGCCTTTTCATGCAAATCGAATGTAAACTTATCATTTTTTGAAAATAATATGCTTTCATTCACAGCTTCATATTGATAACAGTTATCAAAATTGAGTAGCAGTTTTTTATTTTGAAAGAATGGAATTAGTTCTTGATTTTGCCAGGTGACGATTAAAAATTTCACGAGTGCCTCTTTGAAAAAGCTATTTCGGAGTTCTTTATTAAAGTCTGATGGTCTTGATTGTTCAGGTCCAGAAATCACGTACATACGATTACCAGAGGAACCGCTTCGCTGAGATCTTTCGTAATCTTTGATAGATGGTGACCAATATCTATCAAAAATTACATGAATTTCACAGGCTGCATTGTTAGTCACCATTTGAAGTATTTTTTTGGAGATACTTCCGAATGTTTTTGGTAAATCCTTGATACAATGTATGAGAAAGAATCCGTCTATTAAACAAATGTCAGTGTAGCTTGGGGCTGTACTTTGAACATCTTTTTTTAACGACTTCAACGCAGATGCCTCAATGTACGTGTGGCCTTGTGGTGATTTTGCTACTTCCAATTGATTGTTCTCTGTACAAATTGATAATAGTTCAATTATTTATACCGAGGCGTAATTAAATTTCTTATAATAACAACTTTCAACGAATATTGCAAACTTACCGTTATATTTATCCAAATATTTATTTTGGATGGATGTAAATGCTTTATAGCAAAGTCGATGATAACCCTGACACCGTCCACTATTTCTGGTAACACAATATCACTGTATTTCAAATCAAAAGCGATACGAACTTTAGAAATATGTTGGCACTTTTTTCATTTGTCTTCTTCGAAAATTATAATTTTTTCACTGATCATGCTACAGTTAAAAACGCACTTCTTCCCACTCGTAGCCATGATGCAAACAAAATCAAAAATATTGAAATATAACGTCTCCTCTCTTCTACGTTTTGGAATATTCTAAACTCTCAGTGGCCTTGTGCGGCATCACTTTGTACTGCGTCACTTGCTCTATTATACACGAAAACATCTGCTTCCCCCCATCAACATTTACATTATATTCCGCTCCCAAATATACCTATATACAAATCTGGGACCTTATACCTGCGACAAGTTATTTGGCTACTTTCGCTTTCAAAATTTTGTGAGCATTTACCTTCACTTTTCACAAGTGAAGAAACCAAATACTGACTAATATTAATTAATCGTTTAAAATAAATTGATATACTTATAAACAACCATAATATTAACGTTGAAAAGAAACAAATTGTTTATAAAATTCCCTAAAAATAAAAGTTATAAAATAATGAATTTCATTGATATACATATTTCATAAATATCGATAATAATTCTTCTGCACTTAAATATCAAGAATGTGACTAAAAATGTTGATGTGTAGCGCACTTTTTAACGTCGTCTGCCGCGGCCTTAGCCCTCATTTTTTTGTCTGCCATTTTGTAAATGACTTTTGGAATGTTTAAACTTTAAAATACAATAATTGGAATTCATGTACCTTATGATTTTTTTTAAATTAATTTTTGCAATCTTCAGCGCAGTCTGCCGGCGAGTTAGCCCCTCGCAAAATGTCTGCCAATTTTTTTACACTTTCTCAAATATATAACCAAACTTTTCCCGTACATAGAATCCCTATACCTTATGAATTTTTTCCCACCCAAAATTCACCCCTTTCACTGCGTATCCCCCCTTCGCGCCCCAGTTTTGCAATGGCAGACATTCATTTTTATATTCGTCTACACTAAAACTATTATTTTAAAAATAAATTAGCCATGTACCTGATGAGGGCACTTTCATGTAGCCAGCTCTTAGACTATTAGTGGAGGATTTATAATTTTTGCAAAAGGAATCGTATGTCAATCATATTTGACACTTGTGAACTAGGCAGATGCAGTATAAAAAACATGCATGGAGCGCGTAAGCGTTAAAATAAAGATTACCATCACTCAAAATCTTTTTTATTATTTTGTAAAAAAGTTATTCAAAAAAAATTGGATGATTGATTATGCGTACGGAGATTAACCTACTGAATGATTTTGGTGACGAATAAGAACAGGCATTAAAGAAAATTAAGTAACTTGGTGTTCTTAGATAGCCAAATCGATTAAAGATAGAGTTAAAGATGAAGTTTTGATATCTGAGAACTATGAAAAGTGCTCTTTTGTATCTCGATAACACGTCCATAGCACAGGCTTTCCAAGCTATATTCAGATTGCCTAAGCTCAAATTCAGTTGATAGCAGTCTCTAGTCAATGTCAATATTTATGACATCTGATCAGTAAAGTGGCTGCTAAATAGTATTTGAATCTGAAGATATGTTATATGGCTCTAAATCAAAGACGTATGCAGGTAAAATATGAGGACTTAGGTAAAATATTTATCAACAAAATTTTAGATTTTTCATAAAAATATTGGTGAACGGTATTATTTTTAAACTTGTACTTATGTATATTTTATAGATTTTACTTAAAATTATTTAGTGATCCTTATTACAAAAAAAATAATAATAATTGCTTGCAATATAAACTTGTGGCAGCTGTGCTGAATGCCAGCACAAGAGGTTCTTGATAGCCGAATTAATAATGATGCAGGGTATCACTTCATCCTTAAGACTAGTGTAGGATCTATCTGATTTATATTTATTGTTGTTATTTTATTTTATTGTTTTTTATAACAATATATTTCATTCCATAACAAAAACCGCATAAATCCAATTTCTAAACATTCATCCAATTTACGTGAAAATTTCACACTTTTTACTCAGAACTTTTAGAAAATTTCTGTACATGCAGTTCTATAGCCTCTTTAATTCTAGTACAAGGTGGCGCAAAATTAAGTTGCTATAATTTTTGCAAATGAAGTCGTACATCAATCGCTGACCTAGACAGCTGCACACTGACCTATGCAAACAGACATGAAGCAAGATCAAAAACAAAGTTTTCCATCACCCAAAATAATTTATTTTTATTTAATAAAAAGATTATTCAAAAATAAAAATGGATGGTTAATTTTGCGCCACCTTGTATAATAATGTGGAAATTTTCGTTGATTTTTGATAATTTTTTCCTCAAGATGTTGCGCATTTTCTCCATATGACGAATGGTCAACTTTTTTTACATCGAAAAAATGCGCAAAAAATTTTCGAAACTAAATGAGAATTTCGAGCCACTTCAAACTTGCCCTTTATTATACTAAAATTTAACGGACTATAAAACAGCGCGCACAATTTTTTTTTTTGATTCTTTCTAAAAATTTTAAAATTTTAATGAAAATGTATTGAATTTGTATAAAGCTTATGCAAAGTCTGAAAGTTGTATTAATATGATCTTTGTTATAAAGCGAACGATATTTTTCATAAAAAATAATTGAAATTAAAAAATAAGTAATTAATTAGTAAACAAGTATTGCTTTTTACTTTTCGACCAGTTAAAAATATTAAAAATGTTAAATAAAGAAAATTGATATTCGATTTAGGGTAAGTAAATTTTCGTAAATACACCTATACACACGTGTAAAGGAAAATATTTACATATATGCATTTGTATAAGTATTCTGGCCTCATTCCAATTTATTGCATCACGCCATATTTTCTAGTCCCATACATGAATTGCATGCAACAGACTTTCAAAACCTATGAATTTTATTTATATTTATATTTATGTAAATAATAAGTATATACAAAGATAAATCCCCCAATAGATTAGTTTATTTTTTGTGAATAAATAAAAAACCTAGAATTGTATCATGGCACACACCCCCAAAAAAATTGTATGTTCCAAACAGCTGTTCACCTTCACTCAATCGAAATAAAGAAGGCAATCAACGATTGAGTGCGTTTTTTGTTTTTCTGATCAACTGATTTCGGAAGGCATAAGTATGTATTGTATGTATATATGTAAATATAGTATACACTGTCATAAAAATCTGTCTCTATGGAAGCACCGAAATTCAGCGTTTTATTCATAAATGACGGCGCATTCATTATTGTCATGGCTTTTTGGTTTATTTAACAGCTTCCCAATGACACCATCTCTAGCGACGCTATATTGGAAAGCTGCGGTGTTCCTGACAACGTTACGCTTCAAATGAAAACTCAGCGGCAAATTTAACATAAACAAAAACGTTCGACAGGGCTGCCACTTATCGCCGCTCTTGTTTATAACAGTTCTTGATGGTGTCTTAAGCTGCAGAAGCACTGCACTGAAGACTAAATCTGAAACTTAGTGACCCAGATTACGCTGACGTCATCTGCTTTATGACTCACACATTAGCTGGCGCCACTGCGAAACTTCGCCAACTAGAAAAAAATGCAACCGCAGTCGGTCTTAAAATAAACTGTACAAGAACTAAGCTTACGAGAATAAAAAAAATAAAAACATCTCCTCTGGAACTTACTACCAACGAAAACGCCATCATTACCTAAGATGTGGATGAGTTCTGCCACCTCGGTAGCCAAATCACAAAAGATAGTGGTGCAGTTGCAGATGTGGCGGTTCGTATTTGTAAAGCACGATCTGCGTTTCATAAGCCTTGCAGACAGTGGCGCTCTCGCACCCTGTCACTAAAAACAAAACTTTAAATTTTCAATACCAACGTAAAATCTTTCCCTCCCACGAGAGTTCTTCCATCGCCTCCTTGAACCAAATCAGGCACATAACGACTGACAGTAATCATTGGAGAACATTTGTTTGCGCCCTATGTTCGGACTAGGAGCGATTATGATTTTTATCTTAAATAGTTTTTTATTTTCAATTGAAAATGTCATCTTCATGTATAATTTATCTACGAATAAAATAGTACATATATAATTGTTCATTCCACCTTTTCTTGCTAGAAACAGCAGCGAAAACAGCGACGTCCTTACTGGTTGTAATATTAGCAATGCTCACCCAATACTTTTAATCTTAAAGTGTGAGTACTCTCACTTTTTCGCAGTCGGAGGCAAATATATGTATACATATACATACTCGGATATATAAAATGTTTCTAACTTAAGCTTTATACAGCAGACATTTTTGGTAGTTGCATCTTTAATGGCCTATACAAGTTCTCCTGATCGCCACTCGTGCATAGTCATGGTTACACACATATTGCCTTATAAACAACTTTACGATTTTAGCTTCTTTGTTGCGTTCCGAAACATTTGAGTCAAACATTTCCCGGTTTTAATTGCTTTTTTTTTGTTGTTAGTTTGTCGTCTTGATTTGGAGACTAATCTACGCTTTTACTCGTACATTTACTTTTCAATAGTAATGGAAATATGTAGGCCCGTGAGCATAGCTTCCACATACAATTACATACATATTTCTATTGTATATATATGTCTATATAAATAGAAATAAATATGCATTATCGTCGTAATCACTGCAAATACTTGTAAAAGCATTGGAAATAAAAACTTTTGTTTTCTTTTGGAAATGTCTAATTTTCATGGCTGAGAGCACAGGAACTGACTTTGAAAGTCGTACGCACCAAAATATTGTACGAGGGTGCATTACCTTGGGACCAAAGCTAAATACAAGTATGTAGTAGTGGATGGATGCGTGAAGTAATGGATATTAAAAATAAGAGTAAACAACCTTGTTGTTGCTATTATATTTGGTAATAGCATGAACTTTGTTTAAAAATATATGAGTTATGAGCTTTACGAAGTTTGAGCATACAGGGTAGTCCATTTAAAAATAAAAAAATAAAAAAACAACTAATTAATTTTATTCATTTACTCGAAAGCGCTAACATTTCAATTATTTATGGCACACGATTTTAGTAGCAATATGATTTCGAAGTAATAGGTTACTCTAGCTGAAATTTGTGCCGTATGCGATATTCCTCAAAAATATTTGCAGCTTAACCCTAGGAAAAATTAAAAAAATCGGTTATGTTTTTTAGAGAAAGGGCATTTAATACTTGTTTCACAGTCGCACTCCTAGGGTCATGCGCTGATTAGTTATAATTGCTTGGCTGATGCTGCGCATGAGTTGGTCTTGCTGACAAATTTTCTACACCGCATAGGAAGAATGGCCCAAAGTCACAGAAATTGAATGCTGTAACGTTTTACGAAGGCTTCAACTTAGCTTACCGAACTTGGAGTAATGAACTCTACTTCGATTACCTTGAGGCTGCATTGGCAGCAGATCTGGGTGATAAGAATTAAATGTGTAAATGATTGCCCCTGGAATTAAAATTATTTGAATCGCAAATATTTGTTTAAAGCACCTTTCTGGTGTAGAACCTCGAAAAAATCTATTTTTTTTCATGTTATGATAGTTTATACTTGCGAATTTTTATATTGAAATTCGTTGTAGTTTAGACCTTACAGTCCTCTAAACCGAGACCGGTTTGGAGTCCAACGCCCAGGGATAACCGTGTTTTTCTCGAAACTATTTTTTCCGAGTTGTCGTTGGTATTTTCTCAAAAAATACTGAACCGATTGATTTGAATTTTTAATATGTTATTGAGTAGACTTGTGGCTCTCACGGGTAGCAGAATTTTAACTTTAGAATCAATTTTTCTATTTTAAGAGCGAGAACGTGAAAAAATCCTTTTTTTTCTGTTTTTCCAATAAACAGATAAAATATCTAGAAATTTTTTTTTTTGTAAATCTGCTACCCACCATAGCGACATATCTCCTGATGAATAATCGACCGAATTTTTTTTCCCAAACAGTTACGCCAGTGACATGTGTTACGTCAGGGGAATCGATGCTCAAAAATATTTTTCTAAAAGAATTCTTATTCGATTACTTTCCCTTTTAATGAAAAATGTTTAACTCCGTTTCCTCCATATAACTGTATTATTATACTTCTATGTATGTATATATGTACATATACATATGTATGCATGCATTTTCTTTCAATAAAACTTTCGGTTCGTACAATTTCCCCGCCATGTACACCACAATCAAAAGATAATAAAATAACGCTTATACCTGCGCTTGAGACTTAAGTGGTTGCTTTTGCATGTGTATGTGTGAATGTTTACTAAAGGTTTACTTGCCATGCAAGCTAAATTCCATATCGTCCGCCGCATATCACAAAGTTTCTAGTGTCAAATGCAAACTTTAGGTCGTCACACTCGAAAGCGTCTGCATTTAGCCCACAACCGAGGAAACCAACCAGCCAACCTGCCAAGAAGCCACACCGCACGCATGCGCACACACTGATCTAACACAACATTGCAAACACGAGACAATTTTCTTTTTTTTTGGTTTTTGGCTTTTAAACTCAGACTTATTTTGGAAGCGCATTTATGTCTTTAATTGTTTTACAATTTTTGAAAATTGCCATAATTTTGGAAATGTTCGAGGTTGCGACGCCTAAAGCAACGACGTAAAGGTATCGCAAGTTTTCCACTCCTTTTGAACTCAATTCGCTAACGTTTTGAGTGTTACGCACTCAAGTGTGTCCATAAGGCGCACAACACTCCTTGCAGATCGCATAGAGACCGGCGCATTTGTGGCTCAATTATTTATTTTGCGGAGCTCGTACTCGTAAAAGCGGGAAGCAAAGTCACAATAAACGAAAAAAATGCACACAACAAAAATTAAACGAATTCTTGTAATAATGGAAAACAAAACGAACCGTAAAAGTGGCAACTGGCGAAGAAGTTACCAACGCTCATTTTCTTGGGCAATAACTGCGAAGAATTTCAAATCTATGGAACAGTCGGAGCGCGCACTTCAAACGATACGGTTGGAATTCGGGAATGCCTTAAGACAAAGGGACTTTAAAAATACCATTTAAAGGCAAAAAAGATTCAATTGTGCACAATCGTGCGAAAAGGACATATGGATTATATCAGAAAAAATATAAATAAATTGCTAAGTGATTTTAATGTTAAAAAAAACCCCACTTGTATGTGTAACACACAACTAACGCAGTCTGCAAACAAAACTGAAATGCTGAAAGTGAAAGAAAAAATTTATGAACTGTAAAATGTATGCAACCATTTATAGTACACAGACACACTTGCCATACATATGCGTTACGATTTTTATGGTATTTGGTGTTTGGTGGCCTACTCCCGCCAAGGAAAAATCTACATGCTCCGCTAAATATCTGTGTTATAATATTAGTAGAAAAGTGATAACTCAAAAAGTGTCCGAAACTGATTTCAATGAAGAATAATTCAAATTTGTGCGAAAGGAGCAAG
The DNA here is from genome assembly GCF_028408465.1 of Anastrepha ludens. NCBI lineage: Eukaryota > Metazoa > Arthropoda > Insecta > Diptera > Tephritidae > Anastrepha > Anastrepha ludens. The sequence goes on along the minus strand of NC_071500.1, from coordinate 111,632,277 downwards.
GCAGAAGAGCGCTATTTTGATTAACTTTTCGAAAGAAATTTAAAAATTATCTTGATGAAAGTTGTTAAGGTGTATGAAATTGCTATATCTACCAGTTTACGAATATAGCCAAAAAAATTAACCAATTCATACAAAAACAACTTAAACTCAACGACAATTGAACGCAGCAAAAGGATACGACTTTCGATTTACTTACTTATAGCTATTAATTTGCTGATTAATTTGCCAGTGCTGATAAAATGTAAGTTCCTGACGAAGGATTACGTTTCTCGAGTCCAATAAATAACTTCACATATTCAAAATAGGAGATCTCGCACAATCATCACAAGCAAAATATGCTTCATAATGTACGCACCTCTCACATAATGGATATCTACAAATAATGGATATCTCTAAAGCAAGTATGTTGTAGAAACCCCTGAACCTTTCTCTACAACATCTTTTTAATACCTCGTCTTATGTAAATTTAAACCCCAGCTTGTTCTGAAGCAATTTCGGCAATGGTGCCCTATCTTAAGCTTTTTCTTCGTTGATTGTCGCCTATTGTCGACTTTAACTTCATTTAATTCTTCCAACCCTCCCAAGAGAAGATCTTCCTCTATTTCTGCAATTAAATAATTTTTATACGATCTCTAAAATTAAATACTATTTCAAGCAGCTCTCCTTCTCTCAATTAGAAGCAATGTCCTCACTTATTAACTTTTTTCAACTATTTATTTACAGCAAAAAGTTCAATTTCACAATGTCCTCCATATCCTTTCCTCTGACATCACCAGGAAGGCTGAACCAACACGTTCGTTGGACATACATTTTCTGGTATATTTTCGATGTATTCGATGCTCATCTTTTCACCGTCTGTAGTATGTGTTTTTAACGTCTGTAGTATGTGTAACGTTTTTTTCTAATAGCGGTCGCCCCTCGGCAGGCAATGGCAAACCTCCGAGTGTATTTCTGCCATGGAAAAGCCCCTCATAAAAAATATCTGCCGTTCGGAGTCGGCTTGAAACTGTAGGTCCCTCCATTTGCGGAACAACATCGAAACGCACACCACAAATAGGAGGAGGAGCTCGGCCAAACACCAAAAAAGGATGTACGCGCCAATTATATATATATATATAGTATGCGCCATCAGTAGCTGCTAAAGCGCCTCAAATATTCCACGGTATATATTTTTTTAATGTAGAGCTTAAAGTGTGGGTTTTGCCCATAGAGATTGTTGCAATACTGCGTTGATTGACGCAATGTGGCGTCACTTAATCGTACTATGGCGACCCAGTTTCGCCGAACTTTTGCCACCTCCTGCGGCTGCTCGACCCTCATACGTAAGTTTTTCGATCTCCACACGTGAAAATGTGGCTCGACCAAAACGTATAAGTGGGGCAACACAGCACCCACATTGAAAAGAAGTTTGCAAGAATCCCCACTTTTTTCAGGCGCAAAGCGAGGCATTTGCTTCCGCGTCGTGATGTGTTACTGACTAAAAGTCAAGATTTTGGGTGCGATAAAAGTCGAAATAACCGATGATGCAAAAAGATAAATGTGTGTGGTTCAACCTGTATGCCAAGTTGCTAACTGTCCTTTATGAATTTGCAATTTCAAAAAGATTTCGCGAAATTTTAAAGCTACTATTTGTGTTCTCATACATAGGAGTATATACTAATATATCATATACATATGTATATGTATGTTTATATAACACATTGCCCTCATTGCCGATCATTATTGGCATATCGATACACATTTCGACACATGGCAAACTTACATATGTAGATATATATGTGCGTATGTATGCATTTACTGCTATGTATTCATCTAATTACGTGCATTTATACAAGATATACACACACGATCTTACGTACACGTACAAGCATATTTCTGTGCACAAAAAATGCGATCAATTCGCGTAAAACATTTTCATCAAGTACTTATTGCCAACAGAGGAAGCTTAACTGATTGTGAAAGAGCTGGAAAATAACACAAAAATACCAAAAAAAGGCGCAACAACAACATAAATAAAAAATACAAGGCAATATTGTACGCCTGCGCAATAACCAGATAAAAAAAACAAGAAAACATAAACCGTCTGCAACAAAAACAACGTCAAGTCGTGCATCGAAACTGTTAACCGTTTTAGTTTTCCAAGATTTTGTAATAATTTTTTGAGCGTTTCCACTTGCCTATCGAAGTGTGGTTAGTGGCGCTTGTGGATGTAATACCTGCCTACACATATACATGTGTGTATGTATGCACTTACACTTAGCGGTGCGATCAGCTCAAGCAACGCAACGCATTCTGTAGCCAAACACCTGTTTTAGTGCCACAACGGTGCGCTTCTGCATGAGCTCGAATGAGGAAAATGTTTACATTCAAACGTGGATACGAACACATGGGTGTGTGTATTTAGCGATATGAATGTTTATTCATATGTATGCATATGAGGACTTGTATGCACGACAACGATTACATCCGACGAACCTTGAAATCATTGTCGTCATATGCGCGTAATTTCTTTTGCCTCGAAGTTTCTCCACAAAGCTACAGGGTTACTCATTCTGTACTTGCAAATACAAATTTTAATGCGTTAGTAACGTTGATTTTTAGATTGTTTACATATTAATATTTTATATTTACCTATTCAAAAGGATTTTGATTATTAATTTTTTAAAGCTTCAGAAATAGGTTAATAAACTAATTCACTGTAGCCAGTTTATCAATGTCTCAGTCACTTATACAAAGTGGCGCAAAATTAATCATCCGATTATGTTTTTGAATAAATTATTTGCTAAACGGAAAAAATATTTTGAAAATCGTTATTTTTACCTTTACGCGCTCCATTGCTTGTCTGTTTGTATACTGAAGCAGTCTGGTTCACAAGTGTCAAATATGACCATTCGAATTGATGACGTCGAGTGATTTTTCTTTTACTCGTACATCACGACAATGCACCAGCTCACGCCTCAGCAGTTGTGGTCACAAAATTAATGGAAATTGGGTTCCAACTCGTTTCTTATTTCCCCTATTCTTGAGACTTGGCTTCCTTGGACTACTCTTTGTTCCCAATTTGAAGAAGTGGCTGGCGGGAAAACGATTTTATTCAAATAACTATTTCAGACTTGAACAAATCCTATTATTCGCAAGGATCAACTAACTAGAACAGCGTTGGACGAAGTGTATAAACCTAAACAGAGACTATGTCGAAAAATAAAAAATGTTTAACGCAACTAAGTAGTTTTTAGTTTTGCACCGACTATTCAAACAACCCCCGTGTGTGAAGTAGGTGAAAGTCTTGAGTTTCCGGAGATATCAATTTCTTCCCATATCCCAGAAATGATAGTTTTATGTGCTAAGATCGTATTAGAAAAAAATACCAGTCTAACGATTAGACGCGATAGAAGTGAGACCTTCCGTAAAACAAACTGAGAGAGAATGAGACGAAAGCAGCATTAACAACGGGATAATTATAGGTTCATTATAATATTGATATAAAGTTCATATTTTATTTTCTTCATTTTATTATTATTCATCCTCAATGTTTTCAATTTCAACCAATGATACGAGTGGCTTATGATAGCTAAAATATGATGTTGTCAACATATCTTTGAGATACCGCGTCAATTGTTGTTTTTGATCGTGTTGTCGATTCAGTGCGATTGGTACACATTTTTAAATTGAATGCTGTATTGAGAAAGTCAATTAAAGGAACCGCTGTAACCAATGCAAAATTTACGTTAAAATCGCCACATAAAATGATTGGAACTTTATCGTAATCTTTTCTAAGTATCCGCGATACTTCTGGTGTATACTTTATTAAATTTTCGTGAATGAATTCCGTGATGCTATTTATTGATTGATTCGGTGAAATATAAATTGCCACAATTAAAACTGTTTTTCCATTGCTCAATCTGGTTTCGCATGCACATATTTCTCCCACTTTATAGAGCTGAACAGACAGTGATTCTAGTTGCTGTGCATTCAGATCTATCTGTGGAGTTACAATACGAGCACCGTCATTTTGATTGTGGTATATTGCAACACCGCCTGCAATTGCGGTAAATATTTAAAAATGAAAATATTTACGAATATAAAAATACGGACGCAATACAGCACACGCGGTTGCTATTATGAGCGTCGTAACGCGTATATTACACAGACGTACTAACATACACACAAACATTCGTAGGACGCTTGGTCTAACCAAGTATTAGGTAGTGGTATACTACACTACAATACTCACTATACTAGCGTGGCTCAGCAGTACGCAGCCACAGACATATACGTATATCAACATATAACGCTTCGTAGTGTCGCTTTTTCGTTTCATCGAGTCTCAAATCACTCCCAACGATTCTAAAGAAGTTTTCACTTCAAAAAAACAAAAAAACTTAAAATGTCTGTTATTGTAAATAACAAACGACTTTATTTTTATTGAATACCATATTTTGGAGAATATTAAGCACAGCTTGGCATTTCTTGCTGCTTCAGAACAGCAGGCTAATCGAAGCTATTATACAATAACAATAGCACTGCGAAGCACAAAAAGTGAAACCCTGTACGCACTAACATCGCTTTGAATTTTTGTGCAACAAATTGTTTTTACTGTTTTTTGTAGTGTAGTGTGGCGCATCTAAACGTGGCTGATTGTGGTGGTGCGGTAGTTCGAAAAAGTCAACGCGTTTTTGACATGCGCCAAGAAATGCCGTAGAAACAAAAACAAGAAAATATCAGATCCATCATGCATTAATATATATGTATGCGCATTGAAACAAATACTTATATATTTATACAGTTACATGTTTATGGCTTTTGCAAAAATTGGAGCAATTTGGTTCCACATATCCCGATTTTATCATTTTTATTATCATTACTTTCTTCGTGCATATCTCACCAGTATCTCTGTAAGGCTATTTCTATTGTTTTTTTTTTTTTTTTGCTGCTTGGTTTTTATATACAAAATTAGAAATTATACCTATTAATTGTGTTAGTTTTATAAAATACTTTTTTTATATGCTTAGTGAACATTTTTAATTACCACTTTTTCTACCATTTCTTATTGCACATGCAAAGTGTGTCACAAAAGTTCCCGGACTTGTGCAAAATTAAGAAGACTAAAAAAGATTTTTGCAAATATGATTTCTTTTGATCAAAATAGTTACCTTCGAATTCTATACACCACTGCCATCATCATCAGCGTTTCCTTTATCTACCATTAGAGCAAAAGACCGAAACTCACGACACGTCTGTGCACGGTCAAAAAGCATATCAAAGATTTAATTAACTCGGTTTTGGAAGTTTTGAGCAGGTTGGCGTTCGTCGATTTTTGAACGTCTTTAAAGTCTGCAAGCTAGCGGCTTTCATGACGAGATATAATATTTCAAACGGAAAGAAGTACACGGAACTAACTCTGGCAAGCACGTGAAGTGTTTGGTCACAAATTTTAACGATGAACCGGCGCCTTATCGTACGCCAACTTCTATTTTCAGGGTATTCTGTCTGGTCGAGCTTGATGAATTTGCGACAGTAGAAGCTTCATAATACCGAGGTGGAACACAGCATGAACAACTTGACCTCTTTCAATGTAAAGCAATGAAAATTTCCGCTCTTCTTTTACAAATCCACACAGAACTTCAACGATTTTTTATGGTTGGCAGCCGCTCTTTCAACTTCCTGACCTTCTTTAAATTGTTTAAACTACTCGAAAATAGAGGTACGAAATAAAAACTCATCACCATAAGCTTTTTACATCCTTTGATGCGTCTCGGATGTGATTTTGCCGAGTTTAAAATAAATTTTTATATTGGGTATTTCTACAAAATTAATTTTTGGCATAAATTAATTCAAAGTACTAGATATTATGAACTGCCCCTCTTCAGCCCAGTTATAACTTATTCATAGAGACGACTGCAGATTGAAAAAAACATTCAATGGTCTGATACTATGATTTAGATGCTGATGCCCAAAACCGAATAGTTTACTTCTCCCTCAACCTCATTGCTATTAAGATTACTTGGCAAAAAAGTTGATAGCATCCCACACGAATTTTGTTTAACTGGATGGAATTTTGTGTCGATCTTTGATCGGATAAGCGGTCATGGGGGACAACAGCGGCATTTTGAAGAATTCCTTCTAGTAGCGCTAGGCATACAGGGCGCCTCACTACATTTAAGCAAATGCTATCGCGCACTTAGCTACACCGTTAGCTATACGAATATAGCGACTGTGCAGAACTGTTGAACTATCTTGCATTTTAAACCTACAGTTGGAAAATTGAAAGGCGATTTTCAGTTAGATAGATAGATAGTTTGCGTTTACACCCTTTATTGTGCATCTGGGCGAGCTATTCATCCTATTTCTAGCGTGCGTCTTAATGTTGTTCCACTTGTACACTATTAGAAAAACTTTTTCTATTATTTGGATATTCGAACCTACACACCTCCGAATAGGATGGACGCACCAACCCATTCGGCTAAGGCGGCCATCGAATTTTCAGTTACTTATTGTTATTGTTGTATCTATCTTTGAGTTATTGTTATTAGTTTTAGTTTGTTTGTGAGAGGCATAAATAAGACAAATGTTTTGCGTGTTCGGCGATTTTCTACTAACAACTCTTGGCTCTCCTGGACTCTTCCATTGAGACGATTGGGCTTTTATTCCGATGTCATAGCCACATACCCATGATTCGTCACCAGTTATGACCCTTTTAAGCAAATTTGGATCATCGTTGACGTCATTCAACAATTCCTGAGCGATGCTCATGCGACATTGTTTTTGGTCAAAACTCAGCAATTTTGGAACGAACTTCACTGCCACACGCCTCATGCCCAAAATATCCGAAAAGATTGCATGGCATGAGCCAACCGATATGCCGACATCGTCAGCAACTTCTCTAATTGTGATTGAACGATTTTCGATAACAATTTTCTTCACTTTCTCAAAATTTCATCGGTTGTTGATGTGCTGGGGCGTCTAGAGCGAGCGCCGTCATTCACATCTTCCCGACATTCTGTGAAAAGCTTATAGCACTTGTAAGTATTTTTTTTACTCAGCTTACTGTATGCCACTGTCAACATTTCAAATGTTTTTGAGCACTTAATTCCATTTTTTACACAAAATTTGACGCATCTTCTTTGATCCATTTTTTCAATAGCAGAAAATCGCAGAACACACTTGTCTTATTTATGCCTATGTGAATCATTCTTCGCTTTGATTAGAGTGGTAACCGCCTCTTTTAAGTTCAACAAAGCACGCCAGACATTTCGGCTCCAATCCGAAACACCAAATCCTTCTCCACCTGATCTTCCCATCGCAAGGGAAGCCTTTTGCAAGGCTTATACAGCTCAACATTCCATCTGCAGTAATCGCTGTCGCCAACAATCTTCTGCAGAATCTTTCTCTCGAATACTCCAACGCTCGCCCCACGAACATTGTAACTTCTACGCCACAAAATAAGATGGGCTTAATGTGAAACTTACCTTCATTCACCTCCAGCACCATTCGTTTCATTTCTTTATCAAGTTTTGAAATTAAATTCGCTAATTTTGGTTTTATTACTTGCGTAACATTAACATATCTTTCAATTATCTTCCCACTCGTCCCACAGCATGTGACCACTTGAGTTTGTGAATCGAAGCTGATACGCCATGAAGCGCAGACGCAGCATCAAAATTCCGTGGGCTGTTAACGCCCCGCCACAGCCGGAATATTTCCGTTATAAATGTAGATATCAAAGCTTATGCGATAATCTAGTCTCCTTGATGCGCTGCACGCTACTCTTATGGCTGATCATGACCACAATATTGCTGGTCGTTGTTCAAGCGGAAGGCTGTCCGCCGTCAGACGCCATTTTGCCGTGTCGTTGTTCGCTGCGCGGCAAGGAAATTCAAATATGGTAAGGCACGCAGTCCATGGCTTTTATCTGTATCTAATAGTTTTTTGAGAGCGCATACTCACACATTCTTATGCTCCTAACCCCAGGTGCTCACACAGTAATTTGCCACAAATAATGGACGGCATTAAGGCGGTTGAACGCAACATAAAAACACCTATAGATGAATTGGTATTGGAGAATAATCAATTACCAGCATTGCCTGGCCGCTTCTTTGGCACATTACAGATCGTACGACTTATGCTACGCTACAACAGCATCGAACGCGTATCTAACGGTTGGCTGAACGAGTTGGAGAACCATTTGGTGGAGGTTTATATTGTAGAGCCACAGTTGCGCAGCATACCGGTGGAGAGTTTGAATGGTATGATCAATATGATCGCGATCACTATACAATCCGACGAGTTGAAGTATTTACCAGACTTCTCAGGCCTACTAAGTCTCACCTATTTGAGCGTGCAGAGTAGATCACTAACGGAATTGCAGCCGCACTGGTTTCGCCATTTGCCGAAGGTACAAAATGTGCACATTAATGGTGGCCCGAATTTAATACGCCTAGAGGCGGGCACTTTCGATGGTCTAATATCCCTGAAGAACGTCGACCTCAGCCGCAATTCGCTCAACTGGATACATTTACGGGCGCTCAGCCGATTACCAAATTTGGTGAACCTGAAAATGTCCTACAATCAAATTAGTGATGTGGGCATGGTGGGGCGAATCGTGAAGGATTTGGGGAATTTGAAAAAGCTGCGTTTGGACCATAATATTATAAATATTATAGAGGATGGTTCGTTCGTAGACCTGCCGCACATGTCGGAGTTGCACCTGAACGACAACCGCATTACCGAGATTCAGTATGGCGCCTTCTTACGCACACCTATGCTAAAGACCATCTACCTACATAATAATCATATACGTCGCATACACCCCGAATCTTTCCTGCAGGCCTCCGGCAGCGGCGTGGAGACTATTTACGCGTACAACAACGAAATTGAGCATGTTGGCGAACTACGTTCTCTGCTCAATTCCTTGCCTGCGCTAAAATTTCTTGACATGAGTAACAACTATCTGACTGATGTCCCATTTGGTGCGCTACGTGGCCACGGCACACTGGAGCAGTTGCATTTAAACAATAATCTGCTGCGCACAATCGAGCGCGACGCACTGATGGCAATGCCGGCTCTGCGTGAGTTGCGCATGCGCAACAACAGTTTGTCCAGCGAACTGCCAATGCCTTTCTGGAACTTGCCTGGACTGAAAGGTTTGGATTTAGCAACAAACGATTTTCGATCTGTCGATTCATATCTCTTAGCCGGGCTTCCCTCGCTACGTCGGCTTGACCTAAGTGAGAACGGTTTAGTAAAGTTGGACCCGACTACCTTTATACACAATCCTATGTTGGAGACCTTGAATATCTCTTATAATGAGCTGTCCATTATACATTCGGCAACTTTTCGTAATTTAAATCGTCTCTTCGAGGTGGATGCGAGCTACAATCTACTAACTGATATACCCGGCCTGCCGAAGATTGTCGAGCGTATTTCCATGCGTGGCAACGCTATCTCAACACTCCCATTTTCCATTGGTAAATCACTAAATCTGCCAAATTTGCGCATGCTCGATCTGAGCGTTAATCGTTTGGAACAACTGCCCAAGTACGGGTTCCAAGGCATGCCCCAACTGCGTGTACTTAGCTTAGCTAATAACAGACTGCGCTCGTTGGATGACACTGCATTCATTGGCGCTGCACGCCTTGAACTCCTGCATCTTCAGGACAATGGCTTGACCCACATAGATGACCGTGCATTTTTGTCACTCGCGGAGTTGCGTAACCTCAACTTGCAGGGCAATAAATTGGGCTCCATTACCGACAATATGTTCTCAAACAATTCGCGACTAGAACAATTAGATTTATCACGAAACCTCATACGCACCATAGCGCCCGCAGCTTTTGAGGCTCAGCGTTCGCTGGAGTATCTCGATTTATCGAGCAATGCGCTGTCTGATATCTCGGTGAGCCTCTCTAATCTCGCAAACCTGCACGATATAGACTTGAGTTACAATCAGATAACACGCGTGCATGCAGATGTTGTGTCTTCGTGGCGCAGTGTCGTGGAAATACGTCTGTCCAATAATCTAATTGTTGAGTTGAAACATGGAACTTTTCGCAATTTGCCAAAACTGCAGTATTTAGATTTATCCAGCAATGAAATAAGCTCGGTGGAACCGGGCGCCTTGAAAAATCTACCAGATCTGCAAGAATTTGTGTTGGCCGACAATAAATTGGTGGAATTGAAAGATCACGTTTTCGAAGATCTACCCAACTTACTAGCTTCACATTTCCAATATAACACATTGCGCTACGTCTCGCCGGATAGTTTCTTCAACTCGCCTTCCATGGTCTTCTTGAATTTGTCCAATAATAATTTCCATAATATGGAAAATATAGGACTGCGTGCGATGCGCAACTTAGAGGTTTTGGATCTGTCAACGAACGGTGTTCGCATGGTTAATACGATGCCACTGAAGTCGTTAAACTGGCTGGTCGAGCTGAAGATGGATAACAATCAGATATGCAAAATACAAGTAAGTACAACCTAGTAGTTTTGGCTGAAGGTCAAATAAACAACTACAATGGATGGAAACCATGTCTTCTTTTTTTACTAATTTCGAGTTAAAAATATTGGAAAAAATCTCGTAAAAATAACTGAAATTTGTTTATGTTAAGAGACCTGAAATATTTTTTCTTCCACCAGGGCGGACCATTCGAGACAATGCCACGCCTGCGTGTGCTCTCGATGCGTAACAACCGCCTGCGTACAATTAAGGAGCGCACTTTCCGGAATTTACGTGGCAATATTGCCATACTGGATGTGGATGGTAAGCAGGCATAGTTTTCTACACTAATCTTACTAAAAATAATTTCAATAATTTTTTACCTTCACTATTTCAGGTAACCCCATAAACTGCTCCTGCGAAATGCAATGGCTCTCTGTTTGGCTACAAGAGACCAATTTTCCATACCCAGGCCCAAAATGTCAAGACGGCCGACTGTTGCGATCTTCGCGCATCGACAGAAGTCTCTGCACCAATTTCGAAGATACCAACCAACGCACCGGCACAGCGAGTGGCAGTAGTTTAAGCAACAACAACGCCAATCATCTGCCTCTCTTGAATGAGCATGGTGATATTTTCCAACGCGACTTGCAGGAAGAGTTTAGCGATGACTGTGAAGTATATGAGATTCCACCTGGAGAGCGTCCCTTAGCTGGTGAAAGCGAATACTTTTACGATCAGTACGTCGACTATACACCAGCTAACGAGACGAGCTCGTATGCTTCCACAGACGCACCAAATGCGCATTCGAACGCGGCAAGTAGTTCAATTTCGAGCTCAAAGAAAAAGTCTCCCATTAGTTCCAACATCGACTTAAATAACACCGTTTTAAACACCAATTATTTCAAGAGGCAACCACATCAACCTGGCGCGCAGTCTAGTTCGCCATTTACGTTTTTTGGCTATCCCATACCGTCACTGAGTTTGGGCCGCTTTTTTGGCGCTGGGCAGCGTGGACGCAAGGATCGTGGCGAGAGTACTGGCAGCCCGGCGAGCAGACAAACAACAGCAAGCTCCACTGAAAGCGGCCTAGCTACAATGTCAGCCACACATCGGATGCATACGCCGCACGGCAAGGTACGCATGTACCAGCCGAACAGTGCCGAGTTTGAGAAGTACCTGAATCAGCCAGATTCGCAGAACCACGATGTATCGGCAAGAAACCGACAAACTACAACAATTGCCGCCAGTGCTGAATCCAACTCCGATGAGACGACTAGTAGTGAAGCGCCAAGTAGCGTCTTCAAAACCGCTTTCCGTGAGCCGACAAGTGTGGAGCGCGGCGGCTTTCGACCGATAGTGCCTGAACACGTGGGTGGCTTTATGCCCGTGCACGATCCGTCAAAGCGACGCGGGGTTGTCGAACCCATACCAACACCAACAAAATATGCTACTAAGCATACAGAACGCAATTACATACCAATGGTACCCATGCACACCGAGAGTAATTTCAGGCCACCAGGCCGCGAATCCAATTTGAGGGCAACATATGCGCCTGCGACAATTACTACGCTAACAACAGCAGAATCAGCAAGTGAAGAGATCGAATCGCAAACATACTACGTAACTGAAAATTCCCTAGAATTGACTACACCGCATCGGATAATAGCACCATATGCGGCAACAACCGCGCCAACTCTCACTACCAGCAGGACGAATACGATGAGACAAACAACAGCCAGTGGCACTCAAAATTTGACCCCAGACGTGGTGACACCAGCCACCACGCCAATTACTTTTCACACCACGACGCCTATGACAACAACAATAGCTACTTCTACAACGCGCGCAACCCCAGTGACCCAAGCGCCAGCGTTTAGTATGGAAGAGAGTGATGCGTTCGATGCTGAGTTCTATGATGACTTGGAGGCACAATCAGTAGGCATACTTAAACCGCCACCTCTCGTGCAAACAACTACAGCAGAGACTATATTACTAATACCACCACCAGAGGAGCATGTCGAGCAGATCAAGCGTCATTCTTGGGTAACAAAAGCACCAACAACGGAGAGCACACCAACAAATCACGTAAGTGCTAATCAACCAACTACGATCGCAACGCCAACCGATATTTCACCGCGTCAACCGCGCCCATCAGGTGGCCGCTCCATAATCACTAAAGTGCACACACCACAAACGGCAAACCAACACCTACCCACAGCAGAAGAGTACCATCGTACAACTCCGCATAATGATGGCGCACATAAGGGCGCAAGCCCGTTAGACGATCAGCTAGCACTGCAGCAACAGCAATTATTAGCAGATGCTCAAAAACGTGACTACAATGCGTTCGAGGCATTAGACGCCGAATCTGTAGATACGGCGGCGACGGCCTATCAGCAAATAGAACACGTAGATCGTAAGGATGGCATGGACTGGTATTATGAAAGCTTTAAGAAACCGCGTCCGGTAATGGCTTCCGGAAACAGTTTACGTAGTAGTACAGATTTTGTTCGGAATCAGGGGAGCGACGGAAAAAAAATGCGCCGATTTAGGTATGAAGAGGTTGTATGCAACTTGGCGCTAGTGCTCACAATGCAATTTTGTATTCAATTTAAGTAATTTTAAGTTGCGTTAAGTTTGATTACTTTCAAAACAAAGATTTATATACATTAAAAAAAACGAGTGCTCGTTTGAATAATTAACAAGGACTATATGTAAAATATAGAAATAAATATGCAACAATTTTCTTCACTATAGCACTCCACGCTTTAGAACAATAAATTAAAGGTCTGTATATCAAAGTATTTTGAATAAGTTTTTGAATCACTTTATATTAGCGTTAGTTATAGAAATCTTAATAAGTATCCACAAATAATGTAATAAATTCAATTTAGTAAATACTTACGCATATCATTTAAAGAAATGAAATAGTCGAAAAATACGAGTTTCTCATGCTTCAAATTCATTGTTGTATATTATTTTGCTTTATTCTTATTTTGAATATTCTTTAAATGCATTCATTCAGCATCTTACTCTTCTATTAAACACTAATTTCAGTCCATATTCTTATATACTACATACAATTTTCAGTCTTTCTGTTTTAGCCAATTCTTCTCAGGTGAAAATTTCATCGGACATCATAAATATGACGGAGACATAATTTGTTCAATTTTAGTGCATAAATCGATTTCCTCTAAAATTTAAACATTTAACATTTATGAGCAATACCATTCTTCGCTCTCTAAATGTACAAAATACAAACAAAATATTAGGATTTTGGACTTGAGACTTAAAAGCAACATTTCAATGCTGGACAATTTTCCGATTCAGCTGGATTACTTAAGTTCTCCCATTGCAAAACCAAAAGGTAGTTTGGCCAACACTTATCTAAAATAAAAAGAGAACATCATTAAGGCACTCGATATAATAATATATAGGATATGTGAGTAAAGTATAAAATGCTCCGTTCAAAAAATTTGTCAGATGGTAGTGCATGTAAGTAAAAATTCAGCATTTTTGCTCAGTTGTGGGTATGTAAATGTCATCATTTTTTTCTTGGACCAAATAAATACCTTATAATTGGTATATAAATTAGTTCTTACCTTAATCTACCGATAGGGCATCGCCCCTCTTTAATCAGCACAAGAGAAATGTAAATTGGTATCTGTAAATTATTTAAAAATGTAAAATTTAGTTTTACTTAAGCATTTAAAATAGCTCAATAAACTGTTTATCGAAAAATTTCAGATGGTAGTGCATGTAAGTAATAATTCAGCATCTTTGCTCAGTTGTGGGTATGTAAATGTCATCATTTTTTTCCTGGGCCAAATAAATTCCTTATAATTGGTATATATATTAGTACTTACCCTAATTTACCGATAGAGCATGGCCCACCTTAATCAGCACAAGCGAGTGTAAATTGGTATCTGTAAATATTTTAAAAATGTAAAATTTAGTCATATTTAAGCATTTAAAATAGCTCAATAAACTGTTTATCGAAATTTTTCAGATGGTAGTGCATGATAAAATATCAGCATTTTTGCTCAGTTATAGGGTATGAAATTGTCATCAGGTAAATTCCTTTTCATTTATGTAAACCTGCGAACCATTTTATTAACATCTTAAATAAAAAAAAGCTTTAGAAAAACTTTAACCCCCCGTTCTTTGTCCGCTTAACTCTACTAGTCAAAAAGTTTTTAAACTCAATTCTCTGCTTCATTACAAATATTTTCGTAATTTAGTATTAATGCGGTTTCTGTAATTATTATAACTTTTTTAATAGGTGTGTGTAATACTCTATAAGCACTGTACCGAAGACACTTCATTTTCCTACCTAGCCCTTGAATCAATCAATATTTCCTTTATACATTTACTTTACTTCCAAATCAATATTTTTAGCAAAATCCCTAAATATCTTTCATTCAATCAACATTCGATATTTATGTCTTAATTACAACTTGTCTTTTACTTGATTCCATGTACACTTTATATGTGAAATTGGATGCTTACCACGCGAAGGTTGATTAGTGAAATAATTAATAGGCGGAAACGAAGGCAGAAACAAGTAAATTGAAAATTCTTATAAATTCTCTATATTGTGTGTGGTAGATAAGTGTGTAGTTTTTTATTACTCAAATGCAACACTGTTTTGGCAACACTACAAGGGAATTTTTTTAGAAGTATGGTATACATTGGTTTTGTGGTAAATTTATGAAAAAATAGAAATTACTTTGTTTTATAAACCAGAAATAAGGTTTCTACAAACTTTTAGTTCTAGTTTTTTCCTACTATTCGTTCAAGAGAAAGAAACGTTTCTTTTTACTCCACAACTACACATTCCATTGTTCACAATTAAACATCAAAAAATTATAGAATACTAATTTCCGCCTTCCCATTTGTCATGACGTCGGAACAGCAAATAAAGAACCGCTCATTTGTATTATTTTGCTTAATTTAAAATCACAATTATTCAGCTGATGGCCTAGCCGCTAATGCTTTTTAATTCATTGTGATTGTAATTCATTACTTTTCCAATTTTTAAATAAAAAAAAAAAATATTCAAATGAATGCTCAAGTTACAAATAGCTCGTAAAACAGCTGCCACAGTGACGTTTATATGAATATTCTTAATGATGTTTCAATAGTTCCTGAAAGCAAATACTCAAAAAAAAAATCTTTGAATCGGAAAGAAAAAGACCGATATGATAATTAACAAAAATGCAAAGTACAATTTACTAAAACTGGTACTAAAAAAATTCACTCTGCAAGTCAGATGAAGTCACCCGTTAGAAAATATTTTGTATTCCTTCCTATGAAATCCTGCAAATGAGTCATGAGGCAGAAAGTATATTTGAGTTTCTCTTAAAATGGCTTATCTTTTCTCACATTGAACTTCCTCTCTCAACATTTTGAAAGTGTTTTCTGCGCAAACGTCAAACATGCTACATCAAATAAATGTATGCAAAAAATTAATATCACAAACACTCTTTTGCAGGCTATTGAATAAAAAAGAAATGAATTATGTGGTAGCATGATTCTCTCACCGCGCTCAATTTACGTTATTTACGTCACTAAAAAATACAAAACAGTTATCTAAGTTTGTAAAGGCTCGGGCAGTCATTAATATATGTCTCCCATTTCGCAGGTTGTTTTTAAGCTTAGCTATAACCGGAACACAGCAATCAGCTCTTCTGAGCAAACATATGAGCATCACTGTGAACGCCGGAAATTTAATTGACTTAGTGGAAAATTATCCATGTTTTTATGACAAAATGCCATTGTAATAGCAGCTGTTTATGGCTACGGCATGACTAATAGACAAATTCTGTATTCTGACGGCTACGGCACCACTAATTATAGCTTTAGTTCGTTAAGTTACGTTTAAGACTAGAATACTTACCTTTTATTTGAAATCAACTGATAAGTCCCATTTCACACCATTCTGTAGTTGGAATCGCTTTTTAAATTTTACCAAAACATTTTTTTCGAAATAAGGAATTGAAATAATTGAATTGATATCTATTTAGAAATTAAATGAACTATAATGTTGTTGTTGTTGTAACAGCATAAACATTCCCCATACTTACATACTGCTGGAGTGACAGTCCTTGGCCGGATATAAATCCGGATCGTTTCGATAACGTAGAACCGACTGTCGTGTCTAATGGGTCGCTTTCCCTAGATAAAAACTTATACACCCAACTGGTTGTTGGTGTAGTAGCATAAACATTCTCCATACATATGCAGGGAATGTAGCTGAGATTTCAGTCCTTTGCCAGCTATAAAACGGGTCGTTCCGGTTAAGTAGAAAAGACTGTCGTGGGAACGCAGTGGTGTTTTTTAACAGTACTTAATCGTTGTTGTTGAACAAAAAACTCCTTAAAATGGAGAATTCTTCTGAAATTGGGAGATATAGATGAAATACATCCGTATTGTGGTGGTAGAAAGAGCCCAACTGTGCCTTTCCCGCTTCTCATTCCTCCTAAATATTGAGCGACAAGCCAATAAGTAGTTTGAAGTTGACAATTCGTACGGCTTTTTTAAATCAGCTGATATTGAAAAAATAAAGGGATCTCTTTCGCCCGCCTGTCAATGATTTTTATCCAACCTTCTCTAAATCTCTAATTAGGTAAAAATGTCGCTGATATTTGATCAAAAAATCAAAATTTTAACATTTATTTAGCTCTATATTCTTTCCAACTTATAGATAAGTGCGGCCCTTAACAGTTTCGTTCCTGTAGTTGAAACTTTACGTATTTTTTTATTTACAATAGAGACAAATTATAATTACATAAATTGCAGGCCCCCACATATTCTTTAAAAATTATGTGCAATTGTCTTATAAACTAAAGCCACATATTTATTTAATAAAAGCTCAGTAACTTATAATTGTAATTTTATGTGAATATACGGTTAAATCTTAACTTTAACTCTAAGATTGCAGAATGAAACAAAATTAAACACAATCAATTTTAGTATCTATACAAAAGTGACGTGATCTTTGTTTTCTGAAAATAGTGAATTGTTTGATGAAGTAAAAACAGGGACAAAGTGTCATTACATACAAATTTATGCTTTCTTAGAACAAAAGACACGCTTAGTTTCCAATGCTATGATTTTTTAAAATAAAATTGTTATATGTGTATAAATGTTTGTACATCTATATAGTATATTTATATGTGTACAAATGTATGTATGTCCAACTACATAGTATATAACTTAATAATTAATCTATTGCATTAAAATTTAAGATTTCTATAGAACATTAATATCTCATACAAATGCTGACCACGCTTTTTAAAATTTTTCACGCTTCTTAAAATTACGCTTAGATGCGCACCGATGTAATATGTCCGATATGTGCGATTTATGTTCGAAAATTTTCATCATTTGATTTTGTGCATCATTAATGCCATCGACAATAATTTTGCTGCGCTGTATGTTACCCTAAAACGGAAGGTATCAATAACGTATCTTATCTTCCATGAGTTGTGTAATATTACCTTCAGCAATTCGTTTATGCGCTCAATTTCCGGATTCTTTTCATGAGTTTCCATTTGTTTCAACATATTACTGAGTTGGTCGTATCCATTTGATTCGTTCTCACACTGAAAGGTATAGCAATTCAAGAGTTTTTATTGAATCAAGCCTATTTTACATAAATATTCATTTACCAAATCCTCCATTTGGGAGCTTAAATGATAGATTTTCCAACCATTAATTTTACCCATTACATTCGACTGATTGGCCAAATCAATAACGGTTGGGCGACGTTCTTCACGTGGTTTCACATCAGAGTAGCGTTGAAAATGATTGTTGGCCGCCTTCCAGTTTTGTTTGTACGCCTATGAAAACAATGAAATTAATTACTCGTAAATCTTTGAAATCAGTTGCATTCACTTACATTTAACAGCGTAAAATTTCGCGGCCGTCGTAGTATGAACTCCACTGGTTTGGCATTCTCCTTATTGCCTGTGGTGGCAGGCAGGTTATTATTTTTGTGATTGCTGGTATAGTTATGTGCTGAACTGGAAGCTATAGCATTTACGTTTGTGTTATTGTCATCATATTGATGTGGTATAGAACTGCCAGTACTGTCAGGTGCCATTGAGCTGTGTACAGGCGCTAACATTATGCCGACGTTGGTGGTTGCAGCAGACAGTTCATAGTTGTTATTGTTGTTGTTATTCATATGACTAACAGCAACCCCAGTTGATGATGGTGGTGGGAGAGAGAGTGAGCCTTGGCTATGACTCGAAAGTTGACTATCATTTCTGTGTGGCAAGAAAGAGAAATTGAAAAATCGCAAATAAAATTTATTTGAATCGCAATGAAGAACAATTTTGTATATATTTACGTTGAACGCCTGGATTTCTTGCGCGTTGAACATTCAATTGGACCACCATTTAGGCGCGCAACGTTCGAGACTACAGGTGCGTGCAATTGCTGATGATGATCCAGCGAAGAATTTCGTGAGCTGATCGGAGTGCCGCTTCCGCCGCTCATAAGCACATTATGATGCATATTAACATTGCCATGATGATTCGAATACATCTGGAAGGTAGTGGTCAAATAAATTTGTATTTCATCACTTTTAGATGGCCTCACTCACCTCATTTATGGGATTAAAGTGTGTAGACTCGTTCGTACCATGTGGCATATGATTAATCATCATCATATTGCCATCCTGCATTTGTTGCTCTACACCTGGTGATGAATTCGCCGACACAGTTGTGGAGCCATCCGACGAGCCTGGCGACTCGCCACGTGCTACTCTTTGCAACCCAATAACACTGCCAGTCACCGCTGCCTGTGCGCGATCCTTTTTGTTCAATGCTTCTGTTGTGAGTGCAGATGCTGTGGTCGTTTGAATTGAGGTCATCGAGGAAGCCGACAAGGGTGCCACAGAGGTAATGCTGAACGAGCTGCCCACCGAAGAGGCTGCTGGCGAGGCGGCAGCACTCGTTAAAATTGTGCCACTACCACCGCTCATCGATATCAATGTTGGCGCCAGGTTTTTGGCAACCCGTAGAGGTGAACCTTCCACATCACGTTTACGTAGAAAATTGGAAACAACAGCTGACCCTGCACTGCCCCCGGTTACTTTGATCGATGTCTGCAGTGGTATGACAACGTGCTGACCCTGCGTGGCTGTGGTAGCGCCGCTGGCGACTTGATGTGCCGATGCCGCTGCCGAAGCTGGTATAATTAGCTGTTGGCCACCAGTAACTCCACTTTGCTGCAACAGCTGCTGTGTGGCTTGTGACACGGAAATTGCATCGGCGGACAGTGTATTGGAGGAGTTGGCATTGCCGCCGCCTTGCGCTGCTGATGTCAATTGCGCGCTAAAACGCAGCGGCACTGATTGAATTTGTGTGCCCGCTGCGCTAGAGACTGGTATCTGCAGTTGCCCAATGGATCGTCCGCCTGTTGATGGCACTACAGTGAAGGTGGCCGTTGAGTTACCAGCGTGCGAAACTGCTGATGCGGCAAATGGCAACGACGAGATGGCTAGATTCGTAGCCGGTGCTGCGTTCGCTAATTGATTCTGTGTTGGTGGCAAAGTGCTGCTGGTTACAGTTGAGGTGGTGAGTGAGAGCACACCGGTTGACACTTGCACAGAACTGGCGGGTACAGATTCATAGTAAATGGTGCCACCAGGTGGCAGAAAAGCTCCCGCAGAGGTCGGTATATTCCCTACCCCACCTGAGGATGTGAGCACGGTAGTGTTGTTGCTGCTTGATGATGATAAAGGTGCATTTAAATTGGCGCCGCTTACGCTGACGTTTGGTCCATGCGTACGCTGGCCCGACACCGCTTGATGTATGTAAACGCTTGTCGGTGGTCCGGCATTACTTGTAATAATACTAGCGCCGCTCATGCCACTGGTGCTGCTCTCTAGGCTCGCCGCATTGGCGGCAGCCATAACTTTGCCTACCGTTATTGCGCTGGCATTTTTGAGCGGTGTGATAGCGCCAGTGATTATGTTGCCAGGCGCACTGCCACGAGTCGCTATGGCCAGGGGCAGTACTGTAGTGCCACCTCCAGTTGTTGACGAAACGATATTTTGTGTGGTTAACAGTTGTCCAGCCGCAGCGGCAGCTGCTGCCTGCGAAACATTCACAAGTTGCGCGGTAGATAGACTCGTAACACCACCGCCGATTGAGGTGGGCGTATTTGCAGATAAGGCGGGTGAACTATTGCCACCACTGCCGCCGGCACTTGCGTTCAAACTGCCGCCCCCACCTAACGACGATTGTATGCTGGTGGTAACGTTTTGCTGCTGAGCCAAATTAACGCCCACTTGTGTAGCACTGCCACCCGCGCCAGCGGGCAACTTACCCAAAGCGAATGGGGTGATAGTAAGCGAAGGTTTGGCGGTCATCGAAACCGGTTGGCGTAAACCAGACACTGTTAATAAAATTATTAAAACATATTTCAAATTTTTTTGTCTATTATACAAATAGTTATGAAAGATAATATAAACTTTTTTATTCGTTGCTATTGAAATGAGTTGTGGATTTCTTTCGTTGAAAGTGCGAACAATCACAGCACACATTAGCTGAGCTTGGCAAATATAGTATATCACGATTAACGCTGATTCAGTAACTTTATCTGAATTACACATACTTAATTGTAGCACCGCGCGACCGCCTATCGCCTGTACTTGGGTCAGGCGCTAACATTTGGACCGAACGGCTGACTGAAGCGTATAGTCTTATCGCTATGACAAGTATATTTCTGTTATAGAATACGTTTAGCTTTAATATGTAAATACTTATTTACACCTGCGTTCCCAATAATAGCAGTGCGACATATTGCAAAGTTTTAACTAATGAATTAATTTTTTTATACAAATATATACCTCCGTACGAAAATCACAAAACTCAAAGTTTCAAACTTTGCACACAATTAAAAAAAAAAAAATTAGGGTGCATGTTTTAATGGCTCGAAAATCGCGTTAATTTTTTTTAATTTTTGTTTCTTGTTCTGGCTTTAACTTTTATCAAGCAACCTAAAAAATAAACAATGAGAAATAACTCCTATTGGCAACGGAGAAAATAACTGTTACGAAACAAATTTCAGAATTCGGACAACGTTTCCGATTTGTAACTTCGCGATAACTGTGATTTTTAGTCCGTGCCCAAAAATTAAAAATTAAATTCGCATACCCAGAATTTAATGCGTTCGTTTTGATGTTGTTTCACAAATAGAGTTTTAAACCAACACCGAACGGCAAATGCTTTGTATGAGGAGGGTTGCCTGCCGAAGGGCAACCGCTATTAGCAAAAATCTTTTCTCTTATTTGATGTTCATCCACGCAGATTCTAACCTACGTACTTCTGAATGGTAGTCACGCAGCAACTTATTCGGCTACGGTTTATTATATATTAATCTTGCTAAAAAGCTTGAAATGTTTAAGAAAACTTGTTGATTTTTCTTAATTTTGTTGTAATATGAAATAAACTTTTATAAAAAAATAAAAACATTTATTATTTGTTAAAAACTTTGCTATATATGACGCTGCTATTATTGTGTTCACAGGTGTATATGTACACGCAGTTTTTGCGGGCGTACAGTTGCGTTTGAAGAGTTAACAGGCATACATGCACATCATTATATGGAGGGTTACCTCTTTGAACTATCAGCTGGACACTTGGGCAACATAATGGAACTTTTGACACTTTACCAAGTTCCCGTTACAGTCGCCCAAGGAAGACAAAGAAAGTATATTGTCACAAACATTTTTTTCTTTATTCCAATACTTATGTATATTTTTTTAACTCAACTATCCACAAATATCTGTGATGGCAAATTTCTTTTTAAGCATAGACGCGCACATACCTACACGCAATGTAATCGAAGTAATAATGCGCTAATGTTTTCTGACTCCTGCACTAATGTTTCATAATTTCAAAATACTATGTAAATATTTTAATTAAAAATATACAAATTCACCACACACTTACCTTTGTTGACAATGATTGGCTGGTACATGACGTTACCCGATATACGTCCCGTTGCACCGATGATAGGCTGCGTAGCGCCGCCTGGCTGCTGCAATTGTATTATTCGTGTAGTAGGCAAATTTGCTGTTGGTATGACGTTGCCGCCAACACCTGTTGCTACACCACTCATTGTGGTGTTCCGTACTGAATTGGTAGAAGCCGTATTGCTCGACGCGACTATAGTTCCACCGCCGCCACCAACTGGTTGAAGTGTAGATGTTATATTTGGTGCGCGTATGCTAATACTGGTCGTATTCAGCTTGGCAGCAGAGAAGGATTTTGGTAGTGGTATCGGACGTATTTGGCGCGATGCTGTGCCGGTAACCGGCGTAGCTGCGGCAGAGAGTTGTGTGGCAACGGCAAGACGTTGCCCGGATGCTACTGTTGGATTAAATTGTTGAGCTTGCTGTGCGAGTGGTTGTGAAGTGGCTGCTACATTTGACGAGTAAACAAGCGTGGCTTGGTGTTGGCGCGGTGGTAAAACGGTGGCTAAGGTGGCAACATAAGTTTGTTGCTGCTGTGATTGCGCCTGGCTATGCGACACTACAGATGAGGAAACTGTTTGTATGGTAGCTATAGGGGAAACAAATTTAAGGAAAAAAATTAATCCTATTATATATAAGCGGAAATTATTTTTACTTACATTGCCCCCCTTGACCTGGTTGGGTTTGCGTTTGACCGCCACTACCCGTCTGCACAACCGTCGGTGGCGTGGCAGCAACAACAGTGCCACTCACCGCTGCACCCATACCACCTCCAATATTGCTGCTGTTATAGGAGCCAGAAGTTGTAGTCATACCTTGCGCAGTGATAATTCGTTTTTGTGTTTGTTGTGGTATAGCCCTTATTAGTTGCACTTGTCCGCCCGTGTTGGTTTGCATCCAAGTCGTGCTGGTCGCTGGAGATATAACCGATGTCGCCGGTGATGATGTATTACGATTCACAGTAGCAGCAGTGCCCCGTACAAATCCGCCAGCTGTGGTAAGCCCCGTAACAGTGGCACCAGCGCTCATAGAACCAGGGTTCGGGCCTGTACGAATTGGTGTTACAAGCCTTTGTCCCGCGCCCACTGCTGCCATTTGAGTAGCATTTACGCCTGCACGTGGAAAGTATGTGGTTTGAGTTAATGGTCTCGTTACTGTTATAGATGTATTGGAAACAGTGCGTGAAGTGGCACCCGAAACGCCGGCTGGTATAGCGGTAATCTGGGTACGACCGACACCTGCAGCACCGTCGAATTGTTTGATGGGTATGATATTGGTAGGCACAACAACACGCACTTGCGTCGATTGACCGCCAGCACCAATGGTACGTATAGCTGTTGGTGATTGTGCTACATTTAAGGCAATGGGCGTGCCTCCTATAGAAGTGGCAATTGCTCCTCCAGCTGTAGTCATTTTAATGGCTCCAGTTGTTGAAACACTACTAGTCATTATAGTGCTAACACCACTTACGGTGCCACTACCGATTTGTATATTGCTGCCACCGGCCGAGCTGGTATTTACTAGATTGCCATCCAGTGTTGTCTTGACGTGTGAAATTTTAGCTGCAACTGGATTAAAATAACATGGATGGATATTTGACAATTTATTAAAATGCACAGAGGCATGCAAATGATGGCTTCGTTTGTATAAATGACCTTGATTTTGTGCATAATTATGAAAAACTGTGGTTGGCAAGTGTGTGGTATGGACAGGGGGATGGGTAGGTGGATTTGGTATTGGGTTCAAAACTGAGGTTATTATATGGGGTTTAGGTAAATTGTGGAGGTTTGTTCTTGGTCGTTGGTGATTTGATGTTGCGATTGTTGATGTCGTTAAAGTTGTTGTTGTTGGCGATTGAGTGTCGAATAGTGTTGGTTGCTCTGATGATTGGTGTTGTTGTTGGTTTTGTCGTTGGATGTTTGGTTGTATTAAATGGGTAATTATGGCTTTATGTTTTTCTGTGAAATAATTAAACAAGCAAAACAAAGATAACGATATGTAGAGTTGATGTAAGCCACGGGACTGAATTTTTGAGCCAGTCAGTAATATTGGGAATCTTCAGACTGACCTCGGTATAGCTACAATTCGGTATTCGGTTACACTTTCATGTATTTTTATTGTTGTAAATTTCACGGATAGCGAATAAACAAATACTTATTATCGCAGTGGAAAGCCTGATAAAGTTACAATGGAGCTTGATTGCAGCAAGCAATTGGCCTTAGATTCATCTACGTACTCAATTTTTCTTTTGAGACTTTGGAAATTTATTAAAAAATATTTAAATTTCAGTGAGTTTCAGCTTATTTGTCACGTTAGTGGGAAAGAAAAGTTTATCGACTCACTGAATACCGAAGTGTTATATTACCGCACTGGTTCTGAACACCCCGGTAAAAGTTATTTTAGATTTAAAGAGTTTTATAAGATATTTTTCTTAGACTGCTCGACAAGGCGCTAAAAGTAACCACAACACTATCAACTGACAAGAATTCTAAAGACAGTAAGATATACAAGTACATCAAGACGGAAATAGACTCAGAAACTTTTATCAAGAAATACATGTAACTTACTTACTAAACCCCTATAGTTTTTAAATTTAACCACGAGTTATAGTTTATTATCAATTGCCACATAATTTATCATTATAAAATATCGTGGTAGGAAAGTTTTTCATTCTTTTAAATACCGTGGATCGTGTAAAAATTAGTAATTTCCAAAGATTCTCAAGCTGATAATAATTAAATGAAATTAATTTTCAATCAATGAAAGTTTCACGTAACTTAAAAAATATTTAGCTTTTAAAATCATGAAAATCTATTGTTTTTTTATAATTTGGCACATACATGTAGGTACATATTTATCCAATGACAGTGGTAAGCTAATAAATCACAAGGTATGGCATATCACAGGTTATGACAAAATATGTGCAAACTCGAAATATTTACCATTTAAGACGATATTGCAACTACTAATGTTTCAATTTCACTTTATATATATATCAATTCAAAGGACTTATAATCAGCAATGGGATTGTTTGAAAGCATCTACCCTAGTTGATTTTCATAATTAATAGAACTTGTTTTACTACAATACATTAAACCATATTACCACAAAACCTTTAATTTCACTCACAAAATTTTGAACGCCACGACAACACTGCAACGGGTACGACATTGGAATAGGAGAGGAATGATGGGAAAATGAATTTCGTTGCAGAAATTAATACTTAAGCAAAATAGTAAACGCACACACAAAAACTGCAATACGAAAGAAAGTAAGGAGGAGGGCCGTAAACTATACACGTATGTATAAGCGATTGAGCACTAAATTATAACCATGTCTGAATTTTTTACAAAACGAATTCACTGTGTTTCTATTGTTGCTTCCCTCCAACATATTTTTACAATTCTACTCACCTCCTGTTGGTGGCTGTGTTGATCCCATACTAGCCATTGATGAGCTTAGGGCTCCAGTATTTGAGCTACCACCACCACCGGGGCCTCCGCCGCTTCCTACTCCACCACCACCCCCTACACTGTTACCGCCCGGCCCAGAAGCGACTCCACCACCACTTCCCCCACTAGTATCCACCGTACTCATTTTATTCAGAAACGCAGTATATTTATTGATAAAAATGCTGTAACAAATTTGTTTTCATTAAATGTTATTTGAGGGTAACTCAAATGCACGCACAATCGTGTATACTTTTTTTTGTAACATCCTTGCGGTGGTCAATATTTTCTACCAACCTTGCTTTTGTTTAAACGTTTGAGAAAATATTAAATTTACACTGCCTATTTAAATTTAAATACTTTCGCCGATTATTGAACTTTTAATTGGAAAATTTAAAACTTTTCCCTCGTCTACATGCGTTCAACTTTTCTACTTTTCTGATTTTCTGTGTGTGTACTTTGAAAAATGTCTGCCAGTGCCGTGGACTGAAACACACAAAGAGGCAAAGAGGAATGAAAAAGAATTGGTTAAAGGGTGTTGGCAGAAATGACCGGACGGTATGCGGTAGATCACGGTATACAGAATAGAAAAGGTGGCGCTTACCGAAAATCGATACTTTATGTGTTTTCGATTTTGACAATCAAATAATGTCGGTTACTTGTTACAAGTTACTTGTTAATGGTTTGGTGAATATTATTACAAAATTAGAAAAATGAAGTATGTATACTATACATATAGTTGGCTGCCTCACCCGTTTTTGGTGTTTGGCCGAGCTCCTCGTCCTATTTGTGGCGTTCGTGTTGATGTTGTTTCACAAGCGAAGGGACCTACAGTTTGAAGCCGACTCCGAATGACAGATGTATATATTTTTTTTATGAGGAGCTTTTTCATGGCAGAAATACACTAGGGAAAAATAAATGCTAAGCATATGCTAAATGAATACACTGCCACCGCCTTTACATGGTTGTTGCTTGGATACTCTAGGTATCTGCTGCAGCCGTTGCTATTGATTTCATTCTGAAAGACTGTTTTACAAAGCTAATTCTGAGCATTCATTCTGTATATTTTCAATTCATATTTAATTGAACAAACTCTCTGTAACTGCGTTATATTTGCAGTAAATTGTATGTCTATTATATTTCCATATAACTATGTAAGGCCAAGGATATAGTAGAAAGTTTTAACTATATATTATAGTTTAAGGGTTTGTTTGCTTTCCCTTCTTTCTCACAAGCGAGTCACAGTTTCGATGGCTGGGAATTTTAAAACAACATTTTTTTATTCGGAAAATGTCGTTAAGAAAGAATTTTTCTGGCCCGAGTGCTTTTCATGTTTAGGGGAATAGAAAATCTCTCTAAGTAACAGCGAAAAAGGTGTCCGCTGGAGTTATTCAAATTGCAGATATAAATAATAAATTTTAAAATATCCTAGATGCGCAACTCCATTTTATTATTTTAAATATTCACAAATTCTTTCTAAATCTGTCTTAATTTTGTAGAAAGAATGAAATGTAGACAAAAATGACAATTGAAAGCAAGTGACATTCTCGCTTGTTACATCAAATACGCCAATATTTCAAACGGGTGTAGACCGCCAGTAAATGCTGTTACTTAGATTGAAATTATTGCAACCTTAATTTTTGTTTACGGAACAAGTTATTGTGAATGGTATTTGAGTTTGTTTACATTTTGCCATCCAACCTTTTTATCAAATATATTTCCATCAATATTTCGGATAAACATAATTTGGTATTGTTATCAGATGTGTATAAAAATATAAAGCATTTGGTGTTACATCTGTAAAGAGGAAGTTAATTTTTTCACAAGAAGTCGGAACTTTCAAGCCTCATTTCAGGAACTTTTATTTTTTGATAATGGAAAGATTTGAAGCAGTTGAATATGTAAGAAATTTGATTTAAATGAACACAATTTAATTATTGTTTTTTAATAAGAGACAAAAACGTACGCGCAAAAGGCCCATTCGAAAATGGAGCGAACAGGAACAACGGGAGCTAATAACGTTTCTGCGTAACAACTTGCCGATTGAGAAACCCACTGCACAGTTGTATTACCAGCGCTTCTATCAGCATTCAAATATAGCAATTGAATGGAGGTTAGTGCGCAGCAAAGTGCGAAATTTGCGTGTTTTATACACAAAAACGAAGTGTTGGCAAAGCTCATCTGAGGCAATGTTGTTGAGTGAGGAAAGAAGACGCGGTAAGTTGTGAATAGAGAAGATGTATGCTTTAGTTGTCTAAGGGAAATTTACCGTTGTTTCAAACACATATTTACTTTTTAAATGTAGCTCTGGTTATGAGAATGTGTAACTTTTTCGATGATTTTGAGGAGATATCAAAACAAAAGCACGGAATTCCAATGCATTTGAATGAAGTTTCCGGTTTCTGTTCACCCAAGCTATCAGACTTGTCTTCACCGGCTGAAATAAGTATTTCTAAAGAAAAGATTATATGTACCCGTGATACTTTAAGTTCTAGTATTGGTGATAGTGACATCGATCAAGTTGAGGTAAGGTGCACGTTATATACGCGTACAAAGAAGATATGACTGTTTTTTTTAGAGCAAAGGAGCATCTAATTCTATTGATACCACAATAAAAGTAGAAAATTTGGAAGAGGACTTTAGTTTACCTGATCAGACAAATAAATACCTGCATAATTTTAACAATACGTCAGATTCTTCATTGGGCGATACCACTCACAAACAGGCATGTACAGAAACGTATAAATCCATCGTGCCTGAAAATTCCAATATTGAGGAATTACAAAGCAGTAACAGGACTTTGAGCTACTGCGATTTGGATGAATCATACACCAGCAGATTAGATATTGCTGACGATCGTGAATTCAAAGAGAGAAAATTAGCACTGAAAATTGAGAAATTCAAATTTGAAAAAGAAAAATTTATGAAGCAACATGAGCTCCGAAAATGGGAACTAGAGAGCCAGGAAAGAATAAGAGTGCTGGAACTTAAAATGCGCGAACGAATCGCCATGCGAAAACTATATATTAAAGAGAGAGTTGGAAATTTTGAAATACAGCGCAAATAGATTAATGTTATTATAATTACAACTCAATGCCCTGAAATACAATTTAGACATAACAAACCTATAAATTAAGTTTTGAATTAAACAATTTATTTAAATTTTAAAAATGTTTATTGTATTATATTTAAAAAGCAATTAGTGTTACATGAACTCTATAAATTTACTTTTGTTTGGAAATTAGTTATTCTTACATTTCTTGGTGTTTTTTGAACCGCAATAACATCAAGACGCACATTGATAGTTTGTATTTGAAAATAGAACCCGAAATGCTTGTTTTACAAATTCCCTAGTTATCAGCACTCACTGCTGATGGGAGTATTTCCCTCCTCTCACATGGGTGGCGGAGGAACAGGTAACACCCCCATCGGAGGTGGTGGTGGCACACCATTGAACATATGATGTGGCCGTGGCGGTCCGGGCATTGGAAAACCTCCAGCTGGACCAAGAGCACGATGTAATTGTGGTGGAGGAGGTGGGATGATTTTTGGTTCAAATTTGAAAGAAAATTGTAGAAAAAATTGTTTCGTATCACGATTCCAATGAGTCCAAAATTTTCCCTCGGTCTTTTCCACTTCGCGTGACGGCACCTTAAACGCTATCGTTTCATAAGGTTCAGCAGCAAAAAGCAAATATTGCCATTTACGATCTGGTGGTTCAATTTTTTGTTCATAGGCAGACATAAAGCGATGACGTGGTATGATACCTTCGGTAATTTCGGGATAATCAATTTGGAAGAGTAATGATTGCTGACCATTGCTGGGTTCACGTTGCTTGGTCACACGATAACCTGGGCGACCAATTTTAACAAATTTCTTCGGTTCAACTCGTGGTTTTTCTGGCGCAAGCATTGACGGAGCCTCCTTGGCTTCTTTTGCTGCACGCCGTGCCAAATTTTCTTGATGCTTTTTGCCCTGTGTATGTGCCAAATAACTGCCCTCATTGTTATGAAGTGTAAGACAAAGTTTGCATTCATAAGAACCCAAATGATTTTTCATAAAATAAGGATCCTTATTTAGGTCGATTGTTTCCAAGGCTACAAAAAAGGTTAAAATATATTACTAATTCCAAAGGAAAGGAAAGTTTTTCTTACCTAGTTGTCGAAGACGCTCTTTGCGGTCACGATTAGTTTCCGACCACGATGCGATACCACCGCTGCCGGTTTTACCGCCGGCTCTGTTTTGGAAATCCATTTTTCCTTACTATCTCCAGTAATATACGTGTATTTAGGAATAATAGAAATTTCCTTAAAGAGGTTGCAATCTAATCTTTTCACCAAAAACAAGCATAACTATTTATAATATTGTAAAAATGACTGCAGTATTTCTGAAAAATTTATGTTTCGTTTCATTTGTTCCAAACACTAAGTGGCCTTGCCAGATGCATGTTCTGTCATAGTTAAATTGTTTTTTTTTTTAATCGTTCATATAAATATAAATAGATATAAATAAAAAATAAATTATACCAATTAAAATTTACAATTTTTATATTTATATAAATTGGGCGAGTTGCAATCATTAACGTTTTTATATTACATTATATGTAGTTTTATTTTAGGGATTTGTAAATATTTTCATTTACCCATCCTGTACTTCGCTTTCGTTTCGGTTCAATTTGGCATACATTTTTGACATATACGTGATTTTTCTTTGGACAGTAGACAACGAGGTGCGCGTTATGAGCTTAAAAGGAGCAATTATTTATTAAGTAGTACTCAAAGAAAATTGAAGTGATATCAAATCAAGTAAAGTTTCTATAATTCTATTATTCGTATAATTATTTGCATAGTGTTGGTGTGTGGAAGTGGTTTTTTTTAAGTAGAAGCATGTGCGGGTGTTTCTGAAATCCAATGTGGAACATTTTATAAGTGACATAGTCAGAAACGCATATTTGTTAATTGATGCAATACAAGAAAAAAAATTGAAACAAAAAGCTGTCTGTAAAAGTTAAAGATGAGTGCCAATGAGTCCTCTAAACCATGTGTAGCAACAACGTCTGGTGGAGAAGAAAATGTTGGCACTATGACTAGCCAACCAACAACAACAACCAGTCAGATCATAGACACCAACGAAATGCATTCCAACAAAGATTCTGGTAGCGATGGTGCCAAACGTGCAGACTGGCCCCATATACAAAAAAGTACTAACGACACCCCCTCGCCAAATCCTGTTGCTGCTGGACAAGGTCAAAATTCCAACAGTGCTAAACGTGTCATACGTAAAGTTATGGTAATTGACCCGAAGAAATTGCAACAAGCTGGCTTAGATCGTAAATTAGCAGAGGCAATCGGAAGGCAAAAGCTCAAGGCGTTGGCTAAAGAGCAAAAGAAAAGTATACAACACGGAGAACCTAGTAAGTTGTCAGCAAATGAGCCTTCAGGAAGCCAATCAATTGGGCTTATGGAAATATCACAAGCAGCGACCATAACAAAAACTACAGAAGAAACGATATCAACGATAAAGACAAAGCCGGCGGAACTTACTGCAGCAACAACAGATATAACAACTAACACAGAATCAACTACTTCCACGGTAAAAACAACACCAACACCGTCAACTATAACAACACTTTACGCAACTAAGAAACTGGAGTCAGAAAAAAATGTATTCGTGAAATCATCAGCTGCGGAAGTGGCATCAGATAAATTGGGCACAGCAGGTGACTAAAAATAATAACAACAAAAGTATTTATTATTGCCGGTATTGGTTAATAATTTAATTAATAATTAAATTTTAATATTTTTATTTTTGACATTTGGTATATTGAACATTTGGTCTTTATTAAAATGTGAGTGTAAGTGGTTAAGCAGTTAGTGTAACTGCCCGAAATTTGTTGGTCGCGAGTTCGAATCGTGGTCGAGAAGTAAAAGCTATTAATGCTCTTCGTGTTTTTTGGGATTCACACTTTTTTGGCTGCAGGGTTTTTGTTAATAAAAAAGTGCATACTTCGTTTGCATTAATATCTAAAGAGGGGAGCGACATGCGAAAACAGACTTAGTTTATTTTTATCTTCTGCGTTATTTATAAACTCATTTTTTTTGCATTTTTGTAAATGCTTAGTAGATAATTCATATGTATGTGTATACCTGCGCACATACATACATAGGCACGTATTTAGTGCATTTGGCAAAACGACTTTGGAACTTATAAAAAATACACATATGCATACATACATATGTATTTATTATTATTTATTTTTTTTTAAATATGTACTTATAATTCATATTTGTTAATATTTATTTATTATGATTATTTTTTATTTATTAACTTATGATTAAAATTATAAAGCTATATGCTTACAACACTAGCTACCAGGGCTATCGGCTAAACATGTATTTAATTTTAATATGAATTAACACGTGAATCTGAGCTAGCGACATTTATGATTAACGGCCAAGTATTGCAGTGAAACCCAATATTTTAAGTTGTTTTGTGACAATTTTGTAAATACTCGTACATATGTCTTCTCTTACTCATGCTCAGTATTAATTTTTATGATAGGCCTCTTCGATTCGCCACTTCTCTGCTCGCTATCTCCCTGCTCTGCTCACTTGACGAAAAATTTGCATGTGAAAACAACAACAATGTTATCGAACAAGATTCACAGCTAACGAGTGGGGTTATGCCTCACTATTTTCACAGCCAAATGTATTTTTTCGCAGCGCTACCAAGATAGGCTTATTTATATCAGTTGCTTCATCTATTCGCCACTTGCTAACGCTTGGCGAGACGAAGAGGCCTTATATTACATTCAGGGGGTTTAAAAGCGTATAACTACTTTTCAGATATTATTTCGATATTGTTTAAATTTTTTTTGTTATAAAATAAAAGCCGGTCCCACTAGGCTAATTTTAAGAAATTCAAATTAGTTTACATATTCACGTACGCTCTTTTGTATATATGCACATATGTACATATCCATCTATACATAGTATATACTATACATCTAAGCACTTGCACGTATAAATTCCCATCGTTTTCCACGATGGAATTTTTTTTTTATTAACCTCTTTTCAAAATTATTGCCTGATATGTGGCTTTGGTCACAACTTTAAGGCACAGTTCGTTAGCGTAAGGGTGAGATGTACTGCAGAAGAGGAGTGTGACTGTTTTAAAAGTTCATGGTTCAAATCCTGCTGTGTGACGTCAAATATGGTATAAAATTCTTCCTAGGCATGTTTCGATAATCATTACTTTTTTCCTCATCCAGCTTAAGGAAAACATTTCTATCCTAGAAACTGAAGTTTTCACAATGCAGGCGCCATATAAAATTGCAAAAATTAATTTCCTACCCGAATTTTTTCAAAATCGCAAATGTGCTCTACGTTTTTTCATAGTTAAAAGCATGTTAAAGAAGCAAAATATAATTTAATGTAAAAAGAAATAAACTAATATTAAGTGATGTTAAAATATACATTTACAGTCAAAGTTATATAACTCGAATCTCCGGTGGTCATTTTCCAAATAAATATTATAATAATAATTTAAAAACACTTATCAAAATTTCCAAATTAAATAGAGTAGATAGATTTCGATTAGGTTTTGCTTTATTCCGCGAATTACAACGAAACGTCGCCGAATTGCCTAGTTGCCCAAATTTACTGTCCTCGAAAAATCATACACAGCGACGATTAGTACAAAAGTGTGAATGTATTGCTATTGTCTTTGTCTAAGATAAATTGCTAAAATTGCTATTCCAATTATTGGAGAAATGCGAGTTAGAGCAGTTAGTTTATTCTCTCTGAACTCTATTGCCACTCGATTTAATTTGAGTTATAGGAAATTGGAGTTATAGATGTTCGAGTTATGGAATTGTGACTGTATTACACAAAACCACGGGAGAGAATACAGAATGTGGCGATATGGGCGAAACGCTGTCTCGCTCTCAGTGAATTTTAAAGAATCAGCGTTTGAGCTGAATTTATTACTACACTGCCCTCTCTCTTGTTTGCTCAATTGGCACGTCACAGCCAAAAATGCTCTCACGGACATCGCAATCTTGTAATTGTAAATCATTCACAGCGTGTCCATTATAAACGGATTTTAATTACGTGAATAAAAGTTTATATCTATTTAAAATTTATAAAACTCCATTGGCCTTTGGTGTGATTAAATATAGCGATGTCCATGTATATACCGATGACGTTCAATTATATGTTAGTTGTCCCATTAGCTGCATTGACATTTGCATCAGTAATTTGAATTTTGACTTGAGACTCACAAGCAAGTGGGCTTTTGACAACGGATTAATTCATAATCCTGATAAGTCTCAATGTATCGTTATATACAAAAAATATATTATCTCAAGCTCGATGACGCTGTGATTAAATATGTGGACATTGTTAAAAATTTAGGTTCATGGTATGCTCCAAAATTTATGGACTACTCAACATTTTACAGCAGTAAATATTCGACTGCTACTAGCTAAAATGTATTTGTTCCCGACGTTACTGTATGGTTGTGAGTTATATACTGCTTGGGATAGTGTGCGCCGTAGTAAGCTTAATGTTTTGTATAACAACATTGCAAGATACGTTTACTGTAAAAACGTTATGACCACATTTTAGTTTTTGCGGAAAAAATTGCTTCCGTATCTTTTGACGATTTGCTTAGGTTTAAATGTTTAGTTTTACTCCTGAAAATCATAAATACTCAGGAACCCAGATACCTCAAAGTTCGACTTATGTTTTCAAAGTCTTGCCGGTCGTTAAACTTAGTCCCGATGAAATACAGTTGTTTGGTGACTGAACGTCAATACTTTGAGTTCTCTGTCCGTCTTTGGAATACCTTACCTCATAAAATTAAAAGTATAAAAGAAAGCTCGTGCTTCAAACACAAATTGCTTCGCTACCTTGACGAAAATTGCTGAAGGTACTCAAATGATTTCCCATTATTTCATTCTATTCCAATTAATCCCTACTCCTACTACTACTACTTTTACCTTACTTTCCTTTTTTAATACCTTCTCCAACTTCAACTTCTTTACCACTTGCTGTAATTTTAATTTTGATTTTATTGTTAATCCTTTTATCTACGATTTAATTATGTAAACTATTCTTAAGGTCAATCATTGTTGAAATAACCCCTGGTTGTATGTTTGCCTTCAATACTAAATAAAATAAATATTCAAAAGTAATGCTTTATAAAAAAATGTTAAGCGTTGTTTCATATCAAGCCTTTTTTTCATTTTGCAGCATCCAATGCACCTGCGCCTGATAGGAAAGCTTTTATTACACCGAAAATAACCATAACACGTCCTGTCGAAGAGCCTTCGCCAGTCCGTATAATTCCCGAACACCGTTTGCAGAATGTGAAATATATATTACAATGTAAGATTTTGAAAAAACAACAACTAGCGGCCCAAGCTCACCAGCCAGTACAGGCTTACCAGACGGTACAAGCTCACAAGGCAGTACTAACTCATCAGGCAACACCTCAAACTTTCCAAACCACTGGCACAACGACGCCATTGCCTTCTCCAATCAAGATTCAAACACCGTTGATTGCACCTAAAGAGGAAGCAGAAGAATTCATAAGCATTTCCAAGCCAGAGTTACTGAAAAAACCATCTCCTGCCAAAACTCCACAGGATATTGCACGTGTGCTTGACTTTAACTCTGAAGCAACTACGGATGCCTCAGCTATTGAGGCAAGTTCAAGTAAAATGGAGAAAGGTGTTGATAGCGATGCTTTGCATATTAAAAATTATAACCCTTATGCCCCTAAAGCTTCGTTGGTAAAGGCAGAAACGGCGGGTACGCGAGCTGTTGATGTTGCGCGATTAGTTGCACGTATCGGTAGTGTTACAATGCGAAAACATGTCGATCAGTTCAGCGATAGAGCTGTGAATTCTACCAACTCCGCCGTTGAAATACCGAAAGCAACAATAAGATGTAAAAATGTACCATTCGAAATAAAAAATAATAAAGTTTCAGTTCGGAAGGTTCAAAGCTCAGCTAAGAATGCGTCTGCCAGAAAACAACCTCAAGAAATTATGCAAAAAACTCCTATGAGCCCATTATTTGCGTTGAAGGATACTGGAATATCTGCGGCGAATAAAACTGTGAAACTTGTTTATAAATTACCCTTGAAACAGCCAGTCGATAACGAAAATGATAAACCCGCTATCGGACCTCCGAATTTCGGGCAACACAAAGAGCATTTACAATTCAAAGATGTACCTGCATTTTGCACGCTAAAACAACCATTTTCTGTTGCTACGCATTCGCAAGAAATGCCTTTGCCTTCAAATAGAACTGTGAAAATCATCTATAAAGCACCACCGAAACAGCCAATCGATAACGAAAACGATAAAACCTACTCCGCATACACTAATCCGTCGCAACCTAATGAGCATTTACAATTTAAAGATTTTCCTGCATTCTCTCCCCTAAAACATCCATTTCCTGTTGTTACACATTCGCAAGATTTGCCTTTGCCAACGATCTCAACATTCAGAAATCCGTTTCCGACATCATTAATCAAAGTGGGTAAAATGGAGCAGTTACAGAATGATAACATAGATAACAATATCCCAACAACTACTGAAGAATCCCGCCCCTCTCATTCTCCAAAAAGTTTGATTGTACTGGAGAATAAAGTATTATCACAAGATGAAAAGATTGATCTAACGGCACTAGGTTTGGGAACGCCCAATATAGAGCCAACACCAGAAGCGCAAGCAATGGAAACTGAAGAAACGCCTGCGTTGGGAGATAATCCAGTTGTGCCAAGCTCCGCGACACCGCTGATTCCCGAGGGAGCTAAAATTAATAATCGTACCATTTTGTCTATGGACAAGCTCAAATTGTCTGCGGGAAAGATAAATGAGCTTGTCAAGATAATAAAAGCTAACAAAGTTAACTCAAAACACTTTCTTGTTGTTCGAAAAGTGGAAAATACACAAAAGCCAAATGAAAAGTTGCATGAGTTGAGTAAAACAAAAGTTAATATTACTAGTAATCCCAATACGAAGCCAATGACTGAAACCGGGGCGCAACCTGTAACAAATTCCATAAGCCCTGATTTGATTTCGCTTTACACGAGTACTTCTGTACCGCAAAACACATTGCAGACTCCAACGAGCCAAAGTCCAAGCATTCCTGAAGCATCAATATCACAACTAATATCCAATAATACACAGCCTAGCTGTTTATTTCAAACCCAAAACAATTTGATAAACCCGACAACAACAGTTTCCACTTCATTAGGATTCAAATGTGAACCATTAACAGATCAAGACTCTCAATCTGATTCAGAAACACAATTCAAAAATCCTTTGCCGCCCATTGCACAAAAAATGTCTGGTACAGAGCAATATGGCCGCAATAAATCCTCAGTCTATGTAATTGATAGTGGCGAGGAATCGGATGCGTCAATTTCTGCTGTTGATTTCATAGCTTCACTGGCAGCTGAAAATCCCATTACTGAGGATATGAAATTGGAACTCTCGCCGGAAGAGTTAAATTTGAATGCTTCATTTGCAATGAATTTTTCACCTTTGCGTATACCGAACAGGGATAGAACTGAGAGTATAAAAAGTGAAATAACTGAACAGGAATTTTTTGAAGACTGTAATGCACCAAACACTGAGTTATTACCTGATACATTTGAGCCTGAAATGGTTTCTGATGACGTTCAAATCGGCAAGATCATCACGATCAGTGAAGAGAATATTCTGAAAGCTGTAGCTGCTTCCAAACTCAGTAACAATGAAATACCTACTGAAATGCAAGAAGTTTTTAAACTCACCAAAAACACTGATTTTCTGGACACAAGGGACACAGTTAAAGAAGAAGCGCAAATAAATAATTCAGAAAATATGAATAACCTAGATATAATAGTCACTGACAGCTTATCTGAAACGGCAGTGGGCCCCATAATAGTAAAGAACATCGAAATCGGCCACATCAACAATTTTGAAGAACCACGACCGAGTCCAGTGATCGTGAAAGATTTAAGAGTTGGTGTAACAGCCTGTTTCGGAGAATTGAGTGAAAGCGAAGGAGTTGCAGTTGGGGGAGCTAATCTAGAGGGCGATAAAGTTTTGCCAGTAGAAGGTGGAGCAGCGACTAACAGTTTGTTAAATGTAGAAGAACACCAAATGAGTGATGTAAGTAAATCTGATGCAAGCAGGTTATTAGAAGAAACTTCATCCACGGTGGAGATAGAGACGGTTCAAACGCCATCACCGGAACTGGAAATTAAAACCTCAGAAAATACAGATTTCAAAGTCTACCTTGCTTCATCGGCAGATCCTGACACCAGCGTAAGCTTGCAAAATTTGGAAAAGAGCATTTGTGAAGAAGCTCCTAAGTCGGACCCACCTTGTGCTCCCACTAATTGCGTGCAGGAGTGCGACGAAATGATTAACACAGAGAATACCTCTAAATTGACGCAATCGCCAAATCAAAACCTATTCGAGTCCCAAATGGTTCAAATGGATAACCAGAAACCTAGCAAACAGTCGAATGTGGATGAAACTACTGAGTGTGTTGAAAAGAAGTCTGTCATAGGAGAAACATCCAGTGTAGGACTCAAGAGATTGCCGCGTTTCAAGAAAGGCAAAATAAATTTAGTTCAACGCAAGAAGATGTCCGGAAATGCACAACAAACGAAAGACACAAAGTTATCCGAAAATATCAAAGCGGCGGCTAATGAAAATAAGGCCGACCAGGAAACTGTTATAGAAGGTATCGCTGCATCTTCTAAGATAGGCAGTGAAATCAATAAAGCATTTGAAAGGAAAATTGAAAAAGATTTACAAAGTAATGAGGGAGAGTCCAATGTTGTTTCGTCGCCAATAAAAGAATCAATAGTTGAAATTGAAAATAACAATAATTCTTCTGTGTCCACCGCCGACCACTTTTCTCACGAATCATCGGTTGAAGTTGAAAGAATTTCAACAACTCCTATTTGTAACGAAGCTTTTTCGAGGCCAAGTGGCTTAATGCGTAAAACTGCAGATATAACGGAGCTTTTGCATCCGCCTAAAATGCCGAAGCGAAAATCTGCTAATGCAGATATCAAATCCGATACTTTATCTAAAGATTTAACCGACGAAAAAATTAGTAATATTCTAGTAACTGCAGCAAAGACAGAACAAACTGAACTGACGATGGCCAAAAATCCTTTCAAGAAACCAAAAATCGACTTAAATGTCAATCAAAAACCAATAAAGGGAATTCAGAATCTTTTGACAAAATTCCACGAAGAGAAGAATATTAGTGAGGATAAAGTTGTTAAAGAGCAGGCAATTGTCGAACACGAATTGACTATTGACAATGTGAGATGTGAAGACACTTTAGCGAAGGCAGTAGATGTTGGGAAATCAGTTGGGGAACATTTAAGAGCTGTGACGGTAGAGGGTTCAGCAGAAAATCTAGCGAAGTCTGCTGAAGAAATTATACAAACTATAGAGAATATTGCCGAACAACCGAAGTCACCCGAAAATGCTGAGGACGAGACTGATCGATTAGGAAACTCACTGAAGCAGGAGGGACAAGTGGGCACAGAATTTGCAGATAAAAACATGCTTCAACTTGCAAAATCTAATTTTAAAGTCTCGGATGCTAATAAACCCGACACGGCTGAAATTGCTAAAGCTTCAAAAGACTGTCATATTGTAAATGTGACAGATAAAAAAGAGTTAGAGAAAAATATGGCTGAAGATAATAAAGAGAGCGAAAAAATTAAATCAGATTTCCTTGGCTTTGACCACAGTTTTCCGGGTACACATAACATTGAAAGCAATCTACAACAGATACTCACAATCACCAACAGTGCTGAAAAAACCAAAACTCAAGAAGAAAACTTCAGTACTGCAGAGCGTGAGAGTCTACATGCAGACTCAAGTGATGGTCCACAAAAAAGTTGGCTGAATACTACCAAGACGACGCTCAGCAAATCGAACATGGGGCAGGTGAGAAAGTCAACGAATCGACGTAGTGTGCCACTAAAGAAACGTTGGGGCGTATTGCGTAAATCCGAAGATGATATAGATATAGTCGATGATACATCACCGGTGGACGATGACGACGAAGATGACGAGATGAACTATGCTGGCACGCAACAAAATACGACACAACCAAAAGAGGCGAGCAGCGATGCAAATAAAAAAGCGATGAATGTAAATGATATCGGACAAGGGGAAACCGGAGAAAGTACGTTTTTGGAATCTACAGCCAAAGAAGAAGCCACAGATAATACTAAAAATGAAAATGAGAAATCGAAAGTGATGGAAGTTGCAGCAGCCTTTACTCCCAGGGGACCAACAATAGATTTAACGGCAATCAAGCGTAAGAGGTATTCCAGAGATATCACAGATGTTCAAAATCTACCACAGGAAAGCGTACCTACTTCCGAAAATACAAGTTCCAGCGTTTTAGAAACTCCAAATAAAAAGCTACGTTTGATGTCTACAGAGATTGACAGAAAGGAAAGTGAAAATAGCACCGTTACAAAGGCAACACAGCCAAAAGAACTATTACAGCAACAGCCACAAAACATTCTGGAGACAAGCAGTACCACCGATTCACCCAATACTGCGAACGAACCCGTTACAAACGTAATTGCTGGGCGATCAAGTAGTCATGTCTCGGAGGATCTCATAGAAAACATTGAAGAAGCGCCTAAAAAACCTAAAGTTAAACGAGGGCGTAAACCCAAAGTTAAAATTGAATGCAACGAATCAATTGACATAAAACTAATAAGTGCAGACACGGCATCGACCCAGACTGCAAATAAAAGGAGAAATACGTCGGCCACAAATGAGCCAGTAAATGAGCGAAGTCATAACGGAGGCACTAAGGGTGTAATAAAAGAGCAGGAATCAGACCGCCCTTCTGAGAATTTCGAAGCAGAGGGAAACATTGGTAAAGAAGCTGAAACCGCAACAGAGCAGCCTAAAACTCCAAAAAAGAGGGGAAGGAAGCCAAAAGCAAAAACTGCTGATACTTCAGAATCAACCAGCTCAAAAGCATGCAAAGAAGTTGCAGCTAATGTTAAGAAAAAATCTACCCGCGGTAAGTCTAAAGGTAATGAGTTAAGGCCGTCATTTTCTGGGGTTCTGGTTAAGGAGGAATTTGTCAGAACGGATACTGAGCTAGTTGTGCCATCGCTAATTGAAATGGAAATTATTGAAGCAGCCGTTGGGAAAAGCTCTGACGCCATGCAAGCACAAAGCGATAAGCATAAACTTGCAACAT
This sequence comes from Anastrepha ludens, assembly GCF_028408465.1. NCBI lineage: Eukaryota > Metazoa > Arthropoda > Insecta > Diptera > Tephritidae > Anastrepha > Anastrepha ludens. Next base: position 111,591,129 of record NC_071500.1, on the reverse strand, counting down.
CTACACCTACAGCTGTACAGTTACCAGAAGAAGGCGCTAAAAAATCAAGAAGAACTCGCAAGTCGTTAGGAGAAATAGTTGTGAGCTTAGCCAAAACCCAAACCGAAAATGAAACGATCAACAAGGAGGAAAGTACACAGCCCGTTGTGCCTAAGAAACGTGGACGCAAGCCAAAATCACTAACTACGGCACTGCTGAATGCAACTGATTCTGAGGTGTGTAATGGTGTTGCGGAGCCGAAGAAAAGCATTGAGAGCACAAGCAACAAACTTGAAGAAGATTTAAATGCATCGAATATAGATGAAAAAGTTAACGATTCAACTGTAAATGTGAGCCAGGCAGCAGCCGAGCTTGAGACGCCCGTAAAAATTCCTAAAAAACGTGGCCGTAAACCAAAAGCTTTATTGGCAACACCTGAAACCCCAGCCGACGAAGAGTCTGCCAAAACCCCTGGGAAACAACAGGGTAGAAAAGTTAAGGTAGTAGATTTAGAGACGCGCGGCACATTTAACGAACGTCTATTGCTGGTGACTAAACGAGCACAGCTCGATACGGATGAAGTGCTCACTGTCGAACCGGTGGCAACCAGCTCGAATACAAGTGCCATAAGTTGTGGACTCTGTTTGCAGCAAATGAAGCGTGACACCTGGCTAGATCACTTGGCAACCCACTATGGTGTAGGTTGGATTGTAGGCGAAATGACAGCAACTGTAAGTGAAACAAATACATTTATTAGAAGAGTTAATAATTTTGTATAAAAACCGACTGTGTTTTTTCAGAATGTTACAATTCGTAACGAAGTTTTAAAGGTTATGACGGCCTTTCTGAAAACCACCGCTGGAGAATATCCACTGACCTGTCGCATGTGCAAGCGCACCTTTCGTTCGGCTTTGGGCACGTTGCTGCACATTGAGCTTTGTGGCGCGGCAAACACGCGCGCTCCATGTGATTACTGTAATCGAGATTACTCAAAACTAAGCCTTGCGACTCATATGCGAGATTGCAGCCAAAAAATGCTGAATAAAACTGACAATAGTCCTGAGGCTGGAGATGCAACGACTGAGATAAAGGAGACAGTTTTAAATAATGTGGGGCGAATGAAACGTGCATCTGTCCAGAAGTAAGGGATACCTTTAATTTACGCATTACTTAAACACGTTTACAAAAATCTTTTTTTTTTTAATATTTTTATATTTTTTAACTTTTTCATATACATTTTTTTTTTAATGTTTTTTAATGTTTTTTTTTATATTTTTCTTTGATATTTTTTTAATTTTTGTTTAATATTTTTGACATTTTTCTATTCTTTCAGGGCTGAAAAAATCTTGAAAGCCATAGGCAGGGACTCGAAAAGCGCAGGAATATTGTCTCTAAAAGATGCCAAAAATGTGAGTAGCAACTTATCTATTAAATATCGAACATCATATTTTCTAACACCAATATTTGCTTTTCTCGCAGTACATTGAGCTTGTTCCCGTCGCGGTACTTGAGAAGATTTCGGAAAAATGGTCTTACGACTTAGAATCGGTGGGGAAAGCCCACTGTCCCGCGCAGAATTGTACCTTCGAATCGCAGGAGCTAAACACACTTCAAGCTCATTTTGCTAGCTGTGAATTGAAAGAAAGTTCCAAGCCAAAAGGCGTCTATAAGTGCCAACTTTGTGTGAGTTCTACAAAAACCTATCAAAGCGCTAAGCTTGCGACGAAACACGTACTTCAAAAACATAAACACACAGAAGATGCGCCTGATTTCGAAGCAGATGCTTCGGATTGTGGCATTAAAACGGATGATGAGTCCAGTGGTGCAGACGATGACGTGTCATCGGGTGTAGATTCGAATGAGGAAAGTGTGCGTGGTGAAAGCTCTAATGAAGGTGGTGAAGGACGCAAAACTGTGCCGAAGAAGAAGTCAAAAAAGAAAAAACCAGTAACTCCGGTGACAATCGATCCGAATAGTGAAAAATGTAGGTGTAAGGGGAAATAAAAAAAAAAAAAAATACTAATGCAATTCTTATTTCAATCCATTTAGTATATCCGCCGCGTGATCCTGATTACTATCGTAAAGTACCACAATTGTGGGAAGAATTGTAAGTTAACTGTTACATTGCTCATTATTTACTCTAACTTGAATTTCTTTTAAAAAATTATTTTAGCACATCGCAAAATTACAGCACGCAACCGCTGTATACCGACACCAAAGTAAACTACACCATTTGCGCACGCGCAGACTATGAAAAGTATCTCCCGCGTTTCAAATGTTCCATGAAATTTAACGTGAATTCGAACCTAAAGCTCACCAGCATGAAACCCAAAACACAATTTGGCAAAGCGGAGAGCTTGGAGTGGTCACAATTGCAACTATTGGAGATGAGCACACAAAATGGTAACTTTGCAATCTTGGATTATATCGCTAACCTCATCACATACCACTTCCATTTTTGCAGGTGAGCATTTGCTTTTTATTGGCGAAGCTATTAAAATTGTTGGTTGGGTGCCATTGCCTGCGGACATTAGCGAACAATACCTACTTATTAGCACACGCCGTGAATATACCCGCTATTACGAACCCAAAATTGGCCATACATTACTTTGGCTGTACAAAGTCATACCCGCTAAAGGACGTGAGCCGTTTTGCATGCAGCTGCAGTACGCTATCAATATACCCAATGGACCCGTGCTTTGTCTGGCGTTTTTGCCTAGCGGTGGCTATGATGCGAGTGCAAATCGTTTGGGCCTAGTAGCTATTGGCACGCCAACAAGCACGATTCGAGTTTATGCATTACCTTTGATTGTGGAGAAACAAGCTGCCACGACTGCACCATCAGTTTCAGAAAAGTCGGCGCACATATTACAGAATTTGACTGTGATTGATTTGCAACCAGTTTGGCTGCTCGCATTGGATATAACTAAGAGCGACTTGAGCGCACATCCCTTTGTGAACACACAATGCACGGCACTTTGCTGGTCGGAGGTGAGCATGCGCCAATAACAGAAATACAAATGTTAGAACTTTGCAGTATTTTTATCTTAATTTTTTTGGTTTCCAGTTTTCCGAACACATGCACATTTTCGCGGGTTATGCAAACGGTTGTATCAGCTACTGGGATATTTCCAGTGATATGAATCTGAATCGCACCGTCATCGACGGAGTGCCACATTTTGTGCCAATGAATTTCTTTTATACGCGCGAGAAGAAAGTTGGAGGTAATACGCTTTTAAATCTAATTACAAAGGCAACAATGCATTAAACACAACTTTTGTTATAGCTATGGCGCTGCATTATGACCCCTCAGGTGTGCGCGTGCTTGCCGTCGCCGTTAGCTGGCGATTGCTGTTATTCTATGACTTGCAACTGTTCGTGCGTCCTATGTTGCTAAAAGAAGAAATGACAAGAAATGAGGTGACGGATTTGGAGTGGTCACCGATTTGGCAAACTTTGGCTGTCGCTGTTTCCGATTCCTTACCCAATAGTGAGTAGAAAAATTACTAGTTGTGCCTGTATGTAAACCAAAGATTAACGTATTTTTTTAACTCAGACGGTCGTTGCACATACGCCGTGAGTCCTACGAATATAGGTTTCAAAAACGAGTCAATTGATAAAATGCTTGGCGCAGTCACTAAAATTCATTACAATCCCTTGCAACCATTTTTGGCTAATGCGACCGAAAATGGGGACGTAGTAATATTGGATATACGCGAAATGCATTTGAAAGAAATAATGCGTGATTCACAACGAAATTGTCGCGCTGTTGCAATAATGGATGTGAAATGTTTGAATGGTAAGGATATACCCAGGTTGGATCAGAAAGCAATGCCGCCAGGCTGGAAGTTCTTCGATGATACTTATAGAGAGAAATATGGTGTGGTGTTTGGGCCGGTGACGAAGGTGCGTATGAAAATTTATTAATGGTGCCGAAAATTAATCGCTTCCTTTTTTTGCCAGGTTGATAAAATACATAAACCGCAATATCTTAGCGACCAACGTCGACCGCCACTACATTTAATTCCCTGTACGCGCATAAATGGTTTGCGTTGCAATTTAAACACGCACGGGGGAAATTTGCTCGCTCTCGGCTATGAAAACGGTTTTGTGCGTATATTCAAAGTCGAAAGGAAATCATTCCAATAAAATTGTATGAATTTCAAGTCTAGTAGGAAATGGGAACTGGAAAATACAATTCATTAAAAAAATGTTGTTTTTCTTGTGTTGTAGCAGCACAAACATTCCCCATACATATACGAGAAATGCTGCTGAAGTGACGGTCTTTGGTAGGTTATAAACCCGTGTCTTTCCAGTTACGTAAAACCGACTGTCGTGGGAGCGATTAATAAAATGTAATAATATTTAGTTGTAAATAGGCTTCATGTATCTATATATATAAAATATATAAATATAAGGTATTTTTAGTCATTTATGTTAAAAACTTCTCTTTTTCCTGCGTTTTTATTTTTTTTATTTTTTAGTTTAGTTTTCTTCCGAGAAAACTAGTCATTACAGTTACTATGAAACTAAGAAGAATTTATTGTAAACGCTGGTTTATTAATTATTATTAGTTAGTATAGCAATAAATAATTTTTTAGATATTAACAGGTGAAGAGCTTCATATGTATGTCTTAAGTGAAATGTTTCAGTCATAGTCATAAATTTAAGAATTATATGCATAACTTTAAGATTGTTTGAAATATTGTTTAAGTCTAGACTACTACTACTTTATTAAACAAATACTCATTGCAGTTGGATCGAGATCAACGATTACCTTCTAACTTTAAAAAAACTCTTCTAACCTTAAAAAGCTGAATTTTTTTTAAATATCCCTTTATGCCGATCTTGCGAAAATATAACTATATCTGCATAGACGTTTGGGCGGCTGATAACAGAATATCTTCTTTATGGGAGGTGGCTGCAGTTGTAGGCGTAATTTCGTATTTTTTTTTAGATAACTTCGAAACAAAAATAAATGCAATGAATCTACGGAACTATAAGAAGTAGTTTTTAGACTTAAGTGTGCGGTGCCAAGCATCTTTTCACTAAATTTTTATATAAACGTATTGTGTCTTTGAATCAAATTAAACAAATGTTCTTAAAAAAAATTATATGCATTAACCACAAATAGGAAAAATTTAAAGGTTTTGAAAATAACCGTTTTATGCTTGGACGTGATTTTAAACCTGGTTTGCTAGTTTTTAATTTTGAGTTTTGAGTTATATGCACACAAGGTTTCATTAAAAAATATGAATTTTTATTAATTTTTTCGTTGCCTACGCTAACAGACACGCAGGGAAATAAATTTCTATTCTAAGGGAGCGGGCGTGTTTTTGGGGCGATTTTAGAAGTTTTTAGTAAAAAATAGGCCTTAATAAAAGAAGATTCGACGAGTTTGATAAAATGGTTTTGCAGTAATTACTAAAATATCGCATATTTTGCATGTTTGAGAATCACCGTTATGAGGAAGGTAGCTGTTTGTGGTTATTATATGGGAATAACTCTATTGATCTCGATCCTGTTATTCAACATTCATATATTCAAATAATTCATATATAAAAACCACATACATACATACACACATTCACACGTACGCACTTATGCATAATTTAAATTTATCTCCTGATATTTAGTTGACCGACAGGTATGAAAAAATTCATATTTTCTGTTACACATTAAATTATTAATTTATTTCCTGAATACTTTCTAATCCAGCGTTAAACTTAGTTTATATATTGAATTATTTTATGTGTAGCTTAGAAGAAAAACCTAAACGTTTTATACCTACTAAATATGTATACATAAATATATGATATGTACATAAATATCTGTAACGTTTGAAATAAATACACAGCTTCGAAGTCGTAAAATCGTTAATTTTATATACAAAATTTGTGTGCAATAGCAACCTTAAACGGTGTAACAAAATTTTCCATTGCCGTTTGTGTTTCCTACTTATTCTGCTGGAGTCACATTTTCCTCTGCAGCGGACGCCTCTGCAGGCGTTTCTCCTTCTGCTGGCGCCGGTGGCGATGCATCGCTGGTAGCTGCATCAGCCGCTTCGCTTGCCTCTGCTGCTGGTGGTGCAACAATTTCGGTTGCTGGTGCCCCCTCTGGTGGCGCCTCACCATCTTCGACGATTTGCGCTGCTGCAGCTTCGCCAACGTCACTCTCTTCTGGCGCCGTTGCTGGTCGACTGTCGCTACTATCTTCACCGCTCGTGGCTACGGCGGGTTCCGCTACTTCGTCCACTTTCGTGCGACGCTGTAAAGGTGTTAATTATTAGCAAAGCGTAGTGACAAATGCGTCAGAGCTCTCCCATTTTTTATCTTTGACTTACTTTCTTCTTTTTCGGGTTTTCAGCTTCTCTTTCTGCCTCTTCGATGGCCTCTTGTTCCGCTGTTTTATAAGTGTCTGGGAAGAATTTAAGCGCCTCTGCATGCCCAATTACGGCATCTGCGCTGACGTAGCTTGGCCCGTAAGTGGCCAAAGAGAGCATCGTGTTTGAGGTTTGCTTGTTCACTTTGAAGACAATCTTGTCCGAGCTGTGTGCAGTTGCAAATTAAAAAAGTCAAAATTAAATAAATACGTCTCACTTTCCCTTATATTGATAATTTTCTTTCATACTCGTTTCTTTCTTAGTTACTTACGGGTTTTGCGGCATTGTGGCATATTTAGAGACGGAGTTTGCGATCAACTTTGCTTCGTCTGCTTCGTCACTGGTGAAGAAACCATAAAGTGGCACATCGTCCTTGAGACGTTCCGCAACGCTCAGTAAGTCACGTTTTTTGTATGCATCAAACGCCATGACGATATGTGGCGGCTCCGGTGTCGGGTCAGGTGGTAAAAAGCCGGTTGTTTGTTGGCGGAAGAAGACATAAATGAGGGTGGCATGCGTGCGCGCATTGCCCGCCACCCAAATGGGGGGAATGCGTATGATTTTCTTGCGGTACCGTTTCTGTACGACAACTTCAACTTCTTCCGGCTCAGCTTCCTGCTCTCCCTCCTCCTCTTCATCATTTAAATCAAAATCGGCATCAAAAGCATCCATTTGTAATTCCGGTAAATCGGGGGCTTCCGGTCCTTCGCCAGCTTCGGCTCCTTCGCCACCTTCATCACCTTCACTGCCTTCCTCACCTTCATCTTCTTCGCCTTCGACAGTCTCGGCAGCAGCTGCGGATTCTTCTTTCTTCCCAGGCGTCTTTTTGGGCAAAGGTTCTGGCTCTGGTTCCGGTTCAGGTTCCTCCCATACTTCACCCTCTGAAAAGATAAGTTAAAACTATACGGCAACAACTATTCACAACAACTACATATTTACCCTCTAACTCTACTTCGATTGTCAAGTCTAACGGCAATATAATTGGTGGATGCACTATATCTTCTTCGGTGAGGACATCTACTTCATGATGCTCCACCATTAGCTCGTGTGCATACTGATTCAAAACCTCAGGTATGGGACGACGATCATCTTCCGGCATTTTCCAAAAGCACATCATCAGGTCCTTTTGATCCAACTGCTCCATCACATCGTCGGGCAAGGGATTCGGGCATGCGTAGTTCACCACGTCAAAGTCGGCACGACTAACATTGATGACACGTCGATCCTTGCACTGCAACTTCATATTTTCCGCCGGCTCGAGTAACTTCTTGTACATATCACGATTGATATGTGGCCCGAAAACAGTCACACCCATGTCCGGTATATTTTCGATTATAATGTCAGTCATTGAGTTCAAATAATCGATGCGCTTTTTCTGCTTCGCAGCCTCCTCCTTGTTTAGCGCCTCCATCTCGGCATGCTGCTTGATTTTGAGACGACTTTCCTCCTCCGGCTGGAGTTCAGTGATGTCGTAGAGATTGCGATTTGGCTTGCTGAGCATTTCGAGTTCATGGGCGATTAGTTTCATTAGTTTCGGTGTATTTGAGCCGAATAATAGGTTGGTCGCTTTGCCATTCTGTGGAATAGAGAAGCAGAATAAGTGCCTTTATTCGAGGGAGATGTTTCTATTGCCTGTGATTATAGACATACGTGATGTAAAATATGTGCTGTTGCCAACAACGAGATTTGTGGTATGATCAAAACGTACCCGGAACAACCGCCAGGTGACGCTCTAAGTCAACTGAATCAAGTTCTGTTCTTTTTGTTCGGTTTCGAAAACTATGATTGACATTCCTACCAAAATTTTACCGCCATTGCTTCCCATTTGTAAAAGTTACGCCGTCTTGAGTAAATTTACCTATACGAGAAGTAGAAATCTTGGGTCTACAACCTTTGAACAATGCCCAGGAAAAAATACACTAGGCCAGAGAGACTCTACTTAAACTTTGGCTGTATCAGTCTTTTCCCTAGCACTTTGATCGAAATAAGTTAAGGGATTATATTTACTCATTCCCTCACTGAATTACGAGTGACGATGCTTTTGTTAAAAAAAATATATACTATATACTGCGTAGTTTGGAAGTACTGATGCCCCGAAAATTATTTATTGTGGTGAACTTACAGTAACAAACATCCATGTGGGCTCACTCTTCTTGCAGAAACGTTTCAGGTAAGAGATCGAATCCGATTTGCACTTTTATAGAAAGTATAGAGAAAAATATAAAATATTAATTAATATTAAAATTTATTACAATTATAAATATTATAACAAAAACTTATCGTTTTTGTTTTTGTAAAAATCACTTACAATAGCTAGGTGCAAATTATCGCCCCCAATTTCCAATTTTATTTTACGCAAACTGCCTACCATGCCGAGACAGGGCCCACACCATTCCGAATAGATATCCAACACTACAGCGGACGCAAAAAATAAACAGAAAAATACAAAAAAAAAAAATTAACATTTTCTTCGCTTCCCGATGTTTGCTCACAAATTCATACCCAATAACCCGGGACGCTCAAGAAATTTTTCAAAATCCTCATCGGTTTGTATGTCGGCCTGCAGCTGCTGAACTCCTCCCTTCTTAGCCATTATCTTTTGTTATTACACCATTGAATTGTTTTACTACGATTTGTTTTATTACTATAATTTTAGTTTTTGGTTTTTTTTTTTTACGGATCCTTCGAAGTCCGGAATTTTATTTGCTTTTGGTCTAAAGGATTTTTGTGTTTAATTTAATTTAAATTGAAGTAATTTTGAGATTAAGTTGTGAATTAGAAATTTAGATGCATTCGGCCAAAAATAGTTAGAATTTTTTAAAATTTATATGCCTTTTCCTTTTCAAATTTTGACTTTTTAATCATTTCTTTCCATACACAAATATACGTTAACTGGAATGCCGCCTGAGCTAAACTTTTGAATTTTTTGGGTAAGTTTTGCAGTTTCGTGAATGCTATCGATTAAACAGTTTTTGTTGCTAAAGCAATATTTGCGAAGCAAAAACCAGTTTTGTTTTTTTTGTTGTCGTTCGATAGTAAAAACATTTGAAGAAGTTACCGCAGCTTAAAAAATTTAAATTTAATTAACATTTTTTTTTAATTTGATTTTTACAATAAATTAAATATTCTTTCAAAGCAATACGACTTGCTGTACTGACGACGGGAGGGCTTCGGTTGATTTTTAATGTTTTGTATTTTTATCAAAAAAAAAAAACAAAAAGAAAATACAATAAATATAAATTATGTCCCAGTTACCTTAATTGTTTAAAATAATCATTTATAATTAAATTTCATGTAAATAATAAATGAATAAATAAAAAATTATTAAAAAAATAAAAAAATTAATTTAAAAAAACTTACTAAAAAAATTAATAAATAAATAAAAATTGCATATAGGTATAAATATTCGACTCATAAAGTATTTTTGTTTTATTCTAACTTTCATGAATTTAGGACGACATAGGGAATTTGCCATTATTTTTCTTGAATAAAAAATCTTCAAGCAAATTTAGTTTAAGTAAAAATAATTTATTTTATTATTATTATTATTTAGTGACTGGTATGAATACCAGTACTAAAATTATGTTTGAGCATTGGCTGCAGAGGCCATCAGCTCTGTGTCGTCTGTGGATGTCTGGTTTATTTGTTATATTGTCATTTCGATAGTTTTAATGAATTTGCTTATTTTTTCGATGTTTGAATGACTGGGAATGGCGAGGATGTCGCTTATTTGTTCTGAGTTTAGTATTTCTTTTCTTGCGTTGGCGTGATTTGGACATTTGTTGAGGATGTGGTCCAATGTTTGGTTTGTGTTGCAGGTTGTACAGATAGGGTGATTTTCTTTTTTTAAGATATGTTCATGGGTCTGTGTTGTGTGGCCTAGGCGAAGGCGGGAGAAAATTCGGGATTTAAATCCGTGTATATTTGTTGGGTAGAGTGGAGGGTTTCCATTCTTATTAATATTGGAATAGTGTTCGTGCTTGTAGTTTTTTAATGATTGCCGCTGTTTGTGTATTATGCATGTATTTATATGTCGTTTTATATCGAGTCTTTCTGTTTTTGGGCTGGTTATAATTGGGGCATTGCAAGCGAATTTCGCTGCATTATCGGCATATGTGTTTCCCTCGATACCTGTGTGTCCTGGGACCCACAATAGTTTTAGTAATTTACTGTTTTTTATTAGCAAATCCCTTATTTGATTAACAGTTTCCCATTTGTTGCAAGTGGGATTACTAGCCGCTTGAATGACTGACAAACCGTCGGAGCATATTATGGTTTTCGTCTTTTTCTGGATAGATAACACCATAGCTTCGTGTATTGCCGCTGCTTCTGCCGAGAATATAGAAGAGTAAGGGAACATGGTTTTTAAACTTAAAAATATGCCATCTTCGGATGTTACGCTGAATGCAACATTGTATTCCGTTCTAGATCCGTCAGTAAAGACTATTGACCAGCCGTTATTTTTGTGGGTATTGACTTTTGCTAGAAAAAGCTGCTTAGATATTAGATTGGTGGTGTTGTCTTTTTTATGTGTATGAAGTGTGGTATCACATGTGTGAGTGCTTAATTTCCAAGGAGGATTATAATAGGAGAGTGTTTGCGGTTTTGTTTCTAAGTTATATCCGCGGGAAACATTAATGATTTTGAGTAGCGCAGGCGTAACGTTGTAACTTCTTTTGGATGGTAGAAGTTTTTTTACGTCATCTTTTATAATTGATGTATTTAAGAAAAGTGTTTTTGGAATAAGTTTAGAGTTGATTTCTTGGATTCGTTCTTCAAGTGTAGGCAAGCCAGATTCAATATGGAGGATTCTTATTGGGGTGGTGCGGAAGGCAAATAGGCTGCTTCTGATAGCTTTGTTGTATATGGGTTTTATGATATTAAGTGTAGTTTTGGATGCGGAGCCATATAAGAAAAGACCGTAGTCAATTTTGCTTATGATTATTGCTTTAGTGATGTGTATAAGTGTGTTTATGTGAACATACCCTTTGTGTGATAGGTAAGATAGTAAATTGATTCTGGGCTGCAGGTCTTTCTTTAGTTTTAGGAGATGTTTCTTCCAAGAGTAGTTTTTTGTGAATATGAGTCCTAATATACGGAGTTCTTGGACGTTTTCGATTGGTTGTTGGTTTAGTTTTATTGAGTGGGTGTGATAATCGCATTTGGTTTTTTTGCATATGTGTAGCCTTTTCGTTTTTTCGAGCGAAATTTTTGCCCCCGAAGTTATGGTCCAGTCCTCAATTTCTTTCAAAACATCTTCAAGGATTTGATTGGATTCGGTAACATCCTTCGCTTTGCATAGTAAGAAAACGTCGTCGGCGTAAGCACAGTGGTCTACAAGTTTATGCTTTAGAATTATGTTGCTGATTTCGTTAAATGCGATCGAAAAAAGTAAGACCGAGAGTGGTGACCCTTGGGGGATACCGTTCGTTAATGGATGTAGATTGGAATGAATCCCATTTACCTTGACTCGGATTTTTCGGTTTATAAGAAAAGATTTGACGAATTTAAAAATTTTTGGTCCAACCTGCCATTGTCGAAGTTTCTCTAAAATAACATGTGCTCCTATCCTATCGAAAGCTTTTTCAAAGTCTATTGACAATATAGAGATGTGGTTGTGCGTTGATAAGGACTTTGCCACATGGTAGTCGATGTGCAACAGGGCATCTGTACATCCTCGTCCTGGTCGGAATCCGAACTGGTTGGATGAAATAAGTCTTTTTGTTTCGGTAAACCATAGTAAACGCGCCGCCACTATCTTCTCTACTAGTTTCGAGAGGCACGAAATTAGCGAGATGGGGCGGTAGGATTCAAGAAGGTTTGGCTCTTTTTGAGGTTTTGGAATAGGGATGATAGTTGCACTTTTCCAGTTCTGGGGAATGGTACCGGATTGAAAGATGTTGTTGTATAACGCTAGAAGCCTCTCTTTTGCAGATATGCTCAGGTGTTTAATCATTGAGTATGATATGCGATCAAAACCTGGCGTTTTGCCTTTTGTTAGCTTTAAAGTGAAAAGCATTTCTTCCATTGAGATGCTATTTTCCATTTTCTTGGCTGTTGTGTTAGTTACTTTATTTGGTGTTATGAGCGAGCTCTTAGCTAGTTTGAATTGATTAGGGAAGTTAGAGTCGTTGGAACATTCGGACCAGTTGTGAGTAAAAATGTGAGCTATTGCCTTGGGTTCGGTTATTGTAGCTTGAGCGGTTTTCATAGCGTAGATTGATGCTTGCGTATGATGGTTGGTAAGTCTCCGCACTTTGCTCCATAATTCTTGAGGCGCTGATTTTGTGTTGATGGATTTCGCAAAGTCTTCAAAGCTAGCTTTTTTAAGACGCCTCATTTCTCTTCGGAAGATCGCGTTTCGCTTTTTATATTCCAGAAGGTTTTGTTGTGTGGGGAATTTCCGGAAACGATGCCATGCCATCATTTTTTGGCTGCGGAGATCCGCTAGAGATTTGTTCCACCAAGGAACGTGTTTTTTGTTTTTGTTGGATGATTGTGGGATGGAGGCATTGGCTGCTACGCGAATAGCCTTTGTTACATTGTTTGCTTCTTTGTTTATGTTCTCGCAATGTGGTCTTTTCGATAGTTCCTTTTCGACGGTTTTGCTAAATTTTGTCCAATCAGCGAAGTTGAGTAAGAATCTTTTTTCTGTGTGGTATTTATCTTTTTTCTGTGTTGAGCTCAATTTTGTGATAATAGGAAAGTGATCACTGTGGTGGAGATCATCTAAAATGTTCCAGGTTATCATCGGAAGTAAACTTGGGGAACAGCATGTGATATCCACATGTGTAAGTGTGCCATGGGTTGAAAGGTGTGTGGGTCGGCCGTCATTTAGTACGGAAAGGTTTGAATGGTTGATAACGTGCTCGACTATTTTACCTCGATTGTTGCAGGATGGTGAACCCCACAATGTATTCCAGCTGTTAACGTCTCCTAATACAATGAGGGAAGTTTGTATTGTAGCAAGTAGATCTATGACTTCTTTGGAAGGAATTTGTTGGAGTGGTGGAAAATAGCACGAAATGATCGTAAATTTTTGGTTTATGCTTATTCGCTTTAATGAGCACGCCTATTCCTTGTTTGGCTGTCGTATTCGCCTGTGAATTTTTAAAGTAACTTAAGTAACCATTTGGAGTAAATGGGTTAAAGTTGTATTTGCAATGGGTTTCTTGCAAGGCAATGATCGCTGGGTTTTGTTCTTTTATCAATAGTTTTAGTTCACAAATGTTATTTAAGAAACCTTTTATGTTCCATAGCATTATATTAAAATCCATGATCATAAAAAGTGGTAAATATATTGTTGATTTATTATATGTTATTAGACATGATTTATTTTGGTAGTTTTTATAGTTTAGGTTCTTCGTCGGAATCGGATATGGGCATGAAATAATCGTTTTTTTTTAGTAATTCTTGAGTAATTTTGCTGCATGGTGAGATAGTAGAAAGGGTTTCCAGAATATTATTGGTTTGTTGGTATATGTGGTGTGGTGAGTTTTGCGTTTGGTTGGCCTTAGCGTTTTGAGTGAGTGAGTTTGATGTTGTTTTGTTAGTAGGATTATTTAAACTATTGGTTTCGAGTGAATTCTTTGTTTTTTGTAGTTTTGATATATTAGTTTTTGTTGGTGGGGATGTAGCAGGGCTTTTTCCTATTGTTGTACTTGTTGTCGTTGGTGATGATGGTGTCTTGTTAGTGGATGTTGATTTATTTGTTATGGTGACGTTTGCATAAGTGCTTTTGGATTTTACAGTTTGTGTATTATTTTCGTTGTATTTGCGCCGTGCTTCGCCCATGGAGCATTTTGTGATAGTTTTGATTTTTAGAAATTCTTGAGTCTGTTTAAATCTTGGGCAGTCTTTGTCTGACGATGCATGACCGCTGCCACAGTTTGCACATTGTTTACGTGTACAGTCGGGTGGAGACAGCCTTCGCATGTAGCAGTATTGGTGCAGCGTGTTTTTGTGTGGCCTAGTAGTTGGCAGTTTTTGCAGCGCATAGGTGTTGGATAGTAAGGGGCGACCTTAACTTTATACCAAGCTATGTCAATGACTTTGGGCAGGTGGTAGAGGTCAAAAGATAAGACAATTTTGCCAGTAGGAACAACTTTGCCCTCAGTCATGCGGGTAAATTTATATATACTAGTTACACCTTGGATTTTTAGTTCCTGCAAAATCTCTTCCTCGTTTACTTCGTTTAGGCAAGACGCATAGATTACTCCCTTTATTGTGTTTAGATTGTCTTGATATTTTGTTGTCACTGGACAGAGATTAGCAATCGTTTTTAACTTTAGAAATTTCTCAGCTACTTTTGAGTTGCGTGCTAGAATAAGCAGTGAACCGTCTTTAAGTTGTTTAATGTTTTCAATTTGGGTTGATATTGCGTCTAAAGCTTTTTTTATTACAAAAGGACTGAGTTTTTGTAGTTCATTATTAGGTGATTTAATAGTTATGTATTTGGGTTGATTGAGTGATGTTTGTTTGTATGTAAGCGGCGGGAAAGAGTAGTCGGAAGTATAGTCGTCAAATTGGCTTAGTATAGAAAATCTATTTGTTGATTTGTCTGGCGGTTCTGGTTGTAATGGCATTTTGCTGCTGTTGTGTTGTTATAACTGTTTGCTTTGTTGTTTTATGTTGTATACGGAATAACAAAAGTGTACAAAAGCGAGAGTAGGATAATTTAGAGTTAACTGTTATGTATAACTAATTCGCGAACTACGAACACTTGTTAGCACACGTCTGAATAGATTGAGAGCTAGACGATGACTCGGCTTTATGGCTAAGATCAAAAATAATTTAATTTAAACAAAATTCTTTCATTTCAATTTTAAATTTTATTTTTAAGGGAGAAACCACTGTGGTTTTTCAAAAAAATCGATTTCACATTTTCTTAAAGTAGATACATATATTCAAAAATATGTAAACAAAATGTTAACTTAAAATCTTGAAAATTGACGAAGTTATACCCAATACAATAAGTGCAGGTAGTGAGTTACAACGGCCAATGAAAACTTTAAACGCGTTTTTCTCAAAACGACTTTTCTGAACACGGTGGTCTCGATTTTTCGAAGACTTATGAACCGATTTAAATTTTTGTACATGTATTGGCTACAGTCGATTATAGCCGTTTTTAAAAATACCAAAAATTTATATTAATTATAATTTTTTCAAGCCTTTCGAAAACAAACATTTTTTAAACCTGCACCATTTTCTCAAAAAATATAAAAAACCGCGACGTACAACGATAGCCATTGATGTATAGATTTAAAATTTGTTTGGTTTTTTTTGCTTTCAGATGATTTTTCACCGCTGTATCGTGGCCACCAGGGTGCATCAGTTTTTTATGACGTCATTGCATTAATATTAATAACAATTGTAATTTTTAATATTCTTTAATAAAAATTTGTGTCAGTATAGTAGAATATATGTTAAATAAATTATAATCTGTCCGCTCCTCAAATAATCAAATTATAAAAAAAAATTCATGAAAATCACTTAATTTTCACGCGTTCACAGTGGTGTTCCCCCTAAAATATTACAATAATTCCGATATTTTTCAATGCTTGCATTTGAAGTAATCAAAAAATTGAACATTTAATTCTTTCCTTTTATTCGACAAATAAATAAAAGCGATAACTAAATAAAAGCAAATCAGTTCTGACTAGGAACGACAGTAAATTGTAACGTTAGATAATTTTTTTTGTATTCAATTTCAAATTCAACGAAAACAAAATTCTAGTAAAACATCTATTTTCTAAATCTTAAACTTCTAGTTCCTTATAGTCTAAGATCCGGCTGCAGATTTGGTGTAGTCATCGAGTACATGCTGAAATTCACATTTTTACCCACATTTATGATTAGGAGAATAAAAATTCACCAAGGTGCCAGTAGAAATGTGGCCGAAAGTATTTTTAATTAAATTATTGTTAATTGATTTTGCAGGAAAAATTTCATTAACCAAGTTTTGAGATAAAATATCGTTCGGTTTACTGCAATAGCTGTAAACACTTAAAAAAACCGTAGTTGCCGTTGCGCGCTTGGCCGCACCTCTCCGCAGCCAGGTATAAACAGGTATGATTTCGATATATTTATACATCCATAACGTATATTGATCTGTTATAGATCAAAATATAGCTAATTTTTTTCTCATTATTATGATATACGACAACCTAATTAAATCTGGCCGCAAGTTAGGGTTGCCAGCAGTTAAAGATGGGAAAAATTGAAGGTTGAGTGAGAGGAAGCTAGCGCGTAACATCACTAGTCTAACAAGGATAGCGACATTTTAAGGCTATTGCGCATGCGTCAGATGCTGGTGTTCTCAATCACCAGTTCAAACAATAGCAAGATCGACCAAAGAAATAAATACTCCAAAAGAATAATCATTATTTCAAAACTACAAATTTTATAAATACAACAAAAAATTAATATTGATCAAAAGTAAAGCCAAGGTTACTATGTAAAAAAAAAATTAGAAAAGAGGTTGACCCACACACACATCCACACATCCACATTTTTAATTTTTTTAACGGGAAGTTAAAAATTCTATTGTGCAAGTACTGTATGAAATAATTTTTGATTTTATTCAAGAAATCAATTATTTGGTACATATAGATTAAACATTCTAGTATATGGAAAATTAAAAAAATATATCTTGTAATTCCGTGACTTATTTTTAAAAATCTGAATCATCGGAGCTTTCATTTATACTATCATCGCTGCTATCACTTTCATCGCTGCAAATATCAGAATTGCCGTCATTATTGGAGGATTTGTTTGCAGAATCACACAGCACACTCTCCACTTGCGTTGGAGTTGAGTCTCCCAAGAACCATGTAGGTTTTAAGAAACCATTTGATACCAGCCAACCATTATTTTCCGCGCTGAACTTGATACAATTTGGCTCAGTAACATTTAGCCACATCGAATTAACAAATATCGTCCGCAATAATTTTTGTTTCAAGGATTTCCAGCATGGTGGAATATGAGTTGAGTCGAAACCTTTAATTCTGAAGCGTACATTTTGTTAAATAATAAAAATCTTGCGGCATTCACACTTTGGCACTTTGGAAGTCCATACATAAGGCACGTAAACTCTTGAACTGTATCAATTTTTGCTTCTTCAAAGATGTCATTAGGATTCGTCAAAGACGCGAAAACTTCTTGAATATGTGGTTGCTTCATAAATATTTTAAAGGGCCGAATTTTCCCTTTGTTAAAGAATGCAGCCGTATAGTCGCAACCCGTATACGCGTGAAAAGCAGGAAGAGCAAGACATAAAGTAGCGCCTAATTTTATTGACAAGTCCGTACAATTTATGTAAACTTCGTCCTTATTATTACTTTTTTTTGATGTGCTATTTGCCAAATAATTGACTTCTTGAATAAAATCAAAAATTATTTCATACAGTACTTGCACAATAGAATTTTTAACTTCCCGTTAAAAAAATTAAAAATGTGGATGTGTGGATGTGTGTGTGGGTCAACCTCTTTTCTAATTTTTTTTTTACATAGTAACCTTGGCTTTACTTTTGATCAATATTAATTTTTTGTTGTATTTATAAAATTTGTAGTTTTGAAATAATGATTATTCTTTTGGAGTATTTATTTCTTTGGTCGATCTTGCTATTGTTTGAACTGGTGATTGAGAACACCAGCATCTGACGCATGCGCAATAGCCTTAAAATGTCGCTATCCTTGTTAGACTAGTGATGTTACGCGCTAGCTTCCTCTCACTCAACCTTCAATTTTTCCCATCTTTAACTGCTGGCAACCCTAACTTGCGGCCAGATTTAATTAGGTTGTCGTATATCATAATAATGAGAAAAAAATTAGCTATATTTTGATCTATAACAGATCAATATACGTTATGGATGTATAAATATATCGAAATCATACCTGTTTATACCTGGCTGCGGAGAGGTGCGGCCAAGCGCGCAACGGCAACTACGGTTTTTTTAAGTGTTTACAGCTATTGCAGTAAACCGAACGATATTTTATCTCAAAACTTGGTTAATGAAATTTTTCCCGCAAAATCAATTAACAATAATTTAATTAAAAATACTTTCGGCCACATTTCTACTGGCACCTTGGTGAATTTTTATTCTCCTAATCATAAATGTGGGTAAAAATGTGGATTTCAGCATGTACTCGATGACTACACCAAATCTGCAGCCGGATCCCGTACTATTAATTTTCCTAAAAAAGAAAAAAATTCTTTTTCCTTAATTTTTCTAAAAAAGAAAGAAATTTTTTTAGAAAATTTAGAAAAAAAGGTGTGTGTGTCAGCTCCGACACGCGACTGGAGTTTACTCCTTAAGAACGATTACCGTGATATTTAAAAATATATTTAATATGCAAAAGGAGTAAATGAAGACCTTTTCTATATTACTGGAAAAATATAAATTTATTTATTCTATTCGCTATAGTAAGACACCTGGAATGAACAATTTTTTTGGGGTTTTTCTTTTTTAAGCTATCGTTGCAATGTCCACTTATAATACCACTACAAATATCAAATAGGTATTTTTGATCCGTACTTAAATCTTTTTCAATTTTTTCTCTATTTCACCGTTAAAGCTTTCAGACGTAGAGCCATCAATGTATTCAAACAAATGTCTAAGCGGTAGTTCATTGGCGTGTAATTGGCAGATGAACCATTGTCAGGGTTTTTGAAGACAATCTCCTCCAAAGGTTCAGACGATATCACTGGTATATGTATGTAGGTTCTCAACGAACGCACAAGCACTAGATAGGAAACGGAAATAAACACCAAAATGTGGGCAGTGTTATTTCTGACTAGAAATTAGCAACCACAAGGAAATATATATTTCCTACAAGTTTGCACCAACAACCAAGCGCTACATGGCAGGCAGTGCTATTTCTCACTGAAAATTAGGAACTACAAGGAAATATATATTTCTTACAAGTTTGCACCAACAAACCAGCGCCACAAGGTATGCAGTGCTTTTTCTCACGAGAAATCAGCACCCACAAGGAAAATTTATTTCCTACAAGTTTGCACCAACAACCAAGCGCCACAAGATATGCAGTGCCTTTTCTCACTAGAAATTAGCACACACAAGGAAAATATATTTCCTAAAAGTTTGCACCAACAAAGTAGCGCCACAAGGTAAGCAGTGCTTTTTCTCACTTGAATATAGAAAAAGGGCAACGCGTCACTTCCGTCAGCGTACACTTCCGGTGATTCACACGATTTTACTACCCATATTTTTCATACCATGGGCCTTATATATCGTTTCTTAAGGAGTAAACTCCAAAAATTCTTTCTTTTTAAGAAAATTTAGAAAACATTTCTTTCTTTTTTTCTAAATTTTCTAAAAAAAATTTCTAAGAAAGAAAAATTAAATTACAAAAAAAATATCCAAAAAAAGAAAAATTAAGTTTAAAAAAAATATCCAAAAAAAGAAAAATAAAGTTGACAGACAAGCTACAACAACTCCTATCAAACATTCGTTCTTATGTGTAGGGGATTTCTCCCATAAAACTATCATCCGCTCCAACGAGATTCGAACCTGCATCCCAAAACGCAAGCCTTTGCCAAGCAGTTACAAATTTAACCAAACCCCTTCGATTTCGTCACACATCTAAAGTTAGCTAAGAACGTTTCATACTATTTTTACTCAATGCCCAATTCGTGCAATGTGTGCGCATATCATTAAATATAGGTATTTAAATAAATTTTCGGTAATTTACAATTTTCAAGTCATATTTTTTTTTGAAATTACACAAACAAAACGGCAAGACAATGGCATCATACCATTCCATTTACTGCTTCCATTAGCCTATTAATCTGTTTTAAATTATTTACAGAATAATTAATACGAGTATAAAATAGATTTACGACTGCTAGGTAAGTTTAGGTTATATGGTTGACCGTGGGAGGGCCAACTTGGATGATAACTCAAAGAACCCATTAAGAAGAACCGCGATACCATTGAAAGGCGAATGGAGGAATAGTTATGAGAAAAAGATTGAGCGATAGCTACTTACGGTTGTGTTAACCGCTTTATATAATACTACCGATGATATTACATCAGACGGGAAATATCTAAGCGTGCCAAGTCCGCAAGACAGGAAAAGGTGCTAAGGGAATTGCATCCCATATTACAGACAACGGCTATGTTCAGAAACGCATTATAATGCGCAGTACTTGCAGCGCTGGCAGCACTGTCAATGTGACAATTCATGCAACTGATAGATTTGTTGAAAAATTGCAAATAGATTTGTTGCATTTATGAACGCGCTGTGCAGTAAAATGGAATTGTTACTAAGTTTGGTCATGGACGATGTATGTGAGGAAAAAACCGATAGTCTTTTATTAAATTTAAGAAAAAAAACCGTGTAAAGCTTAAAAGAAGGACATATCTTGTCAAAAGTTTAATATCAGTCGGACTCTGAGCAGTAATTTTATCTCTGATGTACTAAAGTAATCACTAAAACCAAGAAAAGTATAATAAAATAAAGTTTAAATATCGTATTTTTCATCAATTTTTGTATTAAAAGCTAAAATAAATAATTAAATACCCACTTTTCATCAGACATTGTACTAGCGTATTTATTGGCAGTGTGAAAATTTTTGCTGCAAATAATGCACGACTTTTGATACAAAAATGACGTTTAAGAACGCGTTGTATTTGCGGTACTGCCATATATGCATTTTTGAACGCACTGCTCACTCTGAAATGGTATGTTGCGCATTATAATGCATTGTTGAACATACCTAACTGCTGCAGAAAGGACCCGAAGTAACAGCAAGTCTGACCGCGTAGATACCTAATGGGCAATGTCCGGAAAGGACTCTCTAAAGGTCTGAGAGCGATGGCCTTGTTAATTTAAAAAGTTCCTTCGAGCGCTTCTGACCCAATCGCGAGTATCCAAAAGAGCTAAATATTGAAGTTGTTGTTATTGCTGTAGCAGTGCATCAAACCCTGCTAGTGCGGTGTGTTCACCAAGCTTCGTCGTCTATTTCATCTAACGGTAGGCTCAGGAAACACTGTGTTTCGACGGGTTGGGTTCAGAGGGAGAGGAGTGTTAATTGAGTGGGTGTAAGAGCGCATGGGAATAGGTGGTTACTGTCGCGCGGGACACCTTCACTTGTCCGACATATATTGAGTATGTCGGGGTTGATTCTGGATAAATAAAAGTTAAACCTGCTACAATATCCAGAAAGTAATTGAGCCAAAGTTTCTAATATCAAAGTATTCGGTCGGAGCGCGGGTCGGGCATTTTCCGACCAGTCTCTACCGCACAGCTGCCCTAATTGCCGCTTGGCTTTTGGAGTAAATTTTTAATCTCCTAACCGTAGTTACACAAGTCAACAACCAATTAACTACTTCTTTGAGTGCGGCTGTGTACGCATGGAAAACAATGCAGTGGTATTCAGAATTTGAGCTTGCTTTGGGGTTCCTCGAAGAATACTCCTACGCCAATCCTTCTGTCCGATTTCAAGCCGGGAACAAGTGCACCAAGCCCAGTCTCCAAAAGCTGCACCACGACTACTCTCACCTTGAGGTAATATGAATGAATAAAGGGATACCAAGTTTGCAAACTTTTTATTAACGATTATCTGAAAATGATTTTTAATGATTCCTCTCCTAAATAGTCCAAACTAGCAAAGCGGCCGATATAGTTTTTGATAGGAAATCGCTGATTTCGTCTTAATTTATGATCGAGAATAATAGATTATGCAGATTAAGATCGAACTGTTAGCGGAATTTTTACGTGAGGTGCGCGAGAGAATTAGGAAGAAGCAGCGAACTTTGTAACCAAGAATCAAAAGTTGCTACGTGTTAATTTAAACAAAGAAGAAACATAAAAAGGTGAGCTTGAAAAATGTGTTTGTAAACAAAAAAATTCAATTGCGGCAGAAATAAGCTGATTATGCCAAATTGATGAATGATATAGTTCAAATCCATATCGGATGCCTTTTTAAGAGCTTGAGAGCTTAAAACGATAATAGAAAACAGAAATATTGTTGGAATGAATTTTTTTCTCTTATAATCTGGTAGATAATTTCATGGATTTTTTTTTTAATATGATATCCGGCATATGTCCACCGCGGTTACGTATTGCATGGCCCATTCGATCATTCCAATTTTTTACTACTTTTTCCAATAAATCTGGGCTTCAATGGGGGTTTGAATAGTGCAATAAAACGATTTTTAAGCGCGCCGAACGGCAAGTTGCGAAACCAAAAGCCGTCGATGTTTAGCTGATTCGTTTTCGGAAACAAAAATTCAGTCATCATGACTCGATAGCGCTCGCCATTCACCGTAACAGCAGCTCCTTCCTCATTCCGAAATAAGGACTGTGATGGCGCCAGTGCTCTATGAACTTCCCAAACAGATTTATTTTTTTTCAAAGTAAAATTCCACAATTTGGAAGCGTTGTTCTGGCGCTATCGATTCATGATGACTTGCCAAACATTACCGAACAGAAATGTCAACACAGTGTGCCATTCTCAGCTGTCAAACCATAATATCGATAGTTCTCATGCAGTTAAAAAAACAGCAGATATATGTACAAGTATGTACATGGATATACTTACGCTTGAGCACCTAACTTTCCATTTCCATCATCTATTATCCATTTCTGCGTGAATGATAAAACAGTTCTAATGTAATTTTTTAATAATTTTTTTATTTTTATTGTGTTTTTCTTGTTGGTTTTATGCACTTTTTGTTTAGTTTTTATCTCATTTCATTCTTAGTATTGTATTATATTTTTAATTTCATTATTATTTAATATTTAAATCATCATCATACATGTATACATATGTGTATTTTATATATTGATACATACATATATATATGTAGTGTTGTAATTTATGCCACTGTGTAAATTGTAACTTATGTGTATACAATCCAGTTTCTTATGTGGTTTACCTTTTATGTGTGTGTAAATGTATGGGTGTATGCTATTTTTACATTCCGATTTCCGATATTCTTGCCTTCCGATTACACAGTGCAGCCTTAATTCGCAATCGATTATTCGCTTGCACGCATAAGGAGCATAGCATATGGCTTTGCATGCTTGTATGTGTGTTGTATGCATGTGAATTGGTATGGGATTTCTCAATTTTAAATAATTGTCGTACTCTTTTCTCTTACATACATACAACCTACTAACACATATGTAAGTGTCCACTTCCTTTTGTGTATGGCTCTGTTGTTGTATTGTTGAGTGTGTTTTTGTAAGACAACTATAAATGTGGGGGGAGGATGGCGGCTGCGCCTTCATGTGTCAAAAGTATTCGTCTTATACTCATTTCCTTAACGCAATAAGTACACATACAATTTTTTGTTTTTATTATTTTTTAACTATTTTATTCATTTCATTCATTGTTCTTTTATTTATCGCTAAAACTGTTCTTGTTTATGTAGTTACAGTTTGGGAGGCGCTGCTAAATTACACTGGTGGCTGGAAAATACAATCACGGTGTGCTTACATACACATGCACATGTATGTGTGTGTACATTTATATATTAGTTGGGCGCTATTTTTGTACAACACCGTAAAGTTTTTTTTTTAATTATTTTTATTTATTTTGTGTATCGGACATTTTATGTAGGAAAAGTTGTTGGGGTGAGGGGGGTGGGTGGTACGAGCGAGGGATGTGTGATTTAGCCGCTGTCTGCTTGTTGGACATTCATTGTATTTTGCGCCTACTTTTGTTTCGCTATTTACTGCTTTTATGCATACCAAATTTTGTTTTCGTTTGCTCGCCTGCGTAATTTTAGATGCAAGACTTGCGAGTGGGGTGCATACTCCCTGCTTTGCATTCCACCTTCAATTTTTAATACTACTAATAACTTTGTTTTTAATTTTCACTTTTATTTTATTACTATTTTTTATATTCCATATTTAATACAGTTACAAATACACATTTATCTCTGGCTAACTCGCTTTTACGGCATTTTTGTTGCTTCAATTAATGTTTTTTGTTTTATTTTATGCAGTTTTAGCAATTAGAAACTAATTCAATTTCGTATGAAAAAACAAATAGGTAAAACAAATTCAATTTTTTTTAAAGATTTGTGGCTGCATACTATTTTCACATATATTTTCTGCATCTTTTTGTGGCTGTGTGAAAAGATTTTTTGCAATTTTTAAGTTTTCGCACAATTATTAAGTAATTTTGCTTGCTTCTCTTTATAAGTATGTTTTTGTGTGTATGTTTATTGCATGCCATACTGCATTTTGCATTAAAGTTAAATTTTCTTACATTTCTCTTTTCGATTTTCCTTGTATCAGTCATAATTTTGGTATATTTTTTGCATTTTTTCTTTGCGCGTTTGCTTAAATTAATTTTGCTTAGTTTTACTTTATTTTGTTTTGTTTTTCTTTTTTAATTATTGCAATTTTTACAGTATAATTTTTATTACATATACATATTTCTCAATTTTTCATTAAACATTAATTAATCTACTTGTTTTTAATTTACATTACACACCTTTTTCATCACCTTTTATTCCCTCATGCACTTTGCGATTTGCTGCTCTTTGCTGATTCAACCGTAGCTAAATTCTCCGTGCGATTAAGTCTGTAAATGGGTATCGAATACCCACCCAACTCGCACTGCACTGCCACACAACTTACAGCGGGGAGGAGTCATCGTTTTTTGCTCCGTTCGATGCTTCCACACAACTCACGTTGCAAATGTGTACACTTCTTCCTCCATGTCTTTTCTTAAAAATATGCATTTTGCCCATCTATTCCGCAATCCTTTTGTTTTATTTTATTTTCTCAATATTATTAAAATTACTAACACATTAGTTGTTTGTGTACGCTGCAGTGTACATAGCAGTTTCTTTACACTCGCCTGTGTATGCACCTAAATACAAATGGCGGCAATTTACTGCATCTCATTTTTGCTGTTGTTGTTTGCTTTTGTTATTTACTTATATTTATGCAATCTGTACTCAATTTCGCATTTAACCTAGCCACTTAGCACCTAACAGTAATTAAGGATAAAGGGGTGTATCTCTATTTTACAGGGTGTACTTATAGCCTTAATGTATGCGTATATGTATTTATTTAATTAATTTTTAATTTTTTCCTCTGATCTATTTCTAATAATTCCTTAATTGGATAACACTAGAGATGCGGTTAATCAATAGTCAATAATAATATGCAATAATAATAATAATGAGAGCATTAATTCAAATTTACAATTTCCAATAATTATACACATTACGTTGATAGGAATTAATAAAAATTCGTTAATGATACTCAAAAATCATTGAGAATATATTTGTGTCGATAGTTGTGAGAATAAGAGTTATAATTAGATGAGTAGGTAGGTTTTACATATAAGTATAGTTTTAAAAGTGAATGTTAATGAGTGTTTGGTTATGCGAGTGCTCTTAGAGCTTTTGTTAATTTAAAATGCTTTTACTTATACGGTAAAGCTTTTACATTTTTCAATTGTTTTCAAGTGACGTTTTGCGCGTTTTAAGGTATATCGTGAGGACGAAAAGGTGCACCTCAAAAACGTATACATTTATATGAAACTGACGAGTTGTTGTATGCTTAAACGAAGTTTTGAATAGCTTTACAAATTTTTCACAGCATTTGTATAAGTCTGAAAGTTGTGATGGAAATTATAGGCTAATGCAACACATGTGAATCGAGAGCTCTGTTTATAGAGCTTTTAAATGTAGCCTATTGAAAGTTAATGCGTTAATCAGGGACGCTTTCACATTTACCTGGAGGCTTCTATATTGAACCGCGTGCTTCTATGCAGTCGTGAAAGCAGTTTTCTGCAACTAAAGCTTCAGTTTGCCTCAATATGGGCAACAATGCGCTCATAAACAACTAAAAGTGTGTATTATTAGAATTTTTTTATAAGCTTGAAATCACTTTAGGTACACTTAAATATGTAGTTACAACTTTTACTGAAAACTACTTCAAAAGTTCAAGCGTTCAAGCTCAAATTTTCTACAAGCGTTGATTTCTCCAGACACTCTTCACAACTGAAGAGCTTAACAAATGAGTTAAAAGTGTGTATAAATAATTCTTCAATAAACTCTTCTCTTAATCTTCATAACTGCAATTGCTTCAAATTGAGCTTCACTAGAGACTTTTGGCTTGTGCTTGAAAGTTGTAAAAAACTGTTGTAAATTTTTTATACGAGTACAACAACGATAACAACTGATCAACTTTTATTTGGAGGGCGTCATTATTCAATGAGTTGGTTACTGTTACGAGTACAATACAGGAAAATGTTTTTGATTACATGGGCTTTCAGCGAAGAGCTTTTATTAGAATCGTTTTCGAAGTATTGTGAAAGCTTGTGTTGTCAAAGCTTTCGTTTTAAATTTTTTTTTATAGAATTGTGTATAATACGGTAGGAGTTTAATGCTGTAAAGCTCTGAAATTTATATTCAATCACATCATAAGTTGGAAAATTTTTCTCATTGCACTTGACATGTTACTGCAATTTTTCATTAATCATTTAACGTTCTTCTCTTTTGAAAATTGATAACCGAATGCAGTTATTTGATAAGCTTTCGAATGCCTCGTCACTTTAAAAAACTTTTGCTCTTGCATTCCTAACACCATGGAGAATGAAAAGTTAATTAAAAAGCTTTGTAAATTAAAAAAAAAGTAAATAAAATTATACTGGGAATTTAAAAGATGAAATTGCAACACTGGAATTCTCAAATTAATAAGAAGCACGTAATCGTTTTTGACCGTATTTTCAACATTTAAAAATGTATTTATTTGTTAATACTAATTTTAAAGCAAATATGTACGTAGTTACACAGGTTTTAAAACTACTAAATATTTTCAAGTGCAAGTAAATAAATAATTTACAAATTTAAACTCTAATTATGTCTGGTTTAATGCTTACTTATATAACATAAAAAATTTAAAAAATATGCATAAAAAACTATTACACTTGAAAAAAATTATTATTTAAATAAATTCATAAAAAATTGTAACTCAATGTTTTAATTAAAAAAGTTTACAAGTTATAATATTTATAGTAAAAATGGCATTTGTCAATCATTAATTTATTGCTTAATTATCTTTCATATTGAAATGCTTGTTGAGTTTCAAGCAGTTAAAAAATTTTAAGCAAATTTAAGTGAGAAAAATCAATACCGAGTTATAAATAATTTTGTTTTTGTTCAACTGAAAACAGTTACACTTTAAAATATTCGAGACGACCAATAGATTTGAAATTTTTCTTTTACAATTGTATCACAATTAAATTTGTTTTTTTTCAGTGTTTTGCGGTTTCTGTGAGTATTTAGCAAATTTCATTGAGTTCAGGGCCAAATAAATTTTCATTGCCCGAAAATTCCGAAGCAGCACCGACAATTGTGTAGCCGAAAGGTTGAAGACTGCTAGTTTGAGAAACACTGTGTGTATTTATGGTATTGCATGGGTAATTTTGTTGTTTTCTATGAGAGGACAAACATTAAAAAAAGTTTGATTAAAATGAAGACGAAAGTAAACAAGAAAGTATTATTTTCATCAATTAGTTTTAAAACAACTTTGTTTCGAGTGTAAAAGTCTCTTCCGATATATGTATTCAAACTGTAAATGAGTATTTTTGATATTGTGATTTTAGTTTCATAGCAAAGGCGGGTAGTTTTTGGCAGTTCTAAGTTAGTTCTGATGCCTGAAAGTACTTTTTAATTGATGTAGAGACTTATGTACTATGTACAAGTTAAGCAGAAATAACTGCTGGTCACCTACGTAAACGAACATGCTCTCTGCTGTCCAACTAGCGAACATCATACACATACGACTCTAAAGCATCCCATGCAGTTACAATGCAAGTGTGAGTCGGCTGCTGGGTGAGCCAGTGCAGTTAACAACGAACATCATACGCATCGCTCGCAGTTGCTATGCAAGTGGGAGTCGACTGCTGTTAGAGCGAACAGAGCAGTTAACAGTAAAGAGCAATTAAGTTTGAAGTTAGCCTTCATCCGATTAGAATTGGTTAATGGAAGTTCTTTTCAAATGGACCAGCTTGGAGATGATTACGATTGCTAGCTTTGCTAAGCTTACAAGATTATTGTAAATTCTTTTGCTAAGAAATAAATATTTTACAATTTACATACAACAATAAAACAATTAAAAATTTAGGAAATCATAAGTTAATTTTAATAAATATGAACTTTACTGCTTTTTATTTGCAAACGCATTCACGTAAGTATGTATGTGTGAATGAAGCACTGAAAGATGACAATGCCAATGGTACTATGGTAAATTTTGCATGCACTAACATGAATTGCTGTCGTTATTCCGGTGTGAGGTGAAAGTAAGCACTTAGTAGCGAAGCAAAGCAAACACTGCGATCGTAATTGCAATCAATCGCAGTGCAATTTTGAAAATTTGGTAAACTGATTGTCTGAATCTGCGAAAACTACATAAAAAAGCGAAATAGTAGAATAATACTGAAGTGAAAGCAATAATTCAAAAGTGGCATTAGCATTGAAATGTAATAAATGTTAGAAATTAAATGAATTTAAGTATGGTAGAAAAAAATGCTGCAGATTTGGTTAAAATACATGTAAGTAGATAGATATGTGTATTTTAATATGTAAATCAGTATTTTTTGTGTAAACATATTCACAAAAAAAAAGAAGAAAATAATGAAATGAGGGGGGGGAAAAAGGCAAAAGTTTAAAACAAGAGTAAGCATATTTGAAGAATTAGGTAAAATAGTGCATCCGAAAATATAAAATTTACAGAGAACTAGTAAACAAAAGCTAGATACTGGCTATACTAGCAACATAAGATTATCGAAAGCACATATCGCTCATTTACTGCTAATCGTCATATCCAAAAGAAAAAAAAAATTATAACTATGTAAAAATGAGCAGCAGCTCTTCTTTTGTGCTGTGTAAAAAGAAGTACCTCCCGATATTTCGGTACCTCACAAGATGAAAAAGTGCCTTCACTTTTACTTAGGAAGGCTTAGCAAATTGAATATTTTAAAGCCGCTTTTCTCGACATTTCAGTGCTTTGTTTATGACATTGCTGCAATGAGTGATGTGCACTTAAAAGCCAACATATTCGGAATTGTACTAAACTCATTAATGCAGGTGATTCTGAAAAAAGTTGCCTCTCAAATGTAAATCTTGCGTTAATTAAAATAACACACAAAAAATAAAAAATATAAATAAGAAGATTACACGATGTTCTTGATTTAGAAAAAGTTATCAGTACTCAAAGGCAATAAATACTTGGTCTCTATAAAAAACAGCGAAACTGTTAGCAAACAAATTATAAAATTTCACTACTCTATGCCTGCTTTTAACATTTTTAAACTACTTTTTCCTTCCATCTTGCACCAAATATTTATTTGCTTCTGTTTTGTGTTTCTTAACTCTGCAATTATACAAAAACATTCAGTTACACTAAGTTCTTTCGTTTTTTCTTGCTTACTCTTTTGCCTTACTGTTGCCTATTATAATATTTAATTTGCTATTCATTACTGAACTGTCGCATTCACCACTTAACCTTTTAGTTACATGGCTCATTTTGCATTGCCTTACATTATTTTACTTTATACAAAACTGAAGTATTCAAAATA
This sequence comes from Anastrepha ludens, assembly GCF_028408465.1. Classification (NCBI taxonomy): domain Eukaryota; kingdom Metazoa; phylum Arthropoda; class Insecta; order Diptera; family Tephritidae; genus Anastrepha; species Anastrepha ludens. Next base: position 111,561,194 of record NC_071500.1, on the reverse strand, counting down.
ATTGCACGCCTAACGGTATACTTCATAACTGTTTAAGTGTCGTGCATTCTTACTGCTTTTCTTTACTTAAATGCTTACCGTTGATTTCTGATTTTCGATCTTTTACTGCTTTTGCCCTTACCATTTTTATTTTGCTTTCATTTCTTTTCTTCTATTTCTGAATTTTTAAAAATTTTACACTTTTTTATTACTTCGAAACTGTTTTTTTGTTCATTTAGCTTTTAAAAGCTAACTACTTTTATTGTTTTATGCTAAATAATTAAGTTCGCTTCTTCTCATCTACTGCATTTACCCTCATCTGTTTTCAATTTTTTTTACAATTTTGCCATATTTGCTTGAAAATATTGATTTTCAATATTCAATGTGTATTTGGAGGTGTATAGATTTTTTTCACACATATCTACTCCTAGTATTGTATTTTAGTCGTACTCACACATATTTTAAGTAATACCCACTAAGTTTTTAATTTTAATTTGCTTTCCACTTTTAATGGTAGTAGTATTGGTTGGTTTGTATCGCTAATAATATAAGTCGTCTGTATCTGTGGTTTTGCTGCGATAGTAATGCTGATCGTAGTAGTTGTTATTGTAGTAGTATTCGTCGTGGTAGTTGTAATCTTCATCATCACTAACGTTCATTTCATTTACATCAATGCGTTCGCGTTCGTATTTCGGTTGCTCATCGCCGTCGTTGCTGTCATCGTTGCCATCACTGCTGCTATTGCTGCTGTTGTTTAAATCGAATGTTGCCTCATCTGTGTGCAATTCATTTGTTGTGATGCCTACTTCCCCGCCTCCCTGCATAGTGTAGTCTTCACCAAAATGTTGCATGTACTCGCCCACATCATCTTCCAATTTCTCGCGCTCAGCAGCCATACTCATTTCTGTCACAGTTGTGTCTTCACTACTTTTTTTACTCCCTTCACTTGTTTCGCCTACTCACGCACTCAAGTCCATTACTCTTAATTGTTGTCGGCGCGCTTTTGCTGTACGATGCCCGTTTCCGATCTTTCTTCGCTTACGTTTTGCATCGCGTTGGAACGCCACATTGCCTGGATCATCTGCCAACTGTGGGTACTTGTGTATGCTGTGTATATCGATGCCTATCCAGCCGTCTACATCACCGTGCGACACTAGCTCCTCCTTCTCTTCTTCGGTCCAGTCACCACGTCCCTGGAAGCCAGCAGCTACTAGCTGCTTTTCCAGCTCCCACGCACGTTCGACAGCTCGCTTGTGTGCGTGCTTGAGAATGCGATGTCGCTCCTGATCGGGATCGACACCGTACTTAATGATCACTACTGCATCGGGACCGTGCAGTCGTAGTTCCTTCGCCGCGGCGCCGCCATGATCGGTAACTTCGTGCGTGGATATGTTGAACATGCCACCGAGTCGTCGCAGTTCTTCGTTGTCATCACGGAGCTTGAGTACATTGTCTTTCACAAAGTAGAAGACATCCTGATCGTGTATACTGAAGTGCAGATCAAGGAAGTAGGAATTGTTGAAGACAGATGATACCACATCTTGCACCACACTATTGGAGCCATCGACAACGCTCACTAAAGCGCGACCGCCAATGCGCGAGAGCAGTACACCTTCGCCGAAGACACCTCGTCGGTAGCTAATACGTGGTAGCAGATTACGCATCTTTGGTTCCATCTTCAGCAGTGGTTTGGGCACGAAATCGAAATCACTAAATTTCTCGTTGGTCTTCTCGACTATGCACTCCAAACCAGAAATTACGCCAAATTCGGGTGCTAGCATGTTCGATTTGATGGAGACTTGTGGCACGTATTGTGCGTCTTTGGTGTACTTCGAGCTCTGCATATTGCGCAAGTCATAGCCAAAGAGTTGTAGCCATGACTCTAAGTCGATCATATAGTTCGGTGGTTTGCTGGGATTGACAGGATCGTTGTTGTGGTAGCGATAGATGAAGACATCAGTTGGATTGGACATTTTAGTGGCAAGCGCTTCCCATTTGGGTGTCATCCATTGACCAACTGTAGGATCGTAGTGTCGTCCTTCGGTGTATACTAGCTTGGTATTGGGATCAAGCAAGCCTCCATGGAAATCGATGGGTATAAAGAAATCTGGATTAGTGTCCTTAATAGTACGGCCAAAGGGCGTGCGTCTCACATCCTTGATGATACTGCCATTCGGGTCGAAGAATGCTAGTGGTGAGCCATTTTGATCAGTGGCCACATAGTAACGCTGATCTCCATTTTCTACTGCAATCAACATATCGCGGTCGTCGTAGAAGAAACGCAATGTTTTTCCTATTTTAGGAAAGTGTACATGTGTCAGCAGTTTCGGTGTCTTCGGATTGGCATAATAGTATTGTGTCACATTGCCCTTGCTGTCGTGCCAAGCGATCAAACGGCTGCGGTCGTCATAGTAGTACCACGATTGGAAGCGATCCCTTTCAAACGCATGTATAAGTTGACCGCGATTGTTGTAACGGTACTTCTGCTCCCCACGTCGCACGACAAAGCCACGTGCATCATAGTTGTTAAACTCTATTTCACCCACTTGAATGACGCGATCGCCAATGTCGTAGCCGAGATTAATTTTTTCGCCTTGGTCTACAATACCTACGGTGTTGCCGTTCTCATCGAATAGGTACTTCCAGTTGTTAGTGCCGAGCACTTCAATTACATGCCCATCAGCATTGTAATTGATTTTGTCGAATGATGTAGAACGTCCCAAAGTCGTTTTTTGTGACTTGATACGATTACGTACATCATAGTCTAATTCGAGGCGGAAGACATCGAAACTCTTAATATTCATTAGTACGCTCTTCGCGCGACCGTGCTGATCGTAGTCAATAATGGTGAAGAATTGTTTTGCGGAATCTTGAATTACAGTTCGATTGAAGGCATTCCGCGTAATCTTGAGATCTTGTACCACTTCAAGTTGGCCCAGATTTTGGCTGTACTTGTAGCGCGCAGTGGGCACTTCTTTATCATCAATAGACATCTCAATGCCGCTTAACCGTGCATTACCATCATACGAGTATTTGTAGTGCGCAGAGGCCAACGAGTTCTTCGAACCAAAGCGTACCTTTTCGTCCTTTAGAATACCAGCGTGATACTTAAATTCCCGACGCAGCTCAAACCCAGGTTCCTGCACTTCAACTGACTTAATGAGGCTCGTGGTATCTTGATAAGTGTAATGCGTGCTTGAAAGCCCCGCTAAAATTGTCTCCAAACGGCCAGCGGAATCATGCACGAACGCCACTTTGCCCGATTGGTGTGGATGTATCTTGGCTAGTATTTGACCCTCATCGTTGTATAGTATTTCGAAAGGATGACGATTAATCGGTGAAAAGTATTGATACTTGAAGAAGCCCAAGGAGGTTTGTAGAGAGAAAGAATGTATGTGGCCGCGTGGCGTTGTTAAGCTTTGTAGTGCGCCAGCATCATCATACTGCAACAGATAGTCAGATCGTCTTGGAGTAGTAACTTTCAGTGGCAGTGAGCCGAACATGTCTTTGAAGGCGTATACCATAGATGAGCCATCACCGTACTTAATTTCATTTAAGCGTCCATTGCGATCGAAGGTGTATGCTTCTTGCAGCACACCCCACTTCCAGCTAACCAAACGTCCAAAGCGATCGTATTCTAAGTCGACATCAGCGTAGTCGCCTGATTGTGGTCTGAAACTGACGGGACGCGCGGTACGGTCATAAGTTACGTTCAAAAGTTCCTGCTTATCATCTACGAGCACCACTACTGATTGCGTGTCGCGGTCATATTCTAGCGTAAGCACATTGTCGCCATTGACACGGAGTTTGCGCCCAACTTGTGAGACTGGACGTGGACCTTTGCCTTGTTTGCCCTGTTGCATGCGGCGCACAAAGTAGCGCCATTCAAAACGATTAGCCAAATCTCCAGCGATTTCGGTTCGTTGCTTTGCGGGCACTGGATAGCTTTCACCAATGACTGGGTTGATTTCTGCCAGTATAGCATAGGGTACCACTTCCATCTGCACAGTGTGACCCCATGGTGTCAGACTTGTCATTGACCCGTCCATTTCCACTGAGGTCTTTGATTCGGCGGCACCATTGCGTACCATGACTGTCGAGCCCTGTATGAGCATGGATTGTTCTTTCTGCGCATTCTCGGATATCTTTACTTGTGCGCCTTTAACGCTCAGATCGAAGACTAAATCAATAACGCGGCCAGTGGGTGTGACAGCAGAAGTCAGACGCCCGAATTCATCATAGTTGTAGACGTAGGAGCGTCCAGTAGAATCAAGTTTAGTCTTCAGCAAACCAGTGGGGCCATGATACTCGAAGGTAACGTTGTAGTTGTCTGGTGTACTCAGTTCATGCAGCATCTTCATGCGCGTCATGCGCAGTCGGCATTTCTGCCCCTTGGTATTTTCGATGGAGTTTACTTGCGAGGTGTAGTCGCGTAACAGGAATACCTTATTGCCGGCCGCATCGGTTACAGTGCTCAGTTTGCCATTCGAAGTGTTGACATTATATGTGAAGACATAGGTTGTTTCTCCAGTTAAGATGTTCTTTGTCGAGACGTGTTGGCCGAAGCGGTTGAAGATGTAAATTTCTTGCATATCTGGTGCATAAATCTCATATTCGCGGGATGTGCTCGCCTCAGGAATGCTAGACATAACTGAGCGGATGCGATAATTTGCTTGATCGGCGATATGAACATGCCCGTCGGGTGTAACGGAGAGCGCAGCGATTGTATTGAACTTGGCGCTTGTCGCAAGGAAGTGGTCCGCCTCGAAGCAGTCGCAGCCGCGTTCCAAGCAATTGCATTTTGATTCGGCGCCTGCGAAAGGAGCAATACGCCCATCTGTGCCAATGACGCGGACACGATTGATGCGCTGCGAGTCGCTCTCTGCAACATACAATTCACCCATCGGACCGAACGATATCGACTGAGGCATTACAAGTGTAGCGTGCGTAGCCAAATCAGAGTCGTAGACGGTTGAGGTGGTGGCACAGTGAAGCGGACGTCCGGAGATGACGCGCACACGACCATCGGGTGTCATGCGTAAGATCATATGATCGTCGATAATGTGCAATGTGTTGTCTAACGGACTCACGGCAAGTTCAGTAGGCCAACGCAAATGCATCTCTTCCAGTTTCAGTGTGCCCTCACATGGTATGGGTTTCCAGTGAGACTTATGCATGTGATTGCCAATTAGAGTGGTGACTATACCATCGCGGTCCACCATACGTATGTTAGTGCCATCGGCGAAGTAGAGTATGTTGTCGCTAGAAATGGCGATGCCTTTGGGATAAGCCAGCTTCGCATCCTTAGCCAACGCACCATCACCGCAATGCGCTTCATCGCCCGGCAGACAACGTTCACCCGAGCCGACAATGGGTTCCCAGTTCTTTTCGGGTTGCGAATAATCATTGGTATCACGTACGCGTATGATTTGATGAGATTCTGGATCGGATATATAGAGTGTGCCATCGAGAGGACTAAGTGCCATGTGATAGCGATAAGAGACGCGTGTGGCGTTCAACTTGACGACCGTGCGTATGGTACCATCCGTCATAATACGCCGTATGTAGTTGAAGTCACCGACGTACAAACTGCCATCGGGTGAGGAGGCCAAAGCGACCGGCGCAAGTAAACGCTGCTTGTAAGCCAAACCTTCACAATCATTACATTCCAGTGGACGCTGATGGCCATCGCCCATGGTAGTGAGTATGACGCGTGGTTTATTCTTCAAGTAAATATTGGAACCATCGCCTTTCTGTAGTATGCCCTCGTGGAAGTTGTAACGGTGATGAATGTCAAGATTCCAACCACCCACCTCCGAAATGGACATGTCGTGTCCAGATAACTTGGTGGTCTGTATATCCCAGATGATGTCCTTGCAGTCGGTGTATTGATAGCCCACATTAACGACAGCCGTGGTAACACCGTAAACACGCTGACGATAGATATTCAAACGATTCCAAGCATAAGTGAATTTAATGCCCGGATCAGCTTCAAAAACTCGCTCGAATAATATACCCTCAATGGTTATGCGCAGATGGATCAGATGCAGTGTATCGGGTATAGTTTCGGGCGTCAGTTGCAGCTTTATTGTCGAGAGGTAGCCGGCGGCACGCGAAGAGTGATAAACTAAATTCAAACCTGTTCCGGGAATTTGTAAAGATTCTTGTATAACCTGCGATTCGGCCAAGATGGCTGAGCGATCAGGACAAGCACCTTGAAAACCATGCTTCCATGAAGCCAACACGACAGGTTTCATAAGATCGTAGTCGTGTGAGAAACAGGTGTGTGGTATGGGTACCAAATTTTTCTCTTCTGACATCGACATGACCACCACATCAATGATGATCACTTCATTCCACGGCACTTGTACAATGCGTGACTGTGGCCGGAAGGGCGAGCGTCCAAATTGTAGCGTTACAGCGCCGCCGCCATTGACCATCAAATCAAACCAACCATCATCGCGGGTGAGCGTGAAGCCTTCGAGGAGTGTGGTGGTGGAAACGCGCACACCCACTAAACCCATGCCAAGTGAAGTGACGACGCGACCGCGTATAACGGCCGAACGGCTGTGAGGGAAAAGAGTGAAAAAGTGAGAGTTAGCACAGCTAGCATTTCTGAGAAATTTTTGAAATATGGAAACAAAATTTTGTATGTACTATAATTATGTATAATATTTTAGAGACATAAAATATGAGATAAAATATGGAGCAAACTGTTTTAAAAAAATACTAACAAGCAGTCGAAAAAATCAATAAAAAATTTAAAACTTGCGCTAAAAACGTATTGACATTTATATAAATGAACTACTTAAATAAATAACGGTAAAATGCTAAATTAACTGCAAATCAAGTGGAAAGAATTCATAAAAAGTACACACGCACATATAAACATAAAAAGACTTTTTCTCAACACATAAGACACAATTGAACGAAGATTGAAAGAGCGAAACAGCGATCGAACGAACGAACGAACGGATGTTTACAAGGTGTTCGTAAGTTGGTTTTTTAAAACTTGTTTATTTGAATTGCTTATAACGGTAGTTTGAAAAATGTTTTGAATCTTTCTTTTGTTCATTTACTATTGAAACTAAAACCTAATTTGTAGTAGGGTTGCTTGGAAATGGAATTTTAATATTCATGACTGTTGAAGAGGCGCGTAAAAAATTTTCAGTGAACATTTCAAAAGAAAAAGTGAAGTGAAAATATGAAAGAAATGCACTACAGAGAGTTCAAAAATTGCACTACTTAACTTCAAAAGGCTTATAAATACTTGAAATGGAGAATTGTAGGTTAAGTGAATAAGTTAGGTAAAAAATGAATGGAAAAGGAAAAGATAAAAAACTAAAAAATTTATTTTATATTAAATAATATCGAGCAAACTAATGTAAAATAAAACAAAATGAAAATAAAAGGAGTAAAATAAAATAAAAAACGATATAAGAAAAAAATTAAATTAAAGAAAATCAAATAAAATAAATTTACATAAAATTTAAATAAATCAAAATGGAGTAAAAAATAAAAGAAATGAAAAGAATTTGAATAAATATATGAAAAGAAAATAAAATGAAACTGAAACTGAACAAGGCAGTGAAAAGTTATTTTAAAATCAAAAATGCAAATACGCGTAAAATTTAATGTTGTACGGAAATAAGTAAAGGGTCTTTCAAAAGCCGCGCCTAGATGTTGCTTTAAAATAAAACTTGTACAAACTTAGATTCTTCCATGTCTCACTATTTTTATTCAAAATAATGCTCTTAACTATTAAATGAGAGAAATAACATCATTTAAATGTCAACTAGGAGCGCATCTACAGTCGATTCATGAATGCCAAATTGTTGAGAGCGTCAAGATATCGATGTTATGGGTTGTTCCGCAACACTTTGTGCTACAGCAGCAATATTCTCAACAGAACGCCTAGTTTTCGGTCTGCCAGCCCTTTTTCTATCCTTCCTCGACAGAACCAGTTTCTTGATATTCTTCGCCAACCGACTCATTCGGGCGATTATTTGCACTAAAAAAACACGAATTTTGCGATAAGTTGTTCTTAATAGTTTTAACGCGTTGCTCTGTCGTGTAAAATTGTACATCTATCTACTAAAGATGATATAAGAAACTTATTCATACTGACTTCTAGGCGTCATTTTTGAAAAACCCTTAATTATATTTGAAATATGTATTCATATAGTAGAATGAACAACATCTTAGCTGATTGTTGGAAATACATAGCCAAAAATTATTTACAAAAAAAATTGAATTTTTCTTCTAAAAGTGGAGGATGATTAAAAAAACAAGACACAAAAAAAAAAATACTAAAAAAACTCAAAACACATTTATGAAATTGAAGAACCTATTTACGTATAAAAAATTAAAAAGGAGATACTTTTCAATGAGACTGAAGCAAAAATGTGTGATGAAATAATAGAAATTAAAAAAAGCCAAAATTAAGAAAATCTGTGAACAAAAAAGCATTTTACCAAACAACCATCGAATTTTTTAAAATTATTTAGTTAGTTATTTTAGTTTGAGCGCTTTTGCTTTTGCTTACCTTGCATTGAAATAATTCCAAAAAATGCTGTTAGTGTTTAGTGAATTTTGATATGATTTTTTACGATTCGTTTGTTTTGAAAATGTTTGATGTTTTGAGCGAATCGAAAAGGCCGAAAGGTATACAATGTATTTTCAAAGCGATTTCATTTGAATCGAACAAATCGAATTATTGTAAATTAGTAGTAGTAGTAGTAGTAGTGATGTTGGTAGTAGGTTAGTAGTAGTTTTGGTAGTGGTTTTTAGGACGCGCGTGTAAGAGAAGAGAAAAGAGTAGAGAAAATTATTTGCATTAGCATTGAATTGATGATTGGTTACGTTGAATATAGTTTTTAATTTTTTATTTTATGTTTTTTTCCAAAACACAAAAACTATGACTCGAGTCTTTAGTAAACATTTAAAAAAAGTATTTGTAAGCCTAGAATTTAAAAAATATTTATTTTACGAAAACCTAAAACTAGGCCATCCAGGCCATGAGTGCGCAATCAATACGCCCATTTAATTGTATAGTTTGTTTTTCGTTTTTTTTTTTTTTTTGAATACATTTTGTTGTCTACTTTGGGGGTCTTTCGGGTGCAATAACAAAGGACATACAGCGGGAATTATTTACAAACACATGATTTTTAGTAATAATTGGTTTTTCATTTGTATGGGATATTGTTTGGAGGATGGGAGTTTTTAGACAAGGGCACGTTAACTTAAAAATATCAAAACTTAAAAACTTATAAAAGGCAAACTAGTTGTCATTATGCATTAATTGCAATTTTCTGTATTTATCAGGATATTTATGTACATCCACTAAACACACTAAAAAATTAGTTTTTTGTAACGCAATAATTTTTCTTTTTAATGAAAATAAAACGTTTTCACCAATTGTATGTTGTTTGATTTACTTCCAAATTTCTTTTCAACATAGCTAATTTTGAAACTTAATCGAAATTATACTAAAACTAAATATAGAAATTGGCAAACGCATTTGAACAAACCTTTCATTGAACGTTTCGAGTTTCGCATAATTTTGTAAGCTGCTCTCATCAATTAGGAATTTCATGCGTTCGAAGAAGGACGCCGTAATGGCGGGCGGTTGCTTACGCAGCAATACATCAATCGGTTTGGGCGCAGACACGCAGAGTTGCGACGTCTTGCAGACATGGCTGGCACAACACTCGGGATCCTCACAATCGACAAGACCATCTGTGCGCATAAAAACGAATAGTTTAATTATAAATATGGTACCCAATAAAACTACAGCATCCACTTACCCTTGTCATTGTCCTTGCTATCGCCACAGTTCAGCTCGAGTGCAATGCCACAGTCGGGGCCATCCCAGCCCTCGTAACAGCGACACTCCCATTGTCCTTCACCGCTCACACGACACTGGCCATGCGCCGAGCAGCCATTTGGGCAGCCCTCGATCGTACAGTGTTTGCCATTCCAGCCGGTCACGCACAAGCAGGTGCCATTCTTGCACTGGCCATGCTCATTGCAGCGCGTATCGCACAGCTTGGTATTGCAATATTCGCTACCCCAATCGGGATCGCAAGTGCAGGCATCACCAACACAGCGACCATGTTGCCCACAATCCAAGTCGCAAAGCTCTTTCGAGCAATCATCCCCGCTCCATTTCGGCTCACAGGTGCATGTCTGCGTGTCCAAATCGAAAGTGCCATGACCAGAACAGTCAGGCAGACACTGAAGCGCATCTTGATCCATGGTGGCGCAATCGGTGCCCTTCCAACCCTTCTTGCAAATGCAAGTGCCATCCGCGCAGAAGCCATGCCCCGAGCAGTTCGGATGTGGACAGTCAACTAGAGTGAGATGTAAAAAGAAAAAAGAAATATTACTAAGGTATAGCGGAAAAGCGCCTGTTATTGTTCACCAGTCTGGTATTTATATCATTGAAATGCAAAAATTCTTTAGCAACTTTTCGTGCATTACCTTCCTCACAGAATTTGCCCTTGTAGCCGCGCATGCACTGGCACTTGCCGCTCACGCAGTGGCCATGCCCATTACAATCGGCCACTTCGCACTCGTCGTGACGCAACGAACACTCTTTACCCTTCCAACCCGGATTGCAAATACATTCACCATTGATGTATTCGCCATGTTGTGAGCACAGCACTGGACATACACTCTCGCTGCAGTCGTCGCCACCAAAGCCGGGATTACATTGACAATGGCCCAGCAGGCACTGTCCGTTACCGGAGCAGCCATTCGGGCAATTCTGTGTCATATCCTCGGCGATGGCGGCATAGAAGGTGACCTCTTGCGCGTCACCATCGTCGTTGTACAGCGAGACGAACCAATGACCGGGTTCCATGTAGCGTGTGACCTCGCGTGTTATCGATAACTGTACGTGGCATGAACGCGCGCAACAGGGAGTAGGGAGAGAGTAGAGAGAGAAGATGGCGTTGTGAAGCGCGTAGCGATGAACGATGCATTGTGATGAATATGTATTTATTTAAGGTTGGAATGTGTTTGTGGATTGTGGAACATTTCATTTCACGTATGGATGTGTGTATGTTTTGGTGTTTGTTTGGGATGAAAAACAAGAAAAACACAGAGAAACAGTTGGTTAATTAAGCATTAGTTGTACGTTAATAAGTTGGAAGCAACATTTAAAACTATACGTATATATGTATGTATGTACTCCGTATAACACCACATAAATCTTTATACCACAAATAAACGTATGAAATATGCCTACATTTTCTCGCCTACAAATAAATCCACCAGCATTTCTAAAGCAAAAATAAAGCTACTCACGTGTGCCGCTCGTGTTGTCCTTGTGCTCGCGCTAAATCCACTCAGCACTTCCTTGAAGTGATACTGTGTATGCGTCGGTAAAGCGTTACGTCTGCCATAAACACCAATCGAAGCGCCACGCGGTATGGTGTAATCGAATTTCACATAAGCCGGCTCTGATTGATAGAATTGCATATTCCAATAACTGTACGGTTGAATCTCCTTAGTCAGCTTCTGTCCCAAAGTGATTTGTCCAAAGGTAGTGCCATCAGGTGGGAAACTACGTGCCGGGAAGGTACGTGCGCCTGCGTATCCACATTATGCCAGAGAGTGAGTGCGAGAGCGCGATTAGCGTAAAGCAGCATGAGATCGCATGTGAGGGAAAAAATTAGCGCGCGGGCGCAAATTGTAATGAATGATGAGTGGCCGCCAATGTAGTAGTGAGCGCGATGAGTGTAAAAACAAACACAAACAAATACACACGGAATGAGAGAGAAGAGAAAAAGGAAAAAAGCGTTCGTGGTTTTAGACTTTGAAATAGAATATTTAATGTTTCAATATAGAACTTATTTTAAGCGTAATTTATGGACAATTTACAAATTCGGATGTAAATATACAGAGGTCGATTTTGTCTTATTTCTGTAAATGAGATTTTTGAAATTTGCTCAATCAATACAAAAATGAAAGATGAAATTTCGTAGCGTAAAAAATACAATTTGGTTATAAACATGAAGTCCGCAGTTAAGACTATATTGCGATCAATTGCAATGAAAAAAACTATATATATGTGTATGTTTTTAGCGGCTGCCAAATGGACGGAAGGGGCAACCACGCCAGAGTGCTGAGCTGTGTACATCTTCGACTTTCTGCTTTATGCTGTCACTGTTTTGTTGAGCCATCTTCGCCTTACTGAATGTTCTGTTTAAATCATAAATTAATGTAATTCGGCTTGCTCAGAGCTTCATTGCTTTGCTTAACGAATAATCGCGAGAGCACTTCAAATATATCTGCTGCATATTCAAATGGTTAAAAAAGTGTGAAGGAAAGAGAAAGAGAAGAGAGATAGCGTACAACGAGTCAAACGGCGCTATTGTGACTTATGATAACTTTTTTGTTCGTCACTCTTTTGGCTCATAATTCTCAACCTGCTTGTCAAAGCGAGTTTTTATGCTTCAATTAATTACATGTCATTTACAAGTATCTGCTTTCTCGCGTGAGCCTTCCTCAATTTTTACGGTTTTAAGGACAGCTTGCGAAATAATTTTTTGGGACTGGTCTGCTCATGTTGGAATTCAATGTTTTCCCAAAACAGAATTAGGATTCACAATTATGTAATTATATATACATATTTTTTTTTTTGTAATATTTTATGTTTCATGTAATTTTTTTTTAGGGTTCTTAGTCCAGTCATTTTCAAGCCATTGCTCTGCTACAACTTTAATATTTTACTGACGACGATTTCACATTAAGTTTTATCGATTTTAAATATTTGTATAATTTAGTTAAAATTTGTATCTACAAAGATACACATATAATTATACTTTAAATCAACTTAAATTTCGTTTTGAGAATATGAGTTGTGAACACGATTTCTTAAATTTTTAAAAATGTATAAAATTTAGTTTTGAGGTTAGATAAAATGCGTATTTTATTTACGTTCGCTGAAAAATGTCTCTGATGAAAAAGTGCAAAAAATATAAACAATTAAGTAAAGTTAGTTACTACTAAATTTCTTATATTTTATAAAGTTAATGAACTCAATTTTTTTTCCGAATGAGCTGTAATTTTTTCCCCATTGCCAATTTCTGTACTCAAGGTGATGGTTATGGTATTAATACATATGAATTAAAAATAAGAACTGTGCATTTAATAATTATTCAATTAATTAACAATACTTTCTTATGTATAAAGTGAAAAAAGTTTATAATGGGTGCTTTTTAGTTATAGAACTTTCAAAAGGGGTATCTGTCCAGAATCAGCTGCTCAAGTAAACACTTGGGTTTAAAGCTTCTGTTCTATATGCCCTGTCAAAATAATATTAAAGATTTACTTTCGAAGAACTTTTTAAAGTTGGAAATTTGTTCACAAAATCCGCGTTCACGAAAAAATTTCCATCGCGTTTCGTTGGGGTTAAATGTCGAGTTAGTTAAAAGCCCGAAATTGTTTGTAAACACCAAATAACATAAAAATTAATAGCCTAAATGTTGGAATTTTGGTTAACTAACTGATTTGGTTTTTTGCTTTATTTGAAAAATATTCAATACTTCTATATACTTTTCGATAGTTTAATTAATCGCAGATCAGGAAGTTGCTTTGCATATGACTTCCTGAGCGATTCCATATTAAGTCATCCAAATATTTTAGACATTGTTGTAAATTTTTTTGAAAGGGATCGTTGATGTCACCAGTGCTTAAGGTTTCAAATACTTTAGATATTGTCGTTAATTTTCGGACAATTTTTAGGGTTGAGTTTAATAAGAAATAAACTCAAAAAATTCCATTAAATTAATAATTTTGAGATTTACCCAATATTCAAAATTTTGGGTTGGAGTTTTTTAAATTCAATATTTACTCAATATTGAAAGTCTTGGGTTAATTTTTGCAAGTAAAAATCACTTCGGTTCTTTATAACATTTAATATTTTTTTTTGTTTTTATTTTTTTGCTATAAAATATACTTTTTAAAAAAAATAGTTTTTGGAAAAAATTAAATTTTTTTGTTAACATTTTTTGGGGGAACATTGCTTTGTCACTTTTGAATAAGAAAATTGTTTTTTGTATACCAAAATTTTCCATAATTAGTATATCTTAAAATTAATTAATATATTTTTTTTCAACATTTTTTCAGCTTACTTCTTATTATTACCAAGCCCAAAAATAAAACAATTTTCAAAACATCTAAAATACTTGAAACTTTAGTCTTTTAAAAAATTAAATTCATAAGAAAATTAAGAATAAGCGGATTTACTATTGGGTGTTTGTTTATCGCCATGAGAACTGTCGACATCGATAACTATGATTTGACAGCTCAGAATGGCTTTTTCATTTTGACATTTGTTTCAGTTTGGCAAGTCATCATGAATCGTTTAGCGCCAGAAAAACGGTTCCAGATTGTGGAAATTTACTTAAAAAAAATAAATCTGCTCCCGAACCCCCATTTCCAAACAAGGTACGCGCTACTAATCAGCTAAACATCGACGACATTCGGTTCCAACAAGCCATTCGGGGCGCGTAACAATCGATTTCATTCAAACCAACATTGACATCATATGGCCAGATTTATTGGAAAAAGTAGTTAAAAATTGGACTGCTCAAAGGGGCCATGTAACTCTTAGCTGCAGCGGACATATGTAAAAAATAAATTCCAGGAAATTATCTACTAGATTATAATAAAAAAATTCATTCCAACAATATTTCCTTTTCGTGTTCATTTTGAGTTCTAAAGCTCTTAAAACAAAAACACCCAAAACATAAAATCTATCAACTGTTTATGAAATTTTTCCCGGATAACAAAAAAAAAAAAAAATTTTTGTTGGTCTGCCTTATTCGAGACAGCTTCAGACTACCTAACAAAGGCTTAAAGGTACTTGGCAGTCGCATTCTTAATAGCGAAAAAAACTAGCTAAATCTTTCGATGTGTAATTAAAATTAAAATTTACAAAGTGCAATCGTAGATAATCATTAAAGCACAGCTCTTTTAAAAATTACGAATAATATAATTCTTTAAATACAAATGCACGCTTAAATTAGTGAGAATTAAATCAATAAGCTAAGATACCCATTACCGCTAGAATTTTTTAGTAAAACTATTTGCGATTAAAATACTTTTAAATAAATATTTTTTCAAGTATTATACTATTATGGATATTAGTATATGTAAAGTTTCATATGCAATCAAGCCACTCTCTATCCCGGCAGACAGCTAGAGAGTGAGGGAAGCAGACATAGAGAGTTTTGCTTAGAGTTAGAAGGTATGAGTTAGTACGCCTAAAAATATTTCATACTTCATAATTTCGTACTCATTCTGTTACTTTGTTAGTCTACAAGCATGCCCGCGAAAGAGTTAGTACTTTTCTTAGTCTCCATATACCATTAAAAGCAATCACCTTCAAGTATCAGAATAGGCATAACATCAGGACATGCAATTATGTTGCCATCACCAACAACAATCTGATCATCAATATGAGAAGCGGCATGCGACACATCAACACCAAGCAAATTAGTAGTGAATGAAGTAGCAGTTGTTGCAGTGGTAGAATCATCAGTGACATTAACAATATTAGTGAGCATAGCTGGTGTTGCAGTGACTTGTAAGGATGGTGGATGAATGGAGTTGATGGTGGTAGTGCTAGGAGCAGTGGTGGTCGTTGCGGCAGTGGTCGCACTAGCAGTGGAAAAGGTTTTAGGGGCATCCACGCTAACAGAGTCAACCTCAGCATATTCGCTATCTTCAGCTGCAGCCGCTTCTGTGGCCATTAAGAAACCGCCGCATTTGCAGGGACACTCCGGTATGGGTGGCGGTGGTTCAGGTATGCAGTAGGGACTGATCGTAGGCGCTGCATACTCCGCAGAATGCACGCTCTTGCGCTTTTGTTGTACATCACTCGTGTGATCATGATCATCATTACTCTGCAAGCGTTCGTGCGTAAGTACTTCCTGCAAATCGTGTGACTGTCCACCCAGTGGCACTGCCACATGCAGTGTGTAAACAGAGTTACTATCACCTTCGGTTGCTATTGTCACATTGACGAGTATATGCTTGCTTGGCGGATCGTATGATTCACTCACTATGGGCGCTTTGAGCGGAAAGGGTGGCAGTTTGTCGACATACGAGTAATTGTGGGGTGTGTCGGCGGCGCCGATTTCATCATTTTTGAGTACTTCATTTTCGGCATTCGATGGGTGCTTGAGCGGTGGTCGGCTTGTGACTATCACCTTTCGCTTACTATAAATGTATTTCGCCTTTTCACGCGCGCTCGCATTACCCTCGATAGTTTTGTAGACTTCATCTTCGCTTGAGTGTGTGTCCTCCAGCTTAATGATATCGATGTCGTCCGCATTGGGTTCCACATTGAGCGGTTGGTAGTCATTAGCCTGAGCATTGGAATTTAAATTTGAATTGAAGTTCATATTTATGTTGTTGTTTTCGTTTGTGCGTACATGTGTATTTGTATAAGTATTTGTTTGAGTATTTATAACGCCAATGCCATCGTGTGTGTGCGCAAATGCCCTGTGTTGTGGCGGCATTAAACCGTCATTAAGCATCAGCTCATCTTCAAAGCTCCCTTCATCAACAGCTGTTGACGCAGTTTTTGTTTGGCTTAAATGGGTTATTGTTGTTGAAGCTTCCGTTTCAGCTTCAGCTTCAGCTTCGGCTTCATCTTCATCTTCAGCTGCTGCCTCTTTTTCCTTACTGGCAGCAGCTTTTTCTGTACTCACTGCTGCGGCTTGTGTGGTGCCTGTTTCCTTTGCTTGCTTGTCGGTCATTTGTGAGTTGCCTGTTTCTGTTCCTGTTTCTATTTCTGTCACTGGCGCTTCAGCATTCACTTGCTCTTCAGCTGCTGCAGCAGTTTCTATGTAATGTTCGCCTTCAAGCAAATGCTGCTGCTCTTCCTCTGCTTTTCCGTCTTCTATTCCAAAAATCACTCTATCACTTTTTCGTCGCTCGGTTGCGTCTTTCGCTATCAAATGCTTGCCCCTTTTACTAGCAGATTTTCTTGCCACTGACACGCGCTCATTTATCTCCATCGTTTGTCGTTCATCAGTTGTTATTCCTTGTTGGGTTGGGGTTGTGTTTGTGTTTGTGGCTGTCTCAACATTATCAACATCGGCACCAGCAGCCACACTAACAACTGCTTTATTTTGCTCGAACGTTGTTGGGCGTTCATTTTGTATTTGACTTTCGTTTAGCTTAATTTGCAATACGCTTTCGTTAGTCGGATTTTCATATGCCGCAATTTCTTGCTGCTGCAAGTGTCTTGTTTCTGTTCCTTCAACATATCCACTTTGCTGTTTTTGCTCATTCGTTTTGGATTTATCAATTTTTATGACATTTGACGTGGCTGCGGCCAACGGCGACTCCGTTCGCGTGGAGTCGTCGACATCATCATAGCTGTCAACTAAATCACGCTCATTATTGTTATCATCAGTTGCCGCTTTGGTAGCATCGCTTTCACTATCACTCAACGCATCATTTGCCGCGCCATTATGGCGATTGATTTGAAAATCATTTGCATCTTCAAAATCTGCAGACATGTCGTTGCGCGTAGTAGTTTCTTGTGCGCCTGCATAGCGCACATTGTCTGTTTTTTTCTCCGCTTGGACGCCTATTTTATTGCCATCATTTGTGGCTATGTTTTTGTCAATTTGCGTAGCGTCTTCGCTTTCGTTATTTGCAACCACTTTTTCTTGAATTTCCGCAGCCACTTCATCATTTCGCGCCGCCATCACTGGTGGCCTGTCAATTTGATTATCATCATCAATAATCGCATCAACTAACTGCGTTATCGCTGCCGGCAAGACATGGTCAGGTGCGCGCAGCGGGCGTCCAATGTGTTTTCTAAGCTTCTTACTTTGTGCTGGCGTGTTCGCTTTGTGGCCGTGTAAATTGCGTTTTACTGGTTTATAGGCTACTATTTGCGCTTCATCTGACTCGGCGGGCATTTGCGCTTCATTTTCGTTAAACGTCGCGGTTGGTGTAATCGATATCTCATTAATTTCAGTCGCAGTTTTAAATGAAATTTTCCTTCCCCTTTCTACTTGCTTAACAAACTTGGTGCTAAAGTCACTTACATGTCGCTGCGTGTCACCTTCAACATAATCAATATCACCATCAGCCACAATATAAATGCCACTCCCATTAGGCGCTACCATTGGGCGCGGTGATGGCGGCGTTGTCGTCATAGACGCGTCTGCTTTGAGCATGAAAGACGCGTGCCCGGCGCTTGTATTCGCTTTTGTTTCACCTGTCTTTGATGGCATATTTCTTGCCACCTTGAAGGTTGCGCCTTCATCTTTGTGCGCCGCGCTCGCTTTGCTCTTTGTCACATTTGCCACTTCATTATTCTTAGCCCCGAAAGCCTTTTCTAAAACTTTCTCAGTTGTCGCAAACGTCTCAGCGTCCTGCTGCTCATCGGGCGCATCATCATAATCAAACGTGTTAGGGGCAGCAATGCTTTCAATCTCAGCCGGTTCATCAACAACTACAACGGCGGCAGCAATTTCTTTGTCATTATTAGTGCTTTGATTAAGCTTTAATACGTTATTGATTTGCAAAGTTTGTGCTATGGCAACACTGACAGCGCTTGGCATTTCATTACTGTTGGTGGTGTTGCTACTACTGCTGCCATAATCACTCTGAGTGCTTTGGTTGTTGTATGCGTTTAAATCTACGCTCCTTCTACCGCCACTCAAAACTTCATTTTCAGCGCCATAATTACTTTCAGTTTTGGTATTAGGCAGCGCAATCGTCGTTTCACATTTATGTTGCGCGCTTGTTTCAACTTCCGTTAGAGTGGGAGTATTTGTAGTTGCTTTTGACAGTTTTGTTGCCAACGTTTTAGTTTCGTCGCTTGTTATAGGCGGTGTAAGACTGCTATCTGCTGTTGCGCAGCCACTAGACATTCTAGCCGCTTCGGTCAACGGCATTAAATTTTCACCCCCTGTACCTGCCGCTTTGTCACTTTGTTGTAATTTTGGTTGTAACGGAAACTCAAAACTGTGCGCCTTCGGTTCGTCTGCTTTACGATTTGTAGCACGCGCAGTCACATCTGTAAACACGCCGCTCTCTGTGCGTTGGCGCGCTGCCAACTCAATCACCTGCTCGCCCAACTCCAATTCGAGCGCCTTGTGCATTGTCTTTTCAACAACATCAAAGCTGTTAGCGACCTCTCTATTGCAGTCAGTGGGCGCGTTATCACCGCCATGGCCTCGGTCTCGGCCACGGCTGCAGCCAACGCCGCTGTCCTTTGTATTTTCAACATTTAAGTTGTTGCTGTTCTCCCAATTGTGTTTATTGCTGTTGTTGTTGGCATTCATTTCATCATACCTCTCGTGCGTTCTTGTAATTAAGTCGATGCTTGCGAAACTTTGGTTTGTCATTAAACTTCGTCGATAGCGCTTCTTGCGCGCGCCGTGTTGTTGGCGATGGAGTGGTGGCGTTTGAAGTTTTTGTTGTTGTGCATGCTGTTGTTTTTGTTGCGGATTTGTATATTGCTTGTGTTTTTGCCACTTGTCACCGCTAGTCGCCACTACCACTACCTCCCCATCATTGCTCGAGTGTTGTTGTCGTCGTCCATTTCGCTGTGCGACAGTTGACAGGTGAGTCGCAGCTGCTGTCATCGCATCCTTTGTTGAGTACTTCCATTTATGTGCGTTATGGGCATACGCGCGCTTATGATATGGCGAAGGGGCGCGTATATCTGCCGTTGGCAGCATTTCATTTCCGATGTCTAGAGACAACAGCGCACAATTTTTCAAGTTTTAGAATGCATTTTTTCGCAATTTTCCCTAATTTTCCTAACATTTGATTTTCTATGCTTTTTTATTGTCATATTTTCGCATTTGTATGAATTTTCGCTTTGATTTGCCTAAACAATTTTTAATAAAATTGATTACTGCTTGGAATGACTTCCATTTCTTTTAAACGCAACACACCTATGCGTGTCTGTGTGTGCCAGCTTTGAATTGCGCAAATTATCTAAATGGTGCCTAACAGGCACGTCATTTAAATACAAATGTGTTTTTAATGCGATTTCACCAATGAATGAATCGCCGCCCACAAAATGCCAAGAAAGGTGAAAGGAATCAAACGCGTCGAGGGAATCAAGTGCCTCGACGGAGTCAAGCGCTTTTGAAGGAAAAGCTCTATGGTGTAATTTTGGTAATTGTTTGTTGTGGCGCTTGAGTTAGAATTTATGTGTATGTATGTAAATACTCTAATATCAAGCGAGTGCAAATGTAATTGTCTGGGCTGTGGCTGGCTGGCTGTTTAGAGTGCGAACGTATTTTCATTTGTTTTTGCTTCAAATTGATCGCATTTATAAAGAACTTTTTGTGTTAATTTGGACGTAATGAAATCATTTCTCAAATTTTCCGCAATTTTTGTATCTTTAGAGAATATTTGTATTTAATTTCTAAGATTTTTGGTAGTGAAAACTAAAATTGCAGAAAAGTTCGGTTCCAAAGCAGAGCGTAAAAGTCAAAGCTAACATGAAGTAATCAAAGGCAACGACAAAGTTTTCTTAATTATTTTTATTTCTTTTATGACTTCCTTTTAATTTTAAAAATTTTCGCGATTTCCTGCTTTCAAATATTAATATTTATTGTACGTAGCATACCGGCAGTAGATTCTGGGTCTAATCCCCAAGCCAAAACTGAGCGAGAATAATTTTTTCGAGCTGAATTCCTAGTGCATAAATGCACATACATTCGAAAGTGAAAAGTAAATTAAAAAAAAATTAAAAAAGAAAAAACAATTTTTTAAATTTAAAAAAATTAAAAAATGAAAATAGAAAAAATGATTGAAAAAAAATTTAGAAAAAAACAAGTAACAATTAACACTAAATTTTGTTAAGAAAATTGTATTATAAAACATATTTTATTGTAAAAATTTTGCATACACGTAAGGATGCCCTTTCAAATAATAAAAAAAACATGATTTATTACGAGTTCACCCTTTTATGTTCAATAACTACACTGAAATTACTCTTTCAATGAAATTTGGGTCCCACTTTTTTTATTGAAACTCAACAGATAAGAGTAATAGATATTTTCTATTAAACCTCCGTTGGACACCTTTTTAAAACCACCCGGGTCTGCTTTTTCGTCTTGTTCGAGAAAGGACCTTTTGAAAAGGTTAAATCCATAAATCGATGGAAAATTAAATTTTAGGCAGCTGCCTGAAAGCTCAAGTCATTAACTATAATATAAATATGTTAAATTCACGTCCGAAGTCAAAAAAGTCTGGCCAGACCCGGGTGCCCAACGAAGGGCTAAAGAGATGTTTGGACAAAGGTAAATAGAAGGTATAGCCAACGTCTTTCTTACTCTAGAATCACTTTGGGCTACAAAATTATTTTTCCAAATTCCTGTTATCTGTCAGTGACATTGGGAACTGAAGAATTAATAAATTTTTAATCGCGGAACAAGCAGAGGAGGACTTTCTAAATATGAGAGAAAAGTTATGTTGCCTAAGAAAGTGAAATAAAAGGTATGCACTCTGATCTTGAGATCACAAAAAGTCAAAATATCTACCTACAAATACCAAAAATAAAAAAACCGAGATTAAATTTTTCTTGTAATTTTTATATATATATTTTTTAATTTCGATTTGTTTTCAGAACCACCATGAAAAAATAGTTAAATATATTTTAAAATAACGCACAAGATTTTTTGTACGAAACTAAAATATGAGACCAAATTCATTCGAAAATTTTATGTAAAATTTAGGGGAAGGTCCATTTTTTCTATGCATCTATTCTATGTCTTGTTTCTTGGGACCTCCTAATAGCTCTACTTAAAAATTTAAGAATTTACTCCTTAAACTTAATTTTTTTTTAATAAATGTAGTTGCAAAATGTAATTAACACACAAATTCTTCAATTTATTTCAATTTGTTTTTGTTTTTAGTTATTTTAACTGTTATGACTTGAGTGAAAATTTTTTGGATTAAACTTTTAAAAAATTGCAATTCTATAATCTCGCCTAACTAAGGCCTTGCATGGCCTTTACATCAACTACTATGCACGAAATCTTCAATTAGCATTAAATTGCGAAAATTTGGTTCTTTCAAATGCACAAAACTAGTTTAGGTGAAAAGTTTTTTTTGTAAAAAAAAATTAAATAAACACTGAACTCAATTTCGCCTTCAGTTCCAACTTCCCGGCGTCGGTTTCCGGCTTACAATGTGCCTATTACTTGCCACACTCGATTTTGAGTGTTTTATTTCACAACAACAACAAAAGCAAGCAAGCGATTTTTTCGATTTTGCCGCTATTGTCGTGGTCTATTTATGGCTAAGAAGTTTGTCGAAGCTGTCGCCAACAGACGGCGGTAAATAAATAAAACGACAGCCGAAAACAAATAAATCGAAGCGGGGAAAAGAACGAAAAATAAGCATTTTTGGCTAAACAAAGATATCCTTTTGCCAACAACAAAAACAAAAACAACGTCGTCAAGCCGGTACCCAGCCGTCTGCTGTGTTCGCACTTATGCAGCAGACAACGCCAGTCAGCCAGTCAGCCAGCCAGCCAAGCCTCATCCCGCGCTAGACACACAATTCAAGTGACAATTTTATTCATTTGATTTCGTTTAAACTTTAGCCTGCATTTTTTTTTGTTTTGTTCTTGTTTTCTGTAACACCCTTGCCTGCGCGCCTTGCTTCCCCTGCTCGCGCATTATTTTACGTTTATTTCTTTAGCTACTACTTTATTTCTCAGCTCTTCGTTGATTTGCCGACAGTTATGTCGTTCTCGACGCTGTCGTCGCCCCTCTTTAGCGAGCAAGCGAAACTCATTTAAAAATAATTAAAAGTTGAAAATAATTACCTCCATTATTGACATTTGCCAGCGAAGAGGATAGAGATGACGAGGGTGAAGACGCTACTGCTCCTGGCGCGCCCATAGCAGCTACAGCTGATGACGCCGATGCTGGCGATTGGTAGGCAGTCGATGATGGTGAGGCGCCACCACCAACGCCACTACCGCTGCCGCCGCCAATCGTACCACCGCTACCGTTTGCTGCCGCTGAAGCCGCCGCTGAAGCTGCCGCTTGTGATGCCGAAATCGATGAGAGCGATGAAGTTGCCGTTGATGCAGTGACCGTGGTGGGTTGTCCAAATTTCGTCAGATCCGTATTAGTGCTTTTGGCGGCCGTCACTTCGGATGCCTCATTGCCGACTAGAATTGTGCGTGGTTCGTCGATGGATAAATGTAGCACTCCGGATACTGAGAGTGACATGCGGACGAAAAGAGGAAGAAAATTGAAGTGAATAATTGAATATAAATTGAAATAATTTTAATTAATGGCGAGAGAAAACTTAATGAAAATAAATGAAAAGCAATAAAAAGGAGAAAAAGCCTGAAGGGCGCATGTGCGAGTGCGGGTGTTGTGAACTTACCATAAAGAACTATTGAAATCAAGCCGAGTAACGCAAAAACCGCCAAGCAAATATTGAGCGCACATCGCCAGCGGTGCCAGCGCGCCGCCAAACCTTTGCGGAAGTTCATCGGTGTCGAGTAGTGATGCGCTGGCAGGCCGCTCATAACGCTGCGCGGTGGAAGCACGGGTCCCATGCAATTATTCGTGCTGCGCTCGTAACCTTTGAGTGTGTCTTTTGTGGGTGTTGAGCAGGCGGAGCCGCTTTTATAATCGATGGGTGAACCTTTGTTGATATCTATGGAGTAAAGAGAAACCGATCGGGTATTTGTTAGAAAGTGTTGATCAAAAATAAGCGGGGTGGGCATATTTTGAGTATTGCGGAAGGCGAAATTCAAGTAACAAACAAATATAATATTTTTTATTGCCGGTATTAAATGTTACATTGTTGTTGGGTAAAAACGCGGCATAATGATAGCACAATCTAGAAGGATCTTAATAGTAGATCTAATTGATTGGCCGGCCCAATTTCAAATTGGGCGAAAAAATAGATTTGACTTTTAAATCACTCAACTTAAGTTATGCGTTTTCTTCTTAGCCTTATATCTATAAAAACTCTATATATGAAAAAAAAAATTGAAAATTATTGTTATGATGCTATGGGTACAGTAATTTGTCAAACTTTATTCGTCATCTGTCATATTTTGTTTTGTCATTTGTCATCTGTCACTTGTCATTTGTAATTTGTCATCTGCCATATATCATTTGTCATTGGTAAATTGTCATTTGCATTTTATAATTTATAATTTGTGAATTTCGCTTGTCATTCGTTGTCATTTATTGTAAGTTGTCATAATTCATTTGTTCTATGTCTCATTTGTTATCGATTATTTGGCATTGATCATTTGTTGTTTATTGCCGCCTCTCGTCTGTCATTCATTCAATTTATCTGTCATTTATCAACAGTAATTTGCCATTTGCCACTTGTCATTTCATAACTTTAAATTAGTATCTGAAATATTTGTATTGGGAAATTATTAAATTTTTTCATTTATCATTTCTCATTTAATAATTGTCATCTGCCATCTGCCATCGGTTTTTCTTTTCAATACTTAAATTACTACTTCAATGCACACGTTTTCAGTGCACAGTCTACAAAAGATATAAAATTTTGAAAATACTTTAATCATTGGATGATTCATTCGGAAGCATTTTACTTAGAAGATGAATAGATTTGAATAAATATTTTGTATTCCATTCTGGAACTTAACCAACGAGCCATAATTACGCAAATCTAGAGAAGAAAATAGAGATGGAAAGAATCCTGACAGCACAATAAAAGTGGCGCTAGAATGGACCGCGCAAGGAGGAAGACGGGTTCGTCCAAAAAACACTTGGAGCAGATCAGCACTCCGCGAACTTGCAGCAGCCAATATAAAATTTGAATCTGCAAAAATAACTACTTGATCTTCCAAGTCAGATAGAAAAGATTTGTAGAGTCCCTATGCACCCAGGAGGAGTGAAACAAGGAAGGAAAAAAAATCTCTTCTATCGATTAATTCCCGGTACTCTTTAGACAGAATTCTAATGAGTTTAAGTACTCGAAAAATTTATACTACCTTACACACTGGCCAAGGGCTTACGGGGTTTTTTATCAACCATTTGTTGTGTATCATTTTACTTTAATGCCTTAAGACTACTGCCAAAGCACAATAAAAACATTGCAAAAAGAAGAAAGCGAAATCAATTAAACCATTTAACCATGAAACACACCATAAAAATCCCAGTTTGTAGTAATAGTGCGAAGCTATAAAAAGCGAGCCCAAAAAATAGTACGAAATGTAATCAGAGCCTAGCCAGCAAAAAGTGGAAGGACCGTAAACAAAATGAAACTAAACGACAACTATCGCGGCCATTAAAATCACACCTAATTTTCCGTTCTCGTTTTTCTTGACGAACGAACTACAACCGAAACCGAATAGCCAAATAAGCAAAGAAACTACAAAAAAAAAAAAAGAAATGAATGAATGAATAAAGAAAGGGATTACAGAGAAAAATGCACCACTGCCCAGTAAAGTCCTTTCTTTTCATGTTAATGTCAGGGCAGTGTCAGGAGTTGGGGTTTGCGACTGATCTCCTTGCCATGCAGCGCTGATTGAAGTTGTTCCTGTAGTGAAAAAGAACAAGAAGTTGCCTGGACTGGTGTGAGATATAAATGTGTTACGTCTGCGTCTAGATGACAACGTCACTGCGTTATTGAGCCCCATCTCCCGCACCATGCGTTAGTTTTTGTCATTTTCGGTATGGCAATGCGACTGCTGCTTATCGCCTTTTTGGCTCGAATTTCATTTGTATAAAAGGATTTGCGCAAAAGGATAAACGAACTGACAACGAACATAACCTCACCACAAAAAAAGGGCGCCTGCAATGAGGAGGTATGGAAAGAAGTATATGCAGCAAATAGCAGGAAGGTTAGGGCTAGCGGAAAGCAAGAGATATTGTATGCAAAATTTACCAAATGGAGTACCCTATTTTTTGCTATGCTACTTACATTCTCACATCGACATACAACTACATACATTTCATTGCAAATCAAATGGATTTGCAATCAAACAAAAATCGCACCGGTGGCGGTAGAAAACTGTAGTGCGACACTGGACAAAAAGAAACAGATATAAATAAAAAGGAAAATGCCAAAAAAAACAATAAAAGAAGTAAGGAGTGCCATTGAGCTGGTGGCGCACAAAATGAAAAAGAAAATCCAGGTCCGGATAATGTTGAACAGTAGAAACAAATCATGATGATAATTCGATTATGTGAAGCGCTGGGTCGTCACCACAAAAAAAAAAAGAAAAAAAGAAATAAATCGCATAAGGGCAAACTACGGAACGGTGGAAATTGTGAGACAGCAAATCAAGCTGACACTACAAGGCATAGCATGGGGTAGTGGGGCTGTTGCGGGTGATGCCGTCTTTATTTATGTTTGAGTATCCATGTATGCGCTATTTAAATGTCGTCGTGCCACTGGTGTGGTGAGAATGAGCGCGTGATGTCTGCCGATGTACAACGCAGACAAAAGACACGCAACGGAAACGTGTCTGTCTACTCGTACATGTCTACGTCTGTCTACTAGGCGTATGAGCGACCAAGTGGAAATTCAATATCGATAACATTTCTTTTCAAACAACTTATAATATACTATAGTTTAAATACATGTAATGTGCAAGTAAGAAAGGGGAAGGAGAAAGGGATGATAGCTTAATGCCGCAATATGCAGAAACATGGGAAATCTGCTTGTCCGTTGGAAGCGAGCAGAGATAACAAAAGTTGTTGAAAAAAGAAGCAAATGGGTGTTACGAGCCTAATTAAGTGTGGTTAATGAAATGATAATGGAAATGAAAATGAGAAAACTTAAAATAAAAAAAAAATATATATTGAATTTAAGCGAATATGCATAATAGAGATGAACAAAAGGCAGAGAAAGAGTGAAACATTGTAAAATGATGTGGGGAAATAAATTCTTAAGAGCAAAGTAATTGAAATGAAACGAAGTGAAGTAATGAAATGGCATGAAATGAAATGGAATGAGGCGAATTGGAATGAAATAATGTAAGCAGAGACTTTATAAAGATAAGAAGCTGAAATTCTAGTCAATATATTGTGTGAGAAATTTCACCACACAAAAACTTAATGGTTCCAAATTGGTTCTAATAAGCTCCATTAGGTGTAGCGACATTTTCTATCCAAGTTTTGTTGATGGAACGGTTCGCGATTGGAGGGAGTTAGCTTTGTAAGTACTTTGATATGAATGGAATAAAATAAATTGAAACAGAATGAAATGAAATGAAGGGTAAAGGAAAGAAATAAGAAAAATGAAATGTACGTTTTTTGGTATGATGAGGTGGGATGAAATGAAACGAAACGGAATGATATGAAGCGAAGTAAAATGAAATAAACTGAAATGAAAAGTAAAAGTAGCAAATCATGTCAAATTCAATGGACTAAAGTAGGCCAAGGGGGAATAAAATGCAACAGGGACAAAGTGAAATACATGAAATTGGTCAAAATGATTGAAATGACGTAGAAAGACTTGGACTGATGAGCTCCCTGAACTCGAAGAAACTCAGAATAAGGATTTCTGCATATTAAGCGCCTAATACCGAGTGTTTGGAAATAATCTTTAAATGAAGTGGTTGAAGTACCAGACTGGCACTTTCCAAGTAGCAATAAAGCGTCGTTGCGAAGCCATTATGAGACCTCCAACAGGCAGAAATCTACTGCCAACGAGAGCTGTTGATGTACCGGAAAAGATTGAAGGGATTTAGGTAGACGCACTGCCCTAAGCTGTCGAAGAAAGGAGCACGCAGTGACCTTAATCGTCTGGCTACCAAACTCGGACATTTACACAGAAAATTCTCAAAACTCCCCTTCGCTGAAAGATCCCCACAGATTCTGAAATTGGGAATAAATGGTAAGCCCAGGTTTTCTGCGTGAGTGCCGATCGTTCAATGACCGGTAAGGACAGCTAAGAGTTTGGAAATTGAATGGCGTGGAGTCCCCAAGACTATCTGCGCCCTGCGTCTATTGTAGTGAGGCCATTGGATTTTCGGATTTTCGAAATCTGTTTAAAAAATTTTAAAATTTGGAAACAAAATATTGTTATTTACATAATAGGACTATGAATAAGTTCGTGCGGTTTTTTTCGAAATTTGAAACTTTATTGACGTAAAATGGTTACAAATTTAATATTCAAAATATTGTCCATCGCTTACTACTACTTTTTCCCATCTTTCTGGCAATTCACGGATTCCCTTTGTGAAAAATTCGGTCGGTTTTGCCGCAATCCACGAATCGATCCATTTTTTGACTTCATCGTAATTACGGAAGTGCTGGTCAGCCAGGCCATGTTGCATCGATCGGAAGAGATAGTAATCGGATGGCGCAAGGTCTGGACTATACGGCGGGTGGGGTAGGACATCCCATTTGAGCGTTTCTAAGTATGTTTTGACCACTTGTGCAACATGTAGCCGAGCATTGTCATGTTGCAAAATAACTTTGTCGTGTCTATCGGCGTATTGCGGCCGTTTTTCTCGCAGTGCTCGGCTCAAACGCATCAATTGTCGTCGGTAGACATCCCCCGTAATCGTTTCATTCGGTTTCAGTAGCTCATAATACACAACACCCAGCTGGTCCCACCAGATACACAGCATAACCTTCAGGCCATGAATATTCTGCGCCGACGTCGATGTTGAAGCATGGCCAGGGTATCCATACGTTGCCCGACGTTTTGGATTGTCGTAATGGACCCACTTTTCATCGCCAGTCACAATTCGATGCAAAAAACCCTTTCTTTTGTGCCGTTGAAGCAGTTGTTCGCATGCCATAAAACGGCGTTCAACGTCTCTTGGCTTCAATTCATACGGCACCCAATGGCCTACCTTTCGGATCATTCCCATGGCTTTTAAACGTTTGGAAATGGTTGATTGATCAACTCCCAAAGTTTTTGCAACCTCTTCTTGCGTTTGAGCCGGATCTTGATCGAGCAATTCCTCCAATTCGGTATCCATGAACTTTGGCGGCGCACCCTCGCGTTCTTCGTCTTCCAAGCCAAAATCACCACTTTTAAAGCGTGCAAACCACTTCTGGCACGTTCGCTCAGATAGAGCATGCTCACCATAAACTTCCACCAAGATACGATGACTTTCGGCTGCTTTTTTCTTCATATTAAAATAATGAAGAAGAATTCCCCGCAAAAACACATTATTTGGCACGAAATTCGACATTTTCAAGTGTGGTAAAAATATTGTTGTTTACGCTTCAAATAAAAAACTTATACTGACGTTTGTGCCTTACGACAGTAGCTCTCCAATGAATGTTTGGAAATGTGGATCGATGGAATAATAATCAAGTTACGCCATCTGTTGTAAAACCGCACGAACTTATAAATAGACCTATTATTTTCGAGAACAAATTTAATTCGCAATAGCTTTAATTCTTAAAACACTACACTATCTCGACCGGCTATAAGTGCACAAACTCGTATGTAGGTTCCTGAAAAAGCATCAGTAGACGTAACATGTTGGAGTAGCCCACAGCACTAGCAAAAGAAGGCTAGACGAAATCAGTAGTAGCTACTAACATTTCCATTTGTGGCGTTCGGCAGCGTAATAAATCGGTGTTATAGTGCACACACACGCACATTTCAAACTCACATACCCATACAAATGAGTATCAACCAAAACTTGTCTGCGATTTTCATATGAATATCACTCAATATGTAAATAAATCTACGCATGTATGTTTGTATGTAGAAAAAAATCCTCACATGCATATATACACTCACATCTACATATACATACCATATATACTATGATATATATCAGCTAAATGCAATATCACCGCAATAACATGACTTTTACATTTACCAAGCAATGATATATTTCGAGGATTTTTGCTGTCTGCCAAATGTTATTGCCATTTTTGCTGCCAATGTCATGGTCTGCGGTCGGGCTAAGCACACATACATACCTACGTATCTGCATAGACACGCATGCCCTTTTGTATGTTATACGTATATTTTATACTGCTCGTATACTGTATCACAATTTTTTAATACATTGCCACATAAATAGTTTTTGGGTGCCTAGACAAAGTTTTATTGCACTTCAGCAACCTATCGACTGTGCTCGTATCTGTACAAATACTTTAAGCCGACTATTCAAACATATATATATGTGTAAAAAAGGACAAAAACTCACACAAAGAACCCATACATGTATACACACATACATTCATATACATATACATACGCATATATACTCCACTTGTTGGCAATAAAGTGCTTGTGCGACTTATTTGCAGCAAAGATTTAAATAAGTGCAAAGCAGCATTTGCGTCTCTCCAAGCAGACACAAAATTCAAGTTAAGTTTTACTTAAGTGCATTCTCATTTGAATGCCTGTGCGTATAGTCGTTTTTTGTTTTCAGTAATTTTGCATTTTTTTTTGCCAATTTTTTCAGGACTGTGTTTTACGCTCGCACATATCTTTTCGCACATTAAGAATAGTTTTCTCGTTTTTTGTTAGATTTTTTTTTCTTTTTTTTTGAACTCAACTGTTGAAATTTTATTGCCAAAACGTGTTCAAGTTACTTATGCATGCGTGAATAATTAAAATCCTACGGCTTTGGCGCATTGCCACTGCAGTGCTTTTGAGTCGCATTACCGCATGCACGCACACACATGTATGCATGCATTCTTACAAGTAAAATTTACTGCCATTTTTGACTACACAATTACTTGTGGCTATACTCATGAGTGTATGGGTGGCTGTGTGCGTAAGAGTGCATACTCTCGGGTGCTCTTTAAAGTTCTAACGCTTACTTATGCCGTATTTGTGTTTGAAAATAGTTTTGTGAGTACTTTTGCTTAAGGCTACATTTTCGCACTTTACAATTTGCACTAAAAAAGGATTAGAAGGAATTTTGAGTGACGTTGTTTTTTGAAAGGAATTTTTGTATATTATAAAATTTAAATATGAGCAAAAACCATTTTTAAAGAAGGAAAACAATAATATTTCCAAACTTTTTCTGTTGTGAATTTCTCCGAAGTTAATATTTTCTTAGGCTTAGTTTTTATAAAAATTCTTAATGTGTCTGGCGGAAATTTAATAATTAAATAAAAAAATGTAGTATAGGTAAAAAATATATAAAAGATAAAAAATCAAAAGGAAAATAAAAAGTAAAATAGAAGCGTATAGGAATAAAATGAGTTAAGTTCCTTTAGTAAAAGATGTTTTAAGAAAATTTCATCAAAAACCAAAATCAAAAAATTTTAAATTATGTATGTGACGAAAACAGAACAAACTTCGAAGATTATTTAAAATATAATAAATAATAATAATAATTGCAATTAAAAAAAAAATGGAAATTAATATATATATATAAAATATTTTTCTAGTAGCCTAGTCATCCCTCGGTGGACAATGGGAAACCTCCGAGTGTATTTCTACCCTGAAAAAAGCTACTCGTAAACAACTATTTGCCTTTCGGAGTCAGCTTAAAACTGTACGTCCCTCCATTTGCGGAAAAACATCAAGACGTACGACCCAAATAGGAGGAAGAGCTCAACCAAACACCTAACAGAAGTACACGCGCCAATTATTTATTTTTTTTATTTTAATGTTTTCATCTTCGGAATTGTTTACTATTTTTTGTGCTTTTATTTGCTTTTTTACTTTTTTTTCTATTTTTACCTTAATTCTGAGGTTTTTTTATTTCTTTAATTTTTTATTATTAGTTTTTGGCATGTTCATCTTATTTTATTTGTTAATTATTTTTCTTTTTTAACGTTTATATTAAAAAAATTTAAATACAAATTTTTTTAATACAACCGTATATTTTATTATAATAATATTTGATCTTGTAATTTAAAAATATGTTGAAAATGTTTTTTCGCAATTGTTTACTATTTTTTCTGCTTTTATTTGTTTTATTTTAGTTTTTTCTATGTTTTCTTTATTTCCTTTGGTTTTCTTAACTTTGTAGTTTTTTTATATTTAGTATTTTTTAGTTTCTGGTATTTTCATTTTATTTTATTTTTTAATTTTTTTTCTGTCTTTTATTGTTTATTTATTTTTATTTAAATGCGCTTTTTACGTATATTTGCCTTTTTCAATTTTTTATGCTTCTTAACTTTTTACAATATTTTTGTTTTTCTATATTTATTTAATTTTTTTCTATTCTTCATTGTTTTTTTTTGTTAATTTTTGTGTTTTAACATTTATTCTGTTTTAATAAACATTTTTTAATGTGTTATTTTGTTTTTGTTTTCACAATTTTCCATTATTTTTGTTTTGTATGTTTTTTAATCTTTAATTTAATTTATAAAATTATTTACTTATGAATACAGAAAAATTTGGAACATGTTTTTAAATATAATAATTTATCTTGTAATATTAAAAAAATCAAGCGATTTTTTAAAACAAATGAAAATGTTTAATTATTTATTCAGGATTTTCTTATATTACATTTTTTCAAGCATTTTATCTTTGAAATCGCTTACTACTTTTTTCTATTTTTCTTTTTAACTTTGTAAGTTTTTCTCCATAATTTTTTATTATTGGTTTTTTGCATTGCCATTTTTTTAAATTATATTCTGTTTTGTACTGTTATTTTTATTTAATGTTTCCAATTTTTAATTTTGTTTACTTCTTAAGTTTTTACTATTTTAGTCCAATTCTGTTTTTATTTAATATTTTAAAATTTGTAAGCTCCCGCTATTTCAATAAATTGTTTCATAAGCCTTTTGAGAATTGCAGACATTCGGGACACACTGACGTAAATTTGACGACCTGAGTCGTATGGCAATTTAACCTAAAAGCTAAAGGGCTTTCCAATAACAGGTGTTATTGGTGAGTGGATTGCGGTATTGAGAAATGATTAACGATATTTTATGGCCGGAATCGGATGGTATTGATCTGGACAACGTTTATTTTCAACAAGACGGCGCTGCGTGCCACACAAGCAACGAAACTATCCGAAAACCCGATCTTTTACGGGAAAAGTTTTCGGACCGTGTTATCTCTCGAAGAGGTGATCACAATTGGCCACCGAGATCTTGTGATTTAACACCTTGTGACTTTTTTCTTTGGGGCCACGTGAAAGAGTAGGTCTACGCCAACAGCCCAGGGTTGATTCAAGACCTCAAAGATGGAATTCGTGAGGCTATCGAGGACAT
The DNA here is from genome assembly GCF_028408465.1 of Anastrepha ludens. NCBI lineage: Eukaryota > Metazoa > Arthropoda > Insecta > Diptera > Tephritidae > Anastrepha > Anastrepha ludens. Next base: position 111,528,096 of record NC_071500.1, on the reverse strand, counting down.
AGGGTAGCCACTTTGCAATTCGGTTATGGAAAATTTCATGAAAAGGATATTGTCCTGTAAGCGTAGTCTTGGTGGTCATTTGCCTGGTGTTATTTTCCACTATTAACGGCATACCTTGCTCTTTATAATGAAATAAATACCCGATCATTTATATTAAAAAATTGCAATTACTTTGGATACTCGTACACTCATTTCACGCCAAAGCATTGAAATCTGAAACGAAAAGTACTCGCACTGTCAATAATAAACAAACTTTCACCACTCACATTGCTGTCACTTTCCACAAATGAGGTCAATTATTACTTTATTGCTGCTGTCAATTAAAAACTTTGAAATCTAATGACAGTACCTGACTTAAAATGACATTTTTTCTGTAATATCATTTTATTTTTATGCTCCTTTATAGAGCTTGAAAGTTAGACTTGGAAACTGGGCAACTTCTCCGGAGAGAAGGTGGCAATAGACGACAAAAAGAGAGAGAGAGAAAGAAAGCGAGCTCGGGCATTGAAGAAGGAAATTGACAGCTGCCAGAATTTATACAATTAATTGAAGAAATGAGCGAAAAAGAAGTTAAAATGAGAAAATAACAAAATGGTGGAAAAGACAGCAATAGTTACAAATGTTGGGAGGTAATTAAAAACTACGAACGAATGCGAAACTGAGCTGAACATATAGAAAAAGTTTTCAAACTGCAGTTAAGACAAAAACTGGCAATATTTTCCACTTACTCAAACTATTGTAATATCACGCATACTCACACACACACACACAATTATTTGCGCAAGGCCATACACTTAATGCTAGTAACTCGAATTATGCGAAGAGGGGCTGAGCAAACGCTATACAACTAACTTTTTTTCGACTAAACTTTTATAAAACACAACTTAAATTAACCATACCCGTAAGTGGAGAATGAAGTGGATACGAAAGGAAAGGAAAAAAAAAAATTGATTTGCTACTTACTCGGCATTTGAGGCAGCTGTTTTTCTGAGTGAATGAGCATTTTGGTAGCATGAAAAAAAAAACTGAAAAAATAGGAAAAAAAATTATTTCTTGCCACTTGAGAGCAGCAGTAAGGGCGAATGAGGAGCACTTGGTTGGGTACAGCGCGTGGATATAACTTAACAGTTAAATGCTCGTTTAATATAAAAAGTCAAGTCTTACATACAAAAATACATATCTCGCCGTGAGTCTAAGTTGGTTCGTGTGTTTGCAATGTGGAAAAGTTGTGCGAAAAGTTTGCTTGCGCAAGCAATTAAATATTCGATAACTGATAAAGCAGCAGTAGTTAGTTTGGTTTATATTGGTGGGAGGTCCTGATATTTTTGTTTGCACTCTCTATTCTAAAAAAATCGAACTTTTTACAAAGAGAAACAATCATAGCATATTTTGTGACAATATCTTTTACTGGCCTTCTGCTTTGATATAGAATTTTGCACGCTTGCTAAAGTTATCAGAACAGCTGTACTGGCCTTTTTAGGAAGGCTGTTGGGAATGCTGATTACGGCGACCTGATTGGCTTCAACAGATTTATGTCACTCTGCTTTCATCACCAAATGTATTATCGTGAATAGATAGTAGTCACAGGGTGAAAACACAGCAAACAATTTTTTGTTATGAGAAGCTTCGTATGCTGCGAGCTGGTTGTTTTAAGCAGAGTAGATAATAGTATTAAAAAAAAATGAAATAAAAAAAAAGTTGAAAATCCATATGTTTGTGGATTAAGCATTCATTGGTTTTATGAATCTTATTTGTTGCCGCGGAAAACCAAATGTAGCTCGTCCATTCCCAATACACCCGGCCAAAAAAGTTGAATTTAAATCTGGCGAAATCCGGACAGCGGAAGAGCAAATACTCTCCAAACCACCCTCATCTTCTAAAAAAAAGTCGGATAGTGGAATAGAAAATGCGCTCTGTACAAGTACCATCCTAATCTTCCAAATAAGTTGTACACAGTAGATCATCGATAATGCCCATGGTGCCCATATGTCTCATATTGAACTGACAATCTTTGTCTAGTAGCTGTGGAATTACGAGAAAAATACGCGAGATTTAATATGTGCGTGGGTCTAAATTGAGGCTATTACGAGTTGCACGCACTTACCTACTAAACCATATAAAGTAAAATTATGCCAAAATGCTACAGGAGAAATACCGCCAAAAAAATAAACGCTGCTTGCAATATACCGAAAGAAATTAATCTGTACGTCCAAACATCCTTCATTTCTCTTCGCCATCTCCCTCGCAGTCATTTCGCAAAAGTTTAGTTCGGTGTTATTTAATTGCAATTAAGCGCGTTTAACAAACTCGATTGAACAGCAAAGGCAACAGCGCCACATTTTGGCTTTGAGTTAAAGACGTTTGCCATGTGCAGCAGAGCATGGCACAGCTGACACTCAAGGCAGCAGCAGCCACCACCACCACTTAATTTCTTACTCTACCATTCGCTAACGCTATCACTTCTGGCAGCGCTAATTGATGTGATTTGCGGTTAATTTCGAAACGATACGATTCGATTGCGTTTATATTTGAGTTTGCTGCGCTTGCACTGGTGCATACCAAAAGAGAATCGTTAAACGGCCACACTAAGAGTGTTTCTATGCTTGAGTTTGAAGAGCTGCGGAGCAACAACACCATTAAATGCTGTTTGTTACTCCCACGATTTAGCACTAATAAGGCGTCTGATTGAGCGACGCGTATAATTTTCACTTTTAGTTGGTTTATTTACGAGTGTATATGTATGTGTGCAGCAGGTATATGTATGAGCGATTATTATGGGCGGCATCAGTGGATCCAAGTATTTCTCCACGAGTACACACTTATGAACTTATACAGCCGTGCAGAGATAGAAGTAGTTATCGAGTAATTGCAAAACTTGATTTGTGGTATCGGTTATTTAGTGCCGAAAATTTTGAATCGAATACCAGCATTTTGGGCATAAAATTTGCCAACAAAAAACCAACAGCGTGGCGTATAAATTTATGAGAGGTTTTCTGCAACTGATGGTGCATGTGGCATTTTCTCTTTTAATAGCTGTTTTACACCACCTTCGAGAGGTAGATGATTTTTAGGAAATAATTTTCATGACATTCTAAAGTTTTTCATTGCCTGTTGAGAAGATAGGACCACTAAACACTTTTTTTATTTCACGCTTCATATGCGTAGCGGTGGTGCAATGTAATTGCAGCGAGTGCATGAAAGCTGGATAGAAAATATGTCTATTAACTTTATTTGATAACACTTACATTTTGCTTGGAATACTAGGGTGCTTGCCTTTCGAAGCTGATTTATGCCGACGAACGAAGTGAACCATTCAACATTTTCCATTCGGACTTATTTCTGGCGTAAAAGTTGAAGTTTGAGAACATAGTAGAATTTTCTGAGAAATATTTTCGTGGAACATTTTAACCCGCTATATCCCTCTGCTAGTTGAATTCTTGGTCCTTTTCCGCAAAAGAGACAAAAAGGGGTCACCTATTTTCCATAGATCCGCTGAACACATCATATACCTAAAATGTAGGAATCACAAAGTTTCCCATGCTGCTGTAAAATACGAATATGCAAAGCCTAGAGCCGCCCTAAATTAAAAATCGCGTGCATTTTTTTGTCCTCTCTACCAGAATCCACGGCCTGCAGCTTGTTATTTTTTTGTGCTATACGGGTATAGTGCAAATGGCTAGGTAAATATTTTTCTTTTTTCCAAGGTATTCTTCAAGAAAAAATGTCTCTAATTCATAATTTTTCATTCATTCATTTTTAAATGTAAGCCACAAATTGGGTAATAAGCCCTTAATGAAAATACATTCAATCAATAAGTGAAAACCTAACGAAATTGCGAAGACATCTTTAATTAATGTGCAGCGAAAAATTCTTAGAAAAACCCCGGCAGAAATAAATGAGACAAAAAAAGGAAAGCATAAAAAAACTGCGCTGCGGTATTTTAATTAAATTGCTTTGGCAAAATTTGATTGATTTTTTTTTATTGGGTGAATAACAGAAAAATATTTGAAAAGGCGCTTATTTGTGTTTGATTGCTTGTGAAGCAGGTTTGATGGAGGTTCTCTGGGTTAGATCCTTCTAACTCAAGCTGATGATGTCGAAATTGGGCAACTCCCCTGAAGAAATATAGTCAACTTGTGTGTGGTATTTTCTGCATATTCCCCTGCCCTAAAAAATCTTGGTAGCATAGTTTAGATCCATGCAACGTGTGGCTACCACAATATCAAAGATTTAAATTTTCGAACTACTTAGTTTTCAAATGGCAATCACTTTTAGATGGACTGCTCCATTAATTATTTTTCATGCAGAATTTTCTGAGCGTCTTAAAATTAATTAAATTAAAATTAATTAATTAAAATTAAATTCTTAAAAAATAACAAAAATAAAAATCAGAATTTATACTATTGTACATTATCTGTTCACGATGTTTTTTAAGCATCGGAAAATGTCACTTGATTTAAAAGCTTTCCAAAGGACATTTCGCGATAGTAAGCGTTTACGAAATTATTCCAGAAATATTTTCAATTACTTTTATGTAGTAAAATTAGTTATTGTTTATCACCACTTGTATTAGCGCTTTCCGCACTCCAGAGCTTGCCAGTTGCTAAGCGGCTAAGCCGCTTGTGGTTTAATCAGCAAATTTTCACAACATAAGAAGTTTTAACTTAATACCGCATGCGAAGAGCAAAACTTAGTGCACCTATTTTTATTTGCTTCTGTGTATATTCTTCGCAACGAAAACAAACTTTAATGCGCTTCAAACTATTTTCAAGCACACCAAAGATGAAAACTTGTTAAAGAAAGCAAAATAAAGACAAAAAAAAAAATAATAATACAAACTTGAACTAACCAGAAAATAAAACAGAAATTAGTAATAGTTTCGCAAAATGATGAAATGAAATTTCGCTCGAAGCAGTTAAGCAGCTGTGAAGCACTACGAGTAGATGCAGCTGAGCGCGCCTTCACCACTTGCACTTGCACTTGCCTCGCTTCGGCACCCTTTGCGCGCTGTCTGCTTTCACACTAATTAAATTAAAATCCTTACGCGCATTTTCCGCACAAAATCAAGCGGGAAAATTTTAACTATTTTCCAAGTGTTGCTACATCCTTTTGCTCGCACCAACTCGAACTTACGAGTTTGCATTTTCGGCTAAGTAGAAGTAGAGGCGAAAAGGCGAAGTAAAACCGTGAAAAAATAAATAAAATGAAAATTTAACAAGCCTCGCCTAGAACAGCAATTCGCAATTAATTTCTACAACAACGCACTCGAAACTACACGCATCTATGCACGATTACAAACATACAAATGGGTTTGAGTGTGTGGAGGTAAAAGCGGAGCGCAAACTATTTCGTAGTGTAGCGGCTTAAGTACTTGTATAAGTAGAAGTAAAAGAAGTAAAAGACGAGGCGCACATAACGCCAATAAAATTGCTGTCAAACGTTCAAATGATGATGTTGATGATGCTGCCGATGATGGTGATGATGATAAAGGCGGAGGCGAAAATAGGAAATTAAGTACGCGCTGAGGCAGTTTGTTGGGCGTGAGTGTGTGAAAATGCAGTGTGTGAAGTAAACGAAAGTAGTTAGGCGTTGTTGTTGCGGGTGTGGGCGTGGCTGTCATACAATGCTCATTAAATACCACATTAAGTGCACACTTTTAGGCGCTGAAGCAACAAACATGCTTTTGCCAGCAGGCAATGCCGCGCAGCAAGTGGCTATGTGGGTGCAGTGAAGAGCTTGAGAGTGCGCTCGTGTGTGAGGCGAATTGAGTTTTAATTTATTTTCCAATTGAATGCACATTTTTATGCGTTTATTCAGTTTTTTGTTTAAAATGTGTTTTACATAAATGTGATTTTTTGTTATGCTGCTGCCAGCATATAATGTAAGGGAGCAGAAAGTGCGAGAGTTGTGAAAATGTCTAAGATTTTAGTGCAGGTAAGTGAGAACAGCGCGCGTAAGTGAGCTTCTTTGAAAACGAGTTTTTTGTTTTATTTTGATTGAACACAAACCTCCTTTAAGGCTGAAGAAGGCATTTGCTTTGTAAAGCTACTTGAACTGTCTTCTCTTGAATTTTTCAAAGAAGTTTTTAGAACATGAAATCGTCTTTTTTTCTATGTGTCTTACTCAATGGACATCAAATGTGTGAATGGTATTATTAAAATGTAATTATGCTCACACACATACATCGAGGCGACACGTTTTGTGAGAAGGCGGCAGCTGTTGTGAGTAGGCGTGGAAGCGATTCAGGAACGATTTAAGAAAAACGTTTAAAATAATTAAATAAATTAATTATAATTAATATTTAGATAATAAATAAATTTAATATTCATTGTGTGCTGGCTTGTACCTGACAAATGCACATAAAATAAAAAAAAATATATGGAGAAATTGAGCGACACCAGCAAGGAAAAAAATGTAAAAAAAATCAACTACAAACTTGACTAAAATTGCCTAAAATTATATATTTAATAAGCTATAAAACTGCATACCAAACATCTTCTTGGAAATTTTAATTAAAAACCGTGAAATTGGGTTGAAAATATTGTGAAATTTTTTATAAAATTTGAAAATTTGATTGCTATGGTTTTTATTAGACAGTGCGCTATAGTTTTATGCAAAAAAAAAAAAAAAAAAGTGCAAACAAGTACAAAAATGTGAAAAAGTGTAAAAGAACTAATTTTGGGAAATTTTAGGGTCTTTATAAAAAATGTTACACATTTGTTTTTAATAAAGCGTAGAGTATATATATATATTCTTTTTAGCCACCCTAATGTACATATTATATAAGTATTATATTTGTTTTTCTAAGCTCACACGCTCAGTGCTCTATGCGCGCTTTCAAAGTATTCAATGTTTACTCTCAAAAACACTTAATGTTGCTACCTTTATGAAAAAAAATTTAAGTGAAGCAATCAGGGCGTCAGCGCTTTTGAAATTTTACAGTTATTTTAAAGCTTTACCCTTTTCCTTCTGCCACTAAAAAAATGTACACCTAACTCCTTTTTAATGCTTACTTGTTTATGCATTTTCACTCGCTTTCTCATTCCTTCCGTTATTAGTCCCTTTTATGTGCCGCTTTTATGCAAGTAGGCGCATAAATTTTTATCGCTTTAACACACAACAAAAACCAAAACCAGAACGTGTTAATAAATAAGAGTGTTGCCACAATTCGTGCGCTGTTATGCCTCTGCATGTATGCGTGGGAGTGTGTGCATTCTCATGTTGCCGCATTCCTTACTGTATGTAAAGTTTATTGCTGCTGTATGTGAGCGCTTCCTTTTTCCGCGGCACGTAACATTTTTGAGGCTAACTGTGTTGAGCTTGGCTATAAATTTAATTGATTTAAAGTATTGTGAATATGTAAGTAATAATTTTTTGGTGCACACCGTGCCTATGCCTGCTATATGAAAACATATCCTTTATTTGACTAAGCAGTTGTAGTCAATTTATGAGGCTGTAAAAACGTAGGCACTATGGAATATTTTTCAATTAAGACTTCTTGTTCGACTTAATGTTATTTGGGCAAACCTCTGTTTAGTCCTGGTAAAACAGCAATGAATATAGTTTTAATGCCTTTTTAGCGTACGAAGTTTATGCGAATATTTGGATATTTTTAAATTAGGTGAAGTAAGTATAAGTAAAAACCTGCAAATATTTTCCACTAGTTGTCTTTAGTAAGACGTCATGTCTATGGAAGTATACAAATACATTAAATAGGCCTATAAGACAAGCGATTTAAAGGTAAAATTTCGCTTAAAAAGTTCTGGAACAGTTTTGTGTTTGGGGAATCCAGTCGGGTGGTACAGCGTTGCAGAATGAACCAAGAAAAATAGAAATTTCGATACTTTCTTCAGTACCACTCCAATCAATATGAAAGTTCGGAGTAGACAGCCAATAAAATTTGTGCTGTTGATATACCCAATATAAGGCCTCTTCTTTTCGCCAAGCATTAGCAAGTGGCGAATGGATGAAACAACTGCTTGAATAAACATTTCTGGGCAGCCTGGAATGGAGCTGCCTAAAATTACATTCGTTTGGAAGGACTTAATGTGTAACGACGGGCAACACAAAAAGACGATTCGCAATGTTGAAGAACTAAAGTCTCCCTGCATAAACGCGGTATAATGAAACTCTCTTGAGAGAGAGTTGGCAGTTTGTTGTAGCTTTCGCATTCAAATGTTTCGTCAAGTGAGTTGAGCAGGGAAGTGCCGAATATATGCAAGAGGCCTACAGTATCGAAAGCCAATATCAAGCTCCAACGCTTTGCCTCTGATAATATAGATATTGATGAGAGATACGTTCGACCAATCGACGAAAATGTCGATAAAATTGTGCAAATCGTGGAGTCGGATCACCATGCAAGCACTTACCCATTGCCCAGAAACTAAAGATTAGAAAAAAATGGAAATAGTTATTCATAGCACCTCATTATTTGAACTACTTTTACCCATTTTTTGGTTTTTTGAATGCTCATCAGTTTTTTTTATAAAAGTATAACTCATTGTCTAACAAAAGCTATAAATTGAAATTTGAAGCTCTATACAAAAAATATAAATATTTTACAAATACTTTAACATAGTTTTATGGTTTTTAATTAGAATTTCTAGGAAAATGTTCGATGTTTGAAATTGCTAAGAATCCCTATGATTTTTGATGAATTTTATTCCTTGAGAGAAAATGCACGACACCTTCAAAGAAAAAATGATCAAAAGTCAAACAGAATTTGGAAACTCCTCAAATACACTTTACACTGGTATTCAAATGCAGCTGTAGTAGCCGAGTGGGTTGGTGCGTGTCTATCATTCGGAAGGACAAAGGTTCCAAACTCGTGCACGAAACAATAAAAATTTTGTCTAATAGTGGATGCTCGTCGGCGGACAATGGCAAACTTCGGAGGGTATTTCTTAAATTTCCATTTGAGGAAAAACATCGAGACGCACATCACAAATAGGAAGAGGAGCTCGGCCATAATTATATATAAAACCGACGGCATTTATTATATTCCGTATGTTAAAAACGGCACACTCAGAAATTTGTTGAAAACTGATAAAAAAAAAAAATAAAATAAAAATAGGTTGAGTGTTTAACAATTTTGAAGCTTTGATTTATGTGGTTTTCCTTATAGAATTAAATATATTTTTACAAAACAATAGTTAACATCTATTTGAAAAGGAAGAAAGTATATATATAAGTATAGTATATGTAATTAGTAATCTTATCATTATGTCATTCTCTTCTTCTTCTTCTTAACTGACCGCTTACGCAATTTTGGCCAAGTTTAACGAAGCGTGCCCGCCATTTCTTTCTCGTGCTAACCGGTGTCAGTTGGATACATCAAGTGAAGCCAAGTCCTTCTATGTCACTCCCTATACTTAATTTCATCGTCGAAATAAAGCCGGCAAACACTCAGAACTTTTTAGTTCACCTACAAATCACCACCACTACGAATCTTTCATTCTAAATCTTCGATACATGTTTTCAACGCATTTTGTTTTTGGGACTTCGATAGTTCATTTTAGGTTCTTCCTTTAACTGATTCGTTTTTCAATTTCCGCTTTGTTTTCACCTTTTTTATCATATTTACAGTTTTTACGCTGCGCAGCGCTGATCCAGGATTATTTTTTTAAATAAATTTATAAAATATATGAAGGAAGCTGAGCTACTAGGCCATTTTGCCCCGCAGACGTCACGGATCTTATTATGTTTGGCTAGGATATAATTTATGATTTTGATCGTCATGATTGAGTAATCTTTATGAACCTTTTTTATTTTATTTTCTTCTGTTATTTTTAGTTGACTTCATATAATTTTTCTTATCTACTATTGGAACTGATTTTTCCTTCCTAACTTGCTTTAACTTTTATTGCAATTTCCACTTTACTTTTAATCAAATTGTATTCTTACCTGAAATGGATTTCGAAAATATCTTCAATTTACATTTTTTTAAATGTTGTTCCCTATCCATTCTTTTAACCTTTTTCTCTCCCACTGAAAATTGCATTTTTTGGTTCCACGCAGGCAGCACAAATTCTCATTAGCATAAGAACATTTTGAATCCGCAATATAAAATAATTTCATATATTGTAATATTTATTTCTTTATGCAAGAATCACACGGCAACCCCGTCGTTGCCATAGTTACCGCAACCGCCAATGATAACTAAACCGACCACCTAGAAGCACGTGTCAGCTGTCTGTCGACCCTTTGCTACGGAGTGCTTTCGATTTACACAGCGGTTCAATAAAGCATAAGGAGAAGGTAAAAGAAAATTTACACGAAAATCTTAAAATTGATGAGAAGTCATTAAAAATCACATAAATCAAGTAATTTCGGAAAGGCTGCAAAGCAAGAAGTCAAGCAAAAATAAAATAAATAGTAATGAAAAGAAAAAAATGCCAAGATACCAAGCCATGGAAGCGTTAAGGAAAGGCAAATGAAATATCCGACGATCTAAATTGCTGAATGTGGCTGGAGAAAAGAGAACAGAAAGAGAAAAAGGGGAAAGAGCTCGTCCACTGTTAGCCGAGAGGGTGCCGGGCCGAAATGATACGACGCCTTGAACTCAGCATTGGCTAGCAATCAAGTGTGTGTTGGCGTATAGCAACTTTCTTACCTTGCTCGCTTTTTAGATGTTGTAGAAACTTTGAAATGATTTGCATGCAAATTAATTGCCTGCTGTCTTAGCACTTCTTCCGGTTTTACCATCCAGTAACCGGCAACCAACTACCGCCACCGGTGGCAAGTGCACAAGCCAGCGCCGTAGTAGGGTGTTAAGCTGCACCGCAGGGCAACAAGCACTCGCTTACTTGCTTAGGGTTTATGGAGCAACGAAGGCAAGTGAAAAAACCATGGTGAAAAAGTTAAGCACGAAAGATAAGTCGTATAAATTATAGCAATTTAATAAGTTCTAAATACATGCATCCGCATCCGAGCAACCCACCGCAATGCTGGAGCTGTGCCACCCCTACAAGCAGAACAACTAACCTGCCGACCTTCGAAGTAACGAAAAATTGCGTGCAAAGCGAGAAATAAATGCTGAACTCAGGAAGTTTAATGTTAACCTTTTTATTTTGCGAATTCCAAAAACTTTGTATGCATTTCCAGAAGATTTTGCAGTGTCAATGTTTCCTTTAGCTGAATACTGCTGCGGCGGCTCAACGTGCGGGAAGGGAACAAAATTGGCAATTCTAAAGCATAAATGAAGAGGCAAGCAAATAAAGAAAGAGAATACGCTTGGGGAGTCAAAAAAAGAAAAAGAAATGCACACAGACACAAAAAAAAAATGAAAAAAAAAACGCTGGGCGCAAACGAGATTCCTATGAAAAGGAACAGCAAATAGTATTTAGTTGGCCGGTCACCCCTTGTGAAAACTTTCGTAACTTCACTTTGCCGCATAAGGCACAAGAAGTGTGCTCGCTTTGGCACAACTAAAGATACACACACACAAACTTCTTAAGACAAAATTTTTCGCCGATTAAAATTGTCGGTCGGACATTAATTTTATGTCATCGGTGGCTTTTGTAGCGCAATAACAACAATTCCGATAATAAACAACAGCGAGAAAGTGCAAAACCAGAAGTAGCAGGGTTTACACCGAATAAGTCTGTTAAAGTTCCCTTTGGAGGTTTTGTTGCAGGAAGTTAAATGTGACCAAAGTTTCTATGCGACAATTTCATTTAACCCACCACTAGCCGAACAAAGCGCGCAGGCAAGTGTGAAAATAGAACTTCGTAAGCTCTGCAAAGGTTGAAAGGAGACACTTCTTATTGTGGCATTATGAATTGAATAGAATAGAAATGAATATAATAGAAAAGGATAGAACTCGAGAGCTTTGTTTCATAAAAGTGCTAAAGGTGAGTCACAATGCCAATGTCGAAGGGGGATATAAGTTCTAGATTTTGAAGCTTTTTCAAGCAACAAATCTCCTCTTTGTAATATATTGTCGTGTTGTTGTTTTTGCTGATGCTTTTGCTTACTTGGATTCCCACAGCATCAGCGGGTTCGTTTATTTTGGTATTTAGGTCGCTGTGTACCACTTTTGGGGTTATTCGGCTCATTAGGACGTAAGCAAGGGAAAGCGTAAGTCTTATACATATATATACACACACATACTCATACTGTTAAGTATTAACAGGGACAGTTAATGAGTTGAAATAAAGTGTTGGTAGGTTGTTAAGATTTACAACAACTCGAAGAGGCTTAATGAAGAACAGGATATTGAAAAATTAAACGAGCAGCGAGTTGTGTGAAAAGGCGGGAGGCGGAAGTGAGTGGGCACCGCCTGAACAGCGGTGGGAGAAGTTTGATAGGCGCAGGAAGCTTACCGGCCTTCAAAGCAGTGGAAAGCTGTTTATGTTTACTATTTAATATTTTGAGATGAACTGCTTTAGTGAGCTGAAGTTTTCTAGTTTGTAGAAAGAAATGATTGAGCAGTTTGCGATTGATGACAAATGAAGCTGTGAAGTGGTCTCCGAAAATGTAACGTATGAAGTGACCAGTTAAAAACGATAAGAAAAAAAACTTAAAAAGAACAACAACAACGTAGAATATTAAATTAATAATAAAGACAGATACCAGTATTTTGAAGCTACTTTCAAGTCATTTTGTATGGAATAGCAAATGGGTTGCTAAATTTTAACGCGGACTTTGAAGACGATCCACGTAAAGAACGTCCAGCAACAAAAACCAGAAATGACTGGAACAGATTTAGTAGAAGCCCTAGGCATCTCAATGGGAGGTGTAAGCAAAATTTTGACTGAAGTATTAGGTTTCCGACAGCTGCAAAATGGGAGCTGCATTCGCTAACAATGGAAGAAAAACCCATCCGATGCGACTTTCTCAGTAACATTTAGAGTGTTTTCGAAAGGATAACGTGGATTTTGTGCAATGTATGAGACTTGGGTCCATCACCATGATCCTGAATTAAAACAAGAGGTTAAAGAGTGGTGTGAAGCTGGTTAGTCGGCTCCGAAACGAGTTCGTATACAGAAATCGGCTAAGGAGATGCTAGAATCAGTTTTTTGGGATGTGAAAGGAATTTCGTTTGTGGATCAAATCAAATAATGTGGTAAAACAATAAACTCTGAATATTATTGTAATATTTGGAACAGCTGAAGGGGAAAATTAGTGAAAAAAGACCCAGTTCGCAAAAGAAAAAATCTTTGGAACAAGTATGGATGTTCAGGGAGACTATATTGAATAATAAAGTGTATTTGATACTATAAAGTTTTGTTTTTCTTATCGAACCGCAAAACTTATTGAACAACCTAGTATATTTTGACAGCTGGAAGCCATTGGTAACTTTCGCAAGTTCATCACAAAAAATCGGAGAAGCTATTATGGCCATGGCTATGGCTATTACGCCGTATATTGAAAAATATTTTACCTGAATTTCGCCAAACAATTTTGAAGTTTTTTTAAATGATTAGAAAGGATTGCTTACCTATAAAGAGAAGAACAAAATTAACATAATTAGTTAAATAATTTGAAAAAAAGTATAAGTTTATAAGTGCACATGCAATACATTCATACATGTACGTGCCATAATATTGTACCGAAAAAAATAAGCCAACATCAGACAAACTGAAAATTGGCGATTTTTCTTTGAAATCGTGGAATCCTTTACCTACTTAGGCTTCAAACTGAGTAGAGACCATTCAACATGAATGGGAGAATCCATACGGCGAAACTCTTCATTAACGAAACTCTTCAAATCGGAACTACTAAACAGACAATGCAAATTTATGCTGTACAAAACCAGCATTGGACGAGGCTTATGCTAATTGAAGCAGATCAAGCAAAACTTCAAACCTTTGAAAGAAAAACACTTCGTACATTTTTGGAGTTATCAAAGATCACGGCGATTGGCGCGTAAGGTGGAACGATTAGCTACCATAAACCAGCTTAAAAATGGCGAAAATGTTATACGTTTCATTACCGTTTCGCATCGGTTAAGATGGTCATATAACAGGAATAGATGGTACGAGGGCGCAGAAGAAAACTGTAGAAGCCAGAGCGTTCAACACTAGAGCGAGGGGAAGACCTAGAACGAGATGGCCCGACGAACTAGAGGAGGACATCAATAAACTTGGGTTAGGTTAGGTAATGACGGTAGTCGGTCCGATCAACTCACTTAGGCCTTATCGGCTTATCGCTTTCTTGAAAATAAATAAATAAGACACCGGAAGCTTATTTATTCATTTTCAAGAAACCATTTTATGGCTCTTATGAAGCGCAGGATTGGTCCAATGGCCACGCCGGACTTGGGTTAAGGAATTGGAAAAAAGTAGCAAGCGAGCGTTTTCGTTTTTTTTTTGTTGTTTTTTTTTCTATGCAAGAATCAAAGGGAGTTTTTTTATATTTTCATACGTACATACATATATTCATATCTAAATACCTACACATAAATAGTTCCGTATTTAAATATACTCATAAGAGGCAAGTGTGAGCAAATGCCAGCACTTTGCTACAAACTTGCCCGTTGGCGATTTTCACACATGACTGTCACTTGCATGAGCTGGAGCAATTTTGAACGCCAAAGAGAGCAGTAAATGTATGAAAGCACACGCACACAAAGAAAAATCTTTAAAATATGTAGCTTCCCATTTCGTACACGAAGCTGTTAAATAACTTTTACAGATCAGCAGCGTTTTTCTTCTGACTATTCTGTAGCTACATTTGATTCATATACTCGTGTGTATGTATGCATGTGCATAAGCGCACACATACAAGCACATACATAAGTGCGCATTTAATTGGCAAAAATTGTGCATATCAACCCAAGTGGCTTGACGGCATGACCCTGAGCACAGATTAAATAGTAATTGTATTTATACAATACACACACATATATATGTGCCCATTATCCGTTTGAAATGACACTTCGGAAGGAGTAAATTTTTATTTAAAAAGTTAGTTCAACATTTCGTTCACAGTTTTGTTATTTCCGTACGCAAGTTTCCGCTTGCCACATACCAATACCGCTGCACATGCACACATGTACATACATGCACATACTTGTTGGTGGGAAAAAAGAACTTAATGATTTTTTATGTGCGCGTGTATGTGTGAAGCATTTTCCACATGTTCGCACAATGATTCCATTTCAATTGGGTCTGGACATTTTCTCGCTTGATCTTGGCACGACAACTGCCATGCACACACACACGCACACACTGGCGCAATTTATACTTATATTTGACTTTTTTGTTCCCGATTTTATTGAAAAACTTTCACAAATACTTTTTTCACTTCATTTTCATTTATGTAGTTTTATTTTTTACGTTTGACTACAAATTTATTTCCAGGCAAAGTTTTGAGCTTGGGAATTTTTCTTGCTTTTACATTTTATTTTATATTTACAATAGTGTTAATGGTTATTGTTATTTGTGGTTGTTATAAATGTGCACATGCATATGCGCATACCAATAAATACGTGCTCACATGTGTCATTACTCACACGCATACACACGTACATGCGTACTTAGTGACCACAACCAGCAGGCAGTCGCTGCAGAAAGTCGCTTGGGTGGTGCGCAATATTCGCATTCTGTGGAAATGTTGATTACTATTTCGTAATTGTTGCATTTGTTGTATGCTTTAAAATTGTCCTATGTACGTGCGCTACAACACAATTTACCACAGCCTGTGTTGCCTTTTATGAACTCATGAAGTCCTTTCTTTTTCTTTTATTTAGTTTTCGTATTTTTTCACAGTTTAATTACATTAAAATAGTCGCATAGGAGGAAAAAGTTTGGCCATTTAGTTTTTGTGAAAAGTGATCGAATTTCGGAATCTCTGAATATAAGAAAGGGCTGGGGAAGTGAGGAAAAGTATAGCAGAAGCAAATTGGACTTTTTAAAGATATGTAAAGCCAAATATTAACAAAAACAAGGCCAGGTAGATTCTTAAAAAAATTATGAAATTCGGGCGAATAGCAGCTGAGTTATAGCCTCTACAGTGACAATGCGAGGCTCCTTTGAAAAGCCCACGCAGAAAATAAAAATAAAAAAAACGACTTAATTGTATTATTTTTCGACATAGTCCCCTTTTAGGCTCATACGCTTCGTCCAACGCTGTGCTGAATGAAATTGATATGTGAAAAGTCAAGGGGGAAAGGAGAGAAGTAACAGAAGCAAGAAGATAGGATAGAATAGAGAAGTAGAGGTATTTAGACATGTGAAAATTATCCAGATTCTTTGGTAAATCTGAAAATATCCTCCAGTTTGAAAAAAATAATTTTACTCCTTCTCATTGCATCGGAACCCAAAATTCGCGGCCTGGGTCCAGCAAATGCAGGACATCCACAGAGAAAATGCTTAGTCCTATCTGCCTCCTCTAAGCAAAACAGGGAAATCTATTGTCCAAGTCTGAAAAATAGCCATTCGTTTCTGTAACCAGCTGCTCGTTTGAATGAAATCTGTTTCCCGCCAGCTATTGCTTTAAATAGTAGTCCGAGGGATCCGAAGGAGCAAAGTCTAAAGAATAGGGGAGCTATGAAACGATTTGGAACCATTTCCATTAGTTTTTCGTCGACAACTGCTGAAGCGTGAGCTGGAAAATTAAAATTACTGGAAATTCGATCGAAATTAAAATCGAGGAAGTCTCGATTCAAACGAGTGTAAAATACAAAGAAATGTACCAATCAGGCTGAAACTTGGTGCCTGTTCTCTCAAGAGATGCTACTAAATAAACAAAACCTTGATATGCGCCAGCAGTGGCATCTCCCTGACTTTGTGCGGACTTTTCAAATCAATCTCGTATGTTTGTGTGAACGGCGGTACAAAATGAGCTCAGGTTGCTTAAAATACAGTATGTTAAAAAAGTACAGCACAGAGACTTTTTGAGAAGTTTTGCTATTTGTTTTCTTATTTAATTTCTAAAACTCTTTATAAAAATGTGGATCATATTTCTATGAAAACCATATAAACCCCAGTTGCCAACTTTGTGTAAATATATAAAAATAAAAAAAGTAATCAAAATTTCATACTTTTTAATCAGAATGAGACAAATTTCTAGTACGCAGTTTTATAGCCGATTAAATTTTGGTTCAAGTTTTAAGTCGCTCAAATGATTTTTCACAATTTTTTTTTTGCTGGCGGTCTGGTTTCTTCATTAAACGATAACATAAATACTGAGCAATATGTTAGCCAACAGAAATTCATGATTATATATGTCTTTTATTTGTGATTACACCCCTTTTGGGTGTTTGGTTAAGCTCCTTCTCCTATTTGTAGTGTGCGTCTTGATGTTGTTTCACAAATGGAGGGACTTACAGTTTTAAGCCGACTCCGAACGCCAGATATTTTTTATGTGGCTCTTCTTCAAGGCAGAAATACATTTTACTGAGATTCGAACCTACGCACTCTCGAATGGTAGTCACGCATCAGTTCTTTCGGCTACAAAATCCATGATTACCGCAGTTTTTATCAAATCCGTGCTGATGTCTTCACTGAAATTCATCGAATTGGCTTTTTCGATCTCAAAAATATTAATTTATAGCAGTTTGAGTGAATATTTGGGTTACCGAAAAGTGCATGCCAATTTGTGCCGTTTTAGTTGATTGCGCTAAGCTTTGGCTAAGCGACGCTTATCGTAGTTTGACTGTCAATCAATTTGCCTATTTGTCTGACTTAGCAAAGACATTTACCTATTGAAAAAAATGCATTTGCTTATGAAAGAAGAAGAGACTTTTGCGAAGTTAGAAGCCAAACAAAACACAAGTACCTGTATTGCCTCAAGCATGTTTTGGGTGAAAATCTAACCCGTTCATTTGACATTTTTTTAGGTTATGCAAATTGCTGAATTAAGGCAGTAGAGGATTAGTTGTAGTTACAAAAAATAAAAAAAATTGTTAAAATTAAAGTTCT
This sequence comes from Anastrepha ludens, assembly GCF_028408465.1. Classification (NCBI taxonomy): domain Eukaryota; kingdom Metazoa; phylum Arthropoda; class Insecta; order Diptera; family Tephritidae; genus Anastrepha; species Anastrepha ludens. Next base: position 111,510,229 of record NC_071500.1, on the reverse strand, counting down.
TTTCCGCACACAGCATTACATTTTCAACAGAAAAACTCCAATAGCTTAGCGCAAAAATTCGATATTTATTTTCGATATTTTTTTTGTTGTTTTTTTTTTTTAGTGAAACCTTTAATATTTAACCGCTTTCCTCTGATTGCCAGGCATACATGAAGTTGTTTTTAATTCCAAAATTAATAATTTCCATGGCTGCCTTACACTTTTCAGCCAAATTGAGTACTCACAAAATTTTCTTTTTTTTCTCCTTGTTTTTGCACTAATTTTAATCCAATCTACTAAATTCTCATAAAATTATTCGCACTTGCGGGATTGCTTTTAATGAAATTCTGTTATAGTACATTTTACTAAGCACCACAAACTCTCCGAACTCTACTCGTTTTATGGCGTAGACTTTTTATTCACTCTAAATACGACTTCCCTGAAACTCAGCTAACATCAAAATTTTAAATGAGTTTTAGCCGTGCAGGTATTAGAGTGCACAAAAATAAAAAGAGGAAAAAAAATAAAGCAAAAAAAAACTTTTTAATTAACTCATTACAGTTGAGTGGCTAACGTAGAATTTATCATGCAATTTTAGGTTTACAAAATTACAAAATTTTACCACAAAAATGTCATAAATGCAACACAGCATTAATTATCGAATGTATGTATGTATATATGTATGAATGTAAATGTATGGATGCTGTTGTTATCGCAAAAATCGTTATGACATATTAATCATGCTGGCCGGTATGCAATTATGCAACAATATTTAGAAATATAATAAAATGTTAGCTATGCAAAAAATGCGCGCAAGTGCTGCGCCTAAAAGTGTGCAATGCCTGTATGTGAAAAGCTGAAATGTCAATTAAATCGCTTCGCTGAAAAATCGCCATCAAAATGAATAAGTTAATTAGAGTATGCGCAAAATAATGTAAAAAACGATGCATTAATTGGAAAATTATATATGTATGTGTTTTTGTGTGCGTAGATATGTATGCTAAATAAAGTAATTCCGATAATTAGCAGCATTTTGGTGTTGCGCTTAAATTTTTAATAAAATTGCATGTTTCGTTAACACTCGCGCGCGGTCGAACTACGTCGAGTTGGGTTAGAAGGCTGAGTGGGATTGCTAAACTCGTGCAAGCGAACTTGTGAAATACTTTTCACTCGGCCGAGGGCATATAAACGTAAACTTTGCGAATAGCAGCGTGATTGAAATTAAAAGTTAGCTTGTGAAATGCTTTCAACTTACATAAAAAACACCCGCCAATTAATTATCTCAACATTTCTCGAAACTAATCACATTATGTTAGCTTTCTCTTTGATTCCAGCTTATTTGTGCATTACTTTTTAAATAACTGTTAATTAATTAATTTGCATAACGCAGTGCTTTTCAAACATTTTACATTCTGTTAAAAAGTAACGAAACTTGATCACTTAAAGAGCCTGTTTGAAGAGATTGTCGAAATTAAAAAAAAAAAAACAAATAAAATATAATAAAAAAAGGATACTGACAGTAAGGAAGATTTTTTAGCTCTTAAGCGGCACTTCATAGAGCAAAATTTTGGAAAAAGATCAGATTTCTGGATGGAAAAATTCAGTAAGTTTCACACCTCAATAAATCGCCATTTCACAAGTCTTTCATTGTGAATGAATTTTTGGCTTAGAAGCCAGGAAATATAATGAGGCAACCACCGCAATCATCTGATATGGTCTGCCTGATTAAATAGTCTTTAAAATAAAAATAATAATAAAAAATTGGCGTGCACACTTCTGTTAGGCGTTTGGCTGAGCTCTTCCTCCAATTTGTGGCATATACCTTGATGTTGTTGCGTAAATGGAGGGACCTACAGTTTTAAGCAGACTCCGAATGGCAGATATTTTTTATACGGAGCTTTTTCATGGTAAAAATACTCTCGGAGGTTTGCCATTACCTGCGGAGGGGCGACCGCTATTAGAAAAAACTTTTCCATTTTTTCCTTTCATGCGCGGAGATTCGCACCTACGCACCAACTCATTCGGGCACGGCGGCCGTCGTTTTTTTCTCTTTCTAAAACTCAAATTAGCTGTTTAAAGCATCCGTTTCCAGTAGTTAGAAGACGCAACCTGGAATTAGTGGCAAGAGCTGAAGTCGGTTCAAGAAGATGCGTTTGAAAAATATTATAGCGACTGCTTTCGTTCTTTGTCATGGGCTTTTGGAAGTGGTCTATTTCAAGGCAATACAACAAATATTTCATGTTTCACTGACCCATTTATGACAGAATATATAATGTCTCGCTTTTTGTTAGAGAAAATTTTGTGATTAAAATGTATTTTTAACGTAATCCAATTTTGTTATCCTTTTTTTTAAACGGTAATCGATATTTTACGTAATTTGTAGCTGCTTAACTAGAATTCGCACTAGAATGTGCGAATATCGCTATCAAAATTGCTGGTATATAATTAATAACATTATGGAATTTGCCAGAGCGAAGTAAAATTTATTCTAAAAAGCAAGCAATGCAAAATAAAAAAAAAACAGCAAATAAAATTTTTGCATTTAATAAAAAGTAATACAAACTTATGTAGCTAAAAGTTATATAGCTTTTCAGTGAGGATTGATAAACACGGCATTAATTATGTGCCGTTGAATGAAATTAGTAAAAAAAGCAATAATTTCTATTTTTTACCTGTTTTGCCTGCATAATAAATAGTTAATTAAAATCATAATAGTAATCTCGTTTACGGCTCATTTAGCAAATATACGACAGGCCTGATGGCCACTCGGCATTGATTTATGTGTAGCTGCAGGCTTAGTTGTGCTTAAACCAACTAAAGTAAAACAACTTTATTGGGAGTTTGGCTATTTCGAATTGAATGGCATACAAAATATAGAAATTAAGATTTGTGGCGTACCTTTGCGTGTCACGCTGGAATGTTTAAGAGACTTTCTGTGTCGTGTTTTTATGCATACACAAAAAATATTTGTAGAGTTTTGGGCTATGAAGAAAATGGAACGCAGCGCTCGTAAATATTATTCACACTGTGATGTAGTTGAGAGAATTTACGAATGGACATTGAAAGTTCAAAATGACTGATAAAATGTTCGGAAATCACAGCGTGATAAACTTGATGATGATACAAATTCTACATCTCTTGTTTCCCAGTATGGCCAAACTTATTTTTTACGGTCTCGTGAAAATAAACTATTAGTTCAAACTGGCGCTGGAGAGGCGAGATAGGACTTGCTCCGCATCAATGGTTATCATCAGGCGAGTGTAGGAGTTTACACACCTATACTTGGCCTCCTATTTGTAGTATAATTAATAGAATTGATGAATAGACAATAATAGTAGGAACTGATCTATGAAAAGAGCGAGACGACACCGAGGTTTGCCATTTATTTTTTGGTGGGTGAGGTAGCGTTCAAAATTCCGTCGCACTTGCAGCGACCGTCGTCTACTCTGTCGTAAAACAATCCCTCCTCTCCTTCTGGGGAGACACCCCCACTTATAATTATCCAAATCACAGCAAGATTTCTGGTGTCTATAAGAGAATTTACGAATGTACAAATCAAAAAAAGAAAACACTTTTGAAATGATCTAAATTACACTGAATATAAAGTGTGAGGAGCAATTTACCTATGGAACGACAGAGATTAGAGCGAGGTTTTTGTTGAAATAAGAGAATGCATTCGCCAATTCGAATGTAATACCACTCATGAATGGATGGAAAACGACAGTGAATATAATAGATGGAGATCGATTGATACTCTGCCCAATCCTTAAGAAGGGTGATCCAACAAACCGCGCAAATTACCGTGCGATTAGTCTTATTAACGTTGCATTCAAGGTCTTATCGAGCGTATTATGTGAGAGACTGAGGCTCATTGTCAAATTACTGATTGGACATCATCAGTGCGGCTCCAAACTTGGTAAATCTACTATTGACCAGATGTTCACGATACGCTAAATCCTGGAGAAAACTCACGATCGACAAATCGACATACAACACCTTTTCGTCGATGCTTTCATAGTACAAATAGCAACGGCCTCTATGCCGCTATATTTGACTTTGGTGTGCTCGAAAAGCTTTAACGGCTGTGTAAAATGACATTAACCGTTATTGTAAGCTCTGTCAGGACCTGAAAGGACCTCTCCGAGCCGTTCTATACCAAGCGAGGTTTCAGACGAGGCGCTTCACTTTCGTATGATTTCTTTAATCTCCTACAAAGAGCCTTGCAAAGAGTCCTCGCGTCTTGGACAACAGGTCACTGCTGGCGATCGCGAATTTGAAGTAGTGAAGGGCTTTGTTTATCTAGGAACCAGTGTTAATAGCTAGAACGACGTCAGCCTAGAGATTAAACGAAGTATAACTCTTGCCAACAAGTGGTACTTTGGGCTCAGTAGGCAACTGAGAAGTAGAATCCTCTCTCGAAAAACAAAAACAATGCTGTACAGAAATCTAATCATCCCCGCCCTTGTATATGGCGTAGAAGCTTGGGCGATGGCGTCAACTGATGAAAGCGCACTGGGAGCGTTCGTGTGAAAAATTCGCTGAAAAGTCTTTGACCCTCTTCGTGTAGGGGAGAATGAGTTCCGTATCGGATGCAACAGCGAGCTGTAGGAGGTATTCCGAGATGTCGACATAGTGAAGCGTATTAAAATACAGCGGCTGCGTTGACTTGGGGCCGAGGATGAACGAAAGTGCTTCGGCACGGCAGTTCTTCGAGAGGAAACCCACGAGTGGACGGTGAGGTAGAGGAAGACCTAATCTAAGTTGGGACATCAAGTGAGGCGTAACCTGGCAGTACTGGGTGTCACCAACTGGCGCCAGAGAGCACCGAACCGAGCTAGATTGCGCAACCTTTTAGATTCGGCCAAATCCGACATACCGTTGTATCATTTCTTTTGATCGATTAAAGGATTATCCAAATTTAACCCAGAATCGCTATTTGGCGCAAAGGAAGAAAAAAATGTATGTGGTTTTGCGCACTCAGCGCCCGACTTTATCTAGGACGCTCTGGTTCTTAATTATTTGTGGACCTGTGTAATCATTAGCGTAGTTTACTGTAAATTTACGTAAGTAAATTAAAAATACGCCGAACATTTTGACAGCAATGCGCAAGCACAAAAACTGACGAGCAGCAACAATGCAAAGTGCAGCCAATTAAAAGCAAAATAAGAAGAAAAAAAAGAAAGAGTAAAAGTACAAAACAATAAGAGCATAAATGAAAATGAGCGAATGCCTGCGATTGTCAGTTCAAATGTGATTGCAAATGTAAAACGCATAAACACTTAAGTAAGAAAATGTGCAACGATGCACGTAGTAGGTGGCATGCAACCGAACAGTGGATGCGCCATATGAACAGCAATAAAGTGGCAGTAAGTGGGCGGAAATGGCTGAATGTCGATAAAAGAGCTGGTTTGCGAAAGCGCAGCGCTGCAGCGTAATGTGTGCGTGTATGTGTGTGTGCTGCTTACTGCTGTGTGCGTGCGGTCAAGCTGTCACGCGTCGCGGCAATTGGACATGCAAGCGCTTGAGGAGAGCAGAGTGCAGTGTAAATTTTCACACGATGCGTGTGCTTGCAATTTTTCCACCTTCGCCCTCGACGCGCATGCACAAACACACAAGCATGTGCGGCATGTGAGAGCTGCTATAGGGCAACAAAAAGCAACAAAGTGCTGAGCAAGACGGCCACTTCGACACTTGTGACAGTTGAATGGTCACTTTTTTCGTTTCGCACAAAATCTCACACAAATTTGCATAGTTGCGTGTGTGAGAAGTGTGAAGTGCGCGCGTAAATGTGTGCCAGCCGGTGCTTGTGTACGTGCGTAACTGTCAGTGTCACTTATAAGGACACTTATAGGACTATGAATAAGTTCGTGCGGTTTCACAACAGATGGCGTAACTTGATTATTATTCCATCGATCCACATTTCCAAACATCATTGGAGAGCTACTGTCGTAAGGCACAAACGTCAGTATAAGTTTTTTATTTGAAGCGTAAACAACAATATTTTTACCACACTTGAAAATGTCGAATTTCGTGCCAAATAATGTGTTTTTGCGGGGAATTCTTCTTCATTATTTTAATATGAAGAAAAAAGCAGCCGAAAGTCATCGTATCTTGGTGGAAGTTTATGGTGAGCATGCCCTATCTGAGCGAACGTGCCAGAAGTGGTTTGCACGCTTTAAAAGTGGTGATTTTGGCTTGGAAGACGAAGAACGCGAGGGTGCGCCGCCAAAGTTCATGGATACCGAATTGGAGGAATTGCTCGATCAAGATCCGGCTCAAACGCAAGAAGAGGTTGCAAAAACTTTGGGAGTTGATCAATCAACCATTTCCAAACGTTTAAAAGCCATGGGAATGATCCGAAAGGTAGGCCATTGGGTGCCGTATGAATTGAAGCCAAGAGACGTTGAACGCCGTTTTATGGCATGCGAACAACTGCTTCAACGGCACAAAAGAAAGGGTTTTTTGCATCGAATTGTGACTGGCGATGAAAAGTGGGTCCATTACGACAATCCAAAACGTCGGGCAACGTATGGATACCCTGGCCATGCTTCAACATCGACGTCGGCGCAGAATATTCATGGCCTGAAGGTTATGCTGTGTATCTGGTGGGACCAGCTGGGTGTTGTGTATTATGAGCTACTGAAACCGAATGAAACGATTACGGGGGATGTCTACCGACGACAATTGATGCGTTTGAGCCGAGCACTGCGAGAAAAACGGCCGCAATACGCCGATAGACACGACAAAATTATTTTGCAACATGACAATGCTCGGCCACATGTTGCACAAGTGGTCAAAACATACTTAGAAACGCTCAAATGGGATGTCCTACCCCACCCGCCGTATAGTCCAGACCTTGCGCCATCCGATTACTATCTCTTCCGATCGATGCAACATGGCCTGGCTGACCAGCACTTCCGTAATTACGATGAAGTCAAAAAATGGATCGATTCGTGGATTGCGGCAAAACCGACCGAATTTTTCACAAAGGGAATCCGTGAATTGCCAGAAAGATGGGAAAAAGTAGTAGTAAGCGATGGACAATATTTTGAATATTAAATTTGTAACCATTTTACGTCGATAAAGTTTCAAATTTCGAAAAAAAACCGCACGAACTTATTCATAGTCCTATTATTAAAATGTGTTTGCGTTCATGGTGCAATTCAAATGAACAAAAATGTATAAAAGAAGAAAGGACTGGAAAAAAATGAAATTAAGAGGCGCGCGTTTAAGTGACAGTTGTCATTTATGTCAGCAAATGAGCTGCCCGCTTTAATGAAATGAAAATTTGCGTGACAAATTACACACAGGCATAAGCAGCCGTCGTCCAATATGGCGCCAGTATGTTTGTGTGTGCGTATGTGTTGTGACAGTAATTATGGCCTCATAAAAAGTAATTTATATTTAAATCAAACAGCTTATAATTTCATTATGTTAATAATAGTTTTTGCAACCTGCCCAATTATTTTTTAACTTTTTTATTCGTAATTTTTTTCAGCCACTTATGGCGTGCAATTTCATTTCTACAAAAGAAAAAAACGTAAAAAATGTTTGTCAACAAGCCAGTTAACTTACTACCAGCTGCGTGCATAGCAAAAATTTTAATTACAAAAGCAAAAAGTGCAGTTACCCGCAGTTGCTAAATATGCATGATCACCTGGCCAAAAGTAGTGTGACAACTGCGGCATCAGAAATAAAAATAAATTTCGAACACGAAGCAATTATGAAAACAATGCTATGCCATTCTGTAAAAGTTTACGCCTCTCTTTTAAAAAAATAACCCTAAACTTTTTCACTAGCTGTGGTTTTACAGTAAAATGTTCAGAAATTTCGCACAGTTTTCAATGAGCATAGCTTTCGATGCAAAAAATAATGCTTGTAGGCAAAGTATGCACCATCAGTTAGTTTTTCGGGCCACTGCTATAATTCTCAGTCGATGTAACCTACAAAAAGTATGAAATCGTTGAATTAAGTGAGAGCTTAAGAGGGGTTTAAACCTTTAAAAGTTGGCAAGCTTTGTACAAAACAACAGGTTTTTCCGATGCTAATAAGCCGAGATTTTTGCCAAAGAATCCATTTATAATAAAAAGTGAGCCTCTAAAATAAAGTGAAACTGTAACAAGTCATTCAAAAATAAAAATGGAATCATGATTGGCTCTAAAAACTCGCAGGATATCAAAAACGCTACATAAAATGATTTTTCGCTAACAGGAAAAATCATCTCATCGTATAAAGTACGGTAAGGGCATGGCATTAAAAGTTTCGCTTTTGATGGACACAACGAACTCGATTCTTCTTTACGGATGCGAAATATAGGCAGATTCGCTAAGGGTGCAATGCCGGCGGAAATCTCTGCAATCTGAGTTCTCAGAGTGGCTTCGTCATACAGAACAGTATCTGAAGCCTAGTACAAGAGCAAAACGGGGATGGAAGGTAAAAATCACAGGAATCTCAGTACCACACTTCCCCGATATTAGAGTTCACTTCACACTTTGGCAGGCAAGATGGAACTCTGAACGGTACGGTAGATGGACAGCGAGACTAATACCCGATCTAAAGAAGTGGGTAGAAAGAACACACGGTGAGGCTAACTATTACCTCACACAGTTTTTGTCCGGACATGGGACCTTTCGCAATTATTTGTGGCGAATGGGAAAAGTGAGCCTACCAAATTGCATATAAGGAGATATTGAGTATGATGATGCGGAGCACACCTTTAAATGTGAGACGTGGAACATAGAGAGAACAGGTCTGCAACGAGCTATTGGAGTATTTACACCTGAAGAAATGATCGAGAAAATGATAATAGAAAAAAGAAAAAAAGAATGCCGTCGCAAATTTCGTGGAGGATAATATCCGAAAAAAGAAGCGTGAAATGGAAAGTTATGCTGAATAGCATTAAGCATAGGTTTCTCAAAACAGGCAACCCTGGACATATGGTGAGTAAGTAAGTGTCCTTCTTAGGACGCCGTCTTGGCCCTCTACCTCGAAGCAATCCGGAAGCAGTTCCGGGGTGGAGGGAAAAATCCAAGAGAAGAGGAGCGATATTTTTAGTGGAATCACGACACACGTAGTAGCGACGGTTACTATATGGTGCGAAGGCATTTTTAACCCAACCTCACCGCAAAAAAAAAAAAAAGAAAAGAACGTGTAGACGCTTTGATGGAAGCGTTACCCCAAGCGAACTATACACCAGACGCACCAGCACACTAGCTTACATCAATGAAGAGCTGCACTTGAAGGACAGTAGACGATGAAGAAGAAGAAACAGATGATTGATGAGAAGAAGTGAGCTTCAGATGATGATGAAAAAATGAAGAAGATCATTCGATGATTAGTTTGACTCAAATACCCGATGACTTGGAAAAATGTGTACGTAGTAATGGCCACTGCTGTGAATCAAATATTTCTTGTCATTTTCTAATCGTAAACTACTTATGCAAAAAACTTTGATTCACAGCTGATTGAAATAAAAAGAACCTAAAGTTTCACCAGTGAAAGCTTGCTTGCTTGATAGGCTAATTGAAATGTAGATAACCTAAAGTTTAACCAGTGAAAGCTCGCTCGCTCCATAGGCTTTCCCGTCTTAACTGAACTTGTGGAAACACCTGCTACAGAGCACTCAAATTCTGCAAATGTTGCACTTTTTTTGCTAAACATATTAACAATTCATCTCCGCTATAGTTTCCACTACTTCCGTTTAAATATCATTACTAGTTAGTAAGCATTTTGCGCTGCACAATTAACTCATCTAGGCGTAGCAGAAATGTACCACAAAAAAAGAAAAATATAAAAAAAATCTTAATTAATAATGCGCCAGGATAATTACGCATACAGAAAATATGCCATGTAGGTGTTTTCAGTTTACGTGAATGCATTTTTTTTTTCACATTTATTTTGCAAACCAGTAGCCTGTCAATTCACTGTGCATTGCCAAATCAGGCATGCATTAAATTGAATTAAATTAACGCAGAAAATTTTATCATTTTTAATTAAATTTTTATGACACAAAGCAAGGTTGAAAAAACGGCACGATTATTTCATTATATTTTTGTTATTTACTAAATAAATTGGTGAAATGATTAAAAATGCTGGCAGTTAATATTTCGCTGCCTATGGATAGACTTTCATTAGCGAGTTTATCGCTTCAAAAGTGCGCAAAAGAGGTGGCGCCAGCAGCTTATTTTCAATTATTTGTTTAACATTTTAAGTACAGTCGTGCTTGAGGACTAATCAAAGATAGGTGCATCATATTGTAATTCTCAATAGGCTTATGAAATTTGCCATGCAAAAATAGTTCAAATTCCAACCTAAAATAAGCTCTCAACAGCAGCTACTCATACGTCAGAGCCGACACGACTAGCCAACAGTGAGGCATTTATTGGTGACGATGGGGGTGGCAGAGGGTAAGCAAGGGAAATGGCAGTGGCTATAGCAATAGTCAAGAAGAATAGTATTGAAAACTGCCGAATATATTTCACAAAACATTCATCTATTAAATGAAATGATTTAATTAGCAGAAAGAAAATTGAAATTCTTCGTAGCTCCTGCCTGTGGCAGGTGGAGAAGTAATTTTTCGAAGCTTTTTTCCAGCACTCAAAAAGATGATAATTTGTAAATTTCTATCATAATTTCATAATTTACTGCGTGCTGCATGCAGACAAAGTCATTGTGGCATGCTATGCATTTTTATAATTTTTTAATTGGCTGTTGCTGAGGTGCATAAAACTGATTTTTTGGCGTGTATCTAAGCTATTTGATTATGGTAATTTTTATTATTAAATGTGGATAATTGACATATTAATTAGTAGCCAAATGCATGCGAAACGCAGTTGACAATGGCAACAATTATTGACCGGTTGGAAATTAAAATTTTAACTTAATAGGAAGCTGGAGGTGAATGGCGCCGAATAAGGCCAGTTTAGCGTTGCATTACCCGTAAAAAGAAGAAATGCATGAAATGTTGAAAAAAGCAAGCAAAAAATTAAAACTAAAAATCAGAAATTGTAAGCTATGAGTGAAATGTTACAAAAACACACGAAAGAGGTACAGTAAAAATTGTTAAAATAAAATAACAAAGAAAATGTTACTGAGAATATGAAACAGTTGGTATTCTTTGCATGAATGAATGAAAAGTATGTATATGAAATAAAATACTGGGGAGAGAGGGTATAAGAGTATATGAAAATAGTTGATTTGAAAGTAAACAAATGAGAAAATGTCTAATAAGTTCGGGAATTAATGAACGTACGGGCCTGGAAAAACAATTTTATCACCTTCAAGCCCATATATGGTACAATGATGGATCGAAATTAGAAGATGGTAGACCAGGGGCGGAAATCAATGAGTCTAAATTAACCCCTTAAGTGGATATGGCGTGAGTCGCCGGCAAACATTTTCTGTGCCAAATTCGACATTGACGGGCTATGCCCGCCGCATATTTAAATGTTTCAGAAGCAGTAGTAGTAAATTTAATAAACTTAAAAACAACCGTTATAATATTTTAGTTTTATTTTCTGACTAGCAAACACGGCCCCCTTCGCTGGGCACACTAAAATAGAATAGATATGGTTTAGAACAGAAAATATATGATTTTCATATTATTTATTTCTTTATTCTTTATTCAAGCGCTTTGGCATAAACAATATTTTTTGTTTTTCTATTTGTTTTTGAGTAAATATAAAATATAAATTGAAAATCAGGAAAAAAGAAGATTGTTTTTAAATTTCAAATCAATGCATATGAATAAACAATCGTCTTTTTTCCTGATCATCCATGAATTTTTCGTTTCAATTTATATGTTTTATTAAGCATTGGAGCTTTTTTAACCATTATCCATTTATATTTTTCAAAAAAAAAAAAACGAAAAGAAATTTTTTTTCCACGAACACATAATTTCATTCGGATTTCACATTAAATTCTCAAATTTCCTAAGAAATTATTCACTGTTCCAAAATCCACTCCAAAAAATTCACAAACAATTTTTACATGTTGCACTTACGTTTTTTCCTTATGGTATCCAAATAAGAAAGAAATATTGACCCATTGTAACTCACACTGTCAATTCTACAGTTCAGTTCCGCCCCAAGCGTTAAAAAAGTAAGCGACATTATGGCTGGTTCAAAAGAACGCTGTACCCGTTGCCAGTGCTCCGAATTACAACCAAACTTTACGAAACCTATTTTCAATACTTACTTAACAATGTGCGTAAGTTTGGTTTAATTCGGTGCAAAGACACGGCGGGTCCACGTTTTGGCATATATTTCGAGACCCTAGTCATCAATAGGTATGAAAATTACCCCGTATTAAAGCACTTATCAACAGCTTTCATATCTTTTTGATATCCATATTGTACAAACACATTCTAGGGTCCACGTTTTGGTCTCTTTCTCGAGACCCTAGTCACGGAGGGATGGAAATGAATCTGAACTAAAGCATTCACCAACAGCTTCCAAGGTCACCCGGGTCCACGTTTTGACCTATATCTCGAGCCCTATTTCCAAAATAAAATATAATCCATGTTACTCGTGGATGATGTAGATTTCGAATGGTGAAAGAATTTTTAAAATCGGTCCAGTAGTTTTTGAGCCTATTCATTACAACCAAACAAACAAAGTTTTCCTCTTTATAATATTAGTGTGGATAACACCCGCACAGAGTTGCATTAAAATTAAATAGTCTGAGCACGCATGTTTCTTCGAAATTAAATCGTAAGGCAAAGGGTTAAAAAAAACCGATTCCAATTTGTTTCTACCCAACTATCTTTCAGGCAGGATACATGCCATCGAGATATGTGTGGCGGAATGTCTCTTTAGGAAAATGAGAGCAACCCACCTTTACATACTTTCAGATAAGCAGGCGGTGTTTTTGTGAAAATATTAAAAAGAACCGCCTGATTATCTGAAAGACACTTCACAAGACTCTATACCAAAAATTTTCAGCATTGCATAAATCTGAAAATTATTAATTTGTTTTTCAAAATTTTTTCAGTTTACTTCTTATTATACTCAAGCCTACAATTAACAGATATTTGGAAGAATTGATGATAATGTTCAAAATACTTCGATCATTTCACATGGAATCGCTCAGCTTTTTTACGAATAGGACCATGAAACTAACTAACGCTACGCTTAGGTAATCGACTCAGGCTATGCAAAATACTCTTCGACTGCTGCTTTCTTTTCTCCATAAAAGAAGTACAGTCTGAAAACTTTGGTCACACGAAAAAGTAATTGTTTTCATAAATTAGTTGTGAATGAGTTGCGAGTTTAAAAATTTCCCGAAACGGTACTTAAGGTCCCATTTTGCAACAATTACCAAAATCGTTAACAAATGCAATATATTCTTGCGCCGCACCAAATGGCCGTTATAAACATAACAGCTCATTATCTGAACATTTTATATACACACCCATACATACACATTTATATAAATCGTATCGCATATGAACTGCGAGCGAGCAGCGAATTTCGATAATGGCGAAATTTATGGTCGAATTCTTAATATTGGCTAGTAGTCGAGAAACAATAAACGCCATTACACAATAATCAAAAGTAGCAAAGCAAGCAACAAAAACCAAAAATCAAAAAAAAAAAAACGAAAATAATAAAAATAAAAAACGAATTGAGTGGTTAATAGCAGCAAAGGCTCCTTGACACATTATCGTCGCTGTCGTCTTGGCAATTTCTTTGGCATGAAAATCGGCTATCGAAAGCCATATCAGGCAGCAGCAGCGAAAAGTTTGCGGTACTTCATTTTAACTTCGCCGACGTTGTGAAATGGCGGCAAAGAAGTGCGAATAGACTTTGCTGCGAGCAAGCGTGCCCTTGCGAGTAAGCAAAGATTGAGTGAGAGCGGCATGCTTTTGCCTTATCTACGAAATTGCGCTTTATTACCGGAATGACCCTTTTGCGACGGAGCGCCCACGCAGTACAGAGCTGGTGCTAAGGTAACCCGCGGGAGTGTGGGTTGCCAGCCATAAATGGGCTGTGCTAATGAAACGCTAAGAAAATTATAGGCGAAAAAAAGTGTATAGTATATTTGTTAAGTGCCGTACAGCGCCTTTTCGTGATGAGTGTTTTGTTTTATTTGCTACCATAAAAACGCGTATAGAAAATGGAGTACTTTATTTATAAGTATTTGCTTGAGAAACTTGGAACTTGGAACTTCTACCATTTGTTTTTTTATTTATGTTTATTTGCTTATTTACTTAGCGAACTGTGTTTGGGAATTCACTGCATTCTTTTACTATTTGTTATTGGCTTATTTTTTATGGTATTCGCAAAATAAGGCGTTGGCCAAATGCATGCAAAGGCACTGAACTTGTGAAACACTTTCGCAAGTGTTTCAAAATGTGACTGTATTAACTTTAGTAACAGTAGATGCATTCGTATCATTGAACTTATGAAACAGCACAGAAAGCTGTATTTATGCGAGACAATTCGTGCAACTGAACTTATGGAACAAAGAATCAACTGAACTTTATTGATATCCTTTAACATACAACTGGATTTGTGAGACACTTTTGTATGGGGTTTTGATTGTGTGCTGTAGTTGTAGTTGAGTTGGTTTGATGGGTGTGTGTGTGTGTGTTTGCCGCCTAGGTGCGTTCATTCAACCATTCCTCGATTCATTCCCTCATTCCACTACATTTGAACGTTGGCTCGTTCTTTGGTTTCCTTTAGTTTATTACTCAATTACAAAGCCATCAAAATCTCAAAGATAAATGAAACTGATAAGTGCGTAATTTATGTTTGGATTTCGTTTTATTTTGTCATTAGCAACAAAAGTATGAAACAGGGCAAAGCAAACGAAATGAATTGGTTGAATGAATGTAATAAATGTGCAAAATGAAGAAGGTGGTAGTGGTATGGCGGCCATTGAAAAGCAGGACACTCAAGACAGAATTCCATAGAATGAGTAAGAAAAACGTGTTTGGGCAAGTACAAATGAAGTAGGGAAGTATGCAGAAGCAAATACGAATGTGATAAGATTTCTGCAAAGCAAACACGCGATACAGCGCATTTTGTCTTAGAATTCGCAGTTCGCTTCATTTTCTTTACTTTTTTAATTTATGCTATTGCAAAGTTTTACGAGCGACAAAGGCTAAATCGTATAAGTGGCGTTATAAAATGAAGCGTAGAGATTAGAAAAGCTATACAAAAGTAATGTGCCAGCCAAAATGTGCGCGCTTGCGAGCCTAACATTTTACTTATTTGGTATTTCCATTACTTTTGTATTCGTTTCTTTTGTAACACAGATCAATTTGACACGCGGAAATTATTTTCGATTTTCTAAATTAATTTTTACACTGCGCCTATTTGACGACTGTGCCAATATTTTTAATTAAATTTCAGTTAAATGAAAAGCCCGCATGGAGTTGGAGTAATCATAATCGGATTGAATAGAAATTCCGCCTAGTCGTAAAGCATTCACAATTAAATTCTATAGAAATGTGGAAGCGTTAGTAGGTAGTCGCGCGTGTGCTAGGGCATTCAGATATCGCTTTGAACGTTACTTTGCTCATTTCCAGCAGCTGAAAGTGTCTTTGTGTGTGACGAGTACAAAAAAATCAAAAAAAAAAAATAATAAAAAATAAAAAATTGTAATCTCCCATTTCAGTATTCGATTTGAAGGCGCATTTAATAGCATTAAGCGCCAATACCAACTACACACCGCATGCCGTTCATATTTCTATAACTTTCAAATTTCCAAAACGGATATGAGCGAGTCAAGTTGTGTTCTTTTTGAAGCGCCTAAAAATATACAATACTAGTCTATAAATGAGATTTGTGCACTTCTGATTGGTTGACCAGCAGCGGAAATGAAATATGTACATGTATTTGCACACATACTTAAATACTTGTATTAATACCTACACACACACATATATACTCATATAACAAGCAACGTAGCGTGAGTTGTTGTGCGTGTGTGAGTGTGCGTGTGTGTGGGAGGGAAGCTCCTACTCGCTCTCGTAGTGGGTAGTCAGCATAAAGCCCTCCTACCCCTTAACATACGGAAGCGGATATTACATTATGCGGTTGCCGCATGAAATTGACATTTTACATTTCACAATTTGCTATGCAATGCAATTCTATTTTTTTTTTTCATTTTATATTATTTTTTACTCTTACATATTATTGCTGCTCTTGCATTTTGCTCATTAACGTCACTTATAATTTTATATAATGCATTTTTTTACGACCAATGTTAGTTTTTTTCTATTTTTTGCAATTTTCGCTCGCTGTCATATATCATTTTCGCTGTCATAATTATCTGAATTTTCTAATAAAATTCATGAAAATGCTATTCCATAAAAAAGCTATTAAATTCTGTCGGTGACATGAATTTTGCGATTAATCGAATTTGATAAGCGCACTAGCAAATACCAGCAGCACCCGCATATTTATTTGTGTTGGTGTAGTTTTTCATATAAATTTAGTTTTCAGTTTTTTGTTAAATATGGCATTTACGTACATAAAATATGTAGGCGTACGCTTGGCCGGAAGTGAAAATTGAAATTGTCAGCGAATAATAGGCAGGAAATGCAATTAATGGCGGCAACATGTTGCCAATGTAGATTGTTACAGATCTCGGCTCGGTGGCGAAAGGGCTTACGCTTTTAATTTAAAATGAAAATAAAAATAAAAATTTAAGATAAAACTTAGTTTGGCAAAATTAATTTGGCTTAATTTGCTTAATTTTTATCGTAATGGAAATCTAGTTTAATATTTTTTAGTTTTAGCTTTTAATTAAATTCAAAGCATTTTAATGCTGTCGGATTTGTGAATGAAAATATAAAATAAAAGTATAAAAAATAGCAAGACTTTAGGTGAGGGTCGATTAGAGTAGGACACCCAGAGACTTAAATAAAGAAAAGGTTCATTGAAAAAGTATAGAGTAAAGTATAAAGGTATGACTAAATATTAGTGGTTATGAAAGGCAAACCAATGTGTACCAGCGAGAAAATTTTATAGACGGCAAATTTTAAGGCAGTACCTGAGGCATATACAGGAACTGAGACCCCCAATATTTAAACCTTATTCTTCCTCATTGTTCCAAGACCGGGAAATGAATGAACCGACCAGATCCATGTAGAGACTAATTAGAGAAAGCCTTCCGTCGCTCAACTGGTCATCTTTTGACAAGGCGCTTGAAGAAAATTAGACTCGACAGATGCAAGCAGCTTCTTTGGTAACACGCGGTCAATGGCCATGAAAATATTCTCTTCACAGATGAGAATATTCTCACTGTTGAAGAAGTTTTGAATAAACAAAACAACAAAATCTATGCCAAAACTTCTGAAGATGCAAAAATTGTTGTTCCAAGGGTTCAGCCTGACCATCTTCCCTCATCCGTAATAGTTTGGTGGGGAGTGCCTTGTAAACGCGTTACATCTCTTCCTCTCTGCGAAAAAGGGGCAAAAGTATACCAGGAGGATGTCTTAGCAGGCGTGGTGAAGCAGTTGAGCAGTACTCTCTTCAATGGAGGGCGTTGGATCTTCCAGCAAGATTCCGCTTCAGCCCATAAGACAAAAATTACCCAGCAGTGGCTAAAAAAATATTCCTGGGTTCATAACCGCAGAAGATTGACCGTCTGGAAGTCTAAATCTGAATCCATTGGACTACAGTTTGTGGTCTGGATTGGAGAACTTGGCCTGTCGAAGACCTCACAGAAATTTTGAGAGTCTCAAACAATCTTTGGTTCGAGCAGCGAGGTCAATATCCATCGAAACGGAGCGTGTTGTACTAGCTGAGGGGCGTAATCGTTTGAAGGCTTGTACAGAAAAAATGGTGTCCATTTCGAATGAAAAGTGAATTTTTTTTAAATATTTGTATGATTAAATAAAACTAATTTCATTAAAATATCGTAGACGATGGAACGATGAGCTGTATGAGCTTTACGACGACATAGACATAGCGCAGCGAATAAAGATCCAGCGGCTTCGTTGGCTGGGTCATGTCGTCCGAATGGATACAAACGCTCCGGCTTTGAAAGTATTCGATGCGGTACCAGCTGGTGGTAGCAGAGGAAGAGGAAGGCCTCCTCTGCGTTGGAAAGATCAGGTGGAGAAGGACTTGGCTTCACTTGGTGTGTCCAATTGGCGCCGGTTAGCACGAGAGAGAAACGACTGGCGCGCTTTGTTAATCTCGGCCAAAATCGCGTAAGCGGTTATCGCGCCAATTAAGAAGAAGAAGAAGAAGAATTTCATTAAAAAAATATTATAATTTACACAGTCGGAGATTTGCCACTAGGTAGGTAACTTAATTTACTGTGTCCTGGTAAGTGACGAAAAAGAGGTTTTAGACCAAGTTAATTAAATTTCATAAGTTTTTTGGAGCGCCTCACTAAGAAGAATTGCTTAAAAGCGCCATACAAAAATGGCATCGGAACTCGAAGTGTACGGCCAAGTAATCATTAAAAGCTCGTGGAACTCTACAATTGAATTATAAAACTCATATTAGAGACTATCCACAGAAGAGCCTACATAACTAATTTACCAAAGTGAGTACCTTAACTTGAAGTAGGTGAAGTAGGCTAGACAATTATTTACAATTCATAGCCATGCAAAGCTCGAAACCATTCAGAAACTCTCTGAGAAGTAACCCAAAAAGCCACAGACTTGTAGTGTTATAAGAGCAAGAATTAAAAGTTCTTAAGCCCTCTTTATAACGTTTCAGCGATGATTCGCATAACCTTCTTGCCATCTTATCTTACCTTATCTTCCAGTCCTCTTTGGGGGTATAAATCCTTATAAACCCTCAATCACAATATAGAATTAATTCAGAGAGTCTACGCGAATGAGTTATGAATCCCTTGAGATATGACTCTTACTCTGACTTATACTTGGATGCGGGTATCTGAAACTCCTTCCGTTTTCTAAATAGTTCTGCTGTAAGCCCTTGCGTCAGCGTTAAAGCCCTTATGTTCAATGTTAATTTACTATGAGGATCCAATTGGATCGCGTGGGTTTCATATATGCGAGATGTTAATTTACATGATTTTAAGGGCGTTAGGGTAACTGGGTAAATTAATTATTAATATACTGCAGTAAGAGAGCAGTAAATTCGGTAGGGCAGAAAGTGTACAATTGGCAAAAAATAATAATACAAAAATATTTAAAAAATATTAAAAAAATATTACAATATAAAAAATATTTTTGCGAGTTTTCCTTGCGCTCTACCTTGCTGATCCAGCTTGGTATATTGAATTTAGCTTTAAAAAAGTTTTACGCCGCCTTCGTAAATTTTAAAAAGTTGAATAGTGCAAAATTTTTTGCAGCACTTAAAAAGGGCACTAAAAATGGCCGTAGACAAAACGGAGGTATAAAGAGTGGCTGCGCCATACATAAACTCATGCGAGTGCCATTAACAAGCTTGTATGCTTTTATATGCATATGTGTGTGTTTACAGTAGCAATAGTAGCAGCAGGCAGACATCATTAACAACTTCCGCATTTGCATTGAATGAGACTGAATCACCGCCCGCCTGTCTGACCATCCGTCTGCCTACCAGATTTGCGCAATAAACGAAATATGTGAAATATGTACTTGAGTTGTTGTTATTGCTGCTTGCAAAAATGAACAGAAATGAACAAACAAATTTCAATACAACTATTGAAGGCCAACAGCAGCTGGTGCAGATGGTAGAGGGATTGGTGCCTGCTGCCTGCTGAGCAGCGAAGGATAATATAGAGGGATTGAAAGCGATAAAAGAGTGTTGCTACAATTTATTACATTACAAATTAATGTTGTCTGCAAGCGATAAACATACAAACAGAAATACACATACATACGAATATGCTAGTAATTTTGTATAAGTGGGAACTATAGATGTGCATGGACAGAGGTTGAGTTAAGCCAACTCACTGGCGAACTGGCTGACTAGCTGCGTGTGCGAGTGTGAGAGTCCAGGCGTGTGGTATGCTGGTGGCGCGCTTAATCCAAAAGCCAAAAGTAATTATATTAAGTAATTGATGAATGTGCAGTGCGCATGCAACAGTAGTCAAACACATGCGCACACACTCATATACATATACATATATATACAAATACATGCACACAAAAATGCAACTCCAAGCGTAAATGAGTCGAGTGTACGTGGTTGTGTGTGGTTGAGTTGGAATGACTGTGTAATTTTTTGATGTTGATGCCCTTGCTTATTGCTTGTGAACAGTTTTTGTTGCTGTTTACGTTGCGCACTGTCTGCTATTAGTTTGTTGTAAATTTTGCGTAATCCGCAGCGTAGGCCACAAAAAGCTGGGCGCAAAGCGTACTTTACAGCACAGTCGTCATGAAGGCGATTTTTTTTCGTTTTTGCTTTATAAATTAAATGTTACGTATACGCCCTGGCAGAAGCAACCACGCGCGCATACTTCTGCCGCAATATAGCTAACGAGTTTGGTTAGCGAAATTTGAATGCGTGCCCCAACTAAGTATTCAAGTTCAAAGGAATTGCGTAGTGAGTGCATTTGCAACAAAACAAATACATATTACAGCTATAAATTCATGGTGTGGATGGTACAAAAAGTTGCCAAGCACCAAACGGGTGCTGGGTGGTGAGTAGTTGCTTACAAATTTGTTGTTCACATTCGGTGTGGCAAAATACCCATTTGTAGTGGGCAAGCATGATAAGTGAGTGAAAACGCGAAATAACTAACCGGCAAGCTCTCTGCTCGCCATGCAAGGCGCGCGCGCTGAGTTGAAAAAAAGCCGGCTAAGAGCCAACAGACTGTTTGAGCACCAACACTATAAATTTGCACAAGTTGGCATATAAATAATTTTTTTTGTGCGTGAAATATGCGCGCCTATTTTTGTTGCACTTCAGACAACTGCACAACTGCACGCATACAATGCCTGCTCACCCACATATGCAAGTGACGCCTCGAAAAGGTCATTTCGCCAGCCAAAAGCATGGCAAAGGCTAACGAAGTTAGTTGGATTGCAGCAAACGAGCAGCAGTGCATGATTTTTTCTGACTGCTGCTGCCATGTGCGATATATACTCGAATATACGTGTATATATTATATGTATTCGGTTTGTGCGGTTTTAATGCATTTCATCTACCATTCACATGCACCCATACGCTCGCACTCGTTTTGCACTACTCTTGGCCGCACGGCGGTCATTGCACTTTATCGCCTCAACTAAAGGCGTTACGGGCGTTATTCAAAACAATATCAACATACGTATACTTATACACACGCAAGCAAAAATCTGCTTTTTATATGTGTGGGTACAAATATGCATGAAAAAGCAGGCATGTGAATTTCGCAATTACATAAAAACGCTTGGCAGCGCTCGTTACGCATTCTTATGCTTACTTACAGACTGGCATACATGCATATTTGTGTAACTATATGCATTTGTATGTGTGTAAATCCTCATTCCACTTCACTCAGCATCCAACTGTGTTCATTTGTAGCAAAATAAATTTCCTGCTTAATGGAAATTTGTGAATGAGTGACGCATTTGCCTGAATGAGTAGCTTCGAAAAGCCCGCAGCGACTGTGTGCACAAAAATCTTCACACACATACATACATACTTACTAAGCACATATATGATGGGGGGAAAATTCTCAAAGGAAGAAAAAAATTCTGAAATGCAAAAAAGTTCTATTAAGCTCTTGAGCTACGGTTTTCATTCACGCGCGGCTTGCTTTAAGTTTAATAAGCGGCTTCTTTCTTCGTAAGGGTTGTATGGCAAGTCAGTAGGACTCTTTATTGTGTATTTTTTTCTTTTTTTTTGATGTTAGTACTTACTTCTAGCAAGACAGTTAATTTAGTATTTATTTTAAGCGATAATTTATAAAGCTTGTGGGTTGAAAAAGAGATTCTGGCAAGGAGGAATGCGTTTTAAGAGAAATATACTTAATTAAATCGTTTTTAACTTCATGAATTGTTAGTAGGTTAGGTTATACTAGCTGGCGGAAGCCACGTAGAGATCATTTGGGTTCACAGGGATATCAGATCAGAGTCCTTTTTTTATTTTGGTTTTGTTTTGTTAGCGAAAATATGCAGTACTCAAGATGCGCGTACTAAAAAATAAATAAATAAATAATTGGCGCGTACACTTCCGTTAGGTGTTTGGCCGAGCTCCTCCTCCTATTTGTGGTGTGCGTCTTGATGTTGTTCCACAAATGGAGGGACCTACAGTTTCAAGCCGACTCCGAACGGCAGATATTTTTATGAGGAGCTTTTTCATGGCAGAAATACACTTGGAGGTTTGCCATTGCCTGCCGAGGGGCGACCGCTATTAGAAACATGTTTTTGTTTATTAATTTTGCCTTCACCGAGATTCGAACCAACGACCTCTCTGTGAATTCCGAATGGTAATCACGCACCAACCCATTCGGCTACGGCGGCCGCCATTCGGCTACTACGTTTTGTATATTTCGCGTACTATTCGCGCATTTTTGAGAGTCGCTCAATCTCCTGTTCAGGGACAGGTTCTAGCCTTTCAAAACTGAGAGCACTCAGGATCCATAGTCTAGTTTTCAAAAGAGCCGGACAGTAGCATAGAAGATGCTGAAGAAATTCACATAGTTTCTATTAAAATTTTGAATTTTTAAGCATTTCAATTTTGTTTGGAGTCAAGAGTCCCGAAAGATAATTTTTCATCCAACAATAAGGTGAGCTTTACTAACTGAGCTTTAATAAAACTGTTACTTATTTTTATCGATATATTTTCAGAAAATATTTTTCACTTCTTGGAAGGGATACAACATTTTTTTCAATTGGGTTTTCAGGAAAAATATTAAAAAAAAAATAGTTCATTAACATGTTTTATTTCTTTCTTCACGCAGGCTCTTTATTTATTTATTAATTAGAGTCTAACAAATTTCATAAAAGGCATTAAAGGGATTAATTTATTTGTGAGAAATGGCGACTTGAACAATAGACTGGCTAGGTAATATGCTTGGCCTCAACCTGAAACATATAGAATACCTCGTTTTGACTCATTTCGAGGTGAAACCTAATACAGAAACAATACAAATTGTGATTAATTAATGTTGGAAAAAATGAAGGAAGCAATATTTAAACCTTTTTTCGGTTCTAATTAAAAAAAATTTTTTTTTGTTCTAATATTTTTTTTTTATTTACAGAGGGTGATTAATTAATGCTGGAACGAATGAAATTTGCTAGCTTTATTTTTCCAGCGCTTGTGTCGAATATTATTGGTTTATAAAAAATAATTTTGTTCCACTTTTTTTTTGCGCTTTTATCAAATATTATTATCACATTTGTTTTTTAAAACGATATTAAAATAATAAAAAAAATAATACACGTTTTTTTTGCTATTTTAATAATTTTTTTTAACATTTTATAAAGGGTGATTAATTAATACTGAAAAGAAAGTTCAAGCTGTTAAATATTATTAAGAAATTTGGTTTTTAAACAATATTAAAATAATAAAATAGTTTATAAAATTTTTTTTTTTTATTCCATTTTTTTTAATAATTTATAAAGGGAGAATAATTAATGCTCAAAAATAAGAAGAAAGGAAATTTTCAAACTTTTTTTCTCAGCGCTTTAGTCAAATCTTAGCACAAGATTTGTATTTTAAAACAATATTAAAATAATAAAAAAATTGAAAAAAATCAAAATTAAAATTAAAAACTAATTATTAACCATTATTTTATTAATCAATGTTGAAAAAGGATTAAGAAGCAAATTTTCAAGATCTTTTTCAGGGGTTTTGTTCAGTTTTGGTATAAGATTTGTATTTGAAACTGTATATAAATAATAAAAAATAAGTATAAAAAAATTTTCGGTTCTGATTTAATAATTTAATAATTTATAAAGGGCGTTTTTATTAAAAAAAATTAATATGAGATTGGTTTTTAAAAAAGTAAACATCCTTCAGGAGTAAAAAAAGAAGTGTTTTCGATACCGGTTTTTTTTTTATTAATTTATAAAGGTTTAATATTGATATATTATATAATTTAAAAAGCAAATTTTCGAGCGTTGTTTTCAGAGTTTTTGTTAAGTTATAAATAAAAAATATAAAAACTTTTTTTTTATTTTTTTTTAGTTTTTTTATTACATTTTTTTCGATTTCAATATTTTTTTAAGATGTATGAAGAGCACTAAAATTCTCAGGGCGCAAAAATGCATAAAAGTTCGGATGAAAAGGCGCTAGTTTATGCAGTCCTGGCTGATTTATGCCTTAAAGTTATTTAAAACCATGCTGCTTAACCTGAGTTAAAAGTAGAGGCCTTGAAAAGTCCAAGCATGAACGAGATGTGGTAACCCCAAGCTTTTTGCTATACGAGCACTAAAATAAATAAATCAGCAGCAGAGTAAAGAATTTAATTTGCCAAATAAATCCCATAAAACGATTTTGCATGCAGACAAATAAATCAGCCAAAAAAGAAATGAGAAAAAAATAAAAAAAGTCTAAAGGTGGAATGAGATATTTTGCAAGTAATTTGCCAAGGACAAGTAGACAGTCAGCTTTCCGTATTGGCTGACGCTAAATGCGAGTATTTAGTGGCTGCCAGCAGGTGGTTGACTGGCGATTGAAGTGGTTGCTGGATGTAGTAGGTATAAAAATGTAGGCTGTGTATCTGAAAAGGAAGACTATAAAAAAAGGTAGCGGTGTGATTGCTTTGAGCGGGGTAGTTGCGCGGGTTGGCTGCGGCACGCATGTAATTAGCGTTCACTTACTTAGGCATAAGCCACTAACCCGATTTCACTGTGCTAAGGAGGCGTACGCTATGGTGACGAGTAACGCTGCTTACACTCATCTACCGCGCATTTCATTATTTTCGCATGTCTGTACGTATATTTAGGCGTTTTGTATATTTTAATTTTCTAACAATGTTGATTTTCTTTGCATGATTCCTTGCCAGCTTTCCGCAATGCGTACAATTGCACGCATTTTATGCGTAGATAATCGTATTGGAGTGAAGAACTGAAATAAAATGTATATTAGCAGGGGTAGGCGTAGCAAAAAACGAAAAACCAAAAAAAAAAAAAAACCTGAAAAAAACTGAGGTATTAAATGCAAATTTCAATTGAAAATGCCAATTGGTAGGAGTGAAATGGGAAAAATGTAATTGAAATTGTGTGTGTGTTGGTGGTGAGGAAGTAAAAAATCGCGGGCGGAAAAAAAATTTCAGCAAGAACTGAAAACGTGAAAGAAAAGAAATCGGGAGGAAACCGCGATATCAGCTCAGTTACCTATACTAATGCAACAGATGTTGATTACACACGAGACTGTTGTGCTTACATTCTCAGTTTACACTCATACACTCCCACACATATGCACACGTATAGGCAGTTGATGCCAGTGTTAAGGATGTTGATGAGCGACTTTGAATGCTTAATGCTGACTGTCTGTAAGCGTCTCACTGCCGCTGACAACGGCTGTCAAGGTAGGTTAACCGAATAAGTTAAGGGATGTATGTATGCGTGTGTATATGTGAGCAAAATCAACGCGCACGTCTGCAGTGAAATTCCCATCAAATTTTGTCATTAGGCATACAAGCATTTAGCGACGGATTGTGGGAAATTTTTAATTAAATTGAAGCCACTGTTTTTCTCTTTCAGCTTGCGACGCTAGCAAATGCAGTGGGTAATATGTGTGTGTGTGTGTGGTTTTTTCCTAAATACTTGCATAAAAAACATTGCTTGCAAAGAAAAGTGCCGAGTAGAAAATTATCAAGAAATTAAACGCTTAAAAGCGCAGATCAGACAGCCGCAAGTCAACCGAATACCCACAACAACAATGCCATGTCACCAAGATGGCTGCTGCGCAACGTTTTTGGAGTGTTAATGAATTGTTACGTGAATTTAGGCGCACGACTGCTTTAATGCGCGGTTGCTGTTGGCTGGCATTTTGTAGGCACTGGTATTTTATTGTGCATTTAATTAAAAACGGGTTTTTTCAGTTTTATTTTAGGCGTTTATGTTTTTGTTAGTAAATTGAAAATTTTTCTCAGTGGGTTGGCAGTAATTTCAAGTAATATCGCATTTTGTTAATTTGTATGAAAATATTTGAAATTATGCGTTGTCGTAATGGATTTACATGCACTGAAATTCAAATGTTTTGAAGCGTTTGTAGGAGTAAAATTCCCAAAGGCCAAATACATACCTGCATTTATCATTATTAATTTGTACCCTTCAAATTTCTTCTTATAAAAACATGAAATTTCTTCTTATATACACCCCGTTGTAAAATTATAAATACTCAATTTTTTTTAGAAAAAGATAGTTCATAAAGAAAGTATTTAATTACATTTTCAGAACTCTGTAAAATTTGCTTTTTCAAATTTTCAACATTTCATCCAAAGCTTCAAAGTTTTAACAATAATTTTTAAATATATTCTGGGTATGAAGTTTTATAGCCCATCGAATTTTAGAAAACAAAGTGCTGCTGGGTTTTATAAATTCTTCTGGTGCTACGCATTTTCTTCATATAGCAATTGAACGACAGTTTAGGGGTACGGTATTTAGGGGTAAATAGGGGTGTACCCTATTTTTAAGAAATTCCATATATCTTCCAAACGTTTTATTAGCTATTCCTCTGAAAGTAAAAACAAATGAAGTTGTAGTATTATAGATTCCGTCAGCTTCAAAACGAAGTGTACACCTCATATTGGTACGTTTTAACTATTTATTTATTTATTTTGTAGTTTGAAGTGGTTTTTTAATAAAAATATAGGCCACACCACAACAAGAACCATTTAAAGACAAGTTTCAAACTTTGTATACAATTTGTAAAAATTCGGAAAATATTCATCAAAATACCCAACTTTTTAGAAAGAGCTTTAGAAGGAAATTACTTTTTGAGCACTTGAGCCTCACCGCACTTTTTACCTAGAATTTTTTGAAAATTTTCTTGCATGTACTTTCATAGCTAATTAAATTTTGGTATACTAAAGTGCAAGTTTCAAGTAGATTAAAAATCACACTTATTTTTGAGAATTTTTTCGGCCGCGGTTTTCTGTGTTTTCTCCATTTAATGCCTATTCCACATTTTTTAATCTGGAAGAAAATATCTAACACTGTCAGGAGAAAACTTAAAAAAAAATCAACGTGATTTTTTAACTACTCGACACTTACACTTGAATTATACCAAAATTCAGCGATATATAAAACAGCATACCTGCAAATTTTCTCAATATTCTGTTAAGAAAGCTCTCTTAGCTTCTTTTGAAAGTTTTTTATTTCTATTCACACTTGAATTTATGTATTTTAATTAGATTTTAATTTCCGTTAAGGCTAAATTTATGACATGCAGTTCCAAGTACATAGTTTCCGTTGAATTGTGTGGAATAAAAAAATACTAATTTCCTTTTTGATTCACCCCAGATAATAAATTTTCTTCGAAAGAGTGAATAAAAAAATTAATAAGCGGAAAGGTAAATATATAAATTGTAAAAGTTGATATGCTGCTTCCTTTTCCAGTTTTTTGAGTTAAACATTTTTTTGTTCACATTTGAAATTATTTGCTCGTATTTGTTTTGGCACGCCAAAGGATTACTGCGGAAAAGCTGCTTTGTATTATTTTAAAATTAAACAAAGCAGATGAACGTGCAAAACAAAGTAGAGTAAAGCAGCCAATATATATATGTATGTATGTATGCTTATATGTGTATTGATTTCTTTTCATTAATGCAAGCACTTCTGACTCATTTAATCTCAATTAACTTGAGAAAAATGCCCACATTGCAAATGAAATATTGAAATGGGATAAAATTCGATATTTACTTAACTCGTCTTTGACATTTGCTTAGGGGCAAATCTTATTGACGTTGAAGACTTTGAAGAAAATAATATTCGTATATTTATTTAAATACAGAAAAGGAAAACGGCTGGCTTTCCTTAAAACGATTTTTTATTCAAGCTAGAAAAGTAAATACTCTGCGGCTATGATTGGGTTGAGGTTTGTGTTTAGTTGGGGGAAAAAAATTTTAAATTTCAAAGGCTAATTGGTTTGATTGAAGATGTGTGTGTGTGTAAATGTTTACCGTTTTTGCTTGCTGCACTTTTTTCTTTTAAAAGTTCGTTGAGAGTATTCCAATTAGCAAAATATTGTCATGGTTCTATTTGGATATTATTAAGTCAATAAAAATTAAATCCAAAATAAAATTTCTCAAACATTTCTTCATTGTCAGTACAAAATGTGTATGAATACATCTACATACATACATATTTATACACATTCACACTTAGATTTATTTTTAACTTCAAAAATTTGTGTAAAAACCAACATCCCTGCATTCAAGTTTGAGTTGAGATTGACTTATAGTCACCATATGCGGTGTCAAGTTACTCTAAGGGTTTTCACCATGCAACACACAGTGCAAGTAAGGGAAGGTAAGTGTGTGCATATAAAAAAATATTCAACAAATTAAAAAAATCAAGAGAACATTTTGGTTTGTAAATTTGATTCCGATATAAAATTTGCTGTCGTTTTCAAACAAAATTTTTTTAAGAATTTTTCGTGCTTTTATTTCGTAAGCTCAGGGTCGGTTTAACGATAAAATAAGGAGTTAAGTGTTTGCTATCCATCTTTAGGAAATTTTGGTTGTGCCTGGTCATATAACGAATGACTGACTTTTTATTATACAGTAGAAAACACTATGCAGCATTAGCAAATTTTAAGCCACTTGAAACTTAACATCTGAGACCAAAATTTAACAAGCTATTAAACTGCATACCCAACATTTTTCTAGAAATTCTGAATTAAAGTTTGAAATATTGATGAAAATTTGCCGAATTTTAACAAATTTTATGCAAAGTTCGAAACTTTGCTCTATATGGTTCTTGTTGTAGTATGAACCATATTTTTATAAAAAATTTCCTGTTCCCTGTTCAAAAGGTAAGGTTCCCGTTAAACAGCTGCGCGTTGCGGCGTGTGATTTACTTTAATAGCAGTCGCAGTTTCGTTATTAAGGAAGACAAGAAAAGGCAGGTAAATCATATTTATGTTTGTGACTAAATTCTGACTCAATTTATATGTCATGTTTGGTTTCTGAAAATGCTAGTCGTGGCAACCTTTGCCGTATTCCTCTTTTATTTAGAGTAAGTCGGCCAGCCAGCTTGGCATACAGCATAATTAAAACGCCTCAGTAACTTGTGTATTAATATGAGCCAATAGCTTGATTTCAAGCACAACATTTCAACTCGCAATAGTAGTTTATTTTTATCCAATATTGAGGTTAAAAATACGCAATATTTATTTTTCGAATTTTAATAGGCATTTTGCATGCGCTTTGGCTGGGAAAAAAAAACGTTATATCTGAACTGCGTATTTTAACGACTTCTTTTGCCCTTTATTGGCGCCTATTTTTGCTTGCTGCAATAAAAAATATTTTTTTCATGGTGAGAGTGGCAGTCACGCCCGCTGCTGAAGGAGCTAAAATTATAAGCCCTAGAAAATCTCGCAGGTATTTACTACTATTTTAAGGTTATAACATTCTTAAGTATTTTTATTACAACAAAAAAACATTTAAATGCATTGCTTTGGAGGACACTCGCGCTAACACGCAACACATTAGCGCCACAGAGTTGCATGAGGTATGGATATTTATGTTATTTTATGAATTTATTTTTGTGGAAGTGGAAAAATGCACGAAAATGTAACGAAATGTGAAGGCAAGTAAATAAACAGAAATGTAAATCAGATAGAAAGTTGAGTGAGAAATGAGGCAAAGGCGGAGCGGCTAAGTGAGACGTATATAGTAAAACGAAGGGAAGAGGAAAAACTTGTAAGAAAACATGTTGAATGGTAACAAGAATGGAGAAATGGTAAGTAGAAGGGAAATTGAGTGGAAGTCTTTTTAATGAGGTGTTTTGTGATAGGAAAATACGCAGGGAAAGAAGAAAAAGATAAGGAAATATGCGGGTAGAAGAGAAGTGTAAGGAGAAAATGCAAGCACTGAGTAGTTGAAATAAAATGTAAGAGAAGCTTATGATTTTTCCTTCATATACCGACTTCCAGGTCTGTTTCTGAGCAATTCTCATATTTTTTTAAGAACATTTGCTTTGCGCAATACTGCGGCTATTTTATTTGCCTTTTCGATAAATTCGGATTTTCAGTCTTCTTTTCTCACTTACGCAATACCACCTGAAGCTGTTGAGTGAATTGGTGGCGCATAAAACAAGTTTTGGTAAACTAAGCAGTTCTAATGCAAGACGATAGTTGAATTGGAAATGGAAACGAGTTGTGCGGCCGCTTTTGCGTGCAAGTCTCACCTCGTGACTTTCATTTACCTACCTCAATGCCACCTCAATGCCGGATGTGCGTATCAGCATTAAAGTGCCAAAGGCACGCACGCACAAAGCAAGCGTAAAAATAGTGTTAATTGTGATATTAAAATAAATTTCAAATAAATTAAAGGCGACGACATGGACGGAAAATAGTGAGGCATAGAGTAGGAATAAATGAGTATGTAAACGAAATTAGAGAGTGTTGGAAGCGGGAGTGAGTTAGCATGTGGAGTGAGTGTGCAAATCGTTCCGCTCGCAGTTAGCAAAGGAATTTGAGACAGCAACACTTGAAGCTACTGACTAGAAATTTTGAAAGGCATAGCTATGCACATACATACATATATATATATGTATTCTAGCTGAATGTTTTTATATATGTATGTGAAATTGCGTATTTATATAATGGGTTACACATTTTTGGCAAAGAAAAAAATAAATAAAATATAAAAAATAAAATTTCAACTTTTGCGATTTGAGACTTATATTTTACTTTTTTTCTGTTATTATTTTGTACTTACTTCTGCGTTGCGGTTCATAATTTCGGCGCGGCTCATAATTTACGAAACAATTTCGATGTTGTCGCGATTCATAGCTTAGTCGACTGTGTTGATCTCGTTGAGGCTCATAACTTAAACGAGCGTGTGGATTTTCACGAGGTTCATAATAATGCACCCGTTCGTAATTCTGGTAAGGCTCGTCATTTTCACTCGATTCATAATTTCGATACATTTTCTACGTCTGTTGGGAAAATTTCCAATAGCTTTCTTCTTTATGTGAACCGATTTTTTGTTATTTGCTCGCGTTTTGATAGCCGCAATGTTGATTAATGGGCATTCAAATACCACTTAGTAGCATACACACATGCTCACACATCTCACTCATTACTTCTATGGCATAAATGTTATTTTTGCATATCCTGTCGTTGAATTTCAAGCTGTAGAAGGCACAATATTCAGCTCAATCTAAAATTTTTTTCGTTCCCGTAAATTTTTTTTTGTAAATTTTTGAGATTTCTTGCTGCTGAATTTCAAGAATTTGAAGGCACTATGCAGCACATTTAAAAAAATTTTTTAATCCCAAACGTTTTTTGAGATCTCCACTCTTATTTATCGCGGATTTATTTTTTTTTTATTTTTTATTTGTACTACATATTACCTGTAACTTTTTAAATTTTAACTATTATTTTTGTCAACAGTAATATTTTTAATATTTTTCGTATACTCTTGTAAATTTTTATTTGGCACTTTTTTCAACTCGTATTTTATGTAGCAACTTCTATTTTCTCCTATTTTCCACTACAACAATTTGCTTAAATTTTCCATACATAACTTATGAGATCCCAAACTACATATATGTACATTTATGAACAACGGAAATTGGTTCTTAATTGCTTGCTTGCTTTTTATAAGTTATTATTTTTTCTAAAGCACATTTTTTCAGAAAATAACTCGTCTTCACTTATTTCTTTGCTGCCTTTAATTTGTTGTTTTCCATTTTGTTTCCAGCATTTTCATTCACAACTTTTTCCATTGCTTGCAAATACTTTTCTTCCTTGTCTCTTTTCCGCATCAACTCCTTGCCAGCATTGTGCTACCTTTAGTCGCTCTTCGGCAAACATTATTTGCATGCTAAATCACTTCTTTTATCTGAAACATATGCACACATGCATGCACACACCCACGACTATTTATTTACATGTGTATCTATGCACGCTGAAGGGCTTATCGAATTCAGCATATCGCCCGCACTCTCAAAACCGAAACCATCTACTGTAGGTACCTATTGTCGCCTATGAGCATACACATGAGCGGACGGATGCACAAAACAACACTAACACAAACAGCAGTGACCAAACGACAAACGAGCGTCAGACAGGCAATAAGGACATAAGCATGATCAGTCGTGAGTGGCGAGAGGTGCACGTGTATGGAGGTGAGTACTAGAGTGAGAGGTAGACTGTCGTTGCGTGGTGTGTGCTCGGTGCGTTGGCGGCTCATATACTCACACATTCACACACACTCACAAATCACTCAAATTAACGGGAAGACGGTGCATGCAAGTGTGGCATCTTTTGCTGCTTCTCTCTTTCTTCATTTTCTGTTGCATTTTCTTTTTTGTAGCGGCAGGCCTACCTGCTCCTCTCAGCCGGCAGCACAGTTGCTTTTGTTCGAGGCGCTTAGTGTTATTGAAAAAGGCATTACTTTTTCTCGCTCTTCAACAACTCCGTTTCTTTTGTCTACTCCTTTTTTGTTACTTTTCTTATTTTTTTCGTGTTAGAACTGCCAGCCTTCTCATTTCTTATTCAACACGCAATTACACATTTTCATTATAAGCGAGTGCGAAGTGTTCATGTATTTGGTGAATATAGAAAATATTTTGCAGGCTCCTATACGATTTTTCGCCGTGACAAATTTCAATATAATTTTTTTTTTCTTCTAATTCAACTGACATCAATTACATCTCATTACTTTTAGTGCGACTCTGTTTGTTTAGTGTTATCTTTTTATAACTTCAGTGTGCATTTCCATAGGCCTAGAAACTGCCGTGAGAAAAAAATGCATTGTAGTTGTTCCTATCGCTCACACTTCAATGATAAAAAGTAATCATCATTCAGTTTAATTACTCAACTTTTATTTAATTTTCTGATTGTTTTGTTTTTCGTTCTTCGCTTTTACTTTTTTTCTTTTTCCAACTTCGCTACTATCAATACAACACTGTTGCTTTATTTAGTACTAAAACAGTTTGAATCTTGATTAAAATACGACTTTTTGTTTATATGCATTAAGATGAATTGCAAAGAGTAGTGAGCAGCACTGCATATTCCGCGAATCCAGGCCGATGCAAATATTGCAAATCTCTGGACTAGTCGATATGAGTATGAGTAGTATAATAATTCTGCTATGATGTAAGATATGATGATATGATTTGAATCTTTGTAAGTTGAATTTTTTTTTTAAATAAAATTCGCTTTAATCGTAGGATCCCGGAATACCGATATTTTTCAATCCCGGTATGTATGAGAACGGTTTGTATGAAATTAGAAATAAAGTACAAAACAAAAAAAATTTGAAACTAAATCCATTTGTCCTATTCCCGGAATTCCAATTTTTTTAGTAATTTATTAGGCTACTAAATTAAATTATTAGTTTGGGGAAAAATGCATCCACTATTTTCTCGGTAGATGGCTGTAGTGATCGATATCTCGCAAAGTATCGATCAAATAATTTAAAATTTATGCTCGTTTTAAAGGTGACATTTCACCCTAAAAAAATCTTTTGCTGCTTTTTGTTTGTTCCATTTAATTGTGAGCTACAGGTTGTTAACAATGGAAATCAACAAAGAGAAAATTCGGAACATTTTATAGTTTTTCTTGCATAAAGGCGGAAATACAAGACAGGCTGTCAGGCCGCTGAAATTGTGATGGTGTTTAGGGTACCGATATTGTAACAGCTAATTACATGAAATTTATTTTCGTCGATTCCGCTCAGACATTTTTGATGTTCAAGAAAATGTGGATAAAATCACAGAAATAATCGAAGTTGACTGGCATGTTAGTAATCATGGCACCGCCCAGGAGCCAGTTTAAACCATTTGCATTCAAAAATTCAGGACCGTGTTATCTCTCGACGAAGTGATCACAATTGGCCACCGAGATCTTGTGATTTAACACCTTGTGACTTTTTCTTTGGGGCCACGTGAAAGAGAAGGTCTACGCCAACAGCCCAGGGTCGATTCAAGACATCAAAGATGGAATTCGTGAGGCTATCGAGGACATAGAGCAGCCAATTTGCAATTCGGTTATGGAAAATTTCATGAAAAGGATATTGTCCTGTAAGAGTCTTTGTCTGATGTTACTTTCCACTTTAAGGGCATACCGTCACCTTTATAGTGAAATAAACATCCGATCAGTTATATTATTATAAAAAATACCATTTTTCTTTGAATATCAAAATAACACCTCTTGGAAAACCCTTTAGAAAAGAAATGAAAGAGAGCTGCAGGCATGTGGTAGGCGAAAGAAATTATGAAATGATGCAATTTGTTTCATACTTTCGGGCGAGAGAAAATAGATGAAGCATAACTCTCTTAAACACCGTGTACTACATTTATAGCTCCAAGAACCAAGACACATTGCAATTTTAGCAAAAGTAGCAATTTTAGCAAGTCAATAAAACTTCGGCAGTCTTCAAAGTAAATCTCAACCTCGTCGCGATAAATTTATTGCTTTTGGTACGTTTCAAACTACCCCTGCCAACTTCCATTATTTTTTTATTATACGTATATCTCATAAGTGCATACCATGACTTTACTGTTGGGGTACAAGAAGCTACGAAACCATTTTCGGACAACATCTTATTTTCGTTCGTATGGCTATTTTTAGTGCACATACAGGGAAGCTAACTTTGTAAAGTAGTTCTGTCAATGCCTTCCCAATTTTAACCGCTTATTAATTTTACTTAGCGAAAAGTCAACTTTAAGCCCCTAGCAGCTTCATCAACAACCCTTCAACATTCACTTTTAAATCGCAAGAAAAAACAGACTTTGGGTTTCGGTAGTTAAGGGCGCGTTTACACGTATTTTCAAACACCCTGCCAATGCAGCTTTTAAGACAAATTTCACGCAGCACCTTTGAAATGCTGCTGCATACTTTTTTATTTTTCTCCAAGAAAAGAAGTTAAGCCACTTCCTGATGTGTACATTTTTCTTGATTTGCATCAATTCCATGCGATTTTAAAATCCTTTTTTAAGTTTTTTCGTCACACACAGCTTCCAGTATCTTTACATTTGACAAATCACTTTGCTTTGCTATCCTTAGTCGGGACCTTCATTTGTAACGACGTTCCATTAATATTTAGTTCACAATTGCTTTCGTTTTTTTTTTTTTTTTCCAAATCTTTTCGTGTTTGCTCATCAACGAAGTCACAAAAAAAACGCCATCACTACTGGGCTACTTGCCTTTTATGCTTTTATTTTGCGCTTAAATATGTATGCTTAGACATCCCTCAAATCGCTTAATCTCACTCAATCCTTTTCAGACATTTTTGCAAACAATTTCACTCTTACCATAACTTGTTGTAGCGACTGTTTCATTCTTTGTTTCTATGCATTTTTTATGTACATTGACGTTTTTATTTAAACAGTCCATTTTCCCCTTTGCTTCATTTCTTCCCCATTAAACATTTTACTGGTATTGTCATTTGACCGCAAGTTCAAGGCGCGCCTGTCTATGCAAAAAAGTGTATATCTGGACTTTCAGCAAACACCGTTGTATGGGGGCGACAATGTTCGTTTGTCATTTTTAATGAGTGCAACCATTTGATGTACTTATGTAGATGTAGAAAGAAAGAAGGCAGTGCTTGTGGGATGGTAGGATTTGCTGGTTTATGCTAAGGGAGATTTGAGGGTGGTAGTGCGATGAACAATTAGTGGGAGATTAAAAACGGTTATTTTAGTTAAAGAGTAGCATTTTTTTAAAGCTTAAATTAGCAGCTGTGTATGTAAGTCTGTGAAATGTCAGCTGCATTCAAATATCTGTAGGTTCTACGAGTTACGGCCAGTAGCGACAAGATAGGTACTTTACATAGGCGGTAGTGAAATCGGGCTTCTTTCTATCAGCAAAGCTTACAGTGATTTGTTAAGCGTTGTCTCAGAACAATCCTGCGCATATGGTTGCCTGTCAACTAAATTTGGAATAAACAACTCCGCGTAAGAAGCGGACAAAAACTCATTGCTATTGAAATACGGGAACGTAAATGGAGATGGATTGGGCACACCATTCGCAAACCAGCTAACGAAATAAGCAAAACGGCGTACGGCCGAAAAACTTAAGGGCATAGCCGAAGAGGACGCTCTAAAGAATCATAGGCTATTTGATGAATTTTTTGAAGTCGATGAAAGCCTAACCAGTCCATAAAAAATATCTCAGACTTCGCTATGAATAAATTGGTCAAAGAATAAGTGTGTTGGACCTCCCATCGAATTTATTTTAAAATATAAAAATCAGCGATTTACGCTATTACTATTGTTGGACAAAAACTTATTTACTTGAACTCTACACGCCGAGGAAGCGGAACGCCTTAAAATATCTTTTTAAGGAAGTTATTAGTAGCAGGCTTGAGGCATCATAGTTGTAAAAGAACGCGATGCGATTGTATTGTATTGGTTTCAAATTGTGCTCCAACAAACGCAAGTTAATATTTTACTTTTTTGCCCACCAACTTTTGGCTGGGTCAACAAATCATTTTTAAAATCAAAAAGTTTCGCTTTGTACTATTTTATTTAAGAACATCCTTCTTTAAGAACATCTTCGCCGAAAGTTTTAAAAACACTGAAATCAAATCAAAAACTTACTTCAATTTATTCATTTGGTATATTTCAATTCGTTTTTAAGCTGTCACAATGTAAAATTTAACGAATTTAATATAAATTAATTTCCGAAAATTGTCAATGAACACATTGCTTAAACAACAACAATAAAATGCCATTTAAATGTGCTTTCAAATATGTAAATTTTTTCCAAAGCACCTGCACACGTTTGTTTATATGCAACTGTAACTGTATGCGTTTGTGTATGTGAAAAGATTGACTAAACTAACATAAATCACAAATTTAACTTAGAACAAATACAGACACACGCACATGCAAGTGTTGAGCAGAAGAAGAAAAAAGGCGAAAAATATTTATAAAAGCTGAACAGACTATAAATTGATGCAAATTTATGCAGTGAGTGAAACTTGAAAGGCAAAAACCAAAATAAACACTATTTTATATGGCATGCATGTATATGTGTGTGTGCGTGAAAGTATAATATAAATTGGATATTTGAGCACAAATTTGTGTACAGGGTGTGAAATCTAATGCAACCAACATTTGATTTACGAGCACCCTGTATGAATGTACAGCCATATCTATGCAAGTGTATGT
The DNA here is from genome assembly GCF_028408465.1 of Anastrepha ludens. Classification (NCBI taxonomy): domain Eukaryota; kingdom Metazoa; phylum Arthropoda; class Insecta; order Diptera; family Tephritidae; genus Anastrepha; species Anastrepha ludens. Next base: position 111,473,103 of record NC_071500.1, on the reverse strand, counting down.
ATGTATCTACGATTAGTTTTGTTTAAAATGTATGTGTAGTTATGTATGTGTGTACAGATTTTCCTATATAAATATATTTGCAAATGGCGCTCAGTTTTGATATTTTGATTAGAGATTTACAGGATATGCACAGTTTTGCATAAATTGGAGCATTTCAATGCAGAATCTGAAAGGTTCGAGAGCTACTGCCGGGCACGCATACATGCACCTAAATATTAATAATAAAAAAAAAAAACAAAAAAAAAAAAAAAAATGCAAAATTAATGCTACAATAAAGGCGAATTTCCTGTGGTGTACAAAAACAATGACCAACGTGACACAAAAGAGTCGAAAACCATACAAGTGCAATCACAGTAGCGATAAGCTGTTACACATAGACGCACACACTCATACATGGATATTACATTTATGATAAATTGCATATGCAAATATATTTTCATACTTAGTTGTGTGTGCAGTATTCATTTGCATGCACATTTTTAGGCCTGCAGCATTGATAAGGCAACAGTGGCGGGTTGGCAACACTCAATAAATTTGAAATACTATCGAACATAATTTGCCAAACTTTTCGATAACTTGAATGGCAAAAACAGGGAAACTAAAGGTATACAAAGTTGAGTTAGACAGAAAAAGGGCAATGCATGGTAGTGCGGTTGTTAAATATTCGATTAAAAAGCGCGAAAAAAGACAGGAAATAGGTTTGAATGTAATATAGTGAGAAGTGAAGTTCTCTAGCAAGAAACAGTGAGTTGACAGAATGAACTCGTACGTAAAAAATAAAAAATTGGACGCTATAGAGGATGAAATAAGAGTTATTTGGAGCATAAACCCTCATTTAGCGATCGGAACGAACAAACGCGCACGAAGTTGCATATGAGCCGCCTGATAAAGTCAGTGCAGCAAGTATTGTCCAGCGTTGTAGGGGAGCTGGCGTGTGCGGCGGTAAAACTATTAAAGTTTCCATTATTTTCTGTTTTTCACTAATTGAGGTTAATTTTTTATTTAATTTGAATTTAGTAAACAAACATTTTTTTTAAGATATTAAATTTATTTAATTTTAGTCAAATAAAAAACATAAATTTTAAATTTATTTAATTTTAGTCAACTAAAAACATAAATTTTAAATTTACTTAATTTTAGTCAACTAAAAACATAAATTTTAAATTTATTTAATTTTAGTCAAAAAACAAAAAAAAAATGGAAAAACGAATTTGAATTTGTTTAATTCTAATTAAATTTTTTTTTTTAAATAAAATTAATTACAAATAATAATAGATATGTTATATTAGTGTATTGAACTGTGTATCATTAACTCTATTTTTGTCTAACAGTTTAAGAGCTATTAAATTTTGAAAAAAAACAAAAAAAAATGTTCCTATTTCTAAAATTATTCAAAATTTATGGTATTGCAAAGTGTTTCCCATAAGAGACAAACAACAAAAAAAAAAGATTTCGAAAATATATTAAAAAAATTAAAAAAATGCATTTTCCTTATTTTAGAAGAATTTTTAACTTTTATTAAAACCAACTAAGAGTTTTAGAATACCAAGTATTTTTTAACTACAAATAAATATGAACTGAATGCTCTAGATTTAATCTCACTTCAGTTTTTTTTTGCATTTTCAATAAGATATTGTCCGACATAGTAGAGCTATTCCTACTGATAAAAATATGACACCCTGAGATAAGCAACGTTTTTTGCATGGTTTCTAAGAAGTAAGTAAAGAGTTTAATTGGGTGCGCAACTAAGTTCTCGCTGTTTTTTGATGAAAATACAACTTTATTCTGAAAAAAATGGTTGCAAGTGAATCATTGAAAGTATTGCCTATCGCTGGCTACTACTTTTTCCCATTTTTCTGGTAGATCTCATATACCGTCGCGGTAAAACTCTTCATCTTTCGAGGCTATCAACGGATCAAGCCATTTTTTGATGTCTTCATATGAATGGAACTGCTGGTCAGGTAGATCATGTGCCACCGAGCGAAACAGGTGATAGTCGGGCGGCGCAATATCTGCAGAATATGGCTGGCGGGGTAGGATTTTCCATTTCAGTGTTTCCAGGTAGGTTCTAACGGGTTTGGCAACGTGAGGCCGAGTGTTGTCATGCTGTAGAATCACTTTTGCATGCCGCTCCGCGTATTGCGGCCGCTTTTCGCGCAGTGCTCGGCTTAATCGCATTAATTGAAGTCGATACCGATCCCCAGTGATGGTGTCGCATGGTTTTAACAGTTCATAATAAATAACACCAACTTGGGACCACCAAATACATAGCATAACCTTCGCAGCGTGTATATTCGGCCGAGGCAACCACATAGAAGCATGACCGGGCAGCCCTCATGACTTTCATTTCTTTGGATTGCTGTAATTAATCCATTTTTCATCACCCGCCACGATGCGATGAAGTAAACCCTTCTTTTTTTGCCGCTGGAGCTGTTGCTCACAGGCGAAAAAACGACGTTCAACATCTCTTGGCTTTAACTCATAAATTTCTTAAGCATGCGACCGCTTGGAAATGGATTGGCGGGTAACTCCCAATACTGAAGTAAGCTCTTCTTGCGTTTGACACAGTCCGCATTGAGCAATGCCTCTGCTTCAGCGTCTTCGAAGGCTTTTAGCCTTCCTTCACGCGACCGGTCGTCAACATTGAAATCACCGTCTTTGATCCATTGCTCGGCACGTTGTTTCACTTAAAGCAGCATCTCCATAAACTTTTGGTAGCTCTCGGTGCACTTCAGCCACCGTTTTTTTTCGAATGAAAGAGGAAAATCAACAGTTCCCGCAAATGACGATTATTCGGCACAAAATCAGACATTTTCACAAAACCAAAAGTGTATGATACAAAAAAAAAAAAAAAAATCACCAATGTGTCGAAGCAGTTTCTTCACCATATGTCTAAGCTTGGTTTATGACGTTTTGGTCATGTTAGAATATCGACTAGCACACACTGCTGGCGGCAGCTATTACAAACAGCGGGAACTTAGTTGCGCACCAATAATGCATCATTTTTAAAGTATCAGATTGGAGTTTTTAGTGACAGTCAGGCTATGCTAAAGGCTCTGGAGAATACAAAGCAAACCTAAAAGATTTCAAGAATGTAAGAATAGGCTTAATTCTGTTGCAAGACAGAATAAACCTGGGTCTGGGCCAGCGGTTCCCGCACAGGGATCAGACCTTATAATTGTAATCAGTTCTGCAGGAATCATGAGTTGGATCAGTGAATTACATTATTAAGGTTTTACGTCGATTTGTAGCTCTTTTTGTACCGACTCCGGGAGAACGAGGTATACTTTAAATGCTCCACTCACAAGAAATTTAACATAATCTAATCGCATTCAGCAGTAAGTAAATAAGGAATCGCTTTAAAAGCTTTAAGTTTTCAATCAGCGAAAACTACTTTTCAATTGGATGTATTTTGTCTTAAATTAAATTTTAATTAATATTTTTCTATATTGATTTTGACCACACTAAATACTCTTGCACTAGCTCGAGCGCTTTTTTTATATATTAATTGATTCCTTATATTGTGCTCAATGAGACCCTAACTCTCCAACTGTTAAACCTTAACTGCTCTACTTTGAGTGCGCCTACAGTTTTTCCAAGAATTTTAGTACGAGAAACAGGAATCGGTAGTACAACTTACGTTATCTGTTATAGTTTAGAAAAGTGGGACAATCTGCTAAGTGTTCGTATGGCCAGCACATACACAAGTATCTTCTGCTCAAATATGAACGAGACGTTATCAATAAAACGGTCCGCGGATGACATATGGTAAAAATAAATTTTTTGTTTTTGGGTAGGACTGTTATAAGCTTACATGGCAAATTTCAGCGTGATATGTCATATAGTTTGTTTTCTGTGCTACTGTAAACAAGTCAAGCTCGAGTGTGTTCTTCGAATTTAACGATGGAAATTCAAGTTGAACAAAGAATTTCTTTGAAATTTTGTTATTCCAACAAAATTTCGGCTTCAGATGCCTTAAAAATGTTGCAGACAACCTATGGGGACACTGCTCTATCGCGTGCACGTGTTTTCTAGTGGTACAAATCGTTCAAAGAGGGCCGTACATCGGTTGAAAACTTGCCTCATGAACGTCGTCCAGCAACATCAGTAAACGATGAAAACATCGGAAAAGTAAAGGAAAATCGGTTAACGCTGAATATTATTTAGACGTTTTAAAGCGTTTGCGCGAGAACATTCGTCTTAAAAGGAAGGAATTGTGGGACAACAAGTCATGGTTCTTGCATCACGATAATGCACCAGCTCATACATCACGTCTTGTTCGCGATTATTTGAACAAAAATAATGTTAATATCGTTCCGCAAGCACCGTTTTCGCCTGATATGGCTCCGTGTGACTTTTTCCTGTTTCCCAAGCTCAAGTTGCCGCTCCGTGGAAAACATTTTGAGACAATTGAAGTCATAAAAGAGAATTCGAAGAACACACTCGAGCTTGACTTGTTTACAGTAGCACAGAAAACAAACTATGTGACATATCACGCTGAAATTTGCCATGTAAGCTTATAACAGTCCTACCAAAAAACAAAAAATTTATTTTTGCCATATGTCATCCGCGGACCGTTTTATTGATAACGTCTCGTTCATATTTGAGCAGAAGGTATATAAAAATATGAATTCTTATTGTACAAATAACAAATTTAATTAAAAATATTTGAATTTCATTGCAGCTACAAAATAATTTGTTTAAATTATCAATAATATTTTACTTAACATTTCACACTTTAACACCTGAAAAGTCAATTCACACAGTACTTTTCATAATGTTTCTGATGATTTTTGACACTCTACTGGCAACATAATTACAATTTTCATAGAAACTAATGCAACCAAAAGAATTTTTTGTTGGTGAATATGCTTTTAACGGCTTTTCTAATGTTATTACAATTAAAGAATTTTATAATTTTTCTTACTCGATACAGATTACATTTAATTTTAAATTTGATGGTATTTTTGCAAGTCTTTATATAAATTCCAAAAGCAAATTATATTCATTTTCCTCATTCTTTATCCGCTTTTAAGCCTAAAGTGCAATTTTTGTTAAATGTTTTTTTTTTTAATAAAAACCAAATTTACAAATGACCATCTTAAAACCTTTTAAGTCTCCTATAGCCCAAAAATGTACGCAATCAACACATATACAATCATATCGCAATATGTATTTGATTCAACACATACACTGACATATTTCACTAACTACAAATGCTTGGAAACATGCATTTATTTACGTGCTTTTCTTTATGCAAATTTTCGCATAAAAGTTAAATTTGTAAAATTTGTACACTTAACCAATTTGAAGTGTACATGTTTTTCGAGGCAAATGCAAACACAGCCACGGCTGTGTGCAAATATACCTATGCGTATAAATATTCACGTAAATTTACATACACATACACAGCAGGAAAATCAAATATGCCATAACGCACACACACATGGGTAAGTAAATATTCAGCAAGTATTTGTATGCGTAAATATTGGTTTGCTTGTATTGGTAAGTGCATTTTCCGGCAATTGCTAGAACTGCCTGGTGGGCTGTACATATATTTGCGTATGTATGTGTATGCAAGCACTGTTGGTGGTATTCGCTTTGTGTGTGTGCGTAAATATGTAAATATTAACTGTCGAGCTGTCGAACAGTGAGATGGCTGGACTGTCTAGGTGTAGTTACTTATTCGACGCACTGTTCCAATATGTGCATATGTGTCTGCAGCTGTAGCTGTATCTGTATTTGAATTTGCATCTGTATTTGTCTGCACAGTTGATCTGCCTGCCTTAGCACTTAACTCAACTATACACTTAAACTGCCTCTATAACTAAACTTTACGGTCTCCATGTCTAACTGTACGTCCTGTTAACTGCTTCTGTGGCCCCACCCCCACCTGCTTTACACATACACACACGTATTTACATATATTTATTTGCCTTGCATATGAAATCAAATGCAAATTGCATTAAGTGCTTTCGAATTTTGTGCAAATATGTTTGTATGTGTATGCGTATTTTGCGTATTTAGCATATAGCTTAACATACATTTAGGCTCCACTAACGTTGTATTTGCAGTCTGTGAATAATACTGGCATACGGGAAAGCCGCTGAACTGGTTAGTGTTTCAACAAGTAGGAAATGTTATAAATCATTAGGAATAAGCAACCGAAATATGAAACAGGAAATTAGGTGATTTTCGAAAAAAAAAATGAAAAAATGAATAAACTATTAAAAAACAACAAATTCAAGTAATGGCAAATGAAAAACCAATAAACAAAATTAAATGAATCAAATTTTTTAAAAGTTTTTTTGTTTTATCAATGCAATTAACTTGAAGAGAATTTGGACCGCCTTTCCAAAACCACATTTGTGTAGTTATTCCAAGTGTTACTCAAATAAGAATTTTAATTTTTCTCGAGTTTTATATCTTGAAACATGAAGGCAACAGAAATATGCTTTATCACACCATTTTGTCCTTAGGGTAGGTGAAATGCTTGAAAGTTTTATCTAATAGCGGTCGCAGCTTGGCAGGCAATGGCAATACCTCCGAGTGTATGTATGCCATGAAAAAGCTTCTCATAAAAAATATTCTGCCATTCGAAGCCGTCTTAAAACTGTAGGTCCCACCATTTGTGGAACAACATCAAGGCGACCCCCAAAAATAGGAGCAGGAGCTTGGCTAAACACCCAAAAAGGGTGTAAGCGTCCATTAACCAACTAACTGATCTGATTTAGGTTGGTGCACTGCCCCAGGCTATCGAAGAAAGGGGCACCCTGTGACCTAAATCATCTGGCTGTCCAACCCGAATATTTCAATAATTTGCTTCGCTGAAAGATTCTCACACCTTCTCCAATGGGAATTAAATGGTAAACCCAGCTTTTCTGCGTGAGTGCCGATCGAACAATGAATGCTAAGCACAGCTATACGTTTGAAAATCGAATGGACTATCTGCATCTTGCATCTACTGTACTGGGCCATAGGATTTTCAAAATACCACGCGAAGAAATGAAGCTTCATCTTATTTGTGCTTTCCTAAGAAATAAGTTGTATAATTTTCCTTTAACAACAGTCAAATAGATACCGATGACCGGATGGGAGGCCTCTGGAACCAATTCAGTTGGCCTTTTCCTGGCAAGCTCATCAGCAATTTCATTTGCCTCTATGTTCCTAGGCCCTGGAACCTCAGCCCCGCGATCTCTAAGCATTCTGTATGCCTGCTGGATCGCAAAGACTTCTGCCTGAAAAACACATGCAGTATGGGACAGTTTTAAGGAAATACATAAATTGGCTGATTTAGAGAAAACAGATGCTCCGACTCCCGATTCTATCTTGGGGCCGTGAAGACAGAGCCTCGGTATAGACTTTTTCCTCGTTTCAACCCTGCCTACTTGGAAAGATTGCTCAGGTACGACCCCAGTTTGTGATTCGAAGTCGTTGAGTCTGCAGGAGTTTGAGAAAGAAGAAGCTTGTGATATTTTCAAGTCTTGCCGCTGGCATTCATCAGCAGCTTCGCAGGTAAGACACGCTAGAAATTCACACGGCCAGATTTTAAAAAGAGCCTAAACATTCTTGTCGCTGTTGCTGTGGTCTTCACACTATTTTTATCAAACATTTCACAATGAAGCTTGAGAACCTATGGCGAAAAAAGCCTGGGCCGAAATTGAGACAAGCCAAGGACCTGTTGGAACCTGATTAATGGAGTGGAAAATGTGAATTGGAAAGAGTATTTCAAACTAATACGTCTGCACAATAAAATAAAAATATTTGTATGCCCATATACACATGCAGAAATGTGCTTTAAAGTCTAACACTGGAATAGACGAAATTGGCAGGCGTGTTGCACAACGAGCGACTGACATTTAAAGCAGTCAAAGTGCCAGCAGGCAAACGCATTTGCATAAGCAGTAGAACACAGCTTCACCTCCGCATGTACATGCGCACAACTACATCCATATACACGTAATTTCGTATTTTAATATGCCCGTTAATGATAATGACGTAAACGTAGGCGCCTGCCATTCACCAATAAGTGCAACATGTAAGAAACAAAGCTTGCTGCATACGTGCAACATTCATCAGAAATGCCTGGCAGCCATTATCATCGGCAGGATGGCAGCCATGATGGTTGTTGATGAGCGTCGTGATTATTTTTATTAAAATGCAAATGTGTTAACTTGTTGCACAAACACACGCTCACACGCACACACCCACATACACACTTATGCATAATATTTAAGGAGTTGTGAGTATATTTTAAATATATGCAGATTCGTACGTGCAACATGGCATGCAGCATGCAGGTAGCGCTAGTTGCGTTGTGCTGTTTTTTGAATTTTCCTCTGTTGTTGCTTGGTTGATGCTTCACTGCAACAATTTGCACACTTTTTACTTGGCACCAACCCAATGAGTAACCCAATGGCGTACGTGTGCGTGCAGCTTGATTGCAAAATGGCCCGGCCAATTGTTATTCTAACAGTAAAGGAATCAGTAGCTATAATAACAACAATGCAAGAAAGCCACTTGTTCAATAAGCCATGATAAGGCAAGCAAAAGATAGCAGCAACCAACAGTTGATTTAATTTGGGTTTATGTTATGCGTTGTTGTTGTATGCGGTAGCTAAGTTCTTATTCCATTTTGGTTTTGTCTTTTACTTTGATAGTTGTTGGGTGGTTGCACTTATTTACATATTGCAATTGCACAATCAGCTTAACGGCGTTGCGAAGTAAAATTGTGGAGAGTTCGCTAAAATAGTGTAAATTTCGAAAATATGAAAAAAATGCTATGTCTATTCCTTTTGCTATACTTTTTTACTTTATTAATTATATCAGAGGCGGCCGCCGTAGCCGATGGGTTGGTGCGTGACTACCATTTGGAATTCAGAGAGAGAACGTCGGTTCGAATCCCAAGACGCACACCACAAATAGGAGGTGGAGCTCGGCCAAACATCCAAACGAGGGTGTACGTGCCAATTATATATATAATTATATCAGAATGCTGTGCCAAAGTCTCAATTTCGATTCGAGCAAAACTGACGAAGTTATGAGTATTCCCAGTAACCGCTGCTCCAGGCAGGGCTTCTGTGTCTGCTCGACTTTAAAACGCTAATAATTCCGTGCGTCTTTGCAAATCGTTATATTTTGTTTGATTGCGTTATTCAAGCAAACTGCAATTGAATGAAAATTTGTAGTGCGAGAAAACAGTGATGGGAAGGTTGCCTCATGTGTATATTTCCAACATTTTGAAGTCCACGTACGTCGTAACTCAAAACCTACCTACCAATCGTTCCGAAATTTGGCACACTATTTCTCTACATAGAGCAGCAGGAATTCCTCGGAGTCTTTTGTTTTTTTGGTTTTTTATTGAATTTTAGTTATTTTTAGCGAAAATCGGGTTTTTAGCTTCCAAGTGCTACGAATAATTGAGCAATCGAAAGAAACATCCTCCTAGCGATTGAGTTTTGTTTCAGATGGTTCTGTTCTATGTTTTTTAAGGAGATTATATTGCGAGAGCGGTCGTCCCCTAGGCAGGCAATGGCGAACCTCCGAGTGTATTTTTGCCATGAAAAAACTCCTCATAAAAAACCATCTGCTATTCGTAGCAACACGACCCCGTAGGTCTGTCCATTCATGAAATTATTCAAGGCGCACGCCACAAATAGGAAAAGAAGTTGCGTCAAATACCCAATAAAGGTTGTAAGCGCCAATTATATACTAGGAGTGTCCCAGCTTGCACCATTGAAAGGTTTAATGGGCTTATAAGGTAATTTATGGTCTAAGGTAAATGAGATATGAAGAATAAGAGCTCAAAATAATATAAACTATTTTTTAAAACTCTTCATCTGGAGAGGAGTCTAAGATAGGACAGGCTCCACCTACGAGGGGGGAAAACAGAGAGAGGAGAACTAAATTATGAATTTTACCAGGTGTGTGATATTTAAACGTGCTATATCTGCAGATGTGCCGCAAAAAGTGAGAGCCCAGATGTTCTGAATCTTAGTCCGAATAGAGCAAGGAAACTGGGAAGAAAGTGCTAAGGTGATTCCACCTCATCGTCCAGACAGCTTCTGCAGAAGTGGCTTAAATCAATCTCAAGTCTTCCCGCATATATACTTAACGTACAGTGCCCACCAAATTTGAGAGCTGCTTTGTTAGCCTTAGAAGCTCCCTGGAGCGACTGCGAAGGGGAAGGATCTCACGACTTTATACGTTGGCGCACCTGCTCAGCGCTTGCTAAGTTGACGCGCGGCTTATCTCTTCAGAAGTAGACCACAGGTTCTCAAGGGAACCTCAATCCTCGTATTTCGCAATTAAATCGTCTCCAGTGTCCCCCATCTAGACATGCATCTTAAGACTTGACTAACAAATTGTACTTAGTTTTACCTCAGTTGGTTATGGGATAATAGCTATTTATTAAAAATCTTCGCTGCATTTTCATTCTCTCACTTGGGCTCTTTCCACTTATAAATTTTCAATGCAAGGAAGGCCCATCCCATCATATCCATAAACATATAGAGCATTTCATAACTATAGTACAGATACTTATTCATACGATTTGACGATTCATTTGTTTTTCGTTTTATTTTAATAACTTTTTATGGAATCATATTAGAAACCACACGAATCACACACAAACTTCAAACGTTGAGCAAAGTTAAAAAAACAACAAATTTGTATTAATATCTCAAACTTTTGAATCAGAATTTTTGGAAAAATATCGAATACGCAGTTTTATAGTGCATTAAATTTTTCTATCACAAAGTGTACAACTGAAGTGGCTCAAAGTCGCGTTTATTTTTGACAATTTTTTCCGTGGACTATGCTGTGTATTTTCTACCATACAAAAATAAAAAAAATCACGCATATGCATTAAATTTTTCCTTCATTCTTGGCCTATCTTCTATTTCTAATAGCACTGCCATAGCCATCACCTCCTCTTAACTGTCTAAGTTTACTCCAAGCGGACAGTTACCGAAGCTGACCTCCCTTAACCTCTGATTTAATGGTTCATGTCCGAATTTGCGGATCGAATACTCAACCAACCGATTTGTCATCACGCCCAAGCAAGCCCGAATACATCGACCGTCAAATCTATTACGCCTCCTTAACATTCACTAATTGTTCATATGGCTCGAAAATGTGTGCACTGACAGCAGAAGCAACAAAAAATCGTCAAAAAATTACAATAAATATATTTTTAATGCACCGTAAATGCAGCGTCCGGTATTCGACGAAATATTTGTGTGTATGCACTAGCACTGGTATAGGGATGAGCAAGTAATTGCTGCAGAAAATGCAGTTGCGACTATACCAGCCAGCCAGTCTAACAACCTGCACCGGTAATAATTTGTTGCAACTACCAAATCAACAAAACCAACAACATCAAGCAGATTTTTTCCAACGCCTATTTGCGAACGCAATTTATTACTTCTATTTGCTTTAGTTGCTGAATGTCAATTTGTTGTTTGTGCATCGCAAATTTATGTGCACTCTGACGCATTTGTCAATGTTTGTGTGTATTTTGTTGTTGCAAGCATGCGTAAATTTGGCATAATTGCTGGTCTATTAACATAAATTAACAAAAATGCTTGTACGCGCTCGAACAACATAGCCGATTTGCATTTGCCAGTTTAGGTGGCTCAACTCGGCAGGGCAGCCAAATGGTCAGCAAAACATGCCACACGTCAGTTGACGATACACAACACACACATAGACAGATGTATATGACTATATAACAAAATAACAGCAACTACCACTTATGCAAACAAAAACAAGTCAGATTGTATATATATGTGTGTATGTGTGTGTGCTTACATATACCAACATATTCAGTATTCATATTAATATTTGCATTTGCTTTTGCATTTGTTTAACGGTGTATTTGCATATACTGCAGTTTGTTGTTCTTATGTGCTTGCGCATATATGTACAGGGTGGCACAAAATTAGTCACCCTAGAGGAAGATTTATAATTCTTGCAAATGCCGTTATTTGTCATTCGTTTTTGGCACTTATGAACCAGTGATGGAACGCGTAAAGGTCATAAATAACAAAGATTTCGATCGAACAAAATCATTTTTTTATTTACTCAAACAAAAAGCGGCCGCCGTAGCCGCTACCATTCGGAAGTGCGTAGGTCCGATTATCCGTTTATGAAACACCAAAATGATAGAAAAAGTTTCTAATAGCGGTCGTCCCTCGGAAGCCAATGGCACACATTCGGGTGCTTATTCTTCTGCCATGAAAAAGCTTCTGATAAAAAAAATATCTGCCGATCGAAGTCGGCTTAAAACTGTACCCAAAACTGGTGCAACCGTCAATGATGTACTTATGTACATATATAAATAAAAGTAAAAAAAAAAAAAAAATTAAAAGTGGATGACTAATATTGCGCCACCTTGTATAGGGGTTTTCAGTAAGAGCGGTTTGAAAAACGGTTTGACTTTTTTAACGAATTTTTTTTTTATTATCGAGTTTGAACATATACATTTAAGTATGAAGTTCGATTTCTTTTGCATGACCACCGCGTACACGTTTTACGAAGTCCAATCGTTGAACCCAATTTTCGACTAGTCTTTTGCATAAATCGGCCAAAATTCCAGCAAGTTCGTGTTCAATATTGGCTCTGAGCTCACAAATCGTCGCCGGCTTGTTACTGTAGACCAATGACTTCACATAACCCCAAAACCGGACGGCTTGTTAAGTGGACCGTAAAATGGCCGTAATGCTCTTAAAGTAGCAGCAACAGAACGATTATTTTCATAAAAAATTTGCACGATTTGCAATCGTTGCTCAAGTGTGTAGCGTTCCATGATGAAATGTATACTAATGAAGTTTACAAATGGCAAGCGAAAAATAAAATATATTGCGTCGTTCGCCTTCCCTATCGGAAAAAAGTTGAAGCGCACCTATTGAATAATCCTATATAACATAAACACATACATATCTCTCGGCAGCTGGCATTACTGCTATCTCGCTTGTCGGGTAGGTCCTCGCTGATTGTGATTCCATATTAGTCCATACATTTTGTTGCAAATCATTCATATGCCACTGGGTTTGTGTGTGTGTATGTAAGCATGAATGCAAGTGTGGACCAATCAGTCATTTAATTGACATGGGAAAATTATTAGCGCGTTTATTTAATTAGTGGAGCAGCATATTTCGCTTGACTGATTTGGTTGTTGATCAAAATTAGAGACCTTCATTATTTATGAATAAAAGGAGGCGGCAAATGTATGCGGCGGCATTGGTATTATTATCGGGCCCCAACAACGCCACCCTTAATTTCATCTCTTCTAAAGTGAAACAAAGAAGTCAAAAGAATGGGTTCGTATAGTGTACGCGAACAAGCCGAAGTATCTGCTGCCATCAATCAAACATATAGAAGTTTTAGGTTGTCGGATACTCTTCACTGGAATAAAATAATTTGGAAGTATCATAATAGCGGAAGTATCATGGAAGCAGTCTTAACAGGGGTAGTAGCACAGCTAAGAATTTACCTTTGCAAGAAGTGTCATTTCGGACTAAGGTGGCAACTGAAGAACAAAGTGCGCTTCGGATCCACAAAAACACTCTTTACACCATAAGCCCACCATCGGAAGAGGCATGACTGTGTGCTGTAGAAAGAAGCATGGAAGATGAAAATATTCAATAAGGTGACCTTTTGAGTGATTGAGTTTGAAAATGGTTTGAGTGCAACATCGATTCAGATATAGTACAGATAATAGGGATCTTGCGAATGCGCTGGCTACTTATTATCGTACGAATAGACACGAACGCTTCAGTCTTGAAAATATTTCAGGTCATGTCTGTAGGTAGAAGGGTGGAGTAAGAGACATAAGAAGAAGCGAATTTCAACATTTTCTGTAGTTCTTGAATGTCGTTCGTAAAATAAAACTATATTGAAGACGCTTCAACTAAGAATAAGAGATATAATTAAGCATTCAAGTTTATGTTAATTCTGTCAAAATTTCTAAAATGGCAAATTAAATTTGAATTCTAGCAAACAAATTATTCTCTCATTCATTGCTGATGATGGACGAGTGATGCTCGGAGCACGGAAAGACTTTTGTTATATTTTTTTATCGATACTGACAGCTATTTTAAAATAAATGTTACCTGAATAACGCGCAGTAATTGTGATAATTTTTTTTTAAAGTTGACTTACCTATAAAGAGAAAGAAATAAAGGAAACGTGATTACTAAAAATAAATGTAGGTACATAAATAAATGTATATATATATTATATATTTATTGAAATATGTAATGTAATATATAAAAAGCAAATATGGCGCTACAGAGCAAATTTTACAATATGTAATTTATTTTTTTTATTATCATAATAGGAGAAGTGACCGCATGCAATTTTTCATATGTAAAACAAAATAAAACGTACTTAAAATAAATAAAAAAATTATAAACTTTTCCAATAATTCCAATAACTTTTTCGTACGAAAAAAATCCCAAGTGCCTGTTTGTATTATAAAAAATAATATTAACCGCAATTTAGTTAATATTAATTTCCATTTAGCTTCGTATTGTACATTTGTGGGGCACGAAGTTGACTTAACAATTTTGTTCCAATGGACTTTCTTTCTTATAACTTTATGTAGAATGCCAATCTGCTAGGAAGGAGTCCGAAAAAAATGTACCCCCTCCAAGGCATATTTTTATATATTTAGATAGACATATTTGAACTATTTCAAATTTTCTTCTGTGCAAAATTTCTTTTCAACATCCATTATTATTTACTGCAAAACTGGTAGCTATGCTTTTGCTATAAGTTTAATTATAATAAAGATTTAAATTTTAACATTAATAATTAGTCCAGCTTATTACTGATGTTTCATGTTAATAAATATTGATTAATAAACTCTTATTAAGAAATGACGCATTGTCAATTTTATAAGCGCAAATAATTCACTCCACACCGTATTAAGTACATTTAATATCTTCTGCGTTCTAATTGGAAATAAAAAGGAATACTGAGCTCCACTGAAATATGAAAATGCCATCGAATATCCAATATAAAAGCTTAATAAATAAATATCCAGCAATGTAAACAACTATTGCAGCTGTGTGCACATGCACACAAATATTTGCTTATATATTTGTATATACTTGTATGTGTGCATGTGGTTATAGGTGCTTGAATGTATGCGTTTGTATGATATGCCAATTCTTTACACTGTATTAATGAATATTTGCCAAGGTGGCTGCATACTTTGAGGCGAATGTGATGGCAGATGCTTTATTCCAAGAAAGCTAATAGGCTGTAATTATTTCATTATTTTACTTCGCATGCACACCATATTCCTGGACACATTTCGGTGATTGTATGTGAGTCTAGGTGCTATGAGCAAGCATAGCTTTAGGCACTTATCAAATTGAAAGCGTAGTTTGCCGACATCTTCTCTCTTCTTAAGTGAATTGTCAATCATCGTTGAAAGTTAATTTTGCAGCTTCATCACTTAGCAACTGCTTTTGGATACATGTCATTTTTGCAGGCTGTATAAATTCATGAGCAAGTATAAACAGCTGTTTGGATATTTCCATGATGCGTAAAAATTATTTAATATTCAGTTACCTAGAGACCCATTAGTGCTTCCCATAGAGCGAATTACATTGCCACAAAGGTATCGCAGCTGATTGCATAGTTTTAGGGTGAACCAAAGATCAGGAAACACAATTTGTGTTCCTTTATAAATTGCCGGCGTAATTTTCTCCTCTATGTATTACTCAGCGCTAAGCAACGCATTTCGAATTATAAAAATTTAGTTGCATATTTTTAGGATGCACCAAAGGTCAATAAAGTAAGTTTTTCATTATTCAGCACTAAAAATCAACTTTTTCCTCAGCATGAAATATTAAACAGCACATTTTAAAATATCACACTGTTAGCATACTTTTAGGATGAGCTATAGGACAATAAACTCATTTGTGTTCAACATTAAACAACACATTTTTAAATATCAAAATTTAGTTCCATACTTTTAAGATGCACCAAAAGTTACTAAATTCAGTTTTTCATTATTCAGCACCAAAAACCAACCTTCTTCATCAATGTTGATCAGTGCTCGAAATTTCAAAATCTAGTGGCATACTTTCAGGATAAGCCATAGATCAATAAACAGATGTTTGTTTCGTTATTGATTACGAAGTGGTAAAATTGGCACTCTTCATCATAATTCAGCGTTGAAGAACGCATTTAGAAATATTACAAGATATTTGCATACTTTTAGGATGAGCCAGAAGTTCATAAACTCGATTAGTTTCAGTATTATTTATTTATTAAGCGCAAAACAACTCCTTTTCTCTCTTCTCCAACGCTAAAATTACCTGCTGTTAGTCCAAATATCAACTCAACACTTTTTCAGTGGCTGATGACCCGTGCCTGTCCATTCTGGGCTAGAGGAGCTATTATAAAATCATTTAGAGGCTTGCCATCAGGGAATACGAACCTGATCATGTGCCGAAAATGAAATATAAAATGCAATTGAGGCTAAATTGAAGATGATGAGGCTTCGCAAAGTGGTAGAAATTGGGTGAGGGATAGGACTACCTGCTATCGACACAGCAAAAGCTTGATAAATAGGAAATTTAAGTATCAATTTGTTCTAAAGTCGGGCAAACAATGCGAAATCCATTTCGAGCAACTAAGACTCATAGAAAATGTGGCGTGTGACGTGTATTACAAATCTATTTTGCATCAAAATGCAATAAATGCAATAATAAACAAATAAACAGCAGCTGGAACAAAGGAAACAACAAACAACATCTGGCAACGCCTTGTGATAGGCAATAATAATAAACAAGAAATAACTACGAATTTAATGCAACATCTAAGTCAAGGCACACAGCAAAGTTACGAAGCGTGCAACAATAAGGGCAAACGCAGAGAAATTGTTGCATTTATTGCAATAAAGAATACCATAAACGACCGAAGTTCATAAGGACTAGCAGCATAGAATTACAGGAATCTGCGTTACAGGTGCAATTACGCCGCAGAGAAATCGAAATGCAGGAAAGAGGCTTGCGAGCTATAGATAGCAAAAGTGGGAAGACAATCGAAGGTGCTGTATAAATGCCAGGCAAATCAGAGGCGAAAAGCAATTTGCGCTTATGCAATAGATAATTTGCGTACACACTAGTGCACATATACATAGGCAAGTGTTTTCGTTTATTAATGAAAATATGTGAATGCTTTGCTTGCCACTAAATGCTGGCCATAAAGGCATATTGTAAGGCGATGCTGGGTTAAGTATTTCCAAGTGCTGTGCGGTCAACTCACTTGCCTGCTCTTGCACATGAACAGGCGTACAAATGTTAGCTCAGCTGTACGTCCACACTCAGATTGGTATTTCGCATTTCGCACAATAGGCGATAATAATATTTGGAAAATGTGAAATGCAATATGCAAATTCGTATTTAAATGCCTTTTAAGCAAAGCTGGAGTAATAGAAATATGCGATCACAGGCAATGAGAATGTGTGTGTATGTGTGTACGTGTATGTGCATAATTATGTTATACACATATTCTAACACACATCGTGCATACATACCTACATATGCTTAAATTGCTTATTGTTGCTTTTCTTCCCTGGACGCTGCATTTTACACCACAAGCGACCGTTACAAATATTTTTTTTTTAATAAAAACCAAATTTACAAATGACCATCTTAAAACCTTTTAAGTCTCCTATAGCCCAAAAATGTACGCAATCAACACATATACAATCATATCGCAATATGTATTTGATTCAACACATACACTGACATATTTCACTAACTACAAATGCTTGGAAACATGCATTTATTTACGTGCTTTTCTTTATGCAAATTTTCGCATAAAAGTTAAATTTGTAAAATTTGTACACTTAACCAATTTGAAGTGTACATGTTTTTCGAGGCAAATGCAAACACAGCCACGGCTGTGTGCAAATATACCTATGCGTATAAATATTCACGTAAATTTACATACACATACACAGCAGGAAAATCAAATATGCCATAACGCACACACACATGGGTAAGTAAATATTCAGCAAGTATTTGTATGCGTAAATATTGGTTTGCTTGTATTGGTAAGTGCATTTTCCGGCAATTGCTAGAACTGCCTGGTGGGCTGTACATATATTTGCGTATGTATGTGTATGCAAGCACTGTTGGTGGTATTCGCTTTGTGTGTGTGCGTAAATATGTAAATATTAACTGTCGAGCTGTCGAACAGTGAGATGGCTGGACTGTCTAGGTGTAGTTACTTATTCGACGCACTGTTCCAATATGTGCATATGTGTCTGCAGCTGTAGCTGTATCTGTATTTGAATTTGCATCTGTATTTGTCTGCACAGTTGATCTGCCTGCCTTAGCACTTAACTCAACTATACACTTAAACTGCCTCTATAACTAAACTTTACGGTCTCCATGTCTAACTGTACGTCCTGTTAACTGCTTCTGTGGCCCCACCCCCACCTGCTTTACACATACACACACGTATTTACATATATTTATTTGCCTTGCATATGAAATCAAATGCAAATTGCATTAAGTGCTTTCGAATTTTGTGCAAATATGTTTGTATGTGTATGCGTATTTTGCGTATTTAGCATATAGCTTAACATACATTTAGGCTCCACTAACGTTGTATTTGCAGTCTGTGAATAATACTGGCATACGGGAAAGCCGCTGAACTGGTTAGTGTTTCAACAAGTAGGAAATGTTATAAATCATTAGGAATAAGCAACCGAAATATGAAACAGGAAATTAGGTGATTTTCGAAAAAAAAAATGAAAAAATGAATAAACTATTAAAAAACAACAAATTCAAGTAATGGCAAATGAAAAACCAATAAACAAAATTAAATGAATCAAATTTTTTAAAAGTTTTTTTGTTTTATCAATGCAATTAACTTGAAGAGAATTTGGACCGCCTTTCCAAAACCACATTTGTGTAGTTATTCCAAGTGTTACTCAAATAAGAATTTTAATTTTTCTCGAGTTTTATATCTTGAAACATGAAGGCAACAGAAATATGCTTTATCACACCATTTTGTCCTTAGGGTAGGTGAAATGCTTGAAAGTTTTATCTAATAGCGGTCGCAGCTTGGCAGGCAATGGCAATACCTCCGAGTGTATGTATGCCATGAAAAAGCTTCTCATAAAAAATATTCTGCCATTCGAAGCCGTCTTAAAACTGTAGGTCCCACCATTTGTGGAACAACATCAAGGCGACCCCCAAAAATAGGAGCAGGAGCTTGGCTAAACACCCAAAAAGGGTGTAAGCGTCCATTAACCAACTAACTGATCTGATTTAGGTTGGTGCACTGCCCCAGGCTATCGAAGAAAGGGGCACCCTGTGACCTAAATCATCTGGCTGTCCAACCCGAATATTTCAATAATTTGCTTCGCTGAAAGATTCTCACACCTTCTCCAATGGGAATTAAATGGTAAACCCAGCTTTTCTGCGTGAGTGCCGATCGAACAATGAATGCTAAGCACAGCTATACGTTTGAAAATCGAATGGACTATCTGCATCTTGCATCTACTGTACTGGGCCATAGGATTTTCAAAATACCACGCGAAGAAATGAAGCTTCATCTTATTTGT
Organism: Anastrepha ludens; assembly: GCF_028408465.1. Lineage (NCBI taxonomy): Eukaryota > Metazoa > Arthropoda > Insecta > Diptera > Tephritidae > Anastrepha > Anastrepha ludens. The sequence goes on along the minus strand of NC_071500.1, from coordinate 111,453,503 downwards.
GCTTTCCTAAGAAATAAGTTGTATAATTTTCCTTTAACAACAGTCAAATAGATACCGATGACCGGATGGGAGGCCTCTGGAACCAATTCAGTTGGCCTTTTCCTGGCAAGCTCATCAGCAATTTCATTTGCCTCTATGTTCCTAGGCCCTGGAACCTCAGCCCCGCGATCTCTAAGCATTCTGTATGCCTGCTGGATCGCAAAGACTTCTGCCTGAAAAACACATGCAGTATGGGACAGTTTTAAGGAAATACATAAATTGGCTGATTTAGAGAAAACAGATGCTCCGACTCCCGATTCTATCTTGGGGCCGTGAAGACAGAGCCTCGGTATAGACTTTTTCCTCGTTTCAACCCTGCCTACTTGGAAAGATTGCTCAGGTACGACCCCAGTTTGTGATTCGAAGTCGTTGAGTCTGCAGGAGTTTGAGAAAGAAGAAGCTTGTGATATTTTCAAGTCTTGCCGCTGGCATTCATCAGCAGCTTCGCAGGTAAGACACGCTAGAAATTCACACGGCCAGATTTTAAAAAGAGCCTAAACATTCTTGTCGCTGTTGCTGTGGTCTTCACACTATTTTTATCAAACATTTCACAATGAAGCTTGAGAACCTATGGCGAAAAAAGCCTGGGCCGAAATTGAGACAAGCCAAGGACCTGTTGGAACCTGATTAATGGAGTGGAAAATGTGAATTGGAAAGAGTATTTCAAACTAATACGTCTGCACAATAAAATAAAAATATTTGTATGCCCATATACACATGCAGAAATGTGCTTTAAAGTCTAACACTGGAATAGACGAAATTGGCAGGCGTGTTGCACAACGAGCGACTGACATTTAAAGCAGTCAAAGTGCCAGCAGGCAAACGCATTTGCATAAGCAGTAGAACACAGCTTCACCTCCGCATGTACATGCGCACAACTACATCCATATACACGTAATTTCGTATTTTAATATGCCCGTTAATGATAATGACGTAAACGTAGGCGCCTGCCATTCACCAATAAGTGCAACATGTAAGAAACAAAGCTTGCTGCATACGTGCAACATTCATCAGAAATGCCTGGCAGCCATTATCATCGGCAGGATGGCAGCCATGATGGTTGTTGATGAGCGTCGTGATTATTTTTATTAAAATGCAAATGTGTTAACTTGTTGCACAAACACACGCTCACACGCACACACCCACATACACACTTATGCATAATATTTAAGGAGTTGTGAGTATATTTTAAATATATGCAGATTCGTACGTGCAACATGGCATGCAGCATGCAGGTAGCGCTAGTTGCGTTGTGCTGTTTTTTGAATTTTCCTCTGTTGTTGCTTGGTTGATGCTTCACTGCAACAATTTGCACACTTTTTACTTGGCACCAACCCAATGAGTAACCCAATGGCGTACGTGTGCGTGCAGCTTGATTGCAAAATGGCCCGGCCAATTGTTATTCTAACAGTAAAGGAATCAGTAGCTATAATAACAACAATGCAAGAAAGCCACTTGTTCAATAAGCCATGATAAGGCAAGCAAAAGATAGCAGCAACCAACAGTTGATTTAATTTGGGTTTATGTTATGCGTTGTTGTTGTATGCGGTAGCTAAGTTCTTATTCCATTTTGGTTTTGTCTTTTACTTTGATAGTTGTTGGGTGGTTGCACTTATTTACATATTGCAATTGCACAATCAGCTTAACGGCGTTGCGAAGTAAAATTGTGGAGAGTTCGCTAAAATAGTGTAAATTTCGAAAATATGAAAAAAATGCTATGTCTATTCCTTTTGCTATACTTTTTTACTTTATTAATTATATCAGAGGCGGCCGCCGTAGCCGATGGGTTGGTGCGTGACTACCATTTGGAATTCAGAGAGAGAACGTCGGTTCGAATCCCAAGACGCACACCACAAATAGGAGGTGGAGCTCGGCCAAACATCCAAACGAGGGTGTACGTGCCAATTATATATATAATTATATCAGAATGCTGTGCCAAAGTCTCAATTTCGATTCGAGCAAAACTGACGAAGTTATGAGTATTCCCAGTAACCGCTGCTCCAGGCAGGGCTTCTGTGTCTGCTCGACTTTAAAACGCTAATAATTCCGTGCGTCTTTGCAAATCGTTATATTTTGTTTGATTGCGTTATTCAAGCAAACTGCAATTGAATGAAAATTTGTAGTGCGAGAAAACAGTGATGGGAAGGTTGCCTCATGTGTATATTTCCAACATTTTGAAGTCCACGTACGTCGTAACTCAAAACCTACCTACCAATCGTTCCGAAATTTGGCACACTATTTCTCTACATAGAGCAGCAGGAATTCCTCGGAGTCTTTTGTTTTTTTGGTTTTTTATTGAATTTTAGTTATTTTTAGCGAAAATCGGGTTTTTAGCTTCCAAGTGCTACGAATAATTGAGCAATCGAAAGAAACATCCTCCTAGCGATTGAGTTTTGTTTCAGATGGTTCTGTTCTATGTTTTTTAAGGAGATTATATTGCGAGAGCGGTCGTCCCCTAGGCAGGCAATGGCGAACCTCCGAGTGTATTTTTGCCATGAAAAAACTCCTCATAAAAAACCATCTGCTATTCGTAGCAACACGACCCCGTAGGTCTGTCCATTCATGAAATTATTCAAGGCGCACGCCACAAATAGGAAAAGAAGTTGCGTCAAATACCCAATAAAGGTTGTAAGCGCCAATTATATACTAGGAGTGTCCCAGCTTGCACCATTGAAAGGTTTAATGGGCTTATAAGGTAATTTATGGTCTAAGGTAAATGAGATATGAAGAATAAGAGCTCAAAATAATATAAACTATTTTTTAAAACTCTTCATCTGGAGAGGAGTCTAAGATAGGACAGGCTCCACCTACGAGGGGGGAAAACAGAGAGAGGAGAACTAAATTATGAATTTTACCAGGTGTGTGATATTTAAACGTGCTATATCTGCAGATGTGCCGCAAAAAGTGAGAGCCCAGATGTTCTGAATCTTAGTCCGAATAGAGCAAGGAAACTGGGAAGAAAGTGCTAAGGTGATTCCACCTCATCGTCCAGACAGCTTCTGCAGAAGTGGCTTAAATCAATCTCAAGTCTTCCCGCATATATACTTAACGTACAGTGCCCACCAAATTTGAGAGCTGCTTTGTTAGCCTTAGAAGCTCCCTGGAGCGACTGCGAAGGGGAAGGATCTCACGACTTTATACGTTGGCGCACCTGCTCAGCGCTTGCTAAGTTGACGCGCGGCTTATCTCTTCAGAAGTAGACCACAGGTTCTCAAGGGAACCTCAATCCTCGTATTTCGCAATTAAATCGTCTCCAGTGTCCCCCATCTAGACATGCATCTTAAGACTTGACTAACAAATTGTACTTAGTTTTACCTCAGTTGGTTATGGGATAATAGCTATTTATTAAAAATCTTCGCTGCATTTTCATTCTCTCACTTGGGCTCTTTCCACTTATAAATTTTCAATGCAAGGAAGGCCCATCCCATCATATCCATAAACATATAGAGCATTTCATAACTATAGTACAGATACTTATTCATACGATTTGACGATTCATTTGTTTTTCGTTTTATTTTAATAACTTTTTATGGAATCATATTAGAAACCACACGAATCACACACAAACTTCAAACGTTGAGCAAAGTTAAAAAAACAACAAATTTGTATTAATATCTCAAACTTTTGAATCAGAATTTTTGGAAAAATATCGAATACGCAGTTTTATAGTGCATTAAATTTTTCTATCACAAAGTGTACAACTGAAGTGGCTCAAAGTCGCGTTTATTTTTGACAATTTTTTCCGTGGACTATGCTGTGTATTTTCTACCATACAAAAATAAAAAAAATCACGCATATGCATTAAATTTTTCCTTCATTCTTGGCCTATCTTCTATTTCTAATAGCACTGCCATAGCCATCACCTCCTCTTAACTGTCTAAGTTTACTCCAAGCGGACAGTTACCGAAGCTGACCTCCCTTAACCTCTGATTTAATGGTTCATGTCCGAATTTGCGGATCGAATACTCAACCAACCGATTTGTCATCACGCCCAAGCAAGCCCGAATACATCGACCGTCAAATCTATTACGCCTCCTTAACATTCACTAATTGTTCATATGGCTCGAAAATGTGTGCACTGACAGCAGAAGCAACAAAAAATCGTCAAAAAATTACAATAAATATATTTTTAATGCACCGTAAATGCAGCGTCCGGTATTCGACGAAATATTTGTGTGTATGCACTAGCACTGGTATAGGGATGAGCAAGTAATTGCTGCAGAAAATGCAGTTGCGACTATACCAGCCAGCCAGTCTAACAACCTGCACCGGTAATAATTTGTTGCAACTACCAAATCAACAAAACCAACAACATCAAGCAGATTTTTTCCAACGCCTATTTGCGAACGCAATTTATTACTTCTATTTGCTTTAGTTGCTGAATGTCAATTTGTTGTTTGTGCATCGCAAATTTATGTGCACTCTGACGCATTTGTCAATGTTTGTGTGTATTTTGTTGTTGCAAGCATGCGTAAATTTGGCATAATTGCTGGTCTATTAACATAAATTAACAAAAATGCTTGTACGCGCTCGAACAACATAGCCGATTTGCATTTGCCAGTTTAGGTGGCTCAACTCGGCAGGGCAGCCAAATGGTCAGCAAAACATGCCACACGTCAGTTGACGATACACAACACACACATAGACAGATGTATATGACTATATAACAAAATAACAGCAACTACCACTTATGCAAACAAAAACAAGTCAGATTGTATATATATGTGTGTATGTGTGTGTGCTTACATATACCAACATATTCAGTATTCATATTAATATTTGCATTTGCTTTTGCATTTGTTTAACGGTGTATTTGCATATACTGCAGTTTGTTGTTCTTATGTGCTTGCGCATATATGTACAGGGTGGCACAAAATTAGTCACCCTAGAGGAAGATTTATAATTCTTGCAAATGCCGTTATTTGTCATTCGTTTTTGGCACTTATGAACCAGTGATGGAACGCGTAAAGGTCATAAATAACAAAGATTTCGATCGAACAAAATCATTTTTTTATTTACTCAAACAAAAAGCGGCCGCCGTAGCCGCTACCATTCGGAAGTGCGTAGGTCCGATTATCCGTTTATGAAACACCAAAATGATAGAAAAAGTTTCTAATAGCGGTCGTCCCTCGGAAGCCAATGGCACACATTCGGGTGCTTATTCTTCTGCCATGAAAAAGCTTCTGATAAAAAAAATATCTGCCGATCGAAGTCGGCTTAAAACTGTACCCAAAACTGGTGCAACCGTCAATGATGTACTTATGTACATATATAAATAAAAGTAAAAAAAAAAAAAAAATTAAAAGTGGATGACTAATATTGCGCCACCTTGTATAGGGGTTTTCAGTAAGAGCGGTTTGAAAAACGGTTTGACTTTTTTAACGAATTTTTTTTTTATTATCGAGTTTGAACATATACATTTAAGTATGAAGTTCGATTTCTTTTGCATGACCACCGCGTACACGTTTTACGAAGTCCAATCGTTGAACCCAATTTTCGACTAGTCTTTTGCATAAATCGGCCAAAATTCCAGCAAGTTCGTGTTCAATATTGGCTCTGAGCTCACAAATCGTCGCCGGCTTGTTACTGTAGACCAATGACTTCACATAACCCCAAAACCGGACGGCTTGTTAAGTGGACCGTAAAATGGCCGTAATGCTCTTAAAGTAGCAGCAACAGAACGATTATTTTCATAAAAAATTTGCACGATTTGCAATCGTTGCTCAAGTGTGTAGCGTTCCATGATGAAATGTATACTAATGAAGTTTACAAATGGCAAGCGAAAAATAAAATATATTGCGTCGTTCGCCTTCCCTATCGGAAAAAAGTTGAAGCGCACCTATTGAATAATCCTATATAACATAAACACATACATATCTCTCGGCAGCTGGCATTACTGCTATCTCGCTTGTCGGGTAGGTCCTCGCTGATTGTGATTCCATATTAGTCCATACATTTTGTTGCAAATCATTCATATGCCACTGGGTTTGTGTGTGTGTATGTAAGCATGAATGCAAGTGTGGACCAATCAGTCATTTAATTGACATGGGAAAATTATTAGCGCGTTTATTTAATTAGTGGAGCAGCATATTTCGCTTGACTGATTTGGTTGTTGATCAAAATTAGAGACCTTCATTATTTATGAATAAAAGGAGGCGGCAAATGTATGCGGCGGCATTGGTATTATTATCGGGCCCCAACAACGCCACCCTTAATTTCATCTCTTCTAAAGTGAAACAAAGAAGTCAAAAGAATGGGTTCGTATAGTGTACGCGAACAAGCCGAAGTATCTGCTGCCATCAATCAAACATATAGAAGTTTTAGGTTGTCGGATACTCTTCACTGGAATAAAATAATTTGGAAGTATCATAATAGCGGAAGTATCATGGAAGCAGTCTTAACAGGGGTAGTAGCACAGCTAAGAATTTACCTTTGCAAGAAGTGTCATTTCGGACTAAGGTGGCAACTGAAGAACAAAGTGCGCTTCGGATCCACAAAAACACTCTTTACACCATAAGCCCACCATCGGAAGAGGCATGACTGTGTGCTGTAGAAAGAAGCATGGAAGATGAAAATATTCAATAAGGTGACCTTTTGAGTGATTGAGTTTGAAAATGGTTTGAGTGCAACATCGATTCAGATATAGTACAGATAATAGGGATCTTGCGAATGCGCTGGCTACTTATTATCGTACGAATAGACACGAACGCTTCAGTCTTGAAAATATTTCAGGTCATGTCTGTAGGTAGAAGGGTGGAGTAAGAGACATAAGAAGAAGCGAATTTCAACATTTTCTGTAGTTCTTGAATGTCGTTCGTAAAATAAAACTATATTGAAGACGCTTCAACTAAGAATAAGAGATATAATTAAGCATTCAAGTTTATGTTAATTCTGTCAAAATTTCTAAAATGGCAAATTAAATTTGAATTCTAGCAAACAAATTATTCTCTCATTCATTGCTGATGATGGACGAGTGATGCTCGGAGCACGGAAAGACTTTTGTTATATTTTTTTATCGATACTGACAGCTATTTTAAAATAAATGTTACCTGAATAACGCGCAGTAATTGTGATAATTTTTTTTTAAAGTTGACTTACCTATAAAGAGAAAGAAATAAAGGAAACGTGATTACTAAAAATAAATGTAGGTACATAAATAAATGTATATATATATTATATATTTATTGAAATATGTAATGTAATATATAAAAAGCAAATATGGCGCTACAGAGCAAATTTTACAATATGTAATTTATTTTTTTTATTATCATAATAGGAGAAGTGACCGCATGCAATTTTTCATATGTAAAACAAAATAAAACGTACTTAAAATAAATAAAAAAATTATAAACTTTTCCAATAATTCCAATAACTTTTTCGTACGAAAAAAATCCCAAGTGCCTGTTTGTATTATAAAAAATAATATTAACCGCAATTTAGTTAATATTAATTTCCATTTAGCTTCGTATTGTACATTTGTGGGGCACGAAGTTGACTTAACAATTTTGTTCCAATGGACTTTCTTTCTTATAACTTTATGTAGAATGCCAATCTGCTAGGAAGGAGTCCGAAAAAAATGTACCCCCTCCAAGGCATATTTTTATATATTTAGATAGACATATTTGAACTATTTCAAATTTTCTTCTGTGCAAAATTTCTTTTCAACATCCATTATTATTTACTGCAAAACTGGTAGCTATGCTTTTGCTATAAGTTTAATTATAATAAAGATTTAAATTTTAACATTAATAATTAGTCCAGCTTATTACTGATGTTTCATGTTAATAAATATTGATTAATAAACTCTTATTAAGAAATGACGCATTGTCAATTTTATAAGCGCAAATAATTCACTCCACACCGTATTAAGTACATTTAATATCTTCTGCGTTCTAATTGGAAATAAAAAGGAATACTGAGCTCCACTGAAATATGAAAATGCCATCGAATATCCAATATAAAAGCTTAATAAATAAATATCCAGCAATGTAAACAACTATTGCAGCTGTGTGCACATGCACACAAATATTTGCTTATATATTTGTATATACTTGTATGTGTGCATGTGGTTATAGGTGCTTGAATGTATGCGTTTGTATGATATGCCAATTCTTTACACTGTATTAATGAATATTTGCCAAGGTGGCTGCATACTTTGAGGCGAATGTGATGGCAGATGCTTTATTCCAAGAAAGCTAATAGGCTGTAATTATTTCATTATTTTACTTCGCATGCACACCATATTCCTGGACACATTTCGGTGATTGTATGTGAGTCTAGGTGCTATGAGCAAGCATAGCTTTAGGCACTTATCAAATTGAAAGCGTAGTTTGCCGACATCTTCTCTCTTCTTAAGTGAATTGTCAATCATCGTTGAAAGTTAATTTTGCAGCTTCATCACTTAGCAACTGCTTTTGGATACATGTCATTTTTGCAGGCTGTATAAATTCATGAGCAAGTATAAACAGCTGTTTGGATATTTCCATGATGCGTAAAAATTATTTAATATTCAGTTACCTAGAGACCCATTAGTGCTTCCCATAGAGCGAATTACATTGCCACAAAGGTATCGCAGCTGATTGCATAGTTTTAGGGTGAACCAAAGATCAGGAAACACAATTTGTGTTCCTTTATAAATTGCCGGCGTAATTTTCTCCTCTATGTATTACTCAGCGCTAAGCAACGCATTTCGAATTATAAAAATTTAGTTGCATATTTTTAGGATGCACCAAAGGTCAATAAAGTAAGTTTTTCATTATTCAGCACTAAAAATCAACTTTTTCCTCAGCATGAAATATTAAACAGCACATTTTAAAATATCACACTGTTAGCATACTTTTAGGATGAGCTATAGGACAATAAACTCATTTGTGTTCAACATTAAACAACACATTTTTAAATATCAAAATTTAGTTCCATACTTTTAAGATGCACCAAAAGTTACTAAATTCAGTTTTTCATTATTCAGCACCAAAAACCAACCTTCTTCATCAATGTTGATCAGTGCTCGAAATTTCAAAATCTAGTGGCATACTTTCAGGATAAGCCATAGATCAATAAACAGATGTTTGTTTCGTTATTGATTACGAAGTGGTAAAATTGGCACTCTTCATCATAATTCAGCGTTGAAGAACGCATTTAGAAATATTACAAGATATTTGCATACTTTTAGGATGAGCCAGAAGTTCATAAACTCGATTAGTTTCAGTATTATTTATTTATTAAGCGCAAAACAACTCCTTTTCTCTCTTCTCCAACGCTAAAATTACCTGCTGTTAGTCCAAATATCAACTCAACACTTTTTCAGTGGCTGATGACCCGTGCCTGTCCATTCTGGGCTAGAGGAGCTATTATAAAATCATTTAGAGGCTTGCCATCAGGGAATACGAACCTGATCATGTGCCGAAAATGAAATATAAAATGCAATTGAGGCTAAATTGAAGATGATGAGGCTTCGCAAAGTGGTAGAAATTGGGTGAGGGATAGGACTACCTGCTATCGACACAGCAAAAGCTTGATAAATAGGAAATTTAAGTATCAATTTGTTCTAAAGTCGGGCAAACAATGCGAAATCCATTTCGAGCAACTAAGACTCATAGAAAATGTGGCGTGTGACGTGTATTACAAATCTATTTTGCATCAAAATGCAATAAATGCAATAATAAACAAATAAACAGCAGCTGGAACAAAGGAAACAACAAACAACATCTGGCAACGCCTTGTGATAGGCAATAATAATAAACAAGAAATAACTACGAATTTAATGCAACATCTAAGTCAAGGCACACAGCAAAGTTACGAAGCGTGCAACAATAAGGGCAAACGCAGAGAAATTGTTGCATTTATTGCAATAAAGAATACCATAAACGACCGAAGTTCATAAGGACTAGCAGCATAGAATTACAGGAATCTGCGTTACAGGTGCAATTACGCCGCAGAGAAATCGAAATGCAGGAAAGAGGCTTGCGAGCTATAGATAGCAAAAGTGGGAAGACAATCGAAGGTGCTGTATAAATGCCAGGCAAATCAGAGGCGAAAAGCAATTTGCGCTTATGCAATAGATAATTTGCGTACACACTAGTGCACATATACATAGGCAAGTGTTTTCGTTTATTAATGAAAATATGTGAATGCTTTGCTTGCCACTAAATGCTGGCCATAAAGGCATATTGTAAGGCGATGCTGGGTTAAGTATTTCCAAGTGCTGTGCGGTCAACTCACTTGCCTGCTCTTGCACATGAACAGGCGTACAAATGTTAGCTCAGCTGTACGTCCACACTCAGATTGGTATTTCGCATTTCGCACAATAGGCGATAATAATATTTGGAAAATGTGAAATGCAATATGCAAATTCGTATTTAAATGCCTTTTAAGCAAAGCTGGAGTAATAGAAATATGCGATCACAGGCAATGAGAATGTGTGTGTATGTGTGTACGTGTATGTGCATAATTATGTTATACACATATTCTAACACACATCGTGCATACATACCTACATATGCTTAAATTGCTTATTGTTGCTTTTCTTCCCTGGACGCTGCATTTTACACCACAAGCGACCGTTACAAATATTTGTTGTTTCTTCAACGTCTTTCCTTATGTGGCATATATCTAGGCGTTCCAGGTGGCACATTACATTCAATGATAACATGTTGTGCAGCTCTAAATATCTTACATTTTTATTGTCAGTTATGCAAATTGCGATTGGAGGAAATTTTCTCATTTATTTAATACAAAAAAGCAATACAAATGAGCGCCTGTGTGCGACAGCAGTGGCAGCAAAGCCGTCAATGTTGAATGGTGATGTACAGTTTTGCTTATTTTTTTATTTAGGTGTCATAACATGGGTTTTCTAATAAGATTGGCAGAGATATAGATTCTTTAAACATTTTTTGTTAAAGTTCTTTTATAGCTGTAGTCGTAGTCTATGTACATAAAGATTTTTTTCAAACATTTCTGCAATTTTTTAATAAGAAAAAATAACTTTGAAGGATGTTGCAGGTCGTCGCAAATACAGATCCTATAAAATATTTTATACATTTTTTCTAGATAAATCGAAGATGTTTTTAGACTTGCAGAAATACGGATTTATTAAAATATTTCTGTAGTTTTCTTTAATTAGCTTCGAAAATTGTTATGGAAGAACTAAGCAACTAAGGATTTTACTCATAGATGGCTTCAGTTGAATTCTAAGGTTTGCAGGCGTTGTACAAATGTAAAACACATTTTGTTATTTGATAGTTGGCAATTCACTTGTCAACCAGTAAAAACACTTTTTTGATCGGTTGCGTACATGATGAAAGAATAATGAGATGGCGCCTATCGTGATCCCGTTACTTTGCTCTCAGCGAAAGGTTTTCAATCTTAAGAAGAGTTGAGAGAGGGGCATTTAATATTCTTGCATAACCTTAAAAGGAGCAAAAAATTAAATTCACATATTCAAAATATCAAACTAGAACTAAAATCTTCTCAGCGTGGCCTTTTTTTACCTTCTTTTGTATATTAATACAGTTTTTTTTAACTTAAAGTTTCGGTAGCTTTAAATAAAAAAAAAATAAACAAACACGAAACTTCAAAATTTTCGCATTTTCGGTATAAAAAAGCACTAAATTTATTGCGAAGAGCAAATGGTTGGCAATACTGCACAACTCGGAAAAACGTGACGTCACGCACTCTCTAATGGGAGCAATCTTTTTTTTATCATTCTTGGGTTGCGTAGTTTTCGTTTGGCGTTCGTTGAAAAATGGAAAATCAAAAGGAACATTTTCGTCATATTTTGCTTTTTTATTTCCTTAAAGGGAAACCCACATCGCAAGCCTTAAAACAACGGCAGTGTCAAATTGGTTTGCCAAATTTGGTTCTGGTGATTTTTCACTCAAAGATGAAACGCTCCGGTCGTCCAGTTGAAGTTGATGACGCCCTAATCAAAGCAATAATCGATTCGGATCGTCACAGTTTCCGCAATTACTTAGTTGCCAACCCAATGCAATAAAAAACAATTAGAAATAAAATAAAAAATATAAACACTAAAAAATAATAAAACAACGCAAACAAATTTCGACGCAGAATCTTAAAAAAAAGAAAAATAAAACAATCATATTTTCCATAAAGTATCATTCCTCTTCTTCAAAAATTAAAAAAAAAAAAAACATATCTAAGCGAGATATTTCATAATTTCCGGATTTAAAATATTTTGTTTTTAATATTTTTTGAACAAAATCCATAGCTAGAACAAGAAAATATAAAAAAACACATAACGTACAACAAAAAAAAAAAACAAAAAAAAAAGACAAAAAAAAACGAAAAACATTTCAAAAAGCCCGATAAAAATTTTTTTGTTTGAAAAATGTTTATAATAAAATATGAGAACGAGACATTTTCGTTTACCTGTAAATATCAATTTTAGATATTTTGTTATTTCCATATTTAAAATATTTTTTTTAACCATTTTTTGTTTTAATATAAAGAAAGCATAAGTTAAGCATATATATTTCAAAAAACCTGATTAAATATTCCTTTTACTCAAAAAATTTGATAGACACAGCAACAATTTCTTTGATTATCTGCGGCTCCAATAATTAAAATATTTTTCTTTATAATAATACAATTTTTAGACTAAGCAGTACTAATAATAATAATAGTTTGGGCAAGTTTATCAAAAACCACAGACCAAAACAAAAAAACTGAAAATAGGAAAAACATATAAAAAAACTGTAAAGTTGGTTTACTGACGATAGTATAACGTGACAACGTCATCAGAAAATACTGATGGAATGGTTGCAATTTTCAAAACAAAATTTTAATTTTATTTGTTTGATAAATATTTTTTATGGTTATAGAGGAGGAGGTAAATGGAATCGCAATGGAATAGGTCAAGTTACATTTACATAAACGTGAAAAATGACGAAACATTTATCAAATTCATGAAAGATATCTTCAATTTCGATTGTGTATCAGACGTTAATAAGTCAACAACACTAAGAGGCAACATCATCGATTTGCCTTTTTCAAGACACTTTACACTCGAAACACTCCCTTTCATTTCCTACTTTTTCTATCATCGTCCTATTCTCAACAGAGAAATGGTTCATTACCATGCACACAGGAAGAAGGCATATGCAAATACAAATATGTGAATTTATATATAAATGCGCATTTACATACATATATACGCTCACTTAAGTAGGAGAGAGCGAGATGTCGAACGTTGCCGAACGTTGCGCTCTTTGTCGTTCGTTCCGCGCTTTCGCTTGCAGTTCATTCAAGGTAACGACCATGAGCAAGATAACGACGATTGAGCAAGATAACGACCATTGAGGAAGATAACGACACATTTTTTCGTGCGTGCAGCCGGCTAAATCGAATTATAAGAAGTTATCACGTCTAAAGAAAAGTGCAAAATATTTTTCAAAAGTAGACATCAAAGGGCCTTATAAAATTTTTTTGTTTACTTAATGATTGCCAAATAATGTCAGTTTGAGTGATAATCAAATTTAATGTTATTTAAAATATTTCTTTATTAAAATTTGTGTTTAGGTTTAGCAAAACCAGTCAACTTTCTTGTGAACTTTAACAAAAATCATAGTCCAAAACAGGAAAAAAGGGAAGCTTAAAATCTACGTAATGTCTCATGAAAATCACATTAGCTTTCAAAAAATAGTTCATAAAGTATGCCAACATACTTTTTTAATTAATAAATACAAAAAAATATCAGTTTCGTATTAAATTTTAATAAACATTTTAGAATTAGCAATACAAACAACAAAATTATACGGCGCCTTATCCTTGATCGGTCGAGCTTTTCCCTCAATTTGCGGTATGTGTCTTGATATTTTGCCTACCATTTGATTATCCTACAAATTCCTTTGGAAGATGTGTGTCGGGAGAGGCTATTGTATTTTCTAGCAGGAAAGAAATTATTGCCATTATAACAATAAATAATACTCTATGGCTTATGTTCACAGTGGAGAGTGAAACCAGTATCTGCTATCTGTATGTCACGCACATAAATACTCACCTATGGCAGTGTTGGTATTACTTTATTTCAACTTTTTTTGCATATACAGCATTGAATGCAAGAAAATATACAGTTTGTGGCCTTTAAATTTACTTTAATTTACTTGTAAGAGCAGGGCAACAGCAGCAGCAGTACCCTAAATTGTTGCAGAAAGCTTCAATGACTTACCCATAGAAAAGTCTTAACTAATTTGTTCAATTAAAAATTTTAACTGCATTTAATGATGGCCAAATGACCAGCAAACAAACAATGAAATACCCAGAAAGGCGCCGAGGAAAAGTAAGATAAAATTGGAATGCATATACACAGATACACACACACACACACACACACACACACAAAATCACTGGCCTTTGCAAATACACCCTAATTGAGCGCCTCAATTGGAGCGGCATAATAAGCTGAAAATTATTGCAGCCAATCAATTGATAAATTGCGTGCGTTCGTACCTACAAATACGAGTAGATGTCGCCTATTGTAAGCGTGCCACACATTACGTCTTTCTGCTCTCATCGACATTTCCGAGTAATAGGCTATGGTACTCTGTTTTAAGTCTACGAAGTTCTAATTTAGCCTTGGCTAAACCAAAAATTGAATGCCAACCTGAGGCAGAGTCCAGTGAATGGGAATGCGAATGGGTATCGATTTGCGCTTCAAATTCGGACACAAAATGATTTAAGCCAAGGAATTGAAGAAACATAAATTTGTTGCAGTAGAGAAGAATAAAAAGCTGCAGTTGAAGAAAGGCTATGGAAATGACTTGCAGAGTGAGAAGAGGTGTAGGAGAAGACTGCTTTAACTGTAAAATTACAACCGAAAGGGTAGTAAAACTAAACGAAAGGAGGCAAACACCAACAAAGCTGCATGAATGGCAAGCAAACGGACGACCAACGTAATTTCATAAAGATCGTACGTACACATGTGTGTGTATATGTGTATCTGTGTGGTTGCATGCGTATAAGGACGAGCGTATATGGCAAAACAACTGTAGCGCCTATGCCTTATCAGCGGGTAAATAATCTCGAAATGCTTGGCCTCAATTTAATGGCCTCGTTCCATTGTTTTAACGACGTTGACGATGTCGACCACAACAACAACAACAACAACGATGTTGGAAGGCAACAACAACGCTGTTAGTGCAATGCAACAACATTGTGCTGACAAATATAACAACGAAAACAATAGTGGCCTTCACTTAACTCAGCTACAACTACAAATTTCGTAAGTCAACTTTAGAAAACAAAGAACAGAAGGAAGAAAAGTAATCGCAAGCAAAATATGTAGGCATTCATATGTATGTGCACTAAGGGTGGGCACCACGTCGAGGGTGAGTAGCGAAAAGTGAAAGCAGAGCAAAGTAAATCACAATACTTAAAAGTCTTTGTTTCGAGAAAATTAAATTTCTGCCACTGGAAATTAATTGCAAGGCGATGGTCGTGTACGTGAGCGTAAATATGTGTGTGTGCTTGCGTCTGTGTCTGTGCATGAAGATATACATATATATATATATATATGGGCGTGTATCTGGTGACGCTTTTTGAGGCAAAACCCATTTCCTCCTATTTCTGCCTTTGCTGGCTTGGCTTTTGAGGCGCACATGAACAGAAAATTGTGTCAATATTTTGATTAACAAACATTGCAACAAGAAAAAGTGAACTGTATTTATGCGCTCAAAGTGAACCGAAGGACTTGTGGCTGGTGTGTCGTGCCTTAACTGGCTACAAATATTTGCACACAAAAAAGCCTTAACAAGATGTAAATCTAAGGGAAAAAATCACTGAGTCAGTAGGCTCTTTTTAGCGTTAAAGATTTGCAGAGCTCCATTTCGGTAAATAGTTTGTAATTCCTGGCAACTGCGTACGATGGTATTGGATGGATCAAACGTTGATAACAGAACGGAAGCAGTCACGTATGGTCTGACATCTGCTGCGCCGCCTAAGTATCAATCTCGAGGAAAACTGGAGTACTGGATCTTTTCGTTAAACAAACGGCCAACAAATCACTTTCCAATCGCAACTTTACATCCAAGTTTGCTAAGTTGCTCTACCATATCTTTCAGCTTCCGGCAAAACAAAAAAGCTAATTTTTGCTATGCAGAGTAACCGACTACTCCGAGAAAAAATACCATGAAGACGGCGGCGTGCCAGCAACAGAAGGAACGGCAAACGTCTTAATGTGAAAGGAACCATCTCGTGGATTTTTTAGATTTACTGAAATATTACTGAATAGTTAAACCCAGAGCGGCGTAGTTTCTGAAAAAAGTGATAGGCGGGAGACTTTAAATTACGGTAGCTTATTGGTGATCCATTCGCTAGAAAGAACATCAAGTCCTTTGGTAGAACTCACATCAGTTTGTTCATTGATTACCGGCAGGCCACACTCGTTAGTCAGTTTATGGTTGTCTACTTCCTTCAAAGTTAGTGGGTTTGCTTTGCGGATGATGAGATGTTCGCGCATATTTTCTGTAAGTGTTTAGTCGTGGTATGGCAGAGATTAAAAAGAAAATAAGCTCTTATACAGTGGAGCCCCTGAGCTTTACATGGCTATGAATTCGGGCACCGAGATATACGTATTTAGCATTCACTAGGGAGTCTAGAGGTTTCTTAGGCTATCAAAGATGCTGATGCTTTACTGGCATACAACGTGACTTTTACAACGTCTTCGTTTCTCCTGCACACAATTCTTTCCATGCACTCATCCATCGAACATGGAGGTTTATCATCAGTTAAAATATCGTGCAGATGTATGCTGTGAGAAGAAGAAAGTACAAAAAGTGGTAAAGAAAGTAAATACAGCTTTAGCTTTAGTTGGATATTCTTTTCACACTCTTCAATTACTTCTTCAATTACGCCAGAGCGGCACGTGTTTGAGCTTTATGGGTATTAAATTGAAAGTATCATTAAGCTAAATGCCACTCCAATCGGTCCGGTACTCGTAAATGTGTGAACACAAACAACAACAACTGTAGATATGTATCATATTTACATATTTGTATATATTTGCTTTTAAATTTTAGTTTGTATTTCTATTTGCATTTTGCTTAACTTAACAAAAGCTCATTAAATTTAAGCACAATTTGCAGTGAGCAACCAAGGCTGAATATTCTGAAAATCACCCCCGCCGCCAGCATCTCTGTAGTCAATATTTTGTGTAAATTGCCGTTTCCACTACTTGTCGTTTGCCTTAAACCCTTCGCTGTCAATCTGCAACTAGCAATACTAAAGCGATCTCTGTTCAATATCCTTTAACACAAAACTGACAAACGAAATGGGATTTTTGGCGCACAAGCAAGCGTGGACAGGACGGCAGTTAATACTTAAAAGAGAAGGAAGTCTGGTGAGTGAGTAGATGCAGCCAAAAGAAAACACAAGCGGAATGTGGTTGACAGTAAGTGAGTGCCGCACTTGGATGAGAAAGCGAGAAAACCCGGTAGGGTTAAAAATTTAAAAATTTTGGACTCTGTAAAGGGCTCCGCTTTCGTAAAGGGTTTTTCTCCAAACTTTATTTTTCGAATTGGCGTACACGATAACTTGAAAAGTTATTGACTGATCTCTCAGAAATTTTGCACACATCTTTTCTATGATATTACTTTCTATGTGAATACAAGTTTTCGAAAATTTTTCGAAAAAATAATTTTTGCGGGGCAAAAATAGTAGGAAAATTCGCTCCAAATTTAATTTTTGTTTTTGAAGCGGGTTAAATAAAAATATTGCAGCCTGAAAAAATTTAAATTGTTACATATTTAATTTTAAAACAACAAGTAGGCACATTTTCTAAAATACCCTTATCACCTACGTGTAATGCCTACAATTGAGTTGTAATTTTGTTCGAAAAACTTCCCCCTCACATGAAAATATATGATTCGATTTACAACACTTGCTTCAACTGCAAATTTCACCAGTATACATTGCAAGTAGTTTATTTTCTCGCAGGGTTGCTTGAAAATGACATTTATTGAAGAGTGTGTGTGTGTATCCATGCATGTATATGTAAAATCAAAAGACGGCCTTAAAACGCCAACCAAGCGTTGAATTTTGAATGCGTTGCCTTGAGTTCTTATTTTACGCAAAATCTTACTTGGCTATAATGAAAAGATTTGGCGCAGAAAAGGACACTAAATTGGAGTGTAAGGGTTAATGCTTAGTAGAAAACAAACACCAAATTGTTTGTGAAACAAAAGTACAAGGAAAAAGAAGAAAATCTAGCGCTTTCAAGGGCCAACAGCTGCAAAAATTTGACAACGCGCGCATATTTCGAAATGGTCGAGCAACTGCTAGTCGGCAGCTTTCAATTGTAGTATGATTTTAGGGGCGCGCTGCTAGTTAGGTGCCCAGAGACGGTTAGGCTCCAATGAATTCGTTGTTTTGATAGTTCAAGTTGCGTCAGTTGGGCGCTTATGCAATGCGCACATATTGATTGAGTGTATGTGCGTGTGAGTGCGTGAATGTTGGTTGATGCTTATCACAGTAGTGGTCGTTATACCCTCATTGTGCGGCTAAGCGCAACAATATTGTGGACTATTAAAAACTCTATATTATAGGTGCCGGTGTGTGTGTGTGTGAGAATGCGATTCACGAACATACACACATGCATACTTATATACTTATAGATGTATACCGGATAAATAAACGACTATTTATAGCGATTGACTTTCATTTAAGTCCCACGAAATGGCCGTTACGTTGAAATTGTGCAAGTTTGCTGCTTGTTTTGCTGTTTTTTTTTCTCGATTTCTCTATTTATTTTCTTGTTGTTTGCGCGCTTATGCTGTTTTTTATGTAATTTGATTTTCACGTAGGGACATTTGCGGACCGCTGTGCACCATTTTGCTACAAAAAAGCTGCAAGAAAGTTTTTCTAGCTCTTCCAAGCTTCTCAGCCAATGCGCAGCATTTTCTTCTTGCCGTTTATGTATTTGAAAGTAATCAACTTAATCTAAATGCTGTCATTTAATGGCTAAGCTCAACAACGCAACATTCGTTTGGTGCCACACAGCAGGTCCGGTCCTTTCGTGCTTCGCCGGCGCTGTTATTGCCTTTGCTTACTTTCTTAACATTTCTGCGCGAATGGAGAAAATAGAGAAAAAATTATTGTAACAATAAATTTAAATTTTATTGTTTCCAGCAGTTTGCTGGCAGTGCTTAGAAAGCTGGAGAGGTAGAGAAAAAATGGTAGAATTTAATAAAGCACACACACACACACACACACATGAGCTTAGCAAGTTTTGGCTGCTCTTGGCTTATGCCTTTAAAGTATTGGTGTTCAAATTGCTCGCTTCATTTTCGCCATGTTTTCAAAGATTTTTAGTCTCCATAATTTATGGTGTTTATTGCTGTTGTTTTTGTTTAGGTGCGAAGTGAAAATGTGCAGAATTTTGGCATTTTCATATGCAAAGTGTGCTAAGCTTGCATAACTGACAGCCTACGCTTCTAATGCAGGATAAATACATGCACATATGCATAAATTTTATATAAAGTGTATTTTCTTTAATTTACTAAATTCCCACACACACTCATATACACGCATACATCTGCACGGTTAAAGATGCTGGTGCACAAATTGGATATTTAAGGTTCAAAAATAAGAAACAAATGCAAAAATGCAAAAATGCCATTTATTCAGATTAAGTTGACTAAATTCGAGGAATTTTTTAATTATTAATATTTTCTAGGCATAAATAAGTTTCACCACAATTTCATATTAATTCTAATTCTGAGAAATCGATGTCAATGCCATGCAATTTTATAAATTTAAATATTCAATTTATTTTTACTTCCAATTACGAGATGGTTACTGTCTCGGCTGTGGCTGACATTTTAATATTTTGTCTGTTGAAATTTTAAATAATTTTTGCCTCCTCTTTAGTTTTCTGGATCTTGGTAATAACAGGTTTTTGGTAGCATTTTGGATATATTTCAGGTATTTTTTTCAAGACATGAAAGTTGGGTAATTAAGATTTTGCTTTGGTTTTTAAGAAATTGTGAAGTAAGCACCATGAATTGCCTACAAATTTTCCGTATTTGAGTGTTTTATTTATAATTTTTTTTATTTATCGATGTAACTAAAAGACCACACAATTTAATTGGAAACGTCCGTGCAAAGTCAGAAAGGTGGCACTGTTGGCGCCTATCGAGGCCAAGTTTTAGCTAGATCGGTCCATTTCTTTGTGTTTCGCATTCGCTTGAATCGAGAAAGTCGAAGAAGTGATTTTTCTTTTCCATCACGGCAACGCACCAGCTCACGCCTCAGCAGTTGTAATCGCAAAATTAATGTAAATAAGGCTCCAACTCGCTTTACATCCCCTTTTGTCTCCAAATTTGGATCCCTCGGACTACTATTTGTTTCCTAATTTGAAAAAATGGTTGGCGGCAAAAATCTTTTATTCAAACGAAGAGGTAATTGCAGAAACAAATGACTATTTTTCAGGCTTAGACAAATCCTATTATTCGGAAGGGATGAACAAACTATACCAGCGTTGGACGAACTTCATTAGTAAGCCAAAAAGGAGACTAGGTATGTCGAAAAATAAAAATGGTTTAACCCAAACAATTAAGTAGTTTTTTATTAATGCCTAAAAAGCAGCAGGAAATGGCATGGATCGGCCGCACCACGAAGAAGAGTGACGACAATATCATTAAACAAGCGCTGCGATGGAACAGTACCACGAACCACCTGGCGCCGCTCAACGGAGGCTAAAATGGGCACTTTGAATAAGACTTGGAATTAGTTTAGAGCGCTTACATAAAACCGTGTTCGCTGTCGAAGAGGAATTGTTGACGCCCTATGCTCCAACTAGGAGTTAGAGGATCCTCTGTATAAATATTTGCAAATCACCCTCGTATAAGTAGTTTCGAAAATAACACAACATTTTTTATAGCAATAAAAATGAGACGTAAAATTAGGTTAGTTCGCCTGGTTAAGGAGGAGCTCACATAGACAAAATGTCGGATCTTGGTCATAATTTGCTATTTCCTCTCAACGCAATATTTCTCAAGGAGGGAAAGAACGCACAACCAAGCCTCGTAAGATACATCAAAATGCCAGGAGGTTTCATAAAATGTACTTCAGCTTGTGGCTTAGATGCAGCTTGAGGATTATTAATTTCTAGGGGTCGCTGCCTGGAAGAGGGATAAAGAGAGAGCGCGTTCTGACAGAACTGTGCTTTACTGCCAATTGAAGAACGAGCAAAATTTGCAAAAATACCACTGATCACCAGCTCTACATATCTATTTATGCCAATCATGCAGACTATTGGACAAGAGGCGAAAAACGTTCGCAAACGAGCACCCGCTACATTCACAGACGAATGAAATAAAACTATTTCAAGTGCAGTCGAGCAAAACCGGTTCCACTGGCACAGTGCGAGAGTTGCGTGCTTATGCGTTGGAGCTCATTTATCACAAGGCAATGCTCTGACACACACAGTAAAAATATTTTACCAGAGGGCTCAGGACAGGGAAGTTGCCATTTTAAACTGTAGTTTTGTGATATCAAGCGGTAAGAGCGTGTTTGTTGCTCGCATGCACTTAGCGCGCGTAATATACTTTTTTCGTAAGTTGGTTGAGAATTAAAAAAGGGTAATATGGCGGTGAAATAAAAGGAACAAAAATTTACTTTAAATATAAATTTAAGTTTAAATTAAAAATCAAACAAACTTATTTGTCGAAGTAATCTTCATAAAATAAAATTGGATTAAAAAAAAAAATTATTGAAATACATTAAAAAAATAAATGAACATTTCCAAATAATCATAAGCCCAACTTCAGAATTACTGCATCGATTGCTGCAAATTTCACAAAAAAATTAGAGAACAATTTAACCTTTAATACATCAAATTGAATGCTTTTAATTCCTACCCACTTCAAGCCACCTGCCAAATTGAGGTTATGCACACAAAGGAGCAGCAACACGTATGCCCACATGCATATTTATATACGTACATACATACATACAGCATGAGTATGTACATGCGTATGGCCATTTGAGGTTACATTGGTCAGTAGAGATGTGTGGGACAGCTGCTGCCCACTGAACTGTCAGCCTATGCTCCATTCCCCTCACGCCTTACCCCTCACGCATCTCTCCTCTTTTCTCTTTTGTAGTTGCACTACAGGGCGGCACAGATTTTTATATTAAATCCAATGAGAAATGTAAGGATTTAACGATTTCATTGGCACTTTTGTGTGCGCAAATATATACGCACACTACAAAAAGTAAAAGGTAACATAAAAGTAAATTCAGAATGGGAGAAAAGGCAGAGAGTAAAGCCCTGTAAAGCCTTTTGGCCAAAAAGCAAATACTTCTGAAATGGTGGTACGAGTATATAGACGAAACGGTGGATGTGATGGAGCAAGGAAAGTGCCATGCAATTGGAAAAAAAATCTCACACATATGCACAAAGAGCAAATACAAGCACAGAGTAGCGCTTGAAAGCATCTGAGCGCGTATAAATAGAGCAAATGTGTGACTCAAACGTTAACGCATACGTGCATACATTGATATATACATACTTACATACATACATACATACAATATGAATATAAGTTTAAATGTTGATACATATTTTTTACATATCAAATACACATCCCTATGTGTATTTCTGTAATCAATTTCTGTGTTATATCTGTGCCAACAAATTTCGATTTTGTCATGCTACAATCCATACTTCCGCTTCCTGTCAGCTATCAACACTCCAGCCACTCCAGGCAGCCATTCAGCGCTCAACGCCCGACGCTTTTACTAAAATTATCAACCGTTGATTGCCATTATGCAAGGCTATGGATTTAAGCATCGCAATTTATAAAAAAATCCCATTCTGTGTATTCTTTCACTCTGATGATTGCATTTGTCTTCCTACCAGCTCACTTTCCTCGCTTTCTTTAGCCCCACACTTGTCAGCCTGCTGTCATTTTAGCTCCTTTTTTAAGCTTTCTCAACCCCCAATTTTTAAATCGATAAAAACAAGGCGCTTAAACTGGCAGTTATATTTTAAAATTTTTGCTTTTCGATTGCGGTTCATCGCTAAGCACTTAGCGTACATTCACACAAAAAATATTTACTTCATTTTTCACACATTTATTTTGGAGCGCTTGTTTTGTAATATTTTATTTTATTTTTTACTTCTGCTTCGTTTTCTGTCGATTTTTGTTCTTATGTTGGTTTTTATCTCCCTTGTATGCTTTGATTAAACGTATAAGAAGTCTTAAATTATTGCATGTCTTTAGGCGCTCACGTTTCTTAGTCAATGTGATATAAAACAGTGTTGCGGGAAATATATTTTTCTCAAAGGACTTAACAAGAAATATAACACAAACAAAAAGAAAATGAAAAATCGAGAATAGTTGGTTTAGAATATCTATTTATATATTTACCCGTGGTTTCTAGGTGGAACATAACATAGGGCCTCAGTTAAGCTCATGCTAAATTCGATGTCTCTCCTAACTTAATTCTCTACATAAATAAATTCCAATACCACAAGAAAGGGCCCTTCTGAAGTGATGCAGAAAGTAGTTTCTGAAAGGGAGTCACCTCAGAAAAGGAGAAGGGATTGTTCTAGTGGCCACACCATGCGACGCATTAGACGACGGTCGCTGTAGATGCGAAGGCATGTTGAACCCTCCCTCACCAAAAAAAAAAAAAAAAAAATACTATAAGAAAAAACACGTCAACGTATAGTTGTAATCAATTGGAGAAAAACGAAACTCTCTCCCAGTTTCTCTGTGAATGCCCTGCCTTATGAAAGGCGCGAATTTTAACCGTTATAAGGTTTCTTAGGTTGTTGCACAGACTGGAGATAGTCGTGGAAAAATAACCCGTAAAACTTGTTGGTAGCGAGGATATGGCAGCAAAGTGGTACAGAAGCGCTGATTAGATTCTGGGAGAATCACCACTTCAAACAACTAACCAACCAACATTAAAAAAACTATGTATTTATAGTTAACAAACTATTGCTTACTGCAGTTTCGGGGAAACATAGCTGTGACTTAAGATCTGTAGTCATATAAACGAAGCTTCATAAAGAACTTCCTAGCCGCAGGCAAGTTGCTTGGTTGATTCTACAGCACGCGATAAACGATAAAACATCAACATTTTACCAGTTTTGACAATTTTTTTTTTTCCGTTTTGAATGTGCATTTTTTTAAATAAAATTATAACTCTTTGTCTAACAAAATCCATATAAAACCCAGTTTCAAATTTTATATAAAAAATAGAAAAATTCCACAAGTTTTCATCCCAATTCCACTGTTTTCGGTTAGAATTTTTAGAACGATTTTTGGCATGTAGTGTTAACGCTTTTTAAATTTTATTATAATACAGCGCAAGTTTGAAGATGCTGAAAAATCCCGTTAATTTTTTACAACTTTTTGCCTGATGGCGTTGGGCCTTTTCTCTATATAAGAAATGGACGACTTTTTTTCTACTAACAGGAAGAAATTGCACAATACCGTCAAGTAAAAAAATTATAAAAACTCAGTGATTTTAGTTGTTTTTTTTTTGTGAAGGAGGTTTTAATCAAAATATTAGAAACATCTCAAAGGTGCCGTCACACAAATGATTCTTAAATTCTCCCCTGGGACCACAAAAGTATAACATTCGAAAACATAACAGGTACTTGGGTCCAAGTTCCTCTCCTGCACGCATATGAGGGCTATACGTCCGAATTTCTCCCACTGTGCTCTTAGGTCGTTCTAAAGTAAAGTTGCAATAATTTTTTATTAACCCATTGTTGCTTGGGGGAGAAAACAGCTTGACGCTAATGACCCAACTTATTTGCTAAGTTATTTACAAGAAAGTCTTTTCGTAAAATAATACAAATAGAATGCATTCCGAGAGATTGACATTCTGATAAAAGCCCTATCTAGAAACGTCACTTATCCATGACTCTTGTCTTCATAACTTGCTCAGGCAGGCCTTTGGAGGAATCACCATACAATTGGATACTTGGCCTTAATCCGCATTTTGACCAGAATCATTTCTAGGTTTCCAAAAATCAACGAGTTTTCTCAATCAATAGCCAGTAACGATGGATTAGAAAAATGTTCAATAGAGCGCTCAGTACTCAGTGCTCGTAATCCAGACTTAGGAAGATATCTGAAACTAAATTTTTTCGCATAAGTTTTTATTCCCCTTAATTTCAATGGCTGCCTAGCTCACTTTTCTTACTTTATTTCCTTTTCTTCAACATTTCGCCTCCACACAACTAATCACCAGCCTGCGTGCGCCTTCTTAGCAACCTTTCGCTACGCATACACAGACACACCCACAAATACATACTTATTTACCAAATACGCTCAAATCTAGAGAAATCAGCCCGTGGATCTGCACAGTCTCTTTTAGCTCTCCACTCACATCTCTTTTTCACCCAGATTCACCACACGAAACCTTCGAGGGTATCCTTAGGGAACTCAACAAACATTTAACTGATTACATGATTGTATTTTGTGTATTTGTATGCTTTCTATAGGATTGTTGAGCTGATTTGTATTTGCCCGAACGTATGTATGTGCCGTTGTATGGTTGATTTTTTGATTTGCAATACACCTGGGATTAGCTTTGTGGCAAACAGCAAACCAACCAACCGACCATTCAGAGTTGAAGTGGCCGCCAGCCAGGCAGGCAGCCTTGGGAAAGCAGAGCTTCGTGGCTGCCAAGGAAATAAATTGTCTGTGCGTGCAGTAATTGTAAATTACATTTATGTATGTAAGCGTGTGCATGCATGAATGTGAGGAAATAAGCAAGCGGGCGCCTGTAAGTATGCTACACACGTAAAAGGACGCACACACACACATACCCCCCAATCCAAGGAATAAGGGCTGCCATGGCATGCGCTTGATATGCGTCAAAGTTAATTGGTTGCATTGGGAAAACACAAATTTAGCGATTGTGTAAAATGGGGAACGTTATTGACACCTAAAAGTATGCTAAATAATATAGAATGTATGGCAAGTGTTGGCAATCGGCAATCGGCTGTTGCAACGAAATTTATATCATGTCTAATGATTGTGGCATTGAGAAAACGTAAAAGACAGGCTGTATTACACGGAGGAATAGGCAAGTTGGGAAGTGGTAAGTGGCATGCAGCATGAGGCCGTTTAGCAATTTAGCTTTTCTTTAATGTTTTCCTATCTTTCCCTCTTCCTTCTCTCTCGCTCTATCCTTTGAAGCATGTTTGTGCGTGTTATTTGATGCGCTTCATGATTTATGACACACAATTTGCGTGTAATTGATGCTTGCGCTTTTTGTGTTTTATGGCTTTGAAGGCTCTAAGTACGCCAGTTTAGATTTTCACACTGCAAAAGGAGCGTAGGATTTCTTTGCAACGGCCATTTATTGCGCTAACCTGTGAAACTCTGCCAGCATAGCAGCCGAGATATGATAGTTAACTTATTTATGCTGCTTGAAGACGCGCCTAAAAATAGGCAGCAAAAGTTAGCTAACTAAACACCACGTGCGCATTGTAGGCCATTAAAATATTTTATTTCATTTGCTGAAATTTAATGCCATTTTGATGGCGCTGGTGGTCGTGTGTGTGTGTGTGTATATGTGAAATCTGATTTATAGCACATCATTTTCTAACCCAAATTGTGGTTTTTAAAGTGTGTTTTATTGCTTGCAGGCCTCAATTGTATGCAGCTCATGTCGATTATTTGCGGTGATTTATAAAGTTTTTATTGGTGAACCGAAGTATGCATTGCCTACTTTAGGGATTGAATCAGAGATTCTCCCAGAGCTCTAAATTGGAACTAGCAGCGTAGTGCAACTGGTTTATTTTAATTAGGGGACGGTAATTTAACTCATGCGCTCACAAATATATCGTTATTAAATCCGAAGTGTCAATACAGTTATGAGCATTGATTTTAATTTATATATTTTTAGGTAAATTTTATATATTCTTTAAGAGTTATTAATAACAAAAGATGTAACAATAAATTTACTGACATAAGAAATTGCTTTACAAATAACCCTAAGAGTATGCAGCAATTGATATATGTAGATAAAAAATAACCCTAAAAGTATGCAGCAATTGATAAATGTAAATACATCTCACAAAATTTTACTTTATGGCTAGAATATAAGTCAATTCTAGAAGTACCTATGCACATTTCCGTAACTGCGTGCTAGTTGCATAAGCGCCTAAAATTATGCTAAATGGTAATATATATAAACATTGGGTGT
The DNA here is from genome assembly GCF_028408465.1 of Anastrepha ludens. NCBI lineage: Eukaryota > Metazoa > Arthropoda > Insecta > Diptera > Tephritidae > Anastrepha > Anastrepha ludens. The sequence goes on along the minus strand of NC_071500.1, from coordinate 111,426,272 downwards.
GTTATTGAAATACCTTTAGGTTTCTTTTCAAATCTTGAAATTCAATTTTTGAACGAAATGAAAAACGTTTACGCCCAAAAGTATACTATAGTAAAAAAAATTAAAACTTCTAAAACTTTACTTTATATCATATAACTGCAAGTACTCTCGCATATTACTTAAAATTTACCTTTAATTTTGCGTCAAGCCTAAAAATATGCCATAAATGTCCAGTTAAATTTGACACTCGTGTGATATTTCAAAAATGCTGATATTTTACTCAGTTGGAAAATGTGCACGCACCAACATTTTTCCCATAAATCCAAAGCTTACTTTCAATTTACGCCTGGAAGCTTACTATATTTCAAAGCGCTTATTGACTTACAAATACAGCTCATAAGCACATATGAAATTTACTCAACAAAACTCAATCCACACATACATATGCTTACACGATCTTCCAAACAACTTTTTTCACATTTTCGCATACGCATTCAAATAAGCAAAAAAACATTTTCGAAATCACTTAAAAGGCGACCACATTTTTGTTTTCAGTTTGACACAATTTTAGTTATTGTTGTTGTTGTTGACATTTGCAACATTTGGAATTTAATAACAGCTCACAACACCAATACTCACTCACACACATGCGGTTGCATACTAATGCTTACGATGTTTTTGGGATAAATTTGCATTGGTTTTTGCCTTTAACGATTATTTGTGTGTGCCTGTGTGGGGAGGCGGGTAAGTGCTAAAATACTAAATATAAAGTCGTCCAAATAAATGCCATTTTTATTTCTCATCAAAATTCTGAAATCGTTGGTATCTCTCCCATGCATGTAAAAGCACATACATATCTACACATACGAGCACATGCATGTATGTGTTTGTGTTGAACGCAATTTCTTATCGCACAAGCACGACAGAGTTTCAGTACAACAACAACAAATGAGCACACCTCAATACAACGAACAGAATAAAGTAATATTCATGAGCCAGCACTCAGGTCTCCAAATTCGAATATAGATACTTTTTGAATACAGGCCAAAATATACTTTCAATCCCATATAGAAGTAGAATCTATGTATTCACAGCGCCATGGAACCATATTTTATTTTGCTTGCCCGTTTCTTTGGTGCTGTATGCACGTACATATCTGTATGCATGTGTGGGTGCTCTGAGTTTGTATGGCTCTAAAGCGCCTAAATGTAGGCAAAGTCAAAGCTATGTTTTTGCGAGAGTAAAACAGGAAAACTGGCTATTAGTAAGGCTGTCGTTAGCAAAGCAGCTATTTGAACATGCAGTAGAGTGGGTGGTTGTGTGCCCTAAGTATTGCTGTATGCCATGCAACCACATTGTATAAGTATTGATGTGGTGGTGCAACTTCAGTTTACCTGACGACCAAACGATTTGACAAACAGTCACTCACTTACTCCACAGCTCACTCACTCACTTACATAGTCATTCAGTCAGCCATTCATTCATTCACTCATTCGCTCATTCATTCATTCACATTCCCATTCACATTGATTGGTGGCACGTTGGATTTGCCTTACTTATGTACTTCTGTGCGTTGGCAACATTTCCAAACCCGTTTCCAACCATTTTACTTGGCATGATTTCTAGTACGTGACGATCCCTTCAATGTTAGCGTCGCATGGCAAAAACAACAAATTGCGTGGAGCTTCACGTGACGACTTGACAATATCAATGTAGCGTTTCACTTGCCTGATTTAAGTCAGTTGTGTGTGGTTGCGCATAAATAGAATTACGCATGTGTGTGTGTGTGGGTGTGTGGGTATGTTGTTATTACTTTCCATCTTCCTGCCTTTTTACCTTACTTCCTGGTCGCATTTTCTGCCTTTCGTGCTACTTTAAAGATTTTTATTACGTTTCTGCGTGAAGTATGTGCTGCTATTCGCATTTTTCACGTGCACACAACCACACAGACACACTCACATTACGAACCGTTTCCGAAAACTTTTGTGTAGGTATGTGCATGCACGGTTGTTTTCATATATCGGGTTGATGTATTGGTGCGGTCGCCATGCCATTCAAATAAAAGTCGTTCCTGCCGCATTTGGCTGTGTGATTTTCGCAGATTTTCTGTACCTCTAACTTTGTTTTCAAGTGAAGCGTTTTTCATGTACCTGCGTAGCGCATACGAGCATGTGGATAATAAATCAACCCTGATTCACTACTTCAAACAAGGTTTCTAGGCTAGCATTGGTATGGGCAATTTTTCTTTCATCACATCACCATTTCTGTTTCACGATTTCTCGACTTTTACGCGTATCAGAGGCCCGTTGATTTCAGTTACTGGGTTTTCTTTGATGATTTTTCTTTGTAAAATAATTAGACTTTAATAAAGCAAAATTGTATGTATATCCAGCCAATCCCATTGCTAGAATCAATCCCACTTTAATTTCATTATTGATTAAAAAACATTTTGCGTTTTCAAAATACTCTCCTTTCATTACAAATAATTTTTGCTTGAGTCTTGTTTTTCATTCTTTCGAAAGAAAATATTAGCTATGTGGTATTTTCGCCTTCCAAGTGAATTTTGTTTTATCTCTTCGATGTACACAAAACGGATAACTCCGAGCGATAGCATATACAAATTTCCAGAGCTCGCGTACGCAATGACGCTTTGATATTTCACAATTTTTTGTTGCTGAAGCACCCAACTTTTCTTCCATACAAAAAGAAAATACGAGTATGCGTTAAGGAAAACCTTACAAAGGCCGAGCTCAAATATTTAAATATTCAATTATTGTTATTATTATTATTATTTAATTTTTTTATTTTTTACATTTCTTATTTTTAGGTTTCTTTATTCCTAAATGGCGCCGAGTGCTGATGAAGCTACTCACGACACGTAGACTAATTTGTCGTCTTTAGAGTAAGACCTCTATTGTGGCATGCCAAAGGAACCAGAAGCATCTAACAGAGAGAGAGAACGCTAGTGAATATATGCAGGGCTCCCGAAGACGTTATAAGAGTGCAGGATTATTCCACTTATTTATTTATTTATTTAATAATTTACGGTACAAATTACCCTACGGCTTAGACGAAGATGTAAAGAAAAAGTACGCCAAACTTGAGAAGTATTCACAAATATTGACGCCATCCTCGTTAAATGATGCTTGTAGCAGTTGCGAAGATGAAAAATCTCATTCAACACAACTCATTCTCGTTGGAACAAAGCGCTTCAGACTTCAGGTTGACCACTCATTAAGAGAATAGACAGACCAGCTGAAAACTATTATATTCTTCGCAAAATATGTGGTTGCTTTCGATATAGAGATGAGTAGGGTTGAGAAAAAAAATCGTTTGTGAGTATTACAATCGCCTACTCTGGCGACTGGATTTTAAAGCAGAACACTTTTTTTTACTTTTACTTTTTATTTTTGAATAAAATAAATTCTCTTAATTCTCCGGAAACTACAGCTATTTGTAGCTAAGAGCTAAGCACATCCAGCAAACTTCTGCTAAATATTCTCACATGAAACTAGCGCCAAGCTACAGCAAAAAACCAGACCTCGAAACATCAGTAACACAATGAAAAAATCACAGAAATGCTTGCAACCAGTTCTTGTGTGAATTTGTATACCTTTGAATATGAATGTGAAACTATTCGAAGAGCTTTTATTTATTTATTTTATTTTTAATTTTATTTTGTTTTTTTACTTCTCTCCCTACGCTTTTATCGCTGTTGGTGCTAATAGCGGTGCAGTTTTTCGCACCACTTGCAGAAGGCATAGTTGTGGATGGTGAAAAATGCAAGCAGGGAACAGTACAGTGGTGTTTAATAGGGGGATTATGGGCTAGCAGATGCAGCAGCAAAGTTGGGGGTTGGTCAGGGTTACACTGGAATAGACGAGAGTATGCTGAGAGGGGAATTGAAAACATTTTCTTTAGTTCTTTAGGTAGCATAACTATTGAGGCAAATGAGCCAGGAGCTACACACCCAAGAGCAGGGAAGATGTGAAAAACGCAGGAATAACTCCCTCCCGAGTACATATGTACATAGATTTGAGTACATCCATAAAGGATAGATATAGTAAAGTATATCTTAAATCGACATTCCGTTTAAGGTGCCATCGTTTGGCACTGCGGCTCTAAACTGCCTACCTACACTATTCCACAACGCACAAGCACTTACACATTAACCACACACACACATATATATACTTTTGTTATTGTATTCCGTTATTGCTACAGCTATGTGACAGCGCACTCTGAATATTGCTCCAGCTTCTACAAAGCGATTCTTGTTGTTTTCAATTGCGGTTGGCAATTTTGGCGCAAAACGTAGCGATTTCGCGATTTGCACAAGTGCACACCTGACAATCCGACACAAGTATACTCACGCACACACATGCATAGGTATGCATACTCGTGATCGTTTGTGCTCGCATACACTTTTGAAGCCATGCGCTTAGTTGAACCTTTGTATTTTTTGGCTGCTAAAGTCGCTGTTGCTATTCCCGGCCCACTAGTTAGTGTGTTGTTGTTGCCTTCCTGTTGAAAAATGGCTGAATATACATAGGAAAATACGTGGATTCGAAATGTGTTCCTTTCTTTGCTTTTCTCTTCCGCTTTTTTGCTACGCCACTTTATTTCGCCTATGCGAGTTTTTCCTTTCTTTCACAATGTTGCCGCATACACTGTTTTGCCTGTCTGCAGCTGCTATTGTAGTGCCACCAGCTGCCGGCGCTCAGGAGGCAGGGTCAATTGTTTCTAACAAAAGGTATGTTTGCATAGAAAGCAGCGGCTGCAGCAGTAATAGCCGCAAGGCTGAAGTGGAGGAGGAGTGGGCGGGGAGTGGCACTAAATTCCCGGAGGATTTGTTATGCTAGGGTATACAGTCAGGCAGCCAGCTTAGCGTACACACATGCACTAAGCGCCAAAAACACATACGCTTTTTATGTATGTGTGTATATATGTGTGTGTGTATATATGTTTACACACTCCTCGCTTTTTCTTTTTTTTCTTGCCCACGGGGCGTGTGTGTGTGCTGGTGTAAGCCGCGACAATTTAGTCAAATCTTTTGAGATTTTAGCATATGTGCGCTACTTGCAACAGTTAGCGGCATTTTTGGTGCACACACTTTTGCTAGTTCACTCTTTCATTTGCCGCAAATCGCTTGCAGTTTATTTGCATTTCTATTGAATTAAATGTTTTTGAAATTTTTCTTGTAGAATTTTCGTACAGTTGTGTGGGCATGTCAATGAAGCTGAATGGGATATGTATGTGTGTAAAAGATATACAAGTAAAGTCAAGGATTTTCGAGCGTTCAAGTGAATAGTGAATTTGAGTTAATTTAAATTCTTAATTTTTAATTTTTTAGCTAAACTTTTTTTTAATTTTAAAATGTGAATTTTTAAATTGCATTATTTTTAACTTTAGTTTCAATTTGAATTAAATTAAAATTTTAATTTACCATTTAATTGCAATTTTTAATTTTTAGCTTTTAATTTTTGATATATCCAATTTAATTTTTAATGTTGAATTTTAAGATTTTAATTTTTTAGTTCTAGTTTTTAATTTTTAAATTTTTATTTATTCGTTTTGAGTTTGTAATTTTTAATATTTCATATTTAGTTTTTAAGTCTTAATTATTAATTTTAAAATTTTAATTTTTATTTTTAATTTTTTAAGTTTCACCGTCGGTTTTTAATTTTTAGGTTTTAATTTATAATTTTTTTTTTTAATATTTCAGATTTAATTTTTAATTTTAGGCTTTAATTTATAATTTTAGGTTCAAATTTCTAATTTTAGTGTTTACATTTTAGTTTTTAATTTTTAATTTGTAATTTATAATTTTAGTGTTTTCGTTTCAAATTTTTTTATTTCATTTTTAAGGTTTAATATTTAATATGTAATTAAGAATTATTTTCATTTTTAATTTTAATGTTCAAATTTTAAGTTTTAACTTTTTATCTTTAGCTTTAATTTTCAAATTTTAAATTTTAACTTTTCTTAATTTTAATATTCAAATTTTAAGTTTTAACTTTAATTTCAGTTTGAATTTTAAGTTTAATTTTTTTCTTTATTTTTTAATATTTTACAATTAATTTTTTGTTTTTAAGTTTAATTTCCAATTTTTAGTTTTTTATTACATATTATTTAATTTTTAATATTTAGTCTTCAGTTTTAACTTTTAGTTTTAAAATTGTAAAAGTTCGTTTTAATTTTCCTAATAATTGAAAAATTGCTTAGTCGTCTAAAATAATTCATAGAAAATGTGCCAGATATGGCTATTAAATAAAATTTCGTAATTCCTTTTTGAGTTTTAATTTCCTTTCTTTAAGGAAATTCGTACAGAAATTTCTTTTCTCAATTACCCACCTCATATTTCACCGCTATTCTCATTTTCATGAATTTCTGCCTCATTCTTCGCATAACCCACATCGCCTTCACAGTACATATTTTGCTGTGTGCCAACAACAGCTGCATTGACACTTCATAAATAACCAGAGATGTTATAATTTATTGCATACTACTGCAAAATTACCAGCCACAAAAATTTGCCAAGCCATACGAATGTCGCAACGACGCTTTAATCACGCCAAACCCTCTGCTCACCCTACTCACATACCGAATTCTACGTTGTGGCACTACAAATGCCACTTCCACTATTCGGAGGCAACACCCACCAAAGAATTTCTTTTCACCACTTCCGAGTGCCATTAGAGTCGTAGTACTCATATTGCCTGCTTTTGGGTGCCATCATTCCCTTTAGGGGGATGCATTAGGTTCACGTAGTGCTCAGGCACCTACAACACTCCAGCTCCGTTAGAGTATTTAAGTCGTTCGGAGGGGCGTGCCTGGTACGCCACCATTCTCGAAAGCCATTAGGGAATTTAGCGTCTTGTCGTGGGGAAATAACAACAAAAGATAGTTACAACAAAAACAACAACAAGAACATGGACAGTACGTAGCAAATATCTCAATATTTTATGATTTCAGTATTTTGCAGTTCATTGAAATTGAGGTCAAAAGTTTATTGCTTGGCATTAATGTGCGAAATAATAACGGTGAATTATGTGCTATAGATGTGGAAGTTGTATGCAGTAGCGGTAGGCAAAAGTGTTATCGAATAGTTGGAAAAAAATAATAAAATATGAAGTGACAATACTTTACATTTTTTTGTGTTGTGTCTAGTAGTTATTTAGAAGTTGCCTTGCTTCTACCGTTTCAATAGGTCTTTTGTATTCTAGTGTTTTGCGAGTTTTGTGAATTGGCTTTCGATGCTATTACCTACTTCTATGCACACTCAGTTTTTTATGTATTTTATCGGAATTTTCACTTTTGAACTTAGTATGCGATCCTGTCGAGTATTCTGTAGAAAGAAGAAAATATGCCATCTTGGCTACTTACATAATTATAGAATATGACAGCGATGTTATATTTTTGCACAGCATAATATTTTTAGGTACCAGAAAGTATCGAAAATGGTCGATGTGATGAGTCGAAATGACAGTAAGCACTGACTTGCAGCCTTTAATTGGCTCTAGACAGCCTTCTTGACTACCCTCGTGTGCCGAATACCGAGCCTCAAGTTGACTCTGATATTTGATGTACTGTAGGCAGGTAATTTTTATTTGGCTAAGAACTGGCACTTTAGTAGGTTAGGTTGGGTTAAGATCGTTGCTGCCACTCTCCTTGAGGTACCTGAGTGGCTCACTTAGGAATGAAGGCTGATTACGATAAATTTATTTGCGATTCAAGTTCCGCTTTTAATACCGAATGTGGTGAGACGAAGTAGTAGATTTGTCTAATAAATGGCGAAATATTGTGGCTCGAAGTGGATTATAAGTCTGTTGGACATTCTAAGATGGAAAAGTTTAGACAGCAATGTTGCGTAAGACTGTAGGAAGCATGACAATGGCAGAGCAAATGTTCAGCGCTCTCCACTTTCTCCTAGCTTTTGCAGCCTCGATAGAAGCCCTTGCAGAGGGACGACGCCTCCCTGGTGTTCCTTTTAGGCACTGCTTTTATTAATGGGACGATGGGTAGGAATGTATAAGCGCCCTAGTTCTGATTTCAAGCCATTTCAGTAGTTTTTACTTCAGCAGCATTATTCGAAAATTCTATTACAGCAACAATAATAACTGCAATATTTTCTTTGCTCTATTGAGGGCTTTCCGTCAGCGTCTTAACATCGCAGCTACTTTGGAAGTACGCAGTTGAATCTCCGTACATAAAACACCAAACTGCAGAAAAAATAAATCTTTTTCTAATGGCGGTCGTCCCTCGGTAGACAATGGCAAATCTCCGAATGTATTTCTGCCATGGAATAAAGAACCATTTGTCGTTCGGGGCGGCGTAAGCTTGTATGTCCATCTATTTTTGGGACAACATCCAAACACCCAAAAAGGGTGTCAGCACCAATTGTGTATATATTTATTTATATTCTATATTTATATATATTCTATTAGCTGATGCTTCCTATGAGATATCAAGACGATTACACACAATTTTTACTGATTGATATGCCATATTTTTCAGATTATTAAAATCAATTCAAATAAGCCACACAGCTTTCGATTTTTTTGCTTAAATGTTGTATAAGTCAAATACAGAAGTGCTAACAGGTCTTGCATGAATCCTTACACGTATTGATTACTATTACTAACTCACTAATTTAATTGGAATCTGTTCAAGCGTGGTCATGACAACGTTCCTATGTATTCTTACTAGGTCAGAACCACTTTGTTGCAGATTTATATGTATTCAGGTACACACTTGTCTACACAAACAACACTAATTTCGCTTTAAAGCTTTCAATGGTATATATGAAATACTTAGCAACATCCAAGCGCACATATTTATTTGGCGTTTAAATGAATTTGCTCGTCAAATCAATATTCAACACACGTATATATATATGTATGTACAAACATATACATATATATATATAAACATTCTAACCTTCAGGTCAAATTTATTTAAACCCAGTTAACAAATTTCTTCACTGAAATATGTAATTCATACTTTACACCTCTCTTTTCTCTGTAACTCACTCATCTGTGTCTTCCACCTGCATTGGTCATGCAACGCAGCATAACTCAACATATTTCGCTTAATTCTTGTCCTTGTACCGTATGTATGTATGGATATATCTATGTACATATATCATTTGATTTCATCTAATTTCGCCTTTCTTCTTCACTTGACATTCGAATATTCAAATAATTGCTCCGGCAATAGTAAATGCCATTCGCAATTATGAGATCGTGTCTGAATGAGGTTTTCCCTATAAGCTCAGCAAAAACTTATATAATTACATACACCCACATTCGACATGAATTTTGGAAATATGTACTGGGTCGCATACCCACTCATAACTACTTGTACAGTTTTGAAATTAAATACCTTGCCTCTAAGGCTGCTCATATGCTCCCATACACTCACGCTCATACACATTTTTGTATACACGGGTATACTCATACATGGCCAAATTTATGTATGTAAGTACTCCCCAGTTTATGCTTTTGACATCGTTGACCTAATTAAATTTCTAAACCGTTTTCGTTCTTATTAAATTTGTGCTTTTGGCATAAAAAGTGAACGGACCTCGAAATGTTGCGTATTCGTACAAGTGAACTTTTGGAAAAGCAGGTCTCGATACTATTGAGCTTCATAACTCTAAAAATATATTAAATGCGTTTTTTGAAGCACACGCCAATATTATATAGACGTCTATTAATAAAAATGCATTAATTTTTGAAGAAAATGTGAAGAGAAACAACATTCGACTGAAGAAACAGTGATAACCACTGCACTTAAAAAAGGCGAGTTTTCATACAGTTTTAAGAATCGCGCTGGTATCAAAATGGAAATAATTTGTAGTTAATCTTGAAATTTGCAGGAAATAACAGTGTTCGCCTAAAAAACATTTTGTATGGGTATGTAAGACCACTTAATACATTTTTCTGATTCATTCTTCAAAATTTTTGACCAATTTTTGAAGGCTTATAAGAACTCCTTTAAGTACTTAAGTCTCTAATCAGTAATCCTGACACTTCCGTGGCAATAAATGATAAAAAAATGTACATTTTGCAGACATAAAACTACTCAAATCTCGATTGTTATCAAAAGCTTAAAAGAGCGCTCTATAAAAAGTCAACGAATTAGATGGCTGAGGCACATGCACAGATATCCTAAGTGGTGAGCTGATTCTTCTAATTCCTCTTTTAGAAGGCAGGAGAAAGTGTTTTTCCTGTCACTGGTTTCGATTTTCCATTCGGTGCCGCATGAATTTCTTGCCATCCCAGTTTCATTAGATACTCACCAAGTATAGAGTTTGTATCATTAAGCCTTAAATATAAAAATATTTTGACTAAGAGTGTGCACCTCGGCAGGTGTATTTTCGCCTGGAAAAAGCTAATCACAAAATAGCAGTTGTTGTTCGGAGGCGCCATAAAGCGTACCCACAACAAATTTGAATAGAAGTAGTGAATGAAAAGCAATTATATGCCTACTGAGGGCATACTATATATGTGATATTTCCGATACCTTTCCAAGTTTTATTTTATTTTATTTTATTTACTATAAAATTGCATATTATCGATTTAAATTTACATTTTAGAATTTATTCGCACAAAGCATTCTTTCGTCTACCAGCTTTCCACCACTCCAGCAGCTGCACTTTGTGGTATTGTGTTCAGTGGCTACAACAATTTATGCCAGACTGTTAGACCTCACAAAATTCTGACAAAATCAGATGAAATGTAAAATATACAGTTTACAAAAGATGGCTGACTACCTAAAAACAATAGCGGCAGGCAATCCAAATAAGCAAAAATACGGAAATAAAATTCACGCAGACTAACAGAAATAACAATGATAGAAATAAAGCATTATCAAATGTAAACAAAAACTAGCAACAACGTAAGGGGCGAGGGGACACACGCTCGTCTGGCTGTCTGTGTCACACAATATGCACACCGCGGCGTATGAGCAACACTCGCAGTAATAAGATAACAGCTGAAACATGCGGTGACACACAGCATATCTAATGCGGGTTAATTTGTTACGCATACTTTTGCTACAACAACAACAGTAACAACAACAAAGCAGTCAGCAAATGGCACAAAATAACAAACAAAAATTATTTTGAATAATAACAACAAAACTAAGTTGAAACATTAACTCAAAGGCAGCAGACAATAAGACATGTGGACGCATATGCGGTGGACGTGTAGACTAGCAGACGCCAAAGACTAACAGGCAAAGGGCAAAATCTGCAGGCGTCAACCGACAGGTGATGCCAGACAGTTGTTAAAAACACTGTGTTTTGCGGAGATGCTTCCGCAACGATAAGCGTAAATTCGGAATGGGTGAGAGAGGAAGAGAGTGAGAAATATCGGTGGCAAATGTAAAGGGAATACTATGAGGGCTATCTAGAGTGCGGACAATGTAGTACAAGTTTTTTATTGCCAAAAAATGAGATTTCAATTGGTTGCAATTTTGTGACTAACCGATTTTTCGCAATGACTTTGTGAAGATTTTGAAACTTGTGTTTATTTCACGCAAAATACTGGCTCTATTGACTGCGGCCGCCGTAGCCGAATGGGTTGGTGCGTGATTACCATTCGAAATTCACAGAGAGAACGTTGGTTCGAATCTCGGTGAAACACCAAAATTAAGAAAAACATTTAATAGCGGTCGCACCTCGGCAGGCAATGGCAAACCTCCGAGTGTATTTCTGCCATGAAAAAGCTCCTCATAAAAATATCTGCCGTTTAGAGTCGGCTTGAAACTGTAGGTCCCTCCATTTGTGGAACAACATCAAGACGCACACCACAAATAGGAGGAGGAGCTCGGCCAAACACCCAAAAAGGGTATACGCCCCAATTATATATATATATTGTATAAGTTTCTAAACCTCTATCAAGTAAAAAAAAATCAAATTAAATTACACCAGTTCTCTCCTCTTCTGTTTTTTTGAAACTTAATATTTACAATTTTTTAATTCCCTTGCCAGTTATAACTGTGTTTTGCCGCAAAATTTAAAATTTTCCTTTCGGTTTTTTGGCTCTGCCCCTCACATTCTTGCTGTGATTTTCTCACTGCTCCTTTGTAAAACTCAAAGCGCTTATGGCATTTTGATTTTTCCGCGCGCAACAACACCCTTCGCATACCTTTAGGCGGATTCACTTAATTCGCATAAATAAGGTACACAAACAAGGGAGTATACAATTTTTTGTTACCCTGCAGGAAAGTGATTTCTGCGGGTAAAAATTTTTTAGCACACAACTAGTGTTATTTGTGCCAAATGCGGACTGGTTACGAAGTGACCCTCTCTTGACTAGTCGAAGAGAGACTGAAATGGGGTCGCATCAAAGAAACCTTGTCTTACTTGTTTGGTAAAATTTTCGGTATAACAATATTTCAATAATTTTTTTATATTTTTTTCATAAGCGTACGTTATGATTTAACACCTGCAGTCGCCCAGAAACCAATTCAAAATGATGTAAAAAGTGTGTGTTTAGCACAAATTGTATCTGCAAAAAAAGTAACCATGCGTTCACCTTAAAATATCAGCAAAAAGGACTCGTTTGAAATTGTTTGTTTTAATTTAAACATCAACAGTTTACGTAGCGAATCGTTTGCTAAGCAATAAGCGCCGGGTAATAGCTTTCGCTTGGCGTGACGTTTCATGGAAGTTTGTTGAAGAGATTTGATGAGCTGCGAGATGCTAGCTATTAATTGTACTCTTTTTGTGCATTGCTTAAAATGTTAGGAAGAAAAAAATAAAATTTGATTGAAAAAAAAAATTACCTGGTCTTCTATTAATAATTAGTTTTGTTATTTTAAATATTTAAATTTTTAAAGAAATTGGTGTTTCGCAATCTGGGATTGTCTCTGCTGCTAAGTAGCACCTTTGAGGAGCTCACCTGTTCAACTTCCCATTCAGTAATTACGAGTGGTTAGATCATCACTAACCATTCCGTATACACTAGAAGAATATCAGTCCACGATTAGGTGACTTCCTTACAGGGCATGTGTCGTAGTGTAAGCATTTGTATTTATTTTGTTTGTGCTTTTGTGTGTGTGCGCCACTTACATACATGCGTTGATTTACATTGACGCGCTGGCAGCCATTAAGCGATTTATTGTAAATAATTAAAACAAGCCAAGCGTTTGAGAGTTTTACAAAATACAAATATACATACAAACAAGCGCTAATGACAAATAAATACTGTCTTATTTAAATAGAAGTGCGCACGAACAAATTTGTAAATATACGTTTTTTAAGATAAGAGAATATTGGCAGTAAAGCCCATAAAGTGGGTATTATTCTTTTTGAATCTCTTTTTGTTTAATATTCACATGCCCTCATATAGCTAGGGAACTATTGTTGTTGGCAATTAATTTTGTACTCGATTTTTGCAAAATCCACTAATTTAGAAAATTCCCAAAGCATTTGCATAATTCAACTTTTGTTGTATTTAATGCGCCCCAGGATAGGATAGGATTAAATAAACGATTTGTGTTTGGAAAATTTTTAGCCAAAAAGGCACGACTTAGCCAAAATTTTGCCACACAAAACACAAATATTGAAATACCCGCAGGTATTGGAATTAATTTTAATTTTGGCACTTGACAGTTTGCATGTTGTTTAGTCTCTTTATTGCTGTTTTTTTGTATTGCTAAATTAAATTATGTTTGTTTGCGGCAAAAGGCTTTATTAATGCAACTAATGCATTTGGATGAGCCACATTGGATATAATGCAAGTGGCTGGTTGTCCAAAAAGCGCCAAGAGATAAAAATGATTTGCTATTGGAATTAATGAAATAAATTATGCCAATGGGAAACAAAACATTAAATGCATAAATAACTTATCTTTATAACTGGAAGTGTAGTAGACACATAAATTATTGCGCAAATTAGATATTGCAACATCTGCACACACATAAGCACTCGCGTGCGATTGTACGCCATGGCAAATTATGTTTAGAAATTATACGAAAAAATCCATTATGGTTTACTAAAAAGCTCGGAATAAGGTGGCTTAACTTACCTTTAGGAGCGTTTGAGCTTATGAGTAGCATATTTTAAGTATAGGTGATTTTATACTTTTATAGAATAGAGAAAGCATACCGGTGCTTGGTTCTACTGCTCTTAAATCTAATTTCTAGTAACATTTGGCATGTACTTTTACAGCTTGTTTAATTTCATTACAAAAAAGTGCAGGTTTGAAGTTACAAAAAAATTCTATTGATATTTTATATTTTTTTTTTCTCATGCAACAAATGCATGACATTTTTTTGTTTGGCTAAAATGTTGAGGTGCTATAAAGTTTTCGTGTGCTCTATACGGCTTCTGGTCCCCATGCACTTTCCCCCAAAATAGCTCGCAACGAGTATGCTTCCCTACGAGCTTTCTTCTACTGCTGTTGTCAGTGGAGGCAATCTGTTAATAGACACATGTATATATTTACAAGGTGACGGAAAATGAATCATTCATTTATTTTATTGAATAACTTTTTTACTAAATAAAAAAAAGAAGATTTTGAGTGATAAAAATCTCTATTTTGATCTTTACGCGTTCCATTGCTTGGCTGTTTGTATGCTGCAGCTGTCTAGTTCACGAGTGTCAACTGTGATTGACGTAGGACGGCATTTGCAAAAATTAAAATCTTCGATGATTTGCAAGGTTTGTCGTCGGGTCTATCCTCCAATTTGTTATCTTGGCCCCGATCTTATTCGCAAAATGGGGTTGTCTACATAAAATTGTATGATACCTCTGAAAGGTAGGTGGTGTTCATGAGATGCTTTTCCATTTCAGCAATGAACTTTGCCTTTACCTTCTACGAGACTTTTTTCTATCATTTGAAGTTTCATGTCCGCAATGACCCCTGAAACACATACCAACTAAATGATAATGGTGACGAACAAGCCCACCTGACTATGGCGGCTACTGTAAAGCACAGTCTGCTGAAGTTTTCGAGCTCCTTTAAATATAATTTTTAGCTTAAAGAAATTTTCAAAATTTGTCTTTAGCAGAATAAATATCAAAAGAGTGGGTAAAGTCAAGAAACTTGTCCACACTTTACCAGCATTTTTGTGCAAATTAAACGTAAAAGTATATAGAAATATATGCATAGCCGTGTGCGTTGAGCCGCCTCTTGTCGCATAAAAGTTTGGAAGAATCGTCACTATTTAAAAAAAAAAACAAAAAAAAAAAAATGTTGCGAGACAGGCTACATAGCCAGCAGCGCAAATACTTGCTGGTGGTTTTGCGACTGAGTTACATAGACTAGTTCGCACACACACACATATATACATACATAAGTACGTAGCCACCAGTGTAATTTATGTTGAATTTATGTGAACATATACATATAAGAGTGTTGATATTTGATAACACATACATACACACACAAGCATACATATGCAAAAATGTCTTTTTGCACTCCTACACACCCATTTCCAAATGTGCATGGGCATGGGAATGTATGCAAATAAGCTCCGCTTGACTGTTGTGGCAACTTTCTGTAAGTATATGCGAGCGTAAGTATTATCTTTCGTTCCCGCAGTAGACGACACAAAAACCGCAAATGAAATTCCTTTCGCATCCCTCTCCCTGACTTTAGCTTTTGAGAAAAAAAAAATTCGCAGAAAGTTTTCATAATGTTGCCGTCTTTGTTGTAAATTTAGTTACCGACTAAGTTGTTGCTTTTGTGGCTGTCATTCTGGCATGTATTTGCTAGAGGCTGCATCGTTGCCTTGCTTATATTTCTACTGACAGTGGCTGTTGTTGCAAGCATTAAAGAAAACGCTTAAAGTCAACGAGTTTATTAAAAAAATATTTAATTATTTAACTAAATGAAGGCAAAAATGAGTTTATGATTTGAGAGTAGATAGCGGAATTTGCATTGCTTTCTTGAAACTATAGAAATTAGGAAGGTTTTCATAAACGTTGGTGCCTCTTGAAAGCCCTGTGAAGGTACTGGCTGAAGCTGTTGTAGAAGAAACTGCATCTATATCAACAGAAGTGCGAAAAGCTAAGGCTTAAACTAAATGAAACTCGCAGCTGAACACAACGAGACAGCGACTCAGTGAATACTGAAAAATGCAATTAAAATTACAAACCAAAAAGCTTCCACCGATGCCTGAAAGATTTTGGGAGCTCTTTTGTTTTCGTGTTATGAGTTGTAAAGAACTTAAGTTTTCAGTTACTTAATTCATGTGGCCACCGCAAAATGCAGTTCAATTACAAACCATGTATGGAAAGATTTCGAACTTTGTAGAAAACTTGAAAAAACTTCTAAAATTCTCATCAAAACTTTCAACGAGAATTTTTCTAATTTTTCTAGGTACGCAGTTTTATTATTATTAATAAAAAATGCTAGTTTTAAGAGACTACAACAGACCATTAATTCTTGGTAAATTTTTTGTTGAGCTGCGCGTTTTCTTCTAAATAGGAAAATTTGAACAGATACCTGCGAAAAAAATTTCCAAAAATCAACGGTCCTTTGCCTTCATTTAGAACTCTCACTTTGTTGTACCAAAATTTAATGGGCTATAAAACTGCATGCCCAGAAAAGTTGAACTTCTGGTAAAGTTAAAATTTGGAAAAATGTGTTAAATTCTTGAAATTTGGCGTTAATTAATATTTTTATGAAAAACTAAAACAGCAGAGCTTGTATAGTTTGGATTGAGTTATATATGAGAAGAAATCGTAGTAGAACGTATATGTATACCCTAATATGCCCAAGGCATTAACATTTTTTTTGCAGTATGCGCTGCATTTTTCAGTTGCATTGTTTGCAAAATGTATGCAAGGGCTCAAATTTTCACTTAGGTTTAAATGGAAAAAGTCCCTCAAATAGCTTACAAAAAGTCAGCACTCAAACGCACTATAGTGCGAGCATATTCGATACAAGGTATTCGAGCTTAAAGCCTTCTGTCGATGTACAAAAAATATATATATGTTGGCTTTTAGTTGCGCGCACTCCCATTTCATATACTTATACATATAAATCGCTTTTGGGAATATGAGAGCACTTTTACAGCTGCTGTATGCAAAATTCCGCTTTTACTCAAGCTGCTTTAACTTATATTTGCGTGTGTGTGCGTACGCCTTCTGTTATTGCTTTCGCTGGCATTTTGTTTATTTACATTTTCGGCTTTGGCTTGACTTCACTGGCTCGCATGTGTATGTGCGGGCACGCATCGAGCTGTCATGGAATGCGGAGGAAAAGGAAGGAAAATTACCCAAAAGCGTTTGGCAGAAAAAAAGAGCAGATTTGCGCCACTTTTCGCGCGAAAGAAGAAGAAAACAAAATCAAAAACAAAAAATGAAAAAAACAAAATGAGCCGAAAATGTTTTAATTCTCTGCAAACAGCTTTACTCTGGCATTTTTATTTGTTACCCAAAAGTTGTGTTGTTGTTACAGAATTTCGCTAACAATACACGCATGACAATGCCGCGCATTGCAAGCCGTGGGGAATTTAAGGAACTTTTTCGACAGCAACATTTGTTTTAGAAAAAACCAACTCTTTACAGCTCTTCTTCAGCTGTGAGGGTTGCAATCTGTGCAACACTTTTTACCTTTGTTTTGCTGCCACTCCCTTCAGCTTTGCTGGCGCAATCCAACTCATACACTCACTCGTACGCCCTTCCCCCCGCTCCATGGCTTTGTGAAAGTTTATTTTGTTAGCAAATTCTTTTTTGTTAAATTTGTCCCAAACTGATAACAAATTTCGTGTGCAGCGTAAACAACGTATGGCATGTGGCATGTGGCACGATGCGCTGCTAAGATAAGTTGTGTGCGGCGGCATGTCATGCCTTGTAAATGGAAATATGCTGTGCGAGTGTGTATGTGTGTGTGTGTATGCGGATTCTCTACGCGTTTAAAATGCCGCAAAGGGAGTTAAGCGAATTTAATTTTTAATTTTTGAAATAAAAGTTTAGGGATTTTCGTTAAGGTAAAGTTTTTATCCATTCGTGCGATTGTATATATATTTTTTTTTAATAGCCAGGGAAAAATTAGTGTGCGAATTTTTTGTGCATAAAGAAAGGGCTCTCTGTTTCTAGAAACGAAAAAAAAATATCCAGATACTACAAACTGGATCGGAGCTAGTCCTAAACCAGCCAATCCAGGCTGGCTCGAGTAGTGATTTTTTGCACTGGCTGCTTTTAGATTTTTGTGCAGCAACCTTACATTACAGTTGCATTTTTTCGCTTGTCCGGCTGCCAGTAGTACTTCACATTAGAAAGAAGCCATATGCATGCCATGCAATGGGACTCCTCTCCTTCATACCAGCTGAATGTTGTTTCTCCCGACCCTCTCTTCGTTTCTTTTTAGTTGTTGCACTCGAATATCATTGAAATTCCAAACCCATTTCACTAATTGAAATGAAAATCCAAATCAACACAGGCACAAAACTACACGCAAATTTGTGATAAGCTTGAACGTGGCACCTTTACAATCTGCGAGTGGCAGTGTCCATCATTCTACAGGCGCCGCAGTAAAGCTTTTCATGTGAGTTTAGGTTGTAGTTTTTGTTTACACATTTAAACGTAGATAAATTTTTGCACCAACTAGCCGCCATGTTAGAAGATAATGAGAGTAGTCATGTGGGCAGTATCACGCGAAGCTCACAAAAACTATAAAGCAAATGTCACATGGCAGCCATTTGTTGGCTGCTGCCAGAGTTGTCAATCAGGCAGCCAAATTAATGCGAAAACAGGTACTTTTTGTAATTTTGCTTGTCTTCTTTTAGGCGTTGCCGGCGAACTAATGTGAGGGTGGTGCAGTTATGGAAATATTTTGCAACGAAACGAAATACCAACGAAACCGAAAACGAAATACTAAGTTAATATAAATGGAAGCGACCCGTGACTATATGCTGAAGTCACGACTTAGCCAGGCAACAACAATTTAGTATATACATACATATATGATGCTGCGGGTGTCTGTAAGTGTTTCACCGTTTTTATTTGGTTTTTTATGCAAAGTTCGCATTCAATTTACCATAAAAGAAAAAGAGATGTGACTATCTAGTGCAAAATATTTCTATCAGATTTAGTTGGGCATTTTTAATTTAGAAAAAGAAAAGAAAAACTGTATATGAAATAGCTAGTGTGCGAATAGTATATAGTTCTTATCATACACACCCTAAGTCGCCAGCATATTTTCGACATTTTAGAACTAAAAGCTCAAGTGAAGAACTTACTGCAGACTTGGCCAACAGATCTTTGAAAATTTAGTACTAAAAGTGTAAATGAAGAACTTACAGTAGATTTTGGGTAGAGTTGCCAGTGGATGTTTAAAATTTTATTACTAAAAGTGCAAAGGCAAAACTTACAGCAGGCTTGGAGTAGAGTTCGCAGCAGATTTTTAAAATATTGTTATGATTGGTGAACTACTCCTGTCCTATCGTTACTGAAAATATTTCTCAGAAGAAAAATTCAAGGTGCAGTTTTCTTATAAATATTGTTTTCTCTCATTAAAAGTTCAAATAGGAATAGTTTGAACAAAAATGACTTAAAATTGCAACAACAAATTTGATGATACAAAAAATTTCGTTTCTTCTAAAAGAACTTTAATTTTGCTCTTCAGTCTTTAAAACTTTTCATTTTATGAATTTGAATTAAAAATTGCAGCACGTAACCGTTATGTCCTCAACTTTACGTTTTAGCTCTTCTCCCATTATAATTTAAAATATTTTAGATTTCAAGAAACCATTTATTTTGTGAAATTTGCATCACTTGCCCATCATCTTTCTTCACTTCTTTTTTCAAATCTTTACTATGTACGAGTACATGAATTATAATGAGTCACACACACATTCGCAAATAATGCAAAATTCCAAAACCAACAGACATACGTGCACGAAAGTTTAAAGCATTGCTTTATGAACATTATTTATACACATACATATGTATGTATGTATGCGCAAAGCCACTTGAGACATCAGCATACCATCAGCTGCTTGCCAAAGCATTTGCCGGCTTCGTTGCATACTTCGAAGCGCCGACTGTGTTAAAATTTAACAAAAGAATGAAACAAAAACGCATACGAAAGCCGGTTTAAAGCTAAACCAATGGTAATCTGCACAAAGCATAAAAGTGAACGTATGTGTGTGTGTTTACATGTTTTAGAAGCGCAAAAGTAGTCGAAGCAAAGGAATTCTTTTATATATTTCATTATATCTCATTTCGCTGTTGCATTTGTACTTAGCGGCGTTCTCGCTTTTGTTCGTATTTCCTCATTTTTGTATTATGACAAGCAGGTATGCGGGTGGGAAATGCTTTTTAAGCACCTGAAATTATGCAATTTTTTACTTACGTAACTGGTTTGGTGTAAGTATTGGTTATGTTATGCAAAGAAAGTCGTGGGGAATACAGCTTGAGAATAAGAGGGGCGCGTTCTTTGAAACAGTGATGAAGAGAAGGCTTTGAAGCAGTTGGGTTGAAAAAATGCTACAGATGGCGCGCAAACATTTTAAATACTATAGATACAGAGGAACAAATAACTATAGCAATTGAATTATTGACAAGTTTTGAACTTGTTTGATTTTTATTTAACTCAACATTTTTTTTCGTGTGTGAAAATATGAGTTATTCTCTAGCAAATATGTCGTAAATTTAATTTTCAAACTTTTTGTAAATTAAAAAAAAACAACAACAAAACCGTTAAAAGTTAAAAAAAATGGAGCAGAAATTTTTAATTAGAATTTCAATAATTAAATAATTTTTGGAAAAATTGCGGGTATGCAGCTTTTAATCCCATTAAATTGAAGCCTCAAAATTTCAAGTATTAAGTGGTTCGAAAACGGGGACATTTTTTTTGTATGAATTGTTTTTCTTTGATTCCAAACATATCACCCTCAATATGTGCGATGTACTATACAAATTTCTGTAAGGACCAAAAGTAGAAGCTCATCCTTAAATTTGCAGTGTGTGGCTTAATGCTTTCTTACAAATTAAGGGATGTTCATACTTAGGTCGCCTCCAAATGGCAGATTATTTTTATGAAAAGTTTTTCGAGCCAGAAATGCAAAAGTAAGATTGCTGACCGTTTTTGACCGAATAAAAACCCGCGTCGATCTGGTGGCGTAGAATCAGCTCTTAATAATCACGGAGAATTTTATAGCTGCTGTCACAACAACTGAAATTTGCTATTGGCTGCTCCAGAGTAATCGCTAATAGAAAGCAATATATATGATATTGAACTTCGACAGTGGGCACAGAATCTGACACTATCCGCAAACACCAATCGCAGGCTGATAGCCTTAGCTACTACTGCCTTTCGTAGTGTACTATAGTTTTCATATCTATATTTCTAATAAATAAATAAATATCCCCGTCGTAGCCGAATGGGTTGGTGCGTGATTACCATTCGGAATTCACAGAGAGGTCGTTGGTTCGAATCTCGGTGAAAGCAAAATTAATAAAAACATTTTTCTAATAGCGGTCGCCCCTCGGCAGGCAATGGCAAACATCCGAGTGTATTTCTGCCATGAAAAAGCTCCTCATAAAAATATCTGCCGTTCGGAGTCGGCTTGAAACTGTAGGTCCCTCCATTTGTGGAACAACATCAAGACGCACACCACAAATAGGAGGAGGAGCTCGGCCAAACACCTAACAGAAGTGTACGCGCCAATTATTTATTTTATTTTTAATAAATATCCCCAAACACATATTTTCCTATTCATAGTTATATTTGTGCTTAGTATTAGATATAGAATATAAATATTTATTCTATTTTTACTATTTACTTATTTATTAGTATGAAGGATACTTAAAATTAAGTATACCGTATATAAAACACAGCACTTGCATTGACCTTATCGACTGATATTTACATTTAATTTACATTTATATATTTAAACTTTCAGCCAACTTAGCTCAGCTGTGAGTCAGCTTCCATACGTCGCCAGTTTGACACTTCGCCACCTTCTCTTATATGCCATACTGCCAAAGAATTTCCATTGCGTCATAATTAAAATTGCAATGCATGTGCGAGAATTTGTTGTAACAACAACTGCTTTGCGGTAAAACCGCGTTCCTTTACTCTTCATCCGTTCACTTAACCAGGCTCTTTCTCCTTTACCTCTTACTCATCACTCTTTTCTAGCCATTTTGCGGCTTTTGCCTTTTGTGCCTTTCTCGCCGTTGTTGTAATATGTTAATTAAAAAAATGCCTTTACTTTAACAGTTAGCTTTGACGTTAGTGTTTTTGTGCATTCACGCGTACGAGTATATGACATTTTTGCAAGCCAACAACAACGCCCAACCACAGGCATTGAAAAATCGCAACATAAGAATAAAGTTTTCTTTTTTCAAATTTCAATAAGGACATCACTGTGTATGCGTGCAAAAACAACAAATTTAAGCTGTATGTGTGTATATGCGTGCTTTTGCGGTAAGTAGTCTCCGGTAGATTGACTTCCGTCAAGGGAAATGACTACCTGCCATGCATGAATTTCTTAAACTTTCGCCAAATAAGCAGCATACAAGCCCATACCCAAGCATATATGTACGTGAAATTACATATATTTGTCTTATATATACACATACATATAGATTATATGCGTTTGTTTGCATGTTAAATACTCAAAAGGCTGCCTGTCTTGACGTCGTCAAAAGCGCGCCTTCGACATACTCTTTATCCACTTGGCGCATTATTGTTACTTTCATTAAATTCTCACTCCACGCTTACTCACTTCATGCTTACGCTTATAGACTGACTCATTTGTGCACATAAAATAAATTAAAGATGATGAAAATGCATTTTCCTACGCAAGTGCTGTAAGTATGTATGCATGTAGATGTAAGCCTTATCCAAATATATATGCACCGCATATGTGTAAGTAAACATGCGCAGACACACATAAGAGCGTCTAAGTATTTGTGTGCTTGTTTGCATAATTATGAACTTGAAAAACTGCCGCTTACATTCATTCATTACTCATTCTCATGCATGTATGTGCTCACTTCATTCATAGTGCGCCAGCGGGGCGTATGAGTAACATTGATATCAAGCCAAAGTGTATTATCCGCACTAAGCCGCATTCACACACACACACAAAAGCATGCATAGAACAAAGCGCAATATGCTTTTACAGTCATTGCATAGAGCTGGTTGTGCAATGAAGCAGGAAAAAGCGAAAGAAGGAAGCAGCGCAAAGGAAACAGGATAAGTAAAAACGACGGAAAAGGATGGAAAACGGAAAGGCATAACCATAGTTAGTGCACAGGGTAGCCGCGTAAATAGAAAAGAGCAATACATATATATTCCTATGTGAATACATGCACACACACATACAAGCATATATAAGCATAATGCAAATAATAAGTAGTAGATTGCATAATTATTTAAATAAGTGCACACACACATACTTATGCGACGTGCATATATACGCGTTATGTCTTTATGCACTTTTTAATGGCATTGGCTGTGAACAGTGCGGCTTGGCACGAGTTTTATTATTTTACCTTATTATATTTGCTACCCTCTTCTGTGTTTTTCAATTTTTTTTAAATTTTTTTTTGTGCTGGGACAGCCAAATGACTGCTGAGTGCAGGAAGTGAAGGAGGTACTTGTGCGGCATTGAGGAGAAATATACAAGTAAGCACATATGCAGATATGACTTTTGCATTCATTTACGTACATACGAATGTACGTGTATTCGGTTGCGCTTTTGCCCATAAAAGTTCTGTGTACATTTTTATGGCCATTACAAAGCTGGTGAAAAGGTACTTACAATAAAGTAGTTATAACTATAATTATAATACGAGGATATGGCGCTTACAACTAAAATGGGTTTAGGCCGAGTTTTCGGGTTATGTTGTGCTAAATATTTTCGTTTATTAATGTTGACCTTTCTTGGTAGAAGTCAACTTAGTAGATAGCCATTGCCTACTAAAGAACAATTGTAATAAGGGGAATGCTGTTTTTCAAATAAATTTATCATACCAAAACGACTGAAATATTAAACTTTAAGTAAATGTGAACAATGTTCAATGAAGGCAACTTTTCATTGACAAGTTTCACGACATGAATGTGTAGAGATGGTCTAAATATGAGAGTATTCAAAAATTCCTTTTCTCATTTACCACGAAATCTCATTTGCCAGTTTGAGGCAGGCACAGATTTTTCTGAACTTTGCACATTTATTTTTTAGTTTTTTTAAGAATTTATTTATTTATTTCTTGTATTCTATGAACAGATGCGCTGAAAAAAGCTCTCTGTCTCGAAAATTATAGAAGTGAGCATATTATCGAGGCACGAAAAACCTTTCCTATCCAAAATTACAAAATGAAAAATATAAACTGTTATATATATGTTAGGTGCTGCATATTGTTGCGAAGCTTAATCTTTTTTAATTTCCGATATTAAAAAATATAAGCAATCAATTTAAATATTCTTGAAAGGCTTCATTTTCTTCATTTTTGATGTTGGAACTTATTAAAACAAAAAAGTTGACATAAAGTTACTCACTAACACGTTGAGGAGATGAAGTTGTATGCCTCACAATAGATTTAGAGAGCTTGACTCAATATGATGATAAAAGGATAATTTGAAATATGAATACAGCTGCCTTTTTATTTACAGAAGAATTGAAAGTAGTGCGTTATTCGGAAGGGAAAATTTTTCTATCGATGAATAATTGATATCGATAAATAATTGTATAGAAAAATGATTTTATCGATACATATATTTTTAACGATCAATATTTTTATCGAACAATAACTTATAGATGATATTTATCGAAAAATAATTTTTATCGAAAAATA
Source organism: Anastrepha ludens (assembly GCF_028408465.1). Taxonomy (NCBI): domain Eukaryota; kingdom Metazoa; phylum Arthropoda; class Insecta; order Diptera; family Tephritidae; genus Anastrepha; species Anastrepha ludens. The sequence continues at coordinate 111,401,521 of NC_071500.1, read as the reverse complement.
ATGTTTTATCGAAAAAACGAATCGATAAATAATTTTTGTCTGTAATTAATATGAAGCGATACATATTTTTTATCGGTAGATGATGATTATCGGAAAATAATTGTATCAGCATACACGGATGGGAAAATTTTTCTATCGATGAATAGTTGATATCGATAAATAATTGTACAGAAAAATGATTTTATCGATACATATATTTTTAACGATCAATATTTTTATCAAACAATAACTTATAGTTGATATTTATCGAAAAATAATTTTTATCGAAAACTAATGTTTTTTCGAAAAATAATATGTATCGAAAAAAACGTATCGATAAATAATTTTTGTCGGTAACTAATATGAAACGATGCAATTTTTTTTTTCGTTAGATAATGTTTATCGAGAAATAAGATTATGGATACATAACTGTTATCTATAAAAATGAAAATGAAATTTATGATAAATACGTGTTATCGGTAAATAATTTATCGATATATCGTATTTATTGATACGTAATGCGGTATAACATATGAAACCATCGATAAATAGTTTTTAACAATTTATACTTTAGATTCGTTTTTTTTCATTAAATAACTTGTATCGATAAATATTTTTGATCGATACATATTTTTAACAATAAATGTTAAAAAAATCCAACTGTTCTGCACTCTTCCAATCCAAAAAAAATACGAAAATATATGCTAAATACTTTTTATCGGTAAATATTTTACCGATATATAAATTTTATCGATGAATAGTATGTCCTAATAAATAAAATCATAGATAGATAATTTTTCTCATTAAATAATTTTTAACAATTTTTTTATCGATAGATATTTTTTCATTAGATACTTTTTATCGATACACATTTTTATCGATAAATATTGAAAATACCCCACTTTTCAACAAATGATACGAAGATTGTGATTCACATGGATGTGATTCACAACAACTGGATGCAAACATTTTTTCTAATGTTTTAAGAGATATTTTTAAGAATATTAATAAATATTTAGATATTGTAGCATCGCGCAAAGTCCCTTTTTTTTAATTTACAATTTTATTTAGTGTCTATTCGGCGTTTGTTTTGCTCCTCTCATACAAGCTCAAAATGCCGATACATTGCATCAGTAGTTATTATTTGGCTGCATTCCATAAATGATGAAACGAAGAACCTTTTTCCCAGATCAACATCATCTATAATCGCAATGTGACGAAGCTCAAGAAATAGTAGTATTAATACGCATTTTACAATGCCCACGCCAAATAAGGCTCGTACGATTCATCGGCACTCATTATTTCCTACCCGCCACTCCCGAACACAGGGCCATAGTTACGGCGTGGAATACTTCCTTCAGCCTCTCATGTCCATCTTCCACTTTTCCTATATACGGACTAGGAGGAGACAGTAGCTGTAGCGTCAAACTATAAGCTCAAAAAAAAAATTTAGAAGCAATTCATAAATGTATTTAAGTAATGTATGCAGTTCCTATACATTTACGCCTTTCCCACAGAAAGCTTTATTTTGCTAGCGATCAGCTGAGGCTGATCATTTCACCAGAGCTATTCATTCCTTGTATTGCTCCACTTCATAGCTTATGCATCTTTATTAGATTTTAGAGCTACGTAAATCACATGACACACATAAAATCTAAAAAATATAAAATGGCGCAACAGTAATTTACATTTTGGAAAATGCAGTCACGCACATTCATAACTACACATATAAAAGCATACAAAAGCAAGTGCTCGTATAATCACATTAAATTTGGCAACACTGCAGTGGCATAATCTTTGCATGCACAGCAGCCAGAAAAGCGTACGCGCCAAATTCCAAAGCTAGCCAAAAGTAATCAGGCGCCAACTTGGGTTTGAACGAAATTTACGGAAGGAAGAAAAGAAGGAAAACAAAAACAAATAAATGAAAAATGAGTATGAAGCTGCTTTGGCTTTTGTTGCACATTTGGCTCTGAGAATGGCAGCCGGCTATTGTGGTAATTTTATTTATGCTACTACGCTTAGCTAACCACAATGATGCACACACACACACACACACTCATGTTTAGGTGTACATATACAAGTCTATTAAGGTCTACGTTTGGCTTATGCCTGGGGCTCGCTATCACTGGACACTGGTGAAATGGGGATTAAAATGCGGCCAGTTGCTTTTTCTTTGGTCTTTTAGTGGGAAGGTTTTTGATGAATGGGTAGCAATAAAGGTTGTGTATTAAGTTCAAGTATGTAGCATGAGAAATTCAAAATTTATTAATTTTATGGAAAAATGTATAAGCCAAACCTATTGGCGCTTGGCTGGCAGTTAGGAGCGCGTTTCGATTATATGAAAATATCATTATGTCTATCACAGCAGTGGATAACAAAAACTTTGTAAGTCCAGAGTACTCCCAAAGCATTGCATGAATAAAAGAGTTTGAAAATCCTATGCTACTTTGTTCCTTTTTCCTCTTTTTTTAAGCTCTAACAACCATTTGCTAATCCAATTAAAGCTTTGTAAGTTCGGCAATATGTTAGTTTAGCTCATAGTGAAGCTTGAAAGCTTTAAGCTAGAAAACTCAGAGGAACATTTTACGAATGTTGCTATTTAAGTAGAAAAATGTGTAAACATTATCTAAAAACGCATAGACCCAGAATTAAAGCGCATTCTTTAAAAGTGATGGCACTAGGCCAACAACAACGGTTTTGTACATTGGAATGTCACATTTAAACAAAATATGCGAAAAATATGTAAAGTTTTTCGAAGATCCTTAGGTAAAATTTACCAAGTAGTCTAAGCACAAAGACTAACAAATTGAGAACGACGACGATTCAATATTTTGGCGTCTCCTTCCACGCTTTGCTCTATGAGCGAACAGATTTATTTTGTTTTCAAAGTAAATTTCCACAATTTTGAAGCGTAGTTCTGGCGTTAAACGTTTCATAATGCATTGCCAAGCTTTACTGAACAGAACTGCCAACACTTTGCCACTCTCAGCTGTCAAACCATAGTTATCGATATCGATAGTTCTCATGCAGCTAAAGAGCACCCGATATTTGTCGGTGGGCACTGTATTTGTTATTTCGGTAACCACTTTCAATGTATTTGTGTATTGTACGTGTATACATATGCGTTTGCATATTTTTTATGGCGTGTAAATCGAAAAGTCAAGTTAACACCAATGCCAGCTGTTGCCGTGTCTGTAAATTGCAGACATAAAAGTACCCACACATTTGCAATACACAGGAGCAGCATGAAAACACCAAGAAAAAAAATCTTTATAGTGAATAGCAAAATGCCAAAAATAAATATATGCAGGTCGAAAATAAACTTATTGCTATACGCCCGAAAATATTTACAATGTATGCGCATAAATAAAAAAAAATTACATACCTAGAAATGCATTTATGGATCAGCCAAGGCGTATTGAGAAACTGCTTTGGCGTAGGTCTACAGACATGCGACACATTCATACATATACACAGTGGTATATGTGTCGCTTGCCTTACATACACACATGCGTATGTATGTATATATTTTGTATACAAGAGTTACCACCAGATTCAAAAAATAATCTTCAGACTTTGCGTTACAGACTGCCAGCACTCCTGAACTCACCGCCAGCTCCCACCGCAGCCCCAGCGCATACATACACAGTTTACATATATCTCAAGCAGTTTTTATTTCGTTTATAACATTTCATTGCTCTTGAGCCATACATTATGATACACACTTTTACTACCGCATGTATGCTACTCAAGTATTAGTAAATATAAATACATGCACATAGCATAGCATAGCACCGCAAATGTGTGCATGGCTATTGACCTCAGCACTCTTGTTGTTTCAGCGAGAAAAACTCAAGCCTTTTGCAAACAAACTCAGCCGAGTCGTGCAGTGAAATGCAGCGAATATTGGCATAAAATGAAATGCAGCGAATTTTGTTGTCAGAAATAAATAAATTGCGCATATTAAATATGCTAGCAAACATAGCTCGACAGAACAACAACAAAAAGAGAAGAAAAAAAAGCAAAAACAAATGCAAAGATATGCAAACGAAGGGCGGCAGCTGCCAAATTTCTCTGCATTTATGTAGCATCGAAAACTGGCGCTGGCATAAAAATGTATGCGCCGAAAAAATTGCATATTTTTAGGGTCGCACACTGCATGCGTAGCGCAGAAAGACTTGCAAGCATTTGGCACACAACAAATACATAAATATGTATGCGCATATGACGATATGTGAGCTTACGTAACTTTATAGCTTCTATCAGCCGCTGTCAGTTGGTTGCCCGGCTGTTGGTAGTTGTAATGCGCAACAAATACCAATGCAAATAAATATGGTTATGTGCGTACGAAAATGCATATGCATGCTCAGGCAAGCGTGCATGATTGCAAATACACACACACGCCTACATATGTGTACGTACAAGTATATACACAAACTCATATTTGCATATCGCAATGGCAACAGCTGTGTGTTGAGTGTTTACAAGTATTGACTTTCAGACTCAAACAGACAAACAGCCAAAGTGCCAAGGGAAACGACAAGCCTACATGCAGGTTGATAGACATGCGGCATTGTGAGTAACAGCAAGCAGACATGCATACATACATATGTAACTGTATATGTATGTGTGCACTTATTATGTGTATGTAGCTGCGCGCTGAACCGAGCAATTCAAGCAATTGACGTTTGTTGCAGCTCACATTGGTGCCAATATAGCCAATTTATTACATACATACAAGCGCATATACGTTCACCTATCAACTTGTACATGAATATTTATATGTATACCTGTATTTGCAAGCAGCTCAACCAGTATTTGTGTTTCATAGTTTGTGTGTATGTATGCGGATATAAATGTATTTAAATATTTTTGTATGTGTCCACAGGCTTATGTGCGACTTAAGTGGCGCTGTACACCCTTAAATATGCAATGTCGTAAAGATGAAGTGGGGAATGTGAAAAATATGAATTCCAATTTAATTGATATTATCATGTGTGTTTTTATTTCAGTTTTTCTCTGCCATTCTTTTGCTTTCAGTAGTTGTAATATGATTAAGCTTATTTGTATGAAGCTTAAAGCAATTTCGTGAATTTGCTGGCACAGCAAGACATCAAACAGCAGTAAGAGAAATATAAACAAAACAAATTAATTCTTCATAAAGGAGCCTTTTACAGCTTACACTTTTTTTAAGAAACTTATTCAATAGGCTTATGAAGGAGTCATTGGCATTAATTTGTTATAAAAGTATTAGAGTATTTGAAATAAAATAATAGAAACGTCTCGAAGCGTTTTTTGTTTCGATTGCAATGAGATGCAAGTGAGGTCAGGTTATGGTGTTAGTCAGCTTCACCTATTACTCAGGACGGTGGAGCAAAAGACGATATCGATGCGATAGCCAAAAAACCAAAGCTGCTTTTGCAAGCCGCAAGGACTGGTTTTCCAAACAGCTGACAACGCGTACCAAACTACGAATTTTAAATTCGAATGTTAAATTCGTCCTATTATATGGTTGTGGATTGTGACGGTTGTCTGTATCTGCAACGCGAAAGCTGCATATATTTGTAAACCAATGTCTAAGAACAATTCTCCGTATCAGAAAAATCGATTTTAAACGAATAACTCCTGAGTAGAAGCAGACAAAAACCAGTTTACATTGAAATACGAGAGCGCAAATGGAATTGGATTGGCCATACGTTGTGCAAGCCCGCGACCGAGATAATTAGCATGGCACTGGACTGGAACCTACAAGGATCACATCGAAAGGGACAACCTAAAGGATCTTGGCGACCAAGCCTTAACAAAGGATTTTTACAAATTGATGAATCTTTCTCATGAACCCAAAATAAAGACGAAAGGGAGAAGTAGACAACGTTGGAAAGCATTTGTTTCGGCACTATGCGCCTAAAGACGACGCGATAGCAACTAATAGTAATGAAAATAGTGGTGGGCGGTCCAGTCCGTTGTGATACCAGTGTGCGACACGAAAACCTCATTTTTTTTCTTTTCGTGAAACCATTTTGTGGCTCTCAGTATATACGCAGCAGAGAAGTGAAAAAGTATATACCAAGAAAACCTGGTCTGATTTTAGCTAAGGCTGAATAATTGCGAATAAAGTGCTTAGCTGTTCTTTTCTCTTTTTCTCCCTCTCCCTCTCCCTCTTTATCTTCCTCATTTCTACAATTTTTAGAATATTCATGGGAGAAAACTCTCTGTCTCAAGGAATACCTGCCAAGTAGCCAATGACCGGTTATACAAGCCACGACCTTCGAGATAGGCTAAGCAGTCTCTTTGTATTTTTCATATTTATTTTGTTATTTATTTGCTGTCCATGACCTGTTGGCTTTTTGGGTAATATTATTTTTAATCACTAGTTTTCTCGTGGCTATAGGTATCTCAATGGTACGTCTATTACTAAGCAGTTGAAGAGTAGTACCTTTCCTGGCTAGCTCATCGGCCTTACAATTCCCTTAACATCTCTGTGCCCCGGAACCTAAATAAGGCTGACATTGAACTAATAGGGCACTTGGGGCTGCCCGGTTTTCCAGTGCAACATTTGATCTTAGTATAGCCGAATTCATTGATTTAATGGCCGCCTGACTATGCGATAATAATATATTCTATAAGTAAGTTTGGTGAAAAATAAATTCATTACTTTCTCGTTAGATGGCAGTAGTGGATCGATATCTCGTAAAGTATCGATTAATCAATTTAAAGTTTATGGTGGTATTTCAAGGTGACATTTCACACTAAAAAAATGGTCAGACTACTGAAATTGTAAATGGTGTTTATGATGCCGATACTAAAGCAGCTAATTACGTGCAACTTTGGTTTCGTCGATTCCGTTCAGGATGATGATTTTGATGAAAGAAAATGTGAATGCTGTTGAAAATGTCAATAAAATTACAGAAACAATCGAAGTTGATCCGCATTTTACTAGGCATAGCATCGCTCAGGAGCTAATAATCGACCATAAAAGAGTTTTCAACCATTTGCGCAAAAAAATTTACGCAAAAGTAATGGATTTCTTTTTCCCCAAACTAATATATAGTATTCCCGCAGTTCATAGGATGAACAAAGGGCCTCAAATAATAATATTTTTAGATAAAATAAAAAGTCACTTTGCCTTTTGTTTTCATATAGCAAATTTTAGTACTCTGTAGACTTTTGCACGAATCTTTCTTTCACCTACTTCTTTGTGTAACCCACCTATTGTCTAAAAGAGCCTGTCTTTTGGCATAAACTTAAGCCTAAAAGTAAGTTTTTGTATATTTTTTTAAGATTTAAGTTCTAAACTCTCTTGCCTATCTGCAATGGCTTACATAACTTTTACCTCGATTTAAGTTCTTTTGATCATTAATCATATTATGACCTCTTTAATCGCCTTAAATATGCAAATACAACATTCAATCCTTCAATGTAATCACATAATCACATAAAATATTTTTTCATTTATTTTATTCACCGAGGGATTAGAAGATTTTTTAATTCCTAATTGCTTTCTAACACCTAAAAATATGCCCTCAGCAAATAAATGAAGGCGTGCAAATTTAATTAAAAGCCATAGACTCCCATTTATTTGCATTTGAAACTCAAAGTTATCCTAGAATTGAAGCTCTCCCCTCAATAGGAGCTGCTTTTCATAGTCTATTTACACATATTAATTATTTATGCAAGTTTTTAATAAAATATTCATTAGTAAACGCAGCAAAGCCCAAACGTGTAAGTGTAAGTGTAAGAGTTGTAAGTCAGCCTAATGAAAATTAATATATACAGAAATTTTATTAGCATTCACCCTCTCATTTACTAGAACACAAAAATCCTAGTGCTGTGCAAACGTTTACTACACGCCTTAAAATATGCTATCTATGCTAATATGGCTGCGTATGTCTGTGTGCGCTTGCATACATTTAGCTAATTAGCACCAAACGTATCTCAACTAATTAATTCGCAACGAGGCGAAATGCAAAATTCTCTGCATGCTTACAAAGCGCATTGCAGCGTCGTAAAACACACAATATTGATGGGTCTGATGTGTGTTCTAATGTATGCATGAACAATACTCACATACATACACACATACACACATACATACATGATACATGCATGCGAACAGTGTCTATGCGCTTGCAATATTCATCGGAGAGTTGTTCAACAGAAGTTAGTCGTATTGGCAGTAATGTACACCAACAAAAACCAACAAAACCAATACAAAAATAAATTTTGAAAAATCAGTCAATCGAAAACGGCAACATGCAAAAGGCTGTGACGCCTAATACTATGCAACGCCCACATACGCCAATGAAATTTGGGGCACACAGTTCATTATCCGTTTCGATTACCATGGTTTTATGTAGGGCTTGTGTGATGGGTCAATATTCCTGTTGCTACCGTATACGTGCATAAATACCGAAATGTATGCTTTGGTGCGAGTATTTTGTAAGCCATTTCGTTGCGAGAATCAATATTACCATCTGTTTTGTACAACAAGTTGCTTAGTGCTAAAATTTTGAGCATACTTTGGTTGGATATATTAGAGCCCTTGCAGGTTTCGTGTTGACTATTAACGGTTAATTGCGAGTAGCTGACTGGCTGACAGCTGTACCAAAGAGCTGCATGCATCATAACTGTCTTAAAGCATATAAATTCTTGCATCTGAAAGTTTTTTCGTTTGGTCAAAACTTTTTATTTGTATTTATTTGAGAAAAGCGGAGTTGAAAATAAATTTGCTATACAAGAAAAACTTAAAAGTGCAGAAAATGCATATGCCGCTCTTTAAAGGTTTGCTGAATTGCGCTGAAAAGTGCTGAATAACACTTATTATTGTGGATTTTTTTCAAGCAATTTTGTTCACGATAAAAAAGAAAAAAAAAAATTGGACTTAAGCTGTATTTGAGAGCATTATCAATTTCCTTAAACTAATAGGACTATGAATAAGTTCGTGCGGTTTTACAACAGATGGCGTAACTTGATTATTATTCCATCGATCCACATTTCCAAACATTCATTGGAGAGCTACTGTCGTAAGGCACAAACGTCAGTATAAGTTTTTTATTTGAAGCGTAAACAACAATATTTTTACCACACTTGAAAATGTCGAATTTCGTGCCAAATAATGTGTTTTTGCGGGGAATTCTTCTTCATTATTTTAATATGAAGAAAAAAGCAGCCGAAAGTCATCGTATCTTGGTGGAAGTTTATGGTGAGCATGCTCTATCTGAGCGAACGTGCCAGAAGTGGTTTGCACGCTTTAAAAGTGGTGATTTTGGCTTGGAAGACGAAGAACGCGAGGGTGCGCCGCCAAAGTTCATGGATACCGAATTGGAGGAATTGCTCGATCAAGATCCGGCTCAAACGCAAGAAGAGGTTGCAAAAACTTTGGGAGTTGATCAATCAACCATTTCCAAACGTTTAAAAGCCATGGGAATGATCCGAAAGGTAGGCCATTGGGTGCCGTATGAATTGAAGCCAAGAGACGTTGAACGCCGTTTTATGGCATGCGAACAACTGCTTCAACGGCACAAAAGAAAGGGTTTTTTGCATCGAATTGTGACTGGCGATGAAAAGTGGGTCCATTACGACAATCCAAAACGTCGGGCAACGTATGGATACCCTGGCCATGCTTCAACATCGACGTCGGCGCAGAATATTCATGGCCTGAAGGTTATGCTGTGTATCTGGTGGGACCAGCTGGGTGTTGTGTATTATGAGCTACTGAAACCGAATGAAACGATTACGGGGGATGTCTACCAGAGAACTGCAAGCGGTGGTATTTTTCTGACTTGCGATCCACTCACAAAAAAAGCGGTATCAATATGTACGACCAACGCAAACTAAGCGGTGTTTGCGCTGAGCAGAACCGCAACAGAGCAGTAAATGTTCTATGTATATCGTTTGTACATCCGAGTCTTTCTTTGTTCAGTCTTTGCTTCGTTTATAACTACCGCTTGTGTGATCACTTCGGCTATGCGGTGCTGCATATGACCGCTACCGAATGACAAAAGTACTGAAAACACCGCCTGCACAAATAGATCATAACACACAAGCAAAAGAGTACCGCTAAAAAATATCTATGCCATCGCGCGTTCACCCAATACATAAATGATTAGCACTCGAAAGAGTCCACTTTCTTATTTATGTTTTTTTATCTTTGTTTTCGTCGGCAGTGCATTATCACTCTACTTGCAGATATGTATGTATATATAAATGTGCATGTGATTATATGTTTATTTTTAAAAGATTTATAATGGCGGAGAATTCAAATTTTATTGCTGAGAAAATTTCTTTATATCTTTATATATAAGTATCTTTAGAAGTAAGTTAAAAGAAAAATTATTATTTGTTTTTGTACGATAAGTAATTTGTAAAAGAATGAATTTGGTTTTCAATTTTTATTTTAAAGTTCATTTTATTTTCTGTCATAATTAATAGTAATATACAATAATATAATAAAATAATATCACTGCTTCAATAAAGAAAAAACTTTTCATTTAAAAATACTGCTACATATGTATTTATAAAAATCCTTTTTTTCCGTGCGCTGCTATGAATTATACTGCAGACAATCTCACTATTTGCAAGGGATGACGACGCGGTGTTTGCGGTGTTTTCCTCATTTGACAGAGTTCACACGTCACACCGCTTAGCCGAAGTTGAATATACGATTGCTTTCAAATCTAACACCCGAGTATACGAGATATTCATACACTCAGCAATCGCGGTAATAGCGGTATTGATCAGCACACACACCGCTCTTTTGCTTTCCGCTCAAATGCGTGAAGTTTTTCTGAAAATGTACTGTGAAGATCGAGCAAAAAGAGAGCAGTTTTTGCATTTGACCGTCATGGAAATGAATGCTTCAGCTCAAATCACTTGCCGTTTGAGTATGAGTAGTGGTCTTGAAATTTTATTTGTGGAATTTTTGCGTTTCAGTTACAGAAAAACAGAGTATTGAAGCGGTGTGCAAGCAGTAGCAGTACACCGCTGCAGTTCTCTGATGTCTACCGACGACAATTGATGCGTTTGAGCCGAGCACTGCGAGAAAAACGGCCGCAATACGCCGATAGACACGACAAAGTTATTTTGCAACATGACAATGCTCGGCCACATGTTGCACAAGTGGTCAAAACATACTTAGAAACGCTCAAATGGGATGTCCTACCCCACCCGCCGTATAGTCCAGACCTTGCGCCATCCGATTACTATCTCTTCCGAGCGATGCAACATGGCCTGGCTGACCAGCACTTCCGTAATTACGATGAAGTCAAAAAATGGATCGATTCGTGGATTGCGGCAAAACCGACCGAATTTTTCACAAAGGGAATCCGTGAATTGCCAGAAAGATGGGAAAAAGTAGTAGTAAGCGATGGACAATATTTTGAATATTAAATTTGTAACCATTTTACGTCAATAAAGTTTCAAATTTCGAAAAAAACCGCACGAACTTATTCATAGTCCTATTATTTGAAAACTAAAATTGAATTTGCTCTAAAAACGGCTTAAGTGTGCAGAAAATGTTTATTGCTGCTCTTTAGAAGTATGCTGAATTGCGCTGAAAAGTGCTGAATTGCATTAAAATGCGCAGAATAGCTTTAAAATTTTCTGCATTCCGGCTATAGTGCTTGCTAGTTAATTTCGTGTACAGCAGTAGCAAAAAGAGTTGCTTATAAGCATACATCTAGTATCGTAACTATTCACAAGTGTGCTGAATTGCGCTGAAACACACTGACTGGCGGCTTGGTGGAGTTTTAGTTGTTGGCAAACATACGTTTTACTGCGAAACAAACATTCAACTCTCTACGCATCATTGACCACTATTTAAAAGTGTGCTGAATTGCATTAGAATGCGCTGAATTGCATTAAAATACCCTGAATTGTTTTTTAATCAGGAAAAAGCTAAAATTTTTAATAGTGCAAGCTTCAGTATAAAAGCAAAGGTGTGCTGAATTGCATTAAAATGCGCTGAATTGCACTATAATTTGAGTTTTATGCAGACAAACGCTAAACTGTTGTATTGCGCAAGTTTCATTATAGAAGCAAAAGTGTGCTGAATTATCCAAATGTGTTATGAGTGACATACAAACAAATAAGCTGCATTGCTTTTGTTCGTGGAAATGGGGGTTTTGAAATTTATACATAACTGTGCTCAGCAGCGCTTAATTAGTATACGAAGTTTTCGCTACAGTTTTTGCTAAAAAAATTTGTGCCGAATCGCTTTAAAAGACACTGTGTTTCATGGTCATACTTTCATTTACCATCTTTATTTTAATAAGCAACATTTTTGAAAAGCTCTGCATCACTTCAGTATTCTTTAATTAACTTCGGATTTGCATTTCTTGTGAGCTCTTCTTCACGATTCTCCTTACACCACTTTTATTATCTTTTTTTTTACCAAACAGCATTTGCTTTAAATTTCTCTCTGCGTACGAAACTTTATCATTTCACAACTTCTTGATTATTATTTTTTCTTTCTTTTTTGCTTTGCCTTACATCATCTTGATTTATTTCTGGCCAACTTCTTTTTTTCTCATTCTTGAGTTTTTAATTCGAAAAAATTTCGCTCTAACTATCAAATTGCAATTCCCTTTGGCTAAGACCTAATCGCATCCCATCGCTCTCTAACTTCTTCTGCAATGTCACTGGTCCCAGTGTTGCTTCTTCAGCTGCTGTGCCTTTTACATTCTAGCTTTACAAAATCCTTAGCTTCGCATTCAATTAAATATTTCAATTAACACTTTTAATTAATACTCGTTTCGCCTACTTCAGTGTTACATCCATACAGAAACACACCAACACACGTACGTAAAGCAGCAGCTAACAGCTCGGCAAGTAATCGAATATTTGCTACATCAACAATTGTTGCATAGTTTGAGGCGCATGCATGGCATTTTTACCCCACCCTGTTTTCTACTACTATATTCTCTTGTATGCACATGTAGGTACTTACTTAAATTTCCACTTGGAATGTAGACGTTGCCCGATGGGGTTCGCACCAAACACGATGGCTCGAAATCAACGCCCAAATCATTTGGGTTACCAGGGACTAAACGGCCATTATTCATGCGATTCATTGTTGGATTCCTTGGTGGGACATCCGGTGGTGCCGATGGCGTAACTCCTTCAAGGAGATAGCCTGCAAGTATGCAATGAAAAGAAAAAAGAAGACAAAGTAAGAAAATTGAAATGAAATGAAATGAAGTTGAATATAAAGCAAAGACGGTTAACAAGTTGGTGAATGAAGAAAAAAAGGGAATAAAAAATGAAATGAAGGCAAAAATAAAAACAAAAAAAAAAAACACAATGCAATTAAAAATGCGAATGCCAATGCGGCTTAAACAAAGACGAGCGGTATGTTGAGGGAAATGTCAGTGTAGAAAAGACGGAAATTGTAGCTAGTAATTTAAAAGTAAAAGCAAAGTATAATAGCAAGTGAACGCCAACAAAAGAGAGTGGCGCAGAAGAGAAGGATCGCCGTAAACAAGGCGAAAAGTAAAAAAGTTAAATCGCCGTTGAGGCGGGAAAGTTTAATTAAAATTTTCAAATAGTTGGCAAGGTGGCGCCAAGGCAGCAAAAGGCAGTGGGAAGCGGCTGCTTAAGTGGAATATAGACGTCCTTAACAGAACTGCAAATGCGGACTTGAGTGTTTCGTAAAGTAAATATGTACGCGTATATGGAATTGGTATGCACAGATAAGTAAGTACTTGTATATGCTTGTATATATTTATGTAGCCGTGTGAGTGTGTGCGCCTGCATTGCAAGTAAATGGCATCTTAATTGCTTAATAATTATGCCATTGCGCGTTGCTAATGGACACGATAACACATTTGCATGACACAATAGCAACAAAAAACCAAAAAAAAAAAATTAATTAAAAAAAATAAAAATGCTGAAGTCGAAAGCGCAGAAGGCCAGCGAGACACGCTCTTAGATAGCACAGCAATAAAAGAGTTATTGCATAGTCCAAAAAGGGAAATGCTGGCATTTGAGCAGTCAATCAAGTCGATACAAAGCAAGTAAGAATGCGTGCTAAGTAAAAGAGGCGAATCAAATCCATGCAAGTTACTACAAACACCACTCTTCGTTCTGTGTCCTAGTGCACCTGGTAATCTCAGTCACCTGGCAAGCCAAGTTTCGAACCGCGCGCACTGCTAAGCCATTAAGACTAAAAGTAAGTTAATTGTTATTATTCCAGTAAACTTTTTCGACTTTGCGCGCCTCATGCACGCCTTTTGTTGCGTTTGTATATCTGCCAAATCCCTGGGCGCGCCATTAAGTCTGCATTGTATGCTGAAAAGTATTTGTTTTACACATTTGCGCTCAACGATATGCAACGATTTTCTTGATTGCAGCTATTTGGCGGTAATGCTAGTAATTATAAATGGATTTCCGCATAATTTAGAAGGGAAAGGAGAAAGGAATTGAAAGTAGGCGATAAAACACCAATGCGATGTCGTGAGAAAGACGAAATGCGAACGGCGACTTAGAGCGGAAGAAGCAGAGAAGATGCATGCATGTATGGAGGGTATGTTAGTGTGGCACGAAGCCAAATGTCGTGCGTTGACCTCTAACTATTTTAACATTTATGCAAAGCACTTTATTTCAGCTAACTTGCATGACTCTTTGACCGTTTTTAGCGTAAGAAGTACTAGTCCAATTCCACATGAAAATATACAAATTGCCTAAGATTTACTTCAAGGCATAATTTTTAATATTTTTTTTTTCATAACTGCAGCGACTGCTTTCAAATAATAAAGAAGAAAAAGTTGCTTACAAAGATCATAATCCAAGGAATGCATAAAACTGTAGCGTCCTGCAATTGTACCGTATCAGAGGCTCAAACCACTTTTTGGACTAGAAACTTGGCCAAACTCAAGCGATCTTTACTTATATACCTTCTGCTCAAAAATGAACGAGACGTTATCAATAAAACGGTCCGCGGATGACATATGGCAAAAATAAATTTTTTGTTTTTTGGTAGGATTATTATAAGCTTACATGGCAAATTTCAGCGTGATATGTCACATAGTTTGTTTTCTGTGCTACTCTAAACAAGTCAAGCTCGAGTGTGTTCTACCAAAAAACAAAAAATTTATTTTTGCCATATGTCATCCGCGGACCGTTTTATTGATAACGTCTCGTTCATATTTGAGCAGAAGGTAAATACACCTGTGTGCACAATAATAGCGGCGTGACACACTACAAAGTTTTGGCTACTTTTTTTATTTTTTAATTAATATTTTTTACTTAGTTACTACAAAGAAATTACATATAATTTCATGCTTCAACATTTGTACAAAATCTTACTCAAAAACTTCCATCGAAATTTGAAATTTTTCAGTCGGAAATTGCAGAAAAATGCTGGGTTTGCAATTTCAAGCTTCAGAATTTCTAAAAAATCTTAAAAATTCAAGAACTTCCACCGAATTTGAAATCTTTTAGTCAGAATTTTCAGAAAAATGTTTTGTATGCAATTTCAAGCTTCAAAATTTGTAAAAAAACTTAAAAAATTTTAAAAATTCCATCGAAATTTTAAACTTTTTAGTCGGAATTTTCAAATAAATGCTGGGTATGCAGTTTTATAGTCCATGGGTATGAATTTTATTATAATAAATTTCTGGTTTTAAGTGGCTTGAAACTTGCATTGAGTTTTATAATTCTTTATATTATTTATCATGCATTGTTTTCCATACAACGAATGAGCAAAAATATTTTTATATGGTCTAGCCTGATAGTTTCAGATGCTAGTTGCTTTATTACTGTAATAAAAAATTTATAATTATATCTCATATAAATAAGTGAATAAAAAAATATATATGGATAAATTGCGTGCGACTGCCAGTAAAAAAAGACTTGGCCAAAAATTAATGCGATTTTTGAGACACTTCAAATCTGCACTTAGGCTATAAAACTACACAAATGTAATTTTTCTGACAATTCTAACTAAAAAATTTGAAATTTTGTTCTGGATATTTTTTTTGAATTTTGTGCATAGTTTGAAGTTTTGAGTTATATGGTTTTAGTTGTAATATGAAATATATTTTTATAAGTGTTGCAATAAGGCGCGCTGCTATTCTTGTGAACACACCAAGATCTTCACGGAATTCGTCAAGTTGCAGAGTGATCAAAACAACCACGTTTGAATTTGAAAAACCAGCGAATTACGATACCTCGACCAGGTGCTTAATCACCAAAGTTGAGGCGAGCTGAAGGATGCTCTGTTGTTGGTCAAGCCGTATTGAGCACCTTAGGTGGCGCCTTCCAAACACAGTTACTTAATTATTCGCAAACTAAATATTGGTAATATTGGGATTTGTGAGATTTAAATTAAACGAACTAATACAAACGAAGCGCCTTTGTTAAATTGTGAAAGCAGAAATGAATATAAAGCCTCCAAATGTAGTTTGCTTGCGTTTTTATGCGGAGGACGCCGTGGCAAGAAAGTGTGTTTGTGTGCATATAATTTCTTGTGTGTTGGTTGTTTCCAGTGCTGTCGTCTACTCTTTCTCTTTACAAAAAAGTAATTTCCCTTCTTTTTGTTTATTTATTCGTAGGCTCTTCTCTTACGACACAGCGAATTTGGAAGGCATATCCATGTACTCTATCATCCTTGGTTATTGGTTTAAACATAATTCACGGTGGAGAGACTACAGAAGGTATGCCCGTTAACCGGCACTCAGAGATTTCGAAGGAATCAGTTGACTGGTTTTTTTCATAGCAGGGGCCGGAAAAACTGGTCATGCACGAAAAATCAATGCACCCACTTCCCATGTTACTTCCCTGCAGTCTGAACAATGCCTATTTGGAAAACTCATTACATGCAACTAACCTCACTTTACAGAATTTATTTTCATTGAATTCGTCTCTCTCTCTCTCTCTCTCTCTCTTTTTCTCTTTATCAAATCCTGTATGACGTAACAGCATAAATCACTATCAGATTTTTATATTTTTACTATCACATTTGACCAAACTGTGTAATATATCATCTTTGGGTTAAGTTCACATCAAAAGTGGCGGAAAATTCAATTTTTTGACCAAGAGCAATGCTGCAAGTGCCTGTAAGCCATACAAATAGTACCCGCATGGCAAAATTTTCTAACTATAAGTATATTAAAATATACAAAATTTTGTGCTGATAATATCAGAGTTCACATATTAACACTGGTGTTGCCGTACTTAAGAATTTACGCTGCAAAATACGATTATAAATACAAAATTTTCATTAAAGAGTTCGCTTGCAAAAATTTTAATTCCAGTTTCCTCGTGATTTTCTCGCATTTCACCTATTGACCTGTACTGTCTACTATTCTTCTCTACTTTCCCATTTTCTCCTTCATTTCCTACTCTCCTCCTTTTTCCCTCCAACCGCACCTCTTTCTCTGTCATATTTATTTAATAAAGTTATTGTGCGAAGAAATTAAAATGCGCATTCCTCCTGCTTGGTCTTTCAGCGCCATTCACCAGCGACCAAGAACACCCATTCAATTGCTCTAAGCAGCCTAAACACCTCTCCCTCTCCCCTCTCTTTTACTTACTACCTCTTCCCACTTTCACACTCCTGTCGCTCCTCTTAGCTTTTATTGCATAACTACACTATTTGCTCAGCGCATTGCGCCCATTACTTTCAGCTGTTCGCTCCCCTTTTTGACGGGTTTTGTGTCACATCTAACATTTACTCTGCATGTAAGTGCGAGAGGGTGCCTTGCTGAGCGGTGACCAAAAATGACATTTCGTTTACGCGCAACACTATTACTATGCGGTCGCTGCTTTTCTTATTAAAACTACCGCTACTGTCCCACTGCTGTTATGGCTAATGCTGCTACTGCTGTTTGTTGTTGTTACTACTCTACTAACGTTTGCTTTTTGTTACTGCTTTAGTGTTCTGTTCTGCGGCTTTGCTTCCAACATGGAGATAAGCAGCTTATCGCACCAACATTTTCCAGCAATGCGCTCGGCACTCGAATGGCAGCTGCAGAGTATTGCGCTAATGTTGGAGGGCCACTTGCTGTGTGTGAGTGCAACGTGTGTGTGTATATGGATTGTATGTAGAGGTTTGTAGTGCCGCGTCGACATTAAAGCGCAAAAGTGTCGCGTTTGGCTTGGCTGGTGAGTTGGGGTTGTATTCATACTGTAGTCTTGGCTTCAGCTTTGCATGTTGCTTTTTATGTATTCCAGTTGTGGTTTGTGGTAACTTTTTTTGATAATTTTGCTGAACTATAATTTGTTTTTATTTGTTTTCTTTTCTCTTTCTGCAACCTCCTCTGTTCGTGCTGCTCCAACTTGGCCTTGTTTCTCATGTTGTGGGCTGCTTACCACTACCCCTGCCACCAACCATTTGCTGCTACTACTTCGCGTATTATTATTATGACTATTTCAGCTACTTTGTTGCAGCTGAGTCAACGTTCTTGACGAGTTTTGCTTTCTTAATTGTATTGTAATTTGTAAACTTTGTTTAAAATGAGCATTCTATCAAACTTGAATTTAATTTAGGCACTAAGACTTATTTTACAGTAAATTCTAATTTATAGTAATCAATTTATTAAATTTTTATTAAATTATTAATTTATTAAATAATTACTAATTAATTAGGATTAATTTTTTTTACAATAAATTCCTTTTCCTTTAAGAAATACTAAAGTACAAATAAAAATTGTGTGTTTCCCTGATACGCATACGCTCCTATAATTACTCGCTAGTCACCTCAAAATAAAACAAAAACAAAGAACAATATACATAATTTTTTTTGACGTGATAACGTCTTATAATTCGATTTAACAGGCTGCACGCACGAAAAAATGTGTCGTTACTTTGCTCATTACTGTTACCTTGCTCATTAGTGTTACATTGCTCATATGTCGTTACCTTGCTCATTGCCGTTACCTTGCTCATTTGTCGTTACCTTGCTCATTGCATTGAATGAACTGCAAGCGAAAGCGCGAAACGAACGACAAAGCAAACAAAGCAAACGAACGGCAACGTTCGACATCTTGCTCTCTCCTACTTAAGTGAGCGTATATATGTATGTATATGCGCATATGTACATATATAAATTCACGTATTTGTATTTGCATATGCCTTCTTATTGATTATTATTAATTTGATTCACTTGAAGAATTTAAAATAAAAC
This sequence comes from Anastrepha ludens, assembly GCF_028408465.1. Classification (NCBI taxonomy): domain Eukaryota; kingdom Metazoa; phylum Arthropoda; class Insecta; order Diptera; family Tephritidae; genus Anastrepha; species Anastrepha ludens. The sequence goes on along the minus strand of NC_071500.1, from coordinate 111,382,416 downwards.
CAAGTTTGTTAATAATACCTGTGGTTTTAATGTTATTATTACTATTATATATGAAGGAAAAAATGTATTTTAATATTTACCATATACCTTATAAGATATGTTGTATACTAATATATGTATATAAACATGCATATACATATACAATTTCGCGCAATTTTCAAAAAGAACAAATCTATATGTAAAGATGCATACAAATCATATGGACATATCAAATATACGAACCTATTCCGTACGCAAATGTAAGCTAATGTGCTTGAACTGCAAGCGAGAGCGCGGAACGAACGACAAAGAGCACAATCGGCCCCCGCGTTCGGCAACGTTCGACATCTGGCTCTGTCCTACTTGAGTGAGCATATATATGTATGTATATGTATGTATATGCGCATTTGTATATAAATTCACATACTTGTGCCTTCTTGCTGTGTGCATGGTAATGAACCATTTCTCTGTTGAGAATAGGACGATGATAGAAAAAGTAGGAAATGAAAGGGAGTGTTGCGAGTGTAAAGTGTCTTGAAAAAGGCAAATCGATGATGGTGCCTCTTAGTGTTGTTGACTTATTAACGTCTGATGCACAATCGAAATTGAAGGTATCTTTCATGAATTTGATAAATGTTTCGTCATTTTTCACGTTTTTGTAAATGTAACTTGACCTATTCCATTGCGATTCCATTTACCTCCTTCTCTATATCCATACAAAATATCTATCAAACAAATAAAATTAAAATTTTGTTTTGAAAATTGCAACCATTCCATGAATATTTTCTTATGACGTTGTCACGTTAAACTATCGTCAGTAAACCGACTTTACAGACAACCTCTTTTTTACTAAAACATTGGAACTCTTAGCAAAGACACAAACCAGCAGTTTTGAGTGCTCACTTAAATATTCAATAATTCATTTATTTTCAACAGTTAGAGCACTATTTCTTCATTAAAAGGTTTTCGCATATTTATATATATATTTATAGCAAGTAAAGGGTGGGCCATTTATCTGATTTCAAAGAAAATGTTTGCTTTATTAGAAAACGTTATAGACGGTTTCTCACTATCTCACAAGTGCCTGGGTTCATATGCGTTTTCGGTGTCGTATCGTTTCTCGTCCCTGAATTTAGACTCATTTGAAGAGAAACACCTTCTCTGTGGATTCGTAAATGTGCCAATTATACGGGTACGAGATGTTCTTTCTCATTTACCTATTTACATCTCTAAGCGCTTACTGGGTTTAAGATTTTTAGCTGTAAGCAGTTCCTGTTTTCTGACTACCTCAATCCCATTAAAAATTATATTCTTTCTTGGCAAAACTGAACCTCCAAGAACTTCGCTTTAAATGCCACAGTTTAGTGAAACGACGTCACCCTTCGCTTCTAAACTATTTTTAAGTTCTTTAAATATCTTTGACTTTTTATCTTATGGGCATCTCTTTAACTTTAATAGTCTGCATTCCCTTGCTGTTGCACGCTAATGCTAGTTCGAATGTTGCTATAAATGCAGGTACTTAAGTAAATGCATGGAAATCGCATAAGCAAGAAGTATCAGAAGAGAAGTTTGAGTTTTCAGTATGTGTGTGTAAAATTTAATAGAGTGAGACAAGCTGCTTTAGAATAGTGTTAATGTGAGTTGGGCTGCTGAGTTGGAAGTCTGTTGAGGCTAGTTTTTATATACAGATATATTCGCTTTGAGAAATCTACCAGCTGTTTGGCTAAAAGTTTCCTCTACTGAGGTTGCATTCCTTGAATATTTGTTGCAATCAAATAATGTCCCCTTCACGAGCTCCATTATATTCAGCAAAATTCATTATTTCATCTTGTGCATGACCTACTTTTAGGCGCACATTACACCAGTGCAAATAATGACTGACTATTTTCTTCTAAGAAAGCACACTTTCCACTTGCAATTTGCTACCACTGACCTTGCTTTCACTAATTTTCGCCTGAAGCGTACATACATTTAGGCGCTGCAAATTGCAAGCAGTCGTGCACAAAATGCCTGAACTCTTAATGAATCAATTTAATTTCTATGCCACCGAGAATTGCTGCTATGTCAGCGAATTTGTTATTACACAAAAGGCAAACTTTCGAATGATTGCGCATGGCGAAGTGGAGAAGAGAAGAGCAGAAAATGCTTATACAAATTGTGCGACTCTGCGCTAAAAATTATGTGACGAAAATTCATTTAGATCCTTTTTTTTTGTAGAATCAAGAAAAAATGCAAGCAAGCATGCCAAGCATTTGATTGCCAAAGCAATTGTCAGAGTAGAAATATAATTTGGGGGGTAGAAGAATATATTTGCGATTGTGTGGACGTGCGCCTAAGCGTATGCAATGGAATGAAATGAGCTACGCTGGGACGAGCAAAAAGTTGTTTGGAATTTGCTTACTTGTGAAAAAATGTCATTGCTTAAAACTAGAAATTGGACGCAGAGAGCGAATATCAAATCGAAAAATTTTGACAAATTAGTGAAGTGTGGTGTGACCACGAAGAAAAAGCGCAATGTGGAGAAAGGACTCGTGAAAATGCAAATCGGCCTACTCCAGTGGAGCGTAAAATTAAAGATGGCCGCCAAAGGCAGTAGCAGCAATTGAAATGTTGCAAAAGCACAGAAAGAGCAAAAGGGAAGTGCATAGACACACACCTACACGTATACATACATGCTTGCACACACACACGTACACATGCACATACGCGCATACATATTTATGGGTATATACATATATACATACTTATATGTGAGGTGCGAGCGCGAAAGTATGAGGCAATTCAATGCTTTATACAGTTTGACAACTCCATTTGAGTATCAAATGACAGTGTGGCAAAGCGAGCAGGCAACTGCTGAAGAACGAATTTGATGGACGAATAAGTGATATTGGTGGCGAAAAAAACAGCAAGCAAAAGTAGTGAATGGAAAAATGAGAAAAATCACGAGCAGTAGACGTAGAGAAAAGCTTTGAAATGGTTAACGGAATATCGAAAAAGTAAAAGCACAAAACGCGGAAGGAGAAGAAAAAAATGAGAATTGAAAAAAAACACAAAGTAAAGCGGCGCGCAAGCATTTTATTGCATCAGATCACAATCAGTGGGAAATTCTTTCACAGGCGGCCTCTAAGTGATGCATAGCGTACTCGTATTGAGGGCTAAAGCAGAACTGGCATAGAAGTATTTAATGTCAAACGAAACGAAAAATGACGCAGGATACTCAGCATAATAAATTTTGCAAGCAATCGCATAGAAAATTGTAAGCTCATTTATGAGCTTAAAAATCTCCCGCCTTTGTTGCTGGTACAATTTACCCACACAAAACTCTGCACTCACAAAAAACAAAAACAGAAATAGAAACCAAAAACAGAAAATCATAAAAAAATGTAGTAAGCAACCTTACGATGAAGAGTAGGGGAATGCAGCGGAAAGGGAGTGAGATTGTGGGTTGAAGCGGAAGCGTAATGAAAGATGAAATTTCGTGCTGATGACAAGAATGGCGTTGACGACCGCACGGATAATGAGTGGAATAATAATTACGCTGTGAATCTTAATAACGATGTTTGCTGCGTTGCTGAATTGGAGTACTTTCAAGCGCATAACCATACACTTCTGCAGCGTTTCGTGCGCATAGGCTTAGCTGCCCCCTTTCACCACATTTCGTGTCTCTCCCACTTTGTTGCCCTTGCTCTCCTTCTCGCTGTGCTTCCTTTCAACCACACACTCATCCACCAGCGGCTTAATCGCATTGCCGTCGAGCTTAAGCTGTGAGCGCAGCGCTGCTTGTGGTTGATTACAGAGTACTGGGTTTTTGGCCAGGCGCGCGCCTAAAAGGTGGCAATTTAAATTTCACATTTGTGGAAATGGCGAGCTCGCTGCTGTTTAAGGGAATTATATGCTTGAGTGGAAGTTGAGTTAGCGAATGAGGAAATGCGAAGACAAATGCGGCTTGGGGAGAAGTAAAGGGATTGGGACTAATGAACAACTAGTGGAGGTTATGAGAAAAAACGAAGCGGCGGCTTCGTAAGACAATAGTGAGGATGCAGTAGTGAGCGGGAGATTAACTTGCCAGTAAATATGTGCCTAAACTGAGTACTAAAGGAAGACCAATGAGCATGAAAAAAATGTGAAAATGAAGTAGGCAAGTGCTTCATTGTAAAACTGCCGTTGTGCTAGGTGAGTGACATTGAGGCAAATAAAGAAATCATAGAGAGCAAGTGAAGCTCTTGCCATACTCTTTATTCCATCTGCTAAATCAAGCTCGCTGTCTCTGCGCTACTTGCTCTTCGCCTCTGCTCCCTAAATACATTCCAAGTTTTCTGCTTTTGTGTTATTACGTTTGCGCGTAATTATGAAATTCAATTAATTTTCGTGGGCTGTTGGTTGGCTTAAGGCATTTTACAATTGAAATTTCACACTAGACAAAATGTGAAATATTTGGAGAATATTTGCTAAAATATTTATTGCTTCAGTTTTGGAGAAGTTCGAGGTAGAGGAATATTTATAAAGCAGTAGAATTTCTTTCCGCATATTTGCGTAAAGTCTTATGGATGTGAAAAGGAAACAGATACGAATAAATATTTGGCGTGAATGGGTGCGTGTGCATGAGCGCTTTGCTCTGAGTGTTCTTTGACTAAATTCTAATACGGTTGCCTTTGTTTTGGTTTGCTCCGAATCTTCAAGCTGCTGTTTCTACAATTCTCATATTTTAATGTTTGTGCCAGTTCTGTTAAATTAAATACATAAATATAAATATCATATATGCAGCGGAAAGCTCTTGCTGCCAGCGCTGCGCGTTTTAGTTTTAATAAAATAAAATAAAATCGAAGAAAAATCACTTTAAATTCCATGTTCTCGCTTTAACATTAAATTCGGCTTCCTCTATTTTCTCGCTTGACTTCCTTAAAACGACAGCCTGTCTGCAGTTCTGCTCCTCGAGAATTTCTATTTTCCTTTGAACGCGCATTTGCCTTGTGCTGCCTTTAAGCTTCTACTTCGCTCAAGTTGTTTGTCAATATTTGGCATGCGATACATCAGTGGCAGTAACAGCAAGCACAACAACACTACCTACTCACTGCAAAAAGCGTTGTTGTTGTGCTGACAGCGCTAACATTTGCGATTTCATTTGCAGTAATGAAAAGCCAATATGCGACGCCAAGCAAATGTAAACACTAATACGTACAAGATCATGCGCACACATGCACGTGCGTACGTATGTACATATATTGGTATATGTGTATGATACAACAATAACATCAACATTGAAGTGTGACAACAATAATAATAATAATAATTGCACTCGCACAACAACAACTCTAAATAGCAAATAAACAAATAAATAGCTGAGCACAAAAGGCAAGAATTGGAGTGGGTGGGGTGAAAGCGAAGATGTGGGAAAAGAATTAAAAAAAAATGAAATAAAAACGAAATCTGTTGTGCGTAACGAATTGCAATTTATTGCGCCTGCAAATGTGTGCCTGTAAGTGTGTGCTCGCTGCTTATTACTGTGATGTTTGCGCGTGTATTTGATATGTCAAAAATGTTTACAAAACCTTTTGACAAAGCAATCAATGAACGAATGAGTCGGTGAGTGAGTGACTGAGTGACTGGCAGATTGAATGCGAAGTGTGTGCGAAGGAGTCGTTGCAGGAAAACCAGTCAAGATAGTCAAACTGTGAACAAGTGAGTGCAGAAGTATTTTAAACAACGATTGTTTCGGTGTGGGAGTATGCTTTTGACGCTATGCGAACACCATTGAGTGGCGCTCTCTTTCAAGCGTCCGCCACGTTGGGATTTTCGTATTTATGCAGCGCAGCATATCCAGGCTGCTTGTGGCTACTTCTACTACTATTTTATAGTCGTTTTAATGTGTACTTGCTGTCACTCGCTTGAAGTATTTAGCTACGAAATGAGTGATTACACATGCGCATATGTGTGTATGTGTGCATGTGTGAGCAGCACTTGAATGGTAAATAAGTTGTCACAATTGACGATGTGCGCTGTGCTGGCGTTAGTCTTAACTGATTTAAGTGCAAAATTTCATTGAAAAAATTATTACATAAGCGATGACGTTCTTTTTTTTTCTGATAGTAAAATTTTTTCGTAGTTCAAAGGTTACTGCCGAGTTTGACGCCTTTTTGCATTTATAGCAAAGCAGAATGGAATGGAATCAGGGGAAAGTAGAATGCCTAGACTATATGTGGCGGCTAGAGATGTCGTATTACAATCCTGAAATCTCGAGTTTATTCACGAGCCTTATCAATTCATTATTTTGCGAAAACTTCATTCAAAAAAATTGCATCAATATTGGTTGAAAATTGCAAACAAAGAGAGGCGCAAGAAATTAAAAATCTTAGCAAATATACCCATTTTGTGTTCTAAGCAGAAGAAATGGTGACTTATCAAGGACCGCCGTTGATTGGAACCCCCATGGAAGACGTAGAAGTGGAAGTCCATTGCAAAACAGAGCAAAAACGCGAAATTTTCTAGACTTAAAATTGACACATACCGGGATCCCGGATTTCCGTGACTCACACCCCTAATTTACACAGTTTAATTCAACTAGAACGCAACTGTACTCAAATAATCTCGGAATTTTCGGAACTTAAAATACCGACAAGTCGAGATCCCGGAATTCCGATGCACAGACATCCCTAATGTATACAGATTAATTCAACCAGGACGCAACTGTACTCAAATAGTCCCGGAATTTTCGGGATTTAAACATGCAAATATACCGGAATACCGAAATCACAGGATTGACATTTCTTATTAAGGGGTTTTCTAATAACATGTGTTATTGGTGAATGGATTGCGCTATCGAGAGATGTTTAACAATTTTTTATGGCTGGAATTGGATGGTATTGATCTGGACAACGTTTATTTTCAACAAGACGGCGCAAGCAACGAAACCTTTGATCTTTTGCGGGAAAAGTTTCCAGATCGTGTTTTCTCTCGAAGAGATGATCACAATTGGCCACCGAGATCTTGTGATTTAACACCTTGTGACTTTTTTCTTTGGGGCCACGTGAAAGAGAAGGTCTACGCCAACAGCCCAGGGTCGATTCAAGACCTCAAAGATGAAATTCGTGAGGCTATCGAGGACATAGGGCAGCCACTTTGCAATTCGGTTATGGAAAATTTCATGAAAAGTGTAAGCGTGGTCATTTGCCTGATGTTATTTTCCACTATTAAGGGCATACCATCCTTTTTAAAATGAAATAAACATCTGATCATTTATATTAAAAAATAGCATTTTTCTTTGAATATCAAAATAGCACCTCTTATTGGAAAACCCTTTATAGAGATTAAGTAAATCACCACACAACCGTAAGCCTGAAAACAGGCAAGCATTTACCCACTAACTTGAGTTCCATATATTTGCAATAATCGTTGTGTTGGCTTGGCACATGTAAGCGCTTACAGCTGAGCTTAAATGCATGCGACACATAAATTGTCGCAAATATTTCACATTTCCGGCTTATGTCACTGGCACAGCTACAATTTATGCCAGCAACAATAACTACGTAAAATATATGAACAATCGCTGAGCACGAACTATATTAACAACAATAGCAACAACAAAATGTGTATCTATTATTAACAACAGAATTTCTAGCCAGAATAACCGAAACATCGAAATACCGCAACTAATGCAGTCAACACCACATTGATGCTAGTTTAGTGGAGCGGAATGGTTGGCTAGCTCGCTGGTTGGCTGGCTGGCTGGCCTTGTAGAGCGTAACGAATTGAATTGCCTACTTGCAGGCGCACCAAATAGGTAGATACATGCACACATACATACACACAAATCTATTAATGCAACTGAGCATATAAAACGCATTTGTATTTGTGCGTAGCTCGTTAGTTATTTGTTTGGTTGGTTGACTTCGGTCTGCACACACCTTGCCCATGGCAGCTATGATGATGATGGCAGCATAAAAGCTTTGTCGGCAATGAGCGCAGCATTTAGCGCAATGTTGACAACAGCAACAGCCGCCACGCCATGCATTGTGTAGTTTATTAAATTTTGCATGCCATTCACGCAGGCAAACATATTAACATAAGCAATGTACACACTTTTATATGTTCGAATTGTGCATGTGTGTGTATAGTTTAGACGCAGCCTTTGTTGCTGTTGTGGTGGTTGCTGTTGCTCGCCGCCACTTTGTTGTATATTTCACGACAATCAATGGTGCCAGCTGACACATCAACTAGCCAGCTGACCAACCAATACCATCAACAATACAACACGACCACCAACGGACTGGCCTCAGCATTAACTACAACAGCAGCTACAACAAAACATGCTACAAATACCGGCCGCATTATTTATTATGTGTCGAATGCCAGGCTAAATGTCATTTGTCATTTGCCACAACGCTAAAGCCACTGCGTTAGCAATTGTGGATTGTGGCGGGGCGCAAGTGGGAGTGCTAGCGCAGTAAAACACTTTTACGCACACATAGGCATACACAGGTAACCAAAAACACATATTCATGAATTATGAAATATCACACATACCTATGCCTATGTCCACCACGCGGCCAATAGGTAGAAGCAGGCGATATACGCTGATACCCTCAAGCCATTTAAGCGCAACGCTCGTGCCAGTGGCGCTTAAAGTGCATTAAATTTAAGCTTTGACGCATGCCGTGTGTGCATGTAGAACCAATTCGCTGTGGCTGTTGTTGCTGCTGCTGCTGTTACCAAAAGTTAACGATTTCATTGCATATTTTGTGGCGTTCGCGGTAAGTGACAGTCGTTATTGTATGTTTACAAGGTTATTTACGGGCGTTTGGTGCTTGCAGCTTTGCGTATGTGTGTAAGAGTGATATAGTATTTATTAGAATTTATTATATAGCGAAATAAACAAAAACAGCAGGAGACACACAAGCAAATAACCACAACATAATAAATTGTCAAACTATGCAGCGTTCAACAGAAGCTGAAATTAAGGCAGCAGCAACAAGGAAAGAAAAAAGAGTGCAGCACAAGCTAGAGTGAAATTAAAGCAACAATGCTGCAGCTTAAATATTTATGTCACGTTTGCTGATTTTTTCTCCTTTCATCTACTTTATTGTTGGTTATTTAATATTTTTTTGTTTCTGGTTTTTTTGTGATTTTGTTTTTGCTATTTTGCTTGTTAAAATTTGCTGTGCTGCTTGTTTGGCATGAAACGTGTGTGATTTTTATTTTGGTTGTTATTAGTTTTGTTGTTGGTGCTGCTGCTGCTGAAGTCCAAACATTATTTGAAATCGCGCACGAGCGCTATAAAAGTTTGTCCACACAACGGCGGGTCAGGTGAGATTTTAGGGCAAAAGCAAACAAACGAAAAAAAAACAAAAAAAAAAAAAATAATAAAAATAATAACAAAAATTTATCACAAAAAGACTGCGAAATGAGCTTGACTTTTGTGCGAGAATACAGTGGCAAGCGTGACAGAGTCCATGACGAGTTTTTTTACTATTTACAATGTTTTTTCGAGTTAACATTTTTTTCTTTTTTTTTTTAATTTTTTTTTAATATTATTAATTCTTCAACAAAAGTTATATAAGCTCCAATCATTTCCGAGAAGAATTCATCGAGAGTAATCTAAATGCTGCATCGCTAACATGCGTTTTTAGACGCTGTTTGTGAGCTTCGGCAAATTGCTTCCTTACTTCAGTCACAGCTCGTTTGACAAGTTCACAATAAGGGTTCTTCCTCGGCAGGATTTTGTTTTGTAGATGTTGGATGGGGATGGTATACTTTTAGTTAGTGCATCTTGCAGTTATTTTCTTATATCCTTTCTTTTTTTCCATGTTCGTTTTCGAATGTAAGCGATCATACAATTCAAGTTTCATTATAATTCAATTACAATTTACAATTTAAAGTTTCTAAAAATTATTGTTTGTGATTTCGTTAAAAGCTTCTCTGTTTCTTGCCACATTCCACAACTGTCTGATGCTTCCTATACCTGTCCAGTGTCCAATATTATGTCTTCATGAGATTTTTTTTCTTCCAATACTACGTCTTCCTTCTATTTGGCGAAGAGCTTCACTGTTGGAAACGTGATCAGTCCATGAGATCTTCAACATTCGCCTGTATATCCACATTTCAAAGGCTTCTATCCTGTCCATGTCAGCCACTTTAAGGGTACATATCTTGATGGCATACAAAATAGAATACTGACCATACGTAGTATTTGACGAAACGAATTTTTACCCCATGTTGACAGAAGGATGGTGCTCTATCTAAAAAGTAAAATCAACCTAACGATTGTATGTCAAATCCTCTTATATGGAGCCGATTGCTGGGCTCTTAAAGAAAGAAAACTTCAAATAGCGGAAATGAAAAAAACTGAGATCGGCAGAGGAGGAAGCCTAAATATGATATGACAAAGAAAGTTCGAAATGGTGTTACGCGCCAAGGAAGCCAGTGCGACCCCAACATACAAGTACTTATACATAGACGAACCAAGATCGAAAAATTTGGTATTAGAAGAGCTGACCTAAGGGACAAAAGCAAGGAAGAAGAAGTGGACAGTTCCACTAACTTTGTTTAGTGCGGAAGGTGGAATCATATTCAAAAATAAAGCAATAAAGATTCGGTGCGTACAATTCTGTTAGGTGTTTGTACGAGCTCCGACTCCAATTTGTGTTCGAAGAGTTAATAGTACTAGTTTTTGTAACTCCTATTTAATTTTCTACTAAAAGATAAAAAAAAAAAAATACAAAAAAATGCTCATCACTTATTTTAGCTGTTGTGGGTTGCCGCTGGGTACTAGTGCTATTATCTTGACCGCAACTGTAAGTGTGTTGTGCATTGAAATAATGTCAAGCTGCTACAAAACAAAGTGTATTTGCTCTAAGTTTATACAATATTGTTGTTGTGGTGTACTACAAATGCTGTGTGGAATGTCAAACAGTTCATAAATAGTAGAAAAATACAAGAATAATCAGAAAAATGTGGAAGAGCGAAAGTGTGGGAGTGAGAAAAAGGGAGCACAGCTAAACTTCTTGCTGCTTGCAGTTACACACCTGTGCACATACCCCTACATACAAAGGAAGAGTGGCTGAAGCGCGCATAAGTGAATGTAGTGAGTGGGCTTGTGTGTATGTGTTCACATTCACACATTCATACAAGAATTATTTCTGCAAATAGCTGCACTTACCACATCATTGACACTTATTTCAACTCATTCTATTTGCTTTTTCGCCGCTTTAATGTGACCTGCATTTAGGCGCTAATCAAATTTAATTCGACCGCAATCCGACAATAAGCACAACCACGCACTTATGCATGCCATTACGTTCGTAGCTGTGTATGCTTGTATTTACAATCTCTTACCACAACTGCCACGCAACAAATCACGTTAATGCCACACGCCAGCAAAATAAATAAATTCGTGCAAAAGTTGACATAGAAGAGTAAGCCGAGTGGTAAGTAAGCAGAGGAGCAGAAGAGTAGCAGGAGAAAAGTGCAAAGTAAATAAATCAAAGCAGCTAACATTTTTAATTTTGTGTCAATTTGGTTGCATAGCATTTTATGGTGTTTGTATGCGCGAATGTGTGGGCTGACAGACAATTGTTTGCTAAGGCGCTTAATTGATTTAGCAGTTGACGCAGCGTAGCGCACAAAAGTATGCTAGCGCGTTGTGTGTGCGAGAGTGTGCTGAAGAAGAAAGAAGACTGACTGGCACTGGCTGTTTAGGCAAATTAATTATTTCAAAATGATATTGTATCGTATTTTTAGAAACTAAAGTTTTTTCAATTTTTATCATTTATTGAATTATTTAGTCGCCAGCAGGGCCAAAAACTGTTAAAAAGTGATGATAAGTCGAAATTAAAATTATTTTAATAAATAATATTTAATTTTTTTTTAAACGTAGCCGCTTTGAGTCATATTTTGTTTTAATTGTTTGGCATAAGCCAGCTTATTTCTTTCTTTTTAAGCGAAATATTGTGAAAAAATAGAGCGAAATTAATTTTTTATGACACTCACCCCAGCCACCGCTGGACTATAACTTTATTACGCTAGAAGGAAAGCGCGAAGTGATAGTTTCTTGCATGGTTTATAAATTTTCAAAGAAAAACATTTTATAATTAAAAAAAAAATGTTATTTCATCTTAGCTCTCATAGTTAAAAAACAAATTTGGGGCAAAATTATTGAAATTTAAAAAAAAATATTTAGTAAAGTTTTTTACTCACAAAAAAAGTTTTGTAAAAACAAAATTTTCTTCGAAAATAAATTATCGAAATAAATAAATGTAGTAACAATACAATACAATTTAACTCTTTTAGAAGTAAACGGTGATCAGATTGGTGGTACTTTTCCCAATAGGGGTTTTTTGACAGATCACGCATCACTACTGTCAAACTAAATACATAGTTGTTTTCCGGATTCATTGACATTTCATCATGGAAGGACTTACGCCTCAACTACGTTTACAAATCGTGCAATTGTATTACGAAAATCCACGTTTTGTGAAAAGTTTTCATCACGCGCTCAGGTCAACTTATGGCGATCAACGATGATCCTCGCGTTTGGCTTAATGGCTAAGTCAATAAGCAAAATTGCCATATTTGGGCTGAACAGCAACCCGAAGCCATTCAAGAGCAGCCATTACATCCATTGAAAACAATCGTTTGGTGCTGCGTATGGGGTGGAGGAATCATCGGCCCATATATCTTCAAAGACGAGGCGCCAATGTAACAGTGAAGGGCAAACGCTAGCGCGCCATGATAAACGACTTTTTGATGTCGAATATTGAAGCCCGTGATCTTCACTACAAAACGGCGTTACTTGCCTTACAGCCCATGAAACAATGGATTTACTGCGTCGTGGTTTCGGTGAGCGACTTATCTCTCGCCTCGGATCATTGGATTGGGAACCAAGATCGTGTTATATCACACCTTTGGTCTTTTATTTGTGGTGGAATGTAAAGTCTAAATGCTTTACGGGTAAACTAGCTTCGATTGAGGTATTGGAAGCCAACATTACTAAAGTTATTCATGAGATACCAGCCAAAGTCCTCCAGCGTGTCACTCAAAATGGGTGTTTACGGATGACTGAATTACGGCACAGCTGCGGCCAACATTTGAGGGGATTATCGTTAAAAAATAAATGTTGTGAATGGTCTTGCTAAAAAATAATAAAGATTGCCCAATCAATTAGAATTTTTCTTGTTTTATTTCAATTTAAAATCCGATACCTCTAAATTGATTTCCCTTTGCGATAAATAAAAAGTGAGCTCAATTAAAAAAAAAAAAAAAACAACAGCCAGTTTGCATCTGGCGATCGCCGGTTATTTTATCTGCAGTTAATTTGTTTCTATTCACCGCAATTCGGTGTTGTGCCACTTTTCTGCGCTGTATGGGGAAAACCTCAATGCCTGAAGATGCTATGTTTGCATGTTCATTCATACGTTATGTTTCTAACATGTCAATATATATAAAATCAATTTTTTTTGGCAAACTTCACTTTCTGCTAAATACAAATGTGACTTTCGCAATTTCGCCACATCAAAACTTTGGAAATTCCCCACTCTATTTTATGATGCAATCACTTTCACTTCTTCGTTTGCCAAGCCTTTGCAGGCGTTATTTGCATATTACTCTGTTTATTCTTAACCATTATTTCTCCAATTTTATTCTTTGCTAAAACTTTTCCATTGACCCAGTTTGCGGCACTCAAAATTTCTTGTTTATGCCAACGCTTTCCTTCCATGTCATTTGCGACGCCCACTTCCACTTCCAGAACCAGAGCATATCAAAATATCTTGAGAATTGCGCAAACAATTTGAGTTTTGAAAATTCTTCGCCAAAATAATTTACAAAAACAAAACAAAAACAAACGGGAAACAGAGTAATAGAAGAAGAGAAATAAAATCAGGCGAGTAATGCGCTTTGTCTTAGCAACAACACAAACGTCTTTTGAGCGTCGAAATGGTTCGGTGCTTATTCGGAGTGCTGCTTTATATATAAAGTGGATCTTGTTTTCCAATGCATATTTATTTGTAGGTAGTTAAATATTTTCTAAGTTTCTGAAAGTTGTGGAAATTTAGTTGGCACAAAGTTTTGAATGTGACGCAAATGGTGCGCGCAAACCAATTAGTGGACGTGGATGGTAGCAGTCGCAATGAATTGCATTAAAATATGAATGAATGAGAGTTTCGAAGTGGGGCATAAAATGGAATGGCTGACGGACAAACTAGGCGCATTTAAGAGGAGTAAAAATATTTGAAAATAAAGCAGAAGTTTTGAGAGGCGCTTCACTGCGCCTTAAAGTATGCCAAAACTTTGAGCGTTTGGAAACCGTAACAAATCGTGAGTTGAGTATAGTAAAGCCTCTTTCGGAACAAAAATGCATATAATATTTATAGAAGAGTTAGAAAATAGATTAATAGGTTTCACTTGTTACGCCAAGACTTTGAAAGTTTCGATGGCAACGAATTTATCAGGATTTATCGTCACCCAAATGGATACAAAGGCTCCGACTCAAAAGGTATTCGATGCGGTACCAACTGGTTCTAGTAGAGGAAGAGGAAAGGCATACTCTGCGTAGGAAAGATCAGGTCGAGAAGGACTTGGCCATCTTTAATGAATAACTTTGTCATTTACCAACCGCCTGACTTCAACATAAATGTTTTCGATACGTCAATTCGGTACAATTTCAACCATGAATCGCTTGGTGCCGAAAGAACACGCTGAAATACTGACGCTATACATCGAAAATAGTCGTTCTATTGTTCCAACTCAACGCGCATATCGCAAAAAAGTATCACGGCAAACAGGCACCGCCTGACAATACTATTCGTCGTTTGGTGTGGAATTTTTTTGATCACGGGACAGTAAGTGATTGTCAACATGCCGTTCATCAACGGGCAAGACGTTTCAATGAACTTGTTGAAGCAGTGAGGAAGAACGTTGCCCAGGAGCCAACAGTGTTGCATCTTCGTCGCGCTCAGCATTTTGGCGTCAGTGAACAGAGAATGCGGCGCATTTTAAAGGATGATTTAAATTTGTTTCCGTTTAAAGTGCAATTGACACAAAGAATATTGCCGACAGACCATTCACGACGCTTGGAATACGGCCAAGGTTGGTTGACACTGTACCCAATTTTTGGAAGCAAATTTTAATGACTGTCGCAGCACATTTTAACCTCTCTGGCAGCGCGAATAAACAAAATTGCCGCATTTGAGAATTCACATGAGATCCATGAAATGCCATTGCATGACAGGAAAGTAGCATTTGCGCCAAAACCATCAATGGGCCATATTTTTACCGAGAAAACGAAACGGTCGATGGAAACCGATATCGATGGATGTTGGTTCATTATGTCTGCCCGCAAATGCGTGAGAAAGGTTTAGACTGTTACTAGTTTCAACAAGACGGTGCACCATGTCACACTGCGAATGCAACGAAAAGACCTGGGACGTGTAGTGTCAAAAAGAGGCGACTTCGACTGGCTCTTAGATCACCTGACTTAACCCCGCCGGACTTTTTTTGTGAGGTTATCTGAAAGTAAGGCTTACGCCAACAAGCCGCAGACTATTGACCAGCTTAAGGCAAACATTCGTGCCGAATTCGACCCTAAAATGCTTGACAAGGTGATGACAAACGCAGAAAAAAGATCGCAATTTGTGATTGCTAATTAAGGTGGCCACTTGATTGATATTGTATTTAAAAAAGTAGTTTTAATAAATTGTAAATAACCAAACCAAATAAAAATACCTCACTTATACAAATCAGTTTTTTTTTTTTAAGTTTTCATACCGACATAAAATATGGCGCAACTTGTACAAAATGGTGTAACCAATATGGCGGACGATCTTTAAAAGTAATCGCCTAATTTCAATTAAACTTCATTTAGTTCGTATGTCTATGACTAGATGGAGGTCTTAGATTGGCTCGTGGAAGGAGCGCTTGAAGATAAAGGATGTTGAATTTCTTTACTAAAAATATTTATTGAAATAATTAAAAAAAAGCTTCATGCAAAAAAAAAACCAAAAATAAGAAAGTAATGGATCGGTGCCCGTTGACCGCAAATAATAATTTTTCTTGTCTCCAGAGAGCTTTTTATTACAACAATTTGCAAGTCCTGAAACTTATCAAGATGTTAAAAAGTTCTGATGCTTTGGACAGTTTTTCCTTTAATCCGAAAAACCAATCACAATATGAAGTAAATAATTTTGAGCTTGGGAAAACGTATAAAAAAGAAAAAATAAACCATTTTAAAATTAAAAAAAGAATCACTCACGAAAAAAAGGAATGAAAAATAATGGTGCGTTTTGGAGCCTGTTCCTTGGAAAGTACATTAACTGCAGCCATTACAAGACAAGCAAAACTGACTTAAATGAAAATGAAATTTTTAATTAGCACAGATGAAGTAGAGACGTGCCAAATTATTTATTTCATTTTTAATTTCAGTAGTTTTTTTTTCTCCTACAACAACCATATAAATCGAAGTTTCGAATTTGTGCAAATTGAAAAAATTTCATCAAAATTTTACACTTTTCAACCAGAATCATTAAAAAAAATTCAGCGTATTCACTTTTGAAGTTCGAAGTCGATTGAATTTCGGTAAAACAAAGTGTAAGTTTAAAAAACGTATTGATGTTTGATATTTTTTTAGTTGGTGGTCTGTTTTATGCTAGCCTCAGAATGTCAGAAAAAAAAGTAAAAAAATCGACGCGATTTTCGAGTCACTGAAAATAGCCATGAAAAAAGGGAGCATCTGTATATTTCAATTACTGCTGGCTTGAAGCAGCAGAAGGGATGAGGGCTATTGTGTGCTGCTCGGAACTCAAATATGAAATGTAATAATTCTAAATGGATGAGTGGACATGAAACATCAAATTACAGAAGAAGTGGTTCTAATAGCTGTTGCTCCTCGGTAGGCATAGGCAATCTTCCGAGTATATTTCTGCGATGGAGGAGCTCCTTATAAAAAAAACGCCTGCCGTTCGAAAGTAGCATAAAACTATTGGAGCCTCCTTTGTAGAACTACATCAAGAAGCAGACCACAAATTGGAAGAAAAGCTCGGCCAAACATCTATGAGTGGTTGAGGGAAGAGGCAGGTATATACAAGTATATAACAAAGCAAGACATCATTAAACTTTTTCTGTATCTAGAAGCACAAAGTTCAAAGGTAACGTCGAAAAGTTGTGCGCCAGCAAAAAATAAAGATACTCTGAATTTATTGAAAGCTATGCTCGCTTATATGGAATGCTGCCATCAGGAGATTCAATACAGATTATGTGGGGGAAAATATAAATTTCCAGGGTTTCTGAGCCCTTCTATTGCTTACTACTAGCAAGACTTTTGGGCCTAAGATCGAAATTTTAGTAAGTTGCTGCAATTCGATTGGTATGGAACTTTTCTTCGCACAAAACCCAAACAAAAACCGTATATTTAGGCCTGTTACTTCCTTATCGTCCCTTATTCTCGTGATCTTGACTGGAGCCACGAAGCAATTTGCCATAGCTCACAAACAGTGACTAGAAAATCATGTAAACGATGCAGCAACCAGCTGCCTTCCGCTGAATTCTGCTTGAAGACCCTTAAACCGCAAAACGGTAGCAGACCTTATGTAGAGCGAATGGCGATTTTATTGCAAAATGCTGTTTAATAGAAGTTTAATTATCAAATGAAAATTACTTACTAGTATACAAAAAAAAAAAAAGGGAACTCATTAAAAAAAAAAAATTAACAAATGTCGTCCCTTTGCTTCATTGCACATTAATTCACATTTTGTGAATGTGTAGTTTGTAATGCCCATCGTTTTCCATTTTACTTTTGTAAACTATGTACAAGTACATTGCGGTTGGCTTAAGCGTAAAACAGCAGGTGATTATGCGCCATGGGTGGATCGTATTCGTTTTCGGTAGTGGATCTTTGCATACTTCACGGCGACACCGGGTACTAAAGTAGTGTTAGCTAAGAATAAGCCTATTAGTTGGTAGATGCCAATGGTGAAGCACAACAAAAGTGAGAAAACAAGAAATGGAATTCGAAACCACTATAGCAAATGAACAGCAGGTTGAAATAATACAACATTTATGATGGAAAAGAAATTAAAAAAACACTGTCAACTAAATATGTGCAATGCGTGTAAGCTTCGTGGAATGTTGCATGCATATAGGCGCTGGAAAAATTTGCCGTTTTCCGGTTAAACGCAGATTATTCACCTATTTTCGTAGAGCAAACACAAGAAAATCAGTTTGTATGCACCCATTCCACTTCTTAAGCGGCCACTCAATGCGATGGCTCTCTAAAAGAAAATATCACTGCTTAAGGAAAGACACGTCAAAAATACGGAAAACAGATAAGCGAAGTGTAACGAATAGAGTTTGCTTAAAACAATAATGGTGGTGAAATACTAGTGAAAGGGTTAGCAACTTGTGCAGGCGAAATTCTTCGAACCGTTTCCTGCTTGCTGCTTGTGTTGTTGTCTCAGGCACGCCATGCAAATAAGCGTTCAGCGCCATGCCGCGGCCGGTGAGCAGCAACGTTTGCACAGCGTGTGTTTACAAAGGTAAGCTACAGCCACAGATTTAATCAACTATGCGCTGCACACACACACATACAAACACCCATACTTGTACAAAGCTTGCCGAGGAAAGGTGAGGATATTTACAATATAATCATAAGATGTTGGCAAACTATGTACATAAATATTTCAAATAATATGGGTGTGTGTGTGTGGGTTAGTCGGTCATTGAACGCGTTTTGTGCGGTACAAGGAGGTTTACCTCCATGTTTCACACACACATGCACACATACAACTGGGCTGTATCTGGTGCAGATCTCTATACACTGAAATTCCATATAACTTCGCTTGCATAGCTCCATGTAAAATATTACTTATCACCTTAAGGTGCTTTTTGTGAGAAAAGTTCTTTGAACACGCGTCGACTTAAAGCTTAGCCCATAGCTATGCAAGAAGAGGAAGAGAAATGAATAAGGAAATGGGGTACC
Source organism: Anastrepha ludens (assembly GCF_028408465.1). Lineage (NCBI taxonomy): Eukaryota > Metazoa > Arthropoda > Insecta > Diptera > Tephritidae > Anastrepha > Anastrepha ludens. Next base: position 111,363,476 of record NC_071500.1, on the reverse strand, counting down.
GGTTGCCATGGTGGTGGTGGAGTTTTGGTCTAAAGGTGTGCTGAAAACTTCTGCGTTTGTGTGCGGCTGCATGCTTTTAATAATCCGCTGATAAATATTACATTTTCTACTTAAATGGTTTAAACTAAAGAACTTCGGGATTAAAAATATTGTTATAATTAAGGTTTTTGATGAAATCAGTGAAGCGATACACAAGTTGTAATTATGACGACTACATATTTGTTTAAAATAAGCTGCCTAATCCCGTTTCAAGAACGAATGCACGTCAGTTATGGAAAATTATATATTAAGCAGTTGTGGGCAGTATATTAAAGGGCTGGCAAGAACATCCCCTTTTGCTTGTTGCTGTCGACTTAGTTTAACACTTGCGTGTAGCCGCTAAAAGTATGCAACGCTTGCTTGCGTGGACGTTTAGGTTCACGCGAAAATGTGTACATAATCAGAGGTTAATTTTTTCGTTTTATAGGCTTTTAAATGAAGTATACGCAACATAGTGAATTAACAGGCAGAATAAATAAATAAATGAATAAATAAAAATAAATAAATAAATAAGTGAAATAGAATAAATAAATAATTTAAATGTAGTATAAAATAGTACGAAACATTTTGCATGAAACAGCAAAATGATAGAGAAAGTTTTTTCTAATATCGGTCGTCCCTCGACAGGAAATGGCACACCTGCCAGCATTTGTGCCACGAAAAAGCTGCTCATTGAAACCATTTGCCATTCGGAGACGGCTTAAAACTGTAGGTCCCTCCATTTGTGGAACAACATCAAGACACACACCACAAATAGGAGGAGGAGGTCGGCCAAACACTTAACAAAAGTGTACGCGCCAATTATTTATTGTTTTTATTTATTTATAAATTTATAGTAATGAATAAATAAATAAAATTATTTTTTGCAATAAAAGAACCAGTTCGGAAAAAATATAAAAATACCGAAAAAAAGCTGAAAGCGCTGCGATAAAGTTTACAGTTCTTTCGAATTGTTTTTTTCCACGCAATTTTCGTCCAATTTTTGTGCCAATTTACGAGTAGTTGCCACAACTTTTACGCCCTCAACTAAGTTGAAATTTTCCAACCAACTAAAAGTTTGCTGTGTCTGCTTTCACTTAAATTAGGTTAATTTATTTTAGGTTGTACATTTGTTGTTGTTATTGTCGTTGTCGAGAGCATAGGAAAGTTTGTGCCAAGCGCTGAGTGTCAAAATGATGTCAGTAGAATTTTTTAGCGCAGCCTCTAATGCCACTTCACAAAAGCGACTGCTCACACACATACACCTACACGCGCGCGTACATTTAACAACTCCCTGAATACTTTCAGCGCATGGCTATATTTCAGTGCCGCACTCCTTCGCCCACTCGCTACTTGAGGCACATCTATGCAGCAACTTTGTGTGCAATTATAATGAGCGCGCACAAAAGTAGGCATCACAAACTGCACAATTCGTGTGCATTTGAAAAGTAGGCAATGCGATTTTTTTAGCTACCTTTTTTGAGTCTTTCATTCGCGAGCGCTCTCATTATTTCGCAAGCTGACAGTCGCCTGCGAATTCTACAATTCGTCGCTGTCACCATTTTCTAAACACCTCAGCATTTGTGTTACATCAACCTCTACTCTTATTACTATCACGGCGCTTCTTCTCGCTATATCTCCTCTTATGTGCTCCCCGTTTAGCTGGAGGGGTTTGCGCGCCTGTTTATGTACTACTGCTTATCGTTCGTGCGCGCGCGCCCCAAAATATGTGTTGAAATTCACACGCTTAGCTATGCAAGTGGTTGTCGCACTCAGGCGGTCGACTCATTTGACTCGCTATGCGCGTGACATACCTTTACAGGCAGTGCAAAATGTAAATGCTGCTGTTGCTGTCGTTACTGTGTGCACAACTTGAGCTGGCATGCCATAATTTATGTGGGCGGCAAGTGGATGTGAGAAAAATGTGCTGGTTAAAGATGACATCAAGGAAGAAAATGCAGCTGATTTGGAAAGTTAAGGCAGAGGTTGATGCTACTGCAGAGACGGAGACTCAATCTCAACCAGTCATACCCAACTTCAATCGGCTGACACCCGCCAGTCTCTGCACTGCAAGTGTCAAGCGTACTTAACCTTCTTTGCCAGTAAAGAGGGTAAAGTGTGTGCGTGTGGGTGTGTGTAAGGCCTACAACTGTAGTTTTTTATGTGTATATTTGCGTGTTTTGAAAAGCTGCTTGACATTTTTTGCTCCAAAAACGAAAGGAAAGTGCTGTGCCACAGCAGCAGCTTAACGCAAACTATAGCAAATATTTCAGCATTCAAAGGTACACTCATCATAGTCGCTATCATAATTGCCCTTTTTGTTGATTTTATAAATGGGCTTCCTTTTTGCTTTTACAGCTGTAATTCTCACTAAGCTTCTGTGGTTACTTTTAGCAGATAATAACGAGGACGAGAGAGAGATAAAAAGAAGGGTTGGATAAAAAAGTTATTTGTGTGAATTAAATGCACCATCCATTACAACTCGGTCTAACTTGCTCGGACAACTCCTCTTTGTTTTTTTCTTTTTTCGCATCTTTCATTGCTATATTTTTGCATTATTTCCTCTCAGCTATTTTACCTGCACCGCATTTACCAACAAATAACGCAAACAACAATATAATAGAGTAGAAATAGCGGCAAAGTGTAAAGTTCATAGCCTACCTGCAGGCGCTAAATAGGTTTAGTGAGCGCTTTTGCCACCCAAGCTGCCACTACTCTACTTAACTCGCCGCCTTGTCTTTGAGCAAAGGCACAAGTGCAAGTGCAAGCAAGCTGAAGCAAAGCACCCACACGCACACACATACACACAGAAGATACACTCACGTTTTCTTACATATAAACATTCTTTTTTCTGCATTATTTGCTCATTGCCTATTAATGCTTCGTAGGCCAAGTGCAAGCGCACTATCATTTCGCCACTAATTCTGGGCGCTTCGCTTATAATAATAGGACTATGAATAAGTTCGTGCGGTTTTTTTTCGAAATTTGAAACTTTATTGACGTAAAATGGTTACAAATTTAATATTCAAAATATTGTCCATCGCTTACTACTACTTTTTCCCATCTTTCTGGCAATTCACGGATTCCCTTTGTGAAAAATTCGGTCGGTTTTGCCGCAATCCACGAATCGATCCATTTTTTGACTTCATCGTAATTACGGAAGTGCTGGTCAGCCAGGCCATGTTGCATCGATCGGAAGAGATAGTAATCGGATGGCGCAAGGTCTGGACTATACAGCGGGTGGGGTAGGACATCCCATTTGAGCGTTTCTAAGTATGTTTTGACCACTTGTGCAACATGTGGCCGAGCATTGTCATGTTGCAAAATAACTTTGTCGTGTCTATCGGCGTATTGCGGCCGTTTTTCTCGCAGTGCTCGGCTCAAACGCATCAATTGTCGTCGGTAGACATCCCCCGTAATCGTTTCATTCGGTTTCAGTAGCTCATAATACACAACACCCAGCTGGTCCCACCAGATACACAGCATAACCTTCAGGCCATGAATATTCTGCGCCGACGTCGATGTTGAAGCATGGCCAGGGTATCCATACGTTGCCCGACGTTTTGGATTGTCGTAATGGACCCACTTTTCATCGCCAGTCACAATTCGATGCAAAAAACCCTTTCTTTTGTGCCGTTGAAGCAGTTGTTCGCATGCCATAAAACGGCGTTCAACGTCTCTTGGCTTCAATTCATACGGCACCCAATGGCCTACCTTTCGGATCATTCCCATGGCTTTTAAACGTTTGGAAATGGTTGATTGATCAACTCCCAAAGTTTTTGCAACCTCTTCTTGCGTTTGAGCCGGATCTTGATCGAGCAATTCCTCCAATTCGGTATCCATGAACTTTGGCGGCGCACCCTCGCGTTCTTCGTCTTCCAAGCCAAAATCACCACTTTTAAAGCGTGCAAACCACTTCTGGCACGTTCGCTCAGATAGAGCATGCTCACCATAAACTTCCACCAAGATACGATGACTTTCGGCTGCTTTTTTCTTCATATTAAAATAATGAAGAAGAATTCCCCGCAAAAACACATTATTTGGCACGAAATTCGACATTTTCAAGTGTGGTAAAAATATTGTTGTTTACGCTTCAAATAAAAAACTTATACTGACGTTTGTGCCTTACGACAGTAGCTCTCCAATGAATGTTTGGAAATGTGGATCGATGGAATAATAATCAAGTTACGCCATCTGTTGTAAAACCGCACGAACTTATAAATAGACCTATTATAAAATAATTTTTTCCATAGTCAAACTCATACATACATGCATGTGTGTGTGTGTTTGTGAAGAAATCAGTAATGCAGCAAGACTGCTGTCGTTGACTCAGAAAAATGAGGAAAATCAGCGAGCAGCACTTAGCATTGCACAGTTGGCGGCAGCAGCGTCTGTTGAGTGGATTATTGATTGTTGCTGTTGTGCTTCACTCTACTCCGCCTACTACGGCATCCACTACAGTTTCTGGCTTTAGCTTTGTTCATGCCATTGTTCCTTCAACCAAGCAACTACTCGCTGGTGTTCGCTCAAGCTTTTATGCGTTTGCTCCTTGAATATTTTCCATTCACCACAAATAAGTAGTTCAGTTGCACTTGAAAGTATTCGATGGCTGTAAATATTTTCTGCTTTATCCTTTTGTAAGTCCGCTTCAAAATTTACGGCATTTCTTTCGCAACTAAATAGTTTAACTATGTACTTATTCTATTTCAGGTTTTTTTTTTTTCATTTTCTTCTGCCCTTTGACTGGCTTTTATTGCTCTAACCCACAAAGCGGCTGAAGTGGTAAATCGATGGATTTTAAACGCTTTTAACACACACACACATATACATGTGTGTGCTGGAAATGCCACTTGAATCGTCTTAGTTGAGGTCAAGTGCACTAGTAGTTGTCTGGTAAATTCAGCAGCATGTGCTACAAGGCACAAAGGTTGCTAGTTTTCAGTATTCATGTGAGAATGAAGAGCCTTTGGGGAGACAAATTACTTAGAGTATTTAATTTAAAGATAATCTCGCTTTTATAGTAGATCAAATGAAAGTTTTGAAGGTTTATGAAAGCGCTTTCATTTAAAGATTTATTCTATTAAATACTTAGTCGTAGCTACACACTATGTTCGCTACTTAAAAAACTCCTAACATTTTAATTGTTAAATGTGTATAAGACCCAGCTGTCGATCCTAAGGAGAGTAAGTGACTTAATACATTTTTTTACGAAAATTCATACTTGCTGCCACCATTCGGTTTATGAAGTTGATAGCTATGTATCTACGCTGAAAATATATATGAAATATTCAGCACGGAGCGCCTACAGATATGCAAACAAATTATAGTTTTGAAGAGTTACGAGTACAGTAGCTCCGTAAGTTTATGCGCGATTTCTTAAAAATTTTGGCACAGTTTTAGCAAGCAAAAAAACCCAAATTCGATTTATTGAAAATAAATCCCTAAAATCCGTTTAAAGCTTTCTAAGCACTTTCTGAAAAACTGTCTCCAGTCAGAAAGATTTTCAATATAAATGCGAAATTATAAGCAAATTGAACAAACAAATTTTTTAATAAAAAAAAAAACATATTTCAAAATCACTAAGAACTTTTTAATAATTTCAATATTTTTGGACTATTAAAATTATTTAAAAAAAATATATTTAAAGTCGCTAACAACTTTTTGATAATTTCAGTATTTTTGCACCATTTCGTAATTTTGTACGTCTGCACATTTTTGTAATTTCGATATTTGGAAGTGGCAATGCTCTAATTGCAATTATCATTTAAATTTTGACAAACAGCGCCTGCAGATAGACCACATTTTCGCAATTTTTCAGCAGTATAGATTATTTTGGCAGTGTGCGCCCCCGGCCGGCGCTCTAATTATTTTTAGTAAACATGTCTTCATATATTAAACAAAAATATGCTGGTGAAGCAAACATTAGCATGATAAAATAAAAAAATAAAAATAAATACGATTTGTAAGTGGCTTAATTATTATGCCGGAGAAATTCAAATTTTTAAAAAAAATATGTAATCCAAAACTTTTATTTTTTTCTTCATATATTTTTAATACAAAAATATATATTAATATAAAAAAAATTTATACTTCATATTTCATATTATTCATAAAAAAATATTCATATTGTTTTGATATTATATAAACAGTTATCCTGGAGAAGTAAAAATTATCAAGACAAAAAAAAAATAAATATAATTTGTAAAGGCCTAAAATATTGTGCCCGTGATATTCAAATTTTTGAAAAAAAAAAAAAATTAAGCAAAAATCTCCTAATTTTTTTAATCAAAATTTCAAAATTATTGAATGCCAAGCCTGTAGAATTAAACTGCTAGGCCTAAAATTTCCAATTAAATATTACCAAAGTTTCTAGGCACTTGATGCTCAAACGACACCTGGTGGTAGGCAATATTTTTGGAATTTCCATAATTCATTTAACACTATTTATTTATTACCGTAGTAAGTTTTTGATGGTTTGATGGTTTTATATGAAGTTGCAACCATCAAAATATAAAAGGTAAAAACACTTATAATAGTAAAAATTTTTTTATTAATTTTATAGTTATAATTATTTTCGTTTTCAGTTTTATTAAAAAAATAGAATTTATAAAAAAAATAATGAAAATTAAAAGAAAAAAATCTCAAAATAGTATTCGGAATTGTTAAAAATGTCATGGAGTTTTATTGCGTACTGTACATTGTTGTATATGTTTCTCCAACAACAATCTAATTTCAATTTCATTAGCGCGCTTTTCACAAAGAAAACACTTTAAGCATCCCATTCAGACACACCAATGACGTTTTCTACCCCTCAAGGAAGTCAAAGCAAAAACCAAAATAAAAGAGAGAAAAAATTTCAAGCTACGGCAATGAATTGAAAAGCCAACTGCAGGGGCAAAAGTATAATAGTAAAATACATACTTGCAACAAAAGCACAAACAAATGAAAACAACGATCAAAAGTTTTGTTTGAAATAACTAAAGGCGGGCGACCCTCAGCAGGGTGAAGAAGCAAAAAAGAAATCTTAATACACAGAAAATAAAATAAAAGCTGAAAAGTTTAGCAACAAAAAAAAAATAAATAAATGAAAAAAATTTAGAAACATTTTGGTTGTAATTGGATTTCTTATTTGCTGCTTCAGAAAAATAAAATGCTTCTTGTTTTTTCGTTTTAAATGTTGGTGGCGTGCACCGATGCTGTTTCTGCTACTGAGTATTACTTCATTGTGTTGCTCGATTTTTATTTTTAACAGCGGTATGATTTGTTTCCCTTTTTGGGGTTTTCTTTATTATATTATTGTATTTTTTTTTCAACTCATCTGCCATACTTAGAGTTTCAAGTTTCTCAGTTGCTTACTTCGGGTGGTAGAATTTTAGTGGCGGCTCCTTACGCGCATGCACGTAAGTGGCTATGGTCAAATTTTTGCTTTTTAAATTTGCACTTTAAGTACAACTAAGGAACGCACTATACTTTGAGTTTTTCATATAAGACTTTAAATCTTAATTAAATGTAGTAACTTAAAGGAAGTTTCAATTCTGCCGGGTGTATGGACTGTGCAATTATAGAATTAATGGTTTAAATGGCAGGAGCCGTCAAGAGGTGCTCTCTAATAGCAATCCCCAGCCAAATGAGTTAGACGGGATGAAGTCAACCTATCTTCAAACAGTAACTACCTGCGACATAAGCCGATTTGTGTGTTTCACTGGCTTTGCGATACCAAAGGCGTCTTAACTGGCGAGTGCTGCACATTTTTACGCTTCTTCTTAGGTACTCAGGTCTGTTCTTTTGTCAAACTGTCGAACTGCTTTCGCGTTTGCTTTGAAGATTTTACGAGGTAAAAGTTTTGTTATTTTTTAGTAATATATTTAAGCTAATATCTCTTGACTCATACTTTGTTTAAATAACTAATATTTTGGCGGTTTTTGGCGGTGTATTTACTTTATTGACTAATTCCACTTTACAGCCCTATGGAGAGTAGTTAAGGTTGTAGGTAGAAAAGTTGTAGAAGTTTTTGAAGTGTGTGACTTGAGTAAAAGCGGCGAGGTTTGCTGCAAGTTTTTCTAGTCCTGTGTTTTATAAATTTTAAGAGCGATGTCTTAAAAAACGAAGGAAACTCAACTTTTTTCTTTGCAATGCATTTGGCGTATGTGGTGGGATCTTGAGGGTGAAGTTGGCATACCCAGTAACAGGCTAGCGCTCCAGATGCTATGTTATGATGCACTGCTAGGGAACTTTATTTTTATTTTTGCTTTTTATGCTTTTATTACCTCAGCGCCTTTCAGAAGCGCCTTGTATGCTTGGGCTCGCTCTCCTCGCTCGCTCTTATATCCATGCACGCTTGTCATTAGTCTTCATCACTGTCTTTGTTATTGCGTAGAATGCCGCTGCTTGTTCGTTTGAGTTCTTCAACGCAGCAGTTTCGAGAGTAAAAGTTATTTGCATAAGTGCAATCTCAGTTGTAATATACATATATTCACACACACACACACACACGCCCACACACATTTAATGCAGGTATTCATACCTTCCAACCTTTAAGTAGTTCATGTTGCGCCGCAACGCATTCCTTTATATTTGTTCAGGCAAATAACAACACTTGAGCGCAAAAGAAGTGTAGTAGCACGAAATGTAGTTTCTTATTACAACTCCTGGGGGAACCAAGTACTTTGAAAGTATGATATACATAGACATGCACTACTTTACTTTTTGAAGGCAAAAGTTGTATTTTTTGCTGGCAGCGCAAGCTACTTTGTTTTCTGTGCCCCAACAGCTGCGAGCTGGGAAATGATTTGAGAGCATAAAAAATTAGGAGGTGTGTGTACGTGTGTGTGTGTGTGTGTGTTTGCTAATTATGTGCCCAAATTAAAGAAGTTTTCTTTCAGCTGGCAACATTTTTTCAGGCACACAGAAGTGCAGGAAAGAAAAAAACTGAAATTCGCAGAAAGGTAAAAAAGTAGAAGTATAATACACATTGCATAATAAAAATTGCGCAAAAATTGATGCAAAGAATGAATTGCCTGGACGAAAAATACAAAAATAATTTTGAAAAATATGAAAAGTTATAAACTCTCAGCAAAAGTAAACCAAAGAAATGTAAAATAAAACATTGACAGCGATAAGAACTTTGAAATTTGCAACTATTTTTTATTAAAAAAATGCGTAAGACAATGTAAATATGTGAAAAGGAAACCTACTGCTATCATTAAAAATATGAACAAATTTCACTACTGCTATCTTCCCGAAAACTTTCCGGTACGCAACCTTGAGCCCAATCGCATACTCATAAAACAACGCGCAGGGTGGCATTTGCCTGCAACCAAAACAGCCAAACAGTTGCAGCAGCGGTTTAATTAAAAAGTTTTATTTTATAGACTTTTGTGGGCCGCAAATGCCATGCAAATAAATAAAAAACTATTTTACATGGTTTGACTCACCACATCACTCACCCACATATGCGTCGCTTTGTAGTTGCATTCGTCAAAACCACATATGCGCATCCTCGAGTAGCAGATTTCAGCTCTAACTTGGCAAGGTCACAGTGTTAATGCAGGCACAGTGAGCAGCAAAATTAATCACTTGTAAAACAATATGCGAAACAATTCAAGGAAACACTAAAAACATCGATTCAACAACCAAGGAGCACAGAACACATAAAAGTCCTACTCTTCAAGCGTCAAATACTCCCACGGGTGTGTGTTGATACGAATTTTTAGAGTGCTATAGGCACTCATAGTTACGCAAGTGTTACAAGGTTGCATTTACACGGCATTGAATCGTTTGCGTTAAAGTTGTTGCATGGAAAGCACTCAATTAGCGCAAAGGAACATTTACTTGTTGAAATTCAAAACGGCGCATAACAATTATAATGTATGGCTGAAGACATTGCGCGGCAAAGAATAGAAGTAACATAGAAGCGACAAACGCGTCGCTAAGCGGCGCAGAAGAATGTGCAAACTCATTATTGAGCCAGGGCATAGCAAACGAGCAAACTAATCGCTGACCGCAATGACCTGCGGCGTAGTTTGCAATGCTGAAGGCCACTATTGTGAAGCGGTGCAAAGCGTTGTTGCCAATTTTCCATCGGTGGTAGTCAAGGGTAGTGTGTGTGTTTGCTCATATGCATTTTATTTACTTGATTTCTTTGTGAAGAGAGCAAAATTCTATCGATGGGCGCCATGGACAGCAGTAGAAGGTGGCAAAAATCACTAACAAGGCGTAGATATTAGATACGGTAGACTAATTTTAAGTAAGTAAATTTAATTTACTATTTTGCCCAACATAGGACCTTACTTAAGACACATAAGAACCTGTAGATTTCAGATTCCTAAGTATTAGCGGCCACCGAAGTCGAATGGCCATGGCTATGATTTTTTTAAATCTTCTTAGTACATTTTTTTTATTTAAATTTTATTTTTCAGTATTCAGCCATGGGCGAAAATCATTCAAATTTTTTTAATCTATACATTTTTTTAGTCCCAAAATTTTTTTTTTTATTTATTTTTTAATATTTAGCCATGGCTGAACACAACTATAATTTTTTTTGAATCTTCTTAGTACATTTTTTTTTATTTAAATTTTTGTTTCAGTATTCAGCCATGGGTGAATACCATTCTAATTTTTTAATTTTTTTACAACTTTTTACTAAGTTTTTTATTTATTAACTTTTTTTTGAGTCTAGCCATGGCTGAATACAATTTTAAGTTTTGTAAAATTTCTTTATTTTTTTTGTTATTTAAAATTTTTTTTGACTTATTGTTTTATTTTTTATGTTTTATTTTAACGGCGGCTGCCGTAGCCAAATAGGTTGGTGTGCGACTACCATTCGGAATTCAGCACAACTCTACACCTTCCTCAAAGTAAAAATGTATGTTTCGGGTATTGGGGAAAAATGAGTAAAAACAGTCACCTTAGTTCGTTTTTTTTTTAAAAGAATCCTCGCCAATAATGGCAATTTGAGTAGAGTATTTTGCAAATGCCCGCCGTAGTCGAATGGGTTGGTGCGCAATTCACAGAGAGAACGTCGGTTCGAATCTCGGTGAAGCACCAAAATTAAGAAAAACATTTTTCTAATAGCGGTTGCTCCTCGGCAGGCAATGGCAAACCTACGAGTGCGTTTCTGCCATGAAAAAGCTCCTCATAAAAATATCTGCCGTTCGGAGTCGGCTTGAAACTGTAGGTCCCTCCATTTGTGGAACAACATCAAGGCGCTCACCACAAATAGGAGGAGGAGCTCGGTCAAACACCCAAAAAGGGTGTACGCACCAATTATATATATATATATATTAATTTTCTCTGTACATTTTTGTTTATTTAAAAAAAAATTTAGTATTCAGCCATGGTCAAACACGATTCTGATTTTTACAATTTTTTTAAAAACTTTTTTTATTTTCAAAAGAAATATTTATTTGTTTTTTAGTATTTATCCATGGCGGGACAGAATTCTGTTTGTTAATTTTTTTTATACACTTTTTATTATTTATTTAAAAAAATTTTATTTATTTTTTCGTAGTCAGCCATGGCCGAATGTGATTCTGATTTTTTTGAAATGTTTTTTACATTTGTTGTTTGCATTTTTATTTAATTTTCTTTATTTAATCATGGCTGAACAGAATTCTGATTTTTTTTTCATTTCCTTTATACATTTTCTTTTGCTTAAAAAATTGTTTTGTGCACTTTTTTTACCTTTTTTATTTTCAAAAATGTTTTATTATTTAAAAAAAAATTTAATTTTAATAATTTAACAATTAAAAAAATTATTGATTCTTCAGTATTAGGTATTTTAAGTACGCCATGTCCCGTTTTCTTATCCAATTTCCATTTACACGTTTAATAAAAGTTATTTTTTTCCCAGAAAATCCACTAATATTTACTATCAATTCACACTACTCAGATCTCGTGATATTATCGCACAAGGTTGCATTTCCCTTACATATACAAACGCGTGTGCTTACCAACACGGCAGCCTGCTTCTGTTAGTCCAATTCACTACTTCCGAACTTTAGAAAAACGCTCCCAACATCTCCCAAAATTGCGTGTATTCTTTCCTTTTTGCGCTTTGCCCCAGTGTTGCACTAAAACTTTGAGCACAAACAAACTTGCTACCTCATTTCGTGGAAAGTTAATGCTTAATAACAATTTTTTCTAAGTTTCACTTGCTCTCTCCCCCTTTCTTCTGCTTGTGACTTTAAGCACACAAGCTTTCCACTTAACGTTTTTTTTCTTCTTTAAATTAATGTTAGCCAATATTTTGCCACCCACATTGCAATTTCTTTTCAGAATTCTCTACCGCCATAGTGACTGCTTTGCAACTTTCTCGCCTCATCTGACCGCAATGTTAATATAAAATTTTTGGTAAAAACAATATTTGATTTTTTATTTCAATGTATAACATAATTTTTAGTTTTGCGCAAATGTAAGCTTGATTTTTTTTATTTTTATTTTTTTTGTTTAAAAAATCACGTTTCACAGGAAATTGAATTCTTTTCTGTGCCAAGTCCCAAGGGCCTGTACCCCTCTAACCATTTACTCAAAATCGCAAGCCGGAAAAATCATTGAACGCGTTCGTTGTGTGCACTGCCAGTTGATGCGGAGTAAGCTTGTGGGATATGCGCAAGTGTTTGTGGCAGGGGAAATGCGAGGCGTGGTGGGGCATACGCATGAAATAGCCAAAAAATAGTGGCAAGCTATTTTTAGGGTTTTTGGGTTAGTTCAATTAATTTTATTTCTATTTTCAGTTTTGCAACTTTTTAAGGCAAATATTGATTTGCTGGTGGTTGTGCAGCGAGCAAATGCCCGGGAGATTGGCTACACAGCTGCTGTGGTCGAAAACACAAATAGTTGAATGCTATTTCTTTGGCAGCTTGTGGCGTGGAAAAAATTGCAAATGTTAGTAATATCTAAAGGCCAGAATTAGAATAGATGTTAAGGGAATACTGGCGTAATAAAGAGGCAAGAAGCAGTAGGAGAATGAAAGAAGGCTATATACTTGGACGGTACACCACACGAGAATTGGCAAAAGTGCAAGAAAGTTGGTGGTAAAAACTCAAATACATTTCCTGCCGGAATTACGTATATTTACAAACACATTTGACTACAAACAAACAACTGCAAATAGTATATAACCTTTGAAACGCCTCAGTTCGGAGTCATAGATTTAAAGTGTGGCCTACTTGAAGTTTTTAACAACTGTGCACAAAATTACTAAACATTACGAATGCTGAAATTCAAAGTCAACATTCAGCTTTACCAAGCCAAATATTACGAAAAGTAGTGAACTAATTGCTCTTATAATCCATCTGTTAATAATATTATGAGCGTTAAAAACTCATAGCTTGGCCTCTTTTGCCTGCAGCTTAATACTACACAAACTTACGAAAGCTGGATGAAAGGTGGGTGATCCAATTATGATTCATTTTTTGAGCATTAAATATGTCACCATTTAACAAAATTATCCAGTTTCTATGATTATAATGCAATTTGCGGGTTTCGGTCATGCTAAGAATTTTTCTATTATAGAAGATTGCTGAAAATTCTTCAAGAATCATAAAAGATAAATGAGGTAATATATTAAGGCACTAAGCAGACTGTGCTGGACCATAGCTTGCGAGAGCAGCCAGATTTACAGAAGAATATTAAGACATTTGCACAATATATACGAGTATATATAATTGGCGCGTAAACCCTTTTTGTGTGTTCCGCCGAGCGTGCGCCTTGATGTTGTTCAACAAATGGAGGGACCTACAGTTGCAAGCCGACTCCGAACGACAGATATTTTTTATTAGGAGCATTTTCATGACAGAAATACACTCGGGGGTTTGCCGTTGCCTACCGAGGGGCAAACGCTATTAGAAAAATGTTTCTCTTAATTTTGGTGTTTCACCGAGATTCGAACCTACGTGCTCTCTGTGAATTCCGAATGGTAGTCACGCACCAACCCATTCGACTACGGCGGACATTTGCACAATACTCTACTCAAATTGCCATTGTTGGCGAGGATTCTTTTAAAAAAGAAACGTAACATTTGATTCACTAATAAACGAACTCAGGCGACTGTTTTCACTCACTTTTTCCCAATACCCGAAACATACATTTTTACTTTGAGGAAGGTGTAGAGTTGGCGGTTGTCGACTGAATTTGTGCGCGACTACCATTCGGTAGTGTTCGGAAGAAATTTAATTTTTTGTTTAAAATTTGTTGCAAATATTTTTTTTGTGTCACGTATAAGTGCAATATATTTTTCAACGTTTCTTCTGCTATTGAAAGAAATTTGTTTTGGAAAAATATTTGATTTGTTTTATTAATTTTTAATTTAAACATTTTTTTTGATTTTTTTTCTCTAATATATATTTATATAATTTTTTTGTCGTTTTTTTATTATTTTAAAAAGATTTGTTTGGAAAAAATTTTTTAATTTTTTTCTTTAAAAATGGTTTGTTTGTCATTTATGACTTTATTATATTTTGAATAATTTTTGAAAGTGAAAAATCATCGGATCTTTTTAACAATTTTTTGTTTTGTTTTGGAAAAATTGCATTTTCTCATTTAAGATTTGTTGGAAACAGTTTTTTTCGTGTTATTCAAAACTTCGTTATACATTTTTTATGCTTTTAGAAAAAAATTGTAGTTGGTAAAATTATATTTTTTGGTCAAATTGTTCGGAGGCGAAATAAAAAAGTAAGTTCCTTCACTTGTAGAAACACATCAATACCTACTTCACAAATAGGAGAAGGAGCTCTGCCTAATACCCAACAAAGAGTGTACCGCCAGCTATTATTATTATTAAAGTGTCGCGAAGTGTCATAAACGAAAATTGATTGATAGACGTTAGACGAAATGAGTTAAGTAAACTATGTTGAAAAGAGTTGTGACCGCATATCGATTGGCCTGCAAAAGATTCACGAAGGCACAGATTGGCGAGCTCTTGAGCTGCTTACTTTTGAACTCTTACGCAGCTTACTCTGAAGCATCTGGAATAAGTATAGTGGGAAGAAGATACATTGGGTTTTATTTAACTAGTTTCAATGTAAAACATATATGTATTTCAAATACTCTGCCTTGCGAATATGAAATTATCTTGCACATTATAATATTACCATCACTTGCGAACGCATCACGCTTAATAATTTTTTAGCCTACAGCGGCCAGTTGAACGCGGCTAACTGTATTCCTGTGCGCCATGTAAATATCATTACAATTTTAAATAATATTTAAAAATAACTGCAGTAGACTATCGAAATTGGGGCATCTATATTGAAGGGTTCAATGGGTTTTCCAATTAATATTTATTCATATGCGTACACAATGACAATACTGACAACAAAATCAACACATTAAATGTGTTATAAGCCAGCGTAATTGGATTTCGATAAACAGTTGTATGCATTAATATTGCATGTGTGTGTAATGATTACATAAATTACTGATAAGTACGTATGCAAGAATTATTGTAATACTGCGTAGTAACTCCAATGAAATAGCCACAGAACGAGCTGTGACAAAACGAAATTATGCCATAACAAATATTAAATTGTTTGGGTGAATATTAATTGCAAATAAATAGTATACAGTTAATTCAAATATAGAGCACTCGAGCGTACGAAACTTAATTAACACAAGTGCGGACGAAATACCAAATTGGCATACAAAAACGAGACAATGATGACGTAACAAACATACATACATATTTATTAATTGTTGGCTATGCAGAGGGAATGGGAAGGACATGACCACACAGACGAGTTGGCTGAAAGGTAAGGGATAATAACTATAAAAAAAAGAAACTTGGAATTATGTAGTCAAGCCACAGCATGCGGCAACTACTACACTTAGTGCACTCAGCCACACAGCACAGCTGCCACAACCGCACAGTAGCGGCCGCGAGCTCAGCTTATCCGATTTGCAAATCACAAAATGGAATTCATTTACATTTTTAAGTGGTGTGCTGCAGTGAGGAGAGCCAGTGAATGGTGGAACCGGCTACTTAACTGCTAATCGCATACAAACTTAAGCAATTAATTAAGGACAATTAAAGGAAATCGCATTTGTATAATATAAATAAAAGCAAAAATAACAACAGCGAAAAAATCAAGGAAGTAGTGAAGGAAACAAAGCATAAGTAAAGAAAATAAAAAGAAAAAAAAAGCGAATCAGTCAAGAAGGCAAAATACAGCCGATAAAGGTAAGTAGCACATAAATGAAAAGGCAATGCAACAGCCAGGCGCGGCAGACGCCCACACACATGACGGCGCCGGGCGGAGGGAGTGCACGTCTTATGCCAGGGAAAGGAAGTGCATAGCGCAGGTAAGACAAATTAAAAATTTTACCTTAATAAAGAGCCACTCGAGTGGCATAAGTGGTCGAGTTAAGATTACAAGTGGAAGTAGTAGATGACTGAATGGCTGGATTGAATGGATTGCAGCGCAGTATAGGGCGGAAGACACATACAAGTACGCTAGTGCAAAAGTAGTTGGTGAGGTAAGCAAACAAAAAAAAAACAAGCATTTGGGTAGAGCTGACAAGGGTTGTTGGCTGCAAGAGGAGAAAAAGCGTGTAAGGGAAAATGAAGTAGACGAAAGCCACTTTCTTATGCCAAGCATGCGTGCGAAAGGGTTAAGAAAGAGTAGTAGCAGTTAGACCAGCAGTAGTAGTAGTAGGAAAGCATATAAATGGCAAGTATTTAGACGATTTACTGGCGGCAATGCAATAAAAAATAGTGCATTTGCGGTATTGCAGAAATCGAGGAGTTGCGAAGGTAAACGTGCGCTGGTCAGTTCTGCACTTTAGTGAATCATTGCAAGCACGTCTGCTGGACTACCTCCGCAAAGCGGATGTGCCATGCTGAAGTGATTTGTAGCAGTGGAGTACCCATAAACTGCAAACTAATTCATAGCAAGTTGCGGTTTTTTTTTTGTTTTAGATTTTTATGCTCACTCGTTTCGGAGTGAAGAAAAAGTTGTAGGTGTTGCACGCTTAGTAAATGCATGACTCATGCTGCAAAATGAAATGAGTGCCGCAGCAGGCGCACACCAACTAACGGCATACACAACATAGGATACGTGGGCGGCTAGTGAGTGTGAACTGAATGGGCTGTGGCATAGGGTAGCACTAGTTGCAGTAAATGATAGTGGCTCATGTGTGGTTGCAAAGTATTTTATTTTTTCTGAGTGTTTTCCTTTCAAAAAATATTGCTGGCAATTTCGACTTTTACGGAGGCATTACATTCTTCAAGTTTATCTTAGCATAATGAGATAGCTAACGCAATAAAATGCCAACTGGCTGGCTATCAAATGTATTTAGGAGCACTTGAACTTCATCTATGCTTGTATGCACTATTTTATTTAACAATTCACTTGAGTTATATGCCTTGATTGCCAATAAACATAAATCATGTCAAAACGGCTACTTCCTATAAAGTTTAGTACACCTACGTTTATTTACCTACACATACATATGCATGCATGTGAGGCGCGCCCATATACGAGTGTGTGCTATATGCAATCAACTATTGTTGCATTAAGTGCATTAATAAATTTCATGCTGCTGCTTGCACTATATGGCACGGCATGGCTTGGCATGTGCAGATACTTATCGCAATGAAGGCGATTATTTTATTAGTATGTTTAACGTACTATGCAAAAGCCAGCGGATAGCAGATAGTAGGTAAATAGCTGGCTGGTAAGCGATCGAGCCAGAGAAAAGGCGTTTACTCGCATGTAAACAAGCGTCGGAACGCCTTTATCACAACTCCCACATCAAGGTTATATGTGACGGGCTGTATGCATAGCTTCTTCATAGTTCGCATTTATCGCCAGAATGCTTGGAGGCATAAGTATGTACATACAGAAATATGTATGTGTGCAATGCATAAAGACAACGAAAACGAGTTGAATCTGTTCAACTTCATTTAATCCATTGAAATGTGACAGTAGACGCGCTCGTAAATAAGATGATGCCAGCATATTTGTGTGTGTGTGAAGTAGAAACCCTGCAGGGAAATACACCGATGAGCAATTCTATTCAACATGATTCAGATATTTTGGAATCACCGTGCATGAAACAGCAAAAGAGCAGCGGTTAACCCTCGGCAGACAACGACAAGCCACCGAGGGTCTTTCTGCCATGGAAAAACTCCTCATAAAAACAATTTGCCGTTCGGAGTCAGTTTAAAATTTTAGGCACACCACAAATAGGAGAAGGAGCTCGGCCTCTATTTTGGATATTGCCGTCAATTTTGCTGAACGCTGGTATATTTGTAGGCTTGTATAAAATAAGAGGTAAACTGAGAAATTGTGAAACAATTCACTACTTTTGAGTTGTCGGTTTTTCGGTATAGGGGTTTTTAAAGTGAAATGATTTCATTTTTTTTTAATTTTTCTCGTATAGAATACACTTGTTAAACAATATTTTCCGAAAAGTATTACATTTTTTTGCACAAAGTTTACAAAAAAAATGTGTGCCATTTATAACTTTATAATATTTTTCATAATTTTTGCTGTTGATAGTTATTTTTTGAAATGATTTTACTATTTTTAAAAATTTTTTAGTATAGAATGCAGTGTTTGAAGAAACATTGTTGGACAAATTTTAATTATTTTGTTTAAAATTTGTTGGAAATTTGTTTTTTGTTATTTATAATTTCTTTAGACATTTTTTTATGCTTAAAGAATTTTTTTTTAATAAAATTTAGTTTTGTCGTTTAACGTTTTTGTGGCAAACATTTGTTTTTTGCATTGGTGAAAGGATGTGTTGTTGAAGTGCCGGTTCTTTTTGTTTTTTATTTTTTTACGATAGAATTCACTCTTTAAATTTTTTTTGGTAAATATTTCAGTTGTTTATTTAAAATTTGTTGAACTTTTTTTTTCATCTTTCGTATAACTTCGTTAAATTTTTTCATAATTTTTTATGTTGTTAAAAAAATTCTCTTTAAAAAAATTTAATTGTTTGGAACATTTTGTTAAGAATTTTTGAGAACATTTTTTTGCCATATATGCAAGGGAAATAGCATCGGTTATTTTTAATATTTTTATATATATATTTTTTTTTAATATTTAGAATAGAATTTAATATTTCAATATTTTTTTTTGGAAAAATTTTAATTTTACAGTTTTTTATTTTTAAACATTTTTTTCGAAAAATTAACTTTGTTTTTAAAAATTTTAAGTAAAATTTATTTTTCGTAATTTTTGAAAGTGAAATATAACCGGTTCTCTTTAAAATTTTTATAATTTTTTGGTTTTAATTTAAGGAATAAAATAAATTTTTTTTCAACTTAATTTGTTTGTTCAAAACTCTTGGCAAGCGTTTTTTGTAATTTGTGAAAAAACGCCAGTCTTAAATGGGGCGGGTGTCACGGAAGATAAAACTTAGGGTTCTTTGAGCTTTATGGTGCCAAAGTACATTTAATAAAGATTCAGCAGTTCTGATGGTGGTGTGATTCCTCCTTCAATTCGCAGAAGAAGGGCATCTCTACATTGGAAAGCCCTATGGAGAAGGCCTGGTGAAGTAAAGTTTATAATTGGCGTCAATTAGCATGCGATAGAAAAAAGTTCGAAGGAACTCTTCGCGCAACTCGGCGAGCATCACTTGAGCGGGCACTGCACCAATTAGGTGGAAGAAGCATAACATCAGGTATCCTTAGAGGTCTACAGATTCGATTGCAGAGATAGTGTCAATAAAGCATAAATATAATTCTTTACTGAATTTGAAAACCCCAGTTTTGAATTCGATTGAAGTCACCAACTATGCAACTGGACAATTCTTGAGCTCATCTAGAGCCTCACCTCCCGTAATGTACTAGAAATTCTGTCGTGTCGAAATTTGATTCTACTATACTCTCCGTAATTCGTGGCATCACACTGATTCTGAAGCAGAAATTTGTTTCACTACCTCATATTTTTCCAGCGACAGGCAGAGATGGTATACCAGGAAAGGGAAAAAGGGCGTGCAAAGTAGCAGTAATCGCGAAATGGGACTGAGGAGGGAAAGATAGACAAGTTGCAGGCGGCTGGGTTTATCATAAATGGCATATGCGTTGCTCTCGTCGCTGCTTATTGTATGTTAAATTAGCTCGAGCGCGTGACACACGCGCATACTCATGCATACATACACACACATGTCGATATGTAGCGACGTAAAATGCAACTGCAAACAGTAACAATGGCAGCCTAAGCAGCAACTGAGCTCTGACAATGACAGCAATACTGCATACAACTGCCAAATACAAATACAACAATAACAGCAACAACAATTACTGATGACTATAACAAAGCGCAACAATTGGCAACGTGTAAGTGCATTCATTAAAATGCGAAAACCCAGAAATTATACGAAATCAGAAAATTTGCATGTTAAACGAGAGCAAAGCGAAGGAGCAGCCGCACAACTTTGCGGCCAAAGTATGGAAGTCTTAAAAACAACAACAGACTGCAGTAGGAAGGATAGTTATGTGGAAAGATGGGCATGTGTAGGTGGAGTAAGGAATGCGCTTGCATTACTGAGCAACAACGCGAGCCGAGCAGGCAGGCAGGTTGACTGTCAGTTTGTGCAGTCGCCTGGCAAGCGGTGGGCGCGCATGGGCCACAATCAGCACAGACAGAAACAATAAATTAAAGTGAAGCAACGAAAAGTGTATTACTTTTCGAGATAAGCAACTGCAATGCATCGCACACGCTTGCCACATGCAAAACATGCAATTGTGGCACAACCCGCATGCGCAAATGAAGCAGCGCCCGTAAGCTATAGTTGCAGAAGTTAAAGGGGAAAGACAGCGGTGATGATGGTGAAGGTGAGGGCAAGTTGCAGGAAATTGCTGACGCGATTGGCCCCCACGCAGAAGAGACTACGCTACACTCGCCAGGCATTTAGTTGGCTGCACATTTTGTGAACCATGGGCGGTGTGGCTTGAGCGAAGCGCGGGCGGATTTCATTGCATGACGCCGCGGCTGATTGCAAGTGTATCAACTGTTGCTAAAACTACAAGCGCTGCTTGAAGAAAGTTGTTGCGGTCGGATTGTATGCAAGGTTCTGCATTCTTGCTTGCTTGCTTTTTGTTTGCTTTTTGCAGGTACGTGCCACCGTTGCTGCTGCCGCAAGTAGCAACCGCCAACACACGTGCTTCTTTTGCGCTCTGTGTTGACTTGGAGTGCCTGACTGCCTGATTGCCGTGGCTAGCTGATTATTGTGGCATTCGCATAGTTAATGCTGAGGAGTTCACCTTGCCGGCTTGCGGCGACATCGGCAACAATAACAGCAATTTCACATATTCGGCGGTTAAGTAAGTTTATGTAGACACTCATACACACACACACATACACACACACACACACACACACACACACACACACACACACACACACACATACAAAAATAAACAATCAACGAAAATATAAAAGAATTTTAAATATTATGCGATCATTGTTGCGCATCAGCAAAGGGGCCGCGGCAGCAGAGCAGCTGTAGTGCCGTAGAAGCGGAGTGGTAAAAAATGAAATAAAGCAGAAAAACACACACATACAAATACAAAAGCCGATACAAGCAAAAATAATAAATATTAAAGTATGTACAACATTCGTCTGCCGCAAGCGCTCACTGACCGCCGCCTCACTCGCCTCATCATTCCTTTTGTATATTATCATATTACTGAATTAAGTTGCATATATAGGTATGTACGCACGTTCACAGTCAGCCTACAAGTAAAACGCATGTTGCATGCAACATTTTTGTTTATTATTGCGCTGGTTCGTTTGTTGCTTTTTAACTGCACTTCGCTGGTGCCCATTTTGCATTTTATATTTGTATGTATTTTTGTTTTTCGGCTCTACCTTAAAAGCCGCCGCAACTCATTATATTCTTTATCTGCTTGCATACATCCGTAACAAAAATAAACAACAATGCACGTAAATAAAGCTACTGCATTAGTGAGTGCTGCATGCAACATACGGCATAAAACATTCCTGTTGTTGGTGTTATTATTGTTGCTGGCATCACTGATGTCGCAGTTTATTTGCTACATAGCTACCGGCATCGTGAGGCGCTTAATTTGGTCACAACGTAGGTGGACATGTAAATTGGCTGGCTGTCCAGGCCATGCGCTGACTTTTATTAAACAAATTTCTACAGTTTTTTCTCTCGAGAGTGGAAAATTGCGCGCGTAGGCTTTGTGCTGCGGTAGTTAAGGAGCTGCATGTACAAATGTTGCAATTACCTGACAATGGAATGGGTTTTCTCCAATTGTCCGGCATTACTCACCTGGAAAGAGAAAAAAAGAATATTTGTTTATAAAAAATGCACATTTTAAATTGGAAGGCAGTAAAATACGAGATTATTATCTTATGTTATGGGATAAACTCTTGACTTATTTTTTATTAATTATTTGTCCAAATAAAAAAGTGAATAAAGTTTATATTTTTAATATAATTGTAATCGTATCTTCTAAAGGGTGGTTAAATTTCAAGGACCGATGTTGAATGTGAACCATTTCATTTGACATTTTTCAATTTCAGACTAACTCAATTTGAACAATGGAAAGATACACACTCAAGCAACGCGTTAAAGTTATTCAGGCTTATTATGAAAACGGGCGTTCAAATCAAAATGTATATCGCACACTTCGTTATTTTTTCATCTTCTGTGATGAGGCACATTTTCCCCTCAGTGGATTCATCAATAATCGGAATTGCCGCATTTGGGCGAATGATAATCCAGGAGTGATTGCCGAAAAACCAATGCACCAATGCAAAGAGTGACTTTCACGCAGTTACTGTGAATAGTGTTCGCTATCGTGAGATGATAACGAACTTTTTATGGACCGAATTGAAAGATATGGATGTGGACGATATGTGGACGGTACCACTTGTCACACAGCTAACGAAACAATGGCTCTTTTACGCGAAAAATTTGATGGTCGAATAATCTCACGTCGCGGCGATTCAATTGGCCGCCAAGATCTTGTGATTTGACACCGTTGGACTTCTTTCTTTGGGGTTATTTGAAAGAAAAGGTGTACGTCGATAAGCCAGCAACAATTCAAGAGCTAAAGGATGAGATAATTCGACACATTAACGGCATAGAACATCAATTATGCCTCAGCGTCATCAAAAATTTGGACCATCGGATGGAGGTGTGCCGCCGAGGCCGCGGTGCCCATTTGGCCGATATTTTGTTCCATACGTAATTCAGCTATACTAGTATTATAATAATAAAGAGAAATAACAATAATTAAAAAAAAATTGTATTTTATTCAAAATCAACACCGGCCCTTGAAACTTAACCACCCGTTATATAATCGTAAATATTTCACCAAAACAAACGAGAAAATTTAGTTTTACAGGGCATTAGTACGGCTTGAGTGCTAATATCTAAGGAACCTAGGCTCCGTTGCTTCTTAACACATCAGTACTAAAGACCTCAAACCTGATGAGGGCCGGGCAGATGCACAGAAAGTGGTTGGCCGTCTCATCCTCATCTCCACATGCTGGGCAGAGTGCATTGTCTGAGATGCCCACCTTTTCCATGTGCTTCGCCTATAGAAAGTGGCCCGTCATCAGTCTAACCAGCTGCCTACAGTCCCTTCTGCTTAATGGCAGGACGATCTGCGACAGTCGGTCGGACATGACAGTTAACATCAGCTTTGTCCATCTGCAGCCACTCCCAGCCTGCCAGGCTCGCTTGTGGATTGAAGTGACCTGTTTGCCAACCGTGGCTTTGATGGCTGCAGAAGGGAGTGGCAGAATGGGCTCCAAGCCAAGGAAGTTGGCCTCAGACCCCTTCCTAGCTAAAGAGTCAGAAAGCTCGTTACTCGCGATACCCACGTGTCCCGGGACTTATGTTAGCATCAGGATATTATGTCTACAGACATAGTTCAGCCTGGATTTACAGGACTTAACTATTTCCGAAGTGGTTGGAGGGTTGTCTAAGGCCATGACCGCAGCATTACTGCCGCTGCAGACACATGCAGATCTGTCTCTCCATCTGTTTTCCACAACAAAGCTCGTAGCTTCTGTAACAGCATACACCTCCGCTTGAAACACAGATGCTAATATAGTATTATATTAGTATTTTTATAAATCGAAAGAGGATATATCTATTGGAAAAAAATGTTTCAAAATTCTTTACTCTTCAACTTCGTTCTTCTATAGTACCGAACAAAATAGTTAAACTTTCCTTCTATGAAATATTTATAAAAAATACTTCAATATACTATACATTATTTATGTTGAAGAGAAGTAAAGAAAAATTATTTTTAAGAGTGGCAACATTTGAGAGTGGCAAACTGTGTTGACATTTCTATTCAGTAAGTTTGACAAGACACCATGAATCGTTTAACGCTAAAAAAATGAAATAAAAAAAAAATCTGTTCGCAAAGTTCATGAGCATAAGGCGGCATCACCCGTTTTTATTTCTTTCAAAATGAGGAAGGAGCTGCCCTTACGGGCAATCGCGTGCGCTATCGAGCCATGCTGACGAAATTTATAATTCCAAAAATTAATCAGCTAAAACATCGACGACATTTGGTTCCCACAAGACGGCACAGCTTGCCATTCGCGCTCTTAACAACCGATTTATTGCAAGCCACTAATGACGCCATGCAGCCAGATTTATTGGAAAAAGTAGTCGAATATTGGGCTTATCGAATGGACCATTAACCTTGTAGCTGCGGCGGACATATCATCTTTAAAAGTAATTGCCATGCCAAGAAATACCTACCAAATTACAATAAATAATAAAATAAATATAAATAAAATAATAATTCATTCCAATAATATATCCGTTTTGTATTATCATTTTAAGTTCTGCAGCTCTTGAAAAACGTGCAGATGAAAGTTTTTCTGAATAACAAAAAAAGGTGATTTTTGACGCATGATGTAATATATTCCATAACGCAAACTTTACCCAACTAAAAATGTCAGCTTTTGCAATGTGGCCAACACTTGAACACCAGCATCTGCCACACAATCATTGAACAGAAATCAAATTTCACTTGACAATTCATAGGTAATTATTTTCTAAACGAATTTCCTGTTAAGAAGCGCGATTTACATACAAATATATTGACATGCATATTTTCAGCAAACAATTCATTAGCATCGATTTAAGCTTGTTTACGATAACTGTTATACAACATCAATACAATAGACGGCAATTTGAAAATTACGACATGCAGATGCATATATTTGATCATAATTGCATACCAAATCAAATGTTAATATATGCATTGGACATGAACCGTTGCGTGCTGATTAAAAGCAGATGCAGCGCGCGCGAGAAAAAGTGCAACATGAATACATTTCACGCCTAGAGGCAGTTAATGTATGCATTTTGGCACCTGCTTTCAGCTGGGCAAGGCCAAAACACAGCCAGCGCAGTGAAAGCGTGATCAAAGGGCTGGGCTGGCTTATGCAAACGATGCTGGCTGGGAGCGCTGGTCAATCAATAGCGATAAGCTGATTCTTTTATTTTTTTTTTTTTTATAATTTTATGCGCTTAAATTGATGACAACAAACCATAAATATGTATGTATGTAAGTATGTATTAACGCGCTAGCCATGTATTCATATTGCATAGAAATACAGCCAACAAATTGTAAATTATACATTTATTTGTATTTATCTTCTCCTCGTTAAACTGCCATATCAAATAGCAATTTTTACTAATCTAAATATTTTGTATAGCTGACTGGTCGTATGCTGACCAGCTATGAAATAACCAAATCACATAACAATGTATGGAAATAGTGAAAACAAATGATTGTAAAATGCCAGCTAATACAAAAGAAAGGCTGAAAGAGATGCACATTTTTACTTTCCATTGTAATTACGAATTTTCGGCTCTTTAGGCGGCGGCTACAAAATCACAATTTTATCACCTCATTTAAAAGTGATTTGGACAAATACTCGACAATAACCGCTAACTTGTGTGTGTGTATGTATGCGTACATGGTGGGTCGAGTCCATGGCTATGCATTACAACAGTTTTTATGTGCATGCAAATGCACTGCCGCTGCGCCGCCGCAAGTCTTGTCAGTGCACATGACAGCTGACAAGTGGCGGTTGCATGATATGCGCTGCCCAATGGTGCAAGTGTTACGTATGCACTAATTAAGAATTGCTGAATGCAACATATGAGTTATGATAAACGACAACGTACGAGTGAGATATGGCATCACGCATGTGAAATATGATAAGCTACGAATTTTTGGCATTTTTATGAAATCTCAGTGTTGCGTTTCATTTAAATCAAATTTAGCATAACAAAAGGCTTGCGTAATATGCATATATACAGTTATATTTTTCTATTGTGACTTGTTTTTTGTGAGAAAGTCGATATGATTTTATTCTTCGAACGTCAGAGAGTTTTTTTGGTGAACTGAAATTTAAAACAAATTTTCTGTCATTAGGTTAACATGCATTATTTTTCACACATTTAAAAAGCTGTCCAATCAATTTGTCAAAGTGCCAATCTAGTCTTTGTTTTCGCTCTTGCAATTTATGTAAAAAAATACTAATTTATATTAAAACATTACCGAATTATATTAAATAATATAATTAAAATATTCAAATTTTAAAAATTGAAAGGAAACAAGGAATCTTTAATTAAACTGACTAAATGAGACAGAACCTTCTTAAATAATGTCTACATCCAATAAGCACCGAAGCTGATGACTGCTGAGCCGCTAAGTAGATGCCTGTTGTCTCATCAAGATCATTGATTCAGGTGCACCTCGACTGTTGTCTTCCCAGCTTGCTTGCTTCAGCGGCATATCGAACAGACAAGCCTGAGGTAGGTAAGCACCCGAATGACCGAAATACTAAAGGTGCCTCTATTGTAAGTGGCTGTTATTTTCACTTCGAAGAAAGCGTATCCGAAAAGTCTGCAAATATTCCACCGCCAAAACAAGTTGATCCTGAAGAACTGATTTGTCGCTAACGAATGCTTTTTTATTTTTGCTATCCTTGTGTCTGTTTAGATAACACCCGATTTACACACGGAGACATCTGGAAGGGAGACACTGGAAATTCTCTTTTCATGTCCCATTCGCGGCCACACGGGCAAAATTGTTTTTGGCAACATTTTGACATTTAATGCTTTAGCATCGTCTGGTTCGGATATATTTTCGCACGCGCTTACATGTAAAGCGGAAAACGTTCGTCAACAATTTCTTAAATATATGAATGAAAAATGCAAACTGGTTAAATAATAAATATTTTGTTTTTTTTTTATTTAAATAATATATATTTATAAATTGTTGTACTTGAATGAAAAAAATTAAATTAAAAATACTTCGTACATAAATAATTAACTTAAAATTAACTTGAGAATCTAGAAATGCGGGGAAAATTTGAATTCAACATAAACATGCCCCATAATATATTTTAAATTATACCTACTTTACTAGCAAAAATAATCGTGCATTTCCCAAGCAGTGTTCGGATGTTTGTCATCTTTGTTATCTTCCGTTTGCTTGAAAACCAACACATAACTCAGAACCTTCTCCCATAAAAGAAGAAAACAATTGAAGCAACTGTCAAAAATTGCTTTAAGATTGGAAATACGAATAAGAAGAGCAAAGCGTGTCGCCAGTACAGGAAACAAATTCCCTTCTCTCTTCCGCGGCCGTCCTTCACTCTGGAACAAAATGTTTTCCTTCCAGATGTCTCCTCGTGTAAATGGGCACTAACTTGAAAAATATCCCGAAATACCTAGATGAAAATTTTCCGCTAACACTAGGTTGTTTAATAAGTTTTGCGGTTTGATAAGAAAAACACATTTTTAAGGCTTGAAATACACTTAATTATTCAGTATAGTCTCCCTGAATATCAGTGGTGAATACGGTGGGTGCTCCAACAATTCAAACTTTAATTCATAGATTTTGACCATTGTCAAAATGCTCCTGTGACACAGAGAACTGTTTTCTTTTGCACACTGGGTCTTTTTTCTGGAATTTTTTCCTTGAGCTCATCTAAAATGTTTCAATAATGTTCAGAATTTATTATTTACCAGTTTGCAAGAAATCCACAAACAACATTTTTTCTGCATGCCAAAAAACGTATGCAAACACCTTCTTGACCGATTTCTGACACGCACTCATTTCGGAGCCGTAGAACCAGGTTCACACCACTCTTGTGCTTCTTGGTTTGATTTAGTATCATGGTGATATACCCAAGTTTCATTCGTGGTGATGTTTTAATGCAAAAAATCTACTTTATCCTTTCGAAAACGCTCAAAAATACTGCTGAGAAAGTCGCATTGGAATGTTTTTGTTATTGTTACCGAAAGCAGCACCCGTTGTGCACACAACTTTCTAAAACCCAATACTTTAGTCAAAATATTGCTCCTACTGAGATGCCTTGGGCTAAATCTCTTTCAGTCACTTAACGGTTTTCCATTACGATATCCTGTATTTTTTCTACGATTTCTGTTTATGGACGTCCTTGACGTTGATTGTCTACAAGGTTTGTACGCTTACCTTAAAATTTAGCAACTTATCTCTCTACTGTTTTATATGATGGCGCTAAATCTTTATACACTTTCAACATTCGTTCATAAATTTCTGTTGCTTTGAAACCTTCTAAAAACAAAAATTCATTCACTGCTCAAAACTTAATTTTTTTCCATTATAGAAAATGCTGTGACATGTCGATACTAAATGGCTTGTAAACAAAGAGTTAATTAACAGATTGAAATGAAACTTCATAAGAAACTACTTTCATACGAAGAGTGCGCCAATATAGTACAAGAATTGAGGCTAATAGCAACGCCCTCTTTTATCGAACCGCAAAACTTATTGAACAGTCTAGAAGCCACTCAACCATGCTGCTCCTAACAATGAAAGAAATGAAGTACCCGGTTTTCTATAATTTGGTTTACAAAAAATAGTTTTTTTGTTCTTAAGCTCTCTTTCTTTTTGCCTAAGCAAGAGAATAAAGATCCCCAAAAATTGCAATATCACAAAAGTAAAATTATGAGAATTTTTCGCAAGCGAAGCTAAAATTTCGGAAATTCAAATGAAATAATACTAAGCTGAGTTCATTTGCTAAAATTTCGGAAATTCAAATTAAATAATTCTGAGCTAAGTTCATTTGCTGTCCAATGCCCAATTAAACTACTCTTATAACTTATTAAATGTATCAGCTTGAGTCAGCAAACGCAAAATTACGCAAACCAGCAACCAATTTTGGGCAAAAAGTTAAGCATTTTATATTGTGGTATATGCCAAATTGTTTTTGACAGCTTTTGTTGGACAAAAAGGCAGAAAAAAAATAAATGTATATGACCAACAATATGCTTTGGGGGAAAGCAGGAAAATAAATATATTTAGTAAAGCCAAAAAGCCAAGAGCAACAGAGGCATAAGTGGGTGAGTCTAATGCCGCAAAGTAGCAGACATTGCTTTGTCTCGATATTTAAGTACTCGTATGTATTTTGCGATTGTATTGTATATACATGAGATGCTTTGAATCTGTGGTCACCGCATAGTCTGGTAAATTCCACATAATGCCTCCTAATGAAATGTCAGCTTTAGTCATAACTCAAAATGCACAGCCTAACGTCAGCTGACTGCCCTCTGACGCAATGGTGAACGCACTCCACACATACATATATACATGTGTATAGGGGGTATACAAGTATAAAAGTAAGAGCGCCACCTATAATATGCACATACACACATGCATAGCCAATTTTGACATATCATACGAACAAACTGGCCAATAAAAATAAATTAGCAAAAAAGAAGTGGAGAAAAGTTTTGGTGAAAAAAATATGCAGACGCTTGAGGAAAAAATTCTATTAACGCTCACAAAAGCTATATAGGAAAACCAGCATTTTACTGAGCATGATTTGCAGAAAAATAAATGCGCCAATTCTTTGCTTCTTTGTGTTTCATGTGGCTGCAGCACGGAAAAGAAAAAAAATTAAATATGACAGACATTTATGAGATTTATGTGCTCTATGTTGAGATGTTGCCTATTTTATAAGTAGATATTGCCACTGTCCTGTCTATGTGAAGTAAAGTCTCTGCAAGAGTGCGCTTGTGTGTGTTGCTCATTGATGCTTTTGGCAGGCTGAATGGCAAAAAATGACAAGCGCACAAAATTGATAAGAACTTTCCGTTTGGAGGCGTAGCCACTGGTCATACAAAAAATTAGCACCCTCACTTCGCTTTTCACTGCAATAACCAATAGTGGATTTGCTTAAGTTAAATTTAACTTTGGTTATATTAATATTTCATGAATTCTGTGCTTATGGATTTTGACATGTAGAGCACAGATTTTGCTAAGTCCTCGCGCTATTCGCCCCCTTTCTCTGCCCCTCTCCCTTCTCTCTCTATGTTACAGGCACTGGTGCTTGACCCTGCGATTTACAGCTAATAAAAGCATATTGAATGTTGTTTAAGTGACAGCAACGATATGTAGTGTACTTTCTTATTGATATTATAATATTATATGGTATGTTGTTGTTTTTGCGGCTCTAAGCAAACTTTGCGCGTTTGTTTGGCGTATTTTAATTCCATTTAAAGATAAATGGACTATTCGGCAGGCGGTCAAAACGATTGATGATATTTTGAATGACTTAGAAGAACTTTGCAAAGTGTGTGATGAGGGAGTGAGAGTGCGGGGAGGAAAGTCCAAGGTTAGAAGATAAGTTGTAAGTTTCAAAAGACTTATCGAAACATTTTTCCGAACTTTTTTTGGTTTGTCAAAAAAAGTACGAACAAAAAAAAGCAGCAAATTATGGCTCCAACTTGACGAAGAGTAGTTTGCGGTTTTTTTTGTGTTTGCTTGGCGCTTTGAAAACTTCCAACTTTAAGCTTCAATTTCAACGTTTTATCTGCAATGTCGATAGCACACATACAGAAAATAATGTTTTCACTTGATTGATGAAACGTTAAAGATATGATTGAGGCAAATTTTTTCAAACAATGACCATTCTAGCGCCGTACATAAACTTATTAAAAAAGGCAGAGCAGGAAGTATCAGTCCAGTAGTCGTCAGTCATCTTTTTCGCTTGCTTTAAAAACAAATATTTTCCTGAAACTGGAAATATTTAAATCCAAGAGGTTATGTTCGTAGCAGCGCACATTGCTGACAACGACAACTGAGTAGTAGGGTTGTCTGCCAGCCCCACTCAGCCGTCAAATAGGCAAAGCGCTCGAACGAGCAAAGGCAAGCAGGCAGCCAAAGCAGTAAATCCCACTTAAAATCCTCCGAAAAGTAATGATGATTAATTACCACAGGCGGGTATATATTTTGGTTGTGCTTAAAGCTTTGGCTGTGTGAAGAAATAGAAACATCACTAAGTGCCAGTTAAGTTTAGCTATCTGGCCTACCCAACAACCCTGCTGGAAAAGCCTCTTCCTACTTCTTCATCGCTATAAGGATTTTGTAAATGGTAAACGTAAATCCCGCTGTCGTTGCTACTTTGCTTATCTCCTTTTTGCTTTCATTTCTCCCACACTCCCACGCCTCTTCACAACCCAGTTTCTTTTCTCGTGTTTTGTGGCTAATGGTGGCAGGCAGACTTTTTTCGCTAGCTGCCATTGACACCGCATGCAATGCTAAATAGCAACAGCTGACAAGCTGAACTCATTAATATAATTTTTTCTATTTATTTCGGTTTGCTTTTCATTTACAGTTACAGTACATGGTTTGAAGACACAACAGATGCAGCATTAAAGGGACTTGCGGCATTGCTTTCACACAAATGCTGCAATATTCTAAAGCATCTACCATAGTTGAGGGGTGCGAGGTGTGCCAGTATTTATTTAAATGTAATTACTATTTTACAGTTAGTCAATTCACTTGGTAATTTGTCATTTAATTTTTGTTTTGTCTACTTATACACTTTACTGGTTTTGCGCCACAGACGCAGGAGACGGGGTAATGATGCATTCGGAATTACCACTGAATAATGACTAATAAACAGAAAAAAATATTTATGTGTAAGTGTGTCAGAAAGTCGGCAGATTACTGCAAATAATGCAAAAATTAAAATATGCTAATTAGGTGCGAGTAGCTGTGCCACTTAATCGATTTGGTACTCTGAGCGGCTAGCTGATTATCGGTGTTGCCACAAAATTTTATTAAACTGGCTCAATGGTGGGTGTTGCTAATGCCCAATGTAATAAAGAGAAAGCGTAAAATACATATGTATGTATCTGCAAATGAAACAATGGAAAATCTATTCTTACTCAAATTAGGGATTTAAGGAATTAGTGGAAGAGATATGCAGGCACGAGGACTTGCATAGGAAGCCTAGATAGAAAGTCAGGAAAGTAGAATTTTTGTGAAAATATATGAATTAAAAAAAAATCACATATATTTTGAATTTTTTTAGAAAAACAAATGTTTTAAAAATATATTGTAATTTATGTTAAAAATATAAAAAAATCCAGGTCTATCCAGCTGTTGCTAACTTTATATAACTGGGCTATGGATTTTTAATGTAACGTCTAATTTCGCCCTCCTCTTCGTTGCCGCTATGACCCGCCCTGATACTCAGCACAGTAATATTTCTGAGTGCTGCTTTCGATACATATAAAAATATCAGTTTGTGGTTTAGAACTAATAATTATGGACGACTCTCTAAATTTTTCTCTCCGACCGGAAGTTTCATTTTTACGCCACAGCTCATAAGAAAGGCTCTACAAATACTCTACATTTCTGAATCTTTCTCCATAAATCCTCTCTGCTCTTCCTCTTGAAAATAAATCGTACTCTGAAAGTTTTTTATCTGGATATTTTTTTCTATCTTTTTTTCTATGGAAAAATTATTCTAATGCTATGTCTACTTGAGATTATGGCAAATGAATATCATCGAATTGGCTCTATTTGGAGGTTTAAAATACTTTTGTATTGATGTATGACTGGCTCCATTTCTAATACCCAGTTTTTACTAAACCATGGTTTGGTTTGGTTAATTTTTTTCACGTTTAGTCCTCAACTTCTACTGAAAAGTTTCTTACTAAAAATCACAGCTACGACGGAAAAAAATAACATATTTTTTTCGGCGGGACAATGAAATTAAAAAAAACAAAATTAAAAAAAAAAAAATATTAGATGCCCTAAGTTGTACGCAAATTAGTTTTTTTTTCGAAAGAAAAAGTAAATGAAAATTAACGAAATGTTTTTTTATTTGTATTGATTTTTGTGAAAACAGCAAAGAAAACAAAAGATCCACCGAAAATAGTGTAAAAAAAAAAAACTTCTTGGCAAATTGTGACAATTTATTTGCTTCTTATTTACTTTAGCTCAAAAAATTTTTTTATGAAAATTGAATTAATCCTCCTAAACAACTTTATAAACGCAGCTTCTTAATTTGAGAAATTAAAAAAAATGTTATTTTGTAATTAAACAAAAATGTCTAATTAAAAAAAAATTGTTATACTACATATATTTTATGTACCATAAAACTGTGAAATCCAGATTTTTTCAATTAAAAATTAAAATAAATTTTTTTGTTAATATAATTTTTAAAATTTAATTTTTAATTACAATTTTTGTAATCGTTAATCGACTTTTTTATCAGAAATGTGTAGAAAAATTTTGGATTCGCAGTATAGTATATAAAGTTTTAGTGCAATAAAGGGCAGTAGCTAAGTTAAAAATTGCATTCATTTTAGAGAATTGCTTATTTTGCTAGCGATGTTTTCTGCCGTATAAAAAAATGCCGTTCATCCCAGTAAAATCGAAAAATAAAGGCAATGGCAGAAATAAATAGATTTTCAAGGAAAATATTTAATATTGAAATAACTCATTTTCTTCACATGAGATCAGTGTGGTGAGACCTCATTTCCACAGTTAAAGGACAGGTAAGAAAGCCGGGTTTTAAATTTCCTATCCCTTAAATATCATATTTCGTCAGGTTTCTTCACTGGCCTTCAGTTATTGAAGCTAACATTAAATTACAGTTAGTTAGTAAGCTACAAATAGTTCCATAATAAAAAACTTTTATCTAAGGTTTGTGAGATAGTCCCATCATGGAGTTAAGATATTCTAAGCCGCAGAGTTTTTTTTCTTTAACTAGAAGCAGTAAGACATAAATATTTAGCACAGCTTGAAGCTCGAACTGGGTGCACCGAGTAAGCACATCCCAGGCGGCATGAAAGTTGCGCCCTACATAGCCCTGATGGTAAACATTCCAGTTACTCTTAGTTAGCGCACTTTTTTCAGCTTTCCTTGTATAATTTTCTTTTAATTATTTTTTTAGGAAATAATTTTTAATTGTTTTTGTTACTGTTTAGTGCTTTCTGTTAACCCATTTTGCTATAATTGACATTTTTACGTTTATTGTTTCTTGCGCGACTGCTTTTTATTATCACTACGAAGCTTTTTGTTATTAATTTATTATTAAAAATTTTGTATTTTTACCGACTCTTTTAAGCAGCGCTAATAGGATTTGTAATGCTCGCTCTGCCGAACAGTGGCTGAATGTCTGTGGCTGCTGTCATTACTATGACCGCAACAAATCGCGCGTGCGTGTCTTGTGAGTGTGAATGTGTAGGAGTGAAGTTGATTGCTAATTTATTATTAATAAGAAGAATAGGAAAAAGGGGCAGCAGATGCAGTTTGAACTTGGTACAAAAAAAGAAGAAGAAAAAAAAACAAATTAATCAACTAATTTTGTTAATAAATGTGCTTTCGTAATAAGTGTTGTGGGGAGCAAATCATATCATGTTTTTTTTTTAAATATATCAAAAACAAAATTAGGTAAATTTTTTTATATGTCGATTTTTGTGAAAATTTAATTTTTAAAAACATTCAATATTAAAAAAAAATCATCCGAAAACTGTTTATAAAATACAAATAGGTAGCACACACATAATTGTAGCACTGGAGCACAACTTTTGATAATTTAATTGCTTCTTATTTAACTCAAATAATTGTTTTTATGATTATATAATTAATACTCCTACAAAAACGAACTTCAAAAAATTATAGTAAATTAAAAAAGTAATACTTATCGCAAATACTTACCCTAACAACTGTTAATACGCTCTCCTACGATTTCTTGTAATATATAAATTTCATATCCTCATATCATATTTTTATAAAAATATAGTTGCTGTATTGAGCCATGTACCCAAATTTTCAAACCTTGTGCAATATTTATCAATTTTTATTTTCAAAATTTCATATAGGCTAGGCTTTTTCGCCAGAAAAAAATTGTCAAAAAGCAGTGGTATTTTTCAGTCACTTGAAAGTTGCACCGTTTTATGCCTAAAATTTAATAGCCTACAAAACTACACAGCTAAAAAATGTAAAAAATTCTGGTTAAAAAGTTTAAAGCTTTTATGGAATTAAATTAAAAAAAATGCCAAAATTCTATGGCCTATAAAACTGCATACCCTTAAAGAATTAAAAATTTCTGGTTAAACAGTTGAAAGCTTTAATGGAATTAAAAAAAATTAATTAATTTGAATTTAAAAGAAATTAGGGAGCTATTGAAAATATCTCCTTTTTTGGCTACTGAAAATGGGTTGACCTTAACGGCGCACAGCTTGTACACTTTTCTGACGCTCAAGCACATATCTTATATATAAAAATGGAGACGTTTTTTTGTGTTCGTTAGTCGCCGATTCACTCCTAAACGCATTCACCGATTTCAATCAAACTTTCACAGATCATTGGTATTGGTCCATAGATGGTTTATGTGAAGTTTTAAAGAAATCGGTAAAAGTACGCGTGCGTTGTGTAAGTGTGAAAAATACAATATTTGCGTGTTTCCCTTATACGGACATTACGTATACGGAATGAGAATACACGCAAATGAATAGAATATACACAGATATGAATAACATTGTTTTGATGCCGAGTGACGTATGCGACTGTATTATTCGTAACGCAATAGTTGTCCTCTCTTCTCTTTCCTTTTTATGCATGCGTGACACGGCATCAAAGCACATTGCTTTTTTTTAAACTGGAAAAATATTTTGAGCTTCATTTGTACGTTTTATGATTTAGATAAAATAAAAATTCCTTAAATATATTTGATTCCATTAATAACCATAAGCCTGTATTTTTCGAAGTTCAAAGTTTTTGGACAAATATTGAAACGTTTACTTAAATTAACCCGGCGAGCGTAAGGTTGGGTGAAATTCACCCAGCCTGTAATAAACCGTTTGATATTTTCTATTCCGTACGTCAAAATAAGTTGTGCGTCTGAGTAGCTGCGCGGGGGGAGGTAGGCATTCGTTGTGTTTCATGCCGCAGTTGACCGCCGACTGGCGAGGTGTTTAGATGTTGTCAAAGTTGCGGCCGGGTAAGTTTCACCCACCTTACGCTTCGTGTTACAAATTCGAGTAAATACTTTTTGTTTTATATTCGTTATATTTTAGTTTTTATTTTTTTTTTTTCAGCTAAATAATTAATATGTCATACGAAGAAACCCAAAGAAGATTATTGAGGGTTTTCGAAGCAGCTGATCAGGATGATTCTTGTGATGATTCTGGTAGTGACTTCGAAATTGATAATGTTGGCCAAAGAAGCTCTGAAAGTGATTCGGAACAAGAGGTAGGATTACCGAATGAGGAAGAAAACGAAGCTGAGGGATCTGAAGAACGTGAAAGCAATGATAACAGACCATATTTTACTGGAAAGAATGGTACAAAGTGGTTTAGTGTACCAGAAAGGTCTAACGTGCGTACGAGATCAGAAAACATTATAAGGGAAAGGCAGGGCGTAAAAGATATTGGCAAAAATGCAAAGACAGCTGTTGAATGTTGGAAACTCTTTCTTACTGATGAGATTTTGCAAGAAATATTGTTACATACAAATAGTCAAATAAATCTGAAGAGAACTGCTTGTGAAAATAGTCACGTAAAGAAATATATCATGGCAGACTTGTCATCGTCAGAATTAAAGGCTTTTATCGGTCTCTTGTATCTTGCAGGACAGTTCAAAGCAAATAAGCTGAATTTGAAGGATCTGTGGATAAGTGATGGATCAGGGGTTGAGATTTTTAGGACAACGATGACTTTGAAGAGATTTCAATTTATTCAAAACTGTTTACGGTTTGATGATAAGAATACTCGGAGCGAAAGAAAAGCTACTGATAATTTGGCTGCCATTCGTTCTTTTTTCGAGAAGTTCGTAGCAAATTGCCAAATTGTTTATACACCATCTGAGTATACAACTATAGATGAACAACTTCCATCGTTTCGAGGCCGTTGCAGTTTTCGCCAGTATATGCCCAATAAGCCAAACAAATATGGCTTGAAAATATATGCCTTGGTTGATGCAAAGTCGTTTTACGTCATCAATCTTGAAATTTACCCAGGAAAACAACCAACAGGCCCTTACGCTCTCAGTAACAAAGCTTATGATGTTGTGGACAGACTTGTGGCTCCAATTTCCAAAACCAATCGCAATGTCACCTTTGATAACTGGTTTACCAGTTATCCGTTGATGTTACACTTATTGAAAGAACATCGTTTGACAAGCACAGGCACTGTTCGAAAAAATAAGCCCGAGATTCCAAGTCAGATGCTCCAAACGCGTAACCGAGAGATCCCCAGCACAGTGTTTGGATTTCAAAAGGATATATCTTTATTGTCCCATGTGCCAAAAAAAACAAGGTTGTTTTGTTGATGTCAACATTACATCACGATGATAGCGTTGTTGCTGATACTAATGGCACACAAAAACCAGAAATGATTATTTTTTATAATCAGACCAAGGGAGGCGTTGATGTTGTAGATGAGCTGTGCACCAACTACGATGTTTCGCGAAATACAAAGCGCTGG
Source organism: Anastrepha ludens (assembly GCF_028408465.1). Classification (NCBI taxonomy): domain Eukaryota; kingdom Metazoa; phylum Arthropoda; class Insecta; order Diptera; family Tephritidae; genus Anastrepha; species Anastrepha ludens. The sequence continues at coordinate 111,325,721 of NC_071500.1, read as the reverse complement.
CCAATGGTGATTTTCTATGCAGTTTTGAACATGGCTGGTATAAATATATTAGCATAATAGTTTACAAGTCCAATAATAGTAGCAATTTGTCACGCCGAAATTTTCTTAGAGACCTGGGTATTGGATTGGTTTCAGAACATTTACAAAACAGAAAGGAAAATCAGCATTTACCCCGAGAGCTTCGCAAACGAATTCTGGACCAAGTGGATGAACCCTCACACTCACAACGACCTCCAAATAAAGTTCCTAAGCCTATCAGGAGATGTCAAATATGCCCTACTAAAAAAGATCGCAAGACTAAACACACTTGTTATAAATGCAATCGCTATTTATGTATGGAACATGCTGTTTTCACGTGTCAAGATTGCGCTCAAACTGAAGATGATTACGAGAACTCTGAATAACTATATAGTAAAAGTTTTGATCTCATATGTTTCCTAATTTTATAAGCTAGAAGTAAAAGCTATTCGTTTTGTTTTTTTTTAGTTTCTTTTTTTTATAAAATTATAATACTAAGTGTTACACTTTGTTTAAATGAAAGAAAATATTTTTGTTAATTTCATAAATAAAGATTTAAAAATATTTGTTTGCTTTATTTTTCCTTCCCAATCAGTTCTTGGGTTATTACATAATTGTACTAGTAAATAAAAACATATAAAAATATTATGAACACATTAAAATATCTAGCTCAATATATGGGTTTGTTACACCCAGCTTACGCTCAATGTAATAAATATTAACCTTACGCTCGCCGGGTTAAATGTTAAATACATAGGTATATATAAATGCGCAAATGTAAAAGTTTAGATGGATTTAAAATATACGAAATTATTCAGCGGTCGAATCCATACATTTTTTGAAATCCATCACTATGGATCGACAGTCGCCATAAATGTTCTTTTAAAAAATAAAATGTGTTAATTTGATGGTAACTCGAGTATTAAGATCAGGTTTCTATTAGTATAACTTTGTTCATGGGTTTGAGTAATTTTTTTGTGGTGAGAGTCTAAAACCAAGAAAAGAAAACGCGAAAGCCAACGAGCAAAATGTAAAAAATAAATCCTCCTGTATGTATATATACTCGAAAAAGTTATGCTAAACTTTTTTCATGCATTTAGGTAGACAATTTCATATGGGCAAACGTACGTTTACGAGATAAATGCCTAAAAGCAGGTATAACTAAAAAAGCGCTCTCAGGGATTTCTGTTATAATACTTCTGTAAATTTCATGCTCCAAGTGTTCGAGCATTGGTATAGCGCTGAAGACAAATGCTCAGGATATAATACAAAAATGCATATTTACTTGATTTCACATACTAATATTATCATTTTTAAAAGAGAACAAGTTTGTATTAGGTAATAATTAAAATATGCAACCTTATGTGCTGCTTTGACGGGTGGAAAAACCAAAATAAATAATTATATTTGTATGTGTGTTTAAAAGAGTTGGATTATTTTGTGAGTGTAAGCAGTTTCAAAGCCAAAGAGTAGTTGCAACATTAAAAAATACCTGAAACACATTTTCATTTAACAACTAAAATAGCAAATATGAGCAAAATATGTACTTTCTTCAATTTTCTTCTGTTGCCAACTTTCTGAAAAACGTGAATTCACCCATTATGGAGGCACGTAAAAACTTTGACTTTGAAAACAAATCTGCGAGTTTATTTGCAAAACTATGCATCGGCTGACGAATTTTCAAGACAACTTCTGAAGATAGGAAATGGAAAAATTATCAAAATCTGCTGAAAGAGCAATACTGGCTGCGAAAAATAAGGATGTTGGTCAATTGAATGCGAATATTTTAAATGATGTGCCCGGTGAGATTGTAACATTTAAATCAATTGATACAGTTCTAAATCAAGATGTCGCTGTAAATTATCCAACAGAATTTTTAAATTCCTTGGATTTACCTGGACTGCCGGCTCATCGCTTACAATTGAAAGTTGGTGCACCAATTATGTTACTTAGAAATTTAAATCAGCCACGATTGGGTAACGGAACAAGATTAGCAGTCAAAAAGGTCATGAATAATAAGGTGAAGACGTATTGACTTTTGACTTCAAAAGATAGCAATTTCCAATACGTCTTGCATTTGCAATGACAATAAACAAAGCACAAGGACAATCGCTAGAATTATGCGGAATTGACTTAGAATATCCATGCTTCTTCCACGGACAATTATATGTGTCATGTTCACGTGTAGGAAAGCCATCAGTTCTGTTTATTTATACCACAACTCAGGGCAAAACAAAAAATGTAGTTTACGAAAAGGCTTTGCGTTAGTTTAAGTTTAAAATTATTTAACATTAATTTTATATTGTAAAAAAAGAATAAATACACACAGAGTGAATTTAAATCGAGTGTTCATTATTCATTTCTAATTTTGATATGCCTAGCGAAGCAGGCATAGGGTCCGCTAGTTCTGTATAAAAATAAACTATACAACGCAGCTCACAAAATTTTCAACTTGAGCTCCATCTTATTTGCAGCTTTATTCTATGTGGAAATGGCCACCCATTCTTTGTTGCTGCTTGTCCCTTTCACCTACGACTTCTTTTCAATTCACGAGTATATCTTTTTTATGCCTTTTCTCTTCCATTTTTCCCTTCAGTATCAGCATCAGCTTTTAAGCGCCTTAACCACTTCAACACTCATCTTCAGCAGCTGCCATCTCCAACTCATTTACCCGACAATTTGTGTCATTAATATTAATTTTAATAACATTTTTCGATTACTGTTATACGGTTTGCTTTTATTATTTATTTGTTTGCTGCATCATCACATTTCAATGCTGCTGCTGCTGTTGCTGCTGTTGTTTTTTTGTACCACAATTACTTTGAAAGGTACTTAAGTTCAATGTGTTGGTTGGACGTTCGTAAGTACCATTGAACTGGACTCCCACTTTTCGACTTTTGCCTTCGTTTTAGCTACTCATTTTTTTCTAGTGAATTGTAATTAACTTCTCGTTTTGTTGTTAGTACGTAAAAGTGTTAAGCTTTGGTCCATATTAAAAAGGCATTATCCACACTCTTTACCTCGAAATAGATTGACATGCCTTGTGGGTATTGGTGGATTTTTTTCCTCCAACAAATTGTAGTACATATTTTGTGAAATTGTATGGCATTATTTACGTTGTTGTTGTTGTTGCTGTTGCGATTGTTGTTATTGCTTATGTGGCAATGATTGCTGTAGCTTGGCGTTTGTTGTTGCACAGCAATTAGCGTAAAATGGTATTTTAATTGACAGCTGTGGTCTGTTCAATTTTCATGTAGCCAGCTTTCAATTCAGCTTTTATTCAACTCTGTGTATGTAAACACATAAATGTACAAATACATATACATTTCTAAGCGTATTAAGTTTCCAGCAAACATATCTATTTTCTATATTTCTATGCACCAACACAAGCGTACTTATTTCAATGTGTGTGCGCTTGCGTGCGCTTCTGAGATAAACTGCCTGATTGCAATTCTGACAAGTCAATTTGTATGTATGCAGCTATTGTAGCGTAGTTGTTTTTTGTCTGTACTTATTTTGCCTTTTGCTTTGCATTTAGCAAATTGTTAAGTTTTTTTAAGAAATAACAACCTAACAATTAAGGTCATAGTTTTACATGTGTTCCACATCAGCTTTGAGCGCCTTGAGGCTGCAAGCTGTCGCAAGCATCTTCATTTGCTGCCAATTTATCTAAATTTAATGTGTTTTTGTTTTTGTTTTTGCATGCTTTTGTTTGCCCTTTCTACACTTACGTAGTTGCCTGGAGTTATAGAAAAATTCATTTGAAAGTTTTATTGTAGTTTTTGAAATGGAGCGTTCACTAAATACTTCACACATTTTTGCTATTTTTGTGTTCAGTGTTTGCAAATAAATTTGATTTGCTTAATGCTTCCTTTCAATTTGCTCGAATATTTTTATGCTTTTTCATTTTATTCTGGCGAAGAATTTTAATTGCAATTGCAGCTTTTCTGCCTTGGGGTTACTTAATTTGGAAAAGAATAAAATAAAAATTACTTTGTATGGTTTCAAAAATTGTTAAGGGCAAAACAATTTTTCTTAAGTTACTGATGGATGTTGTAAGCAAACCAAAAACCCTTTGTTACAAGAGTTGACTCTACTCGGCCCAATACAAAGCATACAGGCGAGAGTATAGAACAATGCCCGATTTTTTGGTTTGATAAAATTAAAGCCTGAGGCTTTTCTGATTTGCTAACAAGAAAAAAAGTTGAGAAGCCTATCTAAAAGTCAAATATATATCACGAAGTAAAGCCACATTTTAGTGAGATTTTTTTAAATTTTACTAAAATTAACTGCAGCGCACTTTTCGGTATTGCTGCAACTAAGAAACGAAGTGTAGGAAGTATTTATATTGTCAGTCTTTTGATATGCCATACATGGCGATAAAATGGTTATTTGCGTTGTTGCCACAAGGTTGCTTATTTGCGAAAATAAGTAATTGAATTTGGCGCTTACATCCTTTATTGGGAGGTTGGCCGAACTCTTCATTTTCTTTTTTATTGGATTCTGGATGAATCACCACTTTAACAAACCTCCTTCTCTAGAAATGGAAGAACCTTCACTTTTAAGCTGACTTCGAATGGCAGAAGATATTTTTTAGGATCTTTTCCATGACAGAAATACACTCAGATGCTTGCTATTGCCTGCCAAAAAACGTTCGGTATTAGCAACAACTTTTTCCATTATTTGGTGGTTTGGGCCCCAGGTTTCAAACGTGTGCAAGTTTTGTTTTAGTAGCAGTCATCCCTGGGCAGGCAATCAAAAACCTACGAAGGCATTTCTGCTAGGAAAAACTCTTCATAAAAAACCACTCGTCGTTTGGAAGCGGCATGGAGGAACCATTTGTGGAAAAATATTAAGATGCTTAGCAAAAATACCATAGGAAGAGGAGCTCGGACACATGCCCAATAAAGGGTGCCACTGATGACTATATTTATATATATTTGTGACTAAAGTTGTTCCGAAAAATTAGAAATCACATTTAAACAATCAATCGGAGCTAACTTTTTTTGCAGCAATTGGATTAAGACTTCATTCTTTGTAATATTTAAAATTTTTTTAAGGTCTATTTGGATCCAAAAAACTCCACTGGTAGAAGCAGAAATAGAGCGGCGTAGAGCGCACAAATCTTTAACACTGAATACAGATACGAGTACCACAATTTTTCATGTGGAGCTTTTCGCCATAATGGAAACAGTGGAAATCGTATCCAAAAGAGATTTCGAAAAAGAAAAAATTAAAATACTTGCGGGCCATCAATCAGTCCAGAAAGCCTTAAATAGCTTTATGTTTAATTTCTTCTTGCGTTAAGACCTTATAGAGTTTAACAACTCCCCGGGTTTAATAAAAACAACCTAAAACAGAAAACCAAAAAATGATTCAACTAAAAACCAGGGAATACTCACTCTAAAAAGTTCCAGGACTTTTATTCCAACAGGGAAAAATCTGCTCTAACCCTAGATAACACTGTGGAGCATTTACAGGCCACTTTGCCTGCTATAAACATTTCAATACAATAGGAAGGACTATCTGCCGTAGTTTATGCAGGTTATGCTGTGAGGAAGAAGAGTCCCTGGAACACTGAATCATCTACTGTGAAGCATTAAGCCACAGGAGACACAGGTTCCTGGCTCGTACCTACCAGAGGGTGAAGATTCCTTCTTAAAGAACTGGTTCGTTCCTCGCAATCCTAAATAATTAAAATTAAACATTTAGAGGCGTACAAAAGATCAATCCTGTCGCAGTGCATAAAGGCCTTAGCCTTACATTTTGTATGTAGATGTCTTTAAAGTCTTAAATATACACTCCCATATTAAAAATCAGCAAAAATTTATAGCGTCTTCAAACTTACACTTAGTTAAACTAGAATTTCATGGGCTATAAAACTGAGTACCCAATTTTTCTTTTCAAAAGTCTGAATAAAAGTTTTTAGGTTTTAATGAAAACTTGTCGAACTTTTATAAATCTTATAAAATTTTAAACTTGGATTATTATGGGCTTTGTTACAGAATTCATTTTAGGTAGGTAAGTAGGTAAATGGCCGAAGTACTACTCTGGCACACCCAAAGTAGCACTGAAACGCCGTTTTCATACCATTTTTAGACCTCTAACAGGCAGATATCTGTAGTCAGCCAGAGCTATTGCTGCAATGCAGAAGATTGATAGGATTTATGTTGGTGCACTGCCCACTGGCGTGGGGTCCCTAGGACTTTGTGAGTGCTCCGTACATTGTACTGGGAGAATTGATTTTATTTTTATAAAATAAATTTTAATTATAAAATAAATACAATAAATAAATAGTCAAACCTTGTGAATTTGTGGTGCCTTAATTATTTTTGAATATAATAATCTTAAATTATGTCTACTAAACAAACTTTTGATATTATAATAATTTACTATGTCTACAGTATAGTTCATTTCAATGCGCTTCAATACCTCCTTTTTCACATAACAGGAGCAGCATAAATTTAGGGTTTTACATTAGAAGCATGTTCAAAATTAATATTGAAGAAAGTGACACCTACTGGTGCAGATGTAGGGCACTGCTGAATAATGTAAAATCCTAATATATTCTTTATAAATTAATTTAGTGAATGGCATCGAAATCAGCTTTCACAAACACAAAGTAATAAAATCATAAAATAATTTTATTTGACATAGAAAATCTACACTGCCACCAGCAATGCTAAGCTGAGCTTAAAATTTATGACGAACTCGACTGTATACGTGTAAAAGTGTGTGATATTCTCTCGATGAATTGTGGAAAATTGACATAAATAAATAATGCGTTGGACATGTCCTGGTAACGAATGACCAGCACAAACTTACTGCACTGAGTGATCGCTTTAACGGGTCTGGGTGAAAATGAATATGAAATGAAAATGAATAGTGTACAAACTTTCTGCTGCGCATTACAATAATAAAACAAAGAAAGGTGAGTAAGTCATAAAAGCAATAAGACTAAAATGAAACACAAGCAAGGACGTGCACAGTAATTGGTTCGATGTCCAACTAATGATGTGCACCAACCTCTCATGCGCGTACCTGTGAATGTATTAATGTACAAATGTGCTTATTGAGAACGAAAGTCATTTAACTCAATTCTATGCAGATGGTCGATAGAATTTTTTGGCTAAAATATTGAACGGATTGTATTTAGGTGGTAGTAGACACGATGGAGCGTGACCATAATTGCTGGTACCGGTGGCCCAATTGTACAGCTGCGCATGTGTTTTTTGTACAGCGGAGATTACTACGTTGTTGTAATTTCAGCGCTGATTGCTTTCGCTGCTGTGCGAAGTGATATAAAGGCGCAGCGCTCAACACGACACGCACGCAAAATCTTCAACACGCGATATAAGATTTGCTGGCGTATGAGTGATGCACAAATGAAAAGCAAAGCAAATAAAAGACTAGCATACACACAGGCGCATATGCGTGTCACTGCCCCTTCCAATTCCTAATAGGGGCATATTTTTGATTGAATTGTGAATTATTAAAGCGCCATACAAATTGAAAACGCTAAGACTTGCAATTCGATTTACAATTCGTGCATAAAAATAAACCAAAATTGATAACAAGCATCTGTATGGTGCGTAATTGAAGACAGTCGAGTAGGCAAGGCAGTGAGAGACATTGAATGAATGGCATAAAGCGACAGCGCTGATTGGCAAAGGAAATGGCGGAGACAGTGGAAAATGGCATTTGCTAGTTTGAGAACAGCGTAGGGCATAGGCAGGAAGAGGTTGCGAAAGAAGCGGCGTAACGGAAATGAAATTGCCTGCGAATGCTGACGATTTATACTAACAAATGTGCCAGTATATAGAAGTTAAGGACATGCAAGAAAGTGAACTGGTTCAAAATTCGAGTGATTTGAGGTGCCTAGCGCCAGAAATTGACCCGATTTCTTGCCTATACTTTTAACCTATTTCGAATCATAGCTTTTGCTTCCTTTCAACTACAGGAAAATTACCCCAGACTGGTTGCACTTTGGCAACATAGTACCTTACATACAATAATATATTATATTTATGCTAATAGCCTAGGCTTTTAGAAGAAACAGAAAAAACTTTAAACTAGAAAAAGAAACTCCCATCAAAAGTGTACCCAATCAGTTGCTCCAAGAGTAGTTCGCTGGCTACAAGTGTAAGTTTATGCGATATTTGCCTCAGGTCTCAAGTCTCCACACATAATTGTAAGGATTTTCCTACAGGGCGCTAAATATCAATCTGTAGGTGTGTGTGTACATTCATCTGGTTAGGCAGCTTCTCACATTTGTATGCGCTATTTCTGTTAATATACAATAAATGCCATTTCGAGGCAAATATGCACACTGAGAAATGATTGTGTGAAAGAAAGAAAGGCAGAAAAGTAGTCAGCTTGATCGGGATTTTGTGTAGTGTTGCTGTTCATCAGTAGCGGTATACTTCTTATAAAAAACAATATCAACCTAGCCATTGACTTAACACATTTTGTATGCCAAGAAGTGTCGGCGGTTCCAAGACTGACTCTGGATCCAGATGTTTGGTTCATGTCGAAGCAAATTTGAACAAATATAGCTTTAAAGTGTAAAATATGCTCTGGTATTTCAAGGAGAGAAGTCTACAACGACGTCAGAGAAATAGCTTGAGTTGCAGTGGTTTTTTGTATTTTTATCCCAAAATTTTCTGATTTTTTCTTAGTTTTGATAAAAAAATGTTCATCGCCTTGCAGGGGTGATCGCTTTTCTGCATATTTTAAGAAAGTATGCACACGCTTACCATTGGATTCTCACCATGTACGCCAGCTAGTTTTACCCAATAAGGACCCATACAAATATGTTCGCCCACATATTTATTGATATACACACTTCAGCAGGAAAACATATGAGCGCAGAACAGACTCACTCAACACGGAAAGAAAACTCAGCCACACAAATGTTGTATGCAGTATAAGATGAACAGATTAATCAGAAAAACATATTCAAAGAGGACTAACGCAAAGAAAAAAAACGCAAAATACTATAATATCCCATTAAGAAGGCATACAAGCATACAAGCTGATATTGAACTTGTAAGTCAGAGAGGGGTGCGTATGAATACTATCGACTGTTCAGTATTGACTGGTTGAGCATAAGCAAGCGAGGCAAAATAAGGCAGCAAGAATTATAGTCCCGCGTAGAAGGTGGAGCTGCGAGCATGGAAATGTGTGTGCGTTTATACACAGGATATAGAAAATTTCTTCAAATATAATAAATAAGTATAAATTCCAGCTAAATAGCTGCTATTCATTGATAGTAATAATTTTCGTTACCGTGTAGAGCTTAGCATAGTGTGCTTATGCAAGGCTGCTGCTATTGTTGTTGTTGCGAAGTTCTCAATCCACACACGCTCAAATAGTCCTCTTTGCTTCACTCTTCCAGCAAATTGAGTGCTTGTTTGTTTCGTTAGCAATTTTTTTATTTGTATTTTTTTTTCTTTTTTTTGTTGTAATATTTTCTCATTTTCTTCTACATACTACTTCTTTTCTTTCATGCAATACTTTGTTAAACTAAATACCAAACATGCTTATGTGTTTGTGTGAATTTGCGCTGGTACATATTAGTCTGTTGCGTATACGCTCCGTACGACCGGGCACGTCAAGGTTGAAAATCGATTTTTATGATTGTATTTCAATTTGCAAAGCAATCATCAATCGGTGGGAGGAAGTGAAGTATTCTAGCATGTAACTGGAATGTTCCTTATATCCGTGAGGGATGCAGTGGTGTGTGTGCCTGTGTGGGTGCATGCATGGCATGTGCGGCCGAATAGGTAGCGACTATGTGCCGGTAATCGAGTGCCGGAGAAACTACGAAAAAGCACTTTAATGCTAAATCGAAGCATGCAAAGTTAAAAAGTTGCAGAATATTTCAAAATTTAGAGTTTTATTTAATCAAATGTGAAGTGTGTTTAACTAGTTTTGGCTTATGAAACGAGTGATATGGGGATGCACAAATTTTGGTTTTCATTATTTTTGGGTAGAGTAAATAGAAATTTTCAAGAGAAATGCCAGAGAGCTAAATGGATATAAAGAAATCAGAAATTGGAAATTTGCAAAAAATAATAAGAAACTTTTTTGAAGTATACTCGTTTTTATTTGCTAGATTTTAATACACAATTTTAATTCTTTCTAGAAAAAATGTTTACTTTTATTTTGAAATTGTTAAGAAATGTATTATTTAATTAAATTTAATTTTTTTGAACTGTTTGAATATTTTTTAAATTATAAATTGAATCATTTGCTTAATTTAAATTCATTGTATATTATATCAGAGCAATTGCTCAATCTAACTTTGTATCGAAACTATTGTTTCTTTATAAGTTTGGTTCCTCATTAATTTTTTTATTATTTCGTTACAAATATATATATTTATAATTTATTCCTTCTTTAATTTAATTTTTTTGAAGCATTTCAATAGCGGTTTTTAATTATCCATTTTTCCATTATCTCAGTTTTAATTCCTTCTTGCTTTTATTTTGTGTAATTGAATAATTTGCTTTATATTATTTAGCTTTCTTCAACAGTGTCAAAAATAAGTTCTCAAAAACAGTTTCAAATCATTATCAGAATTGATTCTAAATTGTTTTTTGAAATAATTGAAAATTCTTACTTTAGTTTAATTTCAGCTTTTCTAAATGTTTCGGCACCTTTTAACTTCAAATTTTCAAATTGTCATTGAAACATCTCATCAAAAGGACCAAAATCACTAGGAGACGCATCTTTGGATATTTTGCTCTCTGCACCGCCTTCGTGTCTATACTTTTTATTACAAGAAAAAAACAGTCGAACTTTTTATATTCAAATCTATTTTTTTCAAACTAAAGGCAATCTTAAGCGCATATCCTATTATTAAATTTTTCATTTAAAATAATTTTAATTCCTGTGTTAAATATTTCAAAATTTGATTTGAGTCAGTAGCTGAATGCATTTTATATCAACTAAACATCTATTTATAAAAGCAGGGAATTTGCAATATATTTTCTAGCGATGTCCCAATATTCTTATCCCTTTTAAAGCTTCCGCCTACGCGTAGTTTTGCTATCAATATCTTTTCTTCTTTATTGCATTACTCATTTCAGCTGCTCAATCAAATAATACACTCTAATGACTACCTTATTTACAACAAACTACCTTGATTTCTTATGCATTCAATTACGTGACACCCCTCACATTATACCTACCCTCCCATCAATGGCTTGCTGTAATAATATCCTGTCAATCGCAGTGCTGCTAGCAAAATAAAGCAACGAAAAATAAAAATTGATTTACTTCTCCGCATTTGACTTCATTATCTGCATACAAGTGAATGCATATACCCACACACATGCGTCTCTTAACACCACTACATAGATGTACATTATCCCACATAAGCTTACATAAATGCGCTTGTTTGCATGTGTGTGTGTATTTCAATCCACCCAATTTTGATTTAACAGCTTTTTGTACTTTATGCGATTTCGTGCTTGATACACACACACATACATAAGCGCATGTTTCTATATTTTTTCTTTGCTTTTAGTGTTTTGTTGCATGGTATTGGTCATTCTCTTGCACTTTTTTTATGCAAAAACGAAAGCTTAGGTTTGTTTGTACTTTCATTAAATAGCATCAATGGCAGTGTATTGGCCCATTCAACCCTCTCTTAAGCTGTAATCTTATAAAATGCCATCGACATTATTTGTGTATGCCTTTCTTTCGTGCCCTGCATACCCGCTTTGTGTGCACGTTTTGTCGTTTTTTATGTAATCCTCAAAGAGACCCTGCAGGAAAATCCACTTGCAACGCACTGGTGTCTCCTGGTGATCCCTTTTATATTCTGTCCTCTTATCGTTCTCGTTTTTTTCTTATCCCTATTCGTTTACCGTTTTAAGTGAAATTGCAGCCACTGCATTTCTTTTGATCTTCACTAAACAGCTACACCTTTATCATCCATTTACTCTCTCATTTAAGTTTTCTCTACAGGGTATTTGCGCAACATACAATATAAGCATTTAAGATATGTATGCAACAATCTATAGCAACCCTGTCGTCTATAAAAACACATACATACACACAGTTGCTATGAAGATGTACACAATTCTGCAAGTATTTGTGAATGGTCATTCAGTCACTTTCACAATTCTTTTTGTGTCTCAACCCAACACACCAGAGCCTTTCATATTTTTTCCTTCAAAAATAAAAGAACTCAGATTTTTGTTCATTTCATTGAAAATTAACCAACCAAGCGCCTAGGTGTATGTTGCATGCATGGCACTGTTAGAAGCGTGCAGCTGACCAATTCGGTCCGAGAAGCGAGGAGGGTTACATTCCATTGTCACAACAATAGACATTCAATTACCGGCCCACACCAAGCGCAGCATATCCAATTTATAGAATTATATATAAGTAAATACACACACATACATACATACATACATACATACATACATACATAAACGATGTTATAACAGCTGCATACTCCAGCTGCTCCGCCAACTCCTTCTCACATACACACACACTCACAATCAGTCTTTTATTGCAGAGAATGTCAAAGCCTTCCTTTGTATTTGCCACCCAATCCATTATCAGCTGCTTTCAATGGCTGCATGGCTCACTGGTTAGGCTGGTGTCGCATGTTTAATGCTCTTAATACTCGTTTTGTCCAGCCCTGAGTGAATGTGCGTGTATGGGTGGGAGCGTTGGTTTGTTTGGAATGGCTTGATCGCCTTTGAGCCAATGCAGACCTGGGTTTTTGCTATAACTGACAGTACACTCATACACACATACAAACGGCAATTGCGGATGGTGGCTAGTGTGCGTAGGTTTTTGATGGACAAGCAGGTTTCTTGCTCTTTTAATCACCACTTTAGCTCTATCCTGCACTTCTCTCAATTGTACAACTTTGGGTGCTTAAGATTGCTTGGTACAACCAATTTGGCAGGCGCTTAAATCAACATAGCTGTGCCACCTGTATTAGTCTGGGCATGCTTGCTTTTCATCAACATCTGCTTCTTTGCTTTGCTAGGCCCCTTCTGTTTTCACTTTCGTTGCTTTCTTGTATCTTTATTGGTTTGCTTTCTCTTAAGTTTGCCAACTTTTCTTTAATCGCCTTCGTCTCAGAGGTTTCTTTGGCCAACCATAAATAGAAAGGTATTGAGAAGCCAAATGGTTTTTTACGTTGTATTTCCTTCATTGAATTCCATTTGCATTGACTTGCCACTCTGACGCATATCTTTGGCTCTACTCTGCTTCTTCCTCATGGCTGCTATGCCCCTCAACTGTCGTATTTCCTGTACTTCATTGGTTGTTTATCCATTCTTTTGCTTTACTGATTCTTCTCGGTTTTCACTTCTGCAGCTTTTCCTTAGATCACCCACCAGCCTCCGTTTGCCTTGCATTCTACACGTTCTCGGCTATGTAGAAGTGCTGGAAATTTTTACACTAAGTTTTTTATTTTTATTTCTTTTTTATTCGTGGTTCTATTAGCGCACCGCATCTCCTTCTTGCGTCCCTACTTCAGCTCCCTTTCGTTGCTCGAATTAACAGACAGTCATTAACCATCTTCATATAAAGTCACGTTCACTCAATTGCTCGATCGTTCGCACTCATCCCGATTTCGTCATCTTGAATAATAGGACTATGACTTGTACATGTGCCGGCATCAGTTGCATAAGTGAATGTGTGTGTTACGCTGACCTCCTTGCCTGCGTACGTGTCAAATTGTTATGCGTACTCGCACTCACTCCTTCATCTTCACTCACTTCTTCTCACTTATTTTTACTTTCCGCATTCACTACTTAACAGCCGAGCTTGTTCTTATCCTTTCACTCCCACCATCGGTCGGTTTATTTATTTGTCACAAAGCATTAATGCAACGCCTGCCTGATTTCCTTCTCTCCACCTCCCACTGCTGTAGCGTGCAGCTTTTTTCTATGCCTCGTAATGTTTTCTCGGTAACGTACGTGTCTTTTTAGCGCCCTCAGGGGTATTGTCTAAGTAACATTTAATAATAAAAGTCCATTGTAGTGGCTATTTTCTATAGACCATCTTGTTATTTATGTTGTCCTTGTCTGCTATTAGCAGTAATGTTGCCATTTAACCGGAATGCATGGGTATGTGGGTATGTAATTTGAGAATTAACGGCATCAGCTGGTGCAACAATTTTTATTTCTTCTATGTACTATTATTATCGTCAGTGCTACATACAGATTTTTCATAACATCAACGAGCATTTGTTAGTTTATTTTCGTAGCTAATTTTTTTGGTGCGTCTTAAAGGCTCAGGAGGTATTCCGTAGGTATTACTGATATTTATTCTTACACCAGCTTATTTTTAAGAACAATAGCTGTTTTATGAGGATTCAGTCCCATTATTTTTTTTAAATGCTTGTCTTTGCTTTTGTCTGTCCTTTTGTTGACCTCGGATGCAAGAATGGTTGTCAACAGCGAAATATCAAAACCTTGAAAAATTCTTTTCTAAAAACGTTCACCCCTGGGCATTTTTGGCATGAAACATTTTTTTCTAAAAACCATTTGTCATACGGAGGTGACCTAAAATTTTTGAATACTTCGTTAGTGGATACGATTACATCCATGAAAGTTGTCCCTATCTTGCGCTAACAATTCACATTGGTTCGAAATTCATTATCGATGTGTAACTGCTCCGAAAATCAGGCTGGTTAAGCTTCGTATTGGTAACTCGAATGTGGTTCTTTATCTCCATGAAATCCAAATCCACAAAGACCATCCGGCCAAATCGCATACACTAGCCGAGTAGATAATTAACTCATCTCCGGTTTGTCTCTTTTCTAACAGCTCAAAATAAGCTTCCTAAGCAGCTCAACAGATGTGTCGAACACCTTTTCCTAAAAGGGTAATATTACGACCGAAGGAAACGAGTGCTGAATTCGGAAAATGCTCCATCTCCAGAGCTGGAGTTCATTAGATACCCTTCTGTGTATGCAATTATGGTATTATGTGGGAATCCATCCCAACTATTAAGAGTGCGAATTTGACTTTTTAGGAATGACGCACGGTAGCCACCTCCGGGAATTAGCTCCGCGAGTTGAGTATCAATATCTTTGCAAGGCTACTAATAAGACCACTTCTTTCGTCCCTTCTCACTGCAGTATTGAATACTGAATATACATCTAATCGAATAAATATACATATATATATACATAATAGGCGCGTACACCCTTTTCGAATGTTTGGCCGAGCTCCTCCTCCTATTTGTGGTATGCGTCTTGATGTTGTTCCACAAATGGAGGGACCTACAGTTTCAAGCCGACTCCGAACGGCAGATATTTTTATGAGGAGCTATTTCATGGCAGAAACGCACTCGTAGGTTTGCCATTGCCTGCCGAGGGGCGACCGCTATTAGAAAAATGTTTTTCTTAATTTTGGTGTTTCGCCGAGATTTGAACCTACATTCTCTCTGTGAATCCCGAATGGTAGTCACGCACCAACCCATTCGGGTACGGCGGCTAATCGAATAATCAGAAGAATAACACCCTAGGGGCATAATTTTCAACAGCGCAACAAACAAAACAAAAACTAGAGCTTATGCGAACGAAATCTATGACTATTCGGATTTATTCACAGAAGCGAGAAGTACTGCATGCGAAAAAGGAGGCTTCATTCTAAACAGTCGGCAGTTGCTGGTGTCTGGCGCATGCGCATGCTACTACTTTTTCATACTCAGTTTCGTTATTTAATAGTCGCATCTGGGCCGCTGTAGCCGAAAAGACTGATGAGTGACTACCATTCGGAAGTGTGCAAGCTCGAATCTTCGTGTATGAAACACTTAAATGATAGAAAAAGTTGTTTCTAATCGCTCCTCGGACCTCGGAATGCAATGGCGAACCTCCTGGTGCGTTTCTGTCATGAAAAAGCTCCTCATAAAAAATATCTGCCGTTCGAAGTCGGCTTACAATTGTAGGTCCTTCCACTTATTAAATAACTTCATGACGCATATCATAAATAAGAGAAGGAGTTCGGCCAAACACCCGAAAAGGGTGTAAGCGCCAATTATGTATATCACAATTTGCCTTTGTTTGAATATTATGAAATCTTACTCAAATGAACCTCTTTTTATGGACCAAACACGAAGTCGCAATTAGGTTTACCTGCAAAAGAAAAATATAAAGAAATATCGGATTAGTATATTTTTATAACATCCGGGTATAATACGAGGTGGCACAAAATTAATCACCCTAACGGAAGATTTGTAATTTTTACAAAGGCGTCGTACGTTAATCATATTTGACTATTGTGAATTAGGCAGCTAAGTTTCCATCCTCATTTTTTGTTTTGTTTTTTAATTGTCAAAAACAAGTTGGATGATTAATTTTGAGCCACCTTACTTATAAATATTTAGTAGGATTTAATAATAATAGCTAAGCAAATTTTAGTGTAAAGTAATTCAAGCTTTTCCCCGAATTTATAATGCCAAAGTGCCATTTGTTGCACTTCAGTACTTCAGTGGGGGAAAAAACTAGCTTTGGATTAAGACAATTTTATGGTTCCTCTACCACGTCGAGCTATAAAACTGCACTTGATTTTTAATTTCAACTAATGCTGAAACATGCGCTTAAATCTATTTTTAGTATATAATTAAAGTGGCATGAACATTTTATATTATCACTCAAATTGAAATACGCAAACTTGGCTTTAAAAACTTAAATATTTCAGATTTATCTATTTTAAAGTCTTCAATTTGCAATAAATATTTATATGAGCGTTCAACGCTCGTTCTTTTGAATCTATCTGATATCTGCGAGGCAATTAAATTTAGAATATTTATTCTCATCATTAAGAGCGCATAAAAACGAGCAACTGGTGTACGCGCGCTCGACTTCGGTGAAGCATTTCGCTGCTTGAGAAGCGACGGCGCCTGTGAGCGCGCACAGTTGCAGAAGGTTTTAAATTTCATTCAGCGCTTTTTGTGCGCACCAAATCTCAAACACATTTTGAATCCTGGCTAAGTAGTTAAAAGGTATCTCTAAGAGCGCGCGATCAAAATTCCAGATTTTATAGATATTATTTAAAACAAATAAATGGATAAATGTAAAACTTAGGTTAGGTTTGCTTGCTGTGGCAAGTGTAAATGTGTGGCTGTCTAGAGATACGCAATGCAAGGAAAAAATCAATGAAGTAAAACGAAAATTCAAAAAAGTACAAAAAGTTATGTAGGAAAACGAAGAAAATAAGTTGCTGGCGCATTTAAGCAGCACTTGTGGCAGTGACAAACGCTGTTTGCTAAGATATGCCATAAAATAGTGTGGCGACTGCCATATGAAATGCAATCGGGCGCCACAAAAGCAAGCATATAAATGTATGATTTAAATTTTAATACTATAATAAACAATGGCAATCGATATGGCAGTAATAAAAGAGAATCTCCATGAAGTAGCAAAAAGCAGCGCTTAAGCGGCGGAGGAGAGAGATAAGGAAGAACTCAGAAGAGTGTTCTAAAATGGCAATTGCTAGGGTTGACTGTAAAGGAGACAACACTCGGAAGACGTCGCTGTATAAGCATAAATTTTAAGTGAGTTGAAGGACATGAGTTTAAGGGAGCAAAATGCATAATGGACCAAGCATATGTGTTGGAATGGATAGGCCAGTGGAAATATATTAAACTTTGCTTTAAGTTGTTAAGCTTCGAAATCATTTAATGCAGCTGAAGCGCTTTTTACAACTTTAGTTAGGAAGGGACTTTCAAATACCTCAAAAGACTTTCAAAATACCCCCTCTTCTTATTCATTAGTTTAAAACAATATTTAGTAATTTAAAATAATTGCACTTAATATGACCTCCACACGAAATTTGAGGTAAGATATTGAGTCTTAAGAATTTAGGTCTTTCACTAAACTGAAAAAAAGTTAATCCGGGCTAGTATAGCCTTCATCGAAATCGGAAAATAAGAAAATAAAAATATTTTTGACAAAATAGCGTTATCTTGATCGTTGAACACCGAAAACCCACTAATATTCAGTAGTTTTTTTTTTGCATTAGAAACTGAAACTATTAAAATAAAATAATTTTGCTGAACCCGGCAGCAGTCCCTGAGTAACACATCGAGATTCGACATGATGAGGGTAAATATTTTTAAAACATTAGCTGCGGTATAAATGAGCTAAGAGTTTTAATTTTATATACAATAGGTATGTTCGATCAGCTCGCTAAAGGGCTAAAATACCTTCGATGTCATAAAAAGAATCTAAAAACGTTCTAAAAGTTACTATGGACACTACTTTTGAAATATAATATTACAGAAAAGTTAATTTTTTCAAAATTCTAGAAGCACCAAGAAGCGTAAGAAAAGCTCATGAAAGGTATTGCAACTAATGTAGACCCAATTAAGCCCGCAGCGAAATGAGATAACTTAAATTCAACTCTTTCCACACAACTGTTTCCATTTAAGCGACTTAACGTTCGAGTAAAAATTGAATTCATTTGGCAAAGTGTTCATTTTCATACGCTTTACCACATCCTACTGCTGCACTCAATAATTTTGACAGTTATGCAAATGATTGCTGAAAATGTGGCAGCATCTATGACAATCGTTTGCTTTATGCCACTTGGCAATCAAATGCTAGCTGCACCATTACTTGCTGCCAGCAAACACTTGGCAGCAATTTCGCGTCGCCTTTTTTGTTTTGCTTCCAGAGTTAAAGCAAGTTCATATGTATTAGTTTTGCAAATTTTCACTGCAATATTTTTGAATGCTTCGCCTTTCCACTAACCATAGCTAGTGCATACATGGCATAGGATAGCTAGCATAGCAGCGAGCTTGTGTTTGGTGCCCCGAGTGCTGCACTGAATTAAGCGAACTTT
This sequence comes from Anastrepha ludens, assembly GCF_028408465.1. Lineage (NCBI taxonomy): Eukaryota > Metazoa > Arthropoda > Insecta > Diptera > Tephritidae > Anastrepha > Anastrepha ludens. Next base: position 111,306,873 of record NC_071500.1, on the reverse strand, counting down.
GCTGTCTATTTTTCGAAAAATTTCCCTTATTATTTTTGGCATATTTCTGCAACCGAAATTTTTGGCGCAGTGACAATGGTACAAGACTCGAAGTGAAGCACTCAAGTTGCAAGGAGGAAAGTAGATGGCAAGTGGAAAAAAGCAATGAGAAGTCTTTATGTTGATAGGTGAAGTAGTTAGAATGCTAGTAGTCTTAGTGTTTCAAGGCAGTATGAAAAATACTCAATTCTAGATTGAAGTGGTAAGAAAAATGGTAGTTTATTGTGTAATAATTGCGGCTGCAATGCGACAGTAGAAAGGAGTTTTAAGTGGACTCAAATAAAATCCATGAAATTATTTTGCGTAAATGGGAAAACAATTTTTAAACAGGTGCAGTTTTGGACTATAAATGGCGTGTAAAGGGCACAAAAGAAGCATACAATCGATTCCAATTAAACTTGAGAATTGTTCTATTAGGCGATTGGGGCATATATACGAAGCCGTCCAAAGTGACGCCTGGATGTCAGTAGTGAATAATTCAATAAGTTTGAATGAAAATAGTGAAACCTAAAATAATCTAAAGTATTACATGTTTTATTTAAAACAAAATCTAGCTTGAGATTGGTACAGATTGCTTGCATGCGAAAAGATTTAAAAATAGCGAAGTACGACTCTGCTGCCAAGCTCTCAGGGCAAATGCAAAATAAGCTAAAGAAAGCTAGCAGCACCAGCCATCATTATTAAGTTTTCCAGTATTAAGTTTTAAACTATCTGAGGAATAACGTCGTAGAATTGTGTTAAAAGATGTTGATGTGATGATAAAAAAATATGCCCAGCAATAGGTAGACCTCAGTGCGCGCCACTTAGTACCGCCCTTATCTAAAGTTGATATCATAGCTTAGATGGAAAGCTGCAAAAACTCTGGTTCAGAATTAATAAGATTTTGCGAATTATGAATAATTTTGTTACTCATGTAACACCTTTGATGTGCTGAATAATAAGAAAATGCTCTTTCTATCGATTAATAAGGCAACAAAACAAAGGACACGTGGATAAAATTCGTTGAATTTACTTGTATCATTGGTTGGAACTTTCAAGAAAGGGATGCAGATCATACTAGTTCCCGACAGTTGCATTTAGTACTAGTGCCCAATTATTGAAAAAATGATGTTTTTGATACTAGTTCCCAACAGTTGCATTTAGTACTAGTGCCCAATTATTGAAAAAGGGTTGCTTTTGACTCTAGGTATCAATAGTCGTATTTAGTACTAGTTCCCAATAATTGAAAAAGGGACTCTTTTGATACTAGTTCCCAACAGTCGTATTTAGTACTAGTTCCCAATTGTTGAAAAAGGGACATTTTTGATATTAGTTCCAAACAGTTGTATTTAGTACTAGTGCCCAATTATTGAAAAAGGGACGCTTTTGATACTAGTTCTCAACAGTAGTATTTAGTTCCCATTCTTAATAATCGCAAATAGGATGTATATCATTCTAGTCTTCAGCTGTTTTGAAGCGGCTCGTGTGAAGCTCGAGATTGCCAAGAACGGTTGCATCTTTCATCACAACAACACGTTGGCTAATTTCTCGCTCAACGCGCAAAAGCGCAACGTGGCAAAAAATGCTTTTCATCGCTGCCGTACCCACCCTATACCTTCGGTATCTCCACCTGCGACTTTTTCTTATTTACCACGATAAAGGCCCAGCTAACCCATCATTGCGGCGTATGCGAGACCAAGTTAGATGTAAATTTGGTGCTGAACGGGTTAATCTCCCAATTTCCCAACTAACTGGCACTTTTTCAAAACTTTCAAACAACTCTCTTCCGCTTCGATTAAACCTTTTTTTGAATTCCTCTAATTACATTTTCAAAGCACAGGCACTCAGACTGGAAAGTTCATTGAAGTTCAAATGCACTTCGTGCACTTTATGCACATTTTCCTTGCACAATTATCTGGAAAAGTGTGTGATTATACTAACAGCGCTGAAAAGTATGCTGCATCATAAATATCATCATTTGCCATCGAATTGAATGCAAATCCTGCAACACTTATCTTACTCGTACTATTCTTGCACTGCATCGAAAATTTCGCTCAATAATTGCACAGTAAGTTCATAAATTCTGCAGTAGTAAGCTTTGCGTGCACACATACATGCGTACTTACGCGCACAATCGAATATAATATTTTAGTGCATACGACCATACGGCCTGTAACCCACTTTGGCGTGCATAATCCGCAATCGATTTTCTCCCCTCGCCCTCGCACTGCCGCTCTATCCACTGTTTGCGTACTTATGCATTTCTCATGCTTTTGCATTTGTAGTGCATATTTTTACGCTCATCAAACTGTTTGAAAATTTATAAAATTTCTATAAAATTCATACAACAATTTTTCACTGCATTGCGCGAGTGCACTCAGCTTTGCTGGATCTTCTCCCTTTTCGTGCGTCCACCCTCCACTCTGCTACTTTTGGCATATTTCACTGTAACAATGCACTTCTCTGCGCTGCTATCGCCTCGCCCCTTTTCAATTCCCCCAGCAACGTAAGCGCCATATTGAAATACTGCTTGCGAATTTGTTTTGGTATTAGTGCAGTTTGCATATGTTTGGTTGGGTAGCTGTGTGCGTGCGTGTGTCTGTCTGGGCTTCACTTCGTTTCGCTCCATATTTGCTGCATCATCTATCAATTTTTATTACACTCCAGAGTGTATCAATATCGGCGAACAATTTAGAGTAAATTTTTGTGCAAAAAATAAATAAAATACCAATAAGAGTGTATTGGATAAATATTGGGTGCTCGTGCGTGTGTACACCGGAAGGGTGATCGGTGGGTGTACGAGGGAATGCGAAGAAGTAAACAATGTGTATATGTATGTGTGTATGTAAATCAGGACTGTGTACGGCGCATATAATCCACTACTTTAACTCCCCACGCTCCTTACCCCCTACACAATTTTTAAGCGCCATTAGCATTGCTCTCTTTCATGCACTTGTTTTTATTTGTGTATATTTTGGTTGTATTGGTTCGTTACAGCTTTTGTGTATTTTGCACTTTGTATAGTTTTTGCTAGTTTTTAGCAACGCAGCGCTCAGCCGGTTGAATGTATGCTGCCAGCTTGCCACTTGTGCCACGTACACGCACACACTGGGACTAACTTAACGGCGCCCATATGCAAAATTTATGATGAATAAATACAAAGGGATTTTTTTCTGCTTGGTGCATGTGTATTAGTACTATTTGTTGTTGTATTGTGTTGCATTAAATACATCTGCATTTAGTACAAATTTCAGTATGCCTGGCTATACTAAGATTAAGACCACCTGCCGCCCCTCGCTACACCGCCGCGTTGCCCATTATTTGACTGGCAAAACTTTACTTGTTTATTGTTGGTTTATTTATGCAAAATTATTGGCAGTTTATCACAAAATATATGTTTAAAAAATATACTTAAAAAAATTGTGGCCCAAAGTCTAGGTTGTGCGCGTGTGTGTATGGATGGATGTGTTGGTGTGTAGCATGACTACTATAAAATGGATTTATTACGTGTATTGCTGTGTCCTGTGTATGCTATTTGCTTGCATTAAGTCAGTAGTGTGCAAAAAATTATACACCTGTGTGCAAAATATTAGTAGTGCGACATATTGCAACGTGTTGACTTAGTTTTTAATTAATTTTTTTTTCTTATAAAATTGTTGTTAGATGATGCAACAAAAACCATACATCATATAGTTACAACTCAGAAAAAAATTTTTAAAATAAAAAAAAATCAATAAATTTTCATCAAAATTTCAAACTTTAGTGTTCAGAATTTTTAGAGAAATTTTTAGTATGCAGTTTAATAGTCCACAGAATTTTGATATTATAAGGCATAGCTTTGAATTGATTCACAAATCGCATTGATTTTTGACAATTTGTTTTTTTTTTTTTTTGCTTTCGCTCTAGCGCATTTTCTCCATATAAAAAAAATTTCGAGTGTTCGTTATAATCGTCTGGAAACAAAAAAAAAAAGCCAAAAAGCAAAGCGATTTTCGAGCTAGCATCTTATTATACCAAAACTCAATGCCAAAACTCAATGGACTATAAAACTGAATATCTAGAATTTTTTTGCTTGAACTTTTGATGCAAAATTTGCTGAATGGTTGCAATTTTCAAAACAAAATTTTAATTTTATTTGTTTGATAGATATTTTGTATGGATATAGAGGAGGAGGTAAATGGAGTTGCAATGGAATAGGTCAAGTTACATTTACACAAACGTGAAAAATGACGAAACATTTATCAAATTCATGAAAGATACCTTCAATTTCGATTTTGCATCAGACGTTAATAAGTCAACAACACTAAGAGGCACCATCATCGATTTGCCTTTTTCAAGACACTTTACACTCGCAACACTCCCTTTCATTTCCTACTTTTTCTATCATCGTCCTATTCTCAACAGAGAAATGGTTCATTACCATGCACACAGGAAGAAGGCATATGCAAATACAAATATGTGAATTTATATACAAATGCGCATATACACACATATATATGCTCACTCAAGTAGGACAGAGCCAGATGTCGAACGTTGCCGAACGCGGGGGCCGATTGTGCTCTTAGTCGTTCGTTCCGCGCTCTCGCTTGCAGTTCAAGCACATCAGCTTACATTTGCGTACGGAATAGGTTCGTATATTTGATATGTCCATATGATTTGTATGCATCTTTACATATAGATTTGTTCTTTTCGAAAATGGCGCGAAATTGTATATGTATATGCATGTTTATATACATATATTAGTATACAACATATCTTATAAGGTATATGGTAAATATTTCCATAAATTTTTGCCTTCATATATAATAAATAAATTAATAATAATAACATTAAAACAATAGGTATTATTAACAAACCTGGTTTTATTTTAAATTCTTCAAGTAAATCAAATTAATAATAATCAATAAGAAGGCATATGCAAATACAAATACGTGAATTTATATATGTACATTTGCGCATGTACATACATATATACGCTCACTTAAATAGGAGAGAGCAAGATGTCGAACGTTGCCGTTCGTTTGCTTTGATCGTTCCGCGCTTTCGCTTGCAGTTCATTCAAGGTAACGGCAATGAGCAAGGTAACGACAAATGAGCAAGGTAACACTAATGAGCAAGGTAACGACACATTTTTTCGTGCGTGCAGCCTGTTAAATCGAATTATAAGACGTTATCACGTCAAAAATAAAATAAAAAAGATAAATAAAAATAAATAAATGGTCAAACCTTTCCAATAAGTATCGCTACGCCGCTATTATTGAGTACACAAGTGTACTTAAATATGCATATTTGATAACTGGAAGCATAAAAGTTTATGTCGCATACATATAAGCATACATACAGATATAAAAGTATATTTAGCGCATTCAAATGCTTTGATTTATCGATGTAGGGCATTAAAAACACTGAGTGGGCATTAAAAAAGTCTGTGTAAAATTTTACGGCTTTTGAAATTTATGCTCATAGGAAAATATTAAATTACGCTCAAATTTCTTGGAAATATTTTTAAGTAGAATGCTTTAAAAAATTGCTTAAATATTTAAATAATTGCCCGCTTCTGGCCAATTCACTTTTCGATGCGGATGCCACATGAAATTCTAAGGGAAAAGGTCCCGTAGAGCATAGCTTTAAAGTGAAGTTTCTCTGCTACAAATTTTACAAGAAACTATATTATCTTTAATTAAAACTAAGTTGGTATGAAGATTAATTTGCTCACGGTTTTTTGAATGGTACGAATAATTTATTTTTGGTATAAAATATTTCAAAAATTTTGCAAAAAAAATATATAGTATCAAAAACATTTTTAATGTCAAATGTAGCTTCAAAAAAGTTTCGAAGTATGCGAATAAAAAATAGAGCATAACTTCAAAAAATTGTATTAAGAATTTTCGAAATATTTAAAAATAAAAAAGTTATAACTCCAACAAAAATTTGGAGTGTAAAAGAGTACATAATTTGAAAAATATTATTAAAACATTTCAAAATTTTTCCAAAAAACAGAAATAATTACTTTTATAGTTTCAAAAAATTTTATTAAAAATTTTCAACGGTGTCCAACGAAGGGTTAGTAACGAGACTGATGCTGCTACAGAGGCGGTATGCATGGACAAATGCCAGTTACCAGCAGCCGTCTACCGTAAAACGTTCTTGTTCGAAGGCACTACCTTTAACTGCTCTAAGCCAATAAGAAGAGGCACAGTTAGTGTATGAATTCTTTTTGTTTTCTTTTTCTGGTTCGCCCAAAAAAATATTAAGTGCAGGAATAGAGTAATGAGCTGTTCTTAAAAGCGTCATAGCTTTTGCAAATTTCTTAAGATTTGCACATTTAATTTGCTTCCATGGGGAAAAAGAGTAAGGCGTAATTGCCTTAAATAGTCCCAGGTTTATCTATGAGTGACAAGGATTTTCTTATCGAAATAAATATTTGCGAATTAAGGACCTGTAGCGTACTCAAATACCGAACTTTAAGGAATCAAGTTTGAAAATCACTTTCAGATTTTTCTGCCAATTGATATTTCTTCTCCTCAGCAGATGTCAAGCCTAGAATCACTTCACTGCTAGTAACACACAAATCCACTTGATTGCTGAGAATAGTTGCAATTTGATTTATATTTGCAAGAATTGATTTTTTGCACTCTGAGGTAAGTTAGGAGAGTTTTGGAAAATTTGTTGAAAAACTGCTTCATAGCTTCTAGCGATTCACCTGCAACAGCATCCTCTTTGCTGCAAAACCAGTTAAATAATATATTTTAGAAATTTGGCTTGATAAATGGAGGATCAAAGTTAACTCCGACAAGTCTACCCATGTCACCTTTACGTTAAGAAAAGATAACTGCCCTAGAATATTTTTAAATAATGGTGTAATACCAACGAATACCAAGGTAACATATTTAGGAATGCATTTAGATCGACGCCTTACTTGGAAATCCCATATTAAGGCCAAACAAGAGCAGCTTAAAAATAAAACCAAGCGAATGTACTGGCTGCTTGGTCGCAAATCTCAGCTTAGTTTTGAAAACAAAATAAGACTATATAAAGCTATTTTAAAGCCTGTATGGACCTACGGTATACAGCTTTGGGGAACTGCTAGCAAATCGAACATAGAAATCCTGCAACGCTACCAATCAAAAACTTTGCGTGCTCTTGTTAACGCCCCTTGGTTTGTCACAAATGAAGCAATACACAAGGACTTAGATATCCCATTTGTAAAGAGTGAAATTCCAAACTTTTCTAGCAGATATCTTGCACGGCTGTCAAACCATGTAAATACGAATGCTATATGCTTATTAGACTCAAGTAATGAAACAATACGACTGAAGCGTAATCATATCTTAGACTTGCCATTACTCTAATTTAGCTGAATTAAATTATTTATTCAACACTAAATAAAAAACAAAATACATAAGTTCCTATATGAAGATAAGCAACTCATTAGTACAAATGAAATTTAATACATTTAAGATCAAATCTTAGAACAAATATCGTAATTTTATATGTAGTTTTGCATTTGTGCAAATACTACCGCTGCTATTAGATTATAAGACCTAGTTTGCTGAATATCATCATATTAAGATAGATTGCAAATAAAATATTTACACAAAAAAAAAAAAAAAAAAATCTTTTCTGTTTCTGCTCAGTACTGTCTTAATGAAACTTCGGAATGTCAGCTATCATTTTCCGAAGTGGTGGAAACTGAAGGCGATGCAATAATGGACCTACTGGTTTACCATGTAATGCTGCGGCCAATAATTTGAAAAGTCTGCTCTACAAATTTATTATTTTTCAAATTTTATATAGAGTATTTTAGAGTTCTCTCTTCTATATTATTTTCTAAGTGGACTCAATCTGTATTCTTAGTTAACTTCTTCTCGTCTTTTTCTGGCTATCAATGCGTGACATTTTTCCTTCCTCCACACAATTTTTCTAAGGCTCATGCAAATTTGATAACCATAAATCTATGCAACAATAGCAATAAATGCAACAACAATGCATACGCAATAACATCGATCAAATGTCAAAGTGACAATTGTGGAAATATCAAATCTGTTTAAAAGCTTACGATAGCGAGAAAAATTGGGAGAAAAAGAGAATTGAGAAAAAGCAAAATGTGCTTTAAAATCAGAGAATTTTCACACGTTCTAGTTGCAGATTGGAATGAAGTGAACAAAAAAAAAAAAACCAGAAGAGCACAAAAGACAAATAACAAAAATCGTTAAGGACCACAAGCAGCAACTGAAGAAGCTGCTGTCAAATGAAGTTTAAAATTGGAAGTTGCTTCTGCAGCAAACGTCAGTGGCAAGCGATCATACAACAATAAGTGCTGTCAAATTTTGTAAATGACAATTAATTGCTGGCCATTATTATGATGGACGGGCATACAATGCGAGAGCATGAAACAGAATACTACGAAGATATAAAAAATAATAAAAAGTTCAAAGCAAAAAATGGTCGAAAATATGGGTGGGTAGCGGCTAAGGTTTTCTGGATTTTTTTCTTCTCTTATTAATTTTTTTTTGGTGGGTTATTGCGTGACTCTGGTAAATGTGCGTTGGAAATTTCTAGACATCACTCATCTACCATTACAATTTACATACACAGCCTGGTTTGGAGTGGCAGTAAATGCTTTGAACAGAGACAGCGAAGGAAGTTTGACAGCTGCTGTGCCGTTGAAAAGTTTTCTAACAACCATTTTGTGGTGAGTTGTCGTTATAGTTTACTCATCTAAAACGCAAGAAAACCTACAGCTACCAAAGTGCGTATAATTTAAGTAACAGAAAAAATTTTAAGTTACAGGTAAATCGAAGTATTGACTGATAACAGAAGAGAAGTTGCCGAAATAGTTGCATGAGAGGTATACCGCAGTTGAAAAGGTGTATAAACACAGCATAAGCTGCTACTCGATATGCTGCATTTGCAAAAACAGGCCGAATTAAATTCTGAATGGAAAAATGTGAAATTAATGGAGTGAAAAACAGTCATAAGCATGTCAAATAGCGGTGGCTGGAAGGCACACGCTTGAAGTATTTCTGGGCATTTGAGTACAGCTTCGCTCCCTGTTAACGTTTCATTAAATTTTATTGTAAAACGAAGTAGCCAAATAGTGGCGAAAGAAAAAATTAAAGCAAAGCTTGGCAATAAAAGAGAATTAAATGAAAATGCGTGGTGAGTAAAACAAACAAAAGCAACTGAGAGACAAATTAAATATTTGTATCGATTGAAGTTCACAAGTAAAAAAAACAAAAAAAAACAAACATACTGGAAAACTTAAAAGTAGCGGAAAAGTGTGCAAAGCGAATTAATGCAAATGGAAAGAAAAAATTGAAATGAAGGAAAATTTAGCAGTACAAAATTCAATGTTGCTTGAAGCGCTGAAATGTGTGAAATCTGCGAGAAAAATACGTAAATAAAAAATAATAGAAATAAAAAAGAAAACATTTGCTTAAATTCAATGGAGCGTAAAATAAACGGGTGTCGAGTATTAGTGTATATATATATATATATAATTGGCGCGTACACCCTTTTTGGGTGTTTGGCCGAGCTCCTCCTCCTATTTGTGGTGTGCGTCTTGATGTTGTTCCACAAATGGAGGGGCCTACAGTTTCAAGCCAACTCCGAGCGGCAGATATTTTTTATGAGGAGCATTTTCATGACAGAAATACAATCGGAGGTTTGCCATTGCCTGCCGAGGGGCGAAAGCTATTAGAAAAATGTTTTTCTTAATTTTGGTGTTTCACCGAGATTCGAACCAACGTTCTCTCTGTGAATTCAGATTGGTAGTCACGCACCAACCCATTCGGCTACGGCGGCCGCGTATTAGTAGATACTGAGCGGAAATTTAAGTGTTGCAAATAGAAATTAGTAGCTCCGTTTTGGCAGGCGGTTTTCGGTCGCGCTTCAAAAAAATAGCCTTCGAATTTTCAACTTCATCTGCTGTTTAAGCCAGCTGAAGTATATTTGCATAGAATGACGCGCGGATCCGATTCGATAAAAAATGAGTAATAAAAAAAACACAATTAATAAATCAAAATTACTCTCATTTGTCCAAAAGCGTCCACTCTATCTCTAGAAATTTTGGTTAGAGCTCCTTTCTAAGTTGGTATAGCGATTGCATTAAGGTTATTCAACAACTCTGAACTTTTGTATGGACTACCTTACTGAAGTAAGGGGGTTTTGCCAATGCTTGCTATGAAATTATCTACCAGATTATAATAAAAATGATTTCACAATATAGTATATCTGTTTTGTATGATATTGTCATTTTAGTTTCTCAAGCTCTTAAAAAACTCCCGATAGTAATGCTATTTGCAGTTAAGCAGCTGTGACTGTATGACTTTTTTCATTGTTTTTGGATATTCAGCTATATTTCTTCAAAAGCGCAAAGCCAAAAACTCAACCAGCCGCTAAATTTAATTTTCTTTTTCAAAATTTAGGTTTAAATTTACACTTTTAGTTTTTAGTTTTCCACTCCGGAAGCTGTAAGCGCGTCCCACTAACCACGCACAAGAAAAGCGTGTTTGCGCACATTTCCAGCTGGAAAATTACCAACATAAATAACAAAAGTAATGCGATTTTTACACGCCACTCAGCGCATAGGCCATTAACAATCAACCGGCGGTGGAAGACTTAAAAATACTACATACACTCTGCCACTTATACACATACATACATATGCATGCACACACATAAGCAGCGGTGTAAGTGACTTGCCGACCGAGCAGTCAACAGTTAACACTTGTACGCAAGTGTTGTAAGTTTCCCGATGGCACTACAGCTATCGAATTGCCTATCTGCACGCTGACGATGGCATTTAAAGTCAGTAGCCGCCGTCGCAGTCACTTTATTTCGCGTACCAATAGCAAGGCGAGGATGGCATGCAGTAGGCATTGAGCATAAAACTGCTACTTAAAAATATTGTAGCAAATGTGCGCTGTGTGTGTGTATGTATGTATGTATGTGTGCCTGTATATAGTAACTGAAAAGCAGACACAATTTTAAAGCGTTTTTAATGCCTTTTTATGAGCATTAAGAAAATTATATTTATTGTGTTGACATTGGTGGCGCGAGTAGCACAAGTGGAGTTAATTTTCAATCCTTAACTACATGCATACACACACACACCCACTCACACGCGCACACGTTGAGCATCAGCGTGAAGCACGAAGGAGGTAAATCTTGCTTTCTCTGTTCAAAAACCTTGCCTGGCTGATTTTTTCCATGTTGCTAAATAGCACTTTAATTTATTATATTGTAACACAATGTCTGCATGTGTGTGTGCAAGTACACGTATACAAGCAGTTGTATGTAATAGGCTTTTATAGGCTACAAAACAACTCCTTTGAAATTGGGTGATTCTGTTAAGCTACTGCTGCTGTTGCTGTTGTTGTTGCTGAATTAGAAGTGTGTGGGTAGCCGTTTCTTGAAGCGTTGTGCCAGAAGCAGGCTGGCGTGTACTCGTAAATCTCGATCAAGTTGACATTACCGTTTTTCTAACTGAATTTAATTAGTTAGCGAAAATTTTGCAAGCGCTTAGCGAATTTTCTCTCTCTTTTTTGTGACTCTTTGCATTTGACCTGACAGGCGGATATGGAGAAAGGAGCGGAAGATGCATGCCATTAAAGTGATTTGATTTTGGTAATTTACTGTAGGGATTTGGGGTCGTCGACTTAAAATTCATTTAGCTAAGAAGTTATTAAGCTGCAAATTTATTGCGCTGTACCTACATTCGCTGTGTAAGACTTAACGGACCTAAAGTTGAGTTAGAAATTTATAGCGAAAGCTATAAGAAGAGGAAAATTAGTGTAAACAGCAATAAAATAATTAAAAACTGGGTTTTGCATTTTTAATTAGAAAATCAAATATTTTAATCATCTACGACTATTTTATTTCCTTCAGCGTTTGACTGCAGTAAGCCTGCAGTAAATTCTGCTTCAGCCACTTAGGCTTAGATGGATGTGGCTGTTGAGAAAAATCGCATGCATTGCTTGTATAGAAGAGTGAGCTGATCCATAGTGAAGCCATTAAAGAGGTCTTTGAGCAGCTTTGTGCTTCCTTTGCTTTGTAATAAAGCTTAGCTACTAAGAGCGCTTAAAGAATTCTCTAAATGCTATCCAAATCTGGGTGCGATAGACATCCAGAAATATTGTTGTTTATTATTGTGTCGATTCTTAGCAAAAACAAGAGTTTGTCAATACTTCAACTATCGCTTTATTCCGAATTAGAGCAGGAAAGTATGCTCAAGCTATTGAATTAAAATTTAAGCTTCAACTTCGTCTCAGTTTCGAATACACATTGTATTGATATAAACTCGAGTTGAAGAACTTTAAACTTGCAGCTCATTTCGACTGGTCAAGCGAGAGAACTAAGCTAAAATTGATGAATTAAAGTTTTATCTTCAAATTCGTCTCAGCTCCATGAGCTTAATGTTAAGGTGATCGTATTGCAGTGAACTCGAGTTCAAAGCGTTCAGAAAGCAATATGGTAACGATTTTTCAGCTGAAATTTTAGTAAAAAACTTAAAAATTTTTTTTTTTTTTATTTTAAAAAGCAGTAAAATTTAAATTTAAATTTAAATTTCGGTAAAATTAAAAAAAAAAATTTTATAAAAAAACTTATATTTATCTTTACTTCTTTTATTTTTTATTTTTTTGCCAGAAGCGATATCAACAAGCAATGGTGTAGCGACTCTTAGCTGAAATTATATTAAAAAAGTGAAAAAAATTGTTTCAGAAAGCAATTGGATAACGATATTAAAAAAAAAACATTAAAATAAAAATTGCAACAAAAATTTTCTGGAAGAAATTCGGTAACGATATAGTGGCTGAAATTTTAATAAGCAGCAGGCGGCCGCCGTAGCCGAATGGGTTGGTTAAAATTAAGAAAAAGTTTTTTCTAATAGCGGTCGCCCCTCGGCAGGCAATGGCAAACCTCCGAGTGTATTTCTGCCATGAAAAATCTCCTCATAAAAATATTTGCCGTTCGGAGTTGGCTTGAAACTGTAGGTCCCTCCATTTGTGGAACAACATCAAGACGCACACCACAAATAGGAGGAGGAGCCCGGCCAAACACCCAAAAAAGGGTGTACGCGCCAATTATATCTATATATATATATATAATATATATATATAAATCATTTATTTTTTAATATCAAAATTTAAAAATGAAATAAATTTTTTTCTTTTAATAAAAGAAGTTTTTAGTTTTTTTTATTTTTCTCGTTCTGTTTTTATTATATAAATTATTTTACTAAACAAATTTCAAAAATATTATTTCAGAAAAAATGGATAAAGTAAATTTTGTAAACAGTTATAAAATAAAATTTTTTTATTAAAATTTCAACATTTAAAAACCAAAACAAACATTTTTATTTTTTTCATTTTTATTTTTTTTTTAATTTTAGTTTTTTGCAAGAGGTGCTGGCCAACGGCAATGGCGTAGTAATTTTTTTGCTGAAATTTTAATACTAAAAAGAGTAACGATTTTTTTTGAAAACTTGGAAGGCAGTTATAAAAAATTGTATTTAAGAATTGAAGTTGAAAAAGAGTTGAAATTTATTGAAGAAAAAAAAAATAGAAAAATACAGCAACAATACTTTTCATTTAACACTTCAAAAATTCAAATAAAATAAAAAACAACAGTAAAACATTTCTCACTTCAAATCCGGCACTAACTCACTTCGTTTAATCTGCAACAAAGACAACTTAATCTTCAGCTTTTTCTTGAAAATCCATTTACTATAATTGCCTCGAAAATTAAGTAGTTAAAGTTTCAATAGAATTATTTAAACAAACAGCGAAACTTTTACACTTCATTTCTTTGCCTTCTTTTACTTTACAGATTCTCAACCCTACCAACAACAATTATTGAGCGTCCGATATCGATCTGCCCGAAAACGGCAGTTTTATGCTGCGCTGGCTGGTTTACACCGCTAGGAAATGACACAGCGAATCGCGCAGGCCACGGCGAAGTCAGCAACGGCAGACAAACAATTACCGCACCAACAGACATTTTTCAATATCATTTTACAATGCAACAAAAGTGCGCATGCAACTGTGCTTTCCATGTTATCAGTGCGACACCGATCTAACACTCCGCACCCAAGCCGCTGCATGCAGGGGAGGCAAGAAAGAAAGTAGTTGAAGAGCTGCAACTGAAGTTGAAGGAAACACAATGCGGTAGCGGGAAATAAAGGAAATAAAAAGAAAATACAACAACAAAAATAATACATTTCGGTTTAGCTGCCGGTACAACAAAAACAACTTGGCTTTTTGGTGTTGGCTAAGCGTGTGTCTTCATTGCATGGCACTAACCGCTGCAAGGGTGTATCAAATTCGACGAACAATGACATAGAATGCGCAGGCAGCTAGCCGATTCTATTAGAGCTACGTGTGTTGGCTTTTCTGAAAATTTTAAAAATGTTTTATTTGCTTTTTTCGCTTTGAGTTTTAATTTTTTCCCTTTTCCATTTCTACTTTGTGGTCACTTTGATGCAGTAATCCTAAAGCGCATGTATGTATGCATGTAAGTGGGTTCACATGGCGGCGGTATACAATATCAAGCCGTCATGTTTTTGCTGAAAATGAGTGGGACGCGTGCTCCTTTGCTGCTGCGATGAAGTTTCGTGCGTTGGCTGTCTGCTGTCCATACAAACGTAAGTAATGAATACAGTTGGTTTTGTTGTTGTTGTTATTGATGTTATTTTATTTAAGATTCTTTGTACGTTAGCTATTTGTGTAAATTGCATTTGGCATTCCGTTTAAAAAGCGTGAGATTGTAATTTTGGATTCTTTAAATCTTTCACACAAACCTAAGGCGGAGCTGTAAAAGGAATGATAGTAGCTGAAGTTAGAGCTGCTAGCGTAGAAATGCGAGCCGGTAGCGAGAAATTAATTGGAGTGAAAAAAAGAATGTGCATACAAGAATATTTAGAAGAGGCAAACAGAATTGGGCAAAGAGCGAGTTAAGGCGAGTGCTGCTGGAAGGTCAAAACTAATAAGTAGACTTTAGAGCAAATAAAAAAGTTACGATGCTTGCAGAAGTTCGCTAGTGTGACTGTTAGTTAACAGGTTTTGAACCACAAAAGTGATATCGATTAATTAAGTGAGCTTCCTGGATAGACTAATTCTGTCGCTTTCACTCTACGTTACCTGACTTATTTAAGCAAAGCTCCTTGCACCGAATTAGATTTTCATACGTTCAGGATTTATTCTCAAGCGACGTAAGAATTATAATTGAGACATAACTCACAAAATTTTGTTACTCCTAAAGTGATATCTAGAGGACCCTGCTGATTCGGCTAGCCAGTAAGTTTGCTTACAATATGCCACGTGTTAGTCACGAGATTATGGAGTTTGCGAGTTTATTGGCTAACCTACTCTGATTCACTATAATATGCCTTTACGTCCGCTTAAACTTCCACCTCTGTAGCTTGCTTAAACAACCCTCTCTCCCGTGCCTCTCTACCGCGAGCAGGTTTGAAACTTAACTCATACGCTGTTGTGGTTGGATTGCAATTCTCAACTTACTTATAAAATATTGTTAAATGAAGCAACATTGTTGCTCAACTAAAATGTTTGTCTGGAGAGCGATTTATTTTTGTTAATTATCTTAAAAAAAAATTGTCAATGAATTTTCTAATGTAGAATAAAATTCTAATTTAGTGTTAGTCCACAATTGCCGATTGTTTAAACAAAAAAAATTTTTGTAACTCTAAAAAAAACTTTTCTAATTTAAATAAAAAGTCGAATTTAAAAAAAAATCTCAATAAACAATTAGGTACAATTCTAACCTAAACGTTTTTTTTTATTTTTTCTGCAAATTGTTTTTGCTCAATCGGGTCCGAAATTTTCTAATTTAAACAAAAAATGTTTGTAACTCTGAAAAAAAAACAGAAATTTTTTAGAATTCTGCCTTAAAGTTGTTTTTAAACTTTTCTGTAAAATCTATGTGCTCAAAAAAATTGTCTTTGCATCCTAAATAAATTTCGTAATGTAAATAAAAAAATGTAATTTTAGAAAAAATTTTTAACCAATCAAGCTTTTACAACTCTAACTTGAACCCCATTTTTTTATTTTTCTGTAAAATCTATTTTCTCTGAATGCAATCCTCCTACTAATTTTAATTAAACATTTAATTAACTAATTATTTTGAATTAAATAATAAAATTAAAATTGTTTCAAAATGATTTCTTTTAATTTAATAATAAAAATAAAATTGTTTCAAAGTGAATTTTCTAATTTAAAAAAAAATTTAACTTAAAAACTTGTTTTTAATTGTCTTGCCTTTTTATTTACCCTGTAATGAATTCATGCTTTAGACTCGTACTTACGCTGCAGTGGTTTCAAATTCTAACAAAGTTTTGTAATTAGAACATAATTTTTCTAACTACATTCATTTTTAATTCGTAGCAACCTGCTCATGTGCGTGGTTTAGAAAGCCTTTTAGTTTTTTTGTTTTTCCAATTTCTGTGACTGCAGATTGCCACGAGTACTTCCTGGCACAACTTAGTTAGAAATCAAATTATTTTTTCTAATTAAATTCCCAATTTTTCCACCCAGCACTTTTTATGTTAACAAAACATTTAACGCACTTAGTTCTAGATTTTAAAATTTTTTTTATCAATTAATTAATTGAAGCTTTCTCCTCAATTTCACTTTTCATCAGCCAATTAAATTTTGTTTTAAACTAAAAATTTAATTTTCAATTTTTGCGCAATGCTTTGCACTATTAAGAACTTTTCGCCAGCATCCCTTTTCAATTACCAGCACCGCAAAAGCAAAAAACAAATCCTAGCGCAAAGAATTAAAGTGAAGATATAAAAAATAATAATTACACCGCTGCATAAATTTTGGCGCAATAGCGCAATTAAAACTGCGTTTTCACTCTCGACGCATGCAAATTTTGTGCATATTTTAGGGCGAGCCAGCAGCTAGACCACGAAATATTAATTAAAATACTGCATAATTTTGTTGAGCAGCAGCAGACTGTGGAGAGTATGCAAATGTTTCAAAGCAGCGAAAAGAAAAATGCAAAACAGAAATGCAAAAACTTTGCGAGACTGAATATCGAACTATTACAAAACTTGAAGGCAAAAGAAGAAAATAAACAAAGTACAAAATAAAATAGCACACTTTCTCGCTAGTGTGCAGTCTGACAAGGCTGCTAGGCTACCCGCAAACGCTGCGCATGTGAGTGAGTTCACTGCAACAGCTGGCAGCACAGCTCGCTACACGCGTGCTAGCGCCAGTTGGTTTGTTGGTTTTGACCCCACTTAAAGCATAAGTCAGAAATAATTTTGCGGTGCAGAAAAGTTTGCCCAACACCAGCACACCAGAGGCACATACATACCTACACACATACTTTTTGTATCATTTGCATTTCATGCTGCTATCAACTTAAAATATTTTTGCAGTCATCATAATCCAGCATTTTGCAAGCCGGCAACAGCTGCAGTGGTGTGAGTATGCGTGTATGTGTGTGCGCGTCTGAGAGGTGGCACTATGGAGCAAAAGTGTGGCATTGGCTGGCGCTTAAATGGCGTGAAGGGAGGAAAAGTGTTGCTGAAAGTGGTATTGTGCTTGTCTGGAGACAGCGACAATGCCAACGACAGTGACAAGCGGAAACGGATGTACGTATGCAAAAGCAAACACACTTACAACACACACATACACGTTTGCTGACTTTTTGCATGGCTTACTGGTTGCATAGTGTGCGTGTATATATGTATTTGTGTGTGCTTTACAGTGTCTCGGCGCTCATCCGGTTCAAGCACCTAACAGAGTCCGCAACAAAAGCCAAGTGTTGAAGCCAAAGCGGAAAGGAGGAAAGAAAATATGCGGGAAACCTACAGGACAGATGGTGCGACCACATAAAAGCTACTGATAAGACTTAATGGTCACCATTGGGTGTTTTAAGCCATAAAAGTTAATAAAAGGAAAAAAAGCGCAACAATGCATTTATTTTAATTAATTTAAAATTTCTTTGAGGAAAGCTTGTTA
Organism: Anastrepha ludens; assembly: GCF_028408465.1. NCBI lineage: Eukaryota > Metazoa > Arthropoda > Insecta > Diptera > Tephritidae > Anastrepha > Anastrepha ludens. The sequence continues at coordinate 111,288,862 of NC_071500.1, read as the reverse complement.
AAGCACTCGAAGTAATTTGAAGGGGGACTGATTAATTTCATAAAAACAGGAAGTACATGGGTGGGTTATATGTATATATACATCCATACATACTTATATACTGCATTAAATAACTGTGGCATGGGGACTTATCGAAAAGTTGTGCTAATTTAGTTTTTATGTAGTTATACCTCATTCTCTGCTTCGAGTGTTCGTGAACCGCTGCTTGAGACGCATTCTACGTATCTGTTGGCCAGACAACTAGATATCTAACACCGAATTGCATCGACGATACCATCAAAAACCAAGTGCAACTGAAATAAGAGGACGTAAATGGCGATGGCTTGGCCACACCCTATGCAAAGGTGGCACTGAAATTAGCAGACAAGCGCTGGACTGAAACCCCCAAGGACAGCGCAGAGGAGGCAGACTTAGGGGCTCTTGGCGACGCTGCATCGGAGAGGAATGAAAAGTCGTGGACAAAACAATGACCTGGCAGCAAGTGAAAACTATATCCTGGAATAGCAAAAATGAAAAAAATTTTACTTTGGCCGTATGCTCCGCAACGGAGACGAAGGAATGATGATGATGATGATACCTCATTCTCCTAGAAAAACCATATAAATCCAGCTTTTAAGCTCTGTGCAAATAAAAACAAATCAATAAATTTATTTTAAAATTTCAAAGAATTTAATCAGAGTTTTTAGAAAAATTTAGGGTATGGAGCTAATGACTATTAATTAAAACCCCGAATGGGTTGGTGCCTCATTACTATTCGGGAGCGCATGGCCTTGAATCTCCGTACATGTAACAGCAAATAATAAAAAAAGTTTTTCATAATAGTGGAAGCCACTCGGCAGGCAATGGCAAACCTCTGAGTGTATTTCTGCCATGCAAGAGTTCCTCATAAAAAACCATTTGCCCTTCGGAGTCGGTTAAGTCTATCAAATTGACTAAAGAACTACAAATATCATAAATAATATAAATAAATATATTTGTAGCTAAAAAATTCTGAAAAAATGTAAATGTTTGAAAAATATAATAAAGAACAAAACAAAAAAAAAAAAATGATTCTAAAAAAATTAAAAAAAATATATTGCAAAGAAAGTATAATCAGGTAAAAACGTATGATCTATTTGAGCAAAGCAAAAAGTAAAAACTTTTGATGACACAAACCCCAGGTGTCACTGAACGAAAATCAACTGAGAGGCAAAAATAGCTGCATATTACGGTAAAATTAGTAGTAGACAGTGACTTGTGGCCAGCAAGCGTTTGCTGCAAGTGCGAGCAATAGCCAGCCACCAGATTGTCGTAGACAGGTAAATGTGGTATCCCTGGCTGCCATCGGATGGGCGTCTCACATGAGTCGACTGCTCGAATTGTTTTTATTTGACATTTTAGTGCTGCCCTGGAAATTTATTTCGGGTTTTTGTTTTTGTTTGTTCAGTTGTTGTTATTTATGTGAATATAGGAAATTTTTGGTAAATTTTGAGTGAAATATTTTTTTGTTTTGTTTTCTTTCCTAAATAAATTTTCATTGTCTATCGAAAAGGAAATGGGACAAAACTTTCCCATTTCTCGTGTAGCTTTAAGCTTAAAATAACAGTAATAAATATGTTTGTGTGCGCAATAACAATAAAATCACCAAAAATGTAGCTCACTTAGCTGAGCCATAAAAGAAACAACAAAGCTGAAAAATTATGTAAACTTTTACAACACTGAGAAATTTTAAATTTCACAAATTTTTCGAAATTTTCACTTTGCTATGCTTTCTCAATACAATACGATTTTTTTTTCAGTACAAATAACTTTTATAACGTTTCCCTGTTTTCTGAGCAATTTTATAAAATTTTATTTTCAATTTTAATTTTTTTATTTTTCATACCATTGCCGCAATCTCTGCCTCACGGAGAAAAAACAAATTGCCACTGCAATGACATTAGCAAGACGACGAGGCAATGAGCAGAAGCAAAAAATAAACTAACTACAACAACATATGTGCACTCACACGCACAATCATTAGTCGGACGTAATGCACGCTGTCTGTTGTTTCCTCATTTCTTGCGTTGTAGCTGCCACATTTCGTGGAAAATTAATTGTGGTTTTTATTGCGCGACATATTGAAATGTGTTTATGCAGCAGCAAGTAAGTACGTTTTGTTTGGTTTTTGCTTGCAACACATTTCAAGTGCTGCTGCATACATAAATATTGTCCACATGCAGTTGATCAATTGCTTTCCATTTGCATTTTGGAATTTTTGGGCAGCTTAGGGGAAGATTTTGGCTCAACATAACTTTATACGCATCCACACATACGTGCATGTATGTGCCATTGTTCTACGCTCACACTACCGCATGCTTGCCCCACTTGTCACATAGCCTCTCCACTTCCTCCATGCCTCCTCTGCTCCAACATTTTTCATTCAATATTTATTTATGCCATCGCTGTTGACATTCGAAGACGTGGTAATGCTCCCCAGTTTTTTTTATAGCACAACAACAACAAATGAACAAAAACCAAGTATCTTAAAACAATAATGACAAATGCGGTTAATGTCAGGAAAATTTGTCTTGAACGGAATTATATAAAGATGCGAGAAAAAAAGAGAATTTCGAGTTGAGTGATCTTGAGTTTTTGAAGCTGCTGAAATAGAAGGAAAAATTCAGAAAAGCAACGCTGAGTTATGTATTTTGCTCTCTCACTCTACCTTTGCTTTGCCTGGTAATTGCATTTGCGCTTCCCTGCTATTGTTTTTCTGCTAGTTAACTGCAGCCAGCATCCCCTTCCGTTTTCTCCAGCAAGTTTATTTTTGTTTCTTTGCTCTTATTTTTACAGTTGTCAATACAAATGCCAACAAACAACGCAAACGAAAGCCATCGAAACGTTAGATAAAAAGACTTTATGACTTTACGCTCACTCCCCTCGTTTCACACTTCGAAAGGTAATTTAAAACGCTTTCCATGCAGCGCTGCAATGCCGCTGACAATTAAAAGGAATTTGTTAATTAGCTGTTAAAGTCAATTATGCGACTTTTGTTGGCACTGTGACAGTCAGTAATATTCAATAGGCGTAATATTTTGGTATTTGACAGATTACATAGTTGATTTTCATATTTGTTGTATTTTAGCTTTTAGCGGGGGACACGATATAAGATAAGGGGGAAAAAATACCCGCTTTGATAATTAAAAAGTTCATGCAAAAGTAAAAATATGTTATCTAATGTTAACAATGCAAAGAAGCATGCATAAAACTGCGAGAGTTGCCAGATTTTCCACAAACTTCATAAATAAAAAATAAGATAAAAATATTATAATAAAAAATAAAACAATTACATGCAAACAAATCTTTATTTTTTCCAGGACTTCAGCGTAAATAATAAATTCTATAAAAAAAAGCAAAATTTTAATGTTTTTAATATTAAAAAATATAGTATTACTTTTATTTGTTTCAAATTTTAAAATACAAATTTTTTACAGTTTTTATTCTATATTTATTTAATTTTGCTTAAATACATATAGTGATACATATCATCATATGACTCATCAAAAACGCAAGAAAAAAATCGGATAAAAACTTAAGTAAAACACACAAAAAAAAAAAAAACAATAAAAATAAAAAATTCAAAACTAGTCAAATTAATTATTTTTAAAACTTAAATTTTTACTAGCTTTGAAATATTGATTTTGATGATTTTTGAATAATAATGTAGTATAAAGATTTTTATTTTGTTTTTTTTTTTTTCTTTTCTCTTTAATAGGGTTTTTAATATGCCTAGAAATATTAAAAAAAAAAAATATTTTTTTAATTTTTATTACATTTTTTTTCTATTTTTATTTAGTTTTGTACATTCAGAACGAATGCACGATTTTTTACCAGGAGAATTTCGTAGATTTTTGTATGTTGTTTTAATATACAGATTAAAATTTTATTATTATTTTTTTATTGTATCACGAAATATTTCAAAACTGTTTATTTCTTTTAATTTCTATTTAATTTTTTACATTTACTATGAATGCACGACTTCTTTTATGAAGAGAGTGCGCAAGACTGACAGTGGAAAAATGATCAAAAACTAATTAAAAAATTCCAAAAGTCAAAAAATTCGATCTAGTTCAAACTTGTATTTTTACATATTCCGTGCATATTACATACACTCAACTTTTCGCAAACTTTTTCGCTCAGTGTAGGCCATTTATTTCCGTAGCACTCAACACTAATCACACCAATTGTCACAGAGCGCCATCTCTCAAGCTTGTCAAGTCAGTCAGGAGTGTTGGCATAAACTTTAACAGCGGCGCACTTTTGCATATGACCAAGTAACTCTCTCACTCATTGTCATTCTAACTAATATTAATTTTTTCCTTCTACCACTGCAAAACTCTTTCCTTTTTGTGGTATTTGAAAAACAAAAAAATGCATAGTTTTCTGCGCTTCCCCGCTGACATTGACGATTTGAGTTTCAGTTATTTGAAACTGTTTTTTTGTTAGCGGCTATTTTTGAAAATGTCAGAGTGCTAGGAATACTTTAATCTACTACAAATTAACGGTATTAAAAAGTTTGCACTTTGGTCAACGCAGCTGCATACGAATACTGAGCGTGTAGGCGTGCCAGTGTGTGTGTGAATGATTGAATACTTTTTAGCGTGACGTTTGGGACATTTGGTAAGTCAGCCTGCCCTACCCCTGAGAACGTAGAGTGTTTTCGAGAGCTTAACATTCCGAAAACTTTTTGTTTGTGCTTTTTTCATTACCTAAAATGTGTTATTCACTTTATCAGTTTTAATTTTTATAGTTCATCTAAAACTTTTGATTTTTGCATATTTGCATAGTTTTTCATTTGTTTTCTAATTCTTCATTCCCATTTTGGGCTGCATTGAATATTTTCTCTCTTCCTCCCTGTGCGTCGCACTTGCCATCATTTTTCTCCTCCTCTATTTCTTCTCTGCACGCAGAGCTGGTTTGCGTTTGTTTTTTCAAATGCCTTCTCTACGTTTGTCCGGGTTCGAATTAACGGTAGTTCTAAGCTACGGCCTTAATCCTTATACATTTTTTCCGCATCACCCGAGCTTTAGTGCTAAAAAAGTTTGGTGTTTTTCACTCTGTTTCGGGTTGGCATGGAGTGGCATGCAAAGTTGCTGGCATCTCGTTTTCTAGTTCACTTCTGATTTTTCGCTCTTTCACAGCTCAGTCATTTTTCATGTACCCTATTTTCGGGAGCTTTTACATATTTCAGTTAACTGTGTGGCATTAAAAGTTCAGTTCGAACCAAAACATTAATCACTTTGTCACACACACACACACACACATACATGCACATATCACAGTAATTTGCAAGGATTTCAGGCTTTGTGGACATTTGCCAGCTTTTGCTGCCCTCCTCTTGCATTGAGTGCTTGTCCAAACTTTGCGTTTGCTATTTCGGCACTTTTGCTTATTTTTTGTTGTTGTTATTGAACGTAGGTGGCAGTGGTTTAAATTTTTGGTTTTTTATTTTCTATAGATTTGGCATCGAGTTGTGAAAATCGTGCTTAATTTTGTTGTGGATTTTGTGAAAGTTAGATTTCAACTTAATTTGCATAAACCGAAATTAGTTTTTGGATTTAGTGACATTTTTGTAAGTATTATTCGTTTGAGCTTCTCAAACGTCGTTTTTTGGGGGGAGATTTAAAAAAAAAACATCTCATAGAGTTGATTTCATGAAGTTCGGAGAAGGCCATTAACCTGTGGCACAACCAAAAATAGTTGAAGAGATGCGGATCTTTCCACGCAGCCTCTATACAAAGGTTGTGTCAACATTGCAAACTGATTCAGGCAGTATTGTGGAACCTAAACATTGAAAAATTCAGGATAAAAGTGTCGAATTATACGTTTTTATTACGGTTTTAACCAATTCACTTAGCCGATGAAATACAAAAAGAAGGGCGGGAGGGGAAGACCCGTATAGACAAAAACAAAAGTGTTAGTTAAAGTGATAGATTGACAAGCCACCGTAGCCGAATGGATTGGTGTGTGACTATCTGTCGGAAGTGCGCAGCTTTGAATCTCCGTGCGTGCAAACACTAAAATGATAGAAAAGGACTTTTTTCTAATAGCGGGCGCCCTCGGCACACAATGGCAAACTGAGTGTATTCCCGCCATAAAAACGTTCCTCATAAAAAACCTCTACCATTCAGAGTCGGCTTATAAATGTAAGACCATCCGTTTGTGGAACAACAACCAGATGTAGCCACGAATAAGAGGAGGAGCTTTGCCCAATTTCCGAAAAGCGTGGACCACTCTACACTATTCTTGATTTTCTCTAATGACTGCTCGCCTTTTTTAAAAGCCGCCCGCCGTCAATAAAACATTTTCAAAAATTTTTCAAATTTCAAACTTAAAAAATTTTAAACTGCGTACGCGACATTTTTCTAGAAATTGTGATTAAAATTTTTAGATTTTGGCTAGAATTTGTTGCAGTTTTTCGAAGTTTGGAGGAAGTTTGAAACTTGAATTTGTATGGGTTTTCTAAGGTAATCGAGCGCCTTTTTGTATATTACAAAATTATTAGAATTAAAGAAGGAGTAAGCAAATTGTCAAAACTTTCCAGTAAGTCCTGGTGCTTTAATTATTTATATGTAAGACCTCTAATTTATTCTTTCACAAAAAAAAAATTGTCCAGACATTTTATTTTAATATTTGAAGTGAGAAAGGTTAGTCTAGTCAAACAAATACATGTAACTGTCTTCGAAATAAATCAGGTTTACGTCTAAATTCGCATTAAGAAATAGGCATTCGGAGCTTCGCTAGACAATTTTCTTCTTCATGCATGCCACATGAAGCTGAGCTCGAACAAAATCTTATGTACATTTTTTGGCAGCCAAACTTCACTTGCGCGCTAACGATTTATTAATAGAATAAAATCCTGCCACTCCATTAATAAAATATTTGATCAATTTGACTACGATTGCTTAAAATATTCAACCCACCAATTCACTTACTTTCGCCGAAGAGTTCGCCATCCACATTAGTTGTCAGTGTCAGAGTGTCATATGGAGAATAACAGCCCACAGGTGTGAAAATGTCAATTAGCCAGCTTGTATGTGTGCAATGCATGCATGTGGATAATTTATTTCAATTTCATATAAAATTTGCTTACACATATGCGGTTATCCTTTTTTCCCCAACGCAAAGTCCTTTTTGCTCCATCAGCAGACCGCAATTAACTTTAGCTTGCGCAATTTCCTCAACCATTACTCAGCTGTCCATTTTAATTAGAGTGAGCATAAATGCACAAAACTGTAGAAGAACTGTTTTTTTTTTGGCACTTTTTTGAACTTTTCCTGATCACACCTTTTGCCATGAGTTGGAAATGAGGGGAGTGCATTTACAGCGGCTAAATTTATTAACTTCCTGCCTTAGCTGGAGGTGAGTAGTTGAGAAGTTTTCTTGCAGTGGCGCTAAGCGTACGGCTATCAACACCTTTCCGGCAATTTATAGAGCTCATAGAAAGGCAAACTCATTCTTCGCGTGCTGTCATATGCTGCTAATATTTTTGTTATGGATTTTTTCGTTTTTCTATGCTTACTTACAATTTCGCGTGTCGTTTGATGAGCTCCAAAACGGAATTGGTAGCGTTTTTTAGAGCCTTGGTTACCGTTAAAAAATAACAAAACTAGCATTAGCAACAGTGTGCTTGAAAAATATGTGTCTAGATGTGTATGTATGTGTATGTCAGTATGTGCCATCTGCAAACAAATCACTCGTAATGATAGTTAATGAACGCACCTGCCTTAATGGCGTTTAAAAGCGTTTTAGCGATGAAAAGAACCAAAAAAAAAAAACAATAAAGAACGAAACAAAGTAAAGAAATTACTGGCATAGCACAACAACAAAACGTGCAACAAATGTGGCAATAATGAACAAAGATTTTACTGACACTAAAGTGAATGGCGCAAGGAAGTAATTTATATATGTATGTATATATAAATTTATTTTCGCCGCTTAAAATATGGATTTCGGAAATGTAGAGCAATCAATATGGTTCGAGGAAATATTATTGAAATCTTGTAAATAATTACCATATTAAAAAATTAATATAAAATATAATAACAAAAATTATTAAAAAATTAATGAAAAAAATTATTAAAAAAATTATTAAAAACATTTTTTTTAAAGATTAATAAAAAAACTATTTATAAAAATTATTAAAAAAATATGTATAAAAATTAATAAAAAAATTATTTTTAAAAATTATCATAAAAAATTACTTAAAAAAATACGAGTGCTTAATTTATTTTAATAAAAAATAAATTTTTCAGAAATAGTTTGTATTTGTTGATTGTTAACAAAGATAATACCTAATGGAAACCCCTTAAAAACTATATAAGCCATTAAAAAAGACTTCGTATCTTTATTATATATGTAATTAGGAACTAAGTATTCACTTTTCCTTGCCAGTACTAATTACACCATTTCAGTCTAATTCTGTCTACTTCATTTTGCGCCATTCCATTTTTTTCTTGTCATTTTACTTCATTTCATTTCTATTACAATTATTTCATTTCACTTGATTTCTTTGAAATCCATTTCATTCTATCCCAGTTCATACAATTCCATTTTGTTTTTATTTCGATTACATGTTTCATTTAATTTCTATTACACTCAATTTACAATAATTTAAGTAAATTTCATCTTAGTTCCTTTTACTTCGTTTCAGGTTATTCCATTCCATTCTCTTCTAAGTTTTATTTCTAAATTTCATTTCCATTACATTTCATTTAATATCTTTTATGCTTCAATAATTCCACTTGTTTCATTCCATTCCATTCGAATTTTATTTCACTTTAATCTACTTCAACTCACCCGAATCCCATCTAATCTGTCCCAACTCATATCAACTCATTTGCGCCATAAAGTAACGTATAAAGTCAAGAAGTCAGGCCGGTACCTATCACAAATTTAATCAGATAGAAAAATAATTCGTACTAGCCAATTCTGGACCAATGAGTTTCTTAAGTGGTGCAACATCAGAGTTTTGTCAGAAAAGCAGGCCGAGACTGCAGTCAAATAACTAATACAATTAAGTAGCTACATTTCCCGTCCCGTTCCAATTGGAATCCTAAAAATAAAAAATAAATACCTAATTCTACACTTTTTTGAGGTATTTAGCCAAGCTGCTTCTCCTATTTGTGACATGCGTCTTGATATTGCTTCACAAATGGAGGGACCTACAGTTTTAAGCCGAATACGAACGGCAAATATTTTTTATGAGGAGCTTTTTCATGGCACAAATGAACTCGGAGATTTGCCATTGCCTGCCGAGGGGTGACCGCTATTGGAAAACATTTTTCTTATCAGTTTGCTGCTTCATGCACGGAGATTCGAACCTAGGCAGTACCGAAAGGTAGTCACGCTCAACCCATGCGGCTACGGCGGCTGGGGGAGTCCGAATTAGTTCGAATTGACTTTTAGGTGGAGAATTCCTTGTGTTCTAGTCCAATTTTTGACGGAACAGGGCGAGAACTGTTCTTTATTTTCCCTACATGCTATTTCCTGCCGCTTTTTATTTTCATACACTTCATCCCATTACAGTTCCTTATATTACAGTCATATTTATTTTTAAGAAGTTCTATTCTTAACTCCACTAATCAATTCCAATTAATTTCTGTGTTTTCTTCTCATTCCATATCATTCCATTCCGCGCTAGTCCATTATATTATTTTCAAGTTGAGTCTAGTTTATGGAATTTCATTTCATTCTATCCATTGCAATACATCCCATTTCATTCCAATACATTCCATTCTTCCATTTCATTTCAATACATTCCATTTTGCCATTTTATTTCAATACATTTTATTCCATTTCATTTCAATGCATTCCATTTTCAATTTAATTTATTTATTCCATTCTGTTCGCACCTATTCCCTCCATTTATTTGCGTGCCAGCCCATTTTGACCTATTAATTTTATTGCAGTTGCCTCTATTCCTTATCGTTGCAATCCATTCTGTCTCGTTTCCTCAAAGTCTCATCACCGAATTTCAATACCTGAAAGAAAGGCCCTCCCCTACATTTGTGTACCATGCAACTCAACACAATAGGCGTCTTTCAGCCACTTCATCACCCACACCCGGTGATTGCGAGCAGAAAATATAAAGTTAAAAAACTGAGAAAAAGTTATATAAAAACTAAATCGTACAAAATGAGTTAAGCCAACAGTCAAAAAGTAGCATTCAACTTTCGGACCAATGGTAGCAGAGCTTCTCCATCAACAAGGCCCCCACACCCCTTTTACACTTAACCACTGCCATTGTGGGTGTACAAGTTTTTGCAACATCAGCAAATGCTTTGGTGTTGATTGTGACGGTTGATTTGTTGAAAATAGAGTTTCAAATTTTTTCTATGCGTACCTGCACCTTTTTTTGTTGCTTTCTTCGACATGTCAGCCTCATGCAACTCATTTTACTTGTATCAGCAGTGTTCGTTATTGTTGTGCTGACTGTTGAAGGAGCGACAATGACTTGCTAGAAAAGTATGTACATATCTACGAGTAGGTGTATTGTAAAGTTGGAGGTGTGGTGTAGAGTTGTAGTGAGTTGTGGCAACAACAGACCAGCATGCGGCCACAGCGGCAAATAGTGACTTTTTGGTTTGTTGTAGAGGTGTTTATTAAAATATTAAACAAAATAAGCATTTACTGTTATTGTTAGAAATTAAAATGTACACAAACTGCTGTGGCATGCCACTTTGTAAGCGCTTATAATTATAAACGGTGGGCGGACACTGGAATGGGACAGTGGATATGTGTAGGTACATAGGTCCACTCGCATGTATGTATGCTTTAAGTACTATAGGTACATGATAAGAGGCTTCGCACACGCTATATAGTGAGCCTTGGGGCGTAAGCGCTCCCGGTAGATTTGTAATATTACAAAGTTTTAGTAATAACCAACTTTCAACACTAAAACATGCAGTATTACCTAAGACATGTCGCTTTTATTTAGATACTCCTCTATTTCAAAAGTATTAGATTTTAATTTTCCATGAGTTTTACGAAATTTGTACCAGCTGAAATTAAGCTTTGCTATTCACTAGGAAATTGGTTCCCATTTTAGAAAACAACGCCTTCTACTGAAATAATTGCCTCATAATTGGTAGTTTGTACATATCTACTTATGTGTGTGTGTGTATGTGTACATAATTTACAGTGAATTTCAAAAATTTCCTCCTGGGAAACAAAAGCTGTTCGCTCGCAAAAGTAGGTTAGTCAAATTCTGTTATGTAACTTCATGAAGCACGGCATTTGAAATTGAAATTATAGAGATTTGGAGGGCGGCTTATTGCTACAAATAACAAAATTCATATTGAATACCGATAAACTTTATTAGAAACCTGAGAGTTTTGCATAGGACAAGCGGCGAAGAACGTTCGAGTTTCGTATGTCATACTAAAAACAACAAAATTATGTTCCAAAAAATTTTAATGTATTTACAAAGATTGGAATCAGCAAAAGAAATATTGATAAATGAAAGTTTTAATTTTTTTATCAATGTTCAAAACAAAAAAACCAAATTGTAGATCGGAATCAGCAAAACAAATATTTATGGAACAAAAAAGAGCAATACTAAATTAAAAAGTATTAAAAGAAATTTTTAGCAATATACACAAAAACCACGAAAAAAAATTTTATATTATGATATACGTTCTGCCACATGCTATTTAATTTGGCTCGACTTTATTTTTTTATTTTAAATTTTAAAACTATTTTATATGCGATGGAAAAGATTTTCAGTTCAGACCATAGACAGTTTTTGTATAGGACTATGAATAAGTTCGTGCGGTTTTTTTCGAAATTTGAAACTTTATTGACGTAAAATGGTTACAAATTTAATATTCAAAATATTGTCCATCGCTTACTACTACTTTTTCCCATCTTTCTGGCAATTCACGGATTCCCTTTGTGAAAAATTCGGTCGGTTTTGCCGCAATCCACGAATCGATCCATTTTTTGACTTCATCGTAATTACGGAAGTGCTGGTCAGCCAGGCCATGTTGCATCGATCGGAAGAGATAGTAATCGGATGGCGCAAGGTCTGGACTATACGGCGGGTGGGGTAGGACATCCCATTTGAGCGTTTCTAAGTATGTTTTGACCACTTGTGCAACATGTGGCCGAGCATTGTCATGTTGCAAAATAACTTTGTCGTGTCTATCGGCGTATTGCGGCCGTTTTTCTCTCAGTGCTCGGCTCAAACGCATCAATTGTCGTCGGTAGACATCCCCCGTAATCGTTTCATTCGGTTTCAGTAGCTCATAATACACAACACCCAGCTGGTCCCACCAGATACACAGCATAACCTTCAGGCCATGAATATTCTGCGCCGACGTCGATGTTGAAGCATGGCCAGGGTATCCATACGTTGCCCGACGTTTTGGATTGTCGTAATGGACCCACTTTTCATCGCCAGTCACAATTCGATGCAAAAAACCCTTTCTTTTGTGCCGTTGAAGCAGTTGTTCGCATGCCATAAAACGGCGTTCAACGTCTCTTGGCTTCAATTCATACGGCACCCAATGGCCTACCTTTCGGATCATTCCCATGACTTTTAAACGTTTGGAAATGGTTGATTGATCAACTCCCAAAGTTTTTGCAACCTCTTCTTGCGTTTGAGCCGGATCTTGATCGAGCAATTCCTCCAATTCGGTATCCATGAACTTTGGCGGCGCACCCTCGCGTTCTTCGTCTTCCAAGCCAAAATCACCACTTTTAAAGCGTGCAAACCACTTCTGGCACGTTCGCTCAGATAGAGCATGCTCACCATAAACTTCCACCAAGATACGATGACTTTCGGCTGCTTTTTTCTTCATATTAAAATAATGAAGAAGAATTCCCCGCAAAAACACATTATTTGGCACGAAATTCGACATTTTCAAGTGTGGTAAAAATATTGTTGTTTACGCTTCAAATAAAAAACTTATACTGACGTTTGTGCCTTACGACAGTAGCTCTCCAATGAATGTTTGGAAATGTGGATCGATGGAATAATAATCAAGTTACGTCATCTGTTGTAAAACCGCACGAACTTATTCATAGTCCTATTACAAAACTAAACATACCGAAATTCGTTATACTTTAATTTTTATTCACTCTGTTTTATTCTTATATTCTTTACTTTAAGTTGCTTTTTTATAATTAATTCACTTTAAATTAATTTAATTCCATTTAGGTTAATTTTATTTAGTTTATTATAATTCAATTTAATTTTATTTTTTTTTTTGGTTTATTTTAGTTTACTTTATATTATTTTCCTTTTTAATTTTATTTGCTTCCCATTCTTTGCATTTATTTATTTATTATATTTAATTTGATTTAATTTAATGCCAGATTTTATATATTATATTGTATTATATATATTATTTTACTTTACTCTATTTTATTTTAACTGATTTTAGTTTGTATTAATTTTTTCAATTTTATTTTTCATTTAATTTTATTTCCAAAAGGCTCCAAACGAAGGGAAGTGTTTTAGTCTCCGGACATACCATTACTGCAATGGCAGCTTTTTTTATTTCCTATCTTATATATTTTTGTTTAATTTAATTTTATGTAGTTTTACTTACTTTATTTTTTATTATTTTACTTTACTTTTGATCTGACTTTACTTTATTTTAGTTTTCAAATTTTTATTTTTTGTTTTATTTTATTCCATTTAATTTAATTTAGTTTAATTTAATTTAATTTAATTTAATTTAGTTTAATTTAATTTAATTTAATTTAGTTTAATTTAATTTAATTTAATTTAATTTAATTTAATTTAATTAATTTAATTTAATTTAATTAATTTAATTTAATTTAATTTAATTTAATTTAATTTAATTTAATTTAATTTAATTTAATTAATTTAATTTAATTTAATTTAATTTAATTTAATTTAATTTAATTTAATTTTATTTTATTTTATTTTATTTTATTAATTTGGTTGGTTGGTTGGTTTAAGGGCGACCCCGCATCGGAGTGCCACATAGACCCCAAGTTGGGTCCGTTGTGTTGCCCTAGAGCGCATTATGTTATATGATTTCCCCACCTAACCGAGATTTTTATTGTAGATTTTGGTCAAAGATATTAATTCGTTTCGAGAATTTGATGAGAGATTCGATTTTCAGGTTCGAGAGTACTGAAAGAATGTCAATTGTTGGAGAGCCTAGAAGAGCGAGTCGACTTCTGGCTAGACCGGGACAACTGCACAGCAAATGCCTGCTCGATACTTCCTCATCTTCGTCCTCGCAGTATCTGCACAGGTCGTTTTGAGGAACCCCGAGCCGACGTGCGTGAGTGCCCAAAAGTCAGTGGCCGGTGATTAGAGATATTATATGCCTTAGTTTCGAAATACTTATAAGGGTTTTTGTCTGTTTCAGATTGTAGGATGGCCAGATAGGTTATTTTATTTTATTTTATTTTATTTGAGCTTAATCCATCTCGGCTATTGCCGGAGATTACACATCCCGGATAAAATTTTCAAGGGATTGTGCTCTGGTGGAGCGTAGTCCAAGTTCTACGCCCATGCGATTACTATTGCTTAAATATTTAAAAATCTGCGAACTATTGCACGTGTGTCCAGTATGGTCGACTTCTGCATGTCTTCTAAGAGGTGTTGGCAGTCATACTTCTTTTTATTTTATTTTATTTTATTTTATTTTATTTTAAATTATTTTATTAACTTTTTTTAATTTAACTTAATGTAATTTAGTTTAATTTGTTTAAATTTTATTTAATTTTATTTTGTAGTATTATTTTTTATTTATTATTCATTTTGTACTTTTTTATTTAAGTTACTCTATTTACTTCCATTTTATTTTATTTTTCTTTCCTCCATTTAACTCATTTTCGTTGTTTCTTTATTTTATCTTACTTTATTCTGCTTTACTTTTATTTCCGTTATATTAATTTAATTGTATTTTTTAATTTATTTGATATATCTTTAATTTCTGTTTTTATTTTATTTCTATTATTTCATTATTTTTTTTATTTTCGGTTTATTTTATTTTAACTTTTATTATTTTATTTCATTCAAAAGTTTTTTTTTTATTTGAAACGTTCAAATTAATTTTATACTATTTTGCAATTAATTTGTTTTCCCTTCATTTTAGCACCACTCTTTAGTCTTTCCTTAAATTACTATCTCCCGATCTCCGCTTACGTAACACCACATCTAAAGAAAGAAAGAAATCCCGAAAATTTCCACATACATATGCGGAAGCAAACCTCATAAACTTGTCAAGTTGCGGAAAGCAAGAACCTTGCCACTAGCATTAACAAACAACAAAAACACCATCACTAACACACCGAAACAACCATAAAACAGCAGCTATCAACACCGGAGCACTGCCCTTCACCGGCCGCGAGGTATGACAAAACATAAATTACTTCCCGACAATACAAATTTTCTTGTTTTTATTGTTATTTTATTTTTTAATTATCATTTCTTGCGGACAAAATGCAGTTACGGGAATACTTGAAAGCCGTAGACGTGCTTGGCCGAGGGTATTGCCATGCATCTTGGATAGCAGCAAATACTCATGACAATAAAAAATACATAAACGTAAAATGCTAATGGTTTGTTTCTATTTTAAACGAAAAACGTAAAAAATTGAAAATTAAAAAAGGAAAAAAACGTGTCTCATTAGAAAAACAAACATCTACTGAGTAAAGTAAAAGCAGTAAGAAAATAGAAAACTCAGCAGGCAGAGTATGAAAATGGTACTTATATTTGGCTTGTCTGCTAAGCAAATTTGGATGCGAAAAGAAAATAAAATTAAATTTAAGTAAGAATAAAACTATAAATAAAAGAAAAATCGTTTGTCTACAAATTTTACGCTTGACGTGACACATACAATATTTTTTATTATTTATTTATCTACCGCAGCAGACTGGCCGAGTGACCATTACTCAGTTACGCACATGGGCTGATAACATCATAAATACCTGGCAGCATATGTGAGTGTGTACGTCCACGTCAATCAAACAGTCAATGCGATAGTCGAGGCAATGCTGTCAATGAGTGGCTGTCGCGCAGCAGTGGTAGATTCAAATGAAGTAGGTTGCCCGTGTATAAATAGTTCAAGCGTAGTCGAGAAAAGAGGGGGAATTGGCTGTTATGCCAGTGGCGAGCAGGTCACACATGCATACATACAATTACTTAGCATTGCAGGGAAAAACAGCGGTCAGTACTGAGGTGGAGTGGCACTAAAGCATATGCATGTGTGTGTAGTAAAGGTGTGTGCACACACATACTTATAAGCAAAGTATGCACGCATGCCTCCCTATCTGGAGTACCATCAAGTGTTAGCCAGTGAACAAGCTAATAATTTGACAGTAGCATCAGTGGCGGCTACTTGGACTAGCTGAACTAATTATAGGTTCGAGTAAAAGGCCAGTTACTAAAAAAAACTGGTTCAATTTTATTACATTGCATTTTATTACTACTAATTTTATTCACTGGTGGTAAGTGAATAGAAAAGCGGGATAACAATCACCCCCATATTTGCTCACATGTGCGTGTGTGTGTATGCAGACTGAACTTGTCTAAGAACCCAGTTGAATGAGTGAGTTCGGTAGAAGTCAAATAAAAGTCAGCCAAGCATTGAAAGCTCGCGTGTTATTGTTTGACCAGAAAAATACTAGAAAATTTATTTATTAGAGAAATTGTAAAGGTAGCAGCGAATTTCCCTGCTTTAGGGGGGAAAATACAAAATGGGCAAACAAAAAGCGTGCACACCTACTTATTCAATTTTCGTCACCGATATCATATGTCACCATCACATACTTACTTATAAAGGGCGAAATACACGACTGACAGCTACGCAAATAATGGACACAAGATAGCCGCCGTAAAGTGATTCGATACCTTCTATTGTAATTTTTATAGGAGTAATAGGACTCGGGGTATTGTAAGCAGCAGGCAAGTAGATTGCGGATAAACAAAAGCAGTGCTAAACAAATGTCAAAAATTAAAGCAAGTCAAAAAATAAAAATCAAATTATGGAAAATAGCGTCAGACTTTCACTTTACACACACCCATACATGCATTGAAGTACATTTATTTAGTCAAGCATGCATTTGTGGGTAAAATGCGACGATACTCTGCGTGCCTATTTCGGCTAGGTATACATACACTCACATCTACCTGACTTACTTTAAGCGATGACATGCCTAATTCCTTTGGCACTCAACCACAATAAATGCTGCATAATTGTTTGCTTTTTCGCCTCTTTGGCTCTCTGCTTAATAATTACACGACTTGACCGGTATGTGAATAAATGATATTTACCCATTTATATGATTGGGCAATGCAATTAGGTCTTGTTTGGTGTTTTAACACGAATAAAGAGTGAAAGTATCTATGCATGTAATTAGAAGTAATTGCATGAGCGGTAAGTGCGCTTCAGATAATTGTTTTTTTTTAATTAATTAATTGGATGGCATCAAGTACCAAAAGAGGTAAAAACAGAAAGAAAGATGGGATCACAAAAAAAAAGTAATAAAAAAATTAATATAAAAAATTTATTAAAATATGTAATAAAACAAAATAAGTGAACAAAATAAAATAAAATAAAATAAATGTATAAAATAAAATAAAAAAAATTAAAAAAAAGAATAAAATAAAATAAAATTAAATTAAATTAAAATAAAATGAAATGAAATAATAATAAAATAAAATTAATTTAATGAATATTAATAAAATAAAATTAAATTAAAAGAAAGCAAAGAATATAAGCAGAATATACAAATGGCTTAACAGTAAGATGGTTTAAAACTAAAAAAGTTCGAGTTTTGGTATTCTTAAGCATCTTCTGATTGACTCATTTTTAGCTGAAGTACGTTTTTTCAAGTACTTAAGACATGCACTTTGAATTCGAAGTAAAATGGATTATGGATACGAGGCAACTTAGTACCAAGAAAGTTTTTAAAAATACTTCGATGATAGTGCCACCTGAAGGGTAAAATTTTTAAAATCAAAATTAGTCTATATCCTGTTCAAGAAATTTCTACAAATTCTAGTGGCCCGTCAAATACAATTCATTCGTTGCAGAGATTAGCGAACGCGAACCCAGAGAAAAAGTTCTGAAATAAACTCTGTGTCTACATCATCCACTCTAATTTTTTTTATACGAGTATGTAATATTTTCGATGCACATGCAGTTTTATTGCAGCATACGCATTAGCTTTGCCCGTCCGAGTTCCTCCATAGTCGGAACTTATTTCGCTCTGGGCTTTCTTACTTGGAATCTTGAAATCTGGCATAAAGTCTCATAAAGATGTTTGTCGATCCGTCTCATGTTAGCCCGTTGCTGTACTCATTGCCTTTGAGCCGCAGGGACTCGATATGTAGCATAGAATAACTGAGTTTTTTCACTTGCTGGAGCTGAAGCTTGTCAGGGCATACCGTAAAATGTTTGGTAGCAATCGTCTTGTTGCTGAGGGTCTTGCTGATTGCTTAGATATCTGATATAATAACAACAAATGCGCCGTTTAATGCTTTTTCGATGTTGGCTGGGATATTTGGTGCCAATTGTATTTCTGATATTTCTTTGTCGAAACTTAGATCCATTTGAGTAGCCATAATCACTAATGGGCATATCTCGAAATCTACACAATTCTCAATCTGTCCTGCTGTGGCAGATTTTCCTAATAGTAGAGATAGAGGTTCTGCAATATTCCATCATAGAGAAGTTAGTATTTTGATCTTTCGAAATCGAAATTTTGATCTTCAATTAATTTCAGTGTTCTGTGCAGTCTGGTTGGTTGATTGGTTGGTTGAAGTAATGACACATCCAGGGGGGGTCTAATAGACACATATCTGTGTAAAACAAAAATTAATACTGTGGCAGTTCATGATGTAATTTCACGTTTTGCTTATTGCATAAACTCAATTTTACTTTACAGGCCCCTTCATTCAGAAGAATCATTTTTCAGCGAAATAAATTCAGTTTATTTTAAATTCACTTAATAAAATTTTGTTTAGAATTCCATAGTAGGCAAAATATCAAACTGATATCCAGCGAAGGTATCCTCGAATATTCTGTGATACCTTTTAATTTGAATTAAAAATGAATATTCAAAATGCACCCAGTTTAAAATATGAAGGCAAAAAAAGAGAAAAAATAATTTAAATGCAAAGAAAATATTGATTACGATTTCCAGACAACCTTCGATCACGAAATGAGTATTTCGTTATATTTAATATCATTTTTAATTTTTACTAAGAATTCGGTCGTGAATTTGTTCGCGTTTGAAATGCTGGTGGTCAATTTGTAGGATGGATATGCGTGCTTTGAGAATCGTGAAAAGCTGGGGAATTGTTCAAGCCGCGAAGCAATCAAGTGTGCAACCGCTGCCATGTACACTTAATCAAAAAAAATAGGACTAACTATATCGAATTACAAGCGGCGGCGTCAGCGAGCGCGAAGAAGTCACTGGCAGGGGAGAAAAGAGCCTTAGAAGCGAGTAAGGAAAGTGCTAGTAAGTGAAGATTTAGATGTGGCAGCAGAGTGCTTATAGAATTATGCAAAAAGAATTGCATACATCCACTTTTTCTTTGCTGCTCATAACCATGACAACTATTAATTTGCGGCAACCCTTGTGGCTTCCATGGCATAAAAGCGGGGCAGGCTGAGTAAAGTACCCGACAAGTACACAAAAAACAGCAACGCTGCGGGCAATCGCTTTAACCACGTGTGGCACGCACGCAAAAACATATTACGAAAACAAAAAAACAGCAAAATTTGTAACTCTAGAAGGCAAAACGGGGACTGAGATAGAGAAAAAAGCGGGCTCGTATCGGTTTCACTTTCAAGCGTTGTTGATTTTTTTTATTTTTATTTTTATTTTTCCTTATGCTTAATTTTTTTCCTTCGGAGCACATCAGAATTTTCTATAACGACAATAAGATTATATCATATTACAGGTTTATTAATGCGCTGAGCGGGGCTGCGCAGAGAAGAAAACCAGCCGGCAGTAACAGCAAACGTTAACTAAGAAGCGGCGCTGCATGTTCAATTTGGGTTAAAGAATAAATGCCAGCAAGCAAGGCAACAAAAAAAATGTTTAATAAGAGACAGCGTGATAAAAAAATGTAAGATGGAGAAATTAAAGTACAAAAAAAGTATCTAAGTGTTAAAAAGCTTGTGTTTGTGTGTGCGGCATGTTGCAGTAAGGCAGTTGGCACATATCCTTTACACTTAAAGCACAAATATCACACATACACAAACACACGCACACATATGCACATTGAAACGCAAACTCCTGCCTATCGCTCATGACATATCACACTTTTTGCTGTCCACACTTTTTTCAAGTTATTGTTATCCATTACTGTTGTTGTTGCCTTGCATTGTGTGTCATTGTCTGGTGGTCTGTCATGCTGTCAGTATCACTTTTTCCACAATTTGAAGTGTAAGTAATTGTGTCAGTTGGATAACAAAGCCGCAGCAGCAGCAGTAGCAACAATAACAAAAATAGGCATAAAAAGACCTAAACACAAACTAATGAAAACAATAATAATAAACAGCAATATAATAAAGTGAAGAAACAAAAACAAAAAACAAAACAAAATGTTTTGCAAAACAATAGCCAACAATGGCGTAGTGGAGGAATAGCAACAACAAAGCCACGCATACAATGAAACCTTCAATGGTTGAGTCGAAACCTCTCGAGGCAGCGTCTGAAATTGTGTCCTAAACTGGGTGACTGGTAGACTGGCACTTCTACAAGAACAACAAGATACGCATCCTCATTATCAACGTGAACATCAACATTTATGTATACTCTTGCGGCTGCTGCTAATTTTTAACAACAACAACAACTTGTACAATCTCTTCGCTCACAGCTCATTATGATGTGATTTGATGTTGATATGACATGTCACAACTGGTTGGTTAGCGGCGTTGACAACAGCGAGAAGGCAATAAAAAACGAGGGAAAAGGGAACAAAATATGATATTAAAGCAAAGAAATATTAATGGAAAAAAGAAAAGTAATAAAAGCAACGACAGCTAGAATGACAAGCCGACAAATTAAATAGCAGAAAAATGTAAAAAAATAATAATTCATACTAAGCTCACCTCAATTTCGTGCGTAATAGTATACTGGCGCCATTGTTGTTCTTGCTGCTACTCAAACTTTCGCAGTAGGAGCAGCCACTTGAGGAAACAGCAGCTACGAAATGAAGTAGGAGCTGAAGGAGCGTTACAGAGAATAGCGAGCACTATTGGGCCGTGCTGACTGAATATTTGTTTACAAAAATTAGTCTACTAAACATCGACGACATTTGGTTCCAAAAAGATGGCGCAACTTGCCATACAGTGCGCCAGATTCTGCTAATCTAATCAGACAGCGAGAAGAATACTGAATATCACTTTGGTGGCTGTGTGAAGGACTAAAGTGCTAAAGTAGAGGAAGTGCAATAGGCTAGAGACCTTTTTAGTTTATTGTTAAACAACTAAAGTCCACATTAGTGGCTATGGGAAGAGCTAAAGTCCACTTTAGTGTATGCATGAAAGACTAAATTCCGCTTTAGTGTACATGTGAAAGACTAAACCCAACTTTAGTGGACGGGTGAAGGGACAAGAAGACGAATAACAAGCAACCACTTTTGTGGACGTGGAAAAGGCTAAAACCCGCTTTACCGTAGGATGAGTGACTAAAGTTCACTTTAGTGGATGTGTGGAAGACTAAAGCAGACTTTGGCGGAGCTACGACAGACTAAAGTCCTTTTTAATTCAGTACTCAAAAATTAAAGTCCACTTTAGTGGCTGTATGAACGACTAGAGACTATTTTAGTGGATATGCGAATGGATAAATCTCCCTTTGAGGAATGTAGAAAGGACTTTTGTGTATGGGTGAAAGACTAAGGTCCGTTTTAGTGGACATGTGACAATTTTTTCCTGGGAGTCGTGCATATTTTCTGTATACAAAAAAGATTTATAGTATTTGTTACATGGGAGAAAATGTTTACCAACGCCAAAAAAAAAAAAAAATTATAAAAAAATAAACCCGTATTTTGAGCTACTTCAAACTAGCAAAATGTTATGCCAAAATTTAATGGGCTACAAAAGTGCAAACCCAAATTTTTTCAAAGACTTTGACTATAAAGTTAGATATTTTGTTATACATTTGTTGAATATTTTAATCCTCTTTGGACACCTGTTTTAAAATCTTCAGCTGGGAACCCGGGTCTGGCCTTTGCTCGTCTTATTCGAGGATCTTTTTTAAAAGGTTACATCCATAAATCGATAGAAAATTTTAGGAAGCTACCTGGAAGCTCAAGTCGTTAGCTATAATAAAAATATGTTAAATTCACATCTAAAGTCTATCCAGACCCAGGTGCCCAACGGTGGGTTAAATATGAATATTTTTTAAGTTTGAACCTTTATAAAAAACAAAAATAAAAAGTTGAATAAAAAACTATAAAATAGTCAAAACTTGGCGTGCTATTAATTTGAGCACTGTTGTATATTTCAAGTGACTCATTTCAATATTTTTACACATTTAAATGTGGAAAATTAAAAAGAATAAATTAAATCAAATGAAATTTCCATGCCATATCCGTTTGAATAGAAGATTGTGGGCGTTTTGGCGGAAAATAAGAAGAAAAAAAAATTGTAAACTTATGCTAAATAAATAAATAAATAAATATACGTATGTATATGCACATAGGATACATAGTTTAATTTAATAGTAATGCAAATACATACAAATTTACTCATAATTCGATTATCAACATTTTTGAAAAGTTACAGCAGCCAACGGATGCTCAAGCCAAAGCCAGAGCGCCCAACAAAAGCATTGCTCGACCTGTTTTATGTAGTCGCACATTTAACATCCTGTTTACACACAAGTGAGCTGATAAAATATGAGTGATAAAAATTAAGAAAAATGAGTAAAAGCAAACAAAAACTATCCAGCAAAAATTGAAATACACTCAGACGTATTTCCATATGAGTTTGCTTGATAACCTATACAAATACACATTTTTCTACGTATTTGTCAAGCGCCTTTTAAATAAAGTCTGTCAATAAACAGTGCGGTGCAATTGTGGTGAAGAATCTGCTTCAATATTTAACTGCAACAGCAGTGCATAGCAACAAAAATAAGCATTTAATGCCAACCCTTGTCACACGCATCCTAAAACAACAACATCTGCAAACATTTGACCATTTTCAAATATTAATACTCACTTTTCCAAAAATCCAAAAATATGTGCGCCGGTAAACTCTATTTTTCAAAAGCACCGCCAAACTATCAACTAACGTAAAAGTTTTAGTTTCAAAAAATTCTTTTTAGTATGAATTTTGGCCACTGATGAATTGTAATGAACAATATGCCATGCGCACTTACACACACACACACTCAAATGCGCACACTTGCATTGACCTATTAACCTTCAGCGCATTTTTGGTGGCTGGCAATTTTCTATGCACACAGGCATTTAGTTGCATGCAAGCAATTTGGTAATCGGAAAGTAAACACACACATACACATACAAACAACCAAAAATGTTTCGAATGCATGAAAAATGCGATCAAAATATTTTTAGTAAATTTTATTTTTGTTGCGGTCGAGTTTTTGGCGGCCTCGAAAAATGTACACAAAAAAGCGGCAATGTTGGCAAACAAATAAAGCGAGAATGAGCTACGAGAAGTGGTGGAGCTGCTGAGCCAGCGCCAGCGAAAGTAGTGTAGCGTTTGGGGCAGCCAGCGTGGGGCAAAAGGTGTGGCAGGTAGATTTTGCCATTATTGATTTTAGATGTGGCTGGAAAAACGTGTGCATGTGTTTGTACAAATGATATGTATTTTGTGTGTGAGTGTAGGTACATTCACCATAAGCACATAGTTATCTATACTTTTGTGTATTAATACTTTGCTGCACAAATAAATACAGATATTATTTTTTCAATGCTGCCACACTCAACGCTCAACAAATTGTTTACATTTGTGCAACATAAAAAAGAGAAAAAACAACAAATGCTGTTTCCCACTGACACAGATAGCATTGCATGCCACATGCAGCGTTTAATATTTGTTTATACAAGCTGCACACAATTTACGTTTGCTTGGCTGGCTGACTGGCTGACTGCCTGACTGGGCCTACCTAACAACCCGCCGGCCTGCCAACTACCTGTTTTTCTATTAACTTTGCGCTTATTTGTGGCGCGCATACGTAGTGCATGTGTGTGTGTGCGTGTTTCTGTGGCAAGTTCGTGTTGTCTTTATTTTGCATGCAAATATCTACTTTTTCCTATTTGCTGTTTCGTTTTGTTTGAACGCCTACAGGCAAACATTTGTTACAGTTTAAAAATGTCAAGTGGCTTTTTAGGCGCACGATACTGTATGCCGTGCGGTGACTGGCGGTTATTTGATGCGCTGCTGTTGCACCGATGGTGTTGCTGATAGCTGAGATAGTTAGCTTGCATTTGTGTGTGCATGTATATGTGTGCACGTCAATCGCAATTGCATGCAATTGATAGAGAAGATAAGTAAGTGAGGATAGAAAAAATGGCAACAAGAGCGGGTAACAATTTATGACTTTTTGTAGGCGAAAAAATTCATATTTAGCGGGTATATGAAAAATGAAAAAAATAACACTTTGTGTTGCACTTTATGACGCTTGTCAGCTGTCATGCACACATATTTTTTGTTGTTCGCGCTAGATTTTTTCAGTTAAACGAAAATATTTTTGTTTTTTCATAGCGTTTTATAAAAAATGAATGCTCTTTAAAGAGGAGCATGCAACTTTTAAAATTTTGCTTGACTAATTTTTTGTTGGAAAGCACTCATACCCAATCATACGAAGCCAAAGTGAGGTATGCCAAATTCAGACTTAAAGAGCCAAGTTGAGTTTCATTGCAGCATTCAAGATTTTATTTTCGGGGAAAGAGAGGCATATTCCACAAATCGTGTGTACATTCATAGCTACATAAGTTCACATACAATCATAGCTTAAAACATGGAGAGCTAATTTTAGTTTAAAACAATAGATAGTTACATAGAGTCAGTTCAGAATCCGCTGAGCCATAAAATATGTCTCAATCCAAATTTCTTTAACGAGCCAAGGCATAGACTACAGTAGGTATTTTTAGAAGTCCTTTCTACTGAACTTAACTAACTACATACTTACACTTTTGCTAGCTGACAAATTTGAATAAGCAATAAAAGACTTTTAGAAGACTTGAAAATTGTGATAAAATGCATTATAATAGCCGCGCGCGCCACTCAACTATTGACCAAATTCACAGAATTACTCGTATCATCGAGAACACATTTGAAGAAAAAAATGTCTGTTTGGCTGTATTTCTCGATGTCTCTAAAGCTTTCGATAAAGTATGTCATGCTGGCCTGCTGTGGAAAATAAAGAATGTACTTCCAACAAAATGTTTTAATATCTTAAAAACCTACCTGTCTGAGCGCTATTTTCGCGTCAGATACGAAGATGGGTTCTCTGAACTGAAAGAGATACAACCTGGTGTGCCGCAAGGAAGTGAGCTTGGCCCCTTCTCTATCTATTTTTAACTCACGACCTGCCAAACAACAGAAATTGCTTTACAGCAACATTTGCTGATGACACTGCAATACTAACCGTCGGAAAGACAGAAATAGAGTCTACTACACAACTGCAGCTTGCTATCAATAAAATATACAATTGGACAGATAAATGGCACATTAAACTGATCGAAACAAAGTCTGTACACATCAACTTTACAAACAAAAAGACTAACTACCTGCCAATATACATAAACAGCATTAAAGTGTCATACTGTAATACAGCAAAGTATCTAGATATGACGCTCGATACGAAACTTAGGTGGAGTGCGCACGTGAAAAAGAAAAGCGAAGAACTGGACCTAAAATTTCAAAATATGCATTGGCTAATGGGTAAGCAATCAGCGTTATCCGCACACAATAAAATACTGCTTTACAAACAAATTGTCAAACCTATCTGGACCTATGGGATTCAGCTATGGGGATGCACCAGCTATAGTAATACAGCGCATATACAAAGATTTCAGACTAAGGCACTCAAGCATGCAAGCGGCAACCATAAAGAAATTTGCAAAGTCGAAACGAAGGCTCAAACTTAAAACACCTCTAGATTTAAACTATTAAATAAATAAAAATCAGTTAAAAGTATGAATTGTATTTTGCTGAGGAATAACTCAAATTATTTGTTGTAACAAAACTCCACAAAAATTGCTCGTTAGTATATACATATATGTAATGTTGTATATACTAGTTGC
The DNA here is from genome assembly GCF_028408465.1 of Anastrepha ludens. Classification (NCBI taxonomy): domain Eukaryota; kingdom Metazoa; phylum Arthropoda; class Insecta; order Diptera; family Tephritidae; genus Anastrepha; species Anastrepha ludens. The sequence continues at coordinate 111,262,614 of NC_071500.1, read as the reverse complement.
AATAAAAATACTAATAATAAAAAAAAAATAATAGCCGATACTCGCCTCAAAAATGATCTGCAGTGTAAAATAATATAACAATAGCGGGTACTGATCAACAGACCTGACTCACTTCAATGGCCTACTGACGAAATATTTCACTAGAATGTGGTAAAGATCTGTACGTGTACAATAGTTGGGTTAAATCACCAGATTGACGATGCACAGATCTTCAAAACTTATCCCACGTAAAAAAGAAAGGCAAGTAATATGCATATAGCTTATGCGTCTACTTTCAAACTCCTTTTATGAAACTCAAATCAGTAAAAAAATAGTTCTGAAAAAGTTAAGAGTGCATTAAATGCAACTTAACTGCTAGTACAAGCAAGTAAGCCCCCAATTCAACTTACCATAAAATAGTCTTCAGGTGCAAAAATTGAAGTACATTCGTTGAGAAATGTAGTTTACCATTCTATAATCGCCATACGTAAGATTTAAGTCTTCGGCTACAGTCAGTAAGTTTCTTCCTTATTTCATTTTTTTCGACAATACAACTTAAGTCCACTTAGCAACTTTTTCCAGTCAGACCCGAAATTGTTTGCTTTTACAGCCATACTTAATTAATTAATTGTTTAAAGCCGCAGCTTAAGTAATATTATTAACAAAAGTTGAGTAAAATACAACATTTTTCTAAGTGTATCAAAATTCATTGACTTCAAAGCAAAACCTGTTAAAATCACATGAGTTGTTTTCTCAAAAGCCCACAGATATTTTCTTCACCATAGTGTATAACTTCAAGGGTAACTTAACTCTCATTAGAGGTATGTAGTTCCCAACAAAAAAATAAAATATAAAATAACTACCAGCTTGAGATTCCTATAATTCTGATATGAATGCTGCCTGTAGACGCCGTTTTTTGTTGTTGCTCCAAAGCCCTAGTATGCAATGGTCAATTCATATAGCAAACGATTCATGCTAACTTAATCCCACTCCATGGCTTGAAAATAACCGAATTTGCTCATATGAATGTGTTGTAGCTCAATTTATTGCCATTATTTTCTACATTTATTTACTTCTAACACCAAAATTTGCTCGCCTCACAATCATCACTGCTGTGCGCTGACCTTCAGCCTAAAACCACACGCATTAATTGTACTTTTATTTACAAGCGCGAGCATAGCGTGAAACTCGGTCGCACAGCAGCGCATCAGCGATTGATGATCTAATTTTTTGCGCTCAACGCGCACACAAAATAACAGTAATTAAAAAAATGTTTTCATGGCTGTTGCTGTTTATTTTTTCACGCACAATAATTTCCCAGTGAGTAAAGCATCTTGCAAAGTACCACGCGACTTTTTTCACGTCCTTCTATATTTGACAGCTAATTTATGTAGAAATGTCAAAAGCATGAACTGTCATAATTGTCAACACTGGACAAGAATCGATGATTTATGGGTGTAACTATGGGCCTTTGTTTTCCGAAAAAAAAAAAAAAAAACGGATTGCATAAACAAAGCTAATCATGAACACTTTTTTAAGCGTTTCGAGTTGAATTGTTTTTAACTTTTTGAACTCAAAATGTTATATCTAAGCGCTGGAAGAAAAGTAGATACATATATGGAAATAAGTACTAATGTATTAAAGTCCGTTGGTAAAACCATAAACTAATGTTTTCAGCTCAGTTGAGTGGCAGTCCAAGTTCATAAGCGACTTCTGAAAACACAGCAACGTCGTCAGAATGACTTTTGTGTATAAAAATCTAGCTCAAACTTGAAAAATCCTGTGCATATGTAACTATATATATATATTATAATGTATGTATGTATGTGCATGTATGTACATATAATTTTTTTTCTACGCCATCAGTCGAAGCGTAACGCCACGCAACAGTTGGCTCACTTTTCCTTGCAACTCTTCGCGCCGTCAGCGCTTAGTTCTAAATTAATGAGTAAACAAATTTAAAAATAATTGATGATTCGTAAATGTTTTGAAAATGAGTGATTGCGCAATGTTTTGTTTTATTATTTTTTCATTCTTATCTGCCGCGAATTTGAGTATTTCTATGTTACAATACAAATAATTATTTGGAAAGTGTTTGAGTGCGATTGCGCTCGAGCTTCACTAAATTAGATTTGAAGGACAGTCTGATTACTGCGCTAGAAATGAGGTCGATGCTGTTAAATATTCTAATAAAGAATAATAAAAAACACTTAAAGCGATAATTATTTTCTTTTGAGACGAAATGTCAAAGGTTAACGAGGTCTTTTGGGTCTTTATACATATATAACTATTTCTGCGTTAAGGAACTAAAGCTCAGGGACTTATTGATATATTCAATTTTTTATCAGCATTTTCATGCAAATTTCGAGTAAGTTTTATAGTCCATTGAATTTGTTTATATTTATTTATTGGTGCGCAACTAAGTTCTGAGTGTTTTTTTTTTGATGAAAATACAACTTTATTCTGAAAAAATGATTACAAGTGAATCATTGAAAGTATTGCCCATAGCTGGCTACTACTTTTTCCTATCTTTCCGGTAGATCTCGTATACCGTCGCGGTAAATCTGATCATCTTTTGAGGCTATCCACGGTTCAAGCAATTTTTTTATGTCTTCATATGAATGGAACTGCTGCTCAGCTAGACCATGTGCCATCAATCGGAACAGGTGATAATCGGATGGCGCAATATCTGGAGAATATGGCAGCTGGGGTAGGATGAAAATGGGAACAGTGTCTCCAGGTAGGTTTTAATGGATTTGGCAACGTGAGGCCATGCTTTTTCATGTCTCTCCGCGTATCGCGGCCGCTTCTCGCAGTGCTAGGCTCAATCGCATCAATTGAAGTCGATACCGATCCCAAGTGATGGTTTCGCGTGGTTTTAACAGTTCATAATAAATAACACTAACTTGGGCCCACCAAATACATAGCATAACCTTCGCAGCGTGAATATTCGACGTAGAAGCATGGCGGGGCAGTCCCCGTGACTTTCTTTTCTTTGGATTGCTGTAATGAATCCATTTTTAATCACTCTTCACGATGCGATGAATAAAACCCTTTCTTTTTTGCCGCTGGAGCAGTTGTACACAGGCGGAAAAACGACGTTCAACATCCCTTGGTTCTAACTCATAAGGAACCCAAGTCCCCTGTTTCTGAATCATTCCCAAAGCATGCAATCGCTTGGAAATGGATTGGCGTGTAACTCCTAATACTGAAGCAAGCTCTTCTTGCGTTTGACACGTATCCTCACTGAGGAATGCCTCCAATTCAGCGTCTTCGAAGGTTTTTGGCCTTCCTTCACGCGGACGGTCGCAAATAGACGCAAATTTACTTTGAGCATGAAAGTAAGTAAAGAAGTACTTTGATTTTAACGAGGGCTTTCCATTAAGTCTACTTTTTAGCTGTTGCAACATAAATATTCCCACATATGTACGGGAAATGCTGCTGGAGTGACAGTTCTTGGCCGGATATAAATCCGAGCCGTTCCGGTAATGTAGAATCGATTGTCTGGCTTTTAGTCTTTGTTAATGGTGTGACTAATAATAATAACTTTTAATTAGCTTTCGGTTAGGGGTTTCAATGGATATAAGCGCTGCCAATATAATAAAGTAAGTGAAGCCTTTTGTTTCGTAAGATCGAGACCTCTAAGGCTATTAATGTGTCAATTATGAGGTAAGACTAGATTTAGTGGAAAACTCTTTGTCACAAAAGGGCCAATGGGAAGCTTCGCAGTTTCCTCGAAATTGTCAACAAAGAAAAATTTTCCTGTTCTTGCTCCTAATTCCCTCCTATTTAATGAGGTGTTTTAGTGGATGGAGCCTACCAAGTCGCACAATACGACAATCTTAGTATCCAGCTCCTCAGACAACAGGTTTGTTAATAGAAATTAACACAGAAAGTGTTGAGGTGACTGTAACCTATCCGGATTCTTACAGTTCTTAAGAAATTACGACTCAACTTTGAAAAAAAAAAATCAATTTAAGAGTCAAGTCAGATCTTCCTCTTCTGCGGCAAAATATTTCGTTCTAAGATTTATATATAGGGCACAAAAGGCCAACAGGTCGAAGTGCTAACCGCATTAAGTATCTATCTTTATAGAAGGCACGAAATCACTGTATGTGTGACATCATGCTTATGCACTTTTTTTGGGTCTGCTTGTCTAATTTCTGCCTTTTCTTTTTCGCAATTTCACATTTCCCTGAAGGAACTGCCCCAGTCTGACGTCCTGTCTTTCTGATGGACACAATTTTGTAGTCTAAAATTTCTTTATATAGAAGGTAACGTATTGTGTATCCCCAAAAATTTAGCAATCATCCAAAGTATTAAGACCTCAAGGGGCTCATTACTTCATTCTTAAGCCAATCAATGCAAATACGCAAATTAATCGCTTCTGTGTGCAACAGAGAATGAAAACCAATATAAACGCGGGAATGAATGAAAATCAATTGCTTCTTTATATTTTTCTATGTATAAAATCACAAACAATTCGTTTGTTGAAGTGACAGCATTGAATTCTTCGAACAGTGAATTCAAATCCGCTGGCGTCATGCGCAATTTTTGTATCGCGCATCGAGTAAACTTTTTTGTATAGATTTTATATAGTCCAACGAGCTGAAGATCTGGGATTTATTATTCACATTGACCGAGCTCCTTCTCCTATTTGTGATGTGAGGCTTGATACTGTTTCACAAATAGAGGGATCTACACTTTTCCGCCGATTATTCATAACTTTTTCGAACTTTAACACTTCTAAGTACTGGAGTAAAGCTTTAGTACAGTGGAACCTCCCTTGGGCGGTCATTTATCGTCAATCCATTTCTCCGCCCAAGGAAGGCTTCACAGTATTTAAGTATTACTGCAGTACTGAAAAGTGTCCGCTTCAGTGAGGTGTCAGCTCAAGAAAGGGTAATTTGTTCCGCTACCTAAGTTTTGTTATAAGAAAAAATGTTCAGTCAGGGGAAGTGGCCATCTAATGGAGGTATCCATTAGGAGAGTTTACACTCTATATATAACGCGATTATTTTGAATACTTCTTTGATATTTGAATAGTTGCATTGCTGGACTTTACCCGTTTTGTGGAAAACCTTGTAAGTTTCAGTTTAAGAAGAAGGTGGACGTACCTGAAATGAGAGGTAGAAAAAGAAAAATTAGATTTCATGCAAATATTTTCATTTGGAAGAGAACAAATATTTTTTATATAGTTGAGAAGCAGTTTATTTTATTAAAATTTCTTACACGAATAAGTTCTATCATAGTAAACCTGAAAAAAATTATTTGATATATTTCGAATATAATTAGGGTAAAAAGGCATAATAAGGAGTAGGAAGGCACACAAAACCAATAAAGTGGATTTTGATAACGCCCTAAGAGTTAACTCCTGAGAGCTAAAGAGCAAAATTCGATTGCCGTAGATGAAGGCAATAAATAAGAGGAGTAGAATGTGTAGAGGAAAATCTTATATTAGGATCGGTTTGGTTATGTTCGTTAGGTTGAGTTGACTGTTGAGAATTTTGCCAGAACACAAAGTTTCCAATGGGGCACTAATTACATAACCTAAGTGCCATAAAATGTGCTTTTACCAACACACCACTAAAATATTTTCAATAAAAAGTTGATACGTGATGTCACTTTCAATACTTTTTTGAGGAAAATATATTCTAAAGATAATTCACAGACAAAGCAACCTCAAAATTTATGACAACAAACATCTACTTTATGGTAAATTTAATATGTCGCAATAAATTTTTGAAAGTGCAATCCATTAGTGATGCTAAAAATGCCAACAAGTGCAGCAGAAAGAGAGAGCGAGACAGATCAAAACTTTCAAATACAACAAAAGACAGAAAGAGTGAACAGGATAGTGAAAGACATAGAACACAAAAGAGCCATACGTGCGTGTAAGCATTAACCCCAATTTCACTAAATGTGGCAAGTGAGGCGACATGATCGCCACACTCGGCAATCGCTGGTCTCTGGGGTCGTCAGTTAAAAGCGCCGACATGAAAAATCGCTTAGGATTTGAATTAACATTATTTTGTTTTTTGTTTATGCTCTCATAAGTGAATACAAGTGAGGAGCAAGCGTGGGCAAATTAAAGAGCCAAACCAATGTGTTTCTTGTTCGGTTTTGTGGCAGGCGTGCGGGGAATGCACGAACATTTGTAACAGGCACATAAAATTCAAATTAATACAAACATTTTCATTTATTGCTCTACAGCACACATTTGATTTAACAACTTAATAGGCGCCCAGAGAGGCTGGTGCAAGTGAAAAGCTATTTTCGAGAGGGACTACAGTTGCACTTGATTGCTTAGCGCGCAATAACGCTGTTTTCACACAACATTAACGGTGTGGGAATAAAATGCTTTCTATTTTTCATTATTATTTGTTTTTTGGGTTTCTGATTTTTACGCCCCAGGCAACTAAGCAACTAGGCAACAAATAGTAGGAAATATAAAAATTTACGCTGCAAACGAGCCTAATGTGACACTATCGCATGTCGTGACACGACCTGTCTGTGCAACCTACGCGTGCGCCTAATTTTATTTTGAAACTGACACCCTTTGCGGCAATGTGTTTGTAAAGCATCAAATTTGAAGGAATTTATTTATATTGAGATGCGTAATGGATAATACCTAGCAATGGGCAGATGAGGCGGTTGGGGCAGAAAAGTGATGGTGGAAACGTTGATTGGATAGCACGATTTTCTAAATGCTCTGTAATTATATTAAATGTCTGGTGCAGCTGTTTGTACATGTGTGTGTTATTATTTAGTTTTTTCTTTTGGTATTTTTATTTCCTTTTTTAGCCTGGCATTGACTATCAAGTGTCTCACGCGCTTTTAATGAGCCATGCAGATCGTAAGTACGCAGTTTATATTGGGTTGCCCATATTCGACGGACCCATGTGTTTTTTTTTAATCAAAGAAAAACACAATTTTTTTGATGTTGACGATAATATGCATTTTATTTGGTTCAAGTAGATTTGTTGACATCATTTTTTGAATATTATATCTCTCAAATGGCTGCCTTGAGCCTGTATGGCGTATTGTGCCCGTTTTGCAGCATTTTCAATAGTTTTAGCTAACATTTCGGCTGGAATAGCGGCTATTTCGTCACGCGTTTGGCTTATTAATATAAGCCTTTGATTTGAAATATCCCCACAAGAAGAAGTTAGGTGGCTTTAAATGGGGCGAACACGGTGGCCAGTCAAAATTGCCATTTTTCGACACCAAACGGCGAGGAAACAATTTCTTCAAAAAGTTGATTGTGGTGCGAGCTGTGTGTGGTGGAGCGCCGTCTTGTTGAAACCAGAACTGCCTCATACGCTTTCGACGAATAATTGGCATCACAAAAGTGGTTATCATATCTCGATAACGCTCCTGATTGACGGTAACAGCTTGACCATCCTCATTTTCGAAGAAAAACGGCCCAATAATCGTTTTCGCACTAACGCCACACCAAACAGTAACTTTTTCGTCGTAAAGAGGTACCTCTTGAATTTCGTGAGGATTTTCAGTGGCATAAATACGGCAATTTTGCTTGTTTACCGTCCCATTCAATAAGAAATGAGCCTCACCGGACATTATGATTTTGTTCTTCTTCTTCTTCTTTTGACTTCTTTTGTTGAATGTAAATTCCAACAATTTGGGAGCGCTCGCATGGAGTGTACTGTTCAATGGTAAAAATCTGCTTGGACTGACACTTCCAACGCGGTATGTCATTTAGCGATCGGACGTCTCTGTCAAAAGATACAGGGTTGCTAGATGGGTCCGTCGAATATGGGCAACCCTGTATCTATATTAATATTATTATTATATATTATTATTATATTTTTTTTTTGTTTTTCAGGTTTTTAGATCAATTTTATTTGTATTTCTTTATATTATTTATATATAACATTTTTTTTTTTATATATATTTTAATTCCAAGCAAAAAAGCTAAAACATAGCTTTGACATTGAAAGAGGCGTTGCCCTCATTTCCTCTGTCATTGTACACCAATAACAAAACTACACTGCAACCTTAAAAAATTTGTATACTCTGATATCAACTCCAGTTCCTAGTACCCAATGCGCCTTCAAATTCCATAGTAAGAGCTAAGAGGTCTTTTGTATTCGTGTTTATAATATTTAAACGGCCACGAAACATTTATTTACGAACATGAATGCAGACCCAGTTAAGGTTGATTATTCACATAAAATGTGCGCAGATATCTCTACTCCCAGCGGAAAGTCTTGGTTGTTAGGACTCCCCAGTTTACTTGTAGTTTCAGATGTAGATTTTAATTTTGTAACTAATCGTAATAAATTAATAAATATTATTAGTATCCTAGCTGTGAATACTTCGATTTAGACCAGTGAGGTAGCCTGTGACTAACCTTAAGGCAGCTGTTGTCAGCCGGTTTTTCTCACTTCTAATAAAGAGACATCCAAAAAGTATTTCCAGCTTTAGGCTCTCCAATGAACGACAGTGATTTTCTTGCTCAGAGTAAGCCCACTCATTTACTAGGATTTCTTAGTCACTGAATCAGAAAATTGGCGCCTTTCCAAGCAACATAGGAAATCTCTTGGCGCTTTTGTCTGCTGCTACTGGCATGAAAGTGGGAAGAGTTATCACTTCTAATAGAGATTCCATTACAGCGGCTGCACCAATTTTAATCTAACCTGTAAGGCAAGCTAGCATCTACAGTTTGCTCAGCCAAATATGGCGGCATTTTTTGCAAAGTTTTCGACCACAACATTGAGAAGACGTGAGCTACAATCATATGAATCGTGGGGTTTTACATGCATTTTTAACGAATCAGGATTTCTAATTAAGTCAGCGTTGTTGCTGTTGTAGCATTTCACTAAGCCCTGCGAGTGCGGTGTAGTTATTGATCGTCACCGTCTAAAGTAACTCATCTAATGGTAGGCTTAGAAAATGTGCTGTTTCGGCAGGGAGCATATGAATAGGTGGTTAGTGTTGTGCGAGATATTTTCACATGTCGGGGTACTTGACAACCGGTTATACGTACCGGATTGAGTCTTTTGAGTTTTCCCCGACCAAGGGCTGCCGACCCAGTAAACTAGCCCTGTCTAGTACACTGAACTTCACACCTCGTTCAATAGTGAATTCAAGGCCAAATTTGTACCACCTACTAAACGGGTTAGAGACGACTTTCAGCGGATTTATTCGGAATCCTCATTGGCATCTGCCAATCTGCTAGAAATAAAAACTACTGCACTACTAAAACGTGGTATCAAAGCAGTTTGTTGTTGGCGCCAAAATATGATGTTGAGTGTAGAATCTCAAAACTATTACAGAATTTCATAAATGACGCCTGACAGTTGTCCGCACGTTGCAGCATTGCATTGTCTGCCTTCGACATATTTTATAGCTACTCAATGAATTTGCTACATAAGTAAGTGCACATGCACTCGTATGGTTTCATTCGTTTGCCATCAAAGTGCAATCGATATTTTGTTTCTGATTTCAGGCAGTAGAGTAAACAAAAAAAAAAAAAACAGAAAACGAACAGAAGCAGCAGGATGAACTGTAGCTGTCATAAAATGAACGGTAAACAAGTGTTTTGCAGTTTAGAGTTTTTATTGTCTTCAAGTTCCTCGAGTGGATTTTTGTGCTGCTTCTCTTATTGTTAATATTTAATATTTTTTATTATCTTTTTTATTTTCTCTGCAAGCCACAACCTACAAGCGGCTACTGCACGTCTCTCGGCTTCGATAAGCACACACTTTGTTCAAAGTAAGTTTTATATATTTTTACAGCTGTTTCAGTTATCGCTTGGCATATAAAATGGAGCAGCAAAACTTATGGCAACAACTGCAGTGCAATATAGACATCAGCCAGCTTTGTTGTTTCTTAGTTGGCTGCTTTCTTCCCGTCTCCAAGCAGCTCCGCAAACATGTGTGGCATGTTATCGTCGAACCTTTTTTTAAGTAAAATTAAATAAAGTAAAAAAATCTACAAATACAACTTAAACAAACAGCAGCCGTAAGTCTTTGGCGCTCAAAAACAAATAGCGAAAAAAATGGTTGAAGTGCTCTAAGCATGTTGCTTCCGGTGGCGTCTGATAAATGCGCGTAGAAATTTGCTGCAATTTCTCAGGCACACCCACACAAGTGTGCACATACATACATACATGGCTGTGCGCTGAAGTTTATCGGCATATGGGATCATGGAAAATATTCCACTTCACTACAAATTGTAGTCAAAAGTTCAACACTTTTGTGCTTTGAGAAATAAAAATTCCACAAAGAGAAAGGATGCGAAAGGCAGGAAGTCTGAGGTGCGCTTCAAAGGGGCGAAGCCATATGTTTGGCTCTTTTAACCACACAGAGCGAGCAAACGAATATTAAGGAAGTAAAAAACAATAAACAAAAACAGAAATACTATTCTGATGATAAAAAAATTATAAAATGATATTGACATTTCGTCACTGAGCTACATTTCGCCATCTTTCGTGAGAGAATTTTTCACTCATACCCTAAGCAAATTTTTTAAATTTTCATCTAACAGTCTAGAGTTTTAATTTCATAATAATTACAGCTCATGCTTTATTCAGTCTAAAATTAACAACAACAAACACAAACGCCATCAAAGCTTTCACCGAATCACGATGAGCCGGTGATATTTCACATTCATGACTGAGAATTTTTTTACACGTTTTTACTACAGCAGCAACAACAACCGAAAATATGTCTTTTAAACACAAATTACACATTTCCAGGTTTCGAAATTAACCAGCACAAAGGAAAAAAGCAAAAGTTTGAGGATATATTCTTGGCATTTTGGGAGCTTGAAATGAAACAAGTGAATAAAAATAATAAAAGAAGGAACACTATTTATAGTAAAAGTTAAGGAATGCAAGCAATCCTCTCGAAATAGATTGTGTATGTAATTGGAAGTAGCTTTAGAAGAAAGGAGCCACATCATTGCTAGTTTAATTTACTTATTAGATGCCAGTCTCAGAATTTTGGCTACAAAGAAGTCAATCCCCAATGGCTCAATAACAATTTTCCGCTTTTTGAAATTAACCAAAAAAGTAGTACTAACGCCATGATGAGAAAAATTGAGAAGATGTGCTCCATGACATACCGTTATCCGACTCTGAGCGAATTTTGCAGGATCAGCTGATGGGCCGACATCTCTTGGGATGTGCTTACAAACAAACTGAGATGGTGTTGGTGATATACGAAAAAATCAGCCAATGACACTTTGTTGCTATCTGTGGAACGACTGATTGGACGAGGGTGTGAATACATGTGAAATGCATGATGGAAAGAATAATGAAATGGCGCTTATCGTTGTACCGTTACTTTGCGCTCAGCGAATTTGACAATGAGTTACGTCGTTTTAGCACCAGTATGGCCAGATTACCATTTTCGTAACTTGATTTAGCATTTTTTTTTGATTTGTTTTAGTTCTTTCTTCATGACATTTTCTCTAGCCTGTTCTAATTAAAAGGTAATGTTTATAATTTTGTAAAATATACATTTTTAAATAATTAGTTCATTAATTCATTTAGTTTTATTTAGCTTTACTTTTTCTTAACATCTGGTGGCATTGCACGCGATTGCAGGTGTTGTTGGTGTTCTTCTGCTTTCGGCAGTCAAATCTCTCTCTCGCTACTGCAGTGTTGCCTAGCTTTGGATATAAAACGCACTAAAATGCCCATTTAAATAAAATAAAACACCAAATATTTATTGAATCCCTTAAAAAGCTTTGTATGTGTGACAAATTGTCTTTAGAATGTGCGTTTTTTTAAATAAATGTGTTATGCTTACATATGTACAATTTAATTTATGGGTTTTTTTGTTAAGCTAGACTTTTTTTTGTTAAGGAAACGACTTTTTTGCTATATTTTAAGTTATGCAACAACGATGGAACGATGAGCTGTATGAGCTTTACGACGACATAGACATAGCGCAGCGAATAAAGATCCAGCGGCTTCGTTGGCTGGGTCATGTCGTCCGAATGGATACAAACGCTCCGGCTTTGAAAGTATTCGATGCGGTACCAGCTGGTGGTAGCAGAGGAAGAGGGCGGCCTCCTCTGCGTTGGAAAGATCAGGTGGAGAGGGACTTGGCTTCACTTGGAGTGTCCAATTGGCGCCGGTTAGCACGAGAAAGAAACGACTGGCGCGCTTTGTTAATCTCGGCCAAAATCGCGTAAGCGGTTATCGCGCCAATTAAGAAGAAGAGAACTAGGTACAGTACTCTTATTGTAAAAATGTCTGGTATTTTTTTGCTTATTTTTACTATGAAGAGGTGTACTCTTAATGCCCTAGGTCCCCCTAAGGATTGATGACCTGAAGAAACGATTACACCTCTATGGTTTTAATTCGCATTCAGTAAGTTCAAACGCTTTTTAAAATGTGTAAAGAGGTTTTCAATCTTAAGAAGAGTTGAGAGAAGAAGATGTAATATTCTTGCATAACCCTAAAAGGAACAAAAAATTAAATTTGCACCTTCAAAATATCAAATTCTATAAGAATCAACAAATTTTCATTAGCACTAAAACCTTCTCAGAGTGACCTTTTTTAACCTTCTTTTGTTTAATATTACAGTTTTTTTAACTTACAGTTTCGGTAGCTTTGAATTAAAAAAAAGAAACAAAGACGAAAGTTAAAAATGTTCACATTTTGGGTATAAAGAGGCACTAAATTTATAGGGAAGAGCAAATGGTTGGCAACACTGCACAACTCGGCAAACGTGACGTCACACACTCTTTGAAGGGCGCAATCTTGCTTCTATCACTCTTGTGTGAAATGATGGTGCAGAATTCGGCTACCGAATCCCATGTGTCGTGGCAGCCGAAGTTCCCCTCACAATCATCTTTTTCACCATAGTAAAAGAGCAAACCTGGTAAATCTATCATCCTTGACTTACTCGGAGTATGATTTCAAATTTCTCCCACTTTTCACTTTAATAAATTCAAAACAATATTTTTTTTTATAAAAATTTAGCTGATCATGCCTCCCAACGAATTTCGAAATTACGTTTTTGACAATTCTTATCCATATAAGCGGAGTTAACAAAATTCGCGTCTACCATCAAGTACCCTAGCGCAGTAGTTTCAAATTTATGAAAATTATTTTTCGAGTGTGTAACCTGTTGGAAATGATATCATTCATTGCAGCTTATTTCAGCAGAGATACTGACTACTTATATATTTGCTTTGTTTTCTTTTGCAATTTTTATTTTTATTTTTATTTAATACCCAAAGCTCCTTTAACAGCTCCCTTAAAAACTTATTGCTGACTGACCGCTGAGGCTGTTGTCAACGTAATCTTTTATCAACTAATTAAATATGTCAACATCATTTTTCCAATTATTGTATTTTTTATGTTCATTATTTTTGGATTGACTTCAATAAGTCTCATTGTTATGGCAGACACATTTTTTAGCGATTTTGTTTTTCGCTCATGAATCGCAAATGAGTTTTTTTTCTTTAAATTTTGTCTTACTAAGCACAATTTATTTATGATTTATTTTATTATTTCTTCTTGTCTGTTGCAGCGCCTTAATATGCCAAAAAAGTGCTATTGATTTTTTCGTTCTTGCCGCCCACCTCATAAGGAAATGTTGGTATTTTTACGCAATTTTTGTATTGCATTGTTTTGTCCTGCTATTCCATAGGCAAATTAATTGTGTGTTGTTAGTGTAGTTTGGGAAATTTTCTGGAAACATAGGAGAGTGGCAAGGCAACGGCTGTTATGTAATGTTGTATGTGTATGTACAGTAATTGGGCAGCTGAAGTGTTTAATAGAAGAGAGTGGTCAGAGAGAGTCTGGGCTCAGTAATTTCGCATTCTTAGCAACTCAATTTAGTTGGTCTCTTTTGTAATAATTTTTTTGTTTGTTTTTGTGCGCACTCTTACAAACATTTTTCTTTAAGCATTTGCTTTTATCGTAAAGCAGCGCAGGTTAAGGTGATTTTATTAAATTTATATTAAGTTAATAGCTTTTATTGCAGCAAAATATGGTATGTATGGAAATGTGGAAAGAATGACTAAATCAAAGCTGACTGAGTGATTTATTAATTTGGTATGTCTCAAGATGGAAGAATGCAAGCAATCATTCCACTTAAGTACGTGCACGGAACAGATTTAGATTTAATATGATTTTTCATATCTATGCAGCGACTTCCAAGCGAACTTAAAGCGCTTTACAGTTCAACAATTTTCCAGCAATTCAGCAACTGCTACTTTAAGTGCAACCAGTTTGATGCTACAAGAATTGCATCATTTTCTGAGTATATAAAATATATCACAAAAGCCAATTTACTATGCACTTCGTCACCAGTGCTGAAGTCGTCAACAGTTGGCCGAGTAACATCACTCAAGCAACGACCACAACAATAAACGGAACCTACAAATATAAAAATAATATACAGGAGCACATCTCCCTACAAAGAATTTGGGCCGGGCTATTCCAATAGTTCCTGGTCCTGATGCTTTTCTATGCACAAATGGACTTGATACTTTTCTACCCAAAGCTGGTGTTTGTGGGAAATGGAAATGCGCTGGGCCTGTATTAGAAACAACTTTTTAATGTTTAATGCGCGCAGTGGGACCCGAACTCCGTACTTGCTGTCGGTATGTCATGCTCAAGTATGATTGGTTAAGGTGGTCTCTGCACCCACAAACATGCATATCTACAAATAAAATCAACAATAGAACATACAAGCACATGCGCGCATATGCAACCAAACGTCTAAAGAGCCTGCCAAGCCCCTGAGAGCCTGCACTCGAGAGCGTGTACAGCAAATAAATATTGTATAGAGCATATGTAAATAAGTGTATGAAAGGATAGTGGAGCAGTGAGTAACCAGCAAACTGGATAACCAGCCAATTTAGTACTTCGACCCGCTCACCGCTATTAGAGAACTGTGGAACAATAAAAGTGCTACTGCCTGTATGATGAATGGACAGGGGCAAGAAATGTCAGCAAAACTGAGAAAAGAAAAGCAAAAAAATAAAAAAATAATATGCAAAACAATAGAATAGAAAAGGGAATATAAGAAAGGAATGCACTTACTGGCCTAGTCTCGTATGCATGAAGAGGCTAAGAGCTATGCACTTTATTGTTGTGTTGTTGCATGCATTGTTTGGTGGCATTTTAGAGACAATTGTTGGCAAAACGAAAGGAAATGCAAGGAAGTTAGCTTAGAATGCTAGAAAAAAAAAAACAGGACAATCAAAACAATATGAGTCAGGATATAAAGAAAGAAACAAAGAAACTAAGAACGAAAGTAATAAAAAAGTAGAAAATTAAGAAGTTAAATAAGAATTGTCATAAAAAGAAAAAGGGTTCAAAATGCAGCAGTAAAAAGTGTCAGTGAGCGTAACTGTTAGTAAGTAGGCTACCACTGGCTCGCTCAAACACTCACATCCAAAGTTGGCTCATTGACACCGACGCCTGTGGCATTGGTTTCATGCAACATTGACGAGATGGGTTTGGCTTGGTAAGCGAATTTTACTACAATAATAGCATAAGGAATTTTAAAGAGTAAGCATTCAACGAGCTACAGAGAGTTTTCTTAGCAAACGTGGTGTGTTTCAGAGGTACCACAAAACCTGAGAAAGCTGGAATAAGAGCAACGCTAGTGCTAGCAGACCTTTGTTGGTGCCTTCTTTTGCCACAAAAGAAATTACTGTGAATGGGTTTCTGTGTAGAACTACAGCAATACATACATATGTATGTTACATCTAGAGGTGAATCACGCATGCAGGCGCTGAAAAGTGGCCTTCCCCATTGGTGGGCTGAGAATGTTGCACGTTTCAGAAATGTGGCATATACATATAAATAGTGAAACACATCATTTTACATATACGCACACCTCATTTCTTATTTATTTATTGACAGTACTGTCAAGTATTGCGGTTTTTAAGCCTTCTTTGTGTGGTGTAATGTGACAAGCAGCGCTGTTGGGACGCGATGAGGAGACAGTTGATGTAGTTGTTCTTGCAATGTAGTGCATTCTAGTTTTTATGAGCTTTAGCGCCAGTATTCAGTGGTACTTTGAAATTTGCAGCAATTCACCATATTTTAAAATTCACCACCTTCAAAATTCACCACACCTAAAATTCAATTTTCAAAAAACTCAACACAATTAAAAAAAAAAAATGAATTTAAATGTTTGAAACGTTTGAAATTTCCTCACACATAAAATTCATATTTCAATAAATTCTCTACAGTCCAAATATTCGATGAACGGTGGATGTTGGTATACTAAACACTAGGAGTAGTTATAGTAAAGAAATCGACTTCTCCCTTCGAGCCTTCGACAGGCTCTTCAAAACTAACATCCTGTCGAAAAGAGGGGAAATAAACTTTTACATGGAAGGATCCACGCTTGGAAATGAAGTAGGTTATGACATTTTTTTAAAAGAATTAGAACTAGAATTATCTGTCTCTTTTCCGGACTGCTGTAGCGTTTACTAGGCAGGAGTCTTAGCTATAAAGGAGCTCACTGTGTACCTTACCACACTCGCCGTAACAGAAACCACGATAAATATCTGCTCGGATAGCCAGGCGGCCATCAACTCAAAGGAGGCAGTTATATTACGATCAAATGTTGCTCAGGGCTTCCAGGCAGCTGTAATTGATATTAGCGCCGTTTTCAGGGACAGTCTTCTATGGAGCATAGAAATATTGAAGGAAATAACAAGGTAGATGAGCTAGCCAGAAAGCGTCCTAATCTGCCACTGCTTGAATAAAGTGGCAATATTGAAATTCCCATGACAACTTGCAAACTAAGGATAATCAAATAATATTCTCCAAGAGGCCTATAGGTCATGGATAGAAGAAAATACTTGTGTTACAACCAGGCTAATTTGGCCGTAAAGTTCAGGAGAATCGCTCAAAGGTCGTTGCTTCTGTTACCGGTCATTGGCTGTTAGTTGGACACTCTTCTAGATCAGGAGTATTTTTTATGAATACTGCAGAAATGAGGAAGAAGAAGAAACAGTAGAACATTTCCTCTGTGATTATCCAGCCTTAGCTGAGAGTAGAGCAAGGTTCTTAGGAAAACTCTCTTTTGACTCTCTTGCGGAGCTATCCGGTATTGGGATAAAACCTATCCTACACTTCATCGAAATGGTTTCATGATGAATAAACACTGAGGTTCCCGTATTAAACAGTGGTACTACAATTGACCTGCTAGGTCTAAGTGAGTTGGTATTCTACACCGACCACAAAAACCTAACCTAACTTAACAGGTTGGGCAAATATTAGATAAATTAAGTTACGTAAATTAAGTCTGAGCTGCGGTTGCTAATTTTTTACTTCCAATTTCAATACACATTTCTGAGAAGTGCTTTAGCCGCGCTTTTCTGCCACATATGTCGTGGTTTTGGCCTACAATTAGAGGTCTTATAATTTCAAGCCACCTACGAAGTGCTGCATAATTTTTTTAGAGGCTTTTTATGTCATAAATTCGCGCGCATGTCTGTCCAAAAGCAAGTAATATTATTCAGATATTCTATTTGCTTGTATAACATTTCTATATTTCACCATCATTGTGAGACTTGATTTATCTAATGATGACTGAGTCCCATTTAGCTTAGCAACCCGTATTATGCTGCCACATTGTGAACCGGTCTACTTTTCAGATTATCTACAATAGTTAAACAGCTCTGCTTCTGATGAACATAGGTATTTATTTACTTAACTTCTCACTCCATATTTTAAAGTTACATGTTTAAAATCTTCCAAATTCACTTTCAATTTTCAAAGTTCCCTTTTCTTTTGCCTCTTCAATAGCTCGCCAGCATTTTGACTTATGTATTTCATTAGCAGCCTACATGGGTTTCAAATTAGGCATCACTATCCACAAATGTGTGCTTCGCACTACGCGCCGAACAGTGTCAGTGTGACAGTTGTAGTAAACGTCAACGGCAGTCTGAGACAGGCAGACAGATGACAACCATTTGATGTAACTAAAATGTCATTCATCATTTTTCCTTTGTTCGCATTGAGCTCTAAGAGGGGATGCATGCATTTGGTGCGTACAATGCTGCCACAATCTCAAAGATATGTTGTAGGTATGTATGCATGTATGTATGTATATGCGCGCCACATATGAAAAAATTCTTTTGTTCACTCATACACATAAGTTTGAATATAATCACACATTTTAGGCAGTGTACTCCATTGGGAGCGCTACTTTTGTGCGACTTTGGCTTTGTTAAAATTTTTGTAGAATAACAGATTGTCATTTTTTGCGGCCTCTGGTGATTTTGTAGCGGAAGTGTCACTAGAAAAATGATGAACTACTATTCTGATGTATGCACCTCTACCTCTTTCTTCTTGGTACATACATTCTTGTGTATAAATTGACAGCTGCACTACGTTGGCTTCTACGGACATGGCTAAATTCTATTTGCTGTGTTTGGCAATATTTGTGTGACACAAAGCAAATATAACCGCTCGACCCCTAATAGACTACTTCTAACACAATACTCGTACGTACACTCCATCATTATTATTACTTCTTCACATTGCTCTTCTTTTTTGCGCTCATTGCCTAAACTGTGGACTTTATGGTCCAACTTACCCTGACAGCGTTGATTAATTGATTGATGAGCCTTCAGCCTGTCACTATGAATTCTTAACCCTTAACACTGATTACTGATTAGTCGCAAAACTTTTTCAACAAAACTAATACTGGCGCTCCATTTCTATTGATTCGTTGCTTATTACTTTTATGCACTTTCGGCTATAACAAAATGCTATTATCGTTCATTTCATTTTCGTGCGCGATTTCAATTTGATTAACACCAATAAACAGTATATTTCTTAATGAAATATTCATAAGGGCGGCTGCCGAGGCAAGGGTGCCTTGTTGTCTGGTTGATGGTGAAATGTGGCGCGACGACTTAATGTCTCACTTTTCTACGCAATCCAATCATATTTATATGCGGCGCAGAGGGAGGGAAGCAAGCGTGATTTGGGTAGAGGTCTCCAATTTGTTGGCATACCTTGCTCTTCATTATACAGGGTAGTTCAAATACGGGAAACTTTTTGAATCATATGACGCATTTGGTGCAAAGGTGTCATAATACAAAAAACATAAAAAATACATTTTTTTTTAAATACAAACAAAAAAATCAAAAACAATGAAATCATTATGCAACCCGCTTTTTTGCAAAAAAATTATGGTGATTTTTAGTAACCACATCTCCTTAGACGAAAAAGTGCCTTTACTTTTACTGAAGGAGGCGCAGTAAATTGAAAACTTTGAGGGCACTTTCCAGGAACTTCTTATTTTTTGAGTCATTTTCTTCAGCCGAACGAGTGCAATGTTATTTTGACACTGCGAACTTTCCAGCGCTCAAAAGCTTTATTGGTAGTTTGTATAGGTCAATCTAATCTCCCACTCTCCCATCGGATGCGTCCCCAGGTGGCGGATAGCGGAAAGCTTGGCAGGTATGCAGGGTAGGTGGGAAATTAAATACCACTCGCGGACCAAAAACTGGGATACCGCAACGTCTGGCCCATATTTATAATCATAAATACTTAGAGTTCCAGTGTGGAACATAGGGCCACATCTGACCCATAATGGGCGGTTGCAAAAAGCGTATGACTCGGTTCGAGCGGCTTAAAAACGAATATCTGTTCCCATCAGCTATACCAAAGGTGGCAGTCCCACCGCGTGGATAGGAATTTTAGGCAACCTTTTACCTCTGCAGCGAATGCTATTACTGAAATCAAAGCACTATACGCCCACCAGACGGCTAAAAATACTACCACGAAACGCAGAAAGTGCAACGCCGCTTTACGCCAAAAATGTGCTCCAGTTTCTTATTTGGTATTTTAATATAAATATTTTATATAATTTTTGTATATGAAAAGTAATATTGGTATTAGTTTTTGAGTACTTTTTCTTTCTAATAAAGCGCTAATAGATCTTAAGAAATTGTGTCCTGTTTATTTTATTTAATTTCCGAAAATTCTCTGAAATTCCGAACACCCTTTACTTGCACCCATGCGTACTAAAATACATACATTTTTTTTTTGCCGGCAGTCGCTATTGTTTGTCTGAGCTACATACTTATTGAACTATTAGTATTCTATTTTGAAGGACACACTTTCACTCGCTGGGTTTTTTTTGTATTTTTTTTTGTTTTTGCTTTGTTGTGGTAATTAAAATTGACTTTACTATGAAGTTTGTCTGGCGCGGCATTATCCAAAAACCACAACCACTGCCCATCGAAAAACCCAATCAAACATTTATTCTGACATTTACTCCGACAGTTGCTCGGCTATTACATTTTTCTATTGAGTAGAGAATTCTAGTGGTTCATTTAGAGCCGGTATAGTAACCATTTGATAACTAAGAATTACAAGTTGTGATATGCATCATTCGCTGTTGACAGCTGATTTTATTTAGTTGATGTATTAGTTACGTGGCACTTTGTGTCGCATAAAAGGCAGGAACGATCATAGCTGATTACGCGACAGTTGACAAATGTACATACAGTAATATCTAATAATGTGTGTACATATGTATGCATGCATATATTTATAAGTAAATGTATGCACTCTTCATTAGTAGGCTTCAAGCAGACACAGCAGCGCCAAGGCGGATTGGGGGCCAACGTTGCTTAAGAATGGCAAAGAGATGCTCAATATTGCTGCAATGTCCGGGGGTCCAGTTCTTTGGCTTAATCCATAGTTTTGTGCTGTCAGTTTTGATAAGTGTGCAAAGCAGCCGCCACATTATAAATAAATACAACGCTTTTTCGGCAGTGGCGCAAGATCTGGAGTGCCTTTGAAACTTTTACGAGTAGAAGTGGTTAATGGCAGGACCAGCAAAATTTTGCTTATGAATAATTGAAATAGAATTATTTTGACTTTGTTTATGTGGGTCTGTTAAGCAATGACTGTAGGTGCAAATAAATTGAAGAGCTGTGAGGAAATAACTATAACCTTTTTTTCTTTTTCTTTGAAAATTATTTAAGAAAACAAACTGGCTTTGAAACACCCAATGAGAAGATTTATGATTTTTGCGAATAATGCTGTACGTCAGTCATGTTTTACACTTGTGAACTAGGCAAACAAACAGTGGAGCGCATGAATATCAAAATAAAGATTTCCTTCACAAAAAATTTTTTTTTTTTATTTAGTAAAGAAGTTATTCAAAAACAAAATGACTGAAAAATGATGAACGACAACTTATTTTGCGCCAACTTCTATAAATTAAAACAGATGTCAAATATAATTGACACACGATAATCGTCGAGCGCTTTAGAAAAACTCCAAAAATACCCTCTAAATTAACTTTTAATGAAATATATGCGTTTACTTATCTCCAAACTCATCTCCAAAAGGCTGCGTCAAATGGGAAAGCGATGAAAATTATGACATCATTAAATGGAGAGTTTTATTGCGGAGTCGCAAGCGAGATAAAGACGTATCAGCTTTCTCGCATTTAACTCAAATACATTTTTTGTTATTTATAACTTTAATTTTATGTTGGACGCTGATGCTGTGTGAGTTTGTACGTGACTAACAATCGATTAGTCGTGGGTTCGTTGCCCATTGGAAGCATTTAACATTGAAAAATACCCCGTAGTTTGTTTCGAAAAACGATAGCTGCTTTTCTGCAATGAAGCAGCGTCTCATAATTATGATAGCTGTTAGTCAAGCAAAAGCGGCATACAATTTTGGATCCTCTCGCACCTCACAAATTGCAGGC
Source organism: Anastrepha ludens (assembly GCF_028408465.1). Taxonomy (NCBI): domain Eukaryota; kingdom Metazoa; phylum Arthropoda; class Insecta; order Diptera; family Tephritidae; genus Anastrepha; species Anastrepha ludens. The sequence goes on along the minus strand of NC_071500.1, from coordinate 111,240,937 downwards.
GAAGCTCTGTCAAATTCCTAGCTACAAAATTTCTAATGTATCAAATAGATAGCTAATGCATTAGATATTAAATACTTTTTGGTACTTAGTCAAAAATACCCATCTCAAATTTGTAATTGAGCTGAGCGCATCGAAAACTGGTCATCAAACTATAACTTGTGAACAAAATCATGAAAGCTCCGCATGCAAGAGAAACTATTACCTGAATGCTAAAAAATTATCAAAAGTCTTCACACACCATAAACGTGGTGGAAGTTGCAGTGTTTATATATATATACACACACACATACCTAATAAATATTTTCATTATTTTTATCCTAAAATTCATAAGGTCTTCATTATAAATATTTGTGTTTTCGTAAGCCACTGGCAAAAAAAAAAAAAAATATTTGTTATATCAAATTACATTCCACGCCTCGAAGTCAATCCAAATGAAGACCGCATTAAACAAAGTATTAGGTGCTAATGCAAGAATAAATGGTAAAAAGAGCGATTAAGGCAACGAAGGAAAGCAGGGAAGAAAGCATAGAAAATGCGTAAATAAGACGCCTATGCCGTAACTGTAACTGAGAACCTTCAATTGGACGCGGCTCTATCCAAAGATATGTATGTGAGTACCTACAGATGTGCATGTGTGCATGTGCGCATCAGTATGCATTGCTGCTGGTGTGCGTGATTAATTTCTTGAAATTTATATTTTGTTTCGCCTTTTCAGAAACTTTACAACACTGCATTTTAGGGCAAGCGTGCCTTGTTCTCTGTTGTTGTTGAAACTTTCCTTTTGATTAGTGAGTTTTGTTGTAACCTAACTGTAACTCCACTTGCTAGTAATTTAATACTTTTATGCATTTTTTATGGTTCTGCGTGCGCTGACGAATTTGTTGGTGGGAACATATTCGTTTTTTAGATTTGACAGTGCGGCTCAAAAATCAATTGCTGGCGCATATCCCATCTCTCCCCACTCAACTACATTCTTGTTCAGTATATTTTGCATTAAGTCTTTTAATCATTAAAAATAAAATTAAATGTCAATTATTAAAAAAAAGTTTATTTTTTTGTATTTCTATTTTTAGAAGGAAAGCGTGGAAATGCAACCACACAGTGATGGTGGCATATAAGATAAGACATATTTGATATATTCGATTTTTAGATACATTTATGGATTTTTTTTTATTGTTCACTCTACTCGGGAACATAGTGCCTCGACAAGACTCAGTCTTCTTGCGTTGGTTTCGTTAATCTAATGGCTTTCTGACAGGGTAAGTGATTAGCCTGTCGCTACCAGTCCTAAGTAGTGGGAATGCCCACCTGTCGTTGCTTAGGAACAACGCCTTCTTACTGCTTGAAGCGACATCTGTGTGTGAAATTTTTCTGGACGAAGGATCGCACATATGGTTGAGGACTTCGCTAAATTTGGTGTGTCTGCGCTAATACCGCGATTATCCGCTTCCTCCTGCCGGCGCCACGGATGCAATGTGTAACTGTGTCTTTTTCTTTATTTTTTTCCTTGCTTTAGTAGCCACAATGCAAGTAATACGCTGACATTTTTGTGCGGGAGTAAGGCTTGGAAAGATAAGGTTTTTGGGGATGAGGATTGAATTTTTTTTTTCTTGAAACTAGGAAAGTAGGTAAGTTTGGAAAAGTGCGAGGATCGTGCTTTACATGCGATTCGAACCCACAACCTCTGGGATGGCAGGCTAGTGCATATTATGTTATTGAACTTAACCACATCTTCCAGATTGAGATTTTGTTTTCGTGTTTTATTTTTTAACATTTTCGTATTATTTTAAATATTTTAAATTTTTTGGGATAGAATATTTAAGAAAAAGATAAAAAAAAAAAATTTATTTTATAAAAATTGTTTATTTATTGGTATATTTTTTTATTGAAAGATCTGTTTTTTTTATTTTTTAGCATTTTCGTATTATTTTAAATATTTTGGAATAAAATATTTAAGAAAAAAAGTTTGTAAAATTTTCCATAAAAACAAACATTTATAAGAAAAAAGTTTTTGAAACAGTTTTGAAACAATTTTTCGAATAAATATTTGGTTCTATAAAAAAAACTTATTTACTGGTTTATTTTAATTTTTTTTTTGAAATACTTATTTTTTATTTTTTAACATTTTCGTATTATTTTAAATTTTTTGGGATAAAATATTTTGAAAAAAAAGAAAATAATAAAATAATTTTTATATCAAATTTTTATGATGAATTAATATATTTTTTGGAAAATTTTTTTATTATTATTTTTGAAAGAAATATTTTTAAATAGTTTAAAAATACAATAGTTTAATTTAACAAAAAAAAAAAAAAAATATTTCCTAATTTTTGGAAAACACACTTCTAAGGTTGTTTCTTATAAAATCTTGTTAGAAAAATATTTATTTTTTTGCAAAGTTTGTTGTATCTATTTAGTAATTTTTTTATTTAAAAAAACCAGTCAACAGCTAAAGCATTTTTTCCTAGTGCATATATTTCTTAATGCATTTACTCGTAGCTTCCAACAAAAGTTCAGGGCAAGCTTCTACTGCCTCTTCTCCAGTTCGTGATCTGTCTCCTGCACATGTGGTAATAGGTTTCAAAGGGTGTATTGGAATCAAATTTACGGCTGAGAATGGGATTGAATGTATCTCTTTAAATCAATTAAAATGACAATTATCAATTATCGACGGTATTGTTATTTTATATCTAATAAGTGTGCCACATTCGTTGATGCGCAAAGGCTGCCGCAAAAAAAAAGAAAAGAATTTTCAAAAATGACTGCGATTTTGAAGGCATTTCAAACCTGTATTTTATTCTTCTAAAATTCTATGGGCTATAGCTGCATACTCGGAATTTTCTCAGAAATTCTGATTGAGAAATTTAGCATTTTAAGGAAAATTTGCTGATTTTTTGAGTGTGAAACTTAGATTTGTAAGGTTTTTGTAGTAAAATGAAATATATTTTCATAAAAAAGTTATCAAGTTTAAATAAGAAAGAAACATATTGCAAAATTGTAGCGGCAGGCTAATCAGAAATCAAAATAGATTAACGAAACCAACGCAAGACAGAGCCTTGTTGAGGCCCTATGCTCCCGAGAGGAGTGAACAAGGCAGAAAAATATATATTGCCAAAACGTGTCAATAAGTCCTCGCGCTCTAAACATTTAACCCAGATTAGTTATCTGTAAGTATCTGCCTGCCTTTTGAAAATTTCATACCACTGCCTTACTACCCACACATTTTTAAAGTGGATTTATCTTTCAAAATGTGTGGAACATTTTACAAAAGTATACTTAATTATGATTGCAAAATTGCTGTCGCATAATTCATACAATTTTAGCTGTCAATTACTGTGCATAGCGTACACAAAGGCATATACGCCAGTATGACTAATTATATAACCGTATACCTGGATGTATTTACATATAAGTAGTATATTAAATAATTGGCTTTATACATTCTTTGTTAGGTACATCTACGTATACACATAAGCACCCAAAAATAATGGCTTTTCAATTAGAGACCAAAGAGGCGCGCCTACAAAACTCGACAGTTTGAACTATACAATGAAAAATTATAAAATAAAATTTAAAAAAATGTAAGCAAAAAAATGCAGGTCCGTCTTTTAAAACATCTGGACATGTAAATAAATAATAAAAAAACAGAAAATAGCCCAACATAAACAAAATAAGCTAATAGCAAACATTTTAAAGAAGTCATTAGTGTCATTTTAAAGCGGCACTTAGTTGCATATATTAGCAGCTTTTAATTTTTCAGGTATATTAAGAAAATAAAGTATGATAAATTCACGTGCATACACCCATACATACACAAACACGTATAAAATTATCCCACGCAAAAAATGTAAACAAAATAGGCAAATCGAAATTAACAACAATTTACTAGGCGTAGCTGATTAAATGAATTTAAAAAAAGCTATGAAGGTAAAATGAACACAAAAACAAAAAAATAATAATAATGACAGCCTAATGAAAAAGTCGAATTAACTACAGTTAAGTGAGATTTATGAGCGTGTGAAACTAGGTAATAAAAATAATAATGACAAAAATGCTGCAAATTAGCAAAACAAAAAAAAAATCATTATTACATAAATTCGTTATTTCAAGTATCAAATTTGTATAAAAAAACCGAGAAAAAAATCACTCCTTTATTGAGGTCACTACGTTGCTATTTGAGAGCAGGTAGGTATTTTACACAACTTTGTACAATAATTAATTTGGTTATTTAATTTTAAGAGCCCTTTTAATTTTATTTTTATTAGCTGTTTTTTTTTGCTGGTTAAAAATGGATTACACATTTTTAATGCGTTTTACGCACCTTTTTTTTTAATTTTATAAGGACATACAAATTAAAGCGTTAGGGTTTTTTGTTTTTGCTTAAGAGCGCTCTAATTAGATCGGCTAAATAGCTCGGACACAAAGTTGAGCAATATTAATTGGGTTTTTACTTCACATTATTAAATCAAGCATGGGAAATTCGAAGCGATGTTTTTCTGAATATATTTCGCGTAAAGTTTGCATGGCTTTAGTATTGATGCTTTTCAGAGAAAATCTAGTGAAAGACATTTTGCAGACATTCATTTTAATTTTACCCTTTTAGTAGACTTTGATAGCCTTTCAAAGGGATGCCATTCTTAGAGCGCAGGTTCAAGTCTCTATAAACTGGATGTATCGAAAGTTACAAACTAAGTACCTCCACTTTCTAACAGGTGACCAAAAATATTTCGGGTACAGCGCCATATTGATGGACCACGAGATCTTCAGCATCATTAATCATTCATAGTAGAGAGCAGAATAAAAATTTGGCATGCCAATAACAGCTTATAATTGCCATTCTCTGGTATCCAATCCCACCTTACACTCAGCACTATATTCTTTGGCGACAATATCGATTTAAACCGCAGAAAGGGTGTAAGCGTAGTCATAGATTTCACCACCCTTGGAGTTGACTTTTGCTTCGTTGCTTAAAGGGAAATGTAACAAAAGAGTAATCAGTTGATGTGAAACTATATTAAATATCTCACAATTTATTTATTAAAAGTATATAACGATATTTTTAAGTGGTTTAAGCATTTTATCGGTAAGACGTTCAAGAACATTCGTAGCCGAGCTGCTCTCTAATACCAGAAGCGGATGTCTATATAGAAAAAATGAGTAATCGAGTGCGATCTGTTTAGGTCAAAGTAGTAGTAAATAGGTTAGGTTGAAGCGGTTGTCCACTATAGGACATACTTAGGCTTATTGCCCATTGTTATGCCGTCTGGCAAACTTGGCTTTATCCCTCCTAAAACTAGTGTGAACTTTTCATAAGTTTTAAAAGATCCCTGGTTTCCACGGTACTGAGATCTTCCGGTTCATTCAAAAATTGTCTACGTAAATTGGTGAATAAGCGTCTTTTAGAGTAGAAAAATGGCGCAGGAGGTGTGAGATCGTTTCTTCCTTATCTAGACAAAGTCTTGTGTTTGCACACCCATCCTCTGAGCGTGTCTACCTATGGCAGCGCCCCGTTAAAACTGAAGCCAGTGTGGTAAGATTGTGCTTAATATGGCTTCTGTGCTCTTAGCATGGAGAGTCTCCCACATTTGTCGGACAATTCTGCGGGTGGTTTCATTACGCCATCTTTCATTTGCTGCTCTTACAATTTTCTAAAAAATAAGGCCCTTACATGTCTGTAAGGGTATGCATGTGTCAATGTCTGTGTACTCATTAGTCAACTTGGTACCAAATCTCGCTAGTAAATAGTACTAACTTCAAATTTTTGCTAAGCTTCGCGAAGAAATGCGATTTTCACCTCTTTCTTAAATTTAAAACTGCCGTAAAAACATTTTGAGTCAGTTTAAAGTCTGTATCTGCCATCGGCACATCGTGAAGGAATTGATAAAAGAAGACGCCCAACTTTGTTTCGAACAATAGCAGACTCGCTCAAAGGGTTAAAGGTATTAAAGGTTAAGTCCCTAAGGTTAAAGCACAGAGATGGTGTTAGGATTGAAGGTGATAAGAAGTCCCACCTGGAATCGCTTGGCTGACTTTTTTTTATTGGTAATCATGCGAATCAAAAGTGGATTGATTTCCTTTCATTTCAGCAAAGTTTCGCTAACGTAATTTTCATATAAATTTTTACTATTAATTCTTGTGTCACCCACAATTCAGCCCTCATTTTATATACCGAATTTTAACTTAATTTCCTGAATGATTTTTTATTCCTCACATAACCAAAACACAAACAAAGATTCAAAATTGTAGATACGTGTAAAATGCTGAACGACATAAAGTCAACAAAAAAATCCTTATGGAAATGCAAATATGTAGCAAAGAAACAATTGAGTAGTTGAAGAAATCCCTCAACAAATTGAAGCTGCCAAGTTGAGAAGCTGAAAAATTGAGCAAAGAAGACATGCTTAAGTAGCTAAAACACGTACATACGTATTTACTTAGAAACATATAAGTAAATATAAATTTGTAAGTAAAAACATTTTCATCATCGTGCAATGTCTCAACCATTCCCCACAGGGAAATCAACGCTCAGACAGACCAGCAAAAGCCAGCCAACGAACTCTAGGCAAATGAACTGTAGCGAACGGCGCGCACTCAACTCAACAACCCGATCGTCTTCAGGCCAATCGAAACCGTAACATGAAATCTTATACATATATACGTACACGCATACATATGCACACTGGGCTTGCCTGGCAGTGCACTGGAAGAGGAACTAATGAAGGGCGTTAATCAACTGTCAAATTTCCAACGTTTAATACAAAATTTATGAGCTATGCAAAGAAGGCGAAAACTACACGCAAATGACTCTTGAACTACAAAAAAGGCAATGGAAAAAATGAACTAAACTAAATCTTTTTAGGTGTGCTAAAGAATCAGAGGAAAGAAAAATAAAAAGAAAAATAAAACGCAAGAAAAAACTGAGTAACAAATTGTGCGGCCGTTCGAGTAAAACTTACAAGTCTATTTGAAATTTCGGCTACTTTGCCATTGAGCTGGGATTTGAATTGCTGCCTTTTTTGTTTTGGTTTTTTTCTTTTTTTTGTGAAAGAAATACGAATTTGGAAATTTTTACTTGTATTTGTTGTGTTGAAATTTTAATGGCCTGCAATAAATACACATTAAGCGGATTCTAATTTTGAGACGAAGGTTAGGAAATCGGGTGCGCTTTGAAGCAAATAAATATAAATAGTAAAACTAAGAAAAAAAAAACACAAATGAAAAAAAAACAGGAAAGAAATAAATAAAAAAGCGGCACTAATAAATATACAAAAACAAAGGCGTGACCACAGCGGGGCATAACTGGAAATATTTACGCGTAGTAAATCTCAATACCTGCTTTGGGCAGTGCTGAGGCACAGATTTGTATGCAAATTCATGTGTGTGTATATACATGTCTATGTAGGCGCAAACAGATATGAAGTACATTTAAACATTTGGGGATATGGTCTAGTAAGTAAACCCCCGAATTCCCAGTAGTAAAAAGGATGTAAAGAATCTACTAAGCGTCGATTATTTATTGTGAGTTTAACCGTCCACCGGCTATCTGGTCAAACTGGTCTGAAGAGTATGTAAAGTTGGATTTGAAGTAGTGGTTGGATTTAAACTACAAGCGCCGATTATATACATACATATAAATATAATTGGCACTTACACCGTTTTTCGGTATTCGGGCGAGCTCATTTTCTTATTTGTGGCGTGCGTCTTGAAGTTGTTCTCCAAATGGAGAAAGGAATAGTAGTTATAAGTTGACTCCGAACGGCAGATATTTTTTATGAAGATCTTCTTCATGGCAGAGATACACTAGAAGGCCTGCTTTTGCTTGCCGAGGGGCGAAACAGAAAAACCTCAGTCGCATAATACTTCTTGCTCTACCGTGAAAATGTTTAATAGCATAACATAACATAACATAAATTAACATAACATAACATAACATAACATAACATAACATAACATAACATAACATAACATAACATAACATAACATAACATAACATAACATAACATAACATAACATAACATAACATAACATAACATAACATAACATAACATAACATAACATAACATAACATAACATAACATAACATAACATAACATAACATAACATAACATAACATAACATAACATAACATAACATAACATAACATAACATAACATAACATAACATAACATAACATAACATAACATAACATAACATAACATAACATAACATAACATAACATAACATAACATAACATAACATAACATAACATAACATAACATAACATAACATAACATAACATAACATAACATAACATAACATAACATAACATAACATAACATAACATAACATAACATAACATAACATAACATAACATAACATAACATAACATAACATAACATAACATAACATAACATAACATAACATAACATAACATAACATAACATAACATAACATAACATAACATAACATAACATAACATAACATAACATAACATAACATAACATAACATAACATAACATAACATAACATAACATAACATAACATAACATAACATAACATAACATAACATAACATAACATAACATAACATAACATAACATAACACAGCATAACATAACATAACGTAATGGGAAACGACCGAAAACCAGGAACCTATCCAAAGACTATAGATTTATGCTGGTCCTACTCGTACGCCAGACATGTAATAGTTGCATGCACGTAACATAACATAACATAACATAACATAACATAACATAACATAACATAACATAACACAACATAACACAGCATAACATAACGTAATGGGAAACGACCGAAAACCAGGAACCTATCCAAAGACTATAGATTTATGCTGGTCCTACTCGTACGCCAGACATGTAATAGTTGCATGCACTGTAGGGTTATCTTTCAGGTACACACACATACATACATAAAAGCATGCATTTGTACCTGCTGATTTATGTAAGTGGCTGTGTGTAGATTTACACACCTTTGATTTGCGTTGCTAAATAAGCCAAACATGGAACTAGTTCAATGCCACTTTGCTCTGGTTTTACAAAAATTAGTACCTCATATTCATACGCACATATACATAAATATATGAGTACATACATATGCATATCTACGCACTGCACATTCACTTAGTCAAAGTTCAAAGAGTTCAAATTAATTTCACATGGTGCGATATTTTTAATTTTTTACGTATTTATTAGCGAACGAATTGGAAAGTAACGCTTTGAAGTATTTCGCAAAGAAAATGAATGGTAGATTTTTTATTGGAAAACTGCCGGTGAACCAATCATGCAAAATTAGCAGTTTTTTCAGCTTTAAATCGCAGCCAGGCGAAAGGTTCAAAGCAGCTCAAGCTAAGTTCCTTTCGAAATTAGAATGTTAGAAATAAAATTTAGAATTTTTGTAGCTTAAATATTAAAATATGTGATTAAGAATTAGGTGAAAGTGCAACGGTAAATTTGACTGAAATTAAAAAAAAAAAAAAAAAAAAACACATTTAGCAGCAGGGTAGGCCAAGCGGTCGTTCAAAATATGCGCGAAGAACAACAGTCACTGCATCAGAATCTTTATATAATAAAAAAAGTACTTAAAGTGACCCGCCTAAAAAATTCGTTAAAATTAAAAAAAAAAAAATGAATAATTGGCGCGAACATTTCTGTTAGGCGATTGGCCGAGGTCCTCCTCCTATCTTGATGTTGTTCCACAAATGGAGGTACCTGTAGTTTTAAGCCGACTCCGAACGGTGGATATTTTTTATGAGGAGCTTTTTCATGGGAGAAATACACTCGGAGGTTTGCCATTGCCTGCCGAGGGGCAACCGCTATTAGAAAAAAATTGTTCTTGATTTTGGTGTTTCACGAAGATTCGAACCCACGTTCTCTCCGAATTCCGAAATATTATTTTTTGCCTTTGTGAGTTTCTACCAGTTACTGACTTACTTCGCCTTAGCCTCGTCTAATACCAGAACTAAGACAAAGAAATTGTCTCAAAAAACCTGTAACCTCAAGTATTATGTTGTTGGTAGCCTACATAAATTAATAATCGAAAAATAACAAAAAGATTCACTTGTATTTTAAAGAACCATCTACAGAGTTTTGTTTCATTTTCGGCCCCTTCCCACAGCGATTTTCGCAACTTGACTCCTCGAACGGCACACAATAGCCAGTGCTTGTGTGTTTTTTGTTATTATTCTACCTCTTAGCTGCCCCCAGTGAGTTAACCCTCAAAGTGCTTGGTGTGTGGCTACAAAACTGCCAACAGCTAGCCGAAAGCATCAGCAACACTAAAAGTGCCCGACTTAACAACAATAAAACGCTCAACAACGGGTCCGAACGCCAACAAATGGTCGGTGGTGCCGGCAGCGTGCGAAGCGAAAAAAAGGAAATACGTACGAATGCAAGTGGCACTGGCGCTTGGAAGTAACAACAACAACAACATAAGCATCAGCTCCAAGTATTAATATTTCAATACAAGCCATCAGCGGCAGCAAGTTGCCAACAGCAAGACAAAAGTTATGCAAGCAACAACAAAAGCAAAGCGTACGGATTTGCCGCTGGTATTGCTGCCAACACAAGTTGCACGCTTACTAAGTATAAACAAACTGCAGCAGAAGAAGAAGCAGCAATGAGGTGACCAGAATGAGCAGGAAAGTGGATGCGATGTAAATGAAAAAAAAAAAAAAAACAAAAACAAACAAAGAGTTGGTGGAAAAAATGCAAATCATGAATGAATGCTGCTGTGAGGAGTGAATGAATGAATGGTGCACGGCAGAGGCAAAGAGACGTAAATCGGATGACGGGGGCGATGTACGTGGCGAGCTGGAAAGTTACATTATTTCTTGTTATTTTCTTTATTTTCTTAGCGTGCGTTTTTATGCCATTTTTGCACCATTTTTTGTCTATTTATATTATTTGGAATTGTTTGTTTTTGCTTGCTTTGTCGACGTTCGTTTGGCTAGCACTTAGTGGAATGCATATTTTCAGCTTTCGCTGTTGTTGCTGCTTGTTGTTGTTGTGATATTACCTTCCATATTTATGGTAGCTTTCTGGCGTGCGCGGCCAATGCCGGATGTTTATATTTTTATTAGCCACTAGTGCTACTTTGCATTACGCCACCGTCACTCTGCCAGTATGTCACTCAGTGGGCCAGTCAGTCAGCCCTGCCAACCTGCCACCTTCAACTTCTTGGGCGTACAACATGGCTGACCTCATCAGTTTGGCCTTCTTCACTTAGAAGCCGACTTTTATTATCTTTTTCCAACTGCAAAATATTTTCTGCGCTTCCTTTTCTTTCCCTTCGAATGCCCGGTCTTCCACTTTTATCCAAATTAACAACAATGTAGTCTTTCGGCCCTTATTCTCGCGTAGTAGAATTTTTATTTTTAGTCACTGTCAGCCGGCGCTATTCACTTCCGCCATCACAGCGCGTGTCTGCACTTTGTCGTCTAGAGTGGCCACACAATTTTTTACTCCCGCACTTTCCTCCTTTTGCTCCTGCCTGTGTTCATCCCGACATTGTTGCAGGGTAAGTCAGGCAACTGTTGAAAATATTTCGCAAAACAGCGAGAAGCGAAGTGCAGCGAACAGCTGAGAATTTATATTCGCTGGCATAAATAGCCGCGTTGATATCTAGATTATTGAAAATTATTCAAGTGCTCGGCGTCTGCTTGTGGCAAATAGCAAATGGCGAAAGGCGGAAATGAAAGTTGGACAAGTGTGAACGGCGGAGAAGAAATTTTGAATGGCAGAAGTGGAATAAATAAAAGTATAGTGGGTTTGAAAGCGGCCGGCGCCTGATTGGCAAAAGTTTAAGTGCTAGAAATATTTTGTAGTGGTTCTGCTGCAAATACTTCAATTATAGCGAACTCTTTGAAAGGTCAATTGAGAAATATAGACTGCTGAAAATTTAAACCAGAATCGCAACATTTACAAGGTTGGAAAAAAAGTTTAACTATGGAGTAAAATAAATTTTAAACAACTATAAAGGAGCCTATATTTTCAAATAGTTTAAACATTTCAAAATATTTTTTTTATCACAAAAACCAAAAATATACAATAGTTTTAAATGCTTTTAGAGTAAAAAATTATTAAAAAAATTTAAAATATTTAAAAAATTTCCAAAAAATAATTATAGTTTCAAATGCATTTAGAATAAAAGTAACGCATTATTTTAATAACTATGATTTAAGGGGTTACATGGGTTTCGGTGGTTCAAAAAATCGATTTATTTTTTTTTTTTTTGCTTATTAATTTCTACAACTTCTATTATCCAAAATTTTCAAGTCGATCCGAATAATAAATTCGGAGATACAGCCTTTGGAATGAGTGCGCTCCAAGTTATTTTTATTGTTACTCAAAACATTAAACGCGTTTTTCTCGGAACCGTGTTTTCAAAGTCAGTTGTCAAATGTTCTCGAAAACTACTCAACCCATTTTGATGAAATTTTATACAGGTGTTCGAAATATAATTTACTCGTGCTTGAACGAAGACTTTTGTTTTTTTTTTCAATTACAACTATTTAAAAAAAACAAAATGTCAAGCAAATTTGACCGAAATTTTAATTTTTTTGCAAAAATGTCTGCCAAAATTCCAATTTTTTCTTTTTTTTTCTTTCCTTCGTTCAAGCACGAGTTTATGGTCTTAACTAAATCACTTATTTTTGTTTTTTTTTTTCAATTTTGATGAGTCTGTCAGGAGTTATGATGACAACGCGGACTTACCTTTTTTTCGAGGGGTCACCGAAAATGACGTCACAATTGAGGAGTTTTAATTTTTTATTTGAAAATTTCAGAAATTATTCTCTAAATAAGTAGCTATAAGACAGAAAAGAGTTTGAATTAAATAAATAATTTTTTACGTAAACTCGAAAATTTCTTAAACTAAAATAAATAGAAAATTACAGTTCCAAAATCATTTACAGTAAAATATAAAAAATACAAAGAGTTTCAAAAAATTTTGTTGCTAATTTCGAAAATTTTCAAAATGTTTTCAAAAAACTAGAATAATTATAATTTCAAAAATATTTATAATATCAAGTGTAGTTTCAAAAAATATTTTTAAAAAATTTCGAAAAAGTTTAAATACAAAAAAGATGTATAATTCCAAAAAGAAAATATGCTAAAAAAGAGCGCATAATTTCAAAAATATTTATAAAAATTTTGAAAGTATTTCTAAACTTAAAAAAAAAATAGTTATAATTCCAAAAACATTTATAATGTAGTGTATTTTCAAAAAATATTAAAAAAAAATTTTGGAAAAGTTAAATTAAAAAAAATTATTATTCCAAAAATATTTAGGATGTAAAAAAGAGGGCATAATTTCAAAGCATGTTGTTCAAAAATGTCCAAATATTAATATACAATATTTTTCCAAAAAAAAAAAAATAATTTCAAAAACATTCCTAATTTCCTAATATTGTATATCAAAATTTTTCCAGAAATCAAAAATTAAAAAAAAAAAATGATGATTACTGCTACGTCACTGTGCATCATCTTTCTTACGACAGAAGCATGAATTTTCAAACGTTCTAATTTTGAGTTAATTGCTCATCTTAATAAAATGGATGATGAATAAAGTGTTAATGATTTTATACCAAAATAATTTTTACATCAGGCACCAAATTTCCAATTTTCGAAAGTAGTAAACTTGAAAACTTAGTTTTTCAATATTTTCATTTTCGTACATTCATGTTTCTGGCTTAAAGAAGACGATATGTAACAAATTTTTAAAATTTTTTAAAAATATATAGTAGTTTCAAACACTTTCAGCATTTCGTACCTTATTGGATCAAAACTTCACAGTTGCGCCAAAAATCGTTTTAAAAAAAATTTGGTAGTGGAATATGCTAAAATGTAAAAATTTTCAAAATCACAAATTTAACAAATTCTGAAAATTCAAAAAAAAAATTTTTGATAGTATACATACACATACACATATAAAGTTTAGTAAAATTGTATGTTTGTTGCAAATTTAAAACTTTCATTTTAAATTTTCCATTAATATTTTTTTTTTAATCTGCATACTTTTCACATATTTCTACCACCACTTCTATGTTATTTGCTTCCACGACCATTTCCTATTAACTACACCGTGCCGCTCCAATCACTTCTTGTTTTTCTCGTTTTTTTCAGCAAACGCGCGTTCTATAAAAGTTAAACATTATCGGCGGTTAGTTACTGGTGTTGCTGTCGCTAATGTTGCAACACCTTTTTCAAGCCGCACAAAGAAAAAGAAAAACCAAATAAACAACAACACAGAAATGAATTAGAACGCGAAAAACTGCAAAGTTAAGTAGCAAAAAAAACCGAATAAAGTACTTGGCAAAGGACCTGCAAGGCAGCACAGACAAGCATACCACCAGGCGCATCTCCGCGCCACTTCGCTCCTTTGCCACAAAATACATTGTTTTGTGCTGTTGTGTAGCACGGCAGGTGTTAAGTAGGCTACCGCACCGCTGCGTAGTGTTCTAGAAATTTATGTGCTATGTGCCACATGCAAATGAGACAGTGTTGCACCAACCGCTCATATACTCAAACGAGTCAAGCCAAGTCAACGAGGCGAGAAGGCAAGTATGCGTGTATGTAGTTGCGTTGCATAGTTTGTAGTTACTGCTGGTGTGCCAGTGTGCTTGTTGCAACATGCAGCAAGCACTAAAAGCTGACATAAATAAACGGTGCTTTAGTTCAAATGGCAGAGGCAAAGCAGAGGGTAAGTGAGGGAGGAAGTTGTAGGAAGAAATTAAAAATGTTTTCATTAAAATCACTGGAATGTGTTTTTTTTCGTGCTTCTAACAAACTCAATCTTACACACGTGCATATGTGTGTACTTATCAGCAAAAAAGTGTTTGAAATGTGGCAGAAAGTTTGCGCAAATTACAAAATCGAGGATGGCTGGAGAAGTTGTGAGGAAAACATGTAAATACAATTGGTGCAACATAAGCGCTGAACTAAAGTGCCTGAAGAACTCAAAAAAAAAAAAATTAAATAAAAATACACTCCCGCCACTTGTTAAACAAAATTTTACTATGCAATAATTTCAAATTTTTCCTATAATATATTATAAGCGAGCTGAAAAACCACACCACTAGAAAGGCAAATTGTTGCTCAAACATTTCTTTCTAGCACAGCGCTAATTTAACAGTTAAGCGCAGCTGAGTGGCATAAACAAACGCAAAAGCTGTAAGTTGGCAAAATTTAACATTTCAGATGTTAACAACTACCAAAACGCAAAAAAAAAAAATGGAACAGCATAAGAGCGAGCCAATTACTCATAAGCTACTGGTCTTATATATGTAACTAAGGGTGTGCTGTTTAAAACTTTTAGTTTGAATAGACCTTTAAAGGATTTTTTGATGAGCAAAAACAATTTACAAAAGCATTGAGTTGCCTACTCTGTACTCATGAAAAAGGACAAGAGAGCTAATAAGCGAGTTTACATCAGCACTTAGCATAGGCCGCGTAGGGCTTCCAGGCTGAAAAAAAGGCAACTGCTAGAAAGCGGAAGGACCGAAATAAATTTACATGTGGTGCTATAATTTCATGGTACTTGGAATGCTTTTTTGGTTATTATATGCATTACATATTTATTGCGATAAATATATTTAAATAAATAAAATATCCGTAATTCAAAACCCAGGTGCTCTGAAAAGCAACTCTAAGATAATATAACTAAAACTAGTGTGCTAAAAAATATATAAGATTCTAATTTGGCATAGGTATGTGGGAATGGAAATATATACTTGGCTTTCAAATGCTTTTAGTCAGCATCCATGTTTTTAACACACAAACAGGTTTAACTAATCTTTGTTGAGAGCAAACTTTATTACTTGGGAACCTAGTGAATGACCGCACGAAAATCCAAGCATATAAAGTAAGATCTCACTGACTGCGGTTCTTGATAAGTTAAAAATTGAATAAATCAAGGCTTGAATGTAGAAACTCTAAAAATTGTGAGCGAGTACTATTTTGGTATTCAGCGAACCCCAGCAAATATCTTTTCAGCATCAAATCATAGAATATAAATTCTAGCAAACAATTATGAGAATGCCACGGCAGTTATAAAAAAATGAGCGACTGAAAACCTCGCAGGAAAGATGGCATTTATATAAAAAATGTTTAATCATTTAAAGTTTTAAAATAAATAACTAATAAACTTCATAAGCAGCTCTATAAAATTGTATTTGTTTTAACCCTCTGTTAGGCACCCGGGTCTGGCCAAGTTTTCCAAGCCAAACATTTTGGACCTGGATTTAACATATGTTTATTACAGCTAACGACCTGAGCTTACTAAAATTTAATTTTTTATCGATTTATGGATATAAACTTTTAAAAATAATCCTCAAACAGGACGAAAAACGTTAGGTTTCAGAAAAAGTGTTCAAGGGAGGGTTAAGCATACACAGCTTTTAAAAAGGTGAAAAAAGCTTAAAGCTTTTACTTATTTTTCCCAACTCGACTGCCTTTTCAAATATAACTCTCTGTGAAAGAAAAAGCTTCCACATCAGCATTGGAAACTGGTACTCAAGTAAAGCTTAAGCGATTTTGGTTAAAATGTTGAATTTGACGAGTCATAGATATTGAATAAAAAGCTTTCTTCGGCGTGTGAAGGCGTTCAAAGTTTTATTAAACAATTTTGAGGTTAAAAAGCTATTAATAGTGAAAAGAAAGCTTTCATACGCGTGTGAGTGTTTTCATACGCGTTTGAGAGCTTACAATTTGCTTAAATAGAGCTTTCAAAGTATTAGTAAAAATTTTTAGGTTGAGGAGCTATGCACATTGAGAAAGGTTTTCATACTGGCATGAAAACTTTCAATTCACTGTAATAGATCTTGTATAATTTTAGTTTGAAGGTTGAACTTGAAAAGTTATTGATATGAATAAGAAGCTGTGAGAGCTTTCACTTTCTTCAAGTAGAGTTTTCGCATCTTAGTTCAAGTTTTAGCATTGAAGAACTATGGGTATTAAATAGAAAGCTTTGGTGCAGGTGGGAGAGCTTTCACTTAGCTTAACTAACTTGATCTAACAAATTTTACATTTACAAAACTACTGGTATGAAAATTTTCAATTCACTTACGTAGATCTTTTACATTTTGAGTTTAAATGGTGAGATTGAAGAGTTATTGTTATGATTAAGAAGCTTTCAAAAGAGTGTGGAAGCTTTTACTTTGCTCAAGTAGAGTTTTCGCATCTTACTTCAAATTTTAGCATTGAAGAACTATGGATATTGAATAGAAAGCAGCTTAAGTGTGTGTCTGTGAGCTTTCACTTTGCTCAAGTTTGAGAATTGCGTTGAAGCACAGCCGATTTCAGTAGTCATGAAAAAGTTTTGAGAGTTCAAGAATTGTAACAAATTCAAGTGCGTGTTCAATATATAACAAAGTATTCACTATATTTGAATAAACTATTATTTTGATATAAATCTTAAGAATGGTAATATGAGATATATAGTAGCACATCGACTAGTAGACCGAAATTTCTGAGTCTCAATGAAAAACGAGACACGAAAACACTGAGCAGGCAAACCTAAAAACCCTTAAACTGTTTTTTTCAATATTTTCAGGAACAAAAGATGCCACTTTTTTTTGGTCATCGCTTGCCATTGCACTGCTAAGAAATCTTCTGCCAAGAAATCCTCGAAAAGGGCATTTAACTTTTTATGGAGCTCTTTTTTCATAAAAAGATTAAGGTTGCATCACAGTAAAACACTAAACATTCAAATCTAAAAAGCCCTAAATATTTTTTTTTTACCATTTCAAGAAAAAGCATGTCGGTTTTTTCTAGCCACTTCTTGCCAGATTGCACTGCAAATTCTTCGAGAGAATTTCTGCAATTAAGAAGCTTCTTTGCTTCTTTTAGAAAACTCTCCGTCACTCGAAGGCGTGGAGGAGTGATAGGAGGCGTGCAACTATTGATAGCGTTTGTCCCTTACAGAACAATTACGAGGACCAAAAAAAGTGTACAGAGTTTCTTACTTGAAACTGAAGTTTGATTTTTATTAAACACCTAATATCCAATTACTGAACTTTCCACAAATTAAAAAAGGCGAAAACATTAAAATAGGCTTAATTTTGCTTAGTAGAAAGTGCTTCACTTTCTTTCTTAGTGAGCGATCCAAAAAATTCAGCTAGCACGCTCTAAATAATACTGCTAACTAAAGCCGCCGCACTGTCGCACTTTATGAATCAATTTAGAAAAATTTTAAAACGCATATTTGATGTAATAAAACGAAGCACATTGAAAAAATTCAACTAAAAAGTGCTAAAGAGTAGTGGCTCTAAGTGCATGTGCACCCAGAAATGGCTCACATATCGGCATGAATGCTTTTTATTTAAACTCAAAAATCTGTAAGTAAGTTGGCGTCGCTGTTTTCCTCACACAGCTCATGGCAGAAGTATGCTTTTATAGAATTTTAGATTTTTCTCAACAACTGGAATTTACGTTAAATGAATGAACGGCTTTTTATATATTTATAGTTCAAATATGTATTTATGCGAGCATTTGCAGATGTGTGGGTATTTACTCTAAGGCTGTGTGCGTGTGTGCGCAATTTCTTTGTTTTTGTTTCTCGCAACGCTTTTGATGGCAACAAACTGCCGACAAGCTGTAAAGCTTTTCACACACACACACTCACATACACGCATACACATGCATTTATAGTTTTAATGAATACAAGTGCATGGGTGTGGGTGTGCGGAAATTAGTGAGCACACGCTTGCGTTTCCACGCACACAAAGCCTCACAAACGCTGTCTTACTATATTTATGTACAGGCACACGAGGCAGCTGTACAGACGAGCATCCGCTCACTTGCATGTCAGCTTGAGTTCCATCATAGTTGGCATGAAAAGTTTGCTCAAGTGGTGCTATTGCTGCTGCACGCCTTTGAATGGATATGTAAATGCACATGTAAATCGATCTGTATGTGTGCATGGACATGGCTGGTATTTGCGTGTCTGGTTGCTGTCGCTTCGCATGCAACAAATTGCAACAACCGACTGGTGCAAGCAGCTTTAGCAGCAGCCACATTAGAGCCAAGCCCCGAAAACACGCTGCTTGCCTCCGCAAAAGCGCATACATACATATCTGTTCGCCCACTCTATGCATATTTGTATTTGTATTTGTATATGTATCTGTACTTATGTCTGTGTGCGGCTCATCAGCTGTAGTGTGCATACAGCCTGTGTGCCTACTTGTCTCGCTCATAATTCAATTGAAATGCTGTCAGGCGCGCTGCGCTATGCTGCTTCAAAACTATCCCGCATCCTACTTCACATATCCTGCCTCCCGCGCGAAAGGTAATCTGCTTGCTGCGTTCACTGGATTGCAAGCGAGCCCTCACACTCGCAGCTCTTCGCACTTCTTCATTCGTCGGCATCGTCCTTTCATACATTCGTACATATGTAGTCACAAATCTACTTGCAGCAACTTACCCAGCAACCATTCATGCTTTTCCGAGCAGCAATTTCAACCTCAAGCACAACCTCATTTTTCCGGCTGCGGTTGCTTTTCCGCTTGTTTCACAAACACAACTACATACAAGGCACTTGTATACATATGTATGTTTGTGTTACATTTACATGTATATAAGTAGAGAGGGCTACCCACATCAGGCGCAGTCGTTTCTTTACATACCTGAAAAGAAGAGAGAAAGAAATTTCATTTTACGTTTGTGAATGCAAGTAGCAACAAAATGTATGTGTGTATGTGTGTATATATGTATGTAAGTGGTAAATGGTCGCAAAAGCGCATCGAAAAAACACCATTTTTCTTTTTTTCAAACCCGTCACAGCACTCGCTGGTTTAAGTGCACAGGATTACATATATACATAAGTATGTGTGTACGTATTTTTTTATAGTTACACTTTTTTTGCCAACAGATTCCTTTACTGTTATTTTATTTTTGTGCTTAACAAGAAATTACAGCGAAAATATAACAACAACTGTATGAGGATTTCTTTTTTCTTTAAATAAGCACAAAAAGCATGTGCAAAAGCTTAAGTACACGTGGTGGGGCATTAAGCTGCTCGCTAAATGTGTGAGTGGAATTTTTTCACGAAATTTAATTAAAACAGAGTTTATATAGAATCGTAAATGTTGTAAAGATGATGAAAAAGTTAATGGATAACGAGAAAACATACCAGAGAGCAACAAATGAAAGCCGCACTTGCAAAATACTCGTCAGCTTTCACAAAAGTTATAAACACTTTGGCATTTTCTCAGCAAACGCTT
Source organism: Anastrepha ludens (assembly GCF_028408465.1). Taxonomy (NCBI): domain Eukaryota; kingdom Metazoa; phylum Arthropoda; class Insecta; order Diptera; family Tephritidae; genus Anastrepha; species Anastrepha ludens. Next base: position 111,220,723 of record NC_071500.1, on the reverse strand, counting down.
ACAGGTTTTGGGTACATTTTAAGATTTTAGGTACTTAATAAGTACTTTGTGTAACTTATGCGCAGAAGAAAGAGTTACGTTAGAACACCTCCACGGCCACTACCCTGCTCTAATTAGAACTCGTTTACACTGCCTGGGATCGGTATACTTTTGATCTCTGAACGGTATTGCTGACAAAAGTTTAAACTCTTTTGGGTTGAAAATGCTTTGGCATTTATAGCGACCGTCGTCTACTGTGTGGTCATTAAACCAATAAGTCCTCTTCTTCTGGGGATACACTCTTCCCCAGACTACTTTTTGCATTACTTCGGGAAAGCCCAGAACGGCATCCACAAAAGGGACCAATTCTATTCACCCAGGTCTGGGTCCGCCATATTAGTGGCCTATTCTTGCTATAGGCTCGTCTTCTTGCATCTACGTCAAGTGGTACTGACCGCTGGTTGAACACATATAATATCTCTCGTGACGGGGTTTAAGGCTATTGGATACTCCAAAACTCTTTCTGGTGCATCTCTTTCTTCTTTAAAGCGGTCACAGCACAAAATTACAAGCTGGGGAAGTCTGAATAGAAGGCGTGTCTGACAGCTTAAACCGATGCAAGTATTCTTGCAAATAGCCATGTCCGCTCAGAAATTGGGTAGGGTAACAGTCTACGTCCCCGTGCTTTCTCGTAAGCCACTCATCGGTACACGGAATGCGTTTATATGTCGAGCGCCCGTTTTGAGACAGGTCCCAACGCTTCTGTAATCGTCTAATTGTCAGCCTCCGTTCAGAGGCTTTTTGATTCAATGTAGGCCGAACCCCCTGCCTGCTGTACAATCGGCTAATTTCTTTTGCCAGAAGATCCAAACTCTTTATTAAAACTCGCAAAGAATGTATCTCGAACTAGGCTTAACATAACTCCAAAAACATTGGTAATACTACGGGCCCTTGTGGTCTATATGAGATCTATTCAGATCAGCCAGATATACCTAACCTAACCTATTAAGTACTTTACAAAAAAAACCCAACAATTAAAAAAGTATAAAAAGCTCTTTTTATGGAGCTTTGACAATTTTTTATTAATATTATTACATCACTTATGAGGTCATTTAGCACTGCGACCTGAAAGATCTATTGCGCTCCCTTCATGGAATCTTCCTCTGGGCCCAAGTTCCGTAATAAATTTTAGTATTTGTCCGATTTTATTAAGGTTTAGTTCCCCAAGATATGTTAACGTGTTTATCTCGACGGCCGTGACTATCATTCGGGAGTGCGTAGGATCGAATGCATGGGCATCAAATAAAAAAAAAAAAAAATAAAAGGCAAACCTCCGAGTGTATTCGTGGTGTATTTCTGCCATGAAAATATCCTCATAAATACCATTTCCCCTTCGGAGCCGGCTTAAAACTGCAGGTCCCTTCATTTTTAGAACGGCATCAAGACGCATGCCACAAATTAGGAGGAGGAGCACGGCAAAACACCTAACGTAAGTGTACGTGTCAATTATTTATTTATTTTACTTTTAAACGTTTGTCTCGCTTGTACTGGGCACGATGCCAGCACCTATTTGGTGGTTTCATCTCCTGCCCACAGAACCTACAAATTCCATTCGAGGATATTCCCAGTTTAGTAAAATGTTGATTCAATCTACGATGCCCTGTTGGAATTCCTGTGATGATTCTAAATTTATTCTTATTTAATTCTATACAATTTTTAAATCGGTTTAGGTTAAAGCTACATTTATCCCAATCCCTTAGTGCCAAAAAAAAACAATAATCATTGATTTTGATCGCGTGAAGCCCAGTAGACTGTCCCATGATGCGTTCCTTGCCTTTACTCTAGCCCCTTAATAAGAGAGGAGATTTTGCCCTTTCCTGTGCCACAAAATGACGTTAGGCATACAAATGGGAAGGCTACCCCTTTGAAACTTTTATTATCGCGAACAATCTTTGAGGTCTTACAACTTGTATGCATATACACTCCGCGGTAAAACGATAGCACATCCATATTTTGGCTAGTTTTGACAATTTTTCTTATTTTTTTTCAAATGTTCTTAATTATCTTTTATAAATGTATATCAAAAATTACATAAGTCCAGTTTCAAAATTTGTGACGAAATTAGAAAAATTCCATAAACTGGACAGTTCCAAGAGTTTTAATTCGAATTTTTAGAAAGATTTTTAGTATGCAATTTGTATTTACGAAAGGCCCATTTAAAGTTGCTGAAAAATCTTGCTGATTTTTTATAATTTTTTTTCCTAGCGGTCACGCACAACCCACCTGACTCCTGATTTTCTTTTTACTACAACAAAAAAAAGGCAACAAATTGATATTTTTACAGGTATTTTAAAATTGTATTAAACCTTAATATTTATTTTGTTTTAAAATACCCTTTTGCATGCCACTTCACCTATATTTAATGCAAATAAAGCTAGTTTATGTACACGCAGGACTTCGCCTCAAAAATATAAATAAAAATAAATGCTTTTTTTACTGTATTTGCAAATGCAATGCAACATGTCTTTGTTTATTACCACTCAGTAGTGCGTATATATATGTGTGCATACATGGGAACATATTTGTCAATTACACACTTACGTGCACGCACACACACTCCAACATAAAAAACAAACACAAAGGCAGTGTGGCATATTAAAGCACAGAAAAAGAGGATTAATAAATAAATAAAGTTGAATAAATAGCGTAGCTTTTAAAAAGCCGCCCACACACATACACAAACACATGAACAAAATGTGCAGGTAGTGATTTTTACACAACCCAAACAAAATTAAATTAAATCAACTTTTAAAGCGGCCACATTAAGGCTAAAGCAGAAAAACATACAAACACACACACACACATCCACGCCCCACACATATCCATAAATACTCTGCTGAGTAAATTTAATAACCAACAAAAATTACAATCAACTGGCCTGCAGCCCAGAAAAAGGTCAATTTCGGACACACCTCCTCCAACGTCTCCCTCTGCTCTGCCGCCACACACATACGTAAGCTGCACACACATAAGCTTAGAAGAAAAAAGTGGGTAAATAAATAAGAGCACTCTCGCCAAAATTTAATTAAATTTATTTGGTTCAAGTTCTCCATTTTACTTTTCATTGTATTAGATGCACGAGAATGTGTGACCAGCTGCTCGATGCTGCCCTTACCGAGACCACTTTTAATGCTGTTTTTGGTGTTGTTGGGTTTTTGTCTTCTACTAATATAGATTTAGTTATTATTGCTTTAGTACAAGTTGTTGTTCTTGTTGTAGATTTGACCGAATTTCCTCTCTCGGCCATTTAATTTAATTCAACTACAAATAAGTCCTTGCTCGCCCGTCGCGCCACGTCTAGCCCCGCCACATAGTTTTCAGTACCCAAACACTTTAGCTTGCTTTTTGTTTCTTTCTCCATTAAAGTTTTATGTTAATGGTTTTTTACTTTTATTTTTTTTCCAAACAATTTTCGAGCACATAACCAACACCCGACCGACTGTATCACCTCCTCCTACAATTAAATTTCTCCACACCACCGATGTTCTACGCTCTGTTTCCTAGGGATCCTTGAATTTTTGTGCCGCACTGCTATTTTTCGTTGCCACAAAATTAGATTTGACCTTCGATTGTTTAGAGCGCACGTGGCCAGTGGTTGTGGTTGCTGTTGTTGGTGCTCTAGTTACAACCATTGTTTAGTTTTTTCCAACCACTATTTATTTCTATTTTAGTTTCATTTTCACATTCTTTATTTAGTTATTTATTGCTTTTTTTTTTTAATTGTTTTTTATTGTTCACAGTAATTTTCTGCCTTTGCATATTTTCCTTCTTAATTGCGGTGAAGTTTCTCGTAAAATAAAAATATATGCAAATGTGTGAGAGCGCTTTAGGCAGGCCTTCCTTAAAATTTTTGGATGGCTATTTAAAAGTTGCGCTGATTAGATTTTATCTATCTTTACATGTCACATTTTTTTGCCCAGAACATAAGTTGCATGCCTTTTGAATGCATACAAATGTGCAGACTGACGTTTAAAAACTGAAAGCTCTATATTTCACTTAAATTATAAAGGAGTACGTGAAAGTATTAATTCGGTAATTTTTATAATACAAAAACAAAAGCTTAAAAATGTTGCCAATGAAAGAATGAATCTGAAAGGCTATAATAAGGAAAGCTTTTATATTGATGTAAGAAGCTTTTGCGCCTTTATACACTTTTGAGTTTTAGTTCTATCGTACCACTAAACCTTTTTCCCCTATTCGTTGGCCGGAAAATACTACACAAATTTTATAATTTACAAAATAAATCGTTAAGTACCAAAAGTCTCTTCATAATCTCGTGATAAGGTAAAAGGTTTTAGTCTAATCACTTTAAAAAAGCCTTAGTTAGAGAAAACTTTTTTTAAATAGAAGAAGCTTTCATTATAAATCATTCAACGTAACATGTTACGTATGTCTTTACGTTAAAGTGAAAGCTTTAGCCGAAAAAGTCTAATAAATGTTTAATTAGAGAATGCTAGATCTCTTAAACTAAAAGAAGAAATGATATTAAACCATTAAGAGGTTCAACTTTACTTAAGCCAAAACGATTAGAAGAAAGATATAAATCCAAAAAGTCTCAGACGAGCTTAAATAAGAAATTACTGGTAGAAGAATTTAAAATAAATAGGTGAATAGTCAAAGTTTCCTCCTCCCGTTAAAGTGAAAGCTTTCAGCGCAAAAAGTATAATGAAAGCTTGAGTAGAGAAGGTTCGATGTGATAAACTAAAAGAAGAGGATCCATATTAAACCATCAGATGGTTAAATTTTAATATACTTGTTCCAAAGCGACTAGAAAAAAGCTCACAACCCAAAAAGTCTCACAAAAGCTCATAAAAGAAATGAGTGGCAGAAGAGTTCAAAATAAAAAGATGGGTTGTGGGTCAGTCAAGAAGAAGAAGAAGAAGAAAGCTTGGTTAGCAGCTTTCGAGTTTAGTTTTACAGAGCCAATTTAGACGACGACTTTTCACCCTGAGGTTTTTGCACTTTCTCTTCTAAAATAGGCTTCGAAAAACTTCATGGATTTACACGATGACTTTTTGTAGCAGATTTCCTTGCGTGTTTTTGACGTTTAAGTGGATAGTTTTCTTTGGTCATTCGTTCATTGAGCACGGGCCTAAAGTGCACTTGAACACGAAAGTTTGAACACAATGAGAGGGAAAAGTAAAAAAAAAAACCATCGATTTCGCTGGCCGTGCGTGCATGCCTACCCCATTTATTTCTCTACACTTTTTCCCACAGCTAGGCACGCATGACTTTCCACCCAGGGTGAAAAGTCATCTCGCAAATTGGCTTAAAGTCTAAGTGATATCTTTGGACTTGGATCAAGAAGTTATAGTTTCAAGATCCCATTGTCGGGCATTGAATCGGCAAAAATATCGTATCATTTTTATTTAAATACGAGGAAACCTTTAACGTAAAGAATACAGCTCTCTCATTCCTTTTTAGTAAATATCAAAGTTATTTTATGAGTTTAGCACAAGAATAGCAACTCTCAAGACATTTTCTAGAAAAGGGTGGATCCCTTCGGTTGAAAGCTGTACATAACGTTTTTGAGGTGAAGGTGAATCTTATTGAATATAAATAACATTTTTTTTAATTCCTTAATGAACTAAAAGATTGTAAGAGAACTGACTTTAAAAAAATGTGGAGTAAATTTCATTTTATTAATTATTGGTTATTATAATGTTTTATGGAGCAGATTTGGTCCTTTCATAACAAAAGATGCAGCATAAATATTGAAGCTTTAGTGGTAGCTACACTACATAACAACAGGTGCAGCTTACACTATAAGGCTTTAACGGTAGCTGGACATTTTTTTTCATTGTGTTATTTTATGGAACAAATGTGGTACTGTTGAAGAAGAGCTTCTATATTGGCAAGTGTGGCTCTCAAGTGAAAGATTTTACGTTTAAATTTGCAGCAAAGGAATGTTTAATGGAGCAACATCTACCGTTATTAGTAGCAGCTTTCACATCAAAACTTGTATGGAAATTGTTGAACCATATCAGCTTTTATTAAGTAAAAAAAAAAACTTCGGAGAGAAATAGTTAGCGTACCTAGTAGACTTTGACAACAAAAATGGATTTTAAAAGCACTAATAATCACTAGTTTTTCGGCCACTAAATCAAAGCACAATTATTGAGCCCCATAAGCGATTCCCCAACTGCTACAAATGCGAAACGCCTTATTAAGCCATTGCCAAACGCTCAATAATGACCAATTGCCTTCGTCAACAGTGGCAACCACAACGATTTCTAAGAAATTCTTACACGCAAGAACGCTGCAAAATTAATGAACTTTGGTGAGCAGTTGAGCATAGCCGATGGCCGGGTATTGAAATGCAAAGGAGAGAAAAAAGCACGAATCGCTAATTGCAATGAACCAACCTGACTCAAAATGCGCCAGGGACCAAAGGGTTAATACAACAACAACAACGCAAGAAAATAATAAATGGAAACTAGCGGCTAGTAAAAAAACGAATTAAATGCTATTCAATTATTTTACAATTCTATTACACAAAACAATTTCAGCGGTAAAAAAAAATATAAAAATAAATAGTTGCATGTGGCAACCGCAAAGAAGCAGTGAGTTTGGTGCAGCAAAAACAAAAAAAAAAACAGCAAAGCGAACTACTGTAAGTAGATAAGTGAAATAGATAAACGAAAAAAACCAAACAACAAATTGCGCGCCAGTACTTTTCGAAAGCGCAGCAGCGGCTGCAACAATCGATGGCTATTGAAAAGCAAGCGCGCAGAGCATTGAACCAACAGCATTGAGCATTGAGCATTGAGAATTGAGAATTGAATGTTTTGCCGCTACTATACGACATGTATACACCGGAGAATTTATGTTGCCACAAATGTACGATTGCACAAGAACATGTGTCACCACGCGGACGATGCGAACGCGCGGACGTGCAGACGTGATATTGACATGACCACAAATCGCGAGCGCAAGGCAACCACATCATGAAAACCAATGTGCACGCTTTGAGATTCAAACCACAAAACAGTGGGCACACCAACGGACGGACCACGGCTGAAATCACAAGCAACAAATAACTGCTGCCGATTACTGCTGCTGCTGTCTTTGTACATGAACAATAATCACTCACGACAATGCGCCACAGCAGCAACAACAGCAGTAGTAGCAGCAGCATCAATATCAGCTACAGGGGAGCAATAGCAACAGCAACAACAATAAGCAATGGTGCGTGATGTGTGCGCTGTAGGAAATAAATAAATTATTGACATTAATGTCGGGTAACGCGCGAACACCTAAAGAGCTAAAGGACAACTTTGGCGAAGTACAGGAAGCGCAGCGTTGTGAGGACAAGCCACGTTGAAATGCCATAAAAATCAAAATGTCCGAGCTAATAATTGATTTCTGTAGCATACATAGATGGACAGTTAAACGAGTGGGGAATATATGAGCCGGGCAACAGCTGCGGCGGTGCAGAAAGTGCGCGTTGAATAACCAAACGTAACCAAAAAACGACATTTATGGCAAGACAACTGGACAATTGGATAACTGGCGAACTGTACAAGGAAGCGCAGCTAACCCAGCGGGCATAGTAAAGAACCTAAAGTGGCGAAGATGCAGCACAAAAAAAGGAAGTGGCATGAACATATGTGAAACAGCTGGAGATGGCGGTCAACAGTGATGAAAGGAAGAAGAAGAGAGAGGCAGAGCGGGAGAGAATGAGGCATGCGAACAGTAACAGGACAGATACTCATGTCATATCACTTGTGAACATGAAAGTAAACAAAAAACTATTGTAATTGCAAACGAGTTAAGCGCGCCAGGCCAACAAAAAAAATAAAATAAAAGGAAAGCAAAGCAAAGCTTAAGTCGCGAAAAAGAATGAAAATGCATACGTGGATAAAAAAGCACGAGAGGTAAGTACGTAAGTGGTGTGATGTAGTAGCAGCTGAAGTGGACAATATGTAAGACTGCCAGCAGATCAAAGGATACACTGCACCCAAGCGGAGCATTAATGTAAAAAAAAAAATTAAAAATTTGTAATAAAAAGAAAAAAAACTGAATAGCTGAGCACGTACATAAAGGATAGGCAGAGGCTGCAAGAGCACAAGTTAAAAGAAGGCGAGGAGAGAGCAGAAGCGCTGTAAGGAAGGCTGGCAGCTTGAAGGAGCTAAGTAAGTGTGGCTGTGGTATGCTGATAGCTGTAATGGAATTCTGGCAGTTGGAATAGACAATGGCTGGCGAAAGAGAAGCCCAACGCCGGAGCGGCAGAAACAAGAAATAAAAAGGAGAGAAAACGGAGCGCAAAAACACTTCAAATTCCCATGTTCAATGTCAATTTTCTATCACACGCCGTTGCTGATGACAGCCTTGAGGCAGCAGCTGAGGTGATTTCTAGCAAAAAGAAGCGCAGCAGCTACGAATACATACATACACACATACAGATATGTATATAGTGCATAAGTAGACGTTGTGCGCATTGATTGTTGTGCCATTGAACGAGTACTTGTCATGCGGATGTGATTATGATTGTCGATAATGACGTTTTGGAAATCGATGATCATAAATTGAGTGGCTGACAGATAGGCTGCTGAAAGCAGCAGTTGCTCGAATGCATAGCAATGAGAATGTGGAGAAGGTGAAGGTGAAGGGAATGATTATTTGAAAAGCTGTAGTGGCAAGGAAGTGCAGTAAGAGCAGTGAGAAACAGCGAGGCAAATAGAGTTAAGGAGATTAAATAGTTCGGCGATGGCAAGAATGCGGCAGACGTAGACGTGCAAGACTCGAAAGGTTAAGGACTCGTCGTTAGCTTGGAAAGCTAACAATTTGAATGTAGAAATTAAAGGAAGAAAGAAAAAAAATACTTTGAATATGGGTGATATTTAAGGGTGAGAGATTGATTACCAGATTTGGCCAGTAGCTATGTTGAAAAATGAAATTGAGCAAATAAGTTACCGACGAGGGTGATAGAATTACAAGGTTTGCTCTATAAATATGGTGAAAAAGAAAGTTGTGAGGGGAACTTCGGCTGCCATGTCACCGGAGACTCGGCAGTAGAATGCTGCCCAATGATTGTTCCCACATTGACTGCGTTTCCAGAGCTAGTTCCTCATTTAGTTCCGTATTCAGAGAGGAAACTGATGAGTATATGTCTGACGTGCACAATCTCGGCAAGTGGGTACCTGCATTAGTGAGCTCATCAGCTCTCGCATTTCCTTCTATTTCTCTATGGCCTGGTATCCAGCAAATAGATACCTTCTTATTTCCGCAGAGTTCGGTCATTTTGGCTCGGCATTGTTGAACACATTCCGAGTTAGTCCAGAAGCCATAATTGCTTTTATAGCCGTTTGACCATCCATGAAAATGCTTGTTTTGGTGCATTCCCTATTTGGTGACTCTCGCAGGCTTTCAGGGAGACATTATTTAGATTTAATTTCATAATTTATAAGCCTGCTGAGAATTCATCGTATGTAGAGTTCCCCATTGGGAGCAATTTAGAAAAATCGAAGTGGTTCGACAGATGTAGGGGCTTCAGAGGAAATGATTTCAGGTTTTGCCTTAATTCTTAGAAATTGTTTTTAACAAATTTTGTCATACATATTTTATATGTTTATACATATAAATGAGAGTTACGCACATCGAAAATAAAGTATATTGTTTCCTTGTGCTATTTTTAAGTATCTTAAATTTCGGCAAGGCACTCAACGTTCTCCGAATGCACTCAAACTTTGCTGAAAACATCTTCAAAATGGTATTAAAAATATCAGTCTAGAAAGGAATAGCGTTTATAGCAGATTTCCAACAATCACATCAGTTCCTTAGAAAATCTTCAACACAAAAACATTGCAACAAATAAAACATATCGTGGAATAGCTTAAGAAGGACGTGGCAATTCTATTGTAAGCCACAAGGCGTAGGCCTTGCCATGACTGCTGCCACGCTGCTTATGATCTCACTGCTGTCAGGCATCATTTATGTGAGAAGCTGTCAGAGAAATTGTACAAACGAGGCAAAGGCAAAACGAAAAAATAAAAATAATTGGAAGAATTAAAATGAAAAAATAGCAGCCTTATAATACTAAACCCCAAAGGCACTCGAGCCATAGTCAAGACTCAAATAGCGAATAGGCAAGGCTCACAATCAGCGCGTGTGTGTGTGTGTATCGGTGTGCGCTGGCAGAGTTCGAACAATAAACTGCAAACGGATCAACGAGCAATCACTTAAGAAAATCATCTGATAAAAATCTTTTGCTGAAAAGGAAACTAATATTTATTTTCTTGCTTTCTCAATACAAAAAAAAAAAAACAACAACATCAACAACAAATGTCTATGTATTATGTACATATACTTGCTATTGAAGGGATTACACATTGTACTGGTGGAGAGGGCACAAGCTTCACTATTGAATTGAGCCAACCAAGAGAAGCGAAGCACTTAAATGCGATGGCGGCAAGTGATTGCAACATATGGACTTTTTATTATTTGCGGCTTTTGCTGGACTTTCCAAATGGCAAAAGTAATAGAAGCGTAGGACAGACAGCACTGCTCACTGCATTTGAAGCATTGACGATTGAGGCATGCCAGCCACTCGGTACTAGGCAGCAGATAGCATACAAGTATTTGTGGCATATATGGCTGCAACTTTTTGGCGCATAACTATGTGCGCGCACACTCGCATGCACCACGGACAAGTAGGATGGATGTACTCATTCCTCATGGTCATTATCAGTTGGACATTTATGGATGTGCTGGAACAGAATAATAGTAGATATATGGACATTGAGGCAAAGCATGAATAGTTGCACTGCTGCTGCTGCTGCGGCTGAGGGTTGAAGTGCGGACAGAAAGACAAGCATAAAGACTGGGGACTGAAAGGCAAAGCATCAGCAAGAAGCTGATATAGCTGGGATAGTTGACGCGAGTTTGCGGCGAGGCACTGCGAAGCGCAAGTAGGCGCATATTGTGGCATTGTGGGCATGTAAGAACGCAAGTACGGAAAAGGCCAAGACAAAAAAAAAAAAACAAAAAAAAAAAAACAAAAACAACAATAGCATACAAATGCCACATGCTGCATATTGCATGTATGTTTGCTGCACATGCCATAGGCCAAATGGGAGTTGCACACAGCAGAAGTAGCGACAAAGAGAGGGCAAGAGAGCGCAGTTGCTGGCATACAAAGCTGGCAAATAAACGTATTAGGCATTGATCGGACAGTTTTTAAGTTATTTGAACGCTTTGTACCTGCATGTGTGTACATGTGTATATATGGATGTATATAGCAAGCAACCGCCGGACCTCAACCTCGGCTGGCGAGCAGATTGCCGCAATTGTGGCTGGCAATTGCTGATGGCTAGCGAAGATGTGCTACACAGCTTATTTCTTTTATACTTCATTATTATTTTTGTTGGTACAGTTTGATGACTCTGACTGCTGTTGTGTTGCGAACGTCGACTCCAACGCGTTCTCTTCCGCGCTGGCCATGCATTGCCAATACAAAGGTCATCAACGGAAACTGATTATGCCGAGTTGTGCTAAAAACTGCTGACAACAAAGTTTGAATAACTGCAGCGAAAACAACAACTACAACAAATCGCATTGATACATAGTAGTAGAAGGATTGTGGAAAATTGATTGACCAAGAAAGTGCTTAATGGCCCAGGGAAAATGGCGAAAGATTGGCAGAAACAGATGCGCTGCAGTGAGTGTATTTTGTTGGCGGAGTGATGTTAGAGAGGTTGTATGGGGGAGAGTGTAGCGGGTAGCTAACAGTTGGCACTTGGCACTTGGCAGTTGGCAGTTGAGGTTGTAGACCTCTAGCTGAAGAAGACATGGCATTTAGCGGAAATAAATTATGAATTGCTGTGAAATTAAATTCTTTGCATGTGGTGTGAGCTGTTGAAGAAGGCGCAAAGAGGCGTTGAAAATGTGTTGAGAAAGCGGCTTGTGGGTTGCATGAAAAAATTTCAAAATCGATTCGGTATATAACGGCGAAAAATTGTTGACAATTGTTAACAATTTTTGGGACATTGTTTTTTTTTGCTGAAAATTGTGGGGAACAGTTTTTTGGTAATACGAGGTTTGCCTTTTATATTTCGGGATTTGGCAGCCCTGGTGTTGCAATCTGGCTACTGACAGCTGTATCGCAAAGTTTGAAATTTTTTGGCTTTTACGTACTCAGAACATTTTGAAATACCAGCGCTATTTGTGTCGTTTACAGTAACTTAAAAGATTCATTTCGGTCCAAAAATGGAATTAAATCGTGAACATTTTTGTGCGATTATTTTTTACAACTTTCGACGTGGATTAACTCAGCAACATTGCATGGATGAACTTAATTCATTTTTTGGCGATGAAGCTTCATCAAGGACCAATGTTTATCGATGGTATGGTGAATTCAATCGTGGTCGTAGTTCACTCCAAGACGAATTTCGTGAAGGTCGTCCAAAATCAGTTGTTGTTCCGAAAACCATTGATGCTGTACGCGAACTGATATTGCAAGATCGTTGTGACCTATCGTGAGACTGAGACAATCTTAGGCATTAGTGGGACCAGCATACATTCAATATTGCATAAACATTTGACTGTCAAAAAAATTTGTTCGCGTTGGTTTCCACACAATTTGTCAATCGCTAAAAAAAAGGCTCGTGTCGATTGGTCGAAGGCAATGCTCAAAAAATACGATCGCGGGGCTTCGAAACACGTCTATGACATCGTGACAGGTGATGAATCATGGATTTACGCGTATGAGCCCGAAAGTAAACAGCAGTCGATTGTATGGGTGTTTCAAGATGAGCCAAATCCAACAAAAGTTGTTCGCGCACGAAGCACTTTCAAGTAAATGGTCGCTTGTTTTTTCGGAAAAACTGGACATGTCGCAACCGTACCACTAGAACAACGCAGAACAGTAAATTCTGAGTGGTACACAACTATTTGTTTGCCAGTTGTCTTCCAAGAAATTAGGAAAACCAATCGCCAAAGACGGATCACTCTTCACCAGGACAATGCGAGCTCTCACACATCGGCTCAAACAACTGCATTTTTGAGTACCCAAAACATCGAATTAATGGGTCATCCGCCGTATAGTTCTGACTTGGCACCGAATGACTTCTTTTTATTCCCGTATGTAAAAAACAAACTGAGAGGTCAACGTTTTTCGACACCTAAAGAAGCGGTTGCGGCATTCAGAATGCATGTTTTGGAGGTACCTCATTCAGAGAGGCAAAAGTGCTTCGACAATTGGATCAAACGCATGCAAAAGTGTATATAGGTCTTCATGGAGAATATTTTGAAAAACAATAAAGTGATTTTCGATGATTAAAATTTGTTTTTGTTCTCTAATCCCGACATATAAAAGGCACCCCTTTTTTGGTATTTTTTTTAAGTTTTGGGGAACATTTTTGCGGTAATATTTGTAAACAATTTTGGGAAAATTTTTTGTGGTAATTTTTGTAAAAAATGTTGGGAAATTTTTTTTGGAAATTTTTGTTAAAAATTTTCTTTTTGTGATTTTTCGAAAAAATGTTATTTTTTTGTTCAAAATTTTGATAAGAATTATAGCTTAGACTATTCTCAGTAATTCCTGCAAGTTCCATAAGGAGAGCCCCATAATTTTTCCAGTTATAATTAAATCAGTGAAAAATACTACTTTAGCGAAGCGCCCTCGTATATTTACGTCTGCCTGCAAATCGATCGAGTCGTGGTGCTAACTCAGTGCTATTTGCCTCCTTCAAGCAAGTCGGGTAAATCGAGTCCTCAATGATTCCAACGGTTGTCATAGGCTGACCTCATGGGTTGTGTCCTGTAATAATACCGACCATCAACCGAACGCCTTTTCTACGAGGGCTGTTTATGGTTTACCCTTTGGTTAAATATTTGTGGCTTGTGGCTGATAAGAGCGAAGAATTTGAATTAAAATCGGGTATTCGATTGAACTAAATGATATACACATATACAGATATAGGGACATGAAATTTGTAAAAGGATGAAATTCTACTTCCTCATCAAATTGGGGTTTTTTTTGTAAACTTAAGTAAGTAAACTGCAAGTCAGAAAAGTAAGATTGTTACCGAATCAACGAATTTGGTTAGAACTCCCGCCAAGCTCCTTTCAGCTTCTAAGCTTCACAAAGTTCTACCTATTCCACATAGACCTGTGCAGATGAAGATAAGAACAAATATTACTCTCCAATTAAATCGCCGAAACACAAAATGTTATAAATTGCGCTGAGAACTGTAAAAAATGAGTGACTGCCTGCCTGACTGCTTGACAGGCTACTACAAACAAAAGCAAATGAGAAAAAGCAGCGCAAAAAATCCACTCTATGCGATCTAAACAAAGGGGGCAAAACATAAATTTGCATAAAGCGAAATTGCGAAAAAATAGGATTTGCAGTGAAAGTGGCATAACGGTGAAATAGGGCATGACATGCTGTTGTGTGCGTAAGCGCATGTGTGCTAGTATGAGTGCGATTGTTAGTGTCACGGATAACAAATGAAAGTAGGTGCACTGCACTACAGCAACACTAACTGGAAATATGGCAGCAATGCAACAGCAGCACCAGCAGCACCAGCAGCAACAACAACAAACAACCCAAGTAAATGCTGAAGTAATAAACTAAGCAAACTGTTGTTGGAATGGTACAGCCGTACAATCAAGCAGCAGAATTTCAAAAAAAAAAAAAAACAACAAAAACAACATCTGCGAAAGTTAAAACTAACAACTAAAAATGTAATAAGCAAAATGCGAGCTCGCACTCGCATTCACTCAAAGCACTCAACTCACTCAAATGCAAAACTGACAACACAAACAACCAGCAAACAAACAACAACGCTGTAAGTATTTCCAAGCGCAGTTATAAAAATTTTGTGCGAAAGCAAACGTGCGCGATGTGTACGTCAACATTTTGAAAAGTGGAGCAAAGCGGTAAAGTAGCGTTAAAGCTGTGCATTTTGCATACTTTTTGTGTTTGCATGTGTGTGGGTGCGTGTGACAGTTGCCGCTTCTGCTGCGGCTGTTGTGTTTGTGCGTGCAGGCATGCGTAAGACTGCACAGCTTTATTTGGTGCTTGGCAAAATGCAAATGTGAAAAAGGGTTAGGAGAAATCATACAAAAAGCAGGACAATTTGGGGGGAGGGGGTTGAGAATTAATATAGGGAAAAGGTGTAGTGGCAGAATTTTCAAATGTGGGTTAGCCTGCAACTTTGTGAAGCTTGTAATTGCATTTGAATATATATTCGGAATTTTTAGTTTTCGCAAAATGAGCGATTTAAAGAACTACACTGCAATTTAGACACCTACAAGGTGGCGCAAAATTAATCATTCTATAGGATGATTTATGATTTTTGCAAATGACCTTGTACGTGAATCATATTTGTTAACCAGAGAGCTGGAGTATACAAATATAAAGGGTGGTTAAATTTCAAGGGGCGGTGTTGAATGTGAACCACACCTAAACGTCAACGACACCGTTGGACTTCTTTCTTTGGGGTTATTCGAAAGAAAAGGTGTACGTCGATAAGCCAACAACAATTCAAGAGTTAAAGGATGAGATAATTCGGCACGCTAACGGCAATAGAACCTCAATTATGCCTCAGCGGCATCGAAAATTTGGACCATCGGATGGAGGTATGCCGCCGAGGCCGCGGCGGCGATTTGGCCTATATTTTGTTCCATACGTAATTGAGACACATCAGTATTATCATATTAAAGAGAAATGATAATAATTTCCTAAAAAAATTGTACTTTGTTCAAAATCAATACCAGCCCTTGAAACTTAACCACCCTTTATAAGCCATGGAGCGCGTGAGGATCAAAGTAAAGATTTCCGGCACTCAAAATATTTTTTTTTATTAGTTATAAGTTTTAACTAATAAAAAAAATATTAAATAAAAAATTACAAAAGAAAAATTTTTTATTACAATATAAAATAAAAAAAATTATAAAATAAACTTACAAAAGAAAAAACAATTATCACAAATTAAAAAAAAATTTATTATTAAAAAATTAAAACAAAAAAAAATATTTATTTACAAACCAAATTGGCTGATTAGTTTTGGTTGCCGTGTATATGTAGGCGTTCATGTGCAAGCTGAGGTCTAGCGCTTATAATACAGTTTTTACCTATTGTAATTATATTCTGAAATATGAATTCTCTTTTATGTGGAGGTGAAGAAAAAACATCAAGAATCAGCGCAATTATTGAGGCACTTCAATCTTGCATTTTGTTATACCGAAATTCAATGGGCCATAAGTTTCAAGTGAGAAGCTTGAAATTTTCATCAAAATTTGTTGCATTTTTTTGTTAATTTGAAAAAGGTTTGAGATTTGTATTCGTATGGTTTTTACGTCTAATCGAGATAATGATTTTAGAGCTAAAAACTCATAACTTGTAGCATACTCTTAGGCGTTGAGAGCGCTATCTCAGTGTCGAAAGTTCAAAACTATCACTTCTTCACTATCTTCATATGTACTCCCTATCGTTATAGCAAATTTTCCATCACCCGGTAAAACAAAACAGTTGAAAGTAGAAACCGAACTTTTAGATTTCTAATTCGATGAAGATATTAAAGGCCTAAATTATGAAAGACTAATGAAAGGGTAATAAAAATTAGCGACAGCTTTAATGCCTTCAATTTGATAAGAAGCACAATTGCAAGTTTTAAAACAGACCGCAAGTTTTTCGACGTCAAACACATCCCTTTTCCCTTTGCTCTGAAGCAGTCTGATACACTAACCAGTCTAAACAAGGCTTGAAAAGCTGCTACAACAACAACCATACTAAGATTATGTTGGTGGTATTTTTTCAAACCGTACCATTATAATTTTTTTAGCACAACCAGTCCTCTGACTTTTAAAACCTTAAACATTTTTTTGTGTAGCACAGGTTTAGGCGCAGCGTATGTTCGAACTCCTAATGGAGCTAAGTATGTTAAGTTTAAATATATAGCAACTTAATTTAGTCCTCTATTAGCCTAGAACCTCTTTGTATTTAAGTATTGGCCCATGCATTAAATTCTGGGTTTCAAATTGTAGGCCTCGACAACGGGTTAATGGCAAACATGTTTTGCTATAAGTAGACAGTTTTTGATAAAGCGTAACGCGACCACTTGAGCCGAATAAGCTGGTGTGTGATTACCATTCGGAAAAGCGTAGATTTGAATCTCCGTGCATGAAACAGCAAATAAGAGAAAACGGTTTTTTCTAATAGCAGTCGCCCATCGGCAGGCAATGGCAATCCTCCGAGTGAGTTTCTCCAATGAAAAAGATCCTTACAAAAAATTGTTTGCCGTTGGGAGACGGCTTAAAACTGTATGTGAATCTATTTGTAGGATAACATAATTTAATTTACTTAACGGCGCTTAAAATTATGCAATATTTTGACGTGATAACGTCTTATAATTCGTTTTAACAGGCTGCACGCACGAAAAAATGTGTCGTTACCTTGCTTATTAGTGTTACCTTGCTCATTAGTGTTACCTTGCTCATTTGTCGTTACCTTGCTTATTTATCGTTACCTTGCTCATTTGTCGTTACCTTGCTCATTTGTCGTTACCGTGCTCATTGCCGTTACCTTGCTCATTTGTCGTTACCTTGCTTATTGTCGTTACCTTGAATGAACTGCAAGCGAAAGCGAGGAGCGAACGACAAAGCAAACAAAGCAAACGAAAGGCAACGTTCGACATCTTGCTCTCTCCTATTTAAGTGAGCGTATATATGTATGTACATGCGCAAATGTACATATATAAATTCACGTATTTGTATTTGCATATGCCTTCTTATTGATTATTATTAACTTAATTTACTTGAAGAATTTAAAATAAAATCAAGTTTGTTAATAATACCTGTTGTTTTAATGTTATTATTATTAATTTATTTATTATATATGAAGGCAAAAATTTATGGAAATATTTACCATATACCTTATAAGATATGTTGTATACTAATATATGTATATAAACATGCATATACATAAACAATTTCGCGCCATTTTCAAAAAGAACAAATCTATATGTAAAGATGCATACAAATCATATGGACATATCAAATATACGAATCTATTCCGTACGCAAGCAAATGTAAGCTAATGTGCTTGAACTGCAAGCGAGAGCGCGGAACGAACGACAAAGAGCGCAATCGGCCCCCGCGTTCGGCAACGTTCGACATCTGGCTCTGTCCTACTTGAGTGAGCATATATATGTATGTATATGTATGTATATGCGCATTTGTATATAAATTCACATACTTGTATTTGCTTATGCCTTCTTCCTGTGTGCATGGTAATGAACCAATTCTCTGTTGAGAATAAACGATGATAGGAAAAATAGGAAATGAAAGGGAGTGTTTCGAGTGTAAAGTGTCTTGAGAAAGTTAAATCGATGATGATGCCTCTAAGTGTTGTTGACTTATTAACGTCTGATGCACAATCGAAATTGAAGATATCTTTCATGAATTTGATAAATGTTTCGTAATTTTTCACGTTTGTGTAAATGTAACTTGACCTATTCCATTCCAATTCCATTTACCTCCTCCTCTATATCCATACAAAATATCTATCAAACAAATAAAATTAAAATTTTGTTTTGAAAATTGCAACCATTCCATCAATATTTTCTTATGACGTTGTCACGTTAAACTATCGTCAGTAAACCGACTTTACAGACAACCTCTTTTTTAACTTAAAGCTCATTTGCCTGCAAAAAACACTACACTGCAGCGCGTATACGAAAATATGTAGATTTCACTGATTTGTTTGATGTTTTCATTTAATAAGAGCATCCGATGCTTCAAAGAAACTCAAAAACAGCATGATTAAGGGTGTGCGCCGAAAAGTGGTCACGATTTTTCATACTTTTGTTAAATATTTTTAGGTAGGTTGGTGAAATGGTTAAAGTACCACTCTGGCACTCCTCAAGTAGCGCCAAAGCACCGTTTTGAAACCAATATGAGATCTCCAGTAGGCCGATATCTACAATCAGCCAGAGATGTTGCTATAAGAGAGAAGATTAATGGGATTTAGGCTGATGCACTGCCTCAGGTTGTGGAAGAAAGGAATAGCCAGTGACCTTAATCATTTAGCTGCCAAATCTGCTTATTTACAGAGAAAGTACTGAACAGTCTCTAAATAACAGGCTTTAAATATTTTTAATTACCACCGAAACTGGAAACAAAGGCATGCACTTTAAAAATATAAATGTGAAAGTTTGCAAATGCGCCTGAAAGTAGGCCACATTTATGTTAAATTGTACCAAAATTGCTATTAATACTTAAAAGAAATACGAATTTTCCTGCCACTTTAAAGAAGTTTCAAAAAGCGTTTGAACCACAAGTGGCTGAAAAGCTTTTTTCCAACTTCAAAAATGCGTGCATGTGCAGCACTTTTCTTGCCACTCACAACTCGTTCGCTCGCTGCTGCCCACTAGCACACTTCACAGCACGCGTACATATGTATACGCACACAAGTGCACACTAATGCTTATGCAAATATATGTAGGTTTGTATGTTTCCAGCTTTGGGCATTAGTTTAGCAGCCGCTCAACTGCTTGCATTTGTTTTTTTTCTATTTTTTTATTTTTAGTTTTTTGCATTTTCCGCATTTTCCACTGAACTCTCTCACTTGTGAAATACGTATAAATGCAAATTTGATAGTGTGTGCATAAAGAAAGTATGAATATATATTTTTTTATATGAACAATTGCGTACTTTATCGTCTTTGACTGGCTATTTGTGACAATGGAACTGTGAAATATTTATTTATGTGTGTGTCTATATACATTTTACATGCACGCTCCGTTTATATACGCGTGCACATATACATATATAAGTAGATACGCATGTTTGCTGATTCCTGTATGTATTTGATTGCAAATTTCACTAGTGGGGCCTCTCCTTTGCTACAATAGGAATAAAAAAATAAATAAAATAAACCACTTTGCCATACCACACACACATAGTTGCATGCATACATACACACAATACACTAAGCAACACACAAATACATGCATTCATATTTTATTGCTTGCTTTTGTAGTAGAGATAAATTGTCTGCTCTGGGCCACAAACAAATCAGTGCGACTGAGATAGAAAAAAAATAATAAAAAAATAATAATCATAAGAATGAAAATAACTACAAAAGTTATGCGAATGCATCTTTATCGGCATCACTGCTCTTTGCTTTCTGCTACTATTGTATTACTCAATTTATTGCACCTGAAAATGCTGCATCTAACTTTTGTTATTTGCTTCATTTTTACATGTGAGTAAATAATCTACATAATATAAATAATAAATAATCAACATAAATTGTTTTTGTATTACAAAAAAAGTCGGTGCTGAATTGGAAACTTTAAGCAAGTTTACTTTCATGTTGAAAAATTAAGCAAATTATAAATTTAGGGCATGGCATTTACTATATGCAGATATTATGCCTTGGAGGCAATACAATAGCATAACCCTGATTGGCTCTAATTTTTTGCTAGACGTGTAAGAATATGCTACATTTTTTAAATGTAGAGAGAGAATTTGAGTGTCCTGCCTTTGCTGGAGCAAGGCTATACATTTTGGTTCTCGATGTTCTGAAAACGAGAAAAATTCGTTTTCTCAACTTGCAAGATATTTTCAGATTTGCGAAGGAATCTGCAAAATGTTCACAGGACTAGCTATCTCTGTCTCTGTTCTATGCTATCTCTTTCTCTCTGTCCCTTCCCCCATTTCTACTTGACTCTCAACGCTTTTACTTTCCAGAGATTAGAATACAATGGGGTTGTTGCCCTCACTGTTTTAGGAGTTACCATTCCCTCAGTGCTTCTTAGTTCGCCTTTTTCAAATTTCAATTTTAGTTTTAAACAGATGTATATCATATTATTATTATTGAAGTGAAACTTCTTTAGGCGCGTCGGGGGCCCCAAGGCAGATTGAAAATAGGCGAGTGAAACGGTAAGTTCGGAGCGTTACCGAAATCCGTCAAATGGGCGGGGCCAAGGAGCAGCTGCTCCTTCCCACTCTCGCCTATTCGCTCTCTCTGTCGCTCTCTTGCATCGCAAGCGCTGAACGATGTGAGGGAGCCACCGAGACACGCCGTCTCTCCCCTTCTCTCTCGAATGCATTTCTTTCTCTCCCGTTTGCTCTATAGCAAACTACCCACGCCGTGCATCAGCCGTTCAGTAAGTGTGAAGCGAGGTTAGGATATTGCGTTGACCTGTGATTCGCACTGAACGAAGCGATATTCTTAAATTCAGTGTGTGTTGGTGAACAATTAAGTTACGGGCAAAATGAGTCAGAGTGAGACTGATGTGACGCAAACTTTCGCATCAGATGCGACTCATCAACAGATAGTTGTCTCCAATATGCCTGATGAAATACATGGCAATCCAAGGTTAATATATATTAAGTAAATATATCAAATAAATCCATATATCAAAAAACATATCACATAAATGTACGATGAAATACATCACGAATGAGGGATTTTGAATACATAACCTCGTTAACGTGTGGGTTTGAATAGAAAATTCACTAAACTCGTAATTAATACACAGCCCCGGTAAATTGGTTTATCGCGTTCTTTCTGTTGGGCTCCCATGCATGGAACAACAAACTTAGAAGTTTCACTTCTACCGTGCGTGAGTCTGACAGACCCTAGATTTTTTCCTATGATTCTGGGGAGAAAAAAGGGGGCCCCAACCAACTGCTTCCATTGATCTGTTCTTCGTCAGTGGTAAAAAGTGGTTAAAATGTATTCAAAATATCTACATATAAAATTTCTCAGGCTACAATCTCGTTTCCAATAATAAAATAACGATTTCTACGAAAGTAGTGTAGCCTGGGGTGCATTAACTTACAAATGTAGCTACTAATATTCGCTGTAATGGTGTGATGGTGTAATTTTCCGGTTTACAGTTCTTTGCAAAATGCAAAATCATTTCATCGCAAAAAAAGGTAGTCTAGTTATAGGAGTCTAACATATTCGCTGTGAACTGCATTCCACAAAATGCTGTGTAATAGTTCCCAAGCATCAGTCTTGCATATTATAGTTTTTTGCACAAAATCATAAACAGTAACATACCATTAGGCGCCATAACTACTGTTCATCTGTTAGCTCAATTTTTGGCCAAATTGAAATTCTATTCCATTCCGCAGTGAAGCCTCATTTGCGTAACAATATTTTGATTGAAAAAACTTGAACATTTTTTTATCGAAAAAGGAATGAGCGATTTTTACGATTTCCTCCATTTATTTATAATCATTTTCCTTTAGTTTAATTTTTCGTATTTGTGCTCGCAAACGCAAAGCCATAAAAATATAAGTGAAATTGTATTTTCTATAGCTTATTTATGGATTTGCATGCAGCAGCAGCAGCGGCAATTGTTTGTTGCCAATTTTATACTTCTACTATTCCCTGCCTTCCATCTTCTTTCACCTCGTTTCGACAAAGCTGGTATTTTTTGGTTTTTGTTATGCATCTTAACCTGTCTATTTTATGTTATTTATGCATTTCTCCAATTCTCCATCACCATCACCACCAACAACAACAAAAATTAAAACAACACCGGCAAAAAAAACAAAAAAAAAAAATAAGTGAAGTAAAGCTCCATAGCAACTACGCATGAAACTATGTACATAAAAGTCCCACTGTTTGTGTGTGTGCGTGTAAGTGAGTAAGTCCGCATATGTTTGTGTTCACCTACATTTTACGCTGGCAGATTGTGGTAATAGATTTTTCGCTAGAGCGCAATTTTTTCTAGCTGTCGTTCCCTTCTTCCGCTTGGCAATTTCTACCAATTTTCTCTCACTTTTTAACGCAGTTTTTTATTTTTTGCTTTTTTTTTGGGTTTTTGATCATTTTCACCGCTTCACCACTTCTCCCAGCCACACACACTCGCAATTTTATTGCATTTTCCATTATTGTACATCAATGTAAAGGGGTAGCGGTTGAACGGGGGGTGGCGGGACAGAAGTGCGACCCGTGAGATGCGCACA
Source organism: Anastrepha ludens (assembly GCF_028408465.1). Taxonomy (NCBI): domain Eukaryota; kingdom Metazoa; phylum Arthropoda; class Insecta; order Diptera; family Tephritidae; genus Anastrepha; species Anastrepha ludens. Next base: position 111,197,749 of record NC_071500.1, on the reverse strand, counting down.
AATAAAAATAAATTGGACGAGCAGCAAATTTCGCAACAAATTTCGTTCGGCGAATTTTTATTGCTATTCGGAATTTATAACCGAAAAATTTGTTTGTGCAGAAGTGGATAGCAATATTTTATTATACTTGCTGTTGTTGTTGTTTTATTTACTACTTGATTTTTTGCTGTTCACCTGGCGTTGGTGGAGGCACCAACAGCAAGAAGCAGCAGGAGCAGCGCCAGCGAGCGGCAGATGGTTTGAAGTTTCACGGAATGATGCACTTCCTTTTCAGCAGCAATCAGCAATTGGGAGATCATAAGTAATATATTAATATGTGTGGAAGCTGCTACGGTTAAAAAACATATATATGAACGCATGTGTTCCTATGCACCTACATGAATAAAAATAAAAATAAAAGTTTTCCTTGAATTTGGGTTATTCAATGCGTACATTTAACGGCATCTTGGGTTACCTACTTCAAATTTTTCGATTAAATATGAATTAGGAATATAATTATTTTTCATCTAACATTTTTTTCGTGTTAAAGTTTGCATTATCTGTTTTTTAATAATTGGTTCATTTGAAAATTTTATTGGTAAGTTCTTCGTAACTTTCATATACTTTAAAGTCTTATAAGAGAGCTTCCACCTGTGAACACTTTTAAGCTTTTTCATTTGAATGGGCCATTCTTAGGCCTGCTGTGCAAAACTCACTGAATCATTCCTATATAAAACGAAGGATTTTTTCTGATAGTAGCGGTGGCTCCCTTATGCATTATTTCCATGAAAAAGTTTCGTAGAAATATTCCCTAATATTTGAAGAAGACTTAAAGGCCCTTCCTGTAGTAAAAAAAAAATAGAGCACACAACAGAGAATTTAAGATCAGCCTTAAGACCATACAACTAACAATGGATGTAAGCGCCAATTTTATATATTAGGTTATGGTGGGTGAGTGGCAAATTATAGAGAGGAGCAATAGAGAGATGGAAAGAGAGAGAGAGAAAAGTAAACATAAGGCTGAGCAAATTATCACCTTTTGTTTTACGTTTATTCAAGCTTTATAATTTCGATACGCTCGCAGCTGCTAATGAGCGGCTACTGCTATTGCTTGGTAGGCCGATTAAAGGCAGTAGCTGTCTCTTAGACTAATCGCTGCCGCCTGGTCCTAGCAGACACAAAGTCGTGATGAGTCCATTGGCATTTTTTAACGCACTACTGTAGGGTGGGGCTGTTAAAATTTGTGTCCAGACACTTGTGTGAAATCTTCCATTTAAGAGAAGAGAGCATTATGCACTAGGCAAGGTTGGGAGAGGATGAAAACCTCCAAGGTTTGGCTATCCGAATTAAAATTGTGAAAGTAATTTCGGTTGCGACATCACCGGGTACTCAGCAGCAAAGCTCTGCCTTTGACTCCTCGGCAACAAGTTTTTGCTCAGGTGGCAACGAAGTAAATTTAGCTGCGTTGGTTTTTCTCGTATACCACCAAAACTATCCCAGTTTTGTCGTTAAACAAACCGCCGGCCCACCCCAGGTGATGCCAGCAGATTAGCTCATTTCTTTAAAATCGCTGAGAGCCAGCTAATGGTCTGACGTTGCTCACACCTTCTGAACTCCCTCCACCGTGAGGTAGTGGTATGTTTCGAATGTACTCTTTCATAAGCTGGCAGAGAGGTGCATCCATGTGTTAAACGCAGGAGGTGAAAAGCGACTTGCTGTTGATTTTTTTAGAAATTTTCTCTTCTAAGCCAAGACAATTTTATTAAATTTTTTCGGTTATTTAAAGACACTTTTTAATTTTTTAAGGGGTCTGTGTGCGAGAATCAACTGATTTCAAATGATTTAATAATCAATGTTTTCTTATAAAAAGGATAAGCAAATTTTAGTAGGCAGAAGTTATAACTGTTTTGAATTTCAATACATTTAATTTTATAATTTTGTTTTTTCTGGGGAAAATAATTTTTTTTCCATAGTTTTTTGTGTTATTATTTTGCTATTATTTTAATAATTAGAAATACAAATTTTTTTGCTATATTTAATTACTATATTTTTAAAATTTCTTTTATTTGATTAGTATTTTTTGTATGTTTAATATTTTTTTAATATTTTTTTATTTGTTTAATAATTTTTTATTTGCTTACGATTCTTTTAACATATTTTTAATTTGTTCACAATTTTTTTAATTTTTTTATTTGTTTACTATTTTTTTAACATTTTTTTTTTTTTGATACCTTTTTTTTTTGTTTTTTTTTTTAATATATTTTGTATTTGTGTACAATTTTTTTAATATTTGTTTTACTTGCTTATAACTTGTTTAATATGCTTTTTTATTTGTTTGCTTATTTTTAATATTTTTTATTTGTTTCCAATTTTTTTAATATTTTTTTTTTCATTTACTTACTATATTTCAATAGTTTTGTACGTGTTTACTATTTTTTTAAATTTGTTTACTATTTTATTTAAATTTTTTTTCTTCCAAACTAAATTTATAATAATTAAGTACCTGTAGTGTGTCCTTCCACCTAAAAGAATTTTTGTGTCCCCGAGCTTTGTTTAAATACTAAAAGGATTTCCAACTTAATTTTCAATCATAAAAAAAGTGTTGCTTGTCCTTTACACCTTACTCTACGCTTTTCCAAATAAAGTTTTGTAATTTTTAATAGATTTTCTACAACTTCCTCTACAGGCTTCTTCTTCTCTCTTGTTCTGCCTTCGCATGTTCCACCATTTCACAGAACTCACTCATTCGCACTCATACAGACAGGTATTTATTTCCAACAGCAATTTCGTTCAATATTTTTCAATCCCTCTGCTTTTTTCATTCATTTCATTTATTTGAGTTTTTTCCTTTTTCTGTTTTTGTGGAAATCGCAAAAGATTGAATTTATGGCTGCTTTGTTGCATTGCTAAGCCAATAACAAAGGTATAAAAACAACAAGAAAATATATGTGCAACCGGCGAAGGTTGTAAATTTTCTACTACATATTTTACACAGGTATTTGTTGTTAGGTTTATTTGTTGATTTCCCCTTTTTTACTTTTCATTTATTACTTGCCAATATTCATTTTAATTGAATGCAAAGGTGATTGCTGAACAGTTAAGGAGACCTGTATTGTAAAGCGAAACTTTTGATTAAAATTTACAAAGAATTTAGTTAAAAAATATACCCGATTTTCATTAGTTTAAAAACATAATAAATTGTTTTTAATTCCAATTAAAAATGGCTTGGGCCCCACCTATCTGAAAGCGTACAGCTTTTAACTTTGAATACCAGCATGTTTTAGGTCATTGGAAATTTCACATGTCAAAGCTCTCAGTTTTCTGATACTTTCAAGATTCAGAATTGCACTTTCATATTCGAAAATTTTTAAGCTTTGACATATGAAAACTAAGAGATTTTATTGAACTTCATAGCGACCGTTCAATAGCTCTATTAATACAAGTATAAATTATCAATTAACAAATTAAAACATTTTTTCTAATATTTATTACGGTAGGCAATAGCTCGGGTTGCTCCAAATAACAGTGCGACTTACCTCTTTAAAAGTCAGATCGGCAAAAGTGCTCAAAAAAAGAGTGAAATTATGGACTGCCTCTTCCATCAAAGAGTTCGCGCAACAAACGCCAGGTGAGGCTCTAAGTCAACTGATTTGAGTTCGGTTTTTTTTTCTGTTAGGTTGCCACATCTGCGATTAACATTCATAGAAAACATTTTTTCGGCATTGCCTGACATTTGTAAAAGTTACGCCATCTATAGTAAATCTCCCAATTTTCAATTTTATACGGTTTTAAAAATGGACTAGAATTAACGTTAAAAATCCATTCAATGGTTCGAAAACCTTGGGAATAATGGAAAACTGTTTACTTCCAGAAATGTTTCGAGAGCTGGATCAAATGCTAGTGCATTGCAGTTGATGGGGAGTATTTTGAAGGCGTTAATATTACTTTTGAGGCATAAACCTGTTTTTTGAATTTTCTGAACTTTTTGATCAAGATGGCTCATTATCGTTATGTGAAAGCTAGTTGAAAAGCTCAACACTTTAATTGGAGCAAATGAAAAGGCGTGCGATTTGAGATTTCGAGCAGCTTTTTGAGCTTTCACCTTTTGAGGCTTTAAGCTTGTTGTATTACACAGTTCTCGATTTTTATTAGTTCAAGCTCTAAATTTATAGAAATCTTTATTTGGGTAAAACTTCCTAAGCGATGCTCTGTGGGTTACCGGCGAGCGTGTCTACTGAGCTTACAATTTTTTCGGCTAATGTGATTATTTATCTATTTGGGACGCGCATGTGGCCACCATCAGGCTTTAATTCATTCAGTTATATGTATACTTGTACATGTACACAGACACTTGTAAAACGAGTGTGATGCTACACTACCGCATGCCACAATCACCAATAATGTTTCAACATCATTATGCCGGCAATTGTGGCTTATTTGACCTGCAAGGCACAATTGCTTGTACTAACTAAAACAAAAGTCAAGAAATGTAAGAGCGAAAAAAAAAATAAATGTATGAAGCTAAATAAAAAAACAAGCGAAAATGGAAGTCTAAAGGAGAGGAATAAAGACGCTAAATAAAGCTTTAAGCGTAATAGGGAACAACAGAGCACAACAAATCATTAAAAAATATGAAAATAAAATTTGTAGACGTCGGTGCCGGCAAAATAAATTTGTGGCTAACACGCACCCATACACACCCACTGCCCCGTATACACACTTCAAATTATATAAGCACGTACGCGTACAATCCTACACATTTTCGTGTTGCCCATGGCGATTGACAAGAAGAAAAAATTGCAGAAAATAAACTCAAATTGAAGTAAATGTTCGGCAGCAAAACAGCAAAACGAAAAAAAAACCGGCAGAAGGAATGAAAGCAGGAATGAAGCGCGACTCCTAACGCTTGGCAGCCAACACTAAGAGGATGACCAACCGACTCTATTTGGTACCCCCTTCATTTCCCACACGCGCCACCACCAACGAACGACTGCTTTGTGCGCGCGAATCCACCAACCAAATGTGGCGGTGGCACCGCACCAACTTGGGGCATTTGTTGCAAGCCAAACAAGCGCATACAAGCACAGATAGCATACCGCTGCACATGCGAAGTACGAGTATGTTGCCACACCAATTTAGTATGTTGAACTAAGTATGTTGTTGCCGCTGGTACACAAATGGATGGTTGAACGTTTGCAGCGAACAAGATTGCCATCATCATTTGATGCTGGCTTTATTTGTGTTTCTGTTGGTCTTCTTTGCTTTTAAGCCATTTTGCGTTTTGGTCATTTCTGTGCGCTACGGCTACGTCTCGTATTTCACATACTCGTATTTGGCATGAGCGAATCCGTTAACTGATAAAAATCACCTTAAAGAGTGGAAATTTATCTATGACCCAGGTGAGTAGCCATTAAATGTTGGTTAGAAAAATGAGACGGAAATATGGCGGGAGTCGGAGGAGTTGGTACTCGAGGGATGCGCACAAACTACAAGCGAGCAACTGCTCAGATTGACTTGATGGCAGGCAATTGGCCTGCACGAATATGCAAGGCAGGCATGAATCCAGGTGGATCCAAAAGTTTCCGAACCAATTGCCGAACGCACTGGAGTGCGGTTTTTTTCTTCTCTTGGGTTGCCGCGTCTGTTGTTAACATTCCTATCAAAATTTTATTACCATTGCTTGACATCTGTAAGAGTTACGCCGTCTTGCGTAAATGTACCACTGCTTTTCGATGTTTTTAAAATGATTCTGATTTTACAACAAGAGTTCGTATAAAATTTTGCGTTTAAAAAATTTAATGGTCCGAAAACCGTGGGGATGTTGGAAAACTATTTCCGTAAAGATACTCTAAAGAAAACAGCCGTTTACGCGTGGCATGAACGCTTCAGAAGTGATCATGAGTCCACCGAGGATGACAAACGCAGGGCAGACCGTCGATATCGAAAACTGGTGAAAACATCTATAAAGTGAAAGAAAAGTTGATTAAAACCACAAATTAACCATCGCACCAACAAAGAGCTGGCAAAGGACTTGAACAATGCTTATGGGTCTGTCCAAGATATTGAATTTCAGAAGATTTGAATTTCATGCAAAAAATTGGCCGGCAAATACCAGATTTCGAAGACTAAATCGGACCCAATATTCATGAAACGCATCGTTACGAGAGACGAAATATGGGTTTATGAGTACGACACGCAATCCAGACATCAGGCGAGTGAGAGGAGAGCTCCGAATGAACCAAAACCAAAACCATGTCGTTTTCAGTCAGAAAGCAATGCTCACGGTCTTTATGGATTACCAAGGTAGTGTAAACCACGAATTTTTGCCTGAAGGTCAGGCAGTTAATAGGACTATTATTTGGATGCCAGAAAAGAAATAATTTGTGGGGAAATAACTCGTGAATTTTGCACCATGACAACGCACCATAGCACAGTGCCAATCTTATGCGTGAGTTTTTGACCAAGAGCGAAACGATTACCATCCAACAGCCATCGAATACATCTTATATGGTTCCCTTGGATTTTTTCTGTTTGATCGAGTCCACTATGGGAACGCGAAATGGAAGACGGCTCTGATGGCTATACCGAAAATAGAGTCCCAGAAATGCTTCGAGAGCTGGGCCAAGCGCTGGTGCATTGCTGTTGATGTGGAGAACTTTGAAGGCGTTAATAACACTTTTGAGGAGTAAACTTCTTTCTTGAAATTTCTGAATATTTTGCAGGAGCTTTCTGATCAAGGTGGTTCACTCAAGTGTTTAGGAACTGTTAAGGAAATAACGGGGAAAAAGAAGAATTAATTATATATAAATAAATAAAAATAGATGTGCAAATCAGAAATGTGGTTTCATTATATTCGTGTGCTGGAAATCTATGTGGCTGAATATTTCTGCAGTTTCCTATAAAAAAAATCTTCAATCTTTACGAACTCAAACACTTGGTTAGTATCCGAATGTGCTGAGAAAGTATTTTAACAGCAGCTATTGCCTCTTCTCGCAAAGAAAAGGAAGAAATCCAATTAAAAATGCTTTGAATAGCCTATTTATGCGCACTAGAGCAAGCATTTAAGCAGAGTGCTTATATGCAATATTCATTTCTTTAAACAATACCTGCATTACATTTATCAGTTAAATATTTTTACTGCAGCTTTCCTCGATTTTCTGTATTTGCGTAAGCAGCAGAATTCAAATGATTTTTGCTTCAGCTGGAATTTGTATTGCTAGTTTCGCCTTTGCAGAAGTTATAACTACTCGTAATTTGCATTCGAATATTTCAAAATTTTTTAGCACTTATATGCATACCAACAACAACAATTTGTGCTAATTAAACTTGTAGCTTACAAATAGAGTGCGATTTCTAATGAAAATGCAATGCAACTTCTTCCTTCCACCCCAGCGGCATTAACTCGCATGAAAGGTGTTCGTCATTTACTATTGAGCTTAGCTGTGCTTGCATGTAAGTGTATTTACATATTGCAATACTATAAATAGAGCTTAGAAAGCACCTATCGTTCAACGTCAGCAAAGTAATTTCCTCGAATTCCTGTTGCAAAGCTTCTCAGCCAGCGCTGGACATCGAAGTGAGCTACAAGTGCATTAAGCAAATAACATTTCTAATTTTATGTGTATACACATACATGCACATACATTTACACACACACACACGCATGTAGTGCATGGAGGAGTGAACAGGCGAGAAGAGTTGGGTTTTAGTGGGTTGAAGCTTCACATTGGTGGGGTTAAGGCTTTCGATGCTTTCCAGCTCCATGAAAAAATGAAAACACACACAAATTAAATGTTAAATTTAGAATTAATTTATGCAGTTGCACATGACGCAATTCCAAAACTTTTCCACTGCTCTAAGTATGTATGTGTATGTGTGTATGCATGTATGTATTGGGTAAAAGGATTTAAGTGCCTACCAGCGACTTACCACTGCATTACACGCGTCACAATGCGGCCTGTCACATACTTGCACATACACATTGATGACCGCTATTTGCATTTGGGTCGGTTGCAAATTTCCGAAAACTCCACCTACAAACAAGAACCAAGCGACCAGCCGACCAACTCACTCAACTAACAGGCCACCAACAAGCAGCGCGTGATAATTCCTTTTTCGCCTGTAATATTTAAGCAGCCAGCTTTTAGGCACTGCAGTACGGCTTTAATTTATGTAGCAGTGGCATGAATGCAGAGTGCACCTATTTTATATGACTGCCAGCAACAAATTGACGCGCATGTGGGCGTTGGCGTCATCAGCAGGCGGTGCACCAAAATGCCATCAATTCGCGAGTTGTCAGAGCATTTGAAATGGCTGTTAAATAGGCGGCAAACGAATATGAGAAGTAACGAACTGGCGAATGTGCAAAATAGTCCGTTGAACACGTCGACACCTACACGCGTGTCTTGCATGTCGATACGTTTTTCGTTTCTTAGCCAAGGCAGCAGCAGCAGTAGTAGTTGACTGCTATTTTGAGTGCCTGGCAGTACCCACCAGAGTTGCCACCTACTAGAGAACATTTTTCCATAATAAATGGAGCTCATGGACAATAAGTGAAAAAGGCAAAAGCGAACCCCAAGTATTTGAGAGAAAAAGTTTGAGGCAAATCTTCGGTGTAGTCAAAGACAAGGGCGAATGGCAAATTAGATAGAACGATGAACTGGACCAGCTTATACGAAGAGAAAATGTTGTACGCTTCATCAAAGTTGAAAGACTAAGATGGCTATGCCATAGCATGAGAATGGACGCTACGAGGGCTCAACGAAAAAAAATTGACGCAAAAAAATTTGCAATGAAAGCAAGAGGCAGACCAAGATGTATTGAATGACTACAAGTCGACATAAGGAGACTCAGGAACTGAAAGGAATCAGCAAAGGAGCGGGTCGAATAGACACATTTTGTCAGCATATCAAAGCGCACACAGAGCTGTAGCGCCAACTTATGAGGATGATGATATGGAGTTCACTTTTCTATAAGTCACTTTCATGTTGGATAGGTATTCTGAGAACTTTCTTAGTAGGTGTTTTCAGCCTATTACGATAGCAAAGCGGGCCTGATGAGTTCAGCAAAGAGTTAAAAAAGTGTTTAAGAAAGTCCGCACCTTACTACACATCAGCTGCAAGAAAGAGCTTCATACGGCCACCAACCTGCAACTGTGTAAAGCTTCTAGTGCTAAGAAAAAAAAAAACACCGGCCAACTATGTCGCCGAAAAGATGAACACGGAGAGGAATAATACCATAGGTAATGAACCATGCCCATAACTCGAGTAAACCTCGGTTTAGATCGGGCTTCATTGAATAACAACTGAGCCGGGAGCCCACGTGCTGATAAACGAGACAGATCTGGTCTAGATTCGATTAATGAAGACCATAATCGCAAATCCACCTTAGCTTTTCTTTCATTCATGCTGTGGTTAGAACTATAGTTGGATAGCCTTTCTAGAGACACAAGGAGTGAAGTAAATAGGTTTCCCCTACAAACTACTTTAGTCACAGGTGTGATGAGAAGGAAGTAAAAAGCGTTGTACACTGTTTATGTCACTGGCTCGCTGTGACAAAAATGTGACTTCTCGTTCCTCACAGTGAATGCTCAGCAGACTTAGAGCCCAGAGACTTTCAGGATCTCTAACTAACTCTATCTTTAAGGAAACTCATTGTTTACATCACATGTGGCGTTAAAGTGACGGGCCCGCAATGGAGAGTGGCAGTCATCGTACCCTTAACTAATATAACCTAACCTAGAAATATAATCAGTTTTTGTTCTTCCTTCCTTAGATGGAAAGAAAAACTATTTGCTGAAATTTATGTCAAGGTGAGGCTAGAGAAGAGCCGGAGTAAATGAGGAGGATTCTATTGCTATATATTGTATTTCGGTAGTTCCAGCATTGGTCATGGCGTAGAAGCATGCTCTTATTCCAAGCAACTGCTAGTAAACCTTGAATCACTAGGAAATTGAAGGCCTTGTAGCGCACTTGGAAGCTTACTAAACCAATGCGTATTTTTATATATCACCTTTGTCGCTGGCATCACCAAATACCAATTCCAGTACAGCTCGTAATCGCAAATCATCTTTTTCTGATCATAGGACTCATGCACGGTAAAGAGAGGGTTGACGAATGTCGACATATTTCTAAATAATCTAAAGCTGTGAAACTGAGCTGCCAACTCGAAGTAATTAAGAGAGAACTCCATCAGGAATTCTCGTGAATGGTTGAATAAGGATCAAAGATGATATGTAAGACTGCGAGGCAGATTTGGGCCAACTATAACAAGACAAAAACAGCAGATCTTCCAAGGAGATCAAGAATCGATATTTTGAAAGTGGGTTTTGCTTCTTGGTAAACACGTGGCTAAGAGGGGCCTCGTGTATGTCATAGTTGTAAGCTAGGGAGCCCAAAATACAATGAGGTCGAAGTGCGAACCTCAAATTAATCTTATCTGAAGCTGCAGTAGTGTAAGTAGGTGGTACCTCCAGACTTAAAACAGTGTCGTAAATCTGAGGTTGATCTCCAAGTGACTGGTTGCCACTGACTTGATTAAGATAAGTAGGTTCCAAGTGTAAGGGGTACTACATTCAAATACCATATTAGATGTTCAAGGAGCTGCTCTAGGAGAGTAAGTTCTAGGAGAAAGAGTAAAAAACCGATGCGTCACGCATCAACTAGGTTTTCGGCTGGGTACTCATTTAGTAGTATAAATCAAACGAGAACATTTTGAACGATATTTTCTTAGAAAGTAGTCGATATAAAACTTACAAGTATGGAGATACTCCTTGGAAGCAACAAAACATCTATGAAAAACATCTCCTACGCCAACTCTTAATGGACTTAAGTCATCTCTACCAGACAGTTCTCGATGTGAGTGAGAGTATTTCTTTTAGTTGTTATTTTAAGTATAAAAAGAAGTATTTTATTAAGTGGCAGCACTGCTACATTTTTCGTAACACATTTCTATACACACACTCATTCACATGAACATATCACGGCCGAATGTGTGGGCTTGTGCTGTTGACGTCAAGTAGCGCCATTGTCAGCCTCGTTGCAATTCTCGTCTCCTATGTCGTGTTTATTGCGTGTTGTTGCAATTCTGTTTTGATTCTGATTCTTTTTTATTATTACTACTCCACTTCGAGTATTATTGTGCATACTTTGCTTTGCTATTTTTACAGCTGTTTTGATTTTTGCTACACGCAAATCAATTTGAGATTTTTATGCGAATTTAAGTTGATGCTTTTTATAGTCGCGACGAGGGAAGGCGACTGGTATTTTTGACATTCTTTGGCATGATTTTTATGGGAAATTTATTTTTAAAATTTTTTATGACGCTGCCGTAAGTAGCGGGAGAAGAAAAGCTGAAAATGGAAATTTTATTAGCAGGAAAATCCAATAATTTGCCCATAAAAAATATTTAGTATTTCATTTATTTTAGTTTTCATTGAAAAACTTGACTAAAATGGAGCTGTACCTTATTTTCTTTATCTTTTATGTTTTCGTCAGTGAGGCGAAGTGGCTTCTCCTTCCAGAACTCTGAGTGAAATCAAACAAGAGGTAGAGCGCTGGGTCTACAGTCCTAAGTGCGCCACTCTGCACACACGTGGAGAGCGACAATTACAGTGGCCTAACTAAATGAAAAGAGAATTCAAACATAGAGGGCGCTGGCTGTAATTCCATCATTTTTTCGTGAATCACGGTTTATAATTTCTTCGCGCCTAACAATATCCGGTCTACAGCAATTTTCTCAAAACACCCACTCTTTCTGGTGTTAATTATGCCGCCTTTTATGCCTTCAAACAATTTTATTATACGATATGCCAGCAGCAGAAAATGTACAGCTCTTAGATCAATATTTCAAAGCTTGTAATGGGATGTAAATCGTGCCACTTTCTGTGCTAAAACTTGTGCACTAATTTCTAATGTAGATTTTTTTTCTTTCCAGTACAACTACAAAATCAGACCGTCTACAATGTTGCAGTCGCATGAGACGGGTCAACGCATAGTTGGCGCCGTTGAGTAAGTGAAGTGATTAAAAAAGAACCAAAGGGATAACAAACAGAAAAAAGCACGATGAAATCAAAAAAAAAAATGTACACAACTTTATGTTCGCATCCAGAAAACTATATAAGAATTAAAAGAATCACCAAAAAGAAAAAAACAGGCATTAAAACTAAAAGGATGGTGAAAGCATATAAAAATAAAAACAGCGTAGAAATAAAAACAAAAATTGCCTACTACAAGGAAATGACGATTAATTTGAACGACAGGGAGTATTCCAAGCAAAATAGCGACTATGTGGCAGTTTGTTTTTGGCAATCGACCATGACTTTGCATATGCGATGTAGGCAAAATAAAAAAATCCGAAAAAAATAAAAATGGGCAAAAATGCTAATACCCAACAGCAACTCAAAGTCGATGCAGTAATGAGACCTACAGAGTAACGACAATTTTCGGCGCGAGTAGAAGAAAAAGCACAGCAGAGAGAAAAGCAAAAATACACCGTCACATACGAAAGGGAGTGGACAGTCGTAAAGCAAACCTTGGGCAAAAGAAAGTAGGCAGCATAAATTGTTGGCCAGTGAGGCGCAACTCAATGCTGATGGAAGCTGGCGGAATGCCTGCCTGCTTGAATAGCTAATGGCTAAAGCAGCAGGCAGCGCGTTACATGTTGAGACGGCTGTCAGTGCCACTGCCCAAAAACACACGCCACATATCGATGCTGCCCTTGCGGTTAATTGAAGGAAATTAATTATTTATTTAAATTACGCAGCGCAACAACGCAATTTCGTCGCAAGTAGGAGAGTAGCGTGGCAGTGATGGCTTGATGAATGCGTGCAACACGCCAGAGGGCAGGGCAAGACTGCACGGCCGAGTGCGAAAGAGTGGCGACATAAAAACCGTACAAACAGAATATTTGGACACACACATACATCGACACAGATATGTCGCACAAAGTCTTTGTGGCAGGTGAAGTGTAGTGAAAGGCGATGGCGGCAAAAAGCCACTGAGGAAGATTTCGGCGATTTCTTGCGGTCTTCTTCAGCCCATAATAACAGTCTTCGCTTGTTGCTGCATGCATACATACATATATTTACATGGTGTGTGATGTGTAGTATAATTTTTGGGCTTTCAGCAAACTACACGAGTCGCGCTGCAGTGGCGTGCCCACTTTATAGTGTGGAACGGCAGACAGTTAGTTCCCAGAGGAGAGTTGCGGCACGGAAAGCCCTTGTAGTGGCATCGAGAAAACGCAAATGTATGCTAACATTTTGCAGACCACTAACGTGTGCTAGAATGTTTGCCACGCACGCACGCACGTTCGTTCATTGTCTGCGCCTTACGAGTGTATGGAGATTTTTATGCTTTCCCGAGCGCTTTGAGTGGAACATTGATTTGTTGCGGCTAGGCCGGCATTCGGTTTAATTATTTTGTTGCTCTTTTAATGTGTTGCTGAGATTTCAGCTGATCATTTTTTTCTGTTTTCAAAACAAGAAATTAGCATGCGAAGGCAAATTACGCAAAAGTGGATATAAATATTTGTGTTTGTGTGCGTGTTGTCCGCAGACATGCAAACGGCAAGGAAGTCCACTATGCAACTTAAGAGCAGACAATTAGAGCTCGGCTGTTAGAAATGAGTCTATACACGCATATATGTATGGGGTGTTGCGTTAAGAGCGCGCAGATTTTGTAATTAAATCAAACAGTCTGGCATTAACACCGACAACAATGCCAGCTTTGAAATCCAACGGAGAATATCTCTCCCCAACAAGTGCCACTTTGGACTAAGCAGGCAAATGAGTAGTAAAGTCCTCTCTCGACGAACAAAAGTAACACTCACAAGGCTCACATCATGCCTGTTCTAACGTATGACGCAGAAGCTTGGGCGATGACAACATCCGATGAGACGTAACTGGGAGTGTTTGACGTTTCCGCTGGTGTATCACTTTTGAGTTTTGTTGGCCTTCAGACCTGCGGCTTGTCTGCATAGACCAGAGTTTACTCGTTGGTTGGTTAAAGTGGTGATTCAACAAGAATCCACTTAGTGCTTCCGCAACATATTATTGCCACATCCTCACAACGAACAAGTACACGATTATTTCTTCACTACTGTGAATTGAGAAACCATATAAGGTTGTTTACGTCAATGCCGGTCAGCTCTTCGAGATTCTCAAAAGGCAGTTTGCCAAGGGTTAACATCCTTGACTTCCATCGCACAGGGCATTCACAGAGGAAGCGGAAGATAACTTCGTTTTTCTCAGGTTGATTACAACATTGGCTGCTTGCTCATCATCTACGTAGACCCTCAGAAAAGAATGGGCAGCGACCAGTTAATATCGCCGCCAGAGTCCGAGAGTTGTCAACTTCTCATGTAATAAACTCAATGTTTTCCATGCAGCATGTAAATTGACACTTTCCGGCTGAAATCACATGTTTGGTTTGTTTCAATCCTGGCTCACGAACGGTTTTATCATCCGATATTAGATATCGTCATTAACAGTGAGCGCAGCGTCTTTGAAAATATAAGAGCCAATAATGCAGCTGGATCAAAGAGACCACATAGACATCCGACGCATCTCTCGCTGTTTTTCATCTCTCCAAATCCGGCAAATTTTGCTTGTTTGTGAAGATACTTAGCCCAAAATGAGTCTCACCACTGTAAATGCTTTTCTACCCAAAGTTTTAGCGACCAGAGCACCAATTTTGATAGTAAAGCTTAGCAGTTCAAATGTGATCTTGCATCAGTACCGTTTCATGTTTAATTTTCGAGGCCAAATATGTATTCCTGCTAATCTTTACAGTTGTAATTTTGCCAATACAGATATCCATTATAAGCCATCAAAGTTCGGGCACATCTATTGAAACTCCCTATATGTGGAGCAGTGTAGCTTAGAGGCATGTGGGCGCGCCAAGACTGTGCTAAAGGGTTTCCCATCTTTCTACGTGCGCTTTTTTCTTCTTCTCGCTTGCCGCACATTATTTTGCGGTGTCCAGCTTCTTTTTGCTCGTTGCTCTACCGCAAGTCCGACATTGGTCAGCACGCACGCAATGTTGTCGCTTATCTTGCCATTCTGCTACGCGCCGCACAATTGCTGCGGCTTAAATGTATGTATGTATGTATGTATGTGGGTACAGCTTTGCTTGTTGTTTAGCCTGCCTCATTTCGTTTCCTTGCTATTGCTTTATTGCTTAACATGCATCGTGTTTTTTTTTCTACGTTACTGTGATTGTTTTCTGTTGTTGTGATTACCATTGCTTCTGCTCGTTATCTGCGTTGTTTTCAAGCAGTTAGTAAACTTTCAACTCTTCAGCCGTCGAACTGGTCGCTCTTTTTAGAATGTCTGATTTGCTGCAAGCATCTTTTGAATAACAAATTTGGTTTTCTTCTTTTTGTTTCTTTGTATTTGTTGTTTATTTTTATTTATATTCTTCTTGCTTTCTGCTTGTTTGCCTCCCACAGCTGCGTTGTGCAGACTATTGCAGGTCCAGTTGGCAACGCTACAGCACAGCCGTTTCACAAGTTCATTGTACAATGGATTTGCGTTGTAATCGCGCATGCGTGGGCGTAGATGTTGTATGTTGCATGTACAAATGTCGTATGTTGCAATTTAACATGACGTGTTGTGTAAAAGAAACTTAAAACAACAAATCAAGGAACACCGATTTCAAATGATAAAGTAACCTTTAAGATGCTTGCGTGCTATATAGAAAAATGTGTATGTACATATGTGTGTACTTTAAATGAAATTACACCAATGAAAGTGTAGATAAAAAAAATAAAAATTGTAACTGAACAGAATAAAAGGTTAATCACTAAGTGCCTCAAAAATCTTCTAGTCAAACTTACCGGAGCTCCACAGCAGCTGCGATGGTTGCCACTCTTCATAAGGTTCTAGAAAAGGGCCAAAGGAGGCCCGAAGGCCCATTTTGATACCACTTCGACTCAAGCACCGCTTTTATGATATTTCCCAATGTGGTAAAACCACTTCGTCTCACGGATAAACGGAGTAGTTGGTGGTTACGAATTCAAAGTCTAGACATACAACGAAAGTTAGCTAGACATGCAAATAAAGCTCGCCACACATCCAAAGAAAGTTTGCTAGACATGCAAAGAAAGCTTGCGAAGCATCTAAAGAATACGGCTTAGACAGCGAAATCTTATTCTGGCAAATGCGAGGAAGTGCTCTCCACATGTTGCTCATTCCTGCAGCGAAAGAAACAAAGGGAAACCCCATACGTTTGCCATCTGCTCCCATTAGACAGTGCCCGGTGATGATACCAACTACCGTACTCATCGTCGCCAGATTCCTGTAACCCGGAGGATTCCGCTCTAAGGTCATAGCTGGTATTTCTTGCGCTGGGTTTCTAAGAGTTTGTGCCATCCAGGCCCACTTCCTGTTACGGCTTTCAATATCGACTGCTATCTGATTGCATTGTCAGTGTGAATCAATGTTTGCTCTCCAGTTTTCTGTCCACCAAGCGCTTTTGCAGTTTGGATGCGATTTCCTGTGATGTTGACCAGGACTCGCAACCGTACAATAAAATGTATTTAAGATTTAAGATGTGAGATATCGTTTTTCTTGTTAACCCACTGTCTGCTTTAGCGCAAATATGCCGATCTGACTCGACGATTTTCATCCTTTTGTAGATATATTCAACAATTGGGCTGCCAGAATGTGCCTCATCTTCAACGCGCACATTACTAAAACGGAATGCGCCGCCTTACTATTACCGCTTACGGTAGTGTATTTGGTCCATGAGCAGCGCAAAGATTTTTACTCGCTTGCTCAGGCTTTTCATTTCGACCGTAGTGGTACATATGAACGTATAGAACTTTCACTATTTTTACTTACTTCTTGGATCCCTGTAACAGAAAATTGGCTCCACTAAACTCAAAACTGTTGCAGAACTTTTTTTGGAGCATAGTGCCAGCTTTTAATCGGTATACAATACGCACCGTTATAATGTGTACATCGTTAGATATGCTTCGCTAAAGACAACCTTTGTTGGAAAAGAATCAGGGCCGTTCTCCTTTCCCTATCTAAGCACATCTAAGGCTTGCAAAGCAAAATTTTAGACTTTACACAAATCTTTTTCGAGCATAAAATCGCTTCCACTCAACTTACGAATTTCTACAGCTTTCCTTTCGACTGCCCTTCGTTTCATTAACACTAAAATTTTTACTTAACTTTTTTGCGCTCTTAACACGCAACATCCATTTACGTGTACCTTTGCCTTGAAGACAATATTTAAGCCATGCGTAGGTGTTTTCTACATGTCGCAGCAGCATGCAACAATTTTTCTTAATGCAATTGGGAAAACAACAAACACGAAAACAAAAGACAGCACAAATTAACTAAACAACATGGCACAGGGCAGCAAAAAAGTCGCGGGCCGCAGACTGATCTTGCGTGTAGATCGTCTGCGGCGCATGTGTTGCATGTGGCAAAATGCAAGCAAGGTAGTGTTTATGTGTTTTTGGTTGCAAAGCGCGAACCTGAGGTGTGGCCAGCGCACCGCAGAGCCATTAAATGAATTCAAGTTGGTTGTCGAAGTCGGCAATTAATGAGAATTCTGTTGAGAAAATACTGAAGTAATTGAATTTTATTAAAATTACTCAAGGAGAATAAATAAAAGTGTATAGAAAATTGCTTTAAATGACGTTGTTGTATAGAAAATGGAATTATTTTAAGTTTTCTTGCATGACATTGATTGAGTTAATTGCCTCAAGAGGTGTTACTGCGCTTACATTTTTTTCACTTGCAATTTCGACAAGCAGTCAAGAAGCCTTAGGTGTGCCAAACAAAGAAGACTTTTTGTTTTAGTTTTTTTGGAAGTAATTTTTTTTTCCAACTTTGAGCAATCATACACTCCCACTTTTTAATTAAATTCGCATGCATTGCTGAGTAAAACTTCTGATGTAGCAGCATCTACTGGTATAATGGCGCCGTCAATGTCACAAGCGGCATCCCACAATCACTTATGCTTAAGGCCTGGCAAATAAAATGCATTACCATTTATCCATTAATGCAACGATTTCTCAACACAGCAATAACAAATGTCGACAATTTGTTTGAGCGCGCGCAGCAGCGAGTCAAAGGAAGCGCAAGCTCGACGCAAGTAAAGTAGATATATCAACACATACTTATGCACATGTGTGAGTGCTCGTTTTGTTGCCTCGGTATGCATAGGTGCTGCAAAGTCATACCTGCATGCCCCTTGCGAACCTGCGCTACGAAAACATCGCGTTGCAAAAGGGCACAGCGAAAATAGGCGCAGCCCATTGTGAGGGTACGAGTATGTGCGCGTATGTGTGAATGTATGTAGGTAAGCGCGCCTACGAAAAAATGCAACTATGCAGTCGTACAAGCAATACAAGCCGGCCGCCAACAGCCAACGCAATCGCAGTCGCCACTGTCAGTGCGTGCGCTGCATTTAAAATTAGCTGCTAGTCGAGAATTGGCAATGCGCGCGCCTTTGGC
This sequence comes from Anastrepha ludens, assembly GCF_028408465.1. Classification (NCBI taxonomy): domain Eukaryota; kingdom Metazoa; phylum Arthropoda; class Insecta; order Diptera; family Tephritidae; genus Anastrepha; species Anastrepha ludens. The sequence continues at coordinate 111,179,298 of NC_071500.1, read as the reverse complement.
AAGCATTCGAGCAGCGCACAAGGCACAGTCGGCAAATATTCACAGCCATGAAGCGGCGTTCACTCACCACATTCGTACTTGTATTTGTTAAACCGGCGCAGTACAGAGAGGCGGCGGTGAGTACGCGATTTTAGCAGTCAACGCGTTGCAGACATTTGGCGCGTACGTTGCATGTTAATGACAACGGTAATGATGATGAGTAGTGCCATGGCAAAGTTGTTGCAACAAATGAAGGTGCAGAGCGAAGAAGTCAAGTGAACCTGCATAAGTGGTTATAAAAATGTTGACGAGATGCGAGAGATACGAGTGCGGGCAGGAAAAAATGAAAAAATTAAAAAAAAAAATTAAATGGAAAGATGAGAATTAAGGCGAAAAAATAAATGAAATGAAAAGAAAAAATTGCGCAAATGCGGATTTTAGCAAATCTAGACGCCGCCAGCAGTGATTCCTTTCCACGGTTTCATGCCGTGTCTGCGTACATGTTTTGTATGCCTAAATAAGCGTAAGCGATTTGTTTTGCGGTTTCTGCTTGTGTTTTTGTTTTTGTTTTAGTTTTAATTTTTAATTTAAACGCCGTTGGTGTGTTCTGTGTGATTGCGGCTGCAATTAATGTGCATGTCAATTGGTTAACTGACAGTTATTGACAATTGTAGTCGCCACAAAGTGTTGGCAGCGCTACTAAGTAGTTGCGCGTAAACTATTCTGCGAGAGCGAGCGAGACGGCTGGTGTGTGCGGGTGGCGGAAACTGGTGAAGCGATGGCATAAGCAAAAGCAAAAGCGACTGGTATTTGAGAGAATGCCTGTGCAAAGGCGTCGCTTAAGTGCTGCAAATGAGGTGGTAACGAGCGTTTTGACAAGTGACAGTAGATTTTTGAGCAAATATGGGCAACAAACAGCAACAATGAAAAGGTGTATAAGTAGTGCTTAAGTGCTTGAATGTAGGGTCCGCAAAATTTTGATTAACATATAATTTTGTCAGAATATAGGATTTTAATTGAAAATGGCGACTCATTGCAGATGAACGTTCTGAGAAAAAAGTACCGGAAATTGGTTATTTAAAATGCGCGCTTAAGGACATTACTGAAATTCGAAAATCAAAAAAATTAAGATCACACGGAGATTAAAAATTTATCTTATTTATTACTTAGCTGCTAGCGACGTTTGAGAGCTCAAAAAAATAAAAACAGATTTGTGAAAAAAACTCCTGAATTTGGAGCGAATATAATTTATCGCCTCGCACGTCTATCAATACGAAATTCTGGCATCTATCAATTAGAATTTATATTTAATATTAAGTCAAGGAACGCCAAAATTCTTATTGACTAATGAGGTATACTCGGCTGTTGTTCCTAGAGGGCGGTAGATAGGGAGGTGGGTGGTAGATAGGGGAATGCCTCCCAGATATGGGTGGAGGGAGAGAAATGAAATATCTCCAGCTCGTAGATGTGAACTTTGATAAAAAACTAACTTTCCTCGACGTTTGATTCATCGCGTTAGATGTGGTCGAGAGCGGGTGTCTGTACTTGGAGCAAGCGGCTCGCTATAAAAAATGTGCTATGACAGACAGAGCTGCATGCCTTAAGATGTATTCAAAAGAGCGTTCCTCACTGACGTACATGGGGTTGCACAGGGTTGCTAGTCCAGCCGTAAAACAAAAATAGCCGGAGACTTCGCCCTATGTTCCGACTAGGAACGACACTAAATTGTAACGTTAGATGAACAAGAAGCATCGAGAACTATAAACCCCAATTCGGTTCTGTAAATCTTCAAAAATGAAAATAAATTTTTCCCAATGAACTATGGTGAAAAATTGAATTGTGTTGGTAACTTTGGCTACCACATCATCAGCAACTCGCACTCGTCCAATCAACGGCATAAGTTGTTGAAGACTGTGTTGATTTTTTTCGTATATCACCTATACAATCTCAGTTTTTTGTCATGACCCATGTGATGTCAGCCAATCACCTGATTCTTTCGAATTCGTTGAGAGCCTTTCTCGTTTGCAGACTTTCCACGCCAAGCTTTCCTTTCGCCATTAGACGTGCAGTTTTTCAAAGGTTTGAGGGAGTCTTATGTGCAATGAAATATTGTTAAGTTCCAAAGGTTAGCTCCTTAGATATTACGAGTATGTATGCATCTTCAAAACGTAGACATGCCCTTGTGGCAGTTTAGTAAGCAAACAGACCAAAAACCGGATGCCAACACCTTCGCCCGCAGATTTGGCAATGCTTATATTTTTCACATCGATTGAAGAATTTGGCAGCACTGCGAAAACCCGATCTGTCATTATTGTGCATTTCCTCTTCCTCTTTTCCCTGACGCTACCAAATAAAGCTTGTTATTCGAGAAGAAAATCCAAAATTTTTTAGATGATTTAAGGCATCGGAAAAATTAACCTAGCACGTGGGCTGAAAAGTTTCGGGCCTAACATCTCTTTTTCAGTTAGCGCTAACCTTAAAAAGACAGCTGTTAGAAGTTCATGATTCGCTTGATTTGGCTTCCAGCAGACGTTAAATAATGCTCGTCGGCAAGAAATTTTGCTCGAATTTTGAACAAAACAAACGTGTTTTCTTTATTAGGCCCAGAGTCGTTCAGCTCATTTGTTAAAACCTCTATTCATTATAGCACCAACGATGTGTTTCGTTGTTCTTCGATCGGGGAATGCCTCATAGCTTAACATAACTTTCTAGGCCGAAAGCTGTAGACTGTAGACTGAAATGTTTTCGATGCGCACGAAACCGTTTTCCCTCAGTTTGCTGGCAGATATTTCCTTTTGAAGATACAATTTTCCACTTGTTGGATCAACTATCGACTCAGTGCCTAATTTTTCGTTCGACCTACCAAAGATGATTTTTGAATGCTACGGAGGCAGCATTCAAGTATTTACGGCTTGAATAACAGACCGCCTCGTAGTTAAAATCATTCCCCACTTACTGCGACTTCTGTACACGGAACTACCATCCTCACGTGGCAGTGCCGGCACAAATTAGGCTTCAAATATTCTCAAAGTAAAAGTACTAAAAGCGCAGGGTTTCAATCTTATTGTAATTGCGGTACACCCTTTAGCAGCTCGGCATGTGCAATATCATATGCTAATTCTTATGAGTTATGTGGTTACTTGGGTACGTAAAAGAATTAAAAAATAATTAAAAGCTTTTGACATTAAAGCTGCAATAAATGCGAAATAAAGCTGACTGCTTATGACAGCTGTCATTTTGAGGTAATTAAAGAAGCAAATTTGAAAGTAAAATAATAATAAAAAAAATGAAGAACATAAACTCTGAAGTAAAACTGGGTGCGTCAGCAGAAATTCTGCTTTGTAATATCTTTGCAGCGCTTTGGTGTATTCTTTTTAACTGTAAAATGTATGAATGTAATTTAGAATGTAAAATTTTTTGCCTGACAACTAAAGTTCCTTTCCTTTAGCTCCACAGCTTTATCGCTCTCCCACACCCAAGTCTATTTCATATGCTGAAAACACCAACAAATTGCCTGCTTGCAGCGACCAACAAGCAAACGCGTTAACTCCAATCATAAACGGGCGGCATTGTGTGCTGACAGCGTCAGCCGGTTTAATCTAGTCGAGTTATTAATAATCATTTAAAATTCATAGCTTATTTTTCTGCGCTTTTTAATCTTTTCAACATTTTTTTCAGAACGCTTCAATTTTCTTTTGGTATGTATTTTTTTCAAATATTTTTTTGTGTTGGACCTGCTGCTGCTCCCCAAAGTCTTTTACGACAAAGCGCTGGCAGACGTGGAAAAACGGCATAGTAGCAGGCGAATAGACTGCAGCCGTTTGGCATACACATACACATACACACAAAAAATGAAAAATAAGCACTAAAGCGCTGAATAAATATCGCTCCCACGTTGAAAATTTCAGTCACCAAAAAACGAAAAAATAGAAATCAGGAAAAAAAGAAACATGAAAATAGCGCAAACAATGGCAGTGGCAGTGACAGAAGAATAAGCATAGCAAAGGATTAAAATTAGAGGTCGTCCGCTGGCACTGAACCGCACCAAGCTGAACTGAACTTCACATTGACTTGGCCGCAAACGCAAGGCAGAGGAAATGAACTTAAAAAAGGAGAAATTAAAAAAATAGCAGAAATAAATAGAAAAAGTCTTGAAGAAAATATGAAAAAGGAGATTCGTAACCTTCTCAGCCATTGCAGAAAAGAATTGTAGTAGAGACCTACGAAGCAAGAAAGAATGGTTGCGCCGCAGCACCACCAAGCCAGTCTGTTAACCACAGGGAGGCGCGCAAAGAGGGCCACAATTGGATGCTGTCGAAACGTCATCAATGTCAACGAAGCACGACGATGGGAGGCGAGCGCTGCTAACAGCTGCACCGGTGCAAAACTACAACAGCGCAGAGTTGGCTGAACTGTTTTGCTTGCCTACGGAAATGCAACACTAAAATTTTGCTACAGCTCTCTGCAGTAATTTAAGTGGAAGTTTTTGCTGTGCATTCCACCTCGCACTGAATATTACTTTGCTATTTTGCAATGCTGAATTATTTTAATTTCAAAGTCGAATTTCTGCTGCATCGCCGTTGCCTGCGAGTTTTCTTTGCTCTCTCTCATCTACACGCACACATACATACGCACGTGTTCACACTGCATATCCTTTTTGTGTAGGGAATTGCGGCGCGCCAGACTACTTAAAAGTAAGCGCTACACAACCAAAAAGAGTTGCGCGGAGTGAAGCGCATAAAAGTTGCCGCATGAACTGCTGTGAACCTGCTGGTGCTGAGCTCTTTAGCGCAACTAACTTCATTGGCATTTTTATGCTGCTAACTTCATTTTTCCCTATTTCTACTGCATACGCACATTTATAATTTTATTTTTAGTTTTTCCTTCCAGCCGAAATTGCAGTTTCGACCAGCGCTACCAGCTTGCTGCCGCTGCTATGCTTGGCAGAAATTTATTTTTAGTAATTTTTCGCTACGCTCCTGCCGAGCGGGAGTGCAACGCATTTTTGCTTTCATTTGAAAACTACGCGAAATGTGAATTTAAAGCAATAAAGTTAAAAAAAAAGAAATATTTGAGTAATGGAAAATACTAATGAGTGTTGTTCTACCAAGCGCCAAGTGGCATTACAACGCCCATAAAAAAGTTGCCGGCAACAGCAGGAAAATGCGCGCTTACTTAAGATTTTGCTCTATTATTTTTCTTTTTTGTTCTTGCATTTGTTGCTGGTGTTGTCGTTGGGGCTATGCATGTAAATAAATTCCCCACCTAATTTCGCGCGCATGCTTACTAAGTAAGTATGTAAGTAGGTAAGCAAGCGATTTAGTGAGAGTGCATGAAGGGGATTTATGACTTGAGTGTGCACACAACATTACGGGATTTCGCTGAAACAGCATAGCGCAGCAGTTGGGAGTGCATAAAATAATTTTTAAAGCGTTTAAGTGCGTGCCATAAAAGTATACAAAAGAACATCAGAAGTGGCAACATCGCAAACGCAGAGGTAAAATGAAAATAAAAAGTATATTTAGGTTGGCAACAGAGTGCACAACAATACGCTTTTCTGCGGCATGTAATCCGCTCTCTCATTCGTAATTCACCATACAAAAGTTAGAGAGCGAATCATCTCAGTTGTAGTTAATTCAGTCTCAATTACCTTGCGTATTACGAACAAATCGTTGTCATCATCATCGTTATTTCCTTTATCTCGCATTAGAACATAGGGCCTCAATAAAGCATTTCCACCTGGTCCTGTTTTGGCCAGGAATTTTAGTGCGTTCCACATATTTCCGTATTCATCGATTCTTTTTTGTAGCGATCTTCTCCATGCGGTCTTAGATCGACCTCTCTGCGGCTTTCTTAGGGGTTCCAATCAAGAGCTTGTCGACAGACTTTCGTTTTATATGGCTGGCCATTGATTGCAAGTTGCACATTTCATATAGCTCGTCGTTGCTGCTGGCGCTTGGCCACCATACCTTGAGAAGACGTCGGAGACACTTTACTCGAAATTTACCCGATCGGCGCACAGAGCATGGAGTTTTGCTTGCATGGCAAAGTGCGTTACTGATAATAAACACTGCCATTGGTTCTTTAGCTAAACTAGGATGAGAAGGTTGTTAATCTGGTCAAAATCAACGTTGTGCTCCTTAATTTTTATCGGAAATCAGTTGTCAACACAAAGTGAGAAGTAAAAAATCTAAGAAACAAGCTAACTAAAGTTGTATAACAACCAGAGAAAGTTATTTTTTAGGAAAATGCAGGCAAAAAAGAAATTTAGCATTGAGAGTCGGCCACAATTGTGGGGCGATTCTGCAGATGGTTCCATTGCGCCATCTTCCATTCGCTGCTCTTACATTTTTCTCAAAGATAAGTAGCTAACAAGTCTGTAAATTTATGCTCATGCCATTGCCTGTGCACTCATCAGTCAACTTAGTGCCAAGGCTGACTAATTCCGCGGCCTTACAGTTACTATCAATGCCACAATGGCCAGGAACCCATGTAAACTTGAATTGAAATCACTCAGCCATTTAGCATTCCATGGCTATTTAGAGGTTGTTGACTGCTTTGTGAGGGATTTTATCGCTACCTGACTCTCAGTGAAAATTTTGATATCATCTCCAGGTAACGCTGATGCGTTGTACCACTGTTGCGGCTTTTATTATTGCCATCAGTTCAGCCTGAAAGACACTACAGTTGTCCGGAATCCGAGAACTAAAGGAGATCCCTAGATGTTCGGAATATACTTCTCCGCTCAGCCTGCTTTGCAGCTTTGAGCTTTGAACTATCTGTGTATATGTGCATGGTCTTAGGCCGTCCCGGTTGCACTCTTCCTTTGAAGGTATGAATGTCGTGAACGTTGGAGTGGCAATTAGAGGCGGGAATGCATAGGCCACCTGTACGGCAAACTCGGAGATGTCAACTAGAGTTTACCGTGGCCGAAGTCCATGTAGACGGTACTGCAAATATATTGCGTCGAAAATTTCACTATGGGTCTTTTCTGAGAGGAACTTCTTACACTTAACAAATTTCACCTAGAATTAAAAAATTAATACCCATCTTATTGTTACCTATAACAGTTCGAGCGGTCAGTCTGCTTTCATCATACGTGAAACATATTTTTCCATGTCTTCTTTCTTAATTTTTCCTTGAATCATCAGTGACTTGCAAAATACCTTTACGCAGAAAAATTTAGTGCTTGTTAGCCCAGTGGTGATTGTCTCAACGTCTGATTAATGCATTATCTGATAAAAAATGCACATCTACTGAGTGAAATAAAAATATATTCATTTCCACTACACTTAAGTACTCTCTAATTCCAAGTAGGGGTTTAAACATTTTCTATAATCCGCGTAGATTTTAAATAGACACTAATGGCACACATGGCGAGCGGGCGGTAAGCACACAAATCGCTACCGCCATAGCGCTTAGTTCGGGTTAAAGTCCCACATTTGACGGCGTTAGGCTTTCGATGCTTCTTACTCGCAAAAAAAAAAGGCAGCGCTCTGCCATACCCACTATTGAACAGCCTCTACAAACACACGGCGTTGCGGTATATGCCTGCTGGCTTTAAAGCCACAGTTGTTGTTAATCGTTTTTGCTGTCACATTTCACACAAACAAATAATCTCTGCGAACGTCTGCGTTACATTTCGCGAACTTTTCAATTTGTCAACGCTTAAACTGTCCTTCAATTTATATTATCCTCTCCCATCCCTCTTTATGCATTTTTGTTTGTGGCTTTAAGTCGCTCATATTGTCATAATAATAAAAAGTTGAATAGCAATAATGTCGATAATAATGCCTTGCAGCAGCAGGCGCGAAAGTTAACTCCCTCTTAAGCAGTTACTCCTGCGCGCTGTGCATTGTCAACTGTCAACTGTCATTATATTATATTTGTGACCACATGTCTTTATAATTAGTGCGCAAAAGTAATTCAATAAAAATTTTACAAATTTACTTATTATTGCACCCGCTGCCACATATACATTCGCTCCCCTACTTTATTCACAAGCTCAATGACATTTCACCCTACATTTAAGCAGCATCCGAGCTGTCATTTGGCATTATACGAATGTGCCTTTGTGTCACTAGTATCACCCCCTTAGTGGCAGTGGCTGGTTGCTTGTTGCAAGCATTAACAATAGTTTTCCCTCGTTGAACTCGCTTACACTAGTGGTATAACCCTCGCCGACGTGCTTTGTTTTTTTGGTTTTTTTTTTTTTGTGTGCAGCATCGCACATTTCTATCGACTCCCTCGTGGTTGTCATTTTAAATTTTCGTACAACAGCAACGATTATTAATTGTTTTGCTACATTTTTGCAGTTAGTTTGCTACACACGTACACACACACACATACATGTATATACCTATACATATAAGAATGTGCTTATAACTACATACATGGATGGGCGCATGTGTGAGGTCATCGCTGCCGCACATTTGTTGCAATCTGTGCGCAATCGGCAATCGCGCGCTGTTCTAGTGCATTGCGAAATGTGTCAAATGCAATTGTCACTCGACTTTTGTGTCAGCTACTTTTAATGCTACCACTGCTTTCACCCTAGCGTAAAATTTTATCACATTTACCCGCTCCCCATCAGCACTGCCGCTATTGTCAAGAGAATTTGTCTTGCACTTTCGCTTTCCTACAATTCACCGCTGGCGCATTTTCTTCTGCACTTTTGCACTGGCAATGCTCTGCATTCTATACACACAATTTTTGTGTTTTTATTTTTTTTTTATATTTTGTCATACACACATACACAGACACATGTGCCGCCTTTTGTGCTGGCAATTCGATACGAAAATTAACCCGAAACATAATTTTTCTTTTAGACACTTGGCGCATTTTTTGACATAATATCGCAATCGAGACTGCCAACGTTACAGCTGACAGCTGACAGTTGGCAAATGTGACCGGCCAATCAGCAAAGCATATTTTTGTGTGTAATAATAGTGTAAAAAAAATAGTGCAAGCTTCAGCGAAAGCCACGAAGCTGCTATCGGTACCTGATTTTTTTTCAATTTTTTTTCCACCGCTTTGGATCACGCCCTCCTATATAAGCACTCTTAAAGTAAAGCATAGTACTTGGCATTCTGCACGAGTGGCGTTGACAAATCGTGCCATTTTTATTTTTGCACTGCGTGCGCGTGTGGGTGTGTGCGCGCATGCACTTCCAATTACTATCACAGCGCCCCAACACACAGAAAAAAGTGGGGTTCTGAGAGATTGCGTTACAGCTGGCGTTGATCGCTCCAGCACATTATCAGCATTGTTATGCCGTAATCTGCCAGCTCTGCGCGCGCTACTTGTCTTGTTCTGCGGCGGCTAATGACCTGTAATGTAAGCGCTTGGTCTTGCTGCTGCCGCATAATTTTCTATTATGAGCGCGCAACCACTCAACGAGCTACGTAGTTACTATAATCAAATGAAGGCGGGCATTTTTGTTTTTTTCTTTTTTATTATTCTTCATTTTTTCCGCAACTTGCTTTGTTCACCAGGAATGTCGCTTATTTTTATCCAAAGCGCCGCGTGGTTGCTTCCTGCTACTGCAAGCCTGATTTTCCTTCTTCATTGATTGAAAAGCACATACAAATACAATATTCATTTTAAGAGAAAGTGTTAGTTGTCCATTACGCTGACGATTCCAATTCTGTGTGCTAAAAATAAAAACTTTTACGAGCTGCAGCCGAAATGGCCAATTGATTGCTTGTCATTAATAAAACGAAGCACGCGGTGACCTCAGGACATCGTCAGCAAATGAGACGATCATTAAGTAATAAAATTTGTGGATATTCCGTGAGTTATTGATTTCAAAGGACACTGGGATAGGGTTAGGTCAGGCACACGACTATAATGACAGGTCATTATTTAATACTTAGATGGCAATTGAAATAGGCCATAAATGTAATGAATAGGAAGGTTTATGCACTTTGGTGTAATGAAAAGACTTGTTATTATTTACTCAAATAGCAGAAATAGCAAAACAAAACGCTAATTAATTTGTAGTACTTTCCGCTTTGTAAGCAAACTTTTATTTGAGAGTAGGGATAGCCAACTGATTGAAAGTGAAACTAACAATATTAAGCTTCAATCGCACAAATAGTAAGTAGGACTTGCTTAGCGTAGGAGTTCAAAGAGGCGCGCAAGTCTGAACATTTAATGCAAAAATACTATTGTAAATGCTTTTTTTTACTCGTTTTGAAAGCATTTCTGTAATTCTCACTAAGTCTATGATAATGAGCTGAAGCGAACACAACCAACTAACTTCCTGGTAAGCCAAAGCTTTACAACAGCTTACAGGATTGAGCCAAAAAGCTCAGCTTATGAAATAGTTGATACAAATATTAGCTTGGAGAAAAAAAATCTATCCTTAGCGAGGCTACGACTATTAACATGACGGGCATCTTCGACTATTGGAATATATTATTATTATTATTGTCACCTTGACAACGAGCATAAACTTTAAATTGTGTGCATTTACGTACTTTACGAGATATCGATCATCTACCGAGAAAATAATGGATTTCTTTCGCCCCAAACTAATATAAGCTGCTTTCGTCATTTTTCGCCTACGCTATTCTTTACAATTCTTATTAGCTTTATGAAATATTTAACTGACTTTGGGCTGTGCGCTCAAAAACTTTTAATATAGGAACAAAAATTCAAATCTCATTTATTGTTTTGTAACCAAAACCAAAGTCCCTATATTTCGTAAATAAGGCCCCAAAATATGTATATATGTTAGCTAAGAACTATGCCCAGAATGCTCCGATTTGCATTGAAAATTTTTTATTCCAAAGCGAATCTCTCCTGGAAGGTTATGCTAGACATAAATCGCGTAAATTTACAAAAGAGACGTGTCTATAAGCCAAAATGTGTGCACAAATCATAAAATTATGCTTCAAAATGCGGCAAATCATAATTGGCTTAACAAATTGGAGTACTGTTTATTCTAAAAAAAACTTTGAACACTCAGATTTAATCAAATTTATCATTAACTCCTTATAATCGCTAAACATTTTATGATGATTTTTTTCAGAAAACGCCTGTTATTAACTACCCCAAAATCAAAAATTGCGTCGTCCTGTGATTTCAACTTTACTTATATTTCCAGATACACAGTCGATTAATGATAAATTTAATAATTTTTTTCCAGCTTAAAACTCACCCGCGCAAATGCATCTAAAAATCATTACACTGATTTAAATGTGTTGAAAATTCTTCAAGTGGTGCTTACCTGCAAAAAAGAGAAAAAAAAATAATGTGTTATAAAAACCAATTTTCAGGTAAGAAAATAATTCGAAGTTCAGTCCTGCCGAAATATCTAAATCTTTAATATAAATCTTCTTCTCTTCCCACCAACGGCGCACAGAAATTCCGCAGCAGTCTGTTCACTGAGCCTTAAAACAAAGCCGCGTCTCTAATTAAAAACAATTCGCTTTGATTATGCCAAAAAAAAGGAAGAGGCGCAGTAAATTGGCTTTCTAGAAAAGCAGCAGTCTTGCCATATTTTTTAGCGCGTGCTACTTTCAGTTGGCAAGTGGGCGCAAGAAGAACCGGCGTTGAGTTGATGAAATCACGCTTGTTTGCGCATCAAACAGCAGTTTCACTTTTATCTCCGTACGCTGGCTGCTGAATAATGCACTATCATAAAGGTAGTAGAAGGAAGCAGCAAGGAAGTACAAAAAAACAAGCAAACAAAGGAAACAGATATAAAAGGAGTGCCGGAAGAAAGAGGAGGATAGTATTCAGTGAAATTAAAGGAAATAAAAAGAAAAAATAAATATAAAACAATTTCACTACTAAATGATAGTTGAGGGGGAAGGAAGAAAGAAGAACAAGCGAAAGCGTGAAAGGAAGCCGGCGAGAAAGATAAATAGAAATTGAAAGAAAAAAGCGCTATAGTTCTGATACGAAAACCGCAGTCCATTGCGTCAGTACAGAAATGGTGGAAGGTGGAGAATGTGAACAAGAAATAAAGAGAAAAAAGAGAACAACAAAACAAAGCCATGGATTAGTGTGAAGAAACTTAGTAGATAATGAATAAGATAAAAAATACTGAGTAAAAAATGAACAGTAGAAAAAAACACACTTTCTTTGACAACATGGCAGGAAGAGAGAGCGTCAAAAAATAGAAAATTAGGACACGAGAGAGTGACGAATAAAATTTTAATAAAAAGAACAAAAAAACAAAAAAAAAATACCCCAAACAGATAGTGGACAAACAAACGAATAGTGGAAAACAGAAACAATAGAGAAGAACAAGAACTGAAATTGATGCAAAATCTCGAAAGAAAGAAATGTAAGAAAGGCCATATCAAATATTAGACTTAAAGCCATATTTCTTTCGAAATTAAAAGTTCAAAGCTCTTCTTCTCCTAGCTTCTATTAAATCTCAAAGTATTCCCAAATTACTTTCTTAGAAAAAGTAAAAGCTGAACTTTAACGAAAGCTTTCGCAAGCTAGATTTACAGCTACTAAAACTTTTTCAAAGCTGTTTGGCTATCATTTTGGACTCCCTTTTCGATTTTACCCATAGCGAAAGCATCTCTGAGGGCGCTTAAGTGTCAACAGCATAATCGACAACATGCAGCTCGTGGCTGCTAAACTAACCTTGGCCAACTAATCTCAAGTCAAACGTTCAAGCCTACAATATGAACCCAGCTACTAACGTCTATGCGTATATGAGCCTGTTCCGTAGCGTTTGATTAACATAATTTTTTTTCAGACATTGCTCTTTTCGGGTATTTTTTGTAAATGATAAAATCCATAAATCATTTCGCTTATGTCATATTTGACAGCACTTGGTAGGGCCGCATACGAGCCTACCACGTTTCACGATGATACCAACAGTAATCTCTGTATGCTGCCTGTTCACTTCTCCGAAAGGTTGTGCTAACACATCCAAATCCACGCCTGAATGCCTGAAATTCATTTGCTCTGCATAATCATTCATTTTACTATGTCTGACAGACGGATAGGCAGGCGGGGCGCATTTGCTGCTTCCATACTGAACAAAAATGCATAAAAATCGTATTGAGAAAATATTACAATATTTGAAGAAAAGTACGTTTTGTATAGAAATTTGGCAAGCATTTTAAGAGTTACACTGCGCTTGTTTGAGTAGTCATTGCCATAGTTTTGCATGAGCCCTTACTACTAATGAAACTTTCAGCAGCTTGGAATGGATTATTTGCAAAACGAAATTTGAATGAAAACATTTTGGTTTTTGGCAGCAGTGATTTGGAGTTGTATTTGTACTATATGGCTTATGCCAGTATACCCAGCAAGCATATTTGGAAGGATCGGAATTTATGAGTGCGAAGAGAGTCTTACGGGTGTTAGAAATATGAGTAAGGAAATGCCAACACGAGTGTGACTCATAAATAAATAGGGTACAAATTATGATGCGTGAGGCATGGCGGTGGATTCAAGTTGTGAAGAAGGGTTACACACGTACATATCTGAAATGAGCGAGCGGACACTAAAAGGCTTGTAGATCGAAGTGTCAGCTATTGGGCACATTAAAAATAATAACTTATTATTTATCTGAAATAAGTTGTAAATGAGGTTTATAGGAGTCACATGTGACTCAAACTCAGACTCATTGTATATAGAAGTTGCGACTCATATACGTAAGGACTTTTTAGCGGTCTTTTCGGAATCTCTGTTGGGCCTCTATGAAGGTAAACGCGCCCAGCTAGGACTCCTTCATGACTCTAAATGTTTGCTGGGTTTAAATACACGCACACATATAAACTTAAATACATTTGATATTTTAATGTAAAAAGCTGAAGATTAAGTAAATTAAAGTGTGAAAATGAAATTTATTCCAAATTTTTAGAAAAAAAAAAAAAAATTAATTCAATTTTTTAAGGATTTTTAAAGAAAAAAATATATATTTTTTAAATTTTATTAAGAATTTCAAACAATAACTCTTTCACGCGCTATGAAGATCAACGAATGAGGAATCCATCCTATGACAAATTAAATGCTGAAGTGGCGGTGAAGTGGTGGCATTACGAGAACCCGCAAGGGAGCAGAAGTCGTGCGGGGACATAGATTACATGGAGAAGGCTGATATTGCGCGGACTAGCAGCTGCCGACATCACATAGGCCGGCGCAATAAAAAACAGCCCAAAATCGAACAGAACAGAAACAATTTTTTTGCTGAAACTGGAGATTTCATTGAATTTTTGGTGCTGTTGTTTGGATTCATGGATTTCCTACCTTTAAAAAGATGCTCAACTGCTTAATTAGCGATAATATTTTCTTAGACTTTTTAAGAATATCAGACAACCAGGCAACTTATTTTAAGGAAGAATTTTTTTATTAAATATTTTAGCGAAATTCAGGAGATTTAAATGGATTTTTGGAGCTGTTGATTGGATTCATGGATTTCTTGCCGTTAAAAAGTTGTCAACTGCTTAATTAAAGAAAAAAATTTTTTTTAAACTTTATTAAGATTTTCAGACAATCAGTTAACTTATTTTGTGGATCAAAATTTTTTTTTAGTTTTTAATAAATTTTTAGCGCAACTTAAACAGTAAATTTGAATGTAGTTTTGGTGCTATTGATAGGCTCCATTAATTTTTTGCCTTCAAGAAGCTTCTGAAATGACTACTTAGCGATAACAACTGAAGTGGACTGACTCTCTGTAATAGCAAAACTGTTTTAGAAAAAAGTTAAGAAACAATTAAGTTAAAAAATAATTGTAGATTTAAAATTTCTATGAAACTTATATTTTATGCTAAAAATTGTAGCAAGTTGTTGTTATTGCAATTCATAGTCACTTTTCTCCCATCAAAAAGCACTTCAACTGACTTTAAAGTCACACAAGTGACCCAATTTTTTCTACCTCCTTTACTTGAATCACAGAAATTAGCAGACACACACACACACACACAAATACATATACATACATAATACTCATATTTCTAAGCCAAATTTTGATGGCATGTACATATATATTTCCTCAACTAATTTCTTTGTCCACAAACCCTACCCATTCACTCATTCTAACTGCCATACAAGCACACATACATATGCGGCCTGATGTCTAATATTTGCTGCCTTAATTGGGTCATGACCTGGTCAAATGTTGCCATTCTTTATAATGTCAAGCGACATACAAAAAAATCAAACTCAAACTCAAACGTACTATGGAACTTTTTGGTAAAATACAAACATACATATACACATACATACATAAATACACCCAACATTTGTTTTTGAAATACGAGTAGTATTCTGTTTACCCTACCAAATCTCTGTGGTCAATGAATAGTTTGCGGTTTACTCTGCAGTTTGAAGGACAATGATTTCACTCAACTCAAATTTGTAACCAGTGGCTTCGCAGTGGAGGCATTGAACTTGTCAAACACTTCTTTACCATAGGCAAATTTATAAAATGTAAAGACATGGCGCACATAGCACACATAGCAGAGCACATGACGCATGGCTGAGGCAAGCGGTTGTACATACATACAAGCATATAATTTAATATAAAGAGGCAGCGCAGCAATTTGTAGTTGACACTCCACAGTGGGTGGCGGCTGGTTGGCTGTTTGACCAAACTTTCCTGCTGTGCTCATTTAATTAGCAAAGCAATTAAATTTGGCCCACTTCCATAATTTTTGCATTTTTTCCACTTTACCACCATTCATCTTGCTTCACACCTTCCTCTCATCAAGCTGGCAGGCGCTTCTGTTTATTCATTTCATTTTGGCCTTTGTTGGCTGTTAGAAATTAGATTTCCATTTGTTCGTTATGTCCAGTCAGCAATCAGCGACAGGCGACGACGGTCTTGAAGGCTTTGCGCTGATATAAAGGTTTTGTGGTAGTAGTGAAGTAGAAGAAGTGAAGAAGTAGCAGCAAATTTACAGGGTTTTGTAAGTTCTCGTTTTTTTTGTTAGTTAAAATTATAACATATTTTGAATGGGAATTTATCAGCAGTTTATTAGTATTTATATGAAGAAGAGGGCCTGAAATTTCTGAGTTGTGAATTATATGCATTTTTGTAAGGTTTTACGCTCAAAGTTTTTTTGGTTTTTTGGTAAAATTTTGTTGTTGGTATTTAAGCAAAATTGGGGGATTAGTTACACGGCAATTTGCGTCGAATGACATATTTCAAAGCTTAAGGTTTTTTTTTTCTCAAACGGGAAAGTCTATCTTTAAGATATCTTCACCGAATATAGTGAAATTATTTTTCTTCTTACTCTGTTTTGATTTCATACAGCGCTAGGCCTTTCAAATTGTATTTATTCACAGCTCGTAACTTATTGTACTTTTTTTTCTAAATTAACAATCAATCGACAATTCAAATAATTTATTTTTTTTTATATAGAGAAAATACACAAGACCATCAGTAAAAAAAAATCAAAAATTAAATTTTTCTAAAAATTCTGTTAATAGGTTTGAAATTTTGAAGAAAACTTCTGTTTTTTCTTTAATTTTTTAAATTCTCAAAATTCGATATTTTTGTGCACAAGAAGATCAGCAAAAAAATAAAAAATAAAAAAAAAATAAAAAATAAAATTTTTCTAAAAATTTTGACTAAAAATTTTGAAATTTTAGGGAAAATTTCTATACTTTATTTAATTTTTTGCAAAGTTTGGAAATTTTAAGCTTCAGATTTAATATTTGTGCATCAATCGAATTTATCAATGGTTTCGTACTACTAATAAAATATTGAAAACAAAAGAAACATTTTTTCAAAAAGCTGCTGTTTGTATTTACAACTATCTTGTGAGTATGAAATTGTGTCTTCCACAGCGTCAGACTCAAATTTTTCGTTTAATCTTTTTTTAAACCACGTATTTTTTAACGATTATGATAACCAAAAGTATTCAAAATTTTTCTAATTTCCAAAATTTCAGTATCCACTACTTTTCTAGTGGCTTTGACCAAACTCTGACAGCTGTCAGAAAATAATGCACAGTCAAAAAATAAAATCACACTTACAAGACCCTGTAGTAGATGAAATGAGTAGTTTGAAAGGCAGCAGTAGAAATGGCGCGCCGTAAATGGCAGCCGCCAGTAGACAATGGTTGAATCTACTGTTGGCAGGAAAATGTACCAGAAAAATGCGTTGACATTTTTAAAATTTTTGATTAACTTTTTTCTTTCTTTTTCGTTAGCTTTTGTTATAGTCAAATTTCATTACTAACTGCCGTCGGAGAAGTAGAAAGTATTGCTGTTAATGTTGACTGATTTTGTTGTTGTTTTTGCCAGATTTTTGGCGTTACATATTTTCCGAACTGCCTGCCCAAAAATGGTGTCGCCCCAATGCTCCAGTTATTGTGAAGGGCAGTGAATGAATGACAAAATTTGGAGCGACAAGCCAAAAACATCCGTTACAACAAAGGCAGTGAAGCAACAACTACAAAAAACAAGAACAAGCATCGCAGAAATGAGAGAATGTCATGTAAAAATGGAAAATTTATGCGTGGTAAAAGAATTTTTTAATTAAAAACATTTCTGCGACACAAAGCATAGGCGAAAAAAAAAATTGTAAAGAACTTTCATTGTCACACGCACACAACCGCCTTCACAAATAATTGTATTTATTGCTGTACAAATTTTACAATAGGATTTTAACTGCAGTGCGTAACAAGTTTTACAATGTTTTTTTTTTTTTTAATAACATAAAAATTGTAAATTTTCTTTTTTATTTCTGGTAACTCATGTTTTTCTCGTAGCTGCAATGGCGCAAAATTGAGGTTATGCAACGCCGCTAGTGGCACATGAAAACTCGAGCGTGAGATCGATGATTGCGGCAACATGTGGGCGCTGTGTTCTGAGGCTCTCCTCTGCTCTTGACAGCCACACACGCAGCAAATGTGCCAAGTTGGAGTTATGCGATTTAAAATTGACGATTAAAATGAATGATTTTTGGGCGCAACAAGCTACAAATTGCGGAAAAAAACATACACATATTTCATTAAAAAGAGAAAAAAATTCACTTTTTTATACAAAAAAAATCTACATAGTAAAAAAAAATTAATAATAATTCACAGCTCATCATTTGTTGGCTACATACGGCTTCAGACAGTTCAGCAAGGGTCGCTTACTTCAATAACGATCTGTCATTTTTGACACTTACTATACGCATGCAAGCATTTATATATGCGTGTATGTATGTATGTATGTGCTTTACGCACATATGACTGTGTACAGGCGGTCTGGCTTTTAATAGTCGCCATCGCCGTCGCCATGTATCTTTCGCTTAATTAGCCGCCACCCTAACTACACCAACGCGCCAAGTGTGAAGTGCCCGCACAGCATCAACTTTTCGAAGCGCTTTGCGACTCGCTGTGCTGCAACAGCAGTTGGCTTGGCTTGGTCGCTGCGCGCCTGCATTTGATTAACAAAATGAGAATCGGGCATGCAAAAAAGCATAAATCAGCAGCGGTTTCGTCCCTTTTTGAGATTTGCTGCTGTTTCTTGTGCTTGTTTTGTTTCTTGATTATATATTTTTTTCTGGAAATGAGTAATACTCTTGCCACTTTTGGCATGCAACAAAATGTTACCGCTTTCGCAAACATTGTAGCTGTCAGTTTCTCGAATGTTTCTGATTATGCTCTGTTTTTTATAGTTTCCTTATTTCCTTCTACTCTACGCCACGCTTACTTCACACTACATCATCGACAATTCGCATTAAACGAAAAATGTCATGGTGGGAGTACTTAGCCGCGTTGCGCAAGCGTTGAAAGGGTGCAGCTAACAGCAAACTCATAAGCGCATTGCTTATTTCAAGGCGAAGTTACCGTTTCTGAGACTGTTTCGCTGGCTTTGGCATTTCGTGTTTTTCATATTTTTCATATTTGCTATGCGCTTCGCAAAGGTGTGGAATTTTGAGTGACAGCAGTGTTGATGATGTAAGTATTTGCATATGTTGCAAGTTTTCCCAGCCAGTGTTAGTTGCGTGCGCACAAAGGATGGTCCCTTTGTTTGGGCGAGTGTAATGGTGTGCATTGATGCATTTTGGTGCGTGACAAATGCGAGTGATTCATCACAAATGCAAACGCATGCCACCAATTTTTTTCTTGCTTCTCATTCCCTTTTTCCTCTAGCCACATACGCATTTAGTTTTTCCATTCTTTTTTTCTGCATTTCAATCAAATTTGCGTCTGTTATGCATTTTTAAATTTTCTCAATAATCACATTGTTGCACATGAATGCTTTTGTTGCATATTGCAAAGTCATTTTTATGGGTCGTCCATTGCCGCGAACCCCAGCTTGAGTGAATGGCCACGGTCTCAATATTGATTAGCTGAGTCATTCTTGTCAGCCACGTACCGTCAATTTCATTTCGGCAGGTCTGCTCTTCGAGTGTTGTTTTAAATTAGTATTGCCACTCCATTTATTTCCTCATTCCATTATTGACTGTTTTGTCTTATGAGAACTTCAATTGAGTGACCGTTTTAATAAATTCACAAACACACTTTTTCTAACTCCTGTCCATGAAGTTTTTTTCATACCCCTCAGAGATCTTCTTCTTCTTATTCTTTTATTATAGGTTTTCACCTGTTTTCCTTCACACAATTATATTACATAGTTATAAATTACAAAGTATTATTAAAATTCAAAATGACGAAATGTTATTGTCCTTCCGCTGATGTCGAAATCCAGCTTTCGCACCATCTCTCAGAGATCATCAAAGTTTTTTAATTTGTCCACTGCCTTTGAAAATTTATGGTTTTTTTTTTCATTTCTCCATGAGCTAAGATCTCAATTTGTCACTCAAAATGTAATCTGAATTCTATTTCGTAATAAAACATACCAATTTAAGTATTGGTAAAATATTTTCTTGGTTAAATTTTCTAAAAGGTTGTGGTGGAAATCTGAATTCCAGCATGAATTCGAGAGCCTTAACTGTTTTGGCTGGCTTGAACAACAGCACAAAATAATTTATAACCATCTTTAGATAAATATTCTTCAACCTTTTTTGTTCGCTACAATTGTTGCAACAAATAGATAGACTCCGAATGCATCTTTACTCTCCGAACTGATTTGTTCCGCAAGGAGGGTGATGTCGGGTTGAAAATGCCTTCGCACTTACAGCGACCGTCGTCTACTGCGTTGAGTTAAAACAATCCTTCTGGGGACAATCCTGCCAGGGACTACTTTCTGCATTACTTTGGGATGACCCAGAACGGCATCCATAAAGGACCAGCTCTATTCACTCACATCTAGATTCACCATACTTGCAACCAGATTCATACTATGGGTCGTGTTCTTATGTCTCTGTCTGTGAGGCTTCGCTTTGTTGCATGTGTCAGCATGTTTTCCGCAGTACGTCCTCGATGTATTTCTTCACCGCATTCATTCGCATGTCGTGCGCTCCCAAAAAGCAGATACTAGTGATGATGCCACTGTGTGAATGGAGGCGCGTTCCAGAGAGACATTAGTGGTTTTAATTAAATGGAAAAGAAAAAAGGTAATAGGACTATGAATAAGTTCGTGCGGTTTTTTTTCTAAATTTGAAACTTTATTGACGTAAAATGGTTACAAATTTAATATTCAAAATATTGTCCATCGCTTACTACTACTTTTTCCCATCTTTCTGGCAATTCACGGATTCCCTTTGTGAAAAATTCGGTCGGTTTTGCCGCAATCCACGAATCGATCCATTTTTTGACTTCATCGTAATTACGGAAGTGCTGGTCAGCCAGGCCATGTTGCATCGATCGGAAGAGATAGTAATCGGATGGCGCAAGGTCTGGACTATACGGCGGGTGGGGTAGGACATCCCATTTGAGCGTTTCTAAGTATGTTTTGACCACTTGTGCAACATGTGGCCGAGCATTGTCATGTTGCAAAATAACTTTGTCGTGTCTATCGGCGTATTGCGGCCGTTTTTCTCGCAGTGCTCGGCTCAAACGCATCAATTGTCGTCGGTAGACATCCCCCGTAATCGTTTCATTCGGTTTCAGTAGCTCATAATACACAACACCCAGCTGGTCCCACCAGATACACAGCATAACCTTCAGGCCATGAATATTCTGCGCCGACGTCGATGTTGAAGCATGGCCAGGGTATCCATACGTTGCCCGACGTTTTGGATTGTCGTAATGGACCCACTTTTCATCGCCAGTCACAATTCGATGCAAAAAACCCTTTCTTTTGTGCCGTTGAAGCAGTTGTTCGCATGCCATAAAACGGCGTTCAACGTCTCTTGGCTTCAATTCATACGGCACCCAATGGCCTACCTTTCGGATCATTCCCATGGCTTTTAAACGTTTGGAAATGGTTGATTGATCAACTCCCAAAGTTTTTGCAACCTCTTCTTGCGTTTGAGCCGGATCTTGATCGAGCAATTCCTCCAATTCGGTATCCATGAACTTTGGCGGCGCACCCTCGCGTTCTTCGTCTTCCAAGCCAAAATCACCACTTTTAAAGCGTGCAAACCACTTCTGGCACGTTCGCTCAGATAGAGCATGCTCACCATAAACTTCCACCAAGATACGATGACTTTCGGCTGCTTTTTTCTTCATATTAAAATAATGAAGAAGAATTCCCCGCAAAAACACATTATTTGGCACGAAATTCGACATTTTCAAGTGTGGTAAAAATATTGTTGTTTACGCTTCAAATAAAAAACTTATACTGACGTTTGTGCCTTACGACAGTAGCTCTCCAATGAATGTTTGGAAATGTGGATCGATGGAATAATAATCAAGTTACGCCATCTGTTGTAAAACCGCACGAACTTATAAATAGACCTATTATCTCTGGGTCTCAAAGTTAGAGTCAAACTAGTGGGAACAAGTAGGTGAACTTAAGAAATTGAAGCAGACTCTCATCTCATATCAATCCACCATCGTCTCGATTGTACTTACGATCCATAGTGGAAAGAATTCAGAAGTTGGGAACAAACCCTTAACCAGCGAGTTTGCAGGAATCAGCTAATTTGCTGATATCACCTGGAATGCAACGGCGGTTTGTTTACGGCAAGATTTGAGATTGTGTTAGTGATATAGGAAAATTCAGTGCGGTTACTGAAGTTACTTTTTTATCGTCTGAACAACGACTGATTGGAATGTATACATACATATATGCTTTCCTAGAGAAATAGGTTGCTAGCCCGCTTATCCTAGCTTGCTGACAGATGAAAACTATCTACACCTCCAAGCAGGGGTTGCCCGTTTTGGTTCGCGAGTGTTATTTCCCATTTACCCTGCATATCTGCCGAGCGTTCCCATATCCGTCATCTGGGGATACGACCGATGCGAGATAGCCAAAGAGTTTGAAAATACGTGCGAAAAGACCGGATATATTTCTGCAGTCGAATACCCGATGATGTGGCATTTTCATTTTCACAATTTTGTTTGGGATGGCCACATTCAGTAATCTATCATCCTTGCTTCCGATCTCCCTGGACCAGCTCTTCGAAATATGTTCTTTTGCTACTCCAAGAGCTGTTTTGTGCCTTGACTTTCCTCTGATCCCTCAATCAATTTATTGCAGCATTGAACCATCTACTGCTTCGATGCCAATCCATGCGCCGCCAGTGCTGGTTTAAGTACCACCACTTATTATCATCTTTATTATCAACCGCTTACCCAATTCGTCATTCAAGCTAAGTCATCAATTTACCTACACACATGAATGGTGATGCTTCACAGTTTTACAGGTTGTGGCATTATAATTCAAGTCTTTTTACCATACAATGTTTCAATGTTTTTAAATTCACAGCGTCACGGTCATCGATCATTGTGTAATTTCTTCCGCCCATAAGAAAAATTTGTTATCCCCTCATTTGTAGTAAAAAACGAAAAAAAAAAAAAAACAATAATACAGGAATAAACTACCTTCTTGCACCTAACAATAATGTTTACCGCTGCAGTCGTTGCCGCATTTTTTCTTCTTATTTCTTCTTATTTACATTCAAGCGTAAATAATGTTTTCTCAAAGTGTTTTGGAGAAACAAGAAGTGGCACAACCGAGCGCTTTGTGCGCCGCTTCAGTAATGAGCGGTCACGCTTCACTAGACCAACGACGCAGTGTTGCATGCATTCGTATGCTGTGCTGTGTATTGATTATTTTATGGCAAGCTGCTACTTTTAGTAAGATTTCAAAAATTTAGAACTCTTTTTCCTTCGCTTTGCCGATTTTAAATCACATTGAATCACTACTGTTTAAAAATAATAATTTTTATTTTCTGCGCTGCCTCAAATTGTTTCTTTTTAGCAGCGCTCTCACTGCCTGCCATCAATTGCCAGCGCTAAGCGGTGATCAATCACTGCGCCGCTGTCATTTTTGACACTTTAAACTTGAACTTTTTCGGCGTTTATGTTTTGTGCTGGCAATGGATTTACTGATTTTCAATCCTTTTATTGGCTGCACAAGTGCTTTCATGTTATTACGGGCATATTTAGCTGGGTAGCTTGCGGGAATTCGGCTTGCTCCTGCACAAAACATTTTATTAATTTGTTTTCTTTCTTCGCCTTTGCCTTCTTCAAAATGTGGCCTTTGCTTCTTTCCAATAAAAATGCTTTGTTAAATGGCAATTTGCACACTGTGGAGTTTAATTAAATTTACAATTTTCATAATCAATTTTGTTAGCACTCAGAGGCTCATAAAGCAGTTTTTTCGTGGAAAGCAATACTAACACAAAAAATTCACGCTCAAATTGCTTAACAAATTGTGGGCGCAAACAGTTAAACGAAAATTGTAGAAAAAATCCACATTTGCAGCACCGGCATTAACGGTGAAATGTCAACTGTCAAAAATGACATATGGCAGATGGTAACCCGGGAGGAAACACATAAATAAATGCACATACTAGTGTGCTGAGTTTTGGCGAGGGAGTGTATGCGGACACACCTTTTGGGAAAAAATGTGAAGAAAAGAAAAAAATAATTAAACGAGAAAATATATTTACATAGTCACATATGCACAAAGTAAAAAGGGTAATAATCGCCAAATATTGACTATTTAACTTATTGATGGGAACAATAGGCCGAATAGCGGTAAGTAACCTTTGGGTAGTGGCACACCACAGCACAGCAGATGCCATGGCGCGATAAGCATTGAATTGTGCAAGCGGCAAGTTGAATATTTTTGGGGTGATAGTGCAGAAAAAGTTTACAAGGCTTGCAAAAATGTACACCTTTCAACAAAACAAAGAAAAAAGAAACAAAAAAACAACGAACTGTCAATTTAATTTTTCCCCAATTGTGAATTTTCCCCCTCTAATTGGTGCTGCCACCTGTACAAGTTAGCACTACAATTTCGATCGTTGCGCATAATTTTCACACACATGCATACATACACAGATATGTATATCGTTATGAAAATATTTTGAGCTGCTTTTTGTCGCTGTTTTTCAGCAGCTTCGCTGGTTACTTAATATCGCTTGTTTGCACTCTAGACTCTTTGCCGTTGTTGGTGCTGCTGCTGCTGCTTTCGTTTGCAAGTGGTTTTTTGGCGTTGACATATGCAACTGTCATGTTTGATGTTGACAGCTGTCAGGTGGCTTGCGTTTCACGCACACATATTAGCGCAAAAAATGGATTGCACGCGTGCATTTATATGTTTATGTGTATGTAAAGTAGTAGTTTTATTTTATTCTTTTGCACTACTTTCATTTTTCACTTGACCATTTTTGGCTGTGGTAAATTCAGTGAATTTGTTTTGCGAAAATATGGCATTTTTGCATACATTTGTGCCACATTTTGCGCATAAATTGTGTAGCAAGGAAAGTCGTGCAAATATGGGTGCAGGCGCAAGTGCGGAACGAGTGAAAGGATTGCTTGGGTATAGAAAAATTAATTCCGTTTCAAAATGCGGAAAGCGTAAGTAAGTAGCTATAGAAAATTATGAATACAAAATTAGTAGAATTTTAGTAGAAAACCAGCAAATTTTGCTCTAAGGAATTTCTATACATTTCAGTTTTGCTGCGGAATGCGAGGTAAGAAGGACTCGAATTTAAAGCAGTCCGTTTAAACGAGTTGCGTATTTTATTCGTTTCGCATTCTTTTCGCCTGTAAACCTCCCATAGATTGTGCCCACTTGACAAATGTCAAAGGTGACATAAAACAAGTACCGTCTATGAATTATGAGACATAAGGTGTCAGATTTAAAAGACCTTTTATTTGCTACTAAAAGTAAACAAATTTCGCCATTTAAGTTAAATCGATATTCCTACTCCCACGATTTGTCGTTGTTTCTCCTCGGAGGCCTTTAAAAAAGCACAGGACAACATATTGAGTATCATACTAAATGCTAACTATTTTTTCTAAATAAATATGTGCCAAAAGATCGGTATGATTTATGAAAATGTTTCCGTGCGAAGGTCTTATGTGGGTGAAACATTTCTTGGAGCAATTCGTTAAACCAGACCTTTTCTGAATGAAAATAAGAAAACATTTCAAAGTATTTAAAGTACATCAGCCCGTAGATATCATGCGATGAAACAATGGTTGCTGAGGTTACTTAAAGATTTAAAGGACTCTAACTAAGTTGGGGGAAAGGTCGCTGGAGTCGCTGTCACGACGTGAATCAATTTAACAAATTCTTGAGTGGAATTCTAAAGAGTAAATCCGAACATTTTTTCTAATCTAATGAAGAAGCTTAGAACAACTATTCTGTGACATATTAGACCAAACAATTACTTCTAATGAAAAAACAGAAAAAGGGGAAAATTAAGAGTGGAAAAAATCGAAAAATACTCGTATGGAAGGTATGCAAGGAACAAAGAAACTTAAATACCCTACCTACGCACTGCATAAAAGAGAGATAATGGACCGGATATTTGTATGATAAGGCTTCGAAATAAATATGAGACTGCTGAGGCATTGAGGAGATTAATGACTCAAGAAAATGTATTAACATGAACAACTGCAGAAGATGAAAATTTCAATTTTTGAACACTTTACACATTTGGAAGTGCGCAGGTACGAATTTCCATGTATGAAACACGAAGTGACAGAAAAAGTGGTATTAGAAGCCTCTCTTCTTCATCTTAATTGGCGCGACAAACGCTTACGCGATTTTGGCCGAGTTTAACAAAGCGCACCAGTCGTTTCTTTCTCGTGCTAACCGGCGCCAGTTGAACACACCAAATGAATCCAAGTCCTTCTCCACCTGATCTTTCCAACGCAGAGGAGGCCTTCCTCTTCCTCTGCTACCACCAGCTGGTACCCCATCGAATACTTTCAAAGCCGCAGCGTTTGTATCTGTTCGAATGACATGAGTCAGCCAACGTAGCCGCTGGATCTTTATTCGCTGCGCTAAGTCTATGTCGTTGTAAAGCTCATACAGCTCATCGTTCCATCGTCTGCGATATTCGCCGTTGCCAACGTGCAAAGAAGCCTCTCGGCAGCCATGAAAAAGCTCCTCATAAAAAATCATCTGCCGCTTGGAGCCGGCTAGAAACTGTAGATCCTTCCATATAAGGTACAACACCCCCATAAGTCGGAGGAAAAGCTCGGTTATATATGTACATATATATAAATATAGGCTCTCATCATACCCGCCTTAACGTATGGCGTTGAAGCTTGGACGATGACAATATCCGATGAGACGTCCCTTGGAGTGTTTGAGAGAAAGCTTCTGCGGAAGATTTTTGGACCTTTGCACGTTGGTGCGGCAAGTATTGTAGGAAATGGAACATAGAAAGATCAGGTGGAGAAGGACTTGGTGTGCCCAACTTACGCCGATTAGCACGAGAAAGAAACGGCTGGTGCGCGTTGAACTCAGCCAAAATCGAATAAGCGGTTATCGCGCCAATACAGAAGAAGGAGATATGGAATGCAATTGGAAAGTCAACGTGACAAAAAAAATATTCGCCATAAATCTTTGTTTTTTATAAAGTAGAGAGAATTGATATTTTTACTTTTTCCCAAAACGCTGCGATTTTTTCCTTTCCGCTTTGCTTCACGCACAATCTGCATTTAATTTTGTTAAGCGTTCCGTTTTTCGCACTAATTATAAAAAAAAAAATGAACAGAAACAACGTTCACACGCAAAACACGCTTTGCTTCTAAGCCTATCGGCGTCGGCGCCAAACAGACAACATTGCAACATCGAACTATGCGCACATGTGTGTGCAACATTTTCCCACATCGGTTGGCGGTTGGCTGACTGCAGCGCCCGCAAGCCTTTTGCTTGCAGCCTTTTCATTACTACGAAAAATGCGTTTTGACGCGACGCGACTAGACGCGAAAAGTGTTGTTTAATTTATTATTTTGCTGCAAGCAATAATACACGCTTATATCCATGGCTGTGTCTAGCAATGATGCGTTCGCATGCTCGGAAAAATTGCTAGCTGGCTAGTTGGGTGACTGGCTCGCCCGCCGCTGCATGCGAGTTCAACTGCTAATCGAGATGCGGCTACGCAAAATGTAATTACTGCAGAGAATATTCCATGCAGCCGCACTCAACGACCAACACAAGCATTAGCGATGCCAACAACGAGCTTGAAAAATATATCCACGCATGAGCTGACCATAAAATAGCCGGAGAAGTTGGGAAAAATTGAAATTGTGTGAAATATGCAACGATAGCACCGCTGACCAGCCACCGCTGCAGCAGCGCCAGTATTCAGCGCTTTTATCATATTTTCTGACATACAAGCTTTCGAAAACACTAACTACAACTGGGAAAAGCAGCTGAGATGCTATATAAAAACCAGTTTTGAATAGTATTGGTTGGCAGGCAGCCTGGCTGTAAAAGTGAAGAATTAAAAAGAAGCAAATTTAACAGCTAGAAAATGTTAGCTCGCCTCCTCATAAATAGTAGGTAAAAATAGTGATAAATAAAATGAAATTAAAAAGAAAAAAATATATTAAAAAAAAAAACACATTAACTACTCTGTACTTCATACAATCCTTTGGTGATGCTGAGAATGTTTTGTTCCGCTGCCATGAGGGTCATGCTAGGGGTCAAGCATCATCATCATATACGGCAGCAAACACAGCAACAGAATTGCCAATGGGACGCAGACGATGCTTGTTTTTTGTTTTTGTTTTGAGCAGCGCCAGTACCAGTCAAAAGCACTTGCCGCTTGCGCTGTTGCCATTAACTCAAACGCTGCAAATTTACCACAAGCAATTATTCATTTTTTGTAGTTACAGACAATTTTTATTATTTTCCATCGTTGTTTTTATGTATACATAAATGGCTGTTGTTGGTCGAACATATGAGTAGTTGGCATATGTTTAGAAGATTCGTTAGCAACGGTATTAAATATGGTCACAAATAAGGACGTAAATGTAATTTAACTGTACTCTATACTGTGTACTGTTATAGCGAAAATAAGGAAGCGGTTCATAATTTTTTTCAATATTAAAGATGGTTGCGCCAGCAAACTCCATTAAAGTTTAGCTTGTAAGTATCAACGAATAATTTAAAAATGTATGTTAGGAATAATGGCGCCTCTCCGAGCTAGGAATTTGGCTTCGTAGTTTTAGAATAAAGAAAACAAAGGTGGCGCAAAATTAACCACTTTATCGAAAGAGTTAGAATTTTTGCAAATGCCGTCATACGCCAAGCATATTTGACACTTGTGAACTAGACAGCTGCCGTATATAAACAGACAAGCACTCCGTTGCGGTGCAAAGGTCAAAATAATGATTTCCATCACTAAAAATTATTTTTTATTTAGTAAAAAAGATATTAAAAAAAAGTATGATTAAATTTTAAAAATTAAAAAAAAGTATGACTAATTTTACACCACCTTTGTATAAGTCTGGATCTGCATACAAAGATTTAGCGTTAAATCTGTCAATCTACTTCTGAGTGAAAGCTCTGAAGCATTTTAATGAAAGCTTAACAATGTTAAATTTTAAATTTATTTTAATAAATTAACTATAAATATGCTTACACTTAATTTCACAGTTATTATGCGCCTTCTACACTACATTTCTACAGTGAGAGCTTAAACGTTATTTGTGGTGAAAGCTTGAAAACAAAAGCTTAAAGAAAGATGGTCTTAAATATTCAATTAGTTTTAAAAGTAGCCTACACAGCCTATACTCAATTCTAGAATTAAATTTGAAATGCTTTTGATGAAAACTTCGAAAGCTCGTAAATTTATTTATTATTTGTAATATCAATTACAATAAAGCAAAAGTTTCAAATGTGCTCATTGCGAACAGTTAATTCTACCATGAAAGCTCTGAAGTGCTTTAATAAAAACATATAGTAAAAAGCTTGGCAAAACTATAGTTTTCAATATGTAGTTCGTTTCAAAAGTAACGTTCCCTGCCTACACTTATTTATAGAGTGAAAGCTCAGACGTTCTTTCGTAAAAGCTTCTACAGAAAAGCTGAACAAAGTAACAGTGTAAAATTTGCAATTGGTTTTGAAAGTAGCACTCACTTTCTACATTGAATTTTACGGTGAAAGATCTGAAATGCATTTATATATATATATAATTGGCGCATACACCCTCTTTGGGTGTTTGGCCGAACTCCTCCTCCTATTTGCATGTGTGCCTTGATGTTGTTCCACAAATGGAGGAACCTACAGATTCAAGCCGACTCCGAACGGTAGATATTTTTGTGAGGAGCTTTTTCATGGCAGAAATACCCTCGTAGGTTTGCCATTGCCTGCCGAGGGGCGACCGCTATTAGAAAAATGTTTTTATTAATTTTGGTTTCACCGAGATTCGAACCGACGTTCTCTCTGTGAATTCCGAATGGTAGTCGCGCACCAACCCATTCGGCTACGGCGGCATTTATTAAATCTAAAAATGAAAAGCTTAACAATGCGGTGATTTTAAATTACCAATGAGTTTTGAAAGCTTACAGCTAATTCTACGGTGAACGCTCTAAAATTTGCAACTCATTTCAAGAGTAGCGTTCACTCTCTACATCTAGTTATACGATGAAAACTATGAAGTTAATGATGAAAGCTTAACACGAGGAGCTTTTGAATGGCAGAAATACACTCGTAGGTTTGCCATTGCTTGCCGCGGGGCGACCGCTACTAGAAGACAACTTTTTCTATCATTTGTCTGTTTCATGCACGGAGATTCGAACCTGCACACACCGAATGGTAGACATGCACCAATTCATTCGGTTACGCCGGCCCATTCAGTTTAAGGGCGAAAGTAATTTTTTTGGTTCCTTACACTTATAAAAGCTTCTAGTGAAAGTTCCAGCCAGAAACGAAACAAGCAGCTTTGAAAATTTTTAGAGCCATTGTCGAAAGGTTTAATTACCAACTAAGTGTTACTGATAAATATATAACAATTTTCGCTCTTAGTTCTCCAAACAGTACAAAGCTTTTCTGCACGTAAGCATTTTTTCATCAGAATATTAAAATTTCACAATCTGTCGTTTGCCCCCGATAAGAATGCAACCTTTTGTATCTGCTCTTCTATGTAAATAACTACAAATGCAAACAAAAAACTTAGTTTCCAAACCACTTCAGGCCATTTCCAACTTCTCAACTCCTTTCGCTGCATCACTTAACTTGCAGCTCCTCCAGCGTTTAGTAAGCTTTGCAAAAATAAAAGAAATGCCACTACTGGCGGCCACAAATTATCGCGCCACAAAAGTTACAACAACTTGGGATATCCTCTCACTTCAAATGGCTGCAAAAGTTTAAGCATAATTTTGCTATCGAAAACATTAACGAGAAGATGTTCGTATTTTGTAGGATAAAAGCGGAGTGCAGCGTGCGTGTGGCATGACTACAACCCACTATTAGTCCGAGCTAGAATGGGATCGAAGAGCGCCACGATGCCAACCAGCTGCAACGCTGACTCGTCCAACTGAGCTACCAGACGGCGGCTAATGGCTAACAATCCATTTCCATGGCCGCCTGTAATTTTCTTTTTACTTTTTGTATATTTTTAATTTCTGTATGCGGTGCCCAACCCCCCACTATCAAAAAATACATATTTTCTCCTCACCAACATATTTTCTTCGCTGCTGCTTCACCTCAACTTAGTCACTGTCAGTGTGTTTGTGCAGGATGCTATCAGCGCTGCGGTTGTTGCTACTACCAGTATTTTCATCACTGCCGTAGTCATTGTTGCGGCCAGCACTTGAGTTGTTGCCACTTCTCTGGCCGCTTGGCTTTGCTACTTTGCTATTTTTGGCTAATGATGTTGCTGGTAATGTCCATCATTCATTTTCATGTTTATTGATCGGCAATGGACACGCGTCAGAGGCGCATACATCTACAAGCAAACATGCACATACACACACACACGTATGTAAATGCTTTGCTGCAAGTAGTCGTCGCATGTGCGCGCAGCTGCTTGTACTTTCCTGTTTTTTTTTGGATTTGCGTGCTTTTGTTGTTGCTGTTTGACTCTTCATTGCTGTTTTGGTTACCAAAACTGTCCATCTATTTGCGCTTCTGTCACTGCCGCTTCTGTGTCCGGGTTCATGTGGCATTGCGGCGTTGTTGGCTCGTTTATTTGGTCAAAACATTGACAGCCGTTTATTTGTAGCGTCCATTGTGCTGCCCGGTTCCAGCTCCTACAGTGTGGCATACTCACACACTCAGCATGCACAGGTAAGTGTGGCGCATATATTTGCATGTAGGCTTTTATGTGTGCGTGTGTACGTGTGTGCCACTCAAAGGGACCAGTTAAGAGTCTTTCGAATGGCCCTTTGTCGATCTTTGCCGCTTGGCGCATATTATTTGCTTAAGTGCATTTACCATTTGCTAAATGACATTTACTGCTGATTAGCTGTCAATTGAGTTTGCATTTGACAGTTTGAGCAATTGTCATGGCAGCAGCGTAGCGGCCTCGGCTTGGTCTTCTTCACATGAGCTTCCACATGCATGCCGATTTGCCTGCGTGTGTGTGTGCTTGTGTGTTTATTGACAACAAATGTTAGCATTGCAATGCCTAATGAGACGCAAACCAGTTGAGATGCGTCACAAGACTGTGAGATAATTGGAAATGTGGTAGGCGGCATCTGCGACCGGACAGTGGGAAGCTAAGGAGCTGATCCGATTAGAAAAACCAGTTTAGAGGCCTTTTATGGGCCGAGCAGAAACCTGTGGCAACTCTGAGTGCTCCATCAAATCGTCTCAAGTATCCTTTGCTTAAAAAGCAGGTTAGCATAAAAACATTTGAAGGCATCTGAGGCAGGTTCTCTGACGAACATTAAGGATTTTGAGAATTTCTATTAATTTATTTTTGAGTGAATATCATTTTTTTCTGTTCTTGATATTTTCTTGGAGTTCTAGCAAACTTTCAACTTAAACGTCTATTACATCTGAAGCCATATTCGTTGGTTTTTTGGGTGTTTGGTGTTTTAGGTGTTTGGCATAACTTCTCCTCCTGTTGTGCGCGTTTTGATGTTGTTCCACAAATGGAGTGGACTACAGTTTTATGGTTTTATGAGGACCTGTTTCATGGCAGAAATACACCGGGGGCTTACTTTTGCCTGTTAAGAAAAAAAGTGTTTCTATTATTTGGTGTTTTATGCTCGAATGGTAGTCACACACAAACCCATTCGACTATAGTGGGCGAGGAAATTTTTTCAAATTTGAAGTAACGCGAAGCTCTGGTTTGTTCACTGCTTACAACCAAAGACCTATTTCTTTGTTTCGTTCGTAAGAAACCCTGATACAGAACAGTTTTCATTAAACTGCGCCCTAGCTGCACATCTGCTCTGCTACTCAATACCAGCCTGCAATACTTTTGAAAAAATTCAAGCGATTGACTAGAGGGAGTTTAAAGAGGAAGCATCAGCGCTTGAATACTCTTTATTACCTCTTTCCGATTTCAAGGCAACCTTGCGAGCGTAACTTCATAAAATTTCTTTTAAAATTTTACTGTCCGATGTTTTATTCTATGCAGAAGAACGTTAACACTACCTTATCAACAATCAGAGTTCTTCCTTATCAACAATGACGAGTTTGGAGCTAAGAAAGCTCAAAACAGCGAATAAATTGAGCATATTAAGCCGGCTCTGCTCGCCTTGGCAGGGTATATGGAGGCCATGTAAAATGTGAGGCGTGGAAGTCACTTCTCAGCAGCTATTAAAAATTCTGCTGTGAACTTCGCGATCACCTCTTAGGTGATTTTTTGTTTGTTTTATTTTTTAAACTATACCGAATTTGTTATGGTCTTGAATGCTAGTACCACTATATGGACTTTGTGCTTAGTTCCTACTTGAGCTCGAATTCCACTGCGGACATTAGAAATAAGATGATAGAAGTTACACCACGCCTGCCATTGTTTAACGACGGACTCAATTTCTGTCATGAAAAACCTTTACATACAAAAAATTTGCCATTCAGAGACGAAGGTATGTTAGCATTTTTACTTGCGAGCTTCTCTAATTCTGAAACTTACTAGCTAGGCCACGCAAAGATCTTCTCTATGTTGTTGTCACTATCAAAAAAAAATAAAAAAATATTTGGTGCTTAATCTGTCCAACATCTGAATATGAAATTTTTCCAAAACAAAGATTAAGACTTGCTTATTCAAGCTTCAAATGCTCAGAGCTAAACTGATTGCAAAACGTTTTCCAAAACCTCAATTTGAAAGCAGTAATTAAAATTTGAAGTTAAGTTGAAAATCTTAAACCATAAGAGACTTAGTTGTAGTCTGGAAAAAATCTCCAAAAGGCTCGTGTAATAAAATGTGCTAGCAACTAATCCAGTCAAAAAGCTTTATTATTACGCTACGAGTACATAAAAATACTATTAAAAAATCTAACTTTTTCTTCAAATTGCCATGCCCATCTCCTCCTAGAATACAGTGTAAAAATATATGTATGTAAATCTCACTCTTTCTCCCCTTTCTCTCCCTCCGAACCACTTAAATGCGACTACAGTACTAAAATTGTTTTGATAGAGTTATTCATTTCAATTAATAATACAAAATAAAATTATGGAAAATGTCACAATGAAAAAGGTGCACTTGACAATCCTGCTGTGAAATGAAAACTCTAAAAAAAAAACAAGCGTTATGTAAATTTTCAAGCAGACAAATAAACATAGAGCAGAACTTCATAAGTAAATACAAAAATGGCTGAGTTTTTTTTCGAAACTACCGCTGCCGGCTACAATGCAGCAGCGTTGTGTACGGCAATAAAAAACGCAGCAGGTAGTAATAAAATTTGATTAAAGAAAAAATTAGGCAAAAAAGTTATCATTGCTTGTGTTTTGCCACAATCGGGTAAAAAAGTTTGTGGAAAAACTAACGCAGTTTTTAAATTAAATTAAACATAAAATTAAAATAAACTCAATAAAAAATGTGGCCTGCGCCTGCGAGCTTTTTATTTTTTGGGTATTCTGTTGCCCCACAAAATAGCCACACATTTAATTTGTTCAACGCGAATGCATTTTTTCCGCCAACTTTAAATCCATCACAAAACTACGAATCAATATAAATAAATTTAATATTTGAAATATGTCAACGTTGACGGCTGCTTTAAAAAGTGCAATTAAATTTGATAAAGATTTATGAGTATTTTGTATGCACACACATACCTACATATGAATATGTGTATGGAAATTTGCTTGCTGGCCACTAAGAAAAAATTACGCATTAATAAGTCAAATTTTTTGAATGCCAGTGAAGCGTTG
Source organism: Anastrepha ludens (assembly GCF_028408465.1). Lineage (NCBI taxonomy): Eukaryota > Metazoa > Arthropoda > Insecta > Diptera > Tephritidae > Anastrepha > Anastrepha ludens. The sequence goes on along the minus strand of NC_071500.1, from coordinate 111,144,807 downwards.
TTGCCTTACGCATCAACGATTTTAATCTTAAAAATAATAGAATATTTAAAAAAATAATATCTCGCTTTTGCATTTTCATTGATATTTATTTTTAAAATCAATCTGCGCTGCTATATATAATATATATTCACCTATATAATTGGCGCGTACACCCTTTTTGGGTGTTTGGCCGAGCTCCTCCTCCTATTTGTAGTGTGCGTCTTGATGTTGTTCCACAAATGGAGGGGCCTACAGTTTCAAGCCGACTCCGAACGGCAGATATTTTATGAGGAGCTTTTTCATGGCAGAAATACACCCGGAGGTTTGCCATTGCCTGCCGAGGCGCGACCGCTATTAGAAAAATGCGCTGCTTTGCGAATACAAAAATGGACATTTTTTGAGGGGGAATTTTGTTTAGAAACTTTGCACTTTTCTGCTCTTAAAATTATTAATAATTTTGTTGTGCTAATAATTAATAATTGTCATTGTCAGTTAACTTGTAAAGCTTATAATTGGAAGCTTTGTCCTACAAGCTTTCTTACAACAAATCGCCGCGCATGTAAGCCCGTATGGCTGACAAAAAAAGATAGCATCTTGAATGTTACGCTTTTTGTTAGTCAAATAGGCTGGAGATCACACTAGTAAATAAGATTTTTCTATTATCGAGACTATGTCACACGTTACGAAAGCTTAGGAAGCTTTACTCGCAAGTGATTGAAAGCTTTAACTGCCTTCATGAAAGCTATAATTTTGAGTGTGAAAGCTTTATCTACAATTATGAAAGCTGTATATACCTCAAACAGCTTTTAGTAATGACAGGTGTTTTTGATGGCACTACTTAGTGAAAGAATTTGAGGCTGCATATACAAAAACCGCTCAAAACTCGGAATTGTATCACTTTTTATAAGAAAAACTCGTCAAATAAAAAGCTACAGATTTCAGTTTTTAGCACGGAAATCACGTCGTGGTGGTAAATGCCTCATTGCTGGTAGAACTCGTCAAGCCTAGGAGAGCATTTCATATCAAACGGAGATGTGAATGATACAAAGAATGGGTCAGATCTCTTGCTGTTGGTGTGAAAGGTACTATCGTATTGGTGAGAGCTACGCTGGCAGAAATTTTTAGCCCCTAAAGCTATGCGTTAACTATTTAGCATATACGATATACCTTAAGTGGTTCTCACGGGCTTTTATTTCACATATAAAAGCTCAACTTTAGGAAATGAAAGCTTTCTTGGAGTTTTATTATTTTGTCGCCGGTGCGAAATATTATAAAAGTTACACTGTCAAAACTTGTTAGGCAATAATGCTATACTGTTTACTATTTATCAAAAATATTACTGTTTATCAAAAATATACCCGAGATATTTTTTTTAGCCTTTATTCCACGTGTGAAAGCTCAACTTTCGGAAACGAAAGCTTTTTTTTGGAATTGTGTAGACTTCTAATAATAAGCAGGTCTTCTTGTAAAAGTTAAAAGTTAAAATAAAAGTTTTAGTCTATTCATGAAAGCTCTAGTTTCGAAAGCGAAAGCTGCTTGCGCAGTTGCGAATGCTTTTGAGCCTTAGAAAACCCATTAGTAATGAGTTATGTCTAATACTAGTGGTGTGGTAGAAGGCTTGTGCCATTTATATTAAGAAATTTCCTCTTGAAAGCATGCCGAAGATGGAAAAGCATTCAAAAATACTTTTATGAAGTTTTTGTTAGTGAAACAAAAAAAATTATACTTTTTGATACAGTAAAATTTCAAAAAAAAATTGCTCTGAATGCTTCTAAGAGGAAGATTGCCTATAGTACTTTACGATTCACAAAGAGTACCAGAAATGCAGAGCAGACGTAGAATTTATTGATAAAAATTGTTTTGCTCAACTTTTGGTAGATTATTGGTTGCCCTTGGTAGGAGAATCAACTCCAAAGCTCAATGCAATTTGATAGCTCTGTGAATTTTTGCACAATAAAGTGCAAGTTTAAAGTCGCTCAAAAATCGCGCGGATTTTTTACAATTTTTCTGTTGACGGTGTTATGTGATTTCTTCCCATTTGCTTAACTTGTGGTAGCTTACAGTTCATTATTCCTGGTAGGCGAATCTACTCCAAAACTCTAATCAGGTATGCTTAAGATAAATCCTAGAATACAGCGGATATTCAAAGATATTTGTATTGCTAATGAAACTTTTTATTTATGACGAGTTGCAACACTATGAACAAATTCGGCCCACTTTTGCGTGTCGGGTCATTTTCTGGGTCGCCTGCTCGCTCGATGACTACCCACTTTGATTAAGTAGTGCCCAAGGATGCGCGCATTGATACTCATTAAAACTTTAATACTCGCAGTTATTCTAATTCAGTATCTTTTTCTTTGTAGGCACACCAAAAAAGGCCGAGACTATCCATTAGAAATTACGTATACCAGAGTTAGTAATTTGCAATGGGAGCGGCAAAAAAGTAGCAGAACTGGCGGTAATCAATGCAAACGGCTTGCATGCGAATTAGAAAAATTCAAGTTGCTTGCATTTATTGCCGGAAAATTTTTTGGCTTCAAAGAACATTTGCAGAATTTTACCAAAAGTAGAAAGACAAAGGAATCGCCACGCACGAAAGGCAGGGAGTTAAATTCCAGGAGAAAAAATTTCAATGAGAAAAAATAAATAAATGCGGCAAGTCGAAAAAAGTACAACAATAATAAACAGATATGCATTTGGTGATCAACCGCGAATTGCAACAAATGAGGCAGTGATACCAAAGTCAACAATAAGCACACCAATACATACAAATCAGCTTAGCGGTTCGATTTCGTACGAATGCGCTTTGAATTTGCCTTGCGAACGGATTGGATTAAAATGACTACGTTAGACAATTTACATTGCTTTCGTGTTGTTCTTTTTTTGTATTATGTTTTGTTTATTTTATTTTATTATCGCTGCAGTTGGGCATGTAACGACATCGTTTGCTGTTGTTTTTGGTCAAAGGCTAATCAAATGCACAAATGCGTATCCGGCGCGCAATCGCCTTATATGGACGCAGCGACATAAATACATGAGAATATATTGGGCGCTCAAGAAGGCAATTGCTATGCGACAAAAGCAAAAACAACAACAGCCACAAGAACAGCAACCACATTGAACTGCAGCGAATGCCACAAAACAATTACAACAAATCGTCATCGCATAAACAAAGAAGGCAATATTGTTATTTTTGCTAGCTTGTTGCTTTTGTTGTAATAGTCTACTTATCCATTTATGCGCCGCGATCGTTTCAATAGCCTTTTATGTTTTGCACCAGCAATGCCCGGCACGCATATGCAGCTGCAAGTATGTTTGTATGTATACATTTGGTGTCGTGGCGTAATAAGCGGCGAGAGGAATTGGCGAGATGAGGAGATGGTGCAGAAGTAACAGATGCACTGTAGATGCGCTAAAAATTGTTGCAAACTCTTGATGTTGTAATTGTTTTTGTTGTCTGGGTTAATAGCAAAAGGAAATGGGCAATAGAGAAGATGTGCGAGTGGTCGGTTGGTCGCTTGGTCGGTCGACTCTAAACATTCGATTGACCGCATATGGGCACGAAACAATAACAACAATAGCAACGGTAATGGGGCACACAATATGCAATTGCATTCGCTCGCTTGGCCATCTATTACCGCAGTGAGGCTGAAAAATAAAAATAGGAATTTAAAATAAAACTTTGTTACGAGCGCTGAGATGGCGGCGTGAACGAGTGAAGCAAAGTTTTTTCCTTTTCAGAGGCAGCAAAGGCTTGTAATGGGGTGAGTGTGGCTTTAAGTGTGTTTTCAATTTAAATGCGTATATGAAATTCATATTTTTAATTTTAAATAAAGTATGAATCATAGTGCCAACCTATCGCATATGAAGAAGTGCTCAGAAGCTTCACTTATGGACACAGAAAGAGCTTTCCGAAATTGAAGATGAAATTGGAAAGTAATCGTAGACAGAAATTTATTAGTTCTTAAAATACAGTATATTTGTAAATCCTTATTTTCATGAACGTCTAATCGAGAAATTTAGGCAAAAAAAAAACAATTATAATAAACATTTGGGAAAATTTATGAGATAAACAACCTTAATGTTGCTAAAATAAATAAATAAAATTAATTAATGTAGCTAAAATATTATTTTCCATGAACGTCAAATGAAGAAAATAAGAAAAAATCAAATAAAAAATTAAGCAAAAACAAAACTCAACTTATAATAAACATTTGGGAAAATTTATGAGATAAATACCTTAAGGGTTTATTTACAAAACCATTTCATTGACGATTTCTCAATACCTTTTTAGGGTGGTGCATTTTGACCGAGCGTTTTTTTATTTTTGCAGCTAAAATAAATTCTATGATATGTCAGAAAATTAAATAGCGGTTAAAGTTAAGGGTCAAAGGTTCAGTTAAATTTATAAAATGGCATTACATGTAAACAAAGTTGAAAAACGCTAAAATTGAATATTGAAAATCGCCTAGTCGGCCGAAATGTTAAGGTCAATTAACCGCCTATAATTTCAGGTTTGGCACCATTACACTTTTTTTTGTGAAGATAGATGCTACGCCAGCAGTGCCATCATCATCATCATTGTTTCCTTCAACCCCTAGCGCCACAGAAGCGCTAACAACACTTTTGCGCCATCTCGTCCATTTACTGGATGACACCTTCACCTGCTTTTAGCTTAGCCCGAGTAGAGCCGTCTTGCGATCCATAGTTCTCTTCTAGGTTTCCCTTCACCTGCCAGGCACTCTTCGTTCTTCGCTATGTTACTATCTTCCTCGCTTAAAGTGTGACCAATCCACTTCCTTTTCTGTCTTCTAATCTAAATGTTAAGCGGCTCCATGTTTGCTTTTTCGAGCAATTCTTTTTTTGACCTTACTTTCGGCCAGAAAATTCGTAATATAATTCTTAGACAGCGGTTGACAAAAGCTTGTAGGCGACTGGGTATAGCCGTGGGGATTTTCCAGGTAGAGATACTGTAAAGCAGTACCGACTGCTCGACTTCGACTTGAAGAGCGTAACCTTTGAACTGGAACTCAGGTTGTTGTTTCGCCATACAGAGTGCAACATCCCGTATGCCTCTCTGGGTAACCTTGGGCACGCCAGTAGTATCAGCCGCATGAAATTTCAATTTCAGTATGAATCATCCGGCGTGGAAATAAAAAAAAATTCTTTCAAGTATTTTGCTTTCAGTACTCTCCTTCTGCTTCTTGAGACAATTATGATAGGTGCCATAGTAGATAAGTCTAACAGCGGGTGACTTCTGGCGTGCGGCCTCCTTTTTGAATTTTTTATTATTTCAACCCAAAACACTCTCAATCAAAACGAATTTATACAGTGAAATAACTGGCAGTCTGTCATACAAAACATAGTCTGAAAAACATAGTCAAAAGTCGATTTTGAAAGCGGGATTCCCTTATCTAACTTAGGAATGTACAAAGGTTTTTTTCATACTGCCCCCACAAAAGGGCACAAAAGGAAAAAAACAATTTAAATACATGTTTTTAGTTTTTTGTTTGCTTGTTTAATATGTTCTGCTTTGGTGATTCGTAAAAGAAGAATAAGAAGTGAATTCTGGGCAGATATGCGTAATGAGCGCACACTGAACGCCCAAAAAAACTTATCACACAAACAAATTGCAGCCTGAAAATTGTTATGGGAACTCTTCACTAGCAATTTGAACCCATACATCACTGCTGGTACCGATCGTTCTGGACGTCCAATTGAAAAAGCTCAACTGCTAATGAAACAGAAATTGGTAGAAATGGAAATTGAAAAATGGAAAAAATTAAAAATTGATTAGCAGCAACCGCAAAGGTTGTGGCCTGCTAAAGTTATACAATTTCTGCTACTAAGTACTTTGGAAAGCGGTTGCAATCAGCAGTTCGAGTACGGCAAAGATCGGCAAGTCACTGCTGCACACAAAGGAGAAATAAAAAGAAGCACACAAGCACACACACACACACGCATACTGTAATTACGTACTTCTTGTACAACAAGTGCAAGCTGAAGAATGAGACAAACAAAAGGCAAAGCCAATGATTGCCAATAACAAAAACAACAACCACCAGCAAGATGCAACAAGCTAACAACAATAATCGAAGAGAGCTGATCAAAGCGGCTAAACGAACAACAAACGACTGCGATTGAGACTGGAGTGAGGCCGCAGAGCCAATCAGAAAAAATAAATAAATAAACTAAGAGAAAAAAGGCAGTAAAACAAAAAAGGGCAAGGCAAAAACAAGCGATTCAACGAACTAAAAAAAAAAAAAAAAAACATAAAATAAAGGCAAAACATAGCCGGCAAGTTGCAACGACGCGCCCAACAGCGAAATTCAATGAAATGCAATTTTTTCCCCAATCATAGGCTTTTCTTTATTCGGAGCTGCCTGCGCGATCAGTGCTTGCGAAATTGCTGCACGATCGATGTGCGCAATTGGCAATCGCAGCAGCCGAGCAGCAGCAGTAGTGGCAGCGGTAAGCCAGCAATAAAAAGAAAAAGTTGCCTTCATAGAACCATTGCTGCTCTGTGCAGAGTTCATTTGAAGCCTGTCCACCAGCGGTCAGCGCTTTGCAATTTAATAGCAACAGCGAGCAAAATAATAGCAATAATAAGCGAAGAGAATGCAGCCCAGCGCAGACAATAGCGCAAAGAGCAACAAATCGGAACAGCAATAACAATAGTGGTCGCAGTGCAGGTAGTAGTGGTAGTGTGCAACAAATAGCAACGAGCCAATTGATGGCGATACGACCGTTCTCGGTACATTATTCCATCGATGCGTCCATCCATCCATCCATCGACATCGATCGAATGCCGGCCAACGACACCGATCGCGCTTCGATTGCGGCTTGATTGCTTGTGGTGGCGCTGCTGCCAGGCTCGTTTTTGCCTCTTGTTCGCCTCTTTTGCAATGCAGCGAATTCTTTTAGATTTTATTTCTCCACCACCCGATTGCATGGTCTGCTCGTAGCACAATGGCTGGGAAGCTTCAATGGCGAGTTATCAGCATGTCAAAGATTCTTATTTAATATAGTTTTTATTGTTATTGTTATTATTTTTTCCCTTCATTTCAATTATGTTGTTTTTTGTAAGCACTGTTGTTGTTGTCGACCCTCTGCTGCGGTTTATATTAGCAGCATTCAGCGTGCCGCATGCTTTATTATGTTGACGCTTCGTCAATTTTGCTGCTGCTGTCCGCCGGGCTATGCAACATCAGCCAACCTGCTGCCGCTCGCCCATTGATTTAAAAAATTTGTTCGCTTATTTTTAAGCACTTTATACAATTTATGAGAATTTGCCGCATTCTAGCTTTTTGCCTCTTTCAGTACCTCGTCAACGTTTTTAATTTAATTTTAGCTTTTAATTCCTATCCACTTTTTTCCCAAACCAATAATTCGCGATTCATTTTTGTTTTTCATCTTACTTTTGTGTTAAAAAGTATTTTTACAATCAGTTTTTTCCTAAACATTTTTTCGCATCCGACCTCGAAGTTGCATTTCAAGTGCCTTTTATAGCCTGAGAGTTTGCAAAAGATTGTTGATTTTGCTATTGGCAAGAAAACACCAGCATTTACAACTGCATAGCTTTGGGCTTCAACATTGATGCGCCTCAATTGATGATGATGGACGTTTTATTGATGTGCTAATTTGACGTCCTCTTAATGCAAGAAGTGCACTAAAAGAAATTAGCAAGAAGCGAAGAGTGAGAAAATTACTAATATACGTTTATAGCTGGTGCGGAGATAGCACAAAAAGCCCATGAAAAACTAAAGTAAAAATAAAAATACGAAATGAAAAAAAATGGCATTTCAATGGTAGATTGATTTCTCGAGAATATTTTGCTGAGATATTTTTTCTAATACATTAAATTTTGCTATGTCTTAAATTCATTCAACTTTAGGCTTGCGATCGAACGGAGAATTATTTGTACCCGCAAGTGTTGCTTCGAACTGAATAATTCAGTGGTAAGATCGTCTTCTGCGAAACAGAACCCACATGCCATAAGACTCTCTTCGCATCACGCTTCTTCTATGCTATGAATGATCGCAACAGCTTTGAAGCTTTGGAGCTGAAAGGTTTTTCGAAGCATTAATGGACCTCTGGACCTCATGTATGTACACCCTATTACAAATTTAAAAAAAATCTAAAAATTAAAAAAAAAAACAAATTTATTTAAATTCGAAAATTCAAGAAATAACATATTTTTTATTTTAATTAAAAAAATGTTATTTAAATTTAAAAATTTATGGGAACTTTAATTTTTCAACACATTTTCATCTAAATTTTGAATTTTTTAATCCGAATCTTGAGAAAATTTTCAGGTACGCATGAAATTTTAGTAAAAGAAGTACAAAAGTTAAGCGGCTAGGGAATCACTTGGACTTTTAATACTTTTTTATGACGCCGTTTTGGAATTTATTCCATATAAAAGTGGGTTTCTTTTGGAAAAAAATGCGCAAGACAGCTAGCAAAAACAATTAAAATATATTTTTTATACAAGGTGGCGCAAAAGTAACCTTGCGATGTTTTTCGGCTGTAATTTAAAAAAAAATTTAATATTTTGATTCTTCTTGTGGATTATTTTTATTTGGTCTTTTAGTTTTTTTTTACATCAAGTCGAGAATATGATGTCATGTAAATGGCCGCCGCCACAGTTGATTGCCATTTGAACCCTTTTTATGGCATTTTCCATCACTTTGGCCAAAACTTCCGGCGATAGGTCCTCACATTCTTGACGGATATTGTCTTTAAGAGCTGCAAGAGTCTGAGGCTTGTTGACATAAACCCGCGACTTCACAAAGCCCCACAAAAAGAAGTCTGGAGCGGTCAAATCAGGCGATCTTGCTGGCCAGTGCAAATCGGCAAAACGGGAGATTAGGCGCACGGGAAATGCATCCTTCAGCATATCGGTTGTGGCACGTGCAGTGTGTGCCGATGCACCGTCCTGTTGGAACCACATGTTTTCCAATCCCAATTCATCAAGTTGCGGCAAAAATAATTCGTTGATCATTGCTCTGTAGCGCTCACCATTCACAGTAACCGTTTGGCTCGCGACGGCTTCGGAGAAAAAAGGCCTCATCACTCATGATTATTTTTGATGAAAAATCATCTTCCTCTTGGTGGTGATTAAGGATGGTTTGAGCGTATGTTAGACGCGATTGGCGGTCAGCAGCTAACAGCTGATGCACCGTCTGGACTTTGTACGGAAAGATCTTCAAATCTTGTACCAAAATTCGCTGTAAAGACCGTCGACTGATACCAATTTGCGTGGCACGTCGTCTGGTCGATGTCGACGGCACTTCCATGACATCCTCGGCTACAGCAGCAATATTCTCTGCAGAACGGCTACTCCGGGGTCTGCCACGCCTGGCAGCATCTCGTGTTGTGCCAGTCTCTTCGAGGCGAGCGGCTAAATGTCGCAGTGTTTCAGCAGTAGGCGTTGGACGGCGAGGAAATCTGCGACGAAATTCACGTTGTGCCAAAGTCACCGGTCAAATAAATAATCAGCAATATTCCGCGTTCTGGAGCAATGTAGCGTAACATTGTTTATTAACGTGTATTTCGCATGTGTTTACTACACAAATGTCAAAACAGAACTGACATTAGGGGCCAATCGCATAATTTATAGCATTTTCCGATAGGAGGATTACTTTAGTGCCACCTGTTACAATATAATTTTACATATTATAGTTACCTGAAAAACAAAAACCCAAGAGTCGTCCCCAAAATTTTTTTTGAATCAATGAGATTCCTTAGCCAAAAAAGAAAAACAAAAGAAAAAAAATAACGAAAGAATTTCTATTCGAAAAACATTGTAAATAAATATTAAAAAAAAAATCATCATACACTCAGTTATGCTCGCCACTGTACGTCTTATTGCCATCGTAGATTTCATCAAGCGAAGCAACAAAAAAAATTATAACATTACAAGCTGCAAAAAATCGAATGACTGAATTAATGAAAACTTACTAATATAAAAGAAAATTGTGGAATAAAAATTCTGCTGAAAGTTTAACAAAGGTGCTAAAAGATTCTAAGAATAATTATAATAACAAGTAAAAATTAAACACATCTCCTAAAAAACAAATAAATTTAAAAATATATTCTGGAAACCAACGCCAAGAAATAGAAATAATTTAAGCAAAACAAAAAAAAAAAACAAAAAACGAACAAAAAAACACAAAAAAACCTGATGTATTAGAAATTACTCTGGGGCGCAAAAGTATTGAGAAATCATGAAGAAATGAAAAGAAAAAAACCAACACTCGAAAATGATAAATGTGCGAACATATTTTAGACTAGAAGCCTTTTGAAAGATATAATAATGTCTCAAGCGCTTAAACAAACCAAAAATTATGCGCGGCGAATATCAAAGACCGAAGCAAAATAAAGCAAGTATACGAAGAGCTGCTGTGAGACACTGCGGCAGTGGCCATGACGAGGGTGACAAAGAAGTGTTTCAGATTGTTTCACGTTTTTTATTATTTGTTTGTATTTGTTTTTTTTTTCTTGGTTTTGTTCTATATTTTTTCTCGCTTTTTTCCTAATTTATTTTTTGTTCCTACTTTGAGGGGCCGCTTTCATAATTTCATAAAGCAGCAAGGAAATCGCATTAAATCACAGCTGGTTAAGTGGTGGGCAGAGAAAGATACAAAAACAGACAAAAAATTATAAACAAGCAAATTTAGAAGAGTAGCGTGGCAACTAACTGTTTATTGCGCGCGGGCGTCAAATAAATAAACCGGGGAACGCTTAAATTAGAAATGTGTGAAGAAACATTAAACGCAGAAGCGTGAGCGGCAGCAAATGGTCAGCAAGTGAGTGCACATTGTTGTTTTCTTCACTGACGTTATATGTGTGTATGTGTTCTTAAAAAAATACCAATTCAATGCGATAAACACTTAAAACACTTGAGTCACAGGTCATATCGATTGCAATTATAAGCCACGCGTGCCGCCGCCATAAACCACTCAATAGAAGTTGCAATAAAATCAATTGAAGAGGGGTTAATGTGATCAGCTTTTATTGCGTTTGCTTAGAGGAGCAGTTCACAAAGTTTTGGCTTGCGCAGGCTTTGGAGAACGGAGCGCCAATTTTCACCGCCGGATCTTAACACATTGAGTGCCAAGCGGATTTGAAGAAAATCCTCATCGTAGCCCAAATGGGTTTTTTATTAGGAAGCGATACGAAAGCAGTATTTCTAAGCGATTCTCGATCTGCTTTGTTGCTTAGTTAGTAGTTTATAATGGTGTTTACCTATTTTTGTGGGACATGGAACTACCGTTGTATGTTAAATATCATCGTAGTGCTAAGGAAATTATACCACATTTTTTGCATATATTAGCAATTCTAGAGAAATAAAAAATTGCAAATAACTTTGCATGAAAGCACACAACAAGCTCTAATGTAAAACAAGCCTTGTCGTACGTTTTCGTCCGATGTAGCGTCTCCTGAAATATTAGGTGTCGTACAAAAATTTTCAAAATGACCTGCAGTGCGTTAAATTATGAACGAGTGCGTCTATGTTGCATGCTTTCGCGCACTCTTTGGTGCTGGTTATTTATTATCTCTACGAATTTTTTAGTTGTTCATAAATTTAGCGAAGGTTTTTTGTTGGAAATAAAAGTTAGGTTAGGATTTTTGAGGATTTTTCTGTCAATATTTCTTCACACATACACACGTATGTCCATACATATATATACATACATACAGCTATGGTCAGACATTTAGCGCACTTTATATTATACTGATAAATAATGCAGTTACTTCTAAGAGAGTGCAAATTTTCCTAATTTTGTTTTCAGCATGATAAGAGTTATTTATGGGTCTCTTCAAATGCCCAAAAAATAATCGTTATAATTCTTTCGTTTTCGTTTTTGTTATTGCTTATTTTTTCTTGAGTTCTGTCTCAATTACGATGGACAACTATTTAGCGCACTTACACGTGTTTTTCTCTTACATGCGATCGGTTCGGCAAATAACTATTTTTTGTGGTGAATATTTAATTAATAACGTCTATTATTTAAATTTTTGCTAAAATGGCTAGAGGAAAGTGTTGTTCAGTTGAACAAAGAAAAATAATATGGAACCTTTACCAAACGGGGACCAATCAAGTGAAGATTTCCAGAATAGTGCATTGTTCAAGAAAAATGGTATACAATGCCATCAGAGATGTCAAGTCGGATGCTAATTTATTAAAACAAAAAAAAATTCGTAAAGCTCCGCCACGTAAAAGTTCCCCCCGTGAGGATCAAATAATTGTAAGGAAAAGTCGATCGGATCCTTTTATGTCTTCACGAACGATAGCGGCTGAAGTAAGGGCAGAATTAGGCTTAGTTGTGTCCAGTAAGCTCGTGCGAAGGCGTCTGAATGAAAATAAAATATTTGGCCGCATAAGCAGAAAAAAACCGCTGCTATCAAAAAAGAATATTAAAGCGCGTTTATCATTCGCGCGTAGGCACCTCTTCGAAAAGACAGAGTTTTGGAAACGAGTACTTTTTACGGATGAAACTAAAATAAACCGCATCGGTCCTGATGGAAAAACGTATGTACATCGTGAAAAGAAGCAGTAAACAAATCCACGGTACACAAAAAAGACGGTGAAGCATGGCGGTGGGAATTTAAAAGTTTGGGGGTCTTTTTCGTGGCGCGGGGTTGGGCCGTTGGTCAAGGTAGAAGGAAATATGGATAAGCATATGTATCTGAATATACTTAGAAATAATATGGAGCCATATTCTTTCGAGTTTATGCCAGTAAATTGGATATTTATGCACGACAACGATCCCAAACATACTGCGGGAGTGGTCAAAAACTGGCTTTCGCTGGAAAATATTACCCAGCACAAAGTGCGGATTTAAATCCAATCGAAAACTTGTGGAATGATGTGAAGACGATGGTTGGACAAAAAAAATTTAAAAATATCGATGAACTTTGGGAAGGTGTACAGGAAGCATGGAACTCTATTCCTTTGGACAGGTGCCAAAAGTTAATAGAGAGTTTACCACGCAGGTGTGAAGCAGTTATACAGAATAACGGCTATTCTACCAAATATTGATATGGTAAATAATAATAGTCAACAATCATTTCTCAATTCTTACAAATATTTCGTATTTTTTACAGAAATCAAAACTACGCTAAGTCTTTGTCCAAATCCCACTATGACCAAATAAGAATTACTTCTATTTTATTATATTTTTACTAGGGAAAACTGTCTACTTTAAGCTATTTTGTCTTATAATAAAGTGTTAAATATATTTAGTTAAAAAAACTGGATTTAATTTGGTTTCATATCATTTAATCGAGCATTATATTGACCATAGCTGTATATTGCGCGATTTTGAAGTCTGGCTTATTGAATTTACGTTTTTCGAAAAACTTTCAAATAAAATCTCCAAAAAAATTTTTTTTATTTAATTTGACATTTTTCACTCTAAACTTCAAGCTCAAAAAATTTTAAATTAATTAGGTTTAAGAACTTGATCTGATTTCTGGTGCTTGGAAGAATTTTTTTTTATAAACATTTCAAAATTATTTTTTGCAAAATTAAAAAACCTAAATTAAAAAAACAAAAAAAAAAATAAAAAAATAATTGTTATTATTATATAATTTTGTATTTTTTAATCACATGAAAGTAAAAACAAAAGTTTTCGAAACATAATTTGGAAAAAAATGTTTCTTTAATTTTGCAAAAAAATTTTTTGATTTAGCTGGCACGTTTTGATGGTTACAATTCGGTAGATACTTATTTTATATATATACATTGATGGACAAAAGTCACCGTCATTTAGTATCTAGAAGATTATAACATCTCCCGCGCCCAGAAGATAATGGAAACATAAAAAGTAGTATATTTAACGAAAACTATTAATTATTTAAATTCTGTTTCAGTTGAAACATAAGGCTAATTCAAGAAGTATTTATAAAAAAAATGGCATATAATGGTTGCTGTGTGCATTTCTGGTGGACAAAAGTCACCGTCATTTAATAAAGTACTTAATCAATTTAAGTGCTAATATTATTTTAGTACGATGTGTGTTTGCCGTTATTTTTGATGACAGCTTGCAATCGTTTCTGCATCGAATGAGCCAGTTTTTTGGTAACATCTGGGCTTATTTTCTGCCATTCCTGTAACAGCGTTTGCTTAAGCATATTTTTTGAGGTAACGTGATGCTCCCGAATGCGCCGATCCAAATTATCCCATAAATGCTCTATTGGATTCAGGTCAGGTGACTGTGGCGGAGTTTTCAGGTATGGGGAGTGTTGTACAAGACCCACAAACGAACTATTTCTGCGGTGTGCTTGGGGTCATTGTCATGTTGAAAATAATAGTCTGATTCAATGCCAAACTTTTGTGCACTTTTTTTGGAGATTTTCTTTAAGGATATTGTATATGCTTCTCTGTTAATGCATCGCCCTGCTTTCTCCACGTTAAAACACGTCCGTCTGATTTATATATGCAAAATTTACTTTCATCAGAGAAGATAACTTTTTCCCAGAAATCTATTTCCTTGCTTAAATGCTCTTTTGCGAAGAAAAGACGCTTCGTTTGGTTGACCTTGCTGATCTGTGGTTTTTTTCTGCATACTCTGGCGTTATAACCAGCGGAATTCAGCGCCCTGCGCACAGTACGTGGGTGAAAAAGTGTACCAGTGCTTTCCTTTATCGATGCAGCAATTTCTGTTGACGGAGTTTTTGGCTCTTTTTTAACTATTTTTATTATTTCACGCTTTTCACGTTCAGGTAGTGCCGGCGGTCGTCCACTCCTTGCCAAATATTTGCACTTTGGTTCATCTTTAAATCTTTTTATTATTCCAGTAATAGTGGTGCGTGGACGATTTACTAATGAGCATATCTCCCGAATGGTCTTGCTTTGATTGTTCGCATTTAAAATAATTTTTCTCTCTTCAATTGTGGTTTCTCTCCTTTTTTATTCATTTTTAACAATCACGCGGCGTCAGTAAAATTTTTTAATTAAGTACCGTTATAGAATGTATACAGATCAGTCTTAAAGCTACCATACTAAACGAACTCACTGAAAAAAGGAGCCAGATTGGCTTAAATTTTTGTTAAAATTATTTTAAAAGGCAAGCCAAGCTGACGTGACGGTGAATTTTGTCCTCCAAAAAGGTGACAAAAATATTTTATTTTTAATTTTTCCAAAAATGGGCTAGTAAGAGAAAGATATTTAAACTGAAATAGAAATCAAATAAATCATAGTTTTTGTTAAATATGCTACTTTTCATGTTTCCATTATATTATGGGCACGGGAGATGTTATAATCTTCTAGATACTAAATGACGGTGACTTTTGTCCATCTGTGTATATATATAACAGGCGCGTATACCCTTTTTTGGGTGTTTGGCCGAGCTCGTCCTCCTATTTGTGGTGTGCGTCTTGATGTTGTTCCACAAATGGAGAGACCTACAGTCTCAAGCCGACTCCGAACGGCAGATACTATATTTTAAGCGAAGCTTTTTCATGGCAGTAATACACTCGGAGGTTTGCCATTGCCTGCCGAGGGGCGACCGCTATTAGAAAAATGTTTTTCTTAATTTTGGTGCTTCACTGAGATTCGAACCAACGTTCTCTCTGTGAACTCCGATTGGTAGTCACGCACCAACCCATGCGGCTACGGCGGCCGCTTATTTTACTAGGGACATATTTTCAATTTTTTTCAAACTGTCAGTTTTATAATTGAGCAGGTACTTATTGCATTAGAGAAATACATTTTTTTTTTTAAATACCTTTTTTTGTCATTATGCTAATTTTCGTTAATGAATTGCTCAGACAGCTTGCTTAAAAATGAAAAAATCATAAAAGTATAAAGTTAAATCTCAAAATAATATTAAAAAATAATTCCAAAACTTCTAACACCATATTTAGAGCGAAACTATTGAATTGTGGTTCTCTTTAATTTAAAAAAATTTTGGGAATATTTTTTCGGTGCCGCTTTATTTCAACGTATTTCTAAGTTTTTTAATATATTTTTCATACACGCATACATATATACACAGTCGCATATTTACTTAAGCACAAAACATAAGGAATTAAATTTCTCCCACTTAAATTTGAATTCGAAATTATTACATGACTGTTAGCCCACGAATTGAGTTCGAGAAATTAGCAACTCACTTTCTTGCTTCGTTCTTAATTTCCTGCTATTTTGTTGCGATCATTGTTGTTATTGTAAGACACGTGTTTTACCGCCACAATACGCACAGATTTGTTTATTTACACGCCACTTTTTGCGTTACTAATTTTGCTATACAATATTTTCATAAAAATGAAATATTTTATTTGTTTATTTTGCGGTTAAAAAATTTTGTTTGTGGCCTGCGGCACTTCAACGGGCGTTTTCACACTTCAATAAGCACCGCATGTACACACACATGCACACATGTGGTTTCATATGTATTATTTGCTTATTTACGCGCTCACATATGTATGTACATATGTATGTGTACATACGTGTTGAAAAAATCTATATCTGTATGTCTGTATGCACGATTGCATGTTAATTTCAGCGAACACCAACAACCAGCTGGGTGCTGGCAAAATGCGTGATGCCAAATGATTAATTATTGCCAGTGCTTATGCCAAACGCATGCGAAGACATACTCACGCACACACACACATCCACACATGCTGAGCTACTTCTAAGCGCCTGCAAACATCTTATTCAGCTAAACAATTCGCGAGCGCAGCGATTGTGGCGCGCAAACACATACGAGACAGATATTAGCGCAGTGTGGTAAATGAGTACACCTACACACACACACACACACATACACATGCATATACACTCAGCCCTGTCTGCTTGGCTTGATACTAAGCATTTATGCGATTTACTTCAGCTGCTGATTACTACAATTGCTGGCCGCTGTTAGCTGTTGTTGTTATTGTAACTGCTGGTTGCCGCTCATCAGCATCATGGGTATCACCATCATCATCATCAGTGACAGCAGCCGCAACAACAGCCAGGCAGTCGCATCAAATATGGCTTGAGTTTGCGTAAAGTGATTGTGTGTTTGTGTGGATCTGTATACATACGTATGTATGTGTGTACTCGTATATGTGAGCGCGATGCTAGGCATCTTCATTTATGGCATCTAGTGCTTGCTGTGGGGCAGCTTTTGATTGCTTCAATAGCAGAAGATTT
The DNA here is from genome assembly GCF_028408465.1 of Anastrepha ludens. Classification (NCBI taxonomy): domain Eukaryota; kingdom Metazoa; phylum Arthropoda; class Insecta; order Diptera; family Tephritidae; genus Anastrepha; species Anastrepha ludens. The sequence continues at coordinate 111,127,676 of NC_071500.1, read as the reverse complement.
TCCAATGAAATCATCTACGAAATGTTAGGCATAGCAAAGCAATACACAGCTGTGGGATATTTATTCTAAAGGGGCTTTTGGAGCAGATATTCGTGTGCATACATGTATGTATATTCATGTTCCTGCATGCATACATACATATGTACATGTGTACCCCGAAGAGAAATTCTGAACTAGTGAGACAAATTTTCACAACCCTTTTTTCGAATTGTACACTGTCGAAAAAAGATGCAGATCATTTCCGTCTTCATCTGTCGAATTTGGTACTATTTCTAAATTAGTGAAAAAGGAATGTGCACCATACTGCTCTTATCTATAAAATTTATAATTAGTTCTAAACTTCAGAAAATATCAGTCATTATCTGTCGAATTTAGTACTGAACTTAAATTATAGAAAAAGTATGCTCCGCCTCCTATAAAAATTAGTACAAGTTCTAAACTCTAGAAAAAGAGATGCAGATCATGTCAGTCATCATAGAAAAAGGAGAGCGGTTCATACTACAGTGACTCACAGCTTATTTCGTGTGAGACAATATTTTTACTTCTCATTGAAAAATAAACAACAAAAATGCAATATAACAAAAAAAATTGTTTGCATTTTCTTCCTTATTCACTTCTTCGTGTAACGGGACAAAAACAAAATTCAAAAATATTATCAAAGAAGAAAATATATAGCAACAACAAAAGCTCTTGCAAAATCGTCGTCACAGCTTATTTTGCTTGTTTCAATTAACCGTTATTTAAGAGTAATACAAAACTTCAATTGACTTTTGATTTATTTTTTACTTGCTTAATATGCTATTAGAAATTATTTCACTTATTATTTTGGTGGCTATCAGGATGGGTCGACGCGCATCAATTGAAAGGCGTGAAATCGTGATTAAACACTATAAGGAGGGCAAAAACCAAAAGAAAATCGCTGAAATTGTTGAGCTGAGCCCTTCAACAGTCCAATATATTATACAGCGCTTCGTGCGCCCCATTTAGCTGCGGGAGCAGAAAAGTACCTTGGAAAAAAGAGCAACCCTGAAACCATCCGCAGAATTCTTCGGAACAACGATTTTCACGGTCGAACGGCTTGAAATAAGCCTTTTATAAGCGCAAAAAATAAAAAGGTTAGAATACAGTTCACAACGGAGTACCTTGGAAAGCCAGACTTATTCTGGGTTACGGTTATTTTCTCTGATAGGAGTAAATATAACCTATTTGGGTCTGACGGAAAGGTTTGCGTGTGGAGGAAACCAAATACGGAGCTCCAAACTCAAAATTTACGTGGTACTGTAAAGCACGGCGGTGGTCATGTGATGGTTTGGGGGTGCATATCGGCAGAAGGAGTTGGGAGCTTGCACTTCATTGAAGGGAATATGGACAAAATTCAATACCTAAATATTTTGAAAGCAAATTTACTTCAGAATGCGGAAAAATTGGGCATAAGAGAGAATTTCAGCTTCTATCAAGACAACGACCCAAAGCACAAGTCGGGTGTAGTGCAAGCATGGTTGATTTGGAATTGTCCACATGTGCTCCAAACGCCACCCCAATCACCAGATATAAATGTAATTGAAAATTTATGCCACCTGCTTGAAACAAAAATCAGACTTTATAATATATCCAACGTAAACGACCTAAAAGAGGCCCTAAAAACTGAATGGTATAAGATTTCCCCGGATTACACAAAAAAATTGGTGCTCCAAACGCCACCCCAATCACCAGATATAAATGTAATTGAAAATTTATGCCACCTGCTTGAAACAAAAATCAGACTTTATAATATATCCAACGTAAACGACCTAAAAGAGGCCCTAAAAACTGAATGGTATAAGATTTCCCCGGATTACACAAAAAAATTGGTTTCTTCGATGAATTCTCGTTTAAGAAGTGTGATAAAACAAAAAGGCTACCCAACAAAATATTAATTAGACTTTTTTTAATTTTTAGATAAGAATTGTTTATAAGTTTAGTATATACACGAAATAAGCTGTGACTTTGACTTTGTATGAATTTTGGTTTTTGTTATATTTTTTCTTATTTTGAAACATATTTCAAGTATTATTTTTGTTCCGTTGCACGAAGAAGTGAATAAAGAATAAAATGCAAAAAAACATTTTTTGTAATATTGCATTTTTGTTGTTTTTTTTTTCAGTGAGAAGTAAAAATTTTGTCTCACACGAAATAAGCTGTGAGTTACTGTAGTTCTTATCTAGAAAATTTAGTACTAGTTCTGCACAATCGAATTTAGTACTAAATTTACAGTGGAATTTATTACTACTTCACGTTTAACTAAAAAGAAGCAGAGTTTGCAAGTTCTCATCTGCCTAATACTGAGTACTAATTTAGTACTAATATTGGGAAAAGGGGCAATTGACTTTTTGTGGGACACCAGAATATCACCGTGCGAAATTCACCAATTTTCATATCGAAAGTAGAATGAATGTGAATAGCCATAGTTCTAAAGTCATTCCATGGACAGCAGATCGGTACTTGTATATTTTCTTGCAGGGTGGTAGACATGCACATACTTATGTCTATGAAGATGTTAGGGTGTTATAGAATTTTGTAGAGTTAAAAGATGTTGGCAGAACGGAGTGATTGGTTTAAGTGGAAGGAGATTCAAGTGAGGCCAGAAGAGATGAAAGAGGTCAGAAGAATTACTGTTTGTTTAAGATTCCGAAGTGGAAAAATTCGAAAAACTCAAAGCAGAAATTTCTACCCATAAAATCTTATTATTTTTAGTACATTTTTTTCGATATCTCTGTGCAATTTACCACATTTTGCTAGCTCTTTCGAATTTTGAAAACCACTTAATTTATTACAAATTTATATTGTTGTTACATTTCTTTAAAATTTTTCACAATTTTTTGGCTCATTTCTTCGAGCGCCTCTATAGCCAGTGATTTATTGCTTTCAAGAGTAGTATAAATTAAAATAACAATATGCATGTACGTATGTATGTATGTATATACAAATATTTTCCCGCTGGCAAAGGAAATACCAAAAATCAAATTGTCTTCATTGCTGTCAGTTTTGATGGCTCGTGGCTCCAAAAGCTCGACTAATCTGCATATGTATGTGTCTCAAATCTTTATTTTTTAGCAGAATGTGTGGTTGTTCTTATTTCTATTTATGCCATTCTTAGCATACGATTTATTTTTATGCCCAACTATCGTCGTAAATATTTTAAGCACTTACCAGTGAAGAAATTGAAATTAAATTTTGCTTGCTTTATATGGCAAATTAGCAATTTACGTACCTGCAAATGAAAAAGAATGTGAAATTTTATTAGTATTAATAAAATAATATTCAAAGAGTAACTTATTTCAGTTATTTAAGTACTAAAGCCATTTAGCTCTATTTTCACTATATACAGTTGAGGCTAAAAAGGTTAGTGATATTTGCCAATTGCTACTAAGAAGTCATTTTAAATAAATGTGAATGAAGCTATTCGCATATTGGAGCGTAAAGTGAAGTCACAAAGGCTGGTTTCATGCCAACCCCTTTCCCCTTTTTCCCCAATATTCGCGCCACCGAAGTTAGTTGCGCTTGTGTTCAGGGCGAGAGTTTCCCACTAAAAACGTAATCAAACAGCTACCACTAGATGAGTACCGCGAATGACCACTGAGTATCATTGCTGTACTTGTCATCAACAAATATGTAAAATCTGAACCAAAATAAACCACAAATACGATTTTTCGAAATATCTTGATACGAGCGCCATCTACGGGCTAATTTTTTTGGAAATAATTTATTTTCACCGATCCAACATTTGCTTTGATCATGTCAAATCGGACCATAAATACGATTTAATACATATTTCTTTGCCAGCGCCATCTGGTGAGCTTTATTTACATGAACAAAAAAGCCTATAACATAGTCAGAAAATTTCTCTACCTGACAGTCAAAGTTCCCTCAAATTCAATTCATCCGTTCCGGAGATTAACGCATACAAACATGCTCACGGATTCACATATTTTTTACTATAACTTTTGATAATATTTTCAATGTACAAAAACGATATTCTGCTGCGTTATTGAAGTGAAGGAAACGATAGCTTAGGGTTGCGACTAAAAGGCCTTATTGCTATCTTGAGATAAATTTTTGTTCGGTTTCCCTAAAAAACACCAAATAAATTTGAAATTGAAGCAGATTATTATATGTGCGTCCATAATGAATGGTCTTGAAATAACGACCCTCTCATGCTTGCCAGCAATTGCGCCGCCGAGCGCAGAAGGAACTGAAAGTGATTTCAATGTGATTTGAAGTTTGGAAGAAACTTTGCAACATGTGCTTGGTTGCTATAGGGATTACTTTTAAAAGAACAAAACACGTTTCTTTATTTTGCTCTTTACTTTTCATAACTCTTTGTGCCCAGCTTTGAATAATTCTGCTGGTAAGCCAAACAATTTAGTGGCTTTTTAGAGTGCATTCGTCGATCACCTGTATAAAAAAAAGAAAAAAAAAAATGGTGCGCACACTTCTGTTAGGTGTTTCGCCGAGCTCCTCCTTCAATTTATGGCGTGCGTCTTGATGAGGGATCTGCAGTTTTAAGCCGACTCAAAAGACACACTCTCGGAGGTTTGCCATTGCCTGCCGAGAAACGAACGCTGTTTGGAAAACCTTTTTCTATTTTTCGGTGTTTCATGCCCAAAGATTCGAACCTACGTATTTCCGAATGGCATTAACGCACCAGCCCATTCCTTAACGAAGAGCTTAAATGCTAAATATTGTTGGGTTTTAATTCTTAATTTTTTTTTTGCCGATCGGTATTGGGAAGTGAGTAGTTAAGTCTCTCAAATGTACTCTCGAGCGATTCATTAAAAGCCTCCCGTCTTTTATTCTCGCATTTACCATTTTTTGCTTAGCTGAACCTCGGGTTTTTGGCTATTAATCAAATAATCCTCCAAAGCGACAAACAGCAACTTGACTAACTTCATACGCTCCACTGCGAAAATATTACCCACACACGTTACATCCCCCACTTCTTATTGAAAGAAAAAATTGAAGTGTCCCCAAATTGTATTTTAATGCCAAACTTTGGCAACTAAATTAAAATTCACTCTAATCGGAGCATGAAAAGAAGGGATGTAAAGCAGAAAGTGACATAAAAATTTCGTTAGACAGATTTGAAGATTTTGATAAGAGCATCGAGCAATAACAACATTGGAGGCACAGCAATAAAGATAAATACTAATAACGAATACACTTAAAAGTCAAATGAATGGCAAACGCAGCAGCTCATCAAAATGCCAATGCATGCAGAGGAGGACGCACAGAAACTCTACACCCCGCAAATGTCAAGAAAAAAAGTAAAAACAACAACCAGTGCTGCTGCTGAGTGCTTGAGTTAAGCCGAAAATTTACATTTCTCTAGACAAGCGCCGAGTGTTGCGTGGCAAGCCAGCAGGATATGCTTACTTACACTCCAAGCAGCTGCAGGAAAGTGGTAAGTACACGCAGCAAACACATTAGCGATGCTAGCAGCAAGCAACATACCGGTATTGCGTCATGTGATGAGCGCTTGTTGGATGTAAGTGTATGAATGCAGCATAAGGGTGTGGTGAAATCAGTAGCTTTCTGTGGCATCATCATTATCCAGCATCGTAACAACTTATTTGTCGATGGCATCAAGGGAATCAAGGGAAGTCAGTCACTCAGCCAGACCAACAACCCCAATGCAAGTGAAATCCTTGATTGCCACATCAGCTAAGCGCCCCGCACACAGCCAAAGTGTTTCGTTGGAAATGTGCCACGATGACACAAATTTGCACACGTCTCAGTTGGCAAGACCAATTTAGCCCTCTGGAATTGTTGTTGGTATTGTTTAGGCGGCGGTTTCAAAACGCATGAATGCAAGGCAATTTAAACGCAAAAAGCTTTATTGAACGTGTTTGACAAACGAAAATAACCCCATCATTGTGAGGAAGTGATGGCGTAGCGCTGCGCCACTCAACGGATGGTTGGATAGGGGTAGAAGAGTGAAAGGATGTGTTCGCTTTTGCTACCCCTTCCTTTGAGCGCTTCCTCAATCGATTGCACGCTCATAGGTATCCGATGTAAAGACACGTTAATGCCTTGACAAACTCATTGTGCAGGATTTTGCTTGCTTTGTTTGTTTGCAACGTCGCTCGAGATGTGAAATTGTTGTGGTCCCAAAAAATTCGAGAAACGCACGTAATAACGTCAAGCGGGCACTTTAACGCAGCCTAAACAAAATATGTAAATCCCAAGACAAATGCTAGCAAACCTCATGTAAGTAAGTAGGAAAATAAAAGTGAGCGAAAATTGGCGAGACAGTGAGAGAAGGATGCTGAAAAGGATCAGTGGAAACAAGTGAAAAGTGATAAGGAAAAAGTATGTGTATATGTATAATTATGTGAGTATATGTGTGTATAATGCAAGTGGCAACACCTTAATTGGCAGTGAAAATTAAATTAAATTAAATTAAATAAATTAAAGCAAACAAAAAATGGAATATAATATAATAAATGGAAAAAACTGTATTAAAAAAAAATTAAATAAGTAAAATAAAATAATGCAAAATATTTACAAAAGAAATTAAATAAATTAAGTAAACTATATTAACAAAAAAAAAACATGTATATTAATTAAATTAAAATAATAAAATTAATTAAAGCATAATAAAATAAAAAAGAAAAGTCAAGAAAATACAATAATATACATATAAGAAAAAATAATAAATAATAAAATGAGGTAAATTAAATAAAGTAAACAAAAAAAAACATATTAAAATAACTTTAAATAAAACAATATACAATTAATTAAATATGAGAAAGAATAGATAAGTTAAACAAAAAAATTGAATAAAGTATAGTGAAATCAATTTTTTAAAAAGATATATATTAATAATTAAATAAAATAAAATGAAGTTAAATAATGGAAAAACAAACCCAACTAATTAAACAGTTTTTTCTTAAAGTTAATAAAACAAATTTAATGGGGAAATGCTTTAGATATTGGTGACTGAAGAAATATGAAGAGTAAAGGCTGGGAGGTTGGAAAAAATAATAAAAACAAAAAAATGAAATGAAAAAAATTAAATGAAATAAAAAAAATGTAAATAAAAAACATAAATAACAAAATTGAAGACTAGTAATAAGGAAAGCAAAGATCAATGGATTGGTTCGATAATTTTTTCAAAATATAAAACAATAAGTGGAAATATAATAAACTAAAATAAAAAAATGTAAACCAAAAAAAAACAAAAAAAAAAAAAAAAAAAAAAAATTGGAGCTAAACATTTTTTTTTGGAATATTAATTAAATAAAGTAAAGGGAAAAACGCTTATTTATATTGATGAGTAGAGTAATAAGAAAAGATATGACCAATCAATGGCAAAAGAAAAAATAGTAAATAAAGAAAAAGTATTAAATAAAAATATATCAACTGTGTTTCTTAATTAGGTTCTATCACCCTTCAGCAGGATAAAAGAATTCGCTACCCTCATTTTGTTTACTAAGCCAACCAAGTTAGCGCTGATATTTTTGCCTCTCTGGCTCAGCTTGCCACCTTTTTTTGTCTACTTCTCCCGGCGTTAAAGGCTAAGAAAGGATGTTCGCTTCAGTTTGGAGCCAAACACATCAGTGGTCACTATTGGTTACCTTGCCAAGCTTTAGCACCCGAAGTTTGAAATCTGATGTTACAGTCCATAAATCGGCTTAACTGTCCAAAGAAAGCTCTGAGCCAGGTGCGATTTCTGTGCCAGTAGCACTACAATACGGCGACACGGCTAGAGAAGTCATTGAATATCAACGCCGTATGACCTTCTCGCCCTCCATCTATCATAAGAATCTCTGGCCAAAACTTGGACTAAATGCGCCCTCTGTTTTGGAGACTTTTTTAGTACTGTATCTTCCGCTCAAATCGACTCGTATTCAACTGCCCCTGATAGGGAGAACCTAGGCATTCATCTGTCACCAAAATGTAGTTCGGTTAAAAAAAAAATTAATTAAACAGAACGGAAGTATTTAATTTTTTATGGAAAACTAAAGAGAGAGACCTATAGAAATGTACAAAAAACAAAAATAGTAATTTAAATTATAATAAAAATTAAAAAAAAAAAGTAGTATTTTTTACGCTTCTGCTACCATCCGATTGCCTAGCCGAATCTTGCCGTTTCGAAACCTCCCTTACAAGGTTTTGTACACCTCTTCTAAAAGCAACCCCATCCTACCACAACCACTTTCCCTCTCGTCTATCTGTCTGCCCCACTGGAGCACTTTATCTGCATATTTATGTTTGTGCAGACGTGCAGCGATTGTCAACGGCTGGCGACGTCGCGCCACATGCGTGCGCGCCTGAAATTGTGCAGCCATATATTTTATTTTATTTATTTTTTCTAAAATAAATTGCACAAAGTAAAAATTGCTCAGCAGGGAAATAAGGTGACGGCGGCAATAATAACAATGTGTTAAAAGCGAAAGAGCGGCGTGAAAAAAGAAAAACAAACGAAGCAAAGCTGCCAGACTACACACTTGTTGTTGCCAGACAACAGCGGCAACGGCAGAGGCGTTAGCACTCCCGAAGGGAGCTTAAGTTTTGGAAACAGCGAAATTGTGTGTGGTGAGATATTCCAAAAAACAAAAAAACAGAGTGTATGTCTGCCAGCAGCCGAAAAGGAAATGCCGCACATTGCAAATCAAACGAAAATCCTTACGCCAGTATAACTTAAAACACATATTTGCTATTGGCTCGATGAGCTTCAAGTTGTTTACACAGGCGCATAATGAACGCCCACAGTACCGCTGTGCTGACTCGCCGACTGTCTGCGTCACTACTTGCCACAAGTGCTGTTTACCCAAAAACAAATTTACGATTTTTTTCTTTTTATTTCATTTTATTTCATCGTCGCTTTACTCTGCATGCTTCTTCTTTCCTTTCCCACTTGTGCACCATAAATATTCACCTGCTTTTCCTTTTACCTGCTCTTCCTTTGCTAATTCTCATGCTCGTTTCCAATTTTTTTGCTTTCGTTTGCCAGTGAAGTGCCTGTGATTGTTCTGCCGGCAAGCAAATATTGCAAAAGTAAAACGGATGCCGCCATATTGGCTATTATTTGTTTTTCTTTTCTTTTCAACACACTTTTCGTCAGGCTTTTTCGAAAGCCATGCATGCCACCCACTTTTCACCGGTCGTCCATTACAGCAGCATCCACTGTATCTTGCCTTCGAATTCAACTTGCACTGAAGCTTCGCTTTTTGCGTAATCTCTGCCGTCTCATAAGGCCGCAATGTAGGCCTGCCGCACACGTCGCTACTTATTACCGCATACGAGTTTGCAAAGATTTTGGTACTGCCGCAGAGTTGCCAGTCAGCAGCAGGCAGGCCACTCATTGTACACAAAGTTGTTTGTTTCGATTGTTTTTATTGCATGCTCTGCTGCCATTGTTTACATTTTTCTCTGTCATTGTTGCTGTGCGCCACACCCACTCCCACTACCTTCACCGCGTGCCGCTTGCCGCACTCAGATCGCTTGTCGAGACGCACCATTAGTCTTCGAAAATGGCTTAGAGCAAAATTTACATTATTAAGCTTTACTTTACTTTTCGTTTGTTTTTCTTTCGCTTACCATGGCCGAGCTGCGCTCTCTCTTTCTCTACGCCCTCTCCACCCGCGCTCATTGCACTGTCTTACTGCCAGTCAACACTTAAACCAAATAAAATGGCTTGGCAATGCCTGGCTGTGCTTTACCAATATCGCCTAATGTAAACATTGCCTTTCAAGAATTTTGAAATGCTCAGCACGAAAGAAAAAAAACGCAGTAGGGAAAACGAATTGCTTGCCAGGTGAGTGCAAGCGAGATGAATCCGTAAATCGCTGCTTTACAAATGTTAAGTCAGCAGCAATGGCTTTCAAAATCGAAGCATCTTAAATATTTAACTTTTCTCGCAATTGGAAGTGGGCGTGGGAGCGCTACTGCTGTTCAAGTGTACTTAACGTCTTAAAAGCATAAGTCAGCGAAAGTTTGCTTTAATGAATTTGTCCAAGTTTTCTCATCTCGCAGCACCAATTTTTTTTCTTTTTTTTGGCGAAATGTAAATATTTTGACAATTTAATGATTTTCATTTTGTACCAGCACCGATTCTTTCTTTACCTTTTACTTGCTTGGCACCTGCACCTGCGGGCCTTTGCAGGCTGCGCCGTGTCGTGCTTGGTGTGGCGCCGCTTATGAGTAATCAAAAAGTATGTTTGTAGAAGCTTAGCACTTAAGCGAGCATATGTAATTAGATGTGTAATTTGTGTTTGACTTATGTAGTTTTATCCCCTGACAGGGTTGTTTTTGAGCAGTGTCAATAAATTTAAAATTGGGAAAAGTCGAAATTGCAGAAGAAAGTTAAATTGATTTCAAGTTAGCTTTTTAGAAATATTTTTTTTTTTCTAAACCGGACGTGAATGTGCTGGAAGTGAATGGATGGAGGCAGCCAGAAAGGACGGGTTTCCAGTCTCCGATTCTTCGTAGCTGGGAGCCGGAAAGGTCTAGTTTCCAGTCCTCCTTAAAGCTCCCGTTATCCCGCATGCCGATTGTGCAAGATTCTGTTTTTTCGAGTGTGATAAATGTGGTTGGAAGGAGCTGAAAAGGACGAGTTTCCAGGCTGCGATTTTTCGTACCCAGAAGCCGAAAAGGCCTAGTTCAGAGTTTCTCTTGAAACTTCCTTTATCTCTCCTGACAATGAGGCCGTACTGAAAGCCAGAATGACCGAGATTCTGTTGCCTTCGTGGACGAACCCTCGTGTGAGATGAGACAATTAAGATAAAGAGTGGGACTTGAAGATGTCTTTTTCTCAATTTTGGGATAATAAGCTATACATTAGTTATTTAAATTCAAAATAGCTGCGAATTTTAGGCGACCCCAAAGCCTTACAAATGTACCTTGCCAATCGGGTTCACCTTCCTTGCCCATTGTCAACTCATTAAAAACTGTACAGAGAATTCGCCGAATTTAAATCTCCCCGTACTGTCGAAAGCTATTACTAACATGAGGAAATGCTCCAATGATAGGTGTTAGGTTTAGATAGAGAATAGGCTGGCTGCACAGCTAAGTAACGATCAGTTGATATATACAGCGTAGCTACCATTCAGAAGTACGTAGGTTCGATTCTCCGTGCACGAAACACCAAACTGATAGAAAAAGTTTTTTCTAATAGCTGCCGCCCCTCGGCAGGCAATGGCAAACTTCCGCGGGGAATTTTTCCTATGAGAAAGCTTCTCATAAAAAATATCTGCTGTCAGCTTATAACTGTAGGTTCCTTCATTTGTGGACGCACCTAAGGTGACTTAATCTCCCATTGCAAGTTCCCTGCGCGGGAGAATCCGCAGCCCAAATCAAATCATAATGATCCAATGTTCCCAGCTCCTTACTCCCCTGCTAGCTTGACAGGTGGTAAGGCAACGAGTAAATTGCTGCCTTTAAAAATCCTCTCGTAAATCCCATGGCGACATGGCAATAATGATCGATTACAAGGTTTGGTTACTAGAGCCAATTAATAGTTTGATGTTGGCCATACATTCTGAACTCTCAACGCCGTAGAAAGATGTGGCCTAATTTCAATCTTGGGAGGGAGTTTTTAGTTAAATAATTCGATACCCTGTTATAAGTATTAACAAAAGGTGTTACCCTGCTGGGTACACGTTGCAAAATGAGGTCCTAAGTGAGCTGTTTAGGAGGGGAAAATAAATTAATAAATTATTTTAAAATAGAACTTAAAGCAAATGGGCTTTGGCTGAACACAGAGATAAACTATTCGGGCAACTCTTCCAAGAAAATTACTTTTTAAGGTTAGGTAGTGTAGTAGTGAAGCCGTTTGTTGGTTTACTAATGACCCCCTGCCGTTTGGATTCACTCAAGTGGCAATATTTGGCTGTCAGAGACAAAGTGACTGAAAAGTGTCACTAATACGGCCTTAGATGGATACAAATAAACACCCAGAATTGTTTTAAATAATTTCGATTAATATGACGCCTTGTCAAGAAGCGTAAAGAATTTATTCATTATTTATTAATTATTATTTGCCTCTACATAATTTATTGCTAAAGAAGTAGAAGCTGTTTTGGAAATATTCTCTTCTATGTCACAAAATAATATGCAACTGTCACAACCCTTGGCTCGAAACTAAATATTTAATATGCAAAATGCCGCAAATAACTGGAAATTGTTGATAGTATTTGACAGCAGTGTTAATATTAGAGAATTTCTCTGAGAAAACTTTACAAACTCAACCCCCTCGCTTAACTTATAAACACTGCTTAAAAATAGAACACTTCGCTGTCCACAAAGTTTTCAGAACTTAACTTTAAATGCTCGCTGATTACTACATTTTATGGCTCAAAATGATAATACTTGCTATTATAGGCAATATTTCCTTGAATTCAAACTCTCAAATACCACGAAATTCTAGAATTTCCTAGAATTACGAGTATACATGGAGCTCTGCCCTCGCTTTGTGCCGCGTTGACATGCATATCAGCGCTTTGACAGTTATAAATTAGGGCGCGCAAATGGCATACATAAATCGGAATCGCACTCACACACACACGAGTTCATATGCATTTACCTTCTTAGATTTCAGGCACGCTTTGATTTCCCCACCCTCTCAGTAGTCACAAGTTGGGGCAAAGGAGAGTGCTTGAAATGAGTAAACAATATTTTTGCATTACTCAAAGCCTCTGTCAGAGACACAAGTGCAATAAAAACAACAAGCAGGCTGTCAGCGACCTTAAAGTTAAGTAAAATATGGCAAATATACTACGAAAGGTGAAAGGTTGCAAGTGTGGTGAGTGTATAAACAAAGAAAAAGGTGAATAAGAACTGTCAACATTTGTCACGCTAAGCAAATTTCGCTTTCAATGTCACCTCAAGGCGAAATAGACTGAAAAAGTTGTGCAGTTAAGCAGGAGAAAATACAACGCTTTGCAAGAATGCATGCAAGAACGCAATAATAGCAACAACAGCAATAAAAATAATGAGAAATAGAAAGAAAAAATAGCCAAGGGTAGATGCATTAGGAAACTACGAGTAATGAATGGAGTAGAAAATATTGTAGAAAATACTGGAAATTGCAAAAGCATAAATAAGTTGAGACAGGCGAAGTGCAGGTAGGTGCATTGCACACATGCACGGGAATAGGAGGTGAGGTCTGTACAGGATACCAGTATTTAAAAAGCGAACCGGTCAAGAACGAAGTAAAGCTAGGCAAAGGTATTTACTAAATAAACTTTTACATGCAAATGTGGAGAGAAGTTAAATTGCAGCAGTAAAGAGTGGGGAGAGTGGAAAAGTACAAGGTAAGCAGGTAATCGATAGAAATACTTAAAGTTTCAAAAGAAACGGCAGAAAGTTATTGAAAGTTGTATTGCCAGAAAAAAATCTGTGAAGCACTGGGGTGAAGATGGAAATACAAAAAGGTGAGTAAGATTTAATGTAAAAGTATTGGTATGAGTCAGTATAGGAGGGCTGCGTATTAAAAAAGCAAAAGAGTAGTAAGAAATCAGAGTAGTGCCAGGAAGCATAACACAAGAGAGTTTCAGGAAACATGTAAGGAAACTGCAGACATTTTTAAAGAAAAGGCACATTTGTCAGTAGTGGTGAGTTAAGTGTAACATATTTTAAGAAGCAGCAGAAGGGTAAGTACTGACGAAGTGACAACAAAGAAATCAAGGTAAACCAAAAAGTAAGTATACGAACAGTAACAGGTAAGTAAACGGATTATTTATATTTATAATATATATAAATGAATATTATTTATATTGGTATATAGTGCAACTGAGGCAGAAAAGTGATAAAAGCGGAAGAGAACAAAGTACGCGCTATCTAAAATTATGTATATATGACTGATAGAGGTAGGTAGGAGAAATGGTTGAAGTACCATTCTGACATTCCCCAATTCCCCCAATTCTGACATTCCCCCATTCCAAAGCTTCGTTTTGACACCATTATGAGACCTCCAAAAGGCAGATATCTACAGCTAGCCAGAACTATTGATGTAACGGAGACGGTTGATGGGATTTATGTCGGGGCACTGGTCCAGGCTGTCGAAGACCTTAATTGTCTAGCAGCCAAACCTGGACCTTTACAGGAAAAAGTATCCAACAATCTCTTTCTCTGAAAGGTCTACACAACTTCTGCAATGGGTGTTAAATGGTCAACCTAGGTACACAGGTTCGATTTTGGAAATTGCATGGCGTTGAGTTCCCAGGACTTTGTGAGTTCTCCGTATATTTTACTGGGGCCACAGGGTTTCTGAAATAGCACATAAAGAAATAGAGCTCCATCTTTTCTGCGCTTTCTTAAGAAATATGTTGTGCGATTCCATTTTAACAAGAGTCAGTAGAATGCCTGACGGACAGAAGTACGACGAGAAAAAATAATGAAATGAAGAAATAGATAAATAAGTAAATGAGTAAAAAAAATAAATGGAGATATAAATAAATGACAAGAAAAAAGGAACAGATAAGAAAAAAAAATGCAAAAATTGCCAAAGAACTATCTTAAGATTTCACACCACTGAGCTTATTTTTTGGTGCTATTTGAGATAGTCGATCCACGCGAAAAATCCTGCAACTACTACACCTGTAGACACAGCATTGAGGCACGAATAGTGGCGTTTGAACTCAAATATTCTAAAAAAATAAAAAGTGTTGCCCACGGGTGACGCAACCCAGACGTCTTTGCGCTCTTCTTAGACCTGAGATAAACTTCCATCGATAAAGCGAATAAATTTACTACCAATCAAAAAAGTTTTATTTTCCTCAAAGTAAACTTTATGCTTTCTATTGCATTTCAATTTATAAGCCTACAACTCAGAAACACCCTTTATATAAAAAATGTATGTGCGGAAAAAATATTAAAGCACACGAAAAGTAAGTAATGGAAAGGGTAGAGGAAGATTCACTTGAGCAGAAATTCATTTAAATCAAATCCATCAATCAAGTAGCAAGCAGAAAAAGGGCGAAAAGTGAAAAAAGTAACCAATACAAAAAAAACTAAAATCCTTCCAACTACAAATAGGGTGGGTGGGAAATTTCTAGTTTGAAGGAGAAGTGTAAAAGCAGGTACATCGACAGGAAAGCGTCAATCCTAGACCTGCTCTGAATACTTTGCAAGCAAAAATGTGTTGCATGTAACACTACAGAGTAGCCTTGTGCCCAAAACATAATTTGCCACAACTAGATAACACAGCAAAAAGTGCAAAAAATGCACGAAAAACGACGTTTGCTTGATGAATGCACTTACATCAGAAACATAGCAATCAGAAGCCAATGCCTGCCACCGCTTACCTTTATGCTGTTGCGGCATGTTGTGAAAATTGCCTGCAAATTGTTGACGGCATAAAAATCAAAAACCTTACTAACAGACACTTTTCAACAGGCTGATTGACATGCTATGCACTGCTATGTATACTATGCATGTTATGTATGCTATGCATGCTATGTCTGCTGTGTATATTATGTGATGCTATGCAAGCTACGTAAGTTAGAAAGTAGCTGTGAAGCGCTGTGCAGTCATGTTTTCCAAGGCAGTTACCACTGCAGTTTACTTGCAACTACCCCGACACCCTGCACGCCTACAAATGTACATGCCGAAAACTTAAGCGTTGCATAGCTGTTGTTGCTATTTGCAGAACAGAAATCAAAATTGTAATAGACTTGTGGAAGTCAAGAAGTTGGCAAATACCGTAAACGAAATGAAATCTGGGTGAAGATGAGAGTTGTATGTATGCGCTTCACACACACGTACTTACATATAGCCGTGTAATACGATGTCGACCGTGTGTGTGGTCAACATCAGTGAAGTGTGCATGAGTAGCAGAAATGACTGACAATGTTGTTTGCGCTACCGAAATTGCCAGCACTTGTGCAACACTTACAGCCGCAACCGAGTTGCTATTCTGCTAAGGAACCATTAATAGGCGCTGTTTGCTTGCCACTCATTCAACACACATGAGGCACGACTAGCAAACTTGTTGACGGACTACCGACTGCCGACTTACACTGCAACATGCAACACTTGACGGGCATACCATGAATGAATGTTGCAACCGCCCGCCCACGAAAAGAAAAAAAAAAAGAGTAATAAAAAAATATTACTCAACTAAAATGCGCCATCTAAGGAAATGGCAACAGTTTGCTGCCAAAATGGGCGGCATATAGTGGGCATTTAATGCGCCACCACCGACCAAGGAATGTTGGCTAACAACTACAGAGTCAGCACGGAGCCACTTTCTTGGCCCCTACAGTACTTTCTTAGTAATAATGATGTCGTTGTGCTCGAGCTGCTCTGCATGCCTTCTGCGCATTGCCTTTAGTTCGGTTTCGTGACAAAGTAAAATTTTCTTCTTCACTGCCACGAGTTGCAAATTATCGCAATGACGGTGTGTTTGGCTAATGGTAAGTAGTAGTTGTGGTGGTAGTAGTGGCATGTATTAGTGGTGATGGAAAAAACGCAGAATAGGTAGCCATGAAATGGCACTAACCGAAGTGGCGCTGTGCTCAATGGGAAGTGGGGAACGAACCGAAAAAGAGTGTAGGACATAAGAAGCACACAAGCACGTATTTACATATGTATGAGTGTATATCTATGTAGGTGTAATCCCAGCTGAAATGCGCACCATTTGCTAAAATATATGTTGTTGTTGCGAAAAAGTGTGTCATGCTAATGCTAAGGCATCTAGAATAGTACTTTCACTCTGACGGCCATTTTTGCACAAAGTTTAAGGAGTACAATTGCAGCAGGAACTCTCACTGCAGTCTCTCATCAGTTAACTATTTAATGTCAGGAGTCACATTTCTTCAAGCTGTTCAAGAAGTGGCAGAAAGCAGTAAAAGGTCACAGAAAGTCTTGTAAATAACAGAATCTGAAACTGGAGCGCGTTCGCAATCTCAATCTCATAGGAAACATGTATTAGTGTAACCTCTTTGGATAGCTTTTCGAAGTTGAGCCATGTTGAATGGTGGTGAGATATACAGGGTCCGCCATATAACTTTACGGAATTAAAAATGCTATAAAAAAGAAACTACTCAATATTTTTCCAAACTGTTTTTTTTATTTTGAAGTACAATCCTTCCGGTTAATGATGGAACACAACTTCATTCATATGGCTGCCTCGGCTAGCCATGCACCATCCCATACGATCGGTCCAATTTTTCAACACATTTTCGATTGTATGCGGCTGTATTTCAGCTATGACATCGCGTATGTTGGTCTTCAGTGCATCAATTGTTGCTAGTTTGTTGGCATAACACTGGTCTTGGACGGCACCCCAAAGATAATAATCCAACGGCGTCAAATCGCAGCTCCGAGGCGGCCAAACGATATCAGAATTTCGGCTGATAATGCGAAAGTAACGCACATACGCTTCATTCGGTGCTTTTCTTCTTCCCATTGCCGTGTGTAATTTTCGTACACATTCTGCAACATTACCATGATTTTCAAAGTAATGTCGCAATATTTCCCAGCGTTCTTTGAGCGTATACACAACCATTTTCGTTCAGCGGAAGAATAAAACTAATTTTCTGTCAAATCAGATGACAGCTAAGTGTTACCATTCTTCAAATAATACCTAGTTCAAATCCGTAACGATAGATGGCGGACCCTAAACATATGGGATCACAAAGGGTGAATTTTTACCAAAAAATTCATATAAACTCAACGAAAATAGGGTACAGGAGATATGACCTCGGCTTCGTTGGCTGGGTCGTGTCGTCCGAATGTTGCGGTACCAGTTTGTGGTACCAGAGGAAGGGGAAGGCCTCCTCTGCGTTGGAAAGATCAGGTGGAGAAGGGCTTGGCTCCACTAGCGTCTATAGCTGGCGCTGGTTAACACAAGAAAGAAACGGCTGGTGGGCTTTGTTAAACTCGGCTAAAATCGAGTAAGCGGTTATCGCGCCAATCAGGAAGAAGAAGAGGGTATGGATCAGGTAAGGATGGCATGAATTGATGTAGTAAATGGTGGGCTCTGTTCTGACTACGGTGGTTGATGCCATCCAGATTTTCGAAGTCATAGTAGGATATTGCGTTGAGGGGGAAAGAGAAAATGCATAAATGGGCATCCTTCTCCTCCAAAAGACTTA
Organism: Anastrepha ludens; assembly: GCF_028408465.1. NCBI lineage: Eukaryota > Metazoa > Arthropoda > Insecta > Diptera > Tephritidae > Anastrepha > Anastrepha ludens. Next base: position 111,109,596 of record NC_071500.1, on the reverse strand, counting down.
ATAGTGGTATGGGGATCTCACCTCTAAGGAGGAAGTCGGCGGGACTTTAATGATCGCCACTGCAGATATATTAAGATTTAATAGAGCGAGGACTGCCTTGTGAGTATAACATTCCCATCAGAGGTTGATTACACTAAGTGTTAATTCGCAACACTTCATGGCTAAATGTCTCCGCGCGAGTCCTGCGCGTCAATACACTTTACATGGACAGAGATGTTTAAACGACATACTAACCTACCATCTAATTAGAAGACGAGCCGATAGTATGTTGCTGGCTCCAAAGCAAGTGACCCTGGATGCAGAGAGAGTTGAAAAGGCAGTCTTTATCAGAACGATTGCTTGGATCTTCTCTGTCTCCGATGAAGTGCTACCGCAGTTCAGGGGCAGAAGATATATACAAGAGAGGAAACGAAGGGATAGTTTTAGTGGCACACCACTCACGTAGGGACGATGGTCTTTATATGTTGTAAAGGAATTTTAAACTTTCTGCCACAAAAAAAAAACTTATACTAATTCATACTCAAAGTCGATGTTGCCTAATTTCGCTGCGGTAAACTGAAGTTTCGGTTTATTGAAGAGTCTTTTCTATTCGGTTCATAAGGGTCTATTAACCGATTCAAGAAAGATTAGGGAGTTGATGATGATCAATAAGCTCTTATGATTTTAAGGTCAGGGCAAGCAGGGTGGCAGTTTCGTGGTTAGTATTGCAGTCAAAGACGGAGTTGAAATAATCGATTGAACAAAAGCCAATTACTCAACTATGCTCAGGAGGGCATTTGGATGATTAGTACAAAGATCTCTTTTTGGATCAACTAAAACAAATTGGATTAAAGTATATAAAAGGAACAATTTCTAAAGCTAAGCGGATTGGGCCTTTAGGTCTGCATTTCCATCACAGGTGAGACTAAACAAAGAGTGTTAAGACTTCTGCATAGAAGGTTATGTTAGGAGGTTCATTGTTCACAAGTACTTGGACGAGTACTCTTTACAATTCGAACTCGATTCGAATGGAGGAGCCCACAGTTTTGGGCCTCCTCCAAATGGCAAACGCTTGTAGGATAAGCGTTTTAGCGGCCCAGCCATTGTTGATGTTTTTGTGCATAAGTACTAATTTGGCTACTTGTTTAACGTGTACGTTTCAAAGCAAGTGTGATTTTTTGTAGTTGACACTGTTGCGGTTGTTATACGAATGTGACATTTAATTACTTGTTGTTGGTTTTTGATATGTCAAATATTCACCAGGGAATTGGTTAAATACTTTACATAGACAACATTGTGCCCATGCATGCATTTTGTTGTTGTTGTTGTTTTTGCTTTGATATTATCTCTGCGGTCACGCTACAAAGCGCTTTCATAGGCTGTTAAAGTGTTGCAACAGACGCTAATTGAAAGCAACAAAGTCAAGCTGTAATTAAATTAGACGTTAAAAAAATTTTTGTGGGAAATATCAATGCTTGTCACCTTTCTACAATACAAAAAATATTGTCCGATGCTTTTCGAATGGAAGAAAATGCGTGACACTGTCAGCGAAAAAAATTGTCGCTTTATTGCACATACACAAATTATGATAAAAATAATAATAATTTATTTATTATTATTAATTCAAATTTTGTTGAAAATTTTTAGAAATTTTACTAGTTTTCCGTTTTTCAGGGAATTTGAAAAACGATTCGCAAATGTCGCTCACCTCTTTTATTGCCCATGAGTGTACTTATATATTGAAAAAAAAAAAAAAATATTTGTTCCAAATATAAATTCATTCTCTTACCACAAACACCCGCATTATCACTTTTCTTCATTCCATGTAAATATGTGCATACACGCGCACACACATAAATGTAATATTTACTTAGCTGCCTTTGCTTTGTGGCATATTCCCATTGCAAAGCTCTGATAAGCGTACATGCACTTGCTTTAAATGCTTATTTGCTCGCGTTTATTGTATTCCTTTTTATTTACTCCTTTTTTACTCTTTTTGTGTTCTTGTTATGCTCGTATGTAAATATGTTTGTTTGCTTGTTTCTTGTAATTGTCAATAATGTTAATGAATTTTATGACAGCTGTCATTTAGGCTGACAATGCACACAATTCAGCGCGGTATACCCTTAAACATATGCATACATGCACTCATACATATGCACGCACACTCACACAAATGAGCTTTGATATTCCAATTACTTTTTTAAACACCTTACCTACGCTGGGAAATATTGAGCTTGAATGACAAATTAACGCGGCGCTTTCGTTGGATTTGTTTGTTTATTTGAATGTTTACTTTAATTTGGGATACATACATACATACGTATACATGAGTCTGTGTATGTAAAAATGTAGGTGCATATTTTCGATTGTGAGGAGGTCGCAGTTTTTGTTTTTGCTTAACAACAACTTTTTCTGTTTGCTTACTTAAGGCGGCCTTCCAATTCGTATGTTAGCATGCTTCTTTTTATGTGGGTTATAATGGGTGAAATTACTTTCGGTGTTTACTTTGCAGGTGCTTGAAATTGTGTGATAGGTACTTGGTATGAGACTTGGCACTTTAATACTTCTTTTATTGGTTAAACAAATAAATCAAAGGTAATTACTTTATTAATTACCCTTTTTCCCTTCTGTTTCTTTTCCTTTTTCTTTTTCGTTTTTACATTCGTTCTTTGTTCATTTTTGTTTTTTTTTTTTTCATTTACTTCGTTTTTCTATGCCTTTCCTTTTTGTTTTCATTGCTTCCTTCGCTTTTCCTCCCCTTCATTTTCCTTTCTTCACTTACTTTTCAGTTTCTATCCCTTCCTTTCCTTTCCTTTCCTTTCCTTTCCTTTCCTTTCCTTTCCTTACCTTACCTTACCTTTCCTTTCCTTTCCTTTCCTTTCATTTTCTTTCCTTTTCTTTCCTTTCCTTTCCTTTCCTTTCCTTTCCTTTCCTTTCCTTTCCTTTCCTTTCCTTTCCTTTCCTTTCCTTTCCTTTCCTTTCCTTTCCTTTCCTTTCCTTTCCTTTCCTTTCCTTTCCTTTCCTTTCCTTTCCTTTCCTTTCCTTTCCTTTCCTTTCCTTTCCTTTCCTTTCCTTTCCTTTCCTTTCCTTTCCTTTCCTTTTCTTTCCTTTTCTTTCCTTTTCTTTCCTTTTCTTTCCTTTCCTTTCCTTTCCTTTCCTTTCCTTTCCTTTCCTTTCCTTTCCTTTCCTTTCCTTTCCTTTCCTTTCCTTTCCTTTCCTTTTCCTTTCCTTTCCTTTCCTTTCCTTTCCTTTCCTTTTCTTTTCTTTCCTTTCCTTTCCTTTCCTTTCATTCTCTTTCCTTTTCTTTCCTTTCCTTTCCTTTCCTTTCCTTTCCTTTCCTTTTCCTTTCCTTTCCTTTCCTTTCCTTTCCTTTCCTTTTCTTTCCTTTCCTTTCCTTTCCTTTCCTGCCCGCTCCTTTTCTTTTTTTCATTTCTTTTTCTTGTTTTCCTTTCCTTTCTTTCCTTCCTTTCAGGTCCTTTAGTTTTATTGCGTTTCCTCTCCTTTATTTTGTTTTCTGTCTTTGCTTTTTCTCTCTTTCTATTTTTTACTAACTATTCCTGGTTTTTTCTTTCTCGAAAACAAAACCTCTGTGTAAATTGGGACTGAGTGTCTGTAAAGCCTACACATCCCATCGCTTAATCGTCTTAAAGATTCATAAATCTCCAGCCAAAATCTCTCTGTCGAATGTTCCAAGACCAATTTTAGCGGACAATGCCATCATGGAGCGTTCTACAATAAAGGACCGGAACCCTCTGGGAGTCTTATAAGGTGTCGCTTTATTTATCGATTCATAATTTATCAACAGCCTACACAATTCATAGTAGCCCTTCAAAGTAACCTTCTTACCTCGGTTGAATTTGAAGACTGATATTATTAGCGGTGTTGGTGCTTATTCCCTAGTAAGCGAAGTTAACCGCTACATAAAAAAATTAAAATTAACAACGGAGACTTTTGATGGCAAATGTGCTGACAGGAGATACTACCTCGTAATGGTCTCGTACACTTTCAGGTACTTTCTTCGTCTAGTCAAATTGTGTGAAATAACCTCAAAATGCCAGAGCCTTCAAAAAATTAATTCTACCGGAGAGTGCAACAATGTGTTGGAAAAGTGTTTTTGTAATTTTCTCTGCGCCTGCTGCTGACAAAACTACAATTTTATTTATGTGACTTAAAGTTCAAGTATTCCAGAATGTGTAAAAATATGTACATATTTGAGGATGAAAATAAATGTTTATTAATAGCTGGATATATACAAATGTATTTATATGTATGCGTGTAAGGGTGTGTGCGTGGCTAGAATGAGTGTGTGGAGACTTGATTTTGTGGCAGACACTCGGGGAGGTCCTCACCAAAATGTGTTCAATTTCTTATTTTATTATCTTGTAGTGTCTGTGTGCGTGCAAGTGTGGGAGTGTGCGTGAATTGTAGAGCATTTTTCTTTGTCTATCTGTATTCTTCTGCGCATTGATGGTTTATTGTTATGGTTTCTCTACATTTTCTGCTTTATATTAACAAATATTTGTAGCTTTGTTTTGATTCTAAATTTACACACAAGTTGACATTCAACATCTCTTTTTTGTTGCTGCACGCACAGATGTGTGTCTGTATGGGTACATAAATTTACATTTCCTTTATTTACAAATAAAAGTAATTTCGTTGGCTCACTTTTCTCAGCAGCGCGCTCTCATACTTATGCACATACATTCATAAACACACATTCGTATGTAAGCAGGCATGTATGCGTACGCTTTCCCTCTACTCCTCCTGCCCAATTTCAACGCTCGTTTGACAATGAAAATGTTTGTTTACACGCTGTCGTCGGTAAAATGAAAGGATAATGTTTGTGAAAGTAATTTCATCGACCGCCTCAGCTACCAGCTTTTCCCACTTCACGGCGGTGTTCGCGTTTTGGGCGTAGGCGGCGCATGTGATAAGCGAATTGCGGATTAGACGTGCAAGTGTGCGCAGCCATATGCAAAATCACATTCATACACAACACACATGCTTTTGCTGTTCATTGAGGCATACATATTTGCTCTGGCTGTGTGCTGCTGTAGGCGCCTACTTGAGTCATTGCCTGCGTCGCCAGACTTTCGTAAGCATTTGCCGACTTGGCTCTTGCTGTGATTCGTTTTGTTTAACATGTCAAAATCATAATATTTTCATAAAGTACCATTTATTATTTTGTTAAGCAGTCTGACAGTTTATTTGCCATTGAAATTGGATTATTTTTTTTTCTAATTTTTCCTGCTGAACTCTTCCTCTCTCTCCCCCGCTTTTACTTTTGCAGCCTTGTAGTCTTTTGATGTAATTACATGCGCGAATAGAGAGAGACTACCTCTAATACATTTATTTGCGATTCTAATAAGAATTTACTGTAACTCGCGTTGTAATTGTATTCGAGTTGACATAACTGCCATTTGCTTGTCAGTCGAATATTTACTTTAATGAAGAATAGTGAGAGGGTCAGAGGAGGAGAGAGAGAGAAACACAAAAAGGCAGCACTTGAATGGATAGGATCATTATTTGTCGGAAATACATTTTTGTGAAATTTGATAAGAATGTGGCTGTAGATATATGTATTTAATACTAAAGAAATAGTATATCTCAGTTAATTGGATTTCAATTAGGCCGAATGTTGGAATTGGGTAGCTTTTCAAGACGGAAATGAATTACCGGAATTAATATAGAAAAGGATTTTATTTTATAAATATTTAGTTCGTTGTCTTATATTCTAAGTTGTGATAGCAGAGTTCATAAACTATTTCATAAGCCTGTAGAGAATTGCAGACATATGAGGCAGGCGTTTTGTTTATTTTTCTTAAATTGGCTTTAAGAGCCTACAGGCCTGGAAGCATACTTCTCCTATAAATAGTCTCAGCTAATTCCTGAAACTAGCAAATAGGAAAGCAAATACAATTAACTAAAAAAAAATCGAGTCGGTGTCAAGTAGAAAGTTACGGTAATAAGTTAGTTAGCAATTGGTAAATCTTAAGAGAGAGTCTTACATTTAGTATAAATTAGCAGCATGGATGATAGACTTACAAGGTTTGGCCAATAACTTTGTTGAAAAAGAAAATTCTAAGGGGAACTCCGGCGGCCACGTCAAGGGGGAATCGGCAGCCGAGTTCTGCACGATCATTTCGCTTATATTCACACACTCGTCCCATCAGCTTTTGTTCAGACGGCAACGAAGCAACATAAGTGGAGACTGTGTTGATTTTTATCGTATTTCGCCAACATAATCTCAGTTGTTTTCAATATCATAGATCCCTGTTCTATCAGCCTATCATCTGATTCTGTCAAATTCGCTGAAAGCCGGTTAACGGTCTGATATTGGTCACACCTGTAAACATCTTTTCATCATGAATGAGTACGATATATTTCATCCAAATGCGTATACTGTGTAACCTCTCCTGTCGGACACCTCTATTAGATGAAAAACTCCTTTGAGCGGACATTTTTTTGTATACCAAATCTTATGTATCGGAAGAATTTACTCTCATTTAGTGGACGCCTCTCTTAGACCGACAATTTATTTATTTCTTATTTTTAAATAATTTTTCAATGAAAACATAATTCATTTTCCTACAAAAACCATATAAATCAAAGTTTCAAACTTTGTGAAGAAAAATTAAATTCAAAATATTCCTCAAATTTTTAAACTTTTTATTCAGAAAATTTCGACACAGATGTATGCAGTTTACAAGTTTGAAGTAGATTTTTAATTTTTTTCGAGTAATGTTTGATTTATTGCAATTTGAGAATGAACTTTTCGATTTTTTCGACATTTTGGATTATAGGCACGGCTCTTTTGAAAGTTTACGCGATTTACGGTCAGCAAAACCTTCTAAAAGAGATTAGCTTTATATAGTTATATAGTTATCTGCGAACATATAACTTGAAATATTTTAGGACTTTGTTTTGTAAGATGTACAAAAATATGGTAATTCAATTTTTCAATCATTTCAGGAATTTCGTTGTTTAAAATTAGTTTTAAAAACAATATTTTCTTCTTGAACCTTAATTTTGAATTATGTGGCAATATTAATATTTGTAACAGAAGAATTTTGAACCACTTCACATTTGCACTTTATTTTATTCAAATGGAATAAGCTATAAAAATACGTACCCAAATTGTTTTGTTTTAAAGGTTTCCAAATTTTTATGAACATTTTTCAAAATTTTATAAATCTTGCACAAAGTTGATTTTTATGGTATTTGCTTTAGAATGAACTTTATTTTTATAAGCAAATAATTCAAATTAAAAAAATAAATACGAGTAAATGGCTGGGCTATAGTTTTGCAGTAGCTTCTATTTATATAGAAAGTTTTGAATTTGCGTCTAAATATTCCACGAGATTTTTCTCTACAAAATTGCTTTTAACAACGCATTTTTTAGAATTTTATTTTTAAGTCATTCAAGTAGTTGTAAAAATATTTCAAACAGCTTTCAAGACTCACATTGTATTTCTAGGAAATTTTATCAAAAGTCAGCTCTTCCTTTGCTCCGCTTATTACCCTTAATAGATACGCCGCCATTCGGCACGATAAAAATTGACCTTATGCCATGTAACCTGCAACTCATGTGGCGCATCTTCCACAAGGTAACTTTAAAATGCGAAATTTTACTTCAGCTTTCATAAATTCAATTTAATATTTATTGAATCGTTGTAGCTGTCACAACAACAAGCCAACGAACTTCCTTCACTATAAACCCTGCAATCAAACTTTCAACATTAAGTAGCCAACTAAATACACACATACACATACATACACACATACGTAACTGGCGCATAATAAATCCCAAGCATAAAAATGCATCGACATTCACAACTTATGTCCGGTACTGCCGGTACAACAAAAACAATAACGAAATAACAATTGAAACACAACAGCAATGTCAATAAAAAAAAACAACAATTTCAATTAATGCAGAATTGTTAAGTAAAATCAATAAAGTTCAAACTGAGGCAGGCGAAGAACGTACTGTGGAAAAGAAGAAACCAAAACTGAAAATATGCTTCCTGCTGTCCAAGCATTTTCCTCATTTATTAATACAAGTAAGAATAAAATGAAGTGAAAAAGAAAAACGAATCGAAAAGGAGCCACCGGTGCTGATGAAGTGCTGAGGAAGGGTAAGGAAAATGGTAATAACCTAAACTTAATTTTTCTGCTGACAACACGCAACTTGGCTGGACAACTACTGCGGCGCTCCACTAGCGCTGGCGGGGGTCATACAAGCGAACAAGCTTCACCGTTAGCAGGGAGCAGTAAACTTATTCTTTCTTCCGTGTTTCGCATTATGGGAAGTCAATAAAAATAGTAGCAAAAAGAAAAGGAGAAAGAAACAAAAGGAGAGTGCGCGCTCGTGTGTTTATTTGCGCCTTATGGCCGCAACCAAAAAGTTTATTCAATAAAAATTATGTCGAAGCTCGAGTATTTGGCCGGAAAAATGGTGCAATGGCAGAAAAGGATGAAGTTGGAAAGAGCGTATGCAGTATAAAAGTAGGAAAAATGTGACGCAGCGGAATAGAAAACCTAACAAAAAGCCATAATAAAATATTGGCCAAAATAGAGTAAACGACAGTTGCTAGAAAAGGAAGTACACAGAAAAGTAGTGAAGAAAATACAGCACCTGTGAAGCGAATGATGAACGGTTAGAGGTTTCTATAAAATTCATTGATTTCAATAGAGCTTTGAAGGACTATTTCTATGGGATGGTGCGGAGAGCGGCTAGGGATGACTTTTGTAGAAACTGTCAAGCCGAAGTAGAAGCTACTTTGAGATCACTCTACACTATGGAGGGTAAGGAAAAAACTATAGGGTTCAGTGTTTTTGAATGAAATGGGTGGAGAGAAGGAGCTTGAAAACACAACAGGTGCTCAGATTTATTGGCTCCATAAACTGGTTTAAAATTGAGTATAGGTTGTGGATGCATGGAATATTAAAAAAGTCATTTTCTACCTCCTCATTTTAAGCTGTTCTTCTTCTTCTTGATTGGCGCGAGTTTAACAAAGCACGCCAGTCGTTCCTTTCTCGTACGAGCCGGCGCCAGTTGGACACACCAAGTGAAACCAAGTTCTTCTCTACCTGATTTTTCCAACGCAAAGGAGGTTTTCCTCCACCTCTGCTATCTGGTATCTCTGCTACCACAACGAATACTTTCACTGGACATGGATGGACACAACGTAGCCGCTGGATCTTTATTCGCTGTGCTATGCCTATGTCGTCGTAAAGCTCGTATAACTCATCGATCCATCGCCTGCGATACTCTCTGTTGCTAGCGTGCAAAGGTCCAAAAATCTGCCGGAGAATCTTTCTCTCAAACACTCCCAGGGACGCCTCATTGGATGTTGTCATCGTCCAAGCTTCTGCGGCATACGTTAGGACGGACATGGTGAGAGGCTTATAAAATGTTAGTTTTGTTCGTCGAGAGAGGATTTTACTACTCAATTACCTACTTAGTCCAGAGTAGCACTTGTTGGCAAGAGAGATTCTACGTTGGATTTAATGGCTATTCTAGAATCGTTGAATAATATGTTTAGGAGCCCTGGAACGAAAACAATAAAGATGTCGGGTTTTCATTTTCCATTTCTGAAGCCATCTTTGAATGCGAGTGTCACTTGTGTCGGTGGCCGCAAATTATAATTGAAAAAAAAAAATTTAACGGTTGGAACAGAAAATATGCCATATAATTCCAAAAGTAGATCAAAAGCAGTCCACATTTGTACAACAAAATTATAGTCCAACACATCTCAGTTTTTTTCGTGTGTGGCAAGGCTTCGAAATTTTGGTCAAATAAATCTCTAAATATATCTCTTATGTAAGAAAAGTGTTTCAGGTCGATTTATGTTGGAAATATTGCTGTTCATATTTTATAGTAATATAGATTTTCATTAGGATCATTTTTGCAGAACATTTTGCCACCTAGGTTTCCTTTTTAAGGGGAACTTTGACCGCTTTTTGAAGAATGGTCCAAAAAGTCCTTTCAATTCAGTCATTTAAGCACTAAAATTTTGTACGAAAAAAATGGCAGAAAGATTGAATTGGGGTTACCAAAGTCACAAAAGCCGCTATTATAAGTGTTTTTCAAATGTAATTAAGAAAAATACGCGCCTAAACTTGTACATACTTATTTCAATGCTCAATTTTGCATTTGTGACAGGTATATGAACTTACAACTCTCACCTGAAATACTACTTTGTTTTTCCATATTCCCTTATTATAACAAAAAAAAAAAAAAATTACATTGCACTTAATATCAGTATTAACAGTAAATCTGCATAGTTCTTAATTCTTTGGACGGATACTGTATGTACTTAAACTGAAGACTGCATGAGATTGGTAAGCATACGTGCTTGTGTAGCGAATAAAAATAAAGCAAATAATTTTAGTTGAAACCGAAAATAAAACTTTTATACAACACTGGAAAATAAAACAGTTAATGTGGGGAATTAGTTGCATGCAATGCCACAGCTACTCATTTGAAAAGTAGACTTCGTATTATATGGAGTATAAGCTCCGCACTGGAACGCCGAAAGAAGTGCAGCAAAGTCGACATTGCTTAAGAGAATTGATGCGATATTTGCAGAAGAAATTATAAAGTTTTTTGCTTTTTTTAATTTCTCACAAAGCTGCATGCAGTGCCATAAACAAAGCACACGACTGCAAGAAAGGGAAAAAGAGACTTGTTTGCCAGGCGTGGAACAAACTTGCAGTTGGTTGCTTTTAGAGGAAACAAAGAATGACACACACTTACACCCATACATATTTATTAAGGAAAATCCACTGAGAGCAAAGTAAACTATTTGACATGTTATTATTTTACAGAATGAAATGAAAAATATTGAGTTTCGACAAATAGCATCGCACAAGCTGCCACAAAGCCGGCAAATGCCGAAGAATGCGTGCACATAGAAAAAGTGCTGTATGTATGTGTGTGTAAGAAAAACAGCAATTGTTGACACAAAAATAAATGGAAATGGTAAAAATGGATGGAAAAAGATGATTTGCTGACATTTGTGTAGTTTTTTATGTGCGCTTGTTTTCATTTCATTTGTCAGCTGGTGTGTGTGAAAGATGTAATGAGAATTCCTAGCATCAATTTTTTCTTCAATTCCACAAAGTTTTCATATGCATACATACTTACATATATACGTACATATATACCTACTCTATTTACCCTCTCACTGAGATAAGTGGACGAAAACTTTGTTTATATTTGCTTGCCCACTTGCCGATGGCAAAAGAAAATTTTCAATTTTTATTTGATTTGCGCAACGTGCAATTGTGTAGACAGGCAAGCAGGCGCTGAGAAAATATTCGCATCTAATCAAACGAAAGGGAGCGAGGAGCGATCATAAAGCAAAAGTGAGCAAAAAAAGAAGAGGTAAAAAAATAAAAGAATCAAACTTACTAAGCACGTGACAATGGCGAGTGGGTAACAACAGCGTTGGAAAAGTCGGTACCATTCTACTTATTTCGCAACTGAAAGTTACATTTGGTGCATTCGAGCTATTCTGGATTTAAGGGGTTATACGCAGTTATGAAGCAAATAAAAGACGGGTTGTCAAGGATTTATCCTGAAGAAACTTCGGAATATTTTAATTTGAAAATTTTTGGCGGTTATAAAAGCATCCTTCAAGAACGTAACAAAATTTTTTATTTATGAAAATGTTGATTATAGAGCGCGCTGCAGGCGATTTCTGGAACCTCCTTTAAAAAAAGACGATTTACGGTGTACATCGTAACTCAGGATTGGATTATCTGAAATCAAAAAACCAAACAAATTTTGTTAATATTTTAGATTATCTAATTTTCACAAAATGGCAGCTTTTAAAAGAAATTATTTCGATTTTTACGTTAAAATTTGGCTGTAACTTGATTATAAAATGGAAAATAAGTATCAGATTTACAAAAGGAACGATTAATTACTAGAAAATGTATCTTTAAAGATTGAGTTAAAACGGTTGACGGATCAAACAAGCTGTTTTCGAGATATCGTGTACACCGACTTGAAAAATGCCGTTTTGAAAAAAACACGTTTAAAGTTTCAATACCTACCTTAAAACGTGCCGAGGCATCTCTACATATTTAGGTATAACTCCGAAAGCATTGCTTAGATCTACTTCAAATTTCGTGCGTATACTTTTGAATATATGTACATTACAAAAATGCAATAAAAAAATCGATTTTTTTGAAAGTCATAACTGCGTATAACCCCTTAATTTGACTGCACAATTTTCGGGCAAATATAGGGCCGTTAACATTTTTTTAAATCGGTTTATAAATCAGACAAGTAATGAGTACTGCATTGGATTAGAAGTAATAAAGACATTTTTAACGTATTGAAAATTTCTTCAACTTAATGCAAAGGTTTGCTTCTCTATTACTTTTATGTAACCTGTTTTTATGGCGGAATATACTTGACAAAAAAAAAAAAAAGAATCGGTTATTTTTAACATTTCATCAATTTTTTTGTTAATATTTTAAAGTAAAATAATTAAAAAATAACTTTTTTTTCAAAACTTTTTGTGGTATGATTTTTTTACCATTTTTAAAAAATAACCTCCTCAGAATTTTTTTCTTTGTCTTTCCATTAATAGCTGATGAAAATAGTTTTTGGGGAATTTATGGAAATTATTATTTTCCAATTTTTTTTGTGAACAAATTTTTTTTCCAATTTTTGGGAGGCTTTCTTTTAATATTTTTGACACTTTTCTAAATTTTTAAAATGTTTTTATTATTTTTTTTATGGCTAAATATGATTGAAAAAATCGGTTATTCTTAACTTTTAATACATTTTTTTGTAAATGTTTTAGGATTAAGTAATTAAACAATTTTTTTTGTGAAAAAATAATAATTTTTTTATTCTTTGTTTTACGATTTTGAAAAACTCTCCTTATAATTTTATTGTTGGAAAAAATAAAATTGTTAATTAGATTAATTTTGTTAATAATTCTTAATTAAATTAAATAATTCTTAAATAATAAAAAATTAAATTAAAATACTAATTTCTTCTTGTTTTTCCATTAATATCTGAAATAATGTGTTTTTGGAAATTTTTTTTTTGAAATTGATGAATTTTTTTTTCAATTGTTTTTGGAATTTTTTTTTGGAAAAAAATATATTTTTTTCTAAAAAATGTCTTTTGACCATTTTTGAAAAACACTCTCCTCAGAATTTTTCTTGATTTTTCCATTAAGAGCTGAAATTTTTTTTTTTGGAAATTCATTGAAATTTATAGCTGGACAAAATTTTGTATAATTCGCAAAGTCATGCAAATCCTATTATTAAACTTTCAGGGATTTTATTTATTTATTTAAATGAAATATAAACAATTAAGTACATAAAAGGAGTAGAGCAAAGATCTGCTGTGGCTATCGGCCTGGGAATTTTCAGGGAATACGGAGCCATTGCCTCAGCAATTAATGAAAAAAATTAGAAAAACCAATCTCAGATATTTCTGAAAAATACCAAAACAAAAAAGGTGTTTTGAATAAAGTTTTAAATAATTAAAAACTATTATTGAAAAATTAGAATAGTTAAATTTTTTTTATCTCAAAAATTACAAAAAAAAAAATGTAAATGCTAAAAAGAACTAAAGACATTTTAAGCAATTAAAGATTAAGATATACATACTTTAAAAAATTCTATACCAGAATTTCTTATACTCTGGGCTACAAATAAACCAATTATTTATTATAACTAAGATTTCACAAAATTATTGTACCTACAACCATAAAAATATACCCAAGATAGGCGTTCAGGTATAATAATTTTGTAAACTTAGGAGTAAAAAATAAAAAATAAATTCGACTTAAGGTATGATCGTTTTTTTAACTTAGTTGTGAAAACTATATGTATCCAATTTCACAAAACTGCTGTACCTAAAAGCAGAAAAGAGTACCTAAATTGTAGAAAAACGTATCTAAAACAGTAACTTTTTAAAGTTATGTATTTTTATTTTTCAAATGTAATTTTCTAAAATTAAGCACATCTAATTTATTTTTTCACATTTTTCGTCCTTTGTGACTATTGACCAACCTGTGAGCCATTGATACGCGCGCTGTAGATGCCAACCACACAAAAGAAATAAATCCACGCCAATTCTTTTCTGTTGAGAAGCGCCAACAACAACTGTGTTTTCATATCAAATTAGAAGGAAGAAAAACCAAAGGAAAAAGCGAATTGAACACCGTTTAACACAAACGCCAGTGCATCCACCCTTTGCTGGATAGAGATCGGGAGCTACTCTTTATCTGGTGCACTGGCCCATGCGCTAGTATTTTTCGTTTTCTTGTTTTTGAATGCTTGCCAAGCGCAAGCAGTTATTGTTATTCTAAAATTCTATTTTGTGTTTATTTTACTGTCTCAATTTATTTTTTGGCTGCAGAATTTGTTATTGCTAAGCGCAATGCCGACTTCGAATTGTATTCATAGAGGGTGAAGTGTTGTGTGTGTGCAAGTGTATGTCTGTAAGGGAAAATATGCAACAAAAAAATACATGATTGCATGTGAAGAAAAGATGGCAAAATTTAAAAAAACCTTGCATAGTTCCATTGCAAAAATATGTCGTTAACACGTACGCTCGCATTGTTGTCATCGCACGTAGTTCTGTGTCGAGTGTTGCCAATTGCCAATTTTCACAAGTTTGTCAAACAAACAAGCGCATGCTTGGTGCACATTGCTAGCTCTTTTTTGGGAATCGAATTGCATTTGCTGGTACGTTTCTGGCTGAAATCATTTGCACCGATTTCCATTTGCTGTTGCCAATTTTGAATATTTTTGAGATTTTTTGTTTTTGTTTTTTTTTAATAAATACTACTCGAAACTTATACTGTTAGAAGGTGATGGGTAATTTTTTCTTGCTATAATTTTTTCTTAAATGAACTACATATGTACATGCAAATTTTTATTTAGGGTTAGCCTGCGGCAATCTCATACTCGAAGCTGCATTACTCCAAACGTGATTTCTTTAGTTCTTCTATTTCTGATATAAACAGCGACACAGTAAGTGGAGAATTCGTTTAGCGCTTCTTCATTTAGACAATTCTGCAGAAGAAACTTTTGTGTACATTTTTTTCCCTGACAATCTACGATCTGTTGTGGAGAAAATGGGCGACACCGTGACGGAAAAAAATTTATCAAAAACCGACCAGAACTTTGAACCACCTCAAACTTGCACTTTAAAATTCAAATTTAATGAGCTATAGAACTGCATACTTTATTTTTTTTAATTTCTGATTAAAATATATGAAATTTTGATGAAAATATATGTATCGAATTTTATAAATCTTGCACAAAGTTCGAAACTTTGATTTATATAAAAGTTGGGGGAAATAGCGCATTTTTTTTTATAAAAAATTATTGGAAATAAAAAAAAAACTAAAGAAAAGAAGTCAAATCTGCTCAGAATAACGCGTTCCCAATTCGCTGACCTTCATTGAAGGACTAGTGCTTCTTCAGCGGTAAGAATGTTGATGGTTTTTCTTCAGCCTTAAGCGAGCTTCATCTTTTCCGATCCAAACTTTGGAAGAAGGACTCCTGATACAATGTTTGGTCCATAGGTGATCTGTTATGCATATAGAATATCCATCAAGTTTTCTTAGTAGATCACAAATCCTGCCGTTGTAGAGAGGCATTGAGTCACTGATTTGTAAAGGCGGTAAGAACAGTTCAAAATCCCTGAATGATTATTATTGTACTAGAAGCCTCAAATTTCCGATTAAGTATTGAAATAGCTGCCTACGCCCAAGCACACACACACACGCACGCATACATATATTTGAAAATCCAATACACTTGCATACGAGTATATGCTCTGCATCCACCAGGGCAACCTAGAAGCTGCAGGCTAAACCGGTAACAGGCAGTGCTGTAAAATTTCACATAAAATTCAAGCCAACACTTTCAATTTCATTACATTTTATAACTCTAAAGGTAATAAAAAAGTCTACCAGCGACAACCGCAGCAGCCGCTAGGTGAGAGAAAATCTATTTAAATGAAAAGAAGGAGAGGCAACAGCTAAGGCTGCATGCATAACTGTAAATTCACACACCCATTTCGTGAGCCGTGCTGATGGCAAGGATTTCATAATACATATTAAAATAAAAGTGGCTGTCAAAGAGGCAAGCAGTCAGGGAGGCAGGTAGACAGTCACGATGCAGCCCGCAGCAATGGGGGAGCGAAACGCGTGTGCAGGATCATATGGGTTGAACTGTGTAAGCGGGTAAGGCGCGAGTAAGGCAATCAAAACGACAGGTCTACTGTTAAATTGCAGCAAAACGGCAGTAATGGAGGTTTAGTGTGAAAAAATATTGGAAATGCAAATAAAATAAGCGAGGAAATGTGGCCTGCTAAAGTCGCCGGTTATTGAACCGCCATCGGTACCATGAAGGTGCTAGGGCTGTCTGACATTTAATGAGTGCAAATCTAAAGGTTGGCAATAAATGCTGCACAATAGCGTAACTAGCAGACGTGGCAGTGTTGATTGGAGTGAGCAGAAAAAAAATGAAATAAAAAGCGAAAAAAGAGCGGAAAATATAGCAAAGAAATTATTAATTCTATGCCCGTCAAGATGTCTAGAAGTTCGTGCACACTCAAATACCAGCCGCTTGCCAGCGACAGCAGACGCAGTGAGTAGCTCTGCCTTAGCGCGGGGACTCGGTGCATAGCCTCGAAGTACGCACTCAACATGACTCGACAAGTTGCCAGCGCGTAAGACTGCCAAAGGCTGTGAATTATTCGAGAAGTTATGATGAAGACTTGTGGCTTTTCAAGGTAAAGTTAAATAAATAGAAATAAAAAGGAAAAAAAAATGCAAAAATAGCATTGGAGCGAAAAATTGATGTGCGTATGTTGCACAATGAAGTAGAAAAAGTTGAAAAGTAGAAAAGTTTTTAAGGACTCGTTGAGGGCACAACGACGCAGCATGTGGGATGGCATAGGTTACAGCGCTGCTGGAAAACAATACAGGCCAAGGAGTTAAGCAAAAAAGTACTGCACAGCTGATAGCTGGAAGAGGCGCCAAGCCAAGATGAAAGCGTGAAAAATGTGTGCGCTATGAATTATGTGTAAGTATTTGTTGCTGGGAATACGCGTACGGTATCGGTGTGTGACAGCAGCGTCGACAAGGTGCGGCGCCCGTACAAGCCAGAATTCCATAGATGTCTGCACCTGCCGAAAATGCCGCAAAATTAGAGGGGGGCTTTCACGAATGGCCTGGGCAAGGTTAAGACGCTGAGCATGACGAATTGCTTGGGAAATTATGAAAAAGTATGCAGACGACAAGCAAGCAAGCAGCCGCCGCTGACAGGGCAGGCAACTGGCAGGAAGTGAAACATAGGAATGTAAATGAGAGAATGTGTAAAGGTGAGACAGAATTTTATACAACATAACTTCGAGCAGTCAGTCTTTCACTGCGCTGGGTTGGCAACTGAAAAGGATGCGACAGCAGCAGCAATATGGCCCTTCAGCAGGCCGGCTGTGAGGAGAGCATTTAAAAAAAATTCCTTGTGAGAAATACCACTTGCACGCCTACATGGCTGCCAGGCTCAAGAGTTATTTTATTGGCATGCGGTAAACTACACACACACACACACACATATGCTCTACATACACATGCATACATATATAAGTATATATTCACACAGGTGAATATGGAGCACTGAGCTGAAGTCGTTTGCGCGCAAATGTGGCCAAGGTATGGGGCGTGAGTGTACCTCATCCTCAGGACGCATGCCACGCTGTCAGCGGCGAGTTATAACAAAATCCAGTGAACAAGCAAATTAAGGTGTTAAGCAATGAAAACGATTTCGTCTACGTCACCTGCCAACAGATGAAGTAAGACGACGTCGGTTTAGCTAGCAAGAATTGGCCTCTCAGCTGCAAAGGGAGTGAATGAATGAAACAGCGAATGATGAAGATGTACCTATTTATTGCAAAATAACGGCAAACGAAGAAACTAAGCAGTGAAATTAACAACAGAAGAATGAATGAAGGGGAGGCCCGGATTAATTTATGGCCAGGGGCTGTCCCTCCAGCATCATTGCCCATGTATGCACGGGAAATATTTAGAAGAAGTAATGTATATTTTCGATGCGGTACCAGCTGGTGGTAGCAGAGGGAGAGGAAGGCCTCCTCTGCGTTGGAAAGATCAGGTGGAGAAGGACTTTGGTGTTGGTTGGCACGAGAAAGAAACGACTGGCGCGCTTTGTTAAACTCGGCCAAAATCGCGTAAGCGGTTATCGCGCCAATTAAGAAGAAGAATGTATATTTTGTAAATTACTTGGCAACTGAAGTACATAATTCATCCTCTATGAAAATTTCACACTTTTTAATCGGAACTTGAATAAAAATTCTTGGTAAGTAGTTTTATGACGCACGAAATTTTGGTTTAATGTTATGCCAGCGGCAAACCTCAGAGTGCATTTCTGCCATGAAAAGCTTCTCAAAAAACCCTCTTGCTGTTCGAAGTCGGTTTAGAAAACAGTAGGTCCCTACATTTGTGAAACAACATTTAAACGTACACCACAAATCGGAGGAGGAGCTCGTCCAAACACATAACAGAAGTGCACGCGCTAATTATTTATATTTATTTTTCATTTATTATACAAGTAGCTCCAAATTAAATTTTCAGAAAAGTTTCATTTCTTAGTGATTTTTGACAATTTTTTTTTATGGAGGTGTTCTAAATTTTCCTTCATATAAGAAGTGCTCGAAATTTGTTTAAATGAATAAAAGCGCAACACTGTTATTAAAACCAAAATTGTCTTAAATTAATTGTAAATGAAATTTGTATTAAAATTTCCTGGATATTCGTCTAATCCTCATTTCTTGCATTCTCAACTTTTGATGCATTCAAATTTATAGTAATGAAAAAAGTATATGTTTTTCTTGCACCTCTCATTGGTCACTTTGCAACTGGTACATTTGAGGACACTCTCGCACTAGTTTGACTTCTTCCAAATACCAGTTCATGAACCAGAATGCCTTTTGAGTAGTTTTGATTGTGGCTGCAGGGTTAGCAATCGAAGAAAATTATGAAAGTTTGAGTTAGGCATGCACACACAAAATTCTTGTGTGTCATACCTTAGAAAGGTGTTGCAGGAATTTCATTAATATTTTATTACTTTCAGCTATTTTGGGTCGTTTTGGAATAATAAATGCGAGGAGGCAGCGTAGGTGTTGCGAAGCAAATGCATGAAGAACAGCAAAAAAGACACTCCAAATAGAGCCAGAAAGGACGTGCAACCCTTTGAAAACGGTTAAGTAAGGTACAAAAGCTGATAGTCCGCCACTTTACAAGATTTATCATATTTTTTAAGGCTTAATGCTATTTGAAGGATTATTAAATTATGCATAGCGCTGTCGGGGTCAATGGGTGTATTGAGCAAAGTATTGTTGTGATGTACTCCTACATAAATGGGTTAAAGGTAAAACAACTCTGGTAAGTTAATAATACACGAAATATGCAATCAATGTTTCAAAGTTTATTGCAGCATAGAACGAAGAGTGATTGAGCGCATTTAACGAGATGAAGGAGATGCACGAAACGGACAGCTAGAAAGCTGCTTAGAGTGAAAGTGATGAAAGGCAGAATGGCTTAGATGGTTAGCTGAGGACTGAGGCACTTCAGCGGAGTTTCAGGCAAGTAAACTTAATTTTGCGCACTTTTCGTTTAAATTATTTTTAAAAAACTTTACTTTAAGTTGATAATTTCCAGCACTTCGCGTGAACTAGAATTTTTCTTACGCCAGTAACTCATTTAAGGACAGAAGCACAGTTACGTGGCAGCAGCTAACGATTTATCATTGGGCTACAAGCAAATGGCATAACATCGTACACAGTGTTGGAAAGCGAGCTGGCACACTTTTAAGCAATTTGTCAAAATGTGAAACTCCTAACTTGGCTTGCCAAAAGTAAAATGTGAGTCACGTCGCATTGTGCGCGGAAGGTATTAGAAAAATCTAAGCAGCGCGACACTTAACTTAAGAATTGTAAAAGGACATGACAAAATAAATTGCAGAAAATAAATGCATAAAGTGAAGAAAGAAATAAAAGGAAAACTTATGAAAACTAAAGCAATAAAAGGAAAAACTGGCAAAGGAAATAAAACAAGCAGAAAGACATAAAAGCGCAAAACAGTGGGAGACACACAAAAAAGCCCGAAATAGAAAGAAACATTTTTTGGTCGAACATTCGCCTTTGAACATTCTGCGTCATATCTTCGGCATTTATAATCGGATCTAAGATTATAATATATCGCTGTTTTTGCCTCGACAAGAACATTTTTTCTGTTTCAAAGTTCATTGGTCGCAAATACCGCAATAAATACAATTTAGTACTTACCTATCAAATCTCACCTTGTACCACCCTAAGTAACACTCTAATGCCAGTAAATTTAAAGCTCGCCAAAAATAGTTATATTTTTGCTACGCAAGTAATTCGATTAAACAAAGACTTTCGAATGTAGCAGCCGCCTTTTAAAATTTTTTTACATATCTTTGGGAATTGCAGTTGGGCCTTAGAGTATGGTTGGTATGGTTTTGCCTCGAGGAGACGACTTTTATTTGTTCCGTAAGTCCCTTATCGGCAAAAAAAAAAACAAAATTGCCTTGCAAAAATGTTTCAGTCTCAGGGGTGTATGGCAAACTTCTTTTTTGTACGGAAAAAGGTTCGCTCATCGTAAACTAAAGGTGGCAAGTGCAGTTGGTTCGCCACTCTTCAAAGCGAGGCTCGACGAAGAACTGCTGCGGAGCTGCCACTTTCTTTCATGTCATTAAAAAAACAATAACAATTTATGCCTCTGTAGGCATTCACAATAAATAATCTCCTACGGAATTTTGAGATTCCCAAAATGTGGCTATTCTTTGCGCCGCTACAGTTGCCTCGCCGAATGTGCAAAACTACGGCAAATGTACTGTGCCAAAAAGTAGCAGCATTAAAAACTAAGAAGTATAGTAAAACACTGACAACGCAATGCGGTGCGCACGCATTTATTAACGCAACACACACACACACATAGCGTTGCATGCTGCAGGAAAAGCAAAATGACACAACTGGGCAATTTGCACGCGCAATTGTTGCAACACACTTCCACACTTATTAGTGTGGCACAAATGACAGCTGGCTGCGCCAAAAATGTCACAGAGTTTCCACTCAAATTTAATACTTTCCTTATTTTAGTTTATTTTTTCTTTATTATTATTATTTTTTTTTTTTTTTGCTCTTTAGTTTTATACCATTTCCCCCGTTTTTGGCACTTGTTGTTGCCAGCGTTTGCAGCAGTGGCCAGAACACGAAGTTGGCGAGTGCTTTGGAACGTAGTCTGAGTATTATATTTAAACCTGCCTGCCTGTCGCACGCTTGCCGCAGTGAGCAGCTACAAAAATCACAAAAACTATGAGTTTTTACACTGACAGCAGCAGTAGCTGTAACAACAATAACAACTCACCACATTATTGCCACTACAACTGGTGTCACTACAGCCATGCCAATCTAGCGACAGCAGTGGCCACTACACCAACTTTAGCACGTGCCATCTACTCCCAGGCCGCTCGGTGCTTGAAGGCACGTCGTAATGAAAGTATGACCATTTCTAACTCAATATTATGACCAACGTTTTACTACAGTTTTCTTGTGGCGTTCTTACAGCGCCTAGCGAAAAAAGGCACCTAACCAGTTTCGCATGCCAAGCAGTTTGGCTTGGCGCAGGGCGGCTTGCATGCAGTTCGAAAGTGTGCTTGGAGCATAAAATAGACCAAAGTTTCTTCATCGCCTACTACATAAATAACAATTCTTATGAAAAATTTATAGAAAACGTATTGATTTCCAAAAAAAAAAATATCTTCAACTTTTGTGCAGTGCGAATGGCGCATAGGTAAGCAAGCAGGCAATGTAACCCGTAACACATTTGCTAGGCTGGCTCTCTGGCTGCAAATGGGCGGCAAAAGTTTGGTCTTATAAATTTTCACACTTTGTTAAAGAATGTGAAAACTTTTGGTCAAGTAGCAATTTTTGTATTTATGTTTTCTTTTTTCTCGTTTTTTTTTTTTCTGTTGCTTCTGTACTGTTCTACTTTCCTGTGTACGCTTTGTTGTGGTCGTAGTAGCAGCTTTTAAGCCATGGTCAGTAATATCGAATATCCTATGCGAGTGGTGTTGGCACTGCTACGGTTGTGAGATAACTTTTAGTAAACCGTGCGAACTGCCTTACGCCTTTGTACACTTCTGCAATATTTTACGGGTGTAATATTTAAAGTGTGAAACACGTACGCACATTTTTCTCCAGTATTACTTGTGTGTCTTTTCTCGCAAATATATTCGCATTTTCACTTTGGTTTTTTCTCTTCATTTTTGGTCATGGCTGCTTGGTTAACATTTTTTTTATGTGAAAGGATATAAGGCAAAAATTACTTGGGGTTTATAAATGAATTTGCTTGAAGTTTCACAAAGCGTTGCGCTGATATTTTAGGACAATTCAAGGTGGTTATTTTCAAGGAAAGAGTTAAAGCCAACTGGGAGTATTTGGAGATTTTTCACTTACTTTACCCTCCTGAGTATTGTTAACGGGGAATTGCACAACTTATTGCTCAGGAAAGCGCCGAAGAAATGGAGCTCCATTTCGAAAACACTTTGGCCGCAGTACAATAGACGGAGGATTTAGAAGTTTTAAGAAAGAAAAGCACACGTGGATGGATTTACAACGAATGACTTAAATTTTATTTCCAGGTTTTGACAAGTACATGAAAGGTTGCCAGATTTGATAACTACATCAATAGTTTTAATACAAATATTTAGCACTAGATGATGTTAGAATTTACATTTTCATATACATTCTCTACAAGAAGTTACTGGAAACTTTAAGCCATTCGATTTCCAAACTCGTAACCGCTCATTGGACGATCGGCCCACATGCGGAAAAGCTAGGTTCACCATTTAATTCCTAATGCAGAAGCTGTGGGAACCTTTCAGAAAATGGGTTTTTGGAGCATTTTCTTCGTAAATGTCCGGGTTTGGCAGCCACATGATTAAGGTCGCTGGAGGCTCATGGATGCGGGTGCACATTTCAAATGGATGCGAAAATATTTCGCCATTTAATTAAGAGATGCCCGGCATTTGCGAGATCAATAGATTGAGTCGCTGATTGGCTGTCAAAATGAACATAGACTTCTCTTAAGGTAGTCACATTTTCGCCTAACTAGGCAGCTACGTCATTAATGGCAAGAATTTCAGCCTGAAATACGCTACAGTTATTAGGAAGATGAGCCGACGACGACAGTCGGTTCTGCGTAATCGGAATCACCCGGACTTATATCCGGCCAAGGACTGTCACTTCAGCAGCATTCACGGTATATGTTTGGGGAATTTTATGCTGCTACAACAACAGCAACGAGCGACTTTAGCAAAGTTATTTAGCATCCTTCAGCATTCTTCACTTTCTCTTTCTATGGAACTTTTATTTATCAAGTCTTAAATTATTATGTTGAGCCTGAATGGAGAATAACATTTGACCTGACCTGTCTTCCAAACTAAAAAACACAATTTTTGCTATACAAAAATGTACCTGCTTTTGTTTAGAATGATATTTGTCTTTTATATAAAAATGTCGAGTACTCGTTATAAAGGGTCCGCCATATAACTTTACGGAATTAAAAATGCTATAAAAAAGAAACTACTCAATATTTTTCCAACCTGTTTTTTTTATTTTGAAGAACAATCCTTCCGGTTAGTGATGGAACACAACTTTATTCATATGGCTGCCTCGGCTAGCCATGCACCATCCCATACGATCAGTCCAATTTTTCAACACATTTTCGATTGTATGCGGCTGTATTTCAGCTATGACATCGCGTACGTAGGTCTTCAGTGCATCAATTGTTGCTGGTTTGTTGGCATAACACTGGTCTTTGACGGCACCCAAAAGATAATAATCCAACGGCGTCAAATCGCAGCTCCGAGGCGGCCAAACGATATCAGAATTTCGGCTGATAATGTGATCTTCGAAGACAGTGCGCAAAAGATTGATCGTAGCATTCGCTGTGTGGCAAGTAGCGCCATCTTGTTGGAACTAAATGCCACCAATATCTTCCTCTTCAATTTCTCTCTCCATTGACGGTTACGGCCACTCCTCGCTCATTTTCGAAGAAAAATGGACCAATGATGTCTCTCGACCAAAATCCGCACCAACCAGTGACTGGTTGTGAATGCATCGGCTTTTCTTCGAGTGCGTGCGGGTTTTCTGAGCCCCAATGCCGCAATTTTGCTTGTTAACATACCCGCCGAGATGGAAATGAGCTTCATCGCACATACGCTTCATTCCGTGCTTTTCTTCTTCCCATTGCCGTACGTAATTTTCGTACACATTCTGCAACATTACCATGATTTTCAAAGTAATGTCGCAATATTTCCCAGCGTTCTTTGAGCGTATACACAACCATTTTCGTTAAGCGAAAGAATAAAACTAATTTTCTGTCAAATCGGATGAAAGCTAAGTGTTACCATTCTTCAAATAATACCTAGTTCAAATCCGTAACGATAGATGGCGGGCCCTGTATGAGGGAAAATCACAAGAATGCCAGCACAAAAAAAAAGAGTCTCAAAAATTAGCCCGATTTTCGCGCTATTTCAAACTTGCACTTTTATACCAAAATTCTGCGTACTCAAAATTTTTCTAGAAATTTCTATTAAAAATTGTGACACTTTAAAGAATTTTTTTAAATTTTCATAAATTTTGAAACTTGGGCTTATGTGATTTTTGTAATAAAATTCACTGGGCTTTCATTAAAAATCTTTAAAGATAAGTTCAAGTGCTATAGATATTTGATACAGTATTTAGCGTAGAAAAACATTTCAGATCAAGTTGAGAACTAACTTTTTCTCAAATTGAGAAACCCATGTCTTGTCTAACAAGAACCCATTTCATTCTTGTCGATAATGCTGTGCTTCAGGTGCTATTGGAAATCAAATTTAGCGGTTTAAGAAATATCTTACTTCTCGACTTTCCCAGCTTAACCTCAAGCTTCATCTCAAGCCTCGAGAGTAATAGGGCTTCTTTTTGATGAATAACTTACCAACGAATTAAAAAGCGAATTGATCTCATTTTACATACCTGAAAGTACAAGAAAATATGTAATTATTGAAAAGAGTTCAATTGGTTGTGCGTTTTATATAATAAAATTATATAATAAAGTGCAACTCGCATCCATAAGCAATGCAAAGTTTGTTATTTTATTATATTATATATAAAAATTCCATACAATCTTTATGCATTTCATTTCTAAGCTTCAATTAAGCGCACTGAATTTAATCAGCCGACGAGTAGCGCTTAGATGTGTGTATGTATGTATAGGTAGGTGTATATGTGGAATAATTGAATGACCTCATTTGCGCTGGCAAAGGAAACCGAAGAATGCCATAGAAAGGCGTTTATCGCCAATAGAGATAGAGAGGCAACAAATGCACGCACACTTGAACAAACTGCCCGTTACACGTACGTACATATATATTATGCATACATACACATGTACATCGCATACCATCGCATACATAGAAAGAGCATATCACGCTTACACCAACAACACCCATTACTCTCACAGCATCCCTAAGCAGCACTGCAGCACCACATTCGATCGAGAGACCTCATAAATGCATGCAACAAAGAGATTTATATTCAAGCACTACAACTACTAGCGCTTCGACATCAATTTCAATTCACTTAATCAGCTGTAAAGTTCGTTTAGTGCATTTTTATTTTTTACTTTTCATCTTAAAGAAATAAGTATTAAATGTGCGCTGCAGCTAAAATATGCAACAATGCACGGCTCTGTGCTACGGCTGCTGCATCCCTTTCAGGGCAACGCTGGCAGAGTGAGTGGAGTGCTATTGCATTTGAAAATGTCGCATTAAAATTTTATCAGTAGCGGAAATGCGCAAACGAATGAATGAAATATAATTTACAGCTATGAATGGTTGGCGTTGTAGCTGCCTAACTGGCTCGGTCGCGCGGTCGCTCGCTCACAGGCTGGTTGATCACTTTTTGTGGCATATAAAGCTACCGCATTGTAGGCCATATTTCATTGGCTCTTTTGGCTGTTTTTTTTTTCGATTATTAACTTTTTGTTATTGTACCGCAACCAGTAGCACTAAATCTAATTCTATTTACTACGTGCCACACAGCGGTGCATAATATGCGGCATTTGCCAAAAATTACATTTACATAGCAGTGAGCTAGCCACGCTGAAGCAGCAGCCAGGCGCGCAAGCGATTTCGTGCGGGTGAAAATGTGTTGAAAAACAATTTTCAACGAGAAACAATGCCTTGCCATTTTATTGCTTTGCGCTCGTAAATTTGGTATTATTTGTAGAAGTGTTGTAAAACGGCACAAAAACAGTTTAAAAAGTCTAAATTCACTTTTTGTGCTCTATTTATTTAGCTTTAATTCTTCAGCTGTCCATTTTTGTAGCCACTTTGGCTCCCACATTTTTACTTTTTCTTCACATATTTATTGTTTACCTCCAAGCACCGGTTATGGGAAATACACACACACATACATACATATACATACTATAATATAATATAAGTGCAACATATTTTCACAATTTACTGTTTATTATATTTTCCATTCACTTCTACGTGCCTCTTCCCGCTCGCACTTGCACCGTTGTATGTGCACACATACAGACATACACATTTATGAGGTCAACGAGGGTTGCCTCCTACTGTGCCACCACCCACCCACTTCAACGGCGTACGACTGCTTGTGTGTATTGTGAATAGGGCTATGGATTTTTGCTCACTTCCGCTTGCCAAATGTAGGTCAGCAGTTCAATAGTTTGTTTTCCGAAAGTGTGGAAGTTCCTCTTTGCGGTTGATAGTGTTGTAGGCGAGTTTATTTTGTGGCATGAAAAAGGCTGCCTGTATGTGTACATACATATGTAAAGTATCGCATGTAGCTGCAACAAATGATTAATTGTCGACAGTGTCAAAGTATAGTAAAAATTAGTCAAAAACATCGAAAGAATTGTGAATTATTATAGGCGATAGTGAAATAAAGGGTTATTCAGAAGACGCGCTTAGCTGTTGTTTTAAAATAAAATATGTAAAAACTTAGATTATCTCAAGTCTCACTACTTTTATTCAAAATACGACTCTACACAATTATATGTGAAAAATTACAACCTTTACATATCCTGCATGAGCATCCACTACAAGTGAAGTCCGCAGAAATAGTCGATTAATGAATCGAATTGTTCAGAATGTCGAGATATCAATGCTGAAGGTTGTCCAGGAGGATGGTTCCATGTGTAGAAGTCCACGCAAGTGGGGAAAGTTACTGATCGCCATTCACTTGGGAGTGGCCAGGACGATTCTTCTACATATGGTTCAAGCAGCTCACAACGGCCGGGATTAGCCCACGTATCCTCTGGGTAGCTTCCGAACACCCGTTCGGGAGTGAGCTAACGTGAGAAGGCGAAACATTCCAAGATAGCTGGTTGTGCGCTGGGTTTGGGACCCGCCACTTAAAAATTCCCCCAATGAAAAGAACTGCAAAGCCTCGGATGAGAACTGCCTTTACTGATGACGACCCCTGCAAACGAAATAAGGAATATGATTTGAGGGCATGCACCTGGAATGTCCGGTCCCTTAATGGGGAAGGTGCCTCTGCCCGGCTGGTTGATGCCCTCGTGAGAGTAAAGGCTGACATCACTCCCATCCAAGAGATGCGATGGACGGGGCAAGGTAAGAAAAACATAGGACCTTGCGACGTCTACTACAGCTGCCATGTAAAGGAGCGCAAATTCGGTGTCGGATTTGTTGTGGGAGAGAGACTTCGTCGCCAAGTACTGTCGTTCACTCCGGTGGACGAGCGTCTCGCAACAATCCGCATCAAAGCGCGTTTTTTTAACATATCGCTAATTTGCGCCCACGCCCCGACGGAAGAGAAGGACGATGCGACCAAAGATTCCTTCTATGAGCGCTTGGAACGTTCCTATGAGCGCTGCCCCCGCCACGACATAAAAACCGTGCTTGGCGACTTCAACGCCAGGATGGGCAAGGAGGGAATTTTTGGTCCCACAGTCGGAAAATTCAGCCTGCACAACGAAACATCCGGTAACGGACAGAGGCTGATCGACTTCGCCGGGGCCCGAAACATGGTAGTCTGCAGCACCAGATTCCAGCATAAAAAAATCCACCAAGCTACCTGGCTTTCTCCTGATCGAAAAACGCGAAACCAGATCGATCATGTTGTGATAGATGGAAGACACGCTTCTAGTGTATTAGATGTACGTACGATCCGAGGACCCAACATCGACTCGGATCATTACCTTGTTGCAGCCAAACTGCGCACCCGCCTCTGTGCAGCAAAAAACGTACATCTACCTGCGCAAAGAATGTTCGACATCGAAAAGCTGCAATCACAACAGACAGCCAGAAGATTCGCCACTCGACTCTCACTCCTGCTCTCGGAGAGCACTGCCCAACAAACCGGCATGCGCGAGCAATGGAGCAACATTTCTCGCTCCCTACGTACCGCCGCCGAAGAAGAAATCGGATTCCGGCGAGCCCGAAAAAACAATTGGTACGACGAGGAATGTCATGCTGCCGCAGAAAGAAAGGATGCTGCCTATAGAGCCACGCTGCGATCGGGCGCAACGCGAGCCATGTGGGATCGCTACAGAGAGCTGAAAAAGGAAGAGAGACGTATTATCCGATATACCTTGTCATGTCGGTCTCCTTGCCGCGGGGATGAGGCTTAAGTGGCGAGTTAACCCCATTCTATGGAGATTAACTTACCACGAACTAAGAGGGCAGCTCCATATAGGAATTGGGTATCCACTCAACCGCGGAACGGCGGAATTGGTGGCCACCCAAGTACTATGTGGAGAGTACCGTACCGACAACCTGGCAGGAGGTATAAAATGCATTTCCTTACAATGTGGAGGCTCAACAAGGATCTTTCTGCACGAGGTAACCCACTTCTGGGAAATCCTCCCGTCGAGCAATCGACGGCTCGGGCATCGGATGTGCAGGCCCGAACCTCACACTCCCCTATGACCGGAACTGACACCCAGGGTTCCGGAGGAAGCGAACTACTAGTGGTGAAACATGGCACATTGGCTATGCCAATGGAGAGCCGAGTGAGTGTGAGTGATACACCGCCGTCGAAACGATCTGAAGCAACTGAACAAGTTGTGGAGGATGTGGAGATGGCGGACAATCTCTCAGTAGACTCAGACGGATCTCTGGTACCGAGTAAGTCTTTGACAACGGTTAAACCTGGTGCGAATCAGGTAAGTACCGGTAAAAAGACCGAAGTTATTGGAGATTCGAACGCAGGTGTTGGTCTAACCGCAAGGCAGATCAAACGAAGGAGACAGAAGGCGAGGCAAGCCGAAGCACTAGCTAAGGCAAGGACTCAAGCTCCGTCAACTTCGACACCTGTAACGGAAACGGGAAAGCGTGGCAGAACAGAGGATTCCTCTGTAGCGCTGCGCTCTTCCGGAAACGAAACGGGGTCTGTGCCAACGACCGGGAAGAGGAGAAAGGCAAAGAAGAGGAAAGTCGAGAGACGGAATTCGGAAATGCCTGCATCCTCGACCCAATCCAAGGCAGACAAACCTTTGCCTGACAAGGCAGAGGCTAAGGGACCTCAAATGTCGAATGACACTCTTCCGTCAACGTCTGGCGAATCATTCGCGAGAATGGCAGCAAAGGCAATGACGGTGGAGATACATACCGACAAACAAGATGGTCTACTGTCCAAAGGGCAACAAGACTATCTTGACAGCTATCTTTGGAAAGCTATCGGTGAGTCGAAAGACGCGCCGACGTTCGAGGGGAAAAGCGTGGTAGACGGCATCGTAAAGGTGCACTGTTCCAATGCTTTTTCCCGAGAATGGCTAGAAAAAGTTATAGCAAAGATTCCAGCCTGCGAAAACAGCAAGTTTATTCTTGTTGAGAGTAGCAAAGAAAGGCTGGTACGAGCGAGTGTCTGGATTTCGGGTCCTTCCTGTAATTCAGCAGAACTCCTCAAACGCATCCGTGTTCAGAATAAGGATCTTGACACGACTCTCTGGAGAGTATACTCGTGCACCAGGCAGAAATCCGCTACCACTTCGGAGGCGGGTTCCCACCTGGTACTGGGTATCGATCTTGGGTCCCTCAAGGTGCTTAAGTCGAAGTACGGTTGCCGTCCTCACCTACATCTGGGGCGGATCCAGTTCCGCGTCCAGGATAAGGTGGAGGACAAAGCGTAAATATACTCAGTCTCATGACTGAAGTAATATTTACACAGATTAATCTGCAGCATAGCAAAGCGTCTACGGCTCTCTTGTGCCGTAGGCATGCAAAACTGCAAACAAACCCACACATAATACTTATACAAGAACCATGGGTATGTCACAAGCGTATCTGTGGTCTAAGTGCTAGTCGTGGGGACAAATACTTCATTGTGAAGGGAATGTGAGACCGCGAGCATGTATTATCATGCCGAGGTTGATCGAACACACGATGTTAAAAGAGCTATGCTCTGGAGATATCGTTGCTGCAAAAATAAAGTACTGGAAAAGTGGGAACAGTGTCGAAGCTATCATAGTTTCGGCCTACCTACCCTATGACTCTGTACAGCCACCTCCTTCGAGGGAGCTAAGAGAAGTGGTCAAGTACGCAGAATCCAATAATCTGGGGCTAATAGTGGGCTGTGACGCAAATTCACAGAACATTATGTGGGGAAGCAGCAAATGCAACCCCAGAGGTCTCAAGTTACTGGATTTTATCCTGTCATCCGATTTGGTCATCCAAAACACTGGTAACAAACCAACTTTTGTGACCAGAAGGAGACAAGAGGTGATTGATTTAACACTTACCAATAGGTCAGTTGGAAATCAAATCAACCGATGGCGAGTTTTGGAAGAGGACTCTCTTTCTGATCATCGTCTTATCGAATTCCGACTGGGAATTGACACAATATCAATACCTTCCGGTAGGAATCCTCGAAATGTGGACTGGGACAGGTATGGTGAGCTTGTAACAGAGCGATTACCAAACCTGAAAAAACTCAAATCAGCAGAAATGATTGAAGATGCTACTAAGAAATTAGAAGGTACTTTAATCAACTGCTTTGAGGAACTGTGTCCACTCAGGCAAAGCAGACAGGGGAAAGCGGTTCCTTGGTGGAACCCTGAACTGTCGAAGCTTCGTGTACGGTCCAGGAAACTTCTTAATAAGGCCTTGAAGACCAAAACAGAAGAGGACTGGGCCAATCATCGACTTACACAGAGAGAATATAAGAAAAAAGTACGGCAAGCCAAACTTGAATCCTATAGAAATTTCTGCAGTAACGTCGAAGAAATGAGGGAAACAGCGAGACTTTGTAAGGTCCTTCATTTAGACCGCTCAGTAAGGCTGGATTCCATTCGAAAACCTGATGGTTCATACACCATTCCCAAATCGGAAACGTTTAATGCTCTACTCGAAACCCATTTTCCGGGTAGTAGAACTCTCTCTGAAGCTGAGAGTGGCATGAACAATGACGGTGGCAACGGTGGAACCTCTAGGTACAGCTGGTATATTGCTAGTCGGATAGTGACAAGGGAATCGATAAGGTTTTCCTTATCTTCCTTTGACAACTTTAAGTCCCCTGGACCTGACGGAATATATCCAGTAATGCTTAAAAAAGGAGGAGACAGGCTGATTGAGGCCCTGAAAAGGATCTTCACAGCCTGTCTTGCATTTGGTTATATACCATCCCAATGGCGACGCGTAAGAGTAGTATTTATTCCAAAACCAGGAAAAGATGACTATTCCCTAGCAAAAAGTTTCAGACCAATCAGTTTGACATCGTTCATGTTGAAAAGTCTGGAACGAGTGGTGGAGAAACATATTCGAGTGGGGGTATTGCCGAGAAGTCCACTTAGTAGAAATCAACACGCTTACCAGAGTGGAAAATCATGTGAATCAGCCTTACACGATCTTGTTAGCAAGATTGAAGCTGGGCTGGAAGCTGACGAATACACAATGGGCGTGTTCGTGGACATTGAGGGGGCTTTTGATAATGCCACTTTCGGCTCGATATGTTCTTCTGCCGAGCGACACGGAGTTAATCAAGCCATTATAAAATGGATATACTCCATGCTCTCTGAGAGGCTGTTAACCGCTGGTGGGAGCGACGACGAGCAAATCACAGTCAGGGCCAAGCAAGGATGTCCCCAAGGGGGTGTTCTTTCTCCGCTGCTGTGGTGCTTCGTCGTAGACTCCCTATTAGCGGAGATGCAGGAACTCGGCTTTCACGTCCAAGCATATGCGGACGACGTCTGTGCGCTAACATCGGATAAATCCTTAAGGAGGCTTTGCACGAAAGTGCAGAGGATTCTTGACAAAATCGATGATTGGTGCATGAGACAAGGTCTTTCCGTTAATCCGAACAAAACAACCATAGTCTTGTTTACGAGAAAACGGAAATTGGATGGACTCAGTCTTCCAACACTGAAAGGTGTGACACTTGGTCTTTCCAACGAAGTTAAATATCTAGGAGTAATCTTGGATAAGAAGCTGACCTGGGAGACACACGTTTCACTGAAGGTGAATCGTGCATTGAAGATTTTTCAGCAATGCCGTAGAGCCTTTGGCAAAACTTGGGGTCTGAAACCTGCTGTGGTCCTATGGATATACACGGCACTTATCAGACCAATCATCACTTACGCTTCTGTGGTCTGGTGGCGACGGAGCATGGTTAAGTCCACAATCCGGGAACTATACAGGCTGCAAAGAAGTGTATGTTTATGCATCACGGGTGCCATGAGTACAACCTCTGGTGATGCCCTAAATGCTATGCTTAATTTGCTCCCCCTGGATCTTAAGATACAACAGGAAGCAATAAAAGCAATGTGTAGACTCCATAAATATGGTTTCTGGCACGAAGATGGAACTTCGGGACACAGAGAAATCTTTAAGTTGCTGTCGGAGCAGTATCCACTGTTTTTGGCACCTAAAGATGACCTGATACCCACAGTTTCGTTCGGAAGGAAATTTGATGTCAGATTTCCATTGCGTGAGCAATGGAGCAATCCAGAATGCATGCAGGGAGGTTTGACGGATATTTTCTTTACCGATGGGTCCAAGACTGAAATAGGGTCTGGAGCCGGATGGTACTTAAACGATAGTAATAAGTATCACTATGCTATGGGGGGAATGGCAACTGTTTTTCAAACAGAAGTTTTTGCCATCCTAAAAGTAGCCGAATGGATAATCGAGAGGAGATGGAGCGGGAAACAGATTGGAGTCTTCAGTGACAGTCAGGCTGCATTGAAGGCCCTGGAGAACGCGAAGCAAACCTCGAAGATTGTTCAAGAATGTAAGAAGAAGCTTAATTCTGTCGCAAGACAAAACAGGCTTGTACTTATATGGGTTCCGGGACACTCCGGTGTTCAAGGAAACGAAATTGCCGACGAATTGGCCAACCGTGGATCAGCGGTGCCCCCACAGGGGCCAGAGCCAATAATCGGAATCAGTCCCGCAGGAATCAAGAATTGGATCAACGATTATGTAGGCAATCTACATAAAGAGCGATGGTCCGGTCTAGAACGCTGCAGAACTGCAAAGTGTTTTGTGACAAGTCCGAACAGAAAACTGTCAAACTTTCTACTAAAACTTAGAAGGAAAGACATTCGGTTGATGGTCGGCATCATTACAGGACACAACCCATGGGGTCAACATATGACCACCATTGGAATCATCGAGGACCCGGTATGCCTGTCCTGCTTGGAGGAGGCGGATAGCACTGAGCACTTTCTCTGTGAGTGTCCTGCCTTTGCTAGAGCGCGACTACGGGTATTGGGTTCCGATGTCATGGGAATGAGTAATATTCGTTCTCTAAAACTGGAGGATATTTACAGATTCGCCAAAGAATCTGGAAAATTCTCACAGGACTAACTATCTCTATCTCTGTCTCTATTCTTTCCTATCTCTTTCTCTGATACTTTTCTCCCTCCCTCCTTAACTATCTACCCCCTTTCCAGAGCTTTAAATACAATGGGCTTTTTAGCCTGAGTGTTTTAGGAGCCACCAAATCTCATGGTGCTCCTTGGCTCGACCTCTTCAAATTCACAAATTCAATCCGACAGAAGAAACGAGAGGCCGAAATACGTGAGTGCGAGGAGCTTGAGATGCTGGCCAATAGGAACAACGCCCGAAAATTCTACCAGAAAGTTCGGCGGCTTACAGAAGGTTTTAAGACCGGGGCGTTTTCCTGTAAGAACAAAGACGGCGATCTGGTGACTGACGTACAGAGCAATCATAAATTATGGAGGGAACACTTCTCGAACCTGTTAAACGGGGACAGCTGCGCATGTCATAGAGAATGTGAAGATCCCGATACCCCAATCGTTGACGACGGAATTGTCGTTCCGTTACCCGACCATGACGAGGTGAGAATAGCAATATCACGGCTAAAGAACAACAAAGCCGCGGGCGCCGACGGACTGCCGGCTGAGCTATTCAAACATGGCGGCGAGGAGCTGGTAAGGTGCATGCATCAGCTCGTATGCAAAATATGGTCGGATGAAAGCATGCCTGCCGATTGGAATTTAAGTGTGCTCTGCCCAATCCATAAGAAGGGTGACCCCGAAATCTGTGCCAATTACCGCGGGATTAGTCTTCTAAATATCGCCTATAAGGTTCTAGCGAGCGTATTGTGTGAAAGGCTGAAGCCCACCGTCAACCAACTGATTGGACCTTATCAGTGTGGCTTCAGACCTGGAAAGTCTACCATCGACCAAATATTCACAATACGCCAAATCTTGGAAAAGACCCATGAAAGGAGAATCGACACACACCATCTTTTCGTCGACTTCAAAGCTGCATTCGACAGTACGGAAAGGAGTTACCTGTATGCCGCTATGTCTGAATTTGGTATCCCCGCAAAACTAATACGGCTGTGTAAGATGACGTTGCTCAATACCAGCAGCACCGCCAGAATTGGGAACGACCTCTCCGAGCCGTTTGATACCAAACGAGGTTTCAGACAGGGTGACTCGCTGTCGTGTGACTTCTTTAACCTGATGTTGGAGAGCATCGTACGAGCCGCAGAACTTAATCGCTCAGGCACAATATTTTATAAGAGCGTACAATTGTTGGCGTATGCCGATGATATTGACATCATCGGCCTTAACAACCGCGCTGTGAGTTCTGCCTTCTCCAAACTGGATAAAGAGGCAACGCGAATGGGTTTGGTGGTGAACGAGGACAAAACGAAGTACCTCCTGTCTTCAAACAAACAGTCGGCGCACTCGCGTATCGGCACTCACGTCACTGTTGACAGTTATAATTTTGAGGTTGTAAAATACTTCGTTTATTTAGGAACCAGCATTAACACCGATAACAATGTCAGCCTTGAAATCCAACGTAGAATCTCTCTTGCCAACAAGTGCTACTTCTGTCTAAGTAGGCAACTGAGCAGTAAAGTCCTCTCTCGACGAACAAAACTAACACTCTACAAGACTCTCATCATGCCCGTCCTAACGAATGGCGCAGAAGCTTGGACGATGACAACATCCGATGAAGCGACGCTTGGAGTGTTCGAGAGAAAGATTCTGCGTAAGATTTTTGGACCTTTGCACGTTGGCAACGGCGAATATCGTAGACGATGGAACGATGAGCTGTATGAGCTTTACGACGACATAGACATAGCGCAGCGAATAAAGATCCAGCGGCTTCGTTGGCTGGGTCATGTCGTCCGAATGGATACAAACGCTCCGGCTTTGAAAGTATTCGATGCGGTACCAGCTGGTGGTAGTAGAGGAAGAGGAAGGCCTCCTCTGCGTTGGAAAGATCAGGTGGAGAAGGACTTGGCTTCACTTGGTGTGTCCAATTGGCGCCGGTTAGCACGAGAAAGAAACGACTGGCGCGCTTTGTTAAACTCGGCCAAAATCGCGTAGGCGGTTATCGCGCCAATTAAGAAGAAGAAGAAGTCCCTTTTCTATCTTCGACACAATCAGTTTCTTCAATTTGTTCACCAACCCTTGAATTGCCAACTCCTTCTGATGATTATTTCCATCAAAAATATAAATATTTTTGAGATATTTTGTTCTTAAAGATTGACAATCTTCATGATAAGTTTCAATAATTTTATTGCTTTGTTCTTTTGTGTAAAATTGTACATCTGCCTATTTGACAAATGTCAAAGATGACATAAAAAAAGGCACCGTCTAGAAATTATTTACGACTAACATCCATTCGTCACTTTTGATGGAGCCTTTTTTTATATACCAAGAGCGGTGAAGAAATGTTGCACGAATTTGTACGAAAGTAGTACTCGTAGTTATTAAAACTAAAAAAAGGTAATTGGAAAAGTATTAACTTGTGAAATTGCGACTTAAAAAGTGTTGATCAAAAATTTTTCCGCCATTGATGTTGCATAGAATTTTCAATGTAGTACTAATACTGCACTTTCAGCTCCTACGCGTAGCACTTTTGATGAGTGAATTGTTAATGAACAAGAAAAAAGTGGGTATCTCAAATGCTTGACTGCAAACTCAGGTTGGCTTACTCTTGAAAGCGGCTTCCTCTTACTCATAATTTGGAAAGTGGTGTAGGTCAATAAGTATAAAGAAAATTACTATTATTATTCTCCTGATCGTTTGAAAAGTGCACCAAAAATAAAAACTACTGCCCTTCTTTCGAAGGTAAGATGCAAGTGATTGCCATATCAAGTCATCCAAATATTTTGAAAAAGCTCGTCAGCTTTTCTGGGAATAAGTTTAATTGTAGGTTTGTGTATAACAAGAAGTAGACTGAAAAAATTTTGAAAACAATTTTATGGCTTGGTGTTGCTTTAAATCAAACATCTTCGGTTTTTTTAGCATTTTTGTAAATTGGTTTTCAGGTTTTTAGAATAAAATATACTTTTATAAAAAATGTTTTCTGTTTTTAATATAACTTTAAAAGATGAGCGAATTCCTTTATGAAGATTTCAAGTACAGAAAAAAAATTTAAGGGGAAATACATGTGTATTTTTGACAAATGTCAAAACCAAGTTTTTTCCGAAATTTTTTGGACAAAATTATAAACTTTTTACCAAAAAAAAAATAATAATTAGTTTAAAGGTATATTTTATTGTTAAAAATTAAAAAAATATATATATAAAAATTAAAAAAAAATGTCGAAGATTTTGGATTTTAATGAATTCCAAACCAAAATTGGGAACTCTCGATATTATAATTTTTTTGTTTAATATTCAGTTTACATCTTATTATATTGAAGCATCCAATAACATATCTAAATATATATATAAAAAAAATAGAAAAATTTAAGACCGTGTCCAATATACGCGGGTCGTTTGAAAAGTTCGAACACAAAAACTACTTAATTGTTTGGAGTAAACCATTTTTTTGTTTTCGGCATAGTCGCCTTTTAAGCTTTTACAATTCATCCAACGTTTTTCTGGTTTGTTGATTTCTTCCGAATAATATGATTTATCTAAGTCTGAAAAATAGCCAGACTCTCTTTTTCCCGCCAGGCATTTCTTCAAATTGGGGAACCTGGAGAACAGGGAAAAGTCGGTTCTACGTTACCGGAACGACCAAATTTATAACCGACAAATGACTATTACTCCACTAGCATTCACCGTACATGTATGGGCAGTGTTTATGCTGTTACAACAACAACAATATGGGGAATGTGGAACTAGTTGGAACCCTGTTTCCATTACTTTTGCCACCACAACTGCTCAGGCGTAAGCTGGTGCGAAATAGTAAGCTAACCGGCTGAAACTTGTTGTGTGTTCTTCCAAGAGATTCTACTAGCTAAACATAACCCCGATAAGCGTCAGTAGTGCCATCTCTCTGACTTTGTACGGACTTTTCAAACGAACCTCGTATTTTAAACTTATTTGCAAACATTGTTTTTTTAAGTAAACTGTATTTAATAATAATTATAATCAATGGGATCTTTTTCCTCATTCAAATAATAATATATTTAAAAATAATAAATAAGAAAAATGTCTTCACTGAGTTGATTTAAATGAACTTGTGCAAATCACTATGGACAAATAAATAGATGGTTCATTCAAAATAAATTTTGAGTGTTTAAAAATTAGGCTAAGCCCAAAATCATCCTTATAAAACAAATTAAATTACAGTCGAAAAACTCCCCTAACCTCTTAAAGAAGCTATTTTATCTTGAAGTGTAGGATAACTAAATTTTTGTCTTACAGACTCTTTTGCTAGTCGTATTGCTTCAGAACATTTCAGATGTAGGTGGCACGCAAAATGTTTAAAGAAATATATTCATTTAACCATATTGAGCATAATTTTCTTCTGCAAAAAGCAAAAGCTATCCGATTTTAGTATATTAGAATATCTTAAATAATTTATACCACAAAAGCCAGAGCTAAGCATGAACTCGCTCACAAAAAATGGCAAAAATTAATCTACAAAAATTTCGCCACTCACCCGCTTAACACGCATTACCTCTAATTCCAGATTAAAAGCATGAAAAAGTAAATAAAAACTGTTTATGCATCAAATCCACATTAAATAGCGCAAAACAGCATTTTGGTGAGATAATAACTAGAGCTCCTGGCAACGCAAAGTTTAGCAGTTGGTTGGCAACGCCAAAACCAGCAAGCGTCGTATGCTGGAGAAAAGAGAATGGAGATGGTGACTTGCAAACAAGGCACCAGGAAACGATGAAGATGAGGTGTTGTGGGATAGAGATGCGGGGAAACAGCAGCGCGGTAATATGAGGCAGGAAGATATTGGGACGGAATTTCGGAGGTAAAGCACAGATAATAAAAATAAATAAAAGGAAAAATAAGGTAGCAGGAAGTGAGGCGAACAGGTTTGGGTAAGGCTAAAGTATAGTTTTGTGGTGGGAAGAGCGCAGGTAATATGAACAAAGTGAATAAGCAGTGATATGAATTAGAGTGAAAGTGCAAAAAGGTAGGTAGTAGAAGAAGAAGATAATGTAAATAAAAGCTGAGTATAGAACATTTTCCCGAGCACAGCTGAGACGAGCACATTTGTAGCCTTAATACAAAGTGGATGCGTGTACAAAACAGAAGAAGAAGACCGAAAAGCTTTTGGTCAATGGAGGGGTGCATACTAAAAAGGTACTTTCGGCATCAAATGTCAGCTGTTAAAAGGACATATGGAAAACTAAATATATATCTAAAGAGAAGCACTTCACAATTGTGGAAATCACTGCATGAGCCTTTGCGGATACGACACACAATATTCTGGAAAATGGTACACGGCGCAGAAAAAGACAAAGCTTAAGAGCAGGAACAAAGCCAGCTCCAAATAGGAAAAGTGTGTGGTGTATGAGAAGGATGTGCCCGCAAGGGCCTCGGTGTAGGTGTCAAGGCAACCAAATGAAAATAATGTACTATTTTTTATGTATGTGTGCGGATATGAGGCAGACGGTTGACCTAAAAAATCAAAATAATAATAATAAAAAATGCCACTGTATTTGTATGTATTTGGTGTATTTATCTACTATTTAAGTGTGAGTGCAAATGTAGCAAAATGCGTTAATGGAAGTTTTTATGATAGACGTCGTGCATAAATTCCATTTCATTTTGATGCCAAAAAAACAAAAACCGGCACTAAGCGATAAAGAGTGGTGGTAAAGGCGCAATAAGAAAAATGTAGCATTTGTTGTAGCAAACGAATTGTCTGATAGAATTTTGCACATTACAACATGAATGTGGTGATGGAGGTTTTAATGCAATGAATAGTCCGAAATTTGTGTACAGCTGGTTGAGAGATTGTGAGGAATCCGCGGAAGGAGTGCCACAAAAGCTGATGGCGCAAAAAATTACAACTAGAGATGTATATGAAAGGATACGATTTCAAAAGTAAAATCCGCAAGAGAAGATGGGAGCTGGCAGCCAGCAAGAATGCGAGCTAAGACAATAAAAGGAGTAACAAAATTGAGGCAGATCCTCACATAAGTAATCATGACTTGAAAGAAAACTAAACGCTCTTCAAAAGAAACAATGTCAAACAATTCGAAAAAAAGCTGTATGCAAAAAGAAAGTCTTAATTGGGTGCCACAACGAAAAATTTAACTCTTTAATGGTTCAAGTAGCCAAAATTGATTAGCAGAAAGAATCGATAAATGAGCTCATACATCTTTAAGACCCTGTAGAAACTGATAGAGCTTCACTTGAAAGCTTTAGGGCATCCATCAGTAAGAGCGCTGACTAAAGCTCTCACTCCAGAATTTATTTCGCTCTCTGCTTAACTCTTTTAGTGAAGCAAAGTAAGCATAAAAACTGCAATGGAACAGGGTTTTCATTCATAATATTCAGAAGTTCTACACAGATGGGAATTGTGGTGTGCTTAAAGGTGTAAAAAAGAAAAAATCATTTTTTTGATGTTTGTTAGGGGATTTTTTTTTTAACATGAAAACTATTCTCATTTCTTTTTACGCTTTCTTCAATTAAATATTAAGTTTCGTTGCTTGGAGATGAATTTCTGGTTTCAGAATTTTGTTTTTTGCATACTGATTTGTTTTTTGCAGATTGATTTACCGCTATGCCAGTATTTTCGTTTATGTACAGGGTGGTCCTTTTGGGCATTTGAATTTAACTTAAATCGGCTATAAATTAAATACCATAGCGTAAATATTATAGTTTAAATCTGCTATTAGCACGAGGAAGAAATGACAGGCGCGCCTTGTTAAACTTAATCTCACAAAAAAATTTTACAAGTAAATTTAATGTTTTAAAGAGAGAGAAGCGCAATACCATCGATACTTTTCAATGCATTTTTTTTATTCGAAATGGCAAACCTTGCCCTTAAACATGGAATAAAATTTTATTGAAATGATATTTTTTTACAGTATTCTTACCAATCCAAAATTTCATTATTTACATTGGCATTTATCTCAAAAGTGGCAACTTTGATTGCTTGCCCTTGAATCATCCCTAAATAGTTGGCATGAGATGAATTCTCAACGGCGTCTCACAAAAAATAGTCTAATGGAGTAATATCGCAGTTTCTAGGCGCTTTCTTGACTTTACCACTTCGGCTGATTAATTGATTTTTGAAAATTTTCACAAATTTTTAAAATGTCCTAACTTTGTCTATGGGAAAAGCTACCCATTTTGTAAATATCTCATCATAAGCTAAATTTCTGATGCAGGATGTTATCTTAGCTGCCAAAATAAAAAAAGAAGTGGTAGATCAAATTCTTAAAGCTAGATGTACCACCCTGTAAATGTATGCATGGAAGCCCAAAACCTGTTTGAATCACTTTTTTTCTCGCTGGGCTTATTTCACGCCCGCATATCAAATGTCGTTTTTTTATCAAAGCAAGTATGTATGCGTATTTCTCTATAAAGCCCACCCACGTCGACTACAGTTGCTGCCGCTGCTAATGAAAGGGCACAACTCCAATAGCAGCAGCAGCCTTTCATGTGGCAACAACCGCGCCCAGTGCACAACATTAGCCATGCTGAGCACCTATGCACATAGCTGCAGGCACTATTCAGCACTCATTCACCACCTCTACACATGCACTTGTGTCGGTGTGTGTGTGAGGTATGTGTCCTTTGTCCTGCGAATAGGCAGCACCGTAGCTTCTGTGTGCTTCCGCCTTTTTGTTTGCTTTATATTGCCACTTCAAATCACTGCCGGAAATGTTTGTACAGTTTGTGTTGTTGGTATTATTGCTGTTGTATTTTTTGGTATTATTTTCATAAATAACAAAGTTGTGTTGTTTTTTTTTTAATTTAAGATAGCATAGCAGGTGTTT
This sequence comes from Anastrepha ludens, assembly GCF_028408465.1. Lineage (NCBI taxonomy): Eukaryota > Metazoa > Arthropoda > Insecta > Diptera > Tephritidae > Anastrepha > Anastrepha ludens. Next base: position 111,067,848 of record NC_071500.1, on the reverse strand, counting down.
GCGTGTAGTAGAGGAAACAGGAATTGCAAGGATTGGGAACAGTTGACTTGCATGTGCATGTGTGTTTGTGTGTATTAATGTTTAATGAATAGGCCGCGCTTGAAATTTATGATGTTTTGAATGCCGTGCGCGCTTCTCAGCACTCAGCCCATGATCTCTGTAAACAGCAGGTAGTTCGCTGCGTTGCTTATCTGGCAGTTCAACGCTCTCTGTCCGACTGATGCTGCTGCTGCTAATGAGTGAGTAATGCTTTGAGATCAAGTGTAGCTGCGCTTCTGCTGTTACGGTTGCTTTTTTATCTGTACGCCCTTTTTCTTGCTTGTGGGTATCTTTGATGTTGCAATGGCATGACCTACCCTTCCTACTGACTTGTGATGCAACCAAAAATGAAGCATTTGAATAGGCTGTAAAGCGCTTGCTGGCGAGAACTTACCAAAAATTATATTTGATCAACAGCATCTGGCGGCTTTTACTTTGTACTTGTTAAGCTGCTTCTAGGAAATAGAAAAAATGTTCTGGCTTTTCTCTATTTTCTTTGGTATTTACTGTACCGCGTGATTTTCTAGACATTTTTTATACATCAAGAATAACAAAATTCTTAAATAAATATTCATAAAGTACCTTTGACGCACAGTTTCTTTGTGATTTAATTTTCATAGACGCATGTATTTTCCGAAGCTGAGCGTATTTGTGTGAGGCACATCAGCTGTTAAGACGTAGGTTATGGGTTTAAACACCTTTCGCGGTTCTGAAATATCAAAAATGACCGCAGACTGATCGTAAAGGCAATACTGAGCTTGCGAGTGTTTTTCGTCTTTGAAGAACTACTTCATAAAATAACTTGTATTTGGTATATGGAGGAGGTGCTTTTACTAATTAGAAATAAGAGCCATTTGTTGAATTAAGCAAACATCTCTTATTCGTCGCCTGCATCCATCAAACAGGATACGTTTTAGGTCTTTAAAAGGAAAATCTGAAGGGGCTTTAAAAGTTGTACCTTAGCTTTTCAAATTTACATGCAACGCATAAGCATACTCTTCTTACTGTCTAAATCTAGCCAGCCCTTTTCAAATTAGTAACCAACTAACCCTTGAATAACTAGTTTAAAAATGCATTCTATATAACCAGTTTAAGATTCTCTCTTGCCATACTGCCTAAAACTATTCAGCTAAAAAACTCTTCTCAAATTAGTAACTAGTTTCAAAGTGTTTTCTACAAAACCAATTTGAAACTCTCTCTTGCAATACTGCGTAAATCTAGTCAAAGCTTAAAAAATCTTTTAAAACTAGTAACGAGTAGCCAACTAACCCTAACTAGTTTAAAAGTGATTTCTAAATATCCAATTTGCAACTAGTAGTGCGAGGAACCTCTTAACACTCGAATCACTAGCACTGCAATAGACAACAGCGAATTTTGTTTAAAAGCTACACTGCAACCTAACCTAAACAAAGACGGACTAGTAGCCACCCACGGCGCACTAGTTAAAAATTTAGCTTATCTTTAAAAATTTACTCCACCATAAACTCCACTGCTGTATAATTTTTACTGGCAACATCAAAGTTTCACGCATCTCCCTTGTTAATTAGTAGCACGCGTGGAAAATTTGAAATTTTTAATAGAAAATTAATTAACATTGCTCGATTTGTACTATTCTACAAATTTTTAATGAGCTTGATTGGATTATGTTTTTCTCATACATGCACGAGCATGTATGTGTGTGTATGACATTCGTTTCAAAATCGTTTTTGTTTGGCAATTTTTGACGGTGGCTGCCCAGTCTTGATTTATTAATGAGCATTTAGCTCAATGACCTTAGTGTAAAGAGGTAAAAGAGAAGGAGAGTGGAAAAAGGGGGAAGATCATCATCAGGGTTCAAATTCATGAAAACTTTAATTTGAGTTAACCAGCAGATAAGTGAAAAAAGAGCTGGACAAGCGAGAAAATGTAAAATTAACAACTTCTCTGGAATTTTTATTTTGCGGTGGAGAGATCCAAAGTGGAAAGAGCAATAGCAGGAGAGTTCCCTGGAACTCGAACTATTTCAAAACTTGTTTGAGAATACCAGCAATGACTAAACTACTTGTATATTTATAAGCATAACTGACTACTGAGGATGATAATTTTTGTGGTAATTTTTGAGTCAACTACAGGCGAATTGTAGATTACAGACAAGAAAAAAATTTTTGGTCGAGTAAAAATTTACATATTTTTATAGCAAATTCTCCATCCGAAGCACTGCGCGCCATCGCTTCGAATTAATAAACTGTAAGAATTATTAATCCAGCTACATTAACGAAAAATTGGGAAAGTATTTTAAGTAGAAAAATAGTAAAATTATGGAGAAATTACTAAATTCATCTAATAAAAGTCCTAGTAACACTTTTTTAATAAAAATATATTCCAAATTGCAAAACTTCTCTGCTAAATAAGAAAAAGTCTGCATTTTAATTCCAGCAAATGTCTTATCACATTTAGGCCAAGATTAACTGAACTGAAAGAGGGCTCTTATTTTAAACACCAAAAACAGGTGGAAAGTGGATGTATTAAAGAATTCCTTCAATATTTAGATCAATGAAACTTAAAGAGTCCGAATTCATATTCAGCCAAAGGCTGTTAGAGAGAAAGATCCTGTGGAAGATTTTTGGGCCTTTAGCATCTTTGGATGTGTGAGATTCGTGGTGACGTAGATCTGGCCAGGTTTTGTCGACCGAATGGATACAAGTAACCCTACTCTAAAAGTATTCCATGCCGCACATGTGGATGGTAGCAAAAGGATAGTAAGACTCTCTTTGGGTTGGAAATACCAGGTGGATAAGGACTTCGCTTCATTTGCGGTGTTTAGTTGGCGCCGATTAGCACGTGAAAGAAACGACTGGTGCGCTTTGTCAACCTCGACCAAAATCGTTAAAGCGGTTATTGCGCTAATCAAGCAAAAGAATAAGGACTCTTACTCCCGAAGCTTTCCTCAAAAATCATGTTAGCATGTTGTAAGCTATTACAACAACAACGTGCAACACTTACACATAAACGTTGACACTTCAAAGCTCCACAATCGAATAAACAACAGAAAAGGTATGCCTTGACGATATTCAACCGAAAATTGTCACTTGCTCAAGAGCACAAAAGGTGAATGAATGAAAGACCGTTTTGTATGAAATGATTTGATTAAAAACCAAATTGCCACATAACGCATTTATTAAAAGTTTAACATATGCGGACAAATACATATTTCAAAATGCCATGACGGCTAATGTGCGCCCTAAACAAAGGTGTGCGTACTGAGGACCACAAAGGCGTGCTGCACATACATACATGCACACAAGTGGAGATTATATAATACCCGAAATAATAATAAAGAAATTACCATTTAGTCTGAAACTACAATGCACACACACACACAAACATACAAACAAAGGTCATAAATCAGGCACACATTTAATTTAAACCCAACACAGGCTGATTGTGTGAGACAAGACCTACATATGTATGTACGTACTTGCGTATGTACGTGGGTTAGTGACTCCTTTCCTTTTTCCTTTTGTAGTTTGTTGCTCTAACCAACGCAGGCTCGACGCGGACAATAGCAATGAGGCGGAGCACCCAAAACGTAATATTGTCTTAATGGATAATTTGGAATATAAAATATGCTGAATAAAAAACAACAACAACAACAACAACAAAAGTCGTCGAGGCTGTATTTGAAAAGAAAATGAGTTTGCGAGCGCTCAAAGGAGAAACATCACACACTTACACGCACACACACACAACCTGAGTAAATGCACGAATGACATTAATGACACCATCAGCTGCTCTAACGCATACTTAATGTCACAACGTGAATGCCAATAACAAAAAGTATGAATGAGAAGATGCTAGTGTTAAACTGGAGTTTGTTCTCCATTGAATGCATTCATGAGAAAAAGTAGGCTGTGTACCCAATTTTTGCTTCGGAAATGATTGTGAGTTCCACAGAATTTTAGGGGTAACCCTACAATTCTTATGTATTTTCTGAAAAGTCACACTGAGTTAGAGCTGAAGGCGAATGTGAAGGCAGTAGTGAAGAAGCAGGAATTAGAGCAGGTCAAGTTAATACACTGGATTTTATGAGGTAACATCATTTCGAGCGCTTTTGTCTATTGAAGCTGGAATTTATTGTTATAACTTTTCTTTGTAGTATGTTTTTATTGGCGCGTATTTTATGGTCGATTAGCGCTATTTTCATGTTTTCTTTTGAATATCTATAAAAGTGCGTACTTTGTAGTCCACCCGTACACGGTATGCAACGAATGTTGGGGGCATTTGCTATAACAGTTGATTAGTTGGCAGTGTTACCAAATTTTATTTATATAGCTATGCGCTATAGCTTGGCAGTTTCCAAAAATATATGAAGCTGAAAAGAGGGTAACATTTGCACTTACATTTTTTTATTTTTTATTTTTTTTTTCTACTTTGGCAATGTGCAACCTGCCGCACTTCCGCTATGTATCTTCGTACTGCCTTCTTCTTCAGCACCACACTTTTCTCTCACTCTTTGCACCCTTGGGGGGTAACAAATGTCGAGCGCTGTTTTTATTTACGACAATTTTATATCGAAAAGGTCACAAAATAGTATAAATGTCGAACATTGCTTTGATTTGCGTAAACTTTTACTACTTCCACTACATTTATGCCATTTTAGTGACACTCGCAATTTTTGGTGGTGTGAGTTTTGCGTTTACGCATCATATTTTTGACAGCTGTCAGTGTGTAGTGCGTTGAGTATCGCATTCTTGCAACACATGGCAAGTCGAAACTGTGATTTTGTAGCAGTTGGGTGCATAACATATTTTTTATGCAATATTTTTATGACAAATGTAAAAGATGGTACATCTTACCTTTTTGCAGCGTTGCCAATTTTCACGTGCGCATTTAATTGAATGTATTTTTTCATATACATATTTTTTTGTTCAAAGTGGTGGTTATATTTATATTTTATAAATATTTACACTTTTTGTATACTCCATTTCTGGTTGTACCCGGTAGATTCCATGAAGTATTTTTAAATGTTTTTTTTAATTTCCACAAGGTTTGAAACCTGAATTGATAAGCTTTTTGTAGGAGCATAAACTACATTTTTATAAAACTTGTCGATAAGTCTCTGCTTTTAAAATAAGTGTAGTTGCCTCTTGGTAGATCTATACTTCCTCATAGTTGGTGTCTTTTATGCAAAAAATCATGTCTAAGCTATTTTGCTTTTAATTTTCATCGCAGGAGGCAATATTTTATAGCATAGAATTCTTTTTGAGCAAATGCTTGCTGAATTTTGATTTTAGATTTCGATTTCCTGGTTTGTACCGCCAATGTGAACACTTTAGCACATAGATTTCCTCTTGTGCCACTGCTTCTTCAATTTTATTTTCCCTCTCAAATTTCAAATACTACGGGAACCACTTGCCTCCACAGTTTGTTGCACTTCTACTTAAAACTACACTAACAATAAAAATCAAAAGACAATTTGTCTGCATCCATTTGCAGGCGATTCGAGTTGATTATTCCAAGACGCCATTTTTACTATGCACTCTAAATAGTGCTTGGTGATGTTATCTCATACAGAGAATTTTATCAGTTTTCTCTCTTAGAAAACCACTCAAATGCGTGGAATTTAGCAGTGCATTGCGTTCGTTCAAGACAGCACTGTGATTATCCTACTTCCGTCATACATCCAAGAGCACTTGAATTGTTTGATAAGAAATTTTATTTTAGTTTTTGTGAAGCATGAATGCAGTGAGAGCGCAGGAGGGGCGGGCAACGTCTGAAATGTCCGCAATTCAGACCAAAATATTGTGATAAAAGTTACGAGTGGTGGAGCGCGTTTTCCGCAAAATGGCCAGTGGTCACACTGAACGTTCTGTTATCACATATTCGTACATTGTATAAACATACACGTTGCTACACTCGCAACTCTCCACTTGCCACTTCCTCTTCTTGAAAATGTAATTTTATTACTTTTCTAAAGCAATTAAAATGGCAAAATGAGAAATTTTCGAAACTTAGAGGGCAAGAGTGTACTTGTATGAATTTGTGCGCAGTGTTGGTATGTATGTATGTATGCATGTGTACACTTGTGCTCATAGAATTAAGTCACTTTAACTTTTTACAACATTCGCAAAACTTTTCATGCTACGTGTTTTTCGTTAATTTTTTATAAAAATATTGCGCAGTGTATAACAAGAACTTTATAAATCAAAGTTTCAAAATTTATACAAAAATCATAAATATTAAACAAATAAAAAAAAAATGTTAATCAAAACATTCAGCTTTGTAATCAGAATATTTAAAACCTTTTTGAACACAGTTTAAAGTCGTAAAAAAATGTTAAGAAAAATTCTAGGAAGTAGTTTCATAAACCATTCAATTCTTCTATAAAAGAGCTAAAGTTTGAAATCGTTCAAAAATTCTAACAGAGAAAGTGAAAGTTCAAGGTCGTTAAAATTTGTTTAGATAAATTCTGGATATGCAGTTTTATAGCCCATACAATTCAAATATTAGAAAGTGAAAATTCGAAGTCGCTCAAACATTTTTTTAGAAATTTTCTGGGTATACAGTTTTTCAGCCCATTCAATTTTAGTACAATAAAGTGAAAGTTCGAAGTCGTTCAACGTTTTTTAAAAAAAATTCTGGGTATGCAGTTTTATAGCTCATTCAATTTTAGTTTAATAAAATGGAAGTTTGAAAGTCGTTCTTAAATTTCTAAAAACATTCTGGGTATGCAGTTTTTTAGCCCATTCAATTTTAGTATAATAAAGTGAAGGCTCGAAATCGTCCAACGTTTTTTAGAAAAATTCTGGGTATGCAGTTTTATAGCTCATTCAATTTTAGTAAATAAAAGAGAAAATTCGAAGTTGCTTGAACATTGCGTTGATTTTTGACAATTTTTTCTTCCCTCGATATCTTTTATATGGAGGAAAATAATCAACACCTCAATGAGAAAAATTGCCAAAAATCAACGAGATTTTTTAGTCGGTTAAACTCTTTGATATTAGGATGAAATGTACTATAAGGCTGCAAGCCCAGAATTTTTCTGAATATTCTGAATAGAAAGTTGGATATTCTGGTATATGCTTTTTTAATTTATACAATTTTTGTGAATTTTATACAAACTTCGGAGCATTGAATTTTTGGTTTTTGTTGTAGAATGCACTTAATTTTTATAAAAAACATAAAAATAATTTTAAAACTTGGTAATTCGTTGCACTCCCATTATTTTGAACACAGCTGTATGTGTTTACTCCAATAAAGAAAAGCTCCGGCGGTTGGCTAATAAAAATTTAATGCGTTTAAAAGAGCACAAAGAAGAGAGAGAGAGAGAGAACATAAAACTATAAACAAATGTTAGTGCTCGTAACGAAAAAATTAAAATGCAAAATAGCAAATTCCTAATTTTGCTATATTGTATTTTAATTTGTTTCTAAAGCGCACTTCGTACACAACTCACGCGCTTGGCGTTGTTGGTATTTTTTGTTTGTCAGGTTCATCCACTGTATGACTAGTTTAAATTATGAGCTAAAGACTGAGCTAAAGAGTCTTTAATGTATTTTTTTTAAGCAAAAAAAAAAAAATAAATAAGAAATAGCACCTTCAAGCATCAGCTGTGCTATTTTAGATAGATATGTATACGCGTGTGTATATGCATGCTTTTGGGTGTATTTGATGTGGGTTGACAAGAAAATAAACCCAAAAATTACCTTTGAAAAGTTCTATGGCCGGATTTTATGGTAACTAGCAGTTGCTGAAGGCTTCTGACATTTTCTTTCTTTCACACCTGCTAAAAGTGGCAAAACTTCACACATGACATCGGCACACAGCGACATATGGTACATATGTAAGTCAAATGTCACATGCCACTATTTGCATACAGACTTATTTGTGTTACTAGTACGAAGATGGATATTTTAATACTGGATATTTTACTTCTAATGCGTATCTTCATATATATTTAAATTTTTAATGGGGTTGCTTCGGCAAACTTAGCAAACATTTTCCTTTATTTTCACAATAAATTGAAATATGTAAGCAGCCATACGCGCTTTAATCTTGCCAGTAGTGACATAAATATGTAAATTTTTCCTTAGGCAAACTGTTAAAACAAATTTTAGTTTAAACACGGAAAATACTTTTTGCTTGCTGACACAATTTTTCGACGGTTTTGTCATACTGAATCCGAATCTGAACTCAGAATAGGGACGTTTTTGAGATATTTCGGTTAAAAGTGCAAAATAATGATTTCCGACTGCATTTGAGGTTATGTTTCATTAAGATATATTTCTTTAAATATTTTTTTAATATTTTTAAAATACCTAAAAATACAACTTTTTATCTTCTTAACCCATTTTGATATTGAAAAGCTTTTTTTTGTCTCTGAGATAACGCATAAGTGAGCCACAAAATATTCCAAGTAATAGTAAAAAAGTGAACATTTTAAATTCAACAGCAGATATCTAAGAGGCAAATAAAAAATATTTTTACACAAGAAAATGGTGGCTGCGGTTATTTTAAGTTAAAACTAGGATTCAACATTTTCCTCAATATGTAAACTACACAGTTTTGGGTCATAAAAGCCCTTGAAATTTTGTGGGCTTTTGTCATTTTTGTTAAAGGCTTGGACTGCCGGCTGGTTTCTCCTGAAAACTGGTATAAAAAACTAGCATTAAATACTTTTCAATGGTTTTTGCTTCATAGCAAAATTGCAATGCAGTTTTCCTCAAACAGCTACTTCGGCATTTTCCAATCTTTTCAACTTTATTTTCTCAAGCCTATGTTAACTGTCTATGGCTCTATATCAGATAAACTCAGTAGGGAGTCATTATACAACGGAGTCCGAATGGTGTCTGGATTATCTACAAAATATCCTCATCTACATAAACAAAGTTCAACAATGTCCAACTTCAGCTCGTGGCGGCCAGTTGAGAATATTTTCAATATATTTAAACATTTCCTTCAAGCTGCATATGAATTTCTGTACTACTTACAGTGTTCCAAACAATCTTCGTACATCAATAACAAATTAAGGAACTGTGCCAGAGAAGGTAGTCTTGAAAAAGTTCTTAAAATTTCGTAGTTATTTTGCCAAAATTTTGAAAATTGTTCCAGAAATGAAAAATGGTTCTAGACTAAATTATTTCCTATTTGAGCTCATTTTTACAATAAATCTTGCTGTACATATACTTTTGCAGAACACTGTATTTACTATTCGATCCCCCCCAGCCCCAGCAAACTTAGTCAGTCAGTCATATAATCGGGGCCTGTTTATTATTACTCTTAAATTTCCGCTGCACTCTGACCACCGCGCTTGCAATGATTTCATGAGTTTGAAATGCGCATTTCTTGGAAACATTTTGCTTCAATTCAATTAAGGATTAATAAAAACTGAAACATCACCGCGAAGCAAGCAAATGAATGACTCACATTCACAGATAGATGCCCGCACCATAAAGTAATCAACGCAAGAAAAATAAACAAAGCGCGCACAGCACAAATAAAATTGGCTAAAAATAGCTGCGAAAATTATGAACGAGTTTTCGATTAAACTTTTCAAAATTTATACAGCTACACACATATTTAAGCATATATTTGGAAAATCATGCAGTTCACCCCCTTTTTGCCAAGTAAGTCAACAAAACTTTTGCGCCCTCACTCACTGCACGGCAATGAAAACGCATTCGCAATGCCTGGCAACCGATTTCGCGCAGTAAGCGCCGATAGGAGAAAATTTTGCAAAACTTTTCACGATTTAATTGCGGCTTGGCTGCAGTAACTGGCAGCAATGGATTGCGCGCTTGTTGTGGGTGCATGGTGGTTTCTGGGCAGTGGGGGTTGGGTTGGCGGAAGCGAGGTTGAAGCACAATCAACATCGAAAAGTGGCAACGATTTCTGGCATTATGGGTCATAAATTAAGCAGAAATAACAAAACAAGTGCCGTTAGCGTTGTAAACTAATCAGGCGCAGTGTGGAAGCAACGAATGCCAAAAGCGAGCAGATACCAAGAAAAGTAGAGAGGAAGCCGGGCACGGTGCACAGAGAAGCGTACAGCGAAACGTGAATGATGGTGGTGGCAAAATTTAGGGGCGCGCAGAAGGTGACCTTGGCTTGGAAAAAAGGAAACTACCGCACAGGCGCGCCCAGAAAAGAAGTGCCCGTACTCGTAAAATGTGAATTTATATCATATTGAATAATGTGCGCCTTGAAATTAATTTTACAGAAATTCAAAGCTGCCAGCAGCAGCAGCTGGAGGCAGGAAGCCAAACACACCACTGAAATGAAAACTGCGCACAGAATGGGCAAAATGTATTGAAATAAGAAGAGAAAAATCGACAATCGACAAATCGAAATATAAACTAAACAAAACAGCAGCTACTTACTGCTTGTACGTACTTGTAAGTGACGCAAATTGCTGGCGAAATGTATATGGCTGTGCACAGGAAGCAAATAGGTGGGCTGGCTGCTTGGCTGACGCAGGTGGCAACACCCCCCATACAGCGCTTAATATAGGCAGGCGCACGCAATTGCCAATCGGCTGACTTTTATGAGGTGTGAAGTGGCTGAAGATATTAAAAATCGCTAGCACACCCACACACCCACGCTGATAGCAAGCGTACGTTTTAGTAGCGCTGCTCAAGGGCAGATGGTAAGCCAGCAGTTGGGAGAGCAGCTGTGCAATTTCCACTTATTTTGCCAAGCCATTTGGGTGTGAAGGGTATTTGGCGCTGTGCGAATATGCCGAAATCGAATGGGTCATTAATGCGCGCATACAGGAACGCACATTTCGCAAGAGATGCTTGGCGCATCAACTGGGCCCGCACGAAGGTGCTCAATATTATTTGTACGGGCTTGTGATATGCCACATGTTCCAAAAAAAAAAAAAATATTTGTAGGCATTTTCTTCCGCTACCACTTGACATTTGTTTATGTTGTTGCACGCAGTTTGCTTGTAATTAATTTGTTGTTGTTTTTGCTGACATTTATTGATGCTTTGCATACCTACCGCAAAACTTTTATGGACTATTTGCCAATACGCGCATGTATTGTAACAAATGCTCGTTGGGGTCTGGGTGTGCTTTGCCTGTACTCCCATACACATACATACACAAGCACAAACATGCATATGTACAAACATGCGAGGCGCATACATATTACAAAAAAATTTTTCTTCGCTTGCCACAAAGTGTTTTGCAGCACCTTACGCTGGCTCATAGCAACTCCTCTCCGCGCCGTTGTGTAGCATTTTGTTTTTATGAATGCTTGTTGTTGTTTATGTTTTTTTACCCCCATTCCATTTTTTCTGTTTTTGCCTATAAAATCGCATGCTACCGCCCAATTTAGATGGCCGCCAAAGTGCCAAACAAATGCGGTGGCTTGTGGCTTCAGTGGCGCGCTGTACGAATGAGTCAGTCCGTTGGTGGCGGGTGGTGGTGCGGGAGGGGATGTTGTTGATGTTGTAAATTTGTGCACTTAATTCTTTTTAGTGTTTTTATATTGTACGCGTATATTTTGAGCCTCTGCATACTTTTTTGCTGGAAATTTACGAGCGTAGCGATATTTTTATAAAGTTTTTTGAGTTTTTATTTTCAACAACAAAATTTCATTGCTGCGCCTTACAAAGTACGTAAGTGTGTGGCTGTGTATTATTTTTGTGGTTATTACTATATTCATTTTGACTTTTGTACGCTTGAGTGGCAGTTATTGAGGAAGTTTGGCTTTATTATAATTTTTTTTTTCACTTTTCATTTTGACACAGGGCGACCCTGGCTATTGTTATATCGTGTGCGCTGAGCTTTATTGTGTTAAAGTGTTACTTGTGCTTTTCCTTGTTTTGTTTTTTTTTTCCTTTTGTTTCTACTTTAGTATGCTTTTGGAATGTTATTTTGGCGTGCCGCTATCTGTTTACTATTTGTTGTTGCAAATGTGCCAAATTTATTGCATTGAGTTGGTAAATTTATTGCTTTTTCCAGCGGCAGTTTGGTGTCTCTTTTGTGTTGGGTGCCATTTCAAGTTCAGCTGCACAATTTTGTTTGGTGAGATTGGCGTTTTTTGTTTTTGCTTTTTTTCAACAATTGCTTTTTTTTCATTTTTTCAAGTTTACGCTTCAGTTGCTTAAACTCGTTCTTGTTATGAGGATAGTGGGGTTTCCGCGGTGATTTCTTGTTCTAGTGACTGGTTAATTTAAAATTAATTTACAAGAAAAGTTTCTGCAGTTGCTTATGTATGTTCAGAATTTATTTTAAAAATAGTAATTGGATGGGTAATTCATTCATCAATTTTTATATATAAGTATGTATAGGGGTTTTCAGTAAGAGCGCTTCAACTTTTGAACTTTTTTGAATAAAACACAAACGGTTTGACTTTTTTAACTAATTTTTTTTTATTATCAAGTTTGAACATATACATTTAAGTATGAAATTCGATTTCTTTTGCATGACCACCGCGTGCACGTTTTACGAAGTCCAATCGTTGAACCCAATTTTCGACCACTCTTTTGCATAAATCGGCCGAAATTCCAGCAATTTCGCGTTCAATATTGGCTCTGAGCTCACAAATCGTCGCCGGCTTGTTACTGTAGACCAATGACTTCACATAACCCCAAAACGGGACGGCTTGTTAAATGGACCGTAAAATGGCCGTAATGCTCTTAAAGTAGCAGCAACAGAAAGATTATTTTCATAAAAAATTTGCACGATTTGCAAACGTCGCTCAAGTGTGTAGCGTTCCATGATGAAATGTATACTAATGAAGTTTACAAATGACAAGCGAAAAATAAAAAATATTGCGTCGTTCGCCCTCCCTATCGGAAAAAAGTTGAAGCGCACCTATTGAACAACCCTGTATGTGCAAGAGTCGGTCTGGCCAATTTTCAATATATGTAAGTTGCCGTACATCCTTTCCGTTTTGACTTAGTTCATGCGTTCAAGTCGAACTTTGAACTTTGGTGCATAAAGAAGAATTAGGTAGAATTTCATGAGAAATATTTTTGTGGTATTTTTAACAGTTTTAACTTTTCTTTATGAGTATTTTTTGCCTTTTTCCGCAAAAGTGACAAAAGCGACCCATCTATTGAGGCATTAGAGGGTTGAAATATTCCGCAAACAATTCCTGGTTCTTCTTTACATAAAACTGTCCAACACATCATACTTCTAAAATGTGGGCTCACATAGTTTTCTATGCTGATTTACCACAAGAATGAGCAAAAGTGGGGAGTCGTTGAAGTTTCGTCAAATAAACTTTAGACACCAATTTTAAAAGCGCCGATTATTGTTATTATTATTTTAAAGAATTTTAGCGCAGCGACCTGAAATATTTATTGTATTTCTCTGAGTCAAACTTTTTGAATAAATTTTGGAATTTCTCCCCCTTCTATTGAGCTTTATTTCCTCCTCTGGGAAGGAATGTTAACCCAGGTACTTGTGCCGATTACACATCGCTGCTGCGCCCGATGGCAGCACATGTTTCGTGGTCGTCCTTCCTACAGAACCTGCAAGTTCCACAGCAGTATTCTCCTAGGCTTGAAAGATGATGATTCAATCTACAATGTCCTGTTGGAATTCCTGTGGTGATTCTAAAATTATTCTTATTTAATTCCAGACAATCTTTAAATCGGTTTAGGTAAAAGCTATCTATGCTTGATTTTGATCGCAATAAACCCGGTAAATTGTCCCAGTGTAATATTCTTTGCCCTTTCTCTACTTCCTGAGAGGAGAAGCTACCCTTTCCTAGGCCACAAAATATCACTGGCTTATGAATGAGGGGACCGCTCCTTTCTTGTATAATTTATCTACCATTTCGTTCTCAGTAATAGTTTTGTGCCCTGGAACGAATAGCATAACAAAATAATTAATCTGGATATTTTTCCATAAATTGAGGGACCTACAATTTTAAGCAGACTCGAAACGGCGAATGGTTTTTTATGAGGAGCTTTTTCTTGGCAATTCTAATTCTCAATTTCCTATTGGCAGCATTATATATATTAATATATCATAAAGCTTTGCATAGCTTAAGGTCCCAGTGTTCTATTCTCAATAATACTTCGCCTTGTGTTAGGTACTCCACTTTAATTTTGAATATATTCGCATTAACTTTTGAAAGCATTTTCTGGTATACCCGTGCGGTGGCATTGTGTGAAATTATTACGTAATCCATCCTAATTTTATGTTAATATACTTTCGTTTGAGTTGCAAATAATAAATGTCTCAAGTACCTTTGGCCTTAAATTTCCCCATTTGTCAAAACTTTTTCCATATTTTGACAGCTGAGCTGTCAAAACTTTAAAGTCGATTCACTCCTTTGCTGGCCATAAAAAATCAAAAACATTTTTTTAATAATCCGCTCTTTCTGTAGCAAAGTTTAGCTGGGCTTATAACCTTTAAACATTCTTGCAAATGGCATAAGACCTTTAAAGTGTTCACACAAACCAGGTAATCTAACCTAATTTTGTTCAGTAAGGCACGAAAAAACCTTTCACAATCAGTGTTATGCATAAGGATTGACAACGGGGAGAAAAGGTAGAGGAAAAGGGGCACACTTGAAGTAATCAGTTTAGCTGATATAACAAGCATTTCTGTAGCCAGGTTGACGCAGCCTTTTGTTGGCTTGTCATAAGTCCTTTTTGTTGGTAATACATCGAAAATCCGACATGTCAAATTTGGCTGTCAAAGAAAGCCGATTGCTTTCACTTGCACGGTATTCCCTTTTTAATTCCATACATATTGATTATAATAAGAAAAACAAAATAAAAATGATAGAAGGTCAACGTAAGGAAGATGACGAATAAAAGTGGATAAAGGAAAGTGGAAATGAGTTGTTGTTTGTGGAGGGAAAATCTCATTTTTCAAGCATTTTCCTTCTTCATCATTCGCATAGGTAACGTCCTCGAGGCGCACAGCAGGTTAAATTCAATTTTATCAGACGCCAATTGAACGAAATTACAAAGACTGCCAAAGTTGGGGAAAATGTTGTACACGCGTGTATGTGTGTGTATGCGCCTTAATTGCAATCTTTTTTGTGCAGATTTGCGCGAAATGAATTGGTAGCTCGTTGTGAGCGAAAATTGTATAAAGAAAAGGATAATGAAGGGGCAGCTACGGTAGAAATTTGCCATTTCCTACAGATGAAAAATGTGTCCTTAAGGCGCACAATAACAGGCACATGGGATAAGAGAGCGAGTCTTTAGCGAGAAACCCATCAAGTTAAGCAGCTTCATCAACGACATCAATTGAACGAAGTTGCATGAAAAAGGAATTCGTTTGGTTGAAAATGGAAATGAGATGAAATGAAAGCAGTCAAGCTGATCAACTGACGGTGCGCAGCAGGTGAAGAAGAGAGAGGAGCGCAAAAATTTGTCAATGCAGCAAAGCAGGAGGAAAGCAGTAACCCGCTGGCGATTTCAATTGTCTTACAGGATTTGCGTCTTACAACACAGCGTTGATGGCTGTAGATGAGGTAAAGAGCGGGGGCGAAAAGGTCGAATGATATTTTCAGATAGAGCAAAAATGCTGGAGTGAATGAGGAGAGGAAATAAAATGTAATAAGAAGAAAAAAAAATGCGATAAAGTGTTGATTGTCACATTTCGCGGATATTATTTAGTTTCTACAAAAGCAAGCAAGCAAGACTCTTTGTGCTATGCGGACTTGATGCTCTAACCAAAAATGATGTAAATTAGCAGGCGTCCTTTGCATTCATGCCCTGAGACAGCATACCACATGCACATATACATACATATATATGTTCATAAATATGTATGTGTCTACACGTTGCGCGCCCATATCCGCCACAGCTGCAGCGCGATTGTTCTGCGTTATTAATAAAGCAAATAATGAAATGTTTGACTTTTCCGTGCCTTCTCTTTTTCTCCCCTTTAGCAGCAGACACTTCTCTCGCGCACCAGACACGTTATCCTTACTCGCCGTCGCCCTTGACTTACTCATCCGCTCAATGCCGGTATGTGCATTGTTGCCACATAATGAGCCTGCGTTGTGATATGTTGCTTTTGTTTGCTAGCTGCTGCTACTTTTGAAATTACTTTTTTTGGAGATTTTTATATGTATTTTTTTTTTTAATTTGGCCTTTTTGACTATTGCGCTTGCCGCAAAAAGACGCAGCCAACTGGAAAAATCACAGTTTGAAAAACGAAAATAATAGCAACAACAATGATGAAACCGGCTGTAACGCTAAAAATTGGGCTAGCTACGGATAGTAGTAGACGTCAGTAGCTGAGCTGACTAATTTTTTCAATCGAGCAAAAATTCTCAGCATACTCATATAAATACATACACACACACATATAGGTATATCTCAACAATCAAATGTGGGAGCTTTAGCGTCGGATGTGTGACAGCGGATGGGCAGAGTGAGTGGACCATTGAGCGGCTTAATTGCTAAAATTTTTCAGGGATTTATTTTTGGAGTTGCTATTTTTTCTTTAAATTTTTTTTTTTTTTGTTACTTTTTGTTTGCGCTGCTGCGTAAGGGCTAAATTTTTGTGCATTTCGGATTTACTGAATTGGAAGCGATTTTTGACTGTAAGCTCTTCATCATGATCATCGCCATATTCAGCATTATTCACTTCTTCGTCATGGCCATCGTCATCATAATGCGCTGTCTCATCAACGCGTTTGCTGTTCTATGCGTTGCTTACTACAAGGGTGGCAGTTGTGGGATGCGACTTGAGCTTGCTCGCACAGAGGGTTGCTGCTTATTGGATGTATGTATGTATGTATGTATGCAAGTGCTGAGATTTGAGTATTTTAATTTATGCAAAACGCAAAATTTGTACAAAAGTGAGATAAGCATAAATTTTCGGATTTTCGGTTAATTTTCGGCGAGTCGCTCTTTTCAATTTTGCTGCATTTTTGCTGCTTAGAGGAGTAGAGTCAGTTGTCTGATGACTTTTTAATTAAGCGCAAAGCGGGTATTGCCGGAATTAGTAGTGGCAGAGGCGTGAATATTAGGGATTTGAGGCTGGTTGGATTGGGTTGCTAGCGGTATGCTCGCTGGTTATGTAGTAGTGGTGCGGAGTTGAACAAAATTGAAAATTTTAAACTATGAATTATTGATGAATAAATTATATGAGACATTAAATATGAATTAAATTTGAATGTTATAGTGGGTAGTGTATGTGTATGTTGCATTTAACCATAAAGCAATTTATTGGAGAAAGAGAGAAAGGTATTGAAAAAAAATTTTATTAAAAAAATACATATACTGGACCCGCCATCTATCGTTACGGATTTGAACTAGGTATTATTTGAAGAATGGTAACACTTAGCTTTCATCTGATTTGACAGAAAATTAGTTTTATTCTTCCGCTTAACGAAAATGGTTGTGTATACGCTCAAAGAACGCTGGCAAATATTGCGACATTACTTTGAAAAACATGGTAATGTTGCAGAATGTGTACGAAAATTACGTACGGCAATGGGAAGAGGAAAAGCACCGAATGAAGCGTATGTGCGTTACTTTGCGAAAAAAGTAAGAGAAACTGGGTTGCTTATTGACAAACCAACGCGTGACCGACCAAAAACCGTGCGTACACCCGAAAATATTGCTGCTGTGGCCGAGAGTGTTCGTGAATCACCAGGAACATCAGTTCACCGCATACAACCGCATACAATCGAAAATGTGTTGAAAAATTGGACCGATCGTATGGGATGGTGCATGGCTAGCCGAGGCAGCCATATGAATGAAGTTGTATTAAATCATTAACCAGAAGGATTGTACTTCAAAATAAAACAGTTTGGAAAAATATTGAGGAGTTTCTTTTTTATAGCATTTTTAATTCCGTAAAGTTATATGGCGGACCCTATACAAAAAAAAAATATGTACCTATGTGACCTGCTCTATGAAAAGGTACCTTACGTGTCAAAATATCGTTTTTCACTTTTTTGTTGATTCGAATAGTGTGTGAAAGGCTCTTTAAAATGGTGAAAACCAGTAAGTCATAATTTGTTTAAAAGTTTGTTAAAAGTAAAAAAAAAAGAAAAGTACAAATACGAAAAAGACTAGTTTTTTTGTCATGATACAAATTAGAATAATGAAGACAATAATTTGTGCAAATTAAAAACTGAACCATTCCTGGACAGTCTGAGGTGTAATGAATACGATACTGAAGTCTGTTTTCAAAAAATTTGTCACAAAAAATGTATTCATAACTTTATAAATGGTGGTTTTTAAAGATTTGTCAAAATTTTTGTCACGAATTGTGGCATTGTTTCAACATCAAAAGTTAATTAAAATATTTAAAAACTGTTATTCGGGGGCTTGCGAGGTCGCTGAATATGAATATGAAGTGAGATTATTTTAAATCAAAATGTACGGTACAAAAGCTAACTTATTTTTTAATACGATTTCTGCGATTTGCATTAACTTTTTCTTATTTATTTATATATAAAAAAAAATGTTTTTCACTGCTTCTGTGATTTTATTGATACTGTGATCTATGCTGAAGAAAATAAGCCAAACCGGATTGAAAAATATTAATATTTAAAAAAGTTACAAGGGTTTTTAGAAGTTTAAACTTTAACTGCTGTTTTCTCGAAAACTTGTTTTCGCACGTAAGGTACCTTTTCGTAGACCAGGTCACATATATATGTAAAAGAAATTATTATTATTTATTTATATATATGTAAGTATTTTGTGTATAAATGATTTTGTTTTATAAAATTTTTTTTGTATATAATTTTTTTATGAAATGTTTATATTTTCTTTCCAGCGTTACCCTATTAACTTTTCCCAAACTCAGAACACTTAATGAAAAATTGCTTCAAGTAAATAAAATATATTTGTTTCATATATTTTCATTCAATATTTCTGTTAAATATTTTTTATCCTTTTCACATCTAAAATTTCATATAAATATTTTAATTGATTTTGAATGCCAGCGCTGCCAAATATTGTCTCAGCTGCCTTTGTAATGCAACATTGCCAACAGCCGCAGCACCTATACACATATGTACATCTGTATGTATCAAATATCACATGACAACATGCGACACGCACAGCTGTTTGTGGCAAGTCTTGAAATACACCTTTTTCGGTAAATGAATGGGAAAATGAAATTCGATACTAATAGGCGGGCGAAGAATCTGTGAAGAATAGGCAGAACGCGGGCGAAGGGAGAATTTGAGAGAGATTAGAAATGGAAAAGGAAAATACAGAATCTCTAATTTAAGCAAATAAATAAAAAAATGTAAATATGTTTATTGGATATGTGTGTGTTGGATACACAGTCCACACTGGGCATGTGGAGGGAACACTTCTGCAATTTACTTGTTGACGATGACACACACAATTCCGCCCCAGTAGAAGATGACCCGATACCGCCAATCGATGATAATTTGGACGTTCCACCACCTAGTCATGACGAAGTCAGAGTTGTCATTCAGCGGCTCAAGAATAACAAAGCGGCTGGCGCTGACGGCTTGCCCGCTGAATTGTTCAAGACTAGCGGCGATGTGCTGATAGGGAGCATGCATCAGCTCATCTGCAAAATATGGCTAGCAGAAAGTATGCCCGACGATTGGAATCTCAGTGTTCTTTGTTCTGTACTGAAGAAGGGTGACCCGACAATCTGCACCAACTACCGGGGCATCAGTCTTCTAACCATCGCTTACAAGGTCCTGTCTAGCGTCCCATGTGGAAGACTTAAGCCGTTTGCCAACACACTGATCGGGCCTTATCAGTGCGGCTTCAGATGTGGTAAGTTCACCATAGACCAGATTTTCACATTACGCCAAATCCTGGAAAAGACCCATGGAAAGCAAGTCGACACCTATCATCTCTTTGTCGACTATAAAGCTGCGTTCGATAGCCCGATAAGGGATTGCCTGTACGCCAACATGTCTGAGTTCGGTATACCAGCGAAGCTCATGAGCAACACAACCAGCTCCGTCAAGGTATGAAATAACCTCTCCGAGCCATTCAGTACCATTCGAGGTTTCACACAAGGCGATCCATTGTCATTCCACCTCTTAAACTTCGTGATTGAAGGGGTGCTCCGAAAAGCAGGTGTTCATCGTAATGGCACTATTTTAACCATTAACCCGCCCTTAACAGCAACAACGATATCAGCCTGGAGATCAAACGGAGAATCACTCTTGCTAATAGGTGTTACTATGGGCTAAGTAAGCAATTGAGTAGTCGAGCCCTCTCTCGCATGACCAAACTGACACTTTACAAGACGCTCATCATACCCATGCAGCCGCTCTTGGGGTGTTCGAGAGAAAAGTTCTTAGTAAGATCTTCGGTCCTGTGCGCGTTGGCGAAGGCTACCGTTCAAGAATGAACCACGGGCTGTATGAGCTCTACGCCGACGTTGACGTAGTTCAACGGATCGCCATCCAACGCCTGCGTTGCCTAGGGCATGTCGTGCGTATGGATGAAGAAGCTCCAGCAAAGAAGGTGTTCGAGGGCGAAGTCCAAGGGAGCCGACGCAGAGGAAGATCATTGCTCCGGTGGAAAGACCAGGTGGAGTAAACTCTATGCTCGCTTGGTGTACAGAATTGGAGAAGGCGCGCGCGGAGCAGAGGCGCCTGGAGAGAGCTAGTGAGGTCGGCCGTACCTCGGTAACGGGTTGTTATGGCCACCTAAGTTAGTTAGTAAGTAAATGTGTTTAATACACAAAATTTAAAATATATTTCGTAATTACTAATGGAAATGTTTTAAGAAAATAAATTAATTTGTTTTTGTAATTTAATATTAATTTAAAGTAGTTAATAACTAATGCAAAAGTGTTGCGAAAATAAACTAAAATTCTTTTCAAAATTTATTGTTAATTTAAAGTAGATATACCAAATATTTAGGAAAAATTAATCAAAAATTTGAAATTAAAATTTTTTAGTAATAAATAATATTGTGTTGAAATATTTGAAATATTTTTATTATTATTATTAATTATTATTATTATTAATTATTATTATTATTAATATTTATTAACAATCAAATGGAATTATTGAAAACTTCATTTTATACGCATTAAAGTTACTAACACAGAAAGCTTCGAATAATTAAAATAAATAAACTTTTTGCTTTAAAATATCATTAAACGGTTTAAATTTTAATTAAACATGAATGAATTTTGGAAAAACTTACTAAAAATTCGTGTATTTTTATTTTCTTTTAAACTTTCAATCTAAATAAAATTACAGCTAAACTACATTTTTCTTTTCAAAGCAGCCATTTTTTATTTTACTATGACTTAAAAACATGTTCGCACAATAAAATAAAAAATCGGAAAATGTTACAGCAGCAGTGAACACGAAATAAAAGAATAATTCCAATACACATACACACATACATATGCATACATGTGCATTTAAAATTTGTCCATTAATTTGAAAAGTTAAATTTCCAAAGTGTCTCTAACAATTAAATTCTAAAACAATTTTCAATACAATACGAGCAGAGTAAAAATATTTTATTCATGAGCATTCGCATAAATATTTAACAAAACAAAACTACATATAGCTAAGAGTGTGAGAGTGTATGTGTGTGTGTGCGTATTATAAATAAATGTTTACCGTAGAACAAACAGAATAAATTTGCAAAATGTTTTGATTTTTGGCAAAATGTGTAACAATTGAAATGCTTGCCTGAATTTTTTGGTTCTGTTTTGAGTAAATGAAAATAAATGTAACAAATAAATGTTGAGGTTTAAAACATGGAATATGAATGAATGAAAAGCGAACCATAAAAAATTTACAAATTTGAGCGATCGAAAATTATACATAAATAATTCATGTGTTGAAAAGTTTTCAAATGCCCCTTTAACTAATTTTTGCAAAAAATTATTATTTCCAACAAAAAAAAATTATTTGAAATATTTTCAATTTGGTGTTACACGTCACGAGTTTGTTAAATTTGCAAATAATTAGACGAAAAAGCCATTACAAATTCAGTTTAAACGAAATACATATTTATTATCGCAGAGTTTTTCAATTGCAATCTAATTTTTAACTTTAACATTTCCCAACCATATTTTTTACACCTCTTCCCACATACGTCACCACCAAATGCAGCTCCGAACCATAATTCACTACATAATTTCATATTATTATTATTAATTCGGATTTGTGGGTGCAATACAGATAAATAAGGAAAACAAGAAGAATACATTGAAGAACACAAACGGCCACTTAACAACAAAAAGTGGAGGAAGGAGAAAACAAAAGCGTCAACAAAGGCCGGCTACTTGAACATTTGAAGACTGCGCAAAAAAGGACAACAATGACTGGTGGACAATCACTGGCAGGTTCGCAAAAGACACAATCAACAAACTGGTGACACGGCTAGTATTTTGAGACACATGCATACATACACACATCCTTACGAAGCAAGGCTCCTTTGTATGTGTGTGTGTGGGTGTGTGCATTCATTCATGTGTCCGCCACAACAGGCCAATTAAGTGAAGAGGTCAACACCAGCAGAAGTAGCAGCGACAGCGACAGCAACAGCTACAGTAAAAGCCAACACTGATTGTTGTTGTTGCTCGCAACAACATCACCTTTGATTAAAGCCATACCTTGTGCATAGTGAGTGTGTTTGTGTTTCCAACTAGAGTCTGTGAATAAGTGACTGAGAGTGAGCCAGAGAGTAACCGAAATCCGGCATCGTCTGCCTACCTGTGTTTTGTGTCGGGACGTGTTTCATTAGACACGATACGTGCGCCTGTTAAGGCGAGACCATGAAAAAGGGCACAATGAGTAGGGAAAAGAACTCAAAACAATAGAAGGAAAAATCAACATGCGAAAAAAAGTATGAGCGAAGGGAAAGAAAAGAGAGGCTCGAACCAAAACAAGAATGGGCACAAATCAAGAACAAACAGAATAATGCCAAAACAGAATACGAAGAATAGAATACGAAGAAGATATGTAAAGTAGAGTGGAAATTCTAGAAAATTCAAGAGCTATTTTTTCAGCAATTTCGATATTTTAGAGAAGAAATAAAGAAATGATGTGGTAACTGGATGATTGCGAATTACCTACCATACAGATGAAGAAGGAGAAACTATTTTCGATATATCAAACTTTTTTCATAAAAGAACAGAAAAAAATTAATAGAGAAAACTAAAATTCTTATAAACAATCAGTAATTGCCGGACTTTTACTGATTTTGTAGAACTTGAAATTAAATTTCATAAATTTATCAACTTTGTAAAGAAGGAAAGTAAGAAGAATAATAAAATAGGAAGATATTATGCAAGTAAATATGACTAGCGCATCTTTTAGTAGGGTTTGTGACTCTGTAGTATGCATCTAAGAACTTTATAAGGAAGAAGAGGAAAACTAAACAGAAAAATGGTATCAAAGTCCCGATTTACACAGGGAAGCATTTCGAAGGGTAACATTTTGTCCGTGAATTTTTGTTTCCCGTCCTGCTGACACACTGTATGCTTCTAATTCGTATTGCCAGTCTCAAAGAAGTAAACGTCAAAAACAAGTTTGCCCGGGTGTGAAGCATTAAAAGAGAATTTCCAGTGTCTTCCTTCCAGATGTCACTGCGTGTAAATCGGGACATACTTTGGTCTTTAATATTAAGGTAAAATCTTTGACATTTACTGTTCAGCGACACCAAATTAGCTTAAATTTTGTTTTTCTGGTAAACCTGTGTTATTGTATAAATAAGAGTCTAATAATGAATAGAAAAACTAAATAAAATGATATACTGATGCATACTAAAATAGCCTAGACTTTTAGAGAAAGTTGCCTTTTGCAGATGTCTTTTGAAAAACTTTCATGCACTATACTATTCCGTGCACTACCGAAGCCAATCGTAAGCCTTTCACGAACAATCAGTGCATTTCGCACTGGTTATTCAGGAACAACTAAAGCAAATAATTTCGATTGTAGTCTTCCATACTCGAGAGCATAAAATAATAGAAAACATCAACCCAATACTGAATGCCGCTTAGACAGGGAATTGAGACAGAGTGCCAGTTCAATAAACGAGTTGAAGAAGTTTTTGATGTGAGAATGAATTGTGGAAAGCAGAAGTAAATTATTTTTGCGTTTACTCAGTAGGTTGCAAAAGAAACAAAGATTACGGTACAGTAAGCTATAGCAAGTGAGGTAGATAGGTGAAATGGTTGAAGTACCAGTCTGGCACTCCCCAAGTAGAACTAAAGCGCCGTTTTGATAGCATTATGAGACCTTCAACAGGCAGATATCTATAGCCAACCAGAGCTGTTGGTGTAATGAAGAAGGTTGATGAAATTTAGATGAATAAGTGAGCGCAAAATGCATGTTTCGGTTTTTATCAAATATTATAAGCGCAGTTAGGAGTTCGGAATTGTCATTTTGATGATTAGTTTTAACTTTTTCCAGCTAATAATGCGCCAACTGTTGGTTTTCAAGAGCCTAATTGCACCAACTGGTTCATCAGCATAAAGCAATCACTTGACGTGTTCTCATAAAAGGTACACCAAAGAGTGAGGTCAGTTTATCTAAACAGATTTGGCAGTAGCGCTTGCCATTCATGCTAATCTTAGCACAATCAGTTTTGAAAACAAAAATGTGCAAATAAAACCCACAAGTAACTTTTTCGATGTTTCTGAGTACTGCCTTCCCTACAAACACGGGAATTCAATTCAATTGTGTTTTTTTTTTTGTTTTTTGCGTATTAAGAAATCTTTTTAGTTATTGTAGAAATGAGCCTCGTTGCTGAAATTTATTTGGCTTTTATTTTTTATTTTTCAGCTTATTTACCGAATGTGCGACACAAATGAAGGTCCAATGATTTGAATTCCTGGAACAACTGAATCTTATACGAGTCTGGGTACTAATACTTGCTCAAAAGTTTCTATTTAGTGGGCGTGCGGATGCCAAATTGTTGATAGGCTGCATGAATTTTTAACTTAGCCGGAATATGAGAGCGATTTTCAATAGCTGCTGAAATGTTTTCCTGTTTTATGAACTTTAACCAAATGAATTTTTTCAAGAAACAGTTCGAAGTCAATAAATCAAGTTAATAGATTTAAATTTTTCAAGATTTTTGAATTGAAATATTTTATGGTATTCTTCTATTAAATAAGTTTTTAGTAGGAGGATTGGTTGCCCATGAGATGGGGCCACGTGGATAAATAAATAATCAAAATTCCTCCATCGTAATACCATACAAGGGGCAAAAAAGAAGAAAAAGAACCAAATAGGTGGAAAAAGGGGCTTTGGATTAGAGGATGTCGACCAAAAGAGGCTTTTTACGTTCATATTAACCGCTTCAAGCTACTGATGAATTTCATCTGTTGTTTGATATTTAACCCGCAATCTCCGCAAGAGTAGCAAAAAAGTGAGAGCCTAGTGACTACAGCTGGGCAGGCAGCTGAGAAGAAGGGGCTGGGATGATACCAATGAGCAACTCTTGATGTACTTTCAAGATTATGCGGCCGCTTTTCTTCTTCAATCAGAAAATCTATATTTGTTACACTGCGTTATTGGTTCGCTAATATTATTACTATTATTATTTGGGGTTTTGTTTATTGTACATTCAGTTCACAAAAACTATTTATTGTACACTCATTTAATATTCAATTGAAGCCATTAAAGGAATATTTTAAACAATTTTTAAATCCGAAAAGTAAGTTCGCGGTCCATAAATTGATTTTCGCCATCATTGAATCTCAAAGTATGAATTAAACTTGAAAAATGTACCCATATGTCAGATATGAAGAGTGTGTGCGTTTTTGACACTGCCCGAAAATACCACAAACAAGTGAATGTGCAACGCACGCAGGTGTTGCAAGCTTTTAATTAAATTTTCCCTGAGTAACAAAAGACAATCTGCAATTGACTATAGAAAAAAAAACGCATGTGAGAACAATAGATGCGACCCGCAGCGCAGTCAATGACAGGAGTGGCACAGCAGCAAAATTATTAAAGCGAAAACCCAAAACCAAAAAAAAAATATTAGAAAGTAAAAATTGAAAATGTGAAGGCCAGCAATTTATGGTAAAGTTTGGTGCCAAAAAAATCAAATTGCTTTGCTACTTTTCAACTTTCGAGCGCAATCACTCACACATATGCAGATATTTAGTGTTTTTTATATGCAAAACCATTTCAGCTACTTGCCTGGTCTGCCATGTGTATTGCGCTGTGCCGTTGATACTCCTCCGCTGCTGTTGTTCGCTGCCGCAGCCGCTGCGGCCAATTCACCGGCGCGATGCGGCAAGTGCTGATATTCATAGTCGTATGGCGATTGCTGCTGTTGCAGATGTTGCTGTTGTTGCAATTGTAAATTTTGTTGATTCTGATGTTGCAGCGTATTTTGATGTGAATGTGTCGACGTTGGATTGTGACGTAAACTCATCATGCCGGCGACGCTACCGCCGCCACCACCACCACCACCGCCTGTCCCGCCGCCGCCGCGTGTATCCACATCCCGACAGTCCAGTGTCGTTTCGTATTCATACGGATTCATCGTGGTGGACTCCAACGGGCATTCGTCGTCGTCAGTGTCGGTGCCACCGTCGTAGATGTTCTCGGTGTGACGGTATGCGTGATGATTTTGCTTTGAGAACTTAATTTTGATGGCTTTTTATGTAAACAGCGGGACGAAGAAGTGATAGGTGAAAGTTGAAAAGTGTTGAAGTTGAAAGTGATGGCAGTCAATTGTGTTTATTATTACTTTTTTATATGCTGAATATATATTTTTTTTAAGTTTTGTTGAAAACTGGATTTTCATAAAATTTATGCGTGCGAAGTATTTTTGGATTGCACGCTTGGATTTTCAACTTTGCTTATTACATTTTTTTTTTTGATATTTTTTTTATAACTTCGTTGATTGCTTATTTCGCTTTTAATTCTTCACTTTTGTTTGTTTTTTTCTGCATTTATTGTATTGCAGTATACAATTAAGCACAATTGTTGGTATTTAGCGCCTTACAATTGCTTTTTTTCGTTGACTTTGGGCCGTTTAAAATCACAGTACTTTGAAAAATCACTAAAATGCCCATACCAGCATTATTGATTGCTCAAAATTTTTATTTCTGTTTTCATTCAATGCGTTTTTGCATTATTGATGATTTTCGAGATTCACTAATATTTCTGAAATTAAGGTAGCTTCTTTAAAAATTGCGAAATACATGTAAACAGTCCAAAACATTTTTAAAATTTTAAAGACTGCAGTTTTTTGCAATTGCGGGATTTTTGCGGAATTAAAATTTAGAAATTTTTAAAAGTTTTTTGCTTGAAAATATTTTTGATTTTTAAAAATTCTTTGAAATTTTAACAATTTTAGAATTCTTTAGTTTTTTGAAAAGGTGGAATTCCGAAATTTTTGAAATTTTAACAATGTTAGAAGACTTTAGATTTTTAAATATCCTGTCTTCTAAGATTTTTTAATATTTTCATTAAAATAAATTATTTTCAATGTACAAATAGGTACACCATTTTCTGGCATTATTCGAACTATTGCAATAATTTTTTTTTTTTTTAATTTTCAAAATACTGAATAATCCTATTTAATACTTATTACTTTAATTAAAGCTTGAATTATAAAATAAAATTTATATATTTTTAATTTAATTGCATTCAAAGTATATTTAAAAAAATTGCAATTTTTTTCTTTGCAAGTCTTTTCCTTAATAGTTGATTGCATTTGTATTAATATTTAAAAAAAAAAAAAATTTCACAAACAAGTCCTTTTGCAGGTCTTTTCCCTAATAGGTTTTTGCCCCCATATTTCTAAAATATTTTTATTGCAAATTCATTCTATTGCATTTAGGAGGCCTTTTTCTTAGCAGTTTGTTTGTTTTTTTATTAGAATTTTGTTTTTTATAAAATTTTGTCTTTAGCAGACTTTTCGTTAGTAGTTGCTTTTATTGCGAATATTTTGTTTAAATAAAATTTCTGCCCCTGAATTTGGTCCTTTTCAAGCAGCCCTTTTCTTCAATAGTTTGGGTATGTTAAAAGTATTTTTTATACATTTTTTCTTCACCAATTTGTCCTTAAACAGTTAGCAGTCCTTTTCATTCATATTTTGCTTGCACTTCAATTAAATAAATAAAAAAAATTAAAATATTACTGGCTTCTCTGAATTTATGCTTGCTTCTATATTTTCGAAATTTAATTAATTTTTAATTTCTAGATTTGTACGTTTGCAGTTCGCAGTCCCTTTCCTTGATGGTTTGCATTCCAATTTAATTAAAAATGAAAAAATATATTACTGCCTCTTCTGAATTGAAAAATTTATTTCGAATACTAATTTTGATTGAAAAGAAATTCTTAGTTTCTTGGATTTTTTGCAATTTCATTTTAAATTTCGCACAGTCTAGGGCTTGTTTTGAATAATTGCTACTTTTTCTAATGGAATTTAATTTAATTTCAGCTATAGCTTCAGTGAACTGGTTTATAGTTTTGAATTTATTTGGAAAACAGTTTTTTTGTTATCAATCGTGTTTTTTGTTTTTTTTTTTTGTTTTTAATAATTCGACGTCATTTCCCTATTTATTTTATGTTGTATTTTACTTTGCCTTGATTTCTATTATATTTTATTTTACTATTTAGTTTTATAAATTGCTCTTTCTGCACTTAGCAGCTTTTTTCCTTTTAAATAATTTTTTTTGCCTCGATTTTTATCTTTTTTTTCTGAATTACTAAAACCTTTTGGTGATCGTTTATGAATATTTGTTGCTTCCATAATGTTTTAATGACTGAAGTCATTTACTCTTTTTTTGTGATTTAAATATTTCACAGTTATAATGTATTTTTTTCACTTCGCATTTTCGTCCTTTTGCAAACATGGTTTTCCTTTTAAGTAAAATGTGCCTTGCCTTACCGCTATGCCAGCGCATTTTGCTTAAAAAACCTTAAAAATTAGTTATCCATAAAAATGTTTCGTTTATTTTTCATCTTCTTTAATTTCATGAAATCATTTAGCGTTTTTTTCTTGCGGTTTTAGCATTTAATTATTATTTTTAATGCAATTTAGTGGTCCAAGATTGTTCTTTTAAGCGAAATATTCTTTGATTTCACGCTCTTCTATGGCATTTAAGTTTAATAACATTTATTCGTGCTCATCTGCATTTTCGGTCCGCCTATCATTTGCTGCCTATGCACGCCTCTTGGGCAAATACCCAAGGGCTGGTAATAAAATTTATTTAAAATGCCTTTAGCCAACTTGCGGGGCGACTTATTATTACTTTACGCCGCTGAAGTTTGTTTTTGTGCTGTTCCTACTTTTCGCCTCTATTTCATATCCGCTTTATTGGCGTGTTTTCGCTGCTTTACGCATTAAATCCGTTTTTCCTGTTGACCGCCTCACTCATAAATATCCTGCAGACGAAAGGCTTTTGCACTGCCTTAAAGGTTCTCCCTGGTTTCAAATATTTTTTTCATGCACACAAAGTTTTTTTTCTACTTCAGCGTTCCGCTTTTGTTCTTTACGCATTCATAGCAAATGTTCTTTTTCGTTTTGCCTAAGCACTGCTTTGCTTGCCTCCGCACCAGCTGCTGCTCAACCATTTGCTTCCTCACTTTTTATAGCTTTTCCGGTTATTGATTTCGCTCATCCTTGACTTTTAAAGCTTTTGCCGAAATTTTCGCTGTGACCCTCCTATTTTATGTTTTTTATTACTTTTCTTTATCCCACTTTTTCGTAATAATTTCGCTTTACCGCTCAAGGCTTTAAGGCTTATGCTTAAATTTCTTTCGATTTTTGTTGCATTTCAGCGAAATCAGCTCAATTCACTGTGGTGTTGCTTGCAAATGTAATAAAATGTAATTTATTGGAAAATTCAAAATCCTATTGAAGCGTTTCGCTCAGTTCTTTAACGCATTTCGTCATTCTGGTTTACACTTTAGTGGCTTATTGGGCAGCTCACAAATTTTTATGGGCCTTTTGGGGCACTGATACTTTTGCACTCATTTTGCTGAGTGAACGCACTCGCAAAAATATTTTATGAGATTATTACTAAAAAGAAAACTAACCATTTAACTTTCCTTGGGCGAAGAGGTGCCCTACGTAGACTAACGCGACTTGCACACTCCTTTTAGATGTTTTGATAAACAAATAAACAAATCTGCAAATCCAATGCGTAGGTGGGACAAATCACAAAGTTTCGCGTTCGTTTTTCATACACATTCGTTTATGCGTCCGTGTACGTGCGTGCGTGTGTCGGTATGACTTTTCGTTATTCCTTTGGCGAGTACTGCTGCCGGCAGTAAATGCTACTGACTAGCCTGCCTGCCGCTTGCCTTTCTTGCCCAGCAGCTTCCACTGCTTCGATTTTGTATGCTGCTACTTTAATATATAAAATTTCTACACACTTTTCACACATTCGCAAAATTTCCCAATTCTCTTACAGCACTCACTATGTTTAAGTATTTGCACATTTTCCACTTGGGCTGCACATTGATTTTCTGATTTCCTGCTTTTGATAAACGGGTAACCAATATTTTTGAATGAATTATTAACGAAATTTTCACACGCACATTTTATTTATTTAGATTTGCTACTTTTTCACGATTTCCTGCCGAAATTTTCGTTGCTTGGTTTAGGTATTTTCATGGTGCATTTGCTTTTTTCCATTCAGCACGCGCGCGTATAGCTATTGTAAGCTAGAAATTATTACTTTTGCTCGTCGTGTGCAGCACACGATTCAACGATACGCGTTTGTGTATATTGCACGGCGACGGATATACAAGCGATAATTCCGTACGGTGTCCGCGCGTAAATTCCCAACGATTTCGTTAGAGCGAACGACGTTTTGAGACTGAAATTTTGTGTATATTGCTGGCAACAAAACAGCCAGCAGGCTGGCAGGCAAGCAGGCAGCGGCAATGGCAACGGCTACGGCAGCAGCAGAGCAAGCAGGCTGATATGAACGAACGAACTCAATTGTAGCAGTGCGAGGTGGTGCGAGCGCGCTCTCGGCTCAGTGTGTGAGCACAAGAGCGCTCTCACGCAATTAGAAGAGTATATCAGGTTGAACGGAACATGAGAATGTGTGCATGAGTATTTAACGAAAGGTTGACATTGCAGGCGCAAGCGGAAGTGGAAGTCAGCTACCGCCAGCAAAAGCCCCTAGTCTTTTAGTATGTGTAGGTGAATAGCCGTGGCGTAAAATGGAGAGAAAAGCACAAGTAAAAGAAAAGCGCTGAAAACGCACTGCATTTCAGTGGTATCCAGCGCAAGCACACAACACAGCTCATATGTATGAAAATGCAAATCGCTTGACTGAACGAAAACAGTGAGCGCCACTTTTTTACTTTACTCACACAACGCAGTTCAATCAAACAAGTTCAGTGGTATTCGCGCCTTGCGACAACGTCTTTATGCTTCGTTAAAGCAGCGCAGCCCAACGCTTCGAAGTATACTTGCTCACAGCAGTAAAATGAGTGCATTGAGCATTCGTGGAGCAAAGCTCCTCCTCGCAGCAGCCGCGCTATCATGTTTTTGGCCCCAGGGCGACACAGCGAGCCCGCGCTCATTGTTTTCCAATTGAAATGAAAACACGAATCGTATTTTGTGCAGCGCTAACAGTGCGTATGCGCGTGCTCTCGCATGCTCAATTCGAAATTTCTGCAGCTAATCTGCATAGAATGCCAGTATGCCGTGCAGCATACGCGCTTTGTTTAGGCTTTGATAGCTACGAGTTCGCGGCAGCAAGTGACCATCGCAGCAGCCAACGGCGCTGCCAAAAGTGGTTACATCAGCGCAGCTTGTGCGGGTGGCCAAATAGCGCGCATGTGCCAGTCAAGTCAGCGCGCGTTCACGCTCATTCTCTGTGGAGTAAGCTCTCAATAGGCGCTGACTTCTTGCATACTTATTCTCACTTTTCAGATTGCTCATTGCGTGCTCTAACTTGCAGCGAGCGCTTAGTAAGCAATACGCTCACTTTAAAAGTTTCGTTAAGTTTATCTGTGTGCATTGTTTATAGCCGCTTGGTTATGCTAACGTATATGTGTATGCGTGGTGTGTCCTTTAACATAATCAAAGTTAGCTTGTGTGTATGTATGTACGCATGTGTGTATGCATGCGCGGTGCTCAAACAAGATACGATTTTAACTGAACTTAGCGAACGCTTACTGGGCGATTCCTGCTGGTATAAAAAGTTTAAATACCTACAGCGTAGTTACTGCACAGAACTCAGCGTCTTGCTTCTGTTAGTTTGCAACAGCAGGGGAAATGCTAGCCAGCTGTTAAGGGATTACCTTGAGCCGTTAGGTTACATTGTTATTCTACATTTGCTGTTTGATTGGTGTGCGGAAAAGGAAGTTGCAGTGAACTTTATGAGCTGCCAAAAGGGGGAAGTTTACATAAATATTTTTATCTAAAAAAGTTATGTTATATTTTTATACCTTTTACTTGCCTGCATATTTGTAGGTATCTTTTATT
Organism: Anastrepha ludens; assembly: GCF_028408465.1. Taxonomy (NCBI): domain Eukaryota; kingdom Metazoa; phylum Arthropoda; class Insecta; order Diptera; family Tephritidae; genus Anastrepha; species Anastrepha ludens. The sequence goes on along the minus strand of NC_071500.1, from coordinate 111,035,495 downwards.
TTAAGATGACAATGGAAACAACGCTAAAGTGCTTTAAGTCGCACATATCCTTGTAGTTTTTCAAAATAATATTTGCAGCAAAAAAACAAAAAAAAATTTAGAGAGACTGAAATCTTGAAGACGTCTTTTCCTACTGAGGATGCCCAAAAATATTAATTTTATACCCGCGCCAAGTTTTAAATTTTTTTATATAGTCAAACAGCCCTCTTAGCTTTAAAGTCACCTATAAGCAATTTTAAAATTGTCACACAATGCAAAGAAAAATTGAACGCTTTAGCGCGCACGGCAGACATCACTCTCATCTGAGTACCTGGCTATAGGAAGATAGAAGGAAATGATAAAGCTGAACTGATAAGACAGGAGGCATCGTATAACGAATCCGAAGCGGTAGAAATAGGCTTTCTCAAAGGCGTGCGCAAAAGGGAAATATTCTCGCTATTCCAGAAGTAGGCCGGGGACAGATGGACTAACACGGATACCTGCAAAGTAACCAAATAAACGTGGCCCAATTTCAACAAATCCAGAGCTGGTTCAGAATTAAGTCAACAATAACCTTCCGATGGCCTTTGAGAGAGACGCAGTGGCCGTACATTGATAGATCTAGAAGCTGCAATCAAGAAGAATCTAAGGAAACAGTCTTTTACTACTGAGTGCCCAAGTCTGGGTGCTCTACGACAAAGAATGCAGGGGAAATTCTGGATGGTTAACTTGAAAGAAATGGGCTTCTGGTTGGTTAACTTCAGAAAATAGACGACATAGGCAATTTCATAGTCTCATCAAGTTGGTTCGAGTAATAAAAAGCAGTGGTTCCAAAAATTGTGCATCAAAATGGCATCTTCTTTGCTAATGAGGTCTGGGCTGTATCACTCAGACAACACCTTCAGCACCACCATCACCAATGGGTATTATAATTTTTTTTACAAAATCTTGTAAATGGTAAGTTTCTGCTACAATGGCATTTGACTGCTAGCCTTCAATTCCTGAAAAATTAATGATGTGGGAAAAATATTGATATCGACTTATTACTGCAAGAAGAACCGATTATTCCATAAAAATAAATACATTTTCATAGTCAAGCAGTTTGGCGGATTGCTAGAAACTAAAAATTGTATTCAAAGCTCAATGTAAAAGAACTAATTCTGGCTTTAACGTTTTCATGTACACCTCTTGAGCCAAAATTGCAATGCCAGAAACATTTGAACAATGCAAATGTCAAATAAAAGCGCTTGATGTGACAGTCAGCGTGCCAAACTAACTTAGCGGTGAAAAGAAATAAGCGAGCGAACAGCCATGCAAGCCAAGGCGAATGGAGTGACGCCGCTGACAACAATCACGAAGGCATAAATTGCATTACTCACTCCCTCTCGCTCATTCCTTCAGCCATCCACTAGTGGACTCATTTATGAATGGACGTTTGTAGTTAATGGGTTAACTTTTTGAAATTCGCAAGGTAGCTAGCGACACAACAAATGTTGCAACAAATAGAACAATAAATGTTTGAGGAAGTCTAAAGCGAGCTGCAAGCGGAGGCAAGTGCGTGTGTGAAAATATGACATCTTCACAGCGTCTAGTATGTAGTTGACGACAAACAGAACGCAGGCAAATTTAAAAAAAAATGTTAGAACACAAAAAAAAAAAAAATATGAGTTGTATAACGAAAATTAAGACGAGTGTAAATAGAGCTTCGGAAAAATCAGAAGTAAAGTAAAAGCATCAACAGCACTGAGCTGCCAAAAGCAGTCTTCAGGTGGCAAATACTCAGCCGAAGAAGAATTTATGAAAACTCAATTTCCTTGCAACACGAGATATTTGCCTGAAAAGTTAACAGCGCGCGGCAGTGCTGATGGCGGAGGCAGAAGCCAGCTGATGACGGCAGCAATGGTGGTACTGAAACACTGCATAGTCGATGGTGGCGACAACGAAAAATCAACGTTAAACAAATTTTAAAAAATGTGAAAGTTTTGAATTTGAAAATTCTTAACACACACAAGTACGCAGGTCTGCTTGTGTATATGTACAGTGAGATGTGACATGCTCGGGATTATTACATTATTTCTATGAAAATTTGCAATTACAACAACAAGCACAATCAAAATGGGAAGTTTCAAAGAAAAGCTGCTGCTCGGTCTTTGTTGCAAATAGCAAGCAAAGGTAATGTAATTGCAACCCTGCATTACGTTCGAATATTGCAAATATGCGTTGTCAGATGGTGCAAGAGTTGTGACATGAGTCTTTTGAGCGAAAATAGGTGAGATGCTTAAAGGAAAGGGATTTATACTCTCGTTTCATTAGCAAAAATAAAAATAAAAATTTTACAAATTTCAGAATTTTTTCAACTAAAGTAAAAATGAGATTTGTAGTGGCTTAGTAATAATAAAATTCGAAAATAAAAGAAATTATTTCCATCTAATAATGGAAGTATCAACCACGATTTTACAAGTATTAACCATGATTTTTTTATTTAAAATAATACTTTATTTTTTTACTAAATTTAAGTTTTTCTTTATTTTACATGTTTAAATAAAATTTTATTTTAAATGAAAAAAAAATGTTTAAAATGAAAAAAAATTAGTTTATTATAAATAATTTTATATTAATTAGAAAAAGCCACTTTGAAGGCAACTTGAGGCAGTTGGCAAAATCATTTTTGTGTAATTTTCTTCCTTTATTTCAAATATGAAGCGATTATGATGATGTTTTATTTATCAAAAAATGGTTTAAATGCAAAAAAAAATCTAAACTGACCATAATAATTAAATTTTTTATCAATAATATTAAAAAAAATTAAAGTTTATTTTGCAATAAAATAATAATTTAAATAACTTTTTGTAATTTTTTTTGTTTGAAATTTATTTTATTAAAATTTTTTTGCTTAAATTGTTTTTTACTTTAATTATTTAAATTTTTTATAAAATAACATTTTATTTAAATTACAAAAACCAAATTTTTTTAAATAAAAAAAAATTCATTTTGAATAATTATTAAAAAAAAAAAGTAATTTCGAAGAAGCACTTATCAAAATAATTTTGTCTGCATTTATTTCCTTTATTTCAAATATGAACCGATTGTTATAATTTTTTATCAATAAACAAACTTTTTGGTTGTAAAAAAATTATTAATAACGATTACACTCATTTTCTTTGTATGAAAAATTATGTTAAAATAAAATATTTTTTTTACATAAAAAATGTAATTATTAATTGACTGAATTTACTAAAAGTTAAAAAGTTCAAATTGATTAATTTAAATGTTAAAAGAATAAAAAACCATTTGTTTTGCGTGAAGGTCTTTCTTTTATTTTAAGATGAATTTACATTTTTTTAAATTTTAGAATCAATATTTTTAAATTAAAAATCTTAGAATAAATATTTTAGAATTAAAAATTTTAGAATAAATACTTTTTATTTAATTTAAAAATGAGAAATAAAAAAGTAGATATTTTATTGTAAAATTAAACATTTTGGACATATTTTTTGTTAGATTTATGATTTAAAAATGAGAAAAGAGAATTTAAACATCAAATTAAAAATATATTTATTAGTTAATTTTTTTTTTAATAATGCATTACTTTTTTAATTATTCCATTACTACTCTGAGACTACTACTCAGAGACAGAGGAAGCTGGACAACAGGGTCGTACGGTCACAGTACAGGGACCCTCGCAGTCCCCGACCTTAACTTCAAGAAAGACTTTACGGTGAGTTTTCCACCGAGAACCGAATGGAGCAAAGGGAAAGTGATTGGAAGATACGATATCAAAATCTATACCGATGGTTCTAAGACGAACTGCGGGGTTTCATCCAAACCAGTCTTACAGTGTAGAGAGGAGCTCGAATTGCTTAGTCATTGCTTGAGATGACTCTGATATGGGTTCCCGGTCATAGGAACATACGACGTAATGAGATTGGTTCGACACTAGACTTAGCAGATGCAGTGGCAGTCTCCCCCCACTAAACACAATAAAAGCATCCATTGCTTCACATATCATGCTTTAGCCGAAAGAAGATGGACTCAAATAACTACATGTCTTACAACAAAAAACACATGGCCGTCATACAAAATCCAAAGGACGAATCACCTGTTAAGATGTTCTCGGCCAAACATCTCACGCATCACTGCAACCCTTACAGGTCTTTGGAAAATAGAGCAGCATACACCTAGACTCAACCTCTCCTTCAATCCCATCTGCAGAAGCTGTCAAGCGGAAGGGGCGAAGGAAAGTCTTGTACACTACACGATATAAAGGATTTGCTGTTATACTTCGACCTCACTAAATGGATCTGACTTGGAAACAAAAAAAAAAAGACATCACACTAGACAGTGGGAGTACAACGGTGCTGGTCACTAATTAGGATTATTTCAGAGGAAATATTCAAACAGTTCAACAACAACAACAACTACTCTTTTGCTTCTTATCAAAATTATGTAATTCAGTTTTAAATTTCCAAAAAAAAAGAATTAAAGAGTGTTTAGTAATTTACCCACTGCTATCTAACAACTTTTCAGCATGAAAAGAACAAACTTTTTTATTTATATAAATTTAAATTATACAATTTCTTTGAATCTGCAATCTGCAATTACGTCTTCTGCTCACAATCCACATATCCAAAAAAATGTGTGCACATCTTCTTTTTGGAAAACAATGCCAGCCTTAATTTGTAGCTGTTGCGATGTTGGTTGCGGTTTTCCCCGCTTGTTTTCCCTGCTTGTTATACGCATGCATACATACGCAACTACCTATATGTGGATGTGTTTGTAGAGAATTCGTGTCCGAATAATTACGAAATTAAAAGTAGATATGGCTTCTTGTGTCTGTAAGTATGTGCATGTACTATGTGTGTCCGTCTGCAAGGAAGTGAGAGTAAGTGAATGAAGTGGTGGATATTGCCGGAAACGGAAAATGAGCAACAAACAAAAAGGTTATGCATTTTTGCATGCAATAAGCTAGTAATGGCAACAACAAAAGCAACATTCATTTGCTTGGTGCACATCATACATTTGTCTGGCGCTCAAAGTGCCAGTGTCCAGCTGTCCGATTGTGTGGCTGTCTGTCTGTTCGATTGCCTTGCTGCCTTTACGCTCGACTATGCTGTGCTTCTGCTGCCCAGAACAGTTATCGCTCATACAATTTGTTGTTGTACTGCCATGACGATTCTTTATTGCATGCCAGCAACAAGAATTGCAGCAGCAGCAGACAACATGCGCAACATGTTGCATTGCTAGAGTGCAGGTTTTTCACAGGCAGCAGCACATATGGATGTTCTTGTTTCGTGGTGTGTGCACACGCATACTTGTAGAGATATGTTTATGTGTTATGTGTGTTTATATAAATACATCCCTGCGACTTCAAGGTAGTGTTATGAAATTTAATTTTTCTTTCTTTGCATTTATTTCTACAACAACACAAGTGCCTGCATGGCTGTGTTTGTATGCATATTTGTATGTGCTTCGTGTGGCATGCCACTTCATGTGCGGCAACACAGCGTGCAACACCCATTGTTGTGGCGCTACGCTCTTTTTCTGTTTATATTCTTTTGCTGTGCAGTGTAGCCGCACTCATACATAACCATTACATCCATAAATATGTATATATCTGCACATTCTCTCCGCATGCACTCGCATTTGTCCTGTTTGTCAGCTCCTGTTTGTCACTTAAATCGAAGTTAATTTGCAGGGCTGGGCTCTGGTCATTTTGCCTTCGCTTTGTCTCCTCTGTACCTCATTTGATCCATATATTTGCATTCACTGAGTTCATTTCATGCTGACGCACTCAAGGCCTTCATTGTATGTGTGAATTTTGTTGACAATTTGTAATTAATTTTTCGTACCACCCTCTGCAATTTTGGTCTCTCTGCTTCGCTTTTCATGTGGCTACCTGGTTCACCAATTTTTGTTTTTGTTTGTTGCATTAAGTTTGTGCCATATTCTGCATACAATGTCTTTGTCTTCAATCAACATGCGATAAACTCGTGTTTTACGAGTAAAATTTTATTCTACTGTGGGTCTGCGTATGCACTTTCGGCGTAATTCCTGAGTTTCTTAAAGCAACATTGGGAATGTTAGAAACAAATGGGCAGCTTTTTAGAAGGACTCTTATTAGACTTATGCATAAAAGGAGGATCTTGGCCAAACACCCAAAGAAGTGTAAGCGCCAATTATATATGTATATATATTTACGAGTATATATTGCGATGGGAAATAAGTTCATAGCGTTCTTGTATTTTCTTTTATTTTGTAACGATTTCTTTGCTGTTTAGTAAAGGATAAATATTTATTCGATATAACTCTTTCTACTCTAAACTATGTTATTTGTATTTTTGAGTTATAACATTTTTTATTAGTTTTGAGGCTTAGAAATGGAGTAGCCTGGAGGCAAAGACCAACATTTTCGACACCTGCTCTTCTATGCTTTTCAACGATGTCAAAAAGCTACCGAAGCAGCCCGGGACATTTGCGACGTGTATGGAGAAGGTATCATAGGAGAGTCTACCGCACGGAAATGGTTTGCATAGTTCAAAAATGCCGAGTTTGATGACGATGATACGTCCCGCAGCGCAAGACCTTCGGAGTTCAATGAAAAAAAAAAAAAACAAAGAAAGTCGCCTTCAAATTGTTTCTCAGCATCTCCCCCGCTATCGAGCAACATGCGGTCATAAACAGCGCTTTTTGTACCGAATCGTCACGGGAGATGGGAAGTGGTGTCTATATATCAATATGAAGCAAAGAAAGGAGTTGGTGGCTTCCGGAGCCAAAGCCGAGAGTCAAGTCGGGTTTTCATCCAAAGAAGATAATGATATGAGCTTGGTGTGACTGAGAAATGCTCGATAAGAATGCCACGGTCAACAAGATGCTCTAAATTGCCTAGCTACACCGCGTGAATGAGGCTATTCGGCTAAAAATACCTGATCGACATGGTCAATCCATACTACTTTACGATAACGCTAGACCCCATGTTGCACAAGCCTTCAAAGCCGCACTCCAAGAGCTCGAATGGGAAGCCTTTCAACATTCGCCGTTTTCTCCAAACCTAGCGCCGACCAATTACCATATTCCTTTGATAATAAAGAGGTCCTTAAAAACTGCCTCAACAATTTCGTTGACACCAGATCCGCTGATTTTTGGCGGATCGGCTTCAACACATTCGTCGAGAGATGGGAAGAGGTTGTAAACAGCAACGGGGAATGTATAATTGATTAACTTATTGACATAAATATTCTTCTTTTTTTGGTTTTTTAATAAAAGGCGTCGGTAAAAACGCTAGGAACTTATTCCCCAACCCAATAATTTACTTAGGGTATGAAAATCACATGCAGGTATGACAATGGGCCACCGAGTATCTTGCCTTACACAAGCAACTTGGCTAACCTAACCTAACCTACTTTCGCCTAATTGTGGAATACAACTTCATCCAAATGTGTTCCTTAACGGACCCTGCAGACTTTCTCTCGTCAATATAATTTCGCTACACCATATTTTCATTTTCTAAGTCTTTATCAGACCTGGCCCTTGTGCCTCCGCGGAACCATAGGAACTTATACATACCAGATCAGCTCGTAAGATGTTCGCTTCAAGTTTCTGAGTGCCTTCTTTATTATCCGCATAAAAGTAATTTTCAATGTCAATCCAAAAAGAAGGAAATGAGTCGTAGTCGCAGCTCCTAGGCAGTCAATTTACATCGCTAAGACGACAGGATTGCTGATGGTAATGCCTCATAGATCTTCTATTTGATGGACTATGCAACATAACGCCTCATCCTCGTGACTCTAATGAGCTCGAATTGGAGCTCATATCTTCAATTTCAGTACACAAAATATCGCCTATTATATCCCTGCAACCAAAATGGTGCTTCCAGCTGCAGTTTTTAAAAACACCAGTGGCGTAACTACTCCCAAGTCGGTACTAAAGTGTCACTCATTGCGCACGTTTTGATTTCGGGGTAATTTTGTGAAGGAATTTTGATAGCCAGAAGCTATGGGGCACCCACTTTCTGAAAAAAAAAACTCCTGCTAGAGTTGAACAAATTTTGATGGCTTTGATAGCCGTTTTTCGGATTTGTTTTTTCTTAAAAAGAAAGCTTGAGGAAGTATGAAAAAAAGTGTTTAGCATTAATGTTAAAAAAATGGAGTTTCGTTATAAAAATTTTTCAAATAAAGCCGTTAAGTCGGTTGAACAAAATAGTAGACAGTGAGATCAAATTAATCTCATTCGCACTTCCACACATACGCGCATGTAAATATGTTTGTATGTAGGTACAATAAGACTGATTGATTGAGTTTGCTTTTCAAAACGGAATAATTCATAAGGAAAAGCCTTTGTTAAGAATTACATATTCATTACTACAGTGGAAAGTAAAAGTAAAACCTCAAATTCACTTTTCTTACGAAAAACGGTAGTAATTGTAAACCGATTTATATGACTGATAAATCTCAAAAACTGATAATAGCTAAGAAAAACATTTTTTTTTAAATCCGTGTGAAACTAAAATCACAAAAGGCCTGCGCAGCCAGCGCTAAGCGCTTTCACTTAAACAGCACTGCCGGGAGCACCCGCAGCCATCCTAGCCCTGGCCGCTACTGAATTGGATAAGTGGTAATAAGTGTGTATGTGTATGCTTGTGTGCGCACATGTATATGTATCTGTGCCCAATGAACATATGCTTGAGCTGAGCTTATCAACAACTTATCGGCGCCAAACAATGCGACAAAATTTTGGAGAAGAAAAGCTGCAGTGGCAGTAAAGAAAAAAAGACAAGCAAAAAAATTACAAGAAAAACCCCAACAAACATTACAAGAATGCATATGTAATAAAAAACAACAATAAAATAGCTATGAAAGCGTGAGTAGGGCAAATGCTATGCAGCAACACAAAACAGCTGTGGCACAAACAGCGACAATTTTGTGCAGCCGGCAACACTAAAATGCAGACTTCCATTGATTCCAAAATAATAAAAAAATTAAATAAAAGTGTCCAATAGCCAGCGGCTAGCGATCGGTGGCGGAGAGAAAAGTTCAAGAAATTTATGTGCGCAAACAATTCAAAACCAATGAAGTGGTGGGTGAGGAGGTGCAACAGCGAGTGAGTGGCAATTGGAGAGCGGTGGAGGAGCGGGTGACAAAAGCTGAAACTTGCATGGCTGCCTGCAGCATAACAGCCGATTGCAGACAATTGCAGTTGCGCTAAAAATCAATGGCGGGAACTACATAAAACTAAAAAAGACAACAACAAACCGTAGAACAAAAGCGGCGGCGGTAGCCAAACTCCAAAAACCATGGAGAACAAATAAATTTCAAATCATTTGTCATTTCTTGTCCACTGATTGTCCGTCCAAATGCATGTCAGCGATTGCCCTATGCCCTGCCCCTCCCCTACTACTCGCTGTAGGTTCTCGTCGCACAACCCACCGCCTGGCTATGCTTGCGCGCTTCAAAATTTGTTTCGGTTCACGGCGGTCAACGTTACAATTTTGTTGATTTTCAATTCCTACTACATTTTTACTACAATGCTGCTTTTTGCTTTCCATTTTTTTATAATTTTTTTTTATTTTTAGCTCTTAAAACAATAGCGCGTTGTTAGATAAATTGACAAATCTCAAAGCGATTTTTTGTGGTATTTTTATTGTTTTAGTTGGAGAAAAATGTGTAAAGGAAATTGCTGTGACGGCAAAGTGCTGCACGATAAAAATGTCATAGTATTTAGTGTCGGTTTTGGTACGTATCCAAGGGAGTGACCAAAATCAGAGCCGACTGATCTCCAGTTCGAGTGACAACTGAATTATGTTGACACAGTTTCGTTTTTAAATAGATATGTAAAAATTATTTATAGCTCGGAGTGCGATTTTCGGTAGATAAACATGTGTATGTTTGTACATTTGTGCGCAGATAATTAAATCTACTCACCTTTGCAATGTGCGGAAGACATTTGTGTGGAAGAAAAAGCTCAACATTGCATGCCAAAAAAAATTGTCATAAATCAACGAGATTTTTGAATGACTTGAAAATTGCATTTTATTAGACTAAAACTGAATGAGGAATGAAACTGCATACCAAGAAGTTTTCTAAATTTTTTTTAAAATTCGAAAATTTAAAAGTGAAAAATTTGTAATATAATTTATTGAAATTGTAACATTTTTTTGGATATTTCACAAAACGCGGAACTTTAACTTAGAAGTTTTTTGATATATAATGAATTATATTTTTATAAAAATTGAACGAAAAAAATGTAGTATGAAATATATTGCGAATATTGTAAAAAGTTAAAGTGCCGCAAAGCATATGGAATTTACACCCATGTAAAGGGCTTTCCAATGATGGCAGGTGCTATTTTGAATAGATGATCGAGATCGAGAGATGATTAACGATTTTTATGGCCCAAATTGGATGGTATTGGTACCGTTTATTTCCAACAAGACGGCGCTACGTGCCACATAAGCAACGAAACCATTGATCTTTTACGGGAAAAGTTTCCGGACCGTATTATCTCTCAAAGAGGTGATCACGATTGGCCACCGAGATCTTGTGATTTAACACCTTGTAACTTTTTTTTTGAGGCCACGTGATAGAGAAGGTCTACGCCAACAGCCCAGGGTCGATTCAAGACCACAAAGACGGAATTCGTGAGGCTATCGAGGACATAGAGCAGCCACTTTGAAATTGGGTTATGAAAAATCTCATGAAAAGGATATTGTCCTGTGAGCGTGGTCGTAGTGGTAATTTGCCTGATGTTATTTTCCACTATTAGCGGCACACCTTCCTCTTTATAATGAAAAAAACATCCGATCATTTATACCTTCTGCTCAAATATGAACGAGACGTTATCAATAAAACGGTCCGCGGATGACATATGGCAAATACATTTTTTGTTTTTTGGTAGGACTGTTATAAGCTTACATGGCAAATTTCAGCGTGATATGTCACATAGTTTGTTTTCTGTGCTACTGTAAACAAGTCGAGCTCGAGTGTGTTCTTCGAATTCTCTTTTATGACTTCAATTGTCTCAAAATGTTTGTCTCGTTCATATTTGAGCAGAAGGTATTAACAAATATCATTTTTCTTTGAATATCAAAATAACACCTCTCATTGGAAAACCCTTTATGTTTACCTGTTTGTTGAATTTTATTCCTTAAATTTGTTTTTCGGCTAACATTCGCGCAAACTCGTCGTGATGCCCTTTAACCCTTTCGTTCCTTTGGGAGGTTATGTAGTCAGTAGCACGACAATTCCTAATAAACTGAGTTCCGGCATATTAAGTGCAGTCTTCCATATTTAAACTACTTTTCGAGGCAACATTTGGTTAACTGGTGCCATCGACTGCATTGAAAGCGAAAGGGATGCATGAGACTAGACCGAACTGGCCAAGACTACCACCTATACTGCACTTACATAAAAGACTTAGAATCATCGGAAGGCGCATAGAACTGAAAGCCAAGCAGTGGCTGTTTGTTCAGTAACAAATCCCCACTCTTTGCTTCTTATTGGGCGACAGTACTTCTACCTGTCAAGCAGGTCTGAATGGTTGAGACAAAAACAGCGGCTTCACTTCGTTACTGTTAAACCGATATTTCAGGACTTAAATATTCTCCCAACTGCTGTGCACAGCGGTTGGGAATGAACGCCAATGGCCAATCTCTCTCCCGTTGGCTCAGCTTAGTTTGGGAGCGGAGGGACGTCAGCGATTAAATGGCCACAACTTCGACAAAAGTTACTAGAAACTCGCTATAGTTCGAAATATTAATCTTATCTACTAATCTAGAAACAGAGTTTTGGATCTTTGCTCGATAATCCTAATAAGGAGATAACTGCATGAATTTTTAAAACAGATATCTAAGCAATTGACATATGGACAAAGCTGGTGTTCAAGACCTTTACAAACTCTTCGAAAGCATAACACCAATTTGCACTGTGCGCCAGGACATAGTGGGGTTCGCGCAATGAGGAAGCAGATAAGTGTGGTAGTCAAAGGTTCGTGCAATCGAGTTCAAGCTTACAAGAAATTCCTGGTTTACTTTTTCACAAGTTGAGATGAAATTAACAACAATTAGTAGCATCAGGTGCACTAATCTGAACACCAGCAGAGTATATCATTCACTTTGGACAACACTGGAGGCACGAATAATACGGAACAAACAGAAACGGTCATATGCAATCTCAAAAGAATATTAACAGGATACCAGACTATTAAAGGCTATGGGTTAAGTTCGAGGCTTCGCACAACCATTACTGTAGCAGCTGTAGATATAATAAAGAGGCAGATGTTGTGCATTAGTTTCAGTGCGAAAGCCTCACACTTCGAAGATTACTTTTTGAGATTTCTTGAAGACCATTTCTTCGAGTGCCAAGATAGCCAATCAGTGTTTACGTTTAATGAATTTGAAGTGGGTAGCGTCTGCATATCCAATTTGAAAGTCAAGTAAAGTCATTTGCAGAGTTGGACTTACTTTCCAAGAATTAAGAATTCTTTTAAAGATTATTTGTGAGAGAGAGAATAAGACCTGCTGCACGATTGCGGCATCTGTCTCTATGCAAAATTAAAACCCTGGTAAGCTATACTTGAACCTTAATAAAAAGAAAGACGGTTTTTGGAAGAGTGACTCCGATAGCGGCTGGATTACATCAATAAATTCATCTGTAATTATGCAGATTTGGGAGGCTTAATGAATAAAAATAATAAAAATATCGCCTGGAAATAAATAATCTCTATTTTGAGCTATGGAAAGCGTCAGAGAATGGACCACGAAATTTATATGATACTTCAACTAAATGAGTCACCTGCAATTTTTTTTTTAATTTTTTCCATATTCTCTGCTGAGTTGCCCACGTACAGCGCACCTTTGGTCTTTGGCTGCAAAATTAGACAAAGAAAATTTCAGACAAGTCAAGATAAATGAAGTAATAAGTATGCACATACGTAGGTATGCAATAGCGCAAATGTATGTATGCACATATGTACGATTACAAGCCCATAGTCCACATGCACCCAAAAACGTATTGTCGCTAATAGTTTTTCGATTAGTGTTACAGTTTGAAAAATATCACTTTGAACAATGAACGACCGCTTTGTACGAAAAAAGGCAGGCAAAAAAGTTACAAAGCGTTATTACTTACAAATTTGGAGCAGTCATAGGGCACACATGTGGACAAAGTGACAATAAAATATACAGAGGCAATGTGCTTATGAGACAATATATACGTACATAATACATATGTAGGTATGCATTTATCTATGAATAGTTAGGATAAAGAAAAATTAAATTAAAAGTCACTCGTTAAACAGCTCAAGTGGCCAATGAAAAATCTTGGCGGCCAGTGTATAGTAATGAATGTTTTTTAAACGATTGATATTTGCGTGGTGTGGCTACTAAGTAAGCTGCCACCAACTCCAAATGACGCTGCTGAATACTTTATTTTATTTTTGAAATAAAAGGAGTATTTTGCATTGATTTCTCACTGATTTTTCACTGGCGTGCGGTAGGTATTTGAATATAACTCGACAAGTTATGGGAATCCCTCTATTTCCGTTTTTCACGGATTACTGAGCATAGTCCCAGCTATTAATGAAAAAAATTAAAAAAATCTAAGACGAGTAGTTTTCAAAATGCAAATGCAATTTTTAGTATATTTTAACTTAAAAACTTCCATTATAATCACTTTCAGGGATTAAGAGCATAGTCTAAGCTATAAATGAAAAAATAAATAAAAACAATTATGAGGCGGGTGTTTCTTTTCGTTTTTTTTTAAATACAGTAGATTCTGTTTTTATGCGGTTTTGAAATAGTGCGGTTTTTTGTTTAATTAAAAAATGCATGTCGACCTATGGGGAATTGTAGATACATATTAACGAGATTCTAAACCAGCTAAGCAAAAACTCATCACAGATTATATCAAAAATGCTAAACCTACAAGTGTGGAACCGCCTGCATCACCATTCAGATCAGACGTGTACATTTCCCTGAAGTGACGGAAGTGATTTTACGCCAAATCCTTAACGAATGCGCAACATGCGAGTATTGTCTGATTCTATTTCTGACGATGTAAATTTATTTTTCGATTCTAACGTTTCTTAAATAAAGATATAATTTTCAAAAATACAATTTTTTGTTTATGCGATTTTATTTAATTATTTCAGATTCATGCGGCCTACGGAAAGTATCTATAGTTATAATATGGGACTAGTACCCTTGTTTTATGCGATTTTATTACATTATTTAGATTTATGCGGTTCTTAGCATTTTTGAAACGTATCTATAGTTTTACTATAGAACTGGTAGCTTTTTTTATGCTGTTTTTTTTTAAGCTGTTTCTTGCGGAACGTAAATTTTCAGCTTTTAGTAAACTTCAAAATCATTGAACTTTTTAAAAAAATAAGTGGTTTTCAAAATTAAAAATACATTTTTCACAAAAAACAAATTCTCAAAAAGAAAAACAGAATTTTTTCCATCATATATACTACTGTGGGCAAAAAGTAAGGTGAATTTGGTTGTAAAATGAAAAATCTTTATTTATTCTTGTAAATCAATTTCATCCCCTTCAAAATAATCCCCTCTCGATGAAATACACTTATGCCAACGATTTTTCCAATCCCCGAAACATGCCAAATAGTCCATTTCTGGTATAGCCATCAGCACCTTCTTTGATTCGACTCGAAACGCGTCCCCCGAAGTGGTCTCTTGAGTTTTGGGAATAGCCAGAAGTCACACGGAGCCAAATCAGGCGAATACGGTGGTTGCGGAACGATATGCGTGGAATTTTTGGCGAAATGGTCACGAAGAACGAGTGCAGTGTGAGACGGTGCATTATCGTGATGCAAAAACCAAGAGTTGTTGGCCCATAATTCTGGTATTTTTAGACGAATTGCTTCACGTAAACGAAGCATAAAGCTCAAATAATATTTCTTATTAACAGTTTGGCCAGGTGGAAGGAATTCATAGTGCACCACACCACGAAAATCGAAAAAGACTGTCATCATGACCTTTATTTTTGAACGACTTTGACGTGCTCTTTTCGGTCTGGCCTCGCCTTTAGCACGATATTCGCTTGATTGGTCGGTTGTTTCAGGGTCGTAAGCATAAATTCAAGTCTCATCTCCCCTCTCATCTAATAATGCATTTGAGCTTGTCCTGATAGTCTGAAAGCATTGTTTCACACACATCAACGCGACGACTTTTTTCCAAGAAATTGAGAGTTTTCGGTACCAAACGAGATTTGACTTTTCGTAGGCCCAAATGGTCTTTCAAAATGGGTTTCACAGATCCTTTTGATATTCCGATCATATCAGTAATGTCTTTAACAGTCAACCGACGATTTTTGAGCACTAACTCCTTCACTTTATTGACGTGTTGGTCATCTGTTGACGTCGATGGTCGTGCGGAGCGCTCCAAGTCATCAACACGTTCTCGACCCTCTTTGAAGTCTTTGTACCACTTATAAACATTTTTCTGCGACATGGTCGAATCACCAAATGCCTTCTGCATGCTAAATGTTTCCGCAGCCGAAATTTCATTCCGCAAACAAAATTTGATGGCACTTCTCTGCTCAATCAAATCAGACATTGTAAAAATCAAAAAATGCACTCTTGGTCGTTTGGTAAACACAAACGTAAATATATTACTGATAATGACATTCACATGAAAGTTGGCCCAGATGTTATTAACAGTGCTGCCACCTCATGAAAAAATAACTAGAGCGAAATTTTAATCCCGCGAACTTTGACAAATAAATTCACCTTACTTTTTGCCCACAGTAGTATATGATAGAATTTTTTCAAATCCTTTATTTTAAGCTTTTTATCTTAAAAAAATAAAATAAAAATGCATAAAATCGTTGAAAATAACCGAAATTATATTTCGCTTTAAAAATGTCCATATAAATATTTTCAACTCCGAATAAATCTTAAAATCATTGATCTTCTTTAAAAAAATTGATGGTTTTCAAAAATGAAAATTAATTTTTTACCAAAAAAAAATTTTTTTTCTCAAAAAACAAAAACAGATTTTTTCCATTAAAAATATAAAATATTTTGAAATTTGTTTTTTTTAAGTATATTTTATCCTCAAAAATTAAAACAAAAATGTTTAAAAACGTTTAAAATAACCGAAGATTTTTTATTTTCATTTTTGTACACGATCAACTTTGGATAAATCACAAAATCGTTATTCTTTTTTAAAAAAATGGGTAGTTTTCAAAAATGAAAAGAAATTTTTTACATTGTAGAAAAACTTCATATTTTTCAAAATCAAGTTTTCATGCGTGTAATTAAGCTTTGGACTTCAGAGAGAGAGCGTTGGTTCGAATCTCGGTGAAAGACCCAAATGCAGGAAAGGTTTTTTCTAATAGCGGTCGTCCCTCGGCAGGCAATGGCAAACCTCCGAGTGTATTTCTGCCATGAAACTGCTCCTCATAAAAATATCTGCCGTTCGGAATGGGCTTGAAATTGTAGGTCCCTCCATTTGTGGAGGGACACAAATAGGAGGAGGAGCTCGGCCAAACACTCAAAAAAGGTATACGCGCCAATTATAAAGTAAAATAAATTAAGATTTGGTCCTTCATTGTATTCGCCAGTCAATCGTTATTATTAAAGTAAAAATATTTATATTTTTGCTAAGGGATTGCCCTCGCCCGTAGTAGTTTGTTTGTTGCTTAAAAATTAAGCGATGTGGAAATTTTTGTATGAGTGCTTAAATATTTTTGCCGCCTAACTTTTTGTTGAAAAAATTTACCGCCATTAGCTTTTTCTTATTTTTTATTAACTAAATTCATTTTGATGTGCTTTTAGGCATAACGCTACATACATACATACATACTTACATAATATGTTTTTATGACCAATCCTACAATTTGTCTATACGAATTTTTTTTCTCATAAACAAAACCAAAGCGCATTCGGCGTATATCAAACAGCGAAATAGAATACTATGAAAACTAACAAATGCGCCACAAAAATAGCGACGAGTAGCTACAAAAAAACTTTAATTTTAAGCTATCAAAATTGCCGATAAAAATCACAAAATACGGAAAACACGCGATAAAAAAACAAAAGCCTAACCACGCAGATAAACATACAGACGTTGACCAAAAAAACATTCGATCTGCCACTTCGGCATACATTAGCGGCGTTCAAATATAGTTAGCATTCGATTTTGTTATTCTTATGTATTTTTCGTATTTTTTTTGTTGCCTTTTGTGACGTGCATAATAAACGATCGAATGACCAGCTGAATCACGGCGCGCATGCACAGGCGCAATTGAGTCTATTTAGCTATGGCCCAGCATAGGTATATCAGTTGTTAGTGTGTATGTACATAGTAATATGTGTGTGCTTTCGTTATCCAAGCGATACTTTGTCATGTCATTTTAAAGATAATTTATTCACAGCATAATATAACGGTGCATTGTTTGTTGTTATCACTGTGTGTTCATTGGCCAGTTAGTTGTTATTTATCTGCGTTTATTATTGTTGGCACAAACGTATCTACATACTTAAGCGCATATGCCAGTATTCTAATATGCGAAGAGTGATGGGTGATATCGGAATTCAGCGATTTTCAGGACGATAGCGGAATCCTGAGAAACGCACCGGAATATAACTTTCAAAAATTCTGTTTGACACTAAAAACTACTTTTTTTTTTTGCTAAGAAGCAGAAATATTTTAGTATACTGTATTATGATATTAAAATAAAAAGAAAAACGAAAAATCTTAAAAATTGAGAAAGGTAAGTTTCAACTTTATAAGACAGAAATTAGCCTCATAAGTAAATTTGAATCTAGTTCTATTTATGTATATTTCAGATTGGGAACATTAATTAGACGAAAAAAATTTCTTCTAATTTTTTAATAACTGTTTTGTCAAAAAACCACCAATAAGGGTCCAAAATTTGCCTGCATTTTAGCTTGAAAATAATTAATAAAATAGACAAATCAAATCATCTCATCCTAATTAATAAAATAGACATATCAAATCATCTCGGGAATTTTGATCATTTTCGGGATCCCGAAATTTCGGGTTTGCCATTCCTACTGCACTCATATCCAATAGTGTTCCTCACGTGCATCTATACCATATACGTACACGCGTATGAATGGCTCTATGCGAAATGCCGAATGTTGAAAATTGTTTGCTAAATGAAAACAGTGCTACAGTAGCTTAACATTTACAAAAACAATAGCAACGGCACGTAGAAACAAACTAACTAGTTCATTCTAACTCTAAGCGAAAACAGCAACAACTCCTTTTGCCACGCAAATTTCACATATTTTAATTGAAAATTTTGGCTACACCGCTATTTTGAAGCCAATAACATTTGCGTTTCAGCGTGGAAGAGTGGGATTTTGTAAGGATTGGAGGATTTCTAAGGCGGTAGCTTTTTCGGGTATTCAGATATATAATTATGTGCATTAGGTGAAGATTTTCAGAGCATTTCGGTACGCAGACTGTCTCCTAAGAAAAGAGCTCGAGTTAGGGTTAAAGGGCTGTGTCGATGAATTTTCGAAAAATACTTTGAAAAATAGTATGAATTCTTACTTTCATCCGAGGGTTATTCACTTTTCTTCATATGACAGACGAAAGGAAAGAGGGTGTAGAAATGCATCCTAATTTGTTTAACTATTCCAAAATGCCGTTGCGTATAAATACACTAATGTTATGGAAGCTGAAAAAATACTACTTGTCATTTGCGAAAACTTTAGTTTGAAAGGACTGGGACTTTCCTCTGGGACTCAAAAGTGAGTTAAAATAGCGCTGACTTCTACTCTCTAACAAAGAGTCTTTCTCTTTGGTAGAAACTATAGGAATCCGAAGGGTTATGTTCATTACATCTATGGAAGGTACGAAATTACATCCTCTTCAAGATTAAGTTTCCTTTTATGCCAACAGTCATTAACTCCCACTTGGTTCAGCACTCTAGCAAAATATTGCCAAGTGAATTGTCCGATTGTCTCGTTAAACATACTCGCATGACGGGGCAAAGTTTTAGCCAGGGTTATATCATTTGACGATAGGTAAAATGTACTCATGTCTGCCAGGGTCTCGCTCTAAATAAATCGCTGGAGGCTAGAAGTTATTTAGGGCCACGAGTTCTTTCCAGAAATTGATGATGAGTTCGCCAGTCGGGCTTGAAGTTCTAAATAAAACCCGAAAAAAAGATTTCAATGAGGTATAGTGGCCTTATTGGGCTGCTCAACGATTAACTAGCCTAAAGAGTTCAAATTTCAATTGAGCATAGAAAACAAAATTCTAATTGCATGGATATCTCGTTGTCAGATTGCATAACGAGAATGAGATGAGAGACCTGAGACATGGAGCTTTGCAAAGGCGAGTAGAGAGGAATAAATATGTGAAAGAACGAGAATTCATTTTTACACAGAAAGCCTAGCAGTGCCTGTAGTATTTAATTTGAATACTATTTAGCCAAAAGCTTTAAATGAATGTCCCAAGTCGCCAAACGAGACTGCTTAGCGCTTAAGTATTAACTTTTTTGGATTCCCAATTATAGATTATTGGAGGAAATTTTCAGAGTGGATTAACTTTCAAGGGGCAGTATAATTGACCAAAACCCTTTTGACCAAGGATTAGGTAGAGATGAACCTTGCTTCGTTTAATTAAGTCTATAAATCTTAAAGGTCTTAAAAGAATCAAGAGGATTTTATATTGTGTAGTCTTATAGTTTTTAGTCTTTGATAACAAATAGATCAGCGCTTTTCTTCTACATAAAAAAAATCGCGCATGCACTTTGTATGGAAGAAAAGGCATGACACCTCAGAGAAAAGAAAATTTTCCAAATTAATTTCATTTTTTGCTCACTTGAAGCTTGCACTTTGTTATAACTGTTATTAAAAATCCAATATGCTATAAAACCGCATATCCAGAAAAATTTTGCTTAAAAGTTGAAAGTTTGGATGCAATTTCTAAATATTTTGTACAAAGCTTGAAACTTTGGGTTACATATAACGTTTTTATTGTAATATGAAATGTATTTTTTTTATTAAGCTTATGCTGGAATATGAACTCTATTTTTGTAAAAAAATACGTGTGTGTTTATAATTGCGCAAAGAGGTTTATATGAGAAGAAATCGTAGGAGTACGAATTAATAGAGATAAGGGCAATTATTTAAATGGGCTGAACGAAGACAAATTTTACTTTGGCCAATTTTCGTATAAATCTCGAATGCGAAGGTGGCGATGATGATAACAAAACTATTAGCGCCTTGAATGTCTAAAACTATTGAGGAGGAGGTAAAAGTTAAGAGAAAAAAGGAGTTGGAAGTTAAGAGCAAAAAGCAATGGGGTTGAAGTAATTGATTTCGTGATGGGTATTTAGTCAGCAAAAAGCGGGTTCGAGCACCTTTGAGATGTGCTGGCGTGAGAGCTAAAGTTTAGGCATCAGGATCGAAATGCTTCATTAAGTTAAAGGACTTGATAATCGAGAGGGAGCATTAAGGTTAATTTACAATAGGTTGGAAGCAATTGGCTAGAAATCGACATTGTGAATAATTTGATCGAAAATATTATTCCTAAGTACCTATAGGTTTTTCGTAATCTGCTCATAATACATTCATTATTAGCTCTCTGGAATTTTTTTGCGCATAATTTGCACAGAAGGGCATGCAAAAAACAAAAAAAACAAAAAAAAAAGACGTAGTTTTCTCAGCTATTAAGTAAATTTTTACGCTGTTCGCCTTGTGATAGGTATGAAAGTCAATTAGTAGACAGCTTTAATGCGGACATTTTATTAAACGAATTACCAGGATAATTTTAATAATGTCCTTTCCCATGCCACGCCATTATCTGGTCACGTCAAAGACAGCGCTTGACTAACGGTAGCTTCCTCCCAATTAGTTATGTCTGTATGTGTGTGTGTATGTATTTGCGAGTATATTGAAAGAACAAAAGCGTAGAAAAGCAGATAAAGCAGCAGAAAAAGTGAATGAATAGAGGCAGAGATAAAATAGCAGTTGAAAAAATGTAGTAGACAAGTAAAATGAAGAGCACATCGTCGCGTCATTTGAAAAATGCAAATTTTAATTCAATTTCACTGCTGCTGCTGTTGAAGTCACAAAGTAAAAACGGCAAAGAAGAAAACGACAGGACGAAACGAAACAAGCCACGAGTAGCGCGCACGCTGAGTGCCAAGCTTCCATTCGTTGTTCGTGCGCGCAACATAAAAAATGGCGCGACAAATGATGCGACGGTGCATGCAACAAGCAGCAAGATTACGAGATTGAGCAGATTAAAAAACAAAAAAATAAAACAAAAAAAAAACGAAAACCAGAAACAACAACTAAATAGAGTCGGACGAGCGGGAGCGAACGTTGCAAATGCTTTGCTGTTAATGAAGCAGCGACTGGTATGGCAAATAAATCGAATTGCTGAGATTTTTGCGCTGCCTTGAACAGTAAAAATGACAACAAACTGAATAAAAAATAAATAAAATTAAACTAGCAGATACACGTAGTTGGAGCGTTAGCTAAGCGTAGTGAATAAAAATTCTGCTCTAAGTGGCAATGGCAAAATTCATGCTAATAAATATTCAATTATGTGATATATAGTATTTTCTGCTTTTGCTTTTTTTTTTTTTGTTTCTTCCCTCAGTTTGCTGTTGCTTAGTGTCTCCGGCTGCCGCATGCCAACTGCATTAAAAAGCTCATTTCTTTGCGCTTACTGCTAGCTCGCCTTATCGCAGTGCCAAAAACAAAGCTGTTTGCTTGTCTGCCACTCAACGCCCTCTCACCCCCTCGGCGCGTGAGCAACATTGGCGCTGTCGCCCTGTTTTGCACATCCACTTGAGCCGGAAGTCACAGTGGCGCCAGGAAGTGGCAAGTGACAGCAAAAATGGCTAAATCTCATTTACGCGCTTCAAATGTAATGAAGCGCGTTGTTGATGCCACTTGCATGTGAAGAAGTGGAACGACAGTTTCTTAGGTGGAAGCAGTGAAATAAAGTAGATTTTTTCCTCCTCTGCATTCTTAAGTTGGTCTGTGCAGCGTACTATGGACGCTAAGGACCTTTGCTTAATGGAATAAGTAAACAAGTAAATAGTTGTTGCTTTTACTTTCTATAAAAGCGATTCAGTATAGTTTGAAGTTTTAGCTCGAGCAAAACAGTCTGACATCGAAACTTATTAAGCGTCTTCAATTATTTTGGCTACAAGCTATTAATTAGCTGGAAGGAGTTCTAGTGCGAGCGTAAGTAGACTAAGCTAAATGCGATTAATTGGGAACCTACTTCGAATTCATTTTGATTATTTTAAAATATTTGAAAAACAAACAGGTTTTAGTTGTATTCTACTTTAAACTGCGCTTCTGAAGGAGAAAGCTAGCAACAGTGCAAAGAAAATGGGTAGTGGCATGAAGAGAATTGGTAAGCGATCTTCATGTTGACTTTGAGCTGCCTTTAAAGCAGTGTTAAGCTTTGTAAATACATTGGCGTCGAAATGGACAACCAAATCCGGATCAGCATCTGCGAAAAATAACGGCATCATGGCCGTGACGCAAGCCGCATTTATGACGTAAGTTAACTACCAAAACTAGCTGAGACTTTGAAACAAAGCTAGACATAAAAAGAAACACATTAAATGGCTTACGTAGTGCCAGCAAGGCTACAACTCTTACATACCAGAGAGCCTTTTTTAGTGTGAGGCGTTGTCGTAACCAACTCTTACAGCTGGCTCTGCCTCCTTCGGATTTGTCAAATAAATCTAAACTAAAAAGGTGTCATGAACAATAGAGCTTATAGTCCTTCAGAGGTGTGTGTTGGTGGACCTCCAAACTAACAGGATCAGGTAAATCACCGAGATGGAGGCAGTTTTGTGTGACAAAAATTTATTGAGACCAACTCCCACAGCTGACTCTCTGGGGGGGACAGTTTGTTCTAATCCCTAGACATTGGGTGGAAGTCAGTGGAATAATACAGAGAACACGAGGATTTTTAAAACCTCCAATTCCAATTTTTGCCAAGCAAACAAAATTTAGGATAGTACGGCGATCAGAGTGCTGGTCAGTTAACTAAGAGTTAAGGATTTTTTTAACTAGATTTTGGTGTGGAGATGAGGTTACGTTTTCTTGCACCACAGAGAACACGAAGAAGGTTTCGTAAAAGTTCAAACTGCGTTTTTGTCAAGTAAACAAAATTTTAGGGTAGTACGGCGATCTGAGTAAATTAAATTATATTATTTAGATTTGTGGGGGGTTGGACAAGTCCAAGCACTTAGTCAGGAAGAGAATTGTACTACACGCGGATAGATTACAGTGGACAGGATAGATCCAGAATGGAAGACAAGACGGAAAAATGGTTTGGTCACTCTTCCTTGAATCTTTTGAATCTATTGATCAAAAATCAGAGTGCGGGTCAGTTAACTGAAAAACATGCCTAGATATTTGAGTGGGTCAAAGGATTACTAAATGGCACCGACGGTTTCAATTATGAGCCGTACAAGCGCTTACTTGACGCTCAAGAAGAATTCGAATGATGTTTCCTGGATCAGGGAATAGACCTAATAAGACCTAATCTTGCTTACTTTACCGGATAAGAGGATTGCTAAAGAATACAAACCATAAAGTTTATCTGACGTAAAAGAACATATCTGGTGCAACAGCATCAAAGATCCCCGAAGGTTAGAGTTATTTCAATTTCTTGTTCTTTTATTTTTATGAAATAAAATTTTTAAAAGAAAAAACCTAATTAAGCTTTTGTTTTCAAAAACGACAAAAATTGGTTTTTCGAAATAAAAAGATCTTTTTAACCAAGTAAACAAAATTTTACTAAAAATAAAATAATTTTATAAAAAAATTGTTTTCCAAAAAATAAAATATTTTCATAAAAGAAATCCAAAAATAATAAAAAAATAAAAAATTCCAAAAAATAAATTTTTTTTTTCTTTTTAATACATAGGTATACATGTTTTCGGCGGCCGCAGTAGCCGAATGGGTTGGTGCGTGATTACCATTCGGAATTCACAGAGAGAACGTTGGTTCGAATCTCGGTGAAAGCAAAATTAATAAAAACATTTTTCTAATAGCGGTCGCCCCTCGGCAGGCAACGGCAAAACTCCGAGTGTATTTCTGCCATGAAAAAGCTCCTCATAAAAATATCTGCCGTTCGGAGTCGGCTTGAAACTGTAGGTCCCTCCATTTGTGGAACAACATCAAGACGCACACCACAAATAGGAGGAGGAGCTCGGCCAAACACCTAACAGAAGTGTACCGGCCAATTATTTATTTATTATACATGTTTTCGGAAATGTTAAAAAACTGTACCAAAATTTTAAACATTGAATAAATCTCGAAATTACTAAATCCTTTTCAAAATTGTTTCAGTTTACTTTTTATTACACACCAGCTTACAAATAAACAAATTTCCAGAAAAATGTCTGGCAATGTCCAAAATATGATACTTGGATCACTTGATATGGAATTGGTAATAGGGCACCTAAATCTTTTAACTACTTTACTAATTGCGAAAATCCCATTTTTCTCAGACTTTTGCACTGCGAAATTACCACTTTTTGGCCGGATATAAATCCCAGTCGTTCCAGTAACGAAGAACGAACTGTGATCACTGACCACCAGACCATAGAGACTGTCTGAGTTAAGAGAAGAATGTACTCGATTTTGCTACAAAAATTTTCTATTCTACTTTTTCGAAGGATTTGTTACAGAGATAGGCGCAGAATATGAAAAGGTAAATCCGAGTTCTTGGTACGGACTCAATTAATGGTAAAAAGAAACAACAACTAGGAAACAAAGTTGATCCTAGCGATATTAAATTGAACGAAGTATGTGAGATTCCAAATGCTTAGAGTAGGTTGGCTGACGCTCAAGCAGGTAAAGTCCATTTTAAGTGATAAAGTATGACATATGGAAGTCCGATTGCAAGACTAAATTTTCTCATATGTCATTTTTACTTCTAAAGCTCCATATTTGTGCCACCTGTAATATCTGCTTTCAGTTTTCTCTCTAGCTCTATCACTCACACATTTGCTTGATATTAAATATACTAAAACTCTTCCAGAGACCAAAGTGTAAACTGTCCCTGTATCAATATCATCACTACACATCTTCACTCAGTTCGTGCTGCTACATTTCATTTATCAACGTACCGCCCTGTCAATCCACCTGTTATCTTTAATCTCTAATCTCACTGACCCAATAATGTCCATTTCGTCGGGCATGACATTCGTTTCTCATTTCGAGTATTTGCTAAGGAATGAGCTTTGATTTTTCCTTCTTTTTCCATCTTTTTTTGCTTATTTCTCATAGCATCGTTTGTCTTGTGCAATTTATCCATTTTACATTTCGATACAGTAAGAAAACTGAATTTGTACGTGTTCGAGTTGCAAAAGCAGGGGCTGAGTGTTGAAAAGTGAGGAACCTGGATTGAAAAGGATTGCATTGAAGAGCTGTGCTCCTGCCAGTCACAACGACAATGAGGACAGAAGCCGGCAAGAAATGCTGCGTCCGTGAGTTGTTGGCGGGGATGATGAGGATGCCAGGTGTGAAAGTTTGAATTTAATGCGAGCAGCAACAAAAAAAAAAAACAATAAATGCGACAGAACCAATTCGGTGTGAAAAGAGTTGAGTAAGAGGCAGCAGCAGCAAGTAATAGCAGTAGACGCAGCATTGCAGTGTATAAGTCATTGCAACTCTTCGTTGGCGGCTTAGGGTTCATAGCAGTAGGGGAAACGGAGATGCTAAAATAAAAACAGAAAAATTCAAATAACGAAAAAAACATTAAGAAACAAAAATAAAAAAGTAGAAAATATGCCAGCTGTGCGACGGATATGCGGCAGTGCAGAAAAATATGCAGTACGTAAAATAGTCGTTCGAGAAGGAAGAGGAAAAACGAAAAGGAAATCAACTTACACACAGCAAATGGTAATGACGATGTGAGTGTGAGTGTAGGAGAAATGAGCAGGCGAAAGCGCACAAGTGCAAGAGAAGGAAGAGCGGTCGCACGGCAGAGGACGACAATAACAGACGAAGAGGCAATAATCGAAATGAGGTTGAAGACGTACATAGGAAGCGGATTTAGAATGCTATGCGAAAGGCTATAAGACATATCCGGATGAAAATGATGATGACGAGAACAACTGCACTGGCGAAAAGAAGTTATACTATTCTTCATATGATTGCTTGCTGTAGCCCAATCTTGCACAATTGTCTA
Organism: Anastrepha ludens; assembly: GCF_028408465.1. Taxonomy (NCBI): domain Eukaryota; kingdom Metazoa; phylum Arthropoda; class Insecta; order Diptera; family Tephritidae; genus Anastrepha; species Anastrepha ludens. Next base: position 111,009,346 of record NC_071500.1, on the reverse strand, counting down.
GCTGTGCTTGTCTGCTTGGAAATGATAATGAAGCCGACAAAGTGTATAAGGAAGTCTGTCGTCGCTCGCGTGTTGATTAAATGGGTTTGAATGAATGATACCAGTTTAGGTAGATACAAATAACTTGCAACAAAAATCCTGTAACAGACACACACACACGCACATACGAACACATACATATGCATGGTATGTAAATATGGCGAGCAAATCGAAATGGATGACAAGACAAATTTGTATATGCTTAGCAGCTGCCATGGCTGTGCAAAAGCTCGAGCGTGCATCATAATGGGATTGTGTTCGTAGAAGTGCTGTCAGTGGAATGACATATCGAGATTGACCGTTTTTCTTGTATTATTATTCTTTCAACTGGCACGTCGCAAATATTTGCATACTTTCAGTAGCTACATCTGCATTATAGATATGTGTATATGTATGTATGTACGAGTGGTTGTGAGTATTTTGAGGGGATACAACTCGAAATGTTAAATTGAGCTGTTTTGTTGATATGCGCGATTTAAGAATAAGATTTACGGAAAATTGCTACAATCATATTTGGTATGTACAAATACCACCTTGATCAAAAAGTTCCCGGAAAATGTTCAGAAAATTGAAAGAACAAGTTTATTCCTCAAAAGTGGTATTATCGCATTCAAAGGACTCCACGTCAACAGCAATGCACCAGCGCTTAATCCTGCTCTCGAAACATTTCTCGAACTCTATTTTTGGTATAGCAATCAGAGACGTCTTCGGTTTTTCCATTACTTCCTTTCGGCCTTTAAAATCCATCCCACGTTCCCCGTAATGGTTTTTTGGCTCGATCAAACAGAAAAAATTCGCGGGTCTCCATATCAGGGGGAATTTGATGACTGTTGGATGGTATTCCTTTCGCTGTTGATCAAGAATTCGCGAATAATGGTGGCACTGTGCGACGGTGCGACGATGTGTTGTGCAAAATTCACGAATTCTTTTTCCACAAATCCTTTTATTTTTGGCGAATTGCTTCACGTAAACGTCTCATAACGCCCAAGCAATAGTCCTTATTAAGTGTCTGAACTTCTGGAAAAAATTCGAGGTGTACAATACCGTTGTAATCCATAAAAACTGTGAGAGTTTCTTTCTTTTCAACTGAAAGGGACATGGTTTTTTTGGTCTTAGTTCATTCGGAGTTCTCCACTCACTCGCCTAATGTCTGTTTTGCGTGTTGTAGTCATAAGCCCACGTTTCAACTCCGGTGATGCTGTGTTCGATGAATGTTGGGTCGGATTCAGCCTTGAAAATCATGTCCTTGGCGATATCAATGCAATCTCTTTTTATATGAAACTCAGGTTCTTTGGGATACTAACCTCGCAGAAACATAGTGCAAATCTGAATCATTAACGATTGGACTGAGAAAAAGCTTCATAGCGTTTTAACCGAAGACTTGTATTTAAACAAAAAAAACAATAATTATGTCAGTAAGTTAATCAATTATATATTCGCCATTGCTGCTTATAACCTCTTCCCACCTCTCGACCTATTTGTTGATGCCGTTCCGCCAAAAATCACCTGGTTTGGTGTCAAAGAAGTTGTTGAGCCAGTTTTTAAGGACCTCTCTGTTATCGAAGGTAACGCCCTTCATATGATTTGACAGGGAGCGGGAAAAATGGTAATTGATCGGTGCAAGGTCCGGAGAATATGGCGGATGCTGAAAGACCTCCCAATCGAACTCTTGGAGTGCGGCTTTGATGACTTGTGCAATATGGGGCCTAGCGCTGTCTTTGTCGCTACTGGACCGTCTCAAGGCCATAGTCAAGGCAAAAGGTGATCATATCGAGCAAAAGTAAATTTATTCTTCATTTTGTACAATATTATTTTCACATATTTTTTACTTTAAATTGAATAAAAGTAATTTTCCAAACTATGATAATTGGTTACACTTCGGAGCCGGGCCCGTAGATAAATTGAGCTGAACCACGTTTAGGAATGGACCAGGTCGCTGGAACGCAGATAGTTTCTGCTTTCTCGGGAAAACTACTGGGATGTGTAGAAAGTAATACAGTGAGGCTAATCTGAGAATTTATAATCCTAGGATTTTTGAAATGGTCTTCCGACTTTGTAAAGTTCACAATGCCACTTGAACTTCCATTAGACCGAGCATCTTTTATTCTTTGTGTATGCTAAAGAAGTCTAGCGCGGCAACAGAATTTCGTACGCAGAGAACGCTGCCCATTTTCGTTTGGCTATAAAACTACACATAAATTCGATTATCCACTCAGCTCCGTTGTAAATGCGTCATCACCTCGCAATTAAAGATCCCTACAAATCGTACACTGACAATAATGGAATCGATTAAAATTTTCCTAAGGTAAATGAGGCATTCAAACATTTACCAGGGGCAAATCAACAAAACAGAGACTTTTAAGTGCGCCACCAATCTTAATGATGGTGAACGCAATTAAAACGACGCAATAAAAATTACCACCTATGTGGCATATAGCATATGGCATGTGGCACGAAGTACGACAATCGTATGCAGGCGCACATAAACAATCAGTGACAGAGTTTAGTTTCATATGCGTGAGCTGCTGAAAGGTGTTTTGGCTGCTGCAAAATGCAGCTGCTGCAGCTCTACCGAGTGACTAATTGAAAGAAAAATTGGTAGAGGAGTTCGGTGGGGTAAGCAAACGAAATCAAAGTGATAGATTGTGGGTTGCAGGAAAGTGTTTGTAATTGTAGTGAAGAGTAGCGAGTAGCTTACAGCGTGGAGCAATGAAGTCTGCAGCGCATAAATGTCAATGGTGGCAACTTGTAACATGCAACATCAATCAGTGGCGTTATTTTGGTACTTAATGACAAATATATGGACTCGTAGAAATATTCTCATATGTCTACTTATTTGAATAGTAAATTCGGGAGCATTTTGAGGCACGTTACACGCATTGTTGAGCATGTGCGGGGAGAGTGGCGCACGGTGAAGCGTGCACTCATACATATACACACACATACATGCATATATTTGACTTTTCTACCAGCCAAAGGGCAGGCTAGAGCGCCTCCCCTCCTTTTCCGCTTCTTTACTTGCGAACTTAAATGGCTGACTGTCAGTTAGTGTAGATTGCAGCATTGCTGCCACAACGATAACCAATTAAATGGTATTGAAGTTGCAGCAACATTTTGGGGCGACCCGTCAAGGTGTTAATCGAATTACGACCCGACATGAGTGCAACAGACAAACACCTACACACGCACACACACACAGATAAACCAACATTCATGCACAATTTTCACATTTGCAACGAGAGGACACTCTGCATAAGTGGCAGGAGCACAGCTGCTCGAGGCATTGGTTGTAAAAAAAAAACAACAACAACAATAACGAGCTGACGAGTGATGCGGCTGACGCGCGAACAGTAGCGCCAACAAGGAGTAGCCAGTTGGTTAGTGCTGCGGCGGTGTTGCACTGGAATGGAGATTTCGCTGTGGCTGGCTGCAACTTTTGTAGCCGACAAAAATTTCCATATTTGCCGCACACATACACGTACACACACATACAATTTTGGTTTTTGAAATAAAAAGCAGCGAAGAAAAACAAAATAAAACTGTACAGCCGAAGGCGCATGCAACACACATGCACACACCTAATTTTGTGCATGTGCGGATGTGTTTAAGAGCATTCATATGCATGCATATTCTGCCCGTAGAAATCATTCACACGTATACTTTCGTTCCTCCACTAACACTACCACACATGACAAATTTTATGCCGCAAATTTCTTGCGCCTGCATATGTTTTGCCCCCCTCCACACACACACACACGCGCGTATACGCATGCATTCAAATTCTCCGCCTGTATATAATTCCATGAGGCTGCAGCACTCATCATTTACCATACAAACATCTCGTCAAATGCGACGCATGTGATGAGGCGTAAATTGAAACTCGTTAGTGTCAGCGTTTTGCCAATTTTGTGGGCGTTGCGGTTGTGCGAGGGAATTACAAAGCGAATAGGCGAACAAATCTGAGGGCTGTGTAAAATGGCGCATTTCAGTATAAATTAGTGCGCGAGTTTGTGTGGGGGACGCCGCCGGCGAAAGATGGCACCTAAGGATGTGGCAATGTTGCGTTGGAATATTGGACAGAATTCATGATTTTTTGAAGTGGTTGAGTAGATGCGAATTGTATGCCATTCAAGAGATTTTGTAGAAATTTCAAATATAAAATACATGCGGCTGAAAATTTTTATGTTTATTGATTTTCCTTTTATTTTGGTTTTGGAGTATTGACTTTTTATTGGTAAGTAGAAAGTAGTCACTTCGAATTGCGTTTTTATATTAAGTAATTTATGAAAATGCAGATAATCTTTTTCTGTGCTTTTTTGACAATTTGTTTAAGGTTTTAATAGCAAATCACCAGCTTCACGAAAATGCTGACAGGCTACAAGGTATTCACCCTAACCACATCACACCACTACAATTTCTCCTCATTTACCATATTCATCATCTATTAGCGGTACAGCCTGGGGTGGGTTTTAGCTGGCTCACCAATCTTCCTCCATTCAACGCGATCCGGCGCTAGAGATCTAGAGTTTTTGAAGCTTAAGGAAAGTGTTTGTATTTGTAGCGAAGAGTAGTGAGTAGTTTACAGCGTGGAGCAATGAAGTGTGCAGCGCATAAATGTCAATGGTAGCAACTTGTAACATGCAACATCAATCAGTGACGTTATACAGCCAAGTTGTTTTTGGTCTGCCATGGGGTCTTGAGCATAAAGGATTGTAGTTCATGCGGATGATGTCACCTTCTCATATACACAAAAAATTTTAAGCACATCACAATTTTTTTCATACAAATATAGTTCCTACACCAACAAAAACAACATAACGCATAGTTTGAAACTTTGTATTACATTTTTAAAATTTTTTGAAAATTTCTTTAAAAATTTCAACTTTTGAATCAGAATTTCTAGAATTTTTCTGAGTATGCAGTTTCATAACCCATTGTATTTTAGAATAAAAAAATGCTAGTTTTAAATTACTACGAAATACCGTTGATTTTTGAAAATTTTTCTCGCTGAGGCGTTATGCAGTTTTTTCCATTTTCGAATGCTGAAATTTTTTATATGGAGGAAAATCACTGATATTTTTGTCATCAAACTTACCGTATAAAATCCTATTGCTTCTTGAATCTTGTGACTTTTCTTTCCTACAAAGTACATACAGAAATTTCTTTTTAAATGGAAAAAAGCTTAATAGCGTCAGCGGAGAGAAAAATTTCCAAAAATCAACCGTACTTCGTAGCTGGTACGGCTAAATATGCTAAATGTGTTACAAATAAGCTGAAGAGCTATGATCGGAGTCTTGGATTTCTTACACTATTTACTGGCCAGTTCTGCTCTCTAGTTGCTGAGCATGGTTTGGTCCTGTTTATAGAATTAAATGGGATGTGATTTTTTATGACAATAAATACTACGCTTTTCTTTTGAGATTAAGCCATTATTCCGCTGGAACTACTATATTTTACATCATCCTAACTATTTAATTATTTTTCAAAGCAATTTGAAAGGCCTTCAGAAATCGTTTGCGTGATTTCAAAGATTATTAAAGAATGAAAGAAGAGGCTAAACTGTGTAGCAAAGCGGAATTAGCTTGAACTTATATGGGTGCTGAAACACTGTGGTGTTTGATGCAATGAACTGGCTGATGAATTGGCAATCTCTGGTTTCTAGGAGTGTTCAGTTGGTATGCTGCCAAATTTAGGACCAAGTATAGCGGGAACAGTAGGGTACACGCGGGCTCTCAGTAATAAATAAATCTCATCAGAGCCATTGGTGCAGTACTAACAGTTGCAAAACAATCAATTGTGTCCTGAAAACGACTGAAAGACTGAGGAGGAGAGAGCTGGAAGCACTGATAGGACTAATTATGAGAGACAATCCATGGGGACGATATGTGGTCAGCATAGGCATAATCGAAGGTCGACTGTGAATACCTTATTTGGAGGATGAAGATAGTACAGATCATTTTCTCAGCCGCTGTTCGCCAGACTCAATGAATATTACACAATTCGCCTTTTCTTCCTGAGACACAGTTTTTGTGGTGAGCGCCTTCTTCTACATATGGAGGGGCCTACAGTTTTAAGCCGACTCCGAGTGACAAATATTTTTTATGTGAAGATTTTTTTGATGTTAGAAATACACGCGCAGGTTTGTCTTTATCTCTCGAAGGGCAGCTGGTATTAGAAAAGGCTTTTAACTTAATTTTGGGGTTTCGTGACCGGAGATGCGAATTTTGGCACTTTCAAAGGGTAGTCACACATCAATCCATTCGGCAACGGCGGCGGTTCTCGCTAGATTTAGTTGGCAAATTTTATGGTCCAATGTACTGAAAATAAACGAGCTACATTCCCTTTAATCGAAAAACCGCTAAGATTTTTATACAAATTTTGTAATATAAGTAATTAGTACCCACCCCCAACTGCCCTTTCCATGCTTTTAAATGCTAACTTATGGCCTTAAGTGTAATGAACCAAACATGCGGCTATCCACAAATGCTTTTCGTTCTATTCAATTCAATATAAAATAAGTATAATAAAATATTTTAATATTTTTTAATTTTTTCCTTTCAAACATTTTTTGAGGTTTTTGTGTTAATCTAATTACTACAAATTTAGTCTCATAAAGTTTCTTCAAGAATTTTGAGTGGTGTAGTTCATAATCCCATCAGCTAGATCCACAAGCCTGACGCGCTTCTATTATGAATCACTGTTACATGAATATAACGGCAAACGTGGAGGTATCAAAACGACTCTCAAGTTTGCTGCTCAGAATCCAATGACCTCAGAACCCAATAGTTGGAGAGTGACTCTGCTGGTTGTTAATTTTTTATTTTTTTATTTTTTTGTTTTTTATTGAAGCATTAAAAATGTTTTTACATTTCATGTTATTACACCTCGTTAACATAACTAACAAGTAATATTTTTTCCCAATCACGGACATATAATATAACAGTGGGTTAACCACAAGGTCCAGTGCACACAGACTTTTCAGAACTTAGTCCTTTTCTCGCGCTATCAGTCGCGTTTACTTTCATAGCTTTTTACTAAGTTTGACTTAATATTTCACACGGAACATTTTAGGCAACAAGGTATTCTGAGCGTTTTAGTATCAAAGTGACACTCCTTTCATACAAGAACTCATTGTTTGCATACATCCATGCAAATATAAGTTTTTTTCCTTTTTCCCAGTAATTTTCACTAAAAATTTTACTACCAAACTGTTTTGAGATAAGAGTATTGCACTTTTTATACTCAGTTAATCTTGCATTTGTGCAACTAACTACTAAATTACCTCCAACTTTTCACAAGTACTTTCGCTCTATCTCTCTCTCACGCTCTTAACTGGGCTCATCAACAACCAACTCAGCAAAACTTTTTCGCAATAAATTACATTAGTTAATTAGGCCAACCCAAAACTAAGTACTCGCTATTCTCGTAGCAAATTGTGCCACAATAAAGTCCTTGAATGTTGTACGCTTCAGTAACTTTGTCGCTAGCCGACTTATCCAATGCAGCACTTCGATTCCAATACGCCCACATATACACAGACACACGCACAAACAGCTATGTATGTATGTGTTTAGGAGTTCATCATTGTTGTTTGTTTGTTCGTTCGTTGGTTAGTTGTGGCGGAGATTTGCTGGTTGAACCGGAAATGCTAATAAATCGCCAAAAGCCACGACGTCAGTTCCATAGAACTAGCTAACCAACTGTCACACAACAATTGGAGCATTCAGATTAGGAGTAGGTAAGTTAGACAGAGTTTCCTTTTGATTTTCGATCTGGTTATGCCAAGCGTTAATGATTTCATGTATTTTAGTGCAAGTTGATGGCATTCATTACAAGGAAATTTGCGCTTCTGAGGAACAAGTAAAGACAAGAGAAGGTGCGGCTCTGGCCAGGCCAACCGAATTTCGTTAGAGAAACGAGTCCAGAGAGCTTTCAGCTTCTTTTTATTATAGGTTCCTTAGTACAATGAACTACATTTTATAGGATTAGAATGGAGTGAAAAGAAGTGACATGAAATTGAGTGAATGAAAGCAATGGAGCGCAATCGAGAACAAATAAATGGTTAAATTTCAGGGGCCGATGTTGAATGTGAACCACACCTAAACGTCAACGCCACCCTTGGACTCCTTTCTTTGGAGTTATTTGAAAGAAAAGATGTACGTCGATAAGCCAGCAACAATTCAAGAGCTAAAGGATGAGATAATTCGGCACATTAACGGCATAGAACTTCAATTATGCCTCAGCATCATCAAAAATTTGGCCCACCGGATGGAGGTGTGCCGCCGAGGCCGCGGCGGCTACTTGACCAATATTTTGCTTCATACGTAATTGAGCCGTACCAATATTATCATAGTAAAGAGAAATGATAATAATTTCCTAAAAAATTTGTATTTTGTTCAAAATCAACACCGGCCCTTGGAACTTAACCACCCTTTAGAATGAAATGCAAATACATCGAAAAAAAAAAATATTATGATAATACAAAACTGAAATAAATTAAAATGATAATGAAAATAGTGAAGCACAGAAAGAAAGTGAAATAAGTTCAAATAAATATAAAACATGAAATAAAAACAAATATTAATATAAAATAAATTGAAATTAAATGAATTCCATATAAATAAATGACCTACAATGAAAGGGAAGTATTATTAGATGGAATGAGAATGAATTCAAATAGGTTGAAATTAATTTAAAAAAATATGTATGTTATAAAAATTAAATGGAAAAACTGGGGCCTGCTTTCACCGTATTCTTAAAACCCGGAATAAAATTATTGGCAAAACACCAGTTCATTGCCTACTTATCCAACTGTCTCTGTATAAATAAGTAAATACAGTTTTTGCGCTGCTTGCTCTTGATCATTTCGGTGTGAATCTTTTCATACAGCCGGTTGACTTCGGTTTCATGCGAAACCAAACGTTACTTGCTGGGTCAGCAATTTTAGAATGCAAAAATTTTGTTGGGAGTTGCAAATGCTTTGTGTGAATGTATTGAATGTGGGCATGTGTACATGAATGTGTGTATGTTTGTACATGTATGTGTGTATGTTTGCGTATGGATGTGAATACTCTCTCGATCAATATTCTCACTTTTATTGCTGGCGCAATTGTCATCATTTCATTAGCAGCAAAATGGTGCAAGTTATGCCAGCAACTCGTATGCTGACAGTTGCCCACACCAATCAACGGTGACAATCAAAACAACAACAACAACAATAATTACCACACACTCACTACTTTGATCAACTCATGCTCATCAAGGTGTTACCACTGGCTGATTGAGAATTCGCATGAATTCACGTTTGCCTTAGCTGGTGTTGGTGCAGTTGCAACAGTTATTGCAGAAGTTGGAATTGTAGCTTGCTTTGGTTGCCAGCATCACTGCCGTTGTCGCTCTTGTCAACTATTGTATAACCAAGCTTAAATTGCCCACCCACCAACTGAGCGAATGCTGCCAAAATGCAATGCTTGTATACACACAAACACACACACACACTCAAATACATGCATATGTGCATATGTGCGCTTTCATTACTGCTCGCCGAATTTTGCATATGCACCTTTGGCCGACTGGAAACTTAACAAGCAGCGTAAATCGCCACCAACCTTGCCGCAACAATACTCGGGTCTAACAGGGTGGCAGCAATGTCGCCGTATGTCTTGTTATTGTTGTTTGTGCCAACACAGTACAGTGCGCGTTTACATGCGCATAGTCGTAAGTATGTGTGTGTATGTGTGCCTGCCTGGTGGTCGCGCTGTGCGGTCGGTCGATTGTCACATTGCCACATCTCGCTTGTGTGTCGCGGAGCCTGGAACATGCACAACAGCCAAAGCCACCACCTCTGCTGCTGCTGCTGCTGCTGCTGGGGACGCTGAACGGCTATTGATGATGGTTGAATGCGCTGACATGCAAATGAAGCGTAAGCATTCGTTGAAGGTGTTGAAAATGGCAACCAAATGTGGCAAACGAGACAAACTTTCAGTGTGCCACAACGCAGCGCGCATATAAAAGGCGCCTAAAGGCCCCTACGCTAAGCGTGTACATACGTATGTGTGTGTGTGTGCGTGTTGCAACTGCATAATTTTATTTCTATTTGGGTGGCAAAATTGACAGCGAGTGACATTGGTGACAACAGCAACTGCAACAACAAGAGACAGGGACAGCAAAAATGAAGTACAACCACAACAACAATGCACACATCACCATCACTTTTATTCGCTGTTTACTTGTCACTTGTGTGGCCTACAAACGCACGTACACATGTGCTGCATGCCACATCTGCATTTCGCCTTCTTGCCACACAGTGTCAAAAATGTGTGACGCTTTCTACATGATTTGCCACTAGCAAGACCTGAAGTGTGGAAGATGCAGTGTTGACACTCTAGCGCGCTTTCTTGCAGCACTCGTTGAATGGACGTAGTCTACAAATACATACATACATACAATGTATGATTACAACTGCGAGAATATATGCAAGGCTAGTCATGTGAATGTGTGTGTACACTCACGCATTCCATTCAACTGGTGCCCAATTCATGTTCATGACTGCTGTGGCAAGTAACGTATGTGGATGTAGATGTGTGTGTACTTGCTTTACCATCGAACATTGTCCCATACTCGTGCTGTTAAGAGGCTTTGCAAGGAGCAAAGATCGATTCTCTGTTCCCTAATTGCGTGCATTTAGCCGCCATTCAAAGCCAGATTGCTTTCAACAGTCTATGATTTTAAGGAATTTTGATTGCTTTCGGTCCAAGCTCTGCCTTGGTCACGTATGCGCATTCACAATTACTAATGCATATAAGAAGCGCATACAACATGAGAATATCTCTCTCTCAATATTTCATAGTTTGGTTGCCATATTCTCCAGGTAGATTAAGCCTTCATTCATACAACTTCTACACAAAATATTTAATAAAAATCGTAAGCTTCATTTAATTATAAATAAATATATTACCAGCCATCTTTTGTTAGAGAAACGGGCATAGAATGAGATTTCTTGTCACCACACATTCTTGAGCGAAACTTTCAACTAAAAGCTCCAGAGCCAAAATAATTAGGATACTTGAAAAATGCTCTACTTCTTATGACAAAAGGAAAAAAACATCAGATTTTATTTCTACCCAGAAGCTGTTGAGATCATTACTTGGGCGATGAAATTTTTTTATTTTTATTTTTTGTCAAATTTTTCCAGTTTAAAAGACTGTTAGATAGCACAGCTTATTTCTACTTATGTTCACAAGTCACTTGACACTTAAAAAAAAAAATTAGGTACATAATTTTTAACTGGGGAAATAAAAATGAAAAATTTAGGAAACACCTTTAGTATTGGGTTTTTCAATAAGTCTTGCGTTTCGCTACCAGAGGACATTGCCACGTACATGTGTGAAGTTTCATTTCAATCTGTGAATTCATTCTTTGTTTATAATCCATTTAGTGTCGACTTTCTACAATGGAAATAATTATTGTAAGTATCGTCCAGTGATTGAACTTTTATTTTTGAAAGGTTTAAAAGCAAAGAACATTTATAAATGAATCTTGAAAATGTATAAGGACTTTTCGCCATCAATTAGTAGAGCAGAAAGATGGGTTGCTGAATTTGAAAGCGGTAGTACAAGCCATGAAGGCCAAAACCAGCAACAACATCAAAAATCTTAGAAAAAATGCCTAAGGAACAAAAACACTCAGCAACATTTAGAGAGCTTCCAAAAGGTTGAACTATATATGAATGAGACATGGATCTATCACCATGATCCTGAATCAAAACAAGAGGCGAAAGAGTGGTGTGAACCTAATTCTTCGGATCCGAAACTAGGTCGCGTCCGGATATCGGACAAGAAGGTGTTAGCATCAGTTTTTGAAGACGGGAAAGCAAATTTGCTTGTGGATTACTTGCAAACTGATAAACAAATGAATTCTGAATATTATAGTAACCTCTTTGACCAACTGAAGCAAAAATTCGTGAAAAAGTACCCAGTTTGCAAACGAAATTAATTCTTTTTAATCAAGACAATGCACTGTGACACGAAAACTGGCTCACAAAATCCATAATTATAGTTCAAATTGTTGGAGTATCCACCGTAATATCGTTGCGTGAAACCGAGCAGTTTCAAGGAAAGTGTTATTAATGTGTCCGAAGACAAGGCTGGAAGATATTCAGATGCAGAAGGTCTCAAATTGCGGAGCACATTGAAAAAAGACTTGAACGGGCTTAGGCAAATTCAGAACTTGGCAAAGGTAGTATTCATGGCTGAATCCGTCGGTCCTGGTGCACTGCTGACAATCGGCAACTCAATCAAAACAAAATCAGAGCAAAATTTCGACTGAAAGAATTTAGCCAGGGCAGTACTAGTGAGCCTTCTTACACTCATTTGGCTGATTTTTTACCGATGTTTATGTTTTTTTTGTATATTTAAAAAGATTCAAGCTTCCGTAATTTTGTGCCAAACTTTCAAGCAAATCACAGTAAGCCTGAAGGAGTTATAGAGCTTCGACTGTAAGGATTTAGCAAAAATACCCGCAAAAAAAAAAACAAAAAAAAATTAATACTGGTGCAGAACCAAATTGAGGGTTGTGCCAAATTTTCGACAAAAAAATTGCAAGTGCATTTTTTTGCTACTAATAGGATTTTGAGAAATCGATTTCTTGTTTTTTGCATTTTCTGTAAGTACAATATTTTAAAAATAGAATGCAAAAATTTCATGTAAATCAGGTTATAACTTACAGAGATATATGACTTAGGGTGTCTCTAATGGCCTCGCTGCTGCAAGAGAAGCTTTAAACGCGTTTTTCTAGAAGCAACGTTATTATTGTTTTTGTAACAGCTTCAGCATTCCTCATATTTGTATGAGGAAAGCTGCTGGCCGCATACAAATCTGGGTCGTTTCGATAATGTGGAACGAAGTGTCGTGGGAACGCTCGAAGCAAAGTCTTCAAGGTCAGTGCGCACAAAATCGTACGAATGGTTTAACCAATCTTTATGAAAATTTTATATAGCTATTTGCAATATACAAAATGTGGCCTACTGGTTCATGAAGTATTTTACACTTTTAAATTTTTCTTGGAACCGTAGAACGGGCACTTTTTTAGTGAAAAAAAGTATAATTTTGAATATCTGGCATTTTGTGAAAAAAATTATTGAAACATATATTTCATCTTTTTTTTTTGAAAATATCGTAAATTTTTTAATTTAAATTTTGATACAGGTTAGTAGATATTTTGTTTGTTTTTTTTGGAAAATATTGTAAGCTTTTCTATTCCAGATGACCAAATCATGAGTTATATTAACCAACGCAAAACAATTTTTTTCCGTAGACTAAGGTAAATTATCACTACTGAAAACCTCCATTAGCTCGCTGACTCATACCATTTCAGTATTTAGCCCGAGCGGAAACCTATCAGCCTACATCTGGATGTGAGTGTAACATCACATTTGCTTTGCTGGTAGAGACGAACAGCTTGGTACTCCTATTCAAAGTGTCATTTAGCCTAGCCAATCAATAAAATGCGACCGTACCCATTTTCAAACTCAATACTGATTTTTGATGGCACTGTTTCAATTTCATGGATCTCTTCTACTCATTGTAGAGTTGGTCTGACGACAGCGATTGCATTGCCCATTGACGATGATGGTAAGGCGACAGTGATTTGGGTGGGTCATCAGTGAGATTTGTGGTTTTTTTATGAGCTGCATTAGGAAGCCCACTAAACACATTGAGTGTCTGGTGCACTTACACCTACATACACACACATTAGCTGATAGTGGGCTTGCCAATCTGTTTGGACGAACACAGCACCAGTGTGTCGTCAGAGTTGGAAGTTTTCAGTCCGCGCAAAGAGTATTTCATTTTTGTTTATGGAAATATTTATTTTTCTCTTTTGTCGGGCGTATTTTTTTCTTTTTTTTTGCTTTGCGTCTCTTTTATTTACATATGAACTTTGGTTGCAACATATTTTTATTGCCTCCTTGAGCAATCACTTGGCAACATTTATTCAAACTTTTGTTATTTTTAAATTTTTGTGGCAATTTTTTAAGTTTTATTTTTATTATATTACTTTTTATTCTTTCGAGTTTGTCGCTCTTATCTCTCACAGAAATGCGCATTGATCGGTTAGCTGCCGGAGCCGTTGCCTGCCGCTGGTGTCTAGAAGCTGACTAAAGCGAAGGTTATCAGTTTTATAGCTTTGAGGGTCATTGCGTTTAGCGGTTGAGATGCCTGCGACGACGGAGCAGCAAAGTTTTATTTCTATGGCAGCGTAAGTCGAAAGTAGCAGAGGAAACTAAATAAAAGCAAGGAATGTAAAATCGAAATCAACGAATTCAATAATAACAAGAAAAAAGTTTGAGGTAAGTAGAAAATGTGTATGGATGTGTGTTTACTATACGTCTACTCCACCTTCCGCTCAGAAACCAGTTGAGAAGTGTTCCACGTTTAAGTGCCTTGCATGTATGACTAAGCGCGCGCTCAAATCGCGTAGAAGGCGCGAAGCACAAAGCGCGCAGGCGTCTCGACAGACACACATTTTATTCAAAATTTTATTCGAGTACGTACATATGTACATATACACACATGCTGGCTGGCATGCTTTTCGGGTTGTCGCACGACTACAACATTTTTATTTTTCTTCTCCTGCGCTTACTGTATTTTTATTACCTCTGTAGCTGTCATCAATTGGGTGGCATGCAACAATTTTTAATTCATTTCGTATTCACTACAAAATGTTAAGAAAATAAAAGTACAAGGTATTCTCGGCAACAGCAACGAAAAATCACAATAACAACAAAACTAATAACAAAAACAAATACATATACAAATAAAATTTGTAGGTGCGCTGGAGCCAACAGCCGGCAAAACATAAGAAATACTTGTACACACAACAATAAAACCGGCCACAGAAATAGCGCGCGTAATAACAGTAAAAAAGAAAAGAAAACAAAGATTAAGTATTTGTTAAGGAAAACCAGTCCGTGACTCAGCTGTTAGACTAGTGCACTATTTTATGAACACTTTGCTTGGAATTTGTGGCCGGACAATTTCATCCAGTTAATTTTATAAAGAGGTTTGTCAAAAATCAAAGAAATCTATCGTTGACCTTGTATAGAAAAATATGGATCTAACACCCTTAACACTAAATTAAGTCACTCTTTAGGGCGCTTCTCCTAACCCTTCTCCCAAGATGATGCCTAGCCTAAGCACGTATTTAATGAAATTATTCTTCTACACTTAGTTGTCCATTTAAGGCTCCAAAAAAGAAAGGAAAAAGGAAAGACGTAAGCAGCCTGAGTCTATTAGAGGCAATTTTTCGCTGAGGAATCTTTTCTGAAATGCGTTTTGCATCAGAAGTGACCCTCTTATCTATGCAGAGTGTACTGGTGTAAATATGGTTAAATGGCTTGCTCGGCTTCCTTTTGGAATATTTGAATATTTCGAAATATGGAACAGAAAGGGCTTGCCAAATTAACAGTGATACCAAGGCACTCAAGAGCAAATGCCAGTAGTTACACTTGAACGGCAGCGATAAACCTTAAATGTATTTTGTTTATATAGTTAAAATACAGTATATGTTTTTTTCTAGTCGCAATTTATATAAGGCGACATCATTCATATCTGCAATCATGACCTGATAATTCACACCTGATTCAGCGATGAAAATTCAGCGACCACTCTCATACGGCAGGCTTGCGAAATGCCATTTTCGTATATTTCCCATATAAGCTGGTGCGCTGCAGAAGAATTACCACTTTTATGTGGGTAGAAGCTGGAATAACTTTTTGCTAAAAATATCTCAGTCTAAAGCGTTTCTCGGCTACAAACAGCGTTGTTCTGTAGGCAGAAATGTTTAAGTTTGAAACAGCTCAAGGAAAGTTTCTGGCTGAGTGAAGGTCATTGAGTTTAAATTATGTTGAGGATCAAACATTCTGATTAATGAGTATCGTCTTTAGATCGCAAATTGCTTAAGGCCGGCGGGCCAATTAGATGTCCTAAATTCAGTAGTTTCCGCGAAGCGTTGTAGGATGAGAAAAAAAACAATTAGCCAAATGAAGTTTTGGGGATAGTTTAATATATATTTGAACTAAAAAAAAAAATTTGTACAATCTCCAACAATATATTGTAAGCCGAGTTATCAATAGATTCCCAGAGCGCCTTGCCACTGAAGTATCCAACTTCTGTACAAGATACAACTTGCAATTTTCATCTGAAAACAAAAAAAAAAAGATTATTAATTTTGATGTAATTATCTTCGATGTGAACTAAGAAAATTGGGAGAAACACGTAAAATTCGAATTTTTGGGGAAGGTAGAAAAAAAGTGGTTTTTCAAGGAAAAAAAAAACTCTTCAACTGGGTAAAAAAGTCGCTTAAAAAAAGTTTTTGGATGTTTTTTTTTAGTTCACATAGAAGAGAAAACAATACTGAAGATAACGCATTTTGAATGAAATCGATAGCTCGTTTAGTTTTTTTGCAATCGTGTACATAAATTTGGTAAAATCGTGAAAATGAAAAGCCGAGAAAACGCGCTTCAAACTACAATAATAAGCGCACGGTTGCTCGACGCCGCACTACGCTCGGCTCTGTAGCTCTGCAAATACTTGGAATTTAACTCTGAAAATTTGTATCTCATGTTCTTGAATATCTAAGCTATTGATTTCAGGAAAAAAAAAAATAGATTTTTTTGACCTTTTAATTGGTCCGCCGGCCTTAAAGGAACCCCGATATATTGGAAAAATGAGTTTCGTTGAAATGTTTATTGCGAAGAAAGTATTTCCTTATCTCAGCAAACAATTTCTTTGAAGTCTCACCGAACTTGAGACAAATTTTTCAACGCCTACATAGGGTGTTTGGTACTCATAGTGGCCATTTCTATACCATCTGATAAAAAATACTTTTTTACTTTATCCATATAGATCCCAAAAAATTCTATGGCATAATTCTTTGATCAGAAATTTGGTCCCATTTTCAGACTATTCTACATCCTACCATATTTTCCAGAGCTCGATACTACCAACTATCTTCCATAATTATCCCTTCCTTTTAGGACATATTTGTTCTATCTATTGTGGAAAATAATATTAAAAAAGTAAATGCATTTATCATCAACTTTGGACTAGAGTTCAATACACTCCCGCCAAATATAGAATTCCAGAGAATCAATTTTGTTTACAAAAATTGTCTTCCCACACAATTCTCACACATTACGGAAATTCCATTTGCGACCGCCACGTCGAGCACTTTATAGCTTCACAACCTGTGCTAATATGGCTAAAATGATACGAAATGGCCAGTAATAACAGCTATGGCCAAGTTAAGTCAAACTGAAAGATAATTGCAAATTTAATTGCTCATTATAAGCCACAACTATCGGCCAAATAAAATCTAAAATAGTTGCCTGGTGATGAAGAAGCTTTTAAGAAATACAACAACACCAAACAAATAAGCGTAGAAGCATAAAAACTGCAAACTCTGATGCTAGAGTTTGATAAGAATTTTTGTTGTTGGTACTCGCATTGAGCTGAGCAAGCAATCAAACTGTCTAAGCAATGTGGCCAAGAAGCTCTACGCAGCAGTTTTTTTGTTTTTGAGGAAGGTAAGAGCAGCTCAACCGGGAGTGCGATGTGCTGCCTACTTACGCGCGTTTTATACTTCATTGGCTTAAATACGAGTGTGCATGTATGTATCTATGTATATACTGTTAGGTCTATGTCAGGGTAGGGTATCTAATAATATCCAACATTTTGCAACGCATTGCGCACACGTCACTGTCTCAGCCGCTGTCGCTTTGGCTTCTCGTTTTTATTTCGCTCGCTGCTTGATTTTCATTTTTTTTTTTTGTACTTTGCTTCGCTTTGTAAACTGAAACTGGCAAGTCGCGCACATTTGTTGATCCAATGCGTGATCAAGCGATCTTTAATTTTTTGCTGTTGCGACTTTTTTTCTGGAGCTCGACTGCTATTCCATTGCAGTTTGTCTTGACCTTTGGTGCGCATGCGCAAAGACAACACCCGTATGGATGACGGCGGGTGATGATGTGTTGTGAACAATGGCATAAGTGCGGAAAAATGTTGGTAAAAATATAAATTTAAAGAAATTAAGTTTTGTGCTAAAAATATTCGAGACGAGAAGATCTCGGGTTGGGTACAGATTTTTGTATGACTGGCTGGCTTAAGAGGTGCAAAATTCAACCGAAAGCTGACTTGATAAAGCTAAGAAAGTGGAGGTGGGCTGGTCATACGCTTTGCAAAGACGCAAGTGAAATTTGTGTCCAAGCTCTGAACTGAAACCCATAAGTGCTCGCAAGGCTGGTCGTCCTAAAACGTCATGGTGGAGAACTGTTCAGAAGGAAGTAGAAAAGACTGGAAATACGTGGAACGAAATCAAGCTAATGGCTAAAAACAGAACAAGATGGAGATGTTTTAACGAGATCCAAAGCTCCGATGGGAGAAACCGGAACTGATGATGATTATCTTTACTGTTGTCCTGCCTTGGTGAGTGTGCGAAAGATATCCTTTCATACTTCTTTGCCTGCATTCACGATTTTTTTTATTTTTATTAAACTAACAAACGGCCTTTACTTTAATACGAAATGGAAGCCGCGCAACAAGTCTCCGCAACGGTATAAGAAAAATTCCAATGGGACATATGTATCTTCTCTCTGGATATGAAGGAATGCAGTCACAACTGTAGTACCTACTTACCTACCTTTTCAATTCTCAAGCAGGGCACTCGATTGTATTTTTCATTCAGAAATATTAGTTAGAAAATAATTCGCTTAAAAAGCTGCACTCAGACGAGGTAGTTTTGAGTTAAATTTTCATTTTAATAAATCCAGCTCAATACTAAAAAGGGATAAATGGGAAGGAAAACTACACTTGTTTTACTCTGTTTTAGACCCCGCCAACATACGCACAATTTTAGCAACCCCCCTGTAACTTCCTTCAGTGTTGCGTATTTTAGTTGCTGCTTAGTCCACCTCAACTCACTGTCTTCGTACTTACTTTACAGCCAACTTAGGTCAAACTCTTGTACCTGGAACAAATATTTCGCTTCGCCTAACATCGGCTAGCCAAACTCCAAAACAACCGTTCACAGCAACTAGGCGATCATTCGCCCAAACGCCTACTTACTAACTCGTATGCAACGCAAGCGCGCACCCAAGTAACGGCAACAATGCCAAGAAATGCAGGCCTGCTAGCACAGCGCTTTGCTTGAGCACAGCACAGTCACTGGCGCACACAAATATGGTCAATAGACTAGCCAAAGAGATTAGCCATCGATGATCGTTTGATCGCAACCATTTACGTCGTTTTTTAGTCGTTGAACATTGCCAATGTGCATTGGGTATTTGCAGAGGTTGTTGTTGTTATTGTTGTTGCTATGTTTTTGTTATTGACTTAAAGCGTCACTTAGGCGTCCATTTAAGTTGGTTGGGGCATATTCTGTGAAATTTGAGCTGCCCACCATTATCCAGCCGGCCACTCAGTCAGTCAGCTTGCTAGTGAGGTCGGTCAGGCAGTTAGCTGGTGAGTTGAACGACTACTCAGACGGTCAACCAGTTAGCCAGTAAACGTAGCCGCCCAATATTGGTAATTGGTTTATCTTATGCTTATGGGCGCATTTTGTTCACGAGCTCTTACACACACACACTCATATTTATATATAAATTTTTTGTTGCAATATGCTGTGCATTGGCCAACTTTATTTCCGAATTATGTGTTGCATTGCTGCGCTGGCTATTTTGTCATTTAAGCGCAAGACTTTGACTTAGGCTGTGCACCTAATTCAGGTTTTTGGTAGCCCATTTTTTTCGAGCAGCTGTGCGCTGCCACTTAGAGATTTTTGTTTGCATATGCGGCTCTTGGCTTTCCTGCTATAGCCATTTTTTGCCATTTGCATTGCAAATTGTTGCTTTGACCAACTGTTTTATTAAGTATGGCAGGTATTTATTATGTTGACTGCGTCATTCATTTCAACAGTTCTTCAGCGGAGTCACTCAGAAGGCATGAGCCAATGATACTCCTGCTGAGTTATGAATAGAGTGCCACTTTGCATTCGTTTTTGGATATCTCAATTTCTTACAGGAATTGATTTCAATTTGATTTTATTTGATTTGAATTATCATTTGCGAAATATGATAGTATTTTGGTGGGTAGAATGAAAAATTGGCATTGTTAAGAATTGCATCATATGAAATTAGGATGTCCAGAGTGGCGAATATATTTGGGTTAATGGGACGAGGCAGATTTTAACATTTAGAGCATCGTAATTCAGAAAAAGCTAGGCTTTTATAAATCTCTTTAGACCCTTTATAACAGTATCTGAATCGGATTATATGGCCATGAAAACCGGGACTTACTCCCGGTAAAGTAAATATGCACTTAAAGTAATGACTTTTCACTACCAGGGCTAACATGGTGTCGTCAAGCCATAAAATCTATTAAATTCAAGTAATTTGTCCGCAATCACTCTGACACCAAAGGAAAGAATGCGCTTGCCTCAGAGTCAAATTTAGCTCAAATACTCTATATTCTAAGTTTTATTTTATTTCTTTACAGCTTTCAGAATTAAGTAGACTATTTGATTAGCCAGTACTGAGGGTGGCTCAAAAATATATTAGGACACGTTTGAAGTACTTTTTTTTTTTTTTTTTTTCGGGACAACTAGCAAGTGCAGCACTCAGACATTAATTAAGTTCATTGTACTACACTTGGATTCCCTTTTAATTTTCTTTAAATCTACCCGATCTCCGAAGAAATAAGTAGATCTTGTGGTGCCAAGGAGCCAAGATCGTCGCTTCTTAACACATCAGTGGCAAAGACCTCAAACCTGATTCGAGCGAAGGCGGGGCAGATACACAGGAAGTGGTCCGCCGTCTCATCCTCCTCTTGACAAGCTGGGCAGAGTACACTGTCGGAGATGCCCAACCTTTCCATGTGCTTTGCCCACAGAAAGTGGCCCGTCATCAGTCCAACCAGCCGTCTACACTTCCCTCTGCCTAATGACAGAAGGGTTTGCGACAATCGATCGGACATGACAGGTAACATCAGTTTTGTCCATCTGCAGCCTCTCTCATCCTGCCAAGCTCGCTTGTGGGTGGTAGTTACCCATTTGCTAACCGTGGCAGTGATGGCCGCAGAAGGGAGTGGCAAAATGGGCTCTAGGCCAAAGAAGTTGGCCTCAGAACCCATCTTAGCTAAGGAGTCAGAGGGACCTTTGTGTCCCGGGATCTTTGTTAGCATCAGGCTATTATGTCTACCGACATAGTTCAGCCTGGATTTACAGGACTTGACTACCCCTGATGTGGTTGGAGGGCTGTCTAAGGCCATAAGCGCAGCTTGCCTGTCACTGCAGACACATATAGATCTGCCTCTCCATCGTTTTTCCACAACAAAGTTCATCGCTTCTTGAACTGCATACACCTCCGCTTGAAACACAGATGCATGCATTCCAAGAGCCAAGTGCAGTTTTGTCCCGCTGGATTCCACGTAGACCCCAGAGCCGGAGCCATGCTTGGTCCTGGAGCCATCCGTAAAAATGCGAAAATAGTGTTTGCCGGGCTCATTTTCTGAGTCTTCCCACAACTGAGCCTCTGGTAGCACTACACTGTATCTCTTTTCAAGTACGACTCTTGATGGCATGGAGTCAAGGGGCATGGAAAGAATCGTTGGATCGATGTCCATGCCTTCTCTGTGTTCCAATGCCGGACAAGGGCAGTACCAGTTCCCACTGTGTTTCAGTCTGCAGATGGCCTCCTTGGATGAAAGCACCAAGAGGTGGTAAACCAATCAGAGCATCTAGTGCCGGGCCTGAAGTAGTCGGAAAAGCTCCGGTGCAACAGATGGCCACAGTGCGTTGTAGTCTCGATAAGGTCCTCCTGACTCCCACTAGAGAGAGTCTACTCATCCAGACCACTGATGCATAGGTGATAATGGGTCTTATCATAGCCGTGTAGATCCATAGGACCTTTCCCAAAGACACCTTTGCACTGCCAGAAAGCTGTCAGTGCTTTGGATGCCTTTGTTTCAACGTGTGATTTCCATAGGAGCTTACTATCGAGGATTACTCCAAGATATTTAATTTCCTTGGATAGCTGGATTGTGACTCCTTTTAGCTTTGGCAGAACGAGTCCTTCAAGCTTCCTCCTTCTGGTAAAGAGGACAATACCAGTCTTGGCGGGAATTGCAAATAGCCCATTCGCACAGCACCAAGTGTCAATCCGATCCAGAGGTTTCTGCACTCTCCTGCAGATGTTCATAAGCGAAGGGCCTGTTACCAAACAAGCAGCATCGTCCGCATATGCTTGTGCGTAGACTCCCGAATCGTTTAAGGTGGTGAGTAGAGGATCGATTACCATGCACCAGAGCAATGGAGACAGCACACCGCCTTGGGGGTAGCCTCTATTAACCCCAGATGACACCAGCTGATCTTCCTCTGCTCGCACCGAAACGATTCTTTGGGCCAGCATCGAACGAATCCAATTTACTAGCACCCGGTCTACGCCGTGCCTACTAGCAGAGTTACACATACTGTCAAAAGTGGCATTATCAAACGCCCCCTCTATGTCTAAAAAGATGTCCATAGCATAGTCCCTCCTGTCGATGGCCAGCTCTACCCTAGCAACAAGGTTTTGCAGTGCCGACTCGCAGGATTTTCCACTCTGATAGGCATGCTGAAATAGAGACAGAGGGTGAGCCTTAAGCGACTTCTGACGTATGCGCAGTTCCACCAGTCGTTCGAGACTTTTCAGCATGAAAGAGGTCATGCTGATGGGTCTAAAGCTTTTGGGGCGGGTGTAGTCGTCTTTTCCAACCTTTGGGATGAAAGCGACCCTCACCATCCTCCAAGAGCGTCGTATGTAAGCCAGTGCCAGGCATGCCGAGAAGATTTTTTTCAGGGCTGCTGTCACGAACTCTGCACCCTCCTTCAGCATGGCAGGATATATGCCATCTGGTCCTGGCCACTTGTAGCCGCCAAAAGATTTGATGGGAAATCGAATGGCGGCCTCATTCACCACAGATCTGGCAACGAACCAGTCATGCCGAGAAGGTGTAACAGCTCTGACAACTGCCTCTATCAATAAGGACTGTTGCCGGCTGATGCTAATCTGATTACCAGAAAGTGAGATTCTATCAGCAAGCTGAGTGTCTCACTTTTCCGCTCCGTGAAGGAGCCATCAGATTTCCTAAGTGACCCCAGCTTTGCAGTTGGGTCTCTTTTCAGGATCCTAACCAATTTCGCCGTGTCACTCAGAGATTCAATACCGCAGCAGAATTCCCTAAATGAGGCTCTTTTCGATTCCCGAATGAGCCTCTTGTAGTTCTTCTGAACATCACGGTATCGCTCCCAGTCCTCTGCAAGGTTAGTCTTGAGGGCCCGGTTTAGAAGTTTTCTCGACTCACGCCTCAACACCTGGAGCTCTCGATTCCACCAAAAAACGGGAGTCCGGCTAGGGAGAGGTCGAATTGGACAGGCTGACTCAAAACATTCGGTTAGGGAAGCGTTGAGTTTCTCAACAGCCGCCTCAATGGCCTGTTCTTTTCGAAGTCTTTGGTGGCGTAACGTCAAGATCCCGCAACGCCTCCCTAAACTTCTGCCAGTCTGTTTTTCTTGGGTTTCTAGAGGTCCGAGCACGAATCTTCGGCAAGGACTCTCCAGTTCTTGATTGACCACCCAAGTTTTGAGTTTGATAGGTTAGATCAATCACCTCCTGCCTTCTAGCTGTTACAAACGTTGGCTGTGAGCCCTTGTTATGTATGCCTAGGCAGGAGGACGCGATAAATTCGAATAGTGAAGTACTTAATGAGAGGCTGTCATATAGATGGCACTAGCCAGGGTACTTTGCTGTTGACAGAAAGCAAATGCGAAAGAGTAGTAAGAAACACAATAATAATTCAACAGATATAGGATTAAGAGATTAGAATATAATAGCATTAATGATATACCGTTGAAGAGCTCATGGTAGTACAGACGTGGTAGAACCGACCAGATGGGCAAAATGATCAATTAAATCCTTATCGAGAAAGGTTAGGAAGCAGTAAAGACCCTGCAACAGACACTTTTAAAATTCTACGGCAAAAGAGAGAAGGTAAGAGTTTCCACAAAAAATATTTTCGAGGAGAAAATGAGTAAGACCATCAACAAAAAAAAATTGTCAAAAATCAGTGCGACTATTAAGCTATCTGAAACTTGCGCTTTATTATACTAAAATTTAATGAGCTATAAAACTGCGTACTCAAAATTTTTCTAAAAGCTCAGATTAAAAAATTTGACATTTTCAATGGAAATTTGTTGAATTTTTTACCATTTGTACATATAATGAAACTAAGATTTATATCTTTCTTGTAAGAAAATGAATATGTTGGCATGAAAAAATTATTAAAATTAAACAAAACACAGGAGCATTTTCAAAACTTGCCAATACATTTTGTGCCATAGTTAAGCAAGAAACCTGTTGAAATTTATGTAAAATAAATATGTCAGAATATATCCCAGTTAAACGGCTTTTCTTGGCAACTCTTCGAAAATTATTTTATGCTCAACTCTTTAGCTAAAATTATGATTAATTATTGTATATTTAATATGCTTTATGCTAAAACTCAAAGTAAATTTGCTTACGAATAATGTTTTGCTTCAAGTTGCAATACTGCAGCCGACAGCCTATGAAAATAGAAATTTACTGAGTTATAAAGACACCAACACATACGCATATACTCAAATACTTATGTATATATGTACACACACACATGTGCATCAAAGTGAATATGTGTGCTGTGCTGCAGCAGCGAGCGTGCTTAAGTGCGTGAGCTCTGTTTGTTGCACAGTGGACGTTGGTAGCTGGGAATTTACGTAAATTAAAAGCAAATGCAATTAATTCGAAGTAAACAATTTGCTTAAATTAATTAATTGCATTTGGTTGACGAAGTAGAAATTGACGTAGAAATGTAAAGGGTGGACTGGGAATGAATTAATTTAATGGGGAAATAGAAGTGGAAGTGGTCTCGAAACGGACAAAGTATGAGGAAGCTACCGGAGCACTTGGTATTGGGGCATTTAGATCATTCTGAGCAAAGTGGGTCCAAATGAGTGGGCAATTTGAAGTGGTGCTCTTACAGCTGCAATTGCTGCAACTGCAAATTTGCCAAATAGCGATGAGTGAACGATGAGACCAGCCACATCACTTCAATACATACTTACTAATATAAACGAGTGGTGGCCGGAATTTGTGTGCGTATTTGTATTGCCTACAAGTTGCTGCTGGCGCGGAGGCGGGCGAGTAGTTGGCCATTCAAAGTGCTTGCAATTGAATTTAGGCGCCAAAGCATGCTTGACCATTTGGAAAAGAAAGGATGAGTGGCGAGTATGGGAAGAGAGCGAGAATTTGGTAATGTGCATAGGTAAATTTTACAATTTATAGTATGAATGATCTTCCATAAAGTGATTTGTAGTGCTTAGTACGCTTTGTATTTGTTTAAAACGCGCTTAAATAACAAATCATAGCTGAGTAGTTTGTGTTTGCAGCTGCTAAACAATATAGTACTACCTGTTTGGAAACTGATTTTCATTCAACCTCCTATCGAGTCAGGCAGTGCGTATGAGTGACTTGCATTATGCAAATGCATTAAGTAAATCGCTGGACTTAGAGTATACAATGGCTGGAAAATCAACTCGAAAGTAAACAAGTAGAAATGCCAGTGAAGCCGCATAATGATGGCGACTGTGATTGCTGCTTGAATGCATATAGAAATAAATATGAATGCAGCATAAACAAATACCAGCAAAGTTTTAAACAAATGAAGTTCGCCACACGCATACATACGTGCATAGATACATGTGCTAGTGCGTGTTCGCTTGTATAGGAAATGTTTATATTTGTATTATCAGCATATGCTCATCCAACATTTTCAACATGCCTGCCACTTCACTTGCTCAAATTGCAGTTTATGGTTGGCCAGCAAAGTCCACTTCAAGGATACTTAGGAAATAAGTGTGGCTTTGTTCATGTAAAATTAAATTGAGACATCCATTATTCAATCATGGAATATTACTAAGCATATTCGCTTGGATATTCAGTATGTAGGTGTGCGCGAGAGAATGATTGAGTATCGGAGTTACTAAGAGACTAGGGGCTTGGAAATAGATATTGCAGCTAGTTGCAGATATTGTTTCTGATATTTTTAGTTCTGAGCATTTTTTCGCTTTATTTCGAAGATTAAAGTAGTTGGAGTTAACCGTTTTAGATCAAACAGGTTATGTTCGTATTTAATTCGATAACCTTTTCTATGATATATTGAAGATAATTTCACTACTGGTAAAAGGAAACTGTACCAGCCAACACCACACGACGCTCTTGAAACCAGTATTGCACCATCAAAAAAACTTTAAAAAGTATTGAAAAGGTGATATTACGCCGTACAAAACCAAACATAGAATATGCCTTTATAACGACAGAACTAATATGACTGATGACTGAAAATTGAATATCAAAAATAACGCCAAGGCCCTTAAATTCTTGGAGGTATCGCAAGATAAGAGCTTCTTCATATCTCCAGTAGTCTTAACAACTAAATAAATCTCCCGATCGTCGGCGTATAATAAAAGGTTGGAGAATGAAAAGCAAGAAGTAATGTCATTTATAAACAGAATAAACAGCAATGAGCCCAGAATACTACCTTCTGGTGGACCAGAGGTGGCGAAAAAGGGGTCCGGTTGCACATTCTCGAGTGTGGCAATGCACCGCTTTCAACTCAAAGAGGATTTAAGCCATTGCAGAAAAGTACCTGTAATGAAAACCTAGGCCTGGAGCACCCTATTTTTTTTTTGGTTTAATAAAATTCCGGAAGACCCTCGGATTAGATTTAGAATTTAGTTAAAAATTAAGTATATAATTTCGGTACAAAGATTTGTCCAGACAGTTGAATTCTTTCAGATAATGGCAATATTTTTCATAAAATATCTGCTATTTGCTTTTTAGATTATTAACTTTTTTCAGCCTCTTAGGTGACCACGAAAGTTTATAGGGTTACGTGCTGAATTTTGAGTCCTTGGCTCGATGGTAACGGCTCCTAGGGGATACTCTTTCCTAGTCTCACAAAAAATGCAGCAAAATCTTCGATTTTTTATTCCAGTCTGGCGATCGCTTGGAATGGCTCATCGCGATTCGTTCCATCTTTTACCATATCTTTCCGCTTTTATCATATCATCTCTTACTCCGCGCGATGAACTATTACAGCTACTCTTCAGGCTAGGCCAAAAACTTTTCAGATTTGATTGATTTTGAAATCAACTAAGAATTCATGCGGTAATTTCATATTTATCGCTTATTGCATGTTTTTATGTAAAAGTTTTTAAAATTTATGTGTTTTTTTGACATTCTAAGAATTGCTAAATATTAGATGCACTAATAGAATATGTATTATATTTAACTTTTTTGCTTCGGCGAAATGCCTTGAAAAGCGATTTTATGAGCTTTGAGTTGCACTTCCATTGTAACTGGCTCGCTATGAAAGGAAATTCGATCACCACGAATAAAATGCACATCGCATAATAGAAGAACTAACTTTTGGCAAAGATCGCAAATTGCTTTTTAAAGAGCATCAATAAACTCTTTTTCCCACAGCACAAACTCATAGAGGTTACATCTATCAAAGGCCGAGTCGTGGGGCACAGCAAGGCAGCGCCTGAACAGCTGAAATAGACGCACACAATCAAGGATTATGCCATGCTCGCGGTAACCGTTTCACATATATGTATGTGTGTGTATGCCCCTAGAAATATGTGTAAATGCTCTTAACCTACCATAACTCTATTACAATCGCCCCTTTGATGCACCCCAAGGCGAGCGGTATTGTGCAAATGCAGACCAAAATTCCCAGCGCTTCTTATTGCATTTTTTCCCGAAGCTTTTGCAGCGCTGAGTTATGTTTTCCTTTTAATATTTTTTCCACTTTATTCCGGTTTTTCGAACATTCTCTGCCACTTGCATTGCATTTATCACAAAAGGAATTTGAAAATTTCAATTACGCGTGCAATGAAAATTACGAAAAGCCACAAAACTCATTCTTCTTGATCGATTTTATTTGTATTTGTACGCAGGATATACGAGTGTAGACCACTTACACATACAGACGCACATGCATGCACGAGTTCATTGAAGGATTGTAGAAACTTACAAATACAAAGGAGTTCTGCGAGTTGGCATAAGGTGCCGCAAGATACATAGGTTGAAGGCCAGCCAGCGGGTTGCGGCAGAGAAGAATAAAAGAAAGCCAAAAGTGAAGTGACTGCGCAAACAAACAAAAGGGCAGAAGATAGGTTGAAATAACCAAAAGCCACAAAAGAATTGTAGCCAGAGTAGAAAGAGTGACGGGAGGAGGAAGTAGGGCAATGCATGTACATACATCAAAATAGACAGCGATTGGTGCGTGAAAGTGCAGAAGCAGTTGGTGAGGTGTGGCGCAAGTGCAGCACGCAGCTTAAGTGGAAAAGCAATTTTGCAGTGCCAGAGAAATGGTGAAATTCCAAGCTTGATATGCACCAACACAAGCAAAAAGCTTAAAAACAGGTAATGCGTAGAATTTGTATTTTTATATATGTGTGTGTGGGACTAATACATGTGTAAGTGCCTGTATTCGTGTGCCATATTCCACTGCACAATGCATTAACAACAATATTTAGCTTACAAAAATAATAATCATAATAGCAGTGAGAGCATACGAACACATACGCACATACCTATATATGTATATGAAGCCAGAGAAAAAGGAGAAAAAGAAATTGTAACAGCACAGAGGCAACAACGACTACTAGCTTTGCACTATACACTACATTCAATAAAAGACAGATAATGCAATTTTTAAAATTTATAAATTTGTGAAAAGCTACGTTTGAGATTATAAAATTGAGTGACATACTCGTAATGATAAGATTTTCACTTTTTCTTTTTCAAATTAATATAAATATTTTTTCCCAGCAGCAAACGATATTAACATGGCAACACGGCTATTAATGCAGCCTGCAGTTACCACCAGATACTAAAAACCTCTCAACATCTACAATCAGTGCTTGACTTTATCGGAACGTGGCTATTGCAATGGGAAATTCGAGTCAAGTCGCTCAATTTAGTTCAAGCTACTTTTGCATTGAGCACTTTGAGACTGCCCAAAATGTTCGCTTAATAGCTCAGAGTTTCCCCAAAGCGATACTGTTAATATCTTGGATTTCGCCTTGATCGAAGACTAACCTGGATAGTCCACATCAAAGAATAAAGGCTGTCTGAACTTACGCTATTCAACTTTGCGGTACAGCAAATCGCTGAAATGTATCGTAGAAATTTTTCAATAATCGAAAACCCTTTGCTCTATTGTAAGCGGACCTTAGTTTATTACAAATGCCGAAATGCATAAAGGTCTTAGAGTACCTTTAATAAAAGACGAAATACGAAAATTAAGTTATAGACATGTCCGTCGACTACATTACCACCCTCATAACTAAGCTTTAAATTTGCTAAACATTAGTTTAACTAATAAGAGACTTAAAAAAATTCGTATTATATATTAGATCTTCCACATGGAGTTGAAAATTATTAATTGTAAACAATATATCTTAAGTAAAAAAGATATTAATTTTAAGAACCTTTTAGCAGGTTCCTTAAAAAGTTATTTTAATACATTTGCTTATAGTCTCTAAGGTTTGGTTTTTTCCTTGTTCACTCCACTCGGGAGCATAGGGCCTCGACAAGACTCAGTCTTGTGTAGGTTTCGTTAATCTATTTTGCTTTCTGGCAGGGTAGGTGATTAGTCCTAAATAGTGGGAATGCCCACCTGCCGTTGCTTAGAAACAACGCCTTCTAACTATTTAGAGCGCCACCTGTGTTTCACATTTTTCTGCCAGAAGGATCTAAGATGTATTACAAATAATAAATGAATACAAAAGGTTAGGTTAACCAGGCTGGCATTAAACCACGCATAGACCTTTTGGGCCCTAGCGATACCAGATGGAGACTGACCTTTATTAAGCTTTAAAGTAGACTAAACGTATACAAAAAAAATATTTTTTTTTTATAAAAGTATAATTCGTCCTTTAGGAAAAGTCACATAAATTAAAGTTTCAAACTTCGTGCAGAGTTTTTAAAATCTCATCCAATATCAATCAAAATTTCAGAAATTGTATGCATAATTTTTAGAAAATGTATGGGTATGCAGTTTTATAGGCTATTTAATTATAGAATAGTAGTAAGGAGCAATTTGTAACAGGCCGATTTTTATAATTTTTTCCGCTTACTGTGTTTAGCCTTTTCTTCAAATAATGAATGTATGAATTTTTTTTTATATAGAGCAAACACGCAACTCCATTAAACTATCAAAAATCAACCGAATTTTTTATTACCTTCACGCTTGCACCTTATTTCAATAAAATCTAAGAGCTGCAAGCCGCATAGCAATTTTTTTTTAATTTTTGTTTTTAATTTAAGAATAAATTATAGTGAAATTTAATATAATAAACCGCATAACCGCATACTGATTTTTTTAGTTTAATTAAAATTTTTTAAAGCTAGAATTGATTAGATTAAAATTAAATTTAATAAGCTTCAAAAACGCATACCAATTTTTTTGTTTAGTTAATTGTAATTTTTTTTTTAATTTTATAATTAATTAGAATATAATTAAATTTAATAAGCTGTATAACTCAATACTCATTGCTTTAATTTATTTAAATTTTTTTTTAATTTCAGAGTTAATTATATTAGAATAAAATGAAATTTAATAAGTTATAAAACCGTATACTAATATAATTTTCTTAAGTTTTTTTAAATTTATTGTAATTATATTTTTTTTTTAATTTTAGATTAAATTGGAATAAAATTAAATTTAATAAGCTTTAAAACCGCTTCTTCTTCTTCTTAATTGGCGCTATAACCGCTTACGCGATTTTGGCCGAGTTTAACAAAGCGCGCCAGTCGTTTCTTTCTCGTGCTAACCGGCGCCAGTTGGACACACCAAGTGAAGCCAAGTCCTTCTCCACCTGATCTTTCCAACGCAGAGGAGGCCGCCCTCTTCCTCTGCTACCACCAGCTGGTACCGCATCGAATACTTTCAGAGCCGGAGCGTTTGTATCCATTCGGACGACATGACCCAGCCAACGAAGCCGCTGAATCTTTATTCGCTGCGCTATGTCTATGTCGTCGTAAAGCTGATACAGCTCATCGTTCCATCGTCTACGATATTCGTCGTTGCCAACGTGCAAAGGTCCAAAAATCTTACGCAGAATCTTTCTCTCGAACACTCCAAGCGTCGCTTCATCGGATGTTGTCATCGTCCAAGCTTCTGCGCCATACGTTAGGACGGGCATGATGAGAGTCTTGTAGAGTGTTAGTTTTGTTCGTCGAGAGAGGACTTTACTACTCAATTGGCTACTTAGTCCAAAGTAGCACTTGTTGGCAAGAGAGATTCTACGTTGGATTAAAACCGCTTACCAATTTTTTAAATTTTTTTCTAGTTTTAGAATTAATTAGAATAGAATTAAATTTAATAAGTCGTAAAACCGCATTCCAATACTTTTTAATTTACTTCAATTTTTTTTAATTCGGAAATTAGTACCGTGAATTTGATTTTAAAAATGTGTGAAGGTTTTCAAATTTTTGTCCAAAGTCTGAGTGTTGGATAAAAATGGTTTCATTCGACAATGAGCTATACTTAAACAAAATAAAAAAAAATGTTGAGGCGGTCTAAGATGTTCTGGTGCTTTCGCTTTGTCGCAGAGGGTAATACATGCCCGATAGGAGGTAGTGGAATTTTCTCAAAATCCATCTGAATATTACTTTATTTTTACTTTAAAAATACATTCCTTTAGCTTAGTGAAATAGGAAAGGAGTGTTAAGCTCCAGGAGAACAATTTCAACAGATTTATGAATTTTAAGAAATGAAGCTCCAACCCAATAATCACGAAATTCTTATAACTTTGACCTCAATTATTTTCCAATGAAAAATTAGTAAAAATCCTTCTCTTTCAGAAAGATCTATTGTCAAATAACGAGTTTAGAAAACATAACAACAACATCTATAATAGGGAGACCTCTTGACTGGCTCTAACTGCATACGAGAGAGAGAAATTGTGGTATGAAGTTCCGAATATATTCCATTGTCGTCTAAATCTTTTGCCAGATATGCTAAAAAATGTCTGAGTTTCTTCAACCACAATTATTGCTCACTGGGATTTTGCCTCCTTATCAGACACAACTACAACAAGTGTTAACAATAATAATAAGAATATTTTGCTGGTAAAGGACGGACTCAAAGTATGACAGCAGAGGGTGGAAAAATTGAAGTGCTAAATTTTTTGAAGCGAAAATGGTAGGAAAAAATTACAGTAAAGCAAGCAAGCAGATAGCAATCGGCAGCTGAAAATTTGCAAATGCAAAAAACAAAAAGCAACAACGACACACACACATGAGCATATGAATAAAAGTCGAGCAGGCGTTGAAGCGTTTGCTCAAGGCGAGAATTTATGTGCATATATGTGTGAGTGTAAGTACATACGTATAGGTGAAATGCGTACAAAGGAAGTGCGCGCACACACATCTGCGCGTCGTACAAATACGGTAAAAGTACAAAAAGAAGACAATCTGAGCAGTGAGTAAAGCGAACAAAAAACAAAAGCAGGAGACAGTTAACAGGTGTAGAATGCGGTAGGCAACCAGAGTTGAAGAGGTGAAGGGCTACAGAGCTGTAGAGCTGGCGCCTCTAGGACAACCATTTCACACAGCTGTGTGAGCGCACCAAAAAGGGCAAGAGTAGGAGCAAAAGTAAGAGCAAAACAACAAAAAAAAAAAACAACAGCAAAAATATTAAAAATGAAATGCACAGCGCGCTTAACAAAAGGCGCAGTCGGATTAACAACAATACCAGTGGCAGCAGCAGTCGCAACAACAATGAAAGTCTGTACAATAAAAAAAAACAAAAAAACGTTGCAACATATAAAATCAACCTCGAGCAAACAACCAAGCCATGTCGTTGCACGAACCAAAAGCGCACGAAGGGGAGTTGAAAGGAAAGCATTGCGCATTGCACGCTCAGTGCCGGATGTCAAGGTGGCAACGGAAGTCAGTCAGTGGCGCATCCAACAAACAGCAGGCGCGCGTGAAGTGACTGTGGTGCTCGTACTGTGGGAGTGGTGCGGAAAAATAAAAAAGAAAAAAATAGAAGAATTCTTTAACTTGGAAAATACGCTTTTGTAGAAAATTATATTGTGAGAAAGAAATTAAGGGGGAATACTGAAAAATAATACCTGGAAGTGAAAGAGAGAAAGTTTTCTAAAAACTGGAATTCTGTTTAGAAATTTATTTTCAATTGGTCATTAATTTTTGGAAAAATGTTAAGTAGATTTAATTTAAATATAGAATTTTTTAAATTTTTAAATATACGCAAACATTTTTTTTTCTAAATTTTCATTTAAAATGTTACTCGAATAAGAATACTTGACAATATCTAAAAGAAGGTTACGGATGTTGGAAATGATTTAAAATCAAATTGGTGGAAAACTTCGTTAACCCTTCGTTGGTCACCCGCATCTGGCTTTTTCGACTTTGTACCTGAATTTGATATATTTCTGTTATAACTAACGGCTTGAACCTCTACGTAGATTTCTAAAATTAAATTTTCTATCGATTTATGGATACAACCTTTTAAAAAGGATACTCTGAACAGGACGAAAAAAGCCAGATTCGGGTGCCCAATCGAAGGTAAAAAAGGGTGGGTTAAGAGAGCGAGTGTTTAAACCTATTTTTTATGATCTCTGGGACAACATCAAAATGCATAATTGAAACTAAAATTTTATCTTAAACATCTTTCAAGCAGCGTTTGAAAACTGCTGGCAGAACAGCAACAACACTAAAGAATTTGCAGAAGCTGTGCAGCGAAAGCAATAATTTTTCTAATACTATTTAAGCTTTGCTATGTTGCGCATGTTTCAGTAGGCCAGGCTACAGCAGGTCACAAATAAGTTGTTCGCTAAGCTATGCTGTGGCTCCATTTATGCTCTGTGAAATGGCTTAGCCACAGCACAGTTTCAAATTTTTACTCCAACGATTACACTGGTGCTTTAGCTGCCGAAAAATGATAGATTGCAAAGAAAAACTCTAAAAAATACGAGAGTCATTTGAGAAGTCTATGCAAAGTCAGAAAGATGATACTACTGGCGCGTATCGAGGTTATATTTAGCTAGTAGTATCTCTTCGAAGATGAGCAACATCAAGTTTGAGTCAGGTCGGTGTACTTATTTGTGTTTGGCATTCGTTTGAATCGAAGAAGTCGAGTAAATTCTTTTTCCATCACAACGACGCACCAGCTCACGCCTCAGCAGTTATGGTCGCAAAATTAACAGAAGTAGGGTTCCAATTCGTTTCGCATCCCCCTATTATTGTTGTTGTAGAAGCATACACATTCCCCAAATATGTACGGGGAATTCTGTTGGAGTAACAATCCTTGGCCGGATATAAATCCGAGTCGTTCCGGTAACGTAGATCCGACTTACGCCCTTTTCTCCCCACTTGGCTTCCTCGGATACCTGGGAATACTATTTGTTCCCCAAACGGCTGGCGATGAAAAGAGTTTATTCAACCGAGGAGGAGATATTTAGACTTGGGCAAATCCTATTATACGAAGTAAACGAATTGTATAAGCCTAAAAAAAGACTAAGTCGGAAAATAGCAGCTACGACACTAAAACGACCTTAAAACGGCACCAATAGGCGAGCAAAACTCTGGCTTTTTATCTTTCGCTGCCACTGTGCTGTCGTGCTCTAACAATCTTCGCAGCAAAGCGGCAACACAGCTTTGTTTTTTTCATATTACTTAGCTTCGCTGTGACTGCTTGAATTTTCGCAGCTAAAAAATAGCTCAGGCAAGTATAACGAAAAACTGAAAGTATTTTCAAATGCTGCTGTTTATTACTTAGTTACTTTGGAGGGAGTAAGCTATCTACGCAGTGAATTTTCCCACAATTGCTCAAAGTTGGAGATACAAAATTTTATAGAATTTTGCTTTGTGGAAATCACGATTA
This sequence comes from Anastrepha ludens, assembly GCF_028408465.1. NCBI lineage: Eukaryota > Metazoa > Arthropoda > Insecta > Diptera > Tephritidae > Anastrepha > Anastrepha ludens. The sequence goes on along the minus strand of NC_071500.1, from coordinate 110,974,259 downwards.
TGTTTTGATTTAGACACACTAATCTCTGAAGTGTTTTCCCAGCGACAGTTCTAATTATATACCCTTTATTTATTCCCACATCCTGACTTCTCTTGCCCACGTATCTGAAGATTTTTCTATCAAATTGATATGCCTACGAGATTACAAGGATTTAAGTACCAAAATTGCATGACTGATAAATTTTAACATTTTTTTTAAGTTTCCTCGTGCAAGGACTGTACAGAGTTCCCTGGATGATGGGCCACTTTCTATGGAAGAAGCAAATGGAAAAGATAGGCATCTCAGACAGTGCACTCAGGCCAGCATGTGGTGAGGAGGAGGACACGGGGGATAATTTTCTGTGCGTCTGCCCAGCCTTCGCCCGAATCAGGCTTTAGGAGTTTTAAGAGGCGACCGAGTGCAGTACAATGGGCTTAATGTTGTCTAAGTGCTGTACTTGCTAGTTGTCCCGACAAAAACAAAAATCTCATTGACTTTCTGTGGTATTCTCATCAATAAGTTGGTGACCACTGTGCGAGAGCGTTGACATACACCTAATTTAACTGGTGGTAAAGTTAGTCGAATGCTGTAGGCAACCGTAGCCGAACGTGACTACCATTCGGGATTGCGTAGGTTCGAATCTCCGTGCATGAACATCAAATAGTAAAAGCATCTTTTCTAATAACGGTAGCCCCTCCTGCCATTAAATACCTTGGTTTTTACCATAGGCAACCTTTGATATTTTCATACAAATCATTGCAAATATTTTCCTATGTTAGTTGCCTATGAACGCTCATCCGCTTGGTGGGTTGATGAGAGCCTTCATTAGAGAAAATAAGAAATAATAATAATGAGGTTACATGTGTATGCTTGTGGATACATTTTATTTAAAGTGTACTAACAAATTTTAACAGACAAACCTAAGGAAGAGTCTAAAAAGACGAGCTTTACGGTTACTTCCTTCAGTTTCCTCATTTGTGTGTTACAGAAAAAATGTGATCCACTGACTGATCTGAATTGACTGATCTGAACATTAAGAATTCATAGAACGTTCCATTCTTGTGAAGTTCCTCAGTCAACAAAACTTAGATCTATTGTGCCTTCAGTGGCTTCTATCCCCCTTTCCTTCTAATTCATATAACGATATTGACAGTCTGCACTTTATTCGCATCATTTCAATTTGAATGGCATGCACTACAAATGAACTACCGCTGATATTTTTCATATATGTACATAAGCATTCTACTTGGGGCTAGTCTATATGTTCCTTGCAAATGTGTGTGTGTGAGCGCCAGTGCATGTATATGTGAAATGTTGGTACAATAATGCTAAATGGTGACCACATGACCGGTACTTTGATCTGCTGCCACCGAAAGAACTGAAAGATCAAACCAGCAGAAATGTGAGCTCGCATGAAAGGGATGACCTGGATTGGTCTGCACTGAAAGATGCGTGAATTACAATGAAAAGTCAGTAAAGCACTGGGCAACTGCGGTTGTTACGACAACAATGAGCACACACAAGTGCAATAAGAAATGCCCAACAATCACAAGAACTTTTGGGAAACAGGAAAAAAAGAGGATGGAAAATATGCCTGAATGCACGCTAGCCACTTTCAGCTTCTCAGCCAACTAGGACGTGTTGTCCTGTGGTGCAGCATATTAAGTTTACTGCTGCTATTGTTATTGCTGCTTTCGTTGCGATAGTATTGCATTCTGTGTTTATTATTCACAGGCATATTTTCTTAAATTGTCAAAGGACAAGCGAGAAATGCAAAAGTGCAAGGAAAAAAATTGACGCTTGCTGCAGTTATGGCAATGCACAGTGGAAGAGGAGAGGAGAAACGTAAAAAAATTCATATTACATATATAAATATTTGTCATGCACTCACACACAAGCAATCATACTTAAATATATTTGTGGCAAGGAAAACTCAACAAGGTGTTGCACACTCAATGAAGCGACAAAGCACTTGTCAGGCAAACACGCACGCATGCACACATGCATAAAATCACAAGAACATTCCTTTTCTTTATTTGCAGCAGCAGCTATTCGCCTTCAACGTTCTTGCAACACTTTGCTGCGCTTTTTTTTTGTGATTACATTTGTACGAAATTATGCGAAAGTTTATATGCACATATTTATAAATTCGCATCTGTTTAATTTACATACAGAAATTTCGTTTCTTTCTCGTCGTCATTTCATGCTCGGCAATCTCATTGCGGCTTCTTTACTAGTTTTCATATCCTCCACACACAACCGCAATTTAAACCATGTTGCAGCATACAAAACTATAAGAATTCCTGCCATATCATCCATATGGCGCAAATTGGAATTACTGTGGAAGAAAAATAGAGGGTAACTATTTTTTTTCTTCAAGAGAGTAATTCCTCTGCATACTTGGCAAAGTGAATAGTTCCAGTGCAGGTGCGAGGTTTCTGTGAATGATAAGGTGAGCAATAAGACTCGACTGGAGTTATATATTTAATTTATTTCTGAAAAATGCTGTTGTCAAAATTATTTACTTAAAAGTCTCAAGTCACGTCTTCATAGTGCTGTGAGGTTCACTACAAAAAGACACCAGAGCTTCTCTAAACGCTACTGCCTTCAAGATCGGATGATGTGTCCATGTAATGAATTTTACCAACAATAATCTTGAGGCATCTTGGGCTTCATTTTAACAGTCAATCTCGTACAGGGATTTCTAGTATATTAAATGTAAAGTCATGCTGATGTTAGCAGGCTGTGATGAGTCAAGTGTTTTAGATACACTTGCAAAGCCTGTTTATTATTTAGTCATAAAAGTCAAATAACCTAGCAAATTACATGATTGACTACATCCGACAAATGGCAAAGCTTTGTTATGAAATATTTGAGGGTTTTGTCATCTCTCATGGAGGTAAAGTTAATTAGTTGGCCACCAATTTCATACAGTTTCACCCCTTTAGATTCACTTTGTTGGAGTTTTCTCTCTCTTAACCGTTTACGCGTCTTCGGCGGGGTTTAACGAAGCGTGCCAGTCGTTTCTTTCTCGTGCTATCCGACGCCAGTTGGACACACCAAATAAAGCCAAGTGGTTCTCCATCTGATCCTTCGAACGCGCAGGAGGATTTCCTCGTCCTCTGCTACCCCCAGCTGGTTTTGCGTCGAATACTTTCAGAGCCGCAGCGCTTGTATCCAATCGGAGGACATCCCTCAAGTTTGCTCTGATTGGCCTGAAACTTTGATACGCAATTGCACAAACGTCAGCCTTTCTAAATAAAAATCATGAAAATCGGTTGTCAAACACCAAAACAGCCAAATGTCCTCGGAAAAAGTGCTGCAACTCCCTCAATTTTGCTCTGATTGCCCTGAAACTTTGACATTTAACCTTCCCGCAAAAGTGCTTTAGTTTTGCTCTGATTGGCTAGGAATTTCAACACGCAATTGCAGAAGCGTCAGCCTTTCTAAATACGCAAAAACCACGAAAATCGTGGTCAAACACCAAAATGCAGCACCTAAATGAAGCAACAAAAGACGTAACTACTGTCTGTTTAAAGCTTCGCCTATTTAAATTGAAGTGATTTCTTTAAATATGTATCATTTAAACTTTTTTCTTCTTTTCGTTCTTCTCCTTCGCATATGGGCTCAACACCTCAAATTGCGAGGCAATTCTCCCCAACCAGAGCTCATAAATAATAAGAAATTATGTCCTTGCTCCAACTAGCTTCAACACGTTTCAATACAGCCCAGGTGCCGCGGATACCAACAGCCAGATATTTTATTTCTTTCTCTTCTCGTTTAACCGGAAAAGTTTTGCAACATGCTGCCACAGCCTTCTCGACGCCACCGCTGCAATATAATAATTTTGCAGAAACTGTTTTTCCCTAAGATTTACCATTTCAATGCCCATCGCTAACACAACTACGATCATAGGTTTCAAGCAGGCAAACCTACCAACAACATTTGCTGCTTGTTGAGCGCATCATTTAGGATTTAATTTTACGTTGTCGTTGTGGGCTTCCCACTATGGCCACCTTGAGCTCAACAGCTCAGCTGGCAGGCCAACAAGGTCTTAGAATGCCTTAGCAGGAAGCAAATCCAGACAAACGTACACACGCAACAATAAGATCAAGTTGTATTTTCTCTACACTAACTGTAGCAGCTGTAACGCCTGAATTATCCTTGTGTTACACGTCGTTGCCCTTGCATAGTTATGTAAAGAGGCAAGTTGCGATATGTGCGTGTGTATGTGTGTGTCTTTATGTAAGTGTGTATTAGGGGCTTGATGAGAAAATGCGAGGCTCGTGTGACATTTTCATTATCGTCGGTTATATGCCACAGATAAGGTTACAAAATTATTAGTTGGATTTTTGCTGGGCGGCTTAGTCGACAGTGATATATCAAAGCTTTGTAACTTACTGGCGTTTTCTACTTACTTCTATGTGTGTACGAGGCGCATAGCCCCAAAGGCTAAGGCGAGTGGCAAACTCCGTTTATTGAAGCAGTGTTAAGCTAGTTTGTGTTGCTCGAGTGCAAGGCTGGTGCGTTGGCTGCCATACAAGGGAGTACCAGAATACAGGGTCTTTCGAGTTCGAGTTTTGGTTTTGACAGGTGACACAGTTCGCTAGCTTCCCTTTCAACACATGCTAAGTAGAAAATCTAAAACTTATTAAATATAGATGGATTTTGCTTTCGAAAAACATAAAACATTCCCCACATAGAGATCTTGAATGCCATTGGTCGGTGACGGTAAAAAAAAGCAGATCCACCCTATCCCTTTCCTACAGCTCTTGCACACTCAATTTGCACGTCGAGAACGAGGTGATCGTCCCGCGTTAGATGGAGATACGTAGATTAAAAACAGCCCACGCAACGAGCTAAGAAGCAGATAAATCCTATTGGAAGACTTACATTTAGTTACAAAAAACCGTGTTCTTAAAAAAAAAAATTGTTACCCAAATTTAACGGTTTTCGACTATTTTATGTGTGGTACTCTCACATAGATCGGCGGCCATCGTAGCCGAATTGGTTGGTGCGTGACTAGCATACGAAACTGCGTAGTCCAGATCTCCGTGCACGAAACAACAAAATTATAAAAAAAAAATTTCTAAAAGCAGTCGCCCTTCAGCAGGCAATGGCAAACCTGCGAGTATATTCCTGCCATAAAAAATCTGCCCATAAAAAATATCTGTCGTTCGAGGTCGGCACGAAAGTATTTGTGAAACACACCAAACGCACACCACAAATGGAAAGAGAATACCAAAAAAGTGCGTAAGCGTCAACTGTGTATATATAAATATAAGTAGACATATCTCCCATAAATCGAGTTCACTTGATTAACTCGGAAATACTTGCAGCTGTTAGAGATAAAATTCGGTGAGAATTTAGAGAAAGATCCCCAAATAAATCCTCATCCAAAATATGTGTTTAAGTTGTATAAAAAAGTTAACTCAAACTTCAAATACCCTGTGCTGTGGGACTTAAGCTCAATGAAAAGTTAAGTGTCTGCGCGTCGTTTACACGTAATAATGAAAATTATTGGAGACACTTCTCGTGAAGAAATTAAGAGCAGGAATTACAGTTGACTGTTATATAGTTGAGTGGGCGATTTACAATGAACCTTGGTGGAGTTGTTGTGGTGTGAAAAATGAGGTCTCTTGTAAGTGATTGAATGTAATTTAAATTTTTCTATGGTATTCAGATACTGTGAACGGCATCAAGCAGGATGGAATGTTTCTAGTTGTTCGAAATAAATCCGAAGTAGCTAAATCTCTTGAATAACTCGGTTTGCTATCTTAACACCTTCTAAGTGATATTATTGCCATATTTTTATCCGAGCCACTTTGGATGGGAGGGGCGTACTTAAATAATCTGGGTTAACCTGATAACAATAAATAACTAATTGGTGCGTACACTTCTATTTGGTGTTTGGCTGAGCTCCTCCTTCTATTTTTGGCATGCGGCTTCATGTTGTTTCAAAAATGGAGGGACCTACAGTTTTAAGCAGACTCCGAACGGCAAATAGCAGCTGATTAGCTTTTTCATAGCAGAAATACACTCGGAGGTTTGCTATTTCCTGCTGGGCGGCGATCGGTATTAGAAAAACCACTTTTGTACTGTTTCATGCACGGAGAGTCGAACCTGTGAACTCCCGAATGATAGTCACGCACCATTCGGCTACGGCGGCCGACTCTTAGTCTTATAGAGCAATTAAATTCGAGTTCCTCCAGTAAAGTGCACCCGACCAGCGTGCGAGTTTATTTCTTATTAAAACAAAAATTATAGCCCACTTCGAAGCTCTCCTTTTGAGTCTACCGTCGTGTATTGCACACATATAAATTAATGATTGCAGAGAATTTTCTAGAGAAAAGGGTGTAGTGAATTAGCGCTGAGATTTTTTTATCTAACATATTTGGTCAATTGCAAGCGGTAGAAATCAATCTTTAAGTATTTTATTTTCTTATTTTAGGTTCTTCGTTCTTCATAGCGTCCCTTACTCTTAGCATATTCGGACTAGATCTAGCACTTGGTGGTTGCTTTTTTACACTTTAAGCCTAGGTATGCGGGTTTGCTTACTTACATAAAAAATGCTCATCAAATAATTTAACCACAAAATATGATGGCATACGATGATTGCGTGCTTACATACCTGAAAATAGAAGAAAATAATTTTCGTTAGAATTTTGAATGTTAAAATAATTAAAGTAGTTCAATTAAATTTTTAATGCATTTTTATTGGCTCAATAGCAAACTGAAAAAAAGGTATACTAATAAAAGTATAGCACATCAACAAAGCGACTTCAGGTACAGTTCGGTAAACTATCAAAGTTTGAACGCATTTTTTTTTTTTCTTTCATAAGGAAATCTGTTGCAGTTGCAGTAACTTTTGTTTTGTTACTTACGAGATGGATCGCGTAAATAAATAGTTTATTTCGATTTCACATATATCTACGGTTTATAACTGACTCTATCTTCATAATCATATCGGTATCACCTACATCTCAATAAGAGTCATCAAACCTAACCTAACCTCACCTACGTTCTCCTAGCTATTGATACCGCCCTTCAGTCTGTTGACGGGATCAAAGACCTTGGTTTAATCATTATTCAGCAACCACATCAATTTTATCATATCTAAATCATATCCTGCGTTGGGCTTTGTTCTTCGAAATAGTTTTAATTTCACAGATCTTCGAGTGTCGAAGTTACTCTATACATCTTTTGTTTCTTACAAAGCTTTAATATGCTGCATTCATCTTGAGACCTCATCACAGCTGATATTGTTGGAATTGAGCGTATGCAAAATATTTTACTTAAATAGTCCCTGTTTTACCTAAGTTTCTTCACTCCCGTACAATTTTCGCCTCGTTTTGATTAACCTTAAGTCCCTCGACAGCAGAAGGACTGTTCTTTCCTTGCCTTTTGTGCCTGGCTTGGCAAGTTTTTTTTTTTTTTTTTATTATGAATATTTTCATTGCAACTAGTATAACATTACATATATATACTAACGAGCAATTTTTGTGGAGTTTTGTTACAACAAATAATATGAGTTAATCCTCAGCAAAATACAATTCATACTTTAACTGATTTTTATTTATTTACTAGTTTAAATCTAGAGGTTTTTTACAATTTATTTATTAGTTTAAATCTAGAGGTTTTTTACTTGGCTTGGCAAGTGATGTAATTGCTAGCTATCGAATTTCTTATTCATGCGAGAATACTTTGTTTTATTGTTCCTTTTTGCGGCAAGACTCTCAGTACGAACTACGGCAAGAAACGCCCCATTAGCGCGTTCACTTCGAGAACTCAATGAGATTTCCTTTTGTTTTTTGTTTGATTTTGATATTTGTCCAAGAAGTGTTTCCTAAATTACTAAACTCAATTTTATTTTATAGCTTTCTCTGCTTAGTGTTAAGTTAACGTTTTAGTCAGTAAGAAACTTTGTAGTTTAGATACTTTTTTGAAAATTAATAAATGTTCTTCTATTGATCGGAAACCTCTATTGCTGGCAGTCTTCTTCATTCAGCTTCTTCAGCATGCATGTCGATTTCGCAGCTTCAGCAGCTTAAAGCTGTGATCCTTTTGAATAAAAGTTCCTTCTTAGAATAGAATTGTCGCGGCGGCAGATCCATCGAATAATTTATCCATCTATCGGATGGTTCAACACTGAAACGCTGTATGGTGCCCAGAAACCTCTTGACTGGGAATGCGGAATGTGGCGGCTTATAGACTTGGCGGAGAGCGCATTACTTGATTTTCCACAACTCGTATGGCTCTCTTTATATTCTATCAAAGACTTTGGCAACTGAATCAAAGTAGTAACTTCGATAGACTCAGCAAACGCATGAATACTCAACCGATTAACAGAATGAACCAGATTAACAATTTTTGCGATATTGACATCTCTGTTATTGGGAACGAATGATTTTGCAATACTGATTTATTTTCAGCAGCAAGCGGTGTTTCATTAGAAAGAGAAAGCTTCACACAAACAACTGGCAGTTGCATGCAGAGTTTATCTATGACAGGTCGAGCCTCGTTATTTAACCTGTTGTGGCGCCACTGAATGACCGATGACTAAAGCATTATCTAGAATAAAAAAACGCGTGGTTTATCATTAGCTGCTGAGAGATAAGCGATGCTAGAGCTCTACTTGCTATAATTTTAGTTTTTTTCATATCAGAGAGGTTGGAATCTAGGCTGTAAACTTCCGATTTACTGCACTCCACCACTCATGCGGTTATGTCATTTGCTTGGCATACATACAAAGTTTTGACTGATGAGCATAGATTTTTGGTTAGCAATTGACGCCGCTGTTATGTACATTCGATTCGGCAAGTTGGCTCTTCATTCAAGTTGGCTTTTATGCTTTGGCAGCCATTTAACTTACAACAGTTTGCACTTTGGCAGAGTGAAAGCAGCAAATTATAAAAAAAAAATATATAAAAATATCAACGAAAAGTGTTGAAAAAAGAAATATTTATGTAAACATACCATATCTTATAGGAATATATTAGGATATGCTTGCCACTGATGTGGTTCAGTGCGCCACGAAGTATGTGATGAATTGCTGCAGCTTTGTAACAAAACGAGAAGAAATAGTTTGTGGCAGTGTAAGTGCCGAGCAAACAAACACGAAATGAATAGACAATGCAGACAAAAGTGATGCCAAAATAGACAAGAATGGACAGACAGCCAAATACAGTGGTAAGGAAAAACGAGTTGAGTAGAAAAAACAACTGTGGTGTTAAAAGGTAGAAAAAAGTTGAAAACCTATTTGTGTATATGTATAAATGTATGCATGTATGTGTGTATGTGTGTATGAAACATACATAGTTTGCGGAAAAGCGCTGATAAGTGTCTGAAGTTTGCAAGCAAGCAGCTTCAGCGCACACAAACACGAGCAAAAAAATACAAAAAAAAAATACTGAGCGCAATGCGAGAATACGAATTTCTGGTTGTTTTTTGCCGCACTCATACGTTTACACTCTAAGGCGTTGCAAAGCGGAAACTTTCAAGTGAAAGAAATCAGGAAATAAGACTTTCGCAGAGGCGCAATGAAGTTTGTGAAAAGTGGGCGGAGTGTGTAGTCAAAGCAAAAAACAAACAAAGAAAGCACTTCGAGCGGCGTTGTATGTACGTGCACGTGTAGTTGCGAATTTTTCAGCTACAGATTGCGTGCTTTGGCTGGGCTTTCGTAAGTGCAAAAGTGTTAAAACTTCTTGCCTTTAACTCCCTTTCCTTTTGTTTTTTTTTTGGCATCGATTCATTTCGATTTAATACAATTCGATTCACGCTGAAGTGATATGCTGCCATATACACTTTCCGATTGATTTAACTTGTTCAGATTGCAGATAAAATTCACTAAGTGACGGTTCGATGGATGGATTGTACGGTTAAATGGTCAGCAGGTGTACTGATTTGACAGATAGGCAGGGCGGAACGAGCGCATGTGCTTGTATGTCTGTCGCTGTGTAGTGCATTTCGTTGTTTAGTGAAAAAGAGATTAAAAATATTTCCAAAAAATGCGGACAATTTAATGAAAATCTTGAGCAAGAATTGCTTAGATATAAATTGAAGGAGCGTACAGAAGTTTATTTCTTTAAGGGAGTTTAGAGTTGCGCCACAGAACTCAATGTATTCGATAAGTGGGTGAAGGAAGTAATGTTTAATGAAATACTAAATTTAAGAGTTTGCTGGCGCGTATATCCCTGAGAAGTGTGTATGAGGTTAAATGGTAAGGGGTGCAGTCTTAGAAGCGGCGAAGAAAATAAGCATAGTTGTGATATAAAATGAAAGAGCACCTGCATAACTTTTTTAATTATAAATTAAATTAGAAATAGCCAAACATTTTCGGAACGCAAAAATTGCTCGAAAATTGTAATAAAGATTAAAAAAAATGGTAAAGAAAATTAAAAAACAGGATTAAGAAAACATTTTAAGAAAAGTTCAAAAGGTTCAAAACAAAAATGTGTAAAAGAATATAAATGTGTCTAAAAAATGAGAACACATTAAAAAAAAAAACAAAAAACAAATTACAAAAATTGCAAAACGAAACTAAAAAATGAAAATTTAAACTCTTTTGAATTACTTAATTTGAAAAAAAAAACATTTTTAAAAAAATGCTAATATTATTGAAAAAAAAATTACTCAATAAAAGTCAATATTATTCCAAAAAACAAAGATTAACTAGGTTAGGTTAGGTTGAAGCGGTTGTCCTGTAGGACACACTCAGGCTCATAGCCCATTGTGATGCCGCGTGGGGAGCTTGTCCCTCTCTCTCCTAAAACCAGTGAGTGTTTTTCAAAAATTTTTAAATATCTCTGATTTCTATAGAACTGAGGTCTTCTAACTCATTAAAAAATTGTCTACCCAGAATAGTAAACCTGCGTCTGGATATAGCAGGGCAGTGGCACAATAGGTGCGAGATTGTCTCTTCCTCGTCCTCATCTAGACAACTTCTGCAGAAGTATTGTGTTTGCACACCCATCCTTTGGGCGTGTCTACATATTAGGCAGTGCCCCGTTATGACTGATATCAATGTGCTAAGATTGTGTTTATTTTGGCTTAGCAGAGATTCTGTGCGTTTAGCAATTAGAGTCGGCCATAGTTGACGGGCGATTTTGCAGGTTGCTTCATTTCGCCATCTTTCGTTTGCTTTCTTCACAATTTCTTCAAGGATGTGTAGCTTACATGTTTCTAAGAGTATCCCTATGTCATTATCTATGTGCTCGTCAGACAATTTAGTGCCGAGTCTTGCTAGATCATCGGCTCTACAGTTACCCTCAATGTCGCGATGGCCAGGAACCCATGGTACCTTTAGGTGAAATGACTCAGCCATCTCGTTAAGAGATGTGCGGCATTTCATGGCTACCTTGGAGGTTGTTGACTGTTTTGTGAGGGATTTTATCGCCGCTTGGCTATCAGTGAAAATGTAGATATCATTTCCGGATATCGCATCACACTGTATCAGTGTCGCCGCTTTTATTATTGCCATCAGTTCAGCCTGAAAGACACTACAGTAGTCGGGGAGCCGAAAACTTAAGGAGATCGCCAGATGTTCAGAATATACGCCTCGGGTGGGCGGAGGCTTTGAGCCATCTGTATATACAGATTAACTAAAAACAAGTTAAAAAAAGTCTAAAATTTTCAAAACCCAAAAATTACTCAAAAATTATAATTAGAATTAAAAAATATTTAAAAGGATATTAAAAAAAAGGGTTACGAATACATTTCAAGAAAAGTTGAAAATGTTCGAAAGAAAATTTTTTAATTAATAATATGTATGTCACAAAGCTTCGAACGCATTTAAAAAAATTAAAGAATTAAAACACGAAAATTGTTAATAAAATAAGGGGAATATCGAACAATCCGAGCGCATTTAATAATTTCAAAAAAACAAAAATGTAAGAAAACGGTTATAACAAAGGAAATGCGAGAAAACACTTAAAACAAATACAAATTTCAATAAACATCAAAATTTCCATAAACATTGATTCAATGTGCATCGCAAAAATTCGAGCTCTTTTTAAAGAAAAAACTCCAAAAAAAATTAAAGAAAGGTTTCGAAAGCAAAATTCGAGGTGTAAAGTGGTATCCCTAATATTTATGAAAGAATATTCAAATCTTCTATCGATTTTTGAGACATTAGTATCGAAATATTATACTTCGGTTATCTGACTTTGAGGGAAAGAATTAGGATTATGGTTAAATTTAGACGAGCGAACTTGAGACCAAATGCTATTTGAGTGATCAAGGCTCGATATTCTCGCTAATATTCTCGTGAAAATGAACTGCCCGCTGACAGAAGTCTTTTTCACACAGTAGCAGTCGTCCAAAAAAATTTCGACCTAATTAAAGTCATATGGAGACGAAGAAAACTGCAGGCCCTTCATTTGTAGAACAACATTCTAAAATCTATAAAGCAAGCTCAATTAATATGAACACATACATATGCAATTTATGAAGATCGACTTTGGAAGCCACTTAACACTAACTGGTTGACCACCACTGATAAAATCGGCATGTACTTATAAATGCTGGCGGGAGCACAGCCATCAATACATTTCCAACTTAACTCCTTAAACCTTAAACCAGAGCTGGAGCATAATTTCACTTGGCTGAGGTGTCACTTAGCCATCTCCAGGAGAGCTTCAGCAGCCTAAAATCCAGTAAATACTTAAAACTTCAGTGATTTACTGCTGAAACGCCTAAATGTTGGCACTAAAATTAAGTGCGCACTCAAAATAAATTAATTTTGAAAAGGATTAAGGTCGCTGATAACTGGGTCGTCGAGATTGTAATGAATGTTGGCAGCAGATTACAATGCAAATGGCAGCAAAACGGTTACAAAGGTAAAAGAGAAACAAAACAAAAAAAAAAAAAAAAAAACTACAGTGACAAAGGTGAAACTCAAAGGGGAAAAATGGAAATTTACGACGAAGGAGGCATAATCCGAAATCGAAACAATTGGCAAGGCTTAAGGTGTTTTTGTTTTTTGCAAAAACAAAGTCTTCAAACCCAACAGAAGTAGTATAAATAATTTTGAGGAGCAAGCCAAGTCAAGTGTTTCTGCACAAACAGGTACGAGCCGCTTTGTAGGCGCATAAAAGTTGCGGCGCAAAGGAACTTCAAAGGACGCGAGGAGTGCTAGGCATGAGAACAGCGTAAAAGCGCTACGGGCAGGTGCGGTGCTACCGACTTCTTTACCCTAACTTAAAGTGCGCGTGTACTTATATACATATAATTATGTGTGCGTGTGTATATTGGGGTGTTGGGCTAACAGACTCGTCTCGATGGCCATTTTATTTATTGCCTTTATTTTGCTCTCTTAACGCTTTTCGCTCATGTAAGCGTAGCGTAGAAAGTGAAAAGTTGTGACCAAAAAGCAATTTTAAAAGGAAAAAGTGCACGTTTGAAGGAAAGAAAATAAAGCCGAAAAATTTGAAGCCAACACAAAAAACAAAAAAAAAAAAATTTATGAAAGAAAAAACAAACAAAAAATCTGCGAAAAATTAGCAAAACAGCAAAGACTGAAAAGTGGTTTAAAGTGAAACTACCGCACGATAAAGTCCACTGCTAAAGTGAATTGTGCTTTTGAGCAAATTAAGAAATATTGTCAAAGCAAAGCAGTAAAATTTCAAACGAATACAATGCAGACGCAGAATGAAACAAGCTTCAAAGTAGAAAAAAAGGTCTGGCCATCTGGAAAAACAAGAAGGAGTGGGAGAAAGAAGAGAAAGTTACGAAACGAGCTGGCTGCACTTTTATTGCTTGTATTTTGGTAACATAGCCTGCAACTTAAAAGTTCAAGTGCATGCGCCTGAGTGTATACAACAACGCGTAAAAAAGATAGATTCGCTGCAAAATTTGCAGAATTTAAAGTCTGCATTAAAGAATATCATGGCACGAAATTAAAATTACTTATATGCACAGTAGATTTTCATGTTTGCGTAGTTCTTTTGCACTTTCGGAATTAATTTGATTACAGACTAAATTTTTCTCGTAGTAGTAAAACTTAATTCTTTTATGAATTTTTGGTATTTTGTTTTTCAATTTTTCATACCCGAAGATTGATAATTTTGCTGATAAAAAAAATTATTATGCACGATTTTTTAATAAATTAGAAATTTTTTCAGTTCGATTTTTTTTTAATTTTTAGTAAGCATCTTTCAAATTTTTCATGCAAAAATATTCAAAAATTCGCTAATTATACTAATTTTGAAATAAATTTATTTTTTGGAGATTTATTTTTTTAGAATTTCAAAAATTGTATTGTTTTTGCAACCCACAAACGGGGAATTTTTCTAAAAAAATCTGGTATTTTTATTTTTTTAAATTTTCTGCAATTAGAATATTTTCTGAAAGTCTTAAAATTGGATTTGTAAAACTTTTTGCTCTTCCAAAATTTATCAAAAAATAAAATGCATGCATACGAGTATATTTCTAAATTAAAAAAAGTTAAAATTAAATTTTTTTTAATAATTTTAGTACAATTTTTCCAAGTATTTCAGCATAAATTGCAGCTGATATGTATTTTATTTAAAGTTATTTTTTTACAGTTTTTTCTTACTGGTTCAATAGAAAAAGTACAAAACAATTTTGCAAAAATGTACCTTTTTACCTAGCAGCCGATGCAAGCCTTTGAGCTTCCAAACCATTCATGTTAAGTATACTTACTTTTACTTTCGCTCAAATAACAAGGATATTCGATTAACTCAACAAGTACTATTCGCAAAGGCATCCCAGCTAAGTTGTTGAGTAGTTGCTTGGTTTGACCTGTGCACCTTTGCCGCTACCTCCGCGCGTCCATAGACTATTGTAGTCGCATGCGCTTCATTCCCCGGTATTTTCCTAGTAAACAGCTGACCCTTACAGCCACCACACCCCCACCAAAAGCTTGTAAATATTTAAGACGATTATCAGCGTTTGATAAACTCCTTCACATACCTTCACTTTGAACTCGTTTCAACCTTCTTTATTATTGCACTGCCTGGATCAACGAAAAGGGGTTGCCTGTTCGCTTAAAGGTTTTTTTTTGTTTTCGTCTTTATTGTTTACTGCTCATTTTATTGTTAGATGAAAAAAAGAATGAATATTTCAGCTGAATCAAACAAATTTAGTTTTAAGGCGAAACTTCTTCATTATGCAGGATAAGCATCCCTTTCGGTTTGTTTTATAGGCATAGCTTATCACCCTTTCATTCTTCAATGAGCTTTCACTCACTCCATTCCACGCGCCACTCATTCATTTGGACCTTTTGGTGTGTTTTTGAATTTATATTTTGATTTGATTCGATTTGGCTTTTTTCTTTCTTATTTGGAGATTTCTACTTTTCCAAATCCACTTAAAGCACACACGATTGAATGTTGAAGGATTTGTAGAAGGACCAAATGCAAAGGACACAAAGGCAAAGACTGCAGGAATGTGAAGTGTAGTTACCAAATGAAGGAAAGCGTGGACTGTAGATGAAGAGGACAGAGGAAAAAGTGGTGGTTGAGGACAATTGACACTCGCTCTAGAGAAAGCGTAAAATCTTAACTCTGAGTTTCCTGTGCAAATCTTAAAAAGTCAGTAGTAACTTCGAAGCATCGAGACCAAAAATATTTTTTTCGCTAAAAATTAAATTTTTTTAGATTTTAACTATAAAATCATGCATCAAGTATTTTAAGGGATATTAAATGAAGTAATGGTAGAGTGAACGCGTAGAGGTAAAGCACGCACCAGCTGGAGAAGCTCAGCTGTAAGCTGGAATGTACGCTCTTAGACTTACATGGAATAAACTGGGGTACAAAGCTCAAAACCATGAAGAGGCGTAGTTGACGCCGTATGCTCCAATAGAAGTTAAAGGAAAAAATATATATACTGTTATATCTATATTCACTTCAAATTGGTAATTTTGCAACTAGTCCAATTCTTGTCACTTTCGAACTAGTGTAATAACTTCGTTCAAAAACAATTTCATGCAGCAGAATGTGAGTTGTTTGGCTTTTCACTGTAGACAAATTTCATATTTGCTTGAACTTAACTCACTTACAAGCAACATTTTTCGTGCTCAATTATTTCCTCTGTCTTATTTTCCGCCTATCATTTCCTTTTTAATTTCAATTTTTATTTCTACTTTTACTTACCCCACTTTACTTTCTATAATCCAAAAATGTTTGATTAAAAATATTCGCTAATGGCATTCTACGTAATTCGATTTATTTTTATTTGTGTGCATGCGCGTGCATTTATTTCAGTTGTATAGACGAAAAGGATTAGAGGCGCAGACAATGAATTTGTAATGAATTCAACAGAATTGAATTTTTGTTGAGTTTCAAATGGCATATTTTAGAAAGCACACAAAACAAAAAAATATGTAAAAAAGTTTGCAGACATTTTAGGCGAACATTTAATTAACCTTTTTCAAGTAGAATTTGCCTTTATCGGTAAAAAATATTTTCACTTTAATAATTTTATTGTATAATAAATTGGATTAAGTCCTATTACTGATTACTGATTAACTGGATTAAGAAGAGTGTTGTGTGTTTATGAGTTGTAATTAGAAATCAAATTAACTAATTGATTTGGATTTATTAGAATTTTGCGGTTCTGATTGAAAAAATGCTAACTTAATTCAACGAGTTCAGTTTGTTGTCGCCCTTTGTGGAATGGGGAAATAATAAAGAATAACATTTAATTATAATTACAGATAATGGGCAAAATGTGTGAAATGTATACGCCAAAAAGTTTCATCGCTTCGATTTCCATAAAGTTTGGAGAAAATGCTCTATTAAAAATACCATGAATTGTGTTAAACGTGAAGAAATATTTAGTGGTTGCTGGTCTCCTATATTACTTTCTTCCCTGTATTGGATGTCAAATAATAGTCGTTCGATGAGAACTAAGTAAAAAAAACATCAAAAATAAATTCAAAGTATTTTAAAAATAGAACAATTTTTCTGGAAAAATGCACTTACATTTTTATAATTTTTGGTTTTTTCTAAATTTCACAATTTTTGACTTTTTTCTCTTATACTCAAATAAAAGCTGTAAATTTTTTTTTTTCAAATGGGCCTCCAAAACTTTTATGGGAGTTAAAAATTATGATTTAATTTTCATCAAGAGCAACAGCTGAAACTTTAATCAAATAATAGTCGTTTTAAGAGAAAGCAAACTAAATGCGCTCTATAAAGTTTTTCCGTATGTTCCAAGAAAAAAAGTTTTTAATTAAGAAAAAGTAAGCAAAATTTAGAAATAGTCTAGGACTTTTTCTGTAAAAAAATTAATTAACTTTTTTTAATTTTCTTAAAAATTTCAGAATTTTTAACTTTTTTTTCTTATACTCAAAAAATTACTTATACTTAAATAATTAAAAAAAATTTGAGAATTTTACTTTTATAAAACATAATTTTTTTTTTTTAATTTTTTTTCTTCAATTTAAAATTTTTTAATTTTTTTTACTTATACTCAAATAAAAGCAGTGCATTTTTTCTGATACCTAACTTGTTTTGGGGGATAAAATTGTATTGTATGATGAAATTTTCGCCTGGTTCGGGATTCTTTCCGTTAAAGAATATAAGAAAATAAAAAGTTTTTACTTTTCGAAAAAAAGTTCTTCAAAAACATGTTTTTCCTAAAAACAATTCCTGAATTTTTTCTTGTTTTGAAATTCCTACAGTTTTGAACTTTTTTTAGTTACACTCAAATGATTCATAGCTTTTTTCTTTCCAAATGATACCCAACTTTTTATGGGAGGCAAAAATTATGGTTGCATTTTCATCAGGCAACAGTTAAATCTTGCTTATCAGGTCAGTCCATAAGTTCGTGCGTACTTTACCCGTAATTTCACTTTTGTACCATTTTTGAATACAAAAAATTATTCACGGAATATAACGGAACTATTTATATTTTCTTGTTATATATTGATATATTGTATATTCAACAAGTGATTTTAATTGCGGATAGAAACGTGTTGTTAAAAAATAAAATGGAATCTTCGAACGCGTATAAAAGCATATTTTGTATTTCTTTTTACCACCACTTTTATAAGTGGTAAAAACGCAACAACTGCTGCTGCAGAAATAAATACTGTTCACGAAGAGGATACCGTGAGTGTATCGACTGCGCAAAAGTGGTTTTCAAAATTCCGAAGTGGTAACTGCGACGGGGAGGATGCCCCGCGCGCTGGTCGTCCTGAAGTCTTTAACTCCGACGCCTTGCTCGAACTCGTGGAAGCTGAGCCAAATTTGACA
The DNA here is from genome assembly GCF_028408465.1 of Anastrepha ludens. Classification (NCBI taxonomy): domain Eukaryota; kingdom Metazoa; phylum Arthropoda; class Insecta; order Diptera; family Tephritidae; genus Anastrepha; species Anastrepha ludens. The sequence continues at coordinate 110,956,062 of NC_071500.1, read as the reverse complement.
GTCGATATGGTAGCCCAGAGATTAAATTCATCGCATGGTTCACAGGCACCTGGTTCAGTTGGGAAAGGTTTAAAAGCTGGACAAATGGGTTCCACATAGACTTTCCGTCGCCAACCTTCAGCAGAGAGTGAATGTGTGTTCTCAGTTGCTGCAACGGCTTGAAATGAAATTGAATCGTATCGTTACTGGTAATGAAAAATGGGACCTTTACAATAATCCTGTTTGCAAACGCCAAGAAGATTCTCCTGTCTATAATAAATTAAAAAGAAATCTAAAAACATTTACGGTAAAAAAATTGTTTTTAGATTTTTTTTTCATTCTATTTCAAACTTCGACATTTTTGAATCATTTTACTCACACTCAAAACTTTGATCGTGCCGTTTGAAAAATTATAAATGAATTTCCGTCAGGGTGTGGGTTTTTTTCACAAATAACCAAAAAAATTGTTTTCATAAAATTTTCATCAAAAAATAAAATTTTATTACGAAAATTATTTTTATTTTCGTCAGAAAGAGGGCTTTTTTCATAACTGCCCGCAACAAAAAAATATAAAATTTAAAATTCTTAATAATTTTCGTAGGATGACGTTTTTCAAAAAAAGCAAAAATTCGTTTCAAAAAAACTTCATAAAAAATTAATTTTTTTTCAATAAATATTCTTTATCCTTAAAAAGTTATAAAACTATTAAAAATAACTCAATATATTTTATTTTAGATCTCAATATCCAAATTTTCAGATTAGAGTAAATTACAAACTTAATAAAATATTTTTAAAAATTTCTTAAGTTTACTCGTCATTATAAAAGTTAGTGCAAAATTAATTAAACGATTTTGTTTATGAATAATTTTTTTACTAAGCAAAAGCAATAATTTTGAGCGCTCCATTGCTTGTCTGTTGGTATACTGCAGCTGTCTAGTTCACAAATGTCAAATATAATCGACGCACGGCGCAATTTGCTAAAATTATAAATCTTACGATAGGGTGATTAATTTTGTGCCACCTTGTACAAACCAAGAATTTATTCCAAAATTCTTGAGTCACTTGACATGGAATCGCTCAAGTATAAAATACTAGCCAAGGGGCCATTTGAAAGTCCTTTTTTAAATTTAACAAGCTTCGCAAGTATTAAACGCATTTGCTTCGAGAGCCTTTACGATTAGGAAAGTAATATCACAGATTGTTCCTCTGCATGCTTTAGTACCTGTGCATTTACACCATCTTACACTGGGTTATAGGGGTGGAATGAATTATTTGATACACTGCACGTGGGTTTGGTTATCCATCAGCCTCCTTCGTAAAATTAACTCCTGCACTGCAAAGTCTTGGCGCATAACAAATTTTCTTGCCCTTCATCGACTTATTTAAAACATTTTTGGCAAGCAAGGTTTTCTTCAAAATTATGAAGTAATTCGTTGGTAACGGAACTCTGTACTAACTAACTAACAGACCCAGCACTTCCTCTCCTTCCCCAAAGTCCATATGTCTTTGGATACTCTATTTTATTGCCATTTCGCTGCACTCCAAACTCAATTGACCAACAAATGAAAAATGCAATTTTACTTTTGGATGTTTTTCATACTTTTTGGCACTTTATTGTCTTTTCTGCCATTTCAACGGCACTTCACTGCTGCACCATGAAGTTGTTGTTTTGTTTTTATTTTTTTGTTTTTGCTTTTTGTATCCTTTAGTCGTTCATCCCAAAATATGCTCACAACCAGTCAACCAGCCGACCAATAAACCATCCAAGCCTTTCTCCGCCATTGCACTTCACTTTTGTCTGCCGTTTGCCAATTTTTAAGAAAATAAAATCGCATAGTGAATGAAATGAAAGCGAAATGGAAATTGAACAAAGTAACGAAAAGATAGTCAAAAAATAAAGGAAAAAGTTGAGAAACAGAATAAAGCGAAAAAATTCGGCAGTTGATGCAAAAGTCAGGGAAAAAGTTGAGAATTGGACAGAACGGGTGTTTGAGTGCACATTGAGAATGGCAAAAATGAAAAAACAAAGCGATGAAGTGGAAACTGTTTGCCTTGCATGTGAGTGAAGTCGAATAACAAACAAAGGAAACGAAAAATGAAAGGACGACATTCACTATAGGCGCTGGAAAAGCAAACAAACAACAACAAAGAAACTGAATGGTTAGAAGCTGCTGACGGGCCCACCGGCTGACTGTCTGACAGGCGTATAGCCAAAGGCGCGCAGCCACAAACGGCTGCCGAGATAGTAGTGACTGCATGCCAGCGGCGGCGACAGCGTAAATGACGTGCAACAGTGAAGCTGCAACAATACGAAAAACAACAAAAGCAGCAACACAACAGCACATGGGAAAAGGAAGAAGGAGTAAGTTGCACGCATGCAGAGTAAGTCCTTGCCGTGGCGTAGAGACGAGCATATTGGAGAGAAAAAAAGCGGACTCCGGAAGCGTCGAGGTGGCAGTAGTAACATCCGCGGTGTAAGCTTGAAGTTGCAACACCAGACACACTCACACCTTGTAGACGTGATAGGGGCAGTGAAAGCGATTGGGTGCCGCCGCCTGCAGCGCCTACAACATCCGACAGTCAAGCAGGGGAAAAGAGACATGCACACTCATGCATAAGTGCGTGGAAATGCCCACACTGCATACACATATTAAAAAAAATAAAAAATAAAAAAAATACAAAAAGAACCATGAAAAAATAGAGTTGCTGTTGCTATTAAAAGACACTTTGGCAGACAGTTGGCAGCGCCTGGACGACCGGCCCGCATGTCGTATGATGACTTTATTGCTGCACTGAGCCATTCTCAGATGGTGCAGACAAAGGTGCATACATATACATACATACATGCACGCATGCATGTGTTTGTGTGCAAGTGTGCGCTTCTGTGTTTGTGCATGGATTGCTTGGTAAATAGTGCGACGGCAAAATGTCGCATGGACACATATAAAATGTAAATTGCGCAAAAATTAAGAAAACACCAAGAACAACAACACACATGCAGTGCACAGTACAGCATACGCAGTGAAGCATATCTACAGGCGCAAGAAAGGGATACAACAGCAGTTCGTTGATGCAGGGGGGTGGGTGATGTAATAATATTGCCGTTGCGTATGACTGCATTTCGGCAGTAAATTTAAATGTTATTGGACTTGGGCAACTGTACACATACACACACAGATGCACCCAAACATTTTGAATTAATGCATGTAAACATGTATGTGTGCGAATGCCTTTTTTCTTTAATGAATGGCAAAAAAAAGTTGCTGTTATGGGAAAGGAAACCTGGAAAGAGTGGAGGAAATGCTGATGGAAAGTGAAGTCCATTTGAAATTTGTGCATTTTATTTGTCAAATTAAATTTTTTATTTTTTTAAATAAAAAACACAATGGTTCACCCAAGGCTATTGAATAGTGAGCGTCTATGTAAAATATTGATGTTCTACGTCACTGATACTTTCACTATTGTAAAACAAGAGATTTGTAGTTTCTGTAGAAGTGCATATTCGCGTATGACTTTCAGCACCTTCAAAACTTTCTAAAGTCATTTTAATATGTTTTCTTCATCCTGACTTCTTTCTATTAAAAAATACTGGCCGATATTGAGCGACACTATCAGCCTCGTAAGTTTTTTGAAGAACCTCTCCGAATCACTAAATTGTTTGCCACTTTAGGAGACTCTGCTGTTATCGGAGTGCTGACTGAAACTTTCACTGCTTCAAAGGTAAGCTTGCAAAAAGTCTAGGCGTGGGTTTCCAAGTTCTTATATAATTCGATAGAGAAATTTCACAGCATGATTTATGAGCTCAGCGAAGCAATGGCTTGAAAAGCCGTCTGGGGACTCCACTGCATTAGAAACAACGATACTTTGCTAACTTCAATCGGGTCGTAGGGCCACCAATGATTCTCAACGCAGTGGACGTCCAAATGAGGCGGTAACACAAGAAAACAGAAAATAAATCCTCAAAATCGTTTTGAATGCTCAGAAAGTATAGTTGCGGAAAAAGAAAAGAAGGTGGTGGCTTTATATTACATGAGCATTTGACTATGAGAAATCTCTGTTCAAAGTAGGTGCCGCGTTTGCTCACTGTTTTATTTCATCAAGGCAACCCACCGTATCACAAGTAAATCAAAACAATGGCGAAACTACATGAATTGGACTTCGAATTGTTTCTGGAGTTGGCTCCTAGCGACTACTGGCTGTTCATAGATCTAAAAAAATGCTCGCCGGTATTTCGCTCGAATGCAGAGTTTATCGCTGAAACTGAGGCCTATTTTGAGACAAAAAATGAATAGTTCCACAAAAATTGTGTTGAAATTTTAGAGCGGTGCTGAAATGATTGCGCTGTTCTTGATGGAAATTACGTTGATGAATGAAGCTCGTATTGAACAAAAAAAAATTTTTTTTTTCTTTGTTAGGTCTAGGACTTTTTAACCCGTGTCTTATATTGGGTTGGCAACTTAGTAATTGCAGATTGCACTCATAGATGACTTCAGTGGAATTTTTAGGTTTGCAGACATAGTACAAATGTAAAACGCATTTTGTTATTTGATAGTTGGCAATTCAGCTGTCAATCAGTAAAAAAAGTTTTTTGATCGGTTGCGTAGTTTTCGTTGAAAGGTTTTCCATTCTTCAACGAACGCCAAACAAAAACAACGCAACCCACCAAAAAGCTTTTTTTTACTGATTCACAGCTAAATTGCCAACTATCAAACAACAAAATGTGTTTTACGTTTGTACTTTGTCTGCAAACCTAAAAAGGAAAATTTTCGCGTATTTTGCTTTTTTTATTTCCGCCAAGTGAAAACCGCACCGCAAACTCATAAAAAGTTATGTGTTGTTTATGGTGAGGAAGCCTTAAAAGCCTCAAATTGGTTTGCCAAATTTCGTTCTAGTGCTTTTTCACTCAAAGATGAAAAACGCCCTGGTTATCCAGTTGAAGTTGATGACGTCCTAGTCAAAACAATAATCGATTCGGAACGTCACAGTACAACACGTGAGGTTACAGAGAAGCTTCATGTATCACATGCAAGCATTGAAAGTCACTCAAAACAACTTGGCTATGTTCAAAAGCTCGATACATGGATTACTCACGAACTGAAAGAAACGTATTTAACGCAACGCAGTAACAGCTGCGATTTGCTAAAGAAAGGTAATGGAAATGATCCATGATAACTGGCGATGAAAAATGGGTTGTTTACAACAATATCTAGGGGAAAAGATCGTGGAGCAGGCCAGGTGAACCAACTCAAACAACATCAAAAGCTGATATTCATCAAAAGAAGGTTTAGTCCTCAGTTTGGTGGGATTGCAAAGGAATTGTCTGTTTTGAACTTTTACCACCCAACCGAACGATCAATTCTGATGTCTACATTGAAGAATTAACGAAATTAAACAATGCAATTGAAAAAAAACGGCCCGAATTGACAAATCGGAAAAGTATTGTATTCCATCATGACAATGCAAGGCCACACACATTTTTGGCCACTCAGCAAAAATTATTGGAGCTTGGTTGGGATGTTTTGCCACATCCACCATATAGTTCTGACCTTGCACCATCTGATTACTTTTTGCTTCGATCTTTACAAAACTCCCTGAATGGTAAACATTTCAATAATGATGATGATGTCAAATCGTACCTCATTCAGTGTTTTGCTAATAAAGACCAGCAGTTTTATGAACGTGGGATTATGATGCTGCCTGAAAGATGGTAAAAGGTCTTTGATCAAAATGGGCAATGCATTACAAAATAAAGTTATTTAGTTCAATGAAAATGGCGGCCGCCGTAGCCGAATGGGTTGGTGCGCGACTACCATTCGGAATTCACAGAGAGAACGTAGGCTCGAATCTCGGTGAAACTCCAAAATTAAGAAAAACATTTTCCTAATAGCGGTCGCCCCTCGGCAGTCAATGGCAAACCTCCGAGTGTATTTCTGCCATGAAAAAGCTCCTCATAATCTCATATCTGCCATTCGGAGTCGGCTTGAAACTGTAGGTCCGTCCCTCCATTTGTGGAATAACATCAACGCAATTACTTAGTTGCCAAACCCATATATATATCACCAAAATAAGCAAAATGTTTGCCTCATCACGGATATTATTTTAGCTGCTAAAATCAAAAAATCGATAGTTCGAATTCCAAACGCTAGATGAACTCTCCTGTATAATATTTGGAGACTGAGGTTTCTCCCTGTGGTGTTTCTTGTTAAAATGTGAAAGTGATTAAAAACGTGATTTTTGCTTAAATGCACTTGAAAGGCAGAGCAAATTATAGCCTCCTAATTAGTGCAGAAGAACTTAATTATAGAAATTTCCATGTAAGTTGGGTAAAAGCACATATTTAATATACCAGCGCATATCCAAAGTTCACAAAAGCGTGCTTCAATAAAATTAATTAAATAAATGGTAATAGGTTTAAAATGAACTCTACAATTTAAACACAAAAAAAAAAATTGTTTTGGCATGCAAAAATTTTCATTTTCACAACATTTTGCATAAAGTATTTGGCAAATATTAATTTTTAATGGCAACCACATATTAATAAATATTTCAACCAGAAACTCATTATTCAAATTATGTGTTTAGTATAAACTGCAGAACCATAAAAATGCATTCAAATAATTGCCATCAACAAATCATTGCAAACTTGAAAAAAAAACATCAACTGGCAACTAAACAGCTTCAAGCACGCATTCAGGAAATGCGAAAATTGTTTACCAACTACATGCAATAGAACACATGTGAGCATGTGCATATTAATATGTCTGTATGTGTGCGTTAATGTGACGCCATTGTAAACAAGCTCAACGTGAATAGCGTTACAGTTGTGCTCGAGTGTACGCCACACTTCATGAATAAATAACCAAATGTGCGTTGGTAGTGGTGAGGTGTACCATAAAATGGCAATAATAGTGCAATAATAATCGAAATAATCAAAAGTGCCGCAAATTAAAGCCAAATAATTATTTGACAACCACCACCAAGGAATCCAGTAACCAAACAGCTAACCAACGGCACTGGTACACCAAATGCTGCAACAGCCAGCAACACAATGGCGAATTGCCTGCCGCCCGTTAGCCGGAAAATGCGATTGCAAACTCATTTCAGTATTCCGACCATTAAAAAGTGGTAAAAAGTTGCGTCATAAAACAACAACAAAAAGCGAGAAAAAAAACACAAAAAACAATATAACAAATTTATGCATATTTTCATAAGTATGAGCGAGTTAAGTGGTAGGGAGGCCTAGAGGATGGTTGACGAGCTCGAAAAGCCATGAAAAGTTTGGCAGCATTCCTATTGGTAGCAAGCAACCTCTATTGCAGAAAAAAAACTGCAGCTTTTCATAAATACCAGAAATTCATAATATAAAGTTTTGATTTCAATTTACGCACTGGTCCAATAGTGCCTTACTGTGGAAGAAAAACATCTGAATATACAGTGGAAGAATACCCGGAAAGCATTTTTGGGGATGTCTGGAGCAGTGGTGATAGGTTCAAAACTGCAGACAAGCACAAAGTTTGTGTACATTTTTTTTGGTTGCAGCAGAGTTTGATAACATAAGGTGTGCTAATGGTACTTCAACTCTACTATAGGTCCTAGAATCGCCGGTAAAAGCTCTAAGAAGACAATGGAAATAAGTTTAGTTTTGCTAAAAAAAATTCTAGATTGGCCAAAGATGATAGACCACAAGGTTTGACCAGCCGAGCCAAAATTGTGACAGTAACTTCGACTGCCACGACCTAGAAGATTCGATTCATTTCACATGTACTTTTAGCTCTTCCAATCAGTCGTGGTTCAGACGCCATGAAGAAGCTTGTAAGCAAGGAATGCGTTGACTTTTTCTTATACCACCAAAACAATCTGAGTTTTGTCATAAATAACCCGCTGCATACCCCCTGCTACGTCAGCAAATTAGCTGATTTCGTCCAAATGGCAGAAAGGTGGTTAGCGCACTGTTGTTGGCCATACCTTATGAATTTTCTATACTGCGGGATGGGCCGCAGGGCCGTTGAAAGACAGTACGTGCTTGAGTGGGACGTAGATGCAATGAAAGTAAAACTTGAGCTGGGTTTTTCGGCAATCCTCCCTTACCAGAAAGAAATAGATTTCAGATCAACTGCCAGTCCAGGTTACAATCCCTAGCTTATTACGTTTGGGTGTACTTGAAGTTGAACTCAGCGCATATTTGCATAATACTAATAATCTAAAACTACCAGTACAATCGGGCCTTAGAGCGCTGTGACCTCTTTTATGCTCCATTGCGCTTGTTCGTGGCATTTATTTGAAAAAGTTCCTCATCAAAAATCATCTGCCTTTCGGAGTGGGCTTAAAACTAGAGGTGCCTCCATTTGTAGAACAACATCAAGACGCACATCCCAAATACGAAGAAGAGCTTGGCCAAACACACAATAAAGGATGTAAGCGCCAATTATTTATACATATACACATACAAGTTCGGTTTTTTTAGAATAGAGGGTGTACATATATGTGTACGAATACGTTCCACTGTCATGGCACAGCTATTTGGGGATCACGGGAAAACATTTATGAGTCACACAATTCAACGTAAATGACTCAACAGCCGTTGCAAAACTGTCAACTATGAAAGCAACAAAAGCGACAAACGAAAAGGAACACAAACAAAAAACAAAAATAGCACTAAAAATTAGAGTAGAGTTTTCAAATATGCACGCTACAGTCACATACACAAATAAACCTAAACCTAACGGTAATAAACATTTGTATGTATGTGAAAGTTGACGGGCTTAGGGTTAGGATTGCTGGGAAAAAGGATACAAAAGAGTTGTTAACTTCGCTGGTAAATAATGTTGTCAACGCAAAGGCAGACACATACGGGGGTTACCTAGTTAAACACATGACTGACAAGGGAGTGCAGACGGTTTGAGTGCAGCGAAACGCTACTGATTATACAACTGGTGTAGTTTTTTGATTTTGGCTGAAACATACTTTTTCATAAAACGTTGGTCAATTTTACGTGTAGTTCAATTCAGTGTCTCTCCATGACTAAGCTAAAGCCTTTAATAGCAATTGTTAGAAAAAATAATTAGTGTATGAGGTGGCGCAAAATTAATCGACCAGTTTTGATTTTGAGTAATTGTTTTGCTAGAAGCAAAAAATGATTTTGAATGATAAAAATCTTTATTTTGACCTTTACGCACTCTATTGCTTGACTGTCAATGTCAAGTGTCAAATACGATTGATGACCGACGCTATTTGCAAAAATATAAATTTTTAGAGGGTGATTAATTTTGCGCCACCTTGTATAGCAGATTATTGCTGTTAAAGACATTGGTTTATCTTTACTTTGGACTCATCGGACTCTTCGACCTAAAAGATATTTTGTGTCAAAAATATGCATCAGCCTTGATTTCCTTATAAGTGGCTCTAATCTCAGGTCATTAAATCATATAGCAATAACCGAAGTAGGCGGCTTGGAGCCTACTTTTTTTAGCTCAAGCGTTATCAAATCTATACCCTTTATTCATTAATGCACAGTACGAAGATTGCCTTTCTAGAACTTATACACACCTTTACCACAGTTGGTCAGCCACTTCTTCTTCTTCGTCTTAATTGATCGATTTTGGCCGAGCTTAACAAAGCGCGCCAGCCGTTTCTTTCTCGTGCTAATTGGCACCAGTTGGACCCACCCAGTGAAGTCAAGTCCTTCTCCCCCTGATCTTTCCAGCGCAAAGGAGGCCTTCCTCTTCCTCTGTTATCACCAGCTGATACGGCATCGAATACTTTCAGAGCCGGTGCTTTTGTATCCATTTGGATGATATGACCCAGCCAACGTAGCCGCTGGATCTTTATTCGCTGCTTCGTCGTAAAGCTCATACAGTTCATCGTTCCATCGCCTGCGATATTCGCCGTTGCCATCATGCAAGGGCCCAAAAATCTTGCGCAGAATCTTTCTCTCAAACACTCCCAGCGTCGCTTCTGTGGCGTACGTTAGGACGGAAATGATGAGAGCCTTGTGGAGTGTTAGTTTTGTTCGTCGAGAGAGGACTTTACTGCTCAGTTGCCTACTTACTCCAAAGCATTACTTGTAGACAAAAGTATCACTACGTTGGATTTCCAGGCCACTACCATTGGGTAAACTTAACTTAACTAAACTTTAAACTGACAATATTGCCTGGCTTTAAAACTAGACGGTGATGTCGAGCGATGCTTCAGATTAATAGTAATCTTCAACGTTCCCAGGAACTTACACCCATTGTACACCTCTTTAGATTTCACAAGAATTGTGGCACTGAACTTTCAGTGCCTGACGGCATACGACAAGAAAAAAAATTCAAATCCTGCAAGAATGCGATCAGTGATTGCTCAGCGTGGAGAAATAATGAAATATCTTTAAAACAGGGCGCACAGGTGTGGCTTACTGATGAGTCCAAAACAGAAGACGGCAGTGCCAGTGCTGGAATTGTCCGACCACATTCCAAGGCAATTCCAATGGGAAAAACGACTTGCATTTTTCAGGCGGAGGTCCACGCCTTAGAGCTATGTGCTAGATAATGTCTTCGTAAAGGCACGCGCGGTGCCAATAACAACATTCTTTTTGGCAGTCAAGCAGCTCTAAAATCGCTAAATAGTTTCTCATTTCAATCAAGGTTGGTCTGGGAATGTTTTAAACTTCTGGAAACTCTAGCATCAAGAAACTTTGTTACTCTGATTTGGGTACCGTGACATGAGGGGCACGAAAGGAATGAAGGGAATGAAATTGCGGACACTTTAGCGAAAAAGGGTGCCAACACTTCCTTCATACGTCCAGAATTTTTCTGCGGGCCTCAGTTGGAGAAGGGCTTTGCATCACTTAGTGCGTCGAACTGGCGCCGGTTAGCATGAGAAAGAAACGACGTTAAACTCGGCCAAAATCGCTTAAGCGGTTATCGCGCCAATCAAAAAGAAGAAGATTGGAAATGTCTCTTCAAATTCGCAATAGAAACAGACACAATGCGGGTGGACTATTTCAAAACACATCACTAATGAACTCCATCTAGTGTCGCAATGGATCGAACCGGACTATGCGTGACTGCAAATGAACCAGTTCAACCTAACCTAACCTAACTTCATACATTTTTTTACAGCTTTATTAGTGCACTGGGTGGCCCCCGTAGCCGAATGGCTTGGTGCGTGACTACCATTCGGAATTCAGAGAGAGAACGTAGGTTCGAATCTCGGTGAAACACCAAAATTAAGAAAAACATTTTTCTAATAGCGGTTGCCCCTCGGCAGGCAATGACAAATCTACGAGTGCGTTTCTGCCATGAAAAAGCTCCTCATAAAAATATCTGCCGTTCGGAGTCGGCTTGAAACTGTAGGTCCCTCCATTTGTGGAACAACATCAAGACGCACACCACAAGTAAAAGGAGGAGCTGGGCCAAACAACCAAAAGGGGTGTATGCGCCAATTATATATATATATATATATATATATAGTGCACCGCATACGAGCTTAGTTGAGTGAGAGCCTAGAAGCTTATTTGTTCAGTTTTTCAAAATAAGTTTTTTCGGTAGATATGATTTGGTCCATTAGACACCCGATAACAGGCAAAATTTTCCGTCTGAAAATTCTGAATCAATTAAGCAACTATGGTTGGAAAGTGTTGAAAATATGCAAACAACAAATTGGAGTGGGTTACTCCAATTAGACTACATTCAACTCCTCAATATTTTCTGTTCTCATTTTGAAAAACCGCCTGCGCTCATTTACAAATACACTCATACATATTAAACATGCTTAATTATTGTATTATGTGGAACACAATTTTTTTGGTTGATAAGCATCAACAAGGACAAAGTTTGTAGCTGCGGCATTCAACAGTCAAAAGGCGTATAATTCATGGAACTTTTCATTCATTCGTACGCTCAGTACGTCAGCTATTTGATATTAAGGCAAAAACAAACTGAGGAAAAACGAAAGCCAAAAAAAAGTTCATAATTATTGTGCAAAGTTAGTTAAACACATTTATTTACACACATAAATATGCATGCATACAAATATGTTTGAGTGTATATGTGCATATGTTTGTAGGTGTATAATTTTGCGTCCATTTTAAATGAAAATGCCAAAATTTGTAATGCTCGCGACTTTTCGAAATGCAGTGAATTGTTCGACAACTTCAAACATACGCTCGTATTTATTTACATAAATGCCAAATTTCTGGCATTTTCATTTAAAATTAACGCAAATTTATACATACATACATACACACAATTGGTGAATACTACCTTTGTTATGCGTTTAGCCGCACTTTTACGCCAATTTATGTTGCGTGTCGGGGGTAAGTGAAATTGTGGAAGTACCAGACTGGCACTCCCCAAGTAGCACTAAAGCGCCGTTTTACTACCATTGTTAGACCTTCAACAGATAGATATCTACAGCAAGCCAGAGCTGTTGATGTAGGGGAGAAGATTTATGGGACTTAGGTTGGCTTACTCTCGCAGGCTGTCGAAGAAAGGAGCACCCAGTGACCCTAATCGTCTAGCTGCCAAACCCGGACATTTACAATGATAGAACTCAACGGTCTCCTTCTCTGCAAGGTCCCCACAGACCTTACTCCCAATGGGGCTTAAATGGTAAAGCTAGCATTTGCGCGTACCAAAGATATTTAATCTACTTCGAACAGGAGTTGACTAATTTGGTTCAGCAACATAGTGTCGTCAGAGCTCTGATCGCATCCTTTGCTCCCACGTTCTCTAAGCATATTGAATGCCTGCAAGATTGCAAGCACTTCTGCCTGAAAAGCACTAGCCGTATTTGACAATTTTAAGGATATAATCACTGCTCCGACATCCGATTCCAGCTTGGAGTCATCTGTGAAGACAGACGACAGTGAAGACAGTTTTTAATGATTGTATTTATGGGCGCCTTTATCATATCAGAAATGCACTCGAAGGCTTGCCACTGCCTGTTCAGTGGTGACTATTTTTTATTAGACAAAAAGTTTTTAGCTCGGCTGATAATTTCACATCCATTGGGCATGCGACCAAGAACCAATCGTTTGCTAGTTGCCTACAAATCCACTCAGCTACGGCGGCTGTTACTCTTGATTTTTTCAGTGAACTTTTTTTTGGAAATTTTGCTTTTTGTTTTTTTTTTTTTATTTTGAGATTTTAATTTTGAACTGAAATGACTACAAACTACTTGCACAATGTACTGTTGCATGTTTTATTATGGCTGCGGTTTTTATGCACACACACATTTGGCAAAACCGACAGCAATTAATTTCATATTAGTGCCGCGTTTGTCTATTTAGTTTTGTGATTGCTGCCAGTGATGGCAAAAGAAAAGTTTACGATTTCAATTTTTTTCCACGACAATTGGTTATCAAGCAAACGCTTGTGAACAAATAAGCAATATTTGAAAAATACAGCAAATAGTCGCAGTTGTATCTCCAACGTCCCCAGCACCAGCAGCGACATCGATCCCTTTGTCACTTGCATTTTTATGCCGCCACAGACATTGCGACAATTGGTGTAAAATTACACCGAAATGCGGGCGCATCAACAATGCCCAAAAAATCCAACAATGCAATAGCATCCACTTTACATTTTACTGCCGATTGCCGCCTGTCGGCTTTACTATGCAGCGCATCCTTTGCTCTTCGAAGTGTCTATCCCTTTTTTGCACTGCAAGCAGCGGCGCGTCGTTGGTGCCTTGGCCTTGGCGCACAGTTGGTATTTAAAGTGGCTGGGGCAAGAACTCTACGTAGTAGCAGGCAGCTCAAGTTCAAGTGGATTTTTTCGGTTGATGTTTTTGTATAGCTCACAGGATTTTCGAGTTCTCTACTTTCATTTATTATCATCCTTCAGCGCTGTATACACTGCCGTTTTATTATTTGGCAAAGTACTTGAGATTGTTGTGGTTGTGGGCTTATTTTAATTTATGGTATTTGACAAATGTGTTTACGAGACATTGGAGTAGAACAATTCATCATTAACTGCAGGCGCAAAGCGATAAAAAGATGTAAGACAGCAAGGATTTCAGCATTTGGATTATTCTCTTTTGAATGACGTTATATGAAAAGTAGTTGGAAAATAATCTGCTTAGTAGTCAAATTCTCTTTCAAGTTAATTGGAATGAATATAATATAGTTTTTATCCTTGAGCTCCCCTCCGCTTCATATTTGTGAATCGGCTCAATCAGGCACACTTTGACGCCCAAAGAAGTCGTTCCGTTGGCAGTCGCTTAACGGAGCGGCTAATGTTTTCATCCGACCAAGGTCTGTCATTTCAGCAGACCAAAGAAATAAATTGCTTTGGGTTTCACTTCCTCGTACCAAAAGCCACCAATTAAAAATACCAAGTGAAGAAAAGTGTTATTTCACTGAGTCCTTTAATGCTGAGAAAGCCTTCTTATTTTTCTGCCATCTCCAGAAGGCATTGAATACTTGGAAAGAGTTGGGAAGCTTTGTATCCACATATACAGCAAGATCGAAAGAGCGGAGCTGCGCTAGGCCAATCTTGCTTTAGGTAAGATGGCTCGATTCGGTCCATGTGCTACCCACCATTGTCAGGAAAAGGGTACAAATTTACAAAACAGAATTTTTAAACGAGCGCCACAAAGTAATATCCACCTACACCACAACGTTTTTTCGTATATTTCTCTATAATAATCTTCTACTATAGTAGGTTTTAGAAAAGCAGGTATAAGGGTAATGTGTCGCCTTTGTTGAAGGGTCCCTTTCTCTCTCGACCTCCAACGAAACATCTGTCGGTAGAGCTGAAGAGAAGTATCTAGTGTAGACTGAGTCATCAATATACGTCTATCGTTTTACAGTGTAGTTTGTGTTTTTAGAGTCAGGGCTTCTGATGAAAGAAATTGTTTTATTTGTGATAATATATTATTAGAGAATAAAACATTGAAGTGACGGAAAAAAGATTGGAGACTTTTCGTAAATCAAATGATAAAAGAAATGGCAATAAAGTTAAACTTTTGGCGGGAATAAAATTGATAGTGCTTCATGATGTATGTCGAAAAAGATACAACAATGAAAAGTTAATCGCTGCATCATTGCGTAGAGGAGGTGATGTAACGACACCTCAACTACCACTGCGATCCTCGAACCCAACATTTTCTTTCAAAGACCATTGTTTTTATGTGCTGATGAAATAACAGCAGAGTTTATAGCAAAACAAAAACAGAGGCGGCTATGCAAGCGTTGCGTACAGTGTGCGAAAACTATCAATGAAAAATAGTATTTTTGAACTTGCTAGAGCTCGTAATGATGATTGGGGTCGAGCAATTTTTGAGCCTTTTCAGCATGTGAATGATTTGGTCGCAGCCGATACACAGTACCATAATTCCTGCATGAAAAAAATGTAACAAGTGCCACCAGCTGAAAATATAAAAAAAAAGGTCCGTATGCGAATGAGATAGATACTGCGATGCAGTTCTTTTATTCTTATCTTGAGCAGAATTCCGATTCAGTTTTCCTTGGACGAATTGGTAGCCAAAATTGAAGGTGATTACCGCCCACACAAAAAATACGGTGATGATATTATAATTGCCATCACTGCCAATAAGGCTCCGGTGGTTTGTTTCCGAAATACAGGACCCAAGCTATTAACGGAAGCCTGGTACAATCAAAAAAGTGATGACAAAGCAAAAGAGCGTCGGCGTATTGTAAAGACAGCAGCAGAAATTGTTATAGAAGATATTCGCTCTACAATCTATGATACAAAGTATTATCCTCCATCAGATAATTTTTTTCAAGACTCTGAGTCTGATATACCTGAAACTCTACGCATTTTCTTAGATGGAGTAATTTTAAAAAACAAACGAGGGTTCCTTGAGAAATGGAAGAAAAACAGCATTGCTCTCGCTCATTTTATAATTGCAGCAGTAAGGCCAACAACTTTTATATCAACAGTGCAGATTGGACTAGCTGCATTTTAATCAGCATATAAAAATAAATTTAATATTGCGTCCCTACCACCAACAGAGGCAGCAGCACGATAGCATTCATTCCGAACCTATCACTAGGTTCAGCAGTGGTACGGGAATCAACAAAATGCAGAACAATGGGGATGGAACAAAAACAGAAATGGGTTAGTTCCTCTTACGACACTCGAGCTTCCAGCTCCAGAATCCTTGTTAAAACTTATTTTTTGTAAATGTAAGGGATGTCAGAAGGCCTGTGGATGCAGAAAAAACCCAGCTTTTCTGCTCCGTTATATGCACAAATTGTAGTGGTGCTTGTAAATTCGCAAGTGCAATTGGATTACGATGAAGAAGAAGAAACTGCGACTATTTTAGAGCAAACGTTTGATGAAACGGACAACGAAGAGGATTGTGATGAGTCTGATAACCGTATCGCAGATGATGCGGACGAGATTTCAGTCTGCGACGTCTTCATCGGTGCCCAAGACGAACTCATAACGCCTGGTTCATCAGGAACGGTAAAACGTAGGAGATTGCGCTAAATTTTCGAACATGTGCATCACATGTGGATTAGGCCTACAGGGGACACCACGATAAAAAAATGCGCCGCTTACTAGACCTGCAGGTAGTGTGGAACTGAGTTTTTTTCGAAAACGCATATTAAAATGTATTGTATTTTGTGGCACTCATACGCCAAAAACTATTGATTTTTCAAAAAAATCGTAATAACATAAAATGTAGGAAATTATCTCTAGTTTAATTTTCGGAATGGAAATATTGCAAAACAATCTGTTTTTAAGCGCCATTTTTTCAATATGCGATAGCGTCGCAGATACGAGGTGGCAAAGTTGAAATTCGAAAAAGCATCCCAAAATCTATAAAAATTATCCACTTTCAAAACTCCCGCAAAACTTTCCAGGTCAAACTACCAGATGACTGGACTATTAAGCCAGCGACTCTAAAGGAAGTAAATTATAATTATAGATTGAAAAATGTACCTGCTTCATTTTCGAAATGTACTGCGAAAACCAGGAAGTTTTATGAGCTGGGTTAGATGCACTGACCTTGAAAAGGAATTCACGTGGTATACACGGAGATTCATAGATTTCTTCAGTCATTCCACAATATGTCCTTAGGTTGTTAGGTTAGGATAAATGGCTGCCATTGCGAGGGGCCCACTTAGACAAATATTCGTAATTTGTCAGTTGTGATACTAGCCCAGAAGTTTCGCTCTATGTCGCTGTGACCGGTAACCCAAATGAGCCTAATATCGAAGTATTCGAATGCAATCGAGATAGAAGTCAGGCATTCCCCTACAAATTTCGAACGCACAAACAACGAGCCCAAGGCTCTTATTCCCGCTTGGCTGTCGAAGATAGAGCAGATATTGTCCTTACATCATACCGATCTTTTGGCGAATTTATTTGAGAATTTGCAGCAAGTTAAGTCCACTCTTATCCAAAGCCCTAAAGGAGTTAGTGTCATAGAAATGTAAAGCGAAATATTCGAAGTGTGGAGTTTTGACCCAGAACTGCTGAATACGTTCCTCCTCTTATTTATCTCTTCTACCACCTAAAGAAAATTTTGGGCGAGCTGCACACCTGGCGCCCATATGGCCAATAGTTCAGCGCCATGCTAGAGTAAGAGAAGTCTCATTTACTAGTACATTTTGGAGATCCGCAGTTGTATCAACGTTTTTCTTTCAATGAGTTTTGATCGAAGTAAATTGATGATAGTAAATTTATATTCTGCCGTTCAGATTTGTCCAGCTACTCTCAGTATAGGGCCTGGTCTAGCCTTCTACTCAAGGCAAGGTAATGTGTATTGTCAAAGGAGTTCCTCTATTAAAGTGGATGACGCTTTGTAGTTTGTGTCATTGAATATGAACGAATCCTATAAGTTCATAGATAAATACACAGATATAATGATTTTTAATGCTTGAGATAAGAAAGAGCGAATGAAACTAAGCTTCAGCTTTTTTAAAGTACCTAAAATATTCACGAAAATTTTCACTCGTAAAGTTTTAACGGAAATATTTTGTTAGCAGCACTTCAATTCAAGCATCTTTGCGATTTGGTGAATATTTACATTCAAATATCAATTTTTCAATTTATCGCTCAATGAAAGCTTTACAATTTCAATAAACAATAAGAAAGCAGAAAGTAGAATTGGGGAATAATTCGAAACAGTTATTTGCGCAACCAAAACGGCAGAATATTGCTGAGTGAATAGCAGCTGATAATCCAAGCAAGAGTTGAGCAGCGCAATGAAGTGAAACGAGTTTACTATTCACAGTATTTTACGGATTTCGCAGTCATAAATCACTTTCGCCAAAACTTTTCGGCGCATAAATTTCTCAGTGGTTTTACTGTCAGACTTGGATGTCGGAGAGAAGTTGGTCGAATGAATAACCGAATGCGCTGAACGAAAGAATGCGTACATGGCGGCTTCTAAGAGCGAGTGGGTGAGTGATATCATTCTTGTTAGTGCGCCAGTGCTCCCATGGAAGGCATTTATGGCATTAGAGATATGTATTTTCCCACCGCCACAGGGCGCGGAAAAACTTCTTAAGATGAACATATTGTCATGGCGTATCTTCTTGAGTGGCTGCTTGACGCTGGCACCACTCGCAAAGAGACCACCTACAACGCTGCAGCCACAAGGACATCATCGCATTGTGATGAGCCGATAGTGCGGAAAGTGCACATACATACGCAATTAGATGCTTATATGCACGCATCTACTTAAGTGTAGGGAATTGCGTTTGACGTCGGTTTGGGTTGCAGTGCTACAAGCCTGCAACGACTCTCTTGCCGTATTCGTGTATTCGATTTGGGAGTTATCATTGCTAATGTACGAGTATTTGAATGCTGGCAATTGGCACACAAACTAATGGCTGCGCTGAAGATAATAATGAGTGCCATATTTTGAATGCTAATGACGTTAGTGGCGGCAGTTAAGCAGTAAAGCAAATGTAAAGCGCAAATGCTTGAAATATAACTGTTATCTCCCTAAGGTAGAGGAGGATATATCGAAAGGATATAATGCGAGTGTTTAGCTAAATCAGTGACTGATTTCAGACTCAAGTAATGCGTTTGATTCACATGCCACAAACATATTTTTTTTAATACATTAGTTTGGGTATTTAAGATATCCATTATTTATTCGGCATATGGTTGTAGTAATCGATATCTCGTAAAATATCGATCAAATAATTTAACGTCTATGCTCGCTGTCAAGGTGACATTTCACACTTATAAAATTCTTGCCTTGCTTATGGTGGCTTATGGTAGTTTATGGCGAGCAATTTTGGTTTCGTCGACTCCGTTCAGGCATCGAAAATATCGATAAAATCACAGAAATAATCAAATTTGACCGCCATGTTAGTAGTCGTAGTATCTCCTTGGAGCTAAATATCGACCGTAAAACAGTTTAGAACCATTTGGGCAAACATTTTACGTCAAATTAATGAATTTCTTTTCACCAAACTAATAACATCTCGAAGGCTAGAACTATTCAATGAGATGCTGACTGCTCCATATATGTGAGTCAATGCAATATTTGTAACATGCAACTTTGATGAAGGAGAGATTCTCAATTATTTCTGGTACTATACAAACCCTTTCAAAAATTGTAAATTTGCAGTTAAACTGAAATTTAATGGGAAAAAGTTTAGTATAAGTTATTATTCAAGATTTATTGACTGTTAGTTTAAAGACAATAAAATTCGAAATTTGTTTCATATATTCATACTGTACCATTCTCTTGTATACTGATAAAAGTATATTCTTAAGCGCAATTTTTTATAATTTTTTTCTTCGAAATCAACAACCGCTCAATTGATAAGAAAACTCTACTCAATCAAATTAATGACCCAATTAAATCAAAATTAATTACGCCTTGCACTTTTCTATTTCAACTCATTTCGAATTGGCCGTTAAAAACGCCTAATTTTCGATAAGAAATATGAGCTATCAATGAATGCCAAAGTCAAACCATTCAACCTCCTTTTGGTTGTGCGCGACTAACTGGGAAACTAAATAAATATATTACAAAAATAATATAATAAATAAAATAAACAATAATTTATTTATAAGATTCTTTTCGTAATTGAGTTGACTACAATTTGCTTATCAGCACCAGACTGTCCGCTTACGTAGAGCAAACTGCTGAAAATGAATACAAACCTATTGAACTTTGACGGAGCTGAAATGATTTTTCATAGGAATGATTGAAAATAAAAGGAAGCAATCGAATTAGAAAGCGAATACATTGAGATAATTCTGTATTTATGTAATTAATGGACAGAAGACGCCCCCAAAAATCGGGTTTGAGTTGCGTTTGGACTAACGAACACATTAGATAGGCAGACAAGAGGCGGATATGAATATAAGATCATGAGAAGCAGGGGGTAGAAGGAGTTGGTTGGGAATGATTAGAAGATGAGTTGCTTAGTGGACTGCACTGATGAAGTGAGGTCAAGAGAGAGAGAGAAAAAAAGAAAACCAAACGGGAGTCTATGTAGGTATGTATGAAAAAATACTCGATAGCGGCCATCAACTGGAATAACCCTGGCGACGGCAAATGCCAAATAAAATTGATGATACATTAATGCTGCGAAGCAGGGCGGAGTAATTGCGATAGGCGATAACAGTTAATTTACAAAAAAGAAGGAAACAAAAAGGGCAAAAATTTGTGGCAAGCGTGAATCTGCTGAACATTAAGTCAGTCAGCTGGTCACGCGCAAATGTATTGAGAATGATTTGTGCGCTACGTAAGAAGGCAATGGGACAAACGTGAAGTTAAGCAGAGACATAGAGCCACAGATACAATAAAAAGAGAAAAGTATGACAATGAAAGCGTCTAACTTTGCGAGTGTTTTAAACAAAAAACAAATAAATAAAAATGGCAAAAGTAAATTAGAAAAAGTTAAGAATAAAAAAATTTTAAATATCAGAAAATGCTAAAAGAAGAATTTGAAACTAAAAAAGTATTCGCAAAAGTTTATAAATTAATTTTATAATTAGAAAAAATATCTTTTATTTACTTAATAAATTATTACTATTTAACCAAAAATATGAAACAAACAATTAAAAAGTGTAAATATATTAAAGAAAAGTAATTTTGTAAGGTGTGGTTGAATTTCAAAGGCCGATGTTGAATGTGAACCACACCTAAACGTCAAATTTTTTACTGCATTTCACATGATATTTTTCAATTTCAGACTTACTCAATTTGAACCATGGAAAGATATACAATCGAGCAATGCGTTAAAGTTATTCAGGCTTATTATGTAAACGGGCGTTCAAATCAAAATGCATATCGCGCAATTTTCGAAGAAAATCATCTTCATTGATGAAGCACCTTTTCACCTCAGTGGATTCGTCAAATAGCAGAATTGCCGCATTTGGGCGAATGATAATCCAAGAGTGATTGCCGAAAAACCAATGCACCCACAAAGAGTGACTGTTTGGTGCGGTTTATGGGTCGGTGGCATCATTGGGCCGTATTTCTTTTCCAAAATGAGGCCGGTCAAGCAGTTACTGTGAATAGTGTTCGCTATCATGAGATGATAACGAACTTTTTATGGCCCGAATTGGAAGATATGGATGTGGACGATATGCGGTTTCAACAGGACGGTGCCACTTGTCACACAGCTAATGGCCGAATAATCTCACGTCTCGGCGATGTCAATTGGCCGCCAAGATCATGTTATTTGACACCCTTGGACTTATTTCTTTGGGGTTATTTGAAAGAAAAGGTGCACGTCGATAAGCCAGCAACAATTCAAGAGCTAAAGGATGCGATACTTCGGTGCATTAACGGCATAGAACCTCAATTATGCCTCAGCGTCATCGAAAATTTGGACCATCGGATGGAGGTGTGCCGCCGAGGCCGAACTCCTTAAACCATCTAAAATCATCACTGCCAATCGTTACCGATTGAAGCTAATGCATTTGAGTCGAGCTCTCAAAAAAAAAGCGGTAGGAATGAGACTGTAGGCAAGACAAACTGATTTTGCTGCATGACAACGCCAAGTCGCACGCTGCTAAATCGGTCCAGAAATATTTAGAGGGACTGAATTGGGAAATCTTGCCCCACCCGCCGTATTCCCCAGATATTGCACCTTCGGATTACCATCTGTTCCGATCAATGCAGTCTGCCCTTATTGGAGTGCGGTTAACTTCTTACGAGTGCATCTCAAACTGGTTCAATGAATGGATTAAGTCAAAAGAACTCGAATTTTACGTCGGATGAATCCGTATGTTGCCTGAAGGATGGCGTATAGGTGTAGGTGTTGCAATGGCACATACTTCACATGATATCATGTATGATTTAATTGCTTATATAATTCGTAACTTTGGCTAAGAAACGACGGAAACTTTTCCCCAAACTTCAAAAATAATTTCACATATTCAACATATTTTTTATTTGTTATTTTTATTATTATAAAAACAAACATTTGTTGTGAAGCAAAAAAGAACTATTTGCAAAAATTAAACTTTTCCTTTGCCAGCAGACTACAAAAATATACTTCTATACTATTAATTTCACATGAAACGCAAATTTTAAGCGCTCATAAAAATGTTTAATTCGTTTAATATTCGCCTTTTCACAGCCACGACCAGCCACTACGCGTGCGGCGGCCATTTGTCCAATATTTTCTTCTATACGTAATTGAGCTATACTAGTATTATCATAATAAAGACTAATGAAAATAATTTCTTCAAAAAATTGTATTTTATTAAAAATCAACACCGGCCCTTAAAACTTAACCACCCTTTATTATAAAAAAATTTGCTGGAAAACAAAATAAGTTATTATAAATAAATATGCCTTATGTAATTAGTTTGCAAGTAAATTAAAAGAATAAAAAAATATTAGAAAAAATTAGATCGAACACCGATTGTCAGTGACATAATCAATGCGAGTGCGACTTCATGTTTATATCCAACAGTTAGTCCAACTGCAACGTCATACTCGCTACACTCCTTCAAAGACATCTGTGGTTTTGTCTGTCGGCTAATGACATTCTCATTACCGCATGGCTCCTTGCTAATGAAGCACAAAGTTCACAATTTTTCTCGCTGTCACTCTTTCTTGCCCCCAAGCACTTTTTTCTACCAAATTGCTGATAAAATTTGCTGTGCGATATGAAAATTGACTGCTGCAACTTACAAGATCTGGGAAATTTCAAATTTCTAGAAGTAAACTTTTTTATTTTTTCATTGCGCTGACAGCTAATCTCATAGCCAGCAAAACGTACGGAGTCAGGGAGTGACTTTGGACTACAAGCGATAAGGCGGTCATAGAAAATATGTTTTACTTGTGCGCATACACTAACACACGCACACGAGTAGAGGCCAGGAAAAGGAAAACAAAAATCACTTATTCCCAAAAGCATTTTGAAGTGCATAGCTTTCAGTGCTTATGTACGCTTGAAATGACATTAACGCCAATGTCGGCGTAGTTGCAGAAGCGCTTGAGCTGCTCGTAGACAATCTAGCGCATGGTTGCATCTATGCTTCAGCTATTTACATACATAAATACATACGAGTGCATAGATGTCGTATGCGTCATGTCGCCTGTCAAACGCATGTCATTGCACGTATGTAGAATTTTATGATTTTGTATGTAAAAATATTCCGATAATTCTCGCTTATGCCTCGTCGAGCTCATTATTCGTGCCCATTTCGGTTTCCGTTATGTTGCTTTCTTGTTTTTTTTTTTTTGTTTTCTTCGTTTTAAACTTTGTGACCACGAAATCGTGAATGATTTTCGTATTTTAGTTATAAATGTCAAAGCTTGTGTTTGACAATTTGCCACGCTGATTGTGGAGACAATTGAATTTTTTAGCGCTTACTTTACGATACTCGCAATGCAGCTGGGTCAATAATGTATAAGTACGAGAACAGCAACGGGCGCTTAAACGGATAATTTTAAACCTATGCTAGATTTGGCGCTCATTGCCGAATCTTTTGGAGATGGCTTAAAAAAGATAGAGCATAGCAAAGGTAATGGCAGGCAAAACAGTTGACTGAGAGATGTTCAAGTAGGAAAGGTGCTGATTGGAAATATTCAGCGTCTATAGGGAATAGAGATGCATTCGCGAATGAGACAAAGTTAATACAATGTCATCATTATACAGCTGAAGTAGAAGCAGCTTTCACTAAAATTGATAACTTTCGCGTTTATCCGATACGTTGTTTGAACAGTTAACATTTTTATTATCTACACTCAGTGCTGGAACTGTTTAAAAATTAATAAATTAAAATTACGCTTTATTTACAAATTTATTTGCCTCACTACAATCGCTACCTCAAAGATGTGTGATTCTATGACCCCTTTGATACGGTCGATCACGCAGAATATGCGCTTTATCTTACGCATTAGTTTTAGATTTTAAATCAGTAATTTCTTAGAAATTGCGAGCCTTTGAGCTGCAGCTATGGTCGTCCGATCATAACCACTTAAATTTTGCACAGTCGTCCTCTTAAAAAATAGCGAATCCATTAGAGATATTTCAGCCAGCGTGGGACGTTAAGATATGGGATAAAAAAGTTCTCTAAGATCTCAGAATTACTCTGCTTTTGTCTTCCCGAATCTCTTTATTTATTAATTTGCTTTGCCATCAAAGCTGCGGACGTGGCCGCAGATGAGCTCTGCGGAATGCCTTGCATACCGTAGGTCACGCCATAATTCTAAAGCCTTTGAAGTGTAGCTTGAGGAGAGTTGTTTTAAAAGAGCATTTTAAGGTAGCTTAAGTATCCAGCATGATATTTACACTACTCTCATTTTGCATCTCCGAAGAAATTTGCGGACACAAATTTCAACAACAGAGGCTTTCTGTGAAGTAGTTTGTATGAGCGCCTTTACACACTTTTCAGAAATGTACAGCTGAGAAAGCAGAGTGTTGGAGAGAAAGATTCATAGAACAGTGCGAGTTAGTGAACACCCTAGTTGCTTGAACGATGACCCATAAGAGCTTTATAAACCCGCAGACATACTATAGGTGCAGCGTATTGAGAGCTAACAGCTCTTGGCGTTTAGGTCATATCTAAAATATAGAAACAAACGCTTCTGCTCTGAAATAATATAATCAGGACCCACCTGTGACTTTAGGGGATGAGTAGTTTTTCCTCTGTATTGAAAATGCCAAGGAGAAAGTAATTCCAGCCAATCGTAGGCTATCCAAAAGGGGTAAGAGCCTCTGCTGGCAAGTACACATGTCTTCTTCAAACGATGCTCTCGAAAACCACAGCGAAGCCCACTTTAGATTAGATTTGTGCGGGACTAGACACGTCCAAGCACTACACACTTCCTAGTCAGGAAGAACCTTGTACTACACCCGGCTAGATTACAGGGGCAGAAACAGTTTGAAGTCCATTTTCCGGCAATCTTTTGAGTTCATGGATTAATTTTAAGAGGTCCGGAAGAGGAAGAGCATAAACTTTATCCATACTTAGAACATCGCACTACAATAGCCTAAATCTGATTCCAGAAACGCAGAAAATGCACTGCAGTGTTCTCATTCTCACAGGAGGATAGGCATATTGTGTCGTCAATGATTCCCTTGGTAGCCATATGCGTTGTACTCTGTGTTTACACCCACCCGTATCAGTAGTATCAAGCCCTTCATACTCAGTATTAGAAGAAAGGCCGCTAGTTTCCTGTTTGGTCCTTTCACTCTTCAGGAGCCCAACTCAGACCCACGTCTTCTATGGGTAGACCTCATGAAGTCGGCAATCTGTAGTTGAAACGATGTAGAGTTTACATCTTGAAAGGGCTTAGGCCCTAGTGGAATACTTGCAGAGCCTTCATTAGTCAGTTTATCAGCAAACTAGTTCCCTACAATACCACAATGTCCACGCAGGAAAATAAGACAATTTTTGTTACGTTATGCAAAACTGTTCCGTTTTGTCTTACATTCCCCGATTCAAGGAAATTCATCAGTAGCTCGTAGCTGTTAATACCAAGGTAATTAGACACCGTTGGTCGTCATCCTCGAATCCAAAGCCTCTTTTTTCTTCTTTTCCCCCTCCCTGTATGGTATCACAACGGACGAATTTTTAGTATTTGTCCAAGCGGACCGCCTCACATGGGCCATTTATCCTACCCTAATTTTAAAACATTATATAGGTGCGTCGTTTGAAAGACCCCATATTTTCCGAATTGTAGCAAAAATCTCTTCCTCCTTTTTCAGTTTTAACTGCTTTGACATGATTTTTTACTTTCTTTCTGTCGCCGCTTTCCAAGAAGTCCCTCGACGAGATTTATTGGTTCGACGGAAGCGACTCCGTATTTTTTAGCACTACCTTTCACCAGTGAGTTTTTTTCTGTTTCTTTTCGCTTTGAGCCTTCTTCTATTATGAAGAGCGCGATGGCGGATTTTATTGGGCTTATTCGGCCACCGTAGCCGAATGGGCTGGTGCGTGATTACCATCCGGAATTCACAGAGAGAACGTCAGTTCGAATCTCGGTGAAACCAAAATTAATAAAAATATTTTTCTAATAGCGGTGCCCCTCGGCAGGCAATGGCAAACCTCCGAGTGTATTTCTGCCATGAAAAAGCTCCTCATAATCTCATATCTGCCGTTCGGAGTCGGCTTGAAACTGTAGGTCCCTCCATTTGTGGAACAACATCAAGACGCACGCCACAAATAAGGGAAGGAATTCGGCTAAACACCTAAAACAAGGTGTACGCGCCAATTACATATATATGTATATTGACTAGCCTTTTTACAACAACTAAATTTAGCGCTGATTTCAATCAAGAAAAGCTAATTAGTCTGCGGCCTACTTTGGCAAAAAATGGCATATAGTTTAATATCAATAAATATTATGCAAATTTTTATAAACTTATTTCGTATTTTTAATTTTTTCCGAGTGCCTGAAATTTTTTCCAGCTCTGAAAGCTGTGAACTCGTAAGCTAATTAAGATGTCCAAATGATTTATTACTTAAGAAAATATTAAATATAAATTTTTAATAGCAAAATTCAAATCAGCTTCCCAGCTTTT
Organism: Anastrepha ludens; assembly: GCF_028408465.1. Classification (NCBI taxonomy): domain Eukaryota; kingdom Metazoa; phylum Arthropoda; class Insecta; order Diptera; family Tephritidae; genus Anastrepha; species Anastrepha ludens. The sequence continues at coordinate 110,929,163 of NC_071500.1, read as the reverse complement.
TTACAATTCACACGTGCACACTTAAGCACTTACGAGTCTTTTGCTGAGCATTTACGCATATTTACGAATATTTACGAGTGTCGGTTCACATGAAAACACATAAATCCATTTAAGTCGGCAAATGACATTTACAGCTACTAAATATGTATTCCTCACGTTTCGAGCATAAATATATGAGATGTGTGACTTTATATGTGTCAGATGGGGTTTTCGTAAAGCACCGCTTGCCGTTTCTAAGCCCTTATAAGGCGAATGCAGGCGATTGAAGTAAATGAAACTTGGCATTTATGCGCATGGAACACACAAACATACACACGTTAACTTAAGCGAAATAGCGGTTGAAGGCCAAAAAGCGCTCGCATCACATACAGCCACTTAAAGGCACATTTCATTTTTAATAGTTAAAAAACAAAAAAAAAGTGGCAAATTTCCAAAGCAGGCAACATTATTAAATATAGTTTTTTAGTGTCTGAAGACGCTGGTTTGAAGCTGTGTGACGCATGCGTGAATTTTTATGCAACAAACGTTTTGCTATGATATGCAAGACATGGGCCGAAGGACGTGGGTAGATGCACAAAAAATTTTCAAAATATTAAAACAAGAAAACAGAAATTTGTATGCATAAGTTGACCTCAGAGGTGGCAGATCTAACACAATATTTATTATAGCTCATATTAAAAGGTATTATTACTTTTTGCGCTCATAATTTGAAGCACTTTTTATGCGTGCGGTACCAGGTATTTGCTTTCTTTTTTTATTACTGGTTCAAGTTGTGGGTAGAAGATCCAACTGTGACTGAACTCATGACCGAAAGTTTGTAGCATAAATCTTGTGAACTGTTTGTCGGCACATGCAAATTAATATGGCATTGCAATGCCAAGTGTCAACTCTCAGTCTAAGCAAATGCAATAAATAGCGCAAGCGATGAAAAGAAGGGAAAACAGATTTGAAGGCTACGCATCACAAAAATTATGGGGGAGTAAATGCACTTTCGAGTACAGCAAATTGATAAAAATGATATATATAAATTTTGAAAAAAGTAGTTAAAACTAAACAAACATAATTTTAAAGTAATATATTTACTCCTTAAATTGAATTATGATGAATTCACAAGCCAACTAGGCTTAAAATAACCAAAAACTATTAAATCCGTTACTAAACACAGCGTTGCCAAATTTTAGGTACTCCACCTTTATATATGAAAGAAAGTTTCACTTACTAAAGTTCGCGTTTAATCCAGATATTTTTTAGGACTTCTGGTTAGAAAGGGGATTGCATTAAAACTGTAACTCAATTACGAAAAGTTCAAGTAATAAATCGGCGCTGAGATTAAAGGAATTTCCGCTGTATTTTATGGTACCAGCAGTTTTGGCCATTTCCTACGGTACTCAAAATCACAGTGGATCAAATCAATGTGCTGGCCGGAAATCATTTTTGGTATCAAACGATTGACGGTGGGCACACTAATCACCTTCAAATTGATATTGAAACTTGAAAAAGGCGAGCCCATTGTATTCGAAGCCTGGAAAGTAAAAGGGTAGATAAACAAGGGGGAAGAGATTGATTAGAATAGAGACAGAGACAGATATAGCTGCTCCTGTGAAAATTTTCCAGGTTCTTTGGCAAATCTGAAAATATCTTCCAGTTTGAAAGAACGAATTTTACTCATTCTTATGACATCGGAACCCAAAAATTCGTAGTCTTGATGTCGCAAAGGCATGACACTCACTGAGAAAATATCAAGTACTACCCGCCGTCCCTAAGCAAGACAGGCAAATCGGGTCCTCAATGATTCCAATGGTGGCCATATGCTGACCCCATGGGTTGTGTTCTGGTATAAAACTTGAATTTTTGAAAATATGTGCGCTATGCTTGAACGAAATCTAATTGTGAGACACCACTGTTGTGTTTGAAGAGTTGTTTAGAGTCAACCCACCAGGAATGGCTTGTCGCTCGCTGCATGCAGACGAGCTTGTCACATTTATTGTTTAGCACTACAAGCCAACGGTGAAGAAGTAGCAAAAACAAGAAAAAGCAATTGCTAAAAACAATAACAAAGACAATAAGAGTAAAGTAAAGTGAAAAGTTTTATAGCCATAAACTGAAACGAAAAATGTTTTAGTTTTTTCTTTCACTACTAAGCCTAGGCCGCCGTAGCCGAATGGTTGGTGCGTGACTACCATTCGCAATTCACAGAGAGAACGTCGGTTCGAATCTCGGTGAAACACCAAAATTAAGAAAAACATTTTTCTAATGGCGGTCGCCCCAATGGCGAACCTCCGAGTGTATTTCTGCCATGAAAAAGCTCCTCATAAAAATATCTGCCTTTCGGAGTCGGCTTAAAACTGCAGGTCCCTCCATTTGTGGAACAGCATCAAGATGCACCCCACAAATAGGAGGAGGAGCTCGGCCAAACACCCAAAACGAGTGTACGCGCCAATTGTATATATTATTTATATATATACATATTAAGCCTTAGAAGATATGCATGCATGCGTCTACTAGAGCTGCCAACCCTGAAACTTCCAAGATTTCGGCTTTTTTTAAGTTACAAAAGTTCCAGAACAACTCGATTTAAGTCCCGAAATTGTTGGATATGAAATTTTGCATCAGATGCAATTGTAATTTTTTTTCGGGACCACTTCGGGATTCCGTGTTTACAATGCATAATTTCGAAATTTCCGGGATCAGTAAAATTTCGAAGATTGTAAATTTTTTTCGGGGCAGTTTCGGAATCCTGCATTTACAAAATCTGATCCCAAAATTTCCGGGATCAATAAAATTCCGAAAATTGTCACCCGTAGTGCCTACAATCTTGCCCATATACAAGTATATATATATAATTGGCGCCCTTTCTACACCCTTTGTGGTTGCTTAGCCGAGCTCCCCCGCCTCCAATTTGTGGCGTACGTCGTGATGTTGTTCCACATAAGAAAAAAAAACGATCTTGCCCATATATAGTTTTAAATTGTTTTACTTCTTTAGGCCTCACAGCAGTTCCTAGTTAGCTTTCAGCCGCCTTGTCGGCCTATTTGGTTTTTTCTTTTCTATTGTTTTTGTGTATATTCTGTGTCATTGTCATCATTGACTTTGACTTTGACATTCATTGGAGGTACTTTGCTTAGATGCACCTACACATACATACGTGTAACTCATACATGCATACTACTGCTACACACATCCAGCTAGCGAAAGCTATTCCTGTGATTTTTTCTCTGCCCAAAGGTCGTCAATGGAGAAAAGCCGCACTGTCAAGTCAATTCAAATGCACCAACAAATTTGCCTACGCTATTGCTGCCACATAACGTAAATCAAGTGAAGTTGCATGTACTACACGCAAACCGCATTGTTTAAATGTGCAACTAACGAGCCCCGACGCATACATATAAACCTGTACATGTGTATGGAAGTGTGTATGGAGTTGAATGTTTTAGTTGATCTTTACAATCAGTGTAGTTGTTGGTGCTTTTGCTACGCATTGTCATGCGTCCGTTTGCTTGTTGTTGTCACTGTTGTACGAGTTATCAGTGTTGTGTTCTGTGCCACATAGTATTTGGGATGTTTGTTGTTTTATGGTTTTTATTTTTTGTTTTTGTTGCTGCTGCTGTTCTTCATCTCTGTCATGTGAACCCACATAGAATTCACATGCAACTTGAACTTGTCCCGTTTGCTGCCATGCCATCTGGCTTGTCTCAAGTCGTACGGAGTTCCATTGAGTGACGTGCAACATGGCTTTTAACATTTTCCATCAATTTTATTGGCATATGAAGTGAAATTCTCTAACGGCTTTTAGGCAAAACATGCGTGGGGGTAGGAAGGAATGATTTAAGGGCAATCATTCCGTAGAGTTATACAAAATATATTCTTATAATTTCTTGCTCTTTGTTTTATATGTAAACATTTCGAAACTTTTTGGGAAAACTCGAAATGTGTGTAAACCGAAAAATTCTATTTACTTTTGCTGATTTAGAACTATTTTTAGCAACTAAAACCTCCAAAGGCAGTTTTGGAAGCAAAAAGCGTCCATATAATCTTGAAAGCACGTCATGAGCAGACTATTATGCCGAAGATAGTTAAAATCCAGGAACACAGTGAGGGGAAAAATGATAAAAATCAGCAGCATTTTAGCAACTTCAAGCACTTTGATGTACTAAAACTTAATAAGCTATAAAACTGATAATCAAAAATCTTTCTAGAAGTTCTTATTAAATTCTTATTAAATATCATGAAATCGGGATGCAAAGTTTGTGGAGGTTTCCTAATTATATATATATATATATATTATATATTATATATTATATAAAAATTAAGCCGAAAAAAAGTGTGCATTTGTCCGGGGTAATCTCAGCAACGCGTGTAAGGAAAACAATGAAAGTTTCATACATTGTTGGTGCTGCTTTGGTAAAGGTTTCTGTGAAGTTTGGTTGAAATCCGATAACGCGTGTGTGCGGTGCGTGGGTTAAGTGAGTGTATTTTTGCTATTTGCCGCACGTATTTTTTGTACCGCACATAGCATTCATTAGAATTGAATACATTTTGGTCGCATGTGTCTGGGCCGATTATTATGAAATTTGGTATACATAAATATTTTTCCACGGTGAAGGTTAGTATAATATGCTTATTGATTCCACTCGCCACCAGGTGGCGCTGACGAAGGCCAAAACGAGGACCCCGGTAACCCTAGGATGTGTTTTTACATTGTGGGTATCAAATCGAAGCTACTGATGAGTGCTTTAATACAGAGTATTTTTTAGATCTCTGAGTGACCAGGGTCTCGAGATATAGCCGAAAAGGTGGACCAAGGTCCCCTTGGATGTGTTTGTACAATATGGGTATCAGATGGAAGCTGTTGATGAAAGCTTTTAAGTGAAGTAATTTTTATTGCCCGTTTCCGGGATAAAGAAAGGAGATGGAGCTGGAGATGGAAGAGGAAAAGGAATAGCTACGGGAAGAGGAAGAGGAAGAGAAAGAGGAAGAGGAAGAGAAAGAGGAAGAAAAAGAGGAAGACCACTTATTATAAAAAATTTAAAAAAAAATTCTAAAAAAATTTTAAAATGTTACATACACGCTTATTATATAAACGTTAATCTGAAGTCAGTTGTAGTGAAAAATTCATTGTATCATTGCCGGCGTGATTGGTGATCGTTTCCTTAATTTTTTGCAGAAAGGTTATGCTAATATGAGATATTACCTATATCATTCATACATTTACGTATTACCTGTGTACTCACAAATATACGGTTGAAGCAAATATATGTCAGTTTTTTTATTTCGCCTGGAAAAGTTAAAGCGGAGGGGAATAGAACAGTTCTCTTCTCCTTCTCCGCTTTTTCGTACACGACGAAGTGTATGTATCATACGATTGATGTTGTTGTTTATGTGTAAAGGGGAGCGCATCTATGCACATGCTAAACTTGAAAATAGGAGCACCGATTATTATGTTGAGAAACATAAATCAACCACGACTATGTAATGGCACTCGATTAACAGTTAAGAGATTGATGAATAACGTCATTGAAGCAACAATTTTGAATGGAAAATACTCTGGTGAAGACGTTTTAATACCGCGAATAACAATGATACCATCGGATATGCCGTTTGAATTCAAATGTCTTCAATTTCCAGTTCGCCTTGCATTCGCGATTACTATTAATAAGTCACAAGGCCAAACTTTATCAATTTGTGGTATTGATTCAGAATACCCATGTTTTTCTCATGACCAACTTTATGTTTCATGCTCAAGAGTTGGTAAGCCATCGGTAGTGTTCATTTATTCAACAACGCATGGAAAAACGAAGAATATTGTATACCAAAGAGCATTACAATAAAAAAAAAGTAATAAAGTAAATCACATCAATCGTTTTTTAATTGCTACTACTATTCAAAATTTCTTTCATTATTTTTCATGCGCGAGAGTTTTTATAAAAAACACACAGTATTTTTCGGCTTAATTTAATTAATTAATCTAGATTTTTTTTAAGACGACCAGCGGAACGGGCGGGTTTTCGCTAGTTTTGATATAAAATTTGAAAGTTGAGTTCATATAGGAAATGAGATATACTTTAATAGAAAGATGATGAACACAAGAAAAAAAGTAAAAATTGTCAAAACTGGTCAACACTGCTCAACACTGGTAAAATGTTGATTTGCTACCTTCTGATCGCGAGGTGTATTTCAATGGCTCAAAGTTAGAAATATTATAACTAATGTGCTTCAAAACAATTTCACAATTATTATTTCTAAGAATATTTTATCTGCTCTTTAAAAGCGGAATTCATCCCATTTTTTGAGAGACAAAAAAGGCCCTTTTTATGGGACATGTGGGATCTAAAATATTCAAAGAAAATATCTGTCAGATAATTTCAGTAGTGACCGTTGAGGAATATTGATTGCTCAAGAAATGGAAAGAGATCTATTGAGATCATATGCGTCTGCGTAAGCTGATATTGAGGATGTAAGCAGAGTTTTAATGTGTTACATGAAAAAAATTCAACAGAAAATATCTTTGTCAATAGTCGACCGAAGCCCCTTGGGGTTACAAAACCTATCGACTGCTCCTTTTCTGGTAGAAATTCATCTCTTTTCCAAGCAAGTAGTTACTAGACCACTAACCAGTTTGTTATCTACATACTTTAAAGCTTGAGCTTTGTTGAACTTAACAGCGATAGCACCGACTCAAAGCGTAACTGCTAAGACATCTGTCCAGGCTATCCTTGGCCGGCTGGCAGCCATTGTTTTATTTTTTCAGCCTTCAAAGTCATTGTCTGCTTACTACTCAATGATGATTAGGAGGCACAGAGTGCCTACGGTTGACCCAAGCTCGTGGTGTAATCTGACCGAAAAAGTCAAGTCTTGCCAGGTATATCTCCTCACCGAGTATGTGGGACAATAGTTAAGTTGAGTGAGTTTTGCCTGGCTAGTTTGCATAGTTCAAATACTTGAATGCCATCTGCATGTCGATAGCCCCACTAACTTACCTACTCGACCTCATCTTGGGAATTATTTTTTATGCGTCGCTCCTGCTTTGGTATTGAGGCAAGTTTCCCAGCGCCCGTCGCACAGTGCGGCCGATTCCCGAAAAGCTGGCCAAAACTCAAAAAATTAAGTAATTGATTCAAAATTGCTTACTCGGGGGTTGTCGGGGTCGCTGATTACGAATTTGATCTTAAAATTTTGAAAATCCACCCCCTTCCACCCCTATTGGCCACCCCCTCACTTGAAATAGCGTATATTCAAGAACATAATCAAGATGCATGTAAATTTATTTGTTTTCGGGGTCGCAAGGTAGCAAGTGGTAGCAGCTGAATCTTGTTTTATTCAGTAACCATTACTTTTTTGAGTAACCTTTAATAGGTTTCAAAGCAGCATATGACGGCGTTGTATTACTATACAGTTTGAAAACTCAAATTTTATAAGAAAAATTGCAAAAAATGTATCTATGTATTGCTGCAGCTAAAAATTTTGTGTCGAGGTATTGATATGTACTAAAGATTTCTCGTATTTTACTGACCTTCCGAAGATGATTCCATTTGGTTTTGTTCAATTTACTCCATTACAAAATCTTTCAAATGTGTACAACTTTCACTATTCATCGACAGTAACGATGCTCAAACGAAGGCCACGTTGCGACTGAAAATACAGAGGATACTTAGGGTACAGGACGTTGCTATGAACGGTTTTCACTACTCAAGGCATTACTGTAGCCAACCCAAAGACAAAAAAACTCTATCTAGAAACTTTTTTTTTCGACTTTTGGCCAGCTTTTTGGGAATCGGCCGCACTGTGCGTCGTTATTTGCTAGTTTTGAGGTAGATTGTGTAGGTTGAAAACAATTTCAAATGTAGGAACAAGTACTACCATGAACTACAAGTTCTTTGAGTGTTATTTAAAAGGAAAAAAATGATCTAACATCCTTACCAAGTATATCTTATTAGATGCAGAAATATATACAGATTGCGCTCTAAAATTGGTTCTAATTATTTCTAATTCCTGATTGAAAAAAGTAAATGGATAAAAAAAACATTTTGGGCCTACACTCTTACTTCTTTTCACTAGAGATTTTGTGGTCTTCATCGTTTAGCCTCAGCTTAGCTGAATGAACAGCTTTGTTACAGTTCCAGTGACAATTTTGAACTCGAAGAGATACAGAAAAGCTATACCCGCACATATCCATAAGGCTTTAACTAAGTAGTCTAGTTAGGGAAGTTCTAACCAGAAGAAACTTTAAACGAGTTTCGTGCATTTATTTTTTTTTAAGCCCAATTTTTCCTTAATTCTGCGACAACATTTCAAGGGAATCTGAGGAAAAATTACCGATATATACATGCATACGTACATACATATGTATATTTCAACTGAAGAGAAGTTTTGAAATCTCTGCAGCTGCATCAAACTATCTTGTTTATTTTGAACTATCAAAATAAATCTTATTTAAATTTTTTTTTTTGCTTTTAAAAATATGCTTATAAATTATGCACACTTTTGGTTATCTCTAACCTATCAAAGCAAGACAATCTATTAATTGATTACCATTTATTTTAATGAGCTATAAATCGAACCTTTTCTAAACGTTGTAGTTCTCACATTTATGTTACGCAATTTCCAGTAAATCACACGTCATTTAACAACCCATTTAAATTGAGAATAAAAAAAAAAACAACACAGGCAGATTTATATTGAACGGAACTGAAACTGATGAAGAGACTACCTGAAATAATGAGGTGAAAAAAGACAAACAAGCAGGCAGACAAATGCAAATTAGTAAACACTTGAGATGTCAAATGGGCGATAAAAGAGAGAATAAAATCAAAAACAGTGAAGGAGAAGTAGGACTAGAAGTAAAATAGCTGAATATTAGGAAAGAATAGACGGCTGCGAAGGAGATGACGTCAGTGAATACAAGCGGCTTGTACGCTTAGAGCAGCATAGATTAGAAAGGTATTAGTAGTATACTGAACGGTAGTGGAATAACTGCAGTGAAAAGCCAAGCACTTAAAAAATTATTCTAGTATCTGAACTGGTATTTTATGAAAGAAGTCATACTAGTTTGGAAGTGACTAAAATTGTACCAGTTCTAAGATCATAAGTTAAAGGTATATGCAAAACAAATGTTCTTCAATTACTAAAATAAGAACTCTTCATACGATAGAAAACTATGTTAACCGCTTACGCGATTTTGGCAGAGTTTGACAAAGCGGACCAGTCGTTTCTTTCTCGTATTAACCGGCGCCTGTTGGACACACCCAGTGAAGCCAAGTTCTTCTCCACCTAATTTTTCCCACACAGAGAAGGCGTTCTTCCTCCACTGGTACCACCGGTTGGTACTGCATCGAATATTTTCTAAGCCGGAGAATTTGTATCCATTCGGGCTAGTTCGTGAACTGGTTCAGTTCTGATGCAGAGGCGGACTAGTTCGCAAATGGTATGAGACTGATGCATAGGTTCACTAGAATCTTTACAAAAATCTCTAGTAAGCAGCTTTATAACCCAGTAGATTTCCGTATAATAAATAACATGGCTGTAATGGCGCAAAACTTAAATTTTTTTAAAAATGAATTTTTTTTTTTTTGCTAAGGTCTTGTTCATTTGCTCCGCACAAGGAACTATTTATTTTTTAATATACATGGAAGAAAACAACCAACAGCGTCGCAAAAAAAATTGTTAAAAATCAGTGCGATTTTTGAGCCATTTAAGACTTGCACTTTATTATTCCAAAATTCAATGGGTTATAAAACTGCATACTCAAAATTTAAAAAAAGTCTATTTAAGAAGTGGAATATTTAGATGGAAATTTATTGAATTTTATTTTAACTGTACAAAGTTTGAAACTTGGATTTATGTAGTATTTGCGGAAGAATTAAGAATATTTTTACAAAAAGTTATTAAAATTAAATAATATTAAGTTGTCGAACGCACTGTTTCTGCTGTATTTAAATTTCAGTCCTTGACTGTACTTACATATCCGCCGTGCAGCGAGCATTTCGCAAGATCTTGAGCGGCAGAGGCAATGATTGAGGTGAGGCTGGTGGTTTGGAAAAATCATATAATATGTATTTCTATGTATGTATGTATGCGACTGTAACTGTAATTATTATCTATTAAACTCAGATTTTTTTTCAACTTTTTCTCATGCTAATTGCATTTCGAGATATCCATCTCCTGTGCTACCGTTCCAAGTCATTTGCAGGCCGTTGAGTTTTCATGCTGTTTTCAATTCCTCGGAATTCGAGAGCGCAAACCAATTGGAAAACTCTCTTGGGAGACATACAAGCAAGCAAGTAAAATGCATGAAAAAAAAAAAAATTAACAAGAAGCAGCTAGAAAAGCCACAAGTAGCTGTGCGCTATCATTGAAAAATATGCCGCGACCGTTTTATTGACAATACGTGAGCATATGAAGAGCACACACATACACACATACAGATGGGTGTACAAACAAATAAACTAATTTATATGCATACATAATAATATATCGAAATGCATACACGTAAGTATATGTTTTAAGCAGCAGTTGCGGCTGCGCACTGCCACTTATACATACACGAATGTGTGTGTGTATGTGTGAATGTAGTTAGTAGAATCGTGACCAAATGTGAAATACGAGTATGAGCACCAACGTAGTAGAAAAAGTATTGAAGCAGTCAAACACGAAAAGAACAGAGTAACAACAACAACAACCCTTACATATATTTGTGCATACCAACAATGTAACGCATACATTTTTCTGAATGTTTTCCTATGCAATATGGAAAGCAATCCATATTTTGCTTTGGAAAAATGTTGAAAAAAATGTAAAAAAAATAGCATTTCTTGGTGTGTGGCAGTCAAAAGAATTGGTTTACTTCTTGCTGCCGCATTTCAATTAGAATATTTAGATTTTGTTTGATTGTTCAAAGTGATGAATGTGAAATGGAAGGCTTGTTAAGCAACACACAAAGAAGGGTGTACCGAGAAAAATGTCTGTATGTATGTAAGTTTGTAAGAAACAAAAAAAAATCTAAGAACAGAATTATGCAAGTCAATGTATGTATGTATATACATACATAAATAAAGGAAAATGAGAGGAAGATCAAATGCATACATAGACTCATGACATTGGCTTTGAGTTATGTGAATCAGTCAACTAAACTTGAAGTAGATAACTATAGAACTTTCGACAATGTTTTTGGTTTGATTTAATTTTAATCAGTCATTTATGAAATCATAATCCTTTTCCTACTAGTGCCTAATAACTCCAAATTTCAAACTTTGTGCAAATTCAAAACAAAAAATTCAAGAAATTAAAAAAAAAATCCAGACTTTTAAAGAAAATTTTTAGAAAATTCCTTGGTATGCTATTTTATATAAAAAAAATAATGATTGGGCGCAGACTTCTGTTAAGTGTTTGGCCGAGCTCCTCCTGCTATTTGTGGTGTGCGTCTCCATTTTATTTCACAAATGAAAGGACGTACCTTTATTTAAGCCGACTGCGAATGGTAAATGGTTTTTTATGAGAATATTTTTCATGGCAGAAATACGAGGGGTGCCTTGTATATGTCGGGATTTGGCAACCCTGGTGTTGCAATCTGGCAACTGACAGCTGTATCGCAAAGTTTGACATGTTTTGGCTTTTACGTACTCAGAACGTTTTGAAATACCAGCGCTATTTGTGTTGCTTACAGTAACTTAAAAGATTCATCTCGGTCCAAAAATGGAATTAAATCGTGAACATTTTTGTGCGATTATTTTTTTACAACTTTCGACGTGGATTAACTCAGCAACATTGCAGGGATGAACTTAATTCATTTTTTGGCGATGAAGCTTCATCAAGGACCAGTGTTTATCGATGGTATGGTGAATTCAATCGTGGTCGCAGTTCACTCCAAGACGAATTTCGAGAAGGTCGTCCAAAATCAGTTGTTGTTCCGAAAACCATTGATGCTGTACGCGAACTGATATTGCAAGATCGTCCTGTGACTTATTGTGAGATTGAGACAATCTTAGACATTAGTGGGACCAGCATACATTCAATATTGCATAAGCATTTGACTGTCAAAAAAATTTGTTCCCGTTGGATCCCACACAATTTGTCAATCGCTCAAAAAAAGGCTCGTGTCGATTGGTCGAAGGAAGTGCTCAAAAAATACGATCGCGGGGCTTCGAAACACGTCTATGGCATCGTGACAGGTGATGAATCATGGATTTACTCGTGCGAGTATGAGCCCGAAAGTAAACAGCAGTCGACTGTATGGGTGTTTCAAGATGAGCCAAATCCAACAAAAGTTGTTCGCGCACGAAGCACTTCCAAGCAAATGGTCGCCTGTGTTTTCGGAAAAACTGGACATGTCGCAACCGTACCACTAGAACAACGCAGAACAGTAAATTCTGAGTGGTACACAACCATTTGTTTGCCAGTTGTCTTCCAAGAAATTAGGAAAACCAATCGCCAAAGACGGATCACTCTTCACCAGGACAATGCGAGCTCTCACACATGGACTCAAACAACTGCATTTTTGAGTACCCAAAACATCGAATTAATGGGTCATCCGCCGTATAGTCCTGACTTGGCACCGAATGACTTCTTTTTATTCCCGTACGTAAAAAACAAACTGAGAGGTCAACGTTTTTCGACACCTAAAGAAGCGGTTGCGGCATTCAGAATGCATGTTTTGGAGGTACCTCATTCAGAGTGGCAAAAGGGCTTCGACAGTTGGTTCAAACGCATGCAAAAGTGTATAGATCTTCATGGAGAATATTTTGAAAAACAATAAAGTGATTTTCGATGATTAAAATTTGTTTTTGTTCTCTAATCCCGACATATAAAAGGCACCCCTCGTACACTCGAATATTTGCCATTGCCTGACGAGGGGCGATCGCTGATAGAAATAAAATTGTCTATCATTTTGCTGTTTCATGCGCGGGATTCGCACTACGCACTCCCGAATTGAAATCACTCAGCAATCCATTTGGCTACGGCAGCCACCAATGCAAGTTTATAGCGGACCAAATTTTGGTATCGGCAGTATTTTTTAAGAGCTTAAGAACTTAAAATGATAACACAAATCAGAAATATTTTTGGAAAGAATTTTTTTTATTATATTCTGGTAGATAATTTTGTGGCATTTATTTGTTGAATATCCAGCATATGTCTACGAGGTTCATTTCACTCCAATGTACTCGAAAGACTAAGGCCCACTAGTTGAGAACGACGACGAATCGACATTTTAGTGTCTTCTTCACTTCGTGAACTGATTTATTTAATTTTTTTCAAAGTAAATTTCCACAGCCTATAAGCGTTGCTCAGGAGTTATACGTTGATGATGACTTGCCAAGCCTTATTCAAGAGGCCGCTATTGGGTGTTTTCTTTCATATAGCCAATAAAAATATCGAGCATTCTTAATACGAATTTGGCCAAATAAGTATAATTTGGGTTCCTAAGCTCAAGAATTCAAGGTTTATCAGGAAAAGAAATTTGATGATTTAAGAACCATTTTTTGATTTGTCTCAAAAGCTCGATGTGAGGGTTTTACACGAATTGGCATGAAAGAACCGAATGAATGCCTACGATTGTTTGGACTTAGATATATTGGAGGTTTGCACCTCGACCTCATAGTCTTTTCTGCTCTCTGCGATTCTTTGGTGAAATGTACTGAAGCCGATCATCGAAAACGATCTTTTTGAAGTGGATGGTAATTGGCTATAAAAAATTGCCCACATGTGAGAACAACAGATTCAAAGTATCACAGATAAATCAAGTTGAACTGGCCATATAATCGCTAATCCAGGATTAATGAAGGTAATCACCCACTATGAGCTGATCCAAGTGGGCCAAGCATTTAATGCGCAACTCTGCTTTCAACAACTTGAAATAGGATATCTACTATATGGAGTCAAAATTAGAGAAAAGGAAGAATGCTGGTGCTATCAGTAAAAAGCCAGCCCGTATACACTTTTAATGGGGTGCCAGAAGATTTCAGAGCCTGGATGACTTTCTTTGAGATTATTTTACTACATCAATATTTATTAAAAGAGGCTGTGTTATGGGTAATGTTTGGCATTCTAAAATGCTAAAAACGCTAGAGTTCTAGAGACAAAAATTTACTAAAGAAATTAAGAAAAATGATCGGCACGAGCCAGCAAAAGAATTTCCAGGTATTGCTTCTAAGCCTCTACTCCATTTGTTACGGAGCAGCATAGACTTCAGATGCTTGAAAGATCCGCTTAAGTAAATTTTTTTTAAATTGTTTAATATTTTACGCCCCAGCACTGCTAAATCATTACCATTGTGTGAAGTTCACTTACATTTACTTATTTATTTATTTGAGATCGCCTCGTTCGGCCTACGCACAATGCAATGCCACAGCCGCCCAAGCGAAGGCACATTCATAGGCACATTCGCCGCCATCGTTGCTGCACTATATAATTTACATTTTGACAGTTTTGACTGATTTATCGATGCGACAAGACGTGCGTCAGTCGCACATCAACAAGCGGCCCAACCGACCAAACAGTCCGCCAGCCAGTTAGTTATTCAAATCATTCATGCAGCAATGGACGCGCCAGTATGACGCCAACGCCAACGCCAACGCTAATGTCAGCAACTAAACGCCTACAACGCGAATGACACCGCGGTGGAGCAAAGGAATAGTTGTGGCAACAGGGAGGCGTGGCGTACGCGTTTCACAGGACACTCGCAGCTGCAAACGCTGCATGATTTTGCATTTGCTGTTGGTTTTCTATTTGGTTTTGTTTTTCTACTATTTTGCTGTTGTTACTATTTTCGCTATTCTTTTACATATTTTTGCTGCTGTTGTTTTTCCTTGCGCCATCCAAACACGTCTGCGCAATTGTTTTGTCACCAATCGGCAATTCTGCTGCAGCTGCCACTGCCACTGCTCCGGTCCGGTCCGCTCCGGTGCTGTGCTTTCACCATTTTCAGTGTCATTACCTCAGCTACGCAGTCGTTTGCCCCTTTGCTATTGCTATTGTTATTGTTTGCGTTGCATTGCATTTCGGCGCGCATAGCTGCTGTGTCACCAGCCTTGTTTAGTGGAGAATTATTTTGCATTTCCTTGTGTGATGGATTTTTCTTTTTCATTTTTCATTTTCCACTTTGGAGTATTCACTCTTGGCGATCGCCCGCGTTGCATGCAAATTTTCGCTGTTGTTGTTGGCTTTGTGTGTTTCGCAAAACGCATTCGTAGCTCTCGCATTTGCACATTTATGCGCAACAACAAAGGCAATAACAACTGCAATTGCAACAAGTTATGGGCTGCCACTGACATTTGACGTGACAATCGACAGTCGCCGCGCAATGCACGTTACGGAGATGTCAATGTTTTGTCAATGGCTGTGCTATAACTATGTGAGTGTGCATCTGTGTGTGAGTGCGTGAACGTGAGCGTGAGTTTATTATGCTCTGGTTGATTCGTGCGCCGGTATGAGTCATGCAGACAATTCATATCCTGGTTGCGAAATAGAATAATAGATCAATGATAACAGGCGGATAAACGATTGGGAAAACAAAGAAGAGCTCCCAAGATAAATATGCAAATGGGAATAAATATTATATATGAACCCCAAACAAAAAAAAAAAAAAAATATTTAAATACATTCCTTAGATAGTCAGTTGGATACTGGAATATGGAATAATTTAGAGGGTTACCGCGAAAGTCGCTCTGCATACTTAAGGACATTATTATTGAGCCTAGTTTTGATTAATTTGGTTATGTGGCACCTCGACTCTATTAACCTCATAATTTTTGAGAAATTCGACCACAATGAATAATTACAGAAAAAAAGTAAGGATGTGGTAGCCCAAGTTCTTTATTTTAATTGAAAAAAATGCGCTGATTGGTTGGTGGCCGATGCAAAACGAGACGACTCTCAAACTCCATACTAGGGATGTCGCAATGGGTCCGTTGCGTTCGCTTGATAACCTATTGCCCACTTCTGGAAAGTTGCGTTTCGTGTTAACTCAGCGAGCGCTGGATTAGTGCGGCAATGGGTAGGTCGGGGACGCTCAAAGGAACTTCTAAAGCTAGCATAGG
Organism: Anastrepha ludens; assembly: GCF_028408465.1. Lineage (NCBI taxonomy): Eukaryota > Metazoa > Arthropoda > Insecta > Diptera > Tephritidae > Anastrepha > Anastrepha ludens. Next base: position 110,913,135 of record NC_071500.1, on the reverse strand, counting down.
CCGAATTTTCCGTTAGGTATCCATGCCGTGGGATTGCTTTTCTGCAGAAGCCGTTTGGAGGGTGGTGGATCATCTTCTCAGACATCTTGGCTTTCACTTTTTTGCTACACCTGCGGATATATAAATATATGTATATTTGCCTTTTACACTCTTTACTTTGTGTTTGGCACTACCGATGGGTGGATATAGTATGTCTAAATATCACACCTGGTGAATTTCGTCCGTGGCTTAAAGCGGTTAACACATCCAGCCAAAAGCTTTATTTTCCTTTTACCTTGATGTCGAAACGGGGTATTTGCAGTATGCAAGGCTCCTGAATGTGTAATCGTGTGACATGCGAGTGCATTCGGAATGTTTCATTTGTCAGAGAAAATCCGGATTTTTGATTTTTCCTTAGCTTAGGTTCCCTCCATACAAGCCATGGGCTCCTTAATGCTTTTTTGTATAAGAGGCAGCGGCAGGTCTGTGTGTGAGGAATGTGTTTGTAGGTCGCCAAGAGAGAACTGAGTGCATGTCTTCTGCAAATGGTTGATGTATTCAGACATTAGAAATCTTGCGGGTGTGCGGATTAGTTGAACTAAAGGACGGTATGTTGTGAGTGGTGTAATTTCCACCCATTGGAATGTCGAGTTATTAGATCGGTATGCAGGTGACGTAGACGGCAAATGAGTTATTCGGCGTTCAGTTGATTAGCTGGAGCTTGTGTGTGCTGTTGTGGGATTTGGGGTATGGCCACCCGTCCAGAGATTTATCGAAGCTCAAATGGTAGTAGTATTGGCTATGAAGTCTGACCAGAGACTTAAATCTGGTACTACGGTGAGCAGGAGCCTTCGGCTGCCCCCAAGGCGGTGTGCTATCTCCATTGCTCTGGTGCATGGTAATCGATCCTCTACTCACCACCTTAAACGATTCGGGAGTCTACGTACAAGCATATGCGGACGATGTTGCTTGTTTGGTAACAGGCCCTTCGCTTCTGAATATTTTCAGGAAAGTGCAGAAAACTCTGGATCGGATTGACACTTGATGCTGTGCGAATGGGCTATCGGCAAATCCCGCCAAGACTGGTATTGTCCTCTTTACCAGAAGGAGGAAGCTTGATGGACTCGTTCTGCCAAAGCTAAAAGGAGTCACAATCCAGCTATCCAAGGAAATTAAATATCTTGGAGTAATCCTCGATAGTAAGCTCCTATGGAAATCACTCGTTGAAACAAAGGCATCCAAAGCACTGACAGCTTTCTGGCAGTGCATAGGTGTCTTTGGGAAAACGTGGGGTCTCTCTCTAGACGGCTATGAAAATACCCATTATCACCTTTGCATCAGTGGTCTTGATGAGTAGACTCTCTCTAGTGGGAGTCAGGAGGACCTTATCGAGACTACAACGCACTGTGGCCATCTGGTGCACCGGAGCTTTTCCGACTACTTCAGGCCCGGCATTAGATGCTCTGATTGGTTTACCACCACTTGATGCTTTCATCCAAGGAGAGGCCTTCAAGGCCATCTGCAGACTGAAACACAATGGGAACTGGTACGGCCCCTGTCCGGCATTGGAACACAGAGAAGGCATGGACGTCGATCCAACGATTCTCTCCATGCCCCTTGACTCCATGCCATCAAGAGTCGTACTTGAAAAGAGATAGAGTGTTGTGCTACCAGAGGCTCAGTTGTGGGGAGACTCAGAAAATGAGCCCGGCAAACACTGTTTTCGCATTTTTACGGATGGCTCCAGGACCGAGCATGGCTCCGGCTCTGGGGTCTACGTGGAATCCAGCGGGACAAAACTGCACTTGGCTCTTGGAATGCATGCATCTGTGTTTCAAGCGGAGGTGTATGCAGTTCAAGAAGCGATGAACTTTATTGTGGAAAAACGATGGAGAGGCAGATCTATATGCGTCTGCAGTGACAGGCAAGCTGCGCTTATGGCCTTAGACAGCCCTCCAACCACATCAGGGGTAGTCAAGTCCTGTAAATCCAGGCTGAACTATGTCGGTAGACATAATAGCCTGATGCTAACATGGGTCCCGGGACACGTGGGTATCGCGGGTAACGAGACCTCTGACTACTTAGCTAAGATAGGCTCTGAGGCCAACTTCTTTGGCCCAGAGCCCGTTTTGCCACTCCCTTCTGCGGCCATCACAGCCACGGTTAGCAAATGGGTAACTACCATCCACAAGCGAGCTTGGCAGGCTGAGAGAGGCTGCAGATGGACAAAACTGATGTTACCTGTCATGTCCGATCGACTGTCGTAAACCCTTCTGTCATTAAGCAGAGGGGAGTGCAGACGGCTGGTTGGACTGATGACGGGCCACTTTCTGTGGGCAAAGCACATGGGAAGGTTGGGCATCTCAGACAGTGTACTCTGCCCAGCTTGTGAAGAGGAGTATGAGACGGCGGGCCACTTCCTGTGTGTCTGCCCCGCCTTCGCTCGAATAAGGTTTGAGGTCTTTGGTACTGATGTGTTAAGAAGCGACCATCTTGGCTCCTTGGCACCACAAGATTTACTCAGATTTCTTCGGAGATCGGGTAGATTTAAAGAAAATTAAAAGGGAATCCAAGTGTAGTACAATGGGCTCAATTAATGTCTGAGTACTGCACTTGCTAATTGTCCCGACAAAAAAAAAAGCCCTCGGAGCTTGCTCCAACCTGTTTCGGCCCCCCGGGAACTTCATGGTGGTTGTGGTTTAACACCCAATTGCCTTTTTGACTCGATGTGGAGTTGCATTGCAACCGAATGTCGGACCCATAGTACGGCCGAGGTTTAGTTTATCCTCGAGCCCCACCAAGGTGGTTACCGTGTACATTGCACTCTGCCAATTGGTACCGTAAATGCTCTAACCGTTGTGCTTTTGAACACCATGGAGTCGCACTGTCGCTGGAAGATACTCACGTTGAAAACACCGGGTGCTTCCTTTTTACCATTATTTGATTCCTTCCCTCTATTTTCCTCTGCCCCCTATCACAACGGACGAATTTGATTCTTACATTAGCAGCCATTTATCCTAACCTCACCTAAGGGTTTTTATGTAATAGCTGCATCTAAAAAGTCTGGCAGACGCTACTGTCCTTCGGGCATTTGTAAATTGAGTAGATTGATGTGTATGCATGTATATCAGAACTATGTGTAAAATTTGATTTATGTTCATATAGCAACAGCGAAATTAATTCAGAGCGAAAGGAGATTCGTGTGACCTTTTTGACTTAATTTTAGAAATTTTGAAAATTGTATTACGTAAATAATAATATTTAGTTGGTACCCAGTATAGCAAGCAATTAAAGTATGAAATTCAATATTTTTTTTATCAGCTGAGAGAAGGATTCGATTTTATGCGCTTCCCCCCTTTTCTAAGGATAAACATTTCATGGGCAATTTTTGCGCTTGCTTACCACAACAATTAGTCGAGAAGTCTTATATTCCCTCCTTTTCGTAATAGAACTTCACCCTTAAGCAGTTGCTGTCAATTTTTATTAATTTAGTGTGGCATTGTAACTGAACACCGTTCGATTGCTGCGACAAGGCAAGAGACATGCGTAGCGGAACACTTGAGTGGTTAACCCGAACCAAGAAATTATTTTAGTATTTTTGTGCATTTTAGATGAACCTATACATACATACATGCATACATTCATACATACATATATACGTTTCTTGTACTTATATATGATGAATGTCTGCTTTTTTAATTTTTCGGGAATTGCTTGGCTGGTTAAGAAAATAAAACGACTACAAAGGTTGAACAAGGAAACAAGTTTTTGTAGTGGAATACGACAGAGCCTGCGTGGGGGTGTGTGCGTGGGAGTATGAGAATGCACATAGGTACATACTTATACACCCGTCGACAAAGAAGTCCATACACTTCTTCAAGTTTTGAAATACAATTTTCATATAAAATTTTTAAAATATAATTCAATAATTAATTTTTAATAAAACTATATTTCACTCTTTAACAAAATCCGTATGAGTCAAAGTCTAAGACTTTGTATAAAATTTACAAAAATTAATACAACTTTCATGAAAATTTATAATTTTTAAACCGAATTTTCAGAAAACTTTTGAGTAAGCAGTCTTACGGTGCATTAATTTTTGGTTATAATGAAGTGTAAATTTCAATAGGTTCAAAATTGCATTGAGTTTTCACAATTTCTTTTGCTTAAGGTAGTAGTCTGGTCAAATACTCATTTTTTATAAATATTTTTTAGGATTTTTTTTAAGAAAATAAAATGCAATCGATTTGATTTTATAGTATGCTATTATTCACATCAAATAGTATACAAAAACAATTTTTTATACAATTCTTTTGTAGTAGTGTGGCCCCAAAGTTAAAAAAATATAGGTGGATTTTCAACAGGATTTTGGTTCTTCAGGACATTTAAAACTAAAAAGTTAAGCTGATTATTATTATATAGGCTAGTCATTCCGGCAGGTGCTACTTTCGTTTCTTTCAGCCTTAAGTTTCCATACTACAGTCTAATTTCCACCCGAAAAACATACCTTTTTTCAATTTCAATTTCAATTACCATTCGGAATTCACAGTTCGGATTAACGTTATTTCCGTGAAACACCAAAATTAAGAAAAAGATTTTTCTAATAGCGGTCGCCACTCGACAGTCAATGGCAAACCTCCGAGTGTATTTCTGCCATGAAAAAGCTCCCATAAAAAAATATCTGCCGTTCGGAGTCGGCTTGAAACTGTAGGTCCCTCCATTTGTGGAACAACATCATGACGCCCACCACAAATAGGAGGAGGAGCTCGGCCAAACACCCAAAAAGGGTGCACGCGCCAATTATATATATATATATATATGTATATAAAATTAAGTACTAAACAATTTTCTAAAAAATTTCCGATTTCTCAAAAAAATTCTGAATAAAAAATTGGCAATTCCATTCAAAATTTTATAATTTTTTTTTTAATTCCATACAAAGTTTGTAACTTTGATTTATATGTCTTTTGTTAAAGAATAAACTATATTTTTATTGAAAATTTGTTAAAATTAAATTTAAACAATTATATGGTAAAATCTATAAGCAGAAGTGGTGTGTGGGTTTTTTCTCGTTTTTGTTGACGGTTGTATGTAAATGCAACTGATTGGGGTTGCAAATGATGCATATCGTTGCATCGAATATCCAAATTAAATCAAGTCATGCATGAAAATGAAAATAAAAAACAGTAACATTGAAAAATTGTGATCTGGGAAATATAATAAAAATCATAATTGCTAACGCAATGATGAAAAATTGAGCTAAATATGATTGTGTAGAAGAGTAAAGTGCCCTTGGTTTGCCTTATATGAATGCACAAACTTTCATGGTTTGTTTTTATAGAAGTAATAACTTTATGGCGCTAATAAAATTGAGCGACGACAAAGCACTTAAAAAATATAAAGTTGTGTAAATATGCATTTACAGTATTACAAAAGTATGAAACATTAATTACTCAATTTTTTTTTTTCATCAGCTTCCGAACGTCACGCCAGGCGTAGAAAAGGAAAATACCTGCAGAAAAGTAAAAAAAAAATCGGATTTAGGTTATTTCCTCGAAACTGGACTATAGTAAGAAGCTATGGCTGTTGATATTTTAAAATGATGTAAATTAAGCCTCCCTCCAAGCTCGATTCATCAGACAACAGAAGAATCGACCACTCTCTCTCCGTAAAATGTTGGTACCGGAGAGCCCATTCTAAACGCTTTTTCCTATTTTTTCTAAAAGCCACGGCTTCTTTCGGGCTTAGTAGCTGCTCGAGCACTAACGCATTTTCCAATTTCTTCCAACAGGGCAGCTGCAGGCGCAGAAGAGGATTTTTTATGATCCTTTAGAGACTCGCGTAGAAGTTTTCAGTTTTCCTGTACATTAGTGAGGCATTTTCTTTCACTTTTTAATTTAATATGGTGGGATTTTGTCTTCGCAAATCGCTTATTGGCACATCCGACTGCGTCTCGACTGCACCACGAAGATCTCACCAAATTCGCAACCTCAACGTGAGACTTCCTTTCCTCACTTAAAACTTAGGTTCTCACTTCTTGACTCGTAAACAAAGTTGACTTTTTTTTAGACATTTCGATAAGCATAAATCGTTTATATACAGTTGCTAATTTTGCTCAAAAGATTATTCACACATTAGCTAGCAAATTTGAAATGCCAAAATATTTTAAGATACCTTTAAAAATGCAACTTGTTTTCCTTTACACACCAAGTGTGCCATGGCTTTTCCCCTAATATAATTTCTTGTTGTAATCTATGGATAAACTCTCTAGCGATACATTTGCACAAAGCAGTGGTCACTTTGGTAACCATATTTTAAATTATTTTTTTTAGTGGGTTGTCTCATACAATTGGCCATGGCTGTAAGTACAAAAATGCCGGAGAGCAGAGAGTTTAAAAATGTTTTTATGCATAAGTTTTTACAAACCTTTGCAATATATGCCCATTTTACTCCATTCGTAATTATTTCGGCAAATAATGTTTGCCCTTAGTTATTTCAGGCAGCTGTGGAGTTTTAATTTTAGTGACTTTCCTTGAAAATTTTATTGCATAAAAATGAACTCACGACATTTTTGTACAGCAAATTTAATTTCAAAAATTTTAATTGCTTACTGCATAACATTTGTGGTGTATTATGAAAGAAATGCTCAGGGTGCTGCACACTAATGTAAATAATTGCCATTCTACATTTTTGGCTCATATATCTGGTAATTTTGACACCATCAAAAAATAGCGAAAGAGGTCGGAGAACTGGCGGAATCCTTAGTTGTGACCAAATATGGCAAGCAAAATTGTTTCTCAAATATTTTGTACCAGGTATGTAGAATGTCCTTTTGCACTTACTTTCCATCGACTTTTTCGTCATTTCCATCGCAGCTTAAAGTGCAATCAGGTTAAAGGAGATTGGCCTCTGCAGACAATCTCTCAAGGGACATGGTAGCATTTTCGGGCAGTTAACACCGTACTTCTCCGAACTTCGAATAGATTTCTCTATCCGCGACCTAGAGTTTGAGGGTCGTGCTAGAGCAATATTTCCAAATAGGCAGGATTGGATCGAGGGGAAAATCTGCACCGAAGCTTGCACCTCTGTCTTCACTGACGGTTCCAAGATGGAATTGGAACTCGGAGCAGCGCTTTCCTCTAAATCAGCCAGTTATCTATCTCCTTTAAACTGCCGAACACTGCTAGTGTTTTTCAAGCAGAAGTCTCTGCGATCTTGCAGGCATGCAAAATGCTTAAGGAATGCGGGAACGAGGGAGATATTAACATTTTCTCCGATAGTCAAGCCGCGATTAATGCTTTCACGACACCATGGTGCAGAACGAAATTAGTAAAATCATGGGAAGTTGACTGAATTGGCTTTAGAGACCTCCTACCCGGTCATCGGCATCACCTTGACTGTTGTTAAAGGGGAACTGCACACATTATTTCTAAGGAAAGCGCAGAAAAGATGGAGCTCCATTTCTTCATGTGCTATTTCGAAAACTCTTTGGCTCCAATACGACATACGAAGGACTCAGAAAGTTCTTTGGACTCCTCGCCATTCAATTTCCAACTTGTAGCTGTGTTTACCGGTCACTGGATGATCGGCACACACGCGGAAAAGCTAGGGTTACCATTTAACCCCCGTTGCAGAAGCTGTGCGGATCTTTCAGAGAAGGAGACTGTAGAGCAGTTTCTTTGCAAATGTCCGGGTTTGGCAGCTAGAAGACTAAGGGCACTGGAAGCTCCTTTCTTCTTCGACAGCCTATCAACAGCTCTGGTTGGCTGTAGATATCTGCCTGTTGGAGGTCTCATAATGTATCAAAACGGCGCTTTAGTACTACTTGGGGAGTGTCAGGTGCACTTAAACCATTTCACCTACCTACCTACCTTGTACCAAAACCATTTTTTTCTAAAGGCATATTTTATTCTAAAAAAACATTACAAACGCAGAACTCTATACCAAATTTTTCAACATTGAATAAATAACATAAATTTTTTGTTTACTCTTTATTATAAGCAGGTTTAAAAATAAGGCAATTTTCAGAAAAAGTTCTCACAATATTGGATCACTTGGCCTCTCTGCCCTACTATGGAAGATGTACGCATGTACCAGCGACCGCCAGCGGTTTATCGGGGAACCTTATGTTTCTCTCATTCAGCGAACTGTTCAGTATAGACATAGCCTTCGTTCTCATTATTTTTGTTTACGTAGAAGTATATAATATACTTTTGCCCCTGATCCACTATTGCATTATTTAGATATAGCGAGGATATTTTTGGAGTTAATGTTTCCACACAGAGTCTAACCATGAAACGAGTGATAGAATTGAATTGATAATGAACTTAGGATACTAATGAAGGTAGTTGGCCCGATATTGGTTCAGTGCCGCCAAAATGGAGTTTTTGTTGGAAATTGAGTTTCTATGTTTCCTTGCTTTCAGTATAACTTGTTTATTAATACCTTATAATTTTTATGCATAAATACGATGTAAGTGCATACGAAAGAATTAAATGCACTAATTCTACGAACTCTAAATTTTTAAATAAAACAAAGCATGCTTCCAGGCGGTCAATCATACGTACTCTTTAATTCCAAAGATTAATTTGCTACGAAATACGTGACTTGAAATTAATCATTCGCCATTTTCATGACGGCGCCCAATTCAGGTATTTAACCCGTTTAGTCTAATTTCAAGCGCCATTTATGCAGTAAAAAAGGTACAAAGCAGAAGAATAAATACCAACATACCATTGGTGTGTCGTAAAAGCATGCAGTATATATATTTGTTTACTTGTGTGTGCTTGTGTGTATTCGGTGCCAAATTATTTGCAATTATGCAATGTCCTTTCGACTGTGCACACATTCACATACGTATGTATTTTAAATTATATAAGTACAAATTTATGTACGTAAGTATGTGTGTAAGTACTCTAAGAGCAGAGCGTGGAATTCTTCTGCCACAAATTCACCATTCATTACCCTTTCTACACCTGTTGTGGCACGTACGCACGTTTATCAAAATTTTGTTGGCCGTTTTGTTGTTGTTGTTCTTAATTTTATTGCAGCAAGCATGTGTAATTCACGAACACACACGCACACATATACACCACCATAAAGCGGGCTTTCACTCATACTGCCATGCACTCCTTGCGTTCGTCGCTAAAGAAATTTACTTGGGTACTAAAAGGACTCAATGAAAGCGAAAAGACACATAAATTAAGGTGCGCCACCGACAAAGCCAACCAAGCAAACGTACAAATGAGCAAATGAACCGTTGCGTACGTGTGTAATGCACACAAACACACACATAAGCGCATAAGGTGCTTTTTATGTCTCTGCAGCAGCAGCTGTCGTCGTCCTCTTCGTTGTCGTTGTCGCTGTCGTTACCGTTAGCGTCGTCGTCGTCGCACAAATTTCGTGCAATTATCGTGATTACGGGTATTTAATAGGGTGTTGCAGCCGCATTTGTGCTGCACAACAGGTACGTTTGTTGCCAACTCGTAAGACCCGCCATCGCCCTAGCCTTTCTTTGTTCTATTTATTTTGATTTCGAAATTGTCGCATTTCAAGTGGAATTTATGGCGTGCACGAAGGATGCGTGAGAATTTTTTTATTACAGTGAATGCAGGGAAATTAAAGTGCAGAATAAGTTGGGACATTCAACGAAGTTTAGGAGAAAAATGGGAAATAGCATTCTTTTATTTTCTAGTCGGAAACTATTTTGACGCAGTGCTATTTTTCGGCTTCTCTCAAGTTGAGTGCAACCAAAAATCATTCTTTAGAAACGCCGCTCATTGGTATGCTAGTGCTAAGAAATTAATCTTGAAATACTCCAGAAAGTCTGAACAGGAAATTTTGTCTGTTAACAAAAAACTTCCTGAACTTCTCTTGGACACTTCAATATTTAAGTATGCTGTAAAAACTACTTTAAAGTAGGCTTCTTTTCGAATTTCAGTTTTGGTGCAAAACGAAAAATTGTGAAAGGGAAATTAGTAAATGAAATAGAAAACGAGGTTTCAAGACAACCTAACAAAAAAAAGGAAATGTTTAAGGAAAACAATGAAAGTTGTGTTAATGGCAAGAATTTCCTGGAGACAACTGAAAAGCATCGCAACAGAGTGAAAGAAGCGTCAGAGAGTAAAAGCCGAATATTGACAACATTTGAAATGACAAACAACTGAAAAGACGTGTAAGAAAAGGATACTGCTAAGAAGACTGTGCCACCAAAGCAAAAACAAAAACAATGAACATAGAACGCAAGCAACAACAAAAGCTGCTAATAATACTGTGTCACCAAAGTGCATCAATCAACACAACAAACAAATGCAACGCTGTCGGAGAGCAATTGAAGCAAGCGATGCAAGGGTAGATAACGCGACAATGTGGCAATCCACCAATCAGTCAGCACAAACCGCTAATGCATTTATTGAACAACAAACAGCTTGTTGAAAAAAACAGATACTCGAAAATTTGGGAAAAGTGAAAATCATTTAAAGCATTTTCATAATAAACTAATAAAAGCAAATAATGCGCGTTGGCTTTAAAAAGATACAGTTGAAATGCAATCGAATGGGTTTTTACTCTCTGCTGATGGTAATTTCATGTCTCGTTTCTAAATGTAACAAAATTTTGAAAATGAAAAAAAAAAACTACTAAATAAGCAAAGAGGCATACAAATATGGAGGACAAATTGTTCACTTTAATAGTTTTTTCAACTAGTTTTAAAATATATGAAGGCATAATCCTTGATGTGCATTAATTTTAATTGAATTCGTATGTGGAGTGAGAAAATTAACATTAGCCATCTCTGAAGTGGCTGCTGCACTCGTATGCTGAAACAACTTAGGTCCCTGAACGTTACATGAGAGTGCGCTTGGAAATTCAAAACCATTATGCAATGAAGGGTAAGATAATAGAATAATAAACACAATTGTTTTGGAAAATAAATGGAATGAAAAGTAAATAAAAATAAACAAGCCAAATAAGACAAGTCTAAAGGGGTGAGCGATTTTGTGGTTGCCATTGAATCCTTGCCGTGGATACAAAACAGAGTGTGAAATGTTGCTATTAGGTTTTTTAAGCAGATCATCACAGAATATTGCTTGAAATAGAGTACTACCTCAGACAAAACATTGACTTAGACACTTGAGCTGTGATTTTTCGAACTACTATGGACAGCTGCTGGGAAGCCAGCAAATTCACACAACACTGGATGGAGAGTCCAGGACATAGGCAGGCTAAACATTTTATCCTTTGCTGCTAAAGAACACTCAATAGGATCTTAAACCTGGATAGAGAGGGTTGCGAACTCTTACTGGATGCTAAGCATGGTGACAAGAATTCACAAGGTGTGACCAAGATCAGACCGTAAACCGGCTCATTTAAAAGAATCAGCTGATTGGCTGACTTAACAGGGGTCAAGACAGCGGTTTGATCACAAAACAACTGAGATTGTGTTGATATACGAAAAAAAATCAACACAGTCCCGGTTCATGCTGCTTCGTTGCCTTCTGAACAATAACCTATTGAACGAGTGTGTGAATACATGTGCAATGAGCGGGCAGAGTTCTGTGGCCGAGTACCCGGTGACGTGGCAGTCGAAGTTACTCACACAAACCTGATGTTGGTCATTCTAGTCTTCGTTATCATTTCAGTAAACTAGATTTAGTATAAACAGGTGTCTGCCGTTTTTGCGCATGGGATAATGAAAGTCCAGAGCACGTTCTCTGCGAATCGAAAGCGCTCGTAAGACGAAAATCCGTATACCTGAGTGTTCTGACTCTAAATCTATTAGCGACTTGAAGGTGCCTGAGGTGCCAAAACTAGTCAAAATGTTGAGGTGTTCTCATTTTTACGCAGGCTGTGTATCTCTAACATTCTGAATTTTGGGCATTTCCTTGCTCAATAAAATCCGACATTGCAACATTCGCGTAATTGGCGTAATTGGCGCGTACACCCTTTTTGAGTGTTTGGCCGAGCTCCTCTTCCTATTTGTGGCGTGCATCTTGATTTTGTTTCACAAGTGGAGGGTTCTACAGTTTCAAGCCGACTCCGAACGGTACATATTTTTTATGAAGAGCTTTTTCATGGCAGAAATGCGCTCGGAGGTTTGCCATTGTCTGCCTTTCACCAAGATTTGAACCTAAAATCACCTTTAGTCGCTTGAAACACACACAAATTTAACAACATAACTTAGTCCAGATATCACTTAGAGTAGCCCAAACATAAAAATAAAAAAGTTCCATTTAGAAATTTACCTTGCTTTGTGAACGCAGTGCTAAGGTAAACAAATAATTTTCAGATTTTTTCCACAGTAAATCATAAAACAAATCAAGCAGTTAAGCAAAACCATATCCTCTTTCGCCTCCACTCAACAGCAAATAACATAAAAATAACAAAACAAACAACAAAGTTTTCAAAACACTGCCACTTTGAAAAACTAGAAAAAAGAAAAACTATTTGAAGAAAAAGCCAAAAATTTTATGAAAATTGCTAAACAACGCATCCGCCAAGGAGCCATAAAAAAGTTTGTATAGTAGGCAATAAAAATTTTGATAAGATCAGTGCTGGGGCAGAAATGAAATAGGAGAATGCGTTGAAAAATATCAGCGACAATTGAGGTTTGCTTAGAAAATAATGGACGCATAGTAAAGTAGCAGATTGTTGCGCACTTAGAAGAGCAGGAAGCATTTGTGGTGGGAGAAAGGTACTAAAAATGAATGAAAGCAATCAGATACAAAACCCATTTCTCAAAACATCAGAAGGAAGAAATGTTCAGCAAAGGGAATTGAGGATCATCTGTAGCTTCAACACAGACCATGAAAACGTGCAGCACGTCGCTGGTCGACTATAAAAAAGTCGTAACTCAAAATTTTTTGTTTGACGGAAAATGCAAGTGGTAAATTTCAATAAAATTTCATTTAGTATAAGTAGCAAGAAACTTTTGAGGGAAATGTGGGGTTGGGGGAACAATTTTTGACTACTATTTTCAACACGTCTGAGAAATAAATCTAAATGGGCAAAAAGGCGACGCAAACGATGGTTATGTGGCTTCACTTGCACGAGCTGTATTTGATAGGTAAATATGCCAAGAAAATTCACCTTATTTTCCACAGCTTTCCCGTTATGCTATGAAAATTGTTTAGACTGTACTTAAGTTCGTGATAGTCAAGTTTCACAGTACTCGAAGTATTCACTGCCTTGTCGTTCTTACTCCTATCGCTCGCATGCGCTTTGCTGCAATTAATAATAATTTCCGATTGCAACTAATAAATTGTTTATTTAATTTTATGCACCATTATATGAGAAGAGTAAAAACTGATTGGAGGATGAGCTGGTAAAAAGAATACCAAAACAAAAACGATAATTTCCGTAAGTCGAACGCAGTGATAGTTGTTGGAGATGTGCATAAAGATTTTTTGTTTCTGATTTTTTCTTTTTTTGTTGTAGAGAAATCTGTACGCTTTTGCTTTGTAAGCACCTGCAAGCATATATAATCATTAGTAAGTGCAATGCATATACAGTGGAGGATGAAAAAGTTAGGACACATAATGCGTATGCAGTAGAAGCTTACTGCCTTACTGGGTTATATTTATGCATTTTATAGAAATTTTAATTTAGAGTGGGTAATAGGAAAAGAAACCCCTTCCTTCGGGTACTTGAGGTAAGGATAGAAGAATTGGATTTTAGAAGAACTGGTCACCAAATCCCGTGTATATAGCGTTTAACAACTAAACCGCAGACACTTACTAACAGTTTTTGATGATTTGTTTGTATTTAATTAAATTTTATATTTTTTTTATGAAAAATATATTGTTTATTCTCTTGCAGAAACAGAGTTTCAAACTTTGTGCAATTAAAAAAAAAGTACCATGAATTGGGAAAATTTAGTGCATTCACCTACAGAAACCTAACTTCAAACTTTGTAGCATTTAAAAACAAGAAAGAAATTTACATCTTCATTCAAATTATAAAAAAAAAATATTTAGAATTTCAAGACATTTTTGTGTATGCAGCTTTAGAGTCCATACAATTTTGGTAGAACAAAATTAAACTTTGGAGAGACTCGAAAATTGCTTTAATTTTTGAGATTTTGTTTGGCTCACGGGATTGGGTGTTTTCTTCCATATAAACAAAATTTAGAGTATTTAAAATACGGAATCAAATAATTAAAATATTAAAAAATGATCTTTTCGACTGTTTCCAGAGGGAACGAAAAGAAAATTCTTAATAGTGTCGAATTCCTATCAACATAAACTCCAAATAAAGGGGTGGGCTTTTGCTCCTGTTTTTTGGTATGGCAACCGACCCAGTTTAATTAACTTCGCCCAACTCACAAATTGTAGATATCTTTTGTTTTGTTTTTTAAATAAGTATTATGTGTATTTATGTCAAGCATTAACCTTTCTAAATATGAAAAAAAAACATTAAAACTGTCTAAAAAAAACATCGGTGAATCCTTTCAGCCAAAGTTCTATAACTCTCTCAGTTTTCAACTGATTTGCTTGAAATTTAGACACAAAATTACGGAAACGGTAACCTTTTTTGAACAAAAGAAACACAAAAATGGGTTAAAAAATCGAACAACATCGAATTAACATCGAAAAAAGCGAAAAATAATGAGATTTTTTTCCTTCACTTTTTTTTTTGTTTTTTTTTGTCGGGACAACTAGCAGTGCAGCACTCAGACATTAATTAAGTCCATTGTACTACATTTGGACTCTCTTTTAATTTTGTTTAAGTCTACCCGTTCTCCAAAGAAATTTGAGTAGATATTGTGCTGCCAAGGAGCCAAGGTGTTCGCTTCTTAACACATCAGTGCCAAAGACCTCAAACCTGCTTCGAGCGAAGGCGGGGCAGTCGCACAGGAAGTGGTCCGCCGCCTAATACTCCTCTTCACAAGCTGGGCAGAGTACACTGTCTGAGATGCCTACCTTTTCCATGTGCTTTGCCCACTGAAAGTGGCCCGTCATCAGTCTAACCAGCTGTCTGTACTCCCTTCTGCTTAATGACAGGAGGGTTTGCGACAGTCGATCGGACATGACAGGCAATATCAGTTTAGTCCATCTGCAGCCTCTCTCAGCCTGCCAAGCTCGCTCACTTAGTTCATAAACATGTAAATATGAGCAATAAGTGGGATGCGATTAAGTTATCCATTTTTTAGTTCCACTGCTGTAGTTTTACCCAAGCAATACACCGAACTGCCGAGCACCTGACAGCAGTCGCCGTAAATCGGCTGCGGTTGGAGCGTGGCATTGAGGTTTTTCACTTTATTAGTGGCACACGTATGTATGCATGCATGTTTGTTTTTCTTGTTTTTGTTTCATAGTTGCGGCTCATGCATTCGCATCCATTAGCGAATGATTTGTCTTAACACAATTAAGTGAATATGAAAAGAACATCGAAACACTCGTGCAGCCAGAGGGGCGTGAATGCAACGTGCATATATATGTACATAAGATGCAATATATACACACGTGCATACATGCATATTCCATAAAGCCTGTACGTGCCAACAGATTGCCGGTGCGAGTGCACTTGATTCAATGCATACCTTCGCTGCATTTCTTCAACTTCAGTTTTTCCCGCACTTATTATTATTTCTTGATGGTGTTTTGTGGCACGTACCTCCAACATATGCCCCCATAAGAAACATAAATATATGTAGGAGCGCACGTATGTATGTAGGAATGCACGATTGGCTTCAAATTTTGTATGTTTTATGACTATTTCTTAATTTTTTACGATTTTATTTTATGATTTAGTGGAGCTTATTCGGTTATTTCCTTATTTTTTGTTATTTAATATATTTATAATATATATAAACAGATATATGTAGATACTTAAATATTATTTTTTTTCTGTTATTTAGTGGTGTCTTATGAGATTTTCGTATCCACTAATAAAGAATTTATTGAATCTATAGTTGTGATTTGTGATATTTGGCATTATATTTATAATTTTGCTGGCTTATCTGAGTTGATCCTGGCTAAATATTTCTACGTCAACACTACATTTCGGTTTATGATTTAAAAGCAATCACCCCAGTTCCTTATTTACTTCGCCTTTCTCTTTGACACTCCAATACCAGCGCACATTGACTTCAAACAAATCATTTTCTTTACAATTTTTATTGCTTTTCCTCTTTTGGTTTGCTACTTCGCCGTTTCCAATGGTTTTATGAGGTACCTACGTTGATGGATATGTTAATTGATTCTCCATTTCCATTACTTCACTACTCTGGCACTCAAGTACTTGAAGGAAGATAACTTTTGGGATTATTGTTAAAAAAGTTTTTTTTTTTTTTTTTGAAAACAGATGCCCTAATTGAATACCATTTGGATAATTGATTTTCTTATCGGCGTTTAAAGTGCTTCGAAAGCCTTGGCTTTTATGTTGAAGCATTCAACAAAAAACTTTTGAGATCATTACTTCAGAAAGGAATACTAGTTTCGTTAGCTTATTCGATGGATTCTTCGGCGACTTCAATGGCGACGCGTAAGAGTAATATTTATTCCAAAACCAGGAAAAGATGACTATTCCCTAGCAAAAAGTTTTAGACCAATCTGTTTGACATCGTTCATGTTGAAAAGTCTGGAACGAGTGATGGAGAAACATATTCGAGTGGGGGTATTGCCGAGAAGTCCACTTAGTAGAAATCAACACGCTTACCAGAGTGGAAAATCAAGATTGAAGGTGGGCTGGAAGCTGACGAATCCACAATCGTGGACATTGAGGGAGCTTTTGATAATGCCACTCTGAAAGGCTGTTAACCGCTGGTGGGAGCAGTGACGAACAAATCACAGTCAGGGCCAAGCAAGGATGTCCCCAAGGGGGTGTTCTTTTTCCGCTGCTGTGGTGCTTCGTCGTAGACGAGTGGAGATGCAGGAACTCGGTTTTCTCGTCCAAGCATATGCGGACGATGTCTGTGCGCTAACATCGAATAAATCCTTAAGGAGGCTTTGCTCGAAAGTGCAGAGGATTCATGACAAAATCGATGACTGGTGCGTGAGACAAGGTCTTTCCGTTAATCCAAACAAAACAACCATAGTCTTGTTTACGAGAAAACGGAAATTGGATGGACTCAGTCTTCCAACACTGAAAGGTGTGACACTTGGTCTATCCGATGAAGTTAAATATCTAGGAGTAATCTTGGATAAGAAACTGACTTGGGAGACACACGTTTCACTGAAGGTGAATCGTGCATTGGAGATTTTTCAGCAATACCGTAGAGCCTTTGGTAAAACCTGGGGTCTGAAACCTGCTGCGGTCCTATGGATATACACATCACTTATCAGACCAATCATCACTTACCCTTCTGCGGTCTGGTGGCGACGGAGCATGGTTAAGTCCACAATCCGGGAACTATACTGGCTGCAAGGAAGTGTATGTTTATGCATCACCGGTGCCATGAGCACAACCTCTGGTGATGCCGTAAATGCTATGCTTGATTTGCTGGATCTTAAGATACAACAGGAAGCAATAAAAGCAATGTGTAGACGGCGGCCGCCGTAGCCGATGGGTTGGTGCGTGACTACCATTCGGAATTCACAAAGAGAACGTAGGTTCGAATCTCGGTCAAACACCAAAATGAAGAAAAACTTTTTTCTAATAGTGGTCGCCGCTCGGCAGGCAATGGCAAACCTCCGAGTGTATTTCTGCCATGAAAAAGCTCCTCATAAAAATATCTGCCATTCGTAGTCGGCTCGAAACTGTAGGTCCCTCCATTTGTGGAACAACATCAAGACGCACACCACAAATAGGAGGAGGAGCTCGGCCAAACACCAAAAAAAGGGTGTACGCGCCAATTATGTATGTATGTATGTAGACTCCATAAATATGGTTTCTAGCACGAAGATGGAATTTCGGGACACAGAGAATTCTTTAAGTTGCTATCGGAGCAGTATCCACTGTTTTCGGCACCTAAAGATGAACTGATACCCACAGTTTCATTTGGAAGGAAATTTGACGTCAGATTGCTCACGCAATGGAGCAATCCAGAATACATGCAGGGAGGATTGACGGATATTTTCTTTACCGATGGGTCTAAGAATGAAATAGGGTCTGGAGCCGGATGATACTTAAACGATAGTAATAAGTATCACTATGCTATGGAGGAAATGGCAACTGTTTTCCAAACAGAAGTTTTTGACATCCTGAAAGTAGCCGAATGGATAATCGAGAGGAGATGGAGCGGGATACAGATTGGAGTCTTCAGTGACAGTCAGGCTGCACTGAAGGCCCTGGAGAACGCGAAGCAAACCTCAAAAATTGTTCAAGAATGTAAGGAGAAGCTTAATTCTGTCGCAAGACAAAACACTCTTGTACTTATATGGGTTCCGGGACACTCCGGTGTTCAAGGAAACGAAATTGCCGACGAATTGGCCGACCGTCGATCAGCGGTGCCCCCACAGGAGCCAGAGCCAATAATCGGAATCAGTTCCGCAGGAATCAAGAATTGAATCAGCGATTATGTAGGCAATCTACATAAAGAGCGATGGTCCGGTCTAGAATGCTGCAGAACTGCAAAGTGTTTTGTGACAAGTCCAACCAGAAAGCTGTCAAACTTTCTACTAAAACTTAGAAGGAAAGACATTCGGTTGATGGTCGGTATCATTACAGGACACAACCCATGGGGTCAGCATATGACCACCATTGGAATCATCGAGGATCCGGTATGCCTGTCATGCTTGGAGGAGGCGGATAGCACTGAGCACTTTCTCTGTGAGTGTCCTGCCTTTGCTAGAGCACGACTACGAGTATTGGGTTCCGATGTCATGAGAATGAGTAATATTCGTTTTCTAAAACTGGAGGATATTTACAGATTTGCCAAAGAATCTGGAAAATTCTCACAGGACTAACTATCTCTATCTCTGTCTCTATTCCTTCCTATCTCTTCCTCTGATACTTTTCTCCTTCCCTCCTTGACTACCTATCCCCTTTACAGAGCTTTAAATACAATGGGCTTTTTAACCTGAGTGTTTTAGGAGCCACCAAATCTCCTGGTGCTTCTTGGCTCGACCTTTTCAAATTTCAAATTTCATATGGACTTTGAAATCGAATATTTCGGAAAATAAAAAAGCAGTTTTTTCTATAAAATATATGTGTTTTTTTCTATTTTTCAGGAAAATTTTCGGGTTACTCACTTAATGAAGGATTTTTCATGCCTAGATGTCAGTAGTGAATAATTTCTAGACGGCACACTTTTTTATGTCATCTTTGACATTTGTCTAGCATGCATAATTTTACGCAATAGAACAACGCGTTGAAATAATTTAAATTTATTATAAAAATAAAAATAATCTATCTGTAAGAACAACATATCGCCAAATTCGAGATTTCTTTGGTGGAATAATCGTCCGAATGTGTTGCCAGCTCAAAGTTTGGTGGAAAATTAAAAAAATATTAAATTAAATTTTGAAGAAAACATATAATTTTTTTTCCAAAATTTAGATGCCCCTTGTTTTATTTGTTATTTTTTAGAATTTTTTTTCGGGATTAATATTTACATTTGCTTTACAAATTTTGGTGGATTTTTTTTGTGTGATTTTTTTCTTATAAATTTCATTTTTAGCTGAGACTTTTATCAGTAACCCTTGAAAGTTTGTTTGGAAAAAATAAAAGGTTTTTTTTTTTTAATTTAGGTGAACAATTTTTTTCTTATTTTTGTTTTTGTTTTTTTCTTATAAATTTCATTTTTAGCTGAGACTTTTTATCAGTAACACTTGAAAGTTTGTTTGGAATAAATAAAGCGTTTTTTTTTTCAAAATTTTTTTTCTTTGTAATTTTTTTCTTATTTTTGTTTTAGTTTTTTTTTTTGTTTTTAATTAATATTTAAATTGGAATAAGTAAAAACTTGTATATCTTTCCAAACAATTCTTTTATGCACGTTTATTTCATCTTAAAAAATGAAACAAAAAAATTATGAAAATGTTGAAAAGACCCGAAGATATTTGAGTTTTAGAAACTGCTTTCCAAAATTTTCAACCTTGAATAAATCTTAAAATTCTACAAATTGTTTCAAAAACTTCCAGTCTACTTCTTATTATGCTCAGGCCTACAAATAAAATAATATTCAGAAAAATTTAAGATCATGTCCAAAGT
This sequence comes from Anastrepha ludens, assembly GCF_028408465.1. Lineage (NCBI taxonomy): Eukaryota > Metazoa > Arthropoda > Insecta > Diptera > Tephritidae > Anastrepha > Anastrepha ludens. Next base: position 110,893,068 of record NC_071500.1, on the reverse strand, counting down.
ACTTGGATCTCTTGACAGGGAATCGCTCCCGTGCGACTTTTATTTATCGTAGTCACTAAGAGGAAGTCGGCACTCAAGAGAACTCTGCCTGGCGACGTACTGGAAGTTGTTTTTGGAGGTAGATTTTGATTTTTTTAGCTCTAAAAATACTTTTCTTAGACCGCCTTAGGCAAGCTTGCCGCTTTACTTTTCCACAATATGAAAAGTGAACTAGGAAAATATATCGTAGCATTGTCAGCTTAGTCACTTGATGAAATGGCATTTAAAATATCTGAGCCTCTATGAAGTTGAGAATTATGGCAGATTAAAATGATGTTGAAAAGGAAGGCAATTATGAGAGTGTAGGCTGAAAAATTGGCTCAAAGGCTGTAATTAGGGTTACAGGTACTCAAAAAATGTTTAAGTCATTTGGGCACTAAAAAATATTGAAGTGATTTAACACCAGCACTTTTAATTGTTTAGGCTAACTTTAGGTTAATTTTTACGGGCCATTTGCTTTTAAAACCCCAATGCATGCCATAGGAAGTATAATAAGATATTTATTAATAGTCTGAGACTTACGTTTATTTATTTGTGTGCATTTGTTCCTTTGTGGGAGGACTTACCTGAAATGAGAAGAAATTTTGTGTCTTTTTATTCATTATAATTAATTACAATTGATAACAAATTCTAACTGATAGAGTAGTAGCTGATTTTTTTATTTGTATTCTGTTATTAAAAAAAAAAACAAAAAAATACAAATTATTGAGAAATAACTGCGCTGAAAAACTTTAGTAGGGCGTTTCCTGGCATATGAAAAAAAACTCGGGCAAGAAAATGTCCAAGATCGTCAGTAACAAAAAATCTAAAAAATCAACGGGAATTTGCAACAACGTGAAGCTCCCCCTTTATTTAACAAAATTTATTGCACTGTTAAATTGTATACCACAATTTTTTTGGAAAATTCTGGTTAAAAAGTATGAAGTCATGGAAGTTTGTTGAATTTTTCTTTTGAACAAACTTTGAGACTCAAATTTACATGTTTTTTTGTAAGATAATGAAATAAATTTTTATAAAAATATTATTAAAATTAAGTATGTAGCAAATAAATTGTCGAAAATTGTAAATAAGTCCCTTTACTATAGTTACACTGTGGAACAAATTCAGGTTAGCAAAAATTAGGTCCATTCTGAGAGTGGCGGGTGAAAATAGAGGCGAAATTAGAAGACCCGTATCGCGCCGTTTTTTTATGTTAGTTCGAATTTTTTTTAATCGGCCTTCGAAGTTTGCAGTCAAATGCCGATTTTCAGTATATTGTTTCATAAGTACCACAAAAATTTTCGAAATCAATTTTTTCAAAAATTGTAATTGTTGCACAGGTCTCTAGCAATAATTTGGCTTTTACAGATTGAAAAAATATCAATTAGTCGACGAGTTATAGCCAAAAAACCATATAAACAATTTTGCTCCGATTTCGAACTTCGAAGGCCGATTAAAAAAAAATTCGAACTAACATAAAAAAACGGTGTGATATGGGTCTTCTAATTTCGCCTCTATTTTCACCCGCCACTCTCAGAATGGACCTAATTTTTGCTAACCGGAATTTGTTGCACAGTGTTATTTAACGTAGTGCATTATTAGCATACACTTGCATTTATTTGCTACAATTCACAGTTTAACAAATACAGCCGTGAGGTAAGTAAAAAAATTGGTTTTTGAAAATCGGGCATCCCAAATTGTTTTCGCTCTTTTTGTCAACCTTAATTTCCATACAATTTTTGTCATTATTAAATTTTTTTTTTAATCAACGCAAATATCCGTTTTCATTTACCACGAACCTGACATTGATGACCTGATTTTTAGCGAAAAATTCATATTGGCGGAAAAGTGAGCGAAAAAGGAACCAAGCCAAGCCAAACCAAACCAAACAACCTGAAATGATGTTGGCGTCGATGATGTTGACGATGGGTGATTATCAGCGCCGATCATTATTCAAATTTCCGCAAAAATATTTTCATATTCACGCAGTGAATGTGCGACTAAAACACGACTTGACAATTTGACCTCCTTCTTCTTGCCTTCGCGCAGCAAGGCTGGTTGGTTGGGTGTGAGAGAGATTGAGGTTCAGGATCACGGCTGTAGCAGCGAAGCGGGAATGGTGATTATAGGCCAATATTTTGATGCCACCAACAGTTCAGTTAAGTAAATTAGATGCGCGGCAGATGAGCGCAGCGAAAGCGTTAGTGGCAGCAGATGCAGATGCAATAGCAGCAGTGGCATGAAAACAACAAACGCAAGGAGCAAAACAGAATTGAAAATTGTGAGAGAAAAAGTGACTGTGCATTGGCATATTGGTAAAGAAAATAAAAACTTCTTTTTTTTCTTATTAATAAACTTAATATCCATGATGGAGCGCTGACTTCTCAACGAAGCTCGATGCAAAAGTCATGACTGGCGAAATCACTGTGAATTGTTTGCGTGTGTGTGAGTTCGTTCCAAAGAGAGTTTGTTTGGGTATGGTATAATAAGCGACACAAATACATACATTAATAGCTGACATCTTTCCTTTAAATCGTGTGGCAAATGGTCATTTGATATGCTGCCTTCTACTCAACATTTTCAAAAATTTTTTTGCACCATTCGTCGAGGCATATTAATGTAAGTATACACTAAGTGAGTTTGTGTTGTAGCATGTTGCAATATGCAACATTTAATCCAGTAAGCCCCACTTTTGCATACTTTATATGCACTTTCAAAGGTGGTAAGCAGCTGAAAGCATTAAAAACAAAAACAATGAAGCGCGTAATCAACACATCAACGCTAGGCTTACAAATCTGCATGCACACACATAAGCACTCAGCACTCAAAGAGGAAATGGCAAAACGATGATGACATAGTTTAAAAATCAGGGCTAGCAAAGAAATGAAGAGAGAAAGGCTGTGGTAATCAATTTTTGCTTCTGACTTTGAGCTTTTCTTCATCGTAAAAAGTGTTGGCGCATGCGGCGCATGATCGTTTAGAGGGACATTAAAGCTTGACTAGAAGCAAAAACAAAAGAAGGTTGCTGTACAAAGCAACTTAAACAAAGGTAACACTATTTTGTTGCTTACTCATTAAATGTGGCAACTAGCAGACTGAGGGGGCAGCTGATGCTTAAGGGGGCAGATATCTGTAAACGGCCATATTTCCCCTGATTTTCATTTAAATTATTTAAAATGAAGAAGTCAACCTATTTTTTTCAAAATTGGCATACAGTTCATTTATACATTAAAATAATATTCAATTTTTTTTATATTTTAATCATTTTAAATGGCGGATGTATGGTGCACTCAATTCTTCCAGGAAGGTCGAGGCGGAGCTTCTCAATCGGCAGGCATTGCAGCATCGGCGTCTGTAACCTGAATACAAGAAACCAAAACTTTTTTTGGTTATTAATGTCATAATTTCTCTATGAATTAAAAACAAATGGAAAAAAGAAATTCGTGGAATAAAATGCTTAAAAAAATGAATTTTTTGGCGAATTTTCCCACTATTTAATTTTCGAAAACTTTAAATTCACATAGAAAGTAATATCCTTAAAAATATGTGTGCAAAATTTCAGGGAGATCGGTCAATAACTTTTCGATTTATCGTATACGCCAATTCGAAAAATATAGTTTTGAGAAAAACGCGTCTAAAGTCGGCAACGTAACTATACCTCTCCCAGCGCTCGAACGCAAATAATAGAATCGCCACTGTGGGCGATCTATAATATAAGAAATATATTATATTACTTAAATTTATGTTCTAAAAATTTAACATTTTAACATTTTATTTTAATACTAACATTTTATGAAAACATTTTTTTTTCGAAATTAAGTAGAATTTTGTATTGAAGTTTAGAGAAAAATATCAGAAAAGTATGTCTAATATGGCGGCCGCCGTATCCGCATATGGTGCGTGACTACCATTCGGTAGTGCCCAAGTTCGAGACCTAGAGCACGAAAACATAGCTGGCCAACCGGCGAATGTACTTCAGGTCTTCATAAAAAAACATCTTCCGTTCGGAAGTGGCGTAAAACCCCATTTGTGACAAAACATCAAGACGAAGGAGGATCACAAATAGAAGAAAGATCTCGGTCAAGAGGGTGTAAGCGCCAATTATATACGTCTGCACAAACCTAGCGCAGTCATCTGGTTAATTCTGAAAAACTCTGCTAACTTTAAGAGTTTTTTACGAAATTCTTATTACTCAAAAACTGAATGCTTACGAGTCCTCAAAAATCACCCCTTTGAAACAAAAATATTTGTGAAAAATGCGAAATTTATAAAAAATCATTTTTGACAACTTCAAACTTGCACTTAAAAGGAACTAAATTTAAGGAACTATAAAATTGCATTCCATTTAGAAATTGTAATTACATAGAAACTGTGGTATTAAAAAGAAGGCTTTGTAGAGCTTTTCTAAATTTTTCGAACTGAATTTGTATGATTTAGGCAATAAGCTAGGAAAATAATGCGAATTCAAAAAAGAGGAAAAAAGTCAAAACTGAAAAAAATGTTGTTGTGAAGGCTCTGATTGGGGCACATGCCACTTCGTTCCATGCTCTACAGTTTTATTTTACTGCTCATTTTTCACTGCTTTCAAACATTCGACTGCTTTATATTTTATTAAGCTAGGGCCAAGATTTAAATCTTATTTTGTCACCCTTTTATTTCTCAACCAAAGTTAAGACGTCTGGTGCCCTTCGTCAGCAACGTTGGTGATTTATTTTTATTTTTATATTTTCGTTACTTAATTCCTCAGACACTTTCCGGGTTGTTGCTTTGTTGCAACAATACTGCTATTATCGTTACTGCCACACTTTCATGGCCAAGTGCGACAACTAAAAAGTAGGCAATGACTTTCACAGTAATGGGCAAAACTTTTTCTTAATACAAAAATGGTGCAAGGAGAACAAAAAAAACAAGCAAACATTAAAATAATAAAGAACAAAAAAACTACTATTCAATAGTAAAGAACACTAACCAGCACAAAGGCATAGGCCGTCGTAACCAACAAACTTGTGGGCGGAGTAAAAGAGGCGGAAATGTGTAAATCAATAAACTCAAATAACAAAGCGCCTAACTTCGAAATGACAGGAACACAGAGGCATAAAGAACTATGCGCTATAACAACAACCATGCCACCTACACTACAACAACATACACAAAGCATTTCGCTAACCAGCAATTAAATATGCGCAGTCGTGTAGTTGCGTCCGAAGGCATGAAAGCGCCAAGCAGTTGGATCCCAAGCTACCCAAGCAACAAAGTTAACTTTGCAAAAGCAAAAAGAACAACAAAAATATGAGCAACTGTTGTGTATGAAAATATAAAAATACAGAGAACACAAAGCGAGTTATTACTTTTTCTTAAATTTACCCACAAAAGACCTCAACTCCACCAGCACGACACCTTTGACTCGGGATCCTCATCAGTCAACAGCCATTTACTGAGTTTTTCCTTTTTATTTTGTTCGTTTGTTCGTTTATTTATTTATTTTTATTGAACATTTTACAACTTTTCCATTGAAGAACAATAACAACAGCATCACACGTACATACATACATATACATGTAAAAAATCATGATGACCTCCATAAGCCGTCTGGCTTCAGGTAAACTGGTGGTGGTTGCCTGGCGCGCATTGATGATGGGTAGGCTGACGATGATGATGATGATGATGATGATGAGGGCGATGATTATCGTGATCATCATAAAAAACGTGGTCTTGAGAGTGATTGTACAGCCGCATTGGCATTTGTGACGCGCAGGCGCAACGTTCATGACATTGCGCAGCCGTAGAATGGTTGACGTCTGCTTGCCACTAAAATCATATTCGCTTGTACGTCGCTTGGCCCACTCAGTAAGTGATGAGTAAAAAAAACGAAATTTTCGCTACCCAAAAACGCTTATTAACATTGTAATTGCTTTTATTACGGTACTAACGTCGTTTTTGGCATTGCTGTTGTTGTTGCAGTTTTTGTTGTGGGCACATTTGGGTGTCAAAGTCGGTGTCAAATGTGGCAAATGCATTGCACCTGGCTACACTCTTTCATTAGTTCAATAAAATAATGACAACAACAACAACAAACAAGCGAAACATGATTTTGGCTTTAGAAAGTTGCCGGTATTAATAAAACAACAACAAACACAACAGCAATAAGAACAACACAATGTTGCACGTACTACACACATAGCGCGCCTATACTTATACGAAATGTGAGTGGGTGCACGCGGCAGCCAGGCTGTTGCAGTTAGGAAATTTTTATTGAATTTAATTTCCACAAAAAACGTGAGCATCCGCAGCGTCTTCGGCGAAGTCGTGGCAGCGTGTCAGTATGTGCAACCCACATTCGTGGCAGCAGCAGCAATATTGTAACCTGCTTACTTGCAACAAGCTTTTGTGGCCACCGCTGCGAAAGGCATTCGTTGCATATAAACGAAGTTATTTTTTTTTTCTAGCTGTTATATTGTTGTTGCATTGTTATTGCAATATTGTTGCATCTTGCTGGTAAGTAGGTAAATAGCGCTTTAGGTCTCTGCTGTGGCATGCACCTGATGAGAATGTTTAAAAACTTTCGTTGCATGGGTGTACATGTAGGTGAAGCCATATGTTGCGTGTTCAATACGATAGGAAGCGAGCAGCTTCACGTGTAGCTCTGTGGGTGCATATGAATTAGTGGCAAAGGTTATTATGCCAAATGATAAACATTTATGTGCCCATGTGCCACCTTAGAATTGCTGTTGCAAGGCAACGAAACACTCAAGTAAACAATTTTGGTGTTGCTAAAGGCGCGACGAAGGATGAAGTGGCTTTTAGGTAAACATTTTTAATAAAATTCTTATTAAAAGAGATAGTAAGCCAGCGCCAAGAAACTTCATCTTAGAATAATTGTTTGACTTGAGAGTGTTTTAAATATTCAATTTGATTATGAAGCAGAAACTGCTACGAGTACCATTAAAAGTGGTTTCACGCGCGACTACTCAGTTGGTCGCTGATTTGTTACGTACTGAATAGAAGTGAAAAAGAAAATATGAATCAAAAATGACAAACCTGTTGACATTCGTCAGACCATGGCAAACTTCTCAGTGCCATAAAAAAGTTTTCCCATAAAAACTGTCTGCTGTTCAGAGACATCCTAAACCTGCAAGGGTTTCTATTGGGAATATTGCAGATCAATTTGACTTCTATGTATATGTAATAGCTACAAACTGTAATTTAATCTGCTGAGAACTAAGTATAGTTTAACTTGCAGAATATACCTATAAGTCTCCGTTAAACACTGAGTCACTTCTGGCAGATATTCTTCTCACAACTGTCTTATGTCTACAAAAATCTTATGTCGAACTATGTACCTGACGAACAAATTACCAATAGTCTACTGACTCGTTGTATTCTCGTATAAAATCGTATGTTAGCCTTTTGAGAGCCTTGTTAAGTTCCGGACTCTTCGTTCAGCGAGAATTGGCGAAAGCAAACATGATTCTTTATTTCACTGAATACCAGCTGATTCCTTATTTCACTGAATATCAAAATGTCACGGCTCTCAGAACAACTTGCCGGAACCACTGAGGAAGAGACTGTAGGGATCTTCAAGAGGTTGTTATTACTCGGCCTAAGGACTCTGATCACAGCCTAGCTATCTCCAATGAGTATAAGTTTTCGAGGAGCGAGTGCCAATTTGCTAATCCACTTACTTGCCCTGTCAATTGCATACATTTTATATAGAAAAATATTGCACCAGTGTGATAATCTGTAAGCTTCTGTCAGTGAAATTTCCTGGAACAAAATGTCAGATTCTGTTCTGGATTGTTCTAAAAATATTGCCGTAATAGCAAAAATTGTCTGACTTGAGGCAGATATGATGAGAAATTCAAGTTTGTTCCTAAATGAGTGGTTCAATTAACCCCATGTGCGTAACTTCTTTTCCGTAGTGTCCGAGCTCGAAGGCTAATAAAAATAGTAACCGCCTCTTGGCAGGCAATGACAAACCTCCGCGTGTATTTCAGGCACTTAAGTCGCCTATAAAAATCTCTTTGCCATTGAGAGGCGGCATAAAGTTGTAAGTTCTACTTTGTGAACAACATCAAAGGACATTCCACAAATTGAAGGAAGAGCTTGGTTAGATGTGGAACAAAAGATGTAGGGGACAATTATATATATACTAGCAACCCGCCCAGCTTCGCACGGGTATAAAATAGATACCCTATATCACTCACTGAAAAAATGATTAAAATCGATCCAGTAGTTTTGGCTTATTCATTATTGCCCGTGGCCCGCACGCGTTAAATTTGGAGTAAAACAATTCCCCTTTCTTTATAGCATGAAGATTTCCTGCTATCTTTGGGATATCTAAATTCATACCCTACATTTTTGCATATTAACTTTTTGCATTTTTACATATGTATTTATTTTATTTTTACAACAATTACTATATTACAGAATGTCTTTATATACAACGTTCATAGCCTTCTTGTCATTAGACAATACAAACATGTTTTCTCTAGAGGTTACTCTTGAAAGAGCGACATACAGTTGGCCATGTGAAAAACAGTCAACACTCAAATCTAAGCCTGCAACGTTGAAGATTTGACCATGAGATTTATTAATGGTCATTGCAAAAGATGTCTTTACCGGAAATTGTAAGCGTTTAAATTGGAATGGTAGATCCGATGGTATCAGAGGGATTCGGGGAATCAATACATCTTCTCCGGTACCACATCCTGTGAGTATTGTGCACTCTATTATGAAAGTTTTCAGTGATTTTACCAGCAAACGCGTGCCATTGCAAAGTTTAGGTGGACTTAGGTTTCTTAATAAAATAACAGGACAACCTATTTTCAGCTCCATTTTGCGAGGAGGGAGTCCAGACGGGTTCAACGAATTTAGAAATTCTGTAGGAAAATGAACAGCTTCTTCCAAATCGAGAACAGTATCGACCGAGTAGTATATTTTCGTCGGCGCATCAATCTTTGAAATAATCAAGTTATTTACTTTATCTACTTGTTCGTTAGTTGGTGACAGAATAGCTCTTTCTTTGAACCAAGATATTGTCTTATAACTTATGTTTTCAATGTCTGGATAAGCTCTTGGATGTTGTCTATCAAAACACAAAGGTTTTCTAGGTTAATCCTTCCCTCACTTTGTGTTAATTCTCCATTGCCAACTTTAAGCAGTATCTCTGGAAATAGCCTGTTCTCACGTGAAGATGACGAAATCCTCATATTAGTTTTAAGCTCCAATTTATTGACATACGACTAAAGGTGGGATTTTTTTAGCGAAGCATTTATTTCGTTCCTCGAGTCACAACTGGTAGGATTTGACGGAAATCTCCTGAGAACAGAATTGTACATCCACCCATAGGTGCATTTTTGTTGCGCAAATCGCGTGTTGTCCTATCCAGTGCTTCCAAAGACGTCTTGTTTGACATGGTAGCTTCGTCCCAGACTATTAATGAGCAGTCACGCATCAATTTTCCTGTATTGCTCTGTCTAGAAACACTACAGACGCTGTTATCATCATCGGTGGCGATTTTCAGCGGGTGCTTCATTGTAGAGTGTGTGGTTCGGCCTCTTTCCAAAAGACTCTTTCCAAAAGAGTAGCGGCAATGCCGGATGACGCAACAGCTAACGCAATTTTTCCGGTAGATCTCAATTACTAATTACTGTTGTAATATCTTGAAAAATATGGTTTTTAATTATATGCCGTAAAGAGCCATATACATAGATCTATATGAAAACAACAATGTATTTAAGGTATTTAATTGGATAAGGATTAATGTTGTACCCATTTGTTGAAATCGCTTCGAAAATAAGCTATTAGTTGTCGTAAAAAGTAAATGACAAAAAATGTTATTGTGTGGAATTGATAGCAAACTAAACGCGCTCCGAATCAATAAAAACTATTCAAAAACTGTATTTTAATTATGTGCGATTTACTAATATAGAACCTGAAAATAGCGTTTTATTTCGCTGTAAAATTGTATGTACATATAATTACATGGAATTCAGTACATACATAGATACATATGTACATACGTCCGAAATGAAATAATGCGAGCGATTCGTAAATACATACATACATACGTCACCATACGATGTAATTCAACATTAATGGGGTGTGGTGAGATTATCGCTTAACGCCTGTTGCTTCATTCGGTTGACAGCGAACACACACACAAACAGCTTTTTTTGGAAAAAGAGCTGCTTTTGTTTAAACAATTTTGGTTAAATAACAAATAAATCAATTTTTTTTTTTGATGCAGAACGAAAGTAAATATTTCAAAGTTAAACTTCAAGAAAGGTTCATTTTAATTGGTTGATTCGTTTATGATTTATGGCCGTGAAAACAAAAAAATTATGTTTTTTTGCCACATTTTGACCGATTGCCACGCCCCCTTTATATATTTCTTCACATTATATAGATATAAACCTTCCTCTTCAATCAATCTATCTTTGAAAAAAAAACCGCATCAAAATCCGTTGCGTAGTTTTAAAGATTTAAGCGTATAAGGGGACATAGGGACAGAAAAAGCGACTTTGTTTTATAATATGTAGTGATATATATACATATATTAGGGCGGGTGGATTTAAAAATCGCTCATTGCTCTGTGAAAATCGTATTCTAGGGATCAAAATAAGAAATGTTTCCGAAGGAACCATACCTCTAAAACGAATTCTGATGTCCCCCAATTTGGGTCGAACGAAAAATCCCATTTAAAGTGCTCCAATCGACTCCAAATGTATGACCGACCCCCACTAACTTTGGACGGCCGATCCACCCATGCCAGTGGCACACTCCCTGGAACTCCCCTGGGGGGTCCCCATACAATCATTTCAAAACATCACCATTTTTGGTCTTTATATGGAAAAATCAGCTAAATGGCTATGTTTTTTATTTATTTTTATTTATTTATAATAATATCTATTTTTTCTCTTAAGAAATTTATTTAGTCAGAACATATGCAAATGAAAAAATTAATTTAAGTGAGTTATAGAAAAGAAGCTAAAAAGTTCGACCCAAATTGGGAGACATCAGAATTAGTTTTAGAGGTATGGTTCCTTCGGCGAAGTTTCTTATTTTGATCCCTAGAATATGATTTTCACAGAGCAATGGGCGATTTTTTTGCCTCCCCACAAATCGACCCGGCCTAATATATATATGTATATATATACATTCTGTCTGGGTGCATTTTGTCTAAGATTTTATTTCCAGCTTTATTGAAGCAAATTTTCAAATGTAACCTTTGATGTCTTTCGTTAGGTTTAGTGTAAATCGCGGGCTGATAAGCTATATTTTTGCGCTGAAAACTTTTTAAAAGTTTATCGTGAAATCTTTTACGAAATCTGCAGAACTTCTCCTTTCGATAACTCATACGCGCTGCGGTGCTCATCTGTGTACCCAGAAAGAGAAACTGTTAGTCACTTTCTCTACACCTCACTTTCAGATTTTGACCAAGAAAGTGCTACGGAGGATTTTCATACAGTGCCTTTTTGAGTTATAAAAAATAAATCTTACACATTTTCTTCCATCAACTCCGCTTTTTAGTACAAAAAATAATAAAAACTAATAAACTCTTTTCGCCATTTTCTCTATACAGAATGAGCTAAAATTGAAATCCGCTTAAAATGTCATTGAATTTGACCGCGACAAATTTTTGCTATTGCTGTTAAGAAAGTAACTTTTGTTGTTATTGCACTGCTGTTTATTGTCATTTGGATATTTGCGGAGGACATTTGTATTTAGCTGAGATACCACAATGTTGTAGTTATAGTTGTTGTTGCTGCTGCAATTGTGTTTATTGTGTTTTACAGCTTTTATTGTTGGCTTACAGCATTCACTGTTGCTGCTCTTGTTGCTGTTCCTCACAACTATTATATCCCAGCCCCCCTCTTTTCCAGCTGGAAGCGCTGATTTTCCTTCGTAGCCCTTCTTTGCTTTCGCTTATACTTTCTTCGTGAAATTATGCGTCACTGCTGTTACCCCAAATGCGGCAGCAATAAAAAGGAGGCTAACGTCTTTAATATCTTTACTGTTGTTGTATTGATGTTGCTGTTGCTTTTGTGGTTAGCCGAAATGGTCAACAACTGCAAGGCCAAGAAAATGCTGGAAATGCAGAACCGAATAAGCGGAAAATGTCGATTGGTTTTCGTTGGCATTGTTGTTGCTTCGATATGCTTATTTTGCACTGCAGAATTTTTGAGATTTTTTGCCTACAGCTGTGCATGTGCTTGTGCAGAGAAGATTTATAAATAAAAAGTTATCATGATTTCCTTTTCGCTAAACCGATTTCTTTTCTACAACTTCTTCTCACCCATTTTCTTGCAATTTTATTTTTATTTTGATGCTATTTGCACTTATCCTCTACTTCTTCTTTTTGGTCGATTGCAAACCCAATTTAAATCAAATCTGTGGGAAGTCAGTAAAAGAACTGTGAAGTAAAACTGAAGAGAAAAACGTAAGCCAAGTTTTTCAGTTTTCAAGACGAGGAAATGACAACTTTTCTTTAAATGTGGCACCCCATTTTGATAGCAGCAGCAACATCTTTTGCATCTGCAGCAACGCCAGCTCCACATCAAACTTACAGATTGTCAATTTGTGTCTGTCGTGCAATTTGAAATGTGCTGACTGAAAAGGAAAAACTATAACAAATTTGAAAAAGAAAACAAAAAAATAAAAACAAAACAGACTGGCGCCACAATAAGAAAAAACAAACCAAAGTAGAAGAAACTCGAAACACTTGAAATATTAACAGTACAGAGAAAATGGGAATATGATGCGCATGATTTGTTGCCGATTTCTAGGCGCAAGGCAATGGTACTATGATTTTCATGTTAAATCTAGTATTTAAATTTGTAATTTTGCAAGGACGCGTACTGGTAGTCATGGAATATTTGTGATCCAATAATTAATGGAGGACGAGTAATTTTAGACCATTGCCTGAAAATTAACTACAATAACTCTGGAAGAAAGGAAAAGTAGGGCTTGTTGGAAAGCGCAGCGCAAAGCATGGAATGATAATGAGAAGCTGACTGAAAACATTGTTGAACGGCTTCCATAATACTATATATATGACTAACTATAGAATAGGGGCTTATACACAAGCCTTGACAATTGATTAGTTCCTCATTTAATTTTAACAATCCTTTTTAATGAAAATATATTTCAATTTCCTATAAAAACCATATAAAGCCATATTTCGATCATTAGAATTTTCAGAAAAATTTTCAGTACTGCAGTTTTATAGCCTATTATAATAAGGCTCAAGCGAGAACTCCGAATTCGCAGTGCTTCACAACGGCAACATCAGCGACCCATTCACCACCAACACAGGAGTAAGACAGGGTTGCCCCATTTCACCCCTTCTCTTCACCATCGTCCTAGACGTCGTCATGAGCGAATTGATCCTGCGCAAAAGAGTCATCGTGTGGAGTTTCATCAGATATCTTCAGAACCTGAACTTCGCCGATTATATCTGACTTCTCTCTCAAAGTCGTCACTACTCACGCTGGCACGCACTGTCGGACTGGAGGTCAAAATAGCCAAGACGAATGCTATAAGAGTTAACCACAATAAAGCAAGACACAGGGTGGTTGACGGCTGCCCAGTGGAATTTGTCGAAAGCTTTTGCTACTTCGGTTGCTCTATGAAGACTGACGGCGGAGCAGATGAGGATACCAACTGCAGGTTGAACAAAGCAGGGGCGGCGTTTTGGCGCTCTAAACGGCAAATATTCAGCCCATGTGTGAATTATGTAATGTTGTACGAAAGTGAAACATGGCTGGTCTCCAACATCATCACACAGAGGTTACAATCTTTCGTCAACAAATGCCTCCGCATCATCTGTAGAATATTCTGGTCGAGCGCCATCAACAACGAAGCGCTGTGGAGATCAACGAATAAGGAACCCATCCTTTGGAAATCGAACGGTTGGAAAATTACCAGATAGCACCGCGTGTATGACGGAAAAGCCTTGTCGAGGTCGTATGCTCCCGAGCGGAGTGAATAGGGATATAAAAAAAAGAGGTTGTCTGCAAAGTCGGTTTACTGACGATAGTTTAACGTGACAACGTCATAAGAAAATACTGTTGGAATGGTTGCATTTTTCAAAAGAAAATTTTAGTTTTATTTGTTTGATAGATATTTTGTATGGATATAGAGGAAGTAAATGGAATCGCAATGGAATTGATCAAGTTACGTTTACACAAACGTGAAAAATTATGAAACATTTATCAAACTCATGAAAGATATCTTCAATTTCGATTGTGCATCAGACGTTATTAAGTCAACAACACTAAGAGGCTCCATCATCGATTTGCCTTTTTCAAGACACTTTACACTCGAAACACTCCCTTTCATTTCCTACTTTTTCTATCATCGTCCTATTCTCAACAAAGAAATGGTTCATTACCATGCACACAGGAAGAAGGCATATGCAAATACAAGTATGTGAATTTATATACCTACATATGCGCATTTACATACATATATACGCTCACTTAAGTAGGAGAGAGCGAGATGTCGAACGTTGCCGAACGCGGGGGCCGATTGTGCTCTTTGCCGTTCGTTCCGCGCTTTCGCTTGCAGTTCATGCAAGGTATAGACCATGAGCAAGATAACGACATATTTTTTCGTGCGTGCAAGCGGCTACATCGAATTATAAGACGATATCACGTCAAAAGTCTTAGCATACGAGAAAAATTATTATTTAGCAAAGTCTAGTTTCTTTGTTAGGAGGAATCACTGATAAATTTGAGACTATCTAAGTCAATCAAAAGTTTATTTTGTGGAAGCGTAAAATTCAATCTTAAAAATTATGGGGCGTAAGACTTACTGTTCTTTTCTGAACTATCAATCAGGCGTTAAAACGATATAAAAAGAGGAATGCAAATGAAGAAGTAATTTTCTTATTTTATCGTTAGCAGCAGTGAACGATTGAAACCCCTCACAGAAAACTACACTATACAGCAAAATCGAACTTTTTTCATAATAAAAAGGTTTATTCAACGAGTATTCCGCGTAGTAAAGGGGGCTAAGGAGAAATATCTGTTACGTACCATTTTTAAAATTTACGTCTGAATTTTTTAGGGGAATTAAGTTTACGAAAACGGTGTTCAAACATTTGGGTAGTTTTCGTCCGTTTAAAGAAAAATAGTTTGAGGGCAGAATTTGCAAACAGAAAAATTAACTGAAAGCAGAATTTGCAAAATTTTTTTTTTAACATATTAACTCTCCACTTCTGCTAATATGGGCCATTTCCGTCTCTTTCAAGGCTTAAAATATATTTAAAAAAATATATATTTCGTCACTTATCTCTATGTACATATACCGACGTTAAATTCTAGGCACTAAATATCTGGATTTATTTCTATGCTGTTCCATGGCTGCCATAAACAAAGTTACATTGCATGGAAAGTAAAATTTGCGGTTTTCAAATCCAATATTTTTTAAATTTATTATACCCACACATAACTCAAGCAGCAATAAATCATACAAATTTTACGCTCACGCAACTGCAGATACTTTGTAATAATCTTCAACAGTGCTGCGTCTACAATATTTCTAGCAACTTTATTGACGCCACAGTTAACGGCAGGGCAGTGCTTTTTACGCAACTGTTGCAAGAATGGGCTGCGTGTATACAACCTGCCTGCTGCCACTGATCTTGGCGCTGATCTTAGCGATCTTCCCGTCGATATTGCTTGGCGTGTTGTGTAGTTTATGCAATTGCGGCTACCGCCCGCTGCTGCTTTGGCTGCTTGGGATGTTTAGCGTAGCGGCAGCCAAACAGAAATGTGTGTGACGGAGTGGTGGAGCGCAAGGTGATTAAAAGCAGGAAAGTGAGTGCAGTGCGTGAGTTTGGCTGGTGGTATTTCTGCACTGCTGGCGGCGGGTGTAGTTTTGACTTCCGCAGCCACATAATTTTGGTTTTGCGGGATTTCAATTACCGCAAATTTGCGTGTTGCCAGCGCGTTGAAGATGACTGCGGGAGATCTTTGCGCAGGCTTCTTCGAGGGGAAATAATGCGTTAGAACGCTACAATGTAATAATTTTGTATATAAATTATGGAGAATGGGCTATAGCATAACGTTTTAGGGATGTGGCAGATACGCTTAAACTTAATATGGGCAAATGCCATTAGGCGAATAGTTCCCAGAAAGTAGTTTTAAACACTGCTGGATGTGTATAACCTTACTTCCTCAGTAGAATACCTATCAGTTTATGAATTTTTTGCGCAGTTGTTATTGCAATTCTATAATTCGTAGGTTAGATGGCACTTACTCATGTGGTTGAGATACTACAGAAGGTCTTTGCTGCTGGTTTCATATTCATTATACAGCTGTGGTCGCATTTTGTTTGATACTCGCCGTCACTGAAATGCATAAGGCCGACCAAAGAACTTCCACAGAATCCTTCCCTCAAACTGCTGCATGTCTTCTCTTTCTCAAGAGTTAAAACAAAAGAGTTGAAAACACAAATAAACACGTGAGCTATTTCTGGCGCTCGGGCCTTTCAACTCAAGCGACCCGAAGTCGAAAAAGGTAAGAAGCTTAATCGTAGAGTGCATAGAAATGGCTGAAGAGATTCATATTTCACACTCAATCGAGTTCAGCCTTTTTAATGAATAATTAGATGTCCGATACCAAATCTCTCTGAACTAATTATTCTCTAATAAACAAATTCTGACATTTTGAATACAAATTAATGTTGCACAAACCAGACAAAACTTTCATTGCAGTTAACTTCGATATAAAGAAAACTATTTTAAGCAGCTTTTACGCAGCCCATAACTGAGGCTCAATCAAACTATTTTGTAGCCAAAGAAATCGGCTTAGACAAATGCAGCTTAATATTCAGAACTTTAGAGGTCCAGTGCGTACTTTTTTCACTCCACTCTCTGCTCACTGTGCCTTAACTGCAGTGCATTAGAGAGGCTTAAAAGTGATTTTCTTTTCGATTTATTTGTACGTTTGCGTTTTGTTTTGGAACTTAATACTTTAGCACCTTAAAAGCTAACGCATCGGAGGCGTTGAAAGCATAATAAACCAAAACAAAAAGCCAAATAAAAAAGCAAATTTCGAAGTCAAAATAGAATAGAGAAAACATAACAAAGTGCAAAATGCACAACCGAGTCTCAAATATCATCTTCAAACAGCAATAAAAGCTGGCTTACACCGTAGCGTCTTTCATTAATCTGCCTCCCGCGTCATTTCACACTCTCTCCTGCACGCTTCCTCCCACTCCACCTGGTTATCGATTAGCACTTTCCGCAGACATTTACCACACAGCCCGCGGCAGTCAAAGGCTTATGATGAAGTTTAATGTTCATTGCCAAGGATTTTCAACACATTATTTGCTTTTATGGAGTCCCCCTTGCCACTGCAATCCTTTTTGTTCTTGGCACGCCTCGTGATTATTGCTATTAAGTATTATTTTTGTAGCGATTGCCAATGGCGTTTAAATCCAATTTTAATCCAAACACAAAGTTTGTCACCTCGGCTATTGTCGCTTCGTTACTACACAGACACACACAACCGCAGTTGCGCACTCCAGGTTGCTGCTTAGCTTGCCTCGCCAGCGGATCGCCTGTTCGTAGAGTTTGATTGTGTTCGGACATTTGCTCCTAAGCGCCTTTGCCACACATTAAATGCGCTTTGCAGAGTTAATAAAATTTTAACCACAACGCAATTTTACGAGTATATTTGCTGTGCTAGGCGCTTCATCAGTGCTGCGCTTGGTTGGCAGCAGCAGCAATGAAGCGTTTTCGTTGTGTCTTATTTACGCTTCATTACTCACCGATGTTGTCTTTTTCTTTTATTCTTTTTATTTTTTATTTACTTCTTTTTTATTTTTCTGTTGTTGTAAGTTTTTCCGTTTGTGGCCTTTAAAGCCGCTATCATATTCATTGCCAGTCTTCGGATTTATTCAATACTACCAAAATTATTTTAAAATCCACTATAAAATTTTTATGCCTTCTGCAATTTGCTTGCTCTCCACCCTTTAGCCTGCCACTCAGCGCCGTACGCCTGCGAGACTATCAACGGAAATGCTTTTAAACCGCAACGCTGTGCGACTCATCAAAAGTGGATTGTTGTTGCTGCTGTGATAACTCGCGCTAGCCTTCGTCAATGTCGCCACCTTCTCTCCAAAGTTTTATGCGTTTCTTTTGGTTTTTTTAGCTTCCGCCTTGTAGTTCCCTCTACACCTTTTACGCGGCTCCAGTCATGTGTCATTTAGGCTTAGCCAGTATTTTTGTTATAAACAGTTTCGTATAGCTTACAATACATATTTATATACAAACACAATTTATTATATCTGGTACATTTTTTATTTCTACTTTTCTTATCATCATTAGTATGCCGCTCGGGTTCCTCGTTGTTTGTGCCGTAATCGGTCTTTTCTTGCATATAAATAAATCTGATCGACAATTCCCTGCATTTCAGCTCCGTTTACTTGAATGTGCTTTGTTGTTGTTTCTTTTTTTTTTTTGTAGAAGCAACTGATTACCAACATTCAACGATTTTGTGGTTGAATAGGGTTTTCCAACAAGGGTTAGTCGATGCTAAAATGGAATAAACTCCGCTGAATTTGAGCTGTCGGCTGGGTTGTACTGCCTTTAAGAGTATAAAGCTAATTCCGGCTTATTAGTATAGACTTGAAACTTCCGAAAATTTTACAAGAAGACGTTTTGCGGAGACAAATTGCACCATATCGGACAATTCACGTCACCCCCGCGAGATAAAGCCAAAAGGTTCACCACGAGAGAAAGCCAAAATCGTCCACGTCGATAATTCAGACTAATACATATTAGTTATCATCGAACTGTAGAGTTCGCTTTTGCCATAGATGGCTTCACAAACGGGTTTTCAAAGAAAATACAGATCAGTAAAGCCAATCAGTTAACCCAAAGTCTCAATCAAATATTTATTTTTCTACTATAATTTTTCCCAATTGCGACTATTTTTGGGTTAAGATAGATATTCTTCCAAAAATGTGACTCACCAATAATTTCAGGTTTTGAAGAAAACCGGGCTCCGCTTTTAAACCCCCCGAAGCACAATAGCGAACAAATAGTGTTATTTTGGTCATAAGTTTCACTTTCCTGGCCCTATTGGATACAGGCCGAATTCCGATCCGAGATCACACAAGTTAAAGCCGGTCTGTAAAGACCGAGTTCTTGATAATGACGAGTACTCAAGCAATACCTTACATACAGTGGCAATGTTATCATTTCTTCCACGTAATGAAGTTTACTGATTGTTTACCGGTGGGACACAAAAGATCTTTTAGGTCGAAGTGTCGGCCATTGCGTACACTACAGATTATAAAATTATTATTTAACCAGTCGGTAGTCTACAGTTCTGTCCCCAAATGTTGAAGGGTCGTCTTTGAATGGCTATGACATCTATCGTTAAGTGCTCTTGCTGTAACTTTCAAGATGATTTGGCCCCATTGGGTGAATTTTTTTTGTTTTTTGGTGGGTAAAGTTTTTGTGGCTGTCGGTTTAGAGTGGCCAACTCACTTAGGCCATGTAGGTCAGTTGTGGTAGTAGCGACGGTGGGTGAGGTAGGGTTCATAACGCTTTCCCACGTACAGTGACCCCCGTCTACTGCGTTAAGTGGGGCGACCACAAAATCAATGCTTCCTTCGCTTCTTCTCCTTCACTTTCCGGCATTACTTCCTGCATTACTTCGGGAGAGCACAGAACAGCGTCAATAAAATTGACCAGTTCTATTCGCCCACTCCTGGGTACACCATATTTGTAGACAGTTTCATGCTATAGGCTCGTGTTCTTATGTCTCTGTCTGTGCGGCTTCGTTTTTTCCATTCATCTTTTTCTCCGTCATACGTCTTCAATGTATCTTTTAAACGAGGACAGCTTGAATGTTTGAAGTGGTTGAATAAGCTTCAAATATCTGGTAAATATCACCAAAATAACAAAGCCACTGACTCCCAACATCGACCATTCCCTATCGAAAACCCCTATATTTATTACTTTCTTTGTTGCTTTTGTTAATAAAGCTATAGCCTGCTTCGTTCTATTGCTCATTCTCCGCTCACATTTTATCTTGCGCTTAGCTTTCAATAAAGTTATTATTCTGCTGGTATTTTATATTTTCAATAAATTAAATTTCCCTTTTTTTCGTTATGTGCCTCATTTGTTGTAATCTCGAATGCTTGGGCCGTTTACCATGAAAAGCCATAAACGTAAGCGGTCAATAATTTTCAAAGTGACAAGCTTTCATATTTTTATGTAATTTTCTTCGAAAACAAATTATTATTTGCCGCTTACATTGATTCGACGCCTAATGAGTCGATTTTATTTGTTAGTCATTATTCTTTACTCCAGCTTAAATGGTTGACGCTTGCAGTGAATTTGAATATTTGATTATACAAAGCAGTAAAAGTTTGATATTCACTGCTATCGTTCGATGACTCAATTGCGAGGAAGTGTTTGGGGAGTCCCACGCGAAGTCACCTCGTTTGTACCTTCTAAATGCTTTCTGCGAGTGACAGCATGAATTCTTTTCCAATCAAAGTTGTTCTTAATACTCAGGAGATATTGAGTATTGAATCACTTATTTTCTCGGACGAAATTAATACAGTTTTGGTTACTCTGCGAAAGGATCTCATAGAAATATGCAGGCAAGCACTCGATTGGCACACGCAAGAAAAAAAGGACGCCCTCCAAAAAGAACTTAAGGGAAATCTTTCAAAGAAGTAAAAGTTATCGCGAAGGATCGTGTCCGTTTTGTAGAGGCCCCCTTGTCCCATCAGCGAGGACAGGAATTAAGAGAGGAAGTACCTAGCGCGAATTTCTAATACTAAGTTCGATGGATCCAAATCACACTGTGGGATATAATTTGGAGTCCAAGATAGAGAAAATTAGCTTCGGGAAAAATTTAGAAAATTTGTGTCTAAGAAAGTGTGTTCAAACAAGTTCAAAACCGGATTGTTCGCAATCCTCGAAGCCATTGACGAGGTCATATGGAATATCTGAATAGGCAGGAACTGCACTTAAGGCATGCATCAGATTTCCAGTGTTTCAAAGTGGTATAGTAATGCGACGTCTGTGAAAATGAGACATCTGACTATTTCGTTGCAATAAATCTGACCAGGCTTTTTTCAGTGCGCGGCCAGTTATACTATTCCCGTATTCGGCCTTCGAAGCCTTTGCTGAAAAATGTGTGCATGTTTTGTTCTAACATAACTGAGACACACCAATCTACCGCAGGCCTGCTTCACTCAATTTGCTCTCAGTTCCTGAAGATCCAGTATCTATCTCACACTACTGCCCTTCTCCACTAAACTCCCACATCAAAGAGCTACTCCAGCAAAAGTACCCACTCCCAATTACCGAGGCAGGCTGGCGGAAGCAAAATAATTTCACAATTGCGCTGAGGCAGCACATTTACGCGCACTCACAAGATAAAAGGGAGTGGAAAAGGGAAGAAAAATGAATATTGGAAAAAAAGAAACGCAAACAAAAAAAATATTCGCAAGAAAGATGAATTAATTTTTCATATACTTGAAATGTCTCGACGCGTACGCCACAATAACACGCCACGCATACATGCACACCGAGCGTATTTGGGCGCATATGTGGCGGATGTCAGGAGGCGCAAAAGCCAGCAGCAAAAGACCTCGACATAAAGCACAAATGAGAATGCAATGAAAAATGGCATAAAGACTTGGCTGAGCGGTTGGTTCCTCGCGCCTAAAAATATTTAGCAGTCTGTAGCAGGGGGCGGCAAAAAACGCAGTCAAGCACCGCTTGGATTCCGCTAGTTGCACGCATGAATGGGACACTAGAAGAAGAAGAAAGTGGGAGAGGGAAGCTGCAAGGCGCAATGCGGCAGGCGCACACATATACGACAGTGCATGTATATAAATATGTGCGACCTCCTGCACGTGGCCGCAACCTACGACCTGCGAATGCCAATACAAAAGAAACAAAACCAAAAATATAAAAAAAATATACAACAAGAACATTAAAAAAACTGTCAGTGGAAAAGAAGAATAATGCCAGCGAAATACCGCTCTGAATGTGAACGAACATGAGCGCTGGTGGTAGGAGGATGTCTCGGCTGACTCAGATCCCACTGTAGCGGAACGTAGGCCAGTAGGAGCATTTACACAAATATTGAGCTGCGCGAATCGTTGCTAAAAATATGAAATACCAGCATAGGGATGCGCGCTCTGGTGCCACACACATTTACTCATACACATGTGCGCCTGAGCATGCATGCATTATGCCACACGGGAATGATGGGGATTTGTCGACGCGCCCTACAAATGATTTACGTGAATTCCGCTGTCGTACTGAAATTATTCATATTAAAAATTCTTGATTTCAATGGCAAAGCGCTGAAATAAAATATAGATATTTGTGTGTATATCTGCGTGACACTGAATTGCGCCGCAGCTATGCGAATCTACATATGCACATACACACAACCACGCACTTGCCACCACAAGTGCTTACGTGCACATTGTTCGGAGGAACAAAGCATTTTGAGTGCTCGCATAACTGTAGAAATGTGCGTTTGTATGGGTATATGCATGTTTGTGTGTGCGTATTCATGTATGAACCTACTGTGGGCCTGTCTATCCATAGGGACACAGCTCTACAAAGCCTCCTCCGCATATCAGTAGCGTTGAACCTGCGCTGGGTACATTGGCATTGCATCGCAGCATTGACTTTTGCAGCTTTTTTCTTTCTTCTAGTCTATTTGTACATTGACGACTGAATGTGGCAGTGTATGTGAGTGCGTGTGCCAGTCGTACATACTTCTATGCTACACGCGCTGATGAAAATTCAATGGAAAATTCTGTGTAAAATTTCAATGGAAAATGCAATCATTAAATGAAGATGTGCACAAAGGATCAAAGGTATGCTTGACTGCTAACTGAGAGGGGCGGGTTGAGATGGGAGCGTTTCACAGTACGCAGAGACCGATTGCAGAAGGATATTATTGACAATATTGTTGACTCGAAATATTGGTAGACAAAACGGAATTTATTGAACTGAGTTTAATTCAAATTGTGCAGAGTGAATGAGGTGGAGATTTTAAAGGTCGAGGATTAAATGGTGAATGTGATGACAGGTAGGTGATGGAAAATTTGTAGGTATGCACATATAAACATATACTTTATTAATTGCAGACCAGTGTGAGTTAAACACTAATGGGACAGCTCATAACTAACCAAGCACTGCATGAAGGCAACAATGAAAGCAGGGCTTTTTACTTACAAACAAATAACAATAGTACAGAAATTTACTGACAAGTTTTGAAACCTTTTTCGTTTATTATTTACGTGTAATATTTATTTTGAGAAAATATAATTATTAGGTGCGCAACTAAGTTTCCGCTGTTTGACAATAGATGCCGCCAGCAGTGTGTGCTAGTCGATTCTAACATAATCTGAACGTCATAAACCAAGCTTAGACATATGGTAAACAAACTGCTTCGACTCATTAGTGATTTTGTTTTGGTATCATATACTTTTCATTTTGTGAAAGTGTCTGATTTTGTGCCGAATAATCGTCATTTGCGGGAAGTGTTGATTTTCCTCTTTCATTCGAAACAAACGGCGGCTGAAGTGTATCGAGAGCTACAAAAAGTTTATGGAGATGCTGCTTTAAGTGCTAAGTGAAACAACGTTTCGATATTGGTTCCGTCGCTTCGAAGACGGTGATTTTAATGTTCAGGACCGTCCGCGTGAAGGAAGGCCAAAAACCTTCGAAGACACTGAATTGGAGGCATTCCTCAGTGAGGATCCGTGTCAAACGCAAGAAGAGCTTGCTTCAGTATTAGGAGTTACCCACCAATATATTTCCAAGCGATTGCATGCCTTGAGAATGATTCAGAAACAGGAGACTTGGGTTCCTCAGGAGTCAAAACCAAGGGACGTTGAACGTCGTGTTTTCCCCTGTGAATAACTGCTCCAGCGGCAATAAAGGAAGGGTAATCTTCATCGCATCGGGACGGGTGATGAAAAATGGATTCATTACAGCAATCCAAATAAAAGAAAGTCATGGTGATGCCCGGTCATGCTTCTACGCCGTCGCCTCGACAGAATGTTCACGCTGCGAAGGTTATGCTATGTATTTGGTGGGACCAAATTGGTGTTATTTATTATGAACTGTTAAAACCAAGCGAAACCATCACTGGGAATGGATATCGACTTCAATTGATGCGGTTGAGCCGAGCACTCCGAGAGGAGCGGCCGCGATACGCGGAGAGACATGAAAAAGTGATTCTACAGCATGACAACGCTCGGTCTCACGTTGCCAAACCCGCTAAAACCTACCTGGAAACACTGTTCCAATTTTCATCCTGCCCCACCTGCCATATCCTCCAGATATTGCGCCGTCCGATTATCTTCTGTTCCGATCGATGGCACATGGCCTAGCTGACCAACAGTTCCATTCATGTGAAGGCATATAAAAATGGCTTGATCCGTGGATAGCCTCAAAAGATGAACAGTTTTACCGCGACGGTGTACGAGATCTACCAGAAAGATGGGAAAAAGTAGTAACCAGCGTTGAGCAATACTGTCAATGATTCACTTGTAACCATTTTTCAAAATAAAATTGTATTTTCATCAGAAAAACAGCGAGAACTTAGTTGCGCACCTAATAATTCTCCAAAAATCATACCAAAGCAAGTTTAAAACATTGTGCAAATTAACTAACAAAAAAAGCAAAAAAACAATTAGAAAAAGTATTTAGAAACATTTTGTATAATCAACATCGCCAGCAAACAAGTTCAAGGAAATCTCTCGACTTTGAGCCACTTTAAGCTTACTTTTTAATATACCGAAACTCAATCCTTAAAGCTATTACAAAAAAGTGTGAAATTTTGATGAAAATTAGTTAGTTAGTTTTTTAAATTTAATTAAAGTTAGAATCTTGGATTTGTAGGAGAATGAACTATAGTAAATTTTCACACAAAATTATTAAGATTATACCTATAAGAAACAAACCAATTGTCAAAACTTTTCAATAAGGCTCTGTGCCATAGCTATGAACTGCAAATTATAAGAGTTTACATTTTATAATAGTTAGATATAATAAGGTAAGAGTACCGAGGACTAGTAAGAGTAAAAATGACTCCATCAACGGGCAAGATCTTGAGAGTTTTAATGGAATTTTCCAAGTTTCCTAAAGTTCAGAGTTTTCCAATTAAGAATGTATATCTGGGAAGGTGCCAAGATAAGAAGTTTCTTTAAATTGGATAAATCTTTAAAATTGGTTCAAATGAATTTGAATGCAGTTGCATAAAATGCAAGCAATGCGGGTTTGCAAACAAATATTGCAAAAACCAACCCTATAAAAGTTATGGCGCATAACACTGCCAAATTCACCATAAAGGGATTCCCGATCGAGGAAGTAAACCCCTTTACTTTAACGTTGGCAGTCTTATCGTGGCGAATGGAGAAGCCACTACAGATAATAAAGAACGAAAAAAGTAAGCACAGACAGCATTCAGCAGGCTTAGCTCCATATGTCGCGCACAACAGATGTTTTGAAATACCAAACTACAGATATTTGAGTCTAACGTAAAGTCGGTTCTCCTCTACACCTGCGACGTGTGGAATCTGTCGCAAAAATATGAGCAAGCACTTCAATCTTTTATGAACCGCTGTCCGCGTAAAACCAAGCTCCTATTCTGGCCGCACATAATATATAATTGGCGCGTACACCATTTTTGGGTGTTTGGCCTCTAATTTGTGGTGTGCGTCTTTATGTTGTTCCACAAATAAAGGGACCTACAGTTTGAAGCCTTGGGAGTTGGCAGATATTTTTATGAGCAGCTTTTTCATGGCAGAAATATACTTGGATGCTTGCTATTGCCTGCCGAGAGGTGACCAATATTAGAAAAAACTGTTTTTTTAATTTTTCGTCTTTCACCGAGAATCGAACCTATGTGCTCTCGAAATTCCGAATGGTAGTCACGCACCAAGCCATTCGGCTACGACGGCCACCTATTATAATATTAGCGCCAATTATATATTCATATATAAAAGGTCCTTAAAGGCCAGTGTAACAGCGTTATCGGCATCGCTTTCGAAAAACTAAGGTCTAATGACTCCGCCTGCCATATTTTCGCCCAGATGACCTGCACCAAGGCGCGCTGGTATTATCATGTTTCGGAACGACCCAGGTTCTCCGAATTTCTGCACCAACTCAAATGTTTATGTTGACCAAAAAAAAAACCGGCACAAAATTCAAGTATTGCAGAACGGCCGTTTCCATAAAACGCTAAGATCACTTCAATACATGGTACAAGTGACTATCGCTCTACGACTTCGTTTGCCAATGCCTGTAGTACCAATTGTCTGAAGAAAAACAAAAAACAAATGAACTAAGATATCGCAAAAATAGTTGCTTTCAAAGATCTGCATCGCCCTTTAATCGCTCTATGCGTAAATAGAAGTTTTCGAATCTGAAATGTCACATATATAATATATAAATCGGAGCTTTCTTGAATATTTCGCATTCCGAACTCATTCGCAAATAATAAAACAATGCGATTGCAAATCCAATTCAATAACAAAAGTTTTTTCGTCAAAACAAAAAAATATACTAAAATCCAATAGAAACAAATTCAATATCATTATGGCCAGAAAAAGAAACGAAAACTAAAGCAGAGCAAAGGAGAAATAAGTAAGAAACAAGAATTACAAGCGAATTACAGTGTCGCCGGTGTTGGTGGCAGTATTTTTACAAATATAGATTTACACCCAAAACATATAATATTTTATGATAAGTAAAATGCCAAGAAACTTCTGAGCACAATAATTTATAAAACAAATGCAAAAACAAAGAAAGAACAACAAACAAATAGAAGACGAGATTGGAGCGAAAAAATGCAAAGCCATAGTCGAAAAATACCCAAAAGTAGTTGTAGACATAAAATAAATGAAATGAAAATGTAGTAGATAATAAGGGAGAAAGGCAAATGAATAGTGCGATGCAAAACTTCAAAACAATACAAGAATAACAAGAAAAAAAACACAACTTATTTGCTGCCACTCACTCAGCAACCACCTTTCCAGACAGAAGCCACCAAATGCACGAAAGAACTACATAAATAAACATAATAAAATGAAGCTGCAAAAGACGCAAAAGTTCGTAAAACTTCAAAAAAAGTGAACAGATAGAAAAGGAAAAAGAGAAATGTATGACCGAAGATGAAAAAATGTTGAGAAAAAGTTCTGTAGTCGCGTCCCAAAAAAAAGTTGTACAAAAAAACAGAAGAAATCTGACAACTTGTGTCAATAAATTATGAGAAACAAATCGCAGAACATAGCACACGCCGCCTGGCCGGTTAGTTGACTGCTTGGCTGCTGAGCATCTCCACGTACTGTGTAAAAGTGAACACACACACCTTCATATAGCACGTGTGTACGTATGTACGTATGTTTACACATTGTATTTGTGTTTGCTGAACCGCTCTAAGACTTGTGTGTGGATCAAGCAAACTTCTTACAAGAATTTTCTTCGAGCCAAAATCAACATTTCGGTCTGGTGATTCGTTTGACTGTCTGGTAGTTGTGATGCTTGCAAACTGCCCGTTCACCTGCTGACCTCTACGTTTTCTATTTAAAAGCTAAGGAGGCATTTAGTGGACAAATAATCCGACTACTTTTTATCGCATACCAATACTTGGTATTTCATCCAGATTTTTCTTAAGTTTTTGGTAATATCTGGAACTTCAATCTCAGGAGGTCCATAACTCGCCAAAGGCTATTTATACTGTAATACCAAAAATCGAAAACTCATGAATCATATTTGTCGCGACAGCAGCGTGGAAAGCGATTTATATCGATGGCTTCGCTCTACTTCACTTCAACTGATCGAGGCCCATCAATTTATTTTATCTTAAATGCCGAACACCCTCAACATTTGCCGTGAAACGATTTAAAGACCTGAGTAAACTGGATCATATTTTTTGATAATTTCTCGATTATGATATCTACGAAAAAGTTGGGACTGACAGCAAATTACTGGATACATTTTTTAGAAATAAACAACCATCACTTTTAAATTTTCCTTTGCTTCCATGCACTGTAGCGTATTTCAGGCAGAAATTTTAGCTATTAATGAGGTGGCTGCCTGGTTAGACAAAAATGTGACTACCTCTAGAGGAATCTTTATTTATTCTGTTAGCCAAATGGCTGTTAAATCTCGTGGTGCGCTGTCATTAGATTCATAACTGCTTCCAAATGCCGGCCATCTCTTAACGAGATGGCGGAATATTTCCGCAACGTTTTATGTGGGTGTCAGAGCATAGTGACCTACCAGGGAATTTGAAGGCAGACAAATTAGTGAGAGCTGACATTACCGATAGAGATTGTAGATATATCCCTCTCAACTTACAAACTGCATAATACAAGTAGCATTTTCTACTCAGGCAACACGATATGGGCTGTTAGTCTGACACGTAACGCCAAAAAAAGAATTTGGCCAAAATGGGACATCAGGCGCTCAAATCCGCACTTAATCGGTCATGGAAATCATCTCAATGTTGCCAGTGTCTTCTAGATCGACATGTTCAAAGATTCAACGTAACTCATTTCGATTATTGCAGAAACTGCAAGGATGAGAAAAAGAAAGAAGAGTCTGTCACACACTCTCTTTTTCACTGCCCTGCGTGGCATGCCATTAGGTCGATCTTGAATCGTGCTGATGACCTTAGGGATCTATATGTCAGCCAAATCAATGGGTTCGCACTTAAAATAAAATGGTTTGCAGAGGAGTTGCAGATAAACTGCTACTGTGGTATGTCAATGGATCGGTAACGGTCTAAGTGAGTTGCTTTTAAAAACCGACTGCCAGTTCTACCTACCTACCTTCCATGTAAGTATTATAATTTAAAATTCCCATCACAGGAGTGAAGAGAAATAGGTTGGGGCTTGGTATGCAGCTTAACTATGCAGGAACCCCGTCTTCAAAAACACAGAAGTACCTGATTTTATCTGCGACAATTTGTCAACAGCCATAGGCGATAATCTTTGGGCGTGACTACCGTTCGGCAGGATTCGGTTTCGGAACCGTCTGCGGGAATGTAATAGCAAATTATAGAGAAAGTCCTCGACAGGTAATAGGCAGGCTATGAAAACGCTTCTCATAAAAAAGTATCCATTGTTCAGAGGCGGCATATAACTGTAGGTCTTTCCATGTACGCGCAAATTATATTGTAGAGTTTGCTAAGGTGGCTGTTAAAAATCGGTTCGTTTTCTAGCCACATCAAAAGGGAGCCATAATAAGTCACTGATGAGCTCATTAATAGATTACACACAAAGCTTGAATGGCACTCATTGAGAGGCAATTGAAACCTCTTTAGGCTCTGATTTCCGAGATAATTTAATTTTAACCACCACACATTTTGGATTTGCAAGATTTAGCTCGTGGTGGTTGCGCGGTGGTTATACAGTTGCATTGTAAATACTTTTTCCTTGTTTCGGGTTCGTGAATGCAGCACTTGTCAGAGGCCTAGCATGCGAAGATAGTTCGTAATTGTAATTTTAATTCAGATCTTGAATTGAACTCCGTTGTCCGAATAGTCCTAGAAAATATACAGGACTATGAAATATGGATTTACCATCACATTTAGTTAGAGGCGTACCCTGTTCATGTTCCTGTTTCCTTGTTTCCTTGTGTATTGATATGTAGCCCAAGTAGCCCTTCCAAGCGCTACCAGTTAATGGCAAAACCCTCACCAACTCAGAGTTTGTGATTATTATTTTAAATAGTTATAATAGTATAGCCAAGCATTAGTCACAAAATGGGATTTTGAAAGCATTCCCTGTCTTAGATTTTTATTAAATTGGCATAGGTTCTAGTTAGACATGTGAAATTCAGACCACATACATCAGCGTTCGTTTACCGAACTTTGGGCTTACCAAGCTTCCTACCGTAAACCGGAACTCCTATTCCTTGGCTGCCAGAGATTTTAGTATTCAAATAAATGCATGACAGGAGCTTCAAGTTTTCAGTTTCTATAACATTGCGTTGCCTAGGCTTTCACTTTTATACCAATGAACGAATCAGTTGCCCAACTTTACTTTTACTTGCAGAAGTGGAAAATGTATCCAATACATTACAACTACATGCATACATATGCACATAAATATTTATATATTTATATAAATGCCAACTCCCAGAGTAAAAAAATCCATATATCATGACACCTCAGTGCATTCATAGGCACATAAAGGCTTCTGACTTGATGATGATGAAGCCGCAAATTGTGGCAGGAAACAATCTGAATGCTATTGTTGTTTTTGTAGTTCCCGTTGTTGCTCTACGAATATTTGTAATTATATTAAAAATTGTTAAACTTGAGAATTTTGTTGTTATTGCCCTTGTCTCACATTATTAATGATCCTTTTTACGATTCTTAGCGTGGCAAGCGATCATAACTCATTTCGCACATAAAACAGACGCAATAACGAATGGATAAAAATTTAAAAATTGCAAAAGCAAAATAAATTAAAAATCAAGTGCGTGTACGAACTCACCAGCGCGATATGCAGTTAATAAAGGGAAGCTTAGCTGCGCTGCCAAAGTAAAGAAGAGAGCAGAGGCCAGTGTGTGTTGCGCTTGCGCGTTGGTACTCCGCTACGGTCAATGCATTTTTTGCGTGCTATTATTGTTAGTCGTCGCATTTGCAGTTTCTGCACTTTGCGGTTTATTAAACACACTGACTCTGCAGTGAATTTTGTATTTTTTGTGGATTTTTTCGATTTCTTAATTCAAATTCTTCAATTTCCTGCCCAGCCTACGCAAACGGGTGAGAAGAGTGAACTTGGTTTGTATGTATGTGTGTAAGCATCTATGTGTTTAAAAAAGTACGAAATACTCAATCAACAAAGGTACACAAACCGTGGGTCTGTACCCACATCAAGTTGTTTTGAATTTGCGAAAGAAAAAAAAATATTTTAAGAATTTTTTCCAATGTTCGCCAAAAAAGGAACTGAATTCTTGCAGCGCAGAAAATAAATTTTCAAAGTCAAGATTAACAATTTTGACACTAAATTTTCACGTGTCTTGCGGAATTTAATGCGCGACGGGCAAGAGAGCCTCAAATGTGGAGAAGCCAGTTGTCAGCTGTGCTGCCTCTTGGCCGGCCGGCCGGCTGGGCGTCGTCGGCGAGCTTAAAAAGCAATTAATTCGCTTATTGTACCGGCTGCTGCTGCCACCGCCGCTGCTTTGATGCTTTCAACCTTTGCGAAGGCATTCGATTTTATTCAACTCTCGTTCGTAGGCGAAACCCTTACTCTTTTGCGCTGCCTTTGACTCTTTGACAGTTGTTGCTTCAAGCAACGCATTCCCATACAAATACCTCACTCTGATGAGCTTCAATTTTTCTAAGAAATCCTATTTTACGATGCTTGCAAATTTATTAATAAAATTTATATGTTTTTTTTTATTTGGAATTTATTTCTTTCCACTCCGCTTTTATTTCTTTCGGATTCTTATATTATAACACAACCGTTTTATTTCGCTAATTTACATACGCCAGTAAATTGAAACTGTGCAGGTTTGTGTGTGTGTGCCCACTTTGCATTGTTGCCTACTTTACGAGCGTTTTGTGACTTGTTTTATGCCCGCCAAAGTCGATTTATGCGAAATTGGCAATTAATATTGGTCTTCGCTGTCGTTGCCCGTTTTTCGTTCTGTTTGCTTTCTGTTGGTTTTGTTGATGTAGATGATGCCAGGAATATACATATGTACATAAGTGTGTTGCGCTTGTGTGACTCATTTTTATGAGGAATTACTTTTACGTGAGTTTATTGTACAAATCAGATTTAGTCCATTTGAGTTGATTTGTTTTCGGATATTCTGACTTAAATTGATTTATTTCAGACCTACATACACGCATACATAAATTGTTCATTTGTAGTAAGCGATATACATAGCCACATGCACACATTTATATACATGAAAAAAATAAAATAAATATATTCTTATACTTATAAGTGTGAGTAGTTGAAGAAAAAAGACGCTATTACTATTTTTAATTCTTGAAACCTTGTACCTTTTTTCCACCCTTCTGGTTTCTTTCCTTCCCCTCCATTCTCCCCTCTCTCCCTGTATGGTATAACAACGGACGAATTTTGAATATTTGCCCCTCGCAAGGGCAGCTATTTGTCCCTAACATAACTAAAGGGTGATTTTTTAAGATCTATAGGAAAGTTTTTCAAAAAAACACACGTAAAATTCACAAAAATACATGAAATTTTTATTTAAATCGAAAGTACAACCCATATAATTTAATGTTTGAAGATTATTTCATGCAAATGTTGACCGCGACTGCGCTTCAAATGGTTCATCCGCTTAGTCCAACTTTGGCATACTCTTTCCAATGTTTCGGCCGGTATCTCTCTTCTAAATGCTTTAATGTTGTCTTCCAATGCGTTAATTGAAGCAGGCTTGTTTGAATAGACATGAGCTTTAACATAGCCCCACAAAAAATAATCTAAAAGCGTTATATCGCACGCCAATTGCCAGGTCCCGAACGTGAAATAAAATGTTCACCGAACTCGCCTCTCAACAAGTCCATTGTTACGCGTGCTGTCGGGCATGTGGCACCGTCTTGCTGAAACCACATGTCATGCAAGTCAAGCTCTTGCATTTTGGGAAAAAAGTTGAATATCATTTCACGGTAGCGCTCACCACTCACAGTTACGTTACGATTCGCAGCATCTTTGAAGAAGTACGGTCCAATGATACCTCCAGTCCATAAACCGCACCAAACTGTGACCTTTTCTGGACACATTGGTAGCTCTTGCAATTTTTCTGGCTGATCTTCACTCCAAAATCGACAATTCTGCTTATTTACGTACCCATTGATCCAAAAATGAGATTCCTCAGTGAACACAATTTTTCGATAAAAAAGTGGATCTTCGGCCAACTTTTCAAGAGCCCATTCACTAAAAATTCTGCGTTGCGGTAGGTCGTTCGGCTTCAATTCTTGCACCAGCTGTATTTTGAAAGGCTTCACACCTAAGTCCTTTTTCTCAAAATTTTCCACGTTGTTGAGTAACAGAGGCCCAATTGCTGCGAACGGCGACGAATCGATAATTGATGGTCATCATTAACACTGGCCGATACAGCTGCGATATTTTCTTGATGTCCAATAATGTAAATTTGGTTCTAAATTTAGTCACAATAGCTCGAATAGCCGCTTCAGTGGGTCGATTAAACTGACCATAAAATGGAAGAAGCGCGCGATAAACTTTCTTAACAGAACACGCATCTTATATATAAAAATGGAGACGTTTTTTTGTGTTCGTTAGTCGCCGATTCACGCCTAAACGCATTCACCGATTTCAATCAAACTTTCACAGATCATTGGTATTGGTCCATAGATGGTTTATGTGAAGTTTTAAAGAAATCGGTAAAAGTATGCGTGCGTTGTTTAAGTATGAAAAATACAATATTTGCGTGTTTCCCTTATACGGACATTACGTATACGGAATGAGAATACACGCAAATGAATAGAATATACACAGATATGAATAACATTGTTCTGATGTCGAGTGACGTATGCGACTGTATTATTCGTAACGCAATAGTTGTCCTCTCTTTTCTTTCCTTTTTATGCATGCGTGATACGGCATCAAAGCATATTGCTTTTTTTTAAACTGGAAAAATATTTTGAGCTTCATTTGAACGTTTTTTGATTTAGATAAAATAAAAATTCGTTATATGTATTTGATTCCATTAATAACCATAAGCCTGTATTTTTCGAAGTTCAAAGTTTTTGGACAAATATTGAAACGTTTACTTAAATTAAATGTTAAATACATAGGTATATATAAATGCGCAAATGTAAAAGTTTAGATGGATTTAAAATATACGAAATTATTCAGCGGTTGAATCCATACATTTTTTGAAATCCATCAATATGGGTCGACAGTCGCCATAAATGTTCTTTTAAAAAATAAAATGTGTTAATTTGATGGTAGCTCGAGTATTAAGATCAGGTCTCTATTAGTATAACTTTGTTCATGGGTTTGCGTAATTTTTTTGTGGTGAAAGTCTAAAACCAAGAAAAGAAAACGCGAAATCTGACGAGCAAAATGTATAAAATAAATCCTCCTGTATGTATATATACTCGAAAAAGTTATGCTAACACTTTTTTCATGCATTTAGGTAGACAATTTTATATGGGCAAACGTACGTTTACGAGATAAATGCCTAAAAGCAGGTATAACTAAAAAAGCGCTCTCAGGAATTTCTGTTACAATACTTCTGTAAATTTCATGCTCCAAGTGATCGAGCATTGGTATAGCGCTGAAGACAAATGTTCAGGATATAATACAAAAATGCATATTTACTTGATTTCACATAGTAATATTATCATTGTTAAAAGAGAACAAGTTTGTATTAGGTAATAATTAGTTTCAAAGCCAAAGAATAGTTGCAAGATTAAAAAATACCTGAAACACATTTTCATTTAACAACTAAAATAGCAAATATGAGCAAAATATGTACTTTCTTCAATTTTCTTCTGTTGCCAACTTTCTGAAAAACGTGAATTCACCGCGATGCGATACAGAAACAAAAAGACAGCGCGCAGAGGGTTTTGAGCAATAATATAAATTTGTATCAAACAACGCATTAAATAGTCATTTTAGTAACTTTTGGTGTTTACTTATTCAAGTAAATGCATGTATTAGTTTTTCTTTAAGAAATTTCTCTAAAATTTGCAACTTTTTTTTATGATTTCTAAAGATTACTTTATTTTTGCCAAAGAGCAACCGTGCGTACAGAAAATTGTGTTGTACTTAAAACTTCACCACTATAAACTTGGTCCTTATAAAGGACTTTCACTACAGTTTGTTTACTGGATATACTGAGGTCAACATAATCAGCTGTATCAAAACCATTTGGTGAGTGGTCAACAATTTTAAAGTGCGTTTTTCATTGTTATTTTTTTTTTTGGGAAAAAATTTATAAAAATTAAATATATTGTGCGTAAAAGTTTAATAATCAGTGAAAATAAAAAAACGGTGGTTTCGTTGTTGTTGTTAGCAATTTTAATGCACATTGTGAGTTTTTCATGTTTTTTTTGATTAAATTCATTACTTTTCAATTATTTTCTCTTAACTTATTTGAAATCAACGTATGCGGCCAAAAGAATTAGAAATTTAATTTCAACAATGGAAAAAAGAAAATTAATATATATTATTTATATTTTTATCGCTTTATTTTAGAAATGCCACGCCCGCGAAGAAATGATATTGATCGTCGGTCGCGTAGAACGCGAAATAGATCAAATGAAAGGCAAAATCAATCACAAGAAGAGCGAGAAATTCAAAACCAAAATCAAAGGGAACGTATGGCCAGATCCCGTTCAGGCCATTCACCTGAAGAACGTATACAACGTAATGAGCAAGATAGATAAAAACAAACACATAAACAAAACACAAGGACAATCGCTGGAATTATGCGGAATTGACTTAGAATATCCATGCTTCTCCCACGGACAATTATACGAGTATGTATCATGTTCACGTGTAGGAAAGACATCAGTTCTGTTTATTTATACCACAACTCAGGGCAAAACAAAAAATGTAGTTTACGAAAAGACTTTGCGTTAGTTTAAGTTTAAAATTAACATTAATTTTATATTGTAAAAAAAGAATAAATACTCATAGAGTGAATTTAAATCGATTGTTCATTATTCATTTCTAATTTTGATATGCCTAGCGAAGCAGGCAGAGGGTCCACTAGTTTTTATAATAAAATTCAATGATTTGCAATCGTTTTTCGTTTGTAAGAAGATTCATGGTTAAATTATAGACCAAACTGAAAATGTTTGACAGTGAAACAAACACGAAACGTCCGACAGCTGTTTAAACCAACTGTTTAAAAAGGTAATAGCTAAAAAATCACGCGTTATATTTAATACTGAAATTCAAAGAAAAGAACCTGCATGGACAGGTTTAGATTTGAGAAAATTATATTGATTTTGAAAACTACGTAAATACTTGCCCTAACTACTATTATTTCGTACTCCACGATTTTTTCTCATATACACCCTATTGGGAAATTATAAACGCACCACTACTTTTTTATAAAAATATACTACAAAAAAGACCTGATAACACAAAGTTTCAAAGTTTCTAAATAATTTTTCAAAATTTCTTCAAAAATTTCAACTTTCTGGCCAGATTTTGTAGCATTTTTCTAGGTATGCAGTTTCATAGCTCATTAAATTGTTCTAGTGCAAATTTCAAGTGACTATGAAATGCCGTTTCCTTTTAAAAATTAAATCAAAAATTTAAATAAATAATTAATTATATTAAAATTTCGCTGAGCTGCCACGTCCTTGCTTCCATGCTTCCTTATGAAGATAGAAGAAAGAGCCGAGACATCACGATAAGGTCGAATATTTTCAAAAAAGGATATTTTCAGATAGAGATTAAAAAATATTAACATTAAACCACATAAAAGAATTGAGGAAACCTCATTTTTCCAAAAGAGAAAAATTGATTTAAGAAAAATCAGATATACCTTTCGATTTCAAAGGAATATCATTCCAAAAATGTCGAAAGATGTATAATAAAATAGATGCTTGAAGTCAAATACTTTCAAAAAAATACTTTTTAAATACCAAAGAGGTCCAAAGTATTGCTAGAACTTCACGAGAAGACTGAAAGGAAGCTAGAATTCTCCAAAAAATTCAAAGTGGTCATTAGTGACCGCTCAGCGTGGAGAAACAATGTATAATACTCCTAAAACCGGGCGTACAGGGGTGGTTTATTGATGGGCCCAAAATGGAAGACGGTAGTGCCGGGGCTGGAACTGTCGGACCACATTTCAAAAAACAGTTGCAATGGGAAAAACCATTTTCATTTTCCAGGTGGGCATTGACGCCTTACAGCTGTGTGTCTGCGGAGAAGCATGCGCGTTGCCAATATCAACATTCCTTTTATCACTCCAATTAACGTTGCTCTGGGAATGTTTTAAGATCCTCAACACCCTAGTATCAAATAACTTTGTTACCTTGATGAGGGTTCCAGGACATGAGGGGCACGAAGGGAAGGAAATTGCGGTCACTTTAGCGAAAAAGGGGGCAACACTCCCTTCATAGGTACTGAGCATTTCTGTGGGGTGAACAACAGCTTCAAAAGTGCCTTCATACGTGAGCAGGAACAATGAGGCCTAATCGATTACTGGAGATACCAATCGGACATGCGACAATCGAAAAGACTTATAGATCCGGAACAGATAAAGGCAGAAGCCATCCTTAACCTAAGCAGAAACGATATAAAATTTTACACTGAACTACTAACAGGACACTGTAAACTTAATTATCACATGAAAAAGATAGACTCTGCAAAGAGGCACAAGAAACAGCGGAAAACGTTCTATGCGACTGCCCAGCAGTGGCACAACGCAGATTAAATTACCTGGGAAATGGGGCCATAAATCTAAACCTCCTGGTAGAAATTAAGCCTACAGCAGTTTTAGGATTTATTAATAGCCTAAAACTGTTCGTGTAGGCTACATGGCTGCATAATAGATCCATTCAGGTCGCAGTGCACAAGTAGCCAATCAATAATAATAATAAAAATTA
This sequence comes from Anastrepha ludens, assembly GCF_028408465.1. Lineage (NCBI taxonomy): Eukaryota > Metazoa > Arthropoda > Insecta > Diptera > Tephritidae > Anastrepha > Anastrepha ludens. Next base: position 110,855,458 of record NC_071500.1, on the reverse strand, counting down.
AAATAAACTTGCTATAACTGAAACTTAAGAATCCAGTGAGAGAAGACATTTTAGCCAAATTCAAACAAATTCTAAAAATTTCAAAAACATATAAAATACTTGTTAATTTTTTTTATTTTGAAAAATTTTTAAATTTTTAGTAACTAAGTTGAGTCATTTCAATATAACGTATCTAATATTTTTTTAAGATTTTAAGATTTAATAGAGCTCCGTGAAAATATGTTGAAATATAAAAAGATAAATATAACAAAATAATTAGGGTTTGTTAGTAATCAAATTCTCGAAGGCAACGACTGAAAATCAAAAGCCTTAATTTGCATCTAAAAATTATTGACCCTACCTTTAAGCCACCATTTCCACTTTGATTGATTGTAAAGGATATCTGTCGGCTGCAGCCCTGTGCTTCCTTTCATGTCGCGTAGCTATTAATTTTGCAATCATTTACAAAGTGATTTAAAATTCAATATTCGATAAAAGAAAAGTAAAAAATTAATCAACAAGAGAGTATAAGGAAACAAAAATCGCGGACGTAACGAGAGGACGACAAGCTAGCGCAGTTCAAAAGAATGAAAAAACTAAAAGGGCAACGAACAAAATGTGCATATGTAAATATGTATGTATGCATGCTACACGCATGTATATTAGAGTGAGGCGGTGCTGGGTTATTAAGTTTTCTGGCAAAAAATTAGAGGAGTAATAAAATTGTTGGCGGAATTGCTATGCTCGTACTCAGCGTTGAATTACCGTAGAACAAGGAAGTATTGACAAGTTCTGGTAATTTATTTGTTTCTCAGTTAATTTGTGTATATTTTTTTATGAAAATACAGTTGAGTCACTTACTAAAACTATATAAATCCAAGTTGCAAGCTATTTGAAAATAAAAAAAAAAATCCAAAAATTTGTATTAAATTTCAAAGTTTTTAAAAAAATTACAAAAAAACAATTTCGAGTATACAGTTTTATAGCCCATTCAATTCTGGTGTGATAAAATGCAAGTCTCAAGTGGGTCAAAAGTCGCATATAGCGACCAGAGCCATAAAAGTAATTTGCTGCGATGTAGGCTTGTAGGGTTGGCAGAGGCAGCCATTTGAATGCTTTCTATGATTAATCGAAATGTTTGCTTTTCTTATAGAAAAGTCAAAATCACTGAAAAATTTTGAACTGCATTTTTACAATTTTTAAAAAGCAACCATCCAAAAGCCAAAAGCAAAGTGACCGCCACAACCCATCACTGTTGAGCCGTCTCTATTAACATAGACAACCCTTTGTATGCATACCTATAAAGAGGCGCACAAAATTTCAATCAGAATAGGCCCCAGAAATTGTCTTTTGTTAACTGTTTAAATTTCCCTTTATCTCAGGTGCAAATTGCCCATTCCTAATGTGGCACACAAAGCCGTGCATGTAAAAATATTTCAACTACTGTATAAATGAGACAATTTGGAAAACTTAATAATGTAAATGTGCGTGTGCGCCTTGCTGGACATTAGTAACGGGTCTGAAAATGTCAATTATTGCCTTTGCTATTGTTGTTGCCTGCTGGTTGCTGCTAGCTGCTACATAGACAAACACTCACACACATGCACACGTGCTGCGTGACAACTTCAAAAGTCACCTGTGGTGAGGCCAAATGGACAGTGTTGAAGAGACGCCGTTGTTGCGGGCATTGCCGTTGCCACTTCCGGATACCAGCTGAGGGCGTGTGCATCTACACACTTACACATACACGCAACCCGGTTGCAGGTGATGAGCAGTCCAAGAAGAGAGGCAAGCGAAAGCAAGCTGAAAAACCAATATTTGTTGCTTGTGCATTCCGTGAACTGTAAAGGAGCGAGCTAAGGAGGGTGAAGGCGGCTTGCTTTTTAGTCACAAATGGAAAATGGAAAATGGCGAAAGCCAAATTACTACGTGCAAGCAACATCAAAGGCGAAAAAGAAGTGGCGTCAGGGACGAACACCAAAATCGAGTTCACCAGCTGACCGTTTTAGCTGGCTAACTGTGTATGCGTGTATGTGTGTGGTTGCGTGTGTGCTTAACTAAGTGAGTGCTTGATTGTGGAGAAAGAGAAACGGGGGGTGCAATTTCCGTTGGAAGACTGACCGACTAACTAAATAAGCGAATGGTTTGTTGTCGTGCGTCTTTTGTGCGCCAAAATAAAGGGTGCTACTGCCGCACAACACATACACATTCGCACTTTGCGCACATTTTGCTGAGTGCGGCTTTTGCATTAAGCACAAAATTTAATAAAGTATTTTGGCCATATATCCTTTCCTTCTCTTTTTTGCGCTTAATTTCGATGTATGCGTGTGCTACATAGGCCGCATTGCCAGCTCCACTCACTCAAAATTGTATGCATTTCCGCTCATATTGCATTGGCTACATTCAATAGCTTCGCCATCACTTCTGCACTCACTCACTGACCACTTTCGGACGGCCCTTTTCGTTTGCAATTAATCAGTGTTTATGTGTTTGTAAATGCGTTCACCCAACTCACCCGCGCCTGATTGTAGGCAATGCGATATGCTAAATGACTGCAATAGAATGCAGTTGGCATGGTTTGGCTGGAAAAATATTGAATTGTATAGAGCGTTGCACATTTCTAAGCGCTGTGTAAATATAAATAAATTATCGCTACCAGTTAATAGCCAAAGCAACCGGAGGCCATTCACATACTCACACACATACAGGGACAGACGTGCATACGCCTGTTTCAAACCGGCTGCATTTTTGTATATCATTTTAGTGCATTTTGGCACCCTATTTGCATTTACCCTGCCTCCCCTGCTGCATTTCGCGCAGCCTTCTAACCACCAGCAAGCCGGCTATCACCAGCGAGCCAGCCATTATGGCTATCCTGCTAAAGGGGCTTGCTGCAAATGCGTTAATTCATTTTGCATTTACAGGTTATAAATTTTATTTGATGTGCTTTGGCTACTAAGCAGCTCCCACCTTCCGCTTGTCTACTTAGCATCGAAACGGCGTTATAATATGAATTTTTGCGGAAGGGTTCTGCATTCGTAAGGCTCTGAGAAGGGTAGCACTTTGCACCCAATAAACGCCCAAGTACTTTATATTGCTGCCTGGTATATATTTGATAGCTGCAAATTAACTTCGAACTTCCATTGCGAGTGGTACGGAAAATTAGCTTTGCCAAGAAGGCAGGCAAATTAAACTTCCGTGTTGTTTATTAACCCCTTTTTTGGTAGTGGCTGGCGGGGTAATAAAATTTAATTTGACTTTACTCTGCTTTAAATAAATTTATTTGCTACTTTTTTTTAATTACTGAGATTTGAATCTGCACTGCGTAACTAACTTTAGCACAGGGATTTATTGACAAGTATTGGCAATTTGTTTGGTTCTTATTTAATTCAAATAAAAATTTGCTTGAAAAAAGTGGTTCATTATACTAAAATAGATAAAAAAGAATCCATTTAAAAACCCATATAAAGTTTCAAAAAATAATCAAAATTTTTTACTTTTTAATCACAGTTTGAAGACAAATTTCAAGTATGCTGAGGTAGTTCACTCCATTTTGGCCTGACGAAATGCCAGTTTCAAGTACCTCAAAAACCGCGTTGACTTTTAACAATTTGTTTTTATGGCTGACGAGTTTGGCAGTTTTCTGCCAAAAAAAAAACAAAGAGGTTGTCTGTAAAGTCGGTTTACTGAGGATAGTTTAACGTGACAACGTCATAAGAAAATACTGATGTTATGGTTGCAATTTTCAAAACAAAATTTTAATTTTATTTGTTTGATAGATATTTGCATGCGGGGGCCGATTGTGCTCTTTATCGTTCGTTCCGCGGTTTCGCTTGCAGTTCATGCAAGGTAACGGCGCATGAGCAAGGTAACGACGAATGAGCAAGGTAACGACACATTTTTTCGTGCGTGCAGCCGGCTAAATCGAATTATGAGACGTTATCACGTCAAAAACAGAAGAAAGAAAAACAAAGCTGGTATTAAGTTACCGCAATTTTTGAGAGACTTTATTACGCTAAAATTGGATGGGGTATAAAATTCCGCATTGGAAAATTTTTCGGGTACTTGCCATTAAAACGCATGGAAATTCAGTTATCAGCAAAATTTAGTATCGACATGCACAATTGAGCCTTAGAGAGTTTTACTTAGTGACCTCAATGTTGCTTCTATGATTGGAAATACCAGTTGTAGCACATCGAAGTAACGGTTACAGCTCTGCTTGATCTCATGTACGCCACTCATAATGGCGGATCCCGATGAATGCGACTTCATCTTCGAGAATAAGAAAAGGTTGCAGTGGGCAAAATGGGAGTTACTGGCTGTATGAGCTCATAATTCATAGTTGTTACGGCAAAAACTCGTGAAAAATTAACGATTTTATGCACGAAAGCATAGAACTGCACATTTATGATACTATCTGTCTGGCTGGATGAATGATCTCGTAGAAATGGAGAAAAGTAAATTACATTGTCTTCGGACGAGACTTGGACATTCTTACATCCTTTGCAGATCGCCTACTTCCTTTACTTATTGATTTCGGGGTTATACTCAAAAACGCAGCTTTCATCTCCTTGTCAAATTTTTGCAGTTCCTCTGAATTGTATCACAGTATTTTTCTGTTGGTAATGTGGGCAACGCGTTTTCACGATGACAGTACAGCTCCAGAATAATAACTAAATTTCAGAACTTATTTACTTATTGGGTAGTCGAAAAAGTCTTTTCGTATTTTGTCAATAGATGTCGTTGGAGTCATCTATCTCCAGTGCTACCAATTACATTGTGTCATATCATATGGTCTTAGAAAGGTGACATTTTAAGCTTCATTTAACCAAAAAAAATCAAATTCGGAGAAGTTGAAAAAAGTTGCAGCTGTTCAAAAATGAGTGAAAATAATGAAGAAATTCGATATATGAATTTTTTGTATAAAAAAGGGAAGAATGCCACGCAAGCCACCAATGAAATGTGTGAAGTTTACGGAGACGATGCTGTATCAGTTCGTGTAGCACAACAATGGTTCGCTCGCTTCCGTTCTGGAAATTTCGATGTGAAAGATGCACCTCGCTCCGGTCGACCTATCGTTGAAAAAGTCGAGGAAAAAGTTATGGAAAAGATTGACCAGGACCGTCACATAAGCTGCCATGACATCGCCAAGGCACTAAACATTCATCATCAAACGGTTTTGAACCATTTAAAAAGGGCTGGCAACAAAAAGAAGCTCGCTGTTTGGGTACCACATGAATTGTCTGTGAAAAATTTAATGGACCGAATTAACATCTGCGATTCTTTGCTGAAACGAAATGAAATGGAACCATTTCTGAAGCGAATGGTAACAGGAGACGGAAAAAGGATCAAATACGACAATAATGTGCGAAAAAGATCATGGTGCAAGGGATTGACGCCTGGAAAGGTTATGTTGTGTGTTTGGTGGGATTGGAAAGGAATCATTCACTATGAGCTGCTCCAGCCTGCCCGAACGATTGATTCTACACTTTACTGTAAACAACTGATGAGATTGAAGCAAGCAATCGAAAAAAAAACGGCCAGAACTGATCAGCAGAAAGGGCGTCGTCTTCCATCAGGACAACGCTAGGCCACACACATCTTTGATGACTCGGCAAAAACTGGGAGAGCTTGGCTGGGAAGTTTTGATGCATCCACCATATAGCCCTGACCTTGCACCATCGGACTACCATTTGTCTCGGTCAATGCAGAACTCCCTTAATGGAGTAAAGTTGGCTTCAAGAGAAGCCTGTGAAAATTACCTACTTGTCACAGTTTTTCGCCGAGAAACCACAAAAGTTTTACACTGATGGAATAATGTCTCTAGAAGAAAAATGGCAAAAGGTGGTCGACCAAAATGGTACATATTTGGTTTAATAAAGTTCATTATAAATATAAAAAAAAAAATGAGTTGAAGTTTGATTAGAAATACGAAAAGACTTTTACGACTAGCCAATATTTGATTTACACCTGAAATGCCGAAAAATGGGCCTCTGTACCTTAGTTAGTGCTTTGCTTATAAAGCTAATTGAAATACCAATCAAACTTCCGCTTTGATTAGCAGAGCCTCGAAATTCCTTGATTTGAGGACGCAATTTAGGTTTTTATCAGCTTACTTGGATTACTTAAAGTATCATAAAATACCACAGTCACTGACGGTGTTTAGCTACCTCCAAGCAGATGAACATGACACAGGGAGCCTTCAGCGAGTTTAGTAAGTTTACAGGAAAATTAACACATTCACTTGTGAAAGAGACTCCATTAGTGGCTCCCTGAAGAATTTTCGAGAGTTCGACAAAAAACAATTTTAGTGACATTGAAAGCCGGTGAAGCAGTGTACTTGCCAAAGGGCGCTGTTTGGTAGAGATGCACAAGGCAAGCTGATATTTCAAAACGTTGCAACTGAACTGAACTGAAAAAGTTATATTAAAAAGAGGTGGTCTGTAAAGTCGGTTTACTGACGATAGTTTAACGTGATAACGTCATAAGAAAATACTGATTGAATGGTAGCATTTTTCAAAAGAAAATTTTAATTTTCATTGTTTGATAGATATTTTGTATGGATATAGTGAATGAGTTAACATTAACATAACATAATATACTTTAACATAACATAACATAACATAACATAACATAACATAACACAACATAACATAACATAACATAACATAACATAACATAACATAACATAACATAACATAACATAACATAACATAACAAAACATAACATAACATAACATAACATAACATAACATAACATAACATAACATAACATAACATAACATAACATAACATAACATAACATAACATAACATAACATAACATAACGTAACATAACATAACATAACATAACATAACATAACATAACATAACATAACATAACATAACATAACATAACATAACATAACTTAACATAACATAACATAACAAATTACCCCGTATTAAAGCACTTATCAACAGCTTTCATTTGATACCCATATTGTACATACACAACCAAAGGTTACTCGGGTCCACGTTTTGACCTATATCGCGAGACCCCAGTCACGGAGCGGCATGAAAAATACTCTGTACTAAAGCATTCACCAACAGCTTTCATATGATACCCATATTGTACATACACGTCCGAAGGTTACCCGGGTCCACGTTTTGACCTATATCTTGAGACCCTATCTACCAATAGGTATCCAAACTATACGGAAACCATCTTCAATACCTCCTTAACAATGTGTGTAAGTTTGGTTTAATTCGGTGCAAAGACACGGCGGGTCCACGTTTTGGCATATATTTCCAGACCCTAGTCATCAATAGGTATGAAAATTACCCCGTATTAAAGCACTTATCAACAGCTTTCATTTGATACCCATATTGTACATACACAGCCAAAGGTTACCCGGGTCCACGTTTTGACCTATATCTCGAGACCCCAGTCAAGGAGCGGCATGAAAAATACTCTGTACTAAAGCATTCACCAACAGCTTCAATTTGATATCCATATTGTACAAACACATTCTAGGGTCCACGTTTTGGTCTCTATCTCGAGACCCTAGTCACGGAGCGGTTACCGGGGTCCACGTTTTGACCTATATCTCGAGCCCTATTTCCAAAATAAAATATAATCCATGTTACTCGTGGAGGATGTAGCTTTCGAATGGTGAAAGAATTTGCAGTTCATTCAATGCAATGAGCAAGGTAACTACATATGAGCAAGGTAACACTAATGAGCAAGGTAACAGTAATGAGCAAGGTAACACTAAAGAGCAAGGTAACACTAATGAGCAAGGTAACACTAATGAGCAAGGTAACACTAAAGAGCAAGGTAACACTAATGAGCAAGGTAACGACACATTTTTTCGTGCGTGCAGCCTGTTAAATCGAATTATAAGACGTTATCACGTCAAAAAAAAAATTAATCGCTGTATAAATTTTAACATCCGCTAGTATTTTTTAGTACTTTAGAACAGTGTTATAACATTTCATTGCAAGTTATCTGCCTTCTCGACGGCTGAATATCTATCCTAAAGCTAAGTAAGTTCCCATAATTTTTTATTTTCAGTCGCTCGAAGGAGTCACATATCACTTAATCTAAACAGGCTAACAGTCAATTTAAAAAATAAAAAAGTATTGAATGAATAGCTCTTACAGTTCTTACAGTTCCTCTATATTTAGAAAATAAATACATGGCCAGGGGTGTCTACGCGCCTTCATAGCTTTTTGCGCGGTATTATTCGGTTTTGAAATTTTGTCCGCCCCCAAAGTACAGAATTTAAATATCCATCAAGGCTAATATAAAATATTTACGTACAGACTCATTAAAGTATGACCTGGTCTCATTCCATTAACCGCCCTGCTACCCAGAACTGCATAATTCAATTAAACTAATAAATTTTCCGTTATCCTTATCGAAGCTGAGCCATCGTGCGCTACCAAGAGTAAATGCGCTAACTCCACAGAGTTGAGCACGCCACCCTCTTTCAGGACTAGACCAAAGCTGCAAAGACCTATTCAATCAACAATCAGACGCAATTAAAAAAGAGCAGAAGGGCAAAGAGCACCGCACCAGAGAAGGCTGTGGAGAGTGGCGAAATTTATAAATGCGGACTTAAATAAATATTAGCACATGCAAGCAAATAACAACAAAATTTAAATTTACAAAAAAAAAAAACAAAAGCAATAAAGGCAGAGGTGGATGACAGCAGAACCACTACACTGCAACTACAACTACATATGCATACACTTCCGTATGCATACCCACATAACCAGCGGCATGCAAATACAATTACTTACTAACAAAGGCAACAACAAAAATTTGCATACATTTAAAGTTTAATGTGACGTGTGGACGCAACGTTGATGAGATGAAAAGGAGCATAAAATGAGTTGGATAGGAAGTTGAGATGAGCACATGAGATAAGAGCACAACGTTTGTGTGTGTGTATGTGTTCTTGCCGAGTGGACAAAGCAAATGTTGAATTACGGCAAGTGACGGTTGCTGGATGGAAGAAAAAGCTAGTGGATGAACAACTACTTGTGAATGGTTTGGGGGCAATAAATTGAAAAATCCTCTACACACACATACATGCAGCATGCAAATACACGGGAAACAAACACACGCATGTCAGGCAAATTGACAAAATAAACGCAGCCACGCTCGAAGAAAAATACACACACAACACATACAAATCGTATATACATAGTTGAGCTCCAGAACACTGTAGGGATATAAAAAGGATTAAATGCAGTAAATGAGCGTCAAAATGAAAGTACAACCGCAAGTGGAGGAGTGCTTGGTGCACATTGGGTGCTGTGTCAGTGTGTGCAGGTTGACGAAGCATCCTTAAGTGCGTTTTTACTTGTGACTCCTTTTTGTTGTTGCCTTGGTGCACTTAACAATTTTCAACTACGTGAATTGCATTAACGGTACTTATGTATCTGTATGTGTGTCGGTGTGTTTCTTTTTTTTTTTGTGTTTAAGTTGGATATTTTGGGAACTTTTTCTTTAAGGTTTAAGTGTTTCAGCGATATAGCTTAGCTCTGCGTACGTATGCGAAACAGAGTATCAACGCGTATGTGAACAAGTTTTGAGAAAATCTTTAAACAAGTTAAAATGTATGTCAGACAAGTCCTGCACCACTTTTTATAAAAAAACTATGTTTAATAAATCATTCCTGATTTTAGAACTTCTTTGTTATTCATACTTCATTTTTCAAAGCTCGTGGCTCAATTCGAAATTCATAAATCATAATTTATCATTCATAAATCACTATTCATAAATCATAATTCATAATTCATACTTCATAATTCATAATTCATAATTCATAATTCATACTTCATAATTCATAATTCATAATTCATAATTCATAATTCATAATTCATAATTCATAATTCATAATTCATAATTCATAATTCATAATTCATAATTCATAATTCATAATTCATAATTCATAATTCATAATTCATAATTCATGATTCATAATTCATAATTCATGATTCATAATTCATAATTCATGATTCATAATTCATAAGATTCATAATTCATAATTCATAATTCATAATTCATGATTCATAATTCATAATTCATGATTCATAATTCATAATTCATAATTCATAATTCATAATTCATAATTCATAATTCATAATTTATAATTCATAATTCATAATTCATAATTCACAATTCATAATTCATAATTCATAATTCATAACTCATACTTCATAATTCATAATTCATAATTCATAATTCATAATTCATAATTCATAATTCATAATTCATGATTCATAATTCATAATTCATGATTCATAATTCATAATTCATGATTCATAATTCATAATTCATAATTCATAATTCATAATTCATAATTCATAATTCATAATTCATAATTCATAATTCACAATTCATAATTCATAATTCACAATTCATAATTCATAATTCATAATTCATAACTCATAATTCATAATTCATAATTCATAATTCATAATTCATAATTCATAATTCATAATTCATAATTTACAATTCATGCGTAACTCGAAGCTCACAGCTCATAATTTATGCTCAGGGGTCAGATCAGTCCATCAAGGAGACAATTGTTAGTTAATAGCTAATTGTTACTGGTTCGTCATTCATAATTTACAGATTTTAATACACAATTAATAATTCATAACTCAGCAGTCGTAATTCGTAGTGCATTCACTTTCAATAACTCAAAAGCTTTGAAACTCACCTGGAAATGTCTCGTTACAAACTGTGCTGGGTATAAAAAATAATCATATAAACACATACAAATACACACGCCAACACACATGCACACATGCGTGCAATGTCTACTATTTCATCAGGAAAATCAAAACTTTTACAAGCAATACTGCATTTCCTTTTACAGGCTTCCCCTGTTGCTTGGCTTCCTTTTTGCATACGCAAAGAAAATACAGAAACAACAACCGCAGTGAAGAGGAAGACCAACAAGCCGCACTAAAAGTAAATAAACAGGAGCGCTGTGGCTGCCGCAGTGTAGTGCACTATGCAAGTGCAGGAGCTGTCCACTCCCTTTGTGCCGCAAATCAGCTACTCTTCTCCGTGCACACTCAATGAGCTCAGGCACCTCGGCTCGAGCCCTACTGAATCCTTTCGCCTTTGGGTCACGGATGACACGCTAGACATACGCACACATACACACACACGTATATATTATATGTACTCCGCATGGGTGCTGCTTGCTGCCTGATTTCTTTGTTAAGCTCATCGTCCTCCACAGCACAGTTGCTGTTTGTTTGCTGCTGTTGTGTGTTGTTTATTTTGCTTTTGCCTAGCCCCCACCAATGCTGCGGCCGCCTCAACAAACACGTAAATTAATCTGACAAGTGATACTTTTAGCCTGAAGCTGGAAGCCCGCCTGCCTGCCTGCCTGGTTGTTTTGCATGCCTTTACTTTTCATGCCATTACTTTTCGGACAGCACACACGTCAAAATGCGCGCAACAGTGATGGTTGACCAACAAAAACCTCAACTTCCGTCTGCTCGTTACGGTAGCTATGCATGAGTGTAGTTGTGTACGCATGTGTGTATGTGTGCTGCTGACAAAAAGCTTCCACCAGCAGTGCCCAGCAGCAATAAAATGGAAGCGTCACAGGCAACAGCTACAGAGTCACTGGGTGACATTACGCTACTTTGATGGGTCGTAGTGGCATGAGGGCACATCCATTGCGTCAGAGCCAAGCCACCGCATGCGTTGTATTGGAAGCAGACACATTTTTCAATACATAATAAGTAAGTGTTTATATATACTCGTATGTAAGTGTGTGAGAACGATTTACATACACAAGTACAAGTTCTATAAGTAACATGTAAATGGACAGCCTGTGCGGGTCCAGCTACTTAAGGTGAGGAAGGGTAAGCATAGTGCTGGGTGCTAAGTGACATTTTTATAATTTTAGAACAAATGACTGCCGCGACTGGCTTTACAGTAGGCCATTCGATCAACCCAATTTTTAAGCACATTTTCGATTGTTTGGGCTCCAATTTCATGAATGACAACTTCGATTTCGTGTTTTAAAGCATCAATCGTCTCTGGATGGTTCACATAGCATTTGTCCTTAACGGCTCCCCACAAAAAATAGTCCAACGGGCTTAAATCACAGCTCCGAGGCGGCCAATTGATATCGGAATTTCGGCTGATTATTCGGTTTTCAAAAACGGTATCCAAAAGTTCGAGTGTAACTTTGAAGTTGCACCGTCCTGTTCAAACCAAATGTCGTCCATGTCATCCTCTTCAATTTTTGGAAACAACTCGTTGAGCATGTGACGGTAACGCTCGCCATTTACTGTAACCGCGGCTCCTCGCTCATTTTCGAAAAAAAATGGCCCGATGATGCCGCCAGACCAAAAACCGCACCAAACAGTGACTCGTTGTGGATGCATTTGCTTCTCTACAGTAACGTGTGGATTTTCTGAGCCCCAAATCCGACAATTTTGCTTATTGACGTAGCCACCGATGTGAAAATCAGAAAAGAAGAAGAAGACTCACCACTTTGGAAATATGTTTTCAATATTTCCCAATTTTGTTCAAGCGTATAGCGTCCCATTTCGTAAATGTCAAACCTTTAAGTAAATTATGAACACATTTGACATGTCATTTGTGTTACCATTCTCAAAAAAATAGGTGGTTCAAAAAGCAAACGCTATTATACCCTGTATAACAAAATAACTTACTAAACCGAGTGGGTAGGTGTGTGACTACCATCCGAAACAAGGAGTACATTAGTTCGAAGCTCCTCCTAAAAAATATCTACATTTCGGCGTCGGCTTAAAACTGTAGGTCCATCGATATGTGAAACAACATCAAGACGCACGCCACAAATAGGAGGAGGAGCGCGGTCGAAAAAATAACTTCCCAATGGGTAATTCTTGAAGTACTCTGCCAACTATTTACCCTGCGTTTAGCCTCTGCCCAGTTGGTACCACAGAGTGGTTCTGGACCATGAAAATGGAACACAGCAAAGTCAATTTTATTTGTTGCACTAAGTTGGTTAAGGTTGCAAAGGCATTCGTGCACTAGTTTCGATTGCATAGAATAGGAAGTTAGTGCAGCTTTTAAGACAGCTTAACTGTCCTATTATAAAGCTTTGTGCGCACACTTGTTGCCCCCCCCCCCCCCCCCATACGATTTATTCTCCCACACATTGAAGTTGCTTCAATTTCCGCCTGATTTCAGCAATTTGCGCATTATTTCGGAGATTTTCGTGTTTGGACTATAGATACCAACACCGATCTCAGTATTTGTTTTCGAATCATTTGTGAATCATTCAAGACTACTGGGATCGACTCGTGATCCTCCCAGTTCCTATGCATCGCGGCTTGGAATTATGATTTCAAACCTACGGTAAAAAAATACATTTAGTATGTCATCAAAAAGATTTGTTATCAAAATCTTTATAGTTGTCTTCTTAAAAGTCAGTTAAAAATTTCCGCATAAATTTAAAGTTTTACCAAAGTTTACTTTTCGACAATTTTTGCATATTCTAAAGTCATTCCGAGCGCTGCCAGCAAAGTGCATAATAATTATACCACTTTCCTATGGCAAAAATTCACTTTAACCTTATTAATTGCTCCTTTCCCCTCCATAAAAAAGCAACCTAATCCGATGACTTCATGCATGCCGGTGTACGAAAATTCCAAAACTCCACACACATCCACACATACACTCAAATACCAACCACCCCCATTTAACTAACCGTCCGATAATGGCGATTTCCTTTTGCCACTGACTATGGCAGTCCAAAATTGTGTACGAATTTCATGCCACCGTTGATGCAAATGGAATAGTCAGAGTTGTAGAGTCATGAACTATGCTCAACCGCATTCGCTTGGTGTCCACTAAATGTCCTCACTGCGTGAATAGTTTGAGGCGCTGCAGGCGCTATTGTAACACCATTGTAGCATGCAGCATGCGTCCCAACGATATCCGATTAGGCTTGCAGCAAATCAGAGAGGAGGGCGGAGGTGAAGCTACCATAGTATAGCACTAAGAATAGCAGCAGCTGGTGTTGGAACGACTGCGGCCAAAAATTGCGGTCACCGCCAAAAATAACAACACAACTCGGCAAAGCTAACGGAGTCACATGACGGCAGTTGACCACTGGTGCTGTAACGGGCACAGCTGCAATACTTGCCACTTGATACTGGCATGGCAGTGAAAGGGGTTGATGCAGCAAGATCTGACCAAAATTTAGGTGCCATTCAAAGGTTGGAAAATCTTTTTTGTGCATATCAGTTGCTTCATAGTGTTGGAGCACAGTTGCGTATGAGTAATTTTTGGTATCTTTTTTTTTTGGTTTTTTGCGGAAAGTGAGGCGAATTCGGAAAGGTTGTGCAATTACGACAAGCCTTGAGATTTGTGTATGTATATACATACACTTACACTATCACAATGTCAGTTTGCCTATGCTTGTGTTCATGTGCAAGTGTGCGGCAAATCTTCTTTTAAGGTTGGCTTGTTAGTTTGGAAAATGTATATCGCTGGCTGCCAGTCAGCCTGTCTCGGTCTATGCCTTGGTGGTATACTCAGTCGTGCGTTGCAGTTTAGTTTATTGGTTTTCATGTTTTATGGCCCTAGAAAAATGTCTCCAGCCACTTCCAACTACTCGCTTCATTTGATATAAGTGAATGCACAATTCGCCTTCCCTCTGCATCCCTTCCAAAGCCGCTTGGCTTGACAACAGTTGAGTGAGGCTTATGAAATTGCATACTAACTGACCCTCGTGACAGTTTGGTTTGGTCATTTACGAAAATTAATTGCTTTAAAATAAGTAATTATATGCGCATGGCTGCGAGTGGGCAGTACTTGAAAAAGGAATTATTCGGATGTATTTTACTTCTTGCTTACACAGAACTTTTAATTATAGCATTTTTAAGGATTTATAACACAAAGTAAAGTGAAATAATTTTGTTATTTTTATATTGTACTATTGAGGAAAAAATATTCAGCATACATTTAAGAGTAATTCTGTAAAGTGATAGGTCTTGGCTGGATGGATACGCCCAGATATTCCAATAATGCAGTTCAGAATATTGCGGAAACAAGTGAGTGTTCCATTTCAACATTTTCTTTGAGTTAGAAGGTATTTAAGCACTTGAATTTGCATCACATCTCCGTTATAAACTTACAGAATTTATGAAACCAACTGCTCGTAAGTGCCAAAATAAGTGTTACGCCAAATGGCTTAGAATTTTAATTATTAATTTAATTTTATATATTTAATTTAATTTTAATTATTATTATCATAATTTGTTAAAATCCATAATTTCTCATAACGTTTCAATATTAAGCTTACTGTTTTCTAAAAATACTGTTCAATTTTCGTATATGAATTTAAAAATAGCACTATATATGTATAAACACCTATATTACATAAACGTAACAGAGCAATACATATTTACTCCAATTACATAAATTTGAACTTAATCCGTTAGGCTAAGACACTATAAAAACTCGAATTCAGAAATAAATAAAGCACTTGTGAAGTTACCACCGAACGCGCTCGCATTTTATTTAACAGGCAATTCGCGCATTTCCCACGTTAATTAATTTCTCATCTCAAAAAAGCTTGAGATTTTTCATGGCGCCCGAGCAGGGACAGTAGTGCGAAAGTGGTAAAAAGTGATAGTGATAAAAGACCAAAAGTTGGCAATTTGTGCACGCAAATTTTTAATAACTAATATTTAAAATAACCAGCCGAATAAATAAGTAAACGAATATTGCCTGCGCGGTCCGTTCACAAGCAAAACAAAAAGTCGTCTCGCAAACAAAAAATTAAAAAAAAAATAACAAAACAGACAGCAAAACTAATATATGTACATACATATGTATATGCATATACAAAAAAGTTCACAGTGACAGTGAGCCCCCAAAAACCAAAAAAAAAAAAAAAAGAAAAAAAAAACTAATACATCTATCAAAAAAAACAAAAAAACGTTAAGATTATTTAAAAAAAAAAAAATTGTTTAACATATAAATAAAATAAAATATTTATAGCCAAACAAGTTAAAAAAAAAAAATATATAATAAATAAAAAAGAATTAACTACAATACCCAGTGCGGTACTTATATAAACGGTCACAGTGATATGTAAATGTTCTCGGCCAAAAATAAGGCAAATTTATAAAAAAAAAAAACAAACAGTGCAATTCACCGCTGCTCATTTGCAGTTCGTCGCCCTCGTGTATATATCACTGTCCGCTGTCACAGTTCTCGCAGTTACTGCCATACTCGCCGCTGCTCTCATCACTGTAACCGTCGCTGCTACTCTGGTCACTGCTGCTGCCGTCATCGCCCGCTGTCGCTGCAATCCCTACCGCTGGTTCTGTCGCCGCCAGGAATGACCTGCACCTGCATCCTTTGCAAAAGGAAAGTCAAGGCTTGCAATAAGCCTTTACAGGTAACAAGTGCAATAAATTGAAAGTTGTGGTTGTTGTTGATAAACACTCTCAATTTTTTGCATCACCCTTTCACTTTCTTGCATATATATACATACATATATGTACACACTCCCATATGTGTACATGTACCATATATACAATTATCTATACAAATATACGTATATAAAACTCCGCGAAAGTGAAACAAGGGTACGTTGGGATTTGATAATAAAGGGTGTGACCTTAATTGCGAAATCGTCAATAAATTTAAAAAACAAAATTAAAGAAATTGAAGACCTTTTTTTCGAACAATAAGTTCAATTAAATTAAAATTATTATAAAGTTAAATAAATTTTTCGTAAATACGGATTATTTACAAGGAAATAATTCAAACAAAAATCGATTTTTCGCAAATCTGTTGAACAATTTTCGTAGTGTTGTGCTACTGTGCTTGCTCATCCTTTCGTGGCCTGACCACAGCCTTGTTCAACAGCTATTTTTCGTTTTTCTGATTGAGATTTGTGCAGGCTATTCAGCCATCTTTTCGTTTTCGTTTTTTCAGCCACAAACTCTCACAGATATTTTTTCGTTTCTGTGGACATTGAGCAAATTTTTCGGGAGTTTAAATAATTTAACTCAAAATGAGCAAGCCAAAGACAGCAGTTCCAAGTCTCTCTCCAAGTAAGGAGATTATGGAATTGAAATCACTAAAGTGCCAGCGAACTGTTGCGAAAAATAGTATAGTGCGCATAAAAACGGGTCTCCTCGATAAAACAATGTCGTTAGATCCAATTGAATTGGAGTGTCGACTGGACATTTTGAACTCTCATAGCGATAAGCTTATGAAGTGCCAGTCGAAAATTGAAGAAATCGACGAGGAAGACATAGCCCGTGGGGAGTTAGAGGACCTAATAGTGGAAACTAAGTCCGTTATAAAATCTATTCTGGCGAGAAATAAATCGTCAATAGCCGAAACATCCTTTGTTGCACCTCACAGCTCGCGACTACCGAAAATGTCGCTACCGAAATTTAAAGGGGAATATTCAGAATTTAAAAATTTTATGAGTCTGTTCGAGAGTTTGGTGCACAACGATCCTACAATCCCAGACATTGAGAAATTTAATCACTTGGTTAACTGTCTGTCTGGTGAAGCTTTGGGAACGGTAAAGGCCTTCCAAATGTCGGACGAAAATTATTCGAAGGCGTTGGCTAGTCTCAAAAAAGTTTATGACAATAAATGCTTAATATTTTTCGACACAATTTCCAAACTTTTTGAACTGTCAACTATCCCAAAGCCATCCCAAAAACATCACAAACGCTATCATAATTCATCTGGTAATGTCAAAAGTTGACACCGTTACTCGGTCAAAGTGGGAGGAACAGTTGGATTACGATAAGCTGCCATTATGGCGTGAGTGTGAGGCAGCATTCAATAAACGCTACCAACATTTATCTGCCGATGAAGCCTCAACGTCGAGGCTCAAGCCGTCAAGCAGTCACAGCATTCAGAAACCCCACCTTCATGCGGGAAGGACGAAAGCTGCCTTAGTGACTTCAAATATAAAACAGCCGGTGTGTCCGCACTGTAAATCAAATGATCATAGTATACCCGCGGGTCCTACTTTTAAAACTCTCTTTGCTCAGCAGCGATTTGAGTTTGCTAAATCAGTCCCCTTATGCATAAATTGTTTGCGAAAGGGGCACTCAGTTTCAAAGTGCAAAGCGGATCGGTGTCGTGTTTGCAACCGTTCGCATCACACGTTGCTGCACCAGTACCCTGTATCCTTTGCAACTGCACCACAACTTTCGACCTCGCATGCCATGCACACGACGAGTACACCAGATCGGGTTATGTTGGCTACAGCCGTAGTCAACGTAAAAGGTAGCTCCGGAGAGTACCTTGCTGCACGAGCCTTGCTGGATTCTGGATCTCAGGTGAATTTCATGACAGAGGATTTGGCGCAGAAATTACGAATTCGTCGCGAAAGTACGACCTTAAATATTATCGGCATCGGAAATGCAACCAAAAAAGTAAGGACGAAATTAAATACGTTTGTAAAATCGCGGGTCAATAATTATGAGTTTTCGGCACAGTTTTGGATAATGCGATCCATTTCAGCCAGCCATCCAGATCGTAACGTAAATATTAATGGCTGGAAAATTCCTAAAAACATTAGCTTAGCGGACCCAGAATTTTATAAGGCTCAAAAGGTAGATCTTTTGTTAGGTGCTGAAACATTTTTCGAGCTTTTAGCTGTAGGCCAGATCAAGGCCAGCCCCAATCACCCAACATTGCAAAAGACACTTTTAGGCTGGGTTGTGTCTGGCAAATACGCCTCCAACCAACGTCCTCCTCCCACAGTCAGTAGCACATTATGCCATACTGAACAAAATCTAGCAAATATAGATTCCATTGTCCAAAGGTTCTGGGCGATGGAAGAAATACCTTCAGGGGCTAGTTCGACAAAATTCACACCTGAACAAATAGAGTGTGAAAAATTTTTCGTAAAAACTACTAAAGTTTTGCCTTCAGGAAGGCTTCAAGTAAGACTGCCTTTCAAAGATGACCGTAAGTTACTCGGTAATTCCTATGAAACCGCGTCTCGGCGGTTTCAGGCCCTGGAGAGAAAGACCTTGAAAGATCCAGAACTTCGTCAAATGTATCTGGACTTCATGAATGAATACATCGAATTGGGTCACATGAGCCCAACAAATAATAAGATCCCGAGTGAGCCACACTACTTCATTCCGCATCAACGCGTTCTTCGGCCTGAAAGTACGACGACTAAATTACGTGTTGTTTTCGACGCATCAAGTCGTACCTCTTCTCAAATTGCGTTGAATGAAATCTTGATGGTTGGGCCGACCATTCAAGAAGAGCTGTATTCAACACTTCTTCGTTTTCGTTTGCATAAATATGCATTTACGGCGGACATTACTAAAATGTACCGCCAAATTCTCATGCACGAAGAAGACCAAAACTTTCAGCTTGTAGTGTGGAGACGGCATCCATCTGAGCCACTTCAAATCTTTCGACTTAACACCGTAACATACGGCACTGCGCCTGCTCCATTTCTCGCTACACGGTGTTTACAAATGCTCAGCGATGCCAATACACATATGTATCCACTCGGCTCAAAGGCAATAAAAGGAGATTTTTATGTAGACGACCTGCTTACAGGATCCGATAATTTTGAATCTCTAGATCATATTAGAAGTGAGGTAGTTAAAATATTAAACTCGGCAGGATTCAATTTATCTAAGTGGTTTTCAAATCACCCATCATTTTTCGATTGTGAGAGTTCTGAGAAGGCCTTAAACTTCAATCACACAGACTCCACAAAAACACTTGGAATCCATTGGTTGCCGAAGGAAGCTTTGTTTCGGTTTGTCTTTAATGACAACTTTACCAGTTTACGAGCCACTAAGCGAAACATATTATCAGTTTCGGCTCGTCTTTTCGATCCTCTTGGTTTACTTGCCCCACTAGTTACCAAAGCAAAAATCTTATTGCAAGAGCTTTGGCTGCAAAAACTAGATTGGGATGAGTCGATTCCATTGCACCTCGACACCAGCTGGGAAAATTTCAAAGCCAATCTACTGCAGCTACCATCAATAAGCATTCCTCGGTTTGTACACACCGAGTCGAGTGCAAGCTGCCAAATTCATGGCTTTGCCGACGCCTCAATACGAGCGTATGGCTGCTGTATATACATACGTAGCCATTCGGCTGGTGGAACGAAATGTACGCTGCTTACTGCAAAGTCTAGAGTGGCTCCGCTGAAGACTAAATCTCTTCCGCGTCTAGAGCTCTCGGCAGCCCACTTGCTGGCCAAATTATGGTCACGAATAGCGCCAATGTTGAGTCGGCCAATTGAAAATATAAACTTCTGGACAGACTCCGAAATTGTTTTGCATTGGATCAAAACGCATCCATCTGTACTGCAGACCTTTGTTGCAAACAGAGTGTCCGAAATCCAAGAGTTGACGGATAAAGCTACTTGGCGACATGTGCCAACTAAGCAAAATCCCGCGGATCAAGTGTCTCGGGGTTGTAACGTGGACGAATTGAATAATTCTATCTGGTTTAGCGGTCCACAGTTCCTCCTAGAAGACCCTGCGTTATGGCCAACAAACACCCACTTCCAGCTCTCTCCAGGAGACGAAGCATTAGAGAAGAAACGGAACGCAACAGTTTTAGTTGTTCAAGCAAATGAATCGCATCCAATTATGGAACTCACCAAAAGAGTATCTTCTCATCAAAAACTGCTTCGTATTGTCGCTTACATATTAAGATGGATAAAACGCATTAGAAACCCATCTGCGACATTCACACAAATGCTGACGGCTGAGGATATTAAATTAAGTTTCCTCAAAGTCATTCAGGTGGTTCAACATGTTGAATATGGTGAAGAAATTATGAAACTCACCAAAGGAACCACCCTACCCTCAAGTTTGCAAAAACTTAATCCATTTTTGCACAACTACTCGGAATTGTCGCTGTCGTTTAATTTACTCCGAGTAGGAGGCCGCCTATTAAATGCGCCTCTCCCATATGATGCCAAGTTCCCACTGCTCTTAAGCAAGAACTCGCACTTCGTTACCACATACTTACGGTACCTACATTTTCGAAATCACCATGCTGGAGCAAAGGCATTGGTAGCGCTTCTCCGAGACCGCATTTGGCTGGTCAATGCTCGAGAAGCTTGTAGTCGTACCGTTCGAAACTGCACACATTGCTTTCATTATAAGCCGAAGCTGCAAACCCAAATAATGGGAAATTTGCCTGCCGATAGGCTTCGTGCACTACGACCCTTTCTAATATGTGGAGTAGATTTTTGTGGTCCCGTATATACTACATTGAAAATACGTGGTAGACCCACAGTAAAAACATATATCGCAGTGTTCGTTTGTTTCACTTCAAAGGCAGTACATTTAGAACTAGTAACAGACTTGTCTTCTAATTGTTTTATTTTCGCCCTAAAAAGGTTCATTGGACGCCGAGGAATGCCGCGGAAAATATACAGCGACAACGCCACCAACTTCGTCGGCGCCGATCGCAAGCTTCGCGAGCTGAGGGATGCTTTCGAGGCCCAACAACCGGAAGTACAGAAATACGCAACGGACGAAGGATTCACCTTCGCCTTTATACCACCCAGGGCACCGCACTTCGGCGGGTTATGGGAGGCGGCAGTGAAGTCCGCCAAACACCTTCTCGTGCGCGCAATCGGCAACGCGCTGCTCACCGCCGAAGAACTACAGACGCTGCTCGTACTCAACTCGCGACCCCTGGTACCACTGAGTCAGGACCCGAACGATGGAGAGGCCCTAACACCAGCGCACCTACTAGTTGGGTGCCCCCTTCGAGCGCTGCCACCAGCCCAAGTATCGATGGACCCAATGCGTTGCTGGGACAGATGGCAACTTGTCTGTTGTCTCAAGCAACAGTTTTGGCGACTGTGGTCCAGGAACTACCTGTTGGGTCTTCAACAAAGGAACAAGTGGTTGCATCCGAAGCGCAACCTCGAGCTGAACGACCTCGTCCTGGTTCAGGAAGACAACACACCACCGCAGCAATGGGTGCTCGGCCGCGTCGCCGCAATCGTAACAGGGCAAGACGGCAAAGTCCGCGTAGCAGACGTGGCAACCAAAACGGGCGTAATTAAACGCCCCGTTCACAAGCTCGCCGTACTGCCATCAGACGTTGAAGGACCATGAGCCTTTCAAGGTGGCCGGTGTTACGCCAAATGGCTTAGAATTTTAATTATTAATTTAATTTTATATATTTAATTTAATTTTAATTATTATTATCATAATTTGTTAAAATCCATAATTTCTCGTAACGTTTCAATATTAAGCTTACTGTTTTCTAAAAATACTGTTCAATTTTCGTATATGAATTTAAAAATAGCACTATATATGTATAAACACCTATATTACATAAACGTAACAGAGCAATACATATTTACTCCAATTACATAAATTTGAACTTAATCCGTTAGGCTAAGACACTATAAAAACTCGAATTCAGAAATAAATAAAGCACTTGTGAAGTTACCACCGAACGCGCTCGCATTTTATTTAACAGGCAATTCGCGCATTTCCCACGTTAATTAATTTCTCATCTCAAAAAAGCTTGAGATTTTTCAATAAGAATATCGTTCCCAATGTGACCCTTTCCTCCGTACCTTCGTCACATCAAAGAATTTAGCAAGCAAAAGGTTTGACTTTATTTATAAAGAGGTAATTCCCGTCTATCAAAGACTCGATTTTACTAGATATTCATTGCTGCCGATTAGCACGAGAAGGAATACACTGGCGCGCTTTGTTTAACTCGCCCAATCAAGAAGAAGCAGGTAGCTAAAATTAGGGGGAAAAATAAAAAAAACTGAATATTAATAGCTACGAGGGGAACTATATGGGCTAACTCACCTCTCATTTATTAGGGATACGCGTAGTTTTGGAAAGTGGGCTCAAAGTTTTCGAAACGTTGCAGATTCATATAAAAATTTGGTAACAGAGCAAATCGCTGGGCTCCATCAAAAGTCATCCACTAGATGGGAACAGTTCGGATGAAGGTTAGGTTAGGTTTGGCAGCCGCATCGCACATAGAGACAACGATGCTACTTAGACCACGAAATGGGTCCGTTGTGAGCCGCGGGGGCTGGGCTACATTTCCCTTTCCATATTGAACCATCCGGAGCCTTTAAAAAGTGTAAAAGGTTGTTAATACCTAAAGTGTATAGATTATCTATATTCGTTAAGAAGTAGGATTTTAAAAATCGGTTCCTGCTTCTGGCTAGAGCTGGACATGTGCAAAAAAGGTGTAGAAGTGTTTCCAGCTCCTCCTCTTTTCTGCAGCTACGACAGAGATCATGCATGTAAACGCCTAATCTCCTTGCATGATTTCCTATGAGACAATGGCCTGTGAGGGCCCCTACTAAGGTCCTGATTTGAAGTCTATTCAGTTTTATAATACTCTTGGACAGACGTAAATTTAGCCTTGGCCATGTTTCACAGGTATTAACGCTAATCCATCTTTGATTTGCAGAACTGATTAGTGCGTCCTTAATGAGAAGCTTACAAGTTGCGAGAGGTATCTCCATAAAATTACTTATGTCTGGCATACAGGTACCTTCTCTTGCAAGTTGGTCTGCCCTACAGTTCCCCGGTATATCTCTTTAGAGATTGGCGACAACGTAAGACATTCCTTGATGTTGGTTGGAATGCATCCAGGGCTTGGCTATCCGATATAATGCAGATACCCGTTGTTGATATTAGCTTTACCTTTAACCATTTTGGGCTCATGAATAGCGTTTATTTCTGCTTGAAAAACACCACAGTTTAAAGGATTCACTAATAGAAAGCTGTTCGCAAAATAACTCTGAACCTACACCGGTGACCATGTTAGATCCGCCCCTGGGTGTTGGATCTTCTTCAAGCCATTCCAGTCCAGAAGGAAGTTTCCTTCATTAGAAAATTCCTTCCGAAGCAAAGAATGGGAAGGTGATAGTCACAGTCACTGGGGATATCCATGTAGGAGTCTAAGATGGTTGAATGTCCGTGTGTGACAGTCCTCTATTGTTAGCTCGCTTTGAGCCTTAAAGCAGAGCAGGCCGCTGAGTATTTGCAGAAGAGATCTAGGGCTGGCAGATGTAGCATGATGTCCAAAGCCATGGATGGCGTGGTTTTCATGACGCCACATATTGCTAATTCCGCTGATTTCTGCACCTTATTAAATAGATTAGAATAGGTTTTTTTCCGCATAGCACACCACCAGACCACATTTCCATATAGAAGAATGGGTCTGACGCTAGCAGTGCAAAGCCAATGAGCAACCTTAGGTTAATTCCAAAGGTCTTACCTAAAGCTCTCTTACAGGCATAAAAAGCTAGGTTCGCTTTCCTAACTCTTTCTAAGATGTTTGACTTCCAAGTCAGTTTCCTATCTATGTTTAGTTCCAAGTACTTGGTTTCTTCCGAAATCAAAGGGGAACCCTTGAGCATAATTGGATTTAGCTGAGGGATTCTGTGTTGCCTCGTGAACAATATGAGTTGGGTTTTGTCTGGGTTGCCTCCTATACCACACTTTTCTGTCCACCTTGAAAGTATATCTAGAGCATTTTGTATCTGGTCTCTTAATGGTCTCTTAATTAATAAGTTTTATTTCTTATATTCAGTATTGACGCTATTGTTGATCTGCTGTCCGTGCATATAATTGTTTTAAGATTTGAGTTTTCAACAGAAATTAGCCCATAATTACAAAATTATTCATATCTATTTTTTCATTGTCATTGCAAAGGCTTTCCGAAAAAAAAACACAAGCATTTATTACTAATTAGTAACTGAATTACTAACTAAAAGGATTAAAAAAATATGGAAGTTAATTTGGGCTCAGATTGATGTAGACTGCCTAGTTAAATTATTATACTCGTCAATTTTTTTGATTTAAGCTGATTTAGTGGCGCCCAAATATTTAGTGTTTGTATTTTTTATTTTATTACATCTATCCAACTTTTAATTTGTCAACCTGCTTTAGTACCAAAAAATTCGAAAAATATTTGTTTTCTTTACAACTTTTACTTTTATGGCAAAAATGGCTATATATTTGAAGATTATGAAGAGTAGTAAACTTCTTTGGAATAAAATTTAGATT
Organism: Anastrepha ludens; assembly: GCF_028408465.1. Taxonomy (NCBI): domain Eukaryota; kingdom Metazoa; phylum Arthropoda; class Insecta; order Diptera; family Tephritidae; genus Anastrepha; species Anastrepha ludens. The sequence goes on along the minus strand of NC_071500.1, from coordinate 110,830,420 downwards.
TTTAGAAAATGTAATTTAAATTTAATTAATTTAAAATAAAACTTGCTGCTCGAAATAGTAAAATCAGTTCATTTATAAATTAAATACTAAAAATTGAAAAAAAAAAGAAAACTTCCAGCTCCAAAACCATTGCGTTTTGATTAGTCACTTATATTTTTACATAAAAGTGCTGACCACTTAAATGCTATTTTATTTGCTCATGAGGGTGAGCTTAAAGAATTAATCCACGCCCCTTACCACTACTTACTTCATCCTCCATTTACCTATTTCGTCCAACTGCTCCTTCACGTTCATTACCATTTAGTCAATTCCTGAAATTAATTTCGCATTTACAAAGCCCGAAAGCGTTGCATATTAAATTCGCCCAAAATTTGACAAATTAGTCTAGCATGCATACATGTACATATTTGGTAACACATACACACACCAGGTCTGGGACTAGGACACATACGCAAACACCTACGAACTATATGCCAAATGACATACAGCTTCAAGCACACCAAAGCATTGCATACAACTCCAAGCATACATATACATATTTGCACACACACACACACGTAGGTGCGCTCATACATACATACAAAGCACTCATCGTTGATTCGCTACAGGCAAATTAACGCTAATAAAATTCACATTTGCCCGTCGCACAGACCAATGAAATGTCACTACAAATTGGTTACCGGCTATGCAAATTAGGTTGGACGGGTTTAATGGGTCAACTAAGTTGATTCGCTAGCCGGCGCTTAGCCGTTTTGATGTTGCCGACTCGTCTGCCTTTGTTGGTGATTTTACTAATTTTTTCTACAATTATTTTTACTCGTCGCAATTGAGTAAATGGGATGAACAATATTTTTCTATGAACTCAAATGTGATTTGTCTCTGTGAAGCATAAATATTTAATTGTAAAAAATTGTGATTTCAAAGCCAAGAATTGGAAAAAGAATATTGAGAAGCTGCAAAATGTTTCTCTGAATTAGTAAATTAACTACGATAATGGTTCGAATACGAAATTTTCGAAAATGTTTATTATGGTACATTTTGGTATAGGAAATACTGTGAAAATTTTTCCCTTGCAGAAAAAATATTTAAAATTGTTGCTAAATAATGAAATTTGGGCGATTAGAAGAACAATTTACGCAAAATTATATTAAGAAATTTATTTCTTGGAAATAGAAAAAAAATAATAATAATAAAAAAGGTGAAATAATTAAAATAGAAAAAAATAAAGAAAAAATAAGTAATTAAATATATAAGTAAAATTATCAAAAGTAAGATACAGACAAATAAAGAAGTAAAAATAGAAATAAAATCAAATAAAATAAAGAAATAAAATTTATTTCTTTTATTAAAATAATCGACTTAAAGTAAAATTAAATTAAATAAAAAGGATTAAAGTAAAGTAAAATTTTAATTCAAAAATTAAAAAAATAACTAAAATAATAAAAAATGAGTTACAGAAAAATAAAAACGCTAATATAGAATTAAAAGCAAATAAAATAAAAGAAATAAAACAAAGTAAAAGAACATTTCATTAAATTAAATGAAAATAAATAAAATAATTTGGAAAAATTTGGTGCGCAACTAAGTTCTCGTTGTTTTTTGATGAAAATACAACTGTATTCTGAAAATTGGTTACAAGTGAAGTATTGAAAGTATTGCCCATCGCTGGCTACTACTTTTTCCTATCTTTCCGGTAGATCTCGTATACCGTCCGATCTCGATCTCGAACCGGAGAAGGCGCTGATACCCATGCCCATAGCCACTTGTAAATTACTTATAGACAGGGAAACCATCAAAAAGGTAAATACAATCTGGCAAAACCTCACAACATGCGAACTAAGCAGACAGACATGGCCGAACTGGAACAGCGGTCGATCGAAGATCTTGCTAAGATTCAACAGAGAATCTATAAGAAAAATGATAGGTGTTTTAACTGGTCATTGTTTAATAGGCAGCCACGCTAGAAGGTTAGGACTCCCTTACTTCGATTTCTGTAGAAGCTGTCTTAATACAGAAGAAGAGGAGACAGTCAGACACCTATTATGTAAGTGTGAAAGCCTAACTATGAGAAGGCTGCGCACTCTCGATACAGCATTTCTAACCGATGTAGCGGACATAGCCCATCTAAAACTAACGAAACTCTGCTCGTTTATTAAAGCAACCGGATGGTTTGAAAAGGAACACGTAGAGTAAGGATAAGCTCCAGTGGTATCACAATGGACCTGCCGAAGGTCTAAGTGTGTCTTACGACAACCACCCTACCTACCTACCTACCTAGTATACCGTCGCGGTAAAAGTGTTCATCTTTTGAGGTTATCCACGGATCAAGCCACTTTTTGATGTCTTCATAGCAATGGAACTGCTGGTCAGCTAGACCATGCGCCATCGATCGGAACAGGTGATAATCGGACGGCGCAATATTTGGAGAGTACGGCGGGTGGGGTGGGATTTCCCATTTCAGTGTTTCCAGGTAGGTTAACGGGTTTGGCAATGTGAGGCCGCGCGTTGTCATGCTGTAGAATCACTTTTTCATGCCTCTCCGCGAATTGCGGCCTCTTCTTGCCAGTGCTCAGCTCAATCGCATCAATTGAAGTCGATACCGATCCTCAGTGATGGTTTCGCTTGGTTTTAACAGTTCATAATAAGTAACACCAATTTGGTCCCACCAAATACATAGCATAACCTTCGCAGCGTGAATATTCGGCGGAGGCGACGACGTAGAAGCATGACCGGGCAGTCCCCTTGGCCGTCTTTTCTTTGGATTGCTGTAATGAATCCGTTTTTCATCACCCGTCACGATGCGATGAAGAAAACCCTTCATTTTTTGCCACAGTAGCAGTTTTTCAGAGGCGAAAAAACGATTTTTAACATCCCTTGGCTTTAACTCATAAGCAACCCAAGGCCCCTGTTTCTGAATCAATCACAAAGCATGCAATCGCTTGAAAATAGATTGGCGGCTAACTCCTAATACTGAAGCAAGCTCTTCTTGCGTTTGACATGGATCCTCACTGAGGAATGCCTCCAATTCAGCGTCTTCGAAGGTTTTTGGTTTCCTTCACGCGGACGGTTCTGAACAATAAAATCACCATCTTCGAAGCGACGGAACCAATCTCGGCACGTTGTTCCATTTCAAGCAGCATCTCCATAAACTTTTTGTAGCTCTCGATGAACTTCAGCCGCCGTTTGTTTCGAATGAAAGAGGAAAATCAACACTTCCCGTAAATGACGATTATTCGGCACAAAATCAGACATTTTGACAAAACCAAAAGTATATGATACCAAAAGAAAATCACTAATGTGACGAAGCAGTTTGTTTACCATATGTCTAAGTTTAGTTTATGACGTTTAGGTTATGTTAGAATCGACTGGCACACACTGCTTGCGGCATCAATTGACAAACAGCGGGAACTTAGTTAAGCACCTAATAAAAAAATAAAAAAATGAATAAAACCAAATGAAATTTTTTAAATAAAAAATAAGTAGATTTTATTATATTAAATTAAATAATATTAAAAGAAATTAAAACAAGTTACGGTATTTTCTGAACTAATTCGTTCTAGACCTGTTCACTCAATAGAGATTCTTAAGAGAACTGAAGTCAGCAATTTACAGACCCTAAAGTGGCAAAAAAAGTATAAATTAAAATTGAAAATATTTTTTATAATTAAGTTAATAGAAGTTATAAATATATATATATTGACTCTGTGTAAATACACTACCGGATGTTTTAGACTACCCAAGATTTCGATTTATTTGAACAAAAATCTAAACCAGTCAAAAAATTTGCCATCAAAATATAGATGATTCAGTAGGAATCAATTCATAGTGGCCAGCTAAATAAAAGTATATATGTACGATCGCCCATTAATGTAAAGGAAATTATATGCCAATCGAAGTTGAAGTGCAATCAACATTTATTGTTATTCTTTATTACACTGCGCACAATATTTTGCTATTTTATGTAATATTTCAATTTGTAAACATAAAAATGAAATGGCGTCTCGCCGTCACTTCTTATTTATCGCTTTTAAATCAGAAACGCCTCCCCTCCCCCATCTGTTTGATTGCTATTTCTTACCAACTCATCCCTCTCTCTCCCTCTTCTCGGCTTTGATTCACATTTAGTATTTTTTTCTCGAAATCGCCAGTAGCCACTTGCTTTCTCAGTTAAATTAAATTATTCACTTCGCATCGACAATTATTGTCATCGTTATTAAAGTTGTTGCTGTTGTAGTTGTTTGTGTTGCGGCCTCAGCTAGTTCCCAAGCATTGTGGCGTTCCAAATGTCGCCTGTAGCAACAAATATCGTCTCGACTCATAACTGAAGTTGTGGTTATTGTTGCCGCTGCGTTTCATTATTGTTGCCCCTGCTACTGCGGCAACGTTGCCGCCATTGTTCAACAATATGCTGTTACCGACACTGTCGCATACGCCAATTTGTAAATGGCAAGTAGCACCAATTGATTAAAACATCACGTAGCCGTTTGTCGCTGTTTTATGTGTGCACGAAATCATTTCACAGTCAGTGGTGGTGCTGCTGGTCTCTTTGCATTCATTCATTATTGACATGCAAGCAACAGAACAACAACAATGGCAAACAAAGGGACAAGGAAACAACAGCATCAGCAGTTGAAGCAGTTGAAGCAGCAGCTATTGCCAGTTAATGACAAACGCATACAAATAAAGGTACAACAATTTCGAGTGAGTAATTAGCGTTGCCCATAAAAATCAAACAGCCGAGGTCTGAAGCTGCTGCGTGAGCTAACACAAGTTCTTTGCTGTTAAATCTGGTAGCAGAAACTGAAGTTACATATATAATTTGTTTTTGCCTTTGTCAGCTACCGATTCCGCTAGTTGTCAAGGGCCTGCTAGTTGACTTAGGAGAGCTCTGTGTGCTGGTTGTCTGAATTTCATCATTTCCAATATTGACTGAAAAAACCTTAGCCTTCAACTTATGAATGAAGTTGCTGAGAAAATTGTAATTTTACTTTTACTAGAATTTCTGCTTTAACTAAGCAGACTTTGATGGTAATATTCTTCTTCTTGATTGGCGCGACAGCTGCTTACGCAATTTTGGCCGAATTTAACACAGCGCGCCAGTCGTTTCTTTCTCGTGCTGACTGGTCCTTCTTCCCCTTATCTTTCCAATGCAAAAGAGGCCTTCGTTTTGCTCTTACACCACCAGCTGGTAACGCATTGAATGCTTCCAAAGCCATTCGGACGACATGACCAAGCAAGCAAAGCCATGGATCTCTATTCGCAGCTCAATGTCTATGTCGTCGTAAAGCTCATACAGCTCATTGTTCTATCGCCTATGATAACGATACTCGTCGTCACCAGGTCAGCAAAGGTCCAAAAATCTTTCGTAGAATATTTCGCTCAAACACTTCGAGGGACGCCTCATAGGACTTGACTTTTACTTAGACTTAGTTAGACTTTGATGGTCCGCTTCGGCCTCTATATTCCTAAAATTCATATGAAGGGTTTGGCATTGATGCATATTTTTCATTTGTTTATTTAGCACCGTGAGATGTCTGAGATATAGCTGTAGTGTTCTCCGTTGAGCTGAAGAAAAATGTGCTAAAAATCGAGACACTCCTAAAAAGCAATCACCAAGCAATTTCTCTGCGGCTGCACTTTTGTAATTTCATGAGCCACAACAAGACCGAGGTGAAAGTTCCCCTTAACCGAAAGTGTTTTTTAAGCAAAATTACCGTCAATTTCCAGCTGCTCCAAACTTTTACATAAATAGAAGCGATATCGATGCCAACAATTATTTGCCTTTAATTTGTGGATTAATTTAAGGTAGTAAGTCTTTAAGCAAAATTCTATCTTGAGCGTTACCGCTAATGTTTGAAAACAACCTTTTCTTAATGAGCTATATATACCTATATAATGGGCGCTTACACCCTTTTTGGGTATTTGGCCAAGCTCCTCCTCCTATTTGTGGTATGCGTTTAGAGTTTTTTTCTCAAATGGAGGGACCTACAGTTTCAAACCGACTCCGAACAGCAGATATTTTTATGAGGAGCTTTTTCATGGCAGAAATAAACTCGGAGGTTTGCCATTGCCTGCCGAGGGGCGATCGCTACTAGAAAAATGTTTTTATTAATTTTGGAGTTTCACCGAGACTCGAACCAACGACCTCTCTGTGAATTCCGAATGGTAATCACGCACCAACCCATTCGGCTATGGCGGTCGCCAGCTATTGTATTTTCTACTTCTTCTCGAGTTTTGAGCTGCTAATCTCATTCAAACTTGTCCATGGCGAAAAAGATATGATAATCTGATGAAGAAATGTTTGGAGAGGTATTGAGGCAAAAGTAGCCATCTGATTAAAGAAATCACATCTAAAGTTCTATCTGCTGCATAACATCTTGCATTGTCCTGCTGGAGATTAGTCTTCAAGAATTTCTTCGTCAGCCGAAAGTGTCTAAAACCACTTTTAAGCTGTTCGTTCATTAATTTCACCATCACTAAACGCGCCACGTATTTTTCTTCCAGCTTCTGCTCTGCCGTGTACAGTAAAGTAGCCCTAATAACTGCATTAGAAACGGCCAGGCTTAACTTCAAATTACTGAACTTTCTGTTTCAAATGGCATATGCACTAGCTAACGTGGTAACCAACATGTCAAAGTGCAAGCTTGCCGAAAATGGTACCCGTGACACGTAAAAAATCGTCAACCTTAAAATACGCGTGAACGTTTTTGGTGGTTATCTACCTGATATTCACTGATGGTACTCATTTTTAGAGTGATTTGTATAGCAAAATTTGTTGTTTGTTTGCTTTTTTTAATTTTGTTGTTTTCCAAATTTTACCGTTGTAGCGCCATATCTCACTCGTTGACATGCAAGTATTTATTGGGTCGCACAACAAAGAATTACGTTATGCTTAACTGTATTTGCATCACACATTTATTTATATAAATAACTGTATGTACATTTCCGAAAATTTATAGCCGCTTTGATAACTCGTTTTGATCTTACGCATGAGTTATTGTTATGCAATCACAAGTTCATAAGGTCTTTTATTGTTGCTACAAAATGAATCACGCAATGAAATGTGCATTTTGGTACGACGCAAAGATTATCTGAGTGGGCAAAGGAGTGAAAATTTTTAGGAATGCATAATAATGCATTTTTTGTGTTTCATAAATGTGAGATTAAAAATTTAGTTTACTTGTACTTGGGGTACTGGCCAGCGGATATCTTTAAATGCGTTGGCGGGCACTGAAATCAGATTTGACTTTAATGCTTGCTGCGAAGTCTCTTTTATGCTGACTGTCGACTAAAAAGGTTGACGTGAAGAGGTATGTTTGGTTAGGTTTGGAAAGAAAAACGTCAACCAGTGCCATATCAGGAGGAAACGGCGGTTGCTTGATAATATTTGCGTTGTTCTAGGTTGAAAATTCGTTCACGATGCCAGCTTTCAGAGAAAGGGGGTATTCGGAAGCAAACTCCTAAATGTGTTTTAAAAAATCTGGCCGACTTCAATGGATTCGAATATTCAATTTTAATATTAATTTTTTAATTTTTAATTTTTTTTAATTTTTAATTTTTTTAATTTCAATACTATCATATTTTGCTCCTTGCTTGCATGTGTTGGCAATACTTTTAAATGGACTTTTTAAGTGGTGTATGCATACGTCTAGGATGCATACAATTCTATTACTTGTATGTGTCTTCTATAATCTACATTCTACTAGAGAATTTTATTCCGTCCATGAATTGTATGCCACGACCCATATAAGGATAGAAGCTTAAAATACTCTTGTTTTATATTCAGTAGCATAGAAGATATGTATGTACATATACTTATAAATGTGTGTTTATATTGTGTTTAGCAGTATGTGTGCATCGCATCAGGTGCATAGAAAGTCGATGGTCTGCCAGCGCTGGCTATAAATAAACCTCAAGCTAAAATGGAGGATTTTCCCATATTGGCAGTAGTTGCAACGACCACCGGCGAATTTCCGGTGCGTCAGTCTAATTTATAAATATTGGCTACGTGTGTGTTTTGCAAATTAGCGAAAGTACGTAGTACGAATATAGTCAGCAGGAACAATATGCGAAGTTGGCAAAATGATTAAAAAAAACAAAAAAAAACGAAAAACCAAAAACAAAAAATATATAAATAAAAATAATAAAAAGAAAAATGAAACTTGCAGGAATCGCTCTGATAAAAATATACTTTTTTGATTATTATTATTTTTTATTATTTGACGAGAGTTCAAAAATTTTGGTACAAAAATTGTATTATAGTGAATACGGCAAAATCTACTTTTTTTTCTGAGTATTGGAGAAAAACAAATTGATTTTAAGATTGTAATTTTTTTTTTTTGTTACATTTATTTTTTATAAAAAATTTTTTTTTTTCATTCAAAAAAAATTCATTTAAGAGGAATTAATTTAAAAATTTTAAATTTCATTAAAAACAATTTCATATAAAAAAATATTCATTTAAAAACAATACTTTTAAAAACTTAAATTTTATTTAAAAAATTCTTTTATTTTAATTTTTATATGCAAATATATAATTATGCATATCAAAAGAAGGAGCGTATACCTTACGTTAGGTTAGGTGAAGTGGCTTTCCTTCGACGCATCTGGGCTCTCATTTTGTCGCTACACCTGCGGATATAGCGGGTCTAAATATCACAAATTTGGTGAAGTTCATCACCAATTTCGAACGTAATTCAGCCATCTTCGGCGTCGTCGTAAAATGCATGGTCATCATCGCCTCCAGTCCCAAGGCTCCTTCTTCCTTCCCTTTTCCTTTCTCCCCTCCCCTGTATGGCATCACAACGGACGAATTTTCAATATTTGTCCAAGTGTGCCTTAAACTAGGGCAGCCATTTAACCTAACCTAACCTAACCTTCCACGCACGTAGGCCAGTTAGAGGCCCCTTGTGATACCACCGGAATTATCCTACGCTTACTCTACTTGATCATCTCGAAACTATTGTGTGACCTTTAAAAAACTATTAAAAAGCTAAAGCTACAGACTATACTAACTAGTCTGAGATTCGCAATATCCGCAGTGTGGTCCAGAAATGTGAGACCAAGCAATCTCAACCGTCTTCTGCACAGATCCATGCAACCGCATATTAAGTGTTCCACTGTCTCTTCCTTTTCTATATCCAGACAGCATCTCCAATAGTCATTGAATGGTGCCCGTAATCTAATGACATGCCTTTTAATTGAACAGTGTCGAGATAGGACACCTACTACGATTCTTAAATCCTTCCTTCTTAATTTAAGTAGACCTTTCGTGCGACCCATGTTCCATTCGGGCCACATTTTTCGACTGATAGCGCAGGTGTTTAACTGTTTCCATTGAGAATCCGCAACAGTGATGGTGCCTCCGTCTATTTAATGCTTAAGTGTTGTCAAGGGCAAGCAGAGACTTATAATCAAATGAAAAAATGTATACAAATAAGCACACCCCCAATCTACAACCACACAGATAGAATATATACGTTAAATTCTTTCAATAAAAATGCATATAAAAATGTATGATGTCACACAATTAAAAGGAAAAAAATAGTAATTGAAATTTTTAATGATTCGTTGCAAAAAAAAAAAAAAAATATGAAAAAGAATGTTCAATTAAAATACGTGAAAAACGCAAAATATAAACATTAAAACTTAAATATTTCCATCCATATATACAAAAATAACAAACTATTCACATGTGTTAAAAATTAAATTAAATCAAATAATGAAATAAAATAAATAGGTATAATTAAATAAGGACAGGTTAAAGGCAGATAAATATTGAAACGGAAAAGTAAATACAATTATTTCGCATACTAATATAGGCAGCGCTCGTTTCAAATGCGATGATTTGCATAAATGAAGCTGTGAGGGAGCAGGCAGTGTTTCGAAAGTGTTAAATGTGTGATGTGATGTGATGTGATGTGATGTTATGCAATATGTTATTGTAATTTGGTAAATTATTACAATTTTGAATAAGTCATGCTGTAACATGATACAATACGGCATCACATGATGTTACTCTATACAACAGAGATGCGATTTTCATACCTATAAACACAGCGCTCTCTTTCAAATACATTGATTTGCATAAGTGAAGCGGTGAGGGAGCAGGCAGAGTGCTTAGAAAATGTTAGATGAGTGTTGTGTTGTTATGCGAAATACTATGCCATGATTTTGTTCGACTTAATGTAAACAGTGTAAACTATTACAGTTTTGAATAAGTAATGCTGTTAAATGTGACGTGATACAGTACGGCATCATATGATGTGATTCTATACAATGGAGATTCGCTTGATGTGACTTTATTATAGTGATGTGCTTCAAATTGAGTGATTAAACGATCGCTCACTGAATGGGAGATAAGACAGTAGATGAGGGGAGACTCTACGATTTGATGTTATGATAATGATTAGAAGGGGCCTAACATCATGTGATGCAGTGAAATGCTAAGTAAAGTAGAGGAAAATATGTACAGATATAATTTTTTTTATAAATTATTTTCTATTGTATTATATAGTATTTTTACTGCACTTACAATACAACAAGTAATTTGATAATAAGAAATAAAAATTGGAAGAAAAAGTAGTATTGAAGGGTCATTGCCCACAAGATCATTTAACAAAATACACAAAGCGTGACATTGATAAATAAAAGCGAATACGAAAAATTTTACAGCAAAACTTTAAAATTAAAAAAAATAAAAAATAAATAATTGGCGCGTACACTTCTGTTAGGTGTTTGGCCGAGCTCCTCCTCCTATTTGTGGTGTGCGTCTTGATGTTGTTCCACAAATGGAGGGACCTACAGTTTCAAGCCGACTCCGAACGGCAGATATTTTTATGAAGAGCTTTTTCATGGCAGAAGTACACTCGGAGGTTTGCCATTGCCTGCCGAGGGGCGACCGCTATTAGAAAAACGTTTTTATTAATTTGGCTTTCACCGAGATTCGAACCAACGACCTCTCTGTGAATTCCGAATGGTAATCACGCACCAACCCATTCGGCTACGGCGGCCGCCAAAAAAAAAAACTTTAAAATTAGAGTACATATTTATGCAAGATCTGCTGACGTTTTTCTTTTGAGCCGTCTTTGACTATATTTATTAACATTTGGAAGCCTTCTCATCAAAGGGTTTGTGTATGGCACTAAACTACTTATGTGTCTTCTGCTTGCGTTTTTTATTGTCTCGTCAATTGTAGCGACCTCAAAAGATCGCGATGAATATCAACATTAGGCATATACTGCGGTGCATTACTCGTGGTTCTAAGTATCTATTTTAGTTTGGACTCTTTGCTGCATGCTTAACCCATTAAATCCCAACCTTAAATAATACAGTTTTTTTTTTAAATGCGTTTATAAAACGTTTACTGAAATAATGTAATTAAGCTCCTTAAAAAAAAAAAAAACACGAAAAAAAATCAAAGAAATGCATTTTTTGGGCTGTACCCAATCGAGTACAATGGGATAATATGTATATACATTGTCTGTATATGAAAATATGGAGTATTAAATAAAAATACACTTTCAAAGACTTCCTTGGTTATTAGTTCGGTTAACAGTATGGAAGTTTTTGAAACATTCTCTCTCTACGCAAAGGGCTACATTGCATAACTCGCAAATCCATCGAATTCTTTGGTGACCCTCCCTGCACCTCAGCTGATTCGATATCCTTTTGGGAAAATGGTTATATGAGGAACCAGCTATTGATGCCGTTGTCGATCGTTTTGAAGATATGTCCCGGATATTATAATTGCGTAAATAAAATCGCACAATTTCACGTTGGTATTGCAACATGTCGCATTGACTCTTACTTGCCATTTTATAAAGCTTCCTTGCGTTTACTACGCACGAGCTTATCATTGTGGTGAAAAGAGGCCACCACCATTTCTTTCCTCTAAACTTTATATTGTAAGTATTCAAAGCTTGGTCGTGGAGGTCAATTCCTCCCATTCCTGAGTTGTATTCCGCTATCAACTTCGGCTGATGGGCATTCACCTTGCGCCTCTCTTGTCTTGACCATCGTTTGACGGTATGTAAAGGTTTAATTCTATCAAAGTTTGTTCCCACTGTCACAACGCTATTGTCATTCCACGTCACAAAAAGTATTCCTGAGTCAGAAAACCTACAAAATTTTATACAAAACAACTATTCAAATAAATCAATATGATAAACTTACATAAAATCAAACGGGGAGACCGTTGCTTCTTTTGTAGTTCTTTGTTCGTTTTCAGAGGACATTTTTTGGTCCGCCGTTGACGAACAGTCCCAGTAGCCTTAAATCCTTGATCTTTCAAAATTCTAAGAAGGTCATATGACGTAAAGAAGAATCGAAAAATACGATTCCAAGGTTGGAATATCATCACGCAATATATTATCCTCTTCAATGTCCTCCTCATCTGTGTCACAGTGGGTATTTGGCGGTATAATAGTGAAGTCGAAGTGACTACGGTCGCTTGATTCAATATAGTCGGTGGCCGCAGAAAGGTTATGAAACCTCTTTCCGTAAATTTTTTTTACATCCATTACCAAATCTACATGAAATATGCACACAAAATATATATGAATGTTCCCACTGTACCCATGCTAGTACACTAGAATTTAAACCTACCAAAATGCACTTTTCCACAACTTTTTTCGTTTTTTTGGTATACAGTATACAAATTATATGTATTATGAATATTACAACACTGAACTTTTTCCGTGATAACTTAGATTTTGTCAAACAGAGAGCTTATTGCAAACTAAACCATGAAAAGAAGAAAAATAGCAAAGGTGCACGCAAAGACAAGTGAATAACGGATAACGGGACTCAAAAAAAAAGAAGGAGAAACATGTGTATTCCTTTTCGACATTGCTCTGTATTATAAAGTGGCGAGTACATTTAAAAATTTGTAAGCGGTGGCTTTTGACGTCGTTTCGAAAAATATGTTTTTTCTGTACTCAAGCGAGAACAATGGGATCGAATGGGTTAATTTTGATTTGGAAGCAGTGCCACAAACCTTTATCTCAAATCGGTGCAATTGATAATTTGGACTGGGGTGTTAGCAGCCAGCACAGTTTTCAAAAGCAATTTTTTATTTCATTTAAATCTCTATTATTTGGCTCTCTTGTGCTAATTTATTAAATTTTTTCAGGTCAGCGCTCTGTGGTGATAAACCAGGTACGGTTGGTGACCAGGAAGCTACCTGTTGGGGAATTATTAGTAGGTTTTATCTCATACTTATGCCTGAAAAGGTATACGATTGGGTTGATCGGATGGTATCCATAAGATTTAGGTGAGCCATAGTCCCCGAAATGCGACCAAACTTGCAATCTAATGGCCATTTACAAGTAATTATGCATTTTTTTATTTGCATTTTTTTAATTTTTTTTTTGCTTTTTTGAAAAACGAACTTTACCCTTAAAAGAATATCCATTTTGTTATACAGAATTTTTATTGTGGTATTTTAATTAGAAAATTCGAATCACAGCAACATAAAAAATTGCATTAATGGTCTTCATTTCGCTAATAAACACCTCGAAAAAACTCACGCACCTCTTGGGACTAAAAATTTTTACATTTAATTGTTTTAAATGCAATTTGATAAACATCCAATAAAAATATAGTTCATTCCTTAACAAAAACCATGTGAGTCAAGTTTCCAAATTGTGTATAAGATTCAGAAAAATTCATTTAATTATCTTAAACATTTTCTTCTTCTTTATTATAGGATTAAATCCTGAACTTTTAGACAACTTTGGCGTATGCTGTGCTATGGTCCATCACATTTTAGTATAATAAAGTATGAGTTTGAAGTCGCTCATAAAACCCGTTGATTTACACAAAAAAATGTTAATCGGGCATTTTTTTTTTCATCTAAAACATAGCTTAATTTTTAGCTTAGTGTCGGCCGATTCAGCGACTGCTGCAAGTATTCAAGTCTTCTCTTTACATGCCAGCAACATAACAGACCTCTTAACAGCGTGCATAGAAATAACAGCAACAATTCTCACTCAATTTCAAAGCTCAGCGCAGAAAGCGAACGTTTGAACAGTTGATCTTTTGTTAACCATTATTCTTAGCCTCTCACAGCTGTTATAAATTCAATCACCGTCATTAAAAATACTTGCATACTTTTGGGCTAAACAATAATGTGTCCACTATCTAAGTAAGAAAGCACAAGTGAGATCGCATGGAGCGCGTGAGGCATGAGAAAGCAACTTTATGACTCAAAGAATGATTTAATTATTGACGTACGCTGAACGTAGCTAATTACATATAATTCACGTAAGTTTGTTAGGTAATGAAGCATTGAACTTGATTATCTTAATTGCTAGTGTAAGTATATTCTTATGTAGATATTCCGTTGTTAACTGCTACACTATCGTACGACGGCTTTTTCAGCCAAGTGATCGAGTAAGTGATGAAGTATTTTTCTATTTGCTGTTATGAAACTTAACATTTATCGTTTTTTATGATATAATTTGAGCAAAAGTAATGGGAGCCTTTTTAACTGGAACAAGTTTCAAGTATTAAAGTCAAAAAGTGTTTACTATCTCGCCGCGGAGACGGTTGCATGAAGCCGATTTCCTGTCCTCTTTTAATGGCGACGTCTGCTTATAGGAATATCTCCTCTCATTACTTCGATAATGGCATACTTTCTCTTTGTGAGAGTTGAGCCTCAACGCAACTGTGATGAAAATGCTGATGCAGCAAATAGAGATTAGAATTTAAAGACGGTAGGACAATTTACTGTATGAGCTTTAAGGCGGCATAGACGGTTCCATTGGCTGGGTCTGGTCGTTCGAGTGGATACTGGCTCTGAAAGTATTCGTTGCGGCACCAACTGGAGGCAGAGAAATGGAAGGTCTCACCTGCGCTGAAAATATTAGGAGGAAAAGGGCTTCGCTTTTGGTATTGGTATTTTATATTATCATAGTTTTGAAAAGTTGAAGTAACAAGAAAATCAAAAATCATACAACAGCTGACCCAATCGCTTAAACGTTTCACTGCAGCAACTTTTTAAAGCGGTTTTATTCTCTTACAACAGTTGGATATTTGGGTAATGCAAACATGCACGTAAGCACCCACATATTTACTCTTAACCACATATTCGGACTTATCCGCCAACTTAAGAGATTCCCAAAATGCTGTCAAGTGCAAAATGCAAAAGTCATTCCCAAATGGCAAAGTAACGGAAATGAATTGGCAATTGTGTGTACACAGCGAAACTTCTACACAAACAACTAACTAGCCGTTCGGGTGTCCATGACAGCTGTCAAGCATCAGCGTCACATAGGCACGCAGGAAGACTAAAGTGCAAGACCGAACCGCAAATTCACAGATCTGCTAAGCCGGCGTTCGGGCGATAGCTGGCACTGCCGCATTCGGTTGAAGTGGCAGGAAACTGCGCGGCATTGAGTCTACATAATCTACAAATGTACGAGAATGTAGACAGACAACGACGGCTGTCATATGCCAATAGCTCCGAGTGAGTTTGTGGTTGTAGCCCAAGTAAATAAGTAAAGTAAGTACGTAAATACCTACGTAAACACATACATATACACATGCAATCTTAAGTAAAAGCTTCTCCCCATACAACCTACAGATAGCCTGCCACCTATTCTCCATTTGTTAGCACTATTCGCAGGGCTTTGCAGGAGCGCGCGGGGTAGTTATAATGGCATGCACAAGCGCTCGAGCAGCTGAACGTGCGCTCGAAATGTCTTCGACGTCACAAATGTTGACAAGCTGAGCGCGTCTGACAGGATTTCCTTAGCAGCGCTGCCAAAGTCGGCGGTGAAAGGCTTGTGAAATAGTAAAGCCAATAGCGAGCTGTCTGCAGTAGCAATGCGTAAAAGTACATGGCCAGATTTTTTTTCGGCATTCGTACGGCAACTATGTGCTCATACATATGTATGTACATGCCATGTAATGCAAATATTTTTCCATAAATTTATTTACTTTTTGCAAGGATATGCTCTACAACAAAATCATTGACACTCGCAGGGCTTACGCAACGTATGAGTAACTTCAATGCCTTTAGATGAGCCTGTCTATCCTGGTGACTACTTGCTTAGTTTTGATATTTGCATTGACATTTTGTACATTTTTATGGAAATTGCTGATGTTCGCATTTTGATTTTTTGTTATTTAGAATTTCTTATAAATTTTTCGCTTACTTGCAACGGAGTTAGCATGAGACGTCATAGCAACCGAAATATTCGAGTAAAAATAGAGCAGAGTTCATCGAACAACAAAGTTAACATTTTTCTTCATAAAAGAGTGCATCTACAATAGATTATGAATTATTATCGCAAAGTGAAAAACTGTTTATCAAACTAAGTTTTACCAATTTGCAAGCATTGCTTTGGCGTGGGTCTATTCCTGATGAATTGCCTAGCCAAACTAACCGCTCCAAATAGTTTGGAGTGTCAAATACAAATAAAGGTGGGTTTTCCTCTATATAAACATCCGACTTGTCCCCAATTTCATAGTTTTTAAATAAATTCTCTACCGAGGATGTATAAATATATGGAACTGCTTGGCATTTGAAGTAGGCAAACACATCTGATATAGACGCGATTATATGAATAACTTGTAAGCAATCTTAGCTCAATCTTTCTTCTTTTTCTTGATACGCGCGATAAACGCTTACGCCATTTTGGCTAAGTTTAACAAAACACGAAAAAAAATACTTTTTTTCGTAATAACTGGCGCCAGTTCGACACCCAAAGAGCAGCCAAGTCCTACTCCACCTGATCTTTCAAACGGAGGAGAGGCCTTCTTCTTCCTCTGCTACCACCAGCTGGTACCGCATCAAATACTTTGAACGCAGGAGTGATTGTATTCATCCGGACGACACGACCCAGCCAATGAAGCCGATCGATTCCCAATCCAACCGATTTACTAATTTCGTATTGAAGGGGTTTCTAAGAAGTTTTGCTTGCATGAGTTACTGCAAAATGTACTCAAATACTTAATTAGTATCCAATTACTTATTAGCCTTCTTGATGTAAGTCAGCGAAGACCATAAAATGTTTCTGGTTCATAGGGAAGCAGCGAAAGAAGCCGGTTTTTCCGGTTCGTAGACGACTTTTTCCCAATTTTGTTTCCTAGAGTGCGGAAGTACGTAACATAGCATGCCTTCCCAAAAACTGAAGGCTTTCAAGCACTCCTTCACTAGCTTGGCTATGAGAATGAATTCAGACAGGAACTTGTTGACTAGCTGAGCAATGAAAAGTGAAGCAATGAAGTGAAATGAAAAAGATTTGCCTTTAGAAGCCTTGACAAGGTTTATGCTGGCATAGGACAGGATTGCTAGAATCGGGTTAAAATATCTTGAACATCAATCTGATGTACGGTATGCCAAAAAGTCATCGCAATAGAGAGTGGGTTACTAGGTTCGCATATACTTTTGCCCAATCCTTCGACCTTTTTCCATCTACTTATGAACAAATAGAAGCACATAAGCTGAAGAGCTTTGACTCTTTCACCATACAAAATGTAGTTGCATGTCTATGTGTATCTCGCCCGTGTTTTCAGCAGCAAACGTGTCAAGGATCTCCAAGCTTCTAGATATGGGAGTCTGATAAGGAATGTCCCATCAAGCAGATTTCTTTAGTCATCCGGAACAAACCTAAGCTTTTTACACCCTAACCTGCTCCTTAGTTTCTGTGTTTAGGGTATTTGAAGATTGAGTTTATGACAAGTGAGATGTTTTGATCAGGAAATGAAAAAGATTCCTTTGCATTACGTTGAATACGGGTAATCCCAAACTTTTTTACCCATGACAACATTTGTTTTATGGTAAAATAAAATTTTTATATTTGTGCGATAGATTTTCGAAAAATTAAAAATAACATTTAAAGTTGCCATCCAAGCGAAATATATAATTGGGGCTTATGAAAAAAAATTGCATGAGCAATTTTCTCGTTAAATATTTTCACCCCTCATAGCACTGATAATGGATCTACTTGACTATTAATTTCAAAAGTACCTAAAATGCGGTGTTATAACAGAAGTTAGAGGGTTACTAGGTTCTACAAATATATTTCTACAATTTTATTATGGATTTTCTCTCACTAAAACTTCTTACGAATAATAAAGGTCTCAAAAAGGGGTATAATACCTATCCATACCTACCATAGAAAGCAGCTCTGGAAACGCAGTCGACATGGGAAGGCTCAACCTCGTTAAAAACTGCCAAAATTATGTTTAGGACTTAGAATATCTAAACTGCAAACTTTATGTTACCACTTTCTAGGAAAAACTGCAAAAAATTGGTTGGAGGACTGACGAGAAACTGTCCCACCTCACAGCACGCAACTACAACTGGGGTACTTTAGAACACCTACTTTGCCACTGCCCTACCACTGCTTTTGTAGAACTCGACAAATGTGCTTAGGATCAAGTGGTCGAAGTGAGATTTTCTTGGAGATCACCCAGAACTACCTAACTTCCCCCAGAGGAACTTATAGCATCATCATTGGGCAGCTTGACAGCTCGCGGTGAGCTTTAGCTATATTCACGATTTGTTTCTATGCATCTCGATCCTTGGTAACAGTTCTAACGCAAAGTGGTTTCCTCAGGTTCATTAGATCTGGTGCAATCCATGTTAGTCTTGGATTTCCTCGTGCACTACGAGGTTGTAGGACATGTAATAAGGCACAATTTTCGCAGGCTTTGGGACTTGATGCATTTCACGATGTCCTCTCTATAGGTACTTATATGGAAATTTAATACATTTTTTATGGGTAATTTTTTTCAAATTCAGGCTACGCCTCTACATCTAAACCACCAGTAGACGCACAGAAAAGCCTGCCAGATGGTAAGATCCCTTTAGCCACATACTTGCATGCTTTAAGATATAAATATATTTAGCATATCTTTATAAACACTTGTGGCATTTGGTTAGCCAAAAGATAACGAGAAAAGTTTGCCTTCACTTTACTCTCCGCCTATTTGTAAAAAACTATTAAAAGCAGCTATTAAGTAAAGCGTTTTTCAGTAAGAGCGCTTCAACTTTTTTTTTGAATAAAACACAAACGGTTTGACTTTTTAACTAATTTTTTTTTTATCGAGTTTGAACATATACATTTAAGTATGAAATTCGATTTCTTTGGCATGACCACCGCGTGCACGTTTTACGAAGTCCAATCGTTGAACCCAATTTTCGACCACTCTTTTGCATAAATCGGCCGAAATTCCAGCAATTTCGCATTCAATATTGGCTCAGAGCTCACAAGTCGTCACCGGCTTGTTACTGTAGACCAATGACTTCACATAACCCCAAAGAAAATAGTCTAGATGCGTCAAATCACACGAGCGCGGCGGCCATTCGACCGGTCCATTTCTGGAAATAATGCGCTCATCGAACTTACTCTTCAACAAATCAATTGTAGCGTGTGCTGTGTGGCTTGTAGCCCCGTCCTGTTGAAACCACATGTCGTCTAAGTCCATACCATTCAATTGCGGCCAAAAATAATCGTTTATCATGTCGCGGTATCGATTTCCATTCACAGTAACGTGGCGATCGTTCTCGTCAACGAAAAAATATGGGCCAATTACGCCGCCGGCATGTAAACCGCACCAAACAGAGATTTTTTCGGGATGCAACGGTGCCTCATGAATCACGTGTGGATTGCTTTCTGCCCAGTAACGCATATTTTGCTTGTCACCATTGAGCCAAAAGTGAACTTCATCACTGAAGATGATTTTTTGGAAAAAATCTGGATTAAAGTAGCAGCAACAGAACGATTATTTTCATAAAAAATTTGCACGATTTGCAATCGTTGCTCAAGTGTGTAGCGTTCCATGATGAAATGTATAGGTACTAATGAAGTTTACAAATGACAAGCGAAAAATAAAAAATCTTGCGTCGTTCGCCCTCCCTATCGGAAAATAGTTGAAGCGCACCTATTGAAAAACGCTATAGTATAAATCTGTGAGCATTTTACACCAAATGTACGGAAAAGTATATTTTTCCTATATGAATTCAAAAGTAGTTCTCTTAATCTTAAAGCGTTGGCGGTCAAGCTAAAAAAAAGAAAAAAAAAAATTGTCTAATTTTTTTGGCCATAGACTACATTTTGTAGATATCACCAAAAAAAGTCTTTGCGTTTCCCTAATGTGGCATACTTGAATTGCATAGAAAAAATACCAAAGCAACCTCAATAAGACGGTCGTGTTTTATATTTTTTTAATTTTGACATCCTTTGTGCCTTTTCTGCTCCTTTTTATGTATTTATTTATTCTTGCGGTCAATCGAGTTATTTATGTTTATTGCAAATTAAATTTATCTGCCAATGAATTATGTTGTTTTGCAATTGGTTGGGTAGGCAAATACCACACATACATAAAAAACCATGCGTGCACACCTACACACGGCCATATTTCACAAAATTATTCATCCCCGTTTTCCAATAATTTTTACAACGTCTTACATGTTTTTCACTTTTTTGCCTTCTCCTTTTCTTAATGCTTTCTTCTACCCCTCAACCCTCTCTCTTCACCGCCTCAGCTATTTAATGCCTCTACATACATAGGTATATATGCAGCAAAGCATATGCTGCTTCCTTTAAGCCTTGACCACATAAATCCTTGTGTGCTCTTTGTTGTGCTGCTTCTATTTAAGTCATTATGCTTCAACTATACGCTATGGCCTATTTACGTTTTGTGTGTTTTGGACGCCTGATTAATCATAAAAAGGCCGAATTTTATGTGCAATTTAAATTTACGGTTAGCCATTTGTTTTTAAAGTGAATTATTATAAGGAGCAGAACAAGCCCATATGAAATTGATGGCATCATTTTTAGGTTTAATGTGCATATGTACGCAAATTTGCATATAAAGAGTAGAGCAGTAAGTGCCTATTTGAATTCTTTGCTTCTTAGTGTTGGCCCCATTGTAGTTTCAGACCCATCTTCATTCCTCTAAATAAACTGCATAACCCTTTTTACTATTCTTCTTCTTCTTAATTGGCGCAGCAACCGCCTACGAAATTTTAGACGAACTTAACCCTTTAATTGCTCTCCAAAATACTCGCAAGCAATACTCCAATACTCCCTAGGAACATGTCCATCAGTGGTACCGCAAAGCATAGAAGGACTAGAAAATTTGGTGCACAAAATTACCTACAACATGAATGCTGCCTTAGCGGAAGCCTGTCCCATAAGAAGGCTGAGGGGTAAACCCAAGCCTAAGTGGTGGGCGGTTGAACTAAGCAAGCTTCAAAAAACAAGCCGAAGTGCTTTTAATAAGGCAAAGAAAACACGTCTCGCAGAAGATTGGAAAGATTATAAAGATGCTTTGAAAATCTACAAGAAGGAAATCAGAAATGCCCAAAGGCAATCTTGGAAATCCTTTTGTGAAGAGGTTGAGGGGGCAACTGAGACCTCCAGACTTCGTAAGATTTTAGCGGGAAGTCCTCAAAACTGGGAACTGCTACAGAAAAGTGATGGCACTTTCACTAAAACCAGTAAAGAGTCTTTAGAACTTTTACTTGACACTCATTTTCCAGGCTGCTCAGACATTACTGGGCATGACATGGAAGATACAGTACACTGTCGTGAAGTCAGAATAGATGCTATATCTGAGGATCGGCTCTTATGGGCGATTGAAAGTTTCAAACCCTTTAAATCACCGGGTCCAGATGGTATATACCCATTGGAACTGCAAAACACCGCCGGACATCTAGCACACTGGCTACTAGCAATCTTCAAAGGTTGCTTTCTTTACGGTCATATACCTCTTAAGTGGAGACAAGTCAAAATTGTTTTCATTCCAAAACCCATCCATTCACATACCCATCCAAAAGACTTAAGACCGATATCTCTCTCTTCCTTCCTACTGAAAACTTTGGAGAGGTTGATAGAATTTCATTTAAGCCTAACTATAGATAGAAATCTTATCTCTACGGCACAACATGCCTACACTAAAGGGAAATCGATAGAGACAGCTCTACATAACCTTATTTACACGGCAGAGACTTCACTGCACAAACAGGAATTTACTTTAGCCGCTTTCCTTGATATTGAAGGGGCCTTTAACAATGTTGAAGGGGCGGCAATTACTGCAGCACTCACTGATCTTAGGGTAGAACCGGGCTTGGTAGAGTTGGCAAAATGGTATTGCAGAATAAATAGCAGAATCATTGAAGCGGAACTAGGAGAATCGGTGCTCAGGAGGTTGGTAAGTAGAGGTACACCGCAAGGTGGAGTCCTCTCATCGTTTCTATGGAACGCAGTTGTAAATAAACTTCTGTTAATACTGGAATCGGTGGGCTGTAAGGTGATAGCTTATGCCGACGATGGTGTCATTGCTGTCTCTGGTAAATTTGTATCTACATTAAGACACCTAATACAAAATGCTCTAGACATACTTTCTAGGTGGGCAGAAAGGTGTGGTCTAGGACTCAACCCAGACAAAACACAACTCATATTGTTCACGAGGAAACACAGAATCCCTCAGTTTAATTATGCTCAAGGGTTCCCCTTGTGATTTCGGAAGAAACCAAGTACTTGGAACTAAACATAGATAGGAAACTGACTTGGAAGTCAAACATCTTAGAAAGAGTTAGGAAAGCGAACCTAACTTGTTATGCCTGTAAGAGAGCTTTAGGTAAGACCTGTTGAATTAACCTAAGGTTGCTCATTGGCTTTGCACTGCTAGCGTCAGACCCATTCTTCTATATGGAAATGTTGTCTGGTGGTGTGCTATGCGGAAAAAAACCTATTCTAATCTATTGAATAAGGTGCAGAGATCAGTGGAACTAGCAATATGTGGCGTCATGAAAACCACGCCATCCATGGCTTTGGACATCATGCTACATCTGCCACCCCTAGATCTCTTCTGCAAATACTCAGCGGCCTGCTCCGTTTTAAGGCTCAAAGCGAGCTAACAATGGAGGACTGTCACACACGGACATTCAACCATCTTAGATTCCTACACGGATATACCCAGTGACTGTGATTATCACCCTCCCATTCTTTGCTTCGGAAGGAATTTCCTAATGAAGGAAACTTCCTTCTGGACTGGAATGGCTTGAAGAAGATCCAACACCCAGGGACGGATCTAACATGGACACCGGTGTTGGTTCAGGGTTATTTTGCGAAGAGCTTTCTATTAGTGAATCCTTTAAACTGTAGTGTTTTTCAAGCAGAAATAAACGCTATTCATGAGCCTTAAAATGGTTAAAGATAAAGAGAATATCATCAACGGGTATCTGCCTTATATCGGATAGCCAAGCTGCCCTACGAGACTGGATGCATTCCAAACGACATCAAGGAGTGTCTTACGTTGTCGCCAATTTTTAAATGAGATGGCCAAGCAATATCGTATAATCTTATGCTGGGTTCCAGGCCACAGAGATATATCAGGGAGCTATAGGGCAGATCAACTTGTAAGAGAAGATACCTGTTTGCCAGACATAAGTTATTTTATGGAGATACCTCTCGCAACTTGTAAGCTTCTCATTAAGGACGCATAAATCAGGTGTGTAAATCAAAGATGGATTAGCTTTAACACCAGTGAAATTGCTAGGCAAACATGGCCAAGGCTAAATTTACGTCTGCCCAAGAGTATTATAAAACTGAATAGACTTCAAATCAGGACCTTAGTAGGGGCCCTCACAGGCCATTGTCTCATAGGAAATCATGCAAGGAGATTAAGCGTTTACACGCATGATTTCTGTCGTAGCTGCAGAAATGAGGAGGAGTTGGAAACAATTCAACGCCTTTTTTGCACATGCCCAGCTCTAGCCAGAAGCAGGAACCGATTTTTAAAATCCTACTTCTTAACGAATATAGATAATCTATACGTTTTAGGTATCAACAACCTTTTACGCTTTGTCAAAAGCTCAGGATCGTAGCTCAGCCCTCGCGGTTCACAACGGACCCATTTCGGGGTCTAAGTGGCATCGTTGTCTCTATGTGCGATGCGGCTGCCAAACCTAACCTAACCTAATACTCCAAATTATTGAAAGTAACTAGCAAATATTTAGTAATAAAACGGAAGCAGCACAAATTTACTAAGCGACCCTTCCCGATGGAAAAGTATGACTACAACTTGAGTTTGTTAGACACCTACCTTGTTTTTGAATAGAAAAAACTCATCATAAGTTTCCACGAATTTTTGGGGAATTCTCCTGAAGCAACATGCCTTGACTGGTTTAAAATCAGGGCCGTTCTGGTGATGTAGACCCAACTGTCGTTCGAATGCAGACTTTTTCGTCTTCTTATTCGGCTCTACCATCGTTTATCGGTAGAGGGCGAGATGGCTATAGATATACTAATTTCATCTTTTATCTTTGACTTTTTTGCAAAATTGCACCAGGCCTTCTGACTATGTTGCACGTTGCACACAGTTTTTTAAACTTGGTTCTTCCATTGCGAAGGTCATTTCAAAGCATTTACGAACTAGAATTACACTGTGGAACAAATTCAGGTTAGCAAAAATTAGGTCCATTCTGAGAGTGGCGGGTGAAAATAGAGGCGAAATTAGAAGACCCGTATCGCGCCGTTTTTTTATGTTAGTTCGAATTTTTTTTTAATCGGCCTTCGAAGTTCGAAATCGGAGCAAAATTGTTTATATGGTTTTTTGGCTATAACTCGTCGACTAATTGATATTTTTTCAATCTGTAAAAGCCAAATTATTGCTAGAGACCTGTGCAACAATTACAATTTTTGAAAAAATTGATTTCGAAAATTTTTGTGGTACTTATGAAACAATATACTGAAAATCGGCATTTGACTGCAAACTTCGAAGGCCGATTAAAAAAAAATTCGAACTAACATAAAAAAACGACGCGATACGGGTCTTCTAATTTCGCCTCTATTTTCACCCGCCACTCTCAGAATGGACCTAATTTTTGCTAACCTGAATTTGTTCCACAGTGTTATGTTAAGTAAGTTCAAATATACCTGCGCCTACAGGTGGGTCTGCATGGATTAAAATATGTTTCGTGTGCACTAACAGTGCGGGAAAAAAACTATGGTATTACAAAAAAAAATTTTAAAACCAAAAACCTTAATTTACAAATTTTACTTGAAAACAATATTTTCTATTTTTTCCACTGTAGCTAAAATATACAAATTATTTGTACTGGGGTAGCGATAACCAGTGACGTCAAATCAGAATAATGAAAAAGGTCCTTTATTGCTTACGTCCTAAAATGTAGAACTTATTAATATTACTGTTTTTTTTGGCAAAGTATATTAAAATAAAACAAAATGCGGGTGCAAAGTGCAGCTCCTGCTTTTATTTATTTTTTATTTTGAAGGGCACGAACCCCTATCAAGTGCGCCTGAAATTTAAAATTTTTGATCAATTATTTTTTGGATTATATTTATGTATTTAGTCGACATATGTACCTTAATAGCGTCTAGGCTCTATTGACATAAAGTAAAAATATTCATTGGTGAGTACCTGAAAATAAAGAAAAAATGTATATATTTAAGAGCATTCAATTAAGGAATCAGAGTAAATATTAATTTAGAAAAATATGTACATATATTAGTTTAGTGAAAAAGAAATCCATTATTTTTGCATACAATTTTTTCTCAGATGTTTCTAAATGGTTTTATGGTCGATCTGTAGCCCCTGAGCGATGCCACGGCTACTACTATGCCGCTCAACTTCGATTATTTCTGTGATTTTATTGGCATTTTGTATGTTGTATTGTATTGGATTGTAGGTGTATATTCTACATCAAAAATGCCTGAACGGAATCGATGAAAACGAAATTGCACGTAATTAGCTGTTACAGAATCGACATAATAAACACCATTCACAATTTCAGCGGCCTGGCTTTGGAATGGCATTTTCGCCGTTTTTTAAAGAAAACTGTTAGGTTAGGTTAGCCTGGTTGGCAGTAAGCCATGCATAGACCTTTTGGTCCCTAACGATACCGGATGGAGGCCGACCTCTATGAATACTGAAAGTAGACATCTTGCAGGATGTCAGTGCTTTTGGCGTATCTAAGCCGAGCTGGGAGATTCACTTTTGAAACGTCCTCCAGACTCTCAAACAATGGGGCTCCCAGGTATTTTCAACGCGTTCTTAATAATGCCGGACATACACACAGAAGGTGTTCTAAAGTTTCCTCAACATCCTCTCTGCATTTCCTGCATTTGCCCGTGTTAGCAATCCCTATCTTGTACGCATGTGCAGCCAATAGATTATGACCTGTTACCATACCTACAGGTATGATAGTTCTGCAGTCCTTGCGCGAGAGCGTAAGTACGTATTGAGTCAGTTTTTTGTTGTTAGTTCTACACATAACTTTTGGTGTTTTGCATGTGGTCAAATTAGTTCACCTAGCTTCCACTTGCCTTTTCATGTGGTCGTCCATTTCGTTGTATATTGAGTTTAGCGGTTTTGGTATGTCGTTCTCTTGTTCAAATGGTAGTCTAACATCACTTTTTGCTATCCCATTTACTTTTTCGTTCCCCATAATGCCTTTGTGACCAGGTGCCCAATAGATATGCAGCCTATTGTTTCCGGCTAGCCTTTCTATGGCCTCCCTGCTAGCTTCGCGGCTTTTCCCACAGCAAAAACTTTCGCTTGGAAAATACTGCTGTGGTCTGGCAGCTTGATAGGCTGCCTTACCCCTAGTTTTGAGCAGTAAATGCCCGCTCCCTCTCCGTCTTTCTAGATGTGAAAAGTCCTATGGCCAGGCGTCATGACTTTGTGCCATTCGTCCTCTTCAATTGTAGTACGAAACCTTCTCTCCCAATTAATGTACGGAGTCATGTAGTCTGTGGAACCTCAGCTCCACTTTCCTATTGAGCTGTGTCCGAAGGTTCTACAGGTGAATACTCTAGCAGCCACTAACCTCCTCGTGCATTTCGCTGCTAGGTTTTCCGCCATAAGGTCAATAGCTGGCATGCTGAGTAACAACGAAAACTGTGAAATGTACCGAATTTTCTCTTTGTTGACGTCCATTGTTAACACCTGAACACAACTATATTAAATGTATCAAAAAACAAAAATACACAGCAAAATATTGGGTTTCTTCTTCTTCATTAGGAAATTTCAACGATATTTGAAGGTATGTAAGTTTGACCTCTCAACAAGTAAACAACATGTTTTTTATAACCCAGTATATATTATTTCCTTTGACATCCATATTAATGACCTAGAGTAAGCCATGTTTTTCAAAATTTGTTCTTTCAAACATTAAAGCTCTTCAAAAAATTTCTTTGATTAGAAAAGGAAAAATTGGGTATCCAGTAGGCCGAGTCGATTTGTGGGGAGGCAAAAAAATCGCTCATTGCTTTGTGAAAATCATATTCTAGGGATAAAAATAAGAAACTTTGCCGAAGGAACCATACCTCTAAACCGAATTCTGATGTCCCCCAATTTGGGTCGAACTTTTTAGTTTCTTTTCTCATGTAAAGGCCAAAAATGCTGATATTTTGAAATGATTGTATGAGGAACCCCCCGGGAAGTTCCAGGGGGTGTGCCACTGGCATGGGTGGATCGGCCGTCCAAAGTTAGTGGGGGTCGTTCATATATTTGGACTCGACTAGAGCACTCTAAATGGGTCAAAGTGGGATTTTTCGTTCGACCCAAATTGGGGGACATCAGAATTCGTTTTAGAGGTATGGTTCCTTCGGCAAAGTTTCTTATTTTGATCTCTAGAATACGATTTTCACAGAGCAATGAGCGATTTTTAAATCGCCCCGCCCTAGTATCCAGCGTTACCATATAAAATTTTTAGCTTCACGTGCATATGAAATATCTCCTGGATAACTTAAACGATCGGTCGAAGTAACAGTTTGTAAGGGCATATGTGATGCCCCAAGTTCCCGATTTCACGAAATTATAATGAATCCAAATATCTTAGCTTAAAATTCAGCTTTTCGACTGGTAAGTCAAATTGTGGTGTAAATTTGTTTTATTTATATTTTCCATATTAAATTATGGCTGCTGCAAAATGATAATAGAATTGCCATTACCGAAAATTTCATTAGTCCGTGCAATATTTTATGTATAGATTCACCAAAAAACGCATTAAATTTCTGCAAATTTACCAAATTAAGCTGGACAGCTTTCGGGTTTAAAGTCCTGGCAGACATTAGTTTATGTGCGTGCGTGTGTTACCCAAACAATTTTCGTTTAACTTTATCTATTTATGCATACATATATACATATGGCATCTATGTAATTGACAATGCGCTTGTGTGCTTGAGTAAATGTACTTGTATATTTTTATTTCATACATATTTTCGTGCTTGAATGTGTGCCGATTATTTAGCAGCAAAACGAATATAATGCATTGAAGCAAACTATATTTCATACAGGCAGAACAACATTCGCCGCACATGCACACATAATCATATGTGCCAGCACATACTTACACAAATAAGTGGGTGTACATACATATGTACGTGCGTACATTAAAATTCACACACACACTCTCAGTCGCCTGCAATTATGTTCGCTTCCGCACTGTTTGGTACATTCTCCAAAATGTGGTCACTTCATTATTAGCAGCGAGGAGCGCTGGAGCGTGGGGGAGCCAAAACAGGCTGCTGAGCACACGCATGCACACTAAGTGCCAGCTGATTTGACAGCAGTCTTTTACATGTATGTGTGAGTATGCGCGATGTGTGAGTGACTTTCCTGAGGATATGGCTGGTAAGCCACAAATACACATACAAAGTTACGTAAATACGTATACGTGAAGGTGTTTTGGAATTGATCTGCCGTAGAAAATTCATTACTGTTACTAGTAGATACATACGAGAACTAGTTCCATTTTGGATAGTTTGTTACTGGTACCGAGCAACTAAAATTGGAATAATGATGACACTGGATTATATAGATAATGGCATACTCATATTTGCAAATGTTGTCCATTTACAAGTGGTTATGGCTTAGTTCATTAATGGTGCATATAGGAACTAGTCCGATTTACTGCAAGCGATTATGCAAATATTGAACTAGTTGCGCATTTAAA
The DNA here is from genome assembly GCF_028408465.1 of Anastrepha ludens. Lineage (NCBI taxonomy): Eukaryota > Metazoa > Arthropoda > Insecta > Diptera > Tephritidae > Anastrepha > Anastrepha ludens. The sequence continues at coordinate 110,801,478 of NC_071500.1, read as the reverse complement.
ATACTTTACATAGTTATCACTTAGTTTATTATGATAATGAAACTAGTCCGATTTGGAGTAGTTTGTGACTAGTAACCCCTAATTGTGTAGAAATATGTTTAGAATGTGTTCCGAAATTAACTGCTGCCAGTCATCTTTAGTTCTTTCATAACTAGCACAAGTGTAAACTAGTCCAATTTTGTATGTTCTGTCACTAGTAGCGAACTTTCGAAAGCAAAACCGCTTCTAATCGATTATGTAAAAAGGGGATTCGTCAAGTTTTAAAATTATCTTCAGGTTATCATATTGACTTTGTTCATTCTTAGCATACATATGTATGTACCGTTATATAAACTAGTCCAATTTTGTATAATACTAGTAAAGAATTACGGAAAAATATTTTATAGAAATGACCTGAGTCATATTTTAAAACTATCTTCAGCCAGTTAAATTTAATTCCTTACCACTAACCTATTGGGAAACTAGTCCCATTTTATATAGTTTGTGACTAGTTGATAATTTGCGAAAAATGAACCAGTTTTCTAATGTCAATTATATACCATCGGCAATAGTAGTGTTGTAAAACTATCTTCAGTAAGTAGTTTTCGATTTATTCGTAACAAGTACCTATGGAAACTAGTCTCAGTTTATATAATGTGATACTAGTAAATTAGTACCGAAAAAGAAACCGCTTTTCCAATGTCAATTATATAGAAATAGCAACAGTCGTATTGTAAATCAGTTTTCAATACTAGTATATATGCAAACTAGTCCCATTGTGCATAGTTTAGGACTAGTAAAGAACTATCCAAAAGGGAAAATATAAATAATTTACCGATTTTACAAATAATAGCCTAGTCAAGTTCCTAAATAATACTCAGCTATTAACATAGCAGATTGCTAAAGCATACCCTGCAGAAAAAAATTGAACTAATGGAAAGAAAATTTCAGTCACCAATCAGTCCCAGTATTGATTAGAGTTCTAACTGTTTGAATACAAAATTTAGCCTCTGAAGAAATGGAGCATTTTGTGGTAATGGGCCGAACTCACTAAAACGCACAACTTCCAAGTCAACTAATTTTCCTACAGGGTAAGTGCTTTGGTACTTTCAAATATTCCCATAAATTTTGCCAACAGCTTCATTAGCTCACACACACTGGCGGGCATGTGAATTTATAAATACTTACACATGCACATATACACATTAGGGTGGCACATGCAAAAAAATAATGATATTTTAGTCCAATAAAAGTCAATTCGTGAGCTGATTCAAGTTAAAAATATATCTAAAAATCGGGTCTTGCAAGGAAAAAGTTTATGTGGCAAAATTTTGTTCTATATGCTCAGTGGCTTCATATGGTGATTATAAGGAGTGTTCATCAAAGTTTTTTGAAAATTTTCAAAATACTTAAAAATTTAGGTACATATTTCCAAAATGGCAAAGCTCACAAGTAACTTTGAGCTGCGCAAAAAAGTTTTTTTTAAAACACCAAATATGCCTAGGATTCCAAATTTTAGGATTTTATGTTGCTGAGACACCTTGATGCGCACACATGCATATGTCTACAGCTGCTGATTGTTCTGAGGAAAAAGTCAACTTCATCACTTTTGCTCGTACACGTGTTGACAAAATGGTTTTCTTAATTTGTATCCTAAGTCGTTTGGGTGCATGCCACAAGCTGGACTATGGAAAACCACAGAAAACACCTCAAAATTCATAGCTCAGGAATTATGACTATAGCGCATGTGTGTATATGTATGTGCGCATGGAGGCTTTTTTAGTCATTTAAATATAGACATTTGTATGTGTGTGTGTATACACATACATATATGCTTTTCGAAATGCTTTCAAGCGTCATAGTTTTTGGCTTCAGTGTCCCTAATGTTTATTATCAATCAAAAAAATTGAAAAGCCTCTAGCTTTGTGTGAGTACTTCCTTCACTTGTCATTCTTAATGGGATATTGCAGAATTGATGAATTCAATATTTCCGTCTGGAAATTATAACATATTTTAAATCGCTGGGATATTTTTTTTAAAGGAAGACCTTCTTGGAAATATAGTTTTAGGCGCATTATTGGGTGAAAATTTATTTTTTGGTAGGAGATTAGGAAAAATACAAATAAATGCAAAACATGAATTTGGTATTTTAATTTTGATTATTCCCTTGGAAAGATGGTATGAGTTTGCGGCGGAATATATTATTTCATTAGTCGACCATCTAAGAAGGAATTAGGATATGAAAATATGCCTACTAAGAACGCACTGATGCGTGATACTCACTTAAAAGAAGCTGAGGATAAAGCGAGGAGCTGATAAAGACTACGATTTGGCCTATACATAGATATTTTTTTGTGGAATAAGCAAGGCTGAGTGAATATGAGTTCCTTATTGGTAGTTGGTGTGCGTTGCTACGATATTTATAAAAAAAATTAGCACAAAGCTACTGCTTCATTTCTGTTTACTTTATATCGTATTTCACACTTTTGTTGTGGTGGTGAAAATGTGGTGTGTCATAATTAGTTTTATAGTTTGAAAAACTTTTTTGTCAACTTCAGCCGCCCTAATGATTATTAGTAGGTTCTCAGTAGATGAATTCCTATTACTCAGCGACTCGACTATATTACAGCTGAAGTACTTCAGTCTACCTCAAGCCAAGATCGGATGTTTAAAGGCGTGTTTAGAGGAAGCTTGAAGAAAAAACTAGCAATGCTTTTTTGATCTCATCCAAATGTAATGGGTTTGAGTATCGACTTCACGTAAGCTAATAGAGCCGAACGGAATGATATGGGTGCCAAATCAGATCACTATTAGCCGAACAAAATTTAGAAGGCCTAAATGCCTAACTATAGAAATCGTTAGACTATCAACTAATTTCAAATGTTTACACTACTGCATACTTTTTGTTTAGCGTGGCGATAATCACAGCGCAAGGTGGCGAATACTTATGAGGTATTTATTGGCGCAAGCAGCGATTTTAGATATGCAAGTCTTCGCTGCTATAACCCGATTGTGCAGTGACAAATTTTATAGTGCCAGAATTTTAATTTATCTGTATATTTTTGCTTATCTAAAGCTAAAAAGATTCCAAATTAACTAATAAAAAATTTAACAAATATTTTCTTCAATATCAGTTAATTGATAAGCCTAAAAATAAATTCCACTACGGCGCTTACGCTGCTATCAGCTGGTATTTATTATATTTGTAATCAACATTTTTCGTAGATTAAAGATAGCAATTAATGGCAAAAAGTATAAATAATGAAAAGGAACTGCGTAGTTTTTGTTTGTCTCTTTAAATATTTGCTTTGTCTCTTTAAATATTTGCTGTATCTAATGAAATTCCATTTCTACGAAGCGCACTTATCAAATCGATACGAATTTCATTGTCTTACAAATACTTACGCGCGTAATTTTGCGATTCGTGCAACTGATTTTTGTAACCAGGTACAAATACACATACAAACATACCTAAGTTAGATATCTTAAAGTGTGTTGCAAAGAGATTTTAAAATGTATATTTTTTTATCAACAGAAAGCAAAGTGATTAACATTCCTTTGGGTGTGAAATATCATCGATTATGCGTCATTTTTTATACCTTTGCACTTGTCGCGACCGTCAGGAAAGAATTCGCGTAATTGATATGAAATGCCAATAAATGGGTTTAAGTTAAAATTTTCTTGCAAAAGAATTACAAAACCTTTCATTCCCCGAAGGTGTGATTAGTGTGCATTTCGGGGAATTTTTGCAATAAACTTTTTTACCAACAAATAATAATTTTTCAACACCAAGCTTGCGGAAATATATTATTAACACTTTGAGATGTGGCCTTATGCTTCAACTTCGAACTCTAGGAATTTATGATGATGTTAATAAAACCAAATGGGAGGGAGAAAAGACAAGAAGCGGTACAAGAATTATGACAAAGGAACATCTGTAGAAAAATAGTTCACTTGCAGTTTTTCCCCAAAGCTTTAAAATTTTTTTGCAGTGTTTTCAGGTAAGCAAATAAAGAAATTTGGACTCAAATTGGTCTAAATTATTTGAAAAAACTCTTATGAAACTAAATTTTCTATTAATGTTGTCTGTAAGAGTATAAAATAAAATTTAATAGCGCGTTTAAGTGTGGAAGATATAAACCCAAAATTGCTTACCTGTGCGGGTCATTTTGACCCTTGTTTTAAAAAATCTGAAAAATATAAAGTTTGTGCTGTCGATGGGGGATTAAAATGTTAAAGAAAAATATTTCGGAGAAAGTTTCTGTTGGGGTCTTCTCAGACCAAAACAGTGTGCGATGACGGTTTGCCCTTATGGGGCCGTATTAAATTTGTACTTGGGCGTTATAGTGCTCGGAATTTATTTCCGTCGAAAGAGCAGGGATACATAACATGTAAGATTATGAAGGATAAACAAGGTTCATTAATTCTATAAATAAATACAGCATACAATTAGTATGATTCCCCGCTGCGATGGCTGAGAACAGACACATGCAAATAGTTAATAGTTTTGGATAGGAGGTTTTTATGAGAATGTTTTTCATGACAGAAATGCACCCGAAGCTTTTGCCATGGCCTATCGAGGGGTGAGCGCAGTTTGAAAAAAATTCTCCTACTCTTTTCGTGGTATTATTTCCGCTGTGTTAATAAAATGGGATCCTAATACCAGTATTTTACAGAAATACATACTAAGCGGCTGCCGTAGCCGAATGGGTTGGTGCGTGACTACCATTTGGAATTCACAGAGAGAACGTCGGTTCGAATCTCGGTGAAACACCAAAATTAAGAAAAACATTTTTCTAATAGCCGTCGCCTCTCGGCAGGCAATGGCAAACCTCCGAGTGTATTTCTGCCATGAAAAAGCTCCTCATAAAAATATCTGCCGTTCGGAGTCGGCTTGAAACTGTAGGTGTCAACATGAAGGAATAACACCGTCTTGATGCACTCCACAATTATTTATATATATACATACTAAGCTGAGGCGGGAACACAATCTGAATCTTGAAACCTGAATTCTGAAACTTTCTTAAATTTTTCCGAAGATTCATTTCAATTAAACTTTAGTAGACGTAGACATATTTATTTTTAGCTAAAATTGTGCAAGATTTTTCTTTTTGATTTTAGAAGTACAAAAAAAGTATGCCAAACGAAAGACAAGAAAAAAAGATTAAGAGTTTTGTGTCTTAAAAAAGTCTTATTTCCTTAAAAAAATTTGAATAAAAAAACACTTTACTTGTTTCAAGAAAGTTTTTTATATTCTAAACCAAAATTTCGTGAAAAAAATTTAATTAAAGAATTTTTATTTTCTTGAAAAATTTAATTACAATTTTTTTTCCTAATTAAAAAAATTTAAAGAAATAATGTAAGATTGACGTAACGTTTAAAAAAAACCAAGATTAAAAAACAAAATTCTAAAAAAATGCTGTAACATGATACAATAAGTCAAACAAATTTTATTTCAATTAAATTTTTTCTAGAAAAAAAATTTTTTTTTAATTCTTTTTTTTTTTTGAAAACGTCACGTCACATCAATCTTATATTTTATTCTAAAAAAATTTTGGTTTTCTTTAAATTTTTTTAATTAAGAAAAATAATTTTTTTAATTAAATTTTTCAAGAAAACATAATTTTTTTTTAAATTAAATTTTTTCAAGAAAACATTTTTTTAACTCAGCGAGGGTCAAAACGAACTATGAAAGAACAGTAAACAAAATAAGAAACCACGACGCGAAAGTGTTTTAAAATGTGTACATTTGGGTGCACCAATCTCCATGCAAACAAAAAAAAAAGGACACTGTTTTTCCATGGGAACTATAAAATTTATTATATACTAAATCTTCCGCCAAAATATTTCGGGCAAATATTTAAATTTACGTGGGCTATACTCAGGTGAAAGTGTCTCCAAAAAACCGCAATAGATTCTTTATGGGGTTTGCATTTGATCTCATTGCCGCATCGCATTACGTTGACACCGTTGATAAAACTCTTCGAATTTTATGCGTACTTTTTAATGGCAAAAAATTTGAAAATCACTTTATCTATAAAAAACTCAAAAAAATTCTGAATTTTTTTCCTAAATATATTGGCAGAAATCTTATAATATAACAAATTTCTTAATTACGCTAGGAAAACCAGCCTTGTTTTGAAGAGGTACCCTTATGCGCATATTTTTTCTCAATTAAAAATAAAAAAATATTTAGTAAGAAATTCTTTTCCTATTCTGAAGCATGAAAATTAAACTTTATTGACGCTAATAGTGGGTAATAGGGGGCAGCCGTAGCCGAATGAGTGTGTGCGTGGCTACCATTCGAAAGCACGTAGGCTTGAATCTTTGAATCTCTAATCTCTCTAATGCACGAACATGATATAAGAGAAACAGTTTTTTCCGACAGCGGGCGTCCCTCAGCAGTCACTGGCAAACCTCCGAGTTTATTTGAGCCATGAAAAAGTTCCTTATATCAAAATATCTCCTTATATAAGAATATCTTCCGAAGCGGCTTAATAAACTGTAGGCCATTCCATGAGTGGAACAACATCATGACGCACGTTACAAATAGGAGGAGGAGCTCGGTCAAACATTCAAAAAGGCGTGATCGTATATCGTGAATTTCTAAATCAAAATGAGTTTCAAAACAATTTTCCCCCACATTCCAACTTCTCAACAAATAATTTTCACTTCTTTTAATTTATGCAATCTCACCGCGTAACAAACTTAAGCATAAAAGTGAATTTGAAAGTCACTTGCAAACTAGTTTTCCAAACTTTTCGAACGACTTGTGCGCTTTATGCCACACAAATTGCCAACCATTGCCACCAATGCATATCGACTAGCCAAGCAAAGAGAAAAAATAATATAAAAATTCAATTTCATTTCATATTTGCTACCTTCAACTAATTCAATAGCCTGATGCTACCGCCGCCGACACTTCCTGCCTACTTTTCTGCCTCTTTCTGCGCTTTCCCTCTTAGCAAAATTTCACAATGCCTTTGGTAGGCAGGAACTTTTCGAAGCAAGCGTGAAAAACGCAAATTCTGCAAGTCAAAATCTTTGTAACAATTTCTTGCGATACCTTTCACTCACACACATACACACACACACCCTACTACATTCTTATTTGTCTAGTACGTAACTGTGTATTTGGAAATGTTAGCATCCTAAGTCAGTTAGTTCCGCACTTGTATGCGCCTGCCGGGGCATATCCCAACTTTCCAAACTACTAACTTGAATTTGCGCTCGTATTCTTTCTTGCCTTTTGCCATTGTTATTGCTGTTGCCCGGGTGATTTTATTATTCCATTCAACAATGGTACACTGCATGCTTCAATTATCGTATTTCATGATTCGTTAAATTCACATTCTTCAAAAATAGCGCGTACAGCACATACACACCCATAAATATATTCGCACACATGCACGTGGCAAGGAAAGCAGACACATCCAAATGTAAGCAAACAAGCACAATAGCAGGCGAGGCTTGGCTGTACGTGTCTATGCGAGAGATGGCGATTTCTTTCTCCCAAAACACACGCACACACACTGATATACTTACTTAGTCCTATGCATATGTATATGCATGTGTATATTCTCACTACTACATTGGTACTATGTACCTATCTACATACTTTTATGTGAAATTGAATTGTGTGTAGGCAATTTTCCGATTTGTTGTTGGCATAGAGACAATAACAAATCAAGCGTCTACACAACTACTAAACACATGACTGCACAAATACCCACTCACACACTCACACACTGACATCTGAATCATTTCCATATATTTGCTATGATAAAATTTGATAAAATTTGTCGCTGCAGCAGATGCTCGAAGTAGCTGATCTGAATTTGTATAGCTACTTGAGATTTAGTGGCCCCATAGGAAAATAGCGGTAAGTTTGGTAGCTGGATGAATCTAAAGCAACTGAAGCAGAACTAAACAATAGGGGAACTGGGGAAGCAAACTCTTCTGTAAAGCATTCACGAAACGTATAAGCTCTTATACAAAGGTTTAAGATAAGAAATGAAAGGTATGAAAAATTTCTATTTTAAGTCAAAAACCTGACCACTTTCTTAAGCAACTTCCATGAATGATTGACAGTTAAAATATTGCTTTAAACGCTAGCCATTCAGTGTCTAACAGACAGACAGGGCTTTACTCAAAGTACTCAGATATGTTGCCTTGGTTCAATCACTGTCCACGCCCAAAAGGTATTTAATCTATATTTGAGTAATACTTTAATCTCTGTAGGAAAGATGTGGGTGCTCACTTTCTATTTCATCAAAATTACCCATCCTATCGGCGTGTGTACTCATTGAGCTGTGGTGCTTCAGATAGATAAGCTGCTCCTAAATCTTCGCCATATGCGAATATTTACAAGGTAAATCTGAGCTAGTGAAAGGAATTTCTGGAACAGAACTAGTACGATTTTAGTTTTAAGCACCATTTCGCTATTCGAATTTTAATTAAATTTAAACCATGGAAATAATAAATTATAGGTTGATAAATTCAACTAAAATAGTTTAAAAACAAATAAAAATTAAAATCGAACCAGATACCTCTTGAATGGCTTGTGAAAGCTTTATATTATCAAGCACAGAAACAGCGGTGACCGCGCGAGCTAGTAAATAATATTTCATTCTTATTCTATTGAAAAGGATGCAAGCGTACAATATGTATCGAATTTAGTACTAATAGTTTCGAACTATTGAAATAGGAATGTAGCAGAGGAGACTTGAGACTTCCTAGGACGTGTAGAATTCATCAGCTGGTTATAGGGTAACGAAAAGAAACACGACTTAGATATGGTTCCAAAATCACCAGCACGATATGTTACGAGTGAATTTTCTTGCAGGGTATGCACATACTTACATACAAATACATATCTTTAAGGGACTATCTTCGCTCTGCTTCTACACGTTCCACTCTGTGGACTGATTGACTGTGCTTAAATCAAATATTGGCGCAACCGTAGTAAAAATTGTATGCGATTTCGCAACTAAGCTGCATAACAAAGGTAACTTCGTTACAACAATAACAAACTCACTACAAGGGTGCGTTTAGTAAAGTAGAGTTAGGCGGCCTAGACGAAGGTCTGGAGATTAAATTGGGTCAATCGAAGGATATAGCAGTAAGGATAAGAACTCGAATATCTTCTTATACCTACTATTTTTTTGAGATACAAAATATTGTTGGAAAATAAAGCTACAGAATGCAAGAAGAAAATAAATAAACTTTTTTTCGAAGTTAGCAAATGTGAAATGAAAAGAATTTTGTAGAAAATTTGATTAAAAATTTATTTTGGGAAAACAAAAACATTGTGTACAAATTATTCTGAAAAACCATAAGTTACAATGGTAAGTAAGCGTATGGAGTATTTTCAGACAAGCCCGAACAGAAAACTGTCGAACTTTCCTCCAAAACTGGGAAGAAAAGACGTTCGGTTGAAGGCTGGTATTATGACAGAACGCAATCCATGGGGTCAGCATATGACCACCATTGGAATCATTGAGTCGAATCATTCGGGTCGATTTGCCTATGTTGCTTAGAGGAGACGGATAGCACTGATCATTTTCTCTGTGAGTATCCTGACTCTGCTACAGCAAGTCTACGAATTTTGGGTTCCGATGTCATAAGAATGAATAAAATTCGTTCTCTCAAACTGAGGTATATTTTCAGACTTACCAAAGCCTCTGTAAATTTCTCACAGGACTAGCTAATTTGTCTATGTCTCTATCCCTTTCTCTCTGTTACTTTTTTCTTTTTCGCCTTGACTATCTACCCTTTTATTTTCCAGCGCTTTGAATACAATGGCATGTTTAGCCTGAGTGTTTTAGGAGTTACAACAATCTCTCGGTGATTCTTGGCTCGACTTTTTCAAATTGCGATTTAATTTTCAAATGTACATATTAGTTTAGTTGTAATTGTTAAGTTTAAATAAAAAAATACGATTTTGGTTAGATATTGCATTTAAATGATGCTTTACCTTCTAGATGTGCGTTGCTCCAAAGAACATTCGTATAATGTTGCCACCGAATTTTGCATATAAATTTATTAGTCAGCCAAAATGAAGGCGTGGGATTGGCAGGCAATTTTGCATTTCAAAAAAAGATATTTCAGAAAATTTGAGCAAGTTTTCTGAAGAGGGTTGCCACCTAATTTTTATACATATTATTTGTTATATAATTTTTTAATGAAATCTTGCGTTTAAGTAATACATATTTGACACTCTAGATGTGCGTTTTTCCTGACAATATTTCTACAGGGTTGCCAGACGTTTCACATTCATTTAAATATAAAATAACATATTATCATAGGGATTTATAATGGGGGATATCTTATGGCCTGAGTAAAAAAATATATAGGGTTGCCACCTGTTTACACATTAAATAAATTAATTTAATTTAATTTAATCTAATATAATTATTTTGATTTAGATGAAAACTTGTTTTTAATTCTCTAGATGTGCGTTTTTCCTGACAATATTTCTACAGGGTTGCCAGACGTTTCACATTCATTTAAATATAAAATAACATATTAACATTTATAATGGGGGATATCTTATGGCTTGAGTAAAAAAAAAAATTGGGTTGCCACCTGTTTGCCCATTAAATAAATTAAAAACCTAATTTAATTATTTTGATTTAGATGAAAACTTGTATTTAATTCTCTAGATGTGCGTTTTTCCTGAAAATATTTGTATAAGGTTGCCACTTGTTTCAATTCATTTACATATTAACTAAAATATTAACATATGGATTTAGAATGAGGGATATCATATATATCTTGAGTTAAGAAAAAATATTTGCATAGGGTTGCCACCTGTTTACAAATTCAATAAGCTAAAAACATGAACTAATTATTTCGATTTGGATGAAAACTTGCATTTAAGTACAACATATTTAATTCTCTTTATGTGCATTTTTCCTGAGAATATTTTTATAAGGTTGCCACTTGTTTCAATTCATTTAAATATTAAATATCTCATATTCATATGGGTATTGAATTGGAACACTCTTAAACAGTTTAAAATCAGAAAAAAATTTAATAGGGTTGCCACTTGATTATAAATTAAATAAGTTAATTAATTTTTAAGCAGACGGCGGGTGGGTGGGTTGGTGCGTGACTACCATTCGGAATTCACAGAGAGAACGTAGGTTCGAATCTCGGTGAAACACCAAAAAAATATCTGCCGTTCGGAGTCGGCTTGAAACTGTAGGTCCCTCCATTTGTAGAACAACATCAAGACGCACACCACGAATAAGAGGAGGAAATCGGCCAAACACCCGAAAAAGGGTGTACGCGCCAATTATATACATATATATATATATTAGAGCGCGTCGATTTAAAAATCGCTCATTGCTCTGTGAAAATCATATTCTAGGGATCAAAATAAGAAACTTTGCCAAAGGAACCATACCTCTAAAACGAATTCTGATGTCCCCCAATTTGGGTCGAACGAAAAATCCCACTTTGACCCATTTAGAGTGCTCCAATCGAGTCCAAATTATGACCGACCACCACTAACTTTGGACGGCCGATCTACCCATGCCAGTGGCACACCCCCTGGAACTCCCCTGGGGGGTTCCCCATACAATCTTATCAAAATATCACCATTTTTGCCTTTACATGAGAAAAGAAACTAAAAAGTTCGATCCAACATCAGAATTCGGGTTAAAGGTATGGTTCCTTCGGCAAAGTTTCTCATTTTGATCCCTAGAATATGATTTTCACAGAGCAATGGGCGATTTTTTTGCCTCCCCACAAATCGACCCGGCCTAATATATACCTATATATATATAATCCTTTTAATTTTTAACAAAAAAAAACCCATTTTCTTTTTTAAAACCTGGACTTTTCAACCCATGTGTTATGCCGTCGACAAACGTGAAGAACGCCAAATAAGACTGAATTGCGTGGGTACTGCATACTTACCAATTTCTACAAGTAATGCAAATATTCGTCCATGTGAAGTGAGTGAAAGAAATATTAGAAAAACAAAATTCCTTCAGTAAAGGTAAGTACAAATTTTTATTGTTTCATGCGGCAAAAGAATTTTTTTAGCCTACCAATTTTTTTCATAAATTTTTACATACTTAATTTACATATATATGCTCATTTTCTTGTGTATATGTGTATAAATATGTATGTCTAGGAGGAAATCATGGTACTTAAGTAGTTTGACGTAAAAGTTATGAGGATATAATTCATTTAAATTTATATGTTCGCATTGATGAGTCGATTGATTGATTGGGTTGTGGGTGTGCGTGTGTATGTGGAGTGTGTACAAAATGAGCTGCTTAGACGCAAAGTGGAATGCATACAATCAGACATCCCCATATACAAATATACGAATATTCACTATAAAGCTGCTCTTTGGCAGCTGCCTCATTTCTACAATATTTCATACAACATTACATTTGATACATACATACAAACATGTAAAGGAATATATTAACTATTACAAATCTACGTTTTTGTCTTTCATTTTCGCTGCCGTTGAGCGCTGACGCTTTTTAGCTGCTACTGATATCGTTGTTGTTATTGCTGCTTATAAATGCATTTTTTCTAGCTGGTGCTACTTTTGTTCCTTATTGCTTTTTGCTTATGTCATTTTCTTTACATTTTCATGCAGTAGCCGTTGCTTTTTCTTGTTGTTGCACCACATCCAAAGGGGAACAAACTCCAACAGCGCTAAAGTACATCAACACATGAACTCATGTACATGCATACATACATACATACATACACACACACATATGTTCTTCATATAAATGTATTAGCTTTCAAGCTGTTATTGGTGACTCACTGCCATCAAGTCGCCCGCTGTTGTGTTCATTTGTGGCATGCAACTATGTTTGTGTGTAGTAAAGGCATGCGGCAGCCGCTACTACAGCTCTAGCGCTGTCAGGCTTACTGATGTTGCCATATTGATGCACATGTATTTACTACCAAAACGGCCGACACAACGGCAGCTGAGAAAATAGCAATGCCTTTTGGTGCTTTCAGATTTAGCCACTTTTTGTTGCACAATAGTGAATTTTTGCCTTTTGCTAAAATCACTTTTTTCGGTTGCTTGCTTAGTTGGTTGGTTGGCCGATAATTATATACAGGTACTGAAGGCTATTATTGGTGCTGGCTTGTTGTTGTTGTTGTTTTGTGCTTTTGTTGCAAATTTCATGTGTGCTTTTGGGTTTCAGGCATGCAAACGTAATTTGCGTGTAGTGCTCATGGGCGTAGCTCAGGAGGGGTAGCAGCGCGCAAAGCATTTCTCTCGAAAAAAACTGCGCGCGTTTGCTTTGACGCTTATCTGTAAGTGTTGAAAGCCTCTTTTGTGGAAAGGGGTCATACACTCCCTTATTTGAAAATCTTTTCTCACGGTAACTCTTAGCAAATAAATATAAATATGCCTTAGTTTGTTTTTTTATTAGAAAGTTTTGCTATTATCTACGACGATTTTCGAAAAAGTGTTATCGAAATATGATTTCCAAGCCCTGAGAATATATTTTTGATTTCTTTCTTATTATTGCAATTGATACAAAATTTAATTTAAACCTTCCGCGCGCAACTTTTACATCAACTAAGTATCTGTGCAGCCCCTCTTACTATGCAAACCACAGCCTGCGCTGTGGGGGCGTTCCTCCGCTCTTATCACAATACTTGCCGACATGTGAAGTGTTTACAGATTTGTTCCGCTGTTAAATTCACTGTTGCGCTCCTTCCTTATTACTGCTCCCTCTTCCATGGCGCTTTTGCTTGCAATTACGTCGGCAACACAACTGCCTGCAGCTTCCATTCACAATCCCCACCGCCACCGCCGCCTATGCCGCCACGCTCCATTAAATGCTCCTTCGCCACTTGTTCGTGCAACTGTTGCTTCTCGTGCTCCTCGTGTGTCGTCGACAGCAATTGTTGCTGCTGCAAGTTGCTGACACTGCCACTAGCCGCCACCAGCAACATGCGACTGCGCGCATCATGCGGCGTCAGATGGTGTTGTGACGACGTCAGCTGATGGTGATGGTGCTGATGATGTTTTGTCACCTTGTACTGATGCTGTGCATGCTTCTTGTGCTTCTGTGCTGCCGCTTCCGTAAATGTCGGCCTCAGCATACGTCCCACATAGACCGCTGTCAAGACGGCATACACTAAGCCTAGTAGCGCGCCCGCCAGCACATCCGACCAGTGATGCCAGTAGTCACGCACGCGGCTCAGCGCTATATAGCAAGCCACCAACAGCAACAGGAACTGTAGTATGTGGCGCAGCACGCGCGTAGTGCCACGCCCGCGCCACACAGCATGCAAATAGAAGCAGAGCAAAAGCATGGCATAGAACGAAAGTGATGAATGCGCGCTCGGAAAGGACACATGCAGTTCACGCAGCTGCCGCGCGCTCAAATTACGATTCGAGCAATAGTAATGTTCTACATAGACGCCGCCACCCACCAACTGCTGGTAGGCGCTCTCACATGAGGTGCCGTCGGCCAAGCGCGGTTGGCAGGCAGTGTAGAAATGTGGACGCAGGCGTCCAACAACATTTTTCGCCAACTCTGTGGTCAGATAGGTGGCGATGAAGCCGAAACTGAAGGTGGCTAAGCTGCGCGCCAAATTAGTTACGTATTTGCGCAGACGGAAACACTTGCAGATGCGCATTATCTCGACGACGCAGATGAAGAGCATCGGCAGGAGGAGCGTGTAGATCAGCAGCATGGGTATGGTGATGGTGCACTCACGATAGGGGTAACGCAGCGAAAGATCGGCGCAGAAGAAGCCACGCTGGAAGGCGCGCATGTTGGCGAGGCTGAATTGTAGCGGTGGTGTTGGAAGAGAGATGTTGCGCGCAAATTTTGTGCTGTTCGTGCCAGCTGTCAGGTGAATGCTTTGCGCTTTTTTCCCCAATTTTTATGTTTACTTTGGTTTGGTTTTACTATCGGTTATAAAAATCAATCTTCGTAGCAGCTGATCCGTTTTCTGTTGTTTGCTTTTTTCAAGCGGTAATTAGGCTATATTTTTTTTTTGGTGCCGTGCAATAAATTGGATAGATTTCCACTGCGATTTGAGTTGTTTTTCTTTTTGACTGCTTTTATTTCTAATCTTTGTTTTTGTTTCACGTTTTAGCAATAAGCAATCAGCATTCACTTGAGGTAATTATCAGCTTAGGTTTTTTTGTGTTTGTCTTTAATATTTTTTGTCTTCAATGAGTTCAATATTTTCCACTTTATCATTTCGTTCATACGTTTTTTGGAAAGCAAACCCGATTAATAAATTTTTTGTTGGAGTTTTTGTTTGTTGGCTATCGTGAGTGTTTTGCTAGTGGCGTGTCACGTTCAAGTTAGTCAATTTAAAAAATATATTTGAAAAAATTAATGCACATTTTTTTTTTGTTTTTTATTTTTAAAAGTTTTCATTCATAACACATTTTTTGTTGTCATTGATGATTGTGAAATTTTTATGCGTGTACATACATATGTATATGTATGCACGTATACTTGCGTTCGCTAACTTTAGGTTATCTTTAAAATGTCATTTGTTATTAAATACTTTTATTTATTTATTTTTGTTTTTGTAACCTTTAAATATTGAAAGGAAAGCAACTCAATATGCTTGCAATATTTCAAACGAATCACAATTTCATATAGGCTGGCGCAAAATTAATCATCCAAATTTTTTGAATAACTTTTTCACTAAATCAAAAAATATTTTGAGTGTTAGAGCGCTCCACTGCTTGCCTGTTTGTGGTCTATTTCACAAATGTCAAATATGACATCTAAAATTATAAATCTTCCGATGGCGTGATTAATTTTGCGCCTACTTGTATAGGGTTTTTCAGAAAGAGCGCTTCAACTTTTGAACTTTTTTGAATAAAACACAAACGGTTGGACTTTTTTAACTAATTTTTTTTTTATTATCGAGTTTGAACATATACATTTAAGTATGAAATTCGATTTCTTTTGCATGACCACCGCGTGCACGTTTTACGAGGTCCAATCGTTGAACCCAATTTTCGACCACTCTTTTGCATAAATCGGCCGAAATTCCAGCAATTTCGCGTTCAATATTGGCTCTGAGCTCACAAATCGTCGCCGGCTTGTTACTGTAGACCAATGACTTCACATAACCCCAAAACGGGACGGCTTGTTAAATGGACCGTAAAATGGCCGTAATGCTCGTAAAGTAGCAGCAACAGAAAGATTATTTTCATAAAAAATTTGCACGATTTGCAAACGTCGCTCAAGTGTGTAGCGTTCCATGATGAAATGTATACTAATGAAGTTTACAAATGACAAGCGAAAAATAAAAAATATTGCGTCGTTCGCCCTCCCTATCGGAAAAAAGTTGAAGCGCACCTATTGAATAACCCATTATTTATTTTGTAAAACGTTTGAAAAATTCAGCGTTCGCTATATTTATTTCCTTTTTTCATTTTTAATTTATTATAATTTGTAAAAAGTTTTTTATTTTAAGTCGATGGTTTTAAAATTCAAAATTTGCTTAAGATTGAATAATTTCTTCTTGTCGCCCGATAATTTTTATTTGCATTTTTTTTAATTAAAATGTGAGTTAAGTTTTTTATATAAGACTGAAACTATGAATTAGAGTTTTTTATGTTACAAAGTTAATATAATTTTATTTCCGCTCGATAATTTTTTTTATTTTAAGTTTTTAGTGTCGCTCGATAATATTTTTCCATTGTTTTATATTTAAAGTTTAAAAAAGTTTTAGTTAAATAATTCTCGATAATTTTTTCTCGTTTCAAACAATTTTTTTCAAAGGTTTCTACGTTAAAAAAAACTTTTTTTTAATTTTTTTCTGTTGCTCGATACTTTTTTCATTTTTGTTTTGTTTGTATTTCTAGAGTTTCGAAATTTAAAGTTCTCAAATTCAATTTTGTTTTTTTTTTTTTGGTTTTTATCGCTCGATAAGTTTTCTTTAGATCGCATTTTTTTATGCAAGACTGAAACCAAAGGTTATTAATGACTTCTGCAGAAGTTGTCTAGACGAGGAGGAGGAAGTGACGATCCCGCACCTTTTGTGTCACTGTCCTGCTCTATCGAGACGTATGATAGATTCGCCGTTTTGGGTGGACATTTCTTTAATGAATTAGAAGATCTCGGCTCTGTCGAAATTTTGATAAGTACACATTGGTTTCAGGAGGGATAAGGGCTAGTTCCCCACGCGGCAACGCAATGGCCCATGAGCCTGGGTGTGTCCTACAGTGGACAACCGCTTCAACCTACCCTAACCTAACCTAAACCAAGGGTTTCCAAAGTTAGAGCCTTTTAATTTAAAACAATTTTTTGCATTTTCGATAATTTTTATTCTATTTTTAGTTTTTAGAGTTTTAGTCGCTTGATAATTTTTTTTTATGTAAAGTTTTACTCAATTCCTTTGTATAAGACTGGAACTATCAGTTTCAAATTTCAATGTTTTATAAGTTAAACACTTTTTTCTATTTGTATTTTGCTGTTTTTAGTTTTTGAAGTTTCTAAATTCAGAGTTTTTCTAATCCAACTTCTTTTTATTTTGATTTTTCATCGCTCGATAAGTTTTTTAGGTTTGCAAAATTTGCTTAAAACAAATTTTAGCACGAGAAAGAAACGAATGGCGCGCTTTGTTAAACTGGGCCAAAATCATGTAAGCGATTATCGCGCCGATTAAGAAGAAAAAGAAACTGTGAGCTTCAAAGTTAGAGTTTTTAAGTTCAAGTTTAAACAAATATTTTTTTTTAATTGTTTTTATTGTTTTTATAAAAGCAGAATAAAAATTATCGAGCGGCAAGAAAATTATTTAAAATAAAAAAACTCTAACTTTGGAAACCTTTACTTCAGTCTTACCTAAACAAATGCGGTTAAAAACTGAAATCTAAAAACCTTATCGAGCGATAGAAACAAAAAAAAAATTAAAAATTTATTTTCTTTAACTTAAAAACCTTTAAATTTTAAACTCCTTTATGCCTCATATAAAAAAAAATTGGTTAGAAAGGGAAAAAATTATTGAGAGAAAACAATTATTTAACTTACATAAAAACTCTGAATCTTCAAGCTCAATAAGCTTTATTCCGTTTTTAGTTTTTAGAGCTTCAAAATTGAGAATTTAATTAGATAAATAAATGTTTTCGTTAATATTTCGCTGATTTTTGTTTTCTTTTTTAAATTTAAAATGTTTGTCAAGACCGAAATCATGAGTTCAAAAGTTCAGAGTTTTTAAGTAAAATAATTTTTTTTATTTATTTTTTGTCACTCTATAATTTTTTTCTTGTTCTTTTTTTAGTTTTTAGAGTTTCAAAATTCAGATTTTGTCAAGTTAAATAAATAATTTTGTAATTCTTTTATCGCTCCATAATATTCTTCTGTTTTTAATTTTAAATGTTATATAAGACTCTTATGTAAGACTGACACTTGGAGTTTTAAAATTCAGAGTCTTTTAAGTTAAAATAATTGTTTGCTTCAATTTTTTTGTCGCTCGATAGGTTTTTGTTGTTTTTTTAGTTTTCGAAGGTTCAAAATTTACAGTTTTTTAATTTAATACATTTTTTTGTCTTTAATTTTTTTTTCGTTCAATAACTTTTTTTTTGTTTAGTTTTCAATGTTTTAACTTGTGGTTTTGAGTATTAAATCTTTTCGAAAGGCAAATTGTTTCTTAAATATCCTTAAAAATTTAATTATTACGCAAAAATGTACTACTACATTTGTCTCGTCAACCTAATTTAATTTTTTGCTTTCTTCTTTTGTTTCAAAGTTTTCTTGACAATGTTTATTACTCGATTTATTTATTGTAATAAATCTTTATTTACTAGTTAAAAATTTATAGAATTTATTGTTACTATTTTTATTTTTTACTATTATCAATTTTTTAACCAAGCACAATTCACTTTCTAGTTTACGTACTCATTTTGACATTTCTTGTTAGCTTTCAAAATCCTTTCCATTTCTCACTTTTCAATATTACACATTTCACCCACTTCCTTGTTTTCTTTTACGGTGTTATTTATTTTGCTGTTGTGCTTTTCAACTTTTGACCGCTGCTTTGTTATTAATATCGTAACAGTTCGCTTGTGTTTTTATATTGTTTTTTTTTTTTTTTTGCACGCCAAATGATCATCACACGCGCGCGTTCACGCTCAGCAACTGACTGCTGATTGTCAAAGCGTTTTACTGGCGATCTAGCCATGGACTAGAGCAGCAACGGACAGCAAATGCGCCACTCTGCTGCACACCAGCGTCAACGCGAACGCGGCGACAGCGACTTCAACACCATAGTAGGTGACGTCGTGGCGCGGCACAACGCAGCGCAGCGCGGCTAACCACATTTAAGACGCCGCCGCCGCGACGCTTCGCACACCTAAAACAAAAATACAGTAACAATACTACACCACTGTGTAGCGACAACAATAAAGCATGTATATATTCATATTAATATCAAAACAATCCAAACGCTTTGAACATTCATTACTACTGCTTTTGTTGTAATTGTTTGTGGTTTGCCTTTTTCACGCAATCACTTTACTTTTCCTCACTTTTCATTCACTTTTTTTCTTGACTTGCAGTGAGAACTTTTGCACTGCTGTTATTAAATTTCAAATCGCTGGCTTGAAAGCCGATATTCTTATCAAGAAGCGTGCGCAAAAGCCGCTGCCGCTGCTGACCGCGACTGCGACCGTGACTGCGATGGCGGCAATCAAAGCCTTGGTTGCTGAAGATGTTGACGTTGGCGGCTGGCGCTCGTGCCCGGCTCTCAAAAAAATGTAAATACGTTTGTAAGTATGTATGAGCATATGCAATTGTATACAATTGTTAGTATTTATGTAAGTCTATTTGTTTATTTGCCGTACAGTGTTTGCGCGTAGATAACGTACATACATACAGACTTAATCATTTATACTCGCACTCGTAAGTGCTGGCGCACACCTCATTGAACTAAGTCGTGAGAAATGCGTCGTTGCGCAGTGAAGTGGGTGGGCCAGCCATACATACATACCTATATGCGCACCTTTTTCCTGTCTCATAAAAAAAAACGAGTAATGAGAATAATTGACGTATTCGTAAGTAATGAGATGGGAACAGCTCAGTTGCAAACAGAGGTGATGAAAAGTTGAAGGACATGCAAATTTGAAGATTAAAATTTTTTGAAGGCTAAAAATTTATATTCAAGCAAATGCATTAAAGGTTGTTAGACGGAAATCTTACTCAATAGGCTTCATTCAATTTCGCTTAACAGCGTTATTTGTTAGTAATTCTCATCATGTTTGAAGGGAACTAAAAATTCGGCTCATCACATACCATCTGATAGTAGATGTATGTATTTGGGTTGTCACGGGGTTTGCAAGGCCAAAAAGCGAATTTTTTAGACAGTCCTCAATACAAAGAAGTGAACGTAGCTTCCATACTTCCCTTTAAGAGTTGCAACTCACCTTCGCGCATATCATTCAGGCCTTTGGTGGCAGCGCCAAAGACAAGTGTGAGATCATTTTATGTTCCAGTTAGAACCTGTCTTATCTAGAGTTATGACCAGCCTGCTTCGGTATGCCTCCCAAATATTTTTATCAGTTGTCAAACTTGTACTAAAATCTTAATCTTCAGGCAAATATTCGTTGTAATGCAGAGATTCGGCGAAATCGAGCTGAGCTGTTAAGCACCTTTTTTCAATAAATGTTTAGATATTTAATTAGGGTATACATTTTTTAATGGCTATTTGGTCGAGCTCCTTCTCAAATGTATGGTATGCATCTTGATGTTGTTTCACAAATCGAGGCACCTACGGTTTTATGCCGCAGATAGTTTTTTATGAGCAGCTCTTCAAGGCAGAAATGCACTCGAATGCTTTCCACTCTCTGCCGAGAGGCGAGCGCTAGTAAAAAAAAATCATTTTCTATCACTTGGAGGGTTTTGAACACCGGCTATTCCAAATGATAATCTCGTCAGTACGGCGATCACTTTCTCAATGTCATGATCAAATTCAAAGGCGTAGGCGTAGGCGTTGTAAACTTCAAAAATTTTGATTCCTAAGCCCTCGACAAGTAAAAGCTCTAACTATAGAAAGAATGTGGCTCAAAATCTAAGGCCCAAAAGACGTCGAATATTAAGTAATATCTGCCAATTTCTTTTAACTTTTGATTAATAACCTGTATACGAATTTTAGCTCTCTCTGTAGAATCTCTTTCACCAACAAGAGGTATTTTGGTGCTATCTTACCCATCTTATCGTATGGCGCAGAAGCTTGGACGATGACAACATCCGGTGAGCGTCCCTTGGAGTGTTTGGGAGAAATATTTTTCGGAAGATTTTTGGTCCTCTGCACTTCAGCGATGGCGAGTATCGTAGGTGATGGAACAATGAGCTGTATGAGCTTTACGACAGCATAGACATAATCCAGCGAGTAAAGATCCAGCGGCGGCTACGTTGACTGGGTCATGTCGTCCGAATGGATACAAACTCTCCGGCTGTGCAAGTGTTCGATGCGGTACCAGCTGATGGTAGCAGAGGAAGAGGAAGGCCTTAACTGCGGTGGAGAAGGACTTGGCTTCACTTGGTGTATCCAACTGGCGCCGGTAAGCGTTTATCGCGCCAAGTAAGAAGAAGAAGAAGGATATTTAGGCTGTAGATTTAAGTACCTTCAGGAGGTGCATATTTTTTCGCTTTCAGTAGAGCCTTAA
The DNA here is from genome assembly GCF_028408465.1 of Anastrepha ludens. Lineage (NCBI taxonomy): Eukaryota > Metazoa > Arthropoda > Insecta > Diptera > Tephritidae > Anastrepha > Anastrepha ludens. Next base: position 110,779,859 of record NC_071500.1, on the reverse strand, counting down.
TTGAGATAATGTCGGGCCCTGACTGAGTGGTTGAAATAATGAATTTATCTGTAGTTGCACCACGATTTTATGGAGCAGTGAAGAAAAAAATATTTAAACATCTATATATATAAAAAGAAGTTACATTTCCTTGGTAATCTTATAACTCAAGAACGGGCTCACCTATCCAAACCAAATTTTTAGGCTTTGTTTGGACTATTCAGTAGATGGTTTGTGTTTTGAAATTTTAAGAATCGGATACCAGTGTCTCGAGAAATAAGCCAAAACGTGAACCCGGGTAACCCTAGGATGTGTTTGTACAATATGGGTAGCAAATGGGAGCTGTTGATGATTGCTATAGTATAGAGTATTTTTAATGCCCCTCCGTAACTAGGGTCTCGAGATATAGACCAAAACGTGGACCTGGATAACCCTAGGATGTGTTTGAACCACATGAGTATCCATTGTAAGTTGTTGATAAATGCTAATGAAAAGAGGACTTTTCTTTTCGCTGGGTAACTAAAGACTCCAGATATAGACCAATTGGGAACTCGCCTTCAGGTTAAGAGATTGCATTCTCATGTACTACAACCAGTTAAAATGTTTTTAAAAATTCAGATCCGTTATCTACATATATTTCTCGAACTTTACAGATTCAAGGTCAAATATACCATAGAGCTGGGTCTTTGCTACCATTCCCAGATGGTGACCATCAATTTTTGCAAATATATTTTATTGGTGATGAGAATCGTGAATTAGATCAGCGCTGTGCAATTTCGACGAATACGAGAAGATCAATCGTGAATGAATTGCAAACAATGTTCCATCAACACAATGAATTGTGGAAATTGTTCAAAGTGGCACTCGATCTGATGCCCACGGATGGCCACAAAATCATAATAAAAGCCGATAAATCACCAATTGGGAGCACGCCAGACGATTCAATGTACCAACGATTGATGAAGTAGCTATTGTTGTTACAGTTTCAGCCACGAGATATTGTTTTGTATCGTAGAAATGAGCAATAACAACGTATTTCAGAACTCCATCGCTGTTATGATGCATTGCAATACCCCATTTTGTTTTGGAGAGGGGACGATGGCTATCATATCAACATACCAATGATAATCCAACAACTGGTACATACACATTTTATTTTTGTTTAAATATGATTTTGAAATAATTTTCATACGCTAATTAATTTTTGCATCGCAGGTCAAAAATCAACGAAAACCGTCAGTGCGATGAATTTTTATTCGTATCGATTGATGATTCGCCCTCAAGAAAACAATTTTATTTTGCGATGCAATCAACTTTCGCATCAATTTTTTATAGAATTGCAAGTCATTTTGGACGCAAATATAATAAAAAATTGAATGCTCCAGGAGGAACTGGAAGAACATTTTTAACTTTATTTATTTTAGCATAATTTATTTAGCGTAAAAAATTGAAATGGAAATTAAAGAATCAAAGTTTAATTACAAGTTTTTATCGGCTCTTTCACCTTACCTGTATATAGGTGACCACCACAATCAAATTTAAAAAAAGTACAGAAAAGGCTATTGTGACATCTTTAGAAAGTATGTTGAATGAAAAAAATCAACTAATTCAACTGTTTAAACATTTTACGAGTTCTATAAAGAAAACTTAAAATGAACAATTTCTTGCGATATAAAAAACATTTTATGTATGGTGGTGCGAAGCCCACTGGGAAATGCTAGTACCTATATATATATATATATATATATATATATATATATATTTCTTCTAATACACTAAGGGCTTTTCTACAAGATACCAGCTAGTAAAGCAATAACGACGCATCACAAACTTCTTTCGAACATGGTTTGCTCTGTTGATTGACCATCTAGCAGCTCAGAACTCAATCCATTAGGACACCAACTAAGAATCGTATCGAAGACTACTTGACACCCAACTATTGAGTCTTTGAAGCATTGGCTTTACGTTGACCAAGCAGCGTAAAACTTTCCAATACACAACTTGCGTATAAGCAATCCAAAAGTAGTCAAACCGACTGCACCGCGACTGTAAGATAAATAGTAGGAGACATAACGAATTTGCAATTTTAAAATTTATAGGCCGTCAATGACAAATAAATGAGGAAAGTTTTGAAAGATATACATTTTATTAGCGAAGATCCGTGAAAGCCAATATTTGCTAGTGCATAAAGGTGGCATTAGGTTGACTTACATATAAGAACAAAAATAATGAGAGGAGTAGGTACCAGCAACACTGACGGTGATGTGCGCGCAGTATGCAAGTACTCCTATCAGTGCGCAGGCAAGAGTAGATCTCATTATGGATATCATCATCATCATAGCTTCACAGTTCGGTGTGAGCCATTGCTTCCATTAAAATTCGCCTCCACGTCAATCGTTCTTCAACTTTTCTTTTGAGATCAGATATTCCCATAGGTCGCGTGTCTTCTTCTCATCCGTATTACTGATACTCGTATGATAACGGTTAAAACGCAAATTGTTTCTTTGCTGATTTTTTCACCACTCCATAGGCAATGTCAAATTTATGCCGCAACAAAGTTTTTTAGAAAAGTTTTGTCTTAAATAGTTGTCAGTTGCTTCGTATGACAGACAAATCACATAATTCTTCAAACCACGAAGTTTTATAAATGCACACCACGCCATGGATTGCGGTGGCATATTTGATTTGACACTTAAACCTATTTTTGGGCTTTAAATTTTTTACGATTTTTATTAAATGCTGCTTTATCAAATTGTAAGAATTTTAATAGGAATTTTTTAGGTGTGAATTTTATGACCATTTGATTTACCGTAAATTTATTATATGTTTGTATGCGTGTCCAACATAAATGCGTATATTGCAAACAGGTGCGGAAACAATATGAGTTTTTATAAATCTATAAATTTTATAGCGCTCCTCATGAAGCTATGTGTTGGCGCGTGCGCTCATGTGTTTGTATGCGTATGACAACCACCAATCTGGCACATATGACTTTGTATGGCTTTCGCAGGGATTACCACACAGTTTGATTGTTTTAATTTTAAATTTAATTTGAAAATGATAAAATGTTAATTCGCACTATTGTTTTGATGGATGCTATTGAATGCTTGATGAATTTATTTAGCATATGAAAAGGTTCTGGAAATATAATGACTGAATTAAGAGCAAGAATTAACTGTGCTTCAACAGGCATACATACACAAAGAAATGTGGCAATAATTTGCATACGTGTGAATATTGTATTGAATGTATGCATGCGTGAGTGAGTTTTGAATATTACAAAGCTACGTGTGCGTGCATAAAAAGGGCAAAGTATGTTTTTAATTGTAATCTGTTTGAACGACTTAATTGCAATTAATCAATAAAAGTAAATGAAGCTGAATAGAGAGCTGCAAATATCAGTTTTCATTATAATTAAAATCTTAATTGGTTGATGATTTGTACTGATTACTAAATGTAAGTGCAGTGAATAAATGTGAAATATTTTCATTTGGCTTAAAAGTCACTTTCTTTCAATTTACTTCTATCTCAAGAATTGTAATGAACTGAAAGTGAAACATTTATTAAATATATTCAAAAATTCATTCAAATAAAGCATGCCATCTCTAATTTCACAAAGCCTGCTGTGACACGATTCCATTTAAAGTGATCCATTATTTTATGGTATTAAATTTTTGATGAAAAGAATTTTATTTGTAGGCTAAGAAAAATTAGCAGAAAACTGAGAACATTTTTGATGAAAAGAATTTTATTTGTAGGCTAAGTAAAATGAGCAGAAAACTGAGAGAATTTTTGAAACAATTTTACAATTTTGTAAGGTCTTAAAATTTTCTGAAGAGTGGTTTATTTTGAAGGCTTCAGTAAAATAATAAGTAAACTAAAAAATTTTGAAAAAAAAAATTTATAAATTTTGCGATTTATTCAAGAATGAAAATTTGAGTACATAATTTTTGAAAATAAAATATCTTTGATTCTTTTTCAAGTGAAAACTTCTTTAGAATCGTTGGGAGTGATTTGAGACTCGATGAAACGAAAAAGCGACACTCTTGGCTACGAAGCGTTATATGTTGATATACGTATATGTGTGTGGCTGCGTACTGCTGAGCCAAGCTAGTATAGTGAGTATTGTAGTATTGTATACTACACTGCCTTTTACTTGTTTTGGTGTTTAGTTCATGCGTCATACGTATGTATATTTGTATGTATGCTAGTACGTATGTGTGTGCGCTTGCGTATTACGTAGCCACGGTGAGCGAGAAGGCATTATGTATACCTATACTACACTACCTAATACTTGCTTAGACCAAGCGTCCTACGAATGTTTGTGTGTATGTTAGTACGTCTCGCACTGAATCGACAACACGATCTAAAACAACAATTGACGCGGTATCTCAAAGATATGTTGACAACATCGAAACCAAAGCATTTGTATCATATTTTAGCTATCATAAGCCACTCGTATCATTTGTTGAAATTAAAAACATTGAGGATGAATAATAATAAAATGAAGAAAATAAAATATGAATTTTATAGCAATATTATAATGAACCTATAATTATCCCGCTCCTAATGCTGCTTTCGTCTCATTCTCTCTCAGTTTGTTTTACGGAAGGTTTCACTTCTATCGCGTCTAACCGTTAGACTGGTATTTTTTACTTTTATACTTTTGTTAGATTAGATTACTTCGAGGCAGACACTTCGGCTTTATGGCTATTTGTGCTCTCTACTCATATACCGTTTGAATTTAACTATACTTTGACTATACTTGTGGTTTAGCTTTCAAGAATAACGAAAGTGAACGTCAGCTGGCGCACCCGCGGTGGGTGTGATTGTGGGAGGGTACGAAACGTGTAGAAAATAATTTTCTACCAACTCATTTTATACCGGCTGTAATTTTTTTCATGTATTGTTGACATTTCGTAGAATAAAAACAAAAAAAAAAAATAATCAGCTGCGTGGTAGAGGGGGGAAAACACGTCAGCTGAAAGCAATGATACATTCTTGCTTCGGCTGACGGTCTTCCCACCGCTATAAATGCAGCTCACCATCATTATTATATTTTCATATGTGTCCAAAATTATGTAAAACAATTTCAATCGGCATATGGTAGTTTTACTTTTCAATTTTTTTTACAAGTTCAGCTGTTCAGCTGACGTTTTCCCCCCTTTTCCGCGTAGCTGACTATTTTTTTTATTCTACTAAATGTCAACAATACACAAAAAAAATTTCAGCCCGTATTAAATGAGTTGTTAAAAAAATTTTTTCGACACGTTTCGCAGCATCCCACGCACGTACTCACCGCTACTGGACCAGCTCACGGTTGATTTCGTCATCCATTGGATGGCGTCTGCCTTCAGTATTAAAATCAGTCGGCATGAAATGATGAGGTCAAAATTACCCCTGTCTCCCGGACTAATAGTACACCATACAGACCCAATTCACTTATAAAACTCAAAATAGAGCTGAGTTGGATTGAGCGTATGTTCCTTTCTTCTGGCTGCAGATGTCCAAACCTTCTTTGCGGTGCAGCTCTGCAATCTATGCTTTCTGGACCATATTCCGATCACTGCAGATGTTTGCGCAGCCTGTGTCAATATCCGTGGGCATTTTTATAGTTTTTTTAGTATTTTTGCAATTTTTATAATCTTTTTTTTAGCCCACCGTCCGTTGCTCTACTTTTTACTCCTATTCGCCTTCGCGTGGGGTTCTTTATGACCCCAAATTTAAATATTCGTTGAATTTTGCACACAGAATGCAACTAAATCCGCCAGATTCGTACTAACCCTGAACTATCGTAGGTATACTGACAGGCCACAATTTGCTAGCGTCGCATGGATACAAGATAGGAATCGCAAACAACGAAGAGAGGGCAACGCTAGAGTACCTTCTACATTATTGCCCTGCTAAAAGGCGTATAAAATGCCTAGGAGCTCTACAATATGACAAGTTGGAATGCCTCTCCTGGCTTGAGCTTCAGCTTAGATTCGCAAGGGACGCAGCCTTACTACAAGAAATCTACTTCAAAGAAACATAAAGGTTACGATCCAGCTTTCAGCCAGACAGGTCAAAACCTAACATAAAGTAAATTTACAAAACAGTCCATAAATTATGTGACATCTTTCATTGTTTTAGAAAGAATATAAAAGGTTGAAAGGTAACGAATTCTTATATATTTTATTTCTACAACTTTTAAGTCTTCAAAACTAAAAGAGGAATTGAAATTGAAATTTCAAAAAGGCGAGCCAAGAAGCACCGAAATGTTGATAACTCCTAAAAACTCAGGCTAAATGCCTATTGCACTCAAAGCTCTGGAAAATAAAAGGGTCATTCAAGCTCTGAGTGTTACTTAATAATGCTTCAGATTCTGATGCGACTGATCTTCAGGTAAGAGATGACCCCTATTGAGGATCTTCATTGATAAAAGACTGTACTAAGTACGGAGAGTTGACCTCAGATGCTATTTGCAAAGCCTCCAGTTAAAGATTGTCGATTTTGCTTTTCTATGATGACTAAGTGAATCATAATAGGTGTCTTACTCAGCTTTTTTGTTTTGAAATCAATTGGTATGTCAATTTTAAAGTGAAAAAAAAAGTTCTTTGATTCAGCTTCCAGAGTATCAATTATCGAAATCGCTAAGAAAAATGGTGCCATGTGACCAACCGCGCACAGAAAAAGCATCAGAGAAGAGAAAAGCGGGTCAAATATCATTCATATATCCCTTAATACCAACACGTCTGTCAGTCAGCAATCGAGAGAACTAGCAACAGCAATATAAAAATTTCAATAGCTGAATATATTACAAATGGATGCACCTGATACCTTTGAGAAATTATTAGCTAAATAAATATTTATGGATTTTCCGTTCAACTCCCTCAGTTCAACTAAGCTCCATTTATTTTCCGATCCGGTGAGTATTTCAGTGTGCAGCACAGTGTTTGTGCATTGACTTATTCGTAATTGCATTAATTACAGCTTGTTTCACGTAAATGAAAATATTGCTTTTTCAGCATATCACCATATCGCAGCAGAAGCAGTTGAGGGTAAAGTACACGTGTTTTTCGGCGGTACGTGACGATAGCGCAGATTAAGGAAATTGCGAAAAGTTGTTAAACATATGTAGAACTGTAATAACTGCGCATAATTTTAATAAATGCAAATGAACAAAAGCGATGAGTTAGTATTTAGATTCATTACTTAAAAAATAAAAAAAAAACATTTAAATTGCAGAAAATCGTTTATACTCAAAAGAATTTCGTTGATATGTATGTAAGCAACCCACAACTAACTTGCACGTCTTTTAATCTTATTAAATGCTTTAAGCATGCAATTTTGGGTATAGTGCATATGCACGAGTATGCACGAGTATACTATATATCAGGGGAGGCCAACCTCCGGCCGTTTTAATAAATTATTAAGGGCTGAAACCAGTTTAGACTTATGGTAGTAGTCCGGTGTAACGACCGAAATTTCGACGTTTTTTCATGTTTCTTTTTAAAAAAGAAAATGAAATTCGATCGTTTTAAAGTTTTTACATGTTTTTATTGGTGTTTTGAAGAATATAAAAAAAAAATTTTAAAGTTAATTTTTTATTAATTTGTTTAAAATTTTTGACGTCAAAGTGGAATGGGGAAACACGCAGCCTTCCAAAGTCATCTGAAAATTCAAAGAAATTATTATTCTGTAGACTTTAGTTTAGGTCCCGAACCTAAAATATACATAAAAATAAAAAAACCAAAACAAAATGGCGGACTTGTGAAACAAATTCTCAAAATCTAATTTTTTTCTTCATAAATTGTTTAAATTAAATAATTTATTATTAAAAAATTAAATGTTTTAAAGGTCCGGGATCTAGATATGTGTATCTAGAATAACGGGTTAAATTTTTAGCCAAATCGGTTGAATAGTTTTGAGTCAGTGACTCTCCGAAATTTCGAAAACATGGTTTTGAGAAAAACGCGTTTAAAGTTTCGACAACAGCTGCTGCTGGCGTGTCACACGCTCTCATACACACTACGGCGCGCTCTCTTATTTTATCTATAACTTTAAAAATAATTAAAATTTCTGTCTGAAATTTTTATAGTATAGGTATTTTTAAGATGTTTTTCTTCCGACAAATGTAAAAAAAAAAATCGATTTTTTGAACCCGTCACACTACCTTATCAAAAAATCGACTTTTTTTAATGCTTAAATTGTTAGTATAACTATTCAAGAATATGTGGTAAAAATTTTAAAGCGAAATTCGCATTATTCCCGATTCTATGAGAACTTCAGTGACTGCCCTTCTGTTTCGCAACGTAGCGCGCGTTAGTTAGAACGACGTTTTTCTCGAAACTCCTCCAGTTTCCTCCCTTAAGAGAAGTAAAGTAAATCCGTTTAATTTTTAATATTTAAATTCAATTTTTACTTATGCGTTTTTAATAAATATAATTTCAGAAAAACATTTTTTGAATACCTTTTTGGTATAATTTTTAAATAATAGGGCTATGAATAAGTTCGTGCGGTTTTACAACAGATGGCGTAACTTGATTATTATTCCATCGATCCACATTTCCAAACATTCATTGGAGAGCTACTGTCGTAAGGCACAAACGTCAGTATAAGTTTTTTATTTGAAGCATAAACAACAATATTTTTACCACACTTGAAAATGTCGAATTTCGTGCCAAATAATGTGTTTTTGCGGGGAATTCTTCTTCATTATTTTAATATGAAGAAAAAAGCAGCCGAAAGTCATCGTATCTTGGTGGAAGTTTATGGTGAGCATGCTCTATCTGAGCGAACGTGCCAGAAGTGGTTTGCACGCTTTAAAAGTGGTGATTTTGGCTTGGAAGACGAAGAACGCGAGGGTGCGCCGCCAAAGTTCATGGATACCGAATTGGAGGAATTGCTCGATCAAGATCCGGCTCAAACGCAAGAAGAGGTTGCAAAAACTTTGGGAGTTGATCAATCAACCATTTCCAAACGTTTAAAAGCCATGGGAATGATCCGAAAGGTAGGCCATTGGGTGCCGTATGAATTGAAGCCAAGAGACGTTGAACGCCGTTTTATGGCATGCGAACAACTGCTTCAACGGCACAAAAGAAAGGGTTTTTTGCATCGAATTGTGACTGGCGATGAAAAGTGGGTCCATTACGACAATCCAAAACGTCGGGCAACGTATGGATACCCTGGCCATGCTTCAACATCGACGTCGGCGCAGAATATTCATGGCCTGAAGGTTATGCTGTGTATCTGGTGGGACCAGCTGGGTGTTGTGTATTATGAGCTACTGAAACCGAATGAAACGATTACGGGGGATGTCTACCGACGACAATTGATGCGTTTGAGCCGAGCACTGCGAGAAAAACGGCCGCAATACGCCGATAGACACGACAAAGTTATTTTGCAACATGACAATGCTCGGCCACATGTTGCACAAGTGGTCAAAACATACTTAGAAACGCTCAAATGGGATGTCCTACCCCACCCGCCGTACAGTCCAGACCTTGCGCCATCCGATTACTATCTCTTCCGATCGATGCAACATGGCCTGGCTGACCAGCACTTCCGTAATTACGATGAAGTCAAAAAATGGATCGATTCGTGGATTGCGGCAAAACCGACCGAATTTTTCACAAAGGGAATCCGTGAATTGCCAGAAAGATGGGAAAAAGTAGTAGTAAGCGATGGACAATATTTTGAATATTAAATTTGTAACCATTTTACGTCAATAAAGTTTCAAATTTCGAAAAAAAACCGCACGAACTTATTCATAGTCCATTACGTATTTAATTGCGGCTCGCGAATTATGTCAAATTTTAAAAAATAGCTCCTACTGTAAAGGAGATTGGCCACACCTGCTATATATCGTATGCAGGAATGTGCGTTCTCGGGAACATCTCTAGGGATTGCAGAATTTTTTTATTTATAAAATGTTTTCGTTATAAATTTTTATCGGAACAAAAAAATAAGACAATAAATAGCGGAAACAAATTTAATTTAAGTAAATTTTGGGATATGATTGCCAAATAATGTAGGCCAATTTTTCTACAGAAAAAAAAAAATTTATGAATGACTTATATTGAAAAAAATATTTAAAAGCTAAATTTGAAAAAAAACCTTATCTGGTTGGTGATAGTCGCTGAAAACATTCGTATAAGCTTGCCACATATTGTAATTCTTTTTAATGCGTGTCACTATATGGTGATTGAGTAAGATAGCTCTTGTCCAAATTTAAAGCAGACATTTTTTAACAGGGTTGACATCCAATTTAAAAAATTACATTTTTTTAATGTGGAATATGACAATAAGAATACAAGTTGTCCCTGAAAACATTGTCATAAGGTTGCCACCTATTTGTAAATAATTCAATATTTAATGAAATGTCACAGTATATGTATTAAATGAAATATCTTTTATTGAATTATAGAAAAATAAAATATTTTTTAATAGGGTTGCCATCACATTACACAATTTTTTTTTATTTATTTAACTAATAATTAATTTAAGTATTGTACAATATAACGAGACGTGTAAAATTCTTCATATTATATCACTAAGTATTTTCCTGGTATCAAATGAGATGTATTTATTCAACTTTAGAATTAAAATATTTATATATAGTGTTGCCACAAAATTTCAAATACCAGTATATGTTGAAAGGCCTTGTCGCTGTGTTTTCAGAACAACCGCCCGATGACGTTCTAAGTCAACTGATTTAAGTTTTGTTTCTTTCTTGTTAAGCGTTCACTGGTCGCAAGTTATTTCCCTTGAAGGATACATACCATATGGGTCCTTGTTGTGGTGGCTGAGGGGGTAAAGGGTTTATAACCTCGGGGAAGTAATGGAAAAATCAAAGACGGCTGTGGTGGCCATACAGAAAATAGAGTTCCAAAATTTTTTGAGATATGAATTGTAAGCTGGCATAAGTGCGTTGCATTTGATGGAGAATACTTTGCAGGGGATAATATCACTTTTGAGGAATAAATTTGAATTTTGAATTTTCTGAATATATTCCGGATATATAAATATTTATAAGGAGACCCGGTGATCTCGAAATTAAAAAAAATCGATTTTTTGTTTTTTCGATATTTCGAAAGTAGAGTATCTTTAAAATATAGTGTGTAATTTTTACGGGGAAAATCCCAATATTATAGCTTCTACAGCCCATTAACTTGGTAAAGAGCGGTCCGCGCGCTGCTTTACCTGAAACTTTAAACTCATTTATCTCGAAACGACTTTTTCTGCCTTTTTCTTATATTGTAAAAAAAAAGAAACTATCCAACCGAATCGTCTGAAATTTTAATATGTTGTGCGCAAGATCAACGGCTATCGCCCGTTCTATAATCAAATTATTGTTTCAATTATTTATTTATTTTTTTTAACTGAAAAAAACCCCGATTTTTAAAATATCAATTTAAAAACCGCGCCATTTTGTCAATTTTTTTCTAGTAGCGGGACATAGCTAGAGTTATACTGATTAATAATTTTTTTGGTGTTTGTGTTTCAGATAAATACAAGAGCCAAAATAGGCAACAACGTCCAGGTCCAATTTTTCGGAAGGTATAAGTAAATTTAGTAAAATTAAAAAAAATTTTTTTTTTTCATTTTTATACGTAAAAGAAGTTAAATAAAAAGTCTAAAAACTTTAAATATCGTTTTTAGCTTTTTTTATTGTAAAAAAATTTCCTGAAAATACCCTACATTTTCGAGCTCAAGACCAGCGGGACTCCTTAAATCACAAACTCGGTGTCGAGTGAGATGTGTTTTATGCATTTAGTATATATTATTTTTTTAAATAAGAGCCAACCTTATTCAAAAATATTTTTGTTGAAGGCTGTTAACAATACCATTGGTATCATATTTTATTTAACCATTAAATTAATTTTAAAATAATCGCCGAGTAAAGTTTGGTAACTCAACTGCTATGTCTGTTTTAAAGTGACGCATACTTTTGTCGAATAGTATAAATATGATATGTTTACTTCGTAAATGCATTCAAACAAATATTTGATGCATTAGAATTGACCGCAGCACGCGCCATCAACATATCGAAATACATCCCCATGTACGGTTCAATGTAGATATGTATGTATGTATACACGTCTTACGTATTTGGAAGGAAGCATTTCAAAGGTTTCTGGCTTTTTTCGATATAAAATACTCTGTTCTAACACGAAATATGATACATGCATGCAAACATGCAACACACATGCAAACACACATGCACTCATACATGCATATAAATTGTAAATGTATGCTCCTGCTAAGTCTCAACAGCATTGAGGTCTCTTGCGGTACGCTACCAGATCGCTTGGGATCACTTAAATTTAAGTAAAATCTAATTTGGCAAAGCCAATATTGTTGTTGCTGGTGTTATAGTTTCTCCACCCAAAAGTGCTGTATGGCGCTGAAAATTCATTTCAAGTGCTTTTCGCGGCTGGCAAATCATTCCAGAGCAGATACTTATATGAACAATAAGGGCACGATGGAATGCATGTATGTATGTATGTCCGTATGTATGCGTGTGTAAATGCTTATTATGTGTACTTGTCAATAAAATTGAATTATTTGGTTATGTATTTAATGGCATTTTTTAATAGCTGATACATTTTTTTATGGAACCTACGAATTTTTCGCTGCTGCTGTTCGCGCCTGCTCATTGTCATTGGGTGTTTTGCTTAATGTTTCAAGCAAGTGGTGGCGACATTGCGGTCACTAAAACTCTATGCTATTGCTCATAACTATACTCAGGCGCATGTAGCATATGCATGCGTGGCTTTCTAGATGTCCTAATGCTTCAATGGCACGAGTAATGAGTGTCAATGAGCAGTTAAGTATGATAGTAAATGTGCGCGCCAACCCCAATCGCAATCGCGCGATCGGCATACCCTCGGCATAGAAAGTGTGAACTCATATTTACAAGTGATGGGGAATTTTGACCCCAATGGGTTGCCACGGAATTTTTTTTAAGTATAATATTTGGTTTGAAAAAGTGACACAAAATGTTGCTAAAAAAATATTATTAGAAGTGAAAAATATTTGGTAGGGTTGCCATCGACTTATTGAAAATGAGCTAATAAATATTATATATTGTAGAAGGCAATAAAATATTGCGCTCATTAATATGAAAATAGTGCAGAAAAGCAAACAAAAAATTAGTAGGGTTGCCAACGATTCACGAAAGTTATGCTATTTAATACGCAGCAGCAGGCGATGACTGCAATATTGAGCGTACATATGAAAACTATTATTTGTGAAGAAAAACAAACAAAAAATTAATTGGGTTGCCATCTATCCATGAAAATTATGTTAATTAGTATGTAGCAGCTGGTGATAACTGTAATATTGTGCTAATAAATATGAATATAGTGCAGAAAAGCAAACAAAAAATTAGTAGGGTTGCCATTTACTTGTGAAAATTATGCTAATTAATATACAGCAGCAGGTGATAACTATTATATAGAGAGTAGCAGTATTTTCTATAGAAAAATATTATTGAAAAGCAAGAAATATTTAGTAGGGTTGCCAACTACTAAGTTTCCTATAACAATATTTTATCATTAAATATGAAAAAGAAAGATATTCCATGTGGTTCATCAGTCACGCGCGATCAAATTTGCTGTCCTCTCGGACAGCCAAACAGCCTGCAAGCTCTTAAAAAACAATTGTTCCAACAATCACTGCATCGCTCTGTTTCACGCGAAGTTCTCAGAGTTTGAATTCTCAAATGTTCATGTGGAGACCGGAGACCATGGCCATTCTGGTATACCAATTAAAGAAAAGGCAGATCGTATTGTAAAAGAAACAGAGAATAAAGGCACTGTCATCGAAGTTCAATACATCGAAGTTGAATACATTGAAGAAGCTTTGAGAATGATTCGCAATGGCATCTTCTCTGAATGGTACGATGGATTTCCGTTATATGCAAGCAATCAACCTGACCTTTTTTCACAAATTTTTACAAAGTTATTAGCAAAGACCGGGTTCAAAAATTGTAAGTTCGAAGTTGAAGATATGAAACTTATCAACAGAATATAGGCCACACTTACAATGGCAGTTGCTGCCATCGACTCGAAGCTATGTGAGTGCGAAGCTCTAAGTGTTTCATTGTACCAGACTTAATTCAATTAGGAGTAAGCTATTCGATAACTATAAAGACTTCAAGTCAGTAAAAAGTACACAGTAAATTTGCTTTCGCTTATTAAAGAAACTAACAATGGAGTTTTAGTATTGCCTTACACACTAGTGATCTCGCAGACAGTGGAATACACAGGTGTCTGAATAAAAAATTAAAAAAAAAATGAAATATGAAAAAGAAGACCGAAAGAATTATAATCTTAAAAAAGTAATAAAGTTCTACGTCCAATTCCACATACTGTGGCGTTCATAACTAAGTGAGTGGCGGTTTGGATCAGAATTTTTAGAGAAATTTTCGGCTTGTAATATAGTAACATGGCTCATGAAATTTTAGCGAAATTTGCGCAACTTGTAAATAGTTAAAAATTTAGTTGAGTTTTAATAATTTTTTGTTTTCTGACGACTCTTACGGATTTTTTTTTATATAACAAGTGCGATTTAAGGAATTGAAGATGTTCCCCTTTTTTCTTTTTTTTAAATTTTTTTTTAGAATGGTCGTGCGTATTTTCTTCCAAAAAGCGTTTATTTCTAAAAGAATAAGAAATAAGGAGTATAAGAATAAATCAGCTACTCTTCATTAATTTACTAAAATTTATTGAGCCATTTTGCTGTATACCCAAAAATATTCGAAAAGTTTATATAAAAAAGTTTCCAAGAAAATTTATTGAATATTTTTTTTATTTTAAATTATGAGTATGACTTAAAAGCAAAACTAACAAATTATCTCATTTCGAAAAACATTGTGAAATATAAAAATGTCGCCATACACTCGGTTATGCTTTCCAGTACAAATAGAAAGGGTTTGCTCCTAATTGCATGCCTCGAAAAAGGCAGTAGAAGGTTTACAGAGAGAATTCCGCACCCTGCTTGCTAAATTAGGATTAATACAATAAATACTTCTATTTAAATAAATTCACACTTTAAAATCAGTATTTTATTCATTTGGCCTGAATTTGGCCCTTGCATTTCCACTATAATTCATTTCCACATATTCACAAACCCTCCATTCGAGGTTTTAATTCAATTTAAGTGTCGTTCTGCGTACATCAATTATTGGGTGTCACTGTATTATCTTTTTTTAAACCAAAAGCACGAAAAAGGAAAATAAAAAAAAACACATCAATCTTGTAAGAAATAAAATTGTACTCCTTCTTATCCACATAACGTTTGTACAAGTAGTTGTTGCTGTCGTCGTATTTGGCTCATTATTTATGGTTGGTGCTATGTGAACTATTGCGTTTGGCGCTTGCGAGCGCTGCAATGCATTCATCACACCACACACACCCGAACACACGCGCACAAAAGCACATGCGCTCATGACAGTGGAAAAAGAAACATTTCCATAAATGTGTTTACATGCATACATACATACATACACACAAATGCACATGGATATGTACTCGCATGTCCATTTGCAGCGCTTGCCTGCATCTCCGAGTGTGAGTAGGTCTGTCAATATTGACCTTTTCACTTCAAAACCACTCAGCGGCGTCGACTCTGAAACGATCACGCTTTGCACATTAAGTTGACTGCGCTGCTGGCGCAAGCGTCAGAGCTAGCAGTGCTGTGCAGCGACAACATTAGCGTCTGCGTCAGCGAGACACGTATGTATGTATGTAAGTATGCATGAAAGTACCTAGGCACAAACGTAAGTAGATATTTTGCTGTAATTTTTTTACTGTTAGCTTCCCATATCCGTTAGTGCAGTGACATTTTGACTTCGCCATCTCTTTTCAGATACGCGCAAAATTTGCTAATGCACTTAGGATTTTGTTTAACAAAATACTACATATGTTGTTGCTGTTGTTGTTGTCACGCAAGTGTCGTATAATCATTATTTGTTGTAAGTGTATATGCTTAAGTACTTAGCAATACTTAGTTTCATATGCACAAACATATTTCTCTGAATGCAACGCTGCTGCTAGCGACAAATCCACGTGCACGTGTGTGTGTGTTTGTCTGTGCGCGTGTCAATTGACAATCAATCAAATGACTAAATGAATAGAAGAAATGCATAAACACATTTCAACAAATATGAATAAGGCAATAGAAATACTGCTTATGCATTGCAGCTTTATTGACGTTTGAAATTTTCAGGGACTTGGGTGTTGATCTTGGAAATTACTTTATTTTATCGGTCAACTAACAGTTTTATGGCAATTGGAAGCATTGGGGTCGTTTTGTTGATTTGAAGTGACGGCAAAGAATTTTAAATATGCGTAATCTACTTCAAGGTGCATAAACACTCACCTTAAGCTTGCGGAAAATGTTTGTAAAAAAATTTTAAATAAAGGTGGGAAAACTTCGGAAGCAGGCGAAAGGTGCCTTTATTGTTGACCATTCTCGGCATAATTTTTCTTTGCTTGGGTAATTAGTTGCTCATATTGTTGTTATTGTCAAAGCATAGAACACAACCTAAAGATTTTCCGGGATTACTGCTGCAGTGATTGTGCTTGGCTGGACATAAATTTAAGTCCCACTCACAGCATAGACTGGACAGTCGGGGGAACGAGTGGTTCTACCTTTACCAGGCCTGTATTTTAAGTAAACTGTAGGGACTAGTAAATTTAGATTTCTAATTTAGATTTCAATCAACTTCAACTTAGGCCACGAAAGTGCAATGAAAATTACAATGGAAAATAGGGAGTTAGCGATCAGCGTAATGACGAAGAACGTTTTGATCTGCGTCATTATCATGTGGAAGTTCCAGTCCTCGTCTATTAAGGACCTTTTAGAATCCAACGCCCTTGAGAAGTAGCTGTTATCCTGGATTAATATCTCCTTTTTCACTTTGACTAGGGCTTAAGGGATAGTTTCAGACACTCCAAGCGCCGTAAGCTCAGTTTATAAAACATAACAGGGCTCCAGGGAAAACCCAGAGGCACTGGAGGCTAACTGACTGAAACGTCAAGAGTAGAACTACAGGGTGGGCCATGTAAAATTTGCTTTTTGAATCGGCTGTAAAAAAAAAAACTAATCAATATTTTTTCAAACTTTTTTTTATTTTGAAGATTGAGCATTGTCATTTATAAATGAAAAATAATGCCATTCAAATGACTGCCACGACTGGCTTTACAGTAGGCCATTCGATCAACCCAATTTTTAAGCACATTTTCGATTGTTTGGGCTCCAATTTCATGAATGGCAACTTCGATTTCGTGTTTTAAAGCATCAATCGTCTCTGGATGGTTCGCAAAGCATTTGTCCTTAACGGCTCCCCACAAAAAATAGCCCAACGGGCTTAAATCACAGCTCTGAGGCGGCCAATTGATATCGGAATTCAAAAACAGTAGCCAAAACTTCAAATGTAACTTTGGCAGTGTGACAAGTTGCACCGTCCTGTTGAAACCAAATGTCGTCCATGCCATCCTCTTCTATGCAAACATGCCACGGTAACGCTCGCCATTTACTGTAACCGCGGAAGAAGAAGAAGACTCACCACTTTGGAAATAGGTTTTCAATATTTCCCAATTTCGTTCAGGCGTATAGCGTCCCATTTCGTAAATGTCAGAGCTTTAAGTAAATTATGAACACATTTGACAGCTGCCGCGTAAGATTCCCTATATCTGAAGGCTATGAAGGCTGTCAAAAACGAACGTACGACATATTACGCAAATACTAACGGAGAACTGGACTTTTGGGCTATACGGCTGTCTGATTCAGAGTCTTGTGAGGTGACTTCTTGAAGAAATTAAAAATTGAGGATGTAACAGAATACATTTAACGTTTCCTAAACTTGGAAAAATACACCTCATGTCTCCGTTAACCACATCGCTGAAGACTTTGACTGTTTAAGAATAGTCTGGCTGGACTGTTTAAAAACATTAATCTGAAGATGGTAATTTCTTAAGAACTTTTACCGATAAAGTCGTTAAAATCATTACGAATTGCCACTAAAACCCTCTTTGGCCGCCGCGCGAACTCTTTACAAGTGCAAGCCTTCAAACCTTATCCAAACAGACTGCCATGTAAAACAAACTCGAGCATTAATTCGATATTCTCGTCAACACTATTTTCAATTCAATTTTATCGTTTCGTTAATTTGCAGATTCTCATTCAAAATTTCCGAATTTAACTTTATTCACATCCACCCACAAATGCCTTTAATTTGTACATCCCAATCAACGGCACTTAGGCACAAAATTTCTTGCATATTTGCGATATGATTTATGCTGAAAATCATTTGCAATTTCGCACAATTGAGTTGTCTTTGTCATCGTCATCAACAGCGACAACATTGTTCTTGTTAAAGCAATAAATGTGCCACGTTGTTGTTGTTGTCGTTGTTGTTGGAGTGACTATCCTATTAGTTAACTGAGGAATGTCTACTGCTGCGTCCAATTGTACGTACGTACGTACATCAATTGAGCAAACGCTTCCCTTTTGAGGTTGGAGAGGAGTGGACAAGTCGGCTCTCTTAAAATTCTATTCAATTATCAAATGTAATTAAATAGTTTTCACAACTCAGATGTTGACGACAATGTCGCTGCCAGCTGCGCTGTTGCTGCGCCAGCACATTCCCTGGCTGAGGGCTAATGGATACCAACACAGCTCATTGCTGTTGTTGTCCTGCTAGCTTTCTGTTG
The DNA here is from genome assembly GCF_028408465.1 of Anastrepha ludens. Taxonomy (NCBI): domain Eukaryota; kingdom Metazoa; phylum Arthropoda; class Insecta; order Diptera; family Tephritidae; genus Anastrepha; species Anastrepha ludens. Next base: position 110,761,176 of record NC_071500.1, on the reverse strand, counting down.
CTGATAAGGTTTGATTATACCCTGCAGGGAACACCTGAGGCAGTGAAACTGATTTCAGCTTTCTCACTGGTACGATTTTGCTAATTGCGGGCCACCGCGTTGTTATTCATGCCGCGAGTAGCGATACCTGTCTTGAGAGTGTACCTGTCTCAATGCCGAAAATCAGCAGTAAGACTTCTGAAGCGGTATGTCGCTGATTTTTGTAGAGTTAGGAGTTGTGTGGCTGTTTAAAAACAATAATACAATTCAAAATTTCATTTCCGGAAAAAAAATCTCACATTACGTGAAAACGGTACTAAATATATAAAATCAATTAAAACCATTAGAGAAAAACAAAATCAAAAAATTTAATTAAAAAACAATATTTATTAAAAATTAAAAAAAAAAATTTTTAATTTCCTACCTCAAGAATCCAAATTTCTTTTACAGGAAAAGAAATTCTCATACTGTGAGAAAATGGCACTAAATATATAAATTCGACTCAAAGCATTTGAGAAAATTTAAAAAAGGAATGTTAATTAAATTTTTTTTTAATTGAATAGAAATTTAACCGGAAAATATCAAAGAAATTATTTGTTTGCCTAGCTTAAGAATCTAAATTTCTTTTAAGGGAACAAATTAGAAACTCTCACACTGTGAAAAAATGGTACTTAATTTATAAATTCGACTAAAAGCATTTGAAAAAAAAATCCAAACTTGCTTCTTTAAAATTTTCCAAAATTTTTTTTTTTTTAAATTTTTAATTAAAAAAAGAAATTTAAAAACATTTCCCAGAAAAAGAAAATTAAAAAAAACAGAGTTGGTTGCTGCCTTAAGAATTCAGTATTATCTTATGAAAAAAATTAGAAAATCTCTCACCATGAGAAAAGTCATTTAAGAAAAAATTAACTTCTTATTAAAAACAAACATTTAAACACTTTTTCTTTCACTTTCAAACGTTTATTAACAAAAAAATGGTCACAAATTTAATATTCAAAATAATAACCATCGTTAGCGACACATTTTCCCATCTCTCAGGCAATTTGTGGATGCCGCCCAAAAAAATTGGCCCTCTTTGGCCGCAAACCAATCATAGAGCCATTTTTTGGCTTCTTCGTGAGAATTGAAGCGCTGCTCGCGCCAAGTCTGGTGAGTAAGCCGCATGCACCAGCGGTTCCCAATCGTACGTCTCCACCAATTCCCGGATCGCTCTTGTTCGATGTGCCGGTGCATTGTCAGAGTGTCAGTTCATGCGGCACCCATCTTCCGACCTTTAAAATCATGCCCATGTCCTTCAAACGTTTGGAAATGGTTTTTTGGGTCACTCCCAACTGCTCTGCCGTAATTTCTTGCGTTTGACCATCATCTTCATCGAACAATGCTTGCAATTCGGCGTCCTCAAACTTTTTCGGTGGCCGGCCACGGTCGTCGTTCTCCACGCTAAAATCACCTCTTCGGAATTTTTCAAACCACCTTAAGCACTGTGCTCTACTTAGAGCATGTCCACCATAAGCTTCTATAAGCATTTGATGAGCTTGAGAAGCGTTTTTCTTCAATTGATAACAGAAAATCAACGATGTCCTCAAATCGTAGTTTGAAGGCACGATATTCGACATTTTTAAGAGCGACAAAAACGCATTGTTGTATGAAACGCAACAAACAATGAACTGAATATTGTTGACAGATGACAGGCGAAAAAAACAAGTCATTTGGGAAGGTTTAAAAATACTCCTAGCGACATCCATGGACTAATAGCAGAAAGTCTCATTTCAATAGTATATACCTAGTATGTGAAAATGGTACTAAATTTATATATTAGAATAACACAATTCGGAAAAACTAAAAACGAAGATTTTTAAAATCTACAAAAAAAAATTATTAAAAAGCATTTATAAATTAAATTATAAAATTTAAATATTGAAAAAAAAATTACCTTTCTCAAGAACTCAACGTTCTTTCACACAGAACATTTTTTGCCTTAAATTTAAGCTTTTTTAATTAAATTAGCTAAAAAAAAAATAAAAAATGAATGAAACACAAAATTTTCAAGAAATTAGGAAAGAATATAAAGAAAATTAATAACATTTATTTTATTGACTGGCTGCCAGATCTTTATCATCATCATCAAGCATCACACTTCCGGGTGAACCGTTGCTTCCGTTACAATTCGCCTCCACGTCACTCGGTTATCAACTTTCCGTTTGATATCCGATACGCCCATAGCTTCGAAGCCGCCTTCAATGACATCTCTCCATCGTTTTCTCGGCCGGCCTCTTCTTCTGTCGCCTCGTGGATTTGTTTCGAAGATCTGTTTTATAGCTCTTTAGTGCACCTATTACTGCCATGACTATTTCTCAATTGTTAAATTTATTACTATTTAGTTGTGAACTATCGAAAAAGCGATGCAGCGGCAGCCTATTGATACTTACATAGAATGAAGAAGTAACAGTAATTAGTCATCATAATGATTTCACTAGAAGTGAACCAGTCCATAACCAGTGCATTTCCAGCAGGGTATTTAAACGTTTGTATGTATGTATGTACAATGTACGAGTGTTAGTTATTTTGTATTTGTCGCATATTCTATCGATGCCGTCGACGGCAACGCGCCATTGGGATTAGGGCGCCTACCTGAGAAGGTGGCAGCAGAAATATGTAAGTAGCTGCGATGGTATAAATGAAGTTAAAATGGACAAAGCGGTAGAATGGCCCAGTGGTAGAACAGCATGAGCTTCATGGTGTGCCATTGAGTATTTTGATTAAAAATTTACACTTTACTTCAATTAAATGCATTTACGACTATCAAAGTAGGCAGTGAATGTAGGTCGAAATATTTCGTTCTGTTTATTTATTTTTCGAAATCTTCAAGGTAGTGCCCACTTTAAGCGGTACTAATTTATAATGTTTACCTGCAAAGATAATTCCAGCGCCCAATTCATTATGAGCTGCCACTGCCATTGGCAATTGCTGACATTTGATATAAATGAATGGAAAAAACACAAACAACAAATTACGTATCGAAAATAATCGCTTGCTATACCCGCCAAGTGCCAGATGATAATAAAGTGAACATTCAAGTGCACATTTTGTAAAATGCCGTCAATAATTCTATGCCGACGGCTAATGAGCTTGAACAACATACACATGCACACATGCACACATACAGACGTACGAGCAATAATAAACCAAAGTGGAACAAAAAGTGGGCCACTCAAGTTGCGGCAAATTACTTTAAGTTCCATGCAGATATGTATGCAGATATTCGCAAATAAGTTCTCCTTCGAGCTGCTCACTGCTCACTGCACCGGCCACTGACCACTTTGTGTGTGGCAAACTCGCCGCCGCGCTCGTCAGATAAGTACTTAAAAGTATAAACAAAAGTGCCAATAAACAAGCGCGAATGCTTTTGCCCCTCTTTCTCCTCTTCGGATTCTTGCTCAATTTGTGTTTTTATTGTTTTGCTTTTGTTTTTTTTTTTGATTTTATTGGTGACGCTTGACTGGCTGTTGCAGCTCTAAATCGTCGATCGTTTAGTAAAACTTCTGGTATCGTATAATGAAGAGCTTTTGTCACACAAGCGGCCACATTGCATGGTGCTTCGTTTGCGCTTGAGAGTCCCAATAGGAAATGAGTGGAATTTATGTGGGAGTGGGAAAAATAGGAAAAATAAGAATGCGAAATTTTGATAAATAATTATTTGTGGCAAATTCTAAATGTGAGACTTTCCCGAGTGTAATTTTGGTGGAAGCTGTGAAGTGGTTCTACTTCCTTAGATTTACATATCTAAGCCCAAGTCATTTCGGTAGATACAAAGTTATGTTGTCTACTGGTGACAGAGCTTAGCAATTCTTGATCGAATAAAATATCTTCTTAAAATCTATATTTCGTTTTAAGACACTCATAAAAGCGTATGTGCTGGAAACAGCAGTTCCCAATGCCCGAACTTTATGCAATTCGAAACGTATTGGCTATCTATAGTCAATCCGTACCGAATTGATAGGTACGTGACTACCGTTCGGAGCACGTAGGCTCGAATCTCCGTGCATGAAACACTAAAATGAAGAAAAAGGCGGTCGCCTCTCGGCAGGCAATGGCAAACCGCCGAGTGTATTTCTGTCATTAAAAAGCTCCTCTTAAAAAAATATCTGCCGCTCGGTGTAGGCGTAAAACTGTAGGTAACCCCATTTGTGGAACAACATAAAGACACACACACATATAGGAGGATAAAGGGTGTAAGATTCAACATCTCAAATACCCACTAAAGGGTGTAAAACTCAATTATTTATTTATTTTTATTGTTTTATAATTTCGTGGAATAAAAAATGTGACTCAAAAGATTGGCAAATTAAAAAAATATATTGTACGTTTTAACTTTTTAAAACATCTGTCGGACATGTGAAATAAGTTTGCAAATATTTCATCAAATTTTGAAATTTTTCTACAAAATCTCGGTTATAAAGGGTTTTCCAATAAGAGATGCTACATATTTTGATATTCAAAGAAAAATGCTATTTTTTAATATAAATTATCGGTTGTTTATTTAGTTATAAAGAAGATGCCGTATATGCCGTTATTAGTGGAAAATAACATTAGCCAAATGACAACTAGGGCAATATCCTTTTCATGAAATTTTCTATAACCGAATTGCAAAGTGGCTGCCCTATGTCCGCGATAGCCTCACGAATTCCATCTTCGAGGTCTTGAATCGACCCTGGGCTGTTGACGTAGACCTTCTCTTTCACGTGGTCCTAAAGAAAAAAGTCACAAGTCACAAATCTCGGTGGCCAATTGTAATCACCTCTTCGAGAGATAACACGGTCCGGAAACTTTTCCCGTACAAGATCAATGTTTTCGTTGCTTGTGTGGCACGTAGCGCCGTCGCCGTCTAGTTGAAAATAAACTTTGTCCAGATCAATACCATCCAATTCCGACCATAAAAACTCGTTAATCATCTCTCGATAGCCTTTTGTATATTTAAATACCTGTTATTGGAAAACCCCTTATATATAAATTTGCATTAGAAATAGTGAAAATATTGGTATTTGTTCCAACAAATTTTTTAACTATTTATTTTCAACGTTTTCAGTCGAATTTTTAAGTATATCATAACATTTTTTTTGTTATTTCTTTTTTATTTTCCCGAAATTTTTTTTTTAATTTAAATTTGCACTATTTTTCGTTTACTTTTTGCATTCGTATTGTTTTTACTCTTTCGTTTCAACATCTTTGAGTCGAGTTTTGAACTTTTTCATAAATTTGCGTAAGAAATATAAAAAAAATATTTCGTTTCACCGGAGTTTCTGATTTGAATTTTTACGTATTTCATACATTTTTTTTTTTCTTGAGTTTTTTTTATAATTTAGATTTATGCTGTCTTTGGTCTAATTTTAACATTTTTTGAGTCGAATTTTCAAGTATTTCATAAAATTTTCTTTGTAATTTTTTTTTATTTTTCGATTTTTTTTTTGGTTTTTGTAAAAATTTACTTTACAATTTTTTATTTATTTAATTTTTTTTTCATTTTATGTAATTTAACATACATTGTATTTTGCTCATAACTTTAATTTGAATGTTTCAATGTGGGCTATTTCGGCAAACTTATTTGTGGGGTAGCCCATTCGCTTGCTGTGCGTCCTCAAATGGCAGTGTCAAGGTATCAATCAATGCAGCAATGAAGTAGCGGTCAAAGGAAATTAGGGATTGTTTTCATCGAACCTAGGCTAGATTCGTCTTAACACTCGGCACGTGGACTCCATGGTTCTTTTAAATATGTGCACATTTTTTACTGATTCCTTACACTTTCAGTCGACCTCATTTTAAAGCAGCGTTCTCAGCGTTATGCCCCGATAAAGATTTTGTGCGCTTTTTCCACGAGGGTATCTGAATTCTAGACTTCTTTTTTTAATGTCAATGTTATTTATGTTTTTTCTACTTTTTATTGATGAACAGTTTGTGTGGTAATTCATATGATTACACATCCATACATATATACCCAGTGCAAGCACATACACTTATAGATATATGGACGTGTGTGTGTATATCGTTCACATAACTGTAGATATTGAAATGAAATCTGTTTATTGGTATCACTTGCGCGACTGATGTAGAAATCAAGTGCATACAGACATACATACATACACTTGTACTTAAGTATGCAATTATCTTTATGTGAATGCGAAAAATATGGATTTCTTTTCAAAATCGATATAGCGCATGTTAGCATATATACAAATGTACATTGATGCATGGGGATGTGTGCATTTATCTATTCGTTTGTGTAAGATGGCCATTATGGGCATTGACCTGTTTTTGTTTTTGTTTTGTTTTTTTTTTAATAAAGAGAACTGCAACTGTGCAATTGTGCAACTCTTTTGCCATGCACAGGAAATCACAATTGATCGGGGCGATAAATTAAAGCTGATTATGAGCGGCCTCTACATACATCCTTGGGGTGAGACGCGATAGTATTTCCAAAACCAACTTTTGTTTCTCGAGTCTTTGATTATTCAGCAAAATTTGCAGATTTAACGATAATCATGCGACCTAAAACTTTTAATTTACTTCTACCAGTAAAAATTGGGTTAGCTTTTCATATATGCCGTATAGCCATGCGTTTGTGAGCAAATCCCTGAAAACTAACTGACTTTACAACCGGAGCAAAAAGTTTTTATTTTTATATTTTTTTTAAATTTTTTTTGTTTTGAAGAATTAATTATTATTCATAGTTTTTTCATTGATAATTAATTCTATTTATATTTACATTTACGCAAACAAACATACGTGCATATATTATAATTTTATTTTTAGTGAGTCGTCTCAAATAAAGAACTGCGTACAATTATCGACTTTTAATATTAGTCACTATTTCGCGTATAAATAAATTTACATTGATAAAAAATATTGTAATATATAACTTTGAATTTCATAATATGCGCGATCGCCGTGCCACTTCTTCCTCTGTAGGCCGGAGGAAAAGTTGAGGTTTTTAGTATGCACTTATTACTCATATTCATCAAAGATATTTTGCAATACAGGGTGGTCCATATAATGTATGAAATTCAATTGGGCTATAAATAACAGGCGCATACATATTTTCCAGTGAAATTATTTTTCACAGGAAAGAGAAAACCTTGAAACTTTACGGTTTGATTCAATGGCCTTCCATGGCTGGTTTTCCAGTAGTTCATAATGTCTAGTAATTTCATGTCAAGTGATGTATAAGGAAGTATTTTGGACATTGTGAACATTAGACTGGGCCAAAAAAATCGACTTTTTTTTCTTGACTAAATCGAAAATCTTGTTCAAGGTGATAAAAAAAATTTTGTGAAGATTTGAGCCCTTAATATTAATATTAAGAGGTCTATCACCTTCAATTTTGATTTTTTATTTGTGCTTTCAATTTTGCGTCAAAGCTCCCAAACTACTGAGGTGAACAAATTTTTGTATACATAGATTTTTAGTAAATTAAAATCCCTACAAAAAAGGTTTCTTTCAAAATATTTGCCAGATGAGTCGTTTCCGAGTAATCAAGCTTTGAACATTGATGTATTTTTTTTATTTAAGTTTTATATTTTGCAATTCTGCGACTTATCAACAAATAAATATAAAAAAAACGAATAATAAAAATTTTGTAATTTTTGAAATTCAATTCTCTACAAAAAAGGTTTCTTAATATTTTTTTATAAAATCGCTCTTTCAAAAGTTATTCACAATTGTAGATGAAAAAAATTAAATTAATGTTTTTTTCGTTGTTTAACCAATTTTTTATACTCAGTGGAACAAATTGATATTTTATTTAATTAAAAATCATCATTCTATCAATGTTATCACTTAAAATATCTAAATTTTATAAGATATCTAGACCTATTTTCTGTTAATAGCTATTTATTATACGAAAACGTAATTTTACTGTCGCCTAAAAATTATGTTTTTATGAAAAAAATTTTCATAACAATAATTTGGAAAAACTTAAAAAATATAGAATTTTGAAAAAAATTAAAGAAATATATGATTTTAAAAAAATTAAAAAATATATAATTTTGAAAAAAATTAAAGAAATATATAATTTTGAAAAAATTAAAAAAATATATCATTTAAAAAAAATTTAAGAAATATATATTATAATTTTGAAAAAATTAAAAAAAAATCTACTTTTGATAATAAAAATATGTAGTTTGAAGATTTTTTCCATAATGAAAAGAGTTTGGTACAAAGTTCATCAAGGCTTGTCAACAGGATTTTTCCTCTTCAGGACATCTGAAACAAAAAAGTTAAACTGATTATTATTCTGTAGGCTTGTCATTCTGGCAGATGCTATAATGGGAATTTTTTTTTGAAAAATAACAAAAAGGCGGGGTTTTGAAAAAAAGGTATATTTTGCGGGTGGATATCAGACTGTAGTTTTCCCATTGTAGCACCTGCCAGAATGACACCTGCCACCTGCCTACAGAATAATAATCAGTTTAACTTTTTCGTTTCAGATATCCTGAATTACCAAAATCCTGTTGACAAGCCACCTATCATTTTTTAAGGCGCTTGAAATTGAAAGTGAAATTTGAAAAGGTCGAGCTAAGGAGCACCAGGAGATTTGGTGGCTCCTAAAACACTCAGGTTAAAAAGCCCATTGTATTTAAAGCTCTGAAAAGGGGGTTGATAGTCAAGGAGGGAAGGAGAAAAGCATCAGAGAAATCGATAGGAAAGAATAGGGACAGACATAGTTAGTCCTGTTTACTGATTCTTTGGCAAATCTGTAAATATCCTCCAGTTTTAGAGAACGAATATTACTCATTCTCATGACATTGGAACCCAAAACTCGTAGCCGTGCTCTAGCAAAGGCAGGACACTCACAGAGAAAGTGCTCAGTGCTATCCGCCTCCTCCAAGCATGACAGGCACACTGGGCCCTCAATGATTCCAATAGTGGTCATATAGTATGCTGACCCCATGGGTTGTGTGCTGTAATGATACCGACCATCAACCGAATGTCTTTCCTTCTAAGTTTTAGTAGAAAATTTGACAGCTTTGTGGTTGGACTTGTCACAAAACACTTTGCAGTTCTACAGCGTTCTAGACTGGACCATCGTTCTTTATGCAGATTGCTTACATAATCGCTGATCCAATTCTTGATTCCTGCGGAACTGATTCCGATTATTGGCTGTGGCCCCTGTGGGGGCACCGCTGATCCACGGCCAATTCGTCGGCGATTCCGTTTCCTTGAACACCGGAGTGTCCCGGAACCCATATATGTAAGTACAAGTCTGTTTTGTTTTGCGATAGAATTGAGCTTCTGTTTACATTCTTCAACAATTTTTGAGGTTTGCTTCGCGTTCTCCAGGGCCTTCAGTGCAGCCTGACTGTCACTGAAAACTCCAATCTGTTTCCCGCTCCATCCTTTAACACGCTTACTTTGGCGCCACACTACTACAAAAAATATGTCAAAAAAAAAGAAATTATTTTTGTATACTATTTGATGTCAATAATAGCATACTATAAAATCAAAACGATCGCATTTTATTTTCTTAAACAAAAATCCTAAAAAATAGTTATAAAAAATGAGTATTAGACCAGAGTACTACCTTAAACTGAAATAACATCAGAATCAAGCAGAGAAAAATTAATACAAAATACTGCTCTGGTGAAGGGCTGGGCTGGCATATTCGGATATTATGTCCGTTTGCCAATTTTTAATTAAAATGTTTTGTTCAAAATTTTTTTGCCATATTTTTTTGAAAGTACCTTTTGGTAATATAGGTTGGGCCATGTAAAATTTGCTTTTTGAATCGGCTTAAAAAAAACTAATCAATATTTTTTCAAACTTTTTTTTTATTGTGAAGATTGAACATTGTCATTCATCAATGAAAAATAATATCTTTCAAATGACTGCCACTACTGGCCTTACAGTAGGCCATTCGATCAACCCAATTTTTAAGCACATTTTCGATTGCTTGGGCTCCAATTTCATGAATGGCAACTTCGATTTCGTGTTTTAAAGCATCAATCGTCTCTGGATGGTTCCCGTAGCATTTGACCTTAACGGCTCCCCACAAAAAATAGTCCAACGGGCTTCAATCACAGCTCCGAGGCGGCCAATTGATATCAGCCGGAAATATCAATATTTCCCAATTTTGTTCAAGCGTATAGCGTCCCATTTCGTAAATGTCAAAAAAATAGGTGGTTCAAAAAGCAAACGCTATATGGCCCACCCTGTAGATTACAAAGTTTAGCTACCCAAAGCAAAATTGTAAGAATAACTTCGGCTGTCGCTTTATCAGAACCCCCGATGAAGCCTTGGGGCTCTTATATTTTACCTACCAGATAGGACTTGCAGGTATTGCGCATTCTCGAAACTACCACGAAATTTTTCACTGAAATTTTGTTTATTGCTGGATCTGAAGAGGTTAAGCCACAATGAATAAAATCACATTTCTTTACTAATAGTCTCTTCACCTGCTTAAAATGCATATATTTTTTTATTTATGAAAATATAATCAGCTTCTCAGAATTCTCAAAATGCGCCGCTCATTTGGTGCATTGAGTCCAATATGAAACTTAAGCTTATAAGTTACTTAGCTATAGCCAGCAAAAAAGCTGCTGCTGAAAGAGCAAGCAGCTTTCCAAATTACGAATGAAAGCTCTATTTTCTTTCAGTTGTGAGCTTAATTAAATCCCACTGCTAATAACCCAATAACCTGCTAAATATTAAACAAAGCGTTTGATTTTTTTATGCTTACACTTTACTACTGAAAATAAAACTACAAAAAAAAAAATTAACACCTGCTTCTTTGCTTTTCGTGTCTGTGATGAAATTAGCTTTTTCTTTAGTTGTAAATCGATACAATGTTGGCTCAAAGTTTTAGGAAGAAAAAAAAAAAACGCAAATACTGGAGAAAAAATGCACTTAGTAAAACTCGATAATTATCAAACACTGTCTATAAATAGCAGGATTGTGTTAAGCCTCAAAAAATCCCAGACCACAGCAATTGAGTGACGATGCTTATAAATTATTAACAGCAGCGGACGCCACAATTATTGCAAGCAATAAAGTCGCATTCACTACTGTGCGGCGCAATGTTTATTCAACCGAATACTTTAGTTTTATCTTGAATTTGGTTGTGATTTTCACAAATGAGCGTCGCATTCGCTTGCGCCAGTGCCGTTGAAAGCTTCTCGATGTTGAGTGCCTTAATGTTTGGTTGTTGTTGCACTGCAAGCCAGTAAGCCAGGTATGTGTTTGTAAAGTATTCACGTACCCAGCAAAGAATATCACTGAATACGAACTGGTGCTCTGCCGTTGAATTGCCGCGAGTTCGTATTCTCTCTCTGCTTGCATTTTGAAATTCCTTAATTTTAGACAGAAAAGTCTCAGAAAAGTTAAGGTAGGTGAAATGGTTGAAGCAGCAGTCTGGCACTACCCAAGTAGCGCTAAAGTCCGTTTTGATACCATTATGGGACCTCCAACAGGCAGATATATACAACCAGCTAGAGCTGTTGACGTAATGCAGAAGATTGATGGGATTTAGGTTGCCAAGCCTGGACATTTACAGTGAAATAGCTCAGCAGTCTGCTTCTCTGAAAGGTCCGCACAACTTCTGCAATGGGGATTAAATTGTAAAGCCGATTGTCCAATGACCGGTAAACACAGCTAAGAACTTAGGCATTGAATATCGTGGAGTTCCCAGGACTTCTTGGGTCCTCCGTCTACTGTACTGCGCCAAAGGGTTTTCGAAATAGCGCAAGAAGAAATGGAACTCCATCTTTTCTGTGCGTTCCTGGGAAATAAGTTGTGCAATTCCTCTTTAACAAGAGTCTTTGCATCACAGATCAAATTAAACGAAATTACTGAAAATAAGAATTTTATGCTCCGAACTGACCACAATTTTGTAAGAGACTTCGTATATCTAGGAACCAGCATTAACACCGATAAAAATGTCAGCCTTGAAATCTAACGTAGAATCCTTTTTGTCAACAAGTGCCCCTTTGGACTAAGTAGACATTGAGTAGTAAAGTCCTCTCTTGACAAACAAAAGCTTGTAAACTTCTTATTAATGACACACTAATCAGCTCTGTAAATCAAAGATGGATTAGCGTTAATACCTGTGAAATTGCTAGGCAAACATGGCCAAGGCTAAACTTCAAATTAGAACCTTAGTAGGGGCTTTCACAGGCCATTGTCTCATAGGAAATCATGCAAGGAGATTAGGCGTTTACACGCATGATTTCTCACGTAGCTGCAGAAAGGAGGAGGAGTTGGCAACAATTCAATATCTTTTTTGCACATGCCCAGCTCTAGCCAGAAGCAGGAACCGATATTTAAGATCTTACTTCTTAACGAATATAGATAGTCTATACACTTTAGGTATCAACGACCTTTCACACTTTTTTAAAGGCTCCGGATGGTTCAATATGGAAAGGGAAATGTAGCCCAGCCCCGCGGCTTACAACGGACCCATTTCGTGGTCTAAGTGGCATCGTTGTCTCAATGTGCGATGCGGCTGCCAAACATAACCTAACCTAAACATTACATTTTATAAGGCTCTCTCGTCCTAATGTACGGCGCAGAAACGTGCACGATGACAATATTCGATGCGGCGTCCCTAGCAATGTTTGAGAGACAGAATCTGCGGAAGATTTTTGGACCTTTGCACTTTAGCGATGGCGAGTATCGAAGGCGATGGAACAATGAGCGGTATGAGGTTTACGACAACATATACATAGTCCAGCGAATAAATTTCCAGGGGCTACGTTGACTGGGTCATGTCGTCTGAATGGATACAAATGCTCTAGCTCTGAAAGTATTCGATGCGGTACCAGCTAGTGGTAGCAGAGGAAGAGGAATGCCACCTCGGCAAGTAATTAAAATTGAACCTCTATTGGTGCAATAACACCGGTTGGGTAACCAGTTGGTATTTGCTCCACTGGGTATAAGTTACTTATAAAATATACATGCATATATTTATAAACATAAAGGTGTGTGCAAGTCTTCCACATGCAATTCATTGCCATTGCAAGCCATCGTTCTGTAAGCAAGTTTCGGTGATTCGCGGGGTATCCCCAACTTGGAGAAGCTCTTCAATTGGTCGGTTGTATTTACCCATACAAAATTGCAAGCGAGAATTCGCTGAAGTACGCGATATCAATTGCTTGATAAATGATGAAATAAAACAACAATAAGAGCAACAGCTAAATGGCAAATAAACTGTTTGAAGAGCTTTACAAAGAATGCGTATACTGGGAAAAATATTTTAATTTGATGTACGGTGAAAATATGTAAGTGGACATTTCTCAAATACAACCTATGCTCCTTTTTTAATGGATTCCATATAAATACAGATAAATTAATACTTCATAGTTACAAGAAATTGCAAACTTATCAGTGACTGAAAAGTAAGATACGATTTGCATTGCTTGAAGTCTCTTAGAGATATTTAGCTGAAAAATGACTGCGGCCCTGGGCAGGGCGATTGGATCGTAAAATGATGTGTTATTTACTTGTGTCTTTCTTATTAAAATGTATTGTAGAAAATATTCAAAATGACAGGCAGATTAAAACTCTTATCCATGAAACCTAGAACGTATTATATATCGGGTGTTCTTTTAAGAGCTTAAGAACTAAAAATGAGAATAAAAAACCGACATATTTTTGGAAAGAATTTTAATATATTTTATTTTATTTATTTTTTATTATTTTATTATAATTTGGTTGATAATTTCATGGCATTTATTTTCCGGATAATAAATCTGGCCGCATGACGTCAATGGTGGCTGGAATATTGCAATAAATCAATTGTTAAGCGCATTGTATGGCAAATTACGGCAGCTGCTTCCTCGCGAACTTTGCAAACTGTTTATTTTTTCAAAGTAAATTTCCACAATTTGGAAGCGTTGCTTTGGTTTACAACAATCTATGATTCACAGTTGCCACTCTCAGCTGTAAAACTATAGTTATCGATATCGATAGTTTTTTTTAGCATATTTTCTTTCGACTCAGACTTCAGCAAGAGTTATTGGTAAGCGATAACTGGGGACTACACGCTATTCAATTTCCAAACTCGCAACTGTGTTTTCCGCCCATTAGACGATCGGCATACACGCGGAAAAGCTAGGTACCATTTAACTCACATTGCAGAAGCTGAGAGGAGCTTTCAGAGACGGAGATTGCTGAGCTCTTTAACTGTGAATGTCCTGGTTTGCAAGCTAGATGATTAAGGTTTTCGACAGCCTGGGGCAGTGCGCCAACCTCAATCTCATCAATCTTCTGCATTATATCAACAGCTCTGGCTGGCTGTATATATCTGCCTGTTGGAGGTCTCATAATGGTATTAAAGCAGTGCTTGGGGAGTGCCAGACTCGTACTTCGATATTTGCACTGTTGGATTTTGATTATGAATTTGAATTGATTTTAAAGATTACTCCTTACCCTCCTACTTTGGATGAAGCGTTGTAAGACTCATATAGTTCATGATTTCATCTTTCCCATTTTTCACTTTCCTAGTGTAAGTATAAGTCCGACAGGCTTGGGCGACATGTACGAAATTTAAGAAGCATTTTACCCTTGGTGCTGGTACTCATGAAAATGCTGATTACAGTAACAAAGAATAAGAATTTGGGCTCAGAAAAATCTATGTTCCTGTTTATAAGTTAAACTTTTTCGGCTCGATGTGCTTTCCTCCATCTATGCAGAAGCTTAACAATAAAGGCTGATCTTTGGAATTCCGAATGATGGGGTTTCCAAGCAATAGCCGTAATGAAAAATATTAATATTTAGTTCCAAGAACTGTGAAAGAAATACGAGTACGTCGGGTGAACGCATACTTTTAATACGAGGTCACAACCTTTGAGCCTGGGTTGCAAGAATGCACCTGCCAATAGTAATGCCGTCTCACATGCAGCTTCTGGCAATGCGCACTTAGCCAAAGGCAGGCAATGGAGGTGGTACATGAACTATAGAAAAAAGTTGCCTCATTTCTGTCAGCAAATGTTTTAGAAAAGGGTAATATGTGTATGTCGTCCTGGTGCATGTAGAGACTTAGCGCACAACTGAGTGAGAGGCAGCCTCCGAATACTTTCTATAAGGAAGTTCAGTTCTTAAGTCTGTGTACACAGGTAAATCTTTAAGAAAAAATCATTAAGCGGTAAATCCTTTCTTGTTTTAAATTCAAGGTGTTATAGTATTAAATTATAGGATCCCTTAGGCTAAGTTGGGTTAGTTGGGTTATTCCTATAGGACAATGTCTACTCTGATATCTGCATTTGATTCCAAACCCCTAACGAAGTTGCTTAAACCACTTAGAGCTTTTGAGAAGGTAACTAGTCCCCGCACGAGACATTTTGCAAATTTCCCGGTCTTCAAATAAATAATCGCTAATATATTTGGCACGGCTTTATGGAAGTGCAGGACATTCTCAGAGGAGAGGTTGTACCCATTGAATTTCTTCTAAATCTTCATAACTTGTGAGGTACACCCATTCTACTAGCTAGAGTGCCAATAGTGCCCGTTCTAACATCTACTAGATCGCTTAGAAGTGAGGTGAAGCTCAATAGCAAGTTTTTGGTTCTTAACTTCTGTTAACTGCTTGTCTACGTATCTCTAACTAACGCGGGTCGATCTTTTCACTTTAGACATGATTGGGTGTGCGAGACCAATAACAAGAGGTCTCGGGTGCGTCCGAAATTTTTAAAGATATTTTTCTCTGCTATTTTTACTTTCGTCATCGACGATCCATATTTGAAAATCTTGGTGCATGCTCGTATCTTCGACGCACCATGGCTCTATTAATATTTTTCTTAGTACCTTTCACTTAACTTGACTTTATATACCTCAAATGAGAAATAGAAGAGACTTAAAGAACTCTTGTGGTATAAAACTCTCTCTCGTTCTTTAGTGCATAGGAAGCTAAAAACCTCAGCTGGAAGTACTTTTATCCAGCTACTCTGAGTCTGGCAATGGAGGTTACAAGAAACAGATCGCTTGTTAAGGAAAGCTGCAGCGACAACACCAATAACTCCTGAACTTCTTTGCAATGGTACCGCACATTATCAAAGTAGTGCTGAGAGAAAAACAGACAGTACAACAAACCTTTAATGAAATCAAACACCAGGGAAGAAGCTATGTGAGGATAAAATAGGGAAGGTTCAAAAAACTTAATCACATCTCTGAGGATTATTTACAAATACGAATACGCAGCTTAATAGGTGACTTTATGCTAATAAGCCATTTACTCAGACCACTTCATTCCAAAGTATGTGTGACTATAATTTTCTCGCAGCGTATTTAAGTTCCTGTCACATTGAAAATGTTTTACAAAAAAAGTTGGTTATTTTTTTTATTTGTTTGGGAAGCCTGCTGGCCTGTGGAAAGTCAATGAGCAGAAGGAATAATACTTACAGCCTTACATACATAAGTGCATTGATTTGGCGGTGAGCTGGGCGAGCACGAATGAGCGGAGAAAACGTGTTAACACTTGACAACGGGCACACACAGAAGGTTTGAATGATCACAGCGGCCAACGATCGTTTACACCAAAGCCAAAAGACGTTTACACCAACAAAACTCGTTTCCATTTTAGCTTTTTAACATAAAAATGAGATAGCCATTGAATTTTACAAAAACGATGGATGGTAATTATTGTGTGCATGTATAAAAACAAGCGTGAATGTGTGTGTGTTGTTTGGATTTTGGTTAACAGGTTGAGCGCGCAAGCAGTCTGCGAATATGGGTGAAATGCTAGGAGAGGCGGCAAGCGAAGAAGCTGTGTGTAAGAGCCGTAGAGTAGAGGTGTTAAAGAACAGTTGAATTGAGTCGGTGTTGTTGGTGTTGTTTGTGTTTCTACTGGAGAGAGGACCGTTTAAATTTTATTTCTTTTTAAAGCTGTAAGTATTTACAACAAAAGCAATAACAAATATCAAACTTGTACAAACTTCGCTGGTGCTGCTGGTTTTTGATTGTACAAAATTTTTGTTTCTCAATTTGTACGTGCGGCTTTCGGTTGTTTTTCTGATATTGTTGATTTTAATGTTTTGTTGGCATGCCAACTGCAGCAGCAACAAAAGCAAAACTAACAAGAATAACAACAACCATACCGATAATCAAAATAACCATAATGAAGCATAACAATGAGGCATCAAGACCTGCTGCTACGCGCACCAACCGGTGTTTGAGGCAGCAGCGCCGATTTCAATTTGTATTTACATTCATTCGAATGGGTTAGTCAGTATTCAAGCGCGGTCTGAGCGTGTTGTGTGGTGCGGCAAAATAAACGAACGAACGGAGCTGAATATCAGTGGCGGTGACTGCAGAGGTGGCAATAAGCAGGTTGCTTGTGCAGTTGTTAGGCAACAGTTGAGTGCAGCTGGTGGGGATTGTGGCATTGGATATCTTTATTGCGAATTTCGAAAAACGCTGAAGTGTTAAAGAACACTTTGTGACGTTGATAAAATTCCAATTAGCGAGCTCAGCACGTTTTGATAAAATTGATTAACAAGTTGTGTGGGATCTTTCACACCGAAGTGCTCAAACGATAAAATCGTACATAGATAAACGAATTAACGAACACTGTGGGATTTTCGGTGTGTGAATTGAATGAAATGTCATATGAAAAATAAAGTAATCGGATGTAAATAAAAAGTTCATGAAAGTTTTATAGAAATCAAACAGTCAACAGTCTTAAAAGCAAAGAAAATGAAAAAAACGTTTTGAATCAAAACTAAACTTACACTAAGTCAAACATTAATTTTTAACTGCTGATAACCAGCATTTAAAGCATTCGTCAAGGAAGCAGAAATAATATATCAGAAAGCCTAGAAGGCTTCCACACAAATACTCGTAGCATAAAAAAAATAGTAAAAATCGGGAAAGTCTACAAAGTCTCCAAAATTCAAAAGCGTCAAAAATTAAGTGTACACTTCTGTTATTTGATATTTTACAATTAAAAACTTCGGTAAAGAAAAAATAAATACAGTACTAAAAAGTCTACAAAGTCTCCACAAACCAAAAAATACCAAAAATTATACGAAGACTCTTACTATATTTGAAAGATAATATAAATAAAAAAGTCTGCAAAATTCCATAATTCAAAAATTGCCAAAAAATACACACAAATTCCAGTTGCTGAAATAGAAGACCAAATATTCAAAATACAACTCTATACAGAAGCTGTTCACAATTCGCCCATAGCAAAGAAGTCCTGCCAAAAAATCACCAAACACAAAGCATAGTTTTATAAAATTAAAACTCAAATTTATTTAAAATATAAGGTCTACAAGGCCACCTAAAAACATTAAAAATTCCCAGCAGACTCAAACCAAATAACTAGTAAGTTGCAGCTCGCTAGTTTCACAACCTACAAGGATCCTCTTGCTCAGTCACAAAGTCTCGAATCAACAATTTGCGTAACCTCCATCCCTATCAAAATGTCTACAATGACAATACTGCGCCGCTGCATCGATCTTCTCCTTTTCATCGTACTTATTGGAGTTGAGTTCGCCTTACACCAATGGATGCCGCCTCAAAAGCGCGGCTTCTTTTGTGGAGATGAGTCGTTGCAGTATCCGTTCAGCTCCTCGCAGACGATTGGCCTTGGCGCGCTGAGCATCATAGTGCTCGCCGTACCATTCTTCGTCATACTTGTAGTTGAACTTTTCAGGCAGCTATCTCGTAGCCGCAACAAACAGCATACATATGCAACTCAGGATGGCGCCGATGAATCCTGCCATTGTGGACGTCGTTGGAAAAATATTTACGCACACATCGGCTACTACTTGTTCGGCATCTTGATGACGCTAATCGCCACAGAGATACCTAAACGTGCTCTCGGCAGATTGCGGCCGTACTTCTTCAGTATTTGTAAGCCACGTTTAGCCGATGGCACCAACTGCGACTTTGAACGTAATCAAGGCCACTATTTCACCGAATATACGTGCGAAAGTGATGTTAGTCAAAGAATGATGGCCGAAATGGCCATGTCTTTCCCCAGTGGACACTCCTCCATCGCTTTCTATGCAATGGTCTACATAGCACTGTACTTGCAAGTGGCGCTTAGCACACGCGGCTCCAAGCTACTCAAGCATCTATTGCAATTCGGTTTTGTGATGTTGGCTTGGTATGTGGCGTTGACACGCGTCAACGATCACTGGCATCATTGGTCCGATGTGTTGGTGGGCATACTGATCGGTACGCTGTTTGCCTGGCTGGTGGCGCGTTATGTGGCCAAGTTATTCGAGGGCCGTTGCTCGTCGCCGCAATCATTGTCGGCGGCGAAAATATTGGCTCATGCGAGTCTAGCATCTGCGTCTGCGCAATCGCCGACGCCAGTACTTCCAGCGTACACATTTGGCAGTGTGCCGTATCTGCAGCACCACGGACCGAATCACGCCGCCTACGGTCAGACATACCACAATTATGGCTACGTGCCGTAAAGAGCGACTGACGGAGTGGTGGAAGAAGAAAAAGAAAAGGCAAATTGCACGAATGCAAGCAATAGTGCAAAAAACCTCGAAGTGCAGCTGAGTTGCAGTGAAAGCCGTTGCGATTTTGTTATTATTTTCATTGTTTCTTAATTTCGTGTTTAAATTTTAGTTGGCAGCGCACGCATGTGGCATTGGAATTTGCAGAGCAGAGAAACGTTTCGAACTATCTTTGGTGCATTTCTCAGTCGAATGATTTCGTTAATCGTAAATTAAATTTTATGTACTAGTTTTGGTTAATTAGATAAATTTCAATTGTATTTAGGTGCATATTTTAACTAGAAGTATTAGGCGCTTGAAATTTTGTAATAGTCACAACGTTTAGTAACATTTTGAATCGTTAAATATTATTTTCTATAAGAGTTAAAACTTGCTTTTAAAAACTTTTTGTAACTAAAATCCCATCAATTCAAAAATGAAGCTTTCAAAATCTTTCCAAAAAAATATATCACTGAATAAATTTATTTTAAGTATTGGCGCATAACAATAAAACTCGAAAACACAAAGTTTTCAATTAAATTGAAAGTCTCCAAAAAATATATCACTTAATAAATTTATTTTGAATATTGCGGCATGACAATAAAACTCGAGAATAGAAAATTTTCAATTAAATTGAAACTCTCCAAAAAAGTCTCCAAATTGAAACACCTCAAAAAGGGCAAAACTGCCAAGTGTACTCGTTAAAATTTGTTAACAATCTTTTTTCTATATAAATAATAAAAAAAACAACTGTTTATGAAAACCATTTTACCGTTATTAATTAATTAAATGTATAATTATGCATAAATGTGTATTATGTACGAGTACATAAGTATATAGGAATAGTTGATTTATCTACATATGTAAATATTTGTATGTTTGTTTGTATGACACACTTTTTTCAGCGAAATTCGCCTTTTCAAGTCGAAAAGCTTTAACAATTTAATTAAAATTAAATAAAAAGTACAATTATTATTATTTTAAACCACTTAAATGCTTTTTACTTACTATGTCTCCACTTATCGAAGCTTCACTAGGTGTTGCTAATTTTCAACTGTAACAATAAAAACAAATTCATAATATTTGCGCAAGCAATTTTGATTATTCTCGCTTATTTTGGAAACGTCAATTATGCGTAATTCATGGCAATTAACTTAGCTTCAAAGGTTCGAAGAGAGGAGCAGTGGCAGTAAATAGGAGGTGAGTGTCTGAATTATTTCACCTTTATTTGTATTTGAGCTCGACAGCTCGGGCGGTCTCTTTCTCCCGGGCAGCTACTAGTATACTGCTACGGACGCTGATTGTGGTCAATGATTGTAGCTCCTGCCGAATATGAAAGGTATAGCGGGACCCTATGGTTTGTTTGGGTACGCAGTCAGCGATTCTTTGCAAAATCACGAAGAGAATTGGTTATAAGTGCGGGCTAATGAAACGCTATTGCAACAATCATTCATGTGAAAATGGGTTGATTTTTGCGGTTCAGGAGCAATAAGCGGAGTGGCAAGGTGCTTGATTAAAGATGGAGCGTGCACTTTCCACGAATTATTTCATAAGTCATTTGCCAATCACAGACATGTTTTTAGGCGAAGCTAATAACAGGCAAAAAAGGCATCTTGGCTTCTACTTCTTTGCCACGCCTGCTGATATAGCTGGCGCTGACATTAAAAATCTGATGAATTTCATCAGCGGTCGACGCAAACATAATCATCGTTCGTAATCCGTACGCTCCTCACCATCCCAGCACCACCTCTCCCCGCCTCACCCCTTCATAATGGCATCACCAAGGACGAAACTTTCTTCGTCCAAGTGTGCCCATTCCCTGGGCAACCAGACCAACCTAACCAACCTAACCTAACCTTCATTCAAGAAGGCTTTGGTTTAAAGTAAGTAAAAGAAATCAGGCTTCCTTCAACCAGACGTGGTAAATTATAGCATTTTAAGCGATTCTTCATAAATTTATAGTTTTTCCTAATACGAAATAGATATCAGTACAGTTTGCTTATTATCTGCCTATGAATCACGGATCTGTGACTCCTTTGTGGAGACGTCTCTTAAGATAATGAAGCAGATGCGCATTACACAGCCTTTTTTGCAATATAGTCTACCATATTAAGTGTATACGATAGGTGTTAGGTTAGGTTATACTGGCTTGCCGGAGCCACCCAAAGACCTTAGGTTCATAGCGCTACCAGATCAGAGTCCTACATATTTTAGCGAAAATATCCATAGTTCAAGATGCGTGTACTGTTCGCGAATTTCATGAGTCGCTCAAGCTCCACTTCAGGGATACATTTCAGTTTTTCAAAACTGAGAGCACCCAGGTAGCATAGTCTAGTTTTCAATAGAGCCGGACAACAGCATAGGAGATGCTAATAATAGGACAGGAAGAGGTTCTGCAGGTAAGCTGATGGTTTGCTTGTAGTCTCACAGCTGACTTTGCAGCCCGATTTTCCGCGTAGAGATCAATCGATGTTAGGTCGAGGGAAACCTCAAGAGCTGCTGTTGGAGTTGATTTGAAAGGTGTGGTATGGATTAAATATAAATTCATCAGCACACCTTTAATAGAAAATTCTTAAGGAAAACGATGCGGAACCCTCACATGGGTTTTAAAAGTGAGCGAGCAAAGTA
This sequence comes from Anastrepha ludens, assembly GCF_028408465.1. Classification (NCBI taxonomy): domain Eukaryota; kingdom Metazoa; phylum Arthropoda; class Insecta; order Diptera; family Tephritidae; genus Anastrepha; species Anastrepha ludens. The sequence goes on along the minus strand of NC_071500.1, from coordinate 110,739,130 downwards.
TACAGCTCATATAGAGAAAGATAAGTAGGAAAATAATTTGTCGAGAAGGTAGAAAATTAGTTTTAAATTTTTTCACATCGAAATATAAAACAATAAGTGAGATTATATCAAATGTTATAATGGAGAATCAGCAAAATTACAAAATTTTCTTTTTTTCTCCTAAACTTCTGTTTTGCTTCCAAAATCACTTATCCAAAAATTTATTTGAGTTCAATGATTCCCATCTTTAGAATAATTCCCACATTCAACATAGAAGCTATTTTCACAATTTCTGGCTGCCTGCTTTTTGCATTCCAATGACACAAATGCCTTCAGCGAATTATTTGAACAGTTTTCACAGCCAGTAATTTCGTTCACTAATTGAATTTTTAAAGAAAATTTTCGATTCTTAATTACAAATTTGATTCATTTTATTATTTAGTTGTCATTATTTTGTAGCGTAAACCAATTGAATAAATATATTCAAACAGTAATTTTATTTTCATTCAGTACCTGCAGTTTTTTGTGAGGAACCCAACAAGTATTAACTGAGTGAATTGACTGCCGTATTGTTCTTGTTTTATTTATAGAAGTAACACTTGACTAAATTTCCTATTGTTTGCTGCTTAGCGCTTCACTAAGTATCATATAATATGAGTGTGTGTGTGTGTGTGTTTGTAGATGTTTCTCCGTTCATATACGCAAAGTCTATTTATATTATCTAACTCATTTGAATTAAACTACGAAAAAGTAAATAGGAAACCTGTGGAAAGAAAACCAGTATTGAGAAAGGTAACCAAGAAAGCGACTTGAAAGCAAGCGACGTATACAAAAAATTCTTTACTTGAATTATTCCTGTCTGGCTTACTGGAGACTATGTGTGAGTGTATCCTCCTTTATTGAGAATGTACAAATGTAGGCAGCTGAATGCCAGAGATGCAATTAACTAATACCAAATTGAAGGGCAAAGCTCCCGCATTGAGTTATGGCAACTTGACACCTGCTGCCCTCTATGCGGCCTGCAGTAACCGGTTCAACGCTGGCGTTTATCAGGGACGTAATACGCTGAAGATGTTTATAAAAAAGCAATTTCTGCGCTGAGGAAACTTAAAGACACAGATTTAATTTTATAAATTAAATACTTATTCTTATTTTTTATTAAAACTGGAAGATTTATTGAACAACTATTCGCCTTTTGTGATTTTATTACCAAATAAATACAAATTTCAATACAAATTCTGAAACCGTTTTGAATTCAATTGATTTTTAGTAACAAATTTGTTTTGTTGAAAGTTAAGGAAAAAATTTTAATAAAAATAAAATGTTTGATATAAAATTTTTTAGTTATTATTACAAGCCACAAGCCAAAATATACAAAAAATTATACGAAGACTCTTACTGCATTTGAAAGATACTATAAATTAAAAAGTCTGTAAAATTTCTGAGTCAAAATTTGCCAAAAGAATACACACAAATTCCAGTTGCTGAAATAGAAGACCAAACATTCAAAATACAACTCTATACAGAAGCTGTTCTCAATTTTCCAGCAAAGAAGTCGCCAAAAACACAGCAAACTTTTATAAAACAAAAACTCAAATCGAAAAAATTCAAATGAAAATAAAATTTTTAATATACAATTTTTTTAGTTATTAATTTTACTGGCAACTGAAAAAAAATTTCATGAAAAAACTTTCGGCCTTTCTGATTTTATAACCAAAAAAAAATATATTAGTAATAATTAGACATCGGATTATTATGCAAGTGCATAATTTGTTTAACATCACATGAAGTTCGCACCTAGGTAGAAACTCATCATAATAAAATATTCAATTTGCATAAAAATCCGATCTCTAGTAATAATTCTGTAAGAATATTAAATTCTATTAATTTTTAACATAACTTTTTTTTAGTTATTATAAAGGGTGGTTAAGTTTCAAAGGCCAGTGTTCGTTTTGAATAAAATACAAATTTTTTAGGAAATTATTATCATTTCTCTTTATTATGATTATATTGGTCTGGCTCAATTACGCATGGAGCAAAATATTGGCCAAATCGCCGCCGCGGCCTCGGCGGCACATCTCCATCCGATGGTCAAAATTTTCGATGACGCTGAGGCATAATTGAGGTTCTATGCCGTTAATGTGCCTAATTATCTCATCCTTTAGCTCTGAAATTGTTGCTGGCTTATCGGCGGCTTTCTTTCAAATGACCTCAAAGGAAGAAGTCCAACGATGTCAAATCACATGATCTTGGCGACCAATAGACATCGCCGCGACATGAGATTATACGGCCATCAAATTTTTCGCGCAAAAGAGCCATTGTTTCGTTAGCTGTGTGACAAGTGGCACCGTCCTGTTAAAACCACATATCGTCCACATCCATATCTTCCAATTCGGACCATAAAAAGTTCGTTATCATCTCACGATAGCGAACACTATTCACAGTAACTGCCTTACCGGCCTCATTTTGAAAAAAATGCAGACCAATGATGCCGCCGGCCCATAATCTGCACCAAACAGTCACTCTTTGTGGGTGCATTGGTTTTACGGCAATCACTCTTGGATTATTATTTGCCCAAATGCGGCAATTCTGCTTATTGACGAATCCACTGAGGGGAAAATGTGCCTCATTACTGAAGACGATTTTCTTCGAAAATTGGCCATTCACTGTTGACATTTCCTGCCACCACTCTGATCAAGAGGCTTTTTTGAGTCAATTGCACCTTGTAAGCGTGTAAATGCAAGCCCTTATGCATAATCTTCATCAACGACGAGCGTGAGAGGTGCAATTGTTGGGCACAACGACGAGTTGAGGTGGACGGCTCTTCAACCACACTATCGCAACCACACAGCAGCAATATTTTCTGCAGTACGAGCTGTACGAGCATGCACTGGTGTTTTCACATCTCCCACAGACCCGGATTGCGTAAACTTTTGCACAATTTTTCCGATTGTACTCACATTTGGACGATTAAATTAACCGAAAAAATCGCGAAGTGCGCGAAATGCATTTTGATTTGAACGCCCGTTTTCATAATATGCTTGAATAACTTTAAAGCGTTGCTCTATTATGTATCTTTCCATGATTCAAATTGAATTAGTCTGAAATTAAAAAATGTCGAATAAAATGCAAACAGAAACTTAACATTTAGGTGTGGTTCACATTCGGCATCGGCCCTTGAACTTTAACCACCCTTTATTATTTTTACTGTCGGTCGCCGTAGTCGAATCAGTTGGTGAGTGACTACCATTGGGAAGTGCACAGCTTTGAAATTCCGGACACAAAACATCAATTGATAGAACAAGTTTTTTCTAAGAGCAGTCGCACTTCAACCTTCGAGTGTATTTCTGCCATTAAAAAGCTCCTCAAAAAAAAATTCTCGCAACCACATCTTGTTTCAGAGAGATTTATCATAAATCAAGCGTTAGCGTAAATATTTTTGGAGTCTTTAACTAAATTTTTAACTTTTTTTTAGTTAAGGGGTTACATACATCCAGAATTTTCAAAAAATTGGTTTTTTTCGATATTTCGAAAGTATAATAACTTACGAATGTACTTAAAATTCATGCGGAAATTCCCAATAGGAGTATTATAGCTAGGTAGAGAGTGGTCCGCGCGCTTCTGTACCTCAAACTTGAAAATAGTTAAATTTTTTTTTAAATTTTTTTCTAATAAGGGAGAATGGGGAGTTGTGAGACGGGTTTTGTTTTTGGACCCGTATTACTCAAAATCTTAATATTCTGCATATGTCAACGATGGAATCTTTAGTCAATGAATACTCGAAGCTATTGGTATGGCGTATTTAACAAAACTACAATTTTCCTTAAAATTAAAATTGTTTATAATAATATAAAATATAATACAAAATACAAAAATGTGGGGAGTTGTGAGACACCATGGTTTAAATCAATAAAAATGAGTTATTTTAGTTGTTAGTTCTTTATTAAGATGAAAAATAAAAAAGAAAAGACAATTGTTATAAAAAAGTGTATAAAAAATGCAATGCCATCAATCTGATGATTCGCAGTGAGAACATGTATAATAACCAGTTCGTAAATTGGCGCACTTTAGGTGCACAGCTCGATCGCATACATTGCAATGAATGGAGTTTTTTCTGCTTAACTTTAAAAGCGGAAAAGCAATAAAAACTCAAATTTAACCAAAAATTTCATGATATATGTACAAACAATGCATGAATATTCCGAGGTACTTATGAAAGATGGTACTTATGTCTCACAACTCCCCACATTTGTTGTCTTACAACTCCCCAAATCGTTTTTTTTATAAATGGCCGCGTAGTCATAAACACATCGAACGTTCATGCCCAAGTGAATGTGTAAATTCAAAGCTAATAGGACAATTAATAATTTGTATATATTAACATTTGCAATTCGCTTCAACAACTGATCGAATGTATCGCAAAACAAATGATGAAAAAAACTTTCCGAGAAATTCCAAAACACAGTAACTGGAGAGACGCGTCGAATGTGTGTAAATATGACCAATGCTAGCTGAAAAGTGAGATCGCATCGAGAACAATTGTTGACACTTAAAATCGAATGTAAACAAATGAATAATGCCGAACGGTAACAATGTCTCACAACTCCCTATGTCTCACAACTCCCCATTCTCCCCTACATTTTTTTGCAATTTTTGTTTAAAATGTTTTCCTAATTTAATTATTTGGAAAAGAATTGGCTTACATATTTGTTTGATTTTCTAATAAAATTTTGAATCTTTTCCTAATTAATTTATTTTATAATAATAATGTAACATTTGATTTTATTGTGGATTGTGTTGGAAAAAATTGTATTAAATTTTTATATTTTCAATTTATACTAAAGGTTTTTTATTGTTTATTTGCCTTTCCTTCTTTTCTTTTCTTTTCTTTTCTTTTCTTTTCTTTTCTTTTCTTTTCTTTTCTTTTCTTTTCTTTTCTTTTCTTTTCTTTTCTTTTCTTTTCTTTTCTTTTCTTTTCTTTTCTTTTCTTTTCTTTTCTTTTCTTTTCTTTTCTTTTCTTTTCTTTTCTTTTCTTTTCTACTTCGTTTGAACTTCAATTAAATTTTTTCTAAGTCTTGAATTTAAAATTAGTTTAATTTTTTAAAATATTTTTTTCGCCAAAATATTAGGGATTTTTTTTTTAATTTTTAATGATAGTTTAATATTTTTCTAATTGGTTTATTTGGTAATATTATAATATTAGTATTATGTTTTGTTACGTTAATTACCAACTACTTTTCCAAAAAATTTCAGTTAAATATTTTTTGAATTTTTAACTTTTTCCTAATTAATTTATTTTTTAATAATAATAAAATATTTTAATACGAATTAATATAACTTTTAACCATGTTTTTTTTGTTTTGAAACAATTTCATTTAATTTTTTTTTTTAACTTTTCTTAATTATTTTTTTATAATATTAGTATTGAATTTTATTTTTTTTATACCAAACATTTTTCCAAAAATTTTCCAAAAAAGGTTAGTTAAATATTTTTTGAATTTTTAATAAAAATTTTAATGTTTTCTTAATATATTTATTTTTTAACAATAATACAAATATTTTTTCGAAAAAACTTTATATGAATTTTTTTTTATTTTAAAACATATTTGAAAAAATTCTAAATTTTTCCTCTTTTAATAATAACACCTTTTACATTTTTATACCAATTACTTTAATTTTATTTTAATTTTTTCGAATTTTTTTATAATTTTAATTAATTAATTTTTTTTATAATTTTAATTAATTAAATTGTATAACATTATAATTTGTTCTCCTTCTTTAATTTTCTACCGCGAGGGTCGTTTAAACTTCAATTAATTTTTAATTTAAATCTTGAGTCTAAAATTTGAAAAGAAATTCAGTTTGTTTCTAATTTTTCTTAAAATATTCTGATTTTCAGCTACGTAAAAACATTCTCAATTAACTAAATCCTTTTCCTAGTTCCCAGCTTCTTTTTAAAATAAAAAAAAATTAAATGCAACTTGCTTTTTAGTATCTTCATTTACGTACTAACTGCAATATTATAACGTCTCTGTAAATTGTAAAATATGCGTTAATAAACAAATAACAAAAAAAGTTAAACAAAATAATTTACTCAATCCATTTGAAAATTTCGCAAACACAAAATTTTAGTACAAGCATTTTAATTATTCTTAATTGGTATTAATTCTTGCGCGCGACTAGGAGGAGATAATAGAAATGTGTAGACTGTGAGTGGGTGGGTTCTCGGAATATTAATAAGATGGCAGCCAGGAAAGGATGAGCACTAAAAACAGATTTAAAAGAAAAAATTAAAATGTAGAAAAAATCGCATAAAATAATAATAATAAAGTAGTCTTTAAAAAAGAAAAAAAAGAGGAGAAAATATTAAAGAAGGCAATGACTAGTAAGACACACATAAGCCTTTTGATGCTCACTTATGCAATGACTCATGATTTGAGGTTTGAACAACTACTTTTTTTTCACCCAGCGTTTTTCCCATTGACGCAAATATGCAAAGCTACGCAACTGCCAGCAGCTATCATATTCTTTGTTTTTTGTTGTAGAAGTGGGCACGGGCCTCCAAAAATAAAAAAAAAACATGAATTGCGCCACAGCTGCAGTTCTAGTGGTGTAGGTCAGTTTCGGCGCTTATTGTTAGCTGTTGACTGCAAACATACTTACATACACACATACAGAGTCACTGACAAAGGAACTGCAGTTGTCCATATTTTGCTGCATTCACATTTTTGGAGGTACGGAAAGTCATGACGGGGATTTAAATTCTTGCTATCAAATTACTCGTAGCTTTTTTTTCATACAAATGTATTTATGGCAGAGAGGCATAAAGAAAGTAAATAAAATAAGTGGAAGTAAAAAAAATTGAAATTTGAAGCTGTCGGATCAAAGGTCTTTTAATTGTCAAACCAAAAAAAAAAACTATGCCTCTGCTTCATAAATGGGAATTTTGATTTGTTTTATTGCGCATCGTTCAATGGCATGTCCTTTGCTGTTTTATGGTAGACACCAACTTTTCACTTTTCTCTCGATTTTGTTTTTCACTGAATCTGAATTGTTTAAATTATGACAATTTTTTCCTATTTCGCCGGTTCACAACTAAACATTTTTCAGAAATATTCACCTTTGTGAAAAATTTTTGTTGAAGCAAGGCTTAGAAAGCATTGTGACGTCACAGCTGAAGTGGCATGAAATTAATACCGGATTGCCTGGAATTTATGCAGTGTTAGATAATATCGCTTAGGTGACGGTAATTATGAACTTCACTAACTGCGCCTTCATCTCCGCATATTTGCCAGTCACTTTGGCTGCAGGCAATCACTTACACATTTATGTGTGTGTGCATGTTTGTGTATATGTTTTAGTGCATAAGCTGAGAATGATTCATGATTTTGGAAACCGAAGAAATCACAACGCTCTCGACTTTCGCTAAAGCAAAATTTTGGTGGTTATTTGCACATTAACGATATTTTCAACTGAATTGACACTGATGCTGTAACGGTGGTTTGGGAAATTTGCATTTGACAGAAGTTTTTTTTTTTTATTTTTATGCTGATGATGACGAAAACTTGTAAGTACGAAAAATGAGATATAAACAGTATTTGTTGTTGGTGGTTTTTATTTGAATTGTAAAGTAGAAGTGAGAATCAGCTGCCAGAAATAAGCGTAAAATCGCAGCTAATTAATGTTGAAAACGCTTTTTTTAAGCGCGCGCAGGCTAATAAATCTTGCGAAAGGCCTTTGCATAATTTATAAGAGATAAGAATTTGAAAAAAGTTTACATTTTCCGCTAATTCTGCTTTATTGTTTAATTCATTAACCAAGAAACAATGCAAAGGTCACTGCGCGTTGTGAAAGACTTCAGACTTCAGAAAAGGAAATAAAAAATATCTGAACCGCTAAAGACACAGTTATTACCGCAACAAAGGGGAGAGAATGATGAGCACTCAAAAAAAAAAAAAAAATTGTGAGTTCTATTAAAAAAACAAAAAAAACAAAATAAATAAATATAAAATTCTGCTGCTTTTCTGCAAAAATTCTCAAATCGGCAACATTGAAAATTAAATAAGAAAAAATGCCTTACAGCCACTCTTCGATGCCAGCTAATTTAATGCGCATGGCTTATTCAACCAAGCTCACCTTTTGTTGTTTAAGCACAGCGTTCAATCTAGCGCCCCACTAAGGCTTTCATTTCTTCGATTTTGCTTGTTTGCTCGCTCAGCGTCTTGTCTGGTCAACGCTTGCAACACTTGGCTTTTTAGTCGCACAAACTTTCGAAACCGCATTCTTCTGTTGTTTTATTTATGGGCGTACACTTTTGTTTTTCACTGGCTGGCATGCGAGTGTTTATGCAATTGGATTTGTATCTCCATATGTGTATGTAGTTGCCGCTGAAGAATTTTTTCTTGTTGAATTTCAAATAAGTTATTAATTAGCATAAATCGATATGCTGATTTGCATATCTCGCACCTGAAAGGACTGGAAAGTTAAAGAAAATTCAGCGACCCGACAGGTACATATTAATGGCTATGTGGGATATCTGGTGTGAGTTACATTAACTTGGCTTGAATTCACAGGTGCCAGAACTGATCTGTACTGTCGGCAAAAGAAAATACACGCAGGCTTATGCTTCAGGCTTAGCGACGATTTACTTAACGTTAGTACCGGAAGGAGATCGGTACATTGACGGTCGGAGGTTAAGTTCGAGTTAAAGCCCTACACTGGCGGGTATTTTTCCTACTCGTAAAAAATAAAAAAGACACAGATGCCTCGGATACCCAGTTTCAAAGCTTATTGAATTTTTGTGCACAAAATTCGAGATCGAATTTGCAAAACAATCCTGTAGATTTTTTAAAATTTGTTTTCCCTGACGTTGTTGCGCATTTCTGCGCATAAACAAATTTTACTGGCTGCAGTAGATTAATTTATTTAGTCAAATAAAAGTAAAAAGAATTAGGGGGCTGGCATCACATTTTCGTAAGTAGTTCAATAAAAGCCACTGTTTTGAGGTGGCCTCTCTAACTCGAGATTTGATCACCTATTGTAAAATCAAGAAAGGAGTATATTCGTCAGCAAGTTTTCTCGGGGCAACGTTGTTGAGGTTTTATTTATATGTATTTTTTGTTTTGATAGCAATCGGAGATGAATAAGTCAATTTTGACTAAACAAGATTTGACAAATTTGTTACTGTAAAGTAGATTGGTCTCCTTACCGAGGGGGTGAGGCTTAATAATGAGAGCTAACTCACCAACTAACGGAGAAGTTCCATATGGGGATTTGCTAGCCACTCACCCACGGAACTGGCCATCCAATCACCATGAGGAGATCACCGTACCGACAATAAAAAAAAAAAAAATAAATAAATAATTGGCGCCTACACTTCTATTAGGTGTTTGGCCGAGCTTTTCCTCCTATTTGTGGTGTGCGTCTTGATGTTGTTCCACAAATGGAGGGACCTACAGTTTCAAGCCGACTCCGAACGGCAGATATTTTTATGAGGAGCTTTTTCATGGCAGATGTTTTTTTTTTATTAATTTTGCTTTCACCGAGATTCGAACCAACGACCTCTCTGTGAATTCCGAATGTTAATCACGCACCAACCCATTCGGCCGACAATAGTTCCTCTCTTTTTCCTAACCTCAGTATCCCATCATGTCCTCTCCCTGTTTCTCCCCCCTAATTCAAGGTGTTACCCGTCACCGCGCCCACTGGATGGTTGTGCCAGGCTGTATTACAATGGCGCTCTCCTGAAACTGGGTCTAAAGACACAATCAAGGCAAGACCCAATCCTTCGAGAAGGTCAGGTCTTTCGGCAGGAAAGACCACACATACGAGTGGTGTGAAGCCTGTGTCTAAGCCAAAGCCTAGCTCTCACTCCGTCCCTTCAGTGGCCGCCCCTACGGCAGCGAGACCTATTACTAGTCACCATCCCAACCCTGACTCAAGACAAGTTGGCGATGACATTCCATCCACGTCTGGTGCAAGCATTATACTCCCCCATGCAAACATTGACAGATAAGTACACAAACAAGGGTATAGGCATACGCTTCCAGACTTGTAAGCTACTTATTTTTGAGGAAATTGGAAAAATGCATTCAACTGCAGAATCGCCAGACAGTTGTGTCCGACTCTCGATGCTAAACGCTCGGAATATATGCAAAGCCGAAATAGGCACAGATTTCCAGTATAATGGGGCAGTGCCTAATAGGCAGACATTCCCAGAGAATAGTTCAGGCAGCTTCTGCAGAAGCTATCTAAATGAGGAAGAGGAGAGACGATCCCGCGCTTTCTACATATGTCATTGTCTTGCTCTTTCTAGACGTAGATTTACCAATTTAGTTAGAACATTTTTTAATGAATTGGAAGATCTGAGTTCTGTAGAAATCACACCTTAGGTTTAGGAGAGATAGGGGCAAGTTACCCAAGTGGCATCACAATTGGCTATGAGCTTGAGTGTGTCACACTGTACAATCGGTTCAACAAAACCTAACCTATCGGGATACACATATTTACCCAAAAGTGGGCGTGGCACGCAATTTTACTTAGTTCTTTGAGTTCATTATCTGCTCGAAATGCAATAAATGTCCAAGCATTTGTACACAGGTATATCGCGCTTTTTCCGAAATATCACTTTTGCCCGTTATATGGCAAGTGGGCGCGGTTATTGAAAAATTTCGCAGAAAAGTTTCCACACAGAAACCCATGTCTTTAATGATGCAAAGTAAGAAACACTAACTGAAAACTCGAAAATTCAAAAACCAGCTATTTTTAATATTGAATTTTTATTGATGATTGTTATTAATTGACATACCCTTTGAAAATCAAATATCCAGAAAGCGGCTAAGCGTCCCCTGGAGTGTTTGAGAGAAAGATTCTGCGAGAGATTTTTGGACCTTTGAACGTCAGTGATGACGAGTATCGCATGCGAAGGAACAATGAGTGGTATGAGCCTTACGACGACATAGACATAACGCAGCGAATAAAGATCCAACGGCTTCCAGCGGAAATAAAGACTCTGGCCCTGGAAGTATTCGATGCGGTACCAGCTGATGGTAACAGGGGAAGAGGAAAACCTCCTCCGCGTTGAAAAGATCAGGTGGAGAAGGACTTTGCTTTACTTGTTGGGTCCAACTGGCGCAGGATAGGAGGAGAAAGAAATGATTGACGCGCTTTGTTAAACTCGACCAAAATCGCTAAGTGGTCATGGCGTCGAACAAGAAGAAGAAGGTTGAGCTTTGGACATCTTACTGTATAACCAAATTAGTCAGAAGTTACTTAAGTAATCACTTTTTTAAGTATGCATGACGATTTTCCCACTAAATCCTTATAAAGGAAATTTATATCTTACCACCCAGCTTTATGTTAAATAAATACTCGTATCAATTGATTTGTCACAGTTACCACCAAATTGTGAGTGAAGTTCAGTCGGTGTCTTACATTTTCTTTCATATGCTGAATAAATCCCAGCCATCTTCTCCATTACATCAACATTTATCGATGCCTGTTGGAGGTCTCATAATGGTTTCCAAATGGCGCTTTAGTGCTACTGCGAGCGTGCCAGACTGGCACTTCAGCCATTTCACCTTCCTACTTACCGGAATAAGCCCGTGGGTGTCATTTTCAAGCCCATGCTTGTCATTTCCTAAAGGGTATCACAAAGCTGAACTGCTTTTGGTCGATTTCTTGAGCATCGATCGCTCGGATTTGTTAGCAGAACAAGTTTATGGATGGGAAAATAATTTTCATGGGAGTGTTTTTCAAAAAAAAAAAAAGAAAAATTGTTGTTGTTCTTGTGACATTTAATACCACTATTTAATATACTATTGTTGTTGCAGTGGTAAGTCAATTGTATTGAAGTGTTGTTGTTTAACTGAATTTGGGTGTTCAAATACGGTTAATGTTGTTTTAGTGAACCTGAATATTGCTGTTGTAACAAATGCTGTGTGTTGTTGTTAACTTGTTTTTTTCTTTGTTTTTTCGTAATTCGCTTTTGTGTAGTTTTTATTTATATCCATTGATAGTGTTTAGTCGTATATGAACTTGTTGTTGTTGTATCAAACTATTGCGACAGGCGGTTCGCTACTTTGTGTTTGTAATGACAATCAAATTGTTGTTTTTTATTAACTCGGCAGCGAAGTTATTGTTGACTTATTTCACTTATGCATATTAGCATTTTTTTATTTTTTTATATATTTTTATTATTGATTTAGTTGTAGCGCCTGTTTATTATCATCTTTTTGTATTGTTGTTTGAGGCTTACACTTTTCTGTTTCTGTTGTCTTCAGCGATTTGATTTTAATTTAAATTTTTTGTCAACGAAATTTACAAAAATTAAGCCACAAAACCAATCAAAATTCAATGCAACATTCATATGTAAATTTGGATTTCGAAAAGGTTTCGTCAGAGATCGAACCAACACAGCTTTCAGCGTTCTTACAGATACCGACAAGTTCGTTGCTTCAGTCTTCAGTGTCGCTTCGACGCGTCTGGCAGGCGTTAAACGACGCTTATTTAGCAAAATTAGTTAAGCGCGCAAAAACACATTTCCATTACAAGCAAAGCTTCAATATTCATAAATGCAAGTAAACAGCCGGAAATAATCCACACAACGTAACGCGCCGTAGCGGAAAATTGTAAAAACACAAAAAAAGAACACAGAAAACAGAATAGTTTAAAGTGGAATAACATTACAAAAAATACAAAGTGAATAAACAGCAACGACATAGAAAAAAGAAAACTAAATAAAAGCCAATTAAGTCACACAATCAAATCAGCAGCGCAGACATTTCGCATTAAACTAATCAAGAACGTGCGCGCTCACCTCCTCCACCACATCATTTGACTTGCCGGATTTCCCACACATCCATTCTCCCTCACTCTCAAGCTCTCTCCCCAATCAACGCACTCCACACTACATACACGCGCGCTTCGCAAAAATGTGCACAACGCCAAGTTCGCGTCTGCTGCTGCGACTCATAATCGACGTCGTGATTTTAATTGCGCTCTGCTGCTTTGCTCTAATTGCGCTCCCTAAAATATTACCGACCACACGGCGCGGCTTCTTCTGCAGCGACGCATCACTACACTACCCCTACACCGCTTCGCTGCTGAGCCGCGTACACATCACAATTACAGTGATCGCTTTGCCTGCCGCCGTCATGCTAGTGGTGGAGATGTTGTGGGCGGCGGTGCGCGCCACGCGCAAATCTACAAGTCCAACTGCCACCACTGCTGGTAAGTGTAGTGGAGTGCAGCGATTCGCTTTTATTGGCATCAACATACCGACCTTCGTCAGCGAGTGTTACAAAATTGTGGGCGTCTACTTCTTCGGCTTGGCGCTCGTATTGATAGCGCAAAGCGCTACTAAACATTTTGTTGGTCGCTTGCGCCCTCACTTCTTCGACGTATGCCAGCCACAGCTACTGGAAACGCTTGGCGGTGGTTTGGCTTGTGATCGCTCGGCGTCAGCTGCACAAAATGTCACCACCGGCTATATTGAGGACTATGAGTGCTATGAGTTGGCCGCCTCTGCAGAGTTGCTCAGCATGGCTCGTCAATCCTTTCCTAGTGGCTTTACCGCTACCGTCTGCTATGCTATGTGCTTTGTCATCTTCTATCTGCAGGCGCGTCTCTCTGCTAGCGCATTTTTGATGCTGAAGACTTTGCTGCAATTTGGTTGTCTTGCCTTGGCTACGATGGTAGCGATTGAACGTTTCTATACGCATTACAATCATTGGACGGACATCATGGCGGGCGCGTTTTTGGGATTTTCAGTTGCTGCGTTTGCGACGATTTGTGTAGCTGGTCTGTTCAAAGGGATACCCATAAAAAGTAGAAAGCCGCGTGAGGATTTTACGCGCATATATGGCTACTATGGTGCCAATCGAGTGGCGAAATATTATTGATGGATTATTTTATGTGTTAAATAATAAAGAGGATCAATTTTAATTTATACAAATGTCGGTTCTTATTTCTTATTTATGGTTTTCCAATTATGGAAAAGACTGAAAAACATCCGAAAGCTGTTCCTAGGTTATAGTTGTTGTAAATATATATATGCATATATTTATAATTGGCGCGTACACTCTTTCTTTTTGGGTGTTTGGCCGAATTCTTCCCCCTATTTGTGGCGTGTTCTTGATTTTGTTCCACAAACGGACCTACACTTTCAAGCCGACTATGAACGGCAGATATTTTTATGAGGAGCTTTTTCATAGCAGAAATACACTCGGAGGTTTGACATTGCCTGCCAATGGGCGACCGCTTTTAAAATTTTTTTTCCTTATTTTGATCTTTCACTGAGATTCGAACCTACGTTCTCTCTAAATTCCGAATGATAATCACGCACCAACAAATTCGGCTACGGCGTCCACCGTGTCGTAAATACTTCTAACCAAGTTACCAAATTTGTACAATAGCAAATTTCATTTTAATTTGTATTTTTTCAATTATCGAAAAAAGTTTTAACACAGCCCCTAAAATTTTAATTTTTCATACTTATTTTAACTAAATGTCATTTAAGAGGCCAACGCTTTAATTTTGTGGATTTGCAGTTATGGAAAAATGTAGTATAGAAAAGGGTTGGTTGACTGGTTACAAAATAAACTTTTTAATAGTTAGTTTTTGAACTTTTTTTTTCAATTCGAATAAATTTTGTTATTTTCTATTTAATTTAATTTTTTTTATTTCTTAATACTATATAAATTTAAAAAAATAAATGCCACTGCATTAAGCTCTTCGCATTTTCAAGTTTTGATCTTAAATATTTTTTTATTTAAATCTTCAAGACTTTAATTTTTTTTTAATTTATCAAATAATTTTTTTTTTTATATTTCGTAGTATTTTTCGTTTTTCTTTAATTTTAAATTATTTTATTTTATACATATTTTCATTTTTTTAAAGAATTGTCACTGTTTTAAGCTTTTCATAGCCGCTAGTTTTGTATTTGAATATTTTTTTAGTATTGTAGTTTTAGAAAAAGTTAGAAAAAAATCACAAAACTACATTAGTAATTATTGACAGTTAAATAAAAGGCTTTAAAAAATGTAGTTATTTTGTTTTATTCTTTTCCGCGCTTGGCTCTAAACCCAATTAAGCGAAATTCCAAATTCAGCCAATCGCACCTCTTGCAGAAACCAATTGAGGATCCAATCCTCAGCAACCACCAACTGATTTCATGTGACGAAACAGCAAAAACCATTTCTTCATTCTAATCTTAAAAATAATCCCAGCTGCCGGGTATTTTTTGCAGTGTTATGCGTTCAACGGGGAAAAGTGGGTATATTCCTATAAATGTAAGCAAATGCTCTCAGCATTTTTCCTTTTCCAAATATTGTTTTAATTTTGTAAATCAATTTTATTTGCAAACCACTTCCCCAATAAGCATCGTTCAAGGCTAACTTTTCACCAGCCACATACTTCAAAAATGCCAGTCAAAAAATGCCCCGATAAAAAACAGCAAAAGCTCAACGCAACGCGCTTCAAGTAGAAAAGCTATTCTTTAAGTAAACAGAGGTCGGAAGCACGACAGTAGCTGTGTATATGCCAAGTCAACAAACAATACCCTGCTAGGAAAACCTTAACTCGTGAATTATGTATCTAGTACAGAACTGGTATGATTTCGCAAGTTTCGGACCACTTAGTTGACGGAATGTGGCAGTGTTAAAGCGAGGAAATGAATGAAAGAAAGTGAAAGAAACGATCTTCTCACAAATTTAGTGCGTGGACGCTGGAAGCCGAGCGTAAAAGCGGTGAATGGGAGCAATAATTTATAAAATTTCGCGTCCAGAGTTCCAGCCCAGACATCGCACGGAGCTAAATGGATTAATGCGATAAAATCGGTTTTAAACTGTTTTTCAGCGCCATGCAGTAAGTCTGGTTTGAGTCGAATTAGTGATTGAGGATGCTTGATTTTCGAATTCATTTATTAAAATTGTTGTCTCACATTTGTCTTTACATGAAGTATAAGATGTGAAATTTGATATGAAAAGGAAGTAAAATATTTTAAGAAATACTACGAATCGAAATTAGCAGCTCCGGAATAGTACACCAATGATTTACTCCGCCTACTGTATAAATAGTATAAGCTAGAAAACGGTCTTTTCTTCATATATAATTTATATTTTCGAAATATTTATGTTTTTCGAAACCATTCCAAAACTATTCAAAAAGAAATATGTATAAGGCTCGCTAGTTTTAACCTGTGGATTATAGTGCTAGTTCCAAATCGAACTAGTAATAGTTCCGAATTTCGTACTAGTCATATTTAGCACTAGCTCCGAACTATCGGAAAAGAGAAGACAATCATACTAGTAGTCGTATTTCAGATTTAGTACTGCTTTCGAATCATCTAAAAGCAAAATGTACTGGTTCTCAACTTTAGAATTTCGTACTGGTTCCGAATCACTGAAAGGATTACATTTAGTATTAGTTTCGAGACATCGAAAATGGGTTGTGGATCATCTTAGTTCTTTTCTGTAGATTTTAGTACTAGTTCCAAACTATTGAAAATGGGATGCCGATGCTACTGGTTCTCTTCTGTGGATTTTAGTACTATCGAAAAATAGCACCATATTTAGCAGATAAGGGAAACCATTTTGAAGCCATTATAAGAACTCAAACAAGCAGATATCTACAACCAGCTAGAGCTGTTGATGCAATCGACAAGATTGATGTAATTTTGGATGATTTATTACTGCTACTGAATAATCTAAAGGTAGAATATACTGGTTTTCAGCTTTAGAACTTTGTACTGGTTCCGCATCACTGAAAGGGAATGCAAAACATGCTATCGGAACGGGATGTGAATCATCCTAGTTTTCATCGAAGAAAGCATACTAACCATATTAGTTTTCTCTCATCTGTCAAATTTAGTACTAAAGGGTTTTCCAATAACAGGTGTTATTTTGAATAGCTCGCTATTTCGGTAGATGTCACTTTTGAAGTTGTCATTTTGTAATATTTGACAAGTAGAAACTACGCCATTAATAAAAATGGAACGATACACGCTTAAGCAACGCATTGAAATTATTTAAATTCGCTTTAAAAATGTGGAAAATTTGGCAGAGACGGTTTGCAAAACTCGAACATTTTTGGATCATCGTGAAGCACCTTGTAGGACGGCAATACAGAAATTGGTGAAAAAATTCGAGCTGATGGGACAAGTTAGTGATGTGAAGAATAAAACTCGCGCAAGTCGCTCAAGTATAGCCGAAAATATTGCTGCTGTAGCCGAATGTGGACGAGGACAAAACGAAGTACCTCCTGTCTTCAAACAAACAGTCGGCGCACTCGCGTATCGGCACCCACGTCACTGTTGACAGTTATAATTTTGAGGTTGTAAAAGACTTCGTCTATTTAGGAACCAGCATTAACACCGATAACAATGTCAGCCTTGAAATCCAACGTAGAATCTCTCTTGCCAACAAGTGCTACTTTGGACTAAGTAGGCAACTGAGCAGTAAAGTCCTCTCTCGACGAACAAAACTAACACTCTACAAGACTCTCATCATGCCCGTCCTAACGTATGGCGCAGAAGTTTGGACGATGACAACATCCGATGAAGCGACGCTTGGAGTGTTCGAGAGAAAGATTCTGCGTAAGATTTTTGGACCTTTGCACGTTGGCAACAGCGAATATCGCAGACGATGGAACGATGAGCTGTATGAGCTTTACGACGACATAGACATAGCGCAGCGAATAAAGATCCAGCGGCTACGTTGGCTGGGTCATGTCGTCCGAATGGATACAAACGCTCCGGCTTTGAAAGTATTCGATGCGGTACCAGCTGGTGGTAGCAGAGGAAGAGGGCGGCCTCCTCTGCGTTGGAAAGATCAGGTGGAGAAGGACTTGGCTTCACTTGGTGTGTCCAACTGGCGCCGGTTAGCACGAGAAAGAAACGACTGGCGCGCTTTGTTAAACTCGGCCAAAATCGCGTAAGCGGTTATAGCGCCAATTAAGAAGAAGAAGAAGCCGAATGTGTTGAAGGAAACCCAGGTTTGTCCACTCCTTGCCGTTCTTTGGAATTAGGCATTCCACAAACGTCATTACACCGTATTTTCCATAAAGATTTGGGGTTTAAAGCTTATAAAGTCCAGTTAACACAAGAATTCAAGCCGCCCGATCATCAACATAGTCGTGTCTTTGCTGATTGGGTCGTTGAAATGCATGAAAATGATCCGGAATTCCATCGAAAAATCATCATGAGTAATGAGGCCCATTTCCACCTCGGTGGCTTCGTCAACAAGCAAAATTGTCGGATCTGGGGCTCAGAAAATCCAAGAGTTATTATTGAGGCATTTCTCTATCCTCAACGTGTGACTGTTTGGTGCGGCTTATGGTCCGGCGGAGTCATTGGACCTTACTTTTTCGAAAATGAAGCTGGAGCAACGGTTATGGTGAATGGATTGTGCTATTGAGAGACCATTAACGATTTTTCATGGCCGGAATTGGATGGTATTGATCTGGACAACGTTTATTTTCAACAAGACGGCGACGGCGCTACGTGCCACACAAGCAACGAAACCATTGATCTTTTACGGGAATAACACCTCTTATTGGAAATTTAGTTCCCATTATTGAACTATTAGTGACCATGCTAGTTCTGGTCTATATATTTTAGTACTAGTTCCTAACTGATTGAAAGGGATGCAAATCATGACAGCTCTAATCTGTTAATTTTAGTAGTAATTACAAACCACTATTGAGAAAGGAATACTGAGCATATTAGCTCTCATCTGTAGGTTTTAGTACCAGTTTCTGTAATTCTCAAATTTACTACCATTTCAGAAATATCGAATTGCGGATGAAGTGGCGGGCGGTAGAGGCTTCCTAAGTCATAAAGTTTTAGAATTCACCTGGTGTTTTAGTGCAAAAGAGAAGGAACGACATCTTCCCATGGTTGTAAATTCACTAAAAGCGCACTCGATCAGTTCAAGTGGATTTCCCTACACGGTAAGAACAGCAGGTAAGCTTACGATCCACAAGTTTCTGTTGGATCAGAAAGAATAAAGAAAGAAATAACAAAAAGTAGTAATTAAAAGACGAATAAAAGAAAGAAGCGAAAAGCGTGTAGAAGGCGAGCGTTTAATTAATGAGAATAAATGAATATATTACGGACGTATGTGCATGCATATGTGTGTGTGAGTATAAAAATCAGTTAAATAAGATCAACGGGCTTAGCGAGAAACAGTTCACAAGAAGACGCTCACAAGCAGGGAAAACATCACTTACAGCAAAGCGCAGTTACATACGTGCATACATACTTACATATCTACATATATTCATATATAGATGTATGTATGCATATGAAATGCCAGTTGCAACAAGAACAAATGCGACAATTGACACCCAAAGCATAAGTTGTTAATGGTGCCCGCATTGACTTGGTGTTGACAAGTGTTCGCACGCCTTTCGGGGTCGGGGCTTGTGTTCGTAGTGCAACCAAGTTTATGCCTGCATGCCTACACACATACATATGCACACACTTTACTTAATGCGTGTTCTTGTTGATCTTTTGAATGAACCTCCGCCTGCTTGACACATCACTTATGTGTGCTGTGACAGCGCCAGTCAGTGTCAAAGGAAGTAGTGTCAACTGCTGTGCGGAGTTATGAGGATGAAACTTAAGTAACGGCGGTCTTAATTTTTTTAAATTTAAATCGCGCAGCGGAAGTCGGTAAGCAAACTGTGCATGAATGTAGATTTGTATATGCCTATGAGACCAGTTGGCAGTCACGTTGGCGCCGTTACAAATTGAATTTACGAATAAGTGTATATTCTTACTTATATATCCCGTTACTTGCATTTTTTTTATAAATTATAAGCATTTATTTGAAATGCGATGCGTTGCGCTCAACTTTGCTTACTCCGCGCTGCGTTTCATACAATATTCGTATCCGCCAATCGCGCGGCCAGGCCGCTGCACTTAAATTCAGCTACTCGTCCGGCGCAGTTATTAAGCTTTAATTGCATTTTTTTGTTGTAGTTTTGCTTTTATACTGGCAGCTAACGAAACACGATGCGGCTACTTTTTTGTGGTGGGTGCATGGCTAAATTCCACACTGGCACTGGCTGTGCGACTACAAAGAGAAGCGTAACGCCAATGATACTCGTAGATCTCGCATTCAATTGAAATCTCAACAGTTGAAGCGGCAAATTGAAAATGAATACATAAATCAATGAACGATTGAATAAGCAATCGTCACGCACACACACATACACATGCACATGTAAATGTTCGATTGCATAGATTGGAGTGGGTCGCTTTGTTTCAAAGAAAAAGAATACTAATGGTAATCCTTAGTAAAAATGATCAAAGAGGCTCATCAAGGCAATCCAAGAAGGTTTCTACTATATCGTTTAAGTTAGGTTATGTTGAAGCGATTGTCTCTAAAGCGACCCAGTCAGAATTTCTTTAAACTGGAATAGAATTCTGGATGCCCGGAATTTTTCTAAGTGCTTAGGCAAGTGGATTGGAAATTCATTGCTTGCCTAAAAACTTCTGAGATCTTTTTAAAAACTTGAGTAATTTGTCAATGGAAAAGGAATGAAGTTCATCGATGCCCAATGCACTCGATTCAAAAAAACTGAAATACTTTCGATGTCTAGTGAAAGCCGGATATTAGCAGAAGAAATACTCTGTACTATTTCTCATAGGGAAAGCCGGGCAGTAGCATGTCTATGGTGACCATTCCTTATTTGCATGGGTTGTGCCAATTTATCAGAACTTTTTTAGAACCATATTTGATTTGCCTTGCTTGTATAATTTTCACCACGCGAATATGCTTGGAGAAATGTCCGAGTCTTTTGGAGAGCCAAATGATCAAGCCTTGTCAACGTCTTCAACCAAGAGGTGAATTTATGTAACCTTTTTCGCAATTCATTTCCTTCAATGTCAATGTGGGTTAGTACTCAGGGAATTGATATTTGATTTTTCCTACCAAAAACGTTAAAGTGCTTCGAAATTTATGAAAGATCAGCTTATCATGAGTCTCAGAGCCTTACATAATTTTTCGTGCGTGTGATGGAATGAAGGCCGCACTTCAAAGTTGAATTTTTAGTTGGTTAACTATGTTACAAATATTTACATATTTATTTTTACAAAAATGATTACCTAACTTTGACAACGAGCTGTTAAATGTTTTGACAGTTTGGCGCTCAGCGGATTTTCATAGTTCCAGGCAACTCCAATAATAAGCATAAGTTCGCACATATCTGTGAGGGAGCAAATATACAATATCTGCAATACAAAAACTTCGTTTACAATAAAAAATATTTAGGCAGAAATTGTGCTAAATTTAATCAGCATTTAAACTCATGAGACGCGCAAATTCATAGTTGGCGTATACAGGCAGCGGTAAATACACTCTCGGGCCGACAGCCTTCACTGCTAGTTTTTTCTTTAAATAATTACTTTTAATTATATTTCAAGCAAATAAATAAAATAAATATTTAAATTAATACGCTCTTCTTGCCTTCTTCCTGCCAGTTTTTAATCATACATTCATTTAATCACAACGTAAATGCGAAGATAAACAATTCCGTGCATAATAAATAAAATAAATTAAATTCCGAACTAAAGAAAGCCTACAGTCCAGCCGCTACCATCCCGGTCGACTAACAAGTGAAGCAAAAAAATTTCGAAAAAGCTCCATAAATATAATAAGCAGATAGAAAACAATGGAATTTCACGATTTTCCAACAAATTGTTGGCCAATAAATGTCGAAATGCAGCCGCTATGCGCACTTAAGCGTGGCCATGGAAAGAAAAAAATGTTAAACTATGAATACAGAAATTATACCACATCAATAACAGCTGACTAAAACAAAACCAGACGAAAAAATTAGCAATGGGAAAGTAAATAGCAAATTTATCCGAAGCGGCTGAGCGTGACCAGCAAAACCAGTAAAAGCGGCAGAGCCAAGCCGACGGCAGGCAATCCACAAGGAAACAGGTGTTTGCTCGTATCTCTGCATCTAAGTCTGTATGAAGGCGTGTATCTTCACCTTTAACTATCATACTTACATATGGATGCGTGTATGTATTCCTTGTTTACATAAATCCCGACTCAAACTGCTTTGGCAAATCTAAGCAATTTTGTGAAATGGAAAGTTAATCGCTATATTTGCAAATAATTTGAGATACTTATGCATGTATGTACATATGTGTGCATGTATATATCTACAAGCGTTTGTGTGTTTCCCTCCGATCGGTGTTTTGCGAGATTGGTTATTTGTACTTATTTAGCGTCTTCACTGTAATCATTTTTGCCAGTTTAATTTAAACGAAAAGTGGAAAAGTGAAAATTGTGCGCAATTAACGAATTGTGTTGTGCTTAAAAAGCAAAAGTGCAGGAGCTACTTGACCTGAAGTGATTTAATGTATCAATGCAATTGAAATAAAAATAAAAAAATTTAGTAAAATAAAATAAAATATAAATAACATAAAATGAAGTAAAATAAAATGGAAAATTAATTAAGAAATAATACAAAATAAATATTTATATAAATAAATATAAATTAAAATACAGCTTAAAAAATTTGTAAATATAAAAAAAATTTAATAAAGTTAATTGAAATTCAAGTAAAATAAAATAAAAAAGGAAAAAGAAAAAATATATAATATATAAATAGATATTAAATAAAATGAAAGCAAAATGAAAAGAAGTAGAAATAAAATGAAATTAAAAAAAGATTGGTTGGTTGGTTGGTTGGTTTAAGGGTGACCCCGCATCGGAGTGCCACATAGACCGCAAGTTGGGTCCGTTGTGTGGCCCTAGAGCTAACTATTTTAAATGATTTCCCCACCTAACCGAGATTTTTATTGTAGATTTTGGTCAAAGATGTTAATTCGTTTCGAGAATTTGATGAGAGATTCGATTTTCAGGTCCGAGAGTACTGAAAGATTGTCAATTGTTGGAGAGCCTAGAAGAGCGAGTCGACTTCTGGCTAGACCCGGACAACTGCACAGCAAATGTCTGCTCGATACTTCCTCATCTTCGTCCTCGCAGTATCTGCACATGTCGTTTTGAGGAACCCCGAGCCGACGTGCGTGAGTGCCCAAAAGGCAGTGGCCGGTGATAAGAGATATTATATGCCTTAGTTCGTGTTTCGTAAGACTTATAAGGGTTTTTGTCTGTTTCAGATTGTAGGATGGCCAGATTTGTCTGGTCGTAACGCAAGTAGTTTCCACTCGCCACCTTCGATCAGCAATGCTGTGAAATTCTCGATCGATGAGCATTTTACATGTTAAATAAATAAATAAATAAATAAATAAATAAATATCTTCTTCTTCTTTCATGGCGTTACAACTCGGGGTGCGTCAAAGCTTCCTTCAAAAGCGGTCTATCTTGAGCTGTTGCTTCGTAGTTACGTATTCCCAGCTTCTTAAGATCGTGTTCCAACGGTTCCTCGGTCTGCCTTTGGCCTTCATGCCCATTAGCTTTCCTGTCAAGGCTTTCTTCACGGTAAAGTCAACAGGCATACGGAGCACATGACCTAGCCATCTTATGCGCTGCGCTTTAACAAAACGCACAGCTGTCTCGTTCTGAGTTAGATCGTTCAGTTCAGAGTTCAATCGGATTCTATAGATACCATCCGGCCCGACGAGAGAGAGAGGGGGGGAGGGGGGATCGGGTACTTTTTCCCCCGGGCCCGGAGTTTTCAGAGGGGCCCGGACCCGAGATTATACGTATTTATATGAATTAGACATCATTTGAAAGGGCCCGCATTTGCAATTTCCCCCCGGGGCCCGGATTTTCCCCCGGGCCCGGATATGCTCTCTACGGCCCTGGATACCATCATCCAGTCTTATTGAGCCAAAGATCTTTCTTAAAATTTTTCTTTCCATGCGAGCAATCTGAGCACAATCATCAACTTTAAGAGTCCATACCTCACAACCATAGGTATGTTAGGATAGGTCGAATAAGAGTCTGGTACATAGTGAACTTTGCAGATTTAGACAAAAGTCGGGACATGTACAAGTTAAGGTGGGCGTAATACGCTTTGTTGGCGGCGTTGATGCGATCCCTGACGGCGGAAGTTGAATCACCGCTACATGCAAACATAACTCCTAGGTACTTAAAATGCTGCACTGCTTCAAAAGTATAGGCTCCCACATGGAAATTTGACATCTGTGCAGGCCGCCTCGATTTCAACAGATATTTGGTTTTGCTCTCGTTTACAAAAAGGCCAATATCGTTCGCAATTTTGTTAATTTTGTTTTTATTAATTATGCTTTCACCGAGATTCGAACCAACGACCTCTCTGTGAATTCCGAATGGTAATCACGCACCAACCCATTCGGCTACGGCGGCCGCCAAATCAATCAAGTTACATATGAACAAACTAAATGAAAGTAAAGAAATAAATAAAAATAAAATAAAAAATCAACTAAAGATATAAACAAAATAATATCAATTAAAATATCATACAAAAATTTAATAAAATTAATTTAAATAAAAAAAAATTTAATAGAAAAGCTATGACATTAAATAAAATTAAATTAAGACACAATGAAATAAGTAAGTAAAAAAGTAAAAATAAAATAAAGTGAAATAAAACTAAATTAAACGAAAATAAATAAATAAAACTAGATAAGTCAACCTAAAAAAGGATATTAAAAATATTAAATAAAATGAAATAAAATTAAAAAAAGTAAGAGAGTGGGAAAAAGATTAAATAAAATAGACAAATTAAAAAATTTTATAAAATTAAATTTAGTAAAAATAAAATAATTATAAAATAAAAGGTTTTGGAAAAAGTTATATAAAATGAAATTAAATAAAGTATAATGAAATAAAACAAAATGGCTAACCAATAAAGGAATTTTCGCGGAAAAAGAAAGTGCTATATTTGCTATGCAAGATGGAGTAATACCCACGCGAAATGCTCCGGAAGACATATGCCCTAGATGGGGCGACCACGGCGAAACTCTAAACCATGTTTTAGCGGGGTGTACGCTATTAACAAACTCCTTCTACCTTAAATACAAATGGCAACACTGCATTTGTCATAGACATTGAACAAAAATATTCATAAAACGTAAACAGAGAAAATCAGCAGGTACTCCGATTTGGGGATTGACATCAAGCGGCAGTGGAAACTCAGAAAGGTCCACATATTACCACTGATCATATCGGTCCACGGACTCGTTCACGTAAATCTGACGGAAACCCTCAAGACGGTCAAATTGGAGAAGCACCTTATCTATGACCTTCAAAAAGCGGCACTGCTGAATTCTTGCCATATTCATAACAAATTTTCTTCAGTGAATTAGTATATATTTATTGTTACAATATTCACACCTGTAGGTACCTATTAGTTCTATTTTAATTTAGAGTACGATAGTTAAAAACTTATTGAAACAGTGTGAACATCTGACTTGCAGCTAAGCTGCCGCCAAAAAATGGGGATGTTTGAAAAAAAAAAGAAAAAAAAAAAATAATTTCAAAAACAAAAATAAAATAAAACAATGCAATAAGATTAAGTTAAATATATAATAAAATAGAAAATTTTGTAAAAAGTTATATAAAGTTTAATAAAATAAAATATAACGAAATGAAAAAAAAATAGAAAATAATAGACAAAAATGAAATAAAAAAATGCAGTAAAATTAAGCTAAATAAATATAAAATACAAAATCTAGGAAAAAATTATATAAAATAGAGTAAAATGTAATAAAATAACGATAATAGTAACAAAAACTTGATGTAAAAAATAAGTAAATAGAAAATAACTTGTACGGAATGCAGTGTAGCCAATGTCAAACATTAGTCGGCTCTCAGCGAATTTGAAAGAATCAGCTGATTTACTGACGTAATAGGTTTGTTTACAACAGAGGTCGCCAAAAATTGAAATTGCATTGGTAGCAAGGTGGATTTAATAAGGTGACAGCATTCACCCAGCTGAATTTTTCGCCGTAGGTATGGCTTACGTCAAAATGATATGCTTTGTTTGTATGTATTGGTATGTTTACATTCGTATGTTTACATTTGCTTGCTGATTTTGACATGATGCTTGCACCAAACGCAACAACAAATACATGTAGGGTTTTACTTATATGTGTTTGCTGTCACCTGTAATAAATTCGCCTTGATTGGTAGTATAGCGCGCATTGACGTCTGAACGACTGGTAGAACGGCTGGAACGGTTGAAAGAAAGTAAGAACACGTGTGAAAAGAGCGGGCACAATGGTGCTGTCAAGTCTGCTATGAAATAGCAGTCAAAATTGCTCTTACAATTGTACTTCGGTTGACCGAATTTTGAAATGTATCATCCTTGAATAACTCATATATTCGGGTGAGACTTATTGTAATTACAGTTGCGATAAGTCCTTTATAGTAGAGCATCTGACCTTTCGATTTTCCTTGAACCTGGTTGAACTGGTGATTTGTTCGAGTGGAGGTAAGAGTAATGGAACGGTGTGCAGTTCTTGGTCATCTGTCCGGAGCAGTATAGACAGACACTTAATAGACAATAAGTTGTTGCTCCAACCTGTTTTTGGGAACACTCCTTCGGATACTTTCACGATGCTTGTGGCTCAATATATTAATTCATAGAGCTTGGGCTTCCGTCAGCTCGATGTGGTTTTGGTTTGCAATGGCACACAAAGCTCGCTAAGATTTTGTGTGTGAGTCGTACCTTACCTCCATTCCCAGTTCCCCTTTCGCCAATTAGTGTGTGGAGGAGTTGATCTACGAACATTTGAGTCCGGTGGGATAAGTTTACCGTCAGCAAATATCCATGTGAAATACACACGTGGTTGTTGGACCCAAAGTGAGATTTATGCTGTGCGCCTTGCAAAATGCTTTCCACTCCATTAGGGTGGGCGCAGAGTGGTCCTAACACCACCAAAATAAAGAGAAACTCCTCTTTTTGGAGGAACTTTGTTTATTTTGTCAATAAAAACCTTTATATTTATTTTATATCGGCCCGTCGCTTTTCACAAGCTTGAGCCATTATCAAAAATTCTTTATAGACCTATTAATTACTCCTCTCCACGGAAATCTTTAGTAAAAGGCGAAAGATTTATTCGACAACTGAAGAGAAGTCAAGGTAAATTTCAAACAGCAAAAACGTAGTCTTTATGTTATAGAGGAAATGAAGTGGTTGCGAATTGCAAAGCGAAGGCTGATGAGTAAAGCAAGCAAAAGTGAGAAGATCACTGGATTGAAATTTAAAGAGGGTTGCATTGCATCCCTATTTTCAACTGCAAGTAGTTCTATCCATATCTGCAGTGAAGGCTATAATACGTGAGTGGTCTAAAGAACGCATGCAGGTAAGAGATGATGGATGACAAAAGTGAAACATGACAAAGGAAAGTGTGTTTCACACTTTTGCTTCAGAGCACGCACCACTTTTTGTGAACTACATTAAGCGAAGGCTTAGTTATTATTTCACTCCTTTATATATTCTATATAATAGTAAGTATAAGTATAAGTATAAGTATAAGTATAAGTATAAGTATAAGTATAAGTATAAGTATAAGTATAAGTATAAGTATAAGTATAAGTATAAGTATATTATAAGTATAAGTATAAGTATAAGTATAAGTATAAGTATAAGTATAAGTATATTATAAGTATAAGTATAAGTATAAGTATAAGTATAAGTATAAGTATAAGTATAAGTATAAGTATAAGTATAAGTATAAGTATAAGTATAAGTGTAAGTATAAGTATAAGTATAAGTATAAGTATAAGTATAAGTATAAGTATAAGTATAAGTATAAGTATAAGTATAAGTATAAGTATAAGTATAAGTATAAGTATAAGTATAAGTATAAGTATAAGTATAAGTATAAGTATAAGTATAAGTATAAGTATAAGTATAAGTATAAGTATAAGTATAAGTATAAGTATAAGTATAAGTATAAGTATAAGTATAAGTATAAGTATAAGTATAAGTATAAGTATAAGTATAAGTATAAGTATAAGTATAAGTATAAGTATAAGTATAAGTATAAGTATAAGTATAAGTATAAGTATAAGTATAAGTATAAGTATAAGTATAAGTATAAGTATAAGTATAAGTATAAGTATAAGTATAAGTATAAGTATAAGTATAAGTATAAGTATAAGTATAAGTATAAGTATAAGTATAAGTATAAGTATAAGTATAAGTATAAGTATAAGTATAAGTATTAGTATAAGTATAAGTATAAGTATAAGTATAAGTATAAGTATAAGTATAAGTATAAGTATAAGTATAAGTATAAGTATAAGTATAAGTATAAGTATAAGTATAAGTATAAGTATAAGTATAAGTATAAGTATAAGTATAAGTATAAGTATAAGTATAAGTATAAGTATAAGTATAAGTATAAGTATAAGTATAAGTATAAGTATAAGTATAAGTATCAATAGCAGAAAGGCATACAGATTCGTTTATAAAGATTCCTTATTAGGCCGGTACCGAAGGTACTAAAGGATGCTGAAAACTTGGATTGAAAGAGAGACAAAATATGGAAGTCATTTAAATGAAATTGTTTTTCCAGTTTAATGGAAAGGTTTACTCCTTCCAATAAAAAAGTACAATACATTAAAAACTACTCTTGTTTTTTTATAGTCGAGTTAAACTAAGTTTCAAAGCATCGCTGGACAACCCTGTATTACAGACGACACCGTTCGGTTGATCGGTTAGAGTTGTTTACTAATTTCATTGCTCAGATTATGATGGCGTACCCTGTACCAGATTAATCAATTTACAGCAGCATCATTGGCATGTTATGATAAAAATTATCTTATACAGAAATTAGCGTCAGCAGAACAACACAGCAAAGTTACTAATTTATTGTTCTCCACTACAGCATTCGTCATGCGACATTAGCCCTTCCCCTTTTTTATTCATTTCCTACCATCATATTTGCTATTTTTAATTTTCACTTATTTGATCAATTTTTTTTATCGTCATCTTCATCCACAACAACCATCACTATCGTCATAGTTTACATATTAACTCAATAAAATTACACTTATTCATTCAATTTGAGGTCGAGTTCAGTTTTTTAATCTAATTAACCAAACAACTCACGCTCCCCATTTGCCATACGATATTGCTCGTATTCGCATGTATGCCTTTTAGAAGCCACAATTGGCTATCGGCAGCAGCGGAGTAATGTTAGAGCGCCCAAGTCGTATGCAAGCGTATGTATGCGCGTGTGTCTCTTTAGCGCTCTAGCCTAGTCACCCATTGACATTGGCGCATACACTTTTTACTCCCATTACAGTTAACTGCACATCCAATGGTTTGGATACAGTGTCGCGAGCATACACTGTGAGTAGCACTTGCACTTTCGGTTGAAACACAAAGAGCGTGGTGAGTGTGAGAGAATATGGAATATGTGTGCATGCGTGCGTATACGTATGAGATCGTCAGGTTAACTGGTTAATTTTATTTTATAGCCGCGATCAAACTGGATTTAGGAGTTAATGATATTGCTTATTGTTAGAAATAGATTTTCATTATGTATGGAAAAAAAAAGAAAGGAAAAGGAATTAGCGTAGTTCAATGACATCAGTTTGTATTGATTGTAAGTTGTTAATGCGAACTATGAAAATTTCATACTGTTTGTTTGTAAACAATAACAATTATGAATCCAGGGCATTTTACATTAATTACCGCTTCAGTAAACATCAAATGTATATATAATTTAAGTGTGTATGCCGATTATTATTCCATAACATTTCATCAAGGTTGCATTAGTAATGAAAATATTTATGTATGTACCTTAGATTCTGACGATAAATCGCTATTTAAAGCTATTCGAAAAATAAGCTCATTAGAGAATGGCTGGGACTAATTCCATTAACATAAGTGCATGCCCCTCTTTATTTGCCTCAAATAAGATTTAGAATATTTGAAAAATGAACTTCAACATCAGTTGTACAGGTCTGCGAAAAGTGTTTTTTGTTTGGAAATCCAGAAACGGACCGGTTGTTGTCGAAGGATTTCGACATCCTAAAACAAGTCTCTTCTCCAAAATATTCTTTCATATCAGAAATTTAAGATTTTCTTACCGGAATTAAGAGTGTTTTTTTTTGCCATTCCTGAAACAAATAATATGCTTTCAAATGTCATCGCAGATGTCAAATGGGAGATCACTGTTCATAAGCTGGAGTTTAGTTTTTCAAAGCACAAAAAAAGAAAACAGAAAAACATTGACATGCCATCTGTAACTTCAGATGTCAGAACATCATTGTTGTTGTTCCACAAATGGAGGGACCTGCAGATTTAAGCCGACTCCGAACAGCAGATATTTTTTATTAGGAGCTTTTTTTCATGGCTGCCGAGGGTTGACCGCTATTAGAAAAAACTGCTTCTTCATTTTACTGTTTCATGCACGGAGATTTGAACCTACGCACTCCATTTAACTAGTATCATAATAACCATTCAAATATTTATTATCTTCTTACTTTCAGCTTTACTCAGGTGTGTCTAATTTTTTCTTGTCGACTGTCACTCATTTTGTTTACTCTCGCATTGGTGCGCTCCTCAATAAATTGAGTATAGAATACAGAAAAAAAGTTTCAGCGCTGAGCACTTCCTCTTCCTACTTGATCACAGCTGAGAGAAATTCGCGCACTCATTCTTACACAACCGTAAAGCGATGATAATAATTGATAGTAGCGAGGGAAATATTACTGCA
This sequence comes from Anastrepha ludens, assembly GCF_028408465.1. Classification (NCBI taxonomy): domain Eukaryota; kingdom Metazoa; phylum Arthropoda; class Insecta; order Diptera; family Tephritidae; genus Anastrepha; species Anastrepha ludens. Next base: position 110,708,508 of record NC_071500.1, on the reverse strand, counting down.
AAGGTTGCCTTGAATATCAGGGCGATCAGTTGGCGTAATTTTCAATAATAAAATAAACACAACGCAAAAACAGAGTACACGTGGGTGAAAACCAACAAGTGGCTGATGGCGAGTGGTGGAAGCGAGGCAAATAGAGAGAGTGAGGTCAGAGAGGGTGTGCGTTTACACTGCGTTCATTGATCAATAGCCATGTGTGGGGGTGGTAAAGAGAGGCGGATTGGTCAAGTTCGGCTTTTGGCTGGTGTTGGCTAGCGCCATGCGACAATGGACTGAGCGTACAAGTGAAGAGCGTTTGTGCAAAATTTTTTTGGCATTCGTCGGACCGTGACATTGTTTGTTTTCATTGTTGTGATTTTTTTCTTTTTCGGATGTTTATTTATTTGGTTGTCATTATTATTATTTTTACTCGCCTCTTGTTTGAGTTTTTTATTATTTGACTTTATTATTTTCGCCTTGTTCGACGCAGTTCACATGACAGATGCTTGTCTACATTTACTTATTTATACAATTTTCTGTAATAAGCAATTTCGGTTTTGGAAAAAAGGAAATAATAGTCCCTTGCTTTTATCGCTTTATCAAGCCGTGCACTTGTTCGGATATATTACTGTTTATTCTTATGGGGCTCCTTGTTATCATTTTTACTGTGGGCTTTTTCACTGCGACAAATAAAAGTATGTAAATATGTACGTACGTATATGGTTCTGCGTAGGCAAAACGCTCGTATATTTATTACACTTCATTTAAGTTTTTTGCTGGCGAGCACTCCATTATCTTATCAAGCGATCTGAACTTGTTGCTTAAAGCACTTGAAAAAATTACAAAATGAAATGTAAAGTTGCCCAGCAGTGCTATTTTTGTTAACCAAAGTTATGTTTTTGGAACTATTGGTTACATTAGAATTGAGGACAAATACACACATACATTCATACATATTTACATATCATAAACTTGGTTCAACAATTCTCGCGAGAATTAAAAATAGCTTAATTTAATTTAAATTTGAACAATCATTTGCACTTAACTTTAGCTTAGAAAATTTTAGTAGGGACGAACTTACATTTGAATTGATTAGTGACGCATAATAATTTGAAAATTTAGTGACGCATAACATATGAAAAAAATAAACGAAAATTCAAACAATGGATACAGTTAAAAGAATGAGTAACATTTTAAAAATAACGGCGATTTAAAATTGATAACAATTTTCTAATTGAGAATAGTTTAAAAACTGAGAACCGTTTTAGAAGAGGGCATCTTTTAAATATGAGAAGAGTTCCAAAAGTGGGAACAGTTTTTAAAATGGGTACAGTTTTAAATGTGGGAACAGTTTAAGAAACGGGAACAACTTTCAAATTGGAACAGTTTTAAAAGTAAAAATAGTTTTACAAGTGGGAATAGTTTTAAAAGTGAAAATAGTTTTAAAAGTGGGAATAGTTTTAAAAGTGGAAATACAATAGTTTTAAAAGTGGGAATAGTTTTAAAAGTGGTAATTGTTTTAAAAATGCGAAAGTTTTACAAGTAGGTGTCAAAAAGTGGGAACAGTTTTAAAAGTGAAGATATGATAATTTTAAAAGTGGGGGCAGGTTAAAAAGTGCGAAGAGTTTTTCAAGTGGGAATGGTGTCAAAAAGTGGGAATAGTTTTAAAAGTGGTAAAAGTTTTGAAAATATAGAAACTAAAAACAATATTTTCCAATTATATTTGTACTTTTTTTTATAAATATATTTGAAATTTAAAAATACAATTCTGTCTGAAAAATTCCAAAAAAAAACAACAGGAAAGGCGAGATGCATTCTTACGTATAAAAATATAATTTGATTAAGTGAATAAGAGGGGGAACATTGAAAACTATTGACTGTATCTCTTGCTCGAAATATATTGACCGAAATATTGAAATTAAAAAATTAACCAACATTACTAAAGTTATTCACGAGATACCGACCGAAGTCCTCCAGGGAATCATTCGAAATTGGTGTTTACGGATGGCTGAATTACGGCACAGTTGCGGCCAACATTTGAAAGGAATTGCCTTTAAAAAATAATAAAGATTGCCCAACCAATTTGAACTTTCGTTGTTTTATTTCATATTTTTTTTTTTAGTAGATATAGCAGAAAATTATTATTCTACTTTTCAGCAAATTTTCTATGCATCTCATTTTTACAGTGTGATCGTCACAGCCGCAAGTTATAGAGTTAAAATTATACGGCGTCTGACTGCCAATAAGGCAGACGATCGCTTAGTCTCTCACCGACTGTCGAGCAAATAAGTAAAATCACACATTCGTTGGCACTTTCGCTCTTATTGTCTCGCAGCTGCAAAGAGGCCAATCAGGGATTATTAAGACAGTAACGTATGCGGGGGATTTGACAGCGAATGCGGGTTAACTAAACTTCATGATCAGTTGTAATGATGTGGCTGGAAAACAATTCAACTAGCAACTGAGCACAGCAAAACAGAGAGTAAAAAGAATAAATGCGGGTAAGTATGACTGCGCGGCAGTAAAGGTTGACAAAGTTGGCTTATTTAATGGGGTTGTGGTCGTTATTTTGTTGGGAGCAGCGACGGCTACGTCGACTTGAGTAGTAAGCGTGGTGATTCTGAAATAAATTACTAGTGAGCGGCGGATACGCATTCAGTCACAAACGACCCCGCGACGCGCATCGCTGAACACGCAAAATATACGCGAAGCTAACGAACGAACCAAAACGATAAATTTAATCATTTTTTCTACCCCAATTTATTTACATACAAACTTCAAATTTACTTCAACTTCAAATTGAGCGCGTTAAACAAAACCAATTTAATACACAGAGGATGGATGACTCACTAGCATAAAGGAGCGTAAAGTGTTTATGAAAAGTCACGCTACAATAGCATCGAAATAAGCGCGTAAAGTTAAGTGATCGACAACCTACAAAACCCGGCCGACAAGTAACTCGACTGTTACCATTCATCCTCGCCATCACCATCAGTTGCCACTTACCACATTAGCTTACCAGACGCTTTTTATTCGTTCAGCTTCTTTTGACGCTCCTAAAAATGCAATCCACGGCTAAGAAATGGAGTGGAATCACTACCGACGATCGCCGTTTACTACGTTGCATCCTGCTCGAACTGATCATCTTCATGGTGCTCGGCTTACCGATACTCATTTGCGAGTTCGTCATAGAACCTTTTCGTCGTGGATTCTTCTGTAGCGACGAGACGATACGTTATCCTTTTCGTGACAATACCGTTACGACGGTTATGCTCGGCTTACTCATTACCCTCCTGCCGGCCACGGTGCTAATCGGTGTGGAGTTTACGCGCTTCTATCGTTGTGGTCGCGTGAGAGAATCAAGATTGCTTTTTGGCTGGAATATACCCATTTGGATGGTGGAATTTGTCAAATATGCGATCCACTTCACTTTTGGCGCCCTACTAACTTTTGATGCAACAGAACTGGGCAAGTTCACAATTGGACGCTTGCGTCCACATTTCATAAGTGTGTGTCAGCCGCAGCTGGCAGATGGTAGTAGTTGTGATGCGCCGCAAAATCTTCATCGGTATATTGAGAATTACGTTTGTGTGGGCAACGGTTACACAGCGGATGATGTGCGCCAGTCAAGGCTTTCATTTCCCAGCGGCCACTCGAGCCTTCTCTTCTTCACCATGACTTATCTCACCATATACTTGCAATACAAGCTCACCTGGAATGGTTCCAAGTTTGCGCGCAATTTTCTGCAATTCGCTTTGCTCATGTTGGCTTGGTTTACGGCACTATCGCGCATCATGGACAATTGGCATCATTGGTCTGATGTGTTGAGCGGCTCCTTATTGGGTGTGGCAGGTGCTGTGCTAACTGCGCTTTATATCACTAAAGATTTTAGTACGCCACTGGAGCGCTTGCACGTCAACTTGCCGCGCCAGGATACGAGCACAACACTGGACGAGATTGCCCCAACGCCACCTCCTTATACGCTGAGGAATGGAAAAAGCAGCGAATCGTCGTTGAATAGGAATAGCACGAGTAGCTTTGGCAATGATCAGTTTTGTACGAAAGTGTGAAAAGTGTTAAATGCGTTGGTGAGAATTTAAGTCTAAGAATAACTGTGGTAACTTTAAAAAATGTAAAAGAAATAAATATGGCTGAGCACAATAGGATAGAATCTTGTAGAGTGCTAGTTTGTATGTAAAAAACCTAAAAATATTGGTAACAATTTGAAATATAGTGACAGTTTAAGAAGTGGGAAGAATTTATAAACTGAAGAAAGATTAAAAAAGAAAAACTGTACAAAATAGAACGCACTTTTGAGAAGTGAGAAAAGTTCGAAAAGTCGGAAGAGTTTAAAAACGGGAACAATATCAAATTTGGGAACAGTTCGAATATGTGAACAGTTTTAAAAGTGAGAACAGTTTTAGAAGTGGGAACAGTTTAAAAGTGGGAACAGTTTAAGAAATAAGAAATGTTTATTAAACTAAATTAGTTTAACATTTTGAAATTATTCTGCATTGTTTTGGAAGTGAGAACAGTTTGAAAAATAGGAAAAATGCATGAAAAGAGACGGGTTTAAAAAATTTATAATATATTATTGGGACTTGTCAACACCTTTGAAAATCAGAACAGTTATAGAAGTGAGAACAGTTTGAAAAATAGGGAAAGTTTGTGAAACTAAAGTATTTTAAAATATTCAAGTTATTGGACAATGATAATGAACTTTTGTGAATTGTTACATAAATACATTCAGATCTGTTCTCACATATTGTTTAAGTAAATAAGACAGCGAAGTTTGTAAAGTGGCAAATAGTCATTGCAAAGTTTGCTGGTGACATACAAAAGATTGTATAAGGAAATACTACTGAAAACCCAAGAAAAGCTAAAACGTACGCAATCTGTATCAATAAAACCGAAGCGCAGCTACTCTAAAATGCACAGCCAATAAAAATATGCCAAAGAAGTGCAAATGATGGGGGAGTATTTTAGTATTAAGAGTGAAAAATGTATAGTTTTAAATACACCAACAATTTATTGCTCATTGCGTTTTTTGCAATATTTAATCTGTAGTTACAAACATTTCCTTTGACATTATCTTACCTTTTGTAAAATTTTTTACGCTCATAGATACAATACAAAAATGCAAAATGATGAAAATAATTTTAAGTTTTATTTACTGAGAACCTGTTTTGTCGGAAAGAAAAATACTTAAACAATAAACAAATGTTAATTAGGTGTGTAGCCTTAAGAATTATTTACGATTTGCTTACTTTTATGTTCCTCATAAGTTTATGATAAATAAAAATTATTAATATTAAAAAAAAAATTCAACTAGAGAAATTATTCTATAAATTTTAATGTGTACTCCAGGTGATCAAAAAATGAAAAATGGTGATTAGAAAAGGGAAAAATGGTATGGAAATTTGAACTATAGAAACTCTGTTGGAATGAGCATTTTGGCTCCTGTGAAGGAGCTTTAGATATGGCGTATACACAGGTCTACATAAGACTTTGTGAACACATTACATGTAATCTGCTCCATTCTTGTAAAAACGCAGGCAGTTTCGAGGAAGCTGCTACTGCGAATACCTGATACTAATTTTATTGAAACTTTCCTTTACGGGACACACAAATTGAATGACTCAAGAAATTTGACTCGAAACAAAATTGCTAATCGAAAGTATGCTTCTGGATAAGTACAGCTTATTAAAAAATATTAGGAACACATGGATTTGACACTAAGATCCCTTTTTTGGTAGGCAAATTACTTTGCGTATACGAGTATCTGGCAGGGGTTCAGGTAATCTTAATCTATCACTGTATTGATTGTGGAAATGCTTGAAGAGCGACTCTAGGCCACATTAGGCTAGGAGGTGAAAATCTATGCGATACGCTTTGAAAAAAACTTGGGTAAGTAAAGTAAAGGAGAGCTAGCAGAAGTGGTTGGTTTGAATTCGGCAGTAAGCAGATATCATAAAATGATTTTTTATGCATTTACTCCAGTATAAAAGGAACTTAATTAGCCATTTTCGTTAATATACCTGTTGTTGTCCTTGTAGCAGCATAACCATTCCCCATGCATATAAAAGGAAGGCTGCTGAAGTGACAGTGCTTGGCCAAATATAAATCCGGATCATTCCGGTTACATAGAACCGACTGTCGTGGGAACCTGAGGTCATCCGGTTTGCCGCATTTGCCAGAAATATGAATTGGAATTGAATGGAGTGGTGGAACCTTTCAAATGCTTGATACGCAAAACTTATATTTACTAAGGCGTAAGGGGAAGGCATAAACTATTAATATATTTTGCTTTTAGTTTGTACATTTTATTAGAAGTATTATGCACCCTTTCTTATAAATAAATATAATAAAGCAATTTAAATTATCAAAACAAAACTTTTGCTTACCTTATTTTTTTATAAAATATAATACTTTTACGTTTTCCTACAAGATCACCTGGTTATTTCGTTAGTCACACTTGCCTTGAAGCCTGCCAGACCACAACTTTACTTATGCGCTCTCCGAGCCAGTCATCAGCCACAAACGAAAAGCTAATAACTTATGCAAGCTTCCGTTGTAATTTTGTGAATTATGCCGTACTGAAGACAAGTCATTATTTATTAAAAATACTTTTGATTTTCATGCATTTCCTTTGAGTTGACCTATTCTGCTTATTGTTGTAATATAAATATTTAATGTCCTAAGTGCACCTGCACTAAAAATACGTTTATTCCCCAAACTGAGCGTCAAAGTGGCAATGATTTTATAAAAATAGAATAATTGACACACCATAAAATAATCAAAAAAAAAATAATAATAATAATAAGAGAAGATATTTAACATTCCATGCATTGTTCGTATTCGAGTAGCAACAACGCCGTGTTGCTTCATTTGCCGGATGATGTTCAGGTGAATCATTCCGATAATACTTTTGTACATTCCAATGCTCGTCATGCTATTGTTGGATATTTTTTGTATAAATGCAGGTGTGTTTGTAATATGTATACCTGTAGGAAAAACTACTGGTGAATTAGACGGAACCCCAACGTATAGTTTTAAGGGATATGTTTCTAAAATTATTTTAGTTAGAAAAATATATATTTTTTAAATTCATTTCCCAAATTTGAAGGCCTGGGGAATTTGCAAAATGTCTCACTGGAGGGACTAGTTACCTCCTTAAGAGATCTAGGTGGCTTAAGCAACTTAGTTAGTAGAAATATGTACTTTTTTAAAGGCATTGGAAATATATTTTTTTAGTATAGCCTCATTAACTAGTCCAAATGTAACTACTTTCCGAGCAGTTCGTGTTTTCTGAAAATCGTTGTCAAGCGACAAGAAATTTTGTGAAATATTGACAATTTGGAGTTCCCTGTATGGTTTGGGGCCCAATGCGGATTTTTATAAATGTGTGTGTATAAATGTACGGAATTGCACACTTACACTTTTTAGTATAGTCCCAGTTTTGGTCTCCTTTTAACTAGTTCAAATGTAACTACTTTCCGACTAGTTAGCGTTTGCTAAAATTATTGTTAGTTGCAACAAGAAATTTTGTGAAATATTGACTATTTGGAGTTCCCTATAGGGTGTTGGCGTACATTGAAGATTTTTATAAATATGTGTGTATGTATGTATGGGATGGTACATACATTTATAAGGAAGAGCTTCTTCATGCGTATGTATGTAAGCTGTGCAGTTTTCGATGCAATGTACCTTAAGTTTACTTTTTACCTGACGGCTACCCGTGAATTTCTCAAAGTAGTTTTTTAAGGGATCTCTATACCATATATACTCGTGTGTATGTATGTATGTATGTACGTAGGAATTTACGTTTTGTGAGCGTGAAATGGCGGTTGTTCTGTGCGACATACAAATATGGAATTTACGCTCTCAGCTCTACGTGTATTTATAATAATGACTTAGCAATTTTATGAATAGTACAGCAGTGCTGATACTTATAGAGATATGTACGTATGTATGTGTATATATGTGAATATATTCTGTCCCATTTACTCGTATATTAGGTTTATATACCCAATTAGCCAAATTCGAGAAGCTATCAATTTACTATTCTAATCACTACCTGCTATTTCGTTAAGTTTGCGGGAATTCAACAAACTCATTAAATAAAACTACGTAAATCAAATTTAAATTTATTCATAAAAAATTTTTACTTTTTAATAATTCCAGCAATATTTAATTTACTCTTGAGAAAAAGACATACTCATATATATTTACAATTAGTATTTTTTAGCATTTATTTTCACTTGAACTTCACTTCATTGAAATCTTGGAAAAATTAACAAATTTTGTCCACAAGCTCTGTAGGAACTTCAGTTCTTAAAAATACCTACATATAAGTACAATAAAAGCTGAGAACATTAAGCGCAATTAGATTCCCGTATAAAAAGTAAGAATAAATAAATCTACTTTTTCAGTCTAAGAAAATTGTACCATAGAGTTATACGAGTATGCAGAGAGATGCAAATGAGACACCTACGAGTATCTTATCGTATCGAATTTTCCTACGTGAAGTATATTAGAATTTCATATAGTCGTCAAAGAGCAGATGTGTTTTTAATAAAATTATTCCTATACCAAAAATGTGTTTTAAAAATTGCTAATGCTTATCAGCGGATTCCTTTGATAATTCAATTTTAATTCACTCACTGAATTGGGTTAAAATCTTTTTATCTAAACAATTAAATACCACACAAAAAATCTCGCAATGCTTAAATTCTTCCATTTAATGGGTGTTTAAATTTCAAAGGCCGATGTTGAATGTAAACCACACCTAAACGTCGAGTTTTTTTCTGCATTTCATTTGACATTTTTCAATTCCAGAATAACTCAATTTGAACCATGGAAAGATACAAAATCAATCAATGCGTTAAAGTTATTCAGGCTTATTATGAAAACTACATATTTCAGCATTTTATTCTCACTCTGCTCGATCATTTATGTTATGTCTCGCGATCTGTCTTTCTATCTTGAGCGTAACCTGATATTATTACTTATTTTTATCTAAACAATTAAATAACACACAAATGTCTCCCCTTATGCTTAATTTCTTCCATTTTAAACTACTTAGTATTTATTCATTAAGTTGGGCGAAATCCCGGCTATACTGCAATACCGGGCCAACCCGTGACAGAGGTGGGGCAAGCCCCTAAAACACTCCGTCTATTTTCAAAAATAAGTTTAACATTTGTTGTCCTCCGATGGAGGATCTATCAGATGTTAAGCTGATAAGAACAGATACTACACTTGATCTTAGCCATAAGGCCGAGAAGCGATAACTTGAGTTAGCAAATTTTAAGTACTTCTATCCAAGGAAGCAAAGGGTAGCTGAGAAGTGGAGCAGGAAAGAAAATCTGCAAATAAAAAAGTCAGCAAAGTGCCTTACAAAGGTATGAAGGGAAGGAATATTTGCAAATATTTTTGTGTGTTTGCAGCAAAAAGAGAGTCTAATGAGTGAGGATAACTCTCCATAAAGGAAATGAAGTGTATGGGCTTCTGTAGAAAAACAACACTCCGTGCTTTAAAACAATAGAAATCTCATCCACCAACAGAGACTTTTGTCAGTTATGTGCTTTGTGAACTCGGATTTCAGCATACAAATTCAAGCAAATAGTTGAAAGTCCTTGCGGTAAGTATTACTCTTAGCCCGATGTACAGAATACAAAGGTGACATCCATCTCGTTTCGCTATTACTCTTTCTTAGTGAGTTTGACAGGATCGCTGTGTGTATGACGTCACACTTGGGCACTTTATTCGTGTATTGTTTACGCAATTTCTTCATCTTCTTGCATTCTTGTCATATTTCTTTAAAGTAGGCCACATACAGCGAGCGGCTCGTATGTGATTTTATGCTGATAGCGTAAAAATGGACAGCAAAAGCGCAGATGATGCGATTACATTGTTTGTTATTTATGCCTGTTTATAAAGAAAATGGGAAAGGGAGCCAAAAAAAAAAAAAATGCGAAACGCAGAAAAGTATGGGTAAATGATTGGCTAGTAGGAGAAGAAAAAGAAAGGTACGAGTAAACGTATTAAATCGTTTTGAATTGTCCGATTCTAGAAAATATAAAAATTGTTTACATATAGACAAGGAGACTTATAACTACAGTCTTGAATTGGTAATGCCTGGAATTGTTAAATTACATTAATACAAAAAACCATTACGGTAAACGAGTGGTTAACCGCTTCGTAATGATTCCCTGCCACAGGACAAAGCTACGAAGACTTCAAATTCCTGACAAAAATTTTACCACTGTCTCTCGACTTAATAGAGTAGAAATATGTTCAGCAATTCTCCCTGCACTAAAGCCCATTCCCATGCTCTGGTTTTTTCGTCTTTTTTTATTTGATTCATTTTTTATTTCCCATAATTCTAGCTCATTTTTTAAGCACTCAACTTACTGCAGTTTCTAGTTTCTGCCTCATTTTGCGTTGATATGCACACTTCAAGCATCAACACAAAACCAGATACCTGTTCTTGTTTTCAATGCAATGGTCGCGTATCACACCACAAAGAAAGGACATCTTCGCGAACCGTTCGCTGAGAATCTAAATTTTTTGATGCCCACAGACGGCACACATGCAGCGGATTGCGAACATTTTCGTCGTTTGTAGCCTACTTTAAACAAATTTTCGTTCTGTTGTTTTTGAATTCTCATCCACTTTATGACATTCGTTAATTAATAAGTTTTATGTTGGTTTTGTAAGTTAACCTTGACTTCTCTTCAGTTGTCGAATAAATCTTTCGCCTTTTACTAAAGATTTCCGTGGAGAGGAGTAATTAATGGGTCTATAAGAATTTTTGTGAATGGCTCAACTTTCCTTACGGGGAAGCGTTGGGCCGACAATGAATGCATTAAAAGATATTTATAAGTAGAGGAAAGTGTTTAAATAAGGGAAATAAATTACGGTTCTTCTTGTTATGAGTTTTTATGTATGGTTTTATAATTGAGTCCATTTTCTTTTTGTTTAAATGATGTTTTTGTTAGATGAGCTATAAAGGTTACATTAACCTGTCTTTTAACCATAACGAAGGCTGTAAATAGCTAATACTGCTTGATATGCTGATGCTCAGCAAAACATATTACAAAAATTATTGGGCAGAAAGCGTGTTATTTCAAAGAGTTAAAAACGGAATATAAAAAATTTAAACTGTGACACAAACGATTTTTGATGCCCGAACTCACCCTAAGTTTTCCTTCTTATCACGAATATAGGTTTTTCACATGATGGAAAGAATAATGAGATGACGCCTATCGTGGTCCCGTTACTTTGCTCTCAGCGAATTTGACAACGAGTTACGTGATTTTAGCTCCAGTATGGCCAGATTACCGCTTTCGTAACTTGATTTAGCTTTTTTTTTGTTATTTAGTCTCGGAGTTTTAGTTCTTTCTTCATGACATTTTTCTAGCCTGTTCTAATTAAAATGTAATGTTTCTAATTTTGTAAAATATACATTTTTTAATAAATATTTAAATAATTCACTCAGTTTTATTTAGCTTTACTTTTTTTATGGTGGCGATTGCACGTGTTGTTAGTGTTCTTCTGCTTTCGGCAGTCGAATCTCTCTCTCGCTACGGCAGTGTTGCCTAGCTTTGGATATAAAAACGCACTAAAATGCCCAAATAAAACACCGACTTTTTATTGAATCACTTAAAGCACTTTGTATGCGTGACAAATTGTCTTTAAAATATGCGTTTTTTTTTAAAATAAATGTGTTATGCTTACGTACAACTTAATTTATGAGTTTTTTGTTTTGTTAAGCGAGACTATTTTGTTAAGGGAACAACTTATTTGCTATATTTGACGTTATGTAACTTATCTAGTTACACTCTTTACTTTAAAAACGTCAGTACTCATTTTTTATAAACGTCAGTATTGTTTCTTTAGCATTTTCTGGTATTTTGTGGCTTATTTTTAAAATGAATACACCTCTTGGTGCCCTATGTCCCACTAAGGATTAAGGACCGCACGAAACCATTACACCTCTATGGTTTTAATCCGCATTCCGTAAATTCAAACGCCTTTTAAAATGTGTAAAAGGGTTTTCAATCTTAAGAAGAGTTGAAAAAGGGACATTTAATATTTTTGCATAACCTTAAAAGGGCAAAAAATTTAATTCACACTTTCAAAATATAAAATTTTATAAGAACCAACTACTTTTTATTATCACTAAAATCTTCTCATAGTGGCCTTTTTTAACCTTCTTTTGAATAATATGTATTATTTTCTTCTCAGAGTGGACTTTTTTAACCTTCTTTTGTATAATAATACAGTTTTTTTTTTACTTAAAGTTTCGGTAGTTTTAATTTAAAATACAAGAAACAAACACAAAACACTAAACTTATTGCGAAGTGCAAGTGGTTGGCAATACTGCACAACTTGGAAAAACGTGACGTCACGTACTCTCTGATTGGTGCAATCTTCTTTCTATCATTCTTGGGTTTTTCATAGAAAAATAGTTGTTTCATAAGAGAACTTACATTTTTTTTTAATTTTGTGTCAAAAGGCTTCAATTATAATAGTTTTTGTTAATTTTAGAATGAAATTTACTGCTGTCTAAACTAAATATTTTAAAGTTTCAAATCAGCTGACCCATAATTCAGAGCTGATACTTGGCAAATTTTAATCTTATAGCGAAGGTAAGCCCCGAAAAAAGTCATAGTTACCGGCATGCTGCAGTATGCTTTTATGTTGATGGCAAGCCAAATCTTCCATATCTTTTTTTTTTTGTTTAATTCAGCAATAAAGGATAAATGTTCAAATGCTTTTGGTTCAGATTCTAAATGAATAATTAAAAAAAGAATAGCAAACTCAAGTTGAGAAGGATGAAAATGAGAGGAATGTATCACTAAGCGCTCTCGATATGGCGTAAAAGCATCAAATAATAATAATCGCCCACTATTTTCATTTGTGAAGATCCCTACCCAAATTTAGCGGAGAACATTTTCAGCCTCCATTGACCTTAACAATTTGATATTTTTCAAATTAAAAAAAAATAAGGGAAAAATGAAGCGAAATATTGGGTTAATATATTCCACATACGGCGCATATAAACTAAATTTTATCGTAGACTCTTAACGACAATATAAAGGATAGATAAAGTAATTGTAATCCCGTGCAACTTTTTATATTTGTTTTTTGAATTAAGAGAATATTAGGAAAACTTCAGTACACTGTGAGGGCAAAGCAGTAAGCGATTTAATATTCTACAGCTTTTCCTCTTTCATAAACGATATGCCGCATTCTCTTATATTTGGGCTGTTGTAAAAATAATATTTGCTGAAATTTATGCTGCTTTTGCTACAAAATTTCATTATTTTTGCCTCAATAGAAATAGCCTTTAAGAAGTATTTTTAAGAACAAAATTCATAATACAATTTCGTAATAAAACTCCATTTAAAATCATCAGCCAAAAAGATATCTGCACACACACGCACATGGGTACGTGCTTCCCCTGTTATTAACTCGTCACTGTCGCTTTTTTGGTGTAAATCATTTGACAGCTCCACTAGCAGTTATTCATCTTCAGTTGTCTTCCACCCTCATTATCACTCTACTGTCAGAATAGGAATAACAGAGCCAGTTTGAAGACTCCTGTGGCTACCACTGCACCCCTAAACAAATTTGTTGAGACTCTGGTGTGTTCCTGCATACATTCCCATATATAATAATTACGTCTAAACATACATACATGCCACACATCACTCTCATCATCATTTCCACTTTATCGGTATGCCAAGCGTCCGATTCAATTCAATTTCGTATTCAATTAAATTTCAAATTGATTTATTATTGCGGACAACCACCAGCAGTGGCTTTGTGGACAAGAGCAAGAAAAATTAAACTGACCAAGTGCAAGTGATATCGAAATAAGTATTTTACCTAAATATGCATACACCGATCCGCTTGGTTTAAGTTTGGCATTTGCGAGAAACAGCAGGTATGCAAAGAGCAGCAACAAAACACCAGCTGGATATGATAGCACTTGGCGCATGCGTTCAAGTAGAAGAGCGAACGCAGTAGCCACAAGTCGGAGTAATGCAGCTGATTGCCATTATGCAGGTCAGCGGGTGGTCACTACAAATATGTGGATTAATTTAACTAAAATAAGATTCTGCCAGTTAAATTTGCTGCATATAATTTATTGTTGAATTGCCAGAAATAATTTATGGTTGCTTAATTGGCTCTACTATTTAAGTATAACAAAGTGACGTCTAATTATTTGACAGCAGCTAATGAAATATGAAACTACTGTGAATATTTTTATTTGGCATTTATATTTTCTTTGCTGAGATGAAGGCTCATTGGAAAAATTTGTTCATTAGTAGTCCTTTGACTTTCGCATATGCAGCTTGCTGACTTTAGACATCTGGGAATTCAATTTACAAGAACAAAACCATTTTGTTCTTAAATACCCAAAGTATTTTTGAAGACACCACGACTGTTTTCTTGCCATGTAAATGACAACTAAATATACTGACTCGGGAAATAACGTCAAATCGAGCTCTATAAATACAATAATATAATAATATAATACTTTTTTTAATGAAGTTAGTTTTATTTAATAATGTAAATATTAAAAATCAAATTTAATTTCCATTCGAAATGGTCACCATTTGCTTCTACACAAGCCTTCAAACGATTAGGCCATTCAGCTACTGCAGCACGCACGGTTTCCATGGACGTTGACGTCGATGGTCGAACTAAATATTGTTTGAGATTCTCCAAATTTCTGTGAGGTCTTCGTCAGGCCATATTGCCCCAATTCTGACCACAAACTGTGGTCCAATGGATTTTGATCTGGTCTTCTAGACGGCCACGGTTGCGTGATTTTTGCCTTATGGCTGGAGCGGAATCTTGCTGGAAGATCCAACGCTATCCATCGAAGGGAGTATTGCTCAACTGCTTCACCATGCCTTCTAAGACATCCTTCTGGCACACTTTTGTCCCGGTCTTAACGCCTTTTTCGCAGAAATAAAGAAATTTAATGCCATTGTAAGAAAGACTGGAAGGTGTTCCCGTTGAACCCTTGGAACGACATGTTTCGCGTCTTTAGAAGTTTTAGCATAGATTTTGTCGTTTTGCTTATTAAAAACTTCTTCAACAATGAAAATTTTCTCATCTGTGAATACAATATTTTCATGGCCGTTGACCGCGTGCCACCGAAGAAGCTGCTCGCATCTGTCGAGTCTAATTTTTTTCAGGAGATGACCAGTTGAGCTAAGGAAGGCCTTCATGTAGAGATCATCTCTAAATAGTCTTGACATGGATCTGGTTGATACATTCCCTTGACATGATTTTCTGCTTTCTAAGGAGAACCACGTTTGAACCACGCGAGAACTACCAGCAAAAAAGTCCTAATAAACAGCGATAGACAAACTGACAATTTTCGAGATATGGCGAGTTATATTTTCTAACATTTTTTTTCAGTTATGTAAAAACACACAAAGCTAAAACAAAAACGAAATTATATAAGGCTTTCTTTTCATTATCAAGCGGAAACTACGTTTCCTCTGAAATACATACATATATTCCAATTTTTTTTTAACCCACACGGGTTAGTTAGCATTTTTGTTTAATCCGTAACTGCAGCTTTTCAAAGTTTTTTACAGGATTACCATAGACTAGTTTTTTCAAATATCCCAAAAAATGGAATTATATGGGGAATTTAAATTAGATGCTCTTCCCGGGCTTTATTCAGATCCGCCCTTTCCTCCCTGCTACGAAAAAGTTTGGTGTAAATGCTACTACTTTATGCTACTTTACAATCACATTTGTTGTTGTTCGTGCAAAATACAAAAACAACAATTGTGTTTTATAAAAAATTTAGGTAACCGGTTTATTACATAAATCAGAAATGTATCTCTCAGATTTTTTTTGTGCAGAAACTCATGCACTTCATTTCCTTTCTGAAGGATTATCCTCACTCATCAGATTCTCCCTTCGTTGCTCATAACTTTGTAAGGCACTTTGCTGATTTTTTTCATTTGCAGGTTTTCTTTCCTGCTGCACTTCTCAGCTACCCTTTGCTTCCTTGGATAGAAGTACTTTAAATTTGCTAACTCAAGTTATCGCTTCTCGGCCTTATGGCTAAGATCAAGTGTAGTATCTGTTCTTATCAGCTTAACATCTGATAGATCCTCCATCGGAGGACAACAAATCTTAAACTTATTTTTAAAAATAGACCGAGTGTTTTAGGGGCTTGCCCCACCTCTGTCACGGGTTGGCCCGGTATTGCAGTACAGCCGGGATTTGGCCCAACTTAATGAATAAATACTAAGTAGTTTAAAATGGAAGAAATTAAGCATAAGGGGAGACATTTGTGTGGTATTTAATTGTTTAAATAAAAATAAGTAATATTATTATTAACCATCATGATGGAAAGAATAATGCGATGGCGCCGATCGTGGTCCCGTTACTTTGCGCTCAGCGAATTTGACAACTAGTTACGTGATTTTAGCTCCAGTATGGCCAGATTACCATTTTCGTAACTTGATTTAGCATTTTTTTTTGTTATTTAGTCTCGGAGTTTTAGTTCTTGCTTCATGACATTTTTCTAGCTGTTCTAATTAAAATTTCATGTTCATAATTTTGTAAAATATACATTTTTTAATAATTATTTAAATAATTCACTCAGTTTTATTTAGCTTTACTTTTTTTTTAACATCTGGTGGCATTGCCCGCGTTTGCAGGCGTTGTTGGTGTTCTTCTGCTTTCGGCAGTCAAATCTCTCTCTCGCTACGGCAGTGTTGCCTAGCTTTGGATATAAAAACGCACTAAAATGCCCATTCAAAGAAAATAACCCTAAAAATTTTTATTGAATCACTTAAAGAACTTTGTATGCGTGACAAATTGTCTTTAAAATGTGCGTTTTTTTAAATAAATGTGTTATTCTTATGTACAATTTAATTTATGAGGTTTTTTGAAGTGAAAACTACTTTAGAAACGTTGGGAGTGATTTGAGAAAAAGTGAAACGAAAAAAGCGACACTCTTGGCTACGAATATAACATATACACGTAGCGACGAACTAAATAACTTTTAGGCCAGCGCCGACAGCATGGCGCGATAGCCGAGCGGCTAGCAATGTGAGCTTCCGATCCAAAATCCTTGGTTCGAATCACAAGAAAAAAATTTTTTTTATACAGTTATTTTATTTTTTTATTTTATGATATGTTTATGAGGAGCTTTTTTTCACGGCAGAAATACACTCGGTGTTTTGCCATTGCCTGCTGAGGGGTGAGCGCTATTAGAAAAATAGTTTTCCTTAATTTTGGTGTTTTCACCGAGATTCGAACTGACGTTCTCTCTGTGAATTCTGAATAGTAGTCACGCACCAACCCATTCGGCTACGGCGTTTGTTTAATTTTACTGATGCAAAAATGAGGAAAAATATATGAATAAAGTTTGCTTACTGTTTACACATTTTCCAAAGGTGACGGAGAACCAAACAAAAAAGTCGATTTTCAAACAAATACGAGTGCATATGTGTAATTGTGTTAGAGTTTCGGTCACGCCCCAGCAAAACCTGCGTGCATATGTGTTTGTAACATTCAAAAAAATGTAATTGTGTTAGAGTTTCGGTCACGCAGGTTTTGCTGGGGACGCTCATAATAGCAACCGCGTGTGTATTTTTATATTCGTAAATATTTTCATTTTTAAATATTTGCCGCAATTATGCCGAAAAATAATGCAGAAAAGTGTCGTGAATATCGACAGAAAAAATAAATAGCATCACGGAATTCATTCACGAAAATTTAATAAAGTATACACCAGAAGTATCGCGGATACTTAGAAAAGATTACAATAAAGTTCCAATGATTTTAAGTGGCGATTTTAACGTAAATTTTGCATTGGACACAGCGGTTCCTTTAATTGACGTTCTCAATACAACATTCAATTTAAAAATGTGTAACAATCGCACTGAATCGACAACACGATCAAAAACAACCATTGACGCGGTATTTCAAAGACATGTTGACAACATCGAAACCAAAGCATTTGTATCATATTTTAGCTATCATAAGCCACTCGTATCATTTGTTGAAATTGAAAACATTGAGGATGAATAATAATAAAATGAAGAAAATAAAATATGAACTTTATATCAATATTATAATGAACCTATAATTATCTTGCTCCTAATGCTGCTTTCGTCTTATTCTCTCTCAGTTTGTTTTACGGAAGGTTTCACTTCTATCGCGTCTAACCGTTAGACTGGTGTTTTTTTTTTGTTAAGCGAGACTCTTTTGTTAAGGGAACGACTTTTTTGCTATAGTTGAAGTTATGTAAATAGATAAGGTACTCTTTTTGTAAAAATGTCAGTATGGTTTCTTTAGTATTTTCTAGTATTTTGTTGTTTATTTTTACAATGAATATAACTCTGAATGTCCTGTGTCTCACTAAGGATTGATGACCGGAAGAAACGATTACACCTCTATGGATTTAATTCGCATTCAATAAATTCAAAGGCTTTTTAAAATGTGTAAAAAGGTTTTCAATCTTAAGAAGAGTTGAGAGAGGGGCATTTAATATTTTTGCATAACCTTATATGGAGCCAAAAATTAAATTTGCACTTTCAAATTATCAAATTTTATAAGAGTCAAAAAATTTTCATTAGCACTAAAGTCTTCTTAGAGTGACCATTTTTAACCTTTTTTTGTTTAATAATATAGTTTGTTTTTTAACTTAAAGTTTCGGTAGCTTTAAATTTAAAAAAAGAAACAAACACGAAACTTAACAATTTTTGCATTTTCGGTATAAAAAAGTACTATATTTATTGCGAAGAGCAAATGGTTGGCAATACTGCACAACTAAGCAAACGTGACGTCACGTACGCTCTGATGGGCGCAATCTTCTTTCTATCATTCTTGATTAACCATGATTCAATTATTAAAGGTTTGCTCACTTATGACATTAGAATTCTGACACTCCCTTACAAAAGGTCGCATTTAAAAAGGATGAAGAAAATGAAAATATTAAATAACTTTTTGCTTAAAAAGGGTAGCAAAATAGTCCTTTCTTAGTTAAATTATAATAAAATATAAAGTATAAACGGAAATTGCCAAGTATGATATTAAAAAAAAAATGGTTTAACTTAATGCTAGAATTATATTTTGTGAATTAATTTTTAAATTCGAGACTGATCAGATACTTCGTGATTACCTAAGTATTAAGACCTTGAATTCTATCAAAGAAGAAGCGAATTCATCATGAATTTGGTTGACTAAAAACAAACTTTGAACATACTCACGGCGCATTACTTTACCATGCCTTGCCCACGTAAGTTTGGAGTTTTGACCACCCAGTCAAGAATATTCTTACATTCATAAATACTTAACAAACTACCTGCACTTATTTAAACTAATTATTATTATATCGACGGCAGCTGCCGTAGCCGAATAGCTTGCTGAGTGACTGCCATTTGGAAGTGCAAGGATTCAAAGCCCCGGGCCTGAAACACCAAACGATAGGAAATGTTGTTTGTAATAGCGGTCGCTCTTCGGCGGGCAATGGCAAACCTCCGAGTGTATTTCTGCCATAAAAGAGCTCCTCATAAAAATCATCTACCATCCGGAATCTGTGATTAATAACATATTGCTAAATGAGCTCTTGTTGGTAACTTATGTATTTTTAAAGTAACCTAGTAGGTACTTTCCCAACTTAAATTTGAAAGGCATCTGGCTCAAATTGTCAAAACGTCCATCTTTCACGTTCATTGCCCCAAAAAGATGCGCTATCATATACTGAATTAAGATGTATGTCAGGATGTTTTCCATATAGTTTTGGTTATGGACATACCGAGCAAGTTCTTGTTCTTAAAAACCCTTCTCAAAGCACAATTTTTTTACTACAAATTTTGATAAAAATTTCTAGAGTTAGCAACCCAGTGTCTTGCTAAGGGAGCCGATTTGTCAAGAGGAAATGAGAAAGCTGCTTACTGAGCAAACCTTTTATTATTGAATCATGATTATCAACTTCGCTCAACATAGAAAGACAGATCGCGAGACATAACATAAATAATTGAGTAGAGTGTGAATAAAATGCTGAAATATGTAGTTTTGAGAGGGTCAACAGAAAGTATAGATGCGTACTCGTATAAAAAGCACTCAAACCTAATTCTGTATAAATCTTGTTTATTAATTTGTTTTAGTAATTGAGACAGATTACTTTGTGCTTTCTTAACTCAAAGGTATAAGTGAGTCATTTATTGCGAGAATGAGTCATCATAGCGTAAGTAAATCCTCTGTCTGTTTAATAACTGATATAAAAAGCTAACTATCATAAAATACTGAAAAGATACACAGATATATATCTCGGTCTAGGCAGCAAATGTTTGCCTACACTAATCTAAATGTTTTGCAAATCGCAGACATCTAATCTGTGAATTATACGCTGCTTAAGACACTATAAAGAAATAAAGAAAAGAAACGCATGTGTCAAAAAAAAAAAAAAAGAAGAAAAGAAGCAAAATTAATAAAAAATATAACCTTAATAAGTATTGTACCAGGAATCCGGGCGTAAAACTTATTAATTTTTATTTATTAATCTTGCCGCAGTTTTAGAGTATTTTGCATGAGTTCATCGAGTGTATTGGGATCTCTGTGTACGTAACTACCCACATAATTATGCATGTTTAATGAACACCTGGGCTTGGCAATGCAGGTAAAAATACCATTTTTTTATTGAGTTGAGCATTTGGGAAGAAGATTATAAATTGACATGCTTTTTGTATATTTATAAGTGTGTGTGATAGTGTCTACACAAACGCTTTTAGGAGCTATAGGATTTAGGAATAAGAATATTCACATTAATTAATTTACATTTCTAATGCGCAAAACATGAGCTTCTGAGCGGTAATCGAAAGATTATCTAAATGCGGTACATTTTGTTGAAAAAGCTAAGGCGAAATTATTATATTTTTTTGAAGTTTTATTTGACTCTCCGAATCTATTGCATCACCTTCACGGTACTTCTGCCTGATATGAAATGTTTATGTCATTCATTTTTTCAAGCTTCGAAGCCTTTGCTGAGTTCGAGTTCTTCCAACCGCTTCGGTTTTTATCTACTCAATGTTGCAAAAACGTTGTTCTTTGAGTGGCTTTTTAAGATTAGAGCAAAGTTAGAAGTCACACGGCGCTAAGCCAGGCGAATATTTTTCTTATATTTTTAGCGATTCGCTCTCGAAGAAAAGTACAGCAAGAGCTGGAGAATTGAGTATTTTTGGCAGGATTAAAGGGGATTCCACTTTTTAAGGCAAAAAAAAATCTCGCAAACTACTTTGACATGATCTAAATGAAATTTGAACAACATCAGTGTGGCTCCTAACTATGAAACCGTGGTTTTTGAGAACCACCTCGATTTTTTCAATTCAAGAGCATGAAGCCAATTTGCTTGACTTGCGGTTCTTTCGCTGTTCTCTCACTGTTCTTGATGCTGATACTTTGGATTAGGGTACGAGGGCTTAGTCTTTGACGCTTTACATTTTGAAATTTTTTAAATTATTTTTATTATTTATAAACAGTTTTCGAGTTAAATGCAAAAAAAAATAAATAAAACATTTTGCTTTTAAAGAGCCTGCACCTCCTTGCATAAATGTACTATTGCCTGTAGCAGACATTTATTTCCTAAATTTTAATTTAAGGGGACTCGGTGGTCTTTCAAAAAATCGATTTTTTGTTTTTTCGATATTTCGAAAATTTAATGCAGAAATTTTCAAAGTTATAGCTTCCACATCCCATAAACTAGGTACAGAGTGGTCCACGCGCTCCTGTACCTCAAACTTTAAACTCATGTATCTCAAAACGACTTTTTTCTGCTTGGTGTTGTCAAAAAACAAAAAAAAACAATCCAACCGAATCGTCTGAAATTTTAATATGTTATTCACAACATCAATGGCTATCGCCCATACTAGAATCATATTATTATTTCAATTACTTCGTATTTGTTTGCTTAAAAAACTGAAAAAACCCAATTTTTAGAGTGTCAAATTCAAAACCACGGAATTTTGTAAATTTTTTTTTAAGAGAAACTTCTTAGGCGGCGATGGACGAGCGAGAATAGAGAGTAAAATTTCAAGGCCATGCAACGTTTTGGAAATTTTCGTTTCGAGAGAGAGAAAACAGATATAACGTAGAGGAAAAGGAAAAAGAGAGCTATACCTTATATATGGTATATCTTAGACACACTTTAGGCTATTTTTCCAGTGTTTTTCCTTGTGGTGGCTAATTTCCAATGAGAAATAACACTGCCTACTTTTTGGCGCCTGTTTGTTGGTGCAAACTTGTAGGAAATATATTTTTGGTGCCTACTTATATGCGTTATATTTCCTTGGTGTCTACTGTTTGGGGCGTTTTATGGTCCCTATTTTTTGCGTTTTGTTTAGTGCTTACTTTTTGGCGCTTATCTCCGTTTCCTGGCTAGTGCTTGTGCATACTGTAAAGTGCTATCTATTCCGGCACTGGATTCATGGGTATTGTCTTGCGGTAACTTGTGCCGTTGCTGCGGTCCTAGAATCGTTGCGTTTGTGCGAGTGATAAATGCTCGAAGTAGTGCGCGTTGTTGTCACGGCTTGTGTCCGTGGTTTACCTTCACCGGCCGACCCTTCTCCGATTTTTGTAAATTTTGTCTATTTGTATTCTCTGCAAGTGTTGTGAATTTATTTTGATATATATTCTTTCTCTCGCTCTCTCTCTCTCTCTCTCGCATTATCTCTCGGGTCTCTCCCTCTTTCTTTGTCTGCCTTGAAAGTTTCACTTCTGTTATGGGTACTACGCTACACGCACTTTTTTCATTCTAGTACGGGACATATGTAGCTACAGTCATGATTTATAGTTTTTATACCTAAATAGAAGAGCCAAAATGGACAACACAGTCAAGGTTCAATTTTTCCGGAGGGTCAACTTCAGCGCTATTTTAAAACTAAAAAGAAAAAAAAAATATTTTTGTATGGAAAAGAAATAAAAAGCCTAACAAATTTAAATATCGTTTTTAATTTTTTTATTGTAAAAAAAAATTCCTGAAAATTCCCAAAATTTTCGAGCTCTAGATCACCGGCACCCCTTAAAGAGTTGGGTCATCCTAGCTCTAGAAAAGTACGTATATTTTTCGATTTTTGCCAAAAAGTTGAAAATTTTCCAATCAAATCTTCGATAGTTGTTTATCAAAAATTTACATACAGATGTAAATAACATTTCGAGAAAAGCAATTCGATCTTCCTTAATCTTTTCAGTATTTAATTATTTAATTTAAAAAAGTCGGTTTACATTGAGTAATAACATTATAAAAAATATTTTATAATTGATGATTTATTATACATACGTCCAAAATGCTTACGACGATAAGAAGTCGTTTACATACCTGTAAATAAGAAAATATTTAATTTAGTTAGTAGTTAATAAAAGTAGTTTCTAGAAATATAGAAAGATAAAATTGTAGACACAAATAAGGGGGGAAACAAGCCATCAACGGAAATTCGCTTGGAAGTTCTCGTAAGGCAATACGGCCAATCAACTCAGATTACAGTTTTTTCGTTTTGATTGTAGAAATGTGGTTTAAAAAATAAAAATAAAACCAATATCAATGACCTCGCGACTTTATTTTTTGTAGTTGTAGAAGAGAGAGCTTCTGCTTACGCTCAAATGCCTCGAAACTGCTTTATATGGAAGGAAATCCTCCACGAGGTGCGCAAAAAAAAAATTGATAAAATCAACGCGATTTTTAAACGACTTCAAACTTACGCTTTATTAGACTAAAATAGAATAGGCTATAAGACTGCATAGATAGAAGTGCTCTAAAGACTCTGATCAAAAATTTGGAAAACTTTATGTTAATTAATTTTGTTTTATAAAAAATTTGGTTATAATTTTTATAAAAATTAACGAAAAAAAAAATAGTTTGACAAATGTTTCGAATATTGCATTATAAGGGTGATTTTTAGATATTATCTTTTTAAACAGTTGGTTTAAGGTAGTAGTCTGGTAACTTATTTTGAAAATTTCGAATTTCGGTTTTTTACATATTTTGAAAGTGCCAATATATGGTAATATACTGTACAAATTTTAGACCGAAATTCGAAATATTGACGAAATTATAGCACATACATGAGAGCGGCTCGTACTTGCGCGCGCTAAGCCGCTAAAACTTTAAACGCGTTTTTCCGGATGGCCGTCGTGAAAACAAATTTTCTATCTAACGGATTGAGCTGAAATTTAGATATGTTTTTCTACACATCAATAATTCTGGCGGGTAGTAGATTTAATTTATTTCGTCCCTAACTTTCCATTTTTTAGTCCGATTTCCACTTAAAAAAAGGCAATTTTCTTACGAAGTCCGCCATTTTGTTATTTTTTGTCAAAATCATTTGATCTTACTACCCGCCAGAACGACAAGCACACTGATTAATAAGCAATTTGTTTTTTCTGTTTCAGATGACCACAAGTGACGAAATCACGCCGGCCAGCCACTGTACCTCTTTTTTTTGCCGCTTGCTGCAGTGAACAAAAATTGTATCAAAACATTAAACAAAAAAAAAAAATTTTTTGTACACCCTCTGATACCTTTAATAACATATCAGAAAATCAAACCGATTGAGTTTTATTTTCCCTTCTAAAAAATGTCCCAAACATGGCCTCAAAAAACGTGTAAGTTACCAGACTACTACCTTAAACAGCTGACGCACGTTTCGTGTTTTGTTTCACTGTCAAACATCTTCAGTTTGGTTCATAATTTCGCCACGAATCGTTTTACAAACGAACAACGCTTGCAAATCATTGAATTTTGTTATAAAAATGCGTGTTCTGTAAAGAAAGTTTATTGCGCGCTTCTTCCATTTTATGGTCAGTTTAATCGACCCACTGAAGCGGCTATTCGAGCTATTGTGACTAAATTTAGAACCAAATTTACATTATTGGACATCAAACCACCAACACGCTTACGAAGAGTGCGAACTGAAGGAAATATCGCAGCTGTATCGGCCAGTGTTAATGATGACCATCAATTATCGATTCGTCGCCGTTCGCAGCAATTGGGCCTCTGTTACTCAACAACGTGGAGAATTTTGCGAAAGGACTTATGTAGGTGTGAAGCTTTTCAAAATACAGCTGGTGCAAGAATTGAAGCCGAACGGCCTACCGCAACGCAGAGTTTTCGGTGAATAGGCTCTTGGAAAGTTGGCCGAAGATCCACTTTTTATCGAAAAATTGTGTTCAGCGACGAAGCTCATTTTTGGATCAATGAGTACGTAAATAAGCAGAATTGTCGATTTTGGAGTGAAGATCAGCCAGACGAATTGCAAGAGCTACCAATGTGTCCAGAAAAGGTCACAGTTTGGTGCGGCTTATGGGCTGGAGGTATCATTGGACCGTACTTCTTCAAAGATGCTGCCACACGTAACGTAACTGTGAATGGGGAGCGCTACCATGAAATGATATCCAACTTTTTTTTGCGCAAAATGCAAGAGCTTGACTTGCAAGACGGTGCCACATCACACACAGCACGTGTAGCAATGGACTTGTTGAGAGGCGAGTTCGGTGAACATTTTATTTCACGCCCAAGATTTTTTTTATTTCTTTTTAAATGGAATGTTTGACTTCAGATTTGTAATCAGCGACACTAACACTGCACTTTTCATTATATCTTATTTTGGGTGTAGATAAGTTCCTATGTTCATTTTTTTCTCTACCCCCGTAGACATAAGTACACCCCCTACTCTAAGGGTGCATGCGAACAATTTGGGTTTGGGCTTATTTCAAAGAGCAAAGTTCAACCTTCAATTACTGATAATAACGAAGATCGTAGCACGTCAGGGTTCTGCTCCACAATTTTTGAAAAATGGCCAAATACGCTATTTTTAGGGGTTTCAACCCCCTTTTTCTCGAAAACCTGACGTGATGAAAAATTTTGGAACTCGGGTTCGTGCTTAGCGCGAAAATTCCCTTCGGGATCACTAGGTCCCATCTTATTCGTAAAACCGATGCAGGGCAGTGTAATTGTTAGACGACACTTTTTTTTATGTCATCTTTGACATTTGACGAGTCGACAGATGTGCAACTTTGCACCATAGAACGTCGCGTGAAAACTATTGAAACTTATTAGGAAAATTGTCGAGCTTTAAGAACGGTGTATTGGAAAATTCATAATTTTTTTGGGGCAAACAATCGTCCGAATCAGTCGTCAATTCAAGTATTGGCGAAAAAATTTAAAGAAAATGGTTCTGCCGGGGATAGAAAAAAGACTCTCAGACCAAAATTTGAACGTTCTGTTGAGAATATTGCTGCTATAGCGCAAAAGTATTGCCGAACAACCTTCAATATCGATATGCGATATCTCGACATTCTCAACAATTAGGAGTTTATGACTACTGGCTATAGATTTTTGGCGCATTTCATTTTCATGGTGGACATATAAATTATCAGTTTTTTTACATATAATTGTTAAAAGCATCTACATTTTTACATGTTTCACTTGCCTCTTTATATGCCTCTTTATATTAGACCGAGTAGAACGTTTTGAGCATTTATTAGCTCTTTTTCTCATTTTTTCTCATTTCTTCCACGATAGTTCAAGTGTCGTCTTTTTTCATCAATAATTATTGTCTATTTTGATGGCAATTTCAGATTCCGCGATTGAAGTGAACGGTACTTTTCCGGCTCTTTCTCGCAAGCGTTTTTTGAGGCTAGTTTTTTAACAACCAGAAAACGTTTGCAAATGCTAGAAAATGTGATAATCGCTGCATGCCTATACTGAACTATACACCGAATGCAATGGAACGCAACCCATTAGAGCAGTTCAAGTTTCTGGCGCGATGTTTGGAGAAATCTTCGGCCTAACGTTGTTTTGTCTGAGCACAGAACTTTTCCGACTTTCCAGCCTTGGACGATTGAAGGATTAAATGAGTTAACGTGTGGCTTCAATATGGAAGGAAAAGATGGTTACAATTAGTAGAAATGTAAATGTTTTAATGGTCATTTCCAATAAACGAATAATATTCTGTTATTGTACTCAAATGTAAGCAGAATCCACATTTCGTAGAAGTAATGTAGGTTGACAACTATTGGCCTCCAAAACCGCCTCCAGTATGTTTTCAATCGGTTCCGTAGACTGCGTTCTCTCTTCTTCTCCTAAAATTTAACAATGTGCGACAGTCATTTCTTTCTCGTGCTAACCGGCGCCACTTGGACACACCAAGGGAAACCAAGTTCTTATCCACCTGATCTTTCAAACGCAGAGATATTATCCGTTGGAGTTCAGGGCTGATATTGTGTGCTTTACACTGGTAAAAAAGGCAGTACACTCGGCATTATAAGAAGTTGAGATTTATGGAACACAATTTTTGCTATGACTACTCAGCAGCAGTTCAGTTTTTTGTTAGACAAGAAGTAATAAGAGACCACTTTGGTTCACTAAGTAAAGTACACAGCTGTTGAGTTTATAAGTATTTTGGTGTACAATTTATCTTTTTGGCGAAGAGGTGAAGCGTTGGAGTAATGACTTTTAAACTCATATCAGCACTTTAGCAGTAACACATAAGATTTTGAACAGCACTACTCAAAGGCAAAATGGAAGGTGTATAAGAGTATGAGAATAAGACTCGTACCCCATTTTCTTTCGAAATACGCTCTACCTAGTTTTGAAAGTGAATGATTTGGCGACAGTAGATTTTAATATACTTTATTTGTATTCGCTCTTTACCTCCTCTTCAATTTGTTTTCCAATTTATCGCGATTTATCCAACAAAACAGACTAATTTAAATTCACCTCACGCTGAGATAAGATAAATTTTATTTTTTTTTTCCAAACAAATTTTGCACATCATCAATTCAATTAACTGCCGACGACAATATTGTTGTCACACACAACGTACCAATGCAATAACAACACGCTGCAATGATGGCGTCAAGGCGTACAGTGCAACATCATTTGCATTTGTTAGAGTATTAAGTAGGATGTGATGTTTCGAATGCAACATGCAACGTGCAACAGCAAAGCAAAAATTCACAAGCGTAAAAAAATATTTCTACTAACTAAAAGGCAGCAAGAAATTGGCACTCCAAGATTGAAATAAATGAAAGAAGAAAAGCGCAAAAATGAGCAACAACAACAACAGCAGCGACAACATCAGCAAAACACCGTTGTGTCGATGAAAAGTTGCAAGTTCTACGCTGCAACTGCCAATTTCCAAAGACAAATTGATTTATGTGCAGGACGATAGTTCGACGATGACGTTGAGTACCGAATGCCAGCCTGGCAGCAGCAGCAGAGAGCTTCAAGATTCATTGCTGTTGAATTGACAGTGAATTGAAGTGAATGAAAAGAATTTTTTTCAAGTAGAAATAAGGAAATCACGACGACAGACATGAAACAGATATTAGTGAAGGTGAACGAAGTAGAATAAATACAAAAACAAAAAAAAAATGCAGCGTGGAAGTGGGCAGTCAATGATGAGTGAGCAGACAGCGCCTGATAGTGCGTGGCTCGTTGGCGCTGAAGAAAATGAGGCGACAAAATGTGCGCAGAAAATGCAATTTAAGGCAATGAGCCATTCTTATTTCATTCTATTCACAACACCAATAGGATTAAAAGCTAGATTTTTGCGAGAGATAAAACACAATGCAGCTGGCAGCTCTCTCTCACAGCGCGCCCAATGTACTGTGGAAAATTGTGAAGAAGCTAAGAAAAATTATGTCAAAATTTATTTAGGTACAAATAAGCACTGAGGAATAATAATCGCAAAAATTGCTGATAAAATGCCCTGTAAAGGTGTAAAGGGTGAAGAGAGGAGCGTGTCATGCGACAGGAAGACTGGTGAATTAGGCTTAAAATGGTTTTAAAATACAATTTAGGTAAAGACATAAACAACTTACATTTTAATATATATAAATTGAAATTGAATTTATAATTGAAATTTCAACTAGGATATATTTTCATGCATATTTGCAGAAAATCATATCTGATGAGGTCCTTTCCCGCTACAATTCTTGTAGATTATCCTCTTTTGTGTGCTCTTTTTCAAAATTATTAAGTTAAATAGTACGCAAAGTTGATTATGCGTAAGAGGCTTAAAATCTCTTTTTTTCAATAAACAGCAATTTCGTTAAAATATTTAAATTGTTTGAGTAAGTTTAGTTGAAAAACATACTAATAAACTTAAGTTCATTCTCTATTTTTTTAATAACACACTTGTTTCCTATGACCAATGGTTGCGAGATAAAAGATCTTGAAAAAAGGGGACTCAAATTTCGCAGAACCGTTGACACCCTTCAAATTCACCCAAAAACAACAACAGTTATTAAGTATCTACAAAATCAGAATTTCAAAAATTCCCGAACAGATGAAGCGCCTCGTAAAACTTCCACGAAAGCCTAGTACTAGAGCGCGAATCACGATTATTCGGCCAACTGTCCATACGGCATAAGCCCGTTGAGAATTGCAGGTGAGTTGTGACTTACACGCATCAAAGTAAAAATATTCTAATGCTGGAAGCTATTTTTTCTCTCTCTCACTCTCTTTGATCCCCTTCTCCCCATTCAATTCTCTCTCTCTTTGATAAAGCTACATATTTATTTGACCAAGCAATAGCCGACCTGAAAAAGCTACGAGTTAGGAGCTGGAGATCTGTTGCTATGAACCGTGCTGATTGGAAGAGGTTTGTGGAAGAAGCTAAAGCTTACCCTGTAAGCTATTATCGCTGCCTGATGATGATGATGATTTATTTAATAAAAGTGAATAATATCAAATATTTTTTCTCTTTCTATCTTTCTTCAAATCGCAAAGTTATAAACAAACCATATATTTCAACAAAATGCTACCATATAAGAAAAACCAGAGGGATCGCACTGATGGTTGAGGACTTCGTTAAAGGTTGCGGACCTCGTAAGACATATAATGGTTGACAGGTGTCTGGGGGGATTTGTCAAAAGCTTCTATTATCTCGGCTGCACTATCTCGGCAGACGGCGCAGCAGATGACGATGTTAACTGCAGGCTAAACAAAGCAAGGGCGGCGTACAGTATGAACAAGTTCGCAAATCTCCAGGCAATCTAAGCTGTGAATATTCAGTTCATGTGTGAAGTCAGTATTATTGCACGGAAATGAAATATGACTGGTCTCTAATACCATCTCACAGAGGCTACAACCTTTCGTCGACAAATGTCTCCAACACTACCAGCAACGACGCGCTTTGGAGATCAATGAATGAGGAGCCTATCCTATGGCAAATAAAACACAGAAAGTGACGATGGACAGGTCACTCGCTTAGAAAACTACAAAATAGCATCACGAGATTGAAACTGGACTGGATCGCGCAAGAGAGCAGAAGTCGCGGTAGGCCAACGAATTCTTGTAGAAGGTCGATGTTGCGCGAACTAGCAGATGTCGAAATCACATAGGACGCACAGTGCGGCCGATTCCCGAAAAGCTGGTCAAAACTCAAAAAATTAAGTAATTGATTCAAAATTTCTTACTCGGGGGTTGTCGGGGTCGCTGATTACGAATTTGATCTTAAAATTTTGGAAATCCACCCCCTTCCAGCCCTATTGGCCACCCCCTCACGTGAAATAGCGTATATTCAAGAACATAATCAAGATGCATGTAAATTTATATATTTTCGGGGTCGCAAGGTACCAAGTGGTAGCAGCTGAATCTTGTTTTATTCAGTAACCATTACTTTTTTGAGTAACCTTTAATAGGTTTCAAAGCAGCATATGACGGCGTTGTATTACGATACAGTTTGAAAACTCAAATTTTATAAAAAAAATTCCAAAAAATGTATCGTATTGCTGCAGCTAAAAATTTTGTGTCGAGGTATTGATATGTACTAAAGATTTCTCGTATTTTACTAACCATCCGAAGATGATTCCATTTGGTTTTGTTCAATTTACTCCATTACAAAATCTTTCAAATGTGTACAACTTTCACTATTCATCGACAGTAATACGATGCTCAAACGAAGGCCACGTTGCGACTGAAAATACTGAGGATACTTAGGGTACAGGACGTTGCTATGTACAGTTTTCACTACTCAAGGCATTACTGTAGCCAACCCAAAAACAAAAAAACTCTATCTAGAAACTTTTTTTTTCGACTTTTGGCCAGCTTTTTGGGAATCGGCCGCACTGTGGGACGGCGCAAAAACAACAGTTCAGAAACGTGTACGAAGGACGAGTCTTGCCGAGGTCATATGCTGCCGAGGGGAGTGAAAAAGGAAAAAAAAGTAATAACAAGTATTGACAATTTTATTCCATAAAAAGTACAAGACGACATTTTTTTAAATGAGAGGAAACCGTAGGAACACGAAAACATGGACGATCGATAAATATACATAGATTTATGCCCATGAAACTATTAATACATCAAATAGTTGAAAGAAAGTGTGGCTTACATAATTCAACCTCAATTACCTTGACCTTAAACCTGAATTATACCTCATTACTAAATCAATCTATAATTGGACTATATACTTGTCTATTTTTTAATGTCCTCTCTGTAAGACTTCTAATACAGCGCTAGTGTGTTGGACTCAACCTTCATACAAATTGGTCCCCAATGAGGTTAAATACATAAATTGAGCAAACGCGCAACAAGATACATAGTAAAAAGCAACAATAACAACCAGCACATTGGTTGGTGCCACACGAAGTTACGCCATGACTTCCGCTTTTCGCGCGACAAACGATGAATAAGCGAGCTGAGTTGTAATCGAATGTTTTTCCGAGCGCTCTGGCATGTGGCAAACAACAAACTGCTTAACTTGTCCAGTAAAAACTACTTTTAGCCATACAAACTGACTGCTGTTTTGTCATTGTCCAGCGCTATTATCTGTGGCACGGTGTGGCGCCATGTGACTTTGCGCTGCAGCATCACCAGCAGCTTCTTTATCATTCGTTGACTTTGACAACTTTTTGACTTATAATCATGTTGCTGCTGCTTCTGTTCTTGGTGCACTCGCTGTTGTTGGTGTTGATGGTATTGGGCGTAAACTGTACACTTTATGGTTCTGCGCTAACAGTCAAAGCTGTTGCTTTTGGGTTGCAGCTGTAAAAATGCAATCAACTCTCATTTAGCAGCATCATTTGTCAGACTTCAACTGTTTTTTTATTGAGGCAAGGTGTCACCACTGGCGCGCCATAGCTTTGCGAGCTGTATCCACCAAGTTGAAGGAGGTTGAAAAGTGTGCTTTAGAAAAGTTAGAAGATGTAGTTTTTGAGTAAGTTTTAGTTCGAGTAGAATGAGAAAGAAGAGTATAAAGAAAATTAGTGCGTAAAAACTACTGCAAATGAAGGGCCTAATATTTTCGAAACTTTGAAGGCAAAACTTAATGTTGAATATTGCTTGACAAACTGAGAGGTCAACGTTTTTCGACACCTGAGGAAGCGGTTGCGGCATTCAGAATGCATGTTTTGGAGGTACCTCATACGGGGCGCGTCCTTAAAGTGTTTTTCATTTATGAATTCAATCCCCATTCTCTAATTCATGTAAGCCTGTTTCCTTCGAAAACAACTGCAGAAAACATTTTTAATTTTATCTTAAGGGAGCACATAAATACCGAGCGAACTTTTAAGGCTAACAAAGTCTCAGCGCTCGAATTTTGCGTGTGTCCTTTCCGAACACTGTTCATTGGGCATCCACACGATACAGCAATTCGATTCCATTTTTCTTTTTGACACTCACTTTTTCGCTACAACTTTGGATATAGCAGATGCAGATATTATCCACCTCATGAATTTCGACACTAGAGATGTTTTCTAAAACGCTTTCCACCGTTAGAATTTGAGTCTCTATAAACTTAAAGATGTGCTGCTTCATTCAACCGCTCTGCTTCTTCTTGTTTGGCGCGATAACCGCTTAAGCGATTTTGGTCGATTTTAATAAAGCGCGCCAGCCGTTTTTTCTCGTGCTAACCGGCGGCACACACCAATTGAAGGCAAATCATTCTCCACTGTTCTTCCAAACGCAAATGAGGTCTTCCATTTCCTCTGCTCCATCAGCTTGTATCGTATCGAATACATTCAGAGCCGGCGCTTTTGTATCCACTTGGACGACATGACAAAGCCAACGAAGCTGGTGGATCTTTATTCTATGTCTATAGAATGTCGATGTCGTCGTAATGACAGATCGTACATCTTAAATACGCTTCCTCTCTCTCAAATACTTTTTTTGTCTCGATGGAAGTTGTAAATTTAAACCTATTTATTCCTTCCTCCCACTTCGTGTTGCAATCTACTTTATGCCAAACATTTAATAACTTCTAAGTCATCGCTATAAAAAACAGGACATTTTTTGAAATTTAGTATGGTATTATTGTCAAGACTCGAGGTGTTATCGGTAACTAGTGCCAAAGAGTAAAAATGTCTTCATGTTTTTAAAATGTGTATTTTAGATTTGGGTTAAACGAACTTGAGAAGGGTATACGTTAGTCAACGCTTAGTGTTTCAGAAATCGGCGGCCTGCTTTTGTTTTAAACAAAGTCATTAATTTCTCTTTGGTTCCCAGTATTACTGTATACTTTTTCCAACTGAACTTCTGGTTTGAACCTCTTGATTGCTCGCATGTTCTGGGCGTCTTATACAGGGTGGGCCATGAAAAATTTGTTTTTTGAATCGGCTATAAAAAAAACTAATCAATATTTTTTCAAACTTTTTTTTTATTTTGAAGATTGAACATTGTCATTTATGAATGGGAAATAATATCGTTCAAATGACTGCCACGACTGGCTTTACAGTAGGCCATTCGATCAACCCAATTTTTAAGCACATTTTCGATTATTTGGACTCCAATTTCATGAATGGCAACTTCGATTTCGTGTTTTAAAGCATCAATCGTCGCTGGATGGTTCCCGTAGCATTTGTCCTTAACGACTCCCCACAAAAAATAGTCCAACGGGCTTAAATCACAGCTCAGAGGCGGCCAATTGATATCGGAATTTCGGCTGATTTTTCGGTTTTCAAAAACGGTAGCCAAAAGTTCGAGTGTAACTTTGGCAGTGTGACAAGTTGCACCGTCCTGTTGAAACCATATGTCGTCCATGTCATCCTCTTCAATTTTTGGAAACAACTCGTTGAGCATGTCACGGTAACGCTCGCCATTTACTGTAACCGCGGCTCCTCGCTCATTTTCGAAAAAAAAATGGCCCGATGATGCCGCCAGACCAAAAACCGCACCAAACAGTGACTCGTTGTGGATGCATTTGCTTCTCTACAGTAACGTGTGGATTTTCTGAGCCCCAAATCTGACAATTTTGCTTATTGACGTAACCACCCATGTGAAAATAAGAAAAGAAGAAGAAGACTCACCACTTTGGAAATAGGTTTTGAATATTTCCCAATTTTGTTCAAGCGTATAGCGTGCCATCTCGTAAATGTCAAAGGTTTAAGTAAATTATGAACACATTTGAAATTGGCAAATTGTTGCAGAGATTGTTCTTGAGGTCCATATGGAAAATATGAAGCGAAGACACTGTGAGCCTTAATAAATGGCAGCACTAATACGACTTCTATAAATATCCCAACTTCAGCGCCACCTAGTAGTGGGTCAAAAGAAACTAGGATGCGGTTTTCTCAAACATATTTTTTTCAAGTAACCAATCCACATGGTACTCTAGGTGTTCTTTTCTGCTTCTCTCTTCATTCCTGTGCACATATTTCATTTCGTGTTCAGGTGAACTCTTGTATCCCCGTGGGGAGCAACCATTTAACCTAACTTAGCCTAGGTAATTAACTTATATTCTAAATATAATGCAATTCGCCTTTCCAGAATATTTCTCGCACGACGTCATCTAGTGGACAAAAACATTTTTTAAGGACTTAATATACATAAATAAACAATCTATAAGGATTTGGATAGCAGCGACATTTAGAAGATCCACCGAAACTTACGCGCTTTCGCAGGCACGCTGAAAACAACTTGCCAAGACTGCATGGCAATCAAATAAACTATTTACGAATATACATTTAAACCACATAAAAACTTTCACTTCTCTTCATCTTCTAAAATATACCCCCAAAATACGTATGTAAGCGAATAACTACGCATAAAGTGCCACGATTTGTACGCGATTTTTTGCATGTTGAAGCTTACATCTCATAGAAGGTTTTGCTAGGCATGAATTCTATGAATTTACAAAAGTGGCGCTCTATTTGTTGCCTATAAAAGCTTGATATGCTTACTATCATTTTGCATCAATCAAATTATCAACTATTTACTATTACGAGTAAAATTTTGAAAGCAAAATAAAAAAGAAATTCCAAAAATTGCTCTTCGTATTTGTTCTTCTTCTTTTTCTTATTTTATTAGGAAATTTTTCCTGCTATTTACAAAAATACATTCTTCTTCTTAATTGACGCGATAACCGCTTACGCGATTTTGGCCGAGTTTAACAAAGCGCGCCAGTTGTTTCTTTCTCGTGCTAACCGCCAACATCAGGTTAAAGAAGTCACACGACAGCTAGTCACCCTATCTGAAACCTCGTTTGATATCAAACGGCTCGGAGAGGTCCTTCCCAATTCTGACGGCGCTGCTGGTGTTGAGCAACGTCATCATGCATAGGCGTATTAGTTTTGCGGGGATGTCAATACAAAAATACATTATGTATGAGTATTTAAACTATAAGATATGATGTTAGTAAAAAATGGATAATGTTGCTCTGTTTTCTGTTAGGTAAAATCATCTTCCGAGCTCGTTATCCAGCATTCGTTCCATTTTCTGGGTGGTCGTCGTTGTGGCGTTGTAACTAACCTTGTGGCTTTCATAACTACTTGATTTCGCCATTCTTTTCTCTTTTTTCTAGTGAATTTGTGTTGCTTACTACTCTTTCCTATATAAGTGCTTTTGCCAGGCAGGAGTATTTGTCAGTTTATTTATATGTGGATTCTTCTGTCGCTCAATCACAGTGATTTTCCTCAGTTCCTGAGCGCAATCTCATCCTCACTTTTCTCTTCAAAATTGTTTATTATGCACATCCTTCTAATTCTTTAATTAATAATTTTCCAACTATTTTAAGGCGTAAATCTTTCTCAGTAAGCGCGCGCAGTATTTCCGTTAATTGCCCGTTATGTAAGCTTCAATTTTCTACACATTTCGGCAAATAAACCTCCTTACCATTCGCCCGTCACTGGTTACTGTTCAACGCAAAGGTGAAAGTGCGCTTAAATTAGAGACCAAATGGTTGCTCACCTCACTTTCTCCAATATTCTCTATACCAATACATATACACACATACACATACATGTACAGTGCAAACTTTGTTGTTCCTTGTTTGCGCCATCTTTTCACCATCTCTTTGTTTTATTTTCATTCTTTTGCATCCTCGTTACCGTTGTTGCCAATTAATTAACGCGTCTTAGACGCAGCTGACATTTACTACCATCATTTAGTAAATTGTGCACTAATTTATCACACATCTGACCCATAGAAGAGAGCAGCGCAGCAGTGAAAGCGCCACACTTCAGCGCTCACTCTTTTTCGATGAAGGTAGAAGACCGCAACCGACCGCAATTTGACTGCCACAGCAGAAGGTGTAAAGGCAAATTAATCATAATAACTGGAAAACCGAAAAAAGGACGTACCCAACAACAAACCAAAGTCAAAATGAAAGTTTTCGAGTTGTTTGGTGAGTGCGAAGCAAGTAAACAGACAGCAAAGTGTAAATGCGGGCACGGACAGGCGCTGAGATGGATTTATGTATGCATGTATGTGTGTGTGTGTATGTGTATGCGTGTTTTGTGGTGGCGAGTGAGACCTTACATTGAAGAAAATGATCCAATTAAGGTAAAGCAAACAAATGCAAACAAGCACAGGTGAATCTAAGTGTAGCACTGTGCACATTTTTAGCTGAGTACGCTGGGGCTGCAGCCGGCGTCGTCGAGAGCGACAAGTACCTCCTTAAAGGCAGCAAAGGCGAGATGTTGATAAGGGTGTCACCAGCAAAGGCGCCTACAATTTGTGTGCGAAAACTCAAGCGAGCCGACAAGGTACACGAAAGAAGTGAAATAAAAGGGGGACAAAAAATATACAAAAGTGCAAGTGTGTGGCGTGGTGGCGGGTTGGTTAGGTGCTCAAACTGACAGCATCAGGTGTGGCAAGTTAACGAACAGTAAATTGTTGTCAGACTCAAGAGTTGAGCCGAGCTGAGACAGGCAGCAGGCGGTATACCTCTTCGAAAATTAGGCCAAAATTAAATGCGAAAGTGTGGAAATAAATTAATGTTGCAAAAAGAGGAAAGCTCGTTGATTAGACGGCACAGAGGCGAATGTAAATAAAAAAAATATATAAGAATTTCAGTCGGCTAGAGGACAGATATTGAGTAACAGTAAAGCCAAAAAAAGCTAATTTATGCTCGGACAACTCTAATACATTCATATTTGGTTATCATATTGGGATAATATTATCGTAAGAGTAATAACAATAATAAAAAAAATACTTATTATTCATGAAGATATCTTTTTGTGATCTTAAATGATTGTCTGAGTCAGGTATATTTCATTAAATATTCACTAATTAATCCAAATGCCTACTGATAACGTAAACAGCTGCCATTACTAATTGCAGGAAAGGGACAAAAAGAAATTATTTAAGCCGAATGGTGTCGATTTTGTGACTAAAGATATCATTAAAGAGTTGGCCCGCTGTACAGATGAAAAAATAAAAGTATTTTGGAATTTTTTCAATGGGAATATAAAATAATATAAATTAGATTTTTTTGAGAAAATTCATAAACTATAAGAATTATTTTTTTAGTAATAGAATAAATTTAATAATAACAATTAAATATCAAAAATATATATTAATATAATATCATAAAATCGGACTAAACGGGGAAAAATGAATTCCTTTCTATTGCAAATTGAGATAGCTATAAGAGTAAAGCAGCTTTTTTGTTGGAAATCTGGCTACTCTCAGAAGTATGTTTGTTCTTTTCCCCTTTCAACAGTCACAGTTCATAGTTTTTGTATCATTTAGCATCGTTTTTTGAATGCTCCGTTCAACTTATACAATATGGATTCTCCCATTCTTGAATAAACCAAAAAAACTGGCAAAATTATGTATTTTTATTTATTTTCCGGGCTTAGGTGTAAAATTAACGTATTTAATAAAGGTTTCAAGGGCCGGTGTTGATTTTGAATAAAATAAAATTTTTTTAGGAAATTATTGTCATTTCTCTTTATTATGATAATATTGGTATGGTCAATTACGTATGGAACAAAATATCGGCCAAGTGGCCGATATGGCCTCGGCGGCACACCTCCATCCTCTGGTCCAAATTTTCGATGACGCTGAGGCATAATTGAGGTTCTATGCCATTAATGTGCCGAATTATCTCATCCTTTAGCTCTTGAATTGTTGCTGGCTTATGGACGTACACCTTTTCTTTCAAATAACCACAAAGAAAGAAGTCCGACGGTGTCAAATCACATGATCTTGGCGGTCAATTGACATTGCCGCCACGTAAGATTATTCGGCCATAAAATTTTTCGCGCAAAAGAGCCATTGTTTCGTTAGCTGTGTGACAAGTGACACCGTCCTGTTGAAACCACATATCGTCCACATCCATGTCTTCCAATTCGGGCCATAAAAAGTTCGCTATCATGTCATGATAGCGAACACTATTCACAGTAACTGCCTGACCGGCCTCATTGTGGAAAAAGTACGGCCCAATGATGCCGCCGGCCCATAAACCGCACCAAACAGTCACTCTTTGTGGGTGCATTGGTTTTTCGGCAATCACTCTTGGATTATCATTCGCCCAAATGCGGCAATTCTGCTTATTGAC
Organism: Anastrepha ludens; assembly: GCF_028408465.1. Classification (NCBI taxonomy): domain Eukaryota; kingdom Metazoa; phylum Arthropoda; class Insecta; order Diptera; family Tephritidae; genus Anastrepha; species Anastrepha ludens. Next base: position 110,669,752 of record NC_071500.1, on the reverse strand, counting down.
GAATCCACTGAGGTATAAATGTGCCTGATTACTGAAGATGATTTTCTTCGAAAATTGGTCACTCACTGTTGCCATTTCCTGCCACCATTTTGACCATTGACGGCGCTTGAAATGATCAAGAGGCTTTATTGAGTCAATTGCACCTTGTAAGCGTGTAAATGCAAGTCTTTATGCATATTTTCATCAACGACGAGCGTGAGAGGTGCAATTGTTGGGCACGACGACGAGTTGAGGTGGACGGCTCTTCAACCGTACTATCGCGAACAGCAGCAATATTTTCTGCAGTACGAGCTGTACGAGCATGCACTGGTGTTTTCACATCTCCTACAGACCCGGTTTGCTCAAACTTTTGCACAATTTTTCCGATTGTACGCACATTTGGACGATCAAATTGACGGAAAAAATCACGAAGTGCGCGAAATGTATTTTGATTTGAACGCCCGTTTTCATAATAAGCCTGAATAACTTTAACGCGTTGCTTGATTGTGTATCTTTCCATGGTTCAAATTGAGTTAGTCTGAGATTGAAAAAGTTTAAATGAAATGTAGAAAGGGTTTAACGTTTAAGTGCGATTTCCGTTCAACATCGGCCCTTAAAATTTAACTACCATTTATAAATGATAATATAGAAAACGCGCGTCTTCCTAATGAAAAATGTCAAAAATTTATGTAAGGTACCGCAAGGTACCGTCACTACCGATATCTAGGCATCTCCTTTGAAATAGCCTTTATGACGATTTGAATAGGAATGGCGTATTTTTATAAAGAAAAGTTTACAATTTTCCAAAACCAAAAAGGACAAATCGCCCGATAATAGTTTATAAAAAAAAAATTTATGAATCGGATGTTTTTTGGCTGTATGAAAACTATTGATGTTGATAACTATGGCTTGACAGTTGAGAATGGCAAACTGTGTTGACGTTCCTGTTCAGTAAAGTTTTGGCCAGTCATCATGAATTGTTTAATGCCAGAAAAACGCTTCCAAATTGTGAAAATTCATTTAAAAAAAAAAATTAATTCGTTCTAAGTTCACCACACATAACGCCACTCTTTACACTAAACCACATTTTACACGCTGGCGGCATCATCGACCCTTTTTTCTTTTGAAATGAGGAAGGAGCTGAGCCGTGTTAGGGAATGACACATGTATACCTATGAAATGAGACTTATCAATTTCAAACGTTTATTAACAAAAAGTGGTTACAAATTTAATCTTCGAAATAATAGCCATCGCTAGTGACACATTTTTCCCATCACTCAGGCAATTTGTGGATGCAGCGTTAAAAAATTAGCCGTCTTTGGCCGCAAACCAATCATCGAGCCATTTTTTGGCTTCTTCGTGAGAATTGAAGCGCTGCTCGGAAAGTGCGTGGCCCATCGATGCACACAAATGATAATCGGAAGGCGCCAAGTCTGGTGAGCAAGTCGCATGCACCAGCGGTTCCGAATCGTACGTCTCCACCAATTTCCGGGTCGCTCTTGTTCGATGTGGCGGTGCATTGGCATCAAGAAAAATTACTTTGAGACGCCGATCGGCAAATTGTGGGCTTTTTCGGTGTATAGCGCTGTTCAAATCGGCCAATTGTCGTTGGTAGCTTGCACCGTCAACTGTTTCACCTGGTTTTAATAGCTCGTACCAAATCATACCACGCTGATCCCAGAAAACACACAGCATAGCCTTGCGACCGAAGCGGTTTGGTTTGGCCGTTGTTTTTGGCTTGTGACCGGGCGGACCATACGATCGTTTACGCTTGGATTTGGAGAAATACACCCATTTTTCATCACCCGTAACGATTCGATGCAAAAAAGACTTCCTTTTGAACCGAGAGAGCAGCATTTCTCAAGTGGTTTCACGATGTCGGCAAATTGTAGTTTGAATGCACGAAATTCGACATTTTCAAGAGCGACAAAAATGCATTGTTGTATGAAACGTAACAAACAATGAACTGAATATTGTTGACAGATGATAGACGAAAAAAACAAGACAATTGGGAAGGTTTAAAAATACTCCTAGCAACATCTATGGACTAATAGCTGAAAGTCTCACTTCATAGGTATATACCTGAGCTATTCTGACTGAATTTATCTCCAAAATTTGAGCAGCTAAACATCGACGCTATTTGGTTCCAAGTGAGCTTAAAAATAAAAAAAATATTTATGTTTTTTATTATTTTTTTAAGTTCTTAATCTTTCAAGAAACACCGATATATACACACACTTATGGTCAAAATAATAAATATATATATGTACAGTTTACTTTCTCCTTACAGACACCGCTTTTGGGCAGACACTTTCCATAAGTGGACACTTTTTTCAATCCCTTAGGTGTCCGCTTCAGAGAGTGTCCACTGTAGCGTAGTAGTTTGCACTACTTTCTTGTTGCTTAATTTTCATCAATTTTTTATTAATCCTATATATAATTTTTAGTATATATTCTACTTAAAAAATAATTATCATCTATGACGTCAAAGATTTTTCCCAGTATTCACCTTTCAAAGAGCAGCAGCTTTTGTTTATCTGCATCTCTGGGTAGCGCAGTTTTATAGCCAATTCAATTATAGTGCAAGAAAGTGAAAATTAGGAGTGTCTAAAAGTGAATTTATAGTTTCAAGTCGACCCCGAACAGCAAATAGTTTCTTGTGAATTGCTTTTTCGTAGCACAAAAAAACTCTGAGGTTTCCATTGGCTGCCTAGGTGCGACCGCTATTAGCTCAGATTAATATCGCATCTCAAAAGCTTGAATATTTTTCGAAGCTTCTTTGGTGCCCTTCAAGTTTTGGTGCCCTGAGGTGGCCGTCACAATTATCTCAAAGATAACCCAACAATGGCACATATGGCAGGTTTTTATCAGTGAAAATGTAGCATTGGTTTTGTCGGCATGCTAAAGTGAGCTTGAATATTAGTGGTAAGGAAAAGTTGTTGCCAATTTCATATCTGTTGTTGGCGCTTTACTTTCTCCCGTAATTTGCAATTTGCGGCAGTGAGCTTTACAATTTAGATCGACAGCGGCTCTATTATTATTTAGAGGCTTCAATAAGACACAATACTGCAGTTTTGTAATGGAACTTAATATATAATTTTACTTTATTTAAACTCATCGGACTTTGTAAGCAAGACTAAGGTCTTGAAAAGGCGATTCTATTTTTAGGAAGAATACATTTTTCTACTCTTATTCATATAAATGGTTAGGAGTAGTTAGAATTTTCAAAAAATTGGATTTTTTTGCATTTAAATCGCCTGCAGCGCGCTCTATAATCAACATTTTCATAAATAAAAAATTTTGTTACGTTCTTGAAGGATTCTGAAGTTTCTTCAGGATAAATCCTTGACAACCCGTCTTTTATTTGCTTCATAACTGCGTATAACCCCTTAAAGTAGAATACCTTAAAAATATTGTGTGAAAATTTGAAGTGAATCCGATAAATATTTTTCGAGTTATTCAACAAATAACAAAATGCGCTCGGGCGCTCCTGAGCGTTCGCAAAATTTTTCTCAAAACTATGTTTTTTGAACTGGTGATCACTGTAACTTAAAACCCGCTTGGTAGATTTCAAGGAAATTTATACTGTTTTTGAAAAACAAAAAAAAAAAAATCGTGCCTGATCGAGGCATTTTTTTTTCAAAAATTTATATCTTTTTCTCGAAAATCTGAAACATATTTCCTGTTAATTTTGAAAAAAAGCTTGGCTTAGGCACAATAATATTAATAAAACTAATTTCTCTTGTCCGCTTGACTTTAGATGAACCCCCAAGGACTTGTGATAATCACCGCAAGAGAGTTTTGGTGAAACAGGCTTCACACAAACAGCGATAACTTTTACAACTAATAATTTTTTTTAAAATTTTGCTCAAGTCAAGATGAAAGATGATAATTATATTAAGGGGTTAGGTGGGTTACAGAGGTTCAAAAAAAGGGTATTTTTACTATTTTTTTTTAATATATACAATCATATATTTTATTTAAACAATTCAGCATATCAAAGATACATATTTAAACAGTATTTTGAGAAAATTTTTTTTTAAAAATTCCGAAAACTCAGCCGTTGGTACCTCATCTCCCTTAACGTCTCACAAAAAAATGCTCTTGCCGTGGACAGCATAACTCATTATTGGTTCATCTAAAATCAAAAAACCAAAAATATTTCGTTAGTACATGGATAAATCTCGTTACTGGACGAAGGAACAAAAAATTTAATTTGAATTTTTGACAGACTTTGAACAAAAAAACACATTTTTTGGTCAAATTTTCGTCATGTGTTGGCTCGAAAAAATTAGTTGTAATAAAAAAAAAAAAAATCCTTCGTTCAATAACTTGATAATGTTTCAAAGATGTGTGCAAAATTTGAACAAAATCGCTTCATAACTTTTCGAAAAATCGTGTCCACGGACTTAAAAAATGGAGTTTTGAGATAAACACGTATACCTGCGAAACGCTGCACTGACATGGCCTGATGGGGGGAACTTCTGAAGGATCTATCTCGTAGAATTTTACTCGGATCAATTTGAAATTTTAGGAGAATATTTTAAACATATTATACTATTTAATACGACAAAAAAAAAATCGAATTTTTGAAATTTTCAAACCCACCTCACCCCTTAATTATATGTTTTTAGTTTTGTAAAATAAAGCAATTGACTAGCAAAAAAGAATTATTGAAAATCATCATTTTTTCGGGAGTCTGACTACCCCTTAAACTATAATATTCCAGCTAAGGCCAAGTTTTTCCAAAACCTTCAAAAACCTGCCAGAAATACCCCTTCAATTTTAAAAAACAATTCTGATAACGACAAGAAACACTTTTTCTCCACTCAATTTCTATTAATTTCAGTCTCTCTCCTCACCCAACGCCTTTGCTCTGCAACCGCACACTTGGCGTTAGCACTCGCCACCTCCTGTTGGAGTCTCAAAACCACAAGAGGCGCCCTCGTATCGATGCTAATACACTTTTGGTGCAAAAGTCAAACACTTCAACGCCGCATTGGCGCTGCGAAAGACCACCAATGTTCCATCAGCATACTTACACGCGCCATATATCGACCGACTTCAGTTACAGTTGCAACTTCAACGGCTACTTCAATAACAACTTCAATTTGAGTTTGTAGTTCTAGGCTGAATTTTCACCTCTAGTTAGAAACGCGAATCGTAGCGTAGAGGACGAACGCTTCCGGTATGCATAGCAAATGCAACAATACCCGCGCAAAATCACGCACACACACAAACATATCCATGCACTTACTCGCCCTTACATCACACAATTCGCGCGGCAATGCCTAAAGTGCAACGAAAAAAGATATCGGAGGCGAAATGAATGAATTTGGGGCATTGCTCCAGCAGCGTATGGTCAAAAATATGACTAACTTCCAGGCAGCAGTGAATTGCTCGCAATCATAGATTCCGCTACTCGGCGCTGCATAGGTTGGCAGGCATGACTGAGCAGCGCGCGAAACGGAATTGCAATTGTAACAGACCCACACACGCACACACATACTCGTATACGTATTGCATATATCAGACAGAAATGCCTCGCGAATCGCATACAAATTTTGCCATTGCTTTGCTTTCGTTTGCCGTCAGTTTGCTGCTACAGGAACTGACAGTTTCCACACTTCACCTAACTACGCCAATTGGTTGCCTAGTTTTAGGCGCTATCGTGTTAGTTGCCACATTTTCGGCAAAACACTTTAAATATGACCATGACCAATAAGTGCCAGTAGGCTCTTCCTGCAGTAGCTGGCTACTCATACTCATACTCTGCCTCGTCTAAGTGTTTCATTTCCTTTTTTTCTTTTTAGCGTCCGTTTTGTCTATGGTGTGAAGCATCGAAAATATCTGCGAGTCGCGGAAATTTGCGGCCGCGAGACAGTGTTTTTGTGTTGAATTAGTATTCGATTTATATTAGAAATATTGACTGAGCTACAAAAAGTATTTCTTTTAATGGGATTCCTGAGCTACAATTATTTTAACTAAAGTTTAATGAGTGGAAAAATAGTGAAAATGGGAAGCAGTGAATGGCCAGTTGCCGAAGGAACTGTGATCCAAAAAATATTAGATTTGATGTTAAAAATCATATTTCCGATTAAGAGCCAAGAATTACACAAATAATAAATACTGTACGACTTCAAATATATAGCACAGGCAACACAATGAACCCTAGAGGTCGAGTGAGACCTTTTTTCAGATTAGCCAGCACTAACCTAACCTTATTGATAAAAAACTCAATCGAACTCATTTTGCTAGCCCAATTTGAGGTAGGTTTTGCGCCATCAAGAAAACTTTGGAAATACTTGTAAAAATAATATTCGAATTGGGACCAATTCTTCACCATGCAGCGGTTGAGATAGAATCTCTCATTCAAGCCTTTGGAGCTTCTGACGTGGCGCTGAAGATGTATGTGACATGGAATTGTCTTGAGAAAGCAAAACAGCTCACCCATTCCATAGATTTGTAACTGAAGATTAGTGAGACAGCCGTTTGGAAATACGCACACAAGAAAAAGCTCGCATAGGGTCCACAGGAATAGGCGCAAAAGAACGATTTGGGCTGAAATGATGCGCGTGATTATTTGTTTAAATGCATTTGGGTCGACATATTTTCGCAGCGCGGGGTTAGTGGCGAAGAAGAATTTATTAACATATGTGAACAACAGAGTGATTCTCAAGCTCGGGTGATGTCCAATTACATTATTTCCACGATTTTTTCAACATTTTTGATGGTTGACCTACCAGAGCGTACGCCATAATCGACGTGCATATTACCAGAAAGGAATCTTTGGAATCACCGGCTTGCTGATGCATTTCGTACTGTATTGGGTGCTTAAAAAACTCAATTTTTTTTACCGCCTGCTCAAACTTTTCACTTTAGTCGCAATGGCACTAAAGAATGCATCGAATTTTCACCATTTCGAGCTCCATTTTGAGGCTGCAACACGCGCTAGCTGCATGAAGCACAAAACTGTCATAGAACTTTGAGACTTTAGCCTTCAGACGTAAAATCAACTTGAAAAAGGCGTATGGCGTGAGTGGAAGAAGAGTACATTTCCGGAGACATGGCGCACAAGTAACATCTAGCTGAAAAAGGTCAGTTCCATTGAATTCTCCTCACATTATGGACCATCACTGTGTTTAAGTATATCAGGCCATTAATTCCTTTTGAAGACATTTACTGCTTTCCCATAGCCACATCCTAAACACTGTGCCACACCAATGCCCACCATTTATGGCGGCCAGAAAAGTAGGTAGGATCAAAAATTTGCTAGCTGCCAACACTGCAACGCGGAAGTAAGCTTTCGAGGAAGAGCCAAAGCGAGCGTGCGCAGAGAAGGAAGAGATAGAGTGGCGCTGCAGGCGCAGGAAGCAGCCGCTATTACCGCACATAAATTCACCAATTGCTGCGTTTCGCACCCGCGCTGTTACTCCACATAGATACTCACACACACATACACACATAGCTGCAGCTGGCCGGCTAGTGGCCGTTAACGCTGGTGCTATGGCCAGAACGCGTCCTATTTCAAATTCTAGTTCTCTTTCGGATTGCCAGTCCGATGCCGTCTGCAGTGCTGCATTAGCTACGCTGTTCATTGTTGTTGGTACTTTTGTTGCCAAATACTGGTCATTAATATTGAAAAGGCGGCGCTTTTGCTACCATCCTGTTCATGTTCGTTTTTGTTTTTTTTTGTTTGTTGCTTCTTCTGCATGCACCACTCGTTAGTTGCTGGCAGGCTAGAAAATGTACGCCGCCGCACATAGCAGCGTGTTGCTGCTGCGTTTCCGGTGCGGCAAGTTTTGCCACATTTTGTTGTTATTGCTATTGCAAATTGTCTGCGCAATCAGTTGAAGTGCAGGCGAATGGCGGTGGTGAGTGAGGTGAGGCGGCTGGGGGGTGAATAAACAAACGACTCGCTGTTGGCAATGATTTTTGGTCAGTTTTCTGGTTGTTATTATTGCAACATGCAACACGCGGACGAGTATGTTGACGACGCTAAGCAACAATGCGGCAATATGGCAAATTGCAACATTCACGACCGCAAGGGGATCGGTCGCAGTATTTGGCCGGGCGCTTTGGCATTGTGGCATGAACGGAAGGGTGGTGTGAGAATGAAGGAGGCTGATTAGAAAGCTGTGGCGCGAAGGGAGAAATAAGCGCGTGTGAGTGAAATGTTGTTGTAGGCGCTGCATCCCAAGCGAGAAATTAGGAAATTGCATTTGGCGCTAGCAAAACGAGCCCTTTGCTGTTTTTGTAGCTTTTCGTTATTGTTTTTGTTTTTTAACTTCAGCTCGCGTTATATTTTTGCAGGTTTGTCTGTATGTGTGTGTATCTACACATATGTTTTGCAGCCAGGCGTAGGTGTATGTGTGTGTGTATGTGAAATATTAGCCTCTATTATAGCAGACGGAAGTCAAAACAGCCGCTACACGGCCGCCGCTGACCAGACCAACCCACTCAGACAGCTGGAAATTGGCAAAATGTAAATTTTGCATTCACTTAAAATTTATGGCATTTCACTTTTTCCACTCACTTCATTCGCTGCGCGCTTGTTATACTTGCATTCCTTGTCTCTCCTTTTTATGGTCAGCAGTAGCGCGCTCACGCCCATTTACATACTTAAAAATTCATAAGTGGCGAGTGAAGTTAACATTGGCATTGAGCTGGTGGATATGCCGCCGGTGTTGGGGGTACACACATATATATGCATTCAATATACGTAAGTACGTATATGTGTTTGGTTGGAAAATCGCTAATGGGATCTGTAACTACATCAACGTATGTTGCCTTGTGCTGTGAAATATCTCAAAATGCGCTAACGAGGTTATTTTGCTGAGAGGTATGAAATATTACTTAATTTGTTAACAAATTAAATATTAGCAGGATTAAGAGATTTCCAATTACATGTAATGAGTTTTTGGTACTCCGTTAGCCAGCTCACATTCACAGAAAGCGGTTGATTGCAAAATTACTCCCATGAGTCCAAATGCAATATAAAGGGTGGTTAAATTTCAAGGGCCGATGTTGAATGTGAACCACACCTAAACGTCAACGACACCGTTGGACTTCTTTCTTTGGGGTTATTTGAAAGAAAAGGTGTACGTCGATAAACCAGCAACAATTCAAGAGCTAAAGGACGAGATAATTCGGCACATTAACGGCATAGAACCTCAATTATGCCTCAGCGTCATCGAAAACTTGGACCATCGGATGGAGGTGTGCCGCCGAGGCTACGGCGGCCATTTGGCCAATATTTTGTTCTATACGTAATTGAGATATACTAATATTATCACAATAAAGAAAAATGACAAAAATTAAAAAAAAATTGTATTTTATTCAAAATCAACACCGGCCCTTAAAATTTAACCACCTTTTAGATGATGCCATATTTTGTTGCGATGTGGTTTTAGTTACTCCCAAGAACCAATTTTTAAATGCAAGCAAATAGTACTTTTTATTAGTAATACCCGACTAGCTTAAAGTATTGGCAATCTGAATGTATACTGGGTACGCTGATTTATAGCCAATCAATTTTAGTGAAAAAATGCTATTGTAAAAGGCTTAAAATATGCGTTGATCGACGTCCACTACGTGGTTCATCTTCAATGCATGCACGACCAAATTTACACTCTAAAAGACAGAGTTGAAAAAAAGTGCAGAGTTGAAAATAAAGTAGCAGATTCCTTTAATATTCGCAATATTTGCTCTTATCGATGTTTGCTCTAGTTTGAAGCTGTAGGTCCCTCCAATGGTGGAACAACATCAGGACTCACACCACAAATAGGAGGAAGAGCTCGGCCAAACACCCAAAAAGGGTGTACGCGCAAACTTTGTTCCGCCCTAGAGGCAATAAAAAAGCAGATTTTTGATTTTATTAAGTTAATTTTTTTATTAATCAAGTATTTCAATGAAGCTTTAATAGATTGCACTCTTCAGTTAAGCACCTTGTGATACACGACATTTTTTGTTTTATTATCAGGTGCAAGAACAAACAACGCAGATGGTTTTCCGACCCGTGAACATGCCACATATAATTGACCATGTGAGAAACATTGATTTTATAGATTCAGGCCACAAATTTTCAAGGATTGGCCTTGTGATTTGTTAATGGTCATGGCGAATGCAAGACGAATCGGAAATTAAAGTCTTTTAAACTCAAACGGAAGATCGGTTGGGATCATCGGGATCCTCGGAACAAGAACTTCTTCACCTTCGAATTCTCCGTTGAGTATCGTCGCGTAAATCACATTGTTCATCAATGTATTTACCACCAAACGCGTACCGTTACAAAGTTATGGTGGGCTTATGTTTCGAAGCATGATTACTACGGAGCCAACTTTTAGGCGTAAATTATGCGCCGGTAAGCCAGGCACATCCAAGGCGTTTAAAAATTCAATTGATGATTCTTTCGATGAGACAAAGTTACAGAAATTCTGAGGAAATAAAATCAATCCGCTCGATTCGTCGACAGGTACTCGACCATTAACGATAGTCAGTAATTGCTCAGAGAAATCTTCAGTAGATGTATCATTAAGTAATGCAACTCTGTTGTTGCCAGATGAAGTTTCTTTACTAGCGCCATAGATTCGATGATTTGATGCAAGCGTTTATTTCGTCAGCAGCCGTTGATCTTGGAATTACTGGCAGTGTTTGGCAGAAGTCGCCTGACAGTAAAATTATTGCGCCTCCAAAAAATGCAATCCGGGCGTTTCTCTGGAATGCGCCAAAATACTCGCAACCAACGTTCATTGGCCCAATGTAAACGCAAGATGCAAGAAGTAATCAGTGTTGCAATCACATCTAAACGCTACTCGATTCAAATCAGCACTTGATAATTCTCTTCTTGTGCGTCGAAAATTATCTACTTGTTGATCTCTGTTATTTACTCGACGATTTCACCGAGCCGTTTCACGGGCTGTCTTGCTTTGCTCTTGTGATTGAGAAGCACGAAGTCGAGCCATACTAACGCGGCGCTCTTCACAGGCAATTCCTTGTGCTTCTTCAGTCGATTCATTTATTCGCAATGTTTCGTATCCTTCTTGCATTACGGCTTTGTCGGGAAAGATTCGGTCGTCTTGGTCGCGGCGTTGATAATGATGATTCAAAGATAATACAAATTACTGTGATTATATATTGGTTATATATTTCTGACCAAATTTATATTATCAAATTTTTTACTTAACCATAGACAAAATTACGTTTAGTTGTCATTTGCGTTTTGTTATTCCATATCAGATGCGTTTTTGATATACCACATTTTATAGTGACTTCACGGAAACGCGTTCGAATGGGATAAAAAGTATCCTATGTTCGTCTCCTGGTTCTAAGCTACCTGTTCAAATGAGAGATGAAATGTTAAAACTGTGAATGAAGGCATGTGTTTTGTATCGCCACGATTTGCAACTAGCGGACGTGATTTAGCCGCACCATCAGGAGATCCGATAATATTGGAAAACCCAGTCGACATCATGATGACTTCAAAGTTTTTCTTCTTCCTTGTTCACTTCTCTCGGGAGCATAGGACCTCGACAAGACCCAGTTTTGCGTTGGTTTCGTTAATCTATTTTGATTTATGATAGGGTAGTTGATTGGCCTGCCGCTACCAGTCCTAAGTAGTGGGAATGCCCACCTGTAGTTGCTTAGGAACAACATCTTCTTACTGCTTTGAGCGCCATCTCTGTTTCACATTTTTCTGGCAGAAGGATTGCACAGATGGTTTAGGACTTCGCTAAATTTGGGGTGTCAGCGCTATTATTGCGGTTAGCCGCTTTCTCTTGCTGCAGCCACTTCAAAGTATGTGTAGGATAAGATTTCATCAGTAATCAGCGATGCTTGGATGCATTAAAGCATTACGTCATACTTTAACTGAAAAATTCGACTTTTTTAGTTTCAGATGATTCTACGAGGAATGCCGATTGGCACCGCAGAGCCCCTCTCGAAAAACATATCTCCAAAAAAACTCTGTCATGGGCTTATTTGTCAATATTTTATTATTAATATTTTTTAAAAACTTATTGAAAAGATGTACAATAACATGCAACTGATTTTATTAAAGTATCTTAAGCCATATTTCTGTAAAAAATTCAAAAAAAAAGTGTTTTTTTTAGCGCTAAACCCTACCACCCCCTTAAATGTTCTTCAAAGTTGAATAGCTCGCAAGCGGTTGAGCTCTTGGCATTATTTCAGTCATTAACCAGAAATTACCTAAGAAATAATATCCTAATGTAACTAAGATGACTGAAGTAGAGCCTCGTGCTCAACCGCCTCCTGACGATTTACTTAACGGCGGCCGCCGTAGCCGAATGAGTTGGTGGGTGACTACCATTCGGAAGTATGACGCTCGAATCACCGTGCATGAAACACCAAAGTGATAAAATTTTTTGTAATGGAGGACGTTTCTTCTAGTGTATTTCTGCTATGAAAATGCTCCTCATAAAAAAAGTACCTGGCGGTCGTAGTCGGCTTGAAACTGTAGGTCCCTTCATTTGGAGGAGGAGCTCGACCAAACACCCAAAAAAGGATGTAAGCGCCAGATATATATATATAATAATATCGAGAGGGCAACGGTAGGTAGTACCGGGGGATCGGTACTTTGATGGTAGGAGGTCTTGTTCAGGTTAAAGTGCAACACTGACGGAGTAAAGGCTTTCGATGCTTCCTCCTTGTTAAAAATAAAATTTTAAACTATGCATAAATTTTGATTCCTATGCTGGTTTAACTGAATTTTCTTAAAATGTTCATCACATTTTGGATGCCTTAATTCATCACATACAGACAGGAAAAGTCATCTTAGTTACATTAGGATATTATTTCTTAGGTAATTTCTGGTTAATGTCTGAAATAATGCCAAGAGCTCAACCGCTTGCGAGCTATTCAACTTTGAAGAACATTTAAGGGGGTGGTAGGGTTTAGCGCTAAAAAAAAACACTTTTTTTTTTGAATTTTTTACAGAAATATGGCTTAAGATACTTTAATAAAATCAGTTGCATGTTATTGCACATCTTTTCAATAAGTTTTTAAAAAATATTAATAATAAAATATTGACAAATAAGCCCATGACAGAGTTTTTTTGGAGATATGTTTTTCGAGAGGGGCTCTGCGGTGCCAATCGGCATTCGTCGTAGAATCATCTGAAACTAAAAAAGTCGAATTTTTCAGTTAAAGTATGACGTAATGCTCCCCCCCCCCATTAATAAATTTTTTTTTTTTTCATTTTTGTAGTTTTGGTGGCAAAAAAACGTAAAACGAGCATTTTTGGCGAAAAATTTCGTCATATTTGTAAGTGAAAAACAACCTTCAAAAAAAAAAACAAACAGTGGGGGGGGGGGGGGGGGGCAGGTATTTTTGATTTAGAAAACGTGTGCCAAATTTGAAAAGAATCGGTTGAATAGTTTCGGAGTTGTGATTGGCACCGACTTTTAAGAAGTCGTTTCGGGAAAAACGCGTTTGAAAAAATGACTCTGACTACCTCCGCATTCGAGGTAGAGTGCCTACAAAGGCTATAACTTTGAGAGTTCTGCTCCGATCCACTTAAAATTTTGACACAACATTCTGATGAAACATGAACATGAAATGATTTACTATAAGATGAGTGAAGAAAAAAAATTTCGATTTTGTGACCCTACCCCCCCTCCCCCCCCCCCCCTTAAACAAATATTTTTTTCACGTGTGCGCCCACTTTTGTCAATATTAGTTCAAGGGTCGGACTTTTTTTGTTTTTAACTAAAGAATAAATCAATTAATTAAAATTGCCTGCTTGATACAATTTTGAATTTATGATTTTTCCTACTTCCCACCATTAATTTTTTTTTAATTTGAAAACTATTCTACAAATTATTTTAAAAATTAGGTTTTAGAAATTCAGCATGACTTTTCCGGTGGCCCTGTATACACCAATATAACTAAAATTTGTGCGTACAAATATGGCGTAATATTAACCCAACCGCTTCAACCTAATTATAATGAGATTCCACTGCATTCACATGTCTATATAAATTTACAGGACAAGTTTTTATACGTATACGAGGATATGTTTGACATTCCTCATAAATTATTGGATGCAAATTCCTCTCATACGAATTGCATACCTCGCACTAAGCTAACCCATTAGCCTGCATTTCTCTTTTCGGTATGCCACCGCATTTCAGAAACCAATTTTCGGTTGTATCACTTCTTTAAGAGCCCAGCTTTTTACACTCAATAAGTGCCTAAGCAGCTATCTGCCACTATTTTCCTCTAACACTATTTCCCCCCACTATTTGCCACTACAACTTCCACTGCTACCATCAACTTGAATACCCTGACTTTTCTGTCCGCCACCAAGTTCCACACCTTGCACTTGCATTCCAATTCGATTTTATTTGTGGCAAGTGTCATGACTGACTATTTGACTATGCCGTTGTTTCGTTCTACTGCCGTTGCCGTTAATATTGCTGTTGTTGCTGTTATCTTTCATTCCTCTCCTGCTCTTGACACTACCTCACTTTTGCTAGTTGATTTCTCATAAAGCCATTAAGTCAAATGAAAGGTGGCTGGCTAGTTAACTATAGCAGTCCTTGCAGGAGGAGAATAATTTTCTCTGACCCCTTCTTGCCGGTTGCCGGAGTCAATTGCCATATGAATTGGATGTCTGTTGTGCGTGTGGCGGACGGTAGTAAATTCTTCATCCAGCAGATATCGGCTCTTCTGCTTGAGCTACAGCAGTCATTTACATGTGCAACGGCACCTAGCACGATTGCGGACACACACATGCAGTATTCTCACTGTAGATGTGCGATATAAAGCATTCTTAGTTCACAGTTCAGCGTGTTGACTGGATTTCTTTTAAACACACATACGAGTGTATATGTGCTTGTATGTGTATTGTTCCGACATTCCTCGGCGCTAATGTATTTATCATGCCAAAATGTGCTCTTAGTGTTATTACCGCAGGGAGTGATGGTAAAATACTTATGTTGATAAGAGAGGATTTGTATATGTGCGCGTATATGTATACAGTTACTTTTAAGATTGCGCAAAGTTGCGACGTGAGTTACCAAAAGATTCACCACTGAGCACTACACTATTTTACAAGCGCTGCATGGTGGCCTTTTTAATTTTATCAGGAGTTCGAGAGCAACTCACCGTCGCAGGCACTTAGACGGTTGTTCAGTGTACAGTTTAAGTGCCTCCCTCTTATCAAGAAGATGGTCCGATTTGGCGCCTCTTATGGTACATAAAGACTCTGGCTCAATCAAGCCGATCATAGATTTCATAAAACGAGGAAGATCTGCTAGATTGAGCTTCGTGAGATTGGCATCACAACGCAGCAAATCCATTGGTTCACGGCCTGTATGGCACGTAGCGCAGCCTTGTTAAAATCAAATATTGTGGAGATGCTCCCACCCTTCACCGAGGAATAGCTTAAAACCGCGGCAAGAAGCCTCAAAGAAAAACAAAGTTCCAGGCCCAGATGGCATCCCAGCTGAAGCACTCAAACTTGTGGCTGAAAGCCGACCAGATGTGATGTTCGAAGTTTACAATGGATGCATTGCTCAAAGCATGTTCCCTAAGCTGTGGAAAATACAGAAACTGATGTTGATCAGTAAGGGTAAGGGTGACCCAGCGCAACCGTCAGCTTGGCGTCCGCTTTGCATGCTGGACAGCGCCGGCAAATTGTTTGAGAAAGTCATACAGCGTAGACTTGCAGAGTCTGTTGAGAGAGCAGGAGGATTGTCAGCAAGACAATACGGTTTCCGACGCGGAAAATCAACTCTTGGCGCAATAGAGGAGGTAGTAAGCAGCGCTCAACGCAGACGGCACTACCCGAATCGCATCACCGTCTTGGCTACGCTTGATGTACAAAACACCTTTAACAGCTTACGATGGACAGACATTATAAATGCACTACGAGAAAGGTTTTGAATACCTGCATATCTGCTAAGGATTCTCCAGTGCTACTTGAGCGAGCGCGAACTGCTGTATGACACACCAGATGGTCAGAAAACAAAAGCAATAACATCTGGCGCAGCTCAAGGATCTATTCTCGGCCACGATCTCTGGAATCTGAGCAACGTTGAGATATTGAGCATAGAAATACTAGAAGATACACACCTAGTGGGATACGCGGACGATATAGTGGCGGTCATACCAGCTCGGGACACCGTGGACGCTAGAAGGAAGCTGAACCAAGTCATGATAAGGACCCAAATATGGCTTGAGGACCACGGCCTGTAAATCGACAAACATAAAACCGAAGTGATCCTTATGACCCGAGGTCACATGCCACTCGAGGTTAGCATGCAAATAGGCGACACGTCCTTAGTGACCCGAAAAGTAGTAAAATACTTAGGTATTCAACTTGACTGCAGGCTTACTTTCTGGGCCCAGATACGGCATGCGGCTACCAAAGCAGCAAAGGTCACGGGTATGCGAAGTAGATTAATGGCAAATATCGGTGGGCAAACACAGAGTAAAAGAAAGCTAATTAAGGCGGCCACAAGCTCAACTCTCCTGTATGGCAGCGAAGTATGAGAAATTGTGCTGAATTGCAAAGCCAAGCGCAAAGCACTGGAGGCTGTGCAACGAACAGCGGCATCTAGAGTTGCCTCAGCCTACCGCACTGTCTTAGGCGCTGCAATTTTCGTGATCAGCGGTCAGATACCCATCGACCTCATGGTCCGGGAACGAATGGATGCGTGGGACTCCAAGAAGAAACACGGAATCACTAGCTTCCCAGAACGGAGACGCCAAACCATGCTGCGGTGGCAAAGCCGATGGGACACTGAACCGAGTGGCAGAAGGACGGCGAAACTTATTCCATCAATTGACAAATGGGTCCAAAGGAACTTCGGAGAAGGGAACTACTTCTTAACTCAGTTCCTCTCGGGCGACGGATACTTCCGGAGTTACCTATACCGTATGGGCAAGGTAACCGATTCCAAGTGCATATACTGCGAAGCACGGAGCGATAAAGCTGAACACACGCTTTTAGTTGAAGAAAGAAATGCTCTGAGGGAGCAGATCGGCGACATCGCACCGAGCAATATAATCAGCAAAATGGTCGAACGCGGGGACAACTGGAATGCGGTAAAGAAATACATCGAGAACGTACTACGAAAAAGAAGATTTACCTCGACACAGTGCAACAAAGCGAAGCCGCAGAGATAGAGACACAAGAAGACGAGCCAATAGCATGAAAGCTGGCTACAAATATGGTGGACCCACACGTGGGTGAATAGAATTGGTCCTTTAAGGATGCCGTTCTGGGCCTTTCTGAAGTAATATAGATAGTATAGCAGTTCCGGGAAGTGTGTCTCCCCAGAAGGAGAGGAGGGATCGTTCTAGTGGCCACACCACACGACGCAGCAGACGACGGTCGCCGTAAGTGCGAAGGCACCAGCAAAAAAAAAAATATTGTGGAGATGACGGGCTTCAATTCCCGACATCAAAAATATTTTTGTCATGGCACGCTAGCGTTCGCCATTCCCTGTTGCATTGACGCCAGCCTCGTCTATGAAGATGATTTGATTGATGATTTCTCCAGCCCATACGCAGCACCAAACAGTTGCTTTCAATGGATATGATGGCTGTTTTTGAATAGCCTTGGGTAGCTCTTCAGCCCAACTACGACAATTTGCTTATTGACATAGCCAACATTGTCATTGCGGTACACCATAAGTTGGTCTGAGCTCGCGATGAAATATCAGTGAATAATGAAAAAAAGTATGTAATTTTCTTATTGGAAAAAGTACTTCTAATCTGATCACCCTTTATATGGGCTCGGGCCCATTTTTTGGGTTTATCCATTTGGATGAATAGATCTTAGTGGCTGCTTTGCTAATGCCTCTAATATGCTCTCTTTGCAGCAGTCTGAAAGCAGCTTTAGATTTGGCCAGCACTTTCACCTGCAAGTCTGGTAGAGCAGAAGAGCTGAATGCATTTCCTCCCAAACAAGATGTTAGCTCCAGAGGTGGAGCTCATTAGAAGCTTGGCCGTGTGTACAATGGTAATGGATGTGCTAATTGATGGAAACTCGTCTCAACCAACAAAGACGCCTGCGGAAATAAGCTTCGCAGATGCTACTTAAGTGGAGTGTAGTTCCATTAGTTAACCGTAATGGTCTTATCTTGTAGCGAAGAACAAGGAGCTTACCAACATTGAGGGATGGCATTTATGGTGGCCTTCTTAGTAGCATTAAAAAAATAAAAATTTTATCGGACACCGCATAATTTTTTTCAAAATTTTATAGGGAATAATGAGCTGATAGTTAATTATTTGCATTGGGAATAGAGAGGGCAAAAGTTGAGGTGGAAGTAGTAGGCAGCGCAAAATTTCAAATATCTTTGCCTTACTAATATCCCCTGAATCATTACAATTTCAACATAGAAGAAATAACTTTGCAAAGTGGCGAATATAAATATTCGTACATATGTATATACATGAGGGTGTCTCACCAAAAAACGTTGTTGTTTCTCTATTGGTATTACACAATTTTTTATATTTTAGAACCTTCGCCAAAATATTTCGGGAAAATATTAAGACTTAAGTAAGCGGGACGGACTTCAAAAGAACTTCAAAAAATCGAGCTTTTTATATAAAGGGTGGTTAAGTTTTAAGGGCCGGTGTTGATTTTAAATAAAGTACAATTTTTTTAAGAAATTTTTCCCATTTCTTAACTATGATAAAACTGGTATGGCTTATTTACGCATGGAACAAAACATCGGCCAAATGACCGCCGCGGCCTCGGCGGCACACCTCCATCCGATGGTCCAAATTTTCGATGACGCTGAGGCATAATTGAGGTTCTATGCCGTTAATGTACCGAATTATCTCATCCTTTAGCTCTTAAATTGTTGCTGGCTTATCAACGTACATATTTTCTTTCAAATAACCCCAAAGAAAGAAGTCCAACGGTGTCAAATCATATTATCTTGGCGGCCAATTGACATCGCCGCGACGTGAGATTATTCGGCCATCAAATTTTTCGCGCAAAAGAGCCATTGTTTCGTTAGCTGTGTGACAAGTGGCACCGTCCTGTTGAAACCACATATCGTCCACATCCATATCTTCCGATTCGGGCCATAAAAAGTTCGCTATCATCTCACGATAGCGAACACTATTCACAGTAACGGCCTGACCGGCCTCATTTTGGAGAAAATACGGCCCAATGAAGCCGGCCCATAAACCGCACCAACAGTCACTCTTTGTGGGTGCATTGGTTTTTCGGCAATCACTCTTGGATTATCATTCGCCCAAATGCGGCAATTCTACTTATTGACGAATCCACTGAGGTGAAAATGTGTCTCATCACTGAAGATGATTTTCTTTGATATGCATTTTGATTTGAATGCCCGTTTTCATAATAAGCCTGAATAACTCTAACGCGTTGCTCGATTGTATATTTGTCCATGGTTCAAATTGATTTAGTCTGAAATTGAAAAATGTCAAATGAAATGTAGAAAGAAAGCTTTACGTTTAGGTGTGGTTCACATTCAACATCGGCCCTTAAAATTTAACCACCCTTTATAAAATCAGTTTTTAAAGGTATTTTTTTGCAAAATGTGAGATAAGTTTATAAAAGAGTTAAAGCCTAAAAGGCCGTTACAAAATTTTATCTTCGCTCATCAATAAGCAGTTTTTGTTTTTTAATTTGTTGTTGTAGAGATATACAAATACCCATGGTATGTCTTAAGAACAAATCAATTTCGAGTTGTGTGATTTTAGAGGTCATCGTGCGCTATTAGCTGCAATACCTTACCAAACCACACGAATACGCGCATACATTTAACCCGTTTAATTTAAAAATAAACGCCACAAGCGCCACGAACGTTACTTTTGTACGTACATAAAAACGTATATGCGGAAAAATCGGAAAAATGTAAATATATGTGTGTGCGTTTCGGGCGCATGCAACCGAGCTGAAATTCAAAATGACATTTCAAAGGCAAACCAAAAATATTTCGTTCATGTATTTTAATGAGCGCAGTCAGCCGACCATATTGCTGCGGTGGCAGCAGGCATCAGGGAGCAGGCAGCAGGCGTCAGCAAATACAAAAACATCGCTAAAGAGCCAAAAGGATGAAAAACATTAACGTTTACCGAGGAGGAAGAGGGGGTAGGTGGACCGCAACGTGCTGGTCAGTCTGTCGGCCGGTCGGTCGTTTGGTCACATAACCGCAAAATGGCGCAGTCAACAGCATTTGCATGTGTGAATGATGCATACTTCCAGGCGCAGCAATGCGCGCGACATCTCATTAACAATTAGCGTGGCAAAGCGGAGAGTGAGTGCAATGCCACATAAGCGATAAAAAACACATGAAATGCGCCACGAGCACACGCACACATTCACGTACACACCCAATCATACACCTGCATATGCATACATACACCAATAAGCCAAAGTACGCTGCTGCGGATGTGATGTGACGTCAAAGGACACGAAGTCAAATTGGTGGATCATTTTGAATGAAGTTGACGCTGACCGGCTGCACGTTATGACCGCATTGCGCACGCGCACATACATACAAGGGCAAAAATCACTCACCTACGTGCATCTGTATATAGGAGTATGTATGTATGTGTATATCACCAGTCACTGCAGCAAACTCGCCGAGGCCATATCAGCGCAATAATGATGAAGTGTGACCATTTTAATAGGCAGCCAACGAAGCGTTGCCTCATTGCATGGCTGCACACAGATGCACACACACAGCCATTCATTTATATGTATGCGTAGGTATTGCCCTTGTACACATTCAATTCCATTGGTGCGATTGAAAATAAATATTTTACTCTATTTATAGGCGCACCGCACATTGCACGTTGGTTTAATTCACAATTTCTCCAATTTTTTGCAAATGCGCCGAGGTTACGTGGGGACACTCACACGTACACACATAAAACTAAGTAAATGTTTTAGTTTTCATGGGTTGAAATTTTAACAAAATGCGCAGAAATATTCTGATTTGAGCTAATCAGGATACTCGTCTACTGCTCTCCAGTTAGAATTAAGAATAATACTTTTCTAAGACGGAAATTTAGTCTTGGTAAAAATGTTGGTGCCCTCAAAATAAAAGGCTCGCAGCATTAGCGAGGTTGGCTGAAATTAAGTTGGCGTTTTACAATAATGGTTTGAGCTCGAAGACAACAACTTTCAACTATTCAACTCTTCACCAAGTAAAAGAAACATTTCTAATACTTATAGGCAACTAATATATATAAATTTATTTTTATTTATACCTCTCAATGAAGGCTGAGTGCTTAGTAGAGTATGAAGGCAGCGCAGAACACTATCCAGAGCACCAAGTACTTTGCCACTCTCACTTCAAAACCGCAGTGCACAATGAGGTATTAGGTGCGCAACTAAGTTTCCGCTGTTTGTTAATAGATGCCGCCAGCAGTGTGTGTTAGTCGATTCTAACATAACCTAAACGTCAAAAACCAAGCTTAGACATATGGCAAACAAACTGTTTCGACACATTAGTAATTTTGTTTTGGTATCATATACTTTTGGGTTTGTGAAAATGTCTGATTTTGTGCCGAATAATCGTCATTTGCGGGAAGTGTTGATTTTCCGATTTCATTCGAAAAAAACGACGGCTGAAGCGCATCGAGAGCTACAAAAAGTTTATAAAGATGCTGATTTAAGTGAAAAAATGTGTCGAGACTGGTTCCGTCGCTTCAAAGACGGTGATTTTAATGTTGACGACCGTCCGCGTGAAGCAAGACCAAAAACCTTCGAAGACGCTGAATAGGAGGCATTGCTCAATGAGAATCCATGTCAAATGCAAGAAGAGCTTGCTTCAGTATTAGGAGTTACCCGCCAATCCATTTCCATGATTCAGAAACAGAGGACTTGGGTTCCTAATGTGTTAAAACCAACATCGTTTAACATCGTTTTTTCGCCTGTGAACAACTGCTCCAGCGGCAAAGGCATCGTGACGGGTGATGAAAAATGAAATTCATTACAGAAATCCAAAGAAAAGAAAGCCATGGAGACTGCCCGGTCATGCTTCCACGTCGTCGCCTCGGCCGAATATTCACGCTGCGAAGGTTATGCTATGCATGCGAAACCATCACTGGGGATCGGTGTCGACTTCAATCGATGCAATTGAGCCGAGCAATGCGCGAGAAGTGGCCGCAATACGCGGAGCGGCATGAAAAAGTGATTCTACAGCATGACAATGCTCGGCCTCAAGTTGCCAAACCCGTTAAAACCTACCTGGAAACACTGAAATGGGAAATCCTACCCCACCGCCATATTCTCCAGATATTGCGCCGCCCGATTATCACCTGTTCCAATCGTTGGCACATGGTCTAGCTGACCAGCAGTTCCATTTATATGGCTTGACCCGTGGATAGCCTCAAAAGATGAACATTTTTACCGCGTCAGTATATGGGATCTACCAGAAAGATGGGAAAAGGTAGTAGCCAGCGATGAGCAATCCTTTCAATGATTCACTTGCAACCATTTTTTCAGAATAAAGTTGTATTTTCATCAAAAAAACAGCGAGAGCTTAGGTGCGCATCTAATATTATTTATGATAACCCTGTGACCCTGTTTTTCAAAGATCACTGCCACGTCCTTCTCACTCAGGGTATCATGCGTTTTCATGTTCATTGTATAATTTGCAGTTAGGGACGTTCGACAGGTCTACCGAGCCGGCGAGAACGGTGGACTTGGGACACTACCGTAGGATACCATTTCCGTTTTCCTTACCATTGCTTCTGGCCACCGAAAGGTCTTATATTAGCACGTGGCCAATGAGTAACAAACACAAAGAAGCCTCAATTTCTGCATTGGAAACTGTGCCGCCGCGGGACAGGGCAAAAATTCCACCTTCCAAAGCTTGAATTGCCGCGGAAGTAGTTATTTCGATAGCCTTCGCTCTCAACTGAAGAGGAGAGGGAGTACCACTAAGAATCTTAAGGGGAAAGCAACCCTATAGATAATTTTCGTTTAATCATTTTTCTGTTCTCCGTCAGTAAGGTGAAAGAAAAACCATTGGTAGATAAATGGTTACAGGTAATAACTTGAAGCCACTTAAGGTCATAGCTCACAAGTCATGGCTTACGCCCCGCTATGGCACCTGAGCAACAATTGCCTCGGTTCTATTTGCTACCAGAGGGCTACCATAAGAAGATTGTGGATTGTCTACTTGAACTCTATTGAGGATTATAACACCTTATGGACTGTGAAGATTGATTAGTTAGGTAAAGAAGGTTTTCGCTCACAGTCCCTATGGCTTTTAGGACGAATATGTTTTGTAGAATTCCTGCCTTTCACACTTAGAAAAAGGCTTCGACAAAGGTGGATGCCAACTGGAGGACTTGTACCTTTTATTTCGTATTTATTAATATGATTTGGGAGTTACACAACTCTTCACCTATTTTAAATGTGCTCGGGACCGTAAAACCAAGGTAAAGATTTGCTGCTTAGTTCTTTTTGTAGGTCAGGTGATTATTCTGCACTCAATTAGCTATTAAGTCTGTTTCACTTTCGCTTATCGAACAGTCCGGTCTGCTCTTAAGCTATTGCATCAAACAGCTGCTTCTAGTCGATTGCTTTTTTTTACTTTAAGAAAATATTTTTTTCTTGCCGCAATTTGAATTTTTAGTCCTCAAAAACATCACACTTCTGTACAAGGTATAACTTTACATGCTTATTAAAGAACCTCATGAATTTTATGCGCCTACAAGCGTACTCAGCTGGGCATAAAATGGGCAAATGAACGTACTCGAGGTGAATCCAAGCAGGATTGCTCATATATGGAGTGGAAAGCGCACTAAAAAATGCAATGATTTCGCTGTCTCATCTTCTTTATCTTGCTTTCACAATATTTGTTATTTATCTCTTCGCAACTCTTCGCATTGGTACGAAATTTAGGAGCGATTTCAGCTGTCAAGTGGCAAAAATCAACGCGGTATCAAAGTGTGTAAAAGGAAAACGGGTAGAATCGGTGGTAATATCATTATCCTGGTATCATCGTTGGCATCAGCGTCATCAACTTTTATGGTTGACCGGTTGGTCTGCTATTGCTGCTCCACCGTACGAGTATATAGCGAAAGAGAGGGACGAGCTGAAGGGGAAAAAACGGAGAAGATATAAAATGTTTGTTAGCCAAAAGCTGCCAGGCTGCAGGGAGGCCGTAAAAAACGCGCTGAGATATTGCCACACTGAGGCACATAACAAAAATGATGCATGACATCAACTTGGTTGAAAATGGGAGCGTACGCAGTGAAGAGGAGGGCAAATATTGTTTTTGGCGAGTAAGTGAATGAAGAGCATGTTGGCAACGGTGGTAGGTAGTATTCACGCGCTTGTTTGCTGATCAATTTGCGGTAGTGGTAATTTAGTCGACAACAAGATGGTGAGATGGAGCCACAAGCTCAGAAAGAACTCGTAAGCAGAAAAAAAATGTGCTGAGATGTAGTTGGTTTTAGTTTCTCAAAGACCAGGGAAAAAGCGGAAAAGTAAGTCACTATTAGAGAATATGGCTTAGTTCTGAGAGAAGCTGATAGATTAAAACAGGTGATCAGTTGTTAATGGCTTTAAAAGCAGGAAGAAGGAGACCGAGGAAACTGTAGCGATTAAGTGGTCTTTATAAAGGAGAAAGAGAAAGGAAAAGAAAATAATAGGGATAAAATTCTCTGCTTGAAAAGGAAGACAAGCAAGATGCACGCGGACATTTTTTACTTACTAGAAAAGCTTATGAGTTGTCAAGGGTTTTAAAACTAGAGAAAAAGAGAAAAAAAGATAAGATGCTTCCTAAAAAGGGAGCTAGGCCGTTGGTAGTATGAAGAGCTGAAACTGCAGAAGAAATCTGATGGCTCATAAAGTGCAAGTAAGTTTCCAATAAGATGGTTGCTGTTTTATTGTAGTTATATCAATATAAAACATGCCCATACATTTTTATGGAATGCTGTGGAAATAACAGCCTGAAAACCAGATATAAATCCAGGTTATTCTGGCAACGTAAACCCAACGGTCGTGGTAATGACCAGTGTAAGGCCAAGGAAGACGATTCCGACCAACCTATCTCTTGGCCCCTCTCGAGTCATGGGTAAAGTAAGCGATCCCAAGTGCATATACTGCGAAGCCCAGAGGGATGACGCTGAACACAAGTTTTCTAGAAATGCTGTGAGAAAGCAGATTGGCGACATCGTGACGAGCAATAACAATCAAAAAAATGCTCGAACGCGAGGACAGCTGGAATGCTGTAAAGAAATACATCGAGAACGTACTACAGAAAAAAGGTAGATCCCGACCCAGTTGAACAAAGCAACACCGCGCAGATAGAGACACAAGAAGACGGGCCTATAGCATAAAAGCTGGCTCTATTGATGCTGTTCTCGGCCCTCCCGAAGTATTGCAGAAAATAGTCCTGGGAAGGGTGTCTCCCCAGAAGGAGAGGAGAGATTGTTTTAGAGGCCGCACAACTCGATGCAGTAGACGACGGTCGCTGTAAGTGCGAAAGCATTTTGAACCCTACCTCACCAACCAAACAAAAAACAAAATATCCATCAATCTTAAGTTTAATAAGGGAACTAGGTCTGGATGAGGTACTGTGATGAGTAAAGGGCACAAAATATCATGAGGTCGAAATGAAAACCACCAATAAATTTAAATCTAAAAAAAGTATTTACCTATCGCTACTCCACTTTGCTTGATTATGAACACTTCAACATCAAGAAGATGATGAAAATTAAGAGACCGGAGTGAGCAACTACAGAAAAGTTTTCTAAATAAGTAATCAATACGAAAGTTGGGTAAGAGCCGTGCATTATGAAGTGCCCTGCCTTTTTCAAATGCATTTTATACAATCTAATCTGCTAAATATCTAACCAAGAAAGCACTTGACGAATCTGCTCGTCAAACCAGTGATGTGCAGAATGACGCTTTTTGAATGATCCGCCTAATGGCAGTTGGTTTTCAACAGAAGTTTAGAGAAGCGACTGCTATTAGTAAAAACTTTTTATATCGCTTGATGTTTTATGCTCATAAACGTTGAAAGCGTTTTAACAGAAGCTTGGAAACGTAACCCCTATTACAGCTCTTTTTGTTTTATTCCCATAAAATGCCTCGAAATGTAACTGCTTCAAATTCCAATACGTCCCTAAAAGCTTAAAAGGACTGCACACGAAAATTGATTAATTCCAGTTGTTTCTACATTGCTCCGCCTCAAGTGGCGCAAATTTACATATTTCCATACTTGAAAAACTTTTATAAGCAAAAAATATGTATATGTATATGTGCGCCCCTTGAATTCATATGACTTCTAGACTGCCATTCAATCATCCTTAGTTGAGTCCAGCATACACTTGGGAGCCTCGCATGAACGTGGTTTCCTTGCTTTCCCACTCACCACCTCGCTGTCTGATAGACTGCGCCTTCCCTGCGCAACAACAGTTATCGACTGGTTACCAGTGCCGCATATCAAAATCACATAAAATGGAAGCATTCATTTGGGGATTTTCGTTAAATGATTGCTTGTTTGCGTTTGATTGTTAATTGCGGTTAGATGACTGCAGTGAACTTTCATTTGGATTTTGCCTTTACCGCGTCAGTACTGCAAATAATATTTTTGGTTTTTTAGTACGAAATTTTATTTCCTTTTAAGCTTAAATCCTTACGAGTACACGGATACATATGGGTGTATGTATGTGTTTTAGCACTTGCCAATGAATTTTCCTTTATTTTTATACTCCTTCACTTTACCCACACAACGCTATTTTGTTTGGCGTTGAGTTTTTGGATTTTCATAGCACTTTTTTTAGCTGCAAATTTATTGCTTCGTTGGGGGAATTTCATTGGAAGTATTGCCGCTGTTGCAGGCTGCTGGTTGCGCTGCCGAATCGTTTTCGATATGTGGCTGTGATAGCATTCTGATTGATATGGAGTGGCTATCAAATGTGCCGATAACCGAACAAAATTCGAGTGGAAAAGTATAATAAAAAATACTCTAATTTCAAGGAATAATAGAGATGTTGGTGAGAGACTGTAGGTAGGCAGTAGAGTTTAATATTTATTGAACACCACAGATATAGGCGTGTTTTAGAAATAGTGGCTTGAGTTTGTAAAAAAAATGAAAATGAATAAAAATTAAAGCGTATCAAAAATCGTACCAAACTGAAATTATGAGTAAAATACGCACGAACTTATGGACTGACCGATAAATACATTACATTAATACATAAATTAAGATTTTAAATACAAAAATTAAAAATATGAAGTTAAGGAACTCAAACAAATTTTAGTTTTAAAAAAGAGATTACATTTGGAACAAAAAGTAATTTAAAAATTAAAATAAATGTAAAATGAAATTCAGAAATTGAGATAAAATTAAATTTCAAAAACTTAAATGAAATTTAGAAACATTTTAAATATGAAAAATTAAATCTAAAAATCAAAAAAAAAAACAAAATCAAATTATAAATATGACATGAAATTTAGAAAAATAGAAATATAAAAAATTTGTAGAGTGGATTTCAGAAATTCCAATAATATGAAATTATAAAAACTTAAATAAAATTTGGAAAAAATGAAAATGTCAAAGCTTATAAATTTGTAATTTGGAATGAAATTTAGAACCATTGAAAAATCAAAAAGTAAGAAAGATAAAATTTAGAAATTGAAGAAATATGAAGTTATACAAAATTAAATGATACAGCAAAAAATGGAATATTGAAAAACGGAAAAAAATTATAAAACGAAATTTTGAAATTGAGAATATATAAAAAATATAAAAAAATGAAATGTTTATGTCAAAATTTACAAATTTATTAATTAGAATGAAATTTAAAGAAATGGAAAAATCAAAAAAATCTAAAAGTATGAAAGTTAAAATTTGGAAATTCAGAAAATGTGAAGTTGTAAAATATTAAATGATAAAAAAGTTGGAATATTCAAAAATATACAAATATTTAAAGTATAGAAATTGAAAATATATAAAACTAAAAAAAAAAAATTAAATGAAATTTAGAAAAACTGAAGAAACTAAATATAAAAGAGTAGATTTAGTAATTAAAACAATGCAGTGGTTACATTTTGACCAGCGCTGAACTTTAATATCAACAGCTTAAATGTGTGGCCGCTGAGAATTTGTAAAGCTGAAAAATTCTTTCATTCTTCAAAACAAATTCTCCAAGCAGCGCGGTTTACCTCCTACAAAGACTATGTATCTTCTAGTCTTTGCTGCATAGGTGGCTATCGACTCATTTGCCATACTAAACCCAATGAAGACAGCACCAAATTGCCCGTTTAGATGCGCAGCTGCTGAGAGCTGTAACCGGCTAAATGCCGGCAGCTGCCAGATTACTAATACGTTTTTTGAGAGCCCATTTGAGCTGATCGAAGCCACATGCAGCGTTGAGCAAAGTGTGCGCTGCGGCTGCGGTTTCGACACTAACGTCAACCGCCTACTTGGCCTGCTCCATTGACGCCACCTACTTTTGGCAGTTAGTTTTATAGGCTGTTTTGTTTTTGTGCGTTTTCTTCATCTTTTTTTGGCATTCAAATCCGCACACGCATCTGCGTTTAATATCCGGCAACCCTTGCAACAGACCGTTGGACAGTCGATGCAGGCTACATTGCGAACTACGCGCAAGGAAAAATGACAGTCTATCAGTGTGTGAGCCAAGCGGTCAGTCGATGCCAGTTATGAATGCCATTGTTCATGGGCTTTACTGGCGCACCAGTGTGTTTTAGTGTACTAAAGTGTACGTCATGTGTTGTCCTACGTCCTCACATACAGATGTGTGGATGTGCATGTGTAGTGGTATTCAGCGGTGTAAATTTCTGTGCGTTAATGTCGCTGTTATGAGACTTCTGCCGTTTGCCCTTAACCCCGCTGTGTTGTGTCTTCCAGCTACTCTGCTTCCACTCCATCTATTCGTGTTTGCATAGTTATTGTTGTTGGTTGGCTGGTTCGTTGGCTGGCTGGCTAGCCGGCTACTGCAGTTTCTGATGCTGCTCCTGCTGCTGAATGCAACGTTTTCAGCTCCGTTGACTACGATAATTGCTGTCATTCAGTCGCCCATTCATTCATTCATTCATACGCACAAATGACAACGGCGATAAAGCCAAAGCCAACAACAAACATAGAAACAACAATGCAGCGTACGGTGATACCAACAGCACACATTTGCCACACTGGGCTAGGGACTGTTGCGTCGTAGCGGTGGATGAGTCACCATCTTTGTCTGCTGCCTCTGCCCTTTAGACAGCAACAAAATAATATGCGCTTGTTGATTATACCACGAACTGTTTTTGTTGTAGTTGAGTTTTTAGGCTTTTTTGATTGCCGTTGTTGTTGTGTTTTTATCGTTTCGCATTGTTCGTTAACGTCCTTTTCACGGCTCGTTCGTCTGTGCGAAATGTGCATGTCCTGAAGGACAGCATCGTTAAAACTGATGATTATGCGTTATTCCTTTCACTAACTTGTCGGAGATTTTGGCTTTCACTGCGGCTTTTTTCTTTTTCCCAGGCGCATTTGTTTTGTTTTTTTTTTGTGAATTTTGTGAATTTCCTACAAAAAATCAAGCACTCTTTTTGACGTTCCAAATGACCACGAATGTCAACGGCTGTTCCCTTGCGTTCTGAGGCTCACGTAGGCTTGCATATATTGTTTGGAAGAAGAGTGGGGAATTTGTAAACATTAATAAAATTTAAAATAGTGAACAGTTGAACGCTCTAGCGAAGCCCATTGGTTGAGTCAGGTTAGCTAAAGCCAAAAGAAAGCTCGTCGCCTTGCAAAATATTGGCACGCAGAAAAAAATCATTCAGATTTTTTATCTCTATGAAGGTAAGAGCAGGGAGTTCTATAAAAAAAAAATACTACCGACTAAGGTGCTCTGGATAATGGCATAGCAGGGATCAACCACCTATAAAAATTACCAACTTCCTCCAGCCATTTTGAGATCAGGGAAGTAATTGGTAAGGCTGTCACCATAAGAGTAGTTTCTATGGAAATCGATCCTCAGATGAGCCAATTAAGGATTGAGCACGAAGGATTTTGGTTCTTTAGTGGATGTCTGCCATCCATTGGATTAAGTTTTCGGCTGTTGAGCTGCGCATGGGTTCAAAACTTCAGGTGAGAATTTGCTTGCAACAATGAACAATGAAACGAAAAAAAAATATGTGTCTCGAGTTTCCAATTCCCATCAGTTATTGTGTATTGTTATTATTCTATCTACTTTTACTTCTACTTCTACTTCTACTTCTACTTCTACTTCTACTTCTACTTCTACTTCTACTTCTTCTATCTCTATCTCTATCTCTATCTCTATCTCTATCTCTATCTCTATCTCTATCTCTATCTCTATCTCTATCTCTATCTCTATCTCTATCTCTATCTCTATCTCTATCTCTATCTCTATCTCTATCTCTATCTCTATCTCTATCTCTATCTCTATCTCTATCTCTATCTCTATCTCTATCTCTATCTCTATCTCTATCTCTATCTCTATCTCTATCTCTATCTCTATCTCGATCTCGATCTCTATCTCTATCTCTATCACTATTTCTATTTCTATCTCTTTCTCCACTTCTATCTCTATCTCAATCACTATCCCAATTTTCTGAACGCATTTCCGTTTTCACTTATTTGTATTATTATTGAAATTATTTCAAACTTTCTCCCTCAATTTGATGCTTCACAAGGGCCACTTTTCCATACTAAAGTTAAAATTAAAACCACTTTATTTTATAAACTTCGGTCAGCAAAAACTTCACAAGTGCCCACTGCTGCCATAACTGAAGTACGATATACACACAAAATCACTAAAAACCAAAGTCAAAGTAAATTTTTTAGGCATAGAGTATAGAATAATTTCGCTTTAAAACAGCCAACATGCAGCACATTGGTCCATTAGGTTAATTAATTAAGCGCGCGCATAGAAAGAACGCATTGAAAAAATTTCGCATTCAGCTAAAAACCATTCGCCGAGCTACAAGCAAATGAGCGCACGAAAAGGGTGAACGAATGAAGGCGGCATTGAAAAAATATACCTCATTAATAGAGAAATTTTTAAAGCCTGCAAACGGAATGAGTTTTCACGCATCAAAGAGAAGAGTACAGGATAAAATTAAATCGAAATGGGGATGGCTGGGGCTGTCGGTATCAGTGGAGGGCAACTGATGGGAGTTCATTGTCAGGCCAAAAGTTAAAACGACACAACCACGACGGGTCAACTCAACAGCAAATCAGCCGAGTAAAAACAAAAAAAATCTAAACAAAGAATAACGCGGTAAGTCCGTTAGACAGCGCAGTAGACAGTCAAAAATTTGCTGACAAAGAGAAATTGTGTGAAAATCTAATTGGCAGCACTGACAGCCGGAAGCAAAGAAAACAACTATTTTGATACGGTGTACAGTACTCCGTTAAAATTTGCCGGCTGCTTATGAATTTTGCAAATTATTTGAAATTATTTTCGTGAATTGCGTTTGGATACAACTGTAATTTAAGGCAAAAGGATTCATGAAGTAGAGCAGGGAGAATAATGAAGAATTGGCTATAATTAAAGATTGTAATTTTTCAGTTAAATTTTTAATGCCAAGACTTGCGTACGTAAGACTAAGTACCTATTTAAAAAAGTGGTATGGTTATTACGTGGGTGAAACCCTATGTTACATCTAGGAACCACGGGAAAATATGTATAAGTATATGGAACCATTTGTGGAACAACATCGAGACGCACACCACAAACAGGAGGAGGAGCTCGGCCAAACACCCAAAACGGGTGTACGCGCCAGTTATATATGCATATATATATATGGTATGGTGGTATGGGATTTAAAACTACATATTTGAGTTATTTGTGAATAAAATTCTGATCGAAATGTTAAGTTTTTTAATTGTTTTGTATTTGCACAAAGATTGAAACTTGGATTTATTACTTACTTATTACAGGGTACTTGTAGAAGAGTGAACTATATTTTCATAAAAAAAGTTGATTATTGTCAAAACTTATCAGTAACTACAGTTATTTAACGTAGGTAAATGTAAGTAAGTAATATACGAATAAGTATTTTTTTTAATACAAAAATTGTCAATAGTTTCAGAAAATAATATTACGGAAAGGCAACTAAATATTTTTTTACCAAAATTAGTTTCGAAAGTCTCTTATTAAATTCTGATTAAAAAAATTCTTATTAAAGATAATTCTACTGTCTGAGGTAGAGATAGATGAAATAAGCTTCAATAAAAATCTAACCTAAAATTTCATATATTTGCGCCTAAAAGAAGTACTGTAAAAGGAAGTTTTTTGTGGAGAGTGATTCTGAGTAACTTCAGGAGGAGATGTGCCATCTGTTTAGTCTATGTAAAGAAAATTTATTGAACTTCCCATGATTGTATTGATGTTAAGTCTAGTATTATGGCCAGCTCTTACAAAAATAATATGAAAAAAATTTAAATATTTTAGGTAGATTGCGTCGGCTGCTCTGAATATAGAGATGCTCTTTGAATAGATTACTCGTAAGCCATAAAACAGAAATGCCAGCCAAAAAACTATGGAATACATGTTCAGCCTGTATTAAAATCTACATCCTAAAATTAATAAATCTCCCGGCCTTTTCGTAGATTCTGAGTGAATAAATCATTGCCATCAATTCTAATACGACAAAGTTATGAAAGAGGTGGGAAAAAGCTCACAGCCTTAATAAGTAATTAATTTTGAATAATATTTTAATTGGATTTGAATATTCAATTCAATTGTAAAACTTAGCTCTGATATCCTATGTTTCGCAACGATTTGCATAAGATCTTAAAGCTATATTGCTGCACAAACTTTTGCAGTAGGAAATTCTAAAATTATCTTTCCGTAGCCAATGCACAGAGCGCCTTTCGTATATCTGTATTACAAAAATAATCTATCCAATTCATCCCGATCGCTGGGCATCTACATCTGCTTGTCACTTTAATGCCATTACATTGCGCGGTGCTTGAGATATAAGAAATTTCCCTGCTCCATTTTTGTTACTATTTTCCTTTATTTGGATCAACCGCAAATCACTTAGCGGCTGAAACCTTTTAACCAAAGTTACAAATCAAATTTCGCAATTTACTTACACAACTGATTGACTTTATTTTAACAGATTTAGGGTTTGAGTTGTCGGGCAGCATTTTTTATATGTGCGTGTGAGTGTGCTGCGGCGGTCACTCCCACAATGTTGATGTCAGTTTTGTCGCCGCTCAAAGGTGCATAGGTGAATTTTAATAACGGCCACTTCACCAACAGATTGGCCTATTATACCCATACGCAATAACGAGCTTTGTGTAGCCGACAGACGAGCACACAACAAAAAGCGCATTATCAGTGCCAGTGGAATTTGCACGGCTTAACGGAAGGAAACTAAAATATTTTTATTTTTTTGCTTTTTTAAAATTCGCTAAAGTCCAATGCATTGATGGCCAATTAAAGTAGTATATCCATTTTGTGGATGCGAACATTTATTATTGCATTACTCTTAGCCGGGCAGCGGAATCGAGCTGAGCTGTGCTGTGCCGGGCGCAAAAAGCCGTGTTAGCACAGTACGTGGAATTCGACAAAATGCCGCTACTGTGTGGCCACCACTTTGTGCGTATGCGCCTGCCACTCCGTAGAGAATCGAATTATTACACACAAACATAAACAAGTGCGGCACACATATATGTAAACAGCATAGCTGCTGGCTGGTATGCTTTTAGGCGCGTCGCCACCATCGCCGCTGATGTTATTGTGAATTTTGTGGTGAATGTGTGGCATAAAAATGGCGGCCAGCATGAAAGCAACCAGAGGCTGAATGGCTGAGCAACACTTGACTTCCCCTTTGGCGAATGTACGACGAACGCTTGAGCACTTTGTGTGAGCTTATTGTTTTTGTTTTTGTATTTCATTATTTCATGCCACTCGTAAAGTTTAAAGTAAATTAAATAAATGTACAAGCACTCGCGAACTTTTCAATCCAATTTGCGCACAAACAGCAAGACGAAAAAATCGCGCTACCGCAAAGTGAATGCAAAAGTCGTCCGGAAAAACTGCCGCGGACAATAGGAAATAAAAGAAAAAGGTAAAAAATATTTACGTATGCAGTTATATATAATTTTGCTCTCAACAGTTTTAAATTGAGGAAAGTAGCTATGCAATTAAAATAGGCGAGTGAACGCAAAGCGAGTGGAAATAAAGTTATAGTGTGGAACCAAAAAAAAGATGCGCGGAACAGAGTAAACAAATTAAAAATATTTTCACGAAAATTAAATAAAATTAATAAATTAATTTAAATAAAAAAAATTTATTTAAAAATTAAATGAAAAAATAGTAAACAATTTGTAAAAAAAAAAATAAAAATATCTTAATGTTAAAGGCGAGAAAAAGTCTTAAATGATGAATATGAAATATGTAAAAAAATTTAATTAATTTAAATTAAATTAAAATATTTTTTAACTCAAAATAAAATGAAATATCTTATATAAAAGGTGGTTAAGTTTTAAGGGCCGGTTTTGATTTTGAATAAAATACAATATTTTTGAGAAATTATTGTCATTTCTCTTTATTATGATAATATTGGTATGGCTGAATTACGTATGGAACAAAATATCGGCCTCGGCGGGACACCTCCATCCGATGGTCCAAAATTTCGATGACGCTGACGCATAGTTGAAGTTCTATGCCGTTAATGTGCCGAATTATCTCATCTTTTAGCTCTTGAATTGTTGCTGGCTTATCGACGTACACCTTTTCTTTCAAATAACCCCAAAGAAAGAAGTCCAACGGTGTCGTTGACGTTAAGGTATGGTTCACATTCAACATCGGCCCTTCAAATTTAACCACCCTTTATAAAAATGAATGTTTGTCTGTATGTCAGCGATGAACTCAAAAACTACTGGACCGATTATTATAAAAATTTGTATGTATTTATGTATTTTTCCACGGAGAAGGTTTGTAGAATATACTCATTAATGCCACTCGCCACCAGGTGGCGCTGCAGAGAGCAACTTCTGCCCCGTTCAACCGATTATCATAAAAATTAGTATGACCATTTGTTTTTACATAGAGGAAACGAATGTGACATGTTCATAGATGTAACATAGATTTTGGTTGAGGACATACACCTTAGATCATCAGTTCTATGGCGTCATTTACAGAAATTGACTTTGAAAACTAACATGCGTGTACAACTTCAACTGAATGCATCGGCTGGAAATTTTTTAAAACAATTATTGGATATTGGAAATGGGCGAATGGAAACTGATGAATCTACACAATGTATTATCTTGCCAGTAAACTTCTGTAAGATCACAGAAAGCATCGACGAATTGGTGCAAAAAGTTTTCCCAAACATTGCACAAAACTACAAAAACCATCAGTGGCTCAGTACGCGTACTATATTACCAGCCAAAAACATCGATGTTAATACCATCAACTTCAGAGGAAAGTTTATAGATACCCTGCACGATTTAATGCAGGGGTATCTGAACGTAGTTGTTCGACGGGCAGCGGACTGCGGCTTATCGGTGAGTCCTCTTAAGACGGAGCTCGTTCTTTTCACGAGGAATTATAAAATACCCAGAGCTCAAGTCCCTTCGATGGAGAGCGCTCCGTTGGTGCTTTCTGCCAAGGCGAAGAACCTAGGTCTAATCCTTGACAGAAAGCAAGTCCAACATTGAGGAGAGAGTAAGGAAGGCAACAATCGCCATGTATGGATGCAAGGGCGCAATTCGCAAAAGATGGGGACTCTCGCCTAGAGTTGTATTTTGGCTCTATAATACCATAATAAAGCCAATCTTGTTATATGGAGTCGTTGTCTGGTGGAGTTCACTAGAGAGACATCAGTTAAAAAGCTAGAGAAAGTTCAAAGGTCTGCACTCATTGGAATCAGTGGGGCGCTTCGAACTACTCCCACTCTAGCACTTATTGTAATGTTAAATGTGGTACCTATAGATATCGTAGGCAGAATTCCCGCTGCACGTACCGCAATTAGACTGAGGGGCTTGGGCTATAAGCTCACTCTCACATATGGACAATCAAGCATCCTCAGAAATTTTGAGTTCATGCCCTCGTCGAAGGATCAGTGCGTGCCTTCGCTTAGTCCAAGCGGAACTTTCTCCACCCATATTCCATCAAGTGAGGAGTGGACCGGGGGCAGCACTTGGGGACAGGGACTGGTTAACCTGTTCACGGATGGCTTGCAGTTGGACGGCAGGGGTGGAGGAGGAGTTTTCTGCAAAGAGCTCCCCATGAAACACAAATTCAGGCTACCGGATCACTACAGTGTGTTCCAAATAGAGGTGGCCGCAATTAAAGAAGCAGCTGACTGGCTACTTACTAGCTTAATAACTGTTAAGAAGGTAAATATTTCCTCCGATAGTCAAGCGGCAATTGGGGCCCTGGGCTCTATTATGGTGCACTCGACTCTGGTCTGGGAATGCCTGGTCTCTCTCTCGATTGCATCAGAATGCTTCGATATACAGATAATTTGGGTACCTGGTCACAGTGACATTGCTGGAAACTAAGAAGCCGACGAGCTGCCAGACAAGGGACCTATGAGGCGGTGTGCCTGCGAGAGGAGAGGATCGGGATCCCCTTGACAACCTCCGCTCTACTCCTGGAAGGATGGGCTTTTCTCCCACTCAGCGAGCACTGGGTAAGTACACGAACGTGTAGGGTTGCGAAGTCCTTCTGGCCAGGTTCAAGGGATATTCCGAGGATGACGAAATCTCATCTCTCAAATTTCGTGGGCATCCTCACGGGCACTCCCCGCGGGGTAAACATGCCGTGAGGCTCGGAATCACTTTGAGTCCTTTTTACGTCAGCTGTATGGAGGATGAGGTGGAATCATCTCAGCACCTGCTCCTCAGCTGCCCAGCTCTCGCGGGACTAAGATCCAAGCATCTTGGTTTTCACTTCTTTTCTGCGCCTGCTGATATAGCGGGTCTTGATAACAAAAATCTGATGAGCTTCATAAGCAGCATAGAGAGCTTAACACAACCGCAGACCAGTCACCGTTAATAATCCACACACTCAACACTCTTCACCCCGTTACCTTTCGTCCTATCGTCCTTTTCCTTCACTTCTTTTTCCCCTCTTAGAAAGGATGAACGAAACTTTTTCGTCCAAGTGGGCCCACTCTCTAGGCAACCATCACTACCTAACGTAACGTAACCATCAACTTCACCATTCAGCATGGAATACCCAGTGAAACGACAACATATAAGTCTATCGATACTGTGGAGCATCAAGACGAGGTTGTCAACTATTCAACTGAATTCTTGAATTCACTTGATTTGCCAGGCATGCCGCCGCACGTTCTTACATTGAAAATTGGCGTACCCATCATTCTGCTTCGAAACATAAATCCACCACGACTTTGCAACGGAACCAGATTCTCAGCAAGAAAATGATGATCAATGTTATTGAGGCAACAAATTTGACTGGAAAATTCAAAGGTCTAGACGTACTTTTGCCACGTATCCCAATGATCTCGACAGATATGCCATTCGAATTCAAACGTTTGCAGTTCCCGGTGCGTCTCGCTTTCGGAATGACTACATATAATCGGCGCTCTTATCATTTGGTGGTTTCATATTGTCTGCTAAATGGAGAGCCCTTAGAGAGTTTGAAGTGTTTTCATGTAAAATATAATAAACTGAAATTAATAAAATGAAGTAACGAAAATGGAGTGGAATGAAAGAAATTATAGTGAAGAAGACGGTAGTGAAACGTAAGTAATTGAAAAAAATTAGAAAAAATTAGTCTTAGAAAATTACAATGTCGGCTTTTCTGCTGAACATCAGAAACATACCGCACCACAACTATTAAAGCCTAATGAAAATTGTAACTGACTCTGCACTGATACTTATTTGGACGAAGTTGAATCAAAGGTTTAATGCAAGCGTTTTTCCATTGACCTAAGTGTACGGGTATTTCAACCAGATATATTTGGCATGAGAAAAGCAAAGAATTGGTTGCTAGTTCACGATGTGGATAAGCATTGCAAAAACCAATTCCAATAAAGAGTTCTTATAATAATTTTCAAATATAAAATACATGCAGTGGAAATTTGAGTGCAAAATATGGGATTTGAGTCTATTCTATAGACACTTAATGAAGTACAGCTAGACTCGTATGTCTATGTACCTAAAATAAGTAGTGCCAGACGCTCTGTGAAGTCATTGTTCCGTCTAGATGAAGACTCACTCAAAGAAATTCCCATTTAGATGATTAGATCTGAACGCTAGCTAAATTTCTTAAAGGGGCATATTTTTTATTTAAGTAAAAGAGGCTTGAGTCAGCAAATAAGAGAGAAAAGGTAAGCCACACAAATCATTACAATGTCTTTAATATCCCCGTTAGCAATTTACCCTTCTCCACCTCCAAAGCGCTTCATTTTAATTAAGTTTTAATCTTCTCAATATTTCCTCAACTAAATTTTGCCATAAATGCATGCAAAGCTTCCTAAAAGGATAATAAAAAATAAAAAAAATCGCAGTCATAATATTTTACTAAGAGGCGATTAAGAACCTTTTTTAATGCAATATCTCCAAGGGTTTTGTGTCTGCAAGATGGGGCCGGTGGGTGAAGTGAGTGAATGGCATAGGCACACAGCATCTTAATTTGACGAAAAATAGGTATAGAATATTGCATTAAACATTAACGTTTGTGAGAATACAAGCCAAAAGGTCTACGCACAACCACAAATCGATTGAAGTTCGGCAGGTGGCTGGAGTTGCCTTGCGTTTTCCTCCGAACTTATGAGCCATCTATAGGTTTTTAGTCCCTTTAGACAACATACTACCACACATACAAACCATACAAAGCATACAACTACTAACTACATCACTCCGTGTTTCATTGGCTATTCATATTCATTGCAGTCATTCCCATGGCTGAGAAGCCGCTTAAATTCTTTTTATTAAATATTCAAAATAAATCCGACAGCAATGATGGCAATACGCGTGCATGCACACACTCACGCGCGGCCATATACTCGTGCGTATTCATCATATATGCATATCGATGTATGCAAGTACGCATTTATGTATGAACGCGCAAAATGGCAAGCAAGCGAGCAGGCGAGCAAGCAAAGCCAAGTCCCTCGATACAGATACGCAGGCGAGCGGAAAAATTCTGTAGTCATCGCTTTGGTGGTGGCGCTCTTTACGCTGGGGAGTAATCCCACAATGTCACTGTCGTTACTCACTTTACTTTCACTACTGTCTCCTGCCTCTTGCTTCCCGCCTGTTGTTGCATGTTGTTCCTTCGTGTGTTTTGTTGTGCATAAGCATAGTAAGGCTGTGTAAAAATGATTATTAAATTTCCATATTTTCATGAATCCATACCAGCCATTTCACTGGAGCAAACTAACCGACCAAGCAAACGACTCGCACTTCCTTTTTTCGCCTTTTACCCAAAATTCGGTTGCGCGTGCCATTAGGTTTGACAGCCTTTCGCCGGGGCAAGACACCAAAGAACAAAAAACAAGGAGAAAAAAGGAAAATGTCAAAGGCACATAAGTACAGCAACAGCGTCCTTATATTGTTGGGAGACGTCGGCGACCGCTCGGAATTCCCATTGGCATGCCACAGCGGCCAACTACAAAAGCGTTCAGCTCGTTCAGCCATCCGTCCAGCCAACTGACATTCTGTCTGCTTTTGACTATTTAGGCATAAGAGTGAAATCAATAAACCTAAAATGAAGGCTTAGCGTCTAAATTGGATTTGTGCAAAATATGCGGGAGCGCACTCCTTTTGCCACACTCATTTGTTGGGCAGCCGCAGTGGATTAGTGTTGTTGAAAGGGTTTTAATACTCCGGCTGCTTAAGCGAATTTTCAGTGGCGGCCTTTTTCTTCGTTGTATGCATACAAGTACATACTATTTGCTGGGGCACGTTGTTGTTTTTGTTAATAACGCGAAACTGAATTGCTGTACTTTTTTGCTATCCTTTTTCTGGGCGCTCATAAGTGTTGATGATATGGTTGCTTGTCAGTCGGTCGGTCGTTCGTTCGATCGGTTGCATGGACCAAACTGTCGTTGTGGTTGTTGTTGTTATTATTATTTGTCAAGTGTCTTTTCATTTCGATGACGGCGCTGATGTCCACTTAAGCCGTATGATAAAGTCTGCAAATTGTCCGCTGGGATTAGGATTTACAACATCGCAAAAGAGCGAATGAAAACAAAAGCCAGAATGGGAAAGCTAAATCATAATGAAGAATTTAAAGTGGAGTTGTGCTTTCGTTTCAACATTTTAATAGAAAACTGTACTAGTCTGAAGGTTAAAGGGCATTTCTTTTCTTAGAAAAATGGTAAGAGTTTATTTATAATCCCACAAAACAGGACAAATACTGAAATTTATTTGGAAAATTGGGATCAGAGAAATACTTTGAATCGCTGAAAGATAGATCTATCAGATCGCCGTGCTAAATACCCCCATAATGACAAGAATTATCTCATTCATGTCCTTGCAAGATCAAACTTGAAAATGAGAACAGCAACTGAGATGGCACTCAAAATAATTTCGCCTATTGAGCGTAAAAAATTTACTTACTGGAATAACCAAGTAATTCAAGTTTTTTTTGTCTCCCCGTTAAGTCAAAAAGCGTATTGCGGAAAAAGTGCCAGCAACGAAAAATTCAATTCGGAAACATTCCCAGCAAAAACACTTGATTAGCTATGAAGGAGTAGGTGGCAGAGGTGAAGACTGGAGAGAGGAGGGGGAGTGTGCCAAATCGACTAAATTGAAACTTGTCCAAATACGAGAAGATTCAAGATATTATGGAAACTACACCAGAACTGAGTAGCGTTCGTCTGAGTCTCCAAGACTCTGGGCTGTATTTTGGATAAAAACTAAGCTGAGTGGAAAACACAGCTTATGTTTTTATTTTTTTTTTATATGAAGGGGATACTTCAGAATATCTATTCAGATATTCATAAAAAAATTGTTCTTGAAATTGAACATTTTTTTTATCGGACTTCAGAATATCAATAAAGATTTTCACACACAAATTCTTTTTTTAAAGCAATATTTTTTTATGGACATAGGTCATAC
Organism: Anastrepha ludens; assembly: GCF_028408465.1. Lineage (NCBI taxonomy): Eukaryota > Metazoa > Arthropoda > Insecta > Diptera > Tephritidae > Anastrepha > Anastrepha ludens. The sequence goes on along the minus strand of NC_071500.1, from coordinate 110,628,764 downwards.
GCAAATTTTTTTTGAATTTGAAATTTTTCTTTTATCGGATATATTTACAGATAGTCAGAAGAAAAATTTAAAATTCGAAGAAAAAATTTTTGTTTTTCAATTTCCCAAAAATATTTTCATTATACAATTTTATTTTATTCTATAAAGATATTCATAAAAAAAAATGTTTGAAATTGATTTTTTTTTTGTTTTGATCGGATTTCGCATGTCTATAAGGAATTCATAAAAAAATTTTCGAAATTGAAAAATTTGTTGTGATCGGACTTCAGAGTATCTATGAAGTTATTCATAAAAAATGTTTTAGAATTTTGTTTTATTGGGCTTTAGAATATTTATAAAAATATTCACAAATTTGTTTTTATGAATCTGAATTTTTTTTATCGGACTCCGGGGTATTAAACAGATATTCATAAAAAAATATAAATTCCTAGAAGAAACTTTTTTTTTCCATTTCGATGTCGTGCAAATATGTTTCTTTTATCGGACTTCATAAAAAATGTGTTTTCCAAAATATGATCACAAATCTATAGGGACTTAACAAAACCGTCTACAGATCTGTACAGGCACAGAAAGTATCTGCGGAAAATTTTAATTTCGATTAAGGATGTGGAAATGCCTGACACAATTTAGGAAGGCAAAAAAGCATGACAATAATCCAAAAAAAGTGCTTACTTACTTACATACACACACACATACATCCAGACTTACATAAAAACGTAGAGGACAAAAAATAGAAATACGCCACTTAGTGTATATTAGGTGAATTGGGATTGCATACTAGTGTTGGGGATTGGCAGCTTATTCGACATATTTGCATATTATCTGAGCACACACACATACACTCACCCGCGGGTATATATACACAAAAACTCATACATTTCTATAAGTGAGCGTGTGTGCTTTGTGTCACGTACATGCCTTGGCACTTTATCAAAGATTAACAAATGAATTATTTATGATCAGCTTTACCACAACCAGCAACAGCAAAAACACAATGACAATCAAAACAGGAATAACAGAAAAAATATCGTAGCCGGTAAAAGCTACTAAGCGGTCGCATAGGGATGGGCGACAAGGAATTGCGGCACAAGTGCAACGTGAGATATGTGTCACCCCACCACCATTGGGAGCTCTACTTATAAGGTGAGCCGTAGCGGCAAGACAAATGGAGAGCAAAGATGCCACTAAATGCTATTACAAATTTGGCTGTACTAACGTGTTTTTTCTTTTTTACTTTCTTGTGATTTGCTTTTAGTGGTTTGTGTTGTTTTACCAAAGGAAAAAAAGAATACCATTTGTATGTATTTGTAGCTATTTCTATATATTTGTTAAGATTTTTGCTTACACTCGCGGCGACATATTTATGTTTTCCATATTACGCGAAATGTATTTCATGTTACGCTCGTAGATTTACTTTTACATTTAATATATCATGCCATCACTCACACTGTCATCCATTTGTTTTCGTACATCTTTCATATTCGCTAAAATGCTTTCGCTGTGCATTTAGACAAGGTCACTTGTTTGCACTAATGGTGAGTGAATGGTTTGAGAGCAGGAATTATGCAAAAAAAAAACAATATTTTTTATTTGAATTTTTATATGTATAAGAAACGCAGCGGAACAACAGTGAAGAGGATGCATTTGGTTTCAAAAATACTCGTATTTTTCTAGTTTGGTTGACATCTAGCAACCAGTTTGGGGAGCATATTTTCAAAGTGGACCATGGAGCGGTGGATATAATCCACACAAATATATAAAAGGACCAACGGTAACTGAATTCAGTCATAGATTTTAGGCGACGTAACCAAAAGTACTCGTTTACCGGATTTTTAATTTTTTAAACGACATTAAAATATCAAAGGACAAATTTTTTAAAAAGCGATTTTAAATACTAAACGCGAGTAGTTAGGTAACCAGTGTCAACTTTTCTACCCACACATTTCATATTATTTATGACAAAAAGGTAGTTCTCAAATATGGGAATAGAATAGTCAGTAGGTCCACATAACGCCACACCAAGCGCCGAGAAGTATAAAATTTAAGTGTTTTTCCATATAAATCAATTATATTGCCGACTTTTGTTTGGACTTTTCTGCAGACTATGACCTGAGTGCGAAGAACCACAAAGAATGCGGCTTTACTAAAAAAATCATAAGAATGTAAAAGCATCACAATTTTCAGCTGAAATGAACAAAAAAAAAAAAAAAAAAACAAAGCAAACAAATTCACGCTAATCCAAAGTGCTTTTCTACATTTCCACACACTGAACATTGTAGAACATTACATTTCAAGGTATTCAGTGGATTTATCTCGAAGTGCTTGAAGCGTAAAAAAGCATGAGCTGAATGTGATGAGTCTTAAGCGTATATGGAAAATGACATGGTAAAGGTAAATACAACAGGGCACAAGGCTGGATCATGCATATATACATATGAAGGCGCGCATATGCTTTTTGTGCAGTGCAACTATGTCCATAAGCTGTAGGGAGGAGGAACGAGTGTGCTAAGCTTTGTTGGGTGGATCGCTACAACGCTTTTCGTTGTTGTTGTACGAGCGACCAACCGCGATGTCGACGAAGAGTTGACAAGAAGACGCCAATGCTGACAGGCCGACGATCCACTTTATAAGAAATCTAAAATTTCAGCAAAGTAAGCAAAACAACAGAGTTGGGCGAAACAGCTGAATCAGCAGGAACAACAAGAGAATAAAGCATCAAAAACAAATAAAAAACAATCTGTAAAACAAATGCTACAAAGGCAAAGCTGCCATTTGGGCCGCTCCCCCCTATGCATATGTGCCACGTCAAGCGAATTGTGAGCTGTCAACTGTGTAACAGCTGAAGAAAAAAAGAGAGCGCAAAAAATCGTGTTACGTATACGCCCCCGTGTACGCAGGCCTCGAGTCAGACGAAGGAGTGTCTGAGGGGGTTGGCAAACAGAAAGACAACAATAAAGTTACGGCGATACAGCAAAGGGATGAAAGTAATATGAATAGCAAGTATGATGACAATTACAACAACAACAACAACAGCAGTCCCTAAACGCGTATGAATATGTATTCTTTTAATATGAATTGGTGTGAGTGTGGAGCGATTTACAGCAGTGTGAGTTGCTAAATATTTATTTCTGTCATTCTTTTTGGGATATTTTATAACTTTTTCGCGCTGATAAATATTCAAATGCAAAAGACACTCTCACTTACGCAAGGCTGGCAACAGGGATGCAATTTGGCTAGTGCGAGAAAGTGTGCACAAATTAAAGGTTACCCACTTAGCAATCGTAATACAGCGTCATCTGCAAATGATTTATATTTTTATATGACGTTTGACAGCATTTGCGCATATCGTGCCAAGCGAAGTGCCAACTAACGTACACTGCCAAGCACCTTTGAACTCAGAAACCAAAAAAATGAAGAACGAAGTTTTTTATCCAACCATTTGCCAACGCAAGGAGTACGAATTTGTGAGGAGTGGGCGCGCGTTGCGTCAAAGGCATGTATTGGCATCACATTCCTACTGCATAAAAAATTCGCACACACTCCCAGTTGGTTAACATTTATAATCCTCTGCTAGTTGTCGCCCATTTTCGATTGAAACGTGCACTTCGGCCCGGTACTGATTTTAATTTCATTTGCAAAACGTGCATGAATTTCATTAATGCCTTTCTTGCTGCCTTACTGCCGTGGGCATTGAAGTGTAAGAAACAAGTGGCAGGTAGAGTGGGGCAGTGGGAAAGGGATTCTTATACGCTGCGGAGAAGAATAAACTCAAAAAGATGGTGGAAAAGTTAGAAAAACTGAGGAGAAAAAAAAAAATTTTTAATTTCCATGCTCTAAATGCAGGCCGAGCGAATGATTGTAGCGACTCTAATAGATCGGTCAACGGAGCTTAAAGGTAGCAGGCAGTACATTTGCAAGAAGGTTCAAGAATATATGTACTAGTAGTACTTGAACCCTACTATGTCTATAGTTTCAGTAGTTGACTTAAAACTAGCACTTAAAGTATCCTATAGTGTCTAAACCTCGTGAAAATTTTGACTCAGCATAATCGAAACATGTTACTAGCTGAATATTTTTTTAAATGTGAACCTCGAATATGAGACACATTTGGCAGAACAATCATCAAATTGGTGAAATTAGGGAAATTCTCAAGTTAGATTACCAAGTGGCCGCCCATTACATTTTCCAGTAACTACAGAATATCGAGAAAACTATTTGAAGCCATACTCATAAGATTGGACAGATCTGGATCACTAAAAACATTTAGCGAAAAATGCATAGAACTTTTACTCGAATAAGCAAATTATTATTATATCTACTCTATTCTAGAAAAGTTTTAACCCTTCAGTTACTAGTGAGAAGAGACAGGAGTTTAAAGAAATTCAGGCAAATGCCAAAAGTCGCAAAGATATCAGTTACGAGTATTCCTTCTATCTTCCCTTGCCTAAAACCTATTTTTTAATAGAGATGCATGCAATAACCTTGTCTTTTAAATTTGAATCACAAAGGGTGGTGCTCAAATTTAGTTCAAAAATAGCTCCAGTATAATTATCAAAAAAAATGGTGTATTGGTTTTTTATACAAATAGTTTTCTATGTTCTTGCCCTGCATTAGCTAGCACCAGATTAAAATGCTTAGGAGCTTTCCAATATGAGAAATTAGAATGCCTCTCGGGTATAGAGCTTCAGAGTTTATTTAGATTCGCAAAAGACGCCGACGCAGACGCAGATAGCTACTACAAAGAAACGTAAAGCTCTAGCTCCATCTGGTAACACTAAGTTTATGTGATCGCTTTCAGCCAGCCGGTTCAACCTTTCAAGAGCCATGGATATGCGGCAACAAAATCTGTGGTCTCGGAGTGAAGGGCTTCAAACTAATTGCCGTACAAAATACAGGTAAGATCCTCAGTTGCATTCTAGCTAGAAATAATATCAACATTTTCTTGCTCCTACAGCTCAGTAGCGGCGACTTGGTGGCGGCAAGCAACGAGCTTGGGAAAACCGGCTTTTGGCTTGCCTCCGCCTATATGGCCCACGAAAAGGACGCCCCGCCGGAAGAGGTTCGGGTGCTCGTAAAAGAGGCAGCTCTGAAGGAGAAACACCTGGTTGTCCCTGCGACGCGAATGCACATAAGACCCTGTGGGGGAGTAGCGACACTAACGCTAGAGGTGAAGCTTTACTTGACTTTATCTTAGAAAGCAAACTTAGTTTGTTGAATTTGCAAGTTCTGGATATCACTTTGGCTTCCGACATGTTTTCCAACTACGTTAAGAGATGGCGCGTTTCAAACGAAAACTCGTTCTCAGACCATCGATACATCGAATTTGAAATCGACATTAGATCCCCTCAAGTCGGTAAGTTTAGAAATATACGAAAAACCGACTGGGGAGCTTACAATAACAAACTAAAAACTTTGTTGCCAAAGATAGCCCCCAAAGACCCCACTACAAGTGAGGGGAGCTGAATAAATTGGTTAATCAGGTAACTAAAGCAATGAATATTTCTTTAGCAGCTAGTTGGCCGGCTGTCAGACCCACAGGAAAGTTCAAACCACCTTGGTGGACCAAGCAACTAACCTCGCTACAAAAGCACCATAGAACGTTATTCAACCTCGCCAAGGCCACGAGAAGGTCAGAGGACTGGCAAGCCTATAAGGCTGAACTGAAAAAGTATAAGAAATCAGTCAGAACTGCGCAACGTGGATCCTGGCAAAATTATTGGAAAGGAATTGAGGAAACTTCAGAAGCGGCCAGATTAAGAAAAATTCTTTCAAAGACGCCATGTAACTTAGTCTATCTACAAGGTCAGGGGAATACATGGACTACGTCAAGTGAGGAATCATTAGGTCTTCTACTAGATACACACTTCCCAGGAAACAAGCGGGTGGAACAGAATGATTCTGCTCATCATGAAAGGCAATCCAACTTAGTCAACAACAATCTATTAGTCACAAACGCATGTTGCCTTAACATGGGCAAGGATGGAGAGAGACAAAGACTTCAGACCAATTAAGCTTACGTCTTTCCTCCTCAAAATTCTAGAGAGGAAAGTGGACGAGTACATACGGGGCGCTATACCAATAAATAAATTCTCCCCGGCGCAGCATGCCTATACTAAGGGGAAATCTACAGAAACTGCCTTACTCGCTTGTCGGGTTGGTGGAAAAATGTTTATCAGATAAAGAGTTCGCCATGGTTGCCTTCGTAGATATAGAAGGCGCCTACAACAATACAAAGGCGAGCGCTATGGTAGATGCTGTAGAAGACTTTGGAGTTGAACCATACGTTGTTGCCCTGATAGAAGCAAAACTCGTCAGAAGAAAGGTAACAGCAAACTTAGGCAGCAATACCCTAAGCAGACAGGTCTGCAGAGGCACACCTCAAGGTGGTACCCTCTCCCCTCTCCTCTGGATTTTGGCAATCAACTCGCTATTGCTGACCCTGGAGAGAGGAAGTTGCCACGTCACTGCATACGCAGATGACCTAGCAATTGCTGTTAAAGGCAGACATCCTAACACCCTCATGGACATTCTGCGCTCTAACATGGCCACGCTTAGGAGCTGGACTGAGAGTAGGGGACTCGCTATAAATCCCACAAAAACTGAAATAATTCTCTTCACTAGGAAACATAAGCTTCCTATAATCTCCCCGCTGGTCTTCAAGGGTGTGGAGATTCCTTTAAGAGAGAATATCAAGTACTTAGGACTCATATTAGATAGGAAACTCACATGGAAACCTGACCAACGTTGCATTATATACTTGCAAAAGAGCGGTCGGGATTAAATGGGGGTTAACACCTCGCGTTACTCATTGGCTATATACTTCGGTAGTTAGGCTAGTCTTAATATACGGAATACTTGTATGGTGGTCGTCTACTCTAAAGGCGAGTTTCGCTAAAATCATGAGTAAGGCCCAAAGAACAGCTCTTTTATGCATCTCTGGTGCTTTAAGGACTACCCCAAACAAAGCGCTAGAAGTGCTAATCAATTTGCCTGCACTAAATCTCGTAGGGAAAAACGTAGCCGCCACCTCGGCGCTTAGACTCAAAAGTATGGCGCTATGGAAAGAACGGCGGTTTGGCCACGCCTGTATTTTGCACACTCTGAACAGTCACAAACAAGAAATATACTATTCTACTCCTAGACTTACCTTCGACAAGCCCTTCAAGACAAGTATAGCGTCAAGAAGGGAGTGGCAAACACCGACGCCATGGAGAAGGGGGGAATTAAATTTTTATACAGATGGCTTCAAGCTAGACGATAAAGTTGGCTATGGAGTATTTTCAAAAAAATTAGGACTGGAACTATCCGTTCGACTACCAGACTACTGCAGCGTCTATCAGGCAGAGGTTCTAGCTATAAAAGAAGTGGCTACATACCTAAATTTGCATGTCGTAACAAAAACGACTATAAACATATTCTCGGACAGCCAAGCGGCTATTAAATCAATGAATGCGGCTATACTAAGATCAAAGGTTGCACAGGAATGCAGAGCAGCCCGAAATGATATTAGCGTCGTATTCCAGGTCAGCCTTATTTGGGTTCCGGGACACAGAGATATTGAGGGAAACTGTAAAGCTGATGAGCTAGTCAGAAAAGGTACTGCTCTTCAACTGCTCAGTGATAAAAGTACCATTGGAGTACCTTTGGCCACGAGTAAATCAATAATAAAAAACAACATTATCCAAGAGGCAAATAGGTTATGGGAAGAAGAAGATACGTGCGTAACAGCCAGGCTACTATGGCCGCAAATAAACAAGAAAAGGGCAAAGAAATTGCTTAGCCTCTCAAGAGAAGATATCTGGAAGGTCGTGGCTTGTGTCACCGGCCACTGGCTGTTTGGAAGGCATTCCTTGAGACTAGGAGTGTGCTCCCATGAATATTGTAGAAGCTGCAGAGATGAGGAGGAAGAAGAAACAGTAGAGCACTTCCTTTGCAATTGTGCATCCTTAGCTAAAATCAGAGCAGGTAGTCTAGGAAAATACTTTTTCAATTCTCTTACAGAACTATCTGGCGCGGGGACTAGACCAATCCTGCGCTTCATAAGAGCCTCAAAATGGTTTCACGAAAGTAAATAAACAAGGTTTCCGTGTCGCACAGTGGTATCACAATGGACCTGTGAGGCCTAAGTGAGTTGGTTATACGGACCGACTGCCACCACAACCTAACCTAACCTACATATATACGTAGTCTGTAAGGGTTTTCGATCATTCACTTAATTAAATAAACTAAATTAAAAATTACCGTGGGCTGCCTGTAAAAGGCCTCGTTAGCCCATTAAAAATTTTCTATTTTCTCTCTTTTTGTTTGAGAATAACTCTTCCTAAATTCGTCAAAGAGCGCACATAAGATCTCACAGAGAGTGTTGAATAAACTTTAGTGCTTCCTTTCAGGTTCTTATATGCCAAAAGATATATTGCCTCATTAGACCTTTACGTTTTTGCTGAAATCAAAATTCAAACTCGTAATGTTACGTATCTATTTTTTTTTTGCTCTCCCAAAATATGTGCCTGAAGCGTAATGTTTAAAAACTCACGAACATTCAAATCTAATTAGACCCAATCAACACAGAATTTGTCCCCGAAAACTGCATTAAAAAATTTACGGGTGATTCGCTATTAAACTCGGGTTTTGCATTGCTCTTCGCATTTCGCCTAACTTCGCACATCCGTTTTCCACTTTTTCAAATTCAGTTGGCTATGCGATTCTGCTTGTCATTGCGCGAGCAGTTCTTGATTTGCTCCAACCAATTTTCTCCACTTTCCACTTTCCTTTATTTTACGCTAATTCATTGGTAAAGAAAACGAAAAAAGAACCAAGAAAAGATATACCAAAAGAATAAAAGCTTTGCGTAGGCAAACAAGATGAGCCATTGCAAGAGGCAAAGTGTCGCTAGCGACAAACAAACATTTCATTAAATTTCGCTAATGAGAAAATTCTCACGTAGTAGCTGAAAGGAAAGTAAAGTAAAGTTTCCGCCTCTCCCACTTTCTTGCATACATTTGGCCATTCATGCTTTTATGCTGCTAGCCAATGCCATTAAACCTGACTGAGTATCCTTAAAGAAATGCATGGTCGGCCTGCGGCACAGAAAAAAAAATTAGGAAAAAAAAACATTTGAATTTACTATGGTATGCATTGGTATTGTAAGGCGGTGCGGAAACGTGACAAAAGGATGTGCTGGGATGAAAATTCCACGACAGCTTCACTTTACATTGCGGAAAAAAGTCTTTTAATTTATTTATTTTTTTTGTTTTTTTCTTTCCTTCTCGAGATTTACCTCTTTTTCAACATTGCGCTGCCTCATTTGTAAACTGCGTGCAAATAATCAAAGCGCAATAGTTTTATAGTGAAAAAATGGCAAGCGAGTCAGAGGCATGCAAGGATACTGTGAAGGACCTGCATAGCTAAGTACTTTCCCATCCATTTACGGGGCAAATTCCGACAGCAGAAATTTTCAATTTCATTACACGTTGCTTAGTCGAAACGGATGTTAAGATGGAAATTAATTAAACTCACTACAGCTGGACTTTTGAGCGCAAGAAGAAGTGTGAGAAATGTAAAAGCAGGTTGAAAAACACGGATATTGAAGGGCAAGAGTTTGAGAAAAATTGTCTGCAAAAAGAGCTGAATAATTGTATTAAGTATAAGAAGTAAATCATATTCACCACAGCTCTAAAATTAAATACGTAAGATGTTCTGCAATCACAACAAAATACTGCTCGAAGCGCTGGCATACCCACTAATTTTCCGCCCGTTTCCAATCCACTGAATCGTCGCTATGTACATTGTAAGCACATATGCGGAATATAACTCGAAAAGTGATGGGAATCCTACTATTGAAACTTGCTCAATATTAACCTCTTCAGGGACATCGGCACATATGTGTACGTTTAAGTTTTTTGAAATCTTTCCATTCATAGATGAACTCTGCGCTAAATGGCCACATATGTGGACATTATTTTTTTTTTTTTTTGTAAAAATTACTATTTTCTATTTTTTTCTTATCTTACTGAATTGTTATAAATGTAAGCAGAATAACTCGTAATAAAATGAAAAATAAAATTAACTTTTTTCACTTTAAAAAATTCGAAAGCCGAAAAGGAGGTTGTTTTCAAAACTGCGAAAATTTGTATCATTTTAGCATAAAAAAATTAAATTAATTAAACAATAAAAAATTACAAAAAATTATTTTTACAAAATTAAATTTTGTTTTAATATTTTGTTAAATATTTTTTATTTAATTTTTTTTTCGTTTCCTTTTTATAATTTTTGTGTCAATTTTTTTAAAGCTATGCTTTATTTAGAAATATTAAAAAGTTTTAATTATTGTTTTTTTAATGTTTTTTTATAATTTAAGAAGCAACAAAAGTGTTACGACGTTTTAGTGAAAAATTGTTTTTTTTTTTATTTTGAAAAATCTTTTTTTGGCTTTCCGGAAAGCGGAGCTCAGGTTGCCCAGACTACATGACTCCGTACTTTAATTGGGAGAGAAGGTTTCGTACTACAATTGAAGAGGAGGGATGACACAAAGGCATGAAGCCTGGCCATGGAACTTTTCACATCTATACAGACGGCTCTAAAACTTTAGACGGAGTGCAAGCGGGCATTTACTGCTCAAAAGTACAGATAAGGCAGGCTATCAAGCTGCCAGACCACAGCAATATTTTCCAAGCTGAAGTTTTTGCAGTGGGGAAAGCCGCAGAGCTAGCCTACACTAGAACAAGAAAGAACTCAACAATTAATATATACGTGGACAGTCAAGCTGCAATGAAAGCAATAAGCTCATATTGTTATAAGTCCAAAAATGTTTGACGGAGCGGCCTCCCTGCGGCCTAGAAAGGCTAGCCGCAAACAGTAGGTTGCATATCTACTGGGTACCTGGTCTCAAAGGCATTATGGGGAACGAATAGTCGACGAGATAGCAAAAAGTGATGTTTAACTACCATTTGAACAAGAGAACGATATACCAAAACCGCTGAATACAATATTCAATGAAATGGACGACTACGTGAAAAGGCGAGTGGAAGCTAGGTGGCACACACATTCAAAACAGGAAAAGTCTAGTGTAGAACTAACGACAAAAAACTGACTCGATTCGTACTTACGCTCTCGCGCAAGGACTGCAGAACTATCATACCTGTAGGTATGCTAACAGGTCATAATCTATTGGCTGCACATGCGTACAAGATAGGGATTGCTAACACGGACAAATGCAGGAAATGCAGAGAGGATGTTGAGGAAACTTTAGAACACCTTCTGTGTGTATGTCCGGCATTATTAAGAACGCGTTTAAAATACCTGGGAGCCCCATTGTTTGAGGGTCTGAAGGACGTCTCACAAGCGGATCTGTCAGCTCTGATTAGATTCGCCAAAAGCGCCTACACGACGTCTATTTTCAGTATTCATAGAGTTCAGTCTCCATCTGGTATCGCTAGGGACCAAAAGGTCTATGCGTGGTTTATTGCCAACCAGGCTTACCTAACCTAGCCTAAGGTATGCTCTTTTAAGGTAAGTTTTCAATTTGTTTTTAAAACTAAATTTTTTTGACAAAAAATTGTTTTTTTTTTATTTTGAAATATTAAAATAAAATTTTTGGAATGAAAAATTTACAATTTGCAGCATTAAATGAGCTCAAAATTATAAATTTTGTTAATATTTTTTTCTTGTGCCGAAAAAAATGTTAAAATTGGCAGCGTTATATAAATCTCAAAATTTAAATTTTTTTAATTATATTTTTTACTTACCTCTCATTTCTCTCTCAGCTTATAAACCAATTTTCAGAAAAATCACCTTCAAAACCTCTTGACAAATTCGTCTATCTGAGTGTGAAATTAGTTTCGTTCATTTCTTTCTAAATTTCTTTGCTTGACGACTCATGAGCGGTAGAGAATCAGCGTTAGCGTTTGTTACTACCGGAACAGCCTATTAGTGGCTGCCTCGATCCGCTACAATGACATCGGCCAGATCTCAGATTAAGAAAGATTTCGGTATGTTGGCAAACATTTGCCATTAGATATAAGAATTTTCGATTTTTGGATCAAAGAGAGCCTACCTTCTTTCGATCTGGTACCTTTATTAGTCCAAAAAGGAGAAACAACAACACCTGACGTGAAAACTTTGGTAAAGTGTCAGGTTTATCAATGTCCAGTACTGGTTTAGCGATGTCCTTTAAGTTTTTGCTATATGACTTAGAAAGTGGCCAACCCTTTCAGATGTCGGCCCCATAGAAGCTATGACGAAATGTTCATTCTTTTATAAGAAGCTTGAGAGTCGAAGGTTATTTACCACAAGAAATTTTAAAAACGTTTTGGGAACCAGAGTATACCTTGATGTCTCGAGTATCTCGAGAAAATATACTAAAGGCATCAATGAAGGTGCCCAAGATTTTATATATATATATATATATATATAATTGACACGTCCACTCTTTTTGGGTGTTTGACCGAACTCCTCCTCCTATTTGTGGTGTGCGTCTTGATGTTGTTCCACAAATGGAGGGACCTACAGTTTCAAGCCGATTCCGAACGGCAGTATTTTTATGAGGAGCTTTTTCAAGGCAGAAATACACTCGGAGGTTTGCCATTGCCTGCCAAGGGGTGACCGCTATTAGAAAAAAATTTTTCTTAATTTTGGTGTTTCACCGAGATTCGAACCAAAGTTCTCTCAGTGAATTCCGAATGGTAGTCACGCATCAACCCATTCGGCTACGGCGGTGCTCAAGATTACATTATCAAAATATAAACGCCCAATTAGACTTCGACGACTCCATTCAGTCGAAAAAACATATTAAGGACAGCAATGAAGTATTTGTAGACTCTGAGTTGTCAAGTTGATAGATGTGTCCTATGCAAGGGCTTTTACGACCACTGTAACCTTCATAGCTCCCTAGGCTACTCGAAATACTATATTATATTTTGAATATAAGAAATCAAATACGAAACAAATACCTGTGCAAAGGCTCTACTTTTTAGATACAAAAGATTCTCTTTGTCATTAGTGAATTCTTGAACCGATCGAAGCGTTGCGGATCTCGAATCAGTGCTTCCCCTAGTGCTCATAATTTTCTTAGAAAAATAAGAAAGGTAGACTATTCGCATCTGCACATAATACATAAGTATTCTTCAGCGCACAACTTAAGAAGTTCGATACAAGAAATACTCCGCACATAAGACTCTCAGCCACTATGGATAGACATTTTCCGTTACAAACCCAAAGTATTGTAGTTCACACTGAGCTTCTGGCTTGCTGCCCAGAGACACACAGCTGCAAATAATGGCCAATAACTTTCTTGAATTGTATCTTTCCTGTCTTTCTCGCGCTGGGAAATGTTTTCAGTTATTAACGAACATAAAAAATGCATTCGAAGCAGCAACCAAAGCAAAAATGTGCTAACTAATAATACCAAAAACATTAGTGTGATTAAAGAAAATAAGAAAATACTAGAAGAGAGCCAATAGGAGGTGGAGACCACTGCAACTGGGGTAGATAAAGCAAAAATTTCATGTGTGTGTGTATCTCAGAGATAGAAGCTACCTCTACCACTGCTGCTGCTGCTGACTACATTTTTATGAGGTGTTGGCAATAAAAAGCAAGCGCCAGCAACTTGCAACATGTGGCACAAGGACGAGTGGCAAAGAAATCAAGAAAATCTGGCTTACAAGTGTGTGTGTGTGTGTGTGTGAAGATGAGCAGCGCTCTCATGGTGGTTATTATATATCTGCATGTATCAGTGCCCAGCCATGGAGTTGCATGTTGTGGCGGCAGGTGCTGTGCAACACATTTCTATGATATTTTTGTTGCATATTGCGAAAATAGAAAAAAGAATAGTGTAAGCAGAAACTGAATACAGCAAAATACAGCACAACACAAATAAGCAACAGCAATCGCCTTGCCTGCCACACGTGCCACATACCATATATTCCAGTAACTACAAATACAATCAGGACAGCAACTGCGCTACAAAAAGCACTGCTATTGCAGGCGAGTAGAATAAAATACAAAAAAAAAAAGTAATTCAGCGAATTCAAATATTGCAAGCTGATGTTGCCTCATGACCCCATGCCATGCTGTTGCCATTACATTTGCTTTAGCCTCGGCGCAGCTATTGTGCCACACATAATTTTTTCTGCTGCATTTTTTATTGTTGCCATTACCTTGTGTTGCATGAACTATGCATGAAGCTGTTTGGCTGCTTGGCTGCTGCTGTTATGGTTGCAGGTTGTTTGGCTCTAAGACAGGTACTAAATATGTACCGCCACACAGCCCACATTTGTGCAGCAAAATTAAATTTTCTATTCATTATGAGTTTCGAAGTGGCATTCGCAGCCATTTAGCCATTTGTTGTACTTAGACAGACACAGACAGAGGTAGAGATAGGGTTGCATGCATGCCACAGCTATAAAGGTATATAAGTTATGGTTGTGGTTTGGACGCTTGCTAAATGATATTGTGTAGATAACTATTTAATTATTCAACACATATGCAAACCCAAACATACTTGTACATACCCACACACATACATATACATAGATATTTGTGTACAATCATATAGAATAAAGAAAACAACGGCTATCGCTAACATGGACCCCTTTTCTGGCTGAGAAAACGGGATGAGAGATACTAAATGCGAGAAAGTGTAGGTTTAGCTTGAGACCAAGACCAAATAATAATTTTATACAATATTTTAATTATCTAACGACTTTAAAAAATTTTTTTTTTTTTTTTAATTTCCAGAAATAAGTGCCAAATGTCCCTTTCAGGTGGGAGCTAATCGGTTAAAATGTCCCACGAAAATATTTTGTTTAAATTTTCGCATTTTGGAAAATAACTAAGACCAGAACAAGCAATCTTTAGTAGGTCATACAAAAAAATCGAGCTAAATTTTGCAAATCCATGGTGTTTTATTGCGATATAGCTATGCCTTCAGGAAATATTAAAAAACCTAGGCCTTGTGTCAGGTTGCTGTACTGTGTTGTTCACGAATTATCGTCCAAATTACCTTCGTACTACGAGAAATTGAAAGTATTTAAGGTAGCAATGTGGCTATTCTACTAAAGGGGAAGTTTACAGGCAATATTTGTAGTCAAATGCAAAGAACCTTAAAATTCATAGATACCTGGGCCAAAATGTGTGGTTTAAGCCTCAATGTGACCAAGCCTCAACTAGTGTCGTTTACAAGGAAATATATAATTCCCGTCCTTCGGCTTCCGATACTCAACGGAACTGTTCTGCCGGTCAGTGACAAGCTACCTAGGTTTAACACTTGACAGTAAACTTTCATGGAAACTGAGTGGACACAATAAAGAGGCTGCTCTGACGCTCTACTCATGTAAAAAACAGTGGGTTTAAAATGTGGCTTAACCCCTAAAATAGTTCACGGGCTACATGCAGCTATTGTCAGTCCAGTTAAGACCTGTGGAGTTCTTGTCTGGTGGCCAATATTTGATATGGCAGCGTGAATCAAGAATTTAGATAGTATTCAAAAGAGCCTCAGTACTACTGGGGCGCTCAAAACAAGCTAACTTCGGCTCTTAGTGTTATGCTGCCTTTATTGCCAATTAAACTTTATTGTAGACAACTAGCCGCCAAAGCGGCGCTAGGACTGAGTGAATCATCGATGCTCAAGACAAACACCGAGGGCCAGGAAGTTTCCTGGTATTCCCAACACCACTGAGTGTTATGACCCAGTGAATACATATGTAGGCAGGCCTTATACAATCCATTTTCTATCCCGCGCTGGCTGGAAAAATAATGTAAGAAATAAAGAAAGCGGGATCAATATATGGGGATCAAAAGATGGCTCAAAACTCAATGATTAACTGGGAGGTGCCGTTTAGTCCGAATCTGTGGGCACCAATATATCCTTTCGCTTGCAAGATAACTGCAGGGTATTCCAGCTGAATTCTTGGCAATCGCAGAAAGCCTTTACCACTAGCTAAATAAAAACAGTTCTAGAAATCTTCATTTACTCCGATAGTCAGGTAGTTCTGAAATGGCTTCTCTCATGTAAATACTCGTCTAAGCCAGTAAAAATGCTTTTTTTTTAATATAATTCTAAAAGTTACGAGCATCCTTCTATGAAGCTTTCTCAGATTACTTTTTTTTTTTTTGTTTTTATCGAAATGTTATAAATTTTTATTTACACTCCATAAAGATTACACCTAGTATAAAACTAATAAGTAATCTTCATTTCACAATTTGAAGTGTAACTTAAACAATATTGACAACTAAGTCTTGAGGTTTCTTTCTTTTTAATCTTCTTTTTACAGTTGCTTCATCGCTTAGTACGGAAGCTTCTGCGTTAATGTGTTTTTTTAACTTCTCAGCATGCTTAACTGCACAGAGATTGGCTGTGTCTGAGACGGTTTTTAAATTTAAATCCTTGTGCAGATCTTCATTACGCACGTACCAGGGAGCTTTAACGATTCCCCTGGTTACTCTATTTTGGAGGCGCTGTATAATGTCGATGTTGGTCTTTGCAATACATCCCCATAATTGGAGACCATAGGTCCAAACCGGCTTTAGCACTTGGTTGTAAATGAGGAGTTTATTTTCAGTTGATAGCTCAGAGCTTCTGTCAAATTAGCCATTGGAGTTTTTGCGTCTTTAGATTCAGCTCAGCAGCTTTGATTTTCACGTGCTCTTTCCACTTCAGCTTTACATCTGAAGTCATGCCTAGATACCTTGCACTATAAGCATTTGGCACTATTGCTGACAAAATATGAACTGGTTTGTAGATTATCTCAGATTACTGAGCATAGAAAAAAATAAAAAAAATTTTAGGCGGAATGTTTTTCAAATACGATAAAAACAAATTCATTCCGAAAAATATTTGGACAAAATTATTAGTTTGCTTTCCTAGAAAAAATTTGCTTCAAGGGTTTTATTTATTATAAAAAAAACTAAAAAAAAAATTATAATAATAAAAAAAAAAACCGAAGTATATATTTGATTTCAACAAACTCCATACCAAAATTTTTAACTCCCAAAGTTATACATTTTTTTAAGTTATTCAGTTTACTTCTTATTATACTCAATCCTACATAAATAGACCAGCACCATATCCAAAATACTTGAACCAGCACCATATCCAAAATACTTGAATTAATTGCATGAAATCGTCATTTTCTTATTATAAAAAGGGACGAGAAATCCTCGAAAACCAAAATGGTTCTAAATATTAAGAGAAAAATGCTACCCTCAATAAGGCAACTTCAAGCTTCGAAAACTTATAGGAAATCGTTCATAAAAATTAATGTATATAAAGTTAAGACTTCGAGTCAACCGATCACGATTTGTTCGAGTTATGAGTTCCGCAGAATTCAAAACATTAGTTTCTAAAGTGCTTGGTACGAAATGCTGCGCCAAAATTTAAAGTAGAATTATTTAGATACTTAGTCTTTCGTGTACATATTAGTGAGGGCATTAGAGCATAATTTGAGCATTTATTTCATTATATTGGGTAGTCGAAAAAGTATTTTCGTATTTTCTCAATAGATGTCGTTAGAGTCATCTATCTCCAGTGCTACCAATCACATTGTGTCATATCATATGGTGTCAGAAGGGTGATATTTTAAGCTTCATTTAACCATAAAAAAATTAAATTCGGAGAAGCTGAAAAAAAGTTATAGCTGTTCAAAAATGAGTGAAAATAATGAAGAAATTCGATATATCTTGAATTTTTTGTATAAAGAAGGGAAGAATGCCACGCAAGCCACCATTGAAGTTTGCGAAGTTTACGGAGATGATGCTGTGTCAGTTCGTGTAGGACCATGATTCAATTATTAAAGATTTGCTCACTGCTGACATTAGATTTTTGACACTCCCTTACAAAAGGTTGTATTTAAGAAGGTGAATAAAGTGGAACATATTAAATCCTTTTTGGTAAAAATGGTAGCAAAAAAGTATTTTTTTACTTAAGTGGAAAGAAACTGCGAACGGTTTAAAATTAAATTTTAATTAATATTTGAAAGTAAAAAATGGTACAAATAGAAGTTATTAGCGGAAATTGCCAAGTCTAATATTAAAACAAGAAATTATTTCAATTAATCCAAGATTTTATTTTGTGAATTAATTTCTAAATTAAAGCCGATCACGAAGTTGCAAAGTTTCGCCAGTATGAAACTTTTTCGTTAAAAATAAACAAATAATTGGCACGTGCAGTTCTGTTAGGTGTTTGGCCGAGATCCTCCTCCTATTTGTAGCGCGCGTCTTGATGTTATTCCATAAATGGAAGGACCTACACTTTTATGTGGAGCTTTTTCATGCTGTTACTGTGCTTTGCTAAGCCTCCTCTGGGCACTTCATCCATCCATGGGAAGGTGGTCTCAGTGGAAACAAGTTCCGTCAATCCCAACTTTTTTATAACGAGGTCTGAAATGTTACCGATTGCGTCGGGACTATCCAATTATTCTCCCTGTTGTAACTCTTTGAGAAATGCTAGCTCTTTGCAAAACATAAATTCCGTCTAAATCACCACATCATAAGAAATAAAGCTTTGTGATTTCTCTACTCATCGATCTCGGATTGCCTCAATTACTCTATCATGTCCTGACTTAAGCGGTATGTATTTCATGTCATACTACCATAGTCCTGAACATACCGATGAAAACTCTTTACCGAGTTGTTGCTCGTAAGCAGACCATTTGAAAATGAAATGCTTTTTCCATAAATTTCACTTTTACTCAAAATTTCTAGAGCTAGCAACCCAGTGTCTTGCTAAGAGAGCTGATTTGTCAAGAGAGAACGGGAAAGCTGCTTACTGAGCAAACTTTTTATCATTGAATCATTTTGTAGCACAACAATGGTCCGCTTGCTTCCGTCCGGGAAATTTCGATGTGAAAGATGCATCACGCTCCGGTTGACCTATCGTTGAAAAAGTCGATGAAATTATGGAAAAGATTGACCAGGATCGTCCCATAAGCTGCCATGACATCGCCAAGGCACTAAATATTCATCATCAAACGGTTTTGAACCATTTAAAAAAGGCTGGTTACAAAAAGAAGCTCGATGTTTAGGTACCACATGAATTGTCTGTGAAAAATTTAATGGACCGAATTAACATCTGCGATTCTTTGCTGAAACGAAATTTAATCGAACCATTTCTGAAGTGAATGGTGGATCAAATACGACAATAATGTGCGAAAAAGATCAGGGTGCAAGGGTGGGGAAGCTCAACAAATGGTCGCAAAGCCAGGATTGACGCCTCGAAAGGTAATGATGCGTGTTTGGTGGGATTGGAAAGGAATCATCCACTATGAGCTGCTCCAGCCTGCTCGAACGATTGGCCAGAACTGATCAGCAGAAAGGGCGTCGTCTTCCATCAGGACAACGCTAGGACACACACATCTTTGATGACTCGGCAAAAACTGGGAGAGCTTGGCTGGGAAGTTTTGATGCATCAGCCATATAGCACTGACCTTGCACCTTCGGACTACGACTTGTTTCGGCCAATGGAGAACTCCCTTAATGTAGTAAAGCTGGCTTGAAGAGAAGCCAGTGAAAATTACTTGTCGCAGTTTTTCGCCGGGAAACCACAAAAGTTTTACACTGATGGAATAATGTCTCTAGAAGAAAAATGGCAAAAGTTAGTTGATCAAAATGGAACATATTTGGTTTAATAAAGTTCATTATAAATATAAAAAAAATGAGTTGAAGTTTGATCAGAAATACGAAAATACTTTTTTAACTACCAATAAGAGATGCTCAAAATTGGAATAGTTGACCGCTTTCAGAAATTTTTTAGTGATAAAAACTTGTCCAAATTACTATATAACTTCACTTGTAGCCTCTCATAAAGCATTTTATTACATTTATTTTTTAAATGGATGTTTGAAAGGAAAATAAGGTAGCTGCGGTGAGTCTCACACTTCCATATGTTGCAACATACTTTAACGAGCAAAAACTAACCTCAAGTGAAAAACTCTTAAATATGACAATAACATGAGCAGAACGATAAAGAGCTGCATGCAGCTGACGCCGCAAAGATTTAAATTAAAAAAAAACTAAAGCGACGTGTTGCAAAGATTCAGAAAATAAAAAAATGTAAAAATAAAAAATATTAATAATAAGGGTTTCAATGTTGACGACGGCAACAGCAGTTGACAAGAGCGAAGGAAAAAAATTTAAAAATTAAAAATCCCTCGAAAAAGTAGTTGCGCCGTTTGTAATAACATATTTTTTAAACTAGTGAGTGCCACAAAACTGCTGAAGAGTGTCACGTAAGAGGGAAAGCAAATATTTTCTGCAAACAAATAATAAAAATCCAATTTTGCATTTAATCACGCGCAGCGACAGGCTGACTGACTGCCTAAATGGTTGTGCTGAGCAAGCAGACAGCCGAAGGCTCACGCGAAGAAAGGAAAAAAAAGGTGGGCTGGCAGGCAGGAAGGTGAGCAAGTGCGACAATAACCAGCTGTTGTCAGCGTCATTGTCAACGCGAAAACCTGCAATAGCTTGCGCTTAAATGCTTTACCGTTATTGTGCAGTATTACAAGTCTTTCTAGAGGTAAGTTGCTGTTGCAAGCGCTCTTACGCGCCCCTTGCGCTCGTCTCTAAGGCGTTTTTGCCAGACTCAGGCATTTGAAATGTCGCTCGACGCGCGGAAATTGCGAACTGCGCGAAAAATTTACGCGAATTCGACAAGAAAGGAGGGTTGCAGCGAAAATAAGTGTGTATTAAAAACAATATCAACAAAGAGTTCGCGCTGTGCAACGCGTAAAAATGTGGTGTTGTGTGAAAGGTGCAAGAAGCATGGGCGCTCAGCGCTGCTTTCATAAGGATTTATATTTGAACCCTCTGGAAAATGGCAAAATAGAAATTACATAATTTCTTGTTAATGTTGTTGTTGTCCTTTTTTTTAAACAAGCGTGTTTGCATCCCTTTTTTTAACTTCATAAGTGCATAAATAGTTTGTACTCAGATCAGCATAATTTATGTAGACAACAACAATATAAGTATGCAAGGGTGTAAGCAAAGCAATAAAAATAATAAAATATGTTGATGTATAATTTAGAGGTGCTGATGTTGCAGTAATAGCATATAGAGTGGGGTGCACATTGCTTCGGAGTCAGCGCTAGGAATCTGAGAGCAATTATTGCTAGACTGATGTACTGATGGAGCAAAGCCACGATTCAAATGGAAATGGAGTAAAAGCCGCGTAAAGTGTTTTTTTTTTTACTTTGGAAAACTTTTTTTATTCACGAGGCCTCACAGTTCAGGACTAACAGCTTTTTTTTTAACTAAACTTTTCAGATGGGCCCGCGGCCGGAGCAAAAATTTTGTGTTTTCAATTTTCCCAGTAAATGGCATATTTATTTACTAACAAAAGTTCGAAAATATTTTTATCAAAAAATATACAGGTATACTTTTAAAGTATCACACTTCCAAGCATAATAAAGTTCAGTTATAGGGACAATACAATTAAAATTTCAAGTCATTTGGTGAAGATATCATATTTTCACGCTATAAGACCGACTGACTTGCAAAACGCGAAAAAAGTTTCCGATACGGTACGCATCGACTTAAGCTGAGCCAAATTCAAAATAATACACTATCCCACTTTAACTTATAGAAAGTGTTTTTCTATTAGTATTTTATAGAAATATACATAAATAACACTATGGAACAAATTCAGGTTAGCAAAAATTAGGTCCATTCTGAGAGTGGCGGGTGAAAATAAAGGCGAAATTAGAAGGCCCGTATCGCGCCGTTTTTTTATGTTAGTTCGAATTTTTTTTTTATCGGCTTTCGAAGTTTGCAGTCAAATAGACTTGGAGCTTTGGCATTGCCTGCCGAGAAACGACCGCTATCAGAAAAAAAAAAATTCTTCTATCTTTTGGTGTTTTATGCCTGGGGATTCGCACTTCTGAATGGTAATCACGCACCAACTCATTCGGCTATGGCAGTCGTCAATTAGTATTAGGCCATCTGTTTATCTAAAAAAAATCAGGAAATTGTATGAATGATCAATTTGCAGGCAAAGTTACGGCCAAGTATACTCTTTTTGGAAAAGAGCGCATTGTATTTCCATATATCACTTTCAAGCAGCTACATGGAAATTCCAGTAGGAAAGCTAATGAAAAATGAGATCGAAGCGCAGCTTGCCATATTTTAAGGCAGAAGTGGCCAAAATTTGGCTGGGTGAGAAGAAGTGGTGTGAGCTCTCTGAAAATAAAGGACAAAATATGCACGTATTGTCCTGGAAGAGCTTAATAGTCGCGGCTTAAAAGTCATCTTCTCAACGACTACAGCGCACTGACTGCGAGCTAATATGGTTCGGCATCTTGAGAACTCATTTTTAGTCACTAATGAGGACTGATGTGATTTATTAAAGGCACTGGTTTTTGCAAGTGGGAATAGCTTAGCAAAATAAGACTTCACAATAGGCCTCAATATTTGGTATGCATAACTGTGGAAGCTCAATCAAACCTAACCTAATGTATTCAAGTTGAATAAACCTGGAAGTATTCAAGTTGAATTGGCGGTGGAAGCTGCAGGGAAAGGGAAGCTGAAAAAGGGATGTATGATGACTGTACTACCAGGATTTCGCAGGCTATATCTTGGTTTTTGTGGAAGGAATGTATGAGGTTTATGCGAGGGAGAAAGGGCAGAGAGCGCTGTGACTGGAACTGAAAAAGTGACTGTATTTTTCTTCGTTACTAACCCAGATTTCTGAGTAAATTTGTTTGTATGGTGAAAATAAATTCTCTATGAACGTTATGAGCATATCCGGCTTATATTTGATCGAAATCCCATTGGGTGTGAAGAGGCTCCATACTGCGAGCAGTGCGAGTCAAAAATCGACGACGAGGCGGATTAGGTGCTTTTTGTACGTCCCCGCTTCAGAAGACTTAGAAAAACACTAGAAGATAACCTCAGCATGTGGCGTAACGTTCGAGTGTCATTCATGCGGAAGAGCAACGATGCATTAGACGATATACAGCAAGTGGCTGCCGAAATAATGCAGCAACTTTGGTACAGCGAACAGGCAAGGGGAAGACGCGAATGCCAAGAAACTGTCCTTCCTACAACAGTCGGTTCTATGTAAACAAAACGACCCGGAGTTATATACGGCAAAGGTCTGTCACTTCAGCCACATTTTCCGTATATGTATGGGGAATGTTTATGCTGCTGCACCACAACAACAACATGCAGGCAAACTGACGATACCAGACATAGAAACTTACCTTTCTATGGGATAGACTAAAGCAGTGGCTGGATGGCAGGAGTGGCTTTCAAAGCAAATGATTTAAACAGTGGGTGGTAATTTCGGTGTATAGTATTGCATCCGGACAGTAGCGTACGTAGAGTCTAGTGCCCAAAACTCTTCCCGCTTACCACTTGAAATACTTAACGGCAGTACGAGAGGGATCCGTACTTTGACGATAGGAGGTTTATTTCGGATTAAAGCCCCACACAAATGGGATGCTCATAAAAAAATACTATGATAAGTATCTGAGAATACCAGTTTATATGAAGTCAACGCTAGTCTATTAAATCACAAATTTCACGCTTGCATATTTGCATTAAATTGCTTGAACAGGAGATGGAAAATTTTATGGTTTAATTTCAAGTTTTTATACGCTTCAAAGCAACAACAACAAAATTGTCATCAAAACAAAAATAAGCACAATTACGACAAGGTAAAATTGCAGCATTTAATAAACTCTTTTGCTTTCATACTAATTTGCAATAAAACCGAAGCTGTAGCTGAGGCACTCGACAAGGCAATATGCACACATCTACACACAAAAACACATACTCGTACAAACACATGTAAATGTAGTTTGAGAAATGAAACAGCAAACGGCAAAGCGACATCATGTAAGTGTATTAAAATTATGTCCTGCAGACATTTTCAAGCATATCCTTAGAAATATTTGTATGTCGAGAGGAGCAAAGCAAAGACTGGCAAAAGCTGGCATGAGAGTTGGAAAAGTTTGAAGCGTCCGGTGAGGCAGTGCTGTGTCGGTGAATATGTGAGTATATATATGTGATGTTGCATATGGGAATTTACACACACACACATGCATAAAAATGACATATGAATGTACGCACATAAGCAACTCCTTTCACCGGGCGCTGCATCCTCTAGTTTCATAACAAAATGCCATACTAAATTGTCCAACCAACAGCCACTTTTTTGTTATTGTTGTTATTATTATTCGCATACGCTAAGCTGGGATAGAGGCGCGCCCACAAAACACAAACCACAAATGGCTTCTAGGCGCTCTTGAACTAAAATCAGTAAAGGTGAACAACGCTTGGCTTGTTATCCTTTTTTGCATACATTTGCAATCTGCATGCGTGTTTATGCATTTGTGTATGTGTGTGTGTGCGCATAAACCTGGTAAAATATGTAAGCACATGCATGTATTCATGAAGTAAATGACAAAAGTCCCCAGCGACATTGTCGACGATGACAACGAATCGACGTTGAATGAAGAAACAGAGGAGGCAGGACCGGCTAGAACCAGGCTGAGGTAACTAAAGTGCGAGTTGCCCAAGGGAATTACTGGATAGTTATAAGTTTACACTGGCAAAAAAAAAAAAACGATGTTCAAGAAGAAATATAAAATGCTGGGAACGAGTTGATGGTCGGTAAGTATAACTCACGCTTGACAAATAAAGCGAATAAAGATCCAGGGGCTTGATTGGGTAGTTCATGTTGTCTGAATGGATACACTTCGATGCGGTACCAGCTGTTGATAGCAGAGGAAGAGGAAGACCTCCTCTGTTTTGAGAAAATCAGGTGGAGAAGGACTTAGTTTTACTTGGTGTATGCAACTGACGCCGGTTAGCACAAGAAAGCAACGTCTGGCTTGAGCCTTTGTTAAACTCGACGAAAATCGCGCCAATCAAGAAGAAGCAGATGAAGAGAAGTACTTAAATTGTCATACAACTAAGGTGGCTAAAACCGGCATAAATTTGCTGCCGCCTACTCAATATCTGGTTAGAAATTGATTCAAGTTTTACGCATAGATACATGACCTAGCTTAGAAGGCTAAACTCTGGATATCTCAGTGGCGGCAAAATTCTTGTGTAAGTGAGGTTCATGAACGCATCAGCCTTCTAAACACAAGCTAAGACAGGTGACAGGATTTACATTCCTGGGTAGACAAAGTTAAATTATATCAGCTTTTGCTTTCCTTGTGTTGCAGACAATCACACTCCGGGAAAATGGCTCATTGTGGAGGTATATGAGAGCCATGAACAGGGCTCTCCGTTCATTTTGTAGTCTAAGCAATTCCATGGTTTTATGAAACGTTGAAGATTTCCTATGTCCGTTGACTGCAAAACTGCTAAGTAATAATATATATTAGGTACTTAAATGGTCATGCCACATTATTGCCATAGAAGAAGAGTGACAGAGTCAGAGCTTAGCGTTCCGCACTTCATTCTCAACTCTGCATAACTAGCAAGTCATTTCAGGGAAAATTGAGTCACTTGTCGCCACAAGGCAGCATCCAGAGATGATATCTACCAGTGTATGTATGAAGGATCCTTCAAAGCACATTAGAAATTTAGATTTTCTTTCACCGACATTTGACTAGATCTGTCGCGTTACGTGGTTTACCTGGCTCATTTGCTACTTGTGTGTTCAGCGAAATCCGATCTGAGTCCGAGTTCGCATCAAGAAGGTTGACGTCCCTACCTTAGAACAAATGTTTGATGACCGTGAATTGGTTCCCTTCTGCCCAGCTCTTGGTGATTGTTGTACAGTTCTTAGGGGTTTCCTTATTCCAAGTATGCTTTGTAGTCAGTTCGTGTAAGTATGACGCGCAGTCAGTAATTACTTCCAAAGAGCTGTTTTCACAATGCAGTGATTTATTTGCAACTTGGTCGTTAGCGTAATATATGGTAAACTATAGTATGTTAAGATGGCAGTCGCCCCTCGGCAGGCAATGCCAAACTTCTGAGTGTATTTCTGCCATGGAAAAGTTCCTCATAAAAATATCTGCCGTTCGGAGTTGGCTTGAAACTGTAGGTCCATTTGTGGAACAACATCAAGACGCATGCCACAAATAGGCGGAGGAGCTCGGCCAAACACCCAAAGAGGGTGAACGTCCCAATTATATATATATATATATTAGGCCGGGTCGATTTGTGGGGAGGCAAAAAAATCGCCCATTGCTCTGTGAAAATCATATTCTAGGGATCAAAATAAGAAACTTTGCCGAAGGAACCATACCTCTAAAACGAATTCTGATGTCCCTCAATTTGGGTCGAACTTTTTAGTTTCTTTTCTCATGTAAAGGCCAAAAATGGTGATATTTTGAAATGATTGTATGGGTAACCCCCAGAGGAGTTCCAGGGGGTGTGCCACTGGCATGGGTGGATCGGCCGTCCAAAGTTAGTGGGGGTCGGTCATACATTTGGACTCGATTGGAGCGCTCTAAATGGGTCAAAGTGGGATTTTTCGTTCGACTCAAATTGGGGGACATCAGAATTCGTTTTAGAGGTATGGTTTCTTCGGCAAAGTTTCTTATTTTGATCCCTAGAATACGATTTTCACAGAGCAATGAGCGATTTTTAAACCGACCCGCCCTAATATTATATATATATATATATATATATATATATATGTTAAGATGGCAACACCATTTCTGGATTCAACTCCAATTATTTTGCAAAGTGCATTTAGATCCTACGACTGTCATTCACATACACACACGCACGCTCCCATTTCACCGCTGACTTAATTTACCCTTCACCTTAACGCAAATTTTACTGTCACTGCAAAGTTGTCAGGTCTCATGGCTGCTGCTGCTGCGCTTCCTACCAAGCGCCAATTGTAGTTGCTTTTGTTTTGTTTGTATGTTTGTTTCTCTGTTTCACTGTTTTTCTTGCATAGCTGCAATTGCATTGACATTCAATTCCCAATGTGTTGAGCAAAATGGGCGTCTGCCGCTGCAGCAACTGGCAGCAGTGCAACACATAAGTTGCTGCCACCAAATTGCCTCTTGTTTGTCCTTGTATAGCCATTTGGGTTCAAGTGTTCGCATATGAAAAAGTTCATGCACGCGTCTAGCTGTGTGCGCGTGTGTGTGTGGGCGTTTTTGACAATGTTTATTTAGATTTTGTTGCCAATTGCTGACGTTGCAGCAATGACAAGTAGCAGTAAAAGCAGCAATTGCAGCAAATGCATTGGCAGATTTGTCGTTGCTTGTTGGTGTCCACTGCAGTTGCAGGAATAGGACACACGCACACACCCAGTGTCCGTTGATGGGCATGCATAGATTAAAAGGTTATGTGTATGGGTCTGTATGTGTTTGTATGTATGCGTGTATGCGTCTGTTGACAGCTACATGCTGTACAAGCTTTTCCAACGCACACAGTCGCTGTAACGACCAATTGCTGTCCACCTCCGCTCATTTGGAGGGCTGCTAGTGAAGCGTTTCCTTTTTCACAGGCCCTAAGTCACGTCTCTTGTTTTTGGCAATTTTTGGTGAATTTTTGGTCATTTTAATTTAAAATTGTCAGTTGGATTTTCTAGGGATTATACTTCATGAAATTTTGGCAGCTCTATATGGCCTGCTTGGCATGGCCAGCATGTGGCTTGGCTACACTTGGGTGAAAAAACGGCTGCTCGTGCTTGAGCCATGCAGTGCAGTGCCCAGATTCCCCTTTGCTAGCTGCACTTGAAGTATTTTCGATTGATAAGCATCTGGGGTAAAATTGTCAATTATTTGAAGGTATTCATTTTGTGATAGCAGATACAAAATTTTGAGTTTGACTTAAAGGGAAACCAACCTAATTGGTTTGAAACAGAGTTTGGCTTCTTATTACTTTTTTGGAAGATGAACAAAAAAGAAGAGGAAAACTTACTTGTGGGTGAAGTAGATATTGTGTAGCCACCGATGCTTCAATGATAGCATTTGCACTATCGAAGCTCGAGCGTGCGTTAGACCGCCCATCCTTGATACTTTCTACACCAGAGACTTCAACCACTTATCCCATTTTTGTTTCTCTTGAGTGGTATTTTTAACTCTGAAATATCTGCACAAAAATCAGTAGAAATCTGATGGCCAGCAGATCCCTATTCCGGAATAAGGAAGTTAGCTGAAATTCTATTTTTAAAGAGGAGGTAAAAGGGAGCGAAAGGTTAACCAAAAAATTAATCACTCCATTGTAGTTAGTCATGTTCTGGAAAAAAGGAATGGATTTGGAGCAACTACACGTATTTGGAACTGGAACATTCACTAGATTAAGAAGACATAAATATATTGATAATGTTTGAGCTACAGTATTTATCCTTTCATAGGCTTCTTAGATTCATCAAGGACGGGGTTGTTATTGGTTTCATCAGCAAAGTTAAGAATCTTGGCCTTTTTCTGTATGCCAAGCTTAGCTGGAAGAGGCATGTTGACGCAGCCTTATCCGAAGTAACAAAGGGCCCCCATAATCGAGAGTCACTCGCGCGATGTTGCGGGCAGCGCTAACTAAGCTGCAGCGCTGCATCACGGGGGCGATACGGATCTGCCCTACAGCTGCATTGGAGGTGATGCTTAAGCTGACACCGCTTCATATAGTTATTCAAAAATCAAAAGCGTACCCTGCTGAATATTAGCACTTCAAGAGAGACCATGTTTGTCATCTAAAAACATGGACCCAGAGATGATATCATTAAAGTCATCAAGTTCGAAAAGAAGTTTAGAATTAAACTGAACGATAAGTTAAACTGGAGTAGACCTGCATTTGAAAGGAAACTCGAAGAGTGTACACTGCACTGATACGCAGATGGCTCGAAGATCCTAGAAGGCATAGGAGCAGGAATTTACGGTCTCGAAACCAAGCGTTCTGTGCCGAAGCGTTCTGAGTAACTGTTAGGCGGCATTCAACTCCTTATCGTCATGCAAGATCAAGTCCTCGAGTCTATCCAGAAACTGAATCTAAGAGGAACGCACAATCGCATCGGCTAATTTGTGTCCCATTGGGACGCATTGGCAAGAGAGGCTGCGAGCTCGCCTTTAATAGGGCCCGAGCCATTCCTTGTTATGGGGCAACACACCATTAAGGCGAAGCTAAGAAGTGCACAGTTTGGGCTTAGAAAGGTTTGCTGAATGCAGCGCTGTAGCTCGGAGAAAGTTTAGACATCTCGGCCAATTGCAGCCAGAAGAAAGGCACATACGCCCAGTCCTAACTCAGCTCTATCCTGAGTTTTATAAGAGAACTGGGTCTGGATGTGGTACTGTGATGAGTAGAGGGCATTAAATACTATGCGGTCGAAGTATAAACCTTATAAAGAATCTAATCTAATCTACATTCATCAAGAAACCAGGTATATTTTTTTTAGGGGGATAAAAATAAATAATCGCCACGTACATTTCTGTGATGTGTTCGGCCGAGATCCTCCTCCTATTTGTGGAGTGCGTTTTGATGTTGTTCCACAAATGGGGGGACCTACAGTTTTAAACCGACTCAGAGGTTTGACATTACCTGCGGAAGGGCGACCGCAGTTAGAAAAACCTTTTTATATCCTTTTGCTGTTTCATGCACGAAGATTCAAAACTACGCACACCCAAATGCTACTGTGGCCGCCGGATAACAGTCTATAAATGTGTAGAGCTGATATTCTAATAAAGCTGTACGCTTTCTAAACCCTAATGTAACCGTATCTCTCAGCTTAGCGCAAATTATTTCGCCACATTCACTATTCATTAAAATCCACTGCTTGGGCGATGTCTTTGGAATACTTGGGAACACAAATAACACAGCGTTCTAACAATCACCTAAATCAGAAGAAAATTTGCAATTTAAAACAGTTCAAATGCTTCCTTTGTGTCAGAAGTGTCTAAACAATGAACTGAATTCTCTCTTTTAAATGAAAACCAAATAACAACACGAATTTATAGACAATTAAGGAAAGAAAAGCGCGATGGCAACAGAACAACAGAGAGAGGAGTAAGGGAAATCGGGGAAAACTAATTTTCTTATACAACTTATTTTTATAGTTGTTGTTATCGCTGCGCCTGCCATTGATGGCAGCGTCACTGTGAGCCTGCTAACCGTAACAAATCGCATTTGAATTTACCCACCTGGAGAACAGCCAACTGCCGACTGTCGAATAAGCGTTGCCACCGCTCCCCCAGTCACAATTAAATGCATTGCGGCTCGCACACACATGGATAATTTATTTCGTTTCCTTCGTTTCATTTTCGCGGCTCACAAGCAAAGTGTAGTCGGAAAGCGGGAAGTGGCGATGGTAATAAGACAGAAAGCCTGTCAGACATTTGTGGTATGCGGCACATAATGGCAACAGTAGAGCAGAGCAAAGCATATACGGACTAATGGAAGGGGGCAGCAAGGTGTTGTCGGCGGCTAAGTTCACGCGTAAGCGTAAATTTTAATTTAAATTTTATTCGCGGCAATAATAAAATAAATTCATTCTTGCACGCATCATAAAAGGGGGCGGCGATATGGAACATGCAGGATTGTATGCAGGATTTATATACGCATATACATATACACACAATGTATGAGGAGTGAGAGTGCAGCTATACTTGAGCGAAAATACATTTATAAGTACAAGTATGGCCGTGTTCGCAGTAGCGGTAAAAATAATAGCGGCACGACGTAGTGCCGAGTTTTGATTATTTATTTATTAGCTCCCTTTTTTGTGTGTTTGTATAGAAATTTAATTCAATAGCTTTAAACCATTTTGTTTTCTTGGTCCTGATTACTCCTTTGAGGAGCACGGGACCTTAGCAAGGCTTCTCCAGCGAACGCGGTTAGATGATATCTTCTGCGCATTGCCCCAGCCTGTGTTTATGGATTTAAGTAATGCAGGATGAAACTTTTACAGGTGTTCTTTGGCTGGCCATGACTGCTTCCCTGAGAATTCCCATCTTGGACTATCTTTATGATGCTATGGGTGGAGTGGTTTTTGAACTTTTGACTCATTGCCTTAAACTTTATACAAAAGTGAACTGGGTCCGGGAAGAGTGATTTTTTAAGACCTATAAGAAAGTTTTTAAAACATAAACACACGTAAAATTCAGAAAAATGCATGAAATTTATATTTAAAGCTATATGATTTAATGTTTGAAGATTATTTCATGCAAATGTTGACCGCGACTGCGCTTCAGATGGTCCCTCCGCTTAGTCCAATTTTGGCATTCTCTTTCCAATGTTTCGGCCGATATCTCACATATAAATGCTTTAATGTTGTCTTCCAAAGCGTTAATTGAAGCAGGCTTGTCTGAATAGACGTGAGCTTTAACATAGCCCCACAAAAAATAATCTAGAGGCGTTATATCGCACAATCTGGGTGGCTAATTGACAGGTCCCGTACGTGAAATAAATTGTTCACCGAACTCGCCTCTCAACAAGTCCATTGTTACGCGTCCTGTGTGGCATGTGGCACCGTCTTGCTGAAACCACATGTCATGCAAGTCAAGCTCTTGCATTTTGGGCAAAAAAAAGCTGGATATCGCTCACCATTCACAGTTACGTTACGATTCGCAGTATCTTTGAAGAAGTACGGTCCAACGATACCTCCTGGACATAAATCGCACCAAACTGTGACCTTTTCTGGATACATGGGCAGCTCTTGCAGATCTTCACTGAAAAATCGATGGTTAAATTATAGACCAAACTGAAGATGTTTGACAGTGAAACAAAACACGAAACGTGCGTCAGCTGTTTAAACCAACTGTTTAAAAAGATGATATCTAAAAAATCACCCGTTTTTTTTAGTTAAGATACTTTGAAAAAGTTTTGGGTATGCATTTTGTGGCTCATTAAATTCTGGTATAGTGTTGTGAAAGTTTGATCTGCTTAAACATTGTCATTAATTTTTTAACATTTTTTTCTCGACCGTGTTACGCATTTAATTCGGAACGCTCCTTATATCGAACAAAGTGCTTAGCACCGTCAATAAAAAAAAAACATTTTGAAAAACATACGCGATTTTTCACTCACTTTAGACTTGCACTTTTTTAGACTAAAATTTAATGAGCTACAAAACTGCATACGTAGAGTTTTTTAAGAATTCTCAATAAATTTTCTGAAATTTTGATGCATCTTTTTTATTTTGTAGAAATTTTGAAACATTGAGTTATATGATTTTTATGAGGTTTTATTGTTGTACGAACCATATTTTTATAAAAATAATAAAAAATATTAAAGCAAAAACTATATATAAAATAACTTAATAATCAAAACGTAAAAATCAAATAGTCGCACTGCTATTATTTTAAGCGCCAATGTATTTACGTATGTTTTTGTAGGTCTGTTCGCAAGAAAATAAATTAATGTAGAAAAACTGCTAAAACTGCTATTTATGTGGGGTGAGGTGCTGCTGCGCGTTTGACTTTCGGTAGCTTCGGCTGCGCCTGGATGTATGCAGGTATGAATGCGGCTATGTTTGCGCTTGTGTGCGTATAGTAGGTACTTGCCTATTCATGCTGCCCGCATTGTGCTGCAGTGCTCGAACATGTTTTTTAAAGACTCCCTCCATCCCTTTCTTATTGTCTTTTGTTTTATTTTTTTGTTGGAATGTAGAAGTTATCAGAAAAAAATATTATTTATGTTTTCTAATTTGTGTAGCGTGAAACTGTTTCTATTGTTAATATTCCCGGTGCTTTTAATTCCAAAAATGAGTATGTTTCAGCTGGGCATGCAAATGTCACAATAATAATAAGCAAAGCGCTAGCAAGAGCATGTGGGCATGGAGCGCTGCAAGAATATGTCGCAGACGTAAACATTTAAGGGGTGTTACACGCACAAATGGTGGATAAGAGATTTTTTTCTATGTAATACAAAGAGATGTCTTTGAATATTTTAGTATGGGAAATGATAGAAAAATTATGATAGTCCAAGAAGGGATTATTTTTGAGCATTACATGTGGGCCACATAAAGACCTGAAGATGTAAAGAACCCACTGCGGTTACTCCCACTTCAGGCTAAAAGCGTTCGAGATGATATTCGGGAAGAGCAATTCTGCTAAAAATCCATGCTGGTATGAAAATATAGGCATGGAAATTTCCAAATATAGTGGCTCGAATTTCTTTTAGCCCAGAAATAGACTTTTTACTTATTCATAATGTTTAAGGATAGCCAGAGAGTAAGAATTAAAAAAAAATATTCTGAGTGCGCAGTTTTATAGCTCATTTATTTAATTTTGATTTACTAATGTGCCAGTTTAAAGTGCTTACAGTTTACAATTGATTTTTTTAAATTTTTTTTTTTTTTTGTTGGCGGTGTCATAAATTATATGTTATATGGAGAAACTGCCACCAAAAAAAAAACAAAAAATATCCAAACTTATCGCAATTTTTGCGGTACTTTAAACTTACATTTAATTAATCCAAAATTCAATGGGCTATAAATTTGCATAAAGATTCTGATTAAAAAGTTTGAAATTTTGATGAAAATTTGTTAAGTTTTCAAAATTTTTGCTCAAATCTTGAAAGTTTAAGCCATTTCGTATTTGCTGTGACTTAAGCTCTATTTTTTTATAATAAATAAAAATATTTAACAAAAAATAAATAAGTAATCAAAAATTGGCAATACTTCGCTTTGCCATTATTGCGAACACCGGTGCGTGTGTATGTACGCACATTTTTTGTGAAAGTTCAACTTAGTGAATTTATTCCAATTTATTAAAGCCTAACTGCTATTTACATAAATTTCCATTCACTATCCAGACAAGCACAGAAGTTAGCAAATGATTGCGTACAAAATTTCTTAAGTGGTTTCTGCTGTTTTCGCATTCCTCATCCCACCCGAACCTACCTCTCCACGCACTTGATTTCCAAATGCGAAAACGTTGGAAACAATCAAAATAGCAACGCGAACAAATGTCTTGCCATTATGCGTGCCAGACACTGAAGCAAGCAACCGCCAACCCAACTCCTAAGTAAGTAAGTAAGTAATAGCCGAACATTCAGCCAATGAGAAAGTGGCAAAAGAAAAAAAATTACCTCCATGCTTTCACCTGCTCTCCTACGACACAAAATTTGCGCAAAAAGTACACTCAGTTTTGTAGTAATTGCGAAAATATTTGCTACGTGCAACAATTCAGCTTGCAGGCGACCCTATGAGATGCTTCACCAAAGCGTACGTTAAAATTTTCCAACACCCGCAAACTTTAACCCAGCATTTACTTGAGTTGTGCACCTACTAAGCGCGCGTAGCTGCACGCTGGAGTATTGCCATTGATAGCAGGGGATGTGCAGTTTAATTTCTGCTGTGGTTGGCAGTTTTAAAGAGTGCAACGCACTTATGTAGCAGAGTGTACACTTTTAGGCGCGTTCGCCAAACCGAATCGGCAAGCAGTTCGTATTGTAAATTTTTGTGCAATTGGTGGAGCAGCTCGCTTGAATGCGTGCGAATTTCGCAAATGGCGTGAAAATTTAGCAGCGCGTGAAATACAAGAACCACGGTTTTACACTCACACCCCCGCACTTGTGACCGCCAAGACTTATACGCACACATTAACACTTATTTACTAGACATAGCTGACGTGTGACTAGCTCACTGTCTGCCTCAGTCCAATGGGTTTGACTATAAATTTTGTTAGATAGCCAGTTTGTGTCTTGTTTGGCTTGAAACCCTGTCTGCAATAGCTGTAGGTACGCAAAGTGGGGAGAGAGTGTGCAACGGTGAAATTTATTTGCACCTGCTTCTTTATTTATTTTTATTTTTGGAATCGCTGTACAGTTACTTCGATATAAAATTTATTCACGCACGATTTTTAACTTTACACACTTCAATGGAGGCGAAACAAATTAAAGTGGTGGCTTCTGAGGAATTCGGTGTAATGTGGCAAGGATTAAGCCTTACCTATGTTAGCATGTAGCAATGCGTTTTTCCAAAAAATGCTGCAACAGAATCTGGCCCTGTAAAAAGTTTAGCATTTAGCGTTTGAACGAAAAAAATACAAATTATAAAAATTTATTAAAAGTGTATTTTAATCTCAAATTAAAAAAAAAAAAAACTTTAATAAAAATGATAAAAAGAGACGAGTTATGTGGCTTTAGAAAGCTCCATCTCAAATTTTTCAACTTTGAATAAATCTAAAAATTATTGAAAGAATTTTCAAAATTTTGCCAAATACTGGTATCCTTTAAAAATTTTTTCAATTTACTCAAATTTTAATTAATTGTACTCAAGCCTATAGATAAAATAATAAAAACAAAAATCACACAAATGTCCAAACTACTTGAATCACTTAAATAAAATATTGGGTGCTATTGGGGTCAAACTAGAGTTTGAGGGTCACGCCAGGGCAATCTTTCCAAGTAGGCAGGATTAGAACAAGAAGAAAATCTACACCGAAGCTTGCATCTCTGTTCTCACTGACGGCACCAAGACGGAATCGACAGTCGGAGCAGGAGTTTTCTTCAAATCACTCAATTTATCTTCTTCTTCTTCTTCTTCTTCTTCTTAATTGGCGCGATAACCGCTTACGCGATTTTGGCCGAGATTAACAAAGCGCGCCAGTCGTTTCTTTCTCGTGCTAACCGGCGCCAATTGGACACACCAAGTGAAGCCAAGTCCTTCTCCACCTGATCTTTCCAACGCAGAGGAGGCCTTCCTCTTCCTCTGCTACCACCAGCTGGTACCGCATCGAATACTTTCAAAGCCGGAGCGTTTGTATCCATTCGGACGACATGATCCAGCCTACGTCCGAATGGCTGCGCTATGTCTATGTCGTCGTAAAGCTCATACAGCTCATCGTTCCATCGTCTGCGATATTCGTCGTTGCCAACGTGCAAAGGTCCAAAAATCTTACGCAGAATCTTTCTATCGAATACTCCAAGCGTCGCTTCATCGGATGTTGTTATCGTCCAAACTTCTGCGCCATACGTTAGGACGGGCATGATGAGGGTCTTGTAGAGTGTTAGTTTTGTTCGTCGAGAGAGGACTTTACTGCTCAATTGCCTACTTAGTCCAAAGTAGCACTTGTTGGCCAGAGAGATTCTACGTTGGATTTCAAGGCTGACATTGTTATCGGTGTTAATGCTGGTTCCTAAATACACGAAGTCTTTTACGACCTCAAAATTATAACTGTCAACAGTGACGTGGGTGCCGATACGCGAGTGCGACGACTGTTGGTTTGAAGACAGGAGGTACTTCGTTTTGTCCTCGTTCACCACCAAACCCATTCGCTTTGTCTCTTTATCCAGTTTGGAGAAGGCAGAACTAACAATTTATCTATTTCCTTAAAATTGCCGAATACTGGTAGTCTTTGCAATTCTGCAGGTCTGCAAAATGCTTACTGAGCGTGGGAGCAAAGAGGATATTAGCATTTTCTCTGATAGTTAAGTCGCAATCAAGGCTCTGAGGACGCCATGGTGCATATCCAAACTAGTCAACTCCTATAAGGAGGAGACCAAATCTCTTAGGTGTATCAGCACACACATATTTCTCTGATTTGGGTTCCAGGACTTAAGAACATAGAGGAAAATTGAAATTGCTCATGAAGTTGCCAGGAAGGGGGCTGAATTAATCTCAAAGACCTCCTACCTGGCCATCGGCATATCCCGGACTGTTGTTAAAGCGGAATCGTACAACTTACTACCGAGGAAAGCGCAAAAG
Organism: Anastrepha ludens; assembly: GCF_028408465.1. Classification (NCBI taxonomy): domain Eukaryota; kingdom Metazoa; phylum Arthropoda; class Insecta; order Diptera; family Tephritidae; genus Anastrepha; species Anastrepha ludens. The sequence continues at coordinate 110,592,217 of NC_071500.1, read as the reverse complement.
AGTTGAAGCTCCATTACTTTGTGCGCTATTTTGAAAACCTTTTGGCCCCAGTACAATAGCAGAAGGAGACTTTTGAGCATTTTCTCTCTGTAAATGCCCGGGTTTGCCAGCTAGATGATTAACGTCTGCGGGTGCTGCTTTCTTCGACGGCCTGGACCAGTGTGCCAACCTTAATCCCATCAAGCTTCTCCCTTACATCAACAGCTCTGGTTGGCTGTAAATATCTGCTTGTTGGAGGTCTCATAATGGTATCAATACGGGGCTTTAGTGCTACTTGGGGGGTGCCAGGCTGGTACTTCAACCATTTCACCTACTAACCTAACCCTGCCACTTAGAATATCTTTTGTCTTTCACTCTCAGGTACTTAACCACCATCAGCAAAGGCAACTTAACACTTCCTAGTGAAAGCTGAAAGGCCATTCAGGGCCAGGGGGCGCACTCCTATAAAGCATATGGGAGTATACAAAATCACCTCCAAACATAGGCGGAATTTTATCCCAGCAGAGAATAGCAAAGGAGTCTTCCTTTTATCAAATTCGGCAGTTGCCAGATGTTCACCACTGATCAACTTTGCTACAGACTAAAAGGTGCCCTAAAACTCTTTTGGAAGTGAAAGTCCGACAAGATATATTCTTAATAGCCGTTTTCAGCATTCTGAAAAAAAGGAAAGATGATTTAATTATCCATAAACTAAAACCAAACTAATAGTTTTGCACATTCCTTACCTTCTCGACAAAATCATACGGATAATGCAGTCTTCAGATTACGCAATTTTCTTTATCAAAGAAGCCGTCAAAAGGTTAAAAGGTTCTTGAAGGATTTAAAATACTATTTTATGTGGGCGCCAGGAACCGAACTCACCTAAAGTAATGAATTAAACGATGCAAAAATACAACGAATGGGGTTATTTGACTATGCCATAAATTTTTGGTGATGAGAAAAAATCATTCGAGTATAATGAATCAGCAAATAGGAAAGAATCTGTTTGCTCTTGATAAGTATCACTGGCACAATTTCTTAAAAGTGATTTTTTTGACCGATGACCGACAAACAGAGTTAGGGCCACACAAGAAAAATTACATAATTTTTAGATCACTTTTATGGCACGCAACTTTTCACTTGACATAAAAACATGCTTCTTTTTAAATATCGATATGTGAGTATTTGCTTATGTAAACAAAAGCCAAAAACTTTTCATATCTGACTAAGGAACTTACGAGCCTTGCAAATTTTTAATTGCGCATGTGAATTATTTTGGTCGCCAGTAATTTCCAATTTTTTGAAACACATACAACAAATAAGCGCCGGAATTAATAAAACAAAAGTGCATTTGAAATGGAAAAGTGCGTACATGGACGAACCGACAACAACAAGAGAAAACAACGAGTACAGCAGGGTATGAGCAAATGCTACCCCAAGGACCGAACAAAGCGGCTAAACGATGCAGCAACTATTTAGATATGACAAACGAAAAAAAGACATTAACTGCTGCCAGAAAGAAACAAAAAGCAACAACAACAGCTGCAAATGAAAACAAAAACCAAACCAGATGCAATAAATGACATGACACAAAAAATTAAGCAGCAGGCAACACAAGCAAATAAGTTAAGTTACAACAATAACAATTACAAATCAGCGACAAGGTTTTCTAATGCGAAAACAAAACGAGGACGCAGCACGAGGGCACCAAAGGGAGAGATAAAGGGAGAGTGGAAGATTAAGTGCGCAATTGAGTTGAGGTGTTAGTGTAGTAAAAAGTCACCTTTGTTGAGGACCAACAAACAAACGAAAAAAAAAAACAAAGAGAAAAAAATTAATTGGACGCAAAAGTACAATTTAAAATAAAAACATAAAAACATGCTGAGCAACAGCAAAACAACAGTGTAATGACAATGCAACAACAATAAATAGAATGAATAGCCGGTCGGCTGGTTAGGCATGAAAAAGAAAAGTTAAGCCAACAAACAATAAAATGAGCAGTAGCAGAGGCGAATGAAAATGACAAATGTCTTCGAGGTGGTGGGAAGGGCGGAAAATTTTATGTATGCGCGCTAGTTAGGAAAATAAAAATATTATGCTTGTAATGACAATTGCACATGGCGGGCTGCAGAAAATAAATTTAAAAATTAAGCAGTGAGGATTTTTTTGTATACCAAAAGATCAAGAACAAGACTCTCGATAAGCTAAATAAGTAGGGAGAATTTGGTAAATTGTGCTGTAAATGTCTAATGTGAGTAGAGATAAGTTCTTATTACGAGAAGTAAAGATTAGCACCAGCGGCCTTCACAATCATCTCCATACATTCGAAGGTTAACGGCGTTATGCCTGGTTTTACTTTTGAAAAGTCCAATTGAAATTTTTTATAATTTTTTTAAAGCGTAACTTCCTAGAAACATGTTTGAAGAAAATATTCAAGTTGATCTGATCAAAATTGTAAGAGATAATAACACTAAAAGGAAGTGTTCAATGATATCACTGGCTACTGGAACACTCTACATTCGCTTATTCTTTAAAATGATGGACAACTAGAATTACGCAAAAGCTAGAGAAAACTTTTCTCATTTTTTGGTCGACTGGTTAAAAAAAAACAAAGAAAATATATACTAATAAAGTAACAATGTCAATTTATGAAAATCGTAATATAATTTTTTTGACTGGTTGCCTTTTTTATTTTTTTTTAAACCTTCCACTAAATGCTAGATTATGCTATAACTGAATTAGTTCGGCTTAATGTTGAAATTTCAGATAATCAAGTTGGGTATTTGGCTGAGCTTCTCCTTCAATTTGTGGTGTAGGCCTTGATGTTGTTCCAGAAATGGAGGAACGCACAATTTTATGCTGCCTTCGAACGGCAAACATTTTTTTCTGAGGATATTTTTCTTGGCAGAAAAACACTCGGTGATGGCCTGCCGGGGAGCGACTGCTATTAGAAAAAAGAAACTTATAAGACATGGTGCTTTATGAACTAGAAAGAACTATATTTTCATGAACAAGTGATTGAAATAAAGAAATAAATTAATAAATAGTCAAAACTTGTCAATATGTGGTGCCTTTATAATTTTATCATGGGATACATCAATAATTAAGCCGAATCTTCCCACGATTACCATATGGTAATGCAAACATGCCGTTGCAATTATATAATAATAAGAATAACTGTATTTCACGCAGAATAGATGCAGCTCACGGAAAAACATAAGTTTTTTTGTTATTTTTAGTGCAGCTAGCAAAGCTATAAGACGTCAAACTCAGGTGAAAAAAAAGTGATGATGGTTTTTTAACATGGCACGTCGGTAAGTATATGAATAACTTTTTGCTTTTTTGATATATTTCCAAAAAAATTGCATCAGTTGGTAGCTAATGAAATAAACTAGTAAATGCAAGTTTAGTTTTGTTTGAAATTTGATTTTTTGTGTAACCTTTTGGTATTTTACTCAAGGCGTTACCATGGGACGTCTAGGGTACAGGGTTTTAGTTACGTTTGGTGTAGTTTTTTTTTGAGATTTTTGATCATATTTATTGATATTTTGTGAATTACAGCGGTTTATCGTTGCAAGAAGATCAAAATAAACTGTGTGATATTCCAACCACTCCTTATATCGAGCCTCCTGTGGATGGCAACGAATCTGGCGAAGATGACGCTGAAGATGATTGTGCGGGCATTCCAGATGATGTTTGCCCGGCTCAGCTAAGAGGGGGCTGCGAAGTTGCGACGTATGCAAGGCTTCGATGAATAGGAGGATATGGGAGGCATGTTTAGAGACGGTATAAGCATACCATCATTTTAATCTTATAAGCTCTAAATTTTTCAGCACCAAATCCAGGAGATTTGTCTGTTATTGAGGTTGAAGACACTTATAATGAGATGGAGGATGAAGAAACAACGGCTAATCGTTCAGAATCTCCAATGAGGAAGCGCTTATGTACAATTGAACCGAAACCTTCAAACGTTGCATTGCCATTAGGAAACAAGGAAACTGTATTTGAATGGGTCAAGAAGAAATCGTCATCTCTAATTCCAATTTTTCCAAGCGCAAATTACGAAGATTGTCGCCATTCACTGTCACACGAACAGTTTGAAACATTTTTTGATGAGACGTTATTGGAACATATTTGCGAACAAAGTGCGTTATATTCGGTGGAACAGAATAGACCGAACCCAAATATAACAGTCAGCGAACTTAGAACATTCATAGGCATATTGATCGTCACTGGCTACAATTATCACTTCAATTACAAACATTTGTGGAGTCAGGATGAAGACATTCGGAACAATCTTGTCAGTAACACCATGCGCCGGAATCGTTTTCAAGAGATTTTGCAAAATCTCCACTTCGAAGAAAATTCCAAGGCTTCTTCAAAAGACGCCCCAAATCCTGACAAAATGTGGAAACTGCGTCCTCTTACGGATCATTTGAAAGCAAAAATGATAGAAAATTTCCATCCGGAACAAAATCTTTCTTTCGACGAAAGTATGATATCCTATTTTGGTAAACATGGATGCAAGCAATTTATAAAGGGCAAACCATTACGATTTGGATATAAAGTCTGGTCCCTATGTACTCCATTTGGTTATTTGGTGAATTTTGAAATTTACCAGGGGAAGAATCCTCGATCGAATTTGGAGTACGAAGCAAAGTTTAGAAAATGCGCCGCTCCTTTAGGAAGCATGATCGACGATTTTCCTGATGAATTGAAATCGCTGTCATTCCACTTTTATTTCGATAACCTGTTTACTAGTTATCCTCTGTTGGCATATCTCAAGTCATGCGGATATAATGGTACTGGGACAATCCGAGAAAACAGAATTCCAGCAAGCTGTCCACTAGTGCATAAAAAAGACTTCAAGTCAATGGAAAGAGGTTAACTGAATCAATTGAAATAAAAAGCACTGGTATTTGTTTGGTGAAATGGAAAGATAACAATGTTGTCTAGAGGTCCCACGATTACCATATGGTAACGCTAGTTTTCCGCATTTTCCGGAAAATCGAAGTGAGGAAAATGAAAATGGACTTCATTTTCGTGCTCAGGAGATCGAAATACATAAGTATACAACATTTTACAAAAATCCAAAACAAAAAAGTTATGGGACTTCCCGGGTTAAGTGGAAAAGTTAATATGAGTAAAATGAACGTCAATAAGCCACAAATGCATCCGCTGCAGCGATCAACGTGGCATGGTGGAAATTTAAGCGTTAATGAGTGTGAGATATGGCTTAGGTTAGATTTCACAGGCTGCCCTTATCAATAGTTCACGCAGTGGCCAGAAAAGCCCATTTTGATGATCAAGTAAATGCATATTTGACACTAGTGAACCAGATAGCTGCAATAGATAAGCAGGCGAGCAATGGAAAGGGCAAAGGTCAAAATGTCAAAGTAAAGATTTCCATCACTTAAAACCATGTTTTGCCATTTAGTGAAAAAGTTGTTCAAAAACAAAAACTGCTGACTAATTTTGCGCCACCTTTACTTTGCAAACATTTTACTTCAAAATCTTTAACACTACCGCTCTTTTAATGAATTTAGTCAGTCCATTCAAGTAAGCTACGCCTGAACTACTGTGGGCCTACGAAAAAATGGTAATTCAGAAAACTCAAGGTTATTCTTTAAAATAAGAAATCATACAGAAATCGTTATATGGCTGTCTGAACTCGACGATTATATGGTCAATAGTGTAACGCCTCATTTATATTCCCGTAAAAAGCCGCTTGTTTGGGATAAAGAATCTCATAAAGCACAGTACTTTCGCTTATCGTACGATGACCAAAGTGAAAGCAATATTCAGCAGGTTTCTACCCACAGCAATTCAGCTTATCTTAGTGAGAGGTAACATTCCTGTTTTTTAATACTCGATGCGGTACTGCTCAGCGGTTAAAAATGCTTACACACCTTCAAAGCTCTAAGCTTATTACGTGAAATATATGAATCTGTTGTTATGTGTTAAAAGTGGGATAAAATGAAGGTATAAAAGCTTACCGAAATATATCGAGAAACCACCAAAGCAAAGTTAAATATGGGAACTCACCAAATGCCTCGAAAAATTGTCTCCTATACTGACAGTAATACTTTTAAATTACCACTAGCTCACTTAGCAAGCGGGCGCGCCTCAAAGTGCTCCAGGTGACTTACCTAAAAGAGAGAAAAGAAAGTGAGGAAAATTCGTTAAATTTGTTTTGGGAAAATAATTATTCAATAATAATACGGATTTACCGTTATTGTTAATTACACTGTACGCCAAAATCAAACTAGTTCAAATGTAACTAGACTGGTACCAGTTGCAAAATGACTAACTATAGCGATATGGAAAAAAAATGTTTCAATTGTTTTCTTTTTTTAAACAAACAAAATATAATAATAAGATTCCGTCATGGATTATGTAAAGGGGCTCCAAAAAGTGCGCCTGAATTATTCTTCGGCGGGACCAAAATTCTGATTTCGAATATATTTTAGTAATAAATCGACATAGGGAACTATAAGATCTTTGCATTTTATATAAAAAATAACCTTAAATATTTTCCTAGAATATTTTAACCCTCTAACTCCTTAAAATATGTGTATTTTTCGTCTCTTTTGCGCGAAAGGGTCTAAAATACTCAAAGCAGAGGGATGTAGGGTTTTCAAATGTACCACAAAATTATTTGCGTTAAAATTCTTCATGTATATGTTAACTTACATACGAGGGTTGCCTTTTAGATTTTGCGCCTTCACTTTGCATTATCGAGACAGGCATCCTTGGTCATTAGTGGCTTGTGGGATTGGTCGTCAAGGAGATTGGTTCTCCCTATCGCAAAAAAAGTACTCCTGCCGATTGGTGTAAAAATGTTGAAGAAATTCAGCCCTGGTAGTTCAAACCTCATCTATGACATCGAATCTTGGATATATGCATAGGAGTCGGAAAAAAATAGCAAATCGACAGTATGACTGTCTCAAGACGAGCTTAATCGAATAAAAGTTTTTTGCGAAAGAAGCAGCTCAAAGCAAATAGTCGCATAATTTTTCGGAAAATCTGGTCATGTCGAAACTGTAACGCTACGGAAATCTAAATCAGTCTATTCTGAGTGGTAAATCTTTCGTTTGCCAGAAGTTTTCAGAGAATTAAGGAAAACCAAGCGCGGAAGACGAATCACTCCTCACCAAGGCAATGCGAACTTTGCTTTGGCTCTTAATGATTTATTTTTGTTGTCGAATATCAAAAATAAAATGTCAGGTCAACGTTTTTCGGCGCCTGAAGAAGCTGTCGAAGTCTTAGCAACTTCGTGGCAAAACTGCTTTAAAAATTAGTTCAATGCAAATATTACTTCGAAAGAGTGGAAAACTCTAATAAAAACTGAAAAATGCACGTTTCAGAATAATTTAATTAAAGTTTAAATATTGTTTTAAATTTCTTTTATCCTCCTTTTTATTTTCTGACTTAATATAGATTTATTTTTTAACCCGAAAACTAATTGAAGGCAGCTTGAAAAAAATGTTAATAAAACTTGCTGTTAAAGTATACTAAAACAAGGAATAAAATAGAGAAATATTTTTTCCATATGGGTATAATTTGTCATTTTGCAACTGGTACAAGTCTAGTTACGCTTAAACTAGTAAAGCTTCTTCCCCAAACACCAATTCATGTATTGGATTGCTTCCACAATATTTTAAATTTTTACGGCAGAGCTTGCGTTATTACCAAAAGTGGGAGTATTGTGCATATGTCTGTAACTGTGTTATAAAGTAAGTCTGTGGGTTGTGCGGTAAACTGATGTTGCATTGAAACAAAATGGAAATTTTAAAATTTTCCCATAAGCCTAAAATAAACTGCAAAAGACCCAAAGGACCAAACACGAAATACGACTCGGCAGTAGAATTGAAGAAAGAGTTCGAAATAGGCAAAAATTTATTACAGAAAAAAAATTAAATAAAGCCTTAAGAGCAAAGGAGGAAATAAGGAAAATTATACACAATTTAATTTTCCAGCCCAGTTAATTTCCAGGGTTGACTGCGCACGCTGCCAAACTGCCACCGTTTCTAACCACCGGCTGCTAGCACTTTTTCTCCGGGCCACTTCCTCAGGCTCTGCCGATTCAGTCACTTTGTTTGCTGCTAGCGTTTCCTAGACACCCAACGCCCATTGCCCACCGTCCGCCCCACACATTAGCATTGGCAATGACAGCCGGCACTCGTCTGCCAAGCAGCCCAGCAGTCGCCCACTTCCCACAACAGCTCCACTCTAATCGCCTGCTCTAGAACCACATCACAGATTCCTTTTTTTTTATTTACCCTTTCCCTGCTTTGGCGCTAGAAAGCACTGATTTCTTCGTCGGTTACGCCGCCGTGCGTAGTAATTAATTAAATCACTGCGCTTAGTCTATGCGAACGAATGAATGAGCGAACGAACGGTTGGCAAAGCACACACACACACACACACACACACAAATATATACGTACTGCCAACTGAAGTGGTCCCTTTTCTAGCCATCCACTGTTTAGCTAAAACCGTAGATGTCAGCAATAACAACACTAGTAATTTGGCAACACCGTTAGCGTTCCATAAACCAGTTCACATCCTATTGGCTGCCTTTAATTAGTTGGTTGTTGGTAGTTGAAGCTGAAGTTGGTAAAATCGGTAAAATAGTTGATGTTTTTGCGTTTTGATTGTAGGTTGTAAAACCAAATAGTTAATTCGTTGTTGGCTTTTTTAGTGCTTTGAGGTTTTAATTATGGTTGGACTTTTATTAATTTCGCTGGTGAAAAGCCATTTTAGCGAGTTATTGCTGCCGGTTTTTGTGGTCTGCGTTTCAGTGCATTTTTTTTCTTCTATTTTTGCTAACTATTTTTAATGGCGATTTATATGCAACCACAGCATGCAGTTGACCTAGTTTTCAAAATATTTTTAATGCAGTCGTAAAATAATTTTGGATATAACAGAAATCATAAATGTTAACCAACACAAAAAGTGAAATTATTAGGAAAGAAATAAGCGAATGAGGAGGAGTGGCGTTGAGCAAATGTTTGGGTTTTATTTCCTGTATAACGGGAGGAAACAGATAATAAGAAAGCTAATCGAAATAAATGCAATAATCCGAGTCTATACATATATTAGGGTGGTCCACAAAAAGTCGAAATATTGAATATTTATTAAGGCAACCCCCCTAAAATTGTTGTATGTTGCTCAGAAAAAGAAATAACACGCTTTTTTACCTTTGGAATCTGTCTTTATTAAACACACTTCTTTTGGTTTGCTCTTTTGGTGTACTCATCTAACACCCTTAGGTGAAAACTTAGTCCACAGGTATGGATGTAAACAAAGATGCCTAAATTGTAAAATTACGTTTTGCTAGGAAAATTCGTAATTTATATTTTATTTAAAAAAATACTTTTTTGTACTGAACAAATTTCCTTTAACCCTCCGTTGGGTACCCGGGTTCGCCAGACTTTTCAACTTTTGACGTGAATTAAACATATTTCTATTAAAGCTAAGGTCTTGAGCTGCCCAAAAATTAAATTTTCTATCGATTTTTAGGGTATACCTTTTAAAAGGGGTCCTCGCACAGGATGACAAAAGGCCAGTCCCAGGTGCCCGGTGGAAGGTTTGAAAAAAGATGGCCAACGGAGAGTTAATTCAATTTGACAAACTATTTTTATTTATAGTCTTTTTACTGCAAGTCTCAAGAACAGGCTTCTGCAAGAAATCTTCAACAAGAAAAGTCAAAATGGTTTATTCATATTTTAAACTAAATAAAGTTACAGAATAAAAGAAAAAAATTACAGAAACCATAACAAAATAAATTATAGCCTGCATAAAAAAAAAAACAAAGAAAAAAAAAAATACCCACTACGGACCTTGTGGCCAATGTAAGATTTTTTCTGATAACGTCCAGATATTCGTAATCTAACCTTATTTGCGCGTGTTATAAATATAGGGTGGGCCATGTAAAATTTGCTTTTTGAATCGGCTATAAAAAAAGACTAATCAATATTTTTTCAAACTTTTTTTTTTATTTTAAAGATTGAACATTGTCATTTATGAATGAAAAATAATATCGTTCAAATGACTGCCACGACTGGCTTTACAGTAGGCCATTCGATCAACCCAATTTTTAAGCACATTTTCGATTGTTTGGGCTCCAATTTCATGAATGGCAACTTCGATTTCGTGTTTTAAAGCATCAATCGTCTCTGGATGGTTCGCATAGCATTTGTCCTTAACGGCTCCCCACAAAAAATAGTCCAACGGGCTTAAATCACAGCTCCGAGGCGGCCAATTGATATCGGAATTCAAAAACGGTAGCCAAAAGTTGGAGTGTAACTTTGGCAGTGTGACAAGTTGCACCGTCCTGCTGAAACCAAATGTCGTCCATGTCATCCTCTTAAATTTTTGGAAACAAAATCTCGTTGAGCATGTCACGGTAACGCTCGCCATTTACTGTAACCGCGGAAGAAGAAAAAGACTCACCACTGTGGAAATAGGTTTTCAATATTTCCCAATTTTGTTCAAGCGTATAGCGTCTTATTTCGTAAATGTCAAACCTGTAAGTAAATTATGAACACCTTTGACATGTCATTTGTGTTACTATTCTCAAAAAAATAGGTGGTTCAAAAAGCAAACGCTATATGGCCCACCCTGTATTACGCTGCCGTAAAAGTTTTTCATATTTTCATGGTTTTTAATTACAAAAATTGTGAAAGTTTGACTTTGATACTTTTCTGAATTAAAATAAATAAACAAAAATCAGCTTTCATTTACTTCTGGTTTTATTAAATACTTTATTAAATATGGAGCCATAAACCTCCATTTTGTAGCACAGTGTATTTATTGAGGTTCGATAATTTAATAATTTCCAAAGATAGTATAATTCCCACTGAGTACAAACAATTTGAAAATTCCTTAAAAAAATATATGAAAGAACTTCATCTGCTCTGCGGCATCACTAAATACTAATCGATTACAATTTAAAAAACAGTGTTAGTCTTCTTCTTTAAAATGTAAACAATTCTATTGGGCAATTCTAGGGCGTAGTAAAACTATTCAGTGGAACACTCTAATAAAGGGCGGTTAAGTTTCAAAGGCCGGTGTTGATTTTAAATAAAATTCAATTTTTTTAAGAAATTATTCTCATTTCTCCTTATTATGATAATATTGGTATGGCTTAATTACGCATGAAATAAAATATCGGCCAAATGGACGCCGCGGCCTCGGCGGCGCATCTCCATCCGATAGTCCCAATTTTCGATGACGCTGAGGCACAATTGAGGTTCTATGCCGTTAAAGTGCCGAATTATCTCATCATTTAGCGCTGAAATTATTGCTGGCTTATCGACGTACACCTTTTCTTTCAAATAACCCTAAAGAAAGAAGTCCAACGGTGTCAAATCACATGATCTTGGCGGCCAATTGACATCGCCACGACGTGAGATTATTCGGCCATTAAATTTTTTGCGCAAAAGAGCCATTGTTTCGTTAGCTGTGTGACAAGTGGCACCGTCTTGTTGAAACCACATATCGTCCACATCCATATCTTCCAATTCGGGCCATAAAAAGTTCGTTATCATCTCACGATAGCGAACACTATTCACAGTAACTGCCTGACCGGCCTCATTGTGGAAAAAATACGGCCCATTGATGCCGCCGGCCCATAAACCGCACCAAACAGTCACTCTTTGTGGCTGTATTGGTTTTTCGGCGATCACTCTTGGATTATCATTCGCCCAAATGCGGAAATTCTGCTTATTGACGACTCCACTGAGGTGAAAATGTGCCTAACCACTGAAGAAGATTTTCTTTGATATGCATTTTGATTTGAACGTCCGTTTTCATAATAAGCCCGAATAACTTTAACGCGTTGCTCGATTGTGTGTCTTTACATGGTTCAAATTAAGTTAGTCTAAAATTGAAAAATGTCAAATGAAATGCAGAAAAAACTTGACGTTTAGGTGCGGTTTACATTCAATATCGGCTCTTGAAATTTAGCCACTGCTTAAACGTGCACTTCTTCCTGCGTGGTCAGTATCATTTGGGTCATCCTCTGCGCCTCCCACTGGTTATGTCCTACTTAAATATGTAGATTTGAAGTGTTAAAGCTTTTTCTATGCATACATCTACCTTCTCCCCACTACACATTTAGTGGCTGGCTCACTGGCTGTAGGATCCTTGTCAGTCTCGCCCGAAAATTCTCTAAGAAGTCAATTAAAGCTGTGAGCAATAGCTGCTACCATATTCCCAAGCATGCAATGGACTTGTACTGGTCCGAAATACACTAGTCCTGGGGTTTTTCTTCCAACATCCCATTTTATTACATTGTTTACATTCACTTTTGAATTATCATATGTGAGCTTTGCTTTTACAAATTAAAACATTCGAAATGGCCTCAGCAAGCAACAACAATGCATGCATAAATAAAAGCAAACACATAACACACACGCACGCACACACAAACTATCATACACCCATACACCCATACATGCATTAAAGAATAAATAGATGTATGCAAAAATATTCAAGTGTACTTACTTTTATGCCAAAGTGTTGATGCTGGCAGACAAAAAGCAAACACATGCAAATTTACCCATACACACACACACACACACATACATGCATGCATGCACTTAAATTCGTTTTGCCGTTTGGGTCACTCATTAGTGTCAGGGCAATTCAAAATAAAATGCAAAAAAAAACACAAACACAACAACAAAAAAAGTAGAGGCAAAGGCTTTTTCGAAAGGTAAAATTTTTCGAATGAAATTTAAGTGAAGAAGGCCAAAGAATATGGCAGGCAGTTGCGGTATGAAGTGTGTGTTTGAGGAGAGGTAAAAGGTGCTGCTACTAAAAAGCTTTTATGCTGTGAAACTAAATATACATAAGTACAGCTGGCGCAATATAAAAATTAATATCAAACGAATGTACGTAGATATGTTGCCCAAAAAGGGCGATGCGCGCGCTGCTCATTTTTTTGTTTGTAAGTGTAATATTAGCATTTCTACGTTTTTAGTGTTTAAATGTAGTATACGAGGTGTGTTCAAAAAGTATCGCGAATTTTGAATTTTCGCAGGCTACGTATATTCGAATTTCGATTTTTTTGCGATATGTTGGTACTCATGTCTCTCACTAATGCCGACGAGTTCGGCCATTTTGAATGTTCAGTTAATTGTTGACAAAAAGATGGATCAAAGAACCTGTATCAAGTTTTGTGAGAAAAACGAAATTAAGTGCGCGGATGCATGCCGAATGTTGACTGTGTCGTATGGAGAAGCCACTTTGGACCAAGGCAACGTTTATCGGTGGTACAAAATGTTCTCAGAAGGCCGAGAAGTTGTGAAGGACGAAAAGCGTGCCGGACGCCCGAGCACTTCAACAACAGACGAACAAATTGATGAAGGGAAGAAAATGGTATTGGCCAATCGTCGAATCACCGTTAGAGAAGTTGCTGAGGACCTAAACATATCGATTAACTCGTGCCATTCGATTTTTGTCAATGATTTGGGCATGAGACGGTCGCCGCAAAATTCGGACCAAAAGCAGCATCGCATGAACATTGGTAATTAGATGTTGGACTCTGTCCGTGACGACCCAAATTTGCTTCAGAAGGTCATGACTGGTAACGAATCGTGGATTTACGGTTGTGATGTGGAAACCAAAGCTCAATCATCTCAATGGAAGCTGCCGCACGAACCAAGACCGAAAAAACCGCGCCAAGTTCGGTTGAATGTAAAAGTTTTGCTTACCGTTTGCTTCGATTGCGGGGGCTTTGTGCATCATGAGTTCTTGCCACAGGGTAAGATGGTCAATAGGGAATATTACCTGCAAGTTATGCGCAATTTGCGCAACACAATTCGCCAGAAATGCCCGGATTTGTGGAACAACAAAAATTGGCTCTTGCATCACGATAACGCCCCTGCTCACACATCGTTGCTTGTGCGCGACTGTTTGCCCAAAAACAACACACTAATGATGCCACAGCAACCGTATTCCCCAGATCTGTGACTTTTTCTTGTTCCCAAAACTGAAGAGGCCCATGAAAGGATGATGCTACGCTACGATTGAGGAGATAAAGACGGCATCGAAAGAGCAGTTGAACAAGATAAAAATGAAATGATTTTTTAAAGAGCTTCGAAGATTGGAAAAAACGTTGGCACAAGTGGGGATTACTTTGAAGGCGACCAAATAGATATTCTATATTTCTGTAATTGGCGCGTACACCGTTTTTGGGTGTTTGGCCGAGCTCCTCCTCCTATTTGTGGTGTGCGTGTTGATGTTCTTCCACAAATAGATATTAATGAATAAATAAATAAATTTTGAAAAAAACACAAAATTCGCGATACTTTTTGAACACACCTCGTACATACACATATATGTGAGTATACATATATATTTTTTAACTCTTATGAATATTTATTTAGCTCACTCTAGTTATTTATATCTACTTACACACACCCACACACACCTGCTCGTAGCTATTTGTACAATCATTTGTTAGCTTTGGCACTGCAAAGTGTTAAAAAACTGCACGCTTTTAGGCGTTCAATGCGCCTTTTTGTTTAAAAAAAGTAATTGTTTTTTGCAACTCTTAGTTGTTTATTCGTTTTTGTTTAATTTAATTTTTTTTTAATATGCAAAGAATCCCTGCTGTGTCTATACGCGTAGCTCTAAATATCAGGTATTTCTAGTACTTTAGCTGCTCTTATTCTCAGTCATTCACTTGCAAAAAGACACACACACTTCAGCAACTTTCAAATTGATTTCTTATGCACAAAACTGTTTTCCTACAGCTCCTATTCGTTCTGCGCAGCAATCCAGTTAAAATCGTTTATTGTTATTCGGCATTCGCCAGACTAGTTTTCAATTTTTTTTTTGTTTGGATATTTTTCTTTCATTTTTATTCTTTTACCTGCTTTTACCCTACTCTAACTGCTGTGCATTTCTACCTTCTCCACCTTCTCTGGTGTCTTTGTTTACTTTCTTCAAGTCATTCTCTACTTTCTTGCGTGCCAGCCTTTGTCTTAGCGCACCGTGTGAATTCACACATTTCACGCGCTGTAAGAAGAAGAAGAAGAAAATTCAAAAAAATGAGAAATAAGCAAAATGTCAACACCAGCATCCCATCGGTGCATTGAGGGTCCAACTAAGTCCCAGCTCATTCATTTTGTTAACCCTCCAGTAGATTTAAGCGCACTTTGTTTCCCTCTGCGTTATTACTTTACCCACACAAATACGTATTTACATATTTACATGCACATACATACATACTTTGCCCGTGCGCCTGGCGTTGTATGTGACGCTTTCACATTGTGAAGTGGCACTCATTCGCACTTTTTTAAGTCCTTCCGAATTCCTTTTATCCCTAAAATAAATAACTTGCCATCGTTCGTTTACACTGTTTGTTTTCGAGATGGGTTGTAGGTATGTATGTGTGTATGTGTGTGCGTGTATAGTTGAAAAATAGAGTTCGCTTGTGAATTTGTACGTCTCGCTTAGCATATTTGTTTGAGTGTATTGGTGTGATTTTTTAATAGAGTTCTTCAAGTGGCACTTTCGTTTGTCTTTGCATAAAACTTGGCGCATTAAAAGTGGTGAGGAAATTAAACTTTAAGTGCAGAGATTTTCGTTTATATTAAAGTTTTTCAAGGAGACGAGAATTTACAATAACTTTAAATATTGGTAAATTAACTGTGTATATACTTGTGCTCATTAAATTCAGCGAATATATATTTTTACAATATTTGCAACATTTTTCATTCAACATTTTTTTCGTCAGATTTTTATAAAAACTTATTTCATTGTACAACAAAAACCTAGTTTGAGTTTAAGGCTTTGTATAAATTTAAATTTAGCAAATTTCAAAAATGTTCATACAAATTTTCAATTTTTAACCTACCCCGGAAGTGGATTGGTTACGCTTTACGCAAAGAAAACGGTACCATAGTGTAGAAGGCAAGGAATTGAAACCCATTCACAGCGATAGGAAGATCGCCTGGCAGACCAGGGTAAACCTGGAAAAGAATTGAGGATCACGAGACGGCTCAACTCGGGTTAAGCTGAAAGCGGATGAAGGCGCTATCCAGTAATCGGTCGAGATGGCGCGTAGGTTCGCTCTACGTTGGTGCTCTATGTCCTGCTAGGGATTCACGGAAACAGTGATGGTGAATCTGCTTCGGCAGGCATTGGCGAATCTCCGAGTGGATTTCTACAATGAAAAAGCTAATCAAAAAACAATCCGCCGTTCGGTGAACACTCAACACGTCGGCGAAAAAAAGTAAAAAATCAACGAGAGTTTTGAACCACTTAAGGGGTTATACGCAGTTATGACTTTCAAAAAAATCGATTTTTTTTATTGCATTTTTGTAATGTACATATATTCAAAAGTATACGCCCGAAATTTGAAGTAGATCTAAGCAATACTTTCGGAGTTATACCTAAATATGTAGAGATGCCTCGGCACGTTTTAAGGTAGGTATTGAAACTTTAAACGTGTTTTTTTCAAAACGGCATTTTTCAAGTCGGTGTACACGATATCTCGAAAATGGCTTGTTTGATCGGTCAACCGTTTTAACTCAATCTTTAAAGATACATTTTCTAGTAATTAATCGTTCCTTTTGTAAATCTGATATTTATTTTTCATTTTATAATCAATTTACGGCCAAATTTTAACGTAAAAATCGAAATCCTTTCTTTTAAAAGCTGCCATTTTTTGAAAATTCACTATTTTGATTAGCCGAACGATTAATTACTAGATAATCATATATATTAACAAAATTTGTTTGGTTTTTTGATTTCAGATAATCCAATCCTGAGTTACGTCGTCTTTTTTTAAAGGAAGTTCCAGAAATCGCCTGCAGCGCGCTCTATAATCAACATTTTCATAAATAAAAAATTTTGTTACGTTCTTGAAGGATGCTTTTATAACCGCCAAAAATTTTCAAATTAAAATATTCTGAAGTTTCTTCAGGATAAATCCTTGACAACCCGTCTTTTATTTGCTTCATAACTGCGTATAACCCCTTAAAACTTGTAATTTTTGCATCGAAATTCAATCTGCTATGAAACTGCGTAATCGAGATTTATCTCAAAAATTCTGATTGAAAAGTATGAGGATATGAAAACTTTGTTTTAAATTTTGTATACAGTTTGAAACTTTAGATTACATGGTTTTTGTTGTAGTACTAAACTTTTATAAAATAATAAAAACGACTTATTAAAAATAACTAAAGACTCAAAATTTTGCAATGCGCTGAAATCAGATATCGACAAAAATTTCAGAGATGCTGGGAAACCTATCCATGAGCTGGCAAAAGTTTCCCCAAGTGCCTTTTGAAGTCGATCAAGCCTAAGTTTAGTAGTTTAGATACCATTACAGAGGCGGAAGATGAATTTGATAAACCATGCGTAGTTCAGCAAAAGTTTTATGCAGGTATTAATCAAGTCCGTTAGGTTTCGAAACGTATTATTTGGCAGCACCTGTTTTCATCAAAATAAGACTACTACGCTCCCATGAATTCAAAAACTTTGTAATCTCGCTGCTACAAGATGAGATTTTGGTGCATTTTTCATCGTTTTTTTTTCATTTCTTAATTTTAAATTTGTTCACAACTCTGATTACCCAGTCACTAAAGAAGTCAACTAATCTGTTAAACGAAACATTAGCGGAAAGAATTCGGTAAATGATTTTGGGCACGCGATATGCCAGCAACCACGTCACAGCAAAAGCGGCGAAAAACGTAAAACGACACTGATGACTGGGGCATGGCTAATGCAACATGTCGTGCTACACGCGCACGCCCACCCCGAACAAGGCAGGTATCGAATGCTGGTGGCTATGTGGCAAGCGACACGCCGCATGCCAGATGCTAAAGGATATGCCAAACGATATAAAAATAAGAGAAGATATAAAAAAGAGGTAAATAGCAGTCAATGTACAAGAATAACAAGGCGATAAAGGCAAGCCAATATAAGACAAAACGGCATAAAGGCCGAGAAGCCAGCGGAGCCAGCTAGCAACAGTGGTAATCAAGACAAAATTGTGCTGCAATAAAGCAGAAGCGGTAAAGCAATTTTGCCAATGAGTGTCTTTATTTTTACGACTTCCACGTATGTATGTGTGTGTGTGTATATGTGCATGTATTGTAGCAGACAATCATCCTTTTGCACTTGATGTCCTCAGGGACATTTTAGTTTCATTGCCAATCCGACACATGTGACTCATTTTGGAGTCGAGCGCTGGAAATCTTGTTTTAATTTTTCGATCATTAACCCTCCCCCATACCCCGTTCCCAACTCATCATCGGCGCTGTATGGCTTGTTGTAAGCGACTTAACGCTATCATCATCATCAACACGTTTTGGCAGGCAACCGTCGGGTTATTCACTGGCAGAGGCGAGTACATGCCACTGCACACGAACACACAAATTGTGTTTGGTAGCGTGCATGCCACAAGTCAATTCGACACCCCTTTCGGGCGTGCGCATTCATGTTGCATGTTGCATGCATTTGCAACACTCCTACTTGTATGCTGCGCGTGTGTTTGTGTGTTGCAGGCAAAAATCACTGTGGCAATGAACCACCCAAGTGTAAAAAGCGAATGCAGTTAATGCGAGTAAACAGCAACAGAAACAGCAACTACAACACTAGCAGAAACGTAGTGCTTGTGTGTAGTGGTGCGGTCGTTGGTTAAGCTGTCATTTTGCGACTGTTGCTCGCCAATCGCCAATTCCTGGCAGCGTTTGAACTGGTTAATACAGCTGCAGGGTCGAAACCGGCCCTCATGCCAGTTTGGCTCTGCAGCTCTGTGGCACGGTTACCGCTACTGCTGCTTCTGCTGTTACTCGTTATAATTGCCTTGTAATGTGAATATAGTTGCACGCACATCCACACACACATACTCACACGCATGCATGCATTCTCGTTATCCCACAAGCCCTTTTCACATCCTCTTTAAAGCATCGACACTCGGGTAGAAGTTCACCAGCACAGAAGCTTGTCTGAGCTCACGATTTAATTTCCAATCTCACTTTACCGCCATTTATTTTAGTTATTGTAGTTGTTATATACCTTATAGTATTTGTTGTTGGCACTCGTGTTACTCACCCCTTTGGCGACGCTTCGTTTGGTGCTCTTATTGCAATTATTGCAAATAACCCTCCATCTGTGTGGTTCTTTTGAGCTGGCGGTTCATATATTCCGCACTTGGTTTTTTTTGTACTTTGTTTTTGTTTTTCCATTTGTCAGGTACTGTTTATTTATGTGTCTGCTTCAATTATAAAGCCAAAACTAGTTGAGCGACAGTGGGTTGTGTGAAGTTAAATATGGGGAAAATGCGATTTTATACTAGGACCTTAAAATCAATAAAAAATAATCTTATAAAAACTATCTTAAATGATAGCAAAAAGAAGTTTCAACATATCCCCTATTTCAATATAATTCCATATGGTAGAGTAAACTATGTGACTGTAGTTTAATTTTTGCTATTAGATTAGCTTCGATTGGCAGTGATTGGCTGAGAGCCAATAGCGACTCGATCTAATTCAAAATACACGACTTCATAATTTCTTCATATTTGGGTGAACTGATCAGAGTTGCTTGTTCTACTTGCCTTCTATGATACAAGCCAAGATACAGATCACGTGAATGCGTGTACAGAAAAAACTGGTCATGCTTTTTATAATAATTTGGGAAAAGTTCTCCTTCTCATTTGAAGCCGTCGTAGATCTCTTTCTAAGCACAGCAAACAAATTTAATATACCTGGTACCACTTTTTTCTTAGAGCTTCTATAAAGTTGGCTACCTCCTGGATGCCTCAACGATTAAGTAGGCTGACTTTAAAATAATGCTTGTAAGATATCCTGTTAAAAAAAATTAGCCTGTATTGGTCTAAGCATAGTTTTCTAGAGTTTGTTTAAATCTTACTTGTTTGTCATCGACGATATTAGCAAAAATCTGCGTATTCGGAAATGAGAGAAGTATCGGCCGGAGTACCACAAGGCCTTATACTCGGACCGGTACTGTACTTACTCTATACCTCAGACCTGCCCGTACCGCAAAGTAACGACATTTGCTGATGATACTTACAGCTGGATTAAGCGAAAGCGAAAGCACTTAAAATTGGATTATCCCATAATGTTGAATGAAACCAAATCGGTTGACGTGGATTTCGCTAACAAGAAATTTGTTTATAAAGCTGTATAGATTTTGTCATGTGCCCTATACTTCATGAGGGGATGAGGATAGCAATAAATATTCTGTCGGCGATAGTGCCAAGTATCTGGGCATGACTACGGATGCAAAGCTTAAGTGGAAAGAGCACATCAAAATCGAAGCGGTTAAGCTCAATTTATAAATGCAAAACTTTCAATGGTTAATTAGCAGAAATTCTGAGTTGTCAACTCAAAATAAGCTCTTCATTTACAACCAAGCGCTAAAACCCATAGGTCTTGAATTATGGGGATATGCTGCAAAAGCCAACAGTGATGTTATGCAGCGTTTTCAAAACAAAGCAATGAGAGAAATCATTGAAGCTCCGTGATATGTACGTAATGAAAACCTGCAAAGGATTTAGCTATAAAAACTGTATCAGATTCTTTCAATCTCTTTGCAATGAAATGTGTTGCTCCTCTTTGTTCCACAGAACCATTCGGGAAATCTCTGATTGATTATTGTGTCATACAAGTCGTAAGTCATATCTGTATATATATATATATATATATATATATATATATATATATACTGAACTGAAAAATATTCCGCTTTTCTGCTAACAAAATGAGTAAATGACTCCGTGTTTTTTGTCAACTCAAACATGTATTTAGCTCCACTGTATTTAACGCCATCAAGGGTCAACTGACTCTTAATTAGTTTTGAATCGATTCTCCGGCTATGGAGGACTTGCCAACTGTGTATATGAATATATGGAGAATGCCTGTCGCTATAAGTTAAGCTCGTTCACGGCAACTAAGCGAGAAAAATTGCACCAACTATGCCAGTAGCAGCAACACCCTTAAAAAGGATTAGCAAATACTAATCTATGCACTGGCTACAAGGACATGGGCAGGGAACGAATGTTTTTGCTAACTGTTGCTGGTGTGATATGTGTGTGTGTGTGTATGTATGTAGTAAGCACTTGAGCGCTGTAGGTGGTGAATATGTGTATGTATGTATGTATTCATTTGTATATGTATGAGTACAACTTTGCAAAGCGTTTGCCAATGGCTGCTTGAACGTATTTGTGCACACTAAGTATTACTTTAAGCGCCTCTCGCTGGCATTACAATGTTCGAGTGTATTTTGGCGCGATATTCACACGCTTTGCATGCGCTTGTAGCACTTAAACATACTTTAGTAAAACGGTACGAGCTTTGTGTGTATGTGTGATGATTGCTTACAGCCAGAAGATTTTGAGACTTTACGACTGCCGCGACTAGCATCCGACTGTGTTGGCACATGTGCGCCAGACACACTTCATCTCACGCGGTGAATTAGTGGAAAATACTAGCAAGTGTGCTTTTTAGAGATATTTAAAAGAGAAAGGCAGCGAGCGAAAGGGAAAAGGGTGCGGGGAGAAGAAGTCAGGCTAAGCTGAGTGGGAAAGACAACATTGGTTGTGCGTTTGCTGCAAAAAGTGCTAATATAATTTGGCTGTTAAGCTGCACAGCGCGAGCAAACAGGTATTGCGGCGTAGGGGTGGCGAAATTTACACCCAAATAATTCGATTTGGTTGTTTGTTTTATATGGTAGCGCAAGTGTTTTTGTTTTAATATATATTTTTCGGGAACGATTTATTGGTAGTTTTTTCAGCTTTTATTATCTTTTCACACGATGCAGACTCCGTTTTGTAGCACGTAGAAGCTGGGCATATTGCAGTGGTTAAGGGTTGGTGGTGGCAAATCAAAAAAAGAAGCAATTTATATTAAAGGCGGGATGTTATACGGCAGGAGTAACGATCTTTCTCAACATTTTTACTCTAATAGATGGCAGATGGTGTTTTATGAGTAGCTTTTTCATAGCTAACCGTTATTAGAAGAAACATTTTTTATCATTTTATTTGAAGTTTCAGGCCCATAGTGAATTTCAAAGCTGGGTTCTTCCAAATGGTACCCACGCCCCCCACACACCCTATCGACCATGGCGGCATTGTATCATTATGAGCATATTTGACAAGATTTCCGATATTTTGTTGCCGGATTTCAATCGGAATTTGAATACAAAACATTGCTTGTAATGCCAGTCACTCACCTTCACGATGGATTTCGATGACTCTTTGGGCCCAGTCCAATCGGCGAGGCTTGTCCGCAGGCAACAGTCTTTGCGTCAATTGAATCCTATACGGGAATAAATGCAAATCAATGCGGATAATTCGTTGTTAAGTGGTTCGAGCAATGCCCAACTGCTGAGAACGGCGATTTTGAGATGTCCTTGGCGACGCCTTGGTCGGTTTTGATTTGACCTCTTTGGATTAGAAAGAGCATCATCAGTCGAAAACCTTTCGTACAAACGTTTAATGGTGTTCTTAGAAGGTGTTCCATGGTAAACATCTGCTTGGACTGACGCTTCAACGCGGTATGTCATTAAGCAATCTGACGTCTCTGTCAAAAGATACAGGGATGCCAGATGGGCCCGTCGAATATTGGCAACCCTGTACATATGTTTCGTAAAGTATCGACCAAACCATTTAAAGTTTATGTTCTTTCTCAAGGTCAACAGTAAAAAAATTTGTTTGCTGCTTTTGTTGGTTCCATTCAGTTGTGAGTTACAGTACATTTTACAATATGTCTTTGATAAAGCCGAAAATGTCAGACAAAAGCCAGGTCGCTGAAATTGTGAGCGGTGTTTAGCGGTGCCGATACTGCAACAACTAATTACCTGCAATTTTGGTTTCGTCGATTCCGGTCAAGCATTTTTGATGTCGATCACAGAAATAATGGAAGTTGACCGGCATGTTAGTAGTCGTAGCTTCACCCAGGAGCTAAAGATCGACCATAAAACAGTTTTAAACCATTTGAACATAAAAAAAAATTCCCAAAAATAATTGATTTTTTCCCCCAAACTAATACAATAGAATTATAGCGCTAATAGAATTACTGATGTACGAAAGCTACCACAGAGTTTGCTTCAATCACAGGAGTCCGCTGAGTCCAACAGATATTCTTATCGAAGTGCATGCCACCTCTTCCTATCTACCGAAGGAGTCAGATTTCTTGTCAGATTTCTTACCTAAAATTTTCTTTTTTTTTATAAATTTCAGTAATTCACACCCCTTTGCTTTAAGTTCTACTGCATTCTACTGCACACAAAAAGCCACCCAATTCCCACAACGCTACCACCGCTACCAAAAATAGTCACTCAATCGAATGAAATCGAATTCCATTGCTGGAGTAGCCACTGGAAACAAAACACCGCGCCCAGCCTATCAACTTAATTAACAGTTTTATGGGCGAGGATTTTATTTCATTTTTGCAATTTTTTATGACCACGACATGCAACAGCGATTTGCCATCATTGGCACTACCAAAAAACAAAAACAAAAAAAGAAAAAGGGAAAGAAGTGATATTACAACAACAACAACAAGGCATACAAATGTGCACACCCCAAAAGGAGTTACACAAACAAATGCGGCTAGGCCAGAGAAAACAAGAAATCAGATGAAATGGAATTTGTGTTACTCAGCCGAAATCCCAGCACACAAAGCGCAAAGCGAAGCACTCAGTGGATTTTTTGTGTGTGCCATAAACGTGGGCCTGGCAGAAAGTGGCGGCAAGTGTGGGGTAAAAAGAAAATGATAAAAATGAAATACCGCCATAAATACCGCAACAATAAAAATCTATAGCAAAAATAGTGAAATCGACGCATACGAACAAATGCAGTCGAGGCGGCGCAGAAAATAAAATATATACGCAGGATAAGCGGTGTATGTGGCACGAGTGGCGGCAGCGGTGAGTGGGAAATGGCTGGTGGGGCTGATGGCTGATGGCTTAAGGTGCGGAAGCGTGAAACACTGAGATACGAATTGCTATATTTGCTGGCTGGCGCGACTAGCTGCTACTGATTGAGATCTGCTACTGTGTTGTACTTTTTTGTGCGTATATGTATGTGTGCTTTATACGGCTGTGTGTGAGGAGCTTTTCAGCGTGCATTCAATAGCGCCTTTGCATGCTATTGATTT
Source organism: Anastrepha ludens (assembly GCF_028408465.1). Classification (NCBI taxonomy): domain Eukaryota; kingdom Metazoa; phylum Arthropoda; class Insecta; order Diptera; family Tephritidae; genus Anastrepha; species Anastrepha ludens. The sequence goes on along the minus strand of NC_071500.1, from coordinate 110,568,089 downwards.
TGCGTTCGTGTATACGTTTTGACTTACTTTTTTTATAAGCGATTTTTTATTTATTATATTACATTTTTTCCTTCGATTTAATGCAGAAAAGTTGAGGCAGGAAAATGGAGCTCGAGTGCCTAAGCGACAAAAATGTATTTGAATATTTGAAAAAACAAAAATGCAAAAGCTAAAAGAAGCTATAAAGCAGAGAAAAAATCCGTACACTTTATTTTATTACATTGTAGCGCGCACGCATAAATAAATCCACGCACTCTCACGCACAGTCACTTCAACAACACGTTGGTAGTAGGCAGGCGGATACAGGCCAATATTATCATCCAATTTGTAGTGTATGCCCTTATATTTAGCAGATATTTCAAGCAAAGCGTTTTGCGGGGGGCGTCCGCTCGTAAAAATATGTTTGATAAAAGGGTGGAAAGCATAAGCATTAGCATGCGGAGCATAAGGGGAACACACAGTGGGGGCGCAGAGATCAACTGCTTGGCAATACATGTCTGTTCACAAAACGCAAGTATATACCACCCTTTACAATGTCTATAGGTAAAGTACTACATACCTATGCAGAAAGAGCTTAAGGGGGTAGTATGGTTAATTCGGTGTAAAACAAGCATATTTTTCGAAATTTTTTTTGTCGACACAGTTGATTTATTCAAAATTTTAAAATTACTTCATTATAAAGTCATATTTAAAGAATATTGTGTGAAATTTTCATTGATTTTTATGAAGAAATGAGTTGGTGGCAGCGAATCTTCGCGGACGTCTCATAAAAAAGTTTTATTGCGGTGTCCCTCAGAACTCATTACTGGATCAACTAAAATCGAAAAACCAAATTGATTTCATCAGCTAATAAAGTTTCGCAGGTAACAACGTCGAATTTTTTTTTTTTTTTTTTTTTAAATTTTTTAAAGCGCTTTGAAGTCAAAACACCGATTTTTCATAAAAAAAACTTGAAAACTTTGTTGTTTTAAAATATGACAAAATTAAAAAAAAAAAAAAAACTCGACGTCATTACCTCGTGAATAAAGTAAAGAAACAAAAAAACCAAATTTGAAAAGAATCGGTGCAGTAGATATGAATCTACAGTGGACACCGACCGTAAAAAAGGCAAGTGTGAGAAAAACGCGTTTAAAGATTTGTGAAGATTTTTACAGCGTGAAATCCGGTTGGAGAGGTAGATACTTAATCCTTTGTGTCTTTGTCAATTTTACTCTAATGCACTTCAAACTTTCACACAATAATCTTAAGATGTTATAGAATAATTTAAAAAAAAAAAAAAAAAAATGAAAAAAAAAATACCATACTACCCCCTTAATCGGAAAATTTGAAATGTTTGCGTTTAAAATAAAAAATAAAGGCATAGGAAACTCCAAATGATAAAGGAGTTTGTAAAATTTGTAAGGCAAATTTTCTCCTTTTTCCCATAGATTATTCAATAGCGATATTAAATCGATAGCAAAAAGTAGAGGAAGCAATAACAATAATAACTGTAATACAATTTGCTAGAAAACATGAAAAACAAATGTAAAGAAGTGCTGGCTGTTGATTTCAAACAAACTCACACCCAATGAGAGTTCTGGCCTTTAACACCAGAGGAGCCGACTCAAAGTTAGTCTTAACTTATTAAATGTATTGGGGGCTTTTATCCGGCCTCATTAATACTAGTATGGGGGGAAAAAAATCCACTATTTTTGGGGTAATATTTTTGCGCAAATGGTTTAAAACTGTTTTATGGTCGGCCCTTAGCTCCGGGGCGATGTTATGACTTTTAACATGCCGCTCAACTTCGATTATTTCTGTTTTTTTATCGACATTATCGATATTTTCTTTAACATAAAAGATGCCCGAAGGGAATTGACGAAACCAAAATTGCACGTAATTAGCTATTGCTGTATCGGCACCGTAAACACCGCTCAAAATTTCAGCAACCTGGCTGTCGTCTGCCATTTTCGGCTTTATCAAAGAAATCCTGTAAAATGTACCGAATTTTCTAGTTGTTGACTTCCAGGTACAGGGTGTTAACGTCAATGGACTGTAACTGAATGGAACAAAAAAAAGAACAGTAAAAGAATTGTTTCAGTGTGAAATTTCACCTTGACAATACAACGAGCATAAACTTTAAATTGCATGATCGATACTTTACGAGATATCGATCAGTACAGCCAGCTACCGAGAAAATAATGGATTTCTTTTTCCCCTTAACAAATATTTGTCTTCTTGACTGACTCTGTTACATCTTTAGTAATTTGGGGCAAGTTCAACAAATCTCTTGTTTGAGATGCTCGACATTCTGTTGTTTTTTAGAGCCAAATTTATAACACAAAAAACAAAATCGCACTTTTTGTCTGATGAATTACTTTTGATACTTGATGTTTACTAATTTGACAACGCTGATTCTAAATATACCCTCATTTTTTTGTAACAGCTCTTGTTTACGAGTTATAGCTATCATAAAAAAATCACTATATTTCAGTGTTAATTGACGAATACTTAAACAAATATTAAGTTTTGTTAATATTATTTGTTATGGCATCGTCAAGACGAGTTTGTATAAATGACCGGAATACTTTTTGTTTTATTTGCGGAGAGTATATGTTTCAAGAAAACCGTTTGAATGTGACATCGTTCGTAAATGAGGCGTACAAAAATTGCTTCGGTCACCCAATGGAAATGAAAAATAAGCCTTGGATTCCACAAAAGGTATGCAAAACGTGCGTTGAGTTTTTACGTTTGTGGACGAATAAGAAAAGGAATAAATTTAGATACGAAACTGCTATGATCTGGATTGAACCTGTGAATTACCACGACGACTGTTATTTTTGTATGGTAAAAATAACTGGCATTAACCGAAAAAATCGAGGAAAATGGGAATATCCTTCCATACGATTGGCACATAGACGTGTTTTGAGCCCTACGATGTCATCTGAACCTCAACCTGGTGCTTCACAGGAAGAACCTTTATATTTTGAGGCAAAAACAGACAATAGCGATAGTGACTTTGATTGTGACCTGGGAACACCAAAACCATTTAACCAAGATGATTTAAACGACCTCATTAGAGATCTGGGACTGTCAAAGACTGAATCAGAAATTTTGGCGTCTAGATTAAAAGAAAGAAACTTAGTCACAAAAGAAACTAAAATTTCTTACTATCGCAGAAGAGAACAAACTTTCCTTGAATATTTTGATGAAGAAGATGATTTTGTATTTTGTAAAAATGTACCTGGTTTAATGGGTGCAATGGGATTACAAAATTACGTTTCTAGTGAGTGGCATTTATTTATAATATAGATTCATCAAAACGGAGTTTAAAATGTGGCCTCTTACACAATGGGAACAAATTGGGCTCATTGCCTATTGCACATTCTACTAAAGTAAAAGAAGAATATACAACTATTGCTCTGGTTTTAGACAAAATTAAATATGCGGAACACAATTGGGTCATATGTGTCGATTTAAAAATGGTAAACTTTCTTTTAGGCCAACAAGGTGGTTACACAAAGTTTCCCTGTTTTCTTTGCTTATGGGATAGTAGAGCTAAAAATCAACATTGGATTAAAAAAGATTGGCCTGCTCGGGAAGCGTTAGTACCAGGACAACAGAACGTGATAAACCCACCTTTAGTATCAAGGGATCGTATAATTTTACCTCCGTTACATATAAAACTGGGACTTATAAAACAATTTGTTAAAGCTCTTGAACAAAATGGAAATTGTTTTCTTTTTCTGTCTAAAAAGTTTCCAAAATTGAGAGCAGAAAAGATAAAAGCGGGTATTTTTGACGGGCCACAGATAAGGTCGTTAATAAAAGACTAAAATTTCATAGACACTATGACAGTGATTGAGAAAATCCCATGGAATGAGTTTGTTTGTCTTGTTCAAAATTTCTTAGGAAATAAGAAAAGTTCTGACTATTCTCAGCACGTCGAACAACTAATGGGTCACTTCCAAAGGGTTGGATGTAATATGAGCATTAAGTTACACTTTCTTCACAACCATCTGGACTATTTCCCAGCCAATCTTGGGGATCTCAGCGAAGAACAGGGCGAGCGATTCCACCAGGACCTTCATACGATGGAGGAACGCTATCAAGGTTACTGGAACACACACATGATGGCCGACTATTGTTGGAGCATTAACAACAGTTCTATGATTTCAACTTCAGCAAGGAAATCATATAAAAAAAATGTTTTTAAACTTAAGAAGGCAATAAAATAAAATAATCTTTAAATCTATAGTGTTTTATTACTAAAAGTCAACTGTGTCATATAGAGTCATATAGAGCTGATACGGGAATTTCAGTTACAGATTTGAAATTGCCATTAAAAATTGGACTAAAAACATGTATCATAACCCAATCATCAGAAATGCTATTGTGCAGTGTAATTTAAAAGACTTAAATTGATTTTGAGACATATCCATTATTGAAAATTTTTAATCCCATGTCGATGGATTGAATTTTTTATGAAACTACTGCACAGTTCATGTTTCGTACCATTTGTTTATGATAAAATATCATTAAAATAAAAAAAATTGAAAAAATCTCTTCGGATATGTTAAGTTAAAGCTTAGAAGATACCTTATGAATTTATTCTAATATTTTGTTGGCGTTATATAGATGAAATAAGTGCCGGACGCGAACGACCCATCGATATGCGATTAAGGAGTCAAAATAAAAAACAAATTTTTAGAAAAAAAAATATTATAAAAAAAATGTGTAGAAAAAAAAAATTGAGAAATTTTTAGAAAAAAACAAAGAAAAAACAATTTTTTTTAAATTAATTATTTTATGGGAAATACCTGTGGTTATCTTCAATATATTTCTTTCTTTAAGAAAAAAATAATTCAAAAAATTAAATTTTTTAGAAATTTTTAGAGACACCATTTTAGGAAAACAATATTAAAACAAAACATGTTTAGGAAAACATTTTCGGAAAATTTTCCAACTGTCAAAAACACTCCCGCTCTATTTTTTGTTTTTTTTTTTGTTTTTCATTTCACGTAAATCAAACCTCTGAAATATCTGCGTATGTGGCTGAAATGTTTGTTGTTCCAGGACTTCTGCACTGAATCTAAAACAATCGCTCTATATACTTATCATTTTCAAAAATACGAGTGCACAGTATTCATCAGTCGTTTTGGCGGCCGAAATCGTTACCATCGGTGGTGTTTGCTTTTTGGTGATCGCTCGAATTTTTGAATTTTTGGCGCACTGCTCTGGGGAACATCACAATTACGAATTGTGACTAACTGAAAAAAGAAGCTCCCCACCTTTGATGAAATGATGCAATTCTTTGGCTATTTGCAGTCTAACTTATTTTCAGCTTGCACTTTGTGGATCTTGAATGGCTTCAGTGCGATAACTTTTTCATGATACTCGTCGGTTCGCGCGTTTAATGCAATAGTATAGTCATTTTGAGCCGATTTTAGTGCTTTTTGCTGTGTTTTCCAATCCTCGCTAAGACGTTTTCCAATGCTACCCGTTAGTTAGGCTAGGTTGTAACGGGTGTTCACTATGAGACTCAATCAGGAACAAAGCTTATTGTGATACTGTATGGGGAATTTCATCTGATGTCCCTTAACTGAAGTGAACTTTTCTTAAATGATCCCTGATTTTAACAGTGCAGACATCATCGTATTCATTAAAAAATTGTCTACTTAAGTGGTGATGCCAGTAACAACGTAAGATTTTCTGGTTCTCTCTGATATGTTGGGTATGCTTGGCGATATCTGATTGTGATTTTTCAGCCAACTAGAACGCAATCACACTATTAAGTTTGAACTCCATCAGTATCACTTATTTCATGCCATTGAAAGGATACAAAATTCCTGTTTGGATTAAGGTGTTATTTAAGAAAATTAAGCTGACATATAATTCCTTTTTCAGCTTCTAAGCACCGCAATTAATGATTCGTATCTCCCACAATTTGGCTCCTGTAAAGCGAGTATAAATTGGTTTAATTTCAATTTGCAATTCGAATAATTTATAACCGCTAAGTGAAATTGATTTACTAGTGGTAAGAGGACATTATTTTCCTTCTACAGCTTAAATGTTGCACAGAAGTACATGCACACCAAAAGCTCAGGACGGCTAATAATAGCAATACCACGAATTTGGCAAGGTTGGTACCTGTGTAGGGGGAAATGCGTATGCATGTGTGCGCAGCTAATATCAGCGAAGGGTACTGCAATTCGCGTGCAATTCATTTCTGAAAGCGATCCCCATTTGTCGGCGAAATATGTGAATACGCCTGTATGTAAATGTGTGCACATCTGTGCGTGTAGTAGTAAGTGGGAAAGAGAGAGTGGGGCAGTGGTGTAGTGGAAACTCAACCACCTTGCAACATACGAGTCATATAATAGTTAGTCAGCTTAATTTATACATGCGGTGTATGCAGCAGAACTGCGGAGCTCCTAAAAGAACGAGTATGCACACATTTCAACGAGAAAGGCAACTCACAAAGCACACAGCAGGAAAAATGATCAGGATTGACCTGAATTCCACACAGAGTTGGCAGAGAAGTTGCAACAAAAATATGCACAATTTTGGTATTACATATACACACATACACGCACACACACGCACGTACACTAATAGAGATACCTTGCAATTGTGGCTACATTTTTCAAGTGCGCGCCCATAAAATCGCTAATTTGAAAAGCCATAAATTAGGTCGTTGCATTGTGAATATATGTATGTGTGTGTGCATGTACGGGCATTGCATCGGATGCGCATGCATGTACCTCAACCCCTACTCTACATATTTTTATTTTCACTATTTCCTCCGCAAGCTTTCGCTTTTACTAGTATTTATGGTGGCCCCACTGCGAACCACATCTTTTCACTTAATTTTTTTTTTTATTTTTGTTGAATTTTTTCGCTTTGCTGATTTCAATGCTAACGGAAATTTATACAAAATATGCGAGGCGCATGTTGCAAATAAAGCAAAAAGTGTGGAAAATAAAATGTAGTGTCGCACTCATACAACCAAACGTTGCACATAACTTCACAGTATCCTCAAACGCTGCTCAGGATTTTTGTTCCTCGCATCACTTTTTTTTCTCTTTTGTTTTCACTAAGCGACTCAGTATATGAAATAGTCCAATTTTGCTGCTCCTACCAAGCGAATTAGGGCAATAAAATTGAGTGCCACTAGGTGAAAATATACCTATCATAAAAATTAAAAAAAAGAGGCAAAAAGAAAGAGGTAAAAGCTTACAATAGCAATTACAACAACAGCGACAAATCTAGCAATGCCCTAACAGGGGCAAACTGCAAATAATGGGGAAATTGTAAAACCTGTTAACCAGAAATCGCAAACATAAATCACGTAAAACGGTAGTGTATTCGATGGTCTCGGAAGAGAGGGCTACTGTAGACAGAATTGGAGAAAAATTTGCTTAAATATAAAAATGCGCTTAAGATAGGTCAGAAAAATTGAAATTTATTCTAAGTATTTCCTTTCTTGGCCTACAAGTAAGGACTAATGATCGGTTTAATTTGCTGGGATGTATAAAAAATGTTAGCTACGGAGTTCAGAAAACCGGAAATCGGATGCCTGATATGATTTCCTCCGAAAGAGTTAGTGGCATGTGCATAACAATCAATTAGGGATATTAAAAAGTCATCGTAAATTGAACACACGCTGGAATATTTACGATGTACTATGTGAAATAGTTATGTAATTTCGCTAGAAAATGCTAGAAGGTCATGTGAGTGGCAATTTAGGCTTACGCCGGTTTGCTTAAAATACTGCACGAAGAAAATATACTTGTTTTTTGCAGATGCAAGCCCCAAGCACTCATATCTATCACAAATATTTAAGACACGATGGGTGCGATAGTGATATTATTTTTTCTAGATTGGCTCGTACTAGAAAAATTTTTGCCTTTGATATTGCCTTGATGCGAACGTTAGATCGGGCCATACGTATAACCTCATCATATAGAAGATAATTATTAGGGGGACCGGAAAATAAGCTCCTTTTTTACAGTAGATTTGAATGAATAAGTCTTACAAGCTTTTCTTTTTAGTCAATGACGCAAGCATCATCTATGGCAACAGCCGTTTGCTATTTAGTATACAAATTTTCAATGCTGGATTGATAAAAATTAGTAAAATATCTTGAGAGGGCATTTTTCATATCAATCAAATTTCAAGTTTTTGTTTGTTAAGATGTATTTCAGTGAATGTAATAAATGGAAATCCCTTTGGCACAATGTCGGGCAAACACACGTAAGCGCCTTTTGCAGTTGTAAACCTGGCTTAGCAGCCCTTCGTGGCGATTCATTCGGAGAGAGCCACTGCTTTTTGCGTTTTGGACTATCATACAAGACCCATTTTTCATCTGCAGTGATCAAGCAATCAATAAACTGTTCTGCATTTCACCGTTGAAGCAATAAGTTGGATATGGTGGATCGATTAGCTTTGTTTTTTTCAGACAGGTTATGCAGAACTCAAACAACTGCTCTGTTTGTTTTATCAATTTGCTGCAAATGTTCTTGGATGGTCGACCAAGGTTAATTAAGAGTATTTCCTCGATTGTCTGGCAGAGATTTGTTTCCCCTTCTACCCTAAATACGTCATTGTCTAAAGTTATTGGTCGTCCTGATTAATGTGACTTGGAAAGATCAAAATTACCGGATTTGAGCTTAGAAAACCACCTTTGGCATTCACGAACATCCAAATCACTTCGATAAACATCGCAATTGTTTCTGCTAGACACTGCGGTACTACCCTTGGGAAACTCCGAAAGCACGCAATGACGGATATGAATCTCTTCTGGTATTTGACTAGCCATTGGCATGACTTTCAACTACGCAATGAACTTATAAACTATAAAAAAGCTTTGATATGTATAGAAATGTCATTATTTGCATTTTTTTGTTTTTTAGTTCTTAATGGCATTGAAATATATCGAAACATAATTGTTTAACAAAATTTTTTTTCATTATTTCAAAATTTTTCATATGGTGATAAGTTATTGTGATGTGATTTTCAGTAATGCGATGTGTTCATCCACTATTTTATATCATGATGATTTGTTGATAAGTGATTTAATGAACGTATAGAAAGTTATGATTTTCAGTTTTATGATGTGATGATATGATGTTCGATGATGTGATATAATGATTTTATGTTATATGATGTGATGTGATGATTTGATTTTACATGTTGTGATATGATGGTTTTATGTTATAGGTATGCTATGACCTTCCGATGTGATATTTAATTTAATACTATCTAAGGGAATGCGTGTTTGTATGATGTGATTATTTGATGCGATAATTTGATGGGATCTTCCGATGTGATATTCGGCGAGTGATATTATGGTGAGTGAAAATGCAACGCAATATAATGATTTAATTGAAGTTGATGTGACCTAGTGTGATAAACCAATGACCTTATGTTTTGCGATGATCCCCTGTGATATGATGATTTTTTGTCATTTGATGTGATGTGATGAATTGATCTTATGCGATATTGGATATAATAATGTTATGTAATGGAATGATTTTTTATGTGGTATTTCAATGAATCGGTAACGGCCCAAGTGAGTTGGTTTAGAAATCGACTGCCACTTTTGCCTGCATGCATACCTAGTATGATGTGATGTGATTTGATACTATAAGTTTGAAGCGATAATTTGATGTGATCTTTCGATGTGATATTTAATTTAATGCTATATAGTGAATTGATTTTTTATATGATTTTGTATGGTGTGAAGAGGTTTGAAGCGATAATTTGATGTGATCTTTCGATGTGATATTTAATTTAATGCTATATAGTGAATTGATTTTTTATATGATTTTGTATGGTGTGAAGAGGTTTGATGCGATTATTTGATGTGATCTTTCGATGTGCTATTTGATTTAATGTCATGTGTAGTGAAAATACAACGCGGTATGACGATTTGATGTTATGTGATGTGAAGATTCAATGTTCTGCGATATGAGACCAAATAACGAATGTTGTTTTTTGACTATTAACTAACATAATAAGTTGTGGCACCTGAATAAAGTCCCAGCACAAGTGATCAGACCGCCTCGAAGGGAATATTTAAGGATATTATTGTACATAGCTGGGCTGTGGTTTTCTGCTAAAGTTCAGGTTGCTATTAGAAATGGCGTTCGAAAGACGATGTAGTAGAATATGCAACAGAAAGTATTTATGCCACAATGAAAATAGTTCTCTGCTTTAGCACACAGTACAGCGCACTTTTCTGGAATATTTCCATTCATGAGATTTTTCCTGCCGCTGTTTGAATGTACACACGGGTGCTCGTATGCATGTTTGTAGTATGCCAGTTAAATATACATTTGGCCGCATACATCCAATGCCGCATGCACCCGTAAGGGAGAGGATTTGGAAGGGCTGATCTTCAGTGGTGGGCAAAAAACAAAAACAAACGCATGAAAAAAATGTTGCTCATACGCAACGATGAGTGAACAAAAATATAGGATTACAGCAGACAAATGCAAGCGGGAAACAAACAGAAAATATTACAAAAACTTGAAAAATCAGCAAACGCGTAGGGTAGTAATGGGAAAAAGCAAGCAACAGAGAAATGGAAACTAACTGCAAGTAGCGCAAAAATCAAGCAGGTGTGAAGTGCCGTGCATTATTTGCTCGCTGAAACCATTGAAATATATGTCTTGATGCAAGTTCTCGCAAAAGTTGTAGTTGTTGTAGCTGGTACAGAAAGCATTTGCAAATGATTTATAACTGTTGGTAGCAGGAGAGTGGAAATAATTGCACAAAAGCATTGACACCTCCGGAAATTTTCACTTGCGCCACTTTTAGATTTTTTTTTATTTATGTAATGCGTTGTTTACAGTAACATATTCCATGTTAGTTTTACTATACCATTTTAGTTTTACTACTTTTGAGATTAAGCCTACAGGACGGGCACTGCATAGAGCAATACAATTATGTAGGTACAAATTTCGCAATCCTAAGATGAAGCTCTTTTGCCTGAAGTCTACTGAGAATAGACAATTTAAAATCCTTGCTTTACAATAAGTTTGTCAAGTTTAGTGTGGAGGCTCAAAAATTGTATAGAGAAGTAACGAAACCAACCTATTTTCCTCATGTTTTTTTTTGTATTCCATATATTTCTTTTTGATGATTTACATAAAAGAAATTTCCTCTTTATTTGAGTGTGCATAAGTGCTTTGGATGTCCATTTCATTTTTGCTACTTTTAAATTAGTAATTACAGATAAACTTTTCGAAAATATGAATATGAAAAGTATTATATGTCCATTAGGGTGCATCACTCTACATAAAAACAAACAGAAAAAACGGTACTATTTTTCAATCGGAATTCGAGAATCTATTACATTTTAAGAGCTTCGCCAAGATATTTTAGTTTTTTAACTTTCTTTTTATTTTATTTAATTTTTTACAGATAATGATGTTTTTCATTCTACATATTTTCGACTAATTTTTTTAACAAAAAATTTAATTTTTAATTCGCCCTCGACTGTTAATTTGTTAATTTCAAATCAGTCCACCAAACGTAAGACTGAATATTCTACCAAAAAAATTTAGCGTAGGTTATAAAATATGATACATTTTATAATTCCGTTGGAAAAATCTTAACTTTGGTTTTTGGTGAGAATCTAATGAGCATACACCAGAGCGATTCAATTTTTTTTCGACATCGGTCCTAGCAAATTAGAATTCTATCGGGTCAGTCCATAAGTTCGTGCGTTTTTTAAAGGTGGTTTTAAAATTAATAAAAAATATGTTTAAAGTATTTATTAATCAATAATATATTTTCCTTCATTATTTACAATGTCTTCCCAACGTTTGGGCAAATTTTTAATTCCCGAGCCAAAATACGCTTCGATACCCCTTTTTATAGCTTCTTTTGAGGAAAAGTTCTTGTTACTCATATGGGATTGAAGTCCATGGAAAAGGTGATAATCACAAGGTGGGTATGGTGGCTGCGGCATTAGCTCCCATCCGAGCTCGTTCAGCTTGCCTAATGTTTGCCTTGCGGTATGAGGTCTTGCGTTTTCGTGGTGAATCAAAACTTTGCGTCTATTCACTAAAGACGGTGGATTTTTGTTAAGTGCCTCATTCAGGCTTGATACCTGATGGGAATAATAATCAGCAGTTATCTTCTGGTTTCAGAAGTTCATAATAAACAATACTGGTCATATCCCACCAAATACGCAGAAGAATCTTCTTGGGGTGAAGGCCATCTCTAGGGGTCGATTCTGGTGTTTCATCTTTATCTAACCATTGGCGTTTGCGAACAAGATAATATTAAACGACTCATTTTTCATCACCAGTAACGATACGGTTAAAAAAACTTTCATTTTCAAGCCGTTGCAGCAGCTGAGAACACACATTCACTCTCTGCTGAAGGTTGGCGACGGAAAGTCTATGCGGAACTCATTTTCCCAGCTTTGAAGCCTTTCCCAACTGAACTAGGTGCCTGTGAACTGTTCCATGCGTTGAATTTAACCTATGAGCTATCATATCGACTGTCAAATTTGGCTCAGCTTCCACGAGTTCGAGCAAGGCGTTGGAGTTAAAGACTTCAGGATGACCAGCGCGCGGGGCATCCTCCACGTCACAGTTACCACTTCGGAATTTTGAAAACTACTTTTGCGCAGTCCTTACACTCACGGTATCCTCTCCGTGAACAGTGGTTATTTCTGCAGCAGCAGTTGTTGCATTTTTACCACTTAAAAAAAAATACAAAACATGCCTCTTATACGCGTTTGAAGATTCCATTTTATTTTTTAACAACACGTGCTTCTATCCGCGATTTAAATCACTTGTTGAATGCACAATACATCAAGGAAAATATAAATAGTTCCGTTAAATTCCGCGAATAATTTTTTGTATGCAAAAATCGTACAAAAGTGAAATTATGGGTAAAATACGCACGAACTTATGGGCTGACTGGATACTTAGGATTTCGAGAATAAAGTCCTCTAAAATATAGCTATAAAGTCAATTCCAAGCCCCCGAATTTTAAAGGAAGCTATCTTTAGTTCGTACTAAGTTAATATGAGGATTAATATTGGCCAAAGTTTTAGGAATGCTACGAATAATTTATTTTCGCAATCTATTTTTATTTCAAAGAACCCCAAAATGACGATAAGAAGCATATTATATGTAAATACCATTGCAAAGGGACAAAAGATTGTAAGTATTTTTTTATATATAAGTCAATTTAAAAGTTGCATACAAATTAAAAGATAATAAATAAAATTTTACAATATTTTAAATACTTTTAAAAGTTTCTCTTTATCATTATTTGTTTTACAGCTAAAAACATACAGCTGCCGTCAATATAATAGCACCACGCACAAATTTATACTAACTCCGTTTACATCTGTTTAACTGTTGGGCAGATTCAACTCAAAACAAAATATTGTAATAAATTAGAGGAAAGAGCGGCACTTTTCGAGGACTACAGACATTGAGGCTGTTGTCTCGAAGTTTGCGGCGAATAGTTTCCACGCTTGTCGGCACATCCAATGTTTTTTTTGAGCTCTGTAGCTGTCATAGAGGGATTTGTTTTAGTCGTCCGTGCTAACCGTTTTACTATTAAGGGTGACAAAACTCGCTTCCTACCACGGGATTCAACTTTTTGCTCATATCTTAGGGCATTTATTATCATTTTTTTGGAACATCCCAGCAATTCCCTTATTTGGGAATACGATTTACCCTCGGAAACAATTTTTTTTAGTCCACGTTTTTCAGAGAACAATGCTTTCCGCGACCCATAACTATACAATTTTTATAATAATATAGTATTACACGTTTTTATAGAAAGTATTTAAAAAAAAATGTATTACCTTCCGTTTTCACTTTTTTCACAAAATTTTTCAAAACTGAATTAAAGAAGCCTACTCGTGCTATTTTATTAACTGCACATAGTGGATGCTTTCCATTTCAATTCAACCGGGCTATTCGGGTCATGTTCTTCGATTTCGATGTAACTCAAATATGTTGCTCTCTGGTCAAAATAATGAGACACGTATTTTTTTGTTCGCCCGGAAAATTTTTTTTTCAAGAGTTATCGGTAATTTTGTTTTTCGGCTCAAAATCGATTTTTTTTTAATTATATAAGAAGTTTTTTTTTAAATGCCCATAACTTAGTCAAAAATGAACCGATTTTAATAATTCTGGGTTCAAAATGATCGTCACTTACAAGAGCGACTTCATGTAGAAATATAGGGTGTTTTTTTTAGAGGTTAGGTTTTCAAGATGAAATAAAACGTATATAATTTAATGTTATGGCCAAGAATTTAGCTTTATTATAAAGATAAGGGTTTGCCATTATGTTTTAAAAATGATTTCGGGCAAGTGGCCGCCGCGGCTGGCTCGAATAAATTCCAGCCGAGAGGCCCAATTTTCGACCACTTTTTGCAGCAATTGGGGCCGTATGTCAGCAATAACGCGCCGAATATTCTCTTCCAAGACGTCAATCGTCTCGGGATTATCTACGTAGACAAGCGACTTCACATAGCCCCACAAGAAATAGTCCAGCGGTGTTATATCGCACGATCTTGGAGGCCACGCCACAGGTCCACGGCGCGAGATAATGCGCTCACCAAAAGTTTCCTTGAATAAATCGATTGTTGCGTTGGCTGTATGGCATGTAGCGCCGTCTTGTTGGAACCAAAGGTTGTCCACATCAACATCGTCCAATTCAGGCACGAAAAAGTCATTAATCAAGGCTCTATAGCGCTCTCCATTGACAGTAACATTATGACCGGCTTCATTTTTAAAGAAATATGGACCAATGATTCCCTCTGCCCATAGAGCACACCAAACAGTGACTTTTTGAGGATGTAACGGCGTCTCAGCAATGGCTTGTGGATTATGTTCACTCCAAATGCGACAATTTTGCTTATTGACATACCCATTCAACCAAAAGTGAGCTTCATCGCTGAACAAAATTTTCTTCGATGAGTCGCGCGAACCGAACCATTATTTTCGTAATAAATTTGCACGATTTGCAAACGTTGTTTAGGTGTAAGTCTATTCATTATGAAATGGCAAACCAAACTGAGCATAAATCAAGTGACAGCTGTCAAAAGGACCATCTACGAAAAAAGTAGTGCCAACTTGAAAACCTAACCTCCAAAAAAAACACCCATATTTCATCTGAACTTGATTTGATTCTTGTCATAAAATTAATGGTTTTTATAAATAAAATAAATGTCACAGTTTTATAAATAAAATCAATATTTTTTTTACTCAACTAAAAATGAAACAGTTTTCAAACATTAAAACTTCTTAATCAAACGAAAATTCTGATTTGTAGTCACGTTTTCCTCGTCCCATCTGACACTTAATTGAATAAAAGAAATTTACGAAACATTTACACGACCGCCATGCAGGCTTTTGAAGTTTTCTATTTACAAACCCAATCCGCTGTGAATTATTTGTATATTTTAGTGATTTGCATTTTGCCGCTTTTGTGGTTTGGCGACTGCAAAAAGACAATGTCGCTGCTGTTTAAGAAAATCATTTTACCAAATTTCAAAGAGTACGACGTGGAAGTAGATTTTCCGCGTAACTTTCAGCTTGTGCTGATCACGCTGGGTGTTGGCCTGTTCTTTTTGCATCGCTATTGGCGTTTACGTTTACAAGAAGCTCGCTGTGATATGATTAAAATGGAGTCCGCATTCACGGAGACACACGAGTTGCATCAGTTGAAGCTGAAGTTGTTGCAAGCAGTTGATAGGGTCACCATGGATAAGATTTTGCAGCCAACAGCATACGATAATATGGGGAAATCCATCAAACGACCAATTTATAAAATTAAAGAGGAGAGCTAAGCGGTGTGAACAAGAAAACTTTAAAATTCTTAAAGATTGTGTTTAGGTTGGAGTAACGAAAACTCAAAATAACGGCCTAGTTGGGCTAATAATAAAGGTCCTTTGTGGTGCCAACATTTATTATCCTTTGATTTGTTTCTCACTGTTGAATTTCATCGGGTGTTTGCAGTGGAATCCGTCAAGTCACATCCATAAGGCAGCTGCAGTAGCGCAAAAGCGACCCAAAAAGTGGAAGTGCACTCAAAATATTGAAATGTTTAAACTGCCGAATGTTGCTTATAATTGTTTTTGTTATTATTGACATGTACCACTATTTTCATTTCAGTTCTTCTTCTCCTGTTTGTTGTTATTGTTTCTCTCACAGTTCTCACAGTTGTTTTTCTACTAATTGCTTTTGTTATCTCAGCAAATGCGTATCGTAGGGAGCCAAACGCAAGCCAACAGAAGCAAGGGAAGCAGAGCAGTGGCGGCAGAGTTAAACAGCACCGTGCAACGTTAAAGATAACATGCAACAAGCCATGTGTCGCTGAAGCGACTGCTGTGGCATCTGTGCCTCATGTTTATGCATTTATGTATATCCACAGCAATACATACGAATATGTGGCATAAATGCATGCGCTTGGGTGTATGTGTGTGATGGAGGACACACAGAACTTGCAGTTGGTTTGTTTGGAATGTCAGCAAATGATGTTGTTGTATGCTTTGCGTGGCAGCAATTGAAATTTGTGTTGGCTGTCGTGTGAATCTTGTTGGTGGTATTTGCTTGTGTTAGTATTTGTGTTTCCAATTAAAAATTTGACAAACACATGCACACTCACATATATGTAGGGGCAACAGCAAATGTGGAACTAGGACATAAAACATTTGCAATTGCATACATGCATATATGTGTACATACATACAAACATACATATACACACACATATACAAAAAGACCATCCATATACAAAAATTCGGCCAAAATGAAAGTCCCTCCTCATATGCGCAACTTCCCATACAGCTTGGCATTTTCATATTTTGGTTTTTGCACCAACGAAATAGGAAAAAAATCAAGAAAAATACTACACAAACACACATACAATTTGCAGCAAAAACATAGCAGCGGCAGTCGTAAAAGTAAATGTGGCAGGCAAAGACCAAAGGAAAAAAGAAAGACAAAATATTGCAACACCCAACTGCATTAGCGCACAGCTGCCCCAGCACAACAACTGCAAGTGCACCTAGAGCAATTCAAATAGAAGCAGCTGCTGCTGGGAGTAAACTAAATAACATACATACGCACATATGTATGAGTGTATGTAGTATGTGTGCGCATTTGCTTGTGTTATTTTTGCCCAAGAATAGGCTCATCCATTCAAGGTGCCCCCTAGTCGGTGATAAGCATTCAGCACCGTTGATGAGCAACAACAAGCAAGTCGATTTTTCAACTTAACTAAAGCATATGCAGGAAAATGCAAACTAGAAGAGAAACATAATTTTTTGTAAGTAGTTGGAACAAATTAGGAAAAAAAAATTGAAGAGAAATGTGCTAAACAAGTAAGAACCTTTCTTCCCACAAATACCTATGGAATGACGGCCAACAAAAATCAACAAAACAAAAAAACAACTTACAGTGTTTGATTGAAAAGTAATGAGCCTTCCCGCGTGGAGCGTCTGCCAAGCGATCAACCGAATCGGCTGGTGGGGGAAAATTATCGTTGGACCTTCCCCTTCCACTAGAAACCGGTCCCAGTTCGCTGGCAACAGTGGTACAGTCAACATCGCTCCGCGCGTGAAAGCTGCCTCCATTCAGAGCCCCCAAATTAGAGAAATCAATTGGACTTCCTTACTACGCCAGCGTGTTCCGGACGGAATTATTAGCAATCAGAGCAGCATGCAAATCACTAAAACGCTACAAAGAGATTGGTGCAAGAGTAGCCATCTTTTCAGACAGTCAATCAGCTATCGAGGCATTTAATGCCATTCCTAGAGAGGATCTAAAATTGCTTGGTCATTGGTTTCAAATTACTCTGATATGGGTTTTCGGCCATAGGAATATAGAGGGGAACGAGCAGTATTCGTTTGGCAGGTTCGGCACTAGACATAGCATAGGTGTTGGCAGATGCTATCCCATCCAACACGATAAAAACATCCATTGCTTCGCACTGCTAGCCGAAAGAAGGTGGAAGCGATTAACTACTTGCACGACAACAAGAAAGACACGGCCGTCGCACAACATTCAGGGGACGAATTACCTTTGAGAATGCTCTCCCTCAGCATCCCACGAATCACTGCAATTCTTATAGGTTACTGAAACGTAGGGGATGATGGAGCTAGACTTTGCCTTCTTTTCAAGGCAAACATCAGAAGCTGTCAGACGAAGGGGGTGAAAGAAAGTGGTTTCCATTATTCATGCGAATGTCCTAATCTAGTTAGAGCAAAACTTTGCTCTTTCAGTAAGCCTTTCTTACAGCAAATTTATGAAGTCTCAGACATAGATGGAAAAAGCATAGCGGGGATCTCACGAAATGGATCTGAGTAAAGCAAAAAACAAACAGACATCACAGCAGAACAGTGGTAGTAAAAAGGCGCTAGCCGTTAATTAGGATTATTTCAATAGAAATACTCAAACACTTCAACAATAACAACAACAATAACCACAACAACCACTAAGCATCGACAGTTGGCAGTGAAGTCTACTGCTCAAGTTTTTGGTTTTACCTCTTAAAACTAGATTGCCCAAGGAAGTCATTTTGACTGCCTTTTTAGTTTCAATTAGAAAAACAATTACGTATATAATGACACAATTTCTTAGAATTTTGTGACTTTTTGTACAACATATAAATGCGTTTGTTAATAATTGTAGTTACCACCCCCTTCTTCATTTCCATTATATTCATATGAGTCATACCTATATTGCCCAAAAGCAGTCATTTTGACTAGTTAGGAATAATCAAATGACTCTTATTGAATTGAGTAAATTTTTTATATGAGCAGTCCGGCTCTGTACTGATATACAAGTTTTCATTTTACCCTTAGAGCATTTTTCGGTTGCCGCCACATGGTAATTTGTCGATTTGGCAGTATACTTGATAAGTTGCAGTTGCTCAATAAGCTAAAGTATTACTTATTATTCGAGTCTTTATACAGTGATACTTGTTCTAAGAAATTGTTTATTTTATTTCTTTTGTTCCGCAAATCCATGAAAGAAATGATGAATAGAAGTGAGTTATTGGAAAAGCTAACGAACATAAGTGAAGAGTGCTCCGATATAGAGTCAGATGCAACAAATTCTGAACTATCATCTGAAGATGAAGCGGATTATATTCAAAGTGAAACATCTGACACTGAAGATAGTGATGAAGAGTCGATCACCAATGATGAAAATAAAAGTGTCATCAATATGCCCAGGAAAAGGTGTAGGGTGCTAAATAGTGCAAACTCTGATGAAGAAATTGAAAACATCTTTCAGGGGACCGAAACAGCTGCCGATGGTACTGTATGGTCAAAATTTGACGAAGGTGGTATTCCTGGAAGGGTACCATCTACTTGTATTTTCAAGGCCCAACAGGCTACGCAAAAAGGATCATTATGGCAGATAATCCTATCAGTGCATTATCGTTGATAATAGATAACTATATTATCAGACATATAAAAAAGTGCACAGAAGAAGGCCGCCGAAATTCGAGGATCGATTGGACAACATCATTACCAGAAATACGTGCATTTATTGGGATTTTATATGCTCGTGGGGCTTACCAAGCAAAAAATTTAAAACTGAGTTATTTATGGTCAGCAAAGTGGGGTCCCGAATTTTTCAGAAAAACTATGGCCAGAGAAAAGTTCAAGCAAATCCTACGAAAGAAGTAGACGCCTACAAACAAATAAATTTGCCTTTGTTTCGGAAATATGGGACAAGTTCGTTGAAAATAGTCAAAATGGTTAAAGATAAACAGAATATCATCAACGGATATCTGCATTCTATCAGACAGCCAAGCTGCCCTACGAGACCTGGATGCATTCCAAACAACATCAAGGAGTGTCTTACGTTGTCGCCAATCTCTAAATGAGATGGCCAAACAATATCGTATAATCTTATGCTGGGTTCCAGGCCACAGAGATATATCAGGGAACTGTAGGGCAGACCAACTTGTAAGAGAAGGTACCTGTTTGCCAGATATAAGTAATTTTATGGATATACCTCTCGCAACTTGTAAGCTTCTCATTAAGGACGCACTAATAAGTTCTACATATCAAAGATGGGTTAGCGTTAACACCTGTGAAATTGCTAGGCAAACATGGCCAAGGCTAAATTTACGTCTGTCCAAGAGTATTATAAAACTGAGTAGCCTTCAAATCAGGACCTTAGTAGGGGCCCTCACAGGACATTGTCTCATAGGAAATCATACAAGGAGAGGAGGCATTTACACGCATGATTTCTGTCGTAGCTGCAGAAATGAGGAGGAATTGGAAACAATTCAACACCTTTTTTGCACATGCCCGGCTCTAGCCAGAAGCAGAAACCGATTTTTAAAATCCTACTTCTTAACGAATGTAGATAATCTACACACTTTAGGTATCAACAACCTTTTACGCTTTGTCAAAAGCTCAGGATGGTTCAATATGGAAAGGGAAATGTAGCCCAGGCCCCGCGGCTCACAACGGACCCATTCCGTGGTCTAAGTGGCATTGTTGTCTCTATATGCGATGCGGCTGCCAAACCTACCTAAGCTTGCTATCAACCAGGGCAAAATATAACAGTTGACGAGCAATTATTTCCGTCAAAAGCCAGGTGCAGGTTTACCCAGTATATGCCTAATATACCCAACAAATTTGGCGTCAAATTCTGGAATCAGATGTTAGTAGCAAATATATTTTAAATGGTTCTCCTTAATTGGGGAAAGATGAACAACGACCATCGACAATGCTTCTCAGTGAACACGTTGTAGGGCCATATACAAACTGTGGAAGAAATATCACGACCGATAACGTTTTCACTAGCTCGTCACTCGCGACAAAATTATTGGCCAAAAAAACAACTCTAGTTGGAACTATTAGAGCAAACAAAAGAGAACTACCCAAGGATAAGATGCCTCGTTTTTCCACTCTGCTATATAAATCAGAGAATTGTGTTCTTACACTATATAAAAGCAAACTAAATAAAAGAGTAGCTGTTCTAAGTTCTAAGCATAAATTTGTGAAAATTGATTAAAGTAATAAAAAAATGTTACCGGAATCTATACAATTTTATTACAGCACAAAATGTGGAGTTGATATGACGGATCAAATGGCCAGAAAGTACACAGTAAAATCTAGTTCTCGTAGATGGCCCCTTCAAATATTTTTCAATATTTTAGATTTGGATGCAATAAATGCTTGGATCCTTTAGAGAGAAAATACAGGAATACAAATACAACGAAAAGAGTTCTTGTTTCAATTGGCAGAACGAATTTCCACTGAATACAGAGCTGCAAGGCAGAAAAATTCATCAGAACGTGAAGACCCAAAAGGATCAACTGCAACATCGTCAAATGCAACCCATTCTAACAAAGGCAAAATTTGTTATCAAATACGACTTTGCCACAAAAACAAAACAAATAATATATGTGCAAAATGTCAAAAATATGTTTGCGGAGGATGTATACATAAAAAGATTTCCACCTTAATTTGCATAAAATATACAAATAAAAATGAATAAATTATTAAATTTTTTCCAAGTGAAGTAAATTTTTGTTTATTGTTAATATGCACTAATAACTGTAAATAATATAAAAAAATATTAAAAATTAACTTTAAACAAATTTTTTTACACATTAGTTATTCTTTCATAATGCAGTCATTGGACTCTATTTGGGCAATATAGCTATATACTAACTTTCAGTCTTTCTAGTGTTAAATACTTTTTGTCAAAACTCATACGCGAAAGTTGCATACTCCGGCTTTTTCTAAGCAGCGATCACTTTTACCAGCTTCTACGTTAATTGTTTCGAACTTTGGCTAGGAGGATTGCCAGGCAAGTTTTCAAATATGGAAACTCAAGTGCGAATATATCAAATATGGCAAAGTTTGACATTTGTAACCCTTTCGACCCCAACGTTGCGTTGAGAGCAAGAGTGTTGGCCTACAATTTTTTTCAAAATCCAGTAAGACGCTTCTAAAAAGGCAATTTACAAAAACGATTAAATTTGTTTATTTCTAAACGAGGCTCATGACTTCCACATACACACCTCTGCGTTAGAAAAGTGCCAAAGGTTTGCCAGATCTCAAATATAAAAACACTTAGACCTCTCTGTGTGGAGAGCGGATAATCGCATGCAAATACTCGTAAGGCTCCAGAGCTTTGTACAGTCATCTTTGTGGCTCATTTTGCATTCTTTTGAATATCTTCAAAATAACGCATTATTGCTTATCTCATCCGCTTCACTTGCATGAGCACATAACGCAAAAGCATTAGCTATGCGCAACAGAGCGGGTGTTTTTTTAGAACATTTTATTAAATAAAAATAAAAGAAAGGAAGTCTTGATCAAAAAGTTCCCGCAATAATTTTAGAAAATTTAATACACAAATGTATTCCTCAAAAGTGATATTATCGCCTTCAAAGTATTCCCCGTCAACTGCACCGCACTTATGCGAGAGTTTGATCCTGCTATCGAAACACTTCTTGAACTCTATTTTCGTTATAGCCAACAGGGGCGTTGACTCGATTAATCGGTAAAAAATCGTAGGGAACCATATCAGGTGAATTCGACGGCTGTTGTTTAAAATTCAGGGATAATAATGGCACTGGGTGGCAGTGAGTTATCATAGTGCAAAGTTCTCGAGTTATTTTCCCACAAATCCTATCTTTTTTGGCGAATTGCCTCACGCAGACGTCTCATAACACCCAAAAAATAGTCCTTATCAACTGTGTGAGCTTCTCGTAAAAATTCGTGGTGTACAGTACCGTTTTAATCTATAAAAACCGTGACAAACAGTTTTTTTTACTGAAAACGACGTGGTTTTTTTTGGTCTTTGGTCTCTCCACTCACTCGCCTGAAGTCTGGATTGCGTGTTGTACTCATAAACCGACGTCTCGTGTCCAGTAACGATGCATTTGCTGAATATTGGGTCGAAAAAGCGAGAGATCAAGAGTAGTTCACTTTACTATAAGAATAGTTTGAAAAGTACGTGCAAAAATAAAAACTACTTAATTATTTGGTGTCCACATTTTTTTTATTTTTCGACATAGTCTTCTTTTAGGTTTATACACTTCGTCAAACGCTATTCTAGTGTGTTGATCCCTTCCGATAGTAGATAATAGGATATGTCAGAGTCTGAAAAATAGTCTTTCGTTTCTGCAATCACCTCCACGTTTGACTAAAATCTTTTGCACACCAGCTATTTATTCAAATTGAAAACAAGTAGTAGTCTGAAGGATCCAAGTGAGCCAGCCTAGAGGATATGGCGATGTGATATGAGTTGAAACCCTATTTGCAATAAGTTTACGACTACAACCGCTGATTCGTGAGCTGGTGCATTGTCGTAATGGCAGAGGAAAATTACTCGATTTCCTCGATTCAAACGAAGGCCAAATACAAAGAAATATCCTGATCCGACTGAAACTTGGTGTGTGTTTTGCCAAGAGATGCCACTAACTAAATGTAACCTCGATATGCAACAATAGCGGCGCTTCTCTGAGAAATGTAGACGACATTCATAATGTATATTATATCTCTCCTAGTCGGACATAGGGCGGAAACAAATGTTCTCCAACGATTTCTATCAGACGCTATGTATCTGATTTGGTTCCAGGTGGCGGTGAAAGAACTCTCGTGCGAAATTGTGCACATCCAAGCTTGGGTGCATCCCAAGCGACCTCTGCGTCGACTTCCTTGATGATTCCAATGAAAAGTCATTTTGGCAACAGTTCCAACTTCGTCTTTTTATTTCGGATTTAATTGGGCGGCTTTTGGTGAGCAGAAGCAGGTCCGTATTGGAAATTGTTCTCAGCTAACGGAGACGGCATATAGTAATTCTGAGGTATTTGTTGAAAAACGTCGACTTATGCGGTCAGACGCAATTAGATCCCAAAACCATATAGGAGAACCGATTTTACGTTGGTATTGAAGATTTTAAGTTTTTGTTTTAGTGACATAGTGCGGGATCGCCACAGCCTTGAAAATCCCGTGCAACAAAAAAAAAGCACCCATTACATGCACAACTTCGTTCAGACTCCCACTTCTTCCCTATAACTATCCACTTTCTGTACATTTACTTTTCCATTTCTTTAGCATTTCCCCACGTTTTGCTCATTTACGTTTGCGGTTCTGCTTAATGCAACTTTCAACGGAACTCATTGCGCGCGCTCCTTCGTTTGCCTGTACGTCTGCCAAGCATTTAAAAAATGCACATTTATATTATATATTTCTTTTCCCCTAAGTATTTACGTTATTATTATTATTTTTATTGTTGTTGTTGTTACCACGATAGCAAATGCCATGAAGACGTTAACGTTAACTGCTCTTTGCCTTTTGTTAGCGCCGAAGACGTGCTGGCTTGTTTGCGCGCGCGCGCGTGTGTGTGTGTGTGTGATAGCTGCATTATTTAAATAAATTGTTGCCTACTTTGCGGCGCTATAACGCTGCAAAACAAACTACTTGCGCACAATTGCCAAGTACGATCTTTGTGTTGTTTGTCTGCAACTTTAAATCTTATTTGAATTATTGTAGCAGAATGCATGACACTTGCAACACAGGCGAGCACAGACGCATAATGCAACAAAAGCAACACGCACAAAAACAGTAATAATAAATAACAGCAAATGGCATAAGTAAAGCAAAACATTGCAAAGTGAGCTGTGAAGTGAAATGTTTTGTAATGCTTGGCAACGCAGGCTGCTTTGCTGATAGGCTGCTGGAGTGGTTATTTATATGTATTTTGTTGTTGGTTTTTTCTGCAAACAGGTGCAAAACATGATGGTGTTTGTTTTTGTTGGCTTTTTACTTTACCTTTGCTGCATTTAAATTCGTATCTCTTGCTGTAGGTTTTTTTGCTTCAATTTTGTTCCCCCTGCAGATAGCCTAGCTTCTGCGCCGCTGCTCCACGTCCTGCCTCTGTGCATCTCCGTTCATTTTTCTTTTATGTGTATGCACACATGTGCTCTTATTGCATATGCATGTATATATTTTATTGCACTTGCTTTTTGCTTTAAACTTTTTCTCTTTTGCTTTTTGCCTTTTGCTTTTCCAACCCGACCATTGCGCATTTAACTGCCGCACTGTGAATTTCACTCGTAATTTACTATTTATTGTTTCCTTTCCGGTCAACATCCGCGTGTGTGTCAGCACACGCTCACCCACACACTTAAGCACACATATTTATATATACGCATACACTCTTCATCAGCCATGCAATCTTGCTGGTATTAGTTAGCGCGTAGTCTCTGTTGCAATACTCCCCTAGCGCCTCTTTTAATGCGCGCCGGGTAATAAAAGTAATTTACAGCAACAAAATGAAGAAGAAGGAGTTATGTTGTTTCTGTAGTTGTTATAAAAGTGAGCTTTACTAAAATGTTACTATCTTCTATTTATGCGCGTAAGTTATAGTTGGCTAGTATAGGTATGTGTGTGAGTGTGTGCATGTACATGCATATGGTGGTGGTAGTGGCTTACTTTTGGTGCGAATGTGTGCGTGATTTAATGTTGCAAGCAAATATGCGATAAAATATGATTATGTTGGGCAGTTAGCAGAAGACAATGGGTATTTAATCTGTGACGCGCCGATGTTAGGACTGGAAAGTAGCAGATTAATTAAGGCGACCACTTTTTACTTGATTTTCATTAATCTTCTGCAGCAAAGGTTTTATTTATGTTCAGCGTACTATATTCATATATATTTCTGTAAGTTTAAGCTTTTAAAGCTAACCTTCCTTGCATTTTTTCAATATCTTGCGAGTTAGATCCAAATTCAGTTGGAAAACGTGGAAATGCTTTTGGCATCAATCGATTTTGGCTTCAAGCATTGTGCTGATGGAGCCACGGCCATGGGGATTGACATACTGATACATCTAAAAGAAAATTACTCCTCACAATAACCGAAATCATTCTGACTTAAATTCTTCTTCTATTAAGTTCCATCTTCTTACAGATTTATTCAAGTCGCCAATTGGGAAACCCGATAAGTCTGTGGGTAAGTGGTCACATC
This sequence comes from Anastrepha ludens, assembly GCF_028408465.1. Lineage (NCBI taxonomy): Eukaryota > Metazoa > Arthropoda > Insecta > Diptera > Tephritidae > Anastrepha > Anastrepha ludens. The sequence continues at coordinate 110,542,113 of NC_071500.1, read as the reverse complement.
ACATTCTTCCTGAAAGAGTTATGCGCGCGCTTAAGGTTATGTTTTAGGGTTCCGAAATACTCTTAAGCTTTCAAACACTATTTTTCAGTAATGCTACGAGCCTTGAAGATATTGCTATACTAAATAAAAAAAAGAAAATAAAAGTCTAACGGTTAGACGCGATAGAAGTGAAACCTTCCGTAAAACATACTGAGAGAGAATGAGACGAAAGCAGCATTAGGAGCGGGATAATTATAGGTTCATTATAATATTGCTATAAAGTTCATATTTTATTTTCTTCATTTTATTATTATTCATCCTCAATGTTTTCAATTTCAACAAATGATACGAGTGGCTTATGACAGCTAAAATATGATACAAATGCTTTGGTTTCGATTTTGTCAACATATCTTTGATATACCGCGTCAATTGTTGTTTTTGATCGTATTGTCGATTCAGTGCGATTGGTACACATTTTTAAATTGAATGTTGTATTGAGAAAGTCAATTAAAGGAACCGCTGTGTCCAATGCAAAATTTACGTTAAAATCGCCACTTAAAATCATTGGAACTTTATCGTAATCTTTTCTAAGTATCCGCGATACTTCAGGTGTATACTTTATTAAATTTTCGAGAATGAATTCCGTGATGCTAATATATTTATTGATTTTTTTTTGTGTCGATATTCACGACATTTTTCTGCATTATTTTTCGGCATAATTGCGGTAAATATTTAAAAATGAAAATATTTACGAATATAAAAATACGGACGCAATACAGCACACGCGGTTGCTATTATGAGCGTCGTAACGCGTATATTACACAGACGTACTAACATACACACAAACATTCGTAGGACGCTTGGTCTAAGCAAGTATTAGGTAGTGTAGTATAGGTATACATAATGCCTTCTCGCTCACCGCCGCTCCCTAATACGCAGGCGCGCACACATCGTACTAGCATACATACGAACATACATACGTATGACGCTTGAACTAAACACCAAAGCAAGTAATAGGCAGTGTAGTATACAATACTACAATACTCACTATACTAGCGTGGCTCAGCAGTACGCAGCCACACACATATACGTATATCAACATATAACGCTTCGTAGCTAAGAGTGTCGCTTTTTCGTTTCATCGAGTCTCAAATCACTCCCAACGATTCTAAAGAAGTTTTCACTTCAAAAATCCATACGCTTTATAGTGACTACTAAGAAGATTTCATCAGAACCAGATTGAAATGGAATTAAGTTTTTAGTATAAAATAATTTTCAATACCAAGTCCATGAATGGTCGAAAACAGTTTCAAGTCAATGCCATTTAACAGTGCCGAAAAGATGCACTACCGAATATATTACTACGAGGGTCGTTTGAAAAGTCCGTGCATATATAAAAACTACTTCATTTTTTGGGTTAACCTTTTAAAGTAATAGGTCTATTTATAAGTTCGTGCGGTTTTACAACAGATGGCGTAACTTGATTATTATTCCATCGATCCACATTTCCAAACATTCATTGGAGAGCTACTGTCGTAAGGCACAAACGTCAGTATAAGTTTTTTATTTGAAGCGTAAACAACAATATTTTTACCACACTTGAAAATGTCGAATTTCGTGCCAAATAATGTGTTTTTGCGGGGAATTCTTCTTCATTATTTTAATATGAAGAAAAAAGCAGCCGAAAGTCATCGTATCTTGGTGGAAGTTTATGGTGAGCATGCTCTATCTGAGCGAACGTGCCAGAAGTGGTTTGCACGCTTTAAAAGTGGTGATTTTGGCTTGGAAGACGAAGAACGCGAGGGTGCGCCGCCAAAGTTCATGGATACCGAATTGGAGGAATTGCTCGATCAAGATCCGGCTCAAACGCAAGAAGAGGTTGCAAAAACTTTGGGAGTTGATCAATCAACCATTTCCAAACGTTTAAAAGCCATGGGAATGATCCGAAAGGTAGGCCATTGGGTGCCGTATGAATTGAAGCCAAGAGACGTTGAACGCCGTTTTATGGCATGCGAACAACTGCTTCAACGGCACAAAAGAAAGGGTTTTTTGCATCGAATTGTGACTGGCGATGAAAAGTGGGTCCATTACGACAATCCAAAACGTCGGGCAACGTATGGATACCCTGGCCATGCTTCAACATCGACGTCGGCGCAGAATATTCATGGCCTGAAGGTTATGCTGTGTATCTGGTGGGACCAGCTGGGTGTTGTGTATTATGAGCTACTGAAACCGAATGAAACGATTACGGGGGATGTCTACCGACGACAATTGATGCGTTTGAGCCGAGCACTGCGAGAAAAACGGCCGCAATACGCCGATAGACACGACAAAGTTATTTTGCAACATGACAATGCTCGGCCACATGTTGCACAAGTGGTCAAAACATACTTAGAAACGCTCAAATGGGATGTCCTACCCCACCCGCTGTATAGTCCAGACCTTGCGCCATCCGATTACTATCTCTTCCGATCGATGCAACATGGCCTGGCTGACCAGCACTTCCGTAATTACGATGAAGTCAAAAAATGGATCGATTCGTGGATTGCGGCAAAACCGACCGAATTTTTCACAAAGGGAATCCGTGAATTGCCAGAAAGATGGGAAAAAGTAGTAGTAAGCGATGGACAATATTTTGAATATTAAATTTGTAACCATTTTACGTCAATAAAGTTTCAAATTTCGAAAAAAAAACCGCACGAACTTATTCATAGTCCTATTAAAATATAGTTGAAGAAATGTTTCGAGACCTGGAACAAACTGGCGCTGCAGTTCATGTGGAGTACTTTGAAGGCGATAATACCACTTTTGGGGAATAAACTTGTAATTTGAATTTTCTGAATATATTCTGGGAACACACAAAAGCGGTAAAAGTCCGAGGTATCTATATGAGAAATCAAAATTAGTAAAGTGTAACCGGTATCAAAGTCCTATTATTTCTACATATTCTTACTTGCCCTCATTAAGGCAATACCTTGTTCAGCAACACTGTGAGGCTGTGGAACTCCATTGCAGAAACTGTCATTCTAGAAACTGCCTGCTGATGAGTACCACCCGGAACTACGAGTGTTTGAATCTCAGTACAAGAAACCCCAAAAATGATAGACACGTTTCTTTCTAATAGCCGTCGCCCCTTCGCAATCAATATCAAACCACCGACTGTATTCTTGCCAAAATTATCTGCCTTTCTCGTTGTCGCGTTCAAACTGTAGGTTTCTTCATTTGTGGAAGAAAATCAGGACGCCCACCACAAGTAGGAGGAGTAGCTCGGCCAAATACCCAAAACTGGTGTGCGGTGCATTATTCTATGCCAGAAATTGTGTTTTCTAGTGCACTATAAATCTAAGTTATCGTTCTAGTCAGTAAGTTACCTACGTAGTTTATTGACTAAGAAAAATATAATACTGATAATAAACAAAAAAAAAAAACATTTAGAAAGGAAATAATACTGTTAGTAAACAAATACGAGTCCAGAACAAATTTAGAGTCCAGCACATCTTAGTTTTTTTTTGGTTTTACAGTGAGCCCAAAGTTTCGAACTTTGCTCATAGAAGTCGACCAGACATAGGCATCAAATCCTAAGTATTACTGAAATATGATCCGATCAAATAAATCAAACAATATAAAATTGTGTGCTTTATTTAAACGAGTTCAGCTTATTGAAAATACATAATATTCATAGAAGTCTCTATATTACGTTCAAAACCGTGTTATTAGCCCATTTCTGACAGTAATATTATTTTCAATTTTCTGTAGTAGAATTTTACGGGAATAACTTTTGTTGTATATTTTAACTCCCTATCTCCCATTTTTATGGGTCAATTTGATCAATTTTTTTACAATAGAAAAGTTCAACAAGTTCTTTTCAATAGAACATTTAAGGACTAAACTATTGTACGAAAATATTTGGCAGAAAATTTCGGTGGGAGTTACCGAAAGCACAAAAGCCATTAAAATAATAATTATTTAATTCTTTTATTATTATTCCTTTGTATGATAATTAAACGTATAATACTCATTGACACAAATACTGGTTTACCCATAAATAATGTTATGTTGGGTGTACATTGAACGAAAATTGCGGTAGTGTTTCTGGCTAGAACTATGTTTTTATTTGCTGATTAATCCACAAATTAGGACATTGAAAAAAATTTGTAAAGGGTGGTTAAATTTTAAGGGCCGATGTTAAATGTAAACCACACCTAAACATCAAATTTGTTTCTGGATTTTATTTAATATTTTCCAATTCCAGACTAGCTCAATTTGAACCATGGAAAGACACAAAATCGAGCAACGCGTTAAAGTTATTCAGGCTTATTATGAAAACGGGCGTTCAAATCAAAATGCATATCGTGCACTTTGTGAAGAAAATCATCTTCAATGATGAGACACATTTTCACCTAAGTGGATTCGTCAATAAGCAGAATTGCCGCATTTGGGCGAATGATAATCCAAGAGTGATTGCCGAAAAACCAATGCACCCACAAAGAGTTTGGTGCGGTTTATGGGCCAGCGGCATCATTGGGCCGTATTTTTTCCCAAAATGAGGCCAGTCAGGTAGTTACTGTGAATAGTGTTCGCTATCGTGAGAGGATAACGAACTTTTTATGGCCCAAATTGGAAGATATGGATGTGGACGATATGTGGTTTCAACAGGGCAGTGCCACTTGTCACACAGCTAACGAAACAATGGCTCTTTTGCGCGAAAAATTTGATGGCCGAATAATCTCACGTCGCGGCAATGTCAATTGGCCGCCAAGATCATATGATTTGACACCGTTGGACTTCTTTCTTCGGAGTTATTTGAAAAAAAAATAGGTGAACGTCGATAAGCCCGCAACAATTCAAGAGCTAAAGGCAGAGATAATTCGGCACATTAACGGCATAGAACCTCAATTATGCCTCAGCGTCATCGAAAATTTTGACCATCGGATGGAGGTGTGCCGCCGAGGTCGTGCCGGCCATTTGGCCAATATTTTATTCCGTACGTAATTGAGCCATACCAATATTATCATAATTAAGAGAAATGACAGTAATTTCCTAAAAAAAATTGTATTTTATTCAAAATCAACACCGGCCCTTAACCATCCTTTATATATTTCCATTTACAAAAAGGCCAGTCTTTCGGTTAGTTACGCACCAGAGGAAAGCAGGTAGTCCTGAACTGTTCTCTTCAGTACTACCACCAATCTCGAAAGGAAAAAAAACAAGATAAAGATTACAGCTAGTAAGAATTCACACATCTAACGTGGCGCCGTGCTAAATTCACCTGTTGCCTGTATCGAGTATTTCATTATTACCTACTGGGCTGCTCAGTAATTTCTTTTCCACGCCTTTCGGTTGCTCCTAGTAGTGCACATATCACATCTTAATCCTTTACGCTACTCCAAGGATTGCCAGCAGCGAATTTCTTTTTGTTGCGAGCAAATACACACTGGCAGGGCGCAGTACTCGGCAAGGAGCAAGTGAGATATAGCAGATCGTAGGCAAGTGCGCTGCAAACATGCGAGTAAAATACCAGTAGTTACGCGTATGTGCAGCTCACTAGCGGTATTTCTCTCTCCCTCTTTCCCTCTCTCTTTCTATCTCCCTTTTCTCCTCTTTTCGTCTAGCCTTTAAATAGCAATATTCACTAACTGGTTGTTTTCCTCGCTTTTCTGCTACTTGAATGCATTTTATTGTCAGAAATTTGCATTGCATTCTATTGTAATTTTTACTCTGCTGTATTTCCTCCTTTCAACTTCTCTGGTTGCTGCTTTTCAGCCTTTATTTCTTTGCTAAGCAGCTAACTTATGCACACATATGGGTGTATGTGTGCGTATATGCGTATGTAAGTGGGCATAGATAACTCTCCAGTGTTAGCACTTGCTAGCTTTGGAATGCATCAACACCTTTTTCTGCTGCACATAAATAGATATAAATATACACACATACATACATATTTTTGTTTAGGTATACCATTTACATAACCAGCCGCCCCCTGCTTGCTTGTTATTTTTACATTTGCATTTACATTTTACTATCTTTGCTCTGCATTTTCCCTTTTGCTCTTTTGATGCACTTTTTTTACACTTCTAACGCAGTGCAAATGGTCGTTTGCGTCATTTACATATTCAGCTAAAGCGTTTGCACATTTTGTTGCATTGCTTTATTTTTGCTGTTTGTTGGCAAATAGTGGCATTCAACGGTGGCGACATTCAACAGCGCTATTTGGTATGCGTACATAGTCATATACATACATACATATGCAAATATATATACGAGCGTGTGTGTGTACGATTATCTGCACATAAGTCAGAAAAGATAGCCCTGGTTGGGTTAAGTTTTGCAAGCAGTTCGCCACTTTGCACACAGCCACACACAGTTGTATTTACATGCATATGTATGCATTAATGCAGGTGCGTTTGCAGCTCCTTCTTTCTTTGATGTAAAATAGCTACACTTTGACTTGCCCTTTTTTTTCGCATTCATAAAACCACTCTTTGTGGCATGTTAGGCTTATGTTGCATATAATGATGCAGATGCCCCTTAAGGTCTAAGAAACTAGTATTTTTTCATAAAATTAAATTGCTCATAAATATTCTTTATACCAGGCTCTGTTACCATAAGATAAATTTATCAGAGGTTATTCAGACAGCAAGGGCGCATTTTTTCATTATTAAAACAAAAAAAAATTACCATACTACCGCCCTTTAAATTTGAAATACCATGATCTATTGACGTGCCGTATTAATCCTATATACGAAGCGACGTCTATACTCTTCTTAATTGGCGCGATAACCGCTTACGCGCCATTGGCCGAGTTTAACAAAGCGCGCCAGTCGTTTGTTGCTCGTGCTAACCGGCGCCTGCTGGGCACACCAAGTCCAAAATTCTTCTCCGTCTGATCTTTCCTACACAGAGGAGGCCTTCTTCCACCAGCTGGTACCATATCGAATACTTTCAGAGAAGCAGTGCTTGTATCTGTTCGAATGACATAACTCAGCCAACGTAGCCGCTGGATCTTTATTCGCTGCGCTATGTCTATGACGTTGTAACGCTCATACAGCTCATCGTTCCATCGCCTGCGATATTCGCCGTTGCCAACGTGCAAAGGTTCAAAAATCTTCCGCAGAATCTTTCTCTCGAACACTCCCAGCGTCGCTTCATCGGATGTTGTCATCATCCACGCTTCTACGCCATATGTTAGGACAGGCATGATGAGAGCCTTATAAAGTGTTAGTTTTGTTCGTCGAGAGAGGACTTTACTACTCAATTGCCTACTTAGTCCGAAGTAGCACTTGTTGGCAAGAGAGATTCTACGTTGGATTTTAAGGCTGACATTGTTGTTCCTAAGTATACGAAATCCTTTGCACCCTCGAAATCATAACTGTCAACAGTGACGTGGGTGCCGATACCCGAATGCGCCGACTGTTTGTTTGAAGACAGGAGGTACTTCGTTTTGTCCTCGTTCGCCACCAGACCCATTCGCTTTGCCTCTTTATCCAGTTTGGTGAAGGCAGAACTAACAGCGCGGTTGTTAAGGCCGATGATGTCGATATCAGCGGCATACGCCAACAATTTTACGCTCTTATAAAATATTGTGCCTGAGCGATTAAGTTCTGCGGTTCGTACGATGCTCTCCAACATAAGGTTAAAGAAGTCACACGACAGCGAGTCACCCTGTCTGAAACCTCGTTTGGTATCAAACGGCTCGGAGAGGTCCTTCCCAATTCTGACGGAGCTGCCGGTGTTGAGCAACGTCATCTTGCATAGCCGTATTAGTTTTGCGGGGATACCAAATTCAGACATCGCGGCATACAAGTAACTCCTTTCCGTACTGTCGAATACAGCTTTGAAATTGACGAAAAGATGGTGTGTGTCGATTCTCCTTTCATGGGTCTTTTCCAAGATTTGTGAATATTTGTTGTTCTTTAAACGCGATATCGCTATTCTCCCCTCGTCATGGTCGGGTAGTCGAACGACAATTCCGTCGACAACGTTTGGGGTATCGAGATATTCATATTCTCTGCGACATGCTACTACCTTTAGGTAGTCATAACACACCAAATGATAGGTGATGATTTCCATTTCAATTCAACCGGGCTATTCGGGTCATGTTCTTCGATTTCGATGTAACTGAAATATGTTGCTCTCTGATCAAAATGAGACCAGTATTTTTTTGTTCGCCTGAAAAATTTTTTTTTCATGATTTATCGGCAATTTTGTTCTTCGGCTCAAAATCGATTTTTTTTAATTATATAAGAAATATTTTTTTTTTAAATGCCAATAACTTAGTCAAAAATGAACCGATTTTAATAATTTTGGGTTCAAAATGATCGTAATTACTTACATGAGCGACTTCATGTCGAAACAGTTGCAAAAAAGTAGTTGAAAATTTTTTATTTAGCAAAAAAGAAAAAAATTGAAATTTTTTCGAAATTCAATATTTCAAAAAGTGTATTTTTTTTTTTTTTATAACTTTTTCCAAATCAAGAGGACACCTCAAACTTCAATTAAGCTGAATGCTCAGTAGCTAAAATGAGTTGTGTTTGAGTAATGAATGTTTGAATAAAAAACCTGTTTCGCACTTTTTGTTTTTTGCAAAATAAAAAATTTTCAACTACTTTTTTGCAACTGTTTCTACATGAAGTCGCTCGAGTAAGTAATTACGATCATTTTGAACCCAAAATTATTAAAATCGGTTCATTTTTGCCTAAGTTATGAGCATTTAAAAAAAAAATTTTTCTTATATTATTAAAAAAAAATCGAGTTTGAGCCGAAAAACAAAATTGCCGATAACTCTTGAAAAAAATTTTTTTCGGGCGAACAAAAAAATACGTGTGTCTCATTATTTTGACGAGAGAGCAACATATTTCAGTTACATCGAAATCGAAGAACATGACCCGAATAGCCTGGTTGAATTGAAATGGAAAGCATCAGGTACAGCTTTTTCTAATAGCGGCCGCCCCTCGGCAGGAGAATATATACTTTTGCTATGCCTATATTGCTACCTTGAAAAAGCTCCTCATAAAAAACCCCTGCCATTCAGATGTGGCATAAAAATATTGGCTCTTCCAATTGAGAGAAAGCATTACACAAATAGGAGGAAGAGCTCGGCCAAACATACTGCTGCTGGGTGCTGGCTGTTTTTCAAACATTGTGTAAAAGTAGTCTTAAAAGGTGTTTCTGAATAAGAGCCGACCAAGTTTCTTACCAATACTTCCAAAATCTATACTAAATTCAAATTTGAACTTTTAACTTCAATCTTTGAATAAATTATGCATATTCCTTAAGCCTCAATAAACTCTGCGCCTTAAAGATGTTGGTGCCGTAACCAGCCAACAATTAAATCATCACCTATCACAAGAAGTATGGGGAAGCAAATGTCTCAACTTGAACATTGTAATTTGCGTAAGCTGCGATGGGACGATCAGATTTGCATCTTGACATCAACAGTAGCGGGTAGAGCAGAACGAACAGCAACAAAAAATACAAAATAAAAAAAAATAAATGGATAACAACGTCATTGACACTGGCACTGAGTGCCCGGTGCTACTAAAGCCAGCTTCTCGGTAAATACATAAATGTGGGCTGTAAGAATAACACTGGCGCGTGCGTATGTATATGTGAGTTTGCTGTTGTCTGGATTTGGCAGTGTATTTTTGCACGGTACCGCTGACATTCAATATACATACGCGTGTAAAATAAGCAGCACGATTACATGCATTATCCCTATTTTGTGATATTCTTGATAAACAAAATATTCCTTCTACAGCGAGAAGAAAAGGAAAAAATATTGCAATCCAAGTGTTGCAGGGGCGAAAGACGAAGGGCACTAAGCGACTACTGCTGCAGCGTACTGCGCGTTGGTAACTTAAGTAGCTTCACTGGCTAGGGTATTTGAGCTGCTGAGTGGCTGATTGTAAATATCTGTCCGTATGGTAGAGTTCCGCGGTGCATAGTAATAAGTCGTGTGCGCCTTCCCACACGTGGGGGTGCAAATGCATGTGTATATGTGTGTATGAGTGTGGGTGTATTAATTGACAGGCTAGGGCGGAACAATACTTAAATTTCCAACTAACTCCGCTTAGCGTGAAACGAAGCGGGTGAGGGAATGCGCCGCAGCGGCTTGTGGCAATGCTGGTTTTCAACGCTTATCTGTGCATCTAACAAGCTTCTCTGCATCGATGCCAGTCTCGGCAGCCACGCACAAATGCACATAACAATCTTGACTGGCCAGACACATGCCATACATACATACATACATACATACATATGTATATGTGCATGCTGAGACACATTCCCGTGCCCTTGGCGTGACAAAGCTGGCAGTCCATTGCAGTGTCTTGATTTTCACTGGTAGTGGTTGTGTGGGCGCAAGTTGACCGCTTATCGCTGTAGCGGCATTGCTCTCACTTGTTTGCTTGCTTGTTGGCATTTTCTGCATATATACGGCCATAATTTATTCAATGAGTGGTTGGCTGACAACTCGATGGCTGTCGTGGTCCCAAAGTGTCTTATTTAATGCAAGTCTATACTCCTTAGCGGCATGTAAGCGTACACACATTTACGAGTACAAATAACTTGTTTTCTCAATACATTCATACATTCTGAATACATACCTACATTAGTTACATACTTGTGTGTAGATTTGCCTTATCCGTTCACGTATACGCCCAGCCTGAGTGCTTTGCCCATGGCTCAGATTGCATTATCGCATTGAGTTGAGTTGCTGTTGTTGGCTGTGCGTGTTTTAATTTAGTATCTGTCTGTGTATGTATACAAACGTGGATAGCCGCCGAACCACTCATTTAACTTGTTAGTAATTAATTTCTATGAAAAGCGTCTCAAATGGCCGTTGGCTCATATTTTAGTCGAAATCTTGCGGTTTTTAAGGAAATTTGAAAATTGTTGTGGCTAGCAAATAATTTATTTAATTTCTAAATAAACATGAGTGTACCTAAATTAGGTACATTTCGCGATACACGATAACGAAACTGGATACGTTTCTCAAAAAAAGGTTCTTGTGAAGCCAGTAAAATTAAAAAAAGTAATTGGTTTGAAAACGCGATCCACTTGTACCTAAACTAGGTACATTTCCACAAATGCGGTAGGAAAATTATGGTAAATTTCTAAAATAACAATTTTTTGAATTCAAGAACATTTAATAAATTAAATGTGATTAAAAACCCGATCCACATGCACCTAAATTAGGTACATTTATACAAACTCGGTAGGGAAATTAAAGTATATTTCTAAAATAATAATTTTTGTGAAGCCAATAAAATTTAAAAAATTTGACTCGGTTGAAAAAGCTTTCCACTTATACCTTAATTAGATACAGTTCTACAAATTTGTTGGGAAAACTAGAAACATATCTAAATTAACATTATTTGTGAGGCCAAACACTTCAAATGCAATAGAAAATTTGTCTAGCACTCTTACCTAAATTAAGGATGCTTTTAAACAATATGATACCGAATCTAGGTACTTTTCGCGAAAAATTATACTAAAAGCTACTAAATTCCTCGAGGAATGATTTTTACGAAGCCAAAAAATGGTTAACAACATCAAGACGCACACCACAAATAGGAGGAGGAGCTCGGCCAAACACCTAACAGAAGTGTACGCGCCAATTATTTATTTTTTATTTTTTTAAATGTTAAATATAATTGAAAATATCTTCCACTTTTCCAGCCTCCTACCTAAATTCGGTACATACATTACCGAAAATTGTACCCAATTTAACCCCACTTCTGGCAGAGCCACACTTTTTGAGAAGCCAAAAAAGTGCAATATGTATACTTGAAAATGCCTTCCACTTTTCGAGACCTTCTACCTAAATCAGGTATAATATTGAAATATAATACCAAAACTAGGTATATTTCTAAAAGAACGACATTTATGAGCAAGCAACTTTCATCAAATTAATATTTATTTTTCCACTTTTAGCATTCTTACCTAAATCAGATACATTTTCCGAAATATGTTACCAAAATGAGGTATATTTTTACAGAAACAATGTTTTTGAAGCCATGTAAGTATTCTTGAAAATTTCTTTCCCGTTTGCATCAATATAGACTAAAAATGTATGTCAATGATGCCAAGTGCTACAAATGCAAGACGAATCTGTTAAAGGTGGCATTGGTTAAACAGCTGATTTGCTTTTTTTTCTTTCGCCGTGTCCATTTGGCTGACAGCACGGAATGAAACAAGGCGAATTCATTCTTTGGTTTCTACTTTGCCAATACTTTGTACAAAGATTGTTGTTGGTCTAGTGCGAGCACTTTTATTGATTGCGCCTTGCACAACAGGAGCTGAGGAGGACATGAAATCGCATAATGTTACAACAAACCACCGACATTTGCAATTCACTAGGCGTTCGAATTTCAGTTTTTTGTTTTTACGACTTACTTTAATGAACCCACTCATTTCATTATGCTTCTTTTCGATTTGATTTTTTTTTGTATTGACTTTTTACTATTTCTTCCACATTCAGAATATTTCTATTTATTTTTTTAATCTGTATGAATTTTAAAAAGTCAAGTACGGAAAAAATTAAATACCAAAAAGATTTAAGAAACAAAATTCCATAGCTATAACGCGACATAATTACTCGTATTCAAGTGAATTCTTGTTGTAAGAAAACGCAAATGTTTAGCATTTACTTGCTAATTTTAACCTTCGTTACTCTTATGCCGCTAACACGTCAGTCCATCCCGGACACGGCCGACGAGAAGGAAAAAGATAAAATTTTGGCAAAGTGGTTAGGTGTCGAACTAGATGGTGCCTACTTTTTTGATTGGCCTGCAGAAGAGGATAAGCAAGAGGTAGTCGCCTCGACAGAGCAGCAAGAAGAAATCGATGAGCAAAATACGATATATGGACCTTGGCCAGAAGAGAATTCGAATGGTTTCGTGAGTGACTCACCAGATGATTGCTTCCCCATACAAAGAGAAAGTCGACGAAGCACCGCAGATTTTATGCGTTTCTTGCAGCAAAAATGTTGGGATGACTTGCTGCCAGTATCATTAGAGTGTAGCGCACATTCAGGGGCTGAGCGCAAAAATGCGCCGAAGGCTTGGTATCTCTTTTTGGCGCATGTATTCGCCTTTTTTATTGTGGCACAGCTATTGCATTTATTGTAATGAGGTTTTAAGCTTTTTTTTTGTAAAAATTCGTAGACTTACTCCGAAGCTCTACGGCTCTGTTTTACTTTGGAGTAGCAGGCGGTCTTTGTGAGGCATAATCTGGGATTCGATGCAAAATAAATTGTAAAAATAATAGCAGAAAAATGTAACTCAAGTGGTTTTGGACTGTAAAAAGTTAGCTAGTAACCGAAATGCAGTTAATGCGCACAAACTTAAATAGCCTAAAAAATGTTAGATTCCCAAACGGCTGCGATTTTTTTTTAATTTGTAGGCCGAAAAAAATGTTCTGCTGCTGTGGGCTAGTGTTTGATATAAAAAGTACAGCATAGCCGATTTTTTGAAGTCCTCACTGACGGTGTTGCACAGCTCAAGGCATAATGTTTTTTAATTTAGTAATTTTTGAAAGCGAATTCTTAGCGAAACGAATTTTAGTAGTTAATACATTTGTTTTTTTCTTTTTTGTCGGGACAACTAGCAAGTGCAGCACTCAGACATTAATTAAGTCCATTGTACTACACTAGGATTCCCTTTTAATTTTCTTTAAATCTACCCGATCTCCGAAGAAATCTGAGTAGATCTTGTGGTGCCAAGGAGCCAAGATGGTCGCTTCTTAATACATCAGTGCCAAAGACCTCTGACCTGATTCGAGCGAAGGCGAGGCAGATGCAGAGGAAATGGACCGTCTTTTCATCCTCCTCTTCACAAGCTGGGCAGAGTACACTGTCTGAGATGCCCAACCTTTCCATGTGCTTCGCCCACAGAAAGTGGCCCGTCATCAATCCAACCAGCCGTCTTCACTCCCCTTTGCTTAATGACAGAAGGGCCATTTGCTAACCTTGGCTTTGATGGCCGCAGAAGGGAGTGGCAAAACGGGCTCTGGACCAAAGAAGTTGGCCTCAGAGCCCATCTTAGCTAAGGAGTCAGAAGTCTCGTTACCCACGATACCTACGTGTCTCGGGACGCATGTTAGAATCAGGCTATTATATCTGCCGACATAGTTCAGCCTGGATTTACGGGACTCGACTACCCGTGATATGATTGGGGGGCTGTCTAAGGCCATATGCGCAGCGTGGATGTCGCTGCAGACACATATAGATCTACACATAATGTAAAAAGTGGCATTATCAAACACCCCCTCTATGTCTAAAAAAATGTCCATAGCGTAGTCCCTCCTATCGATGGCTAGCAACAAGGTTTTGCAGTGCCGACTCGCAGGATTTTCCACATTGATAGGCATGCTGAAATGGAGACAGAGGGTGAGCCTTCAGCGACTTCTGAGGCATGCGTAATTCAACCAGTCGTTCGAGACTTTTCAGCATGAAAGAAGTCATCCTGATGGATCTAAAGCTTTTGGGCTGGTATAGTCGTCTCTTCCAATCTTTGGAATGAAGGCGACCCTCACCATCCTCCAAGAGTGGGGTATGTAAGGCAGTGCCAGGCATGCAGAGAAGATTTTCTTCAAGGCTGCTGTCACGGACTCTGCGCCTTCCTTCAGCATGGCAGGATATATGCCATCTGGTTCGGGCGACTTGTAGCGGCCAATAGATTTAATGGCAAATCGAATGGCGGCCTCATTCCTCACAGATCTGGCAACGTACCAGTCATGCCGAGAAGGTGTAGCAGCTCTGACAACCACCTCTATCAATAAGGGCTGATGCCGGTGAAGAGGATAGTGACTCCTTTCTTAGTGGCATGGCCTCTTAGTGCTTTGCATAGGCTAAGGAATTAAAACAAATCAAAACAGAAGATTCCAGATTTAAGCTACAGCTCAAATATAAGATACAGATACAGATACATAAATTTAAGATACAGCTTAACTATAAAAAGAGAGGTCAAATAAGTGTTTGGAAATTGAACTTATAAAGCTAGAATTATTTTATGATTGGCCAGAAATTTGGATATATGGTTAAACTTTTACAAATCGGGTCACTTTCTGCTTAAACAAAGTTTTTAGATATTAAAATCGAGTATTGAAAATCAAGAATCGGATAATCAGACGAAACGGTGATGTTGACTTACCCCATAAAGCCGATTAGACTATATTTTGTGGGACAGCGTTAAGAACAAATACTACGACAGCCATTCAGAGACGATTCGAGAGTTAAAGTAGAAAATATGTAAAAGTTGTCCTTGCTGAAAAAGTTGGTCGACAGAATTAGATTTGCAGTAGGGCCAGTCAATTGAAGCCATATTTTAACGACAAGATTTACTTTTTTCACTAAACAGAATTCATGAACAAATTTTCACGTTTTCTTCCATATATTCTGCGCTCAATCTGCAGTTCTTGTTACATTCGCACCGAGCATTGCTACTTGCAATGCAAATCAATTGGAATCCGTCTAACGTTCCACAAAACTTCTCCAAAGCATATTCAACTTTAGCACTTGAAATACATATATATATATATACATATATATATGGTCAACTAGGAATAAATGTACAGACAACTCAAGTATTTGTGCAAACAGTGCCGTAGAAAGAGGCACGTCGTCTTCGCACTTGCTTGCCTCTTAAGCGCGTTGTAGGCATATTCACTTACAAAGCAAAGATTTTTATATAAAATCTTTATTTCTTTTGTATTGAAAACACAATCCTGAATTGCCTACTTCCTGGAATTTCACATGGCTTGCTTTTCTTTATCGTACATACATTTCTTGCATACATTTCCCAGTTCCTGTGAGTTGTCTACTCACACACCACTGTTGTTTTGCTTTGTCTTTTAATGCATGCACTGAATTGGAAATTTATTCAAGCTTAAAAAGTGCCCATGTGCACAAGCGCATACAAATCGTATTGTATCGTCTAACTTATTTCAAATCGATTGCAGTGAACAAATAGTTGTGTATTTATTGACAGGCTTATTTTTTATTTCCACTTGCTGAAAATTCCCATTGCAACAAAGCAGTCATATGATAAGCAAGCCCATTTTAGGGCGCTTTTACTTACACACAATGGAAGCGCACATATTTCGTAACGCATCCGTTTAGTTACCACGAGATAGCAAAGGGAAAGTGTTAGTTATTTTTTTATCTACAAGCAAGTCGAAAGGACTTTTGCTTTACTTCTATGCACATCCGGTTATTCTATTTCCGGTATTAGGCACTATGACCCTTTTCCTTACAAATAAAATACTCTTCCAGTGGCAACTGGCTGGCCTTTAAGGATTCAGATTCGCATAAATAATACTAGATATTAAAGAAGGATTTCATCTCAAGTGATCTAAGTATTTTGGACATGGCCTTAAATTTTTGCACATAGTGCCGTTTGTAGACTTGAGTCATAATTCAATTATTAAACGTTTGCTCACTGGTGACATTCGATTTTTGACACTCCCTTACAAAAAGTTGTATTTAAGAAGGTGAATAAAGGGGAACAAACTAAATCCTTTTTGGTAAAAATGGTAGCAAAAAAGTATTTTTTTACATAAACGGAAGCAAACAACGAACGGTTTAAAAAATAAATTTTAATTACAATAATATTTGAATTTAAATAATCTTACAAATAGAGGTTATTAGCGGAAATTGCCAAGTCTGATATTACAACAAGAAATTATTTCACTTAATCCAAGATTTTATTTTGTGAATTAATTTTTAAATTTAAAACCGATCGCGAAGTTGTAAAGTTTCGCCAATATGAAACTATTTCGTTAAAAATAAATAAATAATTGGCACGTACAATTCTGTTAGGTGTTTGGCCGAGATCCTCCTCCTATTTGTGGAATGCGTCTTGGTGTTGTTCCACAAATGCAGGGACCTACAGTTTTAAGCGGAATCCAAAAGGCAGATGGCTTTTATGAAGAGCTTTTTCGTCCTATCACTGTACTTCGCTAAGCCTCCTCTGGACACCTCCTCCATCCATTGGAAGCAAGTTCAGTCAATATCAATTTTCTTATAATGAGGTCTGCAATGGTATCGATTCCGTCGGCACTATCCCATTATTCTGCCTGTCGTAACTCTTTGGGCAATGCTCTTTTCAAAACATGAATCCCTTTTAAATCACCATATCATAAGCAATAAAGTTTTTTAAATTCTCCTTTTATCGATTTCGGATTGCCTCAATTACTCCATCATGTCCTGACTTAAGCGGTACGTATTCCATGTCATACTACCATAGTCCTGGACATACCGATAAAAACTCGGGTTGTTGCTCGTAAACAATGAAATGTTTTTTCTACAAATTTTACTTTTCCTCCACTTTTACTGAACATTTCTAAAGCTAGCAAACCAGTGTCTTGCTAAGGGAACTGATTTGTCAAGAGGCAACGAGAAAACTGCTTACTGAGCAAACCTATATATTATTATTGAATCGTGGACTTGAGTATAATAAAAAGTTAACTGAAAATATATTGAGAAATAAAATAATTTGAGAATTATTCAATTCAATTATGTCGAAAATTTTGGTGTAAAATTTCTCAAAGTAAAATATCATCGATTCCTTTTAAAGTTCAAAACTTAGTTTAATTTTTAAGAAAAAAATTAGTTCTAAAAAAATTTTTTTCTTTTCTTATCTCTCTAATTTTTAGCGAACAAATTACTTTTTAAAAAAAAATAGGTATACCAAATTTTTTCTTCAAAAACTGTTTTTTTCCAAACTTTTTCCTCAAAAATTTTCAATAAAAAATATGTCACAAAAATTTAACAAAAAAAAAAATTCGAAAAATACTTAGCAAAAACAACAAGAAAACAAATTTTAAAGAGTACATTTAAACAGGAAACATTTTCTTGTTTTAAGATTTTTTTTAATTTTTAACAAAACGAAAAAAAAAATCTCGAAATATTTTAACATAAAAAAATTTGTTAAATAAATTGCTAAAGAAAGACTTACATTTGTTTAGTTGTAAGTTCAGTTCTATGTAGTTCTCAAAATCAAAGCTTTGAAGATATGATCTTGAAAAAATGAGATACTGTTTTGGATTCTTGATTTATTTATCCAAATAAGTTTATATAAAAATAGCTTCCCACTTCTTCTCAGGTAACCTTGAATGGGTGTTGCAGGATACGCCTAGCTAATTTTAAATAATTTCTTTTCAAGTGACGTTTGCATTTTTTTTTTTGTTCTAATCGAATTCGAATGGACTTGCCGTTAGATTTAAACTACACTGCGTTAATTAATTATAACAAAGGGACTTATCGAAAGGTTTTTATCACTGATCTATTTTTTGTCTAATTTAAATACTTTTTTATGAAATACATCTAGATCATTATCCAAACAAAATCTTATAAATTCTAGTTTCAAGCTTTGCGTAAATAAAAAAAATTCTAAAAAGTTTCATTAAAATTTTAGAATCAGAAGAAGAGTTTCGAGTATGCAGTTTTATAGAGCGTTTATTTTTAACAATTTTTTAATTTATTGTTTTTTTTTTTTTTGGTGCTGGCACTAAAAGTGGTAAACTTCATTAGCAGAGAACTTCTCTACAAATAGCTGTGAGCAATCTTTTTTTTTTTAATTTTTAGATAAATAATTTTCACTGGTTCTCCTCTGGGACTTCATATTCAGCAATCAAATGCACGAAGCCCTCATCGTCCGAGTACGCCATCTGTTTAGGCTCACATGTCACGTTTCATCGTACTTAGTTGGTGTAATACTTACTTATGCGCAAATGCCTCAAAGTAAGCAAAATGCATCATGAAATTTTTACAAGCACCCAGTCCCCAAACGAAAAGGCAAAACAAAAAAAGCAAACTAAGTGCCTATACGAGAAGCACACGCCAAATAAATTTGTTAGAAGGAGGTCATCTGAGATACAAGTTTGACAAGTTTCGCAGCAGAGCGATTGAAAGTGAAATTTGTGAGAAATGACTACATTGGCGCGGTGTAGACTATAAGCGATTGAGCGCAACTAAGTAAGAGTTTTAGTTAGTGTGCGTGATTTGCTTAAGTGGACTTCCTTTCTGCACAACACTTTTTACAATTTCACACAACCTTTGGTAACTGTAGCTGCAAACGAGTGTGAGAGATAAAAGTATGCCTTTCTTTGGTAGATGGAGGAAATGCGTTTGAGATTTGCGACACTTTTAAGCCGATTTGCATTGATTATTTGCACATTTTAGGCACAACGAGCGCATAAGTGCGAAGTGGCAAGAAAGTGTGTGAAGGTTGGCATATGCTTCTCTTCATTTCTTTTATGCTTAAGTGCTATAATGTTTCAATTTGCTGAGTGAAAGTCATGAGAGAATGGGTGTAAGTTTACCAAAAAGAAAGCAGGAGGAATGATTTTCTGAAAGTGTAGTTCATGTAAATTTCGCAAATATGCAGTTGTCTGCGTTGTTGCTTGAGCGGCGCTGATTGAATTTTCGTTTCTTTAGAGTAATACATTTTTTTAATAGTAAATTCTATGTATGCTTATGTATGGAAGCAAGCATAAATTAAACACTTAAATAATTTAGTATTAACTGCGTTTGTTAATCATCCATTAACTAGCTCCTCTACTGAGCCCATCTGTATATGAATAAATTCTCATGTATCAAATCAGCAAAACATATATGTAGACTCCACATTACTCGGCTATTGAAAATTGAACCATGAAAAAAATCGCCATACCAATTCAATGCTGCCACACAAAAGCGCGCCTGTTTACGTATTCAAGACGCGTCAAAGCGATAAGCTGCACACGCGTGCACAAAGCGAAAGCAAAAGCAGACTTTCAGGCAAACAAACGTGCTTCACTTTTACATTGCTCGGCACATGAATATGAATACATGAAAATACGAGTATACTGTGGGAACAGACAGATAGGTGTGCGCTTTTCAATTCATCACTTGGTCGCTAATTCATCAGGAAATGCGTTAAGTCTAAAGGAAAAATCTGTCAATAAAATTAAAAGAGCTTAAGCAAAAGGAGGAAAAAATTATGTTTGAGGTGCTTGAGAGTAGTTGACTATGTTATGGAAGCAATATATGAATGCTACTACATGTTTAAATACAAACATGCACATTAGGGTGGTTCTTCAAAAATTTCAGATGCACAATTTTTTTCGGTCTCACCACCTCAAGCGGTAAAACAACGGTTCTACTACATGTTTAAACATAGACATACACAATAGGGTGGCTCTTCAAAAAACAAATTCACGATTTTTTTCAGTCTCGCCACCTCAACCGGTAAAACCACGACCAAAGGTAACAGCCATAAATTTTGGTCCCGATTGGAGGCGGTGAAGACGTGTCGCTTAGGGGTGAAAATTTTGATATGATATCTGCGCCTGTAATAGTATTGCGCCGTCATAGTTTTAAGGAATCAGACATAGTAATTGTTTCTAAATTTAAGGACCACCCTAATGTACACCTTATGTACAATTGAACCCAAAAAATTGTTAAAAACTATCGGCGTAGCGGTTGAAGTTCAAGAAATCTGACGTACAAGTTTTATTTAGGCCCACCCTAATATGCATCATATTAACGATTCAGCCCAAAAAAGTTGTTAAGAATGCAGAAATTTTATTTAAGTTGTTAAAATTTGTCCTGCATGCCGCCTCGCTCTCAAAGGCGAAGATACAAAGTCTTTCTCCTGTGTGGGTTGTTTTCGATACCGAGTAAGCTGAAATGAATTTTCCATGCTGATAACTCAGAAGGCATACAAACAAATCAAAAAATTTTCAACTAAGCAGCAGCTATATTCAGCATATATATTTCTGGGGTTTCAAAGAAAATTAAAGTCCTACTTTTCTACTGGGGTCTTTGGTGTAGTCATTGCTAAATTTTTTTGATGGGCAGCACTTTCAGAAGCAGTAGGTTTAGAAAAAGTAGTTTATATTCCTTACTTTGGTAGCAAAGTTCCACTTCCAAGCCAAGCTTCGAGGTACTGAATTGATCTTCATGGCGGCGTATTCTCAGCAGCTTAGTCAAGTGGAGATAGTTTTGGCTACGATCTGTAGGAAATAAAAGAATTGGATCGGGACGTAATTGCTTTGCCAAAGATTCTATAAAAAGTCAGTTAACAGTCTGGGTAGAAAACTTAGCAAAATATCGTCATAGAAAATTTGTTTGACAATCCAAGGGATTTTGCATGCTTCAAACACCGGGCTTGCATCAAAAACAATGTAGGTGTTTCTAGAGTCCGATGTGACTTTTTAATTTGAACTTCCAATTGCATGCGGAATATCCCAAAGTCATTTATTGTACACCGCTGAGCTGGAAGAAATACTAAAACTTAATTCTACCAATTAATTTATCAACCTCTTTGAGAGTGTAAAAATTTCCACAAAGGCCAAAGAAATCGAGTAGTGCTTGCGGGGGAATCAATAGATACTTAAACTAAAAGTTGGCGAATTCTTCGTTACAAAAGTTAAAGAAAATACGAGTTGCCAAAAGCTCAGAAAATGTGTGTACAGAGCCAAAATTCAAATGGAAATGGGCAACAGTAGCGAAAGTTGAAACAAAAACCAGAACAGGAATGAGTGTAATTCGGTACAATACCGAAGAAAGTGCAAGAAAACTAGTGGCCAACGATGTAACGAATCGCTCAAACAACCCAAATATGTGCACATGCACACGTTTACAGCTTAACACTTGTCTGTAGTTGCGAAAACTTTCAGTGCAAAAACTTACGTCAAAGTTTCACATTTCAGCTGCGAAAGTAGCGGCTGACGGACAGCTGAGCCAGTGGCGTACGGTGGCGTATGAGTAGCCGACGAGTGTGAGAATACTTGTAATGCTTCAAGAACGATATTAAATGTTCTTCCCACTCAGTACAGGTTTTAGCACACACTCCATTTGCTTGGATCAAAATTGTACGAAACACGCACATGTACACATGCACAAATCTACGTACAAACAAAGAGCATACATGTAGGTGGGTAGCTAGGTAAAATCCTCCTCTTTGTAAGTTTGCCACTATGAATTGCAATGAAATGAAATTAAATTCATTGGAAAACCTTGAAAGAATTTTTAATTACTTTGATTAATTTGCTATGTGGTGAAAGGGGAAGGACTAGAAAGTTAGTGCAAGCTTTCAAGTTTTAAACAAAGGGGCATTCTCCTACTCAAATACAAATGTGTTCTTAGGAAAACATACACACACATTCGCGCACAATTCTAAGAACGGACATGGTTAACAAAGAAGTTAGTTGAGTAGCAAACCAAGAATAAAGTGAAAGCGTCGAGCAAACAAAAAACAATGTATTGAATTGAAATTTAAAGCGGTACGAGGTAGTATGAATTGATATTGCGACCGTGAATATCTGCTCACACATAAATACATACATGAAAATATATAAATGCACACATGCGAGTTGTAAAATTTAGCACAAGCTGGTGGAAGCGAATAGTTCAAAAGGCTGAGCAAAGTTAACGACACATCAGACAAAATTTGAAATTTTAGTTTTAACCCTTAACTACAGACGTCAAATTATATGAACGTTAGTAGAGACCACCGCAATACTGCATTTTTGGTCTAGATTATCAACTCCGCCTTTTGTTAGATTATAAAATTCAATTATCTCTGGTTTACCAGTTTGAACACCATTGTTTTGATTATGATGCATTGACGAAATAAGCAATACAACTTTGCTTTTTTTTGGGACATAAGACAAAAATGTCATGTTGCTTGTAAATCCATAAAGAGACGAGTCAATTTTTTTTTTGTCTTGACGACAAAAACGAAGGTGGAATTTCTGTTTTATTTTTTTTCAATGTCCCAACATAGGTAAGATTTTTAGTTTTCAACGCATTCACTAATTCAATTGACGAAAACCAATTATCAGCAGTTATATTACGATTTGTGTTAATAGGACTATGAATAAGTTCGTGCGGTTTTTTTTCGAAATTTGAAACTTTATTGACGTAAAATGGTTACAAATTTAATATTCAAAATATTGTCCATCGCTTACTACTACTTTTTCCCATCTTTCTGGCAATTCACGGATTCCCTTTGTGAAAAATTCGGTCGGTTTTGCCGCAATCCACGAATCGATCCATTTTTTGACTTCATCGTAATTACGGAAGTGCTGGTCAGCCAGGCCATGTTGCATCGATCGGAAGAGATAGTAATCGGATGGCGCAAGGTCTGGACTATACAGCGGGTGGGGTAGGACATCCCATTTGAGCGTTTCTAAGTATGTTTTGACCACTTGTGCAACATGTGGCCGAGCATTGTCATGTTGCAAAATAACTTTGTCGTGTCTATCGGCGTATTGCGGCCGTTTTTCTCGCAGTGCTCGGCTCAAACGCATCAATTGTCGTCGGTAGACATCCCCCGTAATCGTTTCATTCGGTTTCAGTAGCTCATAATACACAACACCCAGCTGGTCCCACCAGATACACAGCATAACCTTCAGGCCATGAATATTCTGCGCCGACGTCGATGTTGAAGCATGGCCAGGGTATCCATACGTTGCCCGACGTTTTGGATTGTCGTAATGGACCCACTTTTCATCGCCAGTCACAATTCGATGCAAAAAACCCTTTCTTTTGTGCCGTTGAAGCAGTTGTTCGCATGCCATAAAACGGCGTTCAACGTCTCTTGGCTTCAATTCATACGGCACCCAATGGCCTACCTTTCGGATCATTCCCATGGCTTTTAAACGTTTGGAAATGGTTGATTGATCAACTCCCAAAGTTTTTGCAACCTCTTCTTGCGTTTGAGCCGGATCTTGATCGAGCAATTCCTCCAATTCGGTATCCATGAACTTTGGCGGCGCACCCTCGCGTTCTTCGTCTTCCAAGCCAAAATCACCACTTTTAAAGCGTGCAAACCACTTCTGGCACGTTCGCTCAGATAGAGCATGCTCACCATAAACTTCCACCAAGATACGATGACTTTCGGCTGCTTTTTTCTTCATATTAAAATAATGAAGAAGAATTCCCCGCAAAAACACATTATTTGGCACGAAATTCGACATTTTCAAGTGTGGTAAAAATATTGTTGTTTACGCTTCAAATAAAAAACTTATACTGACGTTTGTGCCTTACGACAGTAGCTCTCCAATGAATGTTTGGAAATGTGGATCGATGGAATAATAATCAAGTTACGCCATCTGTTGTAAAACCGAAACGAGTCCTATTATAAATAGGTCTCGCAAGTTTTAGCACTGCCTGTGTAGGCTTTGAATATGTCTTTTCTTCCTTACTGAGATCATATCCATCCGAATTTTTTCCGCAGTAAATATATGCATTAAAGAGGTATCCCGTCCTTGCATCGGTAAGCGCCATTATCTTCAGTCCGTATTTGGCTGGTTTGAGAGGCATATATTAAACTTACATCTGCCGCGAAATGCAACCAACATCTCATCTACTCACACATTTTCTCCAACACAGTATATAGATTGACAGTTTGCGATAAATGCTTTAAAAACTTCCGATATAGAAGCCAGTGGATCGGTTTTTATTCGTTTGTTTCTGGTTTCCAAATCATCAAACCCTATACAAGAAACAATTACTTGAAAACGGTTGCTATTCGTTACTCATCTGAAAATATCTCGGTCACTTCCATCCGTAGCAAAAATTTATCGAATATTTTCGTGGTTGGATTTAAATATCGAAGTTAAAATTAGTAAACCCAGGAATGATTTTAATTCTAAGAGATCTAAATCTCGAAGATCCGACATGCTTTCGCCGTTTTTATATCTCTGCCTTATTTTCACAATTTTTGCATTGGTTGAACGAAGAATGATATTAAGGATATTATTGTCAAAAAATAGGTTCCAAACTTCCTCAGGATCTGCAGCATGTGCCGTGTGACTTCTGACGCCTGGGCACTTCACAACAATGTTATGTTGTAATGTTCTGGTATGCTTAGGTACTGCAGGATCTTTTGACCATTTAAACCGATTTTTACCATAGAAACAGCTAATATTTTCACATACATCAGTAGGTGGATTATCAGTGTCCTCATCTTCTGCTTCTATTTCTGATTCAGTGTCAATGCCGCTTTCCACATAATCAGAATCTGAATCTAAATTACTTACATCAGAATTAATTTCTTCCAGCCATCTTTCCACAGCTTCTTCAAAATTTTCCTTTCCTATTTTAACCCTCTTTGAAGGGCCTGGACTACTTCTTCCATTCATGACTTTATTCTAAAATAAAATGACAGAGTTATAATATACATAAAATTAACTGTTATCCAGTTTAATTATAACACGAAATAAAAATATACAAACGTCAAGACCGGTAATTTTTACCGGTTACAAAATTTAATTTAATTTAATTTAATTTAATTTAAACAAATGACACTGCACACAACTGATACAATAGCAAGCAAAGTTATACTAAGTCCCGAAAAGGTGAATAAACGTATAAATGCGTAACTAAAAGAGATCCCACTAAATTGAAGAATTTAAACTGTTTACCGGTAAAAAATACCGGCCGTCTGTAGTTAAGGGTTAAAAAATAATTGTAAAAAAACGTCAAATAAAAAATGTAGTTACTTAATTACTTCCTGAGCATTTTTATACATTTACTTATATTAATTGAATTTTATTCCGCTCTACCAATAGCTCACTAAAAATTAAAATTTTCTCAGCTAAGCAGCAGTTTTAAAAATCAATAAATAAAAGTTTTAAGTTTAAGTTTTAAAAATCAAAAAAATAAAATAAAAATAAATTGTTTTTTCAGCTCCTCACACACCTTTAAAGCCGACTGAGTAGAGCAGTGGAATATTTTGAAATTTTAATTTTTTTCTGTGAACTCTTAATTGTACTGAGGCTTCCAAAACTGCACACCCGAGTAGAAAAATCTGCTGACAAAAAGAAAACATAAAAATTTGGTAGTCACGCACCAATCCATTCGGCTATGGCGAATAATAAATTTAAAACAAATACAAAATACAACTAGCATTTGAGTGAAAAAACAAGTTTGAAGCGTCTAGTTTTATAAAAATATCAATAAACGAAATATTTCTGAAATTAAAAAAAAAATATGAAATTAAGAAACACAAAATATATGCAAATAATAGCAGTTAAGCGCAATTTTTCTTTAAAATATATTAGTTAGCAGGCTCGCCTCGTTACTCCATTTATGTGACACATTTCGCCCAACGTGAATTCTGTGGACACCTTCAGTAAAACGTTTTTTTACCCCTACCGCTTTAAGTTTAGCGTTTACGTCTTCAGCTGCAAAAGCGCTCGTTTGTTGTGATTTTTTTGACAGGAGCTTTTAATTTTTTTTTTTTTTTCAGTAACTCGACAACACCTACAATCGCCCAAAACCTCGTCGCACTCGTATGTGTGGCTTCTACACCACACTTGCAACGCCACTGCAGCTCAAATCGCACCATATTTGCATACATTTTATTTTTTGCGCAATTTGCGCCGGAGTTTTTGCAAGTGTAAGTATTTTTATGCCCGTTTGTATGTAGGTGTGCTCAGTTGTGTGTGGGTGTGTGTGGTGCATTTACTGACATTTAGTGCCATTAAATCGACAACGGAAATGGAAATACAGCAACCTAAAAACGGTGCCAGTAGAGGATAGTGAGCACAGCAAAACGCAAAAGGAAACAAAAAACGGCGAGCTGAAAGAATTATAGTGGAATTGTGTGTGAGTGGAACAACAATTTTTCAAACTAAGCCAACAGGTAAAAACAATGCAATGAGTGCATGAAAACCGCCACTTTTTAAGGCCATTTCGTAGCGAAAACTGTGCAAAGGTAGTAAAATTGCATAAACTGCCTACCAACTACAAAGTGCAGCGGAAGCTACACTAAGCCTCATGGCAATACATTGCTGCACATTTTAGTGCATTCTCATTTTTTATTCATTCTTTTGCTGTTGCACCTCTTTATCGCCTTTTCGAAATTTTTCTACGACTATGAATTGTTTTTCTAACTTTTCGCTGTTTATCAATGTCACTTGGAAAATGTCTGGTCGTGAGCTAAAATCTATAAATTGTGTACGTCTGTATGTTAGCGTGGTCGCTATTTTTACACCTGTATTTATGTACGTGCATAAGTATGTAAGAATGTATATAAATACTTGCACTTAGATGTAAAAGAAATGCCTGCGTAATCGGCAAATCGGGTTTTGTGCCGCGCATGCAAATTTTGACCCAGTTTCGTTGGGTAGAAAAAGAAGAGTGACTTAAGCCCTTGCAGCAATACAAACAGTGTAATAATCAGCAGCGTTGCCAACTAGGCTAGAATAAACGTGTTTTTGCAAGATTTTACAAAGCTATTGAAATAAAAGGAAGTTTTCTTTTTTTCAATTTTTTTTGTACTTTGACTTTTCATTTAAATCTAAAAATACGCTTTGTGGGATATTATGTTTTCTAAATTTTCTTATATAGCATGGAAACTTGGACAATGAATGTAACTCATATAAATTGCATAGAAACATTTGAAATCTGAATATTAAGAAGACTACTGAAAATTCCGTGGACCGAACGCATCTCAAACTCTCAAGTATTTCGCAGCGGAAATAGCGATGGCAACCATCTCTTCATTAAATGCAGAAAAATACCCTAGCTGGGTCATATATGTAAATTGTGTTACAAAGGGTGATTTTTTAAGAGCAATAGGAAAGCTTTTCAAAAAACACACGTAAAATTCAGAAAAATGCATGAAATTTTTATTTAAATCGATAGTACAGTCCATATAATTTAATGTTTGAGGATTATTTCATGCAAATGTTGACCGCGACTGCGCTTCAAATGGTCCATCGGCTTACTCCAGTTTTGGCATACTCTTTCCAATGTTTCGGCCGGTATCTCACATATAAATGATTTAATGTTGTCTCCAATGCGTTAACTGAAGCAGGCTTGTCTGAATAGACACGAGTTTTAACATAGCTCCACAAAAAATAATCTAAAGGCGTTATATCGCACGATCTGGGTGGCCAATTGACATGTCCCGAACGTGAAATAAAATGTTCACGGAACTCGCCTCTCAACAAGTGCATTGTTACGCGTGCTGTGTGGCATGTGGCACCGTCTTGCTGAAACCACACGTCATGCAAGTCAAGCTCTTGCATTTTGGGTAAAAAAGAGTTGGATATCATTTCACGATAGCGCTCACCATTCACAGTTACGTTACGATTCGCAGCATCTCTGTGATCTTTTCTGGATACATTGGTAGCTCCTGCAATTTTTCTGGCTCATCTTCACTCCAAAATCGACAATTTTGCTCATTTACGTACCCATTGATCCAATGAGCTTCGTCGCTGAACACAATTTTTCGACCTTAAACTTTCTTAACAGAACACGCATTTTTATATTAAAATTCAATGATTTGCAAGCGTTGTTCGTTTGTAAGACGATTCATGGTTAAATTATAGACCAAACTGAAGATGTTTGACAGTAAAATAAAACACGAAACGTGCGTCAACTGTTTAAAAAGATAATAGTTAAAAAATCACCCGTTATATTCTTATGCAACGCCGATCTGACAATTTATTCAGTCGTTAATATACCGCAGATATAATGACACTCCCATCCGAACCAGATGAATTATATTCTTGGTGCTTGAGCTCACATACTTCATAAAATACAAAACAATGCGTAAGTGTTTCTTTTTCAAAATCACGTAATTTATTAAAAATTCAGTAGGGCTTCTCTGGAGGTAACTCTTGAGGTCGTTTTTGACACCTCTCCTTGCTGGACTAGCTGTAGGTAGTTGCAAGAACCTGACTAAAATAAATAAGATCTTTAGCCCTCGCACTCAATATAACTGAGCCGATATAGTCATCCTAGATAACTCAGGACACAAGAAGACAACTGGTATGTATACTTAAATCATTTACAGAGCAGTTTCCGTAGAATTTTTCTTTTTTTAATGAAGTGAAATATGGAACACTTAGTGGAAAATTGTGATTAAAAAATTTTATCAAGGCCAACTTTTAACTGTCAGAGCTTCGTTCAAACTTTACTGATGAATTGTATTAACTGAAAATAGAAAAAAATGGTGCTCTTGAACTAGTATTTGAAGAAAAGTGGAAGTCCAGCGAAGAAAACAAATTTTTTAATAGTCCTTAAAATAGAATCGAATTGTTTTGGTAGTCACGCCATAATTAATTTAATCAGAAATGAACTGAATAATAATATTCTTAAATATCTAACAAGAGTTTTTTCCAATAGCGGCGTGCAATAGCAAACTTCCGAGTGTATTTCTGCCATGATAAAGTTCCTGATTAAAAAGCATTTGCCGTTTGGAATCGGCTTTAATTTGTAGGTCCCTCCATTTGTGGAACAACATTAAAACGCACGACACAAGTAGGAGGAGCGCTGCCAAACAGAAGTGTACGAGGCAATTTTTTATCCACTTTTTATCTAGGACAATTTTTCCGGTGAGCCCCTATTCCTATTTAAAATTTTACCTCAATACTTCATTACTTTAGCTACCTTACCCTAATAGTATCGATCTTTCAACGCTTCTCCGGGATAGCCAATTGCCATGCCCCATGCGGCAGATTATATGATAACCGCGCTTAGCACGCAAACTCTATTTTTTCAATTGCTGATTGGCGTGCCACGCTGTTGAAGCCAAAGATCGTCCGGCACATGCTTTTAATTCCAGTACACTGAAGATCCACAATCAGGATTCATAGAAATAACTATTTCAGTACAATATCAGCTCACTTGTGAATAGGTAATGTCACGTCACAGAAGGGCTGCTCTTAGAAATAGGCTGACTCGGAGACCGGAAAGATGCATTGTGGTGAACAACACTGATTACGCCGATCATAATCTTAAATGCCCTCAAATCATATATTAACTCTAACGAGAACTTTCCAAGTAAAAGTTGCTCTACAAACATTTTGTTATATTTTTTCTATATTTCTACAGCTCTACAGAATTTACACAAATCATTATCCGGCCCACGAAAAGTAGTACCCGTACAGCCATGTGTCCATTGCCTCGCTCACAAGACGCCATGCGCCGATTTTTGTGAGCTCTAATTCTTTATTCTTCCAGTGCTGTTAAACTAGCAGGTAAATTCATAGTACGAAAATTCATAATATATTTGAAGTTACTAAATCAGCTCTGGTACGTAAATCTTATTTAAGTGACAGACACTTCTATGTAATATAAGGTACGGGGATGCCTCATCTGAAATTTATAACATTAATGCCGGTGTACCCCCAAGGTAGTGTCTTAGGTCCTGTCCTTTATACTATATTTACAGCTGATATGCCCAATTCAGAAAAAGTAGAAGTAGCAACTTTTGCTGATGATACAGCATTTATCGCTTATAACGAGTCCCCTGTAGAAGCTTCATATCTTTTGCAAAATCAACTCCAAATTTTGGAGTCTTGGCTTAACAAATGGAAAATAAAAGTTAATTCCGAAAAATCTACACATGTCACTTTTACATTAAGAAGAGAGCAATGCCCTGCTGTATTTTTAAATAATAAACAAATTCCCACTAGTGACAGAGCTAAATATTTAGGGATGCATCTTGATCGACGCCTCACGTGGAAAAGTCACATTCAGGCTAAGCAACAACAACTAAAAATTAAAACAACACGTATGCACTGGCTGCTTGGCCGTAACTCTCAACTTAGCCTAGAAAACAAAATACGGATCTACAAAGCTATTCTGAAACCCATTTGGACCTACGGAATACAGCTATGGGGAACTGCTAGCAACTCCAATGTGGATATCTTGCAACGTTACCAATCGAAAACATTGCGAAGCCTTGTTAATGCCCCTTGGTTTATTACCAATGGATCTATCCATAAGGACTTAGGTATTCCTTTTGTAAAGAATGAAATTCGAAAATATAGTACTAGATATCTGAAACGATTATCTAATCACATAAATCCAGCTGTTATTTGTTTATTAGACACAACCAATGAAACTATACGGTTAAAACGCAATCATATATTAGACTTGCCATTCCTCTAGTATGAAGCTACTCAACCTATAAACTTTAAGGTAAAATTAAGTAAGTTAATCTTAAGTGATAATATTAACAAACAATGAATTTAAGCAATCTTGAAGTACTAATTAATTTTATAATTTAAGAACGAACTGTACAAGTTAATAAGCTGTTGTAATTTCTATGTAGATTTGCACAAAAGCAAAACTACCGCTGCCATTATCTTATAAGATCTAATTTGCTGAATGTCTTATAGTAGATAGATTGCAAATAAAGTAAGTTATAAAAAAAAAAAAAACTAAATCAGCAAAGAAATCAGCATAAATGGGGTTATCGCCCTTAATAAGTTACCAGATCAGCTTGATCTGCTACCACCAGTTGCTTGGCATTCTTCGCAACTTATGAAAGCAAGAAATCTGGAGGAGCTTGTAAGATTGCGCTCCATTTCTTTATTCTTATCTCTGATGCTATTCCTTGCACAGTCAGCTCGCTAGTTTATTTTCTTGAAGAGCCATCACCTTGTGCCACGACACAGCGTATGCCGATGTAGTGTTATTGGATAGATTCTAGGAATCTTTGTCACTAATGCACATATTTGGAGTTAGTCGTTGCTGATCCAAAGGCCTTGATGAGTAGCCCGAATGTGTGCACAAAAGACGAGTTTAAAATTAGTGTAGTCCATTATGCTTCCCAGCTTAGCTGCCTTGGCAAATGAATCGTTCGCGGCCGTCAAAATACTGCATTAGCTAAAAAGCCTTTCAGTTTTACGCAAAAAGCAAGGGAGGCTGTCTTTTGTGTGCAGGCCTGTAAGCATCGCCCGATAAGAAAAGGAGCCCAAATCTGGTTTCTATGTATATTTTTGTATATTTTTGAATTTCTTTAAAACAAATTCCCATGGCATTCATAGTGAAGTTTTTTTTCTATTTAAACAAATATCTATTTTTTCATTGACTGAGAAAATGGCTTAACTTTTCAATCAGATTGTACCGACCTATGAACAACACCATTTTCTATTCAAAATTATTTCATCGATATGTGCGTTGAGTCATTGAGATCACATAACTTGTACGCAATACAGTCATTCTCTCACAGCTCAGAATTACGCCGCAGCGCTCATAGCGCATGGCTCGAATACCACCCGCATTTTTTTCAACAAAAATGAACTCAGCTGCTTTTTCGGGAAATGATTTTCCAAACAAAATATAATAGATAATTGAAATCAAAACGTAATAATGTTATACACATACAAATATGCTTGTCGAGCATAGCAGATAAGTAAAAAAAAATTGAATAACCCAAAAAAGTCAATGCAAAAATAAAAAAACCGGCAAGCTTCGTGATTATTTTTTCATAACCTTTTACTCAATATGCCAGACAAAATAATTCAATTTATAATACATGAATATGCAGCTGCCTACACAAATAACTGTAAATAAATATGCAAATTTATATGCTTGTCAGTCATTCAGCCAGACATTGTGTCAATCAATGCGAAGAGCAGACAATAAGCGGCAAAAGCTGAACAGAGTCGACAAACTGAATGAGTTGTATTGATATTGAGGCCAGTGCCGCTCTTTGTCGGCTGAATGTAGGACTTATTACTATGGCTCACACTCTCATGCTAACACAGCGTACATATTAATACACCTGCACTTATGCCGTTGCCGTCATAAAATGTGCGATTTTACCATTCACTTCTACACATACATATGCACATACATATACATGCCAACCTTTTTTTCTTACTCATATTTAATACAATTTATTATAATGCAATAAATTCGTATGGCGAGGAGGGAATACGAGTTTTTGTGTGTAGCGCTTACTCAAAAGGCGCTCGAGTGTAACATCATGAAAAGGAAAATCACCAAACATATAAAGCGAATGGGAAATAAAAATTAACAAGAAGAAAAAAAAGGAAATCTCATTGCATTGAAATGGAAAGTAAATTTCGTTTCTGCCATTCAACGGGGCGTATACGTAACGCGCTGCGCTTTCAAGCATTTCACCTGCCTGCTGGGTATTTGTGTGTGTGCATGTGTGCGCATATGTACATAACTTAATTTGGCGTTATTTGTTGGCATTCAACATTCACGCAAATTTGCAAGCATACTTACATATATATGTACGTGCATATTAGGGAGGTAAAAAAAAAATTTGTTTTTGTTGTTTCACGCTGCTACCCCCAAAACTTACTCCTGGGTCAGTTGGATCTTGTACGGGTGTAGGCCCGACGCAAAATTCGCCAAGTTGAAGTCTGCGAAAGGCCAAGTTCTTGTGCACGGCGAGGAATAGACTGCCTCGGGTTCTGCTGTACACTTTCACGGACCGCGGCAATGTTCTCGGCTGATCTTGCGTTCCTTGAACGTACGGGTGTTGGCTGATTGTTTACTGACCCGGTCGTCTCAAATTTGCCCACCAAACGTTGAAGAGCCGACTTTGAAGGGCCACCACGTCTACCGAAAAATGGGCGCAATGCGCGCAACGTTTGCGTTAATGAACACTCGTTTTGATAATAAAGTTTTATCATTTGAACGTGCTGTTCAATCGTGTAACTTGCCATGATGATTTGGCATAAACAACTGAATAATAAACAAAAGATTTGACAGATGTCACCAAAACAAAATGGTCATAAAATAACTTTGGTGGATATTCATTTCCCCCATCTATATAATTGGCGCTTTGTGGAGAGACCTGCAGACTCTGAACGGCAGATGGTCTTTTATGATGAGCTTTTCCATGACAGAAATACACTCGGAGGTTTGCTATTAACTGCTGAGGCGCAACCGCTATTAGAAAGAAACGTTTTCTATTATTTAAGTGTTTCGTGCACAGATATTCGAACCTCCCACTTCCGAATAGTAGCCGCGCACCAACCTATTCGGCTACGGCGGCCGAAGTTTCAGGGGGTAGCAACAAGAAAAAATAATCGTTTTTTTTTTGGGTCACCCTAGTGCATATATGAACATATGTAATTACTCTATACGAGTATATGCAGTTATATATTTGTAGAAAAGTTTCAAGTACTTTACCGGCTTTTCGAATGTACGCATTCTCTTCTGGGAGCGCAGGCAAATTTGAATTCATTTTATTTACACAAAAAACCAACCCATTGAAGCAAAACACTGGATCCCTTGGTTTGTTTTGTTGCCTCTGGAGTGTTCTTATGAAAGGATTGCAATGCAATTTGCTATGTTATTTTTTAGTATGAGTAAGTTTTTGGTATAACATACGCACATAGCACCAACTAAAATGGGTCAACATGTACGTCTGTGCAGAGTATGAATTTTCAACGAGAATGTAGCATTCAGAGATGTGTTAAAATATGTTTACGTGTGTAGCATTTCTATTATTTTGCCATCACTTTACTTTCGAAAAGATCCATTTTCTTATTAAAAATGGAATAAAAGACTGATTGTTTTGCAGGATAAATTTTTAATAACGTCACTTGCATGCCTCTTCAGGATTTTTCCAATAAGAGCAGGAGTACTTCTATATCCACTATCCCTTTTTTGGTTAAATTTACTTTCATTTTTAATTTCGTTTTTCATGTAAAGTAGCAAAAATTAGTTAGCGCTAAATTTCTTAAATACCAACAAAAACAAGCAAGGACTTAACGCACTGCAAAACTATATTTAAACTTAACCTCTTTAATTTAATCACCAACTTATTGCAATAAAAGATTTCGGAGATCTTGGAATTGTGTTCGATAATCATATGTGGTCGAAAGTAGCCAATTATTTTGGGCTTCAGCCCAACGGATTTCAAAGATTCATATACCAAGAAACTTTCCTACAATTCTTAAGTTCGTCAAATAACCTTAGTATCATCAACATAGTTCCTCGAGCTCCGTTGTGGATCATAGGATCAAAGCAATGAAAATCAAACTTCTTACATCTTCGACATCATGCAATGCAGTGGAGAGCATTTAAGCTATGCCATAGGCCAGCGCCAGCGGAAGCAGAACTAATACTAATATATTCCCAAATTTCGTTATTCAACGAGATAATATTGAACTTCTCGATTCCTTTCAATACCTTGAAAGTGAGATAACAATATCAGCAGATGGCGACACAAAGAAAGATATAGGAAACAGCTTAGTAAAGAAGAAAGCCACAAGCTTTTATAAATAAAGGACTACACCGCATTCTCAAAATTTAGTGGCTCTACACTACTTATATAAGTAACTCGCCGTTATACCGACGCTGTAACAACAAACCCGTCGCCACAATCATTAAAGGCGAAAATCGGGTTGGCTCAGGCATACGGAATTTTCCCCGGAGAGATCTGTGGCACTCGACTGCAATCTGCAAGGCAGTCGATAAAGGGGAGGACCTAAAACATTATAGCGGTGCACAAATTATGACTGGAAATGAAGGATTTAGAAAAAAAATCATAGTCGGTGTAGAAGCTTCAGCCAAGATCGCCCAGGAACTAGAGTAAATTATGATGATTACAATCCTCAAGTTAGACCGAGTTTAAATTTTCTTCGGTTATGAGTTAGGTTTAGGCTCGGATGTGAATTTGGATTGATATTGAGTTCAGTTCGGCTTTTTTTTTTGGACTGGTTTCACTTCGTTTACCATTCTTTTAGACTTATTTTATTTTAAGTTTCTTTGGCTTCTGTGTTTGCTTTGCCCTTGCCTTTGCTTTGAATTTCTTCTGGCTTAGCACTGGCTTGGTCTTCAGTTATCTTAGGTGCGAATAGGCGAACTTCTTTCGGTAATGATCGTATTTTTCAATATTTTGCCACTTGTTCATCCACTTAGGTAGTTTTTAAGTTCTATAACAAGGCACAGAATGGAAATATTTTTACGTCTTCTTTATTACACTCAGTTCAATTTGTTTTCGTAGACAAACGTTTTTAAAATATTAGATTTTCTCAACAGCTTTACCAAATCAGCGCGCATCAGAAAGCTACACAAATGTATCGCTTTTACTTTTTAATAATTCTGAGCCTTTGCAATTTGCCATTATCGCTGCAGGATATTTGTACATATTGCAAATGTGTGCATGGCCAGTATGCAGACAAACCTATTTGGATTGATGTTGGTAAACGGAATGAAATATCAGTAATCGGCCATTCATGTGGACGGCCAGTAGTGTACACTTGGAAGGTTGTTACAGGCACTGACGGTATGTATATTACCATAGCTGCATGAATGTAAATCCTAGTCTTGGCAGCGTTCCATTTTTTAAACTTATTTCAGAGACCCTGCTTGATTTAGGGAAAACGGATGTACCTCGAGTCATTTGGCAGCCGTTTGCAGTTTCAGTTAAACCTAGTAATAAGGGCGAAAATAATCGCGTTATAGTCACGAAAAGTGATGGTCATACGAAGGAACGCTGTGTGGTAAGTACAAATAAAGTCACGAAAGAGAATTTGCCATGTGTTGTCGAAAAAGGCATTGACGAGTTTGCCCAAAAAAGGGTTGTGAAACGGATAAAAATTTACGGAAATTGTCCTTGAAACTTGTAAAAGACGTAAAAGTGTTGGGACCCATTTTCATTAGCAATTGGCACCGTTTTACTTTTCTTTCATCAGTACGGAATTATATTTCTCTCCCTCATAAGTACGAGTATGATTTTCGGCCAGGACTTGAAAAGACAAACACACATCTGTGAATGCTGAAAAATTATTCTCGTGAGTGCGCGATCTATTCGAAAAGTAGGGAGTCAAATATTTGAGAGAAAAATCTTTCTTTCTTGGTGCATGAGTACCAGTCAGAAGTGCATAGGTTCGAATTTCCATGCATGAAACACCAAAATGAAAAAGTTTTTTCTAATATAGTACCGGTCGCCCTTTGGCAGGCAATGGCAAACCTTCGGGTGTATTTCAGCCATGAAAAACCTGATCATAAAAAACCATTTCACGTTCAGAGTCGGCTGAAAACTGTAGATCCCTCCATTAATGAAACAACTTCAAGACGTACTCCACAAATAGGAGGCAAGGCACCTAACAGAAGTGTACGCACCAATTATGGTATTTATTGATTGTTTTTATTGACCTAAAAACTTTAAGTGGACGGTAATGAATATTAAAATCTCTTGTTCAATTTGAGCTGATGAATTGAAAAATTGAGCGAGAAAATTCTTCGGAATCAAAGTTTTTGTTTCGAGTTCGAATTAAAAAACTTTAAAAGTATTAATAGCGAAGAAAAAACATCTAAATTAAAATATTGGATATCGAAATCTGTTTTGCTATCCAAGAAAATGATCTAAAACCAACAGATGAGAGTAAAAAAATTAAGACTACATTTTTTTCAAGCCGAGCTAATGAACAATAAATCAAAAAGTAAAACAACCGAGAATCTTTTTTTGTCTCAGAGACAGCAAAGCCCACATTGTGAACATTTGAACGGGCACTTTGATTTCCTTCATCACTACAATCTTAAGAGTGTTTAACTTACCTTTATTATCTTATGTACCTTTTTTCATTTCCTACTTTCTCCTCCTCTGGGCTTATCCGGTTTTCCCTTTTTTCAATTGTCATTTTTTATTTCTTCTGATCTCTTTATTAATTTCCTGTTTGTCTTCGCTTCATGTTTTCTCTTTCTCTATTTTCTTTTCTCTTTTAGCTTTTCTCTTTTCTGTTTTTTTTTTTCTTTTCCAATTTTTCATTTTGTCTCTGTTCTTTTCTTTTTCCTATTGTCTCGTTACTCTTTTCATTTCTCTTTTCTCTTCCAGGTTGTTTCGTTTACCTTTCACTTTTCTATTTTATTTTACCTCCATTCCTTGTTCTCTTGCCTTTTTTCACTTTCACTTTTCTTTTTCTCTATTCCATTTCATTCTTCCTCATTTCTCTTTTCTCTCGTCACTTCTGCATTATTCCTTTCCGTCTATTTTCTCTTTGCATCTACATTGTGACTCCTTTCTCTTTGGCTTTTTTCTTTCAATTTTTCGTTTTCTGGTTTCTCTTTTTGTTTTATGTTTTCTCTTCTGCTTTGGCTTCTCTGTTCCCGCGTTCCTTTTACCTTTTTTATCTTTTATTTTTTTTCCTTATTTATTTTTCAGTTTTCTTTTCTCTTTCCTTTTTTTTATTCCCTATTCTCTTTATTTCTTTATTTTTCCCTGTGCTGACTCTTTTGTTACGTTTTCTTTTTCCTATTTCCTATTTCGTTTTTTTTACTTCTCTTTTCACACTTTTCATACTTTTACCTTCGTTCTCTCCTATTTCCTTATTCCGCTTTTTCTTTTTTTATTCTTATTTCTACCTTTATCTTTTCTTTTACATCTTCACCTTTGCCTTTGCATTTTTTTGCTTTTCTATTTTCCGTTTTGTCCTTTCTATTGCATCTTCTCTCGGCTCTCTTTTCTCCTTGCCTTTTTTGCTATTATATTTTCTATTTTTTTTTCTCTTCCTTCCATTTTTATTTCTCTTTTAGTGCCATATTGATTTCGTAAATTTGGGGATCTATAGTCACATTGATGGCGCTCGGCTCATCCCGATTGGCTCGGAGCAAGTCATAACCCTCGATGGTTCGCACAGCTATGATTTCGGTCAGCCAAAAGGAAAGCAACGCTATTTTTATGAATGGCTATGTACACCCGAAGAAAATGATATGCAGAATACTTATTGCCAGGAAGGAAAGATAATGTCTACTAGTAAGTATTCCTTGCCACCCAACAAGCAAACTATAACATTTCGCTCTTTTTCACTCTCCACCTTTTTCCATCCTCTTGCACCTTTTTTGAACTTTTTTCTACTTTGATAAAAAATAAGAAATTTGTTATTAATCTATTACTCTTGTTTTCACTCTCTATCTCTCTTTATTTTTATCTCTCACCTCCCTAGCTTCTAGACTCAGACTTGACGGCAATCTTTTAGCCATTGGCGGCCTCTATAAAATAACACTTCGGACGAAATCACCCGTTACGGATGCAATTGGCGGTGACCATATCTACGTCAAAGTTGAATATGGTACAAAAATACCGCTACTTATTTTGTGCCATCGCAATTGTATAAATTATCA
Organism: Anastrepha ludens; assembly: GCF_028408465.1. Classification (NCBI taxonomy): domain Eukaryota; kingdom Metazoa; phylum Arthropoda; class Insecta; order Diptera; family Tephritidae; genus Anastrepha; species Anastrepha ludens. The sequence goes on along the minus strand of NC_071500.1, from coordinate 110,503,286 downwards.
TTACATCGAAGGTGAAAGCATGTTTTTAGAAGTCGACTGCATTGGCCATTGTGGCGAATCACTTACATTCTACTTCTCAGTCGACGGTAAACATATTACGACCAACCACAATGGTAGGGTCAAATTCTTGACACCGAATGAGCCACAGTTCTATTTAAATGCCACACTCATTGCTGATGGCGTGGCTACTACGGCTAGAGTGCTTTTTACACGCAATGATCCACCAGCGGGTGGGACGTGCACGATTGCACCCGCAAGCGGCACAGCCGGTGATACACTATTTAGAGTTTCTTGCCAGGACTGGACTGATCCAAATCTACCACTGTATTATGTGCTGAAAGCGGAAAATTTATTATATGATCGGACCACTGATCCCCACTGGGAGGTGTATGTAGGGGAAGTGTCGGCACTGACCATTCGCATTTGCGATCACTTCAATGCTTGTACTAAATACGAAATGCCTATAGAACTTATACCTGCAATAATACCAACGGGGTTGAGCGATATTAAAAAATATATGAAAAGGGAAGCGAATAATTTACAAAATTTATTGCATGGGGGCCATTTCTCGCGCGCCGTTGTCAAAGCTACACTGATGATGAAGAGTCAAGGACTAGCTGCGATTAAACATATACTTGCGCCATTTGCTAACTTTGATGTGGGCTCTTTGGTTAACTTACGGCAATTAGGCACCATGGTGAGTGAACTTATTGAGCCTTTGGGCAATCTAACAAGTGAAAAGGTTGAAGTGGTTGGTGAATTTCTTGACAAACTTACTGAAGGTTACTCCAAGGTTATTGAAACTGGCGAAATAGAGGACATGCATAAAGAGGAGTTGGTAGATTTTTCCGAAGAAATTATTACTATAGTATCCAACTTCGCGGAAAAAGCAGAAGACTTTGTAGATGTGCAATCGCTGCTGTGGGAATTTGAGGGTGGAATGGTTAGAGTTTCCGATGAGCGCGCGGTGGTGGCGCCTAGAATTGCACATTTAATTGAATATTATGGTGAACATGATCACCTCAATGATAGCGTTTTAGTGCCTGTCGTTAAATGGAAGGATACTATTTGCAAGTCATTTGAGATATTGGAAGAAATTGGCGCTGCCATGAGTCTTAAAGTGCACAAAGGGGATGAAGAGCTTATCATTAGTGAGAAGAGTGTACAAATGTCAGCCTTCGGCATAGATGATGACGAGCCATTGATCATTGTCTCACACGATTATGTAATAACTGCAAAGCTTGCGATAGCCACGTTGCAGAGTATGCAATCAGAATTGCGCTGCGATGAAATGACCGCACAAGTGGTTTCGTTTAAAGTTAACCCTTTCTGGTGGTATCCCACTGAACATCCCCTCACCACCTCTGTATTCTTTTTCAGCGCGTTCAACAGAGAGGATCTGAAACGCAAAGTCACCAAACTCCATACGCCGATCACATTTGAAATGGCCCAAGATCGTTTACCTAAAGAGGCACCTTTGATACGTAGCTTCGTGAATGCAAATAACGAAATGCCTATCTATCAAGTGCGTGCTCCAGCGGGTGCAGCTGTTGTCATAAACGTCACCGCAGTCGAAGTGGATATGGACTGGCTGGTGAAGTGTAAGAAATTGCCCAATGCGAAAGAAGTGCGTGCGGGTAGACAACAAGTGAAAGCGTCAGCCACACATAAGGGCACCAAATACACAGATTCGAATGACAACGACGCAGTAGGCTGGTGTTATGTGGCACTAATTGCTGCTGAAGGCGTGACCATTCAACACAGCGCCAAATATGCATTCACCGTGGAATTGTACGAATGCCTGACGTTTAATGTGGACATAAATAACCCCACTTGGCTTACTAAGGGCTGCGTAGCGTCGATAAATTTAGATAGTGACAACATTAGCTGTTCTTGCCATCACATGTCCATATTTTCGGGTCGCTCTTACTACAGCACAGCCGAAGAGGTGGTGCGTGAACGCGTGCTGAAGGATAGTCTTCCCACGAATTGGTATGTAGTGGCATTCTATATAATGCTCATTTTATTGTTCACATGGCTACTATTACGCGCTTGGGACGATCTTACAACTAGTCAACACAAAAAGTTGGTAGCAAAGCTGGATGAAAACGAGCGCGATAAGCCGTGTAATATGGCACTGCGTATAACGACCGGTGGTCAATGGACGGCAGCCACTTCGGCGAATGTACTCATTTCGCTGCCGGGAGGACGCGTGTATACCATCACACAAAACCCAGAACAGCCACATTTGAAGCCACATACAACTCGCGTGCTTGACTTGCCGCTAAAAGTGAGTGAGCTGAAAAAACCACTGAAGATAATGATAAGTCAGGATAAAAGTGGGCGTTATCCGTCGTGGTATTGCGAGTCTATAACTATTGTCGATTTAGAGAATGGCGAGCAGCAACATTGCACGGTGCGCAAATGGATCGGGGACAAACCAATTGCTGTGCAACCAGACGAGGACACTGACAACAAAGACGACGATGTGCCAAACACGGGCGATGCCAACAAAAAACAAGATTCGATAGCGCATAAATGGAAAAAAGTGAAGGCTGCTTACCATGACGTCTTCATGACTTGGTTCTTATTTCAGCCACTTTTTGGACCTTGGCAGTATGGTATTGTTAAGGTGGACCGTTTCGTGCGCAGCTGTATTTGGATAGCAAAATTTGCGGTCATACTTTTACTAGTGTTCGTATATTTCAGCTACACAGATCTGGATAACTATGAAACTGAAAGAAAGGAATATGAGTTCTTGATACGTAGTTTAGATGGCCGGTTTCTACTGTTCATCCTAGGCAGCTATTTGATTACCCTTGTAGTGGAATTGCTGCTACTCCTAATTGTATATCCTGAGTTCTTATATAGTTTCAAAAAGCCCAAAAAATCAGACGAAGGAAGGAAAGTGAAGGAGGAAAAGACAAAGAAAAAACTGAATGAGAAAAAAGGCAAAAAAAAGAGTAAAGAGAAAATACGGGACAATCAAGACACGGAAAATATACAAAAGCAGGAGGGTGAAGAGGAGCGAAGCGATTCAAAGGAAGACACAGCCAAGAATTTCATGGTGTAAGAACGGAGAAAAGCACGAGTTATTAATTTTTTCTATGTTTTTTTTTTTTTTTTTTTAATTGAATTGCTGGTTTTTCATTTTACTATGCGTATAATAAAATTGCTTTTATTCCTTTTAATTTGATGTTAAGCATTGCGCATTTATTGACCTTTCCAACCATTTTTACCATTTTCTTTCAATTTCTTTGACTTTTGTATTTTCGCAAATTTCTCAGAGTTACTTAAATATAAAATTGTTCTTCTTTACTAGTAAACTGTAGTTTTTATTTTCGCATAAAAAGGGGATGAAGTAAAGCTCATTTCTGAGATATTGGGTGCTCTTTTATTAAGAAAAATCGCAACAAATGATTACTAGATAATATTGAGATGCTTCGAAAAGTGCTGAGGCCAAGCTTTTCCTACAATTTATATTGGGCATTGTGGTATTGTCCTACAAATGGAATGACTTCCATTAGGTGAAGTAAACAGTATTGCACAGTTTCAGCTTTCTTTCGCGGATGGAATTATCAAGTTTTGGGCTGTTGTTGTTGTTGTTGTTGAGGTGGTTGAGCATTTCTGAGCTGAAATGCTCCTAATTAGTGACCAGCTTTACTACCACTATCTCGTGTGATGACGATTTTTTTTTGTTTTTTTTTTTTGTTTTTTTTTGTTTTGTTTCTAAGTCAGATCCATTTAGTGACGCCCAAGTATAGGAGCAAATCCTTTATCTCGATGACAGATCTCCTTAATTTGCTGTAGGAAAGGCTTACCGAAGGATCGGAGTCGTGCCCTGGCTAGTCCCGGACATTCACATAAATAGTGAAACAGACTTTCCTTCGCCCCTTCCGCTTGACAGCTTCTACAAATGGGATTGAAGGGTAGATTGAGTCTAGCTGCATGATCCCCTACTTTCCAATGTCCTGTAAGGATTGCAGTGATACGTGGAATGTTTGGCCGAGAACATCCTAGCAGGTCAATCGTCCTTTGGATTTTGTATGACGGCCATGTGTTTTTTGTTGTAACACATGTAGGTATTTGCTTCCATCTTCTTTCGGCTAAAGCATGATAGTGTGAAGCTATGGATGCTTTAAGTGTGTTCAGTGGGATGGAGACTGTCATCGGGAACCCATATCAGGGTAATTTCAAGCCAATGGCTGAGCAGTTTCAGCTCCTCTCTACACTGTAGGACCAGTTTGGATGAAATGTAGTTGGAGTCTAAGGCCTTAATAGCTGCTTGACTGTCAGAGAAGATAGCTACTCTTGCACCAACTTCCTTGTAGAGTTCTAGGGATTTGCATGCTTCTCTGATCGCTAAAAGTTCTGCCTGGAACACGGTGGCATAATCAGGAAGACGAATTGATTGAGATAGGTTGATTGGATCCGAATGGAAGCCAGCTCCCAAACCACAGTTCATCTTAGAACCATCGGTATAAATTTCGATATCGTGTCTTCCAACCACCTCTCCTTTGCTCCACTCGGCTCTCGGTGGAAAACGTACCGTAAAGCCTTTCTTGAAGTTGAGGTCGGGGACTGTGTAGTCTGATCCGTTTTTGAGCAGCGGGGGTCCCTGTAGGAGGATCTTGCTGTGACCGTACGGCCTTGTTGTCCAGCATCCTATGTCTCTGAGTCTCACCGCGCTGCAAGTAGCTATTGTTTTAATGTGTAAATCTAATGGCAACAGATGTGTTAGTACATTGAGCGCTTCAGTAGGATTGGTGCTAAGCGCTCCTGTAGTTAAGATACACGCTGTTCTTTGTATCTTGTTCAGCTTAGTTTTGTTGTATTTACTTTCTGTTGCAGGCCACCAAACTAGTGCCGCATATGTTAGTATTGGCCTTACAATGGCTGCGTAGGACCAGTTGGATAATTTTGGTTGGAGACCCCATTTTTTTCCTAACATTCTCTTACACGTGTAAAGTGCTATATTCGCTTTCTTTACCCTCTACTCTACGTTGGACTTCCAGCTGAGTTTGGGGTCCAGGATAACCCCTAGGTATTTTGCCTGTTTGGTTAGCGTGAGGCTGACGCCGTTTAGTTTTGGGTAATTAAAGTTTGGCACCTTGGTTTTCTTGGTGAATAGCATCAGATCCGTTTTTCTCGGGTTTACACTTAAACCACAGTCCGTGGCCCAATTGCTGAGTAATACCAGAGTTCCTTCCATAATTTCACTGATTGTGGTTGGAAACATTCATGAAACCATAAGCACTATGTCGTCCGCGTACGCCACCACTTTAATTCCCTTTCGGTTAAATTTGGTGAGGATGTTGTTGGCGACTAGTAACCACAGCAGAGGGGATAAGACTCCTCCCTGAGGGGTTCCCCTGTTGACAGAGCGTTTTATCGTGCTGCTGCCTACCTCACTGATGATTATTCTAGTTTGAGCATGTTCTCTATCCATTCGTTGAGACCTATGTCTATGCCTAGCATGTTAAGAGCCTCAATTATAGATCTTGCGTAACATTGTTGAAGGCCCCCTCTATGTCGAGAAAAGCGACTAGTGAGTATTGCTTGTATTCTATTCTCCTCTCAATCGCACTTACAACCTCATGAAGAGCTGTCTCTGTGGATTTTCCTTTGAGATAGGCATGTAGAGATGGTGAAATCGTTGAGTCTGTAATCTTTTCCCTGAGATATACATCCAACAATCGCTCGAGAGTTTTGAGGATGAAGGAGGATAGGCTGATGGGTCTGAAATCTTTCGCTGTATCATGAGCGCGTCTACCAGCTTTAGGGATAAAGATTACCTTAACCCTCCTCCAGGTTTTTGGTATGTGCCCCTGCATAAGGCTTTTCTTGAAAAAGACCTCCAGCCAAGGAATCGTCGTTTCTCGAGTGTTCCACAGCATGGCTGGGAATATCCCATCTGGACCGGCTGCCTTACATGGTTCAAAGTTTTTTATCGCCCATAATATTCTATCTTGGGATACGATGTGGTTGATTATAATGGGTGATATTTTGGATGTTTGAACACTGTCAGTATTGTTCTCAATATATTCTGTGTTACCTGGGAAGTGTGTATTTACAAGATTTTCTAGTGTGTCGGCCGATGATTTTGGCCACTCTCTGTTATCTTTCTTCAAGAAGGAAGGGCAGGAGTGTTCATTGGATAAAAGCTTCCCTAGTCTGGCCGTATCTTTGGTCGATTCTATGGAACTACAAAAATCTCTCCAAGCCTCTGTCCGAGCCTCTTTGATTGCTTTCTTGTATTCCCTAAGGCAGTCTTTGTAGGGTAATTTTCCTGAGTTGACTTAGATCTTCATTCCACCAGGTAGGATAGGTTGTTTTGCCATATGTGGCAGGACATGAAGCTTCAGTCCTTCCGCAACGAAGTTTCGAAAGCTCTTACTTTCTTATCTAGGTCTTCCCTTGACGTTATGGTTCTGTTTAAGTATTGAAGTTTAGACTGGGTCACTCTACAGAATGTGTGCCAGCTTGTTCTTCTAGGATTTCTATATGGGAAAGGTTTCTCAAGCTTAAGATTAATATCGAAGAGGATCCAGCTGTGGTCCGAAAAGGATCTCTTGTCGGATACCCTCCAATTTGTGACTTCCTCTTCTTAATTGGCGCTATAACCGCTTACGCGATTTTGGCCGAGTTTAACAAAGCGCGCCAGTCGTTTCTTTCTCGTGCTAACCGGCGCCAGTTGGACACACCAAGTGAAGCCAAGTCCTTCTCCACCTGATCTTTCCAATGCAGAGGAGGCCGCCCTCTTCCTCTGCTACCACCAGCTGGTACCGCATCGAATATTTTCAAAGCCGGAGCGTTTGTATCCATTCGGACGACATGATCCAGCCAACGTAGCCGCTGGATCTTTATTCGCTGCGCTATGTCTATGTCGTCGTAAAGCTCATACAGCTCATCGTTCCATCGTCTGCGATATTGCCTACGTGCAAAGGTCCAAAAATCTTCCGCAGAATCTTTCTCTCGAACACTCCAAGCGTCGCTTCATCGGATGTTGTCATCGTCCAAGCTTCTGCACCATACGTTAGGACGGGCATGATGAGAGTCTTGCAGAGTGTTAGTTTTGTTCGTCGAGAGAGGACTTTACTGCTCAGTTGCCTACTTAGTCCAAAGTAGCACTTGTTGGCAAGAGAGATTCTACATTGGATTTCAAGGCTGACATTGTTATCGGTGTTAATGCTGGTTCCTAAATAGACGAAGTCTTTTACAACCTCGAAATTATAACTGTCTACAGTGACGTGGGTGCCGATACGCGAGTGCGCCGACTGTTTGTTTGAAGACAGGAGGTACTTCGTTTTGTCCTCGTTCACCACCAGACCCCACGCAAGTGGGGAAAGTTACTGATCGCCATTCAGTTGGGAATGGCCAGGCGATTCTTCTGCATATGGTTCAAGCAGCTCACAACGGCCGGGATTAGCCCACGTATCCTCTGGGTAGCTTCCGAACATCCGTTCGGGAAGAAGGCGAAACATTTCAGGATAGCTGGTTGTGCGTTGGGTTTGGGACCCGCCACTTAAAAATCCCCCCAATGAAAAGTTTAAAAAAGCCAATTTGTGACTATTTGGGAATTATTGTTTGTGCATAGGGTAACGTCTAAGACCTCTTGGGCTACTTAAACTTTTTTTGCATTTCTTTTTTTTAGTGGATGCATTTTCTTTTTTTAAATGAATGCAGAATATCTCAAGAAACTTCCATCATTTCTTGATTTAAGTCAATGGATATAAACCTTACTGACTGCATTTTCAGTATTGCTTGATAATAGCCGAAGAACTAAATTAAATAGGTAGTTTATTTGAAAAATAATTATTCTCAATGAGCGGCTTAAACAGAAACCTTCTGCTTCTTCTTGATTGGCGCGATAACCGATTACGCGATTTTGGCCGAGTTTAACAAATCACCTGTCGCTTCTTGCTCGTGTTAACCGGCGCCAGTTGTAAACACCAAATGAAGCCAAGTCCTTCTCCACCTGATCTTTCCACATATGCTTCCCTGGCAAAGAATCAACTGAAGCCCGCCCTTTCTGGTTTCAAATATCATCATTGCTTCTTACTCCTTACTCCTTCTCTTACGAATTTTCTCTCTGTTTTTTTTTTTTTTGTTTGAAGCATTTCCCCATAAGTGGTGCAGAAAGGAATAAAACCATTAGCCATGATTGAGTTTTTGCAATTATTAGTAAGTAAAGATTTTGACAAAAAGTCGTGTGAGCCGGATATGTGTCACACAAATACCAATTAAATGAAAATCAATTAGCAGCACTACAACTTACAACAAAGCCACACGTACGAAAGCCACAAGCGATTTGTGACACGAACATGACGAAACAGAGAAAGAAAGTCATATAAAAGCATGAAATAAACAAAGAGATAGCTGTTAAGCGCCAACTAAGGGGAGTAAGGAAGAAAAGAGCAACAAATTGACAATGAGAAAGCAATGTAGACGCGCACGTGCATGGACGTGATTTTAGATGGTGAACACAAAGAAAGCACTTTATATAATATATTAAATAAATATTATTCTTTCAATGTGCAAGTACAGGAAATAGGGAGTTAGTACAGGTAAATAGTAGAACCAGCAATCAATGTAGTGAAAAAATAGTTCCATTAGTTAAATAAATAAATCGAAAGAAAGCAAATGCTTGGGAGTGGCGATTATCTGCTGAAAGGCGCTGGAGAGGGCTCGGCAAAGAGTGGTTGGCAGGGGGTGGAATGGTATGCCTAAAGGTGTAAGTAACAGTCATTAACTGCTAGAATCCAATAAAATGTTTGGTGACCGGCGCAAGCTGAGTGATTTAGCGAAAAGCAAAGTAAAAAATTAAACAAAAGTAAAAAAAATATTTTCTCAAACTCGAATCATTTTGAATGCTAAAAATATGTTTTAATTTAATTTGTTTTTTTTTTTCTATTTCACATTTTTAAGAAGAACTAAATAACTACAGTAAAAAGCATATCTTTCTGCATATAAAGAGAGATCAGATTGAAGGTACTTTTTCAATACCGTGTCTTTGGCAGATCATGCGTGATTAATGTCAAACTAAATACTTAATTTTTTTGAGTATTCATTGACATATCGTCAAGGAAAAACTTAACCCTCAACAACGTTTGTAAATCGTAAAATTGTATTACGAAAATCAACGCTTTAGGACGCCAACTTATGGCGATCAGCGATGAGCTCCATTTGTGGCTTAATGGATGCGTCAGTAAGCAAAATTGCCATATTTGGACTGAAAACAAGCCGAAGACATTCAAGAGCAGCCATTACATCCATTGAAAGCAAACATTTGGTGCGGCCTATGGGCTGGGGGCATCATGGGCCCATATTTCTTCACAGACGAGGCTGGTGCCAATATAACAATGGATGGTGAACGCTATCGCGCCATGATAAACGACTTTTTGATACTGAAAGTTGAAGCCTGTGATCTCCAAAACATTTAGTTCTAACAAGATGGCGCTATTTGCCACACAGCCCTTGAAAAAAGGATTTACTGCGTCGTCGTTTCGGTGAACAATTCATCTCTCGTTTCGAACCAGTGGATTAACCATCAAGATCGTGTGATATCACACCTTTGGACTTTTATTGGTGGGGCTATGTAAATTTAATTTTTGTTGTTTTATTTCAAATTAAAATCCGATGCCTCTAAATTAATCAGCCTTTATTATCGCTACTAGTCGGAGCATAGGGCGGAATCGTAAGGTCGTAGGCACCAAGTATTTTCTATTTGTATCTACTAAAAATATTTATATGTAAATCACAACTTGCTGGAAAAGACAATGTTGATTAAACAACTGCAGAGAATTCAGAGCACTGCTCTCTTTGAATTTAACGCTTTGCTAATTATTTCCTCTTCCTGTGCAGTAATTATTTTCTTTATTTAACTTAGTCTATGGTTACAATATCTTTCTGACCATAGGCACAATCGCGAATTTATATTAGTTAAAAAATAAAAAAGTATAAGAAGTATCTAGGAAGGGCGAAAACTAGAACAATCTTTCAAGAGATGCTGTTTAGCTCAAATAGAGCGAGAGGCTCGGTTATGAGTTTGATTTTAACTGCAGTCATTTTCGGCAGCAACTAAAAAGTGCACTCTCTCATTGGTTTCAAGCGGATATTTCATCACCCACATCTCTGCCGAGGAGAAAACGGTGCGTTGCAGCATCTGAAGACAGGACTGAGTGAATCGCCTCCCTATTGGCTGCAAGAGGGACGGAAAAGTGTGGACGAAGGTCTTCATTAAACTTAAATTTTATGTTTCCAGACCATAAAGTGTGTTTCAAGCGAAGGTAACTATTAACAATGAACGGTACGTTGGGCTGTTCACCAGTGCAATGACAGGAGGAATAGAATTTCAAAAAAGAAAAAAATTGGTTTTAAATTTTCAACAATAAATCGTATTAGAAGCTACATAAAAAAAAATAAAAAAATTACTCAATTTTCTGTACCAGCGGGCTACTGTGAAGTCCCCTAAGCGCGTTTTCAACATTTAAATTTTCTCTGAGTTTCATCATTATCATTAACTTCGCATAAAAATGCCCAACTAATTATACCAATAACTTACAAATAAAGTGAAAAGAATACAGCGAACTTTTATGTCTGACACTTTGTATAACACCAGTCCGCCTCTTCCATGGCACAATATGAAAATGCATACACCGAATAAATGTAATCATAATTTCCATTGTCCTTGCTGCTGCAGACAAGGTGACACTTAACTTGTCACACGTCGCCCATAAAATATTTAAAAGCAAAAAACGCCAAACAAATATGGGCCAAGGCAGTAGATAAACTCAGACGAATGATGGAACTTTGTCTCCTTGAGGACTCGTAAAAACCATTGCGTGCTTCAAATCGGCAAAATATAAATGGAACATGGGCAGGGTGGCAAGTGATGGGGACAAAAATAAATGAATTATGAACATCAGAGGCAAATCGTAAAAACAGGTATCATTCAAGCGGACGATAAGCAAAGTGACTGAAAAACTAGATTAAAATGTGTAGGAAAACATCAATGAGGGGGGTGAGGAAAGCCAAAAAAAATCATTTTTATTATATTAAAAGGCGCCGGCAGGTACAATGAAAAGCATTTTGGTGTGTAAATCAAGGCCATGCAGTTTGTTGAGTCAGTCAATTTTCAAAGCAGCAAAATCTATATGATGGTCGATATATGTAAAGGGCGCCCCCAATGCGATTGAAACAACTTACAATTATAAAATATTTATTTATTAATTGAATTAAATGCATAAGAAATTATAAAATTTTATAGTTGGGTTACAGCGCTAGCTACCAGGGCTATTGCCTTTATAGAATATTTAATTTAATTTTCTTTTTGAAAAATTTAACTAATCAATATTTATTTTCGTGCTTCTTCTTCTTCTTAGTTTTATTTTTTGTAAAGCCATATCAGCGAATATGGTTCGTACGTCGAATAATTCATACGCCCATATTCATACTAATATCTCTTGCTTTCACTCTCCTTCTCTCTCTCTCACTTTTCCTATATATCGCTCTCTTTTTCACCTCTTTTTTCTGCAGCTGGGTGGCTTCCCTTGAATTGTTGTCAATAGTGGCGAATGTGAAAAATGCAAGCGTGATTAGCAGACATTAAATAATTTCTTTCCTACAATTTCACGCCAATTTTCGGAAGGTGGGATGGATGGAAAACTACACCATTAAAGTTAACATTTGAAAGGAATATAAGCAGAGCGGATATATAAGTAAACATAAACAATTTTTTTTTCATCTGGGATATATGAGCTCGCTTGGGCAAGTACACGTTGTCTTCACATGCATGTGTTTTGTATATAAAGTGTAGTGAACTGTTTTAAGTACTAAAAATTTAATTCAAAATTAGTTGATCAGTTTGTATCCACACTCCAGTTCCGAAATACTATCTGACGATTTTCAAGGGTTTCCCTTTGCAGATCATATTTTTCTGTACATTCAAATGCTCAAAGAGATAATTGGGGGTTAGCACATCGCCCTTATAATTTATTGTGCACAGACAAGACACAAATAAAAAATATCCTTTAATAGTCTTACACACTCACTCAAACTATATCTTATACTCGACCTCGAATGAGTCAAAAGATTAAAATATGAGAAGAGATATAAGTTAGCAAGACAACAGCGGTGCACTGCCACCTAAAAAATCGCATATCAACTTTTTTATATTAATCAAATGAACAAATACTCCTATTGACTTCTTTGCTGAATGTTTAGCTACAGTAATTAAATATGAAGCTGCGGGCTGTTGTACAGGGCAGTGGCGCGTCAAAATTAGAGACATTATTTCCCTCTAAAAGGGCTCTGGGCAGGAAAGCAAATTTGCATAAATAACTTTGGAAAACTCCTCGTAGAACAATTGAACACGTCGTAGAATTCGAAAAGCGACATTGAAAGCTTCAAAGAAGGTAGGACAACCGGCAAAGCTATTCATACGATTAGCAGCAAAAAAGCCAGCAAGAAGAGCTATGCAGTGAAACAAAGTATTTCAAGCGAAAACCTTTCTTTCGAATACTCGATATCCGCATGAGTATCTCAGAACATGCTGACATAGGTTCTTTAAAGAGGCAGAGCACAGCCTGAAATTTCGTTCTGAATGAAGTTTGAAGTGAAGCTGGGTACCAGATTCGTATACTATATATCTGCACTCGTTTCCTGCTCACTTTTCAATTCATTTGTATACTAATAATCATATCTAAGGCTCAGAGCTCTTATCCATTTCTGTGCCGCATTAGATGGAATTTCCTGCCAAAGCATTCACTGCACTTCTCTGCTGGTGATTCCCATCAAATAGCCATCAATGTGCTCCTTCGAGGCTGATGTGCCTTATATGAAGGAATCAAAATGCACTCTCTCTGTCAGAGTAAAAGGAAGGATTCTAGTTAGAAACAAGAGAAGCTGAAATAAAGTGATGAACTCTTTTACCGATTTGAAGTAGCTTTCTCTCCAGCCTGTGATATATTAAATCAATCCATTTGAAGTGTTCAATTCTCTAAATATGTCGCTTGTTGTCAATGCTTCCAAAAACTTGCCAAAAATCAATTTTTTTTTTGACTAGATGACATTCCTTATTGTTTAGCATCGTGCAGATTCAGACGCTTGAAGTAGTCCAAAAGTGTTCACTGTATCAATTGAAAAGGTCTTAGGCGCGAGAATGAATGAAATTTGTGGTTTATTTAACCCTTTACTAAATGAATTGATAAAGCGTCGTAAAAAAAATTGTTTCATAGTGGAAATATGACATATTAAAAGAAAAATAATGAAAAAGTTATATGTTATATACATACATCTGTGGGCAAAAAGTAAAGTGAATTCATTTGTCAAACTTCGCGGGACTAAAATCTCGCTCTAGTTATTTTTTTCATGAGTTGGCAGCACTGTTAATAACATCTGGGCCAACTTTCATGTGAATGTCATTATCAGTAATATATTTACGCTTGTGTTTACCAAACGACCAAGAGTGCATTTTTCGATTTTTACAATATTTGATTTGATTGAGCAGAGAAGTGCCATCAAATTTTGTTTGCGGAATGAAATTTCGGCTGCGGAAACGTTTAGAATGTTGCAGAAGGCATTTGGTGATTCGACCATGTCGCAGAAAAAAGTTTATACTCGTAAGTGGTACAAAGATTTCAAAGAGAGTCGAGAACGTGTTGATGACTTGGAGCGCTCCGGACGACCATCGACGTCAACAGATGACCAACACGTCAATAAAGTGAAGGAGTTAGTGCTCAATAATCGTCGGTTGACTGTTAAAGACCTTACTGATATGATCGGAATATCAGAAGGATCTGTAAAAACCATTTTGAAAGACCATTTGGGCCTACGAAAAGTCAAATCTCGTTTGGTACCGAAAACTCTCAATTTCTTGGAAAAAAGTCGTCGCGTTGATGTGTGTGAAACAATGCTTTCAGACTATCAGGACAATCTCAAATGCATCATTACGGGAGATGAGACTTGGATTTATGCTTACGACCCTGAAACAACCGACCAATCAAGCGAATATCGGGCTAAAGGCGAGGCCAGACCGAAAAGAGCACGTCAAAGTCGTTCAAAAATAAAGGTCATGATGACAGTTTTTTTCGATTTTCGTGGTGTGGTGCACTATGAACTCCTTCCACTTGGCCAAACTGTTAATAAGGAATATTATTTGAGCGTTAAGCGTCGTTTACGTGAAGCAATTCGTCTAGAAAGACCAGAATTATGGGCCAACAACTCTTGGTTTTTGCATCACGATAATGCATCGCCTCACACTGCACTCGTTCTTCGTGACCATTTCGCCAAAAATTCCACGCATATCGTTCCGCAACCACCGTATTCGCCTGATTTGGCTCCGTGTGACTTTTGGCTATTCCCAAAACTCAAGAGACCACTCCGGGGAACGCGTTTCGAGTAGATTGAGGAGATAAAAGCTGAATCGAAGAAGGTGCTGATGGCTATACCGGAAATGGACGATTTGGAATGTTTCGGGGATTGGAAAAATCGTTGACATAAGTGTATTTCATCGAGAGGGGATTATTTTGAAGGGGATGCAATTGATTTACAAGAATAAATAAAGATTTTTCATTTTACAACCAAATTCACCTTACTTGTTGCCCACAGGTAAACTATGGAAAGTAGTTGAAATGCGGAAAAAATCATTTTTTTTTTTTAAAACACAAGTCAACGAATTGCTATTTTCGTAAAAAAGTATCCTTTGTTTTCATTTTTTTGTAAGCAAGAGTCCTTCAAGTCGCACAAATTACTTTTAAATTAAGCCATTGTTGAGATGTATAGCCTATTTGGCTGCGGCGTGCACGTAGTAAACACGCCAACCACACCCGTTATGTTATCAAATAGGTCAAACTCATAAATAATATTAATAACAGGCATCTAAATATGCGCAATGAACAACCAAAGCACACACATACCCGTACTGATTAGTGACCTAAAATCTTGTGGATTATTGAAAATTACGACAAATGTCACGGCTTAAGGAAGCGATCGATTGTTGCTGATTAAAGTCGAGAATTAGTCACCCATGCGAAGGCCAGAGCGAGGAGTGCTAGTTAAAGTAGGCAGATATATATATGTATACGTATGTAGACAATGCAAAACATATGCAAGAAATACACATAACTTTACATGCACACCTACACAGAAGAGCTTTTCGTGGTTATGCCAAATTTCGAAGCCAATCAATTACATTTAGCAATTTTGACACCAAACAATAAAGACAGGTGGTTTACATGTATTAACATAGGATTGCATTTATTATGTATGTATGTGTGCATATGAAAACATTCTCCAGAGATACTGGTGCCAAATGAATAAAATGTACAACAACACAATGACTGCTCTCGCTTAGATATAAAGCAGAAGAGAAAGATGTAAAATAGAGCAAATAAAATGGATTGAAGGGTTGAGAGCCGAGCAGCTCATGAAACAAGGCAATTGACTTAGAAACGCAAAAATTACTTGATAAAATGACTATATAAAGTTTTTTTTTTATTTTTTTGTATTTTTTTTTTGTTTTCTGGTGGTGCCAGGCTTAAATTGCTTTGTTGCTCAGTTATATTACAATTCTCGAGTGGCATTTAGATACTTAAATATAAATTGTTTGCTTGCAGGCGAGTGAATTGTAATCAAATTTAACTCCATGAAATGTAATTAATGACATTAAAGCTGATTGACTCTACAATTGGGGAAAATATTGTATTACAAAAACTCATATTTCAGTGAAAATTCGCTTACAAAAAACAAAACAAAAACCAAAAAAACAATCTATGGAAATTATTCTCAAGTAAGTAAAAAAAAACAACCAAAACACCGAAAATCCAAAAAATATGGATAACGTACAGACCCATGGCTAAAGTACTGAGGAAAATTAAAAACTTTTTGCTCAAAGAATATATTTTTATGAGACTAAAACACAAATAAACTTCAAACTTTTCAAGAACTAAACTATTTCAGTTGGATTTTAAAAACTGTAAATTAGAAATTGGAAAGGGTAAATTGGATTTCAGAATGCCTTTAGTAGATTAGGTTCTGATTATTCTGACTAATTTTATACTTATATTATATATCGGATGTTTTTTAACTGCATGAGAACTATCGTTAACGATAACTATAGCTTGATGGCTGAAAATGGCAAACTGTGTCTGTGCAATAGGTTTTGGCAAGTTATCATGAATCGTTTTACGCCAGAACAATGCTTCCAAATTGTGAAAACTTACTTTCGAAAAAATATATCTGAGCGCGAAGTTCATGGAGTGGTGGCAGCATCATCAATCCTTATGTCTTTCGAAATGAGGAAGGAGCTTTCGTTACGGTGAATTCAACTGAATTTTTATTTCCAAAATTTAATCAGCTAAACATTGCCAGCATTTGGTTCCAACAAGTCGGCGCAACTTGCCAAAGTAGATGGATTTATGTAGCTTGGAAAAGGCTAACTTGACTGATGAACTAATCTACATGAGCCTTAACTGATCTCTAGTGACATCGTGGGATTTTATAAAGCAAGTAGGCTTCAAGCTATCCTCTGTATGAGTAGGTTTTGGTGAATTGTGAAAGTTCTGGTTTTTTATATTCCACAATAGGGTAAAGAACTCAAAACCAAGGCAGCTAAGCTACGATCTTCTAAGCAATGCCACCGAAGTTGCTACAGAGTACGCTTAGCATAACGGTATTTAAATTCTAAGCATCTCTCACTTCTCGGCAGTAGAGCGTTTTCTATTAAGTTGCTGTGAGGGAGCTCCCCATAAGCACGTCAATTACTGGCTATGCTTAGCAGGGTGCGTTAAAGTGCTGAGATTTTCGCCAACACATTGGCAGACTCAACTCTTTGTTAGTGATTCGGCACCCAATGGTTTGGGGGCTATATAATACTTAAGTCACAGTAAAACTCGTATGTTTATCTTGACTTTATATCTAATAGCTGAAAAACTCTCCCGTCATTTAGCTAACAGTTAATCACTTTTGTGGCATCAGAAACCACTAAAAATTTTCTGTCTATATGTCATTTAATACTCAGTAAAAAAAAAATCAGCAAATCAACTTTCTCAGCATATCTACAAATTTTCATAGGCGCCATCGTTTCGTAGCTTCTGCATTGCACAAAATTATGCGAAATTATTTATTTGTACGCGTTGCGGTCGTAAAAGCAGCAAACGAAATAAGTAAGAAAATATGTTGAAGCTTTGTAGTATTTTTTACTACTTGTATTTTAGTATATTTTTTCATTGTCTGCATTTTTAATGCGTTGTTAGCATAAAGGAAATTATCGATCAACAGAAGCGGCAGAAGGGAGAGGCGACCGAACGATGCAAAGACAACTGTATGGCTTTAGATTTTCGCATTCATTTGGACGACGTAAGAGTACAAACAATAAAAAATTAATTTTTATTTAATTCTTCACTTGATATCTGTACGTAAATATCAAATTTACTTTTAATGATCTGCATAATGCGTATTTGGAGAAAATACAAGGAAAGATTATGACGGAAAGTCAGCAGCCTCAGCAGAAAGGCAAAGGAATTGCATTTAATTAACTCAATGATGACATTTGTTTATCATCACAGTGATAACCGCAGTCAGACAGGGTGGCCCAAATACAGGGATTTTTTGAAGCGCCCGTAACTCCCAGGTCTCACCCGCTTTAAACCTTGGCTGCAAGTAAAATCACAGCAAATGTCTTTCTACATTTAGATTTGTTGAGATGCTTCACTATTGAGCACAACTCTCCATGACTCTCTGTAACACGATCTTTTGAAGGTTTTTCTTCACTGCCCCTCTCATTGCTATTTAAAAGTGGTGTGGCTCGCTGTTCTGCACATATTGGGCTGTAGTGCTCCTCATCGATCAGTCGGTGGGTCCACTTAAAATCGAATACCATGAGTGACTGCCTAATATCAGAATTGCAGAACGAAGCAAAGTCTCATCGATACAGGCACATTCCGACTTATCGACTGATGTTGCGCCTATTTCAGTCTAAGGCAAAGTAAAGGAATTCATATCTACAAGGAAAAATAAAACTCTTTCTAGAAGCAGTTATGACCTACTAATCACCAAAGGCTTCTATTCATCGAAAAGTGAAGAAACGAAACAATTCTTTTATGAAGTCAATCCGCCTCAATATCATCATTCGCCTTGAAAACCTTGCCGATAATGGACGCAGAGTCCACCACGTCTATATTGATACTAAATTCCTGGAAGTTGGATCATGAAAAGAAGACTATAATCATTCCACTCAACATTTTTTGTGCTTGCCCCAAGCACGATTTCCGTGGATTTTAAATGTAAAGATGATGATTTCGAATGATGAGCGCTGGAATAGAACCTGCAATCTTCCATATTCTGCCTCTATTTGTATCTTTCTCTTTATCCCTCTTTCTCTATGCTCTGTTTCTGTCCCCATTTTTATTCCTATCTCTGAATGTGTCATCTGTACCCGTTTCTGTACCCGTCTCTGTCTTTGTCTCTGTCTCTACTTGTGTCCCCTGCCCACTGTCCTCTACCTTCTAACTCTGTCTTTGTCCCTGCCTCTTTCTCTGCTTCTGTGCCTGTCCCTGTCCTCTGTCTCTGTCCTGTATCTTCTGTCCTTTCTCCTCTGTTGTCTGTTCTCTGACTTCCGTCCTCTTTCTCTATCACTGTCCTCTGTCCTCTGCCCTCTGTTCTCTTTATTTGTCACTGTTCTCTGCTTTGTGCCCTCTAAATCTGTCAAAAATAACGAATACAGGTGTGAAAAATATTGAAAAATGTTAAATCTAAAGCAAGACTCTTTTAAAACAAAAGTTGCCACACTTTTCTCTATTTTTTAGAAGTTCTGATCTTACATTTTTGTGTGCAAATCGCATATACACCGACGTGGTCTAGATAGTTTGGAATAAAACCGATTTTAACTTCCCAACAATTAGCTCGCGATTGGAGTTTAGTAAACTTTTGGAAAAATGTTGAAGCATCAATCAACAGGCTCAAATTATTATGGCTTAAATGTGAAAAGTTTACAGCCCTAATATTATTACAATAACTAACACTATAAAGAGACTTAATATTTTATTAAATAGCCATTATTATTTTCTCTAAACTCTGCACAGGCCAAGCCTTTCAAAGGCCACGCAGCTTGAGACTGCAACCTGACCTTTGGATCTTTATCGAATTAATTGAAGGCCAGTTAAATTGCATGCTATAAAGTACATGAATAAGCGATACAACAACTACTCGTTGAAAAGAGTAAAGCAGGCATCGAAGTGAGTAAGCGGTTGATTCAAAACTATTATTAAAACTTGGCATTGTGGCAAGGGTAGAAGTTCAAGTAGCAATGGGTCTGGTGGAAGCGCAAGTAGAAGGAACAACGTAAAATATGCAAACGACCAACAAACTATATTTTACAATTTTTTCTTTGGCAAGCGACTACCTGAAGAGAGATTATGTTTTCATCTCCTACAAATCTTGCAAGAAGTTGCTGGGTTATCTGCATAAAATGAAAAGATTTTCCAGAACACCACTACACAGAAATTGGACGCTGAGGCGCAGTTCAACTGAAAAGCTGTCCAGGTACATAAATGCCATATTCCCTCCCTTGTCAGAGGCTGGCTGACTGGCTGCCTGGCTTTTGTGTCTACGCCGCCCACCAGGTGCAGAAGCCAAACGCTTGATGGCGCATACAAATGAATTGCGCGCCATTCATATTAAATGTGCCTTCCACTCAGTTGCGTATCTAACCTTGATCAAGCGAAGCCCATTTACATTAACTCTTCCAAGCATATTAACAACGACAACAACAGCAACAATACAATAAGCGCATGAATGACGCTTTCAAATCCTTGCCTTGCTAATGCCACAAAGCCAATGCTTGGCTATCTTGTTGTGCCGCTTTATTGGTTGCTGGCGCTTGTTGTTGGCCATTCATAAGTTAAGTCGCGTAATCGATTGAATTTGTCGGCATAGGCTGACAAGATATACCCGTAGTTGTAGCGCCGCCTGCTGGCTGCCTGCCATTCAGCTGATTTTAGTCCTGCGCCACCCGCCTATGCAGCCATGCTGCCAATATTGCCGTCGATTGCTGTGTTGAAATTGAGATTTATTGCAAAAATTTAAATAATAATGTGCATTTTTCTCGTGCCTTTCGCGTTGTCGCTACTTTGAATGGCATTTTCTTAATCTGTTCAATCTCAACCTTTTCCAACCAAGCCGCTTTGTCTGCTTAATATGCGCTCCGGATTATTTCGCCTGGTCCTCTTTACCATCCTGGCTTTTGTAAAGCAAATACTTGCAATTGTTGATTGCTTGGCGGCATATTGAATTGGTGCGTCCTTTGGAGAGATTGGCTCACCTTTGCATGCGCCAATTCTTCTAAATTGCCAACTTCCTTTTCATATTTGCCGCAATTCTTTCCTCAGAAAATATGCTTTTCGTGGTGGTTGCGAATTCCTGGTCGGCTATTGTTGGAAAAAAAATATTTTTCTTTACAACTTGCAACTCGAGAGCTTTTATAGATAATTGATTCTCATCTGCTAACGATTAAAAGCAAAAACAACTCCTTATGTCAATACATACACACCTGCACGTACACATACAAGCATACTTTACTCTTTTAATATACGAAGAAAATCATTTGCTTGCAGCGGCAACGCTTGGTTGAAAGGTTTATTGAATTCCTTGTATATTAATTATCTTTTATATCTAATCAATTTTAAAGATCCAGTGGGCACAATTGGCAGAGTAGTAGTTTTTAAATCATTATAATTTTTTTTAATTGTATTATCAAACAACATTTCAAGTTCACTTTGCAATTTGACATCAGCAGTACCAAAATTTCTAAGCTTTGAAACCCCAATCATATGTAGTTGACCTCATTTTCTCAAAACATATGATGACATGATTTTCGAAAATTTGAGAACTTAAAGTTGTGTTCATTTTCTATTTTTTTTCAAAAGCCAAAAATGTTTCTGAAGTTTAAGATACTAAAGGGTTTTCCAATAAGAGGTGTTATTTTGATATTCAAAGAAAAATTATAATTTTTAATATAAATGATCGGATGTTTATTTGATTATAAGTTAGTAGTGGAAAATAACATCAGGCAAATGACCACCACGCCGCCGGCCGCCGTAGCCGAATGGGTTTGTGCATGAATACCATTCGGAATTCACAGAGAGAACGTTGGCTCGAATCTCGGTGAAATACCAAAATTAAGTTTTTTCTAATAGCGGTCGCCCCTCGGCAGCCAATGGCAAACCTTCGAGTGTATGTCTGCCATGTAAAAGCTGCTCATAAAAAATATCTGCCGTTCGGAGTTGGCTTGAAACTGTAGGTCTCTCCATTTGTGGAACAACATCAAGACGCACACCCAGAATAGGAGGAGGAGCTCGGCCAAACACCCAAAAAGAAAGGGTGTACGCACCAATTATATATAAATGACCACCACGACCACGCTTACAGGACAATATCCTTTTCATGAAATTTTCCATAACCGAATTGCAAAGTAACTGTCCTATGCACCCAATACCCTCACGAATTCCATCTTTGAGGTCTTGAATCGACCCAGGGCTGCTGTCGTAGACCTTCTCTTTCACGTGGCCCCAAAGAAAAAAGGCACAAGGTGTTAAATCACAAGATCTCGGTGGCCAATTGTGATCACCTCTTCGAGAGATAACACGGTCCGGAAACTTTTCCAGTAAACGATCAATGGTTTCGTTGCTTGTGTGGCAGGTAGCGCCGTCTTGTTGAAAATAAACGTGGTCCAGATCAATACCATCCAGATCCGGCCATACAAATCGTTAATCATCTCTCGATAGCGCAATCCATTCACCCTTAACACCGTTTATTGGAAAACCCTTTATGATTTTTGTTGTTTAATTAACGCTTTACAATTTTTTGAACTCTATGCGATTTTAAATTTTATCAACAATTTTTTTTTTTTTCAAATTTAAAAACTTGAAAATTTAAAAAATTACAAAAACAGATATTCACTATTACCCAAGGCGTTTTCATTAAAGGTGCTCCCTAGTCCAACAACAATGCTTTGTACATTCGATTGTCATGGCAAAGTAGAAAACAAAGAATGAATTCGCCTTGCTTCATTGGGTGCTGACAGCCACATGGACATGGCGAAGAAGATAAAAAACAGATCAGCCTTGTTTGATAATTCAAGGTGATAATAGTAATACAAAAACACAGATACATGCATTTCGTTTCTGCTTTTTGGGCTCAATTGTCAAAATGATATTTCCCAAGGCGAATTGGTTGAATAAAGAAAACCAGAAATAAAGAAACGTAAGCAAAGTCTTTCAAGTGTCTCGGTAATAATTTTCGAAGTAAATTAATATTATTATTAATAAAACTTTTGCTGGATTTATTATTTAGCCCTAGGCGATGAGCAAGCAGTAAATTTAGAGCTTGAAATTTGCAGCGGTGTATGATAAGGAACAGCTTCCCTTTGCCCATAGATTATGATATCTAAAGGTGTGAAGTGATCCGCATATCCGCTCTTTTTCCTTCTCTAAATCTCATGCAACAAGCTCTGCTCCACGCCAACCGTTGGGGGACCTGAAAAAAAAATTATCAGAATTGATCCAGCCTTCCATTCTTTTCGCGCATAAGTCATTTTTGAGAAATTTTTTTTACTCGTATTAAGTATTTATCCAAAATAATACTTGCACTTACATATATTGTTTTTTGTTTCTTTGGGCTTAATTTAAATGACCGCAAGACTATTATTTCCATTTCTAATAGGCATTTCCACTTGAATATCACAAAGTAAACAACGAGAAAAGCTCCTCATGAAAACACATTTGCTTTTCGGCGTCGGCTTAAAACTGTAGGTCCCTCCATTTGAGGAGCAACATCAAGACGCAGGCCACAAAGAGGCAGAGGAGTTCGGCACAATACCTACCAGAAGTGTACGCGCCAATAATGTAATTTTTTATTGGTAGTTTTGAACAAAAAATTTATAAAAATGTTCAGTAATTGCAAAAACTTTAAAAATACATATGGAAAATTTTTCAAGCAAAAGTTTCCGAATTTTTCAAAAGTGAAAAAAAAACTAGGTTGCCCCAAGGTGCTAAATAATTTTACTGAAAGAACTACTAAAAAAATAAAAAAGGGTATTAATATGATAAAAAAAATAAATATAAAAAAAAAAATCAAATATTTAAAAAAATGTTTTTCAATAAATAAATAAAAGTAATTTTTTTTTTTAATAAACTAAAAATATTTTTTTAAATAATGACATAAATTTGTAATATTAACTAAGTTTTTTTTTTATTTAGTCTCACTTTTTTATATTTGGCAGAATTATGAGGAAAAATTTCCAAATTAATTAATAACAAACAATCCGTATTAATTTCGATGCTTATGTGTTCTCACCTCTGATAATGTTATCTGCTTTATGTTTGTTTGTGCAGGAGCTAATTCGTTTGCATAAAAATGTCTATACTAATTGTTGAAATCAGCCTAAAAGCAGGCACTCATCAGGCATTTTTTCCGTTGGGAAATTAACACTTTTTATACAAGTAATCTTGCCTCTCTTTCTATTATCCATCGATTCTATGATGTAATCGACTAAATCTACAAAAAATGTAGGAGCACACCCACTTCGCATTCGCATTCACATAAGCACACACACACACACCCGCTTGCTTATGAATATCAAACAATATCAAGTAGGGCAAAGGCAGTTGAAATTCCAAGCATTGATTTAGCCTCAATGAGTGATCGAAAATTTAAACAAGATTGTTAAAAATACATACGAGGAGGCATGCATACATGTAAATGCATCTTGCCTGCTTTTAGGCGTTTATCTACAAATTGAAAATTAACTACGGGCAATAATGCAAAGCCAAAGTGTGCTGTGAGACTATTTAAGTACAACGGCATAAATATTTATGTATAGAACTGGCAATATTGACACACTAAATGCAATATACAAGTCCACACAAACACACACACACTTACTTAAATGCTAGTACATGTGTATGCATGCCAATAGTTGCATACCCACTTAATAGCACAGTGGCAGCAGCGGCAACTTGCAACAGCAGTAAACATTAATTTCCTGTTGTTAATTGCAATTTTCTTCTAAACATTTTCCGAAAAGCGCTTTACAGGATAAGCAAACTACAGGTGACTAGAAACATCGAAGTTAGTGCAACCAAATACACAAAAGTGGATTTGTACACAATCAGACACTTGTGTGTGTGTGTGTGCTTACATGTATTTGTTAAATGTTTGCTTGCAACTGATTGAAAAATGACTCTTAGCTGATTGAGTCTAGCAACTGGACTGCATAGTTGGCTACAACAACTCGCTTTGCTTGCCAGCTGTTTGGAAGCTTGTTTATTATGCTGGCGGAAGCTACACTTGATTAAGAGTGTATTTGAATATACAACGGCCGCCAGCTAATTAGCAACGCTGGAGTACTGGAAGTTGCTTTGCTAGTATCGCGAAATTTCAATATTAAACAGGGGTTTTTATAAACTTAGTATTACTTTTAACTTCTTCTTTTTTTAACTAATCACTCGCAGCATTATTTTATTAAATTTGATTTTTATATAAAAGATCCTTGGAACTAGGTCAGTAGCAGCCAGTTTCGTCAATGAGAAAGTATTTGAAATTTATTTATTTAGTCTGAGTTTATAATAAATAAATAAATAAATTACTCATTAATAAATCATTAATTAATTCAATAAATTCGCTTTTTACTCTTTCACTTTAATATTTTGCTGCTAGTCGTTTATTTTAATTTACTGCTTTACAACTCCTGAATATCGATTCGAATAATTTTTCACAGACATACTTTGAGCTTCTAGCCATGCAATACAGCTTGTACCAGCAGATCTGCAAAATTTCTAGCCTTCCGGAAAAAAAGTGGTTTTTCAAGGAAAAAAAAAACTCTTCAACTGGGTAAAAAAGTCGCTTAAAAAAAGTTATTGGATGTTTTTTAATTCACATAGAAAAGAAAATAATACTGAAGATAACGAATTTTGAATGAAATGGATAGCTCGTTTAGTTTTTTTGCGCGCTTCAAACTACAACAATAAGCGCACGGTTGCTCGACGCCGCACTACGCTCGGCTCTGTAGCTCTGCAAATACTTGGAATTTAACTCTGACAATTTGTGTCTCATGTTCTTGAATATCTAAGCTATTGATTTCAGGAAAAAAAAAAATTGATTTTTTTGACCTTTTAATTGGCCCGCCGACCTTAAGGCAAGTCTGGGAATGTTATCATATTTTCAGGTATCTACTATTTTATTGACCATACGGTATGTTTCGAGTCATTATTCTGTTTAAAGCTTCAAGCCAAACCAACAATTGGTGCAAGTTTCAGGATGAACGCTCAACTGACATGTTCTCATAATAGTAAAGAAATATATAAGAAATAGGCTGATATCCGCGTTCGCATATGGTAACAGTGCATCGGTTCAAAATATTCCCATCAATCTGTGGCATTATTTACAAACTCTAATGAGGCACCCTAATATGAAGGTTTTCTGCTGAGTATACTCCAACTGATGTCTGAAATTATTTGACTAAACTAGAAGCAATGATTTTCGCATTGGCGTACAAGGAGCGACTAAGGCAATCGAGAAATTATGTATGTTGATAAAGAGCTGAATCCATTGCTCGATGAAAGCCAATATACTGCAAACTTTTTCGATAAGATTAAAATTACTGGGCATGATCCAAAACAAGGAATTTCAACATATTTATTTTGACAAGCCTAGAAATGAAGAAATGTTTGTTAAAAATGTCGGCATGGAATGAAATGTGGGGATACCACCATAATTCCTATGAAAAAATACCATATATGATTCTACACAAACCGATGTCCACCTCAATGCCAAAAAAAAAAATACGTGACCTTTGTTTTTGGTGAGGTCAAGGACATATTATATAATCTAGTAAATATGAGCTGCCGGAATCAGGTGTAAGCGCAGCTGAAGGAAGGTAAGGTTTTTTTTGCGATTGAGAAAAACGTAAGGGAATTTAGAAAAATCATGATCGAGTGATATTTATCATGGCTCGATAACATAAGGCAGACGTCATCAAAAATTGTCTGGAAAAGCTCAAGTAAAGACATTATAGCCTTAATTTTTGGTTACTCTAAACACTTGCAATAGGATTTGACCGGTTGTTGTTGTGACTATCCTTGGCCGTGTATAAAGCCAGGTCGCTCCGTTAACGTAGAACCGACTGCCATGGGAACGGCTTCGCCTCCGCGTTTTGCTTTTTTGTTTACGCGAAGAACAGAATTTTTGAATTTTTATCGTTTACGTCAAAAAGCAAGTTCTTGTTTGAGAGAAGAACACCGATAACGGTCGTCGCAGCTGAATGAGTAGGTGCATAACTACCACCCGGTAGGATTCTGGCTCGAAATTCATTGTGAGCCGAATAATGTGAATGACTTTCTATAAGCGGTTGTCCCTCGGCAGACAGTGGCAAACCTCTGAACGTATTTCTGTATTGAAAAAGCTCTCCTTAACAAATCATCTGTCGTTCGGTGACAGCATGAAACTTTAGGTTCCTCCATTTGTGGAATAGCATCAACACAAAATACCACAAAGTAAAGAAGGAGCTCGACTAAATACCCAGCAAAGGATGTATGAGTAAGTTATCTATACACATACAGGTAACGCAAAATTAATCATCCTATCGGTAAGTTTATATTTTTTCCGGCATTGTATGCTAAACAGATTGATTACTTGTGAACTCAGCAGCTAAAGTAAACAAACGAACAAAACACTGGAGTGCGCAAATGTCAACATAATTGCATCGCTGGATGCATCCGCACAAGTTAATCATACGAGATTTGTTGTATAAATATATTCTTTTTTAAATATTATGATTGAATTAATATTATTTTAAAATAAGTTTTGAAGTATCTGTTAACTAGAACTAATAAATAATGGAAGGAAAAAAAATTGTGAAAAAGTTTTTCAGAAAAAAAAATTGGATGATTAATTTTGTGTCACCTTATATAATTGCACAGGAGCCTAGAGTTGGATCAATTTGCGAATATGTAGAATAAAAGACTTGTGTGTCAATAAATCAATACTATATTACTTTGCACAAATGAGTTCTTTGAAATGAATTACTAATTGCTTATAAAGGGTGGTGAAGTTTTAAGGGCCGGTGTTGATTTTGAATAAAATACAATTTCTTTAGAAAATTATTGTCATTTCACTTTACTATTATAATACTGGTATGACTCAATTACGTATAGAATAAAATATTGTCCAAATGGCCGCCACGGCCTCGACGGCACACCTCCATCCGATGGTTCAAATTTTCGGTGACACTGCGCATAATTGAGATTCTATGCCGTTAATGTGCCAAATTATCTCCTCCTTTAGCTCTCGAATTGTTGCTGGCTTATCGACGTACACCTTTTCTTTCAAATAACCTCAAAGAAAGAAGTCAAACGGTATCGTTGACGTTTAGGTGGGGTTCACATTCAACATCGGCCCTTGATATTTAACCACCTTTTACATACGAAAGACCTGATCCCGATTAGCAGGCAGCATCTGCATGTCATTCACGATTATTTGCCCGTAACTTTAAGCGCCTGTATTCAGAAAGGTAGTTCGCATGAAGTGTCTGCTGCCTATTTTAAATGCCTCTGCCACTCTTCGGCAAAATTATTATAGTTTGTTGCTGATTATGTACTTGTTTTGTCTCTAAAGCAAACTCACACACGCGTACATATGAGTGTGTATAACTCAAAGCTTGAGTGTGTATACCTATGTGCGCTATCGAAACTACAAGCATAGTAAATATATTTGTATGCGCCACAACTGGCCACTAGTCCATCCAGCAGTTGCTGTTCGGCTACTTGTCTGTGATGGAGCTCCACACGAGACCGATTTGTTCTAAATATAAACAAATGCATATCTAAAAGTGCATACTTGTATTTTTCAGCGTGCGTGTAGTTGTTTGTAAACCTTGTAATTGCAAGGCAGGCAATATTTCAATCAAAACAAGAAATAAATTACAGGCTTCAGCGGTGAACACAAAGCGCCAGAGACAGCCCCGTCACACACATACTCGCCTATACTTCTACGGAAATGTTGATGTGTAAGTGTTGTATGTATATACGAGTATATATAAATATGCAGCTAAGTAAACAAGGCTCTAAACTCTTGGCAACACAATGGCATATTTGAAAGAAATTTTTTCTCAACTACAATATTTTGTTGGTACTTAAAAAGTTTGCTTCTTTTTTCTCAGTACGCAAATGAATTGCCGCCATGGAGGCAAGAAAAGTTTGCAACAGCAGTAACGTTAAACGCTACATAGCAAGCAGCACACGTGAGTATGTGCGATTTGAAGTTTAGCAACTTTGTTAGTGTACACCCTATTCAAAAAAAAAAAAAAAAAACAGAAACAGAAATGTTTCTAAATAAAATAAAAAAATACGTTTGGCGCGATCTGTTTAAAAATTGAATTGGAGGTATCTCAGACGACTGTGAGTCACATTTTCACCGATTTGTTAGGGCTTCCAACGCTTAAATCCAGATTTGTGGCATACAAAACGGACAACGGACCAACAAATTTTTCAAACTAATCAGTTTAAGAGCAACACTAAAGGCGCTCCCAAGGAGAAGCTATCTGAAACCGATTTTCATAGAACTAGCTGAGGAGCTTCGAATATGAGCTTGAAGTGCTGAATGGAGTTCATCAGTGGTAGGCCATACTAAAAAAGTCCTTTAAAAAAACCAAGAGCTAAGTACTCTTTAGTTCCCACGATTCCAAAAAAAAAAGTGCTTAAAGAATTTGTTACTTCAGTCTAAACAGTCGCTGAACACTCCTATTTCAAAATAGAGCAATTCACAGCTGTGTACCTTTTCACCTATCAAAACGGTGCTTTAGTGCTACTTAGGAAGTGCCAGTGGGGTACTTCAAACATTTAATTTCACCTGTTCACCTCATCTGCCCTATGAAGTGTGAAGAAATTTCTGAATAAAAGGAAATTTTTTTTGTTACACCACTCAAATCCTGCAAATTGTATATGCTCCCGAAAAAATATATTACTTGACTATGAACTGAAATCGAATCGTGAGTAAATCAAGAAAGCATTAAAGCTGCTGCGAGCACCATCCTAAACAACATTCCGAGAAGAAGAAGCATGCAAAATGTTGTTTCGAAGCGGTAGTTGAATACTGACAAAAACTAAATATTACTCACGAATGATTCACTCACTGCTTCTATTTGTAAAAAGTTCAGTTTTTATTTGGCATAGAGGGTGTATGCTGCACTGGCAGACTGGCATCGTTTTTTTTTTTGTTCTGTGTGGCAACAAAACCACGCTGTGAAAACTTCTTACAACGCACCGTTAAAGAGCTGCTCCATTCAAGTTACCAAAGTTCAACCTTTGACATTGCATCGTGATTTTAAAGCAAAAAATTTCAAAAGAATATTTTAGAGGAACCGATAGCTAGTTTTGCTAACAGATCTTTCGAATATAAACTTTTAGAATATAAAATTTAGAATTTAGCCGTGGAGTTTCTCTTTGCAATTTTTTTTTGTTTCATGTTCTTCTTCAGTTCTTCTAACATTTAAAAAAATCTACTTTTATTTTTTCAGAATAAAATGAAACTTTTTTTGGAAAAAACTGTAATATTTGTTCTTCTTCGGCTCTTCTTAAATTGAAATTTTTTTTTTATTTTTTCTGACAAACTTTTTTCATAATATAAAAAAAAATGTATTTTTAGTTTTTGTTCCCGTTTGGTTCTTTTTAATAGATACTTCTGTAATTTGTTTTTTTTTTTTAATTTTTAGGATAATTAAGATACAATTTTAGAATAAAAAAATGTAGTTTTTTGGTTTTCTTTGGTTTTCCTTAAATTTAAAAATTGATTTTTATAAATTTTTTCTAATATTTTAGTTTTTTCTATTAGATTATATATTTGCATATGTCCAGGTTGAACGATATGAAGTGTTACCTATTCAAAACACCATAACTTTTTTGTGTGATATTTGTTAAAGACAAAATTGTTCAAAAATGATTACAATTTTGACATATATTCACTTAAGCTCGATATGACCACCCGTTGCCTTGACTATAGCCTTCAAACGGTCAAAAAATGAGTTGCATGCTGCACGAATGTGATCTTGAGGTATTTTGGCCCATTCTCGTATAATCGCTTTTTTCAGCGCTTCCATACTGGCATATTTTTTAGTCCCCACCTTGCTTTCCAAAATGGACCAGATAGAATAGTCCATCGGATTTGCGTCTGGCGAATTCGAAAGCCATTGTGTGGACGAAATGACGTGTGGAACATGATTTTTTAACCATTCTTGGTTCACACGAGCTTTATGAGACGGTGCGGAGTACTGCTGGACCGTCCATGGTCTGCGACCGAAATGTTTGCGTGTCCACGGCTCTAAAGCAGCTTCTAACATATTTTCCCGATAATAAGTCGCATTCACTTTGACACCAGACTCGATAAAAACGATTGGAGAGCGTCCATCAGCGGTCACTGCGGCCCAAACCATTACTTGCGATGGGAAATTGCTTCGAGTGGCCATACGTAGTCTCAAATTTTCGTACGAGCGTTCAGTCAAGTAAACACGATCATTTTGAATGTTTATGAACCGCTCAATTGGGAAATTTTTTTCATCAGAAAACACAATGTTAGGAAATTCGCCACATTCGTGCAAGCGCAACAACTCCTTTGCTCTTTCGCACCGAACTTTTTTTTGCTGGAGTGAAAGATCGTGTGCTTCTTGGACTTGTAAGCCTTGACTTTGAGCTCATTTTTTAATATGCGTCGAATTCTGTTTTGCGATATTTTCAGTTCTTTGCCCATTTTTCTTTCATTTCGACGTGGATTTCGTTCAAGTCGAGCCTTCACTTTCCGAACCATTTCTGACGTTGTTGCGGGTTTTTTTGGTCCACCTCCATTGCGTTTTGCAATGCTACCAGTATCATTGTAACGTTTAATAGTGCGATACACAAACATTTTATTCACTTTGAGGTGACTGAGCTCACGAGCAATGGCTGGTTGTGATTTTCCAGCCAAATATAGCGCAATCACACTATTACGTTTGAATTCCATCAAAGAAAAAATGATTCAACAAAACTGAGACCCAAATGCTTTTGATGGCTTATAAACAATATATGGAACTGTATATACAGGGTGAACGATATGAACTGTTACCAACTTCACACTGCTTGTATCTGTACAACAGCTCATGACATCACCCTTTTGGAATGTTTGGCCGAGCTCCTCCTCCTATTTGTGGTGTGCGTCTTGATGTAGTTCCACAAATGGAGCTACCTACAGTTTCAAGCCGACTCCGAACGGCAGATATTTTTTACGACGAGCTTTTTCATGACAGAAATGCACTCGGAGGTTTGCCATTGCATGCCGAGGGACTTAATCCATTTACTTACCATTTTTATAATTTGTTTTGTATATTTCAGAATAAAATACAATTATTAAAAGAATAATTTTCTGGGAAAAATCTTAATTTTGAGAAAGTTAACTTTCACGGGTTGCAGGCTCTCCGTTCTGATTGATTAGATTGTTAAAATAAATTCCAATCGCCGGCTTCTACCCGACTAAATGCATTCTTCATAGTAGTTAGTGCATGAACCTCATTAGATCCACTCTATCGTATTTGAGTAGCTACGCTCACAGCCCGCTGGCTCTCATACATTTTTTATTCAGTCGCATTATTTGCAATCGCTCGTCGGTTTCCAAAAAATGGAGGATCTGGTTGCTCATCTTCTATGTAACTCCGACTACTACAATCATTCGGCAGAGTAGAAAAGTGTTCCGTTCATAATTAAAAAATGTCTGCCTATAATCGCCAGATGTTGGAACAGTCTGTAAGCCAGTGAAACTTTTATGGCACTCGCGAATAGTTATTGAAATTTTTTAAAAATAGAAAACTCACGAGAATTGTGGTAGCGCAGATCGATCTTTGGAGTACCCAATTCCAATACGTTCACTATTTTCAAACATATGGGAAAATATGTAGAAGAGTATTCCTTCAAAAAGTATATATACAATTTTTAGAAACACCAGCCAAGTTTTAAAAGGTTCATTTGAAAGGCAACACTGAGCTAAACGCGACATCGTCGTTCGTGATAGTTGCAGGGGAAAGTCTGCTCTACGTTTTAAGGATCTAGGGGAACACGGACTCAAATAGTGATCATCAACAAGAAACGTCTAAACTTAACCAAAGTTACTTAGCAAGAAGAAGCAAAATAATAGTATGTATTATACAAGTCAAAGAACCAAGCGATTAGTAGTGAATTTCAAGTTCCTGCGCCGCAATTCAAATTAAAAATAGATTCGCATTTCTACCATGGCAGACATTGAGCATTTGACTCTAAAGCTATTCAGCCTATTTTGAAATATATGAGACACACCCCCTCATATGTACATGTTTATAAAATTTAAATTTAACTGTATTCTCTTTATACTACCACATTCATACATACACACATACATATGCAGACATGTGCTGCTCTCAACCTTACTTGCGGCCACTATTCATAGTCTGATAGGCAGACGGCAGGCTCTCACTCAAGCTGTGTGCCAGACAGACGCCGCTCACCGCACAAACACATTGCAGCAAAGCAAATGTCGAGCCTAAAAATATGCAACAAAAACTATATACACAAAAAAGTTGCTACCAACATTGCTGGCAATGAAACTTCTGTGAAGTCTGTGTGGATTTATAGTCTAATAAGCGGCCGACGAGAGCTGTCACACAAGAGGCAGGCAAGCGGAAGAGTATAAAAAGAGTGACTAAAAGGAAGCAAGTCATAGCGTAACTACTGAATACCGCAATCTAGACGATATGCGCCTATGAGTATACAAGAAAAGTGATTAGAAAGTTTACACAGAACAATGAAAGACAATTTAGAGAAGCAGGGAGGAGCGCGGGAATTGTACGCCAACATGTTTAGCAAAATTGCAAAATTGTAACATGTTATTAACGTGCGGAAGTACCAGTGAAGTCTACACTTTACTGCCAAGAGCACGATTGTATTTGTGGCAAGTTCAAGCAACTTACAATTTTATGCTCTACACATTGTATGCATTTGACATTTGATGCGTGCAACAAAACACTGCAACATGTGTGGTAGGCTGTGTAAAATGCCTGGGTGTAGGCTTGAAGGTGAAGGACATTAACCGATAGGGATAAGCAGGGCAGAGCCTGAAAGTAGGCAGTAGCGAACTGGCATGGGCAGCCACTAAGCCATTTTAAATACCTATAAACGTATTATTTGTTGCTAAAACGTCACTTAAGTGCAAGTGGCAGCGCAATTTATAGCGAAAGGGGGTGAAAAGGGTAAATTAACTATAAAACGGCGATATCCTGCGGTGAAAGGACTTATGTGCATGTGTGGGCTTAACTTTCAGCAGGCAAGCACATAAATTATTTTTCTTTTTTTGGCCACTTGCGTCTTACGCTTGTTTATTGCTTTTGTTGTTGTTTTTTTTTTTCTTGTTTTCTTTTTGCCTCGTTGCCAAACAAAGCAGCCGGAAATTTAGCCGGGAGAAATAATAATGTAAGCAAAATAACTTTGCATACTTTCAGGCCACATGTCAGAAGTCAACTGCGGGCAAATGCATGTTTTAAATTGCTAAGCAGCGTAGGAAGGGTTGATTGTGCAAGTGAAGCGGCATAATTTTTGGTAAGTAGCAGCATGGGAGCATAC
Source organism: Anastrepha ludens (assembly GCF_028408465.1). Classification (NCBI taxonomy): domain Eukaryota; kingdom Metazoa; phylum Arthropoda; class Insecta; order Diptera; family Tephritidae; genus Anastrepha; species Anastrepha ludens. The sequence goes on along the minus strand of NC_071500.1, from coordinate 110,469,621 downwards.
ACTTAAGGCTCATTTATGTATATTTTTTTAAGGTTAACGCACATTTGTATGCCTTACAGCACACATATCCTTTGATCCCTTTTTATTTACGTTTTCTTTAATTTTTCCTGAAAATTTAATAGTGCATAAGTTTATCTGTAATCATAATATTATTTTACTAACTCTTTGTAAAGTACTTTTAGGCTGATAAACTAATAAAATGGTTAATGGCAATTCAGAGCGCGAAGGTTTATTCAACTTTTTATGTGGCACAAACAAAGTATTGGCTTTTTATGCTTCACTACGACGTTTTCTGTTGGTGGTGCATTTTGAAAAGGTGCATTCATATTTTTTTTATTGTAATATTAGCATATCGCGCGGCAATTTGTGTTTTTTGCTTTCGAAGAAAATTCTTTGAATGACACTGCAATATCATTTTGCTAACAGGTTCCAACTGAATTTCTTTATTTATAAGCAAATACTTGTTTTTTGTTTCAATTATGTTTAATTTCACTGCTTAAAACGCCTAAATCTACCTATACCACATTATATCACTTTTCACATTAATCATATTTATGACACACAAATATGTCTTACTTATTTTTATATTTGCTAATAATGCCTAAAACTATACTGTATTAGCTAATACAGTGCCAAAATTTCAAGGTAATCTGGGAAAAACTTACTGAAATATATGACTTTAAGAGATATACAGTACCTGGCCATTGAATTATAACCGATTACATATTTATGGTTTTGAGAGCGAATAAAAAGCAAACGGTTTTAAAGCATTTAAAAAAGTTTATATATTTGTTTTTATTAAAGCCTTCTTCACATTTTTGCATTAAAAGTATTTATTTCAAACTAATATTTCGTGGCTCCTCCCCTTGCTGTTAAGATGGCCGCAATTCGTTGAGGCATACTGGCTACGCACTTCGTCTTAAGATTTTGGTCATTATACCACACATCTTCGATGTTTTCCTTAAGCTGTTGTATTGTGGTATTATTCCGCTGATACACTGCCGATTTGACGTATGCCCAACAATTTTTGATGGGATTAAGGTCCGGTGATTTCCCAGGCCATGGCAAAACCATTTTTTCCATTGAATTCAGACAATTCATGCTCATTCTGAATGTGTGACATGGAGCTCCATCTTTCATAAAAGTGTATTCCTCTCGGACACTTGGGGTTTCTAAATATGGCAGCAAAACGTTTTCCGCAACGTCCACGAACGCATTGTTCCCTCAACAATATGTAGCGGACCTGCTCCCTCTGAGGTTATACAGCCCTAAGCCATATCACTGGGGGGGGGGGGATATTCTTCAGAATATCGTTCTACGGCTCTTCTGCGAACAAAATTTGCTGTTTTTGTGACCGCTTCCAATCGATATTCATCGCTGAAGATGATCTGTAAGATGATCTGTAACAAAACCACGAAAAGTGTGAATATTCACATCTTCTTACTGGTATTTGACAAAGGTAGAATGTTTTTTCTAAACTTACTTTTTTCCAATATTCCGCTTCGAAATCTCTGTGAAGTTGTGCCCAAAGTTCCCGCCGTTGTCAGTTTTGGCTTTTTTGTTGGTCGTCTGCAAAAAATTCCATTTTCGTATAAGCGTCGTCGTAACGTTCTTTTCGAAATAATTACTCCAGTTTCTTGAACTTCTCTTAAAATTATCCGATTTGAAGCATTTCTGTTCCAGAGAACTGTTTGGCTGATTTTGCGATCCTGCCTGGTTGAGGTGATGCGTTCTCGGCGACAATTTTGGCGATTGTTTGAAGTTACTGCAAAACTTTGTTGGAAAAATCACTTTTTGGCAACATTTACCACATACGCCTTGCATATTCCAACGGTTCTTGCGATGTTTGCATAGCTCAGGTTCTTGGCTTTCAAAAGAACTGCAATTTGTTGCTTTTGTCCCAATGTCAAGTCCGACTTTCGGCCCATTATCTAAAAAAAGCTGGTTAAATTGAAAAAAAAAGGATAATCCAAGTGACAAATTCAAAAGATATGTTTATTTTGTACTTACTGTTGTTATATTTTAGATATATGAATATTCACTATTCAATTTTTTCACTTTTCAGACGATCTCAACTAGTGTTTTTATGCTCTTCACACAAAATCGAATTAATTCGCAATGGCACTTGCACACTTAACTTTTCACTTATAAACAAAAAAACTGATCCTTTTCTAATCATAGCAGGTCAATTGACCGGAAATTCTTAAAAACATCTAAAAACCCCTTAATACCCTTTTTTATTTGGTAAAGCCCAAATTAGATTGCAAATTTCACCTGATAGTTGAAGTTTTCAGAATAAATGCCATCGATCATAATCCAATGGCCAGGTACTGTATGTCTGAAGTATCTGATCCTTTTCTAATCGTAGCAGGTCAATTGACCGGAAATTCTTAAAAACATCTAAGAACAGATTAAAACCCCCTTAATACCCTTTTTTATTTGGTAAAGCCCAAATTAGATTGCAAATTTCACCTGATAGTTGAAGTTTTCAGAATAAATGCCATCGATCATAATCCAATGGCCAGGTACTGTATGTCTGAAGTATCTGATCCTTTTCTAATCGTAGCAGGTCAATTGACCGGAAATTCTTAAAAACATCTAAGAACAGATTAAAAACCCCTTAATACCCTTTTTTATTTGGTAAAGCCCAAATTAGATTGCAAATTTTACCTGATAGTTGAAGTTTTCAGAAAAAATGCCATCGGACATAATTCAATGGCCAGGTACTGTATGTCTGAAGTAGTCTGGTTAGGAAATCTTTAACCAAATGAACTTTTAAACGAAATATTGAATTTTGTTTTTTTTTACTTTCTTCTGAAGCATAGGACTTCCTCAGTGTTGTGCCGAAATTTCTAAAAAATTTAACATAAATTTAATGAGATATGGCACTTAAACTGAAGTACTCTGATTATGGAAATTCTAACCAAAATACACTTTAGTCGCGTTTTGTGCATTTATTTTTGAGTTATCGAATTTTGGATTTTTACTTTCTTCTAAAGTACAACACCTCCTTAATGTTATGCCAAAATTTCAAGGTATTCTGAGAAAAACTTACCGAGATATATGACTTTAATTGACTTAGTCTGGTTGGGAAAACTTCAACCAAAGGAACCTTTAAATGAGTTTTTGCGTTTATTTTTAAAAAATCTAATTTTTGGTTTTTTACCTTCTAAAGCGTACGACTTTTTTAAGCAAAACTTCTGACATTTTAAGATTCTCGACTTTGCTCTATAGTTCCTTGTACATCTACCATTTCCAACAGGCTTATGAACAATTTTATATAAATTGCGTACGCTTTTATAATCAATTCATTCTTGAAGTCAAGGACTTTCAGGTTGGTATGACTTAAAGTTATATTAGCTCTATAAAGCTAATAACAACATTAACTACCTATGTTATTAAACATTAATACTCCGCTAGTATCCCTTCTTATATTATCCTACTTGTATATTAAACTGAAAACACTTTCAAGCCTACTTTTGACTGGACCTCCTTCCTACTACACCCTAATGCGCTAAAGCGTATGTACTTTGCACCTTTTGCTTAATACACATGTACATACCTGTGTATGTTTGCCATTCCGACATGTGCCTTTTCAACTGTTTGAAGTAGAAAAGGTCAATCAGTTGCCAAAGTCAATGACTTGGCGGCAAATCCATTGATCTGATCGTTTTTCACATAGTTTGTTGAGAAATGTGAAAAAAGGACTAAAGGAAAATATTTTTTTTTTTTGTTTTTAGCTCGATTTTATGTTGGTTTTTTCGAATATTTTTTTCCTGCGCTGTTAGCTGATTTCGTTTTGCTTTCTCTCTTCCTCGCTTAACGTGTTGAAGGAAATTTCCAATCTCAATACTCGTAATCATTCAGCCGTCTTATCATACCTTGGGGCGCACACCTTGTTGGCCTTTCACTTTAACTTCCTGCTATTCATTTCCTTATGTGCTTTCCTTTTTATGTTTTCGCCTTGTCCTGCACCACCTGTCATGTCGTGTTTGCGTGCATTTTCAGCTCTTTGACCTACTAAACAATTTTTCAATCAATTTTCGGCAATTTCTTTTCTCCACTCCTTTTTCTTTTATTGCCTTTCGGGGGAGTTCAAATTCAACCAACTGATAATAAAATATTGCGTTGCGGCATATGTAGGCTCCTGCATACATATAAATAAACAAGTGACACAGGGTAGCAACTCATGCAGGATTCTACAGGGTGATTGCATAACAAATTTATAGGAAAAGTGGCAAATTTAATAAGTGGTTGGTGGTTAGTGAAAAAGGGATCTATTTCACAAACATGCATTTGTTTGTGTGTATTGAAACGTACAAAGACATAATGTTAATAAAATATGCATCCACACATTTAGGCGCGTAAGAAAATTGAGATTTTAATAGTGAGATATATTCCATTATATTTTAACTGCCCTCAATCCAAGGCATCTCAACGGCTCTCTACTTTCTATGGTTACTAACTGGACGCCTTAGGTATACAGGAAGGAAATTTCATACATTTAAAAAATTCAAAATACTCTATTGTAAATTAAGCAAAACGCGGTTAATGTCCGTTTATTGAGCTGTAAAAGGAAAACTTAAGAATAGTCGTTTTATCAATATTTGTTATTTAACGCCCGATTTTCTAAAAAAACCATTCAGTAAGCTACTTTTTTTTAAGCTTTGAAGTAAAAAACAATTAAAAAAATTATGGCAAATTAAAAAAAAATTATTTCAGTTTTTATTTCCAGAACTTTTTGCTGCATAACTTCAAAGCAGGCAAGAAAATAAAATTGCCAGCTGATTTTTGGTGTTCTACGATTTTTGAAATGGAAAAAAAATTCGAAAAAAGGAGAGGAAATCTTTGAAGAAAATGTATTTAAGTTTTTCAAACTCCTCTTCAATTTCATTGGTGGACGAGATTTTGGAAATCGAAAGCAAAATGATAATTTTCGTTCTATAGTCCGATATCTCAATGTTGTTAACAAAAAAAAAAAACACAAAAAAAATGGTGGATAAAAAAGTTATCCGGCTCATGCTGCGATTTAGTCGAAAAGTTTTTTTCCAGGCTGAGAACCCAAAAAAACAACATAAAAAAATTTAAAAAATATTGTTTTTCCTACAAATATCTCAAAATTACCAACTGAAAGCTTCATATTTATTTTTTTCAACCTCCCGTGCTACCATTTTTAATCTTTAACTGTAGGTAGGGGGTCTCTAAGGGGCCCACTGTGATCTTTTGCCAATATTATGTGTGTTAATTTTGATTTGTTGTTGTTATTGTTGCAGCAACATAAGTTTTCCCCATACATATGCAAGAGTGTTGCTGAAGTGAGAGCATTTGGCAGGATATAAGTCCGGGATATGATTCACTGACTCCCTGCGACCAAAAGTCTTAAACTCCCACACACCTTCTTCTCGAATGTGTTGCTATAGCGTGGCCGGCTGCAGCCGTAAGAAGGGCACAACCGCTTCATCTTAGGTCTATTGCGTTAGCCCGGTCCCAGCTTCATCGTAGGACTATTGCGGTTAGCTGGGTTTGGATGAAGTTCTGCGATGTGTGGAGGGCACATAAGACCGTGAGGTAGAAGTGCAAAACCCATTTTCACTCATTCAAGGAATACACTTCGTAGTGAGTTAACAAATTTCCAACCAAGCGCCAACTAGCGTGCCTATTTTTTAATAATATAGTTTGAGTATAAGTTTAATATGGCCGTAAGAATAATTTTGTGAAAAATTTCGACCCTACGCGCCAGAAGTGTAACCCTTTTGGGATAAGAGTTAGTCTGTAACCAGCTCTCAAAACTGCTCCATCTATCAATGAAACTCATATCAATTTCAATTCCTTCGTTTGTGAGTTTTGAGCTTAGAGACGAACAAAGCTTTTAAAAGTCCTCTTACTCGTATTATTCCTATTTCGTACGACTCCCTACACCATCCATAATAATTGTAGTATTTTTTTAAATGGATATACCTATAGCTTTATTACAGTACGGATTACTGAAAATTAAAAAAAAAAAAGAGATTTTATTTTCGATCAATTCAAATTCGTATCCATTGCTTTTCACGGGTACATAAAACTCAACAAATATTCCTAAGCAAAAAGAAAACCTAATAATTCAATAGCCCTTATAACAAAACCCTTCTGTCTGAGTTTGCTTACTTTGTTCTCTTTCGATAGAAATCGATTTGGAAAACTTTTGTGCATTTGCAGCCAAAATGTCAAGGCAAGACAATAGAGGCATTCAATTACAAGTCAATTGCCTGGAACTTTATGACAATTGACAATTGATGCCAAAAAGTTAGAGATGAAGGAAGTTGCACTAATGCAATTGCAATTAACAATTTTGGGGGAAAAATAGAAAGCGGAAAAGTGGAAACATGTGAAAGAAAAGTAGAAACCGAAAAAAGTAGTGTGAGTATGAAATGTATGAGTTGAAAAATAATTCTCACAAAAAAATAAAACAAGCAAACTCTTAAGGAGGTAAGTATTCACAATAGTAAGGGTTGCAGGCTAACTTTACTGGTCATAATTTACAATAGCCGGACGCTGCGGACGCTAGGAAGAAGTTGAACCAAGCTATGAAAGGCCTGGAACTCGCCAAATATAAGACCACAGTCATCCTGATGACACTCTAACTCACATGCCGCTAGAGGTTGGCACGCAAATAGGCGGCACGTCCCTAGTGACCCAAAAAGTAGTGAAATACCGAGGTATTCAAATTGACTGCAGGCTTACTTTCTGGGCCCAAAGCAGCAAAACTCAGGGAATGCTAAGTAGATTAACAGCATACATCGGGGGGCCAATACAGAGCAAAAGAAGGCTAACCATGGCGGCCACAAACTCAATTCTCCTGTGGGGGTGCGAAGTATGGTGAGATGAGCTAAACTGCAAAGGCAAACGTAAAGCACTGGAGGCTGTGCAACGAACAGGGGCACTCAGAGTTGCGTCAGCCTACCGCATTGTTTCTGGCGCTGCAGTCTTTGTGATCAGCGAAGAGATACCCATCGACCTCATGGCCCGGGACCGAATGGTGCCATAGGACTCCAAGAAGGAACACGTCATCAATAGCGTCGCAGAATGGAGAACCATTTTGCGGTGGCAAAGCCGATGGGACACTGAATCGAGTGGCAGATGGACCGTGAAACTCAATCCATCAATAGGCTAAGGGACTACGGAGAAGTGAATTATTTCTTAACTCAGTTCCTCTCGGACCACGGATACTTCCGGAGATACCTATACCGCATGGATAAGGTAAGCGATCCGAAAGGCATATACTGCGAAGCGCCGAGCGATGACACTGCATACACGTTTTTTAGTTGTAACAGATGGCACGCGGGAAGAGATGCTCTGAGGAAGCAGATTGGTGATATCCCACCGAGCAACATAATCGGTAAAATGCGCGATCGCGAAGATAGCTGGAGCACGGTAAAGAGATACATCGAGTACGCATTATGAAAAAAAAGATAGACCTCGGCACAGTGCAACAAAGCGAAGCATCACAGATAGACGCACAAGAAGACGAACCTACACCATGAAGGCTGGTTACAAATATGGTGGTCCTAGACGTGGGAGAATATCATTGGCCTTTTATAGATGCCATTCTGGGCGCTCCCGAAGTAACGCAAAAAGTAGTTCCGGTAAGTGTGTCTCCCCAGAAGGAGAAGAGGGATTGTTTTAGTGGCCAGACCACTCAACGCAGTAGACGACTGACGCCGTAAGTGCGAAGGCATTTTGAACCCAACCTCACCCACCAAAAAAAATATATATAGTCTATGCTGAACAGCTTTAAAGTTTTGCCACCAAGTCGCATTAAGGTATGCAGTTAAATATAAATATTTTATAATACAATTTTACTCCCTCCCCCTTGCAATACAAATTTTATTTTCCACAAATTTTAACTACTCCCCGCAATGTTTGCGGTATCACTCCAACTCTGCCGAAAAGCCTCAAGCTCCATGCCTGCCGCTATATTTCTCTGTTGCGAATATATGCGGAATTAAATTTTTCTTCTCTGGGTAATTGGCGCAGGAATATAAAGAAACGAAAAAACATACATACAAAAGCGGTGCATACACTCACATATGGTTGTGTAAGGGTATGAGAAAAGCTCAATTCGGAGAAACCGCAGTTTCCGCTTATTTTTGCATTTGAAAGGAAACAAGAAAAAAAAACTCCACATAAATTCAATTTAATCGCACAAAGAAAAAATATCAATAAAAAAGTAAAATAACGCAACGGAAAAAGGAAATGATATGTTAGTGAAATAAAGCGTGAATGAAGAAAAGAAAAGTGTTAGTTGTACAGAAGTCCGGGGGGATTTTGAGAAAAAAAAATTATATTTATGTTTTTTTTTTTTTTTGGAGAAACAAGGGTACGTTAGCGAAATGTTAACGCGCAAAAGGGTGGAAGAATTGGGCGAACAGTTGCAACTATGCATAGCTAAGCTGCGAAAGGAAGTTAACTGCTGTTTTTAGGTATCGCAAAATTTTACAATGCCAGTACATCGAAAATGTGTGCTGTCCGTATTAACTCTCTTTCGTAACTTTGTGCGATATATCGTTCAAAGTAATTCAAATACTTTCAACCTCATGTACAACATTTTTTTGGCAAAAGTTAAACACTGTTTTAGTGAACAATACTACATTATATTTTGTAAAACGTTTCGTTACCTAGGGAAATTCAAAATTTTTAAATTTTCATTTAATCTGAAGTGCGATCAACAAAATATTTTACTAATTTTTTTACGTGATCCAAAAAAAGGAATTTTAGGATAATTTTTTTTTTATTATTAAGAAATTGCAGTAAATGAAAGTTATCCACATAAAATAATATGAAGAGAGAATAAATGAATACAAAACAAGGCGGTTGATATTTTTCTTGCACTACTATGGAAAATATTAATGCTGGTCTAAATTGGAGCCAGCGTTAACAACTGAAATGACGTCATACACACGGAATTTCCAACTGGCAGCAATGAGCCCGGGACAGAAGCAATTGGCGCGTATTTTAGATTCTATGGAAAATGAAAATGGGAGTAAGAATTTTAGCCTGAGTAACCTGAGCACGTCAAATTTCAAGACAACATCAAATATATTCAAGGTAGGGCAAAATTAATCGGGTTTATAATTCTTGCAAATGGCGTCGTGCGTCAATCATATTTGACACTTTTGAACTGGACAGCTGGGGTATACAAACAGACAAGCAATGGAGCGCGCAGAGGTCAAAATAAAGGGTGTTGCATTATTATTTTTTATTTATTAATAATAAAATAAAAAGTTATTCAAAAACAAAATTCGATGATTAATTTTGCGCCACTTTGTATAAGTAAATTCGAGAATCAGCCAAACAAGAAAATGGTAATGGCAATGGTTTTGCGGGTTAGGCTAAGATCTTTATGCATTGCGGCCAGATTGATCAATTGTGCGCCCTTAAGCGCTTAATTTTAATTGTTTAGTATTACGAGCAATTGAATTAGCTCCTTAGGAGTGATCATTTGTAAGTCTTCATCATCTACCGCTCGTATCCACTGAGCCCAAGATTCAGTGTCTCCTGTAACCTATTGCTTTACAGTTGGTAATTAAGTGTTCCATTGGTTGGTCCAATAAATAGCCCTTCCGCCCCTTTTTTGGCAGAAAAGTCTGCTTTCTCGTTTCCTTCCTGTCCCTCATGTCCTGGTACTCAAATAAGGAGGCCTGATTGAAATTTCACTAGAAAATATGCACATTCTTTGGTTTATAGAGGGAAGTACCAAATTTTTTTTCCCATGACCGAAGTACACGCGGAGGTTTGTCTTTGCCTGTCGAGGGCGAACGCTATTAGAAATTCATTTTCTATCATTTGGTGTTCAATGACCGAAGATACAAACCTACGTACTTCCGAATGATAGTCACGCACCAACCCATACGGCTACGGCTATTTCATTATTATCAGCATAAATAAATAAAATAAAAGCATATCTAAAATCTTTTCTTCTCACATTTTATTATTGTCTAAATATTCTACAATACATTATTTTCAAAATAATTGTACACTCACTCACATATATAAAAACATATACCATCCATAATTGTATTCATCGTTCTGCCTCCTATTGTTCCCTCTACCACTTAAGTCCCCATATACCATATGCCGTCTTTCCCCCTCAATCGCACAAGCACCAGCAAATAACTCAATTTAGTGCGAAAATGCCATTCAACAGAGTCGGTCAAAGTAAGAAAAAAATCAGACGTGAAAAAAATAAACGACTAAAGGCAAAAAAAAGTGTAGTCAAACATTACAATTTTTAATGCATTTTACAATAATTTACGACTGAAATAAATTATCGTAATAATAAAAATTGTTGAACGGCAAAGAGAGTGTGAGAAGTACATGAAAGCAAAAAGTGAGGCTACAGAATGGAAGAAAAAAAGGTATGAAGGAAACTGAATTTTTTATACCCAGTGCACGGCATTGAAAGCAGTTTATTGCGGACTAAAAGTGGAAGCCGTTAAAAAAATAAAAAAATCCAAAATTGTGCATCATCTTTAGTGCTATTCGCGCAGGCAACACATCTGAAAGTCATATTGCATGCAAAGCTTAGCTGAAAATTTCAAGTATCACATGGGTGGGAGAGTCAATCTTTTCACGAAAATAAATTCGAAATTGCAGGATTACTGCATTTGACTCCTGGTTTTCGAATCATCTAGATTTAAGTAAATTTTTTACGTTTATTGTACGGTGAAATACAAGAAGGCGATTGGGGAATACTGGTCAAAAAGTCTTGCGGTATTTCCGCAAGCTTGTCTTTGCAAGCGCGTAGTTCTAGTTGTATTCGTCGCATCGGTTCACGCTAGAGCTTTTTGGAAAGCTCTTTTCACGTGCTAACACATGTTTGATTAATTGTTGTTTGCTTTTAGTCGTTCGTGAGTTATAGCGTCGCAAACATGGAGCAAAATAAAGAGAAAATACGGCATATTTTACAGTACTACTTCGATAAAGGCAAAAATGCATCTCATGCTGCCAATAAAATTTGTGCAGTTTATGGACCCGATACAGTTTCCATTTCCACCGCACAACGATGGTTTCAACGTTTTCGTTCTGGTGCAGAGGTGATGGAAGATGCGCCACGGTCCGGAAGGCCTGTCGTCGAAAATTACGATAAAACCGCTGAATTGATCGAAAGAGACCGGCATAGTAGCAGCCGTAGCATCGGCCAAGAGCTGGGCATGAGTCATCAAACCGTTATAAACCATTTGGAGAAGCTTGGATTCAAAAAGAAGCTCGATGTATGGGTGCCACACGACTTGACGCAAAAAACATTTTTGACCGTATGGATGCATGCGAATCGCTTCTGAATCGCAACAAAATCGACCCGTTTTTGAAGCGGATGGTGACTGGCGATGAAAAGTGGGTCACTTACGATAACGTGAAGAGCAAACGGTCGTGGTCGAAAAGCGGTGAAGCTGCCCAGACGGTGGCCAAGCCTGGATTGACGGCCAGGAAGGTTCTTCTGTGTGTTTGGAGGGATTGGCAGGGAATCATCGCTTATGAGCTGCTCCCCTATGGCCAAACGCTCAATTCGGACCTGTACTGCCAACAGCTGGACCGCTTGAATGCAGCACTCATGCAGAAGAGGCCATCTTTGATCAACAGGGGCCGAATTGCCTTCCATCAGGACAACGCCAGGCCACACACATCTTTGGTGACGCGCCAGAAGCTCCGGGAGCTCGGATGGGAGGTTCTTTTGCATCCACCGTATAGTCCGGATCTCGCACCAAGTGATTACCACCTACTTCTGTCCATGGCGAACGAGCTTGGTAGTCGGAAGTTATCCACAAGAGAGTCCTGTGAAAATTGGCTCTCCGAGTTTTTTGACATTAGGGAAGCGAGCTTCTATAAGAGGGGCATTATGAAGTTAGCATCTCGTTGGGAACTCGTCATTGAACAAAACGGCGCATATTTGACTTAAATCGCATTATTATAACCAATTTTATGAACAATTGAAAATTCAACCTTTATATATAATTGGCGCGTACACCCTTTTTGGGTGTTTGGCCGAGCTCCTCCTCCTATTTGTGGTGGGCGTCTTGATGTTTTTCCACAAATGGAGGGACCTACAGTTTCAAGCCGACTCCGAACGGCAGATATTTTTATGAGGAGCTTTTTCATGGCAGAAATACACTCGGAGGTTTGCCATTGCCTGCCGAGGGGCGACCGCTTTTTGTTAATTTTGATCTTTCGCCGAGATTCGAACCGACGTTCTCTCTCTGAATTCCGAATGGTAGTCACGCACCAACCCATTCGACTACGGCGGCCGCATACAAGTGAAATTCAAGGTGGCGCGAAATTAATCATCCAATCATACCTCAGAAAGTGCGGCTGCTATTTTCATTTGATTTTATAGATACTTTACGCCAGCAAAAGATTTTTAGGGGAAAGGATATTAAAGAACTAATAGAAACGGTGGGTTCATAACATCATCTAATCACAACAGTTTATTTTCTATTATTGTTCTCATGGACGAGAATATACCTTTAGCAGAACTCTTTGATGTGTTAAAATAAAATCCGAGCTCCCCTTTATATTGCACGCCCACCTTTGAGTAATACGTATATCCAAAGTTATAAGTCGAAATTTATATTATTATTAAGTAAAAATGTCCATAATTAATGGTACCTGGGGTATAAAAGCGATCATATGGGGCTGTCGAAAAATAAAGGGAGTTTGGGCAAAAAGTTGTGCATACAAAGAGAACAGAAGCGAGGCATAAAAATATGAGCAGTGAAGTAAAGTGTGAGATGGCGCTAAGCGGCAGTTCAACGCCAACGGTGGAAGGTGAGTAGGTTTGTGGCAGCAAAAAAGTCAGAATCCAAGCAATTTAGTGTGGGTGCTGAGTGGCAATAGAGCATGGACATATGTGTGTGCGAGTGCATGTGCGAATGTATGTACTTATCCATATAGACAAGTATGTATAGGTGAGTCTGCTGTTTAAGTGTGTGTTTTTTGAAAAAAGTTGCATGTTACGCAGTTAAAAGGAATTTATGAACACATTTGCTGACACATATGAGGAAGTGCACTGTATGCATATGTGTATGTAAATAAATGACTTGCCTGCCGCAGGCCAGTTCAGCACGTACGCCGCTGAAAGGGTTAAAGCCATGCTGTCGATTATTTATGCGCGCGTGAAAGTAAAAATATTCACATATCTATCTGCATATGGTATATGTCGGGTGTTTTTTTAAGAGCTTCATAACTTAAGATAATAAAAAAGTAATAGAAATATTGTTGTAAGGATTTTTTTTATTATAATCTGGTAGATCATTTAATGACATTTATTTTTTGTATATGATATCCGCCTAGATATGTCTGTCGCTGCTACGAGTTACACGGTCCGTCCGATCAGTGCAATTTTTGACTACTTGTGGCAATAAATCTGAATAATAAACCTAAGTGAGCTCAGTCAGTAAAAGCCCGACGCAAACGATGGTCATCATATTTTATGGGCACTTAAACTAAGATTATTACGCAAAATTTCCCATGTAGTCCAAGGACAAAGGCCATCAAATTGAGAACGACGACGAATCGACATTTCGGCATCTTCTGCAACACTTTTCTCTATGAACTTCACGAACCGATTTATTTATTTTTTTTTTCTCAAAGTAAATTTCCGCAATTTAGAAGTGTTATTTTTACGTTAAATAATTCATGATGACTTGGCAAACTTTACTGAACGGAAATATCAACACAATTTGTCATCAGCTGTCGAGCCGCGATAATTTTCATACAGCTAAAAAACACCCGTTACATGTGTCTACATGTATCCTCAGCGTTGGTCTGCGCTATGTAGGGTGTAAAATTATTGATAAATCTTCTATAAATGGCTAAATTATGGTAATATTATCAAGCCTTACACACACACACATCCATACATACACATGCACTTACAGAATCGTGCCAGTACTTTTAGTATCAGCCGGAAATTTGTGAAAAGGTGAGAATGGTAAATTATTAATACACATCCATACATGCACATGTGTGCGTGTACTTACTTTGCAAAAAATATATAAATTATATCTATATGGATTGTTATAATAAATATTTTTTGTATAAAGCCATATGCACATTTTTATTGATGTTATTTCAGCAGAGAAGTCATTTTGTACGGAATTCCGGTCCATCCGGATGTCTATCACTATGGTACCGGGTGAAATGTATAAGTAGAGGAGAGCGCCAGTAAAGGATCTGCGACAGCATTCGTGGAATCGAGACCATTTTCAGAAATGTAGGAGAAGACAAAGGGAGCTAGTAATAGCAAGCACACTAACTAGCCTGGGTATATCCACAATAGCTTCGCATTTCCTTTCACCATCACCCGTAGGATAAAGATCTCAAAACCGAGCACACTATCCATTTCTCATAGGTATTTTAAAGGCGCACTGGTCCAATGATCATATAGCTGCTTAATTTACTTCCTGCTGATCATTTACCTAGCTAATCTGAGAGGGCTTATGAAATGGTAAATGTAAAGCGTAAATTGCGTGCAAACTACATACATTCACCAATGCCACAACGCGCCGCATCACCAATCACTTCACATAAAAGCAGCATAAACCACATTTTTGGGCATCCGAATTAGATGGCCGCTACTGCATAGGAAAGTGCGACCAAAGCTTTAAAAAGAATAATACAAATTTCAGAGAATTAGTTAGCTGTCAGTTCTAAGTTTCTTATTCTTCAGGAGTGCTGTATTTTTGAATTCCGCTACAACTTTTTTTCCAACTAAATATGTTCTCAGGTATGCCTGAATGTTTATGCAAACAAAAGTATCTGGGTAAATTAGTTTCGAGACTTACATATATTTCGACCTTGAAATTTTTAGCCACAATTCGAAAAAACGCATTTTATTAAATAGTGATCTTAATGTAAAGGTTGCTTTAAGAAAATCCGCACTTAAGTAGGTAGGTGAACTGGTTGAAGTGCACCTGGCACTCCTCAAGTAGCACTAAAGCGCCGTTTTGATGCCATTATGAGACCTCCAACAGGTAGATAGCTACAGCCAACCAGAGAGGAGAAGATTGATTGAATTTAGATTGGCGCACTGCCCCAGGCTGTCGAAGAAAGGAGCTCCCAGCGAGCTTAGTCTTCTAACTGCCAAACCCGGACATTTACAGAGAAAATGCTCTACAAAATCCTTCTCTGAAAGGTCCCCACAGCTTCTGCAATGAGGGTTAAATGGTAACCCTAGCTTTTCCGCGTGTGTGCCGATCATCCAGTGACCGGTAGACACAGCTACGAGTTTGGAAATTGAATAGCGAGGAGTCCAAAGAACTTTCTGAGTCCTTTGTATATCGTAATGGGGCCAAAGAATTTTCGAAATAGCACATGAAGAAATGCAGCTCCATCTTTGCTGCGCTTTCCTGAGAAATAATTTGTGCACACTTAATAAAATAAAAATTTTTACGATTAGGAAATTAAGACAGAGGTTCAAACTCAGCCCAAGAGTATCGACTCGTCAGCGGTCCCAACAACTTAATATTTAACGTGAAAACCGCATGCGAATTTTGCACAAAGGCCTCGAATTATTCGCTTATAAACTCCAAATAACACAGATATTGAAGGCGCACGACCATCCACTCTGTTATCGCTTCCCAAATTGGGTTTCAAAGCAGTTTAAAACTGATATCGATTTTGCTTAGAAAATATCTATCAGCGCAGTCTCCCCTCGGCTGCTGTGTCAACAAGTGAGGATTGGAAAACCCGAACGAGATCGTCGAGAAGCCGATGTATTAGCTCAGTGTTTAGTTTGGAGGCATCATTAGTTCAACTTTCTTTCAAAATAATGTTGAAAATGTTATATCGGTCATAGGCGAGTGCGATGTTAAGCGAACAATCCATCAACGACTCAGGCATTTGAAGCGAATACCGAGCCAGCCATTTGTGAGATGGAGCCAGGAACCTTTACAAAGGTCATGGAAAACTGTGTCAACAGGATACGGTGGAGCCAGTCGGGGCCACAAGAATAAAACGGGATATCGTATATCAAGGGAATGTTTGCACCTTCGAATACAACAATAACACAACGAAATATGTACTCTTGTTAAATTTTAATTTTTACTTTTATTTTAATTTTTTTAATATCAAAAAATAAACCACTATGTGGAATCCATGCTGATTTTCTTAAGATCTTCTCAAAGTATATATGATTTTTTTCAACTTTCAAGTTTTTTTCATAGATGAGTGTGAAGATGTTCTTAAATTAAGCAGTTTGTCAAACTTCTGGCAGATCGCCAGTCAAAAGGAAGGCAAGGTAGAAAAGTGATGAAGTTGTGATGGATGCTATTATTCCGCCTGCTGAACGCATAGGATTTCTATCCGGCCAGGGACTGCCACTGTAGCAACATTCCCTCAGTGATGGTCGCCTCTGCTCTCAAATACTCGGAAAATAGTGAAAAGAAGAAGGCGACTGAAAGACATATGCAGTCAGGATAGTCAGTGCGGCTGCCACAACAATATTTTATCTAATGTGCCTTCTGGTGTTTGAAAACTGGAAAAAAAAGAATTAAAAATAAATTTTAAAGGAGGAGGTAAATGGAATCGCAATGGAGTAGGCCAAGTTACATTTACACAAACTTGAAAAATTACGAAGCATTTATCAAATTCATGAAAGATATGTTCAATTTCGATTGTACATCAGATGTTAATAAGTCAACAACACTGAGAGGCAACACCATCGATTTGCCTTTTTCAAGACTCTTTACACTCGAAACACACCTTTCATTTCCTACTTTTCCTACCGTCGTCCTATTCCCAACAGAGAAATGGTTCGTTACCATGCACACAGGAAGAAGGCATGTGAAAATACAAATATGTGAATTTATATACATATGCGCATATATATACAAGTAGGAGAGAGCCAGATGTCGAACGTTGCCGAACGCGGAGACCGATTGTGCTCTTTGTCGTTCGTTCCGCGCTTCCACTTGCAGTTCAAGCAAGGTAACGACCATGAGCAAGATAACGACGAATGAGCAAGATAACGACGATTGAGCAAGATAACGACACATTTTTTGGTGCGTGCAGCCGGCTAAATCGAATTATAAGACGTTATCACGTCAAAATTAAAAAAATACTCTGGAAAGTGCTAATAGTATTGAAAAGTATTTGAATGAGAGCTACAGATTAAAAAACTGAGGTAGTTTACATAAAGAATCAATTCATAATTTAATAGCGTATAGCCCCACAATAATTTGAAGAATTAATTAATTTAACTTTAAATTTAAACCAAAGCAAAATTTAATATAAGTAGGCTACTAAAATAAGAACTGATCTTCATTTATTTTACAGTCAAAAATGGCAAAAAAATGCTATTATTAATATTGTTATTATTATTTGCTAGAGCGTCGCCCGGGGAGCAAAGTGCCGAACAAATTTAATAGTCCACTGAAAAATTGGGTCAGTTTTCACTTTCTCCGCAAAAATGTTTTTTTTTTGCTATAGAAATAATTTTGCTTAACTAAATTATTATTTTCATATTATATTAATTTATTATTATGCACACACTTCAGTTTTTTACTTTTATTTTTTTCGCAAAAAAACTTGCCATTTCAAACAATGAAAGCTCTTTGTTTTTACAACCCGCAATTTTTTTTCCCCGAAACATTTTTTTAATGCAACAGCAATTTTATTGCATTTATTTATGTGTGTATGTGTAACGCACACAACAACAGTTATGTGCTAAGGAAAAATTAATTATTATTATTTTAATTAAAACAAGTAAAGAAAATACAAATTAAATTTGTGCAAAAAGTTAGATTGAGTAGTAGGCGGGGTAGGAAAATCAAAAGGGAGAAAAACAGAAAAAACACAAAAGCAATGCAAATACTTGTTTGCAGTGTAGTTTCCTGTGGCGCATAAATTAAAAAATAGCAGCAACACTAAAAAATATGAAACAGGAGTTTTTTCAATAGATTTGTATGGAAATTTAATAAAATTTAAAAGGCTGACTTAACAGCCTAGCAACAAAGTAGGTGTAGCGAAAATTAACGGCTATTACAAATAATTCACAAAAGGTGCATTTAATTAATAGAATTTTAATTTATTAAATTTTTTTTTAAGTTTTTTGTTGTTTTATTATTATCATTATTATTATTTTTTTTGTTCATTTTCGTTTTGATTTTGATAGTACCAGTGATTTTGTATTTGTTTACTTGTTGTATAGATGATTGTTGGATTTGTTGGTTGAAAAAAAATGTGACAAAGGCGTTGCTCTGCTAATGTTTCAAATTCGGCTAAATTTGGTGCTGACATATTTTTATCTTCTTAATGTCTTTTTTACGAAAATAATGCGAAAAATTTTAATAGCAGTTTTTAAGGTGATTTAGTGTTTTAATAATTTTTTACAAAATTAACTATTTTATTCTTTCACATTATTTTTTATTTATTGCTAAATTTTATAAATTTTTTATAAAAATTTAAAAAATCAAAATAAATGATTAAAATGCCAAGAAAAAATTTATCTTTTTTTAGGAAAATAAAAAGCCGAATCAATGAATAAATGGGAAGAAATAGAAATTTATTTAAAAAATTTATTTTTAAATATTTTTTTTTTCCAGTTTTCAAACACCAGAAGGCACATTAAATAAAATATTGCTTTTAAAATGAAATATGCAACCCCATAATAATAATTCAGTATCTGTCGCAAACTATTTACGTTTAGTTGCCGCTTGCGAAAATTTAAAAATACATCAAAAATACTGAAATCAAGGAGGTGTTTAAGGAAAAATTTAAAAATAATTACAAATATAAGAAAACGCAAATGAAAAAGAAACTGGAAATTAAATCACAGCGTCAACAAATTTTAAAATAAATATAAAAAAAAATTGAATGAATTATGCGAAATTTTTTTTTTTTAATATTCAGCCATAATTTACTTGAATTAAATTTTGTTTGTTAAAGACAACTTTGGAGATCACAATTTATGTACTCTTAGTACCTTAAAAATAATTGAAAAAAAAATTATTATTATCTATTTAAACTTACAAACCGTGCTGGAGGCAATTAATCACTTCTTTGAATCACTTGCCATGGAACGACCCAAAATTTGCATCTAAAATCGGGTACATAAATATTATATATTAAAATTTGAATATTTTACAGAGTCGATATGCTGCCTTTCAATTAATAAGGTGTTTTTTTCTTACCACGCAATAATTGTTAGTGCTGCCCTTGCCACAACGAGCGGCCTCAGTTTTGGACGGTTTCAATCGGCAATTGAATCCGGGCACACCAAAACTCGCCCAAAACTAAGGCCTCACATGCGCTAGATCTTAAGTACATACAAATGAATTTATTTATTTACTTTTTATTCTCTTTTTTCGGTTTAACTTAATTTATATTAGTTTTGGTTTTACTTAACTGAACGTTTCTTTAAAACACAACACAGCACACTTCACCTGTCCCATAAGTATATTAGCATAAACTAAATATGTATTTATATAAATTTAGCAACCTGATTGTTAAGGAAAATAGAAGCAAGAATTAAAAAATAAAACTTTTAGGGAATGAAATATGAGCAAAAATTTAAAAATTAAAAAAATTTAACTTAAACATTGAACATTCAAGACTCTCAGAAATATGTCGCAAATTTCTACAGCCTAGATATCTCAAGATTCAAACCCGATGAAAACGGGACCTTAAAATATATTTTGTTTAAGGTTTAGAAACATTTGGGGTCCATAAATGTTGACAATTGAAAAAAAAAAAAACAAAATGGTTTTAAATTGTAATGTCTTCAAGGATTAGAAAATTTTAAGTGGTTAGGTTAGGTTAGATTGTGGTGGCAGTCGGTCCGTATAACCAACTCACTTAGATCTCACAGGTCCATTGTGATACCACTGTGCGACACGGGAACCTTGTTTATTTACTTTCGTGAAACCATTTTGAGGCTCTTATGAAGCGCAGGATTGGTCTAATCCCCGCACCAGATAGTTCTGTAAGAGAATTTAAAAAGTGTTTACCTAGACAACCTGCTCTGATTTTAGCTAAGGCTGGACAATTGCAAAGGAAGTGCTCCACTGTTTCTTCCTCCTCCTCATCTCTACAGCTTCTAAATTGCTTAAAGGAGAATACTCCTAGTCTCACGGAATGCCATCTAAATAACCTGTGGCCGGTGACACGAGCCACGACCTTCGAGATATCTTCTCTTGAGAGGCTAAGCCATTTCTTTGCCCTTTTCTTGTTTATTTGCGGTCATAGTAGCCTGGCTGTTACGCATGTATCTTCTTCTTCCCATGAGCTATTTGCCTCTTGGGTAATGTTGCTTTTTATTATTAATTCACTCGTGGCCAAAGGTACTCCAATGGTACTTTTATCACGGAACAGTTAAAGAGCAGTACCTTTTCTGGCTAGCACATCAGCTTTACAGTTTCCCTCAATATCTCTGTGTCCCGGAACCCAAATAAGGCTGACCTTGAATACGACGCTAATATCATTTAGGGCTGCTCTGCATTCCTGTGCAACCTTTGATCTTAGTAAAGCCGCATTCACCTCTGCCCGATAGACGCTGCGGTAGTCTGGTAGTCGAATGGATAGTTCCAGTACTAATTCTTTCGAAAATACTCCCTAGCCAACTTTATCGTCTAACTTGAAACCATCTGTATAAAAGTTTAATTCCCCCCTTCTCCATGGCCTTGGTGTTTGCCACTCCCTTCTTGACGGTATACTCGTCTTGAAGAGCTTGTCGAAGGTAAGTCTAGGAGCTGAATAGTCTATTTTTTGTTTGTGACTGTTCAGAGTATGCAAAATACAGGCGTGGCCAAACCGCCGTTCTTTTCATAGCGCCATACTTTTGAGTCTCGTTTTTTCCTACGAGATTTAGTGCAGGTAATTTGATTAGCACTTCTAGCGCTTTGTTTGGGGTAGTCCTTATCTAATATGAGTCCTAAGTACTTAACATTCTCTCTCAAAGGAATCTGCACACCCTTGAAAACCAGCGGGGAGATTATAGGAAGCCTATGTTTCCTAGAGAAGAGAATTATTTTAGTCCAGCTTCTAAGCGTATTTTTTTTATTAAAAACTAAAAACTAAAAATCTTTCATTTCTTAAGACTATAAAGCAAAGAAAATCCAATTGAACTCTTCCTTTTTAATTTCAATTTTAAATTATTTAATTTTTTTACATTTAAAAATACTTTTTTTTTAATTTGAAGGACTTTAGATTCCTTAAACTATTGTATTAGGAAGTTTCTGCATTCAAAAGCATACACAGACGTATATAAGAAATAACAAAAATAATAATAACATTATTTTATTTAAAATATTGAAAACTTTAAAATCACTAAAAATATCAAAAACTCATAAACTAAATATTTGTGAATCCAAAAATTGGGAAAAAATCGAGAGATATTTTTTTCAAATTTTTAGAACCTTAAACTTGCTGAGCAATAATATTCAGAAAAATCGAAATATAATATATAACTCGCGCTTACACCCTTTTTAGGTGTTTGGCTGAACTCCTCCTCCTATTTGTGGTGTACGCCTTGCTATTTTCTCCAAAAGGAGGCACCAACAGTTTTATGCCACTTCCTAACGGCAGACGGTTTTTTATAAGGCGATTTCCATGGCAGAAATATACTCGGAGGGTTACCACAGCCTTTCAAAATACGATTGCTATTAGAAAGAACTTTTCCTATCATATTCCAGATATTTGAACCTGCATACTTTCGAATGATAGTTTCATTCGGCTACGGCAGCCGCCTTCGTGCGATCGAAACAAAAAATTTAATTACTAAAGTTTAGAATATTGACAAAAAAAGAAAAATCATGTTTATCCTAAAACTATAAATTCAAGTAAAAATTTAAAAGATGTTAAAAAATTACAGCCTCATGAATATTTTGAAATTCAATAGATATTGAATACTATATATCATACCTTATTTTTTACTTTTTTTCACTCTTTACGCACCCGCCTTATTATTGGACAATGGAAGCGCTTAATTCTGGACTTACCTGAAAAAAAGAAGATGCATTTTTATTAGCTATTTTTACAATTTATTAAAATAAAGCTTATAATTAAAGCTTCGTTAGCAAGAGCAGGTTAACATTTAAGAAAAAAATGTTTTTCTTTGATAAAATAATCTCAGTAGGCGAAAGTCAGTACCATTGAAACTCTTAAGAAATCAGACCTAAATGTGACACTATTCACTTTATGATAATTAAGTCATGCATGGGCAGGCTGGCCTCTTGCTGTGAAGACATAAATGTGACGTACGAAACTTCAAAAAATTTAAAATAAAATATTGAGTTGAAAAAGAGGAATTTTTTTAGCCATTACCAACTAATCTGTATTCTTTTAGAGCTTGCTTATACCATTCGGAAGTGCATAGCTTCGAATCTTCGTGCATGAAACACCAAATGGTAGAAAAGATTTTTCTAATAGCAAACTTCCGAGGGCAATTGCAAACTTCCGAGTGCATTTCTGCTATGAAAAGCTCCTCACAAAAAATTCATGTGCCTTTCAGAGTCGGCTTAAAGCTATAGGTTTCTCATAAACCAAATTTTTTTTTATAAGAAGTCAGTGTGAATACAGATACGAGCAAAACCGAACGCTTTACCAAACTCTATTCCGAACATAAAATATCAAAAGTTGCTACCTGACAGCGATCGCCTCTCGGTGGCAATGGCAGATGTATATCTCTTGAGCAATCCCCCGCTAGAATCCGATAGGTCGATATAATGAGTCTTAATAAATATGTAAAATTACAACTAATAAAGATTCAATAGCAATGCGTGAAAAGTGGCTTGATTTCAACTAATTATTGTCTTAGCCTGAGAGGTCACTTTTCGGTAAGTAAAAGCCCACGCCAGTAGTAGAAAGTAAAAAATAGTAATAATAGTGAATATAAGCTAAGGTTTTAACTTTTTTGTACTACTGATATATATCCTTAATCCTCCAGTACTAGTGCTTTACCTCAACTAGCTACTTTTTCCACAAAGAATCCACATTTCGCTAGGTGCAGTTCTTTTTCTCATCTATTACAATGCATGAACCTTTAATGTCAACCCCAATGGTTTGATTGGTTTTATTTTTTTAATTTTTATTTATTTTTTTATTATTATTGTTGCGAAATGCTTGCGAGCCCTTGAAAATAATAAAAGTCTGTGTATTTTTTTGCACCTGAAGGAATCTGCTTTTGATTGCGCGGTTAGGATAATTTAAAAGAAATTGCTATGATATTAAAATTGTTGCTGACAAAGCGCCATGTAATTACAACTTTTAATAGTTAGCAGAGTACATCAATAAATGCTAATATTAGGTAGGGTTGTAATAAGAACTTGTTAGTGGTAAAGAAATGCAAGTGTTGAAGGGTGGAATTGAAATTTGAGTAAAATGTTCAGGGTCAATAGTCAGTTAATATGTTTGAGAATAAAGTTGGAAAATTGATTCTAGGTATACATTAAAGCAAAGAATAAATAGAATGCCAGAAAAGTGTGATTTATGGAAAAAATACCAGCAGAATGCCGTGAATGAAGAGTGACACACCAAGGAAGAACAATTCTTATAGGCTGTTCGGTTGAAATTGTGCTTCACACGTGAAGAGCTTTGTGCAATTTTTAATACTATCAGTGGCCTTGCGTATAAAACTCGAGCCCAAGAGAAGATCCCATGATATTTTGGTATAGCCTTTATGAGTTCAAAGGCTTTGTTTGTGTCAAAAATTGAACTGCAATCTTTATTGCCATTAGTTCAGGCATGCATTTCGGCTAGAGTTTCCATCGTGACGGATTCAAGTGCTACTAAAAGCCTAAGTGTCTCTTACTTTAGTCAAATAGTTTGAGGATCTATCGTTGGGTCATTAAAAACCAAACTGGCTGACAAAATAGCTTTTATTTTATTTTTTTATAGCAACAAAGTTCTTCTAGATGGATTTTGCCGAAATAAAATGGGCTTGGGGTAGAGCTCTCGACTTTGTTCGCACATTTTCGAACAGACCAGGCACAGCTAATCGATGCTCATTACTCGAAAATTATCAAGCGTCAACTCAAATAGAATAAATTTCACATTTTTTGTTTAGCTACATAAATTTTTTAGAAGCTCAAAAATTTCTAAAAAACATTTCAGCAATGAACGAGTTTCGAGCGAGTATCGAACCACTTGAGCGCACTCCTCGATACCCGGGTGTCTGTAGCTCTTGTTTGGAGTGAATGTTTAATAATACAATTTAATAGTACTTCAGCCATCATTTTTCAATTACCATGAATTCTCAGACGTTTGATGGACATATT
Organism: Anastrepha ludens; assembly: GCF_028408465.1. Lineage (NCBI taxonomy): Eukaryota > Metazoa > Arthropoda > Insecta > Diptera > Tephritidae > Anastrepha > Anastrepha ludens. Next base: position 110,445,373 of record NC_071500.1, on the reverse strand, counting down.
CGAAATTATCAAACAATTAGAATAGACAAACAGCAAGACCCCGCGCGCTAGTGAAACGTCAGATCAGCTGAGAGTAGATTTATTTGAGGTTTGACTTTCCACTGAGAACAACACTCCAATAATAATCAGTGGAGTCAATTTCTCGTCATGCCAATTCCTCATCAGCCTTTTGCCTACTTCGATGTGCAGAATTTCGGGTAACTGTTAGCGAAGAGGCGAATGGCATATATGACTGTCATGTGGGATAGAACGCTCATACATGGGATGAAAATAATCCACACTGAGCCCATAAGACAATGCAGCTACAAAAAGTGCGTGTATGGTATTAATTTTCGGCTACCAGCATCATGGGTTCGTAAACGGGTCGAAAACGACAACGATGGGCGCTTTGGTTGGGTAGTAACCAATTTCTCTTGATTCAAGTTTACCAATACTTATGCGGGTGACTAGTAATTCTAGCTGGTTAAAGCGAAAGCTGCCACTGACATCTTGCACCATCGACTTCTTGCAATAAAAAGAAAAAGAAAAAAATATAAAAACTAAACTGAAATGAAATATTGAAATAAAATAAACTGAAGGTATTCACCTTGAAAAATTTTGTACCAAAATTTTCAACATTGAATAAATCTGAAAACTATTAATTGTTTTCAAAACTTTTTCAGTTTACTTCTTATTACACTCAAGTCTACAAATAAATCCACTTTTAGTATAATTGACTACAATGAGCATTTTTTATTTGTGTCCCTGGTCAAGGAGTTGCCCAGCAATCCTTAAAACGCCTTCCTCCGAATTCAGTATCAAGAAAATGTCGCAGCCAAACTTCATCGTTTCAGAGCACGTGATCGATATGTCAACAATATGCAACTCTCTTGAAAAACTTTTCCTGCTAGCTTCTTATTTAATGGTTTACCAACTTGTTGGCCATTTTAATTATAAACTTGTAGCCGGAAATTGTACACAAATAACTCAAAATAAACCGCGTCGAAGGGTAAATTATGAATTGCGGTCTCCAACCAACCAAGGCGCAGCAGGGCTGGTCGGCTGATAAGCAAGAAAAGTGGTCAAGAAAATGCAGTAGACGGAAATTGGGGGCAACATGAGAAAAGGGAGAAAGAAAAGGCGCGTGAGTGAAGGAGGAATATAAGCATAGGAAAAATACCAGCAGCAAGAAAGGGTGAAGTAAATGAAAAATTTCAGTTGCTAGTATTTTATTGAGTTGCCAACAAAACAAAGACGCGGCAGAAATGAAGTTATTGCAACAGTGAAAACCAAAAAAAGGTAAGACATGGAAGCCACCACTTTGTTGTGGAGTGGCGACGACATTGGTGTTGAGTGATGAAAGCCAAGCGGGTGACTTTGACCAAGTCCTTCTTAGTCCACGATGTCGTGTTGATAGGGGCATAAAGCTTGTGGTTGCATGGTCACCGGCAACTTTGTAGCTAGAACTAAGTTGCATGCGCCCATTTTTTTATATTTTACATACTTACTGCTTTTTGCACTCTTTCCACTCACACTCCCTCTGGCGCCAACTAAGACTACATAGTTGACAGCATAAAACGGCGAATGACAAGCGATGTCGTCACTAACGGTTTGCCAGGGGCTGGTTGGTTGGCTTCGTAAATGAAAAGGTTTGCATTGGTACAGCAGGACAAGGTGCGTTAGGCGTACGGCAGTGTGTGTGTGTGTATGGATATGTATATGCGTGTCCTATTGGTATCCTGTGGGCAACCAACTTGTGTAGAATTTTCAAGTGCAAGGTGCCACCCCACCCCTAAGAAGCTGGTGGGACTGTCCCTCACCTTGATGGCAGATGGAAAAGTTTTGCCAGTATGCGGATGTATGTATATATGTAAGTATGTATGTACTTATGCAATAGTGGCCCTAGAATGGCGGACGGCGCAAACATCGGAAAATTGTTGCGCTTGATGTTGTTAATAAGTTTGAAGTCATCAAGGAAATTAAAAATTATTAATAAGGGATACTATTACCGACTACCTACAAAACGCAAAGAAAAAAACAAGTAAAGAAAGAAGGAAAAAAGTAAAACAGCAAGTGCTGGGCGAAATGTTGGTAATGAAGTTGCTGGCAGTTAAGTAACGCTGACTGCAGCGGACAGCCATAAAAGCAACAAATACCAGCATAATAATCGTCTTTCTATGCAAGTACTTGACGCAAAATGTTAGTAAAGTTTCAAACGCCTCCCCCTCTCCGCCTGTCCCTATGGTATTATTACTGCTTTTCTGCCTCGTTGGCAGTTTTTAGTTTTTGAGCAGTGGAACTATTTGCAAAGTTCTGATGGAATGCGCGGAAATGAAGAAAAATCAAAGTCATAAAGTGCTAAACGAAGCAGTGTAACTGCATGACAAACAGGAGTGAGCGGAAGGGAGGCGCTCAAGTGGTGGAAAATAGGAAAAATGAGCTGCAAACTATGTTCCTATAATGACAGGAAGTGAAAAAGTTATAGACGTAAAATTGCGTGGAAAAGTGCGACTGACATTTATCCCAGTGAGCTAAATGAGAAGTTGATAGGAGATGCGAATGCGGCGAATATCTTTTGATCGTTTTTGTTTTACAAAGTTTGAGTAGCTGTTAGCGAGGATCAGCCGGACGCAAAAGCTTAGTTAAGCTCACGATTGGGTGGCACGATGGGTGTGACAAATATACATTTATATAAATGTTCCTAGGTGGAACAAAGGACCTCAGGTTTTGTTAAGCAGAGCTTTAAGATGGGTAGGTGATTGGCCTTTGCAACCGAGCGTAGTGCCGGGCCTGTCGACGAATAACATATCCAAAACGTTAGAATATATATAAAGTTAGAGTATCAAACTTCTTTTAAATTATTGATAGTAAAAGTACCCAAAGTCGCTTATTCAAGGTGGCGCAGAATTAATCATCCAATTTTTTTTTTTAATAATTAACTTCTTACTAAATGAAAAAAAAAAATATATATATATATATATATGATTTTGGGTAACGCGCTCAACTGCTTATCTGTTTGATTACTGCAGCTCTCTAGCTCACAAGTGTGAAATATGTTTGACAAACGACACCACTTGCAATCATTATGTATCTTCCAATAGAGTGAATAATTATCACATTTCATTAAGTGGTTCACCGGTTTGTTTTTCTGATAATTAAAATGTTATGACTTGTTCTTATGATTTTCGTTCGTGAGCTTGAAAGTAATTATTTGAGACTGCAAAATTCTCTAAGTAACCTAAACAGCCAACATAAACAAAATCCACTGCAAAAATGAATGCGTTCCCTACCTCAGACTACCATTGAACTCTTCTCTTTAAACAACAAAAAAAAGTTATAGTTTCAAATTAGGATAAATTTTTTGAAATTTGGACTATTCCAAAAATTCTTGAGCCATTTACACATTGATTACTGATTGATTGATTTACTGCAAGCCTAAAATATTTTTTTTTCTAAATTACCCTAAAAACCCTACTCCCTGAGTTGAGAATTTCTGCAAAGGCAAGTTGTTGCTTATGAAACATTAAACAGAAGTCCAACGATGGGGCCGTCCAGAGAATGTGAGAACTAATTTGTGACTTCGACAGGCAATGGCAAACCTTCGGCTGTATTTCTGCCATGTAGAAGCTACTCATAAAATAAAAACGCCGTTTGAGGGCACAGAAAATGCTAGGTCCTGCCATTTTGTGGGGAAACATCAAGACGCGTATCAAATATTAACGGAGGAGTTCGGTCAAACGACCAACAAAGTATATATAAAGAGTTTTTCAATTGGCGCGGGTCGATTTTGGCGCCCTGTGGCATCCATTTTGTTTTGGTGACATCTGTCAAATCTTTTGTTTATTATTCAGTTGTTTATGTCAAATCATCATGGCAAGTTACACGATTGAACAGCAAGTTCAAATGATAAAACTTTATTATCAAAATGAGTGTTCATTAACGCAAACGTTGCGCGCATTGCACCCATTTTTCGGTAGGGGTGGTGGCCCTTCCAATTTCTTATGGCCCATATTGAACCATATGGACCTAGACGACATGTGGTTCCAGCAGGACGACGCTACGTGCCACACAGTAAACGCCCTTTTATTCCATTTCAACACCTACCCGCTCTTATTGAAAAACACTTTATATGTTCATATATATATCTTTCCTCAACTTCTCTCATGAGCATATGGCGCCAAACAAAGGATATGCCCAGGGCCGTAGAGAGCATATCCTGGCCCCGGGGAAAATTGCAAATGCGGGCCCTTTCCAATTATGTCTAATTCATATAAATAGGTATAATTATTAAACAGTGTGAATTTAACATAATAAAACAATATAAAAGTTTCCTAATGAAATCAATGTCAAGATAACGATTGATTTAAAAAACTTGAATGCATATCCGAAGAAAAACGCAATTTAAAAAGGTTTAATTTTTTTTTTTGACTTAGCCTTACAAATTTTTCAAAATTACTGACATAATTTTTAGAACTTTGCCTTCTGTGCTTTAGCCGAGGCAAAAGCTTTTATAATTTGAGCAAAGTCAAGTTTTCTTGCTAACTCAGATTACAAAGGCAAAGTTGCTAATCCTGAAACTCGAGGTTGACTCGAACAAGAACGATGATAGTTTTTAATTCTTGATAAAACGCTAAACGATCTTTTGGCGCTGGGTACTGATCCTGGTAAGAACTTTCGAAAAGCGATGCAGATGGTTGGAAACAGAGTACCCAAATTTTTGCTGTTATGGCATTGAGCAAGTCGAATGGAGGCATGCAACACTCCGAATCTTCAGGATACTTTTCAGCGAAACCAAGTGCTGCAGCCTGAAGGTCTTTGTTTTCGATTTAGGAAGCAACCACAAAAATGAAAATATTTCGTTGATGTTTTTTATTGAAGTGAACAGATCTTCTATTCCACCGATGATTGAGTCCATTATGACAATGGCAATGTTGAAGAGGTATCTGGCAAACCTTCAGCTACTGTTCGACATTCCTCAAAGATTGAACCCCTTTGGCTGCGTAATGGCTGTAGATCTGCTATAAGGCTTTCAAGATTTTTTTACCTCGACGTCAATCGAAGCTTCCTTTTTTTTGTAGAATCAAACTAACGTAATTTACAGTTGTAAGAATTTTGAACCATGACATCAAGGCAAATTCAAATTTTCTTATGTATTTGGCGAGTCCATCGCCATTGCGTTTGATCAATTGAATTGATATCACCGATCGACTTGAAAAATTAAATCTTAAAAATAATTTGAAAATATATTATGGCAACGCGAAAACGTGTGTCACGGAGCTGTGGTAAAACTAGAATTTACAATTTTTTTTTTTCATAAAACTTTTCGAAATTACTCTCGAGTCCGGGCCCCTCTAAGAACTCCAGGCCAGGAGTAAAAATTGCCCGATCCCTCCCCTCTCGACGGGCTTGGGTAAGCGTACCAATAAGAAATCTGCTGAATTTTAGGAGCCTGGTGGATGAGTATGACAAAAAAATATCTCTGTTTTAAACTTGAAAAACTTACTTAACTCCCAGTCGAAGCTTAAAAATCTAGGGAGTCAAAACTTAAAAAAACTGGCGAATCTAAATTAGAAAAAACTCGCGAGGCGTAAATGTAAACTCTTTAAAAAGCGGAATGTCATTAAACAAAAGCCACAAAAAACTTCTCAGAACAGCCCTAATTTTCGAAATGTCAAGAGTAATAAAAAAATGTAGCAAATAAGATTTATTTCAAAGAATCGCATTTTTCACAAGCTTGCACTTGAAAAATCTAATGAGCTATTTGTTTGTTGTCTGCTATAAAAAGGGCAAACTAAGTTCAGCTGTTCTATTCGGCTCTCTACGTTTACTGGGTAATCACTAGCACCTGACTCAACTGCTCCGCCAACAGCGTATTACTTATACATACTTTAGCCCAAGCATACATATATGGCCACCATTAAAATTTCAATTGGTTTTTTTGCTCCTTAACTTTTCTCTTGTTGCTGTCGTCAGTTTTAAATAACGGAAGTATCAAAGGAAAATGCCAACGGTTGATACTGATTGCCAATGCCAATGTCGATATGTCGGTGTCAATGTTCGCTCGTTGCTTGTGGCTGTCTCGGTAGTCGTTATGAAACAGGAGAAAATCACAGAAAAAGGTATTTAAAAACCCGAGAAGGGGAGAAGTAGCTGGAAAAGAAATCACATAGCTGTATCGCCGCCTGTTTGTGGCAACATTTGATTGCACTGCCGTTAGTGAAAAGTCGAGCTGTACAGGTTTGATAGGTTTAATTTTACGCAGTCCAACTGTATTATTTAGAACTACGAAAGAGGAAGGGGGTGATTTTTGAAATAAGTATTTTTAGGGTATTATAATAAGTTCAAAGTATAAAAAAAACTGTCGCCTACGATATCTTTCAACAACTAAGAAGGCATTCATGCGAAGTGATCGCAATAATAATAAGTTGAGAGTTCACATGACAGATAACAGGGCAACGATGGTATATGTAGTATAGCCGCACAAGGACTGTCACCCCAGCCTCAGAAAAATTTTCCAATTATACCCCTAAGCTTATGCTGCTAGAAAATAACAATACGAGCTTTCTAAATTTAAGTCATCCACATCTCGACTCGTTAATTAAGACACAAAAGGCCAAGTGGGTTAATGATTGCGCTGATTTTTACCAATTTTTTCGCTGACGGTGTTGAGAGTTTTCTCCCATATAAAAAAATGTTGTGCATCCGTTAAATGAAGAAAATGCGTCAGCACAAAAGAGTTTTAAAATACCAATGAGATTTCTGACGCACTTGAACCACGCATTTTGCAAATTTTTATAAATTTTTTACAAAGCTGGAAACTATCAGGAGAAAATGCAAAAGACCGGGCCAAAAAAAACCAATTAAAATTTCATCGCGATTTTTGAGCAACTTCAAACTTGTGTCCTGTTGTATGCAAATTCAATCACACATTTTAGTAAAATTTATAATATTTTTTTTTTAATTTTCATGAAATTTCAAACTTGGATTTATATGGATGTTCTAGGAGAATAAACTATATTTTTCTAAAAAAATTATTAAAATTAAATGACGAACAGATAAGTTTTCATAACTTGCAAAGAGTTCTTGTACTGTAGTTATTTTACAGAGTGTATATATAGGGATTGTGTGTGACTACCATTCGGTAGTGTTCGGTTTTGAAACAGCAAAATGATAAGAAAGTTTTTTTTGTAGTGATCGCCCTCCCGCAGGTAAAGACAAGTCGCCGAGTATATTTCTGAAAAAGCTCAGCATAAAAAACTATTTGCTCTTCGGCAAACTGTTGGTGCATTATTGTGGGGCAAAAAATCAAGAAAAAGATCGATTAATTTCATTTTGAGTCGGCCTTTTGCGGAAAAACATCAAGACGCACACCACCAGGAAGAGGAGCTCGAAAAAACATTCATTGCTAATTATATAAATGTATATTAGGCTGAGTCAATTTGTATACTCAACGCCATTCTTAGCAAATTTGGATTCTACACAAAATTCGAAGGAAAATTGGCAATTAGAGCCTCGCTGGAACGCTAGTTTCAAGTCCTCAAATTTCAGAAGAAGCTGCATTTAATCAGTACCAATATGGAGATGAGCTAAGGCAATGAGGATAGAAAAGGAAATTTTCGGTAAAAAGTTAAAAAGGATCTACAACTAAAATAATGGTTAAGTTGTTAGTTGTAAACCAAAAACAATTATGATACAAAAAAATTGTAAATATTAGTTTAGAGAGAAATCAATTCATTATTTTTGCGCATAAGATTTAAAACTGTTTTATGGTCGATCTTTAGCTCCTAGATACTATGACTACTAACATTCTGGTCAACTTCGATTATTTGTGTGATTTTAAATTTAAGGGGTTAGGGGTAGTCAGAATTTTCAAATAATTTTATTTTTCCGTTTGCATTTTCTTAAAGTCCGATATCGTAAAAATATTATGTAAAAGTTTGGAGTAAATCAGACAAATACTTTTTGAGTTATTCAATAATTAACAAAGGGCACTCGGGCGCTCCGAAGCTTTCGCAAAACTTTAAATGCGTTTTTCTCAAAACTATGTTTTTTGAAATAGTGATCACTGCAACTTAAAAACCGCTTGGTAGATTTCAATAAAAATTATACTGCTTTTGAAAAACAAAAAAAACTCTTGCCTGATCGAAGGATTTTTTGACGTGATAAGGTCTTATAATTCGATTTAGCCGGCTGCACGCAATAAAAAATGTGTCGTTACCTTGCTCACTAGTGTTACCTTGCTCATTTGTCGTTACCTTGCTCATTTGTCGTTACCTTGCTCATTTGTCGTTACCTTGCTCATTGCATTGAATGAACTGCAAGCGAAAGCGCGAACGAACAAAGCAAACTAACAGCAACGTTCGACATCTTGCTCTCTCCTACTTAAGTGAGCGTATATATGTATGTATATGCGCATATGTACATATATAAATTCACGTATTTGTATTTGCATATGCCTTCTTATTGATTATTATTAATTTGATTTACTTGAAGAATTTAAAATAAAACCAAGTTTGTTAATAATACCTGTTGTTTTAATGTTATTATTATTAATTTTTTTATTATATATGAAGGAAAAAATGTATGGTATTGTAATATTTACCATATACCTTATAAGATATGTTGTATACTAATATATGTATATAAACATGCATATACATATACAATTTCGCGCAATTTTCAAAAAGAACAAATCTATATGTAAAGATGCATACAAATCATATGGACATATCAAATATACGAACCTATTCCGTACGCAAATGTAAGCTAATGTGCTTGAACTGCAAGCGAGAGCGCGGAACGAACGACAAAGAGCACAATCGGCCCCCGCGTTCGGCAACGATCGACATCTGGCTCTGCCCTACTTGAGTGAGCATATACATACATGTATAGTATGTATGTATATGCGCATATGTACTTACTTGTATTTGCATATGACTTCTTCAATTGTGCATGGTAATGAACCATTTCGATGATGTTGCCTCTTAGTGTTGTTGACTTATTAACGTCTGATGCACAATCGAAATTGAAGATATCTTTCATGAATTTGATAAATGTTTCGTCATTTTTCACGTTTGTGTAAATGTAACTTGACCTATTCCATTGCAATTCCATTTACCTCCTCCTCTATATCCATACAAAATATCTATCAAACAAATAAAATTAAAGATTTGTTTTGAAAATTGCAACCATTCCATCAATATTTTCTTATGACGTTGTCACGTTAAACTATCGTCAGTAAACCGACTTTACAGACAACCTCTTTTTTTAATTTCGGTTTTTTTTAAACAATTATTTGTCGGGTTTTTTTCGAAAATCTGAAAAATATTTCCTGAGGCCGCCATATTGTTAATTTTGAAAAAAAAGCTTGGATCAGGCACAAGATTATCTATTAATAAAACTAATTTCTCTTGTCCGATTGATTTTAGATGAATCTCCAAGGACACAAACTGCGATAACTTTTACAATTATTATTTTTTTTTTGGAAATTTTGCTAATGTCAAGTTGAAATATAACGTATTAATATAATATTTTCCTTTATGTAAATAAAGCAACTGACTAACAAAAAGAAATGATTGAAACTCATCATTTTTGGGGGCCTGTAACTACCCTTAATCCCTTAATAGGTTTTGGCATTTTTGCAAGTTTTAGTTTAATTTGCGCATAGAAAAATATTACTTGGAGTCATTTTTCTGTTATAATTAAAAAAAAATTACATGTATTTTATAATAATTACTATTTAATTGTCAAGCCAAATTTTAAATATACCCCTAACTTTTCACCAACAATCTGAACCAGATAATAATTTTTAAAATATTATTTTTTTAATATGCCTTAATTTGCACAACTTTCCCACCACTCACTCGGCAACGTCTTTTTCACTAATGGCTCCTACCCTCGTTTTCGTCGTTTTCGCGCCAGTTACTTGTTCACCCAACGCCGCAATATCTGTTCATTTACGTATTTGCCTGTAATTACCTTCCTTGGAGCGGTAAATTTCCCATTTTTAAATATTTATAGTAATAATTTCAGTTGAGTGCAAGCGAAAAAGTAAAACCAAAAAGAAAAAATACAAATTTTAATACAAAAATACAAATTCACAAAAGGAACCACAAAAATGAAAATAAAGTGCCTTCGCCTAAAACTATTCCAAACTTTTGCGCATTAGTCGCCGTTTTGTAGCAACTATAGCGTTTGCTTTGCAATTTTCGCTTCTGCCACACTTCTATTGTTGCTGTTGTTGTGCGCCAAATGCCGTAACGCGTAAAAGTTTCATTGCACTATTGCAAGCGGCGAAAGTTCGATGCAACGGAAGCGTGCAACTTTTAGAAGCAGGCGCATCCATGCTTTTATTTGCCATTTCTGTGTGTTGCATTGTTAGTGTTGTTATTGCTGGGTTTTGCGCACCTAAAAGCATTATTGCCGTTTGACTGATACGATGTTGCGATTTGCCTTCACTCGTTGACTTGACTTTCAATACCGAGAGCAGTTATTAGCTGCGGCTAATGTAGCGAAAGCGAACGAACTAAGATTTGAAAGAAGTTTTAATAGAAATTAAAACGATTTTTCTTAACTTCCGTTTGATATTTTAGGGTTATGCGCTGCGTGAGCATAGATTTAAGTGGATGAAGGTTCATAATGGGCGTCTTGATGTTGTTTTGCAAAGGCGGATGTGGCATTTTGGAGCGTGAGATGATTTCCTTGATAAGCTTTTTCAAAAAGGTTTTCGGCGGCTTGCTTTTGCCTACCGAGAGCAATCGCATAAGAGCAAGAAATTTTTTTGGCATAATTATTTTCTGTCCTCTGCTTGATGTAGTGCGGATTCAATGATCAACACGTCTCAGCTGATGTAAAGGAATGCGAAAAGATCTGGATGTTAGCTAATGCAGCTGCAATTCTTTAGGGGAAGTTGGCTCCATATAATTGGATAGTGATGATATTTGAGTTTAATCTCACGGGCTCCTATTGTTCAAAGCCTTATCAGGATTCCTACCCGCTTTTACGAGAATGTGACGGAATTTTGTCTCTAGACTTTTTTTCTTGTGCTGATTTTGGTATTCGTTTGGGTTTATGTTTTTAGCTGGAGTCACGAGACTTGATCTTCTCTTACTCCTGTTCTTAGTCCTGGTCTTAGTCTAGGTCTTAGTCTGGGTCTTGCTCAAGGTCTTGGTTTGGTCTTAATCTGGTTTCAGTCTTAATATTAATCTTGCTCTTGGTCCTGATCGTGGTTCTGGTTTTGGTCTTGGACTTGAGGTTGGTATTGGTTGCATTATAGGCTTAGGTCTTCACCTGGTCCCGATTTTGTGCATGGTCTTATACGTTATCTTTGTTTAGTTCTAGTTGTGGACGCAGACTTTGTTTAGTCTTGGTTTTCATAAGGGATTTCCTTACAGCGGGTCTTCGCTATGGTCACTGTTTTTGCCTTCGCCTCTTTTTATTTTCTTAACAATTTCTTGCATTTCAGTTAAAATGATTGGTTGTGCTTCGCTACTTTAGAGCAAAAGGCCACAACGACAGCACCGAGGTAGAGAAAATAAAAATTAAAAAAAATTAACAAGTCTGTGCCAGTAGTAAGATAACAAATCCCTTCCCATAACTAATGGGCAATCAAGTCAACCACAAGCTTGTAGCTTTCAAACACTTGAGCTCGAAAGCAATGAATTGTTCACAATAAGCAAGGCGCGCCTCACCCCTTCTCTGAGATGAACTTCAACAACCACTTTAAGTTGGTTCATTAAAACAAATGTTGACCATACTTAGCGGCCTTATGAAAATATGAACAACAGATTGTCAGACTTAGGCAAAATAATGGTTACCAAAAGTGTAAGTACAGTTAAGGGTTCGAGAGCAACAACAACATAACAACATCATTCATCCTTCATCATATGTACATGTATGTAGGCCTTTATATGTGCGTGTATATGTAAGTATGTAAGTATTTGTGTGTTTGCAGCTTAAGAAAATATTATCTCAAAGCTTGAAATAATTATTTCCGACAAGCACTAATTAAACAAACAATTCAAAACAACAAAAGCCGGCATAAAAAGCAACAACAAAAGTTTCATTATACCATTGCCATCATCAAGAAAGTAAACGTTGCCACGCGGCTGGCTCAACGCCAACACCACCAATGTAATCAACAAATTCTGCAAAGCTACTGCAGCATCCCTTCCTCTTCTCTCGCCTTCTCTACCTGCCTCTAAAAACGTAGCTATACTGTGCATTTCTCAGCACAGCTTTTGACTTGATCCCCAGTTTAGAGTAGCGAGTGAACGATTGGTTACGTAGTCAAGCGGAAGTTGCGCGCGCTCGCCCGCCCGCCTGCCTACACACACATACAAACAACCAGGAATGCATACGTTCGCACAAATGCCATTCAAATACGCGCACACGCACACATACATATACAATGGTATTTGTGTTTGCTTTAGCAAGTAGATGAGCGCACGTAATGTCGAGTTGAGTACCGAAAATCCACTTGAAAGCTAAAGCAATCTAATGCCGTTGCGGTAGGAAATTTAGCTGTATGGCACCCCACGCATACATACCGAATTCTAAAAGTATATGTATGTATGCGTGTGAGCATATACCCAGCAATCACAGTTTGAAAGGTTTGGAGAAATTTGATTTCTCGTGAGTTCTGCTCAGGGGTGAGAGAATACAGAAAGTGGAAAGTATCGCGTTAAAGCTGTTCCAAGTGTGGAGAAATCGTCAGAATATGTTACTTAACTGGCATACATTTTAAGTTTTCTTTAAATTTGTGTAGCAGGTAGTGTAGAAAGAATTCTTTTTCCACTCTCTTTTCTGTTAACCTCAATGTTCCCATGAACATAACCTAACTTTAAACGCAATTGTGGCACCAGTTCTTTTTCACAGCTTGTTTAACATCACATTACTGTAAAATTACTCTCAGAACTCCATCTCAACGTGTGTCTTCTTATATTCTACCATTTCTGCGTCCTATTCCTAAGATGAGGAGGCGATCACGGTTACTCTAAGATTTGCGCACTGAGAAAAATCGAGGCAGCATTACTGACATGATAATTAAAATATATGAAGTAATTAACGATAAACCTTGAAAAGTTTGGTCGATACTTAATGAGATATCGATCCCTACATCCATCTACCAAGAAAATAATGGATTTAGATTTTCTTTTGTTTGGAGGTACCCCAGAAGTGACAATGAAATGGCAGAAGATTCACCCTCAATTGTAACAAAACAACTCCTTCCCCATAGATACGATTTTAGCCATAAAAGGAAAATCGAGTAAAAGCCAGAGCCCAGCTTACATAAAAGGTTTATATGTGCCAAAGTGTCAAATGTCTTGGAAAAATCTGTGTAGATACAATCAACTTGAAATCTATACGAAAATACAATATTCACTGAAAACGGCCAGGTTGGAAGCACTGGACCTGCCTGATACAAAACCATGCTGGTTGGAAGGCATACGATTTTTCATAGCAAAGTATAATTTTTCTTTAATAATTACTTTATTTATATATTCATACATTAGGTTTCAGCAAAATAGTATCTCTCTAGACTCTTATCTTAATATAGATTGAATAAGTTGAAAAAGGAAAAAAACGAAAATACTTGAAAATAATATCAGACTTTAATCTGAATTTCAAGGAATACTATCCTCATATATCATATGAAGCTAAAAGTTATACGAAATCTTTTCATTTAAGGCCTAAAGTCAGCCCCTTTTTATCATATGCGCAATGTACCTATTCTGTGTTCTTAGTATACCTAATCGTATTATGGTTCCGAACTTTGGGTTGCTGAATTGCATACAGCCGTCAATACACTCACAGCCCTCCGAGTAATCAAATCAGTGCTCTCCGCATAGTCTCAAACAATTCCACAGAAGGGCTAGCGCCTATGGCGTTCAAGTGATATTCAACCAAGTGAAGATTCCCGTTTATGTCATCGATTTGTTTGAAAAAGTCTTTGAAGAATGGTGGACCTACAGATTTATATCAAATATTTATTAGCGGGCAAAAAGAGGATTTTTACATGATGGACTTATGTCGAATATTATTTAGTAATATTCTTCTTCATAATCTCCACTGACCGCAGGCATTCAGAGACAACGAATGTTTCATTAACTAGGTTTTTTGAGTTTGGCAGAATACGAGGGGTGCCTTTTATATGTCGGGATTTGGCAATCCCGGTGTTGCAATCTGGCAACTGACAGCTGTATCGCAAAGTTTGACATTTTTTGGCTTTTACGTACTCAGAACGTTTTGAAATACCAGCGCTATTTGTGTTGTTTACAATAACTTAAAAGATTCATCTCGGTCCAAAAATGGAATTAAATCGTGAACATTTCCGTGCAATTATTTTTTACAACTTTCGACGTGGATTAACTCAACAACATTGCGTGGATGAACTTAATTCATTTTTTGCGATAAGGCTCCATCAAGGACCAATGTTTATCGATGGTATGGGGAATTCAATCGTGGTCGTAGTTCATTCCAAGACGAATTTCGTGAAGGTCGTCCAAAATCAGTTGTTGTTCCGAAAACCATTGATGCTGTGCGCGAACTGATATTGCAAGATCGTCATGTGACCTATCGTGAGATTAAGACAATCTTAGGCATTAGTGGGACCAGCATACATTCAATATTGCATAAACATTTGACTGTCAAAAAAATTTGTTCGCGTTGGATCCCACACAATTTGTCGATCGCTCAAAAATGCTCGTGTCGATTGGTCGAAGGAAATGCTCAAAAACTACGATCGCGGGGCTTCGAAACACATCCATGACATCGTGACAGGTGATGAATCATGGATTTACTCGTACGAATATGAGCCCGAAAGTAAACAGCAGTCGACTGTATGGGTCTTTCAAGATGAACCAAATCCAACAAAAGTTGTTCGCGCACGAAGCACTTCCAAGCAAATGGTCGCCTGTTTTTTCGGAAAAACTGGACATGTCGCAACCGTACCACTAGAACAACGCAGAACAGTAAATTCTGAGTGGTACATAACCATTTGTTTGCCAGTTGTCTTCCAAGAAATTAGGAAAACCAATCGCCAAAGACGGATCACTCTTCACCAGGACAATGCGAGCTCTCACACATCGGCTCAAGCAACTGCATTTTTGAGCACCCAAAACATCGAATTAATGGGTCATCCGTCGTATAGTCCTGACTTGGCACCGAATGACTTCTTTTTATTCCCGTACGTAAAAAACAAACTGAGAGGTCAACGTTTTTCAACACCTGAAGAAGCGGTTGCGGCATTCAGAATGCATGTTTTGGCGGGACCTCATTCAGAGTGGCAAAAGTGCTTCGACAATTGGTTCAAATGCCTGCAAAAGTGTATAGATCTTCATGGAGAATATTTTGAAAAACAATAAAGTGATTTTCGATGATTAAAATTTGTTTTTGTTCTCTAATCCCCACATATAAAAGGCACCCCTCGTATTAGTCCATCTTTACCAACTCGCACTTAAACTGTAGGAAATGCTACTGGTATTTCACTGGATGTCTCTCGTTTGATAAGAAAAAGATGCATAATTTGAGACTGAGAAAAAAATGCATGATTTGACGGCGCATTTGTACGAGTGTGTGTAAGTGCTCTGATAAGTGGAAATCTGTCTGCAAAGCAACAGCTGTGAATATGACAATGAATAGTGCGTCCAAGGTGGTAGTCAGAAAATCAAAAAGTTGACCTGAAATCATCAAATTGAAATTTCTGAAACTTTTGGGATCTCTGATTACGACCGCATTGAATTTTGAAAAAAAGGTTGGATCAGCGATCTCAAAAACCTCCAAATAGTAATTTTTATAATCTTAGCTCGATGTTATTTAATAATCAATAATTCGATCATAAACACTGGACTTCAACCCGATTTTATTTAAAACTTTTTTTTTTTTCTTGGAACGTTTTTATATGTTTATTATAGTTTTGATTTGATTATTCTTTGAGGACTCTTGGATGTTCGATGCTTGAGAAAAGGAGAGTTGAAGACACCCAAAATTACTTTTTTCTCAAAACCTTGACGTCACGGGCACTTTTGTGTTCAGAGCGGGGAGTTGCTCCAGCTCAGTTTTGAACAGACTGCATTATCTCATCACATCTGCGAAACCACGCCTAATCGGTGGTTCCGCAGTAGTAGTGAAATCAGGTTTAGTGCAGCGCTCAAAAATTTTAAACCCAGCCTTTCGATGCTACTCCTTAATATGAAATAAAAACAATCTCTTCGCAACTACTGCAGAGCGGTCCTAAAGTGATGAATATAGGACCAGTCATCTTACGTTGCATTCTTAACTCTTACTGCGGGTATTTAAGTAACCGCATAACTGTACACAGCCGCATTTAAACACTCAAACACTCACACATACGTGCGTGGATGTACGTTGGTGAGAACCTTTTTTATGAATCACTGATTGATTTAGTCAAGAACGTGCGGCTAAAAGCAATAGCACAAAAACAAATATAAATGCGGAATTTGAATTGATGAGTGCGTCGACTTTTATTGCCAAGATCAGCATTTTTTGGCGCGATGAGCGTAAAACGCAGATAATCAGAATAATTTTGAAGTCCCAAACGATTGCGAATTTGTACGCTGCATTTTGGCTTTCAACTGGAAGACCGAAAGCAGTGCCTCTCATTGGAAGTTATTTACAATTAATGTCTGCCTGCTTTTCTGTGAGTGTAAAAACTATTTAAAAAATTCCAAAAACAAAAAACTTTTTTTTTTAAGTTTAATTTTTCAGCATAAAAACTATTTGCCAATTACTCAGCTGTTATCATCTTCTTAATTGTATTTGATCTCGTGGTATATGACTGCACTGCATTCGCCTTTTCACGAATTTCGCACGCACACACAATTTTATGCGCTATAAAATCGCTTTAATGTGGCAACTTCACACGAGACGGTGCTGCGCAAATTTTAATTTATTACTGGCAATTAAAAGCTGGAAATTTATAAATGATCACGCCAGCAGCAAAAGCAACAACAAAAACAGCAATCCGGTTATTATTAATGCGTTTGTGGTTGGTGGTGGTGGTGTTGATATTGTTGTTGTCGTCTTTATTGCTTGTATTGTTGTTGTTGCCGTAGCTATTGCTGTCAACATTGTGGCATTTGCTGTTGCTAATTAACAGCGATTCCAAAACAATTCCACACGAAGTCAAAGTTGAAAAGCTATGCGCAACGGTACGCAACGCAATGCGCCACGCCCCGCAAGCAAGGAACCAAAAAGTGGAGAGGAATTAAAAAAAGTGTGGAAGAGGATGAAGAAATGAGACGGCTAGAAGCCGGGAGCAGTAAGCGGTGACGCGCAGAAAAGTGATCCGCTATAGAAAAGCAAGGCAGGCGTCAGTATTGGAAGGCCCCTATTATGCCAGGCATGGGAACAAAGCGCCCAGCAGTGCGAGCGAGCGCGGTGCGCCCAGAGAAGCGCTCAAGGAGAATTAAATGCTGCCACAATTGGCATCAACAATATATTCACCCCTTGGCTGGGCCATTGTTGCTTTCATAATGAACAGCTTCAGCGGGCGCCTTGAAGTATTTGGCAGCACCAACTCATCCACCCCGTTTCTTCGGCTTCCTCCTCGCCGTATTTATTTACAACGTTCGCCGGTGAACACAAATGCAATGTCAAGATATGAACGAATTAATTATGCATTTGTGTCGCTGCAATATGTTGCACATGGCTTGCTAACAGAAACAGCAACAACCATGAGTACAAAGCAAATACGAAATTTGTATGTTGCATACAACATCAAATGTCAAATTCAACATGAACAATATACCACACGCACCGCTTCAGATACACGGAAAAAAAGATACACACACACAAGTAGCTGCAATTTCACTGAGAAGCTGGCGGCAGTTGTTGCTTGTTTGTTGTTGTTGTGCTTGTGCTTGTTGCATTTGGAATTGGTGTGTTGCCGCTGACGATGAATGACGATGCCTGTCGTTGTTGAGGTTGAGTGGAATACCTTGTAACATTGGACATGAGTGTGTGTGTGTGTATGTGTGTGCTGAAGGTGAACCGTCGAGTGGGAATAGACGCATTTGACGCATATTAATTTGGAAATTTTGTCCATTGTTGCAATACACGCATACACACATACATACATATTTGCATAAGAGAATGAGCAGAAAGGGAGTGACGCCATATTGGCGTTAAGAAGTTTGTATTACAAATTCCATGGGAAGCTGAGCGGAGAGTAGTTCGATTGAAATTGGCGATGGCCAGCATTGAATCGGGCATTAAGCGATCACTTGAATGGTAGTTAGGCATTTGCATAAATAATTGGCAGTGGGCTCTCTCATAGAACTCTTGTCAAGATTACGCACGTCGGCGTTGTGCTGGGGCCTAGTAAGGCCAAAGACTGTCGGTTCCCACCCACATAAGTCCTGAAGCTAAGATGTAGTCATCCCATTTTCATTTCCTTTCCTTTTATAGTTTCCCTTTTTCCCTTCTCTTTCTCGCCTGGGCTAGAGCCAGGTGCCATACGACCCTTTCTGAGACTCAGCCTGGCTGGGCGCCCAGTCACAAGCGGAGTATACAGAATACCTGGCGGCCTTCTGTATTATTCAGCCTTGCTTACACACAGAAGTATGTGTGGGTATGAATCTTCGTTTGTTCCACACTCGTGAGACCAGCACTCGAATTCGTAAAAAATGCAAAAGACAAAAAAAAAAAAATAATAAAGAGCACAGATCTCTTAAAAAATCGAAAGGAGGCAACCCCTCTAATTCGGCTTCCACCAATACTCAATCTTTTCGCTATACTAAGCCTTTAATAGAACCTGGCCTTGGCACTTCTCAGCAGTCAAAAGTGTTGGGCGGAACAATTTATGTCGCACGAGTTCTGTCGTTACTGTAGAAACCGGTGAAGTACGTTTGTCAATCACTTGCGTCCTTCTAAGCTAGCCTACATAAAAGAGCGGTTAGCTGGTCGCTTTCTACATAGATTTGCGGCAGTCGAGGACTTTTTATCCGAGAAGGATAAGGTGTTGTTCACTTGGGCAAAGTCCATCGACTTCGATTGCCCTAGCACCTCTTGTGTGTCCCAGACAAACATCGAGGGGCAGCGCCTAAACGGCAGAAGACCTTTTCAGCGTGCTGTATTTTTTTAATAGCAATTAATTTACTAATAGCTTTATTTTTATCCAATACTGAACACTGTTTGCACCAGAAAACTAAACCCCCACATTAGTAACAAAAATAACTACGAGAACATGAGTGCAATTCATTTGACGTCTCAGACAAATGAATGGGGTTGTCGTGAGTGATGCGTTTGCGTTGCTTGCCACTTTGTGGCAAGATCTGGATCAAAGGCTGATTTAATGTGCCACAAGGGGAATATTTCGCACGAATTGCAATGAGAATGCGTATGCACATACATTTAGGCATACACACATATGAGTATGCACATCTAAACACACGTATGCATGTTTTGTGCAGAGAGTTTCCCAAGGAGCCCAGTTGAGCAGACAAGCGAGTAGGAATAAGAGCAGAGTTTACAGAAGGGTACAGAGGGATGAAGGGTGTAAACTACTGAAGCGTTGATGGATATTTGCATCTTGCAAGACATCAACATGCAAGCACTATTTGACAATTTCATCCACAACAACAACAAATGCAGAGTTAACGCAATGTCTGTGGGAAAATTAAGGAAATTCTCATCAGAAAATGGCAAAAATAAATGGAAGTTAGTAAAATATTTTGAAATACAAAATAATTAGTGGGCCAAGGAAGTTGTTTTCTTTAGAAGCACAGGTTCATGAATAATTAGTGATTTTTTTAGTCAATAACCATGGAAAATGCGGTGTGAACGAAAGATAGAAAAATTAATTACCTTTACTTTGATAAATACCTTGATTTGATCGGTTAACCAGGCATTAAAAATGTGTATAAGTTTCCTTTTTTTTTTTGAATTCAAAATCGTTATTTGCTGGTATTTTGAAAACTGTATGACAGAAAAACATTTATGTAAATTTTGGTACTCAGCGACGAGTTTTAAAACAGTTTTAAGCCGTTTGAATAATAATTTTCAGCAAAACTAATGGATTTCTAAGCTAATATAAAATATTTAATTGAGCCAGTGCCTGCCGTTATCATAAAGCTTTTGGCAGCCAAGTAGTTCACTTAGTTGAAAAGTTTCGATAAAAGTACTCATATTTTTAAAAGCTGCAAGTAGTGCGCTCATTGAATTATTCATTCCATAAACCGGTTGAAAAGTACATCCATGTAGGCCAGGCGAAAGAAAAAACAGTCATATATCGTAACTTACTTCAATGAACAACCTGGGGTCCTTTTACTCTTCTTACTGCAAAAGAAGCTTGGTGAATCCCTTTGACCGTAGTAACTCTGAAGTCTCGCAGTCATTTCGTCTAACTCATCACCGCTTACTCAATAATTTCTCAATACTTCTTAGGTAGATCAATTTGGTACCCCCTAAGTAGCACTAAAGCGCAATTTTGATACCATTATTAGACCACCAACAGGCAGAATTCTAAATACAGCTAGTCAGAGCTTTTGATGTAATGGAGAAGATTGATGGGATTTAGGAGCACTGCCCCAGGCTATTGAAGAAAGAAGCATTCAGGGACCTTAATCGTCTAGCTACCAGACCCCGACATTTACAGTGAAAATGCTGTACAGTCTTCTTCTCTGGAAGGCAGCTTCTGCGATGGGGCTTACATTGTAAACCCAGCGTTCCGCATCTGTGCCGATAGTCCAATGACCGGTAAATACAGTTACGAGTTTGAGAATTGAATGGCGCGGAGGTCCCAGGATTTTCTGAGTCCTCCGTCTATTGTACTGGAGTCACAGGGTTTTCGATATAGCACATGAAGACATGGAGCTCCATCTCAGTTTAACACCATGGGGATAGATCCGGATAGTCGGTTCTACCATTCCGAAGCGACACGAACTGCCACTCTAGCAGCATTACACAAATAAAGGGGGTATTTTATGCTGTTACAACAACAATAAGCTAATTCCATAAATGCCATCACTCGCGGTAGTAAGCCTAGGCTCCAGCTTATAAAGGCAGGCTTATAAAAAAATATTCGAGTTTCAATTAATTATATTTTTGCACTAAACCTGATTTATACCTATAAAATCCGAATCTTTAAATGAAAAATATTTTAGTAAAATAAATTTATTAAGTGAATAATTAATTAAATAGTTTTAAAAATTAATTTTATTATTTCGCGAGAGAATAAATTTTTGAGTACACATAAAACAACAGTGAGACCCATTGTTGACAAGAGGTGATTGATTTAACACTTACCAATAGGTCAGTTGGAAATCAAATCAACCGATGGCGAGTTTTAGAGGAGGACTCTCTTTCTGATCATCGTCTTATCGAATTCCGACTGCGAATTGACATAATATCAATACCTTCCGGTAGGAATCCTCGAAATGTGGACTGGGACAGGTATGGTGAGCTTGTAACAGAGCGATTACCAAACCTGAAAAAACTCAAATCAGCAGAAATGATTGAGGATGCTACTAAGAAATTAGAAGGAACTTTAATCAATTGCTTTGAGGAACTGTGTCCACTCAGGCAAAGCAGACAGGGGAAAGCGGTTCCTTGGTGGAACCCTGAACTGTCGAAGCTTCGTGTACGGTCCAGGAAACTTCTCAATAAGGCCTTGAAGACCAAAACAGAAGAGGACTGGGCCAATCATCGACTTACACAGAGAGAATATAAGAAAAAAGTACGGCAAGCCAAACTTGAATCCTATAGAAATTTCTGCAGTAACGTCGAAGGAATGAGGGAAACAGCGAGACTTTGTAAGGTCCTTCATTTAGACCGCTCAGTAAGGCTGGATTCCATTCGAAAACCTGATGGTTCATACACCATTTCCAAATCGGAAACGTTTAATGCTCTACTCGAAACCCACTTACCGGGTAGTAGAACTATCTCTGAAGTTGAGAGTGGCATGAACAACAACGGTGGCAACGGTGGAACCTCTAGGTACAGCTGGTATATTGCTAATCGGATAGTGACAAGGGAATCGATAAGGTTTTCCTTATCTTCCTTTGGGAACTTTAAGTCCCCTGGACCTGACGGAATATATCCAGCAATGCTTAAAAAAGGAGGAGACAGGCTGATTGAGGCCCTGAAAAGGATCTTCACAGCCTGTCTTGCATTTGGTTATATACCATCCCAATGGCGACGCGTAAGAGTAGTATTTATTCCGAAACCAGGAAAAGATGACTATTCCCTAGCAAAAAGTTTCAGACCAATCAGTTTGACATCGTTCATGTTGAAAAGTCGGGAACGAGTGGTGGAGAAACATATTCGAGTGGGGGTATTGCCGAGAAGTCCACTTAGTAGAAATCAACACGCTTACCAGAGTGGAAAATCATGTGAATCAGCCTTACATGATCTTGTTAGCAAGATTGAAGCTGGGCTGGAAGCTGACGAATACACAATGGGCGTATTCGTGGACATTGAGGGGGCTTTTGATAATGCCACTTTCGGCTCGATATGTTCTTCTGCCGAACGACACGAAGTTAATCAAGCCATTATAAAATGGATATACTCCATGCTCTCTGAGAGGCTGTTAACCGCTGGTGGGAGCGATGACGAACAAATCACAGTCAGGGCCAAGCAAGGATGTCCCCAAGGGGGTGTTCTTTCTCCGCTGCTGTGGTGCTTCGTCGTAGACTCCCTATTAGTGGAGATGCAGGAACTCGGCTTTCACGTCCAAGCATATGCGGACGACGTCTGTGCGCTAACATCGGATAAATCCTTAAGGACGCTTTGCACGAAAGTGCAGAGGATTCTTGACAAAATCGATGATTGGTGCATGAGACAAGGTCTTTCCGTTAATCCGAACAAAACAACTATAGTCTTGTTTACGAGAAAACGGAAATTGGATGGACTCAGTCTTCCAACACTGAAAGGTGTGACACTTGGTCTTGGATAATCTTGGATAAGAAGCTGACTTGGGAGACACACGTTTCACTGAAGGTGAATCGTGCATTGAAGATTTTTCAGCAATGCCGTAGAGCCTTTGGCAAAACTTGGGGTCTGAAACCTGCTGTGGTCCTATGGATATACACGGCACTTATCAGACCAATCATCACTTACGCTTCTGTGGTCTGGTGGCGACGGAGCATGGTTAAGTCCACAATCCGGGAACTATACAGGCTGCAAAGAAGTGTATGTTTATGCATCACGGGTGCCATGAGTACAACCTCTGGAGATGCCCTAAATGCTATGCTTGATTTGCTCCCCCTGGATCTTAAGATACAACAGGAAGCAATAAAAGCTATGTGTAGACTCCATAAATATGGTTTCTGGCACGAAGATGGAGCTTCGGGACACAGAGAAATCTTTAAGTTGCTGTCGGAGCAGTATCCACTGTTTTTGGCACCTAAAGATGACCTGATACCCACAGTTTCATTCGGAAGGAAATTTGATGTCAGATTTCCATTGCGTGAGCAATGGAGCAATCCAGGAGGCATGCACGGAGGTTTGACGGATATTTTCTTTACCGATGGGTCCAAGACTGAAATAGGGTCTGGAGCCGGATGGTACTTAAACGATAGTAATAAGTATCACTACGCTATGGGGGGAATGGCAACTGTCTTCCAAACAGAAGTTTTTGCCATCCTAAAAGTAGCCGAATGGATAATCGAGAGGAGATGGAGCGGGAAACAGATTGGAGTCTTCAGTGACAGTCAGGCTGCATTGAAGGCCCTGGAGAACGCGAAGCAAGCCTCAAAGATTGTTCAAGAATGTAAGAAGAAGCTTAATTCTGTCGCAAGACAGAACAGGCTTGTACTTATATGGGTTCCAGGACACTCCGGTGTTCAAGGAAACGAAATTGCCGACGAATTGGCCAACCGTGGATCAGCGGTCCCCCACAGGGGCCAGAGCCAATAATCGGAATCAGTCCCGCAGGAATCAAGAACTGGATCAACGATTATGTAGGCAATCTACATAAAGAGCGATGGTCCGGTCTAGAACGCTGCAGAACTACAAAGTGTTTTGTGACAAGTCCGAACAGAAAACTGTCAAACTTTCTACTAAAACTTAGAAGGAAAGACATTCGGTTGATGGTCGGCATCATTACAGGACACAACCCATGGGGTCAGCATATGACCACCATTGGAATCATCGAGGACCCGGTATGCCTGTCGTGCTTGGAGGAGGCGGATAGCACTGAGCACTTTCTCTGTGAGTGTCCTGCCTTTGCTAGAGCGCGACTACGAGTATTGGGTTCCGATGTCATGAGAATGAGTAATATTCGTTCTCTAAAACTGGAGGATATTTACAAATTTGTCAAAGAATCTGGAAAATTCTCACAGGACTAACTATCTCTATCTCTGTCTCTATTCTTTCCTATCTCTTTCTATGATACTTTTCTCCCTCCCTCCTTGACTATCTACCCCCGTTCCAGAGCTTTAAATACAATGGGCTTTTTTAGTCTGAGTGTTTTAGGAGCCACCAAATCTCCTGGTGCTCTTTGGCTCGACCTTTTCAAATTCAAATTCAATTCGAGACCCATTGTTACATATCGCTAAGAAGTATGATCCATGAAGAAGAATCTCACAGAGTCTTTGAGAGAAAGATACTCAGGTGGATAGATGGCCCCAAGCTAAACGGAAGAGCTGAGTTCATAATGCGAACCAACGAAGAGCTGCTCCAATTTATGAATGGCGAGGACATTGGAAAATTCATCAAGGCGCAAAGGCTAAGGTGGATTGGACATGTTCTAAGAATGAAGGACACGCGTGTTGAAAAACTAATAATGCGGTACAAACCTATGCTGACGAGAAGTAAAGGTCGCCGACTAATGGACGGTATAGAAAAAAATCCACGAGTTCTCGAATTAACCAACTGGAATTATCTAGCAAGAGACAGAGAGGCCTGGAGGAATATCGTAGAGAAAGCTGAAACCCAGCCCGGATTGTAACGCGATATGGTGATGATGAGGTTGCTTTTCTATTAAAATTAGTCCTCGAATAATCTCTTTCCTTTTTTGTAAGTTATTTTAAAAATTTTGCTCTGTTCTCAGTTCAAAAGGACCAAATTCACAAGAAATTGCAGCTCAAAAGTTCACGTATTGGTAGTTAGCGCCACTTATGTATGATTTCCGGTTTCAAAGGTGTACACCGCAAAGATACCAAGCTAATTTCAAAGCGTAAAATTTTCCTACAGGGTAACTGCGTTCCTTCAGTGCCTGGTAACGCATTCGCATGCTGCTCTTCTATGCATTGTCGACTACTTTGTGCATAAGCCACGAGATTTAGTCGCCAACGCTGTATAATTGTTTGTAAAATATTTATAATTGTTTTTAAATTTCAATGTTAAGGATAGAATAATGTTACTTGTTAGCTTATGCTAGGCGTAATACCATGAAATGTATACCAATTTTATAACGTTTCAATAAAAAAAAAAAAAAAAAAAAAAAAAAAATATGTGTGTGGGTGTGTGTGTCAAATATTGCTTTGGCCAGCGCATTTGTTATGTTGACTAATGTTTGTAGGTTGCTTGCTTGCTTGTTGTTGTTTAGCTGTTTTGTTGTTGCAGATGTTTGTCTTTGTTAAAAGATGATTAATAGCCAAGGAGTTGCAAGACAATGCCCTGTTGAGTAGCAGCACTTGCAATCGCACACATACATGCATACATACACACACACTATCCCAAATGCATATCCCTTTACCTGCACTTGATTTTGCTGCTGTTACAAAAACCTTACTGCACTCGGCCGGAATCAATGGCAACAAATACCATTAGGGAAGCAACAGCAGCAGCAGCATTGCCAACAACAATTTCTTGTACAATACGCTTATGTGTACGAGGATATGCCTGCGTCTGCGAATGCCGAGTTCTCACTGTCGTTGATTAGCATCATCATCAACACCAACTGAGTATTGTTGTTGTCAGTTGCATCGGTTGCACCAGTAATATCAACATCAAAATCAAGCAGCAACATCAACTAACTATTAGAACAATTGAGGGAACTTGCATGTGTGTGTAAACTATTACAACAACAGCAAAGGATATTTAACTCAGCTCCAGCGTCCGAAACAACAACTTTTCATTAGCAAGCAAATGAAAGTTAAAGTGCAAAATGTGGGTGAGAGCAACTGGGCACCACCGAATGACCAACCTATTCAATCAATTGCAGCAACAATGCTAAAGCTTGGGTGTGTGTGTGCCAGAAGCCTTGTCCAGTGAAAATTGAAACAAATTATTACTTTTGAGTTTCTCCTTTAAAAGTTGTTTTTAAGTTTCACTCAACTTCGTGTTAGGGACACAGTTTGCTGTTCTGATTTGCTTAGTCGAATTAAGTTTTGTTGTTTCTTATTAGCTCAGATTTCTTTCAAGTAGCAGCCTATAGAGGCGTGAAAACGATCATGTCCATAGTCAGGCATGGAAGCAAATATGTCTTAGACACCAGCACAGATAATATTTGACTGGTGGTAAGACTGATACTCCCGCATTAGTATTTTTATATAATTTCCGAGTAGAAATACGAGATGAAAGTTTATGCAAAGTCAGAGAGATGGCACTACTGGCGTGCATCGGGGTTATATTTAGTCAGTAGCATCTATTGAGAGAACACACATGAAGTTTTAGCCAGATCGGTAGATTTCTTTGTGTTCGGCTTTGCTGGGAATCGAGGATGTTGAGTGATTTTCCTTTACCATCACGACAAGCGCACCTGCTCTCCCCTGAGCTGTTGTGGTCGCAAAATTAATGGAATGAGGGTTCCAACTCATTTCACATCCCCTCTATTCTCTTGACTTGCCCCCAACGGATCCCTTGGACTACTATTTATACCTCAATTTGAAAAAGTATCAGATCTTTTCTATTTCATCTGGTACAATAAATGGTTTAGTTAATCAATATCCAGATTTGGAACAAAATGAAGCTTTGCACTTCGTCGCTATGGCCTCTTGTGTCTAGTATCTTGATTGATTACGATGGACTTCACCAACCGTATCTGAACAAAATACGCTACAATAGATAAAATTCCCACCCTCTCTACATTATTGGGTACTGCACTCCAGTACACTCAGACATAATTCTGTACTTAAATGTGCAGCGAAAATTTCCTCTGGTTGCTAAATTCAGGGGAAGTTATTTGTAAAGTCTGTTATGGTACATTTAAATGATAAAATAATTCTTACTAAACACACACACACACACACATTTTGTGTAAGTGTGCGTACACCTGCATACTTAGCGTTAAGGCTTACTGCAATTTAATGGCACGTACGTGCAAAAATACGCAGTAAAAGACAATTTGCTGTACAAAAAAGTCACTGAATGCCAACATAAAGACGTTGCAGCTCATTACGCTAACGGTAAACGACGCGCATGAACTGCGGGTGCCACATAGGTAGTTGATACGAGCGAGGGTGGGCACAGAAGTAGTCGGCTTGGCAAGAAAATATATGTCACTCTAGTAAATTAGTTGCATTATGGCAAAATTTTAATACGCTTGGGGTGTGGAAGACGAAAAACTTATAATTAGTAAGACATAAATGAATGTCTCTTAACTTTTTCTTCTTGATTGGCGCGATAACCGCTTAGCGGGGTTTGCCGAGTTAAGCAAAGCAAGTCGTTTCATTCTCGGGCTAACCGGCACCAATTGGACACACCACGTGAAACCAAGTCTTTCTCTCCTGATCTTTGACATCTCCAACGCAGAGGAGGCCTTCCTCTTCCGCTGCCACCACCAGCAGGTATCGCATCGAATACTCTCAGAGCCGGAGCATTTGTTTCATTATTCGCCGCTGGATCTTTATTTGCTAGTATATGCCATCGTAAAGCTCATACAGCTCATTGTTCCATCGCCTACGATACTCGCCGTACCAACGGCCAAAGATCCAAAAGTCGTCCTCTTAACTATCTTATGGTTAAGCGCTTCCCTGCTAAAATGACAAAGAAAAGTAACACTTAGGAACCACTCTTATACTTTCTCCACTTTTCCTAACCGCTTTTGGATAACAAATATAAAATATTGGACAACCAAGCTTAAGCTATGAGCTACCAGAGCGTAAAATAGAGATCACCGTCATATAAAATATAAATACTCAGTTGAACAAAGCGTAAAAGTGATCCAAAAGTTTGCAAAAATTGTGGTTTTGGACGGAGTGCATTTCGCGCGTTGCGTAATTTTTCATGATTGACGAAGAGTCAATGAGGGATTTCATTTATGATAGTAAAAACTGACAAGACATTCAAGAAAGAGCATCCACAATGAGTCACTGTTTGGCGTGGTTTTTGAACTGGCGGAGTCATCGGAAAGAAAATTATAAATGTGAAGCTGATGAAAGGTGAAGATAATTAAAGGTGAACGATAAAAGTGACATGATAAGATTTTTTTTTTACCTGAATAGGATGGCACAGACTTGTACAATATGTAGTTTGAACGAGCTGGTACGGTTGCCACGCAGCGAATGAGAGAATGGTTCTATTATTATAGAAATTCACAGTACACAATATCTCCACAGACACCGAGGTCAAATGGCAGCCCAGATCTTGCGACACTTTTGTGCACCTTTCTCTAGGTTAGGTTAGGTTACGTTGAGTGTATGTCATCCGTCGCACTTAGGCCTAAATATTCTCATTATGTTACCACTGGAACTCTTCCATTACACTTCTCAGCTTTCTCTAAACCAACCTGTCGATTTAATGAATTTTGCTAATTTCGGCAACTCTTCAATGCAGTCGAGAAAGGCGAATCCAAACGTGGAAAGCCTTTTTCTGTATAAAGCAATGCATGTTCACAGGAGATGTTCCACGGTTTCCTCTTCTTAAAAATCTTGACAGCTTCGACAAAAGTCAGTTTGTGGTACCCCCAGTTTATTTGCATGCCCTGCTGGTACCCCTATTGTACTTCTCATATCCCGTCTCCTAAGATTTAGTAGCGATTTTGTGCTGTCGTGGCTCTATTCTAGCCAAGTTTCCCTGCCGATTTGGTAAATACGTGATTGACTTCAACTGGCATTAGCAGCATTGATAGAGTGCTCGTTTTCTAATAGTTTCTATATAGCTAATGGAATTAGTATTAGTACATTAACTGGGTGAATATTTCGCGTTGTACCTTCCCTTCCAAGCTCATTTGCTTTGAATTTAACTTCTGCACTTCAGATCAGGTGTATTGTTTTTATTGCCATACTTCGCATAACAATTTGTAGTATTCAACTATACATTTTTGACGAGTATATTATTTACTGAGGGCTGACTGACTATCCGAGTAGACATGTACTTCCATCGTAGTAAGAGGTATTTCCTTCAAATGCAATAAACCCTCTCTTATGGCGATAACTGCTGCCTGAAAGACTCTACAGTGGTTATGCAAACGAAAGCATACATTGATGCCCAGCCTTTGAAAGT
Source organism: Anastrepha ludens (assembly GCF_028408465.1). NCBI lineage: Eukaryota > Metazoa > Arthropoda > Insecta > Diptera > Tephritidae > Anastrepha > Anastrepha ludens. Next base: position 110,416,045 of record NC_071500.1, on the reverse strand, counting down.
AAACTCCTCTACCTACCTGTGCATCAATCTTAGATCCGTCAGTAAATATATTGGCTCTATTTTCATCATCTACCATACAACTGTCCCAGTCCTCTCTGGTACTAAATGAAAAGTATGGTCTACGGAAATAAGCTCGAGGCGATTCCAGGGTTGAAAAATGAAATTATACGGGTCATAAATAATATTAAGGTCTTGGAAAATTTTGCTATGCCCATTTCGTGTTGCCGGGGGAGTCTTGGTTGGCATTTAGCGGATAGTGTATTTTGTATGTACCTAAATGCCACTCACTGAAAATATGATGATGATTATTTATAAAAGAAACTATGCTTCCCTGAATGAATAACCCTGTTGGTATTGCTAAACTATCTTCGCTTCGTAACGAATTAGAAGCAACTCCAAATATTTTAAAAAAATTTTAAACGCCATTTTTGATATAAAATTTTGGATTTTCGAAACCTGCATAAAGATTAATAATTAGCAACCCCCGGCTTAAAAACAAAATGGCCGCATTCTTGAATGATGTGAACTTAGCACATAAAAAAAATAAATAGTTGGCGCCTACACTGCTGTTAGGACTTTGGCCGAGTTCCTCCTCCCTATTTCGTTCCTCCGACAGCTTTAAGTCGATTTCGAACGGCAAATAGTTTTTTTATCAGGAACTTTTTTATGGCGGAAATACACTTGGAGGTTTGCCATTGCCTGCCGCGGGGCGACTGCACATAAACAAGCCTTAATATATATTTTACAATTTGTGCAATCTTTGTTAAGGTTTGCAGAGATCTTCAAGGTTTGAAATTCAGAATATTTAGAAAAGAGTTCGCTTTTAATCGAAAACATATATCTTATTTCAAAGTCGAACTACTATACAAGCCACCCTCGTTAGCTTTTGGTATGCTTTTATATTTTTTATAAGAATAGTAAATGCAAAAATTGTGGAGCAACTGCAACGTGCGCACTGGCAATGCAACATGACGCATAATTTGTGTGCTAACTCCAAAAACAAAAACATTGAAAAAAAAAAAAACAATCGAAAGACCTGAACCCATTTCAGCGCCTCTATTTGTGGCATTTAGTCGCTTGGCAATTTTTACGCCGACAATGCGTTGAGTTATTTGCAAGGCGTGTCGATCGTTAAAGACCAAAAATCCACAGAAAAAGCAAATCATTTGCGACACAATAAAAAATGCAACGAATAAAACTAAACTAAATAAATAAATGCACGCTGTGGCAAGAAATCTACATCAGGCGATGTCAGCCAACGTCGTCGTGTCGCCTACCAGCCTACTTTGCAGTCGTTTTCCAATGATTTAGTTGCACGCTGGCGCAACATAAATCATGCAACCGTGCAGAAGCACATCGGCAGCGGCATAGCAACGTTGCAAGTGCGTGGCGGGATGTGGCGACGAGTTGTAATATTTAAAATCTTATTTACTTTGCTCCTTTTTAAGAACTTTTACATGCCTGGTTGCCTGTCGTACGTCGTTCCACGTTTTCTTTGGGAGGCTGCGCCAATTTGGACACGTTTGTCACACACAAGTTGCATGCAACTAATGAGTTATATGTACGTACTTTGGCTCCTACTATTTGTTGTCTTGTTATTGATTTTTTGTTGTTGCTGGAGCTTATTGTTGGTGGTGGCAAGTGCAGGGCGAATAAATAATGCGCATTTAAATGTCACATTTTGAGGCTGAACGCAGCGACATATTTTCAACATGACAGCTATAAATTTTGATTTGCGGTTTAAGGCGTTATTGTGCGGCGCAAAGGTATAAATACAAATTTTATGTGTTTGTGAAACACTTTGTGCATACTCGTACGTATGTTTATGTGTAAATATGTGTGGATTTATGGGTTACGCATTAAAGTTGAACAGTTCAAATCCAAGTCATATAAAATGCTTATTCTCTACTTTAAATGAATATTATATGAAATTTTGAATGTGGATTTAATCATTTTAAATTCAATTTATCAACCATTTGGGTTCAGTACCATACGAACAAAATTCGCTGCGATATCAAAGCAAATGAAGCATAATTGCAGGCTTTGCCTCCAAAATGATGCTAACATTATTCTTTGTGGTTTTGGCATCAGCGTAAATGATGAGAAGGATTTTTTCACGCCAAATGTAAATAATTTTGCCTTAATGACTAAAACACTAAGCACAATCAGCAGACTAAGTTTGAGTAGACCCGCAGCCAGAAACATGACAGTCTGTAGAGCCACCTTAAGTGGTTTTATTTATTTAAACAGTGCTGGAGCTGTTCTAACTGTACATTCATTAATGCTGACAGGCAATATTGGTAGCGAAATTCACTCACAATGGCATCCACTTAGCCTTAGCTTTGAATAGCTGCACCACTGCAGTGTTTTTGAAGTTGAACTTGCAACAGGTTGAAAACAGTGCCCTTTCATTGCTCAATGCTTCGATCTAAATGGAATCAATCTATAAATATATTATTTCGGTAGCGCGGGGACTTTTGAGCACTCGACTGGGCACAAAAGGCATGAGGTGGAAGTGCAAACCTCAAATAAATCTAAAATCAAACGACTGTTGTGAGACCTTTTCGATAAAAGTAATCCCGTGTAGACAAGTTCTGGTTAAGCTATCGACTAAACACTTGTATACCACATAAGAAAAAGATATGGGTGCCACGGTATACAGATAAACTAAGTAGCTACATAGCGGATGACTTCACGAGAAGAGACACTACTACTTGTCTGACATCAGCACCTCTCGTAAATTTGTGGTATAGCAAGTATAGAACAAAGCAATAAAACCGACCCAAAAGCCATAAGAAAGAATCTGAACTTCTAAGACTCTGCAACCGCCTCATCAGAGTGCTTCACAACGGCAACATCAGTGATCAATTCACCACCAACGCAGGCGTAACACAAAGTTATCTCCTTCTCTTCGCCATCGTAATAAACGACGTCGTGAGTCGATTGTCCTCGCACAGAAGAGACCGCGTATAAAGTTTCACCAGACATCTTGAGCACCTAGCCTTCGCCGATGACATTTGCCGCCGCTCTCATAAGCTCAGGGACATGCGAGCGAAGGTGATCAGACTACTCTGTCGGACTGGAGGTCAACATCGCCAGGACGAAGGCTATGAGAGTCAACCACAATAAAGAAAGACACTTAACGGTTGACGGGCGACACGATAGTATCTTTCTAATTGAATTTCATACAATAATTGTTGTCTGTGTTTATACTTGTGAATTTTTTGTGTCATTAGACTCATTAGCTCATCATTGATCAGACTCATCAAAAATATATATTCCCAAAGCCATTATGATGACCAATCACTTCAGCTTCAGTTCAAGGTAACAGATTTTGGTGTCTCGTCTGTATTTATATGCTTCATTCTATCATACACCTCGCACCTTGCAACTCTTCATCATGTTGTTGCAACACAAATTGTCTCTCAGCTGTCACTCGTATTTGTGCATAACTTCAACGCCACCCACTCCTCGCTATCCACGAATTCGGCGTTCACAAATCCTAGCAACACCTCACCTCCCTACGCTCGAAATAAAAAAGACATAAAAAGCGCTTTTCTCGGCTGAAAGTAGCTCTCTGCCATACAGCAAAGCCAATTTTGTTATCCCCACTTTTCACACACTCACCAACCTGCACTGCCGGTTAGAATCAAGCTCGAGCTTGTAAGTAAGCATTTACGGACGAGCATCGAATGAAGTGTGGCACTTACATTTACACCGCGCACAGAACAATAAATTAATAAAATGTGAAATTTCTCATTTTAATATTTATGAGTTTAAGACGATGGCGGTAGCCATCTACCGAGGGGACAACCAAGCAAACGCTAGCAACCTTCAATACACCAGCAACAAATGCAAAATCGAGATTCAACCGCGCCAGCAACACCACTTGAAGCAGTTGGGGCGAACCGAGCTATCCAATCAGTTGCGGCGCCCGTTAGTCAGCTTTAAACGGCCAACTAAAGTCAACTCGAATCAGCAGCAAAGAGCAAACGACTTTGCACGGCAACGCAGACTAGAATGGCAGACAGTGGCACCACATAGCTTCACAGCCAACTGGAGTATGAGGAGCAGTGTCGAAGGAGGATATCGTCAGCTTGAAACAAGGGGTGCTCGGTTTTTGAAAGGATTAAAAAAATCTGATGTAAAATATAAAACAAAAAATGTTTCCGAAAACAGGTTCCAAGTGAGAAAATTTGCATGAAAGAAAGCATGATCACTAGCATTTAAGGTTTTTTTATCAGGTTTATAATATCACAACATACTTCAAAAGAGATAACAGTTCTCTGTAATCAGGCATGAAAACTTTCCATGAGCTCTCGAAGAGCGGTTTCGTGTTCTCGTATGTTTCTAGGTTGCCATGGGTAAAACTGTTTTCATACTATGATATAGATCTAATGGATTTGACGCTCTCTTACTGCTGTGCACTATAGTCTACTTGTCTAGAATACTCCCAGTTATAACAACTATTATATTTTTTTCATACATATCCCTTTATTTTCTCAGTGTAACGTTGGTCTTTGCCACCATAGCCACCGCCTTCGCACATGATTTTATTCAAATTTAGTTGGAAAATTGTTTTTCAACAGCTGCAGTGGTAGCTGAAACAACAGATATCAAGCGGAGTAAAGAAGCAACAACAATGAAAGCAGCAATTGCAAAGCCAACTACAACGCCTTATAATTCTAGCGGCAATTATGGACAGTAAACTCGGTTACACTTGAAATAAAAATCACATTTGTGTGGCCAGAACCAGTGAATTTATTTTGCATGAAAGCATGAAAGGAAAAGCCGAACTAACCTTTCTTAAGTTTACTGAAGCTCTAAAGATCCTATTGTTATTGCATTTAGAACCACATAGTTAAACCTGCAAGTCTGGAGGCTGGAGAACTGCCTCAGGCTCTCCCCAAAAATCACACTAACGAACCTCAAGTGCCTAGCTGCCAAACCGGGACATTTGCAAAGAAATTGTGCAACGTCATCTTTCTCTTCAAGATCTCCACAGCTTTTTACAAAGGGCGTTGTACGGAAGACCAAGCAACTCCGCATGAGTTTGGATCACCCAGTGACCGGTGAATACCGCTATGAGTTTGGAAATTGAGTCCCCAACACTTTAATTGTCCTGCTACTGTCGTACTGAGGCCAAAGTGTTTTTGAGATAGCACACGGAATTCTACTCAGCCAAATAGTTATTAAGGTGTCAGAAACTCCCTGGATATCAGGAAGCTATGTATGTTTCAAATTAGAGGAAAGGTAATAACGCGGAGATAATACTCCAATAAAATAGTTTCTCTTTGAGCTATCTGCCAAGCTCATTCGCCTGCACTACCCCACAGCGGAATTAAATCGGCTTCAGAACTTTTCTCCAGAGTTTCTGACTCTTTTGGTCATGTGAGGCGCTAAAATTTTACAAGTGGATTTTCGCAATTGGGATTAGTTAATTCCTGTTCCTGTTCCTGTTCTTCTTGTTTTTATTTCTAATTCAGAACTTGTTCAAAGATTCAAAGCAAGAAAGTAGTACAGAACAATTATTTGATCATGAGACCTTATGCTCCAATGGGAGATAAAGAAAATGATGGTGCTGATAGCTCATGTCCAAAAGTATCCAATATTTTATTAGAAGTGTACAGCTTAGAATTCCACCAAACTTTAGGCCTTATTTTGAATTCCTTTGCAAATATTAGTTGCCATTATGAACAACACTTAGTGAAACCACGAAAACCTAGGGCACCCGAGGATATTGAAATTGTTTAGCTGTGGAGTAAAGACTTTCTCTCTGCACAAAAATTCGAAGCAAGCGAAGTGAATTAACATGAAAAGCTCTGAATTTCACGGTCGAGAAAGATGAGATGTTTTTTCAGCAGCTTGCCCAAGAACTATTCCTTTCGCTTATGCGATCTCCGCAGCGTCTTCGAGGCTGAAGTCTCATTCATCATGATGTATAGCCCTGAAGCAGCTCAGCACCGAAACTCTTGTATGTATATTCAAATTTAGTGAGGGCCAAATTTCAAACAGCACTTGCACTAGATTGTCTCTGCTTTTTGTGGTAGTTAGAGCTTGGCTTCCAGTTCTTAGAATATAGACAGTAACTGCTTGACAGATGAGCTTCCGGACAAGATACGAGCAAACAAGTTCTTCCAGTAAAAGAACATTTATATAGACAGGTTGTCATCTTCAAAAGGTATTTAGGGATTTAATGCCCCCTACTGTGTAGAGGTAGGCTTAGATGTCAGATATTGCTTTTACTGGCCTGATGGAATTCTTCAGAGTCTCCAGATAATTCAGCAAAGAGAACGAGCAGCTGAAATTGGTTAGTTAGATTTATTTTGTCATAGTGCACTCAGACCTTTTATGTGGTCAATTATGGTTGACGACAAGCTTGTAATTGAATATGCCGTCTTACGGGTTTCAGTAATTCCTCGGGCTTTTTCTTTCATACTATCAACATATTCAGATTCACACCCCCTAGCTGAATAAGTCGTCGTTTTGGGAGAGCTATACATTAGCAGAGGATATAGTCTGGTATCTCATCGCTCAGTTTGTTTCTACTAATCCTAGTTTCCTAAATTGACCAGACCACGAGAATGGCAGATGCTTGATTCAGGTAAGCGTAGTTTTCTAAAATACTAACGAAGGCTATAAGGAGTCGTGTAGTATCTAGTGAGAGTTCGTAAGGTTTATCCACATTTAAGTTCCCATTTGATGATTTTTTTTTTTTAAAGGACAAATTTTCTTATTTTGCACTATCCGTGACTTTCCATACAGTGTCGTATAAACTTCGTATTCTCCCAGTCGTTCACAGTTTCGTTTGTGCGGGATTTGGTAAACTCGCAGAGGGACTTTGATGAAACACCTAATTCCGCTGACAGTCCACCTTTTCATTGGGGTCATGACCTCTTCATGTTCTCGTTTCTAGTCCAGTAAGACGAGAACATGAAGAGGTCATGACGCCAAGAAGTTTAAGTATTATTATATGAGACCGCAGTATTTCTTCGTAGGTCAAACTAACTATCCGTCCAGTTCGTCCAGTGTATTTTTGCAGGTAATATACATTTCGCAAAACTAGCCATCAGCTGTGTGCAACACTCACTTACTTGTATACTGCCCACCTCCGCGTAGTTTGTTGCCTTTCGGTCTTGTTCTGGCAACTGGCATTAGCGAATTTTTGCATAAAATTCTTTAAATCATTTAATTTTTGTGTACATTTATTCGAAGTTGGAAGGCTAAATATTGAAAAGGCAAGGAAATTGAAAAGCTTGTTGTTGTTGGTAGCGCAGCAAAGGATCGTTATAACGGATGGCCTCGCAGCAGTTGGAATGTTTGCACGTCACTAACTGTTGCTGGTTACTTTGCTACTGGAAAACTGACACTGACGTCTGGACTAAATCGAACAGCAAAGCGATGGCAGTTGGCGATGTTCGAGACCGGACTAGTAGTGTTTGAAGGCGAATATGTGTAAGAGTGTGTGTGCTAGTGTGCGTGAAAGAGATTTACCGAAGTGTTGCGTGAAAGTCATTTTCCCAATTTTAACATAATTTCGAGGCGAAAATAAGCGTTGAACTTTTCAACCATTTTAATTCTATTTCCTCGCATTTCTAGGTGTAAATTTTGGCTGTAAGAAAGTTTTTGCATATTTTAGTGTAATGCCCCACGATTTGTAATAAAGAAGTGAAAATGATTTTGCAATTCAATTTGGTGAGATCAAGTTTTAGGTGGTAAAGTGAGAGAGAGTGAAGAGAGGGGGGTAAAAAACTAAAGGCCAACAATGCGCCAATGGCTACGCTAGAGATCTAAATTCGTTGGATGCAGTGACGTCTGAGTGAGCGTTCAACTTCCAGCCAATACGTGCAAATCGACTTTATTAAGCGCTCTAAGGGATTTTCTTCTTTTTCGTACTTTAAGGATTATTTGAAACAGAAGGAGCACTTTTCTGCCAGTCATCGAAGCCTTCTTCTTTTTTAGTTAGCACGCACTGGAAGCCGAAGGGAGTGATCGAAAGTGTGACTGACAACCTACTATAAATCTGCATAACCTCCTCTACTTCTACCCCAGTTCTTGGTTTAAGACATTTCACTTGCAATTTTTTTGTCCAGCGAAGTGGGAGAAGCGAATTTTGTTAGCTTATAAAGATCAAAATTGTGTAAGATTCTAACAACTTGAGCCTCATCGCACAGCTTTCTTGATAATTTCATGGATTTGACGGAATATAGGCTGTGACTTCAAGATCACCGCAGTAACTCTGCAGCCAATACGTTGAAAATGTTTGAATCCCCTGTCGTTGCAGCGCTTCTCTAGCGATTTGTAATGTGAGAACTTCCCACGTATTAAAATTGTTTCCAAGACAACCTAATGCTTATAAAAATACATACTGTTGACGCGCACATCCTCTAACAGATGTTTGGTCGAGTTTCTTCTTCAATTTGTTGTGCGTGTTCATGCGGTTCCACAACAAGGGGTACCTGCAGTTTTATGCCACCTAAGATTGGCAGAGGGCGTAGCGGCAGCTATTAATAAAAATCTTTTCTATCATCTGGTGTTGCGAACCCGGACTCTATCGAATTCTATTCAAGTACATTCAACGTTTTTCTCGCACGTTTAATATTATATTTATTTATTATATTATTAATATTATACGATTTTCCCTTCTTCTAGCCGCCTGCCCAGGTTAATTTTCTAGTCCATCTTGTGGTATAAAGTCAGATAAAAAGTTTTGCGGTTTTTTTGCTTTATTTCGCTATAACCACGTAAGCGAATTTAGCAAAGCGCGTCAGTCGTTCCTTTCTCGTGCTAACCGGCACCACTTGGACACACCAAATGAAGCCAAGTCTCCACCTGATCTTTCCAACGCAGAGGAGGCCTTCCTCGAACGCTTGTTTCCAATCGGACGACATGACCCAACTAGCGAAGCCGCTGGATCTTTAATCGCTGCGATGTGTATATGGCATCGTAGGGCTCATACAGCTTTGGTTACGAGGGATGGTTCCCTGTGTAGAAGTCCACGCAAGTGGGTAAAGTCCCTGATTGCCATTAACTTGGGAGTGTCCACGATGATACTTTTGCATGCGATCCAAGTCGGTCAGAACTTCCGCGCTTCGCCTATGTATCCTCGAGCTAATGTGAGGAGGCACAGCAATTCAGGATATCTGGTTGTGCGCTGGGAGCCTCCCCCAATGAAAAACAAAACAAGGCCCCGAAAGTGAGTTGAATAGTGTACAGACTCTATGAAGCGAAAGAAATGTCTTACATGCGGAGAGAGCCTGACGTGACCAACTTCCTTAATCTGTATACCTAACAAGGTGCTCAATATAGCAGTATGGATCCCTGATAACTATGTATCTGCGCACATATTTTTTATAATTTGTATCGAAACCTTTTGCAATCCACTAATTTTGTTTAGGTAAATTATCTACGTGCGCGTGTGTGTGATTAATAGCTACCAATAAACGTTGCCCATGATATCACAACTCGACGTCAGGCCAAGCGTATGTACCCTAATCACCTCTAAACATATGCGCATATGTATGGGCGTGTGTGCTTAACTAATCCGCAAGGAAAACTTCGCCTTCCTGCTAAAGCGATTGCATGCCTGCACAATTTAACGCATAACAAGCGATACTAATAACCTGCGAGGCCAGCGATGACCGGCGATAACCGAGACACACTTGATGGCGTACCTACTACACATCTACATACGTATGTATGCATATACGTACATAGAGAGAAGAAGAAGAGTAGGGGTGAGATTATTGCTCATGATGTCCTTTCAAATCGCTGAACAGCGAAATGACCAGCACTCGTATGGAGCTGAAAATTAGTTTCGCACGTCGTGCATAAACACCTCCCCTACGCCACCATACACAGTTAGATACACGTACTATGCATGTGTGTGTGTATGTAGTTGCCACCGCTCACGTCTCACTTTACACCTTTCGTTCTAATTATTGGCATTTTGGGAAATACGAGGCAAGATATCGACGCACCGACGCATTAACATTATCCTCGGAATGGCACTGGGATTGAGCGCTGACAATGCAATGTGATTTGGAGCAGCAACAATGTTATGTGTAGTATTGTTGCATGCAACAGTGAATGTGAATAATGTTGCTTCGAAGAGGTTGAGCGCACGCTTAATAACCAGATCGAATCAATGAAAGTCCGGTGATGTGTCTGGTGCATTGATGCACACGAATAATTAGGTGGGTGATTTCACAGTAAATTTAAGCTTGACTTTTCGTGACCTTCTTTCCATTTGAGTTGTTCCAGTGGAGCAATTTATCTAAATTAATGCATAAGCATCGTACATTATTTCATATTAGAAGTGTATCTGAAGCTAAAGCTTTTATTGAGCTCCAGTCAGTCAGAGGAAGTAATACTGAAGTGGGAGGTCCGCTAGCAGTGGTTAATAAAGAATTAAAGAGAGTGCGCTAAGATCGGCAGTTCTTGGTCGCTTTTTCCGAGCTATTCTGATATCATTAGGTACCTGCGCAAGAAGCCTTGCGATGCTGCCTTACTATCTGCAAGCAACACACAGTCAATATCTTGAACGGCAAGTCGTCGACAGCAATATTTACCATCTGAGGTAGGACGTGTTGAAATATCACTCTGGCACACTCTAAGAAGCACCAAAGCGCCGTTTTGATAACAGTATGAGTATCTTCAGCCACCCAGATGAAAATATTGATGGGATTTAGGTTGGAGCACTGCCACCGGCTGTTAAAGAACACAGCACTCAGTGACTCTAATGGTCTAGCTACCAAACCCCAACATTTACAAAGAAAGTGCTCAATAGTCTCCTTCTATGAGAGGTCCCCACAGCTTCTGCAAAGGGGCTTAAATGGTAAGCCTAGCTTTTCCGCGTATGTGCCGATTGTCCAATGACCAGTAAAAACTGCTACGGGTTCCGAAATTGAATGGCGTGATGTCCACAAAAGTTCTTGAGTCCTCCGTTTATTGTACTGGGACTAAAGTGTTTTCGAAATAACGCTTTCCTGAGAAATAAGTTGTGCAATTTCCTTTCTGGCGAGCTCATCAGCAATTTCATTTCTCTCTATGTTTCTATATCCCGGAACACAGATCAGATAAATGCTGCCTATCACCCAAGAGATTTGATCTACTCCTTAGAGGAGTTGACTAGTATAGATCTGCACCGTCAGAATCCTGATCGCGGCTTGACTATCGGAGAAAATGCCAAGCATTTTGCGCGCCTGCAGAATGGCAAAGACTTCTACCTGAAAAACACTATCAGTATTCGGAAATTTGAAGGAAATTGATAAATTGGCTGATTTAGAGAAAAAAAAAACCGTGCTCCGACTCTCGATTCCAAATTGGAGTCGTGAGTGAAGACAGAGGTACTAGCCCCTCGTTCCAAACCTGCCTACTTGGAGAGATAGCTCTGGCACGACCCTCAAACTCCTGTGTGCGGATAGAGAGATCTGTACGAAGTTCAGAGAATTGCGGGGGCACTGACTGAAAAGTCCTACAATACCCCTTGAGAGATTGCCTCCAGAGTCCACACTCCTTTGTCCTGGTTATTCTTTGAGCACCGATGGAAATAACGTAAAAATCGATGGGAAGTAAGTGTAGCACATTTAGAGCAGCAATGGGTCATGTTCTACATGCTGGCGTAACGTGAAACGGCTTATGAGCCTTTCGGAAAATCTTCCTTTCGAAAATATCCAAAAGTCGACTAAGCAGATAATGACATCATTTGCTCTACTGCTCCGTACAATAGGACAAGGATCGTCCGAGCCAGAGAACACTATATTTCTCAATTGCCTACTTAACTCTTTGTGGCACTGGATAGCAGGAGAGATTCTCTGCGCTTTTCCAAGGCTGAGAATATTCGCCCTTTACTCCATCAGAACGAAGTTTCGAATAGTCAGACGAAAAGCGATTGCAATGCCCCGATTATCACCTCAATGCGCTGCCAAGCATTGGTGAAAGCAGATGCTTTAGAAAACAATTATTTCTCAGCTCAACACGTTGAGTGTCATAATGTGCAACACATACTAGACTATAATTTAACTGTTGGCTGGTTAAAAAAAGAAATATTTTATTATAATCCGAAATGTATTCCATTTCATAAAAAAATAATAGAAATAAGAATTTGCAACTAGCAATAATGCGTTGCAAAGTTTCCTACATATCATGGCCCTCAACGTGTTAATTACCTGCTGCAACTGAAATACGCCTTCAGCAGGTATTTGCTAAGAAATTTTCACTTGCAAACCAGCAATCAGCGGGCCTGAGTAAAATTTGGCTGCAATCAATGGCGAGACGAAAGGCCAGCGAGACTTAACTTGCAATGACTTTGATCGAAATTAGTAACGCTTTAATGCCACTCATGCACAACTACACATCCAGAAGCGGATCTGCTCTTCGCATGCACACACATGCGCATATATATACACACACATATGTGCACTGATATGCCAGCACTCACACTTCCTGCTGCACAGTAATGCCTCAATTTCCGTTTACCCTCGAAAATGCGGATTGTGCACCCAGATTGACAATAAGAACAACAAAAAGCAACAACAACGCACATGCATTGAATTTGATGCCGGCACAAAAGCAAAAGAACACATTCACCGCACACAGCACTCAGCCTACCGTCGTCCAACCGCCCAGCCGCGCCTCATCCGTTTTATTCAGCTGCAAGCCTCATCAGTGGAATAAAGCGCGCAGAGCAACAAGACAAAGGAAAAGTGAAATGAAATGGACGTGAAAGTCAACTTGAATTTGACATACTCAAACTGCGCGACAACAAAGCAACATTTAACAACAACAAAAATCAAACTGGAATACAAGCATAACTACCCAAAAGTAAGCAAAAACTAACAATAAGTAGGATATGTGTTTCGTGAATGTGTGCATGTGTGTGAATGCGTGTGTGTATGCGTGCATTTGCGCCTGAGTACTCCCGTTCCTTCTTCCTGTCCCACTTCATTGCATTGCCGCAAATAAATTGAAGATGCGATCGATGCGGCTTTTCGTCCGGAGACGTTGGGTTGGGTGGTGTGCGGTATCTGATGGCGCTGTGGCATGTAATGAAATTGCATTCAATTAAGCATCACACATGCCAATGCAAGTTGGGCAAGACCTACACGTACACACGCACACACAGATTTACACAACTTGAGTATTGAGAAGAACGTAAAGCGGCAGTGGAAAGAGTAGAGGGCTTTGTAAGTTCAAATGCTTTTGGAGACGATTAAATCCTACATTGAAGGGGATGTGAAGGCAGTGGCAGAGGAGTTTGGAGTGAAGAATAGTGGTGTTGTGGATAATGAGACTGCGGTAAGAGAGAATACTGATTTAAAAAATAGATAGGTGTTTCTGGGTTTTAGACTTTGAGGCTTCGGGGCTTCGGGGCACCCCAATTAAGGACTTCTAAATAACTTAGGCAATAAAAGGAAGGTTTTCAGATAGTTGATGAGTTTAGAGAACTTATTGTAATGGCGGCTGCGGAGGAACTGGTGCATGACTAACATTCGGTAGTGTAGGTTCGAAACCCGCTTTAGGCACGAAACACCAAGATGATACACAAGGTTTCATTAATAGCGGTCGCCCCTTGGCAGGCAATGCCAAGCCGCCGATTGCATTTCGGCAATGATAAAACTGTAGGTCCTCCCATTTGCTTAGGATTATCAAGACGTAAAGGATATACGCGTCAGTTACATAAAATTTGCTGCCAAATTACGATTGCATATCTGAAAATGAGTTGTTTGACTCTGTTTAGATTTTTGTTTTGGTTTGCAGCAAGTTATAATCAGGGTTGGAGATTTCGTACTTTCTCCAAATTGCAATACTATCAATTTTTTAGTAGCCAGCCGTGGTTATAATAGCTCCACTTTCGATCGACGAGCACACTTTCAGAAAATTAGTGAATACTTCACACCCTGATTACTAAGAATTAACGAGGATGGAATGTGAACTTAGTTCAAGGTAACCTCTATTTAAGCTAATCTGATCATAGTTCAAAAGTCGCAAGATATGACCGGTGTACATGGCTCGATTTGCTCTGTCCTGGGGCGTATGAGAGGAGCATTTTTGTTATTCTGTTCTTTCTTCTACTTCTTTTAATTCTTCTTCGTCTGCTTTTCCTTCTTGAACTTCTTCTCCGTCTTTCACTTTATTTTTCCTGCTTCCTTTTCTTTATCTCCTTTTACCTTTACTCTTCTTCTAATTCCTTTACTCTATTTTCCGTTTTTTTTTGGCTATTATTCTTTTTCCTCTTCTTATTCTTATTTTTCTTTATCTTCATCCACTTCTTCCTCTTTTATATATAGTTTTCTCCATCTGTCTTTTTTTTCGACTGTTCCTTTATTACAGCAGCTTCTTCTTCTTTTTTTCTTTTTTCATAGTAAATCTGTACTCGAGAAATTGGCAGGCCGATAAACTAGCCAGAAAGAGTACTAATCTTGCTTGCTTGAAAACAGGTCTTATTTGCAAACAGAGCCAATATTGGAATTCCTATGACAACTTGCAAATTAGGGATAAAAAGTAATATTATCCAGGAGGCCAACAGAGCATGGGGAGGTATAAAATACTTGTGTTACAATCAGGCTAATTTCGCCGCAAATAGATAAGTAAAGGTCAGGAGAGTTGCTTAACTTCTCAAGAGAGAACATCTCGAAGGTCGGGGCTTGTGTCACCGGTCATTGCCTGTTAGGTAGGTACTCCTCCATGCTAGGAGTATTTTCTCATGAATAATGCAGAAGTTGCAGAGACAAGGAAAAGGAAAAAATAGAACACTTCATCTGGAATTGTTCAGCCTTAGCTGGGGCTAGAGCCAGGCTGTTAGTATTTTGACTCTCTTACGGAACTATCCGGTGTTGAGATAAAACTTACCCTACGCTTCATAAGAGAGTCTTACAGGTTCCATGATAAACAGTAAGGTTCCCGTTTTACACAGTCTAAGTGAGTCGCCTTAGTCGTATGCCACAAAAACCTAACCTAACCTAAATCTGTATTGGTCTAGCAGCTTCTGGCAGTTCTTCTTTTACTTATTGTATTTATATAATACAAACGTCGTGCGTGCGCCATAACCGACTGTGATTTTTTTCCTCTTCGTCTTCTTACTCTGCGTCTCTTTTCTTTTTCTTTTTCTTTTTCTCTTTCTATTTCCTTTTCCTATTCTTAATCATTTTCCATTCCTATCTCTCTTCCTTTTCCTAGTACTATTCCTCCTCTTCTTCTTTTATCTCTTCTATTTCTCAATCTCACTCTTTCACTTCCCGTTCCCCTTTGTCCCCTTTGTCCTCTTTTCCCCTCTTATTCTTATTCCTGTTTTTCTTCCTCTTCCTGGACGTTTC
The DNA here is from genome assembly GCF_028408465.1 of Anastrepha ludens. Taxonomy (NCBI): domain Eukaryota; kingdom Metazoa; phylum Arthropoda; class Insecta; order Diptera; family Tephritidae; genus Anastrepha; species Anastrepha ludens. The sequence continues at coordinate 110,400,728 of NC_071500.1, read as the reverse complement.
ATTCTGTTAGCTCCTTACCAGCTTCAACTAACTCGGATCTTATTCTATCAAGTTACACCTTAGGAAATACTTGTGAAATTCATGCGTTTACATATGTTTACATTTACTCAAACAACCTTCGACTGCCATACAACCACATACGTATGTATGTATGTGTTAAGATTTTCGACTACCCCACTTCTGCAATATTTATTGCCTCATATAAGTACTTTGCAATCGAAAACGACCCTGCTTTTCTCTTATTCCTCTGTCACTTTCACTTTAACTTTTGTCTCTTCTCTCCCTTTTTTTGTGCACCACCATGGTTGCCTGCATAAGTGCATGTGTATGTATGCATGACTTGTAACTGAGAAGCCGTTGTTGTCAACATTAATGAAGACATCAGAAAAGTCCACAAACAATGACGGGGTGATTGGGTGACAGTGTGAAATAGTGAAAGTGTAGCTTGCAAAATCCAAAAGGCAGTAAAGGAGTAAAAGTTGTGGGAATGTAGTTTTAGTAATACGAGGAAAGTAAAGTAAAATACAATATAAGTAGACGAAATCAATGGAAAGTTCACGAAAATATACAATGAAAGCGAGTGTAAGTGAAAGAATATGAAAAGTTAATGCTGCTCGATTTAAATGAGAGGACAAGTGAGAACGAAGGAAAATTTGAAAGCCTTTGAAAATTATAATTGCCTTAAACGAGTCATTGAGGGTCCAGCAGAAGCTGCTCTTTGATTAAATCAAATTTCTTGCAAACTTAGATGAAATGTGCAAGGGCAAACATAATATCAAAAAGCTATGGTCGATAGTAATGGAAGCACAAAATTTAGCAGGAAGTATATAAAACAAATATTGTGCGGATTCTGGATATTCCAGACTGAAAGCAGAAACAATCAACTTTAATCAAATCTAAAAAGACGATATATAAAATTTCATCAGCATTATCGTCGTACCAATTATAGCTCGGTGTGAGGCAGTGGTTCTTTCACAATTGCACTCCATACGACTTGGTTCATTGCGCCGCTTCTTCTAGCATTTATAAGGCGTAAATCTACATAAGCTCATTTGCCCATCTTCTTGGCGGTCTTTCACGCTTTTTACTGCCCATAACAAAAGAGTTTAAGGTTTCTTTCGCAATCCTGCTGTCGTTTATCCTGATAGGTGTCCAAACCTTCTCAGCTGCTGAGCTTTAGAGAATGTTTTCACCTGATATCAGCTGACGGATTTCATCATTGTATCCATAGCTTCCGTTACTGGTCCAAATATCCTTCTTAGGATTTTGAGCTCAAAGTGGAGCAGGTAGTTTTGTTATGTTTAATATAGCGCCAAACCGCGGCAGTCAAACGGAGCTACCGAAAAAAGGCTATCTTGGTTTTCCTAATATTTCACCAAGTTATGCTGGACGCAGTGACAGCATATTTGCTCAGGTGAGCGAGCCGGTCACTGTGTTAACATCTATGTTATTGTTGCTGTTGTTTGAGCGGCTGTGTTTCCCGTACTGTGAGACTCTTAATTAGCGTCTAGCGCCGTTTTAGTACCACAATCCTCTGTTGTTTTGGTAGCCAAGTCTCCAAGATTGTACCTAAGAACACTTCATTTTGTCTAAGAAGAGCAGAAGATACCTCAATTCCAAGCCAGAAATTTCAGCAACGTTGTTTGGCCTTGCACAAGCTCACATTCTTGATTTTGATAAGCCTAAGTAATTGAAAAAATTATGGAGAGGAGGTTTCAGATTGTCTTGGTTGGTATGTTTCACGGCACCGCGTGCTTTCCTACCCTAAAAAGTCCTGGGAGAACCGAGTTTAGTCTTGAGATGTTGGTTATTTGATACGCACAGGTTGGGTGTTTTTTCCAACGTCTACTTGCAATGCCGTAATAGTGAGACTCAAGTTTTGCCTTTATCCGGATAAAGCGAGCTTCTACTAGTTCAGCTTGGCACAGCTTAAGGTGGATCCTTGCTTAGCGATCTTATACACCTTCTCGTTACCCTCGGTGTTTTTGTGGCCTGAGCCTGAGGCAGTTGAATTCTTCTAAACACTGCCTTACATGTTTGCCAGTTGTATTGCTTGAGGTTTTCACCTTTGTAGTAACCCTTATAGTAGCCTAAATATAATAGCCTAGCTATTTGGCTCCAGCTTGCCTGATGTCGGAGGTGGCTCTGTAGGCATATTTAGTTGCTAATTCTTCTGTTTGGAATAAGTTAACTTTATCTGGAAGACGCGTTGGTTTCAATAGTTGTAGTAGATTTCTACTGAAAATCCCTAGCAGTAGAAATCTGTCTCGACGCTCGCAGGCCATCTTTGTTGCTCCGTTGGGCCAGACTTTTTCGGCTTTGGAAGTGAGTTTAACATATTTCTATTATAGCTAACGACTTGGGCTTCCGGGTAGCCTGCTAAAATTTAGTTTTCTATCGATTCAATCTTTTAAACAGGATCCTGGAACAGGACGAAAAAAGGCTTTAAAAACAGTGTCAAATGGAGGGTTGAAGATACGCCTCCTTCCCAATCTGCTCTAGACAGAAATACCATAGAGAAATCTTTAATGAAGTGAAAGTTTGGTAATACGTGGCATTATACACGGCATGAAAGACAGAAGGGAAAGAGAAGAGAGTATTTTCCGCGGTAGATCACTTATGGATGACTTAAACACTAATCGGAAATAATTAAATGCTTCAATAAAGTACTGGATAGCCTGATACGAATGCAATTAAATATATATACGCTGTTTCAAAAGTGATACTGAGGATATCAAAAGTACGCCTGAAATGGACTCTCTGCAGAAGTATAGGGTTTTTCAGTAAGAGCGCTTCAAATTTTTTTTTGAATAAAACACAAACGGTTTGACTTTTTTAACTTTTTTTTTTATTATCGAGCTTGAACATATACATTTAATTATAAAATTCGATTTCTTTTGCATGACCACCGCGTGCACGTTTTACGAAGTCCAATCGTTGAACCCAATTTTCGACCACTCTTTTGCATAAATCGGCCGAAATTCCAGCAATTTCGCGTTCAATATTGGCTCTGAGCTCACAAATCGTCGCCGGCTTGTTACTGTAGACCAATGACTTCACATAACCCATAAACGGGACGGCATGTTAAATAGACGGTAAAATGGCCGTAATGCTCTTAAAATAGCAGCAACAGAATGATTATTTTCATAAAAAATTTGCACGATTTGCAATCGTTGCTCAAGTGTGTAGCGTTCCATGATGAAATGTATACTAATGAAGTTTACAAATGACAAGCGAAAAACAAAAAATATTGCGTCGTTCGCCCTCCCTATCGGAAAAAAGTTGAAGCGCACCTATTGAACAACCCTATAGCTCTATCATAGCCTCTGCAACATATCGAATTTTGTCAATCAGTTTATTCTATCCGAGTGCGGTGTTCACCAAGCAACACTTTTGTAGGTGCCACTTAGTCATTGAGTGTCTTCGCCGAAAACCGCAACTAATCGAACCCATCACTCTGGCAAAGCATAAAAATACTAATAAATTCATTGCCCACTGAAATTGACACAAATTACGAGAAATTAGGTAAAGCAAAAAAAAAAAAAAAAAAAAATATTGATATGAAATTCTTATTTTTTTCATTTTAAATAAACCACCATTTGTTAATAACTGAAATGTCCAAAGAATTCATTTAAATAAATAAATCACTCGCTTCTATTTAGCTTACAAATGTTCTTGTGGCATTACCCTGACCATAAATCCAGGTAAAAGTATGTATGTCTTCTGTCGCCTTGCGGCATCTGTGAGCATAAACGTAAAAACCTACATACGTTGCAACGGATGTGACATCGTTAACTTCGAAATCATTGCACGGTCACGTGCCAATCTTTAATGTTGTGACTGCGCTTGGCCATGATGGCCACGATGATGCTGCTGCAGTGACATATGATTGCTTGAGCACACGCACACACATACACATATACTCATATATAAATATAAATATACGTGCATTTAAATGTGGCATCACGGCCATTGCCAGCAACACCATCGACAACTACTACACGTCTGTGGCACGTGCGGCAAACGAACACTGCAAGTGACGCATTTAGAAAATGTCAAAGCGCATTTAGTTAAATATGTACACCTGTGCTCGCAATAATAGCAGCGCGATATATTGCAAAATATTGATTATATATTTATTTTTTTAATTTTTTATTTTTTTATGGTATAACAAAAAACGAAGCATTGCTGAAATTCAATAAAATTCCACCAATTTTCCGTGAAAATGGCAAAACTTTTAATCACAATGTCTACAAGAATGTCCAGTACGCAGTTTTATAGTACTTTAAATTTTGGTATAATATTGTGGAGTATAGAAATAATTCAATTTTTTTTTTGTGCAGGTGATCTCGTACATTTTTCCTTATAAAAAGAATTTCGACCGTCCACAAAAAAACCATAATGAGCAAGAATCAAGACGAATTGCAATCCATTTTAAAGTGCCACTATTAATGAAAATTAGTGATTTTTGAAATTTTTTGAAATCGTGAAGTCCTTTACCTACTTCGACTTGAAACTGAGTAGAAACAATTCAACAAGTCTCCCCATCGATTAGAGAGTCCTAGCAGCTAACAGATCGTAAGCGTCACTAACGAAACTACTTAACAGACAACGCAAATTGATTGGCTACAAAACCGTCAGTAGACCAGTTTTATGTTATGAAGCGGAATCGTGGATGCTAATTGAATCAGATAAAGCAAAACTGCAAACCTTCGAACGAAAAATACTCAGAAAAATTTTTGGAGCTATCAAAAATCACGGCGAGTGGCGTATAAGGCGGAAAGAGGAGCTAGGCCGAATTATAAGCGGCGAAAATGTTATAGATTCCATCAAAGTGCAGCGGCTAAGATGGCTGGGTCATATAACTAGAATGGACGGTACGAGGGCGCAAAAGAAAATTGTAGAAGCCAGAGCATTCAACACTAGTGCAATAGGAAGACCGGGAACAAGATGGCGTGACGAACTAGAAGAGGATGTCAACAAACTTGGGACAATGAATTGGAAAAAAGTGGCAAGTGCTTGAGATGTATGCATGTCCTACGTACAGCAGGCCAAGGCTCACAAAGAGCTGTATTGCTAAACGATGATGCTGATGGTAGAACTGAGTACTGAGAATTTTTCATAAAATGTTTACTAAAAAGTTTTAATATTTTCATACAAAACAAAAAAAAAATATATTTTATTGAATTTTTTTTAATTAGTGTAAAGCTTTGATTCATAAAAAAATATGAAAAAAAAATAAATAGTAAAAACTGTTCAACATATCTCGCTGCTATTATTATGATCAGAGGTATATTTTACATGTGATTGTGCAAATGTATGTGTGTTTAGCTACATATAATATTTAGGTGAGTACATTTCTTATTCCAACTATTAACTTTATGGGACAACTTTTATTTGCTGCTTATTGTTGCTGTGGTTGTTTCTGGTTACGTAAGTCTTCCTCTTTATTTGTTACCGAAATGAAAATTATTCAATCATAGAATGGAAAAGAGGAATTGCAAGCAAAGGAGAAAGAAAATGTTTGTATTTTTTGTTATGGGATGAAGTTTAGTACGAGATATTGAAGGTTGAAGCAAATCTAACGAGTGCGGACTCATCGTTCCTTCCACGGTCGGTTTTACATTACCGGAAGGATCCTGATCAGTCCAAAGACTGTCACTTCAGTAGTATTGACCAAAAATTAATGGGGAATGTTTTATGTTAGTACATATGTATAAAAGCAACAATTCGCCGTCATGCTTCATAGCGCCAAAACTTGGGAAGATCTTCTTCGTAATCTATTAGACCTTGTGCTTTCATTTTGCGTGTGCTCTGCAGTGATTATATTTATTTGCCTAGGTACATGAAGTATTCGAAAAAAGCATGCGGTTTGTGAATTAAGATCGATTGAAAAGGTGACTTCCATACAGACACTTTCTAATTTTCCTCTATTGGAATTAGGTGGATTAAAAAGTGCTTTGTAAAAGTGATCCTTTTGACTGAATACATTGGCAGAGAAGGAATTTCAAAAGGTTGTTTAGTAGCTACATAGGTAGTGTGGCTAAATGAGAGTAAAGTGGAGGTTTGCATGGTATCGGGTCATGTGTTTAAATGATTTCCTTTCTCTTATAAATGTGTATGTTTGAGCTCTACAGCTCTATTGAACTAGGTGTTGCCTATGAAGTGACCACTATAGCCTCGTAAGTTGATTAAAGCGGTTGGTTAAAGCTGACCATTGCGTGGTTGTAAATTATACGAAAATACGACTTTGAGTTGAGCGCCCATGCCAGCACACACCTAGTTAAATAAACCTGATAAGAATTGTAGACTAATGAGCCCAACAAAGAAGCACGAGGTCTAGGTCTGACTTTGGATACCTCCGTTCTGAAAAATGAAAGTATGACCAATATGAGCAGGGCTTATTACAGTTGTCACAAGAAAAGCAATTCAGAAGTACTTTCTTCTGAGTTTTAGTCTGTCTGATAGCCTTTAAAGACTACTGATGAAATTAAAGAAGTCCAGGAACCCAATGGTAGTGAGAGATGAGCTAGTAGTAGTTTAGAGATGAGTGTAGCTGAGCCTCTTAGCATCAATGGGCTGGGTGTTTGCCAAAATCGCAGGCTGCTACAGTTTGTTAGGTTGGAATGGGCCACCAGGCAGAACATCGAGCTTCGTCATTATTACTTCTAAGCAAATCCCAGGTTAAGCTTAAAACAATATAAATGGCTGCTCACGCAAGAACCAACACTTATACAAACCATCAAATTCATCTATTCCGATATCAGGTAGAGAAAAAACAGGGAGGAAAGAATCGTACAGTGGCAAAAAGTTAGCAGGGGCCTTGGATTAGAGGAGATAGACGACCAAACGGTATCCTATCTAGAAACCAGAATTAACACCGATAACAGTGTCAGTATTGACATCGAAATAAGAATCTCTTTTTCCTACGAGTGGTATTTTGGACTAAGTAAGCAACTTAGTTACTCTCTCGACAAACAAAGCTAGGACTCTACAAGGCTCTCATCATGAATGTCCTAACGTATGGCGTAGAACTTGGACGATGACAACATACGATGTGGCGTTTCTTGGAGTGTTTGAGAGAAAGATTCAGAAAGATGAAAACAAACGCTCCGGCTCTGAAGGTATTCGTTGCGGTACCAGCAGGTGATAGCAGGGGAAGAGGAAGACCTCCTCTGTGTTGGAAAGATCAGGCACCAGTTCGTAGTAGCAGGGAAAGAAGAAGGCCTCGTCAGCATTGGAAAGATCAGATGGAGAAGACCTTGGATTCACTTGGTCCAACTGGCGCCTTGCTAACCGGCGGCAATTTGTTAAAATAGGCTAAAATCTCGTATTCGGTTATCGCATCAATCAAGAAGAAACAAAGACGACAAAACGGAACGTAATTACAAATGTATTAACTGCTTTACGCTGCTGATGAAATTCAGCAAGTTCGAAATACTTAAACCACAGCTGTAGTAGAAAGGGCGACCCAAAATGTCTGAATCTTAGCGCGGCGAGAGCATGACAGCTAAGAAGATGCCGCTAAGATGATGCCACCTCATCGTCTAGACGACTTCTGCACAACGGATGTGGAGCAGTCTTAAGTTTCACCCACTAAATTCGAGAGCTGCGGATTTGTTAGCCTTCGAACTTCCCCAGAAGCCACCATAAAAATTATTAAAGTTAATTTAGAAACAAATAAATTGTCAAAACTTGTCAATAAATCTCTGTAATTCTGAAAAGCTCTTTATACTCGTGAACTCAAATTATTTTCTATTTTTAAAATAGATTTGGCATTGGTATAAAGTAAAAAAAAAGTCCCTAAAAAAAATTAAAAAAATAAAATAAAATATTTACATGAAATAATAACCCAAATCATTTGGGTTTGCCTGCATAATTGCGAAATGTGAATTCCAATAAGGGACCAAATAAAAAATATTAATAAAACCAGAATCCTATTCCACACATTCTCAAGTCAACAGATACATGCAGAACACAACTACATGCATACATACATACACACTTTGAGCCACTCGACTGCCAGCATTAACGTCACGGTCATTGTCACGTAGCGCGAAAAACTGCCATCGAGCCATTGAGCCAGTCTTGCCAATAACGTTTTCATTCGTTCCGTGGCGCTAAACACACACCGACACATACACACACGCATTCATACCAAAACACTCATACGTTTATGTGTACGAGTACAATTTAAATTGCACGCGCGCATCAAAATCACTCAACCCTTAAATTGCCAGAGTAATATCAACGCTGAAGTGTGTCCCCAATGAGCCTCGAAAGTTTTGCAGCAGCAACAGTAACAGCAGCAGCGCATTTCACCTCTTTGCTCTCTACTCTTTCACCTTGGCTCACGCCTAGCCAGCCAGCGATTGTTGCAAAAAAGCAGCAATAATAGCAAACTTCACATTTTCATCAGCGCGTATGAGCGCATATATGTATGTGTATGCGTGCGTGCGCGTGTGTGTGTTGGTTTTTGTGTGTCGTTTGCCTTTTTGCCATTTGTGCACCATAATTGGAGTATGACTAACGGTCGTTGTGTGCGCGCTATTCACCGTTCGCCATCAGTCAGTTGTGATTGGTGTTGTTTTTGTTGTTGCTGCTGTTGATAGTCCTGGTCCTAATAACCTGCTCGTCCGTTATGTTGCCATGACGCATACGTACAATATATTTTGCAACCCGTTTTTGTACTCCTTTTTATGAGTACCCAAACACATAGACACAATTTCAGTCACTAACTCCGCTGATAGCGATAGAAAATTTTATTTTCGCTTTAAATGTGTGTGTTTCCGCATGTATGTGTGCTTGTGCGATTATGTGTTTTGTTGTGTTGGCGCAAATTCGGTTCAATGATTTACTGTTTGGTGCGCAAATTAACGTTTAACAAATTCTTTGAACTCCCTATAAATGTTACTTTGTGTTTGCTGTTGCATTTCAAATTTATTTCGAGTTAAAAAATATAAAATCTATTTTTCATTTATTCACACTTTAATACTAAAACTTAGATATTAGATAAATTTATATATAGCAAATACTCGACAAGCGCTGTTCTGTTGTTAGGGCAGAGAATTTTACATAGAGAACATTCACACAATCAGAACTTTTTTGAAAATATGTTCTCTTTGCTTTCAAAGTGTTCATAGTAATAGGAAATAACAAATTTGATGAATGTAGACCGATACCTGGGTGGGTAGATAGGTAGAGTTGGCAGTTGGTCTCTAAGCTAACTCACCTAGACCGTTGCCGATCCATTGTAATACCATAGTAGCAGCTTATCTGCTGCTCCTCGTTCAATCATATTGTTTTAAATGGAAACCCATTGATCTGGCTAACTTCTATTCCTAAGGTCATCAGTATCTTTCAAGAGCTGTCAGCCAAAGTATCTAAGCCTAGTGGCATGCCACACGGGACAGTAACAGAGAATATGTGACAGACTCTTCCTCCTCCTGATTCTTGCAAGTTTCTGCAATAGTCGAAATGAGATACGTTCAATCTTTGCGCATGCCGACCTAGTATACAGTGGCCTCTGATTAAACTATCAACCCACCTCGTGTTGGCTGAAACGACAATGGTACTTGAAACACGCAGTCCCTACATCTCCATATCAAGACAGAGACGAGTGATGCCGCCCGTTTTCGCTGATGTGTCTGCCTGAGGAAAAATGTTGCCATCTCATTAAGAGATGCCCGGCATTTGCAAGCAATGATGGAATTAGTGACAACGCCGCCAAGAGATTTAATCGTTAATTGGGTATCAGAATGAATATGGACTTCTATAAAAGTAGTCACATTCTTGCTTAATCAGACAATTACCTCATTAATGACTAGAATTTCAACCTGAAATCTGCTACAGTGATTAGGAAGCCGAGCCGAAATGCTTACTTTTGTCTTCTTACAGTACTGACAGAAAGTATTGGCAGATCACAGTCATATATGATAGTGGTCATCATATTTATACTGATGGCTCAAAGATGGCCAATGGCACTGAATCCAGAGTGTACTCGGATCAACTATCCTGAAATTGTTTTTTAGACTCCCAGACCGGTGTAGCACTTGCCTCAACGTGCATTACTTCAAGATGTGTAAAGGAACAAGAGATGTGTTAAAGGTATGGAAATCAAATGCAGGTATCACAATGGGTCTTAGGGCACCGAGTGTCTTATCTTAGACAAGCAACCTGTCTAAACTAATCTAACATAGGATGTATCTAAGGTATATTGCCTCTTCTGACCTCATCAAAGCGCCAACATAATACACTCCATAGAAGGGTATGGGTGCTCCCTAGAGAAAAAGAGCAGTTCCGATTTCGTGGAGATTAACCCTCTCTCGCTGCAGCAGCTGCGTGTGAACTTGTTAAATAGTTTCTGCAAGAAATTGGATAGCGTGAATAAAAACCTGTCCATAAAGAGCATGCACATGACACAAAATATCCATCTCCTTTGACCTAGGAGTCCCACTTATCACACAGTTATTCTCCTCATATGTAAAAATTGACGGAAATCAGAATTGGGTTTGTTTGTCTGCACAGTCTGCGCTTTACAAAATTACATGACGCTCAACGGAGCTTATGACGAAATACTCGTACTAATAAAACATAAAAAAATAACCGCGCCCATGACTTTGACATTACTTAACTCGGCTGCAAACCTAGTAAGAGTAGTAAATAAGTAAAAAAACAACCGTATTGGCATTTAAAAGCAGCTAAATAAACAGACGAATGAATGAGTTAGAAAAAAATGAGTTATTACACACACACGGGCAAGAAAATATGTAGGTATATATGAGTGCTATAAGAGTACGAGGAAGAACTTATTTACATATATAAACGGAGTAAAGTAAACGGAGCTGAAGTGTTATTAGTTTGGTTGCCTATGTCCTGGGCGCAGACGAACTGCCAACGCGCACTAACGCAGCTTTTCTATGGCCAGTGCAGTGTAGGCAAATGATGTTGAATGTTGCTGAGACACCGAGCGAAGCAATAAAGAAAAGTGTACAGGAGGAGACATAAAGGACTGGAGAAATTGCAACTTGATGTTGCAATGAATTATACGTTAGCATTATTTTCATACTGCTTATTACAATTTCTCTCATTTATTTATTTTTATACGAGTGTAGGGGTATTTTTTTTGTTTTTGCTTCCCCGCCCACATTGCAATTCTAAAAGTAAACTAATAATATTGCATTCGGCAGCAAATCTGGCATTGATGCTGGCGGAACGATGCCAATGAAAACATTCCGCGCTGTTGACCGAGGGCCAATAACTGTATTTAAGCGGTTGGTGGAATTACAGCGGTAACTCCACTCGCGGTCTCTGAGCTGCTTAGAGTAACTTGTCGACCTTCTTGCCTAGCGTATAAGCATCCGAGTAGCGTTGGCTGTCGACTGATTACAAAAAAAAAAAAAAACACACAAAAAAAGGAACAAAAACCAACACAAACACAAAACAAAAAAAAACAGAGGAAATTCCTTCCTTCAGCAGCTGTATGCCAGGGCTTATGTTTACTCACAGAATAGTCAGCGAAAATACCCATAAGCATACGCAGCATTGCAGAAAAAGTTATTAAACACAGTTAATAGCTGCGTTGCATGTGCGAGTGCCAACAAAAACAAACGAGGAGTGCAATAGGTGCTTCTAAATGCAAACACTCAAGTAAGACTTGGCTTCTGGCGCAGTTATCTTCTGCAGTGCCTGTGCGCAGGGTGCATTATTAAACGGCATTAAATGCCACGTTAATGAGTTTTGTAGAGCACCAATACAACTACAACGATATGTAATAAATTGTATACCCGTTAAGCTATGAAATCTAAACAGAGAGGGAGGAAAATATAAGGGTGCCAGATTATACTAGAACTGCGTACAATTTTTTCTAAATAGTAACCTTTAACTTACGACGAGGTAGTACATTTTACAACCAGTGTAGCCATAAAAGCCGTTCAAGAAAGAACTCGCATAAATCCCCTTAAAAAGCTGAAAGCCATGTCCAACGAAATGAATGTATCGATCAGATCCATGTCAAGACTAATTAGATATGACCTCCACATGAAAACCTTCTGTCGCTCAACTCACCGCTCTTGAAGAAAATTAGATTCGACGGATGCAAGCAGCTTCTCAGATGAGAAAAAGTTTTTAATAAGCAAAACGTCAAAATCTATGCTACAACTTCTAAAGCCGCAAAAAATGTTGTACCAAGGGTGTAGCATGGCCACCGTCCAGCCTCCGTAATAGTTTGGACCGTTAAGGCCGGGGCAAAAGTGTACCAGAAGAATGTTTTAGAAGACGTATTGAAGTAGTTTAGCAGCACTTTCTTCAAGGGAGAGCGTTGTATCTTCCAGCAAGATTCCGTTCCCGCCCTTAAGGTAAAAAGCACCCAGCAGTGGCTGAAAAACAATATTCCTGGGTTCATGGACGCAGAAGATTGACCGCCTGGAAGTCCAGCTATGGATCCATTAGTCAGTTTGTGGTCAAAATTGGAGAACATAACCTGTTTAAGACCCCACAGAAATTTGGAGACTCTCAAACAATCTTTGGTCCGAGCAGCGACGTCTATGTCACTGGAAACCGTGCGTGGTGCAATAGCTGAATGGCCTAATCGTTTGAAGGGTTGTGTAAAAGCAAATGGTGACCATTTCGAATTAAAATGATGTTTTTTTAACTAATTTCCTTACAAGAAATATTTTAATTTCATATCTATAGGGTTTTCCAAACAGCGGTGTTTTTTGATATTCAAACAAAAATGCTGTTTTTAAATATAAATGATTGGATGTTTATTTCATTATAAAGAGGAAGGTATGCCGTTAATAGTGGAAAATAACATCAGGCAATCGACCACGACGACCACGCTTACAGGGCAATATCCTTTTCATGAAATTTTCCATAACCGAATTGCAAAGTGGCTGCCCTGTGTCCTCCATAGCCTCACGAATTCCATCTTTGAGGCCTTGAATCGACCCTGGGCCGCTGGCGTAGACCTTCTCTTTCAAGTGGCCCCAAAGAAAGAAGTCACAAGGTGTTAAATCACAAGATCTCGGTGGCCAATTGTGTTCATCTCTTCGAGAGATAACACTCTCCGGAAACTTTTGCCGTAAATGATCAATGGTTTCGTTGCTTGTGTGGCACGTAGCGCCGTCTTGTTGAAAATAAACATTGTCCAGATCAATTGCATCCAATTCCGGCCATACAAAATCGTTAATCATTTCTCGATACCGCAATCCATGCACCAATAACACCTCTTACTGGAAAGCCCTTTATAACGGACTTAACTTATAACAGAACTTATGGCTGGACTAATAGGTTAGAGCGAATATGCAGAATTAATATCTAAAAAAATTGATTAGTCTTTTCTTTGCTGCATCCATTTTATTTAGTTTTTACAATGACGTTTCTTCTTTCCCAATTATCGATAACACAGAAAGCACAGGGTTGTATGGCAAACAGTATGGTTATAATCTAAGATTATTTTATAATCTCGGATTTCGAAAAAGAAAGTTTGTATGGGTAATCTCACTGTTTAATTACGGGTTGCGATATATGGCAACCTACAAGTATTATATTATAAGAGAATATATTCTGAGGTAGTATATTTGCAAAGAAAAGTGAAGAAAAATGCCTAAGCACTTCTTTTAAGGTTTTACGCAGCTCTTCTGAGGACTATCTACACCAACCCGAAGACTTTAATCGCATTTTTTTGCAACTTCGTTTTTTAATTTTAATCGACTGATTAGAAATTTCAACTGTTAAAACTGTAAAAATTACTTACTGCATGCTAGTATATCTGGAATGTTTCGATTTATCACATAATTTGCTTCACAAAAAATTTTTGAGAATTTTTTTTCATCGAAAATTTTGAACGTTTTTTTTTTTAAATACGCCCATTTTCGCAAATTTGTGCCTTCATGATATACAAAATTCTTTCTTTTGTAAAGTTGTTTTCAACTTAAATTAAAAGTTACAGGTGCAAGTTTTTTTGCGCCACGCGGCCTTTAAAAAAGTAACGTCGAAGAAAAGCTATGAGCAACTACTTTCTTTCATATTACTTAAAAATATAAATTTATGGAGTTTATGATATGAATTTGTATAATAAAGTCCTTTTTTCAGGATTTAAATTTTTCTCCCAGTCCCACTGCTAAAAATTCCCAAAATACGCATAGTTTTTCTACCCCTACACTGGTCCAACCGCCTTAGAAAGAAGAAGAGAAACTATGTAGAAGTAGAAGAGCTTCACAAGCTGCACTTTGGATGTAATAAACAGAGCTTAGTTGGCAATGAAAAACTGTAAATACAGCAGAAGCACAGCGCAGTGAAGGCAAGGCAAAAAGCGGAAAATAATGCCAACAACTAAATAGCTGCTCTGTCGCTAGTTAATCGCTGGCGTAGATTTCGCATTGCGGCACTTTCATTAGCAATCCGACTAATGCTAACATCGCCGCACGCACACCACAAAAGCGCACCTACACATGCACACGCATGCGACTGAAATTTAAAATGTTTTTGCCACATTTTTGCATAAGCAGTTAGATAAGCAGCTTTATGTGCGCTTACTTACATATGTGGCTACGTACCTACGTATGTATGTGTATATGTGCTATGTATGTGCATATGTACCTATGCATGTGTATCCGGCTTTGCTTTTGCGCTGCTGTGCAATTTTTGCGGATTATCTCTGTACATTTTCATTTCGCGGCGCATAATTAAAACAATATTAGCAGCATTGGAGCTTGACGTATACCCAGCTCTTACTCCCCACGCCCATTTGCTTTCACCGGATACTTGATAGCACTTTTCAAATAGTAAAAATACTAGTCGCTGCTTTTGCAAGTTGCAAGTTTAGGGCAACCGCTTGACTCTGATAAACAAGAATATCTCAAAGGACTAATTCCGGTATTTATATGCTTTTTTACAAGCGCTGTGCCACCGTTATTTGCATTTGAGTTATTACTTTTTTCCAAATGGAATCCTTTTAGGGTCGAAATTAAGCTCTGGTTTGCACAAAAAATTATCAAAATTACTTTTCATTCTATCATAGGATTTTATTAAATTTTTGGAAGATTAAGTTCAGATATTTTTTTTAAGATCCAAAAATGGTTGATTTACAAATACGAGGTGGCTAACAACTTAAGCTCAATACACTTGAATCAGGATTTTTAAATTTTCTTATTGTCCTCCAAGTAAGAGAATTTCTTAAGGGCCTCAAACAAGGCATTTGCTGTAGTGATGGTACAAATATAGAAGGTATGCGCTTCCATCTTAATTTCTATTGCTCTACAATTCATAATATCTTTAACCATACTAGACCGAAACTTTTTCCTCACTCTCTCAAAATGGCATCGCACTCGAAAAGGAAATGCATTGGTGTCTCTGAAGACGAGTTGTTGTTGTTGCAGCATAAACACTCTCCATACATATACGGAGAATGCAGCTGAAGTGACTGTCTTTGTTCAGATATAAATCCGGGACTGTTCCGGTTACATAGCACCGACTGTCGTGAATCTACTATCGGGAGACTAGTCACAGTGTTCGCTTCACAAACCGTGAGGTGTGCACTTGATCCGTGGAGATGCCTATACTACTCTATCGAATTTGATCCTTGTGATGTTTCTAAGCTGGTCAAAGCTCTTAAGTTTGTATAATCTTAGTGAGGGGCTTATCTAGTTTTAATTCTCAGTGTAGTGTCAGTGCAGGAGTGTCGGGTAGAGGGTATAGATAGCATTCTATCCCGTAAGCAGCTGGACTTGGTATTGCATGCTGTCGTTGTAACAACTTGGTTTTTATCCAAAGCCTAACTCTCTGCCTCTGGCTCCAAGCGCCACATTCTGGAAAACCATGTCGACTCATGGGCTAAACTTGGCGGAGGGTATCTGGTCTTCTTGTATTCTTAGGTCAGCCAGAGACACTGATGCAGCAAGGTTGTGCAATGAGGATTGTAGCGGATGATCCAACAGGTCAGTGGAGTAACCTTCAAAATCTGCGAAAACTCTAAATACTGGAGCCTTTTTGGCTAGCGAGAAAAGCCCACAGGTAGGCATCTGTCTCCAGGTTAGCGGACTTTAAAACTATACGGCACTGTCGTTCATGCAGATGATGTCATACACTTTTGCTTCAGGAATGCTCTGAAAGTTGATTATCTACCCAAACAACCATTTTCTGGAGTCTATGCCTTCCGGCGACTTCTCCAGTTTTCTTATTGTTCTGTAAAATTCTTCTGTTAAATTGTTCTGTTAAACCTGAAGAGTTGTGCTAGCGAGAGCCGCAAACTTTTTACTGACATATTTTAGCTCATCGCCAAAAATAACCAATAGCTTCACATAATATTCGCCTTAACCCTGTTAAAGTTAACTAAAGTGATTGAAATCCAATGAACCTTTCACCATGTCCACCGAAAGCCCCCTCTTCACTATCCCTTCAACTCCTTTATCTCGGGAGTATTTTGAAAAAAATATATGTTTCATTACAAAAATATCTGAAAATTCTTTTGGTTTGTCGCCAGCGAAACCCTGTGCAGAGTTATTAAGATTTTTGTCAGCTACGAACAAATGAGGCATCCATCTCGCGGATTGCCTTCCCATATATACAAATATTTTTGCGAAACTAAAATCACAGATCCATTTGATCAGCTAGTGGCCTCTTCAGCGACGGTGGAGAGTTTCTCTAACAATTCTCTACCTTTGTGTTAGTTTCCATGTTGGATTTGTTTTAACACAAAATAGAGTTTAAAGAGTATGCGATAATCACTTCTTCCACATTTAAAAAAAAATACGAATTATTTGACGGAACATTTCAGATCAAAATAAAGGTAAGTTCTATAAAAAAAAATCTTCTTGACAAACAAATTACGTGACTTAAGGTGGCTTTGCCATCCTTTCGAATTTTCAGCAACTTATTGACCCAACCTCGTATGTACGAAACAAATCCATATAATCGACTTAAAGTATGTTGCCATTCTCTACAGTGTGTACGGCACATATGTATAAGTATGTATGTATGTATGCGTAGAACACAAATTACATTTCATTGCCGCATAATAGCGCCGGAAGTCCTGCGCATTTCCGTCGCTGGCGCACAACATGTCAAGGCTCCAATGAATGACTAGCTGACTCGATGAAATGGAGTGGATGTTGTATGGCTGTGATTGCCATTGAACAGTTAATATTTTCGATGACAAGAAATATGTCAATGACAGCAGGATACAAATTACATTTTGTAAGCAGAAAATAAATCGTTTCGGTACAGAGGCGGTGGCCAAAGCGTTGAGTGGATAAAGCTGAGATGGAGAGTACAGAAACGGAGATGTTTCTTCATTTAATTTATCGTTATTTTTTGGATTGCTAAAACTTTAACAGAAGATATGAGGAATAGTGGATTGCGAATTTGGCTCAAAAGAGACACACTGAAAATTAAACAAACAAAGAATTACTCACTGATATACTGAATATGCAGACTTGACTGAGGAACTTGAAAAGTTATGGCTGTTCTTTAAAATGACTCGGAGCAACATTTTACATTTTGAGAAAAATTTAGGCCCACTTATTAATATTGTAATAAAAAATTGTGTAGAATATTTGAAAAAGGAAAAAAAAGAAAATATTGTAGTATTTACTTAGTGCCTACTGAAAAAGAAGATTTCCAAAGGCGAAATACGAAAGGTATCAAGAAGCGAGCTACTACAAGTGGCGCAAAAGTTGTCACCTGATGTACTGTAGCTGTACACTTTTTAAGGAAAAATTTTAGTTCTGCCATAAGATTAAGTTTATCTGATGTTGGAATTCTTTATCACTAAAATGTGACAATCAAAATTTTAAACAATTTTTCGGGTTGCTGAGAGGGGTATTTTTTTTATTGAGGGGTATTTTGCATTTGTTTACCACACAAATATCAAAGCGGATTTGGCAATTGCCCCAAAAAGTATAGAAAACTCTGCGATGTAAAAGGTCATCATAAAAAACAGCTGCCGTTCGGAGTCTGCTTAAAACTGTAGGTCCATCCGTTTATGGAATACGCTCAACGAAAAATCCAATAAAGGTTGTAAGTGCAAAATGTTTCATAATACTTTTTCCATGCATTAAAATTTTGTGTACCGAAGATGGCATATAATACTATTTATAATTAGTCATATAGATCTGAGCAGTTTCCATAGCATAACTACCAAATTTGTCTGAATTTATCATCATTCCCGATGAAAGAGTCTGTAGAACTATATGAAGGCGCTTAATCAAATGAATGTCGACTCCAGTCATTTCAGCTGAACAGCTAGCATTGTAAAAAATCTTCTGGCAGTATTACCGTCATTGGTATTGCCACTTCCTTATCGGGGTTTGTCGATTATCAATCCTAGCTCATCGCAAAATCGTTTTTGTACCAGGATTTTTTTCTCTTGCTTTAGCAGTTTATTTTCTTCACTGTGAGCTGACCATGTTTTGAAGGAAAGATTGTAGGAAATATGTAGAATCATTTCCATGCAACGAATCCAGGCATGCAATGTAGATAGTCCATATTGATAAGAATCTTCATTTTCAGGCCTAGCAATCACTTTAGTTAAATCGTTCATTTCACGTGGAGTAGCCCCACATATTGTACATCTGAAGGCTCATGAAGTGTCCGTCAATACTACTTTGCCATCTATCCACTTTCTTATCTTCTTTAATAATAAATGTTGTTTTTAAAGAATTTATTTGACACTTTATCTCATCCACAACAGCTTTAGTTTGTTCTTTGCTAAATTCAAAAAAAAAAAAAAAAATCGACAACCGACGATTCGACGACAAAATCGAGCAGAGGAAGGTACTTAATTTTCCCACACCACATCCTCTGTTAGGTTGTTTATTAACTTAATAGGCATCATAGAAGTGATAAGCAAATTTGAGTCCGTAACACTTTCAGACTCTTCTGGAAGTCTTTGTTTATACCGGCTTTGTCCAGATGAACCATCACATCCCCATTTACTGTATAGAACTAGATGTTTCAACTCATCTTTCAAGACGGAATCTACTCTCAAAATTCTAGCCACAGTGTGATCCAATAAATCTTGAAGCTTCACTATTTTTGCACACAGATTTCAAAGAATTTCACTAATTTCGTCTTACGCAGCAAAATAACTCTAAAGATAAAACGGTGAATAGATTGCCTCCACAATCGCAATTGAAATTGGATTTCCATGTTTTGACTTTTTACATTTTTATCAATAAGTTTGAAAATCGCAAAAATCCGCAGCCAATTTTTATAAATGTTTCTTATTAATAATAAATTTACAAATCCCACTTAAATTTTAAACGTGGGGAGGCGTGGGTAACTGTTGAAAGTTTCAATAAACTTAAAAACCCTTTTTTTAACTTATGTTAGTTGAAACTGTTTTTTGTACAAATTTTAAAACAAATTTGAAGACATATTACTTTTTTAATAATCTGCAAAAAATAAACTTTCCGAAAATATATAACTCTTTATATTTAGTCCTACAAAGTATGACCTTAAAACCACTTTAAATGTAGTAAGGTGAAGCGGCTTCACCTGGACGTTTCCAAAATGAAATGATGAATGACGAATGATGAAAAACTAATTCCATATAACTTATTAAAAATTTTTTTATTATAGTTTAATTCCATCCTTAAACTATGGGAAAAAAATAAAAAGAGATGACAATAGCGACATTTGTAAAAATTATTTTTGATATGCCGTTGTTCTACTATTTTCCATAGTGCGGCAGCCGCATAGTTTTATACTGAGCAGAAAAGTACAAGTATTCATAGATCAGATCGAGATGACCATTTAAAAACAAATATAAGTAACAAGAAGCAACTTTTTCTCACCCAAACTAAGGAAAGTTCAGAATAATTTTCATGACACCTTTTACCAAACTCAAACATCCCAGATTTGGAATTGTCTGGCAGATATTTAATTAAAATAAAATTTTGGTCCTTTTTGAAGCAAATTTTTATAAATCGTTTCTTGACCCTTCTGACTCATTTATTTTTGCAGTTGGTTTGCCATTTTGGCCTAACCTTAGCACTACGCGGCGTCTTTTCGATTTTACCTGCCACAACTAGTGAAATTTATTTGTTAGTGTTGTTGTTGCATTTAATTAAAAACTTTAATCGTTTGCAGAAAAAAACTTTATCAATAATTTATGCAACACGACTATGCGACAAATACATGCAACTACATACATACATGTGCACTTACGTATACATACATGGAAGGCCAGCTAGAAAAAAAGTGAAACGAATGCGAATAGGAATAACACAAAACATTTAACAACTAACAACAGTAATAATAAAAGCGAATAGTATGGAAATAAATTAAAACAGCTACAACAGCAATTAAATGGGAATGGCAGCAAACCAGCCGGGCTGAGCTGTGTCGAGCCGCCACAGCCACGGAGTGAATGTGGAGGGCACAATATGCAATAGTTGTGTGTGCATGGCTGTGTGTGAGAGTTTTCCCTCGAAGCACGCATCGTCTTGTTAAAGCGCCTTTAGGTATGCTAACAACCTGTCAGCCAACCCAGGTGGCAAATAATTATAACAGACAAACAGTTATAATGCGAAATGGCGACAGAAGAAGAATTACATTTGGAATAATAACAAGAAGAATAGTCGCAAAGAGTGGCAATAACAATAAAGAATGTGAGTGTTAAATTAGATATTGTGAAATGCGAGGAAAGCGATGAAAGCGCGAATAACTGTTCACCGATACTACGTAGTTGAAATTCTGCACCCTTTTGTACTCCTTCTCCTGAATGTGCAATTCCACCAGCTAAGTGCAATTCCTTGTGAAATTTGCACCAATTAAGCAAACGTTAAAAATTGCGGCAGAAAAAGGAAAACAAAAACGAAAAAAGAAAAAAATAACGACATTCGCAACACTCAATTCGCCAACTGTTGACTGCTGCCTGCCGACGACTAACTACTCTGACTACTCGCCACAACAGCAAGCGCTTAAAAGTACAAATATTGACGACAAAATCAGACGACCACCGCAACGGCAAAAGGATAACAATTAATTGAATGACTTTTTAAACTATTTGCAATATTTATGCAGCCATTTGGTCAACGTGCCACAAAATGTTTACAGCGTACAGCAGAAAGTATTTATTTGCATAACAAGAGAACGAGACTGTTGTAGCACGTGACCGTTGGATGTCGACTGTTGCGACTGTTGAGTGATTTGTATCGTTTCATGGACTATGAAGGGATTCACAACCGCGTTAGGAGGGTTGGAGGAGGTATTAGGATGGAGGATGAGAGGAAGGAGGGAATTTGTAAAACAATTATGTGACCAATTTTTCAATTATATCCAGCCATTATTGACATTTTGCTGTTACTGTTGTAGTAATTTAGCATTATTATGCCGTTATAATTGCTGGTTGCTGATGGTAAATTTGCTATTTTATTTGGGCCTATGTACGATGGTGGTTTCGTTTTCGCTTCAGAAATACAGCACTGCAACCGCTTGAGCCATTTTGGACTTATTGCAGTTTGAACATTATTATTTTTTATTTTTAACATACTTTGACTTGTAGATACACCTCTTTTGTAAGTTAATGCAATTTATGTTGAAAGAAAACCTTCTAAGAGAGATGAGCTTCAAAATACAAAAAACTTTGTCTGTATATTACATAAATATTTTGGAACCTTATTTGATGAGCTGTTGAGTAGAAAAGGAGTTCTAGGAGAAGGTTGAATATACTCTTAAAAAACACATATTTGGGCCGGCGAAGCCGAATGGGTTGGTGCGTTACTACCATTCGGAATTCACAGAGAGAATGTAGGTTCGAATCTCGGCAAACACCAAAAATTAAGAAAATAATTTTTCTAATAGTGGTCGCCCCTCGGCAGGCAATGGCAAGCCTACGAGTGTATTTCTGCCATAAAAAAGCTCCTCATAAAAAAACATCTGCCGTTCGGAGTCGGCTTGAAACTGGAACTACCTCCATTTGTGGAACAACATCAAGACGCTCACCACAAATAGGAGGAGGAGCTCGGCCAAACAACCAAAAAGGGTGACCGCGCCAAATATATAATATATATATATATATACTTATATAAAAGTATGACACATTTCTGTGAAAGACCATCAAATATAAACTGCTGGGCCGATTCTAATATTTTTTACACCGTCAAAAAATCTATAGATCTTTGATGTTTTGTGATTAACTTCCTTTAGCGGAGTTTTTCTATCTATTTTTATTAAAAAAAAAACACAATAAAAATATATGTCAAAAAAAATATTTACAAAATATTTTTTTTATATATTTTTACAAAAATATTTTTTTATATCGTTGCCACCTGAACTAGATTAAAAGTAGCAACTCCCAACAAACTTAAATTGAATATTGCTATAGGTATGAAGTGAACTAATATTAAATTTGCTTCAATAAAAAAAAAATTCTTAGCCGGTGTTGCCACCTATTTTTAGGAAGTTCTGAATTTTATTGCAAAAAATTGTTGATTGAAAAAATATATATGTGTATACATATCAATTTTATGGCAAAGAAAGCTTTTACCCCACAATATTTTCAAATAGCGTTGCCACCTAGTTTTATAAAAAAATTTAAATTCAAACTATAATTTAGTTAGAGGTTAGTGTATCAAACTTGTATTTGAAAAGAATGTGCTCAAAAGAATGAAAAGCATTAATTAAAATTATAAATGGTGTTGCCATCTATGCCTTAAGGTGAAAATAGTCAGAAGCAGAATAGATGAATTGAGTATTTGGATGTGATACACACATTAAATAATTTACAATTTTTTTTAATACAAATTTAAATTTTTTTTTTAATAAAATTAATATTAATAATTCAGATAGTATTGGAGTTGCCTTATAATATAAACTACATGATAATAATAATAATAATGGGCGGCTTTATGCCGCCTGCGAATAGCAAATAGATTTTATGAGGAACTTTTTCGTGGCAGATATACTTGTACACTCAAAAATTTGCTATTACCTACCGACGGCTGACTGCTATTAGAAAAACCTCTGTCTATAATTTGACGTTTCATGACCGAGGTTGGGCCCTGACACTACCGAATAGTAGAGGCGCACCCGTTCATTCGGGTACGAAAAATATTGAAATTTGAGAAAGGCGAGCCAAGAAGCATTGAGAGAATGGTAACTCCTAAAATACTCAGACTAAAAAGCCCATTGTACTCAAAGCTCTGGAAAGTAAAAGGGTAGATAACCAAGGAGGTAAGGGGAGAAATGACAGCGAGAAAGTGAAAGGAAAAATAGAGGCAGGGACAGAGATAGCTGGAAATTGGAATAAGAAATTTCCAGATTCTTTGGCAAATCTGAATATATCCTCCAATTTGAGAGAACGAATTTTACTCATTCTCACGACACCGGAACCCAAAATTTGTAGCCTTGCCCTAATAAAGGCAGGACACTCACAGAGAGAAAGCTCAGTGCTGTCCGTCTCCTTTAAGCAAGATAGTCAAATCGGGTCTTCGATAATTCCAATGGTGGTTGTCTTCTAGAGCTATTGGTTGTGTCGTCTAATAACACCGACCATCAAGCGAATGTCTGTTCTTCCAAGTTTTAGAAGAAAGTTCTACAGTTTTCTGTTCCAGCTTTTAACAAAACATTTTGCGGGTCTGTAGCGTTCTAGACTGTAAAATGTAAATTGCATAAATGAGCGCTGATCCAATACATGATTGCCGCAGAGCTGATTCCGATTACTGGCTCTGGTGCCTGTTGAGTAACCCCTGATCAGGAGTTGGCCAATTCAGCGGCAATTTCATTCTCTTGAACAGCGCAATGCCCTGGGATCCATATAAGAACAAGCATACTGCGTCTTGCAACAGAATTCAGCTTTCTAAAAGCATTTTTAAACAATCTTTGAGCTTTGCTTTGCATTCTCCAGGGCCTTCAGTGCGGTCTGGTTGTCATTAAAGACTCCAATCTGTTTTTCGCTGCATCTCCTCGCAATTATCCATTCTGCTAATTTCAGAGTGGCAATAATTAAGAATATTTACTCTAATGTTTAAGTACCATCCTGCTGCAGAACCTATTTCAATTTTGTACCCATCGCTAGACCCATCCTTAAATTTCTTTGATTGCTCTCCGGGTTACTTAATCATACATGCAAATGAAACTATGAGCAAAATATCGTCCTCAGGTGCCAGTGGAAACTGCTCAAATAGCATCTTAAACATTTCTCTGTGTCCCGAAGTTGTGTCTTCGTATTAGAACAGACTCCATTTTTATGGAATCTGCACATTGTTGTATCTTAAAATCCAAGGGTACCAAATCAAGCATTCCACTAAGGGCATCGCCGGAGGTTGTACTCATACTTGCAGTATGCATGCATCTTATTCTTCAAAGTACTTGGAAACTAACAGCATATGCAGTCAAAGAAGTTCAGAGAAGAGCAATTTGGGAAGAGATATCCTTATAGGTATGGTATCAGCTTGGAAATCAGAAAATCTTCGCTAAAAACCAACCATATTTTTTCCTATATTCCTAAGCTTTTCTTCTCTGTTTCTCCCGTGAACTTTTCCTTTAAATTTCATAGAATTTTCTAAAATCTACCGCTGTTCAGATCTACGTACATTTGTATGTGTATGCAAGTATGCATGACTCTTTAATTACAACAATGATGAACAGTAATGCTCCATTTACATTCACTTTATTACTTTACCCATGCTCGCTAATCCTAGCCAGCTAAGTAAACATTAATGCCAGAACTTAATTTTCTGCAAATACTCACTTTGGCAGATATTTGCTTTTTGTTTGGCAAAAAGTGAAGATATTGAAAGAAGCAGCGCCATGTTGCGCACCCTAGACGAGATGAAGGCGAATGAAGCAATGAAAATTTTGTAACAAATCCTGTCAATAGTGTGTATGTATGTATAAGCGCACAATGCAGGAGTACAAACAAAAAACAAAAACAGGAACAACTACCAGCAAAATAATATTATGAAGCATAAAATGCAGTAATAGGTACATATAACTGAAGTTCTTAGGGAGTTGATGATGATGCTGGCGGTGAAAGAAATGGCAGGAGTGGAAAAAGTTTGATGAAACCTAACAAAAGGAATGCGTTCGCTAGCAAAATATGGTTGTACGAGTATCTATCTATATAAGTAATAGGACTATGAATAAGTTCGTGCGGTTTTTTTTCGAAATTTGAAACTTTATTGACGTAAAATGGTTACAAATTTAATATTCAAAATATTGTCCATCGCTTACTACTACTTTTTCCCATCTTTCTGGCAATTCACGGATTCCCTTTGTGAAAAATTCGGTCGGTTTTGCCGCAATCCACGAATCGATCCATTTTTTGACTTCATCGTAATTACGGAAGTGCTGGTCAGCCAGGCCATGTTGCATCGATCGGAAGAGATAGTAATCGGATGGCGCAAGGTCTGGACTATACGGCGGGTGGGGTAGGACATCCCATTTGAGCGTTTCTAAGTATGTTTTGACCACTTGTGCAACATGTGGCCGAGCATTGTCATGTTGCAAAATAACTTTGTCGTGTCTATCGGCGTATTGCGGCCGTTTTTCTCGCAGTGCTCGGCTCAAACGCATCAATTGTCGTCGGTAGACATCCCCCGTAATCGTTTCATTCGGTTTCAGTAGCTCATAATACACAACACCCAGCTGGTCCCACCAGATACACAGCATAACCTTCAGGCCATGAATATTCTGCGCCGACGTCGATGTTGAAGCATGGCCAGGGTATCCATACGTTGCCCGACGTTTTGGATTGTCGTAATGGACCCACTTTTCATCGCCAGTCACAATTCGATGCAAAAAACCCTTTCTTTTGTGCCGTTGAAGCAGTTGTTCGCATGCCATAAAACGGCGTTCAACGTCTCTTGGCTTCAATTCATACGGCACCCAATGGCCTACCTTTCGGATCATTCCCATGGCTTTTAAACGTTTGGAAATGGTTGATTGATCAACTCCCAAAGTTTTTGCAACCTCTTCTTGCGTTTGAGCCGGATCTTGATCGAGCAATTCCTCCAATTCGGTATCCATGAACTTTGGCGGCGCACCCTCGCGTTCTTCGTCTTCCAAGCCAAAATCACCACTTTTAAAGCGTGCAAACCACTTCTGGCACGTTCGCTCAGATAGAGCATGCTCACCATAAACTTCCGCCAAGATACGATGACTTTCGGCTGCTTTTTTCTTCATATTAAAATAATGAAGAAGAATTCCCCGCAAAAACACATTATTTGGCACGAAATTCGACATTTTCAAGTGTGGTAAAAATATTGTTGTTTACGCTTCAAATAAAAAACTTATACTGACGTTTGTGCCTTACGACAGTAGCTCTCCAATGAATGTTTGGAAATGTGGATCGATGGAATAATAATCAAGTTACGCCATCTGTTGTAAAACCGCACGAACTTATTCATAGTCCTATTACATACATATACACCCACTAACACTCCAACAAATAGTATAAACACACAGTTGAGTAAATGATTCGACTGTCGTCGGTGTGTCGATGCGTCACAGAGTTGAAATCTTTGAGCTACTTTATTTTCCCCTAACAATATTTGTTTTCATTCCGGGCTTTGCTACATTGCAGCAAGGAATTTTCATCTTCCTCCAACTCTTAGAAGAAAACCAGCTAGCGAAGAAAAATGTGTCTGTTACGTGGAAATGGGGAAAAAGCATTTGGGCGCTTGGTAGGTACTTAACATTAAACTTTCCCATCAACTGTGAAGCGAGCACCAAAATCAGCTCAAGTGTAAAATTAAAACTGAGCAATGAAAAATCATCATCATCATTGCCATTGTCATCGTCATCATCACTATCGCCATCGACATCAAACACAACAGTGGGCAACAACAAAGGCAAGGACACTTTGTAATTGTTATGCTATGTAGGTATGTGTGTATATATGTATGTATGTATACAAATTAAAAGAGTCGACTGTGTAGTAGTAGGGGAAATAGGGAGTCACAGAAGAAGGGCCTTTTTGCCCTCCCTTCTCGTGCAGCAAATAGCAACAATAGCACAAGGCTTCACCAGACTACTTAAAACCTTAAAGTAAGCAATCCTTTGTGCAGTTTATAGATATATTTAATGGAACAGTAACAACTTAGCACAGACTCGGCTAGAAAAATTTGGTGTGTTGATTCAACGTTGCATAAAAAGTGGAACATTTCAGCAAATTTTCACCAAGTGGTGGGAACTTGCTTGCTCTACCGCTTTGGACTTGCAGTGGTACTTCGGTTGGGCTTACTAGGCGAAGGGGCTCACTTTTATTCCTGTGATTTTCTTGATTTTTTTAGGAATTACGGTTCTGGGCCGCATAAAGTAAATCATGGTCATCCGCGTCATGTGGATTTAGGATGTAATATGAGATACCTAGGTGATTGGTTCTGCTTCAGTTTCTTTCATGACAGTCCATTAACGCCAGAAGCCACAAAGTACTCAAATTTACGCCTCCTTCCGCATTCACTTTTTTCTAAATCACTATTTGAACTCGCTATCTGCTTTAATATTTTAAAGTTGCTCAAGAATTGGCTGTTTTCTAAATCCGTGGAGCCAGTCAATCCTTATATCTTCACAAATGCTGTCTGCTGCGGTCAGTAATTAAAATTTCTCAAACCGTCCATTCTAGTCCATTGCATATGTTGGACTTTTCTTTGTCCCCCGCCTTTTTGTAAAGTCTCGATTTACCTCTAACTATGAATTAATTCGCCTCAAGTATTTGTAAATGTAAATTTTTGTCTCAGCCTCTTGGCTTTACTTGAACTCAATGCGATGTCCAGTGAATGGAGTCGATTCACAGTAAGAATGATAGATTACCAGGTTTGGTCTCGCTATGAAAATTGAGTGGGTAACTTCGGCTGACACATCATCGGTGACATGGCTGCAGATAGCAGAAACGTGGGCGGAGGCTCTCTTGATTTTTAAAGAGGCCCTGTTGATCTTAAAAAGAAAAGTGCTGTCATGACCCAGGTTATGGCAGCCAATCAACTGATGCTTCCAAAATCTCTGACTGCCGGTTAATGGTATGATATTCGCTATAACTTCCGAATTTTTCGCACCATACCCTCGACGTCGCTTCTTGCCTTGCTAATCGTAAGTAGTCTTCCTTTATACTTCCATTGTCGTATATGGGATATTCTTTTACAAGTAGGTTAAATTTTGAAGAAAATTTACAAATTTTTGAATTGCCTGAAATTTAAAATTTTTTTTTATTGTATTTATGAATGAAATATAATCATAACTAATTATATGTATGTATTTTACAATAAAGACGCAGTGAAAATAAGTCTCAAACTAAGAAATGGCAAAATTTCTAAACTATTAATTATCGTACTAAAATTATTTTTTCTAAAAACAAAATTTCGGATGCGTATCATTTTTTCACGACGCCTTTTAGGACACTTAAAAAAAATTATGTCACGACTCTTTTTACGGTGCGTTTGTTAAAAAAAATCCCGCTTCTTCGCTTTAATAAAAAAAAAAAGTTTAGCACATCCGTTTCAAAGAATTTATATTCTCAAGTGACATTTTGGCGAAAAGGGGCAAATGTATAGAAAAATTAATTTGCCATTTTCAAAGGAAGAAATGGAAAAAATTCTATAAATTTATATTTGTGGGCACGTTACTCGTAAACATCACCATATTCCACACCTACACCCATACAAAACTATGTACTAGGGTGCAATTGTTTTTTTCCTCGTTGCATATTTTATTGTTTGCTGACCGTATGCCCTCAGCGCACAACGCACCAGTCGAAAAGTGCAAACGTCACACCCATCAGCTGTCCCGCCCCATTCGAACGCTTTCTTTTTACTCCCTTGCTGCTACTCCAATCTACACCCCTCTTTTTGTTGCTCTACTTATTGCATCATCGCTTTATGCCTACCGCCTGTCCGCCGATCAAAGACATTTCACGAAAAATGACATTGAAACCGGAAAATTGCTGCGGGTATTTTTATTTTCCTTCCTGCCTTCATTTATAAACACATACATACATGCATATATGTACATGTCCATAAAAGCATATACATATAACCTTCGCTTGAGTCCTCAGCTGACTTGGCATGATTTATTGATGAATTTCCTAAAGAATCCATGCCTAATTGAAGATGAAGCAGAAATAGGTAGAAGGAGAAGAGGCGAAATAGTAAATAAATAAAAGGAAAAGAAAAAAAATTCAGGGTGTGGGCTAGAAAATTGTACTACGTATTTCGGAAATTTCATTGATTCACTTCGAATTCGATACGGCGGTGGTGCCCTATTACTACAGTCGATAATTTTTGGGGACACCATTCCTCAGTCTGGTCTTGAGCTGCTAAACACATTTTCAGTCAGCCTGAAGGTTATGTGCGGGTAGCAATTAAATATCTGCAGTTTTTGCAGGTTGAGTCATCAAAGATTTTAACTTTTAAGAGCAAATTATTTCTTGTTTGATACTATTTTTTTTTATTTGTCTAGTAGATTACAAAGGAAAATTCCAATTTATTGAAGTAAGCATTGCAAGTGCTAGCAAAAAATGTGGCATTAGAAGTGCGCAATTACATACCAGTCGCTCTTTGAAAATTCTTTTTTTTATTAGGTGGGTGCGACTGCGTGGATCTTTAATTTTCACTTCTCAGGAATTGTTTCATCAATCTGTATCTGCATTTTTTTTTACATTTCATCTTTAATGGGAATTCAGTCAAAGTTTGTTTCCTATGTCTTTGCATAACGCTCTACCTGCAAAAGCCTGCACCGGCACTATTCTAATAGCATACATACAGGGTGAACGATACATCTTCGCACTGCTTGTATCTGTAAAACAGCTCATGACATCAACGTCAAAATTGTTTATTGTTTATAAGCCGTCAAAAGCATTTGCGTCTCAGTTTTGCTAAATTTTTTTTGTGTGTGATGGAATTCAAACGTAATAGTGTTATTGCGTAATAAAATGTTTATGTATCGCACTATAAAACGTTACAATGATACTGGTAGCATTGCAAAACGCTATGGAGGTGGACCAAAAAACACCGCAACAACGCCAGAAATGGTTCGGAAAGTGAAGGCTCGACTTGAACGAAATCCACGTCGAAGTGGAAGAAAAATGGCCAAAGAACTGAAAATATCGCAAGACAGCATTCGACGCATATTGAAAAATGAGCTTAAGGTCAAGGCTTACAAGTTCCAAAAAGCACACGATCTTTCACCCCAGCAAAAAAAAAGTTCGGTGCGAAAGAGCAAAAGAGCTGTTACGCTGGCACGAACGTGGTGAATTTTCTAACATTGTGTTTTCTGATTAAAAAAATTTCGCAATTGAGCAGTTTGTAAACACTCAAAACGATTGACCGAACGCTCATACGAGAATTTGAGACTACGTATGGCCACTCGAAGCAATTTCCCATCGCATGTAGTGGTTTGGGCCACAGATGACTAGATGGGAAACTCTTTTTCTCGTGAGAGCGCTGAAAAATGTGCATTTTTTATAACATTTACCAATATTGCCACACCGGTAGAAACATCAATTGGGTATTTTTTAAACAAAAGTTGGGAATTTTTAGTTTCCACACAACCATTGAGGTTAGTATTTAGTGTGCAGTTGCCCAATAGCCTTATATCACTCATATACACCTACATATACTAAAAATAAGCACAATCCGTAAGATATATGTACATAAATAAGCCAAAAATTAAGAAATTTATATATAAATGAGATCATTTAAAACTGAAATAGAAAAAAAATTTAATAATTACAAAGTAATGAACACGAAAAAACTAAGTTATAAATAAATGCATAACATATTGCGATTTTTTAATATAACAAAAACAGTGGGCAAAAAACAAAAAAAAAACAAAAAATGCTCAAACAAAGAACAGAATAAGTTAAAGCAGATTACTTTTAATCTTTGTAAAATATCTCAAACTCAAATTAAATTTTCTTACCTACCAGATTTCAATAAAAGTACATGTATGTACGAGTAAAATGTATTCATATGGATTTGTACATAAGACTAATTAAAGAAAAAGTTGAAAAGGATATAAGAGGCTTTGAAAAATTCTAAAACTCCCTTCAATTTAAATTATTACGTTTCAATTGAATTCATTTTAAGACAAATAATTATAAACGTTTCAATCGCGTAATTTCTCCATTAAGCAAAAACGAAATGCTTTCGTTAGTTATTTTTGGCGCGTTTTCGCTGGCAGCCCGCCATTTTGCCTATCAGCTGTGCAAAATCTCATAATGTTTGAATGCTGTCAAGTTTTGAAACGTCCTCATGGGCGCGCTCTCTCTCAAAATGAAAGAGTTTCCCATCTTATTATCTATGGTTTGGGCCGCAGTGACCGCTGATGGACGCTTTCCAATCGTTTTTTATCGAGCCTGGTGTCAAAGTGAATGCGACTTATTATCGGAAAAATATTTTAGAAGCTGCTTTAGAGACATGCAAACATTTCGGTCATTAACCATGGACGTTACAACAGGCCTCGGCACCGTCTTATAAAGCTCGTGTGAACCAAGAATGGTTAAAACATCATGTTCCACACTTCATTTCGTCCACACAATGGCTTTCGAGTTCGTCAGACGCAAATCCGATGGACTATTCTATCTGGTCCATTTTGGAGAGCAAGGTGAGGACTACAGAATATGCCAGTATGGAAGCGCTGAAAAAAGCGATTATACGAGAATGGGCCAAAATACCTCAAGATCACGTTCGTGCAGCATGCAACTCATTTTTTGACCGTTTTAAGACTATAGTCAAGGCAAAGGGTGGTCATATCGAGCTAAAGTGAATATATGTCAAAATTGTAATCATTTCTGAACAATTTTGTCTTTGAAATAGGTATCGTCAAGTGACTGAAAGAGATTTAGTAGAAGCACTTGGTATCTCATTGGGCAGCGTAAGCAATATTTTGGCTGAAGTATTGGGTTTCAGAAAGCTGTACGCACAACGGGTGCCGCATTCGCTTACAATGGAACAAAAGCACATTCGAATGCGCCTTTCTCAGCAACATTTAGAGCATTTGCGAAAGGATAATGTAGCTTTTGCGCGCCGATTCATCACTATGTATGAGATGTGGATCTATTACCATGGTTCTAAATAGAAAAGAGGCTAAAGTGGGGTGTGATCCTGGTTCTTTGGCTCCGAAACGAGTTCGTGTCCAGAAATTGCCAAGAAGATGTTAGCATCAGTTTTTGTCAGGAAGCGAAAGGAATTTTGTTTGTGGATTACTTGCAAACTAGTAAAACAGTAAATTCTGAATATTATTATAGCCTTTTAGAACAGCTGAAACAAAAAATTCGTGAAAAAGACCCAGTTTACAAAAGAAAAACAAAATTTCTCATCAAGACAATGCACCGTGCCACAAGAGCATTTTGACAGTGGCAAAATCAATGAATCAAAGTTTTAATAATTGGAGCATTCACCGGACTCAGCAGATTTAGTCTCTAGCGACTTCCATCTGTTTCCAGGTCTAAAAACATTTATGCGTGAACAGCGTTTTTCATCAAATGATGAGGTCGTCAGACCTGCGGAAGCATATTTTACAGCCCTTACAGATTCTTATTTCAGGGATGGAGTTCATAAATTGAGATCTCGTTGAAACAAGTGTGTTCAGGTTCTAGGAGATTATACTAAATAATAAAGTGTATTTTAATCCATAAAATTGTGTTTCTCTTATCGAATCGTAAAACTTATTGACTTATTGGCGCTTAAACCCTTTCGTAAGTATTTGGCCGAGCTTCTTCTCTTATTTGTGGTGTGCGCTTCGATATTTTTCCACCAAATGCGGGGGGCTACAGTTTTATGCCGCCTCCGAACAGCAGATGGTTGTTTATGAGGAAATTTTTTCATTGCCGAAATGCGTTCGGTTTACCATTGCCTGTTGAGAGGCGACTGATTTAGAAAAATTTGTTGCTATCATTTGGTATTTCGTGCCCCGGGTTTCGAACCTATGCACTACCGAATGGTAGTCACTTACCAAGCTATTCGGCTATGGCGGCTGCATACCATGCGTTGATTTCTATATATCTATCTCAAAAACCTAAAATCTATCTTTGTTTGCCAACATTTAACCCGTTTTGACTATTTTTCTTTGTTTGCTTTGAATGTTCATTATTCTTTTTTTCGTGCAATATTACAGCTCATTGTCAAAGAAAAACCGTATAAATCTAATTTTAAAGTTTTATAAAAATAAATAGAGAAATTTCACAAAATCTTTTCATCTTAAATTGCAGGGTTTTTAATTATGTAGAATTTCTAAAATATCTAAGAAAGATATATTTTTAATTCCTCTTTGCTTTGCAACACAACCTGAATATATTCTGCCCTATGAGATCTTTTCATGCTGGGTATTTTGTGTTTTGGCATTACAACATTCAGTAAGTTTTCCCTATGAGTTGGGTCTGCACTGTGGGCCAGAAGACCAAAAAATTTGGCCAAAAGTCATTGAAAGATTTTTCAAAATGCAATATAGTATCATCATATAGATAAGTGAAAGTAGTTATTTTGTAAATGTTATAAGTTTTAATGAAATATTTAAGCGTGTATAATAAGTTAATATAAGTGTAAGGCTTAAATGATCACTATATAGCTATTGTTCTAAACTGTCACTGTTTTACTGAAATGTAGTATTTGTCATTAATTATATTGCATTTTCTCATTAGTTGCAATCATGTAGTATGTGAAAATAGTCAATAGCTGAAAAAATAAATCTGATGTTAGAAATATTGAGAATAATTGTGAAAAATTTTGTTTTTTTTTACTACTTGTTAATACGCCGATTGAGCCTTGCGCAAAACTCCAGAAGCTATATTATTAACAATTTCTTTACATTAACGTCTTCAGTAGTTCATGTGTAACAAGCTAAAGGTGCGGTTTGCTGCGGTTTTTCATTTTCTTTTTAAAAAAAATGAAGTTTTACTAATCTATGCGCGAGTTGACTGTATATCAATCATTTGCCAATAGGGTGTAAAAAGTTAACCAAGTATTAGTCATACAAGTCACACAATTTTAACTTATTTAATTCATAATGACTTCATTGAAGAAAAAAGAGGTTCTTCAAATTATGTTAGGTAATAATGACATGAATATAACCGTTGATTCAATTTTAACTAAAATTGGTATCAATAAATCAGATGTAGGTTGTAAAGGATTGGAACACTTGAAAAATGCTTTAAATAGTTTAAAGTCAAAAAGAAATGCAAAATATCAGCATTGCAGTAGGAAAATAGCTGTCTTTGAGTCACAAAATTCAGAGTGGTTAGATTCTGAATTTATTATTCCTGACTTAGACCTCACAGCTGAAATAAGTTAGACTGAAATACTTAAAAGAGGTCGTCCATCGCTCGATTTTGCAGAAAAATCTACTAGATCGAAAAGACGAGAAGTGTCTAAAATCAGTGAAGAACATGATAATGATCGTCAGAAACTATTAATGGCTACTAGTCATGCGGCACGAGTTTCAGGGGAAGCAGATTTGCGATCGGTACTTAACGAACTTTCAAAAAGCGAGGAACAGGCTAAGATTAGAAAAATTAGAAAAATAATGACAACACCTTTTCCTACAATAGAAAAGAAAAGCCCAGAAGTGGCTTTAGCATTTATTTTCGATAATTCTATGTCTAAACAAGTCTATCAGAATATGCGATTAGCGACCAAATCTAGTGGAGCAGACATTTGGCCTGCATATAATGCGATTAGAGAAGCCAAAGAAAAGTTAAGACCGTCGAAAGAGTCAATTAAAATTTCTGAAACGTTAGCTGAAGTATCACTTCAAGAACTTTTAAACAGCACGATGAATAGAATAATAGAACTACAAAGAGAAGTTTTACACTGTCTTATTCAAAAAAATAAAATTACTGAGCTCAAAACTGTTCTGATGTGTTCTTGGGGATTTGATGGGAGTAGTGGGCATTCGCCTTAAAAACAAGGTTATGATAGTGTCAATGAGAAACAGACTCCTACAGATGAAAATCTGTTCGTTACTACACTTATCCCCTTATCGAGTAACAAGTTTCAAATTAATCAGATAAAATTTAAAAAAAGGTCCGCATAAGGGATTCGACATTTTTAATTTCTAAAATCTGGCAGCAGATTCGTAATCAGCGCCCCCAAAAACCCCTAAATACTAAGTTTGGTAAAAAATAATTAATTTTAAAAAAATTATGTCCGCCATATTGGATCCGCCATTTTGAATTGTTGAAATCTGACTTCATATTCGTAATCAGAGACCATCAAAACCCCTAAATACCAAATTTGGTGAAAAAAATCCAATTTTTTAAATTTCATGTCCGCCATATTGGATCCGCCATTTTGAACTGTTGAAATCTGACTTCATATTCGTAATCAGAAACCCCAAAACCTGTACATAGTGGTATTAAAAGTTATAAATTGTTGGTGTTTTGGGAATTATGAATTTTGGCCACTTATAAGGGTCTCCTGGCCCATAGTGGTCTGGAGCAACTTAGCAAGCGCCACTCTGTGGGGTGGTGTCATGGCAATATCTTCAGCTTACTTGTTAGATCCAACTTTACGCACTTGACGCTATGCAACTCCCTTTGATTTGATAGTAAGTAATTTTTGTAATTAATTTTCTTCATATTTTCTAAGTAAAGAATAAAAAGAAAGAATTTAAAATCATTTTTTTTTTTCTGCTTTTTTCCAATCACAAAATCCGAATCAAATAAATTCCACAAAACCAAATCAAAATCTATTGAATGCCACAGAACGAACAAAAGAATACAGAGAATCGATAAATTCGAAAATCCAACAAAAGCGAAGAGGGCAGAGTGTGGTCCAGAAGAATGCGTTCGCATTGTCTATTCATAGCAAATAAATTTCAAATTGTCCAATGCATTTGATTGCAAGCAGTGAGTCCACCAGCACAAGGGACATTGCGAGGTAGTCGAAGAAGCAGGTCAGCTGTTTAATATTAAGGATAACAATAAACATTATCTGCAGACAGCGTACAACCGAACACACAAACACATGCTCACAATATAAATAATACTGCAATACATATACATATACACACATACACACACGGTGAACAACTTATGACCAAAAGCGGACAAATAAGTCAACAGCAAAGAAAACAATAAACAGATGAATGACAAAATGTGAGGAAAAAGAAATTCAAGAAGAAGAATATGGGAGTAGAAAAGCATTTCTGCATCACGGCTGCTGTAGTGCATTGCGAATGGCTTTGGTGAGGGGAGGTGCACGAGGCGATTTTCGGAGGAAGCGAAAAATTGAAAACCATTGTCGCAGCAATAAATTTATTGTTGTCTTAACAAAAGTTCATTATATCAGTACAGTTTGGGATAATAAATACAACAACAATAGCAACAACACCAGCTCGAAGGCAAGTACACCAAGCAGCGTACAGCGAAATGAATGAAGTGTTGCAGCAAAAAAACAAAAAAAAAAAAAAATTTTAAAAAAATAGAAAAGCGAAATAAAACAACACGAAACGTGTTGGCCAAATGCACACGCTGACAAGCTTGGCTGGGTATATTAAAACAATAGCTGAACTCGCGACAACAGATGCGCGGTGCGAGCGCGAAGACGCAGGTTCAGCTGTTATTGCTCGCGCTGGTGCGGATGGTGGCGCGACTGCACTCAAGGACAATTGAAAATCTTTTTAAGTAATTTTAGCACGTAATCTGCGCCATTATTGCTTAAGCGAAATTTTAGCAAATGTTCACTGGACAATACATTACCATAAGGGGACGCAAGAGAGGTGCCTAGGGTTAGTTGAGCATTTGATGACGGCTGGGCCGACTGGTGGTAGAGTGACAAAAGAGGGCCGCGCAGAAAATATGGACGAATGTAATGAATTCTGGAGCGCAACAAATATTAGTAGGCAGAAAAAAGAAAGAAAAATTCGCTCGCAAGTGTTATCAAACACAAGAAAACTAGCAAATTCAAGAGTTGAAGAAATTTATATTTTTAAGGGTATAGAATTTATAATTTTTGGTGGCTCATGCGCTGAAAAATATGCTCGCGAACTTACAACTCAATATAATTCGATGTATTAGTTAAAAGAAATATTTTCAGTATTAAAGAATTTATAAAATTCGGGTACTCTTCAAGTCTTGTATTTTAGTAAACACGCGAGCGATATTTAATTAATTTTCTATTCTTACTTACTTACTTACTTAGGTGGCCATAACAACCCGTTACCGAGTTACGGCCGACCTCACTAGCTCTCTCCAGGCGCCTCTGCTCCGCACGCGCCTTCTCTAATTCTGTACACCAAGCGAGCATAGGGTTTCCTCCACCTGGTCTTTCCACCGGATCAATGGTCTACCTCTGCGTCGGCTCCCTTGGACTTCGCCCTCGAACACCTTCTTTGCTGGAGCTTCTTCATCCATACGCACAACATGCCCTAGCCAACGCAGGCGTTGGATGGCGATGCGTTGAACTACGTCAATGTCGGCGTAAAGCTCATACAGCTCGTGGTTCATTCTTGAACGGTAGTCTTCGCCAACGCGCACAGGACTGAAGATCTTACGAAGAACTTTTCTCTCGAACACCCCAAGAGTGGCTGCATCGCTTTGTGACACTACCCATACCTCTGCGCCATAAAGCAACACGGGTATGATGAGCGTCTTGTAAAGTGTCAGTTTGGTCATGCGAGAGAGGGCTCGACTACTCCACCTCCCGAATCCTTCTTATACCTCGACAAAAAAGGCTTTATACAAAACGAAAACCACACGCCAATAATATATCACATATTCAGAAGAGCGAACAATAAAATAATCACATCAAAAACACTTAATGCAAATAATAAACGTTTTGATACATATATTTCAAGATGCGACAAAATCGAATCCACCCTTACCATTAAAAACTGCTGGTGGTTAACAAATGACACGCAACACTAACTCATACCACCTTTCTAGTCTGACTACCTTCTTTTACTACTTTTAAACCTTTTATTATAAACAATAATCTATGCATCGTTTTTGTTCCCTTTTTCCCTGCATCAAAGTTATAAAATATTTTAATAACTTCTAAGTTAAAACAAAATTAATTTCAATACTAAGGAAAAGT
Organism: Anastrepha ludens; assembly: GCF_028408465.1. Lineage (NCBI taxonomy): Eukaryota > Metazoa > Arthropoda > Insecta > Diptera > Tephritidae > Anastrepha > Anastrepha ludens. The sequence goes on along the minus strand of NC_071500.1, from coordinate 110,362,755 downwards.
TACTCGACATCAGATAATATACGTACTTGAGAGCTCGTCTAGAGACATTGTACGACACATCATTACTATACTAATACTATTGTTTATTGTAGTACTTAATAATATAATATTAGTTGAAAATAAATAAACAAAAAAAAAAAAAAAAAAAAAAAAAGTTTGGTCATGCGAAAGAGGGCTCGACTACTGAATTGCTTACTTAGCCCATAGTAACACCTATTAGCAAGAGTGATTCTCCGTTTGATCTCCAGGCTGATATCGTTGTTGCTGTCAACGGCAGTGCCCAGATAAATAAATTCTGGCACAACTTCGAAAGTATAGTTGTCCGCAATGACGTGCGTTCCTTCACGCCGTGTGTTCCGCGTTGTGGACAACATATACTTCGTGACATCTCGCTTACAGCGGCCGATAATGTCAATGTCATAGGCGTACGCAAGGAGCTGGACACACTTCTAGAAAATAGTGCCATTACGATGCACACCTGCTTTTCGGAGCACCTCTTCCATCACGAAGTTGAAGAGGTTGCATGACAGTGGATCGCCTTGTCTGAAACCTCGAACGGTACTGAATGGCTCGGAGAGGTTATTTCATACCTTGACGGAGCTGGTTGTGTTGCTCAACGTCATACTGCAAAGCCGCGTGAGCTTCGCTGGTACGAGTATACCGAACTCAGACATGGTGGCGTACAGGTAACCCCTTATCGGGCTATCGAACGCAGCTTTTTAGTCGACAAAGAGATGATGAGTGTCGACTTGCTTTTCATGGGTCTTTTCCAGGATTTGGCGTAATGTGAAAATCTGGTCGATGGTAGACTTACCACTTCTGAAGCCGCACTGATAAGGCCCGATCAGTGTGTTGGCAAACGGCTTTAGTCTTCCACATAGGACGCTAGACAGAACCTTGTAAGCGATGGTTAGAAGGCTGATGCCCTGGTAGTTGGTGCAGATCGTCGGGTCACCCTTCTTCAGTACTGGACAAAGAACATTGAGATTCTAATAGTGGGTCATGCTTTCTGCTAGCCATATGATGAGCTGATGCATGCTCCCTATCAGCACATCGCCGCCAGTTTTGAACAATTCAGTGGGCAAGCCGTCAGCGCCAGCCGCTTTGTTATTCTTGAGCCGCTGAATGCCAACTCTGACTTCGGCATGACTAGGTGGTGGAACGTCCAAATTATCGTCGATAAGCGGTGTCGGGTCATCTTCTACTGGGTCGGAATTGTGTGCGTCATCGCCAGCAAGTAAATTGCAGAAGTGTTCCCTCCATATGCCCAGTGTGGACTGTGTATCCATAACCAGATTTCCGTTTTTATCTCTGCAGGCTGATGTTCCGGTCTTGAAACCTTGTGTCAGACGTTTGACTTGTTGATAGAATTTTCGAGCATCATTCCTGCCGCTGTACTTCTCTAGCCGCTCACGCTTCTCCTGTTCTCGCCTCTTGCGTCTGAAGAAGCGCCTCTCTTCCGATCTCTTTTCCCTGTAGTTGTCTCGCACGGCCCTTGTTGCAGCTGACTGCAGAGTTCTTTTGTAAGCTGCGTTCTTCGCTCCAGTAGCTTCGCGACACTCTTCGTCGTACCATTGGTTTCGTTTAGGTGGTGACATAAAAATATATTTTTAATCACTCTCAGGGATCAATAAAAATTAATATATGTGTGAGAAAACTCGTTGAGAGCTGAAAAGATACATTCGTGAGCACTTAAACTCTGCGTCAACAACTTTAAAAACAATAAGCGGATGTTTATGAAATTCGTCGTCATTAGGGGGTCGGAATTTATGTCGCGAAATACACACGACTTCTTACTAATAAGTCTGTTTATTGAAAAAATAAAAATACCTTTAGGTAGAGGTAAAAAATTAAACTCGCAAACGATATTTTATTCTTCTTGTATTTTTTATGTTATGCTCGCTAAAGTGTTGAAGTGAAAAGTATTTTCCAAGCGCATATCCACAACACCAATCTACCTACTCTCAATTTTTCCTACTGGCCTCCCACCTTCAGCCATTGGCAATAAATTGCAGCCGGCCACATTCAGCCAGCCAACCAGCCAGCCAACCAGCCAGTCGATTACAACAGCAGAGTGCAATAATGACAGTTGAAAACTGCATTGGGCTTGTAATTTCTTGAAGCTTTTGTTTCTGTTGTTGCACAATTTGAATGTAGTAGTTCGGTAAGCGGTGTGTGTTTTTAATTCATTTCGAAGCAGTTGATAAATATTTGCTTTGGCACTTGAGTCTATGCTGTGCGAATGCAATTGCTTGTAAGTGTGTGTGTGTGTATTTTAGAAATTCACGCGTGCGTGCTTGCTTCAATTGACTCGCCGCGCTTGAAGCTTTTTCTCTAATTTCTGCGCCCTACTTCACACAGTTCGTGACAAAACTGTAAAAGGACATTAACTTGATTTTGGCAATGAATAAAGTAGAAGAGGTGAAAAGTTAGTGGATTTCAATTGAAGATAAATAAATAATAGTAGAATATAATGGAAAGTAATAAATCTGTAAAAACATAATTTTCAAATATATGGGCGAAAGGCTGAGTTCTACCCCGTCGTCAAAGGTCTTGAAGAAAAGAGATGCCATTGCGCTTTCAGACGCTTTGGGCATCCATACTCTATGCATCGTTCATATCTTAAATATATTTTGTGGAAGCAGTGCCCTTTTTTAACAATCAGTCTTTTGAAGAAATATCTCTTGTCTTTGATGATCAGAAATTAGAAAAAGTTCGTTTCCCATAAAGAAAATCACTCCAGTGGATGATTCACTGGCTTCTGCAGGCCTGGTTACACGCATAATCCTGAAGTCTGCAGAGGTTTGTATAACCGCAGGTGCCAATCTAAATGGTTTTGGTTGATAACAGTAAATTTACATTGCGACAGAACCACTTCTTCCTTAAACAAATATGCAGGAGCTGTCCAAAGAGCGAAAGAGATGTAACCCTCTGATAAATCTCTGGGAAATTGTTGAAGAGGCGCAAGTTTTTTAGATAAAAACCAATCGATTGTGTTAAAGTCAAGTACAAAAATAGAATAGGTCGTCAAAGATCGATCATAAAAACATGGCATTACAGCTCAGAGTAAACTCATTTGCCCCTTTCTTGTTGTGCATGGGATCACAAGACGATTTTTAGATGTTGAGAAAGAGTTTCCGCAGACGAATCTTTAGATTAGTAGAGCAGCAGGAGGTACTCATTACCGGAGTAACAATTCAAGATATTCAGTTGAGTCATGGAACGAAATATAAAACGTCCCCAAAGTTTCAGTTTGATACGAAGAAAATTGTTAATAGTATATCTGATGAGAGCGTCTCATAATCAACTTTGCGGACAAAGCGAGGAGGTCAAGACAATGAAGACAGATCGAGCGCTTTGGTGCTTTAGCTTCCGAAGTAGAAAATGGTCGCAGACTTGGAAGCTGTAACTGTAATAGTATCCCTATTTGCACCTGTGTATCTGGGAGTCTTCATCTATATCCGGATCTTTATCTGTATCTGTGTATCTGAGAAGATATATCTGTACTTGGACCACTCTCAGTGTCCATATCTTCCTTTTTCTGTGTCCATATGATTCTTAGTTTTTTTTTTTCAGCACGAGAAAAATGTCGAAAGCCTAGATTGCCATTGTGGCCATCCGTGTGGGACTTAAACCCAAATCAAAGCCTTCCCTTGTCCGAACGGTTGCTCCTTCCGGAACCTTGATGTTAAGTAATACGTCATGAGGTCGTTACTGAGTATGTCAGTACGAGAATCTGTAGTATTGGTGCTCGTCTTGCAACAACTCTTCAGCATTTCTATTCCCACCTATCTTTACTAGCCCTTGGCATATTTTCGGGTGATCGGGTGAGCGTTTTCCCTGCGTATGGGTTGCTGATAACCATCTCTGCTTTATCTCCTGTTTCTCTGTCCATATCTTTATCTGTATCTGTATATCTGTTTATCTCCACCTGCATCTGGATGTGTATCTGGTCCTATCTCTGTATCTTTGCCTCTTTATCAGTATCTTTATCGGGATCTGTATCTGTATCCATATCTGCATACCTATTTACTTATATTTGTATCTCTATTTGTCTGTATGTCTGTGCCTGTATCTGCAACTGCATCTATACCCGTGCCACGTCATCCAATTTTTGGCAACCGACTCGCGTCATGCCCAGCTCATTTATTTGCTGTTGTCTTGACTGACCGTTAGTTGGTTCATTTGCGGGTTCATTACAACCCATTTTGACAGTAGTTTGCTGCGTCTGTGAGCTCAATTTATATATTTTTGTGTTTTTCTTTAATTTTTTGCATACTTTTGCGCTATTATCCTCAATCCGACAGCCGCATTTGAAATATGCCAAATGTAATTCTTCTTGGCACCATCTTGTTGCCCTACCGCCATTCACTTCCCTTCTCCTCCTCTGTCATTTATATTTTTCGTCTTTTGTTTCTTCCTCCTGTTTCTTTGTCTATAGCCCCACTATGCTTGCCAACCTGCTGAAGCATTTTAATTTTATTTTCTTAAGTTCTTGCGGAATTAAGAAAAACTTTTGCTTCATCTCATCCAATGGCTCACCTTACCACTCGCTCTTCTTCTTCAGCGTTGACAAAAACGCATAAGCCAAATGGCACACCAAAAATGGTAAGTTGTTGCTGTGGGGTTACTTGTACCTTTTTTCTCTGTTGTTTGTACTGCAACGTGCGCCAACTAGCTTTGTAGTGTTGTTGGGAAGGAGCCAAACCGGAAGCGACCGGAGCAAATGAACGGATGAGCCTGCAACACGCGCTGCCTGGGCTGATCTGCTTTTCAGTCACTACCCGAACTACGCCAACAAGCGCGAGACTCCATTGTATGTTCTTTAGAAAATTTTTGCTGCCAGTAGCAGGGACACAACATTTGCGCATTCAGTGCGCTATCGCGCTGACACGCCTGGCGACGTTTGTTGAAACTTGATTTCACTACGTTTGGTTTCGTTTAGAGACCGGTGCAAAATAACCCAAACATACACACACGCATACGCTTGAACGTAGGTATAAACATAAAGTATGTATATGTGTATGTGTATGTGTGCGTGTAACCAAACTAGAAATGGACATTATGCCGCACTGCTGCACTTTATGGTCATCACGTTTCGGCATTAATATTCCTAGCTGGTGCTATTCCAGAGTTAAGTTCTTTGAATGAAGTTTTTCCATCTTCTCTCGCCACAACTACTCGTACGTATGTATACATGTATGCCTGTGTATGTGCGCGTATACTACTTTCAAAATTGTCAACGTCAACGTGAGTCAAGAGCGCGCCAAGCAGGCGTGCGAATGGCCAAAGCATAGTTTCATTCGTGGCAGCGCACGCGACACACGGCAACTGTGCAGCGAAGTTTGACATTTTCTTCTCTTTTTTTTTTTGTTCTGTGTGTGTGGTGAGCAAAGCAAATGCATATAAAAAATGAAAAAAAAAATAAAATAAAATAAAAAAATGGAAAAATTGGCATGAAAAATCTTGTAAAAAATCTAAAACTTTCAGCTCTGGACTAAATAAATCGTTTTTTGTTTGTGCTTTGCTGATCAAGATCCAACTTTATGTTGGCTCTTGTTGTTGCTGATTTCTTTCGGTGAGTTCATTTTGGTTGGTCTTCAGTTGTCTGCGGCAACTATAATTTTTTCTTTACGACTTTATTTCCCACTAACTTGTACATATTTTGTTTTTGATTCTTTCTTTTTGTGCCTTCGGTACATCATAAAAAAAGTTTGGACATGGCGTGTCCTGCCAGTTTGTCTACTATTTCCGGTCTTGCCCACACCAACTTTTCCACCCAGCCTCACTGAACGTGAGGCTGTCTCTTATTTCGTACATCTTGCTTCACTCCCCACTGCTTTCTTCAATCAGCTCCTCTTGCCTATCTTTCACTTCAATTACTTCTTCCGTCTATTTTCTTTATTTCCTTCCTTTACTTAGTTTTATTCTTCTCATCGACATGAAGTTTTTAGCATAACCTTAGGCGTTTTGTGTTTTCATAATGTAAACTTTACTCTCAGCCTATTCCATTTGATCGGGCCTTTTGTTTATTTTTGAAATTAAATTTTCAACATATACACAAACACACTCACTCATACAACTGCATTCAGTCAGAAGACGGCCGGCATACAAATATGATTGCTTTGACCGCTTTAACTCGTTCCAGCGGCGATGTGTTTGTATGGCGATTGCATAGTAATAGGCGCATTAAATAGCTGGCGGTAAAATGTGCAGAAATTATTGAAGTGGAAAAGAATTACTATTTTTTTGCTGCTCAACAAACAAACACATGCATATTTAAAGTTGTGAGTACTTATCTGTATTGCGTGTGTGTGAATATGAAAGGCTTGAAGTTTTAAATTTTGTAAAACTAGTTGATGTAAACTGAGTAAACTTAATTGTAGCGCAGGAAATTTATGTATAAGTCCGAAGTGAATTCTTTCGCTTCCACACACATTATTCCCAAAAAATTCAGAGATGCCATCAAAGGTAAAAATGGCTTGTGAATGGCCACCATGCGCTGCTCTGCCACTAAGGCAAAGATACGAGGGGTGCCTTTTATATTTCCTCATTTGGCAACCCTGGTGTTGCAATCTGGCAACTGACAGCTGTATCGCAAAGTTTGACAGTTTTTGGCTTTTACGTACTCAGAACATTTTGAAATACCAGCGCTATTTGTGTTGTTTACAGTAACTTAAAAGATTCATCTCGGTCCAAAAATGGAATTAAATCGTGAACATTTTCGTGCGATTATTTTTTACAACTTTCGACGTGGATTTATATTGCTGAGCATTGCATGGATGAACTTAATTCATTTTTTGGCGATGAAGCTCCATCAAGGACCAATGTTTATCGATGGTATGGTGAATTCAATCGTGGTCGTAGTTCACTCGAAGACGAATTTCGAGGAGGTCGTCCAAAATCAGTTGTTGTTCCGAAAACCATTGATGCTGTGCGCGAACTGATATTGCACGATCGTCATGTGACCTATCGTGAGATTGAGACAATCGTAGGCATTAGTGGGACCAGCATACATTCAATATTGCATAAACATTTGACTGTCAAAAAAATTTGTTCGCGTTGGATCCCACCCAATAATCAATTGTCAATCGCTCAAAAAAAGGTTCGTGTCGATTGGTCGAAAGAAATGCTCAAAAAATACGATTGCGGGGCTTCGAAACACGTCTATGATATCGTGACAGGTGATGAATCATGGATTTACTCGTACGAGTAAGAACCCGAAAATAAACAGCAGTCGACTGTAAGGGTGTTTCAAGATGAGCCAAATCCAACAAAAGTTGTTCGCGCACGAAGCACTTCCAAGCAAATGGTCGCCTGTTTTTTCGGAAAAACTGGGCATGTCGCAACCGTACCACTAGAACAACGCAGAACAGTAAATTCTGAGTGGTACACAACCATTTGTTTACCAGTTTTCTTCCAAGAAATTAGGAAACCCAATCGCCAAAGACGAATCACTCTTCACCAGGACAATGCGAGCTCTCACACATCGGCTCAAGCAACTGCATTTTTGAGCACCCAAAACATCGAATTAATGGGTCATCCGCCGTATAGTCCTGACTTGGCACCGAATGACTTCTTTTTATTCCCGTACATAAAAAACAAACTGAGAGGTCAACGTTTTTCGACACCTGAAGAAGCGGTTGCGGCATTCAGAATGCATGTTTTGGAGGTACCTCATTCAGAGTGGCAAAAGTGCTTCGACAATTGGTTCAAACGCATGCAAAAAGAGTATAGATCTTCATGGAGAATACTTTGAAAAACAATAAAGTTATTTTCGATGATTAAAATTTGTTTTTGTTCTCTAATCCCGACATTTAAAAGGCACCCCTCGTATATAGTAGAGTAGTAGACAACGCAATAACAAATATATATATATATATATATATATATAATTGGCGCGAAGCTCCTCCTCCTAAGTGTGGTGTGCGTCGTGATGTTGTTCCACTAATGGAAGGACCTACAGTTTCAAGCCGATTCCGAACGGCAGATATTTTTTATGAGGAGCTTTTTCATAGAAATACACTCGGAGGCTTGCCATTGAATCCGAGGGGCGGCCGCTATTAGAAAAAATTGTTCCTGCCTTTTCGTCTTTCACCGAGATTCGAACCAACATTTTTTCTCTGAAATCCGAATGGTAGCCACGCACCAACCCATTCGGCTACGGCGGCCGCCGTAACAAATCAGCAGATATAAAAATCAGAGAGCCAACATTTTCACTCTTGTCTTTGGCTATTTATTCCCGCTTTCCCCGCATAGTGGAGTTAGTCACACAGCGAATATCACAAAATCAGCAATTTTTTGGGAAAAAAATCCTGTTTTCTTTTTAAAATGTGTCTCATTAATCGAAGAGAATTAGTGATTATGTTAATGCTGAGTGGTAGTAAGCAATTCAGAGCTTTATAGAAAAAAGTTATACTCCATTTTTAGTTTATTACCGTTCGACAACTAAGTTGATGAGTTTTTAGCTTATTAGTGGCACACAGACACGCCCGTTAGTCAAATTTTGCAATTCATGTTGAAAAAAGACCTTCCAGGAGGGATTAACTTCAAAATACAAAAAGCTCTGCGTAAATTAAAGCATTCTGTGCAGAGATGTTGCTTGCCTAAGCAAGACACTCGGTCGCCTAGGTTGCACAAACTCTACATTTTTTAAGTTTGCCATCAACTTCATTCGACTGGTTCACACAGAAGCTTGGCCGATGACAATACGGGGTGAGGTGGCTCTTGTATTGTTCGTTGCAAAAAACTGCATGAAATATATGAGCCTGAAACGGTAACTGTCGTACCATACCATAAAGCCGATCAAGGTTCACTTCTAGTCCGTTCTTAGTGAGGTAAAATATTAGCAGAAAATTGAAGCCACTTAGGCGAATGCAGCGTTATCCTTTACGATTTCCAAGCTCAACTAAATATTAACAACGAGCAACATCTTTCATTGGTCTTATTTTAAGAGACATTAAATTTTTAAAATTTTTGATCAGCAATAAAAGCAAAAACGCTGAGTACCCGGGTATGGGTGTATGAGATAAAGAGAAAAAAATTCATTTATATCGTCGCACAAAGGCAAGTGGAAATTAATATTTAATGCATTCATTTGCCGCCTTGGTAATTATCCTTAACTATCTCATTGTCAGACGAAAATGAATTAAAAATTACGCACAGCCGTGACAAAACTACAGGTAACTGGCATAAGAATGCGAAAGCAAAAGCAGGGTTTAGAGAAAAAAGTAGATATCAAGGCGCAGAAAAGGCAAAGAAGTAAAAGCCACGACAAACAAGAGTAGAGTGGCAAGGATGAAACAGTCATTAGTTGTAATGCTTGCACTACAGCAAGGCCCAAGCAGACCGTGGTGTGAGGCTGAGTGAAGGAGGAAGTAAACGCTCGAGGCAAACTAGTGGCATAGTAGACCATATATCGAGTTGGCCAATGTGCAACGGTGCGACAACATACTTATTAGCTAGGATTGACGCCTACGAAATCACACCTTCAAGGGCATTAACTGTGGGTAGAGTTGTGCGAAGCACGAAAGAGTCTTTGCTGTTTAGCTTATATAGCAGCAACTGTCTGGCATGGAGTAAAGCACGCCACACTTACTCCCAACAGACTTGCATTGCGCTGCCAACTATACTTGCACATTTACCCCACTGAGCTGCATGCGCACCTTAGCAAGGAAAATGAAACTGATGGCTGCAACATTGGAATTATATGTATGTAGTCATAGGTAGGTGTTGCAACAACAGCCGTCACCTGGCTCACCTGACTCCGCTGGCTCACTGGCTGGATGGCTGGCTGGCTAGCTTTTTGGCTCGCTGGCTGGTTAGTTGGAGAGCTACCTGCTTGACTGATTACATCTACGACTCAGCGATTGTGTGTATGTGTGTGTGCCAGTGTTGTGTAAATGCCGCTCCGTGCGCAAGTGTTGCCTTCTACTTGGCATTCCCAAAGGGCACTTAATTTTTCAAATGTGAGCTCATACACAACTCACCAGTAGCGCAGCTCAGCGCAGTTCAGCTCAACTCAGCTCAGCTCAGCTCACCTGTACAGTCAGTGTGTCAGAAGACAAAAATAAAGCAAAAGATTTCCACCTACTGTAACTGCTGCTGTTGTCACTTCCGTACTGGCAACGTCTTCGCATAGTTTAATATCCCTGGTAGTGATTGTGTGCGTGTATATGCGCATGAATGTGTGTGCGCTAAATGTAATTTGTCTCCCAAGTAATTAGTAAGATTTAAATTGGATTTTTCTCTTGCCAACTTCCAAGCGTACACTACTCACTACCACTACAACTACAACTACTCACTCTTCCCTCGCTTTTACGTTGAAATTTTTCCATCTGTGTCGTTTAATGTCACCTTAATTGTATGCGAGCGCGTATATATCACATAATACTTACACACACACACGTACATGCATACATACATATACGCAAGTTTCTTCTTTGCTTGGAGTTTCATTTCGTATGACGCACTTTCAGGCGTTCGCTCATTCGCCGCTCCTCACTTGCGCTGCTGTTAAATGTGCATTAAGTGCTTGTCTAACTTTTGTCTAAGCGTTTCAATTAATTTTCATATACTCATATAACACGCAGCGACATACACACATACATACATACAAATGCACATAGGAATAAGACAGCAAAGTGTGTGCACTGGTATAGGTGTAACGCACATTCATTGTCATTGCCGCCATTTATTTCCTATTTAAGACACATTTGTACTCGGCTCGCTCGCATATCCTATCGTGCTTTGTGTGCCATTTTTGTTTTCATTTTCTTTCTTAACTCAGCCTTAATTACTACGCGTTAGTACTCACTAACTGTTGCCGTTATTAAATTGGCATCATTATCATTATTACATTGAAGTAAGTGGAGGTTCCAACTCGGTATCCTAGTACCTTTAATGGCTGCTCTATAAGAGAGGGATATGCGCTTATTTACAAACAGTTGTACTTATATACATTTGAATGAAACGCGGATGCTGAGATTCGCTCTTCGACTGTTGCTGATAACTTATGCTGCTTTGGTGCTTGAATTGCTTAAAAGTGGCGTACATACCTGAAATGGAAAGGGAAAATATTTATTAGTAGTAGTGGTATAATGGTTTATTCGATATACATATTTACAATAAATCATATATTATTCAAAAATATATAATAAAGAGAGTAGCAAGAAGAAAAACAGCTACTAATAAATTTGCACAGTGCTAGGTAATTACTTCCACTAAATACATTCATAACTTTGCCTTTATTCAGAGTCATTTCGCCAAATGTGATTAAACGCATGTTCTTATACATACACCGGGTCAATGCCAATAATATCAGATTCACGTAAATTACAAATTAGACAGGCTTTAAATATTACATTTTTAAAGGGTTTTGCATTTAGATTTAAGAAATCGCTTCTTGAACAAAATATGTGGCTTTTAGAATAAAATAATATAGAATAAGCAGGGAAATTGTCACAAAATATTTCACAGATTGGGCATGGCTCATGTCAAGTGGATTTGCGGTCATTTTCCTCAAAAAAAATAAAATTATTTTTTGGCAAGGCGATTTAACACCTCCGGTATAAAAAAATTTAGCGTTGCGGAAGAGACTCTGTTATTGCGTCCATGCTCGTACTTTTAGCGAGATTAAGCCACTTTTTTACGCTGTTAGTATTTTTACGCAACGCTTCCTCAGCAAACTTGCGTCCATTAGACGACAAGGCTAGGCAACGAAAAACAACGTGGATTACGGCCACGAAGGGTGTTGATAAATAATGGTAGCATTTTTGTGTCTATATGAATCATATAGTGAGGAGTTTTGAATGCTAAAGAAATAATAATTTTTATAAAAGAATACAGAAGTTGCTCGACTGTTTCATATAGCAATATGAGACCTTATAAATATATAGGCAGCATAGAAGATCAAAGTATCTCCCTCATATAGACGAGTAGACACCGATTTTTCGTGATTAGATTTTGGTGATCAGATTTTTTGGAGGCATCTGTTAAATATGTTGTTTCTTATTTCCCCACTAATATCAAATCACCATGGTAGGATTGTATATTGAACGATAGGAGTATATGCTATGACTATCTTTTGCGAAGATGACAAGTATTGGTCACCAACACCGTGTAATTTGTTCTCATTCGGTTTTATTGTGGAATTTTTTGAAATCACATTTCTCTCCGATTAGTCATAAGCGATTGATCATTAAAAAATTTCACATTCAGAAAGATCTATGCAACAGGGTCCCTGAAAATCAAACCCCTCGAATCCACATGCCACAGTGCAAATTTTCACACACAATCGAATGGCATACATATATTGGCCTTCCAAATAAAGAAAGAATTTCAAAACTTTAACAAAAACATAATTGGAAAACTAGATATTGTCTATGATAATCAGATACCTACTATTTTATAAATATGTACTTCGCTGGATGTCGTGCCAACATAAAAAATTCTTAATAGATTAACCCAGAAAGAATCCAACCAATTTGTAATACCTCCAGCTAAAGTAAAAAGTATTCCAGAAATGGCATCTATCTAAAAGAAAACCGTGAAAATCAGAAAAGGCCAGGTCAAATGAATCCAGCAGATGCAATGAAATCTTTTTTTCTCACCGAACTCATAGCACATTTCAACTAGGCGGCGGACTCATATCTTAGCAAAAACAGGAGCTGTGCTCTGACTGAAAGATTCTTGTTTTAATCAATAATCAGTTACTATCTACCCCAGATGGCCACTTTGCAGTAGCAGTAAAACTGCAGCAAAAATATTTTTTTACTGATTACTGGAAAAAATTGCGGTAAAAATATTTCCAATTCCACAAAAAAATATTTTTCAGTTCTACTAGGTGCGCAACTAAGTTTCCGCTGTTTGTTAATAGATGCCGCCAACAGTGTGTGCTTGTCGATACTAACATAACCTAAACATCAGAAACCAAGCTTACACATATGGTAAACAAACTGCTTTGACACATTAGTGATTTTGTTTTAGTATCATATACTTTTAGTTATGTCAAAATGCCTGATTTTGTGCCGAATAATCGTCATTTGCGGGAAGTGTTGATTTTCCTCTTTCAATCGAAAAAAACCGTGGCTCAAGGGCATCGAGAGCTAGAAAAAGTTTCTGGAGATACTGCTTTAAGTGCTAAGTGAAACAGCGTGCCGAGAATGGTTCCGTCGCTTCAAGGACGGTGATTTGAATGTTGACGACCGTCCGCGTGAAGGAAGGCCAAAAATCTTCGAAGACGCTGAATTGGAGGCATTGCTCAATGAGGATCCATGTCAAACGCAAGAAGAGCTTGCTTCAGTATTAGGAGTTACCCGCCAATCTATTTCCATGATTCAGAAACAAGGGACTTGGGTTCCTTATGAGTTACAACCAAGGAATGTTGAACGTCGTTTTTTCGCCTATGAACAACTGCTCCAGCAGCAAAAAAGGAACGGTTTTCTTCACCGGATCGTGACGGGTGATAAAAAATAGATTCATTATAGCAATTTAAAGAAAAAAAAGTCATGGTGACTGCCCGGTCATGCTTCTACGTCGTCGCCTCGGCCGAATATTCACGCTGCGAAGGCTATGCTATGTATTTGGTGGGACCAAGTTGGTGTTATTTATTATGAACTGTTAAAACCAAGCGAAACCAACACTGGGGATCAGTATCGACTTCAATTGATGCGATTAAGCCGAGCACTGCGCGAGAAGCGACCGCGATACGCGGAGAGGCATGTAAAAGTGATTCTACAGCATGACAACGCTCGGCCTTACGTTGTCAAACCCGTTAAAACCTACCTGGAAACACTGAAATGGGAAATCCTACCCCACCCGCCATATTCTCCTGATATTGCGCCATCCGATTACCATCTGTTCCGATAGATGGCACATGGTCTAGCTGACCAGCAGTTTCATTCATATGAAGACATCAAAAAGTGGATTGATCCGTGGATAGCCTCAAAAGAGACAGACAGTTTTACCGCGACGGTATACGAGATCTACCAGAAAGATGGGAAAAAGTAGTAGCCAGCGATGGGCAATACTTTCAATGATTCACTTGTAACCATTTTTTTTTTGTTTTTTTTCAGAATAAAGTTGTATTTTCATCAAAAAACAGCGAGAACGTAGTTGGGCACCTAACATATTTTTCAATTCTATAAAAATATTTTTCAATTCCATAAAAATATTTTTTATTCCATATATTTTTTATTCCATAAAAATATATTACTTTTTAATGAAATATTTTCATTAAAAATAAAATGCAGTGATGCAAATTTTTCAATAAATTGCAGCAAAAATATTTGTTTACTTTGTTTGTCTAGCGAACCTGAACCCTTTGGATGTTCTTGAAATTTTAAGGCATTTCAAAATAATAAACTGGTGTTATTTTCTACGAAATAAGAGGTCCAAAACGAATCTCAGTAATAATTTTATAATAGGTGCATGGCGTCTAAGTATGCCCGCTTCCAGGGTAAGCTTAAAGGCAGTCTCAATTATGAAGGCAGTCTGAATTACCTAACTACGTACATACGGTTTTCTTCACCGGATTGTGACGAGTGATAAAAAATGGATTCATTATAGCAATCCAAAGAAAAGAAAATCATGGGGACTGCCCGGTCATGCTTCTACGCCGTCGGCCCGGCCGAATATTCAATGATCGAGCTTATCTACCCTGAGCTGAGTTAGTAGAAGCTACGAACGACCGAAATCAGTCATGTCAACTACTGAACTTAGGTAAAAATTTAAATTTTGCGTAAACATAAAAGATATTACGCACTTAAAAGAATGCTTTGAATTTAAAATTTTGTACACGTATTTTAAATGGGAGGGAAAAATATCCAAATGCACACAAGAGACAGCGGATACCAGAAGGGTGCCACGCAGCAGAAAGAAATAAAATAAAATTGAGGGTGCAAAATCTGTGGCAGCTTGCGAAAAAAGTATTACAAAATAAATAATATAATATTATGAAACACTGAGGAGCGCAAAGCAAAACGAAAAATGAGAATTCCAAAAGGAAAAAAACCAAGAAAAGGATTTAGAATTGGAAAAAGAACACACATTTACTTGCCATCAAGAACTATGAACCCTTTAAAAATATTGTATGTAAATATTACATGCCATTTTTCCTCAGACTCAGAGGTGGGATAGGCAAAAAATATTTTAAAATTTAAAAAATAAGCATTTTAAAGTGGCAAAGAAAAAATGCGCTGCAAGCAGTGGCAATCAAATATTTGTGCGTTTTTCAGTATCTTAAAGTAGAGAATACGGAATCTGGAATTCTCTGGAGAACGGCAAACGTGTTTTTTCTCGATAACTTGCAAACTTGGCTCAGTGAGGGGTCGAGCACAGTGTAATGAGCGGGATCAAAAAACAAAAAAAAAAACAAAAAAAAAAAAAATTATGAACAGAAATTAAAATTTAATAAAAAGTGCGTAAATTAGAACAACAATATTGCTAATCGAATAGATAGTAATGCCCACACAATTCTTAGTCAAGGAAATAGTTAAGAAGTTCCTAAAATTGTGCACTTGAGGACTTGGGATTTTTGAAGGAAAAAAAAAAAATATTGAAAAAAAAATTAAAAAAAAAAAAAAAAATTGATATGTCCTTCGCCCGACTTCATATAAATTTTGCATATTACTTTCTGCTGCTAATATAAACTTATCTACATAAGTTTGTAGTTATTAAATGATTTTTATTAATTTTATGATGACTTTGCATTTCAGAGCATGGGTGTAGTGGGCGTGTGTTTGATCCGAATAAAAAAAAAACTTCTTTATATATTTTTAGCAGCTGATATAAACACCTGTATCGAATTTTACTACTAATAAATTATTTTTCTGACTTTATAGCGATTTTGCTTTTCAGGACACAGGTGTGTTGGACGTGTCCTTTGATCTGGTTTCAAAAATGTTTGTATACAATGTTTTGTGCTACGAGTAAAAGAAAGTTTTCCAAATTTTATTCTTACTAAATGATTTTTTTCTTATTTTATTGCGGTTATGTCCTTCAGGATATATGTGTGGGGAGCGTGTCCTTGACCCGATTTCAAAAATTTTTTATGGTTCAGTTTTTATGGCTAATTCAAACCTTTGTGAAAAATTTCGTGATAATTAGTTTTAAGCTACAATTTTTTTTTTTCGCAGGATGGATGGGCAAGCAGCAAATCCTTTGTCCGATTTTGTACGAAATACAATTTTTTTTGGTTTCAGTGATACAAATCTTTTTGACAAACTTGCACTCTCTACAACAACATTTTCTAATTTTCGCCGCTCGTTTGTTGTATGAACTTGCGCCACTGTGCGCCGTACCCGTTACTGATTTGCTTTGTTTTTACCATAAGTGCCGTTATTTTGCTTGTGATTGTTGTAAAACCATTATGGGCACAAACAAATTGTCAACACGTACGAATGCATTCACTCAAACGTAAACGGGTTAACGGGCATTTTTCGTAATAATTTTATGTCACAACAAATCTAGGTTATACAACCAAATACAGAGACGGCAAACTCCTTTACCCATCACAGCTCTCAGATTCGTTGGTGTGTGATGGCATTGTTAACATTTCGATAGTAGAAAATCTATGAAGCAGTGAAAAGCAAATGAGCAGATATGCTTGGGAAAATGCTGCTTGAAAATGACAGTGAAAAATGTATAAAAATGTAAGGTGTGCGAGGGGGAGGACGATATGCTAGAGGTGTATAAATATGTAGAATACAAAAAGAAAATCAACATTAAGCTTTCAAAGGAATACTACAGAAAGAAGGGAAAAAGTAAAAAGTGCTACAAAAAATATAAGAGAAAAAGGAGGAGAAAAAGTAAGGCAGCGAAGTTCTTTGTAAATGAAAAATATTAGATTCCGTCTATGCGCTGCATAACTTTTTTGATGGTGTAACTTTCGACATAAACTAAAGTCATCACGTAAGCGCAGTTTATGGGGTCCAACGGCACGTGGACACACGTGACCATATGCAAACCTAAATACATAGACATTAAGCGAAAACGTAGCCAGCAAAGACAAAAGAGAGAATCAGAAACAAGTAGGAAATAAATGTGAAATGATTTACTAGCAGGAGTAAGGAATGAAAGGTGCTTAAATTGGCAACATACATGAAACCTCGATGAAACAAAAGCGCCGCACGTTCAAAGTTTTCTTATGAGAGAGCTTGCACCAGGCGCTCAAGCGCTGCTGAATGAGCTTAACAAAGAATTTATGCTCGATCGTCGTTCAGTACTCGGGAAACCGACCCACAAAAGCTCGAGTAACATGCTAGAACTTAACTACTTGAAAATTGGCGACTTTCCTTTTGAACTCGTTTAGTCTTTTATCTACTTAGGCTTGAAGCTGAGTAGAAACAAGTCAACAAGTCTCACCATCGATGATAGAATCCCCGCAGCTAACAGATAGTAAGCGTCACTAACGAAACTCTTCAGATCGAAACTACTCATCCATCATTAGACCGGTCTTATGCTATGGAGTGGAGTCGTGGACGCTAATTGAATAAAATAAAGCAAAACTGCAAACCTTCGAACGAAAAATAATCAGAAAAATGTTTGGAGCAATCAAAGATTACGGCAAGTAGTGTATTTCATCAAAGTGCACCGGTTAAGATAAGTCATATAACAAGAATGACGGTACGAGGGCACAGAAGAAAGTAGTAGAAGCCAAAGCACTCAACACTAGAGCCAGAGGAAGACCAGGAATGAGATGGGCTGAAAAACTAGAGAAAAGCCTCAATAAACTTGGAAAAAACTCGCAATCGAGCGAGATGTATGGCGTGCCCACGTGCAGCTGGTCAAAGCTCACAAAGAGCTGTATGTAGTACCAAAAGATGATGACGATAAGGAGCTTTTCACTATAGAAATACACTAGTAGGTTTCTCATTGTCTTCCGAGGGGGAACCGCTATTAGAAAAGATTTTTTCTATCATTTTATATTTCATGCACCAATACTCAAACCTGTGCACTTTTGAATGTTAGTCTCGCACCAATCGATTCGACTATGGCTCTACCTTCATGCTTAACGATTTTAATAAAAGCACAGGAAAGTGTTGTGCAATAAGCGAGCAGTCCACGAGTTCCGTCTTAAGGTCTGACTTGAGCTCCTGAACACACCATGGCCACAGTTTGAAAGTTCAACCTCAAATTCAGACTTGAGTCTCAGACTAAGACTAGTGGTTATAGGATCGACGCGATCGCCTCTGGATCGATAGTGACCATCATGTAATGAATTTGTGCTATAAGAAGAGCTGCTGATAAACGCCAAATACCGATTGTCTGTTTAATACAACTGTAGGGTCCTCACTTTGAAGGACAATATGACAAGCAGGAGTTACACCAAAAGCTTGCCACAGCCTGCTTTGTGCTCATTCCTGGCATTTTCGCCACATTTTTTCTCCCTGTCTCTGATCAAAATTCTCTCCGTTTCTTCTGCAAACGGCATTCTCCAGTTTTTAATCATTGATTGCTGTCTCAGTGCCCTAAATTGCTACAACATTTTCTGCCGTTGACACTTGAAATGAGACATAAGATAGAAAATTTTGTCGCGCAAGCCATTTAAAAAAAAATAAAAATAAAAATAAAAAAAAAGGTTAGCAGTCTTCGTACATATCTGCAAAATATGAAAAAAATTCGGCAAAAGAGTTTTTTGTTATAAAAACGCGAAAAAAATTGCTGCCAATTGGAATGCAATGGAAAAATAGGCTTTTTCACTCCTATGTGTCCTTGTGTGTGTGTGTGTGTTCGCCCAGCGGGTACTTTCACAGGCAGCATCATAAAATTGACAAGTGAAACCTCCCAACAGTTATGTCTATTTTTTGCTGCTTCCTGCGTTACCGCTACGGTATGCCTTGGCGTCCGGCATCTTCATTTCGTTAAATTTTTCCCAAGATTGCGATTTCGATTGGGCACTGCCAACTGTCAAGTTGCCTAAGTGGAGCGCAGTGAATTGCTGCATGGGTATAAATACAGAAAGACATACTTTAAATACATGTGTATGTATGTGTGCATATACAGCTGCATGCATATAGCGAGAGCACAACAACTGCCCAAGCACTGCAACCCTGCAATCTATGGCATCTATTGGCAAGTGACTGACCAACCCCGGAAGAATTTACTCGGGCAGTGCATGGCAAAGGTGACGCATTGCTTTTGTGTGCCAATTCTTTAAAAAAAATGCCGATAAAATGTATTGCTCTATTGCCAATATTCCTAAATAATTGCTGACATGGGTGCAATGCATAACCTGGAAGT
Organism: Anastrepha ludens; assembly: GCF_028408465.1. Classification (NCBI taxonomy): domain Eukaryota; kingdom Metazoa; phylum Arthropoda; class Insecta; order Diptera; family Tephritidae; genus Anastrepha; species Anastrepha ludens. Next base: position 110,343,513 of record NC_071500.1, on the reverse strand, counting down.
GGATAAAAAGTACATTTGCTGAGGTAAATATTTTGAGATTTAAGAGCAAAGTGATAGTGCAAGCATATTTTTCATAAAGATTAATGTGAGTTAAGAACTAGAAATTTGCTAAGAATGGAGTCATCTTCCATAACTAAATATGCGTCCAGAGGGTCCCGAAAGTGATCATATCTGGTTTACTGGCAATGGATCACACGACAATCGGTTTTACGCCAGCGAAGTGACCCGGCCAAAGACTGTCAGAATTCCTCAAATAATTCCGAGTATGCGGTTTTAAAACCAATTTAATTCTAATATAATAAAATCATCAAATAAAAAATAATACAAAAATAATATTATCAAAAATTTTTTATAACATTCTAAACTTTTTAATCCAAATTTTGTGTACGAGGTTTTATAGCCTATTCAAGTCTAATATAACAAAGTGCAAGTTTAAAGTATCCCGAAAATCGTCCGGATTCTTTAAAGTATTTTTTTGCGAGCGGTCTCCTGCATTTTCTCTCTATGACGAGGTTCGATATTTTTGTATGTGGAAGAAATCAACCAATACCTTCAATAAAAGAAGTTGTCAATAATCAGCACGATTTTAGAGCCATTTCAAACTTGCAATTTGTTACGCCACAATTTGATAAGCTATAAAACTGCATAGTCAAAATTTTACTAGAAATTTGGATTAAGAATTTTAAAATTTCGATGTAATATTTTGAATATGTATAAAGTTTGAAACTTCATGTTATATATTTTCTGTATTTCGAGATGAAAATTGTAAAAATGAAATCAGAACTAAATACAATGAAAAATATTGACAATCAACGCGCGATATTCTAATATTCTTATAAATTAGGTACTTTTCTCTTACAAAAATAAAAGCGAGAAAAAGTTTTCCAACAGCTCTCACTACTCGCTCCAACATTCCCTTTCACGCGCCTTCACATATAATTGCACATAAAATTGATTCAATTCAAACCGCTAATAAACCCAGAATGCAGGCAATTTTTTTGCCACGCACAACTTTTTGCTCTTTAACGCAAAATACAAAAAGTTCCTGGAAGAAAACTTTTAAGATACGAAAACTTATGGGTCACACCGAAGGTTGCACACAGCACATTTGTGGTAACCGGGCTGGCCACCAAACTGCCTCAGCCCCTTCAAACTTACGCACATTTCTGCTGCCACTTCAAATCCTCACTAGCAAACAGATTTGGAATGAAAACACAAGTGGTTGAAAAATGAAGAGAAAAAAAAGCAGATATCAACCCTTTCACGAGCACTTCCTGCTCACTTCCTGTTCACTTGCCTTTTACTGCTTACAGCCTCACTGCAACATGTTGAACGCATAAATTACTCTCACTGAAGGCACAACAAATCTCAGTTAGTATTTTTATTATTACTGCTGTGCCAGGAAGTGTTGAAGATTGCGTTGGTATTGGTGATGGTAATGTTATCCAACACTTTGCTCAATGCTGTGCTGGCTGCTGTTAGATCCTTGAGAAGTCTAGTTAAGGCGTAAGTTGAAAGCGTAATACTGAGTGAGCGATGAGCGTTGTTGCAGCTAAGTAATAACAACAACTATACGGTCGCATGAGTAGCGACATCAAGATATATACCTGCATTGCTGCTTAGCACATGACTTTGTTTGCTTACAGGATATTAGCTGTTGCACGTGTGGTCTCCTCCATACGCCATTCGAAGCCGCTGAAAGAAGAAGCAGCCGCTAAAGAAGGCGAAAGTGGTTGGATTTATTTCACACAGTTCAAAAAACCAGGACATTTATTTATATTAATAAAAGCTTTTCTCAAATAATTTTCCTTGGTTAGGGAAACCAGCAATTTTGTGCACTTCAATTATCATTTATGCAAAAAATTTGCTAATCCCTGCTTACTGGTAGGTAAACCTACAGGTACTCCACAAATAGATCGCATGCCCCATCTGCAAGTTGCTTCTAAAATGAAAGGCAACCTAGGCCAGTAATGACAAGAAAGTTGAGGATCTTCCGAATTTTGAGCTGAGCTTATTAGAGGTCAGTCACAGTCCTTGCCAGCTCATTCGCCGCTAGTTTCCGAGAGTCTCGCTGCAACCCATACACCCTATGTGGTACATATCGCGGCCAGCTCGTTTCGGTTCCTTTTAGGGAATAGAATGGGCTATATGTAGGCAGTTACATCCAGTGCACTATATATGGCTTCATTCTTCATTTCAGCCAACCTACAAACAAGCATCGCTTGTTGTCACCAATTTTCGGATCCCAGTCAAGTTTCCAGTCTTGAATGACCCGAAGAGCACTTCCTGCTTCCTTTTACTTATACTGCGAATGCAAGCTCAATGTCGCGTAGAGTGTGTGGCTTAAAGGAGGGAGGTTGATATTTCTTCTTGAACCGTACCATTTTCATTGTTATTGTTCTTTTTATAGCAGTATAAAATATGTCCCATGCATTCCGGACGATTTTCGGGATACTTTAAACTTGCACTTTGTTGTACCAGAGTTGAATAGGCTATAAAGCCTCGTACTCAAAATTTGGATTAAAAAATTTAAAATGTTATAAAAAAATTTTATAATTTCATATTTTTATTATTTTTTTTTTTTATTTGATGATTTTATTATATTAAAATTAAATTGGTTTTAAAACCGCATACTTGGAATTTCGAAAAAAAAGTTGGAAACTTCGCTGAAATCTTATTGATTTTTTTTTTTTTTTTACACACGGTTTGGAGTTTTATTTTTTTTTTATAGAAAACAGATTGAAATTAAAATGAAAATTATTGAAACTGTTTCATTTCATAATATGTGACCTGGTCTATGAAAAGGTACCTTACGTGACAAAAAATCAGTTTTCACTTTTTGTTGATTCGAATAGTGTGTGAAAGGCTCTTTAAAATGGTGAAAACCAGAAAGTCTTAATTTGTTTAAAAGTTTGTTAAAAGTAAAAAAAAGAAAAGTATAAATACGAAAAAGACTGATTTTTTTAAATTATTTTAATTATTTTTATTATTTTAAATTATTTTTTCTATGTTTGGAGCGCCATCTTGTCACCGGGTCTTAAAAGTTTTTTTTTGGCATAGATGTCGGTACAAAAGCTAACTTATTTTTTAAAACGATTTCTGCGATTTGCATTAACTTTTTCGTATTTATTTATATATAAAAAAATGCTTTTCACTGCTTCTGTGATTTTATTGATACGGTGATCTAGGCTGAAGAAAATAAGCCAAACCGGATTGAAAAATATTAATATTTAAAAAAGTTACAAGGGTTTTTAGAAGTTTAAACTTTAACTGCTGTTTTCTCGAAAACTTGTTTTCGCACGTAAGGTACCTTTTTGTAGACCAGGTCGCATATGTTAAAATTTGTCACGGAGTCCCTGTGCTATAGTTATGAACTCCACTTTCGATTATATCTTACTCATTTTCTAAGGTATGTAATGATAAGGCTTAGAATGACTAAGTTGAAAGACTCGCATTAAAGTTTGAAGCTACCATAAATTATGCTATAGATTAAACAATTCAAAAGCTACAGCGTTCCTCCTCCTCTACAGCGTTTGAAACCCTCTTACTTTCAATGAAAAAGTGGAAGAAGAACGCGATTTAATGAACCGAGTCGAAACAAATAGATGGCTTTCATCTCGATTCTAGAGCTAATATAAGAGTGATTTATCCATCTTGATATCTACTATAACTTTCGTATTCCCATCTATTGCAGCAAAAATCAAGTGATTCCACTTTAATTTCTGAAAATTAGAGCCTTTTCCCTAACGCAAACTAAACCTGCAAGGCATGGATTCAGAAAAGTTATTTGAAATCTTCATCACTGTATTGAAAATTTAAAACAGCACAAACTGAAAATCATTAACCTTTTACGCACTATGCATCAACTTGAGAGTAAAAATAATTTCGACTGCGCATATTTTCATTTATAACATTTCAATTGTTTCCAGTAATCACGGCTCTGGAATTTAACATATTTTACAGTTTACTCAGTACACTCCCAGTAGGATCATTATTATGACAAATATTTCATGCGAAAATATCCGCATGTGCAACGGAAAATCTATGTTAGGAATGTCCTAAGAATATGGGTAAAAATTTTAGTGGAAGGGAATGAAAAGATTTATTTTTCTTATATCACATAACGCTGTTTCGGTTTGGGCTGATATTAAAAAATTTCATCAATTGCCTAAGTCCTTTGCGAAAATTTGTCGGTTACTTGTACCAGGTATGGAAAGAACTTCGGCATTATTAACCCTTCAGTTACTAGTGGCGACGAGCGCTTAATATAGCTGAACTAAAAGGGATTTTAGAATAAAAAATGTAGGTATTGGCTGCAGCTGCCCTGTTCCCTTGCCTAGCACCAATTTTTGTTTTTTGTATTGATAGAAAAATTTCCACTAGTATTAAGGCTTCACATCCGTGAAATTTTCGGAAGCTACACGCCTTTAGCTTCCTGTGAAAAGTTGCTAGGAAAATTGATTGTCAAATGAGATCACCTAATTTATGAGCATCGCCTCAGAGGTAAATGGAAAATTTTGTTAAGAAAAGTGCTGGCTGGCATGACTTGAACTGAGTACTACTTTGCCGTGAGATACGTACGTTCACGCATATTTCACGACAATGAAATTTTTATGGATTTTGACAATCCTTTCATTTATTAAAAAAAATCTTAAAATATCTTGAAAAAAGTTTATGAAAAATGGACTTAAAATTTCTTAAAGCCAAGACCATTAAAAAAGTACTTAAAATTTCTTTAAAAAAATTTGTATTAAAAAAGTACCTAAAATTTCTTTACAAAAATTTCCTGAAAAAAGTACTTAAAACTTCTTAAAAAAAAGTTTACTTAAAATTTCTTTAAAAACCATACTTCAAATTTCGTAAAAAAAAACTTTTAAAAAAAGTACAATACTTAAAATTTCCTTAAAAAAATTTGTATTAAAAACAGCACTTGCAATTTAAAACAAAATTTATATTCAAAAAAGTACTTAAAATTTCTTTTAAAAAATTTGTATTAAAAAAAGTCTTAAAGTTTCTTTAAAAAAATTTGTATTAAAAAGTTTACTTACAATTTCTTTAAAAAACATACTTCACATTTCGTAAAAAAAAATTATTAAAAAAAGTACAATACTTAAAATTTCTTTGAAAAAATTTGTAATAAAAAAGTACTTACAATTTAAAAAAATTTATATTCAGAGAAGTACTTCAAATTTAATTAAAACAATTTGTATTAAAAAAAGTACTTAAAATTTCTTTTGTACTTAAAATTAAAAAAAAAAAAATAAATTCAAAGAAGTACTTAAAATTTCTTTAAAAAAATTTGTTTTAAAAAGAGTACTTAAAATTTTTTAAAAAAAATTTGTATTGAAAAAGTACCTAAAATTTCTTTAAAAAAATTTCTTGAAAAAAGTACTTCTTAAAAAAGTTTACTTAAAATTTCTTTAAAAAACATACTTCAAATTTCGTAAAAAAAAATTATTAAAAAAGTACAATACTTAAAATTTCTTTGAAAAAATTTGTATTAAAAAAGTACTTACAATTTAAAAAAATTTATATTCAGGGAAGTACTTCAAATTTAATTAAAACAACTTGTATTAAAAAAAGTAGTTAATATTTCTTTCGTACTTAAAATTAAAAAAAAAAAAAATTTATTCAAAGAAGTACTTAAAATTTCTTTAAAAAAATTTGTTTTAAAAAGAGTACTTAAATTTCTTTCAAAAAATTTGTATTGAAAAAGTACCTAAAATTTCTTTAAAAAAATTTCTTGAAAAAAGTACTTCTTAAAAAGGTTTACTTAAAATTTCTTTAAAAAACATACTTCAAATTTCGTAAAAAAAATTATTAAAAAAAGTACAATACTTAAAATTTCTTTGAAAAAATTTGTATTAAAAAAGTACTTACAATTTAAAAAACTTTATATTCAGAGAAGTACTTCAAATTTAATTAAAACAACTTGTATTAAAAAAAGTACTTAATATTTCTTTCGTACTTAAAATTAAAAAAAAAAAAAATTTATTCAAAGAAGTACTTAAAATTTGTTTAAAAAAATTTGTTTTAAAAAGAGTACTTAAAATTTCTTTAAAAAAATTTGTATTGAAAAAGTACATAAAATTTCTTTAAAAAAATTTCTTGAAAAAAGTACTTCTTAAAAAAGTTTACTTAAAATTTCTTTAAAAAAAATACTTCAAATTTCGTAAAAAGAAATTATTAAAAAAAGTACAATACTTAAAATTTCTTTGAAAAAATTTGTATTAAAAAAGTACTCACAATTTAAAAAAATGTATATTCAGAGAAGGACTTCAAATTTAATTAAAACAATTTGTATTAAAAAAAGTACTTAATATTTCTTTCGTACTTAAAATTAAAAAAAAAAAAAATTTATTCAAAGAAGTACTTAAAATTTCTTTAAAAAAATTTGTTTTAAAAAGAGTACTTAAAATTTCTTTAAAAAAATTTGTATTGAAAAAGTACATAAAATTTCTTTAAAAAAATTTCTTGAAAAAAGTACTTCTTAAAAAAGTTTACTTAAAATTTCTTTAAAAAAAATACTTCAAATTTCGTAAAAAGAAATTATTAAAAAAAGTACAATACTTAAAATTTCTTTGAAAAAATTTGTATTAAAAAAGTACTCACAATTTAAAAAAATGTATATTCAGAGAAGGACTTCAAATTTAATTAAAACAATTTGTATTAAAAAAAGTACTTAAAATTTCTTTAAAAAAATTTGTATAAAAAAAAGTCTTTAAAATTAAAAAAAAAATTTTATATTAAAAATACCCTTAAAATTAAAAAAAAAAATTTGTATTCAAAAAATACTTCAAATTTCTTAAAAATAAGTCGAATAAAAAAGTTCTTAAAATAAAAAAAAGTTTTTTAAAAAAGTTCTTTATAAAAATAATTTTAACAAGTTATTTTAAAAAAGTTAATAATACTTTTTTACTTATTTGACCTGTACAAAACTGGAAATATTTATGGGTTTTCAACTCGACAAAAAATTACTGTTAGATACATTCTCGAAGGTTTTTAGGCCGAGCTTCTCTTCAAGTTTGCGGTGAGCTTTACGATTTTATGCGACCTACAAACGGCAGCTGGTATAAAAGAACCGTTTTTAGGAGAGTAATGCATTCAGTGGGTTGTTATTGCATGGACGGTCACCAGATCGACTTAAAAAGTATAAAAACTGTTTCTATAATTGTATTCTTCCTGCAATACATTTAAAAATCAGAACCTTTTCCGATTTGTAACAAAAAACAACAAAAAATGTACTACGCTTCATCAGCCGTCCATTCCTTATCTTGATAAGTAAATAAAAATTACTAAAAAAAATTCAAAGCTCCAAAATAAAATTAAGAGCCACCCTAGCTCAGTAAAGTATTCATATCTGTGCCCACCCATTTGCCACGACCAAATGCAATTGTTTGAAAAATTAAGTACATGCAACGCAAAGTTCAAAATTACTGCGGCAGCAGCCACCAATAAAAACAATTAGAATAACAATAAAAACAACAAAAGCACCCAAAAATAATACACGTAGAGAAAATAATAGCATTGCAAAAAGCTTAAATAGCAAACGGCGCTGCAGCAGCGGATTAACACAAAATTCAATGCCAAATGACAATGACAAGACTACCAATGCGGAATATAGGCTGCAGTAAGCTCGTCTCTCCATTGTCTCCACTTCTACGGCGCATATTACTGGCTGTTGAGCGAGGTACAGTCATAACAATGCAAAGCATATGTGTGTGTGACGCACATACAGATACTCATAGATATTAAGGAAATTACGATTTTAGGCGTTAACTACAATATTTGTTTGTCTTTGGATGTTGGCGGGTTTTATTGTAAATCGGCTTAAAATGTGTTCGTAATTTTGGTTACACACTTTTGTCTACAACCAATATACATATGTACATAGTTATGAGTATGCGTATACGTGTTTGATTTGTATAATACCTGCATATCTGTGTGCTCTCAGCCTATAGATATGCAATAGACAATAGCCGGCCAACCAGCCAGGCATCCAGCATTGCAGCGCTTGTTTGCCTCAGTTACTCGTTGGTAGTTAACATTGAATGCAGTAGTAACAACAAAAATGCTAGTTAGCATAATTATAATAACAACAACAAGTCATTTTACAGTGCTTCAGTGGAGCATAATAAATAGTGGTACGAGCGAATGCAATAGATATTTGGTCATGCTCTTGAGCGCACCAGCTCTACATATACGAACTGACTTCAAAGCAGTACAAATAGTTGAATAACATGAAGCTGGGACTAACCCTTATACTCTTAAAGCGAGCTTCTATTTCAATTATCATTTTGCGTTTTAATATTTTTCTACGAAAGGAGGGATGCGCAATGCCAGTACAGAGCCGTAATTGGTTTTTAAAAGAAGATTTTTATTTCCAAAAAGATCTCCTGCTTATCTTTTTTGGCTATTACCTATTGAGAAGCCAAGGTTTTCTAGAGCACATTTTAGGAGAAGGAAAAAGGACCGAACAGGTGGAAAGAAGGCGCTTTGGATTAGGGGATGTCGACCAACGGTGGCTATTTACGTTCGTATCAACCACTTCAAACTACTGACAAATTTCACCAGATATGTTACATTTAAAGTCGCAATATCCGCAAGTGCAGCGAAAAAGAGAGAGCCGAGATGTCTAAACCTGAGAAGAAGGTGCTGAGACAATTCCTCGTCGTTCTCCAGACAGCTTCTGCATAAAGGACCTGAAGTAATCCCAAGTCTCATCGCATGGGTACTAACCGGACAATGGCTGGTAAGGTTGCCCACCAAATTCGAGAGCTGCGGCTGTGTTTGTCTGAGAAGTTTCCCCGAGTGCCCCCGATCTACGTGCGACCAAAAGGATCTCGCAACTTTGCACGTTTGCGCACTAGCCCACTGCTCGCTGAGTTGACGCCAAGCCCATCTTTCCAGGAGCAGACGACAGGTTCTCCAGGGAACCCCAATTCTCTCATTTTGCGTTGAAACCGTCTCCAGGGTCCCCTGTCTAGCCAGCACATCAGCCCACCAGTTTCATTCTATGGATGAATGGAGGTTTATCTTAAAGTGCCTCAGCGTCATTGGTCAGATAAGTTCTTAATTCCATTAATCGTGTAAGTGGAGTGGGGTAACCATGACAAAATATTTGGATCACTTGACATAGAAACATTCAATAGAAGCGAGCTAACAGACTGTGCTTGCATCCGGCAGCTTTTTGGATGCCCTTAGTCCGGGATGGGCCTCTTAGTTGCTATGTTTTTTCGAATAAATATCTTTAGAAAGATAGCTTCGCTTCAGAGCCATTGAAAAAAACGCTCTGAATTTTCCCGGAGCCGTTATATGTACGTAGATCCCCAGCCTTCAGTAGTGGTATAAAAGTGACTAGTATGAAACCACGCAATTCAAGTAGAGTAGTAATGATTGTGCTGCACCTTGGATGCTCTTGTACAATGGTAAATGTATACACGCATCCAACGGCCTTATTATGCATGTGTTAGTGCTTAGCTGCAGTTAATAATTTAGTCGCAAATGGTCCTGGCATATTATCAAATGACGCAGACGCGTATTTCAGTGCAGATGCTGGCGCGTATTATATTCAGCTATGCAGCGGGTGTGTTGCAGGCAATAGATAGTAGAACATAGTTACGCCATTTAATTAGCTAATTCCAGTTTTGAATTACCTGCGCACATATGCGGGCATTGTTTTTGGCGTATTCATTTACATACAGTTATGGTAGTTTACCAGATCTTCATTATAGATATTAGAACAAAATAAACACCGAATACTGACTAATCCGCATTGAAGCCGTACTCTTTAAAAGTTCTCTTCATACAGTAAATGAAGACGAGATCAACATTGGCTTAGCAGATATTTAGTTAGTTGAACAGTCCCGGTAGGTAGGTGAAATGGTTGAAGTACCAGTCTGGCACTCCCCAAGTAGCACCAAAGCGCCGTTTTGACACTATTATGGGACCTTCATCAGCCAGATATCTATCGCCAGCCAGAGGTGTTTTTGTAATGGAGAAGATAGATGGGATTTCGGTTCGCGGACTGTCCCAGGCTGCTGAAGAAATAAGCACCGAGTGACCTTAATCGTGTAGCCGCCAAAGAAGGACCTTTACAGACAAAGTGATCAACAGTCTTCTTCTCTGAAAGGTTACAGCTTTTGCAATGGGAATTCAAAAAGTCTATATGAGATAGGATATTGAGTGCAGCACAAGGAAGGGGGTGATCGAAATTGCATTTTGCATCTCAATAATAATCCTAACTACCTAAGAGATTTTCAGTCTCGCTAAGCAATACCAAAATAACCTTGTAGACTGAAATGTTTCAATCACTCATCTGAAAGCCATTGGCTTTATAGCAATAGGTATTTAATACTTGACTATCAAGAGATCTTCAGCTTCTATTAAAAAACTAAATAAATAATTTGCGCATAGAGTTCCGTTAAGAGTTTCGCCGAGCTCCTCCTCGTATTTGTAGTATGCTTCTTGTTGTTGTTCCACAAATGGAGGGCCTACAGTCTTAAGCCGACTCCGAACGGAAAATTGTTTTTCATGAGAACTTTTTTCATGGCAGAAATACAGTGGGACTACTGCCGTTGCTGCCATTTCCTACTATTTGATGTTCATCAACGGGGATTCGAACCTGCGCACTCCCGCATGGTAGTAGACACATAACTCATCAACAATTAAGGGAAAGCTGCTTTAGTCTAGAATCCCCTGGCCACTTTTCAATTTCAGCTCCAAATCAGGCAAATATTCCTCGCACGAGTCTTTAACCGCAAAGCATAGAAAAAGATGAAAGGAAGCTGTGGGTTGGCTGGTGGTGTGACGCTTTCTACATGGCATTAGCTGATTTGTTTAATCAGACTTATCGCATGCCGACGATATTGACATGATCGGCCTTAACAACCGCGCTGCTAGCTCTGTCTTCTCCAAATTGGGTAAAGAAGCAAACCGAATTAGTCTGGAGGTGAACGAGGACAAAACGAAGTACCTCCTGACATCAAAAAAACAGTCGGTGCACTCCTGTATCGGCACCCACGTCACTGTGCACAGTTATGATTTCGAGGCTGTCGTTTATATAGGAACCAGCATTAACACCGATAACCATATCAGCCTTGAAATCCAACAGAGAGTGTCTCTTGCCAACAAGTGCTACTTTCGGTGAAGTAGACAATTGAGTAGTAAAGTCCTCTATCAATGATTAAAACTAATATTTCATAAGGTTATCTCGTCCTAATGTAAGGCGCAGAAGCTTGCACGATGACAACATCCGATGAGGCGTCACGTGGAGTGTTTGAAAGAAAGATTTTGCGCACGATTTTTGGACTTGTTCACGTTAGCGATGCCGCGTCTCGCAGGCGATAGAACGATGAGCTGCATAAGCTTTAGGACGCCATAGACATAGCGTAACGAATAAAGATCCAGCGGCTTCGTTGGTTGGGTTATGTCGTCCGAATGGATGCAAACGCTCCGACTTTGAAAGTATTCGATGCGGTACCAGCTGGTGGTAGCAGAGGAAGAGGAAGGCCTCCTCTGAGTTAGAAAGATCAGGCGAAGAAGGGATTGGCTTCGCTTCGTCTGTCCAACTGGCGCCGGTTAGCACGCGAAAGAAACGGCTGGCGCACTTTGTTAAACTGGTGAAAATCGCGGAAGCGGATCGTGCGCCAATCAAGAAGAAGAAGAATCTGAAATTCGTCTTACGAAAAATTTTGTTTTCCCGAATTTTTTTGTGAATGGTGAGCACTAAGAAAAAATTACCCCTCCCTCTACAACTTAGTTTCCTCCATCAACATCGTGCTCCAATTTAATTGTCATTTCGCATAAACGGCCATTAATTAACCATAACGCAATACACTTGGTGCCACATTGCAATTGCGAATTTCAACTGTTTATTACATCGTAAATGTCGCCCCATGGATTGTGTAATAAATACGTGCGTACTTACGTCTATTTCTACTCATACATATACATACACGCATGTAAATATGTAAGTAATCAGACGCACGTTAGCCCCAAATTATGCGAGTATTATGCCATTCAAATTTATATGTACACATGTACCAACAACAACAACAAACATAGCATTTATTCTCAACTGATTATCATTTACCGTTATTGTTGGCTGGCTATCTAGCTGACTGGTTGGTTGGCAGCTGGAGCATATGCGGCCCTTGGCTGTCAATCATGTCACACGATCTAAATGACTAAGCGGTGGGGGAGCTGCACCAACCATGCAGCCAGGCAGCCAACCAGCCAACCACTCAGGCAGTCAGGCAACTGGCAAGCAAAACTACTCAATAATTCAATGTTGTTGTTGTTGTTGTTATTGTTCACATTGCTGTTGCTTTTGCTTTTGTTGTTGTTATTACATATTGCATTATTGCATATCAGCGATTGTATTTTGCTTGTCATAATACAAAATTTACATAAAGCAAGGTTTTTCTTCTACCCGTCAGTCGCGCCATGCCCCTACTGCAGTGCCATTCTATTTGCTAGCTTCCCACACACACACACATACACACAAGCACACACACGCACAGGTGTAGCTGATTTGTAAATAAATTTTCACATCATCCGCAATCCTTTCAGCATTTACCCATTACCTTTTCTCGTAATTTATCACCTACACTTCAGTTGTCATTGCATTCATTGGCTGTCGTTATGCGAGTATGGGTTGCATACTCGTACACGTAGTTGTTGTTGGTGTAGTAATGTCTTTTGCATTGTGTTGACTAGGTGGCTGGTGCTTGTTGTTGTTGTTATTGGTGCTGTTATATATGTTCGTGTCAGCATTTATGACATATTGTCATGCATATTCTAAACACGGCAAATTGCATTGACACGCACACACACATATATTCGTATATGTACGCATGTATGTGTGGCGGTGTGCCGATATATTGCACATATAAATATTTTCCAAGTACACCAACTTAATAGCGCGAGTTTGACAATAAACAGCAGTGAATTTATTACAACAAAATATTACATATGCACACATTGTTTATTCTTGTTGTTGCAGACATTGTAAACTAGTTTGTTGCACGCGCCGATGAGTTTACAATTGGTATTAGAGTTTTGTCACCTGCAGCAGATGTCGTTCGGTTGGTAATGTCACGAATGAAAGCTCGATGTGTAAAGCTTTAATAATTTGAAAGGCGCAATAAAAGTATTAAATTAGAAATTCGAGTAGAGTAAAACACGTATTTAGTGCAAAATAATGTTAGAATGTACGAGGAAGAGATAGGCGTAATAAATTGACTGTGAAAGCTCCTTGGCGCTTTTGTTTAAATCTATTATAGCTACTAGAGAATGAGCTCTTTAGAGCTCTGCTACGAATTTATTTAATTAGAAGCGCCGAGCACTTTAGTGACCTATTTTGGGTCAAAACTTTAGCTGGCATAAAAAATTAAGCTTTTAAAAAGCCTAGTTTGAAACTAAGTGAAACTAAAAATGGTAAAATATTATACTAATTGAACTTTAGTTCAAGTCCAAAGCAGCTCTTGTTGTCAAAAGAGATTCTACATTGAATTTCAAGGCTGACATTGTTATCGGTGTTAAGGGGGGAGCCTGGTTTATAAGGTCCAAAAAATCATTTTTTTTTTTTCATTTTAAGCGATTCCTAATATATTTCAGAATACAGAGCCTAATTCTCAATATTTCCGTAGATACAAAGCCAAAGGTAGGCGAGCGTTAGGTAGTTACGCTGTGACCGGACAGCTATAGTACAAACTTTATCTTCTTTTCTCGACTTTTCATTTTTATGATTTCTTTGAATTGGCGTAATGAATGAAAAAAAAAACTAATGAACCTTTTGAAATGAATCATAGCTTGTTCCCTTCAGTATTTAATTCTTTTCTATTAAATTCTTTTCTATTTTCAAGATTTTTATACCAAGTTGAAGTGAATTTTTTTTTAACCCTCTACTGCAAAACAGTGCCTTTAGGCAATGCTTGCTTTGCAACAGAATTTTGAATTATTATGTAACTTTTTTATTTTAAAAGTTAAACGGGCATATTTCATACAATTTTATGACTCTTTTTTGATATGCAAAGTTTTTACTTCTCTTGCCATTATATAATATAATGAATGGCAGTTGTCCGCGAGAAACTGAGTATTGAGCATGCATAAAATAGTTGTGTGAAAAGTGTAAACTTTTAAGTATTTGTTCGCTGGTAATTTATATAAAGAAAGTGATAAAAAAATTTAGGTAAGTTATTTCATGTATTTTCAATGGTATTCAGTTGTCAAAAGTGTTAGCTTTATGTATACTTCATTAGGGTGACTTTTCAAAGTTTCAATGCCTAAAGGCACCAGCATGCAGTTACCATGTGAATACTCTTTTCTAACGAACTTGTCTCTTTTGTAAATTTTTAAGTTAAAATGAATGGTTGGAAAGAAAAAATGCAAAACGAACGCTTGACTCTGGCTGAATTTCGATGTGAAGTGGCAGAAGCTCTCACTAAAATAAGCCAGGATTCAGTCAAAGGCAGAGGAAGGCCAACAAACTCAAGCAAAGTGGAAAGGTTTGTTGTCGGTAAAAAAAAAGGTTATATACCAATATCAGATATACGTTTTGACAACGTTGGTCACTGGTGTCAATTTCGAGATCGGTCTGCAAAATTGCATTGTAAAAATAAACCTTGTAATTCGCAGACGCAATCTTATTGTGAAAAATACGATATTCCATTATGTAATTCATCCACAAAGAATTGTTTCAAAGAATTTGATACTAAGAAATAACTAATTCAAATACAAGCAAAAAAAAATATAAGTAAGTCAAAACAATCATATATAATTATATATACATATATATATTTATAAATATATGTATTTATATATCTAATGTACATCTTAATGCAGGCAAAGATACAAACGAATTAAATTATTAAATAAAATTAATAAAAAAAAGATATGTAACTGGTCGATCAAAAACGAAAATATGTGTACTTATTTTGATACGGTACAATGATACCTTAACTGCATGGCAGTGCCTTTTGGCAAAAATTCCTTTTCCTAATTTTTGGCAAAACTGTAGGTAAAATATCAAAAGCGATGTCGGATTCGTATTCTGTGACGCTGAATTAAGCGAAGAAAATTTTTAAATTAAAAATTAAAAAAGTATGCACTAGAAGGTTAAAACCTCCAAAAAGTTGAAATTTTGAAATTTCTCTCAGTTTTCTCAGTTCATCTACAATAAAAAATCATGATAATTAGAAATCCATTTAAATTTTTTGCTTTAGATAATAATTACGAACTGTATCTTGTACGCCAGTTGGAAACTCCAGCGTTGCAGCGCTCTACTAATTTCTATGTTAAAAATTTTTTTCAACTTATTTTAACCAGCACAAAAATTTTTTATACTTTTTAAATGTTCATTAAAAAATAGAAAAAAACTTTGCAGTGCTAAATTAATTTTTTCCTTACAAAAAAAAATCGCAAAGAGATGCAATTTTTAGACCTCATAAACCAGGCTCCCCCCTTAAAGCTGGTTCCTAGATAAACATAGTCTCTTACAATCTCGAAATCATAACAGTCAACAGTCACGTGGGTGCCGATACGCGAGTGTGCCCGACTATTTGTTTGATGACAGGAGGCACTTCGTTTCGATACGCCAACAATTGTACGGTATGTGCTAAAAAATTTTGCCTGAGCGATTAAGTTCTGCGGCTCGCACGATTTTTTCTAGCGTCAGGTTAAACAAGTCACACGACAGCGAGTCACCCTGCCTGAAACCTCTTTTGAGACCAAACGGCTCGGAGGGGTCCTTCCTGATGGCGCTGCTGGTATTGAGCAACGTAACTTAGCATAGCCGTTTTAGTTTTGTGGGGATACCAAATGCAGACATCACGTCATACAGGTAACTCCTTTTAGTACTGACGAATGCAGCTTTGATGTCGACGGAAGGATGGTGCGTGTCGAGTCTCCCTTCATTGGTCTTTTCCAAGACTTGGCGAATTCTGAATATCTGGTCGATGGTGGATTTTCCAGGGCTAAAGCCACACTGGCCGCCGTAGCCGAATGGGTTGGTGCGTGATTACCATTCGGAGCTCACAGAGAAATCGTTGGTTCGAATCTCGGTGAAAGCAATATTAATAAAAACATTTTTCTAATAGCGGTCGCCCCTCGGCAGGCAATGGCAAACCTCCGAGTGTATTTCTGCCATGAAAAAGCTCCTCATAAAAATATCTGCCGTTCGGAGTCGGCTTTAAACTGTAGGTCCCTCCATTTGTGGAACAACATCAAGACGCACACCACAAATAGGAGGAGGAGCTCGGCCAAACACTTAATAGAAGTGTACGCGCCAATTATTTATTTATTGTTTTTTTTAAGCCACACTGATAAGATGCAAGCAGTTGGCTGAAGGTGGGATTCAGACTTTCAGACAATACGCTCGCTATAACCTTATAGGGGATATTTAGAAGACTAACCCCGCAATAATTGGCACAGATTGC
This sequence comes from Anastrepha ludens, assembly GCF_028408465.1. Taxonomy (NCBI): domain Eukaryota; kingdom Metazoa; phylum Arthropoda; class Insecta; order Diptera; family Tephritidae; genus Anastrepha; species Anastrepha ludens. The sequence goes on along the minus strand of NC_071500.1, from coordinate 110,327,074 downwards.
AGGATCACCTTTCTTGTGGATTGGCAGAGCACACTTAAATTCCAATGTGCAGTCGTGCTTTCATCCGACCATATTTTGCACTTTACCAGCTCTTCGCCGCCATGTTTGAATAGCTCAGCCGGCAGTCCGTCGGCGCCCGCGGATTTGATCTTCTTTAGCCGCTTCTCGCTATTTGCGTTCACCTCGCCATGGTCGCGAAGCGGAACGACAAACCCGTCGTCAACGATTGTGATATCGGGATCTTAACATTCTCTGTGACATGCGCAGTTGTCAATAGTGGAATTGCCTAGGTAATAGACAGCGCCAGATAACACTTACAAATTTGTGCGTATTTTATTAAAACTGCTACTAGAATATCTTGATGAGATGGCATATATTGAGCTAGAACTATCGGGTAGGTATCCTAAGGGACTTGGTGGCACATAATAGTTGCTGGAAATGATGTGGCATTTAAAAGAAAAGGGTCATCTTTCCCGTTTATGTGCCCCGGTGGCTTTTAAAAATAATTATTTTAGGATTGCTTAGAGTTAAACCAGAATAATTTTAGAATAATTACAGGAATTCTAACAACTTATTGTAGATTGAATCACCTTACTATCCTGTGAATATACTCCAGAGGAACTGTAGGGAAGATGATGAAACCACCAAACATGTGCTGGCATCTTGACCAGCACTGATGCGTAAGAGGAACAAACAGCTGAGTAAACATATTTTATCAATGGGGTAAATGAAATGTAATAAAAGAGGGCAAATACTAAAAATGATTGAAGGAGTTGAGCTCAGAGAAATACTCTGAATTCCTGAATGTGCCATAATAGTAGTAATAATCATAATAATAAATAAATAAATAAGCAAATAAATACAAAAATAAAACTGTAAAAATGTAGCTCCCAAACACTGTGTTGGGCTCCAGCTACCACAGGCTAACTTAACCTTTTTTAATCAAAATCCAGGAGATGAGAATCTATGCAGTCCACTTCTTACTTTCTCTCCAGTTATATCAGTTCCGGAGAAGCAGTCAGCAAGTCAGCGAGAAGTCACAGAAAAAGGTATGAGCTAGAGCGAGAATTGTCGCTGTGCAATTTGCGAAGAATTCTCTATTTTTCTCTTATTTATTTTTTAAATATTTTTTATACAAGAAAAAACCTGATTCACCCACTTTTTTATTGAATTAGATGGTGATGATGACTCTGTGACTAGCGGGTCACACAGTATGAGTGAAAACCCTTTCTATTTCTTTCTATTTTCACTTCAAGTAATCATAGATATTGGATTTTTTGTTGTTGTTTACTCTTTCCTTATTAAGCACCACAGTGACCTTGCTTTTCGCATAAACCTATTTGAGAGGCAGTAATAAACGAGAGTACCGCACATTAGATATTTGAGCGTTTGGTAAGCGCATTACAGCTGGCGCCCTTCAAATGCGCTTAGCACACATTTTAATTGAAAAATTATTATTTCAATATTTGTGTTTAGCAAATAGCCTTACGGCCATGTGCATGTGCATGTGTGGGTGTGCGGGCATTCGTTAGAGCGCCACTCGTGCATGCATTACAGCTGCATGCATTTTCCATTTATCTACAATTTCAACCACCTTCAGCCAGTCGGCCACAAATTTATTCCTTTTACGCCACTTTGTCTTGCTTGTTTTGAAATGTTGCATGCCACAAAATGTTATTTAGTCGGTTGGTGTTTACTTATTGCTTTGCGGCTATTTTGCTGCTGGCTTATTTACCTATTCAATCAGTGGAAATACAATTTGCGACTATTCGAATTTATTTAGTTAATTTACAAGGGTTAAGTGGTTCTTATTAATTTGTGTTTCGTGTGTGCGATGTAGGTGTGTGTGTGTTTAAAATATATGTAGGTATGTATGCTGACATATGAAAGCGTGTTTATAGAGTGAGTGGGTTTTTAAGACCTTGTGGGCATTTGATGAAGAATTTGTAATTGCTTTCAATGAGAGGCAAATAAAAATCGAGCGTCAATGATACTCATACAGATACACATACAGGGTGGCTGATGAATTTTGCTACATTAAGAAACTCAAATAACTTTTTTTTTAGTGTATGGAATTCATTTATTTTTTTTTCAAGTTGAAGGTCATTAAATTTTATTAAATGTAGCTTAACTAGTTTTAAAAATAATTGAATTTAAATGCCCCCCATGCTCGTTGACACAAGTGCGGCATCTTAGTAAAAAGTTGTACATTGCTGCTTTGAGAGTTGCGACAGGAATAGCCGCAATTGTTGCCCGAATGGATTGTTTTAGTTCATCCAAATTTGTTGGCTTTGTTTTATAAACTTCTTGTTTACATAAACCCCACAAGAAAAAGTCAGGTGCAGTAAGGTCAGGCGACCTGGGGGGCCAACGAAATTCGGAGTTTCTTGAAATCAGTTTATTGGGAAATTTTCGTCGCAACTCTGTCATAACAGTCTGGGCTATGTGAGACGTTGCCCCATCTTGTTGAAACCACACAGAGTTGAAAGGAATTCTCTTTCGGCGTAGCTCTGGATAGAAAAATTCTTTCAGCATTTTCAAATAACGCCCTCCAGTAACCGTAACGGTGTGACCATTTTCTTCAAAAAAATAAGGCCCGACAATACAGCGTGAAGAAACCGCACACCACACTGTCACGCGAAGAGGATGCAATTCCGTCTCGTGGAGTATCTGTGGGTTAGAAGTACTCCATATTCGACAATTTTGTTTGTTCACATTGCCGTTTAAATCGAAATGGGCCTCATCAGACATGGAAAGGCAGTTTAACATGTTTTGGTCTTCTTCCACCATTTGCAGGATCTTCTGGCAAAATTCCAAGCGAATCGGCAAGTCTGCTGCATTCAGCTTGTTAACCATTTGAATTTTGTAGGGAAATAAGTCTAAATCTTTGTGAATTATTGTTTGCAAAGACTGTCGGCTGACACCAAGTTGAGCAGATAAGCTTCTTGTTGAAACCCTTGGATTGCTTTGTATAGCTGCAGCTACAGCAGCGATCGTTTCCTCCGTCCGAACTGGTGGGTTTCGATGATAAGGCCTTCTTGCGACTGTTCCTTGCTCAGCAAAATTATTCACCAGTCCAGTCACCAGGTCCATCTGCTCGGGGGATCGCCGCCAAACATCCGCCTGTACTCTCTCTGTACCAAAACTACGGACCCCAGTGCGTGATAGCGGCGGACTATCCAAATTCTTGTTTGCGTGTCCCAGTTATCCTTTTTAATAAATTTTAAAGATCAATCTGCAAATTAAAACAAAAATGGAACATATAACTTAAAAAGAAAAAAAGTTATTAAATTTGTTTTTGGTAGCGGCTTTCATCAGCCACCCTGTATATAGATTCATACTCGTAAATTAATGCTAAGTACATGCCACTATGATCAAATAGAAAAGTGACCTTCTTCACAATTTTTAAAATAATTATTTATTCCATCAAATCTATTACATCCGCTTGAAACCAATACAAATACGGAAAATTTATATATGTTTTAAATTTTATACTATTTTACATATATTTGTATATTATACAGACTTTTTTTCGGTCGCGGTCTTGTGCAAGTTCTTCATTTAACGCCTACTCCTATGGTAGAAAATACCCAACACCGGTAGAAGAAAAAGTTGTGAAAAATCAACGCGATTTTTAAGGTATCTAAAACTGCACTTTCCCAAAAATTTTCTAAAAAATTTTAATAAAAAATTTGAAATTTGTATGAAGATTTTCTGAATTTTTAGAAATTTTATGCTTTGGAATTGTTGATGAACTAACGGGGTTTCTCATATCTATAAAACCAAGAATGGCTGGGCCAGAAGAAGCTTAAATAGCGGCTTAAAGTCAGCTTAGTATTGCAACCTCCAGAACAGCTGGAAAATAGAGCGAATATTGGAGTGACGTGTTGGTTCCTCAGTGGTGTTTTTTATTGCTTTTCTTTTCTCTGTGCAATTATTTATTTTGCTCGTATGAATCTTGCTTGGCAGCGATTATCCTGTGCCTCCGAAATGCCGTGAGACAAACGAATCACACTTCTAAAGCTGTTGGTACTGCGAGTACGCACTTTATAGCAGATAGGAAGGCCCACTGGGAGGAATGAGGGCCCATTAGGTATATTTCAGATACTTGACCAGCAAAAGGTAATCATAACAAAGCACAAGGCGTACATGGGAATTACAAAGGTCTCGGTCCACTGTAATGATCATCAATATACTGATTTTGCAGCAGTTAATTTCCTGCACGGAAAATACTTGCAACAAACAATACTCATACATATACGTACATAAAGGGTTTTCCAATAAGAGGTGTTATTCGCGTAAAAGATCAATGGTTTCGTTGCTCGTGTGACGCCGTCTTGTTGAAAATAAACGTTGTCCAAATCAATACCATCCAATTTCGGCCTTAAAAAATCGATAATCATCTCTTAATAGTGCAATTCATTCACCGTAACTGTTGCTCCAGCTTCATTTTCGAAAAAGTAAGTTCCAATGACTCCCCCGGACCATAAGCCGCACCAAACAGTCACACGTTGAGGATAGAGAGGCTTTTCAACAATAGCTCTTGGATTTTCTGGGCCCCAGATCCGAAAATTTTGCTTGTTGACGTAGCCACCGAGGTGGAAATGGGCCTCATCACTCAAAATGATTTTTCGATGGAATTCCGGATCATTTTCTTGCATTTCAACAACCCAATCAGCAAAGACACGACGTTGTTGATAATCGGCTGACTTGAGTGCTTGGGTTAACTGGACTTCATAATCCTTAAGACCCAAATCTTTATGCAAAATATGGTGTAATGACGTTTGTGGAATGTGTGGAATTCCAAAGAACGAAGAGGAATGGACAAACCTGGGTTTTCTTTAGCACTTTCGGCTACAAAAGCAATATTTTCGGCTGTTGTTGAGCGACGTGCACGGGTTTAATTCCTCACATCACTAACTTGTCCCACCAGCTCGAATTTTTTCACCAACTTCTGTATTGTGGTCCGACCAGGTGCTTCACGATGACCCAAAAATGTTCGAGTTTTACGAACCGCCTCTGCCAAGCTTTCACCATTTTTATAGTGAATTTGAGTAATTCCAATGCATTGTTTAAGCGTTTATCGTGTCAATTTTATTAATGGCGTAGTTTCTACTTGTCAAATATCATAAAATGACAACTTCAAAAGTGACATCTACCGAAATAGCGGGCTAGTCAAAATAACACCTGTTATTGGGAAACCCTTTACATACATATATGTGCAACTGGGCAAAATGCATGTAGACATATGTTAATCAAGTGCTGGTAAATCCATGTTTGGGAATATCTGTATTTGTTATGTAACTCATGTATGCTATGCTATGCTATGTCCGATACATGCGAATATCCACTACTTACTTTGTGTATTACAAAAATACATTACAGAACTCGTATTGTATAGTAATCAGCATGCTGCTGTTTGCTGTCAGTAAAGTTAAAATGTGGCAGCCTGAAATCTATCTGGACAGGTGAGAATACAATGGAAATGCGAGTTAAATGCTGATATCATAAATTGAGCAACACATGCGCTCAAATAAATGCTGTGATCCTTGCAGTGCAAATGTATTTATGATTTTCTGATAATATGCAGCAAGTGGAAGATAATTTCGTTGGCGGTATGCAGTGAGGTAAAGTCAATCAGGTTAAACTACAAAATATGAACTGCATGTAAATGAGCACTCGTTCAAATATTATTAACTGTAAACATGATAAACGTTTTTAAAATTTTCTAAAGAGAATCAAGCATCGTGCAGGAGCTTTAATAGGGTCGATTACATGAAGTGAAAGCATCGGGCGACCCTATTACTTTTGATAGCATTGTCGACACTAGTACCGCTATATCGCTCTGGAAGACTCAGTTGAAGCAGATTTATACCACGGAACAGTATACTCTGAAAGCTGGCACTAAAATTATACAGTTACACCTTCAAAATATTCACCTAATTATAAAAACTAACAGGAGGTATAACTCTGTCAACAATGCAAGCACTCTACTCAACAAACGATTTGAATTCGGCGCCAAATCTTCTGAAATATGGAAAAATGTGTTGTAAAGCGCTGAAAAGGCATACATTTAAAACATTTTTCTTTTTTTCTGATAAAAATTGTTCCACCATATCTGTCTCTTTAAAATTGGCGAATACTGCTAGTATTTTCCAGGCAAAAACCTTTGCCATCCTGCAGGCATGCAAAATGCTTAGGGAGCGAGGAAGATATAAACTTTATTTCCGGTAGCCAAGCCTAGATCCAAGTTCTGAAGGTGCTATGGTGCAGATCCAAACTAGTCAACTCCTGTAAGGAGCAGATCAAATCTCTTGGGTGTGCAAGTAATATTTCCCTGATCTGGGTTCCAGGACGTAGGAACATAGAAGGAATTGATACTGCTGATGAGCTCGCCAGGAAGGGCACTGAATTGGTCTCAGAGACCTGCTACACGGTATTTGTATTCCCCCGACTGTTGTTAAAGGGGAATCACACATTTTATTTCTCAGGAAAGCGCAGAACAAATGGAGCTCCATTTCTTCTTGTGCTTTTTCGAAAACCCTGTGGCCCAAGTACAATGGACGGAAGAATCTGAAAATCTTGCGAACCCCACGTCATTAAATTTCAAAACTCGTAGTTGTGTTTACCGATCATTTGACGATCGACGCGGAAGCGAAAAAGCTAGGTTTACAATTTAACCCCTATTACAGAAGCTGTGGGCCATTTCAGAAGAGGAGACTGTTGAGCACTTTCTATGTAAATATCCGGGTTTGGTAGCTAAGCGATTAAAGCCACTGAGTGCTCCTTTCTGCGGCAACCTGGGGAAGTGATCCAACCTAAATCCCATCGATCTTCTACACTACATCAACAGCTCTAGCTGGCTGTAGATATCGGCCTGTTGGAGGTCTCATAGTCTCATAATGGTATCAAAACGACGCTTTAGTGCTACGTGGGGAGTGCCAGAGTCGTACTTAAACCATTTTACCTATCTACCTTCTTCCACATTAAACGACTTCTCTGTTTGTGTGACTTAAAAAAATGAGAACTTACAACCAAATTCCTTAGGCTAAAAAGAGTGCGAGTTTTAAAGCTACTACTTTCGCTTGAAAGGCAGTAGAGTGATTGGAGGTCTAAAATTTTTACTAAAGTCGGATTTCACCATATCAGACTTTTGCACCATCCTTTGCATTCAATTTTATTCCACCACCCCAAATTTTTGCCAAATTTCATAGCACAATTCCTGTTGAAGCCTTTGTGGGAAAGCTAGCATTCGCTCGATCCAAAGTAAGTGTACACTGGTCAATCTGAAGGGGATGCGATCGAAGCTAATCTACTTTTTTAATGCCTGAGTATTTACAGAAGAGCATGCAAACTAGAGCCAAAACAACTATTCTTAAGGATAGCCAGACTGCTATAACGGCAATAAACTCAAATAATATAACCTCCAACCTCCTAATGCAATTTACAGAGACACTCAACTCGCCCAGTCAATGGATCGATATCATTTAGTATGGGCTCCTGGCTACAGGAACATGAAGGGTAAAGAGGAGCAGGTGAGACTGATATGCTGGGATCCGCCTCAGGTTCTACCGAAACGGAACCCGTAGAAGTTCCCTGCATCCGGATTAAAGCCCAGCTAGAGTCTCAGTATTATAGCATAGCAAGTGGATGATGCAAGGACTACCAACCTCTGTCATGTCCAGGAAGACGCAGCCTGACAATAGAGTAGGAAAAACCCAACAACTGAGGAGTAACTTCGGTTTTCACATGACATTGAAATATAGGGAACACGCGATGCGGGGAGATATGTCAAACAAGAATATATGCCGCAATTCTAGAGAAGTCGGAAGAAGGAAGCTTCTGTTCACAGTTTTTGATATTGTCCGGGTTTATCATTAACAAGATTACGAGCTTTTGGGAACCATTTCTCAACAACGTTGACGAAATTTCAGTTTTGGAATTTAGTTTTCCCTTTCTCTTTCTAGACACAACGAAGAGGCTTTAATAAATATCATACAATAAATAAAAGCTTCCACAGTTCGGGAAACGCGGTCTCTCAAACAAAAAAAATAACATTTACTGCAGAAATCTTGAGCCTATTATTATTTTATTTTAGTTTAGCTCAATAAAAGCGCTACTAAATGGCTATCTTATAACACCACAAATATACTGAAATTTCGTATGAAAATAGATTTCCTAATTAACAGCAGATCCGGCTGTTGTACCAGCCGTGGTTGAAATTAGTTGCTTAGTGTTTTTGTTGTAGTTGTGGGACTCAGGCATGCAGTATACACCAACTTTTTGCATATACTGTTACTCATATTTCTAATATACATATTTTAAAATACAAATCGCATAATCCTTAGCGGATAGAAATCCAAATATCCACACACTCCAGTTTCTAAATTTGTGTACAAAAGCATCACACCACTGTGACAGCTATTGCTGATTATGATGCCACTTTGGTTGGTGCTGCTGCTGCTACTGCTTCAGCTACAGTTACGGCTGTTCAGCTACTGTTGTTTCACAAATGCCCGCTAGGGATGAAATTAATGTCAAATTATCCGACACGCGTGTAAATTTTATGAAGCAGAGGCAACACAGTTGCCCGTGGCGCCACCGCGCAATCTCACGCCACCGCGATGCACAATCATTGTCGCTCTCGCTTGTTTCATACAACAAATAAAAAATAAAAAATGTATGGAAAAAGTTTCTGATTTTTTATTCACCTTTAAAAAAAATATAATATCTCTTTCTTTTACATATCGTATTTATGGCGGGAAAAACTACGAAAGGGCGGTTAAGCTCACTCACACATGCGTATCGTTCACGCAGTGGCGCTTTTGATGAGACGAGTTGCATTATGCGCACCAGCTGGCCGTGGGGCATCATTTGTTATACTGTATAAAATATGTACATAGTTATTTGTACACATATTTAGTAGTATTAGGTTGGGCATCTGTACATTAGGGGAGTCCGTAAAAAGTCGAATTATGTAGAAATGTAATACCACAAAATTTTTCTATAGCACGTTAAATAACTATGTCACTGGGACTCATTGATAAGTTGTGGCAATTTATTTATTTTATATTTTAATATAAACATTTTTTTTTTAAATATAGTTCAACCTCCTACTAAAGCCAAACTTGGAATCAGTGTTGGCTGCTTTGGGCAAATCAAAAAAAACTTTAGAAAATTACCATCAAAATTTCAAACTTTTTAACTAAAAAAAAAAAAAAAAAAAGTGTAACTTAAATGAAGATAGTTTAAATAAAAAAAATGTTGAGGATGCAGCTTTACAATACATTAAATTTTTGTAAAACAAAGTTCAAGTTTGAAGTAGTTCAAAAAACGCTTTGATTTTTTTTTATTATTTTTTTGCCTACGGTGTTTTCTGTGATATGTGGATATGTCGAGTATTCGTTATATGGAGAAAATAAAGGTTTTCTGCAAAAAATAAGGGCTCAGAAAACGAAAATACATGTATTGTGTTTTTTGTTGTAAAAGATTAATACTTCATAGTGCTCAAAACCCATCAATTTTTTCATCTATTTTATATGGGAAAATATTAATTTTTGCGAATTCCATATAAAATTCATACATTTTTATATCTTTCCAAAAAAGACTTTTTCTCTTCCGTAGTAATTAAGGTATGGAATTCCAATAAATATTTATTTAAAAAAATCGCTAAAAATGTATATAAAAATCACTCAAAAGTTATTTTTTTCAAAAATAAAAAAAAAATACTTTTCCCTTCCGTAATAATCTATATATATAAAAATTGAGACGTTTTCATTCACCGATTTCAATCATCACACATTTCACAGATCATTGGTATTGGTCCATAGATGGTTTATGTGAAGTATTAAAGAAATCGGTAAAAGTATGCGTGCGTTGTGTAAGTGTGAAAAATACAATATTTGCATGTTTCCCTTATACGGACATTACGTATACGGAATGAGAATACACGCAAATGAATAGAATATAAGCTAACGCAACAGTTCACACACCTCAACCAAAATATGATAGTAACCCAACACCCCACATGCGCAACGTTTTAACTAATGCAACAGTTCACACACCTCAACCAAAGTATGACGGTAACCCAACACTCCACACGCGCAACGCTTTTGAAGAGATACCAGAGCAGCGATTGGCGTTTCCGTGGGAAACGCCTATTCAGCAAAGAATGGGTCACGTTGCTGGCACACGGGCTTAGCTTTAGTATTAGAACTAAGAATAATTTTTAAGTTAGTTGTAAATTAAGTTTCAACAAATAAAGACCGTTCACCGGATAAAAATTGTTTTTTTTAAAACAACCGTGACCGAGTAAATTAACTGGCGCCCAACGTGGGGCCCAGTCGCAAGTGCTAAAACGAAGGAAAATTTCCAAGGCCCCTAAGTAGTGGCGGAATATCCTTCGACGCGAGTGAAAAAAAGAATACAGTTCTAAAGGCCCCTCAAGCAGTGGTGGAACAATCTTCAACACTTCAGCACCAAAAATAGCAGTAGGCGACTGGGCAGCCACAACCTGGAGGAACGCTTCAGTCGGTGGACACAAAGCGTGTGCGGATACAGGACCCGGAGTCATCGCGGGAAGAACCCTCAGAACAAAACGGATAAGTCCTGCCCGTCACCTCACAGGATGGAGATCTATTTATTTGTGTAAGTCTTTAAGTTCAATATAGTTTGTAAGTTTAAGAAAATCAATGTAGTTAAACAAAAAGTGAAGAAAAATCAAGAGAAATTTCATATAAGAAAAAAAATTCCAAAAAGAGAAATTTTTTAAGAAAATCAATGTAGTTAAACAAAAAGTGAAGAAAAAATCAAGAGAAATTTTATATAAGAAAAAAATTCCAAAAAGAGAAATTTTGTAAGAAAATTAACGCAACAAAAGTGAAGAAAAAATCAAGAGAAACTTTATATAAGGAAAAAATTCTAAAAAGAGAAATTTTGTAAGAAAATTAACGCAACTAAACAAAAAGAGAAAAAAAAATCAAGAGAAATTTTATTTAAAAAAAAGAAATCCAAAATGCCTGACGACAACATATCTTCGATACTCCGACCTTCCGTGCTGAACACTGGCACCGCGGCCAGCAGCAGTGCAATGACAGGATTAGAAGAGACAATCCGTAGGGTAGTAAAAAATATTTTTGAAAGTGAAGGACAGAAGCTAGTGAACAATATAGTGAACCCTAACTATGAATTCCTTAGTTTGAGGGACGAACCCGTAGTTGCACAAGGAACCACAGATTCGGACCGTGTCCCAGAAATAGCTAGGACAATAAGAGAATTTTCAGGAAATCCAAGTGAGTTTAGCTCCTGGAAAAAAAGTATAGAGAGACTTTTAGAGTACTATGGTCAGTATCAGGGGACTCCGAGATATTTCGGGATACTTATGACAATAAGGAACAAAATTGTAGGTCATGCAGACGAAGTTTTGGAATCTTACAATATTCCATTAAATTGGACGGCTATTCGCTCCTGTTTAACTTGGCACTATGCTGATAAACGAGATCTAAAAACTCTCGAGTACCAACTTTGTAGTTTGGTTCAGGGACGTTTACAGATTCGGGATTTTTATCAACTAGTTTATTCCCACCTGTCCTTGATATTGAACAAAATATCTTGTATGGAGGAGAGCCCAGAAGCTATAAGAGTCTTAACGAACATGTATAGAGAAAAAGCTCGAGATGCCTTCATAAATGGACTCAACGGCGATATGCCAAGGCTTCTAGCGGTAAAGGAACCAAAGGACCTCCCACATTCACTTCATCTATGTGAAATCCTCGAAAACCAAGTAAACTTTTCCCCTCATAATAGGTCAAACAGACAGGCACCTCCAACACCTGTAAAGTTAAATGGACAAAGGAATATGCCTCTAAATACGCGAGCATCCTACCATGTTCCTCGACCATATTACCCACAACAAACCCCTCCACCTCTAGCACCCAGAAATATGTCACAGTACTACCAAAGGACTTCTCCTGTTCAATTTGGTTGGAATACACAACGAACTTCTCAACAGTATCCTACATCCTTTCAACCGCCAACTCAACCATGGCTTTCTCAACCTTACCCTCAGGTCAGAAATACATTCACACCCCCTCGCCCAATAGCTCCAAAACCATTACCGAGACCGGAACCCATGGAAATTGATCGTTCCATGCAATCTAAGGCAATTAATTACATGAATAGACCAGGACCAAGTAAACCAGCTGAAAAGAGGCCATCCAACACTTCTCATCAAATACCATACAAGTTTCAGAGGAACTTTCATATTGAAAGTGAACGGCAACAACAGGAAGTCCAACAGGAAGGATACGAACAAGAATGTATACCTACAATGGACGAATATGAGACGGCATTGAATCATGGATATAATCCGCAGTTGTCTCAGGAACATGAAACCTCAGCTGACTTTACGGATATACATTTTTTAGAATGACGTGTTCTTCGTTACCGTACATAGAGTGTCGGACGAAGAACGGAAAAATCATTAAGATATTACTAGATACTGGTTCTAGTAAGAATTATATTCAGCCAAATCTTGTTTTAAAGCCTCTTCTTAATGAACAACCCTTCTTCGCAAACTCCATAGCCGGAAAAATAGAAATCACCCATCACACCTTGGTAAATCTTTTCGGGAAAAATGATACAAATTTAAAATTCTTCCTACTCCCAACATTAAATTCTTTCCACGGAATTCTTGGTAACGATAGTCTAAGAGACTTGTGTGCTATTATAAATATCCACGATAATACACTAAAAATTGGTAACAATACAGTTATTAAAATTAAACAAAAATTCTCAGCGGACGTTAATAAAATTGATATTAGGACTGAACACATGACATTGCAGCAGAAAAATGACATAAATTATTTAACAAGAAAATATTCCAAATTATTTTCGGAACCCAATGCAAAGCTTACCTATACCACCACAGTAGTTGGGGAAATTAAAACTCTTTCGGACAGCCCAATTTATTCCAAATATTATCCCTATCCTTTAGCTATGAGAGACTTTGTAACCCAAGAGATTGAAACCTTACTAAGAGATGGAATCATTAGACGATCAAGATCTGCATACAATTCACCTATTTCGGTAGTACCCAAAAAACTAGACGCCTCCGGACAGAAAAAATATAGACTTGTTATCGATTACCGAAAATTGAACGCAGTGACAGTAGCGGACAAATACCCTATACCTGAAATAAATGAAATAATCTCGCAACTAGGAAGTAGCCAATTTTTCTCTGTTCTCGACCTCAAAAGCGGCTTCCACCAAATTCCTTTGAAGGAATCCGACATGGAAAAGACAGCTTTTTCAGTCAATAATGGGAAGTATGAATTTACAAGACTCCCATTCGGCTTGAAAAATGCACCAGCCATTTTCCAGCGTGCCCTTGATGACATACTTAGGGATCACATTGGAAAAATCTGTTATGTCTATATAGACGACATAATAGTACTTGGTAAGGACGAACGTAGCCACTTAGAGAACTTAGAAACCATTTTCCGAACACTCGAAAACGCTCGAATGAAAGTACAGTTGGATAAGTGTGAATTTTTTAAGGACGAAGTAGAGTTTCTAGGAGTAGTAATATCACGTAGTGGTATTAAGACAAATCCTAATAAAGTAAAAGCCATCCAGGATTTCCCTTACCCCAGGACGTTGAAAGATCTGAGATCATTTCTTGGATTATCAGGTTACTACCGACGATTTATACGAGACTACGCTAAATTAGCAAGACCACTAACTTCACTCCTTAGAGGAGAAGACGGACGAGCTTCAAAAACTAGCTCCAGTAAAAAGTTAATCACGCTGAATAATAATGCCAAGCAAGCTTTCCACCAAATTAAAACTTCATTAATATCTGAGGAAGTTATACTCACATACCCAGATTTCAAAAAGGAATTCCATCTGACAACCGACGCATCAAACTACGCGTTAGGTGCTGTTTTAGAACAATCCGGTAAACCTATTACGTTCATATCTAGATCCTTATCAAAGACAGAAGAGAATTACGCCGCCAATGAGAAGGAAATGTTGGCGATAATTTGGGCATTGAACACGCTACGGAATTATCTCTACGGTTCAGCCAAAGTAATAATTTACACCGACCACCAACCCCTTACGTTTGCTTTAAGCAATAAAAATCATAACGCAAAAATGAAAAGATGGAAATGCATTTTAGAAGAGTATAACTATGAAATCTACTATAAACCTGGCAAAACTAATGTCGTTGCAGACGCTCTTTCAAGACCTCCTAAATCTGAGGTAAATACCCTCACGACAACCGACCATAGTGACGAAAGCTCTGCTCATATCCTCATACCTGCTACAGAAGCCCCAATAAACGCATTTAAGAATCAGTTATTTTTATTAATCGGACATGAAAACAACTACACTTTTGAACTGCCTTTCCCCAGTTTTCACAGACATACTATAACCAAAACTCACTATTCCACCCAGGACTTAATAGACATTTTTAAACAACGTTTAGACCCAGCTCTTGTTAACGGACTCTACACAACAGAAAATATTATGGGTAAAATTCAAGAAATGTATCCACTACATTTCAGAAACATTAAAATCCGTTTTACACAAACTTTATTACAGGATATCACAAACGAAACCGAACAAGAAGAAATAATACTAACTGAGCACCAACGAGCTCATAGAAATAGCCGTGAGAATAAAACTCAAATTCTAAAAAAATACTATTTCCCTAGCATGAACTCCAAAATAGAGAAAAAGGTCAAACAGTGCTCAACTTGCCTTCAGCAAAAATACGATAGACACCCCCCAAAGCCAGAAATCTAAGCCACCCCGATTCCACAAAACCCTGGAGAAATCGTCCATATAGACATTTACTCCACAGAAAAAAGGTTCATTCTCACTTCTGTTGACAAATATTCCAAATACGCACAAGTAAAAATAATCCCATCCCGAGCAGTAGAGCACATAAAGGATTCAATACGTGAGCTAATGATTGCATTTGGAATTCCCAAACTTGTTGTAATTGACAATGAGAAATCACTGAACTCCGCCTCAATTTCATCACTATTGAAGGATCAAATGAACATCGAAGTATATGTTACACCGCCTTACGCTAGCACGACAAACGGACAAGTGGAGAGATTTCACTCTACTCTCTCTGAAATTATGAGATGCTTAAAATCCGACAACAATAGTCTGACTTTCGAGGAACTACTTTTTAAATCTGTTAAAGAATACAACTCGACAATTCATTCAACCACCAAGAAAAAACCCTTAGAAACATTTTTCGGTACCAGAGTTACCACAGACCCCCAAGAGTTAGAAAGACATAGACAACAAAATATAGAATTACTTACAAAGAAGCAAATAAAGGACCTTGGCTATCACAATAAAAACAGAAAAAAAACGAAAGATTACTCCGTAGGTGAAGAGATATTTGTCAAAATAAATAAAAGATTAGGCTCTAAACTATCATCAAGATACAAGAAGGAAATAGTTGCAGAAAATAATAGGACTACAGTCAAAACCCAATCAGGCCGAACTGTTCACAAAAGTAATATTAGAAGTTAGCCTTACCACCCAAAGCGTACTTGGTTCACCAGGCTTCATAACAAGAAGAAAAATCACCAAAAGAAAAAAAAACAGAAAAAAAAAAAGAAAAAGAAAAAGAAAAGGACAAAGAAAAAAATATATTTTAATTATAGAAAATTAAAGCTTGAACTGAATTTCTTCATATTAATTTAAATTCCCATCCATCGAATTAAATTAATTTCAAGAAATGAAACCAAATTTAGTTCTATTAAATTGAATTAATTTTGATACAATTAAAATCAAAGGAATTTTAATATGATTAGATTCAATTTGAAAATAATTAATGTAATCTTTAGTGAATAAGAAAATCGAGTAAAATGCCATAGGCGTTCGATCATTAGATAATAGGAAAAATCGAGTAAAATGCCATAGGCGTTCGATCATTAGATAATAGGAAAAATCGAGTAAAATGCCATAGGCGTTCGATCATTAGATAATAGGAAAAATCGAGTAAAATGCCATAGGCGTTCGATCATTAGAAAATCGTTATAAATGCCATAGGCCAACGATACAAATTTAAAAATTAGATAAATAACTATAGGTCCATAATTACAACCTTTTTACAGTACCCTTGCCGCCATGGCTTACGCAGAAACACAAATCCCAGATTATACGAACGCACAGCTTATAACCTTGAAGGACGGAACAGCAAGAATACAGGAAGGAACATTTAAAATTATTCATATAATAGACACGAGACAGTACGACAACTTAACGAAAGAACTTGAAAATACTATCGCACAAAATATCCAAATCAACCATCCATTACATCCTTTCCTTAACCACGAGATAATCCAAATTCGCACACTTCTTTCAAAACTCACCCCTCGAATTAAAACTAAACGTTCATTAGATTTTATAGGCACAGCATGGAAATGGATTGCTGGTAACCCAGACCACCATGACTTAGAAATAATTAATAAAAATATTGGAAATCTACTAGAAAATAACGATAGACAAGTAATAATAAACAAAAAATTTTTAGATAAAATAAATGAAGCAAGTAATAACACAAATGAAATACTTAAAAGCTTAAAAAATAATGAAAATGTAAAATTAGAACTAGGTCTTAAAATTAAATATAAATTACAATTAATTAAGGAAGAGCTTATTAATATTGAATACGCCTTACATTGGGCAAAATCAAATATTGTTAATTCATTTATATTGTCGAATCTAGAAATAAGCACAATTGAAAAAATTATTGGAAAAGAAGAAATACCTTACATTAATATTGAAGAAGAACTAGAATTTACCGATATTAGAATAGCCTCAAATGGCACTTCTATAATTTATATTCTAAGCTTACCTACTACTAATAAAGAAACTTGTGAAAAAATAATACTCAAAGGAGTAAAAAAGGAAAATAAAATTAATAAAATTGATTATGAAAAAATAATAAAATGTAAAACGAAAATATACGGACTA
This sequence comes from Anastrepha ludens, assembly GCF_028408465.1. Lineage (NCBI taxonomy): Eukaryota > Metazoa > Arthropoda > Insecta > Diptera > Tephritidae > Anastrepha > Anastrepha ludens. The sequence goes on along the minus strand of NC_071500.1, from coordinate 110,310,070 downwards.
AAAAAGGAATGTAGAGCATATAATAAAATAACAATTTGTAATGAAAAAGATTTTATAGAAATAAATAATAATAGCTGTATTAGTAATCTTATAAATAGTAGACGCCCAAATTGCACGCTTATCAACGCTGACCACATTAGCAACCTAGAAGAAGTACAACCCGGAATACTATTTTTGAACAATTATAATGGTTTAATCGAAATAGATGGCAAATCAATAGAACTGAATGGAACATTTATAATCCAACACCACAACTCCACTATCAACGTGCAAAACAAAAATTTCTACGTACATGAAATGAGTAATTTATAACCTCTTCCACCTGTTCTACAAAAACGAAACCCGAAGACGCCATTCGAAGAAATATTATCCTTGCAGATGATGAAAGGTCTCCAAATACAAAATTTGAAGAAGCTGGAGACGATCAACAAAATCAATAAAGTGGGTTTAACCTCCAATACAGCACTCACAATATCCATAATAATAGCTGTCATACTAATCGCACTTAAAATTTCCGGAAAAAGAAAGCCGAAGGACTTTCAAAGGAATTGTAATAAACCACACGCCCTTGGTACTCCTGAATCTACGGAGATGCGAACAGGGACGTCCGCACTTGAGGAGGGAGGAGCTAACGCAACAGTTCACACACCTCAACCAAAATATGATAGTAACCCAACACCCCACATGCGCAACGTTTTAACTAATGCAACAGTTCACACACCTCAACCAAAGTATGACGGTAACCCAACACTCCACACGCGCAACGCTTTTGAAGAGATACCAGAGCAGCGAAGAATGGGTCACGTTGCTGGCACACGGGCTTAGCTTTAGTATTAGAACTAAGAATAATTTTTAAGTTAGTTGTAAATTAAGTTTCAACAAATAAAGACCGTTCACCGGATAAAAATTGTTTTTTTTAAAACAACCGTGACCGAGTAAATTAACTTATACACAGATATGAATAACATTGTTTTGATGTCGAGTGACGTATGCGACTGTATTACTCGTAAAGCAATAGTTGCCCTCCCTTTTCTTTCCTTTTTATGCATGCGTTACACGGCATCAAAGCATATTGCTTTTTTTAAACTGGAAAAATATTTTGAGCTTCATTTGAACGTTTTATGATTTAGATAAAATAAAAATTCGTTAAATATATTTGATTCCATTAATAACCATAAGCCTGTATTTTTCGAAATTCAAAGTTTTTGGACAAATATTGAAACGTTTACTTAAACTAAATGTTAAATACATATACATAAATGCGCAAATGTAAAAGTTTAGATGGATTTAAAATATACGAAATTATTTAGCGGTTGAATCCATACATTTTTTGAAATCCATCAATATGGGTCGACAGTCGCCATAAATGTTCTTTTAAAAAATAAAATGTGTTAATTTGATGGTAGCTCGAGTATTAAGATCAGGTTTCTATTAGTATAACTTTGTTCATGGGTTTGCGTAATTTTTTTGTGGTGAAAGTCTAAAACCAAGAAAAGAAAACGCGAAAGCTGACGAACAAAATGTATAAAATAAATCCTCCTTTATGTATATACATATACTCGAAAAAGTTATGCTAACACTTTTTTCATGCATTTAGGTAGACAATTTTATATGGGCAAACGTACGTTTACGAGATAAATGCCTAAAAGTAGGTATAACTAAAATAGCGCTCTCAGGGATTTCTGTTACAATACTTCTGTAAATTTCATGCTCCAAGTGTTCGAGCATTGGTATAGCGCTGAAGACAAATGCATATTTACTTGATTTCACATAGTAATATTTTCACTGTTAAAAGAGAACAAGTTTGTATTAGGTAATAATTAAATAATGCAACCTTATGTGCTGCTTTGACGAGTGGAAAAACCAAAATAAATAATTATATTTGTATGCGTGTTTAAACGAGTTGGATTATTTCAAAGCCAAAGAATAGTTGCAAGATTAAAAAATACCTGAAACACATTTTCATTTAACAACTAAAATAGCAAATACGAGCAAAATATGTACTTTCTTCAATTTTCTTCTGTTGCCAACTTTCTGAAAAACGTGAATTCACCGCGATGCGATACAGAAACAAAAAGACAGCCACAGCGCGCAAAGGGTTTTGAGCAATAATATAAATTTGTATCAAACAACGCATTAAATAGTCATTTTAGTATACTTTTGGTGCTTACTTATTCAAGTAAATGCATGTATAGGGTTTTTCAGTAAGAGCGCTTCCACTTTTGAACTTTTTTGAATAAAACACAAACGGTTTGACTTTTTTAACTGATTTTTTTTTTATTATCGAGTTTGAACATATACATTTAAGTATGAAATTCGACTTCTTTTGCATGACCACCGCGTGCACGTTATACGAAGTCCAATCGTTGAATCCAATTTTCGACCACTCTTTTGCATAAATCGGCCGAAATTCTAGCAATTTCGCGTTCAATATTGGCTCTGAGCTCACAAATCGTCGCCGGCTTGTTACTGTAGACCAATGACTTCACATAACCCCAAAACGGGACGGCTTGTTAAATGGACCGTAAAATGGCCGTAATGCTCTTAAAGTAGCAGCAACAGAACGATTATTTTCATAAAAAATTTGACGATTTGCAATCGTTGCTCAAGTGTGTAGCGTTCCATGATGAAATGTATACTAATGAAGTTTACAAATGACAAGCGAAAAATAAAAAATATTGCGTCGTTCGCCCTCCCTATCGAAAAAAAGTTGAAGCGCACCTATTGAATAACCCTATATTAGTTTTTCTTTAAGAAATTTCTCTAAAATTTGCAACTTTTTTTTATGATTTCTAAAGATTACTTTATTTTTGCCAAAGAGCACCCTTGCGTACAGAAAATTGTGTTGTACTTAAAACTTCACCACTATAAACTTGGTCCTTATAAAGGACTTTCACCACAGTTTGTTTACTGGATATACTGAGGTCAACATAATCAGCTGTATCAAAACCATTTGGTGAGTGGTCAACAATTTTAAAGTGCGTTTTCCATTGTTATTTTTTTTTTTTGCGAAAAAATTTATAAAAATAAAATATATTGTGACTAAAATTTTAATAATCAGTGAAAATAAAAAAACGGTGGTTTCGTTGTTGTTGTTAGCGATTTTAATGCACATTGTGAGTTTTTCATGTTTTGTTGATTAAATTCATTACTTTTCAATTATTTTGCTTTAACTTATTTGAAATCAACTTATGCGGCCAAAACAATGAGACATTTAATTAGAGAACAATAGAAAAGAGAAAATTATATTACTCATATTTTCATCGCTTTATTTTAGAAATGCCACGCCCGCGAAGAAACGATATTGGTCGTCGGTCGCGTAGAACGCGAAATAGATCAAATGAAAGGCAAAATCAATCACAAGAAGAGCGAGAAATTCAAAACCAAAATCAAAGGGAACGTATGGCCAGATCACGTTCAGGCCATTCACCTGAAGAACGTATACAACGTAATGAGCAAGATGTATTAAAACAAACACATAAACAAAACACAAGAACAATCGCTGGAATTATGCGGAATTGACTTAGAATATCCATGCTTCTCCCACGGACAATTATACGAGTATGTATCATGTTCACGTGTAGGAAAGCCATCAGTTCTGTTTATTTATACCACAACTCAGGGCAAAACAAAAAATGTAGTTTACGAAAAGGCTTTGCGTTAGTTTAAGTTTAGAATTAACACTAATTTTATATTGTAAAAAAAGAATAAATACACATAGAGTGAATTTAAATGGAGCGTTCATTATTCATTTCTAATTTTGATATGCCTAGCGAAGCAGGCAGAGGGTCCGCTAGTTAACCTATAAAATCCCAATAAATACTTATTAAAAAAATCGCTAAGAATTAATATAGAAAATCGCCCAAAATTTATATTTTCCAAAAAAAATTTGTTTTCTCTTCCGTAGTAATTAAGGTACGAAATTTTATATTTTGCAAAAACAAATTTTTTTTTTCTCTCCCGTAGACACTTTATATTGCTTTATTTTCTTACTTTTGTCACTTTTTTATTCTAAGTAGCCAAAACATTAATTTTTTTTTTTATAATTTTGCTCGCAAATTGAATTAAATAAATAAAAAAAATTTTACTAAAAATTATAAAGAAATATCCACAAGACGCAGCTCATTACTTGGAGAGTTTCTGAGTCGCTGACAATGAATCTGAAATCAAAGAAAAAAGAAATCAAAATACGGCTATGAAAAATTCGGCAAGGCTGCGATAAAGGCTTTTTTTACACCACCCTAATAGGCATATAAACATTAGGTACACTTGTATCTTCTTCACCCACTTTTTCAGCGCCCTTTTTACTTTTACCGCTTAAACAGTTATTTTTATTTTGTCTGCATTTTAAATTTTTTTTTCTGTATTTTCTGTTTTGAATTTTTCTTTTTTTTATTATTTTTTTTTATTATTATTACTTTGTTTTTTGGTATAATAATGCAAGCGCGAAATTTGGGTTTCATACCAAATTTTGACGCATTTTGCACATTCCACACGCGGCTAGTTTCCAGCTTAATCATTGGCTTGAAGCTATTGCGCTGCTCCCAAGACAACTTTTTGGGGATGTTTTTCAGACCAAAAAAAAAAGTTAAAATTTGCCTAGCTCTAATCATAGTTACGTGAAATAAGTTAATGTGAGGAAATGCAATATTTTCACTTCGCAGTTACTTCATTTTGAGTGCCCTCGAGGGATTAGTTTTTAAATATAGAATATTTTTAAATGGTTGGGTTTTCTAAACATCCGAAAATTTTGCTTAATTCAAGATTTTATGTCATCTGTTGTTCCACAAATAGAGGGACCTACAATTTTAAGCCGACTCCGAACGGCAGATATTTTTATGAGGAGCTTTTTGATGGCAGAAATACACTCGGAGGTTTGCCATTGCCTGGCGCGGGACGACCGCTAATGGAATAAACTTTTTCTTCATTTTGGTGTCTCACCGAAATTCGAACCTAGGTTCTCTCTGAATTCCGAATGGTATTCACGCACCAAGCCATTCATTGCTTTTATTCCCCGTATATTAAAATAAGTTCTCGAACTTTGACCGTGCAGAAATAATACTTCTAACACTGCAACAAAACTAAAAAAAAAGAATGAAAAAAAACCTTAAACTAGCTTTTGACTAACCTATAAAAAATACCAAACTTTGGTGCTAAATACAAAAAAAGCCTTTGAGTGATTTTTTTTTTCCCCATTTTTCTTTATTTATTGAATCTTGCTTGTATAAGAAACTAACAATAAGTTTACAAATCTTGTATACTAGAGTAATATGTTTCCTTGCCAGTGCTAAGAAACGAATTATTTGCTCAAATGAATATATATTTGCATATATGATTAAGTCGGTTGTAAATCTTCAATTCTTCATAGAGAGAATTCTTCATAGTTGGGAGCTGGAAAGGACGGGTTTCCAGTCTCCGATTCTTCGTAGCTGGGAGCCGGAAAGGCCTAGTTTCCAGTCTCCCTTAAAGCTTCCGTTGTCCCTCATGTCGATTGTGAAAATGTTGTTGTTTTTCGAATGTGATAGATGTGGTTGGAGGAAGTTATGAACGGACTCTCGTGTGAGATGAGATAATTAAGATAGTGCAGACTTGAAGATGTCTCTTTTTTTCAATCGTGTGTGACCTTCATCTAAAAGTAGATTTCGCGCTAGTTTATTGGGATGGTCTTCTAGCTTTTGTAGGTATTTTTTGCTCAACCGTACTATTTCATCGGCTACACGAGGTATGCAAATATCTCTGTGAATGTTAATGTTCTTTATTTACCATGTAGCTCCCGTGATTATCCGCAAGGCTTTAGATTGCACTCTCTGAAGTTTTTCGATATTTGAGGGCGTAGGCGTTCGCCACATTTCTATACCATATGTCCATATTGGTTTTAGCATGGCTTTATATAGTAGCACTTTGTACTCTAGAGGTAATGCTGATTTCGAATTAAACATCCAATATAGGCTCTTCATTTTAAGCTTGATATTCGACACTTTCTTTTCAATATGATTCCGCCATGTGAGTCTTCTATCTAAGTGAATTCCAAGATATTTTATTTCGTTTTGCTGTGGTATATTCTGACCATTTATTGTAACTGCAGGGCAAGTTTATTTTCTTAGAGTAAAAGTAATATGCACGCATTTGGTTTCATTAACCTTTATTCTCCAGTTTTTAAGCCATACTTCTGTTTCAAGTATATGCCTTTGTACTACGTTGCTACTTTTGGGTCTGTGTGAGTGCAAAGTATTGCAGTATCATCGGCAAATGTTGATGCCATTGTTTGGCTCGTCGTTGGCATATCAGATGTGTATAATACATATAAAATAGGGCCTAGAACGCTGCCTTGTGGAACTCCAGCGTCTATTCTACAATGCCGAGAGAAAAAATCTTTTTGCTTTACAACAAATTCTCTATTAGTGATATAGTTTTGCAGCAAGAGGCCTACATTCATAGGCAGTAAACTAGTAATTTTGTGAATTATATTAGGCCGCGGTGCCATACCATATCGAATGCTTGTGCTACGTCTAAGAACAGTGCAGTGCAGTACTGTTTTTTCTCAAAGGACTTTCGTATAAATGACACAATGCGATGAACTTGCTCAGTGGTATTATGTTTTGCTCTAAATCCAAATTGCTGTTGAGGAATAATATTGTTATCTTGAATAAAGGGCATTATTTTCTGCAAGAGCAACTTTTCAAATAGCTTTGAAAGTATGGACAATAGACTAATTGGCCGATATGAGGATGCTTGGCTTAAGTATTTCCCAGGTTTACCAATCATAGTGATTTGAGATAATTTCCAAGCTTTTGGGTAGTAGGGAGTACGAGAGATGGCGTTAAATATGTGCCTGATATGAAGAACGGCAATATTGGGAAGCTCTTTTAGCATTTTTGGGGTGATTTTGTCGTAACCTGGTGCATTTTTAGGTTTAAGTTGATTAATAACTGAGACTATGTTATTTTTTTAAGCTTTATTGGCTTTTTTGGTGGTTGCAACATGTCTAGCGGTAAACAAGTAGTTGCAGAAGACTGATTGGGAGTGAAGACAGATTGCAGATGTTCAGCAAATACACACCCTTTTTAGGAATCCGTACGTGCCCAATTACCATTTCCTAGTCGAATTGGTGATTCGTACTGTATGGGCCGATTTATATTTTTTGTGGCCTTTCACAATGCGTAATCTGTTTGGTCCGTCGGAGTAAGATTAGAAAGGAAATCATGAAGATGCCTCTCATTTTCTTCTTTAAGGGCGCAACGCAACTTAACTGTGTATTCATACAATATTTTCTTGTATTTTGGAGAACGATATATATTGTTGCCAAAACCTTCTCAGTTCTTGTTTCTTTTTAACAAAATCTTCTACAGTCTCATCAATGTTTCGCTGAGAGTTAACCCGACTTTTATTATTTGTGGCCACTGCTGCCCTAATAGCTCCATGCATTAGTTCAGTCAATGTATATATCTGCCTATAGATATCAATATCATTCTTTAAAGAAACATTGGTTTTTATATGAGTGCTAATGTATTTCTTATATTTATGATGAAAGTCTTTATTTTGTTCTACGCGCGCCATTGCTGATCCGTTTGTACATATACAGCAGCTGTCTGGTTTACAACTATCAAATCTGATTGGCGTACGACGCCATTTTGGAAAATTATAAATCTTGCGATAGGGTGATTAATTTTGCGCCACCTTGTATTCAGTATATACGAAAAAGACTCCATGGCTTCACTTGAAAAGCTCTACCCCGCATTGCAGATTTTTCGCAAAAATACAGCGTCATAATTCTTTAGATGAACTCTTGTCTTATGACAGCCAAAAAAAAGGGCGAGTAAGATACTTTAAGTGAAAGCATTGATCTCTCAAAATTGAAGTAATTGCGGTTCTTGCAAATTTATTCCCACGTCTGTATGTATTTGTAAGTACTTTTGTAAACAATGAATGGAGCGCAATTTTTATTAAGTTGAGAAGCAGGCAGATAAATTGAGAAGGGATTACGGAAAGCCTGCACCGACACGAATAATAAAGTAGCATTAAAAGTTTGCCGCAAGGCTAAGATTTAGAACAACCAACTAGAGTTTGCTGGTGGTGTTAAAGGAAGAAGAATACATCCTTGTTCTAGTCTTTCTCTATTTTCTTAAGCAACAGTAAGTAAAGAAAACTAACTTGTCAAAGAAACCCCAAATATTCGTGCAACAATACCATTATACTAACGGCAATCGAACGTTTGTCGTCTTGCTATACTTACAACAATTCACTTCACTTCGCCTTGTTGAGCTTTACCCGCGACAATTCCAAAGCTGAAGGCCTTCAGCTGCCAGTAAAAACGTCAATCTAATTGAAATTCTAGACAAAATCTTCCGCAAATTACCTTCATTGACAAAAATCTCTAATCCCAAGCCATGCATGAGCAGCAATAGCAGCAAGAAAAGATCTCAAGTTAAGTAGCAGGCTGCAAGGAAATAAGTAAGGGGAGAGAGAGCAAGAGAGAGAGAGCTCACGTGCGCCGCTGCTTAGCTGTTCAGAAAGCAAAGCTGCTACACCTGTCGATGCTAAGTGATTTTTTGGTATTGGTTAGAGCCAGTGTAGCATTCACAATGCGCTTGTGTTTGTGTGTGTGTGGTATAGCTTACGGTGAATGAAACCGGATATGGAAGCCAGTAGCATCAGCAACAGCATTGCGAAATCCTTGCCGATTGACAGCAAAGCAAAAGGAATAGCGCAAAAGACAATACGCCAAGAAATGAGCGTAATAACACCAGAAGGTGGCAAGACAGCAGGCAACAACAACAAAGCTATAGCAACTGCCATATAGTTATACACCTTTGTGTTGCAGGAATGGCAGTTTGAGTGCGCGCTGTGTTCGGGTGTCTTACACCATTGCGACTTTCGCTTTTGTGACACTACAACTATGAACATAATCTCAATGTTGGTTTTTGAGCTTCGACGTTAGAATTTTTTTATTTTATTTAACAAAATGATGGCTTTATTATTGACACCGAATTTTAGTTACTGCTCGTCTAAAGACAATAGGGAGGAGTAAGCCATGCAGAAGCACCTGAAAATGGCAACAAAGGCACGTGCAAAAATGAAATTATATAAAGCGAACTCCGGGCAGCTGAAGATTTAGAGAATAATGCGATTATACAGTGAGAAGAAACTGGCCGAAATTAATATAAGCTTCGTAGTACATTCCGTGCTCAAGCGCATGCTTTTATTTTTGTACTCAATAGATATTTCGTGCTGATGCTTTCCATTTCAATTCATCCGGGCGTTTCGGGGCAAGCTCTTCGATTTCGATGTAACTCAAATATGCTGCTCTCTGGTCAAAATAATGAGACACGTATTTTTTGTTCGCCCGAAAAATTAGTTTTTCAAGATTTACCGGCAATTTTGTTTTTCAACTCAAAATCGATTTTTTTAATTATATAAAAATTCAAATAAGGTTTGCTCTATGAACCGTTTTATAAAACGATTCGAAGGAATACAAAAATTTAATATAGACCCATTTGATTTAATATATGTAGTATATTGGGAATAAAATTAGTACTGATTTTTTAGTATTACATTTTTAGTACTTAATACTGGTAAATTCTTAGTACTTAATTTTCAGTACTAAAATTTTAGTATGAAACTTTTAGTACAACATTTTAAGTACTAACCTTTAGTACACATTTTTAATACTTAAATTTAAGTACAAAACTTTTTGTACAACATTTTTGTATTAAATTTTTAGTACAAAATTTTTAGTACTAAATTTTTAGTACACCATTTTTTGTATTCAATTTTTAGTACAAAATATTTAGTACTAATTTTTTAGTACACAATTTTTAGTACAACATTTTTAGTACTAATCTTGAGTGCAAATGCTTTAGTACTCAATTTTTAGTACACAATTTTTGAATACTAAATTTTTAGTACACAATTTTTAGTAGTAACTTTTAGTCCAAAATTTTTAGAACTTAAGTTTGAATGCTAAATTTTTAATACTAAATTCTTAGTACTAAATACTTAAAGCAAACTTTATATATTTTAGTAAAAAAAGTTTTAGTACTAAGTGTTTAGTATCAACAAATCCCTGATATAATACATCTAAACATTTCTGTGTAAGTTCTAAAAATTTTTTTTTTAAATAATTTAATTTTTAAATAAAATTCCGCACCAAAAATTAACGATTAGTTTAGTTTGTTTGGTTATTGTAATAATGTTTTCTTATAACGATAAAATAGGAAGAATGTAATGTAGCCTTATACTTTTAAGTACGAAAAGGGTATACACTATGTTTAGTCAAAAAAAATTTTGTTTGAAATATTTTATAATTAAGAATTTAACTTCTTCAATTTTATATTTTGCTCCACTTCTTACCTTTTTAAGGTATTTTTAATACTTAATTCACTTGTTAGTACTTAATGCACTTTTTAACACTTAACCTGTTTTTTGGCGCTTAAAATATTCTAAAATCTTTTAGCACAGTAAACCACTTTTTTGAACCATATTTTTTCTGTTTTTACGTTTCAGTGGATTTTATAAATTTCCACTAACAAGTAATAACCGAACTAATAAATTTTTTATGACTTTTGATTCATCGCTCATTAATATAATTTTTTTTAACATAAATTAAATGAGATTTTAACTTAAAATCTGGTTAAAACCCCTAGAAAATGTGTTGTTGTTAGATGAACCTACAAATTTTCTTCAGTGTTTGCTGCTTGTCACCTCACTCTGCTAATCGTCATTTTCTTTCTGTTATTGCTCAAAAGTTCCTGGTTTTGCCTTATTAAGCTGAGTGCATGCGGAAGTTGCCACTGTCATTGCCAACGTGATAACAACAGATACAAAAAACGGAGCAGCATGAGTGAAAGAAGCAAGAGCAACAACATGCCACAAATATTTCTATTATCATTGCCGCATTGGCGGTTAGCGCCGCTGCTGAGCAGCGAAGACGCAGTAAAGCAAGCGACAGTTTTAGTGTTCGGATTGGTAAGCTGTCATTGCAACTGTTTTGTGTCTCCTATTTTTGTTGTTATTGCTTTATATTTTCTTCAAGCCACACTGTAGCCATGCTGCGGTTGTTTTTGCCACTGCTTCGATTTCACTGCTTAGTGCACCGTGCACCTCAAGGATTTCAATTTTCTTTTCCAATTTCAAACCCTCCCCAACATCCGGCCTTCTGTCCCAGGCAAGCGCTTGGCGTTGCTTATGTGGCAGCCTCCCTTTCTCTTGCATTTGTATTTGCAGCTGCATTTGAGATATTTACTTCTGGTGCTTTGCCACACGTCCCACCCTCATCATTTTTTGCCTTAATTTAATCAACTGAAAGCGCATTTTCAGCTTTTCCTGACTGCAATTTCTTCTGTGCTCACTATGCTTTACACTTTTTTCACATTTTCAAAAGGTCTTTGCCTTTTCTTTTGCTTCTATTTTTTTCCATCGCTTGCACACTTTTTCACTTCTTCTACCGCACACTTCCTGCCGCACGGTAGCGCATCTCATTCGACGCGTTCTTGCAACTGCAATTCAATTTCATTCAACTCACTTCCCTTCAGACGCCCGCACTGGGAATGCATGTAGTAGAGAGTATGTATGTATGTAATTGCAGCGGATCACGGAATTGATTTTTAGCCGGTGTTAGAGTCTCTTGTGTTGTCTGCTTTTCTGTTCCTCCATCTCTGTCAGCTCTTCAAGTGCAACACTTTTAGGTTGCGGTTGCATTGCTTTTTATAAATAATAATTGCATTTCGTTTCGATTTACCGCTCTTTTTTACATCTTCTTCACAACAATTTTTTTATGCGCTCGAAATGCAACGCGAAAAGAGAAATTTAAAACTATGTTGAATTCTAAAAAATCCACCATATTTATTTTCTTAATTTTTCCTTATTTTTTTAAGTAAATTCATGTGTGCAAGTGGATACTACTAGCATTTAACTACTTAAAAAATAACACAAGCTTAAAATTATATTTATATTATTTAAATTTAAATTTAAGAATTTTCCAAACTTACGATATGCTGTATTAAAAATGTGCTTGCTAAAACCTACTCAGTTTGAGAGATGTACTAAAATGTGCATGGATTTTTTGCATAATACATTTGTTATCTCATCTAAACAGACTAATTCGAGAGTGTACTAAAATGTTACACTTCAAAAAGTGTTCTAAGTTTCCATTCACTTTCCAACACCCACATAGTTTCATCACTAGAAAATTAATTTTTTGACATGTTAAACCACTAGCTCGGGTTTCAGAAAGCTGTTTGCACAATGGATGCCGCATTCACTAACAATGGAACAAAAAAAAAGCATTCGAATGCGACATTCTCAGCAACATTTAGAGCGTTTTCGAAAGGATAGAGCAGATTTTGTACGTCGATCATTACTATGGATGAGACTTGAGTCTATCATCATGATCCTAAATCAAAACAAGAGACTAAAGAGTGGTGTAAACTTGGTTCTCCGGCTCCGAAACGAATTTGTGTCCAGAAATTCCCAAGAAGGTATTAGCATCAGTTGTTTGGGATGCAAAGGAAATTTTGTCTGTGGATTACTTGCAAACTGGTGAAACAATACATTCTGAATATTATTGCTCGACCCTTAGCGACTTCCATCTGTTGTTTCCAAACCAAAAAAAACGCGTGCGTTTTTCATCAAATGATGAGGTCATAACAGATGTGCAAGCGTATTTTGCTGCCCTTCCAGATTCTCACTTCAGGGGAGGAATGAATAAATTGGAACCTCGTTAGAAGAAATCTCGTTGATGTTCAGGGAGGCTATACCGAATAATGAAATATATTTCACACCTGAAGAACTTAAATTGAAGAGAATAATACAATTTAAATTTTTTGTATACTAATCAATATAGTATTTCTAATTGCCAGTAAGAACATTTTTCATCTGAAAATTAAGTATGTATTACTTATTGGCTTTAAACTTTTTTCTTGAATAGTAATATGGTTTCGTGGAAATGTTGAAGAATTTACTATTTTATATAATTAAAGAATTTACTTACTACGAGTATATGTAAGTTTTGAAACAGAAAATATTTCTTAAAACCAACCTGTTCTAAATGTTTAATTGCCAGCAGCTTTTAAATTCCAATTTTCAGAGTATTTTCAGTAAGGCATTTTAGTCCATACTTCTATCATTGAACTAAAAAAATAGTACTAACTGTGAAATAAATTTTTTAGTACCTACATAAGCAGATATCGATATATGTAAGTACTTGATTAAAGATAAAGGAAAAAAGTGGATATTAGCCAAACGACTGCGATTTTCAACATATTTTTTCAATGATAATTCTTAGAACAATTTTTTAGTACACCCTTTTATAGTACTCACTTTTTAGTACACATTTCTTTATACGAACTTTTAGTTCAAATTTTTAAACCAAAATTTTTTAGTACAACTTTTTTGGTAAACCTTTTTATGTACACATGATCAGTAAAAATGTTTAGTGCATATAGTTTAGTACACATATTTAATACAAGTTCTTTTTATGCAATTTTTTGGTACACATTTTTGAGAACACATTTTTAGTACACATTTTAGTACACATTTTTAGTAAAAATTTAGTATCCATTTTTGGCACACATTTTTAGTACAGAATTTTAGTAGACTATTTTAGTACACATTTTTGGTAAAAAATTTAGTACACATTTTTAGTAAAAAATTTAGTACACATTTTTAGAAGACGTTTTTAGTACAAATTTTTAGTAAAAGTTTTTAGTACTATATAGATTTTTTAGCACAATTATAAGTACACATTTAAGTACACATTTTTTCGTACACATATTTAGTACAAATTATTCAAAGCAGTGTTTTTAAGAATGATCTTCGATATATTACTATCAACGTAATGAAGGATATTTCTTTTTTCTTGCAACGGCTTATCATAAAAACAATGGTCCTCTGAAAAATCCAAACTCCACCTAATTTTCAAAATGGCTCTTATGTATGAATGGTATTTTATGAATGAAACTTTTATTAATATTAACTATTTTCACTCACCATAATAAGACTCATATATGTAATTGAAGTTGGAGCTTACCTGGAAAGAAAAAGGAGAAAGTAAATAAGCGAATGTGGACCATAATGCATAAACTTAGCGACTATATGTAATATTCATAAATCCAGCAATAAAGGCGAGCTCTAATAGAGGCTAATTTATAAATCACTCACGAATATTTCAGTAGAGAAGTCTAGACAAACGAGGAGTTTGCTAGAATACATATATTTGTATATATTGCAGTAGGGCAGGATCTGTTAGCCTTACAATATTAAGAGAATATAGATTTAAAAAATTTATAAAATTTTAATTAAAAACAATAGGCAGATATAGACGTCGAAATGAGTGGCAAGTGCCTGCCTAGAAATACAAGATATTCACGTTTCGTAGCCCTCACAATGCCAAGGCATTCAAATTCGAAGAAAGGGTAATTAAAACGAAATGGCTGAATGCCACCAATAGAAAAGGCAAAAAAAAAAGTATATTTATACTGACCTATAAAAAAAGTCAGAAAAAAATATATGGGAACAATAGCAACAATCACAAAAAATATACTTAATAGAGACCTTCATGTTTTAAAGCATCATTGAAGGAGTCCACATTGGTTTTGCTTGTTTTCTGAGTTTCCTTTTTGCATTCGCTTAGTTCCCACTTGTTTCGGTTACTGTCACTTTATTTATTTTATCGCCTTTTATGATAAAAGAAAAACAAAAGACATGCAACATGCGAAGACCGTGACGTTGATGTCGACACAATTCATCACTTAATTGAGTTCGCAAGTAGCAGTCATACAGGCACACACGCATACACTCTTAGTGTCCCTCAATGCATTCGCATATGTTTCCTTGTTCGTAATCGTAAGTATTCCCATAATGAACGCCAGTTATGACGCATGCATGGCATTTTAAATGCTCCATTGCCAATGCTGTCTGTCACAATATAGCGCAATATGGAAGTCGAATCCCGCACACTCTCATTCCCACTCCCACCAGCAGCCCCCGGCAGACACACAAGCTTAAGATGTGTGCAAAAACTTAAAAAGAGAGCGAACAAAATTCAACGAAACGCTCGTTTGCCGGTCACGCTCAACTGTCAATTATATGTTGCAACTGCGTAATGTGCAGCACAATGCATTGCAATCGGCAATCAGTCGTACTTCCTTTCAGTCGTACAACTGCAGGCAAAGACAAATCTGCAAATTTGTGTAAACTTGGATGTTGGTGTGTGTTTATGTATGAATGTATGTAGGCATATTTGTGTTCACATAACTTTCGTTCCTTTGCAAAATTGAATGAATCCAGCTTGGAGTGATAATACGCAGGCACATCGCCAGAGATATTCACAAGAAAAAAATGAATGAAATGAAAAAAGTTTTGCCGATTTGATTATTTGAGGTCAATTCGATGATAAGAAAGTCGTCTGCCTCCATACTGATTGCTCCAAGATGGACCGGGGGATTGGTATTTATTTCGAGGAACTTTTTTACGACGACTAAAAACCCACGAAGAAGAAGAGCATCAAGGCTTTTGCCCAAACTTGACAGTGAGCGAGTTAACCATTATATCCATTATCGCTCCTGCAATTGTCACAAAAGTAATTTAAGTGCCAAAGGATCAAGGTTTTGTGTGTCGTGTTTGGATGAAGCCTTTACTTTATTGCACCTATGCGATTTATGGATAAACAATGAAATTATCCCAGAGAGACT
Organism: Anastrepha ludens; assembly: GCF_028408465.1. Taxonomy (NCBI): domain Eukaryota; kingdom Metazoa; phylum Arthropoda; class Insecta; order Diptera; family Tephritidae; genus Anastrepha; species Anastrepha ludens. The sequence goes on along the minus strand of NC_071500.1, from coordinate 110,294,381 downwards.
TTTCCGTATCTGACTTTCGGCCTTACTCTTCCGATCATGCATGAAGACTATGGGACAGCAGTAGTTTGTGCATTTTAAATTTAAGCGAATCGAGTTTCTGAGCTTAAAGGCGGCCTCTCTGACCGGTGACTAGTTTTTCTCCAGCAAGCTATAGACTCCACTTGTTGTTTCAAATTGGCGGCAATTAGCAGAGCGAGAAGAAACCACTGGAGCGTTTTCGTGAATCCAACAAAAATCAATTCAAATCCAATTGCAAGAAGGCATTAATAAGTGCAGGGAGCTTTCTATTTGCAGTTATCCATCTTCCTTCGTCATTGCAGTACTAATTGCGGTAGATATTTTGGCAAAAGAAATGCAGAGAGTGTATATAGGGATATCCGAATTCAACGGTAGAGCAAATGGACAGATGGCCAGATGAACACATGAATTAATACCCATACCTACGACGTGGTTAGAAAAGAACTGTGTTCCTTCAGGTCACAGGGTGTTTAGAAAATACCTCCATAGATTTGGACATGACAGTTCACCAACTGCGCAATTTGCACGGAGAGGGAAGAAGGTGCTGATCACGACGTGTTCCAATGCCCAAACTATGCTCCCGAAGCATCTAAAATCTTAAACGGAGTAAATATTGTACCCTCTGGGCAGTTCTCAGAGGAGAGTGGAAGATTGTGGAAAGGTGTTTAGTGCATGGGTGAGGCTACAAGTCAAAGGTGAAGCTACAAGTCCTTAGTACAGCTATGCAGGTATAGCAATCATGAGAGTTTCCTCTTCACGGGCGCCATCCCAGCAAAATTAATAAAAATACCCAAGACAGGTAAGAGACAACTCTGACTCATTTTTAGACGGTTATGAGAAATTGACACTTTCTGCGATGACTTGAAGAATTTCCCTGTTCTTGCTTCCATTTTTTATTCAAGTTAAGGAATTGCCTTCTTGGTTTGTACAAACGAAATCTTATCATACTTTAATCAGGTTTCTTATCACTTCCTAATTTTTGTATAAATTTTATTTGAATGCTTGTGAAGGTCAATTGACCGGAGCGACCCTTTTGATGAAATTGAAAAATGGTGCAATTTTAGACATCCTAATTCTGAAATCACAGATATGCTCTATCGTATGTATGTATATTAGGGTGCATCACCAAAAGATTTTATAAAATTTATTATATGTTTTTTAAGACTTATGTAAAAATGTTTCGGAAAGATATTGAGGCTAACGTTAGTTGGACCGACTTGAAAGTAACTAAAAAAAGCTAGTTGTTTTAAGTAAAATTAGTTTTTCAAGATATTTTGTAAAAAATCTCTTTAGTTGATGACAAAATACTACAGGCTTAAAAGGTCCGTATAAAATCACTCAACAATTGTATCAACGGAATAAATGAGATTTCGGATCCTATTATGGGTCCATTGATTTTTTTTTTTGAAAACAAGTTTAAGCAAAACTTAAATAACTCAGTCAAATCTTAACCATTTACCAATCAAAACATTCCACAATTTAATGCAGACCTTTTGACTTTATAGTCCATCATCTGAAGGGGTTTTCTTTAAAAAGAAAAAAGAATTTTTTCAAAATGTATTTAATTCGATTTTTGCAGGTATTTTCCATTTGCCCGCATAGGTAAAACAAACAAAATTTCAAAATTTATTTTATTTATAAAAAGCTCGATTGTTGTAGGTACATTCCAATCAGCCCAGCTTACTAAAATTTTAATATTTTTCTGAAATATTTTTTACGCACGCCTTCAAAAATAATAAATTTTATAATGCCTATGAAAAAACGGCACCAATTTTTTTATGGAGATTGATGCACCCTAATGTTTATGTATACAAATATGCACAGGTAATCTTAAGTATTTGATTGGCTTATTTAGTCACACCAACGGGTAAATTTGCCTTTTCGGCCTTTATTGAGTATATTTGCATGCCATGGAAATTTCTTATTTATTCATTTGAAGAATTTTCAAGTGTTTGGCAGTAGCCGAGTCAATTGAAAGCCAAACTAAGGTTATAAAGGAATTTGAGCTCTTTAAGTACATTTCACATGTACGTTTGTATGAAGATGTGTTGATAAGATGCAACAACAGCCTATATCCAAAAGAGGCTAACGAAAAAGTTTGATAGAGTGTCCAAAATTAAAGCTTGGAGTGGAAGTTGGGCTTGTATGATATGATATTTAGGATATAGGAATTAAGATTGAGTTATTGTTATCCTATCACTGGCATTTTTAAATTGTATGTTAATTAGACATTACGCAAAAAATTTAAGAGCTATGCGGAGGCTTGACAAATATTTGAAAAATATATGGAAAGGTATTTCTTATGTCTTAAAATATTTAACGAACGAAAATACCCAAGGCATATTTTAGGCAGTTTTTTTAAGATTTTATAAAGTACGAAATAAAATTTAAAATTAATATATATTTTACAGAAATAAAAATTTTACTACATTAAAGAGAATAATTGAAGATATGTAGGAAGCAAATAAATCGCACCGCTGCGAATTCAAATTCGGCCAATTGATATCCAACTGTATCTTGGCATTGATGAGCGATTAGCTTTGCATCCTTCAAAAGTTCACGATATAGTAGGTGGATTATAATTTTTTGTCTTCATGAATTCAATTTAAAATAGGGCTATTTTTAAACCACTGTAGTTGGAGCATTTCTTGTCAAAACAGTGTTTTAAGGTTCATCGAACGGATGACTCTGTATTCTGTAACCTTTGAAGGAAGAGCAAGTATCTTTGCTTATACAATTTTTAGTTCATTATTGCTTGCTGTTGTGGTACTTAGTCTTGTTTTGTGTAAACAAATATACATTTATCAGATTTATTGAATATTAAAAACACAATTCTATCCGTTTTTATGTCATTCTTTGCTAAGACACAAAGGCAACCTTAGAAACTTTCGAGCTCATCCCCCTGACAACGGATCAGTGTATACCCTCGCTTAGTCCAAGCGGAGCATTGTTCACCCACATTTTATCGAGGAAAGAGTAGATTGGGAGCAACACTTGGAGGCAGGATTTAGTGAACTCGTTCATGGATGGATTGAAGTTGGACAGAAGAGTGTTTTGGGAAGAGCTTTCCATCAAACTCAAATTCAGGCTACCGGATCCAAGCAGAGGTAGTTACAATCAAAGAAGCAGCTAATTGGCTACTCACTTGCGTAATAATAACTGAATATTTTACATAATAAGAAAGTCAATAATTACTCCGATAACCAGGCGGCATTTTGGGTCCTGAGCTCAATTACGATGCATTCGAAACTGGTCAAGGAATGTACTTCGAATTCTTTGATATAAGGCTCAAACTACGAAGTGGATAAGCTGGCCAGACAAGCGACATGTGAGGTAGTTTACCCGCAAAATGAGAAGATTGCGATCCCATTAACAACCTGCATTCTACTCCTGGAAAGATGGGCTTCGCATCAACTCAACGAGTGGTGGCAAGTACATAAACTTGTAAGGTCGCGAAACCCTTCTGTCCACGTGTGGATCAAAGGCGTTCTAGGGATCTTCTGAGGTTGACAAAATCTCAGCTCTAAGACTTCGTGGGTGTCCTTAGAGGTTGTTGTATCATCTAAAGTTGTAATCATCTAAAAACAAATGAAGATTTTTGGAGCTAAAAGGCCTTGAGCAAAGAGTGAGCCACAATTGAGACGATGAAGCTATTCTTAGAATCTCGGCATCTTCGATTATTAATTTAGGGCAAATTTGGATATCCTAGTCTCAAAAATCTAACACATTTTTTTCAAAACTGATTCCAAGCTAAGACTTCGCTAGCTAAAAACCGTCAAAGAGATACAGCAAGACATTGGTGGTTAAGCCGCGAAGTTGAAGTCGTTTGCTAAGGAAATCAGATAAAAGCTCTTTAAACCCAGTAAATAATATCTTCCATTAAACTATGCACATTCTGCAAAAAATTACAGTTAGCAATTCCTTTATGAGCAAAAACTTAAAAAGATTATAAAGAAAGTGTTTTATCTGTGCATCCCAAGAGTGAATGATATAAAAAGCTTTCAACTTTTATGACTACCGCAGAATGAAGTATCAGCTTGCAAAGTGTGTTTATGTGCCGATTAGGATAATCATGAGACGAAGCTTTTAATAATGAACGCTGATTAAAGTGTAACGATAAAAGTAAATAAGCTCTAAACTTAATTAATTGAATTCCACAACTGAGCGGCAAAAGATATTTCTTTTGCAATACAGATATGTGCGAATTTCAAAGAGCCTTGAAAAAAAGCTTCTCATTTTTTCTAATTTTTTTTAATTGAAGCCGTAACTATTACCATGAACCAGAAAGCATTGACTACTAGCATAAAGCGTTATTTACAACAAATTCTGCTGCATAATACTTGTTCACGTGCAGTTTCCAATCAAACCCAAAATTGTCGATACTAATATCAGCAGCTCTGCTTCATCCCTTTCAGAGAAATTAAAATTCCAGCTGCATTGCATTGAAATGATTTTCTATGAAGAATTTTGCGAATTTGTTATTGCGAAAATCTTGCCTTTTTCATAGCCACTTTTCCTTCATATTATCGCATTTATTGGACTGAATTTCTTTAGCAATACGCTTGCAATAACATCCATTGCAGATGCGAAAATTAAAATGTATTCACAGAACTTTTACAATGCTGGAGGTACAGATAAAGATAGAGATAGAAATATGTAAATTGCGTATGAATAAAAATAAGAATCAGACATAGTCTAAGCGCGCTTAGAGGGGCGAGAGCTTATCGCCCAGTTTCCGACGATGACAATGCAGTCATATCGAGGAAAATTCCTACAGACAGCTCTTGGACAAAGAGCCGCAGATACTGTGTAATCTAGCGCGCAAAATACCGCTGGGTGTTATTACAGAAGAACAGAGACAGCGAACCATCAGCGAGTGGCAGCAACGTTGTGACTTTTCAAAAATTCGTCGTTGGACGCAAACACTGATACCAGACATAGCGAAATGGTATCTAAGGAGGCATGGGGAAATTCATTTCTACGTGACGCAACTGCTGAGTGGTCAAGAATATTTTAAAGAGTATCTACACCGCTTTAGTTGGGAAAACGATCTCTTTTGCCCGGTATTCCCTTGAAGAACCAGAGAGTGTAAGGAATATGCTATTCCGGCGCTCGCGTTTCGACACCGAAAGAGAAGACTTTTACTAAAGTTTTGGCAAGCATCTCCCACAGGAGACGCAAATGTGCGATAAGCCTGGAAAATCGCGGGCATTAAGTTTGTAGCAGCGAATATTATAAAAACGCTGGTTGATGAAGAATGGGTTCAAAAGGCAAACCTACGCCATCAACAGCTTGATCTCCAGGCTGATGGAAATGCTGAAGAGTCGTTGCAGGTCGAACACCGTACTGACTGAGGCTGACTGATTTCAGTTAACATACTCCATAACGGCCTTACAACGGATTACTTAACGGCAGAAATCCGGGAGGAGCTACCGTTCGGACAAGAAAAGGTTTTATGGCAGGTCGAGTTAAAGTGCCACACTGACGGTCACAGTGGCTATAGGCTTTCGACGCTTTCTTCCTACTGAAAAATATAGAGATAAAGATAAAGATAGAGATAGAGATAAAGATAGAGATAAAGATAGAGATAAAGATAGAGATAGATATAGAGATAGAGATAGAGATAGAGATAGAGATAGATATAGAGATAGAGATAGAGACAGTGATAGAGATAGAGATAGAGATAGAGATAGAGATAGAGATAGAGATAGAGATAGAGAAAGACATAAAGATAGAAATGCCAAAGATGAGGCTGCAAAACACGTAACTTTTCACTGCACCAGATTTTACGAAGAGCGCTTCGAACTCATAAGTGCCCATATAACCTGGTAACGCAAATCCTGAACTCGAAAAAGCAAGTGAATGGGAGCACAAAGCGAAAGCAAGATCTCCTGTAGGGATGACTGTATTTACGAACAGACGGCAAGCACGAACACCTGAGGTAAGCCTCAAGATGAACCCAAACAGACAATAAATCGATATCGATAGTGCAACTTTTCGACGCCGCATTGGTCACAAACTAATGGAGGCAAGTGGTAGCATGTAACCCCCATAAACAATTAGGAGAGAAGCCTGGACGTAGGTATCTGGTGCGTCTAAAAGGCACAAACACTGCTCCATCTTGATGAAATGCTTTCAAATTCTAACTTACAGCTCGAATAATTCTCTTTCTTCCTGAAAAAAAGCTGTATGCCCGCTGCATTAAAATTAGAAGAAACCCAATGTTTTTTGAAAACTGCTTATATTTTTATTATATCTACTAAAGCATATCTACTGAAAAAGAAATTAAGTTTGATATTCTGGAATATAATTAACTGAATTCCATCAATGGCGTTTCGAATTTCATTTTAGAAGTTGTCCTTGGGTTGTTGGCATTACCTTTTTTAAGAAAACGGAAGAAAGGAAAAAATATCCAATGACGTCAAATCACATGGCCGCCACGCGAGCCAACGCCGTATGCGGACAGTTTCTTCCCAACCCTTAGATTAGATTCTTTACGAGGTTTGCACTTCGACATCGTGGTCTTCCGTGCTCAAAACTTCCAACTCTTACGCAAATGCAGATCGTAGATTTTAAAAATTCGCAGACAAGGATTTACACTGCGCGTCTGCCTCCGCTGACTGATTCCATGCGCAAATACTACAGCTTCAAAACAGCAGCGCTATGCGGCCGACAAGAAAATGCCGTCCAACTCAAAATAGACAGTCTGCCGGCACTCCAGAGTTTTAATAATTTATTAATATCTTAATATTAATATTTATTATGCACTTTAGTCATTTCCATAAATCTTCTACTACATAGACTCAGATGCAGATAAAGCAGTCTGCTTGCAACTGCAGTGCCTTCCTATTGGACGCCTGTTTTATCTCCACTTCTTTATGCGCATTCTAAATATACGTTTTTGTAGTTGGCGCCTGTTGCACTGTGGGTTAACGCCTGCCCAGTTACTGTTGTCTCCACAAATGCTCATTTAAATGCGTGGCAAAAATTGATTCGTGGGAAGCAGAACAGCAGAAGGTGTCGGTCGACGCCCGCTTTGCTTCGCCATCTGTCGTTTATCCGCCACTATTCATGCCACTACTGCAGTGGTGGAGAAGCAGCCAACTATTTTTTCCACCATGTCCATATATTTTACAAGTAATTAGCATTAATTTTGCTAAGTGATAAGCCCTAGCTTACGCAGAATGCTCGTGCTATGCACATTTCGCCACTTCAAGTACCACCAAAGGCCATTGGATATTGGCATCCGTGCGAAGAGGAGAGGAGCCAGCGAGCAGGTAGCGGCAATTGCATGACTGCGCTGCATAGCTTATGTTATGTTATGTTAAGTGCTCACATTGCGGCATACGCAATGTGGTTCACGCTGGCCGCACTGTGGGCACCGCTGCTTGCAGGTGGCAGATTGCCCGCTGCATAACTTTAAAAGCGTGGCGTTTGCGCGCTGCTTCACCGTCCGGTGGCTGGTATTAAAGCCAAGTTAATAAAGCTATTTGCATTTTATATTAACAAGCGCTCACCATCCGCCTCCTTGCCGTGCATGCACTTTGTGTGCATAGTAAAATAGTTCGCATGCAGCAACTACTCCGATGACTGCGCATTTTTTGTAGTCCCGTGACTGGGCGAATGAGTTGGCGAGTGCAAATTGGTTTTAATTCATTTATAATTCCTTAATAACCGGACCGATATGCTTTATGCGCATTTGAACAGCAAATAACAGTACATATACACATACATATGCCCGTGCATTAAGTGAAGTACTCGCGCATGTTTGCTTAATATAATAAAGAATTTCCTTAAAATAGTTGTTGCTTTTACTGCATGTAAATTATGCGCACAATTAATTGAAAGTCATAATTGAAAATCGGCAATTGAAAAACCTCGAGTCGTATTTTATTCAAAAGGACAGTCAGTAAATTTATTAATCAGGTGGTTTGTTGCAACATTTCACAATTTACGAAGGGCTGATGTAGGTGGAAATGCTGCGAGTTATTGAAAATAGTAAGTGAGCGGATCTATTCCCGTGGGATATGGCACTTTCGAACGAGAAATTCCTCGCCGAATACAACGTGGATGGCAAAGCTGGAGAGCAGCCCTCCACAAAAATCAAATGAAAAAGCGTGATCAGGTCGGCAGTGACTTATGCATCCGGGTGCTGGGCTGTACCACGTAAAATAGAGCTGAAACTGCACGCGGCAGAAATGCAAATGCTGAGGTGGACCAGGGGCGTAACACTGCTGGACAAGAGAAAGCGTCAGTGAAGAGACGATTCAAGACCGAATCTTCCTAATGAACTAGAAACTTCGCACAAGGAGAGCTGACCCAAAATAGAATAAGGCTAGGTTAAAGAAGAAGAAGAGTATTCGCTCTTATTAAGTGGCTTAAAAACTACTGGTCATATTATAGTGAAAAAAAAATTCGTGTTGTTCTTCAAAAATCTGATGTAGATAATAAAATATAGCAACATTTTTGTGTAAATATTCTTTATTCTACAATAAAAACAATATAATAAAAATTTCCAAAGTTTGTTCACCATTTTAAAGCATTTCAATGTTTTTACCAGAGTTTTTAGAATTTAGGGAATTTTTCTGGCTAAAAAGTTTTATATAGGTATATATAATTGGCGCGTACACCCTTTTTGGGTGTTTGGCCGAGCTTCTCCTCCTATTTGTGGTATGCGTCTTCATGTTGTTCCACAATTGCAGGGACCTAAAGTTTCAAGCCGACTCCGAGCGGCAAATATTTTTGTTTTTTATGAGGAGCTTTTTCATGGCAGAAATACACTCGGAGGTTTGCCATTGCCTGCCGAGTGGCGACCGCTATTAGAAAAATTTTTTTATTAATTTTGGTGTTTCATTGAGATTCGAACCTACATATGTTCTCTCTGTGTATTCCGAATGGTAGTCACGCACCAACCCATTCGGCTACGGCGGCCGTCGTAGTAGTAGTTGAAGTAGAATACTTTAGCAAAAAACCGCTTCAGTAATTGAAAACAAAAATGCTTCTAAATGATTAAAACGCTGAATGAGAAACTGCAACATCATCGGCTGTGGTTTAATTGCAAGATGAGTTTCAATTAGAGAAATGCCACAGAATTAATCAAATCCTTGCGGCCGCAAACAGTTTTATAGCTCACTGAATTTCAGTAAACAAAATGCAAGTGTTAGGTGGCTAGAAAATACACTTATTTTTTGACGATTTTTTATCGTTGTTGATTTACCACACCTTTTCTTCCATACAAAGCGCATGTTCGAACTTTTTTATTTGAATTAAAAATTATCTAATATTAATGTTATTTTACTTACCACTACAAACCTGAAATTGAAATCTGAAAAAAGGCAAGCCAGGAAGCATCGATAGAATGGAAACTCCTAGAGCGCTCAGACGAAAATTTCCATTGTATTCAAAGCTCTGGAAAGTAAAAGGGTACATAGTCAAGGAGGTGAGAGGAGAAGCCACTGCGAGAAAGAGATAGGTTAGAATAGAGACAGACACAGAGATAGCTACTCCTGTGAGAATTTTCCAGATTCTGCGGCAAATCTGAAAATATACTCCAGTTTGAGAGAACGAATTTTACTCGTTCTCATGACATCGGAACCCAAGATGCGTAGCCTTGCTCTAGTAAAGGCAGGACACTCGCAGAGAAAAAGCTCAGTGCTATACGCCTCCTCGAAGGGAAATAGGCAAATCGGGTAATCAATCATTCCAATAGTGGTCATATGTTGACCCGATGGTTTGTGTTCTGTAATAAAATCAACCATCGGTACGTCTGCTGTACCAAGTTTTAGAAGAGAGCTCGACAGTTTTCTATTCGGGCTTGCCATAAAACACTTTGCAGTTCTGCAGCGATCTAGACTGAACCAGCAAACTTTATGTAAATTGCATACATAATTGCTCATCCAACTCATGACTCCTGTAGAATTCATTCCGATTATTGTACTTGAAACTTACGTTTTGTTATATCTTTATCTAATGGCCTATATAACTGGGTACCTAGAAAATTTATCCAAAAAATTTTTAGAAAAATATTTTCTCATTTTTCAAAATTTTTCGAATAATTTCAATTTTCTGCATATAACAAATATATGGCATTGGGGTTTTGTTATAAAAAAATAGCGTAAATTAAAAAATGCGACCAAATTCTTCAATGTGGGACGCTTTTATAATTTTGCAGCGAAGTGCGTTTTCCGAATTTGACTTTTAGAAAAATTAGAGCCTTGACTCGAGGAAAGCTAAAATGCATACTCTGCTCAATACGATGTGGAATGGCATTCCTATCAGACTATCTCTTAAAAAAATTATTTAAGGTATATTAATGTCGGTACTGCGTTAGCATTCTTTAGTCACAAATAAAGTTTTTCAGCGGTGAAATCTATAGGGTTATTTAACAGGTGCGCTTCAACTTTTTTCCGATAGGGAGGGCGAACGACGCAATATTTTTTATTTTTCGGTTGTCATTTGTACACTTCATTAGTATACATTTCATCATGGAACGCTACATACTTGAGCAACGATTGCAAATCGTGCAAATTTTTTATAAAAATAATCGTTCTGTTGCTGCTACTTTAAGAGCATTACGGCCATTTTACCGTCCATTTAACAAGCCGTCCCGTTTATGGGTTCTGTGAAGTCATTGGTCTACAGTAACAAGCCGGCGACGATTTGTGAGCTCAGAGCCAATATTGAACGCGAAATTGCTGGAATTTCGGCCGATTTATGCAAGAGAGTGGTCGAAAATTGGGTTCAACGATTGGACTTCGTAAAACGTGCACGCGGTGGTCATGCAAAAGAAATCGAATTTCATACTTAAATGTATATGTTCAAACTCGATAATAAAAAAAAATTAGTTAAAAAAGTCAAACCGTTTGTGTTTTATTCAAAAAAGTTCAAAAGTTGAAGTGCCCTTACTGAAAAACCCTATATTATCATATTATAAACCATGGCATGAGTAAGCATCATATTACATGTTGTCACAGCATTACCCATAATCAAATGTACATAAATCACACCTTGTGATTTGTTGATCACCACAAAAGAGAAATTTCATGCTTTCACTTGCGTTGGAAATTCCTGTTGTTATCGAACCTTCAAATTGCGATTCCCCATTACAAATCACACAACATCAATTATAAAATTAAAAGCTGCCAAATTGTGCTTAAAGCTTAAAGTTTTAATAACCTGCTATTATGCATAATTTATCAGCACTATGGGTATGTGCATACACATATACAACACATACAAATCACCCGTTGTACGTGGGCTAAGTGGAGAGTAGCCAATTTTGTACTCCAACAGTTCAACTGTCGCTCGGGCATCACTTCAAGATGGGTTGGCACACCATCAGCTTGTGACCACAATTCGTTAGGGGAGTGACTGTCAAACAAACTGGCCACACCTGCTTTCAGTTTTCACCCAAAGCATAAGTTCTCATTTGGGATCAAATCGAAAATGGTAAATCGTATAGCAAATAGCATTCCAATTAAAATTGTAATTAAATCTAAATGCGCTTTGACAAATCCTTTGCGAGTATTGCGTAATTATTTTAATTGTTTGTTGTCAAAAGGTGATTTCTGTGGGCTAAATTGAAGTTGGCTGGAAGAGGTCAGATGAAGCAAATGTTTTGAATGTAGATGTGCATACTCGTATGTATATCCGCGTGTATGTGTGTAATGACAGTTGACTTTTAACAGGTGATACGCTGCGTATGAGAGACATGGGTTTTAGATGAATATGTGTATACGTACTCACATTCACATGCACATGCACATACACATATTAAATCATGCATCAGTAATCAGCTACAAATTAAGCTTTCACGAACAGTTACTTGGATTATCGCATCTGTTTATGGGTGCTTGTTTAGCTTTTTTAGCTTGGTTTTTTTTTTTTTTGGTCCCCATGGACGCACGTGCGCGCAACTGAATTTACCTTAAATGTTTAGTTATATATGTATATTTTTTCCTTTTGAAGATTGAAGTAGAATATAAATATATATATAATTGGCGCGGACACCCCTTTTGGGTGTTTGGCCGAGCTGCTCCTCCTATTTGTTCCACAAATGGAGGGGCCTACAGTTTCAAGCCGACTCCGAACGGCAGATATTTTTATGAGGAGCTTTTTCATAGCAGAAATACACTCGGAGGTTTGCCATTGCCTGCCGAGGAGCAACCGCTATTAGAAAAATTTTTTTATTAATTTTGGTGTTTCATTGAGATTCGAACCTATGTTCTCTCTGTGTATTCCGAATGGTAGTCACGCACCAACCCATTCGACTACGGCGGCCGTCGTAGTAGTAGTTGAAGTAGAATACTTTAGCAAAAAACCGCTTCAGTAATTGAAAACAAAAATGCTTCTAAATGATTAAAACGCTGAATGAGAAACCGCAACATCATCGGCAAGATGAGTTTCAATTAGAGAAAATGCCACAGAATTAATCAAATCCTTGCGTTTTATGTTCTGAAATTTTGACACAGCATTAAGGATTTAGAGAAAGAAAAAATATGGTTTAGAAGAAAATAAAAGAATAAAATTCGATATTAAAAAAATCCACAAAACTCGTTTGAAGTGTCTTTTCGTTAGAGTTTTTCTAATTAGACAGCTGTGTAAAAACCAAAAATTTTCATTGATTTTTCTAAGATTTGCTTGACATTTGGCACAGTTTTAAGGAAGTGTTCTTCTTTAAAAGAAAGTAAAAATACAAAAATTGACGTTTCAAACATAAATTCATATTATTGGTATGAAATTTCCTTTGTTTCAAGTTTCGTTCATATTTTTACCTTTCAGTGGGTCAGTGACCAACTCCACAGAAAATGGTTGCATTAGAAACTCTGTGATAAACTTTCCATTATAAAATCAATCATAAAATTAAATTACAATATTAAAAATCAGCCTCAAAAATAAATACATAATACAAACTTTGAACTGCAGAAGCTAGAAATATCCGAAAATTCCGGATTTCCTATATACGCGATTATAAGGCAAATAAATTTATTCACTTTAACTGTCATTTCGTGTTCGCTAAATGAGGGCACAAAATACTCTAAATAGGCATTAATTAGCCGCAATCAATTACATGAAGAAAGTGCCAGGTGAAACAAAACCAAAAGAGAAACTAAAAAAATTCACCATGAAATAAAAGTAGCAGAAGTAAAAGCAAAACAAATGTAACTCATAACCTGCATCGTGAAAGGGAAAATTAAAGGATACACCAAACATTTAACCTGAGTTAAAACAATCAATGCAAATAAACAGGCAGCATACGCCAAACACAACAACAAATCTGATAAATTAGTTGTGTTTCGTGAGAGAGGCGGGGAAAGACTAGAGGGCAGCAAGTGATGTGAAGGTGCATAGGAAGAGCTAGTAGAGAGAAAGAGGAACGCATATAAAGCAACTACAAGATTTGATTGTGGTTTCAGATATGCCGAATAACTTTGAGGCTGCAGATAACTAAATGAGAATAACGTCCCTCCTCTCAGCCAGGCTAATTGGGCTGTGCAGATGGAAGGGTAGTTTAGGTATCGAGAATTTGAGGTAGAAGATATATTTTCGTATAAGTATAATAAAAGGCCAAAAGTAGACCGCGATCTGCGTGAAGAAATGTAGAAGGTAAGGTAGACGTGATTTGAAATCTGTAGTAAGCCTTTGGTATAGGAACTGTTAAGGCGGAAGCACAGGTGTTTAATTAATTAAATTCATTAATATTACGGTGTAGCAGCATAAGTAGTTTCGGATTATGAATTCAAGGTGTGGAGGCTTTTTGCTTATTCATGTGTGTTGGAATACACGCACACACATGCGACGAGGTGAAGAAAATGGAACTGTTTTATATCGGCAGCAATTTTATAAAAAATATTTTCTAACAATGTTAATGTGCTGTGATACCCTTAAGATGAGCTGAAAAAATCCAAAGAAAACAAAAACTTAGCTGACTGACTGGTAATAGCCAAAAACCAACCACAAAAGTTTCAAATTTTGTATAAAATTTGTATCAAAATTTCAAACTTTTTACTCGGAATTTTAATAAAAAATTAGAGTATGAGGTTATTAAATTTTGCAAGTCTTAAGGTGTTATATACAGTTAAAATTTTCATAAAATCGTTATTTTCTAGTTTATTTTCTTAATGTATTCCCGTGAATATTTTCGGAGTTGCCCGCAAGTTTGAAAGTGCTTGAAAGTACAACGCCGGAGCGGCAGCGCTTACCTGAAACGCTATTTGCTTTTTTTGAGAAACCGCCATTTTGTCAAAAAATGTATCTTACTTATTCCTTCGATTAATTACTAGATTTAACATTACTTTAACGAAATCTGTTTGGTTTTTACAATAATTTCGGAGGATCTACAGGGTGGGCCATGTAAAATTTGCTTTTTGAATCGGCTATAAAAAAAACGAATCAATATTTTTTCCAACTTTTTTATTTTGAAGATTGAACATTGTCATTTATGAATGAAAAATAATATCGTTCAAATGACTGCCACGACTGGCTTTACAGTAGGCCATTCGATCAACCCTATTTTTAAGCATATTTTCGATTGTTTGGGCTCCAATTTTTTATGAATTGCAACTTCGATTTCGTGTTTTAAAGCATCAATCGTCTCTGGATGGTTCGCATAGCATTTGTCCCTAACGGCTCCCCACAAAAAATAGTCCAACGGGCTTAAATCACAGCTCCGAGGCGGCCAATTGATATCGGAATTCAAAAACGGTAGCCAAAAGTTCGAGTGTAACTTTGGCAGTGTGACAAGTAGCACCGTCCTGTTGAAACCAAATGTCGTCCATGTCATCCTCTTCAATTTTTTGAAACAAAAACTCGTTGAGCATGTCACGGTAACGCTCGCCATTTACTGTAACCGCGGAAGAAGAAGAGGACTCACCACTTTGGAAATAGGTTTTCAATATTTCCCAATTTTGTTCAAGCGTATAGCGTCCCATTTCGTAAATGTCAAACCTTTAAGTAAATTATGAACACATTTGACATGTCATTTGTGTTACCATTCTCAAAAAAATAGGTGGTTCAAAAAGCAAAAGCTATATGGCCCACCCTGTTCAGAGATATAGTGGTCACCGGAAAACGTTTTTTTTTATGAGAGTAACTCCCGGCGGCCGCCGTAGCCGAATGGGTTGGTGCGTGATTACCATTCAGAATTCACAGAGAGGTCGTTGGTTCGAATCTCGGTGAAAGCAAAATTAATAAAAAAAAACATTTTTCTAATAGCGGCCGCCCCTCGGCAGGCAATGGCAAGCCTCCGAGTGTATTTCTGCCATGAAAAAGCTCCTCATAAAAATATCTGCCGTTCGGAGTCGGCTTGAAACTGTTGGTCCCTCCATTTGTGGAACAACATCAAGACGCACACCACAAATAGGAGGAGGAGCTTGGCCAAACACCTAACAGAAGTGTACGCGCCAATTATTTATTTTTTTATTTTAACTCCCGGAGATCAGCTGTAGGTCCTTTTCAAAATAAATATTTTTACTAATACTAAGTCTTAAAATACAGTTAAAAGATAACATAATGTGTGTACAAATTAGAAAATTTAGAGCCGTAGATTTAAAAGCTTTCTCCGAGAAAATTCTGGACAATTCGCTTATTTTCGGCCTTCTAACCCCTTTAACCCTTCATTAGGCACGTGGTCTACAATCGTAGACCACTTCTTTTCAAAGTCGTGCAACTCATTCAATTTGTCTCTTAAATTACCTAAGCTTTTTAATAGCTGTTTATAATTAATCTCTTTATCCAATTAGTGCATTCAGTACGGGTTTGACGTGCTGTTGTAAATTTTATCAAGGTCTGAACAGTGCTGGTCTACATATGTAGACCACGTGACTAACGACGTTACTTTTTCTTGCGGCAATATTACTTGATATATTAAATATTTGAATTAAGTTCAGGTAAGTTTTGCTTATATTTTTTTACAAAAGTATGCTTATTTAATTAGTTTCAGATAATACTATGTCTGATTCCAAAAAAAAACGATTGGAGAGCAGCAAAAATCCTGAAGTATGTGAAAGATGGCTCTCCGATTTATCAAGTAGTCAAGAAAGTGCTATGGATGAAGAAAACGAGACGGAGGTTGACGAAGATACGGATATCAATGTGAATGCTGCTGAAGAGAGTGACCACGCGACTGAATCGGAACTAGAAGGATCAAGCGATGATGAAATTCTTTTAGACGATTCTGGTGCATCTCATCCCCAAAATTTCTATTAAGGAAAAGACAATGTCACTAAGTGGAAGAAAACCAGACCCAATTTGCAAGTTCGTATTCGTTCGCACAATATAATCAAACTTTTGCCGGGTACAAAAGGTAATGCGCGCAATGTTGAAACAGAAATTGAGTGCATGATTCGGTTATAAGAGTAATAACCGTTTCCACAATTTTGTAAATTAAAAAAGTACGGGTTAACTTTCAAGAAGATAGAATGAATCAAGATGCAAGAGAAACCGATGACACCGAAATTCACGCTTTCATTGGCATTTTGTTTTTGATTGGCGCTCTTAGAAGCTCGAAAAAAAATCTTCATAAAATTTGGGACAATTCCCAAGGAAACGGGGTTGAATCGTGCTACCTAGCGATGAGCGAGAAACGGTTTCGATTTCTGATAAGATGCCTGCGATTTGATGACATCAATACAAGACAGCAGTGAAGAACAATTGATAAATTGGCGCCTATAAGAGAACTTTTTGAAGTATTCCTGGTCAACTTTCAAAGGAATTGTATTGGTAGTGAGTTTCTTACTGTGGATGAACAACTATTAGCATTTAGAGGACGTTGCCGTTTAGGCAATACATTCCTAGTAAGCCGGCCAAGTTTGGCATTAAAACTTTCGCGATGGTGGATGCAAAAACGTCTTACACTTTTAATTTGGAAACCTATGTGGGAACTCAGCCGGACGGACCATACAAACTTAGCAATAGTGCGGAAGAGATAACTCTTCGATTGGTAGAGCCAGTCGCAGGAATAAATCGCAATATTACTGGTGACAATTGGTTCAGCAGCTTATCGTTGGTTAATAATTTGCTAAAGAAAAAGCTTACATATTTGGGAACTGCGAGAAAAAAAAAAACGCGAAGTTCCCAAAGAATTCCTTTCCAGGAAGAATCGTAAAGAAAAGTCAAGTATTTTTGGTATCCAAGAAAATTGTACACTAGTGTCGTACTGCCCGAAAAAAAAACCGGTCATTGATCCTGATATCATCTATGCACCATGATAACGCAATAGATGAGGAAACAAATGATGAAAAAAAAATCAATTATGATAACCGATTATAGTCACACAAAAATTCTTGTAGATCTTGTGGACCAATTATGTCAATGGCCAATGGTAATATTTTACAATTTACTAAATATCTCTGGTATAAACGCTCTTTGTGTATATAAATCAAATAATCCACAGAAACCACCACAGAAACCACAACCACAACATATAAGTTTTGTACTGAACTTTTATTTTTATTTAAAGAAGTGAATTTTGCATATTTTTATTTTAAGTTTTACGAATAATAAAAACTCTTTTGTAAATCGTCCATTAGTTATAAGAAAAAACTTTTATGAATTGCAATAAATGTTAAAAACACACACATTCATGTTTTTATTGAATTTACAGAAGATACACAAATATTTTAGTGAAAATATTAGTTTATATTCTTCACATTAAATCACAGAATATACTTATGAAGTATTATTAAGAAACACAAATGAATAATACTTTTAGTCATAATGTTAAAATGGTCTACGATTGTAGACCACGTGCCTAACCACGCTACAAAAATCCACGTGCCTAACGAAGGGTTAAGTATTTCAAAAACCACACTGATTTTAAAGAATTTTTTCTGGCCATGTTCTTGAGTCTTTTCTCCATTTAGCGCCCACATCCCATTTTTTCCTTATATGGAAGAAAATACCCAACACAGTCAGCAGGAAAAATTGTCAAAAATCAACGCAATTTTTGAACCAAATTTGAGTTTTCACACTAATTGAAATTTTAAAAGGACCCTGAAGCGCTAAATTTCCAAAACAATATTTTAAATATTTTAAGTAAATTTGTGATATTAACATGGATATGAGGTGAAAGAGAATATATTTAGCTATTAAATTTTTTTTTTACTTTTTGTCCGGTCAAATGTGGTATAATAATGTGCTTGGAAAAATATTAGTTTAGTAGATGGATGTAGTGGTCGATGCCTCGTAAAGTATCGATCAAAAACATTTAAAATTTATGCTCATTGTCAAAGTGGCATTTCACACTAAAAAATCGTTTACTGTTTTTTTTGTTCCTTTCAGTGCTGAGTTAAAGGGTGTCAAAAATGGAAGTCAGCAAAGAGAAAATTCAATACACTTTACAGTTTTTCTTTGACGAAAGTGCAAGAAAGGCCGCTGAAATGGCGAATGGTGTTTATGGTGATAATTACGTGCAATTTTGGTTTCGTTTTCGGTTATTCGGTGCAGGTATTTTTGATGTTAAAGAAAATGTCGATAAAATCATAGAAATAATCAAAGTTGACCGGGATGTTAGTTGAAGATAAAGATCGACAACTTTTAAGCCATTTTCGCAAAAGAAAAAAGAAAAATAATGAATTTCCTTTTCCCCAAACTAATATTAATTACACTGTGTGACAAAAAAAAAAAAATTAAATATACTTTTATGGAGACCTAGCACAACTTATGGCTATAGAAAAACTAAACAAAATGGTATAGGAGAAATTTCCAATACACCCCCAAAATCTCATTTTATGGCCATAAAACCGTTTTTCAGTAGGTTGGTGTGAAGAATCACTCCTAACTTCTGCAATTTCCATCCGATTTCGAATTTGTTTTTTTAGTTCGAAAGAACAAAAACAAGCCGTTTTGACAGTGTGTTGACAATTTTTCTGAAATGACAACTGACGACACTGTAGACGGAAGTATTTGAAATTTTTTTATTTTTTCTCTATTTTTTCGACTTTGACATAATTTTTACGATATTATCCGATATTGAGGATTTTTTTTAGTACCCAATTTGGTAGGTAGGCATCGAAGCATGAAAATGATAACAAGTGTCACTATAAACACATAATATTGTATTTATTGGAGTATTGTGCAGTGCAGCACTGTACGGTGCGGTACGGTGCAGTACACAACGGAACTGGTTCCAAACTTAAAAATGCATTGGAAACGGCCCTTTGGAGTTTAGTATGGTACGGTACATTTGTCATTCTCTTCATCAGTTTTGAATACTTCTCTGTAAGAAATTCGATCATCATCATTCATCTGAAGTCGTCATCAACTAAATTCCATTGTTTAAATCGAGAAGCGAGCGTTTCAGATTGTCTTCCCGATAGAAGTAAATCAAGAGTCCTGAAAATCTGAATTTCATAGAATGTGTCGTTCTGAAGACTTAGAACCAGACGGAAAGTACTCTTCATCATCAGGTTTATTGTTATCAGTTTGATCATCATCAGCAATGAGTTGAACTTCCTTCAGTTCATGACCTGCAGTTGAGTCAATCATATCGTCCAAGACTACGGGGTTCTTAACAGTTGCAACATCAGCATACTTTATGTGCATTCGAGTTTTATAATGATGACCGTTTACGTCCGTTTTATAAAAATAATAATCATCTGGTTTAAGATAAGGCTGATGATGCCACATCATCCGAGAATATTGAGAAATTCGACTTTTCTGGCAACGTTTTGATTTATGTCTCTTGAATTTCAATGAAACAAACACTAAAACTTTGACGTTTTAATAAGGTTAAATTATAATAACAAACTTCTTTTGTTAATCAATGTACAGTGTGAACTTTGGTATACTTGGGAGCTTTTCCATATTTCTATTGAAAAAAAAATGTGCTATAATATGTCAGATAATTTCGTCAGTTCTAACCAGTTCTGTTGTATGCAGTACAGTGTACTCTTATGTATACATATATACTCCAATAAATATTACGTATCTATAATAACGCATCAAAACACGTCCTTATTCCAATTTAGCGTAAGTTATACCTACATACCAAATTAGAAAAAAAAAAATAAAATCTTAAAACTCACACAACTCTTTTAATTTTAATTCAATTACAGTCAAATATAGCTCATTCGACGCAAAATTAAATTTACTATAACAGTAGTGTACTAAAAAAAATCCTCAGTATCGGAATATCGTAAAAATTATGTCAAAGTTGAAAAAATAGAGAAAAAATAAAAAAATTCCAAATACTTCCGTCTACAGTGTCGTCAGTTGTCATTTCAGAAAAATTGTCAACACACTGTCAAAAAGGCTTGTTTTTGTTCTTTCGAACTAAAAAAACAAATTCGAAATCGGATGGAAATTGGCGAAGTTAGGAGAGATTCTTCACATCAACCTACTGAAAAACGGTTTTATGGCCATAA
Source organism: Anastrepha ludens (assembly GCF_028408465.1). Classification (NCBI taxonomy): domain Eukaryota; kingdom Metazoa; phylum Arthropoda; class Insecta; order Diptera; family Tephritidae; genus Anastrepha; species Anastrepha ludens. The sequence continues at coordinate 110,274,000 of NC_071500.1, read as the reverse complement.
AATGAGATTTTGGGGGTGTATTGGAAATTTCTCCTATACCATTTCTCTTAGTTTTACTATACCTACAAGTTGTGCTAGGTCTCCATAAAAGTATAATTTCACTGTCGCACAGTGTTATTAATCTTTCCCCCACATAAATTTTCCATCCTGCCACTAGTTGCTAACGCGACTTTTTTTACCAAGCTGTTCGGTCTTAAATTTATTTGTAATATTCGAAAAGTATCTGCTCATATTCTAAATATAAAGTTGAATAGGCTGGCATTTCTTCACTCATTACCAATTTAATTGCATTCCACTAATTTCGAACGCGTTGTAACATAAATTCAGTGTGCATATGTATGCATGTGAGTATAATTAATAGGACTATGAATAAGTTCGTGCGGTTTTTTTTCGAAATTTGAAACTTTATTGACGTAAAATGGATACAAATTTAATATTCAAAATATTGTCCATCGCTTACTACTACTTTTTCCCATCTTTCTGGCAATTCACGGATTCCCTTTGTGAAAAATTCGGTCGGTTTTGCCGCAATCCACGAATCGATCCATTTTTTGACTTCATCGTAATTACGGAAGTGCTGGTCAGCCAGGCCATGTTGCATCGATCGGAAGAGATAGTAATCGGATGGCGCAAGGTCTGGACTATACGGCGGGTGGGGTAGGACATCCCATTTGAGCGTTTCTAAGTATGTTTTGACCACTTGTGCAACATGTGGCCGAGCATTGTCATGTTGCAAAATAACTTTGTCGTGTCTATCGGCGTATTGCGGCCGTTTTTCTCGCAGTGCTCGGCTCAAACGCATCAATTGTCGTCGGTAGACATCCCCCGTAATCGTTTCATTCGGTTTCAGTAGCTCATAATACACAACACCCAGCTGGTCCCACCAGATACACAGCATAACCTTCAGGCCATGAATATTCTGCGCCGACGTCGATGTTGAAGCATGGCCAGGGTATCCATACGTTGCCCGACGTTTTGGATTGTCGTAATGGACCCACTTTTCATCGCCAGTCACAATTCGATGCAAAAAACCCTTTCTTTTGTGCCGTTGAAGCAGTTGTTCGCATGCCATAAAACGGCGTTCAACGTCTCTTGGCTTCAATTCATACGGCACCCAATGGCCTACCTTTCGGATCATTCCCATGGCTTTTAAACGTTTGGAAATGGTTGATTGATCAACTCCCAAAGTTTTTGCAACCTCTTCTTGCGTTTGAGCCGGATCTTGATCGAGCAATTCCTCCAATTCGGTATCCATGAACTTTGGCGGCGCACCCTCGCGTTCTTCGTCTTCCAAGCCAAAATCACCACTTTTAAAGCGTGCAAACCACTTCTGGCACGTTCGCTCAGATAGAGCATGCTCACCATAAACTTCCACCAAGATACGATGACTTTCGGCTGCTTTTTTCTTCATATTAAAATAATGAAGAAGAATTCCCCGCAAAAACACATTATTTGGCATGAAATTCGACATTTTCAAGTGTGGTAAAAATATTGTTGTTTACGCTTCAAATAAAAAACTTATACTGACGTTTGTGCCTTACGACAGTAGCTTACATAGCATCTGCATCCTACATAGGAGAGTGTAGAAGTTATTATCTAGGGAATGACTGCCTAATTTTCTCTGATTGCTTCTAATTAGTTTACTAAAGGAGAGGCTATGCGTCCGATCAAGCAAAATACTATGAAAATAAGTTCTGTGATGCTTTCTATTAAAATTTTTTATTATGTTTTATATTTTATAGGCTATAAAACTGCGTACGTTAATGTATATCTTAAATTCCGATTTAAAGGTCAAAGTTTCATATATTTTTATTTATGGCCGCCGTAGCCGAATGGGTTGGTGCGTGACTACCATTCTTCATTGACATAGAGAACGTAGGTTCAAATCTCGGTGAAACACCAAAATTAGAGAAAAACATTTTTCTAATAGCGGTCGCGCCTCGGCAGGCAATGGCAAACCTCCGAGTGTATTTCTGCCATGAAAAAGCTCCTCATAAAAATATCAGCCGTTCGGAGTCGGCTTGAAACTGTAGGTCTCTCCATTTATGGAACAACATCAAGACGCACACCACAAATAGGAGGAGGAGCTCGGCCAAACAGCCAAAAAGAGTGTACGCGCCAATTATATACTATATATATATATACCTTCTGCTCAAATATGAACGATACTGATTTAATAAAACACAAACGGTTAATTATTGTTCAATTTTTATTTTATCTCCTTCAAAGTAATCACCATTGGAGGCGATACACATATGCCAACGTTTTCTCCAATCATCATAGCATTTCCGGAAGGCCGATTTCAGTATGGATTTCAGTTCCTTCTTCGAATTCTCTTTTATGACTTCAATTGTCTCAAAACGTTTTCCACGGAGCTTGGGAAACAGGAAAAAGTCACATGGGGCCATATCAGGCGAATACGGTGGTTGCGGAACGATATTAGCATAATTTTTGTTCAAATAATCGCGAACAAAACGTGATGTGTGAGCTGGTGCATTATCGTGATGCAAGAACCATGACTTGTTGTCCCACAATTCCTTCCTTTTAAGACGAATGTTCTCACGCTTTAAAACGTCTAAATAATATTCAGCGTTAACCGATCGGCCTTGCGGAAGGAACTCCGAGTGCACCACACCTTCGTAATCGAAAAAAACAGTCAGCATGATCTTAATTTTTGAGCGACTTTGGCGTGGTTTTTTGGGTTGATGTACGGCCCTCTTTGAACGATTTGTACCACTGGAAAACACGTGCACGCGATAGAGCAGAGTCCCCATAGGTTGTCTGAAACATTTTTAAGGCGTCTGAAACCGAAACTTTGTTGGAATAACAAAATTTCAAACAAATTCTTTGTTCAACTTGAATTTCCATCGTTAAATTCGAAGAACACACTCGAGCTTGACTTGTTTACAGTAGCACAGAAAACAAACTATGTGACATATCACGCTGAAATTTGCCATGTAAGCTTATAGCAGTCCTACCAAAAAACAAAAAATTTATTTTTGCCATATGTCATCCGCGGACCGTTTTATTGATAACGTTCATATTTGAGCAGAAGCCTTTGTTGTACAATAGAATGAACTATATTTTTGAGAAAAATTAATGGGAACTAAAAAAAAAATAACGAAAAAGTATTAAAAACTAGTCAAAGTATTGTGTAGGTATATATTTTTCGCAGATCGCATGTATCCATTTCTTCCTTTCTCCCTAGAGAATGTTTAGATAACAAGCAATTAACCCCACTACTTTCTCCTCGGCACTCTATTAATTTGATCTCTTTCTACACCATATTTTCGCCACAAGCATTTTTGTGTATTACATCAACGTTCAGTAAAAATTGAAAACCCGTAAGAAGCTGCATTTATATCTGTTACCATTTAGAGGTATCCTAAATTGATCTCCAATTACTGAGAGAGCAAATCTATTACTGACATACCACTATTTATTGAATCAATGCCAACAAAAACTGACTCAACTCTCCCAATGTCAATTACCAAGTGCCGTCACATGCAACAAATGACCAACACAACTGCATAGGCGTGCTGGCATAATTAAGCACCCGGAGCGAGTTGTTACTTTACGAGTGTGAAAATGAGTGAATAAATATGAGTGCCTACTCAAAGTACATTAACCAAAAGTGGAATGGCGAGTTGCACAATTAAATGATACTAAAATGCAAACCAATCACAACAGCAACAAAATTCACCAAAGGAGGTGTTAATGACAATGAAAATGTGGAGTGTTTGTCAATAATTTTTGCATTTAATGACACAACCGTAATTGGCTTCAAACGCCCGCTAACCCTCGTCATTGCTTTCTCTCTCTCCGCCTCTCATTGGTTTGCAGTTAATTCGGTTGGTTGTTACTGTAATTAATTGCTCTGTTACAAATTGATGGCAGTGAAAATAATTTCAATATTTCAGTTTAGTTTGCTTCGCTGCTACAAAATTTTGCATAAAAGCTTGATAAAGTAGGCGTTGATGGTTTGTGTGGGCAACATTTGGAAGAGAATGTAGGTGAGGCTCAAATTAGGCAGTTTACGGCAATTCGAGTGTCCTTCGCTAGTTTTTAGTTCTACGAGTATTTGAATTGATAAGCGAAGAAAGTATCCAACTCATAAAATTCTACATATCTCAAGCTTTTTTAAACGATTTTTGAAAATTAAAAAAAAGGAATTTTGTGCAAAAAGTAAAATATTTTCAAGTTTTTAAAAAAGTTTTTAGTGTAAACAAAAATTAATTCAAAAGCTTTCAAATTATTAAAATTTTGTTAGATTTAAATAATTTCGTGATTTTTTCACAAATTATTTGAAACTTAAAAAACTGGGTTTTGTAAAAGGTTAAAAAATCTCAAGCTGTTTCAAAAGATTTTTAAAACTTTAAAAAATGTTTTTTGTGAAGGTTGTGGAAGTCAAAAATCTCCAAGTTCTAAAAAAAGTTTTTAAAACTAAAAAACTCTGAAATTCTTAAAATTTTGATGGTTTAAAAAATGTCCAGTTTTTTTAAAAGATTTTTTAAACTTTAAAATAAAGGATTCGTTAAATTTTTGAGGGTAATCAATTTTCAAGTTATTAAAATTTTGTGTTATTTCAAAATGTTTTTGAAACATAAATAAGTCAAATTCAAAACCTTTAAAATTTTTAAAATATTGTTGAATTTTACTAATCTGCTGTTTTCTTGTTAAGATTTTTGAAGCTTGAAAAAAGATGGGTTTTGTAATTCAAAAACTATGAAATTCTTAACATTTCGCTGAATTAAAGAAATTTCGAGCATTATTCGCAAAATTTTTTAAGCTTGAAAAAAAGTGAAAGTGAAAAACATGAATACTCTAAAAATAACACTGTAAGTAAGGGGTGGTTAAGTTTCAAGGGCCGGTGTTGATTTTGAATCAAATACAATTTTCTTTAGAAAATTATTGACATTTCTCTTTATTGTGATAATACTGATATGACTCAATTACGTATGGAATAAAATATTGGCCAAATGGCCGTCGCAGCCATGGCGGCACACCTCCAAAGACCACCAAATGGAAATAGCCGGTGTTGATTTTGAATAGAGTATAACTTTTTTAGGAAATTATTACAATTTCTCTTTATTATGTTAATATTGGTATGCCTCAATTACGCATAGAACAAAATATCGGCCACGACCTCGGCGACACACCTCCATCCGATGGGCCAAATTTTCGATGACGCTGAGGCATAATTGAGGTTCTATGACGTTAATGTGCCGAATTATCTCATTCTTTAGCTTTCGAACTGTTGCTGGCTTATCGACGTACACCTTTTCTTTCAAATAACCCCAAAGAAAGAAGTCCAACGGTGTCGTTGACGTTTTGGTGTGGTTCATATTCAACAGCGGCCCTTGAAATTTAACCACCCTTTATAAAAATGAAATATAAATATATATGGGGCATTCTTCGCCAACCGGACACCCCCATCTGCCCAGAACAGTTTTTATAAAAAAAAATTTTCCCTATGCCGAAATAAAAGCTTATGTCATGTACTTTAATTTGTCATGTGGCACTTTTTAAATATTCAAGATGGACGACGAATATTGACAAATATGTTGGAAGCTTAACAAAAGATTCGAGTCTGCAGCACCAGTACCAGAAATACTAAAAAGCCATTCCTTCCAAATCTCAAACAAAAAGGAAGTGATTATTAAAAGATTTTCCAATTCTCCAGAAGAAAAAAAAAGTTTTACTGTGAAAAAAATCCTGTATTATGAAAAAAAAATTCCAATTTCAGCAATTTCCTTCAATATTTATATTCAGCAGCGAACCCAGAAACCCCCGAGCATCATGTCAATATTCGTCGTCCATCTTGAATATTTAAAAAGTGCCACATGACAAATTAAAGTACATGACATAAGCTTTTATTTCGGCATAGGGAAAATTTTTTTTTATAAAAACTGTTCTGGGCAGATGGGGGTGTCCGGTTGGCGAAGAATGCCCCATATATAAATATAAATATAAATATAAATATAAATAAAAATAAAAATATAAATATAAATATAAATATAAATATAAATATAAATATAAATATAAATATAAATATAAATATAAATATAAATATAAATATAAATATAAATATAAATATAAATATAAATATAAATATAAATATAAATATAAATATAAATATAAATATAAATATAAATATAAATATAAATATAAATATAAATATAAATATAAATATAAATATAAATATAAATATAAATATAAATATAAATATAAATATAAATATAAATATAAATATAAATATAAATATAAATATAAATAATAGGTCTATTTATAAGTTCGTGCGGTTTTACAACAGATGGCGTAACTTGATTATTATTCCATCGATCCACATTTCCAAACATTCATTGGAGAGCTACTGTCGTAAGGCACAAACGTCAGTATAAGTTTTTTATTTGAAGCGTAAACAACAATATTTTTACCACACTTGAAAATGTCGAATTTCGTGCCAAATAATGTGTTTTTGCGGGGAATTCTTCTTCATTATTTTAATATGAAGAAAAAAGCAGCCGAAAGTCATCGTATCTTGGTGGAAGTTTATGGTGAGCATGCTCTATCTGAGCGAACGTGCCAGAAGTGGTTTGCACGCTTTAAAAGTGGTGATTTTGGCTTGGAAGACGAAGAACGCGAGGGTGCGCCGCCAAAGTTCATGGATACCGAATTGGAGGAATTGCTCGATCAAGATCCGGCTCAAACGCAAGAAGAGGTTGCAAAAACTTTGGGAGTTGATCAATCAACCATTTCCAAACGTTTAAAAGCCATGGGAATGATCCGAAAGGTAGGCCATTGGGTGCCGTATGAATTGAAGCCAAGAGACGTTGAACGCCGTTTTATGGCATGCGAACAACTGCTTCAACGGCACAAAAGAAAGGGTTTTTTGCATCGAATTGTGACTGGCGATGAAAAGTGGGTCCATTACGACAATCCAAAACGTCGGGCAACGTATGGATACCCTGGCCATGCTTCAACATCGACGTCGGCGCAGAATATTCATGGCCTGAAGGTTATGCTGTGTATCTGGTGGGACCAGCTGGGTGTTGTGTATTATGAGCTACTGAAACCGAATGAAACGATTACGGGGGATGTCTACCGACGACAATTGATGCGTTTGAGCCGAGCACTGCGAGAAAAACGGCCGCAATACGCCGATAGACACGACAAAGTTATTTTGCAACATGACAATGCTCGGCCACATGTTGCACAAGTGGTCAAAACATACTTAGAAACGCTCAAATGGGATGTCCTACCCCACCCGCCGTATAGTCCAGACCTTGCGCCATCCGATTACTATCTCTTCCGATCGATGCAACATGGCCTGGCTGACCAGCACTTCCGTAATTACGATGAAGTCAAAAAATGGATCGATTCGTGGATTGCGGCAAAACCGACCGAATTTTTCACAAAGGGAATCCGTGAATTGCCAGAAAGATGGGAAAAAGTAGTAGTAAGCGATGGACAATATTTTGAATATTAAATTTGTAACCATTTTACGTCAATAAAGTTTCAAATTTCGAAAAAAACCGCACGAACTTATTCATAGTCCTATTATATATAAAAAATTATTGTTAAATTTAAAAACATTTGACATTTTTTAGTTTTTTAAATACTAGATGGTACTAGCGGATTTGCGCGAAAAGTATCGCGGAGGTACTATACGTTGCACAACTGAAGCCAACAACCATGGAAACCTAAAACATTCCTAATTTTTAAATGTTCAGTTTCAAAACAAAATCTAGACGAGTCATTTGAAAGATCTTTTAGTTATATTTATTTAGTATTATTTATGATAACACTAAACTTAAAACATAAACTAAAAAAATGTGTAAGCTCTTCTTTCCATATTTCTTATTTTTACTTTTATTCTTGAAAATAATGAATGAAGTGAGCGAACGCAAGTGAAACCAGATCCTGCTGATTCGGTTGTCCCTTTCTCTTTAGCCTTTTGTTCTACACAAAATACAACTGAATTGAAACCTTAACAGATGTTTATTCATTTTAAGTTAAACACCGCCAAAGATAAAGTTCGGCAATTTAATTTCATTTTTTATGGATATTTTGTTGTAAAGCTAATTTTGTGCAACAAAAGACAGACATCATTATAATATAACAATTACGTGAACTCAAGAGGATTTTTATTGACCGACCAAGGCAATTCAACTGGTTCACAGTCTGCTGCATTTATTGTCCGCCATGCCGAAGATGGTCGCAGGCGGCAAGCGTACAATTCAGTTGAGCTTTTTTGGTTATGATAAAGCAGCCAAAGAGCACAAATTGCAAAATAAGACTAGACAAGCGCCTAACACAAGAATACCAAACAGTTCTTTATAAAAATATTGTAGGTGCGCTAAATGTGAATAGCCAAATAATGGTCACGGTCAGCACAAGGACGCAGGTAAGTTGTAGAAAGAAAGAAAGCGAACAACAGAGAAATATTTCAGAAAAAGAAAAAAGGAAAGGTTTGAAGCACGGAAAAGAAAAGAAAAACAAAAGTAAGGCAATTTTGGTTTGGTTTTTCATAAACTCTAAGAATGCCTAGGCACGATCAAATCGGCTTAAAATTTTCTTCAAAAAGGTTTAACTGTAAATGCTTTGCAGAGCTGCCAAACAAATTTTTGGTGCATTTTAAAGTATTAGAAATTCAAAACTTAGAAAAGGATTTGAAAAGTTCATAATAAGTAATTTTCTGAATTTGAGAATTTTCAAAATCTTTTGCTGTAATAAAAAATCTCAAGCTTTTTCACGATTTTCGAAACTTTAAAAACTGGGTTCATGAAATTTATGAAAGCCAAAAATTTAAACATTGTTAAATGTTGTGCTATCTTAAAAGATTTTCGGCACTAAAAAAATTCAATTCAAAAACTATAAAATTCTTAAAAATTTTTTGTACAAAAAAAATGCCTAGCTTTTTTCAAAAAATTTTTGAAACTTAAAAAAATGGGTTTTGTAAAATTTATAATATGCAAAAATTTTAAAATTCTTACAATTTTGTTAAATTAAAAAAAAAAAATCGAGGTTTTCTCACAAGATTTTTTAAATAAAAAAATGGGGTTTGTAAAATTTATGAAATTCAGAAATTTTCATATTCTTAAAATTGTACTAGAATAAAAAGTGTTTTCAAGTGTTTTTTTCAGCAGATTTTTAAACTTAAAAAAAAAAATTCATTCAGAAATTCTTAAAATGTTGCTTTATTGTAAAGTCTCAAACTTTTGTTTGAATATTTTTAAAACTTTAAAAATAAGTTTTGTGAGGTTTAAAAAATCCGAACACTTAAAATTTCTAAACATTTGGTGGGTTAAAATACTTTCGAACTCTTATCAGAAGAGTATTGATTCTTAAAAAAATTAAGTTCAGAAACTTTCAAATTCTTAAAATTTTTCTATATTAATCAACAAGTTAATAATCAATTTCATCGTTTTCAGAAGATGCTTCACGCTTTAAAAAGTGATTATTAAATATTTTCTAGACTAAAAAAATTTCGAACATTTTCCGGAAGATTTTTTAAACTTAAAAAGATGGGGTTTTGCAAAATTTATGACATTGAAAAACTTTAAATATCTTGAATCTTTGCTGGATTTAAGTAATTTGCAGTATTTTTCAGAAGGTTTTTGAAACTTTAAAAAATGGGATTTCTAAAATTTATAAACTTCAGAAACTTTCGAATTCTTAAAATTTGCTAGATAAAAAATTTCGATCTTACTTCTTTCGAACTTAGATATGGGTTTTGTAAAATCAACAATATAAAGTTCAGAAGCTTTGAAATTCTTTAACTTTTATTATATTAGAAAACCTCTAGTTTTTCAGAAGATTTTTAGAACATACAAAATGAGTTTTGTTAAATTTATGAACTTTAGAAACTTTGAAATTCTTAAAATTTTACTTTTAATTAGAATTTAAAAAAAAGGGTGTCATAAAATTAATAAAAGTCAGATATTTTCCCATTCTTAGAATTTTGCTGGATTAAAAATATTTCGAACATTTTTCGGAAGATTTCTGAAACTTAAAAAAGGAGATTTGAAATCTTTAAAATTTTGATGGATTAAAATCACCTCAAGTTTAGCCAAAAGATTTTTAAAATTTTATAAAAAAAGCAGTTTTAAATGTAAAAACTGCAGAATAAATAACAATTAAAAATGAATACTAAAGGATATTAATATTTAAAAGAGTTTAAATAAGTAAACCCATCTGATAATTCTACAAAAGCGGACAGAAAGCATTTTTTATTCTTTGAATTTCAAACATTTTTTGTTTTGCTGAAGCATTGAATTTGTGAGTTTTTTTCGAACTTTTATGAGATGGTATTTACGCAATTAATATTTTTCAAAGCTAATTTTATGCTAACAATTAACTTTTTCAGTTTCTAAACGCCCTATCTCTCTGCTTTAGCTTCACAGTTGCCAGCGATGTCTATCGCCTCAGCCAGGACGACTACTCTCCCTTTTTAACTTTGACTTATTTTACTAACTGCTTACTGGCTTTATTTACTTTTAGCTTATTTAATATTTTCTCTTTTTCCTTTCTTCTACTTTTCTACTACTTTTCATATAATTTTCGCTTTAGCAAAATATAACTCCATCATAATTTTTCATTGACTGTTGGCTAATTTAAAACTTTCACTACAATTAATTCATTTTACTCATTATCCTAATTATGGCAAACGTCCGTCAAAGTTGTGATAAAAATGCAAAAAACAAAAAAAAAAAAAAAACAAAAATGCAACCAAAAGGCACTACTAGCGAAACCAAGTGTAGCATCACTCAGTAATGTATACAGATATTCCTGTACATACATTTCGTAAATATGTTATCCAGTTGCTTAGCTGGCAGACGCCTGGCCTGTTGCTGCTTGCCTGGCAACTTCTTCCTTTTCTTCACTCAGTCGCAAAGCACATACAAACTTCTTCGTTCACCTCCTAGCCATCAGAATGCAGCTTTTAGATATTTGTCTCAGTTACTTTGCATACATTTTCATCAGCTCTAACGGTACTTATTTTACCCTTCACTCGTCAGTGCCATCCTAAAATCTTCGTTTATTAACCAACACTTCATAGCCAGCGGTCGCCAACGAATTCAACCTAATTAGGCGCGAATTTAATTAACACCAAAAACTTGGAAAATTCTTCTTTTTGCTTTGCTTTGCTTTACTTGGGTTTTTGTAAAATTCTTCATAGAATTTCTTTGTTACTGTTGTTTCTTTATAGATGTTTTATTATTCTGTTCTTTAAATCTTCCTACCCTTTACACTCTCTTTTATATTGCTGTCAATAATATTGATGGATTGATTTTGGCCCAATATAATTGAATATTAATTGCAAATAGCTTTTTTCCTCAGACCTTCCACAATATCCAGAGAAGGTTTGATTGACTAGCTGACCAATATTTTTTCTCATACTTGCGATGGCCTAGAAAAATTGTACGTAATTTGTTGCCTATTTTTTCACATTGGGTATGAAAAGTTTTCTATTTTCAAAATTCGAATTCAGTAGTAGATGTTTGATTATAACACTGAATAACAACCCAACAATATCTTGTTTGATGATTACATTTTCTAAAGCAGTTTTTCATGCTGATTACAAATCTGAAAACCGTTTTTCTCTATCACGTCAGGTTTTTAAGATATTAACATAAACATACATTTTTTAATACCTTATTGTTACGAATGAATAAGAAAATAGAGTTTAGTTTACTAAGTTAATAACATATTTGCTATTTTTTTTCAGTGGAAACGATGGCGTCTAGAGACTGCATCAATTCACCAGACCTGTTTTGTTATGTGTGCGGTTATCTCACAGTCAAAAGACACCGAAAGACATTTACACCATTTCTGAGAAAAGCTTATGAACTATACTTTGATTCAAAGGTTGACAACGGCAAGTTATGGGCACCACAGTTCATTTGTTTGACATGTGCATGCAACTTACGGGGTTGGATAAGGAAGGCTAAAAATAACAAGAAGAAAGTTCGTCTTCCAGCAACATGGCAGACTCTGACTACAATCCTGATGATGATGAAATTCATTTGATTAATAATGATGATCTTTGCGACCTTGTACGGGACCTGGCACTAACAAAAGGTCAAGCTGAACTGCTAGGTTCACGTCTGAAAGAGTTTAATTTGCTATCACCAGGTACAAGAACTTCACAATTTCGACATAGACACAAAGAACTCGTGCAGTTCTTTGCAATGAGTGACAATATGTGCTACTGCACTGACATCCAAGGTCTTACGTCAAGCCTCGGTGTAGAACATAAGACAGAAGCATGGCGTCTATTTATTGATTCCTCCAAGGCAAGTTTGAAGGCTGTATTATTACACAATGGAAACATGTATGCATCAGTACCGGTTGGTTATTCTACTCATCTAAAAGAGACGTACGAAACCATGTCGCTACTTCTTGAAAAAATTTGCTATCGCGATTACAATTGGAATATGTGTGGTGATTTAAAAGTGATCACTATTCTCATGGGAATGCAGACAGGGTACACCAAGTACTGCTGCTTTATCTGCGAGTGGGACAGCAGAGATAGGAAGCACCACTATATAAATAAGAATTGGCCCATTAGAGATAAAATGGAGCCAGGTAGTAAAAACGTCCTGCGTGTGCCATTGGTTGAGCGTGAAAAAGTTATTATGCCTCCACTTCATATAAAGCTGGGGCTCATGAAAAACTTCGTGAAGGCACTAGACAAAAACTCAGGTGCTTTTCGGTACCTATGCAACAAGTTTCCAGAGTTGAGTTATGCGAAAGTGAAAGAAGGTGTATTCATAGGTCCACAAATAAGGAAGATCATAGCAGACAGTCACTTCGAAGATTTACTCAGCTGAACTGAAAAAAGCATGGTTGGCATTTAAGTCTGTTGTAGCCAATTTCCTTGGAACTAATAAATCTCCTGACTATGTAAATATTGTGCAGAAGTGTATTAGTGCGTACAAGTTAATGGGTTGTAACATGTCCCTCAAGATTCATCTCCTCGACTCACATCTCGACTTCTTTCCAGAAAATCTAGGTTCTGTTAGTGATGAACATGGTGAACGTTTCCATCAGGACATCTCGGTGATGGAGTCACGCTATCAAAGTCGATGGAGTGCATCAATGTTAGCCGACTATTGCTGGATGCTTCAGCGCAACATGCCAAATTGTCAGCACAAACGCAAGTCTACAGCCAAGAAATTCAAACCAAACTAACTTTTAATTTAAGGAACTTTACGTTATACCTATGTATTTTACAAGTGTATTATATCTTAAACTATGTGTATTTATGTTAAGTAGTACTCTATTGTAAAAGACTTCGTCTATTTAGGAACCAGCATTAACACCGATAACAATGTCAGCCTTGAAATCCAACGCAGAATCTCTCTTGCCAACAAGTGATACTTTGGACTAAGTAGGCAACTGAGCAGTAAAGTTGTCTCTCGATGAACAAAACTAACACTCTATTAGACTCTTATCATGCCCGTCCTAACGTATGGCGCAGAAGCTTGGACGATGACAACATCCGATGAAGCGACGCTTGGAGTGTTCGAGAGAAAGATTCTGCGTAAGATTTTTGGACCTTTGCACGTTGGCAACGGCGAATATAGCAGGCGATGGAACGATAAGCTGTATGAGCTTTACGGCGACATAGACATAGCGCAGCGAATAAAGATCCAGCGGCTTCGTTGGCTGGGTCATGTCGTCCGAATGGATACAAACGCTCCGGCTTTGAAAGTATTCCATGCGGTACCAGCTGGTGGTAGCAGAGGAAGAGGAAGGCCTCCTCTGCGTTGGAAAGATCAGGTGGAGAAGGACTGGGCTTCACTTGGAGTGTCCAATTGGCGCCGGTTAGCACGAGAAAGAAACGACTGGCGCGCTTTGTTAATCTCGGCCAAAATCGCGTAAGCGGTTATAGCGCCAATTAAGAAGAAGAAGTACTCTATTCAGCGATATAAGCTCAACTGTGACTTGCCTGCGAGTTGTTTGCTTTGATACAATATTAAACATATATAAATGGTCAATGCCAAATATCTCAACAATGGTGGGTGATAGAGACAAACGGTTTCTATATTTGTAATCAGCATGTCTTACTTGTCTTAAAACAAGTGTTGGTTTCCAAGATAATAATGAAAAGCGCAGTTGCATAATTTCTGATTCCTTACGGTGTCACAATCATAAACTCAATATTCAATTCATAATCATAACTGCAAAATGTTCATGTGTAAGCTTATACTTTTGAAGTAGTGCAGCATTTTAAGTATTTGGGAGTTATGTTCACATCAGGTCGCTGGTAATGTTGCGCCGGTTTTACTAAAACTCCAACACTCTCGGCACAAGCTGAACTTCATCTCGCCGCATACTGGAAACCGCCTTCAAAATACTGAGCAGGAGAAAAACATCAACTGAGATACTCCTGCTAATCACACGCCAATCTGGGAGAAAAATAAAATTTTCTTAACACTTTTTGATGTTTTCGTTAGTCACAGTCCGAAGAAACCGGATAAATCATTAACCGTACACTTTAAAGTCTTTAGGCCACTCGAGTATGTACTAGAGCTGACATTTTTGAGTCCGGGCAGGCTAAAGACGTACAATTACTTGCAGCCTCTGAACTTCAGTTGGTTTTTATGCGAAGTTTTTTCAAGGCAGAAATATGCTTGAAGATTTGTCTTGACTGTAGAGGAGCCACTGATATTAGAAAAACAATTTTTCTATAATTAAATGTTTCTTATTTCTAGTAGCATACAAGTCCATTCGGATACGGCGAAGAAAAGACATTTAAGCGACTTTTTCTGAATTTTTTTCCCACCTAGTGCATATCTGCGGTTTTGCTTATCACTTTATTTGCAGAACAAACAGCTGAGCCTCTCAAAGAGCTTATGTATTGGTAAATAGAAAATTTACCCTGTTTGCATACTACAGGCATGCAAATAGGCATCATTTCAAGACATTTTTCCCAATAAGAGTGACTCTTCTAGAGTCCCCGAGGCACAAGGCTCAATATATGTATTTATCAAAATTGGTGGGCGCTAACAAACCTTTCGAGCGATCAAGCGCTATTAAAGTAAGCTATAAATGAGCGCAGGAACTCAATTAACACTATCGCTATTCTCCATTCGCCCATTGTCCCTAAGTTTAGCAGAATTATTGTTCAACCTATTTCATTTTAATACAAAATTTTTAAAGGAGCCTCCTACTTAAAACATTTCGCAAAGCTTTGAAAATTGAAAGCAAGCCAATACCTTCCCCAAATATTTGGAATATGTTGACTTTGATAAAATCGTTTTTCTGTTTATTTAAAACTCTAAAAGAAAATTACTGTATTGTTTGGCAATACTCTTCATTTCGACTCTGAAGAGCTCTACACTAATTTAATTAAAATTATTGCGATAGCGCTTTTATAATTCCTTTAGCTATTACTTGGAGTTGATGACAAAAATGTTTATTTAGTGACCTTAATAATGTATTTCTCTCTTTAAAATCAACACATTTGACAGCATTAAGCAAATTTATCTAAAAGCCTTCTTTTCCTAGACACAAAAGCCATTGACAATAGCCAACAAACAGACAAACAAACTAAAGCTTATGAGCTCGGAATATTACCTTACTTAATATTTTATAAATTGCATTTTCCACAAAACAATCGTATCTCCCGATACACAAATAACTGCATCTAAGCATATATTAAATTATAAATTCATAAATTATGGCGTGTTGGATTTTAACCGAAAAATCGTATCGTGCATTATTATCAGTTCGAATCAGCCGCACGCAATCTCTTTGAATATTAGTTGAAATTTTACAATGTTTACATAGAACTAAGTAAGCCACAGCTCAGGGCTAGGCAATCGTTGCAGCCACACATGCACAATTGACATGGGGACAACAAAAGCCATTTGTTTAATTAACCTAAACAGTGTAAATGCATACAAAATTTTGTTTATCTGGCGAGTAGCTCTCAATAAATTTATTTACTAATATGAAAATGTCTGCATGCCTGAGTGTGTATTGGCACCTGGTAGGGAAGTACAGCAGTAACAGACATACATATAAGTCACTACACAGCTAGAGAAAATGAATTCACTAGCTCGAAAACTCACTACACCTTTTGCAATGGAAATCGTGAGACATAAATCGTAAGCGTATTTTCGAATACTCATTTCTATTTCCGAAGGCATAAATTGTTCTTCTTAATAGTCAGCAATATTTCAGAAAATTTTTAAATTACTTCGAAAAAAGATAATTGTATGATACTTCAGATTTTTGTTTTTTATTTCATTTCATTTCATTTGTTGCCCAAAATCATTTTAACATAGGAGTTTACAAAGTTATGATAAAATTAGATTGTTTAGCATTTTTTTTAATTTACTTCAAAATAGTCAATTGTATTTCAGAGAATTTTATATTTGCCTCAGTATATTCCATAAATTTAGATCAAAATTCAATTATAAAGGGTGGTTAAATTTCAAGAGCCAATGTTGAATGTGAACCACACCTAAACATCAAGCTTTTTTCTGCATTTCATTTCTCAGTTTTCAATATCAGACTAACCCAATTTGGACCATGGAAAGATACACAATCAATCAATGGTCAGAATGGTGGCAGGAAATATCAACAGTGAATGACCAATTTTCGAAGAAAATCATCTTCAGTGATGAGGCACATTTTCACCTCAGTAGATTCGTCAATAAGCAGAATTGCCGCATTTAGTCGAATGATAATCCAAGAGTGATTGCCGAAAAACCAATGCACCCACAAAGAGCGACTGTTTGGTGCGGTTTATGGGCCAGCGCCATCATTGGGCCGTATTTTTCCAAAATGAGGCCGGTCAGGCAGTTACTGTGAACAGTGTTCTCTATCGTGAGATAATAACGAACTTTTTATGACCCGAATTTGAAGATATGGATGTGGACGATATGTGGTTTCAACAGGACGGTGCCACTTGTCACACAGCTATCGAACTAATGGCTCTTTTGCGCGAGAAATTTGATGGCCGAATAATCTCACGTCCGGCGATGTCAATTAACCGCCAAGATCATATGATTTGACACCGTTGGGCTTCTTTCTTTGGAGTTATTTAAAAAAAAAAGGTGTTCGTCAATAAGCCAGCATCAATAAGCCAGCAAGCAAGAGCTAAAGGATGAGATAATTCGGCACATTAACCCTAGAATCGTAATATACGTAAATACGTAAAATACGTCAGTTACACTTTACCTTTTGGCGCTATCACTACGACCTCTTGGCAGTGCTTCCTTTATTTTATTGTTGCATTAACAAGTGAATCATAAATCAGTTGTTACTTCGCGTTTAGCTTTAATCGTTCTTTAAAAAAAAGTGTGCACGTAAATTTTACGTGGTCTTAGCATTAACGTATACATTTTTGTACGTAAGTTTTACGTGGTCTTGTTATTAGCGTATCAATATTTGTAAATGAAATTTGTGTTCCGTGCGGTTTTCAGGAGAAATAAAGGTAATAATGGAAAACTCAAGTCGTTGCCTTGCGGATGCAGAAATAGAAGCCCTCCTGGACAGTATTGACAGCAAAGTAAGCTTTACTGGGGACAACCTTGAAGAGGAAGTTGATTTTGACAGTGACGATAGTTTGGAGGATCCAGACTACTCTCCTGAATTCCAGGAGAATACTTTTGAAGAGGAACTGATGAAATCCGTGGAGTCCTCTCAAAATATGGCATCTGAAAAAAAATAAAGGTCCTTCGGCAAAAAATCAGAAGTCAGCACCAATTGTGCACCTACAGCTAAATGACATTGAAGATGTATCCAGTTCTAAT
The DNA here is from genome assembly GCF_028408465.1 of Anastrepha ludens. Taxonomy (NCBI): domain Eukaryota; kingdom Metazoa; phylum Arthropoda; class Insecta; order Diptera; family Tephritidae; genus Anastrepha; species Anastrepha ludens. The sequence continues at coordinate 110,256,226 of NC_071500.1, read as the reverse complement.
CCACTTTTGGGAAGGAATGGTCATGTTTGGAGTAGCAATCCAATGTATCGCAGCGGAAGAACAATGGCTATGAATGTTGTTTATATTCGACCAGGTAAATATTATTAAAAGCGGATGTTTTTAAACACTGTTATTAAAATAAAACATAAACTAGGTCCTTACCAATTTTTTTATAATTCACTTTAAGAAACATAAAACTTTGTATTTTCAATAAATAAAATCAAAACAGAAGATATATAAGTTTTTGTTGAACATTTATTTTAAATTTTTGTGTTGTACGTAAAATTTACGTATATTAGCATTAACGTAGGGTAAAACTATCTTACGATTCTAGGGTTAACGTCTTAGAACCTCAATTATGCCTCAGCGTCATCGAAAATTTTGACCATCGGATGAAGGTGTGCCGCCGAGGTCGCGGTCGCCATTTGGCCGATATTTTGTTTCATACGTAATTGAGCCATACCAATATTATCATAGTAAAGAGAAATGACAATAATTTCCAAAAAAATTGTATTTTATTGAAAGCTTAACCACCCTTTATTTCATAGAAATTCCAAATTCTGCTCAGGAGATTTAATTACATATCAGAGTAGACAAATAAGCCTCTTTTTAAATCCTCAAGTGTTCGATTCAAATAAAAAATATATGAAAACACTCTATGAAATATTTAAGTGTAATGGATTCTGAAACATTTGTAATTTACTATTCTCGTGCTCGCTAAAGAACAAATAACGGTTTCTGAAGCGTAATTTATGTACCGGGAGCTCTGTAGTAAACTTCACTGAAGCACTATACTTCCCTTTCATTAGTTCGAAATCTGTCCTACTGGGTAGGTCCCTTGTACCCACAGCCATGCAAGTATTTAGATTCGCATGCATTTATATATGGGCAGGCAAGTAAATATAACACAAAACTGGACACAAACTTAGCAAACAAACAAATGAACTAGCAAATAAATATATGTGGAATATGGATATGCCGATGAATACAGGCGCTCTTGCACACGCACATGACGAGAAGTAGTCACTGCTGGTGGTGTGGTAAAACACTCTCAGTAATTTTGATTTTTGTGTATAATATGTATTTAGGTATGAATATTTTTGTGTATATGTGTATATGTGTGACTCTTTGGTTGGTTGCAATCGAAAGTCATCTACTTCACAACTACATAAGTTTGCATGTATAAACACGAATGTGCATATGTTTGTACTTATGCTCTGCTTACACAATGACTTATTTTATCTACCATTACTCAATGCTAAAATTCAACAAGTTTCCTTTTGCGTACGGAAACCTGCTGGATGAAAGTAAATATTTAATTTGCGTTATTGGAAATATGGCTCTAAAGTTAAGAGAGAAGAAGAAGGCAAGAAAGAGAGGGAGGTGGATTAAGACAGTCACTGAAGTAGAGAGGAACATAGTGATTAAGATTAGAGTTAAAAAACCATTAGTTAACTTTTGTTAACTTTTTGAAAGATGCCGGTGCTTTCTATTATCATGTCTTGGTTCTACCCTTCTAAGGAACCAGTGCTGCTTCGATTCAGCGACCTTGAGTGAAAAGCAAACTCGAAGTAGCTGCATTCACGATGAAAGAACCAAGTTCAGAGGGTCCTTTCAACATCTCGTACGAATGTTGGCGCAACTTCAAAAAGAGGATGCACCCCCCATTGGCGACGTTTTTTATGTCTGCTGATAAACCGAACATATATGAAGTGAGAATCGAAAAAGTTACACTCACGAGCATTAACTATTAATTTTAAGTGACATTTATTAAGAGCTAAAAATGACAAATATTTTCTTTTGACGTGATAACGTCTCATAATTCGATGTAGCCGGCTGCACGCACCAAAAAATGCGTCGTTACCTTGCTTGAACTGCAAGCGAGAGCGCGGAACGAACGTCAAAGAGGCACAATCGGCCCCCGCGTTCGGCAACGGGCTCTTTTCTACTTGAGTGAGCATATATATGTACATATGTATGTGCGCATATGTATATAAATTTACATATTATATTTGTATTTGCATATGCCTTCTTCCTGTGTGCATGGTAATGAACGATTTCTCTGTTGAGAATAGGACGATGATAGGAAAAGTAGGAAATGAGTGTAGTGTGTTTTGAAAAAGTCAAATCGATGATGGTGCCTCTTATTGTTGCTGATTTATTAACGTCTGATGCAGAGCCAATATTCAGATGGCGTTATGGGATGAACAAGACTCTTGACATAATAAGTTATTGTTTTGCGATTGGGCCCAACAATAAAGGGCTTTTCTAAATTCCTTAAAAATAAACTAATTTGCATACGTTCGATGTAAAATTATGAATTAAACTTAAATGACGGGGAAAATAAATATTAACCAAATTTATAAAGGAAAAATAAATAAAATAAAATAAAATAAAACAAGAACTCAAAGCTTTCTCGCTTACTCTAAGAATTGAGCCACCTGAATGGCATACCAATGTTTTACTTCACCAAGATGCTTCGACTATTCCGACAGAGCCACAGTTTACTTATAGTGAAAAGATTTTATTGTATAAAATTTAACACTGGTTCAAAATCACTAAAACAGATACGCAAAACGCACCACTTCCCAGTAGTCGAATTCAGTAATAGTTTCGAAGTATCGAAAAGGTACTGGTTCCCAATTGGGGATTTTAGTACTAGTGTCGAAGTTACCCAAAAGGTATGCACACCATACTACTCCTAAACTGTCTCATTTAGTACCAGTTCCTTACTGTCGAATTTAGAAAGGTATGCAGAACACACTGATTGTTAACTCTCGGATTTAGTACTACTTTGGAAACCATCGAAAAATGTATGCAGAATATACTAGTTTCCAATTGTCGTTTTTTGTAATATTGTAGTTTCCAACTGTCGAATTTAGTACTAGGGTTGAAGTTACCAAAAGGATACACATAACATACTACTTTCTGTATGCTATGGAGATATGGACCATTAAAACCACTGAAATGAATAAAATAGAAGCATTTGAAATGTGGATATATAGAAGAATTCTAAGAATATCCTGGACAGATAGAGTAACAAATGCTGAAGTATTGCGTAGAATTCAGCATGATCGACATTTACTAACCACCATAAAAAGAAAGAAAGCTGCGTATTTGGGTCATATTATGAGAAACGACAAATATCATGTAATTCAACTAATCCTGCAAGAAAAAATAGGAGGCAAACGATACATAGGCAGAAAACAACTATCCTGGCTGAGAAATATAAGACATTGGACTGGAATCGGCAATGTAGTCATTATTGGAGACAGCGAGAAATCGAGACCTTTATCATGAAATTATAACAAATTTATATTAAACGTAAAATATTTTTGTAATTCGATATTTAATTGTAATATATATTGTATAAAGTAAGGCGTTTTTCAATAGGTGCGCTTCAACTTTTTTCCAATAGGGAGGGCGAACGACGCAATATTTTTTATTTTTCGCTTGTCATTTGTAAATTTCATTAGTATACATTTCATCATGGAACGCTACACACTTGACCAACGATTGCAAATCGTGCAAATTTTTTATGAAAATAATCGTTCTGTTGCTGCTACTTTAAGAGCATTACGGCCAAAAAATCATCTTCAGTGATGAAGCTCACTTTTGGCTCAATGGCTTTGTCAACAAGCAAAATATGCGTTACTGGGCAGAAAGCAATCCACACGTGATTCATAAGGCACCGTTGCATCCCGAAAAAATCACTGTTTGGTGCGGTTTACATGCCGGCGGCGTAATTGGCCCATATTTTTTCGTTGACGGGAACGATCGCCACGTTACTGTGAATGGAAATCGATACCGCGACATGATAAACGATTATTTTTGGCCGCAATTGAATGGTATGTACTTAGACGACATGTGGTTTCAACAGGACGGGGCCACAAGCCACACAGCACACGCTACAATTGATTTGTTGAAGAGTAAGTTCGATGAGCGCATTGGGTTCAACGATTGGACTTCGTAAAACGTGCACGCGGTAGTCATGCAAAAGAAATCGAATTTCATACTTAAATGTATATGTTCAAACTCGATAATAAAAAAAAATTAGTTAAAAAAGTCAAACCGTTTGTGTTTTATTCAAAAAAAAAGTTGAAGCGCTCTTACTGAAAAACACTTTATATGATCGGCTATATACGGAATCGAAGTGGCAAAAAAAAAACTACTTTCCAACTGTCGACTTTTGTACAAGTTCGGAACTATCCAAAACGGTATACAAAATATACTAGTTACCAATTCACTAAATTAGTACTAGTTTCGAACTATCAAAAAACGTCTCATTTAGTACCAGTTTCAAGTTATTAAAATAGAAGCTATTATTCAAGCCTTGATACTAATTCACTGCTATTTAAATTGTAGGGTTCTCGTGCGTGCATACACTTAAGAGCGCGTGTGTATTGGTACTCATGGATTTTTACAGATAACTCAACGGACCCAACTAATACATAGCTAGTCGCCACACAATCAATATAGGCAATCCAAATACAGCAAAATACGCATCAACACGCACATAAGGTTGTATAATATATATACATATGTACATAAAAGATATGTACATACATCACGCCCTCTCTTCAGAATATTTTGAGATTACGCCAAAATTTGCATAGTTTTCACTTTACAGGTATTTTCACTTAATTTTCTTATGAAGATTTGTCTTGAGTTTGCATAGGTACAAGTAATGTACTTATATATACCTACACACATACATATGCGCGTGTGTGTATGTAATGTTAAAAGATGCGTATTTGGTTAATTTATTTTAATGGTTCAAATGAATTTATCATAAGGAAGTGTGAGTATGGCCCGTAGGCATTGTAGAGGAGCCCCATGTAAAATTGTGTAAATACATATAATACATATACGCATACAAAAGCATAGGAATGACACGTACGAGTATTGCAAAGTATTGACTGTCTTTATTTTTTAATATTCTGTTTTTTAATTTTAAAAATTTTTAAACTTCTTTTTAAATTTTTTTATTTTTTTTATAAAGATATAATTTGTGACGCTGCTATTACAAGCGTGTTTCAAATCACACGGCCACAAAATATTTTAGCACGAGCTTAGTAGTTGCTAATAAATATTAACACTTCGTCAGTTCACTGATTTTTTTAAATGTCTATGCGTGAATTATACTTAGTTTTGCTCTGAAATTTAATAAAGAAACATTTCCAATATTTGCTTAACAAATAATAAAATGAATGCAGAAAATCACTTGTGTCCATAAATATTTAGTAGCTGTATACGTACGACATGTAAATATATTGTTTTAGTAGTGGACGCATTCGCAAATTTTCTTGGCATTTTGGCAACCTTTTTGATATTCCATTATTTTACACATATTTGTTTTTTTGTTCTTGCTTTTTTCAATATTTGCAAATATTTTAAATGTATTTGCAGATCACACATACATGAAGTTCAATATTTGTTTCGTTGTTTTCATTTTTACTCGCCTTTGGTTGCCGAAACTCAATACTTTAACTTTGTGAAACAAATATTTTGTGGTTTTATATTTTTAGGTTTTTTTTTTTTGTTTTTGCTTTAGATCTCTTTGCTTTTCTTGCACCTATTTCGATTCATACAATTTGAAAGCAAATAACAAAAATGTGTGAGAAATTAATTAAACAATTTAACATCATAAAAATTTTATTTATATTTTAAAAAGGGGTCTAAAAGGTGAAAACTGTATTGAAGTTTGTGCCTGGAGCATTCCAAATTAAAGTACTTGTATATCAAAGAAGTACAATATTTTCTGGTGCGTCATTCACATTCCTAAGGTCAGACTACTGCTTGTTTTTAAAATTTCGAATTTCGGTTTTTTACATATTTTGAAAGTGCGATATATTGGTAATATACTGTACAAATTTTAGACCGAAATTCGAAATATTGACGAAATTATAGCACATGCATGAGAGCAGTTCGTATTTGTGCGGCTCAATTGCTAAAACTTAGAACGCGTTTTTCTCAAAACAACGTTTCTCCGGATGGCCGTCGTGAAAACAAATTTTCTATCTAACGGATTGAGCTGAAATTTTGATATGTTTTTCTACACATCAATAGTTCTGGCGGGTAGTAGATTTAGTCCGATTTCCTCTTTAAAAAAAGGCAATTTTCTTACGAAGTCCGCCATTTTGCTATTTTTTGTCAAAATCATTTGATCTTACTACCCGCCAGAACGACAAGAACACTGATTAATAAGCATTTTGTTTTTTCTGTTTCAGATGACCACAAGTGACGAAATCACGCCGGCCAGCCACTGTACCTCTTTTTTTTGCCGCTTGCTGCAGTGTACAAAACTAGTATCAAAACGTAAAAAAAAAAAAAAAAATTTTTTGCACACCTTCTGATACCTTTAATAACATATCAGAAAATCAAACCGATTGAATTTTATTTTCCCTTCCAAAAAATGTCCCAAACATGGCCTCAAAAAACGTGTAAGTTACCAGACTACTACCTTAAGTGAATTTGAACTATACCGCGGATGCGATAGAATATCTCATTCAAGCCTTCAGACTCCTTAGTCTATCACTAAAATTGTATGAGACCTGATTGGAAGAATGTCACAATCCAAACTCATTTTTTTTAGATACAAAGTATGAAAACCTTCCGTTATGCTATCCAAAAATTTTACTGTGATATCTATAAACAGTAACTGATTAAAAAAAGGTGTCTTTACTTCTAGTTAAGGAGGTATAGTTAATTTATAACTACGGGTATGAAGTCTTTTCTCTCTGGTTTTTGATTTGTTATGACATTCTTTCAGCCAGATCTCACACCATTTTAGTGGCAAATTCATGTCACTACGAGCTTCAAAAGCTAGAATGGAATATTCTAAAACTGGCCTCCACAGACTTAATAAAATGAGCGGGAAACGAGGACTTCTTCAATCATGAAATTATGAAGTAGTCCACAAAATGAACAAAATTTTCATATTAGATGCAAACTGGGCAATTCTAACAGTTGCTACAGATACCGTAAGTACATATGTATGTATGGAGGGATGTAAACCATAGGTCATTACATCTTTTGTCAAGTGCTTGGTGCTCTCAATTAAGATGTGCCTCCCCATGTTGTCCTGCATGGAAAAATCTAAAAATAGTCGACTTTAGTACTAGTTTTGAACTATCACAAAGAGGTAAGCAGAGCATACTAGTTCCCAACTGTCGAATTAAGTACTAGTACCGAACTAGCGAAAAAGGTATGCCAACTATGCTAGTTACCAACTATCTCCTTTAGTACCAGTTCCAAGCTATCGAAAAAATATGAGCAGCAAACTAGTCCGCAACTGTCTAATTTAGTCTAGTTCCGAACTAGCGATAAAGGTATGCAGATCGTATTACTTCCCAACTGTCTCAATTAGTACCAGTTTAAAGTTATTGAAATGAATAGCTATTATTCGTACCTCGTTAAATGCCTACTTGTTCATTGTTATTTAAATTGCCGTACAGGGTTCCTATGTGTGGACCTTAGAGCAAGTGTGTATTGTTACACTGGGATTTTTACAGATAATTCAACCGAGCTAACCGGCTAATAACCAGTCAATGCGCAAATGAGATTTTATAATATAAATACATGTGTATACGTATGTGATGCACTCTCTTTCAATACATTTTGAGATTACTCTAAAATTTGCATAGTTTTCACTTCGCAGGTATTTTCAATTAACTTTCTTATGAAGTTTTGAAGTATTTTACAAAAATTTATAGAGAATAAAAGGCTTTGCACTTCAGCAAAAATTCTCAAAAACGAATGGTATTTTCCAGTTATCTGAAGCTATTTCTAAATACTAAAATTCAATGGCCTATAAAACTTCATACGAAGAAAAGTTCTAGAAATTTTGGTAAAAAATTAAAAATTTTGTTGGAATTTAGAAACTTTTTTACGAAGTTTGTAACTTTGCATTACATTGTTTTTGTTCTGGATTGAACTAAGTTTTTACAGAAAAATAAGATATGAGCCCGAAAAAGTTTGGTGCGGATTACTATGATTTTTGCCGCCAATTATCGAGAGAGGTATCTTTGGTAATTTGTTCGTGTGAGGAAATATGTATTGTAGAAATTCAGCCGGCATTGTTCAAGGCACATCTATGACTAGGTAATAAATCTTGGACCTACGTATATGAACTGTGTTCCAAGACGAGCTTAATTCTACAAAAGTTGTTCGCCGAAGAAGCAGGTCAAAGCAAATGGCGCCAGTTTTTTCGGAAAATCTGGCCATGACTCCACTGTACGACTACAGAAACTTAAAATAGTTAAATCTGAGTGCTACACAATTATTAAGAAGAATTAAGGAAAGCTAATAGTCGAAGGTGAATCGACCCCCACCACACCAAAGCGGGCTCGCACATATCGGCTCCCACAAAAGAGTTTTTGAGCACTGAAAAAATTCGAATTAATGGGCCATCCGCTTGACAACACTAAATTGACATCTAATGATTTCTTTAGGTTAGATGAGGATAACTTTTTTCAATGCCTGAACATGCTGTCTAAGCCTTTAAATAGCTCGTTTTGGAAGCATTCACTTCGTAGTGGCATTGCTTTAAAATTTAGTTCAAGCAAATTCGGAGGTGTATTGACTGTTAAGAAGAATATTTTGAAAAATCAATAAAAAGCCGACTGTGGTGCATTTTTTTCGGGCTCCGTCGAATTATAAAAAGTACAAATTTTCACGATCAATGGGTCGTACAACAAAGTCCACTCATGTCACAAAATGACCACCTCTTTTGCTGTAAGTTGAGCAGCATTGAAATCGTTTTGAAAGTACGAAAACGAATAGTAAACTGCTTCGAGATTAAAAATTATCGAATGCGAAATTTTCGAGCATCATTACGTGCCATCAAAGCATCAAAGGATGAAAGCTTACAAAACTGAAAACAAAACCAAAAATGAAAAGTTAGAACAAGGACAAAGGTAAGAAAAGTTGAATTATGATGGCAGGGGAATGCGGCAAGCAGTGCATCTGACAAAAACTTTTGACTTTTATTTACTAATAACAATAATTGAAATTTTGTGGCAGCTGGAGGTCGTGCACAACAGACAAGCGTACAATACAAGGCGAAACGGAAGAGGGTCGAGTTGAAAAATCGAAATGAAACAACTGAATGAGTGAGCGAATTTGAAAAAGTTTCGCTATCTCAGCTTAAGCGTGTTGTAACCGAGATTTGCAGGTGAGTGAAAAGTGAAAAAGTTTAGAAGTTTAACTAAAAATGAAATACCATTCCAATACCTACAACTAAAAGGATAAGCAGGTAATAGCTACAAGGGACATGGCAAAGAGTTGCAGTTGGAAGCAGATGACTGCTGATGGACAAAAGTAAAAAAGTTGTGCTCTGTATATGAAAAATGAAATCAATTCAATCGAATAGTAAGTTTGTAGTAATACAAAAGGATAAAGAGAAGATACGCTCACACACAGAGAGGCAAAGAAAAAAATGTCATTTCGTGAATGTACAGCACAATGAGATGAGAAAGCGCAGCAAAAGTATTCCAGCAGCAGCTGCAATAATTGAAATTCTTGTGGAAACTTCGTTAGCTTTGGAGAAGGGATAATCTTGGACAACAATTGCCAACAAAACGCCAATGAAGAATGACATTTTGCCAACTTTCGCGTACAATAAGCAGCTACTTTTTTATATTTTTATCATTAATATTTTTCTTTTTTCTTTTTTTTTCCTTCCATTTTGTGACTTTTTATTTGTGCGGTGCTGAAAACTTGTTTACCTGTTCGCCGAATAGGCCGCAATTGAGATGCCGTTGTATGCATAAAAATTAGTCATTAAAGGCGGCTAAGACAGCAATGAATGGATGAACTGGCGAAAATGGCGGACTAGCGATGAGGTAAGAAAATATGTTAGGCTGCAAAGTTTGCGATTATACCAAGTAATTCTAATGGTTATTGATGAAACTTTTGCTGCTTTGGAAATTTTTATTGCAACAAAAATAACAGCAGTAGCGTTGTACCAGCGGCTGGCAATAAAATTGACGGCGCGCACAGCAGAAACAGGTAATAATATGCAACAAATAAAAAGTAATAAAAAGAAAAAAAATGTTGAAAGACAAGTAATTGCAAGAAAGGACCACAGCAAATGCCTATGCAGTGGGCCAGAGGCAGACAAGAAGTCTACTTGCCATTACATGCCACCACAGCAGCGGTGATTGTTTGGCTGTCCGCTTCATTTAGACGAACCTGAATGCCTGGACTTGCGCTACGGACTTGCGGTGGGTATCGTGGCTGGTGGCGTCCAGTGTATTTGTATGCGATGTACAAGAAATAGGGGCTGAGTGCGAATACCACTTTGGGGATGTGAAACATAAAATTGTAAAAAATGCGTTTTCTGCCTCTTGGTAGGCACTGACAAGCCTCATTTCTGCCATGAAAAAGTTTATCGTAAAAATCAGCTGCCATTCAGAGGTGATATGAAACTATGGAGCTCTCCCATTGCAAGTAGCCATTTTTGGAGGTTCCTCAATTTGTAGGGCAACATCGAGAAGTGTTAGCGGGTTGGAGTAGCAGAGTAGGCTAAACCCAGAATAAAGAATGTACGCGCAAATTGTACTCCAGTGCGTTAAATAGCTGAAATACATGGTCTTATTGAGGAGTTGCGACATTTTATTTCTTCTATTTTTTATTTTACAAAAATTCTCCCATAAAAGCCATATAAAAACAAGTTTCAAACTTTGTATAAATTAAAAAAATTTCATATAATAGCCCACTGCTTAAACAGAGCTTTCGGAAAGATTTTGACAATTTATTTGAAAAAAATTCATGTAATTATCACACTTTTTAATTAAAAATAAAAAGAAATTCATATAATTTTCATACTTTTAAACCAAAACTTTCAGAATGATTTTAACCATTTATTAAAAAAAATTTTAATTTCACGCTATATCACAAGAGCTTTCAGAAACATTCTGACCATTTGTTCGAAGAAAAAATATACAATAAAAAATTGCATACAATTTTCATTATTTTTAACTAATGCTTTCAGAAAGATTTTGGGCATTTATTTGGTTTTTATTAAATTGTAATAAATTTTTTATGAAAATATAGTTCATACTTGAACCAAAACCACGTAAACCCATGTTCCAAATATTGTGAGAATTAAAAAAAAGAATTCAAAAAATCTTCATAAAAATTTCAAACTTTTCAATGACAATCTATAGAAAATTTTCGGGTATGCTATTTTATAGACCATTGAATTTTGGTATAAAAAAGTGCAAATTGCAAGTGGCTCAAAAATCGCGCTGATTTTGGGTAGTTTTTCACTGACGGTGTTGGCTGTTTTCTTTCTTAAAAAAAAATATTTTCATCATTCATTATATATAACAAAATGCACACGCCGGCCTGCAAAAAAACAAAATCATCAAAAATCGACACCATGTTTTAGCTACTTAAAACTTACTACTTATCTACACTATTGCACAAAAATTTAATGGGCTTTTAAACTGCATACTCAAACATTTTCTTAAGATTCTCATTAAAAAGTTCCATATTTTAGCGAAAATTTCTTGAGTTGTTCGGCACACAGTTTGAAACTTAGATTTATTTGGTTTTTGTTGGCGAATTTTTTTTGTTTAAAAATAAAAGAAGAGGCACATAAGTTGTCAAAACTTGCCAAAACCAGAGCTAGCGGCTGTGTTCTATTCCTACTAAAAGCCTTTCACAACAAAAAATTTCCAAATAAAGGTTTCCCAAAATATATCAAAAAAAAGTCATCAAAATCAGACCGGAGCTCCCGCCATTTGTAGGAGAATAGCAAGCCTCGCCACGCAAATTGAAAGGCGAACGTTGGCCCAAAGGCACCTTGCAAGCATTTATGCGCCAGTCTATTATTACATTATAACAGCACGCAATTTTCTAAACGACAGTTATTGCTTTAAACTCATTTAGCGTTTTGTTACCTGAAAGTTTTCCAGCGAAACTTTTCGCATTTACTTAAAACTCTCTTTCGCTCAGCATTTACGTTTCATTTTCAGCTTTACTTCGAATACGTCGCCTTTTTCGTAAGCTCGTTTTAACTTTTATTGCTTTTTTTATTGTAACAAAAGATGAAGCAGAAGAAGAAGAAAGAGCAGCACCAAACTTCAGCTCCAACTCACATCAATTTCAGTTTGTTTGGTGGCCAACGAAATTGAAAAAAAAATTAGAAAAAAAAATTAAATTATATGTGTGGATGTTGCAAATTAATTCAGGCTTGTACCTTTAAAGTTTGCACATTAAATGTTAAAAGCACTTCAGTGGCATACTAATTTTTTGTTTTTGCAACCCCCGCTCATTATTCAAAAACTAAACGACAGGACATTGGCCCCTTCCCTATGTGGCAAACTGTTTTTCGCATTCAAATTCGGTTGAGGATCTAAACTCAAATTCAAATTCAAATGTGTTTTTATGCCCCAAAAACACTGCGTACCAATGAATGTATGTATGTATTTGCTTGTGTATGTGTATGTGTATGGCTTCCACAGTAACATGCATTTTGGGGCACACATGCATGCTTTACCATCAACCCACCACTTAACCATCCATCGAAACATGCACCCATCCACCTATCCAATAATGAAATGTGTTAGTGTTTTTGCATTCGAAACTTTGCCACAAAAAAGTTTTTCAATTAATTTACATTCGTATAATGTGACATGAATGTGCATAAGTAAGTGCGTAGTTTGGAAATTTCGGAGATAGAAGGTAACAGTTTTTGGAGTACCAAAGTACTTGTTTAGTGGTAACTAGAGCGGGGCAGGTGGAAAAGGGCGAGCGGTGCAAAAATGTCACTTTTAAGTTAGTTTGCTGCATTTGCCACAAATAAAGGTTGGCAAAAAGTTTTGTAATAGATTTTTTGATTAATATTAAAAGGCTTTATCTCAGTTAATTTTTAGCAGCGCCAAACTCTGGTAACTAAAGAAAGTCCCAAATATGTATTTTGTGCAATTGACAAAAATTTTCCAAGCCTGTGTACTTTTTTTTCTTAAACCAATGTATTTTTTTAAAGAAATTAGTTCCAATAATGCATTGGAGTAAAATCTTTGTTGGAGCTTAAAGCTGTTTAGTAAAGCTTCCAACCGTAATTACATTTATGGATGGCGTGAGGTGGAGGTTTTTTATAAAATATTTATTGAAAGAATTCGTTCTTCATTACACAGTCGGATTTTGTGTAACTATCGGGCGTTTTTTACCCACTGCCGACATGAAATAGGACGGAAATTTCGCTTCCTTAACTGCCGGTGCACCACAGGCTATACTGCAATTTTTTCCAGTAGTCAGTAAAAAAATATTTTTACTGCAATTTTTACAGGTGGTGTGGTATCTCAAACTTTCAGAGTCCTGCGCACTAAGTTTATACTACTGAGTAAGAAGAACTCATTACATAATCCCAAGCGAGCCCCCAGACATCTTAGTACTTTGTGGTTGGCATTGAATGGTAGATTTTGTGTAGTTCGTTTAGACTTTGCAGATCTTTTCTGGGACGTGTCTATACGCACGCTTGTTGTTTTTAGGGCTTTACATAAGTAGACTCCATTTATATCAGCAAGCAGCTGAGAGTGTTTTAATTGAAAAAAACAAGGGGAAAGGCATTGAGTTACGTCCCTAAGCATGGTCGTATATATGTATTTATTGACTTCAGCTCGAAAGCTTGCCGGGCATTTGCCAATTGAGGGTTCTCAAATATGTTGTAGCGAAAATATTTGTGTTTAAGAAAAGCATTACAAAGAATTGTACGTTGGGTTTTTATTTTTTAGAAAATACAACAAAGCCCAACATTGGCTGTTATGGTTCGAGAAGCCTTTGCGGAGATTCCCTCAGCCCTTTTGCACAGTATACAAGGGTTGTGTGAAAAGTTCGTGCAAAGTCAGAGAGATGACACTACTAGCGCATGTCAAGGTTAGCTATGCGCATATCTTGGAAGAACGCACACCAAGTTTCAGCCAGAGCAGTCTATTTTTTTGTGTTTGGCATTCGTTTCAGTCGATAAAGTGGTGTGATTTTTCTTGTTTTCTTTTTCTGTATACATATTTGCAAAGAAAGCTACATCAACTCTATTTAAAGGGTCTTAAGATGTTGATGACGTTATAAAAGAAACTGACGCTGCCTTTCTAATAAAAAAAAGAAGAAGCCAAGAGCGAAAATATTGAAGGTTCAGTTCGTATTGCATTTCAGAGAAAAATGCAAGAAAGGCCAGATGCTTAAGGAAACTAATCTAAAAATTATTACTAGAAAAAAAAAAAACGCAATTCCATTGTGCTATAAAATTGCATACCAGAAGTTATTCTAAGAAATCTGATTAAAAGATTTTATTTATTATTATTATGAAAATTTTATAAAAGTCTGAGACTTGGATTTACATGGCTTTTGTAAGAGAATCAACTATAATTTTTATAACACTTGCTAAAATTAAATAATAAATAAATAAATTTCCCAAATTGTATAGTAAAACCTTAGTGCACTAACGTCGCCACAGAAGTGGATCTAAATCCAAATGCAGCCAGCAATAAGTCGCCAACTCCCTGCTACAAAATATGCCAAAAATTCATACTTGGTTAGCAACACCAGGCTGCTCAAACCCTGTGTGCGAGGTAAAAGTGGGCTCGGATCATTTTAGCCATCTACTGAATGCTGCGACTTGAATGTCTTTGGGCTCGGCTTGGATTCGGGAATATCGGCACAAAAAAATCCAAATGGTCCATAGTGGAACATAAATCATTGAAACTGACATCTCACCATTTTGCCATTTGTGTGCATGAATGTATGTCTGCATGATTTTTGTGTCATCTATGTGTATGTATTGTACGAACAATTTGCGTAAGCATCAAACGGGCAACAACAAAGTGCCCAACCAACAAAGCACTGTAGAGGCTGTATACCGAATTGGTTAACTGGATAAAGTTAAAGACTACGAGGAGTAAGGATGAGTGAAAAGTGGAGCGTGAGGAATGCAGAGTGAAGAGTCACAGCCAAGGCATGGCTAAGCAACTGAAGGGTATATCTGGGTAGTTTAAAGCAGTCTAGGCCAATGTAGTACACCACTAGCTATAGACAAACTAATGCAAAATGAGAGACGAGTGTGAACGCATAGATTGCTCTAAGAAGTTATGGAAGAGAAGGAGACCGAAAGCAAAGTGGCTGGGAAGAATGTAAAAAGCGGGTGGTGGGCAAAATGGCTGAGGTTAGTTGACTAACACAAATATACTGGAGTGCAAACTCACCAACGCACCAGTGATATAATATGTATGTATGTAGGGGTATATTGGCAAAAAAAAACACTCCCAACTGACCCACATAAATCATTTTGCAATTGAATGTGGCTCAACGTCACAACAGCAACACATATTACTGTTCAAATGCTGTATGTTAGTGCTGGCTACGTTTATTTGTTGTTAGATCGCTTTGGCATAGCATCAATTACCTAGAAAATGAACGCTTGGTTGGCGTGAAGGAGTTGCCAAACAAAAACAAAAAATTAAAAAAGGCAGCATCGAGATTTCCATTCGACTGAGTTGGTTACGTATACGCACTGCTGAGTGGATATTTGTTTTCGCACTGACAACTATATATTATAACGGGTATAGGACGCATAGCTATACATAAACACTTGCACGCATACATAGGTAAAATATCTCACACACATAGTTTTCTTACGCTTATAACATTTTCGAACACAAATTATGCTTAAATTTGCGAACTGAGCCATGAAGGGCATACATAAAATTTATTTCCAACCAATGCAACCGTAATGGCCAACATAAATGCCAGGATATGGTTTATGGTCAGCAAAAGGGAAAAAATTAAATATAATGCGAAACTATGCAAGAAGTAAAAAGTAAACTTCTGTGTATTTTAGGCGTCTAGCAGTAGGTCAAAAGTGCCAAACTCAAATAAAAGACAGTCGGACGGGCGAACGGCACTCAGCCAGTCAGCGCGTTTTGACGGTAATGAAGTTAAATGTGCGTTGAAAATGGCGCTATGGGATTGGTATTGAATGAAGCTACAACTGGCAGGCTAACGCAAACAAACGGCCCTAACTAGGAATGCTTGAAATTGATTAATATTGTCACAAGCACATGAGCCCACTAATGTTGAGATAAAAAATGTCATGAAATGGTGCTGAAGAAAGGCCACTGCACTAATGAGCGTGCAAGTGTCGCTGCTAGCTGTTTTTCTAAATTATTGCTTGAAGGTGACCTTTAAGAAATAGTACGACACTCAAGGTTGTATGAGTGGCATGGAAAGTAATTCGATTTTGGGGTAAGGAATAAAGTTGGATGGAATGATTCTGAACAAAATATCTAGTTTGAGGGCATATAGTAGGAATTAAAGGAAGATTTTTTGAAAAACTCAAGAACTCTCTCGTGAGAGGGTAAATTTAAGTGTCTCTTTCAAACATCTGCGAAAAATTTAATTTGGAGGTTGCTAGGGAGTTAAAATGCTCTATAGAATTATTTGCCGGAAATTTCGTTTAAGGTCTTGTCAGACAAAATTTGTGAACAAACCAAGTGAAAGTCTACACATAATGAAAGAACCAGCACGTCGTTTATATGAAAGAAAATGCACAACCTTGTTTCGAAAAAAAAACTCAAAAATCAACTTGATTTTTGTACCACTTCAAATTGCATTTTATTATAAAAGGTCTTTCAAAAGATGCCTAGATTTTGTTTTAAAATAAAACATACAAAAAGTTAGTTGAAATCTGAAAGAACCACAATTTTTCTTCAAAATATGACTTTTAACAATTGTATTTCTAAAAATTGTTAAGATGAAAAACAAAAACTAAAAAAAAACATTGAAGATGGTATAAAAAAAGTTCCGTCTCCGAATTATTCACTACAGACATGTGAGCGTCACTTTTCAAAGAGCTTTTACTTAAATGAGCTGTAAAACTTTAGAAGTTTATTAAAAATTCTTATCAAACAGTTTAAAACTCTTACGAAAATTTTTTAAATTTATTTATTGTAATTTATACCATATATATGTGAAGTTTATACCAAGCTTGGTATAAAAAATTTTTTTTTTTTTTTTTGAATATGTTCGTGCGGTTTTTTTTCGAAATTTGAAACTTTATTGACGTAAAATGGTTACAAATTTAATATTCAAAATATTGTCCATCGCTTACTACTACTTTTTCCCATCTTTCTGGCAATTCACGGATTCCCTTTGTGAAAAATTCGGTCGGTTTTGCCGCAATCCACGAATCGATCCATTTTTTGACTTCATCGTAATTACGGAAGTGCTGGTCAGCCAGGCCATGTTGCATCGATCGGAAGAGATAGTAATCGGATGGCGCAAGGTCTGGACTATACGGCGGGTGGGGTAGGACATCCCATTTGAGCGTTTCTAAGTATGTTTTGACCACTTGTGCAACATGTGGCCGAGCATTGTCATGTTGCAAAATAACTTTGTCGTGTCTATCGGCGTATTGCGGCCGTTTTTCTCGCAGTGCTCGGCTCAAACGCATCAATTGTCGTCGGTAGACATCCCCCGTAATCGTTTCATTCGGTTTCAGTAGCTCATAATACACAACACCCAGCTGGTCCCACCAGATACACAGCATAACCTTCAGGCCATGAATATTCTGCGCCGACGTCGATGTTGAAGCATGGCCAGGGTATCCATACGTTGCCCGACGTTTTGGATTGTCGTAATGGACCCACTTTTCATCGCCAGTCACAATTCGATGCAAAAAACCCTTTCTTTTGTGCCGTTGAAGCAGTTGTTCGCATGCCATAAAACGGCGTTCAACGTCTCTTGGCTTCAATTCATACGGCACCCAATGGCCTACCTTTCGGATCATTCCCATGGCTTTTAAACGTTTGGAAATGGTTGATTGATCAACTCCCAAAGTTTTTGCAACCTCTTCTTGCGTTTGAGCCGGATCTTGATCGAGCAATTCCTCCAATTCGGTATCCATGAACTTTGGCGGCGCACCCTCGCGTTCTTCGTCTTCCAAGCCAAAATCACCACTTTTAAAGCGTGCAAACCACTTCTGGCACGTTCGCTCAGATAGAGCATGCTCACCATAAACTTCCACCAAGATACGATGACTTTCGGCTGCTTTTTTCTTCATATTAAAATAATGAAGAAGAATTCCCCGCAAAAACACATTATTTGGCACGAAATTCGACATTTTCAAGTGTGGTAAAAATATTGTTGTTTACGCTTCAAATAAAAAACTTATACTGACGTTTGTGCCTTACGATAGTAGCTCTCCAATGAATGTTTGGAAATGTGGATCGATGGAATAATAATCAAGTTACGCCATCTGTTGTAAAACCGCACGAACTTATTCATAGTCCTATTAATAGTTTACAAATATTGTTATAAAAACGTAAGGAACTAAATACAGCACAAAAAATATAGGAAGTTTTATAAAAAGATGGAGTAGCTTTATTATGTTAGGAAGCCTAAGTGCAAGTATACCCTTTGTTAGGCACCTGAATAGCATAGCAGCTTTGTTCACTCGCTACATAATTGAGTTTAAAAAACTCATAACTGTTCCTAAGGATAAACTCAGAATGCTCCCGGGTATTATCAAAAGCCATTATAGACTGCGCAGTCATTCGCATATGATCGGGATATGGTCCACCGATTCTTGTTGTTTCTGCGACCCATCCAAGGAGACTCTAATTTGTCTTCTCCTTGAATGCAGCGCTATAGAGCGAAGAAGTTTGAGACGTATTGGACATTTGCAACCAGAAGGAAGGCACATACGCAGGTGTCCCACCCAGCTTTATATTAAATGTAAATATGGATGAAGTACTGTGCTGAGTAGAGGGCACAAAAGACCCTGAGGTTGAAGTGCAAACCTCCAATAAATCTAAATCTAAAATCTAATAAATTGGGCAAAGCATGTGGAATTTGTAATTTGATGAAATTCGGCCAAGATGTTCTGCTATTGTAGTAGCACAAATTATATAAAATATGTATAGATTATAAATAATGAGTGCCAGCTAAGTTTCAAGTGGTTCAAAATTATGTTAATCGATTGATCAAATTTGAATAATGCAGCTTTTCTCTTCATAAAAACTTAGGTAGGATTTTAAAGCAAAAGTTATAGGTTTTACTTTGAGTGAAATTTAGAAAAAAAAAACATCAAGAAATGTTAAAATTTAAAAAAAAATCTGAAAGAAAGTTTGGAAAAAAATTATCAGAAAACATATTCGAATAGTTTTCATAGGTTTTTATCGCAAAGTGCTGAAAAACTGTGAGAGTGTTGAAGTTCAAAACTCAAACCTATTCTAAAGCAAAAGTTATATTTTTACTTTGAGTACTCGTATAATCACAAAAGCAAGAAAATATTGTGCGCAACTAAGTTATCGCTGGTTTTTTGCTAAAATACAACTTTATTCTGGAAAAATTTTTACAAGTGAATCTTTGAAGGTATTGCCCATCGTTGGCTTTTTCCCATCTTTCTGGTAGATCTCGTATACCGTCGCGGAAAACCTGTTCATCTTTTGAGGCTATCCACGGCTCAATCCATTTTTTGATGTCTTCATATGAATGGAACTGCTGGTCAGCTAGACCATGTGCCATCGATCGGAACAGGTGATAATCGGATGGCGCAATATCTGAAGAACATGGCGAGTGGGGTCGGATTTCCCATTTTAGTGTTTCCAGGTAGATTTTAACGGGTTTGGCAAAGTGAGGCCGAGCGTTGTCATGCTGTAGAATGATTTTTTCATGCCTCTCCGCATATTGCGGCAGTGCTCGCGCAGTGCTCGGCTCAATCGCATCAATTGAAGCTGATACCGATCCCCAGCGATGGTTTCGCTTGGTTTCAACAGTTCATAATAAATAACATAAACTTGGTCCCGCCAAATACTTAGCATAACCTTCGCAGCGTGAATATTTGGCCGGGGCGACGACTTACAAGCATTACCGGGCAGTCCCCGTGACTTTCTTTTCTTTGGATTGCTGTAATGAATTCATTTTTAATCACCCGTCACGATGCGATGAAGAAAATCCTTCCTTTTTTGCCGCTGGAGCAATTGTTCACAGGCCAAAAACAACATCGCTTGGTCTTAACTCATAAGGAATCCAAGTCTCCTGTTTCTGAATCATTCCCATAGTATACAATCGCTTGAAAATGGATTGGCGGGTAACTCAAAATACTGAAGCAAACTCTTCTTGCGTTTCACACGGATTTACATTCCTCCAATTCAGCGTTTTCGAAGGTTTTTGGCCTTCCTACACGCGGACGGTCGTCAACATTAAAATCACCGTCTTTGAAGCGACGGAACCAAACTCGGCACATTTTTACACTTAAAGTAGCATCTCCATAAACTTTTTGTAGCTCTCGATGCGCTTCAGCCACCGTCTTTTTCGAATGACGATTATTCGGCACAAAATCAGACATTTTCGAAAACCAAAAGTATACAATACCAAAACAAAATCACTAATGTGTCGAAGCAGTTTGTTTACTATATGTCTAAGCTTGGTTTATGCTGTTTAGGTTATGTTAGTATCGACAAGCACACACTGTTGGCGGCATCTATTCAGAAACAGCGGGAATTTAGTTGCGCACCTAATAAAAAAAGTATCGTCGATACTTAAACAATTAAATTTTATCTTAAGTAAAATTTTGTTCGAAAATGTTCGATAATGTTTCGATAACTTTCTATATTTTTTGTCGGCTGCTTTCGGAAAGTACTAAAAAATGCCTGTTGAAACAATTCTTTTTTCTTAGCCCTAAAATTATAAAAAAAGACTTGAAAAAAATGTATTGTCTAGCAATCACCATCTAAAAGTTCATTGCCGCTATCAACTTAGTGATTAATTGGTTGTCCGGCACATGCGAGCAAGAAAGCTATAATTGTTCAGTTCGGCTGTCGACTCAGCTGATTTGGCTGCAGGGTAAATCTCGGCACGGAAAATGCTGCAGTGATCAGCGAGCTCATATGGTTAGAGAAGCTCGAGCACCGAATAAAATACTGAAGCTCCGCATTCTTCAGTTTGAAAAGGTCATTTTATTTTAAAGACTTTTGTCTAAAAAATAAGGGAAGTAGAATATTCTCAGTACCAGTGGAAAGGAGTCAAAGAAAAGGGTCTACTCAGTCTTATAAGAACTCAAGTTAGTTGAAGCACTCACTGCTGTTTTATATAGAAAACTAATTAATTGATACAATTATATACTAATTAATTTTTAAATGCTGTTTATTTATAAAAGAAGTCTTAAAAATCCATATTTGTTATTCAGTAGTCTATTTGGGAGCTCCATTTTTCCAACAAAATCGCCTAATTCGTAGATTGGAGTAGTACTCTGCCATTTTGACCTAATTTTTCTTAAAGCCTAAAAATCACAAGTTGTGTTGAACATTTTAATTAAAGCTCAGCTATCAACTATCGATTGCTCAATGTAAACAGCTGGTATGAGAATAGTAAAAGAAAATATTCAAAGTGCCCAAAAAAAAAAAAATAGCAATATTTTATGTAATTTGAGCAACATTCTAAGCGCCTACTGGGCCTTGTTTTTTGGCTTTAATGTTAACACAGCAATTTTTTTAGGCTTTAAGAAGGAAATATGTTAAGCAAACAATTTATAAAAGCAACATGGCCATATTTTTTTTCAACAGAACGACAAGTAATGCGATAAATGAGCAAAGAAAAATATCAGAAACCAAACAGTAGAGGCAAACATCTATTCGAATACCGAGGAAATGAGGAAGAGCGAAAGCTTTTCAAAAAAAAAAAAAAAAAAATCATCGTCGCCAGTGGCATCTTCGCTGACCCGCAGAGCCCCATCTATCTACACACACACAAATCCACAAATAGTATTCACATTTTTTCTCTTGTCTCTCTCTCTTTTGCTCGTCCCTTCTTTGTATGCCCTCCTTCAACGCGCGCATTGCTAAAGCAAGATTTATGCAAATCGGAAGCAAACATTAATCAAACTTTTTTACACGCTCACTGAATCGCTTTCCCCTTTCCTTCATTCACTCACTTTTCTCTACCGGCAGATGGGCAAGACTATTTCTTAATATTTCAAATGGTTCTAAATGCTGACGCTTAAAGGCCAGTGAAATGTTTTCTGCTTTTGTTGTTGTTTCTCTTAGCGTCGGAGATTCGCAACGTAGTTTAACAGGCTTGTCCCAATTTTAATTTTTTTTCGCAACCTTTATGAAAACATTTTTCGCCAAAGTTTGAAGCAAAAATGAATCGAAAGTGAAGTTGGTTTAGATCTCAGTTTTTGATTTTTTTTTTGGCGCCAAGCTGGGCAACTAGTGAGGTGTGGCTATGAAATGGATCATCCCTAAGCTGATGCTCTCATTTCGTACAGCTTCATAAATTAGCGCATCACATACGTCAAACGGTGGAATTTTCCAAGCTGTCAGGCAGTCACCACGAGTATCTATGGAAATATGTACCTACTTGTGTTTGACTCGAAGGCCAAACGAATGGCTAATGTACATATGTGAGAGTGTTGGCGTCATTCTTTCCGCTCTCAGGGGGCAGCAGCTCAATTTCATCGCTTGCATGTCATTTATTTGTGTTGTCAGAAATGACAGACAACTCGAAGAGGTTTGTTTTATGGTACTGCTCCGGATGCAGACCTGTGACAGATAAGTGGAGGTGGCAGTGTAATGGCGCGTGTGGGAGAAGCAGAGAGAATGAGTGGGATAGGATTTCGAAATTAAAGCGAGGCTTTTGTAAGATTTGATAAAATAAATAAAAACGGTAAATATTGTAATACAATATATATTTCTTTCTTATGTTTCCTTATGTTTTCTTATACTTTCTTATGTTTTTCTTTTGTA
Source organism: Anastrepha ludens (assembly GCF_028408465.1). Classification (NCBI taxonomy): domain Eukaryota; kingdom Metazoa; phylum Arthropoda; class Insecta; order Diptera; family Tephritidae; genus Anastrepha; species Anastrepha ludens. The sequence continues at coordinate 110,233,475 of NC_071500.1, read as the reverse complement.
TTTTTTATATTTTTTCTTATGTTTCCTTATGTTTTCTAATGTTTCTTATGTATTTTTTTTATATTTTGCTTATGATTCCTTGTATTTTTTATTTTCTCTTATGTTTCCTTATGGTTTCTATGTTTTTCTCATGTTTTCTTACGTATTTTTGTTAATATTTGATCTAATGTTTTCTTAAGTTTCCTTACGTTTTGCTATGTCCCTGTGTTTTTCTCATGTATTTGTTTTAATATTTTTTCCTATGTTTCCTTATGTTTTCTTATGTTCCTTATGTATTTTTTTATATTTTGCTTATGATTCCTTGTGTTTTTTATTTTCTCTTATGTTTCCTTATGTTTTCTATGTTTTTCTTATGTTTTCTTACGTATTTTTGTTAATATTTGATCTAATGTTTTCTTAAGTTTCCTTACGTTTTGCTATGTCCTTATGTTTTTCTCATGTATTTGTTTTTATATTTTTTCCTATGTTTCCTTATGTTTTTCTTATGACCTTTTTTCTTTTACTCTAAGCGCTTAAGAAATGTAATACAATTTGAAGCAATTTGAATTTACAAAACTTGCCTCATAATTTCTAAATATTTCAATAGAAAATACAATCAAGTAAAAATTCAGATATCTGAATGAAACTCACACTAACATAAATGGGAGAAGAACCTCGGCCAACCACCAAAGAGAGGGTGTAAGTGCCTATTGTATAAGGTGGCGCAAAATTAATCACCCTATCGGAAGATTTATAATTTCTACAAATAACGTCATACGTCAATCATATTTAACACTTGTGAACTACACAGCCGCACCATACAACTAGATAAGAAATGGAGCGCCAAAGGTCAAAATAAAGACTTCCATCACTCAAAATCATTTTTTATTTGTAAAAAAGTTATTAAAACAAAAAAAAAGTATGATTAATTTTGTGCCACCACATTAGAGCATAATATTTCTTTTCAATTTATTTTAAACTTTATTTTTGCAATTATTTTTTAGCATTAATGTTTTTTTTACGATAAATAAATAAATTCAAATTTTGTTACACAATTTTATGATTTTTTTTATTATTGCATTTTTTATAATTAATTAATATAATAACTGTCACCAAATTGTTATTCGTTTATGAGCAATAAAAGTCAAATGTTGTAGCGCTTCTATTTCATTGAATACTCCTCAGCAACCGCTCCTTAAGTTATCCGCACCAGCTTTCCGTTTACACAAAAATCTTCAAAACTCATTAATGGCTACTCCTTCGACTGCCAACTGCACAAGCACCTACTCTCGCTGTTCCTACATCGCATCTCCACTGCCATTACCCCATAGCCCATAGCACTCCTAACTTTTCTCCTCCGCTTCCTTTGCATTTCGCTTACTTGGTTTATCTAAAATTTTCTATGACGCTTTCATATTTCTTAGTATTTGCAAATTGTGTTGTTGTTGCTTTTTCTTTCCCAATTCCTGTAGATTTGGTTTTTGTATTTATTGCTATTACTTTCTGTATTTATGTTGATTTTAACTTTTCCATTGAAGTTTACTGCTTTTAGCTTACCTACATGTGTGCGTATGTATGTATGTATGTATGAGTGTACAGAGGAGCTGGCTTGTTTGCTTTTGTTGGGCAATCGTCCTTTATAAAGTAAACAAAGGATTATGTGAAAAGTGTTTATTGAGTAATAAATTGTAATTTTATTGATATTAATTGCATTGACGAAAATTTTCTAATCAGTTTTCATGCAAGCTTTTGGATTATTTAATAATATCTTTATTGTGAGAAAAAGTAAATGGATAAATTAAAGTTTGTTTTGAAATTGGAATTATTTTTAAAGATTGATTAGAAACTGAGTAAGAGTGCTTTAATCTGAATTATTTTTCGCTTCTTTGATCAATAAAATGGATATTTCCTGTTGGTTTCATTCTATACGTAGGTGATAATAAGTAGTGGCTATCGCAATAAACAAAGAAAGAAAAAGGGATCTATTGCAATACAAGCGCCTAGATTTTCTGAGCTTCCTGTCATCTACTCTAGTGTATCCTTTGAATTTCATTAAATCTTTTAAATCAATGTTAACTAAGGAATTTAATTTAGCTAGAAAGGATAATTTCAGATATCGAAGTCTGTTTTTACATAGCGTAAGAATGAGGTGAAGCGATGACAGTGAGAGAGGAGTTGATAAATCTTGCTCCTCTTCAACTTTCTATCCGCTTCTGCAGCATGTCTAATAAGCCTGTCCTCAAATGCATTGTGAGAACTCTGCCGATAGTAGAGGGTTTTCGGAGAGAAAATAACTCGTAATATTCCCCAAAAGTGCATACAGCCGTGCTTTGCTTCCATTTTGCCCACTCTCGCATACATATGTAGTTGAAAATCTTTTAAACATCAAGTTGGAAGTGGTTTATGAAACTCTGGTGTTTTCCACTACAAGGGGAGTATGCGTGGTCGCAACTTTCCCTCAAAATTCATTTCCCATGCAGTTCCTCTTCTTTTTTTCTCCAGTTCTACTCCATTTGATTTTTGGTTGTCAAAAAGTGAATTTTATAAATTTTAGTTCATTTATTTTATTTTTTAATTCATTTATTTAACTATCTGTAGTAATTTAAGCTCATATTAGTTCTAAGTGATCTGGAAAAACTATAATTATGTTTTAGACTTTAAAGTGAAATGAATTCTGAATTCTACTTGCAAAGATCAGCGACAAGTTTGTATTTGATTCTGAAGGAAAGCTCGTTTTGAAAAGTTGGGGCTTAAGGGGTAACACCACTGTAGAAATTTCAAAAAATTGATTTTTTTTTATAAGCTTAAAAAATTCTTTGAACCTTTTAAAATACAGAACAAAAAGTTTTATACGTTACCGAAGTTTATTTCATAAATATTTTAAGCTTTCAACCAAGCGCTAGTGACTGCTACCTAACAACTTCGCCAAATTTCCAAACTTTAAACGCGTTTTTCTCAAAACACGTTTTCTGAAATTGGCACGCAGCATAACTCAAACAATTTTAAATATTTTTAATCAGGGTTTTCACTACGTCTGTATAATAACCTTCTTAAGAGAAGAGCGTAGGGGATTTTCGATAGATTAATTGAAACGATTGTTATAATTATTTAAGTGCCGTTTTTTTAGTCCAAAATAGAGTTTTTTCCTTCAAATGCTTGCTAATTCCACAAACATAAATATTTTTTAAATCCCCTACGTGTTTCTCTAGTTATTCTTATCTAGATTAAGAAAAAAATGTTTCTTTGTTCCAGATTAAAATTTGCACCCTCTGTGCTGCGTGCCGCGGAGCTCCTTCAAGAGAAACCGTATTACAAAAATGTCTCCAATGCCGCCATTTTGTAAAATTTTTCGATCAAACTCTGTAGTTTTGTATTTTAGTATATAAGTAATAGCTTCCCCAAACAGAGTGATTGTTTTCCTTTTTCTTCTATACAAAAAAATTCTTTAAAAATCGTGTTTATTTTACGCGTGTACAGTGGTGTTACCCCTTAAGTTCGTTAGTCTTGAACATCATAAAGCCTTCAATTGGACCAAATTCTATTCAATGGAAAATCAAAAATAAAATAAATCATCGGAAATTAGTTAAAGTTTTTCTGGGTCGGTAAATCTTCGTAAGTTTCAAGTGTATTAAGGAAGTATTCCCAAAATGTGGGTTCATAAAATGTATTTCATTTCCGTTAATATATTTGACATTGGGTCCTAGGAATGCCATAAAAAGAACAAGTTTTCTGAGCCGTTCAAATTAAATAAATATTAAGCTCATCTAGAGAGATCAGGAACATTACTTAGAACTTTTCTCAGCTAATCTTCCTCGCTAGCTCCATGGCTCATGCCCTTCTCTTTTAAATCGCTTCCGAGCACATTACTGAATCTTAACAAACGAAATCTTTGGTACTAACGCAACTCTATTCATTGAATCACTTATCTTTGGTAGGCGGAGTTGGCCACAAAATCAAGTCAAATTTCTCTTCAAAGTATCCGATAAAATGCTGCTATTTTTTGTGATAATGTGGTGGGAACTCGTTTGTGATATTGAAGTTTTCTTGGGTAATAAACTAAGTCATCGTCACCTGGTAGATCAGTGGCCGAATTCGAAAGGGCGCCTTATAGTCATCTCTGACAATAATATTGGTAAAATTATGCTCTGAACGCCCTTTTAAAAGCATATTAGTTCTAAATATTATTTTAAATTTTGCCTGGAATTTATTGTTCGGGGTGCTCCATCTACAATTCGATTTACTAAGCTTTTCAAACGCATATAAACCGGCTTCCGGCCTCCTTTGATTTTCATATTAAAAACTCCACTTACACCTTCCACAGGCGGCCGCCGTAGCCGAATGGGTTGGTGCGTGATTACCATTCGGAATTCACAGAGAGGTCGTTGGCTCGAATCTCGGTGAAAGCAAAATTAATGAAAACATTTTTCTAATAGCGGTCGCCCCTCGGTAGGCAATGGCAAACCTCCGAGTGTATTTCTGCCACGAAAAAGCTCCTCATAAAAAAATATATATCCGCCGTTCGGAGTCGGCTTGAAATTGTAGGTCCCTCCATTTGTGGAACAACATAAAGGCGCACACCACAAATATGAGGAGGAGCTCGGCCAAACACCTAGCAGAAGTGTACGCGCCAATTATTTATTTATTTATTTTACACCTTCCACAGCATAACTTCCAAATTACTTATTGCTGTAAATAAATTACTGAAATGTCAGCAGCAGCAGGACCAAACATTTTAACGTATTTTCCACGCAATTCCAATGCGCCGATGCAGCGTTCGCACGCCAAAGAGAGGTAGGTGTGCCTGCACCTACCAATTGAGGTAAAAGAAGTAACAAAAGGTGACAGCCAAGCTGCCTCATTTGTGTTGCTCAAGCGAATTTGGTTGTTTAAAACTAACAAATATAGTGCAAAGTACATTTTCAAAGTTTCAAAGTGTAGTAGAAAGTGGCGAAAGATTAAATGAAATGTTGTAGAAAAGTTGTAAATGAAACGAATGTTGCCGGTAAATGAAAATGGGCTTAAAATGACAAGTAAAGAAACGAAAAGAAAACCAAAATAAAGAACAAAATTGATAAGTGCAATGTAAACAAGTAGCAAAAGGAGATATTACAAGCCTATAGACGGATTGTTGGATTTGGTAAAGCGCGCCATGAATTTAACCTGAAATGAAGCTAAGAGACTCGTGCGAAACAATTCGAATGGAATGAATTTGCAGTGGTCCTTTGTTCCTCCCGGAAATCTTAGCGGTGAAAAAGGGTGAAGAGGATTTATAATATTGGTAAGATAAAGAGCATTTTTTGTGAGCCATATTTATGCTTGATTATGCTTCAAAAAACGTTGTTGACAGGGTTGTGTTTGGTGAAGACACCTCAATGTTACAGCGTAATAAAATAAAAGTAAATGCAGAGAAAAGACGATAAATTCAGTTAAAACAGTTACATTGTTTAGTGCTAATTATTTCCAAAGAAAATACGTTGCGTGGAGAAATAGCAAAAAATTAAGAAACATAATTATTTCCACCTTACCATGGAAACGAAACCGAAAAGGGGTTGACATATATATTATATATGATTTCGTATGGTTCCGCGAAGAAGCAAAGAGCCACAAAAGGGACTTAAAGGCAAAGGGAGGCTTGATATTAAATAATTTATTCAAAAATTGCTGCTAGTTTTTAGTGAAAAGGATCAGATGTTCAAAGTAAATTTATTTTAAAATTTGGTAATGAAATTTTTTGAAATAAAAACCTCAATGTCCATTTCATTGAACACCAGTAATAGCGTAAATTCAGCTTTAGATGAAAGTGGCAGGTTGAGCATGTATGCCGAGGAAAATTGCTCAGAAATCCATGCATTAAATCAAATTACAAATGGAAATGGAAACAAATATTGGTGCTGTGTTAAGTGGACAGAGAAGAAGTCAAGTTCACAGCTGGCCTTTTGAGGTCAAGTAGGGGCAAACTGGAAAGTAGCAAAGCAAAGAAAATGTGTATTGGCAAAAGCTTAAAATTTTTTAAGAATAAAACTAAAAAATCGCAGGGTACAAAAATTAAAAAAAAAATGCTATCAAAAATTTGAAATATAATTCAAAATTGCAATTGTGGCACGAACACAAATTTAATTGAACCATTAAACCAACACTTCGTATACACAGAACTCAATATACAAAAGACGTTACATGTACAAAAAAAAAAAAAAATGAAAGAATAAAACTTACAATGGCTGCAGTTCAATGGAATCGCAGTTCGATATATCCTAATGGGATATAAATGGCTAAGTGAAGACTTAATGCGGCAAACATGCAATGTATTGTTGCATACCAATTAGATGGACAATCGAAACAATAGTGCATTAACACAAAAGTTAACAACAACAATTACTCACTGAAAGAAAAAAACTACGTTTTATACAAGTGACAGAAGCACGCGGACAGGTGGTGTATGTGGAATGCCCCAGAAATGCAACATTTTTTCACTACTCATCGAAAGCTGCCAATTTGTTAAGCGTCATTCATGTGAATGCAATGTTGCATGCAACAATTCTGTCGTTTTTTGCATGTTAAGCCAAATTCACGCAAAATACGCGGCATATCAGAAGTGGCATGAACATGCAACAGTGTTGCAGTGTCAGAAAGAAATTAATTTGCAAAGAAAAGAGAAAATATTATCAGAAAACAAATATTTTTACAAAAAAAACGCAGAAAAAACGAAATTGCGCTGAAATTCTACAAAAGTGTTGTTGGCATATTGATGACGGGGAATGAGTTATGGTACACAGCTTTTGGTTATATTTCTGCTGCAGACTCTGAAGATATTCAAAATATTAAGGCTAATGAAAAAGTGAATGAAGAAACCAGGCTTGCCATGGAAAGCGCTGGAAGCGAGACTGATTTCACTATGTAAGTAGTGCCTAGTTTTAAAAAAATGGTGAGTCATTGGTGAATCATTCTTTTATTCACAACCCTGCTGCATCTGTCTTTATCTAAGGCTACCTACCTTCTTTCACCGTCGCACGTTTAGCTTTTCAAGATCAAATTGCACGTTCTCGCCTTGGGCATTCTAACCACATTTCCGAGCCATCTTATCCTATGAGATTTTATAAATTCTATCACAGTTTCGTTTCTTGCTGAGCTGGAACTTTCACGATTATATCGAATTCGATAGGTATCGTCTTGCAGTCTTACAAGTCCACATATTTTTCGCAATATTTTTTCTTTCAAATACGATATTTTTCTTTCATTACGCAACCATAGGCAATCACGGGGCGGATCAAGGTTTTGTATATCCTTTACTTTTGGTCGGAAGATATAATTTAGACTTAAGCCGCATTAAATTAGAAACGTGTGTCTTATTTCCTGCTTAAACTTTATCATTTATTGGCAATGATGTATTCTTATTGGCTGATATTTTGATACCCAAATAGGTAAGTTCTTGTACACACTCGAATGCATAATCTCCGATCTGCAGGTCATCATGACTTAAACCGGAATTGGCATAATGACCTGCCCGAGACTATATAAAAAGAACCCAAATAATTTGTAAATAAATATGTACTCAAAGTACCTACAGAAGGCATTACTTTCTAAACAGAGTTTTGCAAAAATACTGCAACAAATGCTGCTCCCAAGATAAAGTAGCCCACTTTTCATGTCAAAACGACGCTTTAGTGCTACTTGACGAGTGCCAACTGGCACTTCAACCATTTCACTTACCTTTTTTTCATGCTGATATTCGGAGATAAAAGTATCTTGCTTCCAAATGTGGCTTTCAGATGTAACATAAGTAGATCTATCAGCAATTGACAAGAGAGCCAGAGGTCTTGAAACACATTGGGCCTGAGCCATGACTGACCATGAAAAAATAAATAGTATAAGGAAGATCCCTGAAGTAAAAAGGTAAAATTAAGAAACGCAACCTCACACCAAGCTGTGGAGCTACGGCAGTCGATTCCCTCACTGGAAGGGTATAATCAAAAGAGATGTAAGCATCTCATTGACCTCCCTAGTGGCAAACTGCGAATGATTATTGGTAATTCGCGGTTTCTCAAGCGAATTCGAACTAATTTCAGTAAATTGAAGAACTCTTACGTAATGCCTATCGAATGAGACGCCTTTGAACTGTGTTCGCTGTCAAGGTAAAACATTGCAAAAAAGAAAACCCGAACTTGAGAGACACTGTGCACCCGTATATATCTATAAATGAGTAAAAAAACAAATTGCTGCCAGCTAAAGAAAATCATTGTCAACGCAATCTCTCTTGCACAGCAAAGGCAAAGCTACTTTTATAGCCGTAATAGTTAAAAAAAAAACTAAATTTTTAATTCACAAAAACTTTCTTAAATACTCGTCCTTTATTCGTCAAACAAGCAAACAAAAACCGTGCTTGGCACTGAAATTGCATTTTACCAACAGTGCAGCAAAAAGAGCCCCATACAATGCAATCCCTAAAAATAGCGAAGGGAAAGAGAGAAAGGAGAAATAATATAAACAACTATAGAATAGTTTAAGTGTTAACTTTTACAAAAGCCACTAGCTTTTATTTATATTATTTACGGCATTTTTTATTTCATTTTTAGTTGGTTATATGCCACACAAATAGCATCACCCATTAGCGTTGTCATATCAGTGTGGTGCACACACTTGCGCGCATTCTCGTCCCGTCATTCGTTTGTGCCACAAATATTGTATAGAATGAAAGAATGTTGCCAACTACTTTGTGTTCATGTTTTTATTCTATTATACTTCTGTGGCATCTCGCAACTCCTTGCTTTGTTGATTACGAAAGTTTACTTGCTTGTGGAATGCGTATACATCTGTTTGTGTGTGTAGATAGTGGCAGCGAAATATTTGTGGTGTGTTCACTTCGTGTACATTACGCGAGTTACATATTACGGAATACCCTACACCTTGTGAAGATCAGGCCTAAGCAAAGTGGATCTGACACTAATCTTTTTCATGAGTAAATATCAGTCTGCCGATTAAGCTGAGTAGAGCTCGCTCTCTATACCGTCGGCAATCCAGGAACGTCGCCTTGAACTAGAGCATTGAAGATAGTCCTAAAACCGCGACTAAAACCATCGTCATTAGATACGTCTAGAAGGGAGAATTTCTCTGGTAACATTCACCATTAAAAGGCACTAGAATTCTACTATCATCAGCTACCGCTAGATTCTGATTCTTCATGTCATCTGCAAAGTAGCCAGTAAAAACGCTGTTTAGACCTGTAGGGCCTCAGATTTTGGCAAATTAAAACTCTGCACGACCTTCTGGTGCGAATAGGAGTTTTCCGTAAGGACGAACGAGAAGAGCAAGAAGTAGCAGTTTAAGGACCTGTATACAACCAGTTTCTACTGCTATCTTCACCATTAGCTCAAAGCTAAGACATACAGAAAAAGAAAAAGAAAAATAAAAAGAGAGAACTCTCATTACCATTGCAGCGTCTGTCAGACAAAATTGACAGCAATAAGAGAAAGCAGAAGTACTACTAACTTCTATAGTCTATTGGAACTTCTTCAGAGGTAGTAGATGAATGTAAGAAGTTCTGGAGCGAGCTGTTTACGAGGTGAGTATGGAGTACAGAACTCAGAAACATCTTCGTAGATGAGTTGACAAGGAAAGGGGAAATATTTGTAATAAATAAACTCTCCACAACGAGGGCGCTCCTACGAATATGTATTATCAAATAAACTTCAGATTCGATGGAATCCTAGTGAGTGATGAATGGCCACGGAGTATGTATGACAGGGCAGTTCTAGTCAAGAATCAACTGAAACGGATACAAATCTTGACTGCATCTCCCTTATTTCACAATCTCATTATCACATGAAGTGAATGAGCCTTTTCCAAATGACTTTAGTGGTGACAAGTGTCGACCATTATCTCTCATCTCTCATTATCGGGCATTTGACATTTATAATTTTTCATTCAGAAAATTCAGTAACTTTTTCAGAGAGTAAAAAGGGTACGAAACTCAAAGTACGCTTACATCGCGACATGCATCTCTTAGATAAACCTGCCTATACCGTAATGTAACTTTGGAACTATGGTAAATAAGCGTACGGACAAAATTACGATCTTCTCCGACATTTCTGAAGATAATTGCAATTAGTGTGACACATTTTTCATCCAAAGAGTTAGTATACTTTCTTCTTCGATTTTATAAATTTTCTTTTTTTGCCCTGTATAATCTTTCAGTTTTTATTATCTTTCCTGTACACCACCAAAAAAATGTTGCGCAATTGAGTGGCTTTTGTGTATGCACGAGTGCTTAAAGTGTTTATTTACTCTCCGGATTTTTTTTATTATACCCCTGCAGGGAAATTCTGAGTGGGTGCAAAAATTAACTGCTTCAGATTTCTCCAATTGCGAACCACTTTGCTGCTCATGTTGCTAGTAGCGCCATCTTGGTAAGAAATTTAACCGGAACAAAGCTGAAAAGCTATTGTCCTTCTCGCGTAGCGGATTCTGACCCAGTAAGGAGCCGGTTCAACTCGGGTAGGTGGATTCGTTGCATTTGTTTGGGATGTAATAATGGAAGGTCTTTCATAGTATATCAATTTTAGTAAAATAAAAATTATTAAATTTCTGAATTGGAATACAATCACGTAATTCAGCATAGATAAAATATATAAAAATAAAATCTTACACATAATTCTTTTTAATGTCTCTGAAATTGATCTTAGGGTGCTGAAATTGGTCTCTTGTAGACCGCAGTAGTGGAAAAATGTTTGCTCTTGGTTTGCTCTAATATAAAGTGTCAAATTCAAAACTAATTCTGAACTATTGAAGAATGGAAGAAGCTGAGTGTACTAATAACGGGTGATTTTTTAGCTATTATCTTTTTAAACAGTTGGTTTAAACAGTTGACGCACGTTTCGAGTTTTATTTCACTGGCAAACATCTTCAGTTTGGTCTATAATTTAACTATGAATCGTCTTACAAATGATCAACGCTTGCAAATCATTGAGTTTTATTATAAAAATGCGTGTTCTGTTAAGAAAGTTTAAGATCCACTTTTTTATCGAAAAATTGTGTTTAGCGACGAAGCTCATTTTTGGATCAATGTTTACGTAAATGAGCAGAATTGTCGATTTTGGAGCGAAGGTCAGCCAGAAGTATTGCAAGAGCTACCAATGTATCCAGAAAAGGTCACAGTTTTGTGCGGTTTATGGGCTGGAGGTATCATTGGACCGTACTTCTTCAAAGATGCTCCGAATCGTAACGTAACTGTGCATGGTGAGCGCTACCGTGAAATGATATCCAACATTTTTTTGCCCAAAATTCAAGAGCTTGATTTGCTTGACATGTGGTTTCAGCAATACGGTGCCACATGCCACACAGCACGCGTAACAATGGACTTGTTGAGAGGCGAGTTCGGTGAACATTTTATTTCACGTTCTGGACCTGTCGATTATCGGGACGCCTTTAGATTATTTTTTTTTTTTTTTATGTTAAAGCTCAGGCAAGCCTGCTTCAATTAACGCATTGGAAGACAGCATTAAAGCATTTATATGTGAGATACCGGCTGAAACATTGGGTATGCCAAAATTGGACTAAACGGAGGGACCATTTGAAGCGCAGTCGCGGTCAACATTTGCATGAAATAATCTTCAAACATTAAATTATATGGACTGTACTATCGATTTAAATAAAAATTTCATGAATTTTTTTGAATTTTACGCAAGTTTTTACCCTTAGTTTCCTTCTGTCAAATTTGTTACTACTATCGAAAAGTGCGCATAATGGGCATTCCATGACATTGACATCGCCATGCAAACTTCACCCAACTCTATTCTTATTTTATGAGATGAAGGCGAAACACGAACTAGCCATAGCTCTAAATTCACTAGAAGCGAACCAGTTGTGTACTAGAGTTCTCCCCTACACGAAACACAAGCGCGCTGTTCCTTTTTTTCTCGCATGTGCGCATTCCAGAGTTTGCACTAGTATGTGTGCACTTTTGTGAGTACTTCTGCATTCAGTTGCGTGTTGTTGCCTAGCACTGAAAGCAGTTTTAAGTATTTCTTAAATTAAATTAAATTTTCATTTGAGCCATTTTTGTTCGGTGGATGAGTTCAAATATGTGATAAAAGTGTTTGCAAAACTGAATGTGTAAAGCGGATATGTATGTGTATGTGTAAGTAAATGTTACTATATGAGAGTAAGTAGTGAAAACTACATACATACATACATTCGTGCTGAGTTAATGTAGTTAAAAATGCTTTTGTGCATAAGAATTCATATCTTGCGGTGCAGAATTGTTTTAGTATATGGAAATAGAGGGGAGCTACTCTTATTTTTTAACCACAAGCCATCACTTTTGTACTCGAGTGCGAACATTGAACAATGGCGGAGAATTCTATGTATAGGATCTCGAAAGTAGTCTTTTTTAAACTTTTTTGCTTTACCAAAATGCGCAACTTTAGAAGCTTTCAGCGACTGTCTCTTTTTTCTTGTTTTTTGGAAATTGTAAGCAACTCGCAATTGCAGCAACTTAGACTTTGCCCGCTGTACTTCGGCCAAGTTTATTTTCTTATAAAGCAAACAACATTAACCCCAGATTGGCACTTCGGACCAAGCGCTCCTCCTGAACTATCCAAAAGTTTTGAAGCTCAACTATGATAGCCGACTATGGGTATCATCCAGCCGCAGTACGAGCAACTAATCAGAGCGTAGGTTGAAAATTTACATTTCATATGGAATAGAGTCTGACTATTTTCTAGCCAAACTTATAATGGACACAACGAACTCGATTCTTCTATACAGATGCGAAATATGGCAGATTTGCTAAGGGTGAAATGCTGGTGAAAATCTTTACAATCTATGCAACGCGCCTGCGCTCCCAGAGTGGTTTCTTCATACAGAACAGTATCAGAAGCAGCGGTTTTAGTTATCAGTGGAACCATCCATATGAGTCTTCTAGCACAAGAGTGCAAACGGAGATGGGAGGCCAAAAACTCAGGAATTTCAGGAACATGCTTCTCCAACATTAGATTTCAAGTGCTCAGACTTTGGCAAACAAGATAGAACTCCGAAAAATACAATAGATGGACAGCTATTTGAAACAGTGAGTAGACAGAGAACACAATGATGTTAATTATTACCTCACACTGTTTTCGTCCGGAGACGGGTTCTATCGCAAGTATTTGTGACGAAAGGGAAAATTGAACCTGACAAATTGCATTTATGGAGCACGATGATGCCGAGCACACTTTCATCATATGAAAAAGTGGAACACAGAGAGAACAGCTATACATCAAACTACGAGTATTGGTGTACATACACCTAAAGAAATAATCGAAAAAAATGATGATAGGCTAAGAAAACTGGAATGCCGTCGTAAATTTCATAGTGGATATTATCCGTAAAAAAGAGGCGTACAATGCAAACATTAAGCATACGCTTTTGAAAACAGACAACCTGGACGCAGGGGGAGTAAGTGAATGTGTCCTTCTTAGGACGCCGTCTTGGATCTCTACATCGAAGCAATGCGGAAGCAGTCCCGGGGTTGAGCGAAAAATCCAAGAATAGAAGAGGGATGATTTTAGTGGAATTACAACACACGTAGGGACGGTTACTAGATGGTGCGAAGGCATTTTCAACCCAACCTCACCGCCAAAAAAAAGTAGTAGTAGTGCTAGTAGTAGTAGTGGGAATAGTAATGGTAGTATTGGTAGTGGAAAAAGTGCTAATAGCGGATGATGCAGAAGCAATAGTGGGCGCAGTTATCATAAAGGTTGAAGTAATAGTTGTAGGAATACTAGAAGAAAGTTGTGGTAATAGTGGCATAAAGTAGTAGTAGTATTAGTTGAAATAATAGCAGAAAAAGCAGTAGTAACGTTAGTAAACAAAGCAGTAGTAGAAAAAGTAGTAGTAGTAGTAATAGAAAAGTAAATAAAGTAAAGAAAAATAAGTAGTGACACTAGTAGGCAAAGTCGTAGCAGAAACAGTAGGAGAAAACGAAGTAGAAAAAGTATTATTGATATAAAATATAATAGGAGCATTCCACTGTTACGTACAGACAAGTTCAACTAATTTTACGGTTTATATTACATATAGCACTTAATTGTTTTATCAGATATTTACTTTTTTTCTCTAATTTAATGGCGCAAAAGTAACCTTGCGATGTTTTTTGGCTGTAATTAAAAAAAAAATTAAAAACTTTGATTCTTCTTGTGGATTATTTTTATTTGGTCTTTTAATTATTTTACATCAAGTCGAGAATATGATGTAAAATGTAAATGGCCGCCGCCACAGTTGATTGCCATTTGAGCCCTTTTTATGGCATTTTCCATCACTTTGGCCAAAACTTCCGGCGATAGGTCCTCACATTCTTGACGGATATTGTCTTTAAGAGCTGCAAGAGTCTGAGGTTTGTTGACATAAGCCCGCGACTTCAAAAAGTCCCACAAAAAGAAGTCTGGAGCGGTCAAATCAGGCGATCTTGCTGGCCAGTGCAAATCGCCAAAACGGGAGATTAGGCGCCCGGGAAATTCATCCTTCAGCATATCGGTTGTGGCACGTGCAGTGTGTGCCGTTGCACCGTCCTGTTGGAACCACATGTTTTCCAATCCCAATTCATCAATTTGCGGCAAAAAGAACTCGTTGATCATTGCTCTGTAGCGCTCACCATTCACAGTAACCGTTTGGCCCGCGACGTCTTCGAAGAAAAAAGGTCCGATGACTGCTCCAGCGAAGACAGCACACCATACAGTGACTTTGAGCGGGTGTAATGGCTCTTCGTGGGTTGCACGTGGATTTTCAGTGCCCCAGAAGCGTAAATTTTGCTTATTTACGTTCCCGCTAAGATGGAAATGGGCCTCATCACTCATGATTATTTTTGATGAAAAATCATCTTCCCCTTGGTGGTGATTAAGGATGGCTTGAGCGTATATTAGACGCGATTGGCGGTCAGCAGCTAACTGCTGATGCACCGTCTGGACTTTGTACGGAAACATCTTCAAATCTTGTACCAAAATTCGCTGTAAAGACCGTCAACTGATACCCATTTGCGTGGCACGTCGTCTGGTCGATGTCGACGGCGCTTCCATGACATCCTCGGCTACAGCAGCAATATTCTCTGCAGAACGGCTACTCCGGGGTCTGCCACGCCTGGCAGCATCTCGTGTTATGCCAGTCTCTTCGAGGCGAGCGGCTAAACGTCGCAGTGTTTCACCTGCACTCCACAACTTTCTCCTCAGTTTTAATAAAATGGAAGTTGGAAACACCAGTTATCGCTTTGGCATTGTCCCACGGCGATGCACTTTAAATCCTTTCATAAATTTCAGAGAATGGCACATAAATCACACGGGTTTTTGTGACTAATTGAGAAGCTAAATCAGAAAAGTCCTTGGCTGATTGGACAACAACATGTTCATTTTGGCTCATAATTTTCTCTCTTACCAGTCTTTTGATATTTCCGCCACGATGTAGCAAAATATTTCCAATAAAAGAGCCTTTTGTACTTTTCACTCAACATTGATGTTAGTTTAACCATATAACGGTTTTTAAATTCCGATGAAGGGCCGTCACTCCAAATAATTTCCGCTGAAAGTAAGTGTTCATTTTCTTTAAGCATCAAATCAAACAACTTATTGATGAAAACAAAAACTGTATTCTTGTCTTTCGAATTTGCATCTGAGCATATAGGATATGTTTGGCAATTGCCTTTGTAAAAACTTGCAGCAGTAAATAAAAGAACACTTGTTCGTGACCAGAGTGCGCTTTGAACTTCATTCTGGTATTCACAGCCAAAAGACATCGTAAAATCAACTTAAAGGATTCGCACGTTTTCATTGCGTTGGTCTTTTTGAAATTCACCGGCTTGAACTCGTTTTAAATTAACACGCTTCATCATAATATGGATAGAATCAATAAATTTTTCTTTAAGTTCACCTGAACTTGTTTCGTGGTTTGGTGATTCATCCAAAATCCAACTAGCGCTTCCGCACCGTTTTGTTGCCACATCTTCGTTACCAAATTGTTTAACAGTTATTTACAGCAGGACTATATCCAGTCTGTGCGGTTTAGGAACCTTATTAGGTTGTTGACGTCTAAGCCAGACAGCTGCTCGAGACTCTCGAACAGCGGTTTGCCCAGGGTTAACATTCTGTCCTTCCATAGGGCAGGGCATTCACAGAGAAAATGGAAGATTGTTTCTTTTTTCTCCGGTTGTTTACAACTATGACAGTATGTGTTGTGAGGGATGCCCATTTTGGCGGCTTGTTCTCCGATAGACCAGAGGCCAGTTATGACTGCCGTAAGTCTACAGGTGTCCCGTCGTTTCATGTTTATTAATGTCGACGATTGCTTGAGGTTGTAGGTGGGCCATAACGTCTCTCCATCTACAATCTGCAATTCGAAGGTATTTTAGGGAAATTGCATTCTTGACCGTACCTAGTGGAGTGAATACTAGTACTGCAAGAGCGCTATTCATGGCAGATTCCCCTCTTGCCAGTTCATCAGCTTTTTCGTTACCTTCTATGTTCCGGTGTCCCGGGACCCAAATTAAGGTTACTCTATTGTTTTCACTCAAATTGGTGAGGCTATTCCTACTTTGCTCCACCACTTTAGAGGTTGTTATAGTCGCGTCCAGCGCCTGGATTGCAGCTTGGCTATCCGAAAGAATATCGGTATTGCCCTTAAAAGAGAAATCTGCGATTAGTAACCTACAGGCTTCCCCAATTGCTAGTCCTTCCGCTTGGAAGACGCTACTGGTATTAGGGAGACGCACAGATTTTTCAATTCCAAGTCTCTGAGAATATATACCAGCTCCGACACCACAATCCATTTTACTGCCATCTGTATAGACCGTGGTATCGAAGTTGTTTAGAGAGAATCCCTTATTCCATTCTTTTTTAGATGGAAAGAGTGTGGCAAAATTCCTATTGAACGCTACCATCGGGACGATGTAGTCAGTCCTCACCGAGGTAAACTGAGTTTGTCGCAATAATAGACAAGCGTGACCATAAGTTTTTTCTTTGCAGCGACCCGCTTCATTTAACCTAAATGCACTCATGGTAGCCGTCTTCTTTATATGTAGGTCTATTGGAATAACGTGTGTCAGTTAGTTGTTAACAGAAAAATTCAATTTGTATAGACGACTTGTTTTACAATTTTTAATAGAAAAAGGAATTAAGCGTCACGTATGGGACATCGAAACTTACCTTTCCGTTATGATTAATTTCTTATCAAAAAAACACTTAACCAAAAAAATGAGTACGCAGTTAAATACAGCGGACCATACACTATAACTAAGAACAGAAATCTAGTTTGTATCTGGTAAACAATAGCGGCAGCGACCTCGCAAAAAGTTGTGTAAAGACTAATGAAAAAATCCGACTTGTTGTTACTCTCAATAAATAACGGTATTTACAAAAAACGAGACATACTCACTACAACTTTTGTAAATTATTTTAGATGAGAACATAATCTCACTAAGTACGTGCAATAATATTATATATAAAAAATGCATATTTGTAAAACAGTTCAGAGTTACACTTTTTCATGGAATGCTCCAATAGCAGTAGTACTAGTAGAGTAATATATTATATAAAAATACAAAATTTAATAGTAGTAGTGAAAGAGTAGTATAAAGCGATTAATGCAACCGTGAATGGTCACCGTTCGGTAGTTTTTCTTGATAATCCCCCCTACACTTTCTTGGGCAACCATCTTACTCTAGTCTGCCTAATTAGTACAATATGATTTTCTGCTTTCTTTTCCAAAAACCTTTGCATTTTTTTATTCACTTACTAATTTAAGGCTTTCTCCTTCAACTCACATCCTTTCACACGATTTTGAGACTTTTTTGTCAATACCAGACACATCCCCACCAACTGGTTTGGTTCACTCATTTTCGACATTATGCGAAAATTTCTGATGGCGAAAGTGAGTAGCAATGCAAAACAGACTACAGAAACAGAATTGGGTTTAAATTGCGCCACTAATAAGGATATTCAATTATTCTCCATTATGTGCGCTTAACATCCGGCAACAGATATGTCAGACAGCTAGCAACAGATTGAGGGGCATGCATAAGAGCTTGTCAGGAAGTTAAAAAAATTTAAATAAATGAGTCAGACACAATAGACGCAAAAACACGCGCTTTCAAATGAAAAAAGTAAAAAATTTATTTAATGTGACGCAAAACAACTTGCCATTTGTGCATAATTAACTATGTGCATATGGTTACTCTACTATGCTATGCATTGTTCAAAGCACAAACGATAACTTGTGATGCGCAGCGTTGAGTTGATAATTAAAGGATGCCAAGGGCAATGAGTTTATGTGGCATTGCAACAAAGAACAAATGAAAGTGAAATATGTGGCGGGTAGTGGAAATTATGCCACAGGATTCAGCATTACATTGAATGCATAACACAGAAATTAATAATGACAGTGGCTGGTAGACACTTGGAGCTTAGCTTATATTGTGCAACGAATTAAAACAATGTATTGTAGGGTAAAAAAAAAATATAAAATTCCAATAAAAAAGTAGATGAGTATGCATAGAGAATGTATGGGCCCAGGCAGTGAGCATCGAAAAGCAACAGCTTGAGGCGAAAACACCGCTGCGCGCTTGACAGGCCACTCACACCTGCACCTTTGCGGCTTGCTGGCTCACAGTTCTTCCAACAATAACATAGCTCACTTTTTTTGTGTGAAATATGCACTGAACTCTTTGTTATCCTTGCGTATTCTTCAATAATTTACACGCAACCACAAACAACATAAATAACGGAAAAGAGAATGCAATGCCAAGCAATGCATACCAACAACTCCTTTGTAATATGCACAGCCTCAACATGTAAGGATGCCTTGCTGCTCTGGCAACCAACCAGCTTGAAATGGTGTTGCTGGCCACCATAAAGTCTTTGCCACCATAACAAATGTGACTATTCCGGTGTCCATCAGCTAAACGAGCCATGAATTGAGGCCGCTGGTGGAGTTGCGCTTGCAATCTGGCTTGTTTATGCCACAGTACGGCATTTGGCATGCGATATGTGGCATGCTACAGACATGCGGCGTAGGTGGGCATGACTAAGTCTTGGTACTCGAGCACACGCTTATACACAAACGCAGACAGCGGTTAGCGCAGTTAGCTGTACTAAGTAATTTTTTCGTGCAACTCTAAATTTTTTTATGATTTTTCATTCCTACGCCGCGCGCTCTTTTACTTTGTTGCAGAAACTCAATAGTAGCCTTCATAGGTATGTGAAAAACTTGCTGTTGCTACATGACTTCGATTTCAATTTTAGACCAACTCTATTCGCTTGCCTTTAAAGCGTCCTTTTTTACTTTACAAGTTTCTCTTTTTTGTTTTAAAATTTCTTGTTGCAACTTTTTGTCACCGCAACGCTTGGCATCTGGTTGCTGAAAAAAGAACAGTGGTGTCAGTAGCAAAGTTTTGTTTTTTCTTGCATTTGCAAATACAGTAGCGGCAGACAGGAGCTGGACAGCCAGACAACTGACAAATAACAGCTCAAACACAGAGTAGCGTAGAACTTCACTACCAACACACAAATGATTACATAAAAACAAACATTCCATCATGTGTATGTATGTATGCGTGCAGTCTCATCAGCGCCCGCATGTCTTTTGTTGAGTGTCTGCTTTTTAGGCATCGCCTACAGCGGTGAGCGCTGTGCGGCAGAAGCACCAGCAATAGCAGCAGCCGTAGACGTAGACGACGCCACCGCCTGATGGCATGACATAATGTTGTTAACATCCAAAAGTAATATGACACGCGGTATTTAGCCAAGTATGCAGTGGCAAAAAATAAAAACAAAAATAAACAACAGCAACAAGAGCAACAAAGTAATATACACAGCTCGCCAGCTCCTCTTTGTTTACTTCTTTTTTGGCCGTCGTGACGTATCACCAAAGACAGACCGGGTTTTATGCGGCATGTGAACAACTGTTGCTGTGGATACTCCCACATGCACACGCACACACGCATATCCTTGCTAAATTTAGATTTCATGCTTACTATGTAGGAATAAATTATTATGGAGTCAGGCGTTGAATATGTCGTGTCTGATTTTAAGTCTTTAAGTGTATCTTTCTCTTTCAACCGAAGAAGTGGGATTTGCTAATCGAGCGAGAAAATTTGTATCCATTTTAGAATGTCCTTCAATGCTTCTTTTTCTCAACTGCCTGACACAGATGAATTTGTTAGTTTCAAGGCAACTGAAAGCTGAAGGCTGAATACTAAAGTTAATATCAACTATTTTGTTTGGAAAATTCAAAAGACTTTGGATACGAAATTTCGCTGCATCCACCGAACTTATTGACAACAGATTACCGTATTTTCAATAGTTTCGACAACACCCTGCGTACTATCGCAATTGCTTTAAAAATGTTATTTTGCTGACGAAAAACATACATTTATGTGCACAATCTTGAAGGCTGTCATGAGCACTGGCGCGATATATGGAATACAACAGTGGTGGATCGAAAATGATTTGGGCAACAATTTACATTGCTGGAAACTCTCCAATTTGCTTTATATTAACCAAGGGAAAAAGGGGATATTGACTTCTATCTTCTGGATAATAGTTATACTGATCGAATCTGTTGGGAGCCTCTACGGAGGTGCCTGGATCTTTGGCAGGATAACGCACCAATTCACACTAATCGCAATGGAAAGATGCTTCTATGATACAGAAAGACCCCAGTTTCGAAGTGGCCAGCCATCAGCCCAAACAAATTTAAGTAAATATTATAAGAATGGTCGGCGGTTAGAGATAGTGAAGCAGCTTTAAGCAATTGGTTAGTTCAAATTTTTGCTTTAGTGACTATTTCGTGGTCAGTGGTTTAACAAAATTAGCAGGGTGGATTGCAGAAATTAAAACAAAGTTTAACTGACTAGCGATGATTTCTATTCAACTACTATTTAAAGCGCAGCTCTGCAGCATTTCCTGTGCGGTATTTTTGTAGCCATGTGTACAGGTATTTCTGTATGTATATATGCAAGATGTGTGCGTATTTGATTAACATGTTCCTATATACATACACCTGTGCGCGTATCTCAATCCAATGCTACTCGATTCTTTTCAGCTCCCTGTCACTTTTCCCTCACTCTGCTGCGTTATACGATACTTTTGCATTAGCTTTTTAATGCTTTTTTAAACAAGTTTGTTGAATTTTTTTTTTCTTATTTCAACTATCGGTTTTCATATATTAGCTACTGTTGCTATTCACTGTGGAGTACTAATTACTTCCTTAAATTATTGCTCAGAATACATTTGCCTTTGTTCTGAATAAGCTTTGTTTTTTGTTACTTATGAAGATTTATTTTTTGTGAAAGCCTTAAAATTTCTTACAGGAAATGCAAACATGGGAATTTTACGAAATTTTAAAAGAAATGCGAAATACTTCCGGTGGAGTCCCCGAGCAGAAAAGCTGAACATTTCTGAATAAATTGTAGTTCACTAGCGGCAACATACACCAAGAATTCATTGGCCTACCCGAGATTTTAAATTCCCATAAAGGCTACGAGGGGTGCCTTTTATGCGTCGGGATTTGGCAACCCTGGTATTGCAATCTGGCAACTGACAGCTGTATCGCAAAGTTTGACATTTTTTGGCTTTTACGTACTCAGAACGCTTTGAAATACCAGAGCTATTTGTGTTGTTTACAGTAACTTAAAAGATTCATCTCGGTCCAAAAATGGAATTAAATCGTGAACATTTTCGTGCGATTATTTTTTACAACTTTCGACGTGGATTAACTCAGCAACATTGCATGGATGAACTTAATTCATTTTTTGGCGATGAAGCTCCATCAAGGACCAGTGTTTATCGATGGTATGGTGAATTCAATCGTGGTCGTGGTTCACTCCAAGACGAATTTCGTGGAGGTGGTCCAAAATCAGTTGTTGTTCCGAAAATCATTGATGCTGTGCGCGAACTGATATTGCACGATCGTCATGTGACCTATCGTGAGATTGAGACAATCTTAGGCATTAGTGGGACCAGCATACATTCAATATTGCATAAACATTTGACTATCAAAAAAATTTGTTCGCGTTGGATCCCACACAATTTGTCAATCGCTCAAAAAAAGGCTCGTGTCGATTGGTCGAAGGAAATGCTCAAAAAATACGATCGCGGGGCTTCGAAACACGTCTATGGCATCGTGACAGGTGATGAATCATGGATTCACTCGTACGAGTATGAGCCCGAAAGTAAACAGCAGTCGACTGTATGGGTGTTTCAAGATCAACCAAGTCCAACAAAAGTTGTTCGCGCACGAAGCACTTCTAAGCAAATGGTCGCCTGTTTTTTCGGAAAAACTGGACATGTCGCAACCGTACCACTAGAACAACGCAGAACAGTAAATTCTGAGTGGTACACAACCATTTGTTTGCCAGTTATCTTCCAAGAAATTAGGAAAACCAATCGCCAAAGACGGATCACTCTTCACCAGGACAATGCGAGCTCTCACACATCGGCTCAAACAACTGCATTTTTGAACACCCAAAACATCGAATTAATGGATCATCCGCCGTATAGTCCTGACTTGGCACCGAATGACTTCTTTTTATTCCCGTACGTAAAAAACAAACTGAGAGGTCAGCGTTTTTCGACACCTGAAGAAGCGGTTGCGGCATTCAGAATGCATGTTTTGGAGGTACCTCATTCAGAGTGGCAAAAGTGCTTCGACAATTGGTTCAAACGCATGCAAAAAGAGTATAGATCTTCATGGAGAATATTTTGAAAAACAATAAAGTGATTTTCGATGATTAAAATTGGTTTTTGTTTTCTCATCCCGACATATAAAAGGCACCACTCGTATATAGAAAATTGTGACAACTCGCAAGACCAACTCTAGGTGTTGGACTGTTCAACACTCTCTGCTCTTTGTCCTTGAGCTCCGCTCTCTTTAAGCTCTCTCTATCTCTCTCTCTCTATAAGCTCTCTCTCTATAAACTCTTTCTCTAAGGTCCAGAATTTATATTATTTTAACTCATTTTTGGTCCATGCATCGAAAATATAACCCCACCTTTTTAGTTTTTATGATTTAGAGATATGTTCTACATATTCTTCCATTTCTTAAACTTCGTGCAAAATTTTTTTTGCCCACAAATCAAAAATTGAAGCATTCTATTGAATCATTGCGCTATGGAACCTTAGTTTTATATTTATTTATTCTTTCTATTAACTCGCGGGCTTAAATTAATTTAACTACCATAAGCATTTTTCGTTCACGAGTCGAAAATAAGGATTCCTGCACTCTGGACCTCTTTAGCTTCATTTCATTTACTAGACTTCCTCCGACTTGTGAGTTTAAACTGTTGAGGCTTTTAAAAGCCAAACTCATGCTGCCTTGAACTCTAGAGCACTTGTGCATGGAGCGCAATTAATTAAATTATTTTTATTAGCTCGTGAATTTAAATTACTCTAACTACACCAAGGATTTTTCGCTCACTGGACTCTGGAGCTCTTGAGCTTCATTTTACATTTATTCTTAAGAGCTTAGGAGTTAGAAATAGTTTATAATAAACTACTAAAACTTGTTTGCTCACAAGTCGAGAATATAATCAAGCCTTTGCACTCTCAAAGTATGGAATTCTATCTTCCATTCACTTTGGTTCTTACTTTCATTTCGCGGGCATAAATTGTTTTAACTATGTCAAGGCTCCTTTTCTCACGAGTTGAAATCTTATGGCGCTCTTGCACTCGAAAACCCTTCAACTCTATTTTCCGAAGTAGTTGCGGTTATTTATCTACAGTTTCCGAATTTATATTATTTTAATTACATCAGGAGTTTTTCGCTCACAAGTCGAATGCGTAGTCTTTAAAAAAGTGTTTCATATGAGCAACAAATACTGTATGCTGGTATTCGTGTGGATAAAAATTAATATGGATTTGTGTAGCATAATTGGATATGTGTGTGTGTGAATACCGCACATCTGCAGCTAAGTATTTATGTTACACAGCACTTTTTAATATGCTACTTAAACCGAGCGTAAAACAACTACGGCAATTAAAAGCAAACCATAACGAAAGCAAGCGCAGCAAAATCGTAAGGGACGACGAAGGATGCGAGAAACAATAGTCAGAATTTCACAGGCGGCAAAGGCAATTGCAGTGGCATTCGATTGGCGTAAATGAATTGAGATGAATGCATGGGACGGGTCAAACGAGTGAACGACGGGTGAACGGGGTTGACGATAAAAAGCAATCGATTTATTTGCAATCACATTAAATGCAATCCTGGCAGTCCTTGCAACTACTACTTCAGTGGCAGCGAAGCCAACACAACCACGACCGAACTTGACAGGCAACAGTGAGGTAGCTTCGCAATGATGGAGCACACGGTTGAAAGCAAAGCAGCAAAGTGCGGCAAGTAGCAAGTGGCAAGTGGCAAGTGATGTTCAAGAACCGTGTGCATGCGGCGTGCGATATTGGGTCATTTGCAAAAGCAAAGCAAAAGCAGAGAGCAGCAACAGAAGCAGGCAATGAAAAACAACACGAAAGTGGCTTCAGCAGCGCTACAAGAACATGCAATACTTCAAACGTTGGCATAAACAGTTGCATGCCAATTCAATGGAGTGAATGTGACGGTGCAACGGAAATGAAAAGCGTCGAGAAAAGCTGTCTCAACAAATTATTGAAGCGTTTTTCATTAATTTTCCCATTGTGCGCTGCACTTTTTTTCTTTTTTTTCGTGTTCTACGCTGGTGCACAGCTCAATCTCAAGCGGAGCCAAAGTGTGCGCCAAGGGATGCCACTGAGTTGAAGGACTACTATGGCGCATACTTTGCTTGCTCATATTATGTAATGATAATTATTTTGATGCTTATTGTTGTTGTTGTTAATTATGAATCCGTAATCACTCAAGGCCGCTGTCAAAGCTGGCACCGCAAACGAAAGAAATAAATGCATGAAATAAAATATAAATGAAATGAAGTATTGAAAGCGAGAAGGCAAATGGAAAAAGGAAAAATGTAAAAATGGAAATTAAAAATATTACAAATGCGCACAGGCAACCACGAATGAATGCGAAATTTAATGCAACATTAACGATTGTGGTAGACATGCATTGCACACATACAAACATACGAGTATATGCCGTTAAACGATATATGTGCGCGTAGCTTGCCGCATGCAGCCAGGTAATTATGTTGTGCGTTGATTCACGGCAAGCGGCAGTGATCCGCTGAAAATAATATGCCTTTTGACAAGCGAAATGAGGGAGAGGGAAAGATGAGTTAGCCAAGGTTTTGGGGCCAAAAATGATGCGCTTGAAAATTATAATGCGCCAGCGCTAAAGGACACAGCCGAGTAAGTGGGAGAGTAGGCTCTGTGACTAGTTGTGAGAGCTGTGAAAATAATGAAGGCGCACTAATAGGCACGAAAAAATTATTTTATTAAATCAAATAGCTGACTATTGTAGGTGCTATGAAAAGAAAGTTAAAGGATATTCCACTTTGTAGCAAAAGGTGCTAAAGAGAAAAAAGCAATATTCCTTAACTTGCACTGGTATTTGCAAACACAAAGGTACACGGGTACACTACATCAGAGTGCCGTTTTGATATCATGAGGGCCACTAAATTTGAAAAATTCAAAACTGAAAGGAACAAAAACCATTTACGGCCATCCAGTTCTGTTAATGTAGTGAAGAAGAGAAACGGGATCTAGGTTGGCGAGCTGCCTCAGGCTATTCCCAAAAGGAAAACTAAGCAACCTCAAGGGCCTAGCCGCCAGACTCGAGCATTTGCAGAGAAAGTGTTCAACAGTCTCTTTCTCTGCAGGATCTCCAAGCTTCTGCAAGGGGAACGGAAATTTCGATCACCCAGTGACCGGTGACCACCGCTCTGAATTCGTAAATTGGATGGCTGGGGATGCCCAGCACTTTAAAAGAAGAACATAAAACAATGCCCAGAAATTTTTGGTATGCCCAACAGAAATGCTAGTAGTTACTAGGTGGCACAAATCCAATCACCCAATGTTTTGAGGCAGTACTTGTTTGATAAATGCAAGATTTTAGTTCTGCTCCTGGATTATGTTTATTAGAAGCTTTAGCTCTTTTCTTCATTAAGACGAAAAAATGGTATCAGCCAAGCTGGCGGCGGCCAGATAAAATTCTTGACAATGCAGTTCTGATCTACGGCATTTTCCTAAGTTCTGGATAGCACTTCCGGGTACTGGCATTTTTGACGGATATTCTCTTTGATTTTAATAATTTGAAGAGGACGTTACTATATCTTTCGCACGCTGAATGGAAGATGACGCTAAAATGGATAAGCTAACAAAAGAACAATCCAAAGCAAAGTTGGCAACAAATTAAATTGCTTACAATTGGATTGATGTCATGGGCTTATGATGTTCAGCGAGGAGACCTACTTTTGGCTTAATGGTTACGTTAATAAGTGAAATTGCCAAATTGGGGCTATAGATCAGCCCGAAGCCATTCAAAAACAGCCATTACATCCATTAAAAGCAATCATTTGTTGCAACCTATGAGCTGGAGGAATCATCGGGTCATATTTCTTCAAAGACGAGGCTGACGCCAATGTAACGGGGAATGTCGGAAGTCAACTTTTGATGCCGGAAATTGAGGCCCGTAATCTCCACAACATTTTGCACCAACAAGATGGCGATACTTTTTAAACAGCCCGTGAAACAATGGATTTCCTGCGTCGTCGTTTGGCTCAGCAATTTGTCTCTCGTCTCGGACCAGTGGATTGGCCCACAAGATCGTGTGATAGCACACTTTCGGACTTTTATTTGTGACTCTTAATAATTTGTGTATAAACCAGCTTCAATTGAGGTATTGAAAGCTAACATTGCTAAAGTTATTCACAAGATACCGATTGAAGTCCTCCAGCGAGTAATTTTAAATTGGCTGGCCGAATTACGGCTTTCAGCGCAGTTGCGGCCAACATTTGAAAGGGATTATCATTAAAACATAAGTGCCATAAATGGTTCCCCACAAAAACAATAAAGATTGCCCATTCAATTTGAATTTTCGTTGTTTTATTTCAATTTATATACGATACCTCTAAATTGATCACCCTTTATTACATGTAGGAAGTGATATACATCGATTTCTCTTAAAAATATTTTTCCTATATTCTATAGTAGAATTGCACAAGAAACATTTTGGTGGAATAATTTAACCCTCTCGCTTTCTTTCTTGTGGATCAAATTGACCCAAAAATTTCTTTTAAGCAGAGTCTTAGACGGAAAGTTAACGACATTCATCGGGAGACACTTACCACATTCTTAAGCTCCCGACCCCTGAATGTCGCAATCGGAGTTCAACCATCACCTACAGCAGACGAAGAGCTCCAGCTACCCCGAGAGATCCGCATAACCTTGGCACAATTACGTTCTGGACACTGAAGCATGAAGCAAGCAACTACTACTTATCAGAACTGCCTCCGACATACTAAGTAGGTATCCAGCATGTGAAGCACCCCGCACGACACTCAACACCTTTTCACAATACACTCGGAGGTTTGCCATTGCCTTCCGAGGGTCGACCGCTATTAAAATAATGCTTTTCTTAATCTTGTTGTTTCACCGAGATTCGAACCTACGTTCTCTCTGTGAATTCCGAATGGTAGTTACGCACCAAAGACCAAAATAGCATACCAAAATATTTATCAGAAAATTTCAAATAGTGTTACCGAAGCCACGCGCAACTGGTAGGTATACTCATTCTAAATTTCATTCAAACGTCACTGCTATAATTTCCCACACATATGCAAGTAGTAGGGCATGCACTACTCCTTACTCGTATACGAGTATTGGAGATATGTGTAAGACAAACTTAACAGCCTTCTTAAATTGCACAAAGATACTAGGCAGATTTCTAACGTGTCATAAAATGTATGCAGAGCCAGCAATCCCTTTCAATAACTGCCTTTATAACTCCTTGCAGACGAATACACGTACAGAGGGCACACCACTCATACACCAGATAAGCAAAGTTCAACTTCTTGCCAACAATTATTGCCAGTTTTGCATTTTACGATATACGAAAACACTTTGACGGTACATTTTATTGCCTTTGATATGAATTTTGAGTGAAGATATTTGACCAGCTCTTGCCTCCTTCGAAGAGGGTGAAAGCGCAACTGCGTAATGCTTGTTCGTCCTCGCTTGAATTGAAGATGAAACAGAGGTAGAAGGATGCGGCACAGAAAAGAGGAAGGGAGTACAAACGATTGGTCAGACAAATAGTTTCGAAAAGTTATGAAAATAGGTTGTTAATATGCATGACCATATGCCAGCCAAAGCAACGGACCAGACGATACTGGACAATAAATGAGTGAAAGAATGTAAATGAATCGACGATAGCAAAAAGATAAAAAAGAGGAAGTAAGGAAGTGCCGGAGACGAAGAGGGAGGGCGAGAGTCATAACGAAAGCGGATACTTGTGCTGCGTACGAAAAAAGAGATATGTATAAGGAAATATGCTGAGCAATTTTGAGTAATGGAAGTTAAACAGTTAGCCATAAAATCAGACGAAAAGTGCTTGTGGCAGACAAGAGTCGGCAATTGAGCTCCAAATGAATGAGAGTGAGCTTTCTTTTGTATGCCTAGCGATAGTGCGAAGAATGTGGCCGCGAGCAATTTTGTTGGTATTAAATTACAAATGTTTTCCTGCATGTGGGTGTGAGAGTGTGTGCAGCGCTTGCTATCAGAAACATTTTCATACGGTTGTGTGTGCGGTGAATATGTTGCATGTCTATAAGGAACATTATTCACAGCTGTGTTCACAATAATAGCAGCGTAAAGAGTTACAAAGTTTTAAATATTTATTTTGTTTATATTCAATTTTTTAACCTTTTTTTAATTTTTTATAACAAAATAATTCATGACACAATAAAAACCATTCGACACATAGTTTCAAATTTGTGCAATATTTAAAAAAAAAAATTTAACCAATCTTCATACAAAATTTTAACTTTCTAATCACAGTTTCTAGAAAAATTTCGAGTACGCAGTTGTATAGCCCATCGTAATAAAGCACAAGTTTTAAGTCGTTCGAAGTTTGCGTTGATTTTTGATATTTTTTTTGCTTTGTGTTGATGGTGCTATGCCGTAAGTGCCCAAAGCTACCGCAAAAAAAAACAATTTTCAAAAATCAGCGCGATTTATAAATTATTAAAAACTTGCACTCTTAGAGATTTTAACCAAAAAGTTTGAAATTTGGAAAAAAGATTAAATTTATATAATTTTTTTATAAAGCTTTAAACTGTAGTGCAAACAATTTGTATACAAATTGAGAAAAATTAAATAAAAATTTTGTATGTAAAAAACGAATGTTCAAATATTATATTTTATATATGGCAAAAACGCATAAGACTGCCACCAATCAACAACATATCTTAGCTACATAAAACTTGCAATTTTATAGAATTTGATTAAAAAATTTAAAATTTTGAAAAAACTTTTTTTTTTAATATTTAAAAATTGAATATTCAATTTCAATTTAGATTACATGGTTTTTATTGTAGTATGAACTATATTTCTATAAAAAAAAAATAGAAAAAAAAATACTAAAAACTATCCATTTTATCGCGCTGCTATTTTTGTGCACACAGGTGTATATGTATTAACGTGCATATGTATGGCTAGCTTTTACGTATAGCTGCATTGTAGCTTATTTTGGTTGACTTTTTGTGTACGAAATTTGTAATGGTTTATGTATAGATTTCACTTTAGGGATTTCATTACACAATTTTCGATAAAAAAGGTAATGAGGAAGCGCATATCTTGTTTCGATTGTGGTGCAATCCTAATGTACATACCGTAATACGTTTAAGACTTTAAAATATTACTTCCTACTTAAGTGGATAAGTGAATTCGCAAATCAAATAAGTATTTGTTAAATTAAAAAAAAATGATGTGGCTCCTCAGCCTGAAGTTAGGATTATATAGGGGTTGCGCAGAAGAATACTTAAACGTCTGACTCGTGATCAGATGTAATATGAGGTCACATTAGACTATCCGCCTAAGATTCTAATTATAATTCACATCAACAAACAAGTAGATCCCGTCGTGTGAGCTCACGATGTCAAGTTGAGAACCACAGTAACGGTGAATGCTAGAGTTAGAGAAAAAAATTTATAAAATAATATTTTTAATATTTTTTTGAAGTCGAGATATTGGAATTGGCTTAAATGTAATACTGGTAAGTAGAAGCGACCTCATTCCATCTCCACTGGAGATGGACTGGATATGATGAAGATGTAGAATTCATTTTCGAGCTTCAAGTAATATGCTTCATATTTCGGGGCAACTACCTTTTCGAGCAGCTAGACAGTCTTTCATCGGAATGTCAGAATGATTTGAAGACATACCAGAACAGAACTGAAGGGATATTTCTCATGCACTGAATACAGTCTAACCTCTTTTTAAGATTAGCTCACTTGATTGAGGTTCGATTAGATTAGTTTATGATTACCCATGAGAGGACCTACTATTATGAGAAATCAAATTCGTGCCTTGTGAGACGAGTAAAGAAGTAAAGGTTTATTTTCTTTCATATGAATACTTCTTACATTTATTTTTTTTTTTCTGTTTATTAAAATATTTTTTTTAATTTCGTTTTAAACGATTTTTTTTTAACTTTTGTACACAAGGTTTTTATTCTTATACTTGAAAGAAAAGATCATATCACCTTTACCAGAATTCATCAATTTTTTAAAAATCGGTCGAAAATTTTTTAAAATATGAGATTTTTCATTTTTCGAGGATCTGATCTTTGACACCTAATGGTAACTGTAATACAATTTTGTTCCGAAAAATTGATACGCTATTTCAATACAAGGAATAAGTGAATCACACCCATATAAATATTTCCTTTTTTACTTGCTTGCACACAATAATTTTAAATAATTTTTTACCGAAGTGCCTATTTTGAACTTCAAGGGTTCATATTTTAAAATTGAGAGCAATCTTCGAAAATCGGAGAAACCACATTTTTAGTTATGACTCAGCGTTTCATAAAAAATGGTTAGGTCCAATACCCAGAAAAAAGTTCATTTTGCTGTATGGTCCTGTATTTCATTTGCTGTATTCACCACACTTTTTTTTTAGTATTTTCAACATAAATGTACGACGACCTTAATTGAATGCCTTTTCAAAAAAAATTTTTTTTTGTTATATTACCTATGAAATTGAGAAATAGCCAAGTAAATTGTCAAATAAACTTCATCATCAGGTTGATTTCGTTTAAATATGACTACTTTTTTTGCGCATTCTGATAATTTCAAAGGACACATTTTTTGTATTTTGCTTTTATTTTTCTTTCGTTTGTATTTTTGTTTTTATTTGTGGTTTATTTTGTTTTTATTTTGATTTTTTTTTGTGTTTCGTTTGTTATTTTTTTTTCATTTTGTTTTTATTTCTTTAAGTAATTTAGTTTTTACTTTTTGCCTTTATTTTGAACTTTTTTTGTGCTTTTGTTTTCTTTTTTTTTTGTATATTTCTTTTTATCTTTTTTTGCATTTTGTTTTATTTTTATATAATTTTGTTTTTAATTTTTTACTTGTTTTTGTATTTTTTTTATTACTTTTTGTTTTGTTAGTATTTCCATTTTTTTTTTTTTTGAAGTTTTGCTTTCTTAGTATTGTTTTTATTTTGTATTTTTGTTAGTATTGCTTATATTTTGTATTTTTCCTGTATTTTGTTTTATTTTTTTTATTTTTTTTACTTTTCCTTTTTTTCTGTTTTTTATTTTGTTTTTGTTCCTATTTCTAATATAATTTGAATCTGGTTTTTTATATTTTCGTTTTTATTTTTTTTTATGCTTTTTTGTATTTCCATTACTTCCAATGTTGTTTTTATTTGTAGTTTCTAATCTACAACATCCCTAATCCCTCATCCAAAAATTTAGTTCCTATAACTGACTTGTCTGCTTCAGTTAAATCCTTTATACAACCTGTAATTATATGTACGTAGGTAGGTAATACCTCTGGTACAGCAATGACTTTGAAATGCCTCACCCATGCAGAGCCAAGTAAAAATTCAATAGTTTTCAATAAATGAAAATCTTGCAATACAACTGATTTAATCAACTTGACGCATTGACGAGTTTTACGAGTACTACATAGCACACGAGCATAGAAATGGCACTGGGAATCACAATAAACACAAAAATAAAATACTACCAACAAAGTGGGGTTTACTCGTACGATATGCAGCAAGTTATCATAAATAAATAAAAGCGAGATATAGAATTTTATTTTCCAGCAGATGAGGCGAATACTCGTCGAGCACATAAATTGATATGAATTGAGTTGCAAGGAGTGAAGTTTCGTAATGAAAATGCGTACAAATGCAGAAAATATGTGCTCGTATGTGTACTCGAGTGTGTGATTGTGTTTGTGTGTATCTTTGACAATACAATTTACAACTCCTTGATTGTTTTAATACAACCCTTCAACGTAAGCTGCACATACTCGTATAACTCATACGGTCGCACAGCTCCAAGTTTGATACGCATTTTCCAGCTTCGCACATCAATAAGACAATACGAATGCAAATGAAAGCGAGCTAAGCCAGTCTCATCATCATCATCGTTATCGTTACCATTACCGTTGTAAAAGTACTCCGGTGAATGCTTCAAATTCAAAAACCCTCAGCTGTGTTGTGTGGAAAGTGTGGCGCAGCCACGCAAATGCCTTAAGACTGTGAAACAAATTTTTCAATTCTATTTTATTTATTTTGCATAACAATTTTCAACTAGACGCACATTAACAAACATTTACATTTATGTAAGTATTTATGCGCAATTGTTTGTGTATCTTTAGCTGCGTTAAGCTATGGCCACATATGTACATATGTAAGATTAGTTTGCATGAAGATGTAGCATGCAGCAAGCGCTCTACATACTATCGTGCTCTGTATAGTAATGCGCTGGGTGCTTAGGAAGAGGCTGCTGTGGTTTGTTGCAGGAAACGGAAGAAAATGCAAGAAAAGGAAAAGTAATTGGAAATATTATCATTTCAAAGTCGAAGTGAAAATATCAGGGAAATGTACACTTACTTACACATATGGAGGATTGTACCCCAGCTGTAGTCGAGCCTACCAATTCTGAACTACTTTACAACCAGTTTGCTTCGTAGCTCAAATGGTTTGTTTTCCATTCGTTTTAGTGCTTCAAATAATACAAGGGTCGTTTGGTACGGACTGTACAAGATCACAAAGATGACACAGCTGGCGCATATCAAAGTTGTGGTTAGTTAGTAGCAACTCTTGAAAGACCACCCAAGAAGTTTCAGCCGGATGAGGCTATTTTTTGTATGTTTGGCATTCGCTTGAATTGAGGAAGTCGAGGGATTTTCAAAAATTGAATGGAAGAGAATTTCGAGTGGTGATTAAACATTACTTTATGAAGGGCAAAAAGCTTCAGCAGACTAAAAAGAAACTTGATTACATTATGGTGACTCTGCACCTTCGAGTTGTGGGCGCAAAATAAATAGAAATAGGGGTACAGCTCGTTTCACATTCTTCCTATTCACCAGACTTGGTTACCTCGGATCCCTCGGATTATTTACTTATTGCTCCCCCATTTGAAGAAATGGCAGGCGGGAAGTAGATTTTGTGGAAACGAGAAGTTGATTGCTGAAACGAATGGCTATTTTCCAAACAAACAAATGCTATTATTCGGAAGAGATCAACTAACTAAAACAGCGTTGGACTCAGTGTGTGAGCTAACCGCAAACAATTAACTAGTTTTTATGTTTGCACGGATTTTTCAAACGATCTTCGTATGTTTGACATCTCGAAAACTTAGTTGCCATCATCCATGTCTCAGTTTCATGCCAGTTAAGAACTAGTTCGTATCAGACACAGTATTAGTCCAGTTTGTGGCGAAGCTCGCTAATTTCGAATGAGCGCTACCGGGAAATTCGTGCAAGATACGTGAGGGCATTATTCTTTAGGTCTGATTCATTTGGTTGCAGGAAATGATGTCCGAAACTTGACTGTTTTCGAGATATTCGATTGAAATATATAGATATATATTTATATCTAAAAAAATATATATTAAATATATATTTATATATATTTTTTTTAAACCAATTTTATTAAATTTTTTTTTTTAATTAAAAAAAAAAATATTTTTATTTAAAAAAAATTATACAATATAAATAAAATTAAAAAAATTAAACTTCATCAACACTTTTTTTTTAATTTTTTTTTTGCTTGAAGGGAAGCCTTTTTAAATGCTATTTCAAGTGTCCAATTTTTTTTTTTTTCTACTTTTAGTTTAAGGGTTTGTCAATTAAGTAAAATCATAAACAAAATTCTAACTTTTCAACAAATAAAAGCTGTTGCTTGACGAAATTCTGAATTTACCGTTTTTTTTTTTTTTTTTTTTTGAGTATTTCCTATTTCCTGATGATGTCTTTTTAGTTATGTCTTTTTAGCTATCCCAACTGTAATAAAGTATGGTTAAATTTCAAAGGCCGATGTTGAATGTGAACCACACCTAAACGTCAAGTTTTTTTCTGCATTGCATTTGACACTTTTCAATTTTAGACTCACTCAACTTTAATTACGGAAAGATACACAATCGAGCAACGCTTTAAAGTTATTTAGGCCAATTATGAAAACGGGCGTTCAAATCAAAATGCATATCGCGCACTTCATCTTCAGTGATGAGGCACATTTTAACCTCAGTGGATTCGTCAATAAGCAGAATTGCCGCATTTGGGCGAATAATAATTCAAGAATGATTGCCGAAAAACCAATGCGCCCACAAAGAGTGACTGTTTGGTGCAGTTTATGGGCCGGCGGCATCATTGGGCCGTATTTTTTCCAAAATGAGCCCGGTCAGGCAGTTACTGTGAATAGTGTTCGCTATCGGGAGATGAGAACGAGCTTTTTATGCCCCAAATTGGAAGATATGGATGTGGACGATATGTGGTTTCAACAGGATGGTGCCACTTGTCACACAGCCAACGAAACAATGGCTCTTTTGCGCAAAAAATGGCCGAATAATCTCACGTCCGGCGATGTCAATTGGCCGCCAAGATCGTGTGATTTGACACCGTTGGACTTCTTTCTTTGGGGTTATTTGAAAGAAAAGGTGTACGTTGATAAGCCAGCAACAATTCAAAAGCTAAAGGATGAGAGAATTAGTCACATTAACGGCATAGAACCTCAATTATGCCTCAGCGTCATCGAAAATTTAGACCATCGGATGGAGATGTGCCGCCGAGGCCGCGGCGGCTATTTGGCCAATATTTTACTGCACGCGTAATTGAGCCATACCAATATTATCATAATAAAGAGAAATTACAATAATTTCCTAAAAAAATTGTATTTTATTTAAAACCTACACCGGCTCTTAAAACTTAGCCACCCTTTGAATTTTGAATTCTTTAGTATTCTAAAAATAACGTAATTGAGTAGACTCAGGTAGTCTGACATAACAAAACAACGATTCCAAGCACAACTTTCTTAGTACCTGGCATAATTTAAGCAATCGAAAAGATCGGGTGTACAATTTTCTTGGGTCGGGAGACCTTCTATGTGTGCATGCCTCACTGTTTGTATCAGTTTTTTTAGCCAGCTAATGCCGCGCCTTGCCCTTCAAAAATTACTTAAATAATAATGGCCTTAAGTATCTAGGACGATTTTCCCGATAACCCTGTATATCTGCACTCTTCCACTGAACTCTAGAGCTCATTTCACGCTGTTGGCAGCGAGCGCTGCGCTTAGAGTAACGACGAGCTGTTGTGGAATCGCACGAAAAAGAGGAAAGATTTTCGTACTTACAACTTGCAACCACAAAGGTACGTCCACTGGCCCCATAAACTTTGAAAGTATGAAGAGACTCACACATACACGTACACAAGTTGCAACCACACAAGAGCAAACTGCCACTGCCGCTTACACATAATAATCATCTTTACGCCCGTCAGAAGCTACGTCAGCAATGGGAAAGACCTTTGAAAAATTCTGAGTACTATAAAAAGGATTTCTGAAGGAATTGAAGTGAAATACAAAATGGGAAATGGAAAATGTAGAGGAGAATTTGCCTTCTGCCTATAATTCCATGGAGAACTATTTGTTTTATTGTTACCGTTGCTTTACGAATTTCCACATATAAACGCTCGTTTTGTTGCTGGAAAAGTTGAATTGCGCAAAGTTGAATGGCATGCAGCCGTATATACGCACACACATATACGCATCTTTGTAGTTGCACTCATGTGTGTCTTTAGTGGTGAAATGTGTGGCATGTGGCATAGGGTTATGCGTAGAAATATCTAAAAGAAAAGGATATACAAAACTCTCGATTTGCTCGGATACGTAGAAAGAGCATGTTTATATATATATATATGTGTGTGTGTGTGTTGACTGCGTGTTTTTGTGAAAAGATTCTACGTAAGTCGAGGTGAAGTTGAAGCCGAATTATTATCATAAAGGCGCAACAGCTTTCCAACTCTTCTACTCAATAATCCAAAACATATCTAAATTGCTGGCAGTACTTTGACGCTGTGAAGGTGTGCGCGCATGTTGCCTGCTTCTAGGCTGCGATCATCGTTGCTGCGTAAAGGTTTTGCATTCTATGTGAGAAATTTAATTTAATTCACATTTCTATAATATAATACCCTAAACATTGTACGGGGTGAGCATGCAAGTGCTAACTGAATATTACTCTTAAGCTTTTCGAATTTACTTAAGCCGAAATGAAATTCATTGAAGTGGCGCAAATGAAAATTTTGAATAAAAAGCAGATTATTGCTTACAAAAAGCTTCTAAAATATTGCTACCTTGGAATAAAACTGCTTTATAAATTGCGCTCGGCTCTCATCAACATTCACTCTGAAATGTATTTTAATACAAAAAACCAGCGGGGAAAGGAAAATTATGAATAAATCCTAGTTTAGTAAAAGTATTTTTTTGATATTCTTCAGGCGCTGATATGGAAAGCTGCAATGTGGGAATATTTCTGGGTAAAAGAAATGTGGGTTCCTAAAGTGCAAACAGTATACGCCATTGCAACATTATGGAGCCACCACGTATTGAGTATTTATTTATTTTTAATTTAAATTATTTTTTTTTTTGTAAAAAATAGTTTTGTAGCTCATTGAATTTTGGTGAAGTGTAAGTTTCAAGCGGCTCAAAATTATCATTCATTATAGATAGTTTGTTTACCCTGATGGTGTTGCGCATTTTCCCCATATAAAAATATGTCGTGCATTTATTAAATCAAAGTGAGTTTTGAGCTATTTCAAGCTTTTATTATACTAAATTAAATATGCTAATATACAAAACTGCATATCCAGAACTTTTCAAAAATTCTTAGTAAAATGTTCAAGACTTTCATGAAAATTTGACCAATTTTTAGTTTGAAACATGGATTAATAACGACTTTCTTATAAAATGAACTATATTTTAATTTTATATTTACGTACACCCAAACATATGGTAAATAAATAACTAGTCAAAGCTTGGTAAATCTGTGGTGCTTCTATATCAGGTGGTCGTTGCAAAGAGCTTATCAGAGTTAAAAAGATACCGATACGCAAAAATATGTGTGGGGAATCGTCCTCCTACTCGAAATAAGGTAAAGCTAAAGCGATCAACAGAATGCAAGAAGTTGTTGCTTTAAGTCCTCATACACAAAGAATGCCGTATTTTAAAAAGCTGGTGAAAGCCTGAAAAGTAGGCAAGTAGCACATAATAGTGGACGAGAGCGACTGCTACTCTCCATAGGTACAGCTGATGGCAGAATGATGGAAAGAAGTGGCTGAGATGATTGTCAAGCCCACCGTTGCACTTAAGGTTGAGGAAACATACAAACCTGTAATCTGGTGTGATGTTTGGCAAAGATTATATTTTATGAAGAGCTCTTTCAGGGCAAAAATACACTCGAAGGTTTCCCATTGCCTACCGAGGGGCGACCGCTATTCAAAAAAGGATTTTCTTCATTTTGGTGTTTCACGCAGGGAAATTCGGACCTATGGTAGTCCGAATGGTAGTCATGCACCAACCCATTCGGCAACGGCAGCCGACAAGTGACAAGTGCAGGAAAAATAATGCGCTGAGTGTGAGTAAGCAGAAAAGGGTTCTCCGTCTCCGAGATAGTCGTTGTTGCAAAAGAATTAAAGGGCGTCAGGCAATTTGTATTTTAGCAGGAGGCACATTGCGGAAATATAGAGCCTCTCACCTAAGAGAAGCATCTGGTGGTTGGCTTCTGGTGGGAGTCTTAAACAGAAAACGGTACGAAAACTGTCAGCATAACCTTAGTTCCTTTCTACGATAGCTGCATAGAGAAGCTTGAGGTAGAATTCCTATACTGAGATTCAGACTTATTGGTTCGTTTAATTTAAATGAGCCTTCTTTGGTATCAAAAAGCGATGTTAAATGCTTGCAGAGCTATTTAAGAGTTTGCATAATCAATATTTTATCGTTTCCACGTCAGTCGGTCCTACGTAAACGCAATGGCCCGGATTTATATCCGGCCAAGGACTGTCACTCCAGCACCACTCCCCGTATATGTATAGGGAATGTTTATGCTGCTACAACAATAATAGCTAATTACTTTTTCTTTCTGATTTACCAATTTCTCTCCCTTTTTCCACTTCTTTCATATGTGTTTTGGTAGCACAAAGAAGACAATCCTTCTCAGCCTCTTTTCGCTAATCAAGGCTTTGTAAGTTTTAATATTTCCGAAGAAGTGATTTGAAATTATCGAATGAATGCCCCATTGTAGCCAATGAAGAGTAATCTCGAAATACTAGTTTTAGAGATTAGGCGCCGAATTTTGTATAGGTCAAATACTCAATGGATGCCGCACGTCCATTCCAGTTCATTGACCGGCCTAGTCAGCCACCTGTCACTTTTGCAATTCTAGAGATTTCTCCGGGCGCTTTCGATAGCTACTGGCAAACATACATGCAAGCATACTCACCTTTTGGACAATCAATTTCATGGTACATTTATCTCGCATGAAGGCATTTAATTACCATACGCGCACGCACACACGCGCGTGCAGCTAAACACAGTTGAGAGAAATGTCGAAGGCAGTTTCCGCTTTTGTTGTTGCACTACTTTTGTTTTTTGCCTTTGTTTTTGCCTTCACCTCTGCTGCTGTTGATTTAGATGATGTATGCAATTGCTGGTGTTGTTGTTGCTTGCTAGCAGTTGACAGCTAAAGTTGTGCTGGCTGTGCAATTTGTTTGAGGGTAAAGAGTCGGCAGTCAGGCAGCAGCCGCTGGCGACAATGCCCGTCAACAAGCTGCAAATAAACTACAATGCCAAAAACAACAATACACTCAGGTGTTTTGTTGACTTGACGTTGGTGGACGGCTTCGTATGCCGCTAGGAGTAGGAGCAGCGCAATGGCAGTGGCGGCACTAGCAGAAACAATCAAACAAAAATCGTACAGCTTAAAACTTTATCGATGCTTTTGTTGGCCTGCAGAACTATCTCACCACTACTCCATACTCACACACACATACATGCATATGTGTATATACACGCCCACTCAAGAATAACTACAAGCATGACAAACGAGCAGCGGGGCAAGAAAGTGGCTAACTCGTCTAGTTGGCAGCAAATTTTGTTTGTAGTGCAGTGTTTTGTTGCTATTATAACTACAGTTGTTATTTTTGTTATTATTATTATTGTTGTTAAGTGTTGCTCTACGTAAATTTGTTGGCCGAATACAGTTGCAACTTAAATTGCCACTGCATCAGCGCACTAATTCGAACTATTGTGGCTTTCTGCTATAGTTGTTGTTGTAGCAACTTGTATGCTGGAATTGTTTTCGTGTTGCTGACATGCATTTGCTGCCGGCGATGGCTGGAATTGGTGGGTGTGCCAGCTGACGCAGTGAGGCAATAACTTTGGGGTGTTGTTGTTGCTATTTTTATTATTGCTAAAACTGTTCGCTCTTTCACTTTTTGTTTTTGCTGCTTATTTCGTTGTTTGTTTTTTTGTTTTCATGTTTTTTTATGGCATGTTGCTACTTGTTAGTGGTTTAAATTTTGCTGACTGCCTCAAATTTTATCTCTGTTGTTTTTGCACTTTTTCCTGTTTTTGCTTCTGTGGCAATTTACTTGCTTTTACGGCACGTGTTGTTGCAGCATGTTTTTGTTTTGCTAATTTAGTTGCTAGTTATTTATAAGTATGTTTATTGTATATTTCGTTGTTGTTGTGCACGCGCTTGTTGCCTTAATTTAAACTATTGACCTGTTAGTGATTTCACTGTTATTTGAGACGCTTCAGGCTGCCCAATTGTTTCTCTGTTACTTGCATTAAATCGAAATACAGTTTCGTGTTAAATTTCATATATTTTTTCACTCGTTCACTGTTAAATATTTGTTAATATATTTAGGGATTGCGATCGAAATATGTGGGGCACTTGCGTACTTTTTTATTTTTTAAATTTTTATTTGGTACTCTAAACCTGTGTCAATTAAATCTGTCGCAAAAAAACACACACACACTTCCACTTCAGTAACCTCTTTCCCACCGCTAAGCGCAATAAATATTTGACATTGGGTTTCCAAGCGACGTAGCACTAATAGAAATCGATCTCGAGAATATCCTTCCAAGCGCGCAGTGATTCTGTTTCGAACTCCTTATTTGTCTTGAAAAGATATTCTCATAACAATATCTTGAGCCAATCCAGGATGATGCGGTAGTTATCGAATTTTCTGCAGTGCATTTTTGACGAAATTCTCTCGAAGACTCAATGCGGTATGATCTGCTTTAGAAAATCTAGTATTTTGTTATACAAAGAGCAAACTATTTTTCCAATTCTCTTACTGAACTGTCTGGCGCGCGATGTGACCAAACCTGCGCTTCAAAATTGTTCTACGAAGAAAAATAAATAAGGTTCTCGTATCTCAAAGTGGTATCACGATGAACCTGTAAGGCCTATGTGAGTTTGTCGTACAGACCAATTACGACCATAACTTAACCTAACTAATTCATAGGTATCAACGTTTTTTCAGAAGCAAACCACTTTCAAAATAGTTTGATTGCCTTAGTAGTCTTTGTAACATTCATTTGAGTTCAACGCAAATTTTTGACATGAAACATCAAATGATAAGAAAACTTTTCAAAAAAACCAGCTGCGTTTCTAGGGCGGCATAAAACTTTAAGTCGTTTCATTAGTAAGACAATATCATGGAGCATACCACCTATTGGAAGAAAAGCTCAATACCTAATTGTGTATATTATAATTATATCCTTTATTTCTATTACTTAGCGGACTTAGCACTTCGACCTGAAAGATCTATCGTTAACTTTCATGGATTCAGAGTATTTCTCTGAGCCTAACTTCCTCTACAATTTTTAATGGTTGTCCTATTTGAATGAGTTTTATATTGTACCTTTTCTGGTAAAATATGTTTACCCAGGTGTTCCACTTATGCATGAGTGCGTGTTAGAATTTCTGTGGTGCTTATAAAATTATTCTTATTTTATGGTTTATATTAAGGCTACTTTCTACTGATTTTGATTGCGACAAACCCGGATATTGTCTCAGTATGATCTTTCTGTTTTTCCTCTGCTTCCTGAGTAAGAGAAGAGGACTTACACAAAAAGACTTTGGGCCTGTAAATGGGAAGGTCGTCTTTTTTCTGCCTAATTTATCTGCCATTTCATTCCCAGTACCTCCGGTATCCGCTGAAACCCGTAAGATACCTAACAGATTTCTCTAGCCTGAGATATTCAGCTTATCAAGATATTCCAGCTTCAGTTTTGATAGTCAGAAAAATCTATTTTTTCTTACAAAGTTACACAGTATAATTTTTAGAAAGCTTCCGCAGATAAGCAGCCAAAAACATAGCAACGTTGGGTAGTTACGAGATTCTGAATGGCTAGGCTACAAATTTGAGACTAATTTTCCGGACTTTTTCTTTTTTATGATTTCTCTGAATTGGCGGGCGTAATTGAAAAATAAAACTTAAGAGGCTTTTGGAATGAACTATGACTTGTTCTCTTCAGCACTGGCTTCCCTTCTATTTGAAGTAAACAAAATTTTGGAAAACACATTTTTTTAATTATTACAAAAAGTACGATTACTTTTTCTAGTTAAACTACAAAAAAATTTAAAAAAAATTAATATATTTTTTTGAACTAAAAAAAATGTTTGAATAAAAAAAAAAATTATAAAAAAACTTTTTTGAAATAAAAAATTTTTTGAATTAAAGGATATGTATCTATATATGGCGCTTAAACCCTTTCTTGAGTGTTTGGATGGGTTCCTCCTTCTCCTTGGCAAACGTATAGCCTCCAAACATAAAAGAGGTTAGGGGGTAATTAAATTCGTCCATTCGCGGAAAGGGTAAGCAGGAAAAAGGAATTCGTAAGAGGATAAAAGCCAAACGATATGAGCATTATTTTAAAGTTATTCAGTTTTTTTGTATTTGATTGTTGAAAGATTACCACACAAAGGTAAAGTAATGTGATAAAATGCAAAAAAATCCCATACGAGATTTATGAAAATATTTGGTGTCATAAAAACTACGCGCACTCAGGCTTTTCGACGCGATGTTTTTGTGAGCATTTGCAATATACTCAAAAATTTTGCCCAAGGCCGTCATTGAATTTCGTGATTATAGGCATTTTTGTTTTAAAGGAATGCACTTGTTCTTAGCTCGTTAGCGCATTTGTCCCACAATTCTTTCCAAATAAGAGTTAAAAACTGAAACATTTTTTCCTAATTATGCAGTTAATTAAAAATTTAT
Source organism: Anastrepha ludens (assembly GCF_028408465.1). Classification (NCBI taxonomy): domain Eukaryota; kingdom Metazoa; phylum Arthropoda; class Insecta; order Diptera; family Tephritidae; genus Anastrepha; species Anastrepha ludens. Next base: position 110,190,817 of record NC_071500.1, on the reverse strand, counting down.
TGAAACGTAGTAAAAATTTATTGAAATAATGTTTTTTTTGCCCACACTCTTGATGAGTTTCTAGTTAGATAAATATAATGCGTACTTCAGTCGATGGTGCACCAAGTCGTATGAGTAACGTCTAACTTGTACCTGTGGGCTGGTTGTTTTCGTCTTTGTATTCACATAGCGACATTTTATTATACTTATTTTATTAGTATTTAATATTTTTTTATAATATTATTTATATTATTTTTCACCATTTCGGATAAAGTGGCCAACTGTTTTTCAAAATTTTATATACATATTTTCTGAACACATTTTTTTCTTTTCAACACTCATCTGTCTTCATTTATTTCGACTTCCTTTCTTTATTTTACTAAATCAGTAGCACTTATTTTCTGTCAAAACCCATATTTAAAGCCGGCACATGGCAAAACAAAAAAAATATTTGCTTAAGGTCAGTTAACGCCTGTGGGCGAGCGTATGTGTGCACAGCTGTTCGGCTGCCGCCAGCTGCATGTCACAAACACACAAACATAGACACGCGCGCCACTACCTGTTTAGCATGCCCACACATAAACTATAATTGTCAAATTTGTAACAAAAAAAAATATTTATTATTGAAAATTTTTTATACAAATTTTTTTTAAATTTTTCGTAGCTGAGTTTCGTTGCTTAATTGTTTTTTGCAAAATGCTCACGTTACTTCACGGCTTATTGCACAGCGCGACGTTACGTTCAACACGCTTGCTCACGCATACACACACGACATTGTACTGCATTTGCGCCTAAAAGTATGCAGGCGACCGACTCGGCTCACTAGCTGGCTTGTTCTTTGGCTTTTAACTTGATTGCTTATGGTAGGGTAGAGCGTAGAAACGCAAATATCGCCAAATGAAGAAGAATAAGAACAAGCAACAGCGGCTGAAACGGACGCTGAAGCTGAGACTGAGGCAGAGACAGCAGACGCCGAAGCATAAACAAAAGTGGACGCAAAGTAATAACGGCCGGTAGCAGCAACAGCATGAGCAGGCAAATGTAAGCAAGCAACAAACAAATGTTGAATAAACTTCACAAACAAGCACATATTCACTCACGCACACACGCGCAAACACTTTTATATACACAAACACGATTGGCATTACCTTTGGCTTGGTTTATCGGTGTAAAGGATGCGCACACGATGCGACGGCGGCGGCGAACATTTCAAATAAAATGCGAACAGAGTGAAAAACCAACGACAGCATAAAACGTTTGGAGCAACAGCAACAGCAAAAACAACAATATGATGCGTGAGGGAAAACAACGAATGAGAAAATTTGCAGGCAAAAAGTAAACTCAGCAACTACACCAAAAGCAACAGAATGGCGGCAATGGCAGGAGCAGTGATGGTGGCACCGACAGCGATTCAGCTCATTGTTGCGCTTCGTGCATCGTTTTTTGCAAATATATAAAGCCTTTCGCAAATGGGCAATGCAAGCGGCAGCAGCAACTGCGCAGCATTCAGAGCAGCGGCTGTAAAAGCAGCCTTAATGGCAATTGAAATGTGGCAGCGCACTGTGGCATAGTGAGCAGAAAGCAGCAAACAACAGGCAGCGCCGTCAACTGCAGTTAAGCAGCCGATTATTGCAGCTGTTGCTGTTGCCATTTGCCACTTCGAGCACTTCGTTGCCGGGTCGTCTTCGTTATGGTCGGTCGTTGTGTGCCCATCGCCATCATCATCGCCATTGCCGTCGTGTTTATGTGTTAAAAATCTTTATCATAAGCTTCCGTGTTCTCATTTCAACAGCAATAGGCCCAGCTGAGTCGGCAGCCTTATTGCTCTCATTACTTACAGCAGAGGTATAAATGCTCTATGCTCTGTAAATTGCTTTGCTCAGTGCGCTGAAAAGTACGCTTGTTTTTTCAGAAATTGCTCATGAAGCGGCAAGCTTAATGCCACCAACAACACTCGATCCAGCATTCTCGACATTTTTTTTTTCAAATAAATTTTAAGTTTCACTTCTATATTAAATTTAAAAAAAATATTTACAAATAAAATCAATGCAAACAAAATTGAATTAAGAAAATAGAAAATTTGACTATAAAAATTTTACAAAAAAAAAATTATTTATTATGAAATTTAAATAAAAAAAGATATAATAATAAATTTGAAATAAATTTAAAAAAAAACTAAAAAACTGTTAAATAAAAAAAAATTTATTTTAAAAAATTATATAAAGAATCTAATTTTGTACAAATTTATAAAAAATAAAACTTTTTTTATTTTATTTTATTTTTTTAAATATTTTTTTTTATTTCTAATATAAAAATATTTCAATTTTTTTTAAATACATTTTTTTTTATTCTACTTAATTTTTGTTTGAAATTTTTTTAATTTTTATCTTACAATATTTTATTTTTATTTACAATTTATAAACAAATTATTTGTTTTTTATTTCAAAAATAAATTTTTGTTTTATTTCATTAAATTTTCGTTTAAAGTTTTTTAATTTTTTAATCTTTATCTTATTTTATTTTTATTTACAATTTATAAAAAATTTATTTTTATTTTTATTTCAAAAATTTTTAGAGTTCAATTGAAAAACTTTTTAAATAAAATATTAAAAGAAATAAAAAAAGATTAGGAAAATTTTAAAAATTACTAAGAAAAAGCTTTGCAGTCATAAGATAGTTAACAAATTAATAATGCTTTTGCGCACATTTCGGCAGGTTCTAGCCAATTAATTAAATTTAGTTTAGTAGTTTAATAAATATATGTTAATCCATATTGTATCTTCATTTGCTCCTTAGCTTTGCTGATGACCTGACGATATTTGTGTTTTGACGATGGAGATTACCTCATTACTGTCTCTTTTTAAAGTGAACTGAGCTTGTAGCATTCACTGTAGTGTATCCCCGATACGCAGCCCTTTGTCACCATAACACTTCTTGTTAAACACCTTTGAAGTAGTAAAGCTTTAAGGTGAGTGGTTGCTGGTTTCACACAAAGATCAACTCAATTGCACAGAATGCACGGAAGTATAGAGTCTAAAATAGCAACTCTACTTTAGAAGTCAGAAAGATAAATTTATTGTTTCAAAAATTAAGCTAAACTGTAATTTAACCCAATAAATATCTCATCTTAGCATTCATCTTTCAGAAAATAATCTAGTCTAGTGTGAAAAGTTCAACGGAATTTCGCTTTGAACGACTGTGACTTTAACAGCACTGTGAAAGTTAACAGTAGTGTATCAATAACAGAGATTATTAGCAGGAGCAGTACAAATATTTTTATTTGCTTTGCAATTTGTTATACTTTATAATAATATTTATATATTTAGTTACTCAATTCAAAAAGCCCACAAGCTTTCTGTCGCTATTTTAGTGATGTCGTAGAAGTCAACATTCAGTGGCGAGCGCAATCAGCGGCACTGTTGTAGCTGAATTATCTCCCTTTGCTTGACCTAACTTCAATGCAGAACCTTCAGGCACCATCGACTTATGAGTGCTTAAAAAATATGCGGAACTGCGGCGAAACAGGGAAAGGCTAACAACAGAATGTTAGAAGTGGTATGCTTTTAGGTGCATAGGCGCCCGGAAGCTCCTACCAAATGTTGACAGTGTTGCCTAGTTTCCTAGCATAAGTTCTGTAAGCCATATGCGGGTTCCTAAAAGCTCGTTCAGAAGCTTGTAATGCCACTGTTATCTTGAAAGCTCACTTGGAAGCTTTCTATCTGTGTAAAGGGGCTGCTTTGAAGCCTAAGATAATGTACAAGTTTCCTAATAGCAAAAATCAAGATGCTTACAAATTTTAGATTATTCTGCCGCGACTTTGTGTGGGGCAAAGAATAACATTTTAATATTAATATGTTTAATAGTATTTCAATATTTCCTTCATCTAGGTCATTTAGTGCACCTTTTAAAGATTGGTGATACGGACTTTTGTATTTATTTTTTTTTTTATCTGATTTAAACTATTTTAAAGGTCTCCAAATATTCAGTTTCCGTTTTTTTTATCTTGTGAGCTCAAAGCTGGCTTAACACGAAAACAGCAAATTATGTTTTTGCTATTATTTATTTGTCGAAATTGATCTCAAATATTTTGACTTCGATATGTTGATCTCAATTAGAAGTCATCTTCAGAAATTCTTGGCTGTATCTGAAAATATGTTTGTCGAAGCTGAAAATGCAAAGCTGTGGTTTTAAATTTGTTTACTTCTATCAGACATTGCTTCTTATGAAAAGCTTTGCCATGGCAAAGACATATTAAGTTTTTGTTGTTGTAGATGCATAAACAAATTCTGAGAACAGTTTTGGGAATATTGTTGAAGTGACAGTATTTGGTTGGTATCGATGAAAAATTTCAAAGTTCTCTTCGAGTCATAAACTTATTTCCAAGCCTTTACTAAATTTAAACTTAGAACTTTTTATCTGTTAAACTCAGAACTATAAAGTTCGTGCAAAATATTCCCCAAATTGGGGTAACTTAACGAACGAAATTATCTAGAAAAATATGCCTCTGATAAATCAACATTAATGTAAATACATAGTAAAATATGTTATGCTGTTTTAAATACTGCTCGCTAATAACTGAAAAATGTGATTTTAATTATTAGTAAAATGTGTCTTTAAATTCATTTAAAATGTGTCTTTAAATTCATTTAAAATGTGCCTTTTAAAAATCTATTGAGCGCTCTTTTCTTAACAATACTTCACCAACCAACTCGCTTATGAACCCACATTTACATTCCTGTTACTTCAACAGATATCCAGCAGCTAAACCGCTAACAGTTGTGTTGCCTACACTTAAGCGATATTTCAATTTATTTCGCTGGAATTTACATCGCTCACCCCTATTACTCGTACTCAGATAAGCAGTTGCTAATTTAACGAAGCTTTTACCAACCCCTACTTCAACAGTCACTTCCGCATAACCGCTGCAAATAACATTTATGCTAATCATAACATAACAGCTTCTCCATAACAGCTGCTAAAATGCAAAATTCAAACTCTAATCGTTATCTGTTAAGCAGAAGATAAAGTCAACGAAACATTCAGCACTTTTTCGCATCCTCTCAATATGGCGCTAATGTTTACTCTCAAGTAAGCGCTCTCTCTCTCTCGCTTTTTTCGCTCATTCCTTTTTCTGCGCTGCCTTGCCAATCCTTTTCTGGTGAGCTTCGTATACCTAACAGGGGTTGCAGCGACCGCACTGTCAGCTCATTACGCTGTTGGCTCCCATACGAATGTGAATGATTTTGAATTGTGTTGGAATTTAGCAGCAGTAAAATGGGAGCATACGAGTAAAACCAAGCCAATCCGTTTTAGGTCGTTTACAGCAAAGCAATGCAAACATTTTTCGTTTTTGTTGCACACATCAGAGCTGTAGGGAATTTCTCCCCAAGAATGTTGGAGGTGCGCGCTTGTTACATGTAACGGCATCTGTTGTAAGTAATGCAAACACAAATGGCTGCAATTGTACAGCAGAGGGAACAGTTTAGGAGCTTTTCAAATGAAGTTTTTAGGGATAGTAAAAGCTTCCATGTGCTACGATATGAAAAAAATGCTGCTCAAAAAGTCGGGCGAAAACATGATTGGTTCTAACCAGCATAGCAATTCATGTTATATTAGCGCACAGCTCAAACATAAATTTTTTATGACTTGATTGAATTATAAAATAAGAAAAAAATTTGGGAAAAATAATTACTAAATTTTTTTAAGTATGTAATTCGCATTTTGGAAAGGTGCAAGTACTTACACACTAAACTTCAGGTGAAACCAAATTTTCTTTGGTACCTCTGCCGAGCTTAATTTTTCTTGCAAGAACTGCGTACACCATTGAGCTACTCGTGTGCGGCAAGTACTTAATACACTTACATGTAAAAATATTTTTATGCACACACACAAAGGAATATTGAGGCATAATTTTTGTTCGGGTTGGGTACAATATAATTTTGGTTCAAAATTCTGTATTTAAAATTCTGTATTCAATATTCTGTATTCAAAAATCTGTAATGCAAAATTCTGTAATGTTGAAATTCTGTATTGCGGAACACTGTAATTTTAAATTTTGTAAAGCAAAATTATGTATTGTCAAAAAGTGCGCACTTTTTTTATTTTTCCATATTCTCTTCCGATTTTTCAATACAGAATTTTGCAAAACAAAATACTGCCAATACATGACTTGTTTTGACCCATATGGTTTCCTATATTATCAAAACAGATTTACATAAAGCAAATGTACATATATTTGTATGTATTTATAGCTTCAGAAACAATGTGAATGAAAATCGAGCAACCGTGCTAAAAAATATTGTAGAATAATTGCAATATTTTCTGTACACTTCGTTCAAATACCTAACTGTTTTAATCAATTCTCATTCTTTCATTGTATACCAAAATACCCACCAAAATTTTGGTCAGTGCACGATGAGTCCAATATCGCTTTCCCCAGAACGCAAAACAGTATTGAGGCTTGGCATCGACGGCTAAAAGTTATTGTTGGGAAAAGAAACTCAGGGTTGTACAAACTAATTAATGTCCTAAAGGCGAGCTGGTTTCTGCGAAAGCACAATTAGCTAAAATTCAAAATGGTCACAAAATTAGTCAAACGAAGAAGGCTGTAAAAGCAAACAACAGAATTAAAAGAATAACAAAAAAAGGCTTATATTAAGGCATGTTTCTTTTCTAAAGCGAATTGCTAAAAATTTAATAATATAATAATTGTTTCGCCATTATAATGTAATAACTTTTGTTTTGAATGCATTTTTTTAATTTTTCTTTAACTGAAGTATGTATATATACCATTGTTTCTATGAAATCAGAATTCCATTATTCATAAAATAAATGTGCTATTCAGGTAAGCGTGCTTATCAGGTTATCTGCTTATTGGGTTATATTTTTACAGCATTTTGATCGAAAATAATTTTGCTTCCAGAATTTTAATATACAGAATTTCAGTTCACCATCATTTTGATTATACAGAATTTTAAATACAGAATATTGAACCAAAAGAATTTAGGCTGGACAGAATTTTTTTTTTTTTTTTTTTGATTTTTACAGAATTTTCATCCAAAAGAATTTTGAAAAGCAGAATTTAGTACCTCTCCCTTTTTGTTCAATACCCCCGGAATGTTTGCTATGCGAAAGGCAAACACAAAAAATCATTGCCTGTCACACGGGAGTAAAAAGCCAATGTACACATAAAATGGGTATAAAACATAATAAGAAGAAAAAAAGCGTAATAAAAAATAGTTGCAATGAAAGAAGTGAATTGCGTTGACGAAGTGGAAAGGTCGTTATAAAACTTTCCGCTTTCTATATATGAATGACAGAAGGGAATAGGGTGGAGGTATTTTGTGTAAATCAGGTAAATTAGGCAACTATTATTAGACGACTATTTATAGTTATCACACATAACTTTTTTATTATTTTTGTTTCACCCTTTTTAGTGGCGCAGCCTTACAATTTATGTAGGCCATTTATTGTTATTGTCATAAAAAAAATTATAACTGGGCATCAAATTAGGGCTAAGAATGTTAAAATTTTTTGACAAATTTCTCTATTATGAATAGACATTTGATCTAAAGCTGAAAGCAACAAATTTAGTACGACGGCGGCTTTTATTGTAGAGTCAGATGCATAGAGATTGTGGCTCAAATAGGTTCAGGTTGTTTTCAGGGCCTTGCACCGATAATGCTAAGCTTTTAGAAATAATGATTTAAGTAGTGCGGAAGTAAATCTATTTATTAGGATTCGTGTGTTCTGTTTCTTATAATCTTTGAGAAGATCCTGCTTATTGTTTTCAGCTACACGGTATTTATGGGAAAAACATCAAGACGCTTGCCACAAATAGAAGGAGAAGCTGGGCCAAATATCAACAAAGGGGGCCAAAATTGTGGATGAGGTGCATTTTCGGTTTCGTGACTAATCCTGTTATTGATCGCCGTAGTTGATTGGGTTTGCGCGTGACTTTGGTTCGTTCATTGGTTCCGGGTTTCTGTGTAAATTATTCTCCCGGAGTAGTCGAAACTGCGCACTTCTGAAAGATTTACTTATTTATTTATCAAAAATCTTCGAAAGAAATCTTTTCTGTTTATGAAAAAACTTCTCAAAACAAATTAAAAAAGTTATAAAAAAAGACAAAAAAAATAAAACACAAAAAGCAAAACAAAACAAAAACAATTGTTTTCGAACCTTTGAAAAAAAATAAAATAAAAAAATTTATTGAGAACCTTCGAAAAATGTATTTATTCATTAAAACACATCCGAAAGAAAAATGTAATAAAAAAAAACGAAAAAACTAAAAGACAAAAAAAATAAAAGAGGGCAAAAAAAAAATGTTCAGTTTCGCATTCCTAAATTTGTATAGCCTTTTCAGAATCGATAATATGATTTGGAGTAGATGCTCGGCGTGTCAGCTAACAAAAGATATATGCGCCTATTTATCCACATAGTTTATATATATATATATATATATACTCATGTGTGGTCCTATGGGAATCTGTTAGTATAAAAGTAAAAAAAGAAATTCACATAAAACGTTTTATATACACAGGCCTTGAAGCTCATCACACATCCCTCTACAAATTTTTGACCATCTGACTTTTTGCCACTTTGTTGCCTTGAGGTGCTGTTCACACAGTTGCAGCACACACCACAAAGCAAAGAGAAGTCATCCGGCACTTCGTCTAACGGATAATTTGCCAGCGCTTTGTTACTACTTTCTTACTACGTTCAGCCCACACCACCGCTGTTGTAACCGCTTCAGCTTCAACATTCTCTTGCCTTACTCTCGGGGCTCGCACACACAATATGCGGCAAAATGTTGCTGCCGTCACTGCCGTGCTCACAGCATCACGTATAAATATTTTACGACGTCCTTCAGTCATTTATTTTTATTGCAATATTTGCTCACTCAACGTTTATGATGATCATTTTAAGCCATTTTTATGGCCAACGCCACTTATTGCTCGAATCTCACAAACTCATTTGCAAGTGTGTGTAAATAAGTAAGCGTGCGTGTGCATGTGTGCATGTGAGTAATATAGTACATAAACACCCGCACATACAGCATCATATATGCACACATGCGCTCTCGTCTTATTCCAGCGTGCGCCTTCAGTTATGCTAACCTCTGTCAGCTAACAGCCACACATGCACTAACACACTCGCATACTTAGCAGCAAATACATGGCTTTCTTTGCATACACTCGTACGTTTTATAGATATCTTTGCTTTGACTTTTAACTGTTCTAACAATAACAAAACCCACTACTCCTTTCCTTGCGATTTCCTCTTCTTATAAATGACACCCCATTAAATTGCTGCCCATTTGTTGCCGTCCGCGCTGCTGTCGCCTGTTGGCTCATGTGACCCATTCTTTACATTCCTCAGTTTTTTTTCTTCGCTCATTTGACAATTATTTACTACGCGCTTGTTAACTCCTTCCTTCTTGATTACACCCCGTGAGTGCGACAACATAAATTGGTGAGGCGTTAAGTAGCTGCTACGAGTATAAATTTTTGAGCTAACCATCAGTAGCATCTGCTCGCCTTGGAATATTCACAGGTGGGAGACACATACACATGCACATGTGCAGTGCTGCGTACTCGCATGAGAGATAGAAAATATGTATGCACACAAATGTTGGCTTTGCTGCTATTTGCTTTTACTCTTCACTCTAACGAGATTTAGAAAGTAAAAGTATTTGTCACAAAGGCGCTTTTCTGTATGTGGCTACGTAGATAGCCGCTTAAGTAATGAAACAGTTGCTTGGCAAAAATGATCTGTTACAAAGATCTGCCGAATAGAGCAAGGAATAAGCGAAAAAAATTAACTACGTTTAACCAAGAATTTATTTTTTTATAAAGGTCATAGTCATATTGTGAGTTTGTCTTTCAGCATTTGTTGAAAATCTTACGATCGATCTCCGGAGGTCATTTACATTTAAGATAAGTGTTCATCTTCAGGCGCCGTAACCGAATGGGTTGGCGCGTAACTGCCGCTCAAATCTCCACGCATGAAACACCAAAATCATAGAAACAGTTGTTTTTATTAGCGAGCGCCCCTCGGCAGAAAATGGCAAACATCCGAGTGTATTTCTGCCATGAAAAAGCTCCTCATAAAAATCAATTTGCCGTTCGAGTCGGCTTAAAACTGTAGGTCCCTCCATTCGTGGAACAACATCAAGACGCATGCCAGAAATAAGAGGAGAAGGGCAGATGTTTACACGCCAATTATTTATTTATTTTTCTAAGTGTACATCTTATAGTTTATTATATATTTTTGGGTACAAGTATATCATTTCAACACGAAAAAGGAGGTTAAGACATCGCACAAACTAAATTTTTCTTCAAAATAAAATATTTCACCGACAAAATATTGTATGTAAAATATTTGGTATTTCATGGGAATATACAAAATATAATATATAAAAAACTATAGAAAATATTTTATGTAAAAACTCGTGCACCATTTTTAAGGCTTCATATACAGTTTTGTAAGCTTTTTCCTTTTTTCTGAAAGACCTAAAACAAACCCAAAAACTTAATGTACAAGAAAATATAAATTATCCTGGCAGTATTTTACATAAAATTGTGAAATGTGTCTCGTACATCAGAGGTAAAGATTTTGTGATTTCGTATATCATCTCATTCATAGTTTTCTCATCTTCAAGCCCGGATCTCTGATATGGTGCACTGAGGAGGCAAAATTATAGAACAGGGGTTAAAAACGCTGGTCTAAATTCAAAATATCGATTCCAATGGGTCTCTACCCAACAATTTTCCAGTTAAAAATTCATACCATTGAAATATGTGTGAGGGAATGTATCTGAAGAAAAAGAAGAGGAATCCACATTTATATATTTTCAGATAGTCAGGCGATTTTCAAAGTCCTTCTATTAACTGCAATCACCTCAAAAATGGTATATGACTACCTCGAATCCTCTCAATATGTTAAGGAACTTCAGCACATTATTATTAGGTTGGGTTCCTGAACACAAATAACATGAGGGAAATGAAATAGTGGTCCTAAGCCTTTCGGTGGACATGCAAAGGGCCACATCTTCTTCTCCTCCCACCTACTCAGAAGTTCGTTGAACACAGCCGAAATTCTATCGGTTAGCGATAGCAAAACAATTTCTAACCCCGGTCAGATTAATTTCTGATAAGCTACTTTCACTCAGCAGAGTAGACTTAAGACTTCTAACTAGACACTGTAGCTTGAGATTTCATTTAAACGAAATTGATCCCTGAGACCATCATCTGCTGAATACCATTTATACTGAAACAAATCGCTAATGGTATTTATGAGAAGCTTTCTCTTAGCAAAAATATACACAGAAGCTTGCCTTTGCCTGTCGATTTCGAAGCGCTATTAGGAACAATTAGTTTTATTATTTTATATTACCCAGAGTGGCAATAAAGCTTAGATTAAACGAATCGAGACAAAGACAAACCTTTTCGGCTATCAATGTTGCATATCTTCCACAAAATAATACCGCACTATTTTTTTTAGTGAAGGCATCTGATTTGAATACCGAATTGGATATTGCGCATTCTTTCCGGATTTTAGAATTTAAACGGACTTTTATGAGAATGTGCTTTTAATAAAAATATTTATTTATTTTTTTTATGTATTGAGAGTCGATCCTTTAAGTCAGGTTGAACCCCATTCTCTAAATAGCAGCCTACGTGGCGGGCAATAAAGGAAGAAGCACTAGCAGCATAATCATTAACAACAGACAAGCTTGTTACAACAACAACAATAACAGACAAGCAGCTGGTGGATGCTTATGGACTCCATTACACTATTAATAGTCATTCACCAGTTACAGAACCCCTTTAAACTGCATGAATATTTTTTTTTGTTTTTCTTTCAAATCATTTTGAGCCTGAAAATCAAAAAAATTCTTTGACTATTTTCTATTAAAAAAAGCATAAAAAACACTTACTATTGCGAAAATAAAAATCTTACGAATTTTCTTTCCTTATACAAACTTTTTAAGTTTTAACTGCACTTATGAAAACGGCAAAAAAAGTCGCCTTTTAGGCGCAACCGATTTTTGCAAACGAATTGAAACTACGATAAAAATACGCTTTGGAACCACAAATGGCTTTGTTTTTTCCTATTTTTTGATTGCCTTAAGTCACTTCTTGTGGCCTCAACGCTTAAATGAACAGCTACGATGACGACAGCGAGTCTATTGGCTTATTTCAAACAGGCAAGCAAGTTTCGCGAGCGCAGTTTCTGGCAACAATTCCAAATTGCCAATAAATGGTGTCTCAATAAAAACGCAATAAATTTTGATTCTGAGTGAATTGCAAACGAAGTGAGGAGAAAGAGGTGAAGAGAAGGCAGTATTGGCTTTCTAAAGCGACAGGAAATGAATGCACATTAGGCGGAGCGGAAGAGGTTGCAAGTTGTTTTGAAGCAATCATAGGAAAGAGTAATTTTTTGCAAGGAAACGGGTGAGAAAACTTTGACTTACCAAGCAATAAAAATATAGTTTTAACTAACAAAATTTGTTCCTTCAGTCGTTTGTATGCGCTGCTTGAGAGCTTTACTTTTTACACATTTATTCAGTTTGCTTCGGTGCCTATTTTTTACGGGTTTTCTTCTTCCAATGGCCTTTTACGTTTTACGAATTATTTTCTATCAAACAGTTATTTTATAATTCAACAAAGAACCGCTGAGCACTCTCAAGTTGCCAAAAGTGAGTCCGTGAGTCAAAATTAAATATTCCACAGGTCATTTGCCCGGTTCACCTGTCTCGTCTATTGATTGAATTAAGTATTTATTATATTTCCTAATGAATGTAGAAAACATGTAAACAGTCTTCTCTTTTTATAAATTGAGTGACGCAAAGATTGAGTGCAGTCAAAGAAATTAAAAAGGCGAAATGGAATTACTTAGATGCAGCTGATGAAATTAAATCTTATAAAATGACAAGGAATATAATGGAATTTACCGGCACAAAATGGAATGAAGTGAACAAAAATGAGGCCGAATGAAATTACGATACAAGAAATGGGCCGATGAGGACACCAAATTGATTGTAATAAATACGAAAACAATGAAGGAAGGTCAAAACGCAAAATGAAATTTAAAAAATTCAATGAAACGGAATGGAATGAAATGAAATGGAATGCCAATTTAACGAAGCGGTATGAAATAAAATTAAGTGAATAAATGAAAATTAACTTGAACTGAAACAAAAATAAATAAACTGAGATAAAAGAAATATCAGAAAAAATTAAGAAGAGAGAAGTCCAAAAAACAAGAACAATTTTTGTTTTAATAAAACATTATACAACAAAATGAAGTGTATCAAATATGTATATATAATGTTAACTAATGGTAGTAAATGGCCCGAAAAAATCATGATTTTCATTTTCAAAAGGACTAATCCATAAACTTCAAGCAGTTCTACCAATCCATTACTCAAACATTTTAAAATCCTACTTAACGAGCAGATACTTTAGAATAAACCAAGCAGATGTCTATTCAGAACTGAAAGATATTAATGCAGGTGTGCCGCAAGGCAGTGTACTCGGGCCAGTTTTGTATCTCTGGTATACTAACGATATACCGACATGCAGCAATACAACAACTGCAACATTTGCCGATGATACTGCAGTATTAGCAACTGATGAAAAACACTTAGAAGCAATGCAGAAGTTACAAGCATCAGTAAATGCAATTCAAAATTGGACCAAAAAATGGCGTGTCAAGTTAAACGAAACCAAGTCTGTGCATGTTGACTTCGCTAATAGAAATATAAATTATAAACCAATATTTATCAATAATACGGCAATACCGCATGCAAATACGGCAAATTATCTAGGAATGACCTTAGATGCTAAGCTGGGATGGAAAGCACATGTCCAGAAAAAACACGAGGAGTTAATTCTTAAATACAAGAAAATGTATTGGCTGTTAGGCCGACATTCTAAACTCTCTATTTATAACAAAATACTTTTATACAACCAAATACTGAAACCAGTGTGGTCATATGGCATACAGCTCTGGGGCTGCACCAGTAAAAGCAAAAAAAACATCATTCAACGATTCCAAAATAAAGTATTACGCGACATCGTTAGAGTGCCGTGGTACATTCGTAATTGCAATCTACATAAGGATCTTAATATAGACACCATTACGGATATCATAAAAAAATTCGCAAATAAACATAAAGAGAGACTTCAGCAGCACATCAATGATGAACCAGCCAAACTACTTTTAGCTGAAGACCTCACGAGAAGATTAAAAAGGACGAAACCGCATGATCTCTTTTCATAGAATTTTGTCTTTACTTGAGATGTTTTAATTTAATTATATATATATAAAATGAATTGCTTATTAGTTTTGCTAACTTGATTGCAATAGTAATAAAAAAAATGTAAAAATAAAAAAATAACATTAGTAAATCATGTTTTGACTTAACTTTAGCAAAATTTCAAATGAAAAAAAAAAAATAATAATAATTGTAAAAGTTATCGCTGTTTGTGTGGAGCCCGTTTATCCGGAAGTCCCTTGCAGTGATCATCACAAGTCCTTGGAGATTGATTTCAAGAAATTAGTTTTACTAATAGATAATCTTGCGCCTGCTCAAAGCTTATTTTTTTGAAAAAAACATTATGGCGGCCTCAGGAAATATTTTCCAGAGTTTCGCAAATTAAAACCGACAATTAAATGTTTAAAAAAATCTAAATTTTCGGAAAAAACAAATCCTTCCATGCCGAGTTTTTTCTATCTACCAAGCGGGTTTTAAATTACAGTGATTACCATTTCAAAAAATATAGTTTTGAGAAAAACTTATTTAAAGTTTTGCTATCGGTTGCCGGAGCGCCCGAGCGCCGTTTGTTAATTGTTGAATAACTCGGAAAGTATTTGTTGGATTCACTTCAAATTTTCGCACAATATTTTTAAGATATTATACTTTAAGAAAATGCAAAAAATCTATTTTTTTGAAAATTCTGACTATCCCTTACCCCTTGAAATGAATTAGTCAACCCTTGGTATTCGGATCCACGTGCGTGAATTTCAGCAATTAGCTCTGAATGTAGAATTCTGATTTAAATAGAATAAATCACTATTGAAATTAAAAAAGGAAATCCAAAAATATGACATTAAAAAAACAATTGCAAAAAAATCCAAAATAAAGGGTTTTCCACTAACAGGTGTTAGGTGTTAAACAGCAGAGATGATTAACGATTTTTTATGGCCGGAATTGGATGGTAACAGGTGGCGCAAAAGTAACCTTGCGATGTTTTTTGGCTGTAATTAAAAAAAAAATGAAAAACTTTGATTCTTCTTGTGGATCATTTTTATTTGGTCTTTTAGTTTTTTACATCAAGTCGAAAATATGATGTAAAATGTAAATGGCCGTCGTCACAGTTGATTGCCATTTGAGCCCTTTTTATGGCATTTTCCATCACTTTGGCCAAAACTTCCGGCGATAGGTCCTCACATTCTTCACGGATATTGTCTTTAAGAGCTGCAAGAGTCTGAGGCTTGTTGACATAAACCCGCGACTTCAAAAAGCCCCACAAAAAGAAGTCTGGAGCGGTCAAATCAGGCGATCATGCCAGTGCAAATCGCCAAAACGGGAGATTAAGCGCCCGGGAAATGCATCCTTCAGCATATGGGTTGTGGCACGTGCAGTGTGTACCGTTGCACCGTCCTGTTGGAACCACATGTTTTCCAATCCCAATTCATCAAGTTGCGGCAAAAATAATTCGTTGATCATTGTAGCGCTCACCATTCACAGTAACCGTTTGGCCCGCGACGTCTTCGAAGAAAAAAGGTCCGATGACTCCTCCAGCGAAGACCGCACACCATACAGTGACTTTGAGCGGGTGTAATGGCTCTTCGTGGTTTACACGCGGATTTTCAGTGCCCCAGAAGCGTAAATTTTGCTTATTTACGTACCCGATAAGCGACTAAATGTCGCAGTGTTTCACCAGTAGGCGCCGGACGGCGAGGAAATCTGCGACGAAATTCACGTTGTGCCAAAGTCACCGACCGATTATTGGTCAAATAAATAGTCAGTGTAGCGTAACATTGTTTATTAACGTGTATTTCGCATGTGTTTACTACACAAATGTCAAAACAGAACTGACATTAGAGGCCAATCGCAAAAGGTATAGCATTTTCTGATAGGACGATTACTTTAGCGCCACCTGTTATTATCTGGACAATGTTTATTTTCAACAAGACGGCGACGGCGCTACGTGCCACACGAGCAACGAAACCATTGATCTTTTATGGGAAAAGTTTCCGGACCGTGTTATCTCTGAAGAGGTGATCACAATTGGCCGCCGAGATCTTGTGATTTAACAACTTGTGACTTTTTTCTTTAGGGCCACGTGAAAGAGAAGGTCTACGCCAACAGCGCGGGGTCGATTCAAGACCTCAAAGATGGAATTCGTGAGGCTATCGAGGACATAGGGCAGCCACTTTGCACTTCGGTTATGAAAAATTTCATGAAAAGGATATTGCCCTGGTGGTCATTTGCCTGATGTTATTTTCCACTGTTAACGGTATACCTTCCTCTTTATAATGCAACAAACAATCGATAATTTATATTAAGAAATATAATTTTTCTTTAAATATCAAAAATTTTTTTTTTTTTTTTTTTAAACTTTATTTTGTATTCTGTCTATACTTACAATTCTTAGAAGACAGTTTACAAATATTTGGTTTCATTTAAGAGTGGCTTTGATTTTAGTATTAAAGGAATATTTACAGTGAAATATCTTTTCTAATAAATAAATTCAATATTTTATAGATGGCTCTTAGACGAGCTGAATTGGTGTTTTTGTTTTCAACCTTAAAAAGGCACATGATGGTGACATGAGGGTGGAGGCCAGTTCATTTGGGTGCGATTGAAGTCGATTTCGGTATTTACTGGTTACATTTTGTATTTCCTCTTTTATTGAAGGGATGTCTAAGTCCCGATGAATTTGGGCATTTGTCACGTACCACGGAGCGTTGACTAGGGTGCGTAGAGTCTTGGACAGGAGACGCTGCAGGATTTCCAAGTTTGAATTTGACGCAGTACCCCACAGTTGGTTTCCGTAAGTCCAGACTGGTTTTATCACAGATTTGTAGAGGATAAGTTTGTTGTCCATTGAGAGGGTGGATTTGCGGTTTAGCAGCCAGTACATATTACGCAACATTAAACCTAGAGCTTTCCTTTTTGTAAAGATATGCGTTTTCCACGTAAGCCGTTTATCCAAATGAATGCCTAGATATTTAGCACTATCACATTGCGGAATTGGAATATGGTTTAAGTTGATTTGTGGGCAGGTGGTTCTTTTTGTGGTAAAGGTTACGTGTTGGGATTTATGTTCGTTTACTTTCAACCGCCAGCTCCGGAGCCATTTGGAGATTTTATTTATGCTTATTTGGACCATATAAGAGGCTTCTACGGGATCCACTGTTTGGAAAACCCTATATAAGAGGCATATAATAAAATAAAATGAAATAAAAATTTAAAATAAAACAAAATGAAGTACAGTAAAAAATTTCAAATAAAGAGACAAAATAAAATTAACAAAAAAAATGTTAAAAGAAAAAAAATATAATAAACTCAACAGATAGTTTCAAATAGATTCGGGGCTTTTTTGATTACCTACTATGCAAGCTCAGGTATTGCTAAGCCCATTGAAAGAAATAACTGTTTATATTTTTTTTTCAACTTCATTGAAGTAAGAAAAGCTCACTAGCAGATGTCTTAATTTACCTCAAATTTTCTCTGGTTAGGCTGGCCCAATATATTTACTGTGTAGGGCATACATTTACGACTTATCTATGTATAAGTAAGTGCGGTCAACTTATGTGAGCCACACAATGATCAAACAGACGGACAATGGTGCGACGCAAATAGGCCAAAAATCGTATTTTCGCACACACAAATCTACATTTGGAAATACGCCCTTGCGTTCAAGGCTGCTTTTGCACTCGTGGGTAAATGTAAAATATTTCAAATTTCTGGTTTACAACGCAGGCGACAAAAGAATTCGCTTATATACACACATACACATGCGCTCGCATACATATATAACAACAACACACTATGTCGCTTGTTGCTGTTAAAGTGCCAAAACTTGTTGTATACAACAATCTTCAAGTGGCAGACAAGCGCTTGATTGCACAGCACATACACATGTACAGTATGCTTGCATGAGCACTGCCTAGCAACAACAAGCAGGCAGAAATGAAAAACGAAGGCAACAAAATCAAAACGACTGACCATTTGCATGCAACAATGCGATAAACTGGCCAACACTCGCTTTTAAGTCGGTCAAAGCAGAAATATAATATGTGAGCTGGCATGTGCGTGTGTATGTGCAATTTGTGTGTGTGTGTGTGTGTGTGTGCTTGTGCATCCTCAGCGCCTGCTGCATGTCGTTTTGTGCAATAAATTATGAATTATTGCGAAAATATTGCAATGCAGTGATAAAACCCAACAGCAAAACAACTGCAAAAAGCCAAGCCAGAGATTTGCATACATGCGTGTGTGTGTGTGTGTGTAAAGTGGCGTTGCATGTCTTAAGGCGCATACACACAACGTTTGCCACCAGCTCCGCATATTATTGCTCTTGTATTATTTATATGTAGTGCTAAATTTAATTTGGCATTGTCTGCAACTTTTCCCAACTACTCGCCAATTCTCTTGCTCGTCTTGCTTCGTCGCCCAACAACAACACTTTCCAACTTACTTACTCCGACCCCGACTCAGCCTCATTTCATTCACTCTTACTTGTTTCACTTACTTTACATCTTTGCCTCTTTTTGGTCAGGTTTTTGTTGTCCGGCAAACAAGTGACTCCCATGACGCTCATTTCAGGCTGCCCGGCTGTCAGTTCCTCTGTTGGCTGGTCGCTCGGTTTATCTGCTGTTGCAAAGCAGTTAAGTTTTTGTCATACATTTCTCTAACCATTTCACTGCTGTTGCTTTTACTAACTGGGTCAAATCTCATTTTCTGGTAACTACAGATACAAGGCAATTTTAACTTTTTTGTTGTCGCAAATTTCTGACTGACCATGTGGCAGTGGCGCTTTACCCCAGCGCCGCACTATTCTGTCACGACCAATTTTCAGCCAATTTTTGCCATTTCAGGGGAATTTATCACTTTCACTTATGTTACTTTAATTTCATATTTTATGTAAATTGTGGATTAGAAAAGCAATGAAATACATTTTTAGACACTCGTATTAAACAATGACTAAAAATATTGACCTTTACGAGGGTGCTACAATTGCTTTAATAATGTAATACCGGTTTCTTAATCCGGGAATTTTATAATCAGATACATTTTTTTCATAATTTTTCATCATAAATTTACGGCGGTCATCGCAGCTGAAAGGGTTGATGTGTGACTACCATTCGGGAGTGCGTAAGTTCGAGTCTCCGGTCACTTCTTGGCAGGCATATACCTACCATTTGACATTCAAGTTCGGCTTCCAATTGTGGAACAACATCAAGACACATGCCATAAATAGGAGGAGGAGCTTGGCCAAACACCTAACAGAAGTGTACGCTCCAATTATTTATTTGTTTTTGGATTATTTATTTTCATAGTAAAAAAATTGTCTTTCCCTTCCTGTTGTCTTTTCAGTGGTTTCAACTGAATGAATTTCCCGTCTTCTCTTTCGATTCCTTTACTTAAGCAAGCGAATCCAACCATCTCTCCCAGGAGTATTATACCTAAACGAAATCTTCTGCTTGAATAAATCTGCATTTTTTCTTTACTTCTAACGCAATTTAGGTAATTTCGTGATCGATCTCTATTCGAGATGTAGTTTCATTTCTGAGGACTTCCGTGTAACATAGACATTAAATTTCCAATACTTAGTTTAAATGATGTTTAGAAGGTTGTTCTACGTAAGCATATCAGTAGTTTTTCTCAGGAAAGAACTGCTCAGTCGCGTTTCTAATTATGCTTATATATTCCGAAGCAATATCGGAGTTTTGCTATCGAATCATCTCTTCGAGCAGATCCGTACCAAATACACGAGACGAGCCTAGAAATCTAAGGCGAATTCTTGGCATTGTATCGCGATTGCACAGGGGAAGCTGAATGGATGCTATCCTTTTCATGCTGAATATTCCCTTGGTCTGTGACCAGGCCCTCTCCTAGATAGTTGCATTTTACAGCTTCCTTTCTCAGCACGTCCTCGACCCTGTACAGATTAGCCCTTAGCTGTCGAAGAGATGGTAGAGATCTTAAAAAGATTGTAGTGGTTTTCAACATCTTTGAACACATTTGGAGCTAGTCATTATTTTGGAGTTCTTACCAGGTCTACCTGTATAAAGGAGGCTTGCTTTAAAAAAGCGAATACCAGTTGGAAAAATCTCGGCCAGTCTGAACTTTTTTCAATGTGAGTTACTTGAAGAAGACACCTCTTTTCATAATTATGGAGCTTCATTTATATTTCTAATAATATCTATCAATGTCGTCTTGCAATCCAAATTTCTATGACGACAGCGGCAAAGATGCAGTAAAAAAACCTCTCAGCTGTCCAAGACCATCCAAGCTGTTAACCAAATTGAATTGATAGAAGCATTTGCGGAAATCTTCGTAAATGTCAAAAATGCTTATGTTGTATTCACTGTCATAACCCAAATACAACGTTCAGAGTGCTAACAATTAGGCTTGTCACTGGATCCCGCCATAAAAAGGCGTCGAATATGAAGGTATTGGTATGACTAATTCATACCAAATAAAAAATATTATTATTTGTCTCAGTATCCATATTCTTATGATTCGAGTTCATTCGTGGACATTGTACCATCCGAGAAGGAGGAAATTAGTTCTTTGACTGTCCTTATCACTTTGACCTGATCCAATGGGCCGCAAACTGAGATGATATCCTTGTTCTGCTCTAAACCCATTAAATCCCAACCTTATATAAAACAATTTTTTTTTAAATGCGTTTATAAAACGTTTATTGAAATAGTGTAATTAAGCTCCTTAAAAAAGAAAAACACGAAAAAAATCAAAGAAATGCATTTTTTGGGCTGTACCCAATCGAGTACAATGGGATAATATGTATATACATTGCCTGTATATGAAAATATGGAGTATTAAATAAAAATACACTTTCAAAGACTTCCTTGGTTATTACAATAGTTCGGTTAACAGTATGGAAGTTTTTGAAACATTCTCTCGCCACGCAAAGGGCTACATTGCATAACTCGCAAATCCATCGAATTCTTTGGTGACACTCCCTGCATCTCAGCTGATTCGATATCCTTTTGGGAAAATGGTTATATGAGGAACCATCTTTTGATGCCGTTGTCGATCGTTTTGAAGATATGTCTCGGATATTATAATTGCGTAAATAAAATCGCACAATTTCACGTTGGTATTGCAACAAGTCGCATTGACTCTTACTTGCCATTTTATAAAGCTTCCATGCGTTTACTACGCACGAGCTTATCACTGTGGTGAAAAGAGGCCACCACCATTTCTTTCCTCTAAATTTTATATAGTAAGTATTCAAAGCTTGTTCGTGGAGGTCAACTCCTCCCATTCCTGAGTTGTATTCCGCTATCAACTTCGGCTGATGGGCATTCACCTTGCGCCTCTCTTGTCTTGACCATCGTTTGACGGTATGTAAAGGTTTAATTCTATCAAAGTTTGTTGCCACTGTCACAACGCTATTGTCATTCCACTTCACAAAAAGTATTCCTGAGTCAGAACACCTACAAAATTTGATACAAAACAACTATTCAAATAAATCATTATGATAAACTTACATAAAATCAAACTCCCCCGTTGCTTCTTTTGTAGTTCTTTGTTCGTTTTCAGAGGACATTTTTGGGACCGCCGTTCACGAACAGTCCCAGTAGCCTTAAATCCTTGTTCTTTCAAAATTCTAAGAAGGTCATATAACGTAAAGAAGTTGCCGAAAAATACGATGTGATCGGTCGGATGTGGAATGTTTGCCAAAAGATCAAAGACGACCCTTGAACCTAATGGGAGACTTTCTTACTGATCCTCTTAAGATCCTCCTCATTGAAACAAAAATCATGTTTGTTATGCTGCAAGGCATATATTTTCGTTTGATCGATTATTAATTTTACCACCTCATCGTCAAAAATAGTTTCAAAAATTTCAACTGGGTTCTTAGTTACCAATAAAGAACACGCAACAAGTTGGGATTGTTCATTAAAATGCGTTTCTGGAATTTCCGTACTTGTTATACTCTTTCTCCATTTTGGATTTAGATCTTTTGACAACTTTTGCCTTTTTTGTAAGCTTGCAAGTGGAATATCATCATCACTGTCATTGTCACTGCTCAAAAATAAGTCAACTTCGCCCGGAACATCCCTTGGAATATCATCACGCAATATATTATCCTCTTCAATGTCCTCCTCATCTGTGTCCCAGTGGGTATTTGGCGGTATAATAGCGAAGTCGAAGTGACTACGGTCGCTTGAGTCAATATAGTCGGTGGCCGCAGAAAGGTTGTGAAACCTCTTTCCGTAAAATTTTTTTACATCAATTACCAAATCTACATGAAATATGCACACAAAATATATATTAATGTTCCCACTGTACCCATGCGAGTACACTGGAATTTAAACCTACCGAAATGCACTTTTCCACAACTTTTTCCGTATTTTTGTTATAAAGTATACAAATTATATGTATTATGAATATTTCAACACTGAACTTTTTCCGTGATAACTTAGATTTTGTCAAACAGAGAGCTTATTGCAAACTAAACCATGAAAAGAAGAAAAATAGCAAACGTGCACGCAAAGACAAGTGAATAACGGATAACGGGACTCAAAAAAAAGAAGGAGAAACATGTGTATTCCTTTTCGACATTGAGCTGTATTATAAAGTGGCGAGTACATTTAAAAATTTGTAAGCGTTGGCTTTTGACGTCGTTTCGAAAAAGATGCTTTTTCTGTACTCAAGCGAGTACAATGGGATCAAATGGGTTAATAGTCTTTGAGGATATTCTTTAGATGCTCTGCTGAAAAGCTCTCGACCATGCAGGCATCGTTTGGTAGCTTTTTTTGCGACACCGACAGCTCTTTTGTTACGTTTAAAGCCTTTCTGATAAAGAATTCCCCGCGATTTCACCTAATAATGGGTAGTCGAATAGTTCAGTCGAGTTTTGTAGTCATTCACAGGCAACTAATGTATAAGTACATATCGGAATTCCAGATTTAGGAGCTCGTTTATCCGAACTTCTAAATGGAGAATTTGGTTTCGAAATTTATGCAAAACCGACTTATTGATGTGGCTGAACATTTTTATTCCAGTTTAACAAAGGCAGGTAAGTAGGTGAAATGATGATTGTACCAGACCGGCACTAAATCGCCGTTTTGATACCATTATAGGAACTCCAACAGGCATATATCTACTGCCAACCAGAGCTGCTGACGTAACGGATAAGGTTAATGGTATTTAGTGAGAAGCCTCAGGCTGCCGAAGAAAGCGTTTTTTTGAGCAACGTAATTTTAACTTACCTTCAACTTAACTAAGGCAACAAAAAACTAAAATAAATCTTTTCTGTGAACCAAAGGATCGAAAAGGATTAAATAAAATTTTGTGTTTAACGATCAAATTTCCAACTAACATTTATTGAGCCGAAAAAATCTTTGTCTGACAATACCGACAAGTGCTAATCAAGTAAATAAGCAGGAATCAAGAATTTGGGAGAGAAAGGGTCAGCAAAGGCGCAAATAATTTTGCATTATTTGTTCGTAAAGGATTGACCGTATATCCTTGAATGGAATGCAAATAAAAACAAAAGCTTAGCTTTTGCGAAAATGACGAAGGGATAGTAAAGGGCGGAATGTGGGGCAGTGTGAGTTGAGTAAGCAAACAGAGTATGGCATAATTTTTTCGATGACCATTTTTTCGATTACCCCTTTCCAAGTCAGGCAAAACAACCAATATTCTGAAAACACAATGAAACAAATAGTAGAATTGGCCATACATACGTTCAATTGCAGCACAGGACCGTCAATTGTTTTCGCTAAAGCGGCAATGGGGGAAGAAGATATGCGATATTTAAAAAGGACACTGAAAGCAAGAGTGAAGGGTAGCTGAGTAGAAGGTAGACATATTGGTGAAAAGGACAACCGGGCAGCAACTAAAATTAAGCGATTGAGCCGACAAGTGAGGCATGGCATTGGATATACTTACGTATGTATATATGTGTGTGTGTAAACATATGTATGTATATGTAAGCAATAACAATAATCAAAAGCCTTCAAGCCGACCGGTTGGGTAAATAAGTTGACTGAATTTATAACAACAAAAATGGAAAGTCATACATTGAACGCAACAACAATTATGAACATAAAAATAAATAAAAAAGGCAAAATAATGCGAGCAGACTTGACTCGGCATTGCACAGTAGATAAACGAATCCAAATGCATTGACTTATCACAGCTGACCCATCGGCCTTTTAGATTTTTATTCAATGCCACTGAGCCTCTGAACTGGGGTGGAAAGGCAAATAGGAGACGGACAAATGGTCATTGAAAATCTGTAGATTTACACTAAGCGACATGAATTCAGTGAGTGGTTGCACTTAATTTGAAACATTCTCAAGCAAAAATTATTTCCTTCGCCGTAAAAACTTTCAAAAAGTGCGAATCTGCTGAACCACCGGGTCTTCTCCACCCCAAGCAATATTTGCTCGGAATGAGTTCATTTGGCCTTTATGTGTACTTCTTATTTGTTTTAGTATACTAAGAACTAGCAATTGGCCTCCACCTTACGGCCCTAAAACTCTTTCCACTGTTTGTGTTTTCCTTCAGCCAGCCTAACTTATGTCAAAATATGCGATAAGTAATCCTCTTTTGCTGTATTATCTTTGCATTGTCGGACATACATTGACCCTTTTGCTGCTTGTTGCTGACAGCGCAAGGCTAAACAAAGTTCATTAGAAGTTTTCAAATAACAGAAGATTATAGACTTCTTAACAAGTGAACAGCTGCCGAATTGTGACAATTTCGTGCAAATTTCTTTTGATTTTGTGGAAGGGAAAAGTGACCCTTTACTCTCTTATCGTATAACGAAAACCTGTCTGTCGCTTGAAATAATATTCAAAAGACGGGGAAAAGGGCAAGGTGTTGCTACATTTAAAAAAATATTAGAATATGGTAGCGTATAAGAGTTAATTTTTAAGTTACTATACATTTGAGGGTACGTATTTAAAAAAAAAAACATATATGTATTCAAATTTCTTACGGTTACTAATTTTTTTCCAAATCTGTATTATTCCACATTAATTAAAAAAATTTATTACCAAATTTTAAAATTTTTTAAATAACTGAAAACTCAAAATTTCCACGAAAACACTGAGAAGATTTTAAGAAAAAATAAAAAAGAACTATTTTCACTTCATTGCTGTTTTATACTTTGCTGTGGAATATTGCGAAAAAATTACCTATGTTAAAACTCTTAATACTTTTAAGCTCACTTCTCTTAAATTTCTCAAATTTAAAATAAAAAAAAAATAAGAAAAAAAATACTTTAAAATATGATGAATACTATGAAACTGCAGACATAAAATTTTAAAATGAAAAATTAAAAATTGTTTGATTAAAAAAAACCTATTTTCACTTCATTGCTGCTTTTTGTTCTTGCTCTGGATATTTTCCAAAAAATTATAAATTTAGAAAATTTTAATATTTTTAAAATTAAATTTTATTAGACAGATAGATTTTAAAATATTTGTAGAATAACTGAAAACTCAAAATTTAAAAGGATCTTATGTAAAAACATGATTTCCACTACAATCCTTTTTTGTTTTGTTTTGCTATGGAAATTTTCCAAAAAATTATCAATTTAATTTTTTTCATAATTTTAAATTTAAATCTTATTATTCTTACACAAATTTTAAATAAACATTTTTTAAAAAGGCTTAACTTTAATTTTATTATGATAAACATTTCAAAAGTTATAAATTAAAAAATTTTGCATAATTTTGAACTTAAAATTCTATGTCAATATACACGAAGAAGAAAATTTAAAGTGCCATGAAAAACTGAAAATTTTAGATTCCGAAATTGTTTCTTTACGGACCCTTTGGTCTATTTGAGGTCATTCGGATCAGCCAGATATACCTTTGCAAAACTTTACAGAAATAATCAGTTTCAAATCTTTAAGTTTTCTAATCACGCAAATTTATATTACTATACAATATTTGAAAAAAAAAAATATTCAAATATTTAAAATATTTTAAAATATTTTTTAAATCAAAAAATACAATATTAAAATTAAATATTAAATATAAAAAATTTGTCTAAGCTTTGGAGACTAAAAAACATATTTAGACTATTTTTAAAAATTTGTAGGTAACTGAAAACTGAAAATTTCAAAAAAGAAAACTGAAAAGATTTCAAAAATTTTGGTTGAGAAATAAAAATTTTAAATTCCAAAGCAATTTGAAACTAAATTTATTTTACATGAATTAAATTAATATTTAAATTTCTATGAAAATGAGTATTAAATTCCTATAAAATTTTTGGATTAAAACATTTTTATCAATAATTGAAAATTTAAATTCTCAAAAAAAAACCGACATATTTTAATACTAGATTATACATGTAAAATATAAAATCTAGAAAATTAAAAAACTAAATAAATAATTGGCGCGTACACTTCCGTTAGATGTTTGGCCGCACTTCTCCTCTCATTCTATGGGGTGCGTCTTGATGTTGATCACCAAAGAAAATTTTAAAATACTTGTAAATCACTGAAAACTTAAAATTTCAAGACATTTTCAAACCAAAAATATTTAAATTAAAAAAAAATATGTTTCAATACCTACAAAAATCTAAAAAAATTACTTTTAAATAATTGAAAATTGAAACTCCCAAAAGAAACGAAAGGATTTAAAAAATTGTAATAAAATATAATTACATACAATTTTTAAATATAAATATATTATACAATATATCAATAAGAATTAAAAATATAGCTTAAAAAAAACAAAAAACTGAAATTGTTTAAATTTCAAACGAAGAAAAAATTTTGTACATACAAAAATACATATAAAGGGTGATTTTTTAAGAGCTATAGGAAAGTTTTTCAAAAAAACACACTAAAATTCAGAAAAATTCATGAAATTTTTATTTAAATCGATAGTACAGTCCATATAATTTAGTGTTTGAAGATTATTTCATGCAAATGTTGACCACCACTGCGCTTCAAATAGTCCATCCGCTTAGTCCAATTTTGGCATACTCTACATAAATGCTTTAATGTTGTATTCCTATGCGTTAATTGAAATAGGCTTCAACGTAGCCCCACAAAAAATAATCTAAAGGCGTTATATCCATCGATCTGGGTGGCCAATTGACAGGTCCCGAACGTGATATAAAATGTTCACCGAACTCACCTCTCAACAAGTCCATTGTTACGCGTGCTGTGTAGCATGTGGCACCCTCTTGCTGAAACCACATGTCAAGCAAATCAAGCTCTTGCATTTTGGGCAAAAAAAAGTTGGATATCACTTCACGGTAGCGCTCACCATTCACAGTTACGTTACGATTCGCAGCATCTTTGAAGAAGTACGGTTCAATGATACCTCCATACCTCCGCCCATAAACCGCACCAAACTGTGACCTTTTCTGGATACATTGGTAGCTATTGAAATTCTTCTGGCTGATCTTCACTCCAAAATTGACAATTCTGCTTATTTACGTAAACATTGATCCAAAAATGAGCTTCGTCGCTGAACACAATTTTTCGATAAAAAAGTGGATCTTAAACTTTCTTAACAGAATACGCATTTTTATAATAAAATTCAATGATTTGCAAGCGTTGTTCGTTTGTAAGACGATTCATGGTTAAATTATAAACCAAACTGAAGATGTTTGACAGTGAAACAAAACACGAAACGTGCGTCAGCTGTTTAAGCCAACTGTTTAAAAAGATAATAGCTAAAAAATCACCCTTTAGTTACTTAAAAATGTCATAATTAAAAAAAAATCTCAGTTTATTAAAAAAATATGACAAAATACTTCACATTAACAATTTTTTTACATTTTTATTGTGTCTTAAATTCACGAAAGAATGTATAAAATTATCAATTTAAAAATGTATTTATTTAATTTAGTATTTTTACTATTTTAGAATCCATTTCCTCATATTTTCAACAAATTTAGTTAAAACTTAAAATTTTTTATTTTCTCACACAGCATTTTTTTAAAAGTATTAAAAATATACCCATAGTATTAAGTTTGCGCTCTACGTGAAATGGCTGTAGAAATCCATACAAACTGCAGTGCCACGAAATATGCGTGAAACTTCGTATGTAGCTCACGACAAAGTAGTACTAGGTTCTCATTTGACAATCAGTGCTTTTAGCCTTTACAATAAATGTCAAAAAGCTATAGTTGAAATCTTTGCTTTTGGCATTAAAATTTGTATTGTCATTCCGATTGTAACAAACAAAATAACCCCAATAAATTAAGTCGCCAGCCTATTCTATCTTATGAAAATCCTATTTTCTACTCCACTGCATTTTAGTAAGCTCCCCACCCAGCCCACTCACTCCTTTTTGTTTTGCCAAATCTAGTCAACAGTTTCTTCTTAAATATACAATTGACACCCAATGACCAGTCAGTCAAGCCAATCCTTAATACGCAAAAATAAATAGCCAACGTGCACCATATTTTCGTACCCTCGGCCGTTTCTTTCCCACTATCGGTTGGGTGTAACGAATTCGAGTCAAGCCGAGTCGAGTAGATGGCCGCTCTCTAATCAATTGATTGCCTTTTCATGCGTATTGTTTAAATTGCGCGCAACAACAACAAAGCATGCATAGGGCATACATGTAAACATATAAACAAATACTTGGATATGCAATCACATACATGCGACTGTGGATGGGTACAACAAATTCAGTCAAATGGACACGAAACTCAAATTGCTAGTCCCTCGTGTCCTCTAGCGTCTCACAGAGTAACTATAAATAGGCATTTCCTTTGTGCATAGGCGATGTCCTGCAAGTTTGTTTACTCATTTGTGTGCTTGTGCGTTTATGTGCATTTTACAGTGCAAATTTCCGCCGAGATTCTCAATTTGGATAATCTTAAATGACAATGTAAATATTGGCAATAGGGAAATTCGTTGCGGCCATTGGCAGAAGAGGCCGACATGTGGAAATTAACGGAGGGGTTTTATGGACCCATGCGTATGTTTATTTAACTGTGCACATCTATGTGTCAGTGCGCTTGTAGAAATTACATGAAGAAACAACTGACAAGCGCCTGCACCCTCAGCCATGGGTGAGCATCGCTGAACGGTGTAGTTCATTTGCGCCCCAACAGTTGAGTTTATTTGCCCATCTACTTGCTTTGAAATATGTCTGTCTGGCTTTTGACCCACAGCCCATACATTTGTTATTTGCAGCATTGCGGAGGTGTATTTCATGTATGTGGCAGTGTCATCTGCCTGTTATCTGCTTATTTGCACTGCATTGCAAATTTAGAAAATTCGCAAAATGTTTCTTTGCTACCCCACCAAAGCGCTTTTATTGTAAATTTTGTACATACGCATATCTGTGTAGATTACAGCACACAGAGCGCCCTGGCTGTACTTTTATGCATACTGATATTATATTTTTATCGCCTATAAATAAATTCCTCCTGTTTTATTACCCTTGCTTTCCTGTCTGAATTTAATTGAGGGTCGACATGTTTAGGATTTCTTTCGCTCCACTCAATAATCGGAATCGCATATCATGGAGTAGGAGGTCCACTTAGTATATATTCATAAGGTCTCACACCTGCAATCCAGCACTCTTGTTCTTTAGATATTACACGGTATGCAATTCTCTAAGTGTTTATTCAGTTTATAACAAGCCCGGCTTATGAGAACTCCTCGTTGCCTATACCCCTAGAAAAGCATTTTGTCGCCACAATATAAATATCTAGCAAGGGTCACTGCAAAGGCAAGGGTACTCATGGTAGATTAAGATAAATGGCTGCCCTTGCGAGGCGCCCACTCAAGGGGAGGGGAAATGGAAAGGGGAAGGAACCAGACAGGTGGAAAAAAGTAAGAAAGGGCTTTGGATTAGAGGATAACGACCAACAATACACAAGTGTAGCGAAAAAGTGAAACCCTAGATGTCTAAACCTGACGGGAGCAAGGTAGCTGAGATGATTCCACCTCGTCCACCAAATTCCAGAGCTGCGGCTTTGTTAGTCTTAGAAGTTCTCTCAAGCGCCATCGATCTACCGTGGCCTACTTTGTACGTTTGCGCACTAGCCCCGCGCTCGCTGAAATGACACTAGGCAGATCTTTCAGGAGCAGGCCACAGGTTCTCAAGTTAACCCCAATCCTCTTATTTTGCAATGAAACCATCTCCACTGTCCTCTGCCTAAGTAGTTCAACAGCCCAGCAGTTTCCCTCTATGCTGCTGTGACCGGGAATCAAATTCCCCAACTAATTTCGAACGCACAAACAACGAGCTCAAGGCTCTTATTGCCGCTTGGCTGTCGAAGTAGATATTTACATGCTTTACAGTAATTGCGGTAGCAAACAACTAATCCATTGCTTCCTGCATTGCGACTACTTCCGCTTTCAAAATACTATTGTACAATGGTCCCGAATCTAAATTTGAGCTTGTTGAGGAGCTCCTCGCAGAATACTGCTCCACTAACTCTTCCGTCCAACTTCGAGCCATCTGTAAACAGGTTGGTCATGCCTTACCTCCAACACCTCCAACACTCCGCTCACTCTTCCCTTGAGGGGATGTGAGTGGAAAAAGATGCGCTCAAACTTAGAGAGGGTGTACAATGATCCAACACCATTGGGATAAACACAAAGTTTTTAAGAATACGAAAGTGTCTGTAGCTTAAGTCTAACTTCTGGCCCGAATACCTCAAACTGATTGCGACGGCAGTTTTTTGTTTTTTTTTTCTACTTTTTCTTCTTGTCTACAGGTGCTATATTCAGCATAGCGTTGAGCGCTGGAGTAGGAGTGGTTCCAATCGGTCCCCTGATTCCAACGAGGCAAGACCTTTGGACCCTCTCCAGCTTCTTAACCGATATCACTCTTTTCAGCGAGTTCCACAAGACATGGACTTCCTACAAATAAATTGGTTTTATAATTGTGTACCTTTTTACTTAAACTCTAAGGAACGATTTTCAGTAGGTACACTCGAGCTTCGACAACGCGCAGAAGCACATCCCATCGTTAAATCCAGAAATTTCAAATCAACGTATAAGGGATAGATGAAGGAGTGAATATACCATTTGAGAATAATTTTAGCGTTTTATAGATTGCACAAAAAAATCAAGGCATCCCATTCCACGCGGGGTGCAAGAGTTTGTCTATCAACCAGGTGGACTGTGTGTTGAGACTTCGGCATTTATCTATACAAAGTTTAATTTACCCAAGAACTAATTTATAAAGGCTGGCCCTGCCTTTTTGACGGAAATTTTCTTAAGTAATGAGACTAATTTCTAAAAGGGATTCGTTAAGTAATGGAATAGGGTACGTTCGCGATGGGAATCAGAACAGCAGTGTTGCAAATTTTGCAAAGTATCACGTTCTTCTTGAATCTGTGGCAACACTTGCAAAAGTCAAACGTTCTATTTACTCATCACGCGCGCAAATAACCTCAATAACCGGCAACACAAAATTTTTGTCTGCAAGCTTAACACAAATGCAATGGAAAAAGAAAGGTAAGCGTAATTGTTATGTATTTAATGCTGAGTATCAGCAGTGTAGTGCAAAATAAGCAACAGGGTTGCTGTATTGCTGCAGTTATACATTTTCGCGAACGTACCCATAGTCTCCAAATGTCTCTACAGCCTGAAAAACACTCTCGCTCAGCATTTCTTTAAAGGTGCGCAAGTGGAGTGTGACGGATATCGGATTCTTGTGGACTGTGACAGATATTTTAGATCTCATCAGTATGTGACTCCAATGGACTAGCGCCACTTACTGTATTGCATAGAAACATTGAATTTATTGGACTAGAAGTTCGCGGAAACTGGACTCTGAGTTCGTGTCAATTAAAACCGCTCAACTATTTTTTGAGATGATACGTGAGCCTTTTGGTCAGATAATTTTGAGTCCTCAGTTCCGGTTTACCCAAAATCTTTCAATTGCTATACTCTACAAGAAAATCACACCATCAAAGGGCAGCAAAAGTCCCCAACACACACTTCGCATTTTCTGGCCAATGAGTCCGAAGGGATCGCATAAATTCAAAATAGTATAGCTGGCATCTGCAAAGTTCGTTTCCACAAACAGGATCATCCGCATGATAAGTATCAAACATTAACACCAACACGCACATTGCTTACACAAACAGCCTCTCCTACATGCAACAACAGTATAATCGTAAGGCATACGATTTTATGATGTGTCATTTGAGCTGTTGCGCGTTGCAAGACCAGAAATCACAGGCACTGCCAACAAGTGTTGTTGCAATGCATTATACAAAAGTCACGTGCGTGTATGCGTCTCTGTGCATTGCTTCTGCTGGAATGCGAAGCCAGTAGAACATAAAAATACAGCGCAACTTTCGCTTGCAACAGCGCATAGGCGGCATAATCCAGTTGCCAACACAAACACCCACGCTCTTATCTTCAGTGTATGTTTTTGGCTGTGTGTGCGCCAGTTGGCAGCAGGCTGTTGTGCTCTGTTGCAACAAGCGATTTGTTGCACGCCGCAAGGATAATCACACTTTTAATCGTGATTTAAGTTTATTGCAAGCAAGACTTGCCACAAGCATTCACACAGTCAGCTAGACGATGCAGAGCCTTACGCTTCGATGTCAGACCCATACATACGCGTCGTTGTGCACGTGTGTTTTTGTTTTACTTTTTTATTTCCTTTCTCTTGTCTATACCGTCTTAACCTCTTTACACTGGCTTCCTCATACTCACTTCTCTGTGTTGTATTTGTGGTGCTTGCTGCCTTGCTGCTTTGCTGCTTGTTAAATTGTCTGCAGTTCAGGCTTTTATACACAGTTTATTCTTTCTCGCTCCTTTCCCCGTCTCTTTGGTATCTCTGTTGAAATTTTTATTTCACTGTTGCTGCTCAGCGTCTTCAAAGTCGCTCGCTGGCACCATCGGCTTCATCATCACCGCTGATGTTGCTGCTGCCATAGCTGACTGCCTCAATGAGGCAATTGCACTTGGCCACATTTTATAGCCAGTCTCGCCCTTGCAGTTATCCGCAACACTCCTGCCCCCAGTGGTGTGATTTGTTGTTAATGCCACTGTCGGCTAGCTACTTGGCTGCCTCTTTGAATAGCTCGGCTGCCATAATTTTTTTATATCCTCGCTGATTGCCGTTGTTAGTAGTCCTTCTCGGGCATTTGCCCACCTGAGTTTCTTGCGTCTGGTTGCTCCAATTGTTATCCCGCTGTTGTCAACTTTTGTTATCCCTTTATTGCTGTCCTTTCTAATTCGGCCGACACTAAACTATGCTAGGAATGGCTAAATATGGTAGTGACGGTACTTTCTAGGGGAAAAATTCTTCTTAATCTGCCCACTCCAGGTTTTCTTCACATTTAATTGCATTATGATTTAGGGTTTAATTTAACTTCTTGTCAATGCTGCACATATTTCAGTGTCATTTTGCAGTTAAAGTTGCTAAGGGGAATATTTAATTTTTAGAGGTAAAAAACCCATGAAAGCTGTTGGCCACTAATCACACCGCGAAAGTGACAGCCCAAAAAAAGACAAGGAACTTAAAATATAAAACATGAAACATAAAAATGAGACATAAAACTTAACGTATAAGACATAAAACACAAACATAAAAAAGACATAAGACATAAGACTTAAGCCATAAGACATAAGACATAAGACATAAGACATAAGACATAAGACATAAGACATAAGACATAAGACATAAGACATAAGACATAAGACATAAGACATAAGACATAAGACATAAGACATAAGACATAAGACATAAGACATAAGACATAAGACATAAGACATAAGACATAAGACATAAGACATAAGACATAAGACATAAGACATAAGACATAAGACATAAGACATAAGACATAAGACATAAGACATAAGACATAAGACATAAGACATAAGACATAAGACAAATGTTTACGAAACTTTATAGAAATATTTTTGAACTTTTTTTCTTACTTAAATTATCGAATTAAGCGTCTATAACAAACATCTAAAAGTATAGCAATAGCTTGTTGCAAATTTCTCTTTCCTATAAGTAAATTTACTTTATTTACAAATTTTAAAATGCTAAATTATTTGTGTGGGCTTTTGTACGCTTGAGCTTCCGGGTTGTGAAGAATTTCGAGATATATTTAGCCCTCAAACTTGACGTATACTTCATTTTTCAACTGGATTGTTAAAAAAAAAATTCAGTGTTAGAAACTGTAATCTAATTTAAATACAAAATTTCCAGAAAAAATTAAAGAAAATATTTGTAGTACGTACACTGTTTTCCTTGGAGATATTGACCCGAAGATTTCAGTTTTTCGTCAGTTTCCTGCCTCCATAGTCTTTGCCTCCAATGATTATTAAAATAACGCATTACTCTTACTCTTAGTCTGACACATTCTTAAAACCAGAAACTTCTTATCTAAAAGCATTTGGCATAATTAAGGTTTCCTCTTGAGATTTTCAGCATATTTTGTTCAGAATCCTCCCACATCTTTTTGGACACATGAAACTTCAAAGACAATCAATAACTTGGAGATACTAGCCAGAAGTTTTTAACTTTTTCAAACATAGTTCCGAAAAATAATCAAACATCTAAATTTATGACCTACAATTTGCATTTTTGCTCAAAAAATCTGAAATGCTTATCCGAAATTCAAACTAAAAATAAAAAGTGTTGAAGAAAAAATTTAAGGATCCTACCTTTATTATGACTGGGGAAGGTGCTGTTCTCTGCCTCCAAGACGCTGCTCAATTGCTGTTGTTGTTGCTGTAGTTGAAGCTGCTGATGTTGCTGTAGTTGTTGTTGCTGCAGTTGCTGCTGATGTTGAAGTTCAGTGGAGGTTGTTGGTGGGTAATCGTATTGATTGGCACCGCTATTTCCAACACCTCCAACAACGCCGCTGGCGATAGATTTATATAACAATTGTTGTTGCTGTTGCTGCTGTAAGCGATGTGTTTGCTGTTGTTGTTGTTGGTTTGGTGTGCTTGTTGGTGCTGATGGTGGTATGTAAGGATTATTGTAAATGTTACGCACGTCACTCTGGCTTTGCTGTTGCGATTGTTGTTGTTGCTGTGCATGCGTATTAAAACCATTCACCGTAAAATGACGCGATTTACCTACAAAAAAACAGTAGGGAATGGGAGTTAGTCAGAAAATTGTAGTAAAAATTTGTTTTTGTGATTAACTTTTGTAGTTGGGTTTGTTTTCGCTTGTATGGATTATTTTGTAAAATTTTTAATTAACATTGCACGCTTCGCTTATGAAACTTAGACGCTGATTAAAAAAAAAAAGTTTGTTAATGAATCAAAATGTCTAACAAACTAATTTTCTGGCACCTTTTTGTCAACAAAAGAGAGATGTAACAAAAAATACCGTTCATTGTGAATTCCATAAAAAATGAAGAAAAGGAAACTCAGCAGCATCTACAGTATCTCTTTCAATTTTACTAAAGCTTAAATGATTACATTTTTACTTAAAGTAAAGTTTTTCTTTTAAGTAAAACTGAACAGTTTCTTGTCTTTTTCAAAAGTCGAGTCTAGAATCTTAAGATTTACTCCATCGGCTTTTGAAGCAGGCGCTGGCAGAAACCGAGTTTTGTGCCCATTCAAATTTAAGACTAAATAGTTCGAAAATATAAAACAAAATTGGGAAATTTTGTACTAAACTCTTCTACGTGAACTAAAAAACATCCAACAACTTTTTTAAGCGACTATTTTACCCAGTTGAAGAGTTTTTTTTTCCTTGAAAAACCACTTTTTTTTTCTAATATACCTTCCCCAAAAATTCGAATTTTACATGTTTCTTAGTTCACATCGAAGATAATTACATCAAAATTAATAATCTTTTTTTTTTTGTTTTCAGATGAAAATTGCAAGTTGTATCTTGTACAGAAGTTGGATACAGACGCTCTGGGAATCTATTGATAACTCGGCTTACAATATATTGTTGGAGATTGTACAAATTTTTTTTTTTTTGTTCAAATATATATTAAACTATCCCCTAAACTTCATTTGGCTAATTGTTTTTTTTCTCATCCTACAACGCTTCGCGAAAACTACTGAATTTAGGACATCTAATTGGCCCGCCGGCCTTAAGCGCTACAGTCTGCGCTGATTGCATGAAATACAAAGGAAAGTACGGAGAGCAACTGCCCCTTTCACGTGACTAATTGAAAAAGGAAGGCGATGTGGCAATGAAAATATGTTAATGCGGCTTCAATTAAAACAATTGGCATGAACCTTTCATAGCTTTCATCACACACACACACATACACGTACATAAATTTATGAAATTATAACTACTGCTGAAAATGTGCAAACGCACAGGCGGATCCAGAAACATTCTGAAGGGCAGAAAATATGATTTAATATTTTTTTATCCATCTCCAGTGCCGCCTGAGGTCTCGAACGGTTTGCTTCTGTTACAACAAAATAATAATAATTCATTGTTTGTTTGGTATAAATAAAAAATGTATGAACACATTTGAATTTGCTAAAATTTTCTTGATATTTTTTTACAATTTTTATATACAATAAAGAAAATAAGAAAAACTTTAAGGCTAACGCTCCTGAACATTCTATCTTTAGTAATGAAATGTTTCGCTCGGCAGCAAAAATAGCACTTATGCTTAAGGGATGCCTAGGTGATGGTATAAGGATTGAATACGGATGGTAGACAAAGGCCACGCCTTTATCTTAAGGAGGATCAAAGCGAAGCTGTGACTAACAAATTAAATTATTGACTGTGGTCAAAAACCTTCATTTCAGGCTACAGAAAGAGTCCAATCTTCACCCAAGAATGAAAAATTAACCTTGAAACAGCATCTGAGGTCTTCTTTTAACTATAGCATTTCTTCCATACAACAAATGCTCGATATTTCTTTTATATGGAGAAAATGTATGACACCACTAGCAAAAAATTACAAAAATCAGCACGATTTGCGAGCCATTTAAAACTTTATTCTATTGTATTTGAATTCAATAGGCCATAAAACTGTGTATCACAATTTTGATTAAGAATTCTGATTAAACATTTTGAAATTTTGATAATTTGTTTAATTTGTGGATTTTTTTGTTTTTTTTTTTTTGGTTTTTTAATTTTTTACAAAGTGATGGTAGCAGAGGAAGAGGGAGGCCTCCTCTGCGTTGGGAAGATCTGGTAGAGAAGAACTTGGTTTCACTTGGTCTTTCCAACTAGCACCGTTTAGCACAAGAAAAAAACGACTGAGAACACAGACAAAAATGCAAAATGTAATAGCAAAAAGGGTCAGAAAAGACTTGGAGAATAGATTCCATTATGTAAACGCCTCTAGATTTGATGTTTTCACAAGTAGAAGCTTGAGTTGCTGGACTAATCTGGTCACCCGCAGATTATTGCGTTTCTTTGAATATTTGGCAGAGGAGGAATAGGTATAATTTTCTCAGTGCTTCCATTATGGATATCCCGCATTTCAGCAAATGCGTTTTACAATTTTAGAGACCATCTTTTTCGAGAACAATTACGCACAGTCTCTAGTGGATATCTAAGATAATTGATATGTACCGGAAAATTCCCCTTGAAGAGGATCCAGTTCATGCTTAATCAGGCTTATGTTGCTGACGCCCTG
Organism: Anastrepha ludens; assembly: GCF_028408465.1. Lineage (NCBI taxonomy): Eukaryota > Metazoa > Arthropoda > Insecta > Diptera > Tephritidae > Anastrepha > Anastrepha ludens. The sequence continues at coordinate 110,153,079 of NC_071500.1, read as the reverse complement.
AATTTTTAAAGGCTTCCGTTTATTGTTTTAAAATAATTGCAAGGTGTTTGGAAAATAATGGAAATTCGCATTTGAAAAGGCTGTTATTTTCTAAGTGCAAACCCTGACCTTTTCTCAGATGTGCCTCTGATTTTTTGAACCTTTGCTGGGATTTTTTCTTATTATTTCATTTCAACAGGAGATAGGAAATGCTAGAGTTACTATCAGCATCTCAGGCACTTGACAATAACCATAAATTATTTGGGGCTTTATAGCCCAAAGGCAACCCCTTCGCAAACACACCATTTGAGAGTCCACATACGCGAATGAATGCCGAGGTCTACATACATTTTTACGATTAAAAGGTTTTGATAGAATTAAAACGCGGATATAGTGGCTTTTGCTGGCTTCTAACAGAAAGATACCGCATTATTATTAAATATATGTAAATAGCAGTACTTTCAAAGCTAACAAAACACATACGAACTTATATGCAAATATGTGTATTAGGGTGCGTCAAAAAATAATTGGTTCTTATAAAATTTATCATTCCACAAAAATATTTCGCAAAATTATTAAGATTTCCATGAATTGGAAGACTTCAAAATACCTGTAAAATCGGTTTTTTTTTGTTATGTAAATTAAAATTTAACAATAATTTATAAAATGATTTTATCTCCTCAGATGACAGATAGACGAGTTTACGCTAAAGAAATTTGCTTAAAATTTGTATCAAAGGAGCAACAACAAATGAAATGCTCTTATAACTCTCCATATGCTCTTTCTCACATAAAACTTAATATTTTTTCGAAATATGTTAGCAAATGTCTTAAAATATACAGGATTCTAAAATTCCCACCAGAAAATAGATCCGACTTTTTTTTTGTTTTTTGTTTGTATGAAAGTGATGCACCCTTATGCACTCCCATATGTATTTTTGTATGTACCTTCATTAACCCATGTGTCTACTCAAATATGTTTATGTATGTGCGTACCTTTAACCAAAATCGCCTTTGAATGAACAAACGAGCGAATGAATGAATTATGCAAAGTTTTATATGGATATTCATAATGCAATAAAATAAAAAGCGAGTTCCCCGGAAGGGATGACGCGGAAGCAGTGATAATGAAGCTTCAAATGTATGCTTTTTTTGGTCAAACAAACTGAAGGAGACGACAGCAGCAGACCCACAAATCCACTTTCCACAGTCTCCACCATTAACGCCACCAGGCGACCCAACCAACACACAACCCATCAGCGACAAGTCAAGCGCTGTTGGCAGCAACAGTTTTCACCGCCTTGCAGTTAGCTTTTCATAGCTCTTTTCTTCGCTAACCCGAACAGATAAGTGAACCTTTATATATAAAAATATATCTGAACTGGTATGTATGTATATCACTGTGTATGAGACACCGCTTGTTAGCAGCATTTGCACTTTTGTTGTTTTTGCATATTAATTATGCTTATGAGTTAGGCAGAAGCTGTTGTGGCAGTTGGAAAATGTTAAGTTATGCATATGTGTGAGTATGTTTGAGTATGTATGAATATGCAGATATGTTGGCGGTCATGTTGGGTGTGAAGCATCAACACATTGTTTGCATTTTTAATTTGCCACTAAGCAAAAATATTTGGCGCACTCTCGCGCACGTGCAACAAAAGCTGGGGCTTTTTTTGTTTTCAACAAACGAAGAAATGAAGGTGAGGGACGGGCAGGGAATGTGTGCGATAAAATGAGCGATCCAACGATGATTTGTGGTTTATGAGCTGGCGTAATTGAAAAGGTGGAGTGTTACAATTTAAAGTTCAGAGAAATTCATTTTGTTGTTGCATATTTAAAAATATTACGGCTCGCTTTTAGTGAAACTGAGCAGATGACGAGTTTAAAAGGGGATACTGTTGTTTAGTTAATCAGTATTGGGTTTTTTGAGTGCAAATGTTATCAAACATTTTTTTCTCCAAACGCTATTTTATTTGAATTTTATATTTTTAATATTACGAATATTTTGGATGAATAATTTTACACCACCTTGAATTTACATTACCTTTAGAATTTTTCATTGACACATTAAACTCCTGCTGTAAAGTTTTACTTAAAGGGTCCCGGTGGTCTAGAATTTTCAAAAAATCGATTTTTTTAATATTTCGAAAGTACAACCTTTCAAGAATCTACTGTGAAATTTTTGGAAGGATATTCCCAGTAATTTTGATTCTACAGCCGTTTTAGCAGTTAGAGTCAGATTCGTCACGCGGCGGCATCAATGGAAAATATCCACTCTTAAAACTTTAAACTCAATTCTCTCAAAACTAATTTTTTCGGCCTGGTGTTGTTGAAAAAAAAAAAACTATTCAACAGAGTCTTCTGAAATTTTAATATGTTGTTCACATCATCAATGGCTATCGTTCGTACTAGAATCATAATTTGTTTCAATTATTTCGAACTTTTTTGATTAAAAAACTGGAAAAGCCTGAGTTTTAGAGTGTCAAACTTAAAATCGCGCCATTTTGCAAATTTTTTTTTTTCATTCTAGTACCGGACATAGCTGCAGTCATACTGATTAATAATATTTTTGGTTTTTGTATTTCAGATAAATAGAAGAGCCAAAATGGATAACACCGCCCAGAACTAATTTTTTGGGAGATTTAACTTCAGCGCCATTTTTAAAATTATTAAAATTAAACAAACATTTTTTTTTCATTTTTGTAATATATATAAAAGAAGTTTATTTAACTTAAAAGCCTTTAAGCCTAAAAAATTTAAATATCGTTTTTAATTTTTTTTTGTGTTTGTAAAACAAACTTCTGAAAATACCCTAAATTTTCGAGCTCTAGACCACCGGACCCCTTAAGAAGCAATGAAGGACTAAGTGTGGAGTGAACGATTCCATGTCAAGTGATTCAAGTATTTTGTACAAAGTCGTTAATTCTTCTAAACATTGGTAAATTTGTGGGCTTGAGTATAATACGAAGTAACTCGAAGAAAGTTTGAAAAAAATTTAGTAATTTTTAGGTATTGAATAAATTCTGGTATAGAATTCTAAAGAGAAATACTAGGGAAAAGGGTACGTTTTAACAAATAAATAAAATTAAAATATATAAGTTAAAATATACTTCTTTAAGGGGGGAGCCTGGTTTATGAGGTCTAAAAATTGCATCTCTTTGCGATTTTTTTTTAAGGAAAAAATTAATTTAGCACTTCAAAGTTTTTCTATCTTTTAATGAACATTTAAAAAGTATAAACAATTTTTGTACTGGTTAGAATAAGTTGAAAAAAATGTTTAACATAGAAATTAGTAGAGCGCTGCAACGCTGGAGTTTCCAACTGGCGTACAAGATACAGCTCGTAATTATTATCTAAAGCAAAAAATTTAAATGGATTTCTAATTATCATGATTTTTGTATTCTAGATGTACCAAGAAAACTGAGAGAAATTCCAAAATTTCAACTTTTTCTAGGTTTTAAAGAAAAAAATACCTTTCTATAAAAAAAAATTCACTTCAACTTGGTATAAAAATCTTGAAAAAATTTTTTTTTATCTATTTTGTTAGTTCAAATAGAAGAGAATTTAATACTGAAGGGAACAAGCTAATATATGATTCATTTCAAAAGGTTCATTAGTTTTTTTTTCATTCATGCACGCCAATTCAAAGAAATCATAATAATGAAAAGTCGAGAAAAGAAGATAAAGTTTGTACTATAGCTGTCCGGTCACAGCGTAACTACCTAACGCTCGCCTACCTTTGGCTTTGTATCTACGGAAATATTGAGAATTAGGCCCTGTAACTTTGTGTGAATATTCTGAAATATATTAGGAATCGCTTAAAACGAAAAAAAAAAATGATTTTTTTGACCTTATAAACCAGGCTCCCCCCTTAAGGAAACTTATTTTAGAAAAACGTATTTATGAAAAAATTATTGTTTATAATAAATTGAAAATCACTTACCAAATGTTTTAATAATATAGGAGACTAGAGAAAGAGTACTTTTAAGGTAAAATATACTTAAAAAAAAGTTTTTAAGAACCTTATTTAGGAACATTTTTTAGGAGAAAAAATTTATTTTCATCATTTTCGAAAATTAAGACTTTTTTTAGGAAAATATATTAATAATTTTTGTTATTCAGAATTTTTGGGAAATAATTATTTTTTAATTTTTGAAAATCACCCTCCCCTCAAATTTTTTTTCTGATTTTTTCTTAATAATATATAAGACTAAGGAAGAAAGCTTTTAAAATAAAATATACTTAAAAAAAATATTTTGGAAAAAATTATTTCCTTAAATTATGCTAAATTGCTTTAAAAAATGGTTTCCTTCATTTTTTAAAATGAAAACACTTTTTAGGAAAATAATAATTTTCTCTTATTCAAAATTTTTGGGAAAATTTGTTAAATTTTTTCTTCACTCTCCCCTCATTTTCTTTTTTTCAAATTTTTCTTAATAATAGCTGAGATAGGGAAAGGGTATTATTAAGACAAAATAAGCTTTAGAAAAGGTTTTTAGGAAACTTATTTTAGGAACACTTTTAAGGAAAAAATAACTTTGTAGAAATGTGTTATGTTTTTAATGTAAAACATTTTTTAGGAAAAAAAACTATTTTTTATGCAACATTTTTGGAAAAAATCTTGTTTTTTTTGAAAATCTTCCTCCCCTAAAATTTTTTCAAAATATTTCAATAATAGCTGAGACTAGAGGAAGAGTACTTTTAAGATAAAATATACTTTATAAAAAAATGCTTAGGAAACTTAGTTTAGGAAAAGTTTTTTTGGGGACATTTTTTTTTCATAATTCTTTCATTATTAATAATTCAATTAGGAAAAAAACTTTACGTAAAATTTTAACGAAATTTGGTTTTCTAATTTTGAAAATTGCCGCAACTCAGATTTTCTCCTTACTTTTATTTTAATAATGACTGAGGCTATGCTATAATTCTACATAAAAGTTTACGGCTTTTTCCTTATTATTAATTTTAAATTTTCATCGCATGCAGCCAAAATCTTCCACTTCTACTAAGTAAAAGTCTCTTCCGCGTAATGATACCCAATTGGGTTTCAATTGTTTCAAACCGATTGCGTACCTCTACATAATTTTACTTGTATTTTGCCACACAATTACCAATACTACTTCCAATGATCTTTCCCCTGACTCTCAGCAAGAAACCAGAACGCCATTGAGAAAACCAACGATTATACCACACAAGTGGCAGTTTTTCCATACCATTTGAGGCGTTCGTATCGAAATGCACATATCCACAAAGTAATTACATTAAAAGTGAGAGCAAATAAGAGTGCCTTACTTTCAGTTAAAATATATGCTTTCTGGTATATAATTATGTATGTAGTTGGAAACTTTCAGCGCAGTTGGCTGTTGAAAAAGCATTAATTACACTTGAGTGAAGTTCAGAACTATTTGTTTCTTTTTGATTTTTGGTTTTTTTTTTTACTTTTTAGATAATACAGATCAAATAAAACTTTTCCTACAACAATCTTTGTCAAAAGCTGATATGCAATCTGATAACAGCCACATTTGAAACAATCGATTTACCAGGAATGAAGGCAGGGCAGTGATGGTAAATGGTTTTTTGAAAAATCCCTACACAACCCAAAAAAATTCCCCACTTTTCCCTACGCTTACAACAAATTTTACCTACGAAATTCCCTACATTTTTTTCTCCTGTGTTTACACTATAATGAGGCAATTGCAAAGTCAAAATTGAATTGTTTGCTTAAGATTTTTTAAAAATTCCGTACAGAGCTTCTGCAGTGCATTCAGTTCTTATTGGAATTAGATCCAGCAGATTAACCACAAGCCGCGCGCTTTCCTCGCCGAAAAATCTCACCATGAGACACATAATCTTATTGAGTCCGATGTCTGTGCTCTCATCGATCATTATGGAAAATTTGTTTACTTTTAATTTTTTAACTAAATTGTCTTTTTCTTCTTTTGCCAATTCATTTTTTATTATGCTGGTGCACTTCATTTTTTATTATGCTGGTGCGCAACATTATGCTCAGCGAAGAACATGCTAAGTCTTATTTCGAAATTTCTGGAACCATTTGGTTTACTCGCCTTTTCTAAAAAAAGCTGTCTATTTTAGATGGCTTTTTAATTGCCTTCATATTTTTTGGTGCATTTTTGTTTCGGCGTGCTTCTGTTAATCAGACTTGCTCGTTAGCCACAGCTTCAAACTAGCCACTAAAATTTCGTCGTCAAGCCACTTGTTATTGAACTTTTGTTTCCGATACTTGCATTGTTTTTCCTGGTGTTCCTCCGGAGAGTCAATCGAAGAGGTCATTTCTGTAAAATATATGCATTTTAAATATAAAGAAAGCCAAAACTAAAATAATTGTAAATTTACTTCAAAAGTGAAAAGCACCAGAAAACGTGGGACAACTAACAATTTCCGCGCAAAGAAAAAATCGTGCTAGCGTTAACGAAGAAAAAAACGGCAAAGTTGCCATATTAACACTTTTTAAAGTATGTGCCATAAGGAAAAGAAGTCTGGCATGAAATCTTACTGCGGATTTTTATTTTAAATGAACTTTTTTAATTTTACCCCGCTATTTAAAAATTGTTTCTGTCCTTCTTGAAAATTCCCTACATTTACAGAATTTAAAAAAATCTGTCCTTCTTTTCCCTACACCCACATTTTTCGACAAAAATCCCTACATGTAGGGAATTTTCCCTACATTTATCATCACTGCAGCCAGGGTTGTGTCAAATTTATGGGGAACTAAGTCAAATCGAACAATTTCAACGAACGATTTTTCGCGTTTCTACATTTTGTGGAACTTTTGGGAGCATTATAATTTTTTCCCCAAATTTTATGCAACAAATTGTATAATTAAGTATTAAACTGTATAGAAAATCAAAAGATAATTCCTGAGTATTGTGAATTGAAATCTTGGAAAAAAAAAATAAGGCAACTAAGAGCCGTTATTTTGATAAAAGATCAATGGTTTCTTAGCTTGTGTGGCTTGTAGCGTCGTCTTGTTGAAAATGAACGTTGTCCAGATCAATACCATCCAATTCCGGCCATATAAATTCCGCATAATTTTCATGCATTTCAATGACCCAATCAGCCAAGATACGTCGTTGCTGATGATCGGGTGGCTTGAATGCTTGTGTTAACTGGAGCCTTAAGACCCAAATCTTTATGCATAATACGGTGTTATGACTTTTGTAGAATGTGTGGAATTCCAAAGAACGACGAGGAATGTACAATCCTGGGTTTTCTTCAACACTTTCGGCTACAACAGCAATATTTTCAGCTGTTCTTGAGCGACGTGCACGGGTTCTATTCCTGCTTTCTGTATTGCGGTCCGCCAAGGTGCTTCACGATGACCCAAAAATGTTCGAGTTTTACAAACCATGTCTGCCAAATTTTCACCATTTTTATAGTGAATTTTAATAATTTCAATGCATTGTTTAAGTGTGTATCGTTCCATTTTTATTAATGGCGTAGTTTCTACTTGTCAAGTATCAAAAAATGACAGTTTCAAAAGTGACATCTACCGAAATAGCGGGCTATTCAAAATAACACCTGTTATTGGAAAACCCTTTTTAAATACATATTGTTTTTTGATTTTTCCACCAAATCTACGAAAAAGTGTATTTTTCCATATAAAAAGTATGTCACTTCTAAATGAAGATTTTTTAAGCAAACGAATATTTCCAACTTTTTTTTCGATTCATATAGATTCTTAAGAGTGAGAGTTAACTACTGAAATTTATTTCTTCTTCATATTTTCTATTCAAACTACCCTAGTACAAATTTAGTAAAATCTTTAATCCGGATGCGCAAATTTTTAAACTTTTGTCAAATTTCTGCTGCTGTCAAATCTCTGAAGGAAGTATTTTGCACCGCTGTAAAGCCTAAAAATCTCGTGCAAATCCACTTAAACAATTTTTGCAAAGAAATCCGCGGCCGTAAGCGTGACATGGATAAATTTTCAAAATAAGTGTGTATTTGTTTTTATTTTGGTTCCGCCACGGAATTGCTGTCTTCATTCAGAAATGCACACATGTCTTCGATAAAGTCGCACGTCTGTGAGTTTACAACTTTATTTAGAAGAACGCTTGTACATACTCATCAATGAATGTCTGTATGTGTGTAAACATGAAGTAGCCGGGAGGAATGGTGAGCAACGGGATGCGCTGTTCAATCACAGTGATTGCTTATTGAGGCGAGAGGTCGTTTAGCGTAGATAATGGCGTCAAATTGTGACTGACAAAGGCGCATAAAGAAAAACAAATAAAATTGTAAAGACATAGAGCCGAATATGTGTATGTATTTATATACACAAAGGCAGAGAAAAAAGTTACACAAAATAGACAAAGCGACAAATAAATGGCCCGAGGGTGAATAAAAGGGTGAAAAGCGAATTGTTTTGGAGCAAAGGAAGCTATTAAATAAAATATAACATAAACACAAGCAAAGCAGGCCATGAAAGACAGAAGAAAGCTGCTATAAACAGCTAAAAATAAGCTATAAACACATGAAACACATGTGTAAGAAGGGCGAAAGAAGGTTAAAAGAAATGTGTAAAATATCGAAAGAAAAAAATATTTTCAAAAATTGGCTGATTTAGTGCGGAAATTGAAAATCCCAAGGCGCACACACGAATTCGGAAAATTCATGTGCAGAAAAAATGCTTCAGCATGCCAATACAATGCCACATCACACACAACGACAGCGAGATTAGCATACATTTAGCCAAATGCACAAGCATATCCCCAGGCGCATTTAGCGCCATGTGTGACCGTTCGTATTTGTTTGGCCGTTTGCCGACTATTTTCGCACATTTATTTTGGCAATTTTTTTACTTAAAAATAAATGCTCTAAAAGGGTTAAAATGTCTTGGCTTTGTACTCTTCGTTCGAGTCTTCTAAATAACAAAAATAACCAAAATAAAGCAGGAAGGGTGTCAAAAAATGATCGCAATAAAATTTGCGTAAATAGCGTAATTTGCAGTGAATGCTTATGTGCGAGACACAGACACATAAACATGCATATGCATGCACATATTTTGTTCCTGTAGCTACAATGGCAATGCGCAAATTTAGCAAATTTATTTATGGCAAATTTGCGCTTTTTTATATGAAAACTTCGAGGCGGCCTAATGCTATATAATTTGGTTTATGGGTTGAAAGCTGCCAGCCAAAATACAGACATTTTTAAAATTCTTTTATTTATTGAAAATTGTTCGGAATTTAACTTAAATACTTTTAATTCCATTTATGGGAATTAAAGTTTTGTAAATAGAAAAATCTATTGTAGCAAAACAACTTTAACTATGTAACTAAGTAGATATTTTTAAGATACAAATTGTCCTCTCTTGTTCAATTCTTCGAAGTTTTGACTCACGAAAATGTTTCATATACAATCCCGCAAATATTGTATACGTAAAAACTGAGGTACACGCAGCCTACGTGACAGAAAAGGTCTTCCATACAGAAAACGCTAGTAGACTCAGAAAACAAACTATTATAACAACCCAACTACCTCCATAACATTAAGAAAACGACAATACAAACCTCCAGATCTAATAGAATTCCAAGAACCTACCTAAGCTTACCAAGTGACCATCAAACCGATTACCAAACCATCCACTTGTAAATATCGAAAAAGCTTACCAAATGTACTGGTTAGACCACCGAACTAATTAAAGTGAACCAACTGACCTATACACAGACTGCATAGCGAACCATATCAACCAACTTACCGACACACCGGCCAGACAAGGAAATATATTGACTACACTGCCTAGAGACTCACAACCAAACTGAGGAATCAGAGTAGCAGATTACCCCTGTAAAGCGTCGAGCAGACTAGACTACTTATAGACTACTAAACTGACAACAGAACATTTAGAGTGCCAAGCCGCTAAGACCCATCAGAGGGCGAACAGACTGAGCACCAAATTCACGAAACATATCAGGAAATCTACCACAAAATGGACAAAATGTATCAAACTCCTTCCCTATCCATCACGCAAAGTAACGAATATTTCACTCATACTACCTAAGTTACTAGAGCGTCCAGACAGAGCATCAAACTGATCAAACCAATCAACCTACCACCAAGCTACCATCACACCGACCAGGTAAACATTAAGCCATCGGAACCAAGAAAACAGGTAGAACACCGCCCAAGGGCACCAGCAAACTTATCAGAGGCGCAACAGAGTTGCATACAGGCCAGGTTAACCCCAGAACGACGACAGAGCACCAAGTATTATACCAGTAAACTTACTAGCAAGTAAACCAGCCAGTCCGGATGTGTAAAACGGACCAGAACGATGTAGTTAGACTGCGAGCAGCCTGCCACACAAGTAGGCCAGATGGACCAGATAGCAAGCATTACAATCAAACTACTCGTCCCCACGAAAGCCTGTTTTACGTTATCGGAACGAGCCGGATGTATATCTGGCCAAGGACTGTCACTCCATCAGCATTCCCCGTACAAGTATGGGGATTGGTTATGCTGATCAAACAACAACAATAACCAGGCCCAACAACTACTACTCCCTATTCTAGTGATACAGTGACAGGGACATAAGAAACCACCAATCTGAACACAAAAGCATCCAATCATCTGATTAAGCAGGCCACATTGAGTAACAGACTGACAGAGCAAATACGTAAATCATCAAATATACCGAATCGACCATCACGCGAACCAAACTAGCACCAGACCGTCTTCGAGACCGGCAAGCAAGCACACAAACCGAATATAGCTATCGCCATACCGTTGAAGTACCTCGATGGCAACACTTAGAGGTATACCAACCATGACAGAGTTTAGTGTGGCCGGTAAAAAAACAAGAACGTCACGATACCGACTACCAGATTGATCAGCCATATCTACATCGCTTCAGCTCATAGAGATTTGCTACGAGACTTGTTTATCACACTTCCTTCTGAGTTTATTCGAGTTCTTGGTGAAATATTTGTATCTTAGCGAGTTCATCAACGGAAACTTTTCATCTCTGTGGCCTACAACTCCCTGGCAAGCCTTAAAAAATAGCTGACTCTTCCGTGCGACTATTTGGATAGCTCTGGTATTTGTTTACACTGTTACAAGCGTAATTTGTTTGCCTCAGAATGGCATAAGCAAGAAAACAGAATACCCGAATTCATAGTCAGCGAGCGCAACAAAGTAACCAGAGCAGTTCAGGCAGCCCTTTATTACGCTCGACTACGCACAATCAGTGCGTATGTGTGCGTAATTGGTACGCATTGTTTGCGACACATGCAATTCGAGTTTTTCACAGATTCTCCCGCTTTTATGCTAGTGATGATTTGTTTTTTAATGTTTCTTTCTTTAATTTTTTTCTTTCTGTTTTTTTTTTATTTTAATTTTTTTTGTTTGCCCAAATTAATTCTATTTGCAATACACGTCAATGCAACGTTTCAACATTGAAGAACAGCAGCAGCACTCAACAGCCGGTAATTTATCTTTCAACTTGACTTAATTTGCAGCAGCAATGAAAAAACCGCAACTCACAAATGTTCACATGGAGGGTGAGCCACGTAAATGCAACGCACAGCACGCGCATGCTTACCTACATAAGTATATAGGCATAGTTCGTGTATGTGTGTGTGTAAGCATGCATTTGTCCTTGCATGGTCTGCCAATCGATCGGCTTGACTGATTTCAATTGTGATGAATTAATGCGACCAAATATTTGCGATTGGTTTGACATGTTTGACAATATGAATGAAATGCATGTGAGTGTGAGCGAGTGTTGCATGTATGAATGTGCGCTCTGCAACGGTGCATGCCACTTGGGATGAATGTGGGAATTTTGCTGCGCTTGTTGTTGCTACTTTAAGCTGATGACAAATTTTTATTACGATTTGACATACAACCAAATGTTTAATATACTTGCGTTTATGTCTGTGTGTGTGTGTGCAGATCCACTTCAGCTATTCTGTGGTACGCCTAGCAATCAGATCAACCCTTGGCGCCGCCTATATTCGCGGCAGCACATTTCTTTTCTTCTATTTTTTTGCTGTTGTTGCGCGTCCATTGTAAGCGCGCTTTTCATCATTGAATGAAATTTCATTAAAAAAGTCACCGCAAAAATTGCAAACGTGCGCGATTGAAATCGATATGCGATGGCGCTTTTGTGCTACCGCTGATACGCGCTTACACACACACACACACAGGGAGGTACTTGTATTAGGGCGCATTGTGTGGCCGAAAATTAAAGGGACCGCAAATTGAAAACGCACGCGCATGCAGCTTTTCACGCGATTTAGTCGATTTGAATACACAACAAAATGCGAGCAACAGTGATGTAAAATAAAAAAGAGGAATAAAACAAAACAAAAAAAAAAACACAAAACTATAAGCGTCAAACCGAAAGTGTTAAATCCAATGCTACCACTTCACCTGCTGTTGCTTCTATTTCCTCTACTCTCACTAGTCGCTTGCTCTGTCCAAATCTCCATAAGTTCAAATTCTGTGAAATTTCGTATGCCACCAATCCGCTTAACCGGCACTCAGACAGTCAGTGAGTCAGTGAGCCAGCCAATCACTCAAGTCAAGCCAGTTGCTTGGTTATTCCAGTGGTTGCTGGTGATTGTCGCATATTCTTCGCTACTAATGCCACTTGCGGTGGCTGCCGTAGCTACCACACACCATCAGCGGTAACAGCAGCATCCTCGCACCACCAACGCAATTCGCAATTCTTAGCAGCAAGGGCATCCTTGTGCTCATCTCCATTCTAACTCTCATCACCATCATCAGCATTAGCACGCAGCGCCTTTTACCTCTTTTCAATTCACCGGCAGCGTTGAGGGTGACAAAACTACCAGCTGCCAGCCACTATCGAATAACTTCCACTCTGCCTATCCACGCGTCTCACAGAAAACACATTTCTTACGTCCGCCTTATCCACCTTGGAGTACTTGTATGCCATTTCTGTCATTCGATTGAGAATTTGGCTGCAGTCACCACCACTTACATATGCATTAGGGTGACTCTTTTTTTAAATAAAGCCTAGGGTATGAAATTTCCGAGATTTATAAAGAGAAATTAGAAATTAAAAGAGCAGCTCAAATAATTCGATATGCAAGCATTTTATTTAAAATTTATGGAAAAGTGAATTTTTTTCATGGTAATTTTCACAGCCTTGGCGAATTCCGTAAATATAAAATTTAAATATATATGTATATTAGGGCGGATCGATTTAAAAATCGCTCATTGCTCTGTGAAAATCGTATTCTAGTGATCAAAATAAGAAACTTTGCCGAAGGAACCATACCTCTAAAATTCTGATGTCCCCTAATTTCAAAATATCACCATTTTTGGCCTTTACATGAAAAAATCAGCTAAATGGCTATGTTTTTTCTTTATTTTTATTTATTTATAATAATATCTATTTTTTCTCTTAAGAAATTTATTTAGTCAGAACATATCGTCCCCTTAGTATTAAAATAGTCTATAAATTTTTTTGATGTTTTGAGAAAATGAATTTCAAACTTTTTGTCGAAAGTAGCTCTCACTCAAATCTCGTTATGTCTGTAAATATTTAATATTTTTTGACTGACGTTTTGACCCACTTTGTGGAACTAGAATTTGTCAAAATTTTGACCACATATAAAATCGACGATGGAGAATCCAAAAATTCAATAAAAAAATAATAGCCTATGTGCTCAAAAGCCTACGATGGAGAATCCAAAAATTCAATAAAAAAATAATAGCCTATGAGCACATATAGAAAAGAAACTAAAAAGTTCGACCCAAATTGGGGGACGTCAGAATTCGTTTTAGAGGTATGTTTCCTTCGGCAAAGTTTCTTATTTTGATCCCTAGAATATGATTTTCACAGAGCAATGGGCGATTTTTTTGCCTCCCCACAAATCGACCCGCCCTAATGTATATATATATGTCTGCGTGACTAATTTTATTGGCCATAGAACAAAGTTAGTGGTTAGCACCAAGAACAAATTTCTTTTTTGGGCCACCCTAATATACATCGATACCTAGACAGTACTCAGTTCTGGCCACTAGTCTGCTGCATACTTATGACTGCTAGCTCCTGTCTGCTGGTGCTATTTCTATTCCATCTATTTCCATTTAACGCGTTGACTCACCGTTAGTCATTGAATGCTTTTAGTTTTGTGAATTTCAAATGCAAGGACATCTGTTCAAGTGCCATGCTAATGCGCAATTTTCTCTCAACACGAACCCTAACTCCTGTGTCATTTCCTTTTCAACTTTTTTTCTAGTTTTTTCTATTTAATTTTACTTTTGTCAGCTGTTTTGTTTCTGCTGGTTGGCCGTCGTTTCGCTTGTTTCGTGTACTCGTTCAATCTGTTGAAGCACCTCAGCAACGGGTGGCTGCGTAATCCGAGCTGTCATTAGTCGTTCGGCATTAAGTTGGTTGATACACCAGTGATTTTATTTCACTGGTGTTTTTATGTCAGCGCCTTTCATTTTTTGCGTCTTTTCAATTCATCTATTGGGAAAAAAGGTGTTCAATTGAATAAAGTTTATTGGGTTTCTATGTTCAAAGGAGTTCCTATTGATGCCACATGCAGAAGGGTTGGAAGTTTAATTAAAGTTTGTGGTGAATAGAAGAATTTGTGGTAAAGAAACTTCCTAAAGAGTAAATGAAAAATTCAGTTAAGTAAACACAAACTGGAAGTACTGCTTTACAACTTGAAGACGTCAAAGTAAAATACCATTTATTGCTAGTTATAACTGAAATCACGAGGCAACATTTGAGCTAAGGTGAACAGGGCAATCTGTCTAATCATAAATATTTACCTCTTATAAAAATTAGGATGCAAATATGTGCCCGGATATGCACAGCCAGCCAGAGCTGCTGATGTAATGGAGAAGATTGATGGGATTTAGGTTGGCACGCCTCCGCAGGCTGTTGAAGAAAGTAGCACCCAGTGACCTTAATCTCTACCTACCAAAACTGGACATTTACAAAGAAAGTACAGTCTCCTTCTCCGCCCACAGCGTCTGCAATGGGGGTTAAATGGTAAACCTAGCTTTTCCGCGTGTGTGCCCATCACCCAATGACCGTCAAACACTGCCACGAGTTTGGAAAATTAATGGCGCCGAGTCCCTTGGACTCTGTGTGCTCTACGACCATTGTACTGAGTCCACAGAATTTAGAAACAGCTCATGAAGAAATGGAGCTCCATCTCCTCTCCACATTTCTAAGAAATATGTTATGCGATTTTCCTTTAACAACAGTCACAGGGATGCCTATGACCGAATTACGAACCACTGAGACGAATTCAGTCGAGCCCTTCTTGGCAAGCTCATCAGCAACTTCATTTCCCTCTATGTTAATAATTCCTGGAACCCAGATCCGATATTTGATCTCCTCGTCTAAGTGTGTCCACTCCTTGGACAACCATTCTAACTTAACCTAACCTAACCTTACCTACAAGTTGACTAGTTTGGATCTGCACCATGACTTTGTCAGAGCCTTGATTGTGGCTTGGCTATCGGAAAAAATTCTTATACGAATTTTAAATTTTTTAATGCGCCTTTAGAGAACTTTTCGGTACGCAGTGTTATACCCCTGAAATTAAAGTTAGAGTACTAGTTTGAAGTCCTTTAGAAATAGCTTCGATTTGTGATATTTCTTTTTTTCATTTGCATAAAGAAACTTCTTCCATATGCTTTATATGGTTCGGAGGCATTTTATAAGGAAGAAAATTTTCGACAAGGTACGCAAAAAAATTTGTCAAATATCAGTGTGTCAAATTTTAAGTGACTTTAGTCTTTCGCAAACAGGAAAATGAACTCAAGGCCAAGCCTTATAAGGTACAAAAGGGGCATGATCTCACATCAATGCAACAACAAGTCAGACTTCAGAGGGCGAAGGAGTTGCTTCGCTTGGCCGAAAACCGTCAATTTTCAAACATTATGTTTTCTGACGAGAAAATTTTTCAAATTGAGCAATTCGTAAACTCCCAAAACGATAGGGTTTATTTGACCGACCGGAGACAGCACCCGCCACAGGTAATGGTTTGAGCTGCTGTAACCGCAGATGGGCGCTCTCCAATCGTTTTCATCGAGCCTGGTGCCAAGATAAATGCGAAATATTGCCGGGAAAGTATTCTGGTGGTTGCTTTGAGGCCGTAGGCAGATAAACATTTCGGTGGCAGGCCACGGACGTTTCAACTGGACTCGGCACCACCTCACAAAGCTCGAGTGAACCAAGAATGGCTAAAAAATAACGCTCCCAACTTTATAACGTCCGCACAACGGCTCTCAAATTCACCGGACGCGAATCCGATGGATTATTCTCTTTGGGCCATTTTGGAGAGCAAGGTCCAAAACTAAAAGACTCACCAGTTTCGGGGTGCTAAGAAAAGCAATTGTCCGTGAGTAGGTCAAAATACCTGCAAGTCCCACTCGGGCAGCTTGGGACTCATTTCTGGAGCGTCTCAAGGCCATAGTCAAGGCAAAGGGTGGTCATCATAGGTGGGCACTTTGCAGTAACAGTAAGAATGCAGTAAATATAATATTTTACTGATATTGCAATTTAATTTTCATTACCAGTAAACTTTTACTGATTACTGAAAAAAATTTTCATTACCAGTACACTTTTACTGATTACTGAAAAATATTGCAGTAAAAATATTTTTTTACTGATTACTGAAAAAAAATTGCAGTAAAAATATTGTTTTACTGATTACTGAAAAAAATTGCAGTAAAAATATTGTTTTACTGATTACTGAAAAAAATTGCAGTAAAAATATTTTTTTACTGATTACTGAAAAAAATGCAGTAAAAATACTGTTGATTTGCTATTAGCTATTAGCCTTTCTTAACACAAGCATTTCAAAATTTGCATCGCTGAGTTTTTGCCTTCTAGACTGATTTACAATTCCAGCGAATGAAAACAACCGTTCTACAGGTGCAGATGACGGTAACGGGGTATTATATTTTAAAAATACGTTTTTAATAGCCTGATATTTATTTAGGCAACTTGTTGTTTCTTCTCGTTCGGCCAGGCATAAGAGCGTTTCTTGAAGATAATTTTCCGAGTCAGTGGAACCACATTGTATGCTTATATCTATTTAAGTAAATATATGCATAAAACAAATATTTAATTGAAAACCAAGTGTAAAAAGTTTACCATTACTTTCATCCCCGAAGTCAAAAAATGTTTTTTGAGGGGGTTGAGGTAGAATACGAGTTTTGGCACAGGCTACTTTTCCATACTTGACCACATACATGTTGAACATTTTTTTAACTTCCTCTTCTGTTTGCGTTTTAGCTGTTTCTAAAAGAGCTTTCACAAATCACAACTTAATATCAGGGACAGAAATAGCGGCAATAACAGCATCCCAAGCGTCAGGCTGAATCAGGAAGTACTTTTCAAATCCTTTAAGCAAAGCTTCATGCATTTTTTTGCTACTTTCGGTTAAATACTTAAAACTTTTAGGCTCCAAACGACGCATTTTTATTCTTAAGGACACTATAGTGGGTATGAAATAACCAAAATACATGGTCTTTTCACCCTGAAGGAAGTCGATTGCTTCTGCAATAGGTCTCATAAGCTTTACGTATTCCTCTAAGTACTCAAGCTCACCACTGAGAATGGTAGGAATTTTTAAACGGAAACACAATTCCGCTAAATTGGTTTTGTGCTCCAATAACTTATTTACGGAATCATAAAGCGAGTTCCACCTTGTTATGCATGGAGTTATTAAATTCGCATTCATCACTCCATTAACTATTTCTGCAGATTTCGGTCTATTGCATTTATTCCAAAGTTGGGTGCATCTGTGCAGTAAGAAAATATGTAAATATAAAAAATTTCAATTAAATTGAAGGATTTTTTGCCTTTGGAAAGATCTTTTGTGAATATCTTTTATATCCTGACTTGAAGAATTCATAATTTTGTTGAAATCGGTTGAAGCCAAAAGATTTAGAGTGTGGCTCGCACAAGGAAAATGTTTCGACAGACGTGGAGTTACAGATCGAAATTGAGGACCTGAAACAATTGTCGAGTCATCTGAATCGGAGTCAGTGTAAGTTTCCTCATCACTGTCATGTTCATTTATAGATCCTAAACATTGTAAATCATTAATTCAATATATTGACTGGGAATAAATGCGTGTATCTGATATATATATTTTACATAAATGATTGAATTTCGTGATGAGAGTGTATTACATTTTGACTTCCCATAAACAGTAAATATTATACTGATAATGCAAATCAAATTATATTATCAGTAATTTTACTGCAATTTTTTCAGTAATCAGTAAAAAAATATTTTTACTGCAATTTTTTTCAGTAATCAGTAAAAAAATATTTTTACTGTAATTTTTTTCAGTAATCAGTAAAAAAATATTTTTACTGCCATTTTTTTCAGTAATGAGTAAAAAAATATTTTTACTGTAATTTTTTTCAGTAATCAGTAAAGAAATATTTTTACTGCAATTTTTTTTCAGTAATCAGTAAAAAAATATTTTTACTGTAATTTTTTTCAGTAATCAGTAAAAGTGTACTGGTAATGCAAATTTTTTTCAGTAATCAGTAAAATTTTACTGCTTACTGCTATTTGTAATGCAGTAAATTTATAATGCAGTGTGCCCACCTATGGTGGTCATATAGAGCAAAAGTAAATTTATTATTAATTTTATATTATTTTCATAATTTTTTTTTTTTTTGTGGATTAAATAAAAGTAATTTTCCAAGCTAAATTGATGGCCTTTTTAATAGGTTACACTTCGAGTGCAGAACCCCTTACTAATATTTCATAAGCTTGAAAACTGCGTACCGATTACTTTCCTAAAAACTTTTATTTCGTATTAAAAAGTTTCATGCAACTGCCCACCGGTCAAATACGTTCAAGGTTTGGTCAGTACAACATGCATCAAATTGCGAAAAGCTGTGACAAAAACACTAAATAGGATTAGAAATTTGGATTGAGCTTACACTTTGTATGTTATAAAATCATTATTTGGTAAAAAATTAGTTTCCGGAGCATTCCATGGAAAATGGTAAATTTCGACCGCCCAACAAATTTCATTTCCGGATGATTATATTAGTGTTAATGTATTTAAAATATATCAATCTTCATTATAAACATCGACCTTTTACTTGACCTCAGTTTGAAGTATCTTTTTTTACAACAAAAACAACTCATAAAAATTTTAGTTTCTTCTATCGAAATTTGGTCAAATTTAAGCGCTTAGTTCTCATTATGTGTGACATATAGCGTGAAACTGATAATTGGTGTTAAAAGAACAAACTTTTTCGTTTTGAAACGTAACATTAAGAAAAAAGTTTATTTATGAACAACGCAGATATGCTCTTTTAAAAAAATGGTTCGATGATGTCCCGTACGAACGCACTTAACACTGTACAGTAATTTTTGTGCTCATCCGAGTAACTTATTTCTTTCGATTACTTTACATTTAAAGCAAACTATTGGTGCTCTTTTTACTTGTAAAGCATTGATTTCAGTTTGCATCGCAAACAAGTTCAATATTCAGTCATTAAATTTTGTCCCGTACGAAGACGGCATATAAGTTTTTCTTTTAACTAAAAAATGGAGAAAATTAGTGAAAATAATAACAACCATAGCGTGTCACGTTATAAAAAATGGAGAGACAAGAAACGGAAAAAAGGTCCAGATTTCAAAAACAACGAAAAAGAAAGAGTGAAACAGTGGAGGAAAAGAAAAACTGAAGCCATAACCCAGGAAGAAATACAGAAGAGGAAGAAGTACGAAAAAGAAAAAAAGAGAGTCCAAAGAGCCAAAAAGTTGATCCAAACCCAAGACAGGGAGGCGGTTCAAATATTGTTGGTGATTGCGAATCTGAATGTTTTCCATACAAATGTAAGCAAACGTATGCTAAGGCTGTACAGAAATGTATGCGAAGTCTACCCAGTTCACCCACTAAAAAAAAGGCTGTTGTAGCGGGTGTGGCAAAAAAACTTGGACTTAGTATTGGTAACGTTAGGAATAAATCTATAAATGAACCAATTAACGATGACGAAACCCCCAAAATGGTGAAAGATTTTTACTTTCGTCCAGACATTGTTTATACATGCCCGGGCATGAACGACACAATGGTCTGTCGGACTAACGGTAAAAAACTTACATTACAAAAGCACTACCTCACCTTATTTTTAAAAGAAGCTTTTTATATATTTAAGGAAGAGTTTCCGGACATTAAAATAGAGTTTTCTGGATTTTGTGCACTACGACCGAAAAATGTTTTGTTATTAAAAGACACGCCATCAGAACAGTGCAAATGTATGATTCACGAGAATTTTATTCTAAAATTGAAGTGTTTGAAAATAAGTTACAATAGCTCCTACTGGGGCAACATTCTCTGTGATACGGCCCTTGATTCAAGCTGTTGGAGAAATGTGTGCGATACATGTAAAAATGAAAGTAAAATAGTAATACCTTATGACCCAGGAAAAAATATAATTTATTTAGAAGACAGAAGAAATCAGTTGTGGAGAGTTACACGAAAACCTTATATCCGACTTACCATATGTCATGTATCACATAAATATTATATAAAAAGTGTACAAGCACAAGCATTCCAAAGCGATAAAAATAATGAACATGCAAGAATACTTCAAATTGATTTTGCTATGTCTTATTCTTGCGCATATCAAAACGAGGTGCAGTCAGCTTTATGGAGCAGGAAAACTGTTACTCTTTTTACCGCTGCTTCATTTTTCATGGCACAATGTAAAACTTTTGTGATATGCTCTGATACAAAGCAAAAAGATAAAGACAGTATATTCGCCTTCGCGACATATTTGTATGATACAATTTTTGCAGCAGATCATGGCGAAAGAATTAAAGAAGTTATATGGAGTGATGGTCCTTCTTCTCAATTCAAAAGCCGTTATATGGTCTCGTCATTCGTATATCTCTCTGAAAGATATAGCAAACAATTTGAATGGAAGTATTTTGCCACTTCCCATGGTAAGGGAGTTGTAGACGGAGTCGGTGGCAATATAAATAGACTTGTTAATCAAAAAGCCCGTAGCCAAAGAAGCAATACTGTAATCCAAAACGCGAATGATTTCGCAAAAGTTGCTGCCACATTAGTTCCTTCAACATTCATTTTTTATATTTCTGCATCCGAAATAGCTGACAAAATTCGGGATGTTCGTCCCTGGGAATCGTCCAAGCCTATACCCGGAATATCCAAATTTCACGAAATATTAGCAAATGGGCGCAAAGTTACATCTAAAAGCCATGCTCAAGATAACAACAGCATCAAATTTTCCCTTTAGAGAACGTTAAAATCAAAATTTAAGTGCTGAATTTCGTACGCGTCTCGTACGAACACAATTTGTCCCGTACGAACATTTTCATTTTTACACTATAAGTCATTTAAACTAAATATGTTTTAAATGTTTTTGTTGTGTTAATAAACTCTAATACAATCACAATGAAATGTCATTTTCGTTTTCTTGTTAATATTATTAGTAACTCGTTTTAGAAAGTTATGGTTTGTCTATAATTAAGGTTGTAAACTGTAAAAATTCGTACGATCTGTCCCGTACGAACCACGGAATGCTCCTTCCTCAGAAATTCTACTGCTACCCCTTGAGCTAATATGCTGCTTAACTGGTAAGTAAAAAATTGCTTAACAAACCTGCAAAATACTCCTAGTCAGGTAAAAAGAGATAAATTGATTTATGGTTTTTTGTTTGGTTTTGCTTTTTTGATAAATTTTAGAAAAATGCGTTTTTTCGTATCCTAAATTTGTTCGACTCTATTGTATTTAAGTTGTTTTGTAATACAATAGACTGAAAAGATTTGTTATATTCCATATCGCAAATTTTATTTTCAGACCCCAAATGACTAGTGGCTGTGTATAAATTTATTTATTTACTACTATTTTTGCATTTATATCCCTTATACCAGCGCTACTCCCTTTACAGCCTAACACTTATTTTCGATAGCTATTTTCACCCTCTTCAATCTTCAATCGCCCCTCCCCACTACGCTCCACTCGAACTCTAATTGGAACTGCACAAGCGGATTAGCCAGCCACCTCCACTTGAGCGACAATCATTCTGTCATGATTATAAAGCGGCTTCAATTATAACTTACCAACAACAGTAACATGAGGTAACACACTTCACTCGGAATGCCTGGTCAGGGATCAATAACTCAGTCATTGTTCACTCCACACAATCCTTTTGTCGACTTTTCACTTTATTGCAGCTCAAAGGCGGCATAGAAAACCATATAACGATGCAACACAAATCTGATTTATTGCATTGCAAAATGGAATTTTTCGATTTATTCATTTAACCGCAAAACGACATCAAATTGTGTAGGGCGGAGGAGGGGAGATGAGGGAGAAGAGCGTAGTCAATTTGCTGGGTGCTCTCGGCAGAAGCAAAACAAAAAGCGGCCCATAAGACAGACTAGACAACGCTGCGTTCCACTGTCCCAATTGTCAATATAAAATCCGTCATAAGTGTTGGACGTTTGGCAGGCCGTATGGTTGACGGTGCACAGTGTGGCGCCAGTAGCCAAAAATAACAAAAGGTAATGTTAATATAATAATTCATTTACAATTTTTTAGTGCGATATGAGGAGGTACGTATAACATATTAAAATTTTTATTTATCGCAAGCATCTGATTTTTACGTATTTTGTAAAAACTTTTCGTTCTCTGGCACATGGGCGATGGGAGTGTTCTTTATCTCAATATGAGTTTTTCGTCGTTTAAGCATTAAATGCTCTGTTTCGAATCTCGATTCTCTACGAAAACGTTTTCTATATTTGGCTACTCGTTATACAAAATCGCAACACTGTGCGGCGCAGCGCTGCACCCAAAATGTGATATATCTACTATGCAGGATTTTGCGCTTAGATTTTTCCAAGTTTTGTTTTCTTCTCTCCTTTCATTTCATCTTTGGGAATTAGCGGTGACTTTTTTCCTGCAGCCTTGCTTGCGGTTGCTTTTGAATGAGAACAGCGATATTACAATGGTCCGTCAATATTCGAATGTTCGGTTCGTTGACTTTACTTGAGTTGGGAGACAATTTAGTGCGGTTGCTGTGGTGATCGAATTGGCAGATAATCGATAAGTGGCGGGGTGATGTGAAGTGCAGCAAATCGAGGCCGTTTTAATGCTGTCACGTCATCTCGACCACTCGGCATCACTCAGCCGCTGCGTTGCATTGTAATTCAAGGAAAGTTAATTAAAAAAATAGTGGCTACCAAAAATATATTTTTGTTGCATGTCGAATTTGGTCGTTTCGTGATTTTGCTTTCTTCTTTTCCAGTCTTTTTTGGACAAAAAAAAAATGTACTCATCGCTCCAGTTAGTAAATAAAACTTGTTTTCGCTGGAATTTGAGATCAGATTCTAGTTTCTGAATGTATTTGCAGTTATTGACAGATTTCTGGAGGTATTTAAAGTAGGGGGACGCTTAACTACCAGTTGTATAGCCATGAAACAGCAATTCAAGCAAATGTGGTTTCAGCTACTTTCAGCATTTTCTGTATAACATAATACCTGATCTTAACGGCCTAACCGAAATTTAAACTTAAAAATCATGAGTATGTCTTTACAGTGCTTATTTTGAAGTAAAACAGGGAGTTATCCACCAAAATTGGTGCCCCCTTTCGCCACTTACCGCCACTTATATACCACAGGAAAATCTTCATACCTTTCACATACAAATTTCTATAGAAATATTTTTGCTTCATTAAAACTTTTCTACACAAATATGCATTTACATAATAAAACTTGATTCACAAAACCTTAAGGTAATATCTAAAATATACATTTAAATACACTAAACAGCCAATAAAAATAATTTGCAAACGAAAAAGTTTTCTTGCTTAATTTGCTTCCGAAAAACTCTCAAGTGGTTCTGTTTTTTCGGTTAAAAAAATGAGCACTCAAGTTACCTGAGTATTTGAATTTCCCCTTTTTCGCCTCACCAAGGCAAATCAATTGTCTGCTTGCTGCTCCCTTGGCTGCTGGAACAATAGCATTAATAACGGCATTCATATTTGGCGGTAAACATGGGGCCCTGGGGACCCACTCAATTCATGCGCGTGTGGCAAACAAAACAAGCCTAACAAGCGCTGTGCGACCATGTCTACTTGCGAACTTCAGTGCAGAAACCGAACAGCGATTACAATTTAAACTTCTTTCTGGTAGAAGTTTTGCTTCCTCGAAAGTGGAGTGGTCAATTTGCATGCCATTTCATTGCGAATATTAACGCACTTCCCAACTCATTTGCTTTTATATTGCGTGCCGCCGTTTGTTTTGTATGACGATTGAAAGTAAAGAAAAGGCATATTTTTGTTCTGCTAGAAAACTTTTTGGACTAATTTTCATAAACTTTTATTTTCATATTGCTAGGGAAAGTTAAAAATTTCTATTTCAGACCGTTGAAATTATATTTAGTTCATATATATTTTGATTTGATTTTTGGCCTGAATGAGATGCTACAGGAGCGAAAGTAAATGTGGGAGGATAAAAAAGTTAACTTTTCGTAGAAAGCGCGTAGAAATAAATAGATTGTAGCTTCATTCCTAATAATTGAAGGTGAGCTAAGTTACAAAATATTTCGATGAAATGCACATCGCTTGTGTGCTGGTATTACGGCTTAGCTCGAAAAAATTTTTTTTAATTAATATGCAGAAATGACCACCAGCTCTTATTTTATACTGTAAGAAATGCTAGGTGATATCAGTTAACAGCACTTTTATAAGGAGGCATAGTAAACTCAATACCTTTAAGCCATTTATTTGGATTATTGGCGTGATTCGATGTAGCCGGCTACACGCACTAAAAAATGCGTCGTTATCTTGCTCATACGTCGTGACCTTGCTTGAACTGCAAGCAAGAGCGCGGAACGAATGACAAAGAGGCACAATCGGCCCCCTCGTTTGGGAACGTTCGACATCTGGCTCTCTCCGACTAAAGTGAGCATATATATGTATTAGGGCGGGTAGATTTAAAAATCGCTCATTGCTCTGTGAAAATCGTATTCTAGGGATCAAAATAAGAAACTTTGCCGAAGGAACCATACCTCTAAAACGAATTCTGATGCCCCCCAATACGGCTTCGAAAGGTGTTAGGTTCATCCATTCGACTCTTCCCTAGGATCTTAAAAGTTAACAAAAACTTAGTTTAACTAACATGGTCTCGGACGACACCATATTGTTTTATTGCCGGAAAGATATCGGCAGATATCCACACACGAGAGCGAAAAAGCTACGGAACGAGCATGGTCTATGACCGAGTGGCAAGGAAGATGGGAAGAGTCTACCAAACGCCTTTGGAAGTACAGATTTATCCTGAACTTGGATAAGTGGATGAATGGAAGACACGGCGACACTAACTATTAGCTCACCCAACTAATCAACTCCCGCGTCTATTTTCTGGAATATCTACATCACTTCCAGCTTACAGACAACCCCTCTTGCCCCAGCTGCCCAAATTGAATAGAGAGCGCACAGCATGTGACCTTCCACTGTATTCGCTTTAGCGGAGATCGGGCCTTGCACGCGAGGGTCTTAGAACACCCGTCGACAGAGATTTAACTTGCGCGGGACATGTATTCATTCAGCGTCAGAGCCTTTGTGGTCTCAATCATGACGCAACTGCAACAAATTGATTGGGAAAGCAAAGCTCAATGGCGACAACAGCAGCAGTATACCACAGGTAATGAAGTGCTTTAGACAAACAACCAATCGAAGAGACGATTGAGATAAGCACTCACTACAATATCAGACACGTGACAAGACGATAACTTGTAAATTTCAAGCTATCACAAAATTTTCGATGTAAATACCATTAAAAACACTGAGTAAGAAATGGATATTATCGAAGGTGTAAAGTCGCCATACGCGAGAGGAACCTGGACGTAGGTACCTATTGTTTCAGCAGTTATAAACGCGACTCAACTCTGACGAAATGCCTTTTGGTCCCGGAGTAGAATTTAGGATTGCTATAGTATTATTGGGAGTATGTCCCACATACCACTAGTGCGACGACGTCTTTAATGTTGTTTCTGAAATTTTGATTTAAGCCTCCTTTCAAAAAAGCACTAGAAAAATATTTAATCTTTAAACTTAACTCAGGTAAGGTTAGGTTAAAATGGTTGCCCAAGGAGTGGGCATACTTCGACGAAGAAAACGAATTCGCCTTTCGTGATACCATAGTGAAGGAACACCGATGGAACGAAAGAAAAGGGCTGAGATATGCGGCCGTGGGATGGTTACGGGGATGGGTTTAGCGTGTGTGGATTATGAACGATGACTGTGCTGCGGTTACGTAAACCGTTTTATGCTACTGATGAAGATCAGCAGTTTTTTAATGTCAACTCCTACTAAATCAGCAGACGTAACAAAGAAATACGAGCCAATATGCCTAATTTTTAGCCTCGCGAGAGGATAATGTGCTGAGATGATTCCACTTTATCCTCCATATATCCGTCGCAAAAAAGACTCAGGGTAGTTCCAAATCTCATAGCATGCACCCCTAGTGAGAAAACACACGAAGTTTGAGAGCTGAGCGCTCGGTCGAGCGCTACCGATCCACAAGTGGCCAGAAATATTTCGCGTCCTTACAAGTTTGGGTACTTGCGCAACGCTCGCTGAGTTGGTTCGAAGTCCATCTTTCCAGGAGCAGACCGCAGTAGTCAAGGGGATCCCAATCCCCTACTTTAGTGGGAAAAAGACCTCACATGTCCCATGTCTGACTAGCTCATCCGCCTAAACTTAACTTAAAATTTATCAATTGCTTTCCAATGCTACAAAATGGATAACGAGTTCCAAATTATCTACCCAATTGCATTATTTATTTCTTCCCGCGGGCACAATTTCTATGTCCTTTGATACTTCACTCCAACGCTACTAAACTTTCCCACACCTCTCCTTGTGTCATCATTAATTTTGCAGCAGTCGAGAAAAATAGAGTATCAGTGACGAAGACAACTTGTCAAGCACAGCAACTCATTAAGGTCTGTTAAATGTTAACAATCCAGCATTTGATGTAGTGAAGTTTGACAGAAGTTTATGAAAAATGCAGAAATAACAAACTCACAAGCATACAGGCAAGCAGACATAAAAAATATGCGCTTGTATGTGGCATATCCCCTCGTAGCAGCTGTGAAGCATCAAACTAATAAAATATGGCAAAAAGATTAACAACACAGGCAACTCACGCTGGGCAGGATGTGGCCTAGGATGTGAGCATGAACTTACACATATGCTTTCATTCTGTATGATTAAGTATGGATGTATGTGTGAAATCATATCAACTCATATCGTTGCCGTAAATTATCGAAGGTGCTAAAAACCGCATCATAAAAATACCAAATAAAAATAATGACCAACTTCCGTCCGACCGAAGCTGAGGCTGACACTGTGGAAGAGTGGGGGGTGAGCGCACGAATACAAAAGCAGCAATGGGTATTACTTGCCAACATTCGCACATCATTACAGGCCATCAGCGTGAAGGATATGTGCGCAATGGGCAGTTTTTCGGTTTGATATTTTATGTTTTTTCTTTTATTATTCATTTTTTCTTTAGCCTGCGGCTGTGTAATGTCAATTCGGATTCAGCACAAAAAAAAAACAAAACAAAAAAAACTCCCGCAATAATGACCACCGCAGCATCACTCACCCTTCTCTCCCCCGTTGTGTTTGTACAACATGATTAACAACACCATGCAACACGCTGCGTACAGCGCAATGTGGCCCGACGGGGTGTTGACAGCACGACGACAATTCAAATGCAATAATTACGCAACGCTTCAATCGAATACGCATTTTTTTCGAAGTTTCGTGCTTGACACAATGTCAACTCTGGCGGGTAGGCTGCTGCTGCTTCTTCAACTATTACATTTCTAATGTTGCTCATTGTAACTTTGATGTATCAAAGACGCACATCGTACGTGCGTACGTTCCACCTCTGCCAGTGGGGTGAGTATGTGGTTGCACATAGGGGTTGATGGCTTAGTTTTAATGAACCCTCAACTGCACTCAATTCCCTCAGAAATGGTACAACAAATGCTTGTAGCGGCCTGTGCGTGGCTGTCCTCTTCCGCTTTGTGCTTGGGAAGAAAACAACCAACCGGCCGACCAGCTAGCCAACCAACCATCCAATTTGGTTCTTTCATCATTTGCGCAAAAATTATCTTGCCTTTCCATCCCGCACCACGGCCGCATGATCGGTTGAGCAGACGACCAACTTTTCAATTGCCTAACCCAGCCCGCTTGTCTACCTTCCTGTTACCCTGCCTACTTTACTACACTACACCACTGCTCCTGTTACTATTTGTTGTTTTGTTTGGAAATCCGCTGCCGTTTTCTTTGTCATTGTATTTTCATGCCCACCTAAACCCGTGTTTCGCCAACTCGCCCCTCTATCTGCTCGCCCAACCGCGCACTTCGAAATCGCATTCATCATTTGCGTGATATTTTTTTACCGCTTCACTTTTTCGTATTCGTTTTCGGCTGCTTTGTTATTTTTGTTTATTATTAGCTTGATTTCTTGCAAAAACCCACACACACGCACACTTATTCACTCATTTGCACACACACGCGCCTTTGACGTCCCAGTGCGCTGTGCCTGGTGTCGTTTGCCATTGTCTGACATTTCAACTTTTTTGCTTTTGAATGCGTGTGTAATGAGCAGAATATGTCAAATGTCGTTTAGAATTTCGCCTTTTCTTTCGCTGACTTGCTTTGTGTGTCCCGGCGGTGCTGCTGTACAAATGACAGTTGCAGTGTGAATAATTAGTCGTGTGTGTGAATGCGAAGTGCACTGGAAAAAATTGCGGACCACAGTCAAAGGTAGCTCAGAAAGTGGGGAAAACATTGCCAGTCGCATACGCTTTGAAGTCACAGGGTTCCAAATTCACTGCTTCGCTGAAGGGTATGGTTGATTTTATTGACCACTTTGGAAAAACACTCGTTTTGATAGCAGGTGTTTGAATTCTGGAGGTCTCATTCGTCAGCCCAGTTTTATTATAAACTCATTCTGAATATCTTCAGGGGATCATAGTCGCATTACAGCTCGTTGACAAGGAGCTTTCATTACTATGAAGTGCCTTACCGAGAAGAGTCGAAAGGAAATAAAGAAACCGATAGCTGGCGGCCAAAATTAACGAAGAAGTAGTGCCTTCTTGTATGGCAGACGACACGCTTTCTCTGTGTTTCTTGTGTGCGGCAATGTGCGCTCTGATTAACCACTACGATATCTGAAGGTTCTTTGAGGGAACAAAATTCAACTAAAAAGTGCCTTATTCTATGGCTGACGCCTCGCATTCTGTTTCTCTTTCCCTCTGAGTTCATTGGAGTCTCATTGCCGCCCTGATTAATCACTACGACGGGTGAAAGTTCCTTGGAAAAATTGCTCAAAAGCTGTACGCTGATAGGAATGATCTGAAATAATAGTGGCGCTACTAATTATTGCTTACTCTATAGGGCTCGAAGTAAAAACTATCGTACTTAATCACCTACCTTTGATCTTTTTACGTATTTCAATAACTGGGAAAGAGCCTTATCTTTATTACTACTATGAGAGCAACTTTAAATGAATATGAACTGAATCTATCAGCTTGCTCAGCTCTGGCGACGAGAAAGGTTCTTTGCTAGCAGAGTGCCGCGCTAGAAATCAATTTTCTGCTTGCAGAGGAGAAAGCAGGCAAAGGCGAACCTTCGAAAGGAGAGATGTTCCGTAATGGAAAGGATTCTCACAAAAACCAACTGCCATACGGAGCCGGTATAAAACGGTAAGCTCCTTCGTTTGTGAAACAACATTGTGGTGCAACCTGAATATTGGAAGAGAAACTCACACAAAGAGCCAACAAAGGATGTACGAGCTAATTATATGTATATATAAAAGATAAAACTGGCGATTCTAAATTCTAGCAGAACAGATGCACTTGTATGGTTGTTATTATTCTTACTATAGCTGAGCCAATCGGACAAACTCGGCAACTCCTTGCTATTGCTGGTAGCTTAGACTTCACTGGACCACTACTTTTGAGTCAGTTTCCAAGTCATTACAATATTTCAATTTATTGATTTGGAAAAAAATTAACTCGGCGAAGCTTGCATCGATTCACACAATGTAAGATCGTAGATTCATAGAAGAGGAATCAAATTACAGGTTGCATATCTGAAATGAACCACAACTTCTTTGTGCATGTCAGCATTCACTTCTTTCCGTTTTTAAATGCCTAGTATAAACTAGAGATTATCTAAGCACAACTCGTTTAAATAGTTTGAAAAATCTACTGTTAAATGCGGATATTCGTCAATCAACTCTAGGCGAACTCCTTTTACCGTTTCTTTGCTTCAAAATAGCCAAAAAAGAACCTTACTACTTAGAATTTCTCCCAGTGCATGCAACCACTTGAAAATGTCGCATTTGCTACAAATCAAATGCTTTGTTTTCTAACCGATTAACTACCACCCAGCTTGCCGCGGGTGCACCTTTCCGATTCACACTGGCCGAATGAAATGTTGGCTCAAGCGCATTCGATACAATGCCATACAACGCGTTTGGTTTTCTTTTCCAATCATTGCGATTTATGGCTCAAAATTTTCCCAGCCACACTTTGCAGACACTAATAAATATTTGCGTATTTTGCGCTTCGTGGATTGCAAATAATTGCGTTTTAATTTGAAATGAACGCAGTTGGCAGCTGCACAATACAGACAAACGGGTGCTCTGTAACAGTCAACAAGATTAACAACAACAAACATGGGCAAAAGGTAGCACATCAGAAATTCAAATGGTTTTTGGTGAAATATTTTCGTGTGAAAGGGTGGCCGGCGGAACGATTTTCCCCAGCTGCGACTCGCTTTAGGCGATTCGGCGTGTGTTGGTGCGCACGCATGCGTTATGTGTGGAAATGTGACAATTAAAGATGCAGTTACGTAAGTATTTGCATTTATGGGTGTAGCACATAAGTACTTGGAAATAATAATTAACATTAGAAATAGCTTTCAATCTTTATTTCTGTATGGGAGAAATTTACATGAAACATTTTTAGTGCTTCGTTGTTGACCCTGCAGCCGCAGGCAGAGCGAACGCTGACTGTGCTGCAATTAGGTTACCCAAAGCTTCAGGTATTCTAAAGCTTTCGTTAGCTTCATTTTCATTTCTGTTCAGATCCACTGCTGCAGAAAAAATAACTGCAACGGAAACAAGGCATCCAGTTAAACTATTCACATGGGTTTTCAAGTTGTGTTGCAAGATTGGCGGAAGAATCTTCTGCGAGGCAATCTCCACTAAGCGTATTTGCGGATTCCCGTATCACTGCAACGCTTTCCAAGGTAGGTAGCCGTTTTTATAGGAATAATTGATTAGTATTGCTAGCTAGTAAGATTAATATTTATTCTAATAGCCTAGCGATAACCAAGATCTTAGGCTTGCTGTCTGTGCAATCGAAACTGGAAGTGGTTGCCTGAGATTTCTTTTGCTCGCATCCGAATATTTCGCAGTTAAATTTGTATGAACGTCAAGCCACAGTAATTTTACAGAAGACGGCATTGAATGCTAGATGGCAGGCCAGCCTTGAAAAGGTTTCTTCATGTACAGCGTGACTAGCGCTCTCTCAGACTACCTACTACATTTTGCTCTTCGATAGCCAAGCCTAGAGTCTACTCAGCGAGCGCAAAGCGAAAACAGTGACTTACAGGTTTGTTAGGACGTTCGGGCTGCTGGCTGCTCGAAAACTATAACACTGGAATTTATTTGCATTTTTCGAATTTTTCTATTGCAATTCTAATAATTTTTTATGAAATTAAAAACTAATTTTAAGCTTTGTGCAAATTCACAAAATGTTCGACAAATTTTCAAAAAAATTTAAAATTTTTTAATCATAATTTTTAGCGAAAATTCATGTTTTCAGTTTTATAGCCTATTGAATTTTAACATAAATATATATAAAATAAAAAACCAAGTGTAGGTTCGAAGTGGCTCGGAGAGGGCGTTGATTTTTGACAAATTTTTTTTGAAGTGAAAACTTCTTTAGAATCGTTGGGAGTGATTTGAGACTCGATGAAACGAAAAAGCGACACTAAAAAGAGACATACATATAGATCTTATAGTATATAGCCTGCGAGAGAATGAGATAGAACACAGTTATACAGCGTTCCCTATTCTCCGTCTCCTCTTTGTGCGGTGCTTCGTAGCCTCCCCATTCTTGGCTACGAAGCGTTATATGTTGATATACGTATAGGTATGTGTGTGGTTGCGTACTGCTGAGCCACGCTAGTATAGTGAGTATTGTAGTATGTATACTACACTGCCTATTACTTGCTTTGGTGTTTAGTTCAAGCGTCATACGTATGTATGTTTGTATGTATGCTAGTACGTATGTGTGCGCGCCTGCGTATTACGGAGCCACGGTGAGCGAGAAGGCATTATGTATACCTATACTACACTACCTAATACTTGCTTTGACCAAGCGTCCTACGATTGTTTGTGTGTATGTTAGTACGTCTGTGTAATATATGCGTTACGACGCTCACAATAGCAACCGCGTGTGCTATATTGCTGTATTGCGTCCGTATTTCCATATTCGTAAATATTTTCATTTTTAAATATTTACCGCAATTATGCCGAAAAATAATGCAGAAAAGCGTCGTGAATATCGACAGAAAAAATAAATAGCATCACAGAATTCATTCTCGAAAATTTAATAAAGTATACACCAGAAGTATCGCGGATACTTAGAAAAGATTACGATAAAGTTCCAATGATTTTAAGTGGCGATTTTAACGTAAATTTTGCATTGGACACAGCGGTTCCTTTAATTGACTTTCTCAGTACAACATTCAATTTAGAAATGTGTAACAATCGCACTGAATCGACAACACGATCAAAAACAACAATTGACGCGGTATTTCAAAGATATGTTGACAGCATCGAAACCAAAGCATTTGTATCATATTTTAGCTATCATAAGCCACTCGTATCATTTATTCCAATTGAAAACATTGAGGATGAATAATAATAAAATGAAGAAAATAAAATATGAACTTTATAGTAACATTATAATGAACCTATAATTATCCCGCTCCTAATGCTGCTTTCGTCTCATTCTCTCTCAGTTTGTTTTACGGAAGGTTTCACTTCTATCGCGTCTAACCGTTAGACTGGTATTTTTTTTTGTTTTTTGCTGGCAGTGTTGGATGTTTTCTTCCATATAAATAAGGTGAGCATTCGTTAGTTGGAGAAATTAGGCAAGTCCGTTGCAAAAAAAAAAAAAACAATTATTTAAAAGTGTGAACATTTGATGAAAATATGTTGAATTTTTTATATATTTGCACAGTTTGAAATTTGGATTTATATGGTTCTTGAAGGAGAATGCAATCCATTTTCACACAAAAATTATTAATATCAGGTGCGTCAATAAGTTCGAGCGTATTTTACCCATAATTTCACTTTTGTACGATTTTTGCATACAAAAAATTATTCGCGATTGCAACGGAACTATTTATATTTTCTCTGATATATTGTGCATTCAACAAGTGATTTTAATCGCGGGTATAAGCACGTGTTGTTAAAAAATAAAATGGAATCTTCGAATGCGTATAAGAGGCATATTTTGTATTTTTTTTATAAATGTAGTAAAAATGCAACAACTGCTGCTGCAGAAATAAACACTGTTCACGGAGAGGACACCGTGAGTGTAAGGGCTGCGCAAAAGTGATTTTCAAAATTCCGAAGTGGTACAATAACTGCGACGTGGAGGATGCCCCGCGCGCTGGTCGTCTTTAACTTCGACGCCTTGCTCGAACTCGTGGAAGCTGAGCCAAATTTCACAGTCGATATGGTAGCCCAGAGATTAAATTCATCGCATGGCACAGTTCACAGGCACCTGATTCAGTTGGGAAAGGTTTCAAAGCTGGGAAAATGGGTACCGGTAGACTTTCCACCGCCAACCTTCAGCAGAGAGTGAATGTGTGTTCTAAGCTGCTGCAACGGTTAGGTTAAGTTAGGTTTGGCAGCCGCATCGCACATAGAGACAACGATGCCACTTAGACCACGGGTCCGTTGTGAGCGGGCTGGGCTATATTTCCCTCTCAATAAATGAACCATCCTGAGCTTTTGACAAAGCGTAAAAGGTTGTTGATACCTAAAGTGTATAGATTATCTATATTCGTTAAGAAGTAGGATTTTAAAAATCGGTTTCTGCTTCTGGCTACAGCCGGGCATGTGCAAAAAAGGTGTTGAATTGTTTCCAATTCTTCCTCATATCTGCAGCTACGACAGAAATCATGCGTGTAAGCGCCTAATCTCTTTGCATGATTTCCTATGAGACAATGTCCTATGAGGACCCCTACTAAGGACCTGATTTCATGTCTACGCAGTTTTATAATACTCTTGGACAGATGTAAATTTAGCCTTGGCCATGTTTGCCTAGCAATTTCGTAGGTGCTAGCGCTAATCCATCTTTGATTTGCAGAATTGATTAGTGCGTCCTTAATGAGAAGCTTACAAGTTGAGAGAGGTATCTCCATAAAATTACTTATATCTGGCTAACAGGTACCTTCTCTTGCAAGTTGGTCTGCCCTACAGTTCCCTAGTATATCTCTGTGGCATAGATATTGCTTGGCCATCTCATTTAGAGATTGGCGACAACGTAAGACACTCCTTGAAGTTGTTTGGAATGCATCCAGGGCTCGTAGGGCAGATTGGCTGCCTGATAGAATGCAGATATCCATTGATGATATTCTGTTTATCTTTTACCATTTTAAGGCTTCTTGAATTGCGTTTATTTCCGTTTGAAAAACGCTACAGTGATCCGGTAATTTAAAGGATTCACTAATAGAGCTATTCGCAAAAGACCCCTGATCCTACACCGGTGTCCATTTTGGATCCGTCCGTGTAGATATTAACGGGTATGTTGGGTGTTTGATCTTCTTCAAGCCATTTCAGTCTACAAGAGATTTTCATTAGGAAATTCCTTTCGAAGCACAGAATGGGAGGATGATAATCACAGTCACTGGGTATATCCGTGTAGGAGTCTAAAATGGTTGAATGTCCATGTGTGACAGCTCTCCATTGAGAGCTCGCTTTGAGCCTTAAAGCGGAGCAGACCGCTGAGTATTTGCAGAAGAGATCTAGGGGTGGCAGATGTAGCATGATATCCAAAGCAATGAATGGCGTGGTTTTCATAGCGCCACATATTGCTAATTCCGCTGATCTCTGCTCCTATTCAATAAATTAGAATAGGTTTTTTAGCATAGCACACCACCAGACAACATTTCCATATAGAAGAATGGGTCTGACGCTAGCAGTGCAAAGCCAATGAGCAACCTTAGGTTTAACTCCCCAGGTCTTACCTAAAGCTCTCTTACAGGCTTAAAAAGCTATGTTCGCTTTACTGACTTTTTCTAAGATGTTTGACTTCCAAGTCAATTTCCTATCTATGTTTAGTCCCAAGTACTTGGTTTCTTCCGAAATCACAAGAGCTTCCCCTTTGAACATAATTGGACTTAGCTGAGGGATTCTGTGTTTTCTAGTGAACAATTGCGTTTTGTCTGGGTTGACTCCTAGACCACACTTTTCTGCCCACCTAGAAATTATATCTAGAGCATTTTTTATTAGGTCTCTTAATGTAGATACAAACTTACCAGAGAAGGCAATAACAACGTCATCGGCGTAAGCTATCACCTTACAGCCTACCGATTCCAGTATTAACAGAAGTTTATTTACAACTGCGTTCCACAAAAACGGTGATAGGACTCCACCTTGCGGTGTACCTCTACTTACCAATCTCCTGAGCACCGATTCTCCTAGTTCCGTTTCCATGATTCTGCTATTTAGCATTTTGCCAATGAAGCCCGGTTCTACCCTAAGATCAGTGAGTGCTGCAGTAATTGCCCCCCCCCCTTCAACATTGTTAAAGGCCCCTTCAATATCAAGGAGACCGGCTAAAGTAAATTCTTGTTTGTGCAGTGAACTCTCTGTCGTGTAAACAAGGTTATGTAGAGCTGTCTCTACCGATTTCCCTTTCGTGTAGGCATGTTGTGACGTAGAGATAAGATTTCTATCTATAGTTAGGCTTAAGTGAAATTCTATCAGCCTCTCCAAAGTTGTCAATAGAAAGAGATATCGATCTTAAGTCTTTTGGATGGGTATGTGAGTTTCTGCCAGCTTTTGGAATGAAAACAATTTTGACTTATCTCCACTTAAGAGGTATATGACCGTAGAGAAAGCAACCTTTGAAGATTACTAGTAGCCCATGTGCTAGATATCCGGCGGCCTTTTGCAGTTCCACCGGGTAAATACCATCTGGGCCCGGTGATTTAAAAGGTTTGAAACTTTCAATCGCCCATAAGAGCCGCTTCTCAGATATAGCGTCTATTCTGACTTCACGACAGTGTACTGTATCTTCCATGTCATGCCCAGTAATGTCTGAGCAGCCTGGAAAATGAGTGTCGAGTAAAAGTTCTAGAGACTCTTTACTGGTTGTAGTGAAAGTACCATCACTTTTCTGTAGCAGTTCCTAATTTTGAGGGCTTCCCGCTAAAATCTTACGAGATGTGGAGGCCTCAGTTGCCCCCTCAACCTCTTCACAAAAGGATTTCCAAGATTGCCTTTGGGCATTTCTGATTTCCTTCTTGTAGATGCTCAGAGCATCTTTATAGCCTTTCCAATCTTTATCGAGACGTGTTTTATTTGCCTCATTAAAAGCGCTTCTGCTTGTTTTTTGAAGCTTGCTTAGTTCAACCGTCCACCACTTAAGCTTGGGTTTACCCCTCAGTCTTCTTATGGGACAGGCTTCCGCCAAGGCAGCATTCATGTTGTAGGTAATCTTGTCAAGCAAATTTTCTAGTCCTCCTATGCTTTGTGGTACCACAGATGGGCATGTTCCTAGGGTAACCCCGCTACAATCTACATGCTTTTTCCAGTCTGTTTTCCTGATATTTCTACCAGGCTTAGGTTTCGGTAGATTTTTACTAACCTCAAACGAGATATATCTATGAGAGACGGCCTTCACCCCAAGAAGATTCTCCTGTCTATTTGGTGGGATATGGCCGGTATTGTTTATTATGAACGTCTGGAACCAACCCAGACGATACCTGCTCTCTATTATTGCCATCAGCTATCAAACCTGAATGAGGCACTTAACAAAAATCGACCGTCTTTATTGAATAGACCCAAAGTTTTGTTTCACTACGACAACGCAAGACCTCATACCGTGAGGCAAACATTAGGCAAGCTGAACGAGCTCGGATGGGAGCTAATGCCGCATCCACCATACTCGCCGGATATTGCACCTTGTGATTATCAACTTTTCCGTGGACTTCAATCCCATATGAGTAACAAGAACTACCTCTCAAAAGAAGCTATATAAAAAGGGATATCGAATTTGCCTAAACATTAGGAAGACATTGTAAATAATGAAGGAAAATATATTATTGATTAATAAATACTTTAAACATATATTTTATTAATTTCAAAACCACCTTTAAAAACGCACAAATGATGGGCTGACCTGATATTAAATAAGATCGTAAATTGTAAAGACTTATACTTATATAAATAATGTTAATAATTTAATAATAAATTGCCAAGACTTGTATGTATGAATAATCCTAATAATTTACAACAATTCCGACACATTTTAATCTATTTAAGTCACTCAAAAAATTGAAAGTCGACATTTTGATGTGCTTGAGTGAATCTTTGTGGACTTTGCAGTATTTTCTATGAAATTTTGAAAGAATATCGAAGAAGTGCCACAAAATAACTACAAAGTTAAAAATAAGACAGCAACAAATTTCTCAAACGCCATAAGAACTACAGTAAGCGCCACAATTAATTGCTTTGCTATAAAGCAGCGAAATAGAAATGTTTGCCCAGTTACAGGCTACAAGTAATCTTGACTACATTTTGAAACAGCGGGCTATACCTTTGCCACTTTTTGATATTCCCTTTTTAATTTTTTTTATTTTTTTTTATTTTTATTTTTTACTTTTACTAAACTTCACCCTATTATTTTCTTTATTGTTTGCTTCCCTACTATTTTTCCCTCTAAATGCTCTATTCCCGATTTTCGCATTTCCCTTCGCTTTCTATTTTCCGCCTCATGTTCTTTTATAGTTGTCTCTTTTTACCGTTTCACTTGCTTTGTGTGGCATTTGTAACATTTTCAAATTATTGCAGCAATCCAAGCGGAAATTTGATGATCCTGGTTGCACCTCGCAATAATTCGTCAAGTTTTCCCTTTCGCGCTCAACCGAACGTTTGCTTTAATTGGCTTTACTCGCTTTTCCTGGTGTTTTATTTAAGTTTTTGCTTTTGCGGCAGCGTAGCATTGGGGTTTTAATGCATTTGTGAAAATTTTTTGCTTTCATCCCTTTATATCATAAAAAAAATTTGTTAGTGACATATTTTTTTATTGTAAATATATTTTGTAATTTTCCCCCCTGTTTTTATATAATTTCTGCTTTCATTGTTTTCTATTCGTTTTTCTCATTTCATTGCTCTCTCTACCTTAGCATTTTTCTAACAGTCATTAATTTCCTTTTCTCACATTTTTTTGCCAGCGCTTCCACTCAACTTACAGTTCGCATCCGTTTGCCTTAACAAAGTAATTATGCCCATCATGAATCATAACTCACTAATTCTCTCATTATATAAGCACAGTCGTCTGCCAACTCAGCTAAATTGCTTTTGTTTTTGCGTTTTTTTTTCGCCTGCTGTCAGTGAGTGTCGTTAGATTAGCTTAATTGCTGGTAAATGGCTTATTTATTGTAAGTTTTTGAGAATATGCAGAAATTAATGGCCTGAGGAAGTCACGAACTTAATAAATTGGAGATCAGCGGCAAATTTGTTTATATTTGATTCATTGACGGCTGAATAAAGATTTGTGAGTTAGGCTTGGATTTTAGTGAAATTCTGTATAATCAGAAGTTTTTCAAGCCCATATGAGAAGGAATTTGGCCATGGCTTTCTTATTACTGCTCCAAAAGATGTCACGATCTTTAGTTATGACAGACTCTATGTAGCTGACTGTGCCGGTTGTGCTTTGATTTAAAATTGACCTGGTCAAAGCAGGCCTGCGCCAATTCATCAGTCAATTAGATATTTGGAAGTGTCTACCAGGCGGAAGTCTCAATGGTCTACCGGGCTATCAAGTCAATGGAGGCAGCTATACTAAGATCAAATGATACTCAGGAATGCCTCACAGTTCTAAATAATATTAGCCATGTATTCAAGGTCGGCCTTATCTGGGTTCCGCGACATAGAGATATTGAAGGAAATTGAGCTAGCCAGAAAGGGTACTAAACTTTCACTGCTCGAAAACAGAGGCAATATTGGAATTCCTATGGCAACTTGCAAATTGATGGTAAAAAGTAATATTCAGAGGAGTAGGCATTCTTCTCAGATAAGACTATTGTCTCATGAATACTGTAGATACGAGGAAGGGGATGAAACAGTAGAACACTTCCTCTCTAATTATCTAGCCTTAGCTAGGAGTAAAGTAAGGTTGTTAGGAAAATACTCTTTTGGCTTCCTAACGGAACTACCTGGTGTTGGGATTAAACCTATCCTATGCTTCATAAGAACATCTAAATGGTTCCATGATGAATAAGAACTGAGGTTCTCATATTACGCAGTGGTACCACAATGAACCTACATGGTCTAAGTTGGCTCTTGGTACTCTAAGCTTAAGTTCATTTCGCCTCGGAACAAAACTTAGCTTCAACATATATGTTTAGACTAGTTTTGAAGAGATGCAAGTGGTTTCAAAGATCTTTAGACCAGCTTAGCCGTCACCACAGACTGATTTTATGTCTGCAAAGTCCCAGTAGCTATAAGCTACAAGTGTGAGAGCGTCTCTAGCCTCAAGCTTATAGGATGACTCTCTGAGCAGAACTTCATTAGATGGAACTTCATGATGTGGTCTCATTTTCACAAATTGTCTACAATACACTTATAAGTATGAGATCCCTTGAATCCTAGATCAAGCATAGGACGTGAGAAACTCCTCATTCCCATCAAACACAAGGGCTCTAAGCCCATTCCGAGTCTTATTCAAATTCCTCATTGCCGCCTCCGTTGAACGATGCCGGGTGGTTTGTGAAGATTTCAAGGCCGGGGCCAGTTCTTGTAAAACGTAAACTGCAATGTGATGACAGATGTACAGGAATGGAGGAAGCACTTCACACAACTGCTAAACGGTGGCCGTAGCAGTTTGGACAACGAAGTTGAGACCGATACCTTAGTCGTGAACGATGCAATAGTCGTAACCCCACCCAGGACAGGAGAGGATCAAATAGCTATATCGCGTCTAAAGAACAATAAATCCGCAAGAGCCGAAATTCTACTGGCAGAGCTAAACAAAGCTGGAGACGAAGAGCTCCCACAACGCATGCACCAGCTGTTCTGCAAAATATGGTCGGATGAATACATGCCGAACGACTGGGACCTAAGCGTTCTCTCCTTAATCCTCACAAAGGGTGATCCTAGAAACTGCGTAAATTACCATGCGATTAGTCTTATTAACATCGCGTATATGGTCTTATGGAGCCTATTATGTGAGAGACTGAAGCCCATCGGTAAAGAACTGATTGGACCTTATCAGTGCGGCTTCTGGCCTGGTAAGTCTACTATTGACCAGACCTTCAATAGCAATGATGAGAGAGCACTGGGAGTGTTTGAGAGATAAATTCTACGAAAAACCTATGGTCCTGAGTTACATATCCGACGGAACAGCGAGCTGTATGGCTCTACCGAGAAGTGGACAGAGCAAATCGTATTAAAATACAGCGGCTGCGCTGGTTTGGTCATGTCTCGAAGACGAAGGAAGTGTTCCCGCTGGTGGATAACGAAGAAGAGGAAGACCTAATCAAGTGGCGCCCAGCAAGCAGCGAACACAGCTAGATGGCGCAATGTTTTAGATTCGGCCGAAAGCGACATACGATTGTAGTCCATCTAAGATAGTGTACCGTAAGAAATACTCAGTGATTCTACTTTAAGTGGATCGCACTCACGATAAATTTTCTTTTCCAGTTTCATTCGCAATCGCTACAAAAACAAACTCTTTAATGGCCAAGTGATATTTTTCTTCTCAAATGTTCAAACTATAGAGTCTGATGAGTGTCGTACAAAATATTCAGCGCTTCGACTTATAACGAACTACCCTAGTTTTAAATTTTCTTTCTCAACAATTCGATACAACCGCAACCAATTGAGCTTAACACACTTTAGCTCCAGCCACATTTGTAGGAATATCAAATATGCAGCCTCATCTAATATTTTTCCAGCCTCACTTCCCTTCATGGATAATTGTAGCAGAATCATAATCATAATAGTCGCGTAAGTCATACACTGACAACAGCATTTTCATAATAACGATAAACATATTTTGCTTAAGTAAACGTTTAATCCAGCAACTTGTTCTGTGCCCCATATAAAGTGGCAGGTAGCTGAAAGAGTGGGCGCGGACGGAATGCGGGCGACGGAGAGACTTAGCGTTGCACAAAGCCAATGCTTCACACGCATTTAAGTGTGTCTGCTGTGGTGCCCCCGGGGAGAAGCAATACATACCCACGTTTATCTCATGTAAGGTGAGCGTTAGCCAACATTCGCAACATTTTCATTTCCGTTTCCGTTTTATTTTTATTTCTTATTACGTTATCAAATAATGAATATCAAATGTAATGCTTATCATTTATTTGCAAAGCAAACCCAACTTGTGGCATCGAAGAGAAGCGGGGAGAAGTAGTAGCAGTGAAAAAATGGAAAACAGGCAGATTCCTACAGGAGGGAGGCTAAGCTCGGTATGAGTGCGAAGTGAATTAAGGTAAGTACATATTTGCCGGCAGTTGGTGATGGTAGCTGGCGGTGGTGGTGATGACGGTGAAGAAGGCACTTCAGATTATAATTTTTACTTAATTTTCATTTGCTTTCAGAGCATTTGCTTTTTTTTCGTTCGTCCGGAATTCTTTTTTCTCCTCGCACGCTTGGTTGGCCTACGCAGATGAATTACTGAATTGCAAAGCAGCAAATTATTGGAATGAAGACGACGGAAGCTGGCAGCATAATTTTTCCCTTCAAAGCACTAAGGTACGGGTATTTGCTTTGCACTGTGAACACAAAACCTTGGCAATGGAGAGGAGCAAACTACATTTATATGTAGGTACGTATTTTTGTTGCTTTTTTTTTAAACGCACCAAAATCGCATAATAAATGCAGTAAGAGACAGCAATCGGGGCTGAGGGCGCAGCAAGGGAAAAATAAAAGAAATAAATGGAGAAATGGAAAAAAATCAAGCGGAATATTTAAGCAGGTTTCAGCGTCGAAAAGGTGGTTACACCGCGTAAGCGAAACTGATGAGCTA
Organism: Anastrepha ludens; assembly: GCF_028408465.1. Lineage (NCBI taxonomy): Eukaryota > Metazoa > Arthropoda > Insecta > Diptera > Tephritidae > Anastrepha > Anastrepha ludens. Next base: position 110,110,766 of record NC_071500.1, on the reverse strand, counting down.
GCAAGCGACGGGCGAGAAAAACCTTAAGCTGTGGCTAAAACGATAAGCGAAGTATTTGAATTTTTAATAAAACTTTACGCGCCAAGTGGCGAATGAATTGGCTGAGTGTTGGCTCAACAGCAGCGAGCGGTGGTAAGCAAACAGTGGCTGCTGGTGTGCGGCAAATGGAAGGAGTGGTGGAAATGGCTGCCACCTAAAACTTAGCCACACTTTCCCGCCGCCACTCGCATGCACAGCTGTTGCGACATTCTACAACAACAACACGGTGCGGTGACAAACATCAGCAAAAGCGCCAACTTTGCCCCATTCAACGTTGATGACTATTCAGTAGCTGGCGTCCCATGCCCACGCCTCGCCATAAAATCGCTCCAAAACCACACGCTTTGATTCATTTTGCATTAAGAAACAGCAGCCAATGCAAATTATTCAAATTCATTTTATTTTCGTCTGACCGAAAGTGTGTTGGAAGCGAAAATCGCTTGCTCTACCAAAAAGCAGCGACAACCAAGCCATATCAAATGTGTCCGTCAAAAGAGCCCTGCTTTACCAACAGTTGGCCTGTCGGTCGGTTGGTTGTTCGGTCGAGAGCAGCGACTCTACAGCCAGCAACTGTCAAGCGGCGCAGTCCAATCGAGTCAGCCACCCGTCTAATCTTGCCCGCGTCTGTGTGCTTCCGCCTAACCGACAACACGTCATTCACAATGCGCACCAGCGCATCCCTCGCATTGTAGACGCTTGCGGTTTAATTTGCGCTTTAATAAAAATATACAGAGCATCCGTCCATTCCTGGGTAGCGAAAGTTTTCTCTGCTCTGCGTTTCGTTGTTCTAAGGCTTGCCTAGTTTTTCACGAGTTTCTTCTTCCCTGCCTGTCTAATCTCTCCTATATCCATTTGATTTGTCAGAATCTCATAATATTAGCAAACACAATTAGAATTGGAAAAATATTCAAATTAAGTTTTATTTCTTTCATTACTTTTCTTTGCTTCTTTTCTGCTCTTTCGCGTTTTTCGCTTGAGGGTTTTTGAGTTTTTTGTTTCGCTTGGCTTGGATCGAACCTGAATCCTGCCGCAGAAACCTCAATGTAGACACGCTGTTAGTGGTAGTTTGAACATTTCTGGCTTATTTGAGTAAAAGTTGCAAATGCCACATACATTGCATGTGTAATAAATGTACGTATGCATGTGAAAGTGTTTACCGAATTTGCACTTAATTGGCGGTTTTTGGGATTGGTATCATAGATTTTTTATTTGCTTTTTAGAAAGCTTTCCACTCGAATTTGAATATTTTTCATATATTTTGAATGTCAAAGAACTTATCGACGATGAACCTATCGCCCAAGTGGCACCTGCATAAAGAACGTTTTGATCCTATAATTCTCTGACCACTGTGCTCAAACCAACCAATCGAATCAATTGGCAAGCGTAAGTTTATTATGGTAGACCATATACGGCTGAAAACTTTGCAAGAGCTACAGCGCTGAAAAAGACATCAGGCGAAATTCCATTTTAAGTGTATCGCATTTCGTGGAATGAGTTTGAGAATTCGGGGAGACCACCTATTCGAAGGTCTGCAAGAGCTGATGGAATGCGCGAAAAGGCCGAAATGGTTTAAGAAAATTTAAAGATAATTCTGAGAAAATTTTTTCAGGGCATTACAATGGGTATCCGTAACTACTGGTTGAACTCTTTCACAGAGCGGTTCACCTAACTTAGGTTAGCTTTACTTAAGACCAAGGTTGCGCATAGTACACTAAATAATATTGCACTAAGCGGATAAATAAAACACCAAGAAACTGAAGATTTAGTGATAATGTCAAATACCTAATCGTGTGGTAAGAAATAAGCCTTTAAGGAGACTCCTTGAGTTTTAATAACGCATATTTTTTACACTTATTTTCTAGGAATATTTCGAATTATTTTACAATTATTATTAAATTATTTTAAAATTTGTATTATTTTGTATGTATAACAAATATTTATCAGCTTCCAGCAATTCTTTAGCTGTACTGAACTATAATTCAACATAACCTCAAAATGTACAAATATTTTCAAAATTGTTTTTTATCAATGCAGTTTACATTACAGCGCATTCTTCGCCAGCTTAACAGAAAATGTTATGTTTATGTAAAAGAGAGGAATAAGTTACTAACTTAACACGAAATGTTATCTGTTAACATTGTCTGCTGTTTAACGAATGTAACCTTTTTTGGGAGACGCCTACAGGCAAAATCTATCCCCTAACTACACGAACAAGATTGGCATCACTGATAGAGTTGGCTGTGCTAGAATTTTGGTGCAGAAAAACCAGTTTTCTTTTATTTTTCGCATAATTATATATATTTTTTCTAATAAGTTGAGTAAATACTCTAATTGTTTGGAAGTTAAAAATACCCGAAAAGCAAACTAAAGATATGAGATTGGAAACGACTGCCTTACGTATATATTCGGACAGCTCTGTTGCCAAGACAAGAAGATGAGTAAAAATACCGACTACCAGCAGACGCATCTTTTATTACAGATATACCTACTGTCACGGAAACAGAGGTAAATACAGCCTTGGGTCGTTTTGGAAACACTAAAGCTCCAGGATTAGATGGAATACCTAACGGAGCTCTTAAACTCGCACTGAAAGAAGATGAAAAACCCTTCACGGAGACATATCAAAAGCCTTTTCGAGATGGTGTCTTCCCAAAAATTTGGAAACAGCAACGACTTGTCCTTTTGCCGAAACCTAATAAGGCGCCGGGTCAACCAAGCTCGCATCGACCCCTCTGTATGATTGATACGATGCGCAAAATTTTAGAACGGCTTATTGCTGATCGTTTGGAGCAGCACCTTATTGAAAAAGAAGGTTTGTCCGACAACCAATATGGTTTTCGCAGGGGGCGCTCGAGAATTGATGCAATAAAAAAGCTTACATCAATAGCGGAAAATGCCATTGAAGGAACAAGATGGATGCATGGTACCAAGGAGTATTGCGCCGTCATAACATTGGACGTAAAAAATTCTTTTAACTCTGCATGCTGGTCCCACATTATGCAAGCTTTAGGGAACCTGGACACGCCACCATATCTATTGCGTTGGGTAAAAAGCTACCTGTCAGATAGAATACTACTCTATGACACAGACGAAAGAGTTAAGCAATATAGAGTAGCTGGGGGAGTACCGCAAGGCTCTGTGCTGGGCCCTCTGTTGTGGAATGTGCTCTACGATGGAATCCTCCGCATCCCCATACCAAAAGCAGCCCAATTAATCGGATACGCGGATGATATTGCGTTGGCAATAGTGGCAAAAGAGCTTCATCAAATCAAGACTTTATGTAGTGCGACAGTTCACAAACTAAAAAACTGGCTAACATCGTCAAACCTACAGCTTGCGAGCCAAAAAACTGAAGCAGTTTTGATCACAAGTAGGCAAAAATTGAGAACATCACACTAAGCATAGACGGACATAACATCAACACCCAACCGTACCTGAAATACTTGGGAGTCATGATTGATGCACGCTTAAACTTCAAAGTGCACATTGAAAAAGCTTGTGAGAAAGCAGCACGGGTAAACACGACGCTATCTCGGGCCAAGCCAGAACAGAAGGCTACTACTGGCAAAAGTTACCCAATCCATTGTAATGTATGCTGCACCGGTATGGGGACAAGCGCTAAAATACGAAACATACGGCAAGAGTACAAAATCTCTATTTCGACTGAGCGCTATTAGAGTCGCACGCGCTTTTCGCACTGTATCCCATGAAGCTATTGGGGTCATCTCTGGCATAATGTCCCCAGATATGATGGCTCTGGAAAGTAAGAGAATATATCGCACCCTAAATACAAAAGGGTCACAACTCAAAATGAGCAGAAGCTCAAATATGAACGAGACGTTATCAATAAAACGGTCCGCGGATGACATATGGCAAAAATAAATTTTTTGTTTTTTGGTAGGACTGTTATAAGCTTACATGGCAAATTTCAGCGTGATATGTCACATAGTTTGTTTTCTGTGCTACTGTAAACAAGTCAAGCTCGAGTGTGGAAAATTTTGAGTTGTGCCTCTTTTGTATTTAGGGTGCGATATGACAAAAGCCGAAGCCTTGGCAGGTCGTTAATAGCTGAGGAGCGCAAAGACACACCGACTCAATAGTGATGTGCAGGCATGGGTTGATAGAAAACACGGTAATGTCGACTTTTATATGACGCAATTCCTGACAGGACATGGTTGCTTTAGAGAGTACCTCCATAAATATGGCCATGATGATGGAGTTATATGCTCATTTTGTGCCAAGGCTAATGAAAATGCGGAGCATATTTTCTTTCACTGCCAAAGATATAGTAAAGAACGAGAGTTTTTGGAGAACCAAGTAGCAGAAAGAATAACACCGGACAATGTTGTTCCACATATGCTACAATCTAAAGAAGTATGAGATGGTATCAAAAATTTGTCAGCGTTCGTACTCAATGATTTGAGACAAATGGAGAGAAGGCGAAAAAGCGAAAGCATAGCAATAGCTGAAATTCCATAGTAGTAGATGTAATAACTTTTCCTGTAGTAGTAGATTTAGTAACTTATGGTTGTGCTGTAGGACCACTTGCTAGATAAATTTATTTGGATGCAGGTAAACTGACGATACCAGACATGGAAACTTACGTTTCTGTCGTATGGACAGAGACATGGTGGGTGGGGGAGTACTGTTATGACAGGGGTGGCTCTCTCATCAGATGACCTAAACAGTGGGTGGTAACAAGCAGATGCTACTTTCGACGTATTGCATCAGGACAATAACGGACATTGAGCTTAGTGCTTAAACCGCCTCCCGTCGAATACTTAACGGTTGTACCGGGGGGATCGGTACTTTGACGGTAGGAGGATTAGTTCGGGTTAAAGTCCCACACTGACGGGGTTAGGATTTCGATGCTTCCTCCTCATAAAAAAAAAAATGAAAAAAAATTCTGTTGCCATCTCTAGGCAACAAGCATTAAATTTATACTTATACTGCTGTTTGAGTGGACTCCCTGAAAGTGGAAGTGCTTGATACATCCGAAACTTAACAGAGCTATAAATAGCAGTTAAGTTCTTACTGGAAATGGACTATAAGCTACTAAATTCAAATAAATCTAATGTATATTTGCCAACGAATTTTCTAACAATATTTATAAATTTTTCAAATTCGAAGTTTTTCGTTTTTGCGACTTTTATTAATCTGCTGAAATAAGCTCAAAAATAGAATAGTTGTTTCGCTTCTTCGCTTCATCATCCACCGATCACCATTAATTTCCTTATTTACTCATCAAATTCCAAAATTATATATTAATATATCTCTACTGTGTTGATACTCAAATCGCACAAAATATCGACCGAAATCTCACCTTGTCATACTCATATGCATGTAAGTAAGGTATGCTTATAAGCAAGTATGTATAATATATGTACCATCCATGTAAAAGCCAAGCAAGTACGATAAGCTCGGAGTAAAAGCGAAAGGCAAAAAAGCAATCAAATTAGGCTAGAAGTGAAATTGATTTTTTATTCAATTTTAATGTATGACACATAAAATGCTATGCAATCAACACTGGCACAGACGTAGCCACTGAAGTAGACTAATATACATAAATAACAAGGATATTGATGAGAATTGCTATGTACAGTGCACATACAGACATACGTGCATGTATGCGGATAAATTAACAGATACTTGAAAACGAACGATTTGTATGGATTCGTGTGAACGCAGCATCCCTGCAGGGAAAATCAAATGTAATGGAGATCTCGTGTTCTCATGAAGATATCCATTTGATTGCTAGTTCCACAGCTACTTAAAAGAAATTGATATTTTTTTTAAATGCTATAATCGGCTACGTATGGATTTATAGTATTTAGTTTGCCGCCAATATTATCAGGTTAAAAAAAGTACAGCTCCCTAAAATATTCTAATATTCTAATATTTACATACGCACAATTGCTTTCTATAAACAGATATCTTTTTTAATCGTATACTTTCTTAGCATAACCAGGTAGCTGAAAATCTTGACTGCCACTTAATTTTATATCGGCGTGAAACGAAATCAATCCTTCCTTAAATCAATCGTGAACTCATTACTAAATACTGCGAAGTGCTTTCCAAAGTCAGTGCTGTGTGGACCAAAATATTCGCTTAATGTAATATAATACGATACCAAATCGATAAGCCCGCGCTAGGCTGTGAAGAGGCCAACGCACATTTGGAGTTTTGGTTTATATTGGCCCATTTTTGGTAAAGGCTGTTCTTTAAAGACAAAAAGTGGTCACTACAGTTCCATGAGTAGCTACCACTCGTTAGCAAAAATTGAAGATATAAGCCCTAGAAATCTTTGGTTTCAGCAGGGTGGCATTTCATCCAGAAATCGATTGTTTGCGCACTGTTATCAGTACTGTTGGAGGTGCCAATGGACTGCAAAAAAGCTTAGATTTTACACCTTTCAACTTCTTCTTAAATATCAGTTTAATATCATCTTATGGAAGCAATCAGAAAAATATCTAGACTCATAACGTGAATACAACTCGAGTTATTCGTGAGATAAACCAACAAATCCTGAACAGCGTCTTTGGAAATGGGATTTGAGAAGAGGCGCCGCTGTGGGCACAGACGAGGCAACCATTTGAATGAAATTGTGTTCCATAAATAAAGCAAATAAATAGTATACGCTTTCTTTCAAGCCTGTATTTTTTATTTTTTTATTTCATTTCCAAAAATATACTTCCATTTCGACCAACCAGCCAATGGTCAACTCTAGCTGCAGGGCTGCTTACTAGGATGCGCAAGTTCATTATCTGCAGTCATTGTAACATTTTGCTTATCACCTTTTTTAAGCAGACATATTTATGTATGTATGCATGCATTTTAATACAATCCTAATCTGTGTGTGAGGACATTGCGGCAATTTTACCTTGAGGCCAATCAACACATCAACACACATTTCACCCCGAAACAACTAATCGAAACCGAGTGCTTATGAGATTATCTATGATTGCTTTTGTACATATGTACATATATGCATGCTTATATGTGTGTGTGTATATATAAATATGTTATCCATATGTAGTTATAGAAAATTCAAATATGACTTACAGCTCCACACAGCTGAACTGATTGATAGGACCATAGAAATGCACACTGCAAGACTTACTTAAGAATATTCACACGAGTATACTCGCATAAGATATGTGCCTGGCATGTTTAGATTTAAAGATATATACGTAGCAATACGTGGTCGACAGTTGCAGATCATAAATCATTTAGAATTATTTTGATATTCTTTAATTACACAGGCAAACAAAATTTGATTGAACTTCTGGACTCAATCAAATTACAAGTGAAGGCTTTTGACGTGCTGAGCACGAATCTGACCTCAGAATAGTAGATGTATGGCAAAAATCAAGATTTTTGGATATATTAGGAGTTTTACTTAAGGATTCGTTCGCTGTAGCCGAATGGACTTGTGTGTGACTACCATTCTTTAGGGCCCGGGCTCGAAACCCACTGTGTGCATGAAAGCCGAATGGTAGAACAGGTTTTCCCACACAGTGGTTGTCTCTAAACAGACAACGGCAAACCTCCGATTGCATTGCTGCCATGGGAAATCTTCTCATAATAAAAGCATCTGTCTTCCGAGGTCGGCATGAAACTGTAGGTCACTCCATTTGTGGAAAACATCAAGGCGCACGATCAAACACCTAGCACCACTTATTGTGCAACTTTTCTCCCTTTTACCTTATTTTTATACGTAGAAATATTTTTATATGTCCCTTAGACTTTGTCTGGATGCGACAGATCAAAAATTTTTAGCAAATGTAGGCTGCTACTTGGCTCGAAATATATATCAGTCTTCTATATTCAGTGAGTCCTTTTATGCTTTGGACTAAAATAAAAAACAAGATAATAAAAAAAGTCTAGCGTCACAAGTTCTCTCTTTTAAATGGTGAAATTTCTCCTTTTGCATTCAACTGTAATAAAAATAGTAGTCATCTCGGATGCAAATGGAAGTCCTTTCGAACCTTTGAAAAGAGAATACTCGTGGTAAGTTCTGGGAGCAGTTGGATACCATTGTAGAATTTTTAATCAGTTGAGGGGGTTTTGGCTTTCAAAATCCATTCGCGATGTCTTACAGACGCGATGTCAAGCCGCATCGAGGTTTTTGTTTTTTGTTCTTAAGAGAAGAAATGGAGGCATTTCCTAAAGAGAACTCTGCGATAGACGTACTAATCAATGCATCTGTTTAAACAATTGACATAATTTCTGCATGCATCCACGGAAGATGGCGAAATGAAGCAACCTGCAAAATCGCCCGTCAACTATGCCCGATTCTAAATCCTAAACGCACAGAATTCCTGCTAAGCCAATATAAACACAGTCTTAGCACATTGATCTCAGTCATAACGGGGCACTGCCTAATAGGTAGACACGCCCAAAGGATCGGTGTGCAAACACATGACTTCTGTAGAAGTTGTCTAGATGAGAACGAGGAAGAGACAATCTCGCACCTACTGTGCCACTGCCCTGCTCTATCCAGAAGCAGGTTTACTATTCTGGGTAGACAATTTTTTAATGAGTTAGGAAACCTCAGTTCTATAGAAATCAGAGATATTTAAAAATTTTTGACACACACACTGGTTTTAGGAGAGATAGGGACAAGCTCCCCACGCGGCATCACAATGGGATATGAGCCTGAGTGTGTCCCACAGGACAACCGTTTCAACCTAACCTAACCTAATCCACTATTAAAAAAAAAAATTAAATAATAAACATTAATAATCAATTACTTTGTGAAAATAATCACCTCACCACTAACCTTTTGCTGCCCACCTGAGCACTGCTATTGAAAGCTGCAGGAAATTAGATTTTTCTTGCATTTTATTGTTGAATTGTTTTTGCTATTGACACTACTCCACAAATTACCTTAAAGTAGCTACGTCTCAACTACTACTTACTCCCCTCGTTTGTGTGTGTATATGCGTGTGTATAGGTAGGTTTACAGCAATATGTGTCAGCAACACTCGCTGCTTGCCGGTCCTTATCAGTGCATTGCCACGCCGCAACATTTACATGCAACTCTCTGAAGTTTGTTGTTGTAAAACCCTGTAGTACCTTACTCGCAGCTTCTTTCCCTTCCTCCACATTTTTTGTCCTCCTTATCCTGCGCTACCTTCCATTCTCCAGCATAAATTGAAAGGAAATTAAACATCGAGTGTCGCTATTATCGACTATTATTGAAGTTTGCCAGCAAATTCTATGTTGTTGTTATTGTTGCGCTTGCTACCAGCAGCGCTTTGGGCCCTACAATGACTGCTGCTTCTGCTGCTGCTGCTGCGCCGCTACCGTTGGTACAGTTACCGTCAACGTCATTCAGGCAAAAACCGCTCTCGATTGGCTGCAGGCAAATTATTATGGGATAATTAGATTATTTTATTGGACTGCAACGCCACAAGGTGACAACAACAACAGCAATATATGTATGTACGTCCAAGCAATCAAGCAACAAGGACAACAGCGCAACCAATAGTGGCTTGAATGCTTTGACATTATGTGGGGTACCCCAGCTTGGGCTTCCTTTCCTAGTACCCGCCGTGCTAACTGGATTTTGCTTTATCCCATTTGCAGCACTTAATCATCAATATATGAAGCGCCGGGATAATGCGAAATTGAAGTATTGATTGAAAAATTTATTGGTGTTTCTTCGGGCTCTCGGTTGCTACCACAAAGTGGGTCACTTTTTGTAATTTTATGTTTTTGCTTACATTCGCATTCAAAGGAATATTGGGCATAAAACGCAAAATGGTTACTATTGCAATTCCAGCCAGAGCTGCAATTGAACTATGAAGCATTCTTCAAATACGACTATTAGCAGTTGGTGTTGTTGTAATTGTAATTGATTGCGTCCGGCCACCAAAACTCCTGTGAAAGAGAATAATTTTTTCTGCAATTCGGGCTTATTGCCAAGTGGCACAGCAATAATTTTGCAACAGAAATGTATGTTGTTTTTTGTACGTGTGGAGTTTTATTTGATTTTTCAGCTCAACAATCTATGCCGAATGCATTGAACTTTTGACGGGTCGCAAGGTTGTTGCGCTACCTCAAATAATTGCGGCTGGTCGTCGGGCTTCTACAATACATAAATCAAACAGTTCACGTAATATTATTTTGAGGCTATTGACTGTGCGAAAATGTGAAGAGTTGAATTAGTAGGCTTTGTATTATCAAAAGCTTTAAGCAGCGAATGGAGGCCAATTATTAGGATTTTGCATTGCCATTGAACTCTGAGTCTAAAATGATTATGCAGGTGGACTCTATGGTTTCATAATTAAATAAATTGCATGGACTGGTGTGGGTGAATATAAAGCCTGCGATAAGAGAAAACATGTTCTGGGGATGCCCTTATGATAAGTCGGAGCTCGAAGAACTTATTGAAGTATTTAGGTAACACAAAATTACAAATGTTTGCTATAAAAGTAACAGATTCAAGACCTCAAAAAGCTTTGAGGCATCTATTGTGGATTGAGTGCTTTAAAAGCCCGTAAGTCCAATTACAAAACACAATTCAAAGATCTGGCATAATCTAAGATGCAGCTAAAGGTGGGAAAAAAATGGGTCTGGTGTTAGTTTGGAGTAGAAGGCTTGTCGTAAGGGGCTGACTTAAATAATTAGGTAACCACTTTCTAGAGTGATATTAAAATTTAAACAGCAGTTAGAATCAGACAAGCAAATAGGAATGAGAAATATCCTCAAATGATGAACGATTGGAGATAGTTAGCTGATGAGTACTGTAATAAATATTTCGAAAGGATAAATATAAATTTTATAACTATAAAGGTTTTCAGACATGAATAGAAACCGGAAAAAATAGAGTGGGGGTGGAACACATCTGCTATTTAGCCTCTTCAAACTAAGTCAGCAGAAAAGTAGATGCTGAATTTTTTACATCTCATCATCAACCAAATAGCCTAAGAAACAACCGATGGAAAAACTGAAGAAGTCACTCATGGGATCCTGTCACATGGCTTCTCAACTGGTTGTGTGTGATTAAGACACCTACCACTAATGAATGGTGCAGCGGTGGGCTCCGGAGAATGCAGCTTCACAAGCTTGTCCCCTTCCCTCCATCCCGCACCTAAACACAAAATAAATTTACAACTCTGCAAGTGTATTTTCTTGCCCAGCGCTCGAGGCGCACTTCTCAAAGAGAAGACTACAGGCATTCAAGGGCAAACTCGCTCTCTCTTTGCGGCGAAATACTACCTCAAAGCTTTCCTAACTAGACTGCTGCAGATTGTCGCGAAGTCTCTGTGGACCTAATTAAAGGAAAGCCGAATATTTTTGACCTCATTATTGCAGCGCCTATAACTGTTTTTACCACATGGTTACTGGAATGAATATTTGTCTTCTTAAAGGTCTTCCGCTAATGAAATACCACTTTGATAACGATTACTTTTCTCTAAGAAATACTACGATAATCTGAAATCGAAGAATAATTATAATTGAAGATCTTTACAGAAGCCGCATTCACAATGATTTCCGTCCAACTTTGAACACTCTGTAATCCGGCTCACAGGGTTTTGTTTTCAAATGCTCTACTAGCCAAATTAATGCCCTATGCCAAAATACCGTACTCAGTTCCTCATTAAGTGGGTGCCGCTGCAGAAGGGCCCACTTGAATCAACGTAGCGGCAGGAACTCGAAGACTCTTAATGTAATGGATTGTCCACAGTTTGAACTACACTTGTAGCTCTATAGGTACAATATTTGTTCTAGAAGTGGCCTATAGCGTCGATATTTTCCATATTAATCCCTCCAACATATTGGTATTTAGATAAAGTCAATATTAGCGGTAGATGCGATGGTTACCTATGGCCTTCTACGGCTATAAAATATATCTAATGGTCTTAAGTCTTCTATCTAGTCTTCACGACAGCTTTATATCTCGGATAAGATTCAGCTTCCCAAAAAGCGCTAGTAATGCACTTTGGGTTGAATAGTTAGAGAACTGATTGACTTACGTTAACTCGTACAGAGTACACAAACACTTTTCTTTAACAATAAGTGGAAAGTCATCTGAAAAGTAAATGACTTGACACCTGGAGTGCAGCTCCTCAAGCAATTTAGTCTCAGTCTCGTGTATGTTAGTAAAATTTCAAAAAATATGCGCCAAAAAATGTATTCCATCATATTTCACACAGGTATCCACCCTTTTCGGGTTTTTAGACGAGCTTCTCCTCCTACTTGTGATGTGCGTCTTGATGTTGTTCCACAATTCGAGGCGCCTACAATTCTACACTGACTCCAAACAACAAATGATTTTTATGAGAAGCTTTTTGATGGCAGAAATACACTCATAGGTTTGCCACTGCCTGCCGAGGGGCAACCGCTATTAGAAAAAACGTTTTCTACCATTTGGTGTTTTATGCACGGAGATTCGTGCCCGGACAGTTCCGAATAATAGTCGCGTACTAAACCATTCGGCTACGGTGGCCCGGCATTTTTTTGTTTTTCATTTCAAAAAGTACTGCAGTATGCGAGGTACAGGCCTTGCTTTGTTAGAAGTACAAAAATTTTAGTATTGAGTGAAAAAGGATGGGCTCTAAGGCCAACTTCTTTGGCCTGGAACCCGTTCTGCCACTCCCTTCTGCAGCCATGGTTAGGAAAGGTGCTACTTCAACCCACAAGCGAGCTTGTGCGAGCTTGTGCGAGCTGACAGAGGCGGCAGATGGAATGTTGCCTGTCATGTCCGACTGACTATCGCAGCTACTCCTGTCATTAAACAGAAGGGACTGTAGGCAACTGGTTGGACTGGTGACGGGCCACTTTCTATAAGTTAAGCATAGGGAAAAGGTAGGCAGCTAACAGTGCACTCTGCTCAGCATATGGAGAGGAGCATGAGACGGCGGGCCACTTTCTGTGCATCTACCTGGCCTTCGCTCGAACCCGGCTTCAGGTCTTTGGCACCGATGTGTTAAGAAGCAATCACCTTGGTTCCTTGGCACAACAAGCTCTACACAGATTTCTTTGAAAGTAGGATAGATTTAAAGAAAATTGAAAAGGGAACCCGAGTGCAGTACAATATACTTAATGTTGTCTGAGTACTGCTAGTTGTCTAGAACAAAAAAAAAAACCAAAATTGAAAATTTTAAAATTTGAATTTTAAGTCTGCACTCATTATATCAATGGCCTCACATTAGTGTGGCTTAAACCTCGGGAACTTAGCTGTTGATAAGCAGATATTTACTAATATTCCAAAACTCTGAATTTAGCTATTTTAAGGTTCGTTCCGTTCTGTTTTACTTTAACTCATAAAAATGCATAGCCTGTGTCCACTTACCCAAATATTTTGCCAGCGTACTCACTATTGAAAATTATTCTAACATCTTAATAAAACTCGTTAGATGCTCTGAAGCAATCACTTCGCTCAACGATGCGTAAGATCTCGCACAGACATCTCGCATAACCCGCTAAATAAGTGAGTTCAAGTAAGTGCTTGTCTGACCAATCGATTCCAAAGTGCGACTACTCACCGCGCCTTAATCAAATCATTCCTTTTGTTGTACAACAAATAAAGTACGAGTATTACAATATTATTCCAGTGCATTTAATAAAGTGTTTACGAGAGTTCATCAGTAGATATGCAACCACACGCATACACACATACACACGCACATCACATTGTGCCAAATTTCCAGACTACCGAAAAAATGAATAAAATAAAAAGAAGTAAATGCAAAAAAAGAAGCAGAGGAGTGCTGCAAACGGCAGACGACGCAAAGCAAACGACAATGGGAGAAAATTGCTTTCTTCCAACGCAACGCGTACATGTGATGCAAGCACGAGTGCCTTGCACCCGCTCCAACGACCAGCGCAGAGAGAGGTTGCACGGCCATGTGTGTGGTCGAATAAGGCGCGTGCGGCGAGGACAAGTAAGCACAGCGAAGATTCAGTCGAATATGGCATATCAAGTAAATCGAGAAGATATTGGTAAGCAGTGGCAGCGCTTCTGCAAGTGCATGTGTGTGCGTGTGTAGATGTGTACTCAGTCTCAATGGCTGCTTCGTTATATTGTCGGTCCCATAATCGAAATGCCACATACTTTTATATGTTTAAATTCCAGCCGCCACTCACACTTTTTCCAGCATCTTCGATCGCTCTATGCTGGCCCTGCTGGTTGACTGCTGTAGTTACCTACCAACTCATTTCATTTTCCATTTTGCCACACCAACATTTTGATTTTCAGCATTACAAAAGTTTTTCGTTTTTCTATTTGTCTTTGTAACTTAAATTCGACTAAAAGGCGCTGGCAGCAACCACAGTAGCCGACGAGCCCGAGCGTGAGCATCAGAGGGGGTGGGGCGTGTGTTGAACGTTAGCATTATTTGATGATGCTTTTCGCGATTTTTTCGCACTTGAGTGGATGATTTTTATTAGTTGAATTCCTTTGGTTTTACTTTAACTTAGCAAACAAAAAGTTGAGAAAAACTGCAGTGAGGGGATGGGAGACGTAGACGAAGAAGACGTATTTTGAAGTTTTCGTGTTTCTTTTGTGTGGAATCTTGTCGGCGCAGGCGGTGCTGTGGATGCATCAAAAATTTCCACCCACACACCCATACACATATGCCTCTATTTACAATAAACTCACATACACATCGAAAGATTGCAGTATTCAAGTTGGCGCCTGCGGTTGCGGCGTCTTTTAGACTTTGCCTGCCAGTTTTGTTATTACACCTGCCCTCCCCCAAGTGCTCTGCGATGCTTCGATAGCTTCTCTTTGTATTTTGTTTGTCGTAACGTTGTTAAACAAACAATGAATTCTCAAGCACTTATTTTGCTTTGGTTTTGGCAACAAAATAGTTTTCTAGCAATTTTGCAATCGTTGCAATTTTGAAGTTTTCTTAAAGTACCAGAAATCCGCAGGAGCCTTAGTGTTGAGTTGATGTAGCAGCTAGTTGGGCTAGATACATTATTTGTGTGCGCTTTGTTTGTCGATATTTGCTTTGCTCTTTTACCGCTAACTATTTATTGCCTAATTTAGTCGATATTTTCTCTTCAGACTGCAATATTCACTTTGATTTATTGGCAATGCATTTAGAGGCAAATGTTTTCAGTTTCAGCGAAAATAGGTATGGACAAACAAATATATCTGCGTGGCATACATACGTAGAACGAAATACGCAGACATGTAATTGAAACCTTAGATTCACTTTATAAGAATTTAAAGTGTGGAGTAGTTAATAAAAACTTTAATATGGTATGCCATTATATTTATGACATATGCCTACTTACGTTATGACATAAATAGGACTTTTACTCTTAAAATTTCTTTTGATAACCGTTTCTCTCGATTGCCGTGGCATTTCCTGCCAATAAAAAGCATCCACCAGCAGGATAAAGAAATATGTTGCCTATGCAAAGGCGTCACACACTGATTAATCGCCGTTTATTTATTTAAAAACAACGTGATAACTTTAAATGAAAATGGAAGAGTTATGGGATGAAAAAACCAAATTAACCAATTTATCATGTTGTCGCATATCTGAAATTTTTTATTTTTTTTTTTTAACTTCTGTTACTCAGTTCCCTTTAAAACCCTGAGTAACATTAAAAGAAAATTCATAAGATTTCACAGTCAAAATAGAACGAACAAATTAGCTTGTCCCTTTCTTTCAGCCACCAAAAATGCTTAAATGTGAATCAAGGCTAACTTTTCTTAAAAAATAATATCTATTCAAGAAAAATTTAGTAACTACAAAGGCGTCTCTTCTCTTCTAGCACGCAGAATACGCGAGCTTCCACAAAATAAATCAAAAACTAACTTTTTCCAGTTCAAAAAATAGTTTCTGTAAAGAAAAATGTAGCCTATCCACAGGTGGATTTTATCTTTTCGAGAGTTCCCATAAAATTAATAAAGCAACTAAGATTTGGCCGCAACGATAAAAAAATTTAGCCATCTGCAGGCGTCTCTTATTGTTCCGTTAGTTTCCAAATATTTATTGAAATAAAGAAAGTTTTCCAGTTAAAAAAAAATGTATTTATCATTTATTTTATATATCATTGAAAAAAAAAATTATATTATAAATTATCTTCCCGAGAGTTTCCAAATAATCATTCAAATAGAGAAGGTTTTCCAGTTCAAAAAAATTGTATCTATCATTTTATTTTATAAATCATGGAAAGGAAAAAAATGTAGCCTATCCCCAGGCGTCTCTTATATTTCCCCCCATCTCTATAGCTTCCCCAAAATGGAAGAAACAGCTAACTTTCTCCCATTAAAAAAAACATATCTGAAAAGATAAAAAATGAAGCCTATCCACTGGCGTCTCTTATCTTTCTGAGAGCTTTCACACTATGAAAGAAACAGCTAAATTTCTCCAATTTAAAAATATATATCTGAAAAGATAAAAAATGTGGCCTGTCAGCAGGTGTCTCTTATCTCTCCGAGAGTTTCCGCAATATAATTCAAACAACTAACTTCCTCCAGTTCAAAATATTATTGTACATCTGCAAGGATAAAAAATGCAGCCTATCCGCAGGCGTCACGCATCCTATATCCGTCATAATTCAAGAAAATAAATTTAAAGTCATGATTTTTACCAAACATATTTGCAGCGCCCCTACGCCCTTTTCAAGTGCTCACAGCTGATCTTCACTGCGCGTTCATTTCGCCCAACCACCAGTCCATAACTTTGCTGGCTTCTATGTAGGTAAATATTTTCATGGTTGCTCAAAAATTAAATCTCACCCCTCACCCAAGTAAGCGCTTGACTGTCTGTCTTCAAGTATCACTTTATCAGGTTATTAAAAGGGCAAGCATACGAGCATACTTGACTTGAGGTGAGATGAGATGAGGTGAAGTGCGGGTGGTGCGAGGTGGCATACCAATAAAATTCGCACAATAATTTCTTTTTCTTCTACCCCCACCGCCACGACAATATGATGCTCCTGTGGCATTAAATGTGTTTTCGTTCGTAAAAGGGTTAAACCTCTACGAGTAAATGTGTGTATGTGTGCGAA
Source organism: Anastrepha ludens (assembly GCF_028408465.1). Lineage (NCBI taxonomy): Eukaryota > Metazoa > Arthropoda > Insecta > Diptera > Tephritidae > Anastrepha > Anastrepha ludens. Next base: position 110,093,744 of record NC_071500.1, on the reverse strand, counting down.
TGTGTAAAAGAATATCCTTCGCAGTAGCAGTTGATGTTGGCAAGGATACGTCGTTTATGTCGTTTATGCACGCATTTTCTTGTTTTAAATGTTTCAATTTAATTTTGCACGTTCGAATTAATTTCATCATACAAGCGTCCGTCGCTACTACAAGATTCACCCCTCTTATTTTGGCTGTTTAGCTTTTTCGAAGGCAAATTTAATTAATTTTTAGCTTGATTGCATTTAAAACGCTACGCAACGTGCACAGACGTACAAATGCACATAAATGCGTACGTATGAGAGGAAGCCCTTTCACTAATTCCCCCGCATGCCTTGCACTGCTGCAGTGGTTATTTGGTATTTAGTGGCCTCTCTGGTAAGTAAGCCACTAACTTGGCGCACTCGGAATTTATAGTTATTGTGGCTTGCTTTGTTGTCTGACAAAAATACAACGAGGCAATGTAGCTGCTGGTTCTGCTCGAATGAACTTAGCCACACATATCTGTTTTGTTGTGCATATAAATATTTCTCGCCCACAATACCCCCTTTTCAATGCCTTGTACCACGCATGCATTATCCTTTTTATTGTATCTTTGTTGTTTTCCTATCTAAATTTGTTGCCTCTTAAATTTTCACCACCTCTTCACATGCACTGCCACTACCACTTCTCGTACACCTATCCCCTACCAATACCCCCACTTTCATTTGATTCTTTTACTTCGTCGCTCTTGAGCTCCACTCGAATGGTTTAAGTGGCTTTTTAATTAATTTTTCAATTTGTAATTTTATTACTTTTAATAAATTTGTAAGAATTTGCTTAAATTAGCAAACCACGAGCTAAACAAAAATTGGACAGGGATTGAACAAAAATATTTGCCTACCTTTAGTATGCCTCTCCAAATTGGGATCCTTAATGCCTGGAAAACAAAGGAAAGTAGTTTTTGATTATTTTTAATGCAGCTTTTGGGAAATGTAAATATGGGAATTTTCGTTTTCGAATTATGTAGTAATAAATTTCGAATAGTTCAAAATAGTTCAACCGAAAGGCTTTTGTGATGTATATTAGAATAAATATAATCAATTTAATATAATTTAATTAAAAATATTAATTGACAGAAATTGTGCCTTTGTCCAATAAACTCGAGACGTTGATGAAATGGAATAAAACAAGCTGTAACAAGGTTTTTAAAAACTGTTTTTTTTTTGTTTTACTTTAAAGGCACATGAAAGGTTTTCTATTACCTGTTCGCCTGGTGAAACGGATCTGAAGCGACAAAATTTCAATGACTTTGCTAAAACTGGTTAAATTTATGCCACGATCTGGTTAAGTTGACTTTTATTAAGAACAAATAGTCAAGCAGAATCAAATCCCGCGAGGTCGGTGCACAATTCTCTATAATATATAGAATGCCCATTAAGGGGTTAAATGGGTTTCGTCGGGTAAAAAAGTGCCTATTTCCAATATTTTTTTTTCTATGTAAAAATTATTTATTTAATTCAAACTTTTTTCTGCCTTATATATACATATTTAAAGAATAATTTCTGAAATTTTCAAAACAAAAAAAAAAATTCAAACTCCTCCATTGTGACGTCATTTCCGGTGACCCCTCGAAAACAAGGTGCATCCGTGTTACTAGCATAACTCCTGATCATCAAAAATGAAAAATCAAAAATAAGTGTTTTAGTTAAGACCATAAACTCGTGCTTGAACGAAGGAAAGAAAAAAAAGTAAAAATTGGAATTTTTCCAAATAAATGAAAATTTCGGTCAAATTTGCTTGACATTTTGTTTTTTTTTTAAGTAGTTGTAATTGAAAAAAAAAACAAAATCCGTCGTTCAAGCCCGAGTAAATTGTATCTCGAACACCTGTGTAATATTTCATGAAGATGTGTTGAGTAGTTTTCGAGAACATTTGACAAACGACTTTGAAAACACGGTTCCGAGAAAAACGCGTTTCAAGTTTTGAGTAACAATAAAAGTGGCTTGTAGTGTCAAAGGCTGTATTTCCGAAACTATCATTCGGATCGACTTGAACATTTAGGATAATGTTCTTGAGATGTTGTAGATTAATTTCTACCAAAAAAAAAACAAAATCGATTTTTTGAGCCCACGAAACCCATGTAACCCCTTAAGACGATTTCGGCCAAGTTCAAACTAAAATATCAATATAGAGAAAAAAAAAGTTTCTCAATAACCGCAAAGAAACCATCAAAGAGTTGACTTGAGCATTGCTTGTGGATCCGTTCATTACAGTGTAGTTAATGATTTGCGTCTGTGCCGGGTTGCTGTAGGTCGTTTGGGAACAAAATTTCATGCAAAAAATTACCGCGTTGATATGGCCAAAGACATGATTTACAACATTCGTCAAACGCATCATTACTGGGGACGATACATAGGCTTATGAGTGTTACACTAAATCCAGACTTCAAGCGAGTGAGTGGAGAGCGTTGCATGAACCCAGATAAAAAAAAACGTCGTTTTCAGTAAAAAAAGATACTGTAGGCTTTTATGAACTATTTATACCACGAATTTTTGCTAGGAGGTCAGCCCAATAATAAGGACTGTTATTTTTGCGTTATGAGACGTTTACGAGAAGCAAGTTGCTTAAAAAGAAATTATTTCTGGGAAATAAACTCGTGGATTTTTCACCACGACAACGCACCGTCGCACAATGCCAGTATTACCAATGAACGAACGAATACCGTTCACCAGCAATCGAATTCCACTGATGTGGCTTCCTGCGATGTATCTCTGTTTGATCGAGTCAAAAAACCACTACGAGGAAGACGGCTCCGATGGCTATACCGAATATATAGTTTCAGAAATGTTTCGAGAGCTGGATCAAATGCTGGCAAAAGTGCGTTGCAGTTGATGGGTGATTTTTTTGACGGCGATAATATCACTTTTGAGGAATAAACTTGTATTTTGAATTTTCTCAATATATTCCAGGAACTGTTTCATCAAGGCGGTATTCCCTATAGGGTTTTACAATACTGGGTAATTACTTTGCAAGTAAAAGAAATCAATTAATACTTCAAAATTATAACCCTCTACAGCGTCGAAGATATTACATATTTCTGATATTCGTTCTCCTCCATACGGATTAGCTTTTCTTCTGAATCTGATATTGATAAATGTATTTAGTTCATCTTAGTCAAAATTCCATCACTTTTCACCATACTAATTTCTTTATTATACGTCCTAATAGTTGAGGTATGCCATGATTATTTCTACATTTTCTTTGATTCGTTAAAGGCTCTTCTAGGATATCTGAAAAGCTGATGTACGAGCGCCTTTTGTTAGCGTAAAGTCACGCATGTGACCTTTGGAATCAAACAGCGCTCGAAAAAGTTATAAAGTAAGTCAGAATCTTTATGGATTTTTCACAGCATGACAGTCACCAAATTCAGTTATTACTTTAAACACACAAAATACAATGTATTAAATATTACTACTTGGCCTACATATTTACAAGTCTATGCTTCCACTCGCACAGAATAACCAACTAAAGTACTTAATTTATACAAAACAACTCATAAAATTTCCCATAAAAGTATGATTAGCACTTCAAGGGAACTTAATCTGCCATCTTGTTTGATCGTTACAGTGAAACATAAAGTGCCTCAGAAACTTCACAGCCACGCAAAAAACGAAAAAGAAATTCATTGAGAGAATTTATGTATTTTTGGCAGTAACTCGGCATTTACCAAACTGAAGCTCCTGCTACTTTTATGTATAATATAAGGCTCCACATACACCCACGCACCTACAGTGTAACAGTATTTGCCCACAGACATCATTTGCATATTATTATCGCTTAAAAAGGCCGGAGAGATGTGTAGGCGGGAGAGTGGGGCTGTTAAAATAGTTAGAAAATGAACCCAGAAAATCTCGAGCTCACTGCTCGGTTAAAGGACATAACCCAATGCACTCATTAAATTTTGCCACATAAACTGAAATGTGAAACTGGCTCTGGCTTTTGCGAAGGTGTTTTGCTGAGGTATTAGTTTTTATATAAGCAAATATTTGAATGAAAAATACGTAAAGGTATATTTTAATGATTTAATGGCAAATGTCATAATTTATTATGTTACTAAAATGTAAAGGAAAGTGTGGCAAAGTAAATAATGTACGTGGAAGTGTAAAGGCAAAGTGTGAGGATGTGAGTCAGTATTTATATATGAAATATTTTTGGTTGCCAAATTGCTGAAGCAGAAAGTTTGGTATTACTTAGGAATATGTGCATGCCTTACATATATTTACATGCACCTACATATACACACATAATGAAAAGAGCGAATATTACGGGCTGTGGCAGAAGATATGTAATTTTGGGGATATCTTTCATGAAATTGCGGTTGGAAAAGGTTTGTGATAAGCCGTTCAAAGGCGATTTGGTATTACTGCATTGCTGGCTTGTTTCTTTTTTTTTTTTAATAAATTACAGCTATAAATACATACATATATGCAAATACATACAAGCCTTGAAGACGATCCACGTCAAAGATGTTCAAAAACAGCAACCAGAAATCGTAGAAAAAATACAGGAAATTTGATGGGAAAATTGTGGAGTGACTAAAAGAGATTTAGTAGAAGTCCTAAGCATCTAACTGGGTAGTGTAAGGAACATTTTTACTCAAGTATTGGATTTTAGAAATCCGTGTACTCAATTGATGCCGCATTCGACAGCAATGGAACAAAAACACATTCGAATGCGACTTTCCCAGTAACATTTAGAGCGTTTTCGGAAGGGTAAAGTGGATTTTGTGCGTCGATTCATGACTATGGATGCGACTTGGGTCTATCACCATGATCCTAAATCAAAATAGGAACCTAAAAAGCGGTGGGAAACCTGACTCTTCGGCTCCGAAACGAGTTCGTGTCCAGAAACCACCCAAGATGATGTTGGCATCAGTTTTTTGTGCATTATTTGCAAACTGGTGAAGCAATACATTCAGATTATTATTGGGACTTTTTAGACCAGCTGAAGGAAAAAATATTACGAAAAAATGACCAATTTGCAACAGAAAAAAACTATTTTTCACCTGGACAATGCACCATCTCACAAAAGCATTTTGACACTGGCTACTATCCACGAATTAAAGTGCGAATTGTGGGAGCAATAAAGCAGAAGCGAAAGCAAGGTAAGCGAACATAAATTATTTTTCAGAAAAAGTCGCCGACATTTTTGAGTTTGCTAGCCGTAGTTATCTGCGGAGCAGGGTTAAATTTAAAAAATACTGTACTAAAAAAGACAACAACAAGAAAGATTCAAGTGGTAAATTGAGAAAAAGAAGAAAGCGATTTTTTAATGATGGTGCCAATATCAGACCGTTAGCCGGCTCTCAGTGAATTTGACAGAATCAGTTGATGGACGGACATAGCAGGGGTAATGAATCGGTTTGTGTACGAAAAAACTAAGAATGTGTTAGTGATATTCGAAAAAATCCGCCGCCTGAACAACGACTCATTGGAAGAGCTGGCTAATCTCCACGTGACGTGGCAGCCGAAGTTCCCCTCACAATTTTGTTTTCCACCATAGTTATAGGCCAAGATTACTAGTATCAATCTTGGAAAGAATAATTGATTTGTGGGGTATCTCTAATTTCAAAAATTATTGAAACTATACAAACTTTTCATGCCAATTCCAGTCTCTAGAAAAATTATTTGGTTTGTAGTTTCATAGCATTTAAATTTTGTTAATATAAAAATATTAAAATTTTTTTTTTTTTTTAGCCGAAGGCCATAATTGTTGTATATGTAATTGGGGCGTACACCCATTTTTGGGTATTTGGCCGAGCTCCTCCTCATCTTTGTGGTGTGCGTCTTGATGTTGTTCCACAAATGGAGGGACCTACAGTTTCAAGCCGACTCCGAACGGCAGATATTTTTTATGAGGAGCTTTTTTCATGGCAGAAATAAATAAATAAATTTTGTTTTAATAATATATAAATTTCCATTTGAATCTTTATAACTTTTTCTTTAACGATGCTGTGCATTTTCTGCATATAAAAAATGTGCCGAGCTGCAATATTTTTCTAAAAAATTAATTTTATAATTACTTTAATATTTTTCTCTACCTTTTCCTTCTCTTCAAGCAGCATTTCAAGGTCCGCACGCCTTATGCCGCCACATGAAATTAAAGAAAAATATTTTTGAAAAGTTTGAAAAGCCCTACCAAGCACTAGAGAAAACATGAAATTCCACAACTATAACAACAAAATCAGCCTCACTCGATTTAACGCAACTGACTACAGCAAAGCGAATTTCCAACAACGGAAACACGGGTTTGAACAGCTTGAACGGAAAGGCAACATTTCTTCAAATCCTTTTTGTTTTTTACAGCTCCGCCGCTGCCACCGCCGCCATCGTCTGCGCTGTTGCAGCAACAGGAACAACTTCATTAGCAACATGCCAATATTTAGCAACACTGGCTAATTTGCATTTTAATTTTTGTGACAACAATTGCTGCCACCACGGCACCACACTCCCCATCGCTCACAGCCCCTCACCTTTCTCATGCGTCAATTTATCCTTTGTATTTGTTATTTTAAAGCCTTCAGCCTCACTGCACGGCAACCCTGACTTTTTGCGCGATGCTGCGTTTTTTCTCCACTTTCCTGAACCTTTTTATTTTGGATTTTGTTGTTTGTAAATAAAATTTTCGCTTCCATATTTTATGCGCTCATGCCGTGACAATACTAGCTCAGGCAGCAGGAAACCGAACAGTGCTGCCGCAGAGTTGCCAACCAACCTTTTACGCTGTCGCTGCTTGGTTGCTCAGTCTGCTGCTGCAGCACTTTTGTACCATCAACATCGCTGTGTTATGTTTTATGTGTGCTTTGTTATTGTTATTGTTGCGCAAAAATGCCTTTGTTTTAGCGTATTTTGTTGTTGTTGCGCTGTTGAAAACTTCGTTAACGAATTAAAATTGAATGGAATAATTTTCGTCGCCAGCTAGCAGTACAAAAAGCAACAAAATTTTCGTAGTCGCTTAACTGTGACAATGCGGCTGAAGATGAATGTCGTCACAGTTGAGTTGAAGAAGACGTGTAAGCGATTTTATTTAGAAAAAAAAATTAATTAAATACCAGTGTGGAATAAAGAGATTGAGGATAAAATATTTACTGCTGTAAAATTTAAAGGGACATCTCTCTCTGTTTTTATTGAGTTTTTTAGTACAATTTTTTTAATTTAATTCGTCTCCAGTTGAAACCAGAAATTTCAATGAGCAGAGAACCTGATTTGTTAATATTCTGCTTCTCTTCAGTCATTCCAAAGCCTTGTAAATTCTACAAAAAAATGTCGGCCAAAGTATTCTTACTTAGAGGACTCAACAGACCTAATCGACGAAGTGCGTAGATCTCTTTCCTGTCAATCGGACTTACTGATAGTTTCATCTGACTTTATCTGATCAAATTAGAAATTAGGAAACCTATTTGCCTTGTAAAATACTCTGCGAATTTCAAAGCAACGATTTGTGTCCTCAAATTGTGCTGAATTTGGTGAAGGTCATACAAAAGCCATTTAAATTGAATAGCCAGTTAAAATAATAGGCAAATAACTCATGGGTGCAAAAGTTCTTTATGCTGAATGTAAACCATTTTCATTAATAGACAACTGACAGCTACCAGCTCGCGCTTCATGAGGTGCCGTCAGCGGTGCTCAAGAGACGCCTATTGCGAAATTAGAGATTGAGTTGTCGCGCGGGATCCAAGTTGCACGAACTAAAGAGGACTCACACTAATTGCATTACCATATATGCCGATTGTTACAAAAAGTTAGTGAAAGAAGGGAGAATATTTTTTGAAGTACAACCTAACTTCACTATCATCTTCGTAATGGGTTGAGAGGACCTGTGAAGTAATGGTAAACAACTGTAAAGAAGTTAAAGAATCTTTCCTATCTTCAGATACCTAAGAAGCACTCCCCTCATGGGCTGCAACCATAGCCAAAGTTAATGTTATACCAGACGGCCAAGTTAATAACCTTTTCACTAGTCTAGGTCTCCGAAAATTCGAATGGTGATGGTAGGGAGAAGTCAGTTTTCTCCTCCTTTACCGAGGCTGGTCAAAATCGGAGCGCTTCTTAATAAATTCGAAGCAGCAACATTACGAAGTCTAAGTCCGAAAAAGGCGAGTCAAGTTGACAATAGTTCGAAAAACGAGAGCTGTATGCAAATTCTATGGTCTTCTATAAAGGTGAAGTTTTCACCTATTTTATAATTTTTCCACTTAAAAATTATTTTCAATCCAGCATCAGTCATTAAAGTCTCTGACTGTTATGAACCCCCAAATTCCTTTCTAGCCGGTGCATATAACTGGCATATGACACTGAAAGCGTTTTCCACATACCTATAAATTCTATACTGCCGTCGCCACAACTGATAGAGCCACGGCCGAAATTCCAATAGTTAGTGTGTGCTTGGAAGGCGGCCGGCCATTAATCACTGTCATGTTTATAGCATCAACACAATTACCTGCTCACACATATGCAGAGAGGAACATTAAAGTTAGCTACCTACCCTTTCTACAGTTCCCTTCCTTCCTTAAAAGCGTGTACTAATAGCCATCGACGCCAAAACCATATGGAAGCGTCCTCACAACGACGGTTTCGTGGCTGGCTATCAAATGTTAATCCAAATTAATTTCGTATAATTAAAATCACCTTTAAGCCGGGGTCATAAATTTCACGGAACATTTACTGAGTATGTGAGGAATTCTACTGTGTGTGTGTGTGTGTGTGTGTGTCTGTGGATATGAATGAGCGCTGACGACGTTGGTGTCCAAACAACCAGTAACTAAAACACAAGCAGGAGCTTAAGTGCGAGGTGCAAGTGGTGCTGAAGGTGAAGGATAACAAAAGCTTTATTCACACGACTAACAATAACAATAACAATGGGCAGGGCTTAGGAGCTAAAGGAGAGCAAATAGTTCAGATGAAATTGGGCAGTTATGGCAAAATGGTTTCAGTAATTACTTCTATTTCTTTCGCTGTTAGTAACGAATATTTTTTAATGGGAATCTTTATAAATAACTCAGCAAATATCTGACATGCACTGATCTGACGTTAGAGCGAAATGTATACGAAAGAGTGCAATAATAAAGCAGCCGATAAGGAAATCTTGGATCATACATTTTTCATCTTTGCTAAACCGATTTATTTTTTTTTCGTGCGCTTTTTGAAAACATCTTCCGTGTTTTTCAAAATTTTAATATCAATGCGAAATAGTTAATAAACTTGATTAATGTGGAATAGTAGTAAACATTTCAAGATTTTATAGCGAAAAACAAGTACTCCAATGGGTTGAGTCTTTTTTATTTTATAGCAATTTGAATTAATTGTATGAGGTTTTGGAGCATTCTGGCATACAGACACAGACATACATATTTTAAAACGGGCTAGGGCGTTGATATTAGTTAGCTGAAACTGTCGCTGCTGAGACAGCTTTATTGTTCACCTCTCTTCGTCCTGCTTGCGTAACGTATGCAACACTTGCTAAGCAAACTTGCATGTAGCATCCCAGCAATATATTGAATTGCACATACTGCCAGTTAATGTTGTATCAGTTGGTTGTCTTCCAAAGAATGTGGCTTACTCCTAACGTTCTTTTGCGAACTTTGAATAGAATAAGAGAGCGTGTCGTGCGTCTTCAAACTTCTCTGAGCAGGTAGCAGAGTGTGGTGAAGCGGAGAGACTAATATGCAGAGACCTATGCAGATAATATTGGAAGCAGCCACGCCAACTTAGCATCTGAGAGAGGGAAGTAATCCACTTCTTCGTACCTTCGACGTAATCACTTAGCAAGGCTAGGGATGAGTTCGTTTGTCCAGCTGCCAATCATTAAATGACGCAATTCACTGTTTCAACTTTTGGTCCCTCGTTGGTTTTGCACCTTACCTTGGATAGAGACGGTTTAGTTCACCACGCAAAACACATCATAGGCCCCTATTATGAGTTAGATTCGATCTTCGATATTCGTTGGTTGTCGAAGATCGAAAATCGAATGTGAATTTGGTATTATGAGCGGTGCAACCCTATCGAAATTTTCGTTGTTTACCGAATTTAGAGTCGAATGCAATTTTGCTTTCGATCGTGTAGCGTATTGGGGGAAAACTTGTTAAAGTGTAAGTTGTTTGCGATTATTTATGGTTTTATAGTAACCAAATAATAAATATATACTAATTTTGTTAATTTTATGCAGGTCGAAAGTCGTGAGTACCAAACAACAATTAGAAAGACGAATCCACAATTCGCAAAGGGATTTGCACCGAAGTTCAAGCAGCAAGAAAATGGGAGGAGTTTACAACGGAGCTGAATTGCTTGGGAGCACTAGTGAGAACGGCAGCAAAATGGATTAAGCTTAATAATGGTTTTTTTTTTGTGATGAAATAAATTTTTATTTTCCCTTGGTAGGTATGGGCTGAAATACGTACAGGAACTGAAATACATATTTTTTTCGAATGTCGAATAATTGAATAAAGAAAATTTATAACGCAGACGAAAGCCTCCGATGCTAGCGCTGAACTACTTTTAGTTTGTATAATAATTTTATTGTTATGTAAACCTTTATAAAATAAAATAAAATTAAAAAAAAAAAAAATAATTTATAACAAAAATAAAACAGAAACTGTGGCGTAAAGGTTTCTATTTAATACTTTTTAGATTTCTCAAAATTTCATTTCTTATGTTTTCTACTTCTCCGTTATTTGACTTCACTTCAATATCTTCAGCATCATCGTACACAGTGGATTGAGCAAGTCCTAGCATACCTTCATTACCAATACTCAATTGGTACGATCCCTGAGCACAAAATCGCAGAACTCTGGCTAGCTTTAAAATATTTGGAATGGATTTGGCTCGGGTGCACTGCTGCAAATGGTTTTCTGTACTGGACAGTAGGTTCATAAACGCCTCTTTAAATAATCTAAAGTTCTTTAAAAATCTGTAAGGAAATTTCTGTAATATTAAGTACGTCAACACATTTTGAAAATTCTAAACTTACTCAATGGAAGCCATTTCTAGGGGGTTGGATGCGGCCCTCAACTGTTTTCTACTTCTAGCTAGTTCCACTAATCTTTCATCGTCCGATGAATCGTCGAACCACAACTCCGTTGTACTCATTTTCACAAAAAATACTTTTTTTAACTTTAAAAATGTTGTTAGCAAAGAATTTCAACACAATCGGTTGTTCTTTTATTTTGATTTGCTGTATCAGCTGAGAAAAAATTATCTATTGTAAATGCGTCGAGCGATCGAAATTCACAATAGTCCTATTCTTCAACGAATGAGCACCATAATACCAAATGAAAATTCGTTCGATCAGCACTTTCGACTACAGTCGAAGATCGAATGTTGCTCATAATAAGGGCCATAGTATCCGGTAAGCACAGGCTACGCACAAAGTGTTCTCCCTAGAAACCTGCCTGGTCTTTCGTAGGTGTTTCTGGGGTTTCGGACCAAATGGTAGAGGTACCCTGGGGCTTAAAAGATATTTAGTATCACAAATTCACGTCCCTTAAACAAAGTACTCAGCGCATCTTCAATGAGGTATCTTGGATGAGGTATCTAGGACACTGATAGCTGGTAAATTAATCGAAGTGACTCCAACGTTTCAATAAGATGGAAAAGAAGCAGAAAAGCTTTGGTTTGGTGTTGAACAAATGTGTATTATTCCTACGAATGCGTACTCTCGAAAATTCTCTCAGTGTAGTTTATGCCACAGGGCAACCGCCGCTGAGGAAGAGCGCCTAATACTTGGAGAAGGGTTATTGAGGCGGCGGTGGTAAAGACGAACAAAACTCGGAGTTAAAATACCATCTCAAAATCGGGACTAACGGGAAAACAAGAAATATGCTAAACACAGGAGTAAAAGGATGAAAAGTACAAATAATTGCTCAGAATAACAGGGGTAGAGATGCAATACCACCATAATTGCAATTGGAAAAGTAAGTAGCTTAAAATCGACTTTAGTACCTTCACTTTTTTCTAATCTGTGAAATGTATGCCTTCCTACGACTCACAAAGAACATAGCTCTGTCTCGTGTGGGAAAGTCATCCTGCACTCAATTTAAAAGCAAATTCCCTGCACTCAATTTAAGAGCTGAGTGAAAATATATCCAAAGAAATAGCAATTACTATGCAAACACTTACATACAAATTTATGCACTTATACATATGTCTTAGCATAGTTACAAAAACAATTTCAAAGGTAACAACAGCTACTGACAGCGCCATTATTTCAACGCCATTTACGTCAACAGCAGCAGCAGATACTAAACGCAAAGGGCAACAAACACGCGTTCTTCAAACTAAAATACAACAAAACTCATTTTTGTTGTGCAACACCTGCAACACGCGTAGCAACCAAACTGCAATCACATAATTTCTGTGGCAATAAATTGATTCGGTACGCGCGAGTAGCCACAAATGGATTTTCCTGCAAAGGTGCGCCACGGACATCGCAGGCGTAAGACACGCGGCGTTAGTAGAGCGCAAAAGAAAGTATAAAAAAAAACTGAAAAATAAAACCGAAAGCCAGCAGCCAGTGCAAGCGGAAATTGTTAAGCATGAAATTGATTTGTACCTATTCTATATCTATAGGAATGTGAGTCCTATAAGTGCGCTGAAGTGAATGTATTTGTTGTTTGTTTGTGTGCATCTATGCAGGTGCAAGTGCGTTCGGGTGCATGTACATACATAAACGCACTGTTGTGGCAAGTGGTGCATGAAGTCTGCTTGCATACGCTCAATTCGCGTTGCAATTTCACGCACTTGGCATTCGCGTAGGTGGCAATGTTGGCGATAAAATGGAGGTTTTTATAAGCTTTGAATTCATTATTGGCTGCCTTCTTGAAATGTGTATACTTGTTTAACCTCTTTTTATTGCAGCTTGTGTTTGGAAAATGTTTATTCTTCTTCTTCTCGTACCAAAATTAAAAGTAGTCTCTCTTTTTGGTAGACTTCTATTTTCAATTATCACAGAAGTAACTTTGTTTGATTGTGAAAAAATATCGCGCTTTGAATTAAAAGCCCAATAGGGACTAGGTTTTGTCTTTTGTTTTAATACATTTCCAATTTTATTTGTTTTTTTGCCCACTGACATCTTATAGTCAATAATATTGATGGAATTTTGCGCAAAAAAAATATTTTCTTTTACAATTTTTTTAATTTAAACTAGCTGAAATTATTTAAATACAATTATTAACTTCTTTTACTTTAAAATTTATATTTTTTTAATAAAAAAAAAAATAAATAAATAATTGGCGCGTACACTTCTGTTAGGTGTTTGGTCGAGCTCGTCCTCCTATTTCTGGTGTGCGTCTTGATGTTGTTCCACAAATGGAGGGACCTACAGTTTGAAGCCGACTCCGAACGGCAGATATTTTTATGAGGAGCTTTTTCATGGCAGAAATACACTCGGAGGTTTGCCATTGCCTGCCGAGGGGCGACCGCTATTAGAAAAATGTTTTTATTAATTTTGCTTTCATCGAGATTCGAACCAACGACCTCTCTGTGAATTCCGAATGGTAATCACGCACCAACCCATTCGGATACGGCGGTCGCCGTATATTTTTTTAATACTTAAAAAATAAATGGAAAAGGAAACATTGTGAAAACATCATCCAAAAACCCACTTGAAGTTAAAAAATTATTTCATTTTTCTTCCAAATATCTAAAAAATCAAAGTGGGCGTCAATTAAAAAAATCAAATTTTTTTTTAGTTTTTCTAAGCTTAAACTAGATGAAATAAATTTAAAAAAATGAAAAATCAAAATTCTTTTCGATAAATAACTAATAACTAGCAATTCCTTAGTAAATAATTTTATCAGCAAAATTGATTTTTTTTTAATATTTAAAAAATAAATGGAAAAGAAAATATAAGACGTCGCCCCAAAAGCTACTTAGAGTTCATAAGATTAATTAATTTTTTCCAAATATTTCAAACAGAGAAAACGCATTTTTTTAGGAACCATAATTTGTTTTAATTTTTTTAAACTCAAGTTTCCGACATATGTACAATATTTTGGCGATAGTTCTAAAATATAATGAATTTTATAGTTCTGCTGAAAACCAGTACCGATTTGTTTTAGGTTGTTCATTTTTGAATGGGATCAGAGTGATGAGAAGTCACTCATACGCAACGTATGCCGGAAGTTATATAGTGGTACTCAAAAGCTTATGGAGAGGCACTTGAAGGTGGACTTTTCAAGCTATATTTCTCCTTTTCAATGAAAAAAAAAAAATAATTCTTAAAATTTTCCTTAAATTACAATTTTTTTTAATAAAAATTGTTACTGCCTTTTGCTCTTGTCTCAGAAACAGAAGCCTATTAAATTTTTGTTTTTTGTTCTCCTTTCATATAAATCAAGATTATAGGCATCGCTCTTGTCATCAGTTAACCGTAAATTGCTACGAGTATTTGTAACTTAGCCGCATTTCGCTTGCGTGCATATCAATTTCAAGCCACTCCTATTTCATTGTGTGTTAATTTAATAATTCTATTTGAGAATAGTTCTAACATAAGTTGCTTGCAACATATTGTTGTAGCTACCGCATGAAAGAATAACGTTTCGAAACGGAAATGAGTTTAAGCTTTCAAGTTGTGCAAACTTTTTAAATTGTAACTAACAATTTTGCATAATCATGGGGCACCATTTGGGAAAAAGCACCAACAACCCTCGCTCAGCTGACTTAGGTAAAACTCAAGCAAAAAGCAAATACGCGCGCGCTTGCCAGTATTTATCCAAAAATCCAACACGACGGTAAGGCTTGAATGAGCAGCGGTTGCAGCAACAGCTTTTGCAATTGTTAAGTCAACTTCCGGAGCGGCTGTCAGGCGGGTCGCAACAACTGCCAATTTTTTTTAATCCTCTTTTATATTGTTAGCCACCAAACCATAGCCTCTTAGAAAAATATAAAGCGGCAAAGCAAGCAGTAAGCAAGTCAAGCGAGTTCAAAAACAATTCTAGCCTTTTGAACCCATTGCTTTTAGCGCAAGTTTTCTGCACTTCCTTCCTCGCATCCTTTCCGCCGGCCGTCTTCCTTCCGTCCTTCAGCAACTTGCTGTGTCGTTTGCTAGTTTATTATTTGCTTGTTACGTTCCATTATTATTTCTTTGCGCCATCCAACCAACACTTTCAATTAACAAAACACAACAATGCACTAATAGAGTGAGAATATGCAGCGGGTGAGAGGGAGAGGTGGGTGGACTAAGCGAAAAGTTCAGATAAAAACAATGGCTGCAACATGGTGTAGGCAAAAATTGTTGAAAACCCCTTAACAGGAAGTGGTAGGGAAGGCAAAAAAATATTGGAGGGGGAAAAGAGGGAAAACAAAGTGCAATTTGGAAAGCTACGAAAGCATGAAATTGCTCATGAGCCCAGAAATCAGTCACTAACTAACTACTACGTAGAATATAAAAAGGATTGAGTGACACATTCGACAACGCAATGGACTGAAATTGGAGGATAGTTAAGGTACGAAAAGGAAAATAGGCCGAATAAAACTAAAATGAGAATTACGGAATGAAACGGATTGAAGTGAAATGTAATGAAAGGAAGGAAATGAAATGAAGTGAGTATAGAATAAAAGCCGATAGCCCTGGTAGCTAGAGCTTTTATCTTAGATTAATCTATAATTTTAATTATATTTTAATAAATAATAATAATAATAATAATAGAATAAAATTATATGAAATGAACTAAAATGAAACGAAATTAAATTAAATGATCTTAAATGAAGTGATATGAAGAGAAACGGAATAAAATGATACAAAAAAAAAATGGAGAAAAATGGAATAAAGTGAAATGCAAAAAAGGAATTAAATGGAACAGTTCGAGCTGAAACGGCAAAAAATATTGCAAAAGGGAATTAACTGAATAAGAATATGAGTACGAATTTTAATAAATCCTATAGTAGTGAGGTGAAATGAAATTAAAGGAATTGAATGAATATCGAACAAATTAAAATGAAATGGAATGCAATAAGAATTCATTAAAAAAATAGGACAGATATGCAAAAAAAAATTAATAGAAAGGGAGGAATTGCAGTGAAATAATATGAAAAGAATACATTGAAACGGAAGGAAAAGAAAATTCCTCCGAAAAAAAAAGAAATGAAAAATTCTCAACTGTTTTGGATCGATTTGGTGGCGAAGTTCCTCAAAATCATGTCGACATTTGTAAAGTCGACAAGAAATTGTTACAATATATATTGTGGCCCATCTTACTTTTGGAATTAAATTCGGCTACAAATTAGAGACGCATGAATAGTTTTTCAATTTTCAGAATTATTTTCATTTATTGAAAGGCGTGAGTGTTCTAAAGTCAGGCAAGAGTGACCATGCGCGCTGAAAGGCCTAGACCTATTTGTCCTTAGTACAACCAGATGACCTTGACCTTTACATTTTTTGCAGTAGAGTTCTTGTAATAAGCCTGCGTCCTTTGTGAATCGAAGTAAGCCCTGAAGCTCACGCCCCGAGAGACATGCTAACTTCTCGGTTCTTGTAAAAATTTATAAATTTTTGTTTAATATTTTAAGATACATACAAACTACATAATTTTTTTTTTTTTGACATCTAGAAAATTTGTTTCTTCTAATTTTTTAGGATAGAATTTAGTTTTACTTTGACAAAAATTTCTTTTCGAAACAAATTTTTAGGACAGAATTTACTTAGCCTTTGAAAAAAATTTCTTTTCGAAAAAAAATTGTTTGTTAAATTTTTTGTTGTTGTTTTTCGTAAAGGCAAAAATCTTCGGTTATTTTAAACATTTCTAAATGTTTTCTAATATGTTATGACAAAATATGTACATTAGACTGGCCGTAACTTTTTTTTTGTGGAAATCCATAAATTTTCGGGTCTCAAAACATGAGGTTAGGAGTAATGAAAAACGGTGTAATTTTTTAACCCGATCCGATGATGCCTAACCGTGCCCATTTGATCCCAAAGTAAGGACGATTTCAAAAAATCACAATTTTTACAAAATTTTTTTTTGTTTCCAATTTATATAATTTAATTTAATTTAATAAAATTTTAATTAAATAATTAGATTGTCTATTTAATGAGAGATGTTTTGGTGTAAGACGGATACAATTGCCTGTAGTGCTCAACAACTTGCAGTAAGTACTGTTTATCTTCCTCATTATAAGGAAGCGATCTGTTGTAGTCTGTGATCAATTTCAATGCTCTCTCTGCAGCGTCATTAACTACAGACAAATGCTGACAAATTCGTTTTCCTGCTATATAGTCTTCACTTTCTTACCATGTTGAAGGATCTGATTCCAAAAAACTTGTTTCAATTCCTAAGCGGGTAAAGAATGTTTTAGTTCTTGATGAAATAAAATCATTTATATTCTTGCTGCTGTAAAGCGTTATTTCTGGCATTGTTGCAACAACTCTCTTTGGAACAGCATCTTCCTTTTGGTTATCGCTAGTAATTGCTTCCACCATTTTTCGCTTAAAATGTGTAGGAATTTGATCATCAAAAAATGAAAGGACAACCGCCTCTTCCGACAAATACCATAAATGATTTTTAATTTTATGTAGCAAGGCATTGGATACATTCTTACCGAAATATACAATCACATCTTGAATGAGCTTAAGGTCATTTTGTGGAGCAGCTATTGGATCCACACAACGAAACCAATATGGAACGTAGATGCAGGTTAAAAAATACAAACGCTTCTTAGACTCTTTATCTCTGAAGTCGTTAATACGAATTGCTCGCGGAACAGAAACGTTTTGTAGCAATATAGGCACTTCGACATAAACCTTGCGTGTGATGATGCACCAGGTGACCGTACTTGGGAAAAATTTGGTACGTCTTCCCCAACAAAGAGCAACGACAGGGAGCTTCCGGTGCTGATGATTTGCCAAAATTTAGTTCGAACACTGTTTTGACTAGCAACTTACTAACATGGTGACGACAGGGAAAGAAAAGTAGATTTCGGCCCAACCTTTTTTCAAGCAAGAACGCTGCTCCATTATTAACTCCCGTATTAGCAGCTGTTGTATCAAATTATACAATTTGCACAAAAAATTATGTATTTCTGCAGCTATTGCATCTCCCGTTGAACTTTCAATTTTTGGTATCCCCAGCAGTTTTTCCATATTTTCTCCTGTGACAACGAGAGACAATCTATCATTCTTTTCTGTGCTTTGGATTTCTACAAGCAGCTTGCCATCCCAGTGAAGGACAAAAATGTCGGGAATCTACAAACAAGTAAAAAGAAAGGCCAAGAATCCAAAATCTTATAAACATATTCAGTAAAACCATTACATTGAATCCATTAATAATCTCTTGAGCTTGTCTGCGACGATAATCTCTCCTTCATTATACCTAGGGCATCCATGGCTGCAATGTCAAATATGAAGTTTTCAATTTTATCCTTAAACTCTGCTTCATTTTTACGACACTTCTCGTTAGGAGTCTTGGAATGTTTTTGTAAATTTCTGAATTCCTAGTAAAGATTTTTAAGTTTTTTAATACAATTTTTTTCTTGCGCCGTGGGAATTTTAGCTTTTTTCCAAAATTCAATCGTGGCACCAATTGTGTATTTCATACTGCTTTCCAAAGTCAAGTTTTCGTGCCTCATTTTGTAATTCAATAATTGGAGCACCTGTTTCATTGATGGCAACTTGGCCCCCAAAATAACACTTTCACATTCACCCACAAGAAATATTTTTTGCTCAGAAGGTAATCTTTTTTCGGAATGCCTGAAAATGATTTTTAACTCATATTTTCACTAACTAATTACTTTTGTACTATTAAACGCATAAGACAACTGAAACTGAATAAAAATGCAATGCCATAGCCTACCAATTCAAATATCGAGAAAAAAATTCAAACTGAATAAGAATGCAATGTTAAAGCCTACTAATTCAAATGTCGAGTAAAAATTCAAAACTTTTAGCGTATTCAGCGAACCCAACAATTGATGAATTGTTTAGTGATCGCCAAAGTGTTGATTATGAAACAAATTTTTATTTTTATTATTATAGTGAAGTGTGAAAAATTATTTAAAAAGTACCTTTGCATAAAATTTAAAAATAATTATTTCATTTAGCAGCTGACTCAACACACCGTTCATAAAACACAATTTCTACTAGTCAACTGACGGTGAAATATTTTCCACGTATCACTAATCAGTTATGTGTGCTGAAAGCGCATTTTGTCAGGTGGCTTTCGCGAAATAAATTGGGCCATACCGCAATAAAGTAAACAAGATCATTAATTAAAATCGCATCACATCAATAAATATAAGATTCGAACAAAAAAATTGGAAACGAAAAAAAATTAGTAAAAATTGTGATTTTTTCAAATTTTCCATACTTTGGGATCAAATGGGCACGGTTAGACATCATCGGATCGGGCTAAAAAAATATACCGTTCTTTATTGCATCTAACCTCATGTTTTACGACCCGAAAACTTTTGGGTTTTCAATTTTTATTTTTTTCCATACAAGCTGCGGCCAGTCTAATGTACATATACTCAAAAAAAAATATTTTTACATCTACGAAAATTGTTTTCTTTTAATTTTTGAGGACAGAATTTTCTTATACTTCAAACAAAATTTCTTTTCGAGAAAAAAAAATTTTGTTAAAAAAAATTTTTTTGTTCAACAAATTTTTGTTAAAACTTTTTTTTATTTTGTGTTTTTTGTAAAGACAAAAGTCTTCGGTTCTTTTAAACATTTATACATTTTCTAATATTTTTACGATAAAATATACTTCAATTTTTTTTTTTTTAAGATTTATACAAATTTATTTCTCCTAATTTTTTAAGACATAATACACTTCTAAAAAATTTTCATATAGATCAATTAATTCAACGCTAATTGAAGCACTATGTTTAAAAATAAAATTAGTAATGGAACTTATGAACGAAACAGGTAAAAATGAAACTGTTGTGTGAAATTTAAAGAAAAATATGGAACAAAATTAGTGACTTAAGAAGTAAATTAACTGTCGGATTCACAGGATTTTCTGATTATTATCTGCAAAGAAAATATTTCTTGATGGCATAAATTTCTAAAGGCCTTTCATTAAGTTGACCCTCTTTTTCAGAACCAAATCCCATGATAAGATAACACAATGGCAGGGTTATGGCCTGGTCTAAAATACGAAATTCCTTGGAATCTGCAACGCGTAGAACATCTAAGTGCAAGCTTAAAGTGTCATTTTTGTTCAAATTTTCTTCTAACCACGCGTGATAGATAAATAATGTTAACAGAGGATAAACATTTCTTGGTTTCGTAGGATTAATTCGGAAGTCTTTGTAAACTATTCAATCGATATTTGTGTATAACAGAATTGCGATCAGGCTACGGTCGCCTGATGATACTACATTTTTAGAGTTGATTGCTAATTAGCGACAGGCAGAAGGAATATCAGATGGTAAAATTTAATTGAAATTAAAATCATAGGGAAAAATTGAAGGCATTGCTGCTCTAAGTTCTTTTAGTTCCTCATTTACTCGCCACTTGCCTTATATTCGCTTTACTCGGAGCCAAAACCAGAGTATTTTTAAGGCAGTGCTGTGCTGAAACTGATTTATATTTGGAGTATTCGAAGGCTCCCGAAAATCCTGGCAACCAGTGCTTATTTCGTTAATGTTATTATTAAATAAATAAATATTTGGGTCAATGCTTTCCTACACAGTGGGTGTCGTGTGAGAGTTTTAGTAATGGCGGCTCAATTTTAGATGCTTTCTGTTGAAACAAAGAGCGGAAGTAATAGTTGATAAAAAAGTAAAATATGCGCGATTGTCATATATGAGGTATATACAGGGTGACTGATGAATTTTGCTACATTAAGAAACTCAAATAACTTTTTTTTAGTGTATGGAATTCATTTATTTTTTTTCAAGTTGAAGGTCATTAAATTTTATTAAATGTAGCTTCACTAGTTTTAAAAATAATTGAATTTAAATGCCCCCCATGCTCGTTGACACGAGTGCGGCATCTTAGTAAAAAGTTGTTCATTGCTGCTTTGAGAGTTGCGACAGGAATAGCCGCAATTGTTGCCCGAATGGATTGTTTTAGTTCATCCAAATTTGTTGGCTTTGTTTTATAAACTTCTTGTTTACATAAACCCCACAAGAAAAAGTCAGGTGCAGTAAGGTCAGGCGACCTGGGGGGCCAACGAAATTCGGAGTTTCTTGAAATCAGTTTATTGGGAAATTTTCGTCGCAACTCTGTCATAACAGTCTGGGCTATGTGAGACGTTGCCCCATCTTGTTGAAACCACACAGAGTTGAAAGGAATTCTCTTTCGGCGTAGTTCGGGATAGAAAAATTCTTTCAGCATTTTCAAATAACGGTCTCCAGTAACCGTAACGGTGTGACCATTTTCTTCAAAAAAATAAGGCCCGACAATACAGCGTGAAGAAACCGCACACCACACTGTCACGCGAAGAGGATGCAATTCCGTCTCGTGGAGTATCTGTGGGTTAGAAGTACTCCATATTCGACAATTTTGTTTGTTCACATTGGCGTTTAAATCGAAATGGGCATCATCAGACATGAAAAGGCAGTTTAACATGTTTTGGTCTTCTTCCACCATTCGCAGGATCTTCTGGCAAAATTCCAAGCGAATCGGCAAGTCTGCTGCATTCAGTTTGTTAACCATTTGAATTTTGTAGGGAAATAAGTCTAAATCTTTGTGCATTATTGTTTGCAAAGACTGTCGGCTGACACCAAGTTGAGCAGATAAGCTTCTTGTTGAAACCCTTGGATTGCTTTATATAGCTGCAGCTACAGCAGCGATCGTTTCCTCCATCCGAACTGGTGGGTTTCGATGATAAGGCCTTCTTGCGACTGTTCCTTGCTCAGCAAAATTATTCACCAGTCTCATTATGGTCCATCTGCTCGGGGGATCGCCGCCAAACATCCGCCTGTACTCTCTCCGTACCAAAACTACGGACTCCAGTGCGTGATAGCGGCGGACTATCCAAATTATTGTTTGCGTGTCCCAGTTATCCATTTTAATAAATTTTAAAGATCAATCTGCAAATTAAAACAAAAACGGAACAGATAACTTAAAAAGAAAAAAAGTTATTCAATTTTGTTTTGGTAGCGGCTTTCATCAGCCACCCTGTATTTCTTTTATTTCATTTTCTTTTTTTTTTTTTTGATTTTCTGAAACTGAAATTTCGTTTGGCTGCCTGCTGAATTTTTAAATTGAGAACAAAGAACAAAACAGAATTGATCTACTTGCTTCTTGTCACAGCACAAACACTATCCATATCGCTGTATCACTGCTTTGAAATAAGTCGTTAAAATGCATATATGTACTAAATCTTCAGACTCTTTCCTCCAGCAGATCTGCATCAGGTATCTGTTGTCTGTTAAAGAATTTTTTTTTCCGCAAAAAAAGTTCTTGAATCCACTTCTGAATGTCGAACAAATATTGCACGTAAGGTCACTGTCAACAATTTATTGACTTTGAATCGGCTGCATGCAAATAACCTTCAATAAAATACAACAAAACTACAACCAGCAGACGGCAAACAGCAGTTGGCAGTGCAGCATCGGCAATTTATTGTATTAATTAAAACGACAACAGCAACTTCATTGCAATTTCTGTCTGCTGCAGTTGCATGGCACAGAGGAAGGAACTTTATACACACACACTCACACGCATTTATACATGGCTAGGCAATTCACATACAAATACACACAACTGCACTTTAGGGCTTGCAGACATTTTTACAGCTATAGCAAAGTGTTGCAATGCACCGCAAGGAGTAACTATACAAACACACACAAATACATGCATACAAATATGCAAAAGCCGAAAGCAGACAGTTCGAACTGCTGAACTATGATGTTATTAATTTGATATACGAAAAATTCACTGCATACAAGAGACGCTATGCCTCGCTCTTTATCTCTTCTTGCCAGCATATAATTGATTATTTAAGTTACCAACAACAACAATGGTGCTGTACATCAAACAACCCAGGAGGCTGTACTATCGATTGCTTGAAAGTGAATTAATAGACTTTTGTTTAGTAGGAGTTAATTGCAACATGTTGCAGTGACAATAAATCTGTAATAGGCTCACGTGGGGGTAGAGCGCAAGCAGGAATAATTAAAATGTGGCATACCAGAATCAACTGTTTTTGTGCGGGAGAGTTGTTTGAAAGGGTAAAAATATGCTTTAGTATGAGGAAATTTATTCTTGTTTTAAGAATTTAAGTTCGTTTAGAAAAATACTTTGAAATTTGGTTACCTTGAAATTTGGTTACTTAAAGATGACTTAGAATTTGATAAAATGTAAAATTTTCTGTCTCAAAAAAATTCGGCTAATTTTCATCAAAATTTTTACTCAGAATTTTCGGAAAATTTTCAGGTATGCAATTTTATAAAAATTTACTCAGAATTTATTGAAAAATTCAGGTATTCAATTTTATAAAAATTTACTCAGAACCTCAAGTATGCAATTTTGTAGCTCAGTGAATTTTTTTTTGCCCGTGGTCTTGTACATTTTCTCCATTTAAAGCCTACTCCACTTTTTTTTTAATATGGAAGAAAACATCCAACACCGTCAGAAAAAATCGCCAAAATTCAACGTTATTTTTTAGCCACTTGAAACTTGCATTTTATTGTACCAAAATTTAATAATCTATAAACCTAGGTAGGTAGGTAGGTAAGATGGCAAGAGTACCCCAGGTACACTACAAGTAGCACTTACGTGCCGTTTTGATACCATAAAGTGGACCACTACCTGTGAAAGGATTAAGGGAGGAGATAATACCGTCTACAGCCATCCAGTGCTGTTGATGTAGCGGAGGAGAGAAAAGGGATCTAGGCTGGAGAATTTCATCAAGTTATCCCCAAAGGGGACGCTGAGGAATCTCAAGTGCCTAGCCGCCAAAGTCGGACATCTGCAGAGAAAATGTTCCACAGTCTCTTTCTCTGTAGGATCCCCACAGCTTCTGCAATGGGAGTTGTACGGAATTCCAAGCTTCTCCGCGTGAGTGCCGATCACCCAGTGACCAGTGATCACCGCAATGAGTTTGGAAATTGAATGGAGGGGGGTTCCCATCACCTTAAGCGTTCTGTTTATATCGTATTGAGGCCATAGTGCTTTTGAAATGGCACACGATGAGACAGACCTCCATCTGTCTTGCGCTTTTCTTAGAAAGAAGTTGTGTAGTTTCCCTTTAACGACGGCCAAGGGGATACCGATGTCTGAGAAGAGGGCAGCTGGATTCGGTTCTGCCGCCCCCTTCCTGGCAAGCTCATCGGCGATTTCATTTCCCTCTATATTCCTGTGCCCAGGAACCCAGATGAGGGAGATGTTTCCTGCACGTTCGAGGCGTTTAAGTTCCTCCTTACAGGAGTTCACGAGAAGAGAGCTGCAATACGGCGACGACAGTGCCTTGATTGCAGCTTGGCTGTCGGAAAAAATATTTATGTCTCCCTCCCAACAGCGATTCCGAAGCATTTTGCATGCCTGCAGGATCGCGAAGACCTCTGCTTGAAAGACGCTGCTTGTCTCCGGCAGTTTATAGGAGACCGAAATGTTGGCTGATTTGGAGTAGACCCCCGCTCCCACTCCAGACTCCATTTTGGATCCGTCAGTGAAAACAGAGGCATCTATATCCGCAACAACTCTCCCCTCTTTCCAATCTTGCCTGCTCGGAAAGATAGTCCTAGCACAACCCTCAAAGCACAGTTTGCGGATGGAGAGGTCGGTGCGAATATCAGAGAAGGAAGGGGAGATCTGCTTCAAGATGCTGCTATGCCCAACAGGGAGTTGTCTCCAAAGGCCAAACTCCTTCAGTCTAATAGCACTCTGAGCAGCAATGGATTTAACCTGCAGATCCACAGGAATTAAGAGGAGAATAACGTTGAGCGCAGCGGTGGGACATGTTCTACAGGCACCAGTGATGCCCACACATGCAGTTCTCTGCGCTCTCTCTAATTTAGTGGTGTTGTAGCCCTTCTGAAGAGCTACCCACCAAACTAGGCAACCGTATGTCAAAATTGGCAGAACCACTAAGTTGTACATCCAAAGTACGACACGCGGCTTGAGGCCCCATTTTTTGCCGAACATAGATTTACAGGCGTAGAAGGCTATATTAGCCTTCTTAACTCGATTTTCTATGTGCAGCTTCCAGTGGAGCTTGGGGTTAAGTATTACACCAAGATACTTGACTTCCGATGAAAGTGTAAGACACTGGTTGTTAAGTCTAGGAAGCTTAAAAGGTGGAGGCTTGTATTTTCTGGTGAATAGCATCAACTCCGTTTTGTCAGAGTTGACTCTGAGACCGCTATTGGTGGCCCATCATCTATAAACCTACTAACATAAAATTTTTCTAAAAATTCGTAGTCAAAGGTTTACATTTTTGAAGAAAATTTAGGATTTTGTTTTTTAGTTTTATACAAAATTCGAACTTTATATGATTTTTGTTGTAGTATGAACTATATATATATATGTATATATATATAATTGGCGCGTACACCCTTTTTTGGGTGTTTGGTCCTATTTCTGGTGTGCGTCTTGATGTTGTTCCACCTACAGTTTCAAGCCGACTACGAACGGCAGATAGTTTTACGACGAGCTTTTCCATGGCAGAAATACACTCGGAGGTTGGCCATTGCCTGCCGAGGGGCGACCGCTATTAGAAAAAACTGTTTTCTTAATTTTTGATCTTTCGCCGAGATTCGAACCGACGTTCTCTCTGTGAATTCCGAACGGTAGTCACGCACCAACCCATTCGGCCACGGCGGCCGCCGTGAACTACTTTTTTATATAAAAAATAATTGAAATTACAGAACACACAAATAAATAGTCAAAGCTTAGCAATATGTGGTATGTGCTTTCTAACTGATGCTGACTGTATGTCTC
Source organism: Anastrepha ludens (assembly GCF_028408465.1). Lineage (NCBI taxonomy): Eukaryota > Metazoa > Arthropoda > Insecta > Diptera > Tephritidae > Anastrepha > Anastrepha ludens. The sequence continues at coordinate 110,067,901 of NC_071500.1, read as the reverse complement.
ACCTATAAAATTTATCTTAACTTAATCAAATGAGACTGTAGTAGATACTTTCTACTTGTATCTTGGTTTGTATTTTCTTTTAGATTTGTTTAGAACTTCGTGGCAAACTATATAAATCCACATTATTTATTTTAATATCCTTAAAAACAGTGCCATAATACAAGGGACTTATTTACAAGTTTCGACAATTTTTTGTTTTAATATTTTTTATGAGATTCCAGTTAATTCTTTACCACCTGAAACGCTTCGAAAACCTACATGCCAAATAATTTCCCCTCCCAATTACCACCCATCTACACTCCTACATAATGAGCACTCGTTTATAAATCTATATATGTGTGCGTTCCCACTTCAGTATCCCTATTCACTCCTTCGCACACCCACATATACACCCAGTATTTACTTGAAACTGCTTAGGTCGACATTGCGGTTGCTCTTGAAAATGTTTGTCGCGCTTCGCATTTAATTAATTTCCACTTATCTCTAAAAGTCGGTATTTAGCACTTGAAAATAATTCCACAAACCCTGCAGGGATATCTTCCTAATGAGTATAACTTCTGGTTGTAGTACTATATTTGCGTTGAAGTTGAGGTATCTAAGCCAGTAAATCATGGCAGTGAAAAAATGTCGGTCTCACAAAGGTTCACACACTATTCCCATTTGCCTATTTGGCGTGACGGCATGAACTTTGAGTAGACAACATCATCAATAATGGTCAATAGTTAGCAAATCTTCAATTTTGACACGATGGCAGTGCAGATTTTGGTAGAAATTTGGGCCAAATCCATTTTTTGCTTAAGATCCAATTTATCTCTCTGTTCGCCGGTAGTGAGGACACCTTATAAAGCTGGTAGAATTCACTATTTTATGGATCTATTCTAGTGAATCTCCATGCATGAAAAAGCAAAATTAAAAAGTTTTTTCTAATAGCGGTCGCCCCTCGGCAGGCAATGACAAACCTCCGAGTGTATTTGGGCCATGGAAAAGCCTCAACCAAAAACCACACCCAGAATAGGAGAAAGAGCACGGCCAAACACCTGACAGAAGTGTACGCGCAATTAATCATTTATTTTTATTCCAGCGTTGCCAAGATATGTTTATTTATACCAGTTGCTTCATCTTTTTGCCACTTGCTAACGCTTGGCAAAACGAAGAGGGTTGTACTTATGTTTACGCGCCAGTAGAGCCATCTCTCTGGCCTTTCATGGACTTCTCAAAGCCGGGGATTAATTAAGAACAAAAAGCAAATTTTATCTGAAAATATGATTTTTTCATAGAAAGTTCAAAACGGGAAAGTACCAAAAACGTCATACAAATTATCACTCTTCTCTAGACTTGACGCGAAATATATAGTAGGTACAACTTTGACCGGCCAAAAAATGTAATATATATTATTTATTTTTTTTTCGGTTTTTTTATTGTGTTTTATGTTTTTTTTGGTCGTTTCCCTGATTAAGTTCTATTCAAACTTTGAACCAAATAATCTTAAAAATGGTACCTTTTTGTTTTAGATGACTAATAAAGAAATTGGGGGCAAAGGGTTAAAAGAGAAACTCCACGTTTATTGGGTGTTTGATTGAGCTCCTCCTCCTATTTGCGGCATGCGCTTCTATGTTGTTCCACAAATGGATTTCCAAAAAGCGTAATAATGATAATCACACAATTCTTCAACCACTCCAGAAACTATGATCCCATAGAAAATATTCGCATCACTTTCATTTTATGCCACACTTAACAGCTAAATATATAAATAGTTACTTCTTAACCCGCTTTTCCCCCCATTTTTGAGCAGTAGCAACACTTGAAACTCCACACAAAGACCCAAAAGGCCTGAATTGAAGCAAAGCAAAAATCTCGTCAAGAAATCTTCTTCAACTGTGCCACATAAAAGTTGCCTCATCATGCGCATACTCTTCGAATGATGCTACGTGTGCGTGCGCATGTTGCAATATGCAAGTCATGTTGCAACTAACTTGTATCACTTAACTATGATTTTTGTTCTTGCTGCTCAAAACCACGACTCCAACTTACTCAGCTGCTCGTGCTTTATTTATTTGTCATTTTACATGCAACCCAGCATATGTTTAATGTTCTCCTTGGTGTTATTGTTGTACGTGTTATTCTACATATTTGTTGACTTATTTGTATGACTTGCTAGTGTACGTGTTGCTACTACAACAGTGTTGGCATTTGCCGCATGCAACATATTTTCTCTTACATGTTACATTTTTGTTGTTGGTATTTATTTATTTAGTTTGTTGCAAAACATATACATACACATATACACTCTCATTCATACGCGTATTTACATTTATTTGCAGCCATGTTGATTTATGCTTGTTAGTGTTTGTGTTTCCAGACTGTTGCATCGTTTCAGGTTTTTGTGCACTTATTTTTTTCTTTTTTTTTTCATTTATTTATTTATTTATTTGCTTATTTATTTATTTACTTGGCCGGCTGAAATCTCGTTTCGATGGCTTTTAGTCAACAAATATTGGAAGCTAAAAAAAGCAAATGCAGGCAGTGATAAAAAAATGTTACTGAATACATTTTTGATTGACTGAGATTTTCGAAACAGGTATACATTTTTACAAATTCTTACAAAAGTGTAAATACCAGTATGGGTACTGCAATTATTTTCCTTGCGGCCAGCTAACGTTTCTAAAGTGTCTTTCTTATTCTTTATGAACTAAAAAAACCAAGAATCAATGCCGTCTAAGAAGATTTTACTCTCAAATAAGTATTTGGAACACAGCTGGATTTTTCAAATTAGGAACCACCAGTTTGATCGTAACACACGCAGCAGTTCACGCGAGTAGAGTAAGGATTTCTATTTCTTTGAGATTTCCAGAAGCTATTGTTTTTCAACAAACACCTAACAGAAGTGTACGCGCCAATTATTTATTTATTTATTTATTGTTTTTCAACTATTCATACAGCTCGCACAATAGATCAATCTGGTCGCAGTGCACAAAGGCCTTAGCCAAACCCATACAACCATTACCATCTCCATTCATACAGCTCTCGTTTACCGAAAGATTTCGTCTAAGAATCCTCTCTTTGTAAACTAAATTCATTTAACACATTGAGTGCCAAGTGGGTTTGATGAAAATCTTCACTGGAGGCCAAGCTGTTTTTTATGTGTCTCTTGTCCTTCTGTGCTGACATGGTCCTGTATGATGGAACTGAAGCCGTAACAATCGTCAAAACGCTATAGAAATTGAATTAAAAGTTTTTGCAAATATCAGCCTACTCCGAAAACATAAAAATTTGCACGGAGTGTCGCATGAAAGCACAGGATAGGACTTATGTGAAATAATCTCTGTCGTATGCTTTCGTACGGTATGGCACCATAGGAAATATAAAGTAAATTACAAGAACGTGAAACTTGGAACTCAATGTGTGAAAGACCAGCTAATTGTGAGTAGACGAATACTACCAAAACTGTTATGTAAAGGCTCATGAATAATAAATAATCAGTTCCCAAGAAGGTGCGAACAGATGGAAATCTTTAAATAGCAGCTCAGTAAACAAACATGTCCTTCGAATAAGATGCAGCAGCTCATATTTGAAAGTCTCTGATGGCCCTTCAAAATGTTCATATGAACCTAAAATAGAAATTACTATTTATTATCTCATTGAGGTCCCTGTCACAAGAGATATGGACTGCTTTTTACAGATGTCGGATCTTTGGCTAAGGGCAGATGCAAGATAGTCTATAGTAATATAGGGTGATTCAAGGGTGATGCAGATCTTTGCTAGTAACTATTATTGATACGTTTTTTCAGATAATTGGTTCCAAACGTTTTGCGAAAAGGGTCGTTCTGGAAGAAGTGAATTTCGCGCATTGCGTTATTTTTTGGTCATGGGCGATGTACCAAATTTTCACAAAATCTATACGTTAATAAGAAAAACTGTTGCATTTGGGGTGCTGAAAATCTACATGTCATTCAAAAAAAACCTTTCATAGCCTTAGTTAATAAGTGAATAATAAGAGGTTTCAACAGAACGATGACCCTTGCCACATAACGAATTAGACAACAGATCTATCGTGCATGTAGTTCCCAGTACTCAAATTTTAACGAAATAACAAAGTCACATGTGCTCTGAGAACTTGAAATTTAACACAATTAGACTTATTTCCCTGTAGCTACGTGAAGAGCTTGGTCTGTGAAAATAAGCACGAGATGATGGCAAAGCTGGAGAACGAAATCACTTCCGTTATAAAAGATATACGTCCCGAACTATGCCAATAATTGCCGTGGGAGTCGCGGCTGCCATTTCACAGATATTGTATTTCATGCCTAAGTGCTATAGATTAAAATATATGATGATGAAATAAAAAAGAAACACTTCGATAAACGTTATTGTGTTTTATTTATAGAAGAAAATCTGTGATCAAATCGAGCCTCCCTGTACTTTCGTTTAATAAAATTAGAGTGAGGAAACATGTGAAACCAAGTCACTACCCACTTAAACGCAAAGCAGCGTTATAATTTAAGTTTTGGGAAGAGAAAAAACTCATCCGGAGCACGGAATATCAGACAAATACGCAGGTTACGCGATGATAGTTTTTGAGTTCTTGGTCTGAAATTCGTTCAAAATGATGGGCCTGTTAGATGGTGCATTATCGCGATATGAAGTCCAGAAGTTTTTCTTACTAATTTTTCTTTTTTTGACGCCGTACTGCGTCCGTTTTACGCTTTTTTGAGTTTAACCTTGAGATAAAACTTTGGAAGTATTGATTCTCGTTACTTGTTTGACAGAATGTATAGCCAAAGCTTTTATTAATTGGCTTAAAATTAATTTTGAAAATTGCATCTGAGGTGGTTAAGAGATCGGTGATTTTGAGCCAGCAGTTGATAGCCAACAGTTTCAAAAGTAAAATAAAGTGGTTTTACCTAAATTTAAAGCCCCAAAATTAAGTTTAAAACCGCAGTGTCGTAGAGCAATGCTGGAGAGTAATGACCTAAAACAATAATAACAACAATAGCAATAGCCTGGATATTTCAATGACAGCTGGCTCTACGTACAGGCATGATTCGGATTTTTCCCGACCGAGGGCTGCCGCTCTAATTCTGTTAAAATAAGAATTAATGTCCAGAATTAAAACTGGCTGTGTCCTGTCACTTCACCAGAATCCCCTAAATATTTATGGCACATTTGCATATTGAGACATGAACATAAACAGCAACAACAACTACAAGAACTGTCGACCCTAAATTTTATTCTCTCTCTACAACTCTCAAAAGGCAGAAAAGGGTTTTTAATGGCGTGTAAGAAAACTTTTCACTAAAGAATTATCTAAATTTGGAGAATCGATTTAAAGCAGTGTAGACTAAATTTTTTCGAAACATTTCATTTTTTCTCTGGTATTTTTTCCTCAAACGCTTTTATATTAACTTGCGTCTATCCTCCTCTAAAAAAAATATGAATTTAAATCAGCGCAGTGCATTATCACCTGGGCAGACGAGCTGCAATGACACAAGGGAATTAAGGCTCCCTAACTCGCATCCCTACGCATCCACTTTGCGGCGCTTTGCTGCCAGTTGCTAGCTATTGCAGCAACAACAAGTAGCAGTTGACAATAATTGCTGCTGTTGATGTCATTTGCGTGGCTCTTACAACTAAAATCAGCTTGTTGTTGCTGCTGTCGTTATTGTTGCACGTTTTGTGCGCGTTTTTGTTGCTATTGAAGTGCTTGTTTTTGTTGTCGCAGCACATTTAAATTGATACAATTGCATTGCAGCAGCGCAATGGACAATGACCGGCGGAGAATCGATTGTAACCGACTTGCAAATGAATGTAAATATTTTTGTACGTGTGTGTGAGCGATGTGATTGTGCGAATCTGTACGTGTGAGTGTGTGTGTGTGTGCATGTGTTTCGTGCTTTTGATGTTCTATTTGATTTACATTTGCAATTTGCGCACGTCTCGTTTTTGGTAAAGTGCAGCAAAGTGTAGCAAAAGCAACAACAACAACAACAACAGCACAAAAGCAGCGGCAAAATAACAAGCAATGACAGGGAAGCGAAGTGAAGTGAAGCGCAGTCGAGTTGCATTGAACCATTTTGATGTTGCCGCGCGCATTTGAAATTATTTTAAATTGTTGTTTTTGTTGCAGCTCACATTTTTTGTGGTGGTCGTTGTTGGGTGTGTTCTACTGAAATTGATGGCTGCGTTGTGTCGCCGCGTTCATCAGCGCGCATCATTATCGACACCACTACTGTGCACACTTCCCCTGTCCCCTTCCCGCTTGCCTGCGTGCCTCTCATGCCACTCGCCTGCGCCGTTCTTGTTAGTCCATTAACAAATGCAACAACAATAACACAACTGTATACCCTTCCCAAAATTGTGTTTGTCATTGTTGCAACATCGCATCTGTTTGATGTTGTTAATTGATTTTCAAAGTCGACGCCGTCTACTGTTGCGTACTCAATCGTTGGCGCGAGCAAAACAAGCATTGACCAATGCACTTGTTATCTGCTCTACATATATATACACATACAAAAAAAATCTATAGTCGAGTAACAGCGTCACTTTGTTTTTGTAATTATATGTACTGTTGTTGTTGTTTTTGCATACATATGTGTCATGCTACCGCAGTTGCATATTCAAGCAGCAACAACACTAGTATGTCTCTTTACATATTCAACGCCGAACACCAATTACAACAACTACTCGCAAATTTATCTACATTCCATGGCCGCACCGCCCATTTATAGCCGCAATTACAATGACCAATGTCACTTGAAATCGGCAATCAGCCGTTACAGCAACATGTTTGAATTCGTTAACAACAACAATAACAATAGCAATAACAAGCGCTAAAGCAGCGGCTATGGTTCGGCGTATTTTTGGATTGTCACTTGCCGTAGACGAACCAAAGTGGGGAATGAATAAGTGAGTGAGTAGTGGTGGCCACTCGAAAAGCACTTCATCCGTTCCATTGGTCACCAATGGAATTTCGCTGTTGCGGCTTTTCACACCAACACCGGCACAAATGCACTCGCATGTTAGTGTACATATTTAATATACATGAAGGCCTTTGTTCATGTTCGCATACATTTGAGTATACACACATAAATGCAAATAACTGTGTGTATATGTGTATGTATGTGTGTAATTGGGAGCGTATGTATGTGTTGCATCCCTTCGCTAGTGAATAATTTGGCATTACATACGCACATTTATGCACTCACGCACCACTCTTTCAATCGCTAACTCAGGAGTTCTATCTTTTTCCCCTACACCCTTCATACAAACACTCAACAGCAGCTTACGCAATTGCGTTTTTTCTGGTTAAACGACATGCAAGACCAATTCAATTGAAAACAATTTATTTAGTACTTCATTAAGTTGATCTGTATGAAATCAGGACGCGACGCTGTTATTTAGTTGCAATTATTGCAATATTTTTTTTTTTTGAATTTGTTTGAAATTTTATAAGCATTTTTATGTGTTTTTAGCTGCTGAAGGACTGATGGTTTCAAATTTGACTAAAAGCAACTAAGCATCCAAAACCATTGACTAGGACTCTCTATACAGCCAACATAAGTACCTGAAGCAGTCAGGCAGGCCAACGTCATCCTGATGACACGAGCTCGCATGCCACTCGAAGTCAGCATTCAACTAGGGGACACGTCCTTAGTAACTCAAAAAACAGTGAAATACCTGGGCATTCAACTTGATTGCATTCTTACGTTGTACTAAAACAGCGAAGATCTCAGGAATACTAAGCAGACTCATGGCGAAAATCGGTGAACCAACACATAGTAAAAGAAGGCTGATCGATGCGACCAAAAACGCAATACTACTGTACGGCAGCGAAATATAGGGAGATGCGCTAAACTACAAAACCAAGCGCAAAGCACTGGAGGCTGTACAACGAACAGCGGCACCCAGAGTCCTTTCAGTCTACCGCAATGTCAAGCATTTTTGTGATCAGTGGGAAGATATCCGTTGACCTGTTGCCTTGGGAGCGAATGGATGCGTGGGACTCCAAGAAGAAACACGCCACCACTAACGCCGTGGAACGAGATGCCAAACCATGCAGCGGTGGCAAGACCAAAGGGACACTGAATCGGGTTTCAGTTGGATGGCAAAGCTGACTCCTACAATACGCAAATGGATTCATAACTCAGTTCCTCTCGGGCCACGAATACTTCTGGAAATACCAATACCGCATGGGTAAGGTAAGAGACCGCAAGTGTATTTACTACGTTTTTAGTTGCAACAGATGGCTCGTGGAAAGAAATGCTCTGCGGGAGCAGATTGGCGATATTGCGCCGACCAATATGAACGCGAAGATAACTGGAATTCGGTTAAAAGATACGTCGAAGTTGTCTTACGGAGAAAAAAGATAGACCTCGACGTAGTATAACAAAACAACAGGCAGAGACGTAAGAAAGCGAGCCTAAAGCATAAAGCTGGTGAGCTGAATAGAACTGGTCCATTTGATGGATGTCATTTCGGGAACTTCCGAAGTAATTTAGAAGGTTGTATCGGGAAAAGGAGTCCCCCAGAAGAGGAGGAGCGATTGTTTTAGTGGCTACACTACTCGACGCAGTGGATAACAGGCGCTGTAAGTACGAAAGTATTTTAACCCTATCTCATCCACAAAAAAACCCGTAAGGGCAATGCTAAAACTTCAAAAAGTCGATTTTTGGTTAAAAGAAGTGCTGATACCTTAAAAATTTCATACTCCGTTAGGTCCCTTTCTCATATAAAGTAAGATCCTTATTGGTCCTTTAGTGCATATAAAGGCTACAAATTCCCTCCATACCGGTAAATAATGCAAACAAATCTCTGCATCTAAATTATTACATTTATCGACTGTTAATTCAACTCAATTACTACACCAATTGGCGACAAAGTGTTTCAGCTTCAATAAATACTAAAATACAATACTAAAAAGTTCGGAATACTTGTAGAAATTAATGCTAGTTTTGTGATTTTAAATATGAAGTGATTGATGTGTTGCAGATAAGCTAACAAGCCTGCAAGCAAAGTTCGACAACGTCAATGTTGCCAGTTGTAGTAAAACTAAATGTAGAAATACACACACACGTGAATACACAAACTAATACAAAGAGCCTTAGATGTCCTGTAGGAAAATCCATTGGTAGCGAACTTGTGAACTTCTAGTGAATTTAGTACTATGATTAGTTCACTTCCTCCTTCTATTCTCCCTGCAAGCAACTCGATAGTTTTGGAGTTCGATGACCAAGGCAGTCCTAATTGTCTTACTCTACATTTCTTCTGTGTGGCTGCTGATCCTGCGCTAATCTAGAGGAATTCTATCTATGAAAAATACGATTTGACTTAAGTTCATGTAACTGCCGTCATCCTAATAGTTGCTAAGTTAGCCAATAGATTTCAGAAGGACATAAACTCTTTGGAATGTCTGGAGAGGAGATTCTTCAAAAAAATTTATTTACAGTCCGATTTCTAAAACAAAAGAGTTCCAAAGAACCGTCTCCAACAAACTTTTCGATAAGTGTTTGATTTAACGAACCGAGAAAAAGCTTTGCATCTGTTTAGTTCAAATCAGGGCACTGATTTCTTCTCCCATAGCAATCGTATAAAGCGAAGAAAGAAGTTATGACCATTTTTCTAGATTCCATCGAGTCATTATATCTAGATCAAGCCAAAGCAAATATTAAGCTTAAAACAAATTTGTTCGCCAGTTCTGTGTTTAGTGCAACATGTTATGTATTACACATATCAAAAATAACGATAAGAAAGAAAAAAATTCAATTAAGCTTTCAGTACCCCCACCCCAAGAGTGAAAAAAGGAGAAGAAAGATAAAAATGAGTGCTGCTTTAAAAGGTCGCTCTCGCTTATCCTACAACACAACACTATACTTTGCTGGGTCCCCACCACTCTAAAGTGAAGGAGTGAAGGGAAAGGAAAGATCGGACGAAAAGATGTGCAAGAAAAGACTCTGGGCTGGGTCTTCAGTGAGTGGCAGAGGACATAAGTATTCCTCTAAACGAACTGTACATTCCGACTGACTTGAGCGTAATCGCGGAAGCCAATAGCAGGTGGTTTCTGACTACTAACTACAGGGTTTTCAAAGCGTTCTGGGCAAAACTTAATCATAAAAGGACAAAATGTCCGTTCAGCTTAACTACCAGGGCCCTCACAGGTATCATAATCGGTCACTGCACTAAAGGCACCACAAAGGCTGTACAATGACTTCTGCAGGATATGGGGCATTGAAGAAGAAATAGAGTCGGTACAAAGACTCCCCTGTGAATGTGCGGCACTTCAAATAAGTCGTTTAAAATTTCTTGGCGATTATTTCTTTGAAGACCTGGGAAAATTTGCAAATGTCTCACTGGACTTACCGTCTTAAAATAATCTGAGTGGTTTAGCACCCTTAGTTAGGGGATGGAAATCAAATGCAGGTATCACAATGGAATTTGGGGACACCGAGAAGTTTGTCTTAGACAAGCAACCTGGCTAACCTAACCTAACTATGTATCCAATAGTATATTGAATGTAACAGTAAAATGATGATACCAACGACTTCACTCTGCTAATATTGACGACGAAGAGAAGACATGCCGAATATGTCGATGAAATTATGTAAATCGTAGAGTCAGATAGGGACGGGAGCGCTTTTCAAATTTTCCAATAAAAGAGAATTGGGCAGAAAACTGATTGGAACAATTTGCACATTGGTCCCAAGAAGAAGCTCGACCCCCAATAGATGCAGAGGAACTTTTGTTCTAAACTGTCACCTGATATTCTTTGCTAAAACGTAACAAAGTCAACCTATTCTTGAAGCGGGTGGTACCTGGTGATGAAAAGTGATGCTCAAATCACAGTCGAAAAATGTGTTGATTAAAACACAGTGAACCAGCCCGCATGATTGCCAAGCATCGATTAACGATCAGGAAGGCTTTGCTGTGCGCTTGGTGGGAGTAGAAGTGAGTAGCTCACTATTAGTTAGTTGCTTCCATACTCAACAAATTACCAAATTTATGCGAGTGTTTGACCAGATCTAGCGAGCAGGAAGGATGTTGTGCAAAATCAAGACAACGCCAGTTTAAAAGTACACCAGATACTACAAGAACTTGCTGATTCTAATGCCTCGTCTGATAGTTTCCACTTGTTACCAAATAAGCTGGTCAAACACGAGAACTTTTTTCAATCGCCGAATAAAAACTTGCATTCAAAAATAAGAATTAAATTAATTCACATTTTTCCTGCAGGTTGCTTTTCAATCTACCGCCATTTACAAACAGATCTACAGCTTATGGCTAGTATTAATTCAGTCTTTACTTGTTTCCATGAAATCTCCGTCCGATGAATTTGCTCGCTTTGAATTAACACTTTGCCTTCATGTCATACCAACAACAACCTATTGAGCTTTTGGCACTCAAAAGTGTATTTGCATTATACGCTAAATAAGTTTCATGAGTGCCACATCGAGTGGCACATAAAACATGACAGTTGCATTAATTTTGTGCTCGTTGAAAATGTTTGAGTATGTGGGCGTAGATGAGTGCATGCGGAGGAGTGCATGTGAGTGAATGTGTTTGTTTGTGTGTGTGTAAGTGCATGAATTGAACAGTGATTTAGCATAGCTGCATTATTGCAACATGTATGTATGTATGTATATATGATGTTGCAATTACTTACAATGTACTCGAATGCCGATTTTAGCAAATGTAGGGAGTTTTGAAGTGATTTTTGTGCCTTTTATTGCAATTAGATATTTAAAGTAAGTTTTAATTTTGGCGCAAGACAAAAGTAAGGATTTTAATAAGTAATGAATTTTGTTGAAAATTGCATTTGATTTGAAGTCATAATGCGCCTTATTTTAGCCTGGTGGGCAATATGCAATATGGGATTTCAATAGATGTGTGATTAAGGCTTGAATGAATCAGAGAGGATTTATTAGTTATTAATATGTCTGTCAATTCAATTTAATTTAATTAATTACCAGGACTTAATTTCATAGTAGAAGTACCAGAGGAGTTACATATAATAGTAGGATGTATGTGTCTGCATAAGACCGCCTCTAGCAGATTTTGGCCGAGCCTCTATCCCAATTTGAGGCAGTAATTTTTTTCGTTAGCGCCAATTAGAAATACCAACTGCCCACCGAAAACACCACTTTCATTACAGTGTAGTCCTTCGGCATTTGTTTTTCCAACGCAGAATAGGGCTTCTTCTTCCTCTATGCCAGAAGCAGGGCACCACACCGAATACTTTCAGAGCCAGAGCCCGACTAGAAATTTTGGTAACGCGGTGATTAGGCGCAAATAAGGCAGACCGCATTCCAAATTTGCGCCTCATAAGGCAGCCAAACTAGGCCCAAGTCCCGAAAGGTATCGCCACACATCTACCTCATTAAGCGCAGGCTCGAAAAACCGAACTTGGGTAATACTCCGGATGCCCTTCTACAAATCAGTCAGGGATTCCAATTTATGCCTAAGTGAGACACTGCCACAGATTTTCGTGACCACAACCAAATTTGGTATTGTTCTGGCATGCCAATATTTGCCTTGCCTAACGTGGGCCTGGTAAGGTAATATTGAGGCGTGCCTCAGTAAGGCCTGCCTAATTCGGACCTAACTGATTCTTCAGCATGCGTCACTGTAATTCTAGTCGGGAGCGTTAGCGTCCTTCTGACTGGCATGAATAACAAGCGAAGTTGTTGGACCTTTATTCTATGTACTATGCATATGGTCCTATAAAGCTCATACTATAGGTACAGTTGGCAAAATCGCTGAACTGGCATAACACCAATCGATTCCAGATGTATCAGAATCAACGCAACTTCTTCTGCTTCTTAATTTTGGTGAATTTCTTCACGGTGAATTTTGAATGAAAAAAACCTAAATTATGTAGGAGCTGGCGAAGTTTGTGTCTTTCTATTTCGCAAAGCGAGCTTCAAGCTTCACTAAAATGGATAGGTAACATATTTCCAGCTTAGTGCTGTTTTTACAGAAACTTTAAGAACTCAGTGCTCATCCAAGCGGATTGGTACGGGAGTGGTTCTAACTCACAAGGCGCATAAAAACTGTGAGTCAACTCCTCTGCAGCTGTTCAGGACTTCGTACAATTAGCGTGAAGTGTAACAGCAAATATTGCTCTGATACTCTAGGAGGAAGCTTAAAGTAGATTCATTGAATTTTCTAAGACTGTTAAACTCCATGGATCAGAATTAGCGGAAATAGGCGGATTTTTTGTTCGAATAGCAGGCTCAACACTTTTATTACTCTTTTCGTTTTTAGGTTGTATTGCGAATTGTGATATTAAAAAAGCACTAATAAAGTTGATAAGACCTTGCCGTATCAGCTCACAAGTAATTTGCAACTATTTATCGACTTAGTAGATAATAAATCTGCGGCCGCCCTAGCCGAATGGGTTGGTGCGTGATTACCATTTGGAATAGAGGACGTTGGTTCGAATCTCGGTGAAACACCAAAATTAAGAAAAAATTTTTTCTAATAGCGGTCGCCTCTCGGCAGGCAAACCTCCGAGTGTATTTCTGCCATGAAAAAGCTCCTCATAAAAAAAATATCTGCCGTTCGGAGTCGGCTTGAAACTGTAGGTCCCTCCATTTGTGGAACAACATCATGACGCCCACCACAAATAGGAGGAGGAGCTCGGCCAAACACCCAAAAAGGGTGCACGCGCCAATTATATATATATATATAAAGAATCTATATATAAGAAATCTAAGATGAATTAATTAAAAAAAATACTAAGACTTTTTATTTTTTTATTTTCGGTACCTCTTAAGAAAACAAGCCTTTGACTTGGGGATTTCTCATTAACCCATTTTTTATATTTCATCTTCAAGTAGGGGAAATTGAGTCTATAATCTTTGAATCCTGCAACTGATATGCGAGTCACAAGCCCTCTCGGCCACTGGGCTGCTACAGATACTTCCGAAAAATATGGCAACTAGCAAACAAGCACACATTAAAGCAACGAAAATACTCCTACAACCATCCATTTTCGGAAAAACTTGCAGCAATTAGTGAATGGATGGATGGATGAAATCGGGAGGTGTAGTGCGGGGTGACATTTGTGTAGGATATGTTAAGTCGTATATCATGGCAAACATGACTTGACAACATACCTTAGCCAAATATGCGAACAAATATGCAAACAACAGCCGCAACAATAACAACAACTACAAATAACCCTACAATAAAAACTACAGCGCATAGTTTGCCAAGTGTGTCTGGCTTGGAATGTGAGGTGAAGTGAGGCCATGTGGATGGGGATGAGGATGAGGTTGTGGCTGGTGCAATCAGAAAAGGGCGAGGGCGGCAGAGAATGCAGCGCAAGCACCTACGCGAACTAAATTAAAAGGTATCACTACACACAGCCAATATTAAACAAGCACGCATACGCGCACATACGGACGCATGCATGCACAAAAATTTCTCTGTCTGTCTGTCGGTCTGCCAGTTAACCTGTCCATCTATTGGCCTCTTAGCATCGGTGCATGTTGCTGTGCATGGAAATAAACGACCCTGCAAATCGAACTTTGTATGCCAACCATAAAGCAGTGGCTTCAACAACGACAACAAAAACAACGTAAACGACAATAACGAAAATAAAGCAAACAACAACAAAAATGGAGTACAACAAAAACAGTGGTAGGTAACCAAAATAACCTCAACATTATGTGTAGGCAACATGACGAGCTGCCGAGCTACCAAGCAGCAGTAGCAGCAGCAACAACTACAATAACTGTAATAAATGGAACATGCAACATTGGCAGGTAGCAGGCAAACAACTTTAGCAGTTGCAACACATTGGCAAATAAGTATAAAACGTTCATTTAAATTATGTTAACCTCAAAAAGCCACACACACATGAGTGGGGCATGCAACATAAGCACATAAGCACATACTCCAAAAAACCATAAACCATCGCCACGTCCACCCGCATGCGCCACTTGCCGCCCTCATTTACAGCGTTGCGGTTGTCTGACAGGTTCTGTTGCATGTTACTCCGCTTACGGTATGTTGCATATGTATGAATATAGTTGTGTACGTAGGTGTGTACGAGCAAAAATATACCTGCCAGTTTTACATAAAGCATTTCCTTCCCCAAAACAGCCGCTCGTGCCCCACCTGCCGGGTACTGCCACAAAAAGCTTGTTCCACTTAACAAATTTGCTGCATTTAGTCAGCTAAGCATTTGCCGTTGCATCACGCCCACCAGCTCATTTACCCAGTCACTTCCGTGGTTGGCTGGTTGGCTGAAATTTGTAGAGGTATTTTCAGTTGAAATTTCCGACCTATAGTCGATGCGTGGCTGTGCTCGAATGCCTCCGCTCAACAAATGCCAAATCCGGCTCAATTGATGGCCGCTTCCGGCTGTTGCACTGTTTAGTGTATCGGCTCATTTATGGGCGTATTTAAGAATACAGAAAATTTATAATATGATGGAAATATTCTTGAACTAATAAAACTTCCCAACTTTAGCGGCTTGAACTCTCACAAGCCGCAATATTCGGTTTCTTCATGAAGTTCTTTTATTTTCAAATCAATATTTTCTTTATATTTGGGTTTGTTGTAACACAAACTTATGGTAGCTTCTTATATTCTAAACCCAAGACTGCTGCTTTGTCCTGTGAGCCCAACTTCATTTCTGCAACCATGACTTTTTTTAATTAAATACCTACTGACCACAGGCTACCAGCTCCTCGTCCACTCAGATCTAAATGAGGAACTCGCTTTGGAAACTCAGCCGATATGAGGGCTTAAACTCGTACAAAACTGCCAAAATTATGCTAAGGACTACGAAAACTACAAGCTTTATTTTATAGGTCTCTAGAGAATACTTCAAAATGTTGATTGAAGTACTGACGGGACACTGTCTCACCCCACATCACGAAGCCAGAATGGGTTTAGTTCAGAACGGCGCATGCAACTTTTGCGAAAGAGAAAGGAGTACGTTAGAACACTTCCTTTGCCACTGCCCTGCTCTGGGCGGAACACGTTACAGGGTATGTGATGGGTATACTTTTCAGCACTGAAGGATATTATTGACAAAAGTTTAAACTGTTTATTAAAACTCACCAAGATATGTGCGACGAACTATATTTAATACGACTCCAACAACACTGGTTACACTACGCGCCCTTGTGATCTATGTGAGATCTATTCAGTTCAAACAGATACACCTAACTTAACCTACCTAGCGATACCTCATTTTGTTGATCTGGAGCGCATCCGCTGAAGAGTTTTGGACCTTTGCACGTTGGTGACGGCAAATATCGCAAGCGATGGAACAATGAGCTGTATGAGATTCACGACGACATAGACAAAGCGCACCGAATAAAGATCCAGGGGCTAAGTTGACAAGGGGATGCCATCAACTGGTGTTAGCAGCGGAAGAGGAAGGCCTCCTCTGAACTGGAAAGAAAGGTGGAGAAGGACTGAAAGGTGGAGAAGGACTTGGCTGGCGTCGGTTAGCACAAGAAAGAAACGACTGGCACGCTTTGTTGAACTCGGCATAAATCGCGTAAGCGGTTATCGCGCCAATCAAGAGTAAGAAGAAGCATATGCATATGGCACATTGAAGATAGAAAAGTGTCATACTTGCTGCTTGTGGTGCGATTTCTGATGTGGTATATTGTACCTTGAGTTGCGAGGTTTTTTTGGAATATAAAAACTCTCTCGTGTTACTTGCTTCATATCTTGAAAGGAGTGAGGGCACCATTGCATACGTGACCTTCTTCTTCAAGGTAGAGCAATATTTTTCCGTGAGGTTTTTTGGATATACTCACATTCTATCAACCACCTAAGAATTTCAACTGATGAGAAATGAAATTGTAAGTGCATTTTTAAAATACAAAATTTTAATTGGCTTTCTGCTCCTACACCAATGAATGGACATTTGCTGCAGCTATCAAAAACCAACAAAGTACAGCCATTTAAAGTACTTTTTCTTTTTAAATTCTTATCAAATGGTGTGTAAAATTTTATGACCGCCAACGCGACTGCAAAAGGCATCCATTGGATATGGAAATTATATTAGCGATATTTACACCTTTATTGCCGCATTTAATGGAAACATAAGGCAGCGGGGCTAAGCGGCGGCACATGCCCGCAGACACATATAAAAATTTATTTATGCTAATGTGAGCAGTTTCACAGCTTTCTTGCAACAAATGAAATAAAGTAAAGAATATTACAATAGTTGATGCATACAAGAAAAGTGGAGAGAAGTAATGGACGGTTATGAGCGGGGGCAGTATTAGGAGTACATTAGGCGAATGTAGTGCACTAATACTACCGCGAAGTATTACAAAGCGTATAAAGTCAAGTTGATTTTTTAGCTTAAGGTGGAAAAGTTGAATGCCCAAAGTGAGGGCTGGCGTACTGGAGGGGCAGTTGCTCACAAACACGGCGTTAAAGGGTCCACGCACTATGTGAAATAAATATTTATATGTACACATTTGTATATATCAGATTGCACGCCAATTTATGACTGACCGCACATCTTGAAATATCTTTCTAATGCGCCAAGCAGCTGTCAGCTGCTGACTGACTCTCTGCTTACAGAGTTTTATGAGTACCGTTCAGCAGCGATCGTTTACTAGCAACACAGCGCTCGTTTGTTACTCCTGCTGTATGTGTGTGTGTGTGCGTGCGTTTGTTTATATGTCTCTTATATTCCACTTTCGCTCCCTCCACCAGCTGCTCCCCGTTCACATTTATAACCTTCACGAAAAGTGCGTCTACCACACAGCCTTCCAGTTTGCGCGGTGATAGTCAGTCATCAAGTGTGGCTTTGCACTTCACATACACGCGCGCACGCACACAGTCGCATCCTCACATTACATTGCATCAACTTCTCCTCCTGCAATTGTTTGTTGATGTGCTTTTGCCCTGAATGCGTTTGTAATTTCCCCAGAGTGTATTTGACTTTGACGACTTAAGTTGTAAAACTTTAACATTATCATTTTACCTAAGAAGGAGAAGCAGAGGAAGAAGAAAAAATTAAGACAAACAAAGTAGTCTGCATGGCCGTTGTGTGTAGTAGTGCGCTGAGGCTAGATGGGTACAAAAACTAACTGAAGTGAGCGCGTAGTTGTAGCTGTCCGTCCATCCATCTACCACAGATTTCCTCTCCTTCGAAATATGTATACATACATGCATATGGTATGTGGCTATCTATCTGTGACCCGGCCGCAGTGCGAGTTTCAATTTCTCGCATCTGACATGTTGCTACTGTTGTTTTTCTTCATCCTCATCAACGGCCGCCCCACCGTAATGTGGACCTCACTTCAAGTGCTTTACAATTGGTCCAGCCGCCAATGCTGTTCGTCGCTGCGAAGTGTCTTACCTTTCATCCGGTGGCGAGTTGTTGTGCGTGCTCAGACTTTCCTGGCACACAAAGTGTCCATTTGTCCTTGCATCGTCTTGTTTTCCTTATTTTGTTCTCGTCTGCTTGTGTTTGTTGACTTATCGCATTACAGAGCACAGCATTGAAACTGAAAGTTATTCTTTGCCCACAGCAAGCAAGCGTCACAACTCAAAGAAGATTTCTTACCTTCGCGTGTGTTTGGAAAAAAGATTTTTACGTGTGTTTAAAGAAAAGTTAAATAGATATGTAAGTACTTGTTTGATTTTTTGTTTGAAATTTTTCAACTTTTTTTCCAAAAGTTTACTTTCTTACATTTTGTATTTACACAGTTGCGGTCATAAAAATTAGGATTGGTAGCAGACTTGGTTTCAGTGCTTTATAAGATCCATCAGGATTATCTTTTTAATTGAAATACATGCAATGCAGCCGTCAAAGCTGTACGGAATTGTTCGGGACTACCATTTGGTGGGTCCTCAAATGAAAACCTTTGACGGGCATGAATCAATAAATAATTGAAAAAGTAGTTTCTGAAACCGGTCGTCCCTCAGCAGGCAAATCTCCGAGAGTATTTCAGCCCTCAAAATACTTCTACTAAAGCCTACTTCCCGTTCGAAGGCGGCACAAAAGTGTAGGTCACTCCAATTGTGAAGCAATATTAAGGCGCGCGCCAAATTACTATGGGCAAAAAGTAAGGTGAATTTGGTTGTAAAATTAAAAATCTTTATTTATTCTTGTAAATCAACTTCATCTCCTTCAAAATAATGCCAAATAGTCCATTTCCGGTATAGCCATCAGCACCTTCTTCGATTCAGCTTTTATCTCCTCAATCGACTCGAAACGCGTTCCCCGGAGTGGTCTCTTGAGTTTTGGGAATATCCAGAAGTCACACGGAGCCAAATCAGGCGAATACGGTGGTTGCGGAACGATATGCGTGGAATTTTTGGCGAAATGGTCACGAGGAACGAGTGCAGTCTGAGACAATGCATTATCGTGATGCAAAAACCAAGAGTTGTTGGCCCACAATTCTGGTCTTTTTAGACGAATTGCTTCACGTAAACGACGCATAACGCTCAAATAATATTCCTTATTAACAGTTTGGCCAGGTGGAAGGAATTCATAGTGCACCACACCACGAAAATCGAAAAAAACTGTCATCATGACCTTTATTTTTGAACGACTTTGACGTGCTCTTTCCGGTCTGGCCTCGCCTTTAGCACGATATTCGCTTGATTGGTCGGTTGTTTCAGAGTCGTAAGCATAAATCCAAGTCTCATCTCCCGTAATGATGCATTTGAGCTTGTTCCGATAGTCTGAAAGCATTGTTTCACACACATCAACGCGACGACTTTTTTCCAAGAAATTGAGAGTTTTCGGTACCAAACGAGATTTGACTTTTCGTAGGCCCAAATGGTCTTTCAAAATGGTTTTCACAGATACTTCTGATATTCCGATCATATCAAGGTCTTTAACAGTCAACCGACGATTTTTGAGCACTAACTCCTTCACTTTATTGACGTGTTAGTCATCTGTTGACGTCGATGGTCGTCCGGAGCGCTCCAAGTCATCAACACGTTCTCGACGCTCTTTGAAGTCTTTGTACCACTTATAAACATTTTTCTGCGACATGGTCGAATCACCAAATGGCTTCTGCAACATGCTAAACGTTTCCGCAGCCGAAATTTCATTCCGCAAACAAAATTTGATGGCACTTCTCTGCTCAATCAAATCAGACATTGTAAAAATCGAAAAATTCACTCTTGGTCGTTTGGTAAACACAAACGTAAATATATTACTGATAATGACATTCACAAGAAAGTTGGCCCAGATATTATTAACAGTGCTGCCAACTCATGAAAAAAATAACTAGAGCGAAATTTTAATCCCGCGAAGTTTGACAAATAAATTCACCTTACTTTTTACCCACAGTAGTATTATAGAAGAAGCGCGCCCAAATATCGAAAACCGGATGAAAGTAAAAGTTAAAGTTTACTGAGTTTCACAAATGTTGCCGAAAGCAATGGGAGGATATTTTGCCTCTACCGCAAAGCAAATGTTCTGCTAGAAAATGCTTTCCGCTCATTTATTTAAAAAAATAGCATTTTTCTTTGAATATCAAAATAACACCTCTTATTACAAACCATTTAGAAGGCATTTTTTAGAGAGACTAGACAGTTTAAATGAAATGAAAACATTGCTAATATTTATGAAAATAGCTTTATTTTATAGATGATACAGGGTTATAATAAAAAACTGTGTTTTTGGGCATTATTTTTTATTACATAAATTCTGACGATAGTCATCGGAAAGCACGGAATTATCAATTCTTAGCTTTTAAAGGTAGCTTTTGCCTATTTTACGTCGTTTAGGGAGAAAGTCCCATGCAACATAAGAAAATCGCTGAGAATTTCTGAGTCTCTTATTATTTCAAACTTTCATGCTTTTTTAAACATTAGACTCCAATGTTCCTCAAAAATTTATGTGATTGTAATTAGTATTATATTGAAATTATAAAAGAAGTCATAATTTTTCCGACAAATAATTTTTTCGAAAAAGTTCTCTGGTTGCTATAAAAATAAGTTTGATCAAAAAAATTATTATTCTACTCTATAAAAAACGTAAAATAAACCAAAATTTAATATTCAGCAGCCAAGCCTGAAAATCGCGTCTGCCGGTGTAATTTTATGGATCTAATATTTAGTTCTGGACTTACATGTTTGAAATATTTATTGAACTTATTCAATACTTTGGCTATTAATTCTTTTTTTTTATTAATTTATAAGAAGCTTTGAGTAATTTTCTTCTAAAAAAATCATATAAAAAACATCCAAAAAACAAAATTTCTCAAATTTTAATCAAAATTTCAAAATGTTTAAGCAGCGCTTGTAGAAAAATTTTTAAAATATTAAAAAGTTGCTAATAAATAGAAAAATGTCGAGTGTAAATTCCAAGCAGCCCAAGAATCGCGTTTATTACAAAATTTTTTCTTAGCTTTTTTTCATGTAAAAAAATTGTCGAGCACGCGTTAAATGGAGAAAGTTCTGTCAATTCAATTACAGTTTACCTGCTACTCCTCATTAAACCATTCGTTATATGGAAAAATTGTATCAATATAAATACAGTTTAACTGCTACTCCTCGCTAAACCATTTCATTTTAAGTGCAAACCCATTGATCTGACTGACACTTATATCCCTAAGGTCATAAACTTATGTATCGCTCAAGAAAAATGAGCCAAATTAATAATGGCAAGCAACGCAGGACAATAAGAGTGAAGATGTCTGACAGATTCTTCCTGCTCCTCATTCTTGCAGCTTCTGTAATAATCGAAATGAGGTACGTTCAATCGTTGATCATGTCGACCTAGGATACAGTGGCCTCTGATCAACGCAACTAATATAGAAACGTTTTTCCTTGACCTTTTAAGCAGCCTCTTGAAAGCTTTAACCCTTTCGCTACATCTTTTTATTACGCCATCCAAAAAATCCAAATTTTTGTCTGAGTATTTATTTTAGGACCAATAACAATACAAATAAATTTTTTTTTTTATTTTTTTTGTTAAGTGCTTTTTTTTTAATGTTGCCATATGGCAACAAATGTTTTGTATGGTAAAGAAAAACAGTTTATTTTTGGTTTTTGCATAAAGGTTCGTACATTTATTAAAATTTGGTTTGACATCAAAATTTCAATTTACAATATTTATAAATCAAGATTTCTAAACTAAAGTTCCAACAATAACAAAATATTTAAAATAAAAAAATCCATTCAATATATAAATATACACGTACATACATATTAAAAAGTGAACAAGGATATAAACTAAAAACATAAAATATTATCATAAAAAGTATTATAGAAAACTATAGCTATAAAAATTACCTAAAATAATACAAAGGAAAGAAGTATCTTACCAAGAATTTAGTCGCTGCAGTGATAATCCTTAAAGCAATCGCGATCTCTGTTGGGTAGACACAAGTGAACCGAACACTTTGAACATTTGTATCTGGATAATCCTGAACATCCTTTTAATTTTCATCTGTTTTTTTTTCTCAGTGCACTCCACCCAATGTTGATTTCCATCATATCGGACAGAAACTGATGGTGCTGTTTCATATCTCTTTCAAGAAGTTTTGGTCCAGATATAACGGTATTTTTTCCTTGATATATTTCAAAGTCATACAACATGCCATTTGAACTACATAGACAAAATAATTTAATTCCCCATTTTATTGGCTTTTTCGGCATGTATTGTCTAAGGACAGTCTTTCCTTTGAAAGGTACCATCATTTCATCCACACAAAGATTCTCTTCTTTGGGGATAGTATACAACTTTTTTGTAAAGATATTTATTAATGGACGAATCCTGAAAAGTTTGTCATTGCCTGGACCACTTGTTGTGAACTTCAAGTTGTTTTGTAAGGAATGAAATCTATTCTTTGTCATATTTTGACGAAATGCCGGAATATCTGTGGGCGCTGTCCAGTACATAGACAATCTGGGATAGCCAATTGTCCCAATCATAACCTCCAAAGCAAGAAACTTAAAAAATTCTTCTTTCGTTAAGTTAAATGATCGACCGTCTTTTAAAAGAGAGGCTTGGTTTGTCGCCTGCACTACTTCTTCAAAAAATTCTACAGTAAAATATTCCAAAAAGTACTGCACTGGAAGCTTTACAGCGTTACTTGAATAATACTCAGAAAATTCAGCTTGAGGAGGAGCCCACGAAGTCTTTTTCCATCGAAATTCATTAACTTGTTTTGGTTGATAGTTCGCAGTACCAGCTTCTGAGCTAGAGCCATTTTCATCCAAAACTAGTTCGTCATTACATTCCCCGTTGATATTTGTAATGCTTATATCATACGGACCTTGACGACTAAGCTCCTCCATCACAAAAGTTTCATTATTGTCAAATGCCTCAAATAAATCCTTTAATATTTCTTCCGATTCCGAATTCTCAAGGTCTGAGAGATTTGAGTCCTCGAAATTCTCCAAAATCTTTTCTATAACACTGTTGCTAGTTTTTCTTGCCATATTTGAAAATAATATTCCGCAAACAACAAGACGTCTCTCTGCTACCAGTTTCAATCGCAAATAAACTTCTTCTGCAATCTAATGCAAGTTAACACCTTACGAGAAATTTGTTGCCATACGGCAACAAGCTTAGTTTTAAAAATTAGCACAGCTTTTAAAGCTGCGAGCAAAAAAATATTTATATGCCAAATGACAGATTGAACATTTTTTTATATACTTCATTCAAAAATTGTTGAAAACATTTGCCCAAAATGCCTCAAAAATCTAAAAATGCAAAATACAAATTTCAGAGTGAACTGCTATATGCCTGAAGGCTTTCTTCAAAAATATTGTATTACCGATATATAATGGGCGGTTATGATTTATTTTATTTTTGTTTATCCATTAAACTTCAATTTTTGAAAATATGTAACAAAAAAGTTGATATTTTTTACAAGAGAGTGTTGCCGGCCTTTTAAAGTTTACTGTTGCCATATGGGAACAATATCGCGAAAGGGTTAAGTCCCATTTTGGTCAAGTTCTCTTTTTAGCGAGAAGCATGTCCGACCATGAACCGTCAGACTATCAAATATCAGCTCGTCTTGACTGAAGTAACAATGCTATTTGTACCACGCAGTTTGTAGGGGGATACTTACTAGGAGTATACTTACTAGCTCCATGCCAAAAGGCAGGCGAGTGGTAATGCCCTCTCTCGCTATTTAGTCTAACTTACAATTAACTGGTATGTCTCTTTGCCCTGGCACCCACATCAAATGGACACAGAAATATTCCGACATCTCTTTATGAGATGCTCGGCATTAGCGAGCAATGATGGAATTAGTGACAATTCCTCCAATAGGTTAAATCATCACTTGGCTATCAGAATAAATATAGATTTCTGCAAAGGTGGTCACATTTTTGCCTAGCCGGACAGCTATGTCATTAATGGCTAAAATTTTTGCCTGAAATACGCTGCAGTGATTAGGAGGATGAGCCGAAATGCTTACTTTTGGCTTCTTACAGTAGACGCCAAAACCAACTCTATTGTCAAGATGATGGCTATCGTACTGAAGGTTCAAGTAAAGAACCATCAGCAGTTTTTCCGAGCAGGTGTGTTGTCAACCCACTCCTGGCTAGCTGAAATTCAAGTACTAAATAACCTTTTAAAATATGGTTCATTCAAACAATAGTCAACGGAGTTAGTTGGACTGTCAACGGGATTATGGCTGAGTGCTCAACACCTAAATCGCGTCATTGATTAGTTGCGGCAATCCTGCATACTGTGCTAGGGGGTAAAAAAAAAAGAGTATTCAGAGAATACGAGGATGTGATTCTAAGAGCACCGCTGATACATAGGTATAAGCGGCATATATTGAACTTTTTTCTTAGGGAACAATGGTTAATTGAAAGCAACTGTAAAGCCTGATTTTTCTATATTTATTTTATTTATTTATTTATTATTATTAAGCCAATTAATATAATAGATTCTTATAGGCTAAGTGAACATATTTTAGGGTTAATAGGCATTTAAAAAAAGGAAGAACAAATAAAAAATTGATAATAAAAACTCAAATCTTTCAATAGGTGATCTTTTGAAAATGAAAAATCTGTCTCAACAAATTTGAAGATTTAATTAATAGGAGCACTTTAAGCATAAAGAGATTTTAATATTATAGTAGTAACAATTTTTTTTTAAATAAGTACCAACATAGAAAAACTCCAAACTACGCAGAGCTGTGGCCGAAATATTAAAGAAAATTCTTTCAATAAGCACCGGACAATCGAAAGAACCACGGATCAAATCAAAAATGAAAGATGAAAGACGAAGGCAGGACTATTCTCATCATTGTGTGGCCTTTACAAACAAGCGTTTGGTGATGAATGTCAAAATATGTTTTCTGTGTGCTGGATGTCACCTGTTTTGGAGAAGAAGAATAAGAGCATGTTGGTGTGAAGTCGTTAAGGGGACAGACACCTGTCAACGGTCATATTTTCCCTGATTTTCATTAAAATTATTTAAAATGAAGAAGTCAATATATTTTTTTCAAAATTGGCATACAGTTTATTTATACACTACAATAATATAATTGTTTTTTTTTTTTTATTTTAATCATTTAAAATTGCGGATGTACACTCAATTCTTCGAGGAAGGTCGCAGCGGGCATTCTCAATCGGCAGGTATTGCAGCATCGGCGTCAGTGGCCTGAATACAAAAAACCATGTTGTTTTTTAATGTCATAATTTCTATATGAATTAAAAAAAATGGAAAAAATTCGCGGAATAAAATGCTTAAAAAAATGAATTTTGGGACGAATTTTCCTAATATTTTTGCTTCGAAAAAATTATTTTTCTAAAAATTTTCGAAATTGTAAATACACATAGAAAGTAATATTATAAAAAAGATGTGTGCAAAATTTCAGGGCGGTCGGTCAATAACTTTTCGAGTTATCGTGTACGCTAATTTGAGAAAAACTCTTCTAAAGTTTGAATACATGAAAATTCCTCTCCCAGCGCTCGAACGCAAAGAATAGGGTCGTCACGGTTGACGCTCTATAATATAAGAAATACTTAAATTTACGTTCTAAAAATTTTTTTTAGATTATTATCTAGATAATTATATTAACATTTTATGAAAAATCATTTTTTTTTTTTCGAAATTTTACAGGTATCTGTCCCGTTAAAGCCCAACTATTACAATGGTCGCTTCGACTTTATCTATATTAAGTAAAATTGAAAAGCGTATGACATCCCAATTGTAGACAAGTCTTAGTCGTTTATCTCGTGTTGTGGCATTTCCAATGCATGACTTGCACTAAACAGAAGTGCCTGATAATATTAAAATACTCGCTAAAGTACTCGTAACTTGTTGTCACCCCTGCAGCAACATAGCGTTATCTAAAACAGATAAACTTCTTTTCACTCGTTTTGAATCGTTCAAATGCAATCGAAATGTTCTGTTTATTTGCTCCTTCCTCAGTTTCGCTGGCTTCATTGGCAGTGTTTATTATTTTACAACAATTATTATACAAATACAAAGGCTTCAGTGCTGAAATTAAGTAAATATGGCTGCTATCTTGCCTTTATCGGCAAGCAATTACGAGTAAAATGTTGCGAAATGACAGCCAACTCTGACTCCACCGACGATTGTTCCCCCCTGCCTGTTTGCTGGAGGCACAGACAGTTAACAGACGCACACAATTCGACAATTCATTACAATCGATTGGAGGCGCCAATTTCAAACAGAAATTTACAAATTCATGCCTTCAAACTGTCAGCTGATAAGAACGAATGCACTCGACTCGGGAGCCTCTAAGGCTTCACTGTGGTTGAAGAGCTAATGGTGGAGGGAGTGTTGCTGCTTGCCGCGCTCAGTACTGCTGCTATCGCTACAGACGTGACACAATAAGCTCTCTTATCTGCATACCTTTGGAGACAACGAATCGCCTGCCTTTTGCGAGCAATTAAAAATCGCATTAAATGTGGCAGACGCAGCACCCATACATACATACGTACCTATACTGCTTTACAAAAATTATACGCAGTGTGTTCGGAAATGCAAAATCGATTTGAGCATTTCGAATATTCCGCACAACAACCACCGAAAAATGTAGCATCTTCAGTGTTATCTGCCTGCGGATGCAAAGGAAATCAAAAAGCGATGTATAAAAAATTCATTTGGTAAGAAAACTTCGCGCGCTCACCTTCAAGCGCTTTTGGCGCGTAAATAAAAATTATAAAAACAACAACAAGAAGAAAAATACAAATTCTTAGTGGTCTGAGAAAATAGTAGCAGAAAAGTGGTTGGACGACACCTCGCTCACGCTTGATTGTTGATCTCCACCCCCGTGCGTTGTTAATTGCGTGGGTTTGGCAGATAAGCGCGTGATTTTGGTGGAATTTAGCTGCCGCAGGCGAGCAGTGCAAACAGCGTAAATTGCAGAGTAGCGAGTAGCGCACGTCTGACAGGTGGAAATTTTGTCGAGTCTCTTCCTTTTATTTTGATTTAAATGAACGCAAATTGCGGGGCGAGCGCACTCACTTGGCAATCACTTACTCAGTGAAATAAAAGAACTAAGTATATACGTAAGTATGAATATAAAAAATCTTATGGGAAAAATAGATTACGGTAACGTAGGGTGCCCAAAATGAGTTTTGAGGGTTGCGCGATTTTTACTGCCTTCGTTGAATTGGAAGAACGTGCGTAAAGCGTAATTACTTTTAGCTCCCGTACTTTGGTTCATTTTTTTTTTACTTTCAAGTTGAAGTCACTTTTTCTTATTTGTGACACAGTTACTTAATAATTTTGACTAAGTTAGGCGAAGATATATAAGTATTTATGCAAGTTACTTTAAGAGCTTAAGCATCATATTTTATTTTAGAAACATAGAAAGTTACTTCAGTGGTGTAATTTTTAATTTATTGACTGCTTCATCTCAGTTCAGTTTATTCCTCTACCATGAAAAACTGCAGGATTTTGTAGTCAACGCTTGGAAATTTTTACCAAAAACAGAAGATACTAAGAATATTTCTACAAAATTTGTGCTTCAGAACTTTCGCTAATAGGTTAGATATCGTGAAAATATAGAAAAATAAATCACTTGGCCGTTAGCGCTGGAGAAATATTTTCAAAATTGTATGATCCATTTAAGGGCCGAATCAGAAATATTTCCAAAATTGTATGGACCGAATCAGCTAATACTCGAAACATACATCTACTCACCACCATATGTATTTAGATAAATTTTGACTATTTAGTTATCTTTTTCATTTTATTTTATATAAATTTAAACATTTTTTTTTCAATAATTTTTTTTTTTTTCAAAAATTTGGCTATGCAGTTTTATAGTCCATGAAATTTTAGTATAATAAAATGAATGTTGGAAGTAGTTCAAAATTTTCACTGATTTTTTTATAATTTTTCGTCCTGAAGGTGTTGCGCATTTTCTCCATAAAACGAGTGCACGACATTCCGCACTTTTGGCGCTTATTCATTTGATGAAGCTAACCACATATATGTAAATAAGTCTTCAGTAATTAAACTAGCGAACATTAGCCTGATCTCCAACGCTAGTTTTCGAAGTCGAACTTGACTTGAGTTATTTGAACGTGAAAACTTACTTACTCGAAGCAATAGACTCATCGAGCGCTACCTTTCGGTTACAGGCTGTGGAATAATAAATATAAAATATCCTAGAGCTATGCAGATGTTGTAAAACAAGACTCCCTCTTCAACTAAAAAATTATTTAGCTGTCATCTGTTACAAAATACTACCCACTTTTAGAACAGATTCTTCAAGACAGATTATATGCTTGAGAATACTCGTATATAGGGTATGAGTCGAGAGATGGCGCTATCTTGATACCATTATGAGACGTCCAACGGGCAGATATTTATAACCAGCCAGAGCTGTTCTCGTAACGGAGAAGGTTGATGGGATTTAGATTAGAGCACTTCCCCAGGCTGTCGAAGAAAGGAGCACCCAGTGGCTTTGATTGTCTGGCTGCCAAACCCGGACGTTTACAGAGAAAATACTCAATAATCTCTTTCTCTGAAAGGTCCCCACAGTTTCTGCAATGAGGATTAAATCGTAAACCCATCTTTTCTGCGTGAGTGCCTATCATCCAAAGGCCGGTAGTTTGAATTTGTAAGAGATATTAGGAAATCATTTTTTATTCAAAAACCCAATATATGGAATTGTATAGGAAATATAATATTATTGAAGTATCCACCTCGATTTCACACAATAACACGGATTAGGGAGGTACAATTTTCAAAAACTCTGCTGCATATATTCGACTGAATTGAAGCAGCTTGAAGGCTTGGATGGCTTATTGGCATAAAGTTGCGATTCAGGAAATCTCATAAGAAAAATTATATTGGAGACAATTCAAGTCAGTGCAAATTCAGATAAAAATCGAACATTTCTCAATGTTGCTGAACGACGATAACTGTGTTAAAATTCAAGATAGTGAATTCGTATCGTCATTAGGCTACGACAAAGTTTTCATCCCTTTCTTCGAGTTTTGACCACTACGAGCAGCAAGAATGAGACTCCAAAACCTCCAGAGCCGATAGTACACTGGCTTAGCTGTTTCGAGCCAAAGTCAAGGTGTTGATAAAGTATTTTCCAGCTGCTGAGCCAAATTTTGGTTAAGGGATTGGATCAGCATAGCGACGGAAAAAATAAGAATATTTTGGCGGATTTCTTCAACAATTCAATGAAATAAATACAAACTCTCAAAATTTGTTTGGTTGTTCAAAATAATATAAAGAAAAATGGCGGCTGTAAAACTTCTTTTTTGAGGAGCCTTTATTTTGAGGAGGGCATGGAGTATGATCGACACCTATAATTTCAATTTACGATGAAGGAAGCAAAGCAACAGACTGAACGAAAGCTCAACATCGGCTACACGAGCTATTGCAAAATGTTCTATGATGAAGAAATATGTTCTTATATTATACATGTGAGTAGATATAGGAGAATAGTACATATACTGCACGATGGAGAGAATAATGAGATGGCGCCTATCGTGGTTCCGTTACTTTGCTCTAAGCGAATTTGACAATGAGTGACGTGATTTTAGCACCAATATGGCCAGATTAATATTTTCGTAACTTGATTTAAAATTTTTTTGTTATTTAGTCTCCGAGTTTTAGTTATTTCTTCATGAAATTTTTGTAATATGTTCTAACTAAAATGTAATGTTTATAATTTTGTAAAATATACATTTTTTAAAAATTAGTTCAATAATTCACTTAGTTTTATTTAACTTTACTTTTTTTTTAAGATCTGGTCACATTACCCAAGATTGCGGTTATTGTTGATGTTTATGTATATTCGTTTCTTTTTTGAAATGTGCGCTAATTAACCAAACGTTTTAGTGATAATTACCGCAAAAATAAGATAATTCGTGAAAGTGTATAAGTGAAAAATAAGGAAAAATGAAATGTGCAGTGAAAAAGTGTGATAGTAGGAACCTCAATAAAGCGTGTGATATAAGCTTTTTTATATTTCTTATCAGCCAATATGACATTTCTCACTTTATTTACATTTTTAATTTCCAACTTTTTCTTCTTCTTCTCCTTTCAGCAGTCAAATCTATGTCCCACTATTGCAGTGTTGCCTAGCTTTGGATATAAAAACGCATTTAAAGAAAATAAAATACCAAATTTCCATGGAATTACTTAAGGCCGGCGGGCCAATTAGATGTCCTAAATTCAGTAGTTTTCGCGAAGCGTTGTAGGATGAGAAAAAAACCAATTAGCCAAATGAAGTTTTGGGGATAGTTTAATATATATTTGAACTAAACAAAAAAAATTTGTACAATCTCCAACAATATATTGTAAGCCGAGTTATCAATAGATTCCCAGAGCGCCTTGCCACTGAAGTATCCAACTTCTGTACAAGATACAACTTGCAATTTTCATCTGAAAACAAAAAAAAAAAAGATTATTAATTTTGATATAATTATCTTCGATGTGAACTAAGAAAATTTGGAGAAACACGTAAAATTCGAATTTTTGGGGAAGGTAGAAAAAAAAAGTGGTTTTTCAAGGAAAAAAAAACTGTTCAACTGGGTAAAAAAGTCGCTTAAAAAAAGTTTTTGGATGTTTTTTTTAGTTCACATAGAAGAGAAAACAATACTGAAGATAACGCATTTTGAATGAAATGGATAGCTCGTTTAGTTTTTTTGCAATCGTATACATAAATTAGGTAAAATCGAGAAAATGAAAAGCCGAGAAAACGCGCTTCAAAGTTACAACAATAAGCGCACGGTTGCTCGACGCCGCACTACGCTCGGCTCTGTAGCTCTGGAAATACTTGGAATTTAACTCTGAAAATTTGTGTCTCATCTTCTTGAATATCTAAGCTATTGATTTCAGGAAAAAAAAAATCGATTTTTTTGACCTTTTAATTGGCCCGCCGGCCTTAAAGAACTTTGTATGCGTGACAAACTGTCTTTAAAATGTGCGTTTTGTTTTAAATTAATGTATTATCGAAATGTACAATTTAATTTATGAGTTTTTTGGTAAAAGAAACTCTTTTGTTAAGGGGTTAAATGGGCTTTGTGGCTTTTATAATAGTTAGCGAATAATAGTTTCGGAGATACAGCCTTCGAAATGTGTGCGCTCCAAGCCACTTTTATTGTTACTCAAAACTTGAAACGCGTTTTTCTCAGAACTGTCTTTTCAAAGTCGGTTGTCAAATGTTCTCGAAAACTACTCAACCGATCTTGATGAAATTTTACACAGGTGTTCGAAATACAATTTACTCATGCTTGAACGAAGGATTTTGTTTTTTTTTTTCAATTACAACTATTTAAAAAAAAACAAAATGTCAAGCAAATTTGACCGAAATTTTCATTTTTTTGCAAAAATGTCTGCCAAAATTCCAATTTTTACTTTTTTTTCTTTCCTTCGTTCAAGCACGAGTTTATGGTCTTAACTAAAGGAATTATTTTTGTTTTTTTCATTTTTGATGAGCCTGTCAGAGTTATACTGACAACGCGGTCGCGCCTTT
Organism: Anastrepha ludens; assembly: GCF_028408465.1. Taxonomy (NCBI): domain Eukaryota; kingdom Metazoa; phylum Arthropoda; class Insecta; order Diptera; family Tephritidae; genus Anastrepha; species Anastrepha ludens. Next base: position 110,036,015 of record NC_071500.1, on the reverse strand, counting down.
TTTTCGATGGGTCACCGGGAATGACGTCACAATGGAGGAATTTTCATGTTTTTTTATGAAAATTTCAGAAATTATTCTTTAAATATGTATCTATAAGACAGAAAAAAGTTTGAATTAAATAAATAATTTTTTACATAGAAAAAAAATATTGAAAATAGGCCTTGTTTTACCCGACGAAACCCATGTAACCCCTTAAGGGAATGACTTATTTGCTGTATTTCAGGTTATGTAACAAAATAAAGTACTCTTTTTGTAAAAATGTCGTTATGGTTTTTTCAGTATTTTCTTATTTGCTATTTTTACTGTGAATACACCTCTTGATGCCCTATGTCCCACTGAGGAATGAGGATCGGACGAAACGATTACATTTCTAAGGTTTTAATTCGCATTCAGTAAATTCAAACGCTTTTAAAAGGTTTTCAAGGTTAAGAAGAGTTAACAGAAGAAAATTTAATTTTCTGACATAACCTCAAAAGGAAAAATGATTAAACTTTCACTTTCAAAATACTAAATTTTATAAGAATCAAAAAATTTTTATTAGCACTAAAATCTTCTCAGAGTGACCTTTTTTAACCTTCCTTTGTTTAATAATAAATTTTTTTAACTCACAGTTTCGGTAGCCTTAAACTAAAAACAAAAAGAAACAAACACCAAACTTAAAAATTGTCGCATTTCGAGTATAAAAAAGCACTAAATTTATTGTGAAGAGCAAATGGTTGGCAACACTGCACTACTTGGCAAACGTGACGTCACGCACTCTTTGATGGGCGCAATCTTCTTTCTATCATTCTTGCATATATTGTTCTATTTTTTGTTTTTGTTTTTTTTTTTTATTTTTTTTTTTTATTTTTTTATTTTTTTTTTTTTTTTTTTGACGCCTCGATTTTTGCAGCGATGAAATTTCTACGTAACCAGCCATTTGGATATAAATCTGTTCTGCCCGATACGTAAACAGCATCAACCAAAAATTTGCGTTATTGCCGCTTTCATGGCTTCTCAGTCTTATAAAGCCCACAAAAAGACTTTTTCGTTGATTTTATAGTCATTTTGTTGGTTGACTATGAACATAATAAATTCAGGCATTACTGCGAAATTTATAAAGCTTTCCATATTGTTATGAAATACCACCATTAGGCTATTCAAAAATTTAAAAAATTCTTTTCCGTTTTGTTCGAAGCTAATCGAGTTTTAAGCAATACGAAATTTAATTAAATCATTTGCAACAAAAGCCGAATGCAATAATTTCTGGTGATGGCCAGAACATTGACATTTTTGTTTACCACATATCAGAGGCATCAATTTAAGTATACGCTTGCAGTAGCAAGGAAGGAAGCAACAGTTGCCTCAGCGGATGCCTCCAATTGACTCGCATTGATAAGCCAGCAAATGTTTCAAATCAATTTCCGCAACCTCGCCAAAGTCAATGTCTATCGATGCCTCTTAGCAGAGACACCCTTCCGCCAAACGCTGGCGGGCAACCCCAGTGCCAACAGCAAACCGCCATCAACGATGCTGCAACACTTGTACCAACAGCAGCTCCGCTTGCTGTCAATCACCTTTCAATTACCACCGAAAAATTCAACCACCAGTGGCTTATCAGCCGCACGGATCAACTGAAGTGCTCGCGAACCCATCGACTGTCAATCGCTGCTGTCAATCAGCGACCGATGAGCAGAAGTGCACAAAACATGCGGCAATTGCGACGCTGATCGGAGCTACACTGATTTCGGTTTCTTGCTTATTAATTCTTTATTTTATTCGTATTGTTTGAATCGGGTTACAATTGTGCGTGTTGGCTTAATGGCCAAAATTGTGGCTTAATGAAATTTCGAGTGAGAGATAGGGACGAGGGTGGGCAACCAGACGGACTGCCAACACATTAGTAGAAAACTTAATAAGAAGTGGCAATTTCCGTTGAAAATCAGCATTACTGAGTTGGAAGTGTGTGCAAAAAATTTATTTACATGGTTGCGTTCGGGCAAAGCGAAAAAAGTTGGACTCAAATGTATGAATACTTCACCATTTCTCAATATTTTACTTGTGTGCTTGCCATTTTTTTCACGTTCTTTTTGTTTTCTTGTTTACCATTTCATTTGTTTGCCAAGGCATCAATAACAGTCACTTTCTCTTTCTCTCGCCCGCCCCCTGCCTTTGCAACGTTGTGCTTGCGCTTATCTCGTACACATCACGCGTGTCATCGCCGTCAGCCAGCCGCTCGTTGCCGCCATACGCAACTGACATTTCTAAGCTGTCAATTTGACAGCGTTGTGTTGCAGGAAATTTCCATAGTTCGCCCGTTCGATTTGGCATGGCCGGAAGGAAATCGAGTTCTAGCGTTTGAGATTTTAATCATAAACGCAGCCCAAGAGCCTAGCTCACCACACTTCTCCCTCACTCATCATTCTTTCCCTGCATCGCCTCGGCATCACATTTCATCAGATAAACAGCTAAGCAGATTGCGCAAATTTACAAAATCGTCAATGTTTATCGCATGGCATTGAAATTCATATAAGGAATGTGAAAAAACGAACTTGAAAAAAAATTCTCTCATTGCTGCGTTGCTGCTTATTGTGAAAAAGGGTGGAAAATCGTATGTTGTCACTTGTGAGTATCTTTACGAGCTGAAAAAATGCGCTGCACACGTGTTTTTACTTTCATAATTGGCATGGCATGCGAACAAGGTTTTATCCCTAATTTTTTTGTAATAAATCAGAATATTGTTTTGCAAAACCTTTACATAAATCCAGAGAAACATGAAACTAAGCGGATGTAGCTTCCAAAATAAGATTATGATTTTGTATTAGGAAAATTCTAAGGTGGGATAGAAGGGGAGGAAGAAAAATCATCTACAAGAATCCAGTGAAGTTGATGTAATGGAGGCGAAAAAGGGATCTAGGCTGGAGAACTGCCTCAGTTTATCGCCGAAAGGCACACTAAGGAACCGGAAACGCCCAGCCGTCAGACGAGGCATTTCCAAAGAAAGTGTTCAACAGCCTCTTTCCATGCAGGATCACCAGAGCTTCTGCAATGAGGGTTGTACGGAAGTCCACATGCGCTCCGGTCCTCCAGTGGCCGCAGAATTCCGCTATGAATTTGCAAATTGAATGGCGGTCCCCGGCGTCCTGCTTGTGTCGCACTGAGACCAAAGTAGTTTGAAATATCATACGATAAGACTGAACTCTATCTGCCTTGCACTTTTTTAGGAAATAAATTGCACAGTTTGCCTTTAAGGCTCCCCCCTGGTTTATAAGGTCAAAAAAATCATTTTTTTTTTTTCGTTTTAAGCGATTCCTAATATATTTCAGAATATTCACATAAAGTTACAGAGCCTAATTCTCAATATTTCCGTAGATACAAAGCCAGAGGTAGGCGAGCGTTAGGTAGTTACGCTGTGACCGGACAGCTATAGTACAAACTTTATCTTCTTTTCTCGACTTTTCATTTTTATGATTTCTTTGAATTGGCGTACATGAATGAAAAAAAAACTAATGAACCTTTTGAAATGAATCATAGCTTGTTCCCTTTAGTATTAAATTCTCTTCTACTGGAACTAACAAAATAAATAAAAAAAAAAATTTCAAATTTTATACCAACTTGAAGTGAATTTTTTTTTTTTATAGAAAGGCATTTTTTTCTCTAAAACCTCCAAAAAGTTGAAATTTTCGAATTTCTCTCAGTTTTCTTAGTTCAACTAGAATAATAAATCATGGCAATTAGAAATCCATTTGAATTTTTTGCTTTAGATAATAATTACGAGCGGTATCTTGTACGCCACTTGGAAACTCCAGCGTTGCAGCGCTCTACTAATTTCTATGTTAAACAATTTTTCAACTTATTTTAACCAGTACAAAAATTTTTTATACTTTCTAAATGTTCATTAAAAGATAGAAAAAACTTTGCAGTGCTAAATTAATTTTTTCCTTAAAAAAAAAAAAAATCGCAAAGAGATGCAATTTTTAGACCTCATAAACCAGGCTCCCCCCTTAATAACGGCAAAGAGGACACCGTTGTCTGAGATGGGAACAATCGAAACCAGTTGTGTTGACCCCCTTCTGGCAAGCTCATCGGAAATTTCATTTACCTCTATGTTCGAGAAGTTTGATCTTCTTACATGAATTGAGCAGTAGATAGCTACAGCATGGCGACGACAGAGCCTTGATCGCAGTATGACTATAGAAAAAGATATGTATGACTCCAAGTAATTTTGATACCTGTAGGATAGTGAACACCTCTGCTTGAAAAATACGACTTGTTTTCAGCAGTTTAAAGGAAACTGAAAGATTGGCAGATTTAAAGAAAACCCCCATTCCAACTCCAGATTCCATCTTGGAGCCGTCGGTGAAAACAGAGATACATATATCCGTGCAGACTCTTCCCCACCCCATAGAGTGAGTATACGAGTTTAAAACAATTTATTGAAAATTTAATTATTTGAAATTTTAGAATCATTTAAAAAATGTAATTCATTAGGCCATGAAAAACTGTGTAAGCAGCACTACTGTACCACATCCATGGTCTCACACACATATGAAATGTTTCCTTTTAAAGAAAATAGTTGACAACTCCACTAGGCACCTGTCGATTACTGAGAAACACAAATTAAATTCTAATAGTGGCTCCTAGCAGCCCGCCGATAAAATAAACTGAAAATGGGCAGTTTCGGGCACCCGCGGGCAAGCAAAAAACTTATTGCTTGACAGCAGATCGTTAACTTCAAGCTCTGTCATTCTCTGCCTTTTTGGCCAAGCAAAAATCTTTTCAGCAGAATGTCGTTCAATAAAATGAACCAACCGCTTCGTGTTGCGCTCCAATTATAGAGATGGATTTCACCTGCAGGAAAGGCCGAATTTCCTAAAAGATGGGTACTACTGGTTAAAATACCATCAGATATTATGCCCATCGCAATATAAGTCCAAGAGGCCGGTATTGCAGTATGCAACTTCACATTTTCCGAAGCACGTGGAAAGTCTTTGGCGTGATTCCATTCATCATCCTCCTTTCGTTTTAGATAACTTCGAGTTATCCTTAATTTAGGACAAATCAGTTTATAAACCACATATTTTTCAATACTAAACCGATTTGAATATAGAAGCCGTATTTCTAATTGCATTTCCTTGTCCTTTAGCAACAACAAAATCCGCTTAGCTACTGCACACATATTCGCCACATAAAAAATTACCTCTACACCAGCCATGTGTGCCGTTTACCTCGAGCTCCTTTCGTTTGCCTTCGACAACACCTCACTGAGATTGACGCAGATTTGTGACTTTATCCGTATACAAGTTCTTTCTATCGGCTGCTTGCATGTTGTGCACTCATAACTCAAAAATCCGATTGAAAGACTATTTATTGTGTACTTAGACACACATACAAATAAACATCTTTATGTTTCACCGCACATAACTACCCCCACAGCTGCGCACCCATCCCCGTTGACAGTTCGCTCTTATTGCCAATATTTATTTTGTATTTTCAATATGCAAAAGCTATGTCCCGCAGTAGTTGTGCTTTCTGATTTACTATCATCGTTGCTTGTTTTTGTTTTTGGCAATTTATGGAAATTACCCTTATAGCCTAAGAATTTAGCCCCGGCTGCTAGCCGCCAAACGGCAGAAGTGTCAAATCGAAAAGGGTGTCAATTGCTTGTAAATAAATTTCTGCTGCTGCTGTTACTGTTGCTGTTGCTTTTGCTGCCTCTTTTGCCTTCGGAGCGTTCAAATCAATGAAGCACTTCCGTTGCTGTGTTTTTACTGCTTGCGCGCATTTCCTCCCGCTACCTATCAGAATTATGAAAATATGAGTTTGTGTGCGATTGTGCGTGTGCGTGTGTTTGTGCTGGCACTATCACACTGTCAAGGCAACATGTTGCAACATTTTAGCCGTCACTCATTCGATTCAACTGCCATGTCGAGTGTTGGTGCTACGCTTTACCGCCTAGAAGTGTGCTAGTTTTATTTATACTTTTTTTTTCGTTTTTACCTCACTTTACTTCTTCCACTCTTTTTCAATCAACACTTCAATCTGCGTCACATTGCCGTGCTGTTGATTATATTTATTATTTTTTCAGCTTATAAATAAATATGAAATTCAATACGATATTCTTTTTCTTCCCCTACCAACCACGACGCGCGCCAAACTTCTGCACGTATTTTGTAATTCAAAAAGTGTGTCGCTGTGTTGATATGTACGTCCGTGCGATTTATGCTGCCTTGTCTATGGTGCACCCCGACTCTTTCCTCTTTTCTTGAAACGCTTCGTATTTCTTCTCTGTTTTTTTTTTAGCCAAGTGTTTTGCGTTCAAGTGTCACTTTGGGGGCCAGCCAGCAGCTGCGCTCTACACCGTCTCCTATAAGTGTGTTTTATGTGTTGTTTGCAACAGTTTTATTCTCGCTTTGCTACTCTCACAACAGCGTATTTTATTTATTTATTCCTTTTCGTTAATTTTTTTACCCATTCGTTTGTGGTGACTTGCTTGTTAACCATTCTGGATTGAGCGCAGGAAAAGTGTGTCCTCTTCGTACTTGGTATTTATGAATACAAATTAGTTAGTCATTTGGAAAAAAGCTCTATAAAAGTTATGAATACTTTGTCAAATTGGCTTAATTCGATTCTGCTGATTTATTTATTGATCCGCAAAGCAACTTTTTCACTTTGATGGGATGGTGAATTGAGGGAATAGAAAGGAAACTAAAAATCAGGTCCTATCGATGCCGGCAATAAAACTACTAGAAATGGGCAAGAATAAATAGAAGCCCCACATAAAATAGGTATTATTATCAAAAAAAAAGTATATTTTAAAACTTCACATCTCCTATGTCGATATACAAAGTCGGGCCATTTCTGCAATTCAGTTGCATCTTTGGAGCAGAGCCATTAATTTGAAGAAAATAGGGTTTCAGGTATCCGTGCCACCTTTCGAAGGCACGGCGGATATTCTAGCAAGTTAAGCAAGGGTTCTCTCGCCATTAAACGTGCATCACTTGTGCTTTCTGGAAAGCTGAAGTACTCGAACTAATCCGAGATATAAAGCGATAGTGAAGATCAAATATTGAGGTGTGATTTAAGAAGCACCAAATAAAGATTGTAAGACGCAATTATATAGGCACCAACCTAATAGTGTGGACCTGAAAACTTTTCTATTTCACTTCACCTTTATGAATTCCGATTTCATAGGTATGCAGCTGATAGTTTTTCTTTTCTGCACCTTAAGTTTTGCAAAGGTCCTCAAAAGTGAGAATCTGAAATCAAATTGGTACTGAAATACAGTGAACATAAACCCGTGTGTGCCGATACCAATTTCTAAGCCAGGAAAGGAGGAGTATGCAGTCACCTTCCTCCTTCAAAACATTTACGGCTCACGATTTTCACATAAAACTAGGAAAACAGATACTAGATTTTAAAACTTCCCAAAGCTTATGCACTGAATGCCTTTCTTTGGAAGCTTTGTATTTCTCATGCAATCTATTCAGTTGAATCTTATTTCCCGAACAATTATTGTGGGCTACAACGGCCAGCAAATAAACGAGAATATTAATTATCGCGACATTTATTTAAATTTCTCCTGAATAAAATTTAATTAAGCGACATTTGTTTATAGCAAATGAACGACGTGTAATGACTGGCACACCAGCAAGTAGCCATACAGATAGCGAGACAAAGGTGAAACGAAGGACATGAAGAGTGATAATAGTAATGGCAACAATTACAACAATAAACAGCAATAGTAGTAGCAGCAGCAGCGGCATCAATAATAACAATAATATTTAATGCAATCAAAATATTTCACAATTCAATCCAAAATCATTGAAATGCAGTGCAAATTTGAGTGAGTGAGTGAGGGACGACATGTGTGTACAGTGGCGTGCATAAATAAGTGCATGAGGATTATAAGGTTTAGCGAATTAACTTTTTTTAAATTTATTTTTTTGTAATATTGCTCCTTCTTTTATCAAAAACATTTAGATGAAACTTTCAAAATTCATACGAAATTGTCAACGATTACACAAATTTCCATCTAAATTTTGAACTTTTTAATCTGAAATTTTCGGATACGCAGTAATTTGCTTGATAAAATTCTATTGTAGTAAAATCAGTACAAGTAGTAAGCGTCCAAAAATTACTTTGATTTTTATAAATTGCTTTTTTTCGCTACAGCTTTTGCACTTAATTCTATAACAACGAGTTTCTTGTGAAAAAAAATGCGCTAGTCGCAAAAAAACATTAAGAAGAATTCAGTGCAGTATTGATAAATGAAGCTTGTTATATGAAAACAAAAATGCAAGAGGCGTCACCGAAAAATTTTCATTTTAAGTCAAGGCTATTTTTTAGCGGCTTGACTACCAATTTTTGGCGCAAGGTATTGCATATCCAAAAAACATGTAAAAATTCAGATTAAAAAGCTCAAAAATTTAGATGAAAATTCAATGGGCTATAAAACTGCATACTCGAAATTTTTTTTATTTTATTATTAAAAATTAAATGGTTAAAAATTATACGAAAATTTGTGGAATTTTTATAATTTCAAAATTTAAATAAAAATTTGTTGAATTTTCCTAATTTTAAAATTTATAAAGGAAGATTACATTGAATACATACATTTTTTTTCCTCACAATTCATATTTTTGAAGCGAAACTTCTCAGGCGTGGATGGACGAGCGAGAATGGAGAGTAAAATTTCAAGGCCATGCAACGTTTTGGGCATTTTCGTTCCACGAGAGAGAAAAAATATGTAACGCAGAGGAAATGGAGAGAGAGAGCTATACCTTATATACATCTTAGACACACTTTAGGCTATTTTTCCTGAGCTTTTCCTTGTGGTTGCTAAATTCTAGTGAGGAATAACACTGCCTTTATTTTACCGCTTGTTTGTTGGTGCAAACTTGTAGGAAATATACTTGTGGTGCCTACTTTCGGGCGTTATATTTCCTTGGTGCCTACTGTTTGGGGCGTTTTTGGTCACAATTTTTTTGGCGTTTCTCTTTTTGGTGCCTACTTTTTAGCGCTTATTTCCGTTTCCTGGCTAGTGCTTGTGCGTACTATAAAGTGCTATCCATTCCGGCGTCGGATTTATTGGTATTGCTTTGCGGTAATTTGTGCCGTTGCTGCGGTCCTGCAATCGGTGCGTTTGTGCGGGTGATAAACGCTCGGAGTAGTGCGCGTTGTTGTTACGGTTTGTGTCTGGCATTTACCTACACCGGTCGACCCTTTATTGTAAATTTTGTTTATTGTGAATTTATTTCGATATGTATTCTTTCTCTCTCTCTCTCTCGCTCTCTCATTCTCTCTCGGTTCTGTCCCTCTTTCTTTGTCTGCCTTGAAAGTTTCACTTCTGTTAGGGTGCGACCAGAGTGAGCGCTGAAAGCCGAGCCGAGATTGTCAGTGCGATAAAGATTGTCAGTGCGATAAAACTGATTACATAAAAGTCAATACAAATAAGCTTGTGTATAACACAGTGAACGCCGACAAGAGCAGAGAGCAAACCCGATGAGTGCAAGAAAACAGTTTCAAAGCGTTTTGCGCGCTTTTTTGCATTGTTGATGTTTACTTTTTAGAGTGCAGTTGTGTTTTTTAATGGTTTAAAAATAAACAAAAATGGATATCGATCAAATAATAAGTGAAATTTTTTCCCGGCCTGCTTTGTGGGACCAAAAAAACATTACCTCAGAGTCACTATCAATCTTGCGCAAGAAGTTACTGGCACCTTAATAAAATTTGTCCAGTTTTTGTTTAGTTTCACACCTATCTTGTCCAGAATGTAATCAAATGTTTCAATTTTCATTCGGGTATATTGTTGAAATTTAGCTGGATATTTTCTTAAATCATTATATAAATGATGAAATTCACCAAATTCATTCCTTTTTAGTGTAATTGGATGTTTTCCAAACTCTTTTGTGTTAATAATTGCATTAATCACACTAGGAGAAGCAAAATACTCGTCATCAGATGAATCCATTACCGTGTACAGCAATTTTATAAACACAAATGAACAACAAAATTAAATGACATAAGAGCAAAACTCATGGAATGAACAGAATTTCAGCGCTGATTCTCGCATTCACTGTGTTATATATTGTACACATTTTCTTCTCGCATGGATATAAGCGTCAATAAGCTCGGCTCGGCTCCGCTCGGCATCAGCGCTCACTCTGCTCGCACCCTTATGTGTACGCTACACGCACTTTTTTTTATTTTTGCTTCTTAAAACCAAGGATTGAAATAAATACAACTTTTTTTCTCCTAAAACTGAATTTTTAAACTCGGTGATTAGAATTTTTTTTGGATTTGACTAAACCGATATGCCAAAAATATTTTCGCGATACTTGTAATAAACAAACATTTATTTCATGATGCTTTCTCGAGGCGAAATACCATTTTATGTAGGATCTATACCTCAAGTTTTCATCGGAACTGTTTTCGCCTTAAAACATTTTTTTTTGTAGAATGTAATTTATTCACTTTTACAAAAAGTTACAAAAATATTCAATGGAACTTAATATATTTCTCTTTAAAAGCTACTAGTTTGGTATAATACAATTTTATAAAGAAAATTTTGGCATTGAAAATTTTCACTCAAAGATGTGGAACATTTAACAGAGCTGAATTTTACACATTTAAAAAATAATAAAAAAAATGCTTTAAATATTGAAAAAACAAAAAAATGAATATGCACTCAGTTATTCCCGCCACTGTACGTTCGACTATATATAGTATAAGTACCTACAATGGTGGCCTATTTCAGGTGTCTTTGTTGTTTTTGTATTTCCTGTCGTCTTGTGTTGGTGTTGGTGTTGGTGTTGGCGGCAGTTGCAATTCGTTTAAATTAATGATGTTTGTCCCTACGCTATTAAAATTCAGAAATATGTCGATACTTTTTTCATTTGTTTTTTCTCTTTTTATTGTGCTTTGTAGCAATGAGCTCGCTGCCTACTGTTGTTGTTATTGTTGGCGACTGCCAGTCAATACGCACTCAAGTGGATTATTGTAATTGTTAATGATTGCTTTCTGTCCTACTCCCACACAAACACACAAATAATGCATAAATATGCAGCACCACATCAATGGGTGTGTATGTGAATGTGTGCGTGTGTGAGTATTTATCAGTGCATGCATATCTGCATACATACGTATTTGCATAGATATATTTGCTTTGATTTTATTGTTTGGCCTTAATGGTTTTTCGTAAATTGTGAATTTATTTCCAAACGTTGATTTAACTCATTTTAAAGCTGCAAACGTTCTACCCATGCATGTGCGTGTATGTGTGTGTGTGCGCGCAGTGTGCTGATATTGCAATATACGAGTAAATCGATTTGCCATCGCTCAACGCAACTTTATGGTTTAATGTGGTCAATTGGCTTAATACCCTAGAGGGACAGAGGGAGGAGGAGTCGAGCGGAGAGAGGTTCATGTGCTGAAAGGGGTTAATGCGGTGGCATTAAATGTATTAAAGTTGTATTATTTATGTTGGATTTAAAGAGTTAATTGCATGTAAATGCGCGAAAATTGATGAGAAATGGATTTGAACTTTAATTGGAAATTATGTACCTGCGCATTTAAATGTAGTGAAACGCAAGTATTTGCCCGATGCGGCGCAGGGATTAAACTTGGAAATTTATGGGTTGTCGCAGACAAAAATAAGATTATGTTGCATAATTACACGAGCCGAGCTCAAAAAGTAAAACAAAAACAAACAAACGAATGTATTAGTTAACTATGAGACTAACCTTCGGCCTCTTGAACTGCTGCGTATAGTGACATCTCTTACCCTAATTACATTGATGGCAGGCCGAGCTCCAAGAGACTGCTATAGAATAAGAAAACTTGCTAAGAAGCCAAAGCTGCCAGTTTCAGACGAAAATAATATTTGTCAGCTCTGACTAAAGGGGACTAGTGGAGTATGATATAGCTGAAAGTGCTTGGTCCCCGTTTTATGAAGAATTAAGACTTCAATTTATTTATGACTGCAGGAGCTTGTGCGCCCGGCGCTCTTTTACATTTCAAACGGCAAGAAAGAATATAGAGCGGTTCCATATTAAATCATTCAAGTACTTTGAACATTTTTTTTCTCTGAAAAATTTTCGGAGACTTGGTTTATTTGTTGACTTGAATGCAATAAGAAGTAAACTGAAATGATTTCATAATTTTGTGATTTACTCAATGAAGGTTGAAGCGTACACTTGTAGTACACACTGTAGGACACACTCAGGCTCATGGCCCAATGCTAAAAAATTTGATATAGAATATTTGAAAGTGAACTATCGTTGGTCCTTTTTAATATTTTTAAAATTTTCTAGGATAAAATAGAAAACAAAAATTTTTGTTTTGAAAAAAAATTTAATATTTTGAAAAAACATTTAATTTATTAATTAGTTAATTTGAAAAATTATTTAATTTTTTTTTTTAATTTGTTTGGTTCTTTTTAATAATTTTTTTAATTTTTTAGGATAAAATATAGTATATTAAAAAAAAAATTTTAGCAAACAAGTTTTTATTTTTAGTAAAAATATTTAATTTTAAGAAAAAACATTTAATTTTTTGAAAAAAAGTTACATTTTTAGAGAAAATATTGTACTTGAAAAAATGTTTTATATTTTTGTGCAAAATTTTTCTGATTTTGTTTTTTTTTTTGTCAGATTTTTTCCTTATTCTTTCGTTAAGATGTAGCTGAAAATATGTTTAGTTATCCGTAAAAGTTGCATAGAGGGATTCCATTAACTTTTATTCCGTTATTAAAAGGAGAGTTTTAGAGAGCCTTCCCACCAATCAACCAACCCAGACGGCCTCATTTTTTCGCTTCATCTTCAATACTGAAAACGCATTAAAATTATGTAGTTTAAAGATGAGAGTCGAGGCCTTCCAACAAACTAATTTGGAGCAGATATGTCCAAAGATGTATTTACTGCATTCGTTTGCTCCAGGTTGGAATACGCCACCTTTATTTGGATGTTATACAATAAATTTAATTAAAATAATCGACAGCATCGAGCGTATACAAAAGGTGTCTCTTAAATTTATATGAGGATCACAAAAATTTTCTAATCCTATCCCATCTTGCACATCACGTTTGCTGCAGATCAACTTGAAGTCCTCAGAAAGTAGAAGATTGATTCCTGCTCTCTCGTTTGTTTTCAATGTTATTCAAGGCGTTATTGATTGCCCATCCGTGCTACAAAATATTAATTTTCTTACACTTCCCAGAATTCCTCGTACTGTTCTTCGTTTTATTTAAATAAGTTCAATACAAATTATGCTCGCAATGCTCCTACTGAATGTGCTCTTCGTGATTTTAATGAGATCATCTTCACTCGCTAGATTTCGCAGTTTTCAAGAAAGAATTTTCTGTTTATTGAACTCTATCTTTTAGTTAGAGGTAAGCTTGAAATTGAATTATGTACATATTCTCATTATTTTTTCGTTTTAGTGGTCAGTCTGAAATTATACTTTCTGGAGTTCTGAAAATAAATAAATAATCGAAGCCTCTGTCTGAAGCTGGTACTGAAGCTGGTTCGTTCATCCAAGAAAAATGATTTGTAGGTGAGGAGGAGTGCTGTCTGGTACAAATCAGACTCCAAGTGTGTTTTAAATGGAAGAAAATACTCAGCATCGTATGCATTAAGAATTGTCAATTGAGCGACTTCAAAACTACACTTTTTTAAATTAAAATTTAATTGAATATGAAACTGTAAAAAATTTCTACAGATTCTGATTAAGAGGATGAAAATGTTCATGACACTTTTTTTTATTAATAATTTTTTGAGAACTCTTTACAAAAATATGACGTTAGATTCATAATATTTTAGTTATAATAGAATTATATTTTAGACGAAAACATTTCTGGAAAAATATTTACGTGGGGCCGCCTAATAAGCAAAAGGCGCAACAATCAAGCGCTGATTATTAACTTTCATTAAGTAAAAGCATGTTTGGTCTCAAAACCTGTAACTCCACAGTCCATTTTTCAAACAGCCACTTCATTAAACTTCTTTACTTCTTCATTAAGCACCTTTTGACTACTGATAGCTTCATTCCACTCTCCAATTGCTTAACTCAACAATCTTAATCTTCTGAGCATTAAGCCGACAACCCTCAAAAGTAAATAATAAATAAATCCTCGACAACTAATTTCACCTTCAATTAAACTTTCGGCAAACGAGTCTTCACAGCACCCAATCACAAGAGGCTCAAGTAAAGAAAACCACAAAAATATAGACATACCACAAAGTGCTTACAGCTGCTGCAGCCGGTCGATTGGTGGCAGCCAGTCGAAGATAAATGGTGATTCAGTGAACTGATTGTGTGGATTAAATTGCCATATTGGTGAAATTGGCAAGAGCTGCTGCCGAATCAGGCAATGCGTGGCAACGTGTCAAAATATTGAACTACCAGAGAGCAGAAGAGATGAACTGCCGCGTGAACGAAAGCAAAAAATAACAAGCGTAGGTGAACTGTATCAAAACTTATTTTTGATAAGCGCTATTATAATTGGATTTGGCAAAGTGGGGAGTGGCGCCAGCTTGCCGGAAGTGGTGCGCCATTAGCAAGTATTAAAAGTAAAGCAAACAGGTATTAAATGAAATAAAAACAAAAACGAAGCGAAAGCTATGCACTGAAGAGGCAGAGGAAATGGGGGAAAGGAAAGAAATGAAACGAAACAAAATAAAAGTTTGGCTGATAATGAAAAAGTGTAACTGTATAGAAAGTCACTGCCTGCGCTTGAAGAAATAAGAGTTGCTTGCATGGGGAAGTCAGCCGCATGCTATTGAGGGCATTGAAGATGGAAAGGTGTTTTATTTGTGACTTCTTATCCGGGCGGCAGCATTTGATTTTATGGAGTGAGCGGTAAATGTAGACAATGATTAATATACTCTAGAGTATTGGTAGAAATTGGAAAACAACAAGCTCCCCAAAATGCAAGGCTAGACAAAAAATACGGAAAGGGCTCAATGAGAGCATGAATAAATATTGCAAGAGAAGGAAAACTTTATGGGAAATCAAAAGTGGAAGGGAGGCAAGTGCTTCAAAAATTGGGCTGAAGGAAGAAAACCTGGTAGTTTTAAAAAAACTATTTAAAAAAGATTATAACCCATGGCTTAAAAGTCTCCAGTCTAATACATAGATAGCGCTAGTGTTATTGCATTCACCTCTTTTCCAGTTAGTAGTGACTGTAAAGAGGCAGTTGTTAAAATTTCATGATATTCTATTCATTAGATCGTGAGTTATTGGGCTAAGAGTGACGCTACGTTTGCTATTTCCAAAATAATGAATAAAGAAGAATTTCGAGCTTTAATTTTACACTGCTTTTTGATGGAAAAAATACCGTTCAAGCGAAGCAATGGATCGAAAAGCATTATAGGGACTCCGCTCCGTCAGAAAAAACAATAAAAAGATGGTTTGCTGGCTTCAAACGTCGTAGAGATCGGAGAGAAACCGATGATGCACAACGCGGTGAACGTGTAAATAGGCGGTAACACCAGAAAATCTCACAAAAACCCACACAATCCTTTTGAATGATAAAAAAGTGGCTTTATACACGTATGGCAAGTTAAGGAATGCAACCGCTTTCCCACCGAAACTGCTGGCACTGACTTAGATATCAAATTCTGTGGAATAACAAAGCGACATCAGCTTAGGTTAGAATAAGAATTGTATAATAAAATAAAGTTAGACTCAATTTGGAGTTTCGACTGACAAGTCAAACCGTGAATATTTAATTTGGCATGAGTATATGACTTGAGCTCTGTTCAAAGTCGGTGCCTTGTTTGTTCACTGTTTTTTCATCAACCCAATGCGCCGTGTCACAAGTCGATCAAAAAAATGGCTACATGTGGCTATGACAAGAATTGAACTTCGAATTGGTCCCATATCCACTCTTTTCGCCAGATTTGGCTGCCAACGACTACTAGATGTTCGCAGACCTAAAACAAATTCTCGCCGGTAAGAAATTTCGCTCGAATGAAGAGGTTATCGCTAAAACTGAGGCCTATTTCGGGGCAAAAGATAAATCGTTCCACAAAAGTGGTATTGAAATGTTAAAGTGGCGCTGGAGTGATTGCGTTATTCTTCATGGAAATCACTTGTATGAATAAAGCTAATTTTAAACGAAAAAAAGTGTGCTTTCTTTGAAAACAATTTTATTGATTCGCTGTTGAAGAAATCCTGGTTTCTATTAGTAAAAACTTATTCAGATTATTTTGCAGGTATTTCTTGGGTCCAGTATCAGGAAAATGTGCCATTAAGAAAATGTTTCAATTGGTTGAAGACTTCAATCAGGTGATAGCGTTGGGTGTGAACCGTAAGGCGGATGCAACCGAACAGAAATAGAATAGAGCTTCTGGAGCATTGTTGAAGATATGTGCATCCTGGAGTTGTCATTATAGAACACAATACACTTGCTGTTCGCCAACTCTGGACGCTTATGTTCGATCATGTGCTACAATCTGATCAGTTGTCGAGAGTGGAAATCTGTGATTTAAAAACTTGTCCCACGGGAAGCAGCTAATAATGAGAGGATCTCTTGTAATTCCAAAAACATGTGGTAAAAATTAAATTTTGCTGACTGTTAATTGGAGCCAATCATCGCTTAAGTTGGTTCGTTGGCCCACTTTTCAATCCCAGTTTTCAAAAATATATCCAGTGATAAACAACCCACCACTTATGATTGTAAATATTGGTGTTTAGTTTTTAGATTTAGTTCTAGCTAATTTTCACTAAAAATATAATTTATTCTTTATCATATGAATCAAAGCTCGAAACTTTGTATGAAACTAAGAAAATTTATAATTTTTTCTTAAAATTTCCATCTTTTTAATTAGAGTTTTAAGATAACTTTTGAGTAGATCAGTTTTGTAGCCCATTAAATTTTAGCAATAAAGAGAAGGTTTGACGTGCCTCACAAATCAGCGTATGTTGAAAAATGAGCTATACTTTTATTAAAAGCTAGTTAAAAGTAAGTTTAAAAACTTTAATGTAAAAGTTTAAAAGAAAAAGGATTGCAAAGGGGTTTTTTAAAGTACATATTATTATTTTTATTTTATTTTACGAGCTTAGGCGACTTACGTACATTTTAGGGGGCGTCCATAAATTACGTGAGGTGTTTTTTTCAATTTTCTGAACCTCCCTCCCCCCCCTGGTGAGATGTCGTGAGATTTTATTCAACCCCCTCCCCCATCCCCCAATCTCACGTGAGATTTTTCAAAATGTGGGTTTCTTATGTAAACGCGTTGGATTGATATTGCAAAAAGTAAAAAAATTTGCTTCGTGCTTTTATTTACGACTAGTTAAGACTAGTAATCAATATTGCTGAGAGTTATAAGTGTAATAAAAATTTAACAATAGAAGACTTAAATCGTAACTACTGCGATTAAAAAAAGAATATCTACTCTAATTCAGTCCATGGAGAATCAAGCGCGGTTTCAAGAGAGACTATTGGGACCAACATGTCCATATGATTTTCATAAAATCATGTGCTCCTTCAACTTCGTTCTAATCTAGCCACTCTAAGCCGTTGACGCTTGCGCACAGTAACTCATTAGCTCGTCTTGTGACAATCCGTGAGGGTCGCACTTTGCGGAACATACGCGCTTGCTTAGCTGGTGCAATGTGAGCTGCTCGCCTGTGCTCTGCAGCTCTTGTGATAGATGCGAAGTAAATACCGCATGTACTGCAGCATATTTTCTCTAAATCATCACGTAGACTTGGGCAATAGAGATCAATAGGCGTGCTGATGAAGGCATTCAGCGGTTGAATCGGTACGCGTATTAGAAATGGAGCAAATGATTTTCCGTCATGTTCTTTAAAGTCCGGAATTGTCAAACGTCAACCTGAGTGATAGGGCGTTCGGCTCATAGTGGCGCGAAAACAACCGACGGGCTACACTGTACCGCAAATTCAGATTAAATTGAGCTATTTGGTATAAAACAAATATGGTGGTTTGACAGTAGTAATGTACATATAACGTCGAAGTATGAATGAAATTATTTTCTTTCGAACGAATTAGTGAATGATATTAATCATACTACGATTACGCTTGAGATTAAATCTTAAGCATGTACAACTTTTTGTTTCAATCAGAAAAAAAATTGCGTGATATTTGCCGAGACCCCCCCTCTCTCCAACGTAAGATTAGATGAGATTTGACTCGACCCCCTCCCCCCCTTAAACATCTCACGTAATTTATGGACGCCCCCTTATCACAAAATCCATAGCTTCAAATCGGTCCAAATGGCTATTTTATGTCAATATGTAATTCATGTGACTCCTTTACATTAAGCTTCTCCTTGAGAGTTCTTGAAGCCAGCCTTATAACAATAATTTCAAATGATTTGGCTTTTTGACTAGCCTTCAGCTACCAAGGAATAGGAAAGATTCTCATTGTGCTCCAGTTCCACAATTTTTAAGAGTTTTTCAGCATCTCGGGCGATTGGTCTACCATAGCGTGCACCATCTTCGTTGCCCATAGGTGCAATGCATTTAATGCCAATTCTATTGACTGCAATGCTTTTAATTTTATTTTGGTAAAATGAAAATAGCCAGTTGCTAGATTTTCTGTGCTACTTAAACCAAAGTAGCTTTAAATTACATGCGTCAAATGCCTAAGCAAATGTTTTTCAATCACATTTCCTACAACCCTTAGGCCCACAAAGCAACCCTTTGCAGAGCAATCTATCTGCACCCACACAAAAAAGTGTCACAGTTCATTATTAAAAAGAACCCGCACTCCATAACTGCGACGCCCACATAAATAACCAACGCGCAACGCAACTGCAACACATACATACATATTTGCATGCCACACCATTAAAAGGCTCTTTTGGTACTGACAATTATTTGCGGCCATAATTAAAGGAAGACAAACACTATAACCACCGCCACCACCACTACAGCTGCAATAAACTTCACACTCATTGACAAATATTGCTCTGCAGCGGTTTTAGCTGTCAAACGTAAGCGTGTAACATTCATTACAACTGCAACGCTCCAGCAGACACGCCACACACAGCTTCTTAGCATTTCGAGCGCCAGTAGATTTGTACGAATGAAGAAGGCGTGTGAGTAAACAACTTCTCAAAACAGCCTCAGGTTTGGCATAACAATAAGTTTTTGGCGAAGGAAATAGGCATAGCAGCAGCCGCAAAGCAAATAGAAATTCGGAATTGAAATTGCAGCGGTTGAGCTGAGTAAATGTTGGATCGCGTACAGCTTACGAGACCCCCACACATACACCCATCCGTACAATTTATGGGTTACACACCACTAATTCACAAATGCGCGCAGATCACACTCAGGCTGTGGCAACAAAGGAACCAGGCGACGGGCAAAAGGAAACATGTGTGCGCGCTCGTTTAACAAATTGAAAAACAACAAACAAATAAATTAAAATTTGCTAAAGACACAAAAAACGAAGTAAAACGCACAATAATCACTGCACAGCATTCCAGTTTCGGGCCATGCATCCTTTTGTTTCTCTTCTTTTATTTATTTACTTGTTTTTGTTTTTTTGATATTTCATCATTAACTTTTAAAACTCATTCGACTGCTTGCCACGCCACTCCACTCCACTACCACCACTTACCTCGTCACCTCGTCCTCATGCAAATGCATCTAATTAAACAAGTAACATGTAGCAAGTTCGTGCTTACTGATTTTCGCTGTGTGTAGCAACCCTGATTGAAGTGAGCTTTGTGGCGCATATCCGCATGGACGTCGAGCCATTGCGGTGGTGAATTTGGTAGTGGCGGCGTATATGGCAGAGGAAGTGGCGGTAATGGCCGCGTGACTGAGTGGTGTCACAGTGGGACATCAATTTGGATTGCTCGTTGGCTTTGTTGTGGCTGTTGTTGTCGTTGTCGTTGACGTTGTCGCATTGTGACGCCACATGCAAATTAATGATTGTAATGACTCTTCACGTTAAATGCACTCATTTATTTTCGTGTCTAAATTGTGTAGGCGAAACAAAACGATAGAGTGTTTGATGATGTGTGCGGATGTAGTGGGTAAATGCAAAGTTTGATAGTAGGGAAATAAAGCGAGGGCAGAAGGAAGACAAAAACTACAAATTTTTTAAGTAATTTGGAAAAACAAAAAATGCAAAGACATTCAAAAAATAAAAAATAGAGACTTCAAACTGCAGTCACTGCTTATTCTTATATTCATTAATCTTTTCTACAGTAAAATGGCAAAAAAAGAAACTAAGGCTTTACGTTGCAAGGTAGAGCAAGCGCACACAAAAAGAGACCGCACTTTCAATTTAAATTTTATTTACTTAAACACTTTTTCAAAGACCCAACATTCGATTCGTGTCAGCAGGGAGGTAGGGAGGTAGAGAGGTAAGCAGAAGTGACAGTCGGTAAATTTGAACAAAAAATATATAAAGTTGTTTGTGGACAAACTCAAAAAAAATAAGTTTTACAAAGAAATTCACAAAAAAATTTTTTTGTTTTTAATTAATTTGTTAGAAAAAAAATTAAAAAAAAAATTTTTTGCGACCAAAAATTTTAAAAATTAAAAAAAAATTCACAAAAAAAAATTAAAATTAAAAAATATTTTTTCCCAAACAAAGTTTTTTTTTTAATTTTGTTTTGTAATATAGTTTAATAATAGTTTAATTTGTAAGAAAAAAAAATTTTCACGAAAAAAATAAATTTAAAATTAAAAAATGTTTGTTTGTAATTAAGTTTTTTTCCAAAAAAACTAATTTTTTAATTAAAAAAAACAGAAAATTTAACAAAAAAAATTTTTTTTTTAATTTTCCCAAATTTTTTTTTTCTAAAAAATTAATAGAAAGAGTTATAAAAAATAATCAAAAACAGAAAAAACTCGGTACAAAATTGAATGAATCTCAAATTATTGAATTTTTTCCGAAACAGTCTCAATTTACTAATTATTAGACTCAAGCCGGCAACTAACAAATTTTCAAAAAAATTCACGACAATTTCCAAATAATTGGTTCATTTAACAAGGAATCGCTTTATGCAAAAACGAACATTTCGCTCAGATGAAAATTATAAACAACCAAATTTGAATGGACTAAAAAGTTGCGTACCCGGAATTTTTCTAAAAGTCCTGACTAAAAAGTTGTTAATATGTTGAATTTCTTTAAATTTGCACAATATTTAAAATTTTAAGTTATAGTTGTTTTTTTTTTGTTGTAGTGTAAAATATATTTTCGTAGCTACAGCCAGTCATCATAATTTGATAGTGGCAGCTTCCATGTTTCAACCGGGCCTTTTTTAATATGAAGCATTAGCTTTTTCTACCATCCGGTCCCAATTTTGTACACTTTCTCAATATAACTTAGGTTCGACCTTTTTTTATATGATTAAAACACCCAAAACTTAACAAAAACTGTCAAAAATCAACGCGATTTTGGAGCTACTTCAAACTTTCACTTTATTATAACAAAATTGAATAGGAAATACTCGTGGAACTACGTACCTACTCGAAAATTTACTTAAAATTGTGATTAAAACGCTTGAAGTTTTGATGAAACTTTTTAAATTTTTTTTTATATGCACAAAGTGTCAAAATTTTCTTGCTTTCGCATTTCCAATTTGAATTTTCCCTTCCACGACTGAAGACTTAATAAAGATAAAAATTTGCTTCTTTTCGCATTTCCAATTTCAATTTTCTCTTCCACGACTGAAGACTTAATAAGCATTCCATGTCGAATTCATCCCAAATAGGTTAAAGAGGCTTTCGGTAGACAGCTTTTTTATCAGCTCTCGGACCTTCCTAAAATTATTTTAAAGTTCCCAACTGGCTTGGGAAGCATTTAATATTTAATATTCACAGAGGTGTCGCTCAGACGCAGAAAGAATAAAAAAGTATCAGAAATCAAGGCAAACAAATACCCCTTTGCGCATCAGCACTTAATAAATCAATGTATGACTCCACTCAGTAGATTTAATTAACGGCTGTCGCGCCGTTCAGTAATTGAGTCTTCTTAAAACTTGCGGCTTTATAAATTATTACGGCTTCCAATTTTCCAGTTCAAAATCAGTCTAAAATCTTAAAGACCATCCAAAGATTTATTATTTACTTGGTAAAACTAATCTATTTCAGCTGTCATTTGAGGTGTCAAACAGCAAACTAAACAAAGAAATAAAAGCAATCGCATAATTAAAATATTTCACAGCCCCCGTCCATTCTCTGCAAACTCCCAGCAAGTCCGAAGGCAATAAACACATCCACCCAAGCAAGCAACTTTCGCAAACTCAACAAGATACAATGGAAGCCAGTGGATTGAGATGAGGTGCGAGTTGTTATGTTTGGGGTTTTCCTTCTTTTAAATAATTCCCATTCCATTTTTCTTAAGTTTCCTAAGTTGTTTACTTTGCGTGTTTCATCATGCGACAATATTAGCATATTTTAAGGCGTTGACAAACAAGAAGCGAACATTTTGAAGGGAGCGAGGAAATGATAATAAAAATTAATAAAAGAAAGCGAAAAAGTTGAAACAAGTACATTTTGAAATTCCGAGATTTTTAATTGGAAACGTTAAGGAATTTAACAAAATTATTTTCCATCTATGAACTTGATAAATAAATACATGTAGAAACGTAGAGTAAAACCCCATTGGAAAAGTCACGGAATAACACGACTGAAGGAAGCTTGACCAGCAGCAGTGTATTTTACACCAAAAAGTTGCAAGTTAAACTACAGAGGCATAGGCGGCCCCAGTGGTAGAAGCGCCAACAATAGTTACTGTCATTGGGTGGTAAATAAATGTAGCTTTATTTTTGGCGACAGTTAAATCTAAACCGCTATTTATTAAAAAATCACTGCACTTTTTATCTCTTCCCTAACGAACCACATTTCTCTTGCAAATTATCTACTGAGTATTTTCATGTCACATTGCCCGACAGACATGCTGATGCGGCGGACTGTTTCTTAAAGATTTTTTTTCACTGACGCCTTATTTTCGTAGAAGGTGTTTTTAAGTTATTTTCGGACTGCAAAGGCGTAGTAATGCCTTTTAGCGCGTACGTAGATGTTGTGGGTAGCCGCAAGAAATACTGGTACTTTTTTATTTAAATTTTTTTACGTGTCTATGTGTGAGTGCGTGATAAAGAGGAAAAGTGAAATAATGAAGTTCATTATTCAGTGTCCATTTGATTTCACTTCAAGGCTCATTAGATTGTTATAAAGCGTTTTTCAGTAAGAGCGCTTCAATTTTTTTTCAAATAAAACACAAACGGTTTGACTTTTTTAAATAATTTTTTTTTACTACCGAGCTTGAACATATACATTTCTTTTGCATGACCACCGCGTGCACGTTTTACGAAGTCCAATCGTTGAACCAAATTTTCGACCACTCTTTTGCATAAATCGGCCGAAATTCCAGCAATTTCGGGTGCAATATTGGCTCTGAGCTCACAAATCGTCGCCGGCTTGTTACTGTAGACCAATGACTTCACATAACCCCAAAGAAAATAGTCTAGAGGCGTTAAATCACACGAGCGCGGCAGCCATTCGACCGGTCCATTTCTGGAAATAATGCGCTCATCGAACTTACTCTTCAACAAATCAATTGTAACGTGTGCTGTGTGGCTTGTGGCCCCGTCCTGTTGAAACCACATGTCGTCTAAGTCCATACCATTCAATTGCGGCCAAAAACAAACGTTTATCATGTCGCGGTAGCGATTTCCATTCACAGTAACGTGGCGATCGTTCTCGTCAACGAAAAAATATGGGCCAATTACGCCGCCGGCATGTAAACCGCATCAAACAGTGATTTTTTCGGGATGCAACGGTGCCTCATGAATCACGTGTGGATTGCTTTCTGCCCAGTAACGCATATTTTGCTTGTTGACAAAGCTATTGAGCCAAAAGTGAGCTTCATCACTGAAGATGATTTTTTGGAATTATTTGGATTTAAAGTAGCAGCAACAGAACGATTATTTTCATAAAAAATTTGCCCGATTTGCAATCATTGCTCAAGTGTGTAGCGTTCCATGATGAAATGTATACTAATGAAGTTTACAAATGATAAGCGAAAAATAAAAAATATTGCGTCGTTCGCCCTCCCTATCGGTAAAAAGTTGAAGCGCACCTATTGAAAAACGCCTAACAATTTAGAACATTGACAGCATCTTTAATTGCAAATCTTGTTGGTGAAGAAAAAAAAAATATTGTAGAAACCAAAAAATTGTATTCCTTTTTAAATTTTAATTATTAAAATTTTTTTTAATAAATTTTTAAATTTTAGTTATTAAATTTTTTTTTTAATTTGTAAATTTTAATTATTAAATTTTTTCATTAAAATTTTATCTTCCTTTAAATAAAAGCTGTATCTTCAGAATTCAAGAATAGTCATCAGTAACTTGTGCCTCCTAACGAATTCACTGAAAAAATTTAGTTGGTTACATATAACTGGTCGTATAAAAATGAGTCCAAACATTTGAGATCGCTATGATACAAGTTAGTTAAGAAAAGTAGGCGCTAAGAATTGCTGATCGGAATCGATGATCTCTATCTCGATTTTTGGGGGTACACAAAAATTTTGATGACAGAAACTGTTTAGCGAAGGAGTCAAAGTAACTTAAATATCATATTTTTATATTTAGTCTTAATTTTAGTGCAAGTCTTACAGTTTTAGCGTAATTCTTATTGTCAGTCTTAGTTTTAATCATAGTCCTAGTTTAAGACTTAGTATTAGTCTTGGTCCTTTCACTAGTCTTAATTTTAATCTTAGTCTAAGTCTTATTTTAATCTTAATTTTAATCTTTGAATTAGTCTTAGTGTTAGTCCTAGTCTTAGCATTGGGCTTATTTTTAGTTTTAGTCTCGGTTTCAATTACGCTTTAAGTATCTTAAATCTTAGTCTTAGTCTTAATCTTTCTTCATTGATTTAGTTAATTTTTGGTGCACCAAGGAGCACCAGGAGATTTGGTGGCTCCTAAAACACTCAGGCTCAAGAGCAAATTGTATTTAAAGCTCTGGAAAGGGGGTAGATAGTCAAGGAGGGAAGGAGAAAAGTATCAGAGAAAGAGATAGGAAAAAATAGAGACAGAGATAGAGATAGTTAGTCCTGTGAGAATTTTTCAGATTCTTTGGCAAATCTATAAATATCCTCCAGTTTTAGAGAACGAATATTACTCATTCTCATGACATCGGAACCCAATACTCGCACCCTTGCTCTAGCAAAGGCAGGACACTCACAGGGAAAGTGCTCAGTGCTATCCGCCTCCTCCAAGCACGACAGGCATACCGGTTTCTCGATGATTCCAATGGTGTCATGTGCTGACCCCATGGGTTGTGTCCTGTAATGATGCCGACCATCAATCGAATATCTTTCCTTCTAAGTTTTAGTAGAAAGTTTGACAGTTTTCTGTTCGGACTTGTAACAAATCACTTTGCAGTTCTGCAGCATTCCAGACCAGACCATCGCTCTTTATGTAGATTGCCTACATAATCGCTCTTAGTGTTAGTCACACTTTAATTCCAAATTTTAAATCTTGATTAACGTAAGTATTAGTCTTAGTCATAGCCGTAGTCTTATCCTTAGACTAACTCTAAGAATTGATTTTAAATTAATATTCTGTTTAGTCGTAGACTTAGTATTCGTCTTAATCTTAACATTAGTCTCAGTTTTATGCTGAGTGTTAGACGCACTTCAGTCTTAATCCTAAATTTTGGTTAATGTATGTCTTAGTCTCAGTCTCTTCTTATTCTTAATCTTATTCTTACATTTACTTTAAGAATAGATATTTAATATAATCCTAGTCTTATTTTTATTATTAATATTAATCTACTGTTTAGTCTTACTTTTTTACTTTGGTTTCGTCATATCTTTAGGTTTAGTTTTAGTCGTAGTGCTAGTTGCATTTTAGGTCATAATCTTAAGTTTTGGTTAATGTAAGTCTTAGTCATAGTATTAAAAACTTACTCTTTGTATTGATCTTAAATTTAGTCTTAGTCTTAGTCCTAATCTTATCTTTATTATTAGCCTTAATCTTCTGTTTAGTCTTAGTCTCAGACTTAGCCTTAGTCCTAGCATTAGCCTTAGTTATAGTCACAGACATAGTGTTAGACGCTCTAAGTTTTGGTTAAAGGTGTTGGTCTTAGACTTGGTCTTATTCTTACACTTACTCTTGGTATTGATCTTGAATTTAGTTGTAGTCTTAGTCCTAATCTTATTTTTATTACTAATCTTAATATTTTATTCAGTCTTAGCATCAGACTTAGTCTTACTTTCAGACTTAAGCTTATTGTAAGCATAAGGCTTAATTTTAGTTTTAGTCGTAGTGTTAGTTGCTCTTTGAGTCCTCATCTTAAGTTTTGGTTAATGTAAGTCTTAGTCTTGGTCTTACTCTGAATTTTTATCTTAGTCTTAGTTTCAGTATCAGCCTTTCTCTAAATCAACTTGCGCTTTAATTAAGTCAGAATGATTTCTCTTTTGAATATTCATATATATTAAATTCGGTGGTTTATCTCTGACAAGCCCTCATCATACAGCATTTCAAAACATCCAGAATATGTGAATGCCACGATTCTTTTTGCGACAACTTTCCACTTCAGATTTGTAATTACCCCGCCCCCGATAAACTCAATGACAAAAATTGCAAATTGGCAACCTGCCTGCAGCAACTCACCCAAAAACCATCAATACGAAGCCAACGAACTTAGCCTCAACTCATTTACCGCACAATGCCATTGCGCCGAAACATAGGCAATCACAATTTTATTTATTTATTTACGTTCATCCCAAAACTTCATAAATAATCATACGTGTGCAGGCGCACAAGCTCCTTACCCTGCTAAATAGATAAAAAATTTCGCTTTCGTTAGACACGCTCACTTTTACATCTATATATTGTTTCCTTCAATTTCGGTTGCTTTGTCTTTCAATGTGTCTTTATCTACATGCCGACAATTGCAGCATCAATTGGGGCAGACAGAGGAGGAAGAGTGGGGTGTACGGCGAAGGCTGTTTGTTGCAAAACTTTTCCAATTTTCCCCTTTTTATCGTAAATTGCCTCTCAATGTGGGTAAATGCCAGCGAGCGCCTTATTGTATGCTACATTTTCGGCTGCTGCTGTTTTTCTACTTCACTTGATTTTGTCGCTTAGCGAATTTCATTTACGTGTCTTTGCTGCTTTCTTATTTATTTATTTTCTAACTGTATTAGCTTATTTTTTTAGCAAAGAAAAAGCGAGGCATGCCAAATTTTTTTTCCCCCCTTTTTCTAGCCGATATCGTAAATAAGCAATCGGAATTCTGTACGTGCACATGGCTTCGTATGAGTTGCAAGTGCTTTAGGCTTCACTTTTATCTCCCTTAATATGTCGTGCTTCTTCTTCACGTAGCCTTTGGTAAATTATGGAAAAGAGTTTTCATGCAAGTGTAATGATTTTATTGGAAATTACTGTAATTTATCGTTAGCGATGAGTACAAAAAGGTTCCGACAAGAACAAGAAGCACTCATTCCAAATAAATACATTTAATACATGGAAAATAATATTTATGGATATACATACATGCGTACATGCGTGTCTTATTGTAATCATCGTACGATATCGGGAGAGTTTTGGTAAATTTCCAGAAAAGAAATTATTTACAGGACATTTATGGAAAATTTTGTAGTTGATTAGAAAAAAGTCAGTTGATAAGACAGAATGAAAATTAATTAAATTGATTTCTAGCGCATGCCTCATGAATAGGGAAAACCCCCCTTCACCTTTTTAAGTTGTCTTTGAAATCTCTTTGGATTTAAGGAAACAGGTTTAATACTAATGCTAATACTAATACTATGCTCTAAAGTAAAAGATGGAATGAGCCAATCGATGTGTTGGCTATAAACGGTGCGAGTCTATTATCGGTCAGGGTGTCACACATCTTGCGGCCTCTTTCAGCATTACGGAAACTGCCATTCAGCTCTCTTGATCTCCTCTATGAGAAATATTGTGTATTCACATCTATGCAATCATTAGGAAGTACCAGGATTTAGTTCTTGTACATATAGGGCCTCTAATGATCATATCAGTTGGCCAAACCTGTATGAAATGTGATTTGGTTTTTAAAATCTATGATCGTGCATCTATTACTTTTTTTTCATTCTTATTCACTTCTTCCGGGAGCATAAGGATTCTATCGTACACAATTCTGAGCTGTTGTTTTAGCGCCGTCGTTCCATGAGATGTCGGCATCTGCTAGCTCGCACAACAACGATCTTCTCCAAGTATTTTTTGGCCGACCGCGTGTTCTGCTACCTTGGGCACTGGACTCCCTTCTCGTGATGCTTTCTGGTGGCAACGCTACTTTCTGTATTTGATTTGCCATAGGATGGGTTCCTTATTCGTTCTTCTCTACACGGCGTCGTTGCTGATGGTGTTCGTCCAGAATATTCTACGGATGATGCGAAGGCATTTGTTGACGAAAGATTGTAGCTTCTGTGTGAAGGTGTAGGAAACCAGACATGTTCCACTTCCGTACAACAATACAGGCTTCACACGTGAGCTGAGTATTCGCAGTTTAGAGCACCGGGAGATTTGCGAACTCCCCCATACTGTATGCATTCGCGAGTACGCCACCTTATTTAGCCTACAGTTGGCATCTTCGTCTATATAGTGCAGCCAGGATAGCAGATGATTTCCACAAATTCCACCGGGTGCCCGTCAACCATTATATAATATGTTTTGCTCTCTTATGGTTGACTCTCATGCCGTTCGCTTTGGCGATGTTGACCTTCAGTCCGACAGTGTGTGCCAGCGTGACTAGTCTGTCTGCCTTCGCTTGCGTGCCAGTGAGTTTGCGAGAGAGGAATCAAATGTCACCGGCTAAGTCCAGGTTCTCAAGATGTCTGGTGAAATTCCATACGACACCTCATTTGTTCAGGGCTAATTGACTCATGCCGTCGGCTGAGTCGATAGCAAATAGAAGGGGTGACAACCTTGTCTTACGCCTGCGTTGCTGTTGAATGGGTCTCTGATGTTTCCGTTGTGAAGCACTGCCAGTGCGATGTTCTCGAAGGGCTCTGATGAGACGGATTAGCATCTCGCCATGCTACTCAATGCCAGCCATATTGGCGTCCTTTGTCTATATGTGAAGAATCATAACCTGTTGGCAATATTTTTTTTTTTTTTGCTTACGGTGTTGGGTATTTTAGTGCACATATAAAAACTACGAGAATTCGTAATATGGAGAAAAACCACAAGACCACCACAAGGCAAAAAGTATTTTCAAAAATAAACGTGATTCTTCATTTTACCGGAATTCAATAGCCTATAACCCTGCTTACTTGAAATGTTTTCTCACAAATCTTATTGTGCAATGTGAAATTTATTTGTAAATAATATTAATAAGTTGTTTTTTTTTTTGTTATTTGTGGTGACTAATATGGATGGAAAAGAATGTTCCTCAGACACTTTTTGCAAATCTGAGAATGTGAAGACTCAACGCTGTCTTTTACAAAAGATTTTCCTTCTACTAATGAGAAAGCAACTTGAGTATGCCTTCATAGTAACATTAACTATTCAGAGATAACAAATTTTGCTACAAAGTGTCAAGCATTGACGAAGCAACTAAGAAGGATCTCTCACACAACGACTATTTTTGCCAAACTATTAGTGACTTAGCTCAGTAACTAAGTTCAAGACTTAGTTTTCTTAAATGGGAGCCAAAAAATTGGGGAACCCTAGTCAACAATTAAACCCAATACGACGGAATAGCTTCAGCAGTATTTGCTTTCTCACTTTAGCTATCCAATAAACGGGTGTCTGATAAGTACACAGGGTATTCCCTTACTTCACCGAAATCGGTAGCTATAAACTACGTGAACCAAATACAAAAAAAATGTGAAAAAAGTCGCTCTCAAATGAGACTTCTGCATATGGAACCATTCATTCATTCATGAGAATCAAAATCTTATACTGGCATGGACATTGGAAAAAATGGCATTGTCACGATTGCCTTAACATGACCTTGACATGTTTTAATATATGTATAGACGAAAAATAGTCGATGAAAAGACTCGTTCATTCAACAACCACAGCTGGGCAACTAAAGCATTGGAAACAGATAAACACAAAGGAAAGACAAAAACTAAAAGAACCTGATTGGAATTTATGGGAACTATCGCAACTTCGCAGAACATAGGGCTACATGGTGCAGTGGTTTAGTAGGCATGTCTGTTTAGGTGCCTGGACCCGCAGGACAGCAAACCTGCAAACTCTTATCTAAGTAAAAGTAATAAGCAGTTCTTAGTCATGTATAGCGACAAAGATGAAGTACAGCGCAGGGAAGATGATGAAGAAGCAAATTATTATTTCGCCACACGCATTCCGCAGCTGAATCTCTAAGGATTTCACTGTATCAGATAACAAGAATGCCCAGGTTTGCCTCCACAATTATAAAAACTATCAATCAAAGACCTTTTGAATCAAAATTACAGTCATTTATGTTAATGTGTATGACTAAATAAGTAAAAGCTAAAAGCTTGATTTTGCATGCCTTCTGAAAAAAAAACATTCCAAAATGCTATTTCATGCCATAGATTAACTTTATGAGGACAAAACCAATACATTTAAATATATTTAGATAGATATCTGAGTACAAAACTTTCCTGACTATTAATTTTCACAAACGCACATATTTCCGAAGGAAGTCTTAGAATTTTCCCAACCAACGTTTTCGCGATTATTGCATTTATAAACATTTAGAAAACGACTTACACACATTTCCTTAAATTCAACCCCATCGAAAGATGTAACTTTTCGAAGGCACATCCATTCAGAGGAAATCAAGCGGAAAATAAAAATTACGCGGGTCATCGTGCGTCGATTTTTAATAGACAGCACAAAATAGTGCGCGACGTATACGGACGAGGAAAATGGCTTAAATACACACACAAATATACGCCTAGATAAGATTAGTTGCGGGCGGAAACGAAAATGCGATCAACCATTAAAATCTGCACAAAATAATAAGAAAGAAATAATTCTATAAAGTAAGAAAGCAAGGAAATGGGTAGCGAAACTAACGATATAATCGACCAGTTGCCAGAAAAGCAAAGGGGAGTAAGAAAGCAGCGCGACCTCGCAGCTATAATGCAACAGCCAATGGCATCAACTATCTAAATAAACAACAACAAAAGAGCGAAGGTTAGCAGATGAAGCTAACAACGGGAAAAGAAAGTAGTCATGGCTTACCAAATCTGGCGATAAATATCGCAAATCCAGTACACAAAAAAAATGATTGAACAAATTCAACTACACACGCACGCACACATACACACAGCGTGGTGATCCACCCATTGAATTAGTGAAAGTATTTTTTTTTTCTTTTTTTTTTTTTTTTGATGACTGCTTTTATGCTTTGGGATACATGGGGCAGTGCGTCAAAAACTTGCTACCATACAATTTAATGAAGTTGCATGATTCAGCGTTCTGTTGCACTCACACACATGCACACACACATGCGTGCAGAAGCGGCGAGTGAGTTGTCAGCGCTGTTGTGTGTTGCTTCCTCGTGCGTTTTGTTGCTTGTCGTGTGTTTGGCATACAAATCTTTGCCTTCTGTGGCTTATCATCGCCAAAGTTTCCGAACAGATAAAGCAATCAAAGTAACGAAAATACATTAAGTTGTTACACATTTGCTTGGACTCGCAAGTAAGGGTGCCGATTAGTGGCTTTTGCGCAGCTATCCTTGAAATTAATTGTGGATTAACAAAGTGTGCTGATTGGAATTTCATTAAGTCCGGTGGCTGGGGAGAAGAGTATTTGTGTAAAAGATCGACTGTTGGGAAGTGGTGTTCTGATTTAGAAGTTTGAAGGTATTAAATACTCATCATCGTAGATTATTTCCGCAGGAATATCGAAGAGCATTTTCAGAAAATATAAATCAAAGAAAAACGTAGAGATTTATAAAAATAGGAAAATTTAAAAAAATCATTAAAGGCTTGCGGCGTTTAAACTCTTAAGCGCCTTAATCGTTCCTTATATTAAGTGCTGGTTTTCTACTTTTATCTTATATCATAATTTAATTTTTGACAAACAACTTGAACGTTTTATAATTAAATAAAAATAAATTAAATAATTAAATAACTTGATTGCTTTAGAAAAACTCTAAAAATAAATGAAAACTTCGAAAATAAACAAAACAAAAATTGTTTAACAAAAATATTGTAGAAAAAAAAAGTTACGAAAAATATTGTAGAAATTTTGTTTTAATAAAATTTTTTTTTAATTTTTTTCATAAAAACAATTTAGAAAATATTTACATGTTAACTCCTATTCTGATATTTCTACTAAGGGCAAATAGGGCAGATTCCAAGTATCTTTAATTTTTTTACTTTTCATCTGATCAGAAGATTTCTTAAACTTATAGAAATAAAAATAATTACGAAAATGTCGCTCTACAAAAAACTCTTTTTTTTTGTTAATGAAAATCTTTGAATTTTGAACCATTTGCCAAAAAAGTTGGCAAAAACTTTTTTTTTTAATTCGGAAATAGCCAATTTTTCAAAATTTTACAGATTTCATATAGGAAATCGTGAAGTTTTCATCTGTAATCAGAGTAAAACTTTTATGGGACTTTCAGATTTTCTCAGACGGAACGTTGTTTTAATTGTCACTTTATGCAGATTATAAAAAGTTAAATTAGTCTTAAGTCTTAGTTTAGAACTCTTTATGCCTTACATTTTTTTATTTTTGACGTGATAACGTCTTATAATTCGATTTAACAGGCTGCACGCACGAAAAAATGTGTCGTTACCTTGCTCATTAGTGTTACTTTGCTCATATGTCGTTACCTTGCTCATTGCCGTTACCTTGCTCATTTGTCGTTACCTTGCTCATTGCACTGAATGAACTGCAAGCGAAAGCGCGGAACGAACGACAAAGCAAACAAAGCAAACGAACGGCAACGCTCGACATCTTGCTCTCTCCTACTTAAGTGAGCGTATATATGTATGTATATGCGCATTTGTATATAAATTCACATACTTGTATTTGCATATGTCTTCCTCCTGTGTGCATGGTACTCGTAATGAACCATTTCTCTGTTGAGAATAAACGATGATAGGAAAAATAGGAAATGAAAGGGAGAGTTTCAAGTGTAATGTGTCTTGAGAAAGTCAAATCGATGATGGTGCCTCTTAGTGTTGTTGACTTATTAACGTCTGATGCACAATCGAAATTGAACATATCTTTCATGAATTTGATAAATGTTTCGTCATTTTTCACGTTTGTGTAAATGTAACTTGACCTATTCCATTGCAATTCCATTTACCTCCTCCTCTATATCCATACAAAATATCTATCAAACAAATAAAATTAAAATTTTGTTTTGAAAATTGCAACCATTCCATCAACATTTTCTTATGACGTTGTCACGTTAAACTATCGTCAGTAAACCGACTTTACAGACAACCTCTTTTTTATTTTATTATGAATAAATTTTATTTGCAATCTATCAGTTGACAATCAGCAAATTTTTTTAAATATAAGAATTATAACAGGATTGATTGCGCTCCATTGAGACCAGTCAATATATTGTAAAACAGTTGTATTCGCTACAAATCAATTATGTTTCCGCAAATCTGTTTGGGAGATCCAAAATAGGAATTTTTTTAAGGCGTTTGACATCCGTGCTATTGTGTAGAAGATTTCTTGCTAGTAAGTTTTCATGGTACGACAGTCTGTTTAGGTATCTTCGAGAGGCTTTGGTGATTTCATTTCTAACATAAGGTACATTTAAATCTTTGTGAATTTCGAAGTTAGTTATATACCAAGGAGCACCAACAATGTTTACATAAATTTGAAAAGTTAAGTTTCAGTTCCAAGTTACAAATATGAAATTTAAAATTTTTAGATTTGTAAAAAACGATATTTGCGACATGATTATATTGAAATATGAATAAATTTAGCAAAAATCAATTGTTTATAACTATTTGCCAAACATTTAACAAACTTTTATGTACGTTTGTATGCTCATAAAGTCGCAACACATAAACTTACCTGCAACCATAGACAACGGTGAGCAAAAATCTACACACGCGCAACCAAGCAGCAATTAAATCTCGTATGGCGGGCAAGTTTTAACACCAACGATGCATGAATTAGTATTTTTTTCTTCCTACACAGCCACTCGAAAGCCAAACTCCCTCCTAAGCGAGCGAATACTTCGCCAGTGTGGCGTAACTCCACACACTCAGATGTAGCTGCACTTAATATAAAGAGTTCCGCTTTTGTTTTTGCCTTTTTTGTGCGAAAGTCACACTCAAAATTGCGTTTAACTAAGCGTAAAAATTATAAGCAAATTAATTTACAACAAGAGCCGACTTGTTGTAAAACAATGCAACCAACAAAGTTTTTTACAGCTACAGCCACAGCAAGTGAGCAACAGCAGCAGCATCAGCAACTTTGCACTGCTTGCATGCGCAGCTATAACAAATGTAAGTGTATGTGTGCGTATGTATGTATGTGTGACACTTATATTTTTGTAGTTAGAGGGATAAAGGGACGAACGCATGGTTGCGCAGCAAAAACCAGTTCTCTAGCAACAGCAACAAGGTGGCGATAAAATAGAAAAGATGAGATTTTTAATTGACGTGGCTGCGGTACTTGCAAACAAGCATTTACATATGTGTGCATGTATGTGTGCTCATTTTTGTCTAAAATATGTGTATGCCTTCATCTAAGTACTTGAAGCTTAAATTATGTGGGCGTAACTTTAGCATATGCCACGAATTTAATTCCGAAAGCGTAATGTTTCTGGGATGCTTAGGTTCCTATAGGCGTTTTTAGATTCTATCTGAATTCGTCGCCATAAACTAACTACAAAAACTGAGGTGCTTTTCATATAAAAATTGCTAAACTTTCCCTCAAATATCTGCCTGTGCGAGTTCAAATTTAAGTTCAGAGATGAAGTTCACCTTGTAAAAGTTAAGCAAGTAAATGGCTGGCCTCTTTTTGTGCACAAATCTCAACATTTCTATTAGTGAATAATGTTTTTTCCAAATCAAACCAGTTGAGCCTCAGGTACCAATCCAACTGAGTTTGTTTTGAGATCAATGCATGACTCTAAGCTCGTTAGATATAATGAATGCCTGTAAAAGTATGATAGTAAAAACCGGATGGGCTAAAATGTATCCATACTAAGTACGACCAATTTTATCATACGAATCGGCAGTTTGGTGGAAATCTCTTGGAAGAGATTACAACATCTAATTACTTAGTAGAATTCAAAGAAGTTATGGCCGGTGCATCTAGAAAATGTCCTAGGAAGGCTCTTATGTACTGACACACGACGTTGGGTGTCAGAACGGTGACAATCAATACAAATTTTGACACTCTCTTCATATCTCGGAATGGAATAAGGGACTTTCACTAAAAATCTTCGACATTATAATCCACACAGATGGTTCAAAAATGGATTGTGATGTTGGAGCAGGTATACATTCTCATAGACTTTGGGACTTTGAAAAATATGTGCATTTCTTAAGACTTGCAGTATCATCCAGGCGGAATTATTGTCAATAGGATTCTTTCGGAAAGCCAAGCTGCAATCCAGGCACTGGATTTGCCCACAACAACCTCCAAACTGGTGGCATAAAGAAGGGATAGCGTTACCACCTTGAGCGAAAGCCATAACGCTACCTTAATCTGGGTACCGGATATCCAAACATTGAAGGACGAACTGGCAAGAGGAGAATCTGTCATGAATAAGATTTTAGCAGAGTCAGTATTCACACCAATGGGTGCAATCAAGGATGCAATTTGCTTAAAATATTTACAAATCGCGGAATGCAGATGGAGAGGCCAGGCAACATGCAAAGTTAGCAGAAATCAGCAGAATCTTATGACCCAACCAGCCAACCAACCAACCAAAGGTTGTATCTTCGATCGGCCAGCGTAATCGATTGAGATAGTAGATAAGTCATGAACAAATAGGCCTGAGATTCGTTACCACCCACTATAGATATTTAGAGCCAAATAATGGAATTCAATATTTTTCGAATACCTATATTGTTTGCTCTGACTTACAATATGAGTACCAGTACATTTCCGCCATAAGAATC